>NC_040238.1:14325699-23664156 GCF_001444195.1 Xiphophorus couchianus
ATGGATGGATGATGGATGGATGATGGATGGATGTTGGTGGGTCATGTGACCTGTCAGGTTCTCCTCTCTCAGCCTCTCCTCTCCTCTTTGTGTTCCAGATGGTAAAACTCGGACCAAGGATAAATATCGGGTGGTGTACACCGACCATCAGCGGCTGGAGCTGGAGAAGGAGTTCCACTACAGCAAGTACATCACCATCCGGAGGAAGGCGGAGCTGGCCACGGCGCTCAGCCTATCAGAGAGACAGGTACGCTCCGATCGGGTCCACTCTGCTCCGAACCGATCCGATCAACAGGAAGTACGTCCCCAGCTTCCTGTTTGAGGCTCTGTGTAGATCTCTCTGTTTTTAACCGATACGATATCATGTAAAAGTTTGTCGTTCATCTTTGCGTAAATCATCTGGAAACTCAAACCGACCAGCCGCTTTCTGCAATACCAACGTTCTGATCCGTTTCCAGGTGAAGATCTGGTTCCAGAACCGCCGAGCGAAGGAGAGGAAGATCAACAAGAAGAAGCTGCAGCAGCCGGCCTCCTCCACCACGCCCACCCCCCCCACCTGCAGCACCGGAGGGGGCGCGCTCAGCAGCAGCAGCGTCACCATGGTTACCAGCAGCAGCGGCAGCAACGGGCTGGTGTCTCCATCTTCTCTGACTCTGAACATCAAGGAGGAGTACTGAGGGCTATAACTGCAGAATGAGTCGTCCTTCCACCAAACTTTCTCTGGCTGTTTGATCCGGAATGGCTGAAAAAACTCTGATTGGTCCAGAACTCGGCTCCTCTGGTGGTTGGACCAATCAGCTCCAGACTCGGGGTTCAAAGGTCGCGGAGCTTCAGGAAGAACTGCTCTGGTTTCTGATTGGCTGACAGGAGGTCAGGTGAACCCTGAGCTCCTCCTAGGTTCTGGTAGAGCTGCTGGACCCGACCCGCTCTTAACAGAACCTGAGACCTTCAACCAACAGCAGAGACTGCTATCACCTCTGACCTCTGACCTGGATCTGGACCTCCTGACTCATCGTTACGTTTTTTTTTTTTTTTTACCTTCAGACAGTTCAACAGCTGATGGTAAAACTAATGGTCAGAACCAGACGGTTCTGATGGCTCTGGTTGGTTCTGGTGATTTTGGAAACTTCAATCAGAACCATTTTCCATTTCTTCTGGATTTAAAACTCTGAAGTTTTTTTTCCTCCATTCAACAAGAAATAATTTAAAACTGTATTAAAATGAAAAACACAACTTTTCCTAAAACTGAAGTAATTGCTTTTATAGGCTGTTTTATTTTCTAATGTTATTATAACAGTTAATCATTTGGACTCGTGATCATCAGAACCATACATTTTGAATTTTATACATTTGTATAAAGAATTTATCAGATTTATTTATCAGCATGTTTACCAGTCAGTCGTCCCAGAAATGCTAAATATCAATAATAATAATATCAATAATAACTCAATCAATTGAGAAAAATATTTTTATTTTAAAGTTTTAATCCTGAGGATAATTTCCTGTCCAGATTAATATGATCAATATGATCAAAATAATTGCCGTTTTGTCTGAAAAACGTCATAAAAGGTCTAAACTTTTATTAAACACATCCAGATTAAAGTCAAATGTTTATTTATGTATTTTCTTCTTCAGTGATTTTATTTTGGGAATTTGGAGAGTAAAACACAAAGAAAGAACTAGAAACAGGTTTTTATGTTTAATTAGAAAAGAATGAAAACATAACAATAACTGGAATGTTTATTTAATCCTTCATGAAACGTCTGAAGGAAAGTTGATGCAATCCGCATAAATATTATGACATCAGACGTCCTGAAAACAATTAATGAGCTGTTAAAAAAAGATAAAGTAAAATAATCCACAGATTTAAAAAAAAACAACACACAAACAGTTTAGATATTAAAACATGATTACAAAATAAAGAGTCAGGGAACCAGTAACTGGTAACCAGTGGTCCGGTCCAGTCTATGAAAACATTAATCATTAATAATTAAACTTCCTATTTCTGGCGGACCAATCAAAGCCTCTCCTCCCGTAGTTTCCATGGTAGCAGCGTCTTGAGAGAAGTTCTGGAGGGAGAATCTGGACCAGAACTTTAATTGGTCCGGTTCCATCGATCCAGTAAAACCGGGAGGGAAAAAGTTTCCAACTCAACGTTTCAACATTCCGAAGCTGAAATGTTTGGAACCAGAACTCCAGCAGATCCTGACCCGCCTGGTGGTTCTGATCAGGTTCAGGTTCTGGTCCAGTTCTGTAGGAACCGGGTTCTCCAGAAGTTCTCTGCTGATGTTTGTTTTTGCTCTGATTTCCTGTAAATGTTGGTGATTTTAGAATTCATCATTTGTACATTTCAAATGTCGTTTTTATTAAAAACTAAAAGTTTTATTGTGAAAGTTTGTGTTGGTGTTCTTGCCCTGCTGTCCTGGACTCCTGGAGTCCAGAACCCAGAACCCAGACCCCAGACTCAGAACCCAGACCCAGTCAGGATGTTCTGGTAGAGTAAACGTCCTGTTCCTGCTGATCGGCTCACCTCGACGCTCAGAGACCAAATGTTTCAGGAATCAGAATTTAAACCAGACAGAACCAGCAGACATGTTGGTGGAACCACTGAACCGGGCCTGATCGGACCTGGAGTATCGATTGTCTGATTTTAATAAGCTGTTCTGGAGTTCTGCTCAAACAGAACCATGTTTGCTGAGCGGCGCATCGGTTGAGGTGTGGCGTCCAAAGGGCAAACACAGGATCTGCTATCTGTCCACACTGAGACCTTTGTCCTCCAACAACAGCCCTATCTGACGCTGATACACACTATCTGCAGCGCGCGCGTGTGTGTGGGGATGTGTGTGTCTGTGTGGCAGCTAACCACGGAGTCCGGCGTCTTGAACTTGAGACCTTCGTTCTGTGACCAAATGAAACAGATCTTCAGGAATCATTTGTCTTGAAACTCCTAGAAATCAAAAGTTTTAAAAATGTTTTAAATTTAAAAAGAGACTCGAGCCGTCAGCCCTGTGGAACTCCTGAACTGATCCGTTTCTGTTTCTGAATCAAACATCTTTACAGCTTCAATCATAAATCACCTGGCCATGAAGTGAAGCTGATTATGACCAGGTATTTCCTGGCCTTGACTCTCCGTTGCCGTGGCAACGGGGCTGCCTTCAGGTTAGTGGTTTCAACCCTGCAGACGCTCCAGCAGCTCAGGACAAATCAGAACCTCGTTACGGTCTGAGCCATATTCAGAACAGCTGAGAGAAAATTAAATATTTTATTTTAATATTTTTAATCAGAAACATTCGTTCATACGCTAGATTATTCAATCCAATCGATTGATTTTTAACTTTATGAATTAAGTGAAATATTTTTATTTTTGTGACCCGACAGAATCAGTAGTTCCTATTTATAGTCATAAACACCTTAACCTGAACCCTTATCGTTTATATAATTCATTAACATCTGTGACACCTGCAGCTGACACAAGGAAGCGCACATGTCGTCACGTAGATGGTTTAGGCCACGCCCCCTCGTTAATGTGACCTGAGTGTGAAAATGTGCCGAGTCACTGAGAGCAGAAACAGAAATACTCTGAAGAAATGTTGGAAACCTGAGACTAAGGTCATATTTTTATTTTAAAAAATGTTTACAAATATTTTTCCAGGATTAAAGGTGAAAATTTAACAAACGTAAATCAGGTAATTTTCTGATATTGACAGGAAATCAGTGATGGAAAGTCAAAGCGTCAGGTTCTGTTAGAATATCCGGGTCCAGACGAGTCAGAACAAGTTGGATCAGAAGGTTCCTGAAGGTCACCACAAGGTCAATATGAACCGACAGGTCCAGAGGAAGTTCTTCTCAGCGCTTCAGTCTGAATTTTATCACATTTTAGTCCAACCAAAGGATCCAGTAGAACCGGCCCAGTGGTACCAGAAGGACTAGTGGTTCTCGGAACGGCTGCTAGTTTTTACTGGAACTAAAATGTTTTAGTTCTGTCAGCAGTTCTGATCCGTCTGTGGTTTTGACACAGCAAGCTGCTCTGGTTCTGATCCATTTGGGATGTGGTTCTGGTTCTGGTCCATTCTGGGTCTGGTTCTGGTCCATTCTGGATGTGATGGAAGGCCGGGTCAGGGTTGGGGGGTTAACCCTAACCCACACCTTGTCTCCTTTATCGGGTTGGTTCAGAAAAAGCCCAGTTCTGTTGGTTCTCTGAGCTCCACTCTGCTTTCTAGGGGCGGAGCTGCCAGGAGGGCCTGATCGGCCAATCACACGCAGAGCTGCATCAGCAGCAGCCAATCAGACACTAAATAAGGAGCTGATGATGTTTGAGTAAAATGATCAAAATCATGACAGAAAGTCCAGTTGAGCTGCAGGAGGATCAAGAAGAGAAAAACATGATCCAGATATTAAAACAATAAATTCAACATGTAATGGAGAAATTCTGGAGTTATTCTGGAAAACATCAAAGAATTAAATTCAGTTTATTCCTGAAAGAAACCGAGCTGCAGGTTGAACATCTAACTGGTTTAAACCTGTTAGAGGTCCATTTATATGTACCGATAGAAACAGAGGATCTGATCTGGATCAGATCTGGATCCTTTAACCTGATCAGATCCAGTCTTTCCATTCAGAGGAATCCAGAGTATCTGGGTGGATCCTCTGCAGCAGCTGCTGCTCCTCGCCTCATTTTTGGGCAAACAGACATAATGAGAGCGAAGCCATAAAGTTTATTATGGGATGGACGCAGTAAAGATGGCGTCTCCTTAGAGACGCAGAAATGTTGGAGGAGGGAGGAGCTGCAGATCTCCCAGGGGGAAACGTCCCAAACAGAATATTACGTTGTTCCTGAAACGATCTGGAAGCTGATTCTTCCTCTGATCTTAATATTTTTTACATTTTCTAATAATAACTTTCTTTAATTTGAGTCAGAGACATTAAAATGTCTGGATGTGATGGAAACGTTGTCTTAAACATCCGATTGCTATAGAAGCTCAGAGGATCTGCAGGTTTTCTCGGATTGGTCAGAACCTTTAACCTACTTGATGCCCCGCCCACTTCACCCCGTTTCCATGCCGATAGACTGTTGGACAGATGATCAGGTCCAACCAGGTTCTATTCCCTATTGGACCATAAGAGACTGGATCCTCCAGGGAGGACAGAGCAGACAGAGGTCCACATGGTGGAGGTGGCATCATGCTGTGGGCTTCCCTTGCTGCCAGTAGCCATGTTGGATTAGATCAAACATGGCTGGATGAAGAACCACGGAACCAGTAAAACCAATCCCATCTGCCTCTAACTGGGTAGCGTCTGGTTCAGGTCAGGTTAGTGTGTCTCCACTGGCAGAGTGTTCCTCTCTGGGCAGGAAATGGGAGGAGCCACGTTCACAGGAGAGGTGGCCACACTCTGATGATGTCATTCAGCTCAGCTACTAATCTCTGGGTGTGTCAGGTCACTGCGGGTCGCTCCATCTGGCTGGTAAAACAGTTTGGACCTGAAGGTTAGACCACAGAATCATCGATTTACTGCTAGCTAACAGCTAACTAGCTAACTGCTACAGTCTCATCATGGATAGGTTGACGTAAATCATTGGCCAATCAATGAACGCTGTCTGCTGCCAATCAAATTGCTTAAGCTCTATAACCGGCTAAGTTTGGCTGGAACCACCAGAACCGTACAGGATCAGTTCTAACCCAGTTTCATCCTGAGCTGGAGGCGGGCTCACAGGCCAACGACCAATCAAAATGCTTCAAACTCCTGTATTAGTTTGGTTAATCTGTGAAAAACCAGTAGAACCCAGAGGCAGAACCACAACCAGCTGGTTCTGATGGGCCCAGAAGGACCCGGCCTACACAGAGCTGATGTTCGGGACCATCTCCAGAACTCCAGCCCGGCTCTGGATCCATCACATCTCTGCTGTTGGAAAGTACTGGTTCTGGTTCAAAGCCCTGTTTTGGGTTGTGAACTGAGTAAACTGGTAATCAGACCTGCTGGTTCTGGTTCTCCAGGTCTGCAGTCCGACTTTGGGACTCCCAGCAGAACCAGCAGGTTTACGACCCGGTCTGTTGGGGAGCTGCTCTCTGTTAATGAGGAACAACATCCTGGCCTCTTATCTTGGGTCAAAGTTCACCCAGCAGCAGCAGGAGGCCGAGCAGGAAGTGGCGCCGTCCGAGAAACGCTGCTCCGCTACTCCATGTTCGCCTCCAACTCAGTTCTGGAACGTTCGTCCTGGTTTAGCTGGTCTCTGGGTCCAGGTGGGTCGGGTAGGTTCAGCTGAGCCCAGCTGGGTTCGGGTGGGGAAGGTCCGGTATCAGTCAGCCTCCGTGTTCAGGAAGCTGGTGAAGGCTAGCGGACAGCGGCCATTTTAGGACACATTTCTGCTCCTCCAAACAAAATGGCTGCCAGCCGCGGGCCGGCTACCGGTCCGGACCGGGCCTCTGGGCCTACGAACCTCTGCAGAGAAATCTCCTCTGTTCTGCTCCCGCTGTTCCATAAACAATGATTAGAGCAAATAAAAGAGCGTAAGTAAGTGCACCCCTCGCAGCCCATAAACTGCCAGGCTTATATAGCCGCCTGTTTATGGGTCATTTTCCCATAAACTTTCATTTACAATATGCTAACTGGCCCTAATACGGCTATTGGCGCTGATGGAGGATCAACACAGAGCCGTAAAGCAGCGGCAGTAAAGGCCTGATTAGCCCAGATTAGCATCGCTCCCACCGGCGGCAGACTACTGGTATTCCCCGCTAAACAAACCGGAGGACGGCAGCTTCCTCAGCTCACACCAGCTGGACCAGTGTTCCCAGTTCATTCACTGTTCTCCACCCGGTTCCGGGTGCTCCTCTACCTGAACCGGCCCGGTACCAGCCTTGAGCTCAGGTACTCCAGGTAATTCCGGATAACCTGCAGGTTTTAGCAGATTCCCGCCTTTAAACTACGATTTATTCACTATGAAAACGATTTTATATAAATGTCACTTTACTTTTATTCAAAGTTTTATTTTAGTCTTAGAAAAAATTAAATGAGTAAATATTTAATTTAATTATTTAACAATATTAAAGTTTAAATTATGAAAATGTTAGAATGTAAATATTTCATATTTAGTTATGTTATTTATTTATTTAAAAAATATATTTTGTGTTTCATTATTATGAAATTTCTCTGTGGTGAAATTTATATAAAAATAAATTCTTTAAATGTGGAAGTTTAGGTTTTCTTTAAACTATACTGATAAGAACAGTATATTAATGATGTCGATTGTTATAATCGACTTATAAAATTAATGGTAATTATTATGTAATTATACTTATTGATCAGAAAACAATCTGAAATGTGACAAAGAAAAACAAAATTAACTCAAGTTGAAACTTAGAAAGATGTTAAATATTTAATAATGAAAACATAATATATTTCAAACAAAACCTTAGAATAAATCAAAGCAAAGTTTTTGAACAATTGTTAAACTAATTTACAACTAATTGATTTAACAGTTTGAACTGTTAATGTTCCATTTCTTAATTTGAGAAAATAAATTCTAGATAGTTTTACACATTCAACATGTTAACCGTCTGAAAACTTAACATTCACTGGCCTCAAGCCAAACTGGGACTGATTTAACTTTTATTAGTATTGATTTTATTGGTTTAACTGTGTCGTTTTATTATGTTATGAATTGAGTTTTTAATTCATTATTGAGTGGTTAGTTTGGTCACTTTATTTTTATGCTTTTATTTTATGACTGTAAAACTGCTTTATAAATAAAGTTATTGATGATAATGATGATTGTAAACTTTACTGTTAAAATGCTATTTTCTTAAATTTAATAAGACACAATTTTGTAATGTGCTTTATTGCTTTTAATTTAATAATATTTTAACTTAGCATCAGTGTAATTGTTCTTTTAATGTCACGAATGTTTTAAATTGGTAAAAATGAGTTAAAGTAAATAACATTTTATTAATGTCACAATGTAATTTTTTCATTTTGATGAAATTAAAAATAATTTCAGATTTAGTAAAGATCAGAAGTGATGAGTTTAATAAGGTGGTACGGGTCAGAACCAGAACAGGAAAGGTTCTGTCTGCTTTGGCTGCTGTAGGAGGAAGAGGAAGTTGAGTTGATGAGAGGAAGATCAGCCAGGAGAAACCATAAAGCATCGGTTCTGGTCCAGTTCTGATCTCTGGTGGTTCCGGTCTGGTTACTGATGAGTTTCTCCACATTGGATGGATGTTGGTTCTGGAGCAGAACCAACACCGACCCAGATGAGATCTAATCCAAGTTAAACCAATTAACCTTAACGAGTTCTGGTGGTTTGGCATGAAGACCCGGTCTGTGGATCAGAACCAACATGTGGGCCCATCGAGTTCTGACCAGTCGAGTCAGAACTTGACTAGTCGGGTTCTGATCCTGATTTGACACCAGTTTGGGTCCAACAAGTGGTATCATTAGAGCTGGTTTTACCATCCAGAACCACAACCTAATGGGTTCTCTGGTTCTGGTTCACCCTGCTAACCTGGACTCTGTCAGAACCATCTGCAAACCTGAAGGTTCTGATGGTTCTGAAGGTCCAGTTCTGTAACCCTTTTGTTTCTCACCTGCAGAGCTGAGTACCTGCTCTCCCTGAGGCTCCGCCCCCTTCCCGATATGGCCCAGCCCCGTATGTCACGAAGCCCCGCCCCTGTCCCTGAGGCCCCGCCCTCTTCCAATCTCCCCCTCGTTAACCTTCGTCCCTGTGATAATGTCTGAGGTTTCAACATTCCAGATTCCCGATTTCCCTCCAGAACCTCCAGCTGTAGAACCTGACCACTGATCCGGACCAGAACTGATTGGCAGGAACCGGTCAGGACTGAGACCTGCTTCAGGTTCTGACCCAGTTTTGGAGGCACTGAGAGGTGATGCCGGGTCCCTCTGACCCGGCTTCAGCAGAAGCCACATCAGGGTGTGTGTGTGTGCGTGCCTGTGTGCGTATGTGTGTGCGCTTGTGTTCCCGTTAAACAGTCAATCGTTAACCAGCAGCAGCTAAAGGCTTAGTGACACCTGAGTTCATCACCGGTTGCCATGGCGCTGACCTGCTGACCCCAGCGTGACCCCTACCCATCATGGATTCACGACCCAGTGAAAAACTCCTGGACCTGCTGCCTAATGGTGCTATTATTATTATTATTATTATTATTATTATTATTATCCTGTGATGTCATCACCTGGTTTCTTCTTTGCTGCAGACGAAGCAGATCAGGAAGAGGAATCATGGGAAACTGCTGGATCCCATGACTCTTCTTCAGGTTCTGGAGGTCCAGTCTAATAGGAACCATTATGTCTGAGTACAGAAAGCCTGAAGTTCTCCAGAACCTCTGTGTTAACCTGACAGCAGCTGGTTTTGATCCAGAGGAAGAGTCGGACCTCTGGATGGTGTCGGCCCAGGAGGTTCTGAGGAGGTTCTGTTGTGCCTCAGGTTGGTTCAGGCCCAGCAGCGGTTCTGTAAAGTTTCTGTGAAGGTTCTGCCGGGCTTCCTCGGGTTTCTGTGGTTGACCTTCGACCTGCAGACGCTCGTTGCAGATAAGACTTGGCACGCAGCTCCGTTTATGATTCTCAACAAGTTTCCTCTTGTCACGACCCAGTCATGAATAATAACCTTCAGCTTATTGATTATCAGCTTATCGACTATCAGCTTATTGATTATCATTATTAATGAGGAAGGTGCTGGTTCGATGTTATTCTTCTCTGATAATTTCTTCACTAAGTTGCTGATAGAAACTGAAACATGAAGACTTACTGATGTTTCCACATGTTGTTCTTTATCCTGCAGCGCCCCCTGCTGTCTCTGCACCATTATGGTGCTATCCTGTTGAGTTCTCAACGTGTTTCAGGGGAAATGTAACTTTTTTCTCTCCTCACTCGGTGTATCCAGATTTCCTATTAAAATATTCATGACTGTTGTGCATATTTTGGCACATTGTATATGTTTTAAATAATTAATAAAGATGAATAACACGCAGAAAGAGTTCATAGAAATATTAGAAATGTTTCTGATTGATAAGGAAATAAACACTACATATGTTACAAGCTTATGAGATGAGAAAAGGAATGAAACATTTGACGAAATAAAATAACAAATATGGAAGAGATAAAGAAATTCATAAATATCAATGACTTTGTAAACAACAGACAAGACCGCACATTAAAAGGGGACAAATAGTTTTGCTTCCAATCGTTTATTTTGTGTTGTTCTTATTTATGTATATATATGTTTTTCAATACTCTTGTACATTTATATAATTCTGTTTTCTGTGTGAGAAAACAATCATTGTTGACGTTGTTTAGATTATAAATCAGTGCAGTTCTTCATGTGAACCTGTAGGTGGCAGCACTGCACTGCGGTGCCAGTGTTGTGTGCAGTGAGGAGCAGCAGAAGCAGTAGCCGCTAAGATGTCTGCACCGAAAACAATCCCAAAAGATGCACAGGTAACTTCCAGACATGTATCACTTTAAGCTGTTTGGTTTGACTGAACTAAAGCAGTTTCTGTCATATTAGCAGTTGTTCTGAACTGCAGCTAAAATGAACGGAGACTCTGTTTAACTTGTTAGCTTAGCTGTTAGCCGCTAGCTTTTAGCTCCTCGCTGTTCTCGTAGGAATAAAAACAAACATTTGAGTTAAATTTATTATTATTTGTTGATTTTAGCTAAACATAAAGTACATTTATAGAAGATGAAGTTTATACTTATTACACATTATATTTGTGTTTTTGCTGAAGCCTTAAAGCTAACTGCAGAGGTTTAAAACGGAGAGGTGTTGTGGCAAATTTGGACTCCTGGTTATGATGCTCAATCAGCCTTTAATCAGTCCAGCTGGTTTACTGTCAGTTAAATGCTTGCTTAAGTAATCACAATAAATCAAACGTCAGTTTTAATAATAGTAGATTATCATCTTGTATTATATGATGTTATAACAGATGCTGATGAAACACGTTTATTATTATTGTTATTTTTGGTTTTTATTATTACCTCCAAGAGATCATCCTCCTCTCAAAAATGAAGGCGGCCGTACAATGAAATACAATAATCATTCATTTCAATGACACATTTAAGACATTTGGCTTCTTTATAAATCTAATGTATTACATCTCTTCCTGTGTAAATGAAGTTATGAGAATCATGTGACTCATCTGGTAAAATAAATGTTGCATCATCAGAATAAACCAAAACTTGAGATTAAAATCCTTCATAGATCTGACTTTATTCCTCATTATTATGAGCCTGAACATTAATTGTCATTGTACGTGTTGGAAATGAGTCGATTCTGGCTTTAACGTAATGGGTCTAATTCAACAAGCAGCTACCAACAGATTTAATACACCTCCTAAAGGAGAGACCAGATGACCAGACACTGTTTACAGAAACATTAAAAACTTTATTTAAAATATGGTCCTGTCTGATTGATGCAGAAAGAGTTCAGAGTATTTTCCAAGGCTTGCCAGAACCCATCAGAACCATCAGAACCAGGCTGGTCCTGATGAATCCGTTCTGTGTTTTCCAGGTGATGATCCAGATCCTGAAGGACATGGGCGTGACAGAGTACGAGCCTCGAGTCATCAACCAGATGCTGGAGTTCACCTACAGTAAGTCACTGAAAAAGAAGAAGGTTCAGATCAGGTGACCTCTGACCTGTTCAGGGTGCTCTCAGGTTGTCCTGTAGCAGGAAGTGACCTCTGACCCTTGCTATCTCCAGGATATGTGACGACGATCATCGAAGACGCTAAGATCTACGCATCTCACGCCAAGAAGTCAGCGGTGGACGCTGACGACATCAAGCTGGCCATCCAGTGCCGGATGGACCAGTCCTTCACCTCGCCGCCACCGCGAGACGTAAGCCCTGAAAACCTGTGGCCCAGGGCTCGGTTCTGGTTCTGGTGTCCATGATGTGCTCTGTGTCCCAGTTCCTGCTGGAGGCGGCACGGCAGAAGAACCAGACGCCGCTGCCGCTCATCAAGCCCTACACCGGCCCGCGTCTGCCGCCCGACCGCTACTGCCTCACCGCGCCCAACTACCGCCTCAAGTCCATCCAGAAGAAGGTCTGCTCCTCTTCCTCACTCCCAACCCCCGCTCTGATGACTTCTGACCTCTCACCTCTCTTCCCCTGCAGGTGTCGTCATCCGCTGGCCGGATATCGGTGCCCCGCCTCAGCGTCGGCGCCGTCTCCAGCAGACCCACAACGCCTACACTGGGTGAGTCCAGGAGAGGAACCAGTAGAACCAGTACGCAGACTGACCTCTGACCTCTCTGTCTGGTCCTCAGGAACCCCTTCGGTCCAGTCGGTCTCCTCTAAGGTTGGAACCCCAGTGTCTCTGACGGGTCAGAGGTTCACGGTCCAAATCCCTCCACCCTCCCAGACGGCCACCACCAAAACCAGTAAGACCTTCTCCCTCCCAGTGGGCCGAGCCCAGAGCGATCAGTTCAGGTTCCAGTCTAGGTTCTGTCCCAGGGCAGTTCCTCAGGTTCCTGAAAGGTTCTAGCTTTCTTCTTCTGTGGGTCAATCAGACAGCACATTGAACTGGTCCCAGTCTGACCCTGGTTCTGGACCCAACCAGAACCAGAACCAGGCTGATGGTTTCTGTGGGAGGTAATGAATCCTCCCAGTATGTGACTGGGAGACACAGCTCCGTTTTTCCATCATCTGGGTCAGAACCATCAGAAGTTTAGAAATATGATCATCAGATTTGAATATTCTCTCCAAAAGAAACATCAGAGTTTTGGCAGCCATCTTGGTTCCTTCTACTTTACTGTTCAGTAGTTCACTAGCGTTAGCTACTTTTAGCTAATAGCTCTACTAGCACATGTTGGCTTTTGGAAGCTAATGTAACATTTGCTTCAGTTCTACCTTTGGTTCTGGTTCTGATTCTGGCTCGATGGATCCAGTCAGTCAGAGGTTGTGGGTTTGAGTCCTGATTTGAGTTCTGCTGAGAGGAAGACTCCAGCTGATGAAGTCTCCACTCAGCTGACCTTTGACCCTCTAAACACTCCCAGAACCATTTGGATCTCAGCTGAGATCAACAAGAAATGGGACCTGCTGACTTCCTGTCAGTGTTCAGACACCAGAGGGCGCCATAAGCAAACTAAATATATTCATTTGATATAAACCATGTCATCAATCAGGAACAAATCCTTTTGTTTAATTAAATAAAAATAATTAATGAAACATTCAGTATAAAAAATACATAACTTCATATTCATAGTAAATATGAAGCTAGCTCACAGGCTGCTGTTAGCATGCTAATATGATCTAGTGAGCTAAAGTGTGGCTGTATGCTAGCATAGCATGTTAGCTTTTTTGCTAGCTGTATTTCAGAGAACTTGATGCTTCCACAGATTTATTTTCATAAAATAATAAATATGTAATAAGTCGCATCATGTCCTGTGTGAGTGAAACATTTTATCAGAACATTTCCAGCTAAAGGATAAAATCAAACAATAAAACCAATAAAATCAGAATATGTAACATAAACCAGATCATTTCCATAAAGTCATTCTGTAGTTTTTCCATCAGCTGAAATGTGGCAGCAGAGTGATGGCGGTCGTCTGTGTCTCCATAGCAACAGCGGCGTCGCCGGCCGTGTCCAACGTCCTGATCAACCCGTCTCTGATCGGCTCCAAGAACATCCTGATCACCACCAACATGGTGGCTCAGAACGCCGGCGGAGACGCTCTGAAGAGGAAACTCGAAGACGACGACGACTACGACGCTCTATGACCGCAGCTGGTCTCAGACGTAGACTCTGGTTCCTAGAAGCTGAACCAGGACAACTTCTGCTCGCATTTTCAATAAATTAAATAAAACCTGAAACCAAACGTGAACAAATCACTTTGATAACCAGAAGTTACTGAGTTCAGATCAGAGATAATTTACTGATCACAGATGGACATTAGGCGATGCTGAAACTCATGAAGTTATAATGTATCAGCATGAACCCATCAGTAACGGTCCGATCAATAGAACTGTTCCCATGTTAACAAATGAGTGAAGGAGAGTCGAGTGTTTAACTAGAGCAGAGAAGAAATAATCATCTCTGGTTGGGTTTCATTGTCCAAATGGTAGGCAAATAATATCAAAAGATATTGGATATAACAGCAATAATATTGTATATCGGCCCAGATTTACATTTCTGTGTATTAGAAATGGAAATTGAACTGATATCCGATATATTTTACTTGTATAAGAAAGTCTCTTGTTACTGTTTCCTGTTAGATGCTGTGAGATATTCCACTCAGAGTGGAGTTTGGGTCAGAGGGACAGAACTACCTGGCTGAACCTCTGACTAACAATAAATGGTTTCAGTTCAACTCAGTTCAAAAGTTCTTTATTTGTTGTGAAGGGAATTAAATGTTGAAACTCAAATCATCTGAGCATCTTCAAAGAGTTTTGGATGGTGAGTCTGTGGACAGGAAGGGTCTCCAGTAGCAGTCAGTGTTGCAGCTAATCTATGAAGCCTCTGACTGAAGACAGTTGCTGTATGATTGTTATGATACGCTGACAGATCAACATCCAGACAGCAGAGACCAAATTCAACCAGCTGGTTTTAGTCCTGATTTAAAGGAACTCAGTGTTTTGGCTGTTATTCAGTTTTCTGAAAGTTTGTTCCAGATCTGTGGTGCACAGTAGCTGAATGCTGCTTCTCCATGTTTGGTTCTGGTTCTGATCCAGCGGCAGCAGATCTTTAATCCGTTCAGTGATTTCTAAACTACTAGCAGGATTTAAAGTCTCTTCTCTCAGTGAAGGAATGTAGAACTGGGTGATGTTCTCTATCTTCCTGGTTTTAGTCAGAACTCCAGCAGCAGAGTTCTGGATCAGCTGCAACTGGACCATCGGTTAGTCAGATGTGAAGACGCTGCTGCAGTAAATCAATGCCACTGCAGAGAAACGCCTGGATGAGTTTGTGATGATGAGACATTAGTCCTCTGATCCTGGAAATGTTCTTCAGCTGATAGAAGGCCCACTTTGGAGCCGTCTTTATGTGGCTCCAAAGGTTCAGGTCAGAGGTCAGCCTGATCTCTAGTTTCCAGCTGAACAACTGAAGCTGCTGCTGACTCTAGATCTATAAATCTAGATCTATAAGTCTAGATCGTTCCTCTTTAGGTTCAAAGATTACTTCAGTTTCTGTTCAGATGGTGAGTTTTGGCAAAGCCAGCTGGTGACATCATAAGGTAGAGCTGTGAATCATCTGGGTTGTCATGGTAACTGATCACATTTCCTGTTATAACCTGAGCCAGTGGGAGCATATATAGAATCAGAGGGGTCCTAGGAATGAACCTTGGGGAACCTCACATGTGACCTCTGACCTCTTCGATGAGAAGTGTCCTATTGAAACAAAGAAATTCCAGTTCGTCATGACGGTCTGGAACCGGTCCAGTTCTGGACCAGAGAGTCCGACCCAACTCCAGTTGTTTCAGTAGCATGTTCTGGATGCCACCAACAGCTATCACTGGCTAGCACTGCTAATCCACCTCATTTGCTTTTGCCGCTGCTCTGTAAATCTCTGTCTGGTCGTATGTTGAACAGCCGAGCAGAGAGACAATGGAGTCGGAGATCTGATCTTTGTTATGATGGACGGAAGAGATTCAACTTCCTGCTCCTTCTTTACTCTCGGGTCCAGGAAGCCTCCTTTTCAACTCTTCTGAGATTAGGGGTCTTAGTTCAAATATTATTGGAGCTTTTGACATAATAATAATAAGAATAACAGGAACCTTTATTTAACCAGGTTTATCCCACTGAGATCAAAATATCTCATTTACAAGAAAGGCCTGGTCTAAACTGGCAGCATACTGAGAAAAACAAAACAAAAAAACATTTTGTTACAACACAGAGCCACAGTAAACTTACAATAAAACATAAGCAGTATGTGACTGTGTCATCAGCACAGAAATGAATTGGTGCATTTGAAATATCCTTTCCAAAATAATTAATATAAAAAATAAATAAAAAAGGACCCAGTACATAACCTTGTGGTACCCCTTTGTGATTAAACTGAACCCCAGAACAAAAACCATCAAACAGATCAGTCTGGATCCAATACTCTTCACTGAATGAGTAGAAAACCCAGCTGCTGTCAGACGGTCAAGTAGAATGAAGTGATCAAAGTGTCAAATATTTGTAGAGAAATCTACAAATAGTGAAAGACAACACTGATTTAATCCAGACCTTCTGCTATACCATTTAGAAACTTTCATGCTGCAGGTCTACTGTTTTATTTTTCTCTATTTTCTTTTCTTTTACAAAATCCTGATTGGTAAATCAAAGAATTAAATTAGAGCCAGATTTTCTCTCTCTTGTTCACTAATAATGGACTCAAAGACTTGTGTAGGCACAGATCATTTAGAAATTGCTATAATTGTTAAAAACTGTTTGATCTTCTCTTTTAAAAGGGGGAATAAAAATAGATTTCCAAACTTTGGGAATTACATTGATCAACAAACTCATTAAAAATATGAAACAATGTCAGATGCCAATTTTAAAAACATGGGTTCCAATTTATCTGGATCTGGTTTCTTTGGGAGGATCAAGGTTGTTGTTGTTTTTTAAGCTTCAACTCTGCAACAACAATTTAACTGAATCCTTTGAAAAAAATAACCCCAAGCCAGTCCAACATCACCAGAGAGAGAAATCCTCTCCCAGTCAAATAATGAAGATCCTGTAAATCAGCTCGTTCAACAAGCATTTTCAATCAAGTGGTAAAAAGTGGGCTGTGGGAGGGGAAGACATGCAGCAAAGGTCATCAGACTGGGACTCAAACTCATGCCTGCTGCTCCATGCATGGCTCCCACGTGTTATCATGGTGCCACCGCCGTGCCCCAAGTCTAGCTCTTAACAGGCCCCCGACGGCTCCCAGCTGGGAAAACAACACCTTGTTGGCTTGGTTACGTATCGTAGCTGTCTAAGAATAAAAAAAGCAATAAAGTAGGAGCATAAGTCTTTATGAAATGCTCTTTAATTAATTGACTCGTAGCCATTTCGCCCTGATTGACAACATCCACAAAACAAATATCTGAGACACTGACAAAGGCAACAAGAACTGGAAATGCTTTCGTCTGATGACTCTTCACCAGGTGATCTAGGATCAGTTGACCCATAACCGGATGGAGCATTTCCACCAGACCTGGACTGTGAGCTTTGTGGAAAAGGCGTGGGCTTTAATCTGTCACAGCGTTGTTCTCCATTTTGTTGAACCATCTTATCGACTATCTGAAGGAAGTTTCTAACCTGCTGCCGGTTTCTACTCTGGGTGTTGTCGAACACACAGTATCTCCCTTCGCACCGTTTTAACAATTCAGAAACGTCTCTGCTGGCCCCGATCTTCTCCTCAAAGCTCTCCCCTCCTAGATCATCTCCATGAGTAAAAAGCACCATAGTAGACCTTAAAGCATCAGGGCCAAACATGGATGGGAAATACTGAAGAAAGCTACAATCTTCTTTAGAAAGTTTACCAATCTTTAGCACTATGACCAAGGCATGGACATGTTCTCCATGTAATGCCTTCAATATGTCCACAGCTACTTCCTGAGGAGACCTGCTGCTGTCATCCACACCTGGAGTGTCCATCACTGTGATTTCCTGACTTCCTATTATGGCTGACTTGCTGACACACATCTTGATACTGGATTCAAAGCCACATTCTGACTTGAACTTTTTTGATCCCAGAATGGTGTTTCCTGATGAAATCTTCCCGGCTCCACTGAGTCCATACAGAACAATCTTTCTCTTCTCCAGACTTTCAGGCGCAGACAGGATACCTGGGAGGAGAAAGCAGACGGTTGGAAGAGACAGAAGACCACCAGACTCTCCTGCTGATTGTGATCGAATGAAGGTTCTGTAGAAATCTCCAGCTATATTCAGGTGTTTCATAGAACCCTGTTGACTAAATGATGTTATAATGTGAGTCCTATTTCAGTACCTGTCTTCTGGAGCAGTTCTTTGACCTGATCCGGTCCTCCATTTATGTTGTTGAAGCTAAAGTATCTTCCTTCAAACTTTCGAATGATCCTCTGAAGTGGAGATTCTGGAGATTTTTCTTCTTTGTTGATAAACTCCTCAAGTGTCCCGTCTAAATGATCGGCACCAGTGAAGAGCAAGTACGCTTGGTCCAGTCCGTATGGTTCAATAACTGTGATGGTGGTGTCCACTGCTTTCTGCTGCTCCTTAGTGAATCGATCTATTTTAACTACAACCAGAAACAGGCAGGATGAGGAATCCAGGTTCTCCTTGCAGAAGGTTTGGATCTCCGTCTCTATGCCTTCACTCAGGATCCCCGGAGTGTCGATCACTGAGATCTCTCTGCCAAACACCGTGTCCGTTTCTTCCTTTATCTCGGTGGTCACAGATATGAAGGTGCGCCTTGATTCAAACGCTGTTCGTCCTAAAATTGTGTTTCCTGAAGCACTTTTACCGACTCCTGTGTGTCCCAGAAGGACAATAGAACGACGAGCCATCGTTGAAAACCCTGTAAGGTGAGAGAATCGTTTTGAAGAAAACATAGTAAAAGTTTCCCCATGTCTAAGTTACAAACTATCTTATTAGCAAATAAAGTAACAGAAAAACTGCAGAGAGAAGAAAATCTGAGCGAATGTGAGTTCTTAAGTGAATTGTTTAGCTGCAGCTAGAAGTAGGTTAGTTAATTAGTTTTATTCTGAAAATAAGAAAAAAACTAACCATTCTGTTTTCCTCATTCAGGTCTTACGATGGGTCCAAATACTGAAAGGAAGCAGCCGACACGTCAGTCCGTCCAGACCAGAGTCACTCAGAGACGCCGTTTCTCCACACGTCCCCTGTGGAAGTTTACATTTACAGATAATTACCGTGTAACACACTTTAAATATTTCCCATTTATTACTTTGAGTTCAGTCACAGTACAGTTATCAGTCAGATCGCTCTCACATTATAACTATAATACAGTGTTGCGTATTAATTAAAGGTTTTATTTCTGACAGAAGATGAGGTCCAGGAGGATCATTCTGGATCCTCACTGGGCTGCAGATTAATACGGTTTCTGGACCAACAGACCTGCCTCATCAGGAGGTTCTGCTGCTACAGCAGCTCCATTCACTCCCATTATTCTCCACTTCTCTCCATGCACACAGTCCTCAGGTGCTCTCGCTCCAGCCATTGTTCGTAGTAGGTTCTTGTTTATCAGTTTTCCATTAAATATTCAACGTAACTCAGTACTTACATTTGCTCTGCGATTCTGGGTCAAACCCACATCGTTCTGTGGAGTTTTGATTTATGTTCCAGGCTTCAGAAATAAAGAATAAACACATTCAGAAGGTTTTCTACTGTCTGCTCTGCTGTACTGTTAACAGTTACTAATAATAACTGTTAACAGGACATTAAATCTATGAAATGTTTTCTATAGAAAAGAAATCAGCCATTTTGGAGACCTGGGATGTAAAGTTACCTGTTAGCCTGAAGCTTTGAGACAAACACTGAGTTCAGACTCATGAAGAAATGTAAAACAAGTGAAGCCTTCGTTTTAAGCAGACTCAAAATTGTGTTTTACAACGACCACATTAACAAAAACACATTGAATATTTTAATATGCTGTAGAACTTTTTTAAGACAGCTAATATGGAGGAGGAAACTTATGAATGCTCCATCAAAACTACAAACCAAATAATCTCTCACCTGATTCTCAACCCGTCAAACGTTTCAGCTGTTCAGTAAAGTGAAAGTGAAACTAAAAATGTCAAGGATCGACAGCAAAACCTCAGTCAAAACTTTTCAAGTTCAACATTTTTCTATCAGGTTTTCTTTCAGCCATTCACACAAACACGGTTTTTTCTTAAAGGTGCATCGGAGTTTCTAGGAAATCTCCAGTGGCTTTGATTATATTTGATCAAAACATTAAATTTGTTTCTGTAATATTTCAATTGGTTTGAAAGCTGATTTTCCGTTAGTTCTTTTTTTTCTCCTTGTAGAACTTTCTCTGGTAAACTGAACACATAATCAGTGTCTTACCGTGAAAAAGTTCGGCTGAAGCTGCGGTGAAATCAGGCAACTTTATTTTTCTCCTAGAGATTAGCTGAGCCCACACATTGTGCTTTACGGTAACACAGCAGGGGAACCTTTGTAGGCTCTCCTGCTGCTTTTCTTATTATTGAGCCTTTTAACTAATAAAAATCATTTTGGTGATTCTAGCTGACCTAAAACAAAAGATTTATTCTGATTTAACTTAAGATTGTTTTTAAAAAAAAAAGAAAAAGAAAAAGTCTACGTGTCTTTATTCAGTGTATGTAAACTTCTGCTTTCAACTATGTGAAATGAAACAAAAATCTGCTGCGATTGAAAACCTGTCGATGTTTTGGTTGCTCTCTGTGGGGGAACATTTAGATGTGAAAGAGGCAACATTTACTGACCCAAAGAGAAGAGTGGGACCTCCTGCTGCGTCAATGTTAGATTTAATAGTTCACGTTTCTGACAAAAAAAAATCTGCCCCTTTATCTGTTTTTCAGGAGATTTTTCATTTATTCTGTTTCACAAAAATATATCTTTATAAGTTATTTACATTAAAAAGTAATTAAGTAAAAAGATGTGTGCATCAATGACACTATTAACTCCGTAAAATACATCTGATCTGAACACGGATCAGATGTTCCGTATTATTTGTTTTGATAATAACCTATTATCAAAACAAATGGGTGTTTTTGATAATAGGTTATAGATTGCAGAAACTAAGATGAGCACAGTGTTGATATTGATTATCGTACACAACACCTGGATCCATGTCCAACACAGTAAAATTAAGAAATATTTATTCCTGTATATATGGGGTAGTAACAGGTGGAAGGCCACCCCTGCTGCTTTATTACCGTAATGAACCATGTATGTGCGACGCTAACTCCCAGATGCTGCAACGCGCAGGTAACAAGGTCCGCTCCTTTACAGTCAGCCTGAGGATCACGCCGGAAGGAGCAATGAGGCGGTGTGGGAGGAGTTTCTGCGCAGCTGCTGCAGAGCGAAAGGTTGGACGGCGCCAGAGACGCCATTAAAGCAATAATCATCGATAGGATAATCAGAAAATAATCTCACATTGAGACACTAACTTTAATTATTTCTGACATTCTTTATTTCACACGACATCTTCATTCATCTCTGCGCCGAAACAACTCTGCTTCGTCACATGACAGAGATTTATTGAGACCGGCGTCTTCGCCGGTGTTGAAATGATGCAAACCCGCTGTGCGTCTTTGAGAGACTTTCTCTAAAACTTTCCTTCTTGATGTTTTTTTTATGTAGATTTGGAGTTTCTCATTTAATTTTAGGTTTTATTGACGTATAGCTGTTTCGGACCTTAACAACCTGATTCTAAACCCAGACAGGTGAACATTTCCGGGTTGTTCTCTTCCGTGTTCTCCAGCGACCGGAGCAGACAGACAGGTCGACATGGCGCAGGCCGCAGAGTTTGGTAAGTTTTTTTTTTTTTTTTAAACTTTATTTTTATTTATTTTTAACAACACATGTTCATAGTTACATTCTTCTGTCTCTTACTGACATTTATCATCTGCATTATAACTTGGCAACAGGAGATGAGTTTGGTAAGTTTACTGACCGACGTCATCAGCTGCACTGATTAACGGTAAAACTTCGGGGTTGTGGATCATTTCTTTCCGCTGTCAGCTCCATCACAATGCGTCAAGTTTCACTGGTTCTGGTGCTGCGACACCCTGTGATAATAACGTTTATTATTATTATTATTATTATAAGTTACTTTGAGTTTGCTACCGCGTTCTGCCTCTGCAGCGCACCGGGCAGTCAGCTGATGTTTTAGTGAAAACGGGTCTCGTTGCTTCATGGCTCATTTAGTTTGTTACGACAGAACATGCAGTAAATGTACCTTTGTGTTCCTATGGTTACCTTGGCATTACTTTCATATTATTATAACTGATTGCATGTTTTCCTAATATTGTGCTACAAACTGAGGGACTTTAGTCAGTAATGAATCTCAGCTGTTCATCTGTTTCTACAGGGACAAGAGGAAGAAGAAGAAGCAGCATGGACGACCTTCCTCCAGGTACTTACTAACAGAGGTGTGACCAAGTCACTGTGTTGCAAGTCTCAAGTAAGTCTCAAGTCTTTGTCCTCAAGTCCGAGTCAAGTCTCAAGTAAAGACAGGCAAAAGTCGAGTCAAGTCTCAAGTCAGGAACCTTTAATTTCAAGTCATTTTGAGTCGTTTTTATTTTATTTTATTTTTATAATTTGCAATTATACAAAAAATTCAAATAATAGACCATTTGTTCGTTTTAAAATATGTATTTATCTCAAATGATAGAACATGTGTAGCTGAACACAAAGTATAAAAACATTTTTAAATTGGACCACTTTATTGCCCAGTTCTGTTAAACTTGATATTCAATAAAAAAAGACGAAAATGCTGACATTTCCACAGCACAATACAAAGAACCATAACAGCAGTTTTTTCCTCTTTTCTCTGACCTGTCAAAACAATATATTGTCAATATAATTTCCCAACGTAGATGTCTTCAAATACACCAACCATCCTTAGATGATACTAGACCCGGTTCATCATCATGATGGGACAGAGAGACTCTGTTCCCTGTGTTCAGGTCCAGAATCTGCTTTCTGTTCCGGAGCCCCGCTCACTATCCACCGGCTTCCTGAGCTAACACGGTGCACATTATTTGTGGAGGCATTTGAAGGACCGGATTTATGGTAAATAATCACCAATTTAACCCGGAGTACACATGCTAACACGAAGTTAGCTAAAGTCAACTATCTTACAGCAAAAGAAAAGTGCCACCTACCGATCTTTGTGAAGCTTCAAATGCCGGACAAAGTTGGACGTCGTGGCATCTCCATCCGATATTCTCTTCTTGCATGTTTTACAAGTTGCAGTTCGTTTTTTAGTTGAAAGTTCATAACCTACGTAGCCAAAAGAAATTACTCGCGGAAGCATATTCGAGCGGTTATTTCGTATTTTGTTCCCTGAGCTCTGCAGCTTTGCCGCGTTTTTTTAAACGTCCAGATCCTGTTAATTTGATTGGTTGTGCTGCAGCTACGTACACATACATACATAAGGAGAGAGGAAAACCATAGTGACGGTCTGCGCATATTGATACGGAATGAGTGACATTAATTAATGACGCCACTTTATAAATAATGTGTTTTAAATTTTAAGACTTTGAGTAAAAAATATCAAGTCTTTTCAAGTAAACAGCTTCAAGTCGAGTCAAGTCCCAAGTCAATGGCATGAAAGTCAAAGTCAAGTCCGAGTCTTTGAGCATTTTTTCAAGTCAAGTCTCAAGTCGTGATTTTAACGACTCGAGTCTGACTCGAGTCCAAGTCATGTGACTCGAGTCCCCACCTCTGCTTACTAACTATCTATCTATCTATCTATCTATCTATCTATCTATCTATCTATCTATCTATCTATCTATCTATCTATCTATCTATCTATCTATCTATCCTCAAGAACTGAGTACCTGTTTTAATCTGATATGTTATTTGAAAATGATGTAATCAGACAGACTAATTCAACTATTTTCTGATTTTAAAAGTACAAACACCATAATTACAGAATCTGGCAGTAGAAATGTTTCTCCAAATGACTTTTTACAATATGAAACGTATAAATCTGATACCGACAGTGTTACTGTATATGTGGAAGTGCTTCTAGTGCCATATGGATATTTTGCTGGTTGTTCACTGAACCTGCAACAGACTCAGGAAAATATCACAACAGCAAAGCTGCTGAACAAACAAGAGGTCTCACTTCAACATTATACTGTGGACCTCTGCTGCATTTTTGGCTCCACTGCTACAGAAACTTTACTGAACTCAGAGAAGTGATGCAATAAAATTACACAAGTGAAAATGATGTAGTGAAACTCTCTTTAAAAACAGGTAACTTAGGTAAATGTAACTTGTCACTACTCACTTCTATATATTGTGTACAGTTAATCTCCATATTTCATAATATAAGAATTGTCTTTAACTGGTTGGATAATCTGGCATAAATACAAACTGTTAAAGGGCCAGTATAATGTCAAATCAGCTCTTTATCTTCAATCATGTTCCAATGTTTTTCCCTGCCGTGTTGCTTTGATTCTTTCATGTGTGAGAAATCCTTTCATCTCCATGGCAACCATTCAGATGCAAAATGCCTCAGTGGACCTAGCCCCGCCTACAGGGCGCAGCTCCTTCAGACTAGCAAGCAGCAATTAGCAAACAGCTGCTGAGCTCATTATAGGAGCTGCTGCTCAGCAGACGTTGTTAAAAGGTTAACAGAGGGGCCATGTTGGGATGACTTCCTGGAGGCGGAGCTTCAGAAAGGGCCTCTTAAAGAGACAGAGGCCCAATTTCAGGGCATTAAATCAGAAAGTTTAAATTTAAATCATATTTGATAGTCAGCATTTAATAATAACTGAAAGTAATATAGTTACTGAATGTAACTATATTACATTACAGTAACTATGGCAGTAAAATTGACACTATGTGGCTGGAAAACATGATACTGCCTCTTTAAAACATGTTGCGATGCTACATGGTTTATTAGAGAAATCATATCACATGTAGTAAAATGAGTTAATGCAGATGTGATGTTCATTAAGAAAGTATAATATTGAGCAAAGCCTTGTGACTTGGTTTACCTTCCTTCTCCAGATCTCAGACTGGTTCTTGTTGGGAAGACTGGGTCAGGGAAGAGCTCCAGTGGGAACACCATCCTGGGCAGAGACGCCTTCGTAGCCGCAGTCAGTCAGTCCTCAGGTATTTAAATCTCTGGTCTGAAGCAGACATGGAGCATCTGCACCAGTCAGAGCTGATTATTAAGGGGTTCATATGTGAGAATCTGGGATTATAATCTGGATTAACAGGAAAATTAAAACAGTAGAAATCTGATCTGTGTTTTTAGTTCCCATCAGAACTCTGCTGCAGTGGTTTGGATCAGCTGAAGGATTTTAGCTGCTCTTTATGAACTTCCTCACAGTAATCCAATCAATCAAAGATCAATTTCTTTTCAAATTTATGATTTGTTGAATAACCATAAACTGTAATTTATGTTAATTTAGGTCAAACTTAATTAACCTGACACTATTTTTTTTAAAACAATATTAATATTTCTGTTATGGCCAACAGCCAATACTTAACTATATTATATATTCCTGAGACACAGCATTTCATTTGTGTCCGTTATATTGGACATTTTGTTCTTTATCTTCCTTTTCAATTTTGAGTCACCATATTCCAGGCATTCCCTGGGCTGACCTGCTGGAGCTTAACTCCATTCCTCAATCAAAATGGCCGCCTTAGCAGCACCCATGACCTACTATATATACTGTATAAATATATATATATATATATACATACAGTATATATATATATGTATATACCCCACATCACTGTATTACTGTCACATGACCAGCCCCTCCCTACCTCCTGAAACACAAGCTGCAATAAGCTATAAATAACTCCTACCAATATTAAGTGGTTGTTAATATTGTCCAGGCTAATTATTAAACTGGCACCAGTTTGTTGATGCAGACATGATGTGCATCTCTATAAAAGTTTCATCCCAAGCTTTTAATGCTGATCAGATACCATCCTGCTGTGACCATCCTGATGTCCTGATCATATCCTGAGTGTATCCTCTGTGTTTCTCCCAGTGACCAGGCAGTGCTGTAAGCAGGAAGGCGAAGTGTTTGACAGAACAGTGACCATCGTCGACACGCCGGGCGTCTTTGACACGTCGTTCTCTGAACACGCCAGCAAGAGAGAGATCTCCAAGTGCATCAACATGTCGGCCCCGGGGCCCCACGCCATCCTGCTGGTCATCAAGGTGGGGCCCTTCACCGATGAGGAGCAGGACGCGGTGAGGCAGGTGGAGGAGATCTTTGGGGCGGACGCCTGGAGGTACACCATGATCCTGTTCACCCGGGAGGATGAAGCTGCTGAAGACGTGAAGCTGCAGCTGCAGGAGTGCGGCCCCAAGCTGCAGAGCGTACTGCAGAGGGTCAACAACCGATACCTGCTGCTCAACAACCGCAGGGCCCACGACCGCAGCCAGGTGCTGGCGCTGCTGGAGGAGGTGGACAGGATGGTGTCCGAGAACGAAGGAGAGTTCTACTCCAACTACACCTACCTGGAGGTGGTGGAGATGCTGCGGCGCAGAGAGGAGGAGCTCAGAGCGTTCTACCAGAAGCAGGTGGAGGAGCAGACCAGAGCCGTGGAGCTGAAATATGAACAGCTGCTGACTGCTGCTCAGCCTGAAGGACCCGACCTGAAGAGGAGACGCCAGGCTGAGATACAGGAAGTTCAGCGTTACTATGGCAACTTGCAGCGGAGCGCGCGCCATGTTGTAGAGCAGAGCACAAAGCAGGATTCAATGGAGGACATTGTCCAGTTCTCCATGACCCTGAAAGTGAAGGCCAGCTCCTAAAGACCCAGAAGTCCCTGTTTTCATTACCCAGCATGCATCAGCATCAGGATGAACAGTCCAGCCTGGAGGTTCTGGTCCGCACTGATGTTCGTTCACTCAGGTTCCTCTGAGAAACCACTGCGGTCCAGTCAAAGTCCTTCCTGCTGAAACGTTTCAGCAGCAGCCTGAAGGTTCCTGAAGGAACTAAAACCTTCTGCTACAACAACCAGTTTCTGCCCACATGGGGATTTTTCCTCCCTGAACTGGCAACCAGTCATTTCATTGTTGAACTTTGCTGTAACTTAGTCTAATAGATAATATTTATCTATTGTTTATTCATAAAAACGTTAACAAGCAAAAGTTGATCATTGATGAAAGTTGTTGTGAATGTCAGAGTGATGATGAGCTGAGCTCTAAACCTGCAGCAGTTCACTGAAGTCATCAGAACCAGAACCTTTTCTGCTTCGGACCTGCAGGAGGAACGCTGCCGACCTCAACAGAAACGCCTCTGACCCGCTGAAGCTCCTCTCACTGAGAACGGACTGATGGTCAGCAGATTGTCTGGGATTTTTCAACTGTTTTAGGGTCACGTTGATGCACTGAATCCAAAAATCCCCTTTGGTTTAGTTCAATCAGGTGAACTTTGTGAACTGAGCTCCACATTAGTTTGGGACGCTGGATGACGTCACGACGGCCAGTTGGACTCCGCAGGGAGACGTCCTGCTGCTGAGCAGAGAGCCGCTAAAGAAACGGAAGTTCATGCCCTGAAATTTACTCAATGAAGACGTGATGTTCAGTTTACACGTAGCTACTTACCCTGACCAGTGTTTATTTGCAGAAATCTAAGTTTTATTAATACACTCTGTTAGAAAACTATTTTTGTTCTCCTAAAACCTTCTCTGGATGAGAAATGAACTGATGACGTCACAAAAATGTTATTAATTTAGTTATAAGATCAGATTTCTCTAAATCAAATTAGAATAATAACCTGTGAAAAATGGGTGTGATTTTTGGATTCAGTGGTGCAAAACAATCCTAAACCAGTTGAAAAAACATAGAAAACTTCCTAAAAAACTGTTTTTTAACCCAGTGTTATTATAATGATGCAGGATGAAACATTTTAAAAATGTTTCATATGATTTTTAACAGTGTCTTTTTGACAGTAAATTGAATAAACAGTTTTATAAATCTGAGGAATGTGTGTGTTCATTAGAATCAGTCAGATGGAAGCAGCTTCAGCCGCCACAGATCCATGAACCTGAAGAACCATGAAAATGTTTCACTTTGACCCGTCAGACGCTCCAGAACCAAACCCAGAATTCTCCCCTACAGACGGGTAATCTCGGGTTTCTTCTCATAATCTGGGTTCTCATTCTGTCTTTCTGCGTTTGCAGAATCTTCCTGCTGCTCACTGAGTCCAGATTCAGCTAAATATTAAATATGACTAAACATTAAACCAGAAATATCAGAACCGTTTCCTGTAAAATGTAAATGTTTAGTCGAAAGTCTGGTGAAAAACGTCTTGAAAATAAACGACGTGATGAACTGTGAAATCTGCAGAACTTCAGGAAAATCAAACTTGCTGTAAAACATTGACGGATCGTCCAGCTGCTTTGCAGAAGTTTTTCTAATTTTGAAAAAACTTTTCATCCTCAGAGAATCTCCTCCATTAGAGCTGCTGTCAATATTTACTGCTTTAATAATTAATGCTGCTAAATGAGGTGCCGGGGGAGGAAGGAGCGCTCATCATCATCATCACACCCAGAGGATTACATCACTCAACACGACGTCTCCATGGCAACCACCCAGTTGACTTTAATGTGAGACTCTTCGAGATTAAAAACAACTTTTGTTAATCTGCAGTAACTGATGGATGTGCGGCAGAGACGGGTCAGAACCAGAACCTTTATCTGGGTCAGAACCAGAACCCAGCAGATGATAAAACCCAAAGTGTTTCTCTGGTTCAGTAATTATGTGAACAGAAATGAACGGATCAGAACCGCTCTGACCCGTTGACCTGGCCCAGTTCCTCCAAATGGTTCTGCAGGTTCTGGATGTCCGGTCCAGGTGCTGCATGACCTTTGACCCCAGCTGCTGCAGACGCCTGCTGGTCATTCGGGTGGAATAGTTAAATCACGGGCCCCTGAGGACCAGGGTGGGAAACCCTTTATATAAACACAAACACATGAAGCCCAACAGAGGTTCTGGTCCACCGGGTCAGAACCAGAAACACTTTAATGCTTCCTGGATAAATGTTCAACATCAAGGAGAATCTAGAACCTGAACAGAACCGTCTGATTCTGGATGATCAGAACCAGACGGTTCTAAAGGTTCTGTCCAGTGTTGTATAAAGTACTGAAATCTCAGAGTCAAGTAAAAGTATAAGTACCTCTCCAAAATATGACTTTGGTAAAAGTCCAAGTCACTGACTGAAATGTTACTTGAGTAAAAGTCTTAAAGTATCTGAAACTTCTTGTACTTAAGTATGGAAATTACTGTAAAAATGGATGTACTCAAGTAATGTAATGAAAAGTACAAGTAAAAAGTAAAACAAAGCAAATGCAGTTTGAATGACATTTTTTATATTTTGGTAAACTTGTCAAATACACTTAAAATAATGTACCCAACCAAGTGCAGGCAAAATTAAACCTGCTAATAAATTGTTCCAGTTTTAAAGAGTAACACATGTTAATGGTTTGTGGTTTTGAACTTGCATGCCTTTCCTATATTCGTTAAATTTAGTCTAAATTGCTATCGCTATGGCTTCTGTCCCCCCTTGAACAGAGGAGTCTAGGTAGCCTGCTACAGTCAACATTAGGCCTAAGCTAAATACACCACGCGTGGAACTGAAACAATGCCAAACAAAGTTCATTTATACAGGTAACGTTATGCTCAAGATTTCACAGTAGTGTCTAGTGACCAAGCTATAGTTACTGAAACAGGAGGATTAAAACCATTTCATAAGAAGTTGCCTCGATGTGTTTCTTCAAGTTGGACGGGGAGTTTTTGTAAGATAGAATTTCCACATCTTCGGGCAGGAATAACATAAACTGCATGCGGTACGACGAATCTTTAACACCCACGAAAGTGTATATTGTATTTAAATAAGGCCAGGGACTCTCATCACCAGCTGGTGGTTCCCCTGGAGCCGTGTCCGATGTAGTTGCAGTCGTTGTGGTCTCCGTCTCCTCCTCCATGTGGCTGCTGCTGATTGCGAGACTTGCTTTGTGTTTAATGGGAGAAGCGAAACAGGTGTATCCTGTTGGTGGTGATGAACAAGCCCAGGCAAGTAGGCTACCGACTTTGTTGCGGTCAATCAGTAGGTGGGGTCAAAACACTTTGTTTCTCTCTCTCGCTTTTTTGTAACGAGTAACTAAACCACACATTGAAAATGTATCGGAGTAAAAGTACGCAATTAAGTTCGGAAATGTAGTGAAGTAAAAGTGAAAGTCATCAAAATTTTCATACTCGAGGAAAGTATGAAGTACTCCAAAATATACTTAAGTAAAGTAGTGAAGTATTTTTACTTCGTTACTATACAACACTGGTTCTAGCAATGAACCAGAACCTCCTCTGTCCATCATGGATCAGCAGAGACGATGGATGAACCGTTTGAGACGGAGAAACGTTCTGCTGGAGCTCTGGTAGCTAAAAGCACAGGCATGATAAAACGATAGACGCCTCCTGGACCGCTCTGGTCTACTGGCGCTGACGAGACGCTGGGCGGCCATCTTGGAGCGGTCGACCTCTCCAAGATGGCGCCATATTTCCTGAAACCCGGGCAGCCATTGTAGGGTCTACTCACTTATTCAATGTAGCTGGACTGACATCAAGCTAGCAGACAGACAGAAGCAATCGATCAGCAGAGATCAGATCAGATCCAACTGGAAGGAAAACGACTCACCAGGGACAAAAAGTAAAGATTCTGGTTCTATTCACTAAAACTCTGAAACCAGAGACACATCACTGATCCTGCCGGCCTTCATCCTCCATCATCATCACCTTCACCTTCATCATCATCATCATCATCATCATCTGTCACTCAACCTTCACCAAAAGGTCAAAGGTCAGGATGTTTTCAGTTGTCTACAGCACAACGTTAACCCAATAGGTCAGACTCAAACATTCTGATTATCTCAGTAAAAACTTCAGTCTGAACTCAATAAGATCCCAGCAGCTCAGGATCAGGATCTCAGACCAGTGGAGGTCAGGGTCTACCACACCGGACCAGAACCAAGATGGAGGCTGTACAAAGATGGAAACCGGCCAGCAGATAGCAGCTGGGTGTTTGGAGCTGGTTGGCAAAGCAAACATGAAGCATCATAACCTGGAGGCTGGAACAGTCTAACATCGGATCAGATTCATTCCCTCTGGGACTGAAGAGTCTGACATCCTGCTGAGTTTCCAGTTCCAGACCAATAAACACGATGACCAACCAACTGGGTGGACAAAAACAAAAAAGATCCTCAGGGATCTGGAAGAGAGAACCATCAACCTTTAGAGGACAGACGTATAAAACCTCAGAGGCCATCGTGAGGAAGAGGACAGCTGTGGTCTTTTGTTTCTATTCATTCAGTGAATCGTGTTTATTATGAATCAGCAGGTCTGACCTTTGTGAACATCATCATGAAAACATTTCCTGTTCTGTTTCTCTAGTGAAACTTTTGCATGGAAACTTTTATTTCTCAGCAGAAAACAGCAACGTGTGAATCGGTAACGAAGTGTTGACGATGTGCTGCTGCTCTGAGGTCATGTGATGTTTTCAGCTCTCAGCTGGTGGCAGCAGAGAGAGGATGAGATAAAAGCTGATGACAGGAAATGGATCTGCCAGAGCGGCCGTTCTGATGATGTGGGGTTGTAGTGGCAGTGACCTCTGTGGCCCTGCTGGGTGTGTGATGATGATGATGATGATGATGATGCTGTGATGCTGAGCAGGAGTGAGCTCAACGTGACGGTGACGGGGCCTCACCAGGGGGTCCTGGGCCTGGTGCTGTTCACCATTGTCACCACGCTGCCATGCTGCGCGTTCCTCTTCATCAACCTCACCATGCTGTACACGCTGCGCAGCCGGCCGCTGTTCAGAGAGGCGTCCCGCTACGTGCTGCTGTTCAATCTGCTGCTGGTGGACACCGTGCAGCTGTTCCAGAGCCAGTCCATGTTCCTGCTGTCCGCGGTCAGCCTCGCGCTGCTGTACCCGGTGTGCGCCGCTCTCACCGCCTTCAGCAGCCTGACCCACTGCGTGTCCGTGGTCACGCTGGTCAGCATGTGCCTGGAGCGGTACGTGGCGGTGTGCTACCCCCTCCGGCACAGCGCCATCGTCACCCTGAGGAACACCGGCGCCGCCATCGGGGTCATCTGGGGCGTCAGCTCCTCCCACGTCATCGTCCAGCTCAGCCTGATGCTGTCCCGCTTCTCGGCGGCTGACCTGGGGGTCATGCAGATGGTGCACTACTGCGGGAAGGAGAGCGCCTTCATCGACCCCGTGTCTGACCACTACGACAGAGCCTTCACCTACTTCCTGTTCCTGCTGGGGGCGGCCACCGTCTCCTTCGCCTACGCCGGCATCATCGTGGCGGCGCGCTCTGCATCCACGGACAGAGCGTCGGCCGTGCGGGCGCGGCGCACGCTGCTGCTGCACCTGGTGCAGCTGGGCCTCAGCATGTCCTCCACCGTCTACAACTCGCTGCTGATTGTCATCACCGGCAGCCTGGAGCGCGTCCCGGCCGTCCGCCTGCAGATCGGCCTCTACATGGCCGTCATCATCCTGCCCAAGTGCCTCAGCTCGCTCATCTACGGCCTCAGAGACCACAACATCCGGCCCGTCCTCGTCATGAACCTCATCTGCCAGTGCAGGGGCTCGGCTCTCCACACCAGAACCAGAACCAGAACCAAGAACAGAATCAGAGTCCAGCTCAGCTGAGACGTTCACTAGAAACTGGGACAATAAAGACGATGATGGGAGGAAGTCAGAATGTTCAGCAAATAAACCTGCAACTGTTTTCACTGAACCGATAATAATAATAATAATAATAATAATAATAATAATAATAATAATAATAATAATAATGTTTTTATTTGCAGAATGTCTTCAGGAGATCATAAACATGTTTGTCTAATAATTAAAACCTGAAGCTGATTTTTCATGAAGAACTTTGAGTAACTTGTTGAAACCTGCAGCTTTTAAAACAACCTGAACTTTGATTAAAAACACCTGAAACATTAATCTGACCATGTTGAACATTAATCCTGCTGTGTTTTAGTGAACCTGCCTGCCTTAATGTTGAATATGAAATATCAGGATTGTTATGATGTTACTGTGTTTAATATGGAGTAAAACAGGTTTCTATCATCATGAGATCCAGGATGTTTAAACCAAACTGGATCATTTCCAGCTGCAGATCGATTCGTTTCTCTAGATAAAACTGGAATCACAGTAGATTTCTGAAAACACTGAATTCCTATAAAACCTAAAATCTCATTAAGTTTAAATCTGTTTTTGATTCATAATAACTGGAACATTGATTCATTTTAGTTATATTCCAGCTCTCTGTTATGTTTCTTTATTATGCTGTAACTGTTTGTTTAGTTTTGTGTTTTTATCATATAAAGCGGTTTGTATGCTGCCTTGCTCAGAGGTCAGAGGGCAGCTGGAGGCTAGAAAAATTATGTGGTTTGAGTTTGGTGAATTAAACTAATTTGATTTTATTCAAGTTCATCATTAAAACATTAAAGTCATTAAAGTTTTCATGACTTTATAACTCAGAGTAAAGAGCATCAGTCATTTTCTCTGGTTTTCATCTTCATCGTTCTGCTCCTCATCACATTTCACTGCTCAGCTCTGAAAAGTACAGACTTTGGTTTGTCTACATTAAAAATTAAAATAGATTTTACAATTTAGTTAGAAACGTATTTGTATTTTAGTTTAGTTTTTTGGAACCTTACACAGATTTAAAGAGACATATCATGCAAAAGCCACTTTTTTAGCCCTTAAATATTTTTTGTGTACTTTGAGTGCCAAGAAGTGCAAAAAAAAAGTAAATTTATTTACTTTTTTTGCTGTGCTGAGTCAATGTTTTTATATTCTATGGGTTAGATTTTCCAGTCTGTTAATTTTTCTCTATTGTCTATAACGTTTTCTTGTCTATTATGTCACAACATTTGCTGTGGATCTGATAAAAAACATGATTTCCAGCTAATCGTTTTTTTGAGGCCTCTTTTTTACTTTCCTTGCAGCAATTTTGTAGTCCAAGTTCAGTTATATTGAAGTTGCAAGTAAACAAGTCAAAATCTTCTGTTCTTGTGTGTATTAAAGCACCTGGTTCCTTACACAGCCCCTTGTCTCTTTGATTAAATTAGATTTTTCTTGGGAACGTACCCACATTAGTGCAGAAGATCCGTTTGCACAGAGCACTCAAAGACGAATGTTTCAGCAACTTCTGCCAGCATCAAGAGGGATTTTTCAAAATATTTAGTCTGAAAAGAGATTGATTGTGGGTCAGTTCCTTCTCTCTACTGAAACAGCAAAGCAGCCAGCTGCTAATGGCACTAAAGTGACAACAAAGCTTGTATTAGAGATAAAGTTTGTAGGGGCGCACCAATTTATTGGCACTGATTTCCTTAGTTTTGGGAGATTGGTGATCAACTGAAACTTACATGTGAAGCCCGTCTTATCCTCTGATCTTTTCTACCTCAGCAAAGGTTTAAAAATCAGCCTGTGTCCTCTTCTGCTCTGCAGTGAGAGGTTTGACTGACAGACCGGCCCACCAGGTCATGACTGAACGTTTGCAGTTAACTCAACAATTTTCTTGCTCTACTTAGTGACATAACTAGTTTTTGTCAATGTCCACCACCAGGTGTTTGGTTGAAGTGAGGGGAGGAAGGGAAGCAATTTATAAAAATGAGAAAAATCTAATCCTTCATCTGACCTCCAAACTTTAAAAATAAAATCTTGGGGAAAAAATCACTTTGATCCAAATGAGCTCATAAGTTTCAGGATACTTTCCTTGAATTGTTTTTAATATTTCATACACTCTATGTATAGCAGTATCTTTATATGCCTCACTCTGTTTTTTGACAAGTTTTTGTTTAACACAAATATGTGTATCTTAATCAATCATCAACTAAACTGCTCACACCAGTGAAACACATCAGTCTCAGTCATTCTTCACAGTTTTGCAAGAATCTATGCTTCTTTGTTTGAATAAAACCAAATCAAACTTTGAGACTGAGTGCTCTTAACGTTTATTATTATTTTCTGCATTCATAATCAAACAGAACAGCATGAAAATAAATACAGCTTAAAGGAGAGGCAAGTTTGGTTATTTGATGTTATTTTCAGATTCTTAGCACAAACTGGCAAAATTTAGAGACCTTTTGCATCCTTGACCATAGAAGTATCCATGGAGGAAATGAGAGTGCACCTCCCTCCATTGTGCAATCATCCTATCCAGCCACAGGATGAAGCCACATTTATCTGAGTCAGCAAGATTTAGAAAATTTGACTCAAACTGTGTTTAATTTGAGCTCAGTGTGTGTTTAAACCAATTCACATAAACTTAAAACAGTTTCCTCTAAAGGTAATTGATCGTGGCTCACCACCAGACCTTCACAATGAAGTTTTAGTTCAGTTAAGCCTGGTCTGAGTTCATCTATAGGTAATTCCAAATCTAAATCAACCATTGCCAATGAAGCCACCTGATCCATGTAAGGTAATTTATATAGTTTAGTAATTGTATTTGGCAACATGGTGGAGCCATATACCAAAATATCTTGGCCATCAACATAAATGTCTAAACTTTGAGACAGAATTATCTACGGATAATTCCAAGTTTAAATGAACCATTTAATCCACCGTATTTATGTAAACTAATGTTTATTCGGATGTAATGTAATTTGCATACTGAGTATTTTTCTGTGTTTTCTGTCATTTTACTTTCACACTTTATTGCATTGAATCATCTTCAAATACAACACCAGTTCATTCAAGAAAGTGGTGCAAGACACAATTTAGCTTGTGAACAGTTTAGACTGTGAACAATGTAAGAACAGTGAAAATCAGTCTGGACATGGAGAGTGACGTTGTGTTCAGCTGAGCCGAATCAGGGGAACGAGGAGCAGCTGATAAAATGCTGAGAGTTTTTATCTGAGACATGAAAACTCACAGTTGGAGAATGAAAATATTCACAGTAACAAGATGGAAAAGTTAACAGTTGGTGAAGCTGAAGCATGAAAATAATGAGACTTTATTAAATCCAGCTCTGAGAAGAAGAAAGTCACCAGAAGATATTATGTTTAATTTAACAAACTGTTAAAAACCTTATGGGAGTTTGAGTTGTAAATATTAATCCACAACAGGACAGTCTTAGTGAAGTTGTGCTACAGGAATAGCTTGGAAGCAGAAAAGTTGCAGCAGCAGAGATGCGCAACGCGGAATTACTTTAGGTTTGGGTTGGGACTTTAACGAGAGATTCTGTAAATATAAAACCGTTACATTTGAAACTCTAGCTGTAACTTTCTGTTTCATCACCATCACTTGCTCTGTTTCTAACCACCAGATGTCACATGTTCACAGGTAGAACACGTGACAGACTGAATATATCTGAGCTAAGATGAAACTGAAACTATTGAGCATCAGAACATCAGCAGCAGCAGGAGCAACCAGAAGAGACCAAACATGAGTGATACAATTCATCTTCTTGGTAAGAACATTTATTAGCTAACATTTTTGACTCTCTTCTTCATTAGATATATTTTTATATAATTTTATTTAATTAATATATTTATTTCTCATTATTTATGTTTTCAAACTATTTCTACACATCATTGTTCACTACCTCCATATTACTGTCTTTAACGTTTAAAGATTTCAAATTATAAGAAAATCACCAGATTTCACCAATGAGTAACTTTATAAATTAGTTTGTGTTGCAGCTCATTGCTTCAACTTCCTATTAATATCAGAGGATATTTTGTGTTTTACTTTCACTAGACTGTAGACTTTTATGCCTTCATAATTTATTGTTCAATCATTTCATAAACGTAAATGTTCCACAGTTTTCCTCTCAGTCTGTTTTAAAGTTGTGACCAATCCTGAGTGGTTTGCTTGGTAATCGAAAAGAGTCAATGTCAGTCCTAGCAGAAGCAAACTTAAGGCAGAGATGGTCAAAGGAAACATCGATGCAGCTTCTTCAGACAAACCTTAGTGGTTGAAAACAGATTTGACTGGGAATTGTTTCAGGAAGCTGGAGAACTGCATCAGATTAAGATGAGCTTTATAATTTCACAGTTAGTTTTAGATGAGGCCGGGGTTGAGAAAGATCGTTTATTAATTCCTGATAAACCGGTTTATAACAGTCTTTCTCTGTGGCTTCTTGTCCCTGCATGTAGTAACATCTTCTTATATAGTTGTTGTTTGCAGTTGTTTCATCAACATGGTGATAAAACATTGGTTCTGAAACTTAACCAAAAGCCTAAACTGCCAGATCTATGATGTACTGCAGTTGTTTCCAGTTACAGAGCAGATTCAACATTACAGCAATATTTCTGTTCAGCTTCAGCTACACAGCTTGTAGTTAAATAATGTCACTAATTTAAAAACTGTAAAAATATTCTTCATAGTTCTTTTTTAATCCGCTTTATGCATTATGTTGCACTTAGGGCTAAAAACGTTTTTGATGTTGAGTGTATTACTACATAGAGTAGAAGTTGCATCCACAGGGGCATCAATATGACTCTTTTAAAGGTGAATTAAAATAGCAGTCAACTGTTTTTAATTATACATCATAACCAGAACAACCAGGGATGTAATGAAATGCTTTTTTGTTTATTTTGTCACTATGTCTGTCTGAAACTGGTTTAGCCAGAACTAGGTCCTCATGGCATGTCCTACCTATTTATAATATGTGAAAATGTAATTTCTCAGAGGAAATGGAGGTGACTGGAGCAGCTGCAGCTGGATCAGAAACCCAAGGTAAACTTAATGCACATACTTTTCTGAATGTTGAAACTAAATCCCAGATCATTGTGTTTTGGATTGTGGCCTTGAAACATTAACTTCAGATTCAGGAACCAGCAGCAGGTCAGGGAGAATGTTGTAACGATGTTTAAAGCAGAGTTTGGATGTATAACATCATCCCAAGCTCTGAATATCTCACAGAGCTCTGATCAATCCTGGTGGACACAGATTGAGATCTGGAGTCTTTTCCACAGCAAACATGTGGTAGTTTGATCAGAGGAGAGCAGAACAGATCTTTCTGATAATTTTTCAGATTTTATTTGTAAAAAATAAAATCACTCACCGCTTAATTCCACTTTACAGTTATCTTCACATAAGGCCAAGTTGGAGAAAGGAAGCATCGTGTTTTGTAATCAGTCATGTGGTCTGTCCTCCATTCTCACCTGAGCTTAAACAAATGATCGTCTAATTTTCCTGTTCAACCGTTTTTTTCCCCTCTCACCATGAGTCACCGTGGGCGTGGGTAACAAAGCAAAGTGCAGACACAAATGTTTTAATCTCATGGTGGATTTAATAAAAAATAAAAGAAAACATATACAAGTAAATACTTGTGAAAAACAGGCAATACAGAGTTGACTATGAGGGAGAATCTGACAAGGAGCAGAGTTTTATAGGGAGGTCATCATTTCATTCACATAGAGAATCTACATAGATACAAAACCAAACTGTTCTCTTTCATAAGGGAAATGAAACATTCAAGGATGTTTATGATGGTGCGTAGCAGACAATCAATCGATTTTATTCATATAGCACATTTCAGCAACATGGCAGTTCAAAGGTTCAAAGGCGTTATATTATAAAAACACAAAAATACAAAGTTATAAAAGACACCATCCAGTAAACGGTTGAAAAAAGCAGTAAGCATTACATTTTATCAAGTGTCATCATCACACATCAAATACGTTTGTCAATATTTTATTTATTCTGGTTCAAAAGCAACTCTAACCCTGTGGGGTTTCAATTTAAATGTAAAGGAATTCAATATTTCAGCTGTTCTGTAATTTTATGGAAGTTATTTTCATATTTCTATTGTCACATAGAAATATTCATGAAACAGTTTATTGTAAAACAGAGTTTAGAGAAACCGCTTCATAAGACTTTCCCATGAGCATGTGTATCACACAAGAATGATAACACTGTTATACATTGAAACAATCACATAGCAACCTTAAAATATTCCTCTTATAATATGGAGAGTGAAGTTGTGTTCAGCTGGGCCCAATCAGCTGATAAAGGAAAATACTGGGCAGGAAAACTAAGGGAAGGAGAGTAACTAACAAAGAAAACACAGAGGAAGCATGAGTAGACACCAAGAAGAGCAATAATAAGCTAAAATAAAACCACAGATAAAAGCTAAACACAAAGAAACAGACTAAGTTTTTACCTAACTACAAAAACGAATACAGAGAAACTAACTGATGAAGAAAAACCCAAATTAAACTAAGAAACAATCAGAAAAAAGATAAACATCAGAGGATCATGACAGAGATATTCATAGCAAAGATAAATAGTTTTAACATTACAGAAAAAGATGATTAAAACTAAAGAGTATTAATTTTATAGCAGCATCTTTATAGTGATTGTATTTTGGTCAATCCTTGATTATTAGAAGATAATTAGCTCAGTCTAACCTGAAGACTTTAACAATCTTCATCATAATAGTAAAGTATTTACTACTGTAGATGAATAAACATGTTGAAGGTCAGTTTTTGAAGGGGAAACATCCAGGTGGCCCACCAGCAGCCAAAACGAAGTTATTTATCTGAGACACAAAACCTCACAGCAATAAAAATGTTCACAGCAACAAGATGGAAAAGCTAATAGCTGATGAAGCATGAAAATAATGAGATTTTATTAAATCCAGCTCTGATAAAAATAAAGTCACCAGAAGATGTCGGGTTTAATTTAAAAAACTGTTAAAAAAAACTTATGGGAGTTTGGGTTGTAAATGTTAATCCACAACAGGACACTCTTGGTGTAGTAGGGCTATAGAGAAATAGCTTGGAAGAACCTGTTTGAAGCTGTTCACTGCATAAAGACTCCTGTCCCACACAGTCAGTAAGACTAACATGGTTAAGACCAAAGAGCTGTCCGAAGACAAAATGGTAGAGCTCCACAAGGATGGAAAGGGCTACGGGGCAATTGCCAATCAGCTTGGTGAAAAAAGATCAACTGTTGGAGCGATTATTAAAAAATGGAAGAAGCTAAACATGACTGTCACTCTCTCTCGGACTGGGGATCCACGCAAGATATCACCTGGTGGCGTATCAATGATCCTAAGAAAGGTGGGTGCAAAAGAGGAACCGTTGGTTGGATCCTCCAGGCAGCTTCTAGCCACGATTGAGATGGACAAAGAACTTTGCAGCTGAAGAAAAGCCGGGGCCACGGAGCCGAAGACTGTCCGGTGCATGGGGACCAACCCGTCGGCCCCGCAACATGTGGCTTCAAATCGCACATGTAATTGCGATTTCAGCTGATTCCAGCTGATTCCAGCACATCAGCTGGAATCAGACCCCAAAGATGAAGGCCAAGGCAAAGATAAAGACCTGGTGCCTTCCTTCCATGAGGTCGGCTCGTCTACATCTCAACGGACCAGAAAGATTATGAGACAAGATGAAGGGAGCTTCAGAGCCGCAAGACAAGAAGCTGAGGAACGCTACACACATGAGGAAGTCACCCTAAGATCCGAGACCTGTCGCTTTAAATCAGTACTCTTCCTGCCAGCACCCAAGTCCTGTGTGACCTCACCATCCATGCAGAGACGAAAGCTCATCAGACCTACAGATATTCCTGCCTTCATCGATCCATTTCCTCCTCCTTCTGCAACACCTTCTTCATCATCAGGCCAGGTCTGGAGTTTGAAACACCAAACTCCGTCCGTCTCTCTCAAAGGTTCCCTTTTTTAGTTCTCAGTGTCAGCAGTAGGGAAAGATAGACTAGATGATTGATTTTACTTATTTGATTATTTCTGCTACTGAATTAAGCTGTACTGACCCTTGCAAAAACGACTTAATAAAATATTTAGCATAAAGAAAATCTAAAAGATGTTGTGGACATTCAGTTAATGAGTCGCCTTAAAGTTCTTTGATGGTTGTAAAATAGCTGTGATGTTTGATTCTGGAGAGGAAGAGGTGGAAAATGTTTTTAGGTTGCTGGTAGCCCATATTTAAAACCTCATCCTTGGGACTCGACCGAGTCACTAAAACCAACCTGGTTCAGTAACAAGAGCAAGTTGTAATAAAGAGAAAGAACTGACGTTAACAGGTGTGCTCTGTGAAACTAGTTGGCTGCAGGCTGCTCAGTCTGGCTAATTCACAGGGGGAAGAAGGGTGGGGCATCTGAATGTAGGCCGTCAGAATCCAGGCGAATCGTTTCTCGAAACCAGCTTAAACAGAGTTTACTTCAGTTCTGGACAGGGTAAATCCCAGCAGATTTAGGAAACTCAATTCACTCTTTAGACGGAGAGCTGGTAGCACATCTCCCCTCTCAGAAGAGAAAGTAGACATACCATACCATAACATAAGCGACAACATACCATAACTGTTGGAATAATATTTTCTTTGCTGTCTTCTGCAGGAGACATGCACAGTAGAGTGGCTGCTGACGCAACTATTCTACATCAGCAGAATGACGTAGAATGGTCATTCTGCTGATCATTTAGTTGTGTGTCAGTTGCAGGAAACCCAAACTTAGAAATTATATTCAAATTGAGGATGTGTTTAAACTGTCAAGTTAAATATGAACAGAAGACAAAGATCTCTGGAGAAAAGAGAGCTGGAAAACAAAGGGTGTTTTTGTGAGCTTAATGTGGTTAAGAGTTTTATTTTGTAGTTCAATATTCTCTGTATTATGATTTGACGAATAATCTGCTTATGAAGATGCAACAGAAAGACCCTGATCTGTTCTGGCTGTCAGAAGCTCATATCTTAGTTGGCTTATTGAATGAAGATATCTTTGTTTTAGCAACATTTATTGAACATAAAGACAGAGTTTTTAATCATTTATTGTATATTTTAGTTATGGAATTGAATCATGTAAATGTTTCATGTTTGAGAAGATTGTTCAGCAGCCATCTTGGTGTCATTCTAGTTCTAGTTCTATGTTATTTATAATGACCAACAGGATGTATTATTGACTTGGATTTCCTCTTGCACTACTTAAAATACAAAAGAATAGCTTTTCAATTCTTTCCTGAAGGCTCATTGTAAACATAACCTTTGACTGTGACATGTCAGAGGGTGATGATCAGCCTTGATATGTCTAAAAGTATTTTAGACAGTTATTGAGAATAAAATTTAGTGATGGACTGTCAGACCAACAATAACGTAAACAAAAACAATAGAAATCTCTCAAATTTTTACTGAAGTCTATAGTTACATCATTTATCTGGGAGGGTATTTCATAAAGTTAAACTTATAAAGGTTAATAATTTTAAATATCCCTTATTAATTCTTTCAAGCCAAATGATATTTAAGTAGAAGGTTGTCTTTTTGTTCTGACAGTATTGCAGCTTAAACAAATGAAAGATTTAGAAAATGATGTTGTCACTCTCCTTCTAACTCCTCATGTATTTGACCTTTTTCCTACCAGAACCAGTGGATCCAGTTCTCAGGATGGTTCTTCTGGGAAAAACTGGAGCTGGAAAGAGTGCAACAGGAAACACGATCTTAGGAAAAAAAGTATTTAAATCTTTGTCCTCATCTTCATCACTGACACTGAAAAATGAGAAAAAATCTGGAGATTTCGAAGGCCAACCTCTGGAAGTGGTAGATACTCCAGGTTTCTTTAACACAAAAGGTGAGCCACTAAAGGTGATGGCTGAGATCACTAAATGCATCTCGCTGTCTGATCCGGGTCCTCATGTGTTCCTGGTGGTGATCCAGCCAACCAGATTTACACGAGAAGATGAAGAAACAGTCAAGATCATCCGGAATCATTTTGGAGAAAAATCAGTCTGTTACAACATGGTGCTGTTCACTCATGGAGACGATCTGGAGGATGAAGATGTCTCCATTGACAGCGTTATTGAAAACAACGACACTCTCCATGACATCATCAGTCAGTGTGGAGGAGGATATCACGTCTTCAACAACAGAAACAAGGATCCATCTCAGGTCAGAGAGCTGCTGGAGAAGATCAACAGGATGGTTCAGAAAAATGGAGGAATCTGCTACACCAAAGAGATGCTAGAAGAAGCTCAGAGAATTAAAAGAGAGGAACTCCGGATTATCCTGGTGGGGAAAACTGGAGCTGGGAAAAGTGCAGCTGGAAATACCATATTAGGAGGGAAAATATTTACATCTGGTATTAGCTCCTCATCAGTTACAGAAGAGTGTCAAAAAGAAACACGAGTGCTCAATGGTCAAATGCTGAGTGTGGTCGATACTCCAGGTCTGTTTGATACTTTTCAGAATCAACTACAGGTGAAAGAAGAAATCCTCAAATGCATCTCATTTGCTGCTCCTGGTCCTCATGTGTTCCTGGTGGTGATCCAGCCAAACAGATTCACAGAAGAAGAACAAAATGCGGTGAAATTTATTCAGGAGATTTTGGGAGAAGGATCAGAGTGTTACAGCATGGTTCTTTTCACTCATGGAGACGATCTGGAGGAGGAAAACCGCTCCATTGACAACCTTATTGAAAACAATGAGACTCTCCATGACATCGTCACTAAGTGTGGAGGAGGATATCACGTCTTCAACAACAAAAAAAAAGATCCGTCTCAGGCACAAGAGCTGCTGGATAAAATCAAGAGGATGGTTCAAAACAATAAAGGAATCTGCTACACCAAAGAGATGCTGGAAGAAGACCAGAGAATTAAAAGAGAGGAACTCCGGATTGTCCTGGTGGGGAAAACTGGAGCTGGGAAAAGTGCAGTAGGAAATACCATATTAGGAGAGAAAATATTTACATCTGGTATTAACTCCTCATCAGTTACAACAGAGTGTCAAAAAGAAACACGAGTGCTAAGCAATCAAATGCTGAGTGTGGTCGATACTCCAGGTCTGTTTGATACTTTTCAAAGTCAACAGAAGGTGAAAGCAGAAATCGCTAAATGCGTCTCACTTGCTGCTCCTGGTCCTCATGTTTTCCTGGTGGTGATCCAGCCAAACAGATTCACACCAGAAGAACAAAACACAGTGAAAATCATCCAGGAGATTTTTGGAGAAGAATCAGAGCAGTACAGCATGGTGCTGTTCACTCATGGAGACGATCTGGAGGAGGACAATGTCTCCATCAAAAAAATAATCAATGACAACAAGGCCCTGAAGAATTTCATTGATCAATGCGGTAAAAGATCCCATGTGTTCAACAATAAAGCTAAAGATCCAGATCAGGTCACAGAGCTTATCAAAAAGATTAATAAAATGGTTAAGAAAAATGGAGGAAAGGGAAAATATTACACCAACCAGATGCTGGAAGAAGCAGAGGAAGCCATAAAGGAAGAAATGGAAAAACTGCACAGGGAAAATCCAAACATGAGTTTTGATGAAGCCAGAAGAAAGGCTGAGAAAGACAACAGCTTCATCCGTGGAGTTTTGGCCTCTGCTGGAATTGTTGTTGGAACTGCTGTTGCTGGGATTCTCACTGAAGTTGCTATTGGAGCTGCTGTTGGAGCTACATTAGGTCCTATAGGAGCTGCTGCAGGGGCTGGAGTGGGCTTGGTGACTGCAGTTACAGGTGCTGTAGTGAAGAAGAAATTCTGTAAAGTTCAGTGAATATTTACGCTATTGAGTCACCTGAAGGTTAGTTCAGGAATAAATCACAAAATTAAAGTATCTCTATCATTTAATCATGATTATTCATAGACTTTCCAAGGAATCTCCATTTTCAAGGTGATGCATGTTTAATTTAGGATGTCTATATAATCAACACTGCTTACTGTATATGTGATTTCTAGAGCGTGTGGATAGAAAACTGGTGAGATATACTGTATATATATATATATATATATATATATGTATATAACTGTTTTTGTATAAGAATAAAGAAAATTGAAGATACAGTGATTTAATTTACCACATAAGAAATGAAACCTTAGACTTATAACTGAAATCTGTTTTGTTGTGTTAGAAGAGTAAAAAATAAAATAAAAGAGAGAGAGAAATATTAATGTAATCAATTACTTTGAAGGGGAAGCATGTCTTAACTTTGATAAATATTATTAATATTATAATAATATTTAAATGGCATTTGCATAGAATTAATTGTTTTCTGTCTGAGTTCTGAAATAAGATCAAATAAAGTCAGAAAAAAATGTGTGTCTGGTTTAATGTTGATTCGCTACATTTTTTAAAATATCTGTTTCACCATTAAACTAATAACCCATCTGATGGGAAAAGGAGAGAATCCATCAAAATCAGCTTCTAAATCCCCAATATGCACAATTCCTCTGTTCACACAATTCACTATATTTACTGTCAAATTTAATTTATTGCACAACTTTACACAACAGTTCTTAGTGGTAGATGCTGTTTATTTTATAAAATGGAGAGTAATATGGCTGGAGGTTTATAGAGGGGAAACAAAATGCCGTAGGACAGATACATTTATTAGTGAAATAATAAGATTAAAATATCTGAGGAAACCATAAAAGATCCAGACCAACAGGAGCAGCAAAATGGAAGAATCCATCAGTGAGACAAACATGCCAAACAGTTTTAATGATGTGGAGATGCGAATAAGGCATGAAACCAAGTGAACGCAAACAACAGAATGAGGAACAGCTGGAGGAAAATCTGGACAGAAAATTGAGGGAAGGCAGAATAATTATTACTAATAAATAGAACCAAGAGTCAGAAATAGAAATCAAGGGGAAAAAACAACACTGATCTCAGGAAGCTAAACGCACAAAGAATAGAATGTAATAAAGTAACAGATACAAAAAATTAACTTTTTTTTTTTACTAGCAAAAATAAGAAATGGGTGAATATGATACCCAAAGAGCAAAATAAAAAGGAGGTGGTACAGACACAAGCACAAATGAAACCAAACTCAAACAGCCAAAGATCATAGAATGAAGTTTTCTGGAGAATCAATTTAGATGGTTCAGTTCTCATGTTAAAGGAGATTCTAAAGTTTTGGTTATTTTCTTGGGACAGTAAAAATGCTTCAACAACCAGTTGTGTTTAATATTTCGTAAATTCATGGCTACTGACTGCAGGAGACAAGAAGCACTCTGGCGCTGGATGGCAGAAACGAGCACTCCAATCATGATCTAACTCTGATAGAGGATATTCCTTCCTAAAGGTTATTCTGCATCTCATTTGTGAACAAAGGGAACTAGTGTATCAGTTACATAAAATCAGTTACATACTGCCTTGCAGCAAAAAGGTCCTGGGTTCGATTCCTGGCCCGGGGTCTTTCTACTCCGTACTCCGACTTCCTCCCACAGTCCAAAAACATGACTCTTAGGTTAACTGGTCTCTCCAAATTCTCCCTAGGTGTGTGTGTGTGTGTGCACGGTTGTGTGTCCTGTCTGTCTCTGTGTTGCCCTGCGACAGACTGGCGACCTGTCCAGGTGACCCCGCCTCTCACCCGGAACGCTAGCTGGAGATAGACACCAGCACCTCCTGATCCCACTAGGGACAAGGGTGTTAGAAAATGGATGGATGAAAATCTTTTTATTTCATTGTATACTTCTTATAGGAACACCCCTATCCCAAATATGGTTTGGTCATTGAGGCATTGAGTAGTTCTAGGAAAGTAAACAATCAATCTGCTTAGATCTGCAGCCGAGGACTGTCACTATCCTGTACATCATAGCTTCTATTGGCAGGTGACCACTGGTCCTGAGCCAGAGGAAGTTTTCCTCTCCACTGTCGCCCCCTGCTGATCCAGGGGGAGTGATGCTGCAGGACTCGATGCTCTGCTGGAGAGAAACAGCTGTGACTTCAATACTGACAGGGAATAATGAAGGTGAAAGAAATGATTGATGGTTTTATGATGGTACTTGATAAAATGTTGTACTGGCTGCTTGTTCATTCTATGTTCTTAATCAAATAGTTTATTGTCTCATGTTTTTATCATGTAAAACACTTTAACCTGCCGTGTTAATGAGATGTTTGGCACAATAAACTGGAACTGAACCAGCTGAGAGGCTTTAAATGGTCAATTAGGAGAAAAAAAATTATTAATAATAATAATAAACAAAACTGCAGCTGCATGAGAGGAAACATGTTTTCTTTAGAAAAAAAGAGAAAATAGACGAAAAACTGTTAAAAATGTTACAATACAAACAGTTACCTATCAATCACTTTATAGATCAGCTGTGACCAATCTGATATAAGATCAATAGTCAATCATCAAAGAGACACCAGCAGAGAGTGGTTAGAAAATGCTTTCAGATGATGTCATCATCCTCCATGTTTGTTTCTGCTCGCTGTCCAATCAGACAGCAGGATTTTCCTCTGAACCTTTAATGAGAATAACGTCGTTTTAAACTCAAACATGTCGGACATTCCTGGTGTCAGCAGACCGGACGGTCACATGGTCACTGCTGAGGATGATGATGAAGGTGATGATGGTCAGCGGTGCAGCAGGTCATACAGGCAGCAGCAGCACAGAGCAGCAGAACACGCAGCCAGGTACGACCCGATACCGCCCGGCTGCTGATTGGTCCGAGGATCCATCAGCAGAACTGTTGATGACATCATCAGTCTACCGTTAGTCTGTGGCCAATCAGACTACGGTCTGCAGGTGAGGAGGTTACCTGTGGGCTTCGCCGGATGGGAGGCCTGGTGTTTGTTGCCATAGTAACCAGGTGACATCACCGAGGCCCCCTGCTGTGCAGCGGGTCCTGGTTGGACGATGGTCTGAGGGAAAGTCTGGGAGAGGGGAGGAGGGGGGGTTTGTTGGAAATTCAGATGTCAAACTTTAATCTCCTAATTTAACTCAATAATCTGCTTCAGTTCTGTTCTGGTCCAGATCCGGATCAGAACTAAACCAGTCAGTAATTTTTATTTTCTAAGCGACTTTTATGGATAAAACGTATCAAAGCGCTTCACAGGAAGAGAAAGTGCTGAACACACACACACACACACACACACACACACACACACACCCCTACACAACATATTGTTTCCTTCTATTGTCTTTGTTGTAGTTTTTATAGTTTTATTTTGTTTCTAATGTTTTAATCTAGTTTTTATGGATGTTCATGTATGAGAGCAACAGATTATTTTATAATTTCCTCTGGATTAATAAAGAACCACCCAACTCAGCCTGGCCTGAATGGCGCCCCCTGCTGTTCAGGTTTTTGTTATCCTCCTGTTCTGCTGTTTGTAGTATGAATTTTCTGCTGTATGAATTTTTTCTTGGATAATAAACGTTACATTAAATCTTATGAGTATTTCTGTAAAATGAAATCAGCTGATCTCCTCAGATATTAAAACTTTTTGGGCTTCATGCAGCCGCCAGGCTGGGACTGAGCTGGATTATCTTTAAACTGGACTTTATAGTTTTATTTTATTTTATTATGTTTGGATTAATTGTGATAAAACAGCTGGTTATTAACTTTCTGTTTTCTTGTTAAACTCCTTGATATAATGAATACATTTTCTGTAGTTTATCCTGAACTCATTGTCACATCAGCAGCAGGTGAATTCAGTCACATGACGTCTGACAGGAAGCTGCCGCGGTGCATTCTGGGTACCTGATAGGCGGAGCCGGGGAAGGCAGTGGGCGGTGAGTAAAAAGCTGAGAGATAAAAAAAACAACACATTTTATAAAAACTGAAGCAGGAAGATAAATGACATTGTCTCATAAAGATGACAGCTAAATAAAGTCAGAGTATTGATGTGATAAATCTAAACTAACTTATCATTTGTTTAGAATGAGAAATTACAATAATTACAGAGGTTGTGGCGTCTATGGAATAAGAAGTAAATAACAATTCACATAACAATAAAGTTAAAATTTTACTAAGTGATTTCTGGCTTTGTGATGAAAACAAAAACGGACCTGGAGGAAACATGGAGGGAGACGAATCGTCAGGGAAGAACGGACGATACGGAGGAGGATGATCACTCATCTGGATGGATGGATGATGGATGGATGGATGATGCATGGATGGATCTATGCAGAAAGCAGAAACATGTTTTTAGCTTCAGATGAAATATTTTATATTAAATATTTTGATTAAAATGTCTTTTTTTCAGATTTAATATTTTAAATGAATGAATCTAATCATTTAAGATAAATGATTAGATTCATTTAAAATCTGAGACATTATTTCCGTCTCTGTGAATGCCTGAGACGCTCCAGGACATAAATCTGATGTGTCTGCTGCAGATTCATGTGTAATAACCTCATAAACATCGCCATGACGATGGACGTCCCTCCAAAACAGTCAGTCTGACCTCTGACCTTTCGCCAGGCAGTAAGTAAATTTTGTCCCTGCAGAGACATTTGGACGTGTCTGTGTCCCCCAGCAGACACACAGTGCAGTCAGCTGCCTCCATACCAGCAATCATCTAATTAACAAGTTGCCACGGCAACCGCCACACGGACACAAACAGCCGCCTGTCCCACACAGGAGCAGCTTGTTCCAGTTAAACCAGTCAGCTGCTGCTGGGAGAGCTGGACCGGCAGCATGTTACCATAGCAACTACCAGAACCAGCCCGAGACTCGACCTGACCCATCAGAACCAGCCTGATACCTAACTAGCGTGCTGAACAGCTGCTAGTTACTACAGCAGGTACTGATGATGTCATCCAGGTGATCTGGCTGTGATTGGTGGACAGGAACCGTCCATCTGTCCTGCTGCTGCTCCGTCTTCACAAGAGGACAGAGAAACACGCAGCGCTGATGTCTCTCATGTCTCTCATGTCTCTGATGTCTCTGATGTCTCTCATGTCTCTGATGTCTCTACCGTTTTAAATGTTTCTAATGTCTCTTATATCTAACGTCTCCATGAAGTCTGAAGAAAACTGGACTTACCTGAAGAGGAACGGCTCTGCTGTCCTGATCAGATGCTGACCGACTGAGGAGACGGTCAGAGACACGAGGACAGGGTGAGGCCCAAGGGCCCTCCTCCTCCTCCTCCTCCTCTTTGTTTTCCTTGTCTTAGCTGCTTTTTCACTTTTCCTCATTTTTTTTCTCCTCTTGTGAAGAAAGTCCAGTTTGCCGTTTGCTTATGGATCATAAATCTGTTTTTTAAACTCTGTTGCTGCAGAAATAAGAAGTCAAATCAAACCTTCCTGTTGACTCTACAAAGGAAAACAATCTTCAGGTTCATCCTGGCCTGCAGATAATATCCCATCCATCTGCCTCTTCATAAATATCTCTATAATCTCTCCCATCCAGCAGTCCATTGGTTAAACTCCGTCTCTTCAATTTAAATCAGCCAATCACCTCAGCCTTCCAGAGTGGAGAAAAAGGAAACAAACACACATAATATAAACATTAACAATTATTAATGGATAATAAAATATCAGGCAAACATTTGCTGTATGCAAATCCACACATTACAAGTTTAAAAAATATATATATTTTAATTACTTTAAGCTTCAACCAATCAAACGCTAGCTTTTATCCCTGAGCTGCATTTCAGGCGGGCCTCCTCTTTATCTTTGGGACCCAAGATGGCCGCCACTAAAGACACACCCACAAGCTAACTAACATTTCATCAGGACAGACAGAAAGTTAATTTACACTCTGGAACTGAAGCTTAGAGATAAAATTAGTGACTCTTAATCAGATTTTGTGCTGCTGATTCAGGTGTAACAGCAGCATCAGGTAAAAGATTCGTCCAGTTTGGTTTTTCCATTTTGATTCAGCTAAAGGAGCAGAGAGCTAGTCAGAAGAAAATGGCAAAAATATTTAAATAGATTGTTTTACCTACTTGAAATCACCTACCAGTTATTTCAGGCAGGTGAAATAACTGTTCACCAGTTATTCAGAGAAATGTTCAGACAGGCGCAGTTCTCTGAATAATGGTGGATCATATTGTGTGTAATCGTGGTTCTTACTGCACAGATTAAAAACTGTGGATTTTAAGTCAGATGTTGGTTATAAAAAAAAACTGAAGCATTTTTCTAAATGTTTATTATTCCAGTGAAGTGAGAGGCAGCAGAGGAGGAAAGGTTTCTCTGTCTGTCGGTTCAGGAGGACATGGCTGGACCTTAGACGTGTCTCTTGTCCTCCACTGTGGCAGGAAACAGTTAAAGGTGGATCAGAACCAGAACCACGTGGTTTACAGGAAACAGAACGCTGCCTCTGCTGCTTCCAGGAAGCTGCTGGCTCAGCCAATCAGCACGGCAGCATTTCAGCTACTTTTACTCATTTCATCATGATCATGAAAATAGATCAGATTTTATAATGAAAAAATTAAAAATGTGATTTTTTAATTTTTTTGCAGTTTTTTCCCTCATCTTCCTTCCAACTTTCTGAGGCTCCCCCACCGCCTCCAAGAGGCCCTCCAGGGGGCCACGGCCCCCACTTTGATAAACCCTGTCATTCAGTCCATTATTTACTTTATAAACTGGAGTTCAGGTGGAGCTAAAGTCTGACTCAGCCATGAGTCGTTATCTGCAGACAGAACAACTTGAGTTCATGCTGCAGCTGCTCACTCACACCCCCCCACACACACACACTCACACCCCCCCCACACACACACATGCACACGGACACACACACACGCATGAACATAAACACACACACTTCCACTGGGAGTTTCCTGATAAACTCTCTGTAACTTCTGATGTGAACTCTACGCTGTTCTGTGATTGGTCCTCTGCAGATACTTCTATAAAGCAGCTGACCATGAGGGGACGTCCCACAGAAGCAGACAGCTGGGATGGACTGAGGGACACACAGCAGGACTCTGTCTGCAGCGTCCAGCACAGTAAGTCACGTTCGGTTCAGATTATCTTCAGGATTCAGAAACTTCCTGTTTCCTCAGAAATCAGCAGAAAGAGACCAGAAACACTTAGCTGATCAGACAGCTGCAGCTGCAGCTGTTGGTTGTTGGTGTTGTAATGTTGAACTAAATGTAACAATCAACTGTAACCTGTCTGGTGACGTGATAACCAGAGGTCAGAGGTCACAGTGTTGGGTAGGATTAGAAACACTGAAGCAGTTTCTGTTTGTTGTGTCATGTGACCCGGTTCAGGTCTGTGCAGAACCAGAACAAACTGCATCTAAATTTATCCTCAGTGAAATAAAAACTGAGTTTCACTTTGAGTCAGCGCCGGTTCCCTTCAGCCTGTCGACCAGGCAGAACTCTGACCCGGCAACTTCCTGGAAACCAGCCGAACAGAACCAGCTTTCCTGTAAACCTCTCTGGTTCTGATCCAGCCTGCCGGTTCTGATCTAGTCTGCTGCTCCATCTTTAACTTTTTTTTAGGCTCTTTGGCCATTTCCATTTATCATAGAAATGATTCTGTTGTTAATAAATTTCAAGTAAAATTCACAGCATCACTTTCTTAACTGCTGTTTGAAATGAAAGTGAAGCGTTCAGCCAGACATCCACCATGATGATTGTTAAAGAAGAATAAATAAAGAATCACATGACTTCTATCTGTTCTCTGAATGCTAGAACTATCTTAACTAGAACTTCTTCACTCTGTTAAATATACATCACCTGAAAAACAAACAAAATGTTAAAGTGTTTCTTCTGACTGAATTTAATCTTTTTTTTTGTTATTTGTGTAATTTTTATTTCAGTCTAAAATACCACAATGTGAACAGTCTGAAGTTTTGATCTTTGGGCAGCATTTTCTTACCAAATACTTTTTACTGGAGGGATTTCTTGGACGGCTGGTTTTAACTTTTAGCCCGGGGTGAAAGTAGGCGGGTAAGGTCGGGTACCGCCGCTAAATCAGCCTGCAAGAGAGGGGAGCGGCTGTCTGCTGTAAAAAAATCAATGTGTGCATGTGCAGCCGTGAGTGCACCCACTAATCAGCAGTGACTGATTAGTTTTTCAAGAACAATCTAAAACACGATTTAATCAGTTAATAAATAGCTTTTTTCCCCCATTTCATATTGTTTCTGAACTGTTCGTGCTTTGCTAGAGCAGGGGGGATCAATACGTCGATCGCAGAAGGTTTGATCTCGGCATGAGGTGACAGACTGAGACCAGCACGTCCTCCTCTGATTCGCTCAGCAAAACGTTTTTAACTTTATTAAAGAACAACAACAAAAGAAGAAAAAAAAAATCAACAAAACGTGTTCAAATCAATGACCCAACAAAAATAATAATCTCAATAATTATTGTTTTAACAAGGTGTTGCGCAATTCTGTGCGTTTCGGTTCCATTTGTCATGAAGCGGTTTGGTGCGAGTGGTGAGGCAGACGCTTGAGACCCAGGTCAGATGAATTATGATAATTTAATGAAAATAACTTAGTCCAAACAACGAGCAGGAGTAACACACTGACCACGAAGAGGCTAAACATTGACGAGGACCCGATGACGAACAAAGAACACAGGTGGAGTTAAATACACGGGAGGGTAATCATAGAAACGAGACACACCTGGGAACAATCAAGGGGAGGACAGGACAACGAAGAGACTTAGGGACACAGAACACTCTAAATCACATATGTCAGAGTCAAGGCCCGCGGGCCACATCCGGCCCGCGAGAAGGTTTTTTTACGGCCCCTGGAATGATCTTGATTTATTATTAGAACCGGCCCGCAGACCGCAGTAAGCCGGCACCCCGTCTGAAAAAAAAAATACCTTCCTTATTTGAACTGTAAGTAGTTCTTTAAATGTTCTGTGAGATGATGTACTTACCCATGTATCCATAACAACCGGAACTTTCAATATCCACCAAGTTATTGCCGAAATATACCATCTATTAAAGGAGTGCCCCCCGGATTAATTACACACTCTGCAGCTGCAGCTGCGAAGTTACAGTATTAACCCGATACTTGCTGGAAAGTGCAACGTCTCCCCTTTCAGAAACCGTTGGAACTTTTCCACTTAGCGCTACGTGTGGCGGAATTACGGTACTGCAAATTTAGATGTGTCGCCGGCGACACGTGTAGCTGCGCATCCAGGCTGCTCAAACGTTGTCTATGTTTGGCAGCACATACCTGTGTGAACAACTGTTTTCTTTGATGAACCTGAACAAAACATCACACAGAAGTCAACTTACTGCTGAACACCTTCACTCAATTCTGAGGATTTCCTCAGCTCAGAGCCTTACCCCGAACATTGATGAACTTGTGGAAAAGATGGGACACCACCAAGTATCACCCTCAACCTCAAACAAGTGAACATTACTGTGCAATCACATATTTAGAGTTTTTACTCAGTTCAAGTTTAAAAGTTAAAGTTTAATATTTGTTTTCACTGCATGTTACTTCTCCTTGATGAAAGTGCTGTTTTTGATTAATAGATTTTTGCTCTTTATTTTATTGTATTTCAATCCAATTATATTTTAAAAATATTTCAGTTGTGTCTGTTGAAAATTAAAGATTACTGACAGAGCCATAAGAAAATATTGCTTTATTTATCTGATCATATTGGAATATATTTGTTAGGTTTTCAGTAGGTTCAATTAGGTTCACTAGACTATATGCGTCATTTAAAAAAATTTCAATGAACATTCGATCAGTCCGGCCCTCGGCTTGTAGCTAAATGTTTTATTTGGCCCTCCGTCCATTTGACTTTGACACCCCTGCTCTAAATAAACAAGGAAAAGCACAGACCATGACAGTACTCCCCCCTCAAGGTCGGCTACCAGACGCCCAAGGAAAAAAAAAACAACCAAAAAACCCAACAAGGGTGGGTGGAGGGGTGCTGGACGGCGGGCCAGAGTCCAAACTAACAAAAAACAACCCACCATCGTGGGCGGAAAAACAAGAAGGGCCAAGAGTCCATAAACAACAAAAAAACTACCCACAGGGTGGGCGGAGGCAAAGGAGGCGGGAACCACGGAGGTGGTCTGGCGGCCGTCCGCGGCGGCGGGAACCACGGAGGTGGTCCGGTGGTCGTCCGCGGCGCTGGAGGCGGGAACCACAGAGGCGGTCCGGCGGCCCTCCGCGGCGCTGGAGGCGGGAACCACAGAGGTGGTCCGGCGGCCGTCCGCGGCGCTGGAGGCGGGAACCCTGGAGGCGGGACCCCCAGAGGCGGTCCAGCGGCCGTCCGCGGCGCTGGAGGTGGCAATGGGGAGTCCCGGGGGCCGCCCACAGACGGCGATGACGAGCCCCCCGAGGCAGAGTCTCTGGTGGAGCACAGGGGGTCTCAGTGGGAACGCGGGGGGTCTGAGTCTCGGGAGTCGGGGTCTGAGTCTCAGGAGAAACGCAGAGGGTCAGGGTCTCAGGAAGATCGCAGGGAGTCGGGGTCTCAGGAGGATCGCAGGGAGTCATGGTCTCGGTAGGAAGCAGGGAGTCAGGGTCTCAGGAGGATCGTAGGGAGTCGGGGTCTCGGAGGGAACGCAGGGGGTCAGGGTCTCGGTAGGAACGCAGGGAGTCTCTGGGGGAAGTCCAAGGCGAAGCCTCGGAACCGGCTGCGGCGGAGAGCCGGGGCGGAGCCTCGGGGCCGGCTGCGGGGGCGAGCCGGGACGGAGCCTCGGGGCCGGCTGCGGAGGCGGGCCGAAGCGAAGCCTCGGGGCCGGCTGCGGAGGCGGGCCGAAGCGAAGCCTCGGGGCCGGCTGCGGAGGCGGGCCGGAGCGAAGCCTCGGGACCGGCTGCGGAGGTGGCGGCTCAGGAAAGCGACGAGGGGCCGGGTCTGCCGGCGGCTCACGTCACTGTCTGTGAGCTGGTAGCGGAGTTGGGGGTTCAGGAAAGCGATGAGGGGCCGGATCCACCGGCGGCTCCCGTCGCTGTCTCCGGGCTGACCATGGGGGTGGCGGCTCCGGAAAGCGACGAGGGGCCGGGTCTGCCGGCGGCTCACGTCGCTGTCTCCGGGCTGACAGCGGAGGTGGCGGCTCCGGAAAGCGACGAGGGTCCGGTCCCACCGGCGGCTCAGGTCGCTGGCTTCCCGGACGAAGGAATCGACGGGGGCCGTATCCGGGGGGTGCTAACAACAGCCTTGTTCCCCGGAAAAGCTCCCGCTGCAGGTTGGCGAGAGCTTCAGCCAGCTCCCTGTCCTCCCTGCTGGATCTCCGCCTCGGTCCTCTCTGCCTTTTCGGAGGGAACCTCACTCCAGCTGGGTCCATAATAGCGAGCCTCACCGTTCGGTCTGGTCGGGTCCTACTGTCATGAAGCGGTTTGGTGCGAGTGGTGAGGCAGACGCTTGAGACCCAGGTCAGATGAATTATGATGATTTAATGTCCAAACAACGAGCAGGAGTAACACACACTGACCACGAAGAGGTTAAACATTGACGAGGACCCGGCGACGAACAAGGAACACAGGTGGAGTTAAATACATGGGAGGGTAATCATAGAAACGAGACACACCTGGGAACAATCAAGGGGAGGACAGGACAACGAAGAGACTTAGGGACACAGAAAACTCTAAATAAACAAGGAAAAGCACAGACCATGACACCATTACCAAAGTTCAAATTAGCTAATCGACCATCGCTGTGTTCAGGGAGATCTTATTAATAATCACAAAATAAATATCAAGCCTGAAAACCTGATATCGTAACGGACTGAATGTTATGTTTTTAACGTAATCTCTGCTCGGCTTGTGGAGGCGGTTGTCACGACAACGGGTGTGCTTAAATGACAGAGAGAGAATAAAAAGGTAAGAGTGGTTTTGAGTTGATCACCTATTCGGGTTATTTTACCTTTGTTTTCCTTTGCTGTGGCGCATTACAGCCGCTGTAGTTTCTGAACATTCAATAAACGACAAACTTATGTGAAATTAAATTAATTGTGTAATATTTTTTAAAAAAATAGTTTGGGCATCTTGCTTTGAGATCAGAGTCTGAGAGGCTTTTCTTCTGTCAAACTATATTTTTGCCTCTTATTTAGTGGAAATATGGATGTTGATAAGACTTTCTACAAAATAATAACCTTTTTCAACCTTTATAGCTCCACTGTTGAAAATGAGGCTCTAACATTCACAAATGACGTTGAAATAAAATCCAGCTCAACATCTGGTTTGAAATGATTCCTCTGGAACCTGTTGGAGGAAAAATATCCCAACTTAAGAAGATGTGCTTTTAACTTAACAGTGCTCTGTGGTTCCTCAGTATGAGAGTCAGGGTGAGGAGGCGCCATGTCAGGAAGACGACTTGGAAGCTGCAGGATCTTCAGAACAAACAGGTCATGATGCTGATTATCCTTCTGTCTGGACACAGGACCAATGTAACCAGTTTAAAAGCTAAAAGCTTTTAGCTAAAAGCTAAATGGAAAACCATCCCGGTTTTCCAAACATGGAAAACCGGGATGCACTCCATGTCAAGATTGTGAAGGAAATATTTAGTAACAATGTTTAAATAAATTTGAATGTACACTTTATGATGTTTTTATTAAAGGTTTGCACTCAGTGGAACACACTGGTACTGACAGATAAGTAACGTATAGATTTTTACCTGACACTTGAGCCAGGGGGTGTGGCTAAGTAATGTGTGATGTATCCTATGTAAATGAGGGGACGTTCAGCCCCAAGTCAGAACTCATCCGATTCTCACTGAGATGTGAGCTTTGTATGTTTTCTCCATTTGCAAATGTTAATTAAAGCTGTGTTTGTTCTCTTTTAAAGCTGAAGTTTGGTCTAGAATTTTGTGCAACTTAACAAGATGTTCAGAATTTAGGTCTCATGGCATCTCAAGGTGCCAACATTGCAGCCAGGAAAGGCTGAGGTGGGCTGAGGGAAATACAGCTCCATTTTTTAGAAATTCAAGAGCTACTCAGCTTGCAATAAATATCTGAATAAAATAAATATACACTTTGTTCTCCATCTCTGAATGTTGCACATCCTGTTTATCTCCTGCTTTCCTCCTTCAGCGGGGAAATAAACACTCTAGAAGGTGGAGCAAACCTCTGGCAGGAAGACATTTGTTAAACTGACCTTGAGCAATAAGTGGGGGTGTCAGAGAGATCCTGGAGGGGAAATCTTCCTCTAGACCTTTGGATCAGATGTTGTTAATCCAGGAGTAACTAGAACTTTGACTGGGCCCAAAGTGGCCCAAAGGAACCTCAGTTTAGTCAAGATAGATGAAAGATCAACAACTGAGCCAACAGCTGCATTTTACAAATTATTCGCTGAAGACAGAAAAATATTTTCTTGAATCAAAAATATGTTTGTACAGTACTTATAAACATATGCTGTGTACGCATAGGCCACCGCTGTCACCTGCAGTTTTGGAGGACAACTGCATGTTCTGGATCTGTGCTCTGCCGGGACGTTCCCTCTCTGGGTTGATGTTGTTTACATTAAACTTTCAACTTACTGAGTGAAGGTAACAGTGCAGCGTGAGATCATCAGCGGTGACCTCCCTCTCCCAAACCTTCTGTAGAGATTAGATTTGCTCTGTAAACAAGCTGAGCACAAAGTTTATCATGTTAAAACCTCAAAAACTGCTGTTTAAAGCACGAGGAAGTTTCTTCATGACTTCAACTAGAACATCTGCAAACAATTTGTCATAGGGACTGAAGACGGAGCTTATTAATGGATGTCTTAAGTGGATGTTTTTACTACAGTTTCTATTTATATGTTGTCTTGTTATTTTTCTCTGTCTTAATCTAAAGGGTTTTCTATATTTTTGGAACTAGACAAATGCAGGTTTGAATGGTGGGTGCGTGAGTGAATGTATGTGTGTATAAGTACATGTTTACAATGGTAAGTTTGTTGTTTGTAAGCTTGTTGTGTCCTAAAAGAGAAGATTCAATAAAATACATTTTGGAAAAAAAAAAAAAAAAAGAAGTACAATTTGCTCATAAATTGGTGTTTTCTCTCTTTTCTCTGCTTTGCTGACTTGTTCCTGGTTTTCTGGTGACAAATGTTTCCATTTTGTGTAAATAAAATATCACAGAAACACAAGGAAAATTCTTGAGGATTACTTTATTCATTAAACTCTTGGGACTTTGGCCAAATCTACTTTCAGAGTATGAACCTGTAGCAGCAGCGCCACCTAATCATCTGCACTTAAGGAACAGTGGAAATATTTTACTTTGACTTTGAAATTTAATGGAAAAACAAAACTTGGAGAAACCAACAGCTGACCCAACACTTTGTAGAATCACCTTAACCAGGAAAAACCCAGAGTCCGTTTTCCATCTGACATTTATAAAATTATAATATGAAGCCAAAATTATTCCTAACACCCGGTTGTCATATTGTTATATGACAACCATGCATCATGTATACAGTAGTTTATGGTCTCTATGTTGAACACCTATCGACTTGGGCAGCAATGTCTTTGTGATTTTATTTGAAGGTAAAAAGCGATCAAATGAGCAGAATGTTCTTTATAGACTGGATCCAAGTAACTGGTGTAGATCTGAGGAGGTGCTGCTCAGCTCTTACAGCTTTCATCACAAACTAGCTTATCAGGAAGTGAAAGTCCTGACCACACCCAGACTTCAACACCAGCAGAGCACTTTGTGCTCACAATGGAAATTAGTCATTAGGCCTACAAACGAAAGTCACAATAAATTTTCCATTACATTGTCAATGGGCGCCACACTACCGGAGGTCGGACTTGCCCAGGTAGGGTGGCATCAGTTGGGCACTGAGATCCTGACGAGGCCCCAGATGAGCTGTTGGAGATTTCCTGATGAGCTGTACGGCTGCATCGCTGTTGGCGTTGGAGTTTCTGGCTCCTGTTTGTGCTGATGGACCAAACAACAGTCCAGATTCCCAGAACCTCTGTGGAAAACACAGGATGTCCCTGAGAGACGACGTGTTCGAACATATCTGAACTGTAGTCATTGAAGGTCCTTCAATCGGATTAATAAACTGCTGAAGTTTCTCAAGAGGAACACTTGAATTTATTGTTTCCTGTAGATAATTGATTCTTTGTCCTTACAGAGCTGAGAAATGGTAATCACCATTACAGTAACCAATGAGACCCCTTACACCTGGTATCACTCTTATGAAAAAGACCAGGTAAGAGTCCAAACCGAGATATGAACCAGTAGATGAACCTTCCCTGACTGTTTTTTTCTCCTCGTCTCCACAGAGTGGGACAAAACTGAAGCCACATGATACAAAAACAGGAGGATGGCCTTTAGGATTTCCGTTGTTAAAATATCCATTCCGATTGCTTGATGCTGTTTTCGACAAAGGCGTCTACCTTAGCTATGGAAACCACTCCAAATGGGACCTCCAATCTGACAATCGCATCGATGATTTCACTGTAAGAGAGAGCGATGATCGGGAACACTTTGAGCTGGTCAACAGTTCTGATGAAGTGGTTGACCGCTGTCCCAACTATGGTAAGTCTTACAGAAACATTCAGGCTGCACATTAACGCTTTACTTCCTGGACTGGCGTGGTCTGCTGTTCACAGAGAATCTGTTTCTACTGAGCGATACAGGGAAGTTCCAGTTAGTTCAGATTATGGGCCGATACCGAACAGTTAATGCTGAATGATTTCGACACACCTAGATGAACTCAGCTTCAATTGTTTGACTTTATGCGTGAAATGATTCGGTTAGTAGACAACTCAGCTGGAAACCAAGAGAGAACATTGATCACTGCTGAATGTTGGATTGAGAATATGATGAGTGAACATCTTTTTAGATGTTGTGTTTAGATCAGTGGTCATTCTTTATTAATGTCTTTTAATCCATCCATCCATCCATCCATCCATCCATCCATCCATCCATCCATGACCTTCATCCACCATAGTTGCCTCTACTTCTTTAGTGGATTGTTTAGACGCTTGCAAACTAAATATTTATTTGGCTAAGTACTTAGCTTACTAAATAAAAATTTAGTTCCCCAAATAATTATTTAGTTTCTAGTTCTGACGAGAATAAGTAAACGAATAACAAAAAAAATGAATAACATGGCAGAAATATGACTTTTAAAATGAACCCCCGATTTCTAATTAGGTTACATAATCCCAAATTACTGCTGTTAATTATTGACGGGGTAAATTTTCAAAACAGCAACCCATATTTTTCAACATGAACCTTGTTAAGGATTGTTATTAATCTACTTTATGGGGTAGAAAATAATCTGAATTTTTAAGGCTAAGAGAATAAAACATAAAATATTAGGACCCTCTGCCTGAGACTTTTAGTAGTATTACTGACTTATTTTGTGCCAAAATTCAGTTAAAATAAAGTTAACTTTTTAAAACCGTATAAAGAAGTACTAACCCAGAACACGCTCAGTTAGCTTTGATTAAACTAAGAAAGGTGATAAAATTTACAAGAACATTCTTGAATTTTCTTTTAGCAAGAATCGAAGAAGAGAAACGGGAAAGAGAAGAACGCCAAAGACGGCAACAAGAAGAGAAACGTCAGAGGGAAGAAGAGGAGCAGAGGCGCCAGGCAGAGCTGGAACGAGAAAGAAAGATCCAAGAGGAGACAAAGAGGAGACAAGAACAGGAACGCCGAGAATGGGAACGTCGAGAACGTGTAAGACGAGAACAAGAAAGGCAAGAACGTGAACGACGAGAATGGGAACAACGAGAACGTGAACGACGAGAAAGGGAACGACAAGAACAGGCAAGACGGGAACTTGAAAGGCAAGAACAGGAAAGGCAAGAACGTGAACGACGAGAATGGGAACAATGGAAGAAACGACAAAAAGAACTGCAGAGAAAAAGGCAAGAAGAGGAGAAAAGACGCCTGGCAGAGATGGAGCAAGCCAGGAGAATCCAAGAGCAAATTGACTGGGAGAACAAAGCCTCCAAGAGAAAGATCAGAAAAGCTCAGGAAAGACTTCAAGAGCAGGAACAAGCCAAAGCTCAAGAACACCAGCAGCAAAAGACTGAAGTACTGTACCAGTTGCTGGACGATCATACAGCTTACATAGAGAGAGATGAGGTAAGGTTTGAGATCTTCTGGGTTTACCACATTAAATATGAAAAAGGAAGTTAGACTCTGGCAATAGTTGACCATATGAATGTTTAGACTTGATGCTAATGTGCTGAATTTATCTTTTATGCAGTTCGGAGATGTGCAGCAACGATTTGAAGAACTTCTGTCAAGCTACCAAATCAAAGAGAAAGAAAAGTCAAAGATGAACCTTGAAGACAGAATGAAGTTTCTCCAAAATGTGCTAATGTTAAATTACCTAGAACAGCAGAACATCCCCATCTGGTCACAGTGGGCTTTGGATCAGGCCACTGGATACGTGGATCTGTCCCTGACCGAGCGCTTCAGTGTTCTGGAGGCTGTGGTCAAGGTTACACTGGAGGGTGAGCCTGATTTTCAGCTTGAGCACAGAACAGGACAAGACAAAAAAAACATATTCTTTCTCAGTTTGGAAGATCAGCTGCAGATTTCTAATCCAACTCTAGCCAGACGGGTTTTAGTAAATATTCTTGAAATTACTTCAAAGTTGCCAAAACAAGGCAAGGAAATCCTCAGTCAAATACTTTTCAACAACATCTGGACTCCAAAAGAAATCAAGCTGTTCATTGGACGAACGTTGGGCATGGATCAGGAAAAAGTCTCAAACATCCTTCACTGGGTATGCACCTATAGGCTAAGCTGCATAATGGCTGTCACTGCACTGAATCACAAGAATCCCATAGGATATATTCAAGATTGTATGTCATGTGAGGAGGACAAAGATCATGAGACTATCCTTAGTGAAATGAAGGAAAATAACTATCCAGAAGATCTCCTGTCACAACTGGAAGACACTCTTCAATACGTTGAGGCCGTGTTGCCCAGATGTAAAGGAGTGGACCTAGAGTCAGACGTGATTGAAGACTGTAAAAGGTGGATAGTGTCAATAGATTTTTCCAACCCTAACACTGACATGTTAAAGAGCATCCTCATTGTCATGTCCATAGCTGTGAAGACATGCACAGCCTTCATCACCTCCAGTGGAAAGAGCGTTCAGGGATACTTTCCCAGACTGACTCAGCTTGCATCATTACTGCTACTGCTGCTACAGCAGTCCCAGGACAAACGAGGATGCCTCTTGGAAATCGGAACCGGTGAGGGTAAGACCTGCATCTTAGCCATGTTTGCCACCATCCAGGCGATACGAGGTACTGCGGTGGATGTTGTGACCAGCTCCCCTTTGCTTGCCATTCGTGATCAAGAGGAGTGGAAAAAACTCTATACAATGTTTGGTGTGACCTCATCAACTGTTCCTCCACAACACCAAACTAAAAGTTCCTTTGAAGACCATGACAAGCTGCTTGAAGAAGCTTATTCTATGCAAGTAGTTTATGGCACTGTTTGTACTTTTGCTGCAGACATACTGAGGCAAGAGTTTGAGAAGAAAACAACTCGAGGACAGAGAAAGTTTGACTGTGTTATTGTGGATGAAGTGGATTACATGACGTTGGACAGTGGAGTCCAGGTAACCTTCTTGTCACATCAAGCCAGTGGGCTGAGACACCTGGAACAAGTCCTAGCAAGCATCTGGGCCTTGATGTCTTCCTGCCGTCCGATAGAAATATTTGAAACAGGCGAGATCCAATGGGGAACTAGGATCCAGTACTGTCACAAGGTTGCCAAGCAAGCTGTGGTTGGCTCAGAATCAGACTTTTCAGAAGATGACATACTGTTGCTGGGTGTGGAGCTGGGCCTTTATTCTCAGCAGGATCTCAATAAAGTAAATGAAGCAATGAGTCAAACTCAGACAGAGAAAGGCAGCTCTGAAGATCCCACATTGCAAGTCATTGGAACCATCATGGCCAAGTTGGGACATCAGCAGCAGCATGAGCTGTTCAGGGAACTTGAGACAGCAGTGCTTGATGGCGTGGTGGTGGACTGTTACTCACTAGTAAACAATAAAGCCAAGCGCTACGGTAAAGACGATTCTCCCGCAGACCCTGATGTGAAGATCCTTCTTCTGCAGAATGGATGTGCCTGTGAAATCATGTCTGAGAAATCACTCATTGAATCAACTCTTGAAAAACTGAAATCCAAAATTAGATTTTCTGGTGAGTGTTCGTTGAAGTCAGTGGAGGAAACTCAGGGATATATTGTGATTCCATCTTCCTTAAAAGAGTATGTTGAGAACCAGTTGCCCATTTTTGCAGAGAATGCCTTGAGAGCCATTCAGATGGCGCTAGACAGAGAGTACATGATTGAAAAGACACCAGAGGTTGACAGGCCTGGTTTCTGTAGTGAGCACTCTCATCACTACGATGCCATAATTCCTGTAGACTTCCAGGCCAGTGGGGTACTAGAGAAAAACAAGCGCTGGGGTGAGGGCCTGCAACAGTTTTTGGAGATGAAACACCAACTGGCAATTTCACAATTATCTAACGTCACAAACTACATGTCAAATGTCCACTTCTTTAAAAAGTACCTGACAGGCAAAGGGATTTTTGGAGTCTCTGGGACATTAGGGGGCGAAGCAGAGAAAGCATTTCTAAAACGGCAGTACAAAGCAGCCAGTTACATCATTCCAGCTCACCGTCATAAAAAGCTTGTAGAACTGCCAGCAGTTCAGGTTTCTGGAGGAAAAACTGAGTGGATCCACGTCATCTGCGAGACCACACGGAGAGCTGCAGACAGGGGGCAGGTTGTTTTAATTATCTGTGAGGATGTCAAGACTGCCAAGGAGCTGAAAAGTAAAATACAGGTTCAAAAAAGACACGCTGCTGAGATCAGCATGTACACAATCAGCGAAAAGCACAACATTGAAAAGGAGACTTTCAGGAAGGGACACATCATCATAGCTACAAACCTGGGAGGCAGAGGAACAGACATAAATGTTCACCAAGAAGTCAATGAGTGTGGAGGTCTCTTTGTGCTTCTCACATACTTCCCTGGAAGTCACCGTGTAGAGAGACAGGTGTTTGGACGCACCGCCCGCAAAGGAAACCCAGGAATGGCACAGATGATACTTAACCGGGATCTTCTAGCACCAGCATACCAAGGCCACTCAGTGGAAACCATGAGACAACTCAGAGAGGAGTATGAAGTCAGACGTTTGGATGGTATGGAGAAAAATGAGCTTCTTCAAATTAAATTGAAGGAAAGTCTGTTCTCCACATTTTGTGAGTTTCTCTGTGACTTTGACAAGCACTACACAGAAGAGGAGAGAAGGGACATCAAAAAGCTGAAATCAAAAGATCTTCCTGAGTGTTTTAGGAGCCATCGTCAAAAGTTTGATTATGAGACTGCGATCAATGCTTTGAAAGAATCATGGGCCTTGTGGCTCATCCTCCATGAAGAGCACTTCAGCAGGCTTGATGATATCCACCTCCTGGAAGAAAACCTTATGAAGGGGTTGAAGAAGACTGCAGATCAAATCTTAAAGGGGAGGAGCAACAATTTCTATGACTACATTAAACTGGCAAAAAGCAGAACTGACATACACCGCAGCAACAAAAAGGAAAGCGACTTTGGAGCATTGCTGTACTGGCAGAGTGCTGTGCAGTGCGATCCTTTCTACTGTGCTGTGGCACTTTATAACCAGGCGTACATCACAGTCAACCTGCAAAGGAGCGGCTACAAAGAGGAAGCAAAGCAGTTATTAGAAAAAGCAAAGACTGCTGTGAATGTGTACCTGTCAGAGTCAACAAACATCATGATGTTTTGTAATTTCGCTGTGGCTCATGACTTTTTACCCCACCACAAAGACAGCAACCTACAGAACCAAATGAAAGCCAGAATGAGTGTCTTCAAATGTTGGAAAGGATACATTGAAAATGCCCTGAAAGCCCTCCAGCACATTGAGAACAGCAAAGGAGAGGCTATCTTAGAAGACTCCAGTGTTTACAGCCTTTCCAAAGACAAAGACCCCATCACCACGAATGAACTAATGGTGCTTCATGAGTTTGGTCTCTGCATCGTGTTTGAGGTTAAAAAGAAGCCAGAGTTTTCCATCGATGCCTTTCTTTGTTTTTGTCTAGGAGTTGTCCAAGTGACAGCAGGTGTCCTTGTTTGTGCTCTGTCCTATGGTAGCGCCAGCCAGTTTGGGCTTGGACTCATCAGTGAAGGGGTTTCTGACATGATTCACGGCATAAAGGGAATGATACAAGGAAGCTTTGACTGGGCAGAGTGGGCAATCTCTAAAGCCATCAGCATTGGGGTGTCTCTGGTCTTTGGTGGACTGAGCAAACTCAAGGGAGCTGTAAGGGCTGTACGAAGTGGTGCCAAAGGTCTGGTTGCTGGGGCTAAATGTAGCTCCGTCCTCACAGTAAAAGAGTGCTGTAAACATGCAGGGAAATATGCTGTTCAAGAACTGGCAAAGCAGGGATGTGCCGCTGTGCTGAGCTACACTGTCAGCAATGCACTTCCAGCTGTGTTTGAAAGGATTCTGAATGAGGCCTTCAGGGATAAAGTTTTTAAGATGATAAAATCTAATAGCCGCCTGGATTCTGCTCTCACAAACTTCATTTGTTCAACAGTACCAAAGACGGCCATGGAGCAAAACTTCACCAACTTCACAATAGACATGAGTTGTGAGAATGAAATCCGTCTATCAGTGGACATGATGACGCGAGACATAATCCCTGACCTGATGATGGACTGCACCCAGGTTGCTAAAGTTCTTGATACCCTGTCAGAGGTCTGTGGTTCTGTGGCACGGCACATGGAGAAACAGAAAGAGATGAAAGTGTTGATGAAGATTTTGGAGTCAGCTCAGTATATCAAACTCTGTATAGAAATCTTGAATTCATTTCCCACAGAAGACGTCATTCATAAAGCCTTTGTGCCTGGGTTGTTGAAAAGTCTGGATCAGCTGCCGCAGGAAAAGTATGACAAGGATGGAAGGCACTCATTAGCTGATGTGAAAAGGCTTAAAAAAGACCTTCTCCACATTATAGCTACAAGTGTTTCAGAGTCATTTGTTGAAGCTTGTTCAAGACACATGACCTCCATCATCACCAGAACCTGCATGACTCGCATAAACAGCGCTGCTAGTAGTGCTGTTGGGAACCTACTGGGCAGGGCTAATACTCAAAGTTTTTTTGACAACCAGATGTATAAACACCAAATGAAGGAGGCCATCCGCAGACCATGTGAATCTCTATCAGAGGAGGGCAAACAGGACCTTCATTGTTACATAGAGGAGGTTTGTGATGTTGATCGTCCTGCTTCAGCTTTGGACATCCATGTCCTCACTCAAACTGACGCTCTCCAAGGCAAAGGCATCAGAGTTATAGTTGTGGACAAAGATAGGAAGAAGCTTTCTGAAGATTACTTTCCAGGAAAGGACAGTTCTGCAGGTGATATCGTCCTCCAACTGAGCAAAGACCCAGAAACACAAAAACAGTGAGTAACGATTGAGAATCTCATATTGATGACATTGATGTGTTTTATTGTGTTAGAGTTAAGAAGTATTCATCAATTCATTTTCATATAACCTTATTCACAGCAACCGTCCTTCAAATGCACATTATTAAAAAAAAACATTCAGTTTATATACAGAAATAATCCATTAAATTCAATCATTTCAAGTCAAATACATCCATTCCAATTCAATTAAATGCGCTAAGCAAGATAGTTACATTTCTATTCAAATTGGTAAAAAGATCTTTATCTAAGGAAGACAAGTTGACTACATTGAGTCACTTCCTGTGCAGAAATCTTTGGTTTAATGTATCAGGATATTTTCATGAAATCATGAATTGCCTACCACGTCTTAAATTAGGTCTTAAAAACGTCAGATGACCTTGAGGTTCTTCTGGTTTGCTCTGTTAGATGGTGTTCCATCTGTATAAAAGTGTTTTGGTATTTCTGTTTGTAATTTTCAGGACGTTTGCAGAACGGCTTGCTGGTGAAACGAGGCCCTACAGCGGACATTTCGACATTGTGAAGCCAGACGGCGCTGTGATTCCCGTGAACTCTGCAGATATGAACTGCTTCTATCATGCTGTGGTCCAGGCCACCAGCTGCAGTACCGTTGACCACAAACAGGGGGCAGTGCAGCTTCGAAATGAAATGAAGGATCTGGTGAGTATCATGACATTCAAAACATTAACAAAACACAAAGTGTGCTGATAATGAAACTAAAGTATTTTTATGTAGAAATCATTTAAACGTTTTGAGAAATACCAAACATAAAGACTTCCAGTCACTCTGGCAGAAACTCACAGCCTCCTGCTCCTCTCACCTCTGTCTGTTCTTAAAGCCTTTCTGAGTTTTTATTTAGCTTCACTTTATCCGAATAAAATCACACTGAGGTTAAAAACTTATTTTTGGAGAGAGTCCTGGCCAAGAGGCGTCAATAAATAAAACACTAACAAGTAACAGTTTAAAGAAAACAACAAGCTATGAAAACCCGGCGCATGGTTTTAAAACTTTTACTTTGGAGGCAAATGCACAGTGAGATAACATCAGTTAATTTCAAAGTTTTCTGCAGCAAGTTACAAGATCAGAGAACAGAAAAAAAAGTCTTCTCCGCCAATTCAGTCTGAGCAAATGGTGCATAAAAAAGTGGCCAAACCAGAAGAGTCAACGTTTCTCAGTGCAGATAGGCTGGCAGGAGTCCAGGTAATTCTTATAGGTAAAAACTGAGCAGGACCAGACTGAACATCCCACCTGTGAGGATGAATCACAGAGTCTGTTGGGATTCTGCGGTTTGTAAAGAACCTCAGAGAGCAGAGGTTGACAGTCAAAACATCTCTATAGTCCAACACAGACAAGCAAACTGCAATGACAAGATAGTTTTTATCTCTGTATTACAAACAACCTATTTAAAAAAATAAAACCCAACTTTGATTTTAACCTTTCTACTAGATTTTCCACATTCGATTTAATTTCCTCTGGGAAAAATTAACCAGTTTAGTTGTATTTGTTTTAAGAACAAGTTTTAAATGTAATAAAGAGTGTTGGATAGCAGCAAAGCCTTTCTGTAATAGTTCAAAGAACGGAGTAGGAGTGGATCCAGTGCAATAAATAATCGTCATCTGCATAAAAATACAAATCAGACACATTTTGTCCCAATTCATTTATATAAATTATGAACAGAAGTGGATCTAATATAGATCCCTGCTGTACCATTGGTACATCTCCAGACAACAAATCATATTTAATACATTGTGTCCTCTCCTGAGATAAATTGTGAATCAAACAGCTTGTTTTGAAATACTAGAGTCCCCAAGCACTGACTACCAGAATTTTGTACTGAATGAAATTGTTCTGATAAATCCACAGCACAGCGTTGCTTCTATCCAGAGCTTTTCCAGCTCCCAGGGAAACCAGTTTAAACTTAAAATGACTCTGAACTGTAAGAGTCAACCACAGAAGACTGGGTGAAATTGATTGTCTATGAAAAAGAGAACATCAAGTTATTGGTAGCTCAGCTGTGGCAGCCAATCAGAGACTCAGTTCAAAGAATCCAAAGTCGACAACTTCTGTCTTATCAGGACTTAAAACAGAAAGATGGAGTCAACCAGATGTTTATGTTTTCCAGACATAAACTCTAACTAATGGACTGGATTAATCAGGATTTATGGACAGATAGAGCTGATTTTCATCAGCATCACAGTGGATGTTTATCCCGGTTTCACCAACCGGGTGAATATCTGGCGATTGGTGGTGGAATAAGAGGAATAAAACAAAGTACTGATAAATGTTGTTGGTGGATCTCAGCTGCTGAGTTTATATTTATATCTCCATTGTAATTTAAAATATCTGCTTAATTCAGCATCTTGTTGTCAGAAAAGACAAACTGAATGTAGCTTTGATGTAAGGAAAAGTAGACATGGTGAAATGTTTGTGACGTGTCATGGTTCAGCTGCTTCAGGACACAGGCAAGTTCGCAGCAGCCGTCAACCTGCAGAGAGGATATGAAGAAACCCACAGATACCTGAATAAGTACATCATCAGTGGAGGAGGCAGGAAGACGCAGCAAGTCATCAAAAAAAACTTCCAGGACAAACTAAACACAACAGACATGCAGGATGTCCAGGAGCTTGAGGCCAATCTGATAAAAACTTACGACCTGGGTCTGGTTGGAAGGTTTGATGAGTGAGTTCATTCTGTCCAAAGATTTAAAATCGCAGCCGTCACTCTGCAACACACAGTCATCTCTACTTGATGTTTGGTTTGTGAAGCATCAAGGGCCTGCGGAGGACAAACAGACCCAACGCCGATAACAACAACCGGAGCTGTCCTGTGAATGCAGACCACATCCCACCTATCAACGCCTTCCAGAAAGCTCATGAGATGCTGCAGAAACCAGAGAACGAAGCCCTGAGGGACAGGCTGAAAACAGAGCAGCCTGAGCTTTACGCCATGATTGATAAAACCGGAAAGCGAGGGCTCTGCAGAGAGGTTCTCACCGAACATCACAAGCAGGCGCTGACCACCGGAAACAGCAAGGGGTCTCACAGAATCAGGTGAGAATGCATCACTTCCTGGCTGATTTCAGCCCTTTGCTGATGTCACTTGCTCTGTTTGCTGCAGGGAGAAGCTCGCTGAAGTTCTGGTTTCTGGTGATGCTCACAAAGCAATGAAGATGTCCTTAATAGCAGCCAATCCAGAGATGTCGGAGTCTCTCCGGAGAGATGCAGGTGCATAACAGAGACTGATTCAGCTGCTGCTGCAACTAGCCTGCAGGAAAACAGGCTGTTTCAACCAGTCGGCTAATGTTTGCTCTCTGTGCAGGAATTTATCAGCAAAACAAAAGACCTGATGTCATGTCCACCAAAGCCATCAGGACGTATCACGGCATTGGAGACAGACTGCTGTTGGATAAATACTGTGAGATGGGAGTCATCGACCAGAGCTCTAAGGATGATCTTCGTCAGTGGACAAAGTCCCAGCTTTACTCCAGGAATTCAGCAGAATATCATGAACTGCTGGAAGTGCTGAAGCCGTCTGCTCAACACCAGAAACGCCATTAGATGTACATTTATCTAACTATTAACACTTATATATACGAAACCAATTCCTAGAGTCCAGCCTATGTGTAACGAATTGGTCTGAATTGTTCTAAAATTTGTAAATATAGCAGTAAGTGAGGAGAGGCATTTTAATATATGTTCGTTTTAAATACTTTTTGTAAACAAATTCGTTTTAAAAATAAAATAAACTAAAGAATAAGCCAAGAAAATGAGGAAATGGAGGATTGTGAAAATAATGTATTGGCAAATAAATAGTTGACTAATTGAAAAACTAACTAAATAACTAACTAGATAAATAAATATAAAAATAAGTAGATAAATATGATAAATGAAAAACTATCTGAAAGCTGGAACAAAAGTCGAAGAAGAAAACAAGGAACAGACAGGAATGTGAAACATAAAAATAAGAGGGGAATAAGAATGTTTTATAAAGGAAGAGGAAGCAGTTTTAATGTCTGCAGGAGGAGATAAGCATGCCAAAGTGGAAGGAGACGCTAGCCACTTCCAGAGAGCTGGAAACACCCAAAGGCTAACGGTGGAAGTTTGTGACCCAGAGATACTGAAACTGCGCTCAAGACTTCACACGCAGAAATATAGGACATTGCACTGTATAGAAAAGATAGATAATGTCATGATCTGTGTTTTTCTGTGTATTTATTTCGAGTTTCTGTGTCCTTGAGTCTCTTCGTTGTCCTGTTCTCCCCTTGATTACTCCCAGGTGTTTCTTGTTTCCCTATTACCTCCTGTGTATTTAGTGTCACCTGTGTCTCTGTGTCTTTGTCGGGTCCTTGTCTAATGTGCGCTCAGTCCTTCGTGTGTTCATTCGTAAATCAGTTGCTACCGGCCTTGAGCCCTGGCTTCCGCTCAGTCGTGCTGCCTGTGTTTTTGGACTAACACCGTAAGTTTTGGACTGTTTTGACGTTTATTTATCATTAAAACAACCATCAATCATCTCAACCTGGGTCTACAGCGTTTGCCTCACCACCTTCACCACACCGTTTCATGACAGATGAATGTGTTAGCAGCTGGGTTTGTTGTTTGCCCCTCCCCTAATTAGCAGCTGCCAATCTATGTAAACAGGGATCTCAAATTACAATAAAAGGAGGAGAAGAAAGAGGGGACATCAGAACTGGTGTGGAGACAGAGACAAGGCGATGTCCCTGGTTCAGTTCAATTGTAAGAAATTTAACCGTCTCTCTGTGTTCTTATTTTTGTCCAGCGAGAATGTCAGGTTATAGATCTGACATTAAATTGGTCCTTCGTACGCCGGTACTCAAGAAATTTGCCGCATTCTAGGTGGCAGGAGGGAAATCCAGAGAAGCCTGTGCGCACGGCAGCTGAATCCTTTGTTTGGACTGGGACTCGTTTCTGCTAGAATCACGGCGAATTGACGGGTCATCCGTGGACAGAGAGAGACGGTTGAACATAAGTAAGAAAAATCTTTGCAAAGTGTGATTGTAAGTCGACCGTGAGGACGTAGAATCGTGTGAATCCGAGGCTCTAACACGTAAATAAAAAGCGAGGTTTGGAACCTGGTCCTGTTGTGGGACACGGGGCCCGGTGTTAATACCTGTGAGGACGACGGGGCCCTGCGAGGAACAGGCGCTTAAATTCCATAACAAAAGTGTGTTTGATAGGATGTCGGAGTCCTGCTACAATCAGAGCGCATCATGCTAAACCGATCCTCCGCACAAAACCATCCTCCAACGTTTATCATATCAAGAGTTTTAACAAGAAAGAAAAACACGGAGTACAACCGGTAAAATTGTTGCTTTAAAAGTCACAACAGTTGGGAGTGTTGTTAAGGAAAATGATTATTTTAGTGTTAAAATACTTACAACATGTGTAAAGGAATATTAAGCACTCTTATTTGAAAAACAGGTTTTGTGTGACCCAGAGAGAGGCCCAAAGGAGACAAGCAGACGCCTTCCACTGTCTGCTTAAGAGCACACAAGAGCCATAAAATTAGCATCTCCATGGAAACGGCAGCTGGAATGTGGGAGGAAGAAACTCCAGGGGAGTCGGCGAGATTTATATCAGGACTTCGGTGCTGGAGACATTCGTGCGTGGTACGCACAGGATTAAGGGTTTTTTCCCCTGCTTGGTTTGACAGAGAACAGATCACCTTTGAGTTGAGTTGTAAGGAGGGGAGTTTCGCGGGTTTTTCTGGGGCCGAAACAGGTCTCTGATTGGTTGAACAACAGAACGCCTTCTTTGCATATATTAAAGTGAGGAAACGCCTACTCAGTATAAAGTACATGCAACGCTAAAATAGAGAGAGTTTTTTCCATTTTTCTCCACGTGGGCGCCTTTGTCTGTCTCTGTGTTTGTGTGTGTCTGTCTCCCTTGTGTGTCTGTTATTTTGTGATAAAATGCATATCTCTGTACCTCTGCAGCTTTGTTAACTGATTCATGCGTTGCTTTGTATGAATTAAACTCTGTGATCTGTGACGTCAACACGCCTTGTTTAGTTTCGTTTTACAGCTGCCCCGCTGCTCGCCGAGAGGACCCTGCTTGAAAAGGAAGATACGAGCCAAACGTTTTGTTCAAAGTTTTAATAAATATTTCTTCCTTTACAGTGTACATTTTATCTTTAGGGTTTTATGTAACACCATACTAATAAGCTACATTATTGTTGGTGAATAATATCACAGTGAACACAGATCCTAATCATCCATCACTAGTGGATCTCCTCTTCTCTTCTTCTGTGGCCCCTGGATGAACAGGAACAACTGATGTTTGTTCGTTCTGTAGGACACAATTTCCCTGTAAGGAGAAAAAACATCAAAGTTTTGTTCCTTTTACATTGTTGTTTTTAGCGCACTTAATAAATTAAAATAAAAGTTGTTAATTTACATTATATTCGTTTAGCTACAAAAAGGAAAGTTATTAATTAGTTATACTCTACAATTCAGAGTAGAATTAAATTTTTAATGAGATCCAAATTTTTAAAAGTTTTTGACCAACCTTTAAGTGTCTTCAGCTCGTGGAGCCGTTTCAGTGAAGTTAGCGATCATGGAGGGAAACTTGCTGCTGCTGTTCTGCTCGGTCAGAATGTTGCTGATGTCAGAAAAATCTGCTGTCATGTCATGAGCTGAAAAAAAATAAAAATTAACAACCATGTTTGCAAAAAGAAGTGGCATCGTGTTTTCACTTAAGACTTATAAAATAGTTTCATGATTTTGGTTATGCCTGTAGAATTTAAACTGAGGTAACACTGAACAATGAATCGTTGGGTAAATAGTTTGAAAAAGAAAAGATATTAAAGACACGCTAACCCAAATGGCTGCCAATGCAACCATTGCTGAAAATGAATCAAATTCATGTAACATAGTGTAATGTTTCACCTCTCTGCAAAACTTTTGAGTCACCAAGCTTTATTCTTTTTTAAACCCTTGCTATTTGATCAGTTTGATTTTCGAAGGGGAACAATGACTTTTTTTTATTATTTATAACAGAAACATAAAATCTAGTCTTTTTACATCTTTAAGATGACTAGAACAAGACTCACTGTGAACGCTGAGGGCGATGAGTTCAGCCAAAAGTAAGACATTCAGGATTCCCAAACAGACAGCCGCACGGAGGCAGAGCCTCTCTTTGGAGCTGCTCCAACCTTAGCAAAATTGAATTCAATACATACTAAATTTCTCTGTAACTTCATTCTTACCTGTGTGATTAGATGCAGTTTGTCCTACAGGTTCCATATTGACGTAAATTTCCTCCATCGCTTCAGACTCTGTTGGCTTTAAACATTGACTATAAAATCCACAACAGTAGTGGAACTAAGTGGAAAAAAACTGTGGGAAAGAGATGAGATGTCTGGTGTTCAACAAAACAAAAGGTAAACATATTTTAGAGATGACGACCAAATAAAGATGAGCGCAGATTCAGCATTATTTTCTTAAATATCTTACACAACATAAAATTCTTGAAGGTTTCAATAGTTTCATAAGTTCATATTTGCTGATTTGGTTCTGTATCAATGAATATTTATTTATCCCTTTTCTTTGTTTTCCTTCAGCTTGGTTAATCCTACTCATAATAAACACATTACACTTTTCCATGGGTGAAAAAATAATTGACTCTTTCCATCTTTAAGATGACACAAAATTAAAAATAGTTTTAAATCCCTGATATAAGGATGAAAAAATACATCGGATGTTGTAATGTTTCTGCTCTTTGTGTCCAAAAATATTTCCTAAAGGCTAATAAATTGTTGGAGCAGATGACTGGTTCCCTCCTTGGTCATATGGACCCAACAGTTTTACAGGTCTCAGGTCTCATTCTGTCCTGATAACAGCCTTGCTCTCAGTGAATACAACTATCATCTTTGTATTTTTCTTTCTAAGTCCTCTTTTAACCCTATTTCTTGTCCAGTAGCAGAAACACTGACATTAAGAAACCACAATCCCTGAATTACCAAACCTTCTTTAACCGCTGAAACGAATAATTATGGAATTGTACGTATTTATTCATATTTTAAAGATGTGTACTTTTAGGACAGCCATCTAGTAAAAAAGCTGCATGAACTGGCTACTGGTGCCCAAACCTCAGTCACCATGTCTTCTCATCTTCTAAAACAGCCACCAGGCAGATCAACAGTTTGACAAACGGTTTGCTTTGTGAAGCACCGCCTCACTGGGAGGGAATCAAAAGGGAATCAGGTGCAAGTTGGGCATGTTAAAGTAAGAGAAACCAGATACTCCATTCAAAGCATGATGAAGACCAGCAAGCAAAACATTCACAGAGTGGATGTAGTAGAATATCGGAGTTTGTAGAGGAATATAATTTCGATCACCTTTTCGTCCCCCTTAAGTCTGAATTGGCTCAATCGGCACGTCTGGTGTCACCATTTATATTGAGGAATTTAAAGGTGCCTAAACTCATAGAGTATATAAATAAAGGTTAAATAAGACTCTGAACTCCATCTGCTCATAGTCAAAACGAGAAGAGATTTTAATGCACATCTGCAGAACTAAACATCACATACACATCGTTACAGTAGTCCCAAAATCTCTCGCTTGCTACTTCTGGTATCAGTTTTTTATAGGATCCGAGCTCTACTGGTGTGTGTTGGAAAGCCTCGACCAATGGCGTCGCTTTCCTCCATTTACGTAGTTCATTTGGCTCCGTCTTACACTGGATGTGTATTGAAAGTTCCTTGGAAATATTAAGACCTATTGACCTCCAACATCTGCTCCATTTCAAAGGTGCAAAACAAGTCAATTATTATTCTTATCTTTCCCACGTCTTGAGCTCCGACCCAATTCCTTTGCTGGCGAGCAGGAGAAATGTCTGGCGCCAGAACTTTCTTGCACAACTTTCTTAAACTAACAACTTTCCTCTCTTTAATGATTGTTATTCCATATCTTCTCCAAATCTGAATTCCTTCCTGACTTCTAGGTCAGATTGATCCAGTCCATTTGACACAATACATTTATTTTAGGTTAAAACATATCTTAGTGCGAACCAACCAACAAACATAATTTTTAACTATTAATATAATTATATTCCTCTACAAGTTCAGGAGATACAGGGTAGAAGATTTGACTGAATCAAGACATTGCCCAGAAGTTCAGACTGGGAAGCTAACTGGCAAATTGCTAACTAAGTATGTGGAGCAGGAAAATAGGTTGTATTTACTTTAATTTATGCAAACCAATTGCCTCAAAAGATTCAATTACTGCAACATATAAAAGACAAGTGTAGTTACACCGTGTGATTTTGGCAAACAATATTCTTAAACTCATCCAAAATATTATTCTCCACAAAACTTATTTTATTTTCTGCTTACAGCAGCAGCAATATATTTGCCACATAGATTAAAGATTCATGGTCTCATTATTTGACATGGTTGTTCTGTTCAAAACCTTTTGGTTTGCTTGAGCAGAAATGGCGTAGTGTCTGGGCATGTTAAAATGTTCAACTTTTACCACCCAAAATCCTCACTACTTTCCTATAGTTCACTTTTTATTTTATTTTACTTGTTGCATGGACTCAACTTAAATAGATTAACTTATAAAGCATTTTTTAATATCCAAACCTTCCTCCCACTTGTTTAAGATGAGTACAAACAACAAGTCGATGATAATTAAGTGATGTTCACTTGAACTTTTTTTAAGTCTAATGTTTTATTTTACAGTGAGGAAGGCCGGAGTCTAGCTTTAGCAGATGGCTGAAGGCGTCTGATCCGCTTCAAACTCAGTACCTGTTTACTCTGAGGCAAAACTTTGGTAAGGTTAAATTTAGTGGCTAAAGAAAGTCAGACGGTTTATTCTCCAATGTGAGAAATCCCTTGAGGTAGTCAAGTTTCTTGTTTGATCAGATCTTGTTAGTCAGTATGATTACTAATTAACGGTTGATTTTTTTGTATCTAGATGCAATGTAATCATTCAATTCACAATTGAAGTTTTATTATCGGGATGCAGCAGATAAAAATATTTCATAGTATATTTCACTGATTCCTTTCATACAGTCTAAACTCCCTGAAAAGGAGAAATGACCTTTCAGAGAAATATAATTTTGATTGCTTTGAGTATAATGATATTTTACTTAATCTGACTGATATGTTCTTCTTTAGCGCATACTGATGTTTCGCATTGATCATTTATAAACTTATCAATTACAAGAGGTGTACGGTCTGTTAGAGAACATTAGTGAACAGCATCATTAGGACCAAGGAACAAAAGCTGCAGATCATTTTTAAGGTAACAAAACAATTCACCATGTTGTGAGCAACTCTTGGAGCATGGTTGTGTAGTGAGTATGTTTAATTTTTATTTTTAGGTAAAGTGTACCAATAGCAAACTGAGTCAATATTACTATAAGTTGGCTAGTTGTCAGAAGATGTAAGTAAGTCTCAGTGAGAGGGAGTATTTTAGAAAAAACACAAATTCACTAATTAAATTGTTGGTTGATAGCCAGCATATATTTGAATTTGTGCAACAAACACCAAAAGAAAAAAAAAACTATATAAAACCTGAATGGCCATTCAGTTTGATAAATATTTACACAGTCAATAAATCAATAGAAATCCAAGTGCACACATCAAAACATCAAATCTAAATAAATAATATTTAGATTAGATTTGTAGTAAATATTTTAATGCAGATTGATGGTTTACATTGATCATTTATAAGCTTTTATAAGGAAAATTCAACAACTACAGGTGTACTATATTTTGTTAGTGAACACACTTAAGTGTTTAAGACAATGGATGGAGGGAAAGCATCATTAGGGCCAAGAAACATACAGCATATAAGTTAGAGACAAAAGTAGTGGATAATTTTAAAGGTAAAAAAAACAATTTCCCATGTTGGAGCAACTCTTATAGCGTGGTTGTGCAATGTAAAAAAACTTTAAACTTTAGGGAAAGTTGAAAGATACATATGAGTATCCTCACCTAGGCCTGTTTAGTTGCTGTCAGATATTCTTAAGAAATAAATTTACAGATGAGGAACTTTTACATCTATCACACTAGCAAGTGTTACAGGGAAAAAAAATCTTTTCAAATGTATTTCAACCAACCTTTACTATTTTGGAGAAACCATGAAGCAGTGGGAAGATCAGTGTTGATTCAACAGCAAGAACAAAACTGACCGAAAGCATTCAAAATGATGCCAGGCTAAATTCTGGAAAGGGAGCGATGTTAGAGGTTGTTGGGGCAGGGGGCACCGGAAATTAAAAGTAATTAATGATTAGGGTCATAAATCACTCCCCGATTAAATTTTGACATAATGGTGCCTATATAGTTTTTTTTAACAAGTATTGTTTTTGTTGTAGCACCTCTGTCACTAAACTGTCAATGTATGATGTTCTGAGGCATCCTTCTGATATAACCTCCAACCCTAACTGGGACGTCACCCTGAGGCGTCCTGAGGGAGGAGCCTGCAGCAGATACGAAGTCTGGTCTGAGTTTCTGTATCGACTCGTCAGCAGAGATCAACAACCTGTGAAGAGCAAACATGGCCAGCAAAATGCCTCGTGAGTACATCTCTAACTTCCAGCCTTTTTCTCTAAATGTTATTTTCTATCTGCTCTGAAACACTGTTGGATCAAACAAACATCATTTACAATGCTGCTGAACTTTGAATATTTCTGATTTGATTTGTGGTAAAACTGAAAATGTTTGAAGAGTTTTTATGAGACAGGAAAGGTCAACAGATAAAACATTTCTCTGCCTCTGACATAATTACTGTGGGTCTGTTTGCGACTCGGTTTCGACGTGTTTATCCGTGACCGCACCCTTCCTGTTTCACCAAACTGCTGCAAACAGACTCCAGTAGTATCAACTTGCTTGGTTGCTTGGGGAGTTTGTGGAAGGAAGCTCAACATTTCTCAGTCTTCCTTTTATGACACTTTATCTGAGTGCCATAAAATGATGAAGGTGGAGCTCAACTCCTACACACACAGACACTTTACAGTAGATCCTGCCAAACAGGCAGTTCAATGTGCTTTACAATCTGTGCTTTAAGTTGATGATTTAAATTAGTTAAAGAGTTTCTGTTTGAAGAAACGAGAGCATCAAGTCATTCACTCCTCCTGGTCAGCAAGGACAGTGGAGAGGAAAAACTCCCCTTTAACAAGAAGAAACCTCCAACAGAACCAGAACAAGAGAGAAGGACCTCATTGCAGCAAACAGAAAGGGGCGGGGACGGACCACTGTCAGTCACATACTTTATTTGGAAATGGGACCATTGCACTCCGGAAGTAAAGGGGGCGGTATTTCTTATATTATCCGCGATCTGCCGTTTTTATTTTCTTTTGAAATCTGTGATATATTTTCACCTTTAGGAAGGATTTTCATTCTCTTTTCTTTTTTTTCTTTTTTTCTCTCTTTTATTTACTTCTGTGCCGCTCACAGTTTTTAACGAATGCTGTAGCATTCTGTGTACTTCTAAACATGTTAACTTTAGACCAAATGTTAAGTTTTAACATTTTAACTCAACAACCTCTACCTAACTAGAGGTTAAAACAAGCTCTAGGAGGGTAACCCCAAGATCACTGGGCCTTCTAAAACAATAGAGTCTCTGAGAACAGTTCTTAAAGATATAGACAGTGTTTTCAGCAAAGTTGAGCTGACTGTCCAGGAATGACCCGAGGTATTTAAAATTAGCCACAGTTTCAACAGGTTGGCCATCAAGTGAAACTGGAATCACTTTCAAGTTTTGTTTATGTAATTTAATTATCTCTACTTCCTTAAGAAAATGAAAAGGGATGTTCTTTTGTGAGGGATTTTAAATTTTACGGTTCCAGTAATTCCAGAATTAATAATAAATAATAAAGACTTTATGGTATTCTGATTTAGTAATGTAATTATATTAGTTGTGTTACCATCCCCAAGCCACTAGTGGCAGTAGCAGGCCCGAAAAGATGCGACTAAGGAGCAGATTTAGAAGTATACTGAAAACTACAGAATTTAAAAACTGTGAGCTGCGCTGAAGTAAATAAAAGAGAGAAGTTCAAATACATGCTGGGAATGAAAATCCTTCCTAAAGATGAAGATATATGGCAGATTTCAAAAGAAAATATAAACGGGAGGCCGCGGATAATATAGGAAATGGCGCCCCCTTTACTTCCGGAGTGCAATGTCTCATTTCCAAATAAGGTATGTGACTGACAGTGGTCCGTCCCCGCCCCTTCCTGTTTGCTGTAGCGAGGCGTACTTGGAACCAGAATCTGACCCTGGCTCAGTACCAGCGGCCATCTGCCTCATCAATTGAAATAATTAAAAACATTTCAACATTTTGCTTAATAAGAAAAATGTTATAAAGAAACCCTAAAAATTTAAATATGGATATTAAATCCAAGTTTAAATTGAGGTTTAAACCTGGCAAAGCAGTGAACTGCAGTGAAAATCAGTGATTGGGTATGACGGCTTTAAACCTTGGTAAGAACGTTTCCAAAGTTTTCAGTCAATAGTTCAACACCCAGTCGTTATCCTCATTATTCATGTGTTGTTCTCCAACAGAACCAAAAGAACCAAACCTCAGGATGGTGCTTATTGGGAAAACTGGAGTTGGGAAGAGTGCAGCAGGAAACACCATCCTGGGGAGGAAAGCTTTTGAGTCCAAACTGTCTCCTTCCTCCCTGACGTCAGTTTGTAAGAAGGAACTGGGAGAGTTTGAGGATCAGACTTTGGCTGTGGTCGACACTCCGGGTCTGTTTGACACCAGCAAACAGGAGACTATTCTGACAGAAATAGTCAGATGCATCTCATTTGCTGCTCCTGGTCCTCATGTGTTCCTGGTGGTGATCCAGCCAAACAGATTCACAGAGGAAGAACAGAAGACCGTCAAAATCATTCAGACGACGTTTGGAGAGAAGGCAGCGTGTTACACCATGGTGCTGTTCACCCATGGAGACGATCTGGAGGAGGAGAATGTCTCCATTCAGGAATTTATTCAGAAAAGCACACCTCTCTGTGCTTTTGTCAATCAGTGTGGAGGAGGATATCACGTCTTCAACAACAGAAACAAAGATCCGTCTCAGGTCAGAGAGCTGCTGAAGAAGATCAGCAGGATGGTTCAGAGACACGGAGGAAGCTACTACACAAACGAGATGCTACAAGAAGCTGAGAGAGCTATTAAAAAAGCAACTAAGGAAATTCAGGATAAAAATCCAGGTACAGATCCTAATGATGCAAGGAAAGAGGCAGAGGAAGATAACGAGTTTATTAAAAATTCAGTGAAGGTTGGAGCTGTTATTGGAGGCGTTGGAGGAGTTGCTGCAGGGGTTGGTGTAGGAATTGCTGCCGGGGTTAAGACGGGGGCTGTAGTTGGATCTTTTGCAGGTCCGGTTGGAGCTGCTATTGGGGCTGGTGTGGGATTAGCAGTGGGAGGTATAGTTGCTGCTGTGAAAAAGGATGCCTGTGTCATACAGTGAATATGCTTTAATTATAATTAAAGCCATGTTATCATAAACACATCACGCTTTTTACTGCTTTTATTATTTCACTAAGCATCTATGTTTAATTTTAGAGAAGTGTCACTGATGGTTGATGATGTCATCACTGATGACGTCATCACTGCATGTGGGGATGATGATGTAATTATTGCAACTTAAAGCACGAGTGTGAAACTTTAATAAAAATGATTTTTGCATATTTGTTGAACCTGTCACCATGTCAAGACATTATAAGGTGAAGCAGATAATCTGTGAAAAGCTCAAACTGTTGCAGTCTGAAGAAAAGCACCACTCACAACCACAACAACCAATCAGAGACAGAAGGAGGGGCTTAGCGCTGTCAAGCAGGCTCATGTACTCACTGCCAAATGTGGCAGGAAAAACAGCATCATGCTACAGGAAAACAGTTTATCTGCCATTATTGGTAGCTATGCTAACCAGCCTCAGCATTTATGGCTGTGATGAAGCAGAGAGAAAAGGGTAGGATGTGAGCAGCACATACGTGATGGTGATGGACAGCGATAAGACCTCCTGGCTCCTGGCTCTGATTTGTTGTTTCTAATGTGTATTTCTGAGAGCCTGAGAAATGAAGCTTATAGTTCAGTTTGTTCAGATTGTCTCATTCTTTAATAACATGTCCACTCTTTCAACAAACATATAAAAAACATTTTTCATAAAAGTTAAATACTGCTGCTTTTATGGAGGTTCTTGATTTCTGACCAATATGATTATATTTTTCATTTTATGTCTTATTTTTATGTCTTATGAACCAATAGTTCCCATTTATAAAATAAGCTGAACTCTGTGCATCACTAGTTAATCAGGATTTATGTTCATATCTTCATATTCAGTTAACCAGAACAATGAGGCCCATCTGTCAGATTAATAAACATCTTTTTTTTATCTCACAGTTCTATATTAAAAATTATTATTTCATGTAATATTCTGATTTTAAATGTCATGTTTTTATTGAAAATCATCACAATTCACAGGAATTAAGGCATTAATGCAAACATTGTGTTTCACTCAGTGATGAAGTTATCAGGAAAAATAAATAAATTAACTTTCAAATAATATTCTGGCTTATTAAATATGGCTGAATCTGGAATTTTTGTAATGACTAAATTAACTGATTTCATGTTTCTGTGTAAACTGTATGTTTGTGCCTTGAAGACATTTAACTAGAAAGATTCTATGTACAATAATCTGTGTGAAACATGTTAATTAAAGCTTTTTTTTCATGCTTTTGTAGGAGGAGTCATGTTAGAAGACATGTTATGAAACGCTGGGATCAAACCATCATTTGTGTGTTTTCTTCCTGCAGCTTCTGTATGTGATGCTAATAAAGCAGATCTCACTGAAAGCCAGCGTTGTTTCTTCTTTGAAGCTGGTGTGTGTGTCTGACTGGTGATGAGTGACTGTTCAGAGAGGATCTAATGAACTCTGCTGTTTTCAGGCTCAGACCTCAGACTGGTGCTGGTGGGTCAGGAGCGAGTGGGGAAGAGCTCAGCAGGAAACACCATCCTGGGAAAGAAGGAGCTGGACAGTCGGTTCAGCTCCGTCCCTGTGACTCTGAGCTCCCAGAAGGTCGAAGGTGAGGTTGAAGGTGGAAGACAGGTGGTGGTGGTGGACACCCCTGGCCTCTTCAGCACCCAGCTGTCTGCAGAGCAGGTGAAGGAAGAGCTGTTAGCAGCTGTGGAGCTGAGCTCTCCTGGTCCACACGTCTTCCTCCTCACCCTCCAGCTGGGCAGGTTCACCCCCCAGGAGCAGAAGGGGATGGAAACGCTGCAGAAGATCCTGAGTCCTGAAGTCTCCAAACACACCATGCTGCTGTTCACCTACGGAGACCGTCTGGAAGACACCGACATCCAGCAATTCATCAGGGAAGATGCCAACCTGCTGAAGCTGCTAAAGAGCTGCAGTGGCCATTACCACGTGTTCAACAACAAGAATATGGAGGACAGGAGCCAGGTCCAGCAGCTGTTGGATAAAATCCAGACAATCTCCCAGGATGGGAGCCTGATCTACCAGAGAGAAGCCAAGTCAGAGGAGTCCATCTTCACTTGGTTAGGGAAGAAGCTCCTTAGACGCTGATGGTTGTTTGCCTTAGCATCTCCATCACAGGAAGAAAAAGGTTTGACAACATCTGTACAAACAGTAGAAGGACGTTCTAAATGTTTCAATAAAGGCTGTGATGATAAAGTGACTGAAAGTTATTGATCTGCTACTGATGAACTGATCCTGATGTTTCCCAGGTCCATCGTCGAATATGTCAGAAACCCTGTGCAACAGTGGCTGTAGTATGGTTATGTGTCTTTTAAGGCTTATAAAATAACCTACTGTTTAAAATAACTCTAGATGAAGTCCAGCACTAGCATTTTCCAAACAGCAAGACATTAATAAACACAACTCCAACATAATGACTTACAGTTACAAAATTTAAAAAGGTCAGTAAGCTAATATTCAACAAAACCATTGAGAAAAAGATGGAAGAATAAATGTCTAAAAGTAAAACATTATACAAGAATAGAACCAATATTATGATGAAAGATGTCCCAGTTCTGTGTGAACTGAATGCTCAGATATATTTTAGAGGAAATGAAGCCAAAGAAGACCAGAAAACTGTGATGCAAACTAAAGAGTAAAACATGAAATAACCAATAGAATGATATAATATCACCGTCCAGTATGAGGACGTCTCCATTTGGAACAGCTTTAAGTATCAATGCTAACACACTGCAGGACAGCTGGGGCTACCGCCAGCAGCTAGCCATAATATGACACAGTCTCTGCCCAGACACAGTTAAATCATTTAATTAACACTTACCTGAGTCATGTTGGAGAATCTAATCTACTAAGTAACGACTGCATGACTACCACCAGTTCTTCCCTAAGGAATGGCAGTCAGTTTCTTGGGAGTCTTTCCTTCGTCGACCTCCTGACTTCAGCATTCCCTTCCTGGAGTTCTGCTCCAACAGGGATGACCTCACATGTTTCAGGTCCACATCGATCATTACAAGCTCTGATGGATGTCTGGACGTTTGGGGAGCGGGTGACTGAGTTTTCTCACTCTTTAGCTGCTGCCCTATTGATCCGAATTCATGCAGCTCCTGATCCTGAATCTGTTGTGGCTCAAACACTGGAGCTTCAGGATTAACTGGTGGCTCTGGAAATGTTTCATTTGTCTCACCCAGTTCAGTGTTGCTGGTTTCTGTTTGTCTCCATCATATGGATCTTAAATTACCTTTATATGTCCTTGTTCACTTCATCATCATCATTTCTGGTTCCAACATCATTCACCATTTCCATGGTGTCATATCTTTTTAATATTCCTCATCCTGAGAGTCTGAGCTGCACTGTTCAGTCTGCAGTTTTAAGGGAACTTGTGGCTTCAGGGTTTTCATCTATGGCTGAAGGGAACGAGGTAAAACCTCAACTCAAATTTCTTTTTGAGACTCAGTTCTCACTGCATCACAGAGGAAAAGCTAATGAGCTTTAGAGACTCTTCTGAGTCAAAGTCAACAATCACTTTAAGGTCTTTGAGTCTTACTATTTTACTGACTTACGATGATACAACCTCAACAATACCTTAATCTGTCACCATGGAGTATGCCCTTCAAAATGATCAATCTCCAGGCATTTGTGCCATACTTACTGCCAATTCAACAATAGAAGCTATATTTTTCTCTGGTCAAAGTTACAATGGGTACTTGGTAAACTCTATACAAAGGTTGTTTGAGGAGTAAAAATACTCCTGGCTGGCTCGCCATGTTGGGTAACTGATATCTGGAGGTTTGCCTGTGGCTGTAGGGACCCAAAGTCAAACTGGGAGACGCAGGATCCTCAGAACTAAAACAATCTCCCAGTTACCAGCTGATTTTTACATTTCATTGTAATAAGCAATGAAAGCATTATATTGTTATTGTTATGCAACTTAAACAGAAAGCTATATTGCAAATGAAAAGAAACTGATAAATAAAAGAACAATAAATCAAGTCAGCAGGAAGCAGAATGAATGATTTTCTGTTTTATTCAGATTCATTCATACATGACATCATTTCCAGAAATAAAGAGCCTCAGCAGCTTATTGCTTCATGAAACTTGAAAACTTCTCAACCTGCAGAGGCATCAGCCAATCAGGAGGGAAACCAGGAAATGTGAGACTAGTGTGTGCCCCCTGATGGTCAGCAGCACTCACTGCAGCTTCAAGGTTTCCATTCAGAAGAAGCTGAAGCAGACAGAGGAGCTGCTGTCTGGAATGGAAGAAGTTTTCTGCTCTAACTCTACTTTTCTGCTTTTGAAGGACATTTTCGGGAAATCAGAGGCAGAAATTCTCCTGAACCTTCATTACTCTTCATCAGAGCAGTTCTCTGCTGTTCTGTGAAGGAGTAACTTGGTATTGACAGCTAACATCTGAAAATCCTGAGTCGGTTCAGTTTCTACAGGTTGGTTTGTTCTAAACGAAGGAAGAATTGATCGCTCTGATTGGTCAGACACCTGCAGACGTTCCTCCTGTTCAGTTCAGTAGCAGCAACAGGTGAGACAGGAATCCAGCTGCTCTTCAGGTGGGTCTCGCCTCAGGTGTTGCCAGTTCAGACGCTGATGTCATCGCAGTCCAGTCGGACCAGCGGTGTACGGCGGCCATCACTACGAGGTGGCGGCTTGTTTGTTGCGGAACGTCTCAAAGAATGCCATCATCCCTTTCCTCACATTGCTGCTGCTGCCCTTCGGCATCGGCACCAACGTGGTGCTGCTGCTGCTGTTTCCATGGTGATGGGATGTCAACGGGGGAAAGGCGACGCCGTCCATGGAGTTGGCTCGTTTCACCTTGGATGGAGTTGCACGCCAAGATTTGGTTCTGGGAGGCGGAGTCTGAGCCACCAGACACTTCTGGTACTGGAGCTGATGGGAAGAGACAATGAGATGATCCACCAGCAGGAGGCGACAACACAATGACTACAAAACACATGAATGACCACACAGTGTTGGGCATCCCAGGCAATTCAGGGTGGGATTACTATTCACATCCAGCCTGAAGGGGCTCAGATGTTTTCACTTCATCATTTACTTTTCAGGCTTCCTCGAGTTTTCTTTCTCTGATATTAAAATTTTGTTTGATAATCTGAAATGTTTCAGTGAGACAAGAAAGCAAAAACAGAATAAATCTGCAAGGGAGTGAATACTTTTTCACAGCTATATAGCCATCAGTTGCAGCCTGATGACATCTTACTTTGCTTGTTTGCAGTCAGAGGGAGATAGCTCCCCCTGTGGTGATAAACAGTACTGCTAAGGATGGAAACTAATTCAAAGCTCAGTTTGTTAAACCTCCAATCAGTCAGATAATAATACGCAATAATACCAGCAGTACTATTAGTAGTACTATCAGTGGTACTATCAGCAGTATATTAGTAGTACTATCACTGTGATATGGCCCCTAACAGGAAACAGGAAGGCCTCCAGCTTCTCTCTAAGGGTGATTATATTTTTCTGTCTCTGAATTTCACAGATACTAAAATGTGAAAGTCTTTAGCTGTGTTCTGATTCCCTGTAAAAGCTCATAATCCTCAACGTCCTCCCCCTCCTCATCATCCTCAACATCACCATCATCATCATCATCATCATCATCCTCATCCTCACCATGCACGCCGCCTGGACGGCCTCAGAGATGATCCCTGCGTCCGGTTCACACCAGAACACGTGACACTCGAACTGCTGCGTCCCAGCGTCCACGATGACGGCGAAGGTGTGGCTGTCATGGCCGACACCCAGGAAGGTGAGGAATCGCACCTGGCATTCCCAGAGTGGCTCGTCTCCATCCTGCTGGCAACCAGCAACAGTTAGACAGGTGAGGCGACATGTTACCTGAGCTCCACCAGCGGCGAGGACTGTACCTCCCCCTTCCACAGAGACAGAACCCTGTCGCTGATGTGGATCACCGTTGGCTCCCAGTCGTCATGGTCTGTGGAGTTCATGATGCTTTCGATGGCTCTGTTCAACACCTCCATACCTGCAGAACAGCAGGTGGTCCGGCGGGTTAGTTACAAACCTTCATTCAGAACTGGGTCTACTGATCGGGATCAGCAGAGGCCTTGTCCACACGTAGCTTTTATACAAACAAATCTGTCACATTTGATAAAAAGTCATATCTTATAGATCAGTGTCAGAAACGTTTTCATCCACATGAACAAATCTGCCCTGAGCATTGTCTTAAACATGCCAGACCCATAGGGGGCAGTGTAGCACAAAGCTAAAAGTGATAAGCCAATTAGATTGGTTCTAAACAGCCATGACTTCCTGTCAAACATGCCACCAGGAGGTTCACCTGTAGGTTGAACAACTTTTAAATACAATATTAGAACATAAAGTTGATAAAAACACAAGATAATATAGACTGGGAAACCGAGTAAGTTGATATATTGCCATAATATCTGTTGTAGACTGTAATGTGTCAATACTAAGACTCCTTCTTCCCATGAACACACAAAGACAGAGTTTTCTCGAACCTCTGTTGTGGTTGGAGTTTTTATAAATAATCATTTTTATTGATATTAACCTGGGTTTTTGTTCAGATGGAAGGACCAAATGCATGTAAATATTTATGTAGCCTTTGGCTAGATGTGGATTAGGCCTCAGGCTGCTGAGGAAACTGGGAACTAGATCTTTAGGATATTCTGGAGCTGATGACCCAGGGATGATTATCTGATTAGTTGGTTTAACAATCTGGGAACTAAAACAGAGCTACAGAACACCTGGTGGACAACAGGTGAGTCTCTGTCCTACCCATGGCTCTGGACACCGGCAGGTTCCCGATGTACTGGACCTCAAACTTCTGGACCTGCTGCCTCACCACCTCCAGGAACTCCACTGAAACAACAGAGCATGGTTACAGAACCTGTAAATGGTACCAAGTGGACCCGGAGAAGGTGAGTCACCTTGTCTGGGAAGGTCTTCAGGTGAGATGCTCTCCATGGTGAGAGAACGTGACGGTCTCATCAGAGCTTTCTCCGACATCATCTGCATGGAAGAAAGAATTCAGTCAGAACCGAACAGAGCAGGAGGAAACCGTGTTTCCATGATGATCAGTGAAGAGATAGCAAAAACTGGGTCTAACACAAGGTCCAACAGAACCAGAACCTCCTCCAGCAGGTCCAACAGATCCAGGACCTCCTCCAGCAGAATCAACAGACCTTGCTCCAGTTGTTTTGATTGCTGATGTCTCCATTGCAGCAACCTGATGAGCTGCTCTGGAGTTGCTCAGACTGATGGTAATCAGTTGATCAGTGTCCTGGTTCTGACTCAGCCCACCAAGCTGGACTCAGCTCTTCAGACTTTGGTCTTCATCAGTTCACTAGCAGGGTACTTCAGGCGTTGGAGTCTCACCTTGGAGCACATCTCGTGCAGCGCGGAGGCGATGGCCTTGGCCGGAGCGTTACAGCGAAACACATGGCACTTCAGGACGCAGCTGTCCTTATCGCCGGCCACGAAGGCGAAGTCCCTGAATGCACCACAAACACACACACAAAGAGCCTGGTGAGCGGCGGCAGCACAGGGGGAAGTCCATGGATGACCCTGACGTTCGGCTGTGAGTGTGGAGGGGTTTACCTGTCCCTGCACACATAGGGGTGGGCGTGGCAAAGAAACAGAGAGCAACAGTGTTAGAGCGCAAAACACAAAGGTGAGCTTGATTTGAGCTTCTCAGCATGCAGAAGTAAAGCAGCAGCAGTGAGTCCAGCTTAGCTTAGCAAAATGACTGGGAACACCCTCCTCAGAGGCCGGACCCATCCTACAGCTACAGGTGAGACTGACGGACAGGTCATGAACAGGTGGACTGTCCAAGCTGGGGACAGACGACATGACTGGTTTCTACAGACCGGCTTTAGTTTCAGCACTCAGGATCAACCAGACCAGATGAATCACTCTGAACTCATCAAACTCTCTGTTTGATGCGTTCTGGTGGTCTGATGGGCCTAACTCATCAGCAGGGGGCGCTAAGAGCAGATATTCAAATGGGTTATATTCCTGTTCTGCTGTCGCTACATCCAGGTGGAATGAACTTTCAATGCTAAGCTTTTTACTAAGTAAGTAAGTAAGTCAACTTTATTTCTATAGCGCTTTTCACAGACCAGGGTCACAAAGTGCTGCACAAAGTGTAAAAAATAAAATAAATTAAAAGCAACATACAAAACAATAAAACACAGTATTAAGCTAAAAAGTAAGTTTAAAAAAGTGGGTCTTAAGTTGTTTCCTAAAAGTGTCTAAACAATCCAGAGATCGAATGGTACAAGGTAGCTCATTCCAGAGGCAGGGACAATAGTATATAGAAAATGGATGGATGGATAAATAAGTGAATTGAATTGAATTTATGAACTAATCATAAATTAATAAAAAAAGAGAAATAAAAATAAAATTACATTATTTTAAATTTGCAAAGTTTATCCTACAGATTTATATAGATCTGATGGTTCTGATCAGATCTGCTATAGTTGAGAGTTTGGGTCATAATTTGTTTTAGAACAATTCTCAAACCTGGTTTTATCATAAACATGTTTTATATATGTATGTGTATAACAAACGCTATCATGTCTGGATCACACAAATAAAAATAACTTCATTCTGCACGTAATTAACGTGCAGAATGACAGCAGGCCACGTTTGGAGGCCTTAGACCCGCGGACGTCGCGGGTTCGACTCCCGGTCCCGACGACCTTTGCCGCATGTCCTCCTTCAAAAAATGGCGCCGGCTCAGCTGGCTGCCTGCAGACACAGCTCCTGTCGTGTGCTGTAACTGCGAAATAATTTCCCTGCTGGGATGAATAAATTAAAAATCCATTAAACCTATGAAATGTTTACTTGTTGTTAAAAATGAATTATTTGATTTATTTATAATTTCCTTCATTATTTGCTGTTTTAGTCTGATTTTATCCTGGCATGACTGTGACTAACAAGCTGAATATTATACTGCCCAGCGCTGTGCATTTGTAATGTCAGATAGCTACACATAACGTTTTTTACTGAAGGCGACTCACAGCACCTGTCATGTCCCAGCCTCATTCTGATTGGCTGTCAGCAGCACATGTTTACAGTCGGGTCAATGATCTGTTCAGACAACCCAACCGGGTTGCCCCGTATGTTTGTTTAACCGAGGCCAAGGAACGGTTCCCTTCTTTCGCTAACTCGCCCGCTTGCCTTGCCGATTGACCCAACCTAGAGCGGATTGGTCCAGACTTTGTGGACTAGTCCAGACTTTCCCCAGCTCAGGACCGGCAGAAAAGTCATGTAGCTTGGCCCCAGCTTAGGTTGAGTCTAGACCAGCATTCTGCAGGTCCAGTCTTTGAGTCCCGCTGGAGGTCTGGACCTACAGAACTCTTATCTAGAGTCATAATAATGTAATTGAAGTCGATTCTGAAGTTTTTTTGTTTCGAGCAACCCGGGTCTGATTAACTCACCTGCCGTTGTTGCAGCCCACGCCCCACACTCGGATGTTGATGATTGGCTGACAATGGAGGGGGCTGTGGTCTAATGGGTCCAATAAGGTCAAGGTGTCTTTCTTGAGAACAAGCATCATCTCCCGACCCTGCAGGTCAGAACATGCTCTCATAAGCATCTTCCTGCTGACTCCGGTTAGCTTAACCTGTTCTGGTTTATCAGCATCCAAGGTTGTTAATATAACATTAGTTTAGTGAGCCCCCTAGTGGCTGGTGAGTAGAACATTACGCAGGTGAATGGCATTTTTAATCCATGGAGGTGCTGTGAATATGACCAACAATATCAAACTGCAGAACTGCTGTCGTTGCACAGAAATCAAATTCACAGTAAAACCCAGATAAAAACAGGTGCAGTTCCAGCATACTGCCACTAGAGGCAGCTCTCACGTCTCACCTCGCCCCAGGCCCCAGACCTGTCTCTCTGCTCGGGGCTGCCACAGTGAGACAGCTGCTGGATGACGTTACTGACAGCTAAGCTGCTGCGACCCGGAGACAGATCCTCCTCCTCCACCTGCAGCCAGCCCAGGGAACGAACGGCAAAGCACTGCAGAGAGGCAGGCGACATCAGATTACTGCTACACAAAACTATGGTGGAGAGAGATTAGAACAGATTAGACCATCAGATTAAATCCTACTGCAGAGGAGGAGCTAAACTCTTATTCTGGCGTCATGCCCTTCATCATCACTTCCATATTATTGTCGGTGTATTGGAACAAAAGTACAGTCTTTCATAGAGAAGATATTTTTGTGCTACCTTTGAGTCAGGGTCATGGTCTGTGAGATAGTCCTCCTGCCACGAAGACCTGAGGGAAAAGAAGTTCATATAAGCTGTGGAGGTGCCAATGATGACTGAACAGTAAAGGACGTCAAGACACCATCTGCATAAAACTGCTGGTTTACTAGCATAAACACTTTAGAGCTGCTGGTTACGGGGATGAAGACAAAAACTGGTGATTTATGGGAATGTGGAGGTAAAAACTGGTTTATGGGGATGTGGACATAAAAACTACTGGAGAAACAAGTAAAATCGCCTCCACCTCCCAACTACTAGGACCTGACTGGGCCTGAGGTCCAGATGTGAGGCTAACAGAACATCTGTCTGTCCAGAAGCAACTGTTCAGAAGTTGTTTGACCCCCAGCAAACCTAACAGACGGACATTCATCCTGAGTTACCATTCCTCAGAGGCTCCCTCCGTGCCTTTGGTGGGACTCTGGTCTCCTGCCTCTTCCTGCTGAAACACCACAGAAGAAGAGCAGGCTGAGCCACACTGGTGCAACCGGAGAAGCTACAAGAGGAAAACCAGTCATGTCTCACCTGTGTCTCAAGAGGCTTTAATGTCCCGGTAAGGCGGGGGTGCTGCCACTGGGTGGCGCCAGTGGGAACGTGCCAGTAGTAGGTCCCCGTGGAGTCTTTGATTGTCCTCCAGCCAGAGGGAAGGTCTGGATCCAGGAGGAGGTTCTGGTCTGTCCAGATGTTGTCTGCAGGGACGCAAAAAGCTGTCATCAAACAGACACACCTATCTCTGTCAACGCCCCCTAGAGGCAGCAATGCTCCCCACAGGTAACACAGGAGTGAATAGACGGGTTTTATCAGATCCATTCAAACTGCCTCTATAGCCAACCGGTTTTGATCTGCGAGTCATTGTAAAATAAATATAAAACAAATACATTTACAATATAATTATAGAATTAGTAAATATGTAGTAAAATGAACCATCAAGGAGTTAAATGTTTCAGTTTCTGTGCTTTATTTCAGGAAACAAACAGATCAGCTGCTAGAATAAAATTCGCATCACATCTGGAGCCGGTTAAAAACGTCCCTGATGATCTCCGCCTGCATTTAAAACAGAGATTATGCAGCATTTGTGGGAAAGATTGTAAATAAGCATGTCCTCTTTAACATATAAAAGCACAGAGACAAAGAATAACAATTAATCCATTATTAAATTGAAAAAACAAATATAAATGCTTATGGTCCACTAATCTGGAACCAGAAAAACCGCTGAAACACTGAGCTCATTTAAATCAAGAACAAAACCACTTGTCTAGAGCTGCCTTTCATTTCTATGAACTGGGACATTGATCGTCATATTTGATGATGACATTTGACAAAATGTAATGTTTATTGTCTCATAACAATAAAATAAATTCATAATTGGTGACTGAATGATGTTTCATGGTGAACACACTCTAAAAGTCCTTGTTGCTGAAATGTGCCATGTGAATAAACTTAATTTGGGTCTGAGGAGAAAACCACATATTTATCACTTTTAATCAACAATGTTTATTTTTATCTGTCGTTGCAGGCTTTTAAAACATATTTTAAAAGATCTTTATTATAAATTCCTCTAAGAGTTTTAAGTCAACTTTCCATCTGTCAGGTTGGTGAAAGATTTATGTTTTAATTGAAGATTTGAACTCAGACTTTCAACAGAAGTAGAGAACTTATTGATCAGTTTCTTTTGTCCAATCAGTCGCTGGGCTGAAGAGCTCCTGTCCAATCAGCTGTCCGTGTCAGCAGCTCACGCGTTGTTTTTATATTTTGCTGTGATCAGATGACATATTGATTCTGATGCCTGCATAAGGACGAAGCAGGAAATTTAACCCTCCTCTTCTTTATGTCCTCCTCGTTGACTCAGCAGTTTCATTCCCACAGATGAAGGTCACCTTGATCATCGAGGGTCGTTGCTGACTCATCAGAACCATGTTCATCACTCAGGACAGCAGAACCGGCCCAAGGTTGAAGCAGGTCCTGTTGGAGCCACCAATCACTGCAGCTCCACCTTTACCTCCACTGTTTTTAATAGTCCGTGCTTCACAGCTCACCTGGATTTCTACTTTAACTCAGTTAGCTTCATAGTTTTTAACAAAAGCATGTTAAAGTCTGTTCTCTCAGTAAAGGGCTGTAGAACTGGGTGATGTGCTCTATCTTCCTGATTTGTTAGTCAGACCTGTAAAGATGCTGCTGCAGAAATCAATGCCACTAAAGAGAAACGCCTGGATGAGTTTCTCTGATGCTGAGACATTAGTCCTCTGAGCCTGGAAATGTTCTTCAGCTGAGAGAAGGCCCACTTTGGAACCGTCTTTATGTGGTTCTGAAGGTTCAGGTCTGATTAAACATTGGAGGGTTAGGGTTATTTTACTCTAAAGCTTAGATTTTAGTTTTAGTTGAATAAATTTAACCAACTAAAATAGACCTGGGACTAAGCATGCTGACTAATGTGACTAACACTAAAGCTAACATTCAGTCTGACCCAACCCGAACAGAAAAAGGTTCTGTTAGAGTTAACACATCCTCCGGTGAACGGCGGGTTGGTGGTTTCAGATGGATCTGGTTGAGGTTTCTATTCTGATAGGACTCAGTTCTGTCTTGTTGACCCGCGGGTCAGGCTGGATTCTGATTTCCTCCTGCAGCAGCGGCTCTCTGAACCCAGATCATGTTGCTGATCCAACATCATGTATCAGGACCGGCACCATCGATCGGGTCAAACTGCTGAGCAGGAAGAGATGAAACTGAAGAAGCCGTGAATAATTAATAAACCCTCGGACACACAAACCACTGAATCAGCTGAGAGAGACTAGACATCCTTCATCTCTGTCAGCTGCTGGGCAGAGGCCCGGGTTCTGAACAGAACCAGAACCCTATCCTCCTAGAGTCTCTGGGTCCAGATTGTTTTAAAGCATCAGCCACTTCAGGCGCTGATATCCGGCTCTGATAGGTCCAAACCAGCAGACAGGGAGAGACAGCTGGATGTCCTATGCAGCAGAAACAGGATGACCCATTAAAGGACTCGCCCTCCTCTTCCTCACAAACACTTCCTTCCTCTTCCTGGTCCTCCAGACTCTGAGGGATTTTGCTGAAGAGCTGCAGGTCCAGAGGCAGAGAGGACTTCAGCTGGACTTCTGGAGGAGGAATCTCTAAAACGTTGTCAGAAATAAAACTTTCCATCGAGTTCTGTCTGGAACTCAAACAGCAGATTCTTTTGAAGTCATAAATCCAATTTCTGCTGATATCAAGTTAAAGACATGACGAAGAGATGCAGAAACTGAGTACAGAGTTTCATTACCAGCAGGAACATGAAGCTGAAGGAGGTTCTAGTTGAGGGCAGAAAGTGGATCACAACCAGAACCAGATGTAGAACCAGCTCAGGGATGGGAGTAATGCGAGTGACTGGTTAATATAAATCCAGCAGAGAAAACATTCATGCAGCAGAGCAGCAAACTACTGAACTAACAAAGCCGCTTCAGTCAGGAGTCCTGCAGAGCTCCACAGGTTCTGGTTCTTCTGGACCTTCTTGACAGGTTGTTCATGAGTGGTTCTGATGGGTCGGCCTGCTGGGAAGGCTCACTGTGGTTCCAGGTGTGAATCCTGGTTCTGACTGAGATTCTCTGGAGTCCAGGACCTCTTAGGTGGTTCTGGAACTGTTTCCAGACTGATGCAAGTCAGACACTTTGTTTCTTATCAGTTCTAGTTCTGCAGTTTGGTCTTTGATGAGCTGCTTCGGATCTTCATCTTTGTCGAATACTAAACTCAGTTTGACCAAATGAACTCTGGTCAAACTGCAGGACTTTCTGCCTTTAACTGTGCCACTAGTTGGGATTGAAACTAAAACATCATTGAGCATCTGAGCATTTACACCCAAAAACATCCAACATAAGCCCCAACCTGCATCAGGATTAAACATCCATTATGAGGACGGTCCTCATAATGCTGTCCCACGCCCTGGACCTCGGATCAGATGGAAACCTGAATGCGTGTGTGTGTGTGTGTGTGTGTGTGTGTGTGTGTGTGTGTGTGTGTGTGTGTGTGTGTGTGTGTGTGTATGTGCCTCACCATCATAGTTGACGATGATGATGGCCAGCATGTAATCCTTGCCCATCATGGCTCCACCCTTCCCGGTGAGTTGCAGTCAGCTGATCAGGCCCAGAGGACGGCTGCTGCAGCCTGTCTCTCCCCCGCTGTCCCGCTGTCTCTGTGGGTGTCTCTCGTCCCGCCGTCTGCCCTCCTCTCAGACACCATCAGTGTTTCTTCTCCTCCCTTGTTTTGTTCCCCGTCCCAGCGTTTTCTCTGCCTCCTCTCTGCCTCTCTCCTCTCCGTCTGATGAAGGGTGCTGTTTTCCTCCTCCTCCTGATGATGTCATCACTGCACTCCCTCTCTGCCTCACTCGCCCATCCCTGTAAAAAAATGACTCCACTACAGCAAGTTATGCTGAAAGTAAAATCTGTAGGAACATCTTCATCCTGAGGCTGAAGCTGGAACAGGAAATACATCATCATGCTCAGTGGAAGCAATGATGCGACTCTCAGCAGTGGAGAACCCTGAAGTTCTGATGGACTCATATAAATCCAAATATTTCATTTTGGCTCAGGATGTAGCAAAGTCAGTTTTTGAGTAAAGGTCACAGGAAAAATCTACAGCTTGAAAAAAAAGCCATTAAAAAACAAAAGATTGTACCTGTGGCCAATATTTTCTACTGTAGGAAGACTTTAATGTGTGATGTGATGGTGTTGACCTAATTAAAAATACAAGGTTTCTATCTACATCAAACAATTATGCTGTGGGGAAGAATTTGCATGATTACAGGGGCCACACACAATCAGTTTGGGGACCGCAAACGCCCCCCTGACCACCGTTTTGGAGACCCTGATTTAGGTAATGCAGTCAAGCGACGTAAAGCAATATCTATGCATGAACTTTATTGGCTAGAAAAACCAAAACAAAGAATAAAAAAAAGGTCTGTTAAATAGTCACTGTAAATCCACCTGACGCCGTGCTGACGTCACACTGTTTCAATAGGCGTGTCACGGTGGCCACCTCCCGGACATTCTTGAGGAACTGGCAGCACTTAAAGCTAGCCTTTTCAACAGGAAGTAGAATTATTCACCTCTTCAAAGTAAATATGACGATAAGTCCTCTGAAGGACTTCAAACAGAGTCACACTGAACATTTTGTTTCTGGATTCATTTTGATGACACAGTTTGAATCCCAGCCAGCGGTCAGGCTTGTTGTCCATGTGGACATTCTCTGGGTACTCCGGCTTCCTCCCACAGCCCAGAAATATGCCTGTTATGTTAGCTGTTGCTGCAGCAGATAGGTAGGTGACCTGTCCAAGATGGACCCCACATACTCACAGACAGTTGGAGGCATTAACTGCCCTGCGTGGAAAATAGGAGCAGAAAACAGATAGAAGTAATCATCCTTAAAAAAGAATTTATATTAACTTTATATTACCTATCTATGAGTTTTATGAATGTAAACACATTAAAACACAAACATACAGCAATATTGTTTTACTTTTGCTGCAATATACTAAATTTTGATGCTTTAGTTTTCTCTCAGTGTAAAAACTTGAAGATAAAAACCACAACAGACACATAATTAACTACCTGTAACTGATATTAACCTAAAAATCCTTCAGTCAGGAGTTGATTCTTTGGCACATTTGAGCATGTAAATGTGCATAAATATGACTTTAACGAAAAGATAAAACAAGAGAAATCGAAGAGTCAAAATTAATTAAAAACAGGTTACATCAGAAGCTTTTATTTTGTTGACATTCTGACCGGATGTGGTGACTGCAGTTATCTAACTTAATGAGTTATTTATTGCAACAACAAAACACAAGACTTTGTGTTTAGTTCATGGGAGTTAGACAAGAAATGGCCTTTAATTAAATCCAGGGTTTACCCGAAGTTTAATTTACGCCTTTATTCTGTAAAAGCTCTTCCGGTTAGCCTAGCTGCTAGCTCCGCTCAGCCTCCCCGGAAAGAAGCAGCTGATTCCAGGCTCCAACATGGAGGACATGTACGTGAAACCCGGTGAGTTTCCTCCACAGCATCCGTGCTGTCCGGGAGAACATTACGAGAGTCCCGCTGCGAGGATTACAACGGTCTGGCAGCTGTTAGCCGGCTGCTAACAGTCACAGACTGGAACCTCAATTAAAAGCCTCTGTATTCAAACTTCTCCGATCTATCCCATAATAGTCTCTGAGTTTAAGTGGATTCATTATGGCGGTGATGACAGACCTGTGTGACGCGGTGAATTCGGGTCATTAGTAGCTCATCTAATGTCAACCAGCTCAAAGTATGAGTGCTGGAACACTGATGATTTATAAACTTGATGTTTATTGTTATGTTTGATTATTGATCATAAATTTCTGTCCTGCTGGATTAAAGCTGCGGGTAGTTTGGATTATTGATCAGAGGTAATAACTGCAGGTGATAATCCAAGCCTGATTAATATTTATTAATATTTATTATTTAGTCATCAGGGAGTCTCTGGATTCTTTTCAGTAAAATAAATGTTTATTAGAGATTATTTTCCCATCAACATGTTCAGAGTGTCTCTCTTTGTTGGTCATAATCAGGATTTCTGCTGGACTGCCTTTATTTACATTTCTGTTTCCAAGGTAACCAGGAGCGGGGCTGGAATGACCCCCCTCAGTTTTCCTACGGGCTGCAAACGGCTCGCGGACCTCAGAGGAACCCCTTGAGCAAGAGAGCCGTTCTAGCAGCAAATTCAGGTAGTCTGACTCACCTGAGCATTGCTTTTCCCTCACCTGTCATCTGATGTGAAACATCTGAATCTGATTGGTCTCCAGGTCCAGGAGCTCCACCCACAGCCCCTCTGTCCTCCAACCCCATGGCCCCGCCCATGTGTGGAGTAGCTCCGCCTCCTCTGCCAGGTGAGAGTCAGAACTGTCTCACCTGTTCAAGGCACCTGAGTGACGACTTTAATCTCCTCCAGCTGGACATCCACCTGAGGCCACGCCCCCTGCCCAAACGGGACCAATGAGAAGGCAGGGAGAGGCGGATAGCAGCCAATCAGAGCCCGACCTGGAGGCTGTGATGTCAGTGCTGAACAGAGCGCTAGAGGCCTGCAGGAGCTCCGTGAGGGTGAGCTTCCACCAGCAGGGAGCGCTGAAGGCCTGCATTACCGCACCTGGCCAGCAGGGACACACACTAACACATCACCTGTCTGCAGGCTCAGGTGTGTAACGAGGTCGCTAAGAGGCTCTGCCTCCTGGAGGACAGCTGGAGGTCAGGTAAACTCAGCCTACCTGTAACCAGACGCATGGACGTCCTGTCCCAAGGTAACCTGCCCCACCTGTCTCACCCTACTGTCCCACCTGTCTGTCTCATGTCTCACCTGTCCACCTGTCTGTCCACCTGTGTGTCCCAGAGCTGCAAGCCGGTCACTGGGACTCTGCTGATGAAGCTCATCGCTCTCTGATGGTCGACCATGTGACCGAGGTCAGTCAATGGATGGTCGGCGTTAAGCGGCTCATCGCTGAGACCCGCAACCTGAGTCCAGAACACCTGAAACTGCTCCAGAACCCAACGGTACCAGCCCAGGACCCAACAGAACCAGCCAAGGATCCAATAGAACCAACCCAGAACCCAGGATGCCAGTCCTGAGTTTCCCAGAACCCTGGGCGAGATTCTGTACTGTTCTTCTCATCTTCTGCGCCGGACCAGTTTCAGTTGTTTAGGTACTGGTACCATCTGGTTCTGTTCACCTGGTTTGGACTCCTACATCCTGGGACTCTGATTCTGCTCAGACAGACCCATCATCAGAACCTCAGACAGTAAACTGAACCGGACCTACTGACATCAGAACTCTGGACTCTTGGTTCTGGAACCAGAACCTATGTGGGTCATCAGGTGGACTCGTACCAGAAGAACCAGAACTTTAAGGCCCAGACTATGAGGGTTCTGGACTTTAGGGAACCAGAACTTCTTCATCAGAACCAGCTGTTTAGAACCAAACTGAACCAGAGCGGACCATTCAGCTGATTGGATGGAAAGCTTCACTCGTTTGTTGATACCATAGAACCTCAGCATGGGTCCAGACCCGGTTCTGGATCCTCAGCTGAATGACTGGTAAACATTGACGTTTCCCAGCCGATCAGCTGTATGCATAGCTCCACTCTGATTGGTCAGTTTTCCTGTAGGGGCCACTCTGATTGGTCTTCTGAAACGATTACAGCTTTGACAATTTCCTCTCTGTGTTCTGATCCGATTGTAACCCTGACTGGTTCTGTTGCGGCGCAGCAGCAGAATAAACATCTGAAAAGTGTGGCGTGTCTTTATCGGCTTCATTAATAACCGGAAGGAGAATAAATGCTGAAGTCAGGTTTCTAATAAACCAGAGTTTCTGACTGGAACCAGAAACATTGATGGAAACATCATGTGACTCATGTCAGACTCCAGGTCCTTCCAGGTCTCTCCAGGTCCTTCCAGGTGGTTTTTGAATAAATCTGTATTTAAATTTAAACATTTATTTTCCTGTGGCATCTTTCCTGCTGTAGTTCCAGTGTTTGTCCAGCAGGTGGCAGCAGAGGATCAGACCGAGATGCTGGTTCCCACCTTACAGGTAAGGCTGGTTCTGGTCAGGCAAGTTTTCTTTCCAGGCCCGGTCTGGACGGAACCTGCTGGTTCTGGAGCGGTCCTGGTCAAACATCCAGTAAACCCGGATTGTTTTTAGGTACGACTTGTCGTTATCAGAACCAGAACCTGTCTGGTTTTGTTGTTATCAGAACCAGCTGGCAGCAGGAAGTAGGCTGGAGACCCAAATCAGCAGAACTTCAGGTTCTGATCAGAACCGGGGAGACTGTTCCAGACCCATCACTGAGGTGGCCAGAACCTCTGGGTGAGCAGTACCAGAACCTGTCTGGTTCTGTTGGACTGCAGGCTGAACTCTGCTGACCGGGCCGCCCTCCTCTTCCTCCTCTTCATCTCTGGAGACAGGAGGAAGAGGAGGAAGCCAAGCAGAGAGAAAGATGACAGGAAGAGATCGGATCCCATCGGTACCAGAATCTAAAAATAACCCGGAGGATGGAAGAGATGCTGCAGGGGCCGACTCACAGAGATCTGTACCAGAACCTGGAGGACCAGGACTGGGCCTTCAGAACCGAATCTTTGTAACCGGGCCTTCAGAACCAGACCTCCAGAACCTCCAGTCAGCCTGTAACTGCTGAGTTACCAGACCTGACGACGGGTCGGGGAATCGAACTGGTTCTGGTTCCATGTAGAATCCTGGATGTTCTTAAAGGGCCAGCACCGCCAGCATGCGTTGATGAACCCATGAGCTGCTGGAACATTAATAATGTGTTCATCTGGAATTAAATAATCCTCTTTCCCGTTCATCCTGAGATTTTTTGATGCTAATCTAGAAATATTTGCAAAATTGACATTAAATTTGTATTTTATTACTCAGCATATTAATCACGGACTTTGACTAGACATGAAGTAAAGCTGGGGCAGCAGAAATACTGCCACCTACAGGTCACGTAAAGCCAGTTCTGGATTAGCGGGAATAAATTAGTAAATCTGATGTAGTTTAGCATCTCCACAGGGCCACAGAAGAAGCATATGAAGGGCCACATGTGGCCCCCGGGCCTTCAGCTCGACACATGTGATCTAAGAGGACAGAGGCCCAGCAGGGACATTCACTGATTGGGTTGGGGTAGCCCAAACCCAAACTCTCTCCAGAACCAGAACTTTCTCTCTCTCTCTCTTTCTTTCTCTCTCTCTCTCTCTTTCCTTCTCTCTCTCTCTCTCCTTCCCCTGTCAGCCCTGGCTGAGGACTCAGTTTCCATGGCGACGCAGCACGGCCTCTGATTGGCTGAGGGCGCAGTGGGCCGGGGGCCGAGCCTGTAAAGCTTCGGCGTCTCAGTTCTGATTCTCATTTCGGTTCGAGAGACGAAGCGGCTCTTCCTCGCTGCTCTCTCCCTCCATCTTCCTCCTCCTTTTCCTCCTCCTCCTCCTCCTCTTCCTCAGACGGTCGGTCCGACTCCTCGCCTTCGCCGCCTCCATCATCATCCTCGGAGCCAGTCGACCCCTGACCCTCACCATGGCAACGGTCATCAGCACGCGCTTCTCCGATGAGTATCAGCTGTACGAGGAGCTGGGGAAGTGAGTACCACCTTCATCACCCTCCTCTTCCTCACTGACATCACACCAATAATTTTAATCTATCAATAAATGATCGATCATGTTCATCCTGAATTAAGCTGTTTTAATTATTATTACTATTATTTCTTTATGACTTTATTGGACGTTTTGATCATTTTTAAAAGTTTCATGAAGCTTTGCTGTTTATAATAATGTTCATCACGTTGATTATCGATATTATCAATATTACATGTTTCATTATTTAATTAAAACATAAATCTGTGTTTATCTGAATTTAATAATTAGATTATTTAAAGATTCAGCTGGTGATTATTACAACTATTGATTATAGATTATAAATAATATCAGGTCTAGATCATAAATTATAGATTACATCAGGTATGGATCATTGAATATATCAGGTATAGATTATTGATTATGAATTATACGATGCACAGACTATAGATTACATCAGCTTTAGATGATAAATTATATGGTATGAGGTATGGATTATTGATTGTGCTGCCGATCAGTCGCTGATGAGCAGCAGGATTAACACATCGATGGACGGATGAAGGGAAGAGTGAAGCACCTTTCTGACCCCATCCCACTCACCACCCACCCACACACACACACACACACACACACACACACGCACACAGTCTCCCTCACACTTAATGCCAGGTCTCTTACATAATGCGATGGTGGGCGGCAGATTGCAGCTCAGAAGAAACTCGACGCTTTCAGCTTCACTTCCCCTCAGGAACGTCTCCAACTGATTATTGATTATTGATCTGAAGGGATCAGGTGGACAGCAGAGATGGCGGGGTTGTTGACGATCATCTCCATGTCAGAGTCTCTCATTCATTCAGCAATTCATTCATTCATTCATTTAAACACAGTGAGATGAAGATGGAGGTCAACATCCCAGGCCCTCAAGCTGCAGATTCAGCCTGAGGTCAGAGATCAGAGACATGACCAGAAACCCTGGAGCTCCATCCCTCTGTTAGCAGGTCAAAGGTTAAATGTCAGGGCCCTGAAAGCCTCTTCTCTCTAGAAACACGATGGTCACCAGACTGAGGTCAGCAGAGACTTCTGGGAAAACATCGAGACTCAAGAGGAGATGATGGACAGGGAGATACAGAACCAGTCCCAGCAGATCTGTAAAGCACGGTAGAGGAGGGATGGTCATGTGGGTCATCTCTTCATCTTCTGGAGGCAGTGTTAATCGATCTGTCCTACAACATGGCCCAGTCAAAGGCCTGAGCAGGAAGCTGAATGAACTACATCTACGCTGAGAAGAACGGACCAGAACCATCCGGCTCCGATGGACCCACATTCACTTCCCACCCCGACCTGGAAGGGCTGTTTCCATAGCAACAGCGGCTCCACTGGGATGGGTCAGTTAGCTTAGCTTAGCTTAAACATTCAATAGTTCAGTATACTCCTCCATGGGCTGCCACCTTATCGTGGTGGAGGGGTTTGAGTGCCCCAATGATCCTAGGAGCTATGCTGTCTGGGGCTTCATGCCCCTGGTAGGGTCACCCAAGGCAGACAGGTCCTAGGTGAGGGACCAGACAAAGTGCAGCCCGAAGACCCCAATGATGAAAGAAAACCTTGGACTTGGTGTTCCCTCGCCCGGACGCGGGTCACCGGGGCCCCACTCTGGAGCCAGGCCTGGAGGGGGGGCACGATGGCGAGCGTCTGGTGGCCGGGCTTTTACCCATGGAGCCCGGCCGGGCTCAGCCCGAAGAGGAAACATGGGCCCCCCCTCCCATGGGCCCACCACCCGTGGGAGGGGCCAAAGGGGTCGGGTGCACTGTGTGATGGGTGGCGGCCAAGGGAGGGGGCCCTGGCGGTCCGATCCTCGGTTGCAGAAACTGGCTCTTGGGACGTGGAATGTCACCTCTCTGGTGGGGAAGGAGCCGGAGCTAGTGCGTGAGGTCGAGAGGTTCCGGCTAGAAATAGTCGGTCTCACCTCGACGCATGGCTCTGGTTCTGGAACCAGTCTCCTTGAGAGGGGCTGGACATACTTCCACTCTGGAGTTGCCCAGGGAGAGAGACGTCGGGCAGGAGTGGGCATACTTGTTGCTCCCCATCTCGGCGCCTGTACGTTGGGGTTTACCCCGGTGAATGAGAGGGTAGCATCCCTCCGCCTACGGGTGGGGGGACGGGTTCTGACTGTCGTTTGTGCTTACGGGCCGAACGACAGTTCAGATTACCCACCCTTTTTGGAGTCCTTAGAGGGGGTACTGGAGAGTGCTCCTCCTGGGGACTCCCTTGTTCTGCTGGGGGACTTCAACGCTCACGTGGGCAACGACAGTGAGACCTGGAGGGGCGTGGTTGGGAGGAACGGCCCACCCGACCTGAACTCGAGCGGTGTTCTGTTGCTGGACTTCTGTGCTCGCCATGGATTGTCCATAACGAACACCATGTTCAAGCATAAGGGTGTCCATATGTGCACTTGGCACCAGGACACCCTAGGCCGCAGTTCGATGATCGACTTTGTCATCGTTTCATCGGATCTGCGGCCGTATGTCTTGGACACTCGGGTGAAGAGAGGTGCGGAGCTGTCCACTGACCACTACCTGGTGGTGAGTTGGCTCCGGTGGTGGGGGCGAAAGCCGGTCAGACCTGGCAGGCCCAAACGTGTTGTGAGGGTCTGCTGGGAACGTCTGGCGGAATCCCCTGTGAGACGGAGCTTTAACTCCCATCTCCGGCAAAACTTCGAACACGTCCCGGGGGAGGTGGGGGACATGGAGTCTGAGTGGACCGTGTTCCGTGCCTCCATTGTCGAGGCGGCCGATCGGAGCTGTGGCCGCAAGGTTGTCGGTGCCTGTCGCGGCGGCAACCCTCGAACCCGTTGGTGGACACCTTCGGTGAGGGATGCCGTCAGGCTGAAGAAGGAGTCCTATCGAGCCTTTTTGGCCTGTGGGACTCCGGAAGCAGCTGATGGGTACCGGCGGGCGAAGCGGCATGCGGCTCGGGCGGTTTGCGAGGCAAAAACTCGGGCGTGGGAGGAGTTTGGAGAGGCCATGGAGAAAGACTTCCGCACGGCTTCGAGGCGATTCTGGTCCGCCATCCGGCGTCTCAGGGGGGGAAACGGTGCAGCACCAACACCGTTTATAGTGGGGATGGTGTGCTGCTGACCTCTACTCGGGACGTTGTGGGCCGGTGGGCAGAGTACTTCGAAGACCTCCTCAATCCCACCAACATGCCTTCCACTGAGGAAGCAGAGTCTGGGGACTCTGGGTTGGGCTCTCCAATCTCTGGGGGCGAGGTCGCCGAGGTGGTTAAAAAGCTCCTCGGTGGCAAGGCCCCGGGGGTGGATGAGATCCGCCCGGAGTTCCTTAAGGCTCTGGATGTTGTAGAGTTGTGTTGGTTGACGCGACTCTGCAATATCGCATGGACATCGGGGGCAGTTCCCCTGGACTGGCAGACTGGGGTGGTGGTCCCCCTGTTCAAAAAGGGGGACCGGAGGGTGTGCTCCAATTATAGAGGGGTCACACTCTTAAGCCTCCCTGGCAAGGTCTATTCAGGGGTCCTGGAGAGGAGGGTCCGTCGGATAGTCGAACCTCGGATTCAGGAAGAGCAGTGTGGTTTTCGTCCTGGTCGTGGAACACTGGACCAGCTCTACACCCTCAGCAGGGTCCTGGAGGGTGCATGGGAGTTCGGCCAACCAGTCTACATGTGTTTTGTGGACTTGGAGAAGGCGTTCGACCGTGTCCCTCGGGGAGCCCTGTGGGGGGTTCTCCGGGAGTATGGGGTACCGGGCCCTTTGATACGGGCTGTCAGGTCCCTGTATGACCAGTGTCAGAGTCTGGTCCGCATTGCCGGCAGTAAGTCGGACTCGTTTCCGGTGAGAGTTGGACTCCGCCAGGGCTGCCCTTTGTCACCGATTCTGTTCATCACTTTCATGGACAGAATTTCTAGGCGCAGCCAAGGTGTTGAGAGGATCCGATTTGGTGGCCTTAGGATCTCATCTCTACTTTTTGCAGACGATGTGGTCCTTTTGGCTTCATCAGATCGTGATCTGCAGCTCTCGCTGGATCGGTTCGCAGCCGAGTGTGAAGCGGCCGGGATGGGGATCAGTGCCTCCAAATCCGAGGCCATGGTCTTGAGCCGGAAAAGGGTAGAGTGCCTTCTCCGGGTCAGGGGGGGTGTCCTGCCCCAAGTGGAGGAGTTTAAGTATCTCGGGATCTTGTTCACGAATGGGGGAAGAAGGGAGCGGGAGATCGACAGGCGGATTGGCGCAGCGTCTGCTGTCAAGCGGGCGCTGTACCGGTCCGTCGTGGTGAAGAGAGAGCTGAGCCAAAAAGCGAAGCTCTCGATTTACCGGTCGATCTACGTTCCTACCCTCATCTATGGTCATGAGCTTTGGGTCATGACCGAAAGAACGAGATCGCGGATACAAGCGGCCGAAATGGGTTTTCTCCGTAGGGTGGCTGGGCTCTCCCTTAGAGATAGGGTGAGAAGCTCAGTCATCCGGGAGGGACTCAGAGTAGAGCCGCTGCTCCTTCACATCGAGAGGAGCCAGTTGAGGTGGCTTGGGCATCTGGTCAGGATGCCTCCTGGACGCCTCCCTGGTGAGGTGTTCCGGGCACGTCCCACCGGGAGGAGGCCCCGGGGAAGACCCAGGACACGCTGGAGGGACTATGTCTCTCGGCTGGCCTGGGAACGCCTCGGGATTCCCCCGGAGGAGCTAGAAGAAGTGGCTGGGGAGAGGGAAGTCTGGGCCTCCCTTCTGAAGCTGCTACCCCCGCGACCCGACCTCGGATAAGCGGAAGAAGATGGATGGATGGATGGATAGTTCAGTATACCCGTGTGCAGCGCCCCCTGCTGGTTGCATCACAAGGGCTCTTTTCTGGAGGGGGATTATGGAACAGGAAGTGACATACTGCACTTCCTGCAGGATGGAGTTCCAGGTTGGTTATGAGTCCAGACCAGACCAGAAGCTTCGGACCCGTCCATGTCTGTTCTGGTGTTTCCTGAACAGCAGGTCCAGACGTCCACTGAGTCCGTCCACCAGGAGGTGCAACGACCAGCTTCCTCCTCCGTCCCTCTGTAGACATAGCAACCATGGGACAGGAAACGCCTCCAGAACCTTTCCTGGACGGTTTTCTCTGGTTTTAGCTGTTTTACTGGTGGATGGACGGCCCCAGCTGTCCATCTGTCCGCCTGTCCATCCGTCTGTCTGTCCTGTGACTGATCAGTTCCTCCTTCTGTGTTTCAGGGGAGCGTTCTCCGTGGTGCGGCGCTGTGTGAAGGTTCTATCGGGTCAGGAATATGCTGCCAAGATCATCAACACCAAGAAGCTGTCTGCTAGAGGTGAGAGGTCAACAAATGGCAGACATGTTTCCATCTGAGCTGCTGCTGAGATGCTACTGATCCAAGCGGCAGGAGAACTGACGCGATTGGCTGAACCCTAACGAGGTGAACCATGATTGGCTGAAAAGGTTAACTTCGTTAGGGTGAAACCTAACGAGGTTAACCGTAATTGGCTGAAACATAACGAGCTTAACTGTGATTGGCTGAAACCTAACGAGGGGTTTGGAGTTTGGGTCATGAGGGTTATCTAAGGACAGCGTTTAGTTGTTGGCAGCAGTAAGTCAGGTTCTGCTTTAGGAAACTGGTTCCACTGGAGAGACCTGCCTCCCTGTCTGCTGGTTCTGCTGCAGCTTCCTTCCTGTTAAAGGCAGAGAGTCAGAATGGGGATTGCTGCAAGTTAATGAAACCTCTAAATATTTACAACAATAAACTGGACGTCATGTATTGACCAGTTGAACTGCAGCTGTTTACTGTCATAAGGCTTTATGCTGTTGCTCTAATTTAGTCTCTAGCAGATGTATAGTCATGTATAGTCATGGCTGTTTGGATCTGTACAGAACCAAACGGAGGAGAGGACCGCCCTCACACACACACACGCAGAGACACACACACACACACACACACACATACCCCCGGTCGAAACTTAGTCAAGCTGAAGGATTTTTCACTCTGGGAATTTTTTCACTATTCTGGTTTTAAGATTTCCTTCGGTTGCTTAGCAACAAGCTGCAAAGTTGACAGAGAATATTTCTGTGTGTGTGTGCGCGCGTGGGGGTGTGTGTGTGTGTATGTTCTGCTGCTCGGTGTTACATAACGTTCCTGCAGCTGTTTAACACACCTGATCAATCAAACAGCTGCAGCTGAAAGAAACTGACTGGATCCCTGATTCACATCGAGAAGTCTGAGAACTCGGGGAACCCGGGGAACTTGGGGAACTCGGGGAACCTGGGGAACTTGGAAGAGAACTCTTCCTTTCCTGTTTGTATCTTCCTCCAGCAGTGTCTGTCCCTCTGCTCTGCTTCATCACTTTTATTTTTTATTTTTCTGGCTTTTGTGCAGAAATTTGGGCAAACTCTCTGCTATGGGCTTTTCAAAGAAAATTGGTCTGGGTTTCCCTGAATGACCCGGTACCATCATGACCCGATACTACCGTGAACCAGTACCTCTGTGGTCCCGCTGAAGGGGAGGTTCTGTTAGCTGCTTATAGATAAATGGTTAGCAGCTGTTAGCAGTTAGCAGCTGTTAGTGATTAGCTGCGTATTGGTAATTGATCAGCAGCTGTTAGCAGTTAGCAGCTCTTACTGGTTAGCAGCTGTTAGCAGTCAGCAGCTAGTAGTTGTTAGCTGCATATTGATAATTGATCAGCAGCTGTTGCCGGTTAGCAGATGTTGGCTGTTAGCAGCTGTTGGCGGTTAGCTGCATATTTTTTAATTGATCACCAGCTGTTAGCGGTGAGCTGCATATTAGTAATTGATCAGCAGCTGTTAGCGGTTAGCTGCATATTAGTAATTGATCAGCAGCTGTTAGCGGTTAGCTGCATATTAGTAATTGATCAGCAGCTGTTAGCATTTAGCTGCATATTAGTAATTGATCAGCAGCTGTTAGCAGTTAGCTGCCTGGCTGTGAGGGAATGAGCCATTCTATCAACACTCAGACTGAGAGCAGAAACACACACACACACTGCATGGCTATAAACACACACGCTCCACTCAGCGCCCTCTCTGCCCCGTCATGCTGTCAACATGTTGCTTTATGTGCAGGATGTTTCTGTGAGATATGACCTTTCCCCTCATCTCCGATCACAATGTTGTTATTCTCAGGGCTGCAGCATCAGGCGCCACCGATCCGTGTCTTTATTGTTTATATTCTTTGGACTGGCTGAACTGAAATGTGATTTCACATGTGGTTCGGTTGAAGTGATCTCTGGTTTGATTTGAATGTGAACGCAAAGTGACCCGGAGACCACTCTAAATGCAGGAAGTGGACTACAGCACAGGGCATTCTGGGTAAATACAGCCAAAACTAACATGTTAGCCAACTAACGTGTTAGGGATCAATCACCCCTAGCAACTCCAAGCTAGGGGTGGTTGACCCATTACCAGAACCGGACCCAGACTAACTGAATGTCCTTCATCATCTTCATGGTCAGCCTCTGACCAACCTTCTCTGTTTGTCCCCAGATCACCAGAAGTTGGACCGAGAAGCTCGGATCTGTCGGCTGCTGAAGCATCCCAACATCGGTGAGTTGCCATGACTACCTGATGCTGCGATGATGATGAAACTGTTTCCTGGTCACATCTCAAAGAAAAACCTCTCATTTGTATCATTCGTTCCGGATATTAATAATGCTCTTGGAAACAATCAAAACAATATTTACACTTTGAGGAAATATGAGAACATGAAGATCTCCACCAGTCTGGACCAGAACCAGAACCAGGACCAGAACCTCCAGATATCTGGTCCAACCGCACCCACATTCAGAATTTTCCTGGTTCCTCCTGGCTCCCTGTTCGCTCTGTCTCTTTCCAGAACGACGACGATGATGATAATGATGATGATGAAGATGCTAATAACGCTGCGGACTCTCTGGTCCTGGTATTGCTAATGGTAACCATAATCTAGTAGCTAGCAGCTAATTATGGAGGAGATGCTGTTTCCATGGCGAAGTCCAATCTGGTCTCAGATCTGCTGCCTGTGTGTCTGCAGAGCTGGGCGGCCGTGGAGTTCTGGGACAGGTTCTGCAGAACCTCCTTTAGGCCCGGCAGTTCAGATGAGTCTGATCCGCTTCGCTTTGACACGCTTTGGAAGTAAGAAGGCAGGGTGCCAAAACTTTAACGCCAAAATCATCAGCAAGTCAACAGAAACCACTGGACAAAGACAGAAGAAAAAAAAACTGGGTGAAGGTTTAAGTTACGGTTCAGGTGACCTGGCACTGCTGGGGTTAAACTACCAACCACTGGGGTCAAACTACCAAAATCTGGGGCTAAACTACCAACCACTAGGACTAAACTACCAACCACTGGGATCAAACTACCGACCACTGGGGTCAAACTACCGACCACTGGGGTTAAACTACCAGTAGTTGTACTGGTCTGGTCCATTCTGGTCCAGTGTGGTCCGTTCTCATTCTGGTCTGTACTGGTCCGGTTCGGTCCATTCTGGTCCAGTCCGGTACGTTCTGGTCTGGTCTGGTTTTTACTGGCCTGGTCCAGTCCAGTCTGGTCTGGTTTCTACTGGTCTGGTCCAGTCTCTCTGACTCGGCGGTTCCTTCCCGGCTGACGCTCTGCTTGCTGAGGGTTCAGGAGGATTTCACCGTCTGAGCTGCAGCCAGGTTCACGTTTCTCTGATCAGATGCTCTTCAGCTGTGGACTTTCAATGTCCACCGTCTCTGTGGACGAGTTTTAGTCCTTTCTTGTAACGTTGCTTCGGTTCCGTGAGGTTTGCTGAGACAGTTTTGTCCTCAGAGTCCCATTTTGGACGAACCAGGTTTCCCTGATGAATGAACGCCGCGAGCTGCTGCTGTTCCTGCAGGTTGTGGTTACATAATGAGCCGCTGCACTGCGCCCTGAGGTGGATTATCCACCATAGAGTCACTAGGGCGCCATCAGAAGGACATCGCAGCATCATCAGCGTAAACGCATCACTTTTCATTCCCTCATTTCCATCCAGGTGGATTTGAAACCAGACGGTCTTTGTTTCAGTGAGTCTCCACTCTCTGACTCAGAGGTCTCTTTAGGATGAGCAACTAGCCTTTCAAAATAAAAGCCTGTCTGAACAGTGCTGCTCTCTGTGAGAAACATTTGAAATGTAAAACTGAAGCAGTAAGCCTGATGAAGTCTGGAGGAGAACAGCCAACGGGAGAAGGATCAGTCACATGGCCCAACGAGCCAATCAGCAGGCAGCGACCCAGCTCCGCGGCCAATCAGGACACTCTATGGGAAGGTGATGCTCCACAGATATGAGCGATGTTACGTAACTGTGTGTGTGTGTTGCTAGGAAACAGTGCCCATAGGTGAAGGCATTAAAACCATCCGTCCTCCTACACACACCAACAGAACGTACCTGTGTGGAGCACTCAGCAAGAAATCATCAGGTTTCTCTTCAAACACTCCTACACACTGCAGCAGTGGGGTTTAATGTGTGTGTAAGTGTGTGTGTGTGTGTGTGTGTGTGTGTGTGTGTGTGTGTGTGTGTGTGTGTGTGTGGGCAGCAGCTTCTTTCTCTTCTGTGATAATATGAGCTATTATACAATATAAGCAGAGAACAGACGCCTGCAGAAAAACTCATCCATCATCTTAGGACGACTTCCTGCAGAAACTCATTTAGACTCAACATCAGCTGGTGTTCCTCAGCATCCAACCACTGGAACATCCAACCACCAGATCATCCAGCCACTGGAACATCCAACCACCAGGACAACTTCCTGCAGAAACTCAGTGAAAAAATGTCTGATAGGCTCAACATCAGCTACTGTTCGTCCAGCATCCAACTATTGGAACATCCAACCACTGGAACATCCAACCACCTGTTCATCCAACCACTGGAACATCCAACCACCGGATCATCATCCAACCACCGGATCATCCATCATCTCTCCTTCCTGCTCCATCTCCTGATCTCCTGCTGCTCTGCGTCAGACGGACGATAAATGAAAATTCTTTGAGCGATTCTTATTTCCTGGTTTGTTCTTGTGAACTGATTCCCTTTAAATCCATGAATGTCTTTAGGGTTATTGTGAGTCAAAGATGTGGCTTTTTCTGCATTCTGACTCGTGATCAATAATAATCACTGCGGTTGAAGCGACTGAAGCTGAAATTCAGAGAAAACCTGTTTTCTGTTTTTCAGTTCGGCTTCATGACAGCATCTCAGAGGAGGCGCACCATTACCTCATCTTCGACCTGTGAGTTCATAGGACTGTCTGGTTAAAAGGGACCGTGTACAAGGCTTAGTGCCATCTGGTGTTCAGGCTGGGAACGGCAGAGACGAGTTTCCATAGCAGTCAGTTAAATACTCTGCTGAGAAGAAATGAAGTGAAAATCATCAGTAGCTGCTTTTCCAGTCACCATAAAACGTGCAAATAGGATTTACAAAAATAAACTTGCTTAATGCAAACTGAAAAAACTGGTTTTTCAGCAGTGGTGAAATTTGCGTTTTGGAAACACCGGTGTGACGTCATCGATGCACTTCTCCCTAGTTTGATTCCAGCTGATTATTTGCAGCTCTGGCCTCCTTGGACTAGACCATCTGGCTCCACCAGAGCCGCCACAGCAACACACTTCAGAAAACGTCTCATTCCAACGTCTTAAATCCATAATTCCTCTGTAAAATCACCAACTACAGTTTCCCCAAAGCATGCATAGCTGCTTCCAGGTAGGCGGGGCTTGTCGTTCCTCGGCCTCAATAAGACGCTGACGTCTCCTTTGGCTGATTGGCTGATAGATAATGAGCGCTAGCGCCACCATAACTGATTTATTAATGTATGTTTACATCCATCACTGCAGGGTTTCACCCAGAAAACGAGCTAATCCCAGAGGTCCGGGCTCCGAGGCTTTCCACCTGCAGTCCGCCGTGTGGGGGCGGCTAGCAAAGCATGGCAGGCCACCAGGCTTTTATTACACAGGAGGAAGCCTTGTCATTGCCATTATTTTAAGGACTTATTGTTTAAACAAGCTTATCAATGTGGTTTTAATCTCATTTGTTATTTAATGGAAACAATTGGGTGTTTTTGATATTAGCAGAAAACAGAGTTTTGCTTACATAATGTAACAGAAACGCAGCTAGTGAGAAGAACAACAATAATTCATGTCCATCTGGAGTTTTCTCCTGACACTTATCATCAGTTTACCATCATTTGATCCGACTTGATGGAGGAATGTCTCTCAGTGTTGATCAGGGAGCCATTAGAGCTTTTTATCGGCCGATTAAAAAGCTCTAATGGCTCCCAGTGATGATCAGACTGAAGCTGTCATGGCCGATAAAAGCTCAGATCTTAGACCGGCAGTGATTTACCATGTGGCTCCGTGTTCAGCCTGGGGCCAACAAGATAAATCATTGATCAGCTCAGATCTGATCTCTATCAACAGGAAACATTCAGACGGTTTAGAGGAAGTAGAGTCAGTCCAGTGACGGAGAGCAGATCAGACCTGCAGCAGTCGGAGCGCCGGCGACCGTTAAGGATCCGGCTTATCGGCGCTTTCTGGGTGTTGACTCAGTTCTGCTGTGAACCAAACACCTCCTTCTGTTACATCACATTCTGTTGTTCTGCTGCTTGACTTTCTGCAGCCAAATCCGGGATTATTTATAGAAATGTGCTGGTTTTAATGCAAGCGTTCTGTTTCTGTGTTTATTTAACACCTCTGCCTCTTTATTCATAATCTGACTTAATCTGACTCTGTTTCAGTCACATCCTGTAATTCTTTTATACTCAAAGCAAAACCGATGCATAAAAACATTTTTACTCTCAGAATCAAAACGTCAGTCACTTATAACTTTATTTATTTAAATTTACTCAGTTTTATAAAATGAGTTAAATTCTGTTATTTATTGATTGACTCTAATGAGATCATGTGTGTCTCACTGTTACCATGACATTAATACTTCAGATTATTTCCCTGATTATTGACCAGATTATTTATCAGATTATTGACCAGATTATTTATCAGATTATTGACCAGATTATGGGGTTTCCAGGGTTACAGGTGGAGAGCTATTTGAAGACATCGTAGCAAGAGAATATTACAGTGAAGCCGATGCCAGGTGAGAAGCACACCTGCTCCTTCACCTGTCTGGAGGCATGACGCCTCCCGTTATCACCTGCACCATGTGACCTCTGACCTTTACCTGCAGCCACTGCATCCAGCAGATCCTGGAGGCGGTGCTTCACTGTCATCAGATGGGCGTGGTCCACCGAGATCTTAAGGTATCATACGACACAAATGTTATGGAGAAAACTGGAAAATGAAAAGAGTCTGATCTTTGGTCAGCAGCCAGAAATATTCTGATGGGTTTAAATTGTTACTGGTCCTAGAAACTCCCAGGAGCTCCGTTAGCATGGCTAGCTAACGGAGCTCCTGCTAAAAAATTGACAGAATTAGCATTGTTAGCACCAACCATTTAAACCAGTGGGCAGAGTTAGCATTGTTAGCACATGTGCTCTGTGTCTTCAGCCAGAGAACCTGCTGCTGGCCTCCAAGTCTAAAGGAGCGGCGGTGAAACTGGCTGACTTCGGCCTCGCCATCGAGGTGGAGGGCGACCAGCAGGCCTGGTTTGGTGAGGCAGTCCTGACTGTAGTACTCAGATTACTTTTACTGAAACTTTATCATCCCTTCATGCTTCATTTAGTCCAAGTACTCTGTGTTGTTGCTGTTGTTATGAATGCACATTTTGTTTATTCAGTCTTAGCTCTAGGGTTTTTAACAAATTTAGATTTTAGTTTATATTCTGTTTATTTGGCTTTTTTATTTCAGAAATATTGTCAAAATAATAGTAAGAGTAATTTCCCTGCTGGGATGAATAAAGTACTTCTATTCTATTCCATTCTAAAATAATTTTTATTGTTTAATTTTGTTGTATTTTTATTATAAAATAAAAATGAGACCTGTTATATAAAATACAGGTTAAGTTTTTACTTTACTGTCTTCCTCAACATGTTTTCTGTTTTCTCTTCTTATTTTCTAACTCCATAAACAACAGAGCATTTTCACTACCAAGCTGGCTGCCGCTTAGCAACCAGCCCAGTAGCCATGGTAACTGCGTGCAGCAGATGTTGCCTCTGGTGTAGCTGTGTAGCTTCCTCTGTGTGTTTGCAGGCTTTGCGGGAACTCCAGGCTACCTGTCTCCAGAGGTCCTGAGGAAGGACCCATACGGGAAGGCGGTGGACCTCTGGGCCTGCGGTCAGTCTCTCCTCATGTCTCTGTGTTGGTCACACTCAGCTGATCCGCTGCATTCTGGGTAAACGCGGCGTTTCTGATCCTCAGGCGTGATCCTCTACATCCTGCTGGTGGGCTACCCTCCGTTCTGGGACGAAGACCAGCACCGCCTCTACCAGCAGATCAAAGCCGGAGCCTACGACGTAGGTCACATGATTCGCTGTGAAGTCATCGACACGGAGCGCTGCGGTTGGTCAGTCTGCTCTCCTTGCCTCCTAGTTTCCTTCCCCGGAGTGGGACACGGTGACACCCGAAGCCAAAGACCTGATCAACAAGATGCTGACCATCAACCCGGCCAAACGCATCACCGCCGCTGAGGCGCTCAAACACCCCTGGATCTCTGTGAGTGGGGGGAGTGTTGGAAGATGATAGTGGTGCTTGATTAGGATGAAGATGATAATAACAATGAAAATGTTGGTGATGATGACAATGATGATGATGATAACAATAGTGATGATGATAACGAGAGTGATGATAACAATGTCGATGATGATGATGACACGACCTCTTCCTCCCAGCACCGCTCCACCGTGGCTTCCTGTATGCATCGCCAAGAGACGGTTGAATGTTTGAAGAAATTCAACGCCAGGAGGAAGCTGAAGGTGAGGATTTTCACAATAAAGTGACAGGAAGTGATGTCACAGGGGTCGGCTGCTGAAGATGCAGTTTCTGCTTCTGTCCTGCAGGGGGCCATCCTGACCACCATGCTGGCCACCAGGAACTTCTCCGGTAAGCTGATCAGAGGTCAGAGGTCAGGCTGGAGGCCACAGGACTCCTCATTGCCTGTGAGGCTGGCAGGTCATGACCTTTGCACTGCAGGCTTATGTTTCAGTAGCTGGAGCCTTAAAGAAATCTACCAATCAGCTGCCAGCTTTACACACAGTTAGCGGGTTAGCACTGTGTGTGTGTGTGTGTGTGTGTGTGCGTGTGTGTGCATGTGCAGCTGCTGTGGTCTAAAGATAGCAGGAAGGGAATCCCCCTCCAGGCTCCCAGTCCTCCCAGTCCCTCCAGCTGGACCAATCATGTCCAGCCATCTGCACATTCTCAGTACAGATCTGAGAAGGAGCTGCTGCTGCACAACTTCCGGTTCTGCTGGTTTTACTGGTTCTGTTGGACCACCTGTTGTGCAGCACAGCGCCCCCTGCTGTTACTTTGCTCTCTGATAAAAACTGAACATTATTCAATATTGAAGTTTCGTTTTAGAGAATAAAGTCTTTCACCCCGCAGCCAGTAGGTAGGGTGGGGTCAGAAGGTCAAAGGGTCACCAGGTTCTCAACAAGCTGGGCTTTAATCTGACCAGAAAGTCTCAGATTCGGACTACAAATCCTCCCATGATGCATTTCTCCACCAGAGTCATCGGATCGTCTCCAAGCTGCTTCTGCTCTCTGCCAACCGTACCGTGTGATCATTACCGTCTGATACGGGCCAGGTCCAGAACCAGGCCTGAAGGTCCAGATGCTCAAACAGCTGCGGCTCAGAATATCAGGAACTATAAAACCAGAACCGGACCCGTTCTGGTGTAAGCAGCAGAACTGGACCTGTCAGCAGCTGGCTCTGTGAAAGCAGGCTGGTGGAGATCAAAGGTCAGGCGCGCTCTGTGCACCAGAACCGGACCGGGTCGGGCCCTCAGGAATGTGCCGGGCTCTGCTGCTATCTTAAGTTGCTCCTAAATTTGGCCTCAGCCCCCAGGGAGCGACCCACAGGCAGCCGGACCGCCCCCGGCTGCGGGGCAGAACCAGTGTGGTTCTGACGGGTCCGGTTCTGCTCCCGACCTGCGATGGCGCTGCTCCTCTTCTCTGCTTTCGTTCCATTTTTTCTCACTTTGCTGCTTCTGTTTCTGTTCGTTGTCATCCCTCGCTCAGGAGGAAAGAGCGGCAGCAACAAGAAGGCCGACGGAGTCAAGGTAACACTGCTCCCAGTTACTACCAGAACCAGTACCAGAACCCACCCCACTAACTGACTGTTGTTTCTGCTGCAGGAGTCGTCTGAGAGCACCAACACCACCATCGAGGACGAAGACACCAGAGGTGAGGCTCCGCCCACCAGACCTGCCGCCCAACACCAACCACCACCCTGACTCTGTGTGTGTGTGTGTGTGTGTGTGTGTGTGTGTGTCAGTGAGGAAACAGGACATCATTAAAGTGACGGAGCAGCTCATCGAGGCCATCAGTAATGGAGACTTTGAGAGCTACACGTATGTCACCGCTTCACTGTCCTCACTGTTGCAGGCTTTTATTCTGAAAGGCCTTTTGGTAACAGAAAGACGGTAGGGGTCACGAATTTTCATAAATTTAGCTCTCTGCTTTGAACGTCTTAAAAAAGAATGAGCGGTGTTTCAGCTGCTCACATTAGCAGGGAAATGCTTTCTAATTCCTCAATCCATCGACCTAAAACACACGGTGGAGCTCAGCTACACAAAGAGGTTTTTAAACATGGCCGAATAGAACAATGCTGGCACTAGCCTATTTAGCTTCTCAGCACAGTTCAAGATGCTGCAGAGCCCCATTAGGCCGAGGTGGGCACCACTAACTGAGAGGTTAACGTTAAAACACCATACCAACATGGTATTTTGCAGAAACTAAAGCTAAACTTCTACATTAACAAAGTATTTATTGGAAAGCTAATGCTAAAGCCCTACACTACCACAGTGTTTAGCGGAGGCTAAAGCTAAAGTGCTAAATTCAGCCATGTTGATACACACCATGCATCATGAGATGAACATAATCTCAAAATAATTGATATTTATGAGTTTTAACATGTTTCTGTTTAGCTCTAGTTGTTAGCGTTGTATTCTTCTGTAAACCTTCGTTGGCTTGTTGAATATTTTGCATTTGCTCATTAAAGTTTCTTCAGGGGTGGTTATACTGGTAGTTCTCGTCTGGCCCAGGAAGTTCTGCTCTGAGGTCAAGAGGTGCCAGCAGAACCTCTCTGGTTCCGTCGGCAGAACCTCTCTTTCTGTGTCTCCAGGAAGATGTGCGACCCGGCGGTGACGGCGTTCGAACCCGAGGCTTTGGGGAACCTGGTCGAAGGCTTGGACTTCCACCGCTTTTATTTTGAAAACTGTGAGTTTGTCTCAGTCTTGTGGACGGGCCAGGCCGGCTCACCTGCACAGGTAACCGCTGTGTGTATGTGTTTCAGTATGGTCCAAGAACAACAAGCCGGTGCACACCACCATCCTGAACCCCCACATCCACCTGGTGGGCGACGAGGCAGCCTGCATCGCCTACATCCGGGTCACGCAGTACATCGACTCCAACGGCACGCCGCGCACAGCCCAATCAGAGGAGACCAGGGTGTGGCACCGCCGGGACGGGAAATGGCAAATCGTCCACTTCCACCGCTCAGGATCGCCCTCCACCCTCAGCAAGTAAGAACCGGCCACAGAGGCGTTCAGGTAGGCTGGGAAAGACCAGACTCAGCGCTTCGTCCCAGCATTCCTGAATGCCTCTACGCCACAGCCCAGCTTTACTACGCAGCAGCTTTAGATGAGCTTGTAGACGATAAATGAAACATTGACCAGTTTAGTTTCCTCCAGTGTTTTATGGTTATGATGTTTGCTGTAATGATGCTTCCTCCATCATTCTTAGCTGAAGCTCTCTTCCTTTGTTCCTCCAGCTAATGTCCTCCTCCAGAGTGGGCGGGGCTCTAATGGGGCTGCTGTCGCCTTGACAACGGGATGATTGACAGCAGGCCAGTTGTTGTCTGACACCAACCATTCAGGATTTTCTTTGAGACGTTGGAGGAGGAGGCTGCGGGGTCAGAAAGCTTCAGTCATCCAGCAGTGAATCCCATCACCAATTAACCAATCAGTCATCCAACCAATCACACGGCTTTGTAACCGAACAATCATCTTGCTCCGTGCAGTGGGTAGGAAACCTTGTATCTCCAGATGTATGCACACAGCGCCCCCTTGTGGTCAGAAGCTCTCATTGATTAAAGTGTGTGGTTAGCTCTGACCTCTTTGATGCTACTGAGCATGTGCAGAAAGCTCTGCGCTTTCATCATCATGTCAGACGTTTATTATCAACTAATCTGAATCTGAAAATCATCAGAACCAATCACATTGATCCCAAGGAGCCTGAAGTAGTCTGAGATACAAGGTTTCCCCCTGCTGGTCACTTTTGATATCTGCAGTAATAAATAAGATTTAGTTTATTGTCATCTTTAGACTTAAAATATAAATAAGTTGTAATATTGATTATCTGCTGATTGCAGAGTTTATTATAACATCTCATTTACACACACACATACACACACACACACACACATATACACATCTCTACCTGACATGCACACTGCACCCTCTGGGGTTCAGAGAGTGACAGAAACTTCCTCCACTTTCGATCTTCCACTAACACCACCCACCTAGGAGGGCTTAACGAGCTAGCTTAACGAGCTAGTTTAACGAGCTAGCTTAGCGAGCTATCTGCTGCCTGCTCCTCCTCCACGGCTCTTTCAGCTGGAGGAAATTTATCGTTCTGGTTGAAAAGTTTTTCATCTAGAAACAGGAAGAGGAAGTGACCTCAGGTCTGTGGACTTGATGTCTGTAAGACTCGTTCTGCTGGGAGATTCTAGGCAAGGGGTGGGCAACTCCAGGCCTCGAGGGCCGGTCTCCTGCAACTTTTAGATGCATCTCTACTTCAGCACACCTGAGTCAAATAATGAGGTCACTAGCAGGACTCTGGAGAACCTGACTGCACTTAGGAGGTGATTCAGTTATTGGATTCAAGTGTGTTGGACCAGGGAGACATCTAAGATTTGCAGGACACCGGCCCTCGAGGACCAGGATTGCCCACCCCTGTTCTAGGCGCTGCTTCAGTAGAACCAGCAGGTCGTTTCGGAACAAACGCAAAAACAGACGACCAATCAGAACCACCGACACCAAACAACAGCCAATCAGAACCACGACACCATTCACATCAACCTGATACGAGTACTAGTACCATGGTTGGTACCATGTGTAGAGGTGAGTAAATGGATCAGAACTTGAACTGGACTGCAGGTTCTGATCCTGTATATTTAGATAAAACCTTCTAAACGGTACGGATCACAGATATTGGGCTGAAATGGATCAGAACCAGCTAAACTTCCATGATCATTAACCACCACCAGGTTCTGGCTGGAGATCTAGTTGTGCTCATCCTGCACAGTCCATATCCTGGTTCTGGTTCTGATTGGTACTCTTGTTGGACTCGTCTGGACCTCTTTTAGCAGACCCACCAGGTTCTGTGGGTTTGTTCTGGATCATCACTGTTGGGTTTTTCGGAACTTGGGTCGACCTGGACTGAAGCAGAACTCAGCAGCTCCCTCTGGAGGTTGGTTCTGATGGACCCTGCATGGACAGCTCGTGTTTCTTCCTCCTCGGTGCCAGTTCTGTACAGACTGTGTGACTCTCTGCATGCTGGACTTTGTGTTTAGTGTTTGGGCTTCAGGCACCGCCGCGTTCCGGCCGTTCCCGGCTCTCGGACCTTTCCGTCGCTAGGGTTTAACTCTGCTGGCATTCCTCATTGGGATCAATGGTGTCCGTTAGCCTTGAGCTAACGAAACGCCGCCGGTGCCACTTTGATATTCTGCCTTTTTGGACCCGTTGTGTTTGTCTCTGAAGCTTTCAGGAGCTTTTTACCGTTGGGAGAATGTAGAACTTTGTACAATCAGATTCTTACCATGACGACGACGACGATGATGATGATATTATACCTTCTTGTGTGGCGTTTGTATATTTGAAGCTTTTTAAGCTTCCAGCTTCCTGGTTTGGGTTTTTCCGTGTTTTAGCAGCTGCTGAATGTTTTCCCTGCTGCTGCCCTTTGGTTCGCTTCACACTGATCTCTGGGTCATCCGGAGTCCAGGTTGAGGATCCAGGGGGGCGGGACATCGGGGGCGGAGCCTTCTAGCTAAGGTTTAGGCGACTCCCACTGATCCAACAGGAAGTTGAGTCAGAAAGCCGCTGCACCTTAAGGCGGGTCCATCAGGTTCTGTTCTGGTGACCTGTTCTGTTCCTCCTGCTCTGAATTCATGCTTTCATATCAGTGGTGGGCACAATAATGCTAATGCGCTAACAGCAGAGCTACTTTTTAGCTTCAGCGTTGTTGCTAACTTAGCTTGTCCTGACTTGATTTTTCTGGATAAATTCTGAAGTGCTAATTTTCCCAGCTATTTTATGAACCTTCAGTTGAATAAAGTTGAACATGAAAAGCATGTAAACATCATTTTGTAATGAACATGGAAATCATAATGTCAACATTAAAGCGGTGCTGAAGGGTTGTCAATAATCTGAATGGCTTTGCTGTTAGCATTTGTTAAATACCGTGTTGTTGTAGCGTGTTAGCATTAGCGTAGCTAAATTTTTAGCTAGCGGTGCACACCACTGCAGAAAATCTCTGTTTACGCTCCTGTCCCTTTAAGATGCCCCTCTCTGCTGATTGGCTAGCCTGTGGACGAGCCCTGACCTTTAGAGCCAGTGTTTGCTGCAGCTGATTGATAATAAATTGCTGCAGCCAGCCTGCATTGCAATGCCGCGCCTGGACTCCGGGTGGCGCCGCAGAGCGAACGGCTGTTTCCTACAGTCGCGGTGGTTTTTACAGCTGCACCTTCACTCTGAACTCTTACGACACTTGAAAGTATTTATTAGTGGTGAACGATGCAAAAATATCTGAGATGTCATTTTTTAGAAACTTTTGCTGTTGAGGCTGAGTCGATTCCTCTCCCGAAAAGAATCGTTCTGCTGCAGGATCCGCTTCAGGATCCGCTTCCCGACTCAGCGGCGCGGCGGCGTTAAGATGTGGGATCTCACCTCTCCGCCGCAGCTCTGCAGACAGGAAGCAGGAAGAAGCTCCAGACGTTAATAAGTTAATAAATGAGCCGGCTGAATGTATCCCTGCTGGTTTAAGGTCCAGCCCAGAGAGCTCCTCTTCCTGCTTCCTGTCGGCCTGCAGAACCAATCAGTGATCAATAGTCCCCAATAATCCTCTCAGCTTTTTCTACTATGATGGATATTGTTCTGTACTGTATTAACTGGACTAATGCTGCATGCTCAGTGTTTGCCTGTGGGAGTCTGTGTGTGTCTGAGGGAGAGAGTGTGTTTTTAAATAGTTTCTTTTGTAGTTTTTGGAGTATTTTCTTCTTCTGCATCGTGTTCAATATGATTCTGTAAATAAATGAGATGGTCAAACTCTCTGCTCTGATTGGTCCGTTTCTCCTCCCAGTATTCACACACTGCTCTAATATCTGGTTTCTAGATGCTCTGAGCTTCTGCAGTGGTACCGGGTCAGGTACCAGGTCAGACCGGTTTAATCTGTCAGAGTTAGAAAAACTGCTGAATTTTAGATTGATTCTAATAATACAGTTATTTCTCTGATAGCTCATTAAAACAGGAGAAATAAATATGCTAAATTAATAAAACTTTAAAATGTGATATAGTCATGCATGCACATGAATATTTTCATTAATTAAAAATTATAAACATAAAGAAAATAATATAAACTAGTTGCTTCAAAATAAATATAAGTTAAAAACAAAGAAATTATTAGTCTTTTTTTCATGTGAAACAATATTTAAAAATGAACAAATAATTAGACTCTATTTACATAATGTAAGACAAGATCAATTAAAAAGATGATAAAATTAAAATAAAAGCACCATATAATTAGCAACAAAACAAAATCATGAGACTATAAAGATAGCTGAGTGTGATCAGATCAAAATTGAGATTGAAGGATTCAATCTGATAAACAGCGAGGGAAGAAGTGTCCAGCAGGGGGCAGCAGCAGCAGCTCGAGAGTCTCATTATTTCTACTTCCGGTGGCGGAATTTCCTTCCTTTCTGATTGTGCTCAGTGAAGAGACGCTGTAAGGTGAGTCCTGCTGAGGAATAAATCCGCTTTAATCTTCCTTTCAGGTGACCATCCTACCAACCCAAGTGTGTTTTCTGACAGATTGATGCATTAAGGTTCTGGTGGGGTCTGAATTAAGTTTCTGTGAAATATTAAAGCTACGTTTATGTTCCGTTTTCCGCTGTGCCGTGCCGCCATGTTACGTTTCTCACGGTGCTTTCTCTAGCAAAAAGAAAATAGAGCTGGTTTATTGTGAAAGTTATTATTTTAGAGATTATTTAGGGTTCGGAATGATGAGGTGGGCTGTTCATAGCGTTGAAATTCTTCACCAGGTGATAAATGTTAGGTTTATTTCAGCTGTGTCTGAGGGAAAGCTAACATGCTAACACTATCCTGGCTGCGGGTTGTGACTCGATGTAAATGTAGAATTTACTGCAATATTTAATAGCAGATCCGAACTTCAGGAGAACATTCTGGTGTCAGTCCGTTAAAAGGACTGGGGCCGCAGCTTTAACTGACTCTGGTATCAGTTCTGGTTAGCATCCGTAGCATCAAGCTGCAGGTCGAGCTTCCATTGCCGGACAGCTGCTGGTGTGATTCTGAACCTACTGCTCTGCTTGGTTCTGAACACACCCAGTAAGGGACTGGTTCTGAGAGGACCCAGTATCTCTGTGATGCTCTGGTTCTGAACAGACACGGTGAGGCTGTGATGTTCTGGTTCTGATGCTGTGGTTCCGTCAGCAGACATGGCTCCCCGTAAAGGCAAGGAGAAGAAGGAGGAGCAGGTGATCAGCCTGGGCCCGCAGGTGGCTGAGGGAGAGAACGTGTTCGGCGTCTGCCACATCTTCGCCTCCTTCAACGACACCTTTGTCCACGTCACCGACCTCTCCGGGAAGTAAGTGCACCCCCGTCCCAACCTCAGACTCCCCAGTCTGGTTCTGACGACCGCTTGTTTCCAGGGAGACGATCTGCCGCGTGACCGGCGGCATGAAGGTGAAAGCAGACAGAGACGAGTCGTCGCCGTACGCCGCCATGTTGGCGGCTCAGGACGTGGCGCAGCGCTGCAAGGAGCTGGGCATCACGGCGCTGCACATCAAGCTGAGGGCCACCGGAGGGAACAGGTAGGCTCAGCTGGAGGTCAGGGTTTACTGCCCGGAGGTCAGCACACTGAGCTGTGTCTCTGTTGCAGGACAAAGACTCCTGGACCTGGAGCCCAGTCTGCACTCAGAGCTCTGGCCCGGTCCGGCATGAAGATCGGACGCATCGGTACTACTTACTCACACACAGTCGTGTTTTCCATTGACTTCCATTCATTTCTACAGCCTAACCACCTTAGCCCTGACCTCTAACCCTAAAGCACTGGTCCCTACAACCCACACTGTAGACAGAGATGTTCCCACCAGGATATAAAGACCTGGTTCACACACACAGTGTGTTTAGTGTTCCACCAGGTGGGTTCTGGCCCAGTTCTGGTCTAGTCTCTTCAGGTAGAAGCTGAGCTCTGATTTGCTCGTTGTCCTTAGTCACAAAGGATTATTATGGTTATTATGGGATGTTTGTGAAATTTGTCTACATTTGCAGACTCATTTGTTTCCATGGTAACCATGTTTAACTGTAATCATGAAGTCAGTATGTTATGCTGGCGTTATTGTGGTTCCAATTGGGACTTTACTGCCCCCACTGGACACTTGGAGAAGTTTCTGTCTAAACTTAAAACTTTATTTTCCATCTAAAGTTTAACATTGACTTAAACTCAGGTGAAATCTACTGATTGAGTCATGTGACTAGTGAGGGATTTTGGGTAATGAAGGCGCCAGCAGAACAATACACATTTCTAGTGCAGAAAACTGTAACAGACGCCGACATCGGAAGTAGAGACAGAGGAACGCTGACTGGCTCAGGATCGCTCCAGGTTTTATGTTAGAGGAAACAGGAAGAAGATTTGATGATCTGAATTTTAAGCTGTTAAAGATTCTGCTGATCTTTAATAGATCAGCAGAATCTGATCAGATCAGATCTGATGATCTGATCTAAAGGAGCTGTAGACGTTACCAGGATGGACAGAAACAAATCTTTACCAGAAATATGTCAGACATATTGATCGCTTACAAATAAACAGTTAGCATAATAAAATAAAAAGGTCTCGTTTCAGATCAGTGGCTGCTGTTGTAAACAATATAGCTTTATTTTGTTTCCCTTTTATATCAATATTTCCCACTCAGTGTTTGTCATGAACATCTGGCTAACTTTCAGAGAAAAGTATAAAATAAACGAGTAAAAGCCACTTGGTCACTTGAAACCCTTCAGATAGAGGTTTGATCCATGAGGTTTAAAATATCTGCATTGTTTTCCTGAAGGTAGAATAAATGTTTCTGGGCTAGAGGTCAGGGAAATGCATTAAAATCATCTAAACAACTCAGACTTGTCATAACTCTGTGATTCCTGGATGTTTTTCTGCTCTGCAGGCAGAAACCAGTCTGCTGCAGAGCCCCTCCCCCACCTGTTGCTGGGAGGGGCATTAACCTGGGACAAATTCATCATCACATTTAATGATCTGATGTTTAAACTGTTTTCTCTATTTGTTCAGTGACTGTATGGAGATCAATAACTGATTAAATGTTAATAACTGAGGGTGGTTCAGAAATCCCGTCTCTCTTTGGGCCTGAAGCAGAACCTGTCTGTGGCTCTGCCTGTTGTCATGGTTACCATCATTGGTCACCAAAAACCACAGCCTGGTTCTGCTGTCATGGAGTTCTGCTCTGTGGTTCTGATTATCTGTTCGGTTCAAAGTGTCAAGTGAACCTCCGGAATGGTTCTGGTGCACCGTCCCTTTAACTGACCGCCACGTTCTTCTTCTTCTTGTGTCCAGAGGACGTCACTCCGATCCCGTCAGACTCTACCAGGAGGAAGGGCGGTCGCCGCGGTCGCCGTCTGTAAACAGCTGCTGGAATTTCACAATAAAAGCTTATGTTTAACTCTTGAGTCTGGTTGATGTGAAAATGTTCTGATTGGTTCTGAAGCTGAAACCCGCCGAGCCCAGACTGGCTCTGACCAGCAGGGGGCGCAGCCAGCCAGACGTCAACATGGGGTACATAAAGGTTTATGTTGCCTTTAAAATAACCACTTTATTAATCTGAAAGGATGTTTAGCATAAACTGAAGGTTATTTCTAAAAATACAAAATCTGAGGTTATTTACAGTAGATATAAAGTTAACCTGCCCTGTTCATGTCAGGTTTTCAGTGTGTGAAAAAGACAATTTCACAACTTTTTTACACTTTTAATGTGACCTTTGACCTGCACAATTTAGCAGAAAAACAAACTGAAAAATGCAGAGGGAAAAGAAATAACCTGGCTGCATAAACTCCTTCAAGCTAACGGCTTCTTGCAGGACCTCTGGTTTTCTTCCAGCCTGTGTTTCTGGGAGGAGCCTGTTCTTTATACAGCAAACAGGCAGGTTGCCCTGTCTATGCTCAGCCCTCTTCACATGTTCCATGGGATCCAGGTCTGGACTTTGACTGGGCCATTCCAAAGCCTTAGTCTCATTGCAGTGAAGCTGTTCTTCATTTGATTTCTGTGTGTTTTGGGTCGTTAAAACATGAAGTTCCTGTGAAGGCTGAAGGTTTTACTCCAACACTGACTGGTATCTGGAGCCGTTCAGGATTCCCTCCATTCTGACTAACAGCTCCAGATCATGATGCTGCCACCACCATGCTCCACTGTAGATGTTTTCTCTTCATTGGACCATAACATGTTTTTGCTAATGAAGCCGGGCTTGGCTGTTTTCCTGTCAGCTCAGGTTTCCCTCTGGCTGGCCTGAAGCTCAGACACGTGAAGAAGACGATCGTCTCATGTAGTGCACAGACAGTAGTTACAGAAACTCCTGCAGCTCCTCCAGTGCTGCCTTCCTGTTCAGACATCCTGTTCTTGGTAATGTCGCTGTTGGGCCATATTTATTCTCCACTGTTCCATGTGGATCCTTGGAAATTCTTTTGTAGCCTTCCCCTGACTGATACCTTTGAATATGAAGACCCCTCTGATGCCTTGGAGGCTCTCCATGCTTTGTGCTGGGAAATGTCTGTAAACATGTCAGGAAAAGCAAACGAGACCAGCTGAACTCTGTGGGCGGGAAATGACTCCCAAATCCCCCAAGCCGCCGGGCCTGGACCGTTCTCATTTCTTTATCTTCTGTCCAGCTGCTGCCTCATTTTTATCAGAACCGAGTGGATAGACTAGAATAGAATTCAACTTTATTGTCATTGCACTATCACAAGTACAAGCAACGAGATGTAGTTTGCATCTATCCAGAAGTGCTCTACGAAATATAAATATTTATTTACAGATGTACAAGACTATGTCTGTATGGACTATAAGGGGTTATAGCAAGAGATACAGATATTGTGTATAAATATAAATATGGAAGCTATATGCAAAGAATATACAAGAATGTTAGGGAATGGATTATAGATGTATATAATATAATACAAGATCCGAACAGATCCAGAACTTCCTCATAACAAAACGATTTTTAGATTTTTACACGTGTGAACAACAGAGCAGCTGATTAGATTCAACATAGAGGGAAACTCCTGTCTGAACCATCATGGAACGTTGCCATGGAAATGGCCCTCTGTCGTCTCCATGGCAACGCCACGATGCTGGGATGTTGGTATAAAAAGGTTTTCCTGCTCTGAGCTCCGGTGGAGCCGGTGGAGGACTTTCTCTGATTGATGTCTCAGGTCGGTAGATCAGAGCAGCTTTGGACCTGGTTCTGATGACGTCCGGTTCTGACGTCATCGTTGGACCCGTTGGTTCGGTCCAACGGTAATTACTTAACCACATTTCAGCCAAAAACTATATATAAAGTATCAACAAATTAAGCAACATTTTCCAGTCAGGTTCTTCAAATTGCTGAATAACTGAGGTTCAGACAAATTTTTTGTAGCAAAGGGTTTCTCTATCCGTTCATCTTTCCAGAGTTTCTTTAATTATTCGTGGACTATGGATGCTAACATTAGCATTAGCTGCTACCTGTTAGCATTCAGATGCTATTTTAGGCTAGTGTAGCTTCTCTGATAGACTAACTGCTTTTAGCACAAGTTGAACACAGCAGTTTTCCAGCGTGACTGCAGCTGCTGTCCAGCAGGGGGCGCAGTCACACCGAGCAGCTGCAGCAATTCTGGCTGGTCCAGAGTCACAACATCAAATTATTTCACACACACACACACACACACACACGGCGGCAGCGGAGGGAGGAGATAATGACAGAGTGAAGGAGCCGGAGCTCCGGCGCTCAGTCAGTCTGGATCGGTCCGTCTCCCGTCTGTCCCTCCACCATGGACCGGCCCGGTTCTGGACTGCTGGTCCTCGTCTTCCTGCTGCACATCAGCTGCTGCCTCTCAGGTGAGTTAAGGTTCCTCTCTTCTTCTTCTTCTGTGGTGGACAGGTCCTCCAGCCATGACCTCTGACCCCTGCATGCTCCCTCCATAAGGCTCAGAGTTTATGTTTCAGGCGCTCAGAGAATGTGAAGCAGCTCAGGTTTCATCACATCCTCCTGCGTGTGTGTGAGAGAGAGAGAAAGAGAGTGTGTGTGTGTAAATCATATCAGCTACTGTGAACACATGCATCCATCCGTCTGGGGTTCCAGGGAGGGAAAACGTCTACTGAGCGCACTTAGAGCAGGGACCTGCAGGAGTCAGAGGGATCCTGGTGTTCCTCCAGAACCAGAACCATTTCTCCAAAATAAACAAGGTCCAACCCTCAGAAAAACACCAGAATGAAGCAGAACGGATCCAAACCAGAACATCAAAACAACCTGGAGACAGAAACCAGGAAGAGAAACAACTGGACCCATCTGTACCCGACTGGACAAAGACAAACAGGAGAAGAAAGATTTAAATTCACAGTAAACTCAAAAGGAGCCAAATTAAAGATTAAAATTGTCTCGGAGGAAAGAGAAGAACCTGCATTTTGTCTCCAAACAGACGGGTTGGTTCTGGATGGAGTTTAATCAGAACCATCTGACTTCTAGGAACCGGAATCAGAACCAGGATGTTGTTGTACCTGAAGCAGTTGCCTGCGCTCGCTCTGCTCTGATTGGTGGAGCTGGGTCAGATGACTTCTGGTCTGGTTTCAAAACTGGACAGGAAGTCTAGGAAATATGCCTCAGAGTGAAGCATCTTCCTTCAGTTAAAGTCTTGGAGCCATCAGTGGACACCGGTCGGACCAGGCGGTACCAACCGACAGGAAGAACCCAAGAAGCAGAATCAGCAACTTCCAAGCTAAAGCTCTAGAGGGGTTCTCCTGAAACCAGAACATCAGAACCAACGGTCTGGTTCTGGATGGCTCTGCTGTTGACGCTACAAGATGGACAGAGAGAGACCGGTTTGGTCCAACACAAATGGACCCAGTCCAGTCCCTGGTCCCCAGTAATGAAGACCAAAGTGTCTGTTGTTTGGGTCTGACCGTAGTCCTGGTAGGGGTTGGTACCGGTTGGTCCTGGTTGGTCCTACTTTAGCTCCAGTAGCCTGTCACATATGATGAACTCGCTGGCTGCAAGTGATGACTGACTTCTAGGTTTTTAATGAAGGTTCTGCTGAAGATGCAGTTGGGTCCATTTCACATTAACTGGGTCAATAATTTTTCTGATCTGCTGACGTTGATCTGATGATGACCCGATCTTAAATATCTTCTCTCTGTCTCCCAGGTTCTCTCCATCAGGTTCTGTCAGAGTTCAGCATAATTCGTCCAATCAGAACCGACTCAGAGGGACGGCTCCTTTCAGCATCAGTCTCTGCCCACCATCCGTACCGAAGCAAGAGACACGCCCCCTCAAATAAGGACACGCCCAACAACTCCCAGGCACAACAGGCCCCGCCCACTTGGAGATCATCGTTCAGCCATTCATGGAGGGGGAGGAGTCCCAAGGAAGAGGCGGAGCTCTTCTACAACGTGACGGTGTTTGGTCGGCACCTCCACCTGCGGCTGCGTCCAAACTCCCGCCTCATCGCTCCCACTGCCACCTTGGAGTGGGAGGAGTCAGGATACCTGCACTCTGAGCCAATCAGAGAGGACGACTGTTACTACACAGGAACAGTGTCAGACCTGGACGACACGTCTGTGGCCATCAGCAACTGCGACGGACTGGTAGGTGGTTTCCAGAACCAAATTGGTCAAAACGTTCAGGACCAGATTCCTGAAAGATGAGGCTGAAATGCTTTGGGGGAACAGCGGCCATATTGGACAGGATGTTGAGAAGAGCTGACAGGGACAAAGAGTAGAGGCAAGGATCAGGTGGTGACGGAGGACAAGAAGAGGGTTGGTTCAGCAAAGGAGACTGGTAGAGACAATCTGGAGACTCCTAGACATCTGGTCCTGGTCCTGGTTTAGGTTCTGGTAGGCGTCAGTGTTTCAGATCCTTGAAGATCTGTTTCTCAGTGATCTGCTGAGGAATCTTTGGATCTGAGGAGGTAGATGTGTTTTGAACAGGACTTTCAGCTTTCCTCCAGACTGGCTTTGATCATTTTAGTCTTCATCATGATGATATTTTATCTCTGATAAAATCTGGTAAACTGTACCAACTGGGCCGATCCAGTCGGTTTTAGTTTAATGCTGGTTGCTGCCCAGACAGGTAACCTGATCCAGAACCGGGTTACAGCAGGCTCTTGTGTCTCCAGGCAGGAATGATCCGGACCGGAGGAGACGAGTTCTTTATCGAACCGCTGAAAGACGACGAAGAGGAGAGCGAAGGCGAGCGAAGGCACGTGGTTTATCGCTCTTCGGCCATCATCAGGAAACCATCAGCTGCTAATCAGACCTCAGAGGACTTCCTGCGAGGTGAGTCAAGCACTGGTTCTGTTCTGCCAGATCTGGTTCAGATAACAGCAACCGTCAGGAGGTCAGGAGTTCAGATTGTTGCATTCTGTGCTGAGTGTTAGAATGCTAACAAACCGAGCCACAGCTCCTCCACCTCCTTCATTCCAGCTGAAAGAAGGAAAATAAAATGGTGGAAAAGGTCCAGGAAACTTGGCTTTGGGCTCAGAGACACTCTGAGACACACAGAGACACACTGAGACACTCTGAGACACACTGAGACACTCGGAGACACAGAGACACTGCAAGCAAAGCACTGAAACAGAAAATGCTGTGAGACACATCTCAAAAATACACAGAACCCAGAGGAAGATTTTTCCTTCCCAATGGGTTTCCTGCCACAGTGGACTGTAGTGGTTCCCAGTGGTCTGTACTGGTCAGTACTGGTGCAGCCTCATAACTGTTCTTCAGACGGTTTATGAGGTATAGAGAGATTTTCTCTGCCTTGTCTCCATAGCAACCGTTTATGGACATCAGGGTTTGCTGGCTTCAGTGTGTGAGGTCAGAGGTCAGCCTTTGGCTTCTTGGCTTCATCTGGTTTTTATTTCCAGTGTATGTCGTAGTTAAAGCCTGTGGCAATGAGCTGAACTCTGACTGAGAGCCGCTGCTGTTCGGTTGGCCGGGTCGGGACTCGTTACAGGACTGACTGGTTCCATGTGGGAACTGGACCCGCCACTGGGATTCTGATGAGGTTCATGGAGGTCTCTGTGGTTCTGGTCCATTCTGGAAAGACCATCAGTTGTTTGGGTCCACTGAATCAGCTGAGCTGACATCCTGACCTTCAGACCGGATGAATTGTGCTTGCAGGGCCGCTGCTAGGACTGCTGAACCCGAACCCAACCCCGAGTCCAAACGGGTCAGGTCGCCGGCGCCGCGACACCATGGCTGAAATGTTTCACATTGAGGTACGTGACCTTTCTGACCTTTGCCCTCTGAACTCCAGATTTATGTCGGAACAAAATATTGGCACCTTTGATCAGTTGAGCAGATGAAATCCCAGGAGTCCATCTGCTTCTCAGCCAATCAGAGATTAGGATGAGTCACCTGAGCGCCAGAAAAACACCAGATTATTTAATCTTTCCTGGTGTCACACCTGAAGTCCAGCAGCCAGCAAAGACTTGAACTGCAGCTAGCGAAGACAGACTGGACGATTTCATAGACCCTCCTCTGTCTGGTTCTGGAGCACCAAGAGAACCATGAGTTTCTGAAGGTCTTCACTGTGATGCATCAGAACAAACCGCCTGAGAAACGGTTGGTCAGAACCAAAACCGCTCACTGCTGCTAACCTTCAAAGGTCAAAAGTTATCTTCTCCATCTCACCTTATTTTTTTGTGACTCGACGTTTCCTCATGTTTTCTACGTTGATTAATTTTGTGTTTGACATTTACGGTGTTTTCTGTGTGAGGCATTTAGTTTCCTGCTCTCTCATTGGTGCTTACCTGCCTCTGCGTCCTCCAGGTGCTGCTGGCCGTGGATTACTCCCTGCTTCTCTTCCATGGCCGCGAAAACATCCTGAAGTATCTCCTCACCCTGATGAACATTGTAGGTGGAAGCAGTCGTTAGTTTTGCATGCAGCCCTGTAGGCGCTGCAGAGCAGTGCTACTTGAATGAACCAGAACCCAGAAGGACTGCTCTGGGTTCTGGTTCCTTCTGTCTGTTGTTCTGCTCTGTCCGAACCTGCTGAGGTTTCCTGCTTTTGGTTTCATTCAGAAGCTCCTCATGCAGATTCTGCTCGTCTCCTCCAGGTCAATGAGATCTACCAGGATTCCTCTCTGGGGGCCAACATCAACGTGGTGGTAGCAAGGATCATCATGCTGAGCGGCACCAAGGTACAGGCTGCAACGTACCACAGGAAGTCACTCTGCTCAGGCCACAGTTAACAGAAAGTCACTCTGCTCAGGCCACAGTTAACAGAAAGTCAGTCTGCTCAGGCCACATGCTAACAGGAAGTCACTCTGCTAACAGGAAGTAAGTCTGCTCAGGCCATATGCTAACAGGAAGTCACTCTGCTAACAGGAAGTCAGTCTGCTCAGGCCACATGCTAACAGGAAGTCAGTCTGCTCATGCCACAACTAACAGGAATCAGTCTGCTCACGCTATAGCTAACAGGAAGTGATTGTGCTCAGGCCACATGCTAACAGGAAGTCAGTCCTGATAACAGGAAGTTGATCATCTGTAGCTCAGTGTTGTTCCTTTTAAAACCCGACATTAGGATCTCTATGTAACACCAGCTGGGTCACAGTTGTAGAGGTTCTGATCCGGCCCATTGCTCATTAAACCTCTGACCTCAATGAACTATTCAGGCAGAATAGCTCCTGTTTAAAGTAGAAAACCACTAAAAGCTGGGCTTGTTTGGCCCCTCAGTCCCAGGAGCTGATTGCAGTGGGGAATCCTCAGAAGAGCCTGGAGAACGTCTGCGGATGGTCGTATCTGCAGCAGGTGGAGCAGAGCCAGGAGGCGCAGCATGACCACACCATCTACCTGACCCGCCAGGAGTTCGGTCCCACTGGCATGCAGGGTACCACTACTTTACTACCTCTGGTACTGCTGCTGTACTACAGCTACCTATAGTACTACAGCTACCCATTGTACTACTACTACTAACAATAATAATAATAATCCCATTCCTGTGCTGTGCGGTGCTGTAGGTTATGCTCCGGTCACCGGGATGTGCCAGCTGCACCGGAGCTGTGTCCTGGTTCTAGAAGACGGATTCTCCTCGGCTTTTGTTGCTGCGCATGAGACAGGCCACGTGTGAGTCACACAATAATGGTGATACTAAGGATAATACTACCTGTTTAGTGATAAATAACTAAGCTAAGGTGTGTGTGTGCAGGCTGGGCATGGAGCACGATGGGGAGATGAACGACTGCATGGACGACGTCCCTCTGGGCAGCATCATGTCTCCCCGGGTCCAGGCCACCTTCTACCGCTATCACTGGTCCAGCTGCAGCTGGAGGGAGCTGCACCGCTACCTGAAGTGAGTAGCAGCCGCAGTGCCTGCAGCGCCAGGAGGGTTTCCACTGACAGCCGCTCCCTCTGCCCACAGCGCCTATGACTGTCTCCGTGACGACCCCTTCAGCCATGAGTGGCCCGCCCAGCCACAGCTACCGGGCTTCCAGTACACCATGGACCAGCAGTGCCGCTTCGACTTTGGCCCGGGATTCAGCATGTGTACCGCCGTAAGTCAGAGTTTAACCGAATCCAAGGTTCTTACTGATCCAGAATCCAACCGGACCCAGAGTCCAGCCGAAACCAAGGTTCTCACCGAACCTGAGCAGCGACCATTTACAGCTGCCTCTGAGTTGGTTCCTGCTGAAACCTCTGAGCAGAATGATCTACTTATTCATTAATATTAACCTGAATAGAAAATGAACCTCCTACGATCTGGTGGTATCGTCCCTTTAGCCCGTCATTCCCAGACTCTGTCTGTCAGAGGTGAAGAGCTGGCAGACATGCTGGCTGAAATGTTTCCTGTCCTGATCCAATTCAGAGGAGAAAACCACCAGAACCAAAGTCATCAGTAGAAACGTCCAGCTCATCGGGCTCAGACCTGCTGGACCCGATCTGCCAGGAATGCTTCCTGTTATCAGATCTGAACAAACACTACATCTGGACCCGGCCAGCAGCTGGACTGGAAATTTCAGAAAGCTCATTAAAGTCCTGCTAGTGTTTTCCTGTCAGTTGTAGGTTTTTTCTTCATGGAGCTCAGGGTTGTTTTCATTTTACATCTGGAGAGATTTCTGATTATTTTCTGATCAACAAGATCATATAAACCACAGATCCTGATCTCTGAGTGATCTGTGTCTTCAGTACATGACCCCTGATCCCTGCAAGCAGCTGTGGTGCAGCGACTACAACAACCCATTTTTCTGTAAGACCAAGAAAGGCCCCCCACTGGATGGGACCAAGTGCGGACCAGGCAAGGTGAGTTCACAAATTCATCGTCAACGTTTATTTAGCGGCCAAGTTCTGTTGGCAGCAGAGAAACCATCCAGTACCTCCCGGATACTGGTTGGTACCACTGCAGGACATATTTCTAGTCTTTATCCACACAGCCAGATGAGTCACCAAGGCAGCTGTCTGTTTTGCAGCACTGCTTCAAAGGCTTCTGCATCAAGCTCACCCCAAACCTCCTGAAGCAACACGGAAACTGGGGGCGCTGGAGTCCGTTCGGCAGCTGCTCCCGGACCTGTGGGGGTGGGGTCCGGTTCCGGACCAGACAGTGTGATAACCCCCCGTGAGTGACCAGCAATGATCTCACTCACCAGCTGCACCAATCAGACACACTTACCTGTCGCTGTTCTCAGTCCAGCCAATGGAGGGCGCACCTGCTACGGGAACAGCTATGAGTTCCAGCTGTGCAGCCAGGAGGACTGCCCCCCCCTCACCGACTTCAGGTCAAAACCTGGATATGTCCTTCTGCTGACCGGGTTAGAACCTGGTTCTGTCCTCAGGCTGACCGGATCAGAACATCTGAAGTGTCGTTGTGTTTCAGGGAGGATCAGTGTAAAGCCTGGAATCCATTCCTGGAGCATGAAGGAATGAAGCATCATTGGCGCCCATATGAGCATCCTGACCGTAAATACACACACTCAGACATACAAGTTAGCATGATGCTAGTAGCAGACACTGTCATGCCAACATGATGCTAGAAACAGACACACTGCTATGCTAGCATGATACTAGTAGCAGACACTGCCATGCCAACATGATGCCAGTAAAAGACATATTGCTATGAGGCGTGCTGTGGTGGCATAGGGGTTAGCGCGACCCACGTTTGGAGGCCTTGAGTCCTCGGCGCGGCTGTCGCAGGTTCGATTCCCTTACCCGGCAATATTTGCCGCATGTCTTCCCCCCTGTTCTTCCCCTTTTCCTGTCAGCCTATTTTCATATAAGGGACACTTGAGCCCACAAAAAAGACCCCCTGGAGGGGAGAAAAAAAGGACATATTGCTATGCTACCAACATGTCAAAAGTTATGCTAATGTCATATCAGTAACAGACACTCCACTATGCTAACACGCTGTCAGTAACAAACACTCCGCTATGCTAACACGTTGTCAGTAACAAACACTCCGCTATGCTAACACGTTGTCAGTAACAGACACTCCGCTATGCTAACACGTTGTCAGTAACAGACACTCCGCTATGCTAACATAATGCCAGTAAACAGGAACTAAGCTGTTCCTGGCTGCTGCTGATATAAACAGTCTCTGCTGTGGCCAGATGTGTTTTTAGGACCTCTGGGTTCATTTCTCAGTAGAATCTCCTCTCATTGTGGGGATGTTGTGTAATGCTGTGGGACGGACCAGATCTGGGTTCAACTTCAGTCTAATGTCCCTGGAATGCACTCTGTAATTCACGGGTCTCACAAATATCAAAGACAGACCTGTGTGTATGAGTGTTTGTACTTGTTTAGGCTAACTCTTCAGGACTTGTTCTGGCATTTTCATGCGTCTTTGAGGACCAATGACCAAGTAAAGGGACTGGATTAAAATGTTAATGGAGTTAATTTCAGGGTCTGTAATTAATTGCTCACATTTAAATCTAAAATCATACATCAATTAAATAAGCAACATTTCCAATTCAAGTGTTAAACCGCTGCTAAATTATTGAATAAATAGAATATGAGCTCAACAACAAAGATATTTAGTTTTTTATTCTTTCTTTTTTATTGCAAACAATTTAAAAAATAAAATAAAAATGATGTTGTTAAAACCAGAAATGTGCAAATACAAAGGTTCTGACTCAGAACTTCTGTATACAAAACCCCCCACAAAAAACAATTAATTCCATTACAATTTTTAACAAATTAAAATCTATAAAATCCATTAATTTAATTAATAAATTAAAATTATGACCATACATTTAACTTATTCGGACCAAAGCGAGGTCTGAATTATCCTAATGTGGCGATAAATACATGTGCGTGGCTGAGTACATTCTTGCATATAACACATATAGAGGAACACTTTTACCCACAAATAGAGGTCAGTGGGGAAAGTGAGGACATTTTCGCGGTCCTCTCTTTTTTTGCAGCTTCTAGCTTAGGTAGCTTTAAAGGTAAGCAGTGGATTAAGTTCTGGTTAGGGTTAGTAATGAGTAAACTAGTATTGTGTAGTGTCCAGGTTAGGCACAAATGCAGTTAGTAAAATGAATGGAAGTCAATGCAAAGTCCTCAGTTTGTATAGAAGTACATGGATGTGTGTGTGTGTGTGGGCGCGTGTGTGGTGTGTGTGGTGGGGGTGTGCGCTCACATGTTAAAGTCATCACACAGGAATCTGTTGTTGGAAGGAAACTCTGAGCCTCTCTTCCCTTTAACTCTTCATCATCTGAGAATAATTTAGTGTCTGCAAGATTTTTATGATCATCTTCAGATATTCCACCTTAAATCTCTCTGAGCCTGTGTGTGTGTGTGTGTGTGTGTGTGTGCAGAGGACGAGCGTTGCCGTCTGTACTGTCAGTCCAAGGAGACGGGTGCCGTGGTGTCCATGAACAGAATGGTGCATGATGGGACGCTGTGTTCCTACGACGATGCCTACAGCGTCTGCGTCCGAGGAGAGTGTGAGGTCTTTATTGTGCTTCAGTTTCCAGGCCTGACTCACATCTTGATCTGTTTTTTCCTGACTCTTGTTTCTAATTTACTGAGGAATAAAGAGGGAAATAAAAACTCTTGACCCAAGATGAGCCTGAATAATTAGGATTTTATTTTCTTTCGGCCAGTTGTTGTTTTCCCTGTGATTGACCAATTTGACCATTTTATTGTAGAATTAGTTCCTATTTTCTGAGGTCTTGTCGCTCAGCAGCGTTGCGTTGCTCAGCATTGTTGCATGTCCTCCCCCCCTGCAGCATGTGGGATGCGACGGCCAGATCGCCTCGGACCGTCGGGAGGATCAGTGCGGAGTCTGTGGGGGAGACGACTCCACCTGTAAGATCGTTAAGGGGAACTTCACCCGCAGCACCAGGAAGCTAGGTGACTCACTGATCAGGCACAACATTATGACCACCCACAGCTTCTCCATCAGAGAAACCTCGGGGACTGGGTCAGGGTCTTCAGTCTGATGGGTCTGATGTTCTCTTTGTCAAAGCTGTTACATCCAATTGTCATGAAAATTATAAACTAATGTTTGAAATGTCACAAAAAAACAGCAAAGAAACAAACATAAAATGTGAATTTCCATGTTGGTATGGAGTAAATCAACCAGGCTGACATGGCTCAGATGTTGCCGCTACGTATGGCAGGAATAACAGGAAGTGGAGGTCGCTAACTGGACCAGGGTCCTTGGTGCCTCTGGTAAGGCTCAGACCCACCAGTGACTGGGAGCGATTGTTACATCTGAACTTACTCAGCTAATGTGTGTCACAAGTCTGTGTAGCGCTGTTAGCTACAGATAACCACTGCTAATGGCAGCTAATAGCAGCTAGCAGGAGCTAGAAGCAGCTAACCAATGATATCCTGCCTCAGCTATGCTGATGATATTTAGCAGTTTCTCATCACCACCTCCTCATATGAAACTGAAAACTTTCTTTCCTGTCTTTCTTTCTTCACTCTGGACAGTTAAAAGCATTTTTTTAATCTGCTTTTGGTTTTTCTGTCTAGTTTTAGCTTAACTGTTTAGGACTTTGGAATTTCTAAATCCTGAAGGAATTTGGAATTTAGAAATAAAGTTTTCAATTCTTCAAACTTCGGGTTGTGGACCAACCAGTCTGAGGCTTCAGGTTCCTCATATGGTCAGGTTCTGACTGCTTGGACTCCAGAACCAAAGCAGATCTTTGGAGTGCTGATGGAGTCTGTGGTCGTAATGTTATAACAGGTTGATGAATGTCTGAATGATGATTGGCCCCATACTGTAGGTTACCTGAAGATGCTGGAAATCCCCAAAGGAGCCAGGCATCTGGTGATTCAGGAGTTTAAGGGGAGCCCTCACACCCTGGGTAGGTGGACTAAAGACGCTTTCGGTCGGCCGATGACTCAGGAACAAAGTTGATCTAGTTTTACGTTGCAGCCGTGAAGAACCAGGAGACGGATCACTTCTTCCTCAATGATGAACATGAGATTCCTGAGAGCCGGGTGGTGATAGAGAAGGGAGTGGTGTGGCAGTACAACAAGACTGGTGAGCAGGAGGCGCTGCACAGCGACGGGCCGCTGAAGTACGGCGTCATACTCATGGTCAGTCCAAAGAAGGACCGGTGCAATACCGCCAATGGTTCTGAAAGGCCCAGAAGAGCCAACCTCCTCCTTTCTCTGCTGTTCAGGTCCGTTCTCACCTGGACTCCAAGGTAACGGTGTCTTACAGCTACATCATTCAGGACTACATCCGCTCCTCTCTTGAGTCCAACCTGGTGCAGGAGGAAGCTGTGGTCTATGAGTGGGCCCTGAAGAAGTGGTCCCACTGTTCCCAGCAATGCGGTGGAGGTATGTCCTGGCCAGCAGGTGTCCAGTCTACAGTGACCCTCCTGGGACTAAAGGTCAGCGTCTGTTGTAGGGACGCAGTACACCCGGTTTGGCTGCAGGAGGAAGGCTGACGGGAAAATGGTGGAGAGGGTCTACTGCTCCGACATCAACAAGCCCAGACCCATCAGCCGCAAGTGCAATGCTGAGAGCTGCAGATCTCCACAGTAACTCATGCAGATGACCACAGAAACCCAACATGACCAATCCGTCTGGTCAGCAGCAGCAGGCTAACATTTGGCTCTTCCACCAGGTGGGTGACTGGGGACTGGGAGGCCTGCAGCGCCTCCTGTGGGCAGACAGGGTGGCAGCGCCGCTGGGTGAGCTGCCAGCAGGAGTCCAGCAGTGGGAAGCAGCGCCGCTTAGTGAACAGCAAGCTCTGTGGCAATGACCGGCCAGAGGCCAAGCAGACCTGCAACCGGTTCCTCTGCCCCGCTGGTTGGAGGACCGGGCCCTGGACCGCGGTGAGGACATGGCTACAGGACCGCGTCTGACCCGTTTCTCCTCAAACTCTTAAAGCTGTTCTCGAGACCAAATTCCTTCAGACTTCCAGTTTCTTCCTTTATTCTGGTTTTAATTTGAATGTTGTTAAGGATTTTTACATGCTTCCCTTCACTAAGGTTCACATTTCTCTGTGGAACAGTTGTTCATGCACCCTCGGCCTTCCTTCTTACAGCTCATATAGCTGTTAACTTCCTGTTTCCTCAGACAGGTCGAATGCCAGCGGGTCACTGGTTCCAGTCCGGCGGTCTGTTTAGAGTCTAACTACCATGAATGTGTTCACAGTGTTCGGCCTCCTGTGGAAACGGGACTCAGGACCGTCAGGTTGCGTGTTTGAATCCTGAAGGTTCACCTGGAAACTGCAGCGATCTGCAGCCAATAGCAGCGCGCCCTTGTCAGGCCCCGCCCTGCAACGGTAGGCCTTGACCAATAGGCAGGTCTCTCGGCTGCAGCCAATCAACCGTTGACGGTGTGTTTCCTTCCCAGGAGATCCGAAGAATGCCATCATCCTATGGCTGTCCAGGTCCAACCCCAGCTTCCCGGCTCCACAGACATCTCCCAGTAAGAACCCGCTAATCCGTCTCCATCTTCTGACCCGTTAGACCGACGTCTCCTCGTTTGTCCTCTTTATGCCAACAACTAAACCGGTCAGAACCATCAGCCACGTCCAACTGGACCTTTGGAGCGTTGCCTATGTAGCAGAGGGGTCGTCTCTCTGACCAGAACCGATTATTGTTGTTGGTGTCTGTCTCACTGGGTCAGACTGGCATTAGCATTGCCCAATCTTTGAGGGTTCCGGCGGTTCTGTAGAACTTCTTGGACTGCTTAGATCTCCCAGAACTTTCTTGATCCCTCTGTGTCTGCAGGGCAGCGTTGCCATGGCGACCGCTCTGTCTTCTGCCGGATGGAGGCGCTGAGTCGGTACTGTTCGATCCCTGGATACAGACAGATGTGCTGCAAGTCCTGCAGCGAGAGGAACGCCAGCAACTCTGATGGGTTCAGTAACTTCACCAACTCCAGCAACTTCACCAACTCCAGCAACTTCATCAATTCCAGCAACTTCACCAACTCCAGCAACTTCACCAGATCCAGCAACTTCATCAATTCCAGCAACTTCACCAGATCCAGCAACTTCATCAATTCCAGCAACTTCACCAACTCCAGCAACTCCAGCAGCCAGAGTCCCACTGACTCCCCAGCAAACAACAGCAGGTCAGTAAAGTAGTAAATACAGTTTTAAGACATAAAATACACACTGATGTAAAACCCACTGAGACCGTGTCGGACCAGGTCTAACCAGATCAAACTGGTTCAAAATTAGTCGAAACGAACCAGAATGTTCTGATTGTTATGAATCAGTTGTCTTCTTTATGATTGCATGACATATCTGCTGAATCAACAATTTAGCTGCAAACTTTTATTTATTTATTTTGTTTTCCTCACATTTTTCTTCTTCAAACGTTCAAAGGATTTATTGGACCAAACTCAGAAGACCATACCAAACAATTCATACCAAAGAGCAACTACTACAACTGTTTGGTATTAGCCCTAGCAAACAGCTAATACCAAACGGCTAACAGCCAGCGGTCTATATCAAACAGCTAATACCAAACAGCTATACAAAATGGCTAATAGCAAACGGCTAATACCAAGCTACTTCTACCAAATGTCTTGCGCCTACATGGAGTAGAGAAGCCAATGTTTCAGAGCTCATTCCTATTTTGATGTGAAATTTGTGCCTTTGTCTTCTAGTTCCTGGGAGTTGACTGAAATGATGATGTCGGTGACCTCGTCTACCTCATCGGTTGGTGATGTAATCAGTGATGTCACCAGCACACCAACCCCTACAAGCAAGAGCAGCACCAACTTTGTCTATGTGGACTATGACTACGAGTTTCAGACGTACGTCGACAAAACGCCTGTTTTTCCAGCTACCACAGCTGCCGCAATTACTGCGGTTACCATGGTTACCACGGTTACCTCCACAGCTGGAACTACGACAGCACGGCCGATAGGAACCACTCCAGAGTATCTGCTGAGCAGGAGAACCGCCCTGGTGTCCGTGGTTACGGTTGATCAGAACCAGACAGCGCCACCAATCAGAACCTCCGAACACACTGCCACAGCACCAGGTGTGCCGGCACCGGCCTCCAGGGAGAAGAACTCGGTGGATGAGGTCCAGTACCGGGTGGTTGGAGCGGACGGTACCACCAGAAACCAGCAGAACCTCTTCGTTCCCCGAGTGCTGCCTTTCCACGAACGGACTCAGAACCAGCGCATCCAGCAGCTTCTGAAGGAGAGGCAGCTGCAGAACCTTCTGAGACTGGAAGAACGAACCAGGGCGAGGCGGAACCTCCTGGCCCAGCAGAACCAGACCAGGGCAAGGTGGAGGGACTGACCCAGTTCTGTTGGGCTTAATAATATCAGTCAATGAGAAACAGAAACTGACAGAAACTCCTCCATCTTTGTTTCTCTGAGCTTAAAGCAAAGTTACTCTTTCAGGCATGAACGACCAGAACCGGGCCGCAGAACGCTCCGGTTCTGTTGGGTTTTATACTCATGCTGTTTGTACCAACTAATCCTGTCTTAATAAAGCAAAGTCTCTTCCAGCTTCTGATGTCATCATGACTCATCAACATCTGGATCGCCTCAGTCCGTCTGAGTGTCCCGCAGTCCGCCAAGGTTTACGGGAAAACCAGAACCCTTTACGGGCCTCTGGGCCCACCAAACCCGGCCAGAACCAACCAGAACCAGGGGTTCTGCATCATAACTTGGTATGAATGGCGGTTGGAGTCCTGTCTCAGTCTGGCAGCCATCTTGTTTCTAGAGAAGAGTTTTTCTCCTTCAATCCTTCCTAGCAGCCAGACTGGTTCAGGGTTATGACCTTTAACCTGTGGGATGTTTGGTCAGCTCTCTTAGCTTCACGCTCTGACCTCTGGCCTCTGACCTTGGAGCAGGTGCTGACTTCAACCCAAATCACCAGGTTCTTGTCCCGTCTCAGGTCCTGGTGTTGCCATGGTAAGTGTTTCCCGGGCAGGTTCTCCAGCAGCCAACCTGCAGGTTCTGGAAAGTGCTGCTGATCCAGAATCGGTCCCTGCTTCCAGAACCACCTGATGCCAGTCAGTGAATCAGCCACCAACTGAGACAGGAAGCAGGGAAGGCCTAAAGCAGGCAGGGCAGGAGGACCAGGGACCAGGGAACATGCAGATCCTGCTGCTCCAGGATCTGCATGTTCTGGTTCTGGTTCTGTTTCCAGACCAGAACCATACCCAGGACTTAGCCTGGCCCTGCAGAATGAGGCGGTTCTGATTTGGTTTTCCGGTCCTGACTGGGTCAGGCACCGCCCCCTGGTGAGCAACTTTTAAGCAACACGTTTAACTGATTAGCTTAGCGGTTACGTGGTCCATGAAGGCGTTGACCGATCAGAAAGCCCGGTCTGTTAGTGCGGTTCTGATCCAGAACAACATGGCAACATGGTTTGTTGTTCAGATAGATGAGAACAGTTTTTCTCTGGATGAAGAAATAAAACCATAACTATCTTCAGCACATATTTCAGGTCTTATTTTATTACTTTTTCACTGATTTGATATCAGCCATATTTTCTCTCAGTTCTGATTCTGGTATATTAATTTGCTAAATGACTTCTCTGGATAATAACCTGAACATGATCCGTAACACTGTAAGATATAAAACTTTCACACAATATAGAGAAAGAATCAGAATGCTCCAATTATCATAAAAGTCACTGATGTAACTATTGAATCACTGTTTTTTTCCCATTAATCATAACAAATCCTGAATTTTAACAGCTGTACACTTCTCTTCACTGTCTGTGATAAAGAACTAGCAGGTGAGCGCCCTCTGGCGGCCAGTAGTTTATCTGTGATCAACTTTTCAGTTTGCTATTTTTAATGGCTTAAATATTTTCAGTTTGATGTCAGGTATAGCTGTACAGAGTTGGGAAGATGCTGCAATTTGACTTCCTGTGAAAGGTTGCGCGTTTATTTACGCAGCCTGATTCTGTGTCAGGACAAACCCAGGGAGAAACACGCCCATATGAGGAGCCTGTCAGAATCCACCCGGGGCTGAAACAACCCACAGCTCGTCCTTGACAGACGAGAAGTAGCCAAGATGGCGGCCGCCGCAGCGAGAAGCCTAAGCTCCAATTTGGCTAAAAACCTCCGAGAGATCCGCCTCCACCTCTGCCAGAGCTCAGCAGCCAGCCAGGGGGCCAGGTGAGCGGGGAGCCGGGGCGGCCGGGGCCGGGGAGGTTCTCCGGTTCATACCGAGGCTAACTGCTGCTAACCGGGGCTAGCTAATGCTAACTGATGCTCACAGGGGCTACCTTCTCCCTGGTTCTGAATATTATTCTCAGTGTTGACCAGGGTTGGTCTCCACCTACCGCATTCTGCGGCCCAGAGACGGAATGAACGGAACAAGAACCTTCCTGGTTCTCTCCGGGTCAGCAGATTCTACTGAGGTCCAGTTTATTGGCGGTTCTGTCCCGGTCTGTCAATCCCAGAAGAGTGACCAACTGTTACTAGGTCGACGGTTCTGCTGATTGGGTCACTGAGCTGAAGAGAACCGGGTCCAGTTCAGAACTACTGCAGCTCCAGAGTCGCACCCTGTAATGGGTTGTAGTCCTCTGCTCACCTGGACCAGGTGGACCAGGTGTCTCTGTCCTTGTGGTGTGTTTAGGGGTAATTGGTTTCCTCAGACTCCAACAAACCAGTCGCTGACCATCAGTCTACCTGGTTATCACCTGGTTATTATCTGCAGGTGTTAGTCAAAAAATTAGAATATCATGACAAAGTAATTCCCTGTAAAAAGTAAAAAATTTATGTTTCATTACTCAACTAATGAAAACTCCAAATTCAGCATCTCAGAAAATTTGAATATTGGGGAAAGGTTAAATATTGAAGACCCCTGATGCTACACTCTAATCAGCTAATTAACACCAAACACCTGTAGATCTGACCTGACAGTTGTCTAAAAGATGACCTTTGACACCTTGTACAAGAAGGCAAGACACAAAGGTCATTGCTAAAGAGGCTGGCTGTCCGCTGAGCTCCGAGTTCAAACACATTCATAGGGAAGGAAACGATGTGGCAGCAAAAAAATGGACAATCATAATAACCTCACCCTGCAGAGGACTGTGAAACAAACCCATTTAAAAATGTGGAGAAGATTCACAAAGAGTGGACTGCAGCTGGAGTCGGTGCTTTAAGAACCACCAGACACAGATATAGACGTGGATTGCAGCTGTTTCATTCCTTGTGTCAAACCTGAACCAGAGACGACATCAGAAACGTCTCACCTGGACTGAAGACAAACAGGTCTGGAGGAAGAGTGGAGAGGCAGAATCCAAATTGCTTGAGGTCCAGTGAAAGTTTCCAAAGTCAGTAATGTTTTGGGTGCCATGTCATCTGCTGGTGTTGGTCCACTGTGTTTTCTGAGGTCAAAAGTCAACGCAGCCACCTACCAGGAAGCTTTAGAGAACTTCCTGATTCTCACCAACTTTATGCAGATTTAATTTTCCAGCATGACTTGGCACCTGCACACGGTGCCAAAGCTATTAGTACCTGATTTAACGATCATGGTGTCCCTGTTCTTAATTGGCCAGCAAAATCTCCTGACCTTAACTCCATAGAAAATCTTTGGCGTATTGTGAAGAGGACGATGTGATACACCAGACACAACAATTCAGAAGAGCTGAAGGCCACCATCAGGACAACCTGGGCTCTCATAACAGCTGAGTAGTGCCACAGACTGATCGACTCCATTGCTGCAGTAATCTGGGCAAAAGGAGCCCCAACTAAGTACTGAGTACTGAACATGTTCATACTTTTCATCTTCATACTTTCAGTGGGCCAACATTTCTAAAAATGCTTTTTTAATATTGGTCTTAAGTAATATTAACATTTTCTGAGGTACTGAATTTGGAGTTTTCATTAGTCGTGAGTTTTAATCATGTAATCATCAACATTAAAAGAAAAAAATCATTTGAAATATATCAGTCTGTGTGTAAGGAATGAATATAATATACAAGTTTCACTTTTTGAAAGGAATTACTGATTTAACTTTTTCATGATAATCAAAATTTTTGACCAGCACTGCTATTATTACCTATGAATGAATGATAATAATAACCCATAAACTGAGGGAAATTCACATGGCTATTACCATGTGAATTTTTTTTTATCTAGAAATTATCTAGTTATCAGCTGGTTATTATCTGGTTAATTCCTGGTTAGTTGGTTATCTAGTTATTATGTAGTTATCACTTGGTCTTTACCTAGTTATCTAGAAGACTGAGCAGAGGAGAGCCCACTTGTCCTATAGGGACACACCCTAATGGATTCATCCTGGATTTATTTGGATTCATGATAACAGGATTTCTGCTGTTCGGAGTTGGTGGATATTGGCACATCAATAAATTTGTGATGGACTGATCCGAACCAGTGAACACAGTCAGACTGACATGCTGTGGGACAGAGACGCGATTCTTTCGCAGGCAAGCTTTAGATGCTAAAACTCAGTAGCGGCCTGGAATCCATCTTGGAGAAGTTGCTAGTTTCAGCCCAATGGGACGACCACGCTAATTTGGATGATTGGAGATGAGAGATGTACCGGTTGAGACTTTAGGGCAGATGGAAATTTTAATTCTGCCCGATCTAAAGACAATAGTTTATTCTGAATCTAGCTCCCTGTGGCCTTGGCTGGCTGACTATCTCAAATCTCCTGGAGTTTATCTAAACAAGTTGCTCTTTCCAATCTCCTCTCCCCTTCTGAGTGACAACCGTGGAGTCATATGGCAGGACTCAAGGACTTGCTCTGAGATAATACCACCTTATCAGAAACTGTTTTTTGCAAGGGAGAGCAGGCTGCACAAAATTCATGGTCAAACTGCACACACATTACATTGTTACAGATACATTTCCCTGACATCACTGCCTTTGCTGGCCATGTCTTGAATGTTGCTACTTGTACTGTCTTTCCCTGATGTGTTGGTTCTTGCCCTGTTTGTCTGTCTAGTTTATTACTTCTAGAAATTGTGCAGTACTCACTATTTAGACCAATATTATACTTTTTAGATTATTATGCAGAGAAATTCCTGTTAGTTTTTCCATGGAAACTCTTTCTAGCTTATAAATTATAAATTATGGAATACTTATAATTATCTTGCAACCCAGAAAAGGAATTGGAACAAACTTAGAATCCAGAAAACCAACTTCCAGAACAGGAACATTTAGTTTGCTATTTCCTTTGGTTTATTTTGTTTGTATTTCCTTCTGATTCATGTAAAGCACTTTGAACTGTCTTGTTGCTGAAAATGTGCTAAATAATATTACCTTACCTTACATTACCTGGTTATTACATTGTTATTACCTGGTTACGGACCCCCTGGTTGCCACGGCGCCCCATGATGATTGTGTTTGGTGTTTCAGGAACTTTGTGGAGCAGAAGTACGTGGCCCTGAAGAAGGCCAACCCAGACCTTCCCATCCTGATCCGGGAATGTTCTGGAGTCCAGGCCCGGCTCTGGGCCCGATACGGTGAGTAGGCGAGGATCTGCGGAGGTCTCACTCTGCTGCATTAAGCTCAACCTGGCCTGATGTGTTTGTGCTCAGATTTTGGGAAGGAGAGGAGTGTCTCTGTGGATAACATGTCAGCTGAGCAGGTGGCCGCCACCCTGCAGACTCTGGCCCAGTCCAAACATTAAGCCCCGCCCCCTCTGAGCCAGCTCTACTTTCTCTATTTTTTCTGTAAATGTGTTGATATGAATAAAGACTCTTGACTCCACAGCTGCGTGTTTATTGGGAGGACTGGGAGGAGTGATCCAGATTGGTTCATGATGAACGGGTCAGAACCAGAACATCTCAGATTCACTCTTTATGATTTCATAAAACATTTTAAACATAAAAAGCATCACATTTTACAGCATCTAATTTCAAAGATTGTATAAATAAAATCCTGCAAGATCTTCAGTTTATTTATAAATAACCCAAATAAGAAAAAATGTCTTGTGTTTTCTCTAAGTCAGATTTTAATGTCTGAGTGAAAGTAAAAAATGTTGAACGTAAGGAGAGCCCTGGATGATTCACAGCAGACCTCCATCTGTGTGTGTGAGACCGACAGCTTCACTCCGCACTTTATAGATTTTATACTAAAACTCATCCAGAGATTCATAAGGTAGAACAAAATAGATCAAATTAAACATGCATCTCAGTTTTTAAGCAGGAAAATTAGGATCTTTTTTTTTTTTGGCACATTGTCCACACAAACAAAAAAAATCTGAATATGGTTCTGCTTTGCTTTCAGCACAATACAACATTTAATACATAAAGATTATACATAAAAAGAGCCAGAAAATACATGTGCTTTCTATGTTTAGTTGCTTTATTTTATGGTTATTGTAGCTGAACGTCAGAGGTCGTTTATTAGATAATTGAGAGTACTGAAGCAGCAGCAGAACCTCCGGCTGGTCCTGGAGAACCTTCAGCAGAAGAAGCTGGAGTGACTTCTCCAGCCTGCAGGGGGCTGTGTTACCCTGCCCAGTCTAACGGGAAGAAAGCCCTAAACCGGTATTTAAAATAAATTTAATTTCTACATAATCCGTGTCAAATCTTAGCTCTTTATTTTCTTTCATTATTTTATTTTCTTTCATCATGTTCACATTTCTAGTGTCTGTGCCCGTTGGTGCGCTGCTTTAAGCCTCCTGCTGGGGTCGCTGTCTGAATGAAACGGCAGGAAGTGACGCCAGTGCACCTCTACACAGCTTCAGACAAACACAACAAACGGAGCAGCGGAGAAAATCATCTTCAACCTACAGAGAAACAGTCAAACACTGAGACTTATACCGTACCACAGCCGGGATAAAGCTCCTGTCAGCCCGGAGCAGAAAACCAGAAGCCCGCAGCGGAGAACCAGAGACCCGCAGAGATGCCTGAGAGTGAGTCTGTTAGCATGCTAACTGTCGGTTAGATAGTGTAGCATCCTGTAGCTAAAAACAAATCTCTATATAATATAGCAATATGATTATGAATTAAACTCTATAATCCCAGAAACATCTCTGGTTGTTTCAGAATGGGTCCTTTAATCTCAAAGAGACTCCGTTAGCTCAGACCGTCACCAGACTCCGCTCTTCTTCTGCCGGTTTGAAGCAGTTTTGCGGTTCAGTTTCTCCTCTTCGTTGCTTTTAAGCTCTTTATCAGGAAGATTAAAACTGAGAACTCGCTGATCATATCGGCATAACTCTCATCATCTGTAGGGTAAATTAGACCAGACAAAAGCAGATTACAGTGGCTGGTTCCGTGCAGGCCAGATTAACCGGATTTCTTTTTTTTTTTTAACCCCTCCAGGGGCTCTTTTTGTGGGCTTTAGAGTCCCTTTTTTTTTACGAAGTAGGCTGACAGGAAAGGGGGAAGGAAAGACATGCGGTAATGCAGGAGCCGGGTCCGGGAGTCGAACCCACGACCGCCGCGTCGAGGACTTGAGGCCTCCAAATGTGGGTCGCGCTAACCCCTACGCCACCACGGCACGCACCAATAAACCGGATTTCTGATCATGATGTGGAACCTCCAGATGTTTCCTCATCGGTCTGGCTTTAGGTCTGACACCCAGGGCCCGGCCGAGGCGGGCCGGGTTTCTTCTGGAGACTCCAGGCAACTTTCCTTCTCTTTGTGAAACGGTGAGAGGAGGTTGATGAGCTGAGTGCCTCACTCACTTCTTCTCACTCACTTCTCCTCACTCACTTCTCCTGAGTACACGGAGACCCTCCTGTAGGAGCAGAAGACTGGTGTTCTTAGGTGATCTCACATGTCTTCTGGTCTGTAGAGCTAGTGGACGCCTCAGTCAAAGGTCAAAGGTTTGTCCTGGGACTGGGGGTCGCGTTTGGTCCTCAGCCTCAGCTTCCTGTTGTTTGGAGGTAAATGTGTGGCGCCCCTGCTGTCCGCCTGCTGCCTAACATATTGTCTGTCTTGCAGCTGAGAGCTACTCCAACCCTCTGGCCCCCGAGGGCCACGAAGTGGATGACCACCGCTCTGCCGCGCAGTGAGTGCTGCTCACACACACACTGCAACACACATCGTCACGGCTCCTGCTGAACTCTGTGTGTGTCTCCTCAGGTCCAAACTGACCAACGATGACTTCAGGAAGTTGCTGATGACGCCTCGGGCCACGCCCGCCTCGGCTCCACCCACCAAGTCCAGACATCATGAGTGAGTTGGCTCAGAGAGCAGCAGGAGGTCAAAGGTCAACTGTTTCTGCTGCACCCCTGCTGACGGGGAGCCGTGTGTTTATTTCCCAGAATGCCGAGGGACTACAACGAGGACGAGGACCCCGCAGCCAGGAGGAGGAAGAAGAAGAGGTCAGAGGTCACGTTCCAGGCTGGTCAGAGTTGGTCCATCTGTCCTCAGCCGTCCTCAGCTGTCCCCTGTGTGTCCCCTGTCTGTCCCCCTGCAGCTACTACGCCAAGCTGCGGCAGCAGGAGCTGGAGCGGGAGAGAGAGCTGGCTGAGAAGTACCGGGACCGGGCCCGAGAGCGCCGCGACGGCGTCAACAAGGACTATGAAGAGACCGAGCTCATCAGCACCACGGCCAACTACCGGGCCGTCGGACCCACCGCCGAGGCGTGAGTACTGCTGCTGCTCCTGGTCCAGATCCAGGTTCTGGTTCTGGTCTCTACATATAAACCCGCCGTCTCATGTGATCCAGGGACAAGTCTGCAGCAGAGAAGCGCCGGCAGCTGATCCAGGAGTCCAAGTTCTTGGGTGGTGACATGGAGCACACTCACTTGGTGAAAGGTCTGGACTTCGCTCTGCTGCAGAAGGTCAGGCTGGGGACAAGAGGTCAGGGGTGAGGCAGGGTCCGGTGGGTCGGCTCTGAATGTGTGTGTCTCCCAGGTGAGAGCTGAGATCACCAGCAAGGAGAAGGAGGAGGAGGACATGATGGAGAAGGTCCAGAAGGAGACCAAGTAAGACCGGCAAGTCCTGCACGGCTACAACGGGTCAGAACCGGTTCTGATCTGCTCTGCTCTGTGTTTGAACAGGAAGGACGTGGAGCCGGAGGAGAAGATCGAGTTCAAGACTCGACTGGGTGAGTCCCCGGTACCAAGGACATGTTCAAGAGTTCAACCCAGGAGTCCAACTGCTGCTAGGGGTGGACAAACCCGTTACTAGGTGGTCGACCCTGTTGCTAGGGTTGCTGTGATTGGTTGTAGGTGTAAACCTGGAAGACAGGTTTACACCTACAACCAATCGCAGAGACTTTTATTGGTGGTTGCTCTTCTGTAATGGCAGTTGGTAACAGTTTTATGCAGCATTGGCGCCTCCTGCTGGTGACGTTCAGACGTCTGATAACTCTGTCCGTGTAGCTTTGACTTCCTGAGGGTCAGATAATGGTCAGGTCTTGGCTCTGATTGGCTGAAACGTGAAACAAAGTAAAACAATAAACCCAATGCTCCGCCCCTCTACTCCAACTGAGTAGGGGGGCTTCTTTACTCAAATTGAAGCTCCACTCCTTTACTGTTAACATCAGCAGCAGCTGTGAAGGCCTGACACACTGCAGGAATCTGAGGGAACATTCAGAGAGAAATCGTTCTGTAGTCGTAAGAGTTTTTTTCCCAAATGGTGTCACCGGTGGCTGCTGTTAGTCCCATGCTAAAAGTAGCTGAAGTTAGCCTCTTGCTGACAGTAGCTGCCGTTAGCCCCGTGCTAATAGTAGCCGAAAGTAGTTGCCCTTAGCCTCATGCTAAAAGTAGCTGCTGTTAGCCTCATGTCCATCCTGAAGCCGTTGTCCCGGGCGTCCCCAGGCAGGAACATCTACCGCGTGGCGTTCCGGTCGGGCGTCCAGGAGAGGAACGAGCTCTTCCTGCCCGGCAGGATGGCCTACGTGGTCGACCTGGATGACGAGTTCACAGACACCGACATCCCCACCACCCTGATCCGCAGCAAGGCCGACTGCCCCAGCATGGAGGTCAGACACGTCCCCATAGAAACACTGCTGTCCGTCTGTCTCCCTCTGTGTCCTCACGCTGTCCTCTTGCTGTCCCAGGCTCAGACAACTCTCACCACCAACGACATCGTGATCTCCAAGCTGACCCAGATCCTGTCCTACCTGAGACAGGGGACACGCCACAAGAAGATGAAGAAGAAGGATAAAGGTTGGACTCACTTGCAGCCTGTGTCCCCTGGACTTGTCCCCTTCCTAACGTGTCTCTGTTTCAGGTAAACTGGATGACAAGCGAGCTCCTGAAGCTGATGTCAGGTGGGTTGTCCTTCACCGTCTCTGTCCCCACGCCCGGCTGTCCGAGTAACGCTTCCACTCCTCTTTCAGCATCTTTGACGACATCGGGGACTACATCCCGTCCGCCACGTCCAAACCCAAAGACAAAGAGCGCCACCGGGGACGAGACGAAGACAGCAAGAACAGAAGACACGCCTACTTTGAGAAACCGCGCGGAGACGAACACCCGCTGATAGATGTAGACACGGGTAGGTGTCCCCCACTCTGACCCGGACTGACTAGCTGACGGGTAACCTGTCCATCTGTCTGTCCCCTGTCCTCCAGCTCCTGGGTCGATCAAAGACCAGATCAAGATGATCAATGAGAAGTTTGGAGCAGCAGCCAACCAGTGGCAGAACCAGGAACCATATCCTTCTTTACTGGGACTTCCTGTCTAACTCTGATCCGGTTCTGAACGGTACCATGAGTCCAGTTTTCAGCCTTAACTGGTGTTTACTGGTTCCCAGAGGAGGGACTCCAGTAAGGAGCAGCTGGGAGATTTCTTTGGAGGATCCAACTCCTACGCAGAGTGTTACCCGGCAACGTGAGACACACATGCACACCCCCACACACGCACACACACACACGCTGAGCCAGGTGTGTCCTGACCTGAGGACCAGCCGCTGTCCCCTCTGATCAGGTGTGTCTCTGCAGGATGGACGACCTGGCGGTGGACAGCGATGAGGAGGTGGACTACAGCAAGATGGACCAGGTGGGTAGTTCTCCCAGCATGCCTTGCTGCTGGCGGCATGGGGTTGGAGGTGATGGCCTGTGGTTCTGTTCCAGGGTAACAAGAAGGGTCCGCTGGGCCGCTGGGACTTCGACACCCAGGAGGAGTACTCTGATTACATGAACAACAAGGAGGCTCTGCCCAAGTAGGCCGGCTGCTCCCTCAGCGCTGACTGGCAGGCGCCAGGCTGCTGCTGACACTGACGTTTGTCCCCGCAGGGCCGCCTTCCAGTACGGCATCAAGATGTCTGAAGGCAGGAAGACGCGGCGCTTCAAGGAGACCAATGAGAAGGCAGAGCTGGACCGCCAGTGGAAGAAGATCAGCGCGGTGAGTCTGATGAAGGCTAGAGTCTGGTTGAAGCTCCTTCCCTCTGCTCTGGAGGCTAAACTCTCTGTTCTGATGCAGATCATCGAGAAGAGGAAGAAGATGGAGGCTGATGGGTAACTACTTCCTGTTTACTGCTTCCTGCTTTCCACTTTTTGTTTTCTCCTTCCTGTTTACTTCTCCTTGTTTTCTCCTTGCTGTTTACTCCTTTTTGTTTCCTCCTTCCTATTTTCCACTTCCTGTTTGGTGTTTATTGTCTATAAAACATTATCCGGTTGTTTTTCCAGTGTCGATGTTAAGAGACCAAAGTATTGAAGACCTGCTGAAGTTCTGCTCTCTGACCCGTACTGACCTGTTGTTAGGAACCGTAAACACACAGTCTATTGTCATGCAAACAAGATTTATCCTGAATATTGTATCTGTTGTTGTTGTGATTTCCCAATAAAACCATCAGATCCCAGTTTGTCTCACTGGTTTGATGTTCCAGACCTTCTAGGCTTGTGTAGCAGGAGATTGGGACAAGGGATGGACTGAGGAAGGTTCTGGTCTCCAGCGATCCTGAGGCGAGTCCACTCTGGGCCGGCCAGAGTCCAGAACTTGGACTCTCCTTCTAAGATAGAATCGTTTTGAACCAGTTCTCTGATGGTTCTGGGCTGGTTCTGAATGAAGTGTAGTATCTGATGTCTTGCAGGGGGCAGTGCTGCTCTGAGCTCAAAGTTCTGGTTCTGGTTCCATAGCACAAACTGAACAGGACCAGTATGCACTGGGTTGAACCCATGGTTATTTACCAGAGCAGGAAACAATGAAAGGTTTGATCTTTATTTCCTTGCCAAACTGGAAACAATAAACCGTAAAAAAAAAACGTCCAAGTTTCGGACATTGGACTTCTCTTGCTGTGTGCGACAAACTGGTAACTGTCCAGGGTGAACCCCGCCTCTCGTTAGAGACATCGGCTCAGTGATGTAACTTTTACAGGATGTTTGGTTTGACAAACAGTCCCCACCACACACACACAGAGGCTTCTACGGATTACAAATCCAGTATTACACACCCACGGGTATTTTGAGACTATTGTATCTTCATAGAGAAACAGTTATATTAATATAATTAGCGCATCCATCCATGCTGACTGGATTTAATGACGTCAGTCAACAGTTAAGGTTCAAGCTTTAAATGGATATATAACTGTGTACTGGGACATTTAGGCATTTTCTCCCTGTATTCTACCTGAAACTTAATAAATGACAGAACACGTGAAAAAAATAATGCTCTAAAAATAAACAATGAACACGTTTCCTCCTGGTCACATGACCGTGTTTTTTCTGCCAACATGGCTACCGAGGACCTGCCGTCTGATTTTGACATCGTCATTTTGGGCACAGGTAGGCGCTAACCTGGATGTTGTGACGTAATCTGGCTTGGGTCTTGTGTCGTAATACGTTCTGGTTCTGGCTCGATCCAAACCATCCCCAAAGACCGATGTAAACCAGTCTGAACCAGACCAGGAGCTGGACTTAGCCAAGCCGTTAGCTATAGGCTAACAGTCAATGCATTTTCAATGACAGCGGCTAGAAGCTAACGGTTAGCTGCTAGATGGAAGAAGTAAGATAAACACTACTACTACTACTACCAATAACAATAATAATAATATTAATTGTAATAGTAATAATATAGTAACGAGGCTGAAAGTGACAAGAAAGAAGAGAAGCAAAAAAGGACTACAAAACGGAGCTAGCTTTAGCTAGCTGAGGCTAGCAGCTGCTCAGGCTGGTGGGTGTGTCAGATCATCGGTAGTAAACAATGTTTATGGTCAGCAGCAAATCAATAATCACTTTTATCATCATTGCTCCTCTTTATTAGAACTGAAACGCTGATTGGTTCCAGATTAATCAGAATCAGAACCTGGAACAGGACCCCCACCCACAGACTCAGCAGAACACCAGTGTGCTTACTGGTTACTGGTCACTACAGAACCTCCACATGAGAGCCGTCATGTGGAGGTTCTGTAGAAACCCGGTTGTGTTCCTGGAGGTTCTGATCTGGAGGTTCTGCTGGGTCTAATAAAGTTCTGGTCCAGACTCTTCTGGTTTTGTTAAGTAGAACCCAGATGTTCTCTTCAGAATGAAGCTTGCTGCTCGGAGGCGTCCACCAACATGCCTGATTTAAAACATCTATAGTTGTTTTTACTCCAGAGGAAAAGTTAGTTTCACTGTTTATATTAATTTAATAAACAACAGAGCTGCACAGAGACTGAGCCCCGTACTTTGACTAGGACACAAGGGAGGTCTGTGGGGATTGTGTGCTATGTGGTTCTGGGTCCGGATAGAAAAGAACTGAGGCGGGCCTCCTTTATCCCCTCCTGTCATCGATTCTGAATGTTAGATGATGAATCTGTATTGGTTATTGATTGATCAGGTTTGGCTGAGTCGGTGGTGGCAGCTGCCTGTTCGAGGGTCGGACAACGAGTTCTCCACCTGGACAGGTGAGCTCCAGCCTGCCTTAGGTCAATGTCTACTTAATGATCAATCAGGTCATTGATTATCACCAATAATATCACCCGGGAGGGATTTTATTGTGAAAGGCTTCCGTTTGTGTCCTCAGGAGGAGCTACTATGCCGCGAACTGGGCTAGCTTCACCTTCAACGGCCTGCTCACCTGGATCCAGGAGCAGAACGTGAGATTATTGGTTATTGATCATATGATCAGTGATTATTGATCTTCAGCTGACTGATTTGTGTGTCTTGGTAGGAGGAGCCAAAGCCAGAGGAGGTCAGGGATTGGTCAGGTCTAACGGAGGAAGGGGAGGAGCTAATTCACCTGTCACAGGCAGACTCCGCCTCCATCACCAACCTGCAGGTGTTCAGCTACGCCAGGTAAGCTTCGCCCCCTGCCTCCACCTGTGGGCCGGGACGACTTGTGAGCTGTTTACATCTCCCCAGTGAGGAAGAGGAGGAGGAGGAAGCTGCAAACACCACAGAAGAAGAGAAAGCAGCTGATGAAGAAGTGGTTAAAGAGTCGTCAGAGACAGAATCTGCAGGTGGGACCTCATCGATACTCGTTATCTGTTATTGATCAGCATCTGGATTAACAACTCACATGTTCAGACTCAAAGGAGGAAGAGGAGGAAAAGGAGGGAGCTGGGGAGGAAGAGGAGCAGGTGAGGAAAAGTCAGTGCATTAACCAGGTCTGATCATGTGACACTAACTGTTATCAACCAATCACAGGCCAATCAGGCAGAAGGGGAGGAGCCAGAGGCTGACCAGCCACACCCCTCTTCTCCTGGCCAATCAGAGCCAAGCAGGGAGAAGATCAGTTACGCCCAGCTGGTGAAGGAAGGCCGGAGGTTCAACATCGACCTGGTCTCCAAGGTAAATACAGCTGTGATGTCATCATTTGGACAGCAGGAGTAGCAGCTAATGATGTGACACACTAAGCCCCTCCCCCTCCTCAGCTCATGTTTTCTCGTGGCTCATTGGTTGATCTGCTCATCAAGTCAAACGTCAGCCGCTACGCCGAGTTCAAGAACGTCACCAGGATCCTCACCTATCGCCACGGCAACATAGAGCAGGTTGGTTTTTGGTCTGCCATCCTCCTGCTAGGCTCTCTACTGACCTGTGCCCTCTGACCCCTGCCAGGTGCCGTGCAGCAGAGCAGATGTGTTTGCGAGTCGCCAGCTGTCGGTAGTGGAAAAGAGGAAGTTGATGCGCTTCTTGACTTCCTGTGTGGAGGAGACGGAGGAGCAGACAGGTGACTACTACCTCTCCTCCTGATGACATCATCAACTGTTCAGCCTGAGGCATTGTGGGTAATGCAATCTTCTGCCTTCAGCATACCACGGTCGGCCATATTTGGAGTTCCTGCGGGACCAGCAGCTGGGGGACAATCTGCAGCACTTCCTGCTTCACTCCATCGCCATGGTAGCCGAAGACACACCCACAGAGGAAGGTCTTGCCTCGACACGTCACTTCCTGCGCAGCCTGGGTCGCTACGGCAACACTCCCTTCCTGTTTCCTGTGTACGGCCTTGGAGAGATCCCCCAGTGCTTCTGCAGGTGAGAACCAACTGTTCCCATGACGACGACGCCACAGGTGGAAGGGAGGGAGGTTCTGCTCCAACCCGGTACTGCTCGGCAGACATCAGTGCTTGTTCTGCTTGATTTTAAAATTCTGGTCCGACCTTCTTGGGAGGTTCTGGTTCTGTTGGGTCGGGTCGGGTTTGATCAGCTGGTACTGCCTCCAACCACAAGCTGGACAGTGTTTGTTTGCAGTTGGGAAGTTACAGAAGAGAAGGGGCGTGGCTAGACAGACAGCTACCTCTGATTGGACAGCATTAGAAGCCAGTAGAATTGTGGTTCTGACGCTCTGACCCGGTGTCGTTGCAGGATGAGCGCTGTGTTTGGAGGGATCTACTGCCTCAGACATTCTGTCCACTGTCTCATCGTGGACCGGGACGCCAACAGGTAACCATGGTAACCGCACCAACCAGAGTCATGGGACGGTTTGGACCGGTAGAGGTCCGTTTGGGTCAGAACCAGCGTGTTCGGTAGTGTTCGGTCCTGCTCCGGCCTGCTCTGACCCTGTTCTCAAAGAGCGGACCTGGTTTGACCTTTGACCCGACTCACCTGTAATGAGCCCCAGGTCCAATCAGAACCACTCAGAAGTCAAACCTCAACCCAGTTCTGCTCCATGAGGGTGCAGAGTGGAAGAGGTCAAAGGGCACAACCCCATCCAAATGGGCCATGGTTCGGGTTCTGGTCCAACTGATGCTTTGTAACATCACTTCCTGTTGCAGGTGCAAGGCGGTGATCGACAGCCGAGGACAGCGAATAAGCTGCAGCCACGTTGTCATGGAGACCAGATACCTGGACAGGAGCAAGGTGGCCACACCCCCCAGGTGAGTTCAGTGAGACCATAGAGCACCTGGTGATGATGATGATAATGATGATGATGATAATGATGATGATGGTGATGGTGTGTGTCTCCAGGTTCCTGAGCCGAGCCGTCCTCATCACCGACTCCTCAGTCCTTCCCTCAGAGTCGAACCAGCAGGTAACCCCTCCATCAGCAGGTAGTCCCCAAACCCCCCGCCCCCTCATCAGCAGGTAATCCCCTAATATGGGGAGGTAACCTCTCCCCATCCCTCTATTAGCAGGTAACCCCGCCCCTATCCACACTGCTGGATCTTGATTGGAGCAGTAAACAGGAGTAGGAGCTTAGCCATCTCACCTGTGTGTGTGCAGATTTCCATGGTAACTGTTCCCCCTGAAGGAGGAAGTCCTGCAGTGAAGATGGTGGAGCTCAGCTCGTCCTCCATGACCTGCATCCCTGGAACCTGTGAGTGGGCGGGGTTCATCAGGTTGCCATAGAGATGGCCACAGGCTCTAATTGGTTTCCTGTTTCAGATCTGGTCCACCTCACCTGTCGGTCGGTTGGCTCTGCCCACCAGGACCTGTCGCCGTTGGTAACCAGGATGTTCAGAACCACAGAGTCTCAGGAGGAAGGTGAGAAGCAGAACTGAGGAGGAGGAGGCAACACAGTTCCGGTTTCCTCCCCTTCTTCTGTGGTGTAATGGCCATGTTGGTGGTAATGAGGAAGGCTTCTGACCTTTGCCCGGCCTCTCTGACCCCGCCTCATCTGGCCCAATCTCCTCATGTTGTCCCTTTGTCCCCAGACCGGCGTCCCTCTGTCCTCTGGAGTCTGTACTTCAACATGGCAGATGGCATGGCGTCGCAGGTCGAAGGTCAGCCGCTACCTTCTAACGTCCACATTTGCCACGGTCCAGACAGTGCTCTGGGACACGAAGACGCTGTCCAACAGGTGAAACACCTAGGGTCACCTGGTCCTCACAGGTGGTATTGTGTTAAGGGTTATCATGGCCTCCAGCTCTTCTTCTTCTGTTGTTTTCAGGCGGCTTCCATCTTCCAGAGGATCCTCCCAGAGGAGGAGTTCTGTCCTCCGGCACCCAACCCAGAGGACATTGTCTACGACGGAGACAACTCGTCCACTGGAGAGGACAGGGGAGACATGGGCCAAGACGATGGGCAGAACCCAGAGCAGAACCAGAACCAGGAGAACCCAGACCCAGAGCAGAACCAGAACCAGGAGAACAGGAACCAGAACCAGGAGAACCCAGACCAAGAGCAGAACCAGAACCAGGGGAACCCGGAGCTGCAGAGGGTTGGACCTGAGGAACCTCCATCTTCATCCTGAAACCTTCCAGAACCAGCACCGGGTCAAACTTTCTGCTGGCTTACTTTGTTCTGTTTCAATGTTTTGTCTCAATAAAGTTTCATTATGAATCCAAAAACACCAGCAGGTCAGATGTTTACATACCCATCAGCCTCTCAGCGCATATTGGACCAGTACTGACATAAATAATAACATGCATGCATACATATAGCCGCAATGCGCCTGCGCAGTTGTACAGTCACTTCCCGGAAGTGACGAAGCGAAAGTAAATCCCTTCAGAAAGTTAATTCAGCTGCGGCTTCTAAGTTGTGTGAATCGTTTAACCTGAACCGGTGAGTCCGGTCTGGTTCGGTTGTGATGTCAGAGTTCCGAACCTGCACGGTGCTGTTCGGCCCGGGTGAGGTTTGGACCTGAGCTCGTTACCAGCCTGGTTTTGGAGCTGCAGCTCAGGCGGTTGTAGGTTCTGCTCTCTGATTGGTTCTGATGAGTTCAGCTGTCAGTTTAAACGGAACCAGGAATGAGTGGGATCTTGAGTAGTTCAGATTCGGGTTCGGTTCTGGACCAGAACCACAGCTAAGCGCTGATTTCTGCTTCGGTTCTGTAGCTTCACTCCCTGGACCCGGATGGATGAGACCTGAGGGAAAAGAAGAGGAGGCCACCGACCTATCGGTCCCAGTCCCGCTGCGTCGGTCCATCATGGTTCCGATGGTTCTGTTGCGGCTCTCACCAGCAGAACTCTAACCCGAACCATTCAGACCGTCCAGCATGTACGGTCTTGTGCGCTATTCGGTTCCCCTGCGAAAATCTGTTCCCCCTGTGTCGGGAGCGCGCATTACAGCCGGAGAGGCGGATCTGACCATTTTCACGGCGCTTCTGATCGATTTCTCGGTAAAAACAACTCAGTTAATCATGTCAAGCTTGTAACATTTAGTTTAATCGGCAGCTATTGTTTACAAAATTGTAAAAATAATTAAATAAACGAGGTCTTTTTACGCTGTTTTGTGTTATTTTAAACGCCAAGAGAATCGGTCTTTTTCTAACTTTTGTCACTTACGCCTGACAGAAATAAAAGTCAGTCAACACTTAGTGTGTATTTATAATTTTTCATTGCTGATATAAGACGATTGCTGAAAGCATGGCATAATTATTAAGACTTCCTGAAAAGACGAAAGCGTGGACTTTCTGGTAAATCCCGTTCTAATGTAAAATATGACAGATTACTGTAGTAAGGGCATTTCTAGTATACTGCAGGCTATCACACATAACAATTTTTGAGAATTTGGCAACAGTTGCCCTTTATTCCCAAACGTTATGGGGGGAGGAGAGTAGAGAATGAATATTTCAGCTGCCTGAAATAACCTGTTCCCCTCCATAACATGGGAACAAATTAATTCACCAACAAGGCCTTAACTCTGTTTATTCCTCTTATCATCAACAATAAATCCTGTGAATTTGGTAACATTTGCTCTTTATTTGACAAAGTTATGAGGGGCCTTGGGATTTAAACTTTTTTCCATAGCTGCCTTATATCAAAGTCTTGTAAGTATAAATATCAAACAGTTTTCAAAATGTAATTTATTAACCTTTAAACAACATACATAAACAAGCACACCACAGCAATCTCAGGAACAAAGGCAACTAAGGCAAACACGCAAAGCAGTGATATGTTTTTTCAGTTGGTGGGCTTCCCACACATGCATGATGGAACCACCTCAGACACACGTCACACTGGATCTAGGAAAGAAACCAAAAATATCAGGTTTTTTTTAGAAAAATATGTCTTTACAATTACAATATATAATCAATCATTTTAGATTCCTTTATATTCCAACTGTTGGAGGATCATATCATAGCTTGTTTACGCAAGATAAGATTAGATAAAACTTGTCCTCTTCATTTAGTTTACTAACACTAAGTCTTTGAATAATTCTAAAAACTTTCCTACCCAGTTCACATCCGTGTCACTTTCCATCTCTCCACAGAAGTGACACAAGTCTTTTAGGTCCTCTGTTAACAACAAAAGTATAAAAACACACACACACGATTATACATGTACAATCGTGACCGTATATATGTGTGTTTGTGTGTGTATAAAACTATTACACAGGATGTGCTAAGCACCAACACAGTCATTTATGAAAAAAATATAGAAGATGAAATGATTGTACTTATTAATTTGTAGACAAACAATTTCCTTAAATAAATGTTTTCAGAGTCCATGTTAATGTATTAAGTTTTGCTAAGTACAGATGTTTTAGCCAAACATACAAATAATAGTAATCATGATAACAATTGTCATAAACACTCAAAATAAGAATATTAATGTTATCCTCACCACTGTTAAGGATTAGTCTCACAGCAATTTCCAACCTCATGCTGTGGACCGCCTCTCTGAGAGCATACATTACATAAAGATAATCACATCAACAGTAATATTTATTATAACCATCTTAGATTTCAAAATATCAAATAATTAATTGCTTCAAACGATATATAGACAAATAATGACCAACAGTTTCAAAATTCACAGGGTTTGCTTATTTTTTCCCATGTTATGGAGGGGAACAGATTATTTCAGGCAGCTGAAATATATGGTTCCCCCCTCATAACTTTGTCAAATAAAGAGCAAATGTTACCAAATTCACAGGATTTATTGTTGATGATAAGAGGAATAAACAGAGTTAAGGCCTTGTTGGTGAATTAATTTGTTCCCATGTTATGGAGGGGAACAGATTATTTCAGGCAGCTGAAATATATGGTTCCCCCCTCATAACTTTGTCAAATAAAGAGCAAATGTTACCAAATTCACAGGATTTATTGTTGATGATAAGAGGAATAAACAGAGTTAAGGCCTTGTTGGTGAATTAATTTGTTCCCATGTTATGGAGGGGAACAGGTTATTTCAGGCAGCTGAAATATTCATTCTCTACTCTCCTCCCCCCATAACGTTTGGGAATAAAGGGCAACTGTTGCCAAATTCTCAAAAATTGTTATGTGTGATAGCCTGCAGTATACTAGAAATGCCCTTACTACAGTAATCTGTCATATTTTACATTAGAACGGGATTTACCAGAAAGTCCACGCTTTCGTCTTTTCAGGAAGTCTTAATAATTATGCCATGCTTTCAGCAATCGTCTTATATCAGCAATGAAAAATTATAAATACACACTAAGTGTTGACTGACTTTTATTTCTGTCAGGCGTAAGTGACAAAAGTTAGAAAAAGACCGATTCTCTTGGCGTTTAAAATAACACAAAACAGCGTAAAAAGACCTCGTTTATTTAATTATTTTTACAATTTTGTAAACAATAGCTGCCGATTAAACTAAATGTTACAAGCTTGACATGATTAACTGAGTTGTTTTTACCGAGAAATCGATCAGAAGCGCCGTGAAAATGGTCAGATCCGCCTCTCCGGCTGTAATGCGCGCTCCCGACACAGGGGGAACAGATTTTCGCAGGGGAACCGAATAGCGCACAAGAACTCTTAGCTGGAAAGGCCATGATTCAGTAAAAAGTTCTTTATAAACTAATAATTTAGTCAGTTTGTCTTAAATATCTAAAGTTTAATTCAGAATCAGCCAGGGTGTTGGACCCTGCTGAGCAGGTTCATCAATCAGCTGTCAGGATTTAGTCTCAGAAAGGGGCGGGGCCTAGCGGCAGACCCATACCATATTTTAACAAGCTCCACTGCACTCCAGAACCGAAGGGGGCGCTACTTCCCACATGAGCCTCGATCTTACCATGTTGTTTTTTAAAAAAAAAAATCTTTTGATTTGTTAGAACAGTTATCAAACACTAACATAGTTGTTGTTTTTACTCTTAATTATTTTCTAAAGCTGCAGACACTTACTGTTTACAACTTTTTTATTATTAGAAAAATTATTTAATGTATGAAATAGCTCCCCCTTCAGTTCTGGAGAGTCTCCAACTCTCCCAGTTACGACTCGTAAGGCCGACTTTGCATTTCAATATGGTTGTTCCCAGCATCAGCAGCAGTGTTGGTTTTAGTTCCCTGCAGCAGCAGACAGACCAAGGTTTTTATTGGCTCTAGTGGCCTTTATTTGATACTGAATGGACAGGAAAGTGGGTAATGAGAGAAGGGGGAAGACATGTGGCAAAGGTCACCATGGCGGGAATCGAAACTGCGATGGCCACCTCCATTACTAAGGCCTCCTTATGTGGGCTGTGCTTAACTCCTGCACCACCACAGCACCCCATGATGAACGTTCTCTGTCCTGCAGGACCTTCAGCCATGGAACCAGAACCAGAACCGGACCTGACCATTGTCCTGCTGGGGAACTCTGGCGTGGGGAAGAGCGCGTCAGGGAACACCATCCTAGGCCGCGCGGCGTTCATGTCCCGGGCGTCCTTCAGTCCCAGCAGCATCCCTGTCAGACAGGAAGTGGGTCGGGTCTTCGGGACGCAGGTCCGGGTCGTGGACACGGCCGGGATCCTGGAGTTCGAGGAACAGATCCGGTTCTGCTGCCAGGAAGTTCAGCGGACCAGCCGGGCCCACCTGTTCCTGCTGGTTCTGAAGCTGGACCGCTTCACCCAGGAGCAGAACCGGGCGGTTGAGGCATCCCTCAGGGCAGTCGGGGGGGAAGGCTTCGACCGCTGCTTCCTGCTCTTCACCCATGGAGACGCCCTGAAGGACGCCTCGTTAAGGGAGGCTGCCCCGTTAAGGGAGGCTGCCTCGTTAAGAGACGCCGCCCTGAGGGACTTTGTGTTCAGGGACGAGCAGAGCTCGCTACCGGAGGTGGCTCGTAGGTTCTATGGGCGGATGCACCTGTTCAACAATGGGGACGGTGGAGGACAGCAGGTCCAGGAGCTACTGGACAAGGCTGGACACCTGTTGCTACCTGCAGGTAAAGAGCTGACGAGCTAATTAGATAACAAGCTAGCAAGCTAATTAGAATTAGATAGCCAACTAACGAGGTGGTATTATGTAATATTGACTTTATATTGTGTTCTAATGTTTTTCCCGCAGTGTTTCTTTGATTCTTTCATGTGTGAGAAATCCTTTAATCTCCATGGCAACCATTCAGCTGTGCAAAAAGCCTAGGTGGACCTACCCCCATCTTCGAGGCTCAGCTCCTCCCTCACTCAGCTCCTACAGACTAGCCAGCAGCAATTAGCAAACAGCTGGTGGAACTGCTGAGCTCATTATAGGAGCTGCTGCTCAGAGCAACACTGGTAATAATAGCAAAGGGTTAACAGAGGAGCTTGGGATGACTTCCTGGAGGCGGAGCTTCAGAAAGAGAAGGAGTTTCTTAAAGAGACAGATGCACACTTTCAAGGCATTAAATCAGAAAGTAAAATTTCTATTATGAAGCACTTTTATAACAACTGAAGGTAAAATGGAAAACATGGTACCGGCCCTTTAAGGAGACAGCAAGCGGTCCACTGGCTCTGTTGAGTCGATTGTTCGGTTTGATATTCAAACTGGTTTAAACTGGAAGGGTGTGAATACTTTTCTCCCCACTTTCTCTGGTCCTGCAGAAACTTCCAGTGACGGGACAGACCGGGTCACAGGTTCTGATGGTCCAGATGGTTCTGATGGTTTTGCTGGTTCCGCCCTGCTGAGGGACAGGAGGATCGTCCTGATCGGACCAGCTGGTTCTGGAAAGAGTTCTGCTGGGAACACTCTGCTCGGGTTCCGGCACTTTGAACCAGACTCGGATTTTGCCGGAGTGCGGTCAGACCCGGAGCGCTGTTCTGCTGAGGTGGGCCGCGTCCAGCTCACTGTGGTGGACTCGGCTGGACTGTCGGAGGAGGTTCTGACCCTAAACCGGCTGGTTATGGAACTCCGGACCTGGATGTACCTGGCGGAACCGGATCCTCACGTACTGGTTCTGGTGCTGAAGATCGGCCGGCTGAGCTACGGTTCCACCCAACTGCTCCGCCTGCTGACCCGGCTCCTGGACCAGAACCAGAACCTGGCCCGGCATGCTGCAGTTCTGTTCACCCACGGAGACGCCCTGGGGGGGCGGAACCTGACTGACCAGGTCCAGGCCAGCAGCTGCGTGTCGGACCTGCTGACCCGCTGCGGCGGCAGGCACGCGGTTCTGGATAACACTCAGAACCAGGATCAGGTCCAGGTGGACCGGTTCCTACGCCTGCTGGACCAGATGGTCCAAGAGAACTCGGGACGGTTCTTGAGCCCAGCTGACTGGAACCGGCCACCAGGTCCGGGTCAAACGTTCTGGAGCAGACTGAGAGGATCGGGTCTGCTCAGGGTTCTGTCTGCAGTCGGGTTGGTCCAGATTTTGCTGGTCAATAACCAGAACTATCGGTTCTGCTGCTGACCCAGAGACACGGGGCCAGACCCGGTCCTGGTTCTATTCCTGGCTCCATTTCTGAATATATCTGGAGCATTCTCTGTTTCAGAACAGTCCTGTCGAACCGGACCGGGTCTGTCCAGGTTCTGCTGCTGAGCCAGAGACAACGGTTTTAATTTTTCTGCAGAACAAAATATTTCTGTTTTTTATTTTGCATTTTTGGATGATTTTATAATAAATTTCTAACATTTCATGAATCTGGATTCGTATCGTGACGTTTTTATTCATGAAGCTCGTTAAAAGTATTCACTCTCCCAGTTGGCAGCATCAGGATGCGGGAAGCTATTGGTAAGCTAGTCTGTAGTTTCAGTGTTTTGCTACCATGTTAGCTTACTGTTAGCTTGCTATTCACCCCACATTACCCAGAATCCCTGTCTACTTTCTGTTGAAGGTTTCTAAGTTTCCTCTGCTACTTTCTCCTACTGCTCTCAAGTTATTAAACCGAATGTTCAGATTCAGAACCAGCCGGGCCCAGAACACCCTCTGCTGGTTCATGGCTCCACCAGCATGGGGAGACACCACCTACTTCCTGCTGAAGGTTGTATGGTCCAGTCACTTCTCACTGTGTTCATCTATAAGGACGTCGCTCCTTCACATGCCTGGTCCTGAGATATTACCAGAATCTGACCTTGATTCAGAAACTGATCTTGATCCAGGTCTGGACCAGAACCGGACCAGAATCCTCCAGGAACAGCAGCAGCTCGGTTCTGGTCTCACTTCCTGCTTGGTTCACTTTGGTTCCACTTTGAGTCGGATCTGCAGCGATTCGGGTCGACCAACAACTCTCAGGTAGGAAGAACCGCTACGGGTCAGAACCCCTACGGGTCAGAATCAGTACAGGTCAGAACCAGTACATGAACACACTCTAGGAATAAAGTAACATCCATAGTAAAAATATTAGTATGACGGTTTATGCTGGGGGTTCTGGAGGGGTGTCTCCTCTGGGTCCATGGTGGTCTCTGGTGTAGTGGGTTTCCACTCAGGGCTCTGGATTTGGGGGCGACTTGTGAACATTATTACAAGTCCATGCCTGTAAGGTTATGGAGAAACCTTACAGGCACACACTCAGTCTCAGGTGTGTGTGTGTGTGTGGGGGGGTGTGTGTTTGGCTGCGTTTTGCAGTAAATGCATCAGCCAATAGCATGAAGTGTGTTTGTTCTACTGAGATTCTATTATTAAACACGCCGTTAGCTGTTCTAGTTTCTGTTTTTTCTTTTCTGCAGGTTTAGAGGCAGATCGAGGGCTTTAGCACCTCGTTACATTTAACACCTGCTGCCTTCCAGACCAGTCAGGTCTACTGGTTCTGATCTGCATCCAGAACCAGAACCAAACACAGAGAAGCAGCATTCAGTTTCTATGCACCACAGGTCTGGAACAGACTTCCAGAAAGCAGAAATACCGACGAAACCCTGAGTTCACTTAAGACCAGGAACCTGGTTAGAGTTGCTTTGATTATTGATGACTGGAACAATGCTCAACATAATCGATAATGATTCTGATGGTGGCGTTTGACATCATGTCTGATGTGTTTGTGAAGTAAATGTATTCGAAGCACCTTGGTGCGTGGGTGGAGGATGTAAGTTCTGTCTTGTTAGAAGTCATGTGACCCAAACCCACTCTGACCACTGACTTGCATTTCCTCTCCACAGATCAGGGGGGGGGCGGAGCCAGCTGTCTCAGCATGTTGCCCTGGGTGACGATCCTGTTGGTGATGATGATGAAGAGAAACAGTTAGTGACCTTTCATTGTTCCCACCAGAACCAGAACCACATGGGTCATGATGGTGACACCTTTATTCATAAATCAGAACCAGCAGGATTTGGTTAAACCACACAGGCTTACCAATGTTAAGCGTAACCATGGAAACAGTGCCTTAAACAAAGCCACAAATACCATCATTATCCCTCATTTTTAATCAAATATACTTGATAAAATGTTAAAATCAGATGTTTTTTTTAAACCTCAGAATCAGCTTCACTCAGACTGTGGAGGAAAACAGCTGCTAATGCACTAAAAGTAGAGGTCATTTTTAGATTATAGTGCGTTAGCACTTTAGCTAACTTTGAAAACAGTTAGCATGCCTGGCTTCATTTAAATAATTTTTTCCAGATTAATTCTAAAGCAGAAATTCACTTGGTTGTGTGTAAACTTTCAGTCAAATAAAATTCAACATCTGTGTTGAAGTTTTGTTTTCGACTGTAAAGGATCCTTTAGGTAGTTAGTCTTGTATATTCATGCTCTTATTTTGAAGGGAGCGAACACTGTTTCTGTTTCCTCTCCACATGTCCTCTTTGCTTCTATGGGGCAAATTCTAAGGCTGCAATAATCGAACAAATGAAAAATACAAACGACCAGGATATTATATAAATATTTAAATACAAAAATTCATGAATAGATGTCTTTGAGGGAAGGTTGTTGTTCCTGGACAGCAGCAGGAAGTTCATCTCTGCTGTAACTTGTGAACAGAATGTGGGAGGAAATGATTCAAAGACTTGAAGGATATGAAACTTTAAATCTGGTTGATAAAGATGTGATAAACCTTCAATAACTGAAGGGAAATAACAGTGCCACCTGGTGGACAGGTAAGGTACTGATCCATCACATGTTCTCTGTGTGTGACCTCTGACCTCAGATGCCTCTGCTGACATTACCAACGTAACTAGAACCAGCGGTGAGAGCCTCAAGCTGTTGCCTGACATCCGAAGGGGCCGTAAGGGGATCGAACTGCATTTCAGGTGGACCCACCCCCTCCTGCTGCTGGACAACCAGAGAACCAGGTGTCCCCACGGCCGCTGTGAGCTGCTGGAGGACGGGTCGCTGAGCTTCAGCAGTGTCCAGCCAGAGGACTCTGGAGTCTACACCCTGGAGGTCTACAACCAACAGGGGTATAGGCAACACAAGCAGGTGTTCCATCTGCAGGTGAAAGGTGAGTCCAGCAAACACCGTTTATGAAGGCTGAGGTTCTCCACCTTCACTAGAACCACCCGCAACAAAACTTATGGCACCATGTTAAGGCCAAATTTAAGACTATTCCTCAGCCAGCGGGGCTGCTTCCCTCCCTCTGGAGTAAATACATCCTGAAACCACCCATCTGATTATTGATTGTTGATTAATAATTAATGATTATTGATTAATGACTGATAGGCCGACACAGGGAACTGAGCAACCAGCGCCAGCCAATGAGAAGGAGAATACTAGCTAGCTTTGTAAAGGCTAGCATGTATTAGCTGGTCACCTGTAGCCACTTCTGTCTGTACGGAAAGTTCAACAAAGGATCATAAATGTTAAACGTTCTCTACGTGTGCAGGTTGTTTTCAGGTCCACAGGTCACGCTACATTTACCCATTCACACACTGATGGGGGCAAGCTACGTACTGTAGCCACAGCCTATCCAATGCTAATACTAGTTTATCCATTAATAACACTAGTTTATCCATTGCTAACTCCACCCTATCCAATGCTACCACTAGCCTATCCAATGTTAACATTAGCTTATCCATTGCTAACACCAGCTTATCCATTGCTAACTCCAGCCTTTCCAATGTTACAACTTGACCAGGGGTGCCCAAAGTAGGTCCTCGAGGGCCGGCATCCTGCATGTTTTATTTCTCTCCCTAGTGGTAGTAACAACCTTTTCAGCAAGTCAGTGTTCTTCTTAGGCCTCTAACGAGCCATCATTGGATCCAGGTGTGTTAAACCAGGGAGGAAACTAAAACATGCAGGATGCCGGCCCTCAAGGACCGACTTTGGGCACCCCTGAACTAGACTATCCAATACTGACATTAGCCTATCCAATGCTAACATTAGCTTACCCAAAGCTAACACTAGCTTATCTACTGCTAAAACTACCCTATCCATTGCTAACTCCAGCATGTTAGCAATGGATAACATGCATTATCCATTGCTAAAACTAAGACTAGTTTTTCATAGACCTAAAACTAGACTATGAAATGCTAACATTAGCCTATCCAGTGCCAACTCCTGCCTATCCAATGCTACCACTAGCCTATACAATGCTAATACTAGCTTATCCATTGCTAGCACTAGTATATCCATTGCTAACTCCAGCCTATCCAATGCTAAAACTAGACTATCCAATGCGAACATTAGCCTATCCAATGCTAACGCTAGCCTATCCAGTACCAACTCCTGCCTATCCAATGCTAACACTAGCTTATTCAATGTTAACACTAGCTTATTCAATGTTAACACTAGCTTATCCAATGCTAACACTAGCCCATCCAAAGCTAACATTATCTTATTCAAAGCTAACACTAGCTTATCCAATGCTAACTTTAGCATATCCTATGCTAACACTAACCTATCCTTTGCTAATATTAGCTTATCCAATGCTGACATTAGTTTATCCAATGCTAACATTAGCCTATCCAATTCTAACACCAGCCTATCAAATGCTAAAACCAGCCTTTCTTATGCTAACCCCACCCTATCCAATGCTAACTGTAGCCTATACAATGCTAACACTAGCTTATCCATTGCTAACACTAGTATATCCATTGCTAACTCCAGCCTATCCAACATTAAAACTAGCCCATCCAATGCTAACATTAATTTTCCAATGCTAACACTAGCCTATCTAAGACTAACATTAGCTTATTCAAAGCTAACACTGGCTTATCCAATGCTAGCTTTAGCATATCCTATTCTAATACTAGCCTATCTTTTGCTAATATTAGCTTATCCAATGCTGACATTAGTTTATCCAATGCTAACATTAGCCTATCCAATACTAACATTAGCTTATCAAATACTAACACCAACTTTTTTTTGCTAAGCCCATCCTATCCTATGCTAACTGTAGCCTATGCAATGCTAACACTAGTTTATACATTGCTAACACTAGTATAGTCATTGCTAACTCCAGCCTATCCAATGCTAACATTAGTTTTCCAATGCTAACACTAGCCTGTAAAATACTAACATTAGCCAATCCAATGCTACCACTAGCTTATCCAATGCTAACACTAGCTTATCCTTGCTAACACTAGACTATCCAATGCTAACATTAGCCTATCCAATGCTAAAACTAGCCTATCCAGTACCAACTCCTGCCTACCCAATGCTAACACTAGCTTATCCTATGCTAACACTAGCCTATCCTTTGCTAATATTAGCTTATCCAGTGCTAACATTAGCCTATCCAATTCTAACCCCACCCTAACTGTAGCCCTTCAGTTGTAGGCCTTCCACTGCAGGTCATTAGCATCAGAGGTCAAGCAGCCTGAGCATGGTCACCTTCTCCAAAGCTAATGCAGTTCAGTAGTCTGGTTCCTGGTGTCGACCTATCATCACTCATGGTGATAGCTTCCTGCTACCAGGTCGTAGCCGTGACCATCCACAAATTTCTGTGTCCCCAGAAAGCAGTCAGTCCAGGATGACCGCCATCGTCTGCTCGCTCCTCCTGCTGCTAATCCTGCTGCTCTTCATCATCTCCTTCCTCCTGTGGAAGAGGAGGCTTCTCAGGTCCAGCATTTCAAGTGCAGCAGCCGGTCAGAGGAAGTCGGAGCCAACAGGTGTTCTCTCCAACCATAACATGCCGGCAGTCACTGACTACCTGTTTTGCAGGTGAAAGGGACACCCAGACCTACATGGCGATGCGTGGTAACCATGGCAACAAGGACCAAGAGGAGGGGGAAAAGAAGGAGGAAGAACCTATTTATGGTAAATACATGACCTCTGACCTCTGACCTCCGTGTTGGTCTGCAGCTGAAGTTCCCCCTGTTCTCCACAGTTCCCTGTTATCCTGCAGTTCCTGCTGAGCCGGCTGAGAACATCTATGTCTGACGGCCAATCAGAGCACTGCGGGGCCAGCACTCAGCTGTGATTGGCTGAGCTGTTAAACTGTTTTCCTTTCTACCAAATAATAAAAAAAAATGAACCCAGACTTTGATGTTAGAACCTGCTGACATTTTTCTCTTCAGGTCTGGCCCGGTTCCTGTCAGACAGAGCCAGGTCCTTTACAGCTTTTCCTGCTTGGTTCTGCTTCATGGATTCAGAACCAGAACTGGATAAGGACTCTGTTCATAAACCAGCTGCAGGTCCAGATGGTCCCAGAGTCCTGAAGGTCCTGGAGGTACTGGAGGCCCGCTCTGTGACCCAGGAGAAGGTTCTGGTGTTTTACACATCCGGACCAGCTTAGCATCAGGCCACAGGAAGCCGGTGGAGCTCTGATTAATGGGACAGGAAGTGGTTTCAGAATAAAGGTCATCAGAGCGGTTGTCATGGTGATGCATCTCAGAGGTGACTTGTTAACTTGAGGAAGTGACCTGGAGCTTCACCTGGTGGCAGGAACACATCACCGCAGGTTGAGGATCCAGAGATCCTGTTCCAGTCATGATAATATTTCATTAAAGTTAAAGTACTTTGTATTGCAGCTACTCCTGAATAAACATCATCTTAAAGTTACTGAAGTAACTGAGTAAATGTAACTAGTTACTCTGCAGTGAAGAGGACAGAGGGTGAGTGAATAAAACCCTCAAGGAATGAAATGACTTTCTGAGGACGAAACAGGAAGCTGACAAACATTCATGAGCTCAGAAAATCCTCCAGATCGCCTCCAGCAGATTAAAGATGGCCGCCACAAAGACCGCAGGACGCCATCATGGTGGACATGGACTCTGTCCTCTAAGGAAGACAATCAGTATACAGGCAGACGACCAGCAGCTTTAGGACTCCCCCTCCTTCAGGTGAGCCTGGTACTGAAGGAAGTCCAGACGTTCTTGTATGAACCCGGTTCATGTACCGGGCCATAGGGAAACAGTTCTGATGTCCTCCAGTGAGCAGAACCAAAGCAGCGGTTCTGTGGGCCACCTTCATGTTTAAGATAGCAGTAAAGACACAGAGCCGCCCAGCAGGGGGCGCCACAGTAGACACGAGGCTTTTATTGTTTGATTCAGTGGGATTACATGAGATTGGATCAGAACCAACACCCAGAGGACAGAAACAGGTCATGATTTAAAAAAGATTCTGATGATCAAGAAATATTCAGGCATTAAAATCAGAGAAACTTCATCACAGGAGGGTGATCTGCTCCTCTTCATCGTCCTCTTCTGCTTTGTCTTCATCCTTCCGGTCTGGAGTCTGCACACAGATTGGATCAGAACCATGAGCATCACCTTCAGCCTCACGTCCACCAGCAACAGCCAATCAGAGCTCAAGTTTACTCAACACACCTGGACCATTCCTCGACGCAAAGGATTCGCGTCACTGCCATCTAGTGGTCAGATTTATGTCAGGTTATTATGACTCCTTACTGGATTAAAGCAGCCTTTCTCAAACTGTGGTCCCCGGACCGTTTGGTGGCCCGCGGGCGCCCTCTAGTGGTCCGCGAGGTGCTGCACGTAAACGACCGTTTATTTTTGCGTGACGTCTGCTCAAAGTGCGACGGTACAGCTAGCTTACCAAAGGACTGTGTTAAAAATAATAATGGAAAACCGGCTTTAAACCGTGTCACTCAAAAGAAAAGCTGCAGATACAGGTGGAAAGAAAACAACTCCAGGAATATTCTATAATCAGAGGAAGCTAAGTCACAGCTGCTGAGTGTTGATTCACTAGCGACTGGATTCCTTTGAACGGTAGGAATCAGTTAGTCAGAACTGTTCTTTGTTTTTCTAACTTTACTTGCTAATGAATGATGCTCTGCTTTCAGGTCAACAGCAATTGTCATTTTTATTATTTAATTAAAAATTATTAAACTGAATTAAATAAATACAATTGATAGAAATGGGTTAATGAATTTTAGATTTAACGGTGCAGAAAAGGATTTTTTATTTCTGTTAAAGCAACTCAAATCTGTTTTTCTTTAATTGTGCTTCTGAATCACAAATGGCGCTAAATGTTATTAATGCACATTACACTTTTTTTTTTAATTTCTGTGTTTGACATCATTGGAAAGCTTAGACACTTTAAGAATCTGTAAATAACTCAAAGTACCCAAGTGTTCATGGCTTCGTCTTGGCCAGTCACACTTACCAAACAGTACCACTCTTCTCATTAAGAGGAACAAAGAAAACAATAATATGTGAGTTAAAAGACTATTTTCATTTCAGGTTGCATCATATATTAAGTTGTGTTATTATCGCGGGGGCAATTTCAGGTTAGGTGGTCCATGACAGCTTGCTAAATGGGTTAACTGGTCCTCAGCCTGATAAACTTTGAGAAACACTGGATTAAAGGCGGAGGAGGCCCCGGGGAAGACCCAGGACACGCTGGAGGGACTATGTTTCGCAGCTGACCTGGGACCCTGGAGGAGCTGGAACAAGTGGCTGGGGAGAGGGAAGTCTGGGCCTCCATTCTTAATCTGCTACCCTTGCGACCGACCCCGGATAAGCGGAAGAAAATGGATGGATGGATGGATTAAAGGCTAACTTCATATCTGTTATCTGAATTTTCAGTATAATTGTAAATAAATTGAGGCAGTGAAGGGACATCAACAACAAATCAAAGCTACATTAGAGTCAAAGGTGAAAATCTGCAGTAATTTGTAAAGATTACTTTTCTTTTTCCGATTTATGTTGTAATTCTTTGACCTTTCCTGCCTAAGCAGCTAGCTGGGCTCTGGCTCAGGCTGGAGCTATCGAGCTAATATCAGAGCCAATCCCAGAGCTAATCCCAGAGCTAATCCCAGAGCTAATCCCAGAGCTAATCCCAGAGCTAGTCCCAGAGCTAGTCCCTGAGCTAATCCCAGAGCTAATCCCAGAGCTAGTCCCAGAGCTAGTCCAGAGCCAATCCCAGAGCTAGTCCCGCTCAAAGCCGCGAACGATGTTCCGACCGCTGTCAGTTGTTAGACCGCTGTCTGGTTCTGTTAGACACAGGTAGCTATCTGATGGCTAACAGTTAGCTTACAGATGGCTAACAATTACATTACCGGTAGCTAACAGGTAGCTAATAGTTAGCTAACAGATGAGTATCAGATGAGTCTCAGGAGTATTCTGTGATGTATTTCAGGTGTGTATCAGAGTTGTGTATTCTCAGGTGATTTCTCAGGTGTGTATCAGAGGTGTGTATTCTCAGGTGATTTCTCAGGTGTGTATTCTCAGGTGATTTCTCAGGTGTGTATTCTCAGGTGAGTCTCAGGCAGTGCAGTGGCGGTGGCGCTCACCAGGAACAGCAGGTTGTGGTGGATGATGAACTCTCTGGTGAGTGCGATCATGTCCTGGCTCATGACTTGGAACATGGAGGGCGCCAGTACCACGGCCAGGTTGTGGGCCGACATCTTGTTGTCCTGAGAGAACACCTGGACCCTGGACAGAGTGGGAGGAGCTAGTGAGCAGGTGGGCATCAGGCAGGTAATCATGTCAGGGTTCGGCTCTGTTACATGTAAAGGTGTCCAAACATCATGTTCAGGGTGGCTCTGCTGTCAGGGGGTAGTTGCCGTAGCAACCGTCGGTACTCTTTGAATCTGCTGCGCTCCTTTGGAATCACTGGGAGATAGTAACTGGTTAGACTGGTGGCTGCAGGTGGAGACGCTTCACCTGTAGGGTGGGGGAGAGGGAGGGAGTACCTGCAGCCTTCTGCCACTGCTGCAGCTCCGCCTGCGGCACCAGGCTCTGCTGGTCCCGGATGATCTGCTTGAGTGAGGAGCCAACGTCCAGGACGCCCTGCTCGTGAGCCTCCAGGGGGGCGGAGTTTGGTGACGTCATCAGGGCCTTCACCAGCTCTTTGACCTTCAGCGCCAGGCCGCAGCGCCGGTACAGGCCCTCCACCTTCAGTCCTGCACACAAGTACACTCCGCCCACTCAGGTTTCCATGGAAACACTCTTAACACAGTTCAGCACAGTTTAGATCAACAGCAGTTCTGGTTCTGCTGGAGGCAACCAGGTCAGTCAGGAGGTTTTGGTACCAAACTGGTTCTGGTCCATCAATTGAACCGACACGTAGGTCTATCAGAATCAGACGTGGGCCACTGATCTGGACATGGACCCCATTGGTTCTGCTTCAGGTTCTACAGCTGGACCAGAATAATCCAGGTTCTGACCCGGCAGCTCTCTGGTCCACTTCCTGTTGGCAGCTTGTGGCAACAGGAAGTGGACTCCTGACCCAGACTCACCGTAGGTGGTGATGTGTGAGACGCAGCGCTGGATGGCCGGGGAAACAGAACCTTTCACGGCGCCGTCAGTCATCGACATCTGACTCGGCCTAGCTGGGTTCTGATTGGCCCTCAGTGGACCCTCAGACGCTGGATGCTGATTGGCCAGAGCTCTCTTCAGGTGCTGGAACATGGTCTCAGTGCTGCGCTGCTCCTCAAAGCGTAACGACACGGTCCTGATGGGAGAACACCTGTCCAGGCTCAGCCAATCACAGCTGGGGCGGAGCTGCTCTCCGTATGAATACTTTTGGACTGGACTGAAGGTGTGTGAGAGACTCACCTTTCTGCTGTTACCAAGGTAACGGTGTCTTCATACAAAACCATATCTGAAAGAGGAAAGAGATCCAAACTGACTCAAGATATGAAGAAATGGAAAAAATTTTACATCAACTCAACCTGATGGGGGTACAGGTGTGTCTTCTCTAGAAAGAACAAGAAGTTGCAGTCAAAATTAAAAAATGACTACAAACATCCATTTCCTTAAGGTGTGATTATTTCTGGGTGTAAATATTTTTAGGGGGCGAATATCTTGGCGTCAGCCAGTGCGGCTCTACCTGTGGGACTGAGCATGCTCAGTGGGAAGGTCAGGCTGCGCTGCCCGGCTCTCTCCACCGGGTGGAGGCTCACTCCTTCGTCCCACAGCACCAGCCAGGCGTCAGACTGAGTGGAAGCCCCGCCCACGTCCACCATGCGCACCTTGCTGACGGCTGAGGCCCCGCCCACCTCGGCGTAGGACACCCCCCCTGGTAGAATGACCTGAAGGCAGGGCAGAGGTCAGTTTGTCTGTCTCGGCGTCAACGGCGACAGCAGCAGGTTTCTACCTTAAGGATGTGCACCAGGTGATTCTGCAGCGAGTCGCTGTTGTCGGCGTCACAGATGATGTGATCGTTCAGAGTCACCATCTCAAACTGGAGCGCAGACCTGAAACAGCCACAGGTCACGGAATCAGAATTGGAAAACTGAACGAATCATTCCTGCTGGAAGAGTGTCCTGAGGCTGCAGCATCTCTATCAAAATCTTCGTCTTCTGACTAGCATTAGCATGCTAACTCCTCAGGTCTTTTCATATTTCGACAGCCATTTTTCTTTTCGAGATGGCAGTCATTTGGAAGTCGTTTAGATCAATTTTGAAGCCTTTTAGACCAATTGAGGCAAACAACTGCCTCATCATTTGTTTTCCACTTTGCTCATCTGGTGGTTCATAATCTTCTGAAGCGAATCAGAAACTGAGGAGCTAGCTGTTAGCCAGCCTCACTCCAGGCATCAATCGTAAAAGCATGAAGATGAAACACAGACTGAGACAGTCGTCTTTATGGTTATCGTTAGCTTCTGCTAAGTGCTTAGCTACTTACAGTCAGCTTCTAATAATTATTTTGTTTAGAGGCTAAGTGTTATCTTTCGCTAGTTTTCTATGTTTTTGGTAGTTTATGATTAGTGGAGCTAAGATTCTCGTTTCGCGAATTAGTGGTTGGTGAAGCTAACTTTGGTTAGCTGTGCTGTGCTACTGCTAATTTTAGTGCTAATACATTCTTCATTACAACCATGGCGGCCATCTTGAAAAATCCAAATATTTTCACGAAATATTTCTGTGTCCAGTTATGTCTGATTTGATACCAAACGTATTAATCCGTGATAAATTATGGCAAATTTTGTGCAAAAATTAAGTTTCATTGACAGCCATAACCACCATCTTGTTTTTAGTGGCTAGCATTTGTTTAAAAAAAAAATTAAAAAAAATCAATCCTCTGGAAACATCTGGACCACGTTTGGTTCTCATGCACGCTAGTGAGGATTCAAAAGAAATAATCTGCTGCATCATGATGGAGGTTTGTGTTCACACTTCAGCTGGAATAATTCATTTTTCTGGAATCACGACAGATTTCTGGGACTTGTTTATCATTTATTAATTTCTGTTACAAGTAAAATTAATTAATCTTTTAGTATTATTTTTACTGATGACTTCTGATTGGCTGGTTGAGTTTTATGTTTCTGATCTGGTTTCTGATCTGGATTCTAATCCTGTTCATAATCTGGATTTACCCGTCTTTGAGGAAAACGGACAGAACTTCTCTCAGGTCCAGGACGTCACAGGCTGCAGAATCATTTTCCAACGAGAAGAAGAAGCGATCTGCCTCCAGTTTCCCATGGAGTTCTTCCTCCTCCTCTTCTTCCTCACCTGCCCAGGTAACACAGAACACATTATTTAAAGGGACAGAGCGCCTCCTGGTGGACACACTGCACTGGGCCGACTACAGGCTCAGAGCGTTCTGGGAGGGGGAGGAGACAGCATGGAGGTCCAATCAGAACCACTGGCATGGACAACAGAACCAGCACCATTAGAACGGGGCCACCAGGTTCTGGTGCTGGTTCTGATAGCAGCTGGTCTTCAGCCTCCTACGGACCCACAGCTCCCTCTGCAGGCGGCATTGGGTACTGCAACGTTTCTGCTGTGATGGAAGAACCCAATCAGAACCTGGCCGGTTCTGAGCCTGGGGTGACACCAGAGAGCCTTTCTGGTTTGGGTCCAACTTCTGATGAGGTCTGACCACACCGGAACCAAACTCTCAGAACAGCCAGGACTTCCTACACCCCAGTCTGGTTCTGGCTCTGGTTCTGGTTCTGGTCCAGCAGTCTTCAGGTTCTTTGTGTTTCTGTACAGAAGGAATCTAACCTCGGCAGTCATGGTGTCTTTGCTCCAAGGGTCAAAGGTAGAGCCTCACCTGAGGGGACGGAGGCCTGCTTCCTGTTGGCTGGTTGAGGCTGGTGAGGTCGGACTTCTGCAGGAGAACACAGGTGTGTTAGAGGCTTCAACTGTGACCTCAGGTGAGGTCAGGTGAGGTTTACCTGTGTACTCGTTGAGACGCAGCAACTCAATCTGCAGAGCCTGGCTGGCTTTCTCAGCCAGCAGGATGGGGGAGGGGCTCTGAGGGTCAGACGAAGACACCTGCACACAGGTAGAATGGTTCAGGTGATGGTTCGGGGGTGTAGAGGGTGCAGCGCTAAGCTAAGAGAGAGAGACCTTGGCTCCAGAGCAGATCAGAGACATTGTTTCCTCCACATTGTCACTGACAACCACCTGGCACAGCCTCTGAAACAACAACATCAACATCATCATCATCATCATCCGTTTTCCTTTGACCCGGTCGCCTCTGCTCTCACCTGGTTCATCATGGAGCGGCTGGAGGTCAGAGCGTGGACTCGCCTGTAGCGCCCCCTGCTGTATTTGTTCTGGATAAACTCCGCCCTCTCCTGCTCCGTCGCCTCTGGATGCAGCTGGTCTGCTGCCGGCACGGCTGGAGCCCACACCTGATTGGCCAGCCGGTTGCCGTAGGTGACAAAGAGCTGAAAGGATGGAGAAAGGTCAGGAAGAACTTCCTGTGTGGCAGGTTCAGCCGACTGAAACGCTCAGGTTTGTTCAGGTCATGGATCCAACATGGCCTTCACCAAACTTTCACAAATCAAAGTTTAACAAAACTCGTACTGTCTGCTCCATGACTGAAGAGTCTGAACTTTTTAAACTAGAGAGATCCTCAACATGGGGAAAATATGGTGGAATCACCCTTTAGCAGTTAAGAGGCTAACTTCAGCTTGTATAATTCAGGATGTTTATGTTTGGACTAACGCTGGATTACAGTCAAATATGTCAAAACACATGGTAGCACATACAGACGTAGCATGGCAACCATGTTTATTTATACAGATTTCTTTAAAGAAGAAAATACGAGGCGTGAGTGGCTATCCCAGGCATACTAGCTATTAGCTTATTGAAGGCTAATGCTAGCCCATCTGAAGCTAACATCAGCTTCTCCAACCCTAATGCTAGCCTACCTACAGTTAACACCAACTTTTCCAATGCTAATGCTAGCCTACCTACAGCTAACACCAGCTTCTCCAATGCTAATGCTAGCCTACCTACAGCTAACACCAACTTTTCCAGTGCTAATGCTAGCCTACCTACAGCTAACACCAACTTTTCCAATGCTAATGCTAGCCTACCTACATCTAACACCAGCTTCTCCAAAGCTAATGCTAGCCTACCTACAGCAAACACTAGGTTCTCCAATGATAATGCTAGCCTATCTAGAGCTAACTCCAGCTTCTCCAAGCTTTGGAATGGTCATGGCCTCTTAAGACGATTTCCCTGAAGAACCAATGTTGATCCTTCAGGCTTCACCTGTATCAGTGGTTCAGTCTTAATTTTGGCAGTAATAGGACACCATATGTACGTAGTGTTCTGGAGACAGCCCTTCCTGAGTAAAGCACTTTGCTGTTTCCGTGTTGCTATCAAGAACCAAAACACTGCAGCCAGATTGCTGACATTTTGAGTCGTTCTGGTGATTCTAGTGAAGTTTAGACCACTAAACCTCCAATTATTCAGCTTTAGCCAGACAGGAGCCCTTACTTCAGACCCTCAGACCTATCAGTCCTCCTCACAGTTCAGAATCACCCAAAGGAAACTTATGTTTTAGTTTTCAGCCTTGGCCGTTACACCCGGGGTGTTTAGAATGCTTAACACCTTCACTCTTCCTGCATGTTTGCTCAAAGCTGCATTTCCAGTTTGCTGCTGCTGCTGATAATTATGCTGTTACCTTTGTGCCCCAACCTGAGACTGATCTATGTCTCTGTCAGCAAGCAACAGTTAGTGATGTGTATGTCTGAATCTGTTCTGGCTCGCCTCCACAGTGATAAACTCTAACTATTGTCAGGGTATTCCCTCCTCAGATGAAAAACAACTTATACCCAACCAGTCAATCAGCATCAAGTTAAGCATAAAACATTCTTACTTTGTGCCTTTTAGTTAATATCCCTGCATTTCTACAGCTACCATGTTGGGTATGAGAGAGATTTCATGGTTTTACAGGAGATTTTTAGAGATGTAGCCAGAGTTGCTCATCTCGCCTTGTGTAGCAAGACTTTCGGAAAGCCAGCTTTGTCTTCTATTGAAGCTGCTGCCACTGAGTAAAAGGTACCAACCCCCACGTGTTTAAAGCTTAGTTTTGTATGAATCTGAACAATGATCTACGTTTCCCAACATGTTGATCCTTCAGGCTTCACCTGTATCAGTGGTTCAGTCCAGGTCTTGTTGTCCATCCTCAGGCTGCGGACCCTGGACAGGCTGTTGCCCAAAACTCTGTGCTGAGCTGAGAGCAGACAGACATTGATGGACAATCAGAGCAGTCTGGTCTCTAGCAGTACCTTTGGTAGCCACATCCTCAGTGGCTCCGCCCACAAGTTGTTTGCTTCCTACCTGCACAGTTATGGCAGATGACCAACAGCAGGTTAACCGATGCCCACTCAGGATTGGCAGCTCCGCAGTCACCACACACTTTGTTGTAGGGGTTCTCCCACAGACGTAGCGCCACCTGGCTGCAGGACTCAGCACTCTGGATGGTGGAGGTCAGGCTATCCAGCCAGAGCGACAGGTCCTTTGACGAGTCAACGGACAGACTATAGCACAGAAACAAGGTTAGCAGTGGTGCCAAGCGTAGCGGACAGGAAGGCTTGACGGACAGGTGAGTACTTGAAGGTCTTGTATGGGGTGACGAGGGCAAACGAGTGCTTTCCTGTCGCTTTCACCGTGGCTACGTTCAGGGGCACGGAGAAGGAGGCGATGCCCAACTGGAAGCTGTCTTTGTTGGGGTAAATCCAAAGGTCGTGACCCCAGACGGCAGCATAGGCACGGCTCCGGGAGTCTTTCAAGGTGACCTGTCCATGTAGCTCAGAGGGGGTTGGGCTTTGCAGGCCACGAGTCGCCAACAGAGATGTGACCCACCCTTCCTGAACCTCTGGGGGAAAGAAAGGAGAAGAAAATAAGGATGAGATTCCGAGGTCCTACCAAAGGAACAAATCCAGAGGATTCATGCTCCCATCTTCTGATCTACTGCCAGAAAGGTGTCTGACCCTGGGTGATGGATAAGGGGTCTGAACTGGAAGTGATTTGATCTGACATTCCTGTTCTCACTCTGTAGCTCCACCAAACTTCACATCAGGACCAGAACATCTGGAGGGATCTAAAGTCATATCAAATTCTACTGAAGTACTTAGGGACCACGACTAAAGCTATGCAAGGCTAAAACAGTGGACAGAGTTAAGTCAGAAATGTCTTCAGCTCATATCTCAGGACAAGAGATGGGGCGAAAAGAGACGGAACAAACTGAGACCTATGAGGATGCGATTCAGGAGAGAGTTTTTAACAATGTTCTTCTTGGAATCCATGTCTGTGTTTGTCTCTCCCGAGACGTGTGGACAGCACCTTCATAGGTAATCAATCATATTAACATGAACCAGACATGAGTCTCTGAGGAACCAAGTCCCAGGAAGACAACAGGACTCTGTCCAGGCGTCACTGTCCTACCGTTACTGTGAGCCATGAAGTCGTAGTGTTTCTTCCTGAAGTAGACGGAGAAGCGTCTTTTGTCCTGAGGCTTCACGTTGGTGATACTGGAGACATGGAACAGCACCTCACTGAACCGGTCCTGATCCACAAAACAAGAACCCAGTCAGTCAGCTGGCCGACACACACCGGAGAACACATACAGGTTAAAGCACACAGGAGTACACTTACTGTTCGTTTTTTACGCAGGGACATCAGCTGGCCATCCAATGTCACCCACAGAACGCTGTATCTGATGGACAGAAAAGATATCATCACCTGGTATCCATCCATCTATCCATCCCCAAAGCCCCCCTGCAAAGCCTTGAGGTTCTGGTCCTGGTACCTGAAGCCCTTCCAGACGTCCAGCCAGCTGGCCCGGACCACAGCGCTCTGAGGAGCTGAGCCTCCGCCGCCGCCGCCGCCGCCCTTCTTCCTGGAGACCCTGATGGTGGCTGCCCTGCGGAGCAAAGAGCTGTCAGCAGACTAGGGCATCTGTCAGGTTTTACTCTGTGATCCTTTAATATACCCTGAGTTAGATCCACTGCTCACTGGTGCTACCTGGTCAACATGACAGGTGTTCTGGTCACATGATTCTAGTGTGACCACGTTGGAATTCAGAGTCCATACGTTACCATTATTAAAACTGAGCTTTAATGTTATTGGTTTCTATGACAACATGTCTGTGTTTCTGGCATCAGCCAATAGGAGCGCCTGGAGGCATTAAAACCAATCATCAGCTCTAGTTAAATGTTGAACAGCAGAAGAACCCGGAAGGAGATCCCTCAGAGAACATCGGACCTGGACATACCTGGGAATCTTCTGCTTCATTGGTTTGGACTTCCTGCTTGGAGGGGGTGGAGCCGGTCGAGTCGGTTTCAAGCGATCTGATTGGTTGGGTGAAACTCTAGATGGTAACCAACGAAAGAATAGTGTCAGTGTTAGAAGAAGGAGAAATCATCATCATCATCACAGACTCACCTGGTGGTAACCGGGTCAGAACCAGGATCCTTATCCACTGATGCCTCAGAACCAGAGGCGGCGGGGCTACTGCCTTTATCATCCTCCTCATTGGACGACTCTGATTCAGCTTCTTCCTGATTGGTCCAAGTACCCAACACTGTGACATATGGATCTTCTTCTTTGATGGACAGAGGGGATGGAGACTGAACTGGAACCAGAACCATTGACCAGAATCAGACAGAGAGAAGGAAGGAAGGTCAGCTGATCAGAAACAGATCAAAACTACTTGGGTCAGTAAGACAGGAACCAGTGGAACCCTGGGCAGGAATGATTGGACAGTGAGACAAGAACTAGTAGAACCCGGAGAAAGGAAACCAGGGTTTATAAGAGCTTTGATCAGTGGACCACAGGTTATAACTGTATTCAGATCAGTTTAAGCAGATTTAGAAGAATCTGGATTCAGACAGGTCCTGAAAGTCCAGAACAGAGACAGGTTGATGGTACCAGTACCTTCCTCAGCAGTAACTCCAGCGGCCTCCATAGACGGAAACTTGACTCCTGCGGTTGGGTCCAAAGATGCCTTGACCAGCTGCGACAGAGCCCCGACATCTGGACACGTTCAGAACAACATGGACAGGCAGGTTTTACCATGGGAAGATGTCTGTCTGTTCTGGGTCAGTCTAAAACCCAGAGGATCAGGCTTTAGGGTCAGAGGTTCTGGTCCTATTTCTGGGTCAGAAGAAGACCGTCTGAACCCATCTCTAGAACTTCAGTCCATGTCATTTAAAAACAGGCGAATGGACAGACTTTTCTCTGGTTACAGAAGCAGGAAGCAGGTCAGCCCCCCTCCCTGAAACAACCTCCAGCTCCTCCTGGTGGGTTCCACCCGTTCTACCTTCAGCTGTAATCAGCCACCAGGACCACGAAGAAGCAGCAGCTCAACTCTGAGCTCCATGGATGCACAAAACTCTGCATTCATCAATCTATGTTCTAGATTGATGAATCCAATCTAGAACATGGTTGGAACATCTATAGACCATCTGCGGTCTGTCTAAGGCAGCGATCCCCAAAGTCGGTCCTCGAGGACCGGCATCCTGCATGTTTTAGTTCTCTCCCTGGTTTAACGCACCTGGATCAAATGATGGCTCGTTAGAGGCCTAAGAAGAGCATTGACTTGCTGTAAAGGTTGTCGGTACCACCAGGAATAGAACTAAAACATGCAGGATGCCGGTCCTCGAGAACCGACTTTGGGGACCCCTGGTCTAAGGTTTGTCTATGGTTAACTGGTTCAGATCCTCAATCTGATTGGATGGCTTACCTGTATGACTCCCTCCGTTCATGTTCAGTGGTGGGTGTGGCTCAAGTGAAAGGGGCGGAGCTGATGGGTTAGGAATGTTGTTAACAAACTCCTCCAAGCTGGTGATGTTACTCAGTGAGCTGATAATGCTTTCTAGGCTCGGAGAGTCTGAGCTGTTGGCAGCAGGTGTGGAGGGGGCAGGCCTTAGCTTAGCCTCAGCATTAGCAGCCACAGCGTTAGCAGCCTCAGCTAACCCAGGAATGGTTGTGGAGTTACTGTCAGTTAGGCTGTCTATGGGGGGAGGCACAGAGGGGGCGGAGGCGCTGAAGCTGGTAGCGACTCCAGCCAGAGACGGGATGTTGGCGGCGATGAGGTCTGTGATTCCGTCTAAAGTCGGGAAGTTGTCTCGCGTTGACTTTCGAGGTGAGGAGAGAGGGAGAGCATCTTCATCTGGGGGGAGGAGACAGTGATGTCATCAGTTACATCATTTCATAGGTTGATATTGACATTAATGCCCACTGGTGGATCGCTCTGGAAATGTAGGACCCACCAGTGAGGACAGAGACTGAACGGATCAAAGTGATTCTGAACCAGAGAGAAACGGGATTAATGATTCAGGACCAGAACCAGTCCCAGAACCAGCAGAACAATCTGGCAACCTTTGTCAGGATGATTCCTGATGGAGCTTCCAGAAAAAACGACTTCATGATGATGAACTAGGCCAGAGGTTCTGGAGGATGACAGCGGAACTTTCTGGGTCTGCAGGACGGAGGAGACCCTGCTCATGGAGGCCCTGTAAAGATTTGGACCAGAACTTTCTGGCTCCAGTAACTTCATGATGTCTGACTCAATGTCTGATCAGATTCCCTCTCAGAACGAGCTGAGAGCCAACAGTTCTGCAGCTCAGCCTGGTTCCAGGCTCGGTTCTGGTCCGTTCAGGCTGCAGATGTTCTGGTCCAGCTCCAGACTGAGCTCAACAGAACAGCGTCTGAGGACAGACTGGTTCACAGAAGTATCGCTGGAGCCGGCCGGTCAGACAGGTTCTGCTGGTCTACGTCAGCAGCTGCTGGTGAACAATCAGTCAACCCGGGTCTTGTGACGGGCCTCAGCGGCCCGGGTCATGTGACCGATCTCTCCTCTGAATAACAAACTGAAAGGAGAAGAGAGGGCCACAGATTTTTATCTTCAAGAAAGAGAAACTAAGATGGTTTATCAGCTGAGAGAATCTCTTACCGGATCACAACCGGTAAGACAAGAAAACTAAACAGTGTTCATGATTCCTGACATGAAAACTAAGAGCCCAGAGTCAGAGCCCAGGTTCTGCTCTGCCACGGCTTCTGGTTCCGGTTCTGGTTCGGAACCCAGATCATTTCTGATAAACCTGCATATCAAACAGTTTTTCTCCTGGTTCAGTAGGAACGGTGGTCCTTCAGAACCGATCAGGTGGGTCCAAGTGGGTCCGGTTCTGGAAGATGATGACATCACAGCAGAGGACAGGAAAGGTTGCAGATAAAATTCCTGCTGCTGAACAGAATCTCCCAGAACCGGACCAGTCAGGTCCATCTGATGACTCGCAGGCAGACGGACCAATCAGAGCGCACCTGGAAACTCCTGTTTACATCCTGGCGGCAAGCTGTCTCACCATGATGCTCTGATGAGGTCATGATGATGTCACAGCTGGAGCCAACCTGCTGAGGTCAGTCTGTGACCTCATCTGTGACCAGGAGGTCAAAGGTCATTAGATGCCTGCTGGTTAGAGTAGTGAACCTGTTGGACCTTCAGTGAGGCCAGATCTGGACTGGAACCAGAACCAGAGTGTTTACCTGTGCTCTGGTGCCGTCCTCTTGGGAAGCTCAGCTGCAGGTTTTCATGAGTCGGGTTTCTGAAACACAAAGTCTGAGTCAGCCTGAGTCGGTCCGGTGGATGAATCGGTACCAGGTGAGCTCACCTGTTTAGGACTGAGGGGACGCTCTTGGAGGAGTGGAGCCGAGGTTTTGGAACTGGATGAGAAGGGGGCAGAGCCATCTGCAGAGCAAGAGCACAGAGACCCATCAGAGCTGACACTGACCTTCCTGAGGAAAACACACCTAGCAGGGAGAGGTCAAAGGTCGTTCCCAGCTCCTTTCTCAGGAGGAAGACACACCTGGAAGAGCCAGACATTTCCCTGAAACAATAAAGCGAAGACATGAGGAGAACCAAGTCGGACCCTGGGTGTTCGGATCCATCCCGTCTCCACGGAGACGTTTCCTAACAACGTGGAGGGTATGCTATCACCAGGACCTGGACTCCTATATGACACACGGGCCTGGTACCGACCCAGAGACGATGGTCCACTAGAGCCAATCAGCTTCTTAACATTTATGGAAAAACTAAATCAGTTTCTCTAAACGAAAAATTAATCAGCAGATTTCAGTTTAACTCCTGTAACCGAATCTGGGTCTCCTTTCAGAACTGCTTGCCAACAGAACCCAGAACCTCCCATCTCCATGTTCTCCTAACCCTCAGTTTGGGTTCACCTGAACAGGTAAAGTCTTCCTGAGAAACAGAAGCAGATCTTACCTTGCTGTCGTCTCCTCAGAGGCTCCCAGACACCTGCAGTTCACCTGTTCACTGGTTCACCTGTCTGTCCCGGGACCTGCACTGCTACCTGTGGCTCACCTGTGGACCGGGTGTGTCTGCTCTATTCTTTTCTGCTCTAATAAACTGCTGCGGCTGGTTTTCTGTCTCTGTGAGGACACCCTTTGCAGAACTCTCAGGGTTCTGGTCTGGTCCGGTCTAACATGCTGGACTTCTGAAGGAGTCCAGAGATGTCTCCAGAACCAAAACCAGATAAAATAGGATCCAGAGATCCACAGAGCCCAGGTTCTAATCCAAACTGGGAAGTCAGAACCTGCTAGCTCAGAACCTTCAGAACCAGAACTATCAGAACTTTACAGAGGACGTTTCACCAGAGCAGGACCGCCAGTTCCTCTGAGACGGTTTTATAGAGCGGCTTCACTTGTTCTACCTGCTGCAGGAATGTGGGCGGAGCTTCCTCTGGCTGTGCCGAGTCATGTTGCTGTGTGTGCGTGTGCTTGTGTGCGGGCATGTGTGTGTGTGCGTGTGTGTGGGCGTGTGTGTGTGTGCGTGTGTGTGGGCGTGTGCGTGTGTATTTACCGTGTCAAACCTGCATCAGAGTCAGAACTCCAGATTCTGGTGTCGGTCCAGGAGTTTCAGAACCTTCAGGCTGTACGCGGTTCTGACCCGCTGATCTGATCTGCAGAACTCCCTGAGAGCTGATGATGATGACGATGGTGATGAAGAGTGACTTGTCAGACAGCAGATCTGAGCCCCACTGAAACCCGATCCAGCCGGTCTGAAAGGTTCTGCTGTAATGGTCCAGTTCTGGGAGCTTCAGTTGGCGTCAGAGTGAGACATCCGACCCAGAGAGGAACTCTGGTTCTGAGAACTGGGACAAGATTTAATCTGTTGACTTTCTTTAAGACCACGCCCCCATCAGACCACGCCCCATTATGCCACGCCCCTTATTTACCCGGGTCTCAGTGAAGCGGCACCACCTACAGGCCCAGCTTTGGGTCATTGTGGTTCTGAATCTGGCCTAAAAGCAGAACTATCTCTCTGGCACCAGAACAGGGTCTGTGTTCCTGCTGTTGAGCCAATCGGATCTGGGTCAACTGGTTCTGATCACAAAGGCATCAGATAGAGACCCTGGTTCTGTCAGATCTAACCCTATAGAGAGCCTGGTTCTGTCAGATCTAACCAGATAGAGAGCCTGGTTCTGTTCAGATGAACCAGGTTCATCAGAACCTGTGATCAGAACCTTCCAGTAGCTCTCCACCAGCAGACGGTGAGTGTGAAGCTTTGCAGTCCTCTGGGCTGGATGCAGTGACTGGAGGCTTTAGTATACACACCGCCTGCTATAACTATTCATTTTATGATATTTTAATATTGAAAAAGATTTATTTGAAAAAGTTTCAGTTTATTAGTATTTTATATTTCAGTCTTTAAAATGCCAGAATTAATTTATATTCTAAATCGGATTTTCTGATCAGTTATTTCAGAAACATCCATCCATCCATCCATTTTCCGTTCACCCTTGTCCCTAATGGGGTCGGGAGGGTCGCTGGTGCCTATCTCCAGCTACATTCCGGGCGAGAGGCGGGGTACACCCCGGACAGGTCGCCAGTCCGTCGCAGGGCTATTTCAGAAACATTTCCACCAAACTCTTCCTCAGTCACAGTGACAACATTCTGAGGCGTTTCTGCCCCCTGCTGGCTCCTTAATGCCAGCACAGTTTGCTTCACTCCTGCATTCAGCTGCTGCTGCTTACTGAGCTGGACCAGAAACAGGACCATGAACAAAACCAGGACCAGAACAAAAACCAGGACCAAAACAAAAAGCAGGACCAGAATCAAAACCAGAACCAGGACCAGGAACAAAACCAGGACTAGAACCTCACGTGGTTCTGGTTCAGTAAAGCCTGGGTTTAGAGTTTTCACTGACATGAACTGAAGACAGTCTGAAGCTCCCATACTGCTGTATGTGTGTTAGTGCATGTGTGTGTTCTGGTTTAGCTATTCTAATTAGGCCCATTTCTGATGTATTTCTATCCTTGTGAAGACCGATGGCATTATGGGGCCCGAAGCCCGGTTCTACTGCGCTGACCCCGTGGTTTAGGGAAAATGTCTGGGTTACAGATAAACACGTTTACTAAAATGAATCCTACACAAGGTCCTCATATGGGTAGAAACTGGTGTTTAGACCCGACCCACTTCCTGTCAGAGGAGAGACGGGGCGGGCGAGCGAGCGAATTGAAAACAGACCTCCTCTCTCTTTCTCGCTCGCCCAGCTGGATCAGAGTCAGACTGAAGAGGAGCAGTGAGGAAGAGGAGCAGTGAGGAAGATCCGATAGAACCGAGGAGTGGAGCTTCATCTGAAGGTTTCTAACTTTTCTTTCTGTAACTTTTGCTGATTCTGCAGTTCTGAGGTTCTGCCAGTCCAGTTGGAGGTTCCGTCTGTGCGGCTGGAGGTTCTGCTGGTCTGGTTGGAGGTTCTGGGTTCTGAACCCAGGCAGTCTGGCAGGAAAAGTCTCTGAGTGGAGTTCTGCTGGTTCTGATTCGATCCCCTCCACGGCTGCTCGGAAACTTGTTTCAGATCAGGAAGTTGATCCACAGAGGATCTGGTCCCAGATCAGCAGCCGGCGGTTCTGATCCGGTCATCCAGATCCTCACAGAACTTCCAGGTTCCTAAAGAACCCGACTGAACTGCCAGAACCACCAAAACTATTCTGGCAGAATGACATCAGGACCAGCTGAAGGGTTCTAAGATGGACGGACAGCTCCAAATACATGGACCGGACCGGGACCGGAGCTGGACCCAGATCTCTATCTGGACCTGGAACTGGAACTGGACTTGGATCTGGACCCAGAACCGGACCTAAGACAGGAGGTTCTGGAGCTTCTGCAGCTGAGCCCGGTGAGCTCAGAGACCAAGAAGGAAGCTGCTGTTGTTGTGACATCATGAGCATCTGCTGCTGATCCCAGACAGTCACATGACCGCATCATGACCTCATGACCATCATGACATCATCGTGACCTCAGCTCACCTTCCCGTGTCCTGAGGTGTGACAGCTGCTGGTTCTTGTTCTGGTTCTGCTCACTCTTTCTTTCTCTGTCTGCAGGTCAGAGGTGATCAGTCTAAACCAATCAGGTGCCAGACAACAGGTCACATGGGGCGCTGACAGCCAGGTGAGAGTGACATCACAACTGCTTTGTGATTGGCTGCTGCAGGTTACCTGGACAGACATTACCTGAGGACGAGGACACAGCAGCTACTCTCTCTCTCCTCGCTGCAGCCACAGGAAATACCTTCTTGTTTATTTTCTTCTTCTGTGGTCCAGCCACATTCTTTCCTCAACCAGGACCAGCTGTGATTGGCTGAGCCCAGAGCAGGACGAGCTCTGATTGGACGGCTGCCCTCCGGCACAGTGAGGGATTTGTTTCCGTCTGTTTGAAGGAGCTCAACTGCTTTAACAGACGCTGCCTCCAGGAAAACCCACCAGAACCAGAATCTGGGTCAGTACCCTGCCTTTCCCTGTGGTTCTGTTCAGACAGTTTGCTGAACAGAACCACAGGGACAGAACGGTTCTAGACCCGGTCCTGGTCCGGCAGACGAGTCAGAGGAGAAGTCGAGTCCAACTCATAAAACTGAATCAGAACCTGATAGACATGTTAAGAGGCTCGTTAACAATCTGGCAGATGAATCTGACCCTGGGTCTGATATAAACACTTGGATCAGTCGGGATGATCAGATTAATCTGGATTAGAGGACCATGCTTGGCTGATCAGAGCTGATCAGCTGATTGATGGAATCTGATCAATTTCAGGTCTTCAGGCTGAAGTCGGAGGCGTCTGAAAGTTTCATCTCCAGGCCTCGGCTTCTAACAGACTTTTATTGTGAAATGTCCATCAGGACCAGCAGCCATGACGGCATCCATCAGAGCCACAACAGGAAGTCTGAGCCTCCTGCACTTCCTGCTGGGTGAGTTTAAGAAGCTTTCCCCAGGTGAGGCCTTCTACCTGTCCTGAGGAACTGGCCCAGGTTCTACAGTCGGTTGGTTGGTTCTGAGAGGAACAGTGGACCGGCTGGGCCGGGTCGGTTCTGTAGAACCCTCTACCGGATGTATGGCTTCTCCGTCACATCGTTGTGGTTCTGACCAACCGGAGCTTCCTGTCCGTCTGTCCAGGTGTGTTCCTGAGCCGTCCAGAAGGGGGCGTGGCCCTGGAGCTGCTACCTTCCTCCCCAGAAGTTCTCCTTCAATCACAGTCCAACTTCTCCGTGGTGAGCTTCACCTGCCCGTCTCTAGGCAGATCCACCTGAGTGTCTCTGCAGCGCCCCCTGTCTTCCTGTCCACAGGTGTGTTCAGGGTGGAGTGAGGTGAAATGGCGCTTGCCTCAGGATGCTGACGGAGGTCCAGAGGTTCTGGTGCAGGTCGACGGCTCCAGTCGCATCCTGCAGCTCCTTGGCGCCACCTGGAGGAGCTCCGGCAGGTACACCTGCGAGGAGCCGTCTGCCGATCAGAGCCGCGCGGTGGACGTCTTCGTACCTGGACAAGGTAACGGTCCTCAACAAGTTCGTGAGCAGGAAACTTGGTGGGGTTTCAGAGTGTCCAGAACCACCCTGATCCAATCAGAACCACTCTGATTGGACCTGCAGGCTTCTGTTTCACGCCTTCTGATGATGCTGTGAAGAACCAATGGAACCAGTGGCTTAAAGCACTGGTGAGTCCAGAGAACCCAGGAGACCAGTCAGAGAACTGAAGGTCTTCTGGGTGGAGGCGGAACTTCAGAAGATCCATCGGGTTAGAGGGAGGTCCGTGGGGTCAGAGGGAGGTCTGCGGGGTCAGAGGGAGGTCTGTGGGGTCAGAGGGAGGTCTGTGGGGTCAGAGGGAGGTCTATTGAGTCCTGATGAAGCACATTGTTGCAGCTCTCTGATGTTCTGGAGAAGTCTTGGTGGATGCAGCAGCTCATCTGTGAACCAATGTTGAGAGAGGAACAAAATCCTCTCGTCCTTCAACGAGGACTGTTTCATCTGGACCCTCCTGTCCTGATAGTCCTCGGGTTCCTCAGACGGACTCGTAGTCCAGCTTGGACTGAACCTCAGCAGTAGTGCAGGGGCTGCAGCTGGTGGAGCCCCTGACTACCTGGTGAAACATGTCCAACTTCTCAAAGCTTCTTCAAACCCAAAGTTTATTCAGATTTTCTCCTGCTCTGGCCATCTTCTCTCTCTGTGGGAGAGGTTTCTCCATCCGGCCGAGAGGTTCCGTCAGATCATTTGGACCAAATGTTCAGTCCATTTGTTGGTCTCCTTCCTCAGGTCCAGAGCAGTGGTTCGTCCCACAGAGTTCCTCCCAGGTGTACAAGCACTCAGAGGAAGGTACCATTCCCTGCGTGGTGTCCGACCCAAAGCTCAACGTCTCTCTGTTCGAACGACCCGGCAGAACCGCAGTGGGCGGGGTCAGATACGAGCCGGCTCTGGGCTTCATGGGACGCCTCAACGATGCAGGACATGTCTGCGTGGCGACAGACGGAGACCAGGAGAAGGAGTCCCAGGTCTTCTATGTCTTCACCGTCCTTGGTAAGGACACTTTTACTGACCTGAAGCATTCTGGACCCACCTGTAGTGACCAGCTGTCTCTGTCTCCGGTCTGTCCTCAGAACCGAAGCAGATGGAGATGGAGCTGTCAGTGTCCAGCCAGGTCCTGAAGCAGGGGGAGGTCCTGACCATGAACTGCTCCGTCAGAGATGTGGACATGGCCTTCTTCACTTGGACCTTCCCCCGCAGACAGGTAGCCATGGCAACAGTACTGAGTCAAAGCAGCAGGATGACTCTTGCAGACTATCCTACTTTCTTTCTGCTTTCTGAATCTGGAGTGCAATGGTAGGAGTTGATTCACCGAGTCATGACTCGGACTTGGCTGTAGGCAACATCTGGCAGGTGGAACAGAGCCAAGGGCTCAGGGAATCTGAGTCACAGCATCTCAGTCATGACAGAGGTTCTGGCCGTATGGGGGGTCGGACCCCTCACCCTGACATGGGGGGGCCGTGCATCTCAGTACACTAGAGTATGTGGGGGCCTTCAGAGTTAAAACATGGAAGAACACCAAAGCACCATGGTGGCTGTTTTTATTGCATTTTATCTGAATGGTGATTTTCAGTAACCGTCAAATGAATGGTTTCTCTACAGGAAGTAGAACCTCTGACAGACATCCTGTCCAATGAAATTCGCTCGTTCATTAACATCTCCAAGGCAACAGAGTCAGACTCAGGTATGTGTTTCAGCAGGTCTATCAGATCCTACACGCCACTGCAGTAAGACTCTTGACGTCAACAGATTGCTATGGCAACTGATGCTGCTGCTTTAGTTGACAGCTTGTTACCATGGTGACTGTTTCCTGCAGGTGTGTATGTGTGCAAAGCTCAGGACTCGCAGTTTAGATGGACCGTGAGGAAAAACATCACAATAACTGTTCTGGGTCAGTAGCGCACATACACACAAACGCCGACACACACACACAGACACATGAACAGGTACAGGTAACTCCTCCCTCTCTGCAGACCGAGGCTATGTCTACCTGTGGCCCTCAGGTGAGACCAACATCTCATCTCTCGTCCACCACACCGTGGAGTTGAAGGTACAATGTGACGCCCACCCCACGCCCACCTTCACCTGGTCCAGGCCAAACCAGACTATCGCCATAGAAACCAGCTCCATCAACACCACTCACCTGACCAGCAGCAGGTATGTGGGAAGATTCGTTCATCAGTTTAGTGCAGTGAGAGGTGGAGGTCCACACCTTCAGCTCATCCGGATCTTTAACTTGACCTGGTGCTGTCCGGAGAGGAACTGGAAACCTTCCGGCAGGTTGTGGTCAGGAACCACAGGGTTTAAAGTTCAGGGTCCTCACATCGACATCTGGTGGGAACAGCTCTGTGGTGACAAAGTTCTCCTTCCCAGGTAGAATCCAGCTGAACTGTCTACTGTTCTCAGCTGGGACAGTCACTGAGTCTTTCCTTCATCAGACAGTGTTGGTCCTCCCTTAAACTCTAAAACATGCTATCCAGTTGGTTGGTTGGTGGAATGATTGGTTGATTGCAGGTATGTGAGCACCCTGACGCTCCATCAGGTGCAGTTGGACCAGACAGGAACTTACACTGCAACTGCATCCAATGAGGACAGCAGAGAGGACGTCATGTTCTACCTGCAGGTCACAGGTGAGAGAGATATGCTGACTGGTCACCTGAGGGGTATTTACCAATCTGTGAGTTCACTTGCCAGTGTGTCCTTGTCCAGCTCCTCCAAGGATTGTGTCTCTGTCTGAAGTTGATAAGAAAGACATCCTGTGTGTCAGTGAAGGAGTCCCGACTCCATCTGTTACCTGGTACACCTGTCCACGTTCGATCAGGTAGACAGCCATACACACAGGTGAAACTACGACCATGTTTCCATGGTAACCTTTTGATTTTCCTGCTGCAGGTGCAGTAATCTGAGTGACGGTTGGAGGAGCCAGTTAGGGGCGTTGGAACAGGATGTCACCACAGTGATAGAAGGAGGCGGTACCCTGGTAACCATCATCATCACAATGTGGGAGGGGCTAACTGACCATTGGCTAACCACCCGTGTGTGTCACCTGTTCAGGTAAAAAGTGTGTTGACTCTGAAAACTCTGAACTCTGTGTCGGCTGTTCGCTGCGAAGCTACGAACGCAGCAGGAGGACGAGCGCGAGACCTGCGAGTCCTTCGCACCTGTAAGTACTGCTGGAGTATGGAAGCACCTCTGTGGTTCAGGGTGAATCCTCCAACCTGAAGCATGCTGCAGGATGATCCAGGCTGAATCCTCTGTGGTGTTGAGGATCCATCAGCTGCTGAACCTCAGAAGGTCGATCCTGAAACCGAGCTGAAAAGCAGCTGGTCAGACATGACCAGGGATCTGCTCTAGAGCAGATCAGGGATGTTCGGTTGAGGTTTGAGAAGTCTTGGAGAAGAGACTGACGTTCCCGTTGAGACTCCATGTAAGACTCTGACCTTCTTCTTCCAGCCCTTCTGGTCCAAGTGGTCGTCTTGGTGGCGGTCCTGGTCCTGGTCATCATAGGTGTGATCTTCTTCATCATCCTCATTGCTCTCTGGAGAAACGTCAGTAAGATCATCAGGTTGAGTATTTATTTACCAAACCTCTGCTACGGCCCAAAGAGTCTGGAGTCTGGTCTCTTCGTGTCTGCAGAAGCCTCACTATGAAGCTCGCTGGAAGCTGATGGAGTCTGAAGGTTCTGACGGACAGCCGGGTTCCTACGTGGACCCTGGAGACCTGCCCTACAGCTCCGCCTGGGAGATCCCCAGAGACCAGGTGGCACTCGGTACATAGCACCAGCACCTGTTTCTGCCTGGCAGAAACTCTGCATTCAGTTCACCCTCAAACGCCCCGTCAGGTCAGACTAGTGTCTGTCTGTCTGCAGGTCAGGTCCTGGGTTCTGGTCCATTTGGACGGGTTGTAGAGGCAACAGTTTCTGGTCTGACTGGCTCTGACGCACCAACCAAAGCTGCAGTGAAGATCATGAAATGTAAGGTCCTCCCCCTCTGAGTGTCTGAGTCAAAGCTGCGTCTCAACCTGTGGTTGTGGTTTTGCAGCCAGGAGGGATGCGGCCCAGTCTCTCGTGTCCGAGTTAAAGGTTCTGGGTTACCTGGGTCCTCATCTGAACGTTGTCAACCTGCTGGGAGCCTGCACCAGCCCAGGTACACATTGCACACCTCAGGAGAGCCACTTCTGGTTTCACATTCTGCCCTGATCCGGATTAAACTGTTAACAGCTAATCCAGATGTAATCCAGATGTAATCCAGAATAGATGTTACAGGAAAAATGGACCCAAATCCCAGAGTGAAGCTGGATTATAGGCAAAAATTTCCAATCCGACGCAGCCGTGTGATTGGTTAGGAAAAGTAAAATAATTTTATTTATATAGCACATTTTCGGCAACAAGGCAATTCAAAGTGTTTTACGTGAATTAGAGAAAATACAAACAAAATAAAAGAAAAACAAAAGTATAAAACGTTTACAAAAAGGTAAAAGTATAGAGCTACATATTTGTTCCCCATGTTTAATAAGAATTTATAAACTAGTCGAGGTTTCTCTGGATTCTTGATCTGACAAAACTAAGTGTTGGTTCTCCATGCTTGATTCTATAAAGTAGATGGTCCTGAATGTGGATCTAAGATAATGAGTCGTTTCTCTGAACTCTAAGTTTGTTCTAATTGCTGCTATGGGTTGAGTGAAATCCTCTGGATCTTTTTGTTCTAATAGGTTTGATTTCTATCCTTGGTCGAGTGTCTAAAGTAATAAATACTCCACAGTTTATAAAGTATTTAAACTAGATGCTTCTGTTTTGGGTTGCTTGGTAAGTGTAAGTACTCCATAGATTATAAGATGGGAGTTTCTCTGGATAAATTAGACAAACATGGAAAAGAAATGACACATCAGGAAAAATAGCACATGCAGCAACATTTAGTTTCATTGGTCAATTAAGCTGAAAAAAGATAAAGAGGAGCTGAACTCTGTGATCGTCTCACCAGCCTGAGAGGAAAGAAACCAGAGATTATACTGGAAATAACCTGGAGTGGGCGGGGCCTGAAACCCAGATCCTGGTTCACCATCAGAACCTGAAACCCAGATCCTGGTTCACCATCAGAACCTGAAACCCAGATCCTGATTCACCATGAGAACCGCTGCTCAGCCAGATGTTCCATCGGGTCTAACTGGTTCTGTCCAGGTGCTCTCAGACCTCATCCAGAGTTTAGAACAAAGAATAAAGTCCAGTTCCGTGTTCCAGGTCCAGTTTACCTGATCACTGAGTTCTGTCGTCATGGCAACCTGCTGAGCTACTTGCAGAGGAACAAAGACACATTTGGACAGGTGGACATGCCCATCAGGAGGTGAGCCAACCCTCTGACCTCTGACCTCTCTCTCCCAGTGATTGCTCACTGTCTCTCGCCCACAGTAACAGCGACGGTGGCTACATGGACATGAACCAAGACGGACGGGGACGTTATGTCCCTCTGAAGGAGCTGAAGGACACCGAGCAGGGCACAAGCCACGCCCCCACAGGTGATGTCATGTGATCAGGTAAACACAAACAGGAACAAGATGAACTTATGATCACCACTGCTGTTCTCTTTCAGACCACCAGAAGGCACCATCGCTCCTCCTTAGTGACTCTCCCGTCCTCACCCTGGAAGACCTGCTCAGTTTCTCCTTCCAGGTCGCTCAGGCCATGGATTTCCTGTCCTCCAGGAAGGTACGACTGCCGCCATGTTGCTTTCTGCAGCCAGACTCTCCTCCATCCTGCTTGATTAACCCATCTGCTCAGTTTGACTCGGCTGAATTTGTCTTTTTAATGTCGCACCAACTGGACGAAGTGTCTCCAGATCAAAAACAAGGTTTAAAAAAATCTGTTCAACTTTGAATGAAAACCAGAGAAGATCAGCTGGAGTCCTTAACAATGCCAGATGTTTGCTACAGTTTGATCAACCACAACATAACCCAGGGGATTATCCCAGGATAGGCTGTAACCCTAACCCTGATCCTGATGGACCTCCTGACCTTCTCCAGACACGTTTCAGCAAAGTCTTCACGTTTGGACCAACAATATGGTTCTGGTGCCACTGGAGCCGTTAACTCAGCTACCCCTGATTACTGATGAGCTGCTTTCAGAGGAAGTACTGCTGGTGAGACGATTCTTACTCTGTTCTTCTTCCTTCTGAGACGTTCAGCTCTTTGGGCAGCACCTTGGAGAAGTTTCCTCCCATCAGACATGAGCAGATTGTGGCTGTTGGTCTGAGTGATTCAGAGGTCAAAGTTTACTTCATCTGAAAGTGTTCTGTTCAAGAACTTGGATGAAACGGTTTGGAGAAGCAGCAAAGACCCTCCAGAGTCCCACCTGGGCCATCTAGGTCCAGATGTCTCTAGAACCGTTTTAGTGCCTGACATGTTGTCCAAATGTTGTGTGTCCCTCAGTGTGTCCACAGAGACCTGGCAGCCAGGAACGTCCTGGTCTGTGAGGGGAAGCTGCTGAAGATCTGTGATTTTGGTTTGGCCAGAGACCTTCAGAAGGACGAAGATTACATCATCAGGAGAAACGTCAGTCCCACACAAGACATTGGTCCCTGATTGATGAGATCATCAACCAGGTAGCTCATGTGTCCTGTGCCTGTTTGGTTTCAGAGCTTCCTGCCACTGAGGTGGATGTCTCCAGAGAGCATCTTCCAGAACATCTACAGCTCTGAGAGCGATGTGTGGTCCTACGGAGTCCTGCTGTGGGAGATCTTCTCTCTGGGTAACTCAGTCTGACCAGTATACAGACCACCTCGTGTAAACTGGTTACAATGGTTACATTGTTTAATGTTTAATGTTTTAATAGTTTACACGAGGTGGTGTATTGTGTGGCAGGCTGCGCCCCGTATCCTGACCTCCTGACAACCCGACAGTTTAGTTCTGCTCTGAAGAGAGGACACAGAATGGACCGACCGGAACACGCTACGTCTGACATGTACAACGACACGCATCAACCCGTCTCAACATGCCTCAACACTCAACATGTCTCCACACACCTCAACACACATCAATACGCCTCAACCTGCATCAACACGTCTTCTGGTTCCAGGTATGCTGTGATGAAGCAGTGCTGGGATGAAGATCCTCTCTCCAGACCATCTTTCTCATCATTGGTTGCTGCTGTGGGCAACATGTTGCCAGCTGACTACCGACAGGTGAGCTGACGTGGATGAGCAGTCCGAGTCATGTGTGGGGTCGTCACTCCTCTGTGTGTTGGGTCCTCAGCGGTACGCCCAGCTGACCGAAGACTTCCTGAGAGGAGACGGCCCGGCTGTACTGCAGTCCAGACGCAGCCTGTCCCGGACGACCGAGACGGAGACAGAGACGGACGTCCAGTTGGACAGAAACTCCTCCCACTGTGCCGCACGCTTCCAGGAAGCTGAACTCGGCTTTCACTTCACAGGAAGTCCTTCCTCTGACTTGAAGGAGCGCCTGCTGGAGGCGGAACCAGATGACTCAGGCCCCTCCCATAATGCTTACATCATGCCTGTTGTCACCATGGCAACCAGCAGCAGCACTGCGCTGGACGCAGTCAGGTACCTGTGAAGAGTCTCTCCATAAATCAGCCATTCTGTCCCAGCTAGCAGGAAGTGATGTCAGAGGCACCTCTGCTGCCATCTTGGTTCTGGAGAGACATTTTTTAACTTCAGTAGAACCTGGCAGATCTGGTTCTAGTTCTGGGTCCAGATAGCCTTTTCCATCCTGGAAGGATGCAGGTGAACCAAGCTGGAAACAGAGCATGCTTTTATTGTGAAACTCCTGCAGGAAGCTGCACAGCATGTCACATGTCTTCTCAGTGGCGTTTCCTTGACTTGACAGTGTTTTTATCCTTCAGCCCTTTGCTGTCAGATCCGGCCGCCATCTTGGAGTCACAGGAAGTGACATCACCACCAGAAGCTCCTGCTGAGGAAGAGGAGGAGAGCTGCCTGTGAAGGTGCCGCCTGGTGTTGGCCCCGCCTCGGTGCAGCTGAACCAATCAGAAACAGAGGAGCAGCCATATTTCCTGCTAATACGAAGACAGAAGCAGCTCTGGCTCCGATTTATCCGCAGTCATACTCTACGCCATGTAGCTCTACTCAGATTACCTGTTCCTGGACCAAATGGCCCAGGACCAAATGCTTCAATAAAATATATTCAACAGCTTCTCAGTCTCATTCAACAGATGTGATCCACCTTCATCATCGGTTCTCTGCCCCATCCATGTGGGGTCGCGAGGTCATGCTGCTGCTAGTTTTCTGTAGCATGTCTGCTTCCTTCAGGTGAGTTCAGGAGTTCTTGGAGGTAAATCTTTTCAGTTTCTGGTTTTCAGACGTAAATGAAGGTTAAAACGTGAAGCATTTACTTAGCACCAGAGTCTTTAGCAGTTCATTTTAAATGACGGAAAGCTGTTAGCATGAACCATTTAGCTCGCTAACATCAGGCTAGCTTTGAGATTGACCAGTTAATGCAGAATCATCTGAAGAATCTGGTGAAACTTCCAGCTAATTTCACCCTCGTCGTCTCTAACCTGCTCTGATTGAAGAACTAATTTCAGACCTGCACTAGATTATTCCACAGTCACAGCACAATAATCTAGTTTCTAACCTAGATTAAACTGCTGTGGGTTTTGGGTAATCGGGTGGAATGTCCCTTTAGCTGAATCAGAACCAGGTTCAGGTTTTTCCGTGTTTACGGGTTTCTGTCTGCAGCCTCTTCTGGTTTCTAATCGGATCAGGTGCCAACACCACAAACCGGGTCACCAGTTTCACTGTAGCTGTGTTCTGGTTAGTTTTTATTAAAATACTAAAATGACCTCTAAGGATAAAACACTGGTTTGTGTTGAATGTGATGAGTTATAATCTACTGGTCGTCTCATTAGAATCTATTTAAGCTTCAGGAAGTGATGGAAACAATTTTTATTCTAATTATTGTAGGATAAATAACATTTATTATGTTCCTCAAACCTCCGATGGACTGGCGACCTGTCCAGGGTGTACCCTGCCTTGTCCGAAATGTCTCGCTGGAGATAGGCACCAGACCTCAAAAGGGACAAAGGCGTAAGAAAGTGGATGGATGTTCCTCAAACTAAAATGGTGATCGTTGTAACACTTTATTTGAAGGGGTGAGCACTGTACATAAGACATGACACTGTCATAAATAACAGGACGGAGTCTTCATGAATGTTTACAACTGTTGTCATAAGGTGTCATTCGGTAAATAACACATTTAATCAATGTAGAGTTGCATTAAAAGTCCAATATAAGAGTGAAGTTTGCATTATTTGGTCAATAATGATCCTTTTAATGCAAAGTTCTATTAAAAGTTGCATTGAAAATGTTATTTACAGAATGACACTTAATGACAACGGTCATAAACATTCATAAACACTCCATGTTCATGACTGTCATGTCAGTCTTATGTAGACCCCTTCAGATAAAATGGTGCCATAGTTGTTTTCTGAAAGCAGCGCATCACCATCATCATCATCGTTTCTGCGTTGTGTATTTCTGAGGTGGTGAAAACAGCTGCAGTTTGGTCCTGAAGCTCAGGACCTCATCTGGACGTTGAGGATCTAACGCTGCAGCGATAACGCCGACGTCCAGACGCTGCAGCAGTTCAATCCTCATACGGTCGGCTCTCATGGACAATCTGGAGGTGTGCGCTGTTACAGCCGGCCTGGGCTGCGAACAGCTACTGCCAGGTTCTACTATCTGCCAGGTTCTACTGCGGTCTGTGACTCGATAAAACCACGGAAATCACACACACACACACACGGTCAGGATAACTTATCTTCAGCTCAACAAAAATCGAGCTTTGGTTTTTGGAGCAAAACGGACAGAAACTATAAAAACAGCACTTATATAATTATTGTAGTATAATGAAACATATTTGGCGCCTGCCATAGCAATGCATGGAAGGCACCTGTTGTTCTACCGTCAATAGAATGCCGCTTTATTTATATATTTCAAATGTATCAAAATGTGCGGCTTGATCTCGGCATTTGGGCTATTACTTTTATTGAGGTTTCGACAAAAAATGGCGACGGAATTAGCGAAAAACGAGCAACATTTCCAACTGCCGAAATTTAGAGTGTGATTTATGGTGGACTTCTGACTTTTTAACTCCTCACGCCCACAAATATCGCTCTACTGGTATAAAAGTCGATCTTGACATCGCACCGAATGCCTGCTTCTGTAAAATGTTTTCAAATTTTCTCTAAAGTTTACGGTTTTCTGTCAAGATTCTCCAGAGCGAACTGGTGTCGCAGGGAAAACTCAGGCTCTCATGCATTCATTTTCATACTTTTCTCAAAAATGTCAGAGCATCTCTCTCTCGTTGCTATTACTGTGAGTGAGGTTCCGATATGTACCGAAAACTATTAATTTCATAATTATGCATGAAGTATTTATTCCCTGTAATGACTTTCTGCAAAAGAAATTCAAAATAAATATCAATTCCTGTGTTATTTCTATATCACCATCACTTTCTGTGACTGAGATTTTGAGATGTGGTGGAAAATGACTACAAGTTAACATCTGCTGATCATGTTATATGAATGATTGTGAACTCTCACCAAAAGAACTACTTGGGTTACATGTACAAGGCTGGGAGTTGTTTTCTACAGCTGCATCAGAACCAGACTGTCTCGCCCCTTGTTTTTTAATTCCTTATCCTTGGTATAAAACTCATGTGTTGTCTCTGCCTGGCAGAGCTTTTCATCCAGACCTGCTTCATTACCGATTGTCCTTCAAGCTCTCTGTATTGTGCTCAATATTTGAATAAACCTGATTGAGTGATTTCACCTGAACAGTGCTTGGTAAAATAGTTTTTTTCCCCCCACAACAGAGACGATAAACCTCTTTTCCTTTGCAACTTCATGAAGGTTTTTAGGAAGATTTTCAGGAGTGAAAGAAATCTACTCCATCTTATAACAAAATTCGGTCTTCCAACAGGGATGTAGGATTAAATTATGATATTAGCGATTTAATCCTCGGGCTAAGTTTTTACCCACAAATACTGATTTCTAAAAATCAGCTCAATTTTAAAAGTGAAATAATTTTATTTAAGAGAGTGCTTAAACGATGCAACATCACAAAAGCCCAATGTTTATACCAAGATGTTAACATCTCAATTTAAGATTTGAAATTCCTCTTGCATTCGTTACATTTTGTTTCACTTTCCTCAATTTGTGACTATTCTTTTTATTTCTTCTTTTCCTGCTCAGTTTATCATATCTATCTTTTTTATTACTAATGTGTGCCTAGTACTATTTTTTTTTTGTAGAATTTTCTATAAAGATGAAAACACAAACACTGCCATAATTTTGCCTTTTAACTCCAAACGTCACATGCAGCAGTGAATTGTGGGTAATACATTTCACCAAATGTGGGTTTAGTGTAAGGGCGGAAATAGGACACAAAATGGGCGGAGCCAAAGCAGGAAGTGGAGAATTTGGGACACACTACGACCTGAAACCCTCCAACACAACATCAGAAGGACGGACCGGATCTTCCTCCCTGATGCTGAATCTGACCACGCCCCCTCTCCGGCCACGCCCCTTCTCTGACCACGCCCCGGGTCTGTTGCCCCGCCCCCTCCTGTCTTTCCTCCTGCTGCTGAGTTCATTTTCATCATTCTCATAATGTTTACAAACATCTCAGATTCATAGAGACATGAGAATCATATTCAGATTGGATCACTATTCAATATAATAAATTATAAAAGAAAACAAGAATCAGGATTATTTAAACTATTTGTAATTCCAACCATTCTATTTTTTCAGTTTTGGGCTGATCAGCTCCTCAGAGCAACAGAACAATTTTAATTAATTCATATTAAGATAATTCAGCCATTACCTCGACGAATCTGGACTCAGGTCACTCCAGGTCATCACAGATGAACTTCTGGTCCCGTCTGATCCAAACCTGAACTGGTCAGTTTCTCAGAGTCAAAACGTCACAAACTGGAGTCGTTTATGAGCTTTGAAAATTGTTTGATGATGTGATTGCAGAATCAGATCATGTGACCAGAAGGAGGAGGAAAAAGAGGAGGAGGAGGAGGAAGAGGAGTAGGAGGTCAGTTTGTTTCAAGAGGAAGTTTCTCCTTCAGTCAGATTCACTCTGGCTTCAGCCTGAGAGAGAGAGAAAGAGAGAGAGAGATGAGGCTCCATTCAGTGCTGCTGTTGATCGCCCTCGGTGCCTGCGCTGCTGCAGGTCAGATCATATTTATTTACTCATTAATTACCTGTTTATTAAACTCTTATGCACATTAATTACCCAAAATGGTTCCTGAATTTAATACATCAGACCATGTTCATTAATAATCTGATGATTTTATCAGATTATTAAACCAAACACATCAGCTGTTAGATAAAGTTTTTAAAAAATCTGCTCATGATAATTAAGCATTAATATGATTGAGCTGTTAATAAATGTTAATGACCTTTTGTTACCTGTTGGTTTAATGCCTAAGTTGAATTAATGTGGAAATGAAACCAGGCAGATCCATGGGGTTCACTTACTTTCTAAACTTATTAATAAAAACAACAAACTGATGATTTCATGGGAAAATGTTTTTTTTTTCATTTTCTTCATAAAATAGATTTGATAATAAACAGAATCTGTTCAAACTAATAATTTAATGCAATATTTCCTATAAACTCAGCTGGTCATAATTCATGTTAAACAATAATTTGCTCTTTATTACTGCATAATTAGTGTTTACATTGAAGATAAATAACTAATGAACCCTTAGGTCACCATATAATAACCTGCTGGTTATTGATTAATGATCTGATGATTATTGATTAATGATTTGATTATTATTCAGCCGCTGCGTTTACAGAATTACTGTTTTACACAGTAAAAGTGAAATAAAAATAATCCAGAAACATAAAAACTGGCTTATTAAATATGAATATTTATGGATCAGAAATGTTTTCCTCTTTTAAACTTTCTTCAACTGATTCTGACCTGAAGAAGCTTCTCAGAATCATTTGGACCGGGCTCAGAACCAGAATCAGGCTACTGACGAGCTCCGTTACAGAGTGAACCAATCAGGCGCTGGTTCTGACTGACCCGGTCCGGCCGGAACATGAAGCTGGTTCTGATGATGATCAGTTTATTCTGACAGCAGCAGATCATGACGGGCTGGATCTGGTTCTGGTCCAGTTTTTGGTCTGGATCTGGCCCAGTTCTGGTTCTGGTGAGGCGACTCGGTCCAAATGTTCCTCTGATGTTTCATAAGCAGTAAGCGGCCGCAGGTCACATGACCCAACAGGAAGTCACACCTGAAACAGTTGCAGGTTCTGGTTCTGGTTCTGATTCTGCAGGTTTTGTTCCTGCAGGGCCCCAAACGACCGTTTAAACAGCAGACCACAAGCAGGTTACCATGGTGACGACACCTTTGGGATAAAGTAGAGTCCAATAAATGGTTCAGCTTTTGACAACAGTAGCATTAAAAATAAGATTTTAAAGCAGAAAATGTGAAAAACGCTTTTATATAATTTATTTTTCCAGGTTTATTAATTCGTCTCCATGTTGTTACAGTATATGAGACAAATAATCTCAAAACAGATCTCCTCCAAAACAATAATAATAATACTACTACTGCTAATAATAGACGCATATTATTATTATTGTTGTTGTTCTAATAATAATAATAATAAGCTTATTATTATTATTGATAGTAATAATAATAATAATAATATTATTTTTACATAAATAAAAATAAGCTTATTATTATTGATATAATATCTATAATATCTATTGTTATCAATAATAACAATAGAAGCTCAATATTATTGATAGCAATAATAATTCATTATTATTATTATTATTATTATTATTATTATTGTTAATAATAATAATAATAATAATAATAATAATAATTATTATTATTATTATTATTATAGTTCAGTTTGGACTTATAAAAAGTCCAAACTGAAGTTTATATCATTTTTGTGACATACTGTGTTTGCGGTTTAGATCTGAACGGTTTCAGGATTCCGATCGATCGCTAAACGTTTCTACTTGGGGGAAAATAGCATACAGCTACGTGTCTCTGTGTGCTTAGCGCTATCAATCACTGTTGTGCACACGCTGCTCACTCACTCTCCAGTTACTCTCTGCTACCCTAGCAGAGCCTGTAGTGAATGCTAAGGCTAGTTAGCATAGCTACCATTGAGAGCAGTCACTGGTGGCTATGCTAACCTGTTGCTATTCTAACTTTCCATTACAGTTTTCCTAACAGTAAATTCTTTCTCCGTCATCAGCACATTTAGCAGTGAGTACATGATGATGATTGACAGCGTTAAGCCCCGCCTCCTGCCTCTTATTGGTTGTTTTCGGTGCGTTTCAGCAGCAGCACCTCAGGGAGGATCTGCTCTGATTATCTGAATCATAACAAACATGGAGACGGATCAATAAATCTGTAGAAATTTCTTATCGTAAAGTTCCTCTGATGTCTCACACATTAAAACCTCAGCAGCTGAGGTCTGCCGGTTCTGATTCTGGTTCTGCTCAGACAGCTGAGTCCTGACTGAAGGTGACCTGTTGCCATGGAGACGTCTGAGTTATTTTATACCCCGATTGTTTATGACGGGATGTAAACATGAAACTGAACAGAACCACCGAGTTTACTGTCTGACCCGATCCCGGCTCACCGCTTCTGGTTCTGATTCAGAAAAACACACGTCAGGTCCAGAACCGCCAGAACCACCAACAGGATCTGCTGCAGGACCTGACCTCTGACATCCAGGAGAACCGGGCCAAGACAAAACCGGACCCCTGAAGAACTGGACCCAATGCGCTCCACGTTCTTGACCCGGTAGTCAGCCTGAAGGCGCTCCTGTGCCAGACCGTTGGTACCGACCCATCACCAGTGGTTCTGGAGCCGACGCCCTCAGCCCCCACTCCTCCTCAGTTGGACCTATAAATACCAGAGAGTAGGGTGTAAACACGTCGCCGTGGTAACCGGTTCCTCCAACGCGCCGCAGAGTTCAGACCAAAGAAGAAGTCAGAGGAGGAAGTGGGAGAAACCTGGGGGGGTCCAGTGTGTGTGCGTGAGTGTGTATGCGTGAGGGGGTGTGCATGTGTGTGTGTGTGTGTGTGTGTGTGTGTGTGCGGTCTGCGGTCGAATGTGTTTCCTGGCTCTGTGAGGTTTCTTCACTTCTCCCTCCGATCTGAAACCGACTGCAGAACTTTCTCCAAAAACAGAAGTGGGACAATAGGACCTGCATCAGCTCAGCACCGCTCCCAACCCGTGGGCCTGAACCGGGTCAGGAACCTGGTGCCAGAGCCGGTGTTCTGGTTCTAGAGCCAGAACCTGATCACCATCCATGATCAGGTTCTGCTGATCACCGGACGATCTGATCCAAGTGCAACAGAGACCCGGAGTCGGGAACTGACCTGAAAGCCTCATAGAGAAAGAGGAGGGCAGAGAGCGCCCACTGCTGGTGGACCCACCTGCAGTGGGGGGTCACCTGTCTCTGTCTCCATGAAACTTCAGGTTGTGCAGATCAGACAGAACCAGAACCAAACCGTCCAATCATTGAACAGAAACATGAGAGGATGTAGCATCTCTGGATCAAAAGAGTTCTACAGTTATAGCTCTAGATTTCTAAATCTAGAGTTATAGATCTAGATTAATAAATCTAGAGTTACAGATCTAGACTTATAGATCCAGAGTTGTTGATTTTGATTTATATATCTAGATTATATTGCACAGCGTCAGTTGTTCCAGCTGGAAACTAGAGATCAGGATGACCTCTGAACTCTGACCTGAACCTTTAGAGCCACATAGAGACGGTTCCAAAGTGGGCCTTCTATCAGCTGAAGAACATTTCCAGGATCAGAGGACTAATGTCTCAGCATCAGAGAAACTCATCCTCTCTGCAGTGGCATTGATTTCTGCAGCAGCGTCTTCACAGGTCTGACTAACAAATCAATGGTCCAGAACGCTGCTGCTGGAGTTCTGACTAAACCCAGGAAGATACAGCACAGCATCCAGTTATATATCACCCAGTTCTACATTCCTTCACTGAGAGAAGAGACTTCAAATACTGCTGGTAGTTTAGAAATCACTGAACAGATTAAAGATCTGCTGCTGCTGTTGGATCCATCTGCTGGTTCCGCTCTGCATCAGCACCAGAACCTGGAGAAGCAGCATTCAGCTACTCTGACCCACAGATCTGGAACAAACTTCCAGAAAATGGAAAAAACAGCCGAAACCCTGAGTTCCTTTAAATCTAGAAAACCCAACTGCTTAGTTACTTTTAAACTTTGATCAATAGTCGATTTTTATTTTTGATGATTCTGATGATGATTATTGATCAAATTGAATATTTGTCGATGAGTTTAATGTTTTATGATGTAAATCATCTTCAACTGCTTTGCTGCTGAAATGTGCTTTACAAATAAACTTCACTTGACCTGAGCCCCTAAGCGAACCAAAACCAGACCAAATCGGATCAAATCCGGACCAGCTGTCCAGGTTAAGCACTGTAGGATCAGTAGATTGAACCGGGCCAGAGGAGCTTCAGTGAACTTTGGGTCCATTCCACCATCAGCAACATGGTGACACGCTGCCAGAGTGTGTGTCCGTGTGTGTGTGCAGTTTCAGTTCAGCTTTTCGCAGATTGTGAAACCCGATGACGTCTCCAACGGTCACATGAAGTTCTGCAGCAGATCTGTTCACTGGAGGCGGTTCTGATCCAAACAGGAAACATCTGCTGCCTGGAGGATCCTGCAGTCTGAACCCACAACACAGCCACACACACACACACACACACACACCGGAGACCAGAACCTAACCAGAACCCGACCAGAACCATGTCATTCAGAGTGATGTTCAGCGTTTTGCATTCAGATCATAAAGTTCAGTTTAGTTCTGGTCTGACCAAAAATCCTCCTTCCTTATGTTTGCTGAATCCAACATGGCAAACTGCTAACTGTTAACATGACTTCTGATGGCTTCCTTTAACTGATGGTTGCCCTCATTGCTGTGGATCATTTGGTCCAGAGTCTCCATCTGATCTCTGATCAGAGCGCTCCTTGTTCAGCCTGGAAGTTTAGCTGGACTTTGACTAGGCTGTGTCTTGGTTCCATTGGACCAGTCTCTTTGGTTTCTGATTGGAGAGTGAGATGTTCAAAGCCTCAGCCTGCCGTGAACTCCCTGAGCGCTCTGCGTGCTCCTCCACGATGCCGTTTGCTCCAAATCATCTCTGAACCTCTGAGGCGTCACAGAGCAGCTGGAATAACTCTGGGATTAGATTAGATTAGAATACACACATCTGGACTCTACTTAGTCATTAGGAAACATCAGGCAACTTCTGAAGGCAACTGGTTGACCTCTGAGAAAAGGGGGGAGGGCAAACAATTTTGCTGCACTTTTCAGTTTTTATTTGTAAAAAATACTTTGAATCATGAATCATTTCTACCTCATAGATACAAAACACTTTGTGTTGATATTTCATATTAAATTCCATATTTCTGACAAAATATGAAAAAGTTCAAGGGGTAGGAATACTTTTGCAAGCTGCATACATAGAGATACACACACACACACACACACATATATATACGTATGTATGTATGGGTGTGTATGTATCTCTATGTATGCAGCTTGCAAAAGTATTCATATATATAGAGATTATCTATCTATCTATCACATATGTGTGTGTGTATATCTATCTATGTGTGTGTGTGTTGCGAGCGTTGCTGTTGCCGTCGAGGTTTTTGCAGCAGCAGATCTTGCGGTCGAACCTCAAACCTCTCTCTCCTCCCAGAAACCATCGGGCCTCAGTCACTTTCTGTTTTTATCAAACTTCTTTCACTGTCCTATCAGGCGCCGCCTGAACTCACTGCTGCCCTCTGGTGGCCGCTGAAGAGAACTCGTTGATGCTTCCAGGTCGGGCTGCGCATGTTTTGGTTTTCAAATGAAGTCTCATCTTTGCGTTTCCATTAATCTCCCGGCATCTTTTGGTTTCATGAAATCCTTTTGGTTTCTGAATGTCTAAACTGACCTGAGCTGCCCTCACTTGCCCTCACCTGGAGTGAGGTGTGAAACTGTCGTCATGGTTTCTGACCAGGAGACTAACAGAGCCGGACTCTGTAAAGTTTCACCTCCCTGGTCATCTTCACTGCAGGTGACCACCAACCCGCTGCCATGACGATGGGCGCCGCCCAGGCTCCCAACCAACCAGGGCTCGGCCCTGCTGCCCCGGATTCCAATCCAAGGATCTCAGAACTGGTTCAGAACCAGGAGCAGGGCGACATTTGGAGAGCACAGGTTCTGGAGCTGCTGACCCGGTTGGTTCAGGTCCAGGAGGAGCGGACCAAGCACCAGGCCCAGGTTGTGCAGCAACTCAGCCTTCTGGTCAACCAGGTGAGTCTAGCCCAGTCAGCCCAGGTAGCCCAGTTTAGCTCAGCTAGGTCCGGTTAAGCTTATCGTCTAGTTTATGAAATGTTTAGAGTTAATCTGTTAGCTTTAGCTTTAGGTAACCTCCAGAACATCTGGACCAGATTTCTGGGTCAGCTTGGTATCGCTCCCATAGATGAAGGACCAACAAGAACCTTCTGCTCATGATTGGTTCTGATCCATTCTAACTGAACTCACCTGGACTCACCCTCAGGGCTCCCAGCAAATCCAGAACCTGCAGAACCTGGCCCGGCACCAGAACCTGCTGGTGGAGAACCACCAGGCTTTACTACTGCAGACGTCACGCATCGCCACCCAGCTGCAGGAAATCAACAAGAAACCCACCGCTCTCGGCCCATGAGATCCTCCGACTGCCCACAACCAGCCAATCAGATCTCTGTCTCTACATGCCACCAATCAGATTCTTTAAAATCAGACATGCAGTTGAATCTATGTGCTCTTTTGAAGGCTGACCAATTTTTTTAATTAACCAATTAGCCTTTGCGGTTAATAATTAATGAATTGATTGACTGATTCTGTGATGTTTTAAACTGTAAAACAAACAAACTAACTGTTCACCTGTTCAAGCTCTAAATCGCTTCAGGCTTTAATTGCTCTGTTCCTCTGATTTTAAATAAAATTTTACATTTTTGCTGCAATTTTGGCTTCCTGTTTATGATGAACTCAACACCTGTGTCTTCACACACCTGTCTGTTTACGTACGGTTCTGCATAGACTAGGTTTATGTGAACCTGCCAGGCTCGGCGGGTGTTGCCAACACGTTCTGACCTGTGAGCACCACCTGGTGTCGAGCACCACTTGGTGTCCTCAAGTGGGCGCTCTACCTGTTTCAGGTATTGTTGGTTTACCGGAATTTGTTGTTTCTCCTCGTTTCAGAACCTCCAGGACCAACACTGATCCAATTAAACTCGATCTTCCAACCAAACCAGTCAGAGGTCATTCTGACTGCCGGCTCTAAGGTCCAGCTCGGTTGCCTTGGTGACGGGTTGGTGAACATGTCCACCACTGCGCTTCGTCCATTACCGAGGAATTGTCAGAACATCTTGCAGATCAACAGTGTGTCTCCCAGACACACCGGTACGTACCATTGCAGGTACGCCAACCAGAGCCTGGACCACCTGAACACCTGGATACACCTGTATGTCAAAGGTAAGCAGGCCCGGTGACCTTCCTGTTTATCTCAGTGACATCATTGACATTACCTCATTTCCCATGATTCTCCTCTGTCAGATCCAGGTAACAACTCTACGGTGTTTGTCACGCCTCGCTCCACACCTAGGTATCCTAAAGAGGGTGACAACTTCCTGTACAGGTGTCTGCTGACTGACCCGTCTGTCACAGACCTCACCCTCCAATCAGAGGGTGAGGTCAGGGGGCGGGGCCTGCCCCCAGGTATGAATGTCACCTTAGACCCTCGAAAAGGAGCCTTGATCAAACATATAAGGAAGACCTTCAAAGGCCGGTACTCCTGTTCGGGTTGGAGGAATGGTCAAGAGTTCCGATCAGAGCCGTTTGCCCTGATGGTGGCTCCCAGTAAGACACCTGTCTCTCTACACACCTGTCGGACATTACACCTGTCTGTCTATCTGTCTGATGCCCCCGAGTCTCTGCCTCACCCTCTACCTGTCTGTCTGCAGTGGACCGCCCTCCCTCCGTCGCTGTCAGTCAGGGTGAGTGGGTCCGTCTACAAGGAGAACGGTTCACAGTCACCTGTCAGAGCAGCAACCCTTCACACAGCTACACCGTCACCTGGACCCACCCACACACAAAGGTGAGCAGCCAGACGTCACTTGTGTCTCTTTGGTCCCGACTGCCCCACCTGTCTTCCTCTAACAGGTAGTTTGGTTGTTTTAGGACCTGGCAGTCAGCGAAACCACGACCTACGTCAATGGGTACTTTAACATCAGCAGCACTCTGACCGTCTCTGCTGTCAACCATCAACACAGCGGACTGTACACCTGTACTGCTGTTGGCAGAGCTGGGGTTGCCACGGTAACCACCCACCTGACCGTGTTGGGTTAGTAATCAGTCAATACCAAGGCGATGATAACAGATCAGGAAACTGGACCAGATATCTGGAGAAAACCTTCATGCTGTCTTCTTTTCCTCATCTTCATCAGATCACCCTTACCTGAGGATCTACCTTCAGACTGCCAACACCCAGCAGGTCTCCGATGAGCTGCCTGGCAACTTTAGCAGGGAGGAGACGACTGAAGAACCAGCGGCTAACGTCAGCTTCGGTTCGGAGGAGCTGCAGAGAGAGCTGGTGTTTAACGGGAGCAGAGGCAGCGGCTACCGGAGGGTGGAGGTGTTCGAAGGTGGAGACCTGACCCTGACCTTCATCATGGAGGCCTATCCTCCAATCAGACAGCATCACTGGACGACACCGGAACACGTAAACAATGATGGCAGCAGCATGTATGAGAGGAGCTACACAGCTACCGCCTACAGGTATCCCAACAATTCCACCTTAAAGCTCTGCAGACTTAACAATTTCACTTGAAACCCAAAATAAAGACACCATGCTAGTTACGCCTTCATAACCTGAAGTTAATACCACCTTAACTAACCACACCAACTGCACTACCACCTTGGAAAGTCCAATAATCATCAATACCACCTTAATAAATGCAGTTATTTCAGCTTTGAAATAAACCTAACATTCCGTGCCACCTTTAAAACAATAACTACATACCACCTTAATCATGTAACAATGTTTTTTTTAGTGAAGATCTTTTAATATTAATGTTTGTTAAGGTGGTATGTTTGGCACCACTTTAAGTGGGTGGTTCTGGTAATGTGTTTTTAAGGTGGTATTTTAGTGCAGCCATTGAGGTTTCAGTGCTAGGAAGGGATTTTATTTAATGATTGAAGGAGATCTTTTTGGTCACATTAAGTTGTTTTTTAAGGTGGTATATATAAGGTCTGTGACTTGTTTTAAGGTGGTATTGTTGTTGGAACAGGTCAGAGGCCAACCTGCTGGTGCGGCGCCTTCGTCAGGAAGATGCCGGTCGATATTCTTTTAATTTTTCAAACTTGTTCTTTAACGGGTCGCAGGATGTGGACCTCCGGATCTACCGTAAGAACCGGTTCCACCTTTTCTACTTCCGATTGTCTCATTGGGTTTTTTGTGCTGGTGAACCGTTCGATCTGATCCAAACCCTGCAGATCCTCCGACTGTCAGTGTCACGCAGCAGAACCAGTCCCTGATGTGCAGCGGGTCTGGTTATCCACGGCCCACGGTCCTCTGGTCCGTCTGCACCCACGTGGACAGGTATGTGAACTGAGCTGCCAGTGCCCCATAAAGGCTCGGCAAGGTGTGTCCTGAAGGGGGCGCTGCAGCCAGTGGCACTTGAAGAACATGAAGTTTTATTTGTTGATGTTGGGAAGTTTTGGTCAGAAACATCTGCAGCCATGTTGGGATCAGAACAAAAGCCAAGATGAAGCTCTGATCTCCTGCAGGTGTGAACCCAACTCCAACCACCAGGTGTCTCCATCTGCTGCAACCTCAGAGGACGAGGAGGAGGTGAGGATATTCTTTCCTCTGTCCAGCCCTGACGATGATGTCACAGTCAAGTGTTTGGCGTACAACCTGGTGGGCGAGTCTCGTCAAGTGTTTGTTCATCGTGAGTATCAGAGGAACCCAAAGTGAAAAACCTCAGAGATCTGATCCCAGACCAGCTCCGCTCTTAGCACCAGACTGTCCTGGGCCGGCACGGCTCATCTGAAGGAGCAGATTAGGATTAACAGAGCTCAGTCTCTAAATCCAGATTAGGTGTAAAACTGACTCCTGCCTCCAAAACTGAGCAGTTGCTAACTTTGTCCATCCGGTGCTGCGTTCAGGTTCCACAGGACTTCGCACCGTCTTCACTCCAGCTTTGATTGGAGCGCTGAGCGTCTCCTCCGTCCTCCTCCTGCTGCTGTTGATTGTGTTCTACAAGTGCAGACAGGTGAGTTCCTCTGGGGCCGGTGAATACAGGTTCTGGTGTTCTTTGTGAGTGACAGGAACCAGAACCAGAACCAGAACCACAGACAAACAGTCTTCTTCTCTTCAACCAGAAACCAAGGTATGAAATTCTGTGGAAGATCATTGAGAGTAACGATGGCAACAACTACACCTTCATTGACCCCACCCAGCTGCCATACAACCAGAAGTGGGAGTTTCCTCGAGACAAGCTGCGACTTGGTATCAACAGGACCTTTGACCTCTGTGTAGCCTTCCTCAGTCTTCCTCTCCCATTTTTTTACTGTGTCACTGCTCTTTGTCCTTCAGGGGGCGTCCTGGGCTCGGGGGCGTTTGGAAAGGTTGTTGAGGCGACGGCGTACGGCCTGGGAACAGAAAACAAGGCCACCAGAGTTGCTGTCAAGATGCTCAAACGTGAGTGGTCCCTCCTTCACAGTCAGCATCCGGCTGCCATGTGACCAACCACCTGAGTTTCATGTGTTTGCCTGCAGCCAACGCTCACTCAGAGGAACGGGAGGCTCTGATGTCAGAGCTGAAGATCCTCAGCCATCTCGGTTACCATGACAACATTGTTAACCTGCTGGGAGCGTGCACGCAAGGAGGTAATCAGTCCGAACCCAAAGGGTGTGACAGACGGAACACTGAGACCTCGGGATTACCATCTTTAAGCCTTCAGATAGCCTTAAACCAGTTCCAAGCCACTCTTGAGACATTCTTAAGCATTAGTCTACGTTTTAATGGCCGTCCATGTATCATGTAAACCCTCTGGTCCTTGGAGTCGGTGGAGTTTGTCTCAAGCTGCGTTTGGGTAGAGAGGCATTGGACACCCTGGACAGGTCTAGAGTCCATCACAGGACAGACAACCACACACACTCAGACCTGAGGACAAACACAGACACCAGTTAGCCTAACTGTTGTGTCTTTGGGCTGTGGGAGGAGGCTGTTATGAGTTATTCCAGAACCAGTCAGGAACCAGGAAAAGTCTGAACTACTCTGGTCTAAACCAGTCTGAAACTGGTGTGTCTAAACCATGTGCTCTAAACCATGTGGTCTAAACCATTACCAGCAGACATCTGGCCCAACTAGACCAATTTCAGTCAATTCAGTTCTGGTGAGTCACACATCAAGTTTAAGACTCCACAGAACCAGTCTTAGGTCAGGTCTGATCTAATGTAAACTGGTCAGAAACCATTTAAACCATTCCTGACCCAGTCTAAAGTTGATCTTGGAGGAACCACAACGGCCCTCAGGTGTGCGACGTCCATGTGTGGACACGTTCTCTGTCCCGGTTTGTATCGCCTGCCAATGTTCATCAGAACATCCAAGAGACGCTTCAGGTTTCAGATGAAAGTTCTGCAAACTGGTTTATTGATTGTTTCATGTTTGTTATTAACTAAAACATTTTGAATCTTATCTCTTAACCTTTGACCCTGACAGGCCCCATGCTAATGATCACAGAGTACTGTAGCCAGGGCGACCTACTCAACTTCCTACGGACTCACGCGCCAGACTTCATGGCGTCCATGATCACCGTAGACGAGGTTGGAGACGAGGTCTTCTATAAGAACCTGACAGGACAGCAGGAAAGGCTACGCAGGTCAGAGGTCATCTGTTCTCTCCGGGGTTTCCAGTTGAATCTGTCTGTTGGTGACAGATTCTAAGGAGGCCTCACCTCCACAGAAATCAGTGACCGGTTGGAGTCCGGTCGTCAAAACAGCCAAGATGTTGGTTAAAGTCAGATAATTACTATTTATCCCTGTTGATGCCGATGAGGTCCTGGTACTTAATGTCTCTCCACCTGTAAGACCTGGTCAGGTGAATGATAACGTCCAATCATGTGACCCGCAGTGACAGTGGGATTTCATGCTGGTCAGAGTACCAGGAGATGCAACCGGCACTGGCTCCAGGTCCAAATGAGCCAGGTAAGACTGAGCCCACCTGGACGCACCCGGTTTCACCTGCACTTTCACCTGAGCTCACCTGGGGTTCTCTGTCAGGTGAGCACATGGTGAGCCTGTCCCTCTGTGACCTCCTGAGGTTTTCCTACCATGTGGCTCAGGGATTGGACTTCCTGTCCTCCAGAAACGTGAGAACACACCCCGACATACACACGAAGTAAATCAGTGCAGGAATGTCTGTCTCAGAACCAGAACCCAGCCAAGCTTGGTTCCCAGTGCAATCCTAGATCCGGTTTAAGTGCTGCGACAGCGTGAGGATGAGGCAGAATGTGTTTAAAATGCTGAAAGTCCTCTGACCTGTATCTCTCACCTGTTGGTGCTCCAGTGTATCCACAGAGACGTGGCTGCGAGGAACGTCCTGCTGACCGACTGTCGGGTTGCAAAGATCTGTGACTTCGGTTTGGCTCGAGACATTCAAAACGATGACAGCTACATCGTTCAGGGAAACGTCAGTAGTTTAACTCAACACAGACTGATTCCTCGGATCCAAAGGGAACTTTATCTTGAAATTTGGTGTTTTATTTTGACAGGCCCGGCTGCCGGTGAAGTGGATGGCTCCAGAGAGCATCTTTCAGTGTCTGTACACAGTTCAGAGTGACGTCTGGTCCTACGGGGTCCTGCTCTGGGAGATCTTCTCTCTGGGTAACCATGGAAACAGTAGCCTGAACCTCACTGAGAAAAGGTCAAGCATCTGAGCATCTTTGACTCACTTCCTGTGTTCATCTGCTCAGGTAAGAGTCCGTACCCCAACGTTGTTGTGGATACCAACTTCTACAAGATGATCAAAGATGGCCACCATATGGAGCAGCCGGAATTCGCTCCTAATGAAATGTGAGAAAAATCTTCTTCATACTTGTTATGTTTGGAAGCCGGGAAGAGGTAAAAGCACGAGTAGACAAAGAACTCTTCTTAACAGCTTTTATTCTTAACTTACTCAGCAGTACAGCAGCATCAGGTATTCCTTTCCTCCATCTCATTTGCTTTTCTTCTCCCCTCGACAACCAGCACTACTCTCGTACACCACCTAGTGGTAGACACAACAATGCTGATTTGATGGGAATTTATCTTCTCGCCTATTTTCAAGATATTTTAAGATTATCTGAATTTCCATGGCAACAGTTCTAGAAGGTAAACCAAAACCTGCATGAAGAAGGGAAATGTAGTTCCTCCAACCCCGGTCCTCCAGATCTGCTGACCTGCAATACAACTTTATTTACAAACCACTTCAGAACAACAGCGTTGGCCAAAGTGCTGCACATTAAAACCGTTAAGAGCTTAAAGCCAACAAACACCTCAAGCTGAGTCAAAAGCCAAAGAAAACGTTTTAAAAAGAGGAAATGAATCAGCGTGGTAGGTTTAGGTTACCGCAGTCACAACCTTTTCTTTTGCATCTTGAAGCTGCAGCGAAGCAATGCTCGAACTCACTGGTGAAAACTGCCCAAGAGAAGGTCTGACCTTGTAGACGCCCACAGCTCTGTCCGAGGGCAGCTTTGGGTTTGGAGAGTCCAGTCCTTCTGGTTTCAGAGGCTGAGCCATGATGGGAGCCAGCCTACATTTCCAGAGCGGCTCCTTTCCTGCGATCAGGGTCCTGGGGCCGTTGGACCCTCAGGACCCTGATCTCCGGACCTCCAGGAGTCGGCCTGCTGGAGGAGTCATGGTCCACTAGCTTACTGAGTTTTCCTCCCACTGAGCCGTGAGACAGGGCCGGTCGTTCAGAGTCAGTTGTTCAGGCGGTATCTCTGTGCAGGAACCGTAACAAAGCTGATTTCCTCTCAGGTATCACCTGATGAAGCTCTGCTGGAGTGGGGAGCCCACCCACAGACCCACCTTTAAAACCATTGGTCAGCTCATCGAAAGGCTCCTCCCCTTGACCAGTGACATGTTGCCGCGTCACAGTGACCAGGTGAGGAAGCGGAGGGGTTTCTAAGCCCTCGCCATTTTCTGACAGGCTGTGGCTTCATTGTTCCACTCTTCTTCTCTCCTCAGGTGATGTATGCAAACATTGATGAATGCAGAGCAGAAGAAGAAGAAGAGGAGGAGGAAGAGGAGAAGGATGAGGTCCAAGGTGGAATACTGAAGAGAAAAGAAGAAGAGCAAGGTAAAATTTTCTAAAGCCGCTTGCGTCCTTCATAAAACTGATGTCGCTTCACTACCTGTTCTCTTGCTAGCAGATCGCCGTGACGACGGTGAAGGAGAGGAGAGGGAGCCGACGATGAACAACATCTACCAGCTCTCCTGATCAGTGATCCAGTGAAGATCAGGAGAGCTGCCATGAACTCACATTGAGTTCATCTCATGTCCACACGTCAGCAGCTCCTCTCCGCTCTCAGACTCTCCTAGAGACTAAAGCCAAAAAAGGAAAGAGTTGCCGTTAAGCCAGCCTGGTCCTGTCTGATCTATTCTAGAAACTCTGGATCTCCAACCGATTGCAGGTTAAGAGGGTTTCAACCGGCAACCTTCTGAATCTGATCCTCTCCTCCAGATCTTCCTTTCACTCCTTCAGACTGAAGACGATCCACCAGGCTGGTTTCCAACCCAAAGGTTAGAAATCCAGAACGCAGCCCTGAGGCTCCCCAACCAGGTTTGGTCCCTGGGTGGGGTCACCAGCTGGGGTCACCAGGCCGTCCGTCCAACATGGTTTCTCATCTGATTTCGATGATTTCTTCCTCTTCAGGTTTGCCGGTTTTTGGACGTTAAGCGTTTTTCTTGTTCTCTGAAACGTGTTCAGTGTTGCTCGATAAATTGATGTTTGTGATGTTTGAATCATGTTGTATCATAAAGCAAACAGGAAGTGCCCTCCAGAATAAGGGTCTGGGCTTTATGGAATAAACTCAGAAACAAACTGTTGTGTCTCGACTGGTTTTATTTTCTGAACTTCTAGGTTTCATATAAAAATGTTTGTGATGCACTGAAGGTCCATTTGGACCAGAACCGGTGACGTATGAGGTTCTGGTTCAGAGATTCTGAAGGTTTCATATGAACAGCTGACACTGGTACCGTGCCGGACCGGCTGACTGTCAGAACCAGCACACTGGAACTCCAGCTGGTTCTGCTGCTGTGGGTTTGGATCTCTGAGACCTGGTTGGGTTCTGAGTCGTCTCTGGCCGAAATGTTCTGATGACCCGCCATGTTCTGACCCGACCTGATGGCGCGGATTCTGCAGGTGAGCCCTCAGGTGTGTCTGGGTTACAGGTAACGATCAATAAGCCGATTAGGAGAAAAACAGCCGATAATCAGCAGCAGTCAGCTTTATCAGGTTTATTCCTCATCAGTCATGGCGGCGCCACAGCTGAGCTTCCTGCTGCGCGGCCAGGTGTGGGCGGGGCCTGATTGGCTGACAGCTTTACAGGTGCTGGACTTTAGATTGAGATAAACCAGCAGCAGCTGCTGACGTCAACTCAGGACAAGCTGACCCCGGCAGAGGTCACGCTTCCCCAGCAGGGGTCTTTAAGCAATATGCTAGCAGCAACATGCTAAGAACAATTGATGCTGGTCATGAATGATTCTGCAGAACCGGTACTGGGCCGATGGAGCCGGCCCGCCGCTGGCTCCTCCGTTATCAGCTGCATTGATTCCTGGCGAGTCAGGGATCGATATAAAAGATCTGATCGCAGGATCGGATCAGAAACTTCTTCCTGGTCTCAGCAGGACCAGGAGCTGAACGGAGCGCTGAAGGTAACTGGTTCTGGTTCTGGTTCTGGGTCGGATAAAACGGTATTTAATCTCACAAAGCTCTTCTTTAATATTTCAGGTTTGAATTTCTTGGCTCTGAAAATAAAATAATTGAATGTTTTACATTTTAGATTTTATCAGAGAAAGTTTGTTTTAATATGTTTTAAGCTGTTTTTATAGAAATTATAAATGTATCGTTTCATACTGACAAAACCCGAATAAATATACACAAATGAACAATTTCTCTTTATTGCTATTTCAAACGAGAATAATAATTTCAAAGTAATTAATGATTGAATTATTTTACCGCAGTGTTTGTGTAGCTTTAGCCAGAGAGCATGCTGGGAGAAATTGGCCGGTTCATTTCCGGCTAAATTATCGTAGCTTTGAATATTTCATGTTCAAAGTGCAAATTGTTCTAACATAAGAAAAAACAACATGATTCTGACCCAACCTTACGAATTGAACTTAATTCAGCTTAACTGAACTTAATGTTTCTGAACTGAACTTATTCTATCTGAACTGAACTTATTCTATCTGAGCTGAACTTATTCTATCTGAACTTAACTGATTCTATCTGAACTTGTTGTATCTGAACTAAACTGATTCTATCTGAACTTATTATATCTGAACTGAACTGATTCAATCTGAACTGAACTGGTTCTATCTGAGCTGATTTTATCTGAAGTGATTCTATCTGAACTGAACTGATTTTATCTGAACTGATTCTGTCTTAACTGAACTGATTCTATCTGAAGTTAACTGATTCAATCTGAACGGATTCTATCTGAAATGAACTGATTCTTTCTGAACTGATTCTGTCTGAACTGAACTGATTCAGTCTGAAGAGAACTAATTCAATGTGAACTGAACTGATTCAATCTTAACTGATTCTATCTGAACTGAACTGCTTCTATTTGAACTGATTCTATCTGAACTGAGCTGATTATATTTGAACTGAACTGATTCTATCTGAACTGATTCAATGTGAACTGACCTGATTCTATCTGAACTGAGCTGATTCTATCTAAACTGAACTGATTCTATCTGAACTGATTAAATGTGAACTGAACTGATTCTATCTGAACTGATTATATCTGAACTGAACTGATTCTATCTGAAAAGATTCTATCTGAACTGATTCTATCTGAACTGAGCTGATTCTATCTGAACTGAACTGATTCTATCTGAACTGATTCAGTGTGAACTGAACTGATTCTGTCTGAACTGAACTGATTCTATCTGAACTGATTCAATGTGAACTGAACTGATTCTATCTGAACTGAACTGATTCTATCTGAAGTGAATTGTTCAGGATGTCTCGCCGCCTGTCCTCTTTGGAGGTCGTCCTCCTCGTCGTCTCGTCCCTCCTCTTCCTCTGCTGCGGCGGCCTCTGCGCCGTTTCTTGGCTCAGCCTGACTTCTGGAGGTAAGTGTTCCGGTTTCGCTCATGTGACTCTAGGTTCAGTGCTGATGATGTCACCAATGATGCGTTCAGGTGCAGATGAAGCCGTGCAACTGTCGGGTCGGTTGGTGATCACAGCAGGAGTCGAGTTTTCTGACGAGCTCAGAAACGCCAGCAGTCCCCGGTTCAAATCCCTGGCCTTTGACCTTCAGCAGCTGGTGAGGCTTTTATTGTGAAGGGTCACAGGAACACTTAGCAGGGGCTTTTATTCTGAAATGCTGGAGACAGCATCCTGCTATAAAGTTGGCTTTTAACATAAAAACCAGGAAGTTTTGTTCAGCTTCAGGAGAGGTCAGCTGACAGCAGTCTGGCCTCTGATTGGTTGGCAGGTTTATGAGGCGTTCAGCATCAGCGACCTGCGGCAGTTCTACCAGTTCTGTTGGGTCCGAGACTTCAGGTTAGACCTATGACCAATCACTAACCAATCACTGATCAGTCAATCACTGACCAATCACTGATCAATCAATGATCAATAAATGAACCGGTTCCTGCAGTTCCAGGAGGTTTGTGGGTTTTGTAGTCCGTATCGTAGCTATGGATTCCAGGTTTCCAGCGACAGGTGGACAGGTAAACATGGCTGAAACTATGACATCATCAAGATAAATTTTTGAAACTAATCTGACCTCATTTTGGAGGGAACTTGAACATTTTTAGTTTGAGCCTCTAACACGTCCACAGAATGAATCCAGAATAATTTCAGCTGCTTATCAGAAAGAAATTAAAACAGAAAAGGAGGAACTGGACAAATTCATTGATCATTGATCATTTCATTCAGTGTGATTATTAATCATCTGGTGTTTGGTTCTGGCCTCCAGTCCTGGCAGCGTGGTGGTGACCTTTGACCTGAGGTTCAGTCATCCAATTGACACTGACGAGGTGGAGCAGCAGCTGAGGGCGGGGCTTCATGTGGCTGGGGGCGGGGCCTTGGTGATTGACACCAACAGCATCCAGATTACAGGTAAATCTGTGATGTCACATCCTGATCAGGGGTCAGGATGTGACATCACAACATGAGCAGAACATTGGATGAGATTAGATTAGCTGTAATCTGGCCATTCAGAAAGAAACGTTTAGCTAATGTCCACCATGAGTTGATCCAGCGGCAACTGACAGCAGAACCAGAACCAGAACCTGAACCGAACCAGTACCAGCCAGAGAATCCAGCCAGGAGGGGATGACAACAAGAAACATTTAAACTGGAAGAACTGGAAACCAGTGAAGCTTTCTGGAGATCCCAGTCGATCTGAAAGATTTGGACTGGACCGGGTTTGATGAGAGAACTGATGGACTCTGAATCAGATCAATAATTATCAATAACAATCAATAAGGATCCTTATTGATTGTTATTATTAATAGGCAGTTAATCCAGTCAGTCTTAACTGGATCATCTCTGTTAGTCCGGTTTCACTTCCTCCAACCAACCACCAGCTCTCTGTCTTCCTGCAGAGAAACCTGAAAAGACAACACCTGCAGCAACCGGCAACACGCCTGCAGCAACCGGCAACACGCCTGCAGCAACCGGCAACACGCCTGCAGCAACCGGCAACACGCCTGCAGCAGGTGAGTTTTTCTCCGGGCAGAAGTTCAGTGAAGAGGTTCCAGGTTCTGGTTAAAAGTCGACCTGCAGGTTCCTGACAATCTAACACTGATTGATCCACCTGATCCATCTGATCCTTCCTCCAGTTTCTCTGAGCTCTCCTCAGACCGAGGTCCGATCGGGTACAGAACCTGAGTGGGTTCTATCAAACTCATAAACCCGTTTGGGTTTATTGGTCCAAGTGATTAGCTGTGTTTCCTTTAATGATAAAATTGCACAAATTGAAACTATAAAAATAAATTCTCTTAAAGGAAACAACAATTTTGAAAAAAAAAAACCCTCCTGTTTTTACTAAGACGTTTTTGTGGTTTTTCAGCCGTATCAAATTATTACACAAAACTGCAATGGAAACTTTTTTGCCTCCCACGAGTCACAAGATCAGCAGCTGGAAGTTCCTGCTGGCAGAAACCATAAAGATGGTGACAGGACATAGCAGAGCGATGGTTGGTTTGTGTTTTTTGAATAGTGTGTAGACGGCTCCACCAGAGCTCCCATTGAAACGCATTGAATCCATCGCTCTTCTCTAAAATGGCCGACTGCAGTCTTCCCAAACGCCACATACGTAGAACCTCCCAAGTTTATTTTATGTACCGTAGCGTTCGCCGCCTTCTGTTTCCAACAGCTGCAGAATTTGGACACAGATCCATCCATCCGGCCATCCAGTAGGAGGAGACAATGGTCCTGATTGGGTTTTGATGGTTCTGGTCGGGTTCTGATTGGGTTCTGATCAGAACTTGACTGGGTTCTGATGGTTCTGTCTCTAATGGGTCTGTGTTTTGCAGTGACGTGTCCTCCTGGTCAGACTGCGTGTTCTGACGGGTCCGGTTGTTTTCTGAGCGACTGGTTCTGTGATGGAGTCCCTCACTGCTTGGACTCGTCTGATGAATCTTCCTTCTCCTGCGGTCAGTGAAGAATCCAGAGGGGCAAATAAACCAATCAAAGCGGTGCATTTATGAACCAACGGGGGCAGGGATTATTTGGGGAAGGTCATGTTGGGTTCAAGGACCTGTTAACTGCTAGGCGCTCTCTCGGGTAACAACGGGCTGCTGTGATTGGTTGATTTGCCCTGGGGGATTTTGGCAGGAATGTGATGCATTAGTTTCTGGAAGTCAAAGCTGTTCTGGTCATGAAGGACTGTGATGTCACTTCCCATGTCTCCATAGCAACGCCATGTGATGGACAGTTTGTGTTGGAGGGGCCAAGCGGATCCTTCAGGTCGTCGCAGTCTGATGCTTACAACAGCAACGTCTTCTGCCGCTGGATCATCAGGTCCAAACACGGTTCTGAACGTTCTTCCTGACCCAGTTTCCTCTTTAGGTCCAATGTTTTCCTGTTGCGATGCGTTCAGGGTGAGCAGGGGACTGTCGGCCCAGGTGACATTCCAGCAGTTTGAGACGGAGGCGAACATCGACGTCCTGAGGCTGTACGAAGGAGTTGGACCCAACAAAGTTCTAGCAGGTCAGAACTCCTTGGTTCTGGAGGACCCTGAATGCCTCGCGGTGTGTCCAACATGTTGAACTTAAACCTGGTGATCTTATTGGCAGCTGAGCTCTCAGGCTCCGAGCCCCCTGGTACTGTGTGGCTGCTGACCGACCAATCAACAGTGGAGTTTATATCGGACAGCTTCAACAGTCTACTAGGCTTCAAAGCATCTTTCAGAGCCGCTGACACCTCTGGGCTGTCCGGTAAGAACCGGGCTGGGTCAGAACCCCATCCTACAGTCAGAACAGGGCTGGGTCAGAACCGGCTGCTTTCTGGTTCCAGACCCAGAGAAGCTCAGCTGCAGCTTCGAAGACGGAATGTGTTTCTGGAGGCAGCAGCAGGATGATGAAGGAGACTGGATCAGAATCAGCGGCGCCACCTTCCCCTCATCAACGGGTCCGAATTTTGATCACACCCTGGGGAACAGCTCAGGTGAGTGGACCGGTTCAGTTGAGTGGACCCTTCGGAGCGGTTCTAGTGGGTGAACCCTGATCTCTGATAGGGTTCTACCTGGTCACCCCTATGAGTCCCGGCCAATGGGAGAAGAGCTTCCGGCTGCAGAGCCTCCCTCTGACTCCACCTCCTCAGCCCACCTGCCTGAGCTTCTGGTAAACAACAAACATGTGAAAATCTGTCGTCTCATGCTGGGCACCAGGTGTGTGAGCATGTCACCTGTCTGCAGGTATCACATGTTTGGTGTGGAAGTCCATCGTTTCAGAGTCGTCCTCCGTCCCTCACTGCCAGACACTGATGCAGTCGTGCTGTTCCAGAAAGACGGTAACTATGGCGACACCTGGAACTATGGACAGGTGACCCTAAACCTGACCTCAGACGCCATGGTCAGTGACATCACCAGGTATTCCACATGCCAGACGGTGTTAGAGGTCACCTGACTGACCATGTGTCCTGTGCAGGTGGAGTTCGAAGCTTGGAAGCAAGGAGGCAGGTACAATGACATCGCTCTGGACGATATCACACTGACACCTGAGCCCTGTGGCCCCGCCCCCCCAGAGCCAACCAACGTCCCACCTCCCACCACTGTGGCGCCCATACCAGGTGAGTCAGCCACACCCCCATGCTAGCTAAACATCATGCCACGCCCCCAGGTTAGGTAAAAATCAGTCACACCCCGATTCTGGGTAAAAATCAGTCACACCCCCATTCTGGGTAAAAATCAGTCACACCCCACGCTAAACTAAACATCAGACCACATCCCCATGGTGTGTAAACATCAGGCAACATTTTATAATCTGGTTGAGTTCCAGTCAACCAGAACTCTGTACCTGAGGAAGGCCGTGTTCACACCTGTACACCTGACCCCGTCCTTCTCTCTGATTGGTTCAGCTGACTGTGGTGGACCTTTTGATCTCTGGGAGTCGAATTCCACCTTTAGCTCTCCAAACTACCCCCGTTCGTATGGAGACATGGCCAACTGTGAGTACATCTGTGTTTCTATCTGTGTTCCTGAGCCTCGTCTACCTGCTAACCTCACCTGTCTGCTCACCTCTGCAGGTATGTGGACCCTGCATGCGCCAGCAGGTCAGAACATTCAGCTCCACTTCCTGGACTTTGATGTAGAGGCGACCTATGACATGCTGGAGGTGCGGGACGGGGCGGGGTCTAACTCCACCTTACTGGGTAGGCTCCAGGTTCACCTGTCCCGAGTCTCCAGGTGGGTTTGCTCCGACTCAGGTGACCTGTTTCTGTTTCCTCCTAGCTGTCCTCACCGGCAGTACTGGCCCTGCCCACGACCTGTTCTCCACGTCCAATCAGATGACGGTCCGGTTCTTCACGGACAGTAGCGGCGCTGGCCGAGGATTCAGCGCCAACTTCACCTGTGGGGTAGCGCTGGGGTCTCCAGGTGAGAGCACACCTCAGAGGTCCAGGTTCCGGCCCGGCCAGAGGCTCTGATCACCGTCTGCTTGTAAACAGCTCCGTGCGCGGCGGCTCAGTTCCAGTGTCAGACGGGAGCCTGTATCCATGGCAACAGCCAATGTGACGGCACGCTGGACTGTCCCGACGGTTCTGATGAAGCCAACTGCGGTATGTAACTGGGTCAGAGCGGGGAGGGGTCGGGTCCAGGGGATCCCAGAACCGAGCCTCGGACCTGGTTCCAGTAGGATTGTGTAGCACTGATTGGCCTGGAGGTTCTAGGTCAATCAGAGGCCTAGAACCTCCCCTAGACCCCACTCCCTAGTCTCAGGTGTTGGCACAGACAGGAAGTGATGCGTCAACCCCTCCCCACCTGTTGCTGTGTCAGTTACGCTGCAGGTAAACGGCTCCAGGCGGCTCCGGGTCCAGATTGGCTCCACTCCGCACACCGTGTGTTCTGACGGCTGGACCTCTCACCTGTCAGACCTCACCTGTCGATACCTGGGACACAGGTACCCCTGATCTGCAGACAGGTCCGGTAGGACCAGAACCGGTTCTGAGCTTTGACTGCTTCCAGGTCTGGAGACTCATCTCTGCTACCAGCTCTGCCTCAGGACTCTCCGTTCGTATCCATCAGCCTGACCAGAACCAGAACCGGTAACGGGTCACTGGAAACCAGCGTGAGGTAAGCAGAAGCAGAACCAGATCTGGTTCAGAGGAACCTGCTGACCTCTGACCTCTGACCTCCACAGTGAGACGTGCAGCAGCGGGGAGGTGGTGTCTCTGAACTGCACCAACCAGCGTGAGTAAAGCCGAACCTGAAGCAGAGAAACGCTGCAGCCTCAGGCGCTGACTGCTGCTGTTCACAGCTTGCGGGCGCCGCCAGGTGACCCCGGACCAATCAGAGGCCAACACTTTGGACCAATCAGAGGGCAGAGGACCTGCAAATGGTGAGAATCTGGATTCTGGATCTAACCTCTACTTGACCTTGTCGGGGTCGTTGGGTTCAGTCTGACTATTGCTGCCAGGTGACCACAGAGTGGTGGGCGGAGTCAATGCAGCAAAGGGGGCGTGGCCTTGGATGGTGTCCCTGCATTGGAGGGGCCGCCATGTCTGCGGCGCCTCGTTGATCGGTGGCGACTGGCTGCTGACGGCGGCGCACTGCGTGTACGGGTGAGAGACGCGCCTGAGGCTAGCAGCAGGTGAACCGCCGACCTGCAGGTGGCGCCATGTGCCGTGTTCTTCTTCTCTGTCTACAGGAAGAACCTCCACCTGGAGTCCTGGTCGGCTGTCCTGGGGCTGCACGCTCAGTCACAGATACACGCTGCGGAGGTTCAGACCAGACCAGTCGATCAGATCGTCATCCACAGAGAATACGACCGGCTGACCAAACACGGCGACATTGCCATGATGCGTTTGCAGCAGCCAATCAACTTCACCCGTGAGTTACACATCAGAGTCCTAGTTCACTCACCTGACACCTGCATGTGACTGTAAACCCAGAGCGATGTCTGTCAGGCTGATGGTAAACCCTGAGTCTTGTTTGTCAGGCTGATGGTAAACCCTGAGTCTTGTTTGTCAGGCTGATGGTAAACCCCGAGTCTTGTCTGTCAGGCTGATAATGGCCTTTGGTGTGTTGCAGAGTGGGTTCAGCCCGTGTGTTTGGCTGCTGAAGGTCAGAATTTCGCTGCAGGAAGGAGATGCTTCATCGCCGGCTGGGGCCGAGAAGCAGAAGCAGGTTAGAAGCAAGAACAGCCAGCAGAACCCAACAGGGACATCGTGTTCTCACCTGTCCACCCCTCACCTGTCTCACCTGTTTGAGTTGCAGGTTCTCTTCCTGATGTCCTCCAGGAGGCAGAGCTTCCCCTGGTGGAGCAGGCCCAGTGCCAGCTCCTCCTACCCGAGTACACCATCACCTCCAGCATTCTGTGTGCCGGTTACCCTGAGGGCGGAGTCGATAGCTGCCAGGTAACGGCTCACCTGGTCTTACCTGGACAATCGGTATAGAATCAACACAACTTAAACCAGTTCAGGAAGCTGGTCAAATGACTGACTGAGGGTCAGAGATGATCTGACAGCTGATTGGTCAGAAATTATCTGACAGCTGATTGGTCAGAGATTGTTCCAGTTTTTCACTGAACTGGGAATATTCTGTCTCTTTGCAGGGAGACTCTGGAGGTCCACTGATGTGTGAGGAGGACGGACACTGGACTCTGATTGGTTAGTGTGTCTTTCTGTCTCTCTCTCTTTTTCTCTGTAACTTGCTCTCTGATCTCTGATTGGCTCCTGACAGGCGTGACCTCATTCGGCGTTGGCTGTGCACGACCTCAGAAACCTGGGGGCTACGCCCGCGTGTCAGCCTTCGCCTCCTGGATTGCTCAGACCAGACGCTCTTCCTCTCCGTAACATGGAGGACTCGGGGGAAATTGCTTGATCACAGCAGTAAACTTTTAAACTTTGATTAAATCTGAAAAATGTAATTGAAAGAAATAAAAAGCGTTGAAATCTTCTGAGTTGATTTCTGATTTCTGACACAGTCCAAACAGCTGGTAGCATCAGGTCTCTTTCCTGGTCTCCCTGGGTTTCCATGGTAACAGGTGGACTGAATCTCTGAGCTAAACCAGAAACTGATTGGACCTGCTACAGATAATAATAATTTCCTGTTTGTTAATATGCTTCATGGAAGCTCCGCCCACTTTGGGTGTGGCCAGGTGTGACATCATCATCTGTGACGGGGAACTCTGGTTCAGTTAACTGGTGATAATTTCTACAGAGCTTCAGCCATGATGGAAACATTCCCAGCAGCATGATACTGCCATTGTTTATGCTGCATCACGTCTGACCTGGTCCAGACCAGAACCTTCATCAATCAATCAATCAATCAATAAATCAATAAATCTTTATTTAGACTTCACACACCCAGAAAGATCAAAGTTATCTACAGGACAATAAAATAAAACGTGACCAATAAAACTCCTACAATAAATCAATAAATGGATCACTAAAGATCAGAACATCCTGATCATTTTAGATCGTCTGAGTTTTGAAAGAAAAGAGCTTTTAAAACCAATAATTGATGTGTTTTCAGTCACTAAAACCAGGAAATGACGGTGAATAGGAAAACTTAAAAAGCTGTTAATCAGATCAGGCTGCAGTTAAACAACATGATGTTCTGTTTCTGTTCACTTTGTATGATCTGACATGATCTGAGACAAGCAGCGATCTGAATGTCAAAACTTTAAAAACCAGAATTAAAACCTAAAATCAAACCACAAGCATCTAGGCAGCATATATACATATACATATATATACAGTACAGACCAAAAGTTTGGACACACCTTTTAATTCAATGAGTTTCCTTTATTTTCATGACTATTGACATTGTAGATTCACACTGAAGGCATCAAAACTATGAATAACACATGTGGAAATATGCACTAAACAACAAAGTGTAAAACAACTGAAAATACCCCTTATATTCTAGTTTCTTCAAAGTAGCAACCTTTTGCTGTGATTACTGCTTTGCACACACTCTGCATTTTCTTGATGAGCTTCAAGAGGTAGTCACCTGAAATGGTTTTCACTTCATAGGTCAACCTGCCCTGTCAGGTTAATAAGTGGGATTTCTTGCCTTATAAATAATCATGAAAATAAAGAAAACCCATTGAATTATAAAGGTGTGTCCAAACTTTTGGTCTGTACTGTATATATATATATATATATATATATATATATATATATATAAAACATACAGGAAATTGTCAATATTGTATAATTGTACAGAAAATGAAACAATAGAACATATTTTAGTTTGTAGAAGGTATGAGATTAATGTTACAGGAATTTAGATTAAATAAAGAACGATTTGATTTGATAAGTGTGCTTCAGGTAAATTTAGATTGTTTTCCAAAAAAACAAACTACAATGTGACTATAATAAAGATAATTAATAGAATATGGTAATGTTTGTAAAATGATGGACTGACGACCTGTCCAGAGTGACCCTGCCTCTTGCCTGTTGACCTCTGGAGAGAGACACCAGCTGACCTCTTGACCCCACTGGGAAAAAGGGGGGGAAGAAAATGGATGGATGGACCATGTTTGTATAAATTCATGTCAGTAGGTGACGGTAATGCAACCATCAGGTTTCTTGCCAGCCGCCAATAAAGAAAAGAAGAAGAAGAAGAACCCGGAAATGACGTCAGCCTACCCGGCTGTCTGTGAGGTGTTGTCGGGTGAGACGGCGTAAAATCATCGGGTTTTAATATTTAATCCTTTAACTTGCTGATCCGGATCGCTTCAGCCCGCTGACGTCACAGGGCCGCTTTTCAGCAACAGCTAGCTCAGCAGCTAGATGTTAGCGTGTAGCTGATCTCAGATCTCCGACCTGCAGTACCACGTGATCACGCTCAGGATGAAGAAGATGATGATGATGGAGGTTTAAACTGGTTCTGGTGTCTATCTGAGGTCCAGCTGGAGGGTCAGAAGGTCAGTGAACGTCTCATTTCAGCTTCAGGATGAGCAGCCGAGGAGCTCATAGGGAGGAAGAGGAGGAAGACTTCTACGACTGTCAGGACAGCATGGAGACGAAGGAGGAAGAGGAGAAGGAGGAAGAGCTTCCGAAAACAGACAGAATAATTGGGAGAGGAGCCAAAGAGAGGAAGCGATGGACAGAGGGAGGAGGGGACGAACGGGAGCGTCAGGAGGAAGAGGAGCTTCAGGAGGAAGAGGAGCGTCAGGAGGAAGAGGAGCTTCAGGAGGAAGAGGAGAGTCAGGTCTTTCAGGATTCAGATGAAGAAACGTCCAGAGTGGAGTTTGACGATGTCTACCTGAGGGAGGTGGAGAAGGAGCTGACGGAGGAGGAGAAGGAGGTAACACCAGTCTCTGCTCCACAGTTCCCCCCCAGTTTAAACCAGTCAAACCAGTTCAAACTAGTTTACACCATTACAACCAGTTCAGAATAACTTAACCAGTTTATACCAGTTCACACCAGTCTGTGGAGCTTTCAGGCGTCAGGTTCTGGGTAGTAAATCTGAGCTGCGAGTGTTTCCGTTTCAGAGTCGTCGGCAGCAGAGCGTCGCTCTGAAGGAAACGGGAAACGGCCTATTCAAAGCCGGAGGTGAGTTCAGTTCTGCCTACAGTCTGGCCCAGGGTTCAGGTCATGATGCGTTCAGGTGCCTTGTTCCCCTCCGTGCAACTGTGTTTGTGTTTCTGCAGACTGGAAAGAGGCGGAGCTAAGCTACACCCAGGCCTTGGCTCTATGTCCAGTTAGCTGCAGCAGAGAAAGAGCAGTGATGTTCTCCAACAGAGCGGCTGCAAGGATGCACCTGGTAAGGCTAATGTGATGCTAACGCTATGCTGCACCCGGTAAAGCTAACGTGACGCTAACGCTATGCTCACCTAGTTGGGCTAACGTTATGCTAACGCTATGCTCACCTAGTAGGGCTAACGCTATGCTGCACCTCGTAAGGCTAATGTGATGCTAACGTTATCCTACACCTGGTAAGGCTAATGTGATGCTAACACTATGCTGCACCTGGTAAGGCTAATGTGATACTAACCCTATGCTCACCTAGTAGGGCTAACGTTATGCTACACCTGGTAAGGCTAACGTGACGCTTATGCTGTGCTGCACTTAGTAGGGCAAACGTGACGCTGACACCATGCTAGAGCTATGCTGCTTCTGATTAGGCTAATGTGATGCTAACGCTATGCTACCTCAATACAGCCTGTTGGCTCCTATGTTTTTAAATATTCTAAATGTTAGTTTCTTTGAGTTTTCTCAGATTTGTTGCTTTGCGTCTAGTTTTTGATATACGAGTGGACTCAGCTAACCCAACTCTCCTGTTAAATAACAATGCTAAGTGTATTAGCATTATGCTAATGGTTTGTACTAGCAGAACGCTAACAGCTCTGTGTCTTTTCAGGATCTGAAGGACCAGGCCATCTCAGACTGCAGCAGAGGTGAGTCATCACATCATTTTATAACCTTTTACTTTATATAAGCTAACCAATCAGCACACTGGCTCTGGTTACCATAGCAATAGATCTGGATCCAGAGTACCTGCGGGCGTTGCTGAGGAGGGCGGAGCTTTATGAGAAGTCGGAGAAGCTTGATGAAGCTCTGGAGGACTACAGAAAGGTTCTGGAGCGAGATCCGAGCCACAGTGGAGCACAGCAGGCCTGCATGGTGAGTTCACTGACCGCTGGGACCAACGAGCACTGAAGTCTGGTTCAGACTTCATGAGGAAAACCATGTTTCAGATTCTGTACACCAAATTTGACCCAAATCCTCAGTTACGCTTTCAGTTTAAAGTCCTTTTGTTCCCGTCTCACCTGTCCCACCTTTCACCTTGTGTGTCCCTCAGAGGCTGCCTCAGCAGATTGAGGAGCGAAACGAGAAGCTAAAGGAGGAGATGATGGGTACGTACTGCCCTTGAGCGCACCGCGTCTGTGCTGTGAACACCTGGTCCGTGAACCTGTCCTTAAACGTGTGTCCTGTCCAGGTAAGCTGAAGGACCTGGGCAATCTGATCCTGCGGCCGTTCGGACTCTCCACTAGCAACTTCCAGGTCGAGCAGGACTCGTCCAGCGGTACCTTCTCCATCAACTTTGTCCAGAACCCCAATAACAGCCACACCGGATGATGTAATCGTGACATCACAGAAACAGATTATCAAATTATGGTTGAGGTTCCTGATTGGTTAAAGCTACAGGATACCGCAGGACATTGCAACGCCAGACTTCAGACTCAACCAATCAGGAGCTTGCTTTCTGATGACATAATCTGCTGTATCAGCTGTTAATAAAGCAAACAAGAAGTGATGCAAGCATGCTTTTGTGACATCATCAAACAGACGGGAAACGGAGCGGAGCTTAATGAGTTTATTATGAGCAGGAAGTGAATCTGATTGGTCAGTGGGCTCGCCGGGACAGGAGCATCTCTCTGATGTTGTCCTCTGCTTCCTTGACGCTGCGCTCCAGGTACACCTTCTTCTGCTGAACACACACAGGTCAGAGGTCAGAGCGGACCATACAAACACAAACCAGGCTGAGTGTGATGATGTCATGGCTTTGGAAGAGCCTGATAGGCTGACAGTAGATCCTTCAATTTCATTCAGAGCAACTTTTAAAAAGTGAGTTTTTGCTTTTTGAGTAAATGATAAAGTCTGAGCCGCCTCAGGATGATGAAGGCCACAACTCAGGTCTGCAGAACCGGACCTGCCGCGCCAGATGAACCAGCAGCAGAACAGTGATGTGTTCAGGGCGTGCAGCAAATCTCAGCTCTTTACCTCCAGCTCTTTGATCTTGTCGTTGACCGTCTTCTGTTTGTCGGTCAGTAGGTCGTCGATCTCTTCCTTGGACTGCAGGACAAACCTGAAATGGCAGACAGTCACAGATCGCCCTCTCCGCCGATGATGTCACGGCTCAGTGGGGGACCACTCACATGCGGCCGACGCCCTCGTAGAGTCGCGTGTTGGTAGGGAGCGTGGAGATCTCGGCCTGCGTCAGCTTGGTGTGTTTCTGGACCCGACCAAGCTGCTCGATCTGCAGGTCGGCCAGCTTCACCTTCTGCTGCGTGTCGATCATCTTCACCTGCAGTTCCGAGAAGGCCTGCAACGACAGGAGGTGTCACTCTGAGCTAAAAAAACAGCCCCAAGACAGGAGGCGTCACTCTGAGCTAAAAAACAGCCCCAACAACAGGAGGCGTCACTCTGAGCTAAAAAACAGCCCCAAGACAGGAGGCGTGGAGCTGCAGCTTCAGGGTCTACAGTGGAGCCTTTGCTCCAGTCATTGAGGGACATGTCCTTCAACCTTTGGACGTGTCCCTGGTCCAACACATCTGAGTCTCCTGCTGAGTTCTGCTGATGACCTCATTATTCTCCTCATGTGTTGAAGCAGAGACGCCTAGAAGCTGCAGGACACCTCCAGGCCTGGGGGACCTGGGGCCTCATGTATAAAGCGTGCGTGCGCACAGAAAATGTGCGGCGCCATGTTTTACGCACAAGTCGGCATGCACACGTTTTCCCTGGTGTGAAAATGTGCGGCAGCCATGCGAACGTTTTCTGTGGACAATAACAAACTACGAAGCGTTAAAACTCACCTAAATACACTGAAATCTGACGACATTCACATTCAATTATTTAGACCAAGAAGCATCAAACCCGATGTTTGAAAAAATTATTTTAATATTTTATTGTTTAAACGTAAATGATGAAACTGAACCGCATTCATCCTCAGACAATAAGCTAACAAGCACACAAAATAAAGAAAATAAAATTAAAGTACGTGAAAACCTCACTCCAATGTAAATAGTACTTTTCCTCAGTTTTTGTCTCATAAAGATGTAATGCGTTGGTCTGTGTGCCGGAGTGCATGAAATGCAGCTATGGGGTCATTTCATTCTCACTAAAAGAAGAAAACAGCAGATTAACTCAAACCTGCTGATTAAAAATAATCAACAGGTTTGATTATTGATCAAGGTGTGTATACATACAATATCATGTATAAAAGCAGCCGCCAATTGTGGAGCTTTGGCTCTGATGGAGAACGTCGCCAATGGAAGGATTCAGAGGGAGCGATTGATCAGAGATCATATTGATCTGCTGGGAAATGCTGATGATGGTTTATTAGTGTTTAGATTAGACTGATCATCCTGGAGCTCTGAGCAAAACTTGAAGAAGTTGCAGTACCGGTACCGGTGTAACTGCCTGCAGTCGAGCCAGGCCCGCTTTGTGAATGCGCCTTTCTGGACAGAAGGCATTTCTACTCTGTAAATGTGCGATTTATGCTCATGATTCCACTATTTAGAATAAACGTTCACATTCCCCACTCAAAGCTCTGACACGCTTCCCTGTCTTTAAATCCCGACTGAACGTTCTGCTGTTCAAACAGGCATTTTCTTTATTTATTTTTTTTTAACAATTTGGATTTTTTTTTTCTTTAAAATTTATTATTTTTATTCTTGTGAGGTGACCTCATGTGCTCTTAAAGCGCCTTTTAAATAAAATGTGTAATTATTATTATTATAAATGCTTCTACTGCTACAAACAAGGACGTTGCCATGGTTATTGCTTCACGTGGTGGCAGACTTCCGGGTATTTAAACTAATTTACATATGTATTTATGGGTGGCGACAGGGCGGACCAGCAGCTGCGCTCTATTTCCCGCAAGTTGGGATTTATAAAGGCAAAGTGCGCGCACGGCTTTTACATCTGAATTTGTTTTTGTGCGCAGCCCTTTTCTACATTTGTTCGTACGCAAAGTTTTAGTGTGAAAACTGCGCACTCTTTTATGCACGAGGCCTCCAGCAGTAATCCTCCCTCAGAGTTGACCCAGGAGGTTTCTGGTCCTGGTACCACGGCACCAGGGTCCGGTTCCAGAAAGGAAACCAGTGGGAATAGATGAGTGGTGCGTTCAGAGGCCGCTATTTCCTCCGGGTGAACGACCGGGTTCTGACCCTAACAGAGCGGCTGCATCATGAGGAGAGCGGGGCGGACACACGCAAAGAAAGGCGAAAAATAATCAGAATAATCAGTCCAGAAACAGAAGAGTTCTCCGGATTCTATGGAAGGTCCAAACCCGACTACAGAGGAACCATAAAGTTGGAACCGCTCTAACAGAACCCCGAACCTTCCACACTTATCGATAAATGAGGTTCTGGTTCCGGCTAGCCAGATGCTGCAGGCTAATTGCTAGCTGTTAGCCTTCTGCATGGCCAGACCGGAAACAGGTGAGCGCAGAGAGTACCACTTAGTACCACTTAGTACCAGACAGAACCAGAACCTCGGTACCTTCTTCAGTTCCAGATCCACGGGAGCTGCCATCATGCGCCTCTTCTTCTTCTCGGCTCGCAGCGACGTGGAGGACTTCCGGGTGCGTCACTGCCCCCAGCGGTGACCTGAGAATGTTTTTCAAACAAACAGTACGTAAGAACATGATGCAGGAATAATGAAACATTTAGATCAAAGAAAGGTTTTCAACTATTCTGATTCTCTCTTTAAACTGCTTTTATAAAATTTGGTTTAGATTTAAACAATGAAAAATTACCCGTTAAAATATTATTTAGAAAATTTTCTTGTTTATTCAAAATGTAATGAATAAATATTCAAAATAAAAGCACCAAATGCAATGATTAGTCAGACTGAGGCAATACAATGTGAAACAGTTTGCAGTTAAATAGTAAATGGATTAAATCTCATTTTGAGCTGTCGACCTTTAACCTTCTGCCGATTTATTCATCAGGTAGATGGACCTCATCTGATCCAGGACCTCTTGAACCCGTGGGACCCAGATTCAGATCCAGATCGTCCTCTGGGTTTTTATGGTGGAGGAACCCCCACCACCACCACACACACACACACTAACCAGTAGGTGGCGCCATGTCATTGCTTGCAACATCAATGAACCATCATAATGATATAATGATCCTCAGTGGAATAACAGTCACATTGAGAAGAAGAAAATGCGTTTTTATGGAGGATTGGGCTGAAATATGTACAGGAAGATTTTAATGACAATATGGAGCTGAGAGTTCAAAGGAAGTAAAACAAATCCTCCCAAAGTGCTCATTCTGTTCATGTTTCATGTAAAAAACTAACAAAAAAACAACAACAAGAACATCCTCTAAACAGATGAAGAAGAATCCCACAATTACCCAGTCTAACTATTACTGGAGTATCATTCACTGACTAATAACTCAATAACTACGTAATTAGAAGCTGTCTAAACAAAACTTTATTCACTTGGAAGATAAATAAAATTAACATTCCTTGCAAATTTACAAAATGATCAATTGAAAGGTTAAAACCTCTACATTTTAAAACTCCACATATAACCGACGGTTAAAGAAACACACTCTAAAATTTAAATTTTATTTATCGCTGCAAAGAGCTACTAATAAATCACTTTAAAATAGATGACAATAAATGCTCATTCTGTGAAAGGGATATAGAAACGATGGATCATGTCTGTTATGAATGCAATCAAACCAAGACATTTTGGAATCGCTTACAGAAGTGGACCAAACTGAAAATTGCACTTCCTGATTTCTAGAGCTATGGTAACATTTGGAGTGTTATTAAAAAAAGGAAAACAATAGAACTCTGGATGTGTAATCTGATATTTTGTCTTGCAAAATTCTTTATTCATAAACAAAGAGTGCTAAGATTCTCCCTGTCATGGAAGAAATTACCTTAGCAAGAGTCTGGATGAGAAGAAATAAGAAATTTATTAAAACCTTGCAAGGTGAGAACAGAAATATAGAGTCAAAGGAGTCTGTCAGTCTGTGCTGACTAACAGTGGACCTGGCTTCTGGTCAGAGAAGAGAGACTTGATTGGACAATAGGTGTGAATCCCTGATTGTGATGTACCAACACAGATGGTCTGGCCATTTGTCTATTGTTAAGGAAAGGGGGTTGTTCTTTGATGCTAGAGGGGGAAGATAAGTCCTGTGTTGGGGAAGTAACACTAGATAGTCTCCAGGATCAAGGACGTCCCCTGCTGTTATATGGCACTGTAGAAGTCTATGGGAGAGCAGCTTGACCAATCACATGATGAGATCATGCAGATACATGATCTCATCATCAGACACAATCTTAAGCAGAAAAGGGGTGAGGGGGACATTATAAAATTTTCCGTTACAGTCCCCAGTTCTTAACATTATTTTATCTGAATTCCAGATTTGAAATCTCCAAAATATATTGAAACATATGAATACCTGACTGAAAGGGTAATGGAATTGCCCACCAACGCATGTTGATCCTAAAGCATTTATCTCCTTGTTGTAGTTTTATTTAGTATTTTTATTATTGTTTTAATCAGTTTTTTTTTTTTTTTTTGCATTCCCATAAGTCCGCCACTGCAATGTCCTTGATGGATTTACACTATTGTGAATTATGCTTGTTTTGGTAAAGTTAAAAAGAAGAAGAAGAAAAGGAAGATTTGATTTTTTAACAAAACATGTATTTATACAATAATTTAACAATACACTGTTAAATACATGATCAGGACATAATAAATAAATAAATACATACATACATACATACATACATACATACATACATAAATAAATATTCACATAAGCAGCTTGTTATAATGTAGCTCTCCCTGATCAGAAATGCTTTACAAAACTCTTAAAGCTCTAAAACCCTTCAAGTCCCCGGTGTCTCTGTGAAAGAACAAATATTCTTAAATTCCCTCTGAATATCATTTAAGACCACACTCCAGTCCGGTAGGTGGCGGTAAATGCACCTTAAGTTGGTTGCCATCCGCCAATAAAGCCAAGAAGAAGAAGAAGAAGCCCCGCCCCGGAGGCGGAATTCTGAGAGCGCGGAATTTAATCTGTGAAGCGAGTCGCGCGGTTTTTCACAGTTTCAGCGCGCGCTCAGAGAAAGACCAGCTGGACAGGTAAACATCCGCAGCCTCAAGAAATCCCCCCGTGATCACCGGTCAGACATGGCGACTCCTCCGAAGCGGCTCCGCGGAGCTCCGACCGGCTCCCGCAGACACAGGAAGATCTCCATCGAGGGAAACATCGGTGAGTTCTGCCTCAGAACCTCTGGACTCAGGAACAGAACCCGTCCGACCCGCCAGAACCGAAGCAGGTGGCGGGAACACAGCGGACCAGCCGCTGGTGGAGGGTCCGGGCCGGACTGCGACAAAACGGCGGTCCGGGCGTTTTGGACCAGACAGGCCCACCAAATATAACGCCTCCGTATTTATGATTTTTAAAATTCTTTATGTTTGAAATACTGAGCAAATGACAAGAGCTTGATTATAGCCTAAAGGTCACAGTACCAGTCTGTGATCAATTTCAGAATTCCTTCTCTAACAGGAGATTAGATGAAGCATTTCTTTTTACAATCTCTTATTAATCAATTCCACATTGATTGTTTGGAGGCCCATTGAGACCAGAGGACGGTGAACTGGTTCAGCTGGACTGAGGATCTTCTGATCCGTTTCATTAACGTTCTTCTACAGGTGGTTCAAGGAGCGGCCGGCGTCTGCTCACAGCTTCTTCAGGCTGAAATTACGATTTGATGCAAATATTTTACAATGTCAGGTAGAGATTCTGTGTTATCCAGAATAAAGGTGGTGCATTTCAAAGTTAAGACTTTATTGACCCCAAAGGGGGGAAGTTGGTTTGTCCCAGCACAGCACGCAATAAAACTTAAAATAAATAAAGTAATAAGAATAAACAAATAACAATGAGCAGTGATAGTCTTAAGGACACACACATATCGCTCAGTACATTACTAAATATATATTCAACATTTAAGACACACAGTTCTACAGACTGTATGAATTATAAGAAACTTAGGAGGGACGATGGCGTGTTTACGAAGGAGAGAAATGGTGGTCTGTTTTCCACTCAGCATCCATTTCACTGCATCAGTCCCTGTGGTCGGCAGCTGAACTGTCAGCTGGATTCATGTTTTTCAGTTTGTCGGGTTCAGTAGGAGAGGAGCTGATTGATGGGTCCTGGTTCAGTCAGTGGGTGCTGATCGGCTGATGGATCGGTGTGTGTGTGTGTGTGTGTGTGTGTGTGCGCAGCTGCAGGTAAATCCACCTTCGTCCGCATCCTCCAGGCTTCTTCCTCAGACTGGGAGGTGATCCCAGAACCGATAGGGAAGTGGTGCAACGTTCAGAGCGACGGCGACGATGTCTACCAGGTGAGCAGCTGAGGCAGCCAATCAGAGGCTGGTCCAGAGTGGGAGGAGCTTCCTGTTGTAGAACTGCGTAAACCAGAATGGGCTCTTTGTGATGTTTGCTTCATTTCATGCTGGTGGTTCTACAGAGAAGTTATGAAGAAAGTTAATCGATCATAAATTCATTAATGGGTTCAAGGATCAAACGATATGAAGCAGCAGGAAAAAACTGCAGCTGAAAAACAAAAAGTTATGTTGAAGTTTTTGGTATTTTAAAGACTAATATGAAAGTTTAGCTTCTTCAGACTGAAGGGTGAAAGTTTCTCCAAACTGATCATTAAGACAACCTGACCTCTGACCTCTGTCCACGCGCCTAGGAGCTGAGTTCCTCCCAGAAGAGTGGAGGGAACATCCTGCAGATGCTGTACGACAAGCCGAGCCGCTGGGCCTACACCTTCCAGGTAAGTGCAGCAGACTCCGCCCCCTGATGCTGCGCTACGCCTCACCTGTGTCTCACCTGTGCAGAGCTACGCCTGCCTCAGCAGAGTCCGGTCTCAGCTTCAGCCTCCATCAGCCAAGCTGCAGCAGGCGGAGAACCCGGTTCAGTTCTACGAACGCTCCGTCTACTCAGACAGGTACCGACCAGAACCAGAACCCCACCGGCTGGGTTTGGTTCCTCCAGAACCTGATCTGGATTTTCTAGACAAATCAAAGTGTTGTGTTTCTGTGGCCGAGTGTGAAAGGTCATCGTCACGGCAGCACCTGGCAGGTTCTGTCAGGGTTCTGGTTCAGCCCGAGATTCTGACTGAAACCCAACAGAACCGTTTCTCTCTCCACCTGTCTCAGGTACGTCTTTGCGTCCAACCTGTTTGAGAGCGGCAACCTGCTGGACACGGAGTGGAGCGTCTACCAGGACTGGCACACCTGGCTGCTGAACCAGTTTGAACCCGATATCGCTCTGGACGCCATCATCTACCTGAGAGCCCCCCCGCAGGTAAACGACCTCTCCTCTCCCGCCAGGTGACCGGCCCGATTCTGAGAGCATAACCAGGTCGGTCACCTGGCCGGGTCTCAATAACCGATATAAACAGATCTTCAGAAGGCGGTGCCTTCAGGGTCCTCTGTGTGTTGCAGCGCTGCATGCAGCGGCTGCTGCACCGCGGCCGGCAGGAGGAGCAGGGAATCCCTCTGGAGTATCTGGAGCAGCTGCACTTCAAACACGAGGCGTGGCTCTACGACAGGAACCTCCGGTAACTGAGCGCGCTCAGACGGCTGCTGCTGCGTTCAGGGCCAGTGGGATAAAATCATTTTTCTGTGCGTGCAGGCTGGACTTTGAGTACCTCAGTGAACTTCCTGTTCTGGTTCTGGACGTGAACGAAGACTTTCACAACGATCGGATCAAACAGGAAGACATCGTTGATAAGGTGCTTTTATACTGAAAGTCTGGTGGCGCATTTATTCTGAAAATCAAACACAGCTTTTATTCTGAAAGTCTGGTCACGTGACATTCATTTGTTCTGCAGGTCAGGGAGTTTCTCAGCACACTATGAAACTCCTCCAATCACCTCAGAATGTCAACAGCAAGGCTTCTGATTGGACAGCAGCTTGTTATGATGTCCCCCTATTGCGACTTTGTAAAGTTTAATTTGTTCAGTTTTTATAGTGAAAGCGCCTCAGTGTGTGTGTGTGTGTGTGTATTTATGCTTCAGGTTTTTTTTATTGGTCTTAAATGCTGGAAGGGTTCCTGTTTCCTACACACTAAGGAGACAGTGAATGCATCCCTTCCTAGATTCTGTAAATAAACGAAATTGAACCCAAACTGCTCTGACTCTGTTACTGGTTCTGGATGGAGTCAGCGCAGTTCAGAACCCAGCTCTGAATAAGACGCTGATAGATCTTAGAAATCTGAACTTTTTTTGCCTTTTATGTTTATTAAACCTGTATTTTCTGGTTGTCATGGAAACGTGAAGCTCTCCAGTCAGCGCTCCGATAATAAATCTGAATGTTTCAACGGTTCCGGTCCAGTTCCGCCAATCAGCCTCAGAAAACACTGAACCAGGCCTGTTCTGGTTCTGGTTCCGGTAGGGTGGGTGGGTAGACCTGTGATGAACATCTGTCCAGAGTGGGTCCATCGGTTCTGGTCCTGTGCTGTAACCTAAAGCATCAACAAATTACCATTGCTAAGATGACTGGATGAGACTGCCGCCTCACAGATTTAAACTTTCATCAGTACTGGGATAAAGATCCACAAAACGCCGAGTCATCCTGACTCACTGAGTGACCAGAACCCAGACAGAGCAGTCTTCCTCTGCTGCTGCACCCAGAGGATGCCCCATTAGCAGAGGAACACCAACTGGTCCCTCTATGGGCCCCAGACCTCCAGCTCTCTGAAGAGGTGTGGGGCCCACTCTGACTCAATCAGAAAGTCCTTAATCAGCAGGTGGAGAAGCCAGATCTTCCAGTTAGCATGCCGGTCTGTCAGGGAGGGTGGTACTGGAAGCAGATCTGAAGTGGACCGAGCTGAGCTCTAAGTGGAACACATCTCCAGCTGACCTGCTACAATCTGGTATCAAAGATGTGACTGAACCAGTTTCAGAACATTTCCTCACCAATGAGGTGATTTTCCAGGAATGTGAATTATGATAGAGAACTTGAGCCAGGGTGGGACTCTGACCTGAGACGGGAACAGACTAAAGATCTAAAGACCCAGCCATCAGGAACACCGTCAGGTCCTTTTTAGGTCAACACACTGCAGTGAGCGTCTCGCCTCACATTACGTCACCTTGAGGATGGAGCTGCTTCATTGCACTACATAGGGTGAGGGAGTGAGAGCAGCAGAGTTTTGAGTGGAGTCTAGGATGGGCGGAGTCTATCATTACGTTTGTCGTGGTTCAGCTTAGGAAAAGTTTGGTGGAATGTAAAGGTGAAAGGTCTTCTGCATAGCAGTGAAGATTGAGGGCTGAAGGGAGATGCTTCCAAGAGGGAGAAGGTAAAGGACGAACAGAAGAGCACCGAGCCCTGGGGGACGCCTTGAGGCGGGGGCAGTAGAGGAAGAACTACTGGTGAGGTATGACCCAACCCAGGCTGGAGCAGACCGGAGGTCGCCTGTTGGTCTATCAGGTTCCCTAAGTTGGACCTCATGCTACTGTCCGGTTCCCGGGTGTCGGTGATCTTTATGAATAGAACAGATTTATATTCTACTTGTGATGCTCTCATGTGTCTCTGGACAGGTCAGCAATTCATCACCGAGACAGACAGAATGAACCACACACCTGAGGAGAATTTAGAGACCTAGTCTTCCTCCTGTGGGAGGCTGGAGTACCCCGAGAGAATCCACCATGCAAACCGAGACCCGGCCCAGGTCTCAGAATCGAACCCAGGACCTTCTGGCTGCAAGGCAGCGATGCTACCATGAACTGATCATATTCTCTAAATTTGACTTTTTGGGGTAGGGTTAGGGCTAACCCTAGCATCTGCGGGCTGCTGGAGACCCTAACCCTTTTATTTTTGTTATGTTTTGTAAGAAAATCCCGTGAGCCTAGAAAGACGTCTTTTTTTACTGTTGGAAATCAAGGGTTGTTGCCATGGTTCCTGCGAGTCATGGCAGAAGCGTTGTGCATATTTATGTATTTGTGGGCGGAACCAGGGCGGTCCATGCAGCACCTGCAGCTCTGCTTCCTGCAGATCAGGATGAATGGAGGAACGCAGCGCAGCCTCATGCAGGTTCATGCAGCTGAATATTTCAGGATTCCCTGCATGCCTTATGAGGGGCGCATGAAAATTCAAACTGTGAACTCTTACGCATGAGACCCACACTGAGCCTCCAGCAGCTTCATCATGTCTCCTCTGCTGCCTCCTGATTGGCTGAGCGGCTCTATGTGACAAACTATGTGACCGACCACAGATGCTGCGAGGCTCGGCCGACCTGCTGGGATGTTTGTTGTCTGGGACTCAGCTGGACCAGCGAGGAGCCGGGTCAGTGAAACAGACGGAGGTGGGAGGGCGGGACAGGGTGTTCTATACCAACCCAGGTCAAAGCAGCAGGTGGACTGGTGAAACTGGCCGTAGGGTCAAAGGTTAACCTTCTGGAGACTCATTGATCCGAGGCCGTTAGCATCAACCAGAGTGGCTCAGTGCTGGACTCAGTTCTGTTTCCTTGTCCAATCATTAACCCCCTGCAGTCGTCCTCTGCTGCTCCACTCTGCTCCGTCCTCCAGTCCTCCAGTCCTCCAGCAGCCTGCAGACGGTAAGTACAGCCAGAAAATCCTCTTTTCTTTTTCTGTAATCCTTCAGGAATTTCCCCAGACTGTTCAGATCGTTCAGGTTTCGGGTCCCAGGAAGACGGGGGGTTTGGGCGGTCCGGGATGTTAGTGGGTAGGTTTTGGGTGGTTGATGAGTTTTGCTGTGACGGACCTGCAGTTCGGACACTGACGTGTCCAGGCCGCTCCTGACTGTCCACATTGCGACCCTGGGATGGGCTTCACCGACTTGCTGGACCAGGTGAGTCCGCTCTCTTCCTCTGCGGCGCTCCTATCACCTGATGAGTAACTTTACTGTTGTCTGGCTGCCATGGTTGAGGTGGGCGGCTTTGGCAGGTACCAGTGGATCCATGTGATACTAATCAGTTTACCTGGTCTGATGACGGCGAGTCAGAACCTGCTCAACAACTTCGTCTCAGGAATCCCGGTCCACCACTGCAAACCAGCGACCAATCAGAGCCTGCATGACCTGGGGCGCACCTACCAGGTAACTGTCTCTCCTCCAGGTTCTGGAAGAGCCACTCAGCCAATCAGGAGGCAGCAGAGGAGACATGATGAAGCTGCTGGAGGCTCAGTGTGGGCCTCGTGCTTCAGAGTTCTAAGTTTGAGTTTTCACGCTTTCCTCACAAGGCACGGAGGGAATCCTGAAACATTCAGCTGCATGAACCCGCATGTCTTTCCAGGCTCACAGCGTCACCTTACAAAACCTAACAGAAAAAATAAAAAAAAGAAAGGATCAATTCAAGTGAAAATGTTTCTTCGAACTCAGCAGAGAATAACTCCAGAGTGGATGGGAGATCTATTATGGCTTCAAATGTTTTTGTATACCAGGCTAAATGAGGCTCAGTTTCATTATCGTCGGCTGAAAACGTTTGTGTGGCTGCTGCGCTTTTCCACAGCAGGAAAGGTTTGCTTATGTTCACGCAATACTCATGAAACAAAGCTGATGCACTCTAATTGGCTGTTCTAATGTGGAGCTCTGATTGGCTGTTCTAATGCGGGGCTCTGATTGGCTGTTCTAATGCGGAGCTCTGATTGGCTGTTTTAATGCGGGGCTCTGATTGGCTGCTTCAGGTGGACGAGCAGCAGCTGCTGAAGGTCTTCATCCCTCCAGATCCTTCAGGCAATAGACTCGACCGCTGCAGGAGGTAAACTGGTTTCTGCCCTTTGTTCTCCTTTGTGGCGACATCTCTGACATGACTTCCTGTCCTAACTCAGGTACGTGGAGCCGCAGTGGCACATGTTGAGCCTGAACATTTCTCTGAATGCCAGCGAGCTGCAGACCGAAGGATGCGTGGATGGATGGAGCTTCGACCAATCAGAGTTCTCAGCCACCACCGTCTCCGAGGTAACAGCTGTGATTGGCTGATGGAAAGCAGGAGATGATTGGTTTGGATTCAGCCTGCGGCTGATAACAACATTAACAGCATTAATAACATTACTAACTGGATTAATAGCATTAAGAACATTGATAATAACATTAATAATAGCATTAAATTCAAATTCAAGTACTTTATTAATCCCAAAAGGAAATTAAATGTTGTAGATCGTGATGGCTGTTGGCAGGACAGATCTCCCGTAGCAGTCTGTTACAGTGAATCTGAAGAAGCCTCTGACTGAAGACACTCTGATGAAGAGAATGGACAGGGTTAGCTAGAATTTACTTGGTTTAATGAAAAATCCTTCTTTGCATCGTCATCTATTCAGGTCCCTAGTTCAGTTCTGATGGCGCTTTCATCAACAGACTGATGTTAGATAAAAACCTTGACGGATCTTATCTTCCTCCTGTCGCTCTGTTCTTCTTCAAGAGAACTGCGTCTCCAATCTGTCCAGATGAACACTGAGGTTTTTATATTCCTAAGCCATTCCTCTGGGTCTCTTCCTGGTAGGACCTGAACTCCTCACCAGGAAGTCTCCATCCTCACCACATGCTGATCCACCTCAATTGGTTCCTCTCAATGTGAAGGAGCAGAGGCTCTACTCTGAGCCCCTCCTGGATGACTGAGCTTCTCTCTCTAAGGGAGAGCCCAGACACCTTGCAAAGAAAATGGAAGGCATGTTGGTGCGATTGAGGAGGTCTTTGAAGTATTCTGCCCACTGGCCCACAACGTCACGAGTCAAGGTCAGCATCACACCATCCCCTCTATAAACAGTGTTGGTGCCGTACTGCTTCCCTCTCCTGAGACAGACGTCTTTCTCCATGGCCTTTCTGAACTCCTTCCACTCCCGAGTTTTTGCCTCAGCAACCACCCTTTGGACTGCCTGTACCCATCAGCTGCTTCTAAGGTCCCGCGGGCCAAAAAGGCCCAATAGGACTTCTTCTTCAGCCTGACAGCATCTCTCACTGAAGGTGTCCTCCAGCAGGTTGGAGGGTTGCCGCTCCAATAAGCCGCCTCAACAATGGAGGCGTGAAAATCCCCCAGAGGGGCACTCTCCAGTAGCCCTTCTAAGGACTCCAAAAAGAGAAGATAATCTGAACTGCTGTTTGGCGCATAAGCACAAACAACAGTCAGAACCCGTCCCCCCATTAATAGGCGGAGGGAGGCTACCCTCTCATTCAGCGGGTTGAACACCAATGTTCAGGCACCAAGATTTGGTGAAACAAGTTTGCTCACTCCTGCTCGTCGCCTCTCACCATGGGCAACTCCAGAGTGGAAGAGTGTCCAACCTCTCTCAAGGAGGCTGGTTCCAGAACCAGAGCCATGCGCTTCAGCTTCAGCCATGCGCTGAAACGAGACCGACTCCACACAGTCCTTGTCTCAAACTGTGGTCTGTTAGTGAGGCAGCCATAGATCCAGGTGAGGCCGAGGCGCCACCTGAGTCTGCTGGAGACTCACCGATCTGTAGAGCAGATTATGCTAAATGGAGAAATCAGATAACCTGATCCTCAGATCCGCTGCTTTGTCCAGGTGACAGGCGGGTGGAGCAGGTGTATGATGGCGTCTCCGTCTCCATGGTGATAAGCAAATTTCAGGGGTTCCTGAAATGTGCTTGTCTGCTTCCTCAGATAGGTAAGCAGAACCTGACCATCTCACATCCATCATGGACTTCATCATCTGTCAGAGGGAGGTAGAGGAGAATCTGAGACCATCTGTCAAAATATTACAACTGAAGCCAAACTGGATCCTGCAGTATGACAATAACTCCATCCTCCTAACAGGAAATGGACGCTTCCTTTTCGACTCCTCTTGGACTTCTGGCTTCAGCTGTGGTATTATTTCAGCTTTTACTCCAGAAAGGCAAGAATGGAAGTTTGAAAAAGAAAAAATGTCAATGAAAGTTCAAAGCGACTCCAACATGCTACCACTCTGAGCAGCCCAGCTCTAATTAATAACATTAATACCAACATTAGAAACAGTGTTAATAACAACAGTAACATTAATGACCAAATTTATAACAACATTAATCACATTAATTCACTTTACGATAATAAATTGCTTCATGTTTCAGAGCTTCTAATGCCCCAACCTGACTTTATCTCTCCACCCGTCTGTCTCAGTGGGACCTGGTGTGCTCTCTGCGTCCTCTGAAGCAGATGATCCAGACCATCTATATGGGTGGCGTTTTAACCGGAGCCATTGTGTTTGGTGGCCTGTCAGACAGGTGAGATTCACCTGGTCATTGTTTCACCTGACCCATCAGGGCTGTGGGAACAATCAGACATGTTCTATATACTAAGTCTGAATTCATGTCATTTCTATCAGCCATAGGCATTTCCTAACACTCTGTTTGTCTCTCAGGTTTGGCAGGAAGTCTGTCCTTATATGGTCATATCTACAGCTGGCTGTGCTTGGCTGTAGCTCCGCCCTCTCTCCTTCATACACCGCCTATTGCATCTTCAGGTTTCTGAGCGGGATGGCTATGTCTGGAATCATCCTCAACGGAGTCTCACTCAGTACACGTTTACCTGTTTACATGTCTGACTGGTTGCCTGTCTGTTTGTCTGTTCAATCATTTAGCTATAGAGCTTAGAGCTGTAACAACACATTTCCCCAGTAGGGGGCGTCAAAATGTTTTAAGTGAAAACTTTTTCTGAAGAGCTCTTCTTCTTCTTCTTCTTCTCCTTCATTGAGAAAATTAAACCAAAATTTCAGTAATTTCTGTACTCCCCCCTTTTTAAATGTTAGATTATTGGAGGAATGTAATTATTAGAAATATTAACATTCTTTGTTTATTGTTGGATAAAGTAGAACAGCTGCAATATCTGTGCTCGCCTACTGACCGTCTTCCTTCCTGTCTCTCCTCAGAGGTGGAGTGGATCCCAACCAAAACCCGGACAGTAGTGGGAACTCTCACCTCCTTCTTCTTCACCTTTGGTCAGATGATCTTGGCAGGCCTTGCCTATTGGCTGAGAGACTGGAGGAAGCTCCAGCTGGTCGTCTGCGCACCTCAGTTCCTGTTCTTCACCTACAGCTGGTCAGTGAAGCCCTGGTACAGTGGATCCCCGGGATTCATGGGGGTTAGGGACCAGAGGCGCCCACCAACTGCTAACATCTGTAAATACTCGAGACCACGTTTAAAAATGCTCCTAGCTACGTCTCTTAATAGTTCATACACCAAATATACCTTTGCACCAGGGATGGAGTCGAGACAGATTCTTCCAACACCAGAACGGGGAAAAACAGGCGGGGTGGGGAATGAGGAGGGTGGGGAGTCCACTGTACCTTCCTATGATTGTCCTGTGATTGGTCAGGTTGTTGAATGTCTGCCATGTGATTGGTCAGGTGGTATGTAGAATCAGCTCGTTGGCTGGTGCTGAACCGTCGGTCTGAGGAAGCCTTAAAGGGTCTCCACAGAGTCGCTCGGATCAATCGGAGACCAGAGGCCATCAACAAACTGACCTTAGAGGTAACCTCTGACTACATGTACAGCTGTATTCTGACCAATGAAGACCTGACTTTGGCACCACGTTACTACAGGTACTTCACTCTCACATGAGTAAAGAGATTGAGTCGAGCCGTTCATCGTTTACAGCCTTCGATCTGGTGAAGACCAGAAGGATAAGACGCATCTCCATCTGTCTGACAGCCGTCTGGTGAGAAATTCACCAGTTTTAACCAGCTTCACCTGTTTCTTTCCTTCATGTTGCTGTTCCTGTTGGGGTTAGGTGTTCACAGTGAATCTTGTTATGGAAATTTCATTTATCAAAGAATGAGAATCTGTTTCAATAATAAGAGAACAATTAATCTTTGTCTTTAAGTTTATTTATTCAAAGGCAAAAAGCGTTCGAAGTCCCGTCTCACTGAACGCAGTCAGGAGAAGAGCCCTGAACACAGTCACATCACATTGTTGTAAAGTCACAGCAAGGAAAAGACCCACCCAAAGTCTGATCTATTGCCAGATGGACCACAGTGCTTACCCCCACCTCATGAACTATCCCTCACCTCTTGGAGGGGACGACTTTATGGCAGGAAAGAGAACCGATAAGGGTTTCAGGAGAAACTTCTAATTTTTCTTTGTCAGTTTCTCATGGGTGCTGGGTCGAACAAGGGTACAAACTACATTCCACACGTCAGTCCTTTAAGACAACTGCCAGCTTAAGCATTTTACCCAAGATGTCTTCAGGTCTCTTATACTATCACAGCTGCAGAAACAGCTAAACATTATCTGGAAACTTCTTTAATGGAAAAACACATCTTGCAGAAATACAAAAACACAGCAGCTATAATCAGTAAATAAATGTTAAAAATGTATCATCAGTTCCATCAAAGATGAAATAAGGCTAAAAACAAAATTTTCTATTACAATCTCTTCCTGTGCAGGTGTTTACCTGTGTACCTGTCTGCAGGTTCTCCACCAGTTTTGCTTACTATGGTTTGGCGATGGACCTGCAGAAGTTCGGGGTGAGTTCTCTGATTTCTGCTCACCCGTCTTCCTTGTTTCTGGAGTGAACTGCATTCTGATTGGCTGTGGGTCGTTCCAGGTAAGTATTTACCTGATGCAGATCATCTTTGGAGCCGTAGATATTCCTGCAAAGTTCTTGGCTCTGGGCATGCTCAGTTACCTGGGCAGGCGGGTCTCCCAGGTGTCGTGCCTGTTCCTGTCAGCTGTCATCATCTTTGCCAACATCTTTGTCCCCACAGGTACAGAGGTTCTGGTTCTGATATGATCCTAAATCCAGTCCTGACTCACCCTGATTCCAGATCTGATCTCTACCCCGTCTTTATTGGGTTTCCAGAACTATCTCCCGTTCTGGTTCTGATCCTGACTCCGTCTCTAATCTTTGTTCAGATTATGTGTTAAATTCTGACCCGACTCACAGTGTGGTTCTGATTCTGACTCAGGCCAAATCACTGGTTCTGATCCGGATCTAATCTCTAATCTGTGATTCTAACCCTGATCATTTTGTGATGTGTGGTTCTGGTTTTAACCCGGTCTGTTGTCTTGATCTGGTTCTGGTTCTGGTCTCTATCCTGCAGACATGCAGAGCCTCAGAACCACCCTAGCCTGTCTGGGTAAAGCCTTCACATCGGCCTCCTTCACCACCGTCTACCTGTACACCGGAGAGCTCTACCCCACTGTCATCAGGTGGGTCCAACAGGCCCGGTTCCATCCTCATCAGAACTTCTGACCCGGTTACCAGAACATGTTGTGATGTCTTTCCAGGCAGACAGGAATGGGCTTCGTCTCCACGATGGCGAGGATTGGCAGCATGGCAGCGCCTGCAGTTCTGATCCTGGACGAGGTGAGCCTGACTGGAACCAGAACCAAAATCAGAACCTTCTGGTACATTTTATAGCTAAACAGCAGCTGGTCCGCTTGGACAAGAAAGTATTTATTCAGCTTCGGTACAACAGGTCCAATTGAGATGTAAACATGGTTCGGTTTTGGCCAATTACAGTCCAGCTGTTAGGAAGCTAACATTAGGTATTGATTAATTATTGATCATAACGGTTCAGTTAGAACAAGGTAAATGTCAGATTTTTTTTACCTCCCCGCTTAAACGTACAGTATCACATCATCACCGTAGCAACCGACCCACAGAGCTGTTCTTCACATTGCCAGGTGTTTCCTGCACTACCCAGTATGGTCTATGGGGGCGCTGCAGTGCTGGCCAGCGGTTTCGCCTGCTTCCTGCCGGAGACGCTCAACAAGCCGCTGCCCGACACCATCGAGGATGTGGAGGAAAACAGGTGAGCTGTCTGCTGCGGCTCCAGAACTCTTCAGGTTCTGACCCGAATCCCAAAACAGAGAGCTGCACCTCAGCCGGTTCTGATGAAACAACGCAAACATTACAAACAGAACAACTCAAAACCTGCCGAGGTAGGTCCCACCGTGGGATCCTGCAGTGGGATCTTGAGGTTAGACCCGGTATCTGGATCCTTGTGATCGTGGTTCTGTGGTTCTTTTTTCTGGGTTCTGGGAAGTTTTGATGGACGGCATCCAGAGCGCTGCTCCTCCATGACCCTGGAGCTTTCTGATCAGTTCTGTCCTCTAATAAATAACCTGATTGGAATCATTAATTATTCTGTGTGTCAAGGACTGGAGGAAGCTGTGGCTCCCACCTGAATGAGGGCGTGGCTCTGAAAGAGGGCGTGTCTTCTCCTGATGACTGCAGCGTGGTCACAAAGGAAGGCGTGGCCTTAAAAGGACTGAATGAGAAAGAGGGTAGTGGCCTCAATGCTCTCTAACCAATCACAGGATGCTACATCACAGGGTCTGGGCCAATCACAGCAGACCAATTAGACATGTGGACAATTTTAACAGTGAAATTTAATCTATAATCAATTAGCAGGTGATTGTTTATAGATGAGAACATGAGCTGACCAGATGATGAATGGCGTTTAATGTCTTGAGTTGAGATATGAATAAATTGACTGAAGACACTGATTATTGATTACTGATTATTGTCTGAAGCACTTATTGGCTGCCGTCAATAAACATGTTGATAAATTGAGTCTGAGCTGTTTCTTTTCTCAGTCACATGGTTCACAGGTCTTGTGTGCTTCAAGAACATTCAGCAGGGATCATGGATCCAAAGGAGCGTGGCCTATTACCCACACAGGTTAGCATGCATCAGGTTCAGATGCCTTCATAGCTTCGATGACGGTTGCTCTCCATCCTCAGCATCACCATGGCAACATGGTCCTCAGACAGGAAGAACACTGGATGATCTCACTGCTGTCTTCTCTCCTTTGTCTCCCATTAAACTACTAGAAGGGAGACCAAACTCCTCCCCCTGCTGGAGGGTGTGTGACCTGCAGCACCATGTTAGTCCTTGTGGACTCCTGTTTGTCTCCAAGTTATTGAATTGACTTCAGATGTTTTTGTGCTTTAGTTTTATTCCTCGGGGTTATTCTGGTTCTGGTCAATTCCCTTTTGCTGTTCAACTTTTCGGTTTACCCGTTTGTTTAGTCATGTCCTTTTCTGTACTATAATAATAATAATTATAATAATACATTTTTTTAATGCCCATCACATCTTGAGATCTCAAAGGGCTACGTTGTGTCACTGACAGGCATCAGCAGAATTAATAAATCTGTTCTTTTATCAAGTTCTGGTCCATGTGAACAGAACTGTTCACCTACTGTCTAAGATTGCAATAAAGACTTTAGACCCTAAGCTTTGTTTTAAACTGAGCTGCAGTGACCCGGTTCAGGTTCTGTTCAGTCATCATCTGTGTTTTGATCCATTCAGGGTTCATTCCCCTGCAGTTTGCTGGTTGATGGCCCAGCTGGAAGCGATATTGAGTGGTGTGGGAGGAGCTTGTTTTCTCAAACAAATTCTCCATCTACCTACAGCCAGTATCCAATAGCAATTCACCCCGAGACACAAACATACTCGTCCAATGTACAGAAGTACCAAAACTCCATCAAACAGATTGAACTTAATCCTGGTAATTTGACGTTACATCAAGTTCAGGTTATGATGGTGAGTAAACCAGACATTTACTGGCTTCATCAAGTGGCAGTAGAAAGAAATAACATCCATATAACAGGAATAAAACCTCCTTCAGGCCAGAGCCTGAATTAGCGCGAGCAAACATCTTCTACAACCAAAGCTTAGAGAAGTCAGATGCTGTCAGAGGAAGCACTGACTTTCTATAGGGAGAAGTAATACATCAGGGACTCCTTCATTGTTGAGAAACAGGGAAGCAGATAAATGCTGAGTCTGGAAGAACATCTCTGGATGGAGAACAGAGAATATGTGGATGGTGGCAGCAGTGAGGGAGGAGTCACAACATCTTATCTGCTCAGATGAATCCAGCCTGATAGCATCAATAACAACTAACAAAGTGGAACATTTTAATATACAGATGTTATGTTACTCCAGGCTTATGAATAGCCTGGAGTTGTTTATTCATTTATTTAAGAGATTTTGCTGTGATGTGGATCACGTGAGTCACGTGATCCTGCTGCTGGATCCTAACGGGTCTTCCCGCCGGAGATGCGGTGGGTTTCATAGAGAGAAGCTCCGACCACAGGATGCGCCGCCTGTTTCACCGGCTGACAAACGATGCGTAGTCACAGAGTCTTGCTGAATCAGCCAATCACAGACGTCGCTCTGCCCGCTGTCATTAACTGACAGGACATCGGACCAATCAGAGCAGCTCTAGGCAAGCGGCCGTGGAGCAGGAGGGCGGGGCTTCATCGCCACTCAGTAGATCAACGGAACAAAATGGCGGCCGTGGCTGCGGAGCCAGGAGCTGCGGTTCCGACCACAACACGGTCCGAGATTCTGCCGGAACCCGGACCGTACAGCCCCGCACATCACGAGATTCCGGCGGAACCCAGCGACGGCCCAGAATCCAGTCCAGGCGGGAACCCAGACAACGGAGAATCCAGGGAGAGCCGCCATGTTGGTCCGGAGCAGAACCCCGGGGCGGGACCGGTTTTACCCGCGACAGACAGAACCATAGAGGGTCAGCTAGACCGGAGCGGGACCACAGAGGATGTGTTGAACCGGAGCGGCGTCCACCCGGAACAAACCGCGACCACAGGCCTTTCGAACCTCCCGGTGGACTGCAGCGGTTCTGAGAGGGTCTTTCCCGGACTGCCGAACTCAGGTAGTACCAGTACCTATCAAACCATTCCCCTGGACCCGCAACCCCCCGCAGTTTTTCTGCACTCGGTTCCGGACCCCGCTCCGGTCTCTGAGGCCGGTCTATCTCTGGCCGAACCGGCAGAACCTACCGAGACCACGGAACTGGACCGGTGTTACACGATTCTGGAGCAGGAGGAGTTGGTACCTGGACCTACGGAGGATTCAGTTTTGGATGAGAACTCAGAATCCGCCAACGGGTTCTGTAAGAGCTCAGCGAGACCGAAGCTCGAGGATAGCTCTGGGTCGGAACCGAGTTCTGTGCTGGACCTGAGTCCTGGTGCCGAGGTCCGAGTCAGCCTGGAGCACGTGATCGATGACGCGCTGGTGGTGTCGTTCCGGCTGGGGGAGCAGGTCTTCTCTGGGGTTCTGATGGACGTGTCCAAAAGGTACCGATCACACCCACAACACCCACCCAGCAGGTTTTGTATTGTTGTGACCAGAACCTAACAGGGTCAGAACAGAACTTCTCATGCCATGTGGGTTTAGGGTCAGTGGTCAGAACCGACCCGGTTAATGGTTGGCCCTGAAAAGTTCTGATGGTTTCTGACTGGATCCATCCATTCATCAGTGGAAGACCTTCTTCTTCTCTGGTGTTTTTCCAGTAGCTGAGCCAGTGTCGGGTTCTCCACATCATCTCCAAGTTCTCGTCTCTGCATAACGATCTCTTCTGACAGAGCTGGTTCTGACAGAACCGGATCGGCAGCATTGTTTTGGTTCTGGTTTCTACATGGGTTCAAAGGTCCAGAACCTTCGTCAATTGTCCTCAGAGCTTTCGTCAGTTGTCTTCACTATCAAAACAACATGGTGTCCGGCTGAGTTTTGGGTCACATTTGATGTTTTTGTGCACCAGAGGCAGAACCTCTACAGCAGGGGTCTCCCAGTCCAGCCCTCAAGGGCTACCAGCCTGCAACTTCTATGCGTCTCTGCTCCAAAATATCTGAATTCCCTCAGCAGCGTTCATTCAGCTCTGTAATAGGCTGGGAACAAGCAGGTTATTTGATCCAGGTGTGTTTGAGCAGAGATGCATCTAAAAGTTGTATCGTGTTGCCCTTAAGGACTGGACTGGGAGACCCCTGATCTACAGAACCTCTACAGACCTTGGTCTCAGTAACACAGCTCAGCCAGCTTGGTCTCTAGAGAGAGACTGGTTGAGGTCGGCCATCTATGGGTCAGAACAGTTAGGTTGTTCATTGATCATGAAGGAAATTATGTGGCCCATTCATACAGACAGTAAAATTAAAGAGCCACTAGATAAAAATTAAGTATTAAAAAACAAATGTCAACATGATGATGATGATAGCAGCTTTATTTCACCTGATGCCCACCCACCTGGTTGGTTCTGACAGGATGGTTCTAGTTGGGTTCCTCTCATCCAGCACTGCAGGAATTCTCGCTGGGTTAGGGTTGACCCTTCCAGACCAGCTGATGACTCAGCAGGTTTTGGTTCAGAAGTTCTGGGCCAAAAACAACAACCAGATTGGAAGTAAGCTGAGCCAGAACCATTCAAACTCTCCAAATCTTGGTGTTGCTATCTGGGTTGGTTGTGAGGGGGTTTTGACCCGGTTCTGATCCGGTCGATTCTATTAATCAGATGTTCTGGTACCAGCTGTTGTTCTGGTTATAACAGTACTGCCCTGTCTCTGCAGGTTTGGACCTTTTGGGATTCCTGTCACCGTGTTTCCCAGACGAGACGACCGCTGCCGTCCTGCGGCGTCTCTGCAGATGGCCGCCGCTAGCGACAGGCCGCGCACCGAGCTGGATGAGGCAGCCGCCCCCCAGCCATGCGGCCCCAAGCCGCCACCGCTGTTCCAGGAGGGGGCGCCATACCCACCACCTTTGTTCATCAGGGACACCTACCACCAGGCCTTACCTCAGCCGCCGCCACGTAAGATCAAGAGGCCGAAGCGGCGTTACCGCAGCGAGGAGCCCACCTCCATCATGAACGCCATCAAGCTCCGCCCCCGCCAGGTGCTCTGTGATAAGTGCAAAGGTGTGGTGGCATCAGGTGGCCATCGGGAGGCGCGACGGGGGGAGGAGGCAACGCGGCGGCGCCGGCCAGCGGACGCTCCCATGTCCTCGGAGTTGAAGCGTCTGAAGATGGACGACAAGTCGGGGCGCAGTACCGACAAGCGGTCGTCAGGGTTACAGGGGCCACAGTCCTCACGGCGTGTCCTGAGAGGTGTGGTCTCCTCTTCTTCCTCGACGGCGGCATCTGGCCGGATGCGCCTGCAACTGAACTCTAAGAAGGGTTTGACCCCGGCGGCAGACCGCCCCGACGCTCGCAAGGTCCTCCAGAAGTTGGCTCCGCACCGCCGGCCCAAAGACCAGAACCAGGACCGTGGCAAGGCGGTGACCCGGGCCGCGACGCTGCAGAATCACGGCCAGAAGGTCCACTTCACCCGCCGCTTGCAGAACCCGGGCGGTGCCACTGTCCCTGGGCCGCTGCCACCCAGAATGCGCCTCAAACCTCAAAGGTATCGTACCGACGACCCGGCGCCGAGCTCCGCCTCTGAGGCGTCGCCCCGAACCGCTACAAGCCCCACCCCCTCGCCTCCAGCTCCTCCCACCCCTCCCCCAGCCGCTGTCGCCATAGAAACGAGTGACGGAGAGGCGCAGGAAGGAGCTGGCTGGCAGGAGGCGGAGCCTCCCCTGCCGTCCTCCTGCTCCCTAGACTCCTCCCACTCAGAGTGCAGCTCCACAGAGACCTTTGACCTCCCGCCCCCCGGGAACCCCCCCTCCTCTTCCTCTGCCCCTCCCCTACCCCCACCTTCCTCTTTCGTCCCTCTGTGCACCCCGCTGGCGGGCGAGGACGAGGAGGACGGCGACCCGAAGCGCCGCAGGAAGTCGTCCACGTCCTCCTCCTCCTCGTCTTCGTCCTCGTCGTCCGTCTTCTCCAAGTCCGTGTCCAAGTGTCTGCTGCCGGACGGCCGCACCGTGTGCGTCGGCGACATCGTCTGGGCCAAGATCTACGGCTTCCCCTGGTGGCCGGCACGCGTGCTGGGCATCACGGTGGCGCGCCGCGGTGACACGGGGCTGGCGGTGCGGCAGGAGGCGCGGGTCTCCTGGTTCGGCTCGCCCACCACTTCCTTCCTGCCGCTGGCGCAGCTCTCGCCCTTCCTCGAGACGTTCCAGTCGCGCTTCGACAAGAAGAGGAAGGGGCCGTACCGCCGGGCCATCGCCGAGGCCGCTAGCGCCGCCAAGCAGCTGACGCCAGAGGTCCGTGCGCTGCTCACGCAGTTCGAGACGTAGCATAGGCCCCGCCCCTATTACACTGGCCCCGCCCCTTTCATTCACTGGGAGGAGCCAACCCAGACTAATAAAGACTGTTTCCTGTGTGGAGAGGAGGGGAGGAGCCTCAGATGGCAGGGGGCGGTGCTTAATCTTCCATCTGGTCAGGTGGCAGCATTTCAGCTCGCTGATGTCATCATTTATCAGGAGATTCAGAGCGATGATTGGCTCATCAGGCTGACATCATGATGACATCACTCTTACCTGACCTTTTGTAAACACTAATTTCTCATCAGGCTCCATAATGGTGAGGTCATCAATCAAAATGGCTGACAGTTTTATTTTTGTATCTATCGATGACGCTCTGGCGCCCCCTTCAGGTCTTACTGGGGCTTGAAATGCTGACACACTGACATCACTTCCTGTCGAGTTTGACTGAAAATATTTGTACTTTATTTTGAAGTTCTGTTTAGACATTTAACTGTGAAATTGAGTGTGGTCCAAACTGAGGCTGCGGGTCCAGAACATGGTCGGGAGTCACACACTCTGGTCCCTAGTGTGCTTACATCATCGCAGCTGCGTTTGATTGGCTCCAACCGTCACTTCAGTTCATTGGTAAACTGGGTACCTTTAATATGGTTCCCAACTGGTTCCCAGTAAGGTGGGTTCCAGTAAACGGCAAGTAGTTTTAGCCAATCAGATTGTTCGATGTAGCTCTTGGATCCTCCTGGTTTACGTTCAGAGACGTTTTGTTTTGATGTCTCACTCGTTCTGTGTTTGGAGCCCTGAGCCTGAGTTCATGGACCGGGGACAGGTGGGACAGGTAGGACACACTGACTGTTAGCCAGATGAGGATGATGAAGGTGGATCTTCTCTCTGCTGTGACTGTCGGACTCTTTTTACCGTCTGTTTGCAGATCAGAGACTCTGACCAGTGTACATGTCTTTCTGTTTGAATCTGTTAATAAACTGTCCAACTGCTCTTTAACCATCGTGGGCGTCATCATTTCCGTGGGCGCCATTACTTCCGTGGGCGCCATTACATTCCCCTCTGTTTGACTGCCGGTGCCTTGCTCATGGGCACGCCTCAGACTTTCTCACCTGCAAACAGATGTTGGGTAAACTGGTCTGCAGAGCGGCTTCAGAGTGGGAGAGTCCCAGCAGGCACTGGCTGAATCAGTCTGTAGAAAGTATTCACGCCCCTTCCAGATTCCTCTGAGGGTTTCAGATCATCAACGCGTGTTAGCATCAGACAACCTGAGAAATGAGCAGGTTTCCTGGGTGGGAAAGTATTCACAACCTGAACGCAGTAACTGGTCCCATCAAGTGTTTCCAATGGGAACGAGTTTCTGGCGTCACTGGGTGAACTCTGACTCCTGCTCTGCCGGGGGCTTTAATTCAGACACTGGAGGGTTTTCCAGCTGGAGGAACCTGTTGGGAGTCAGGCTGCAGCGTCTCTGGTTAAATACTAGGCTTTGACTAGGCCACCCCATATAGATACTTTATAGATAGATGCAGCTCTGTCTGCAGATTCGTGACGTCCCTGAACTGATCCGCTGTAGATGTTCCAGACCTGTAACTCCTAGATATGTCCCTGGTCCAATTAGAACCTCCTCTAATTGGAGGAGGTTCTAGTTCAGGCCGGTTCTCCTCAGGGTTCAGTCCGGCTCTGCTAGTGGTTCTGGGTCTCCACAGGTGGGGTGTGAGTTTAGTGAGGAAATTTTCCTGTCTTATTTATTTTGTCGATTCCAGCAATAGATGATCAATTTTATTCCTCAGCGATGTAGCAGTCAGCACTTACAGTTTAACTGTTGGAGATTAGCTGTTATAGCTTAGCTGGTAGCGGTTATAGCTTAGCAGTTAGCTGTTATAGCTTAGCTGTTAGCAGTTAGCTTTCTGTCTTCCTCGGGGGTTTCTCATGTGCTCTGGAGGTTTTGCACATCAGAGCTGCTTCTGGAAATCTTGTGGCCTACTTTCTGTTGTCAGGCAGGTTCTGTGACCCCTGGGTTGCGGAGGTCAGACTGATTAACTGAACCTCAGGTCCGAGTTGGTTTGGAGCTTTTTCCTTCAAGGATGAAATCGTGATTTAAAACTTTTAGCTTTTATTCAGGTTGTTTGTGTCTGAGATGAGTTGATGATCTGAAACAGCAGCGAAGCTCACACCTGTGTCAGTGGGTGGCGTTTATTGTGTGACATGAGCACAAGATGGAGAGCAGCTGGAAGCACCTGGTTCAGACCGAGCCAATAATCAATGAATTGATGATGTGAATAAAGTGTAAATAGCCTTTCTGTGTCTCTGCAGCGCGCCGCTGAAGAGCTGCTGACGCTGGAGGCCGGCTTCACGCAGGGGCGGGGTCTCAACACACATGGACATCAATAATCAATATTTAAGGCAGAGTTTATATTTATGAAGAAAAATCAATGTATTGATCTTACTGCTGTGTTTCCATGGATACTAGGTACAGGTTATAGGTTCTTGCGTCCTTCAATCAGAAATTGATCAGTTGATCAACTCAGCTCGGCTCCTTATGGAGAGTTTCCTCACCTGCAGACGCCATCTTCAGTTGGAACCAGCAGGTGAGGCTCCGCCCCCAACCCCTCACCTGGGTGTGGCTCCAGGTGAAGCGGTGGGAGGGCTGAGCGGCGGCTCCACGCTGCACAGGCCAGAGAAAATGATCCGTTCTGATCCATTTTCAGACAAAAATGAAAAAGTGATACGTTTTTATTTGGTTTTGAATCGGATGCAAATTATCAAAATGTCGGACCAGATGTGATTCTCATCTTTATTGATCGGGTTAACGTGACCCGGAAATATTTCTGCGTGAAATGCCAGAGGTTTAGTGACACTGTGGAGGCGCTGGGGCCAAACATGGACCTGGCATGGTCAACAGCAGCCTGAAGCACGCAGATGTTTCCTTCCTGCTGAGGCTGAGGGACTTCCTGCTCAGAAATGAGCCGCAGAACATCAGCAGAGAAGAAGACGTCGGATGCTGGGGTTGGGAAGTCAACACAGGCTGTGACGAACTGGGAACCAGTCTGGCAGGACCATCCCTCACTCCCCTGAATGATACCCAAAGCTCTGCTGGACAGGAAGACCGCCTGCTTCCTGTTCCTCTCAGTGTCTGGTTCTGATTGGACGCTTCAGGTGACCAGGGAGTTTCTTCCTCCTTCACGTCCTCATCCTCGCTTCATCCAGTTCTACTCGTTGTTTTCAGCTCATTTCAGTCTCACGATGGTTCCTCTGGTCCAGTTTGGTCCGGTTTGCTTGTGCCTATTCCGTTCTTTTTCTCTGGAATGGTTGGATCCGGTCCGTTGTGATCTGGTCCAGTCTGGTCGGGTCTCTGTCCTCCAGCTACTTTTCTGGAGGCGTGGCAAAGCGCTGGTGAATTTTGGTCCCATGAGTCTGCTCTCCAAATCAGCCTATCAGAGAACAGGTTCTCTAGCAGCTGATTCTCCCAGTGATTATTCAGATCTGCCCAGTTCCTGGTCCAGTCAAAGTATTTCAGTGGGAACTAATGAATTTAATCGGGTCAGAGTGGATATTTAAACTGGTTTGGTCTGAAATGGTTTCAATGTCTGAATTTATTTCAATATTATCTGATTAAAACTGCTATGTAGTTTAATCTGATCTAACCGGGTTAAAACATGTTTAAATTGGTTTAAACTGGCCGGAACTTGGTATTAATGGTCTGAAATAGGTTAAATCATTTGGGACTGGTTCCACAAAGTTTAACTGCACCAGTAAACAATCTTTTGAACTGGTGAGAAGTAGATTAAATGTGCCTGACATGGTCAGAACTGGCTAAAACTGGTTTAACTGGTTATAACTGCCTGACCTTGTTAAAACTTGTATAAACTATTTTGAACTGGGCTGAAGTTAGTTGAACTGGTTAATACTGGTCTGACCTGGTCTCAACTGGTTTCCACACCTTCTGAAATGTTCTAAACTAGTTTAAATCAGCATCCTGCGATTGAACCAGTGGGAACTGGTCTGAACTGGTTTTAACTGGTTGTCTGATAACTTTTTGAAGGTTTGATTTTTTTCTTCTTTTTGTTTGAGTTGAAAATGATGCAGACAGGAAATTGTTTTAATATTGTTTACAGATGGAAATGCAATAAAAATGCTGCATGTGTGAAACATTTTCCTGTGTCGGTGGGTTATTGATCAGGGGTCAGAGGTCACATCCTGATGATGTTTCCCACCTGCTGTCCACGAGGTTTCAGACTCACTTTGGATAAAGAAAGAAATTAACTTCACCAGGATGAAGATGAAGAGGCTGTCTGAGAGACATCAGAGCGCGACGGTTTCCTGTCCTTCAGCGTGACGTCACACCGCCGTGGCGTCTCGGTGGAGAGAGGCCACCGAGAAGAGAGGCGGAACCAGTGAAGAACCAGTATATCCGGCTTCCACACCATTCCAGCTCCATATTTTGCTCTTCATGCTGATCTAGGAGGAAGACGCCTCTGCCTGACGAGTTTCCTGGTCCGACTATCAGGCCATGACAGAACCCTAAGGTCAGAGGTCAACAGGAAGCCTTTTGTCTCCTGAAGCAGTTTCAGTCACAGCTTCCTTCCAGGCCTCACAGCGAGAGCGGCTGGTGATGAAGGTGTGCTGCTCTCAGCTTCCTGTCCTCGGGGCCAATGATTGGCCCCTCAGGTGAGCTCAGGTGTGAGATGGGTAAAGGTTTCTGTGCTGATGGTTAATAATCTGTTAATAATCTGCTGGACTCTATCCTGAAGCACAGAGTTCCTTCAGACGGACGACTGCAGCTCGGATGGAGGACGACACCAGGGTAAGGCATTCACGGTTCTGATTCTGGTTCTGGCTCTGGTTCTGGTCCAGGTTGGGGGAGTTCTCAGAACTTGAGGTGAGGCTTTCAGGGCTCAGAGTTAAACTTTGTTTAAGCCTTTCCAGTGTGATAAGAATCAGTTTCTGTGAAGACATATTATTAAATCTGTGACGAATGAAACCTCCAAGCCATCCAGCTTCAGGTGTCAATGCACCTCTGGACACACAGGTACACAACACTTGAAGTAGGTGTTGTGTACCTGTCCATTCTCAGAAACGTGTGCGCCTTCCTGGAAGTAGTAGCAAAGTTTGTTTGCTCTGAATTGGGTCACAGTGACACAATCAGCGGTTTATAGTCCATGCAAATGATCTACACAGTTACTACATTCCTCAGTCAGTTAGAATGACCTGAAAACACCAGGAATCACCTGGAAACACCTGGAATCACAAGGAGAACCAATTACTTCCTTCTGTTAGGTGAATCACAACAAACAAGCACCTCCTTCCTGCTTCTTGTGAAGAGGTTGAGTCAGTACCAGGAGCTGCTAGTTAGCTGTTGGTTAGTTGCTGGTTAGCTGCTGGTTAGCTGCTGCTGGCTAGGTGCTGAGGGCTAACTGCTAGCCAGCACGTTATTATCAGATTCCTGCTTTGCAGCATCAGGAGTTGTTAGCACAATGCCACTGTGGAAAAACTCAGCAGCGTTTCTTTTTTTTTTTTCGTTCCTGGCCATTTCTTTTTGTTTCTGGCTGTTTCTGTTATCACACAGGCAATGCTTTTATTTCTGTCCGTTTCTGGCCTTTTCTGGCTGTTTCTTGCCGTTTCGGGCCAGCCACAGAAAGCTGCCAATGGGAAGCTCGCCCTGTCGTTTCAGTCGTTTTGTTTCCATTTTCTGCTCTTGCAGCAAGGCAGACTCTAGTCAGAACATCAACAGTGACTAAATGTCGTTCAGTGTCTGATTGGCAAATAAAAACATGAAACGTATTAGTCGTGTTAGGAACGCAGTCCTCTGTTTTCTTCTGTTTCTTGTTGGACACAGGTAGATTTTACCTGCAGCACCATCTGCTGTTGGTCTCATCTGAGACCAACTGCTGACTGGCTACTGCCTCTCAGGCTGGGTTTTTATTGCTGAGGAGAACCACCTAGTGGGTTCATACTGACATGTTTACCCTGCAGGGTGTAAAGATATGTTCATTCAGCTTCCCTGATTTTCTCAGGAAAAAACTCTTTACTTTTAAACCCCTTCAAGGAAAGCTAAACAGAGCGGCAAGTGCTGCTACCTAATTATCTGGCCTTGGTGTTTTGGACCTGGAACAGAACTCTGGACCTTAAGGAGTGGATTCAACACTACTGTTGTAGAAAAATCTGTTTTCTCAGAACTAAACCGTTTCTTCTGCAGTTAATGTCTTATTCTCACTAAATGTTCCTGAACTCCATCTGTTGAACCTGAATACCTGGTCAGGCTGCTGCACCTCTGTCCACACAGAGCCCGGATTGCCTGGAAGATGGACGGGGCCGCAGGCCGAGCAAGGCCGACTGTTCCATAAACCAGCCAATCAGAGCAGAGAGGGCGGGACTAGACATGATTTATACCATTGAAGATGTTCCACCATGGTACCTGTGCATCCTGCTGGGACTACAGGTGAGAATCGGACTAAGCTGGTCCAGTTCCATCCAGAGCGTTTCTGGCAGAACTCTGCAGACCATAATGGGTCAGGTGGGTCCTAACTGGATGTTTCAGTTTACTTCGTCTTGTTCTTGATGAATCAGAATGAGTCACAAAGCAAAGATGTCCTTCAAACAGCCTAAAAATTTTCAGTCCATTTAAATCCTGTTCAGGAGTCCGATCCAGTAAATCTGGAGGTTCTGACAGAATCCTGCTGGTGCCGGCTTTCCCTAAAATAACTACTAATTATTTTTAGCAGCAATAATCAAATGACCAATAAAGTTGTGCAACATTGAAGAGTTTTAGGTTTTCCTTCCCCCTGAGTTGATTTCCAATCAGTTTTATTTGGGGTGTTGCCAAGGAGACCCTGTGGTTGGGTAGCGGGTCTGAAGCAGCTTCCTCTTCGGGACGCTGAGTCCTTGATCCTTGACAGGAAAGCAGCTCCATCACAGTGGGTCAGAACCGAACTGTAGCACGGCCAAAACTACCAGCGTTTGATCAGTTTCTAGAGAACAGAGAAGTTTCGGAGTCTGACATTGGTTTGGCAACGTTGCACACCGGAGCAAAATTAGCTTTACAGATAGCTGATCAAAACTGCTCATTAACTGCCAGCTGGGGGCACAGCCACCATTTGGGTCGTTGAGCTTTCTTCTGAGACTGAAGGGTGACTCTTTTCTCATTGGTTCACAGCATTACCTGACATGTTTCAGTGGCACTGTGGCAGTCCCATTCCTTCTGGCTGATGCTATGTGTGTCGGACAAGACCAAAACACTGTCAGTCAGCTGATCGGAACCATTTTCACCACCGTTGGAATCACCACACTGATCCAGACCACCTTTGGAGTCAGGTAGGTCTCTGCTGAAGCTTCAGGAGAATATGAGGAGCTTAAGACTAAAGTGAGTCTGTGCTTCCAGGCTTCCTTTGTTTCAGGCCAGTGCTTTTGCCTTCCTGATTCCTGCTCAGGCCATCCTCAGCCTGGACCGCTGGGCGTGTCCCAGTGAAGGTGATGCTTTATTTCTCAGCACTAATGCTTTGCTTCTGTAAGTAAACATGGCGCCCCTGACATTTCTGGGTTTTATTTCCAGATGTGATTTATGGGAACTGGAGTCTTCCCCTCAACACCTCCCATATCTGGCACCCTCGCATCAGAGAGGTATGATGACCTAGGTGGTCAGGCATCTAGATGTGGGTCAGGACTAATGAAATTTACGTTTTAAGGGTCCACACTGAGGCCAAGTTCACTTTTGACTCATACCTTGGTAGAATCTCTGCATCAGGAAACTGTAAGAACCAAAACAAAACCCATTGAAATTCTGGTCTCTTCAGACAACTTCAACAAGTCCTTAAAGAAGACTAAACTTTAAGGGCCTGAACCTGGTTCAGACAAGGTCATGACAAACTCTGGACTGGACCAGAACTGGACCTCTGCCTCTCTACTGGAGCCTGGTTCTCTTCTGTTGATCAGAGACAGAAGTTGCCAGGTTCTGCTGCAGGTCTGATAATAGAAGACATTACTCAATCTCGTCAGACTTCAGTTTAGCTTAAAACTTCATTGTTAAGGTGGTTCTGATCCATTTAGTATTTTATGGCACAGAGTCCTGTGGAGTAGTATGTCACCTCTTAACCCCCACAGTGCCCTCCTGACCCTTGGCCAACCTGCATCTCCTCAGCTGGGTCAGATTTAATTCGTTCTTCGTGGTCTAAAAGATTCTGTGATGTTTCTGTTTTCTATAGGAGCGCATGCTAGAGACGATTTATACTTTGCTTGTTTACAGATTCAGGGAGCCATCATCATGTCGAGTCTGGTGGAAGTTCTGATTGGTTTGTCTGGATTACCTGGTCTGCTATTGGAGTACATTGGTCCACTCACCATCACACCAACCGTCTCCCTGATCGGTCTGTCCGTGTTCACCACCGCTGGAGACCGAGCTGGGGCCCACTGGGGCCTGTCTGCTTTGTAAGACACCTGTCCACCTGTCTGTGAAACCTGTTGATCTGTCCACCTATCAGCATCTCTGAACTTCACAGTTTGAAACATGTAACCCTTAACAGACATGTCTGTTTCTCTCTACAGATGCATGTTACTGATTGTGCTGTTTGCTCAGTACCTGAGGACAACATCACTTCCTGTTCCTGTTTACAGCAGAAGAAAAGGCCTGACGTCCACCAGAGTCCAGATCTTCAAGATGTTTCCTGTAAATGAGACTCCACAGAGACGGTGAAGTCAGCGAGGACGTAATGTAATGATATTATCCTCTGAATCTCGTCTCAGATCATCCTCGCCATAATGCTGGTCTGGCTCGTTTGTTACGTTCTGACTTTAACTGACCTGCTCCCTAACGACCCGAAAAGCTATGGACACAAAGGACGGACCGACGCTCGTGGGGACATCATGGCGTCAGCTCCCTGGTTCAGGATGCCCTACCCATGTAAGGAATTTGCCAAGGAAACGCCCCTGATGTAATGAAGACACAGGGCTGATAATGATGGTGATGTCCCATAGGTCAGTGGGGGTTGCCGGTGATGACTGTTGCTGGCGTGTTGGGGATGTTGAGTGCCACCATGGCGGGGATTGTGGAGTCCATTGGAGATTATTACGCCTGCGCCCGTCTGTCGGGCGCCACGCCGCCACCAGTTCATGCTATCAACAGGTGAGTCTGGAAGTCGGTGGCTGTTTTCCTTTCCTGTTCAGGTTGTTGATTTCCCGCTTTGCTTATTTCAGGGGGATCTTCACTGAGGGAATCTGCTGCGTCATTGCAGGTCTGTTAGGGACAGGAAATGGATCGACCTCCTCCAGTCCCAACATCGGAGTCCTTGGAATCACCAAGGTGAAAATCTTCACCAGGATGAATGAGGCCCTTCTTTATATCTGGTCAGATTACTCCAAGTTTTACTGGTTCCAGATTAACTGGTGCAGGGTTTACTGGTGCAGGATTTACTGGTACTTGGTGTTCTGTTGCTGGATGTAGTCATCCCGGGCCTACTGGTCCATTTATTACTAGTTCTAGATGATTGATTATAGGGTTTAATGTTCTGCTCTATTTAAAATTATTTTGTTTATTTAGCGTCAACTGACAGCTAGTGTCACGTCACCATGGGAGCTGAGTGTCTTGTAGTTTCTGGTCACCACTAGGGGGAGTATCTCAGTTTCATGTGCTGATTCCAACAAAGGCAGCTAAGCGGTTATTTAAGGCCAGTAGAAATCTATCTGGGTGTTGCTAATGAAAAGGGGAAACGGTTTTCTGTTGTGCTTAAACAGTTATCTGGCTTGTTCTTAATAGAAATGTAAAGATAAATGTTCTAGTCCTGGTCAAAAATAACACTGAGGTTCTTTATTGCTGGAGATCAGGTGATTGGCCAAAGAGTTTATGTTTTATAAACTCTGGATCCATAGACAACGTCTGACTCCTTGAAACAGGTCGTTACTATTTAAATGCTCACATACTTGATTAACGACTATTTTCTCAAGAATTACAGATTAGAAAGGAAGATTAGATGTAGGTCTGTAAATAAGCCATCTTAAGTGAGAGAAGATTTCTAAGTAAAAGTTAAATTACAGATAGCTTAAAAGGTGGTGGTCCATGTACTAAGGAGAGGTTCATCCTATCTAAAATGGGGGCAGGAATCAAAGGAAACACTTTAAATAATTTGGTTCTGATTGGGTCCAACATGCATGTTGAAGGAAGAAGATGAGATGTTTAATAAGACAAATCTCCGCTGACTCAACACAGATCAGTTCTGTAGTTACATCAATGCCGCTTCACTTACTGAGGATGAAGCGTTCATGTTCAGGAGGATGACAATCATTTTATTTTGAATAGAATCAATTTTGGTTGGCTTCAATGATGAAAATCTTTTGTTCTTGCAGGGCCAAGTTTATTAAAAAATAATTAGACAGCACAGGATTATGGGTAAGTACTGTTATTGCTTCACATTTAATGCCAGATGTGAGCATAAGGTCTACAGTCTGACCGTAAGAGTGGGTAGGACTGTGAATTCTCTGAGTAAAGCCAATTCAGTTTAAGATAGCATTAAAGCTACATTTAAGCTAGCATGACGGTCAACGTCCCCACATAAATGATCTTTACAACTAAATCAGATAAAAACAGAGATCTAATTTGACAAAACGTATTTCGGACATTAACAAACATTGACCAAACTGTGAAATTATTCCTACATGTTTAAGATCTTTGCTAAGGAGCAACATGGTGGCGTAATGTGGTGCCTGTGATGGACTATTGACCTGTGAGAAACCGTTTTCTTCTTAAATCAAACATGACTTAAAGAAATGTTGCCTCCTGATTTAATGCCTTTAAATTGGGTCTCTGTCACTTTAAAAAAACGTCTGCTCCTTCTGAAGCTCCACCTGCAGGAAGTTGTTCCAACACGGCTCCTCTATTAACCCTTTAAGGTTTTTACCAGCGTTCCTATAATGAGCTCTGCAGCTCCACCTTGGAGATTAAAATATTTCTGAAACACAAAAGAATTAAAGAAACACTCCAGGTTTGTTGTTGATGTGGAAATAAAATTATAACATGACGGAAAGTTCAAAAAGCTGATTTCACATCATACTGACCCTATAAATGGAGGAGTTTGTCTTTTGCTGCTACTTTAGAAAAGAGTCTTCTAAAAATGTCAGAAGGTTTAGGAGTTTTAAAGTCAAGCGGAGCAGCATTGGTAGTAGGGCTGCACCGATTGCAGTTTTCTGGCCTATCGCCAATTACCGATCTTTTAAAAAGCTTAACCTGCCGATTCCGATTTTGGTCGATGCCATTTTTTTTTTTTTTGTCTGAAATGTTGCTCAATATAGCAAGAAAGTTGTTGAGTTGCCAACAGTGGGTCACTGTTAATAATTGTAAACGTGCAGACATAGCTTGGAGGGCCGGTCTGTCAGTCAAACTTTTCTCACTGGAGAGCAAGTGAGGACAGTGATTGATTCTTAAACCTTTGCCAAGCTAGATAAGGTTGATGGATAAGATCGGCTCCGTATGTAAAAATTGGCCGATCAATGATCTCCCAAAATTAAGGAAATTGGCACCAATAAATCGATAAATCGGTGCACCCCTAGTTGGTAGTAAACTCTATAGACCTGGACAGGCCCGAGTCTTTAGTCCACGGAAAGAGAACATGATGGCGTTTTGCAGTGTGTGTTGATGTTTGTCTGAAGGTCGACCTGTGTGCAGGTGGGCAGCAGACGGGTGGTGCAGTTTGGAGCTGGGATCATGTTCATCCTGGGAGCGGTTGGGAAGTTCACAGCTCTGTTTGCCTCTCTGCCGGATCCCATCCTTGGAGGAATGTTCTGCACATTGTTTGGTAAGCCACAGGTTCTTTCAGCTCAGGTGAGTTGATGAGATCACATTAATCCTTTTTTTTCTCTTTCATCCGCAGGTATGATCACAGCTGTTGGTCTATCAAACCTGCAGCTGGTTGATTTGAACTCTTCCAGAAATCTTTTTGTTCTCGGGTTCTCCATGTTTTTCGGCCTCACGCTGCCAGCATACTTGGACACACATCCGAAAGCCATCAGGACAGGTGAGTGTGTTTACCTGAGAATGTTAGCGTTCATTAGAGTTTTTTGTTTTGTTTTAATATTTTTCTTGATTTGCTGCTTTGAGTCCCTCAATTTAAAACATGAAAGCTGAGCTGACCCCCCCCTGCTGGTGGATAATGAAATGACACCAGAGTTACACACTGCTAGTAGCTGCGTCTGCATCCATGACCTCCAGTCAGTCACCTGTCCTACCTGTCGTCGTTACCATGGCAACTGCATCTTGTGGCTGGCAAGGCAGGACTTTCTGATTAATCAGTCGTTCTACAGACCAGAACTGAACCGGTTCTGATTTGGTTCTGATTTTGAAACTGATTCAGTTTCAGTATGAATAAAATCTGGAGTCCTCCTAACTGGACATTAAAGACTCTTCTGGTTGGCTGTACTGGTTTTCGTCTGGAGCTGCTGGTTGGCTGTACTGGTTTTCATCTGACTGAAATTATTCTCTCTCTTCTGGTTCAGGTGTTGCAGAACTGGATCAGATTCTCACAGTTCTTCTGTCCACTGAGATGTTCGTTGGAGGTTTCCTGGCTTTTTGTCTCGACAACACAATACCAGGTGAACAACAACCCAATCATCTGTTGCCAATAGCAACAGCTGATCAGGAGCATTTTCAGCTCTAGTCTTCATGGAGAACTTTCTACTGAATGTTTCACAGAATTTCAGTTTTTATATCAAGCTTCTACAAATACATAAAAGCGTCAAATCCCTTTGATTAGGTTTATTTCTTAAGAAAACCAATCCAAAAAATGACAAGAATGGAACCAACAAAACCTAAATATTGTGGACAGGTGGAGCTGCAGTGATGTCACACTCACCTGTTTTCTTCTTCTGTGTTCAGGAACGAGGGAGGAGCGAGGACTTGTGCAGTGGAGCTCCTCAAGCGCCGCTCCCACATCAGGCCACGCCCCCTCTCCAGGCTCCGCCTCATATGACTTCCCTGTGGGCATGGGCGTGGTCAGACGGACCCGCTGGCTCCGCCGGTTCCCCATCTGCCCCACCTTCACAGGTTTCAGGGTGTGTGAGGAAGATCTGCCCCCGGAAGGGGAGGAGCTAGCAGGACAGGGGGAGGAGCTAGGAGACGCCCCCCTGCCAAGCACCAAGGTGTGACAGTGATGTCATAAGGCTGAGCCAATGAGGTTGAATTTGATCAGATTAAAGCTGCAGTTTCTTCCAGAAAATTGATCAGAAGGTTTGTCTATCAATATGATTATTGATTAAATTATGGCACCTGCAGCTGGACTGTTTCCCATCTGCTGTAGCGCCGCCCCCTCCTCACCTTTAGGGTCAGAACCGGGACCAAATGTTCGGGTCAGAAGCTTGTTAGGTTTTCAATAAAATGTATTGAACTGTGTTTCTGGTGATGCTCTAATTTAACTTTACAAATGGCACCCCCTGCTGGTCAAAAGCAGCCAAGTTACTCAAGATTCAACAAGTTCTCATCAGGAACTACCTGAGCCCCGTTCTGTTTGGACTGGCCACAGAGTTATGATGCTTTAGTGGAACTCGGTTCCAGAGGTCAGGTCCTTCCTTCCTGGAACCACGACTGAACTCTGACCTTTGGGCTTCCTAAAGGTCAGGAACCATAACCCTTAATTCACCGAGTTTCAACTTTCACCATAAAAGCCTCTTCAGTTCTGATCAGTTCAAATTGGTTCTGATCGGTGGAACCAGACGGTCCGCATGTCCAAGAAACAACGAGTCCAGTTCCACTACCATGTTTACTTAAGAATGTGGCCATCTCAATCACGATGATTATTAAATTTAAACGTAAGAATCTTGAGCACAAATTTGATCACAATGGTTAATTTATTAAAACCTGAAGCTTCAAAGTTTGACATTGAAAGAATGAAAATCTGACATTTTTTATTTCAGCAAAGATTTCACATTAAATGAAATTGCAGCCTTATTTTATAAACTCCACTGCTTTTCATGTTGAAGTTTGTTAGAAATGAAGGAGTCAGTAACGCTTAGAAGCAAAGGGTTAACCCTAACTCTGATCCTGAAGTCCTCCACTGATCAACTGGCGGTTTGTCAGCAGAACCTGTGATGAACTTTGACCTCCTGAGAAGGAAGCTGTTGCAGCAGAGACGGCCTATTTAAAGTCCTTTGGTTTCGCTGACATTAAACATTAATTAGCAAAAATAAAATCTAGAGGAGCAGCTGGAGCTTCAGGTCTGATGGAGGATCATGGTGACATCATCATGAGGTGTTGTCATGGTAACAGGTAGGTAGGGCCTACCGTACAGCAAGGGCACGCCCATCAGTGGAAACTGAATGACTGGCAGGACTGTTGGGTTTCTCCCCAACATGGGGAGGGCGGAGCCTGCAGGTAGGAACACCTGGACGAACTGCCCAGTTTCCGGGTCCAGCAGCAGCTTCCTCTGAGCTGCTGGGCCGGCGTCCATGTAGAAGCAGTGATGACTGCTGGCGTCTAACGTCAGGTGACAGGAAGCAGGGACACTAAGCAAGGCTCCGGGTGCTGCAGTGGAAACCAGGTCCTTGCATACCTGGCCAGGTGTGAAAGTCTGTGAGCTCACAGGTAAGGGCTGCTGCGGCAGTTGAACCTGTTCAAGTCTCCCAAAGCTCCTGCAGTCCGGATCTCTGCTGGTTTCAGTCTGATTTGAAGAATTATCCCTGACTTTGATCGGATTTTTGTCAGGGTTCACCAACAGGTGGAGAGGGGGAGGAGCTGGGGGATGAAGGTGGGATGGCATGCAGTTCAGAGGAGGGTGGGTGAAGGGGACACTTCTCAGGTGGGACTGCAGCCTGTAAAAACAGGGATGGAAGAGCTGAATGGGAGCAAAGGGAGAAGCTTCACATCGGGTGGAGCGCTGGCTCTGGGTGGAGCATGGACGGAATTGGGGATCTGGGGCAGACTCAGAGGACTTCTGTTTCTGGAGATCAGGTGATGAGCGCTGCAAGGAGGCAAGGGAGACTGCAGCTGTCTCTGATTGGTTCAGTTCTGAAGGGACATGGTGGATGGGTTGGACATGGCAGATGGGTTCGACGTGGTGGATGGGTTGGACATGGTGGATGGGTTGGACATGGCGGATGGGTTGGACATGGCGGATGGGTTGGACGGGGGGCCTGCCTTCAGACTCGCCCATTGGCTGACTGTTTTGTTTTTCAATTGCTGTCGGATGGCTGCCAGCATCGTCCTGTTGCCTGTTCTGTGATTTGCTGAGAGATGCCGTAAACATGGCAGCACGATGTTTACCCTCTGCAGCTGGGTGACGTGAGACGCTCTCCTCCTGGCCAATAGCGTTGCAGCTCATTGGGTTCATGCTAACAGCTTTGCTGTTGCTGATGCTGTTGAAACTTTTCACATCTCTGACCAGGTGCAGTGGAGCTTTGGACGCACCTGTCTCCCCCTGCTGTTCACCCTGCTGCCCTGCAGGGGGGGCAGGTGGAGCATGCGGGGCAGGTATTGCCTCCAGCTTCTTCTTGCTGCTGCTCTGCTCCACTTGCATCTTCTTGGACAGGATGTTCATTAAGAGGCTTGACGCCATCTTTGTTTTACTTTCATCCAGAGAATAAGATTTCTGAAGGCATCGCCGGCTTCCTTCCAGCGGGAGACCTGAAAGATCAGAAAACTGGATCAGAACTCAGTCTGCCACCAGATCTGGTCACGTCTGTACAGGGAAGCAATATGTAAGTCAGTTCAATCTGGTTTACATTAAAACATGAGCAGCAAAAGGCTTTCAGGACAAACGGCTGATCAGCTTCAAACATCAGTATGGAAACCTGATGATCGACCAACCAGAAAAACCAACCAACCAACCACCCACCCAACCAACCAACCAACCAACCACCCCACGTCAATGTTTTGTCAGTTTGCTGTTTTGGATCTCTCCGATGTTTCAGTAATGACCTTGAACTGCTGCTGTGTTTCAGGATTACATTGAAATCATTTTCTAAATATCTGACAGAGAAGCTTTTACCGCTGTTGGCCCCTGCAATACGGCCTTGGTAGACCCTGTAGCTGCCAGCCTCGCCACTGGCTGTGGGATGCGTGTGCAGCGATGCAGGCATGCTGTTCTGGCGTAGAAATGAAAGTGGACGGGAATGTCTTTCGGTAACTCCTCCCCTCTCAGGAGGGTCGTCCTTCATCATCACCTGTTCAGGTAAGCAGACAGGAAGACAAATACGCTCATGTGATGAAATATTCAGTTCTTAAGAAATGTCCCCCATTGATGGTTTTACTCATTAAACAGAAGTGAAGCATCACTCACACACACACTACCAGCTGCTGCCCCATTCGGCTAAATCTTGTTTCCGTCATGGAGAAGAAGTGGAAGAATATGAAAACTTCGGAGTTCATCCGGACAAACTGGAGATGCAGCAGAGAAACGTCTAGACTGTAGAGGAACAGAGCGACTGCACGTCTGCAGACAAACTGGTTTAAACTACGACATAAAGAATATGTTGACAGACGGTCAACGTGTTCTAATTCAACCAAATATGGTTTAATGTTTGACCATGACAGGCGAAAACCAAAACAATAACAGTTGTGAGTGCATGACTTTGGACTAACTGCACTCACCTGTCTCTTAAAGGGACAGTGACCTCAAAATGACAGGGTGGACAGGAAAGTCAGGAAGTTGAACAAATTATGGGAATGTAAAATAAACCCTGTGATGGACTGGTACCTGTCCAGGTGTCCCTGCCTTTGACCCAGTGTCTGCAGGAAACGGATGATGGACAAATGTCTAAATGTTTGAATTTTTTCTCTTTTAACCTGTTTGGATTTGGTGCAGCCATCATGAGGGAAATGGAAACAATGGGCATTCTACCTGAGATCTGCAGCGCTGCACTAAGACGTGTGTAAATATTCAGGCATTAGTTCCACATGATTCTGTAAAATGTCCTCTGGATGGATTTTAATGAGAGCAGCAGAGAGAAGCTGAATCACTTCAGGGATCAAATCTGATGAAAGAATGTTTTCACTGATTTATCTGCTGTTCTCAGGAAGGTAAATCAGTGACGATGTCAGAAAAACTCACCTGTGTTTCCATGGTTACGCGCACACATTCTAAGCCACTCTCAGGCTCCAACTCTTCATCGTCCGATTGGAGGATAACGGAGGGAGAGAAGTGCAGAGACAGATCCTCCTCGGACCATTCGCTGCCTTCGTCCTCTTCCTCGTCATCCCTGCTGAAGATGTCCAGGTACTCCACCTCACGCTCACCTGTCCAGGTGACTTCTGACCTCTTGTCTGCAGGATCTAGTAAACACGGCAGAAGGATCTGTGGGCTGGAGCTGTGACAAGGCGGCAGGTCAGCCTCAGCGCAGCCATGTGCACCGAGGTCCTTCCTTACTCCTCTTCCTACCTCCAGGACACTCATAGTTTTTCTGTGGAGGAAAAAGATAAAAAAAACAATTATGCTGGTGTTTGGTGTTAATGACGGGTTTACTAGAAACTCTAAATAATTTACACAGAAATATTTAAAAGGCTAAATTACCTTCCATGTTGTAACTATCCAGTTTACAGCAATTAGTTGATATTTCAGTTTAACTTTCTATATTTATTATTTTATCTTTATTTATGATTCTCCTCAAAGTTCTGCACTTCATCCTCATGTTGTCATGATTAATCACTAAGAAGGTTTCCTTAGTAACCTGTGTGATTATTAACACATCTTATTAGTCTTAATAATCACTAATAACACTGATTAATCACTAATAAGACTGATTAATCAGTCCTGTGACTCCCTGCTGCTGATTAAACATACATTTCTTCAGAGTTTAAATCTCAGAGTTTCGGGTTCTGTGGCTCGGTTTAACTTCGACTCAACGGGAAAGAGTTCTGAAACTGAAATCATACATCAAAACATTTTCAAAGCGAAATGAGTTTATTGTTTGGTTAAAATAAATCACATAATTACACATCAACAGTTGAACCAATCAGATCTGTTTACCTGGGATCAGATCAGAGATCAGAACCGACTCGGATCATTCAGGTTCTGGACCCAGCAGAGTCCGGCTCCAGGTCCAGGTAGAATATTACTATTACTGTACAACCAATAGTCCAGGTTCCCGCTGCAGCTGGTTCCGGTTCTGGAGTCTCTGGGTCCAGAACCGGGCGATCCACACCAACACTGCAGGAAAGAGAGAGACAGAGAGAGAGAGAGAGCTTTCTATTTTTGGAGCTGACTGACAGACGAGGCTGCTCTCTCTCTCTCTCTCCCTGTTTCACTGAAGCTTGCTCGCCCGTCTCCAGTCTGTCAGCAACTCTCTCTCTCTCTCCTGTCCACATTGGTGTTGTTCTCCAGCAGTAACCCAGCTGGAGCCATTGATTGGTCCAGGTGATTTAGAGGAGGGATGTATCTAAGTTGCAGGTGGAAGTTTCAGAGGATGGAATTGACCATCTCTGATTTAGACTTTATTTTCTGAAACTCAAGGTTCTGATTTGAGTTTTGGGCCAGTTCTCGCTCCCGACCAGGCGGTGGCGGTAGTGGGCCACCTCGCTGCTTGCAACGCTAGAAATAACCAGCAGCAGAAGACTCGTCATTTCCTTTGCCATATCGGGAGCTGCAGCTGGGTGGTTCTGGTTCTGCGGTTTCGTGGCGGTCCGTGTCAGATGCCTGGGTTCCAGTTCTCAGCTCTGCAGGTGGGTTCGCAACCGGTGCCGGTAGAAATCAGGAAATCAGCACTTGGATCCGAGTCATGCGTTATGGACCCGGACCACAGTTCGAGTGGTGGTGCTCTGGTCATTTCCGGTTAGCCGCCTGCTAACGCCAGAGCTGCTTTACGGCAATCAGCTGATCTGACCGGAAGTGAAGGACCAAGTTGCGCAGCAAGTCCTCAGACAGAGATCAGTGGCCGACACCAGAACCGGTACCAATCAGTGGACGGACATGAGCAGCGCATGCGCAGAACAGAGGCTGGTGTTCAGCCCCGGGCTCGTGCAGCTGGTGCAGGTACCGTTTACCTGTAAAAAAACAGCTGGAGGCCTGGGGGCGTGGCTCCAGGTCTGCAGGTGGGAACAGGTGGGAGAGCTGGTTCAGGTGGGAACAGGTTGGGCCAGGCAGGTCTCGACAGGTAACAGAGACAGGTGCACTCAGGTTTACTAGCGAGGTGGTCCCGTATTTGGAACAGGTCTCCATGGAGACGCTCTGTTCTGTCATCAAAGCGCTGTCATCAAAGTGAGGCCTCCATGTTGTTTCTAAATGTGCACTAGGACTGTTCTGGTTCTGGACGCTAGCTGTTCTCTGGTGTTAATATTCAGTTCCTCTCGGTATTTCGGACCTTCAGTTTGGTACTGAACTTGCCCGTTCCATAGCAACAGGATACGCCCTTGTCTAACCTGGCTCTCTGCTCGTCCCCAGGATGAGGTCCTGCCCCAGGGCCCGAGGGTTCTGGTTACCGGGGCGACGGGCCTTCTGGGTCGGGCCGTCTGCAAGGAGTTCCAGAACCACGACTGGACGGTGAGCGGAACCGGCCTGAGGCGGGCCCGGCCCCGCTTCCTGCGCTGTGACCTGACCGACGAGGACGCCGTGCGCCGGCTGCTGCAGGAGACCAAGGTACCAGAACCCGACCCCGTATGAAAACTTTTGACCTCCTCTCCTCTGGCCAGGTCCAGATGTATCCTGTCGGTGCATGTGATTGGCTGCAGCCTCTGCCCTCTGATTGGTTGACTGGGCTGCCCCTTCCACCAATAGCAGACAACAGACTTCCTGTATGCTTGGACTAGACCAGACAGAGGTTCCTGTATGCTTGGACTAGACCAGACTGAGGTTCCTGTATGCTTGGACTAGACCAGACTGAGGTTCCTGAATGCTTGGACTAGGCCAGACTGAGGTTCCTGAATGCTTGGACTAGGCCAGACTGATTTTGACTTTATTGATCTCAGAACAAATGAAATGTTTTCACTCGTCGTCACCTTTGAGTTTTAGATCAGATTTAATTTCTCTAAGTTTACTCAAATACTGATTCTAAAATATGAATGAATGAACATGGAAGATCTGAACATCCAGTAAAAGTCCAGATTCTTCTGGATCAGAGTCGGATCTGATCCTTCAGCACAACCTGACAACCCGCAGCATCCTCTTCATCAGTCCATTATACGACAGAGTGTGTTCAGTCAGAGGACTCTTCAGTTTAGCTCTCATACAGACTGCTACAGCAGATCTCCCCCAATTAGTAATACTTTTAAACTGGATTATCAATAATACTTTGGGACCAAATTATTATTGATCTCAATAATAGCTTATTGGGATCAATAAGTTATTATTGAACTGAATTATTCCCTCTCGCTGTTGAGCCGTTTTATGTAATGGCGGCTAATAACCAATTAATTTTCTGCAGTAATTTAAACGTTCCTTCACTGTCAAGATGTTTGTAGCGTCTCTGTCCTTGGACAGCCAGACGGGGTCAAAGGTCATGGGTGCAGCAATGTCGCTTTCAGAGAGATTCATTTTCTGTAAATCAGACATTTTGTGGATTCCATTTTGGCAGCAGAGAAAAAGCAGGAAGTACACTCGATGATGTCACTGATCCTCTGACATCATCAGCTTTATTTTTAGTAAAGAGAAATAAACTGGAGGGTCATTTAAAGGTCTGCTCAGGTTCTGGTGCTGATTGACCCGGTCGGCTCGCCGGGCTTCAACCGGTGTCGTCATGGTAACCTGAGCGTTTCTGTTCCAGCCCGACGTTCTGGTCCACTGCGCCGCAGAACGGCGTCCGGACGTCATGGAGAGAAACGCGGACGCGGCGGTCAGTCTGAACGTCCACGCCTCCAGCACCGTCTCCAGGGAGACAGGTCAGTGGTCACATGATGCCGCGGAGCCAGACTCCAGGTTCAGACCACAGACTTTTATATGTTGCATCAGCTGCGGTTCTCACAGACTTTTATATGGCCCTGTTGCCCCACCGTACATCTGCCCCCGGTTCAGACCCGGACCCTCTCTGGTTCTTTATGACCTGGTCCAATCGGGTCTGGTACAAGAACCCAGTTGGTTCAGATCAATCTAGAAATCCAAAAACAGGAAGTTTGTTTTTGCTCCAACAGCTTCCAGTCTGTTCAGAAGGTTCTGGTTCTGTAGAACCATTCTGACGGGACACCCAGAGAGGCGGATCAGTACTTGTTCAGGTTCCGCTCCAAACCAGGGGATTGTGTTTTGGTTCTGATCACAAGGAAAATGGATTTTAACAATCCTGGCGTTCATGTGCCAGGAGGACCAAGGTCATGTATGTTTCCTGTGACCTTTGACCTTTCTGACCGCAGCTGCCTGCGGTGCCCTGCTCATCTACATCAGCACCGACTACGTGTTTGATGGCCGGAACCCTCCGTACGGCGAGGACGACTGTCCCAACCCACTCAACCTGTACGGGCGGAGCAAGCTGGAGGGAGAGAGGGAGGCGCTCAGACACTGCCCAGGTAAACAACAGGCAGGCGACAGGTGGTCTGTCTTGTTGCCCAGGTGACTCACCTGTGGGGGCCAGTTGGCGGCGCTGATGTCTTAAAGTTACCTGATGCTTTACCTGCAGCTAATTCAGGACAGATTTTCACCTGGAAAACTGGACATTTTGGATCAGCTGCTGTTCTCACTAAATCTGCTTATTGTGCAGAAAATCAAAATCAACTCAAATCATTTTTTGATCCAAACAGAAATTAAATAAATTTAATAAGTAAATTGTGGAAGTCCAACCGGCCAGAAAAACCTGGGCTGCAGGTTCTGTTAGGGATTTGCAGAGGTCAGCCAGAGAGACACTAAATGGTTTCCAACAGTATTGTTAATTTATTACAAAAAAATAATTGAAAAATGATGAGTTGGGCCAAAAGCAGAGGTCAACATAACAAAGTGCAACACAAAGAACTGAAGCACAAACTGACCAAGCAAACAAGACATGAGGGAAACTTAAACAGTAGAGCATCACTCCTCCTGACCAGTAGTGGGCGACAGTAGAAAGGGGAAAAACTCCCCTTTAACAGGAAGAAAACTCCAGCAGAACCACAACCGGGTCAGTACCAGTGGCCATCTGACCCGACTGGAGAGAAGACAGAGCAGAAGAACTGAACCATTAGAACTTTCTATGTTGCAGTAAAAAGTTATGATAATGCAGACTGGAGAGTAGTAGGAGAAAAAAGTGAGGTAGTCAGATTGTCTGCAGCCTGTAGCATCATGACTACGGAGGCAGCTCAGATGACCTCGTGGTTCATTGGTGGACTGACCGCTCACCTGTTTCAGGCGCGGTGATCCTGCGTGTTCCCGTCCTGTTCGGGGAGGTGGAGTCTGTGACGGAGAGCGCCGTGACGTCGCTATGGCAACAGGTCCAGGAGGCGACGGAGGAGCGGCGGGCGCTGGACCACTGCCTGCAGCGCTTCCCCACCGACACTCGAGACGTCGCCGCCGTCTGCAGGAAGCTGGCTGAGAGAGCGAGACAGGTGGGAGTTCAGAACACCGCCGCAGTGCGGCGCCTTATTTTACGCACAAGTCGGCATATATAAAAATGAACGTGGCGTGAAAGTTTGCGTAAACAAGCGCAAACGTTTGACCTGCCATGTGCGGCGGCCACGCAAACTTTCTCTGTGGATAATGACAAACTACAAAGCGTCAAAACTCACCGAAATACACTGAAGTCTGACTACATTCATTTATTTGGATCAAGGAGCATCGAACCCGGTGTTTATCATAACTTTAATATTTTATTGTTTAAACATAAACAATGAAACTGAACCACATTTGTCCTCAGACAGTAACGTAACACTCACACAAAATAAAACAAATATATATATATAAAGGATGTGAAAACCTCACTCCAAAGTAAATAGTACTTTTCCTTCCTGCTGTTCAAACAGGCATTTGCACGATCTCTTTATTTTTTTAAATTTTCTTCAAAATGTATTATTTTTATGTTTTGTGAGGTGACCTTATGTACCCTGAAAGCAACTTTTAAATAAAATATATAATGATTACTTATACTGCTACAAGCAAGGACCGCTGCCATGGTTACTGGGACTAGTAGTGGCAGGCTTAAACTAATGTACATTAAGATGTATTGCTGGGTGGCGACAGGGTGGACCAGCAGCAGTTGCGCTCTATTTCCTGCAAATTGGGATTTATAAAGGGAAGGTGCGCAGCGTGCGCACGGCTTTATACATCTGAGTTTTTTTGTGCGCTGCACTTTTTAAAATTTGTCCGTTCGCCAAGTCTTATTGTGAAAATTGTGCAATGTTTTATACATGACGCCCCTGATGTTTGATAAGTCAAGTCTCAGCTGACTGAACACAGGTCAGTTCTATAGTCGTATTAATGCTGCTTCACTTCCTGAGGATGAAGCGTTCATGTTCAGGAGGATGACAGTCATTTAATTTTTAATGGAATCGATTTTATTTAAGGAGAATCCCATGTAGTCGTTACTGCTGAGATCTGGAATCGATGGATCAACAGAGCCGTGACTCTGAGGAAGTTTGGCAACTGGACTGAGATAAAACCTGGGATTGTTATTATTCTCTGTTCTTTGTCTGAGATTTAACAAAGAACTATGAGAAAATACGGCCGTGTGTCAACACAAGATCAGGAGTTTGATGGTGGGAGTGTGCAAGGTCTGTTAATGTTTTGAATAAAATGCTCTGACTCTGAATGTCCTCCACTACAAACCACAAACTGAAGCCATTTTAATGCTTTGGAACAAAAATCTAAGTTAGTTATTTGAATGAATTGCAGGTAATGAAAACTCAGATGTATAGAGCCCTTTATAAATTCCCGCGACGGCCGAAGTCCTGCTGCCTTTAGATGTGTCTGTTGGGTTAGATGGGGAAAACTGCCTCACTAGCCTGCAGTCACATCTGCACAGCTCTGCTGATATGCTAATATGGTAATGAGCCAATAGGATAGCGAGCTGATATCGGAGCCAGGTGAAGTTGTGAAAATGTCAAATACCGTGGAGTTCCCAGCCAGGTCTCTGAAACCAAATCTGTTTCTCTCAGCAGGATCCGTCCATCCGAGGAATCTTCCATTTCTCCGGTAAAGAGCAGATGACCAAATATGAGATGGCTGTTGCCATGGCGCAGGCCTTCAACCTGCCGTCCAATCACCTCGTACCTGTGAGTCAGCTGATTGCTTTATTGTTTTTTTGTTTTCCTAAGACATTCATTATTGCCTGCTGCCAATAATTTTAAGTGGTGCTGATTGGAGTTCTGTTGCATCATCTCATGCTGTCTCTCCATCTTTCCACAGCTGACGGAGCAGCCGGCCGGGTCCGCTCCTCGTCCAATCAACAGCCAGCTGAACTGTTCCCGCCTGGAGCAGCTGAGCCTGAGCGTGGAGCCGCGAGCGTTCTCCGTCGCCATCAGCGAGTGTCTGTGGCCGTTCACGGCCGACAAACGCTGGAGACAGACCGTCTTCCACTGAACCCGTCCTGCTGAAACGGCACCAGTCCACCTGCTTCAAGCTTCACAATGAATGTTTTAGTCTTTTATTTTTTATTTTTTTCCCTTTTTGAGGAGTGAGACACTGGGAGGGATCTGCGTCTCCAGATCATCTGCTGTGGAAACTGAAGTGATGCTGTCAGTGGAAACAGGTTGAGCTGAATATTTCCCCACAGGCCTTGATTTAAGTTTAGCTCTGGTTTAGTTTCTGTTCATAAATCTGATTTACACTGAAAAAAAATTACATGACTGCTTGGACTCGACAGGAAATGACAATAAAAGAAAGTCATTCTGATTTTGTTTGAATGTCATCTAAGGTTAAGATCGAGTTCCCGACAGCTTCAGACTGGAGGTACGAGGGCAAGTTACGTGTCTCATTATAAAGTCATGAAGTTTAACTTGAATTATGTTGGTGTTGGGTTTTATTTTCAACAGCGAAGCGTCTCGTCCGTCAGCGTTCCTGATGTTTGTGTCCAAACAGAAAACATGGGCCAGGATTCAGTGTTTGGAAAGACAAAAGTGATAATCCAGCCTTAATCTGGCTGTGAGAAAAGGGGCCTTGATGCCTCAGTGTTCAATAATCTGACACCAAGGTTTAACATGTCTATGTTTCAGGAAAACACCAGTCAGGTTTTAGATCCCGTCCAAAAGCTGCTAAACATTCAGGTGTTGAAACATCTGGAGTATAAATACGTAGGCTTTAGGTAGTTCTTTAAACTCGTGAGATGGTCACGTGGTTTTTATTTACCAGTTACTTTGATGGTCACTTCACCCATTCGGTCTATCAGTCGATCTCAGTGAACAGGTGAGATAATCAGAGCAAGAGAAGCAGCAGAATCCCACGGAGCCTGTAACTTGTTTGCCTGGAACTTTGACGTAAATAAAGAAATGCCTTTTTGACAGACTTTTTGGAACTGCGTACGCCAGAAACCCACGGTGCCTCCAGTGGCTATTTGAAGTGAATTCACCTTTAAGTCTCAAGTTTTTGATTTTTGGAATTTTGAGTTGTCCGTCAAAAATTGTCACTGCAACGACTTTGATCAGTTTGGTTGAAGGTGGAGAAAGTGTGGTGACAGAGGGCAGGAGAGAGGACATAGCAATGGGCTTAGTTTCCAAGAATGATGTGAAGCATTTCCTGAGGAAAGGGCGACAGCACCCTCTGCTGGCCAAAGTGGAGAACAACGTTTTAGTGGCTTGTCTAAAGTCAGCCTGCTGACTACAGATCCTATGAAATCGCAATAATTGTGATTTAATGAGACCGGCAACAGTATGTTTGCGGTGAAAACTTGTTTTAAACAGTAAATCATGCGTTTCTCTAGGCTTAAAGAATACTTTAATGTCCAAAAAGTGGCTGTGTTGAAAATTTGGTCCTATAAGTGGTTGTATCTAAACAGTCAATGGCGGTCTTAATAGTCAATTTAACTCAGATATTGTGATTTTTTCAAAGTCCTTAAAAACTCCTCGAAATCCTCTTCAGAAAATGACCGAACGCCGAAAATATCATCTAGAAATCGGAAATAATGTATGGGTTTCTTTGAAAAAAATTTTTGTTGTTGTTTTAGGGCTGAGGTCTTCCCCTGGGACAATAAAAATATTTGCGTAAGCAGGAGCGAGTTTTTTTGCGCATCTCAGTGCCCTTTGGAGAAAAAATTCTCCATTGAACTCAGTTTCTAGTGAGTTTTATCTCTAACAGCTGTAAGAGCTCTTTCTCTGTTGTCTGGATATTCTTTGAAGATCTTTCTCACTGCATCAATTCCTTCCTGAATGTCTATATTTGAGTAAAGACTATCGATGTCGAGTGAAAATAGAAACGAATATTCAGGAATAATTAATTCTTTAACTGCTCTACAGCGCCCCCTAACGTGAGATGGGACAAACTATAGGTCGTAGAGATCTGACATTCGGTATGTACTGTAGGTAGATCACCCCAAATCAAGAAAAAAAGTCTCTTGGAGACAGGGAGGCGGCCATTTTGGGTCAGAGGGGAAAATTTGAGCCATTTTTCACTTTACACTTTAACAAACTCCTTAGGATTTAACCTATCAGCTTCATTTTTGGTCTGGATGCGGTAAAGGGTGGGGCATTAAAAGTTATCAAAACAATTTAGCTTTCATAAACGCTCAGGGGGCGTCACCAAGTGGCGAACTTGGCGTACTTGCAAAAGCAAACAAAACGCTATAATGTTCCCAAAAAAGGTCAATTGGTACCAAACTTGGCATGAGTGATCCTGACTGGATGCCTGACCATCCTGTCGCCACAGTCTGACGTCATCTAAGCCCCGCCCCCTCAGGAAGTGACTTCTTTGTACTTGGAAAGCTCCATCTCTGACCCCCTTGACTTAATCAAGATGGTCTTGTTTCAGAACACAGACAACAAGTTGGTCTCACTTGCTTTAAATCGCCAAGAGTCTTCAGTGGACGGCGTGGCTGTGGCGGCGCGGTGAAGTCACAGGTGACACAGTTGCCATACGTTTGGCTCTAACTTCCATATGTTTCAGATGACGTCGTAATTATGAGAAAAGATTTCAGAATTACGAGATAAATGGACGCCACCAGCAGTGTTGGATCAAACAACCTGGATGGGTAACTGAAAGAGCTGGGCTTCCTGCACCTCTTTGGTAAAAACAAATGTGGGACATAAATGTTGCATAGCTTAAATTTACTCAGAATAATTCTGCCCAGAAGCACAGTCATGACAGATAAAATAAACATAAAACTTGGTAATGTATGTAGCACCCAAAAGCACGAATGAATTCAAATATTTTCTAATGCATTTTATCAGAGCAAGAAATTGCAAATGGTCCTAATTTTCTTGCTTTTATTTTTACTAGTTGAATGTTCAGTTTACACGTCTGCTCATTTGTATACAAACTCTAGCAGGCGGCTCTATGCCTGAGTATATACGAGATTTCTCTTATTCCCACACATTATTATTACCGCAGACTTTTGATCTTATGAGCTCTACTCGGTACGCCTATTGACACAAACTGAGGCAGCAGGATTTTCGAAATCCCACCTTGCACGATCTCTTTGCCCATCAGATTTTTTTGTGATCATTATCATGCCAAACACCTACTCAAATAAATGTCAGTAAAAGTCAAGACATTCATCTGACTCCCTAGGGCATAAGCGTCATTTACCATAAAAAAAAAAAATCACTATGATTCCACGCTGCTCAAGCATATAAAACCAAGGACCGTATCCTAGTCAAGTCATATTAAAGAGTACACCACAAGATGAGATGTTTGTTACTGGTTTGTGTCTGCAACAGTAAGAAAGCATTTATCTGATAAACAGAAAAACAAAAAAACATTCCACAGAAACCTTGGCTTTGTGCATCACTGTGCATTACCAAGGCAACAGAAGGGACAAACATTAACATTTGGATTAATAAGAATAGGGTGTTGCTTTTGTATGCAAAAAGAATAGTTGCTGGTGATGGATGAAAATTCATGAAGCTTACGGCATTATACATGCTGTTCTCCTCTCAGTTTCTCACAGACGGACTTTCTGGCATCTCTAGTTGATTTTCTCAGTGACAAAACACCGTTAAAATCCTCCCGTCTCTCTCTCTCTGTCTCACTCTCTACCTCCAGAGAGGAGAATGCATCACCTGAGCTTATAGAACACGGCTTCTTCCAGCCCGGCAAATATTTTGTCACAAAACAAGTTGAAGTGAAAATGACGCATGGCAGAAAGTCAGGTTTTTATTCAATGTTCACGAACAGGTACAGGTTGATGATTTTATGAGGCAGTAATTCAGTAATTCATTTATTATAAGGAACATCCTGTCCTGGAGTGATGCTGACAAACCATGATTCAGATTCATCTCATCATTCCAGCCTTATGGGGATTGATGAGACAAAAGTCTGGAAAGTGTGGGTCCTGTTATCATCTGGTATAAAATTAACAGGATTTCAGAACCAGAACATCATAGCAGCAGTCAATCATGGTGGTGTGATGGTCAGGAGCTGCTTTGCTGCCTCAGGAACCGGAGCCATGAATTCTGCTCTCTAGCAGAACCCTGAAAGCGAATGTCTGACCATCAGTTTGCGATCTGACATTCAAGAGCACCTATTATTCTGCAGATGGACAATGGTTTGATGATCACCAGCAGGTTCACGCCTGAATGGCTCAGAACAAACCAACTTCAAGTTTTGGAGTGGTCCAATCATAATCTGGACTTTAATCCGACTGAGATGCTGTGTGGCCTGAACTGAAAGAGGCTGTGCATACCCCCCAAAGTGTCTGAATTAAAACAACTCTAAAACAAAGCAAGAAAGACTCATTGTAAGTCATCAGAAATACTTTGTCAGTTTTTTCTGCCAATTGAGTGTAACAGAATAGATATTGGACATAGCTACACCGCGTCCCTTTTCATTTATTTTGTTTTAATTGAAGACTGTTCTGTTGTAATATGGAAATTATTCATCAAGCTGTATTTCTCATATTTAGACTGAGGGTGGCAGTAAGCATGTAGTTGCAGAAGTTCGCCACCAGAGGGCATATCGAACACAATAGTGAATACCTTTGCCTCCGCAAGCCAACGGTAATTCAGCGTTGTAAGGGCTGCTGATGAACGGAGACGCTAAGCTTTGCTCTAATAATACCTGTGTGGTAACAGGTAAATATAAATTAGTAAGTGAATTAAAGCAATGTATTAAGTGTGCTAAAAGTTCCTGCTATTGTGGGGAAAGTTGGCAGAGGTGGGTAGAGTACCCAAAAATCGTACACGGGTAAGAATAGCAAGTCAAAGTAAAAAGTAGCCACCTAAGAAATTACTCAAGAGTAAAAATGTATTTGGTGAAAATGCTACTCAAGTACTGAGTAACTTATCAAATTATCAATTATATAATATTTAAAAAATTACACAATCAGGCGGACCAAAATATAAAGTCAAACTCTCAACTTTGACAAAAATTCATAACAAAAATGGATAAAATCAGGCAAAAGAAAAATATTTCCATATCAATTTCTTTCAATTTAAAACTTCTGAAACTTTAACAAAAACTGTAGGTGTTTGTTTGGTAAATTTTTGGTTGAAACATATTTGGTTTTTTTTTCAGTGGGTACAGAGTCCAGAAATGTTACTCATATAAGAGTAGCAATACTTCATAATACAATTACTCAAGTAAAAGTAAAAAGTACAGCGTCGTAAAAATACTTATAAAAATCGTTTTTCCCCCATAAATGTCACTCAATTAAATACAATTGAATAAATGTAGTTACTGCTCTCTGTCCCTGAGTATGTAGTGGTTAAATATTATTAATTTGTTACTTTGGGTAATCCGGCAGCTTATAATTAACCATTACTGTGATGTTGGAACTTAACTCTCCTGTTATGTTCGTTTCTAGGGTACAGCAATAATGTTCATGGGTCAATTTGACCCAGGGAGTGTTCACAAAATTCCTCCAAAACATTTTTGTATCTGATTATTAACTCCAATACTAATCATTTCAATCAATATTTGTGCAATGATGTTTTTTATTTCTCAGAAATTAAGGATCAATGACGACAACCTGCTCATTTACTCATTTGGACATAAAGAAATGGAATTTACATTTTTTATGTCCACTGATAAAAACTTAGACACAAAAAAACTATAATTTCCTTGAAATTGATCTTTGGTAAATTTTTTATATTACACTTTTTTTTTTAATGGGTGATCTTTATAATTGAACTTGAGACACATATACTGTTCAGGGTCAAATTGACCCGCTGATTAAAATCAAGATAAATGAGTCATGCAGAGAGTATTTATGTTTTCCTCCACTTCTGCTGAGTGTCACTCAGTGTGGGTGGAGTTTGTCCACAGGAACAGAAAAGATTCCCATCAAAAGTTGTTTCACTAGGAAACTGCTTTCTCGCAGTTTCCTAGTGAAGTAAAGAGAGTAGTGAGAAAGTGGACTTGTGTGTGTGTGTGTGTGTGTGTGTGTGTGTTGTGTTTGTGTGTGTGTGGTGAAATATGGTTCATATTAAACTTATGAATGACCAGCGGAAGTCAAGATTGTAATGTGTGATCTGACAGTGGATTAATTCATATTTATACAGAACAAACATAGCAACAGGTCAAGAATAAACAGGAACATTTTTCAGTATCTGGTAACGGTTGACTACAAATGACTTATAGTAATAACTTAGACCCTTAGTTAGATTTAACTATGGTTAACTTCCTGTTTGCGTTTTGATGCTTTGTTTTGAAGGGACAATTTCCCGTTTAACTGTTAGTGCAACGGCAGCTTAATGGAGATCAAAAGATGGAAAGATAAGTTGTATAAAGTTTGCCTCCCCTCTCATCGAGGCACAAGGTATGTTTATAATTTCAATAATTGCATGTTTTCAGTATTGTGTGACTTAAACTGTGCATTTATGTGCATTTGTCTATTTATCTGCACTCTAAAATTTGATGACTTTACTTTAAAAAAATCTTACATTTTGTTTACTTAACATGTCCTTGTTCAGTGTACTTAAGACCTTGTATGAACTTAATTGAGTGAAGTTAATTTAACTTAGTTAAGTCAAGTTGTTTCAATTTAGATATAGAACGTAAATGAACCTCTTCTTAACTCAAATACATCAAGTTAGTCCAACTTACATGAACAGGACAGTTTACTTAGCAGAATCTAGGAAACCGATTGCCTTAAATGAATTAAATAGCCACAACAAAAGATTTTAAGTTCACAAGATTAAATGTTTTATTTGAGCAAAATGATATACTTAGCATAACATAACAGTCAATAACCCCACAGGAACCTGGATGAAGTCTGCCATGGCACCTGAATCCTGTGGATAATAAGAAAAATACAAATTAAAAAGAAAGAAAAACATGAGGTTAAAGTTTTGATTTTTTTTCATAACCTCTGACACAGAATTACAATACATACAAGAGACATTGTAGAAATCTCTCCCATCATCGTCGAGGAAAACTGAGACGTCACAGGATAGCAGTCCCTATGGCAACAACATCCAGATTAAACCATTGTAAGGGCTGAAAACGTGCGATGGACAGAGGATAGGATCACTTTCTGTATCAAATCAAAATATGAATAATAGAAAGTTCACCACTTCGAAGCCAGGGCGGCACGGCGGACTCTGTGGGCTGGCAACGGTGCCGGGCCTGCTAACAGTGAGGGCTAGCGCTCCCCAATGACACCACCAACATCCCCTCAAACAACAACTCGTGCAAGAGTTAGCTTGCACAGCCTTCGAAGGTGAGACAACATACAACTCTGGCCGAAGTCACGATTCTACCGACGTCAAGCATAGCAGCATTATGAGGAATCACCTGCACTAAGCAACTTGTGCGTAAGAAGATAAAAAGAGACTGAGCTACTGATGGCATGTTGACTCACCGGTACCACCGGGGCATGTGGGGGGTCCCATGTGACTTGGCTGGCATAAAATAATCCACCTGTGCATGCACAATAATGCTGTCAAATAAGAATGTTCTTTAAAATGTTTACAGTATATGCATTTTTTTTTTTTTGCGAGATTCAGAACAGTATGACATGTAAAGCATGTAAAGATTTACTTCCACTGAAAAAGACAAAATAACAACAGAAATAACAACTTTTTCATTTTTTCCACTTAAAAAAGAAAAGTAGAATCCAGATTCACTTCTTTTTACAATTATTATTAATTATTTTACTTGACAAAAAGCAAATAAATACCTTTTTTTTATTAAATAAAAAAACACTTAAAGTATTGAAAGTACTTGCTGGATGTATACAACGGTCTCACTGAGTGTGTATAGTGCACATATATCCTTTTAATACATGAACAATGTGCCATTTTAATGAACAATGCTGCAGATGATGCATATTGTTTTATAGTGTTTGCTCTCTGTGACCCAGTTTACCCTCTGCGCATCCGAATTTCAGGCATGACCTGCACAGTTAAAAGCTATTAAGCAAAGTAAGAGAGGGGATTGACTGCAACTTTCAGAGTTTGTAGTCAACACAAAGCAAAACCAATGTTGTTGTTTTAACTGCAGTAATAACATTCAAGTAAAACTTGTATTGGTTTGTTCCATAAAATCTGAATAAAACCTAAATCAAATACATTGTGCTTGTAAAATGTGGGGAAAAAAAAAAAAAAATCATGTAGGGGAAATATTTGTACCAATATTTGTTCAATATTGGCCAATGGAAAAAAATGACATTTTTTCACTGGCAAAATGAAAAAAGGGGCATTGGTCACACCTGACAAAGGAATAGACACTGATCATTTAGTTTCTCATCTACTGTAGTCAGTCGTCACACAATGTTTCCTGCATGTGTCAATAGTGAACTATTTTAATTTCCTGACACCGTTTGCACCTGAGCGTTGAGCCACATGGAGTCGAGTGTTGAACCAGTTAACTTGAATAAACCATTGACTAGGCCAGGCTGACAATGTTTGTGTCTGTCTGTTTTTCTTCTGCTTGTTTTGGGTTATTGCGTTCAGAGGGGAGGCATTGCAGCTTCAGGCCCCTGCAATGAAAGGTGGTGGTTTGTGAGGCGCGTCTCTACAGCTGTTTGTTGGCTTCTGACTGGGTTTTAACTGTTAGCTTGGACGTGTTTTCCAGTAAAGCCAAGGAGTTGTTTTTTTGCGTTGTAAACGCTGCATTGTTGCAGCGATGGTTGCGTTAGAAAAGTTTGAATGCTTCTGTGTCATTACAGTAACAAGATGAACAAATCAGTAACAAATAAAATTCCCCCTGAGAGGGAATCTGTTTATGAGTCCTTGATATATAACTGTTTTGGTTACACGTTTCCTTTTTATGAAATAGCCTTAATTTTTTCTTGAGAGACACAGAGAGAGAAAGAGAGAGAGAGTAAAACCATTGAAAAACATGTTGCTGAACCAGACAAGTAGTTTTTTTTTTAATTACGTAGTATTTATTCATTCATCCCAGCATATTTCAGTCGTTGAAGCATAATGCAAACTGATTTTCTGACAAGGTTTTTATTCACACCAGTTTGACCAAAACAGTCAAGCTAACAAAGAAAACAAACTAAAAAAAAAACAACTAAAAAATAAAAAAACACGAATTGCTGCGTCTCTGTCGCAGCTTTCTGTCAAGGCAACATCAGGCAGAACAAGTTTAATCCTCGTCTTGATTAAACTCTCCAGAGTTTGAATGACACTGCGGCTCCTTCAATCGTCCTACTTTGTGTTTTCCCCCGAAATTTAATATTTAAAAGGTTCTTTTCAACATGTTTTAGATTAGAACACGTGAAGCTTACGTCTTTGCTTTTTTTTTTTTTATCGAGCTGGTTGCAAAAAAAAAAAAAAAAAAAAAAAAAAAGGGCCAACAATGGCTAAATAACACCAGCTGCACCGCCACAAAAAGTGATTATTAGCGTCGCTTCGGCTAATTTAAACAAATTAAAACCGGAGGTGGGTTGATTGGCGCTTCAAAATAAAAGCGCCAGCCCAACCGTCGGCCGGAGAGCGGAGGAGAACCCAGCAGGTGTCTCTTATTGGATGGAGACTGGCCGGAAGTGGTTGCTGCGTTTTGCCGGTAGCTTCCCCTCTACTCGCCTCCCGGATCCTCGCTGTTGAAGGTGGGAGTTTTGTTGCGCGCTGCAGTCAGTGGATGTTTTCCCAGTCAGCTCGGAGGACTGGGAGAATTGGACTTTTTGTGGATTTTCAGAAGATTTCCGACTTATTTCCGAGTCGACCCCCCCCCCCCCCCCAGCATAGTCAGCCGAAACGATGGGCAGCATGAAGAACCCGCTGTACTGGGCTGTGCTGATCGGAATGACCATCCTGTTGATGGAGCAAGGTAAAAATGTTGGAGCACTTCTTCTAGTCGCGTCTGTGCTTTGCATGCTGTCGGGTTGTTGGCAATTGGCGGGACGCTTTGCTGATGTCTCCGCTGGTTTTTTTTTTTTTTTTTTTTTTTTTGCTCCTTGCTGACCGCATCATGACCGCCGGCTGAGCTTCTACTTCAGTAAAGCGATTAGTGAGATGCGGCTGAGCGCTCTTGGCTCTCTGAAGTATTTTTACACCGGTAAATGTTTGGACTGCATCCTGGGACCGACTCCTCTTTGAAAGTTTAATCCTATATCCGGATGATCCCAAGTAGTCGGGCTGTTGATTTTTATAATTTTATATTTATTTTTTTTGTCGCATGTCGGGAATAAGTACAAAAGCGAGAGGAGGCGAAGTGTTTCTGCAGCGTCTTTGTGATGCACCTGCACGGTGCGGCTGTCCTTCCTCCCCCTGTTGTTCTCCCGGCTTCTCTGCGCTGCAAAGTTGATTGCGCATTAGTTCTTTAATTCGCTTCGACAACGTCTTCAGGTCACACAAGTTAAGCCGCGTATTCTTCTCCAGGGCAGGAGGGAGGTGGTGTTGTACTGGAACAGCTCGGTGTGTCCAACCTTGTCTGCACCTGGCATTAAAACAGTCCGTTCATGCGCCGGACTTTTGAGGGCTGCTAAACGTGGAGCTCTTGCCCGAAACGACCCAGATGTGAGAGTCAGTCCCCGATTTAAACGTTATGGATTTATTTATTTTTTCCTTCTACTTTCCAACTCTTATCGCCAGTTTACAATTATTCTGTAATTCCTCTTTGTCCTTCCATAATTACCCTTGGAGTCGGGATGGAATAGTTGAATACGCCAGTGAGTTGATGAATCGGTGAAATAATGAAATCAATAAAAAACAGGGGGAGGGAAGAGATGTTGTAGGCACACAGTGAACATTTTGTCCTCAAAGCTAATGGGTTAGAAGCAGAAAATTGGCTTGATGTTTAAGCGTTAAAGTTTGGAGGAGGGCCGGACTGTCATGGCTGGAGCAGCGAGTTTCAGAGTTGGCCTTTGAACCCGGCGTGGAGCCGTGAGTGGGTCATTAATGGCTCCAGAGGGCCTCAGGAATCAAAGTATACAACAAAAAAACGGTACACGTACATTAACTATACACTTTTTACAGCAGATGCTTTGTTTGGAAGTTCTTCCAAACAAATTCAAGTTATGTTTTGGCAGGTGATGCACTTTGGATTGTTGTTATACCCCTAATTTAGCTATTTGAAGTGCTTGTACTGTATGCATTTTAGAATATTATTTAAAATCTGAAATGGGGAAGTTTACACTGCAGACTTATTTCAGTTCGTTGGGGCTGAACAGCTGATACTGAAATGCATTTCTCACGTAACTGTTTACATCCATCGCTGCCATCGGCTTTAATAACTTATCACATACAAGCAGGTTGTAATTTAATGTCTTCTTCAACGGAAACATTGCAAAATAGTGCTTGTTCGACATAAGCTGAATCTAGACAAGAGATTTGCGCGCATTTGTGACGGAAATGTAACTGGTGCCTATCAAAAGTTGCCCAAGGTAAGAACCAATCGTCCACAGGGTCCTATGGGGAGGGAAGGCTTGGTCACACGGTCCTGTCCAACAAGTAAAGCTACCGGAGCTCAGATTTCTGGAGAACCTGTCTGGTTATCCAGACACGGATACACAGACATGCACTGTGCATCACAGGTTGTTGTTGCGCATCTGCAGACCAGTCAGGGTGCCAGTACTGGGCAAACGAGTGTCAGCTGGACTGATTTAAGGCACTGACCACTGTGTCCATCTTCTGCTGATCTCAGTCCAGATCACATCAATCTGAAGCACATTTACAGACTCAGATTATTGCACACAGAGTGAGATAAGAATAAGTATTGAGTTAGTAGGATACTCAGCGGTACAACTGGTGCACCAAGAAATTAGCGGATGACTGGAATCTGAGAAGATGATCATTGAATACACATCGCATTCATGCACTACCAGGACAACCACACCCTTAGACGACCTTGCTGTTTTAATCGTGACTGTTTTAAAATGCTCTTTGCTCTGAGAGCAAAGCAGATTCTACGTAAGTCTACATCCCAGTTGATTCTGTGCAGGTTCTAAAGAGCTGAATGAATGTTTGTAGTCTCTGTAGGGAATGCGGATATAAAATTATCTGAAAATGTTCAATATTTAGTTTTGTTAAAAAGGAAAAAAAAAAAAAGAAGATCTGCGCTCGGCAGAGAAGTTTCCATTAATCATGAACTGCAAGGAGATATTTCATGTTTGTCTTGAGAGATATTTTAATTAAGTAATACACGTGGATAAATGTAACCCATTGAAAAAATAAATGTGCGATCTTCTGTGGTTAACGAGAGCAAATGTAGACGAGTGGAGAAACTCAGTGGCAGTGGGACTTCTGTCCCCCACTGCTTCGCAAAACCGTTTCACATAGGATTTGCTGATCTAAACCCTCTGGTAGAAAACGGAGTGTGGATGCTTTCCTGCAGCCAACGCTCTCATTCACATATTACAACATCCATTGAAATGCTGTTGAATTTTTTGTGTGTGTGTGAATTTTTAAAGGGAATTAACTTCACGACTGATTTGAAGCTGCCATGCGTCCACCTCATTCTGGTGGGTGGTTTTTAGATTTGACTGGCAGTCTGTTGTGCATATTATTACAACCCCCACATGTTCAGCGATGCATCTTGGTGCCACTCCTGACTTTCCGTCTTCGACTACAAAAGCATCTTGTTCTGCTGTGGATTGTAGAATGAAGACGCGTCTCGGGGTAAAGTGAACGAGTTGGGAGGGGACACGTTCATGCGCCAGTGTTCAGTTAGCTTTTTTCCAGTGTGCATTGATCGTCTGAAACATATTTTCACACGATGATCCAGTTTTCAAAAACCTCACCTGCTGTAATCTGGAGCACTTTCGGTTTCCAGACTCGGGGAAGAAGTGGAGATACACCAATCAGACTTTAAAACTAAATGCTTTTCGGATTTCAGGTTCTGTTTCCCATTTCGGATGTTGACAATATGTTGGGTTCAGCAGCATGGTACTAAACAAAAGACAAAACACATAAGAAGATTAAAGAACTGTGATGTTTTTGTTGGATGTTTTGCTTTGTAGATAAAAATATGAGTATCGTTTTGTATCAGGACAAAACTGGTGATTAAAGGGTGAAAGGAAGGATAAAGAAAAACAAAGTACACCGACTTGCAAAAACGCAGCAGAAGCGTTGGATTGAAGTGTTGGGCTGGCAGACAGACGATGTACCTGTGGAGGTATTTGAATGACGGCTGGAGTGAATTATGGATGAGGATTGAATTATGAATCTTCCAATGGTCATTACGCTGTATGTGAACCGTAAGGGCTCAGGGGAAGTCTGTTTGATACGTCGCCATCTTGTTTTAATTCAATACTTTTCTGCTACCACAAATAAATATGTAGTGTTTAATTAAATTTGGTAAGAAGAAGGTGCACTCTTAATAAGACAGAGGCTAGGTCTTCTTCTTATAATTATTATTGTGTGTGCCTCAAGGTCAAAGGTCAAACCCTTGAGCAAACGCTAAGGATATTCTGTGTGGAGCTCTTTTATAAGATTATCTGAACTGAAACCAAATGCAAACAATGCAAGATTAAATTAGCACGTCATTAATGTACGACAGCAGTCTGCCGTTTGAGGTCAAAGCAGTCATAGATGGAATATTTTCATTAATGTTGACAGAGTAATTAGTGTCATTACAAAACACAAAGAGGGCATACCCACACTGCAAATATAAGATATAAAACAGTAGTGGCACAATAACATGCCGTAAAGCCAAATGATGCATTAGAAAGGTGACACATGCTGCTGACCATTTACTGATCATCTATTTAAGATTTTATTAGCAACTTTTAGAAAAAAGAAAATTCAGAATAGGATGGGAAAAATTCACCATGAAGCCAAGAAAGACAGAGGCTAAAACACACCTCAGAGTTCAGGTACTCCACAGGTCACACCAGATAATACACAAACCTGGCTATGTGCATTATCTTGAGTATGCTGACATATATGTATTTTTTTGTGTATTCCGGTACCTATTTTGTACCACAACATGTTTCAAAACACTTGACCAAAAACAGTTCAAGATCTGAGCATTAAGTGGGGGAAACTTCCAAGGTACATCCTTGCAGATTTTCTTTGACAAAGTAAAACATTTTTACCGTTTGCTGATTCATTCAGATGTTAAATGGAGAGGCTGAAACATTCAGCTGTTGTCTTATCCACTAACGACTCCTTTATGACAAACAATCAATACAAAAGTAGAGAAAAAAAATAATTATGCTACGAGAATTGAAAAATTGTCATTGACCTTGGAATTATGGAGAGTGCTCACGTTATATATAATCTCCTTCATTAGGGCAGCTCAGTATATTCCCATCGCAATATTAGTGTTTCTCAATGTTCATTTTGCAGAAGATTATTTGGAATGTATCGATTGCTGGCTAATGTATTCCAAGTGTTATAAATTTGCTTTTTTTTTTTAATCCTAACATAATATGTTAACCAAAGATGCAATTCCTGAAACCAGACATAAATGTCTTTATCCAAGAAACTGGAAAGATGAAATCACAAATCAGAAACATAAAAATAGAGAAATAAAGGACCAGTACAGCAACTGATGTAGTCATTGCAATATTTACTTTTATTGTCAAAGTTGCAAGATTTTCTAATATCAAGCAGATCTTCTCTGTTTTTAAAGGCATATCTCAATTTTCCAGCTAAGGAGCAAGTGTCCAGAACACTTACCAAGATTACACTCAATCACACCAACTCTTTTCAGTCTGCTTTAGTCGAACTGTAGCTTGTTTATTCATAAAGTCCGGTTCATTTGGGGAGGTATGAATGCAACTGTGAATGCTCAATTGAGCTCTGATGCAGACCAAAAAAGTGAACTCTGGTCCACCTAAAAACCCAAGTCTCGGTTCGGTTGCGGTCGGTGCTCTGTGACCACGCCAAAAGACTGTAGCGGAGGGATTTCTTGGTAAATGCAACCAAAACAAATGTGAGAGTCTAGCACAAAAATGGCTTGTAGTCTTTTTTACAAAAGACAAAAAAAAAAAAAAAACACCCTACAACAATGCAATCTGATGCTACATTTTCTGTAGAAGGAAGTCGCGCCCAGTGACTTCTTCTGAGGTTTTGTGTCGTTTCCTTCGGTAGCTCTTGGTGCAGCAGCACCACAGGCGAGAGGAGGATGAGGGGGAACGTCGCTTTCAAAGGGTTTGAGTCGTTTGACATTGATCGCGGTGAGAAAGCAAACTGCAGCAGCTGAAAATGTAACAAATGTTGCAACTTTGGTCCCCAACTGAACCGAGTTTACTGCACCGTCATGTGTGAAAACACCCTTAGTGAAATTAGTTTTTGGCCTATTATATCTTGTTTATAACAAACGCTTTGGCAATGAATCATATATTGTTGGAAAGTTTAATTTCCCTTTAAACAGTGCCACGTTTGTATGGGGGACAATACAAACGTGGCTTGAGCGACAGAGTTGAGTATGCGCTTTATATATGGTGACCAACCAAGAGTTGAATTTTATGATTTGAGTTTGACCAAAGTAGAGATAATTGCAAGTAATCTGTTTATTAATTTATTGTTAAATAGTTAAATAGGTGATCTGTGAAACCTGGGGCCTTCTCATGATGGTAACCAGCTTGGTTTACACACTGCTGTGACAGTTATCCTATTCCTAACTAGCATTCCTTACCAGTCTGCTAAAGTGGTTGTGCTGATCACTTTTATTAAAAACACACCACCAATCCTGATCCCACAAGTTTTCCACAAGATCCCATTGTGGAATTGAAGGCTTGACTACAGGCATCTTTTAAATATATTTTTATCTTTTTTTTCCCCCTCAGACTTTCTAGAGATGGTCTCCATGCATGAAGCTGTTGCTGAGCTGAAGAGCTCCTTCAGTGACAAACCTCTACACCCTAAATGCTCAAAGGCGTGTCATTGCAGATTTTTCCTCCCAGCAGCTGAAAGACTATATTACTATTACTACTCCCAACAAAATCAATGTGTTTAAATATATTCAGTTTTACTCATTTTGTGAAAAGATTTCTGCTGGTATTTGCACACCTCTGCTGTCACACAATTTTTATCGTCACTTATTATTATTTTACATTTTCTAAACTGTTTCATTAGACTTTCTTTTTTAAAGGTTTCATTGACTCTAGTGGCCTTTATTTAATGGTTGTCGGACAGGAAAGCGGGTTGTGAGAGAGGGGGAAGAGGCGGGCTGGGACTCGAACCCATGAGGACTGAGGCCTCCCTTTACGGATTGCCTTCTTTTTATAGCGCTTTTATAAATTTCACATTCTTACGTTTGTGTGAATCTACTTTGCCTGTCTCTTCACTACTGTTGCACCGGGATTTCCCCATTATTATAAATTATATTTCTATTCTTCTCTCACATCAATGACGTAAAAGTCAGATAAAATGCAAAATGACCATTCTGATTGGTCATGTCCCTCCTGCCCGACTTGGGTGGGGGGAAATTGCGGTCGGGTCATTCGGACTGTCGTTAAAAAAAAAAAAAAAAAAAAGTCTGATTTGGGCAAAAGAAAAAAGGAAAGGATAGGCTTCAGATCAGACATCCAACCTGACTCATGACAGAAGCTTGTTGAAGGTCGGTGTTCAAATTGTTTATGCGTGTACTTTATTCTGTACGTGTAAATCTGACCCTGTTTGGATTAGAGAAGGATCCCGTTCAATTTGACCCAAATTTTATAATCATTCCGCCCTGAAAATACAAATATAAATGGTTTGAATGCATCACTGAAATAATATGGCACAGGGTTTAGTACTGTTGCCTTGAAACTAGAAGGTCTTCATTTTGAATCCCAACCCTGGATCCTCCTGCGTGGAGCTTCGTGTTTGTTCGATTTTCTTTCGGGTTCTCCCTACCACAGCCCAAAAACTTACTGTTGGGTTAAAACTGTGCTTAAGACACCCTGAACCGCTGCGACGGTCCTTGTACACAACTCCCAGTGTGTGTGAGTCGAAGCAGACCGTTCGGACAGCCTGCAGCAGCTCCTCCGCTCCTGCTGTAGAGAAGTTCTTTGCTCCAGAGAACTTCTCCTCCTCTGTGGCTGTATGTGAGGCGGAGCAGCTTTCAAGATGTACTCCGCCTTGCGCGCAGTCTCTTAAGAACACAGGGGCCTCAGTTCAAATAATAACACTGCTGCTCGTTGCTCTGCGAGCTGCCTGCCATTGAAATATCCTTGTTCAAGGAGTTTGCAACTGATCAGAGGCTTCCTGTTTAGTAAAGTTGATTCCTGCTTGACTCCCCTGAAGTCTGACTCCTGCAGGGTCTTAGTGTGGCACAGCCACAGCAGCACATGGCATGTACAGATGTGGCCCTACACGTATCCAAAGATAAGATTGATTTCTAAAGACATAAAATATTAATGAAGATATTTAACATTTTGCCTGGCATGGAGGCCTTAGTGTGTCAAACAGGTTAACTGCAAGGTTATGAGTGGTGAGTTCAATGTTCTGAGATTTGTCAGTTTTGAAAAAGGCGTAGAATAAACTCAAATACCACAGCAGATGCAACATTTAGCAGACGGACACTTACCTTTATGCCACTGTGGGGTTGTCATGATGCAAACATTTCAGACTTGGTAGTTGTACTACAAAAAAAAGAGATAATGCTCTATTATTTTCAATACGCTTGCAACTGTTTTTTAAGAAACGGGTTGTCAAAAAAAAAAAAAAGAAAAGAAAATATGACCAGTTAAAGGTTGGCTATATTTCTCTCGTCTCAACGTTGGCGAAGTCATTGCATAGAAGGCTATTTGGCTCCTACTAAGAAAATAATAATTTGAAAGTGTTGTTTTGCTCTATATCAAAACAATAACAACATAACACTTGTATTAGGGTTTATAACCTTTGTCGAAGTTTATACCTTTGCTTAAGTTGTACAATTAGTTATAAAAGAGATTCAACACTGTATCCATTGTTCCTCTCTGTACAAAATGTTTTATGAGGTGCATAGAACTGGTCCACAAAAAATGTTTTCAGCAGTAGCTTGTGTGTTTCTGGTAATTTTGCATAATATTGTCTTTGATCAAGAGTCAGCAGGGACGGTTCCATCTTGTTCTTAAAGGTTTCTGCTCTGTCAGTTTCAGTCTGGAGCCACTGAATACATAACGTGACAATCCCATATGGATCACTTAAAATGGGAATGCAGATTGTCAACAAAATCTGCGTGTGAAAATCAGCGAAATTTTGTGTGTTCGTAATTTTTTTCAATGGGCCACAAAAGCCCATTGTAATTAGTTGTGCTTTCTTTTTGCTAACTTCCTTCATCTTCTTATGATCTTGTTATGAACTCCAGTTGCTGAATAACTTTTAAAATCTATTAATAAACAGCAGCATCCCTCGTTACTTCCTTATTGCTTTGCTGCTGTTGTTCTTCTGCGCATGCAGGTCACTGCTCAACTCCTCTGAACACACACACACACACATACACATATATATATATCTCAAATTTTTGGTCATAGGGCCCAAGATTCCTGGCGGCGCCCCTGCTGCTGGGTGAGATCCAGTCTTGTATCCAACGCAGTGAGGGTGCATCACACACACGTAGCATCTGAACCACCATCAACTTTAATAAAGTTAGTTGTAGTATTGCCAGCCTGGTGTGGGAGGGATCAGGTTGTTGCCTTTACATGAGGTCAGCATAGTCAGTTCTGCTTCGGATTCTCTAACCAGTCCAAGGTGGTGCATGCAAAACCACAAGTTATGCATAAGCTACCAGTGCTTCTAACTGGCTCCTCCAGGCTTCAGCCAGGATGTTTAATGCATGTGCAGAACAGCCAGGGAGCTGGCAGAATATGTGATCGGGAACTTTCTGGTTTTCTGTCTTTGAAAGTGTCTTTTTATGCTTAAAAAAAAAAAACCTCAGTAGTTCATTTTTGGAAAAAAATCCAGATTTTCCAAAAACGTAATCTTCATAAACAGAACATTTGAATAATCGACAAAATCAATTTATCGCCCAGCCCTAGTTTTAGATTATACAGAAATATAATTTTGCCTAAATACCTGAGTGAATAGGGACTCCAACCTCCTTTTTTATTTTTTTATTTTACAATATCTAAACATAACATGGACCAAAAGAGAACAAACATCCGACACAGTCAGTCAAGTTACTTTAACATGAAGCTCAAAGTCAAAAGTGACTCATTTCATAGAGTCTACCGTAACGCCTGTGGTGCTAAAAGGAAAACACCAACGGCGCTGTGGCCTGTTCATCCGGTGCAAAAGAAGCAGTGTGTTTCAGAGAACAACTAGATAGATAATGTCCAAGTTTAACCTCTTTGGGAGAATGGCCTGTGGTTTGATAAAACTGAAATTAAAGGGTTCAAATAACATCAATTTGCTTAGATTTTCCTAAAACGCCATTGACAGCAGCTCGTTGTGTCAGTTCTCAGCTGCAGCAGGGACCTGGGGCACAGCACGAAGTGGATGACGACATGAAGAAAGAACATTATGTAGAAATATTGACAAAATATCTCTAGGCATCAGTCAGGAAGTTAAAGGCTTGGGTACAAATGGGCCGTAACAAAGCCCTAATCTCAGTCTCAGAGAAAATCTGTAGGCAGAGCTGAAAAAGCGCATTTGCGTTTAAAACGGACTCTTTTTACATCGGTGCTGCATAAGCAGCAAACTGTTGTGAGAAGCTTCTGGAAAAAAATGTAGCCAACGAACTCAGCAGCTTGTATTTAAATGGAGTCGTTTTCACTGCAGTCTGATGTCCCTCAGTCATTTTTGGGATGCAGCTACAACTTCAAATATTTTGGGGGTTGCCGCCAAGCTTAAAGCTACATACGTACAACCGTCTCCTGACTTGTGTGCTGCTAGAGTCGCATGTGTCTACTCAGTCATTAAGTGAAAAATGTATAATTTTTCCTCTTTCTGTTTCCGCCTTCCTAGTTACGTGGCTGGTAGCATGCGGAGCAAAAAGTAAAATTGTGCTTAATGTCTTAAATAGAGCAACACTGCCCTAACACTGATCTCACCTTGCTCCAACGTGCTGCTTGTGCACAGATATCTGGAATTAAAGCCATGCCACGGGTCCATAGGAGCAGTAGAATATCACACAACCTCCCTCTTCATTTAAAACATGCCATAGTGCAGAGAAACCCACAGCGCTCAACATGTAGCTTAAAATAAACCTCATGGCCTCGAGTATAAAAACTCTTATTTTCCTTCACTCTCTTCCCTTATAACCTAATCCATTTATGTGGTTCAGGAATTACCCATTTCCCCGAGTCCTTTAACCCACTATACCAATTTGTGAATCTTCAATAATCTACCCTTAAATATTTAGAATAAATACTTTCACCTTGAGCAACAAAGCGTTAGTTTTAGCTGATGCATGGCTTCTCCAGAAGACATCGTAGAGCACACAGGAGTGATCCAGAAGGCAGAATCCAGGCTCCGGTTGGAAGGTGAGGCCAGTTCTCTGTAAATCCTCTGTGATCTCTTACTGGAACGTCCTTCCTTTTAGGCCCACCTGCAGCCAAGAAAACGACCATGCGTTTCTTTTGCTGGCAGCTTCAGAATCTATATTTATCTCCCCAATTATGTGCTTCAAACATGAAAGGCAAAAACAAAGGCTCAAACCCATGCCTTTTGTGTATTCATCTAATTCTCCGTAGGAGACTAACAGAAGTCTTTGTGTCCTCACTTTAGCAGCTCTGCTTGTTGCTGTATTAATGCCGATTGGCTGACGGCTTCGAGTTCTCCGATTTTTTTTCCTCCCACCGTACGCCTGCACTCGTGTTTTCTGTCGACTGAAACCCATTCAGAGACGGACATGCTGCGCGTCGGGATGTGGTTTGGGTTGCGTCGGGTCTTTTTCCTGACTGGTGAATGGCCTCCCACACACAGCCAATACAGGGTGCAAATACACTGGCGTGTTCTATGTGAAGGTAAACTTACAGTGGGATCATCGGTAGTCTGACTCACTTATGGGTGGGATAGAGGAGCTAAAATGTTATCTAAATATGTAAATTGTGGGGATTGAGAATGAATCGGTTCTGTGTCAAAGCTGCTTCACCTCTTTGAAGATCCTGACAGACTGTATCCATCTCAGCAGATGGTGGAAGTTGTTTTGCACGGGCAATCTTTTTGCCATACAACGCGGTAACAGGGAGATAATTTTGCCATTAGTATGCAAAAATATTCTCAGATCAGGAACCTGAAAGTGTTGCTCAGGATTTCAGCCGAAAAGTTTGCGATTTGACCTCCCGACTTCCAGAGCCGACGTGATCTTAGGGAGGATTTTAAACTCAACATTTCGCATGATACGTTCATTTTAATGCATGTGAGAAAACCGAGTAAGCATTTGCATAAACACACTTTTTAAAATTTTTTTTTAAAGTGTCATTGAAGTACTTGCCGTTGTTTGTTGTTCTGCACTTCGTGATGGCAGACAAAACTATTTGTTTCAAAAGAAAATCTGCTATGGTTCACACACTACAGCGTTAACATTAAGAACAGAAATGTGTGAACTCTGCATGCATAATACTATTTTATTTATCCCAAAGGGAAATTAAAGAGTTACTGTTGATATTGATGGCTCTGGGTAGGAAGGAACTCCTGTAGCAGTCTGTACTGCAGCGAATTCGAAGAAGCCTCTGGCTGAAGACGCAGTTTTCCAAGACGATGGTCAGGGTTGTCTGTAATCTGTTTGATTTTTTTAATGTAAAATCCTTCTTTGCACCATCATCTCCAGAGATCTCAGGTTGTTGATGCTGCTGCCCCAACAGAAGAGATGGCACTGCATCACGTTATGTTCCACAGAAGAGGAGTCCGACATCCGGCTGCTCTGCTCTTGGAATCGGACATAAAGAAAATTAAAACAAAATCGCTAATGAGCCTACGGAGAAAGTTTTTCTTAAAATAATGTAATTAATGGAAAGACGACTCAGGCCAGTGACGTACAGGGATTTGTATTATGGACAATTCTGTTCCTTCGTGCACCACAACCGTTTACTTTTGCAGTGAAATGGCTAAGTACCTGTAAGGTACAGGATGATAATGACTCAAAGGTCAGAAGCGAAAGCATGTGACTGAAGGTGCAGCTACATTTGTCGCACCCATGAACCTCTGGGGTTATTGATTTACACCTCAAGGCATCGGAAAGTAATTACCTGGTTATATATGAGGTGATTTCTCTGCACAGGGGATAACCTTTTCACTTCAGTATAACATCCTCTACTCACCCTGGAAAGTAATACAGGACATGTGGGACTTCACATTCACAGAGGAAGGAGTGATGGGTCGGTTTATTTATCGCCGCTGCAGACGGATGTTCTCCTCTGTAGGTGTTTGGACTCGTAGGTTTATGTTTTCTTTCTTTTTTTTATTGCTCAATTGCTGAGATCTTATTTTAGTTGTTTCCTCGTGTCAGTTAATTCTCACTATTTGTGCTTTGTTTTCTTTAGATTATTTCTGTTTGTTTTATGTTGGTTTCTTTCCCCTTTTTGTCCTGTCTGCTTTAGTCATCTTGTCTTCTCTGCCTGCCAGCTTGTTGCTCTGCTCAGCTGTTTCACGTCTCTTAATTTCCCTCTGCCTCCTCTGTTCCCCAGCTGCCTTCGTTTACCTCTGATTTGTCTTTCCGATCAGGCAGGTTACTGGGCACCATTTCCTTTCCCTTGGTATATTTAAGCTTTATGGTTTACTTTGCACTCCTTTATTTTCATAGTTCCTTGGGTTTTCGTGTCCACCATTAATTCTGTCTGTAAGTTTCCTGTCTTCATTTATGTTGTATATTTTTTCATCCTCTACACTCGGGTTCTCTTTACTTCCACACATGACAAAGGAAGGATATTGCTTGACTCGGTAAAAGGGGAATGTTGTGCTTAGGAGCTGTCATACACCATACTTTTCATGCAATATTGTTTGTTCCTCTCAGAGGACGCAACGTATTCATCCTTAAGATAAAGCTGTTTTTATTTGTCTGCCTTCAGCAGAAAAAGAGGGCAAAGAGACCAAAATCCATCCACCAACTGTGAGCTGAGTGAGCGCGGGGGGTGGCGGGGTAAATCAGAGAGAAACGGAAAGCGCGGCGTACTGGAGGTAAAGAGTACACCTGGGGAGAAGAGAGAGAGAGAGAGAGAAAAGAAGGTAAGGAGGCAGTGAGAGAATGAAGAGAGAAAATACGATGGGGATGAGAGAAACGAGAACTGCTCCATGTTGTGCTGGACGGCTCCTCCAGTCTTAGCAACCGGGGCACAAATTTCAAGTTGCCAAGAAACTGGATATCAGCGTTGCTTTGAGCCGTCTTCCTTCTTTCCCCACTAACCTGACTTCACACATGCTGCTTTTATCAGCTATGAATGTTTTGAAGTGAGAGCTATGAGCTCCTTGAGTGTTTTTTTTAAATTCACGTTGCTGCCTAAAGCTTTGGCGTTGTGTTTTGCTAAAATGCCGTTGCTGTGGCTAAGAATGTGGCGTCACAAATGATCTTAAAGAACAATTTTATAGTTTGAAATGAAAAGCACTGAATACCACTCTTGTAGTTGGTTGTACAGTAGTTCTAAATATTACTTTTTTTTTCTAAATTATGACCCATTATCTTACTTCTCTGTAATAATCTTGTTGTTAGACCTATTAGAAATATCCCACAAAACTCAGAAATATTGCAGTTAATTTCTTTTTTTGGATTATGCAAATTCCAAGTCTGATTATCTATACTATGTTCTTGTACAGTGATAAACTCACAACAATGTCGACTAGATTAATACTAAAAATGATGCTAATGTGCTGTGTTTCTGCTATTCACACATTAAACATCAAATACCGTTTTTTTTTCTTCTTTTTTTTTTTGTTCCATAACGACAAACTAAAACTTTTCCTGTTCCAGTGAAATCCCAAAGGTTTCTTTTTTTTAAGCACGCCCAGCCAGATATGTCAAACGAGGATTTATTCTTGGGACCAAGAACAAAGAAGAAAAAGTCAAGAAAGAATAAAATAAAGCTTTAAAACTCTGAACCATTAAGCCGTCTGCTTCTTGAGCTGACATGTTCTCTGCTGTGCTGTTAGCTCAAGAAACATGGCCTTATGTATTTTATTTGACGCGTCGTGCTGCTATACATTCATCATCATCACATGGAGTTTTGCAGGCCTGTGTGAAATTTTCACCCGTATCTTAACTCTGCTCACCTCGGGATTTCAGTGTTGTGACCTCCTGGTCCATAACATGGAGCAGAAAAAGCTTTGTGTTGTCGAAGTGGTTTTTATTAGTGATTTGGCACTAAAATATCGGCACTCGGTCAACTTCAAGACTGAGTACTGATGGGGATTTTTTGTCTGACCAGAAGTCTCTTTATTTTTACTTTAATAAAGATGAGGATTGGCTTTTCATGTTTTGCAGTTTGTGTAGGAGGTTGAGGTTGCTGATAGGGGGAATATGCAGAGTTTAAAGCATTGAAGTGTAGAATTTGCTTCAATCGTTTTCCAGGATTGTTGGGGAAAAATGATTCAGATTAGTGAAAAAAAAAAAAGTTTAAGTTTTCCAGACTTTACAATTAGAATATTTTAATAAAATCTGTATTTCTAAACAACGACCTTCTCCTTCATTGATTTAGATTGAATTAATAATAATTAATAATTTGAAATGCTACTACTACTCTCAACTTCATTTTTCTTTTGCAAATCTTTTGATTAGTTTGGCTTTCCAGCGGTCGATAACTCCATAACTTTTTATCTCCGTTTTGAATTTGAAAATGGAACCGTATTTCTTCAAAATGAAATAATAAAATAAATGCCGGGGGGGAAAAATGAGGCCAAAGAAATTGCACACTCAAAGTACGAGTGATTTTTAAAAAATGTCTCTAGCTTTAATTATTGAAGAAAACACATTGAAAAAATGAAAAGGGCCATTTAGCTGGGTTCCTTTTTTTAATCTACAATCCTTAGATCAGATTGTGGCTTTTACAAACTTTGTCTTTTAAAAAAAAAGTAAACTAAGCTAGAGTGCAAACGGTTCTCTCTTTATATACAAGTCTTCCTCAAGACGCACCGATAAATGGTAACATTTGGCAGTAGTTGGGGTTTGTCAGATAACAGACAGTGTGCGCCTGCAGGAGTGCAGATGAAGTGCCAGACCTCGTCTCTGAGATGATGAAGACGTGCTCCTCGTCAGTTCTGTTGACTGCAAATGTTTGTTTTATTATTATTTTTATTTGTTTTGAGTCGGAGGAACGTTGTTCAGCCTGAATTTGCCAGAAATGGAAAAATGCCGGCATCTAATAGAGGAACGGTACTCGCTGAGACGCAGCGTATACTGATTTTTAACTAACTAGAAGAGTCACAGTGTAACATTGAATAGTAATAATAATATTTAGACATGTATGACTTAAAAAAATCAAAGTTTTTTTTTTTGTCAGAACAGACATCATATTAGATGCTGAAAGGTTGTAATAATTATTTATGAAAGGTAGAGTGCCTTTGTGTTCAGATAGGTTTCCATGTATTTGCAATATTGCAACATAGTGCATCTGATACAACACAAAGTGTTATTTGTTCCTAAACAGGACTGACAGTTTTTTTTTTTTGACAAGATGTCACTATATTAACCTACTACTAAATCGTATTCAGAGCTAAAGCTCTTTAGTCTGCAGTGAGGATGACGGAGACGTCACAGCAATAAAAACTGAACCCCATCCCGACGTATGACACGTATGCTTTAAAGATATGGACGTACCGCCACAAAAATTATATAGTATCAGACTCCAGACTCGTAAATCTAAGCTCAGACAATCTGTCGTCCCTTCCGGTTACTGCGGCGAAACAACGGCCATCATTCAGTCCAAAATGTCGCTTGTGTTTAAGGCCAAGTTTAGGACTTGCTCAAGTCCAGGGGAAAATACATTTCTGTGAATGTGTGGACTGGAAAGAGACCTGACAGGGATGTGATGTGGAAACGGTGCCTGCAGCCATGCCTCCAGAAATGTTACATTGGGACATTTTAAAGGAAGAGGCGGCATTTGACCCCGCCATTAACTTCCAGTCCCTCTGCCACTTTGACAACAAACTCCTGTTGCGACGAATTAGCATATTTATCTTCCTCCTGCACATTTGAATACACACTCGTGATGTTAAAACATATTTATTCTGTCTCGTAAATTCAAATTGGTTCGCGTCTTCCACACGTCTTTCTCTCTTTCTTATTATGAGCTCACATCCCCCGAGGATTCCAATTTTCCACTGCAAAACTTTGTTCTTCACCGTCAATTACGGCAGGCCAATGTTTCCTCTCACCCTATTATTACAAATCAGAAAACAATTACATATCCCTCTGACTGCGTGATTGCCTCCCGTCACTCGAGCCTGCTCTTCCATAATTTAATATTTTGCTCAATGATCACTCAGAGCACTAATAAAAGAGGCTCCCATTTACAGCGCATTTCCTCATCGTCAGCCGCCCTGCTTTTGTTGCTTGATAGACGTTTGGTGGAGGAGAACTCCTCGGTGTGACGGTGTGTGTGACTGAGCTAAGCACGAGGCAGGCCTTCACATTCTGAGTGATGAATATCTGGTTTCTGAGTATTTAGCCTTTCAGCAGAGAACCTGAGAGAGGAGACGAAATACGTCTTCTCTCTTGGGTACAAGACTGCCAAAAACACTGGCACTTTGTGTAAAACGGACAAACGGCTTCCGGAGCAGAAACGGTTTGAAATGGAAGTGCTGGTGGGAAATCTTCCTCAAGTCATAGCTCTCAAAAAAACAGAAGTACTATTGGGCTGCTTGTAGGGTTACTGGCATATTTATTTTATTTTAAAAAAATATATATTTTCAGTTACTTGCTTGAAATTAGCAGAAAGAGAAGCTCGGTGAAAAACTTCCCGAAACTCAGAGTATAAACTTAAGTGAACAAGACTGAACCAGAAACGACTCCTAAATATTTTCAATGACCAGAATATCTGGGAAGTACAACCGACAACAAGTTTAAGAACAGCGCATTTCTTTCAAAAAAAAAAAAAAGATAATTTAACTAGATCAAAGTGTAAACAAACCATTGTTTTTCTCTAGTGATGGCAAAGATTTGTATGCAAGGGAGGCATATATTATTGTCAGGTTGGAGTTTGTGAGAAACCATTTTCTTTTCCAATGTCAGTCCTTCTGTTGTTTTTTACTGCAAAGTTGAAATTTGTGATATCAGTGTCATTCCTAATACTTCCTCTTCTCTGTAGGTTAGAGAATGAACCTGTAACAATAATAATGGCTCTTGTCAGCCTGGAAAAGAACTACACAAAAAATCTTAAATTCTAAACATCAGGAGTCTCACAAAGACGCTTCAAATGTATGATTAAGTATTTAGTTTATGTATTTACCATGTGTCCATGTGTTACATGCCCCATTCACTTCGGACCATCCTGTAGGGAGGAGCTCCCAGAATAATAATAGAAGGGCCATCATATAACATTCATAGCGCCAGTCAAGTTAAGGATGCCATAAAAAACCAGAAGAAAACCCAGACATTTCCATCAGCCAGTGAAATCCCCTCGGATGCTCTGGACAAAACGTGGAAAGCCGACATGTCTGGGGAAAAAAAGTATGTTTGGCCGCTCCGCTATGCTAACACGTACAAACCATCGACGACTCATTGGGGGAAGTGATGGCGTTGCACAACACAAATCATTATCCGGCGAGAATGCATGGCGCTAAATGGTAAGGCATAATTTAATGAAGCTTCGTAGGAAATGATCTGCGTTACTATCAGGTTACTCTACTCATTCGATGAATTGTTGCAGCCCCATAGTCGAGAAATAAATTCAATTTGACATACAGTTCTGCACTAAAATTATTGGCCTTTTAGTTATAAAGTAAGTAAAAAAAAATCTTTTTTTTTCTTTTGGAAAGTTACAACAAATAATTTAATCACATTATAGCTTATAAAGAAACCTTGTTTCAAACTGTATGGGTTTTTAATGTATGCAAATGGTCCAAAGGTAAGCCAAAATTGCAGTTTTAAACTTAAGTCTCCAAGTGAAATAATAAAAAATAGACATTCCCTGGATTCAAATCTCAAGGGGCAAATCATCTCGACCACATGTGGATAGTTCTATATCTGGGTTCACCTGGTTGGAGCTATCATTGCCTTCCCTTTGCAGAAATGGCGATGTGGCGTTCCAGCTACTGAAGATTAGCAAAAAAAAAAGATTTTTTTTTTTTTTCGTCAATTCCCAAAAATCTGCCAGTAAAGATTTTAGCGGTTCAATCACCGGCTTGCTCAGCACACTGGCAAAATGTCTTCAGTGCATTAATTTGCTGTTTGTACCGACATGAGTGTGTGTTGGACAGAGATGAGGCACCGAATGAACCAACAAATGAATATCCAGTGAGAATTTGTATTCTTCATTCTGCAAATAAGGTTTTCAGTGTGAAACGACTCTGAGAGGTCAGCAAGGCTATAGGAAAGCCTTTAAAAAGCGAATCTTTCCCAGCTTGTACTCCGACTGGCCAAATGTAATCCACTTCCCATTCGTGACATGACATTTAGCACATGTTTTATCTCAAAAACAAACTGGCAGGAAAACACATGTGCTGTCACCAATGAAAAATGATGGCAGTACAAACCATAAATCTCACAGCTTGGAAAATCATTTTTCTGACATCCTACAAAAAGCTATTTTGTGCATTTAACTCCTATTTCCAATTACTCCACAGATACAAAAAAAAAAGATATCGTACTAATTCATTCACATTCTGCTCTTGTAATAATTCCACTTTAGTCTTCATTACAACAACTTGCAATCCAGAAGCTTTTTCTCGGGAATGTGACTTTACTTGTTTTGACAAAATAACGTTGTCTGGATTGTGATTTTGGAGTAACAATAATAATAATAATAATAATAAAAAAGACAGAAACAAGCCAGAGATACAATCGGCTTTAAATTCCGATCAGATCTAGTCTCTGTACAGGCAGAACACTAAAAAGTACAACGGACAGAAATACAGCAGGTTGGAAAAAAGGTGTCTGCGCTCCGTCATCACATCATTTGTCTTTGTGCTGTGATAGATGGATAGCCTTTATATTGGGTGCTCTGCACTTTCTTCATTGCAACTTGAGGATGAAATATTGGCTATTTTTGGACCGTTGAAGAATTTTTACACTCTGCTCTAAATATGTGTCGCACATAAAGGTAAAACTGTTTCTGAAAATGGAGGATGCCAGGAAGGATAAATCCTGGAATGATGCCCATTTTCGACATGGAATAAACGAACAAGGGAGAAAATGATGTATGCAGACATTTGCTGTTGTTCTGTGGCCAGTTTAGAATCGCAGGGTGCCATGTGTAGGTACGTCAAAAGCATTTGAATATTGAGAAAACTTTTAGATATTTTTATGCCACAGATAAATAATTATAGACTTAAAATAATTGAGAACCACTAAATCAGCTCTTGTGAAGCTCCTTCAAATTCTTGTGTGAGTTTTGCTTGATTCTAACCTTGTCTCTTCTATTTCCTACCATAGTTTTTCCTTCTGCTCAACTTTCTATGACTTTGCTTAAATACAGTACTGTGGGAACAGCCTCATGTAGCCTCAGTAAATCAGTGATAATCATGAGGTTATTGTGCGTTTTCCCCGTGACAGAAACTGCAGTGCTAGCTTCGTTACTGAGACGGTTTTTATTTTCCGGGTTCCCGTGGTTCTCCTCCGGAGCGGCTCGGCGGTTCTACCTGCAGCGTGTGCGGGCTGATGCCCAGAGTGGATGGGATGTGGCTGCACACCGCCGGCTCATGGTTCGTCAGCACCGCTGTCTCCATGTCGACCAGCGGCAGCTCGCCGTCCTCCTCCTCTCCTCCCAGCATGCTCTCTGTCGGGATGCCCTGCGTGATGTCGGCCATGTCGCCGTCCAGCTCCGCCACGCCGCTCGCCAAATCCACGGCGGTGGACTGGAGACAGAGAGAGAGCATGAGGACAGACAGAGAAACTTTGGACAGACCAGGTGAGGTCAGAGGTCAAGCATCCATGAGAGGAACCGGATCAAACCTGCAACATTTCCTCACATCGACCCGATTAGAGGATCGGATTCACTTCAGACTTAAAATAAAAAACTGAAGAGAGAAACTAAAAGAATCTTTAATACTTTATTAAACAGAAAATAGAAATTACATTCATGTTAAAAGTCGCATTAATTTCACTTTAAAAGCTTCATCTGAGAACCTACAGGAAAATAACTCACACATCCGGCCTCTAACCAGAATCAGAACCAGGAGCATAAGAAAAAGTAAAAAGCTTCTGGTTCTGACGAGAACCAGAACCAGATCGTTTAGCTGAGACCCGGAGCAACAGAACCACCAACATTGAAACACCAAAATGATGAAACATCCATCAGTCAGACAGAAAATCCTGATTTACAATCAATCAATCAATTGAGTAATAAATCAACAAATTTATGGTTAATAAAAACATTTATTCTAACATGATTGGACTGCAGTGAACATTAAACTCGTCCCAGCAGGCAGGTCAGGATTTTGTTTCTGTTTACCCAGCAGGTAAATCACCTGACTGGAATAAACCTGAAAACATCCAGATTTTTATTAATATGTCAGATAAAAAAATGCAAAAAAATCTAAATTATTAATTATTCTGAAGCCACCTGGTGGAGAAAAGCTCCGATCAAAACAAACAATACTAGCAATAATAATAATAATAATAATAATAATAATCAATGATAATAAATGTGAATTTGATTCTTCCGGTTTAAATTATTTTATCACCAAATTAAATTAGACAATCTGATCAATGTGTGAGTGAGGAAGAGGAAGAGTGAGGAGGGGCGCAGGCTGCTCTACCTGGGCCTGCGGCGCCACGATCTGATTGGATGCTGGGAGAGACCAGTGTGTTCAAGTTGTGCTAAAAGCAGTTAGCCTGTCAGAAAGCTATCCTAGCCTAAAATAGCCTCAATGCTAAACATGTAGCAGCTAATGCTAATGTTAGCATTTATAATCACATTTCTACAGAAGTTCCATGAAATTGTGAAGATAAAAGGATAGAAAAACATTTTGAACCTGAAGAACAGATTAAAAATGATAAATATCTTTGTTATTTATTTCTATGACTTGTGATGTAAAGCAACAAGAACTGCTGTTGCTGAAATGTGCCATAAAACAGGCTTTATACAGGAATCCTAGACTTGAATTTACTACCTATGTTTACTATCACTACAATATTTTTGCTCCATCCATCCATCCATCCATCCATCCATCCATCCATCCATCCATCCATCCATCCATCGGTAGGATCTTAAAAAGGGAGGCCCAGACTTCCCTCTCCCCAGCCACTTGTTCCAGTTCCTCCAGGGGAATCCCGAGGCGTTCCCAGGCCAGCCGAGAGACATAGTCCCTCCAGCGTGTCCTGGGTCTTCCCCGGGGCCTCCTCCTGGTGGAACGTGCCCGGAACACCTCACCAGGGAGGCGTCCAGGAGGCATCCTGACCAGATGCCCAAGCCACCTCAACTGGCTCCTCTCGATGTGAAGGAGCAGCGGCTCTACTCTGAGTCCCTCCCGGATGACTGAGCTTCTCACCCTATCTCTAAGGGAGAGCCCAGACAACCTACGGAGAAAACCCATTTCGGCCGCTTGTATCTGTGATCTCGTTCTATCGGTCATGACCCAAAGCTCATGACCATAGATGAGGGTTGGAACGTAGATCGACCGGTAAATCGAGAGCTTCGCTTTTTCACTCAGCTCTCTCTTCACCACGACAAACCGGTACAGCGCCCGCTTGACGGCAGACGCTGCGCCAATCTGCTTGTCGATCTCCAGCTCCCTTCTTCTTCCTCAATCGTGAACAAGATCTCGAGATACTTGAACTCCTCCACTTGGGGCAGGACACCTCCTACTCCCACTCCTCCACCCCTGACCCGGAGAAGGCACTCTACCCTTTTCTGGCTGAAGACCATGGACTCAGATTTGGAGGCACTGATCCTCATCCCGGCCGCTTCACACTCGGCTGCAAACCGCTCCAGCGAGAGCTGCAGATCACGACCTGATGAAGCCAATAGGACCACATCATCCACAAAAAGCAGAGACGTGATCCTAAGGCCACCAAAAAGGATCCCCTCAACACCTTGGCTGGTCCAGTGTTGCACGACCAGGACGAAAACCACATTGCTCTTCCTGAATCCGAGGTTCAACTATCCGATAGAACCTCCTCTCCAAGACCCCTGAATAGACCTTGCCAGGGAGGTTTAAGAGTGTGACACTCCTGTAATTGGAGCACACCCTCCGGTCCCCCTTTTTGAACAGGGGGACCACCACCCCAATCTGCCAATCCAGGGGACCTGCCCCCAATGTCCATGCAATATTGCAGAGTCGCGTCAGCCAACACAACCCTACAACATTCAGAGCCTTAAGGAACTCCGGACGAATCTCATCCACCCCCGGGGCCCTGCCACCGAGGAGCTTTTTAAGCACCTCGGCGACCTCGTCCCCAGAGATTGAAGAGCCCAACCCAGAGTCCCCAGGCTCAGCTTCCTCAATGGAAGGCCCTCCGATTCTCCCTCGACGCCTCCAGGTGGTCCCAGGGCTCCCTCGTCGACTCCAGGTGGTCCCAGGGCTCCCTCGTCGCCTCCAGGTGGTCCCAGGGCTCCCTCGTCGCCTCCAGGTGGTCCCAGGGCTCCCTCGTCGCCTCCAGGTGGTCCCAGGGCTCCCTCGACGCCTCCAGGTGATCCCAGGGCTCCCTCGTCGCCTCCAGGTGGTCCCAGGGCTCCCTCGTCGCCTCCAGGTGGTCCCAGGGCTCCCTCGTCGCCTCCAGGTGGTCCCAGGGCTCCCTCGTCGCCTCCAGGTGGTCCCAGGGCTCCCTCGTCGCCTCCAGGTGGTCCCAGGGCTCCCTCGTCGCCTCCAGGTGGTCCCAGGGCTCCCTCGTCGCCTCCAGGTGGTCCCTGGGCTCCCTCGTCGCCTCCAGGTGGTCCCAGGGCTCCCTCGTCGCCTCCAGGTGGTCCCAGGGCTCCCTCGTCGCCTCCAGGTGGTCCCAGGGCTCCCTCGTCGCCTCCAGGTGGTCCCAGGGCTCCCTCGACGCCTCCAGGTGGTCCCAGAGCTCCCTCGTCGCCTCCAGGCGGTCCGGCCCATGTGCCGACATTGTCCGCCGGACCGGCCTTCAGGGATTCGCCTCCTGCGCCACCAACGTTGCCCCCTTGCTGGATGGATGGATAGTTTTGGCCCTACTTGGAGAACATTCAATCCCCATGAAGACAGAAGAGCCAAGGCTGGGTTCCCGAAGCTGCGGCAGCGGTTTGACACCCCCTATACCTTCTGGGCTAATTTACCCACCGACCTGCAGCTTAGGGAGCCCAGAAACACCTTCCTGAGCAGATGGATTACCACAGCAAGGGGCAGCCATCTTGCTGTGGCAATCCACATTTTAGAAAATAAAAGAAATGTTTTAATCACACCTTTGCAGAATATAGAGACCAATTAACTAAAGTTGTGATTTTAGACTGTGGCAGGAAGCCGGAGTACCCGGAGAGAAACCTGCAAACGGGAATCTACTTTTTGAAGAGAGGGGGCAAAGGTCAACTAGACAAGCCAAATCAACCAACAGTCATTTTGTTGGACTCTGGGATGAAGCCGGAGAGAACCCACTAATGCACTTGGGGAAAATGCAAACCCCATAAAGACAAAAGAACCCAGGCAGGAACTCAGACCCAGGCAAATGTCTTATTAAAAGAAAAGAAAAGAAAAGAAATCACACCTAAGCAAAATTTAGAAACCAATTAACTAAACAGTCTCAATTTCAGACTGTGGCAGGAAGCCGGAGCACCCGGAGAGAAACCTGCAAACAGGAAACCTGTCAAATCTTTTTACCTTTCAATCTAATAATTTAATTTAACTGAACACATCAGGATAAGTGTTCAGTCCCAGTCAGATTTCTCCAGCCTCAAATGGTCAATTATGATCTGTTCTGGGATTTTTTTATCTTCCGAATTTGTTATTTTTAGCTCCTCTCCAAAAGATCCTTGATCATGTTGAAGAGGAGGGGCTGGAGAAACTGTAACGTCAGGTGTGATTTCATTTCTTACCTTTTCCCACAGACATCCGCCGGTTGTTCCTTGCCGTTGAAACGCCTTTCCAAAACTAGTTGCTGCCGTCGTCCAGACAGACCTGGGACACACATATGTCCGCTACCTTCTCCTAACCCGACATCGCCACTTTTGGAAGGTCCCAATGAATCGAGAGCGTTGAGGGAGAAAACGCCTCTCTCTGGCACCGAGAAGAGCATTAGAAATGCTCCTTCGGGCCGTGCTCCATCGGGCCCTTGCCGTGGCAATCCATCTGCTCCACCAGGTGTTTCTGGGCTCCCTCAGCTGCAGGTCGGTGGGTAAACTAGCCCAGAAGTTGTAGGGGGTGTTAAACCGCTGCCGCAGCTTCGGGAACCTTTCAAAGATAAAGTCAATGATGAAAATCTTGATCCCTACAGAAACACCTAGGATAAAACCCAGCAGCTGGCATGGCAACACGCATGAGAAGATCAAAACCAGCCAGAGTCCCACGTAGATCTTTACTGTGGGCTCTGGCCGGACCCAAATGCACAGATTTTTGATCTTCTCAAGCGTGTCGGCCATGTTTCCAAAAAGCTCCTGGGTTTTCTGAGCAGAATTGAAAGCCAAGTGAACCATCTGTAAGACACTTGTGCCTTTCAGATGTTCCCCTGGCTCACACATGTCGGGTATGATGCTCCCCGGGATCCTCCAGCCTTTGGTAATTAAATAATTTATGGAAAGTTGGAGAATCCCGAGGAGCACGATGGAGGAAAATGTCCAGCTAAACCACACTGTGCACATGTACAGACAGAAAAAACAGGCTGTCATGTACACAGAGTGCCAGCTGGACAAAGCAGACAGGTTTTTAGAAAGGTGTGCCACAGGTCTGAAGTCTCGTTCAAGGCGTCTCATGTTCTTTGTGATCTTTATGGGGCTTAGTGGGTCCTCCCTCTCCACAATCGCCTTTGGGTGGAAACGGAGTTTTTCCCTAAACGCTCTAAGGCGATCGCGGATCTTCATCTTGGCTGCCGTTGTTCCTGGTCTCTCTGAAAACTCTGTGAGCTCAATGTTGGAGGCAACACATTAAATCTTTAGAACTTCTTTGATCTATTGTGATGTACATGATGTCATCTATGACCTCATCAGTGAGCTCACTGGACTTCTGGGGCAAGGTCTTGCTTCTGATTGTTGCTATGGAAACGATCAGAACAGTTCTGAATGAGTCAAGCTGAAATAATGACTAAATACTTAAATATTAAGTAATATTTTTTTATTTAACATGAAGAGATTAACAGTAGATTTCTACAAATTAGAATTTTTGCGTTTGTGGTTTTCCGTACCTGCGGTGGTATAAGTGGTTGTATATTCCAACCCTGACTGGTTTCGATGGAGTAGGTGGGCGTGGCGGCGTGGCGAAGTGACCTGTAACACCATTGCCATATGTTTGGCTCTAGATTCCACATGTTTCGACTGAGCTGCACCAAACTTACTGGGATGGATCCTTATCCAGCCCCAGACAGGAATCCATAAGAATCCTTGGTGGGCGTGGCCTAATTTATCTACAGCGCCCCCTAGAAGCTTTTAAAACATCAGCTCCAAGCCATGCTTCAACCCAGACTTATGAAACTTGGTACACATGTGTATCTGGTCAGGACCTACAAAAACGTCTCTTGGAGCCATGGTCCAAACTCAACAGGAAGACGGTCATTTTGGATCAAAGCCGCCATTTCCTCTTTTTTATAGACGTCTCATCTGATCGAACTCGTCCTACAGCTTTTGAGATACGGACTTCAGAATCACTCAGCATAACCTTGAGGCACTGAAGGTCAAACAGTTATCACAGGATTTTTCATGTGGGCGTGGCTTAGTGTCAAAGTCTGACTATTTGCCATAAAACATCAAGGTGCAATAACTTCCACATACAAAGTCAGAGCTGCATCAGACTTTCTATGTCTCATTATAGACCAGCCCTCATCACATTCACATGGTTAACTGATGACATAACCTCTGCCCCACCCACTTCCAACAGGAAGTCACCTGTTTTTTCTGCTGGATTTCTTACTTTTACACTTTGATTCATATATAAGTGACATAAATGACATGATGATGAAGTCTCTCAGAAAATACTGAAATTATTGTTTGATCCCTACTTCTTCACTGTGTGTATGATCAAATGGGATCATCTAACTCTTCATAACAACACATCATGTCTATCAAACCCTACAGGAAGTTCTTGCTAATCTTTCACTACTAAACAGGAAGTGACAATAACTCATCTCCTGGATGTCAGATATCAGCCATCACATTTTTACACAACATGTGCTCCTTTACCCAATAACAACACTTTTGATAAGCAACTATCGACTCACAGTCGACAAGAAACGTTTTGATTCATGTTCAATTGCCCTGATTAAATGATTTTTTCCTGTGCCAGCACCACCTGTAATAAAAATGTGCAGTGGTTAAGGATTTATTCCATTAAGCTTGGCTAGACACACAAGCTCTCACGCGTTTTCCCCGCCTGTCCACCAGGCGATACACATGAATGCGTTCGGCAGCGCTCCCTAACGACTCACAAAAAATCTGGTGCAGATCAGTCGATGTAGCGAGGAGATGTAGCCGATGTATTAACTTAGGGGGTGCAGTGGAGTCAAATTACATTTCAATCCTGTTGGGATCTTAAGAGGTGAACAAAGGTCTTACATATCCAGTTTGGCGCCAATCGGATGATCCATGTGTGATTTAGAGCCAAACGTATGCATATGGCAAGGAACTGATATTCGCCATTTCGCCTCGCCCACACGGTTCAGCCAGCAGCCAGCATTGACAGAGTTCATCATCATATCATTTTATGTCAGTTTGCACTGCATTAAATCCATGTAAAAAATACAATAAAAGTAAGACATACAGCAGAAAAAACAGGTGATGTAATGTTGTAACTCATTTAGTTGGAAAGTAATTGTAGATGTTGATGGCTTTGGGCAGGAAGTATCTTCTCTTGCTGTCTTTATTATAATGAATTTGAAGAAACCTCTAACTGAAGACTCATGAAGAGGACGGTCAGGTTTGTCCACAATTTTCTTAATTTTCATGTGAAATGCTTCCAGTGGTTTGAACAGAACCGGCCTTCTTTATCAGGTTGTTGAGCCTTTTAGGGCCCTGGCTCTGATGCTGCTGCCCCAACAGCACAGTGCTCTCAATAACAGAGTTATTGAAGATCTGCAGCTTCTTGCTGCAAACATTGAACAGTCTTGGCTTCCTCAGAAAGTTCAGTCTGCTCTGACCCTCCCTATAGACGGCTTCACTGTTAGGTCTTCAGTCCAGTCTGTTGTCCAGGTGATTTTTCTTAACCACCTCCACTTCTTCTCCTATGACTGAAACAGGGTTTGATGTACCCCTACAATCATCTCCTGTGCTTTCTTTATTTTCATATTTAAGATGATGAAATTCTTCTCACACCAGGCCACAGTGGGTCAGGAGCACTCCCCATGATTGTGCAGCCTGCTGACTCAGCCTGACGGCCCATTTAAGAGTCAGGAAACTTTTGCAGGTACTTTGAGTGATTTAGCTGATTCTGGAGTTGCACCATAAATTTCCAGTAGCTTGAAATATTCCACTCTATGTAGCGTAAATTCACAGAATGAACTTCACTTTCTTAAATGAAAAATATTGATTTTTTTTTTTGTTGTTTTTTGAAATATTCAGATTTTTTTTTTCTTTAGCTGTACCTGTATGTTCGCTCGTGTAGCGACAAAACATTTCATGCCCAGCTGGAGTCAGAGCCGCATGGGAGGTCGCACTGTAAACCTGCTGCACATTTTCGTAACATATTCTTCCTTCATGAGGAGAGAAATGACAGAGTTCCCCGTGCAGCCGCCTCAGGGCTGCTGCGTTGGGAGCCATGGTGTGCCGAAATGAACCGCCTGCACCGGCGCGATTCAATATAGAGTGAGATCCAAGTGTAGAGGAGGGGGCGAGAAATATTCAACTTTAATAAGAAACTGAAACCACAAATACTGTGTAAAATACAAAGCAGGCGATTTGGTAAGAAAACCATGACATTAACAAGTTCAGGAAGGAAATCCCAACATACGTCCCTTCGGCTCATTTTGGGGAATCTTGAGGCGTTCGAAGGCCAGAAGGATTTACAGTTGCATACCTGTCCAAAAAAGAAATCTTGTCCGTGTCAGAAGTTATCAGTTTGAGAAGTCGTTACGTTTCAACGTCCAAGGAGATTGCTGAAATCCTCTTTAGATGGGAATGAACAAACGATGAGTAAACTTACAAGAAATCAGATAACCTAATTGCTAAGCGACATGAGCGGCTGCACAGATACAATGGCCTTGTACCACAAAGCAGGATCAGTGGCTTATCAAGCCAACTCTGGGTTCAGGTCAGGATTTTCTGACATGGATCTGGTTCATTTCTAACCGGCGCTGCCTTCTGACCAATCAATAACTTAAGCAAATGAAAGAAATTAAGAGAACAGCAGTTGGCGAATTGCCTTTTTTCTTTTCGCTGAGTTATATCGTTAGGTTTTCCTTTCATTGGAAAATTTCTTGAGAGACGTTGCAGAGTCGGGATGGCAGGAAATGAATGTAGATATTTACAACGCCTCCATCTGGGGGACTAAATTTAATCTCTAACAGGGTCAACTTTTTATACGGAGCAGTTAATACAAAGCCAAAATATCACATGCATGCTCATTTGACTGTAATATTGATAATCATATTTGTTTTTACTTTTGCAGGTTCATTCCTGAGTTACACTAACTTACCTTGTGGATAACCAGTAAAAAAAAAAAAACTTCAGTTTAGCTGGCTGGATCTCTCATTCATGGTTCCCTAGAGCATGAATCACCTCATGAATACTCACTAAAATATGAAACCCACACAGTGCCACAAAACTTAAACTAAGTCCTTGACAATGCTTGGAAGTTAAACTTAAGTAATAAAAAACTAATCAAAATGTATTAAGTATCAAGTATTACGCTGATTTTAATTAATTTTGTTCAACAAAGACAATTTAAGAGGTTTTTTTTTTTTCAAAACAGGTTGCAGGATTTAATGATCAAGGTTGAGAAATATGAGTCTGTCGATGGTGGATTTGAAACATTTTATTAGTATTTAACACTGATACTTTGTATTTTTCTCAGCTCAAGTGGAGAACAAGAAAGCGGCTTATGAGAGAGGGGGGAGACATGAGGCAAAGGTCAACGGACCGGAGCGGACGCGTCGAGGACCGAGGCCTCTGTTTGTCCAGAGCTGCACTAGAGTTATGTTGCCCGGAGCAACAGAAGCATCATACAGTTAGGGCCAGAAATATTTGGACAGTAACACAATTTTCGCGAGTTGGGCTCTGCATGCCACCGCATTGGATTTGAAATGAAACCTCTACAATAGCATTCAAGTGCAGATTGTAACATTTAATTTAAAGGGTTGAACAAAAATATCTGATAGAAAATGTAGGAATTGTACACATTTCTTTACAAACACTCCACATTTTAGGAGCTCAAAAGTAATTGGACAAATAAACAGAACCCAAACAAAATAGTTTTTTTTCAATATTTTGTTGCGAATCCTTTGGAGGCAATCACTGCCTTAAGTCTGGAACCCATGGACATCACCAAACGCTGGGTTTCCTCCTTCTTAATGCTTTGCCAGGCCTTTACAGCCGCAGCCTTCAGGTCTTGCTTGTTTGTGGGTCTTTCCGTCTGAAGTCTGGATTTGAGCAAGTGAAATGCATGCTCAATTGGGTTAAGATCTGGTGATTGACTTGGCCATTGCAGAATGTTCCACTTTTTTGCACTCATGAACTCCTGGGTAGCTTTGGCTGTATGCTTGGGGTCATTGTCCATCTGTACTGTGAAGCGCCGTCCGATCAACTTTGCAGCATTTGGCTGAATCTGGGCTGAAAGTATATCCCGGTACACTTCAGAATTCATCCGGCTACTCTTGTCTGCTGTTATGTCATCAATAAACACAAGTGACCCAGTGCCATTGAAAGCCATGCATGCCCATGCCATCACGTTGCCTCCACCATGTTTTACAGAGGATGTGGTGTGCCTTGGATCATGTGCCATTCCCTTTCTTCTCCAAACTTTTTTCTTCCCATCATTCTGGTACAGGTTGATCTTTGTCTCATCTGTCCATAGAATACTTTTCCAGAACTGGGCTGGCTTCTTGAGGTGTTTTTCGGCAAATTTAACTCTGGCCTGTCTATTTTTGGAATTGATGAATGGTTTGCATCTAGATGTGAACCCTTCGTATTTACTTTCATGGAGTCTTCTCTTTACTGTTGACTTAGAGACAGATACACCTACTTCCCTGAGAGTGTTCTGGACTTCAGTTGATGTTGTGAACAGGTTCTTCTTCACCAAATAAAGTATGCGGCGATCATCCACCACGGTTGTCTTCCGTGGACGCCCAGGCCTTTTTGAGTTCCCAAGCTCACCAGTGAATTCCTTTTTTCTCAGAATGTACCCGACTGTTGATTTTGCTACTCCAAGCATGTCTGCTATCTCTCTGATGGATTTTTTCTTTTTTTTCAGCCTCAGGATGTTCTGCTTCACCTCAATTGAGAGTTCCTTTGACCACATGTTGTCTGGTCATAGCAACAGCTTCCAAATGCAAACCCACACACCTGGAATCAACCCCAGACCTTTTAACTACTTAATTGATTACAGGTTAACGAGGGAGACACCTTCTGAGTTAATTACAGCCCTTAGAGTCCATTGTCCAATTACTTTTGGTCCCTTGAAAAAGAGGAGGCTATGCATTACAGAGCTATGATTCCTAAACCCTTTCTCCAATTTGGATGTGGAAACTCTCATATTGCAGCTGGGAGTGTGCACTTTCAGCCCATATTATATATATAATTGTATTTCCGAACATGTTTTTGTAAACAGCTAAAATAACAAAACTTGTGTCACTGTCCAAATATTTCTGGCCCTAACTGTATAAACCACAACAAGATTCGTAGCTGATCATCAGCAAAGACAAATGATAGCTGCTGATTATGAGAAAGCATAAGAAGTGGAAAGAAGAAGCGAAATATGGCAGCTAAGACTAATAAAACTTGTTGGACAAAAGAATATCAAGTCTTTGACTTAAGCTTTTAATGATGTACATTTATGATTAAATGTGTGTCATGATACTCAAGTCCTGTACTGTATTCTACTTCGTATTTATTGTGGTATTATATTGAAATTGTCAGAGCGCAGTCATTCTTAATTATGTATACAAATGCCTTTCTGCAGCACCTTCCTTAAGCTGCTACCTAAATTTGTATCAGTCCTGACCTAATCAGCTGCACTTGCTAACACACAAAAGAACTGAAAGAATCATTCTGTCATACAGTAAAGGCTGAATTTAAATATGACTGCAGATAAATTCTCCTGGCCGCCCAATACCGTCTTTCCCATTCTAATTTCAAAAGACACCAACAGTGGACTCACTGCTGCAGGCACAACGAATTTAACATTAACATGATAACAATTGCGCTGCTGGAGAGGGTGGAGAAATGAGACGGGCTCGCCGTAGTCGCGTCGCCGTGGCCTCACTCTCTTGGGAAGCGTACAGCAGTTTGTTGGGAAAGGAGGGAGATCGCGTCCAGCTTTTCAGAGCAGGAAATGACAGCAGACAGACTGTTGTTGCATATCCAGCCTCGTCTCGCATTCGCTGATCAAGCATGAAGATTTGACGGCTCCACACCTCTTTCCCTCTGGTTTGAATCTACAGTCGGGTGGCAAAAGGTTGAGCAGGAGATGATGAATCTCTTCAAGCTGTCATTTTCTACATATGTTAAAACAAACAAACAAAAAATGTAGAAGACAGAGAACACTTGGAAAATTATGACTTTCGTGCAGAGGACCATAATAAGAAGGACATCCGTCTCTGGATTGGACATTACAGACGTAAAGTGCTTTGCTACTCCTGATATTTGAACTCGAGGGTTTGATTAGTCTCAATAGCTCTCCCGTTAAGAGCCCGTGTTGACCTCTGTGGAATCATTGCTACTCCTTAAGGACAAACGGACATCCTTCAAAAGCAATGCACACTAGCAAATAACTAGCCATTTCTTTTTTAAAAGCTAAGATCTGTGGATTTCTGTTTTGCTATAAAGGCTTACTGTATTTTTAAATGACTTCATAAGGCCATTTTAATCTCTCTGCTGTTGAGTCCGGCTCTACATCCATGCAGCCTCTGTTTCAACTCCTCTGTGATTTGGGGTCATGTTTCAGGCAATATTTAAGCTGCTTGATGCTTCACCTGTCTCATTTTTATTTAGCTAAAGATACTTTGAAAAGCCTATATATATGTATGTATATATATATATATATATATATATATATATATATGTATATATATATATGACCCTACATGTCGGTGTAAGCTTAAACAGGTCATTATTTTTTTATTTTTTAGCTTTGTGTTGTCACTGATGCAGAGTGGTGGAAGAACAAAGGACAACAAAGCATAAACTCTGACAGAACTCATTGAACAGAAGGGTATCTGATCGCTTTTTGACATTCTGCTGCTTGCTGAGAAGCACCGAGTCTAACCAGTGGATGTTAGCTGGTTAATTAGCTCGTCTATCTACAAACATATAGTCTGCCAGGTTCGAAGACATGCTGCTCAGGCTTCATACAAATCCGATGTTCATAGTTGGTGGTGCTCCTTTTGTTTCCAAATCACGACTTTCCAAGTATTTGACTTTCTTTCTTGTAAATGTTTTCTGGCGTCGAAGAAGAGACGGGCGTTGTCGAGCAACTCGGCTGAAAACAGACGGAGAAAACTGCAGTCCCTTCTGCTTTTTTCGGACATCTTTTTGTCAGAAGGGTGTGCATAGATTAGCGAGTCACTAGCAACCTTTGATTTTTAAGGAAAATAAATAGTTTTTGTTGCTTTTGAGATTTTTTTTGTGCCTCTATTCATAGTAGGTTCTCTGTGTTGCTTGGATTATTCCTGTCAAAATACGTCTCATTTTATATCGCATACAAAACAAAACTTTGAACGACCGAGTAAAATTCTACTTAATTTTTTTAATTTAGTATGTGCCAATTCCCAGGAAATGTCATCTCAAGGTAATAGTTAGAATTCCTATCTTAGCAGGCTGTGCTGATTGCATCAAGTCTTTGACTTTGCAGCAATCCCTCCTCCTGAGTGAGCACGTAGTGCGAGTTAAAAGGACTACAGGAGGAAACTTCCTACAGAACGAGGCTCAGTAATAATGTGAACAACTTGGGTGGCTGGAAAGACAAAGCAGTCACACAAGAACAAAGAGCTACTGGTCCAAAAACCCTCTTCATGGTAAAGAATGGGTGAGATTACTCTCAATCTTGGCGAGAAAAGGCTAAATAAAAAGGCTCTAATAAAATCTATAGGATGAAGAGCAGAGTGTACGCTGTTTTATAGCAACAGTCGTCTTCAGTGGCTATTTCCTAAGGTGAGACAAGGTTACACAGAGAGAAATGGGCCAAAGTGTACCATCTACAATACGATGCTACTGGCAGCCGTAGCTCAGCTGATTAAACACAGAGATGCTGGGGCAGGTGCAGCTTTTTGGAGAGAAAACCGAGTCGTGCACATCAAAACGGTGACCGAACTCACTGTGTCTAGTCTTCTGCCAGCGTGCATGCATCCTATATAAACAATGAAATGTTCATTAAGAACATTTTGTGACAGTTTAATAAAGAAAAGTGGATGCTGTTGAATTACGTTGAAAATGAGCATTTGTGGTAGAGGCTGTGTGCACAAGGAAGACGGTACGGGAAAGTTTAAACATTCATTACAAATGCAACAAGTTGACTTTAAAAAAATTACGCAAACTCGATGCCTTAAAATGTTTTTATTATGAAATCAAACATGTTAGTTTAATGTTAGTAACTGGATCATTTTGAGTAAGTCCAACTGATAATATAGTACACGAGACATATTTATTGCCTGTAACTTAAGAATTTCTTTTTAAACTTAGATATATGTAAGTTACTTGCACTGTAAAGCATAATTAGTTCTTCTTTCTTAAAAGAAAAAGCATATTCGGTGCCTCAAAAGGTTCTACTTTTCATTACATTAACTGGTGGAGTGAAATTAACTCCTGTAATCTTAGTCACTTAAAATTACTTTCTTGAAACAGTTCATGGCTCCAGCTTTTTGTTTTCCTACTCAAACTTTGACAGAAAATATAGAAAGCAGTGATGGTTTGCTCAGTTTATTTCAGTAAAACAAACACAATGTGCAGCTACGCCATCAGGCAGAGACGGGGTTGTCATGAAACTGAACATACAACTCACTCATGGTGTTCAAATGTAAATGCCAAAGAAAGCCATTAAGAGCTGTGCCGCTTTGAAAGTAGACTCATTCTTGATGAAATGACTGCATAGATTAAACTTTTGAGTATGCCTTTTCACCTTAAACAACCATCCATCCGTTTTCTTACACCCTTATCCCATTGGGGTCGGAGGGGTGCTGGCGAATATCTCCGGGGTTCACCCTGGGCGGGTCGCCAGTCCATCGCAGCACCTTAAACATTTTTTGAAACAAATTTTTGTGGTTTAATTAGTTGCTGCTGCCGGTGGCTGGCACAGTTCGCTGCTTCAAAAGGCCCTCAACTTATTTAAATCAAGTCATTAGTACGACCATGCAAATAATAATAATAATAAAAAATTAAATCCACATAATTAGTTTGATCAAGGGCAGTTGGTAGCACTGTTGCCTTGCAGCAAGAAGGTCCTGGGTTCGATTCCCGGCCAGGGGTCTTTCTGCATGGAGTTTGCATGTTCTCCCTGTGCATGGTGGGTTCTCTCTGGGTACTCCGGCTTCCTCCCACAGTCCAAAAACATGACTGTTAGGTTAATTGGTCTCTCTAAATTCTCCCTAGGTGTCTGTTTGTCCCGTCTGTCTCTGTGTTGCTGAAACGTTCGCTGGAGATGGGCACCAGCACCCCTCAAGACCCCACTAAGGGACCAGGGTGTTAGAAAATGGCTGGGTGAATGGATGGTTTGATCAAAGTCAACATTGTAATTGAATATACACCCAAATTTTCACTGTACTTAGTTTGTGTTAGCAAGAACTTGACCGAGTCGAGCTATGTTCACTCATGTTTTTCAAGACGGTTCCTGATGTGGGCGACATCAGAAACCACGGCCGCCTGAACAAACAAAGTTTAAATTACATTCAGAGTCGCTGCTGTACCTTAGCACATGCTAACTACTACTCATGTAACTATTATTACAATCACAGTTGGTAAACAGTACTTGCTCAAATCTACATTCAAATTGTTTGTTATGCGTCACACATAACAGGTTGTAAGGAAGGAGGCATCAGATGACATATTTCAGCCCTTCATTTAGTTAATGCTTCATTTTCAGCTTCTTTCTTTCACTTCCAATGTGCGTAACGCAGCCTTTAGGGGCACGGGTCAACTTCATGTACATGAAATGCAAACAAAAAGAGATGGACAATTCTCACCATCATCATGATCACATCAAATGATGATGTGATCATGTGCAAAATGATCACATCATCATTTTCCTCATTGTATGGCTGTCAGAAAACACAAATGTCTAAACAAAAGCACAACAGCTCTCCCAACAAGCTGGAAAAACCTTAAAAATTGAATTTACCCAAACAAATTTTTTGATAGTTCCTATCCTATCTTATCAAGACGGCACATTTCCAGAGTAACTTTCCTCCACGCTGGCCTTGTGGGAACTCTCTTGGCCAAATGAATCAATGAATGCTTTGGGAATAATTCATAATAATCCTTTGATTCTGTCCTGCAAATGTTTATGTAACCCATCACTTCCCCTGCTCCCAGCTACGCAATAACTGGAAGTAGAGGAAGTGGAAACGTGAATTTATTACACATCAACGCTTTAACACCTACATTTTTCACAAGATCGCTGTTCAATAGGTAAAGTAACAAAAGTATCTGACATGGACCACATCGGGATCCGTACATCTGCTGCTGATGAACTAATCATTTCTCCTGATTAGGAGCAAACATGAACAAATCTTTAATCAAAGGTGCAATCAGTCCATGAAAAGAAAATAAAACTGAAAAATGCCTACAAAAGGAAATAACAAAACAAATTTATATATATATATAAAAAACAGTTTAATCAGAAATTATATTTCCATATTCAAAATGACTGCTTTATGTGATGCAGAATAACTTAAACCATCTGATTGCAGTTAAACGTCTTGATGTCGTTTAATACAGTTACAGTCATTGCAAAATGAAAACACACCACATGTCAATTTTATGCAGGGTTCTTGAGTCTAAATAGAAATTTTGAATTCGGAAAAGAATATGTGAAAAATAAGTACACCCCAACATATGTACAAAATACGCAAAAACCTTAAAATTAAACAGGTGTACTTTTGTTTTACTACGATTATATGATAAACTAAATTGTTAATCTTAGTGAACACCACTAGTAGGTCGTGAAAAAGTCGATACAAGGTAAAAATGTTTCATTCTTTGAGAAACGAAGCTGCTTCAACCATGTTCTTTCTTATAGAGGCCATGAGATGACAATATTGGATTTCAACAAAACCTTCTACTGGTGAATAATTAGTATGCTTTTGGCTTTTGTTAGGTTATAAATCACTCTATGGCACTGAAATACATTAAAGTCCTGTTGTTGAGCCTTCCAGACCTCTCAGGTCTGCTGGTTCTAGTCTGCGCTGCATCCTCAGAACCAGAACCAAACAGCATTCAGTTTTTATGCTCCCCTGTTCTGGAAAACTAAATTCATTTAAGGGCTGAAAATCCTATTTTTAATATTTATTATTACCGTAATTTCCGGATTATGAGCCGCGACTTTTGTCTCATGCTTTCAACCCTGCGGCTTATGCAATGATGCGGCCAATTTATGCATTTTTTTTTCTAACGGCCGCCAAGGCCGCTCGAGCAGAAAAGGTAAGAGTGAGACAGGCGGAATATACGTGTCGAGGAAGACGCAAGTTTAATGTAACTTCGCGCTTTGTGCATGAATAAAATTAGCATGAACAGACCCTCATCATGGAAAATGCAAGAAGAAATGCATGTGACGCAGCTTTCAAGTTAAAAGCAATGGAGCTGGCCGATAAAGAAGGAAACAGAGCTGCTGCACGTAAACTTGGCATGAATGAATCAAATGAATTGAGACTCTGGAAACGGCAGCGGGAAGAACTGGAGCAATGTAAAAAAAGATGAAAAAAGCTTTCAGAGGTAAGAAAAGCAGGTGGCCCGAGCTGGAAAACATTCTCAGTGACTTTTACCGGTACGTTTTTTTTTGTTAATCAGCACTGTTAGTGCTGTGCTACCGTGTTGCTACCGTGTTGCTGCCGTGTTGCTGCCGTGTCACAGGCACTGTTAGGAAAGAAAAGCTAAGGTATATTATTAAAACTTTGAAAACTCTTTCTGTGTACCGTCTTTCTTTGTAAATGTTCAATGTAGGCACATGCGGCTTATAGACAGACATGCGGCTTATGTATGTACAAAATGGTTTTTCCTTTAAAAATGTACTGGGTGCGGCTTATAATCAGGTGCGCTCTATAGTCCAGAAATTACGGTAATAATAACTGGGGAAAAGGACAATTCTGGTCTGGAAGACAACTTTCCATTATTTCTCTTTATTGTGTCACTGTAATGTAATGTCTCTTTTTCTGTTCATTGTTTTATGTTTTATCATATAGACCCCTTTCTGCTGCCCTGTTGCTAAAATGTCAATCAACTTGACTTGATTTGCTCATCACTGCAGGTTTTTAAAGCTCCGCTTGTTTTGCATACATAATGTAATCTGATAAATAACTTGGTTTGACACGTGATGCTTTCTGTTCCACATCAAGGATTCTCATGACAATGGCTGTGATGAGTTTAGCAACAAAGGCTATCGCAACCACAGCAGTAATTTCCACTCTAAACAGACATCACCTTTAATAGCTGGAGTCGGTGATTTAGGTGGTGGAAAGAAACAGATAAGTGGAGACTTATAAAAGCTCTCTGAAGCGTAATGCCTCTCCAACGTTTAAGGACATCTAGCAATGCCTTTCCCAGTCTATTTGCAGCGAATCATAAAAATCTCACCGCTCACTTCAAAGTGCGGCCGGTACAGGAAATCGCTTTGAAGGATCTCTGAGGATAAGTGAATCTCAAAGAAGAAAAACTTTTCCATCTAAGAGTATCCATTGGTTATCTTAAGGCCCAGCTTTGCAGAACAAAGGGGAGTGGAATGGTCTTCCTTGGTGAAATCCAACAGTATAATGCAATAGACTTTACATTTTAGTTGGTGATTACTCTGGTATTACCACAGGCGTGGTGAATATAAGACAGATGGGAAAACCTCCGGTGATTGTTCTGTTATTATTCCTAAGATGTCTCCATCACCTTCCTTCTGTGATGATGGCGATGCCTTCCTTTCCAGTAAAGATTGAACTTTGTTTCTGACTTTTGCAAATGCTGTGCATTAGTCTTATCTAAGAATGTGGGATTGTGTATTTTAAATATGTTTGGCATTTTTTAACAGTTTTCAAGTTTTATCTTCTCGGATAGAATGTGTCTTTGGCCCTCTTTCTATTTCTGAGCTAGCTACGGTTGATTTGTCAGTCATGCATCTAATTTAAGAGCACATTGCTCATGTGCTCCTCTATACTTAAAAAAATCCTCTCTGGTTTCAAATATTCTTTGCTTTTCTACAAAACCGTTTCTAACCCTACATTTTCTACAACCTACACTAATATCCTCTTCTTTCAGCCACTAAAATGACAGCGGGGGGTTGTTGGGATGTCACTGCTTACTTGTGGATTTGTTCTAGTTTTCTTCTCTGAGATTTCTTACAAAATAGAAATCTGTTCCGTTTTAGTTTTTCACAGTTGCCAGCACAGAGCGCTTTTTCTAAATCTAGAGCTGCCTCGGTGTGAAAGACGCTTCATTCGGCCAGCACCTTTAATGCATGCGGGTAAATAAAAAGAGACTCCCCAGTGAAGCAGTCTGCAGCTTGAAGAAGCTGCGTCAACAGATTTGTCAGCTGCACATCTGTGATGCAAACTTGTTCATTCCATCACACGTTGATCAGAGTTGAGTTCTGCTGAATACATTGGAGTACAGTGATATCTTTGTCATGTTCTTGAGACCAGTTGAGCTGTGAGACATGGTGCAATACTGTCCTTGAAGTAGCTGTCATGCATAAGGGTGTAAAGACAATGGATGCAGGTGGTGTGACTTGAAAGCCCAGCTCCTGTGTGGTGGTGGTGTGGTATTCTGCTTGCTTCATGGTTCTACGTGTTGAAGGTTTAGAGCTCGTTCGCATGCCTCCAACCGAGGCATGCGGTTAGCTGAGCTGCTGTCATCTCAACCCAATATGCAAATTCTCCTCTGAGACACTGCTGCAACTCTCTTAACAATTCCTTACAAATTTGAGATGCAGTTAAAACTCAGAGTAGATCAGCCGATCCTGAAACACTCAGACCAGCTCGACTGGCACCGACAACGAGGTAAAATTCACTTAAATCCTCCCCAGCTGCCTCCTTTTGTTGGGTCTGCCAGAGGTCTCATCCTAATGCGATATTCCAGGAACACTTTGTAAGAAATGCGCCTTTACAAGCTGTCCAAACCACTTCCGTTCCTGCTCTCTCTCCGTCTCCCTCGTCAAGAGAAGCCAAAGTTGTGATTCCCTCTGAAAGGGGAGATCAGGCCTTGTCCCAATGAAGCTTGTACTGGTTGCTTGTATTTGTCACCTCATTCTTTCAGTCTGTACCCACGGATACAGTATCGAAAGTGAGAAAGTAGATAATTTGATAAATTAAACGTGAATTGTCTTTCAGTTCAGCCCTTTCTTAACCACAAACCAGTGCAGCATTTACCCCGCTGCTGGAGCTGCTGTAAAATTGACCTTGAGACTGTGAAATTTTCACAGCACGATGGGACTTTGATTGTTGCTGTTACCTTGAAGCAAAAAAGGTTGTTGCTTTTTTCTGTTGGCTGCTCATTGGTCTGAGCGTGTGCTTGAATGGTTAGAAATGACCGCGCTACAGCAAAGGCAATTAAATGGTTTACGGAAGAGAGAAGAGGATCTGTGAATTGTTGATGACCTATTCTGTCTCAAGAAATCTATTCCCCGAGCTCACTGAGAAGCGCCACTACAGGTGCTGCCTAAAGCTGATGAGAAGGAGCTAATAAAGAGCCGGGGAATGAGGCATGCGATGTGCAAGTTGTGAATGAAGTAGCTGTAAGGACAAGGCTAAGTAGGTATAATCCACTTGTGGTAGTTGGAGCCATTCTTTGATACATTGCATAAAAAAATAAAACTTTTTCAAGACTTTTACTGTTCAAGGTCAGTTCTAAAATATTTTTTTTGATTAACACCAGAATGACCTCTTGGCTGATGTCTTAAACTGTTGCCTCACATTTCTCCAAATGTCTTTCCTCATGATTCTATAGCTCCACCCCAACAACACAACTCTGAGTGAAATTCTCAGCTTGGATGGTTTGATTCTCAAGCCTGTTTTTCTTCCAAATGTTATGATGGTCAAGCTCAGTTTTAATTTTGTGTTGCCGCACGACAAAAATGAGTCTTTCTTCATTTATGCATTTGCAAACTGTCTGATACGATTTCTCTAGGAGGAGAATTTACAGCCAAGAAGAAAGGTAAAATTACCACAATCTTTTATTTTTTAATTTAGTTAAGATGCTGTTTGGTACAAGTGGACTTTACCGACAGCTACCAAACAGGAAACTGGCAGGAACAAAGGTCTCAAGGTCAGGAATCAAACCTGACCTTGAGACTACAGTTGAAGTTTGTAGCCTGTGTACGCGTGGCGCCCGTTCTGCCACTACACCACCAAGCGTCCCACACAACCAGCTAGAACAGCGCTGCATCTCTCCTAGAAACAGCGTCCCAGTGATTATTCCTGTACCAGTAGACTGTACTTCTGCACACACATGCATGGTGAGAAGCTGGCAAAAGGAAGCAAAATGGAATAAGAAGAAAAAAAAAACCCTGCACACAATAGAAAGAAAGATACAAGCACAGTTCTCTGAACAGAATCACTGTAAAACCATGATCTATTTGAAATATTCCTATAGCACTGATGGTTATCATTGCAATATTAACTGCTTACTGACTGTTTGTCTCAGGCTGTTTGCTTTGCCCACTCTTGTTTCAGTGTGGCACTTTATTGAAGAAATAAATGGAACTGCATATGCCGTCTACTTTATCCATCGGGCTTTGGCTGAGGGAATTATTGAAGCATATTGGATTCATAGATCATTGTTATCAGCCAGGGGCTTCAAGTATCATTAATATTCCGACTGTAAAGATCACTGAAGTGTTCCCCTGTTCCTTCTGGGTTATTACAATGTTTTTCTCAGCTTCAAGATTTTTTTTTTTTATTCGTCTGCTGGCTTTGAAAAATAGTGTAAAGTTAATATTATCTTTTTTTTTCTTCTTCTGGAATTCAGTTCACAGAATTACATTAGTCTTTAGCTACCGGTAGTTGTTGACTGCAAAGTGATTAAAAGTTTTTTATCAAGGTCTCTCCTCTCTATACAGTCAGTTTAGTAAAATGCACTTATGTTGTGAAACTGGAAATATGTTTTTAGAAAGCATGCGGTATTTATGCTAAAGTTTTTGTGGAGTCTAATTTTATTGAGTGTTTTGAACAGTAAGACTTTTAGTTATAAAAATAACTAGTTTCTGATCTGACTTTGCACATTTTCTATTGCAGACTTTACACACTTCCGTTCTTTTCCTTTAGTCCACCATCGGTGCTACGTGAAAACATTTGATAATTTAGTAATTTTTTGACATTTTGACATTATGGGGAGCTTTTTTCTATTGTTACTAACCACTTTCAGTTCTAAAATGTGAACCTGAACAGATTTTCAGACTGTGCAAATCACTGTGCTCATTTGCATTTTTTTTTAAGACTTCATCCTCATCTGAGGGAATTTCAGGATTTATTAACTGTGAGAAAAATGACTTTGGCCATGTTAAGTCTTGAGGCAAAATCATCCTTTCAAAGAGAATATAAGAGATGAAAATGAACTGCAAGGATTGATAGGAATTTGCTTTTCAAACAGAATGAAGCTGAGATGAAAAAGGAAGAACTTTTGGGGAAACAACTTCTGGTTTTTGTGAAACGTCAGTTTTTTGTGTCAGGAGAGTCTCTGTCCTCTTACTGTGCAGAGAGTTGAGGCCTCTGTATCTTTGGAGGCATTTGTAGAGCAGGTCAATGGACTGAGCATTTAATAGTGCCATGATCCATTTTTAGTTCAAACATCCCAAAGTAAAACAGGTTTCCTACCAATATATAAAATAGTGTTGTAAATCTACTGTAACCACAGCAGCTTGGATGGTGACAGAAATATTTGACGCTTGTTAACCTTGGATTGTGTTTTGCCTGCACAGTGTAACATTTCTAAAATATGCAAGGAACACGGGCTGTAGCGATACACTAATCTTACGATACAATATGATACGGATTGTGCTCGCGATGCGATATATATCACGATATTCAGCAAACGATTCGATGCGATCTAGTACATTTTTATGATTTTCTGAAAGACAAAGTGATTTTGGTGACATTTTGTGACTGTTCCATAGACTTGGATTGAATTAATTGAACTGATGGTGTAATGAATGTTGTATTTATTATATATTTGCTTTGTTTAAATGGTAATTGTGTGGCCTTGTGTATTTGATTATGCAGAAAAATAACCTTTTTTTTTCTTATTCACTTATTTTAGATAATGTAGTAAATCTATTTCATTTCAGTTTTTCATTAATTGTAACTGGTTGACATTAATGTTGCACATGTACATTAATGTATTTTTAACGTACATGTGCAACTGAGTAGATAATGTCAGGTGTGATCGCTGTTATTTAATTCATGTGGATTTGGCATAAAACTTAACACGATACTCACGGATGAGAAATCGATACTTTATGAGGAAAAAAAAATATCGACACATATCGTAGAATCGATAAAATTACACAGCCCTACAAAGAACAGAGTTGTCTTTTATGAGAACATTGAAGTCCTGCTAATTCCTGCCCGGCACTTCAGCAAACTGAAAACATCAACGAAAACGAGACACGACCTGAAGTTGGACGCATTGATGCCGAATAAACTCCTATGGTTTTGTTCAGTGATGTGTTCCAAACTGTAGAAGATAAAAGATGTTTTTGTTCATGTTCTGAACAAGATGAAATATATACAAATAGTTTAATAAAATCCATTAAACATAAAAACGGTGATGTGTCTGTGTGTGTGTGTTGCGAAACATGAAAGGTGCATAGGGGTGTACATGGCAGGATATGCAGGAAAACATGAAAATACACAGCCTGAGTGAAAGCCTAGTTATCTACACTCCCCTACAGCTTTTTCTCTTTCTTTCTGTTTAATAGTGAGATCAGAAAGGAGGAGGTTCAGGCAATTACTGGCAGCCCAGGCTGTCTCCACAGACTCACTTTCAGCTGTACCGTGAAAATATGAGCCCCTATTTCAAATGTATGCAGATTTGATGCGATATGGAGTTAAACAAACTGACATGAATTAACTAGCGGAGTAAATATTTAGAAATGGAAAAGAGTACAATGAGGCCTAAAAGCTTTCTGTATGATCAAGGCTTCACGATATCAGCGGGATATCAGAAGCATTTGATACCATTCCTAAACACGGCGACGACAATATGAATGACAATTTCCCTGATTCTCTTATGCATTTGCTTGTTTTAGAATGACCTCTCTCTGGGAGCTTTTACCCTCCCGGCCACTAAATGTAGTCGTCGACGGCAATGAAGGTAAAATATATCGCTTGCATAATTTGCATGCAGGAGAATTCAAATGTAACAGGTATTACATCAAAGCAGCCCTTTTTGTTTGTGATGTTACATGCAGTAAAACCGTGATGAGCTCTGTGAGCGAATTTACAATATGGTGACAATATGGTGACATAAAAACATCAAATTTATACATGAAAAAATATATAGTCCATTCAGTCCAGTCACACAGACAGATTCCACTTCAGTCACATGTGTTGCAGAGAATGGATGCCAGTTCTAAAAGAACAGTCAGGTTCAGTTTATCATGCCAAATGCTCAACAGTTTTCAAAGGAACTCCAATTTCTGTGGCTTTACAGTAATCGCTCCTGCAGAGTGAACATGTAGTGGCAGTGGAAAGTCGACTGGACATTTAAGTCTTCAACTTTGCAGCGATGCCTCATGTATGCATGAAGCAACAGCAGGAAAGTAAACTCCACATGAACATGAAGAAACCTCCAACAGAACCTGGCTCAGTGTGAGCAGCCATCTGCCACGACCCTCTGGAGATCTGGAAAGATGGAGCAGACACACACACACACACACACACACACACCCACACACACACCCACACACACACACACGTCACTAAAATACACAGAGCAGCAGCCGTGCAGGAGTCCTATGGTAAAGAAAGATTAAAGAGATAATCGTACGAGTAGCTACTTTATTCACCTAGGATAGACTGTCGGATGTCTCTGTGGTGTACTACGGATTGATTTTGAACATTTCATACATTTCAAATTAAATGTTCAGAAATGCCTCAGTATTTGCAGTGTTAGAATTGATATCCACTTCTAAGTGAAATCCTAAGGGATGGCAACTCGTTCTTGCTTCATTGGGGCTCAGACCTGATCCCTCAGTTGAATCCTTTTTCCGTGGGATCCCTGAATGCGTCTTCACAGCACTTGAAGCATTTACCTCTGCTTGAAACTTATAAGGAGCAATATACTTGTCTGTGAAGCTCCTTTGATGCAAAGTGATAATGGCATGACGAGTTTCCTCGGAGGGAACTGTTTGACAAAGAAACGATTATTTCATGCTCCACTCTTTCTGTAAAGCAACAATCTGCTCTGTCAAAGTGACATTATGTGCTCTGTCCTGATGTTCTTCCAGGCTTTTTATTAACTCTTTATTAACACTGAATATCTCTAAACTTTTATCTCCATTTATTTATTCACTCGACCTATTTTTTCCATAATGGAATTTAGATTTTCACCGCGACTGCATAAAAGGTGTACAACTTTCTAATATTATACATAGAGTGCTTTTTAAGACAGCAGTCCCAAAGCTGTGCCAGTGTCTTGGTGAGATTGAGTGACAGTAAAGCAATATCACATGATTTACAGGACATGACAGCCTGGAGTGGACCCATGACCTTAACACGCTTTACAGGAAGACTAATGTAAGAGCAGATCTAACTTGTGCGAGAGACGGGAATCTTTCAGGGAGTAAGAAGGTTCACTCCTGCAGAGTTGTGCGTTGTTTTATATTTCAAGAACTGGAACAGTACACCTTGAAATGTTGCCTGTAAACATAACAGACATTTAATTTCTGGACATTTATTTTATATTGGCAAAGTTTTATCCAAATGTTGCAGCCTGGCTGCTGCTGAGATCAGTCTGGTGTGTTTCAGAGTCAAGTATTGAAAACGACGAGCTTCAGACTGATGTCCCCGGAGTAAACAATCTGCCTGTCTGCTGTGTGGGGAGGTGAACGATTTTAATCCTGCTACCAGAGGCTGTCAGTTCAACTCAATTCAGTTCAATACAATCTGGTTTTATGGTATCAAATTACAACAAATGCTATATATATGCACTTTGTCAGACTGTCAGGTCTAATTATTATCCTGCTATATAGGCCACAGTTATATACAACAAGTCAATCTCCTTCCAGTCCAAACAAATCATATGAGAGCATTTAGATGCAAGTTCAGTCTAGGCAAACAAAACAAAGACGCATCTCTGAAACGACTCAGAACTGACGGAAGCATAATGACTTCCCCAAAGTCTGACATGTAGCGCAAAGCCAGACTTTGTTTGATAATCCTTGACTTAGTTGAATATTTCATAAAATCAAAACAGATGGAAAAGACATTGACCAAAAAAAGATGAAACCCTTTTTATCCTATGACAGCAATTCCTGCCAACATGTAGCCGCTGTTGCCAGGCTCAGCAAAGCCTTCCCAAAATAAGTCGAGCCACTTCCATGGTTCACAGAGGGCTTGGTGTGGTTTTCTTTGAAAGCTTGTTTTTTTATTATTCTCCTCTTCTTCTGTGAACATAGTTGATAAGTCAGGCCAAAGAGCTCCAGTTTCGTCTCATCAGTTCAAAGAATTTTCTCCCAGAAGCTTTGGGGCTTGTCAACATGCATTTTAGTTAAATCCCGTCAGTTTTTTTTGTTGTGTGTGTGTGTGTGTGTGTTTTTCTTTTTCTTTTTTTTTTTCCGTCAACCGTGAAGCTCTTCTGGCTCTTCCACTACAGAGCAGACTTAAGCTTCAAAACCAAACAGATAGGAGATTGTCGTAGCTTGAATGTTTTTTGGTTTCTTTCGCTGTTTTTTTTTACCACCCGAGTCATCTGATCGTCTTTTGGTCACGTCTTCTGGCTTCCCTGTCCCAGGAGCTTCACTGCAGTTCAAACGACCTTCCATGTTTTAACAACATCGAAAACTGTGGCCAAAAAAAAAACAAAACACACGGAGCAGCTTTGGAGGTGATCTTGTAGCCTTCATCTGTAACATGGACATCTATCATCTTCGTTCTGAGCTCCGCAGACAGCTCCTGCTTTTTACTTTCTCTGTTCCCTGTGTGGCGAACGCTCTGGCGCAAAACTAGCCAGCAGCAGCAGCAGCATGTTCGCTTTAATTGGGCTCCATCAAAAGCCATGATCAATGGCCTCTTTAGATGCACTATTAAATCTGGCCGTGCTCCTTCAGTAGGTGTTTGCTGAATACATAGTGAATCCCTTCTGGTTCATGACATGCTAAAGGATTTGCGGTACAGGCTAGATGGTTGCTTTTAACCCGAGTCGTTTGTCGGAGGTTTTAATGAGCAGGAAGGGTCTCCGAGTGTATATTTACATATTTGAAATCGTCTGCAGCTGTGGCTTCACTCAGATTGAAGTTTCCCTGAGAAGCAAATTTTGAGACGTCTTCTGCCGTTAAGAGTTATTTTCAGAAGCAGATTTTCAAAAAGAACTATAAGAAACGGGATTTTAAAAGAGCATAAGATATCAGGCAGTGGCCTGTTTACAGAGGCGGAAACTTAAGTTTAAAGTGCTCCACATGTTGCACTGTTGATGTCATTTGATTCCCTTTCCGAGTCGTCTGAGGACAAACCGAGCGGCAAATGGGAAGCATCTTTCATTAACTGGGCACGAATGTTGGCAGATAAAAATATGTGGTTTACTACAATTTATTTAGGCCAAAGTTCAGAGTTCATAGCATTGAACAGTTCTATATTTTCATGTATGTTTTGAGCGAGGACAGTTTTGTTTAAACCCAAAGCTGTCCAAACACTCGCAAGGTTCTGCACCTGAAATTCTTTTCAAGTTTGTTTCTCAAAGAAACTGCGGTCTTCCTATCTAAACACTTTAAAACAATGTTAAAGGAGTATCAGCTAAGAAATGCGTGTAATTTACCATTGTTTTTGTTTATATTTTATTCATAAGATGTATGCCAAAAAGTATTTTTGCTCCTCTTAATAATCAGGAGGAAAACCTTTGTTGGCATTACAGCTGTCTAACATTCGTACAAACTGTGAGCAGCTGTTTGCATGCTTCCACCTGTACTTTGATGATATTTTGTGTTGATGAATTTCAACTTATAGGTTGCAAAGCCTGCTTGCCGTTACGTTGATTGCTCCCCAGACTCTTCATCAAATTCAAAGGCTCTTCTGCCAGTGCTACGAACAATCTTGTATGTTGTTAGTGCGTGAGGACCGCACAGTGCAACAAAAACCTTTCATATTTGGAGTATCAGTGTGCGCAAAATCAATATCACAAAGAACGCCATGAACAACATACAATACAACAGGTATTGTATGTTGTTGCAGTTCTTAATGATGTCTGTAGAGTATTTGGTGACAAAATGTTTTACAGGCTCATGAAAATGTAAGTGTGTGCATGAATGACTGAATGTAGTGTGAAGCTTTCTGGACTAGATGAAGCGCTGGACAGGTACAGGGCAACTCAGAAGGATGTCAAACATTTATTTTTTTTTGCTGTGCTAGCATGTTTCTCATTGTCAGTGCAGAAGACATGGCCAGATGCTGCGTTTTTTTAAATTTAATTTTAACAATGTTTTCTTACATTTTTCCAGTATTTGTATAGTCCAGCACTTGTCTCAGGACTAAATTTGTAGTGATCCAAATGTACTGTAAAAAAAATTCAAAAACTTTGCGTACTGCTTTTGATGATGAAGACGAGAGTCTGCTAATTCCTCCCTGACTTTTATTAGAAGCATGAAGGCAGGTAGTCCAGGCTCAGACAGTGACCAGCTCCAGGCTGGAGGGAGGCGACTTCGCCATCAGGTCTTCGTTTTATACCTTGGAGTTACACCTACTGATGCCCTTCGTTATCAACACGCATTGTGTGGGCACTGTTCTCAACAACATGCACTGAGAACGCCATCTTCTCTCTGCGCCTGCTGCTGTGTGAGTACAGAGACGGACAAGCCGGCCAGTTATCTGCTGAAGTCCCGTCCAGTCGGACCCGGCTGGTTGTGTTTTATCTAAACCACGTGTTCCTGTCGTCTTAAACTGGAACTTAGAAAAGTATTCATACCCTCCACAAGCATCTGGGCTCACCTTCTGAATAATACATGTTCTACCTCAACAGGTAGAAAATTTAAAGCGGCAGAAAAATATGTCTTCTTGTTAAAACTGTCACAGTGTTGGGACGGTATGTAATATAAATCAGATTATCTGTTTTATACTGTCACAACATAATAATGATTTTAATAAGTATGTAAAAAGTATTTTTTAAGTTACATGCTGCCTGTACCTTTAATACTGTGTACTTAAACATTAATATACAGCAAGCCCTGTCATCAACGCAAAAGTCAACAAGGTGCTTTTCTGATATCATTCAATCAACCAACATTAATTTAATGGGTTTGTAATCTTCAAACAACATTACTGGGAAAAAAAAGCGCTTTTTGTTGGAGGGGGAGTGATTCTATGAAAAATCCAGGGATTTTTAAATAAAATGCTATTGTGTCTTTCTTTGACTGATGTTAAAGAAACACTTCTGTTATTTAATAACTCGTGCACCTTTTGGTACCACTTGAGCCCAATTAAAACCTAAAAATAGAGATGAGTAACACTCGGCACAGAGAAGAAGAGATGAGAAGCAGCTTTTCAAGAGTAATTCATGTCTGAAGCCTTGGGCTTTTTTCTCTCCTCATGTTTTTGGGGTAACGGCAAAACAACAAAACGGCAAAACAACAAAACTCGGATGTTTCGTCTGAAACATCCGAGGAATGTTTCAGAAGAACGGCATGTCTCGGGAGACGTGAAAACAAAAGTGGGTGACTCCATGGTTTGCGCGTCTGTAGTATTGTTGCCATACACCAATGATTAAAGAACATTATTAGGCATAAATATTTTGTATATGTGAATTCCACTTGAATGTTGTGGGTTATGTATTATTCAGATGCAGGTTTTTCTCACTTAGCAGTCGGAAGCAGCAACATGCAAACGCATTCAGGTGCCATGCTTGTCAAATGCAATAAAGCTCCCTGCCATTTGTACAGAAAAATCCCAATCAGCATTCTCTAGCTAAGATCAGAGTTGAGCTTTTTTTTTTTTAATGGGCTTAATAATTCAGGATAGCTGAGACAACAAAAACAAACACAAAAAATGGGGAAAGTTGTATTTGGGATTTTCTGCATCTAAGTAGAATAGTAATATATAATTTAATAATAATGATATATATACTGTATATACACACAAGTATATAAACAAGTACCCATTTTTTTCATTTGCTGTTGGTTAAACATTTTACGTACAGGAAGGGTTTTGCTTGCACATGGAGATTCCTCCCTCAACTTTTACAACATAATCAGTTGCCTTTGAATAAACTGTCAGAAAACCAAAGATAAAGTTGCTTTTTATTGTCCTGGGCCGTCAAGTTTAAACTCTATCAGATTCAACTGAAATTATAATCTTTGTTTAAATCAATGTTAATTGTTTACTTTCAACAGTCTCTTTATTGTAGTTTCTCTTGGCTGCACTGTTTCCTGTACACGTCTCTGTCGACTATTAATGTTTCAATCCAATCAGATTTCAGTCTCTGTGTTGCCGGGGTCAATCTAATCTGCCCAGCACCTTCAGAATCAGTAGAGGAGGCATAAGATAAGCAAATAATATAGCAGTTGAAAAGTTTGGTTTTACCCTACCAGCTTTCAAATTTGTCTCACAGAGCGACCGAGAAGGCCCACGATGATGTCAGAGGGTTTTTTCCCCTCTGGTCAGAGTGACTTTATCAGCCCCCAGCTTTGCCAGCTAAGCACAACCTCAGCTGTAGGTTGTTAAGACTTATGAATTTACAGTATTTTATACCTACAAAGGCTGATGGAGAAGGTCTCAGGAAAGGTTTTAAAAAAATTTCGAGGGTGACTTTTTCCCGTAGAACATGACATTGTAAACGCGGACCACTCTTAGCCACCTGGAAAAGTGTTAGTAGTTCTGGGCGGCACCACAGGCTTACCACATCTGAGGAGCATTGCAAATTATATTGGTGGGAAAACCTGCTACTTGCAAATGATCAACTTTGTGTTTGGAATAACGGCAGCAGGTCGACGTCAGGATGGTTCATGTTGTAGGAAATCCCTCAACATGAAGCAGAACTATAATTCATATGTCACTTATAGCTGCGTGTTAAGTTTCCTGACAGCTACAGGAAACTTAACTCAGGACATCTGTGATGAACGATGGGGGGAATACATCCATTGACTAAACTGCTCCAGGTTCAGTCCCCAAATATGGCCACACTGCACCACTGTGATCTAAAAATTACAGCATGGAAATCAGTTTATTTTAGCTCAATTTCTTCACATAGACTAGATGTTACAGTTGCGTAAGAGATTTCTTTTCTTTTTGGGTAAAACCCATTTAGTGCAACACAGGAAATTGCTATTGCGGAAACATGACCCTTGTTTATACCCACTGCCCCTTTGTCTCTGCTGCAGTGCAATGCAAGATTGTAGAAAGTAGCCTGACTTCATCTGAAAGATTGACTGTGCGACACTTTGCTGACCTTTCTCCATCCCATTTCAGTTGCCAGCCATTTATTTCTTGTACACCCCCAGAGCAGACTAAATGTGTGCTTCACTTAGGGGAGCGACCACAGGAGGAGAACATTGTCTCTCTCCCCATCAAGCCTCAGAAGATAAAAGACACTCTTCATTTTCGATCCTTCTTCGCTCCTCCGCTAACTCTGTGTTGTGGTCAGACTTGGGAAAAGAGGGAGAGGAGATCAGTGAAGGAGGAAGGTGTGGAATACAGATCAGCAGCAGAGAGAACTCATGCCCAGATTATTCAGAATGCCTAATTGACCTCTGGCTCAGAAACGCCGAGTGCTGCTGCACGGTCTGCCCTTCCCCAGGACCCGCCACCTCCGACCCCCCCGCCCGCCATAATATTATTATACGCGTTTTGTGCGTGCCGTTGCAAATTGGAACTCTTGGGAGCCATCTGTGTTTTTTTTAGACTCGCTCCCTCTGTAGTCTTCGAACGGCAAGACAAAATAAATAAAGTCAATTCTTGATCTTTCCAGCAGAGGCAGAGCCATTCGGTCTCCAAACATGCTTTACATGCTTAGTGGAAGTAAGGGATAACGTGCTTTAGTTGGATTAGGCTTCAGCTGTTGTTTCTGATGTGTTTAATAAGCCAGGATGATTTTCCATTTAAACTCACTGGCTTAAATGAAGTATTAGATTCATTCAATTTTATGCTCAATGAAAAGATAAAAAGCTAAGCAGTTTTTCACCAACGTTATTACTCTGGCACTGCGGAGGGGTTTCCCCAGCAGATCTATAAAAACATGCACTCATTAAGTAGCCGCTCAGTCTAACAAGATAAATGCGGTGAGATTTTGTTTAAAGATGTTTGGGAGAAAAAAAAGTGACAGCAGTAATACCAGGCATTTAGTACAAGTTTTGTTTTGGTATTAGAAGAACTCTCATGCCTAAGGAACTCGATGTACATACTGTCCCACGTGGTCGTCTGTTTTGGGCTCACCAACTCACACACACACACACACACTCCACACTAGCCGAGAAATTGCTGCATTTTTGCTCATTGGTTGTGTGCTGTTATATTTACATTTGGATCACAAATGGCATGTGGCAGCAGTACAAGTATCACTAGGTGCTAATGCCCTAGTAACACTCACTCTTCAGCTTTTAATCCAAGGCTTCTTATTCAAGCCTTGGCACGATGAAGCAAGATGGGTCAATATACACTAGATGTGAAAGGAAAGTCCTCTTCGCAATGTGTACAGAAATCTGAACATAAACAAGAAGGTTTTGACCTGCAGTTCAGTCTAGTCAGAAAAGACAAAAACCAGTTTAGAAATTTGCAGTAATATGTTGACTTGCCGCCTCGTTTCTCACATTATGCCAGCAGCAGCAGCAGGTTGTCACTGTTTGCGCTTTTCCCTCAGCACAAATATTAACCGAGTCAGAAATCAAACTGTGGCCTGGAATGATCTCACTGGCATCTACTGCAAGTGTTTTCTGACTAAAGTGTCTTCAGTGCCATTGAAGAGGAATCTGTCCCACCATTTGTGGCGCTCAGTTGGTCTTTGACGGATAATGTGCAGTTTGTCGTTTGGTGGAGGTCACGTATAACCTCCGTGTGAGTCTGTAATTTAAAAAGGAGCTCCTGAGCAACAGTATACTCAGCCCCTGAGTGTGTGTCATAAAGTCCCTTCTCTTTAGTTAAAACCTCATTTTCTAACAGAGAATTAACTAAACAAACCTTCTCTCCACCGAACACACACACACACACACACACACACACACCGACAATCATATAATCCAAACGGTTGAAAGTCATAAAAGCTCAGCTTATTATGTTAACTTCGCCTGCCCACTTGGATGTTTTGCATCGGATCAATCAGGCAATCAAGAGTCCATATTAAGATTTACTTTTTGTAAAGCAACTCTGTCCCTAGCCTGCGTAGGCAATCACCTTCTCCATATTGCAGCCTTGGAATACCAAGACGGGATGGTTGCAAAGAAAAAAACAAACTTAAAAAAAGGAGAGTGTTTCTGACTGAGAAGTCAATTGACCACAATAGTGCAGAGAGAAACATTTGTCTGTGCCAGGGCTAATGGATACCATTTTTATAGCTGTTGGGTATAGAAACTGCTACGGAGGTTGGACACGTTCCCATTTCAATTATGGCAGAGATTTACAGTGTTGAACAATGGAAACGGTGATAACCAAGGTTGTTTCTAATTCACAAAACAGTTTCTAGATCGTTTCCTTTGACAAAAGTAGTGCTGTATGAATAGATATCAAAGTAACACCACCTTAAAAAAAAACAACCTATTTTACCTTCACCTTTCCTTTCTCAGCACACCTCAATTCAGCTCCTCTGAGCCATTTGTTCAAGCCTGTAATACACCACCTGGCTTTCCCTGTCAAAGAGACTGAGTGTCTACAAAAGGGTCTGAACAATTCTCCTTCCTAGCTAGGAGACTTTTCCCTGGAGCTCAGAAAGAATTCTTTTCATGCGGACCAAATGCTTCTAATGCCCACCTAGTTAAAGTTTTTTTTTTTTTTTCTCTGCCCACACATTGTCCTTGTAAATTAAACAGAAATAATAAAGTGAAAAGAATTAAATGGCCATTCATAGCTAATAACGCTGTGAATGGCGTTATTAAAAAATGTTGTGGCTGTTTGAAATGACTGAAAGTTGCTTGATCACCTTGATCTGCATGAGAATGCTTTTGATTACTGTGAACATCTTGTGTTCAGATGGTGTAAACACACATAAAGGAAACGGTTCTCCTAAGACGCACCTGCTAGTTACGGCAACAAAGACCAGTTTGTCTGAATTCCTTATGGGGTTTAATTACTGGGGTAATTTAATAATTTACTTCCTGTAATTTTTCAAAATAAAAACTATAATGAAAATATAGTGCAGTGTGAACATTAAACAACATGCTTTATGAATGAATACTGATTGGTTTGTGTGTTTGGATTGCATAGTGCAGTTTGTCTGTAACTTTGGTAACGTTCAGAGCATAATAAAAGGCGCATTGCAGACGGAAATGGACCAGCTACATTAACCGCTGTTGGACTTCTCGTAAATGTTGTAAAAATATTATGATATTATCAATCTTATTTTTTCATTGCTCTGTTTTTAGGTTTATTCAGATAATCCGACTAAGAAGTTGTGTTCTTATTTTTAAAACAAAACTTTGCAGTTGAAAACCAACGCAGTGACATGTTGTGTGTTTGTGAGAAAGTCAATATGTATGTACATCGCATCACATCATATACCAGTCAGATCTTACAGAGACAGAAGAGGATGGATGGATGGATGGATGGATGGATGAGCATTCAAAGTACTATTTTGTTACTTTTTTCTCTCAAACTCTTTCCATGTATAAGCTTGAAACCCATGCATATACATTATTCACTAAATCCAAATAGATTTTACAGCAGTAAAGGTGCTTTTCCACTACAAATCACAATACACACTGACACAAGCAGAGCCACCTCTTCACATTGACTAGTTGCATAGATAAGTGTTTGTAGAGTATAGAAATTTGAGTTTTTTCTGCCTGCAGGTTGGCTCACAACCACATTTTTTGCTCCCAGGTTGAATCTTAGCACTACATTGTTTGCATTTCATTTGCTTTGTCATTCAAGACAAACGTATGATAAATGTCAAGTTTCTGAACCAGACTGGTGATACTTGAACAACCCCTTCAACAGAAGATTGGAGGAGGGCTTTATAATCAAAACCTTCTCAGATTTATAACAAAGTCCAGGTCCATCCCATCTTTAGCCCTTATTTCTATGGTGTAGGTGGGGGAATCCTTTGTTCTGTCCACATCGGCTAGAGCAGGAGTGGCTAATGGACGGCTCGCAAGCCACATACACATTTTCTCGCTTTTCAGTGCGGCTTTCTGTGACTTGACTGGTGTGTCAAGATTCCCATGTAGTTTGTATTTTATTTTGAAAATATTTAGAAAAACATCAGCGTCAGCCTCCGCTTTGACTTCTGTCCAGCAAAGACGCTTTACACGTCTGTGGTCCAATAATCTTTCTCTAATGCAGTTACTTCAACTGAGCCACTGGCACAATTAAACGGGAAGGTTCTGCTTCTGGCACAAGTCATGTTCGCTGTTTGGCAGAGCACACATGTCCGTCGTAAACCTGCCTGGCGGTGGAGGATGCGGTGAGGTCAGTTGCTGTAGGCAACCAGGGAAACCTGAAGTTGAATTTTAACAATATGCCTATTCTCCTGGGAGGTAATATTTTACTGTAAATGTGTGTGTGGGGTCCATGCGACCACTGTCCACATGTGAGGGGGGACACGTCTCTTTCACATACAACTGTTGCACGGTGTGGTTTGATGAAAACCTACATTTTTAATTATTATTATTAAATACTTATTTGTAAGGGGAAAAAAAAGTAAAAGAAAGCAACCTTTCTGCTTTTCCCTGTTTGTCATGAGCAGAAATCCAAAAGATTTTCTGTTTGATTTACACATTTATCATACAGCACATAAGGCCAAGTTAAGTCATGTTTGTTTACTGACAAGAAAGATGCGAGAACTGATTGTGCATCAGATCCTTAATGTCCCACTTCTCAGTTGACTTTTTTTTTGAAACCATAAACTAAATACCTGCTACAGAGGGAGGGCGGGGCGGACGATCATCTGTCTCAAGGCAATCCGGTTACATCATTAAATTAACAAGCTCCTAGATTTATACACTTTCTCGGTTTCAAGAGGAATGTATGACACACTTAGATTACTATTATTATTATTTTATTTTTTTAACCAGAAAAAGCCTTTATTGTGAGTCCTATCGTTGAATTTTCATCCTCAAAGTTAGTGAAGATTCAGCCTGGCAAAGTTTCCTCTAACGTGGGCGAGGTTACGTAGATTGTGTTTGATCCACCTGTTATTTTTCTTTTGTCTTTCAAGAAAAGTTTTTTTATGTCTCTCCTGTTAAGTTTGTTTATGTGGAGACAAAAGAGAATGTTGGAAAATATCAGGCTATACAATAAAAAACTCAGTGCAAGTTAAAAATACCAGCATTGAGTTATGAGGAATATAGATCTGTTTATGTGCTACACATTCAAACTTAAGCTGAACACCAAATACTGAATCCTAATGTCATTATCTGCAATGGAATGCATATTAATTGGAAAACACTGGAAGGTTAGCTTGTTCAAATGTAAGATTACTGCAGAGCAATTTATGTAACACTAAATCATAATTTCAATACCGCCAATAAGAGGGAAACGTTTTCCTTATTGACGTGAACATGAAGCACTTTTACAGTCGGACCGTAAAAACCTGACCTGGTGTACAGCATCCTGAAGAATGTTAGCTGGTCCTTTTAAGGCAGGGCTGCAATGAAGTTGAAATGTGTTTTGGGGGATAAAGTTCATTTTCTAGGCAAATATTGACTTTGCAATCAATTGCTGTTACGCTGATCACTCTTTATGACATTCTGGAGTATATGCAAATGGCTGTTATAAAAACTGAAGCAGTAGACTTTGTAAATATTAACATTTGAATCATTCTCAAAACATTTGGCCATGACTGTAGAGAGAGAAACACTGAGAGAAAGAGAGATTGAGACACACCTTATAGTTTGGGAGAGTATATCAGATATGTCGCTCAAGCATACTGTATTATTCAAAAACTCTGAATTAATGAGATAAGTTTAATGTGCAAACTAATTTCTGTTGTCGTTTATCTATTGAAAGTGAATTTCATGTGCATTATCTTGATGTATTGGAGGAAATCCATATCCATTACGTTTTTTTAAAACCTTGATTTATGTGTGCAGTGTTGCTAACAGAGGGACGCTGAACCGTGCTGCTGCCTCACAAGAGCCATAAGTTTAGGTACCTCCAGACAAGCTTAGTTGTGCAACTCAGTTTGAAAAGTTTCTCTCCTTGCTAAGTAAAGTAAAGCAAACTTGTTAGTTCAAACATTATCACTCCACATTCAGACTGAAAGTCCAGTTTTTTAGCTTTAGAGGATTGGATACAGTTGGGTTTTTTTCTTCGTTTGTTTTTTTTGGTCTACTAAGTGACTTTTAGCTGCTCTTTTGGCACTTCTAGTATCTTCATAGAACAACTTCTGAAATCAGAAGTATCAACATCTCAAAATATAATATCAATGAGATACTATATTTTATGCCAGATCTCTCAAGTTTGGATGTTTTTTGTTTTTTTTAAGTGATGTACAATGAAGTTATTTTAATTAACTAGAATTACACGTCATGTATAAGTGAACTTCCAGTTCATCTGTACAATCGTCACCTGAAACAGGAAATGGTTTCATGCTAATTGTCAGGGAAAGGTTTTGATCCTTGTGTGCATTTATGCTTCCTATACTGCCTGGTTGTATGACAGGACGGTAAAGCTGTGATTAACTGTGTTACAGGAAAAGGTGAGAGTGATTTCTGCGTGGGCCACAGATTCATTCTACCGGCTGTAGGCACAGAGTGTTAGGACTGTTTCACAGTGATTCGACTCGGTTTGAAGCTTAGTATGATTTTGGATTGCTTTCCTTGACCATATAAAGGTCTGAGGTGGGTATAGCCGAATCCAACATTAGGCTATACACACCCAAATTTAATATAAGTAACCCATACCAGAGGCACCTGCGGGATGTTATCGGAGGGTACGCACAACGCCATCACTGCACCTGACGTGCAAGAGCACAACCGCGTCTCCGACGTCATGACGCATGTCACACAAAACCAGCACAAACCTAAACCATATGCAGGTGTAACACGCGTGGCCCACATGTTATTTATTTTATTTTTTTTTTACAAATTATGCGAAATAACAAGTACATGAAAGCAAAGCCTACCTGTTTGACACAAGGAAGGAGGAGGACGGAGATTCCCAGGTTCAGGTGGTGTCCGTACAGCTGCAGGCCCCCTGACCCATATATAACTAACTAAAATTTACTCAGAGGAAATATATCATGGTTTGGGTTACATAAAAATAACATATATAATACGCCAAACTTAATTTTAATGAGCCCGGAAACCGAGCGTCTTTCTTTTTATTACGGTCTTCTTGACAGTTTAGAATTCTTTACAATTGTTGCTTGAAAAGCTCAGTGAAAGGCTTGAGCGAAACAAAATGAACAAAAAATGAAATTTGCACCAGCTCTTTATGTGAAACAAATGCACCAAACAAAACTGGTTTGGTGCACTAGCACTAGCATGTTTTCTAGTGCTAGAAAACATGCATAAGAGTTGACCTTAGCTGTTACTAATAAACTGTCATTTTAGCGATCTTTTCATATGCTAATGAAGTCGTTAGCATTGTTGCTATGCTAATACACAGTACAAAAGCAAAACAAGCTGTTGGGATGAGGCTAATTTCTGGCAAAAAACGAATAATCACAAAACAATCTCTAAATCAGCTCTTTTAAAACAAATGATGTCAAACAGAACATAGAATAGACTTGCAGCATTGCTCTCGAAGGTGTAAATAAAGATTCAGGACACGGGAGGTGAAGTTTATACATGATAGGCAGGTTTTCTCTGTTCTCTGCTCACACAGCTCCCTCCGGTGGTTCCACCAGTGGTAAAGCAGATTTTTGACTCAGCAGGGTATTCAGCAAGTGTACGTGCAGTTTCTGTGTTTCCCCCACTTCCCTGAGAAGCGTAACCAGTCGTGTAACGACGACCTCTGTCCCAAGCCACGGGAGCTGCTCATGCTTGATGAAGAGCCAGGCCTCCCAGCAGGAGTTATCCTGGGTCTTCCCAGAGCGGAGGTTGTGATGGGGCTTCTCATTCTGTGGAAACCGGGACTATGCACGTTTGAGGTGGAGCCAGTTGTAGTAAATTCCAAGAGAGGTGATTTAGATTCTTCGCTAGATAAAGAAATATTCCATCTTTTTTAGGATCTGAAATGACAAATCAGAATCTAACAACTACATGCATTTGTACCTCTGTTAATCACTGGAAAGACCCAGAATAGTTACTGAAATAACTTGAAATGGAAAATAATAATAAATTACTCAAATTTACAGGCATATTACAAGAAAATAATGTTCAGCTAAAACAGCCAAGAATGGCTAAAAGCAAAAGAATTGCACTACTGTATTCTGGATTGGCCTTCTTCTGCTTTGCTCTGCCTGCCTTTGTAGGAGGTAAAGTGGCAAAGGGGAAATGAGCCTGGTGGGTGGGCATTCGAAGTCAGCTTCCTTCTTATTGTTCATTATTAAGATCCAAGCTTTAAGTCGGAAAAGTTCTCTTTTTTTGTTACTTTTCATTTATGGAGTTCTTTCTTTCTTTTTTTTATTGCCAATTTTGGCTGGATCAGTCCTCCAACAAAGGGGCTTTTAACATGGTTATTTTATTGAAACAAGATTAATTCTCATGCTCTCTATCCATCCATCCATCCATTTTTTGTTCACCCTTGTCCCTAATGGGGTCGGGAGGGTTCTCTATCTCCAGCTAAGTTCTGAGCGAGAGACGGTGTTCACCCTGAACAGGTCGCCAGTCTGTCGCAAGGCAACACAGACATACAGGACAAACAACCAAACAACCCACACACACACACTCACTCACTCACATCTAGGGTGAATTTAGAGAGACCAATTAACCTAACATGGTTTTGGACTGTGGGAGGAAGCCAGAGTACCCGGAGAGAACCCACCATGCACTGTGAGAACATGCAAACTCCATTCAGAAAGATCCCGGGCCGGGAATCGAACCCAGGACCTTCTTGCTGCAAGGCAATAGTGCTACCAACTGCGCCACTGTGCAGCCTCACAGGGCCATTGTACAACAGAAATTGTCTGAATTCAGTTGCCTTCCGTTGACTGTATTCCACCAGTGACTGTGGTTTTGAGACAAATTTCTTGGAAGATTTCTGGTTCATTTCAAGTGATTAGAATGGAAATGGAAACCCTAAAGCAGGGGTGTCCAAACTTTTTGCAAAGAGGGCCAGATTTGATCAAGTGAAGATGCCCGGGGGCCAATAGTTTGTTCGGACATTTTTTAACTACAAAAGTTTCATGCAAATACACACCGTTATAAAACAATTTTCATTGTCACAATTATCTTAATTTTTCAAATGACAAAAAAACTAATATAAGCCACTCAGGCAAATGAGAACAACTCTAAAAACCCAAATTCTGCCTTTCTTTCATATCTGGAGAGTCAGATAACATTGAACAAACTGTATAAAATACCTTAAATTTACATGAGTTTAAAAATATCTTTGCCTCAAGAACATTTTAAACAGGAGTTATAAGTAATGCAAAGTTGTCTGTTATTATTAAATCTTAAAACAAGTGAATTTTGCTCGTCATTTACTATATCTACAGGTTCATAACCAAATCTTACTCAAGAGTTTAATAAAAATAAGTGCCATAAATCCAGGTGCATAAATGTTCTTTTGGCTCTTCACTGCTGATAATGACAGATGTTACCGTTCAAAACACTCAGTTTTATGTCCTCAACTCTCAGTGCCACACTGTTACTGTCAGGTAAACATTTTTCTCAAATTCTTGCTTCTTCTCAGGGCAAAATGTTCTCCACCATTTTCATAACACAGTCTTTGATAAATGTATCTTCAGTAAAAGAGGGTTTGCCATGTTTAGCTATTAACATTAACTTCGTAGCTGCTTTGGTGGTATTTTCTTTTGACTCACAGGCCCAAAGAAATCGCTGTTGTGATGCCAGTGCAGCTTGGAGCTGCTTCACTTTTTCAGCACGGTCACTTCCTGTTAGCTTGTTGTATGTGTTAGCATGTTTAGTCTGGTAGTGTCTCTTTACGTTGAAATCCTTAAACAAGGCAACCATCTCATTACAAATTAGACAAGCACAATTGCCTTGATTTTCAGTGAAGAAGTATTGTAATTCCCATCTCTCTTGAAAGCGGCGGCCTTCACTGTCAACTTGTTTTCTTTGCAGTGGCCATGGCAGAAATGAGTGGAGAGGGCTTTGCTGGCAGACTAATAGTATTAAAGTGGTGCTGCCACCATTTGGTGAAAGGGGGAATTACAGTTTCAAGTTTTATGATTTATTTATTCTGTTTCACGGTGCAGGCGGGCCATAAATAATACATTATAAAACCGAAGCTGCGGGCCGTATGAAATCTGACCGCGGGCCGTGATTGGCCCCCGGGCCGGACTTTGGACATGCCTGCCCTAAAGGGTCCCTTGATCCATAAACCTATAACTTTTGTAACACGTCAAGCACAAAACTCGACACCATTCCTATGCCAAGCTGAAGCAAGGGTGAAACTCCATGATGGTGGTCCTCATCTATGAAAAGTTCAAAAGTTTCATCTGTTTGTAGAGGTGCTGTACAATCAGGAAACTGTCATCAAGTGTGGTGGAGGGGGTGAGGCAGAACGCAGCGGACTCAGGTTGTAGAAAATAAATGGTGATTTAATTTTGAAAACACAAATCCAAAAACCAGGCAGCACAGCTGAGCGGAAGGCTAACGCTCAACACTGGTAGCAACAGGTAAACGAATGGACAGCTAGACAGCAACGACAGACTGGTGCGACACATTCGACAAGGACCCGACAAAAACACAGGTGGTATTAAATACACAAAGGGTAATCACAGAACGAGAAACACCTGGGAACAATCAAGGGGTAGACAGGACAACAGGGAGACTCAAGACACAGAAATCCAAAATAAACACACAGAAAAACTCAAATCAGCACAGAAAAAACCCAATCCTGACAGAAACACAACCTTGTTATCCATGTAAAGTCGATGCTCTGCACAGCGTTCACAGGGCCAGAATGACATTTGTTACATTTCACAGATACAGGCACCCAGAAGTAAAACATTAAAATGTTTTCATTTGTACGGCAAACCCTCTTGAGTTATTGACTTCAGGTCTTCAATAAAGTCTTCTAAGTATTCTTTGACAGTCAGGCTTGGACAAGCCTGCATACAAACCAATGACAATAGCACCACTCTTTGGAAATGTCTTAATCATGGCCAAAATAGGCCATAACTCGTTTTTGAGCTTCTGAAGAGCACCAACCCATCAATGTTCATACGTAGACGTAAAGTGTCAGCTGAAGGATGAGTCGTTTAACATCTGTGAAGTTGTAGCTTTCGCCACTCCAAAATGATAGAAAATACTTTCCCATTTCTTTCACTTGAAAGGTTTTAGGACTTCTTGAATCCTTGGGTAAATCCAAACTATGGTGCGCTAAAATATGTAGTAGCTCTGTCAGTGCACTTTGTGAAATATTTTGATGTGCTGCCTTATCTGCTAGCAAAATTTTAAGTTCATGTGTAGGATCAGTTTCTTCACAGGTGCTGTCCAAGCCTACTTCAATGCTACTGCCAGTATATTTTGTTCCAGTTGTTGTTCATTTTCATCTTCAAATTCTGTATCAGACTCTTTTTCATTTTCACTCAGACCAGCTTCACAGCTCCTCTCCTCTCTGGGTATCTGGTTGTCCACTTCAGAAGCACAATCCAAATCAGAGAATGCACCACTTTTGACCTGGATGTCTTCCAAAAACTTGAACTCTGAACTTTAGTCCTTCCTGTGGCTCTTATCCACCTCTGCCTCATTATATAAGCTCATAGTTTCTAATTGTTTTTTTACTGGTTTCTCCCCATATTATCTAAATGTTTCGTTTCTGTTGCCTGACCTGCGTTCCATGTTTTGCTACGCTGTCATTTTCTGCGTATGCTTTTCTGTTGATTTTTAGTTTTTGTGTTTACAAAACTTAACTGCAACATGATGCTAATATTGTCAGATTTCTTCATATTGGATCTTTTCTACTGCTCTAAAGAGTGCCTCAGTTAAACCCGATAAAAAACGACACATAACCTACTCTACATCCCTGTGTGCTTAATGACTGCAAGCTAGATTATTTTTTATAATTTTCTGAAAACATATATTTTCTTTAGACAAACTGCTGTTAAGAAACAGCAGCTGAAGTTCCTTTGACATTTTATTTTCACAAATGTTTATTAATTTACAGAGCGAAAACACTAATAATATTTAACTAACCTTGTAAAGCCTTAGTTACATTTCTCAATAGGATTCAGTGAATCGGTCTGCCTGTGCTCCAGCATACGGTGGAGCTGCTTTTAACACTCTGTCAAAATGCCGATGTTTGGAATTTTCTTGTCATGTTTTTATTAATCCTTTTTTTTTTTGCTCTGTAATAAAAAGTTACATTTCAAATGTGAAAATAAGTATTCCAACTGTTCTTTTTAGGGCTTTGCGACTAATTACATTTGCATTTTCAACTGAATTTTGGCCCCAAGTAGTCATAAATCTACATAATTTGCAAAAAGATCATTTTCCCCTTTTTTTCCCACTTGTAGTTGCCTCTCAGAGGCCCCACTATATAGCTGTGAATAAGTGAATATTGGCTAATATTTATGGTATTTTTCATAACAAACCAACCTATGATTGAAAAGAAACAGGACTAACCCTAAAACCTTTTGGCTGTTTCTGTCTGTCTGGGTGACTGGAGGTCTCATTGATAAAGGATTGCGTCGGATTCGTACTAACAGTGTAGGTGCCCCCAACAAGCAAAAATGGCATACGCCAAAAAAAAAAATTAAAAAATCTGATTTATAAAACCGTGTGTAAGCACAACGGCCCGCAATTTTCCTTTTATAAATGACAGATGTACCTCAAAGATCCCACCTCAGGTTCTGCCCACATTCAACCATAAATAGTCAATGTCAGTTTATTTAATTGAGCCAGCCGATCAACGTTATTTCATGATTAACGGGAGACAAAAAGGGAAATTAAACACAATTCCACAGAGGCAGAAAGCGATGTGAACGAGGTGGCGGGTTGGAGACGTAACTTTCAGTTGCCACGGTGATGTGAAATAATGTTTATAAACCTCCGCCTGGATGCTAGGAGCCACGCTCGGTCGTCGCCAGTGGATCTGTCGCGCAGCATTATGGACGGGATGTTAACAGGAATCACTGTGTATGTTGATCACCTTGTCATAATTTATGCTAAAAAAAAAGACCTAAAATAAAATAAAACTGGTGTTTGATCATTGGGCAGAGAAATATGATGGTGACAGAACGTTTAAATATCCTGTAGACTTTGGTTTAGGATTGGGGCTGCCTTATAAACCTTTTATTTGAAAGGTTTTCGTGCTCAAGGATATATCGAAATGCATTTTTAAATCCTTATGATAAAAGTGATCTATGGTTTAAGTAAAATATGTAATAAAATGTATGAGGGGATCATGATGAAGTGTGGCTTCAGTTCCCCATCTCACCATCTGTCATTATTTTCACCCTGTTTCCAGAACAAGCGTACGTGGAACAGTGGTGGCGTAAGGGACCGCTCACTTTCACGTCATAGTTATTGATTGTAGAAGTCCTAATATTTTTTGCTTTTTACGTAAAAATAAAATAAATAAAATCTGTCCAGTAAATACAGTGTTTTCCCAAACTCCTGAGTTATTCTAGTACATAATTGACCAGAATAATTTTATTTTGATATTCTAGTAACACAGCTTCCTTGGTTATTTCTAATGCTGGGTTTTTCTAATACGTATTTTCTCCCCCATTTCTACAGACGCACTGAACCAGAAGGATTAATAATTCCTTTCACACACATCAGGTTCACCAGGCTGCTCTCTTTTGGCAAACATTTAATGTCATTCGTTTTGTGACTGTTCATATTGAAACCACACCTCTGACTCCTGAAGCACTGGCTTTAAGCATCCAACCAAACTCAAACCTGTTTGAGAACATTAAAGCCATGTAAAAAAAAAAAAAAAAAAGTATCCTTTTCTTCTGTCTGACTGTGACCAAATTGGTTTAAGACTATTTTTTTTTATTTGGCTGTTTTTGGTTAGAGTGTTCCATTTGAACATTTTTCCTTTCCATTTCAGCCCTTTGTGACTTTGCCCTTTGCGCTGAAATAGGAAAAGCTGTGGAGTGAATTATCATCCGACTTCCTCCTCTGTTAGAGCTGTGCAGCAGGTTAAAGGGTACGCTGAGAGAGCACAGACACCTGACCAGCGGCGCTTCCTGAAGACACCGTATGGAGTCAATGTCTCTGCACCAACTACCGTACTTTTTTCCCAGGGATCTGTAAAATACTTAAATCAGAACAGAAAATCTTTTCTCAGCACGTCGTTGAAATACCCTTTAGGGGGTTTTAGCTCTGGGAATTTATTGTACATTATTGGCACTGGGCTTTCCTTTGAAGCTGTTGGCACCAGTGATCCTATGTATCGGCTATATATTGGTTCATTTGTTGCAAAAGTTTAGAACTACTTCAATTTTATTAGAATACGTCAGCATCGTTCCTCTGTCGGGAATCCAAGCAGATTTTCCATATTGAGACAACTGAAACAAAAAGAAAGACATCAGTATTTCCCAAACTAAAGTTTTATTTTTTCCCCCCCTTTTCCAGTGAAAGTAGGATTTGAAAATCAAGCAGCATTCGAACCAACTGAACATTTCCACATTTTGCCATGTTAATGCACATTGTGTGGTAGACCAGCACAAATGAGTAATTTAACCTTTAGTTGTCCATCTGTCTGTCCAACCTTCCCTCTGTTTTGAAACAAATTGAAGTCCTGCACAAAAACCACATCAGTACATCTCAATAGCAAGCTCTGGGTTTTTACTCAACAGCGATGCCAACTTCAACTGTCAGTGCGTTTGTCAAGCAACTGACAGGTAAGTCCTGTTCTCGTATGTTTCCTTTCTGATACCACGATGGGTAACGTCCATCGATTGTCTATAAACGCTTTATCCACGTAGGGGGGAGGATGGTGCAGAAAGGAGGCGCCTACTTCCAGGGATTAAAAGAATGCCCATTTTTCCAAATTAAATACAAACGCAAAAAAACGTGAAGAGCAGGCATTCTTTTGTATTCAGGCCCCTTGATTTAATTCTCAGTAGAATCCCCTTTTCCTGTTATGTCTGCGCACAACTAGCGACTGAAGAAACGGCTCACGGCCAGTTAGTGGTGCATCAGATTTTCTGTGAGATTTGGGACTGGACTTTAATTTGGCAATTCCAACTCATGAATATGCTTTGATTTAAATCAGGTCACTGTGGCTGTACATTTAGGTTTTTGTCCTGCTGAAAGGTGAATCAATCCGTCCGCAGCCTCCGACAGGTGATTGCCTTGTGTTTAACTCCACCAGCTTCCAATCAACTCTCTTCAGCTTTCTTGTTCTTGCTGAAGAAAATTATCCCGACAACCTGTCACACCAGGTTTTCCTGTGGAGTGTGTTTTCAGGGTGATGTGCATTTTTATTGTTCTCCAAACTCTTATGTATGAAACTTACATAGAGGAAAGAAATTGTATCGTTATTTGTTATGTTATTGCTAAATTTCTATATTTGGGTAATGTGTTTTTTTTTTTTTTTACCCACTTTGATATTTAGACTGCTTACCCAACATTTAACTTGGTGCAAAGTACATTTTTGCAAGTACAACTTAGGATATAAGACAGACTTTATATGAGGTACTGTATGATAGGCTAACACTGTAGATAACTGACATTTTTTAAAATGTCAATCAAAAAATAAACTTTTTAATATGGGACAACTTTAATGTACAGTTTTTCTGCTCTGCCATCAGTTTCATCAGCTTCAGTGATGTTGAGAAACTGGATTCACAGATGAAAACATGATCACATTAATCAGCTTCTATCATTTCTTTGTACATGCTGAAATGAGGTAGCACAGATGCATATTCAGTTTACCATACAAGATACTTTATGTTAAGAATTAATTATATTTGTGATGAGATTGTTGATATTCACTCAGTTTGTCAAAAGGTTTTTGGTCTATATTCATATATATGTCCGTATCTAAATTGTAACTTTTGAAGTTTCCACTCTGTTAACTAAATCTATAAATTCAAGCTCTACGCTTAGAGCTTGATGTTTTGCATTGTAGCAAAATGCTAAACAAAACAAAACCAAAAAAAAAAAATCATACGTATGACACATTTTCAGCTCAACAACCTGTCTTTAAGCCTGTAGTGGATCTGAAGTGAGACTGTGGGTGAAGCCATGTGGTCTGAGGAGCGGCTGCAGCTGATAGAGTGGTACCTGCTCAGTCATTGGCTTTTTCAGCCGCACTGTCACTGTCCTTGAGCAACGCACTTACTCCCACATTGCCTCTGCGTTGGTCGGAGCAAGAGGTGTCCATCTTTGAACGTAAGTGCTTTATGATTATCGTGGGAATGATTTCACAGTGAAAAACACTTTATTTGACGGGGTGTGCATAAGACTGGTATGACTCTGTCATAAACATGACAGCACCTGTAATGAACATAACAGAGTCTTTATGAATGTCTATAACTGTTGTCATGGAGTGTCTTTCGGTAAATATTGACACTTTAATGCAAAGCTGGCATTTTTAATGGACTTTCAAGGCCAGTTTTAGAGCAACTTTGCATTAAAAACCTCATTATTTACCGAATGACACTCCATGACAACAGTGATAGACATTAATAAAGACTTATTCATGTTTATGACAGTGTCATGTCAGTCTCTTAGTGCACCCTTGACAGGGTTAAGAGGTCATCTGTCTGTCTATCTATGTACTATATATAAGTATATGTATATATATATATATATCTATATATAGATATATATATATATATTTGTACATATTGCGCAGACTGAGCCTTGTTTCCGTTTGTCTTGTTTTTAAAGAATTATAGCTCTGATTTTTATCAGAGCGTGGGTGACCTCATGCTTTTTTCTTTTTGTAATTAAAAGAGCTTTGTCTCAAATAAAGGATTTTTATTGTCAAACAATAACATTATATAAAAACAACATTCTTAATAAACATCCTCCAGGGAGGCAGTTCCATTATTTTATTATTATTATTATTATTTTTTACCAAAGCTGGTACACATTGCTAAGCTTTTACCCATGATTGTTTGGAAAGGTCAGCTGAATAATTAGTTTGACAAATGAATTGGACAAATCAGATCATTTGTCAAACTAACTGCAGAAATTGAACATTTTATGAGCTGTCAGAGTTAACCACATATTCCTGAGACGTGGCAGATGGCTGTACAGTCAAACATAAGAGCACGCGACCGTTTTGCACAAAAGCTTTCAAACAAAATTCTACCTAATGTAACTGAATGTTTAATAATTCAGGTACCAGCTGGAACTGCCACAATTTTTCCTCGGAGGAGCATGATTCACCACCATATTTTCTACCAGTGCAGTTTTTGTGCTTAAGCATGAATCAGTTTTTTCCTGGCTCTGTAGAACCGCTGTGTTTAGTTTCCCGAGCCAGAGAATCGGTTGAGCGCTTCGTCTCTACGTCAGTAAAAAGGTTTGGTCTTTTCCCCCGTTGGACCATTTCTGTAGATCAGACAAGAACATAACGACACTATAAAACTAGACCGAATATAGATAACTGTATAAATCTGCCAGTCTCATTAGAGATTTCGTTTCAATGCACCCCATTCTGGATAACTAAGCATTTTTTAATAAAATGCCTTAGTACAATTTATTAATTTACTAAAGTGGTTGTTTGTGTAATGTTGGTGGTTAGTGGGTTTCCACTTGGGAGCCTAATTAGAGTAGGATGGAAGATGATAGCTGTTATCCTTCCTCTTAATACTCATTATTATACTCTCCTGTCTCTGTCTCAAATCAAAAGATTAACAATCCACTAGTCTGCCTGTTAAAATGTGGTCCTAAATAAGAAAGTATTATGGATGGACAGACACGTCAGACAGATAACCACCTGTTCCCTCCATAAGTCATATCATGGAATCAATGAAGCCATATAGGGATTCAGTGTATAAAAAAACTCATTTAATCCTCCCCCCACTATTTCCCTCTGCATTTCAACAATTAAAAACGAGTTCAATTAGGAAAACAAAGACATTTTTAAATACTTACAGACTTGAAGTTGTATTAAAAGCCCATTTCTTTTCCTTCCTGAGTCGGACCTTGTTCTCCATGTTAAAAAAAGATCCAGTTAAAAAGGGTTTATTAAAAACGATTCATAATAGCAGAAAGACGCAGCACCTTCATTAGACCATCCTGAAAGGGCTTGGCAGGAAGTTCTAGGTGTGATTGTTACAGACAGCCGACATTACATGTTAGCCACGGTCTCTTGTAGTTCAAGGTTCTACTGCATTTATCTGAACTGGAATTGTCAAAGATGTTTCCCCTTGAATCTTCCTGTGACAGATGCAGGCTAGAACCGGCCTTGGTAGCATTTATGTCCAGAAATTACACCTCACTGGAGTACTAGTTTTCAATTCCCCTCCCCCAAATTTAGAAAAAATAAACAAATCAAGCCTGACTCACTTTGACTGTGTGAGACTGTTGGGTGGATTTTATTATGTTGGCACCAGAACAGAACTTGCCTATATTGAATAAGAATATTTTGGTGCATTTTAAGCAGCATTAAATATTTGTTGAAGAGGAAATTTGATATTTTTCACTCAACTTGGCAGTCCTTTATGAATTATTTCAACACAAATGTATGATTAGTTTGGTACATCAATGTCTGTCATGTCCTCTAAAGTTTGTTCTTTAGCTTATGTGTATGCGCTTTTATGTACCATGATGAAAAAACGCAAAGATAAAAAAAATTATTTAAAAAGTCCTATTACTCGATGTTTAGCAGCGAGGAGAGCAAAAGGCATATTTTTCACGCCTTATGCATATGTGTTGCATATTCTAAAATGTGTCATGAATGGGTTTGATTGACGTGGTGGACCCAGCTTGAAGTGCAAAAAAATGATGGTTCTAATGAAATCCGAAAAGGGTATAAGGTCCAGGCGGCACAGGCGGGCAAAAGGCAAGGAGCTGTGACACTGGTAGCAACTGGAAAAGCAAACACACGAATGAAACACAGCAGACAAAAGGAACCAACACGTCTCGACTTACGACTGCAATGACAGAGACCTGACTGGGAAACACCGACACAGTTAGGATTAAATACACAAGTGATAATCGGGGAACACTAGACACAGCTGGGAACAATCAGGGGCAGATGATAATAAACCCACAGAAAACCAAATCCTCACAAGATGAAAGTTTTCTGCACCATTTTAATTGTATAAGCCTTCAAACAAACATTACTGCTGGGAGGGGTTTATCGCTTTCGTATTGAATAAACTGTATTCTTGTTCTCATATGACTTAAACCTGACTCCTATATTGTGACTGCAAACTACATTACTACCAAAAGAACATTTATATTGGAGGAGCCGCCCGTTCTGCCCCGGCTGAGCTTCTTTCCTGCTGTGCGTTTGCATATCTGTGATGGCTCCGGTGGAGACAGAAGCTCCAACACAAATTACTTTGCTTTGCTGTTTCCTAGGATGAATGCCAATTATTAAAACACAAGCACATTAGCAGAGGGTTATTAGTTTCACATTGTGTTGTCAACCGCCCGAACGTGTGATGAGCAGATTAATGCTCATTTGACTGTGTTGGGATTATTATATTAGCTGGCCTGCTTGGGAGTGAAAAGTGTAGTTTGCAGATATGGAAAGATATGTTTATGTTGGGCTTTTGGTGCTCGACTGTTTGGTTTATGGCTTTAGTTTGTGTAAATAGTCTTTGCTCATTGTGCTGGAAGTATTTGCTCTCAGTTATCATGTTCAACATTTGGCCATGTTGTCAAGGGAGATTTTCAGTCTCTGTCGAGTTGGACATTGCCTGATGCTGCTTGATCGTGATTTCAATTATAACCAGTTATTTTTTTTGTCAATATTAAAATCAAAAATATATTTAGAAAAAGTTCTTGACAGAAACTGTCCAACTATTGCACTTGAAGGACAGTGAACAGATGTGAACACATACATGTGAAGTATTCTCTCACCCATCCAGTTGTTAAATTCAGACGTTCCAATCACTTCCATGGTGACGGGTGTGTAGAATTCAGCAAGTAGGTAGAAGATGTGCTACAATGAGTCGGCAGATCGGCTTGTAGAGAGCATTATGGGATGGGTTTCCATGGAATCCAAGGCTTACACCACAAGTGCTACGCGAAGGTCGTGTGCAGTAGGGGTTGCATGGCTTCGCGTTGTTTAAAGTCGATGAAAAGTTGAGCCGACTCCGACTAGCTGCTGTGGCATCGGAGAAACACGCACTTTCTTCAACTCGCATTTCCAACAGACACTGACAGAGGACAGCTTAGACTGAAGTCTATTATGCAGAACCAGAAACAAAAACAGAACATTATCCCGGACGTCTTAGCAGAGTCGTTTTCTGTCACTGTGGTCCAAAACGTTGCACTAACTTGAGTCTGACATTTTTTTGTTTTTCTCTTAATACCAGTTGATACTGATGATCAAGTTATTTGCTCACCTGGGACAGCCTCATCTAGGAATCAAATGAATACTTTGACCACAATTGTGCATGTTGGACCATTACAAACTAAACTTATTATAAACTAAACATTTTTACTTCGGGGTACAATTAAATTCAGCACACTCATATTTGCTCCAGGTGGCTCTCTCTCGATGCGCAGCAGGATGCTCTGGTGACTCCGGCATGCAGCTCTCTGACTTTCCTCAGAATGGAGTTTGAGCTACGTTTGTCTGCGTTTTTGTAAATGTTCTTCCAGGTCAGAAGCTTCAACAGAGTCTGACATCTTATCTTGCCGCACTATTATTCAAGTAGCCCGCTCGCGATGCCCCAAATCACAATAAGAGCATCCTGGCAAAACTGAGTAGACAGAACAAGACATGTTTTTATGATCGAGTTTTCTCGATTAACTACATATTAATAAAAAAAGCTATTTGATTTGTTTTCCCCCTCTTTTTTTTATAATGACATGCTGTCATTAAAAAAGTCCCGTCAATAATGCTCTTATTGCCAAAGTAGCGTTGGCATTCGCCGGATGCCAATGAAGCGGCTGCTGTGTGGAACAGCAAAGCAGGGTTTTTTTCCTGGTTCCCTTCATTTCTCTACAGTTCCAAAAAAAAACATGACCCGTGAGCGAGTGTTACCGAGAGCAAAAAAAAGAAAAAAAGAGAAAGTGTGTGTGATTGATTGTTGGTCAGCTTTCCCCGCGCGGCGCCTCAACCTTTGTTTTTCACAGAATCTGTCGCCGCAGACGAGGGCGCATTCCCATCTAATGCTATGTGACACCCGCCCTATCCGTGCAGCTGTCAGAATAAATATCGCAGATCAAATGTAATCTGATTCTGGTTTCACCCCAAGATTCGCATCTGTCCGCGCTGCGTGCATCTGTGATGTTCTTAATGGAGCTAGCATCACACGATCGGCGGTGGAATCGCAGCATCTGTCCAGAACAAATCCTTGTTCTTCTGCAGAGGGATGAAGCAGGAGATCAAACATAGCTTTTGCCAGTGCGCCTTTCTGGTCTGCATGCCTTGTTATTACTTTCTGTTTGGCTCGTCTGTCTCTTCTTCTCTGTATATGCATCCTATACCACTCGCAGAAAACCAAGGCAAACAGCATTCTGCAACAGCACAGATCACAGGCTAGATTTTTTTTTCTCAAACTCACATTTCGCCTCAGTAGTTTGAGCTCACCAACACCTTATATATACTGTGCAACATTAATAGTTATGACCTTCTCTCTGTCTTCTCCCCACCCCCATTTGCCCTTACCGTCTTGGTTCTCCTTCAAGTTGTTTGTTCCGTTTTGGTACATTTGTGCAGGACTTTTCCGAAACAGATCGGAAGAGAGGGGAAGGGGCAGTGGGGGGTGAAGGGTGGGGCGGGCTGCCAGAAGCTTCTGCTCTGTGCCTGGCCTTGTCAAATTGATTGATGAGAAAGGCAAGCTTGTGTTCTTGGCAGGCTGGGGATTCATCCTCCTGGCAGCTCTGATATACTTATCTTGGTTTAAAGTGGCGGTAGAGGTGGGAGGGGTTGCCATCGCGCTGCAAGGGTGTAAAAAGGAGATTAAGGTGCTGCACATCATGCTAAATGAGATTAGGCGCCATCTGATGCACATGCTGCAATGCTATATGTGCTAGCTTCCACTTTTTCTTTTTTTGTTTGTTTTGAACTTAGTCAAAAGACAGAGTGATGGAGGAGAGATGAGAACGCACACGTTTGAAGCTCATGTTTGCTGTCTCCCTGAGACTTCAGCACCGTCGGTCTGAAGCAGCGCCGGCTCCTCAATCAATCATGGATGGATTTTTGGAGACCTAATATATATAAATAAAATATTATACGGGGTTACATATGAATAAAATTACATGTGTGGTGAGTTGTGGTGTACTCTAAATATCCTTCTGTCTCCAGCGTCGGATGCCTCCCGTCTGTAACTTAGAGAAGAACAAGATGCGACGTTAGTCTGATCAGCTGTCCAGATCTCAATGTACAGCAGCAGATGTGAGTTATATTGTTATTGTTACCTCTTGCCTCGACATGTGGCATGATTAATGTAGCAGCAAATTGTTTTAGGAGTCGTGACGGCACGATTCCTTCGGTTGGTACCTTTGGTTTCATCACGCTGCATAAGCACGTGTTATTGAAATTACAACAAAAGTTCTCATATATGTACATCAGCCCCATTTTCTGTCTTTGACTTCGTGTTCAGTGAACATCATGTTTTCAGGCTAAATCGGTGAGGTCCCGGTTCTGAGGCCCTCATCGACCCTTTTCTCTTCTGTCCTTCTCTTTGTAGAGTTCTGGACCACTTTTGCTCTCGCTACAGACTAACTACGGAGAAAACCCAGCAGAGAAAGAATTTGGGCAGTTTGCTCATGTGTGTTTGCAGAAGCAGACTTTGCTCACTGGTGCTGCGTAACTTTTTCCTCTGAAATACATTCACAGAGCAACAGATGGAAAGAATTGGCTGGTGCTGCTGGTGTGGAAAAAAAAGATTGCTTTTGACAGGGTTTCTCGCTCAGTCATGAGTGATGGGCAACCTCTCGTTCACCCACTCAAACACTCAAAACCTCAGTCGCTGCTTTGGCTTCCTCACATCATGAGCAGGAGGTAACTGCAGTCTTTTGTTCTCCGACTCCCGGTTCTGTCAGCGTTTCTCTCCGGCTTCTCGTTAAATTTTAATTGTTTTGTTGCGGTCGTATATATTGTTCCAGCTGCTCTCGCCCTTTTGTTTCCCCTCTAGCAGAATTGTGACAAATTGGGAGGTCTCATGGTCTCGTCTATGTTAAGAAAACATTTTAAGACAAATAGACTTGCCTTACTAATGGACTGAATCGAGAGACGTGGCTTGCAAAGTGGTTCTGAACCCAAATTATCTTTATTGGAAGATTTCCCTAGTTAAAGTCTTGCAAAGGTTTCTCCAAATTATGAACCACTAGGAGCAGTGAATATTACGTACAGTTCCAAACTCTTTCAATTAATTATGCGTCAATCAAAAATCATGGAACAAATTAGATCCAAAACCTGCATTGAGACAAGTCCACCAACAAAGAAATGTTGCTGACGCTGTTTTGGATTTATCGTCTATTCATAAATTATCCATCAGCTTTCCGCTCACTAATTATGTAAATTTATCCTTAATTTTGGTCCTGAACATAAACATGTGAGGGCAGAACGGAAGACGAGGTCTCAGGAGGATTCTGACGTCAAAGCAACAGAACGTTAGGTTTTCATATGTGCTGACTAAGCAGCAACAGATAGATCATTTTGGGCCATAATGCCTCTGATATTGCATTTTTTTTTATTGAAATATTGAGTCATGAGGATTTAATGAGATTTTGCATTTGTTTGGTGTGACACGTTGTGGTGTGCTTGTTGAAGGCTGTGTTGATGTGTGTGGGGTAACTAATTACGTCCCGAGTGAGATTCGGCTTAGATGGGAGATGCAGTATGTATGTGGTCCAGTAACCATAACAACTACAACAGCCAATATTGCAGCTGTGGTGCTTGGCCAGGTCGAGTGACATTTCTGCCAGCCTTCAAATGATCAGTTCCTCTGTAAGTCTACTCACAGAATGCTTAAGAAGATAGTTTTCGTTTTTAATTCATAGTTAAGTTCAGATAGTTAAGTATTACAAATTGCACCAGATATCACCTGATATGTAAATCCGATGTTCAGATATAGTTCAATTTGTTAGCACTCCTGGTAAACACGGGCCAAAAGCATAGAAATAAATGGATCTTTTATGGTAGCAGTGTACTGTGTTTTCAAATTGAAAAATGTGGGGCGCGTTCACACCAGCCCTGCTAAGTCCGCTTTAATTAAGCCATAGTTTGTCTGCCTAGAAAGTCCGGTTCATTTGGGGAGGTGTGAATGTGCAACCAAACTCTGATGCAGACCAAACGGCAAACTCTGGTCCAAAGGTGCGGTTTGAATGAATATATGGAAGGCGAGGCTGCTCCGAAAGCAGGAAGCAGACGATGGTGCAGGGCATTCTGGGTAAATACAACCAAAACAAATGTAAAAAAATAAATAAATAAATAAATAAATTTGTAGACATTATATACGGGAGCATTGCTGCCACCAACAAGTAAGGACTGTTGTGTTTTCTTTCTCAAAAAGAAAAGATAACAAAAAAAAAAACTAGAACTCATGTCTTGTACAAATTACACTGTTTTAAATAGATTATGGCATGGTAGCCTTACTTCTCGAGTCTTTTTTAAATAAATCGAGAAGCCCAGAATTTGACAAATTTTGGTAACCAAAACAAAATTAGACATTCAGCCCAACCCAGAAAAACAAACACACCTCCAGACGTGACGATGAAAATTGAGTTGATGATGATGAAGTTATGCAAAATGAATTGCCACACAGCTTCAACATGTTTGATCGCACCTTGTCTACAGCTTTGTAACTTGCCAAGCTGGTCATGTTTTTCCACCTCATCCATTTTATTTCTTAACTGGTAATTGGTAGCATTGTTTGGAATGGTTGACCAGAACAGAGGAGCAGTGGCTGCTGTTGGCACAGTTTTGCAGAAAGTGTCTTTACTTTTTGGCTTTCCAACATTTTCCCTGGTTAAGACACTAAAGACTCACTATTGCTAACATTTTTTTTCCACTTTAAGAACGCTCCTAAAGCCTGAGGTACTTTGTGGATAACTTATCTTACAGAGGTAAAATCCTAAGAACAATCTTAGAATTCCAGAAATTCAAAGATTTCTTTCCTGAAATGTCGACAGGTTCCACTTTTAGATTCTTTGTGCACGCGGGTCCTGGTCTTAAATCTTATGATGAGACGCATTCTGTCAAGGTTCCCAGGATGTTGTAGAGAAAAGGGCCACAGCAGCTCAGATTGGAGTCTTTATGCCCTTTTTGACTGGATTTGATTACCATTCATGAGGCTACAATTCGATCTGAAGTCTATTATTAAGAGCATTGAAATCAGTGACAAAAATATTGACAAAATATTTTACAGTATTCTCATTGCTTTAGATGTACCTGTAAAGCTTGCTTAACATTCTTTGAGTTAGGTGTTTCAAAGTGTTTTCTTTAATTTCACACATGGTATAATTTTTGTCATCTTCCCTTGAGAGTCCAGGACATGTTGAAAGTGACCTTATGTGTTCGGCGTAATTTGTTAAGGTGCCACACTTCTCTACTTCCACGATCTGTTTTCTTGGGATCCTCAAAATTAGGACATAAATTCACAGCAAGTTAATCAAGTTTTGGCATTTCTTAATGGAATCGTGCCGGTCCCCCACTTGACGGGTTGGAAACATTTATGTTTTTCCCCAACAGCCCTAGTATGAGATGCTTCTCCACATTATTCATCCTTTCTTTCCTGAAAAAAACCCTAAAAATCTACAGGCTATTTTGGATTCATATAACCGAAACATATACATGCTCCTGAATTTATTTTAAAGCATTTTACAGGTCTTTACTTGGGATTCCAGTATATGTTTCCATCTTTTCTGCACAAGGACTCTGAGTCTGAACCTGATTCTATTTGAGAAAGCAATTTCTGCTTTCCTTTCTTCTCTTTTTTTGTTTTTTTGCTTAGTTAAAATACACACATTTTCTTCTTTTCTTTTCACTTTAGTTCCATTTTAGTTCATTGTGTAAGTTACGTCTTGTGTTACATTTTTAAACACTGCAGTTTGCGCTTTTGCTATGTTATCCCCAATGTTTTAAATATATTTATGTAGCTCCCCTGCCTAAAACCTTCCACGTCTCGGGAACACAACCAAGTCTCTGCTTTTCACTTACCTTTATGAACATGAGGGGTGGGAGGAGATTGTTTAATAAGGGAACCTGAGCATATTTCCCATCTTTTGCATGGGACAAACCAGTGACAATCAAATTAACATAATTATTCATTAAATAGGCAAACAATCCCAGATGTTCAACCGCCAACAGATGTGCACCTTCTGTCCGCAACCACTCGGTATGAAAGGATGTGCACAGAAACTATGAAAAAGAGTGATTTTTAATAATTTTACTTGAAGAATAGGGGATTGGGAAAACCTTCACAGAATTTAATTTTTTACTGTCAATCAAGCTGGAAGAGACCGTCTAAGAAAAAAGAAAAGAAGAAAAAAAAACAACTAGAAAGCCAGCGAGGACCTTGGCAAACAATATCGGTGTGGTGCGTTACTGTTTGAAATACACCTGAATAATTGACGGCAAGCGTTCTGAACTGCACGTGAAACTTATGCAACAGCATGAGGAGGTTATATTCAAGATTCATCCTGTACAACAACGACTAGATCGACGTCTCCAGTAACTGTACAGCAAATGTGCAGTGTGTGAAACGTCCAGACTGTATTCAGCCGGAGTCAAAGGAACCGGACTCTTTAAGTTGTAGATGAGAACATCATCAAAACAGACGAAGCTATCGAGAACGGAGTGCGTCGTTCACGGGGGCTTGGAAGAGAATCTGAACGGCGGTCTTCCGTTCTCTTTGGTGGAAGCGGAGGAAACGGGGCGTTGTGGAGGTTGAGTTTCGTGAAGATGGTTGCGTCATGAACAGGTTCAAAGGCAGAGGACATGAGAGGTAGTGGATGCTGTGATCTGACTGAGTCCTCCACAGCCAACGCAAGGTCAGAGAAACCCATCAGTTTTGCTGACAGAGAAGAATCCTGAAGACGCTCTGTTTTTTGTTTGAGGTCAAAAACTGATTAGTTTTTAACTTTTAACTTTGAATGCAGCCTGCTGGAATATGTAAGAAAAAGAAATACTTAAGAACTGCTTTACAAAATGCTGATTTTGAAAAAATATGTATTAATTTCTTTGTATGTTATTGTCAGCAGTATGTAGCTGAACCTGGTTAACAAGCTGCTGTTTGTGTTGGAAACAGCCTCCCTCACCTGCAAGAGTGCCACTTTCAGTGAGGCGAAATATTGTTTCTGGGTCCTGGAGAAAAACTCAGTGACTCTCAGAAACAGAACATTGGCTTACAGTACACAGTGTGAATCAAAGCTTTACACATACAGCTTTACTGCTGAGCTACTTACAGCGTTCTCATCTCTTATTCTGTTTGATAGTGATGTTAATATGCATTGTGTTGGGCTTGCTTCTATAATCCATGATATAATAAACAATGCAGACTCACCGCAGGAGCTTTTCATCTATATAGAACTATTAGGGGATTGTTTTTAAATTGTTGCTCAAAGCATCTGATGCTGCGACAACCTTCCCTTCATTTCTCTCTCCTCTTTCAAGCACCACTGGTGAGGAGCAAGCTACGTTCTCATTTGATTGTCATTATTTAGCAAATATGTAATGAATATTTTCTGAGGAATTACCGTATTTATTTGGACTATAAGCCGCTACTCTCCTCCTCCCCCCCCCCCTTGAACCATGCAGCTTATAGCCCGGTGCGGCTTTTCTGTGGATTTTTCTTCTACCGCCAGGGGGCTCTTTAGCAGGAAGTGAATCATTGGAAGTCAAAATCGTTTGTTGCCAGTCACGTGGTTTTCACTCGGTACAAGCCTCAAGCCTGGATTCAGGTGGACCATCACTACCTGGCGGTACAGGAGGGAAATAGAGCCGCTGCAGGTAAGTTCGGCTCATGGTTCGGCTTTGGAGACGGAAGGCTGCGTCCTTAGCCCTCTGCTGGGTCCTTATGGAAAACCGAGAGCGGCGGAGATACCAGTGGCTTATAGTCCGGCGCAGCTTATGTATGTACGTTTCCAGTTTGTTTCAAAACATTTGTAGGTGCGGCTTGTAGTGAGGTGTGCTCTATAGTCCGGAAAACATGGTAGATCAAATCTCAAAATGACTGTTTGAATTGCAGGAAACAGGTGCTTCCTCATTTTCTTTACGTCTTTGTATCACATCCTGCATGTGGTACTCAATTATCTTTTATATATATAGTTTTTGTCTTCATATGTTTTCACCTCTTACTACATGTAAGGGTCAGTTTGGAACGTCTTCACGTTTCTTTTACTGTGCTTGTAACCATTTGGCATTTAGGTATATGTTTCTTACTTACCTAAAGTATGATAATAAATATATATATATTTTTTTTACTTCCTCAAAAGGTGCCGATAATTTTTGCATGTTAAGCAGGAAAAGACTAAACCTGTTGTCAGCTCAAAGTGAAGTCATAGAAAGCGAACTCATCAAGTTTGAAACTTTGCCAAACGAGCAGAAAACTTCGCTGCTCGGTGTTGTTAATTTTGCCATGATTTTGATTTTTGATTTTTATTTTTTGGCATTTCTTTGACCTCGTCGTCTTCTAATAGCTTGGGTCACAATATCGTTTTTAAATGGCTGCACATCTTTGGATGCATTTCAAACGTTTTGCTTGCTTGTGTGAAATCATTGAAAATCTGAAAAGAAATTAGACATGATGTACGGAAAGGAGTTGTAACCCTCAGAAGTCCGTCTCTATCTTGGGTACAATTTCCAGATGAGCTGAGATGCACTTCTCTTGTTTCACCTCCGACAGTAATAGCTTTTGGTCTCTTTTCATTTTTGGTGCTAGAAAACCTACGCGATTGGTAAATGTTATTTTTGTTGTTTTTCCGAAATAGCAAACGGTACTGTAATGCATCAAACTCGCGGCGTGTTTCTACTTTTCACTAACTTGACAAAGTTGGTTCCATCCACTTTGTCCTAATTCAATATGCAATCACTTTAAACAATGTTTCTGTGTGATTTTGCCTTTAGATTAAATTTTAAAATGACGCGCGGATCCTCAGCTTAGCAAAGAACAACCTGACAGACAAATCTTCACACATTTTGCCTTAGGAACTGAAATAGCTCAAGCATGACCAGAAAAGAATCTATTAGAAGACTGTTTGCAAAATTAGCTTGACCTTCTTAGCTGTAAGGATAATGCTTATCCTCCAAGACTCACACAGTACACAGAATGCACATAATAGCTGCCATGGAAAGTGCAAATAGACCCAGACTCACAGTTTCTGTATGTAGGACAGATTTTTTTCCCCTTTTTTTGTGAAAATCAAGTCCATTTGAAAGATAGGACAGCCTGTTTTTAATTGAGTTTCCTCTAGATATTAAATTTTACAAATTATGAGAAGACGTCTGATACGTAAAAATCATTACGGAGTATGACTTCCCCCCTCTTCTTCCCTTGCAAAGACGTGAGCTATTGCATCTACGGAGTAAAACTTCGTCCAAAGTAAATATTTCAGTCTACTGCCTGGATAATCGGAGATTGAATTCCAGCCAAAAATAAGCCTCGGTGCTGTCTGATTTGAAAATCCGCAAACAGGATCTTTGAATCTTAGATTAGAAAGAATTAGAATAAGAGATTCCCAACATGTCACTGAAGTGACAGCCCCTCTGTCCTGAGAGCAGGAAGAAAACACTGCACACACTGTCCTGCTGCATGTTTCTACAAACACTTCCACCACCGTCCCGCTGTAAGCTCAGGGCGCTTACCCCACCTCTAACCGATTTGCAGTGACTAGTGTTGTTTTGTTCATGAACAATCTGTTCAAATGAACAAATTACTTGAGTGAACGAGCCAAATCAAATCATCTTATTAACTAATTTGTTCACTTCTCAGTTCCGATAAGGGTCAGCGTGAGGCTGCCGGTTGGGTGGATCATCTGTGACTCGGATGATTAAGATTCCCTCAGTGAGAAACACACTTTCTTCCCTCTATGCATTAAACTACATGAAACAGTTTTTAAAACGTTCTTAAACGTTGTCTGATATCATAGCAGCTAATGCTAGGCTAAGGTACAAAATAGCTTTCTTTGTCACGCTGTGGTCAGCGGTAGCAAACCGTTGGCACTTTTAAACAATAATGTGCTTAAGAACATTTGTACGACTTACAGGATCCCCAAACGTGTCAACACTGGCAGATGTGACATCAAACCGGACGTGCATCTCTCAAAGTCGTCCCAAAATATTTCAAGATGCATTTTGACTAAATGAAAACTAAATTCGGTGTCTGTGGTGACTGACTGGTGGATTAAGAATCAGTTGTCCAAGGTGCAATTGATTTATTGATTTCTCATTAGAAGAATAATTGAATCAAACTGACAGATATGCATTGTTTTCTTTTCTTCTTTTTCTTATTTGCTGCTTCCTGTTTTTTGTAGTTTATTACTTTTCATTATTCTTTCTTTTTAGCTGAGTGCCAAGAACTTTGTGAGTTTCTTAAATTAAGTATTTTAACTGCAAGGTTAAATTTTTTGTATATTTTTTTTTTGTTAATACATTCTTAGATTTTGGAGAGAAGTTTGTATTTATTCCATATATGCATGCAGAACTTGCTGTTTGAGAAAGTCTGTCTATCTAAATCCTTGGTTATAATGTGTGGAAGATTAGAGTTGCCACCAGGCAATAGAAAAACAGAGCTGTAGCTATTACTTTATAATGTGAAGGAAGCCTAAGCAGCTTCCTTTCGTCATGTCTTCTCCCAGTGGCGACCATTAGAGGGTTTTCAGCCTTTACTATTTTTATTTCATGTTTTTTATTTTTTCTTCAAAACCAATGCAGTAAATGTTTAATATCAAAATCTGCTAGTGTTACGGTCTCAGAAAGGCTAAGACCTTAAACTTAGACACTATGTCTAAATAATTACATATTCCAGAAATTCTTATATCAATACTTAATATTGCAATTTATGCAGCAAGCAGAGCAATGTTGTCTTGTTTTTATTATAAGCGTGCTTAAGGCTAAATACACAACACAACGTCGAGCAACCCAGGAATTTAAATGGCTTCTATGAAGCATCAAACTCTCCAGTTTATAAAACAAAAGATTTCCCAAGTAGAACGGCTCTGATTGCTGCAGCAGAAACAGGAATGTATGAATCATCGTAGCGAAAAGAAAGGTTGCTACCTGGCATCATGTTTTTGTCATTCGATCTTGTTAACAATTTTTTTATTTTTTTTGTGCCAATCTTTGGCATTAGCAGGGCCACACTTGACACTAAAATGACCAGAACTGGAACGCTCACCAAACTCTTTGAATTTCAGGATTTTTGAGGTTTTCCATTTTGTGGCTTCATTGTTGTGGTGAGGACCGATATAAAAGAAAATCTAGTTAATTAGAGGGGTTGTAATGACTTAATTATGATTAATTACACTTATCAAACACCAATATTTTCCAAATCATTAAAAATAATTACAGTATAAAAAGAATCACTTTGATGTTACTTTCTGTCGGTTTTGATGCACTAACTTAGTGGCACAGAGACTTGCTCTCATAACAGAGGAAATCATTCGATTTGAATAAGGAGACTGCATAGCTGACCTAATTATTAAACCTAAATAATAAAGACAACAAACAGGTTTTCTGCGGGTTTCCCTCCTAATTGACTGTTTTCAACTTAATGAAGAAAACATGACTTTATGGGGTATATTACATGGTACTCTCCATCTTGGAGTCTGGGTCCATCACCCAACACAGTGCCTACACACTTGTGGCAGATCTGGGATCCAAAGCTTATTGTGGAAACAGATGCTGGCAGCCCCTTGCCTCACTGTCTCCATGGTTCTAATTAATGACAGGTCCTGGATGTTTTCCTGTTTGCATATAAAATCCTACTAAAAGTGCCTTGACATTTTGGTACAGAGTTATGCTGCAGAGTAAGCAGCCCATTGCTTGAATGATACCACGTGCTGCCTTTTTTTTCCACCCCCTGTTTTGTTTTTCCCCCCAACTTCACTGGAAGACAATATCACTCCAACCAATTTTCCAAGTCGGTTTATGTCTTTGAAGGATGCAGAGAAAAGCAGAGTAGATGTGTCGTGCATGTCAAAGCAACAGGAAGAGGAAATACCGGAAGATGGCGAGAGGCTCCCAGCTGGCGGAAACACGGCGCGGCTACATCGTGGTGCGTTCACTGTTAGCTGTAAGTCTTCAAGTTGATAAAAAGTCACAAGTCGTTCCTGTGGAGAAAAAATAAATAAATCCCATCAGTTGACTTCAAGGTAAGACTTTTTTCTTGGGTGAGTTTTGGGAGAATTCAGTTTAATACAGGGAATGTTTTCAAAGTTTTTATTTTTTTTAAACATTGATTTCATTTGGCTATAAGGGACGAAAAGTCAACAGTGATCTATTTCAAGCTCTTTAAATAGATCCCTCTTTAACATGAATTATTCTCGATGAAGACCTGAGCGTTTACTCGTTCAGTTAACCCAATTAGTTTTCTGACTTGCCAACGTAAGCACCTCTGAGACACAAGGCAGACTTTCCCTCCATTATGATTAAGTGCAATTGGGGACAGTAAACAGAGTTTGAGAATATTGGAAAAGATGAGTTCTCCCCCATGGTGATCACACAAGCTGTAGAAGATGCTGCAGTATCTCATTACGAGCCGCCCCCAACCAGTCCTCAATCTGTTTTTCATTCTTTCCAGTGAACCCACTTTTTTGTCTCACAGGTCTCAGGTTTGTAAGTATTTCTAATCTGAGAATTTCAGAGGGAACATGCTTCCACACAGATGTCAAAACTCCTACCAGTGACAAATTTGCTCATCTGAATCGCAGTGAGTTCACATCCCTGCATGCCTCTGCTTTCAAGCTGAACATTAGGTTCTGGCAGAATTTCGTAAACCTACATTCCTGTTTCTCCCCCCCTTCTTCTTTGTTTGCTTTGCTGGAAGCCTGAAATCATAACCCTGCAGGCTAATTATTATTCTTAGTACCTTGTGAGATTGACAGGCATTGCAGGCTTCAAGCTACCACATGTGGTAGAGCAAATCTTTTGCAGCTTCCTTGTAGTACTCTGTCTGCGAGTTGTGTCAGAAGGGAGAAAATTTGACTTAAATTAGATGCTTAAAAATATCGTGGATTTAAACTTATTTTGACGGGTCGATCGGAGTCTCGTTTTTTTTTTCTTTTTCTGAGTTGTTTATAAAAACTATTTGCCTACCACCCTGTAAAATGAGCAGATACCGAGCGTACTTTTCGAGCGTCACACATTCTTTCCTTTTACAGACACACTCCAATGTATTATGTCGTATTTCAATTGCAATCTGTTGCCAATTAGAAACATGTTATCAATCTAAGGAGATGCAGATAATAGCATTGAGTTATTGACTCTGCAGCGTCCCATCTCCTGGACAGAAACAAGAAGAAACCTCCAGCAGCACCACGCTCAGTTTGAAAGTATTTTTTTTCATTTAACCATTATTTGACCATGACGTCCCTTGAGATGAAATCTCTTTTCAAGGGAGAACTGGCCCAAGATACATTATCTCACATGGAAAATACTCAGATCGCACACAAATACAAACAACTTAATATGTGACAAGTGTTTGTTGAAAAAAGGGCTGGACATGATAAGAGACAATCTTATTAATTAGAGATTTTTGTAATTCATAATCTTTTCTATTTTTCTTCAATACAGATACATCACACAGTATTACACATTTTTAAGCTTTTGAACACTAGATTCAGAAATAGGCATATGGTATATGATTTTTACTATGATTATGTACTGTAGTCTAACTCGACTAATTCCTGTTTCACACAGCGAGATCTTAAAGGAAGGATGTTAGCAGCCAGCCTGTTGGCTGAACTTAGACACGTTGCTTTGGAGATCAAATAAGGCGGTGACCACTCAGTGGAAACCAGTCAAAAGTCAACAAACATTAGCAAGAAATAGCTGTGGTGTGATTACTTTCTGTAGGTTTACTACAGGCTGTGCTTGCTGCTCTGCTTAAGCAGCCTGGACCCACAGCAGCATAACAGCAGAGATAACTCTGGAAACTTAAACCTCTTTAAGATTTTTTTAAGAAGGAAAGTTTTCAACCTACTTTTGCAAAACTAGACACAGTGTCTGCGGTTCATGGAAACTGGAACGGTGCTTCTCCATGTTTGGTTCTAGTTCTGAGGATGCCACTCTGATGAGAAATTACCTGTTGAAGCAAAGAAGTCCCTGTTCTTCAGGTAAGACTTGAACCGGTCAAGAGAGTCCGACCCAGCTCTCCAGCTCTAATACCATGCTCCGCTGATGTCCAGCAGAACCAGCACTATGGTGGCCCCACTCTCTGTATTTATGTGGATGTCATTGAACACTTTGACAGGCGTAGTCGCTGTACTGTGGTGAGCACAGAAACTGGACTGAAAGACATCAAAGCGGTATTTCGTTTGTAAGAAACTAGAAACCGTGGCAACAGTTTTTTAATGATTTTGCTGAAGAAAGGAAGGTTGGAGATTGGCCTGTAGTTCTGCAGTATTGATTTCTCCAGATTTTTCTTCACAGTCATCGGTGGGACGTCCGTGTTTACAATTCATTCAATATGTAGCGCAACCGAAAAGCACTGACTTTTCAACAGGCCAGGCAATAAAGGTAGACCATAACTATTTTCATTTTCAGTCGGATATTTAACAGTTTGCTGCTCCACTGACAGACATCGTCATTTATCATTTCTCCCACAGCTTTAAAATTGTTCATAGCTCTATTAGCTGCACTGTTTCAGGGATCAGGAATGTTTCACTTTTTTTACGTTTAATATGACATGTTGTTAAGTAAGGTGTGCAAATATAAATGATCCGTCTTGTGAGAGGTGGTGATGAGTGTACTGGGCAAGAGGGAGGGACAATGTTTTGAAACCAGTGGATTGGCTGCAGCTTGTTACACTGAATCGTATTTCACCTCTTAGTTTATAGCCTTGCAAACTGCACATTGCAGGATCTATATTTACCAGAGGTGGGGACTCGAGTCACATGACTTGGACTCTAGTCAGACTCGAGTCGTTAAAATCACGACTTGAGACTTGACTTGAAAAAATGCTCAAAGACTCGGACTTGACTTTGACTTTCATGCCATTGACTTGGGACTTGACTCGACTTGAAGCTGTTTACTTGAAAAGACTTGATATTTTTTACTCAAAGTCTTAAAATTTAAAACACATTATTTATAAAGTGGCGTCATTAATTAATTTCACTCATTCCGTATCAATATGCGCAGACCGTCACTATGGTTTTCCTCTCTCCTTATGTATGTATGTGTACGTAGCTGCAGCACAACCAATCAAATTAACAGGATCTGGACGTTTAAAAAAACGCGGCAAAGCTGCAGAGCTCAGGGAACGAAATACGAAATAACCGCTCAATATGCTTCCGCGAGTAATTTCTTTTGGCTACGTAGGTTATGAACTTTCGACTAAAAAACGAACTGCAACTTGTAAAACATGCAAGAAGAGAATATCGGATGGAGATGCCACGACGTCCAACTTTGTCCGGCATTTGAAGCTTCACAAAGATCGGTAGGTGGCGCTTTTCTTTTGCTGTAAGATAGCTGACTTTAGCTAACTTCGTGTTAGCATGTGTACTCCGGGTTAAATTGGTGATTATTTACCATAAATCCGGTCCTTCAAATGCCTCCACAAATAATGTGCACCGTGTTAGCTCAGGAAGCCGGTGGATAGTGAGCGGGGCTCCGGAACAGAAAGCAGATTCTGGACCTGAACACAGGGAACAGAGTCTCTCTGTCCCATCATGATGATGAACCGGGTCTAGTATCATCTAAGGATGGTTGGTGTATTTGAAGACATCTACGTTGGGAAATTATATTGACAATATATTGTTTTGACAGGTCAGAGAAAAGAGGAAAAAACTGCTGTTATGGTTCTTTGTATTGTGCTGTGGAAATGTCAGCATTTTCGTCTTTTTTTATTGAATATCAAGTTTAACAGAACTGGGCAATAAAGTGGTCCAATTTAAAAATGTTTTTATACTTTGTGTTCAGCTACACATGTTCTATCATTTGAGATAAATACATATTTTAAAACGAACAAATGGTCTATTATTTGAATTTTATGTATAATTGCAAATAAAAAAAAAATAAAATAAAAACGACTCGAAATGACTTGAAATTAAAGGTTCCTGACTTGAGACTTGACTCGACTTTTGCCTGTCTTTACTTGAGACTTGACTCGGACTTGAGGACAAAGACTTGAGACTTACTTGAGACTTGCAACACAGTGACTCGGTCACACCTCTGATATTTACCCTAGGACATTTTAAAAACCTTATGTATTTTGCAAGGAAAGTGTATCTGACTGACTTTATGATCTGTGGGTGAAATCTTTATCAAACTCTTTGCCTCTGACATTTTTTAGGTCAGATTTCCTCTGACTCAATTAAAGCAGTTAAACCTTATATTGGATTTCGCTTCTTCGGGATACTCTGAAGCATATCTATCCTATTAAGAAATTCCACAGGGTTATTTCTGAACCACAAAGTTGAAAAGTTTCCAACTGCAGGTTGAAACGGTGTGTTCGCAAAAGCTCAAAAATACTTAGTCGGAGGTTGAAATTTATGGGTTGTTTTTTTTTCAACCTTCATTGAGGCAGACTACCAACCAAAATATTTCACATAAACGAATGACTACTGAAGAGTTTACATAATGGAAATATTATCTCTCACATATTTTATGCTGAGTGGGAAAGCGCTGAGGTTTTGCTGCTGTTTTTGGTGTTTAGCTCTGTGGAGCGTAAAACTGATGTTCTGGTAGGTTTTCATGACAGAATCACATATAGACCTTGATATGGTAGAAAATAACTTTTAGGCTTGCCTCCCACATTCTCACATAAGTATTTGAAATATTTCCTTTTGTCTTTACAAAGTTTGAGTCGTGCAAAACAGAAAAAAAGGGCAGTCGGTATGTTTCTCAATGTGTAACACTGGCGTTTGACTATCTCTGTCTCGGTCTGCTGGTGAAGCTTTTTGGTGTGATTGGAAATGCTGCTCCTCTCCAGTTGTCACATTTGGCCAAGGTTTCCTCTTCTTGTGCCTCCAGCCACAAAATACACACTCACCATGGAGTCGGCATGTCTGGTGTCTCTGGAATCACTGAGCTCACCAATACAAATTTACCACTAATACTCATTTTTTACAGAGCAGCACTTTCAAGGGCTGACATCAATTTACCTGGAACAAATTGATAGTCTTACCTGAAAGACTAAGTTTGCTCCTGTCTTTGAATTGGCCAGTTATGATGTTTTTTTTTAAAAATTTGGCTATGATCAATCATGTACTTGTGTGAGATTATGTGTGCATAAATAATTCATGCTGCTGAACAGAATGCTATGGCTATAAAATATCATCAATGACTTTTTCTTTTATTTGGCTTTTAAAAACAGACGAGATGAAGATTAAGAGTCAGCGGTTTTATATACTTATGACAATGACTTATCAATATCTATCAATCAGGTAAAGATAAAAAATTAAGGAATAAATTATATGACATTCTGCTATTCTTAAAACACCTGATAAAAATCATCTGCAAGAATAGGAGGCTTGAAAGAATCAATCTGCATAAGACACACACTGCCCAGTCTGGATTATATAAAAATTGGTGTGCTATTAGCAATAATGGAAGGCTTATTAATCTACCACCAGCCCTACATAATATGGGGCTGAGGCCTGGGGAAGTTTTGGGCCTGCTCTTGATCCCGGTGGGGGGCCGCTTGTGCTCCTAGCAGGGGGTGCCTCCGGGGTGTCCCTAGCCTAGAGGGAGCTGGAAGCCATGTTGGCTGGGTTTTATTAGAACAGGAGAATGAAGTGGAGGGGAAACAGCGTTGGAAGGGAGAGGGGTTGTTCAGTGGATGCAGTGTTTAGGTTGTTCCACCGTGTGGGGCAGCTGTGGGTTTTGGGAGGGCTGGGTGCACCTGTGGTCCTGCTTGGTCACTACTCTGGTCTGGCCTGAATTCCCTCAGACTGGAAACATAAAATGCTGCAAATTCCCCACTAGGGGGAGTAGAACAACAAATTGTCTAACTGAACACCATAGATATATTTCTATACCTATGGAAAAACGAGATGTCACAATTTCGATCAGTGATTCCGAAAGTGGTCTTGAAGGGGGCCTGACCAATTGCAGGCTAGGCGCTGTATGAGTAAATGAAAAAATAATTCTTGCACACAGCGAGCATAATCAGGGTTGGATACAGTTTGAATTGGAGCGATTCTATTTCCAATTCCGATTCCTTGTTGTGATTCTGGAAGGAAGAAATTATGTGTTTTACTTCATGTCTTCTTGAAACATTTAAATTGTTATTGAACATCAGAATATTTACCTAGATAATATGACCTACTCCTACACCTACTTACACCTTACAGCATGTTTTGCCATTTGCTGTGCACCTATTTAGACTGTAGAATAGTATAAAGGCTAACTTATATAATTTTTAAACACTAACTTTTTAAAACACTGATGCCAAAAACCGGCCCTAGCTGACTTTTTCTTCTCTCAGACATATTTGTTGTTTGTTTATAAGCTTAACCCTTTAATTTTCATAAACTTAGTGTGTACAGAGTGTGTCATGTTGTAATTTAATAGTATTTATGTTTGAAGTTAACATTTAAATTTTCTTTGAGCTGTTGAACTGTTTAGAATATTATCACCTAGCAACCCAAGCCTCATTAGATGCCCTGCAACACTTGTGGCTGTGCCTCTGATGTACCTAACCACACCTACACTCATGGAGGAAAACACATGAACAATAAATAGCCCTTACAATTATGTCCTCACTGATATAAAACAGTATTTAACAGGTTTGCCATCACATTGCCAGAACAGAGGGTCAGGGATGGACAATTAGGCTTTATTTCTTCAGCAACTTTCTCAGTGTGATGCAAGTTTCCCCTCTTGGTACAAAGAAGTATAAACACCTTGGAAATTGTGTAATAAAAAAAAGGATATAGAAACAACCCATCTTATTTGTATGTGACTATAAAGGAAATAATTGTTGGCAAATGCAGTATTATGGGTTTCATATAAGTGGCAACGACGCGGAACAGTTCCGAGTAAAAGATAAAGTGTGAATAAAACAAAACCTAAGTCATTCAGAAATGTTTTTGAACTAAGCAATAGAGGTGTTGGTTTACAATTAGTTTGTTTCAAACCTTTGATTCACACAAAAATGTATTCCTGTTCATAGTTTGAGGTCTGGAACAGCACTCAAAGCGGTGAAGAACCTTGTTACCTAAGAGACAGATGTGCTTCTGAAACATTTATTTTCAGCGCCCTATACACACTCATATTCTTGCTTGAAGCTTATTAACCATGTTTTTCAGCTGCCTGGCATTAATGTGCGAGAGAAACGCAGCCGTCTGAAAGGAACACCTCCATTTTAATCCTCACACCTCTCTTTCCTCTCTGGTCATGCATCAGCTTCGCTTTGCCTAATAGTCTTGTATATATCAACGTTCCAGGTACGTGTTTAACGTTGTTTCCTCCTAGACTTGAACATGTTAGATGGTTTTTTTTTTTGACTCAAACTAAGATCCTAATTTTCTTCCAACCAACACAATATGTTATTTTCAATATGTCCCCAAAAATAAGAACTGGTCTAGGGCAAATACAATGAGTTCTGTCCTCAGTGCCTCATTTAGGAACCCCTCCCCTAATTTTAGCCCCAATGTAAAAAAGGCGCGTTGGTAGCCAAGTGCCCCCCTGTAGCAGAAGTTCAATGTTTGAAGAACTCATGATCATAAAGCTTCATCTAAGATTTATAAACTTAATTCAGAGCTTAAGTTTGTACTTTTTTGTGTTTATTTATACATTTTTGTTGAAACAGAAGTTTAAATAGAGTTTTTCTCCACACTGTCCCATGATTGCCAATTTGGTTTTATCTGGTTTTCTCTTGCCAGATTGCATTTTATTTGCAATCTGGCAAATAAAATGCCAGATTTTATTTGCATTTTATTTGCAAATAAAATGCATTTATTTGATGCAATAAAATCAAATATTTTAGCAGACTGAGAATGACAGTCTGAGACAGACAGACTGAGAATGACAGCAGACTGCCATTACAGTCTGCTGTAATGGCAAATTACAGCAGACTCTAATTTGCCATTACAGTCTGCTGGCATTCTCAAGTAGTTTGTTTCTGTTGCCACAAAGCTAACAAGTTTTGTCTAAAAAAAAAATAAAATCCCCCATTAGTAACTGTGTTTTTAATTATCAGGAGCTCTGAGCTGTATAAAGTTGTTGCTCTGCATCAATAAAATTTAGTTTGACTCAATGTGACAAAACGTCCACTCAACTAACTGAAAGAAATGATCTGTGTTATTATTCTAGCTACACTTCCATGTATGGTGATCATAGAAAAAAAAAAAGCAGGACATGGCAGGATTTCCCTACATTTTTTAATACTTAAACTGAGAAAACTGCATTTGCATAAACAAAAGTTATGAAATGTTCACATTATCCTAAACACATTTCCTTTGTACATCCCAATCAGTGCGGAATTTATTGTAAATGAGGGAATATTAGACTCGGGGGGGGGGGGCAATCAACGTCACATTATGTCAGTTGGACGAGATTCTAAACGAAGTTGAGAAATGCAAAAACATTTGGCTTGGCAAGCTGCCTTCCAGCATTAGGGCGAAACGTAAGACAAGTGACCGGGGCAGCGTGTGTGAAACTGTCAAAGCTTTCGGGCCAAAGCAGCACACGGCCACTGCAATAAAGAAACAATGGCCTGAAATAAAGGCTGAAACGAAAATGGCTCATAACCAAAGTGTGGCGAAAGGGAGCGTAGGATTTACGGGGTGTTGATGAGGCATTTCTGTCATTACGCCTTTGTTTGTTCACACGACTACTAGAAATACAGAGACTGGCACTAACTTCAATGGTCCAATGAGGAGAAGATGATATCTTTATAGATTTCTCTTGTTGCACATAACAGCAGGGTTTCCCTCAGTATCTTATAAGCCTTTTGGGCCACCAGGCTTTATTTGTGACCCCACCAGGATTAACATTGCCAATTTATCTTAGGTTTTTCTAAATTATTGCTTTTTTTATAGTTGGTGTTTAGGTATTAATCTTCCAGTCTTCCAAAAATGCATAACTATCAAGTAATATTTACAAATTTCCTGTCAATTTGAAACATTTTTGTACTCAAAAACATGGCAACCGGCTGGATGACTAACATTGTGGCCCCGAGCAACCGCGCTTAGCGAGTTTTCTGGGGGGAAACCCTGATTCAGATTATGACCATCAGGTGAGTTTATCTGTGAAGAAGCCACCTATCTTGTGCTACTAAAAAAATTAATCAATCATACACTGTATCAGGCCACTCAGAAAAATTGTGCATTTGTGCTTCACACATCGTTTGCGCTCTGATTAAATAAAAATGTGTTCCGTTAACATAAACTCCTCATGCGGCCGTGCTATTTAGCAACATGCTGAAAAGGTGAAGGCCAGCAGCTCCCTGTAATTTGTGCTTTGATTTTGGCCTGTTTGAGAAAGTTGAAGGATTTATAGGTAATTGAATTCCTGACCTGGGTTTAGAAAGCTTGATGTGGTTGAGGGTGTTGTGAGAAACGTATATTTCATCATCTGTTTCTGGTGTATAAAATATTTGCACATCATTAACACTTTTCCAGCCTAACTACTAAGTTTTGCCGATGGGCAAAATTTTTCAGTTCGTTATTGATGTGAAGAAAACAGTGAAGACAACCTTTATGTGTTTTGACACTCTTCTTACCTGAGGCCCAGGAGTGAACGTGTGGAGCAACAAGCTTTCAGCTTTGGTCATAAAGACGAACATTAAGTCTTCAGTTTGTGCAATAAAGCTTAAAGTAAGAGGGAAATGCATTTATCAAGAATTTACCACCAAGAAACAACTGCTTTTATTAGGAACATTCACTAGAGGAGATAGAACAACATCACGGCTCTGGTTTAGGTCCAGTAGTTAGGATTTGTCCTTTCTGTGTGTAGTGGTTATAAAACTACTTTAGATAAATAAAAAAAAAAACAGCGATAAGCAAAAATAATACTGTTTTGCAGTAGTAGTTTAAAACACCCCCCACCATAATTAATTTCCCTATCCGAGTAAAACTAAGTAGTCTGTGATTGCAGATCTAGTGATCTACGATCGATTACTTTGGTCTAGCAAGTTAAAAACTACAGACCGATACAGTTAAGGGATGCATCGGTTTAATTGAGTTTAAATGTATTTTCTTTCAAGTTACTTTTCTGGTTATGTTTGTACATATTATTTAGAGCGTTCAACCGTCTTAGAATTTAAGTCTGGAGAGTTTGTTTACTAATCGTGTCACGATTGGTTTTGTCTGAATCGATGCGTTGCTTCTTCTCCTCCATTACAAACACTGGAAGCAAAAGGAGTAACGTCGTGTGCGTGACTGTTTTCATTATTCCCCTTTGGAACAAGTGCACATCCAAAAGTATTATGCGTTAAAATAATACTTTTAGCTAATAATCCTAACTAAGAAATATCAAATAACATCAAATTCAGTGCACCTAAATGGGATAGTAGAAATACTTTTAATTACAATGAAAAGAAACTCCACTTTTGGTGCAAACCAGTAACTCACAAAGTTGTGGAGTTCAGTCCTCGATTTGTTAATGTCTTGTCATTCTTTTTTTTTTTTTTTTTTTTTAATTCAAGCTGCTAAAGAGGGAGTTCATTGAACTAGAATTTTCATAAACCCAATGAAATCCCCCGGACAACAGCTGATCTCCAAGTTGGCTAATGTTCCGCAGTTAAATAAAAGCATTAAAGGGCTCGGCATGCGACACTGGGAACACAATGAACAGCTTTCAGCGGCTAACAATGAATCTGTGTGCTCCATTCTTTACGGGTTCTCTGGCCTCCCCGTCATTTCTCCTAAAGAGATGGATCTCTTTTAAAAGGGTTCACTGAGCACAGGCTGGCTTTCAAATGTAGCCATCGAATATCAGCGCGATGCAAATGACGGAAAGTATATCTCTAGATGAATTTGCTGAGGGTCGACCGAGTGCTGTGTGGGCTTCTTTAGAAGCCGGGCGAAATCAGGTCAAGGGAAGAGTTGGATGTTCGATTATCGTGACATGGCACCTTGTTTGTATTGTTGATCTTCTCCGGTTGCATTTCAACGTACGAAGTACTCAGGGAGTCTTGCAAGGAACAGAAAGTTTTGAACAGATTTCCTGTACTCAGTTTGCCCAACTTGGCCTGTTTCAATGAAATGTTTCTTCATGTTCTCATCGAACGTGTCCCAACACCGTTTTATGGATTTCAGAATTTATAAGGAAATTTTCTGGAAGCCATGAGGAAATTTGATTGAAATGATTAAGAAAGTCCTCCACATCTATTGTCAAAACAATGTCAAGTCATAGTATAACATGTAATCATATAAAGGAATTAATTATGTAACGTTAAGCACCGTTTGGACATCAGAGTTCGGGCTGCAGCCCAACACATTTATTCTTTCTTTGGAGTTTCCTCTTTTTGCAAAAAGTCAGCTGCCAGATTAACCGATCGAAATACTAATCCAATGCTTTAAAAATAATGTTATTCAGATTAAATTGAATGCAATAAAAAGTTTTTTTTATTTTTATTCTTTAAAGTAAACAAACAAACGCGTTTCTCATGGCCAGATCAGAATTAAACAGCCTTATTAGTTGTGGAATAAAGCACTTAAAGATCATTGTTATAATTGGTTTAATAGAGTGACGTTCTCTTCTAGATGGCAGGAGATCAAGCGGCTTATGAGCGAGATGAGGGAGTTTTCTCAAAGACTCAGAGCGGTTTTCTTCCATGTCCTTTTAAAAATAACCTCTAAAGAAGAGGATGAGACACTGATGACTCTTCTGTTGTCGTTGTTGCCACAAGTTGTTAAGCCCTCTTTTCAGAAACGTTGCAGCAACTGAATCATGATGCCTTCTGGCAGCCTGGAGCGTCTATTGTCCCTCCTGATGGAGTCTAAAATCCACTTACAGAAGGAGAACCTTCGTCTGAGGAGAAAGAGCCCCTCTCTTCACGGTTATGGAACGACAGTGATGAAGATGAAGTCGATGAATACCTGACTGTCGGAACTAATCTTTTATGCAGAACTTGGATTATGTGTGAATGCATTGAATGTGTAAACCTCATACGGTGGGAGTTTCTCTTTCCCCCCCTCTGTTAGTCAGTACAGTTCAGTCTACTTTGGGGTTTTTCTTTTCCCCATCAGTCTGGTAAATGGTAAATGGCCTGTACTTGTGTAGCAAATACAGGTACACATTCACACTGTGATGGTGATAAGCTGCATTGTAGTTTATCAGTCTTATGAAATGAAATAATTATTTTCTTATTGGTTTCAAATCTATCAAAATTCAGTTGGAAGAGTTAACTCTGAACCTAAGGTGTCGTCTGGCAGGTGTGGGGCTTTGCACTGAATATCAAAACCAAGATGTAATGTTTGATATTTTATTTGATATTCGGTCAATTGTTGTCAACTGAAGTGTCTCCAAAAGGCCTTAATTAAAGATGTCGTTAAGCTTTTTCAGAGTTTGCTCATTTGGTAAAAGGGAAAAAGCCGGAACTCGTGAGACTGCTCCAAGAGGTTTGTGAAAACCTTTATCTACTTATTGGATCTCTTAAATTACTTTCTTTTTTTTTTTTTTTTTTGCATGTTTTTATGTCTTAGGCCAGAACATGACAAAACCTTCACTAATGTATGTGTTGATATTTTTTTTCTTTTCCAAATTATGCTCAGACTCTGACAGTTTCCTTCACAGGGACTCATGCAGGATCGTGCACTCAGCAGACTTTGACTAAAGGAGAGTGTCACATTTGCAAAGCCACTTCAGGTTGTACAATTTCAAGCAAAAATGCATTTTTTTCTTGTAAAAATGAGTATTATTTATTTATTTATTGTACCAGAAAAAGAAGCAAGCAAAATTTAAATAGTTAGTATAAGTTCCCTGAGGCAAGCATGGATGTCAGGTAGTTATTTAGTGACATCTTAAACTCTACATATATCAAGTTTTTATTTTACTTTTTTTTTTAAAACCAGGACTGTTTGGAACGCTCCATTAGCTTCCCTATAGCCACACCAATCTTATCGCCTGTCAATAGCCGTGGACGTGAATTTCTGCTTTCATTACAGACTTTATCGAACGTTCTGCGTGCAGAACATCAGCTAAGCCTTTAATGAAGTCGTTCTATACATGGTTTGCCATCTGTAACAAAGCTCAGCTCTGTCAGCACGCTGGCAAATCCACACTCTACTTTCCATGCAGCAAGTTGCTCGTCGAAACGTCGACTGTTGCAGCGGACTCTTTGTTGCCGAGGAAAATACATTTCCGTGCACATTAAGCTTTACAATTTGATGTGAAGAGGCTCTGTGATGCTGTGTGAAATTAAAGCATTAGTAAAAGTTCGACGTGCAAATTTGGATCTGTGAATTAACAGACAAATGACTTTGCTGAAGGTTTTCCTAGAAGGTGAGGGGGAATAAAGACAAAAAAAAGAATGAGGTAATTCAAATTATATGGACTCAATCTTTGTTTTTGAACAGAATATTAAAAAAAACAACACAACTAATCAATTTACAGTTCAGTTCATCGCAGTGCAGTAAATTTGAGTGTACGGACTAATCTGATTATAAATGAAACTAAATTATTTGTTTTTACAATCCCTTTTATACAATCTTATTCAAGTGAAAAAAAAAAAAACAGTCCAGTTTTTTCATTTCATCTTCTTGTATCTGCTGTGGGGCGAAGCTGCACAGCTGGCAGCACTCTTGCCTTAAAGCAAAAAAAGGTTGTGGGTTTAAATCCCACCATGGAATGTCTCTGCACGCAAAGACCCCTGGAGGTCTGAACCAGCCCGCGGGAATCTGCAAGAACGAGCGATTACTGGCAATAGATGAGCGCATCCGACTTTAAAACTACGGCTGCATGTAGTCAACTCCCATACGCACAGATGCGGTTACTTTAATCAGAATCCTGTCCAGTGCAGTAAATATATCGGACTAATGTTCAGAAAATAGCTGCTATGGTAATGGCCTAAGAAGGAAAGGACCAAATAAGTGGATATGCAGTCGGTGAAATTATCCAGTGAGCGCAGATCAGTGAAGTAAGAAATGGAACTGTAGCCACCACACTGCATAATCACTTCATTAAGACTCAAGTCAGCTTTTCTGAGTTTGTTTTTGAAAATGGAGTGGAGTTGGACGGCGAATGGGGTTAGAAAGACAAATCAATGGGGGGATTAGCACAAGAGGCCAGATGGTTCCGGGAGGCGGCTCAGACAAAGGCCCGCGCACCCGGAGCAGGAGAGGAGAGGTAAGCAGATGGCAAATGAGAGGCCTCATAAAATCATATTACCACTGGTGTTATCATTGTCATGATCACAGGTGCCATCTGCAATAAAGGCGCTTATGTCGAACACTGGTTGCTGAAGGTCTGGGGGATGACTGATGGGGAAGCAGAGCTTCGAAACCAGAATATTTACTTGTTTGATCTCGATGATGGTAATTACTGAGAAGAGGATTGTCTCACTCAGCAATTCCCAGTTGTCTTGGTGCTGATTAGAATCTGAGTGATGTGATGTTGTGCTGCAGAAGTCATTTAGTCCTCTTAGTCTGTTTACATATTCAGTTCTTTGGCATGTTTTACTGAGTTAGCATGCATCGCTGATAACTTAAGGGACTTTTATAAACTTTGCTTTACTTCACTCTTTATTATAGGGTACATTTAAATTATTATTATTTTTTTAAAACATTGAGATTTCTCGTTCTAAAACCTGCAGTACAAATGTACATGATCCCATTTCCTGTATGAATATTGATCCATGTGTGAGCGTCCTTCTATAACTCGGAGGAAACCATTTCCTAGAATGTCTCTTGTATCAACTCATCATTTAATCATCTGCCTTATGACAATTATGAGCTAAAAGCATATTTTCATTTTCCACTGCATTTGATAATTTGATGCCTACACTAAGGAAAGTCTTGTATCTTTAATTGGATAGAAACTAAACAATTTAAAATATATTTTTATAAGCATATTTTCATGAAAAAATATTTCTCAAGTTCTGTAAAAGTCAAAATAGAGTTTTGAAGGTGCTGACCAAGTCTCAGTAGGGTCAGCATGTACAACCCCCCCCCCAAAATCTGTCATTAAACGGAGCATTAAAGGCTCATATTTTATCGTTAGTTCCCATTAAACATTCAGTTTTTTAACATTAAGTTATCTAGCTTCTAAGTTATCAATAGCCGAGTTACTACAGATTAAAATGTATTAATTTATAAGCGTTTATCCTGAAATTTACTTAAGGGTGGACAAAACGGGGGATTGGCTCTTGCAATGTGCTTCCTATCCACCCTGACCCTTCAGTCTCCTCCAGACTAGTGGCAGCAGCAATTAGCAAACACCTGGCTAACTGTGAGCCTGCTGAGCTCATCACGCAAACTACAACGCTCCTCAGATGGCAGTAAACGGCATCCTGGAAAAGCATCGTGATGACGATGTGCTGAACGCAGAGCGTTGTAAAGAGTAGGAGCTTCTTAAAGAGACAGAAGTCGATTTCAAGACTATATAAAACATGAAAAAGACTCTGTGAAAAATGTGTTTGGGTGTATTTTTGATGCGACTCTGCGTAGGTGCTTATCTTTTGCACACCAACTGTTTTAAGGACAACATTTTAAAGAGGCTTTCTCTCGGCCACTTTTCCAAACAAACCTTGTTCAGTCTTTTTGATTCTTCATGTCGTGAGCCTTCAGCATAGATTGGCTGACCTTGCGGGGGGGGCTCAGTGGAATATGAGCTGTAGGAAACAGCCACGAATGTTTTCCGCTGGTGAAGAATCCGTCTCGCTTTCACCGTCTCTCACTCGACTCCTAATTTTTTCGAAATGTCCGTCTGACCCTTCCTAGAACGATGGACAACAATGGCTTATGTAAGGTCACTACTGACGTCTTTCAGCCCTTTACATTCTGCAAATGCACGCCCCAATGCTACTGATGGGCAAATTGCCAAAATATAAGCTTTAATAGCGGTGCTGACAGCTGGTGATGATTGCTTTTTTAATTCACTTGACTAGCAGCACCTGGCTGCTTTGAACTTCCTTGTTTTCCATGGAAGCAGCCCCCATGGGCTTTTTTTTTTCTTTCTTTTCTTCTTTTAGTTGAAATCCGTCTACCTTTGTTGAGTTTGGCGGTACTCGCGCTGCATAGTGAACACTTGCCTGGTAGTTTCAATCTGAAATGCTTATTTTCCCTCAGAGTTATTAGCAGTCTGTCTCGCGGAGGCAATCCCGTTTGAGTTCTTTCAAAGACTGCAGCACAAGTTTGTGAAGTGGCACGAGGAACTAATAGCTGCTACGAAGCAAACGAGTGGCTGTCGGCGGCTGAAGATTCGTGTGAGGTAAGGCAGTGAGGGATGCTTAGCTGCGCAGATGAAAAAGCGAACAAGATTTACAAAAAAAAGGGGAAAAAAATGCGAGAGGGTAAAAGGGATTTCAAGATGAGGTCAGTTAAAAATAATGCACAGAGAAAAACCAGTTCATTCATAAAGCATCGATTCACAGCAAATGTCATTCTGATGAATACCAGCTCCACTGAGTCTGGTCTGCCGATGCAGATTTTTATTCTAACTGTTGAATGTAACAAATATTATCTATACGGGAAAAGGTTACTGTCGACTCCATTCTAGCAGGAAAGGCGGAGAATCCAACAGAAAATGAGATTATACAATTTCCCCTATTTATGCATTTTTCCATACATCCCTACACTTTATCTGAACTCAAAACAAAGTGCAAAACAATGTGCTATGCCCCCCTCTCCCCTCGGTGTTTATATATTACATAAACAAACAGCAGGGATTTATTGCATTTATTGAACTAGGACTAGCCGATCACTGGCCAGAGCCAATAACTTCATTTTGATTTAATCAGATCAGAGCGGTAGACGATCTAAAGGAGTCCATCTGAAGTCCCTCTTTCAATCTAATTATGTGGCACAGTGACTGTGAGCCACTTCAAATCATTATCGGTCAAAAATAATGACGCAGGCAACGAAAGCCCTGCCAAGAATCTTCCACTTACAAAATAATGTAGGGTGTGGCTGCTGTGAGAAAGCAGAAAGTGTCCAGCAAGGCGACAAAAAAAGAAAAAAAAGTCACTTCCGTTCAATAGAAGTTTGTGTAGGAAGCAGCAAAGTGAGACAGAGTTGTTCTGTTATCTGGATAATCATTTGTTTGGAGAAGAAAAGGCCAGCATTGACATAGTGCCAAGAGTGACCAGAATGTGTGGGGTGTGGATTCACGTGCACTGCTAAATATCCGTGCTGTGAAGGGAGAGTGAGATTCAGTCGACATTAAGAAGCACTTTTCTCAAAAACGACGTACTGTTTTCAACTCTCCTCTTCGGTGTAGTTCAGCTGCGTCTGAAAAAGATCCATCAATCCCAACACTGGCGACATCCTGTTTGTGCCACTGGCAGAATTTCTGGCTGCACAGTGCTTTTGTCTGGGCTTCGGTGAAATGAAATGTTTCCTTTCTTGCGTCTGCGCTGGAAGCAATGAGACAATTGTGTCATCAACAAAGGATTAAAAACTAGAACAGAAACATCAGTCCATTTTTTTGGTTTGTTTTGTTTGGCTGCCAAGACGATCTGCTTGCAGCGCGATGCATCAGTGACAGTGTAATGTCCATTACCGTGACAGTTTAAACACACCGAGAAAGAATACTGCACGTCTGCGATGGCTCTCAATCTGCTAGCGAATTTCCCACAAGGTGATCTTGAGAACCAAAGGAGGAAATTAAAAAGATGACACAAGCGATGTCTCTGCATGGCGCTCTGGCATTATGTATTCAACATATGCACGCAGAGGTTTCTTTGTACACCTATATGCTCTCGCAGTCTTATAACAGTTGTCAGTCATGATGGCCCCATATTTCCCTGAAGCCTCCATATGAAACACGCCTGGGTCACGAGGAGCCGTCAGGTGGGGGTGTGTACAGGTGCGCGCCACAAATCTGAGCGTGCAGTTCAAGCTGGCGCATATTAAGATATTTGTCATGTATTGCATTGAGGCTGTGTTGCGCAGCATTACAATGCGGATGGGGACTTCCTTTGATGAATAATAGAACACATTTATAGAGCCTTCCAGGGAGCCTAGATACCTAGCAGGAAAAAAAAAAAGAAAAAGAAAATCTGTTGAAGGAAATGTTTGAGAGCAAAGTTTCATGAATAATTGAAAAGTTGTATTTTTTTTATTTTTTATTTGCATAATCTCACCTTCTTGAAGGTCACATCTGCTGTTGTTATGTTTGTGGCCTTAAAAATGGGGGAATTGAATTATAGCTCATTGCTTGGCTCGGATCAGTCGCTGCACCGAGAGCAGCGACTGCCTCCCGTTTATCAGAGACGACACGTTCTAGTAAAACATAGACAAGATGTCAGCGAGTGTCAGCAAAACCCGGAGTAAATCTGCGCTTTAGAAAAAAAAAAAGAAGAAAAAAAACATTTTTAGTTACAGATGGGTGAAGTTGAAAACTGAAGTCCCAAAGATACAACAGGAACGTCGGAAACGTACAGGAATTCGAATGATTTATAACACTTAGAGTCTTAAACTCTTGAACTCTGATGTCTGGCGTATGTTTTTAATCCGTTTTTGCCTTTGACAGGCCCAGCGCGGTCGGGCCAGAGTTCAACTGACGGAGTTGTGAGACGTTCATTTTCGCTCGCCCCCTTCAAGTCACACCGAGCCAAGCTGCTGTGAAAACCCTCCAGCTGACGAAGTACACGTCACGGCGTTTCTGTCATATGTGTGGTTCACAGCAGCATGGTGAACCCAACAATCCTGGCAGAGACCAGTGACTATTTTGAGTTCACAAGTTCGGAGGAGGAGGAAATAATGATCGATCAGCTGAAACATCTCATTTTATTTTTTGTATTATTAATAGCCAAAAAAAAGACCGTTTGCCCACTGAATCAGACTAGAACCGACGCAGCGGGAGTTCAGTTTCGGTTCAACACGACGTACGTTCTCACAGCCCCGGACAATTGCTCTGTTTCTCTGCATTAAACAAACGCACTCACAATATTCTGACCAATCAGAATCAGAATTTCGCTATTCCCCTGCAGGACTTTTGATATTATTCATGAAGGAACACCAGGATTTCATGAGCTTTCAGATGTCATAATGAGACTTGCATGCTACTGGTTTACTGTAATAAAACGCTCTTTTAGTTTCTGGTGGCCTCCCGTGGTGGAGAGGAGTCTCTGCAAAACTTTGCCATTTTAAGTCGTTAACATTTTGAGATGTTAAATATGATGACACTATAAATTGCTTTAAACGCATGATATGTACCTTTGTTTTTGTGAGTGAAATGTAAAAGTTAAACTTGCAATAAACAGCAAAATTCTGGTTTCTTTTTCAAAAGTGAGCCACTTTCATATGGGGTCACAAATTAGATAATATCTGATGGTTGTCAAACTGTCATCTCACTTTCACATCATTACGTGCAACACTACGAATTTTGCGTTATGGAAATCGGCCAGATCCAACTCTTGTGGCTGCTGGTCTGTCTATTAAAATAATAATAATGATGGTGTTTATTATTTAAACGTCATTGGCTTGGGTTAATTTTTTTTCATAAAGAACAGACAAGTCACATGTTCACTAGGTGCATTTCCTTTACAGATGTACACAACACTTCTTCAATATTCTGCTGGTGTTGAAAAGACACAATTTTGCAACTGCAGCGTTTCCATTAAATAAAAAGTGCAATTGGTTGTCGAAAGCAGAGGCATTTTAGAAACTGAAAAGGTTTCTAAAATGAGAAACACAAATAAAATCCATATCAACAACTTCCCTCATTTTCTCCACACATTTCACTCTCTGCCTTGTGTGGACCAATACTATTTACTTCTTCATTCCGTATGCAAGAGGCAAATAGGAGGCAGGGCACAGTAAATATAACTTTGCCATTTTGGATCCTTATCAAAACAGGTAAAGATGGCTGAAAGCTTCTCTCCTAAAGAACCATAAAGAAATGATTATGGAAAGGAGAAAAACTTTTGATGACGACTCCAAAGAAGTTGTTTATGGGTGAAAATTTGGAGTCTGACAGTGATTTTGAATAATAGGATGAGACGGAAGACCAGCTATTTCCAGAGCAAAGACGAGCCAAAGGAACAGCCTGTGAGCAAATTGTCTCCAGAACCAGAATAGGCCCAAGAGCAGTGAAGAAGAGAAAACATGCTGATGTAAAATATTTAAAAGGGTGAAAATGAACGGCTTCTTGCCTCGGATATTGGCCGACCTGCCTGTGTCACAAGTATGCAAGCAGTGCCACCACAGCAGTCATTCAGTGCAGGACATCGTTACTTTAAAGCTTTAAATCCAAGGTTCCATCCAGAAAATGATTCAAGATTTGCTCTTACTTAGAAGGATAGCAGGGCTTTGGACGGAGGAAGGAGATGGACAAGCAAAGCTCAGTCCCTGGTGGGACAGAGCTTTGTTCAGTCCCTGGTGGGTAGACTGAACAGTCTGTTCAGTAAGGCTGATGAATTGTCTGGAGCAGTGTCGGGCTGAGGACCTCTTGACCCACTAACAAACACTCAGGGACCACCAATCTTGAAAATGTCCCCATGTGAATGCAACATCTTAATATATACAAAGTGAAATTAAAATATTAGTCTCTTTGTGCCACCTCAACTGGGCAGGTTTCATAGCCTCATTAGCTAATATTTCATAACACAGAACACAATGCGGTTTTGGATCCTCCTCATGACCAATCCAACCCCCCCCCAAATTCTATGTAGTCATTGTGGTATTTTCGTTTTTCCTTGGTTGTGAATTTTCTGAACTCTTGTCGAGTTTGTGCATCGATCGTTTTTGAGAATGTTGCTGAAGATAAACCGCAGTCGTCTTGGGACTCAACAGCGGTGCTCGACAGCATGCCGCTTACATTCGCATCGAGTTGTTGCACTTTCACTTTTGTGTCAGATGTTTCTTTCTTCTTTTCTTTAAGCGGTCCTGTCTGTTACTTTAAACAATCCTTTAGGATTTGTATGCTAACTGTGCGTGTCGCACTTTGAGTTTATCTCATGGCAAATAAACGGTTGTTCACATGCAGTGCCTTGCGGACCACTAGGGGGCGCCCGCGGACCACTAGTGGTCGGGGGACCACAGTTTGAGAAAGGCTGGTCTAGAGTGACGGGAGTTTGTAAGTCTTCATCTTTTGGTGTTTGAACTCACTTTAATGGGCAAAATATGTTCAGGTGTGAACATATTTTTTCACATAGATCATTGCTAAAATGTGATTGATTTTGAAGAGATAATTTAAATTTGAGTAGAAAGTTAGGTTTTTTTTTAAAAGGCTTTTTAGGCATTATTTGAAAGCTAAGGTAGGAAAGTACGTAAAGAGAGAGAGGAAAGACATGCTGCAAAGATGACCAGGCTGGGAATCAAACCTGCGACGGCCAGCTTAACCCCTGCGCTACCACAGCACCCCCGATTAGAAAGTTAGTGTGACTGAAGCATAAAAGGAAAATATGTACCATATTTGTTGCTTGTAACTAAGTTGAAGTACATATTTTTACTAGTTGAAGGAAAAGGTGTTTTGAACTGAACAACCCCAAAATGCTTCATGTCCACCAGACTCACAAAAACTGGCTGAATAACAAATAAATGAACACAGCAGTTGCAGTGAATGTTGCCTTAGTGAAATGTTTTCCCAGGGTAAATGACAAACGGACTCGGCTTGCCGTTGCTGAGTGGAACATCAAATCCAGCTACCTTCTCCCACTGCTCTTAAGTCCAGTTCTGGTGGCCTCCACGTTGGAACACGAATTACCAGTCCTGACAATTCCCCTGAAACAGAAACTGTGTGTGCAACAAAATGTGTTGTATAGTGCTTTCTAATATATTTTTTCAAAGGAACCAACAAGAGCCATGACTTTGAGCTACAGCAGCCCCTTTGACTCAAAAACACAAACTAGCCATTGTGGTTAAAAAGAATCAGTGAGTCATGCGTTTCCCTCCTGCACCTGCTTTAGTAGATCCTGATGACTGCAAGCAGGCAAAATCCCAAAGGAGCTGCAGATATCTGATTGCTTTGACCAAGATGGTTCTTATGATCTACGGAATTACATTTACAATTTCTTTTTTTTGTGTGCAGCATTTTAAAAACAGAATGTACATTTTCTGCCAAATGCATCTTACCTAATGCTAGGTGCCATTTCATGGTGGTAAGCAATGCTTTTTACTGAGTCAGTCTCTGGTGGTATTATAACGGGTAATCGTGTGACAAGTGATCATTTCTACAAACTAGAGACGACTGTCTACTTCCTGTCATCAGAGTATAAAGTAATTATTCCCTGAGAAGATTGTTGAACAGAATTGTAATTGGCATCGGCTTTCCGCAAATCTGATTTTCCCTTTCCACCAATCTTAAGAAAGCCCCGAATATTCGAAAGGCTCTTAAGGTAATCTTAAGAGATCTTCCTGCCGTGTGTGGTGTGCTCAGAGTGATCCGGTCCGCTCTGAAGGATGTCGGGAATGCTCTGATCTGAAATCACATTCCACAATCGTGGAATCCAATCAAAAAGCGAGGTGACAGAAAAATGGAGGGCAATCCAAAATATATAGAAGACAAAACAACCGCTGTGGTGGACCATAAAGTCCAGTGGGCGTGTGCTTTCATGGTATTTTCTCTGTTTCTACATAGTTCATCATCTATCATCACTCCTTCTTCCAAGTCGGCCATATTTGTTTACTCTGAACTTACGTTTGGTCTCAAGAGGCTTTGAGAGATTTCCTGTCTGACATCTGAACGTTGGTGAGTGAAACTGGCTTGTGTGTGCGGTGTTACTCCTGCCGTCTGGCTCGACACTGTAAAACCAAACCTGTCAGACCGAAAAATTATTTTACCGTTATGTGTGTGTGTTACCGCTCAAGTTTTGAAAAAAAAAAAAAAAAATCAAACCAACAGTTTTAAAATCTTGTCATGCGAACCAGGCATTGAGTTGCTTTCAGTGGGTAAAAATGAGTTGAATAAGAAGAAAAATCCCTGCTTTCTGATTGGCAAAGATCTCCGTTTGGAATTTGACACTTTTCTTGTGAGGTTTAGAGCGACGGGGAGGTATTGTCACAACAAAAAGGGAATTGCACAAAATTTAGATTTTGTTTATGTGCCAATTAGAAGAAACACTGACTTCTGACATCTGAAGTACAAACCATAGACCACGTTGGTGTAATTAAGTGGTTTGTGGGAAGTCTTCCATCTTTATCTCCACAGCAATGTCACTGTGACGTCCGCCCCCTTTCCAACGTTTCTCAAGATAGGTTAGAAAAGAGCATACCCCTGCAGTGTCTGTCTGAGATGAGGAGAGAAATGGCCCCCGAGAAACTGCTTAGGAATGATTCAAACAACACAGCTCAGATTCAGATGTGCTGCCCCGTCTTTCAAAGTCCAAAAAAACCCCCAATACTAATGGGATCTGATGGCATCTCTAGGAAGCAGGCCCAATCTCTAAACTCAAAGGGCTCAAAGGATCAATTGTTAATCTCCCAGCACCAAACTCTGAAAATGTGTTCTTGTGCTTGTCTTTGTGTATCTGGAACGGAACGGAATAGAAAAAATAAAATGTATAAAGCCTGTGCATTTGTCTCAAAACTGAAGATTGCACTAGTCAGCTTAACTATTACAAATACTACAGTGGACACGTTGCGCTGATGCCAGTTGTAATCCTGCTTTTTAAATAAAGACCCATCAAAGTGTCGAACGTTGTCTCAGTCTGTGTCATGAGGACAAGAATGCTGAAAGGCTGTCCAGTCACACACAGAGGAGGACATCCACTGCACTCCTGATCACTGGTCAGTTCGTCCTGCTTCCATAGCTTCTCTCTCAGGTCAGCTGCTGTCAATTCAGCTCAACAGATCTTATCAGGCTGGTTTGGTAGCCATTTTGGCTGTTGGAGATGATGTATCCCCAAACCTTTTTCGTACTCGATCATGAAATCCTCAGGAGAACATTGAGGCAGTGTGGTCGGGGCTCGTTCGTTGATCATCCTGAAAGATTCCCTGGGCTGGTATTACTCTGTCGTTTTGGTTGTGCTCATACTACCTGAACTTTTTTCCATCTTGTCACAGACCTTAAGAAATATATTTTGGATTAGAGACAAAGCGTTAATTGTGAAGTGGAAAAAAAAAGAAAAGAATAATACATTGCTTTCAAATCTTTTCAAACCTGACAGACATTACATTTCTTTTGTCCATCCTCTTCGCTGACACTAAGCTGTAAGTTTATCTGTGTGCAATTTGTTCTCAGTGTTTGCACCGCTGTTCTGTTTGCAACATGCTGCAGTAACAGATTCATTATGGCCTCACAGTTAAGTGCTGGCCAGTTAATCTAATTTCCAGTGTCTATGGTTACGTTTACGGCGCGTTTAAATATAAAGTTTCTGTCGATGGTGTAATTTTGAGACATTTCTTAACTGAAATAACAGAAGGTGAAGAAAATCAACGCCCCCTTCCCCCATTCTACATGTATAATTTTGCTCAAAAGGACTTTTAGCAGAGAATATTAGAGGTCATATTATGTATCATGTTTTTAAAATCCAAAGTCATTTAATACAGCTTCCATTGAAGGCAACATTGACTGCATTGTTTTACTGCTTTCACAGTAAAACATGCAGAGCTGGACTTTTTAAATAAATTTGCATAAATAGTTTATTTATGTTTCGTTTGTTTTTACCTTTATTGTTTTGTTTGGAAGACCACTGTGGTGTGATCAGGAGATGTTTTATATATATATATATATATATATATATAAAATCTAAATAAGTAGATAAATACTCTTTGAATAACTTTATCAATATCATGAGACGACGAGAGCTAATGGCTTCCCCAGTTTTATCTTAAAAAGTACAAAGCTGTGTTTTCACAACAGTGTTGTTGGAATTAAAATCTACAAAACCATGTATTAAATAAAACCCCATGCCTTTATTAAAAACTTTACCACCTGGAGATCTTCGTCTCGCAGAGGCGACTCTCCTGCTTGGGACTTTGGAGAATTCTCCCAATAACTATTCCAAACAAAAAGAACAATTCGAACATGAAAATAAGAGCATTTCTTTCTTGTGCTTTTTTTCCCCCCTCTTTGATGACACTTGACTGTTGTCATTAAGTGCTAAGGTTGATCCCATCTGTACCATTTGTAGTCAGTTCCATCAGCCCAGAGGCCAGAATGTGTGTGGAGTTTTTCACATCAGGCAGCAAAGCAGCTGTGGTGTTTACTATGTGGTTCCAGAGTCAAGCTGGGGGGGGAGGAAGTGAATAATGGAGTTATCAAGATTGTCTCTGCAGTATTTGTGTATTGTTATTCTCCGTTTCAACTCTTTACCCTGGCAGAGTGTTAGAAAGTGCAGCTTCAAACGCTCACCGTCAGAAATCCAATTGCAGCCGTTTTAGAACGAACCAGATTGATGACGCTGAGAAAATCCCTTCTGCACAGTAAATAAAGCTAAAAAGGCCACACATTCTCCTATGTTTACATTTTTTTTAAAGTTATGCTGTCCACAATGTGTCATAAAAAGATATCTGGACACGATTTTTTGTTTCTTAGCGCATAGCTGCCCCTGGATTATTTATGTTAAAGCTCGTTATGATGCATTACGTTTACATGTTAAGAGTCATGTCTCATGCCCAATATAAAATATTTTTACTCCGCTGTGACGCCAAGAGCTATTTATATAAAGAAAATTAAAACCAGCTCTCCCCCCTAAAGGACAAATTACCTCTTCTATCTGACTCACTCCTCGGCTCATACGCACGGCGTTATTATGCAGCGCCGCTGAATGGACTAATCCTTCATGCTAAAGGCTCATATTATTCCTTCACTGGCTGTTAAGTTAGTGTGACATTTATTCTGTGCATTAATCACTTGCATTTGATGATCCATTGTGTTTAACCTTGACTGCAAGACATAGAGAGGTAATTCCTGGGTGCAGCTTTTTTCACTTTTTCTAAGCGAGAGCTGTGCAGTGGATCGTTGTCGGTGCGTCCGGGATCCACGAATGTGTTATTGCGGATTTATTTGCTCATGGACGATGGTGTCCAAATGTGGCATCCTCAAAGATTCGCTGAATGTGCATTTAAAGTAGAATATGGAATAAATCTAATAACCCTGGAAAGATCGCCAGTCCGTCACTTAATTGACAAACATCATGAGAAAAATAAGCTGCTCTAAAACCCAAGGCACGTCTTTAAACTGTCAGTGTCCTGGGAGAAGAGCAAATATGATTTAACACTAGCCAAAAACTTGAGATGATTTCCGGTGCCAATTTACCTACCAAGTGAAGCTAGATGTAACTAAACAGATTGAAATCTAGCTGTCAATATAGGATTTTTCATCAAATGAAATGAACTAATCGGAGTCTTCCTCTGAGACATTACTCACGGCACAAATCTCTTTCATTTAAAAACCATATAATCTCTTGAGATTCAAGGAACGAAAAAAAAATAAATAAAGGATGGATGTCATCTGTTACATGAACGTTGGAAGCTTCCTGATTGCTTTTTCTTTTCACCTTAAAAAAAAAAAAAAGACTCCCAGAACAAACACAGTTTGTGCAACATGGTTGGAATAATAAAGGCCTCTATTCCCCGTGAATCGCTGCTGTTAGGCTGACAAGAAATTCTGAGCTCAAGACACGTGTAAAAATGTAGCTGAAGAGAAGAGCAGAATCTGTTCAAGTTCCATTACAATAAATGCATTTATAATGGACCAGTGCACTTGTCCCCATTCCATAAATATTTAAACAGGCCCACTCAGGGTTCGAGGCCTACAAGATTTGGGTGACACACAAATACACACACACACACACACCTACACACACACACACACACCCTCCCCCACGTACGCTCACTGGAAGTGTCATGTCTCACTAAGGCAATTATGGTTTGAGGAATTTCTCATGAGGCTTACCCCCACTACTCGACTAAGCAAATACCTTTATATCATCTGAAGAAAAAATATGAGCTGGAGTGGATGCTGATAAAATAAGGCCCAGGTGCACTGAAGCGCCAGGATGTAGTAAATCAGCCATAAAATTAATTTTTGGAAAGTGTACGCTTCAAGGCTACTTGTGTAAGAAATCTAGAACCTATTGTAGTGAGGAACTGCCATTTGCATCAGGGATATCTCCTGTGATTTATCACCTGTGATCAGCTGGCTCAGTCACATTACGCAGAACGGGGACATGGACACCGGTCAGTCTGTTTGGATTTTAACTCATCACTTAAAACTTTTAAAGGTTTTAAAGCAGCCTGGAAAGTGTAGGGTTTCCGTGACAAATTCAGTAATTGTTCAATGTTTTCATGTTTCAACGTCTGCTGCTCCTTCACATGCTCACATAATTGATTGGTGTCTCGGTTGACGTCAGGCAACATCCAGAAGTTGGATTTGAACAAAACTGGAGATGCTAATCAGCTGCTTATATTTTCTAAAAACACTGCAGCGTTGCCATGGTTGCACATCCTAATAATTGTCTCTAAGTAAAAAAAAAAAAAAGTAGGAGCAAAAAATCCTTCCAGCTACACAGCATCCAAAAGCAGAGGGAGTAATTGCTCAACTCGCAACGCCTCAGACATAAACATCAAGTCTTCATAGTCTACTACTATAAAAACAAAATCAACATAGATGTATCAGAGGAAGTCCAACTCTAACTGCCTTTGTGTTAAAATCCAGGAGCCTGATTACTGATTGTTTTGGGGAGTTCTCTTATGTACAACATTGCTTTGATTTATTTGAGTTTGCTGACATCATGTGCCACTTTTGCCCTCACTGTGCAAAGTAAAACTTGCATAGAGCAACAAAAAGGGACTTCATAAATATGTACTAAGGAAAATTTTTTATTACGAAAGCTAAAAAACCCTCCCCCCCAAAAAAAACAAAGCTAACATTTATAGGTGGAGGGGGGATCAACCAGCAACCTGGCGAACTCCTACCACCATTGTCCAGTTCCAAAAAAAGAAAAAAAAATACAGTACTGTAGAAAAAGGTGAGCCTTTTCTATTATCTGACAATGAAAACAGATAGGAAGCATGCTTCCTATCTTGTTGCTTATAAAAGTCTGCAGATTTTGCATAGCCAACTTGCAGAATAAATTTCTTATTGCATCCATAATCAAAAGAGGAGAGACACATGTGGCAGGTTGCACACCTCTTATATAACCCGTCCCGGATTAATGGGGAGCAGCAATTGCTTATCTTTGAGACTCCTAATGTAGTTGCTCCTTGGCATTGTTTTAACACACACCTGTATGGTCCAGATCAGGGGTCAAATAGGGTCAAGCTACGTCACGGAAGAGTTGAAAAGGCCACAAATTGCAAGTGACATTTTCATGCCTATTTTGGTTCAAAATAATTGAAAAAAACACGACGCAGCCCGGACTTTTGACATGTTTACCAAAACGCTGCTTTCATACAAGCAGCACCTGACTGTGACTTTTCAGTGCTTGGAGAATCTGAGCGTAATTTGCGCAGCATGGTACCCACGCAGCGAGGGGGCAGGTAATCGTCTCTGTGTAGCAACAGACATACATTACAGCAGCAGAAAGAGCGTCGGGGTGGAAATGGCTCCTGTTGCGGCGGGTTAAGATCCATCTATTGTACGATAAAACTAGTGATCCAAATCCAGGTAGTCTGGTTTAAACTCTCTGAAGAATGTCTGTTTAAGGTTTTACTCATCATCTGCCGTTTTGTTACCATAACGTTTCTCAAAGAGAGCAAATACAAATGGTGAGATCACATAGCTGAAGAGAAATAAATCATGATTTGTACTTTAAGCTTCAGGAGCACATTACTTGATACTTTCCTTCTGACCTATTTTTTTTTCTTTGTAAGAAAGACGTAGCTCTTTCTTGTACAATATTTTTGGTTCGAACAACTGACACACATTCCTATGTTTAATCTTTTACAATATATTATTTTTGTTATTATTAACACTGTTAATCCCATTTTATATATTCTCAGCTCTTTTCTTTTTTAACAGAAATATAACATCTTAGTCATGTCTTTGCGTGATTCGTTCTGCTTTAATCGATCATCTACTGCAGTGGTTCCCAAAGATTTTCTGGGCCCCCCTATGAATTACAATAAACCCCCCAAAAAGAAGAAAAAAAGAATCAACTGGACACACACATCGTTCAACCAGACATAAACACATATTTTGTTTTCAAACTCCACTGAAGTTTATTTCACACTTCAGGTTGCAACAAAACAAACTACAAACCTTCTTTACAGTGAAACACTTTTGTGTAACTGTTTTTTTTATTTTTTATTCATCCATACCGCTTCCCGCGCCCCCCCTGCAATGGCACTTTGCCCCCCCTAGGGGGCGCGCCCCACACTTTGGGAACCACTGACCTACTGTAAGTTCTCAGCTAGCAACTCTGGAGTTCTAATTATCAAACAGTTCTCTTTTGGTATTTGATCATTAGAAATGTGTAAATATTGATAATCACTAATGTCTGTTTAAAGATTGGCTGGCAGAGTTAAACTTGAAAACAAACATAAAAAGAGCTCTGTTGCCCTCCCTTAGCTCTGACGGCCACAGTTATAGAACTTCAAGATAATAGCTGTGGCCTTAAATATTATTTTATCAGTCAAATCAATTCAGTTGCTATTTTAATAGGGCCATATTACATAGAGTTTTATGTAATGTGAAAAGAAATGCTTTCCCTCTGTAAGCTAACATTGATTTGGTACAATTCATACATTTAGATGCATCAACATTATCAGCAGAACAATTGTACAGTATTTTTTGTAAATAAAGTTTTTCAAAAAATATATTTTGTGATACATAAAACAGACATACAAGCAAATCTTAGCCACATTTGCATTTGCTTCATATAAGATTGTCCTGACACTGACAAGATTTCAGTTTTCCTGCACAACTGTCTTGATGTAGTTCCCCATATTTGCACCATCTTTTCTGTTCGTACTCATTCTGATTGCAGAATTTAATTAGCTATTTAAATATATTTTTTAATACGCTATTTTGTACTTTCCAAAACAGTCTGTGGCAACAGACTGCTTGCTGAAAAACTCAAATTAGGGCAAGCGAGCAAAGAGATCATGCATTAAACTGAATAAATAAAACAAACTATAGCCTCATCTATTTCAGTTATCCCTGACTGTCACAACACCTGAATCTCACTTGGCTGGCTGAATGTTCCCTTTTGCTGGCTATTAGAGGTTCTATAGTAGAAGTTTTCCTTAAACTTCTACTAACAAGAAGTTTAAGAAAAACTTTTTGAAATTACAAGTCACCTGTCGGATAAAAGAGACAGAAATAATCGTGGAACTCCCTTCCTTTGGATTCCTGACCAGATATGATCTCCAGAGATCTCCCACATCCAGATAACAGGATGTTGAAATTGTGACTGAGATGTCTATGTTGCTGGTGCTCACACATGGTGGCAGTTGTTCAGGGTTTTTAAAAAGCCATCAAGTAGCTGCAGCCCACGTTGAGAGTACTTGAATACATAATGGGACAGTCAGTTGCCAAAACACTTAGTCGTGCTCAATGCTGTCCTCAACCCACTGGGACAGTGGATGTTCTCTACACAAGCCTCAGTGCCATCTGGGCCTCCTGGGAACAAGACAGACACCACTCATCTGACTCAGACAACAATAACTTGACTGCACTGAATGACCTCCGCAGTGCAGTCAAGTTCTCCAGAGTCCTGCTAATGACCTGATTATTTCACTCAGGTGTGTTAAAGCCGAGACGCATCCAATGGTTGCAGCACACCCGCCGTCGAGGGCTCCAGTTGTCGTTCTAGTATTCAAACAATGCAGTTGTTCAAATTCTTTGAATTTGGTGAAAATTGTTCTGCCTAAGGGAAATCAGCCGATTACATCGAATCTCTGACCTGCAGCATTCGCTCCTACTTGACGAACACGCAGAGGCAGTGGGCAGCTAGTTTCATTTAGTTGTACCAGCTCTAACTACGCAGGGTAACTAATAATTGCTTTTGCAAAAATGAGGAAACTTATCAAGCCAGCCATAAGTCAGTCGATGAGGTACAGATGAGTATTTATTGATATTAAAGTTTCAGCTGTTACCTAAAGGAAGTTGTTTACAAAGTGACAGTCTACAAACATGAAGTAATTACTTTGTGTCAATGTTCAATACAAGTATAATCTTGCAGCAGCAGGAGTATCTAAAATTATTCTAAGATGTCTGTCTTAGAATAACTCTTATTCTCAGACTATACTGCTGTATTGCCCGCAATACAGCAGTATAGAAGTCGATGGGAAAGTGGTTCTATTAATCTTTTGTATTTTCTGCCAGCAGCACATTTGTAATCATTGTTTCAGTCAGATTTTAATGTGATTTTATTACGGTATTAGTAAAGGGTATATGGAAAAATATGGAAACACGAAAGCTGGAAAAATCTGATGATTATGTTTTTTGGAGTTCAGGCTGGCTGGGACAAGTCTCTTTAATCTTCTTAGACATTATGAAAAAAAAAAAAACGAGGGCAGTTGAAGTTTAAAACAGGAGGAAGAGAATATGAGGATCCCCCCCTTGTGCAAGCTATAGACTTAGGTTCTGTTAAACTGAAGGGTAGGATGAGACAGGAAGTGGCTACACATGGTCCTTTTTTTCCCAAATGTACATTTTGTAATTCCACTAATTAATTTCATTAACACGTGTTGCCTCTAAATGCCCACATGTATGCTATTTTGAGGTTATTTCCAAGGAAATGCATCAGTTAACTTCCAGCCAACCTTAAACTGACAAAGGCAGCATGTTCTGATAGACATGCTCTATCAGAACAGACTTCGCCTTGTTGAAATAATAATAATGTAACCAGGGTGTTTTTCTTAGCATGTGGATATGATGTCACTATCATAGAGCTGTGTCATCAGAGTCCAGAGGGGAGCCGGAGTCGTCCCGCCTGGCTCCACACGCCCTCAGCGTAACCACATGTACAAACAGCGGTGATCTCTGTTGACACAGAAACGACTGTCGCTTTTAAACATGATCGCTCGCCATCAGTCACAGCATCGCTATAAAAAGTCTCTGCTCTGTTGTGAACGGCAGCCTAAAAAACGGTATGGTTCCTGAACACACAGCACGTCTGCAGTACATGATGGCTGGTGTAAAACATCCAGTTGTGTCTGGACTCACACAGACGCAGTTGTAAAGTCGCATCTGTGACAACAGTCTGTTCTGGGAGAGTGAAGCCGTCCTGTACAGGCGCCCGCTGGCATAAAATATTGGCCCAGTTCTGGGCTCTGTGAGCCCAACATGTCATACTTGTGCAAACCCTCACAGTAACCCCCGTCATCACTAACCCAATTCACATAGCCGCTTTTGATGTGTATCAAATTATGTTTGACTTGTGGTGTTCTTCATGGACCATAAAATTCCATCAGTGTTTGTGTTTTATGTAACACTGGATCCCCTAGTTATGAATAAGGTGAAATAAAACTGTTTAGAGGAGCTGTGGATTCCCCCCCAGCAGCTCATATGTGATTATTACATATGAACAAGTCAGTATGGTAATTATGGCACAGAAATACACATCAGACAGTGCTACTCTCTGCACAGCTTCAAATAAACAACATGTCAGCACCCAAAAATCTTAAGCCTTACAAATAGTCTAAAAAACCAGCGGGGGTTTTCCACTGGCTGTATCCATCTTCTCCCCTTCATTTGTCAGAGGATAGCGAGCCTGTTTAGATAGAAATGAACAATTCAACTAAACTGTTCCTTTGCATTCACGCCAAGCTAGTTTTTTTTTTTTATTTTTTATTGTAGTAGTTTTCCAAGCATCCTGAAAAGCCTTAAGGACTGTGACAATGACGATAGTCATGTCGTGATTATAATTTGAATGGCAAAGCCAAAGCATAGCTAAGAAATGATAAAGTTAAAAGAAGCCATAAATCAAATGTCACTGAAGCAATTGCTCATCATTTTATTGAAGTCATTGTCAGGGCAACTATTGCTGATAAGATGCACAAGGTCGTGCGCAAAATTAGGACTGTGTGTCTTGTTTTCAGCAGTTCTTTCTTACGCCGCAGAAAAAGAAAAAAAAAAAAAAGACAGCCATAGAGAATACTAAGAAAGGACATGAAGCTACACAGAGACACAATGTGGGAGAAAAAGCAAGGTTGAAGACTTAGAATATGCTTCAGGTTTCTACCGCCAAATTCCGTCATTTAGATTTATGGCACGCATAAAACCGATGATGTACATGGACAAACAGTGTCCCAGCAAACTTGGCGATTAAAATATCAATGTTATTCATGTCACCTTCAGGGTAGGTGCACACCAGTTTATGTGATGCCTAGTTCTAGTGCTTTTTAGTATCCGTTTTCGTGCGGCTTTTTATTGACTGTGTAGGCAACTGCTATCGATCGGCCTGGTGTTTGAAGATAAAGTTGCCAGTTTGTTGGGAAGAACTGCACAACAAGCAGAGGAAAAGCAACTTTGGTATTCAGATAGTTTGGAATTTGACAAATTATTTTGGACTTTTTTGCAGTCGCCTGAAAACGTCAAAAAAGATCCTTAAAATGAAAAAAAAAAGAAAAAGGAGGACATTGTTTACATTTTAATGACTCGCCTTGACTGACGGGATCCGCCTGTATCCCTTTAAAACAACACGGAGAAATGAGAATTCCAGTTATGGGTTTATCTAGGATACTGTCAGACAAATAAATGTATAACCTTCTGTGAAGCACTGGAGCGTGCAGCCTTCTGCAGGATACAATAAAATGTTGCTAATGCAGCTGAGCTTGGAGAACTCAAGATGAATTTATTAAAACAGCTGTGTGCCACAGACTCACGATTTGATGGAACCGAACCGTGACTCTGTGGCACATCTTTGGCCAATCAATGCCGAAGCAGAAAAACATAACTAAATAAATTGCCCACTCTTTAGGATAATGAAACATGATCTCAAAATGCAAAACGTTAATTGTTTGTTTTTCTCTTTGTGTTTTTTTTTCCAGGTAAGTGAAAAAAAAAAACAACTGCTGAAGCTGATTGAAAGTGGACTGCCTTCAGGTATCACATTCAGCCACTCACCAGACCCTGGGAACCACTCAGCTGTCACGCTAATAGAGTTCATTGCTTTGTGAAGTTAACATGTGGACTGAAAGTCAGGTGGCTTGATGGAATAAAACCTGGCAACAACTTGACTGAAACAGTTCCATCTCACCAGCACACAAAGACGATCTGTTGCACAGCAACATTGAAAACGGCTCAGGGATATTGCATACCTTAACTTAGCAGAAGCCGTATTGCTCCAGTCAGCCGACAAGGTGTGTTAAATCTCGTAAGTAATGTTATGACTGTGGCTCTTTGGTAGAGTAGTCGTCTTGCGATCGGAAGGTTGTAGGTTCGATTCCAGCTTCCTCCTGCCACATGTCGATGTACCTCTGGGCAAGGCACTTAACCCCAAATTGTGGGGTTGTGAGTGTGACTGGGTGAATGTGACTCTAGTGTAAAGCGCTTTGAGTGGTCAAAAATGACTGGAAAAGCGCTATATAAGTTCAGTCCATTTACCATTTATAAGGAAGGGACGTTTTGCAGGATTCGGGATTTGTTTTGCAGTATTTAGTGACGGTGACTCCACAGATAATATGATCACAATGTTAAAATGCTTGACTCTCGAAAGTAAAACGATGTTCAACTTTTCTTCAAATATTTGTTACAACTCAGCATAGCTACAAAATAATTTGCTCTCAATATGTAATTCCCTTTTTCAGTTTTGGTGATTTAAGGGCTTTTATTTTGTTGACTAAGCAGCGACAAAAGTAACGCGTCAAGTTCACATGTACGGTGGTCCAGCTCGCTGGCACACAGACTGTCTGTTGCACTGCAGTATGTTTTATTCTAAATATAACATTCATTCAGAATACTCTGAACAATTAGAACTCATTTCTGTAGGATTGCCTGTTGAGAATAAGGTCAAAAATAAATAATCATAACCAATGTTTAGATAAGTATTTTTTAGGCAGAGTGAGGTTATGATAGTTCTGATTCCAAAAGGACAAACATTCACAAACCTCAAGAGACTTCTGAATAAGTTGATGTTTTTGCTGTTGGAAAAGCTTTTCAAGGATTTTATAGTCTGTTGTACAGTCGATAAGTTATTCTGTAAAGTGTCTGTTTCTATTTGTAGTGTACATCTCATAATGCATCCAGCACATTGTCTCCATGGTTTTTACTGCAAGCCATTTCAAAAGATCTGTTTACAAAGCAGATAAATCTACTACTAGCTGACACTCTGCAGCGTAAACCCACATTACACTGATACAGTCATGTTTTTACAAGTTTACATGATATTCCCCTTTAAAACCTGGTCTGTAAAGTTCAGAGTGCAGTATATGTGCCTCCCTAACCTGTTGTGGATGTTTAAAAGAGGCATGTCTCAGTTTAATAAAAATACTCATCTCACCACTTCAAACAAAACTTTACATCACTCATCCTGGGTGGGTCTTGTTGAATATAAGCAGACCCATGTTGTGATAGTCAAAGATCCCTGACAGACTAGAAAGAGTCCTCTACGAGAACCGGTTCTCTATTCCCATGATTCCCATCCCCTGGGCAGGACACCGACGCTTTTATGTTGGAATTGGACACCACTGAGTCAAACCAGACTCTGAGTCTCAGGCTCTAAAAGTCAGATTCAGGCAGAGGATCATACCAATGTCCCCTCCTTTGTGAGTTTAGGACAAGCAAATGACATATATTTGAAAATGTTTCTCTGCACATCTGGACAGAACAGAATACAGCCACACTGAAGACTCTGTATTTATAGTCCCACAAATCTTTTCTCTGCTTTCTGAAATTCTAAATCTGAAAATAAAAACTGCTGCATACTACTAACCATGGAAAATTTTACTATTTTATCACATATTTATATGAAAATTAGATTTTTTTCTTTCTTTTATTCCATTCTTTCCTCTGTTTGATCAGTCCGTACTGTTGTTGGCCCTTTCGTTTTCCCGGGCTTCCCTTGGTTCCGTCTCTGACTGCACAGTGTGGGCACTTTGTTTGATTCATATCAGCATCACAGTATAATGGACCCATAGGTCAGATGCCTCTTTTGCACAGCACATGCAGTTCCTGTTCCATTGTTCTTGACACAGCGGTTAGTGGTCATATCAGCATATCTGGATTATGTCTAAAATAGCGTGCTACTGATTTAATATGGGTTTTAAAATGAGAAAATCAAAAGAAAAAAGGTTGCAAAAAAGGATAAAAGCACACAGTTTTGGTACTAAGAGAAAAGCTCTCTTTCTAACAGTACGCTTCAGTGGTAGTACCATTAAGCTAATGTGCAGGGTAATGCATTTGAAACAATTTATCAGCATAATGGGGAAAGCTAATTGAGTGAATTCTTGTCCAATTGCCCAACTTCCTGATGATCCTGACCGTAAGCCAGTCAAACATATCTGAGTCACAAATTTACACTACCTGTAGTATGAGTATTTGAAAAGGGCAAATGGCCTTTGCCTGCGACAGATGCTCAGTCCCCCACATGCACTCAAACGTCTGTGACAGATAACATCTAACAGCAGAGCTAGGATGAAGAGAAACGACACCGAGAAGCAGAAAGACACCGAGAAGCATTCCCCGCCAGGATACTGCAGTCTGTGTCAGTTCCAATGGACATTCAGAGTAGGGAGCAGCTCCATCTACGTGGCAAACAAACAGATGAAACCTGCTGGGGGAAGAAAAATATTGGAATACTTTTGATCGACTCACTTCTTTGTTATGGATGTAAATATAAAATGTGTTCTGTATCATCTCGGGGTTAGAATCGACATGCTAAAACATATTTCGTAATTGTCGATGTCGGACAACTACAATCTCAGAGGTAACCTGAAAATGGAATAAACTGAGTATATTTGTGATATATATATACATATATATGTATATATATATATGTATATATATATATATATAAAATTTCATAGACCTTCCGTTATTTAGTGGATTGCAGCACTTGCCATTGTCCACAGGTTTTGGCTTACTTGTGTGTTGGTTTTCTGACATTTTCTCTGTTGTTCATTATTTTTAGTGAGGTCTCATGGTATAAAGTTGTTCGTCATTGTTATTGTTACTGGCATATCCCCAATATCATGCCTTGTGTTGATTTTTCTCAGTTTGTACTTCTTTTTTTCGGTCACCAGCTATGCTCCCTGTTTTTTTCAATCTCCCTCCACAGCTGTTCATCGTTCCACTGATTGGTCTCTCCTGATTCCCCTTTGCATTTAAGCCTTTTAGCTTCAGCGCTGGATTCTTCAGTTGTTCTCATCCACGTTTAATGACTCAAGCCATTGATGTAAGTCTGTTTCGCATTAGTAAATCTTTTGTCAGTTCCTGCTTCTGCTCTACCTGCATTTTGGTCCCGCCAAACAAACATTGTACCTGCTTTTCTTGAATGAGCAAAAGGTTTAACAAGTAATTATAAATATAGCAAAAAAAAAAAAACATCCTGCACTCTTAACACTTTGCTTGCACGATGGAAATACAGTTTAGCAAATTAATGTCTCTCTTGAGATTAACAATCAACTCATTTACTCAAATGAAATTACATAAAGAATGATCGCTTGATCCATTAGCTTTCTGTATTTAGTCTCTGTTCTTGTCGGTCTTGATATGCTCTACAACTGCAGTCATCTGAGTATTACTACAGGACACCGGACTCTGACTGATTTTGAACTTTTAAGCCTCTGCTGCTTTACTACTAGAGAACAACACACAAGGAGGGCGAGATTAAGGAAACAGCATATCTGGATTTTTACTTAGATCTTCCTCCCCTCCTTTCTTCTTTTCTACAGTGAGAGCATGTGTCTTGTGTGTCTTTGTGGCCACATACCTGGTGCATTGCATCAGTGGCAGCAGCCCAACTGAGTGCTGGATGATTTGCAGAAATGGGAACAATTTGCTGTAGCTTACGTACAGGAGGTGCTGCCTTCCCACTTCCCAACTCTTTAAATGTGGTAGGGGGCCTCCTGTGAAAATCAAGCTGCAGGCAAGACGGCTGTGTCGAAATAGCCGACAAATGAATGAAAGTAAAGGAAATGAGAAAAGTGGTGGGGGGGAGGATGCGCAAACACGCAAATGTGTGAAGCTATTTGAAAAGATCATATCTGACACCAGTACTTAGCAAAAATGTTTTTTTCTAGATGCAGTAGGAATTTTCACAGTGAAAACTTGCCTATGTAGGTTTACCTTGTGGTACAAGCGAGCACACGGGTCCAGGCTAAATTCTTGATGTATGAGGTTGAAGAAGAGCCAGCGAGTTGAATTCATGAATTGCATTTATTAATACCAAAATGCACCTGGTCAATTTCTCATGCTACCTTTAGGAGTTAACAGGACAAAATGGCAACAAGCAACACTTGGTAACTTCCTTTGATAGCCTCTTGTCTAAGCTACGCCCTAAAGAGGATGTTCCCTAGTGTGTCATTTCCTTTAGCTTTGCAACTAGCTAAAAGAGATAGAAGAAAGAAAGATACAGAATTATTTAATCTAAACAAACTCCAAAAAAACAGAAAAAAACACTAACAAAAAATGACTATAGGGTGGTGAGACAGTCCATTGCAAATCATTTGTGCCCGTTCCCCCAAATGTCCTTGAAATTTCCATGTGGATACCAACAGGTTATTCTGCGTGCTGGAAAACCATCTATTCAAAGGCCAAAAATTGACTAAGGCCACCTTTTTGTTTTAACAAAATGTTAATTTGAAAGGGGAAAAAACTCGTCATGTTTTCAAAGCTTCAGCATATGAACCAAACCACATCCAAAACGACTGTTTCTAATGTTTTTATTATTACTTATGCAGAAACCAACCACATTGTCTGTTCTTATTTAATCCTGTCTTTGAAAAAATACGAAGGTGAACTAAATACTGCACCCTCGGATCTCTCGCTGATGATGAAACAGTTGTTAATGTTTAAATACAGGCTTGTCCTTCATGCTTTTCAGTTAAGGCACCTTGTCACAAGCTGTGCCGTTCCTCCTCTCCACCGATGCATTAAGCTGGATATTAATCTAATATAATACATCTCTAGAGAAAAGTGTTTACTCGCTCACAGAGGCAAACTCAAGGTAAATGTGCCTTCATCTTTGCTCGGATGCACTTGAAAGAATAGGTGCAGCAGTTTTCGAACGTATATGCAAGAGAAAACACAAAGTGCCACAACGCGTTAGTGTGCTCCTTTAGAGTTTGCTGTGTTGTTTATTTTGTTGTTTTGTTCAGTCCTCCAGCCAAGGCTGCAGACCATAGCAACAAATGACTACATTCTAGAAAGCAATTGGTTACACTAATGGATCAATTTAGTTCGGAGGAGAGTGGAAAAGTAAGCCGGGGCTGAGACGAGTTCGGTGCAAAAAGTGCTGACCGTTTTTGAGCTGATCACTGAAAAATGAAGAGAGGATGCTTTGTAACTCTGCAGAATAACTTTAAGTGACTCTTTATATGTAGCTACATTAAATATGTGTAGCTGGGTAGCATTCAATACTAAATATTCCATTCACCCTTTCAGCTTCCAAACCCTGAAGGGAAAATGTTGGTATTGGAAAAAGCATGTGATGGAATAAAAACTCTGCTTAAGGAATTAAGCTTTTTGCTTTGGCTTTTTAGTTTAAGTACAGTTGGTTCAATAACTATTTGGACAGTGACTGGTTTTTTTTTTCTAATTCTGTTTTTGTACAGAAAAATTCTGTACTTATTGTTGCTTCCAACAATAAGCTGGAACCGTCCCTGACTTGTTGCAGTTGTTGTTAAATTAAACAACACAAGTGCAGTTAAAGAGCAGACTTTCAGCTTTGATTCAGTAGGTTCAACACAAAAAGATTGCAGAAAAGTGTGAGGAACAAAAGATTGTTATTATAATAACTTTCCTTCAGGGACTCAAAAGTAATTGAACAATTGATTCAAAGGCTATTTTATGGGCAAAATTAGAAAATAAAAAATCTTCCAAGGAATCGCTGCAATGCAAGAAGAGGCTAAATCTACAGCTTGATTCATCCGGACAAAATAAGAAAAGCAGCGGTGAACTCGGCGACGCAAAAAAGAGATTTAGACATCAATGGAAGGCAACAGTGGTAGATGATCACATATGCTGAGTAGTTTAAAGACTTTTCATTCATTTCTTTAATTAATACATGTGAGTACCCTCAAGTATTTATTTGAATTCCCTAGAGATCTTTTTTTGTTTCACCCAATTACTCTCTGCTGAGTCACAAAAGAAAAAAATAAATGTTTAAGTAGGAGGCGTGTAATTCTCATTCATCAGTATTTTTGTAGTACCGATATGCATACAACTTTTTCTGGCACACTGACGTGATGTCATATTTGTAGTAACAATGACATTGGTGCCTTTTCTTCTAATGGAAATATTAACAATACCAAAAAAGAATAGAAAAGCTAGACTGGACATTGATTAACAGAAGAAAAAAAAGTGAAGAGTTCTGGAAAAGCATTTTCTTGCCAAATGAACCTCAATCAGAATGACGGCGAAGCTGGCAGTATGGCGAGCGGAACAGCTCCTGATTCAAAGCATGCTTTGGCTAGGCCAGTGGCAATGAAACTCTGGTGTTTACCCACGATGTGACACGGGACAGAAGCTGCCGAATTAATTCTGAAGTGTTTAGAGACTTTACCGTCGGCTTAAATCTTGCTAAATGCAGTGAAATTTATTGGGCAGCGTTTTCATAACACAGATGGGCAATAACCCAAAACCTGCAGGAAAAAGCAACTCAGGTGTTTATCAAAATAAAAAAAAGTGGCTATTCGGAGCCCATTGAGCATACATTTTATTTGCTATGGACAGAAAGAGCCACAAACACAGCGACTGAAAGCTGCCTGGCAGAGTATTAAAAACAGAGGAAACCCAGCATCTGGTGACGTCCATGAGTTCAAGACCTCAATCTGTCTTTTCCAGCAACGGATTTTCAATCAAGTATTCAAAATGAACATTTTCTCTTCAGTCTTAATTGTCCAGCTATCTTTCAGCACCTTGAAATGAAGTTGTTGCGTTTGAAATGCTTTAGTTCGTCACATTTTTATGCAATCCTGTTGTTCAAACAATTGAGTCGAAGCTGAAAGTCTGCTCCATCACTGCCTCCGAGTCGTTTCATTTAGACTTCATTGTGGTAATTTTCAGAACAGAAATTCAAATAAAGCTTCTCTCTATCTATATTTTTATTAAACTAAATGTAAAATTGTCAAGTCAGGGCACTTTACAAAAAAAAAAAAAAGAAGAGGAAAAGGTGAATTCAGTCCAGTCATAAATACATTATAATTGAAACTAGTTATCAAACAGTCTTTGTACATAAATTCATATTAAACACATTTATATGATTTTCTCTTGTTTTTTTGTCTCCTTTACAGGAGCAAAGATAAAAAATAAATAAATAAAATCCATGTATTTGCATGGACCAGACCGAACTAGTGAAATTCTTTACATTAGAGGCCAATTTAATGACATCCAGACTGACTGACTCAGACGTTTTGTTTTTACAGATTCGAGCCTCCAAAACGACTTTCTTTTTCTTGTTACAGAAGTGGATTTTCATGCTGTGGTTCAATTTGGATATGTACTTGGTAACTATGCAACCCAACAATTATTTCATAAGTTATTTGGTGTGTAAGGGAGAGTTGGCCATGGCTGGAGTGTCTGACAGAGAGCCGGAACAGGGAATGACACCTGAGTAACATTATTTTCTAGCAAGAAATATTGAGGGTGATGGGACTAAGAAATATTAAATGCATGAAATATATTGCTTATGGACTAATAACGCAATTAAAATGTGCATACATCTTTTTAAATTAAAGATAAAAATGCATGCACATTATTTTATATGGTAAATTAAAATGTTTTGGTTTTATAAGTGTAGATGCATTACCAGCACTGCCCCTGTTTAATAACAGTATTTATAACTGTTGCACTTAATGAAATGACCCAGACATCCAGACTCACAGTGGCTCTGACATCCGTATGCCTCCCATCCCAGGAAATGGCAAGATTTAACAACCCCATAATTACAAATAATGTTCTAGACAGTGAGAACCATTGATAAATCTCCACTCATCCAATAACTTAAGCCTGATAAGATTTCTAATGATTAGGGCATGGTGCCTTACACACACCACCTAGCTCCTGCTAATGAAAATTATTGGTCATATACATCAGCCCAGACTGATGCGCAGTGGAAAACACGTAAATCTAAGCAACTCCGCTCCACAGTTGGCGAGGTCGGCCCTAAATGGGAAAGTCGTTTGAGTGTGAATCTTGGCACTAACACTCATTCAAAATGGAAACATGGTCAAATTACAAAAGAGAAAGTACCAGATAAAGCTCAATGAGTCACAAATCAGCGATGGCTCATTAAACGGGAAGGAGATGAACAGCTGGTAAGAGCACCTTTTATGGAAGCGTACACAGATTTCACCGTGCAGGCCGGTCACGTTAAATCCAGTTTCACAAACACTGAAGTAAAATCTGTCCTCCAAACAACGTCGCTGCGCTTTATTCATCATCATGAATCCTACCTTATCTTTAGCCAAAGCTAAGGGGATTGTGACGAAAGACAATAAAGTTTATGGATTGAACTCGACTCCGAGTTTGTTTTAGCATGAGGAGTTTTTACTGCTTCGAGTAGCGCTGATCTGTGGCTCTGCACGGCACTGCAGTCACTAAGGGAAGACAAATCAGACTTGCTTTGAAAAGAAGCTCAATGAGAATTAGTCCCAGTTCCTTTGCTTCTCTAAATTATACATATTAACTGAAGCTAATGCCTGTTCCTCAAGAGTAATCCAAGGTTTCAGTGGCTCCAAAGTTTTTTTAAAACAAAAGTTACTGATTCAGAAGGATAAACAAAATAAAGGTCACTTGTGTTAAGGAAGCTAAGACTAGTGCTATAAATTGGATTCGCATTAAACTGACTTGAATAATGGAGGTATGTGTAATCTATTTCCGTATGAATTATATTCCAGTAAATGAACAGGCAATATGTCTTTTTTTCTAACAGGACAAATGCTGATCGGTGTCGTACTGCTTCATTTTTTTTTTTTTCTGCATTGAGATTTTGGAAGCAGGTCTATTTCAACAATCATGGCAAAAATGTATTTTTGTTTTTACCATATATGACATGAGGCAGAACTAACACATCCCTTCCACTGAGTCAGATGTGGATTCAAAACATTGTTTTATTCTGTAGAGATTAGATTTTGGGGCCTTTTTTTCCCCCCAGTATTTTCCATGCAAACTGCAAGTCACAGCAGTTTGTTCTTATCTAGGCGACCAGAGTTTTAATAGATTTAGAGAACAATAACTGTACCTCTGTTTTAAAAACTAAATATTTGTACTTGGAGACTGTGGAAAGTCCTTGAAAAGGACAGAGAAGTTGGATTATTTCTGATTTTTATGTGATGCATCTATTGGTGTTTCTGTAGCATTAAAATAAATGTCTAATGTAGGGCAGTTGTAAACGAATATTTTAGTAATCGAGTAATCTATTGATTATCCTTATGATTAATCGGGTAAATAAATTGATAAAATATCACCAGCATAATACCAGTGTTACTATTGGATATCAATATCAGTCAAACTTTTCATATTTGAGCATTTCTAAGTTACTTTTTTGTAGTTTAGAAAACTAACCTGTAACAATAATAGCTCACTTTCTAAGTTTACTTGACAGGTATGCCTTGCTCAGCCATTTATAGCTTTTGTGTCCTTGTTAACAACGGGATTTGACACCTTCGTTCGTCACACTCAGAAACTCATCTACCACCACGATGATTTCCGCCACCCGTTTGTTCAGACCGGGATGATATGAAATTCATTGTGCTGTTCGTCCATAAAGCTACACTTACACTATAAGCATCAGTTACTCAGCCGCCCGCCGTGTTCAGTCTATCCGTTTACCTGTATAAATAATCCCGCAGCCTCTTCCCGCCGTTCACTTTCAACCAGCATCTCCTGGAGGAGAAAGGCTGCCATACTCCAGGCATCGCGCCAGTCATTTTAAGGATTCTTACTGGTCCCCAAAAAAATCGATGAAAACCCGGGCATTATGATCAATCAATAAAACCCCTGAAGCCGAACTTGAAAATTGAACGTTATGCCACCAACACTTAGCTTTCGTCAACAACTCAGAGGCGGAAGTCAGAGCTCTGCGCAACGCAAGTAATGTCCCGCCCGGAACACGGTGCGCTAAAGAACAAAACATAAATTAATGAAGCTTCGAGGCAGATAAATTTTCCTTGAGGAATTTTAATAATCGAGGTACTCGAATCGTCTCAGCCCTAATCTAATGCTGTGTTTAATACCAGTTATTATCTAGCACTATAGACTTTAATAAATGTGCAAATTATGACCCTTTTTGCTCCAAAAACCTGAAACCTTTTCATACCAGTGAGTTAAAGGAGCAGGTAGGATTTTAAACTCCCGTTTGTCTTTCCCAGCCCTTGTTGCATTGCTTTAAGGTGGAGAGTTGTGGAGTTGAAGGTTGTTGTTTTGTGGAATATTTTTGTCGTAGTTGTTCTGTGTGACAAATGCTGATGGAAAAAATGGTTCATGCCATCACCAGAAGGGCTTTTAAGTGATTGATTTTGTCCTGTTTCCAGTTTCTACTGAAACTTGCAGGATGGTTGATGCCAAACAGTGCAGTAGGTGCCAGGATAACATGGCTGTGCTGCACTCTGCACTTTTTCTGACTACATTGGATATGGGGACACACACTGCCTTCCAGAAATATCCATGACATTTGATTTTTTTTTTTTTTTTTTTACATAGACCTATTTATTTGAAAGATATTATTACATCTGTCTATCTGTCAGTATCAGAAGTTAAGTAGGAAGCAATTGCAAGAGCTGTCAGCCGTTTTAACATTTTTTTTCTTCACAGTTTATTTTCTTTTTGCTCGTTGTGCTAATTAGCCACCAACAGATCACAGCAATTTGTTTATGAGGAAGATTGAATTTGCAGATGCTTGACTACAGATTCAACTCCCTGGCTGGAGCCCGCCCCCACAGCAGTGTTTCCCAATACAGCCAGGCAGGGGCTCGGCCTCGCCTGCACCGAACTCGGAGTCGTCCCTGTGTGGCGGAGAGAGAAACTCCGGATAAGATGACTTACTGCTGTCAACAGTACAATTAGAGCAAACCCTCCCAGGAAGCTTCCCTGATGAATCACTGGCAAAACTTTGATTAGATGTGCCGTGGCAGAGCTCATAATGAAATTCAGCAATATGCAATTACCACATTTTGATGATGTGATATTATCATATTGTTTTACATGCAGCCTGGTTAATATTTCACGACACTTCGTAAAACCTTTGAACGGAGCGCTCGATGTAAAAAAAAAAAAAAAGGTCGACAGAGTTGAAACAGACATGCCATTCAATAAATCTGAACATTAAGAGGAAAGACTGTAGGACAGCGTTGGTCAGAGCAACGGTTCACGGTAAAGGCAGGCGACTTGTTGCTACTTAGATCAAGAGACTGAAATGTCTTTTTGTGTTTCCTGGTAATGCTTCATTTGCGGGATGTGGGCTTGATATGAGAAGAAAAGCCGCTCTGTGTCACATAAACAGTTGGGCCATAAGTGTTCCTCTACTTCTCCTGAAAGCTTGTAAAATGTAAAACAACAAGGCAAAGACTGCGACTCTTCTAATTGCTCTTTCACTGGCGGAGATGGAGCGATTACCGATTGATGAAAGCCTTTTATAATCATGCTGAGAAACATTTATACTCTGACTTATGTCTTGCAAGCAAAGCCTTGAAACATCCAAGTTCAGTTCAGAGCACATTGCTTGTTTGCTTGTCACCCTATTACGGAGATGTTTTCTGTTTTTTCCAAACGTGTCCGCAGATTCTTTTGTAAACGCAGGATAAAAACAACCTGTAATTAAACTAGAAAGATCTGCACCCTGTAGCTGCCTGGTAGTGTCGAAACGGCATCCGTGGAAGAAGTGGGACAGAATAGAATCCCAACACTGACCAAATTTTTAACCTCTTTAAGCTGCGGGGTGAAAGCAACTCAGCTGGTGTTATTTTGCTATGAAAGAAGTCAGGAGACCAAACTCTTTTGTTTTTTTGAAAACATAAGGTAAGGAAGAATGTTGTCGGTCAATCGGAAGTGTGGAAGCAGGCGTGGGTGAGACAGTGACGAGTGAAGTGTTGCATGTAGAAAATAAAAAGATTTACAAAAACTGAGGGATTCAGAGATTCCCTCAAAACTAAGAAATAATTTGCTGCCCTAGCTATCACATGGAGAACACGGGGGCACAGCACATCCCAGCCACACCCACTCAGTATCGGCAACAGAAACGATAAACAAGCCAAAAAGCAAAGCTTAAGAGGGGTTGGGTCATCACAATAAAAAATTTAATGATCTATCCACCCACATACTCACATGTACGGGTTATTTGAAGTGGCCAATTATCCTAACAATCATGTTCCGGGCTTTTGAGGGGGAAGCTGGAAGACCTACGGAGAACCCACTCATGCACAAGGAGATCGCCCAGATCCCCACACAGAAAAGGCCCCAGCTGGACAGCCTGCCCTGGGAGGAAACGACAGCGCTCTCGTTTGCTGCATCGACGGCTCAGTGAAAGATGGCAAAAATAATGAAAACGTCACGCGAAGCATGAGGTTAGAAACATCCTGCTCTGAGGGTGATTTCTGCAAAGGAGACAGGATGACGGCGCCGTATGGAGGGGAGGACGGATGGCGAAATGCATCACAAGATTGTGGACAGCAACCTTCTTTCCTCTGTAGGAGCATTGGAGATGGGTCACGACTGCGGCTTCCAGCATGACAATGAGCCCAAACACAGAGCCAGGGCAACTGAGGAGTGTCTCCGTAAGAGTTCATTTCAAGGCTCTTGAGTGGCCTAGCCAGTTTCCAGTCCTCAACCACACAGAAAATCTTTGGATGGAGCTGAAACTCTGTGTTGCCTAGCAACAGTCGTCAAGACGGAGATACCTGTAGTGTATCTTTATGGAGGAATGACCAAAGTCAATCAATTCTAAACAAAGACTTTTGTACTAAATGTTAACTCTATTTTTAAAAAAAAGTCATACATTATAATTATTTGCATTATTTTTTGAGATTCCGCTTCAAAGGTGTACCCTGAGGAACCTGTGGTGTGCTTCTGCACAAGAACCAGGTACCCCGACTCCTCCGAGCCGTATGTCGGCTCCCTTCTCTTTGTATGTAAATTACTGCGCCTAAGGGGGCTCATATGATCCAGGACAACGGCGAGTCTACAGACAGACAGGAAGATCCGCTGTTACGTCAAACTAGGACTCCTCCTTTGTAGGGTGAGGAAAAGGACAGCTAAAATCTCCGCAGACCCCAAACATCCTGGGCCGCTATCTCAGAAGTGAGGGGACCAAATTTTTCGGATGTCTGTTGAAATCTATTTATCTATACTTCATGTCAGTCACGACTCTCCTAAGTAGGTGAAAACATGATGACAGACTGAGCAACTGTTGCGGCTGAAGAAAGTGTGAGGGACACGTTCCATGCGTAAACCTCTGTCCTTTACGCCCATGTGCTGGATGGAAACTGCCCAATCTTTCACCTTCAAGTTGGCTATGCAAAGTGCTATTTGTAAAAAAAAAAAAAAAAGAAAGAAAACAACAGCTATCTCAAAGGCAGTTTCTTCCCCCAGGCTGCCTCTCTAATGAACACTTGAGAGTCAGAGTGCCCACATCTATCGATTTACACTTGCACTACTTCAGCCTTGTCTTCCTCTTTTGCACATTTTTATTTTTATTTCCCTTTTCATATGTTTATATCTAAAATGTCCTGATTAAGAGCAAAGTGGAACCAAAGTAAGATTTCTTGTTTATGTGCACAAACTTGGCGAATGAAGCTGACTCTTTCTTTTTTATTTTTCAATAAAATCTCTCACTGTAGGTGGTTGCCGCCCGAAAGCCTTACAAATTGCTCAGGGTTACAAGACAGACTGATGGATATCTGTGATTTTCATTCTTATCGGTTTGTAAATTGCCTTAGGACAGAGCAATATGTGTTGTTTTTTTTATTATTATTTCAGCCTGCTTCATATAGTCATACAATTTCTTTTTGAGCATTTTTTGGTTTTTTTATCATTCCACAAATCAGGCTGCTCTGAAAAAACAAAGACTTAAAAAAAATCACCAAGGCCCGGGTGGGATTGGTTAGATTCTTTGCCCCAATAAAAGAAATAATTTCAAAGCTGCCGTTTATCTTTGGTTAACATTAAAATTTACTTGATGGCCTCAAACACATCAAGGTGGCAAAGGACCTTAACTAAAGTTGAGAAATAAATTTAAGAGGTTAAATACTTTTTTCTCAGCACTGCATAAATACACTTTCTAACAAAAAGAACGAGTATGAGGGGAAAATATATATATATATATATTATTTCGAGGACTTCAAAACCAACAGTCCCCTCCTCTGTGATGCTTGAAGTATCTTCATCTTTTCTTTTCAACAAGTTTGGCCTCAACATGAACTGAATGGAAAGCCACTAATGGCAGCCTTAATTGTCTCCACATTTGTAGGTGAAGTGCTCCAGAGGACTAATGAAGCAGGCCTGATTGCTCCGCTCTGGACCACACTGGATGGGGGAAGAGGGGGAATTTAACTCCGAGCTTAATAATCCATTCCTATTTTCCACAACTCCACAGCGAGGACAAACGACAGCAAGGGACGCGTAAATCCGAAATGAAATTCCTTTCACATTCAAACTGCTCTTTGAACAAAAGGCAGAGCTGCCACTGTGACTTCATCAGAGCAATTTATCGCCCAGCTTGTGCTGTATGACCCTCCTTTCTAATCATACATGAAAAGCAGGTACTTGTGGAAAATTACGCGAGGAGCAGGTTTCTTCTTTACCACGCAGCTTGACAGCCTCGGTGTTAAAGGACGCTAATTTTCACCCAAGCACACTCCGGCTTATTGGTTTTTCATCAGCGAGTGGAAGATTTGTCAAGGTCGAAGCTGACAAGTGAGCAAGTGGGCGTCTCTCGTGGAAGCAGCAGGGACACAGAGCAGATGACGAGGACTGTGTTCTGCATGTCATCAGCACTGTTACGGTTGAGTCCTGAGTACACTTCCTCCCAGGCTCTGATGTGTGTGTGTGTGTGTGTGTGTGTGTGTGTGTGTGGGTGGGCATGCACTTGAGATAAGTGTTTGTAGTGTTTTTTGTGCTTTCATGAAATTTAGCTAAACCACATTCCACTTTGTCTGGCATCGTCGTCGACGCAGAGTCACCATTAGCAGCAACTAGCGCTGCAGCTTTAGAGGACCTCGTTTAAATTTGGAGTGATTTCTACTCGGAATAGAAAATGCTACGACTCCAACAGCTTTGCTTTTATGTAATTATGTCCAAAGTGAATCGATAGAGAACACATAAGCCGAGGGATTGTTCTCTTTGTGGACCTCTGTTTTGGAGGCCAAGAGTGTTTTTTTTTTTCTTCGGGACAAAGTCTAGATATAAAGCCAATTTTATTTTATTAACTTACTAATAAAAAAATATGGAGGCTATGTTTGACGATGCAAATAGGATACAATGAACTGATACCTGTTGTAATGTTTAGAACCTAAAAAAATTCTTTTTATGACAATTATATGGCTCACATAATCAAACTAACTGTTAAGTTAGACAATAAAAAGGAGAATAAAAAACGACTGAAATTATTTTATTTATTAGGGGACAGATAAAATACCTTTATGCCTGTTTGTGAAAAATAATCACCCTTATTGGTTTTTCCACCCATGGCAGCACCAATTGCCATCAAGTCTTTTGACGTGTATTTTACATCAATGTGGAGGAATTTTGGCCAACTCTACCTAGCAGAATTTCTTTAATCCATCCACAAAAGGGTTTTAACCATTATTTATTCAATCTATTTTGAGCTACCGATTTGAAATTGCTGGTTTTTTGCTCTTACAGCTCCCAAATGCCTCTCAATTTATGGTCTCCAGCCCCATATGTTTGCATATCTAATATTGAGTTTTTTCTTGACATGTAGTTGTTAGAAGCGCAAGAGAAGATGGCTTTCAGTCGGCGGAGCTAGCCGACTGAAAGCTGATCTAGCTTTTAGTAAAAACTAAATTCAGTGGAACTCAATTTCCTCTAAAACAATAAGTAATATTTCTAAATACTTGTTATTAAAAAGAAATTATTCTAAGTCATAAGTAAGACTTCATTACACTTTGCCACATTTTTTCAAGTTGTCAACTTTGCTTTATGGCTTTATTCATGTAGTGAATATGCTCTTGTCTCCTGTACCTCATGTAAGCATTTTGTCCAAAAAAGTCTTTGCGGTGCGAAGACTGAGAAGCACTTTAAAATGTCCAGCTTGATTACTGTTTGGGTCATGCTTTAGAGCTTTGGTCAGTAACTCAGATACAGACCTACTCCGAGGATGAGGGACAGAAAAAGATGAACAGGCAGGTGAAGTTTGACGGTTTTCTTATTTATGACAAAAAAACAAAGAAGCTTTCTAGCACTTAAATAACTGATTGAAATTTTGTTCTTTGTACCTTTTTCTCTGCATGATCTTAAACTGTCTGACGAAGAGACACAGTAACGTTGAGAGAAAGCCATTTTTTAGGCAGATGGCATTGATTGGTAGAATTGACTCTGAGATAACGGAGAGGGGAGACAAATTGAGCAATTCTTTCCAAATTAAAAAAAAAGTGAGATGCGAATTAACAGTTTTTCCCTCAGACTGCAGAGAGTGAACAGATGGCTTTGGGTCAAGAAAAAGAGGAGGGCTGGGAGAAAGAAAAGTTACTGTGTCGTTTAGGCTCTATTGAGTAGAAGGAGAAAAGACAAAAGACGGGAAAACGCAAGAAGCGACACGCAGCCTTATGAGAAATCTGCCCATATTTTATGTATCTGTTCCTCGCACTTATGTGAGACTATACAGTTATGGTCTAGTCAGAAGAGAAACAGAGTTTAACAAACTGAAAAATAGACATAACAGGTAACGTAAAACATGTACTTTATGTGGGGCACGGATGGGGGGGTATTGTGTGTGGTGGCCAGTAAAGGTTTAAATACTATTTGAGTCAGCTAGGGCTGTTCCTTTGACAACACCTCTAGCTCTCTTCAGTGTACAAACATTACTTGCCAGCAGCAAGCATTAGCTTAACATAGCTGTGCCTGGTAGACTTGTCTCTGGGCACTCCAACATCAGCTAACAGTCCAGAAAAGATACATTGAGGTTAATTGGCTTCTCTAAGCTGCCCTTAACTTTGACCTCCCTTTTTGTCCAGATGGTTTTTATTCAATTGAATTTAACGTCTAACCGAATTCTTTAGTTTGCCTGTGCCGATAGGCCTTCTCAAACATAAAAAGTAAAAACCAGTTTTAAAGTTTCGTGTGTGGATAAAGAGAAGCAAAGAAGAAGGAGAAGGAGAAGAAGAAGAAATTCTTAAATCAAAAATCAATCAATGTTTTACCAGCCTGAGAGTGGAATTGATCGGTGGCGCAGTGCCGGGGCTGGTCTGCTGTCTTCAGACGGTGCAGACCAGAACAGCTTTACTTTTGGAGGTGACTCAGTTCAGCCCAAGAGAGGACGACACAAATCCGTAGATATTTTCCTCTCACTGTTCAGTCATAATGTGTTCCCACGGCTGTCCAGACAGGGTGATGCATTCTCAGCTGCGGCCTGACTGCTTTTCACAGCTGAAACCAGCAGCCTGTCATCCTCACACAATTGGATTAGAGTAATAATACGTCTTTTTGCTTCTAGAAGGCTGCTGCAGCTTTCTGGTGGTTGGTTTATCACCTGTTTAGTTAATATTACTAAACCTGCCGCTTTTCTTTCTTTGCATAACATGATGTGTGATTGTTCTGTATGACTCCAGAGGACCCTGGTCTATTTGCCATATTTATGCAGGTTGCTATCGTCCAACAGCTCCAGCATAATTGCATATTGAGAACAATAACCCTTTTTCTGCTTTAGCACAGTAAAAATCAAACACACAACAAAAATATGCCGTTTGTGACAAATGTCCAGGTTTGTTGTGACCTCATTTGTGATGCTGTTTGGCACAAAACATTTTTCTTCTTACTCTGAGTAAACTAACATTATTCCGGTTTCTAAATCTTAGAATTATTGTTTTTATATTTACTTTGTTTTCAACAGTATTAAAATAAACTCATATGTTCATAAAACTGTTAGAAAAAAAAAAGACATTAGAAGAAACATTTTTCTGGACCTTACGAAAAAGGAAGCGTCTCTGAAATCATATAATTGATGTGCTGCATGTATAATAGGTAAGGGAGTTTATTCATACGGCACCATTCATTTACATCACAGTGACATTTCTCAGACAATGTTCCAGCTGACAAGCTAGCAGTAACTGTGATGCAAGACAGGTTGGCTGACGAAGAATAGGCTCTACAGCTGGAAGGAACCCTGCAGATCTGAAGGAAATGATTACATTTTGTTGAGCCAAGAGACAGATTGCCTGAAGTGTCCGGAACGTGACGTTTAAGAGTCGGCAATCTGGACCTAATCTGTTGAGAGGAACGAGTTACTACAGCCTGGAAGATTGTTAGGTGAGAGAGATGAGACCTAGACACCAGAACCCGGTAGGAGGTGCGGCATAGACTGAAGACTCCAGAAAGCACTCACATTGTGATCCACTGTCTGGAAGTTCTGTCGAAATTAATGGTTTCGATATCAGGATTATTTATAATGACTACTGACTGAATTTGGTACAACTATGCATGCGTTGTGTACGAAAGCTTGTTTACACCACTGATTAAAAGAAATCTCATGAGATCTTGTGTCATCATGATGAGATTATAATGAGATATTATTATTTTTTCATCAGAGTTTGCAGAAACGGGCTTCCGTAGTTATGCTTAGAATTAGAATTAATTAGAATTAGAACGGAATTACAAATTTGAAACAATTTTTCTCATAACCCCCTTGTTGAATATTCTGTTACAATAACAGACTATATTTTTTTCCCCCAAATATAAACTGTTGAATGAAGATAAACACACATAAAACAAGCAACAACCAACATCAGTCGATGAAGTTTATCAGGTATTTTGTTAGCGTCTTTAAATTTGCACTAGATACTTTTCGCTGGGTAACACACACCTGCTTCAGTGTTTGCTTATCGCTGGTCGTTTTGCCCCTCTGCCTCTTCATACAGTTCTGGACGACTCGCGCCAGATTAATTTAAGAATGAAATAGTGATGTAGGATGTCGGATACAGTAGGCGTCTCAGTACAAGACAGCCGTCAGTTCAAATTAACTATAATTTTTTTCACATAAAGTTTGAGCATTCTTTTTTTTGACGCCGATTGAAAAACAACGGGAAAGAGAACATCAGAGGCAAGCAGCTCATTCTGAAACATTTACTGTTCTTAAAGCTGTTTCACCTCAGGTGCTTTTATCAGTACAGTCATGCTAAGAGATGTTCCTGATCTGGCCGTTCATCCTGCAGAGTTTTTTAACTGATGACAAACTTATCGGCCAAAGTGTTTTAGGATTCGAATCAAGTCAGGTGAACATTATAACCTCCAATGAGCACCTTGTGTGGACAGCAGTGGCCACATGCAAAATGAGACATACAAAATGCTGACAATGAATCGGCCAGGCTTGTAGCAGCTGGGATAAAAGATGTTTTCTGTCAGTATTTTAGACATTTTGGATGGTGAAGGGTTAAAGAGCCAAATCTGTATTGTCTAAGACAGAGTCTGAAAAGTAAGAAAGTTTATTTTCCCAGTCCTTCAAAAGTCTCCCAATGTCAACAACGACCACTTTAAAACTGCTGACATACTGTTTTTATTATTCTGGCCTGCGAGATGCAAAGTTAGCAGCAGGATAACGTTGGAAACCATCTAGAGAATCTGAAGTGCAACATTGTTAGATATTAAGCCGGCATTGCCTTTAAGAAGCTTTATTTTGATCCTCATTCTGTTTCCAACACATATAAGGCTCTGCTTAGCTCAGTTCCCTCACATACTTAAGATGCAGCCGTCCATACCTTCCAGCTCTCTTTGGGATGATAAAACACAGTCGTTCCACCACTGCACTCTAACAATCTCTCTGCATTAAACTTGATACAACCCACAAGCCTTAGGGGAGAAAATTGATCCTCTTGCAGACCTTCGTCCCATCTTTTCCTACTGTCTCAACAGATATGTTATTTAAGACGTTCAATTTTGTTATCTTTTGGAGGAATAAATGTGTCTGAAAAAAAAAAAATATCTATACATGCGTAAATTATAATTTTCTATATTTTCTTTTCTATTTTTGTGGAATTTGTGGCACAAAATCATAACGAACCAAAGCTGTTAACTGAAATCTGCAGTGAAAATTTGTAAGATCAATTATTTGTTGAGTGACTTCTCAATCCTTCATGAGGAAATTAGGTCATTTAACATTTTTTTACAGGGGGAATAATTTTTTTGGTCATACCTAAGTCAAACACATTTTCATATCAAACTAAGATAATCTGAGAAAATACGAAACGCATTTCCAAATGGTGAAAAAGTAATCACCGCCGCTGTTTAATTCTTCACTAAACGATATAATCCATATTTTATGAAAGCTGAGTTCCGCTTTACTACCTAACAAGTAGAATCAGGAAATCGCCTTTAGATTCTGACGGGAAACATCTGAAAGGGCAACACATGGAGCTCCAACTTAAAGCAAAGCAAAAACAGTTAAACAGATTAAGTAGCATTTCTAGCCTGAATAGGAATGCAAGCCATTTCCACTGCCATAAGTAAAAACAAAAACCGTGGGCAAAAGAGAACCTTCTCAGGAGAAGCCAGCTGACCAAATTTACTCCCAAGTGCACAAAGTCGACTCATCCATGAGGTCGTGAAAGATCCAAGAACTTGTGAAGCGGTGTAGGTCTCTGCTGGCCCAGTCAGGGTCAGTGTTCATCGTCCATCACAGAGAGAGTCCCAAGGCCGTAACTGCAAATGATCAAAAATAAAGAATACAGCAGCTGCTTTGCTGCTTTAGGACAGAATGGTCGCTGTACTTAATAGACACATGAATTTCTGTTCCATAGCAGAAAATCCTTCAGGACAGTTTCTGCCCTCAAGTGCACTTTGGTTGTGCAGCAGAACAATGATTTGAAGTACACCTGCAAATTCACATCGGAATGACTCATCAAAAAAAAATTAAAAAAATAATTAAAAATATGGTTTTGGAGCAGGCAGGTTGAGTTTGGTTCTGTGATATGAACTTAAACAGGCCTTGCGCTTTAAAACATGCAATGACGCTGACATTTTTAAATGTGGGAATAAACGTGTTTATTCAGGCTATTTTTTTGATATTAACATTTGTTGATGATTTAAAACACTGAAATACAAAAAATAGTGCTACAAATACATTGCCGTAGCAATACAGTGTAGATGATGAATGCGTAATGTTGGAACTGGAAAAGACACAAAGGTATAAGTGTACAACAAAGTCAGCCACATGTGGAATCAGGCTTGGCCGTACATGGAGCTGTTTGAAGCTCTGCTGTCCTCTAGAGGAGAACAGAGTACATCGCGAGCCACCAGCAGCGTCAGACCACATCACAGTGGACAGGAAACGACGATGTCTACTTTAATGTCTGCTCTTCTGTATCCAATCAATTTCGTGCAGTACTTTAGTTCTCTGTAGAATAAAGGCGCAGTCGGTGAAAGAACTGTTGCAGATGGCAGGGCCGTGCAGGGACCTTTGGAGGGGCATTTGGCTATTAAAAGATCAGAGCTGTATGTCTCAGCGATTTATGTTGGATGTTGTTGAAACTTAGAGAGGCTAAAGGGACAGTTATAATTTTTTAAAGATGTAGTTATCAGAAGTTCAGACCTGGAAAAAAGAAAGAGGCACTGCAAGGCGATGTTTATAAGGTTAACTTCTAATTTTGCTTAGCATTCTGTACAAGGCAGTTTTTAAAATAAAAAACACAAAACAATTAACTACTTTCAATGCTGAAAATCTGTCGGCACCATCTCATTTCATGGTTTATATTTTTATCCCAAAGGAGCGTCACACCAGCGTCTGTTAAAAATAGAAGCTCTGTAGTTCAGAGCTTCTTTATTTCTCTTTTTGCAAAATTGAAATATATTGTACGTGTTCACATTACATGTCAAATTCTCTGACACATCAGTGGAACAGAAGTTGGAGAATAAAACGACGTACAGCAGCTGCCTCAAAGACTCAAAGCTGTCGTAACTTAGCAACAGCCTGGGAAGTGGGATCAGAGATGAAAGGGTGGAAGAGGTAATTGGTGGAGAATGGGGGTGACTGGAGGTGGTGCAGTGGGTTAATGACCAGCGTGTTCAATCTTAAGCTCCCTTGTGTATCATCTTGTTAATGTCGATCTAGTTTGTCACAGTTTAATTGTCATTTGCTTATTGGACCTAAAGAGGAAAGATCTAGAGTCAGTTATTACAGCTAGACACCAGCGATCAGGCCTGAAATATGAGTGTGGTCAGATCTGAGCCACATAAAGATAGTTACAAAGTCAACCTTCTGTCACCTGGAAAATGTTTCCAGGATTAAAGGACTAATGCCCCAGCAGGATCTTGAGAAATCCATGCATGTTGTTCTTGTTCTGACTGAAACCAGGAAGATTGAGCACAAAACCCCAGATCTAAAATCCTTACACTGGCTCCCTTCAGTTCAGAAAATAGACTTTAAAATAGTTCTTTTAGTTTATAAATCACTGAATGGCTTAGCACCGTTAAAAATCTGCTGTTGTTCTACCAACCATCCAGAACCTCTCAGGTCCAAACGAGGAGGAGCAGCATTCAGCTTCTATTTATCTCAAATCTGGAACAAACTTCCAGAAAACTGCAAAAGAAAACCAAAAACCTCCACCAATGTTGAAGTAGCTCTAAAACTTTAGAACTACTTCAACATTGGAGTCACAGCTTTTAGACTAACTGAACGGTGAGGGATTGCTCTACCACTGCACTGGTGTAATGGTCAGCAATATCTTAGTAAACTTGGTGTACTTTAATCGGGCATTGTTGACTCATGTGTCACTGAGTTCATCTTCTCATAAAAAGATTCATGTGATCCAAGACAAGTAGTGTTGTTGTCAAGACCACCTAACCCGAGACCGAGTCAAGACCAAGACCAGAGAGTATCGAGACCGAGTCAAGACCAAGACCAGAGAGTATCTGTCATGCCTGAAGCTACGCGCTTGACCCACATGCAGAAACACAATGAATCAGATAAAGTAAGTTTATTGTTTTTCTTCTCAAAGAAAACAGATGAGTCTTTTTGGGCGGGGAAACGTCTTCTGGAAGGAGCTGGATCAGGATCGTCTAAGTGCTGAGTGCAGGAGGGAGGAGAGGTAAGTGTCTGAAAACTGGAATCAAACGGGTTCGGTAAGGAGCTTACTGGGTGAGGTGAGGTTTGTCCGCCGGGGGAGGTGGTTTTAGCGAAGGGAGAGATGTGGAGGGCGGACAGGGGAGTACCGGCGTCACGAAGGAGGATATCCAAGGCCAGAACCGGGTTCTCATAAGCCGACTACCCAGCGTCACAAAGATGCACCTGAAAACAGGAAAACAAGGAATGATTACGGGAAGTCGGATTCTCAGACGAAGCTAATAATAAATCACTCAGGGGCTCTGGGTACCATTACTGGTATAACACTCTGGCGCTGGAGAACCCGTCGTCCGCTCCTCTTATGCGGGTGATGATTGTGCCCATTACGCACAGGTGCGCAGGAGCCGCCCTCCACCAAACCGCGACCTCATGGCTCCCCCTGGTGGAAAAAGACTGCTCCCCACCAGACCACCAGCCTCCAACAGTATCGAGACCAAGTCAAGACCAAGACCAGAGAGTATCGAGACCAAGTCAAGACCAAGACCAGAGAGTATCGAGACCGAGTCAAGACCAAGCCTGGTCTCGAGTACTACGACACTACGAGACAGAATAAAAAGGCTCTAGAAATTGATACATGTATTCTGGGCCCAAAATATAATGACTGACTACTTATTTAACACCACATTTCTATTAGACTGTGAGAGACGTTTGAACAAGATTTTTTGCACCTCACCTCATAGGTCATAATAGGTCATCCTCTCATACCTTCTCCCACAGGCTTTTTTACTTAATGATGGCTGTAGGTGGACATCTCTTGCACTGAGGAGAACCTAGAGTTTGGAAAACAATTTACTGCTAATTTGGTCCATTTTTCTCATCAAAGCATTGGGAATTGACTAGAAATGCTCTGAGTGTGTAATGACTCAATAACATCAGTCTGACCTTTAAGAAGAAATCATTTAGTTTTAGGGACTTTCTCTTGTTTCTGATTGTGACCCTCCCTTGAGGACAAGTCTTCAAGCCATCAGGTCAGCAACAGAAGGCTTGACACCATGTGGGTGTTTTCGTTATTTTGAAGTGAAGTATAAGACTGTGCATATTAAAGTTGTTTTTTTTTTTTTTAAATGATGTGTTGTTGCATTGTCAGTATTTCAACAGGTTGTTGAACAGATGACTGACGTGATGCGGTGTGATGAACTGAAATGAGGAATGGCAGAAAGTACATCTCCTGTAATTAGACCTTTAAATAAGTCTCAAGATTGGTTTGTGAAGTCTGAAGGGAATGGATCAGAAACTCATCCCAGGTCCCATTTAATCAACCAAATTTCAATACTTATTTTATTAACGTGATTTCTAAAGTAGTACATGTTATTTCAGTCAATTGCACTGAATCTCGCAGCATTCCCTCGACTCATTACAAACGGCCACTGAGCCGAAGCTAATCCTGGGGTTCTGTTGCTGATCTATATGGAGGGTAGCAGTGTGCCCTTTATGTCTTAGCTGTCCTACAAAGCTCCAAGATCTAAGGAAGATTAACTGAAAGGCAGTAAAACATAGTTGAAGTTGTGCAAGAGTTGTGCATAATCCAATTATAAAACATTGAAAAATCTCAAATCCTTTTCGGTGCTGTTCAAAGCTGTACGGAAAAAAAAAGAAGAAGAGAACGCTCTTTAAGGTAGAAGCATTTTTAAAGCAGTTACTTTTTTTTTTTTTCCTCAAAACTAAAACTTCAAAAGAGTAAAAAGTAAATAAATAAAGTGTTATCATGTTAGTCCAAAACATAATCATTAAACCAGCAACACACCTTTTGAAAAAATAATAGAATATCCTTCTGTAAGTGGACAGCAAAACCAGAAAGCTGTTTTCTTTTTCATCTCTGAGCATCAAGCACAGCGGGTCGTCTGCGGTTTGAATTGAAATTGAACACCTGTCTAAGTTTCCATCTTTCACAGAGCCAATTATTATTGGTTGTTCTGTAGTTTTTGTTCAGAATTTGCTCTGAACAAAAACTTTGAGTTTGAAGCAGACAGTGTTTGTCAAAGGCAGATGAGAGTAAAAAAAATATGAGGCGCTTCACTGCTGGTCATATCTCCAGTACCTCCACAGTATAGGAAACGTTGGACTATGTTTGCGGACAGACTCAGGTGGCTCAATTTATTCAATAAACATCACACTAGATTCCCATTCTGTCTTAAAAAGCACGTTTTTGTCTCTGAATTTCATTGTAATTCACACAATATCCGCGCTCTCTCTCTCTTTTTGTTTTCCCTGGTGGGTTCATTAAAGAACAAGGAAACAATGGGAGACCCAGCCTCATTTGTTTACACTGTTGCATCAGATAAAAGAGAATTCTTGCAGTTGGCTTAACAACCATAAACGCCAGGCTGCATTTGAAGGAAATGGCTTCCTGGATAGCACTCACTGGTGCACTATATCACTATGTTGACACTGCCTGATGAAACTGTCTAAAAGAGCAACATACATACCCTCAAATGGCCAAAGGCCTTGTTTGATAAACTGGAACAGAACTGAAAACAGATAGCGGAGAGCACAACTAGTTTTGCCAGAGGCATCATAGGATTGCTTTCTCTAAACCATTAGCATCACTTCTATCCACCGTGTTCAGTAGTGCAGCACAAGGATCCTGATCCATTCCAATGACTCCAAGCCATCCGGAAGTGTGGGTTGAAGCCCTGTGGCTGGAATAAAGGGGATAAGGCAGGTTTTGCAGTGATTACCGTTTCTTTCCCGAGGTCAGTTCAAGATGGAGATGACAAAAATGGTCAGTTTTTACGCAGTGTCAGAGCTTGGAGCTACACAGAATCAAAATGTGACAATAACGTGACTCTTTTAAGTAATTACATCAGGCAAAGCCAGGCGAGCTGCACCTGTGCAGTGCTATTCACACACCAGGCAAGTGTCATGGTTCCGGGTTGTGTTGGGTTTCTTCTGAGTTTGTATTTTGATTATTTACTTCAGTCCTCCTCTTGTATCTCATCCTTATCCTGTGATTTTATGTAGGTATATTCGGCATTTAAGCTTTCTAACCAAAAGCCATGAATAACAAGTTCCTGTTGGAAAACTGTATGCATTTACTTAACTGAAAGGTTTCCTATTTGCCCAGTTTGATGAGGTAATGACAAATATGTATAAAACTCTTCTAAATGTGAGGACATAAAGAAGGGAAGGATTCTATAACATCTATGTCACATCAACTAAGTATTTTAAGCTGTTCATTAATTTTGAAGTGTCTTCACTATCGGAATTTCTTACCTGTATCGTAAATGTTCCTGTGAACATTTACAGTTTCAAGCATTTGGCATGTGGTGGGTAGGTGAATATGTATCAGTGTAGAGAACATGCTGCAGCCTGAGATTTGTCAGGAGAAAAACTAAAAAGACAAGGTTATTACAAATAGTTAATAATGAATATTTGATGTGGTAAACAAAATCATAACCATATTCATATTAATACACTCGTGTTTTTCTCCATAGATAAACCAGATAAACATGAAATTATTTTATTATAGCATGAAATATCAATACACATTTGTAATATAGATATTTTCTTCCCACAGTTTCTGAGTTTTGACCTAGATGTTAAAATAAACTTTAGAGCTAAAAGTGGTAATGTCCAAGATGTTGGAAACTGTAATATTTACCTCAGTCATGCCAAGTGCCTCTTCAAATTCTTTGATTGTGAACATGATCCACTGCCTCCTCTGTGCCAACACATTTTGTCCAGAGGTAGCTGGTGCGATTCGTTTGAGCAGGTTATCCTACCCAAGGGAAGGCCGGCTAGAAGCCTGGAAGGCCAAGGGATAAATCTGAGCAGGCCCCACCCCCCAGCACCTTCTCCCTACCCCACTGTAGTTGTCAGAACAAGTGAACCGGTTGAAAGCTAATTATTAGGAAAAATACGCAATTTCATTTCCTTGTAATGCATTGCATAAGAAAATGAATACATTGCAGTCAATCAACTTTTCAATCAGTTCTAAATTCAAAGGGAGAAAGTCTCCTTATTATCCTCTTCACGTCCACGTTGATGCTCCTAAAAGAGAAAACTGCTTTTATTATTATTATTTTATTTTTTTATTCTTTACATTTTTCAGTCTTCTACTGACTCAGAATAAAAAAATTCTAAATGTAATATTTTCCTCACACTCAAACGTGAGGCGCATGGGTCTGTGTGCACCTGGCCTTTGAGACTTGGAGCGTTGCATATTTTCCCACTAGATGGCAGAAGTGTTCTACTAGGCTGGAGAACCTGGAATCTGGGTTAGAGTCTTTCCCTGAAAAAAATGGGATTTCTACCTCATTGGAATACAAAGATTCTGCTCAGATTGTCATTTGCACAGTGCCGCTTTTCGGGTGTCAAATAGGTTTTTATGGCTGACGAAAACAGTGTCTTCCAATGGGGACTGTCTGACAGGATGTCCTGAAACTGCAGAAGCAAGCTAAAGAAAGAACATATTCTTTCCATGAATACATCCAAGAAAGCTCCCATATCTGAATGGTAGCATGTGCTTAATATGTTCCTTCCTGAATGGCAATGGGGGTTAATTATTTTTGAGCCAGTTTAAATATTAATTTCATTGTTTCACAAATAATACCGTTTTCTCACTCAATATTCCATGTTCTCCAATGAACAGTTTTGAAAATGACTTTTCCTTAAATGGTGGAACAATAAGTGACTCAGAAGGAAATATTGTGCTTGGTGGCCCGCACGTGCGCCTTTCTATTGGCATGGAAACAAACAGACATGCCTAATAGAACGGCTCGAGCAAGCAGAAAATAAATTTCCTGCTCCATGCATACTAGCTCTCTCCAGTTTCATCCTTATTCATTTCAGTGCTGCTGCTGGTGCTGTCACTGATAGTAAGGAAGGCAAGGACTGTTCATACACAAAGCATTTCTCTTCTCGGAAGAATTGATTTAATGACAACGTCCTCTGCCCGCAATCGATGGGGCAGAGGGAAAAGTGCATTATGAAGGAAGGAAGAGTGATAATGAAAGATCACAAAGCTATTCCCATCACTCTAACTAGCACCATCAACACTGCACTCTGGTTTATTCCCAAAGTGCCCAGACCATTGGTGGAATTTCCTTCTGCAAGCCCCGTAAATTTTTCTCTTTTCATAATTAGTGATGTTTCATCAGGAGCTGAGCATGTGCTGTGGGATGCGTCGTCATGCTGGTTCGTTCCCACGAATTCATACGGACAGGTCAAATTACTTTTCACTCAGCTGGGTTTTATCAGGAATCATCCACACTTCTTCAGCCGCTTTTCTTGGCTCTTCTCAAACATAGAAACATGTACATCATAATTTTAGTCGTAGTCTTGCTTGTTACTCGCAGGAAGTTCAATATCACCAAAGTGTAAAGCATAATGTTAAGTTTTGCTTTACAGTTATGTATGAAGATGCAACCAAAGATCAATGCTTAACATTTGCAACAGAATGCTAAAGAAGGAGCCATATGAGATGGATGAGGTTTAACTAGGAAAGCAGAAGAAAATCCTACCTACCGTCAGTTTTTGTGATTCTTCTGAGTTTTTTTGATCAATAGGGGAGACGATGGATAGATATTTCTGTCTGTAGCTTGGAGCTCTTTTAAGCTGGTGGATTTAAAATGAGAATCAAAGTACTTACACATGTCTGCTGCTAAATGGTACAGCTCTTTCCTCTGCAACATAAATACTAATTGCAAAGTATGATCTGAACACAGAGTGACGTTTTGCAAATAAGGCCATAGGAATACTATAAAAAAAAAGGTCTCTGCTTCGGCTGCTACTGCCTCTGTGCCCTGATCCTGGGTCAAGAGGAAGTCAGTAGATGGAGCTATTTTGGTTGGCTTTCTGGGAGTTTAGTTCAGCGAATACAGATTTATGTTGTTTCCTACATGGCCCCTTCTTTGGGAAACTTTTCTTTCAGACATCGTTCTCTGGTCGTCTTCAGTCTCCATCTTGACCAGTAAATCAGTGAGTTCTGCTTTTCCTTCCATTTCCTAGTTTTTCACCACAGCTTGATGAGGGAGCAGCTCGGTGGATGACAAGTGTTGTAAGAATGTGGAGGAGTGGTCTCGTGGTCAGCTATAGTATTGGCAAGGTGATCAGCTAGAGGAGTGGCCTATTGGTCATCTGGAGATGTGCCGATATTGGCAGCTGGAGAAAGATGACCTGTGACCTGTGAGAGAGCAACGTTGGATTCCACTGCACTGGAACCCAGTTTGTATAATCTTTTGTGTAGCTCCTGCTGGAGTTTTTGTTGTGGCAAGACCTGGTGCGGCATATTGCCATGTTTTTTTTTCCCCTCTCACATTTATTTTCATCCAGGAATGACTTGCAGTGCTCACCATATTCTTTAGTGGGCCATAAACACTCCTGTCAAAGGGTTGGAGTTTGTGACTGCAATAAACTCCAATGTGAGCATCATATGTGAGCATTATAACGCCATTGCTCTACCAGAAGTCAATGACTGTAATTGACAACTGTGAACTGTGGTAATCCATGAGGAGAAGCATGGCTGACCTCGGTGTGGTTTTTAAACCACTTTAGAAAGATGACGAAATGCCTTTACAAAATCTGTGCCAGCTGAAATGCCAAACATTGCACAATGTTTACCACAGATTTGTTGGACATGTCCTGGTTTTTACCAACATTTCCGATTCTTAGATAAAATACTGAGAGGCACCCCTCAGTTAGTCTTTATATTTCAACATCTAGGAATGTTGAAAGTTACATTTTCTTTTGACATAAAACCAAAACAATATTATGGTAATTATAACTGACCTAGACATCTTATAACCAATAACTAGCTTAGATTGCAGCTAACAGCTAAAACTATAAAACATGAATAGATTATATCCCCATTCACATACAAAATTCACAATTTATTAAATATTATGAGATTCTCAAACATTATTCAAATGATCCCTTTAACTCGTAGACTTCCGTTCATATCACTTTTCTAAAATAAAGTGATCGTCCACATCAGTGGCTACATGTGTTGTCAAATATTGTCTAAAAAGTTGAGAGAAAATTACATTTTAGGAGTGGCAAATGTTTATTAAAAAGATTTAGGGAACAGTTCTATTTTATTTCAGCTACTTTTCCAATCTCATTCTAATCATTCTGGCAAAAAAACCCAAACAAAACAAAACAAAAAAACTAGAAAAAAAAATCAAGACTAGCTACGAGAAATTCGTTCTCCAGATGTAAAAGACATCAAGCAGAAAGCTAAAGTTTGATTTGTTCATCTATTTGTTTATGTTTCCCCCCATCAGTGCAGCGGCTGTGGAAGGATTCCCAGAAATCATACTCTGAGATTCCAATTTTTTTCCCTATCTCAGAAGTAACAGGGAGATTTTCTCCCACATTACAGCTACAGTCCCAAGTAATGAGACGGCCAAGTCGGTTCCTCTCTCTTCTCGTTGAAAGTGAATGACTTTCAGGTAGCAATCACTGCATGGAATAGTCCTTTAGACGAGGCTTCAGATTTTCCTCCCAGGCAACCTGTGATGATTTGACAGTTGATCCAACAGAAATGAGTTCCTGGTTAAGAGATCCAAACCACCCCTCTGATCCACACGACCACCAGTTTTTTAAATGTTTGCTGAACAAATCTAACAATGAGACCTAAAGCAACAAACTAGGCTTTCCGATGTATAATGCTGAGTGTTTGTCAGAATGCAGAAAATTGATCACCTGCCTGTGCCTCCGGGCCTAATAGGCCTCGTATATTGCTTTATTCTGCATAACGTAGCAACTTTGCAGTAGCGTTGCTATTTCACAGACCTGAGCAAGATTCCAAACTTTCCTCACATCCACTTGGCTTGCCTAATGTTGCTGCCGTGGTGGTGTTTTTCCTTCCCCCTAATTCCCAGATCGCAGAGGAGTCCAGGTGTTCATTCAGAGCAGCTTGCAAGGCAGCAAAGTGATATTCCGAGGCGTGATGACAGTCAGCTCACGCCGCAGTTCTGCAGCATTGTGCCCGCGCCGTTCCTGGGGGAAAGTCAGATCCTTGGGCCTGCGCAGCTGGCGCCGCCTCCTGCCAACAGCCGCGGCTCCCCGTCACAGATGTTCACGCAGGCCTCTCAGCTTCTAGCTTTTTGTGTTGACCTCATTCATGGAGACAGGCAGCCACTGAGTGAAAGCGGGTTCTCGCAGCCATCAGTGAAAATGTTTAGGACATTTGCTGAGATCACTGATGCCCCGTTGAGAGTTAATTCAAATGGATCAACCGGTGTTACCCATGGCAACTAGCAGGTGACCACAACGTACCTCTAGTTATTATTATTATTTTTATTATTTTTAGTTGAAACAAACAAACAAAAACAGTTGTTATCATCAACAGTTCATTTACCTATCGTAAAACAAAGTATTATCACAATGAGTGTCATGACTTTACATTTTTTTAATATAAATAATGACACTTTATTGCAAAGTTGGCACTTTTAATGGACTTTCAAGGCAAGTTTTAGAGCAACTTTGGATTATAAATGTCATTATTTACCGAAGGACACTCATAGACATTCATAAAGACTCCTTCATATTCATGACAGATGTTATGTCATGTTTATGAATGTGTCATGTCAGTCTTATGCACACGCCGTCAAATAACGTGTTACAAAAATATCTTCTGTCCATATAGATATACTTACACAAGCACACACAGGTTACTCCCCAAAACTTGCATTTTAGATTCATTAGACACACTAAGGTTGCGTTCACACAGCAGGTCTTGATGCACAATTCAGATCTTTTTTTGCTGAAATGGCGCGGTACGCACCCAAAACCAGACATATGAGCACAACATGACATGTGAACAGTTTAAACCAACCAATGGATCTCAAAGTATTGTCATGAGATCATAGCAAGAAAAAAGGCAGCCAATAAAAAGGAACGTAGCTTTTGTGGAGCATCAACGGTCACATCCTTCGGCTGGACTGGCTGCTGCAGGAGAAAGGTCGGCTCCTGAGAAGCATCCACGTGTGAGTAGGCACACGTCATTTTGAAGAATAACAGATTACACTGGTGACACGGGAACATCCCAGCCTCTTCTTTCCTAGTGGCACTGTTGACCTACACCAGACAATTGCAACTTAGGGCTAGTTGAATGCGCGATCAACGAGCGTTCAGGGATTTAAAACCATCGAAAATGCCTGAACAATATCGGATCAAATGATTTGTTTTTACCTCTGTTCTCCATCCATTGTACTGCAGCTCAATATGCTGTTATACAATCAGAATCCGTTTCTTCAGATCACCCTCCCTGACTTTGAAAGATGAAAGTGCAGCTGATATGATCAAATAATCTAATTTAGAGTAGTAATGTGTATAACTCTCTCTGCTCAGTAACAGACCATTTGTTTACATACACCTTGAGAACACATGGACCTCTGAACGAAGCTCACCCAAAGCGTCGTTACTTAAGGAATAAGTTGGGTGTGTACATGGATATTTATTAAAGGATATTGATTAAAATCTGAGTCATTCAGAATTTTTATGTCAGACAAAAATCTCAAAGTTGGAACTTTACATGCCATAAAAACATCAACCAGAATGGCTTAAAGGCCGTTTTCACGTCAGATTCAGACCTAAAGACCAACATCATCATTAAAGATTAATATCAAGTTCAAACACAGCATGGTTTGTTTTCAGCAGCACCACAGTATTCCTTTAATATTGCCTCGTACAACACACTACATAAGTGTCTTAGATAATGTTTTGTTTTTATTCATATGCAAAGGTTAGATTACTTAACTTATATTTACAAGAGTCTTAACGTAAACAGCTGCTCTTTGCTTAAAACACAGAAGTAGAGAAACATGTCTTTGCACTCACTTTGCCCTAGCGAGGAGAGGAAAACAGCCCACCATCACCCTCAGTCTCACCAGCCTCATATGCTCAGAGTCAAACGGAGTAATTTTTTTTACAGAGACAGAGCAAAATGTCATCAGCACCGTGCGAGAGCCTTCACATCCTGTCACCTTCTCTCCCTTTCTCGCTTTCCCCTCCGTTTTAGTGATTCCCTTCATCAATTAAGGCTGCTCTCAAGATTGTCTTCAGCTATTTCATTACAGTCAATTAGCCTGGAAAGAGACAGCGTGAGACAGAGGAGAGCCTTTCAGGCAGCGAACAACGTGTGCGGCAGGGTCTGCATACCAAACAGTGACAGCGGCAGGCGGCCGGCCAAGCTGCTCTCAGACTGGCTGAGGGCATTCACCCCTCTGAAGACTAATAATGTTTCTAGGGTCCTCTGTGGAGACCAGTGAGATACACTCAGACCTTATGCCGAAGGCCTTAGCCAAATAGAATATTTTAATAATTTTACAAACTCTGTTTTAAGCTCAGTCTATAAACCGGCAGTGAGCTATTTAGTCCCACTGCATGCATTTACAAATGACTAAATGTGTTGCGCATGTGTGGATGTTACATGAAAATCATGCTGCTGAACCTGAACGACTGCAGGTTGACTTGACTTGATGCAACCTGCTGAGTTTCCTTAGACAGAAATTTTCTAAGCCACTTTGAATAATTAGACGAGCATCCTGCATTGTTTTAGAATTAGGATGAATTGAAATGCATGTGTGATTGAACGGAAATGATTTTTTGTACAGGGCCTTGGGACGACATGTTATGTGTGCGCATTGGTTATAAATGCTTTTATGTTACCTTCATGTTTCAGAAAGTATGTTTCCTTTCCTCACATTTAGTCCAAGATAAAAGGTAGCTTTGGTTACACCAGCCTCTTTCTAATCACGCTACATTCACAGCAGGACTAGACAGTGGCTTTAATAAGCAATTATTCCACTTCCACCCTTGATCAGTCTCCTGTATTTATTTATTCTGGAAAGTTGTCATCTACATTTTCCCAAATTGGCATTCAAAGCTCCATGAAAACCCACCTCTGTGCAAAACTGAGATTCCGCCTTCTGTATTTGATGCACTATGTTACAGAGACCTGGTTATGTTTCTTTATAAAAAGTTTATTGTTCATTCGACATATTTACCATGCTATAATTAGGGTTGCGATGAAAGGATTTAGCTGGTTCTGTTCCGTCTGTACACTCTGGATGGTCCAGTTTGTGGCTATTTAGCATATGGTTGAGAAACAGCTGGCCAGCTCTCCTGAAGCACAGCAGCTTCTCACAACTCCTGGGAATCCAAACGGCTTCTTGGGGAGATCGCCATATGTCTGACTGTGCAGTTTACTAAGAATTGTTGTGTTTTTGTTTTTCCATCTCCATGATGTTGTTGATGCTCGTCCGTCGTTGTGCTTAAATAATATGCTTTCTTCTTTGCTCTCCGAGGCTCACTTTGAAAATGTTCACTGGCTGGATTTGATTTGCGGTTGTCATGTTTACGGTTAGTTTTTTTTTTTTTTTGGTTAACAGAGAAAGAACCCACAAGGAAGACCAAAACCTGGTTCCCAACATAATGACAGAAAAGAACAGAACAGCATAGCAACAACTCTCTGCCATAAAGTTTACTCAATATGAAGTTTCTGGCTTTTCTACCTAAAGAGATGAGATTACTAAATAAACAGTGGCCAGCTGTGCATTTCATCTGCATGAAAACATTTTCTGAGCGGTTCTATTATCATGTCACATCATTGATTCATTCGTTTTTTCTTAACCAAGATGTGACGGCAGCACGAACAGTTCAAGAAGCAGTGTGGCCTCCGAGTCCAGAATATGTGAAGGAATGCCAGGCAGTTGTTGTACAGTGGAGCAATAGTTGCGGGGCTGATGTCGCATCCTCTCTCTTTGCTAACGTTGCGATTTGGCTTGGCTAGAAATAATTATCTTGCATGTTGAAAGCAAACCAGAGATGAGGAGAAAAGTGGAAACAAGAAAAAACAGCAACTCTACTGGGGGAAATTAAATCAAGCTGCTCGGCGTAAGATGTGCTAATTAACAGCCCGCATCGTGTTAAAGCATAATCCTATGGAAAATCCGTCCCAATTTTAATGGCCCATTTATAACGCAAACAAATCATAATTCTTTTAAATGCCAGAAGGACTCAGCTCGTCTTCTGTAAACATGCGTAGAGGTTTTATGTATTTATAGTGGATATTTGCTATAATATTGAAACAAAACCCAAAACATTTTAGCTTGCAGTAAGTAGATGTTTACTATTTGTTAGGAAGCACAGGAAAAAAACCCTGAGATATTAATACAATGTATATTCATTTCCACAAGGTTTTGTTCATTTAAACCTTTAGAAGAAGCAGAAGTACAGACTTATTTCAGAATGATGCCATGTGTGGCTTAAGCTTCTTGTCCAATTCAAGCTAACTAGTTCACAATATAGAATCGATCTGTTTTTTCCTACGTCTACTAAAAAAAAAAAAACATGGACGTCCACTGAAGAACTCCGGCCATATCCACATCACTGTATGTGATGTTTGATTCCTGAGATGAGTCCCCACCTGGTGGGATGCAGCGTCGTCAGATTGGAAGAGGCCTCAGAGAACAGCTTCAAGCATCTTTATGTCGCGTGTAACTGTTGATTCCTAGTGCTTTACTTCCCCTCAAACCTGAATAACTGTGAAATCAGAAAAAGGTACTCCCGCTCAGCCCTTTTCTTCTCAAGTAAATCAGAACTGAGCTAATCCTTCAGGGGCTTTCAGTTTGTCGGCATTTGGCACCAAAAAGATTTGCATTTGAATAGCCAGGGGGAACTACATTTTTTGGGATGTGTAAAAAAAACAACAACCTCAAAATAAACATAATTTTTGCTCCTTAGGCGAAACCCCTTTTTGCCAAGAGGAGCATCATTTGGTCGTCTCCTGTGATATTCCTCCAAGACGGAGCATGCAGAGATAGACTCTTTGACCATTCCTCATTGCTCGTTAAGTCCCGGTTCATGCAGAGTTCCTGTTCATCTTCTACGCTCTCCTCCCTTCAGATCACCCCAAAGTTTTGCTTACAAGGGCTGGGAAACCTAGAGACGGCTCAACAGGTACAAACATCAACCACTAACTAATAAAATTGGTATTAATTAGACCAAATGTTTTGGATCAGTATCCTGATGTATGACCCACTTATGACCAGTTTGACTGGTTGAGCTCACCAGATTCAACATATTCATGATTTGTGCCAAGGTTCCTAAGGCCTTATGAGAAGTAACAGGTCCACAACATCACAGATCCTTTACAGTACTTAATAGTGTCAGTATTCAAAGTACACTTTCTTTCTTACTCGACACGCCAGGAATGTTTGTTAATGAAGAGTTAAATTTTAGTCTCATTTAAACAAAACATTGGGCGACAATTACATTCTCAATTATGGTTATGTTTGTTCCAGCAGGACAGGAACGGCTTTTATTCTGGGACAGTTAGCAAACAAAAGCTCAACATCTCAATGAGTCTAATGGTTTCTATGAACACTTAGTGACAACAAGATGTCAGTATTTGCTACAGAGAGCTTTTCTTGACCATTACTGCGAGGCCTTTGTGTCACATCATATTTAAATTACAGGATATAGCAGTGCTTCCCTTTAATTAATGTTAAAATAATTATGGCATACCACCGTTCCATTGGTGACGTCGTTACAAACAATAAATTCCTAACGTGATATTTTGTCACATTCTACACATTCAATGAAGGTGTGCAGCTTTGTGATTCTGACAAAAAGTAAACTAATAAGTTGACAAAATTTCACATATTCTTCATATACTCAACCCACAAAGTGGGACAGAGAAATGAGAGAGAGAGAGAAAAAAATATTTATGACACGCAAAAGCAATTTAGTCAGTTTTCTTTGAAGCCTGTCTGTTTAAGACTTCTCCGCAGCAGGTTTTCTGCATTCCTTCTTTACCCCTCCACGTACAAAGGGGGCTGTCGGTGTGAGATTTTCATACAGCAAGAGATGTCGCAAGCTTTCAACCCACTGCCTCCCACCGCCGTCACTATCGCCACACAAGACATTCAGATTCCCTTTATGAATTCCTCCAGTGTTTCCTGTTTATGCAGAGACAGATTATGTATCATGTTTTTAATTGATCCCTTTGGGGTGGTCGCTCACAATGAGGGGAGACTCTGGTACGAACCTCAGTCCAGTGATTACCATGCAAACATTGCGTTTTAGATACCTAGCTTCAGGCTGCTGTAATTGGTTCTGCATAGACACAGACAGCGAAGAGACGCTGTGGCCGACTGCAGTTGGATCAGGGCGTTTTTTGTGGTACTGTGTGTAACAGCGTATGCACATCCTGTGGAATATTCTTTGTTCAGTCTTGGGAGTTCATTGAGATTTGTTACTCCTTCCTCTGTTGTTGGACTCCAGGATCGTGGTGCTGCAGCTGCACGGCAGCAAGAAGGTTATGGGTTCAAATCCCAGCCTGGAGTCTTTCTGCGTAGAGTTTGCATGTTCTCCTGGTGCATGCGCGGCTTCCTCCCACCATCCAAAACAAGACTGTTCGGTTAATCTGGTTTTCTAAAACGCCCATAGGCGTGTGCGTGTGTGTGTGTGTGTGTGTGTGGTGTGATTTAAATATTTTTTAAGGCGGTTACCCCCACAAGTTACATTTTAAAAAGCTGGTCATTGGACTGTATAAAACTGAACGTTTATGGATTTGAAGGGAACACAGTTTGACTTAGAGCTGATTTTTAGGCAGTAACATTGAGATTTCATGTTTGGTCCTTAACCTCACAGTCATGCCTTACATTTTTGGCAGTGATAAAAACGTGTTTAGTGATTTCTTCAGTTGGATTTTACAGTTCTGATCAAATATGCTGGAAAGCAATTCCTGCATTCCACACAATTTTAAGCTGTTTAATTGGCAAAAATGTCAGATTTATCCCAAGAATGAATAATAACAGATTGCCCTTACTTATGTGTTGCAGAATATTAACTTGTAGGAAAAAAAACTTGCTTGATGATGGCTGTTCTTGTGATGACAAATTGTCCTCTAATACCACATGTTCTGCATGTACGTAGCTAACATCCGGAGAGTTGGAACAGTTTTTCAGGTCCCACATTTCAGTGTCTGATGAACCACTTTTTTATCGGTTTCTTCCTCTGACACCAACGTTCAGTCATGTTCCCGGACATTGCAACATCCTCACCAGGTTGTTTCTGTGTTGTCTGAGGAAGATAAACTCAAGGAATGTTCTGGTCTCATGGGTTTTTTTTATGGTGCTGTTTCTGGGTAGAAGTGTGGAAAAACACCTCCACCCATATATTGTATCAAAATGTATTGTATGATTCTATTAGCATGATAAAGAAGTCACGTCAGACTTTTCTGCCCATCTTTTCCTTTCCAAACAATTGATTTTCTGGATATTATGAACAATTCATCAGAGAAAAGGACATTGCACCAGTGGTCTGCTGTTTCACACTGTCCTTTGATATTGTTCTTGGACAGAAGCGTATCTCTAACTGCCCTTCTCGTCATGAGGCCATTGTCCAAATGTCTTCACCTCACCGTGTGCTCATACCAACCTAATCTCAATGCTGAGCAAACCCTGGCCTGGTGGATGTGCACTTCTAAAGAGAATACTTCAGTGGGACACGGTTCTGGAGTGTGTTGGACTTACTTGGGCATTCCGGTGCCAACTAAAACATTTGCCTTGAAGGTTTTAATGACTCTGAAAGCAGTTCTCTCAGCTATTACAGTACAAGCAACTGTTCTGCTTATAATGACAGGAAGTAAATGTTGCTAACAACAACACTTCTCTCAAGAAAATCTGCCTGTGTTTTTGAAGAACTCATTCAGAGGACAATGGCAATTAAGGGGGATGTATTTAAGTGTTACAAACTGCTTCACATTCAAGAAAATATATTAAAACAACATCATAAATGGAACAACAAGAAACATATTATGCATCTTCCAGGCGCAAAGTGGTTATGAAAACGATGTATACATCAAATGTAACTTAAAGAAATGTTTACTTGGCAATTTGACACTTTGAGTAGGGACTTCGAGACGTCCCTACTCTTTCCAGCACTCTCTCTTCAGTATGTCATCACAACGTTTACAACTAGCGTTGGGCTGAGACCTAGTTTGTATGACCAGCTCAGCAAATGCACAGTTCCACCAGGTGTTTGCTAATTGCTGCTGGTGCTAGTCTGGAGGAGCTGGGTGGACAACAGCTCTAAGCAGGAGCTCTGGATGAACAGGCGGCTCTTTGTGGGAGCGAGTCCTCTGAATGGCTGTCATGGGGGATTCAAATATTTCTCAAACATGCATGAAGGAATCAAAGCAACCCTCCAGGTAAATTTCACATGACGGCATATCATGATACAAAGATAGGAAAAGTCTTTTTTTTTAAAGTAACCTGTCTAATCAACTGAAGCTTGTCGATTCCAGTCAGCAAAATATTCTAAAACTAATAAGACTTTTCACAACAAAAGCAGAAGGTTCAAAGTTGCAAAGCTGTACATTTGCATAACTTAACTTCTTTATTTCCTTGCCATGACTGTAACACCTCCAACGCCACTCTGTTACAGAGGTCTTGTTTAAAGGATATCTCTGGAGAAAATGACTCACTTATTCCCATCCATATGTGACGGGTACTAAAGAACTGTGAGTGTGAGGCGGCCTCTTTTTTTTGTCCTCTGTAACCTCACTGTTACTTCACTGCAGCCCTTTAAGGTTGCCTTATCCCTCTGGGGTATTACATGTCCTCATCCCCGTCTCTGGACACTTTGAGAGCTGAGATGATCCTCATTAAAGCATGTGGACAGAGGGCATGTGTCTTTGCGGTTTTTCTTGTCCACACACTGAGAAACTCAATGTGACAAATCCTCTTATAAAGATACCGCTCTCCCTCCATCCAGTCCCAGCCTCTGTTCCCATTAAACGTTTCGGCCTGATTCGTCCTCTCCTGTATGCGCCCGGCGCCGATCAGAAGCAGGCGGCAGTGAAACTAGGACAGGCAAAGTGGATGGTTGTAATAAATGATGAATATCCTTAGCTGAACAATTTTTTTATTTTTTTATTTTTTCCCAGGGATTTGACAGATGAGGTATGGCGATCACCATCAATATAGTCTGTGGCATGAAGATGAAGGGTCAGGTTACCATCCCATCAACTACAATAATTGAACTGTCGAATAAACTGCATAGCCCTCTTCTGGTATCCCTCTACCTCTTTCAGGAAATTTTCATCAGCCAAAGGCAGGGAGTTATTTCTTGTCTTCATTTACTCAGCCGACTGGAGTACTGTTGAAGACTTGGCTGACAGGAAAGCTGATTGGCAGACATGTTTTTATTAAATTGAAGCTGCGTTCTCCAAGAAGTGCAGTTCAGAAGAGAGCACGGTGTCTGACCTTTAAATGTGAGGCAGCCACAACGTGCTTGATGTTGAAGTCCCGCCCTGCCTTTGCAGCCAACGTCTCGCAGATCCCAGATCTGCTGTGCTGCGACATTAAGGAATGCACAGCAGGCAGCAGAGAGCCTTTAACAAACTGCCACGCAGGTAGATCCGTTTTTGTTTTTTGGACGGTGACGCAAAATGAACGCTGACCTCTACTGATACAGCAATAGTGTAGTAAAATTATTGTAATATAATTTTTTCTCACTTTAAGGTGATTAAAGTGCAGTGATTAAAATACAAATGTTTCTCTTGTGTTAATTAAAAAAAAAAAAAAAACAAGCGAAAATCAGTAACACCAATACTTTTTATTAATGACACAACATTGTTGACAAGAGTATTCAGTAAAGCTTACAGTTAGAAACTCTTGAGAAAGAGTGAAGCGATCCTTTGAACCACACATTTTTGACAAACTGTTGTGTTTTACTGCGGCTTTTCTAAACTGGCTTGTGGTAATGTGTGTTTTTCAACTGTGTTTGGATTGAGATTGGTGTTTCATTTGGTTCATAACGCCATTTAGAAGAACAGTGTCATGTTTCCACTGCATGAGAAGATTTCTATTGGAACAAGAAAATGTGCCCGTTCTATTTTAGTCTGTTCAGTTCTATGGAAGACAGAGAAAGCGGCACTAATGGGATACCATAAAAATTTCTCAATGTAAATCCAATATGTCTGCTTCCTTGATAGCAGATATAATCAGTGGAAAGGTATTGATGGGATGGTAACCTGTCTGGAGTCGTTTTGTTGTTGTCGTTTTAATTTTATTGCTACTTTAAGAATCAATACACTCTATTCAATTTTTCATAACTCTTTGCTAAAAGCATTTGCTCCATGTTTGCATAATGTGCTTTTAGGCCATTTGACCATGCTTTATTCTTCAGTTCACAATCTCCAATTTGGGACACATGGAAATAAATTGTTAACGTGAACAGAAGAAATGAACATTGTGGAAATGTTTATTTCTTGATGCACAACGGGCAGATAACATCTGTCAGCTGCACAATACAATCTTTATAGAAACTGTTTTCACTTAGTTTTAGGTACTTGGATGTGAGTTTGTTTTGAATAATATCTGTGGTAACAAGGAACATTTTGAAGTTCACTTCTCGTTGCAGATTGTTCTGACAAATACACACACATTCTCAAATCATTTAAAAATCTCAGTTATTATTACTGCACTAGTATTTTTATGAAAATATGGTAAATGGATGTGGAGCTACTGAGACATTTAGTGGGGAAACTAGTTTGCCACTAATTTCAATGAAGTAATTACACAGATCTTAACGTGCTAAAAATTTTAAAGCAATTCATTGCACTTTTCTTCTTTACGCCACAAAAGTTCTGAAGGAGAAACCTATCAATGTGCCTATCAATAAAGCAATTAAAGTCTCAAATAGCATCTCGATGCTAAACATGTTGCAGCAGCGCAGATATCCCCAGTGCTAATGTCAGCGTTAATGTTAGTCCACATTTCTAAAGAAGTTCCATGAAAGATCAGGGCTCAATGAAACACTGGAACGCTAAATGGGTACAAGAGCCGTGTGCATCAACCTGATGGTGGAAGAACCTGAACAACAGATTAAAAACAATAAATGTCTTTGTTGTTGCGCTCACACATCCGTTTATTCAACAATTTAGCAGCAAAACGGGTTTTTGAAACAGGATTATCTAGCATGTCAAACATCTCATGAAAGAGCTGGAATTTCAAGAAAGCAAGAACTATATGTTGAGAGAAGAGGACACAAAATAGACTGACATGACTGACAATGCGCAGGAATTAACCAGACCAGCAGACAACCGCAGCCATCACTTAAAAGAATAATCTTTATCAGACAACAAAATGCTTTTTCCAATATGAGCTACATTACGGCTGAATATGAATTAAATCAATTGTGAGGCTAATCAGGTCGAGAAAAGAGAAGCTTGCACAAAACCACAGGGCACTCTGATATGAAGTACTCTGGAAACTGTTGGTGGAGGAGATGGGGGCGGCTGATGCCTGTGGGCATCCGAGTAACAATGCTAGTCAGAACTGGAGCACAAATTACAACATCTCTGAATGATTTAAATTCATCCGTCGGGTTTGTTAAGTCTCCAGTCTACTACAACCAGACTACAGTTATCTTGATTTCCTCCTAAATTAGGCAGTCACCATGTAGATCTTCACTTTATGGACTTTAAGGTACTGAGATGAACGCTTTCGTGTCACAACCTTTTTTTTTTTTTGGATGGACGTTGAGGCAACACCCAATGTAACTTCATATTCCTTCTATGGTTTTGGACTTTTTCACTGGTCCTATATTCTGTTTTTTTTCTTTTCTGTTCAGGTTTGAGAAATGTAAATACATACAGATGTGGTTGAAAAAGAAACATTTTTAAAATAATGATAAAATGCCCATTATCACACACACACACACACACACGCCCCCACAAAAAAAAAACAAGCACACACAAAACTTCCAAATTTACAACGGTAAAATATTGTAAAATGTTCAAAGTAGTTACTGTTATTGCGCAGTGTTGATCTTAGTGTTTAAGTGCGCTCACGATTGTGTGCTAATAATAAAAACCACACATCGATTTTGCAATATGAAAGTGACACTAACCGCTATTAGCCTATGATTACAAAGTGCAGCCCAGGTTTTATTTCCCAAGCTGTAAAGAAACAGCTCAAAAAGAAGCAGAAGTGTGTGTGTGTGCGTGGGGGGGGGGGGTTCTTGTGTGTGTGTGGTAGGAATTGTGAAAGGACAGAAAAACAATAATGTCGGTCACAGCAGCATATCCCTGGGGAAGTCAAGAGGGAGCAGCCATGGCTGCAGGTATTGCATTCACTGATACAGTTTATAATCTCTCAGAGTCCAAAACAAGGTGCTAGCTGGCTGGCTGGCGGTGTAGCCAAGGCTGATAGACTAATGGAATTCGAATGGCTGGCCTCATCTTGCTGTTATGATGGCTGGGTGACAGGCCCTGATGGATAGCTGGAGCTAAAGGTTCGCCTGACAGTCAAGCGCGGTTGATGAATTGTGAGATGAGACAGACATACAAAAGCTGTGGGCAGCCTAGACTTAAAAAGATCCCCCGCTCCTCCCCCCTCCCCACCACCAACACCACCCCGCCGCCATTCTAGTCGGTCATCCAGCACGCTCTGGATGACGGCGGCAGCCGAAACATTTTCATCCATCTTATACCAGGACCTCCTGCTGTGGCGCTGATGCCTTGGGCACAGTGACTCAGCACCCAAAGGAGAGAATTGGTGAAAATTAGAAATGCTTTTTGTGCTGACTTCTTCTTGGCATTGTCGTGTCATTAAAGCTAAGTGTAGGATTATTGAAGCCTGGCAAGCGTTACAGTCACAGCGGTCTCATTGAAACACACTTTCTGTTTGGTGGATAGCGAGTCTTTTCGAGTGAAACTGCGAGTCATCGATGTGAATGACAGGTCAAGTTCAAAGTCTTTTATGATGCCACCGAGTCGATGTCAAAAGTCATTCAATTTGTGACTCTAGCCTGACTTGATTCCTCACCACTGGTTTATAAATTCCTCATTGTCAGGATTTAAGGTGGGTTTAAGGTAGTACTGTCCTGTTTGAGAGGACATGACTCGAAATAGTTTTAAAATGTGCTTGAAAATGGTCACCTTTAAGAACCAGGGAAAGGCAAATTTTGATTTATGTGTGTTTTCTAATTTAAAATATTGTAGGTTTTCCGGCACTAAAATATGATGATCTATCCACCGTAAAAATGTAATACTAATAGTATGAAAAACAACCTATAGATAAAAACATAAACAGAAAAAACAACAGAAAATCTAGATAATCAAAAATAAAACTACTTGATGTTTTGAAAAATTGATTTTGAAAAAAATGTTAGTTAGCAAATCTATGAAACATTGGACTGACTTCTTTCAGAATAACTCATTACCCAAACAAGAGAAAGAATGCGTTCATTTAATAATTGACCTCGGGATTGCAGAATGAACGAGAAAGTGCATAAATAGATAAATAAATCATGCTGTCAGAATGTTAGTTTTAAAATATATATTTGATCTGTACTTTTGTAAAAAAATAAAAAAAAGGACGTCCTTCCTATGCCTGCTCATTTCACCAGCATTACTCATAGTGACGAGGCTCTGTTGTTCCTCTGGGCCTGAGCTGCAGTATTTTGTCTATCCTTGCTCTTTTAAGAGGCGGAGAAGAAGAGCAATGTTGTCTCATCTTCAGCTTTGGCACACATGCTTTTCCTCTAATCCTTCAGGCACTCAATTTGCAGGCGGTGAAGTGTGAAGCTCTGTAATGATGGGTTATTGACCCATTCACTGTTTGGCAACATGTGTAGAGGTAAAGCCGATGGACGGTTCCTATTGTTCCTTGTGATATTCTGAAGCTGCTAATCTGCTGCTAAGGGTAATGTAGATGAAATGGATCATTTGATTTTCTAATAACGAGAACACACACAAAAAAAAACTAATAATGTTTTGTTGGTTAAGGCCGGCCGATCAAAACCGGCGGTTCAAATTCAACAGACAAATATGGTAAGAGAGGTCTGAATGTAGATGTTGGCTCGTTTGAACTTAAAACGAGCCAACATGTTTTTTGAATGACACAAAAAACAAAGAGGTGAAGCTGAAGACATTTCATAGTGAAAAAATGTAAATATTGTACAGCAGGGATGTCAAAAGTGGAGCCCTGGGGCCATTTGTGGCCCTCGGAATGATTTTGTGCCCAGGGAACCGTTGACGATACATATTTTAAAAAATATGTTTGAGTAGAATGTGGCTGTTGTGAGAACTTTAAAAAAAGATCAGAACCATATTAAAAGTGCAAAACATAAGGTGCTACACAGTCTTTACCGTTCATTGACCATGTTTTATTGGTTTTAATTTAATTTGATATTAAATAGCAAGGCAAACATTCAGTGACTGTCAGTAAAAAGCACACTTGGAAATACAAAAACAATACACCTTATACTCTTACTGATGCTGAAATAAATAAATATATATATATATATATATATATATATATATATATATATATATATAAACAGCACATTGTATGCTGCTTCTTTTCCTTTCTTTTTATGTTTCAGCTCCAACATGATTTATGGAGCTGTAGAAGTCAGACTATTTTGCTTGTTTCATGAAAACATATAAATGAGCTTCATAAGACATTTGAATGGTCCAAAAAAGTAGTAATAGGCACTTTGCGCAGCTGAATGGTTGCCATGGGAAAGTAAAGGATTTCTCAAACATGCATGAAAGAATCATGCATGTTCTGTCATACTCTCCAGGTATGTTTTTGATAAAAGAATAACATCATGACATGAGGTGAAGCTCATAAAAGTCGATTTTACATAATACCACCCCCTTAAGATAATCTTAAGAGATATTCATGTGGAAGAGTGATCCAGTCCGCGCTCAAGGACGTTGGGACCAACCCAATCTAAAATTGGGGATATTTACCATGTTGGATTGTCTTGGCCCAATATTGCAATGTGTGGGTGTGTGTGTGTGTGTGTGTGTTCCCAGTTGGCAAACAAGAACATAGCCTGTTGAATGTGACTTGCAGCCAGTCAGGATGCAAAGTGACGGAAACACAAAGAAAATCTAAAACACAGAAGATAAAAAAAACAAAAAACTGCCACAACAGAAAGTCCGGTGGAAATCTGAGATCTCTTTTCCTATCATTTTTCTCTCTGTTAAACGTGATCCTCAAACTATTGCCATTGCTTCTTCCCAGTCGACCATGTTTGTTTGTTCTGAACTCACGTTTGACCTCAAGACGTTTTGCACGATTTCCCATCTGACATCTGAATGCTGGTGAGTGAAATCAGTTGGTTTCAACGCCACACACTGTAGAACCAAATCTGTTATAACTACGATTTATTATTATCATGTGTGTGAAAATCAGTTTCAGCACAACTTCTATCCCAGCCTTGTCACCTCCATGCAAACTGTTTCATTTACCTGCACGTTGCTGATCCTCGTGTCCATTAGGTTGAAGTCGAATTAGACTATTCCTTCTGGAACTTTAACTTAGTGTTGTATTATTTTTTTTTGCATTGTCCTACAGGAACTATTGCCAGATTATTCAGATATATCAAGTGTGAGGACAAAGGTCACTTTTATTTAGAGAAGAAAGTGCATTTGCAAAAACTGGTTTTTTTGGATGGTCTTAGAAATACAACTTTAAGGGAAGAGTTTTTTCTACTTCTTTTTAATGTAATTCATTTCATTACTTACTCCATTGCATCTAAAAGACTTGGAGCATACATAAATCAAATTAAACAATTTACCCCTGTATTGAAGCTTGCAAAAGTTTTTTGGGTTTTTTTTTAGCAAAAAAAGAAAAACAAACACGCATAAAAAATAGATTTACATCAGATTACGTTTCTCTGTTTTCCTTTTATTCAATCATCTGTCTTCTGCAGCTCCCTCCCTCTGCTCTGCCTCTCCTGGGGCGCCTCTGGTTATCTCTCCTGACACGAGGAAGGGAAACCTCGGGGTAATGCTTGACAGGGAGTCCTCTCTATGATTCCCTGCAGCTTTTTCAATTCTCTTGTTGTCGCTGCAGCAAACTGGAAGGGACTCATAAAAGAACCCTGTCATGTCATTGTCGCAGACACAGTGGGAAACCGAGATGGCCGCGACCAGCACTGCTGCTGCTGCTGCTGCTGCTGCTGCTGCTGCTGCTGCTGCTGCTGCTGCTGCTGCTGCTGTGTGTCTCCGTAAATTCTGGTGTGAGTAAACAGAAAATGCACTCTGACGTTAAACAAACCAGCTTCAAATTTCTCACAGGTGCTTTTTATTATACCCTCTCTGATTTTACGCTGAAATAGTATGTATTTTTAAATTCAAATCTATCACTGTTAAGACATGAATTCATTTTCATTAATGATAATGTTTTTTTTATTTATTTTAATCCCATATACGGTGGGACAGTCTGAGAGCTGCTCTGTATCACCTAGATAGAGCCGCCAGCAGAGTTCTAGCTGCTGTCCAGCACTGTGCTCTGTTTTCTTTACCATAAAGGACGCTCCCAGACCGGCACATCTTTAGCTTTCCGTGTCTGATTTCTGTCCTCTGAATCCCCAGCTGGTTGCGGCAGATGGCCGGTTATATTGAGCTCGGTATCTCTTTGTTCCACTGTCACCACATGCTCGCTTCGGAGGAGGGAACTGTTTTCAGTTGCCGAGGAGTCAGAAACCGAAAACAATCTGTTGCGTTTTCTGAAAGAGAATATTCTTTTTTCTTTTTTTTTTTTTTTTTTTTTACAAATTTCAGGTATAAGGTCAACTGACAGCAGAGTTGCACTGTGCTATAATTAATGCAGACAGAAAATAGTACTGACGAAAGGTGGCCAGAGATGGTAAAGAACTGGGAGCAACTTTTAGACTTTAGCCTATAAGCCTGCAGTCTGAGAACAAAATTCTCTGTAGGGAACAAAACATGTTCCTTAAAACAAGATAGTTTGGTCACTGAAAAAATACCTAGAGCTTCTCTATGAGAGAGTAACTATACACTGGAAGTCATGAGGCGCCAGTTAATTAGAGCTAAAATACAATCACAAACAGAGTTTAGGATGACGTCTCATCTGGGTGGAACAAGCGCAGCCATGTTGCAGCAAAAAAGTTGCTGGGTTTCTGCAGTAGTTTCCATGCTTTCTCCCAGTCAGCAGACAAATGTACCACAATGTGTCACATTTCAAAGGCAACATTTTCTTTGATATCAAAATGCACATTTATTGAACAACAGTCTATTGAGGACTGGTTTATTCAGAAGTGGCTGTGTTCTTTGCAGACTCGGGGAGTTTGTAATTACCAGATGGGCAACGTAATGAGGAGCTGTTGTGTAAATGTTGAGCAAAAGGCATTACGCCTTGGGCTTTTTCTTTCATCTAACAGAATGGTTGCAAAGTGAAAGAAACTACACTCTCAGTTTGGGTTATTTGGAGGTGATTTAGTAAAATACACATGATGAGGATATGCTGTTAACATTGCTATATGTACCAAATGGTTTATGTTACTCCGACTCTTGTGACATACACCAACTGTAATTCTGACCCAGAGGTTGTGCAGGGCATTCTTTTCTCCTGCAACCCCAAAATAACTGGGATTCAGAAACCTGTGACATTATCCGACGTACATTTGGAAATATGCTTTTTAAAAATAAAAAAAAAATCATATATAGCAGTTTGATCCAACATCATTTTTGGGACTGAGCCACGCAGTTTTGGGGAAAACCGATCCCTCGGATTTCTTATAGACAAATTTCATACTCTTTGTTTTTCTGTCTTTGTGTCTCAAATTTGCAGCAAACTGCCAAAATGCTTTTGATAGCAGATATTTGAAAAGGTTTTTAATTTGGAGCTGAGATATAACACAAAATCTATTATTTCAATATTCCTAAAAAAAAAAGTAGGTGATTATTGCTTTTCTTAGTTTTTGTTGCTGTAGTTGTACGGCAACAATTTCTTGAAAAAAATGCTGAAAAGAAATTCTCTCTCATCTTATTCCGCCTTGTCTATTATATAATGCAAACCAAAAGGCAATGCATTGTAATAATGGATTACTTATCTGAAGAAATGAGTGGCAACATTTTTATTTGTTCCAATAGAGATTTTCTAACCGAGCCCTCGGCTTCTCATAAAACAACTCGAACTCAGATTTGTAATTCATCATTCTGTCACTCCATTTTTAATTCTGAGGATGCGTAATGGTGCTCAGGTGATTCCTGTATGGCTCAGCATTCAGTTAAAGCAGCATCAGTTCCTGATGAGTTTCTGACGTACACAGAGTTCTCCATCTGTCTCTCGCTCTGCACCCCGAAGAGGAAATTCTGCCTTTGTCACTTTGCCTCTGAAGGTCTACTAATGATCATGTACAGGTGGTGGAGCTGGTCTATGTAAGTAGGCTTCTCCTCACCTGCTGTATAGTTGACAATGGAAAACCCTAATTTGTATTACACAACAGCAGGAAAGCCTCCTCAAGGACGGGACATCGAATTCGGTTGGTTTCCATTGCAGGACTCGGTTGGTTGGGATGTGGCAGGAGACAAATGGGGCCCCTGGCCCTCGTGATCCATCAGCCAAACAAGTGCTGCATGCTCAACTACTCTCTTAAATCCCCGTTCCGCTCTAATTTCCAGGAGTGCAAAAATAATTTCATTTTTATTAATGCGTGACATGAAGTGAAAGGGCAGCACTGTAGAACAGCGCAAGAAAAAACCCCCAACAAAACACTCCAATGTAAGAATAAACGAGGACTGGAAGAGGGTTTAAAAATGATTCGAGATGTTTTGTTGTGAACCGACTGGCTCAATGAGGAGCTTGGATCAGTTCAGGAATGATCTGCAAGGCAAGGAAAAACACCTGGAGGGCGTCAGATGCCACCTTGAACTGATTTAGTTTTGTATTGATCGGAGAGAGTTTGCCCATGATCCCACCCGTTTAATTGAGCGCCGGCGTAACCTGTGCTGCTGTAGATGCAGGAGTCCAGCAGGAGACGGGCAGAAATAAAGCCAAGAAAACAACAGTCCAAGGTCGTGGGGGGGAAATAAAAATCAGCATGCAGCACTAGGAAAATGTTTTTTAAAAAAAGATGTAGAGGTCCTTTTTACTCCACGAGTCTGCGAGGTGTTAAAGGTGGCAGATGTAATGTGTGTTTATTTCAAATCTCAAAATAAAAAGGTGGATAACTGACATCCACAGCACTTCCTGTGAGATAATGTACTTCACTTTATTTACAGTATTTCCTTGTGAATATAATTTGCAGGCAGAAGATGAAAGAGACAAGCTGAAGAGCGCCTACAGCTAAATTTTGATTTTTTTTTTTTGTGAGCAACAAGCAGACTGAGTGGAGGCAACTTGGTGGCAGACTGAACTTGCTTGGTGTGTTCTCTTTCTGTTTCACGCCCATGTATTTGTTAGGGAAAAAGGGTTTCTCTCTTTTGTTTGCTCGCCCCTCTTGTCGTCTCATCTCTGATGCGAAGGGGGCACGGCTGGCAGCACAGAAATGTTCAAAGTACAAATCTTTATTTGCTGCGTGAGAATGCAGCCGGCAGTTTCACTCTATGTTGCAGTCAGTGAAACAGAAGAAAGCGATGCTGTAGCTGTGCTCCTGACATGTTGATGAAAGATATCTCAAGGACCACAACGCTGTGGTCCAGTTTGGTTTCATGTATAAATATTAAGAGTAACTATCATTATGTAAGTGTGCAGATTTTGAGTTTCAGTAACATCTGTGAATAGATCACAGTTTAGTCAGTGTTTTAAAGTGCAACTGTGATCAGAGGTTAGTGTGTGAAAGCAGATGAAGCTGAGAGAGAGGGGAGAAGAGCGCTGTTTGTGCGGACGGTGTTGGAGGGAAGCTGAACAGATTGTATGTGAAAGGAAGCAGACACTTTGCATGCAAACACTACAAAAGGTTCCAAACTGAAAATGCTGGCTTTGATATTTGGCATTTTATTTCCTGCATGTTTCCTGGCATGACCAAAACGAACGCGCCAACCTTACCGCGTCGGTATCGAGCCGATACTCACCTCGGTATTGACATGTGGATTGATAAGCCAAACCCTTACGGAGTTTCGAGTTTTGTTGCCGAGACATGCAGGCGAGTGTCGCTGTGCCGTTTTTAAAAATACGGGGCGATTAACTCAAAGTGTTGAATTTAAAATAGCAATATTTTAACTATGAAACTTCTGCGCCCTCATAACCTTTTAAAACATCACTGAGCTGCTTCCAAATGGCATATCAAATCCCAGTGAGTTATTAACAGTAGTTAATCTTTGCACCGTTATTATCAGGCTTTCCAGCGGCTTTAATTATGAGGAACAGTTTTGGTGAATAATACGACCACCCATGAATAGGCCTCATTTGGCAGCTAAATCTGCCCATGTAGTACGTTTAGTGAGCTGGAATTGATACAGCAAAAGGCAGTCAGTCTATACATCAGTCAGATTTGAACAGATTAACTGAGGGGACGATATTAAATATGCGGCACAGTTTAATACGTTCTGGTATGCCGAATAGAGTTTTTTTATGTTAGATATCAGATAACGTCGTTTCACAAATTATACGAGACTTTTTCACAGCAGCAAAATGGCCTGTTCCTTTTTAGGTTCTGAAGTATCTACCTCTATTAGCACAGAATGAAGGTTTTCACATATCTCTGCGTGTCAGCAGACTCGCCGGCGAGGACCTGACATCCCTACTCATCCTATCTGCAGGTCAGCTGAACCACAGCTTTCTACCCAGAGATAATACATTTTTCAGCAGACACCCCAGGGGGTGATAACACACCGGCTCATCAACTGTCTAAACTGTCAAAGTTTTTTTTTTTGTTTCAGTCCCTGTTTTCTTTGAGGGGAAAATAGTAAGTAGATAACCCCACACCGCATTTATATATATATAAAAGAGACAAACATAACTGTATTTGTAAATCCAAGCAATACTCTGTAATTTCTTTACTTGTTATGTTTGTGGTTGAAGTGTAACGAACTAGATGTTTGTTTCTTTCTTCACGTGACTCGACATCAAGACAACATTACATTTTGTTGAAATAACGTCAGTAAGATGCTGGGCTTGAATCCTAGGGTTAGGGCTACTCTAACCCTAACCTAATGATTTAGAGCAAACTATCGGGAACCAAAGCATCCTCTTCCACAAAAAAAAAAAAAAAAGGTTTTAACAAGCATCCTCTAAAAGCATTTCAAACTACTTTTTAAGTTTGCCTTTTTTTTTTTTTTAACAATCTTTCAGTTGGACAAGACGAAACACGCCGGCCTAAATTACAAATCGATCTCCGAGCGTTACTTGGCACAGAGAAGAGAAGATGGATAGATGTGTTCTCAGATATGAAATGTGCCGCCGGAGTGTGGCAGAACACAGACCTCCGATAAGTACTCTTCTTGACAATAAGACTATGGGACATTTTCTTCTCCCCCCGCCCCCTTTCCATAACATTATCGATAAAAGCAAACTGAAAAACTAGGATGAACAGCAGAAGCTTTATATAAATGTTTGACAGTGGCAGTTAGCTGTGACGCATAAAGTAGCAGTGAAGGATCTGTAGGGAGCGGGTGGGGAATCTGACGGAGAAATCATTGAAATTAATCTTTTAGTTGACAGAAGCATTCTGTCACCCTTCACATACTCAGTTATTATCTGCAGATTGGAGCAATTTTCCACCAAGAAGTGCCTCCTTTTGGCACAGAGCTTGAAGAAGTAAAGGGTCATTAGTCTTCGAAATAAGGCCAGGCTAATGAGGGCCAGTCAAATATCACTGCGGTCCCCTATAAAGGACGTTGGTTTGAAAGCCTGAAGGTGCTACGTTCCCTTGAGATGTTTCTGTCAAATATATATGCAGATATAGAAACCGAGGTGTCCATCATTAGGCTGAATTAGGCTCCTCATTTGAACTCAGTTTACTTATTCAGGGATAATTGTCCACTAGGCGCGTGTGGGGACCGATCCAAACTAGAGAACTGCTCGAGTTGACGTCAAATTAGGTGAAAATCGTCTCAAAAAAATATATTAAGCTCAGTCTAATTCCATATCCAGTCCAACATACCTCGAGCCAAAAGTGCAAGGTTAATATTCAAATTCAGGCACATGAAATACAAATCGTTATTACATGGACGTTTAGTAAATTGTAAAATGCCAAAAGCAAAAACAAACAAAGGTAAAGTAAAATGTACAGTCATACTTCAGAAAATTGAGAAATCGTGAGAGAAAATGTCCCTCAAAAAAAAAAAAGTAAGAAAGAAAAAGTTCAACATATTGTCTTTTTTTCCCCCTGCAGAGTCTACATCATTTTTCCAGTTGTTTATTTAGACTCATCCTCCAATAATCCCATCATCTCTCTTCATTCTCCCCGAACTACTTCCGAGTAATTACCTGTGCCAACAAAACTTTACTAAGCACACAGTGAAGCATCTCTGATGAATCACCTGCAAACAATTCATCAAATGGAGAGAGGCAGAGAGCCGACTAGACATGACAGAAACAACAAACTATCTTCAACAAACGAGTCGTTTTAGGGTTTGGAAGAAAAAGAGAGTGAGAGAAAAGGAGAGCGAAAGTCCCCAGGGGCCGTCCCCCGCCGCACATTAATGCATAGCTCTTTTAAAAATTTCAAACAAGGCCTTTCTCCTGACCTCCTATTGGACTCCATTGTGCTCTGATAAATGACAAAGCATCCCAATGGGGAGCCAACCTTGGTTTAGAAGACCAGAAAGGTACATGCTGAGCTGTGCTAGCGCTCAGGGCTAGGCCTTTTTAATGAACAAGAGAATAGCTTGGAGTTAAAGGAAATGAGCGCGTTCAAGGCTCACTGAGAGGGCAAGTGCACACACAACATCAGCTTCTTCTATTAGAAAAGTACGACCTATAACAATCCTTAATGCTTACATGGCGAACACCTTTTTGGGAAGCAGAAAAAGCTCATCTGCTCTAATTTCCCTTCCGTGATGGTAAAGAAGAGGATAATATGAATCTGCTGCCGATTCGGTATGAAAGCCTTCCACAGCCATCACTAACAAGCTCGCATTTTCACCCAGAATCGGGTCAGAAGTGCCTGCTGGCTTTTATTGCCAGTTGTTGATAAGTCTTTTAAATATCTCCAGCAGTGAGAAAGTGTTACCATCATTTTTTTTTTTTTTTTTTTACTTTCTGCTCAAATTGATCAGGCAGCACATGTTGGCAGGATGATCAAGTGGCTCGTTAGGCAGAGGAGGAATTAGGACTGAGTGTGTCAGATAAGAGAAAGTCGTGGCTCCCCACAGGCGTCTGTGTGGTTTCCCATCGCATGACACCTGTGCTCCCCGAAGGAGCTTTTGGTGCTGCATTTTATCAGCCCGGGCGCTTTTACCCCTCCAAAGCAACCCAAATGCGGGGCAGGCGCGCTGCATCTGTGTGTGGGAGAGATAGTTCAGCTCAATATTTGGTAAACACAACATGACTTGGAACATTCTCATTCTGTTAAAATGAGAAAATGTGCAAATGCGTCGCAGTTTGTGCGTGCTGCGTATGTACAGGGACCACTTAAAAAAAAAATTAAAATATCGTTATATTTGAAACAAATTATGTAAACTGTTAAACTGATATTTTTACCGTCGTGATTTTCCGCTTCCAGTTAATGAAAACATGGCATAGATTTGAATATTATGTCCCAGCAATAATTTCTCTTTTACCGCGACGGGGACCTTATGAAGTATGTATAATCCCTGCATAAAGGTTGTTATTTTAAATGTACTTTAATCTCACAATCAACCTTCCTGGGAACACATATTTCATCATCTTTTATTTATAAATATCACACAATCTCTCTCAACAGACGGACAGGTAGATATGTGTATTTTATCTCTAAACTCTATTATGTTTAATCAAATGTTTTGCTTGTGAACACAAAGCTGGCCAATAATCTCATTCTAATTGATTCAAAAATGGCTCTGAGACACTCAGACAGTGTTGCTGTATTCTGCATTGATTGATTTTTTTCCCCACCAATCAAAGTCGCATAGACAGCACTAAGGAGTTACATAAAAAAAAGGATACATATTGAAGGAGGAGAGGAGATAAACACTGCAGGTCAGAGGTCACCTGCATCCCTGGTCAGTCTCACTAAGCTCAATTAAAAGCAGCAAAATAATGTTTGAAACTCGCTTTCAGCAAAGCAGAATTCATTCTCTCTCCGCCTGCCGTTCGTGGTAACAGTAACTGTGTGGGCAATATTGGCTCCTACTGCGTGGCTTAACTACAGAGCCCTCTAGGGGATGTGGGATGTTTCATTTTCTTTTGCGTTACCCTACCCTGACCCCAAACCTAAGGAGAATTAAGTCATTCAGTCATGTTTTTGGACTGTGGGAGGAAGCCGGAGTACCCAGAGAGAACCCGCTCATGGACAGGGAGGACGTGCAAACTCCACGCAGAAAGAATCCAGGCAAGGACTTTTGCCGCAAGGCAACAGTGCTGCCAGCTGTGCCACTGTGCGGCCTCTAGAAACGACACGTTCATAAATAATGATGAAAACAAAAAATGGCATCAGAGCACCAGAAAATGCAACCCCTTCAAAAACAATCATAAATAAATCAGGACACCCTACAAATGCTGGAGTGTTTTCCTAACCTATTTGTACACACTGATGTTTAAAATGAATTTTTTTCTTTTACCATACAAATAACTTCAATGTAAATAGCAAAACCTAAATTGTTTTGTAAAATGTCACAAAATTTTTTTTATGTCTAGTAAGGAAATAATTAGTATAACCCAATATTGTTATTAAAAATGGTTAAAGAATAAATAAACAACACATAACTGCATCACATCATGTGCACATAATTAAAACATGAAGGCTTGCCTCGTTAATCCCCAGAAGTGTAGGTTGTTGTGCTGCTGACCTTTGCAGGAAGAGTGAACATTTTGGGAAGACCAACAGAAAACTTTGAGGCCTTCAAAACAAAGACAGCTATTTCTCTGGTTCGAAACTTAAAGAGGCCCCAAAAGAATTTGCAACTATCCTTTCTGCCCTATGAAAATGAGAGTCAGGCGCTAAATTATTTATAACCCTGGCTGTTGTAGATTTAAAATGATTTTTGCGCAACCAAAAAGTGTGTCTTTGACAGAAAATGAGGCAGGCATATGTGAAAAACAATTGCCATTTCAGCCTGTCAAAACCTGTCTTATTTGTTGACCGTCTTTTTGCACGTTCCCTTCAGACGTCAAATTCAAATCGAAGGTTTTTCATGGTCTCCCTCAGTCAGAGGAAACATGATGGCAAAATCAAAATATTAGTTCAAATCTAAAATCTACTATGAGATAAGAAATGTGGGGCTAAACCGTAGCCTACCAGTTGGACACTGACAACTGCTTTCCGCGTGCCTGCGTCTGTTCAAGCAAGCTGGTGTTTATATCCAGCAAATATTGAGTGAGAGGTGGGATTTATCCTGGACAGGTCACCATTACATTAATAAGCCACATAGAGACAAAACCCAGCCACTCAAATACTCACTCCTAAGACCTAAAAAAGGTTATTTTTAAATTCTCAAGCATATGATCAAGCACTGATTAATTCGCTTGAGTTTATTTACAGCTAAAATCAAACCATTTTACCTATTACTTTTGTTCTATATTAAAATATTACAGCGAAAACCTTTAAGTTTACAGCTTTCTTAATGATGGCTCTAAATCTGATTTTTGTAGAATAACAACTGACTTGAAACAAAAAAGATTTTTTTTGGATTTGAATATCAGTGTTGCGAGAGAAAGCAATAGGTTAAAATATAATTACACGTGAACTGTATCTATGTAACATTAAGTGGGTTAGATCAATTTTTATGATTTACTATGAGTCTGTACTTTCTTGACCGCGACTTAATTTATGTTTCTGCATAATTACTGAGAGCATGTGCAGGGAAATGACACTTTCTGTGAGTTGCAATACGTGTGTACAGAACATAGACTGCGCTCAGGATCGAAACACTCTGTAATTTCATGCAAGATTGCTCCATTTCAAAACAAATATTCAAGTCCACAAAATAGGTTTTTTTTAATGAATCAGTCTCTTGAAAATTAACAAAAAACCTCAAGAGATGGACATTTGTAACATAATGGAGTTCCATGTAGATTGACTGAATTTGTCTGTCTGATTGGATTGATTTGATTGAATCTCTTGCACTCTCCTTGGGAAACAGATCTATGTGGCTGTAGAGGATGTGTATGAGTCTCGTCCAGGTATGAGACTTAAACGAGGTTTATAACAAGGTTTACTCTTTGATAGTAAAATGTAATCACCGTTTATGCGCAATGGCTCTAAAAAGGTTCAAACTCCTTGTAAAAATATCAAACTTCTGTGAAGCAAAAAGTAAGGCTTAATCGATCTCGTTAAAAGTGCATTATTTACAGTTCTATAATAATAACCTTTACCCAACCAGATATGAACCTCATTGAGATACACAATCTCTTTTTTCAAGAGGGACCTGGAACGATAGCAGCACCGTTGTCTCTCTGTATTTCAAATCAAATACACTTTTAATAGACGGCAATTTATCAAAAAGCTCCAATAATCTGGTAGCACAAACCCTTGAAACGTTACTTTGTTGAAGAAGCTGTCGGTTCAGTTTCAACATTTAGTGTTTTTGGTTTCAGTCCTGGCACTATTTATAGTGAGACTGAGCTAACTTGAAGTCAAGTTCAGCTGCAGAATGTTCTTCTGCATCCTTCAGTTAAATCCATACTGTACACATAAATTACCACGGATCAAAATGACCTTATGGTAGAAAGACATTGGTCAGTCAAAGAGCTAAAGATGCCACAACATTCTACAGTGCATACACCATGGCACAGGAAAGGTATAGACATTACTGGATATTTGTTTAAAGAGGTCCAGGAGTCTGCCAAGAGGTCGACAGCAACACTGAAGGAGCTGCAGGAATTCCCAATACATCTAAAAGATGGACAATATATATCTATACACATGTTATCTTTGTTTATCTTGCGATGTATTATGGGTTTGGCTCCTGTAATGTTCATCGAGATGAACAGGACATTAGATTGTCCAGCACTGGACACTGTGAGACGTAAGAAGAAACGTCGACCAAGACGCAGAGAATACAAAGACTTTGGTGTCTGCGAACAGCTGTGCTTCGGTGTCGTGAGCAGAGCCCGGACTTTTGTCCTCAGCTTCTTACAGTAAACCATTGTAGCGTGCTGACAATGGGAAGACCAGGTCAAAGGCTCATGGAACTGGTAAATTCATGTACACAACTTCATACGGCGTTACTGCCGCTGATTAACCCAACGTTTCCGATGTTTCTTTGTTGAAATACACACAATATTTATGATCAAACGTGTGTATCGGGTCTGAGACTTTGTTGGTCGTGTGAGAGCTTGGAATCAATAGAATCACAGTGAATATAGCAGACCGTGGCGCCGTGTCTCACATATAGTTATTAATAAGAGGTTTAACACAATCAAAGGTTGAAATACTTTTAAACCATCTTTTAGTGGAAGAGGATGCTTTTCATTTGCTAGTGTGTTAAGCATTAAATACTTTGCCTGTATGACTCGCCACAGAATTCCCACAGTCTAGTGGAGTAACTTGTAAAGTGGAACCGAGTGCAGCCGTGTTTGACCTTCACTTGTTATTGCTCAGGGACCAGGGGATGCCAGCAGTCTTAGCTACTCATATTCAGATTGAATCTATCGGGCTGAAAGAAAAAAAACTGATCCTCTTGCAAGTCTTGTGATGTACAGTTATTGTTGCTGTGGGATTAGTCTATTGTAAGCATCCAACAGATCAAAGGCCAAGGACAGTTTAGCAAACTGATGAAAAGATGAGCTTTTTCGAGTCTCGGCGTAGCAAAAAGAAATGTGACCTGGCGCTTTCCACGTGACGCCGGAGGAGTTATTGAAGCGCGGATGGACAGGTGAGGGGAGGGAGGGGCGGATGGCGGCTAAATCAACGCCGACTGTTTTGTGTGGCGTTTCGAACCAAAACAAGTTGTTCCAAGCTGTGTGTAATTCACCCCACAGATGATGGGTTTTACAGCCTCTGCGCGCGTATTCTGTCCGCATAAGATCTGTAAATCTGTCAAGGAATGAGTCGCTTCCATTTCCCTCGGTGTAATCTCATTTGCCTCCGGTGCCAATGGAGCATCAAATGTCGGCGCCGGCTCCTGGTGGTTGGATGCCGCGACTGTCTGTTTGCCTGAGTTTAGCCTGGGAGTAAATCCCACCTGTCCCACATGAGGTGCTCCATCAACCACAAAAATCCATTATCCCCAGAATGTTTTAGAGGGGTAATGGAATCCTTATCTTTATTTTGCACTAGGAGAATTTAATTACATGTTGTAATAAAAAGCTCTCCTAGTCTATCAGTGTATGAATATCTGCTTTTTTTTTTTTTTATGGGGCTCATATTGTTGTGTGACAGTGTTCCTTGGGCTGACGTCTATATTTTCCGGTACGGACTGCCAATCACTGGCTGCAGTCCTGATTCCGCTCCATCGTTTGTGACTCTATTACATCTCATTCCACAGATAAGATGAGATGAAGCCTCATTTCATACAGCATATGCTTAGCAAACATTACTTGGCATTTGCCTGCAAACCTGTTGTGAGCTATTAAGATGAAAACGAGCCGGATCTGAGCGTCGCAAAAGAGAGGAAAGTAAATATTTAATCACACTGAAGCTTTGTTTTTTTTTTTTTTTTTTTTTACATCCTTACAGGATTGCACTTTTCTCCCTGAGCTCCGGCTGTTGTTCGCTTGTTATGCAACTGTTGCATTTTTTACGCATTTTACTGAGACGCTGCAATGTTTTGTACCACGAACTGTTGCAGCTGTTGCTTCCTTAAAATGATATAATCTCACAGTGACTGCTGTATCCATGGTGAGCTGAGTTGAAGGTGAAATAAGATTCTATAAAAATAAGATTCTAAAAAAAAAAGAACCTTTGGGATGAAAATATAATCATGTTAGTCCATGTTTGGAAATATCAGTGTATCTGTTAAAGGTTTTATAAATTACAGGGACTTGCATAATTATTTATTATCATGGAAAAAAACAATCTACTTTTGTAAGGCTCTTTATTGGATGAGCTGTAAGGGATTTATCAGTTTAACTTTGTTTGTTAATTATTCTTCAATTCTATTAGTAATCTTCAATTGATTAAAATATACATCCTGATCGTTTGACAGATTAAAAGTACCTTTCCATTAAGCCCACATTTCTGTTTTTAATTAGTTTTTTTTTTTTTTAAATGACCTGATGTAATATTCTATTTTTAAATGTCATGTTCTCATTAGCTGTAAGTGGAAAATCATCATAATTACCAGACGTAAAGGCGTTCAAACATGCATCTGTGTGTAATTAATCTACATAATGTGTTTCAACGAGTGATGAAATAAACAGGCTTTCCAATAACATTCGGATTTATTGAATGGGGCATTTATTCCCCAAATGGAGAGGAAATGCTATATGCTCACTTCTGGTGAGCTGACCTGTCTTTGCCAGGTTATTGCATGATTTAAATCTAACCTCAGTGAAAATTTTACAGTAGACGTCCAGCCATTGTATTTGTTTTATTGTAACCAGGTGAAAAAATGGGTACATGTCAGAAATGTGTTTTGTAAACCCTGTTTTGCTTTGTTTCGCCAACTGGTTGCAATTCTTGTTTTTGCCAGCATGTGGTGCTGCTTTACAGAGAGGTCAAAAGATTTCAGGAAGTAGAAAAAAAACCCTCTTGTGTATGTACCGTGGCATTCTTAGAAAAACGGAAGAGAAGGACATTTTTGTGTGCCGAGACCTGGTGAAAAGGATGACTACATGGAGAATCCAAGTGTTCGAAGTGCCACTGCCGTTTAGTACACCCTTTGTAAGAGTTCAGTTTTTTATGTGAAGCTACGTTACTACATGTGAGCCCGCCATTTTCACCGAAGCTGAGGCTTTATATTGATAGAATACGGGTCATTCTTACATTTGTTTCTTTGCAACTCAGAGAGAGAGAAAAGTGTTCTTTTTCATCTAAAAAATAAAATAAAGGACCCATTTTATTTGAAGCTCCGTGTGCTGCATTACTCCCAACTTCATTATTAAAGATGAATTCAATTCAAAGTGGGATCATGCACCCCAGAAAGCCTCGATACAAATAAAACAAAGAGAACCAAGATTTTACAGTGGATATACGTTTGTTTAGTTGTTACAGTACAAAATGAGGATCCAGCGAAAACATTTGCAGTTGGCTTTTTACCATTATACGGTAACATTTAAACTTGTGTATTGTATAGACACAGCTATGCTAAACTACTGACAATGGAATGCGTTTGGTGTAAGTGTTCAGGAATCGTGGTGTTTGTTTACTGTTGCGAATACTGTAACTCACCGCGGAGCGAGAACCGCTGGAGTCAGAATCCTCCGTGGGAACGATGCCGGCCTGTGTCAAGCCAGATGCATTTCAAAGCATCATGGTGTGTTGCAGCACAGGACTGAAGTGTCACACATTTTAAACAGAGTCCTCCCGATGCTTTCTTCTCCATGCTGTCTGTGAGAGCTCGGGAGCTGCTTTCTTCATCCACTCAGGCATCATTTACAACAAAACCAACAAACAAAAAACAGCTGTGCATATAGTTACAGTACATATTTGCTTGAGGCGGGGTCCTGCTGAGAGGTTATGAGCCGTTGGTAACTTACCTGCGACTGTGAGATGTTCTAGCCTTAACTTATGTCACATCCTTGATTTAAGAGCTGCTTTACAAACCATCATGTTTGCGTTGAGAGGTTGTTTTGCATCCCAGCAGGTCATCATCTGTTTCCACTGACTTACTAAGTGAAACAAATACTGCAAACCCACATATGCTAACTGCATTCAGCCAGTGTCTGTAATGCCCTAAAATGACTTTTTAAAAGAAGAAAAAGAAAGAAATATTTCAGTTGTTAATGCCAGTATGTTCTATTTCTATATGTCACTTTCCTACTTTTCCATCAGGTATTTATTCCGTTCACAGGATGTAAACAAGGTCTGTTTTTCAGAGTGTATTTCAAATTAGATGTCAGGTGTAACCAACAACAACCTGTCATGTTGACAGCCGGTGACCCAAATGTGAAAACTATTGGGAACAAAAGGTACGATTAAGAGAAAGTTATGTTTTTGTTGTCAGCCACAAATATTTATTAGTTTAACTTCATCAAGTTGCAACAGTTTCATTGTTTACAACAATTCTGATTGCCAAGAAGTTACACTGAATAATCTCTGGGGGTCCACAATAGTATATATTTTGTTAATTTTAAGGAGTCATTTATATTCACGATGTTTTTAGAAAAGTAAGAAGCCATTACAATAAATGACAGTAATAGGTTAAGCTTTCTGCTGACGTTTCTTGTCTAACACTTTGAACAAACGTTGCTGCTTCACACAGACACAAACTACGATCTCCAAGTGACCCAGATAAAATTAGAGCCAGTTCAAGATGATTAAAGACCACAAATTGAAAGCATTAGGATAGATTTCACAACCAACCAGTCACACACATCATCAGAAGTGTTTTTTTCTTTCTTTCTATTTCTTTTTTTTTTTGTTCTCTGCTTGAGTCTGTTTTATGCCTTCCTTTGTGGCAGCATAAGAAAAATCAGGATGGCTGTGTGGGTGCTGTGACTCTCATGCTTGACATTTTCATCAGTTGCCTTTTATGAAACAGTTTTTTTTTTTTTTTTTTTTTTTCTTGAGCATTATGCTCAATTAATCCTTACATTCTTTTTGTCAGGAAAGAGCGTCTGCTGCTTGATCGTTATGATGGCGTCACATTACGGAGGGCTCTTACTGCAGAGCTACACAAGCAGATTGATGTCAGTAATGAAGAAAACATGTTTTGTGTCAGTTAATTAGGTTTTATAGTTATTAGCATCGCTGTCAGCAGAGCTGACCTTTGATCTTTGAATGAAAATATGACCTACCCATCTGGAGCCCTTCAGGCCCTTAGATAGGATCTTGTGGCAATGAAACAGGGCTTTGAGCCTAATAATCTAAAGGTCAAGGAAGCCAGGAGTCATTCAATATCATTTGCAAATAATAATACAATCTTTAATGGTAAGGACACCGTTTTGAACACAAATATTTCCAAGTCATAAAACTCTTAGTCGAGCTTGGCGTAAATATTCAGATTTATGACTGAAACATACGAGAGGTGATGAACAAATACAACTTGTGAAGGTCAGAGGTGACAAAGTTCAGTAACTTTAACTTTTCCTTCAGCATCGGTTTGTAATCAGACTTAGACGCTTATTCACATTTATTCTTAATGTTTTCAGCTTTTATATTTCTTTACTCAGAGCTTCTTAAATGGACTAGTAGCTTACAAGTCTTAATGGTTGTCACCAGGGCAACTGTAATGTCTCACTGGGCTGTCAGAGAGATGTCCAGGTGTCCAGCCCCGCTTTACTGGGAAAGAGGATTACTTTACTGGGAGTTTGGTGGACAGCGGCTGGGGGCTTACTGGGAGAGCTTGCTGACTTGTGCATAAAGTGAGGGTGGAGTGACAGATCTTCAGTATTGTAAGGAAAACATCGATCTGTAACAAACACACTAAATGACATGCAAATGACCTCATGTCATTCTTTTGCAGTTGCAGAAAAAAATATAGACAATGCCAGCAGAATAGGACACAACAGCAGACAACTTTTGACGATCGCAAATGAGGATTACTGTACTAAAGGAGGCACAAGTTTAATAAAACAATCAAACCTTTAAGTAAAAAAGGTCATTTCTAATTTTCTGTGTTGAGATGTTTTTAGATTTATACTGGCCACAACAGTAACCCCATTTTTTTCTTTTCTTTTCCTTTTTTAAAATTGGCCTTTATGTTTCCAGTGTTTGCTTTTGCTTTGAAACGCTACTGTTGGTGCCATTTTGACCCGTTCCTTTCTTAGTCACGATGAACTCTGACATGACCTTTTTTCTCATCCTGGAATAATTTTGGTAGAACCTAGGAAGGTTCACCACCACTCCAGGTTTCCTCTATTAGGGAGCAATAAATCTCTCTGTGGTTTGCTGAAGACCCAAAGTGCTAGAAATGTCTCACCAGTCTGATAGATGCCACTGGCTTTGTTTGTCATTTGTTTTTTGAATTTATTTAGATTGATTCAAAAAAAAAAAAAAAAAGCAAATACTATTTCACTTCTTGCTCACAGGTGTGAAAGCTCCCTGGATGCACCTGCAGCTGCAAACAATCCATCCCATCATCCAAGGGGTAAACATCAGCAGGGAAAGGACATTTTTGTGTTCTGCTGTTCTTTTCTTTGAACACTGTGCGGCTTTCATCATCACATTGTCAGCTCAGTCAGCTGGCCTCTTCCCAGCAGCTTCTTCTCCAAACCAACCTGTCATACATCACTGAGGGTTGTTGTGGTCGTCATCAAAACCAGAAAAAAACCCTGCGCTTCTGTGAGCAGAGGCACAAAATAAACGTCCTCATGCTAGAGCGAGAGAAGCCAACCGCAAACCTGTTTATCACCATTTTTATACTTGAATGTTTTCCCAAATAACATGCATATGTATAGTTAATGACACCATGCTGCCCAGCTCTAACAAAGTCTCACTCTGGAATAGCATGGCATCGACTGCTTTCTCGTCTGAGAACAAAGTAAGCCGCTTAAGTGCACTTACCTTCCCTCGTAGTCAGACAGCCATTGCTCAAGGGTGAGGAAGACAATTTCACCAGCATCAATCTCTTTATTAGAAAGTAATGGTCACTTACATTTTGGATTTCTAACCTCAAAGGGCTTTTAGTATTGATTGTTCAAGCCCACAGTAATAAAGATCTTGGCAAATACTCCTTGTGAGGCTTAAAGATGAGCGAGAGCCTGAAGGACCTGCCGTCCCTTCTGTGGGAGCAAGTGAGAGGGCTGGACACCAACCAGTTGCCATGACAGCCACTTAAAACAGAGCGTGCCCTACATGTCACTGCTGCTGTTTGTTTCCCAGTAATTATTCATTTTGTACGTGAGCCAAAACACAAGTCAAGGACTTTCCGTGGCCACGTTTGTGAATGTTTGAGTAATTACTTTAAATCCCGCTTGTATGATGTGAAGGAATCTAGAAACGTGGATTCAAAAAGACATAGAGAGAAATGTGGCGTATGGCCCAGATCATGAAGCAATAAGCGATAATTCATCTATAGACAAGTAGTAGCTGAATGTGCCCAGCTGGCTGATTTGCTGAAACATTTCCACTGATATGCTTCCTGGAGTCAGCGAGGTAATCATTCACAAACATCCTGTTACCTAATCTACCCTTGTGGTCAAAGAGAGTCCTAAAGATGGAAGGTGGCCATCTGGAAACGGACAGGCCGTTGTTTAGATTGGCGTCTAAAGAATAAGCATTAGCTTTTTCACTGGAGACAAGAAAACGTCTTGGAAAAATACCACAAGACTTGAACTCGAGGCCAGTTTTGATTGCAGCTTCTGCCACTCTTTATGTTGATGTATTTCATACCATGTGATTTGTTGCTGCAGCAGAATCGTGTTAGAAAGATCAGGGGGGGGGAAAAGACATGTCCATCAGATATTTTACAGTTAAACTCTGGGAACAAACAGAAAAGACAGTGGAGAAACTTGCTAAAATAGAACAGCAAAAAGCATCTGTCATGCCAGTCGTGACAGATGCATCACCATCCTCAGACATGTCTGACACGGTTTGGTATTTCTTATGAATGATTTCCTCTTTGGTCATGAGAGAGCTAAATCACTTCGCTGTCTGTTTGTCACACTGAACAACCACAGATCATCAACAGAAGCTCACAACCGCTTTTTTTTTTTTTTTTAGAAGTCTTTCCTAACAAGATATGTTGTCTTTGAAGTCCAGGCTTAGGCCACTCTGTCATAGTGCAGAAGGCAGCTGAGCAGAACTTTATGTCAATGGTTCCAGATTGATGGATTAAAGGTTGTCTTCTTTTTATTTGCCAGTCAAATGGAAAGTCAGTATTACACGTGCACCAACTATGAACTAGATTTATTTGATCTTTTTATTTTCTTTCTATTCTGTTTGTTGCGTTTAGCAGTGGGGGTAATAGCAATTTTGAATGGAGTCAGTTTTAGACCCGATTTCTTTCATCGAAAAGAGAAGAAAGTGAGTCGGAACATCTCAGGCACACATCACTTTACCCATCCATAAACCATCACCATGTTTGCTTCAGACGTGTCTCCTGCTTCCCTTTTTCTCTCATTTGTGAATGAGACCCTGAGATACTTAAACTCCTGTAATCATAGAAACGCTCATCCTAAAGCAGAATGTAAGAGGATTGGATCAAAAAGCTCCTCTGTGTCTGTAACAAAAGTAATTTGAATTGAAAAATTAAGTACATGTACGTAATCTGGTGCTAATTTATATAAAAATGTGGTCAGATTTAACAACAACAAAAAAAATGCAATTAGTTGCATCGGTTCATTAGTTAGACACATTTTTGCTCATTTTAACCTTCTGTACGTTCTGTCTGTAGTGAGTAGATTAGCGTGTATTCAGCTCACTTTTTATATGAACTGAACCTGTTTGCCTTTTCCAGAATTAACAAATGCATAAATAAACTAAGCTAAATTGAAGTGAACATGACTGTACTATTAAGGATTCCTGTCAAGGGCAATTGGCAGCTACATGGTCAATAACAGTGAGGAAATGGATGAGGATAACAAGAATAGCAAGAATCCATTATCTCTGACTTTGTTTATTTGTATATACTGTATATATACTGTACATATATGTATAATTTTTTTTATTTTAGTTTTCTTTTTGATCAAATGGCCTTATTCTCCACTAATGCGCTACACTGCTGGAAAAAAGCGAAGCCTAAAATGATACATCCAGGCCAACAACCTGACAGGGTCTGTGTGACGAGTCTAAGTGCTGTAGTTCTCTTCCCTCCTCTCGCTCATATGCTTGCCTCTTGAAGAGACTCGGCGGGGGCCTGTCATCTCTGCTGATGCTTAAAAGCATGAGGCCCTCACAATTCAGAGGAAAGCACTTTTATTTGTTCCAGTGTGTGATCATTGCAATCATGTGCACCTAAATGGGCTGAACCCAACCTGCACCGCACAAATCCCCCGAACCGGTAAAAGTCGTCTCTGCGAACAAAGCAGTCGGGTTGACATGGACCCTTGCATAGCTTTGTACAGATAATCAGCATGTTATATTTCTGGTCTTAGGCAAACCATTATGTATTTAATTTTGCAAGATTTTTTTTTGTTTGTTTTTTAAATGAACTTGTTGCCCAAAATGAGTTGAGAACTAGTTCCAAGCAATTGAGTTGTTCCTGGAAATAAAAAATGTTTCAGTTCTGATTTTTTTTTTAATAAAAAAAAAAGTAAATGAAAGGTAGATGGAACCTTTCATTCAACACTTTGAAATTTATCAAGACAACCATGTGAATAAAATAAGGCTATTTGGCAATCGCGCTTTCAGAAGAGCACACACTTGTTAAAAGGTCAGATTTTCCCATTGAGAAATTATGAGACTAAAACGTTTCAAATCTTTTCCAGTTATCATGTGACTTTATACAGTATGTCCTTAATTTAATCTTCAGCTTTCTACCAGCCCCCGATCAAAAATGTAACCCACCTAATAGACGTGTCCATTAGACCTAATAAATTCTCACAAAACAGAACGCCGCAGTTACTGCAGCAATTGATTTTTAAAACTTGTCCACTAGAATACATAGGAATTAGAGGCCTACTTATTTATTTATTTTTTTTACCAATATTTATGAAAGAGAGTGATTGCAAAACAAGATATTTATCACCCTTATCAAAATGAACACGTTTTCAGAAACAATTGAGATTTAGATCAGGATGCCAGACAGAAATTGCCAATTGTTCTCTCACTGAAGATATCAAAAGCTCATTAGACAAAGAACATCATGAACCATGTGAGCAGTGTTTCTAGACTTGAAAGGGGCCTTTGACAACCATGGCATCCTCCTGGACAAACTGTAAGCAATTAATCAGCTGGTTTGCTCCTTACCTCAGAGGTAGAGAACAAAATGTTTAGATGTACGGTAAGCAGTAAACACCAAAAAAACCTGCAGCGTCGTCGCACAAGGTCCCATCTTGTGCGACGACGCTGTTTAACGTTTACATATGATGTTCGAACCAGCTGTAAAATGCTGATGCTGATGACACGATCATTATATATCGGTTGAAACTGCTGCAGCAGTGAGATTAACAAATGACATAAAATACATATCAGGATGTCCTTAAAAGCAGATGTTACATACTCGATGAGAGACCTAAAGTATCCAGGCATGAAATTGCATTTTAACATTTGTCTTACTGCGTAGCTGGATGGAACCAGGATTCATTGTATCAAAATTGTTCATATAAACAGTTACGAAAACCAATGAAAAGACATGTTTCAGTTCAGTTTTTTTTCTCGAAAGGAAAAAAAAATATCCTTGAAAAGCATATTTTCTCAATCTTAATTTTTTATTTTTATTTTTATCATTTACTACTTTTTAAATGTGTGAAAAAACAACTTTTTGGCTAGAATTTTTCTGCATGTCACAAAGACGAACGCAAAAAGAAATATACCAGGAGGATCAACACATGGCCGCTGAAGAGTGCACTCACTTCCAAGCACCCTTCATCTGGTCGCCTTTAGCAGTAGAAGTGACACACGGTTCCAATTCACCTCTAGCAGAAGTAATGATAAAAACACTGAGTCATTTGAAATTTATTTAATGATGGGGTGAAAAGGTGAGTATGACAAAACCATCATAAGAATCACCAAAGAAGCAATTATATATTAACAATTCATTTTTGACTTCATGAGAAGGTGCAATTCTATGATAGATTTTAGATGATTTCCTCAGATATTTAAAGATCTGACAGGCATTTTTCAAGATAGTTTTGTTTTGTGGCTGTACCAAATATAAGACGAATTATACAAACTTATTCATGTCACTACTATAAACCCACTGTAACGTGCAGCATGTTGTTGTTGACGACACTACAGTATCGTCACACGCACTGACTGGTAGACAAATAACCTTCACACTGAACATGACTCACTGGCTTAAAATAGGCAGCTCACCTGCACAACTGTGCATGGTACAAAGCAATTGCTTCCTGTTCTCGTGTCCTGAGCAGATCGCCTCACTTCTCCGGCACAGTTTCCAGCAACAACCATTGGCCCCGTTTCCCTTTTTCTGGGTATTGCCTTTATGGACATGCATGTTTTGTTAAGTTACTCTTCTTCTTTTGTTTGAAGTCATTTTCATCTCGAACATTAAAGAAAAGGTTTTTAATTTTGTGAGGAGATATTAACTGATCGTTTGTGCCAGTTCAACTCACATCGTTTATGAGGTGTTCCACAGACTCATTATTTTATAAAAAATAAATAACTGGAGAATTTTGACTCTCTCTTCTTCACTTCCTGTCCTCAGTTTGTTCATTTCTGTGCAGATTTTTTTTTATTGAAACACAGAGGAATTTCAGTTCCTCTGTGTTCCACCGTTCTTTATGCGAGCTGTTAGCACAAATACGATGTGGACAAATACTTTGCAACGCTTGCAGTTGTTTCAGGTGAAATCTAAGCCATGCACGTTCTGTGGACAATGTCTTCATAAAATTCATAAGGTTCTGCTTTTTGTGATAACCGTTTTATTAGTTTTCGGATTTAATATCCTGATTAGTCCCTTATAATCTGGAGGTTTTTTTTGTTGCTTATCTCCACTCCTTAGAAGAGTGACAACTGTCTTTAGTGTTTTCTGCTTCAAAGCAATCTCTCTTAATAGAGAGCGATGGACTCTTATGTGTTTTGTAATTGCCTGATAATCATTTCCAGATTGACTGAAATTAAAAATAGCTTCATAGAGATCACTTTGAGTGTTGCTCCTCCTCGTTCCACACTGATGTGAAATCTCATCAGGAGTGGCAAACTGCCTCACACTTTTATTTTTTTACAGACACACAGAAGACAATTGAATCAATGCGCTTGATTAGCACCATCTGACTTCCTACAAACCCACGTAGTCCAGTGGCGCATAGGTGGAGATTTCCCACACTGCATCTGAGGTTTTCAGAAGTCTTTTTTTTTTTTTTTTAAATACGACTCATGTGCTTGTGTCCTTAAGTTGATTGACTGATAAAATAATTATGACCCAATTTGCAGAGGAAAAACTTTGAGGTGGCCGTCATGTTGTACAGGTGCAGAGTGACGAAAGGTTCAATCATAGAGAGATGAGATGTGTGTCTGAGACTGAATAAAGATCACCAGAGAGATAAGGGACGCCTTGCAGACACATGGAGAAACACCAATGGACTTTCAGCTGGGGGTCAGATGTTAGATCTGCGTGAGGCTGGGCGGCTGTTTCGTGAACCTTACTTGGGTGTAAACATCATTCAGCCGCTGTGAAACTCTGCCTGGTGCTGGCAGCACTGTCCGATGAGTCTCCGAGGCTTCCTCTGCATTCGTTAACTCTGTGTTGGGACTGACTGTCAGGATCTCTGGTACCTGTCTGGAAGACGGCTCTGCAGGTCTGAGGCCTAAACATGTTCCCCATCGAGGGGAGTGGGAAACCTTTGTCAATGGAATTCTTGCACACCAGTGGACCGAAGTACACTAAAGTACAATAATAATAATAATAATAATAATAATAATAATAATAATAATATCTGAAAACAAAACAAAAATGTAGAAATAGATATAGTTCTCCCTTTAAAATGAACTATTTCCTTTGAACAAACCTGTCATTATGATTTGATTCGATTCTTATTTATTTGTGCCTTTCTTCATGTATTGTCTCAAATTTTTTAACGAAAGTTAGTTAATGCGCCTAAAATTCTTGACGCACACGAATAGTGCGAAATTACACATTATATGCATTATTGATTTATGCATGTAATTGTTTGTTACATAATACTTTCCCCTTTGACTCTGTGTTTGGCGCAAGCAGAAACAGAAAGCGCTGCTGCTGAGAGCCAACAGAAGAAACAGAAGATCTGTTGGAGACGAAGAGAATCGGGAACTTGGCATCTCTCTCTCCTTTAACACCCCTGAGACCCCCTCCACATCCCCCCACTCTCCCGCACCCCCTCCTCGCATTCAGTGCTAGATTAACCGCCTGTGTGATCCACGATCCTCATAGACGCACTGAAGGGGTTTGCGCTTATTGTTTGGAATTTCTTTTAATAAAAAATGAAAGAGAGAGAGAGAGAGCGAGAGAAACAACTGGAGAGAAAAGCGCGCTTTGCTTTCGAATGACAGCAAACAGTAAGAGTGTATGTTCCCAGACAGACAGACAGGCTCGGCGTGTGTGTGGGTGTGTGTGTGTGTGTGTGTGTGTGGTGTGCGCACCGCGACTACCTGCACACAGATTTGGATTAGGACTAATGAACTGGGGTTGAATTATCTCCTCTGGGCTGTTGACCAGACGCCTCGTTGTCTCGCTGTGGGAGTTCTTTTTTTTTTTTTTTTTTTTTTTTTTCTTCTTCTTCCTTTTGACGTCCGGATTTTGACGATGCCAGTCCGGACATCTTCTGTCGCTTTTCCCAAATGCTCACTTCTGGTGTCGCTGAGGATTTTGCTTCTTGTGCTTCACGCAGGGTCTCCGGTCTACAGCCAGGGGGATTCTCAGTCCGACAACAAAGTGATGGACAACATCACCGTCCGACAAGGAGAGACGGTCTTCCTCAGGTAAGCGCAGATGAAGTGATCTAGCAACGCGGACCTGCTCTGTGCCGTGTGTGTTTTGCTGCTGGCTCTCGTTCTGTAGTTGTGTGTGTGTGTGTGTTGAAGTTGCGCGCTGCCTGCGGGCTTCACCCGAAGGGATCGACGTGAAGAGAAGCGCAACTTAACAGGTTGCCTCTTTTTAATTTTTTTTTTTTTTATCATGAAGCAACCTCGGTTTTAAAAGGGGGGACCGGGATTCCGCGGGATTAGTGCCAGAAAGAACATTGAACGCAGAACTAATAGCCTGCTTCTAATCTCTGACAGCTGTCAGCCACACTCTCGGCTGCTTTTGCAACTAATGCAGAGTTTAGTGGGAGGGGGGATGATTGTTTTCTGTGTAGACGCTGTTTGGTCAGTGAGCAATACTGACCAGAGCTGACCTTTCCCCTTCCCTGCGCGCTGAGGAAGGTTTACTGCACTCACACGGATTTAGGTTGTGCCCAAGTGCCGCTGGGCTTTGGTGAGCAATGATCACAAGTGTCTCACTTTAACAGTAGATGTTAATGTTTATTGACCTAAGTCTCTCGAAGCAACACAACGAAGTGGTGCAAAGTTAGTACAAATAAATACACCACGAATGTCACAAAAATCTACATGGGTTAAGAAGTTCAAATCGTTGCCATCACTATTAAAAATGTGTGGAAAAAAAAGTCAGGAAAGAAGTTTATTCATTTCATCGTCGGCGAGAAAGATTTTGGCCGCCAGGATTTTTTATTTATTTATTTATTTATTTTTTTTGCTCCTCCACGATTACTTGCAAAAGCGAATATTCCAGTGGTGTGAATAGTTGTGTAGCTACTCGGTTTGCAGAATCAATTTAATACACAAATTGGAAACTTTGTTACATACCTCTTCAGCACACTGCTGTTCAGAAAACAAGCTGCCCGGTGTTACCTTTATTCCTGTCATTTAACAGGAAATTGGTTTCATTTTGAACAATATATTTTCTCAAACAAAATAAACTCTATGAACTACATAGTTTGAAAGGGCTAATAAAAGTCATTATTTTTCTTTTGCCCCTGCTTTCCTGCTCTTATTACACTTTTGACTTGTGCACGCCTACACACACACACACGCGCCCCCATACATATATATTCTTGGTGGAGTCAGTCCACCTGTACTTCCCCTTACTCTGTGAGCTGCACGGCTATTTGTGAAAAGCTCAGACTGTAGTTGCTTTACTTCTGCATTGAAAGGAGCCAGTTTCTGGCAAGAATTCGGTCTGGACGTCTCCCAGTGGGAACGGGCCTCAGGGCAGACCCACTAGATTAAATCACACTTCTGCTTTGGGAACGAGTCTCACCACCACATGAGCAGAAGGATGAAGTTGAGGGCAAAAAAAAAAAGAATAAAAAAGTTTCTGAACATCTGGGTTGGTAACCTGCAACCTGCTCTCAGATGGGCAGATAGGTATTTGCTGTCGAGGTCAGATTTAAAAACTGTGGTAATATCTCAGTTATTAGTTAAGACTGTATTGGTGATTAGAACTGTTAGATTTAATGGCTAGAGTACAGATAATTGCTGCAAATGGCGGCCCTTAAAGTGAAAAGGCAAATACCCCTTCTATTTGTTTGAATGTTTGAAGGACAAGCTAAAACAGACCACAATAAGTATTACATATTTATTTGCTTTGTTTACAAATGTGTGAACTTAATGGCAAAGTTGCAGATACTTTTACAAATAAATCATGCCGTGAGCATTTTCTGAATTATTGACTGGTTTGCAGGAAGGGCTTGCTTTCCTTTTTTTTTATTGTCATAATGTCTATCTGACACGTACTGCAGTCAATTTGTAAGTACAACTCTCATTGTGATCAAGCTGCCTTTTTAGTTGTTCAGCTTTAACCAAAGTCGCTGCAGAATCTCTTTTTACTACTTAACCGACATGGAGATTCAGCCGGCTTCCTGCATCAGACCCAAAACAACTGTGTTAGAAAATGACTTAATATTCAGAGTTCATTCAGAGTGTGATGCATCTGAAAAAAAAAAAAAAAAAAATTAGCAATACTTTTTGCCGGCTGGAGAAAGGGAGACTTCGTGTGTTATCAGCAGAAGAAGTGAGTTATATTTATTTCAACTGAGGTATATTTAAATGGCACATTTAAATTTTGCATCACAATCAAGTAACTATATTACATTCAGATGATATGAACATTATGTAAAATAACTTAAAAAGAAGCGTGACTTTGCGTTATAGTCCTGTCTGACACCTTGAAATGGGTCTCTGTGTCTGTAGAGCAGGCTTTGGCTGCTCTACAGATTTAAGGATAAAAAAAAAATCATAAGTCAATCAAAGCAACACAATATTGTACAAACTAAAAAAAAAAAAAAAGTTTGCATAATGCACCCTGCCCCCTCTAGAGGATTTTATTGACCATGAAGTCCTGAGGAATTTTTACTTGCAATTTGGTTCTTAGGCAACAAACGAAGTCCGGCTCTGTTGGCCTCCAATGCTCGATGTCACTGTGAAAACTAAGTGTATTACGTTTAAAGTCCCATTTTTCTTCCCTTATTATTTGACCTGATTTTAACAAACAGCTGATGAACCGTTTATCTCAGTGGGAGCTCAGCTGTGAGCGCTCACCTAGCCAACCCACTAGAACCGTAGCTGGAGTGCACACTAGCACACATGGTGCTCTGAATCACATAACAACGCCGCCAGCCAATGTTCAACACCGCTTTATTGAATTTTCACAATGAAGATAAGGATCTATTCATGAAGGCAGAATAAGAAATTGCTAAAACAATACGGCAGGGCAGAGACTCAGTGGCACCTAATCTGCATACAGGGCCAGAAGCGCTGCCAGTGAGTGCAGAGTGAAACACACACACTGGGGACTGGCGCATCGGAATCACCAATGCCTTTGCATTCAGAATGGTGACTGATATGCTAAATGGAGGTGCAGGAGTGAGATCTGCTGTTTTATTCTGGTTGGCATGTTGAACAACCCGCTGCGTCGCCCCTCTGCTGACTGCTGCTCTTCCATAAGTTTATGTTTATTAGAGAATTTAATATTTTATTCAGTTCTACGTTTGAAATTAAACAAGGTAGTTAGTATTGTGAGAACAACCCCACTTTTCTATTAACCAGAAAATTACGCAAATTGAAGTTACAAAAATAAATTCACTCAGTGGGAGCTCCCAATTTAGAAAACGCATTTCTCGATAAAAAAGCTGCTGAGCTAAGACCAGGTGGTTTTTCAGCTGTATTGAAAGAGATGTTTCACAAAACCACAATCAGAACACTCACATGAACAGCAACATGGCAGACAACAGGAACTAGTAGGAGGATGACGGTTTGTTTTTGTCTTTCATCGACAATGGATCTACCAAAGCTCTCAGGTTCATAAAAAGTTACCTGTTACTTGAAAATGTTGAATCCGTAACTCTTCTGTAAAATTGCCAATTGCAATTTTCCCCTATGCTGTACATGTAGGCGCTCTTCCTACTGCATACCAACTTGGCACTCCTATCTCTGAATAAGACCCTAACATCAACTGGGATGGCTGACAGTTGATGATAATTATAGGAATATGTCGCAGTTGTTTACATTCGTCACTGTCATAATTTTGAATCGCTTATTCGTGTGATTGCATTTTTTTTCTTATTTAATGGAAACACCACAATTGTGAAATTTTGTGGGGGGTTTTGTACGTCAGGTAGAGACAAAGATTTGCCTTATGCACAATTTGTAACAGAAACACAGCTTGAGTCACACATGTGCTCTGGAGCTGTAGTTAGATCTAATATATTAGAATATTACTGAATAGTTCATTCATTTCAGTAAGTCAACTAACCAGATCAAACACAGTATTTAAATGAATTAAATAGACTGACATTTACAACTCTTTATTTCTGTTTACTGTGATGATTTTCCAGTTACAGCTAATAAAAACACAACTTTGAAGGTTGAAAGATTAAATTAGACCAATTCAGAGAAGCATTTTAAATGGTTTACTATGTTTAATACCTGCACAAAGGGGTGGTGTTATGTACTTTTCAAGCACGTTGTGCCATTTTACAGCGCAATCCAGAAACTATGTTATCAGATTTCATAAAATGCTGCATATATCAAACATATTTAAAAAAAGATATTTGACGTCACAATTTGAAGTTGGCTTTTGCATATTTAAGAAGCTGCTTCCCTTTCCGTCATTCTGTCTTCAGCGTGTCGTCACAACATTGCTCCTTCATCATGCCGTTTACAACCGTTCCTAGGAGCGTTGGGCTGAGAAATAGTTTGCATCATAAGCTCTGCCGATGTGCAGCGCCACCAGGTGTTAGCTAAGTGCTGCTGCTGCTGCTAGTCTGGAGGACCTTTGCGGGGACGCCATGGGGAGGGCGGAGCTCTGTGAGGCGGAAGCTCGGTCGGAGACTGCAGGAGCTTAGCGGGAATAGGCGGAGCTTCGTGGAAGCAAGCGGCTACACACCCCGAATGGTTGCCCTGGCAGATGATGATAATTATAGGAATATAGATTCAAGGATTCTTCAAACATACATGGGAGAATCAAAGCAACACTGACGTCACAACGTGATGTAAACCTAAAAAAGAAGTTGCTTTTAGTAAAACCCCCCAGTTAGAGGTTGTTATTTCATCTGGTGAACAAACCTCATCAGGAAGTAGATTCTAATTTATTGAACATGACTGTAGATTTTATTTTTGTTCACACTCAGCAGTGAACATTCAAACTATGTGCTCAGTGAACAGGCTGACTACCAGCAGTAGAAAATTTACAGCAAAATCAGAATCAAGTGTAATTGGCTTAATTATAGGCAGAATGTGAACCTGACTTTGCCAGAGGTGTAAGATTAAAATAGGAAATGTGTGTTTTTACTATAAATGTATGACCACAGGGTAGTTTGGGTGTCTGACTAGAATTTATCCCAGATGGCTTAGTCAAAGACTAATGGCCGCAGTATTGGAGATACCTCTTCTACCACTATGCCACACACCACTCCATAAAGAAACTATAATGTTACTTTTCGATTCTTACTCTGGTCTTAGACATATTTTCGATCTATCTGCATGAAAAGGGCTGACACAGTAAAACACAGAAATTAATATTTGACAGTGAAAGATGAGGCGAGCCAGTAATGCCTTTTGGACAATATCCTTTTTGTCTCATCCCAGTCTTACAGACGGCAAGCTGGAAGATGAAATTCCTCAGTAGTTCATATATACTGTGGACCGCATGCAAGCAAAGGCCGCACTATTGTCAAAACATAGGATGTACAAGACCAAAAATCACAGCAGGGGAGCGATCAGAAATCAGAATCGCCTTTCTGAGAACACATGTGAGATAATATTACCAGACAGTGGAAGAGTCCGACTGACTGAATGTTTACCTGATACTTGATGCTCGCTGGAGAGGCTTCAATGTCAAGACTTCACCCAACCGGCTCACTTAGAGACGTTTTAGCAGAACAGTTCTATTCAAGTTACTTTGATTGTACTTTAATGTAATTTAATCTGAACGTGACGAGACGAATGGATTTAATTTGAATTAGTTTCTATTTGATTTGGACCAAGATGACCAGCTGGTAACAGTTGTTCTAATATGGATGAAAGAACTGAATGAACTATATTTTAAAAGCAATTTTCACATTTTCCACATTGTGCCTACTGCCACGTGACTGAAGCAGAAAAAAGCTTTCTGTAAAGAGCACAACAGACAGAATCAAAAGTACTATGTGAGTGATGAAGTATATACTCATTTCACTTAAAATGAGTACACAGACAATGCAATTTGGACTTGTTTGTTTAATCAAACACACATAATTGTATCTTGAGGGGTGCATGAGAAAATGGTGAAGAGAGGTGGTGTCTCCATGGTGATCTGGTTTGGATTCTTGCCTCACAGCTTGGAGGTTCTCAGCTCCAGCTTGGGTGGTGTTTTGTGGATTTCCTATGAATGCATAAGTCATAAAATGTAAACTGTCTATTAGTGTAAAACATTAGAAAAATTTATTCAACTGCTGGGAAATGTTATGTCACTCAGGACTGTATAAAAAACCTCTAACCTTTTTCTAGCTATCTGAAGGTCTGTTTCAGGTCTGTTTGAATTACTGCAATAATTTCCATTTGCTAAACATCAGAGCAATAAATCAGACAATGTATTCATTTTAGAAAATATTTCCTTACCCTCTCAATTTCACAATTTCTATTTTTCTTTCACATTTTTATATATCATATGATTGGTGTTACCGTACACAACTTTGGACAACGCAAATGCTTTTATGACGTTTTAGTCTCTGAGTTAAATGGATGCACTCTCGGATGTATTTTAAGCCAATACTGTCATCAGGAGAATGTCAAAACAAATCAGAGAAGATATGAGGAAGAGAATAGTGGATTTTATTCTGTTTTTTCCATGGGTACAAATTTCAAAAGTCTAAAGGTGCCTCGTTCATCTGTTCAAATATTTGTATGACATTTTAAATGGCATGTACATTTTTACCCATCACTCCGTGTGTCCCCGGAGAGGAACATGTGTTGATATGAAGTGTGTATGTCAGCCACAGAACAAAAGCAAAAAATCTTGCGAGGTCATTATTCACAGCGAAAGGAGCCCTGTTCCAGTTTGGGCTGAAAGGCCAGTAGGACGGGAAAAAAACATTATTGCAAAAACGTGACACGTATTCAGAATGCAGGTTACAGATGACCTTATTTTTTACTGACATTTCCTGTGTCAGTAAATATCAGATGAAACTAAAATTCAGTTGTTTGGCCACAACCAGCCATTACCTAAGCTAGCTTATTCAAGGAGGTTTTTGGCTGGTGTGGATCTCCAGAGGTCTCTTCTAAAAAGATATAGGTTTTTATGTCTGGGATGGACTTGCAACCTGTCCAGGGTGTACCCCACCTCTCACCCGTTGACCACTGGAGATCGGCACCAGCCGCCCTCGGGACCCTTCAAGGATAAGCTTGTTGGATAATGTATGGACAGACAGATATAGTCTTCAAAACATGCGTCTAGTCTGCCAAAGTGATTGAAATGTATTAGGAATTATTGATTTATTTATCTGAATATCATCAGCATACCCGTGGACATTTCCTCCATGTGGTCTACGTTTATGAACTAGAAGCATGTAGTAAAGAGAATAGACCTGAGCACTAAACCTTGTGGTACTCCACAAATAATTCTGGAGCACAAAATAAATTTATCATTACCTTGATAAAACTGGAATCAGGTATCAGGTAATCCCTACATGTTCAAGTCTTTCTCAGACAATGCTGAGATGAATGTACCAAAAGGAGCCCTGGGATTTAACAGGACAAATACAGACACGTGAGAGAAGGATGCCCTAAAGTATTTGAATCAGAATCACACAGTTTACAGGTAATTCTTCCAAAATAAAAGCAATGGATGCAAGACTCAGAATATTTCTAAATCTCTAAAAATTCTGTCTCTCATTATTCTCATATTTAGCAAGTAGAAATGATTTTGCCTACTCTGATTCCATATACTGGAGATATTTAGTCTAATTCAATGAGAATCATTTGGTTGCGTTCTTTTTAATAGTGTAGGGACATGTGTAGTTTCAGCTGTAGCTCTTTTGTAGCTTTCCTGAAACTTTTGGGGCCTGATCTTCCAAAAGTTTTGTGTATTTAGAAAACATATAAAATGATGTCCTGCCTTCACAAATAAGCAAGATATGCAGCATGCTGATCGTCAGATAGCGAGGATATTCCTCCCGCAATAAAATTGACTACACCTGAGTTTAATACAGATGTTTAGAGTCTTTTAGATTGACTTTTAAATGTTTTCACTACTGTGCTGTACCGCGTTGTATTCTTATTTAGGTTAAATGCATAATTATTATTATTTTTATCAATTATAATACCCCCAATACCATGGCTTTCAACATCAACCTTCTTTTATAGCCACTCTGCTCTCCAGTGCCTTTCATGATGACACAGAAAATCTTTAGTAAACGAGGAAGGTCTGCAGAACCTATGTATCCCACTGCAAACCAAATCTTTGTGGATCCAACACAACCCTCCAACCCTCTGCAGTTTGCCTTTGCTCAAGCAATGCAGCGCTCCTTATTTGGAATATTTGTAGATCAGGCCCCCTAGTGTCCTTTCATGTTTGCCACATAAAAGGACAATAACTTGAATAAATCAGAGGTATGTTCAATTTTTGAAGGCACACTATACTCCGGTAGACGAAGGAAAAGACAAAACGCCTCCCGAGGCTGCATGTAATGAATGTCGCCACCCCGGCCAAAGTTGGCTGACAGCCTCATGAGACACTTATCAGCCTGCGCAGACCATGTCGGTCCGAAAAGCCACAACATGTTAACAATAACTCAGTCTGCCTGATCATCCATCTGTTATTCAGGTTTTATGCTTCATGTCAAAGCTTTTGTTCCCATGAGCAACATGCTTTCATTTGCCCTGGTATTTCTTTTCTTTGTTCGTTACATTAATGAATTTGTGTTCTTTACGTCAGTCAGTCAGTCAGTCAGTCAGTCAGTCAGAACTTCCTTCCCTGCTGTTTTCCAATCCTTTCTTACAGCTGAGGCATTTGTCTTTCAAAGAGGACATGCATTTTATTCTTAAAACGTCATGAGCCAAGATCGGAAAGCAGTCATTTGTGTTGAGGATGGCAACAATTTTCTTGATAATTCCCTTTTTTTCCCCCACCTCTCCGTATCGCCTGGCTGCCATCCACTCCCACCTATTGTCTTTTCAACTGAAAGGTGTCAGTGAAGTTTCCAGCATCAAAACATGAAGATTCCAATTAGCTACTGTACAGTTTTACCAACCGACTTCAGTGCTGTTCATTCCAATAGAGTACTTGCAAAATAAATGTCTAGCTTAGTTAAAAAAAATAGTGGCTGGATTCTCATTGTTCCAGTTCCGTGTTCAGTGGACGTAATGATGACCGTCCACCGTGTTTCCATCATGCTCTAGCAGACCTATAGGAACTGTACTGATTATCTACAACATGAAACAGAAGCCTGATATCGCTTTGGCATTCTTCATGCTTCTATAGCTGTAGAGGGCACAGACAGCTGACCTCCAATGATGGGGTGTAATATCTGTTGTTAGCAGATAATCTTGTTGCTCCCTTGGGGACTAAATGAATCAGCTCATCCCACACCGATCATATCACATTTGCTTCTGATGAATCTGGAAAACAGATCAACACCATGGTCGTTGTGCTTCTGCAACATTTCTGAGCAGATTTTTTTCGGTCTACAGGGCACATTGTCTTGTTTGGCATGGCCATTGAACGACTCTCTCAATAATTTATTTGTCTCAAGACAAAGCTGATCAAAAGGAACAAGATATTTTCAATTAAAATTTTTATTTAAACTTGTAAAACAAACAATGCAGTTTGAAAACGGGAATTCAAAACCTTCGGTCTCATAACAGGATAAAACATTTTGAAGTTTATGCACTAAAACACAACAGTTTGAAAGAACTTTCTTTCCAATTAGCCTTGGTTCTTGACATTTTATTTAGTTCCTCTGTTGATATTAGTGCAGTGGTTTGAGTCCAGTAGTCATTGTCAGAGCACTGTGATAAGTTAAGTCTGAAATGTGGGGTTTGACAGTCCTTGCCCTCTAGATGGACAGTCTTGCAATGCCCCATTGGGGACAAAACTGGTTGGTTCTGGGTTGGCTTGCCATCTCCCCCATCAGGGAGAATTTCAGGTTCCAATGGGTTTTCTTTTGTTTTAGCTTTTATGCACCTCAAGTTGAATTGAATTCAATTTAGTTTATATATACAGCGCCAATTCACAACTAGAGTTTGTGAGTCAAGAACCCAAAGTTTGGATTGTCTTATTGGTCATAAGAAGCTACCGTCTTGAGTTGTTGTTTTGTTTGTTTTTTTTTAGATTTTCCTTTTCTCAAAGGGTTACCACTTTAGTTTATTTATGTGGTTCTCAAATAAATAAACAAAACCAAAAGCAGCAGACCATATCAAACCACTACATAACAAAAGAGATCCCTGAAGACGAGCTTCACTCTGAATTCTAAAACAGGAACAAGGAATCATCCTACATTCTTGTTCTACATCTCTGTTTGTAAGAAATATTACTTAAAGTGTGAGCATGTGTTAATGCATGTTGAGAAATGTACAGTCGATAAATTTGTGTGTCTGCATTTTTTCATCTATTAGAAGTATCATTAGAGACAACTGACTCTGGTACCTTATGTGGAACATTTTTGATCAAATGTTAAAAGCTTCACGGTTTTATAAAAAAACATTCAAATGATGGTTTCTGAGATCATTTTACTCTTTCCAAGTACGCTGGACTAATTATGTTTCTGTTGAAGATTTTTTTGGCTAATGAACCTTTCAGATTTGAGTATCATATTAGACCATCTGTCAAGAAATATGAAAGAGACACTACAGGACATTTCCAATAAAAAAAAACAAAAACAGAATGTGCACATTCATGATGACGTTATGAACCGGACTCTATAACCTCAGACAACCCCATGGATAAAGTGTGTTCAGTATTGTCAAAATTGTCAATATCGTATTGTCACTATTTTAAAATAAGAAAATCAGATGTTGATACCATAAACAATATTTACCTCCAGCACTAAACATTTAGAATTATACAAACTTGTCAAAATTTGAACCAAGTTAGTAGCCACCGTGCCATCCCACCAATCCTCGTCTCCGCACCACCATGCTCCCCTGAACATGCATTACACCCCAGACAACAGCTCTCAGATAAATCATCATGTCCATAATGCTAGAGTACATGGTTGAGAATTATTAATTCTCCCTGCAGAAGATATCCAAGAATGACCGAAACCAATGTATGGTAGATACTGTGTGTCATGAGGTGTTTTTCCGTGGCTGATCTATTATCTTCCTAACTGCTTGTGGGCCTGCAAGTCAAACTTTACAGTACTTTTCAGTAAGGAAAAGAGAGGAATAATTATGTACAAGATGTGTTGCTGGGTCCATTGGAAATTGTACTCTGGTTAAGACTGTCATTTTTCCAGTAGCCTTTTCCCATAGATTAATTACCTCTGGACAATCCCACATCAGGTGCATAAAAGAGCCAATGGTTCCTTGGGGGGCAAAACGAGCAATATGGATCAGAGACTAATCCCATTTGATGTCTTATTCTCTGCATTATACATGTTCTATGAAAGAATTTCAGATGTATAAATCTCTGACTAGGGTTCTTGGAAACATTTACGATGCCATCCCAAATGGATTCCCAGCCTATCTCCTTCCCTGAACTTGTCACATCTCCGCCCAATCATTCCTGATGTAGGAGTGCATGTCTCAGAATTTTGACTAATTTGTTAGGAGACATTTGTATCCATCTTAAAAGTGGTCAGACCCCCAAGAAACCCCGTAGGGTTCACAGGCAGGTCTTTTTCTAATATAAAATAAACGGGAATGTTGTGCTATGACACTAATTCTTGAAAACTCAAAATGCCATCTGCTGCGTTAACACCATTCAAGGTGTTTTTACCTGTCTTGCCAATTTTTGTGACCAAATGTCGTCCTCGTAGTTAAGATATTACTGTTATTCCACAACTAGGATTTATGCCATACATTTTTATACTTCATACACTGCCCATTATTATTTTAAAGAAATATGTTTTTAATAAAAAGACACAGGAAATTGCAGTGTGATGAGTAGTGACCTAAGTATTTAAAAGAAATAAGAAGTCATTCAGCCATTTGGCATTCTAAAATAATTTCAGTATCACGTTGATCAGGTAAATATTGTTACAGGCGTTAATATTCCTTGATAAAATCATGTATTGATGCAGTGGAAGAACTAATTGGAAAACAGGTAGACAAGGTCCAAGAAAACCTATTCAGCAGCAGCTCCTCTCAGTTTCTGGTCAGTCAACGTTATACATTTCTTGGTTGTACCCTAGAGTCAGCTAGGATGGTTGCCATGGTTTCTGATAATTTCTGCTTGACTTTTGTCAGCTTCTGTTTGGATATCTAAGCACACATGAAGTAGTTTTAAAGCAAAAAAAAGAAAATCTGAAGTTCTCAAATATAGAACATTTGTTAGGACTGAAATGTGTAGGATTTATTGTATTGTAGCTTCTAATTGTTTTACTGTTAAGCAGCTGAGCAACGAGGGGGATGCTGTTCAATTTGCCTCTTTGCCATTCCATACCGTAGCAGTTTTGGACATTTCTTGCTTGATTTAGTCTGCTGCCTCAGGACAAGTTGCACCCACCATGCGTCACTTCATGACTGAGGGCTACAGGCTGATAATGGAGTTCTCAGCATGTTACTAATATTTAACTGATGTCTTTTGCTTTTGCTGACCAACATGTTTAATATGTTGCTGTCGTAAATAAGGAAGATTTACCGACCTATACTTAAAATGAGAAATAAACATTAGCGTCAACTTTTGAGACGCTTCACCAGGGTTGTGGCGTTACAGTGTACTCCCTGCTCTGTTGCTCAGCTTGGGTAAGGCCTTGCCAACATTGTTCGACTTCACCAGTTTTCTCCAGGCAGCCTCCTTGATTTGGCCATTCAATTAAAAACTGGACATTCTTACAGCAGATTTAAGCTGTCAGCACTAATTTATTGTTTCATTCTCAGGCATGATTGTTCAAGTTGTGCTAAGGGAGCTGAGCATTTTTGTTTGTATTTGCTGCTGTTACACATTGTATATCAGTCTGGGAAGATTTTAAACAATTTAATGGAAATGAGCAAAAAAAAAAACCCAAAACAAAAACCTTCTTGTTTTTGGTACTGATTATACCAACGTATTAGATATTCTATCAATCCTGCTCCGCCTGCTAAAAGTACATTGTTAGCAGACGTAATTGTAACATAAAACTTATATATTGGTTTCATTTAGCAGCAGATGGAGTGGAAATGTACTGTGGACCCTCTGTGTTTGTGGGAGTTAAGGAACAAGTATTTCAGCTCTCCAAGCTGCATTTTCTTTTGAATATTTAGGAAGTTTACGGTTAATTCTTGTAGGCTTTGATGTAACCCACAGCTGTAAAATGCAATCTGTCGAAATATTTTATTGTCCTATTTCACACCTATTGCACTGGAAGTCGAAGTAAACAGAAATCATGAGATATGGGCGCAGAAATTTTGTATAGGTTAAGCAAAAGTTGACAGGAAAGACTGTTGGTATAAAGTGTTAGAAAAGGATTTGCTAACTGTTGCATTTAGCATTTCTCATTTAGTCGTATCCTAGACAAGCTTCGCCTCACCATGTATTAAAGAGCTGCTTCTGTTGCTCATAAAATGGATAAGATTGGGAGCTTAGAACTGAGTGCTTCTGTCTTTTAGAAGCAAATTGGGAAATTAAGAAGTATTGGACTCTGAGAGCTAATAATGCCTGCAATATGTGTACAGCGTTTGATGTTTTATTGATCAGCAATTGTAAATCCATGATCGACTGACTTTGAAATCAAAGATCTCATCAAATCATGCCGCTGGGAAGGGTTTCACCTTCTGCCTCAGTAGCAGAACTAACCAGACCCATTTGTGGTTTACAGTTGTGTCAGTGATATTAACTGACTATTGTAATACTGCAGGATTTTTCATTCTTCTACCTTTTTCATTGTCTCTGGTCCACTGGTTGTAATCCATCCGTTTTGTATGGATATAAACTTGTACACAGTCAGAGAACCTGGGTTGGCTGAGCAAGTTGATACCCATCATCAAAGTATCATTGAACATGACAAAAGAAACCCTGAGTGTATTGAGCTGGCTTTGTAGTTCAGGCCTCTGGCAGAGAGAAGCAGAAGAAAAGAATCAGAAAAAGGAAAACTTCCCCGCAACCAAATATGGAGCATAACAGGAAATCAAACCAAACAATTCAATTGAAAAAAACTAAACAAAAACAAATCATTCAGGTAAATCTAAACAAATACTTCTCAAAAAAGAACATATTAAAACATACACTGAACCAAATCACAAACATATTAATACTCATAATGTAAATATCTGGTTCATTATTAACAAATGTTGAGAACATTTTTGGCTACTCTAACTTTTTTAATCTGTAAAAAAAAAGGAAGTGGTTGATTTACTAAGCAAGCAAAGACTTCAGGAAAAACTAGCATTTTTCTTGAAAAAAAGTTAGAACCCCCTACCCTCTAACGACCAGCCTTCCTGCTCTTGCTGTAATCCTTTGCTGTAGCCATTTGCATCTCTGTCTACAACAGCCATCTTAGACATTAGTCTGAAGCCCTCAGTTTGGCTTCTTGCCTGTTTCCAGTCACCTTTCAAAATCTGCATTAGATTCAATTTAGTCTTTGACTCTGCACCAAAATGTCCATTTTCTAATTCACACTTGTGATGGATTTATTGGTTTGTTTTGGCTCAGTGGGGCTTTCAGCTTATGAGGGGCTTTCAGCTGGTAAAGGCTGAAATGGCGTTCTTTCCACTGCTTGATAATGGCTCCAATGTTGCTCACTGGAAAATTCAGAAGTTTAAAAATGCAGCAAAAACCTTGGCCAATAGTGGGTTTTTTCTCTTTTCTTTTACTAGTCATGATACTCTGATCAGTACTTTGCTCATGAGATTGCTTTTCATAGTTATTTAGCGCTTTATTTATAGCTATTTATTTCATAAATACTGACAGACGTCAGCCGGGCTTTTAATCTCCATCTTTGCTTGTTTCATTCTATACATTGAATACATTCCAATTTTTTTTATCCATATCCTAATTGATGGACTAACTTGTTTTGTTTTTCTTTTTCATATGTGGAATTCCTTTGATTGTTGTCGACATATGGTGTCAATTTCACGTCGGCGGCCCCATTAGAAATACGTAAACTAACCAAACCGTTGAGACGCCCGGTATTTATTTTACCCACCTGTTGTATACTCAGGGCTCTGGAGGCATTTAGTGGCCCATTTTGTTACTCTATCATGTTTCCATAAAACTGTTGAAAAGTGGAAAATGATAAGATGTCAGCTAATGCTGTGTGTCTGCTGCCCGCCCGCCCAGTTAAGTGCTTGCGTGGCAAACCGAGGGTAATGGATTTATTTGTCAGCATGCGCCGAGCAGCATATGCCTACGAAAGATTACACTAAGAGGAGCCTCAATTGTCCTGTTCGGCTCTCACAACATTATCAATAACAATCCAATTCTTTCGGAGACTGACGAAGAAGGTCTTATCTATCCACACGTCATTGAGAAACCGAAAGCTATCAGATCACTTTAGCAATTTTTCTCGTTCGCACTCTGTGGGTAAAACATCTGTTCACCTGAAAAGCAGGCTAAGTTTGGCGTGGACTTTTCTGATTAGCTTCTGAGGGTCAGAAACATCTCTCACTTCAGCAAGCACTTTCTGTTGCACATTAAATGTTACAGTCTGAAGACTTTGTTATATTCTGGTCACAATATTAAACACAAACTTTAATGTTTCGCCATGAATGAAACACCTGCCCCCGCCCGTCCTCAAGACGTTCTACAGAAGCACCATAGAGAGCATTCTGACCAGCTGCCTCTCTGTGTGGTGTGGAAGCTGCAGCGCCTCCGACTGGAAGAACGTGAGGAGAGTGGTGCGGACAGCAGAGAGGATCATCGGGGCCCCCCTTCCCTCCATTCAGGACATTTCATCCCAGCGCTGCGTGTCCCGAGGCCGAAACATCATCAGTGACCCCTCACACCCCCACCATGGACTGTTCTCCCTGCTGCCCTCTGGAAAGAGGTTCTGCAGCGTCCGGTGCAGGTCCACCAGGTTCCGAAACAGCTTTTTCCCACTTGCCATCAGACTGCTGAACTCTTAACTGGACTGCACTTAAAATCTGGTCTCCACTTTATGCCTTGCACATGTACAGAGCTAAGTAACTTCCATTTTACTGTCAGTCCTGCACTTTATATTTTATATTCATATTTTATACTGTATTTTATTTTATTCTGAAGTAACCTCACAACATTGGAACCTCAAAACATTGTCCTGAGCCGTATGCAACGAAATTTCGTTCAGTATACACCCTGTGCATACAAAATGACAATAAAGTCAGTCTAAGTCTAAGTCTAAGAAAGGTTAAATGAGACCCGATCAATAGAAAACTTGCATCCAACAGATCCAAACTGTTATTTAGTGTTTTTCTCTCTTTCAAATCTCAGCTTTCTACACTTTTTGAGCTTTTCTGCCATTCATACGTTTTTTCGACAAATATTTTCTGTCTTACAGATTTCTGAGTGATTTTAAACTTCAAACATATGCACGTGGTCAGATGAATCGGTCTGAGAATTTACAAACCGATTAAGGGAATTAACTTTTTAAAAAATCTCTGATTATCTCAGCGGTTATTGCAGATTCGGGACATTGTACAATTCCATCCACAGTCATTCATCGAGGCGAATTACATGCGGGAGACAACTTAAAGTTTAAGGTGTTCCTGCAAAGTATTTGACACAGTTCTGTAAAGGTGTTCAATATTTATTTCCTGCTTCATTCCAACTTTTGACCAATGACGTCATGTTTGAACTAATTTGCTTTCATTTCTTAGTATTATTTGCGTTGCTGTTGTCATCTCGTTGGAATTTTATTCAAAATAAAACATAAAAAAAATCAAATCAAGTATAAAATTATGCTTCAATAAAATACAAGAGTTTTTTTCTTCCTTATTAAAACTTAAATCAAGTCGTTGAAGGCGGGCAGGAACTCCTGGGCTGCTGCCTAGGCCCATTCTCAGGAAGACAAGATTTATCTTTTTTTTACCGTGTCTTTATTGCAGATAAGGAGCAGAGTTTGAAGATAAAAAAAACAAAAAGAAAACGTGCATATATCATATTAATTATGTTTTTAATAAAGTACAAAAACCATAACCAGGCGATTGTTTTCACCCTGGATGGGGATGCCTCGTCTTTCAGGTCTAACAGGATAACAAGAGTCTGGCGTCGAAAAGCGATGGAGCTGTAACTAGGAGTAACGATATTGTGAAATGAACATTTCGAGCAGGGAATGCTGGGAACAGCATCTCGTTAACCTCGAGTTCATTCTTCATACCTTCTGCTTTGATATAGCGGTTGCTTGATGTAACCCCCCTGACTCATTTTTCTTCACAATGTCGGGTCTTATCATTTCTTTTGTAAAATAGGCCAGCATGTGCTGCTGTTTTAATTTCAAGCTTATTAAAAAAAAGGAGGATGAAATTGAGGGAGAGTATTAAAGGGTAGAATTAGCATGTAGAGACAATCCTCTGTGAAATTACTTCAGCAAAGGGCAGCTGGTGTTACCTTTAAATCTGCACTGTGTCTTCCAGTTCCACTGTTTACCTGTTTCCCTTCAGCATTAATTAACCCGCCGCTCACTTCTCATCTCGTCTCCAATCGCTGCGAAATCAGACCAGCCGTTCGAATCGTTTGGCGTTCCAGATTTTATCTTACTGCCTCAGATTCCCTATGGCAAAATCCGCTAAACCTGACATGTAATATTGATACATAAGGCAAGATATTTGAGGGGCGTTGATTTCTCTTTCAAGCTTCAATCCAGAAAGTGCTGTGTTTGCTAATGTTCAAACAGGAAGTGATGTGCGTTGTATACATTCAGATTCCTGATCTGTTGACAGCTTTTCTGCTTGGTTTCTGCCCGTAATCAAGTAATTCTTGTCATTTTAGACTTTAGGAACTTTGTGAATCATAACAGCTGGTTTTATGCATGATAAAAAGTGGAAGGCTTATTTTTTTTTTGTTTTTATTTGACTTTTTATTGATTGTGAAAAGTGTCTGAGGATCTATGCTAACCTAACTGTTAGGTTAAGTTTATATTTTACTAATTAGTATTAACAGGCATAGCCTAAGCAACTTTTCTCTGAGGTTAAAGTTGGTGTCTAATTCATAGGCTACTGTTTACTCAACGATGCTTGTTTCACTGCCTGAACGTACAAGATGGTTCTCTGAATCATTAATTATGTCACTTCATTTGTGCTTTTCCACCTAAAAAGCTCAGTTTGTTTAACAGTTTAAAAGCTGAATGGAAATTCGACAGAATTTATTCTGTCACAAAAGCCGCAGAAAACACCTGGCAGCCTGAGGTGAGATGAAATTATTTTCAGAAGGCTCAGATAGTAATAAACCGGCTATCGAATATTACAATGTAGGGAGCCACTAATTTCTGTTGACTTTGTAAAGCGTGAATATAATCTACTTTTTGGTTAGCTTGCTAATTTTAGTCTCCGTCATCTGCTCCTTTTATAAAAGTCATTAAGAACCCCGCCTGTCAAAGCTGAAAGGAAACCTTTTTAAATTACTGGATAGTTATTGAGCTTTTCACCACTGGTGTTGCACCACGAAGCAAATATATTTGCAGATATATAAAAGTAATCTCTCCAGAGTGTTCCAAGTGCAGACTGTACTCTGCCATGAGTTGGCCCCCTCCCCTTGATTCTTTGTGTGGTACTCATGGATAGGATCTTAAGGCACAAAGCGGCTCAAATGAGCTTCCTCCGTAGAGAGGCTGGACTCAGCCTTAGAGATAAGGTAGAAAGACCTCAGTTATCCTCCACTGCATCGTCAAAGTCACTTGAGGTGGCTTTAAGCATCTGATCAAGATGCATGATGGGTGAATCCCCTGTGGAGGTTTCTGGATTCATCACACTCCAGTGGGACCCTTGGGCAGACCCAGAACTTGCTGAAAGGACTCTGTATCCCTTTTGGCCTGGAAAACACCCTCAGATCCTGACCTGAGAGCATCGCTGAGGACCAGAGTGACTGGACATGCCAGGGAGGGCTGGAAGGATAGAGGCATGGATGGATGGATGGATGGATGGATGGATGGATGGATGGATGGATGGATGGATGGATGGATGGATGGATGGATGGATGGATGGATGGATGGATGGATGGATGGATGGATGGATAGATAGATAGATAGATAGATAGATAGATAGATAGATAGATAGATAGATAGATAGATAGATAGATAGATAGATAGATAGATAGATAGATAGATAGATAGATAGATAGATAGATAGATAGATAGATAGATTTTTCTTTAAATGTAGTACATTTAGGGGTTTTTTTCTGGGGAGAAAAAATGGGCTGTTTGGTGTTGCATTTTCAGCTTCTATTTTTATTTATTTGCTTATTATTTTCTTTCACGGAGTCTTTGTATTTTTAAAGCTGGTGTTTCTGGAGTTAGAGCTCTAACGTGCAGCACAGCAGCAGCTCGGAGTGGTCTACCTTATCTCACCCTGTTGGTTTAAAGACAGAAAACTGCTTTCTACATACATATAGGAGCAGAAACGGCTGGAAGGCACTAAAGGGCAGGGTGCAGGTAAACAGTTTCAGCTTACTGCCTCATTTTGAAGACAGGTTTGAAAAAATATATTTGTTAGTAGGATGAAAAGGCACCACTGTAGAGTTCAGAGATGATCACGGAAGCCTTTAATGCCTCTGCGCTGTTTATCAGGGTGAGACTGCTAAAGAAAAAGCTACATATGGTGAATTAAGAATCGATGTTTGTGGGACAATTGTGGCTCATCATACAAGAGAGTTTTGACTGAAGAGGAAAAAAAATGCCTTTAATGTTAAATAAGCTAAAGGCGAACAGGCTTCAGTTAGACATGAAAGCGTCGCTTCAAACAATGGAATATCAGTGGAGAACAGCTCCTTGATCTACACCACAAACAGAAGCTGTATGTTTTCATGGTCGCAGTTTTTGGTCAGAAAGATTTGATCGTTTTGCATCAGCCTGTGTTGGTTCTGACTGCATTTTTTTCTCTCTCTAATGTAAATAAGAGCATGTTCTGTGGCGTTAATCACTGGAGATGCTATGGGTTTGCTGACACTGATTCAGAGACAGACGTCTCTTTCAGTCAGACCGTCAACTTCCAAAGCCACGCTAAAAGCTTGTAAAAGCGCACACGGTGTCTGTGCGACCCCGCCGGAGACACGCACAGAGTGAAAAACCTGTGGAGTTTAAGTGACTCAAAAGACTGCAGGACGGTTGAAGGGGTTTTATGTAAAAATTGCTTTTTTTGAAGTTCTTATGTTATTATACTATTCCCTCATTAAAAACATTCCTGGAGTGTTGCTTCGATTCCTTCATGGACGTTTGAGGAATCCTTTGATCTCCCCCGGCAACCATTTTGGGGTTGCCTAAACGCTTGCTCCAACAAAGCTCTGCCTGTTTCTACGCAGCTCCTCCTTGGAGCTGAACTTCTTCCTCACAGAGAAAAAGCACTTTTAATTCTGATCTGGATGTAGTGGGAAACTAATTTGAAATATGAGCTTTTTAATTTCACGACTTGTGACAGGATATTTCAAATGTTGACAATATTTGAGAGGTGGATGAAGGAAATTCTGAAAACCTGTAACATTTGTCAATGACATATTGTGGTCTAAGATGACTCAAGGGCCCTTTAAATTATCACAAAAAGCCAACAAGTAAGCACCTTGTATTTCAAAAGTTCAGTATTCTGCTTAACTTGTTTAAATTAGTACAGTTCATGAATAAACATAGCTGAGTATCATTGGCATAGCAGTGGACGTCTCTGATCATTTTACTAAGTGAAAGCATTTATTTATCAAGGATTTTGGAAAAAAATAAAAACTGAAAAGAAAGTGGCACATCAAAACTTATTTGTATCTTTTTTGATAATCAATAGAAAAATCTTTTTCTTCATCATGCCTTGGTCAAACTTGAGAGTTCAGTTTAGTTTGATTGTGTCTTTAATCGAATGATAATAATAATGAGACTCTGTGGTGTTTCCCACCAAGAGAAAATTAGTAAATGGATGAACGGTGCCTGAAATACTATACACATGACAACTTATTATCACAAGAATTTACTTTATTACAAATATCCTTTTGAGCCACAATTTCTAAATTTTAAGCATGCAGTGCACTCTTCAGCTCATCAGTGTGCCCTTATCTGGGTCTGGCAGTGAGTTCTGGGTCGGCCCTGGGGCCTCTGCTGGAGGGCCTGCTGTAAGCTCCTGAAAAGTCTGTTTTTCAGGGCTTAAACATCGAGTGTTTTAGGTTTCATGCATTCATGTTCAAGGATTTAGTGAGGACTATTTCCCTGCAGAATATTATAACTGTTACATGCTAAGTTATGGGAGAAACTAGTGTGTGTAGCACACACCGAACAGTGGGATTGAATTCATTATATATATTAGATCTTTATAGTGTGCAGAAAGTTTAGATTTAATCACACACTTTCAAATTTTTTCCCACACCAAATCAAAATGTTTTGAAAATTCTGATTTAACATACGCAACAGCAAATAATATATATATATTTTTATATATATCCTGGAACAGCTTTTGGCATAGCAGAAAGTATTATGAACATATTGGACATATAAACTAATCTCACCACTGTTGTGGGGATGAGAGTATAATAAATCACGTCGTCTGATTTGCCCTCCATCTAGACGTCCACCCACTGAAAGTCGACTATAAAGTGTAGTCAAGCAATACTTCTGTAGTTGCACTGGAAGTACATTTTGAGGGCTTTCAGACTTGGACACCCTCTGTGGACTCAGGAAGTTTGTTGCCCTCCAGGGCTTTAAGTAAGCCTTCACAGAGTTCAGTGGTTCGACTCAAACATGTACGAATGCTGAGCTGTCAGCGATGTTCTGATGCTCCGTGATAGAAAAAAAAAATTAAGTCTGCGGATAGGTAATGATCTTTTGTCCGAGGAGAAGATTACAGAGAAAAAAAATAAAAGTCAGAAAGTTCAACTTAGATGTCTTAACCTCAATTAAATTTAATCTGTATCTTATTGCTATAAATGCATAGAAATAGTAAAGTATGTGGTTGCACAGGTAGCATCTGCTGTGGTATTGCATAGGGAAATAAGTCTAGCCAATAATAACTGACTGTCCACAAAAATACATAATTCTAAAAAGAAAAAAAGAGAGTCCAGTATCTAAGAAGGCAAGATGAACTGTTTCTTTACGGGACTTAATTCTCTGCAGTCCAATTTAACCTACTTGACTGACTTGATATAGTCAATTTGATCCAGTTCAGTTTAATTCAAGTCATTTCATCTGAGTTCAGTTCATTGGTAGTCTAAGCAAACCTAGGAAAAATTATATTTTTATGTTTGTGAAATGTTCAAATTGAACAAAAAAAAGTGTTTTTGATATTTTTATGAAAATGTGATGCAACAATATGAATCTAGGAGCTGATTTTTGAATCTTATTGACCACTTATAGTGCTATATACTAGAGTCCCATTCAGCCAATCACACAGATGAGTGGACAACTTGGAGTTAAGTGGGTTGCACCTCAACATGTGACCTTACTTTGTGCTTGAATTGCAAGGCAAGTACTGAAAATAACTTAAACAAAATTATTGTCTCTGTTGGACATTCCCCAAATACAAGCTTCAAGTTCCAAGTTAAGCCATCATGCTATGAAAAGATTTGAAAAGAATCTATCTTATGAAAAAAAAAAGTATTTCACTGATAAAGTTGATACATCTTCAATAGCAATCACAAAATAAAACACTGATCCAGCCACGTGTAAGAAACAATGGTTTACCTTCACAAAGTCAAAAACCGAAAGAGATTTTTTGGGAAATCAAAGGACTAATTATCATAATAATTTACAAAAAGGAACAAAAAAAAAATCCTAGCATTCTCATTTTCAGATTGAAAACGTTTTTTTTTGTTTGTTTTTTATTCTCCTTCCACCAAAACCTAATTATGTGGAACAATTAAATAACTGACTCACAATATGCAAGTGACATGTTTGGTTATTCCTACAGTTCGTCAACTGCATTTCCGCCAAATGTTTTGCAACTGAGAAAACAGAAACAGAACAAGATTTTGCATCACTGTTTCAGGGACAAACATGAATAGAATAAACGAGGAGAATTCATTTTCTTTCGCGATACAAATGTAATTGTAGATTGGGATATTTGAGTATGTTATGTAGCGCCTAATCCTGACCCTAGAAGTAAGATAGTTAGAGTAGTGTTTTTAGACAAAATGATGTGCAGTGTAGAATACATTCCAAACCTTATAGATTGATTCATTACCATGCTGACAGTTTTCCTCTTTTTTTTTTCTTTCCTCTTTTTCTCATTTTTTACTCCAGTGCACATTATCAGCTCTTTGCAGACTCTGGCCTTCTTAACTAATTCCCACTGCCAATTATTACAGGCCAGACAACAGCTTGTTCTTCATCCAATGACCCTGAGGCGCCGAGTGTAACTGGCCACTGTATCAGAATCAATCTTTCAAGGTGATAGCAGAATCCTTTGGCAGGGGGGAGGGAAAGAAAAAAAAAAACAGTAGGATAACAAATTGGTCACCCCTGGAAAGCCAATGCTTTGGCCTGTTGAAAACAGACTGGAAATCAGTCATGATTAAGCTGTTGTTCGGTGGTCAGACGTCCCAGGAAAGAGTAGAAACTTTTGCTAGAAAATGACAGTTTGCTAAGAATTTATGAATACATTTAATACAGGAAATGCTTTTGCTTTATGAACATGCGAACTTCAATTTTATTTTTTCAGAAAGCACTGTGTACATTTGGAGTAGCACAAAGGTTTTATATATATATCTTTAATGGGGAAACTGCCCGTGGAGCGTTTGGCCAATAAAAAAAATACCCACCTACGTACGGTCAGAGGGCAGCAACATTTCTAAGGTTTTAAAAAAAAATAAATCTAATTTGTACTCCTGACAATACACAACACATATTGGCATCAATAAAGTCTATTATAATCTATCAGGACTAAATAATAAGAGGCTGGGGGTGGGGGGACAAAGTGACTGCAAACAACCTGACACTGGACTGCCAGAGAAAAAGTTGGAATACTCAGAAACATGCAGTGGAGAAATAGGCAGAGTCTATGCAGAAAGACCGAGGATCAGGATTAAACCCTGGACATCCTTGCTGCAAGGATTTGGTTTGGGTGATTAAACTATGTCTAATAAAGTAAAATGATACAGGGTGTAAGTATTATGTTCACTGAAACTGGTTCTGTTCTTCATTTAAAAGGGCTTTCTTGTTTTTTTTTGCAATTACAGCCTATTTATCTTACACGGAGAAACCATTCACTTTTTTTGCTTTGGGGTGATTTTGATTGACTCTTACACATGAACTCTTTCTAGCTCTTACAAGTTTCTGGGGGCCCACGTCTATGGACTCTGATGTTCTGTTAGATTTTCCTTAACTGCGTGCTTGGAATCACTGTCTAGGTGAAAAATCCGCCCTCACTTTTCTTAACCTGATGATTATCAGAGACCAGTTATGATTACGATACCAGTTTGAACCTAGCTGGTTCTGATTTCTTCACTTTGTGGCAAAGGTGGAAGCAGAGAGTGGAGCTGAAGGACCAGATAAACGAACCATGAGGAAATACAGCAAAGCTGAAGACTTGACGCGATAAGCCCTCCACTGTCACTACAAGCTTGTTTAGGAGGCATAATAACGCAAAGTTAATGACTCCGTGCTGCTTTAGATAGATAACACTTTACCATTTGGTATTATACACTTAATTGGAAAGCATTGTATTAGAACTCGGGAATGGTTGAAGTGGAATTTGTATCATTTGAAGTTGTGCAGATTGAATTTTTAGGTTTTCTCACGTTAAAATATGCTGAAATATGCCCTTTAGCTGCTGGAAGGTTGCTCTCTCTTTTCCCTTTTTTCTTTTCTGTGTCTGCAGAGACTGGTAAAGCTGAAACATGGCTGTTGTTGTCTGGTTTCCTTTTAAATCTCTGTCTAACCGAACATGCTGGTATTGGACAGATAAATACATAGACTGCTCCATGTTTACTCTCTGGGAGTTATTTTACCCACTCTAGATACCATGGCTCTTCTCCCGTCACTTTTAGGTCCACTTAACTCTGAATCGATGCTCATCAGCAGAGGCCAGGGGTGACTGTAAACGCCCGACAACGGTGCACTATCGATCAGCATCCACCCAGAATAATTTAAATTGCATACGTCATTATTGATATGGCCAGTACTGACCCAGATTCAGTGTTACCGCTCACAGAGCTCGTCAGGGCAGCTGATAGGCGGAACAGTGTGTGAGAGTCCGCTGAATGCCGGATAATTACAACAGAGAGTTGTTGATTCCCTGACCATACACTTTGTCAGCAGTCTCTTTGTTTTCTTGTTTGTTTGAAATCTTTCCCCGTAATACAGCAGTGGGTAATGAGGTCGTGATGGAAAATAAACCAGCAGCGTTTCACGCTTTTTCAAGCCATCAAGTCCGGTCGAAGTCCTAACTGCCAGCAGTTAGGACTTCCAGGTATTCGACCGGACTTGATCCTAAAATAATCCTAAAATATCAAAGGATTAGCTGCTATATTACTTCGTCGGGCAAGTATCAAAAAATGGTGACAACTGGATTAAAGGTCAAATAAATCTGTATAACTATCAAACTGGGTGAAAGCTCCTCTGAACATCAGCCTCAACTCTGACCAGCTTCTTTGTCCTTTTTTTTACAACTTTCTATATATATATTTTTGGTAAGTATAGAATTTGCTTATAAACATTGTCGGTGTACCTTCATATTCTTAGCTGCTGTAGGAAATTATTTTAGCCAGATTTATGACATTAATCCACACATCTCTTCACAATCGTTTCCTGGACCCGTTTGTTGTGTGATGCAGTTTCTTCACTGATGCGCTTTAAGACTTCACCAAAAAGCTGCATTTAAACTAATTTGGTCAGTGCAGTTAGCTGACCCGTATGATTATCTAAAGGTTTCAAGGTCAAGTGCATTGGATGCATGTGCAAGCTAGATTTCTTTTTGGCTTTAACAATTTTTGAAAGAATTTTTTTTACAATTCACCATTATGTACGGAACTGTGACCATGTGTCAAAAATAAATTATGAAAGCAGTGAAAAATAAAAATAAATATTTTGCCAGGTACCCTGGATACTTCCACTGAAGACTTCAACTGGTCTTGTCAGTCCATACTAGTGATGTATAATAACAGATACAACTAAATGTAACATGTTAAAAATATTCTGACACAGAGTAATGAAGTCAGTGTTCTGTAAAAGAAGACAGATATTATAGGGCGGAATCTCCTCTGGAAATCACAACACGTCACACTCTTTCCTCTGTATCTGATAACTTTTTATGGAGTTAAAAGATAACAATTTAGTTTGTGATTGCTGATTTACTAGACCTTCTGTGGCCTATAAGAAACCATTTCTACAATATGTCCCAGAATTTGTATTAATATCTGTGGAACTGTGGAAGCGTCTACAGCCTTGTTCAGGCTCAGCTCAGTCTAACAAAGCACACACACACACACACCCACGCCCCCACACACACCTACACACACACACACACACACACACACACACACAGTCATGATTATTGTCCCACTAGCTTGTATGTTTTCCATATTTTTACCTTTGTGAAAACAAAGTGTAAGGGAGTGGGAGGAGGTTGAATTTCTGTCTGCTAACTGGCCAATATTTATGTGTCATCATAAGAACTTGCATTAAACCCTGGCTACCTGTGTGTGAGTACATGGCCTGTTGCACTGAATCCAAAGCATTTCCATCGGGACAAATTATATCCTCTCCAAGAAATGTTTCCTCCTCTCGTTTAAGGGCCTCCCCAGAGAGGGGAAGAGGCCAAATCGAACTCAGCTACATCACCCTTGAGCGACCTCCCTGAGCTAGTGGGTGATAAACTAGAGCAGCATTGTGTCCGTGGAGCTGTTTGTGGAACAATGGACTACTGTGCATGAATAAAATCTAAAATGCAGTCCCATAATTCTTAACTTCTTTACATTTTTCTTGCACGTTTCTTTGCGAATTGTATAAGCCTTTTTTTTGTTTGTTTTTGCAGTTTTGGGGGATTTTATTCCTTCACAATTACAATATGTTATTTATTATACATTAAATTTAATATTTTACTATATTATTATTTTAAAGTCAAAGGAAGATTCATGGCTGCCTGGGGAGTTCCTGTGGTTAGAGCTATTGTCTCTAATCATAAATGCCCTGGGCCCGAATCCTAAACATACAAGGTCTCTGTGTGGGTGTTTTGCTGCTGGATGCTCTTCTGCTCCTTATAAAACAAGCAACAGCAGAAGTAAAGAACTTTGCGTGGAAAATAGTGAAGCAAGATGTAAATAAATCATGCAGCCCCTTAAAGTTTAAACACAAACTGGTGTTACAAATGGACAATGAGTCGAAACAAGTCTGGCTAAAAAGTGGCTTGTGGTCAAGAAGTTCAGTGTCTCGGAGTAAGCATCACAAAGACAGTGGTTGCTCAGTTAAACCATTCCTGTCCAGAGGAATGGACAAAAGAAATCCTGCAAGTGTTTGTGAGAAGCTTGCAAACGGAAACACAAAACAGTTGACCCGAGTCAGTTCAGGTTTACGCTGTAAATGAATCTATAAGTTGATTAATTATCACACATTTGGCCTGATAAGATCTGCATGCCTGACTAAGAAATGCATAAGCTGAAATATGAATGAGTCAGCAATATTTGTCTTTCAACTGATCTTAGTTGTAGAAATGCACAAGTTTGCATTTCTACAATTTTGTGCAACTCTGGTTGCCAGGATCTGACACCACTGGGCTTCATGACAAGTGTTTATTTAAGGGGCTGGAAAAAGTCATGGTCAGTTTCAGCAATCTTTTTAATATACATCACAGTGGCTGACCTTCTCACAATAACAATACAATTCACCTTAGCGAAGCTGTTTTATTCCTGTATTGTTGCTGTTCAACACTAGTGGTAAGAAACTATTGACTTTAAATATAGAATGCCTTACGATTAATAGAATGAGAGCTTAATGGGTAGCAAAAGCAACAACCCAATGTCATTATTTTATATGAAATGATATTGTATTTTTATGTAGTGTTATATAATATGTGAGTCATGTACCGCACAAATCAGAATGTTTGTGTTGTCTACTAAATGAGACCTGTATGTTGGCCTAATGGAAAGCAAAATGATCCTTAACCTGACGCAAAAGGTTTGTTTTGACTGAAGACTTAACAATAATGCCCATGGATTTCCAATCTGTCAAATAAACAATTAAAAAGCACGTGAAACGGAATAAAGAAACAATACAAGTGGCAAATAATAAATAAAAAGCAAAACGACAAATTTAAACTCCTCAATTCTGTAAAAGTTGTACATTTTAGGCTGGAAGAGGCGCCGTTCTGCACGAATCAAGCCTGTGATCCGATGAACAGCTCTCGTGAACGGATCATTCACGAGAAATTGAATTCACGCAAAGCGTCACTATAAGATGCTGTGACATTTGATAACTTGTGGCTGACATAATGTGCGCTGTAGATAAAAGAGGTTCTTGTTTAGAAGTTGGATTCCTTCATATATATTTTTGTAGAAGGGCTACAAGCACTACTTCAATCAAGCTAGATGCACCGGCCTCAGCCACGTCACATGTTGTGGCACGGTCACCTCTTACACTGTTGTGTTGTTCATCACTGGCAGAGCACCTGTCAGCATTTCTAGACTTTTCTACTTAACAGGAAGCCTTGCCCTCTTAGACATTTGCTTCCTCCTGCGATTTAAAGTTGAACACATTTGTGGTCTATCACTGTTATAGTAGAAATTCCTGAAGCCCAAGACAAGCTGAGTTCAGATACCACCTTTGGAGACGTCTTGCAGGCACAGAAAGTGCAAGAGAGAACAGACCACAGGGAGACATAGTGGGTTGGGGGGGCAGCAACATGAGGCGCTTGCTGACAACACAATGCCAGTAAGGTTTGTCTGAAAAATTCAGACTCGGAGGAAGCGATCTTTATGTAAGCCTGACTGAGACCCTTCCTGGCCGTGCTGTATCAAATAAATTGTGACTTGAAAGGAGTGAATATTTAAGCAATCGATATTTCATGTTAAATATTTTTTTGCAAAATAGCTACATTTTATTGATTATTATTGATTTGTAAAAGCAACAAAAAGTGTAAAAAATAAAAATAAAAAATCCAAGAGGGGTTGCCAAATTCTTCCTAGTCACTTTTATGAGTAGGAGAACTTATAAGGGGGGAAAAATATTTTTTGTCATGGTCTGTTCATGTCATTGTGGCCATAAAATTAAACCATGTTGGAACGGAAATGATCAAAGTAGGAGTAGAAAGGAGGTCAAACTGGAACGTCCAGTGATCCCAACTGCTTTGATGATCAGTGGAATATCATTGATAGCCTGGGTCCAGAACCAACTCAAGACTGCTATGGGAACTGACAGAGATCATGATAGCATCAGAATTTAGGCATGAGTGCGTTTTGTCTGGCCATCTTCTTTCTGCAGCACGCACAAATCAGAAACTGGAAATTATCCTTAGGAGTTGGACCCAGTGTGAGGTTTTCTGTCTTGCGTATCTTTGCATTAGCCCTGGAACAGACTGGCTCTAGTTCAGGTTGCACTCTGCTATCTGATTGTTTACCTGCTATGATAGGCTTCAAATGGGAACAGATATAACTCTGAGGTGAAACTGCATGCCTGCTAAAATGTTCTTAATACATTAAAAATACAGGTTTGAAAAGTTCACCTTTGTGTGGGTGTTTGACAGGAACATGTTCTGAATGCATCGAACCCATTTTACGACCGTGTAAGGTTAGCAACAGCACAGTCCACCCACTTAATATCGATTAAGTTCCCGTGTTGCAACTGTAAAGTTTTAACCCATTCAGAGTTGAGCTACTTACTTAAACAAAAGAATTTATGAGGTGGGATCTTCTGGTCAAACTCTTCCAGAGATCTTCCACCATGTCAAGATGTTCAAGTGGTTCTTGTTCTTCACCAGCAGTGAAGCACAAGATCTGTAACTGCTTGATTCACCAGCAGTTACTGAAACAATTAAGAAATTGTATTTTTTTTCTGTACTTTATCCATACTAATGGTAGAATGCAAGCTTCCCTGCTAAATCTTCTCTTAAGCGGTGATCGCAACCCACAGTTCTCGAGGGCCAAAGTCCTGTCATTTTTAGATGTGTCCTACATGCTTGACTGAAATGGCGACTGAAAAGAGCTTGATTGCTCTATGGAGCTTTGCTAATGAGCTAATCTTGAACCCGGGTGTGCAGAAGCACACATTTGAAAGTTGCGGGATACTGGTCCTTCAGGACTGGAGTTGGAGACCACTGTCTTAAAGCATAAAATTTTTTCCTGCTCCTTTCACATTCTCTCTCCTGATGTCTTCCAATAATTAGCAAAAACAGAAGCTAAACCTTCTGCTTGGTAAAATGAAAACATGTTAATCATAGCAGGCCAGTTTTGTTCAGTGAGCGCAAGAGATTGTAGGCAGTCTGAAGTTGCCTGTCTTGCTGTGACACATATTCTCTCACTAAGGGTGTGAAACAAACTAGATACTTTTTTCACCTTTGTGTGAAAGAAATCACACACTCACCCACACCTCTATTAGATCCAACATGCCACTACCAGGTTGAACCCCGTTGTGCTATAAGAACTGTCTTAATTCTCCATGGCTTGGATTCAACAATTCAAACTTTCCTGCAAGATTTTGGGTTATATTGACATTACAGCGCAATTACAATTGACAGAGATTTGTTGTTTGCATTTCTGTGATTCACCATGTCACAAGGGTGCTCTCTTAGATCTGGTGACTGTGAAGGCAAATGGAGTAAAGTTCACTCATGGTTTTTAAGCCACTTTTAGATCATTTGATCTTTGTGACATGGTGCACTGTCCTGCTGAAAGCAGCCGTCAGATGGTCGGCATATTGTGGTCATAAAGAGACAGATGGTCAGCAGCAGTACTCTGTGGTCTGTGGTATGTAAAACATGCAGATTCTCATCTAGTACCAAGGAACCACAAAATAGGACAAGAAAACTTTCCAAAATTATAACATCGCCACCTCCACCCTGATTCTATTTGAATTGTGTTGTAGCTTCCTGTTATCATCTGTGTGGCATTGTCTTACTGTAGTCCATCGAAATGTTTGATGAGCTACAATAGGAATCCAGTCTTGACTACGAATTAGGGCAATTATTCATAGACCCAATAATTTAGATTAAAACTACCAAGTCTTGATTATCAAAAAAATTATTGCCAAATAATCCAGTCTCAGTTATTGTTTCTAAACACCTCCGTGGTAAGGCGTAAGGTGTAAAATAACAGGTGAAGGCCTAACTCCATCACTGAACAGCAAGATGCTACACATGGTTGTGGACTAAATACAGACGGCTTCTCTCCAGCATACACACGTTTATTACACAAAAGAGTTGTGAGAACTAATGAAAGAATGCTAAAAGTAAAAACAATAGAAATCCTAAAATAGATTAAAAAAGAACCAATAAATAATAATAATACAATAATATTGTATATACAGTACATAATATTATAATATAATAATAATCTGTATTAATGATAGGTGTTTGGATATTTTCGTTTGAGTTGCTGTTACGCCTTTATAACATTTGATGCATGCTAACACTATTGTTTTGTATGGATCAGGTTGGAGAACTGGAGCACATGCTATGTGCTAATGCTAATATCTCCCGATTGACAGATTAAATAAACGGAGACCACCTCCAAACCCAGACTTGTGGTTTGTCCGTTCACCACTTAACACACACAACGCAGAAGCCCACCGGTCAAACTTAGTTATAGTTATAGTTTCTTTCTTATAAAGAAACTATAAAATGTGTGGCTCTGTATCAAGCTCATCAGTACAAATTGTGAATATGGAGAAAACGGGTTTAATTCATGAGGAATTTAGATTGTCAATTAGTTTGAGTTTATTAAGACTAAGAGGCAAATTAGCTCTAAATTCAGGCTAGTATAGACTAATTGACAAGCTTGATATTGATTCCAAATACCATTTTACTAAAGACAAAACTTTCATTTGAGACTGTAATTCTGTATTAGTCTTGACCAATAAAGTGTTACTTTATAAGTAAAATAAAGTAATGGTTTATTTGGAGAATTTTGAAATTCTCCAAATAATTGATCTTTAATCTATTCATCAATTACCGCAGTCATTGATAATTTAGTCATTTGGAAATGCCAGTATGGCGGCTTAAATGAGCAGAGAGAAACTAATATTATGCTGTTTGAACAATCTTTTTTTTTAGCTCAAAGCACCGTAAAATTTGATATTATATATTTATGAGTGTCATCTGTTGCCTATGTTTCGGGAATGCTGGAGTCCTGACTTACATTTAGCTGATGTTAGCTTCACTGAAAAGCCGCAGCAAGGGGTTGTTTGAGCTGCTGTCATCATCTCAAACCAGTTAGCCCATTCTACTTATCTCTGACATCATGAGGCCTTTTTGTTACTAGATGTTTTCTCTTTTTTCATACCATTTTGTGTAAAGTGCCAGTAGATTCGCGTTCTCTAAAATACTTGCACTGGGCTGTCTAGCGTCTGGCACCAACAGGCATCCCACATTTACAGTCAGAGAAATCCCCCTTGTTCGACACGGAGACGGCAAGTTTAAATTTCAGTGAGTCATCTTTACCCGTGTGTAAATATCTAAGTGGATTCAATTGCTTCCATGCAATCGACTGAGTTTCTCGTTGTGTTTTCAAGCAATTAAACACCTAATAAAGACCTAATAAGTATGTAATAAAGGCTTACATTTTTCATGGGTAATGTTTGTTGTCCAAGACTTCTTGTAGTCAGACAGGAAAAAGAACTAAAAGTTCATCTGATCCGCTTCAATACTCAATCGAGCATTTCCAAAAAATTATGCTTGCATTTCTTGGGATCCAATCAGCAACACTCTGGGAGCCATGATGACTGTTTGCCACCCAAGAGAGCAAGCTGAAAGACACAGAAAATTAAAATAAACGCATGACCTTTATATCTCTTATATAACAAAGGGTAATCAGGCAATGTTTTAATTTAAAGGCTGTTCACCCCTGTGACCTAAGAAAGAATATGTTTGTTTCAAAAGTTCGCTGGAAATTTATTTCCTGACATTTAAAAGCGCGGTCACCAACAGCAGGATGGATTTTTTGCAAAAGTGGACATTCAAGTTGTAAGCAGACAATTTCATAAAACCAGTTAATGCCGTCATTTTGTGCAATTCTCATTTTGTAGAAATTATATTTTACTCATGACCTTTACTCTGCTCGAGGAAGGGTCATGGAAATGGTTTTGTGTGGAGAAATAACTTTCAAAAGCAATTTGTACAAGCTAAGTTACTGTTCTGTTTTATCACAGAACATAATAAATATCAACTTTATTATTTAGTGCAGGAGACAGCAACTGACCTGTCAATATAGCATTAGGATTTAGGCATGAGTGTGTTTCGTCTGGCCAGCTTCTCTCTGCCGAGCACACAAATTAGAAACTGTAAATTCTTCTGTCTTGTGTGTCTTTGCATTAGCCCTGAAACAGACTGGCGCTAGTTCAGGTTGCACTCTGCTATTTAATTCCTTCCTACTATGATAGGCTTCCAATGGGAACAGGTGTAACTCTGATGTAAAGCTGTATACCTGCAAAAATCACTTGGAAAAGAGATGGGGGGGAAAAAAAACATCAAGTGAAATCAACAGGAAAGACTTATGGATACTGAGCACACGTGATGTCACAACTACACATAACCTGATCTGGCAAAGATAATTTAAGCACTTTATTTTTCTGTTAGACTCTAGAAAATACAAAGCCAATGGCAGTATGAAGACTGATTGTGTAGCTCATGGGATTCAGAAGTAAAGTGCAGGAAAGAAAGAGATCAAAACAAGATGCTTTTAAGAACCAGAAGAGAGTAGGGACTGAGCATTAAACTCCAGGGATCAGGGCGCAACCCAAACAGGTCACAGGTCATGGAGCATCTCTTTGTCTTCAGAGCAGCAAAGCTCCATAGCGGAGATCAGTGCAACTTTTCAATAAGCTACTGGGAGGTGTGCACTTAGCAACAGATGGCTTTGATGGTAAAGTGGTCAATGCACCAAGAAGAATGCATTAATGTTTCAGTGAAAACTGCTGGAGACACTTCTGAGAATATTAAGCTGAATAAAAAAAAAAAACTTGGAAGAAGCTTTTTATGTTGGGAAAAAAAAGCAGCCAAAAATCCTTATAGCTGAATACAGTAAACTTACAAAGTTTACACAAGAAATGCATGAGGAGACTGTTAGCTTTAACATCTAAAAGTTAAAACTCCAGCTGTAACTTTTAGAAGTTAAAGTCGGAGTTGTTATACACCATCTGCAAGAAGTTATACACCATATTGATACTGGGGACCTAAGTACTCCAGTTTTATAGCTTTTTTAAATTCAAGAAAATATATACTTTCTCTTCTGTTATGTTTTGTTACTTTGTTATTGTTATTTCATCCTCAGCATGATCTCTCTGGTGCGCCAGGAACCTTCGATTCATTTTGGCGATTTACAGCCGACTACGAGGCAGCCGGGCTGAAAATGAGCATCCAGAGTCTAAAACCTCAGGCCAGAACAGCGTTAACCCCGAATTGGTTTATAGCTTTATAAATTAAACAGCAGCTAAAAAAAAATATCCATTTATATATCTTTCTGCCTGTCTGCCTAATGCACCAACACACCTCTCCTTCATTAAGATTTGAAGCACATTGAACCTGAATTTTATTCAAGTTCAATGTGAATAAATGTGAGCGAATGATACCTTATGGTGCTCTTCATGAATTTAGAATAAAATTGAGCGAGAGGCTGACAGGCAAGTAGAATGGCAATCAGTTTTATTTTTTAGAAGAAATTAGCTCAGTTGTCGGTAAAGCAGATTTACATTTCTGTATATCTAGTGATTCTGCAAACTTTAAAAAAATGAGTTAATATGCACACATAATTGCTCGCATAAATATTTTATTTACAGATTATGTGAAGCTTGTTTCCATTGTTGTGCAGGTTTTCTTGTATATACCTAATTTTGCGCCTTATTATTATATCATATAATTCCAAATGTCACCATTCCAAATTTCCATCAAGCATCTCATGTTTGATGGCTGAAGTGTTTTTTTTTAAGTGATTCTACATTTTCCTGCTCTGTTGTTGTCAGTTTTTGTTGTGATTGTGATACCAGTACGTCTAATGTTGTAGATGGCGATGTTTACATTTATCAGTTAAATTCTTACACAAGTGTAGATTTTTTTGAAAATGGGTCATCTTAAAATGCTCATAAGTGTATTTAACCTTTGCGATTTGTACAGTTTTATAGACTTACACTAGATTCATGGGTACATCAAGATATGAGACTTTTTGTAAAAGATGCCTTGCTTTCTGTACATCTCTTGCTATGGTACATGCAGTTTGGTACTTACACCATAAATCTGTACAAAGGCTGTAGCAATAAAATAATTCTCCTGAATTGGATTTTTCACAAAGTGTGGCTCATTTCGTCACATCTACTTGAAAAGCTTTTTATACTTCTGCAAATGGGGGGGGGGAAAGTAGTGTTTTATGTAACAGTTTAAAAAGAGAGTTTCTGAATAAATAGCATAGGAAACTTAGCTTGTATAGTATGTAGCACTCAACAAAAGATCCATTAGAGACTTCCTGCTATTACCTCCCCATTTGTGCAGTCTTGTATACCTCTTCCATTCTCTCATTCCCTTCTAAGCAGCAGCTTTATGACCCTACCGTTTCTCATCTCAGTGATACTGAAAGGTGATGCCAGGAAGCTGTTCATGTTACTGACCCTCTCTTATTAAATTGAAAGCTTGACACAGAAAATTTGCTCAGTTCCTCTAAATTTATTTAAGTTTTTAAACATTTTTTTTTTTTCATTTTGGAAGGTGTTTCCCTCAACTTCAGGCAATAGCAAAAGTTTTGCAGGGTTAGAAATTACAATGTTATGACCATTATTGAACGTCTGCTTGTTTGTTAAAGGGTAACGTTTCACGTAAAGGAAGACAAATTAAATACTGTCTAGATACCTATTATTAGCTGATGCCCCACTTTGTGTTTTAAAACACTTTTGATATTTTTGAATATTTCAAATGAACTCACTTTGCAAATAATGATCTAAGAATTTAAAATTCTTACAGATTTCATTTCTATTCAGTGAGGAGTGTAAAAAGGTAGTACATGCAACAACAAAAAAAACATCAAAGAAGTAATGAAAAAATTATGACTTAAAAATTACGAAAAGAAATGAGAAAAAGTTATGGGACCACAGCAAAAAAAAGTTAAGTGTAAATGTTTGGTGGTCACTATTTGAAACCAATCTAGACTTTAGAGATGGACAATGCATCTCTTGGACTTTAAAAATGAATTCATTTAATTGCTCAATGTAAACACAGTAAAATTGAAACATTATACTGAGAGTATAAGTGAAAGAGGTGCTATGTAGAGATAGGAAGGCACAGAAAAACGTAGTGTACGTAGCCATGGCAGGACCTCAGAAGAGCAGAACGAATGAAAGAGTGAAACGGTGATATGAGCTTTGAGCTTAGTGCCGGACCGGTTTGTGTTTATGCTGCCGGGAATTCTGACACAAACTCTGGCATGGATGCTGGCTCTCGTGAGCCCGTTGGTTCGTAGAGGGACTGTCATCTCGAATGTAAGCTGTGTGTTTTGGGCCTAAAAGCATGTGGCTCCGCTGGAGCACTTTCTGCAAACCAGAACATTTTAATTGAAGCCTATAGGACCTGAGTGGGGGGGGTAGGAGGGAAACCGAAATCTGATAAGATTGGTTGTTTGTAGAAAAAAAAAAAAGAAAAAAAGAACTAAAGTGAATGAATGGAGAGCACAACTGTTCACTACTTTTTTGCTTCCAAGGCTGGACAGCACACCTGGTTGTTTGTGCAGAGAACCCTGCTGTTGATAGACAGACCATGCGACATGCTGACATTTTTTATAAATTAGAATTGACGAGAACACCTGAATCAGTTGACGGCTCGTTAGCAGGCTTCTGCAGAACATTGACATGTTGCGGAGGTATTTACCACCTGGGCGTTGAACCAGGGACAGAACTGAAACATGCAGGACACTGTCCCTTCAGGACTTTGGACGCCCCTGCACTAATACTAAAAATTCCTCTTCCCTGATCTAAATTTTAATAAAACAGATGTAGATAAAACACATATGCTTCTTGACCAGAGAATGAGGTTCATGTACAAATAAGCAAAATCAGCTCTATGCATACTTTTAATTACTTGATAATTATTATTTAACTTTTGACCTGATTATACACAGTAGATTGGGTGATTGTTCTGAGACTGACATGTACGTATGTACATTTCCATCTGCCTTTTAATCTTTATATTATTTGCTTGTTCTTTTTCACAGGTGTGAACAGGGAGATGTTGTGACACACACAGCATGGCTGAACCGCTCCAGTATACTTTATGCCGGAGAAGACAAATGGTCTGTTGATCCCAGAGTGAGTCTGGTGACCCTTAACCAGGAGGAGTTTACCATTAAGATTGAAAATGTGGACATGACGGATGAAGGACAGTATGTGTGCGCAGTCCAGACAAGCAGTCGGCCGAGAACAACCTCAGTACATGTTCTTGTCCAAGGTAAATGAACATCTAAGAGCAATCTGGCTACTGTTGTGTGTGTGAATGAGCGAGAAGGTAGTAGACAAATACCATAAAATATTTAGTGCTAAGAAGATTCCAATACCTTGTGGTTTTTTAATTGTGTTTGTTGTGGTTTATTTCTGAATTTGAAAGAAAACTGGAGCAGTTTCACTTGATTTACGTGTTTTCTAATGTGTAGGAAAGAATTAGGATTTATTCCAAAAAAATATGCTTTAGCTGTGTTTTTGTCCTCGTGGTATTGGCGCATATCTGCCTTTCATTTATGAAGCCGTGGAAGGCACGAACTCTTCAGAAAATAATGCTCCCACCTCACATTCCTGGACCCATTAAGAACGTTGCCAAGGATTTTTTTTAACATCCCAAAAAATGTCATCAAAGGTGCGAAGTGCTGTGGAGAGCAATACCTTCAAAGATTTTTTTTTTTTTTTTTTAAACAACGAATAAAGTCAAATAAATAATAGTAATAATATGCGGCCCAGGCTGGCACAATTTCCTTGTGCTCTGTGTTGAAAAAGCAGCAAGAAAAATGAATTCAGAAAAAAACAATCAATTATGTGTCCTTTCTTTGTTTTTCATTAGTTGGTAGACCTTGCCCTAAATCTATTCTACAGTGTTCACTGTGAAATTACAGGGAGAGGGATTTTAACACCCAATATTGTCAACTTGGAACCAGAGAAAAACATAAAACTAAGAGTTCAAGAGGAATTAAAAATACTTTTTTTTATTACCAGTCATTTCTATGCACACTGTTAGCCACCAAGTACTAATGGATGCACAAATCATAAATATACATATTGAAGTGAATCTGACAAACCCGAACCATTAACTGGTGTATTTATCTTGTGACTAATTCCCTACCTAATTTGTAAAAAATACTCCACCTTTAGTCCCAGGCAGGTATATTTTGTTCAAATATAGACAAAGAAGACAGATGGAAACTGATTTCTCATCAGCAATACTTGCCTCCCTTTTAACAAACCACGTTGTCCATGTTTATTCAGTACCTTTTATATATGTGTAGCTATAGAAATGATGAACTGGAAGCAACCTGCTGATCTTCTGCATTTCTTTTCACGTCTTTGGGTACTTGTAATTTGCGTTAAGTCAGCATGCATCGCAACACTCAGTTGGAAGTTGACAGGAAGAACTCGTATAAATTACTGTCTCCTCTCAAGCCCCCAGTTGGTTGTGGCAAATGGGCGCTTGTACTAGTCCAGATTCTGCTGGAGGTCTCTTCCTGTTTAGGGGGAGTTTTTCCTCTCTTCATGCTCGGCATGAGGGATTGCTGTACAAGTCAACGGCAAAGCAAAGTACATGCTCATCTAGGAGGAGTTAATACCGCAAGTCAATGACTCGAAGCAATTTGCAGGGTTTCCTCAAATGGAAACTCTTCAAAAATATTTTTGAATAATTAATTAAGCAAACTTCAATGTTTCATAACTAAGATCAATTGGAATGCATGTGTGATTGATTTGAAATATTTTTTTTGTAAAGCGCCTCGAGACGTTTGTTGTGAATTGACGTTCTATAAATAAACTGAAGTGAATTGAGTATAGGTTTCTGTCACTCAGTGGGCTTTTACCTGTGACAGCATCTTAGGTGAAGCTTCCCCTCCTGTCTCTCCCTCATTATGATCAGGCTAAGGCTCATCAGGCTCTCAGGCATCAGGAAAGCACAGCAGTCAAAAGCCTCTGAGCAATTTTTAATTTTTAACCATTTATGTTTTGGATTTTCTTTTCTGTTTTACTTGCGCTTCACCTTCCACCTTATTCTACTGCTATAAATGAGTTACTCTTCTTTGACAGTTGTTTTTTAAAAAAAAACAAACATACATAGAAGTTAGTGGAAGCAGGAATGCTTAATTTGCTGATCACAGCTGCTACTTTCTTTAAGTCAGACTGACATAACTCGTGTGTCCAGCAGAAGGAAATAAGACACAGTTATTAGCTCAATGCTTACAAAGTCATGGCACTTTAACATGATAACTCTGACTTTTGCAGTCAAAAGTCGTGACTCTGTGCCACGGGCGTATTTGTTTGCTCCTCTTCATCAAGCTTCTTGCTGATGGACCTAGTGTTTGTGAGGAGTAGGACGGGGAGCGGCGGCTTATGAGGCTGTTTGCTCAGCCTGCCTTGTGGACTCCCCCGGCTGCCGTCTGTCTGCTCCTGTCTGAGCCCGACCGACCGTGATCCACGCTCCTGATAACTGCTCTGGACGGAATGAGACCGATGGAAGTCACTCGCTGTGTCAGTGTGACGTTGTTGTCCCGTTTTCAACAAAACCGCCTGACATGTATGTGTTAATTGTCTGGTTGAAAAGCTGAAAGCTGGTGTCACCATGGAAATAGTTATTGGTTAGTTAAATAAAGAAATTGATTCAATAGTTAAATAATAAATTAAACATAATTTCTACTCAGGTCCCCCCGCCCTTACTAATGACGTCGTTGCAAGTGGGTGGCTTGACTGTTCTGTAAATTATGCTACAATCTGGGAAAAGATATTTGTCAATTATTGCAAGAGCGCAATTTATTTTTTAAATTTTCACATTGCTCCTAAGAACTATTCATTGGTGTATGATAAATTGCATTTTTGTCTTTTCTCGCACGAGCTTTCAACTTCGACTTGACATCATAGTTGGAGTTCAGTCCTCGCTCATTGTTGCTTTGGAAACGGCGAAAAGCAAGACAAAGGCAAGCCCACCCTGTAGCTAAGAAAGTCTGTGAAGAGCAGCCATGATAAAAGATGTAGGGTCACTGTGTGTGTTCTTGCAGGTGGTACTGCTTTCTGCCGGAGCAACAATAGATTTGCCCATTTCTTTGACTATTTCATCCCCTGGGAGCCATTTATCTGCTCCAATTGTGCAGAAGGTTTTATAAAACAAGAAAGTTGTATTTTTAGTAGATGGTGTCAGAATTAGCTTTTCAAATAGTTTTTCCCTCATGACATGACCAAAGGTCTAATATTAAATGTCAAATTTAAAACTTAGAGGTCCTAATTATAGGTGATAGCAGTACATTCTTGGAATTTGTCTACTGTTTCCAGCTTGTTATACAAAATTAATGTAAGAAAGTCATAAAAATGTGTAACTGTGCTGCATTATTTAAGAAATAGGAAGCAACAGTCTGCTGTCATATAGTTGTATCCCTTACCTTTACACACTACGCATTTTTACTACATAAATCTTTACAGAATATAGGCATATTAGGAAAATTTGTGGATATTTTTGACACAAAAGAAAATAAAATATCTTAACATTTACACTAAGCTAGGGTACAATCAGAAATATTAGATAATGTGCCTTAACTCTACGCCTGTGTGTTCAAGATTCTTGTTATCTTGAACAATACACACTTGGTGTTTCTTTTGTTTTGTCTGGAAACCTTGAAGACTATGTTGAGATTTAGGTTTTGTGTTTGATGGTTCGGCAGCAATGTCCCAAAACAAAGATCTTTTTTAACAAAAGCTGGTCTGCTGCAGATTATTGTTTTTTTTTTTATTTTTTATAAAGTTGTCTCAATGTAGCTAAACTCTCATTAAATATTTACAGGTATCCACATTTTATCTTCCATAAAGCAAAACAATTGTAACATTTTCTATAAAAAAGCACCACCAGACAGTACTTATTTAAATTGTAGGCCTCCCTAAAGCATGTCATGCTCGGCATTTTTTTTGTTGATCGTCATGATTCATAATGCTGTGTAAAACAGTCAGTGGACAAAATCTAATTTAAATACATTAATTTGCCGCCTCCTTTCTCTACCTGCCTCTGCTGCGTCTGCAGGCTCTTTCTTCCATGAGATGAGACGTCTATGCACTAACAGCAGCTGAGATGGCCAAGATAGAAACCTTTGTTGATATTGTTACATTTAAAATAAAGAAAAACTGCATGTTGTATGTTGTTTTTTTGGAATTCTAATTAGTACACTGAACTTAGCTTCTGCCCTGATATTCCTTTTTAAATGTTGCTATATGCTAATATTCTTGTAGTCCTGCTTCCAGTTTCTGTTGACATTAAACACTGAATCAACAATATGCTTCAGGTGCTCCTTTCCTGGCGTCTGTCTCGAATTAATGTCGAATCATCAATCAATCAAATATTTTTTTTATGGCACATTTCAGCAACAAGGCATCGCCTTACATCATGAAAACACAAAAATACAAAGCTATAGAACGCACAGCCAACAGTTGAAACATTACATGTTAAGCTCCATTGTTTCATATCAGATTGTTGATTAATGCTTCATTAATTATGTTTCCAAAGCAACTCTAATCAGGTGGGCTGATTAGTCTAGATTTAAAGGAAGTCAGTGTTTCAGCTGTTTTGCAGTTTTCTGGAAGTTTGTTCCAGATTTGAGGTAAATAGAAGCTGAATGTTGCTTCTCCATGTTTGGTTCTGGTTTTGGGGATGCAGAGCAGAACCAGAACCAGAAGACCTGAGAGGTCTGGAAGGTCGATACAACAGCAGCAAATCTTTAATGCATTGTGGTTCTAAGCCGTTCACTGATTTATAAACTAACAGCAGTATTTTAAAGTTTTTGCTCTGAGCTACAGGGAGCCAGTGTATGGACTTTAAAACTTGTGTGATGTGCTCTATCTTCCTGGTTTTAGTGAGAACCCGATCAGCAGCGTTCTGGATCAACTGCAGCTGGTAGATTGATTTTGTTAGGCAGACCTATAAAGACCCTATTGCTATAATAAACGCGGCTAAAGATAAACGCATGGATGAGTTTCTCTAGATCTCGCTGAGACATAAGTCCTCTAATCCTGGAGATGTTCTTCAGGTGGTAGAAGGCCGACTTTTTAACTGTTCTTATGTGCCTCTGCAGGTTCAGGTCAGAGTCCATCTGACTCTATTCCCAGATTCCAGGCCTGATCACTAGGTTTTAGTTGTAATAATTGAAGCTGTGTGCTGATTAGATCATTCCTCTTTAGGTCTAAAAATAATAACTTCAGTTTTGTTTCAACAATTATCTGTTGGCAACAAATTCAACTTAGTAGTGTTGGTGGTAGGAAGTACCAGTTATTAATATGGTGTTGTCTAAAAACCCTTCTTTTATTTCATGCACTCAACGTGAAGTGAGGCTTCATTCAACAAAATCTCCTTTACACAGAGCAGATGATCAGATTTCACAGAGATGCACTTATGGTGTGAAGCTGTTCATAGGTAATGAGCACAAATACGGATGATGGTTCAACAGCAGATATTCTTGGTAAACCTACATTATACCAAGGCCATTCACTTTCAACAAACCGCTGAGTTCAGCATGAGTTTAACTTTCATCTCAAACTGGCTGTAATTTAATGAATTTGATAACCCTCATAAAAATACACATTTGCACTGCTGTTCAGGTCGGTCCAGGTTTTCTGTACTCGCCTACAAAACCAGGGAATGGTCCAAATTGGATAAAAATTGGAACGGTGATGTGCATACATGGTGGCGGGTGCAGTGACTGTGATTGAACATTGTCGGATGTCAGAACAACCGACAATGAAAATCATGTGCTAATGTTCTATAAGACACCGAAGGCACTTTGTCAACACAGTGGACATTAATCACAGTTGACTCCGTTTGACACAGAAAAGTGTGTAGCTAAGGCCAAGTTGCTGTATTATGCAATTACCCAGCAGATGGAGTGTGTAGATGTCACTGTGGTCCAATGCCGGCACCAGTGGGTACTAACACAGTCTCTTTCCACACTGTGTAGACCTCACATGCTGACTGTAGTTCTTACATCACCCTTTATTTACAATCTCACTCCCAGAAAAACCCATTTGGCACAACTAAATGTGTGTGTTCTCTTTCATCCACTAAAGCAGACTCGGAGTTTATCTGTTAAGACGTCTCTCTCTCCTTGATAAAGCCGCTAAAGGAACTACTGCTGCCATTAATGCCTTAATTCTCTGAAACATAGAAAGCCCTCCTGGATCTGTTTCTTTTTCATGTGTATGTTCTGTGTTCTCAAATTCTTAGTCGGTAACAGCAGATTACCGTTGACTCTAAGCCTGGTTCTGCTGGAAGTTTCCTTTCCGCTGTCACTACATGCATGCTCAGGGTGAGGGATGGCAGTAAAGTCAACGGCAATCTGCTGTGTTTCCTTATATGGAAAACGTTCTTTAACCAATTTGAATAATAACCCGACTGCATTTTTGGATAACTAAGATCCAAAGTGGAACATATGTTTTTATCCTCCAGCAAGAATGAATAAAGATAACCAGAACGTGCAATTCAAAAGCATTCAAGGTCATTAGCTCACATTTTCCTCTGGCTACCTATCAGCATCTAAATACTGAAAAATACTGTAAAATGTAAAGAATACACAGTTCAACTATGAATTAATGGAAGAACTTAGCATCTTTTGCTCCTGATTAGACCCTCAAACTGTGCAGATAAGTCAGACAACAAAAGGTTATAAGGACAATCGAACATTTTCTTGGGAGTGTTTCTAAATCAAATGAGATATTTTTTCTTCCAAATGACATAAAAAAAAAACATTGTCATGAATTTTTGAACAGAGGTCAAGAGAAACCTCAAGAGCTGAGTTTGCAAACCAAACAATAAAGATGATTAGTTTCAATGACCAAATGTCTTCTTGTTATGGACACATTTTTTTAAGTAACCATAAATTAACGCTTTGCTGCAAAGAAAAAATTGAGGATTTACTTCCATAGTTTGATGTTTACGTATATTAATTACTAAATATTTTATTTGACTCTACTGGAATTCCTGAAGGAGTTAACTCATCCCAGGTTTTCTTGCTAATTGACAAATAAGCATCTAAGATTTGCATGAGGAGTAGAAATAACTAGGAAGAGGTGGAGCTGGTTGTAAATGGCTGGTTTTGTTTTAAATCGTTGTTATTTCATGTGGCAGTGTAATTGAACTGCTACCACACACCTGTAAAGTGTTGCTTGACGTTTTAAAGTTTTCACAAAAAAAACCCCTAATCATTCAACGGATGCTATATAAAATCTAATTCTTTGCAAAAATCTGAGAACAGATTAAAACTCATACAGTACAAAAGCAGATCAGTCTGAAATGTCAATCACTGATGACATGTTATCAGTGATGTGATCAATAATGAGGGTATTTGCTAAACACATTTTCTTTTATTTTTTCTTATTTGCAGTATAGATTTCAGATGGCAATGATCTATCAACAAAAAAATCCCAAACAAGTAAAAGGTGCAAGTTCACCTGAAAATAGGTGAACTTTAGAGCTCAGAAGTAAACTGGTCCGTTCCAGGGAATGTGTTTAACAGAGCTGGTTCTGATTTGAAATTTCAACAAGCGCTTTTTATTACAGAAAGCAAATTAAATCTGAGGAACTTATTAGTTACTGGTTGTTTTGGACTTTCAGCCTCACCCAGGAATCAGATCTGGACCTTTGAATATACAGTTTAAGAACACATGCTTCGTAGGTTAAAAAAAATATTAAAAATCTGATTTTCTCAAGTTCATGGCAGTGGTAGCCCTGTTAGCCATCCTGTCATTCTGAAGAAAAACTTTGTTTAACATAGAAGGGGGAAAGAGAGAGTACGCATGGAGGATTGCAGCAGTTGCTCCTTCAGTGTCTATGTCCAGAAATGAGACGTCAAAGACACAATTATTCTAACGATAATATAAAAATGTGTGTACAAAAAAAATGGTTATTGGATATTTTATATACAGTACAGACCAAAAGTTTGGACACAACTGTGTGTCCAAACATTTGGTCTGTACTGCATATAACCAAAGTTAAATAACACTTCAACCAACAGAAATGCTAAACTGTTTTTTTTTCTCCTGCAAGCTGATAAGTTATTATAAAGTGATTTATTAATTTAGCTTTTCACAGAAGACTCTTTACACCTTTAATTTGTAAACAAATCCAGATTTATTAAAAAAAACTAGTGTTATTTTTAGATACATGAAACCATTTACTAATAGATGCAACCTCTTTCTCTCTTTTTGTCTTAGTGCCTCCAAAAATCATCAACTTTTCAAGGGATATTGTGGTAAATGAGGGATCTAATGTTACCCTGATGTGTCAAGCCGGCGGTAAACCAGAGCCGTCCATCAGCTGGAAATTTATCTCCAATTCAGGTAAGCTGTTGGCCTGCTAAAGGAGTGACATTATAGAGGAGCTGTTCAGCCTGCTTCATGTTTTAGTGCTTTATGTTGCTCCTGTCTCTCACTCTCCCCCACATCCCAGGTGTTTTCACATCTATCAGTGACTTTGTCTCACACCCGGTGGATTTTGCGCTTCGCTAACTTCCCATCATTACCTGTTCCAGGTCATCATTATGCTGCAATCATTTACTGGGAAATAAATTGGCCCTGTTGTAATTGGACTAATGAATTAGTATAACTAAATGGATGTAAATATTTTATGAGCAGTTTGACTGATGGAACAAAGGAAGGAGGATTAAAACGGGACGTTGCTTTTAGTTGCTCACCATGGCCAAATCTTTTTCTGTCTCATTTTCATTCCACCTTCTATGTTTTTAGTGTGTTTGCTTCTCTATTACTTTAGGAAGATTGGATTAAACTGAGACTTGGTTGCCAGTTCTGTAAGCTTGTGTAGCCTTGCGTGGCCTAATTAGGAAAAACACATGCATTTATGAGCTTTTAGGAAACCCAAACTCTGTGGCGTCATTTGTGCTGCTCTTTATTTAAGCCACAGTTTGTGTGTCGAGATTCTAACATGGTGTAAATGTGACTAACCTGCCTGGGAGGAGATAAGCAGCGAGAGGAGACGGTAATTGTTTCTTTGGAGAATCAGAAACAGTGAGCCAGCTGTTTCCCCTGGAAATCAGAGCCAATTGTTTTCACACATAGATTTGGGTGTAATATAACGGTTGAGTGGATTGCTTTGCGAGACTTATTTTATTATTTCTCTCTTTCCAAAAATGACTAAAGCGCTACATTTATAAACCTAATGAACTGGGCGACCATTGTTGTGTACGGTGGGCAGACGAGGCACTTTACTTTCGTAGCAGAGACCAACAATTCTCATATAGGTTCCTGTTTTGTGTCTGTCTTGATGTAACAAATACAAGTTGAAAGAGTACAGAACAACAAAGAAATCAGTAACGTAGCAATAGACGAACGCTTAGTTTCTGTTTTGTCTTCAAACTGAACTGGTCGGCGTGTCGAAAAGCTCATGATTTCTCCTTTTCCCTCGTGATTTTCCTGCCAGCACTCTTGAGCTCGTAATTCCCAAACGCTGCCATATTTCGAAGGAAACCTCAGACTTATAGACTGATGCTTACAGGCTTTAATAGGCAATTTGCATTTAAAACCACTGCACAGATTGTTATAGCCTAAAGGCCTGAATATACCGCCGTGCATCTATGAATGCCGCCGAGTAGGAAAGCACAGAGCATTCGTCTCTGTCTGTATTGTACAGTCACCTCTACAGTACCGGTACGGGGGATCAAATTTATGTCACGCAGGCTTTGCAGTTGAGTGGACAAGAGAGTGGAATGAGAGGTGTGAATTAGGTTAAAGTGGAAAGAAAGAGGACTCTGATGCAGGACAAGGAAAACTGCATTATTGCTTTTTATAGTAGAACCGCATCAATAATTTATTGATGATTGGGATAGCTTGCTCCGTTTTTTTTGTTTTTTTTCTGCAATTACATACAATGACTTTAATTTGGTGGACTCATGATATGCTTTGCGCGAGTTGAATCTGATTCTTTCATTTCAATAACTTGTTTTATTGACAAACTGTGTCTGCCGAGCTACCTTTGCCTTAATTATGCTGTAATTAAATTCATATCCTGTTTTCAAAGAAGAGTACATAAGATGATTTTAGAAACTCTGTATATGTAGTAGCCCTACGAGGTTATTGATTAAGAAGCAAGAGATACATATATGAATGCCTCTTTCATTATATTTACCCAGAGAATTAATATTATGTGGCTGCACTAACGCTGAAACAAGCTGAAAATTTCATTAATTAATTCAGCTACTGTTGCGGGTGGGTAATATGGATTTAAAGTTTTATCACAACATTTTGCAGTACTTTAATGACAATGATAAACGTGACAGTTAGGACTATGAATTGCTTCTTTTCACATAAAGAAGCATAATTTGTATCACTAGACTGAATACAGTCACTCTGTTTAATCATATGTTCAAATGTATTGACATGTACTGAATGATACTCTGAACAGTGAAGAAAATGCTAAAACTGACAATCCCAAGAATATGGTCAGTTTACATTTTATTTGAAACATTTTTAATTGGAGTTATTTTGATAACAATAAATCAAAATTCCTATCATGATAAGAAATGTATCACGATAAATGATACAATAAATGCCCACCTTTAGTTCCTATTAACTGAACACTAATAGAGCTTTGAAATTTAGTTCCTACATTTTCCAAAACTAAATAGTCAGATTTAGTTCAGATGGTTATGACAAAGAAAAGTAGTGTACCACTGACCACTATACATTCTTTGTCACCATTTTTTGTTTACCAAAAGTTTTCATTTTTTTATTCTCTTACGCAGCAGACTCTTGCCCTTGGCATTACATGCCTGCATTGTGTATGAAGTTTATTTCTGTTTTTTGCGCAACTATTGCCTATCACATCGGCTCCTTTGTCAGCAATCACACTGGAGGATTGACAGAGAAATGTAATAAGAAAATAAGAAGAATAGAGAATAGCATAGCAGCATGTTCTAATTCTTGGAGGAGCCCAAATCTTTGTTTCAGTTCCTAGCAACTTCTGTGTAACACGTCCAGCCCAGGGCCAGTCAGTGTGGACCTACTCAGTGTGAGCACTCCTGTGTGTTTTAAGAGTGAATTAAAAAATAATGAGACACGGCGTGTGCGTGTGTTTGACGACGTGTTTGCGTGTGTGTGCTCCAATATCCAAAGGATTTCAGACGAGCAATGGGGCACTCAGAGGACTGAGACAGCTGGTCATCACATTTGATATATAGTTGGCTTTAAGGCCCGGTGATGGATCAGAAGGGATTCCTGTTTTCCCTGCAGAGCACACAACCTGCATAGTTTTCAGCGGAGGTGGTCAGCTATCACAGGCTGCAACAGGGCAGCCAGAACAAACCTGCAGAGACTAGACACTCAGAGAGCTTCATTTAAAAAGGTGGACTGTGGAGGTTATAGGAAGAGTCTTGGCTGTGTACTTCAAGAAGCCACAAAGGCCAAATATTTCCATGCTGTACATGTATCAAAATACATTTTTTTGTCTTCTTGCAGTTTAGCAAGAAGAAAAACTACGTCTATAAAACATAGTTGAAACCAGATATTTACATATGCAACATGAAAATACGCAATCTGTCTGAAAGTAAATCAGACTTCATATTTACTGTTCCAGATCAGTTACCAAAATTCTACAACAATACAAATTATTTAGAGAATTTCTTTGAATTTTTTTTGTTTTGGCTCAGGTGGCTTTTATTTGAGAGTGGTTAGACAGGAAAGTGGGTAATGAGAGAGAGAGGAGGAAGACATGCAGCAAAGGTCGGGATTTGAACCTGTGACGTCCGCGTGGAGGACTAAGGAATCCATACGTGGGTTGTGCTTTTAATCTGCACCATCACACCACTCACACTTCTTAAAGTTTACTCAAACTCTGAATTTTTTATGCGTTCTATAATAATTGGTAAATTTGTGTTTTAACACTGTGTGGTTTTCTGAAATGTTGGCCCATTTGTCCTGACAATACTGTTGAATCAAGTCTGCCTTGCTCACATCCACACACACCTTTCCAGCTGTGTTGTGCAAAGATTTTTTCCCTATGGAGCTGAGATTTTTGATTTGTGATGGCCACTCTGAAGTATTGCCAAGCCAGATTGTTACCAATGGGGTTATGCTTGGGGGGTTTTTTGTTCATTTGGGAGACCTATTTATGTCAGAATAGTAACTTTCTGCTGAAAACTTGTTCAACAGTCCAGTCTGTTTTCTGCTCAGCCCAGAAAAGACACCTGACATTGTCTCTGGTTCAGAAGTGGCTTGATGCAGAGAATGTGACACTTGTGTTGTCTGGGTTGAACTTCACTTGACTGTCCTCAAGGCTGTGGTTGTCTCTGTTGCTGGCGCATATGTTTCTTACGAACTTCTTCCTTATACTCAATTTTCTGTTAATATGCTTGGATACAGAACCAGCTGGTTCAGCAGTGACCTTTTCTGTCTTCTTCTCCTTGTGAAGGCTGTCCATGATTGTCTTCTGGACATCTGTCCAATCAGCAGTCTTCCCCACGATGGCGTCCTCTACCGACCCACAGTGAGAGACGGTTTAAGGGCTCAGAAACCTTTGCAGGTGTTTTCTGTTAGTTTGCTGATACGATGTGATACCATGAGTTTCGAGTTTTGACTCTTTGCCACATGTTCTAATTTTCTGAAACACTGAATGTTGGGTTTTCATTATCTGTAACACAAAATCTTCAAAATTACAAGAAACAAGACTTAGAATATTTCTCTCTATACGTGATGATTCTATAATATATGTGAGTTTCATCATTTTTAGATGACTAGCAAGAAATATTGCGCAAATATGCCTTATTCTGCATTTTTGAGACGTACTATTTGTGTTTGCAAAGTAGATGGCGATATGAAAAGCAAAATGCACACGTCTCCATTTTCCTTGAAACCAGGTATTTGACCAACACAGACTGGCTTCAATACTATCCCCAAAATAGCTCGCAGTGAGCGATGCTCTGCAATTATGAGTGAGTCAAATGTTGATCAGTTGAAATAGGGAATTGATCTGCCGAGAGAATAGCCTCATCAAGTTTTATGTCATTTTAAGCATGATCGCTTTGTTCCAGAACGATTTCGCCATAGGAAATATGAATTGTGTAACAGCTCAACTGCTTGCCTGTAGTGAAGCAATTAGACTTAATACGGGCCATCTCAATAGGACATCACAATGTCTATTTAGTTGACAGCTGTCTTTTAAAACATTATTAAATGCACAAAGGGAGTCTCAGAAGTACGTAGATCTACATTACCACCAGGGGTTTTTATAAAAGACTGGTTTCTCTCAGGCTTAAGTTAACAAAAATAATGACAGTACATTTACTGTAAAAAAAAAAAAAAAAACATAGAAAGAAAAAAAAATAGTCACTGAAAAATAACATGTCCCTTCAGCTGGTCTGTTCAAGCATAGCTTATGTAACAGAAATCTGATCCAAATGCCTTTAGTTTTGATTCTCTAAGCATTATAAATAAAACATTTAAACATGGAGAGTCATATAGAGAAATATTTTCGTCTAGTATTAGTAAAATGGCTGCAGGAGAATAATGAATATAAACCACGTTACAAATGGCACGTTTGTTTCCCTAATACATTTCTCTTTGGATTAGCTGCTACAAAAACATATCACCAAACAATAAGAGCTGTAATCATTTCTTCGTCTGTCTTTACATGAGAAAGAATTTTGGACTTCCATCCTGAAAGCAGCAAGAGACGCTCTGACTAACAGAGCTGAAATCAATGGATGCTCTTATTTACACAGCGTTAGCAGCAGAAGATGATAAAATGGAATTTATTGACATTCTCCTGGAGGCTTTTGAGAAACTCTAATACTGCTTTAATCTTCTTATGGACTTCTGAGAATATGTGCCTGCTTCTTCGTCTTCTGAGGGACAGTGAAATACCATCAGGGTATAAACTACGGTTTAGATTCAAAATTGTCAGGCTGCCTTTCCCCATTTTGAGAAAAAGAAACCTCCGCGGGTGTTGTTGATTCATGCCAGTCGGATGTGATAACCATGGAGGCTCTGAAGGGCAAGACATTTTCTAGCAATGACAAAAAAAATTATAATTAAACTGACCTTATAACTTATTGGAAGATTTCGAAATAGTTCTCTTTTTAACCGAGAAAAAAGTTAAACTTTTATTCATAAAAGTTTAACTTTTTTTTTTTTGGTGGCCCTGAAAATGAAGTGGAAAAAAGATATATTTTGATTAATTAACTCTGATCAATTTTACCTTCTGTTTGTTTTTCTAAAATGCTTTTTTAAAATAAATGTTCAGCCCTGAAAAGCAATTAAGAAATGAAACAAATAAAAGGTTCATTTTTGTGTGTTATTTCGAGGGCATCGCATGAAGTGAAACACTTCACAGACATCAGAAATGGGATCAATTAAAAGTATTAAAAGTAAATAACAGAATGAAACACTTGGTAGGTAAAGTATAATAAAATAAATATTACACGTGCCAGAAAGATCTGGTTACTAGAAATCTGAGATTAAGGTTAACGAATCTTACAGATTATCCATGTGTTACTTGGCCGCTATGCTTAGTGCTGTGATAGTATTCCTTGTACTTCTAAACAAACAGTTTAGTCAACTTTATATAAAGTATGAAGGAAAGTGTAGAACAGAAATGTTCAGTTATCATCTCTTGTTTCGAAGCGTTGAACAAATAAAAACTACTTCTATCACAAATAACGGAATACTGTGAAGAATGCCATATTGTGGACGGAGGTGAAGGGAGTCTTCATGTTGTCAGCGCAATAATGAAAACTGGAACATTTCTGAAGGAATTTAAACTGGTCCTGCCAAAGTGTGCCTGTCGGCTGGAACCCAGCGTTCTGATGCTAAAAATTAGCATCAATGCTAAAGTAAGCTACAATGTACTCAACAGCATGTGGAGAGTCACAAGCAGGTTGAGTAACATGGACTTCATTCAGTACGTATAAGCTAAAATTAGCCAAAATGCTAATGTTAGCCTAAATGCAATGTTAGCATGCAGGTTAGCAGGCTAGCATATTGTCTTACATTGACTTCCTCCATTCAATGTGCTAAACATGGCTAATAAATAAACAAAATAGCTAAAATACTTATTTTAGGGAAAAGGCTACTGCTAATGTGGACATTAGCTACTGTGGGGGGCTCAAACATTAGCACTGCTAATGTTTGAGCTAATGTTAATGCAGTGTCTTTATACTTCGTGGCAAGAAAAAAAAGCTCTTTTCTTAACACCAAATTAATTATTGTTTATAAAACATAAGTTCTTTTGAAATACTGCGTATCTGCTTGGACACAAGATATTTACAGTTGGTAAAATTTACTTCGTGGCACTTGGTTACCAGAAAACACGCGCATCTCTTAGCAACAGATTAACAACAAATATTGTTGTTGTTCAAAAAACATAAGATTTATTCTGCTCTTTTCAAATACTACTTACCTTATACTACTTGCTACATAACAAGATTTGTGCATTTGGTGAATTTTTCCGAAAATTGAAAATGTCAAAGGTAGCGGCAGTTATTTTGAGGTGTAGAGTAAGAGATGCCTTCAATGCATTGCATGGAGGCATTTCAATGCTCTCCTTTGCATTGCTATGGCAGGCCCCAATAATTACATTAAAAAAACTGGTCCAAGGCTAGTTATTTTCAACCCCAAGCCAGTTGTCTGATAACCTCTGGTCCCAAAGCACCTCTGGTCGCCTCCCTTTCCCAGAGGGAGAAATCACAGAAAATTATTAATTATTTACAAGAATTACAGCACATTTATAGTGGTGGAAATTTGACCATTAACTCAGGCTAGCGACGTCAAACAAGAAAATTGTGAGATGTTAAACTCTTGTTACTGTGGTCACTAACCCGTCCTGTGTTGGGTTCACCCTAAGTGATGGAAATTTTGGACTTTTGCTCGTGTTTGTTGCTTCCGTGTTTTGTGTACTGTTTTCTAGATGACATGAAAGATAAAAGTAAAAAAAAAAACATGCTAAAATCACAGCACCACCTAGTGTCCTGGCCTTATAACTACAGGAAAGTCAACATGTCTTGGTGGTCTTCTGTTTACATGGAACTTTTCCCTAATCAACATTGAAAATAGCATCAGTTTCCAGACTGCGGTCTCCTGCAAACATAGCCTGAGCTTCCTTAGCCAGATGCGTGGCTTTCAGGCTCCAATAAACATCTAATATTAATAATTTAGACTTCCCAAACGATTCCGCTCTAAGCCTATCTCTACAAATGATGTATCTTTTCGTTTCACAACACTTCTTACAATGTGCTACAAAACAATGTGAAAGGTATTGACAAGCCAAATCTATATTTCCAACAGATACTCTGTGCTAGCAACCGTTTCAGAAGACATTAAGCTGCCTTGTTTCATGGTAACACAGACTCAGAGCTACAGTATTACCAAGATTCTATTTTTTCCTCTCTCAGTCTTTTTATGTTTGGTTTCTTCAAAGGAAAGAAAAAATACATCAAAAGGGCCCTGGCAAATTAGGAAATTCCATATGCTGACGGCTGATATTCAGCATGTATACTCGCATCTCACACAGGCATAATTTAAGAGTTAAACTCATTCGATGGGTGGCTTATTTGTGTTTTCACTTTTCTTGTGCTCTATTTCAATAATGTAGACTTTCTTTCTGATTCCCAGTCAAAACAGCCTTAGTGTGGTGCCGTCGCCACCTCTTCTCTTAAAGCTATTCACTCAGTGACCTTTCGCTCACGAGCAAGCCGGTTACAGCTTTTTGATTCCCAGTTTGTCGTGGCTTACGCTTGCTACCATCTAAGCAAATCCTATCTGCTATTCTACTTCAATTTCCTCTTCCCTGCCGGCTTCAGTTCATCAATTTGAATCTACCCTCTTTGTGTCTCCACACTCTTTCCTGAAATGCGTGCATCCCTCAAGCATCTGCTCTTACTGTCCTCCCGTCCTCTCCCCACTAAGTTGCTCACCTTGCCCTGCGCCCAAATGTCTTTGTCGCTTTCCATTTTCTACCCCATTTTCTTCTTTGCCCTTGAGTTTGAACATAGCATTTCAGGGACACAGAGAGGGTACATTATCTTCTGCCCAGCCTCTCCTGAGACATCCCTTCTCTTTCTGCTTTCTTCTTCTGGAAACCTTCTTCTGTGTGGTCTCCCTGATGACCTGCCCTGTCACTTTGATGGCAGTGTAGGACAAAGTACTCTCCTGCTAATGAATAGGCCACAAAGCCAGAAGTCCTATTTAACAAAGGCTAAGCCACTGAAAGTCAAGGGTAGCTTTGCATCGCTGCTGAAATTGCAAGTAGAATCCATGTTGTTTTTGTCTATATGGGAAAACGTATTTTTTTGTGTGTATTTTTCTGAATGTTGGATGGTGCTGCAGGCATTCAGAGTGAGTGGGTAAGAGGCATTCACTTTCTATATTCTGAGACAATTTAAAGTGGTCAAAAACCAACAATCAGTTAAAGTGAAATTACTTAAAATTATTATGATTATTATTATTTTTTTACTTATTTGATAAAACTTCACAAAATATTGCAAAGTCATTCTAACCAGCTTAGGCTTTATATCAAATAAACTGGTGTTAAGGTGTGTGTAGATATGGAACTCAAGGTTGAAGAAAATGTATTGAAAGGTAATTAAAAGCAAACTGCAGGAGAAATGAACATGAATATTATGGACTGCTTTATACTGGACTAGGTTTCTAATTCTGCTTGGCTGGCATTGCACCAAGAACTTTACTGCAAGACTTTTGGTTCTGTGGCTTCGATGTGAAAACACCATAATGTAGCTCGTCTGCCGCTGCAAGGATCTTAACAGGCATCTGAAACAAACAGAAATTTTAATTCTCCACGCAAAGCCAGAAAAAATGCACTGTACCTGGAGTCGCTGCGCAGAGGTCAGTGTCGGCTACACACTCAACCATGAGACGGCTGGGGAGACCTTTCCAACGTGTGCACACACAGATGAGCCCAACGGTATCACACTCCTGGCAGATCTAAGCTAACTAAGAGCGAGAGGAAGTTTAAGTTCTTCAGGCAACATTTTAAATACAAACTGTGTTTGTCATGATGTCTGTGAGTCCCGTGAGGGGGAGGGGATGAAAAAAGTGTGAGTAGCAGCTTCTAGGATAGTCACAGTGAGACTGACACAGACGTTCAGGCTTCGGTGTGATCACCTCAGTTAGCATTGAAAACACACGTTTTGGATTTTGGTGTGGATAATTTTTTTGGGACTGCGCAAAATTCAAATGTAAACATCAAAAGGCAGAGAGTGGTGTGAACGCTGTTTATAGAAAGTGCTTCATCTGCCTCTTTTCCTCTAGAGGAAGGTAGAGAAACAGAGACTGAGGAAAAAGTACAGATTTAATGACATCAGAGTCGATACATTCTGTTTTTTCCTGTTACTTTAAGGTTCAATATATGCATAAACTATTTTCAACTCTTTATGTTGTTCTATTTTCATTATATTGGTGAAATCTTTTAATTGTTGGCCTTTTCAAATCTTTTGTTTTACTTACAGGCGGTTGGGTAAGGTTTAGTTTTTACCAGGATGGCAAATTTCTGTGCCTCGGTTTTCATAAAGGTTATATTTACTTTAAATGTATTTACAAAATCAAACAACAACAAAAACACAGATATTTTGGGTGTGTTTTTGTTTTATAGAACCACACTATAATTCTCAAACCGGTGGGCCAAGTGAGCTGTGATTTATGCGTACTCTTAACATGTTAGACATATGCTTTGGCTGCAGGACCTGGCAGGAATTCAGCTCCTCAGCCTTATCATGATTAGCTGTCCGCTGAGGTTTTACTGTGTCTTTAACAGACATTATGGTCTCTGCTGGTGACTTAATAATACTATAAATCCCAAGTGAGGAAAAGCGTAGCTGAAATCTGCACACTTTTAAAGCATCGGCCCTCCTGATACTTCTCATCAGGTGACGAGTGTCACAGAGACTTTCCGTTCTCTTAACAGCCTTCCCAGGTGCAATTCAGTAATGTACTCAAACCCAGTCGAGTGAGTCTGTGAGCATTTTATTAGTCACTTTTAACGTCTTTGGAGGGAACGTCGTGTCAATTCTGGCTTTTTGTTTTCTGCACTGAATGCTGTATTAAGTCTCTCTGTCAAGCACGTCCTACTGATGAAAGTAAAAGAACCAGATCTGGTATTTCATCCCGTTCACTTTCTCATACATCTCTACAGCCGACTTTAGATGCTTGCAGGCATAAGAGACAGAGTAAAAAGGAGGATGATATGGACGTTTTGGCAGACAAGAAATGATGAGTGGGGGGCTGAACAAAGCACTAATCACGAGTCCTACTCTGAAAATGTCAATGTGCTCAAGAAACCTCTTTGCAAGTGTCAAAAGAGAATACACGTGTATGAAAGGCAGACAGAAGTGGGCATATGTCACGATATTTACCAGTTTGAGCTTCAACATGTGCAGAATGTGTCTGGCCATGTCAGACCAAATTGCTGTTGTTCAATTGTGGGAGAATCCTCAACACAACCACTGTTACTCGCTTTAAATCCCGGTGTTTTGATAGTGGGAGGCTCCCTGCAATTTACAAAGCATCAGAATGACTACTGTTGTCGCGCAAAAGCAACAAGGAAGAAATGATGAATCACATAGTTTTACAAACTATCCATTAGCCTCTGTAATCACCATCTTCCTCCTTCTATCGTCCGACAATATGAGGAGATGCCACACAGCGACACTAACACCAAATGAGGCCACAGATGTTGACTCATCATATTAACTGTTAATGACCCTCTCCACTCTGTGTGTGATCTTTCACAGGGGACCTGGCTTCAGATGATGAGCTGCTGGAAATCTCCTCCATCTCCAGACAGAAGGCAGGGGTTTACGAATGCACGGCTGTCAATGATATCGACACGGACGTTCAGACTGTAGACATCACTGTCAACTGTGAGTCCAAATGCAGAATATCTGCTGCAAGTGTTTGCTCGCTCATTTCAATTAGTCACCATGGATGCATTATTGGGTTATTTAGGTATTAGATCATGCATTAAAATTCTGTATTTAGGGGTATTTGTGATGAGGATAGTGTAGCTATATTAGATGAATACTTACTAATTATTTGACTTTTGCCACATAATCTTTAATGTGGCAAAATTATGGCTAAATCTGGGGTCACACTCAGAGGTCAAAGACGTCAGTGCATAGAAGCACAGGTTGAAGCTCGAATGCTGGTGACGTTATTGTTTGTTCACATTACTGTGCACTCTTATGTCAATCTTATTTATGCGATACAGAAATAATTACTTTTTATGGTCCAAGTTATTGGCGTCAATAAATAGAGTTTAGATCAGGCCTAAAAAAAAGTCCAACCTGGCCCGAGTCCGACCCGACTTGTTGACTTTAGTGGTAGGGATGAGTCCGAAGTGCACCCGACATATGATTTTAATTATGATTTTACTGCTTTTGTTTTCAGACCACCATTTAAGTAAGCAGCGTATGAAAGAAGGAATGAAAGAAAAAAAAGGAAAGAAGTTAATTCAAACAAATTAAAATTTTGATTATTTCTACCAGTATAAATTGTATAGCATTCGATTAAAAAATAGAATGCCACACAATGTTAGAATAGAGTAATACCAAAAAAACCGTAAGCCTGTAATTTAAGAATTACTCAAAGAAAGAAAAAAGAAAAGAGTGCAGACGAGAAAAGAGAAAGGCCGTTGAGCTTGGTAAAGCCTGACCAGAATGAGGTCAGTGATCAATACCAACACGATGAAGGAATCCTTGACAAGACACTGGAGAAATATTCCTGCGGAGCAGAAGATGGCCTGTCACCGTCGTCAGTGTGGCAGCACTGAAGATACGGGTCCTCAACGAAGGCTTGATGTCTACACAGAATGCATAATTCATGATTTCATATTGGACCTCCCAAAATAGTTTCATTGGAAATATGAGCTGTTCGATAAACGCAAAACGAACAAATGGTCACAAAATGCTCAACGTGACGAGTAACAGAACTGGAGAACCTTGAATACTAAGAAAGTAGCAGCAGCTTGATACGCCGGCCCACCTTCAACTGTTTGCTTGACATTTTAATACAACAATTTTATAGTGGTCCTTTAATATTAATATAATATGTGTGAAAATGAAAGTATTCATTCGGCATTAATTCACTTTCTTTTAACTCTGTTACTTTTTTATGGTGCAATAAACACACAGGTTTCTGTATTTTTTGAATATCATCTGTGCTGCAGTTTGAACATAATTTCCTCCACTGTTTTAGCTGTTCCTTTATGGGATTCATCTCCAGCTTCTTACTAAAGTAAGCAGCTCCAGTCCACCTCTACTGTCCACCAAACAGATTCAAAGTATCGACATTAGTAGCTGCCCTTTCTTTGAGGGCGTTCTTTTTTTTATCACTCAACTTTTCAGCGCCACCTTTCGGTTTGTAGTTTGCTTTTGTTGCTTCATCTTCTCTGAAGATGTGGATTTATTTAATGTTACTTGTAGCTTGATTGCTGTTCCCATAGCTACAATCTGATGCTATGAGTTTAATCTTAATGTTTGAGCATGTTTCTTTCACCAAATGCATGTCAGCAATTATGCTTTAAAGCTTGGGCAATTAATCTTGTCCCCACTCCTCTGGCTGTGATGTTTTTTACAGGAAGAGGGGCCCCGAAACCATATTCTACTTAAGGCCCCAGACAACCTTGGGCTGGCCTTGCATCCGGCACTGGAGTGCTGGATGTGAGACACAAACAAACACATGATTTATGTGGCTCTAGCAGAGACGAGGCTTTTCTGTTTCGTCACTGTTGAGTTTTTAATAAGCGTCACAAAGACTATTTGTTTCTTAGGCTGGGCTTTATGGGACGAGTTTTTCTGTTCTCCGCCTTCATGGTGAACCGCCTGGCCCTTGTAGCACTCGTTCATGTGTTTGCAGGTCTACTCGCGCTGAGATCTGCCTGACTGGAGCAAAGGGAGAGGTAGAGGAGGCGTGTGATACGTAGCATAGTTTGAGGGATTGTTTCCGCTGCGAAACAACGGCGTGCTGCTTGACTCCAGAGTGAGCGTGACAGCTCCTCTACGGGAAAAAGCACCAGCCCATCAGGGGAATCTCCAGTCATATGACAGTCCACCCCTGGGTAGCAGGCTTCATGTGGACAAGATTTCAACAAAGAATGTCAGTTGCCAAAGCATCAACTCAGATGACATTAACAAAATGAGCACGATTAAAACAGTTGTCTTATTACTTATTACTGGTTATGAACAGGCTAGTTTGCTGTTTGCTGTTGTGCTAAAGTGCTGAAATAACACATTGCTAAAATACCATCTTTATTTATCTATAACCCAGCAACCTAATGCACAAAGATAGGGCTAGCACTGTGTTACTATTTGCTACTATAGGAAGCTTGAATTAGCAGGTTAAGACACTCTTTCCATTGTTGATATTCTAACAAAAATGTTGACAGAAGGACAATTTACAACATAGAAACTTAAGATTTAATTCTTTTAAATGTTTAAATGCACCACTTAGCGTTAGCACAGCAACAAAATAGCTGAAAAATTAAAACTTCTTAAATAAATGGAGGCAAAAATATGTCTGTACTAAACATTCTGACAAATGTGCTGATAGATGCAGAACCAAGATAAAACTAAACAGTTAAAACTGAAGCTTTATTTTCTTTTTTTCTTTTTTTTAGCAAGCAGCCTCATGAGTGCTTTACAGACATGTTTGCATCAACATTTATTTTAAAAAGATGCTGCATATTTTTAATGTAAAATTATGGACATGTCTGAACATCCTCTTCATAAGACTGCTTTGCAACAAAAGAGTCTTCAGTCAGAGGCTTCTTCAGACTTGCTGCAATACAGACTTCTGCATGAGAACCTTGGATATTATGTGTCTAAGCAACATTTAATATTCCTTTTAGATTCATAAAGTAACTTAATTTCAAATAAACCATACACCCAGGCCACATGTGCAAAGAGATATATCTATCCAGTGTTGTGTGCTTTGAATTTTTATCAACTTTCTTGACAATTAAGTGTGAAAATAATTCAACATTCTCTAAAGACATAAATAATAAGATTCACTTTTCTATTGTTGAAATGCGTCATGTACAAAACCAAAAAAGGTTCAAACATTTCATATTTGTACAGGAGACTCAAAACTTTTAACCTCAATATAATTCCTATCATACAATCTGTTAATTCCCCCAAAGATATGACATGAGTTCTCTTTGCTTAGAAGATAATTTTTAACTTTGTGTCCCATTAAACTCTGGTGGCACTGCTATATTTTTAATCCCAACTGTACTGACATTTAAAACCTTTTCCTGTGGAAGACTGATTTATTATCTGGTTAATTTTGTGTTATTTTCAACTCAGAGCCTTTTGTTTCATGTTCCACAGTCCAGGTGCAGTCCTGCTTAGTACAGCTGAGACAGACAAGCTTAGACTTCAGTCTTTTCTACCTGCTGCAGATTTAGAAAAAGGTCACTCGTGTGTTACTTCGTCTAGACTTGATTATTGCGGCACTTCGTTCTGGGATAAGTAGGTGAAATATTCAGACTGTGGCTCGTGCAAATTGCCACTGTTGAGCTTTTAAAATAGATGCAAAAACGTTCCATATTTGTCCAGTTCATCCTGTTCTTCAAAGTCTGTCTTAAAACTCACTTTATAGATCTATTTATTCTCTTTATAGATCTATTTATTCTCTTTATAGATCTATTTAAGTAGGTGCCTATTGGAGAGGCACCTGTTTAAATATTCAGTCTTTTCGACTTTTTACGAGACTTAGTGAATCTTGGCATCTTGTGAAGATTTATTTCTGTGGTCAGATGAGCTTACAGGCATTTTGAAGGTTCTGAGATTATTTCAAAGAAATTTTCTGTCCCCTTATTTTCTTTCTAAATTAAATGTACTTGAACTAAAGGTTGAAATGTTCTAAAATGCAATATTCGCGTACTGCAATAAACAGTTAATCTGAAACGTTTTGGAACCTTTTTCCAGAGGTACCACTAAACCTAACAATGTAAATAAGTGTCATCCAGATTAAAATTCTGCTTAAAGCCCAGGCAGAGATTGGAAAAAAGACTACTTCTGTGTCCCGATAAGCTGAACTTTGTGCTGCCCTGCACTTGCCAAAACTGCTCTTCTATCTTCTGCCGTCTCCTTGTAGATCCTCCGAGCGTGTCAGAGGGCAGAGATGCTGGAGTGACTCTGGGTCAGAGAGGAGTGCTGGAGTGTGAGGCCGACGCAGTGCCAGAGGCAGATTTCGAGTGGTATAAAGACAACAGAAAGTAATCACATTGGGACTTACATTTTTTCCAATCAGGACATGGAAGTATGAAGAGAAGAATTATTTTTATAATAGAATTATTTTTGTTAGCCAGTTTTAATCAGTTATCTTGATTAGAAATCCACTGCCACGCTTACAAATGATAGAATTTGGATTCCAAGTTCAATAACAAACTTTTTTGTTTTTTTTATAGAGTATTTATCTGCTGACATTCTTTCTCTTTCCAGGATCTTTAATGGCTTTGATGGCATAGAGATCATCAACAAAGGATCCCTGTCAAAGCTGACCTTTCATAACGTGTCTGATGGTGATTACGGGAACTACACATGTGTTGCCGTCAACAAACTAGGCAGTTCAAACACAAACTTCCTTTTGTATGGTAAGTATTTGTAGAAATAGTCGCACTTAATTGTGTTAAAAAACTGGTTCAGGCTCCTATTTGATACGGTTGAACTGTTTTCAGCAGTCATCTTAGGCAACCGAGCCTGGTTTAGTGGTCAGTGACGTACATTATTACAATATTCTTGAACTGTGCTGTAATTTAGTTAGATTTTTTTGGCATTGACAGTCTTAATGAACATTCTTAGAAAGAACAGTTGGAGTCCATCTGTCTACTAAGATGGTTCATCAGTTTTGAGAGGGGAGAACTAAAAAGTAGAGCTGGAAGATGCTGCAGAGTTGCTGAATCTGTTCTTTAAAGGAGTCGGCCCCAGGCTCCCTGCTGGGCCATCCCACACTCTACCAGCCTCAGCACCTCCTCGCAATATTTTGTTCAAATTCTTCAAATTTAAGATACTTTTAAAGATACTATGAGGATCTTTGGCTGATTACAATGCCCTAAAAATATAACTTGATTTTTTTCTTTCTTACATTTTGTGAAAAGTCATAATATGAGGTTTTGTCTTGCAAATATCATAATGGAAATGTGAATATATCACATATATCAAATGTGAAAATATAAATTTTATTTTTTACCATAAAAGAGAAAATATGATTTAATGTTTCTTTTCGAACAGAAACATTTTGTTTTGTCGTTCTAGAACTATTATACTAATTTACTTAGCACCAAAGCAGTAGTTAGGGTAGTGCTTGTTATTTACAATGGAAGTTATTTAAATTAATCAAAGTAACACACAATATGTGTTGGTAACCATCACTTCCAGTGCCTTTCAAAAGTTTTCATAGCCTTTTAACTTTTTAACAAATGTCTGTGTATTTTATGTGCTTGTCTACCATGTTTGGCATTAAGAGACTAAAAGTTGGATAATTATTTGCAAAAAAAGGTTAATTTTAGTCTGACTTGAAGGTGAGTGTTTTTTTAGATAAATTTTTAAGACCCATCACAACTCAATGGCTTGAGTTTCTGAAATTCCTGCTAACACTTAGTATTTTAAGGGATCCACAATTAGTTGTAACAATAGACTTTATTTGAGAAATATTTATTCTACATGTAAAAACAATACCATGAAAATACTGTAGGCTGTTGGTTTTTATAAATGAAAATAAATATTGTCCGGTAACACTTGTTTAAGGTTTTGTCTTCGGCCCGGTGTCGGGTCTGTAATTTCACATTCAGTATCGGTGGCAGTGGCAATAGCTATGCTATAATTTAAAAGAGCTGCCAGCATTGCCTCTCTCTCCCAGTGTCTGTTGCCTGCTAGCTGCAGTGTTTAGGTGCTTTGCGGCTAAAAACGATCAACACGGCATGTGGTTTACAAAGGGTAACAACCACCTGTTAGATCCTTCATTAGTTCAGCTCATGCAAATGACTCGGCCTTCTGGAGAGAAATGTTGTGCTTCCAACATTTCATTTACAGCCAACAGTGACACAGTGTGACATTGTCTAAATTTACAACAGTCAAACGCAATATGATTAAAAACAACTCGGGTAAATTTAACATTCCTGCGTTTACTCTATAGATTCCAGTACAGAACGGACCCAAACTGCCTCATGCTGGGTTCAGCATGGTAAAAAAAAAAAAAAGGTGATTTCCACAGGCAAAAAATATAATGAAAGATATAACATTTTTGAAGCAATTATGAGTTGTTATGTATTACAGACAGCACTTGTTTAGTTAATAGACAACTTACAACATATTTAGGCCAACTTGTTCAACTAATTGTGGATCCCTTTAAGGTGAACAAAATACCAAGGAGAATCAATATATTGATATGTTCCCATCGGTAAGTCGGCCTTCTAGCACTGGCAGTTTTTTAGCTTGAACCCCTGAGGATAGAACGGTGCAGGCAGAATGTAAAAAAGAAAACTCTCACAGGCCTACTTCTCAGGCCTTTTTCAAGTATTCTCAATGATGTGTTGCTGTTCTGTTTCCAACTTGTGTCTCTGTTGCACTTGTTTCCCTGATGTAGTGGTAATTGAACCCACTAGCTCAACACTACTGCAAGGTTAGTATTCCACACCAGCGTGTATTTCAGCAATGTTCAGAAAGCATTAACTGCATGCCGGTAACCCCTTCAATACTGTCATTTTCACAGTTGTACTCGGTTCCCTTTCCGTTTTCGTATTTGACGAGCGGAAAGAAATAATCTCCTGGCTCTTTCGGTCCTTCTTCATTCCTGCCTTTTTCATTAAACGAGATAGATGTTTTAACGATCATGGGACGGGTTTAAATCACGATGAGGATAAATGTCAAAGCAAACTGCCGTCAGTGTATAATGTGACTGATTGTGAAAATGGCAAATGCAAACTCCATTTCTTAATCATCTTTCATCTCTCTCCTTTTCACACCTAACTGGCCCTGTGTGACATTGGCTTCATTTTGATTTTTGCATGCTGCCATTGTAAGTATTCATCATCTTTTACCATTTATAATGTCCTTGACTGAACCTGTATGCCTGTACGGCCAACTGTGCGCAGCATTCTGCAAAGATAAACAGATTTGGAGACGTTGATACTGTTTATTTAATCTGAACGGCGATCTTTTATGCACCTCGGGTATAAAAATCTACAAATTGTCCTAGAAGTGATTACCATGTGCTGCTGAAACATAGATAAACGTCTCACTTACTACATGCAATGACTGCTAGTTGAAGAGTCTCGTAAGCAAAACCACTTCATTAAGGCAGCAGAAGTGTATTAATGGCCTTTCTTTTAAACACAAGTGAATGTAATTATTCTAATAAGCCATATGCAGGATTAGAGATAATCCGCTGTAGCAGAGCAACTGGAAAGAGACCCCAAAGGATCCTGTGGAATAGTGAAAATTCCGGGGAAATGATTAGTCGCTACATCAAAAGCTTCAAAGTACAAAGTTAAAATTTGGCCTCAATCGAAATACATTGTTTGTTTGGCTTTTTTTGCTGTTGTTGCTGTTATTTTTTTTTTTTAGACTGACCTAATTTATCAAAAGAAAAAAAAATGGATGAAAAAAAGGTTTCGCTAATTGCAAAGTAACAGTCGCGTCATAATAAGTACGTAACCTTGGTTTTGAGGTCTAGATTGCTTTGCAAAAATACTAATGAACACATAAAAATTATACAATTTGCTTAACTTTAATCTAAAAATAGTACCCAGTGTTTCCCTTGCAGTCAGCTCTGGCTTGGCAGATTATCTATGCTTGCTGTGTGTGCAGAGAAAAAGAAAAACAAGTGCAAACTGAGACATAGATATACCTACCAGTATTTATTTTTGCTTTGAAGGTATTGCAAAATAAAATAAAATAAAAATGATAAAAATAGATGAAGTTCATTTTGAATTCAAAATACTTTATTAATCCCAGACAGAAATTCAACTTTGTAACTCATGCAGTTTTCTTCAAAAATTGCTTTTGATGCTGATGGTTGTGATGTAGCAAGTAAATAATAAGAAATTCTGTGATGTTGAGGCCTTCAGAGCTTCTGTTGTGTATCACCATTGCAATCAGTGATTGCATTGTTTTGGTGTGGAGTGCTCAGATAGTTGCTTTATCAACAGATTTTATGGCATGGCACTTCACTTTCAACAACAGAGTGGTGATGAAGTATCTTGCATTTGCTGTCTGATTGAAAGAGTTGTTGCATTTATAGTGAGATTTTACATTTGGACCTGTGCTCAACAACATATTTCTTATTTATGTCTGTAAAAAATGACAGAAATTTGAATTTTGTTCTAACATTGTTTGTGCTGATATTTTGTACACGTTGTGTTTCTTAAAACCATCTTCTGCATCTTAAACCAGAAACATGTTCAATTTACTACTACGGAGAATACACTGATGTAGTTAACAGTAACAACAAAATGTCCAAGGACCCCATGAGAGGTTCTAATTCAGTATACAACATAAATGTGCACATTCTCCTTTAAACAAAACAAAAAAAAACCTCACATATTTAATGTATTTCTCTGCTCTGCTTTCCTTGCAAGTTTTTCCTCATTTTAGCAAGAAAAAAAGCAATAATTGGATCTTGCACAAAATGCTATATTTCCCATTACATGTTTGTTGCACAACTATCAGCTGCAACTTTCATTTAATATGATGTCATAAAAAATTCTTTGAAAGTGGATGTAAATGTAGTTACCATATGCTGCATTCCATTTGCCTTCGAAGATACAAGTCATTTTGTTGTAATCAAATAATGTGTAAGTCTCTGAGACTTACAGAGACTTACAGACTCTGTAAGTCTGGGGAGTGTTGATATTAACAATGTACAAGTTTTGGTATAAATGGTCTCTATATTCCAGATTAGGGATCGCTTTAACACAGATTGGGGTATATTGCATCGTCTGTAGGGCGGTCAGGGGTAACTGGTACAGATACGGTGATGCATAGAAGTTGGCTGTGATCTGTGGTTTAACAAGCTGCTCAAACATTTAGTTGTTCAGAGGAGACATATTTTTTTCTCTTGGTTTCAGTAGAAGCTTTGAAGCATCTGGATGATGACTTGACTGAGAGAGACATTAATGTTGTCAGTTAGAAGACCTTCCAGTTCGGCGCAAGCTTTCAAGACAAACTCTGGGATGTTTTGAGGACCGGCTGCTTCCTGGGGATCCTGCTTGAAGCCCTCCAAGCGTCAGCTGTGCTGATGATGAAAGTCGACACATCATGTGGTGGGGGAGGTGCCAGGTTTCTCTCCAGCAGTTAAATGCGCACAAGCTTGCCGAAAAGTCGGTGACCCTGCCTCCAAGAGGGAAATTGCTGCCCTCAGGAACAGGGAAGGGGTTTATAACTTGTTAGTGTTTGGATTCCCTGTCACCTTGGTTTGACGTCCCCTTTGCCGCAGATGTGCCCCTGCATCTTGATCTCCTTTGAAAGTGCAGAGTTGTTGAGCAGAGAGCCGTCATGTCCCCTGTCCGCCCCGCTGGCTGCAAATGTGGCTCCTTCACTCGCATTTTTTATCATGTAAAACTTACTAGATTTTAAACTGCAAGCAGTTTGTTCTTGCATGTATCAGTACTTTTATGCATGATGGTCTTCAGAAATGTTCAACTTTCTAAATACAAATTAGTGGAAGTTGTCATTTTCAAGTTGGAACTTGGTAAGGTCGACTGCTGAATATAAGTGGAGTCCAACATTATGACAGAGGTTCGACAGAAAAGATAGGAAAACAATTTCCATCTCACCTGAGTTTACACTTAATCTAAATACCATAATGTATTATATCTAATCACTTTCTGCTTAATGCATATTGTTACAACGCCACACAGTACGCTTCATTCCCTGATAATGTTCAGATTTGTTATCAGCAGACAGAAGCTTCATCTAACAATTCACCCACCAGTAGTTTTAGCACTGTGGAAAAAGCAATGACTGTCTGTGAAACTTACTCTAACATTTTATTTTCCCGTTTCCTTCCTTCCTGTCAGGACCGAGAGCAGTTCAGGACGGCAGTGGCGGTGTGAAGACAGCGCACTTTCACACCTGTCTCCTCTTCATAGCATTTTTGCCCTTCCTGCTACGCTTTTGAAGAGAATTGGATTTGAAAACAATTGGTTTGTTTGCAAGCGTGCGCGTGTGAGTGAGCGCGTGCGTGTGTATGTGGGCGTGGGTGGGTGTGTGTGTGTGCGCATTTTTTTCTCCCACGGAAACATAAACTGATGCACAATGAAGTATCTTGTAAAGCACTGATTTTGACCTTCTTAATAAGTTTTGGTTGTCTTTCTTTCCTCTTTCAACTGAAGATTTTCAATATTTTTGTCTAAATTATATATATAAAAAAAATGTGTTACTTCCTTTGACATTTAAAAAAGTAACCTGTTATTTAAATGTCTTTATCTTATTGCGGTGGTTCTTTTATTTTTAATCACATTGAATATTAATCTCAGCTGCAGCAAAATGCAAATTTTCAACTAGTATGAGAGGTGAATGATAAATACCTCAAAGTCAAAGTGAGAGAGTGGAGCAGGAGCAATGGAGGTTACATGAAGACATTATCATTTTGTAATGTATATTATTATCATTCAGTCTGCTTTGGAAGCAGAACTGTTTTTGACTTAAAAATGTTTTTTTCCTTCTCAGCATTGTAATATTATTATAATATATTGGAGTTGTGTAATGCTAACTTTATTTTAATTTTCCAAGTATATTTAGTCCTGAATATGTTGAACATGAGAACAGAAGAGATACAAATTGTAATTATTTACAAATATATCAGATTATCTGTCTTTGTTGTCTATTCTTTTTTTTCTTTTCCAATATAGCCTGTACACTAAAGTGTTAAGTATATTCATAATAGTATTAAGTATTTAGAAATGGTGAAAGAGTTTTATTTCATTTTTGTAATGCCAATTTATGAATACTTCTTGTTTTACCTCATGCCATTTATACATAACATAATTATTTGGAAAAAATAAAAATAAAGTGGACCTGCTCACGTTCAAAAAAAAAAGATTTACTGGATCGTTCATAATCTGTTAACAGAGAGTACCATGTTGTAGTTTTTATATATATAAAAAAGAAAAGAAACACAAAATGTGCTGGTTCCCCTAAATGATGTCCTGTGGCCGGATACAGAGCCCTGTGGAATTCCTTGATTGACATCATGCTTTTCAACTGTATGTATTTTTAAAAAAAAGTATGTCTTATTTTTTTACTTTTTCAAAAAAAAACAAAAAAGATTCTCATATAGGAAGCAGAGAATTTCCCAAGTCGAATTCTGTCAATCACAACAAGAAGTGGTTTGTGCGCGGTGCCACGATGTTGTCCTTGATTCTCTGGGCCCAAAGGAGTGACATGAAGGTTTTAACAACATCTCGTGCATAGAAAGGTTTTGATATTAAGATTAAGATTATATTTCTCAAAAAAGTCAAGTCTGCCTCATGAATATTGGCTTGATAATGAGGCCCCGGGGTGAGTTTATGATGCTGTCTGTATTTGAAAGTCTTATTTGGAAGGTAGAACAGAAGCAGTTCTGGAGAAATTATAATGCAAATTATTTGTAAGCACTGTGATAAAACTGCAACAGGCTGCAGTTAAAGATGCTAAGATCGACATCTGCCCTGTAGGCAGGGGAAAAGTTATGACAATTCTAAGGGCCCTTGACCACAGCGGGGCCCCCACAAAAATATATATATTTTTTTATAGAAATAGAAAGAAAATTGGTCCCTGTCAATTACTGTTATTGTGTATTTTTTTAAAATTGTTTTTAGCAGTAAAAATTAAATGCTGCCCCTCCCAGACCAAAAAGCACACATCCATATTTGCACTGAACTCCCCCCATCTGCGTTAAATGGTTTGTTCCTGCTTAGTGCTTGACGGTGACGTTTCAGAGGCGGTCAGTAGAAGACAAGAACGACTGTGGCAAAAAAATAAAATAATAATAAAAGAACGACTGTGGCAAAAAAAAAAAAAAACATTAATTAAAAAAAGAAAAAAAGAACGACTCTGGCTGTTACTATGCTGCCTAAAAAAATAATAAAGTTAAGTTTTCAAAAAATAGAGGTTTAAGAGAGAGAAAAAGACAAGAGTGTCTATTTGTAACAGATTTTCTCCTCCAAGAGAGGTGAGTAGACCGTGTGAGATTATCAACCATTTAGCATAGTTAGCTTAGCTACAGACCACTGTTTGCCTCCATAGCATTAAATGAATTAAGGAAAATAAATACCAAGATATTCATAATTTTAACTTGTCCCTGTACCTTTTGCCACATTTGACAACAGGTGAGTCAGTCAGCAGCAGCTCTAATCCCTGATACCAACATAAACCCCTTACCCCGTCCCAGTGAAAAAGGTGAGCAACACTGTATCCAATGACAACCTACTTAGCATCATTCCAGGGAATATATAGGTATTTCTCTGTGTCTTTGCTCTTTTTACAATTACACAACAAAAACAATATATTTGTTGCTGACAGAAATTCAAACAATCCTTATAAAATGACTTTTTTTTAAAAACAGTCTCCTGTCTGGACTGCAGCCAGTCCAAACAGTTTTACTTTAGCTTGCATTTAAATTACAGCTATATATTCCCAGGTCCCTCCTGACCCGTCCTCTCCTAAGTGAAATTATAGTTGCAGTATGTCACTTTTATAAAAAATATTTTTTTTACATATTTGTTTGAACTGTCATTGTGTTGTGACAGTATGGCATGAGAGATCATTTGTGAATAAATTATTTCCTCTGCCTTCTCCCAGTGCTGTCTAGAAACAACTAATCAGAGACAGGAGGCGGGGTTTAGTGCTGTCAATCACAATCTCATGTGGCTGCTCATCTTCCCTCCCCCTTGCTCTGTACTATGCTGAAGCTAGCATAACACAGAGCTATGCAGATTCAAACTGTGAAGGCTCAGTTTAGTTAGCGTAGCTACCAATGACAGCAGATAAACAGTTTTCCTGTAACAATAAGTTGTTTCTCCACCATTAGCACATTTAGCAGTGAGTGAATGACATTGATTGACAACACTAAAACCCTCCTCCTGGTTCTGATTGGTTGTTTTTGGTCAGAACGGTGCATTACTTTAGCTAGCAACAGTAGTGCAGGGAGGAGGTGGAGGAGATTGATTTTTTTCACAGATTATCTGTCTCATAACAAACTGTCACGACATGGTACAACTTTAACAAATGTAGAGAAAACATATTTTTATTAAAGTTACATACTCCAGCTTGAATAAAATGCAACTACATAGCATTTTTTTTAGAAGTCTGGATTGTTTTATGCATATTTTGTATGTTGCCTGGGACTGTTGCAAGTGGGAAGAGACATTTCAATGAGATAAAACTAATAATAATTTTTAAAAAATCAAGCCACCTATTTGCATGCTGCATGTGGACTGTTGCATGTAAAATTCTAATAAATATTGTGCTAGTTATCAGTATTGGACCAAAGTGAGCAAGGCAGTTGCAAGCCTTTAAAATTGTGATGCTTTTGATGGGTCAGACAGTCTCAAGAAATTGTAACAGTAGTTAATATTTAACTACCCTATCTAATATTAACTAGCAGTAGTTAATTTTAGATAGGGGGGGCCCAATCTAATATTTTGTCATGAGACCTAAGATTCCTGGCGGCACCCCTGCCAGTAGGCACCAAATAATGGGCTGTTTAACAGGTTGTATAGTTAAGACTGGATTGGAGTCTCTAGTTTGAAATTTCAAATGTTTAAAGTAATAAAACCTGAATAAGGTATCTCTACAGTGAACAGATATTCTTTAAAATCTTCCTTTTAAATAAGTTAGGATAGATTAAAAGATGTATATTACTTTTTTTGCACAAAATCTGTCTCAGATAGTGAGATTTCACCTGTATCTTTTATGCAAATGAGCTTCTGCTGGCCAAGCGTTATTATGACCAACTTAGAATTAGAAAAAACCACCAATATCTGGAGTAGAAAAAGATGGACTGAAGGACTGAGATATTTGTTAAAATATTGTGTGTTATGAAAACAAACAAAGACCATTTTTAATTTATCAAAAATATTATCCTCATTTTGCTCTCATGAATCTAATATTACATGTGAAGGAAGTGAAATTCATTTCTGCTTATTTTTTATAGCAATTATTCACAGAAATGATTTCTCAGGATAATTTATAGTCAAGTCAGATGACCAAGCTAATCCAGCTCCATTTGTCTGTCTAGCTAATCACTTTCAATAAAGATCATTTTCACCGTCCTTACTGATTTCTCATGCAGCTCATCAGAAAGTCTTTTCTTTTGCTCGTGTTGCAGAAGAAAAGGCTTTTTTTTCTTTTGCAGTTCTCTTTGCCTAATGTCTGGGCTCAGTAGTTCTGCCTACTTCCTTTATTCCACTTTTTCTTTGCCATCTTCTTCCTCTGAATGCTTTCTGCTTTTCCCCTCCGGTCTGAAGTCACTTCACACATCACTACAGGTTCTCCAACCATATTATCGTCCTCACAACAGTTCTTTAGTGATTCTGTACCCAAAATAATAACAGTAATTCATTTTTCAGGCACTCCGTCGATCTTCTGGCAGTGGTGAATTTGAAAAGATCACATTAGGGAATCAATTGGTCAATTCCCTAGTTTCTTCTGTTCTGTAGGAAAATTGAAAGTGTGTCTTCAAAAATAAGTCAATGGGATTCATAATTCTCTTTGTAAACATCCTAAAGCCAATAGACCACGAGGTCGACGCAGAATATTCAGGAAAGGCTGAAAGGTTTCAGTTCAAGCCTTACCTCAAGAAGTTGTGATGAAAACGCACCAGCCAGCCCCCCGGTGTGTCAAAATCCATTTCCGCATGATCAGTTAGAAAGGGTAGCCCACCAAAATGGGGAGAACTTTCAGCTTTTTCTTCAGGGAATTCTGCTTTTTCTTTTCTTCCTCATGACTTGTCTCCTCTCTCAAGGTCCTCGTCCATCATCTTCCTTTTGAGCTCGGCCCCCTTTGTGGCTTTGATATTGAGATTTGTACACCTTGATCTGGAAAAAAAGAGCCAATATCCAAATCAAAGAGGCATGAAACAGATAGAGCCATTATTGAAACTGATTGTGGTAATCATCGACTGAATCTGACAGACTAATCATGGTTTGTTTCCACACGAGAGGAGGAGAGACAGAAAGACTGCAGATGATTATTCATCCCCCAGTGATGTTTGGAAATGACATGGTAATTATTCTATCCTAGCTTGAGGGATGGCGCTACTGATCTCCCGTCTATCCTGGACAGTCATTTTGCCACACAATTAACCGCATTTAGAATGAACTGAAGTTTGGTCACCTCTCAGGGAGCTCTGCACTTCATCAAGATGGCGGCTGCCAGTGTGCACAAAACTGTCACTGCCTAACTGCTCAGGTTATTTGTGAAACAAGCTGGGCAACAGCTACAGAAAGGAAAAATATCAGTAAAAGGAAACATGCGTCAATTCTTTCTTTCTTACTAAAGCTTTTGCATAAGTATCATGGCTTAAAGTTTATTGTGTTGTGCTCCTGTCAAGATTTGTAAAAGATTTGGTGAGTTTTTCTAAACAGCACCTCGTGTGTTTTATCATTGCTACGTCTGGCAGTTGGTGTGTTTATGTAAAGCCATATATATTGTCTCAGTGATCTTAAAAGCTCCTTGGTCCCCAGGTTTAGCTTTCAGCTTTAACCTTAACTAACTATATGTCAGGTTTTAATGGCCATTACTACTGATAACAATTTTTAATGTCATATTAAGTTCAACATTGTGAATGTTTGGCCTGCATTGGGATAGCAGGTCCAAACACAGGGCCTCGCAAAAGCTTAAAGTAGGATCAGGTTTTAAAACACTACCTCATAGAACAATGTTCAGTCGTTCATCTGAAAAACAAGAGTATGGCACAACTGCAAACATTAAGAGACTTAAACAAACAGGCCTTGCAAGTAGGGCATTATTTAGAGCAGTGGTTCTCAAATGGGGGTACGCGTACCCCTGGGGGTACGTGGAGGTACTGCAGGGGGTACGTGAAGCTTTTCAAAATATCTTTAAAAAAATCAGTAGGCTCCTCATAATAAGTCTTGGGAAAAATTATTTTGTAAAACGTTCGATAAAATATAAATGTGTGTTCATGCACTGAATGTTATATTCAGTATTTACAGGGTATTTACAGCACTGTACCTCTGTTTTATTCCAAAAATGTTTTGCCCGTGTCAGGGGGTACTTGACTAAAAATATACTTTTAAGGGGGTACATCACTGATAAAAGTTTGAGAACCACTGATTTAGAGGAACAATCCAGAAGCCCATAGTAACTGGCTAACAAGTAGAGATTCACAGCCTACGAGGAAAAATCTTACAAGAAATAGCCATGCAAACTCTACCTGGTCTTTTTTGACAAGGAGAAGTCATAGTTAAGAGAAAGGTACAAAAAGTTCCAATTAAAGTCTGCCACAGGTCCTGTTTGGGTCTCCAAACTCAAGATTCGCAAAACCGGTGGGAAGATGCACCGAAAGATCTGCTGCTATAATCGGAATGAAACATGGTTCAGAGAAATATGATGTACAAAAACACACCACACGTTTGAGGGTTTTTTTCATTGCAACTTGCCCTAAACTTGACCTAGCTTAGGTCAAGTCGGTTAATTGTCCTGCTTATTGGATGCAGATCCAGCAACATGTAAAACTGAGACGATCTACAATAAGGAAGCCTTCGGCAGCAAACAGTTTGGTCTCAGTCGAGATCGACGCTGACGGCACTTGGTCCCTCAAAGTTCTGCAGCTTTTCAGTCTTCATTCAACCATGTAGGATATTAGAAAGAAAAGCATCAGTATTATTTCTTTGTTCTAAAGACTTCTTTACTCACAAGAATTCAAAGAAAAGATGATTGAATACTTTTTGTTTTATAATGTGAAAACAAATGTTGTTATGGTTATCACTTGTGTCCTCATTGCTAGATAGGAAATATCCTACATGGGCTGCAAAGCGAGGCTGAAAATATCTGCAAGTGTCATATGCAATAAGTGCGACATCGTTATTTGTGCAACCATATAGGGTTTGCAATGTTCTGCCTTGGTTACTTGAGGAAAATATTAGAGGTTTCCAGCTGGTCTGTATATTGCCTTGGTAATTGGACACATCCTCCACTTTAAAATTGGATGTTAGACTCATCAAGTGAGATAATTGCAGCCCCTCGCTAAATACACACAGTACATTATTGTGCTTATGAAACAATTGACTTTGGGCGTTTAAAGGGAGATGTGGAAGAAAGCACAGAGAGAAGTGATTCATCATGACCAGGTAACCGTATTAGTTACACCGCCTCTGTCTGGAAGAACAGGCCAACGTTCAAGCAAGCTAATGTGAGAAACGTTTGGAACTTGAAACAGTTGAAGAAAGAAAGAAAAAAAGTCTCAGCTCAGTTTGACAATAAGAACAGATGTTTTGGGTTTTTATAAGCAGCGGGGATAAAGATGTGATTTCAACTGAAACACTTACCAAGTGAAGAATGGCAGTCCCCTAACACGCAATACATCATCAAGCATCACCTGATTTCAAAGGACAAAAGTGGAAATAAATTATAAAATAATATCTGAAGTAAATAATTCAACACGGTCGGATAAATACGACAAAAACAGAAGTGGGCACAGGTAATTTCATAAAGCTGACTTTGGATTGAAAATCATTCAGCTTCTCTTGGATTGAAGTAGAATATTGTGTAATTTCCTTTTGTCTGCATGGCATTTAAAAGTTTAAAAGTCGGGCTTTTCACCGACTTGTCAGAGCAAATGCAAATTCTTCCAGCTGCTACCAAGCATGACTTTTAAAAGGAGCATGTTTGACGTTCCACTGAAGCCAAACCTACTTTTATATTCTCTTGCACAAGGTGCAGAGGATCTCAGAATTACACTAATAAAAATGTTCTGATCCTCCACCAAAGTTTATCTGTCATACAGGAATGTAAAGGTCCAGATCCAGATAGTCGTCCAACTCTGGTTCTCAGCCCTTTGCTGGCTCATTTTGTTTGCTCTGTATTGTTTGCTTGTGCGCTGCACAGGGATTGTGGAGCTCACCCTCCCACCCAATAAAAGCAAACATGCTTTCACACTGAGCCGAATGACAAAAGAAAAGGCCATTACTGGGTTTAATGTATTGATATTCTTTAATAAAATGTTACATATAGCTTAACATAACACAATTTATATTAAAGTTATAGAGTTGGAAGATTTTCATGGCAGATGGAAAGTGAAAGGAGCTACAAGGGGATTAGCTTAGAGGAGGCTTGTCATGCAGAATACCCACAATCAATTGAGATTTATTTTGAAAAATTCATATGGCATAAATTTAGTCTTTTACATAACAAGTCTATAAATTAGGCTTGTGTGCCACCAGCATGGTAGGGAGCACAGTGGTCGTTCAGTAAGTGTAGAGAGGTGCTAGTTAATATATTTTTGGACCAAGATCGAGATCATGTTTAAGTTATGTATTATAAAACTGTGTGTTTTCATTCTGCTTTGGAGCTTTTTCTTCAGAGAAACAATGACATAGAACATAACATATTCTTCTATATACTGTACTGCCATCACAGTTTTACACAGAAAGAAGCTGCATAGTACCTTTCGATGCAATCTGTCCAGGATTTTATAAATTCTTCTATCCTGACCTCAAACTAAGCTGTTTGTCTGCTCCATTACTAAGAACCCCTAACTCCACTTCCCTAAATGACACCACTGTCACTGAGGCATGAGCGCACTGTCTTTTAGGGATTCTGGCAAGATCATTACATTTTGACTCGGGCAGATCTGCCTCAACATGAGCCAAAAGCTGTTTCACATAGTTCATCAATGCTAATTGTACGTACTTATGTTACATGATAAACAACATTTAGGCAAAATAAGGATCTGTCAAGACAGAGACAGGCGTAGAGGCAATATGATTTAATGATCAGGAAATGTTGCTACTCATGAAATGCCTGTAAAATGCACAATGGACATAATTCTTTTAGGTTTCATAGCGTTTTATAAGCAGTGCCCGTACTCATTAAAAAGACCAAATGCAGAGATTCTGCTGGAAAGACAAGAGTTCAATTAAATCCAAATTCTAAGATTACAGTCAGTGACGTCAGAATTAAGACATGGTCACATGATGGCTTTTGATAGATTTATTAAGAAATCTAAATTGTTTTGCCGTAATTTCTTGTTGGAAAAGAACATTTCCACTTAGAGTTACTTTTTAATCATCAGTGAGTTGAAAACAAAGCATATCCAACCAAGAAACACTCATACCCACTGTTTTGTCTATTCGAAATGAAGTAAAATACCATGAACAGTAAATGTAATGTAGTAATAGAATAATACTACAAATGAACCCCAAGACGATAAGAACAAAAACCACGAGTTGTTCATATGAAAAGGCCTGTCTGCCTGAATTACATTCAATTAACTCATCCTGTTAACTTCACATTCATTTCCAAGAGTTTGTTCATCTGTTTAAAATAGAATTCTACATCAAAAAGGATTTTTTACAATCAGAATACAATTTTTTTTTTTAAATTTCTGTTGGAACATTTTGCAACTTGTGGATGGCAGAGGTCTAAAGATTAGAACCAAAAATTGTCCGGAAAACCAGTAGGGAGCATTGAATCTTTCATTTTATTTAGACAACATCCTGAAAAGGCCTGAGGTGAGAGTTAAGACTAAAAACTAAAAACTAAAAAAGGAATAGATTTAAAACTGAGCCAGGCTCTGGATGAGTGCCTATCTGCCTGAGTGTCCAGCTATAAGTCAGGCTATTCTGTGACATTGTGTGAAACTATCAACACCCATTTATATTTAAATAGATTTATTTATTATTATTATTTTTTTACCTTTTTTTTCTTTTCTTACACCAAAATCACCACAACATGGAAAGCCCTTTTTAAACAATTTGGTCTGGCTTTCATCTGCATAAATATAAACAAATTTTGGTTGCGCTTTTCCCAAGCAATTGCATAAAAAGTAGTTTAAATGTAGGTAAGCTGCCCATTAAAGCCAGCTTTAAGTGGCATGTGTCATGTTTCACAATTTAAAGTAGTGATGTCCCGATATCGATATCAGTTCTGGTATCGGTGCCAGACCTGATATCAGTGTCATAAAAGCAAGAAGATATTCCAAAGCAATGCCAGTTTTCTGCTGGATTTTCCTCCTGTGCTGCACTGCAGTGCAACTCGTAGACTAAACCACACTTCAAAACAGATGGTGGTGGTCGTATACATTGTGTATTAGCACCAGTGTGTATACACCAATGTATTATTCATTCATGTTTATTTTATTAACAGAGATCATCGATATATTATCTGCTGATCCCTGGAGCAGAGGTCGTGCTTGACTTTTTCGTTGTCCGTCATTTTGACCAACACTGTCAAAAAAAAAATCAACTGAAGTGATCAGAATTTGGCGAGACTCTCTGAACGTCACCTGGTCCCACAAACACTCCCCTCAGAGGGAGAATAATCCTGCAGCAGCGGTTCAGCTGCGCTAGACGCGCTCCAAAGCCTATAGGCCACAAATCCTCAACGTGCCACCGTCGGCCCTCAGATAGATCAGATCGGAGATGTTACTGTGACGTAAATTGTTCTTATATTGATTGATCTAGAGTGTTCTCGGTGCGTAAAGTTGAAACTGTCCCATGCCACATTTTTATGTCACCATTTAAACAAAAAAACCCTCAAAGACGGGAAATATTTGGCGACTCTCGGCTAACCCACAAAGGATATTATCTATTAATAAAATAAATCAATGAATAATGCAGAGGAAGTCAATAAATCCAACTAAGTGACGTGGATGAGTACAATACAATATAGTCACCCGAAATGGTCTGCTGTTTAGCTGCAATTCTTTGAATTCCTCATGTTAAGCTACTTGACGCTACATGAAGTTTCCTCATGAAGTTTATCTTGCTAGCGATTGTTCTTTGCTGCACAGGATACAACAATACTGGAGCATCTTATCAGCTGTTGGCACACCGTTTGTCCTCTTTACCTCTTGATATGGACAAGGATCCGGACTATGTTTATCTCCTACATAGATGATTTGTTTCTGTTCATTTATTTAGGTATATTTCTTTAGTGTATATTCTCTTGGGAATATACACTTCCCAGGTGTATATTTCCTTCCCGAGGGAGCAAAAAGCAAACAACAAAAAACAAACAAAGAAAAAACTAAAACAGAAAAAGGATATAAACAAGTGATGCAAAATAGCATCAAAGTGTCTTGGTTATTTTTGGTCATTTTTTTTTATGGAAGACGTTTTTTATACACTTCAACCTTCAGATCGGAGAGACATCCTGTGGTCACGCAGGACTCTGGTAAACTGCCTGCTGTGATGTGCTCAGGTGGGGCATTGCAGAGGTTATTGCTTTTGCCACAAACAGGAAAACAAGGTATTTAACAGGCTAACTTTGCATCTGTCTCTGTCTCCTTCCTGTTCTTTTCACCCCTCGCCAGCAGTGAGTGGCCCCATTAGACCTCCGCCATCAATTCGCATTTCTAGTCGGCGGTTCACACTCCATTCATTCTTTCTTTCTACTGTAATATTCAGCCCCAGCTCGTTCCAATGTTTTCATCCGATTGTTATGTTTTTCCATTGGAGGTAAAGGCATCACAATCACAGGCATACAAGAGTGTTCATGTGGATTGTTGCTGGTCATCCAGCGTCTTCATATAAAATCCTATTTACTCTTTTTGTTCTCTGCCATCGGTGACAGTACATACCCAACACAGTTGCAGTTAAAAATATTTTCCAAGATGTTAATACAGTAAGCCATACAGATACGATGCGTGAAATTGCCATCTTCTAAACTGTAACTTAAAAATAAAAAAGAAGAAAAGCATCAAAGCGGCAGAGCGACTCATTTTCTCAATCTAAAGGAACAAACATGAAAACAATATCAAAATCAGTTTACAAAAAAAGGATTTCAACATTTACGTGTTGAGAGTGTTTGGCTTGTGGAGAGACATGCCTGAGCAGCGAGGCATCCACCAGGCAGACCTCCCCCCCGAAAACATGATTAATGAGATGACAGCCATCAACCTTCACAGTCTACAGTGCTTTCATCCGAGGCCAAGAAATGGGTTTCTGCAAAATAAAAGAAAAAAAAGAAAAACAAAGCCTGAGAAATGGTTACACCTCCTGGTGTGAACCAGAAAAGGACTTTCAAATGGCTCCCTTTGTGTGCACATGTATTTTTATAATCCCAAATAGAAGCACCCTCTGGGTTAAACATGCTGTAGTCACACAATTACAAAGCTCAAGCATATAGGTATAAACAGATGCAAATGAAGCTGTCAGAGAGGGTTAATTGCTAAAGGTTGAGATTTCTGTAGATAAGCGTGAGCCGCGTCTGTGACGTGTGCCATGATGATCTGTGAAGTATTTAAAAGCTGTCGCAGTGCCCACGCCTGGATGCGGCGTTCTCACATTTATCTAGTTTTGCCTTTACTGCGCCACATGTTTGGATTTTATATCGGTGGGTTGCCGGTTCGAGCCCCCGCCTGCCCTTCCTGTCGGTGTTTGTCAGAAGGGCCGATGGTGCAATACGGCTGCCTCGCTTCTGTCTGACTGCCCCAGAGCAGCTGTGACTACTATCCAGTAGCTCACCATCACCAGCCTGTGAATGTGTGTGTGAAAAAGGGTGACATATTTTATGGTAAAGCGTCTTTGAGGGTCATGAGAAGAAGTCTGATGTCATTTCATATCATAACATTACGTAAGAAGACAGTATTGTTTGCCGCATTTCACAAGAGGAACAACTGGTTCCTTGACAGATGGTACATCAGCGTGCACCTTATGCTATTATTGTTATATCATTCTTTCATAATGAAAGAATGATATAACATAAAAGGTGAGCTTATTCACAGGAAAACATCATTGCTCTTCCTTTCAAAGACATATCAGTCAAACGTGTTTTGCAGCAGGTACATCAGTGGTGTCATATTGAGCCCTCAACATTATTTTGTCTGCCCCCCAACATTACCTGAACATTGGTAGGGTTTTATAAATTTGCAAAAGCAAAGGGACATATTTAAAATAAAAAAATATAAACAACATTTTAGCAACATTTTAACTGAATTTATTTTTTTTCTAAATGAACAATGTGAGCTATATGATGGCTCAGCATGAAGCTGCCAGAAGTTAAATTATCTCATACATGAATATATACAGAGAGTACTTTTATTCTGATGTAGAATAAATTGTGTTAATGTCCAGCAGGTGCAAACAGAAAATGCCTCGTTACCTCAAGAACGATATCCAAGACAAGGACAACAAAAAAAAAAGAATGATGTTACAGCAGCAGCGTTACTAAGGGACGATATATAAAGTTAAGAATTATTTGCACAAAAGTCCATGAAAAGTGACAATAATAAAAAATAGCTGTTCATACTTTTACTGCTTCTGAAAGAATAAAGATAAGATCTCCAATGAATCTCTAAATTTATTGTGATGAATTGAGGAATTTGTTGACATTAAAAACACCTTTTTGTTCCTATTTTCAAGTTTTAAAATAATAAAAAAGAAATAACATTTTTGTAAAAAAAAACCCAAAACAAAACAAAAACTTTTAGTTTAATTCTGGAACTGTGGAAATGTAAGACAGTTATCCCATGAAAAGACCAAAATAAAATAAAATAAATCTCCATTTGTATTTATATAATTATATTTAAAAACATTAGTTACTTCTTTGTCATTTTTGGACACTGGGACTTAAAAAAATATAATTTTGTCTTGTGAGACGACTAATTTTCCAGCCTACAGTTATAGTGATACCATATGTTTATAGCACAAACATATGGTAGCTTTTCTAGGAATTTCTTTAGAATGACGTAATGTTGTGTATTGAAAATAAACCATATGGAAACAATATATTCCATTTGTACTTACCTAACGTACCATCTAAGGTATCTGTTGAAGAGGCATCATTAGGCTGCATTAAAAATGCAAGCAATTTGCTGTGAACAGAAGCATAAAAAAAGGAAGTTCCTACAATTTGGTAAGTCACGTTTGCAGCTTACATGTAAGATTTATTTTGATTAATTAAATACCAGAGTTAAAAGTTAGGGCCTTCATTTCTTACCCTGAGTTCATGATTGAGTATGATGTGGATCTGTTCTTTCATCTTGGGATGAAGTCAACAGTGAATTGAACAGAGTTTACTAATACCGGGGGATTTCACTTTGGCATAAAGTAAAAGATAAAAGGACCTGTGTGTACATGTCTGTGTGTGTGAAATAATTTTTTATATGAAGAAAAGAAAAAAAAAATAAGCAGGTTGTGGTAGAACAAATATGCCTGTTTTGTTTTCATAGCAGCAGATGTCTAGTCTTGCTGTAAGATGTTCACTGTTTTCATCAGAGAGAGTGAAGAAAATGTCTCCTTAGTGGCTGGTTTTTCCAAACAGTTGTGTCCAGGATGTGTGGGGCCTGCAGAGATGCAAGCTGCATTTTTTTTCCTGACCCTTAGACCTGTGCAAGTCCTGATTGAAGGAAAAGTCAGTTTTTTGTTTTTGTTGCAGTCTGGATTTGTCCTGTTATGTGGATGAGTCAAACCACACAGTGCTCAGAATAATGCAGGTGTATTAGATGATCAGCAGGTCCTGTCACACAACGTAATGGTCATGCAAAATTCTGTGTCCCAGAAAATGTTAATATAAAAAAATAAATAATTTTAAAACATAAATGTCGGGCCTCTGAAAAGAATGTCCATTTCCTGACAGTCAATGCTTGGTTGAGGTTTATTTTGCATGAATTACTGAATTGTTGTCATGTGGTTCTGATTTTAAATCAATGCAGTAATAGTTCACTTTTTTTTTATCAATAAATGTGTAAATAATGAGTTTTACTTGACCAAAAAATATTGAATGTTTTTGCAATGCTTGATTTTTTTGAGCTGAAATTGTGCAATCAATTTTTCTAAATTAGTTGGGTGGAAAAAAAAATCAAGTGTTCTGAAAAAAATGTTGAAAGTTTGCTTAGAAAATAATTGCTGTCAAAACCTGTTATTGTTTGTCTGGTAAAATCTACAAATAACTCATAAAGTTGGATTTTTATCTTTGTAACATTTTTCTCCAGCCGCCTCCACTCCTCACCTCAGAGGAAAAAAAATTAAAAAATTAAAACTAAACACAAAAAAGCTTAATACAAAAACTGGAAGACAAAAATGTCTATTTGTCCTGTCGTTCGTTCTCTATCGTCTTCTTTTTTTTTTTTCTTTTTGCTTTCTAAAACCTCTTATTTAGACCCACGGCAGGACGACGTCGATGCCCTTGACCTTGGCTATGGCTGTGGAGCAGCATCACATTTCCCAGCAACACTAAGTCTTCCGGGATTTGAGCGGACTTTCAGACCACAACGGCTGTTAGTGGACGGTTTGTATCCTGCAGCCAGACAAAAGGGAAAACATGCAACAAAGAACTTAAGCAGCTTAAGTGTAAACAGTTGAGCTACCGTATGTGTTTCCAATAATCACAGAACAAAAAGCGGAACATTCTGGACATGGAATCGGTGGTAAAATGTTCAGAAACCCCGTTTTTAAACGCTGCGTTTTGTTCCAGCAGCAGCATTTGTAAAGCCACTCCAAGACGAACATGTTGAGTCACAGTTATTGTATTTAAGTTGAATCTGTTGCATCATTTTATCCATTTAATTGATTAGTTTTATAATTAAGTCGATACTTTTTTTCTTTTTCTACTTTGTATTGCCATTAGTGCCGTGTTACCGCAGCAGCCATTGCGTCTGAAAACCACTGCAGTGTGAGGAGCGCTCCTGTGTGTGTTATCCTGTTCAGTGTTGTGGGGTCACCAGCCTACCCTCGACCCTCCATTCTCACACACTCAAACACACAATTTAGAAGTAATGAAAAAGGAACTCATGTCCTCCTGTTAAATTGTCGAATGAGAAATAACTGCCTCATCATCCTCTGAAAACACTAAGTGGGTTTCATCTCTCACATTACGGCTCACTTTTTTTTTTTTCCCCCAGATGTTTTCGATAATGCACAATACTCATCACCAGTAAATAGTTCGACACTGCAGAATGAATATGGAAGGAAATTGTTGCACACACTCCACCTTATATGTCAATAACTCTGACTCCTGACTTGACACGGCTTGATTTTCTCTGCTGCACCTCATTTCCTCTCTGGTGTGGACCTGAGTAGATCTAAGAGCTGGGCTTCGAGGAGATCCCGTCCCATCACCCAAACGGATATATTCTCCCTGGGATATTTTGTTCTTTCTTTTTTAACTCTTCTCTTCATGACTCATTTCCTGAGAGTCTCTTTCATTTTGTCAACTCGTTAAATAAGTTCCTTTTTGATACTGCTGCCAGCAATTGATCAATAGCATCTATTTTACACAAACTAAATCACACTTGGTTAAGACCGTAACAATTGATAGACATCTATTTAATTATTATTATTTCTTTCTTGATTATTACAAGAGAAGATCAAACTAAATGAAAAAGAAAGAGAAAAACAAAAGGTTGTGATTAGATCTGTGCAGTTTGGACATTTTACTTTTCATCGTACAGTGAGAGCACCGGGCCATGAATGACCTCAAAACCACGATGTCTGTATGGAAAAAGAAACAAAAAAAATGTTCAGACTTCCAGGCAAAGCGCGCTTAACTTTATTTTGATTGAATAACGTCTCGACGACGACGACTCCAGACACAAACGCTACTTAATGCTTCCAAAGACAGAAAATAATCTTTTGTCTTTGGATCTTCAGATAATCCGTCTCATCTGCAGACCCCCGGGGGGAACCATGGTCGGTGTTGTTTAACCTTGCAGGCGCGACCATCACCAGCCATTACGGACGTCTGGGAGAGACGCGTTTCAGAACGAATAGAAAACGGTGGCAGAGCAGACAGGGGGTGGCTATGGCAACCAGATAGCATGAACACTTGTAATAGAGCCATTAGCTGTATTATATTGACATATGCTTAAACACCGACATATGCTTCCCTTACTCAATTTGCTTGTTTTGCAACATGATAATGTGACAGCTGGCAACTGGACACATGGTAAAAAGTCAAGCTCAGTTTGTGAAAATGATCTTTGATGTTGGTAACTTAGGCAGAAAATCTCAAAGGTCAAAGTGACATGTCAAAGCTTCTGGCTTGCGGATGTTGAAAGGGACGGACGGAGGAAGAAGGGAAAGAAGAAAAGAGAGGAAGGACCAAAGTTTGCATTTAACATGTTTTACAAAGTGATGTTTGAAACTTTTGAGAGTTTTAAAATCATTTTTGAGCCTGAAGAAAACAACCATTGTCATTGTAAGTTTTGCTATTTTCTTCTAATTATTAAAATTACAAAAGTAAAAAAAAATACTTTTCATATATATATATATATATATATATATATATATATATATATATATATATATATATATATATATATATATGTGGTATCTACATACTGTATATGGGAGATATAAATGCCACACCTTTCAAAAAACACAACTTAAATTCTAGAGTCGGTTTGTTTTTTTCTTTTTTTAATCGGGATTTAAAATAAAGTGATTCAAGATTATTGACATCAATATTTGTCATGTTGCTCTATCTGGAATGGAAAGTATGACACAGACCCTTTAACCTTTGTTTGCAGAGGTCATAGCTGCAAATGCAAACAAAAAAAAAACAAACAAACAAAACAAACAAAAAAAACGGCTAAAGATAGATATCACATCCTGTGAAACACACTGACTGGCCAAAAAAAAAAAAAAGGTGTCCTTTTGGAGGAGAAGTGCAGGGATGAATGTTTCAGCTTTCAGCAAGTTAAACTTGATGCAGCAAGTAGCCACAGTCAAAGACCGGGACCAACTGGACTGGATCTGAGCATAAAGAGTGGTTCAGGTACATTTACAAACAGATTGAATATAATAATGTGCTTTACAGACATCGGTCTATCTTACTGTCTCATCAATCTCGGTTACATAAAAAAAAATTATAACAATCTGGAAAAAGAAATTAGACCTTATTTTTTCTTCACGTTTTTTTTTTTTGGCCAGACACTGTAGTCCGTAACTGACTGGTTCACGATCATCTTCACAAGCACGTAGGTGAGTAAAGTACAAAAACACTCCCATATACATCAGTCTCATCCAGGTTCCTTTGTCTTTAACACGATTCTTACTCATAGTTTTGCACGAGAGTGGAGTGAACGACAGGCGGGACGTCACGTTGGCAACCGCTTGTACTTCTCAGTCAGTGGGGAACTTAGTCAAATGGTTGACTGAAAATTGTCCCCTGAACTTCAGTCCGCCGGCCTCCGGTCCAGGAAAAACAGCTTCCACTGTAGATGTCGGGCACATCGGGTTAAAAGTACACATTCACAAAACATGAATGTCGCTTCATAGCAGCTACAGGGAACATTCATACGTGTTGACATTAGTGAGATGTTTTGCTCTATTATCGTTTTAAAGACTTAAATCAAAGAAATTCTTTAGCAAGCTTGGCAAAGAAATACTCACTGGGTGACTGGACAGACATTTCAAGTCTTCATTTTCTCTCTCTCTCTCTCTCTCTCTCTCTCTCTCTCTCTCTCATAGTTTTACATGACAGCTGACATGTAACGTAGAATAAACAATAAATACAGGAAAAAGATGGAAGTTTGATGCAGATAGAAAGACGAGACAATAAGAAGCCGGGATGTCCCGATGCTACGCAGGTGTCCCAATCATAGTCCTGAATAACGACTCCGGAGATCCGGATGAAAGTCTGATGAAGCTTCTATGCCAGAACCTGATGCAGTGGCATGATTTACAGCCACTTTTGGAAAAACAGAGAAAAAGATATTTCTCCTCTTACAATGTTTTTAATGTTTGTATTTTTGTCATCGTTAAATGTTTGGGCTTTGCTCTACCCAGGACAGTCCATAATTTAGTTATTAGCCACTCCATCTCTTTAGTCGTTGTCATCTTGTTGGGTTCAGTTCTGCTTTTGCTTTAAGTCTTTCAGATGGTCTCATATTTCTCAAGCGGCCCCCTCCTCGACCCCCTCCAAAATTTATGGCGAGACAATTTGCTTCAAATTGCTTAATGTCAAACGTGTCCACCGTTGTGGTAGACCAAAATTTAAAACCAGGAATGTACTGAAGCACAGTAATGCAACTCAGCCTCACCGGAATCCTGATCAGAAACATCCCAGATTTTCAGTAATACTGATATGAATTGAGAGAAATGATTGCTTTAAGTGTGAACATTGCACATTTAAGTTTAACTTCCATTTCCCAGCAACAATAAATAAAATGTCAAAAAATAAACTATAAAAATAAATAGAATAAAGATTGAGTACAATTAATCTGCCACGCGTTTTCCCTGAAACGTCAAAAAAAGATGGCTGTAAAATCTAAAGGTAAAGTCTGGTTTGCATAGAGGTCTAATGCTGAAAACAGAAGCACGAGGACCACTGTGGCAGTCTAAGAAGATATGGATTAAATAACCTCGGCTTGTTTAAAAATGGTTTGGGAACAACAGGTACAAATAACTGAAACGCTTATTAAGGACGCAAAATGTAAGAAGTCGTTAATTAAGCCTGACACAGTTCCCAACGCTGTCAGACAGGCGTCGGCTCTGAGCCGACAGCGCGCAGACCGAACCGTCGTCCCTCCTGACGCTTTTGTTTTGAAGTAAAAATCACACCAGTGAGTCGCACGACTCGAAGTTCAGACTGTCGGTATGAACGTGCCTTGAAGCTGCTATGACTCTGTGATGATGAGGTGTTTCAAAAAAAATCTCAGAAATGACTGCCTTTCCATAGAGTGCAGGAGTTAACTGTTCACTTTGTACATTTTCTACACACACTATGATCAAGGTAAAAATGAGGATGCACTATGCTATAGGACTTTGCCTGAGAAATAATGGTGTATTCTGTAATATTCTCGACTGATCGCCTTGGAAGGACCAGCATGTTTTCTGTTTTGCATACAACTGTAAAAAATACAGTGAAATTCAACAATCACATTGCATTATTTCCTTTTCTTTTTTCTCATTGACTTAAAAAAGCTTACTGGTACTGTACAGATATTGAACAGATGTCACACAATAATAGTATTAATCTGAATTTACACTTCAATATTGGGCAACAAACAGTCAACTATCAACAGTAACACACATTTTTTTCATTTTTTTTCCCCCTATTTCACATACAAAAGAAGGTTTTTTGGGGGGGTTTGGGAGGACACAAGCTCTGTAGTTTTACCATCATCAAATTAGTGCATGTTTAAACTTTTCCCTTCTCTCCACAGTTGCCTGTCACTCTTGGTGAACCGACAGAGAACAGACTCCGATGTAAAGCCGAAAAGGAAATACGAAAGAAAGCAAAGAGTGTGAGCCAGTGGCATTCTTGGTTTCCCGTTCTTCTCATAGGACTAAATCGTCTGTTCTTGTTGTTCAGCGCTGCGAGAAGCTCGGAGTGGGGGCCACGTTTCTCATCAGAACTTGAGCAGGTGGGATAAGGCTACAGTCAGCAGGAGGCAGAGGGAGCAGCGGCGGAACATGGGCGCTCCGTTTACATCATGCATTGCACCCGGACCTGCGGAAGAAGCAGAACGTTATTCCACGTCTGTCTGCAAATTTGTTTTATTCATTTTCAGTGTTGGCACTGCAGGAACGTTAGCGTCAGTTCACTTTTTGAGCAACACAAAGTGAGTGCTGCCCACCGTTTATAGCACTGTTTTTTTATATATTCTTTACCTTTGCTTTATGCTGGGAGGTTTTTTTTAAGCATGAGGAACAAACATATTTTAAATTGAACCCCCCCCCCCAAACAAAAACAATGTAGGACTAGGTCCCAAAAATATATTCTAAAAATTCACAAAAGTTGTTTTTTTAAACAAGCATTCTTTCTATTCCTAACATTCAGTGGATGTAATTTGGATGATGATAGCTCTCAGATTTGACTCCACATTAAGTGGATCTGATTTACATATGATTTGTTAAATATACAACTCTAGACTCTGCATCCGAATGGCGACAACCCTTTGTCAAAAATAGTTTACCAGGTTAAATGCTTTCTGATCAAATGAGATTTGAGGATTTCTCAAACATGCATGAAAGAATGAAAGCGACACTCCAGGTGATTCCCTTATTTTTATGAAGGAATCACAAATCAAAATCTCTGATTTTCCTGTTTGACTAAAGCTTTATTTTCCCTCCTTCTAGCTCCTGAAACTGCAGGGTTTTTTTTTTTTGTAACAACATGCAGAAATCACTCAGTGCTTGCCGTCCATTTCACCCTGTAAAAGGGGAGAGACAAAACAGACATATTTAAAATAAAATGTTTAATTAAACATGCTTGTTTTGTACTATGTACAATGACATGTTGGGTTTCATGAAAATAATGAGCTTTGCAGGCCGCGCACAGGTGTCACCTGGGAATTTTTCCACAAATCGAAATATAGCCCTTTTTTAATATAAACATGTAGATATTTTCCAGACAGTGTTTGACTTAAGAGAATAAAATACATTTCATTATTTTTATAAATTGTTTTAGGATTTATCAGCCTCCCTATTTTCTTTAAGGTCTTTTTCCTTCCATGCTGCAGAACAGTGTTGGATAACGATGCAGCTGATGAATAGTAAAGCAGACTAACATGCAGTGAGGGAATTTTTAGGGCTTTTGAAAGTGTTTCTATACTCACCATAAAGAATTATACTGGCATTAGTGATTCCCATGGTGTTCATGGCGACACAAGTGTAGTTTCCATAGTCTTCTTCTGAGACATTGAAAAAGATGAGCAGTGACTGTTTTCCTTGAGTCTCTATCTTAAGACCGTTTATTCCATTGAGAAGCCTGTAAAATAAAGACAATCTATCAAAGTCCAGAACAGTTAGTGTTCAGGCAATAATCAATAATCTACGCTTTTCAATTCATCCTCGTTCTGTTGGCTCAGATGTTTTATCACATTGGTAACATATACAATCAGCTTACAATAGAAATACATCTGAAGAAATACACAATTCTTATTCTGTATCAAACATTTCTACAGTTGTTTGTAATATTTAGCATTTCATTTATAAAAGAAACCCTCCACTAATCTCTTTTTTTAAAAATCTTTTTTTCTTAGCCATATTGCATCAACATTATGTTTGTCCTTCCATATGTAGCGCATTATTTGGTTCTGGTTGCTTTTTTTTCTGTTTTTTTAGTTGACTACGGCTAACAGGGATTTGATTGGTTTTTATTGATCCAATATTTCTCAAAAACCTGGTACAGATTTCCGAGTTTGGTCCAATCAGATAAACATTACATTATTTACAGCTGGTGACCAGAGCAGGAAAAAAAAAATAAAAATTGAGGACAAAGACATGAAACGTTTTAAATTTGTGGCAATTCACAGGAGCTCTGGAAAGTGACTGGTAGATGTATGTCATATATTTGTGCACTTTGTAATACCTGCTGGAATGTAACACAAATGTTCAAATTTGTTACTCGGTGTTAAATAAGCACCAACAAATGGCAAAATGGCTGAAGAGCATTTTAAGTGTCAGTCTGGCTGAGTGACAACCGTTTCATTTTATGTTGCAGGTTTTTGTTATGAGAAAAAAAAAGGTTTTACTTTGTATTCTACATGACTTAAAGACAGTCCTTATCATTTTCATAGCAACAGAGGTCTACTTCCAGTTTTAGAAGTCAACAGTTTATGTGCAATGTAAATTAAACGTAATGGAATTCATTAAAATGCTGTAATTCTAGTCACCTTTTAGCCTAATGGCATTAATTTCTTTTTCAAGTTTTATCAAATTCTAAAAGAACCAAACACTTCCATAAGTGCTAAACCATTAAATGTTCTAATACAACCCTTTGTCAAGAATAGCTTAGCGGGTTAAATGCTTTTCATAAATGAATTTTCTAATCTCTGACAAGTTCCTTTAGTAAAAGTTCCTGCATTTTGAATGAAACACGTACACAGCAAAAACCGGTAACGGCTGCATTTTAATCCAGAGATTATTTATTCCTTCTTTTTACAAAAGATGACAAACGATAATCAGGATGCCATTTAGTAAATCCTTCTTTTCATATAATATGAATAAACATTGTATTAATTCACAGAGCCAAATGACATCCAATGAAAAGTGACCGAATCCTGTGTATAAAGCAATGGCGATGAAAAAATAAGAAAAAGAAAAGTGTTGTTCTTTTCAAAGCCGTTCTCACAGACACAGGAAGCAGAAAAGGTACACTCGCCTGCGGTCTTCTTTGTACCACTCAAAATCTGCCCTCGGAACGGCAGAGGCTTCGCACTGCAGAACGCCTCTTTGTCCGACCGGAGTGCCTGTACTCCTCGCCTTCGAAATGAAGGGAGGGTCTAAAAATGAAGCGGGGGGGAAAACAACAGCCATCAAACCCAATCAAAGCCGACAGAGTGAGCAGTAGATACATTTAAAAAATAATAACAAATTATATAAGTTCAGTTTTCCAAATGGAAACGTGAATAAATGTAAAATTACTATAAACTCAACTCTGATTGGTTGGTGGTAACTTACTTATTTTATTTTCGTTGCACAAAGAAACTTAAGTGAAATTGGCCATGAAATGTCATCGTAATTATTACTCTTCATGTTTTACGTGGCTTTTTCTTCTTTTTTTCCCCATGGCAACTAAAGGAAATTAATTGCACTAATCATTTGTAGCATTTTATTCCAATTAAATCATTCAGTGCTTTAATGCAGAGTTGAGAATAAACCTTAGGGAATCAGTGACAAAGTAGGAAGAGGACAAATAGAATGAGGAAGTCCACAGAGACTCGTACGTTCATTGCTAGAAACAATAAGAGTAGCAGCATCATCTCCGAAGCTGACGTTTTAGATTTAAGCCCAAACGAAAATGCACATACGTCACACTGAAGGGTAGATTTTCTACTAACCTACAGTTGAAGTTTCTTATATGAAACCAATGCAGCTTCGCCAGACTCCACACAAAAAGACCCCGGCTTAGAGAGAACCGCTGATCTTTATTTTCTCAGACCCAACTACTGCTCCACTTTTCAGACGCCTTATCTAACTGAAACCGACACAAACCTCCCAATAAAACACATAGTACACATAAGTTTATAACTCAGGAGAAAATCCCACTTGTTTGAAATGGAAGAATGCTTCCCTCATGAATAAAGATTTTTAATTTAACGAAGCCATGTATAATTTATCATTTCAATTAATGATAAAAACTCAAAAAAAAGAGAAAATGGTGGTTGGCTTTTTATGTTATTTACTTTACAATCAGACACAAGAAAGAAAGAAAATCTTTCTTTCCAGACTTTCAGCCTTGAGCTCAGATAAAAAAAAAAAAACAACCTTCTCAAACGTAAAATTTAACTTCAATTATTAATTGGTCAGGTTTATGTGACGTGGACGTTCCTTTGTTCGTTTTGTTAACATTAGCTTTTAAAGCAGCCGTGATCCTCCTCACTCCGTCAATGCATTAATTATCCATCAGCAGTGGAAAGTTATACGTCGATCAAAGCAGAATCTTCTCTAGTCCAACGTCTGACGGATTTCTTTTTCTCTTTAGATGATGCTCTAAGATTTCCACCTGCTGATGCGAATGGGATAATTCTGCGCGTGTCAAACAGGTGTTACGTTGAACCGAGTTCCACCGTGGAGAATTTTTTTTTTTTTTTTTTTGTTTACCAAAACACCTGATTTTGTGGAAATATCCCTGGATCCAACCATCCATCCATTTTCTGGTCACCCTTGTCCCTAATGGGGTCGGGAGGGTTGCTGGTGCCCATCTCCAGCTACGTTCCAGGCGAGAGGCGGGGTACACCCCGGACAGGTCGCCAGTCTGTCGCAGGGCTATCCCTGGATAATCTTCTCAGAAATCCTTTTGCAATCCATCCATCCATCCATCCATTGTCTGTTCACCCTTTGTCCCTAATGGGGTCGGGAGGGTTGCTGGTGCCCATCTCCAGCTACGTTCCAGGCGAGAGGCGGGGTACACCCCGGACAGGTCGCCAGTCTGTCGCAGGGCTATCCCTGGATAATCTTCTCAGAAATCCTTTTGCAATAATTACACTATTTCTTTTTTAATTTGCAAGTGACACAGATGTCTTATTCAACTCATCGTGAGCAACATCCTTGGCTATTACCGGGTGAGTTTCTGGTTTTTCTAAAAGACATTTATTCAATGAGAAAAATCAAACCGTTACCATAAAAATGGCTCAAGTTGAAACAGAAATCCAATTTAAAACTTGTTCTGTATTGCGAGGCAAACTAGGTATCCTTCATGTTGCTGCCTGACATTAGTTGTCATGGCGATGAAGACAAACGGCTCAATTCAGAGATAATTAAAACAGTAAATATTCAATCAGGCAGAATGGAATAGTTGTCTTGTTTGAGGTGACCTTGCTGAAATTCTCTGATAAAAATAAAAAAATCATCTCTTTATTTCATTTCATCATTTCATAAAACAAATATGAAAACATCCAGTTTTAGTGCCCTTAAAACTGGATAAGGGCACTAACTATGAAGTGGTGATTATTTTTGGGTAGCATTTGATTCTAAAAAACCTATTTTTTAAAAATGTTTTTTGTAAAGCATGTAGGATAACACGGATAATCTGAGGTGCACTGGATGCACCATGAGACTGTTTAGACCGTTAACAAAACAAAGAAGGAAAAGCATCTGGAGGGGGGAATTTGACAGAATTGTTCAACAATTCCATTATTACATTAAATGTGTGGTCTCCGCAAATCCATGTTTGCTGAGACCATGAAAACACTTCAATCAACAATCCATTTAGTGTTAAAATTAAACTATTTCCAGTGATCCGTTTGTCCATCTTCCACCTTGTCCTGAGCCTAAAACGTAAAGTTGTTCAAACGAAGCCCTTTTTTTCATTATTATTATTATTTCATAAGAAACACTTTTCTGTTTTTAGATTTTGATTGTCAATGGAACTGAAAGAAGAAATAATACTTGGAGTTTAAAGCCATCAAAAGCTAGATTTCCTTTATAATTGAAGGCATGGTATGTTCTTTGAGAAGCAGGCGGCATCTGTTTACAGTCCATTCTATTGAATTTCGTATTACATTGAAATGTAAAATTTTTCACAAGAGTTTTTTAAAAAAATTTTTTGAACACATAAAGACTCTTAGTGATGTTGGAGAAAATCTTACCGTGATATTCAAAAACTCTCTACTGCCCTTGAAACAGGCTTTGCAGAAACCTGTTTCCAGTTTGTGTTGGTGCATGTTCACATCGGTTCCCCTTTGATAAGCCTGGCACTTGAAACTGCCTTTGCATGTATTCATGTGTGAATGTTCCAGGATCAGGTTACCAAATACAGGTTAAATAATAAACCACCTCTTACCTTGCTTTAGTTAAATGTATCCAGCCACACAAAAAGCTGATTACTGTTACAGGTCGACGCACATCGACGGTGCCATAAAACACTGTCATTTTCTCCGAAGTAGTTTACACAAATATCTGGTCCGTCCAAAACACCGGTACTTCTAGAAACCTGTGTTATATCACAGCATTGAGTTTACGGAATAAACGCAAATATCGCTACACTCCGCTGCACTGATTCTGGAGTTCGTCTTCTGCTGTTGCACTGAATCACCACTTGCGATAGAAAAACTTTCACATCGGTGGGGAAATTTTAGTTTTGGGCACGAAGATAATTCCGTATGTCAACTGTAAAAGGAAGCATCTCGACAAAGCATTCAAAGGTCAAATCTAAAACACAAGCAGAAGCCTAAAATACAAATAATTAGGACCACAAGTGCCAGAACGTAATACGCTAATAAGGTCCAGAATTGAAATGTATTTCTTTTAATCAAAACTGTAGATGCATATATAGTATTAATTAAACTATCTTATATGTTAAACAAATAAAAATATATTAAAAAGTAGCTATTTATATTTGTAAGTGTGGACTTCCTGCGTCAGAAGCATTCTGTTTGTTCCTCTTTTTGCAAGGAAATGATGTGCAACCAAAACAGCTCCAAACATCCTGAGCCCCCGATGTCGTCTGAAAGCCGAGAGCCATTCTGACCACGAATACGGCAGCTTGGTGCTTACAGTTGACTGTGACTTGCACTCTCCTGATGTCAGAGCTGGAGATGTCGTTCGAGGCGATGCACTCGTATATTCCCGACTGCTCTTTGGTGATGGAGATCAGCTCCAAATGTTCCCCCTCTGTCACAAATTTATGGCCACCTGCACAGAGTAGAGAAAACGGGAGGCGTGGGCATTTCGTCTTCTGGCAACACTCACTGGTTTCAGTGGAGAACGCATTACCTTCATATTTTATTTTTTTACAAACCTGATGAATATTAAACAAAATATTACATATTATTTATATTTGCAATGTTTGATATTACATTTATATATTAATCCATATTTCAATATTACATAGCAATGTCCAAATTACAATTCATATACACACTCTACATGTGGCGGTAAAAAAATCAATGTTAGTCAGAAAAACTGTTTACTACACCTTAGGAGGATTGAGCAATAACCTCCCAAGATAGGACATTTTTACTTTCAAAGTAATTAGTGAAATATATAAAGACTAAGAAAAGAACACCCAAAAAAGTAAAGGCAGCCATGTTTTCTGAGGTGATCACAGATGGCAAGGTTTCTCTTTGGTCCGGACAGATTGGTTCACATACTGTGGACATATAAAGTCACGGCGACAGATGTTTAATTTTTCCAGTGTGTTGAATTACATCAAATGTATATTTCTGATCTTTTGCTGTTTAATAAATTAAAAGGAATTTGTTTTTTGCTTGGCCAGACCCTTCTTTGGAGACACAGACTGTAATCGCACAAAGACACAACAAAGAGTTTGGCCACAAAATGTCGCTGGCTACTGGAGAAAAAAATACTGAAAAGATGTAAGTGGGCCTATATATATATATATATATATATATATATATATATATATATATATATATATATATATACTGTATATATATATATATACTGTATATATATATATATATATATATACTTTTGACCTTTGGTGCTGCTGCACTTGCATCACACAGTGACAAACTTGGTCAAGGTTCTGAGAGTGAGGAAGCTGCAGAGTTTGATGTTTTCCTACATGTCAGACATCCTCAGGGCCTGATCTGCTAAAGGTTTGCGTGCATAAAAACAGACACAAACTTGATATCAAGTGCAAACCTGATCTGCAAACAACACATACGCAAACGGGTCTGTGTAGCAAAACGAGAAGAATCACAGGCGCAATAAATTTAGCATCGCGTAGGTTTAGAGGCAGTTTTTGCAACTATATCTAATACTTTTGAAAAGTACGTGTAAAACTGGTATTTGTATGTATTTGGTTACTGTGGCGACCAGGAGGCGTAGATACATTGACTTCATTGCTTGTCCAATAGTTGGAAGATTTAAAGGATGCAAAATAAAATAAATAAAAAAAACAGATTTTGAGCTGCAAGATTACTGAATAATTCATCACTTTATGGCAGCACACTGCTGCGTCTTGACGCTCTGCGGGAGCGCATCTATTTTGCCCGGAAAAGGTGATGCAGATTATATTTATCAGCATGTTACACAAAGATCTTGGCTGGTGGTGTGGCACATGCCAGATCAGATATTGAGTAAAATGGGTGGGTGTCAAAACACCCACGTCCCCCATCGGATGCCCATATAAGACCTTAAAAAAAAAAAATCAAGCTAGCAGGAATGGAGCCAAAGGAGGCCCCTGCGTGTGACAGCTCATCAGTTTTGTTCTATTTTGAAGCGAGGATTTACCCTTGGCTGAAGTTCAGTGATCTGTTCTGACTCAGCGGACATCACTGCAACCCGTTTTGTGTTGCAGTGAATCCCCTGCTAACCCCTGCTAACCAGCCTTGAGGCTGGTTAGCAGGGGAGACATTGACTTGTAATTTGCAGCTTCCTGTCCGCAGTACAATAAAAGACTGTTTCACAGTTTGCTTTTTTTAAGTAACATAAACAGCATTTGAGCAAGTCTAAATCTAAAATACTTAGAAATATTCTAATGAGCAATTCTTAGGCTATTGACCCAAATCTCTTATTTTATTTAATTATTATTATTATTATTTTTTGCCTCTTTTCCCCCAGAAAATCTAATATGCGCCACTTCCATATGTGGTACAAGTTTGGATGTGTATCCGATCACTTTTAATTTTACTCTAAAGAGTCACGTCGCACTTCAACCGACTTTTGCGTCGCTGACGTGAATCGTGCATCACATTCCTTCACCAGAACGACCCGGACACTGTGAATAAAAAGATGGAATCAACGGCTGACGTTTCTAATGATGAAATTACAAAAGAAGTCTGTGTCAATGAAGCGCATCACTATCACACCACTTGTACTTTGACTACACATCCAAACAGACTTTTCTACAGACGCTGCAGTCAATGCAGCAAAAGGCCATCGCAATTAGGTTGTGCTTTCTTTTTCTTTCCTCGCTTCGTCTTGCTACGATCTCGTGATGATACTGTCAGCTCCTGCTGCTCTGTATCTTTATTATCGATCCATAGACAATAGATTGATTGGTCTATGGATCCCTCTGTAGTTCATTATTACATCCTTTAGAGGCCTCTGTGTGAACCTCCGTTCACAGATAAGCCTGACTGCCATCACATTTGTTTAGCATTATGAATGGTTACACACACAAAAAATTGGATTTTAGCCAAATAATAATAACAAAGATACTGGGACTGAGCATCGCAGATTGTAGCCTAAGTTATTGTTCAAACCTTGTTTTGTTTCTTGAGCAGAATGTATTCCTGGATCCCCAGTAAAAATGTTATTTAGGGTTGGAATGGTGGTTAAAAATGGCCGGTGGTAGCAAAGACCTGGGCTGGCTAGAGGTCTAATTTATTTTCACATAGCCCTTCCTTACATTAGTCCTGTCTGTCTTACTAGCAGTGCTTACTAGACTGAATGACTTAGGCAGAATAAAACCGTTAGGCATAGCTCACTTGACGCAAAATAAGGAGGAGCAAACAGAAATAAAATCCAGTTCTCACCAGCGGCTATGAAAGTTTTTTAAAACTCTGGTTATCTTAAGATTTAAAAACATCTCCTTCACATCTCTCGTCTCTCTAGGAATTAGTTTGACTCTTGGGCGAGAGCTGCTTTATGATCCGTTCTGGAGCTGCACTTTCACAGCACTTCTGTGCAAAAGTGTTTTATTACGACATAAATGCAGATTTTTTTTAAATTTAAAATCTTTTGTGCTAGGCGAGAAAATAGATAGGCGATTTAATCCAAATCAACTGAAATGTCAATCAAGCAATATTTCAATATCACCATAATGTGCAGACGTTACTGCAGCCGGCTGGGGATTCACTGCAAAGGCTGTGGGCAGGGGGATAATCAGCTTGTTGCACAGAACCTGGGGATCTGCTAGCAGTTAATTGAACATTTTCATCACGGACAACTAGATTAGGTAGAAGGAAGCTGCTGAGTTAGTGGACTTATCATGTAGCAGCCAAAGATCGAGAGAATTGTGCCGACAATAATGTAATTTACTCACTAAATTTGTGGGAGATTTGATTATTTATGTCTGAATTCAAACACTGTGGTTCTCCGTCAAGATTTAAGGCTGCAAAACCGTTTCAATATCAGCGTCAATTTAGAACATGAAGTTGTTTGTTTCTTTTCTTTTCTTTAATTTGGAAAACAAGTGCGACCCGTTTCCGTTTTAGCGCCGAAAGCTGAGTGAGTGCTCAGAGCCTGTTGCTGCCGCTGGGTTTTTGTCCCAGTGAGTACGTTCGTCTCGGCTCTCATCAGACTCCCATTAAGCCCGCCGCAGATCATTCATTTGGAGATGAGCGAACATGCGTGCGCGTGCGTACGGCCTTTATGGAAGAATAATCAGTCACATCTCGGTATTCAAATAGCAATCTGAAGGGAGCACAGGTGGAAATAGCTCGGACAATAGTCTGTTTATTCCAGCTGAGAAACCTGATGACTGCAAAACCAGAACGCCGAAGCGCTCTAAAAGCTGCGAAAATAACGACCTCAGAATAAATATTAGGATATAAATGTCAATCTAACTTACCGTGGAGAATACAATTAAAGAGTGAGTCATGAAAATCACATAGTACTTGCAGTGAAGAAAAGCAAAAAAAAAACAAAAAAACAATCATCATCATTATCGACTGCCTTGTGGAATGATCTGTGGCACTTGCCAAATCTTTTGTGCAACATTAGCATCCATACAGCGTGACTCGATGACTAATAAGAGACACGTTAAAGGGCCAGGCAGTGGCCGACACCAATGTGCAACTAGAAACACTTCATACAAAACCTCAGCAGTAGAAACCATTAGTCTGGTGCTCAGACGCTGAACACAAAGGCTTCAGCTGAGAAATTAGTCCAGAACAATTTACGGTTTTACAGTAGAAAAGAACAGAAGACCAGGGTCGGGTGGGGGGGCGACAAAAAGGTTAGAAAATGACTTACAAAGCACATAATAGAACATGGTATTTGCTAACCTTGGAGATGTTTTTTTTTTTTTTACAAACCCCAAAACAGATATGAATTTGTTTCATGTGGCCTGTAAAAAAAACCAAAAAACAGCCACTGCATTGGCTGCATTTCTGAAATGGTTTATTGGGAAATATTCAGATAAATCTAGATCTAACATGTTGCATCAGAGTTCTGATGCTTTCTAGATGGTTCTTCTATAACAAGTGTATTTCAGCAGCCTCAGTATTACCTTTTACTCTCTATACTGTAGAAAGTACTCCTGGGTTATTGCTTTTCTTTCGTTTCTGCATTTCACATGCTTTGTATTGTTGATGCAATTACTGTTGTTAACTGAACTGTGTCACTTTAGATATATATATATATATATTTTTTTTTTTTTCACCTTCGTTTCATAGAAGGTAAGCAGTGTCACGTTCACACACAGAGCCAAAGGAGGAGACGCTGCTGCCATCACCTGTGTGGATTCTCCTTGCCTTTTATTTAAATTGCAAGTATATTTTTTTGTATTTCTCAGTTTTTCTCTCAGCTGTTCCTCCTGAATCTGACTCTGCTTGAGGTTTCATCTTGTTGGAGGTTGTTGTTCCTCTGCAGGCCTGCTCAGGTTAAGAGATCCCTGCAGTGCCAGCAACTAAAGGTTGCATTTCTTTATATGTTGGCATTTTATGATAAATTCAATCTGACTAAGTTATTGGATCAACTGTACTGGAGTAGCTTGTAAATAACTGAACCTAAATTTGGAGTACAGTATACTTAGTACCTACGTGGATTATATATAACTGGCTGTAAATAATATCTTCTTGTCCAATAACAGACTCCAAAAGAAGTTAAATATTTTTATAGGATATTCAACATGATCTGATGCCAGTTTTGCATTTGCATTGCTTCTTCTTCTTAATAATAATTAATAATCAGTCAATCTTGTAAAAAAAAAACTAATTACAGCAGCAGGATCTATTTATTCTAGATTCAGTTTTTATTACATCATACATTGCCCCCCCCCAACACACACACTCACACACACAGTTTCCCTAAATGTGATTTTATTCAGAAGAATCCACAGAGAGGAGCGATCACGACTGTTAGCTAGGTGAATTTACTGATCCGCGATGCATTGAAGTGAACATAAAATCAAGCACTGCGCAATCTCCCTGACAAAAAGAAAGAGAAATGCTCTAATAATCCTCTGATGTTTGGTAAGGATTAATTCACACAGACCATGAACTTTAATCTGTATGCCATCCATCCATCCATCCATTTTCTGTGCACCCTTGTCCCTAATGGGGTCGGGAGGGTTGCTGGTGCCTATCTCCAGCTACGTTCCAGGCGGGAGGCGGGGTTCACCCTGGACAGGTCGCCAGTCTGTCGCAGGGCAACACAAAGACATACAGGACAAACAACCATTCACACACAAACACACACCTAGGGAGAATTTAGATAGACCAATTAACCTAACAGTCATGTTTTTGGACTGTGGGAGGAAGCCGGAGTACCCGGAGAGAACCCACGCATGCACAGGGAGAACACGCAAACTCCATGCAGAAAGACCCCGGCCGGGAATCGAACCCAGGACCTTCTTGCTGCAAGGCAACAGTGCTACCAACTGCGCCACTGTGCAGCCCTTAATCTGTATGAGTTAAAGAAAAAAAAAAACGTTAGGAAAATTGTGGCTGCTCTGTAATGAATTCAGTTAATCTCACCATGCAATTTTCCCTGCCAACATGAAGCACCCTCCCCCCCTCCTCACAATGTGTTGCAGAACGATCAATATGAAGTGCCGTTTCTTTCTAATTAGCTACTCTTGATTGCAGAGAAAGTTTAGAGGATATACAGCAGCGAGGGCGTAGCAGGATTTTTTCGGGTGTGTTTGACAGGAAGCCGTGTGCTCCAGCTGTAAAACAACGCCGCCGCTCGAGACCTGATATGAAGCTGTGTATCTGCTCTGACAGCAGCCAGCAGTTATTTTAAGAGCTTCATGCTTCCTAGCCATTGCAGAGCCCTGTGGTCATTCTCTAAGCTGAATTTTGTACTCAGCAGACGGTACTTGAAACAGGTCATGGTCCATTTGATTGCTAGACACTCGAGCTACCCCGTAGAGCATGGCGTCTCCCTGAGGACTGGTTTCCTGCTGACACCATTCACTGGCCTTTTCTCTTCACCTTCACCTTGCTGTCACATTCCACCAATACCTCTTTGCCCCAGGCAACAGTCTGGGCATTGAAGGGCACATTTAAGTTTAGTTGCATCTCCCATTCTGTTTTTTTGTTTTTTTTTCTGACTTTGACCTTCTTAAACCACCATCCCCTTCCTTTCACTCATTCACCCTGGAGCAGAATACTGCCTTAACAGAGGACGCTGCAGTCATGTCCTTTTAGTGTCATGCTGTTTGGCAGGGAGCAGGGAAATCCTCTTCTAATCTCCTTTTGCTGCACTTGCAGTTCATTTAGATGCGTTTCCATCAGATAGGAAAAGAATGCTGAATTTGTGCTTCTTATTGTATCACAATAGTTAGTACTTTTAAAGTTGTGGAAGAAGAAGTAAAGAAAGAAAAAAAAGCTTCAATCATACAGACTCCAAATGGGTGGTTTAAATAAGTGGGCTTCTCTGAAGTAGCTGTAACTAGTCACTATCTTACCAGCAGTAGAGAACTTGAAAGCTAACGGCTAATCAGACCTCAGGTAAAGATTTCAGTTATATACTGTAATAGCTCCTGGTTTAATCCTAAACTGTTTTAGCCAAGGTAAAAAAAAATAAAAATAAAAAATGTATACTGTAATACTGAGGTTTTGTTTCTCAACATAAGACTATCAGCGTCACTGAAATGTGAATAAATGCGCTGAGGCGGCCGATTGTATCCGTCTGACCAAATCAACTCAGACTCCTGACCAAACGCAACTGAGAGACCATTAACATTTGTGAATACGATAGAGAAAATATCTTGTCTGTCCCCGGGGAGACGGAGTAATAGCTCTATGATTCAGAACATAAAAAGGAAAACAGCTCTGCGTGGAAACTGTAGAAACAACGAACTAGATAGTATGCAGTTTTTATTTTTGTGTTTGTTTTGGGGTTGTTTTTTTTCCCTCACATGACTTTACATTCCTACAGTCTTCAACTGTAGGAAATTTCTTCCGTCAGAGATTTGCAGCCATTGCTTATTCGTTCCTTATCCATTCATTGTCTATAGCGCTGATCTCTGCGGGGTCGGGGGCTGTAAGGTGGGTGCATATCTCCACAGGTCACTGGGTGATGTGTGGGGTACACCTTGAACAGGTTGCTAATCCATCATTCTATTCATGGAAGAACTGTCATACCACATTTCCTGAGCTTCTCTGTGAGTGATCCTTGGCCTCCCTGATTAATATACGACTCCGCTGTCAGCAAATCCTGCTAGGGGGAAACTGATCATGACCAGTTTGTAGAGAAATTATGTTTCGAATTACGGCCACCAAAATTATTCACTGGAGCATCAAGACTTTCAGAAATGAAATCCAGGCAATAATAGCTGGCAGTCTTATGCCGCCTGAATGTTTTCGAAAGACAGACAGATTTTCAGCGCGTGTTGGATCACTTGAACAGCTGCCAACATTTAGAGTGAAATTTATTTTTATCGGCTTTAAAAGAAATATGTTTACTCAGAAAAATGCAGATGTATTCAGTATTTTGCTATCCTCATTACATAAATACATTTTTTTTATGTTTATATCTTTAACATTTCGTTTTCCAAAAGAAAAAAACAACAAAATTAAACACACACACACACACCAGCTAGAAACTAAGCTATTTATACCTCCACTTTTGTAACAGCTTTATCAGCGTTATTATTCCCCGGGGTGATAGTGGCTCAGCTCGAGTTGCTGGTTCAAATCCCTGTTCTGTCCATCTCAATCATTTTGTCCTTGGGCAAGACACTTCACACACTTTACTCAGCTTCTGTCAGTCATCATAGTTTACCACCATGAGTGTGTGAATGTGTGTATTAAAGGGGGAATGACTGAATGTAGCGTGAAGTGCTTCGAGTCCTCCGTCTTGATAAAGTGCGTTACAAATGCAGTTATTTAAAACCAAAACAGCAGCAATTTACCACCAATTTTTGTGGCAATTTTTTCCACAAAACGATTAGAAAGGAAATATAACTATACCAATAGACAAACTCATAAAGGAAAAAAGAAAAACAGTGAAAATCAAACCTTGCCGTATTTGTTTAGCGAATGATGATGATTATTATTATGTGCATTTTCCGATGTAAAGATGAACAACCCAGTTTAACGTCCTCACAACAATTAGTCAGTCTCTAATTGATTTGTGTTTTTATCAAATAATCTTTCTTTTCTTAATTCATACTTTGCTTCTTTCATTTCAAACCACTTTAGCATAACATTTGGAAGGAGTTTAATACAACGATAAGTATTAGCCATCCCATTAAGGTACAATTGTCTTTGGTGCTCTGTTGACTTTAATAATGATACAACAAATATCCTCTTTGTATTTATTCACTTTTTTTTTTTTTTTTTTGCTGGAGTATGCAAATTTTACCATTCCCAGCATTCTGCAGTTCTGTGAAATAAATGCACCCATTAACTACAGAACTGTTGAGGTACAGATTATGGTTTCCTCAAAACTGGTCTGGAAACAACCAGTCCATCCATCCATCCGGAGGGAAACCTCCCCTGAAATACGACGGCGTTGTAAAACGACAGACGATCCCGGCTGCTGATGTCTGACTGACACTGAATGTGAAAACATGGCTTTATCCTTAATTAATGTAAAAAAAATTATAAAAAAAAACAACCCCCTCAAAAATAAAAATCCATTAATCCCCCATTTGTTTAGATATGTCGGAAATGGAAATTATTCTTCCTCCTTTTTTTTATGGTTCCTTTCCATTGCTGCGTCTCGCACACAGCAATATTTGACATACTCATTCAGTGACACCCACCAAGCCCATGTTCTTCAGCACAGCAGTCGCTAATCACAGTCGTGTTGTTGTGGATCCTGCAACCTAGTTATTTCCCTAATTTCATTCAGTTCGTCGTCATGCAGCAGAGTGCTGAGAGGCAGACGAGGTCTCTTCAGAGATCTGTATGAAAAAATCTTTTTAAACTAATGATTTCTTGAGGATCCGTTATCTTTTGAAGCAACACACAACTTTCTTTTCTTCCAGCTCACAGCACCTGAAGGTGAACGTCCACTAGAGAGAAGGTTCACTTGTGGAGTCCTGAGGATTCACAATTATTGTTGGTCTTAGAAAAAAACCCCAACTTTTTTAATTGACATGTTTTATGTAGCTCTAATTACATTTGGTGGCTTGCTGTATAATTGTAGGAGATTTGCATTGAGATATAGACTGTAGTTTCCTGCTGAGAAGAAAGTTGTGGTCATGAAGGAACTTAAAAACTTGTAAGACTCAGAGTAACTTGTAAAAGAAAATCTTAGAGATATTAGAGAACAGCTAACCACCTCAAGTGAACTGTTGTTGTGCAAGGTGCTACCTTCGCCCCTTTTTTCTGGCAGAAAATAAAATCTTTTTTTTCCAACGTTGAAGATGTTTTTTTTTATATTTATTTTACTGTTTCCATCAGTCATTTCTACTGTGATTCTTCAAAAATGATTCTTATTCTCACTAAAAATCATCTGACAAAAATAGAATCTCATAACTAAAACAGTTGGCAAACTACGTATTTGCCAAGCTTGAGTTTTAGACAGCAAAAAACTTAAAGTACATCATCAAAAACACCAATGAATGACAAATGAAGAAGACTGTGCGTAATACAGTCATGTCCAAAAGTATTGAGAATGACACAAATATTATATTTTCACATGATCTGCTGCCCTCTGGTTTTCATGTGTGTATGTCAGATGTTGTCATCACATACAGAAATACAATTGCAATCATATTATGAGTAACAAAAGCTTTTAATGACAGTTAGAATGAGTTAATGCAGCAAGTCAATATTTGCAGTGTTGACCCCTCTTCTTCAGGACCTCTGCAATTCTCCCTGGCATGCTCTCAATCAATTTCTGGACCAAATCCTGACTGATAGCAGTCCATTCTTGCACAATCAATGCTTGCATTTTGTCAGAATTCCTAGGTTTTCGTTTGTCCACCCGTCTCTTGATGATTGACCACAAGTTTTCAATGGGATTAAGATCAGGGGAGTTTCCAGGCCATGGACACAAAATTTCTGTTTTGTTCCCTGAGCTAGTTAGATATCACCTTTGCTTTATGGCAAGGTGCTCCATCATGCTGGAAAAGGCATTGTTCATCACCAAACTGCTCTTGGACGGTTGGGAGAAGTTGCTCTCGGAGGACATTCTGGTACCATTCTTTATTCATTAGGTAAGACTGTGAGAGAGCCGACTCCCTTGGCTGAGAAGCAACCCCACACATGAATGGTTTCAGGATGCTTTACAGTTGGCATGAGACAAGACTGGTGGTAGCGCTCACCTTGTCTTCTCCGAACAAGCTGTTTTCCAGATATCCCAAACAATCGGAAAGGGGATTCATCAGAGAAAATGACTTTACCCCAGTCCTCAGCAGTCCACTCCCTGTACCTTTTGCAGAATATCAGTCTGTCCCTGATGTTTTTCCTGGAGAGAAGTGGCTTCTTTGCTGCCCTCCTTGAGACCAGGCCTTGCTCCAAGAGTCTCCGCCTCACAGTGCGTGCAGATGCACTCACACCTGCCTGCTGCCATTCCTGAGCAAGCTCTGCACTGCTGGTAGCCCGATCCGGCAGCTGAAACACTTTTAAGAGACGGTCCTGGCGCTTGCTGGTCTTTCTTGGGCGCCCTGGAGCCTTTTTGGCAACAATGGAACCTCTCTCCTTGAAGTTCTTGATGATGCGATAGATTGTTGACTGAGGTGCAATCTTTCTAGCTGCGATTTTCTTTCCTGTTAGGCCGTTTTTGTGCAGTGCAATGATGACTGCACGTGTTTCTTTTGAGGTAACCATGGTGCACAGAAGAGAAACAATGATGCCAAGCACCAGCCTCTTTTTAAAGTGTCCAGTGGTGTCATTCTTACTTAATCATGACAGATTGATCTCCAGCCCTGTCCTCATCACCACCCACACCTGTGTTAATGAAGCAATCACTGAAACAATGTTAGCTGGTCCTTTTAAGGCAGGGCTGCAATGAAGTTGAAATGTGTTTTGGGGGATAAAGTTCATTTTGTAGGCAAATATTGACTTTGCAATCAATTGCTGTTACGCTGATCACTCTTTATAACATTCTGGAGTATATGCAAATGGCTGTTATAAAAACTGAAGCAGTAGACTTTGTAAATATTAACATTTGAATCATTCTCAAAACATTTGGCCATGACTGTACGTTCCAAAGTCCATGAGGACATAGAAGCTATTATAAGGTAATGGTGTTTATTTTATAGATAAGTGTTTCTTTGATGAAAAAAAAAATATCAGTAGAGCTGCAGATATTCAGATAGATTCAGAATACTAATTTACATAAGCCATTAAAGGGGACATTGACCAGAACCTAAAAGACATTGACCTGATAGTATCAAAAAATCAATTTGCTCATGAAACCGTCTCTGTGCTGTTTTAACAAATAAAGTTAAATCTGCACAGAGAATGTGTTGATTTAACTTTAAAACAGCACATCTGTTTGAAATCTCTATCTCTATATCACGGATATAGAGATTTATATATATCTATATAGATCTCATATATATATGAGCCATGAGATATATGGCTAAATAAAATGAATTTATTTAGCCATGGACTGAATAAATGAATGGCACTGTGCCTGAGTTTAAGAAGAATCACATTCATTAGTAAAGCCATAATGCAAAGTTGTTCTTTGTAATTGTTTGTTTGGAGTAAATGAAGCAGTAACCTTGTTTCCACCTGAGGTGCTCGATGGAATCAAGTAATGAAAAACTTGTCCTTGATTTTAATAATACAATTCAGGCTATCTAACTTTAGCTTTTAATTCATAGTCAGTCACTAAATGAAAGTGTCAAAGCTCCTCAGCTAAAGGAATAATGAATTTTTTTTTCACTTATTACATCACTAAGACATTTTGTCTATGATAACTTTAGCTTTTCTTATTCAGCAGGTTTTAATTGCTCAATAAATCCTCAAGCTGGATTCACAAAGTCTACTGACAAAAACACTTAAACGACAAAACATGGAAAAAAGGAAACCATTCTGTCCGTTCTAGTCTACGTCTGAGAAACTCAGGGACCCTCTGACATGTTCTACTTGTGACTGATTCTTCTCACTTTGACGTGATGGCCGTCAACTTATTAAATTATGGATTTATAACCGTTTTTATATATTAAATAATAAAATAATCACAAATTTTGGTAAGAATAAAGTATGGAAGCATTCATTTCTCCTTGCTAAGATCATACACATCAGGTGAAACATTGCCACTCAGCAGATATTTACAGACTTCACAAAAAATAATGTCAATTCAAACACACATCGATTCCTATTGATCCTCATCATCAAACAGTATGCTTGCTAAATTATTCATAGTTTAAAAAGTTGCTATGTAAGGAAACCCGGCAGATTGCGTCGAGTCACTGACTTGCAGCACTCACCTCCTCCTGGACGACGCGCTATGCCAACAGAGATCTGCATAACTCTAGATTTTAATAGCAGAGTTTTGCTATTTAGTTGAAATGAAAGGACATGCCAGTAAGAGTAAATGTTTCAAAGAGACTGCATATCGTGAGGTTAAGTGTGCAAGAAACCTTCCTCTCTAACAAAATACCTCTGCAACAGTGTTCTCTTAACAGATGCTTTCCGACATTTTACATACTGGCTTTATACCCACCATTTGCAGAGAAAAACAAGGTACTTTTTAGTACCTGCAATCAAAACACCTTATTTTACAGGGATAAAATATATTAGACATTAACATGTAGATATTTTTTGGCATAGAATTGAAAATCTTTTTGGCCAGAAGTGTCAAGCTCACTTTCGTTTTGGGCAGTATCAAGATTATAAACGTCCTCAAAGCTCCGGTTGTGGCAACACGTACTGATGAAATTACCCATTAACAACAAAGTCTGAAAAAAATAAAATAAAATTAATAGCTGTCTTAACATTTGATTAGTACTTCTCAAAATTTAATATAGAATATCCTTTCAGATTGATGTAATTTGGCAGGATACAGATGAAAACTGATTTCATTTGATTGACAAAATAATGTTCAAGAACATAATAAGTGCCATCTTAGAAGCTCTGTTTCTGTGGCCCTTGGGACCCCGGAGAGCCACATAAAAAAAACTATGGCGGGCCAGATTTGGCTCTAAAAATAACATTGGCATTCTTTAAGTGAGGAGATAAAATATTAGATTCTGTCAGTGTTATATGATCAATTCTTGGCTCTTAATTGGCTTTAATTTAGAATTTTACTACTTATCTTTGTGCAACTCCCACATTTAAATGGATTTCAAAGTACTTCATTTACTGTGATTATTTACCACTGTTGATCATCTCGAATGGCCTCCAGCACGAGCAGCGCTGCTCAGATGGATGCGCCTTATCCTTTCTCTGTTCCAAGTGCTTCCTAGAATGCTGTGAAATGAGTCGTTGCTTTGGTGGAGCTTTTGTCTCCCAACCTGACTATCAAAGCTCTGATTCGAGAGAAACGCGGGCAGAACCTGGATGGAGATCCAGGAGAAGTCGGCCACAGGGATCCCTGTCATTCCTCCCCAGGTCCTCTGTGAGCTCCGGCTTCTCCGCCTGCTGCGTTTCCCTCTACTGTGCTGTCGCTCCGAAATCTTAACTGGGTCAAGTAAACAAATCATTTTTTTCAGTAATCGGTAAACAGAAAGCAGAAAGTTTATTTTCCCTCCTCTGTCGTTTCTCTCTTTTTCTTCCCTCCTCCTCCGGCCGGGAGCTAGACTTTATTTCTAATCTTTAAAGTGGTCCTGAGCGTTAGTTCCAAAACCCGAAAAAAGAAACCTGTTTTTTAAATTTTTTTTTATAAGGTCTTGTTATAAACATTGTCTTTAGCATCATTAGACAGCGTATCAGAACGTGAACTTTCTTAAGCGAGTTCATATAACCGCCTCCTGATGCTTTTAGATCCTCCACAGCGTGACGACCGTCACATCAGCATGTTTAATTGTTCCCTAGGAAACCGCAGGGTTGCGGCATCAGAAGTTTCATTTGGACGGTGAGGGTGCCCTGCTGACAGGTTCTACAAGACACTCCAATGCGGTCCTAAATCCAAAAGGATGATCACGTTTTATTAATAACAACAAATATTCATGGCTATAGAGACATTTTGAACAAATCGGAGAGCTTTCAGGGAGTTGTGTGTTAATTAGTGCCGCTGGACTGAACTGCTACTTTCAGAGAATTATTACTTTTGGGCAGCAGATTTTATAATACAGCACCGGCTGTTGTTGTTGTTCATGTCAGACGCTTGGATGCAAAACGAACTCACAGGCAGCAGTAGCTCATCTGCAGTCAAACAGAGACCGTTGACGTCTGATAAGACATTTGAGACAGAGAGGCTTAGATATTTGTGTGCATCAAAGAGGCTTGCTTCTGTACAGAGAATTGTTTTTGAAAACATTGGAATCATGTAAGCCGTTTATGGCCAAATAAATGTTGGTTCTAACAATAATGGTTATAATTTCATAAATGAATTACCGGGCGTCTGCAACGTCTTTTTATTATTGTTGCGAAATACCGACACAAGAAAGAGTAGGAAAACAAGCAAACAAAAAAATAATCTTATTGCTTTTATTCATAAATATTTGCTGCTTTCAAGACAGAAGAAAATGGATTATTATGCTTATCTATAATATTTCTCTTAGTGCTGCTTTGATTTTGATATAAAGACGCTTAAAAACAGAGTTGCTACAAGGACTAGTGACAAAGATTAACCATTCATAACCGGTAATCAATTATTTTTTTTGGGGGGTAAAGATACCACAAAAAGTAAAAAAAAATAAATAAATTGTAGTCAACCGAAAGTAATGTCATAAAACTTGATGAAATGAAAGCGGAAGCTAAAAGAAGTTATAATAGCCAACAAGAAAAATCCTAGAAAACAGAAAAAAAAATGCAGCAATAAGATAAAAGGAAGTTGTTTTTTGTCTTTTCTTTTCTTTTTCGGGGGGCAGGAAGGGGTTCTAACTTTTTTAACAGCCCTCTAACCTGTTTTTCTGCTTTCATCCTGTTTTGGCTTGCTCTGGTAAATACGGAAACTGCTGATGCTGCAGACTTGAAACATATCATGTTCTTGCAGCACCCCGAAAGGGTCGAACGGGAGCGGGGAGGGAGTGGGGGGCAGGTTGGGGTTGTTAAAAGTTAGGAGTTGAAATGTTCTTTCAAAATATTCACATCTGATGTTCCTGATCGTCATTAAAAGTGTCTGCTGTTTAAAATATGGTGTTCATCCATTTTTGTCGTGTTGAAAAATGGCGATACATCTTTATAACGGCGACTGGAAAATCTGAGTCACTCTAAATTCACACATAAGCTTTTTTCCCCCCCCCAACAGCTACTGCCAAATCAGTTGCCAAGCCAAAATGTGTCCTTATCAACTCCTTGCGTAGAGCGGCAAAATCTCCAGAAACTCAGTGTGATGGCGAACTGTGAAATTCCCATTTCAGTGTTGCGTCAGTCTGGTAATTCTACCTGAAGATAATTAATAATGATCCACCAGTGAGGCATTCATGCGCGGCATCTACGCCTCACTCCTGTGGCGTCTCACAAAGCCGGAGTGGAGACAGTAGCTACACGTGTGGGACGAAAGGAAACATGATTCGAACTGGGAGTGTCTGTTGCATTCATGCTTCATCAGGTGTGCGACTGGCTTTATAATATGCTTTTTCTAAAAAAAAAAAAAGGAAAAGAAAGATGCAGTGTGTAACGCTACGCAACTAATGGTAATGATCTGACATAGAAGCTTTAGTCTGGAAAGTTTAGGCGGCTCTCGAGAGGGATCACAAGCCATTAGCTGTTCCTTTAGGGACCAAAGAGCCTGATTCTATTGAACAGTTCACTAATGTTTTTTTTTTTTTTTTTTGCTGCTTTGAAACCTAATGGAAGAGTAGTGGAAAAATACCCCGGAGCGTCTCAGGAGTGATGGGTTTGAATTAAAAAAAAAGAGGAGATTTTGCTTCGTACTGAGATTTGTCCCAGTGATGTCGAAATATTTAATGATCAAAATATACTACATCTGTGTATATATTCAGGGAATTGGAGAATTATTGGCGACAAGCTGAAAGGCCCTGATATTGATAATGTTTATAGTTCAATTAAATAAACTCAGGGTTAGTTGCTATAGTGTTTTGATATTCAGATAAGTGCTGTACGAATCTGTAGAAAATCCTCTCTAGCTTCCTATAGAAACATTGTATTCAACCCAACCTCTCTCCACCAGTATCTGTGGACATAAAAGGTGCCTGTTTCTTCTAAGAACTGGCTGATAACAGACTGTTTACCCTTTAAAACCTGTTTTTCACTGCTTATCTTCGGGCACACCAGGCTGTCAGGCTGTGCCATCCAGATACCTTCCGCCGATGTTTTTTTTTTTATTTTTATTTGATATGAAATAGTCGAATAAATCAACCAAACTGGTTATTTCTGTCTCATTATGTTATCATTTTGCCCCTTAAACACATAACTTGCAGTTTGGCACCACACAACAAAAAGCTTTTTTTTTTCTTCTCGCAATTGAAAAAATAGATAAAAGAGGATATGCCTCACTTTCTGATAAAAAAAAAAAAACCCAGACTGAACCTTTTCTGTTTTAAGTCTGTTAGGAAAGTTTACCGAAATTACCTCAATTTTCTAAATGTCAGAATATCGATGTTTTTTCCAGAGTTTTTTAAAATTCTTTTGTGACCTAATATTTACGACTCCCTTCTTGTCTACGTTTCTTGGTGAGCCGCCACTTGTTTGTGATTGGATCTGAAATCTGCCCCCAAACATTCGCGTAGATGTATCCAGTTTGTCACAAAGCAGCCGTACCCACACACTTAGCATGTCATCTGTCCTCCTACATTTTAACCTGGCGACCACTTTGCACGTAACGGCTCCCCTGCAATCCGCTGTCAGGGAGCCTGTCATTAAAAGCTTCAGCTTAGGAGCGACAAGAATCTGTAAAGTCATAGTGGTGCTGACAAAACTTAATCAGTCTGACGACACAACATGCAACAGCTACATGTGTTCGCAGCACAAAATGTTACCACGATACCATGAAATTGCACGATAAATATGTTTTGCTTAATAATTTTTTTCCCCTGCGCAGATGTAGTTTACATCTCTATGATCAGCAGGAAGCTTTGATGTTATAAAATGCAGACAGGACTGACCTGGAGTAGTTATTACCCTCCGTCCGTTTTCATGCTTTGAAGAAGGAATTTGAACTTCTTGTTTCACGCTTTCTTTCCAAGTGTGGCCAACAGTTAGAACTTTGAAGAACCATCAATGACATAGTAAAAACAAACAAACAAAAAAGGAAAAGACAAATCTAATTTAGATTTCATTGGGTTGACAGAGAATCAATGAACTGTCTCTGTTGTTAGGCTACTGGAGGACAAACTGACCACTTTTTCTCACTCTGCCACTTTCTTCTTCTGCTGCTTCCCAATTTGTCTCTGCCATTTTGTGTAGCTGTGGTTCCTTCCTGGATTTGGCTGTCAGCTTAGAAAATGCTACCAACAAGTAAACACTCTCCTTCTCCTGGTATTATTATTTTTCTTTTTACGTTTCCTTAACACAGAAAGTAATTCTACATCAGCTCTTCTGTTTTGCTATTTCTTATTGCACATTGTGCTCTGTTGTGGCCGACGGCCGCTTGTACTGAGCCAGGATCTGGTTCTGCTGGAGGTTTCTTCCTGTTAAAGGAGAGTTTTCATTTCCACTGTCACCACATGCACGACTGTCTACTGTGCAGGAGGAGTGAATGCACTGTTTGATAACTGGAATCAATGGGAATGCATAACTTGAATTTAATTGAATAAAGAACAGATGACCATAACAGGTTCAACAGCAACAAGCAGGATGCCTCATAACGGGACTGGCAAGTTTCACCCAACTTCATGAGAAGGATCAGAGAAATGCTGGAGACATGAAAAACAGCAAAAGGAGCAAAACAAGTGTTGCCAAAGCTCCAATACACAAGAGTTTACTGTACTTGGATTAGGAAGATGTCTTGGGTGAATCTGAGAAGACCAGTGATCAACACTAATTTCAGGCAAAGACTAAGCAGTGGCTTTAGTATCAAAAAACCTTTTATAAAGTAAAAAAAAGTAAGCCTTGGTGGTACTTTTAAAATAACAGACCATCTCTGTTTCTTATGACTACTCCGTCTGTAGCCACAAGCTTTTTCTTTTATGATTGCATCGAGACTGACACTTAAACCACAAAAGATTTATTTTGTTGTTAAGCTGGCGACAGAAAAAAAACGGTCTAGTCTTAAAACTGAAGTCTCTGGAATCACTGCAGCCTTCACACCTTTGTCCGGCAGCCTTTCACCTATTTAGTTCACAAGAACTAATGGCATTTATTTCAGTCATAATCTTGCGGGGGGTGACTAAGGTTCCATCACTATGTGACAGCTGGTCAGCAAACCTGGCAAACATGATTGACATGGCAGCACTGAATGCACATGTGCTTTATCAGGCATGCATTGGGGTGCAGGAGAGACGGGTGGACTTCTATTTTACTGTCAGTCCTGCACTTTATATTTTATATTTAGATTTATATTCATATTTTATACTGTATTTTATTTTACTCACAACATTGGAACCTCAAACATTGTCCTGAGCCTGAAGTGTTCAATGACCCTTCTTTTGGAATGCAGAGTTCAGCTTTGCCCCCCTCTTGTGGTGCGTCAGTAATGGCCTTATTTACATAACAAAGGCGCCTCTTCACACCCTCTCTCGGAGGGCCAAACTGGCCCCTCTCTGGTAGCTCTAGGGACAGGGCCAAACTGGCCCCTCTCTGGTACCTGGACGAAGATTCCCATTTTGGGAATCTTTGGTAGTCCTAGTGTCAATGCTGCTGGAAGACATGAAAGTATAGAAACACGACACATCCACATCACCTCTCCACACTCATCACCTGGTGTGTTTAGTTAACGCACTTTCAAAAGCAGTTACATTTAGCTGATTTCTTTAGGTGCCCAACAAATATGCTTTCATTTGTGCTACATGTTACCAAGGGCGTAAATCCTATCCATCTCATTATTATTCGGGTACAATAAACAGGAACATTTCTTAAGAGCAATTTTGGGGGGGTCGGCAAATGTACCGTAAGATATTTGTAAACTATGGTTTACAAAGTTTTTAAACCACATTCAAGCTGCAGGACCAAAAATGACTAGTAATGCACATCAACAAACTATTGAGAAATAAAACTAAAATTCAAATGTTGCTTCTATGCTTTTGTTTTGTTCAATCTGACTGACTTTTTATGCCTCCGTCACACCTAATTCAAAGTTTCTTAGTGTGAATAAAAACAAAACTGAGACAATTGGACAAACTTGAGTCCTTTGCTACTCGTAACACATTTCCTAGTCCGACCAAGAATCTGTTTCTCTTCAAGAGATTAAAAGAGAAAACAGCAGACTGATGTTTTCACTTTTGCTCATTTAGACCTTTAGATTTCCTTGTTTGGGTTCTAGATCACTCATCCATTTGCTGTTTGTCGCTGCCCTACGACTGTTGACAGGACGAGAAACCGTGACCATCACCATCGCCTTGACTTCATTGGCAATAATTTTATCAACTGTTTATAAGGCTCTGATTTCTGTCTATGTAGATGAATTTTACACCAAAATATTTCAGCAAGAGCAACAAGGTCTGCTTCCCCGATACTCACGGATGTCTTACAACCAGGCAACAGTTGCCAGACAATTAAGAGTGGCTCACGCAGTCCTGCAGAACCCACTGATGCAGGAACAAATTGCTCAAAACATAGTTTCAGAAGAAATAAAAAATAAAAAAAACCTGCCTGGAAATTTAACTGCACTCTATTTTAGTGTAGTTTCAATACCTGATTAATTGTTTTAAAATCTATTTTATATTAATTAGTTTATTCATGATGTATCATTTTAATTACCTGTTTCTTGGTTTGGGTCATTTCAATTAGTTGTTTTCATTTTATTGTGTAGAACTTTGGTCCAACTAGTTTTAAAAGTGTTTTATTGAGATTGACTAAGACTTTGTTTTTCTTCTTGCTGTAAGCTTTGTTCCAAAACACTAGTTTACGGTACCTGTCCACAACGGCAAATAACTTCTTAAACTTTTACTAGACATCTGCAGCTGCTTCGCATTTGACCTAAGGACTACCACTATGGCTGATAGACGCAAACATGCATAAAAATTATAGAAATCATTTGATTTCACCATCTGTAACCACACGTTGCTTTTTTGACGAGATTCTTATTGTCCATATACTGAGGTACAAGCCTATTTTAAAAAGTAATGGACACAGCATGAGATTTCTTTCAGTAATGGACCCTTTCCTGAGATCCAGTTGTCATTATAATTTAGTCGCAGTGAGTAATATATCTGGAAAACAATTTGCCTGTTACAGCGCTTTGTGGTTTTGTAAAGTAATAACAGATTTGGAACCAAAGTGAAAAATTGTTTCAAGTGAGTTTCTGTGTCAGGACAATTAACAAGCACCCAGACCAGTATGAGGCAAATTTACATTCACTAAACTTTGTAAATAAATTGTACGTTCATATGCATTTTTAAAAGAGGTTGGTGGTCGAAGAATCATTTGCTCTTCAAATGATTCAATAAAAAGAAATGAACGAGATTTAAGCTTCCATGTATCCTGATTTGTTTTGAGCGAGACCCCTGCCAAGAGCGATGAGTCCAAGCAAAAAGAAATACAAATACTGCACCAGTTCCTTTCTATCTGCAGTGATTTTCTTTCAAAATTTCAACCAACGTTTTTATAAAAAAAAAGAAAAAAGAAAGAAATCATGGACAATCTTTTTAGACCTTTAAAACGAGTAACCGCTTTGAAAATGCAAACTGCAAGAGAGACGGTAACTGGAATACTGAAAGTAAACTTACAGTTCATAGATAGTGGAAACATGCCTAGTTGAAAGCTAGACCCCATGCTGTGTGCTGACCCTCTGGATGACAAGTTTCTTTGTAACCATGTGATGCTGCGGAGGTCAGACCAGGGAATCTGAATTTTGAGTTGAGAAGTTCTTCTTTGTAAGAAAAGAGAAAATATCCAGCGAGCGGCAGCCACATGGACCAAAAAATGCCTTGCCGATGTCAGAGGTCAGAAGAGAATTGGCAGACTGGTTCAAAATTATAGAAAGGCAAATAGCTCATATAACAATTGGTTACAACCATGACATGCAAAAAAAAAAAAAAAATCATCTCTGATCTGCAGCAGCAGAGTAACCACACAGGGTTCCATTTCTTTTATCATTGAACAGAAAACGGAGGAAACAATTTACACAAGGTTATTAAAAACGGACAGTTACAGATTGGAAAAATGCTGCCAAGTCTGATTAAACTACCATTTAAATGGGCAAGTCAGAGTTTAAGCAAAACGGAAGCATGGATGTTTCTTGGTTTTAATCATCTGAATCATGTTTTAGTGTGACGATGTGGGAGCATATTATTGTTTCACACACATACTGTATACCAACTGGGTATTGCTTAAGAACCACATCCTCCTTGAGCGCTGTTGCTAACATCCATCTCTTCTGATGGCTGCTTCCATCAAAACACTACAGCATGTGTCAGTTTTTGTAAATTATTGTTCTTTAATCGATCAAGCGATCTATCATTTGATCAATGATAACATTTCCACTCCACCTGATGTCCGTCCTTCACACAGCACAATAATTTTCACGTCGTCCTACTTTCATTTAATGACAGGTTACGTTACGCCTCCAAAATACAAAGTTAAGCGGACATTTTGGTATTTTAAGGATAAAAATGACAATAACTCATGTAAGTGACAAAAAATAAAATAATCAGGCAAAAAGAAAAAAACATTCCCAAATCAATTAAACTCGTGAAACTTTAACAACAACTGCAGTTGTGCGGCTTTGTCCAGAAATGTTACTCAATTATGAATAGCAATACATTGTAAGGAAATTACTCAAGCAAAAGTAAAACGTGCAGCTGTGTGAAAAATACTCGTAAAAGTAGCTTTTATTTTTAAGTTGCTAAAGTAAATGTAACTAGTCACTACCCAATTCTGAGATTTACACTTGATGTGTCCTTTGAGCCGCTGATTTTATGGACCAAAACAATATCACTGTGTGCAAATCATCTCAAACTAGATTGTTGGACATGACCATGACCCCGTCGGCGTCCGCGGTCGCTACATCTCAGTCCAGTGAAGCGCCTTTGCAGCGCTCAGCGAGGTGGAAGCGGGAGATCTGCGTCATGAACATGCAAGCTAGCAACTCAGTGTGGATTCTGTGATCCCTGGAAGTAAATATGGATTCAAATCTCCGAGAGATGCTTCTGGAAGTCTGCAGAATCTATGCCACAAATAATTAGGCAGTTCAGTCACCAAAACGGGAGTCAAACCGGGTTCACCTGACGAAAGCGGCTCATGCGAACTTTGTTACTTTCCATGAGGTTTCAGGTCATTTCAACCCATAAAGAATAAGTAAATAAATAAATATTCTTTTCTTGCTCAAGGTAAGTCAATTTGACAGAATGGGGACAGTCTAACCAAATTTGATACATGGTAATAAAAATGTTGCTTTCTCAACAGAGCATATCAAATTATGCGTCAAAAATAGGTTCTTTTTTTTATTCCACGCTACCTTAATTAATGACAAGGTAAAAGCTTAATTGCAAAGAAAACGTGCCTCTCTTATATTTTCTCAGGGTTACTCAAATGTCTCCCTGATGATGAAAGCAGAACTGAGAGCTGACATTCTGGTTCCTTTATTAAAAGTTTGAAGAAATGTGCACCGGAACGCTCATTTCTACCCGATTTATTTAAAACATAACTAGGTTTGTAATCATCTCAACAGTGACCACAGCATATTTTATAACGGAGTCTTGCGTTCTCCAAACAGTAAGAACCTTGTCCTCTTGTCCTTGTGTTTTTAAGTTAAATGAAATCTCGTTGCTGTTGACTGTCGCTCTTTAATGGACTTTATTCAAACCATCCATCCGTTGCTGATGTTGTGAGACAAACAGGCTGAGGGAAACTCTTCTGCACTGTGTCTTCTAGTATTTGTTTGTAGTATGCATATCTTTTTTTTTTTACTTTTAGCATTTCCACTCCCCTCGATGTCCATTGCTCAAACAAGCACAGTCATTTTCTCTTCTTCCTCCTTACATTTGATGACGGGTTACATTACGCCTCCCGGTCCCATCATCACCTTCCTCACCTCTCCTTGAGCGTAATTAAATCGCCGAGCCCTCCGCCAGCCCCACTCTCCCAACTCCTCTGCCTCATTCATTTCAAATGTATGACCTTTTCCAAGAGCAGTTTTCAATCAATAGGTGTTTTCCCTCATCAGCTCATTTCAAAGTAGAACCACTGAATGAAGTTATGACACGAAAGGGCCGTTACTCAAGCTTGTAAAAATGCCAGTCAGGCCCCCGTTTCATAGAACACGTCACTGCGGTTCAAAGGCGATCCGATGGGTTTTGTTTGTGTGGATGTCAAATTCTCAGTCGGCCGCTTCGTGCATTGTGAGAAAAAACAGCAGGCTGGGTCAGAGCTGAGGTCGGAGAAGGTAAATATGCAAACTAGACAACCAGTCTCGACATGTTTCTGATTCACCACCGACAACAATCATCTAATCCGCTATTACTTCATGCAATTAAGAGTAAGGAAATAGAAAAATGGCAAAACAGGTGGAAAGACAGGAAGAAGATTATATAAAGTGCAAAAGTCAGTATTAATTAGAAATATTACTGAGAGAAACAGAAGGGAAGAAATAATAATGATCAGATTAAGAGTAGGTCATACTTATTTAAATGACATTTTATATTTAATAGGGAGTAAAAATAATGATAAATGTGAAGGATGTGGAGAGAAAGAAAATGTAGAACACGTATTGATGAACTGTAAGACATATGAACCTGAAAGGGAGAAACTGAGAATGGTTGGAAGGACGGGTCAAGAATGGAGTCTTAAAGGAATATTGGGAAATGACGGAAACATGGTGGATATTTACAGATTAAGGAAAACATCATTTATTTATTTTCAGAATGCAAAATTAAAAAATAAATTTAAGAGATGTAATGTTGCTAGACACTCGTGTACAGTAGGTGGCAGTATGCACCTTACAGTTGCTTGCGATCCGCCATAACAGAAGAGAAGAAGAAGAATTTCTACATGCAGCGCTGCAAAAAGCTTTACTGTTTAACAGACTCTGTGTCAGGATCCTGGGTGGTTTGAGATTTTTGTGTTTGCTTTCCTGTTTACTCTGCTAGCCTTAGTTTCTGTCCTTGCTTCTAGTAGTTGTTTATTTATGTCAGATATATTATTTGTGCCTTATGTTTAGTTATTCTTTGCCATTGTTAAGTTTTTACGTCATCATTTGCCTCCTGGATTCTGTTTCATTTTGGTCCCACACATCATGACGCTACGTGTTTCTATCTTGTTCGTCTCACCTGAATTTAAAATCATCAAGCAATTTTAAAAGTCACAAAAAGATAACCTATCGTAACATAATCCGTTTTCCAATTGATATATATTTCATTTAATATCGGATCTCTTTATGAAGTCATAAACTAACTAATGTCGAGAGCCACCACTATTTTACTGCTATATGTGAAAATCACTGGAAGGTTTTCAGCTCCTCTTCTGTCCCTAATTAATTTGGATTGCTGGCAGTGAATTAGGAAACATAACCCATCAGTCATAGACTAGTAATCCTAATATCTATTAGGTAGCCAGTTTGAGGCAACGTCTCACTTAATTCAGTGATAGCGAACACTGAAATTTCTAGAATGAATAATGAAAAAAAAAAAAAAAAACATCTGCAAAGCATCTTTTTATTGAAACGGTTTGCCAAAGGTTTCCAAAGGGCCAAGAACCAAATTCAAATAAATGAAGACACCCCGTGTCTCTCCTGGCAAAGTGCCTTGATGACACAGGTATTTCAACAACTCATTATATTGACATATAGCAGTTAATTAAGAAACATCATTCCTCTTAACCCTGAGTCTCCAGATAAGAGGCCATAAGACCCTTCTCTCTTTTCCACTCTTGAAAGGGAAACAGGTGTTCATGCAAATCCTCCCCTTGTTATTAATGGTTCAGTTTCAGGAAGGAATTTATCACTTCACTGTTGAGATTAATGATGAAAGACAGAACAGCAGACGCCAGTCATTTGGAACGTTCTGCACCTGTCTTAAGCTTTCTGACGGCTGTGTTTGAGTAAAAAGCAACAAATTTCATGTGTGGATCATCTTGGTGAACTAATATTTTCTTTAGATTCCTCTGCAAAGTTCAGTTCCATCTTTATGCTTTTTCTTTGTGCAGCCATCTGTTTTTCATTTACAAACTCGCTGCAGACCTGCTCCCCTTTCTCCTTCAGCACTTTTTCTGAATGCTTTTTTACTTCGTTCTACAGAGCACTTTAAGCGTGCGGCTGAGTATAAGAAAAGTCTGACTGAAGGCTTCAGGTTTCCCACCAGGCACCAACACATCTACATCTACATCAACCACATCTGACAGCCAAACAGCCTCAATTCTGGCTGTCAGACTGGAATTTCAACACAAGGGAAAGCTTACTAGGACAAATCGAAAAAAACCCAAACAAGCCACTGTTTGGGTTATTTGCTCGATAAAGTTTTAATGTCTGTTTCCCTAATTCTTCCAGGCTAACGCCATTGACTGCTTGGCCACCACTGGAAAATGATCAAGACATACTCCTACACAAGATATCACCTTTAATATTAACTGACTGTAACGTAAATGCAACTTATGGCTTGTTCAAACGTAACAAAGTGGGTTTCAAGAAGCAATTTTACTTCAGACAACGGAGCAGTTTTCATGTTTTCTGTGGTGCAATTTATAACACGCAGGGAAATTAATCCACACATACACACCTCCACACACGCTGCAGAACAAGAGACAGATGCAGTCTCCCAACAAAGACCCTGAGTAATTTAATCATTCTGAGAATTATAACCCTCAATTACATCTGAGGAACATGCAATCCCTGTCGGCGAAACGAGTACCTGCTTTATAAAATGCACAAATGACATTTACAGTCATACCAAGACTCTAATTTACATTCTAATCATTCTATGGTTTGTACCAAGCTATTTCTAAATCTAATGACAATCTAAGTTTGATGAATTCTGAAGTCACTCAATTATTCCAAAATACATCTGATAATAAATATGGTAAATTTATTGCTACGTAGTTTTTTTTTTTTTTTAATTAGCTGTTGGTGACTGCGCTCATTGAAGTCAAACAACAAAATCTGAAAGGCCAGCTGAACCTTTAGATTCTCTTACTGTAAAATGTCTGTTTGAAACAATAATTAGTGGAAAAAAATATCAAGATGTGCATGTTTTTGTATTTCGCAGTAAGTTTGCAATCGCTGAGAACAACTATTTGTTCTTCCTAAACAGCCACCTCAGATTGCACAGTATCAAGTGCTCATACTTTCAGCTGTTACCTTACGCACAACGTATAAGCTCACAAAATATGCATTTATACCGAAGCAGCCCTGCAAGAAGATTCACCAAGGTGAGGCAGGCTTCGATTGTTGCTTTAAAGACTCTTCATAGGTCACCAAAGATTCAACCCTGTTGCTCAGCAACGGCTGTGTCTGCGGTGCAGGGCCTACATTGTTTCTGTAGAGGTAGAGATGACTCCCCCGGTGGTCCTGGATCTAGATGATCAAATCTTTTATTTTGCAACACATACTTGCAATAACTGACAGGAGGATAAAGAGTTGTCGTTGTAGGAAGAGTGAGACAGAGTGGGTTTCATTTAAAGTCAAACTAAATCTGAAAATATGTATGATGTGAAAATGACATCAGCTTTAGTGTCATATGGATGATGATAATTCTCACAGCGCCTTTCGGTGAGTAATAAAACAGTAGATATCTTGATGCAGCTCATTTTTCACAAACTCTACATGGTCAACATTGCACTTATAGAGCATCTACTTTGTACACAGGCATCTGAAATCTAATTTGATAATTATATACACTATATGTAATTTTATAACAATAATTTTATTATTATAGTTTATTTTATCAATTCAGTTCTGACTGCAGGGGCTATGATTCGATTCAAAATTGTTTTCAGATTAAAAACAATTATTCATAATGATCCTCTCTAGTCTGCTATGCATTGCAGAGTAACAAATTGAGACATTAAAGTGTCTTCTATACATTTACTAAGCTTTACACATTAATGATTACGGGGAAATTTTTCACGTGGCATCACATTTTAGTGCCACTTTGGTGGTTTTTCATTAAAGAACTGGCAACGTTTCCCTTCGTTTCTTGGTAAAGCTGTGGCAGAGTTGTTCAAAGTTGTACTTTTTTGATTTTGTAGCATCTACTTTGGGACATTTTATATATAATTCTGAATCGAACAGAGCAAAAGAGAATCACAATTCTTATGTGAAAAGATTTTTTACTACACGCCAGCTGACAGCTCTCGCTCTCTCAAATGGTTTTTTCTTAAATTTATATTTGTTACAACTAAAGTTTCTTCTATCTCACCACTGCTTTATAATGACCAATGAGACAGTAAAGAGACCAGAGCAAATAATAATAATAATAATAATAATAATAATAATAATAATAATAATAATAAATAATGATCAGAGAGACAGAGATATTGGTAAATGATGTAATAAGATGTAACTACTCATATGTGTAGCCAGAGCCCTCTGTCAGACTACTGATTTGTCCCAAGGTGTGTATCGTGTAAACTTTTTGGAGATGTTTGGAAGTTTGAGCTCTTGGCAGTAAGGGTTACACTGGATGTACAGCACCAAACATAATGTGTTAAAATATAAAAGTAACACAATAATAGCAAAAGCCTTAGTTTTTTCTAGCTTAAGGTGCAGGCAAGACACTCCTGAAAACAGCAAAACCAGCATCTGACTATAATAGCGAGGAATCAGCTTCAGGAAGCCATTTCTAAATCAATAATCGATGCGAACATTTTTCCAGAAATCTCTTTCCGGAAAATCAAAGACTTTTAAATAAAAATGTTTCAGGCATTTGAGCATTTCTGATGGTCATAAATGTAATGTAAAATTCACTTAATAAAAGTGTAAGACCCAAATTGCAAGCTGATGTCTGTTTGGCGCATGTCCTCCTGCAGTGAACGCAAAAGCTGATCGGGATGGATTGTCCTCGGTGAACCTGAGCTGTGCTCTGTGGTTTGGATGAGTTTTATTTAGAGATCTCATTTCCCAGAGTTCTGTCCAGTAACCTCTAACGGAGAAGCACAAGCTGTTCTGTTATCAGAAGGTTTGCATTCTAGACCAAAATCAGGATCAAAAAGAATCGCAGGCCCCACTTGAGCAACGTATTTAGAGATGAACATGAATGCAACAATGTGAGACGCTTGAATGGAAGACGGGGTTTTATGTACATGTTGTCACTAAATGTAACTTTTTTGGAGATAAATTGCTGTTTTCAATACAAAACTGCACCCCCCCCCACACACACACAAAACAACATTGTTGCTTTAAAGAAAATTTTACTTCTTTTTTGTGTAAAACAGGATTCGATTGCAGGTGAGCACCAAAAATGAATTAGTTTTAAACATCAAACAAAAGAAACCAACACAACTGGATTGTAGCTGATTAAAAAAAACGATGTTCACCCCATCCCCTAATCGCTCGTCTCACAACCTTCAGTTATAGATAAGTCCAGTGAGGAGCTTTTTGAAGCCATTCTGACCCACTCTTCACTTTCACCTCAAGATGTTTGAGATGTTTCTTCCATTTCCAGCCCATGTCACGTGTCGTCACTTCACGTCAATGAGATCAAGTTCTGTGCTCTGACCTCTCCCATGACTTTTCATTTCTTAGTCCTCAGGCACTCCTGGGTGGATCCACTGGTATGTTTTGTTCATTGTCATGTTTTCACAGATGTTGTCACATTACCCTCAAGGATCCTCAGATGCACGGTGGAATTCATGGTGGTTCTTAATTTCCATCAAGAATAAATTACACTGACTGTAAAATTTCTGTCCACTGTAAAGCCAGCAGCTTAGCAGAGGCCGACTGCCTCAGTATGCAAGAGCAGAGATGGCATCTTAAATATGTGATTGAATTCTTATAATTTTGTTTTCTGGAATCAAAATAGACAGAACATAGGTACAATGTAGATTCCTGTATCTGTGTGATATCCAGCCGTTTGTATGACGTGTGTGAGTGACTGTGTGTGTTTACGTTGAGTGGATTTTGTGTGCTTGGAGTAAATGTGTGTTTGCGCGTCTGTCACCCAGAGGTACAACACAGCGCCCAGAAGCAGGAAGGCGTAGTCAACCTCAGCAGCGCCGGGCTACGGACACCAGGCACACCCAGAGAGCCGTCATGTCATTAAATATCGAAACATTATATTTAATGATAACTTCTGTTTCAAAAGAACTGCTCTGTTTTAGAACATGTTTACCGGTGGTTGGTGTGTAGTTTCTCTGTGAGTTCTGCAAACCCTGAAGCCTTTGTTTTCATGCTTTCCTTCTTTCTCCCTCTGCCCATTTCCTGTGCTATTTCTGTGAATAAGGGCCACTACTGTCAACAAACCTTTAAAAAAAAATGTTTACTGACTCCAAGAACTGAAAGTGAGCATTGCCATTCCTCAATAGGTCTCCATTATGTTCTTTGTCCTCTCTGAATGGATGCCCACCACCCCGTACAATGATGAATGGATGGAGTATTTACTTGATTGAGTCGATGTTAAATCTTTTTAACATGAAACATGAAAGAATGGTCAGGACTACATGTTGCTCTTGAAAGAACTCACAATACAGCAAGAACTGCTTTCAAGCCAATGAGCAAGATAAGACCGTTTGTTTTGCAGATCAAATCTAAAACAAAAAAAAAATTTAATTAAAATATTAATGTCCGCATTTTGTTGAAATCTAAAATCCTCCCAAAGGACCTTGCATAAATATTTTGTCGGCCCAAGAGTCCACTTCCACCTATTTGTTTATTGTTTAGCTGTTTATATCTTTTTAATATTCACACTGTTTTCACTTTGCTTATATAAAAGTGAATACCTCATGTCTGTTATTACACAATAGCCAGCCCCGCCCTCTTCATCACAACTCCTTTGGGCTGACTACTGACCAGTTCTCCGTCTAACAGGTCCGGAAAATCTCTGAGACTTGGGTATTACCCTAATAGTGCTCTAGGAGAGATAATCTGTTTAAACTGGTGGCGAAAGCGATTCGTCTAGCTCTAACTACCTCCAATCCAGAAGTTACGACCCTTTTCAGTTAAGAAACAATCAGCTGAGTAGCCCTCGCAGCTGCATAATTCCAATAACCACTTCTGTTAACGGTAGCTCACTTTCTAAATTATAACTCGCTCTTGGAACCGGCTAGATTATGTTTAGTGACTTAGATGTAAGTCCCAGGGTCATTATTTACTCTCACCAAAGGAAATTATGAGGCCATCTATTTACTAGAATCATGTACATTAGTTTTACCCCAATTAAAAGAACGGAAAAATGATTAAACGACTCAATTAATTCCAATGTCCACCAACCTCATTAGATTTTTATAATATAAATTTATTAAGCAAGCTTAAGCAGGGATATGTGACATACAAATCAATGATTAATTGCATATAATTCAAGAGCAGTATAATAAAATCAACATGTATAACCATACTATTCTGTCTCTATTCCCTAACCTATGTCACTGTTTCTGAGATGGAATTTTATGGAGCAGAGGCAACTCACACCCAATTGATGGTGAATCTTGGCAACAGAGACACCCAGAATCCTTGGTCAGAGTTTTCGTCCTTGTGTGGAAAAATCCTCCTTAGAATGGAACAAAGCAGAGTGGATTCAAATCCTTCGAAAAACCCAGCTCTTTATCCTTCAGGGACCTTTGTCTTTCCTCCAAGTCTGTTGCAGAATTTGAGAAAGTTGGGTGAGGCAGGGCCGACTATCGAATCCGAAACCCGGGCTTTGGCGGTCGGATCTTGTCCCTTCTTGGCGGCGTGAAGTCTCAACTTTTCCCGTGGTTCCGAGGTGCGGTCCGTAGCTGTTTCTTACTCTGCTTCTTCGTGTTGACTATATTCCAGCGCCGCGGACAAAGAACACTTACTTCTCCTTTTCCGTCTGCTTTTAGACATTTCTTTTCACGGAAAACCCCGACGGCCCCTCCTGTCTGCTGACTAGTGTGGAAAGTCCCGTCCTTCCCCCAGCGTGTTGATCTTAGCTAACCACACCGCACCACCCATCCTGTGCGTCTTGGCCATCTGTTCAGAACTGCTTGCGACAGCAGGAACTCACAATTTCCCCTTCTCTTTCTACTCACTATTTTCTCTGTTATTAATCATTAAACATAGTCAACCTATATTAAAAACCATTTGCATCGATTTTCAAATCATCACAACTTTGATATTCATTAAGAATTAATCACCTCTTTCACTTATTATAAATCATCAAACATAATCATTTCATTGTGGTTACTAGTGGTTACTATTTCAGATCATTATTCAGAAATACATTTCAGAATGTTATCCAGTGAGTACTTATACCCATATCATACATATACAATCAATTATTATTATTATAATCAAAGCACAAGATTGCTGTATTTTTCTCAGGCCCTCATGCACCTTTTTTCTGCGTGTACCTGGAAAGATCTCACAACCCCATGCCAGTTTTCTTGACACTCAGGACATTTTGATTTTTTTTTCTTACCATTACGATGTAGACATTGTATAGACTTTGTGGCAGTTTATCTTGGTTTTCCAGTTCATCTTTTCCCTTGGGCACTCGTTATGTCATTCTGCAGCATTTTCTCTGTTTGGTTGGAAGCCTGTGACTTTTTATGTTCTTCCTCCTCCTGCTGCTCTGGCCCTGTGATAGTCTTCTGTTTCTGCCTGTCTCGGCAGTTTGGTACAATTTGCAGTACATGTTTGTAGTTTGCTATCTCTTTTTTTTTTTTGTTAGCCCGTCTGTTTACCTACAGTGTATATCAGTACATTTAATAATAATAATTGGACTATTCTGATGTTTGTATGCAGGGTTCTGCCTCTGTGTCGCCCCGTGATGAACTGCTGATTAGTCCAGTGGTCATCCTGCCTCTTGGCCTCACATTGCTGGACCTGTGGTCTTGTTCTGGTTCAGCAGGAGAGGAGGATGAAGAGTTTGTTCCTGAACGGAATCTGATGAAGAATGTGTTCAGATCACTGGGTCCAGACCTCCATCTGTTTAGTCCTCCTGCTTGCAGCCTCTGATCTTCTTTATCCCTTTCCGAACATCTCTGGTATTGTTCTGCTGAAGCTTGCTGTCCAGGTTTCTTCCTACACACCTCCTTGCTGCCTCTAATCTTGACTTTAAGCTCCTTCTCTCTCTTCCTTAACAAGTCTGTCTCCCATCGAGTCTAAGAATAGAAAACTAATATATTTGTTTTCTTTTATAACATAAAAAAAGGTTTTATGGTCTATCAGATAAAAATCCTGGTAGAGAAATACAGTCATCCAGTAATGATGGATGGAATTTTAACTCATCAAGAAATAACATAAAGGGTATTTGTGAAATGTCATGTAATTTACATTTATGAAAGGTTCATCTATTCTCTGCTCCTCACAGGTTTTATTTTACATTATGAACCCCAGCATGCATCCTTGCTCTACTCCCTGTGGTAACTGCATCGCCACGACGTGTTTCTTAGCGTTTCCCTTATCTTGAGGCGGCAATACTAGAAAAGTGTGCATTCTTTTCTGCTGTGTAACACCATGAGTGACACTGTTTAGGAGAATAATCCCAAGTTGACAGCAGCTGTCTGGGCTGCTGTGCTTCTGTCACAGTCTCTCTGCGCTGTCAGTCCCTCAAAAGATGTCCTTCAGATTCCATGTGAGCATTGCGCCTCGCTGTTTAACGTCAAATCCTAAAACCAGAAATTCCAAAGAATTGGGGGGTGAACACAAGTAAGCTTTGCAATTACTTAATATAATTGATTTTATTCCTGGAATCATTTTTAAAATATGTCTTCTGTCTCGATTAAACAGTTTATGCTATCTGTTGAATTCCCGATGCTACAAAGCATACAGAACAATAAGACATTTCTCTGCTGTTATCTTGTAAAACTGACATTGTGTGTTAGCTCCACATAATTGTATGTTATGATGTTTCACAAAAGCATCTAATCATGCCTGTTTCTGCAAACTGCCACAAACCAAACTGTCTGTCCTCAGCAGGACATGCTGTGATATTACAGGTGGGATAAACTTTAAGGGCACATTCTGCCCTTTTTAGCTTTACCGACATGATATGATGTGATATGAAATCCTCGAAATAAAAGAAGAAAAAAAAAACAGCTCAGTATCAGTTTCCTTCATTAATGCTGCACATTTCTTTTCTGGCAATTTAGCGTATTCAGTTCAATTAACCAGCTCACGGAAAATGCAATCCGGAAAATGGATCCAGTTGTTTCCGGTCACATAAAAAGAAATTCAGTCTGACACAGTCAGTTCAAAACAGTCAGGTTCCCTTTTAAATTCAGCTGCATGCAGTCTAATTAGATTGTTGTGATGCAACACAATCAGTGGCAGGAACAGAAAACTTATTTCTGGATGTTAGTTGTTTGCAGCAATGTCAGTAACATGTTATTTAGTAACATATTACTTTAAGTGTTTTTACTCTAAACCTCTTTCTTTCCAGTAATGAGCAATTTAACACGTAACTACTTACAAACCGTCAGTCAGATTAAAGTTACTCATTCAAAATCACTGTGCGATTTTACTTAGTGAATAGATACTCTGTTATTACAACACAAAAGGTCAGTGAATTGATCCGGTTACTTAGTGATCTCTGCCGAGTTATTGTAAATATTTTCTATTTAAATGGTCTAACTTGTGCTTTAAAAAAAAATATATATATATATATATGTATATATATATATATATATGTATATATATACATATATATATATATATATATATATATATATATATACAGTACAGACCAAAAGTTTGGACACACCTTCTAATTCAATGGGTTTTCTTATTTTCATGACTATTTATAAGACAATAAATCCCACTTATTAACCTGACAGGGCAGGTTGACCTATGAAGTGAAAACCATTTCAGGTGACGACCTCTTGAAGCTCATCAAGAAAATGCAGAGTGTGTGCAAAGCAGTAATCACAGCAAAAGGTTGCTACTTTGAAGAAACTAGAATATAAGGGGTATTTTCAGTTGTTTTACACTTTTTTGTTTAGTGCATATTTCCATATGTTATTCATAGTTTTGATGCCTTCATTGTAAATCCACAATGTCAATAGTCAGATACAAGACAGATACAAGAAACATTGATCAAGTCGTTCAGATGCATCCTTCTGTATTTCCAGCCATGGCTAATTCACAAATCCAGCCTTCAGAAGGTCCTATAAAAAGATGCTATAAAAATAATCTATTTAAAATGAATGAATTGAAAGAATAACAATGAGTACAGTTTTGATTTATCTCCAGCAAATTCCTGAGCCATAAAGTGAACATTTTAATGTCAATGATGGTCTTAAAATCAACGCCAAAGCTTACAGCTCCTAACAGAGAAGGCTGCTTGTCCAAAGGTCGTCCTGTAAAATGATATTTTACAGTCGTGATTTGTGGCGCTTCTACCGACTCTGTTGGCGTTCGGTCTCTCTACAAGTGCATGTAATAGCTCAGGTGGTAACGATTGATACTTTTAGGGAATTGTTTGAGGAAGCAAAAATGGATAAAGTCGTCAAACCTCATGAAATCATATCTAATGATGGACTTTTTATCCAAACTTTGTAAAGTATAAAGATCCAATCCTGTGGAATGTGCCAACGAGACGGCGCACACGCTGAGTTTAAATTAGATTTCACACAAATTACATTTGTAAAGATTTGTCTGTGTTGCACAGCTTTGGTGAGGTGCAACAAAGAATCACTGTTGCTCTGACTGTTGCTCTAAGGGTCAGACAGAGAGGTCAAGGTCCCACCCAGGAGGCGCCCTGAAGCCCTGAAGCCCCGAAGCCGTGCACAAAGCCGGCATGCTGATATACAAATCAAAGACGTGCTTTTATTCACTTGAAGTTAAACGATTTTAGTCTTACACAAGTCTGGGCTTTTCCATTCAGCCATAGTTTTGCTCTATGCTGCATCTCTAGTCCAGTATTTTAGATACCATAGAAAAAAAAAATTCATCTGAATATCAATTAGTGGTTTTCGTCTCTTTGCCCTCTCAAACTTTCACGCATGGAAATTTGTAGACTAACATACGTGAGAAACACGCGGCAACAATGCTACGTCAAACTATAGGGAATGAAACCGTTATTAAAAATATAAATCAAATGGCAATTACAGGCAATATGAAAAAGATCATTCTGAATAGGAGTTCACCGATGTGCAGACTGGACACCTATTTTGTTTAAAAAGCACATATAAAGCTAAACAGCTTTACAAATTGCGTGTTTTAATAAAAAAAATTGCACCTTTTTGTACTTCAGATTCGCAGCATTAAGAAAACACTGACTAAAAAGTTAGTCTTTGAATGCTTAAGCTTCACACAGCCTCTGTAGAGAATTATGCTTGCTGTTGGTTTTCTGCTGTGTTTCTGCCTTCCAATTACTTGGCAAGAAATAAAAAAATCATTCTAATCAATGCTAATTCTTAACAAGTACCCTTTCTGTGGAAATGCCAGACAAACGATGAAACTACACACGTAGAGGAAAAGTGGGAGAGTATCAAAAATGTTTGACTGAAGTCATACAGTTTGAAAGACACTATGCGTGTATGTAAACTTTTGAATTCAAGGAAAGTTACAAACAAAGTTTTCTGGCATTTAGCAACAGAAATAATATCGGTAATTCTAAGCTAAAACAAGAAAAGTTTGGTTGGATTTAACTTTAGACAGTGAGGGGAGAAAGAAATGAGTGTGTGTCTTCTTATTTGGTGTATGCAAATATCTGATTTCATCTGTAGCTCCTGAAGGTCTCTTTATATATTTCTAACAGAATTGCTCTTCCTACCTGGTAAAAAAAATCTGCACACTGTGGGATTTCCCACATGAGTGGGGTAGTGGGGGGTTGTAATGTATTCATAAGAGCTTAGAGAAACTGAATGATTATTTTGTAAATTTATGCTCAAGTACTGAGGCTGTTATTTTACTCAAAAATCATATTAAGCATAGTGCTTATTTATTATATCTGCCAGCTCTAATCTAGATCATGCCGTTAGTGTACAGTATTTTACCCTTTGTTCTGTTTTTATATATTTTATATGATACCTGTTATTGTCTATTAATGGGACAATAAAGTGAATTTCTATTGTATTTCATTCCATTCTATCCTCAGAACTACATTCCTAATAACAGCATCTGAGGTGAGATCCTTTGTGGGTTGTGTTGGGGTGAGTTCCCCTTTTGTTTCCTCTTCATTGAAAGAAATCAGGTGAAGTGGTGCCTCCAACTGGGATGCATCTTGAACGCCTCTTTTGGAGGGTTTACAGGGACTCTTCCACTGTACATAACTGATTTTAATCTTTTGCTTTGATCCTGGAGGTCAAATTTCAAACCTGGATTTTTGGAAAACCCTTTGGGGCTGAGGTTGAGCTCATATGGCTATTTAATTTAACAGTTTAGCAGCAAAAAGGGTGGCTGAATTAAAAATGTTGATATGTCAATATTTTGCTTAGTTTTGTTTTTGATTTAAATGTGATTCAGTGGGATTAGTTAACGACAATTAACTAAATTCAACATATTAAGAGTCCCACCAGTTATTTAATCTAAATCACATTTTGGTATTTGTGTGTCTGTGGGTGTGTGCAAGGACCATCAAGACAAAGGACTTTCTTCATGGTCTGTCTTCAAAGGACCATGAAGATGGTCCTTTGTCTTCATGGACTGTCTTCTAACGGCTATCTGTCCAGGGTGTACCCCGCCTCTCGACCAATGGCCTACGGAGTTGGGCACCAGCCCCCCACAACCAAGGCCAGTAAGGACAGGCAGGTATAGATGATGTATGGATGGATGATATTTGGAGCTGCAGTCATGTACATCACCTCTAGAAATGAATCCTTAGTGATATCTGGCAGACTGTTTTCCCACTGGACATCTGCTGGACTGACCCTTAAATAGGCTGCAGGGATCTGAACTGCGTTGTCCCTAAATAAACAGTTTTCCTCAAACTATAAACCTTTTAATCCTTCTGCTGACCTGCTGCTGGAATCAGAGGACGCTGCTGAATAATTTATGAAGTCCCCTTGTGCTCAGATGGAGACTAAGCATTGAACTGCATAAAATAATGGTGACTTAAGTTGACTTGGTACATATATTAAGTAAAGGGCCAATGAGGCTACACATTTATGGTCTGCCGCTCTCCACACAAGTCTCATTTATGTCAACACACCTACTGCAGGATTTATCGGCACAAATTATTGTGGCTCGAGAGCCTCTCTACAGTTAGTGGTGGAAGGGGGAGCAAGGATATTATTTACTATCTTGTGGAATATGATGGCTGCTCAGTTTACGTAGCCTTAAAGTAAACACCATCCTTTTTATTTGCTTCTGTTTTCTTGGCAGCAGGGGGCTGTTTCCTAATGTCACACGTCAGTTCGAAAGTGGAACGTCAACGCTCGCTTCTGTATCAAACAGCTGCTGTGGTACAGTTGCTGTTTGATACTCACAAACTGTGAGTGTGAAATTGTTTTAATTGGCAGTTCATGCAACAACAACCGTCAAAACGACAAAGCGGCTACACGGCAGATCTGAGACCTTCGCAGATTCCAGTTGGACTCTGGGAGAAGGTTTGCTTTCTTTAGCGTTGATCTAACAGCTCTCCTCAGAGGGAACAGTCCATTACTGCTGGGAACAAACGAGAAAAGCAAACCATGAGGAGCAGCTCAGGAAAATGCCTCTCTGCAGGAAAAGCCATTTAAGATTTTTTGTGGCAACGAGAATTTGCTTAGCCGCCTAAACATTTCTCTATGTAGTATGTCTTTTCATGCAACTCAGAGAAATGTCAAGTAAGATAATCCATTACGCTTTCCCCACAAACACAGAAACAAAACACACCTACAGGCAACACACCGAGTTGTCTGTATTGGGATGCCAGGAGATTAAGTCAAATTCCTTTTGCCACGACTGCTGCTTGCGTACAGCACAACCCGCTAGCTGCAACTTGAAGTTATGGAAGTTAATGAAGCATGGTTCCCCCCCTTTTAATAAAACCCATCAAGTTTAGGGTTTAAAGAGGAAACGACGTGATTTTTGCCGATGGATCGGAAACGTTGTGGTGATCCACCTGGCTTTGTGGAAAAGATTCTACTGGCTGGAGGTAATGGGGAGGGAGTCGGAAACAGCTGGGCTGTAAGCATCCCTCCCTGTCATTTCCAGGCTGAACATCTAATCCTATAGAGAAGCAGCACATGACTCACGCTGCTCAATGCTCAGCGGGAAGCGCAGTACTGACACAATTAGAGCACAGCACACACGAGTACGCATGCAGATGACAACGCGCACACACACACGCAGGCGTGCACACGCAGCTTCTTGGCATTTCTTTTGGCTGTGATGTGCCAAGAAAACACCGAAACAGCTGTGGCCACCAGCCAAGTCTTAATTTGATTGGAGCCAGTTTGTCAGGCCACAGGTTGTGCTGCTTCAACTACCTAAATTACTCGAGCTGAAAGAAAACAGGTCAGTAGATTTAAATCTGGCTGTAGTCATCATAAATAATAATTTGGCTGGATATGCAAAAAGGCGTAAAGAGGCAGATGTTTAAACAGTGTTTTGGAAGTAAGCAGCCTTTAGCAGGTAAACAGATATTTCTATGAAGTAAACTCTAGAGTTTTGACATTTCTAATAAAGGTTTATATAGATATACATCATCGTGAAAGCTGTAAAGCTCCAGTGATGTGAAAGTAAATCTGATGGGATTCAATTCACTGTCACACAGGACATAATAAAAAAAGAGAAAATACTATTTCTTGTCTTACATTTGAGATTTTTTTGAACAAAATTAATTGCCGTCTTCTTCATTGTTGTTGCTGTAAGAGCCATTGTGTTTTTCACTTTCAATCAGATAACCATCACTACTTTATTCCTTAACTCTAGCCTTAACCAAAACTTAGTTAACACCATACCTCTAAGCTTAGCTAGGAGACGACAGAAGACCTGAACAAAGTGAGGACCAAGAAAATGTCCTCACTTTTCACAAATGACCTGCATTGATAAAAGTTGTGCTAGCTCTGCTAAATGTAGTACATACACGCCCACACACACACACAATTTACATAAACATATTAAACTCATTAATACACAGATCATATTCCGTTTTTTTCCCCTGTGACCCTTTTATTAAGGATTAACCAACATTTCTTTCACTATTCTGCATCACAATGTTCCCACCGCTCTGTTTAGCTACAAGTACAAAAACTATATATCAAGTGTTGACATCAAGGCCAGTCAAAGTTCCTCCATTATGTATCACTGGGTTCCAGACTTTGCATAGAGGGCATTGAACCTAAAATAGTATAATAATAATATCTTTTAAAAATATGGACCCATGCATCCCACTGTATCAAAGTCTGCCTTCTCCCTATAAGCCATAATGCTTTGCATAGAATTTTGTTCACCACATCCAGAGCAGCTGTCTTCAATGTAAACAAATAACACCACAAATAAATCTAAATGTCATGATCTGGGGCCTCATGCATAAAAAGCGTGCGCAGTTTTCACACTAAAACTTGGCGTACGGAAAAATTTATAAAACTGCGGCGCACAAAAAAAATCGGATGCGTAAAGCCGTGAGCGTGGCCTTTCCTTTATAAATCCTAATTTGCGGGAAATAGAGCGCAGCTGCTGGTCCGCCCTGTCGCCACTCATAAATACATGTAAATTAGTTTAAATATCCGGAAGTCTGCCACCACGTGAAGCAGTAACCATGGCAACGTCCTTGTTTGACGCAGTATAAGTATTTATAATAACAATACTTATATATTTTATTTAAAAGGTGCTTTGAGGACACATAATGTCATCTCACAAAAATAGAAATACATAAAAAAAAAAATCCAAATAAAAAAACAAATAAATAAAGAGTTCCTGCAAATGCCTGTTAGAACAGCAGCGCGTTCAGCCGGGATTTAAAGACAGACAGCGTGTCAGAGATTCCTTTGAATGGGGAATGCGGACGTTTATTCTAAATACTAGAATGTTTTATGTCCATTCACAAAGCGGGCGACTCAACTGAAGGATGACTGCAGCTGGACCGGTACTGGTACCGCACGGCTCTTTTGCTCAGAGCTCCAGGATGATCAGTCTAATCTAAACACTAATAAACCATCATCAGCATTTCCCAGCAGATCAATATGATCTCTGATCAATCGCTCCCTCTGAATCCTTCCATTGGCGACGTTCTCCATCAGAGCCAAAGCTCCACAATTGGCGGCTGCTTTTATACATGATATTGTATGTATACACACCTTGATCAATAATCAAACCTGTTGATTATTTTTAATCAGCAGGCTTGAGTTAATCTGCTGTTTTCTTCTTTTAGTGAGAATGAAATGACCCCATAGCTGCATTTCATGCACTCCGGCACACAGACCAACGCATTACATCTTTATGAGACAAAAACTGAGGAAAAGTACTATTTACATTGGAGTGAGGTTTTCACATACTTTAATTTTATTTTCTTTATTTTGTGTGCTTGTTAGGTTATTGTCTGAGGATGAATGCGGTTCAGTTTCATCATTTCCGTTTAAACAATAAAATATTAAAATCATAAAAATCATCGGGTTTGATGCTTCTTGGTCTGGATAACAACGAATGTTGTCAGATTTCAGTGTATTTAGGTGAGTTTTGACGCTTTGTAGTTTGTTATTGTCCACAGAAAAAGTTTGCATGGCTGCCGCACATTTTCACACCAGCAATAAAGTGTGCGTATATTTACGCAAACTTTGACGCAATGTTAATTTTTATTCTTGTGCGTAAAATATGGCGCCGCACAATCTTTTGTGCGCACGCACGCTTTATGCACGAGGCCCCTGATGAATTATTACCCATCAGAAAACACAACTTTACTCATTATTTCTAAAACCTAAACTCATCCCTCATCTGCTCTCAGCAATGCTGTTAATTCCTTCTAGAAGCTGAAATTTCTTCTCTGGTGGTCTGTCATAACCCAAGCATGATGTGGAATGAGGATTTTCCTCCCTGGGCTTTTTACCTCTATGAAGTAGAAAGGAAAGACAGCTGCAGGGCTTTTGGTGCTCGGTTTAAATTTAGATTCCTCAGCCCCATTCATTCTAATTCCTTGTCTGTTGGCAACCTGTTGGAAACTAAGGCTCTGATCACAGGAATACTCCGCTTTCCCTTTGGGTTCACGTCATTTATGTCTTATGCTGCTGAAGACATAAATTAAACTTTGTCTGACAAATGGTGCATCCGCAAACAAGAAGAAGTTTGCAAGTAGTCACGTTCGGAGATCTCTGAGTTTCAGGAGGGTTTGTCACGGTATGTGTGTAAATACCAAAGCAGACAAATATGAGAAGTTACATTAAACTGCGAAGATAAGTTCCTTCAAAAATATCTTTGCCTGTTAACAACCAAATCAAGTGGCTTTACTCTAATTGTAATTAGGGAAACCTCTGGGTTAGGCATAAATGTGGTTACTAAAAAGAAACTGAATACAAGCTCCTCTGACTGATGGAAGTACAAGGTTGTGTGTGCTTGTGTGCGCATGATAGAGGGTGAAACATTCAGAGACCAGGATTTTTTTTTTTTTCTTTTTCACAGAGCAGCCATCACGTTGTTAATCCTGCTGTTTTCGCCAACATGACCTTTCAAATGTTCATCTCCAGGCTGTACAATCCCAGAAAACTTTCTGTCCTCCGCTTAAATCTTGTCAGTATTTTTAGCGCAGTAAAGCTGACTGCACTCGAAGGAAACTGCTTCTCTGGGGTGAAAATGCACTCAGGATTTCTGGACGGAACGGACAGAAATGTCTACTGTCTGCCTTGTATTTCAAAGTGATTAGAACTGTAAGGCAGAGAACAACTTGATTGTTAAAATAAAGATACAGATTTCAAGGGTTTTAAGAATTTTATGACCCTTCCTGTGATTGTTTATTCTTTTATGTTCTACAAATTCTAATTTGTCCGGGGTTTTTTTATGGGCACAATGGAGGCAAAAAGACAATTTTACTTTTACTCGACATCCATAGCGCGCTCCCGAGTTAAAATAGTTCCGTTAACAAAGCGAAACTTGGACATGTACTGTAGGTATTAATTTGGCAAATTGAAACCCCCCCCAAAAAAACAAAACAAAAAAAAACAATGTACAGAAATTGTTGAAGAATTACTCGAAATCACTTGCTCCCTTTTTTCTCGATCTCTGTGTCGGCTACTCTTAATGTAGACCCGTTGCCATAGCAACTGATTGACAACACCTCCATTAATGTGTCAGGACTCACTGCCAAAAACATGCAAACATTTTACGCACAGAGAACAGAACTTGCGGTTATGTTTTCCGGCTTGATGCTTATTTTGCGATTAGTAGCAAGTGGTCGTCTGAACAAAGCGCTGGTTGCTTAGTTCCTTACTAAGCAACCAGCGCTTAGTACACGTAGTTCCTTACGTGTACATTTAAGACTTAGCGTGTTGTGTTGACAAATGAAACCAGTGCTAGACGTTGTCGATGAGTAAGGGGCGTCGGATCTTGCGCGGATCGTGCAACGTGTCTATTCTCCTGAATGAAGTGCTTTGTCAGACAGGTTTGAGTACTGCTGTAGTCCTCGCCATAGCGACGAGGGATCCTCAGACTAGAGGGACACCAGCCCAGTGCTACATCTTCACATGGCCAGCCATGGTTTGGTGATGCACCTGAAGCTTTTCTGTTCCATTGAAGAAAGAAGATCCCCAGATCCTTGGCTGAGCCTCTGTGACTGATGAAACGAGACGTCTCCAGTGGGATGTCCTCGTCATGCGTCTACTTGAAATCAGTTCCCCTCACAAGATAAAACTTTCTTCCACATTCCCTATGTCCATGTTTCCAAACTCTGCAGTGACAGATCGTTATGATCGGCCTTGCAAGTCCAGCTCATGTTCTGCCACACTTTTCTGCAATACAGAACGACGTTTTGCCTTCGCCATCTTGGGATCATGACAGTGTGAATGCCTGACTGAAAATGACATAAAAAAACCTCATTTATGTGCAGATTTGGACTTGTTAAGGCTAATAAGCATAACCCGTCCATCAGCTAGTGAACAGCTTGGTGAGGTTTTCTTTTCTTTTTTTTTAAAGAATTTTTCTCGTCTTTTTTTTTGTCACTTGCTGCTGTTTCTTGTTCTTACACGTTTAATAGCTACTTACAATCTGGTTATGATTCAACCTTAATGAATGTGAATGCCTTTAAATTATTCTCCCATCTTAAGACTTTGATGAGGAGCATTTTACAAGTTTTCGAATTTGTATTTTGTTGCCCCTCTTCCACACTGAAATACGCATTACGATCAAAAGTATTCAGTTGCCTGTAAGTGAAGAAATTCAGGTCGTGGGCTACAAGATGCTTTATCGAATAAAACTTTTCTGACAAGCGTCGGGGCAGAAATGGGTCTTAGTAAAACACTAAAACAAAAGAAGAAGTCTTCCCTACCTCTCGGTGACTGATGCTTCCAGGTGACGCTGGCCTCAGGTCGTCCCACCGCCTGGCACATCAGATTGACGCTGCTGCCCTCGTTCACTGTGACGTCCTTCGATATATTCGTTATCTTGGCAGGTACTGACAAGAGAAGGGAAAGGAGTGATTGATGTTTTCAATGTAATTAAAGACACGTGAACAGAGAGCCCACAGTCCCACAAGATCAGAGGCGCAACATGGATAAAAATAACACCAAGGTTGGGGACTCAATTAGCATGAAATTAGCTGACAAATCTGACAATCCTTTGGCATGCCATGATGTTCTACATGATTGATTTTCTTCATAGTGTACTGTAGCTTTGCTGCGCTGCTCATTAGACGAGCATGAAATGATTCGGAGCTGGATGGGATTTTTTTGTGTGTGTCTCTGACAAGGCCATGTGTGTTTATGCTTTGGGACGAAAGATTTAAATCAAAGGTTTTTCATTTGCTTTCACTTTGTTTTTGGGTGTGTGCTTTCCGGCAGGCCCTTTATATAAACGGAAAAGCTTATTTAATTAAATTTTTTTTTTTACATATTTATCAATTTCTGTTTTCAGTAAACATGGCACATTTAACTGTAATAGCAGTAAGTTCTAAAACTCGGCTCTTGTTCCCTTTTTTTGTATAATTCAGTGCTTCCACAAATCTGGACCAGAGTTAACCTTCCAAAACTAATCAATGCAATAATTATGCAGCTCTCTTTATGTTGACCTTATGTTAAATTTGAGCAGTTATTTTGTAAACACAAATCAATATGTCGCATATTTTTTTTAAAGAAGCAGAGGTTCCTGGGGAAATATATTAATATCAAGACTGAAAGGAAAACAGGAAAAATGATTTTTTTTTTCTCTTTCTTTTGTAAGCACAGGGGAAGTCATTGCAGAACATCTAATCTTAAAGGTCAGGTATTGTTGGCTCTATTTGCAGGCTCCTACTCGCCACATAAGAAGTCAATAAGGGAGGCTTTACAAGCTAAGAATTGAATTTGGTGTTTTTCCTCTTTGTTTGGTTTGTTTACTATGAAATAGACAGAGCCATCCTTGTGGCTCTGCGTGAGCCCAAACAGCCCTCCTCTTGGAGCATTTTCCAATTGTCAGTAAAGCAGTATCTTTATAATCCAATAGAGTGCACTAAAATGATTTGAGTCCCTTCCCTATGAGAAGTCTTCCCTTGTTCTCCAGACAGAAAGGTCTCAGCTTTCTGTCTACAACAACCAAAGACAACCATGGCTGTTGTATGCTGCATATAAGATATATAGCCCTGAAAAAAGTGGAAGAAATAAAAAAATTCTGATTAATTCAAAATGTGTATATTGCTAAGGTAAAAGTAGCCAGATGGTATAAAATAATTCTGGTGCATCTGAGAGGAAAACATGAAGGAAAAGTTACAAAGCTGATCTGACTGTGATGGACCCTGCAGTCTACGCATCAGGCGCCCCGTTTAGCTTTAGGCTAACCGTAACTGTTGCCAAAACACAAGTTCACAGTAAACTACATGTAGGTCTGTAGCAAGAGTTCTGCTGTGTGCAATGTGAAGAATTATCCGTTCTCCATGCTGCGTTATTGATGTATGAGGTTGAAGAAGAGTCACTGAGTTGAATTCATGAATTCCATTTATTATTACCAAACTACAGCTGGTCCATTCTGACATCCTAAGTTTAAGAGCTAGCAAGACAAAATGGCAACCAAGAACAGTTTGTGATCTGCTTTGTTAGCCTCTATCTGAGCTACGCCCTAAAGAGGGCGCACCCTAATGTGTCATTTCCTCCAAGCCTAGCTCTCATTTGCATTTCCTAATATGTCATTTCCTTTAGGTTTTGCTTAGCAACTAGCTAGAAAGAGGTGGAAGGAAAACACAGAAGTATTTATTCTCAGAAGCAACAAGGACAGAATGTGCAGCTACGTCCCCATTTGAAACTCTCAGCTCCTCAACAGGCAAAGAGCAAGGAAGAAGCTTTGCATTAATACGTCTAATTGTAAGATACTAAAGATTAATTACGGGTGAAATGCAGCACGTGATGTCAATGAGTCTCTGAGTGGAAAAAAGCGAACTATGAAGGTTTAAAATGGCAGCACCTCCAGCAGAGAATGAATGAACAAGCATCTGTGTCCTTCTGCTTTGAGACGCCGGTGGCCTGAAGATAAAACTCACAGTTCCCCTGCTACTTGGGCTGCTGTGACTGAGACAGAGGGCCTGTAGAAATGTGACTCCGCATGTTTGTGCTGCCAGTGTGCTAAGGCCAACCCAGTTTTTGTAACTGCATTCCTCTGTAATACTTTCTCAGATCACTAAACGTGCACGGCTGAGATTAAAGAGAAAATATGTGACAGCATGTTGTGTAGCTGCTCCCGCGACTCTGGCGGCTCTTCTTTCCCCTCCATTTTCCATTCATTATGCGTTCTTGTCAGCTCGTCTGCTTCATTAAGGTGAAGTCGGTTTGCAGCCGGGTTTGTAGTGATTGCAGATTCCAACACACCTATAAGTCTCAATCACTCCTGCAGTGTTAACCCAGGTCTTATCTCCAGATGCCGCTGAGTTTCCAGTTAGATGTGTTGCACTCTTACAGCCTCACCTTCTGAGCTGAACTAAATAAAGTCATCTTGTGCTTTTACTGACGTACCTTACTCTAAACGGTGCTGCAGAGGATTGCCTGACAGTAGAGCTCCATATAGCAGTGCTGCCTTTATCTATTTTGACTGTGCAACTATTTGCAAAAGATAAATACCAGATTTTGTTTTGTGTACAATTTGGTGCGGTAGCTTCCATCTAAGTGCACATTTAAATAAAACAGCAATACAAAAGAATGGCCTGTGTGCAGTCTACTCTGCTGAGTCCTCTGGGCCAGAGAGCAAAGCCCCCCCTCTGGCCAGCACAACTGACCAACTGCGCCTTCTTTGCCAACAGCAGCAGACTTCTCCAGCTCTTCTTTTTTGTTTGTTTGTTTGGCTTGTTTTTCCTGAATTGCGTAGTTTTCCCGTGGAGGTTTCAGCTCTTCTGTGAAAAATGAATCTTCAACTAAGCAGGCCGAACAAAAGGTTTTGGATGACTCGATAAAAAACGTAAGACTGATCAGTGGAGTCAGCATGTTGGGAACATGCAATGTTACACGGGTGGAATTTAAGACAGGCCGCTGTGGAGTAAAGCACAATGTCTACAATGTTCACAGTGAGGTTTTTTTTTTTGTTTGTTTTTTTACTTTATTCTTTTGTCATTTTCCAGAAAACTCAAACAAGCAAAAAGCAAAATTTTTTCACTTCTTTACATCTTAACACCCCAAAAGGGGGGGAAAAAAAATTCAACAGGGTTTAAATGAAAACACTCCCGATTCTCAACAGCCTGGACCATTAGCATACAGGCTAGACCTAACAATGCAATCTTAATAAGCTATAGAAAAGAAAATAATCCTCTTGACAAACACTCCTACATGGCTAAATCCCTTCAAAATGTAATTTTCCATACGCAGTAGCGCAGTGGTAGTAGAATAAATATATACATCTGTAAAAGAAAACAAAAGCCTCTATTTTCTTTTCCGTTCTACCTGCTGGTGCGATCATTGCTAGGATGAACCTTTAAAAGCCTTAATTATGGGGCAGCCAGTCCCTCCAAACTCCTCAGCAAGATGGTGAGTCCAAACCAAGGGGAAAATGAAATTATAGTGAGTATGAACAAAAATATGAACAAAGGAATCGTTTAATTGCGATTTACTTTAACTTAAAGAAAACTCTAATTTATCACTGAGTCAAAGATGTTTAAATTAAATGTAAAATGTGTGTCAGTTTGCTCTTTTGTCTGTGAGCAGTAGTTCTGATCCAAACTTAACGGTGAACCCAGCAGGTTTCAGAAGTGAAATAATGTTGGTTCGGTTCTGGATTCTCCTTCATTCAGACAAAACTTTCCATTAAAGTTGCTGCATGTCCTCTTGGTTTCAAACAATATCAACGACCACCAGGCCTCAAAAGGTGATATGTGACAAATTTTGTCCAAAATTCACATTTTGGACAAAAATCCTTTTAGATTTTATCATTGCCATGTTCTGAGAAAATAGAAAATGAGGATGTTTGACAACATTGTCAAATTTCTGACCGGGTGCTTCATTTTTAGATGCTTGAAAGGTCAGACTGGCACAGTAGGACAAAAAAACAAACTGTTTCTTGAAGACCAATCTTGTAGTGATGGTAGCCCGTGATGGTTCCATGGTGGTTCTTGTTTCATTGTATTCTGTTTTAAGAAAATTTTTAAAATATATGCAATTATACTTGTTTCTTGCTGTGCTTTACTGTTTTCTGAACAGTTCTATGTTGGTAAGTGTCCATTTCAAACTAGCTATGGATGTTGTAGTGTTCAGTATTTGCTTGCACTTATCCCAATGCACCTAAACAATAAAGAAAGGAATTCTATAGCAGTGGCACATACTGTATGTGCACTATTTATGGTGTCTGAACGTTTTTTTTTTACCTTCATTCCGAGGAATTCTTATTAGGAAAAAAATAAAAATCGATGTCAGCCTGTCATAGGAAGTAATTGTGTATGCCACAGAGTCAGAGGCAAAGGAACTCAATGCTGGAGGGTTATTTATCTGAGGCAGCACATGTTCCCTCCCAAGTGAAAGCAAAGCAAACACAGGAGGATCCTTTCACAAAGTGGTTCATAACATTATTTTCCTGAAAGCACTACGACTACTTCTGCCTACAAAAGCATCAGTCTCATTTTTGACAACATTGTTGTTTTTTCTTCCTTTAAAAGAATAAGTCATTTAGAAAAGATGATGTCTTGTCCTTAGTTGATAAAGGGATGTTTAGAGAACATCCAAACATTGGAGAACAAGCTTTAACTCAGTTCTACTTCTGTTTCAGTGACAAGGAAACTTGCTTTGTTGGGGGAAATGCTCTTAACCCTCAGTCACCTTGAAACCAGGTGGGTTCGTCACAGTCAGGGTTTGTGGTCAAAGAGATTCTGTTGATGTGATTTATTGAGACTGACCTCAACTCTCCAAAGGGATGTGGTTAACCAGAGTAAACCATTTGATGAGGCGGATAATTTCCTTTCTCATGGGGTTAAATTCCTGTTTGGAATTTTTTTTACCACTTAATAAATCTGTCGTCATTTCAAGAATGCAGTTTGTATTCACTCAGCTTATCCCATCTTTCTAACAAAAAAAAAGAAAAAGTTTGGCAATTCTGAGTTTGAAACAACCAATAAAAGGAAAAATCTAAATGTAAGAACATGAAAAAAAGAAGATATAAAAGCATTCAGAGGAGTATATTAGACTGAGGTTGGAGCTTTGGCCTCCCCAGATATCAAAGCCACTTCTCTTGTTCTAACATTAAACCATTAAACATTAAATTAAATCCTGAATAGATACTTACTTCTTTGTCATATCAAATTATCGCCCCACTAAAGCATCAACAGAATCGATGTCAGTGAGTTTTTCATCCATCCGTCTGTTTTATTTTTCAATCTCCTGTCAGGACAGGGATACGTTCACCATTCCTGTCCTACAGTTGTGGGTCCAAAGTCACACCGAATTTTAAGAGAATGAAAAAACACCAACATCCTCGTCCTATAGATGTAATTAAATACCTGAGCAGTGGGAGGAGCAACTTGTGCCTCATGGAAATGAACTTGTTTCGTTTGGTCACTAGTTGGCAAATTTCTCAAGCATCTACACCGTGTTCCAAATTATTATGCAAGTGATATTTTCTTAAATGGTCAATGCAAATGATGGTCAGTATAATTTTTAAGTCATGAACCATTACAATATAAATCAATTTTTACTGAACAAAGCTCCCCATGAGAACAGTATTTATTTCAAAAATAAAAAAACTCAAAATGCACTCTTCCAAATTATTATGCACAGCAGATTTTCTAAACATTTTATGGATTATAAAGAACTGCACACGGTCATTCTTTGAATGTGCAGCATTAAATGTACTAAAATCAAAAGCTATTTCAATCAAGAATATCATAACAGACTGAGTTACATGTTAACATTGGACCTTCTTTGATATCACAGCTCAATTCTTGCATCCATTGAACTTGTGAGTTTGTGGAAAGTTTCTGCTTGAATTTCTTAGCAGGATGTCAGAAAATCTTCCCAGAGCTGCTGGTTTGATATGAACTGCATTCCACCCTCAGATCTTCTGCTTGAGGAAACTCCAAAGGTTCTCAATAGGGTTGAGGTCAAAGGTCACAGCATGAGTTTCTCCCCTTTTATGCCCATAGAACCAATGACACAGTGGTATTCCTTGCAGCATGAGATGGTGCATTGTCATGCATGAAGATGGTTTTGCTGCTGAATGTATGGCTCTTCTTTTTGAACCATGAAAGAAAGTGATCAGTCAGAAAGTCCTTATATTTTGCTGAGGTCATTTTCACACCTTCAGGGACTCTGAAGGGGCCGACCAATGATTCTCTCCCCATGATTTCTACCCAAAAAATGACTCCACCACCTCCTTGCTGACGTCACAGTCGTGTTGGGACGTGGTGGCCACCCACTGCGGCCGTTTCTGCTTGTGAGCTCTGGTTAGGGGTGGCTGAATAGTAGGTTGATGCACCGCAAGCCTCTGGAGGATCCTCCACCTTGAGGTTCCAGCAGCTTCAAATAACTGTTTGCTGCTTTGTAAGAGCATTTTAACAGCTGCTCTCTTAATCCGATGAATTTGTCTAACAGAAACCTCCCTCATTATGCCTTTATCTGCACAAACCCATCTTTGTTCTGAATCAGCCACAAATATCTTCGCAGTACAATAACGCGTCAGTTTTCGTTAAATATCTAATGTTTTCATATCTTGTCATACGGCACTACACTATCTGATGATTTTCGTCAGCAGAGATTCTTTCTCTTTCCCATATTGCTTGAAACCTGTGGCCTGCTTAATAATGTGGAACATCCTTCTTAAGTAGATTTCCTTTAATTGAGCTCAGCAGACAAACTAATCAACCAGCTCTCTGAAATTAATTATAATGATTCAAAGAGCCCTGACACACAATACCATCTATAAATTTAATAGCACAACAAAAAATTTGATCTTTATAACACTTAAATCCAACTAGCATAATAATTTGGAACACGGTGTATGTGCTTCACATGTGCTTCTGTGCTGCATTTTTCACTGAGGTGTTCATTCCAAAGCAGCACTGAGGCGATGCTGAATGTTAAGATCCGCTATTCTCTTCTATTAAGAGAGCAAAGGTTCGAATAGTTTAGCTTCATCCTTCGGAGCAAAGCTAAACTAGGGAACATGGCCTAAGGGTCTCCAACTGTACGCAGGGGTGTGTGTGCGTGTGTGTGAAGGAAAGAGAGAAAAATTAAGGTGAAAGAGAGAGAGAGAGAGAGAGGACCAAGAAATCCCCAAAGCCTGCTTTTCTTAAACTGCTCTGAATGCAAACATTTCTAACACACGTTACCTTTCAACCAGCAGCGTATCAGACCACAGTAAGGAGCATTCACCAACATGTAAAAACGAAAGACGGTTAAATTGTCTTATTTAACTAACATACTTTTCGTCCCAGACACTAGAAATCTGTATCTCTTAGTGTGAGCTGATGAAGCTCACTCAGGATGTTCGGGTAACCGGAAACAAAAAAGAAAAAAGAATTGGCTAGCAGTCAGTTCTGGATCAGCAGGCAAGCTGGCGCACATAGCTGATGGGCTCTAACAGAGCCGGCAGCACCACTGGGTACAAAAACCAAAGGGGAAAAAAACCACTCATCGACATTCAGATGTTTTAGAAAGTGGAATTGCAAAGGATTTTGGGCATCTCAATTTCAATTGTACGAACATACAACATGTGAGTTTATGCTCTCTTGTCCGGGTCGGTGTCCTGAGGGTAAAAGTGAAGGTTGTTTGCAGAGATCAGTCTTGCGCAACATTTGTAGCATTAGCAATGGCTTCAAACAACGCTGGAAAATATGTTTTGATCAGTTTTTTTGAGGAAAATGGGGTTTTCCTCTAACCTTCCTTCCTTGTTTGAGGAAAATGGCGGCCAAACAAATGGTTGGCACAATATCTTTCTTTCGTTTTTCACTCACATATAACAGGCCCAGATCAGTACTATGCATATTTGCACATATTTACACATATTCTTGTGTAACAATATGCAGATAGTTACTATGATGCTCGTTTGTCAGATTAAAAGTAGAATTCGGAAATAACATCCTTTAATGTCATCATGATTCTGACGTTAAATGAAATTGTTAAAGATCCATAAAAGTCCTTCAAGTGCAATACTCTCAACAGCAGTTTCCTGTATGAAAGGCAATTTTGATACAATGAATTTGTACCTTTTTTTTGTGGATAAGCATCTACAAAAGACAAATATTTCCGCTTATTGGATTGACAGAACTGCGACAGACTGGCGACCTGTCCAGGGTGAACCCCGCCTCTCGCCCGGAACGTTAGCTGGTGATAGACACCAGCACTTCCCAACCCCTCTAGGGACAAGGGTGTTAGAAAATTAATGGATGGATGGATGGATGGAGATTGACAGAACAAATTGTGAATCTCCATGATTCTGTTATCAGATGCAAGACAGTACGTCATCTGTTCACAGATTACATTACGTTGCAAGAATAAACATGACTGCGTATTTAATTTGACTATTTAAAAATTTATATCAGACGGTTGAAAATGCAAAGCTATAGTAAAGTAAAAAGAACAGGAAGATGTTGCCATTTTGGATTTTCTATTCCATGTTGAAGCTGTAAAAGTTTCCTAAAGTTTGAAGCAGAAGGAGCAGAGAAGAAGATACAACAGCATCATTGTTCTGATTTTGTCAGAAAATGTGACACTACTCATCTGATCAAAGTCAATTATCTGTGCCAGTTAGCAAAGCTAAACACTCACTGAACGCTCAATTAGAAACACCTGAACTCCTGCTAAATCATGCAGTTTCAGCAAAGTGGCCAGTAGGGTGACAGTAGTTTAATGCATAAACTCCTGGAAATCACTATCAGGTGATTAAAATGGAGGAAAATATGATGTCAATTACTATGACGAGGACTGGTGGCAGAAGACTCCAATTGTTGGCATCTGGAAATTTAAGTTGGGATCTTCTTGGTATTATCATTCAAAACAAGTTTTGTAAATAAAGAAAACAATATGTGGCCACAGAGGAGTTTTCCGCCAAAACACCCCTCAAAAATCACTTGAGTAATTTCACACGTTTACAAGAAAAAATTGGGACAGTGTCTGCTGTCAAAATTGCTAACTCCATATGAATAAAGCATTAAAGCTTCTCATGCTGTAAAGTCAGCAACTTTTAAGAAAAAAAACTCTCAATCTGAAAAAAGTCTTCCTGGTTTTAAATATAGACTCTTGCAACAAATAATGCTAAACGGTTTCCACAATTCACCTGTTTTGGGAAGCCTATGATTCTGAAAATTAGTTCTTAGGTTTCCTTTTGTCTGAATTTTTTTTCCAAGCGTTGCATCTTTCACTGAATTTGTTGGAAAAATTTCAAGCTGAATCAGTTGAAAATATTGGTAACACTTTATTTGACGGGTTGTGAATAAGACTGTCATGACACATTACTGATTATACTTTAAAAATTATGCAGCTTTATGTTATTAAAGCTACAGTTTAACCAGTAATACTTTTATAACAAATTTATGATTTCTTGGTTAGTGTCAAGTTGTCATAACAAAGACATTTTGAATAATGTCAACTTTGTATTAAAAGTGTCATGATTTACTGAATGACACTTTATGACAACAGTCATAAATATTCATGAAGACTTACTCATGTTCATGACAAGTGTTGTGACATGTTTATGACGGTGTCATGACAGTCTTATTCACAACCTGTCAAAGAAAGTGTTGCCAAATTTTTTTTCCACTTGATATTATTTCTTACAGCAGAATGATGCTTTTCAGTTGTTTTAATAGCAGCCTGATAACTGATCTAAGATGATAAGTTGCTTGTCTAATCTCATTGCTGATGTCTTTCCATATTGACGTTGTGTTAACACACCCGAATGCTGCTGACCAGCAAAGATGTACATCCTTGTGACCTCCTTGTGCCTTAAAATTGGTCAAAAAACTGACCAAAACAATAAATCTGTCGTGGCTTAACAGATTTCTCTGTTAAACCACAAAAGCTAGTCTGAAGGGAGAAGACATGCGGCAAAGATCATCAGGCTGGGAATCGAACCTGCGACAGCCACGTCTAGGACTAAGAACTCCTTGTGTAGGTTGTGCTCTACCCCTGCGCCACCACAGAACCCCGTTCGCTACAGGGTCTCTCCTTACGTCATGACGCATGACGTAGGATACGAACGCGTCATTGAACTTTATTCTTTCATGTATAGTCAAAGTAAAAGTTCCTTTAAGTCAAACATGTGTAACATGTAAGTTAATTCAGCACAAAAAAGTAAGTTGTCATCACCGAACCAAAAACAATTAAGTGAGATTAATGTAAATAGGTCCATAATATGAACTACAGCCCAAAAACAGTTTTTCGAGTGAAGATCAGCATCATACACTCATCAAGTCGAGCCTGATTTTAGAAGAACTTTATTGCATTTCCACATAGTATCGGATTTGCTCCTGGGGACAGCCTCAGGGTCACTAATGATTTGTTTACTTGTGTTACATTGCATAAAAGGTCAAACACACGATCCTTCATGTAACTCAAGCTTCTGAATGTAAAAATAACCCCACTATTCAAACTGAAATAGTAGCTTTCCTCCTGAAATGCAGAGACTGACTTGAATGGTGAAATAAATCAATAGGCTATGACGTGCATTAAGATATTTCTATAATGATTTTAGCTGTCCATAGTCTTTCACATGCACATGTATTTTATTTCCACATTGGATCAATATTCCAAACATAAGAAAAACAACAACACATTTTTAATATTTAAATGTCAAAGGCTAAACAGCTTGATTTTGACTGGATGGCTGCAAATCTGAACAACCACACTTCAGTGTAAACGTTCTGATGATAATGTAGTATAAACAACATGTTTTCTGCTGCCTTTTCAGCCATCTAATTAAGGTAATTCCCTAGAATCTCCCAAATTCTCCTATAAAGATAGGTGTCTCAGTTTCCAGCCTTGCTGCAGAGAAGCAACCACAACCAGCATTGTAAGTTTTGGGCAAATAGTTTATATTGTGTTTTTTTTTTCCTGTATGGAGAGTTACACACATCCCTGCATGTCCAGTCTAAATGAAAGCATTCGATTTACCGCTCCATCACTGTTCCAACCATCAGCTACGGCCAGGAGATTCGGATCGGGACCAAAATAGAGAAATCCTCCAGACAAACATCTAAAAGGATGTCTACATGAAGCAGCTGAAGGCCTGGGGGCAGGTCAGAGTAGAGATGCTGCTCCTCCTCATCGGAAGATGACAGCTGAAGTAGTACAGACATCTGTGCCTTCTGAACACATTCCATTAGAGGTTTTCTGGCCATCTCCCACTGGTAGGTCACTTTCTGACAGAACGGACCTCACTGCAGGCACTACACAACACTGAACCAGCTTGTGACTGGTCAGAGTTGCAGAATGCCTCTAATAAGAGGAGTCTGGGTTTCGTTCTTAAAGCTGTGCCACCTGACATTAGATAGGTAGAAAACAGTGGATGCAAGGTTCCAGGTCTATAATCTTGTCATCAGCTCTAACTTGTAGAAATAAGACAAAATAAAACAGCACCTAAAGGATATGGCCCTGGTAACACAGTTAATGTTACATATTTAAAGCACAAAGGCCCTCAGGGAGCGGGTGTATGTTTTAGCAAGAGCATAAAGTCACTGTAGACTCCTGTAGGAACAATTAGCATCAGTTCAGGGGCAAAGAACAACCTGTTAAGAAAATCCCTAACAGACGATTGGTGAGACATGATGTTAGAAAAGACACACTCGGCAACAAACAGTAAGTTCTTTGGTGTATCTCAGTTTGGGAGCTTTTGAAACAAATAATCAAACACACACACACACACACACACACACACACACACAAAAGGACAAATATTGTATTGTGTCTCAGCTGTAAAACTAAAATATCTAAAAGTGTGTCAGTGATGTGGCTTCTAGCAAATTGTGGTTTGCTGCAGCACAAAATCTTTAGGCTTCAAGTTAAACACAGACTCAGTTAAAACAAGAGATGACATAGGACTGAGTTATAACTCAAAGGTTGTGGGTGACACTTACTGCTTCTGCAGAATAAAGGATAAGCTGCAAACAGGGAACCAATCAAATGGAATAGATGTATAATTGATCATACAGTTAAAACATCTTCTGGATTATTCATCTTTCAAAGAATACCAGTGTTACTAGAAGATCCTCAGTTCAAATCTCAACTGAGTCTTTCATGTGAGTGGTACATATATCTGTTCTCAATTTTCATTGGCAGGTTTTCTCCCGTTGTCTGTATTTTAGTTGCATTGATGTTTCTGATATGCCCAATTCATTATTGCCGTGCAGATACTTTGGAAAACTTGAAGTACACCAGGAAAGCTATCATTTTAAAATTCATAAAATTCAATAACTGGGATGTAATCCACACTGGAAAATGACTTTCCTGTCCAACACAGAATTTACATATTCAGAGAGACAGTGATTATATGGTTCAGCCAAAGTCACACAGAGAGGAACTTAACCCGCACAGAACTAAAGTAGTTTTATTTGGGATTATAAGAAAACTGTCTTGATGCTGTTTCACTTCCTTTGGGGTTTGTTTGTACTTAGGCACTGTGGTATATATTACAAAGAGCTCGAAGATATTATTCTTTCTACTGGTGTGTTTTCTTCTGTGGAGTTGTAATGGAAGCAGACGTCCCGCACAGCTGGGGGATATTAGCTGACAAGGTCATTGGGCTGATTAATGTCGTCTTTACAGTCTCTCCTCAACACACTCAGCACAAACCTCCACTTTCAGATTCCAGAGAGCTGAGGAGCCACAGGATCGAAAGGTCCTACTAATATCCCCAAAGGATTCACTGATCCGTCTTTGCCAAAAAGATATCAGTATACCATTTACTGCTTTATTGGTAACACCAGGGTATAGCATAATCTCTGCCATTTTCTCACAAAACAACAGTGGTACTTCCCCCCAGTTTACCGAGTGAGTTCAGCTGTGTATGAACATTCTTATTTCATCATGATGAAGAGCAGTGCATGTAAAATGACCCCACGCGAGTATAAAAGACCGCCAGCATGGGTCCTTGCTGGGTTCTTTCACCGGATCGCTGTCCCTCCACTTTTATAAACAGAGCAAATATGACACTGATATCGCAAACAGCAAGATTGCATGAGCACTGCCATTATGTTTACAGACGTAACTTGAAGTGTCTTTGTACAAACTGACATACACAAGTTAATAGAAGAAAAATTTGAACTAGGAATAAAGGGGACAAAATAGCAAACACTCTTCATTTTGACACTTAATCCAAAATGCTGTCAAAAAATTAGGTTACCAATTCTTTTTAATTGAATTTGGACACAATCTTATTTTTATATTTTTGAAAAGGTAATTTAATTGCAAGTAAATACAAAGAAGACCTTATTTTAGTTCTTAAAATTAAACTTTGTAATATCTAGTCCTACTCCAATAAAGATGGTCCTTGTAGAAGTGTACCACCTCTGACATAATCTGTCTGAGGACATTTTAGACCACTCCACACATTTTAAGGGTTTTTCTGGTTTTAAGGGGTTAAATGGGGCAAGCCTTTAGTAAAACTCTGAGTGAAAATGTTTTAATCAAGTGCAGAAGTACAGCTTTACCCTTTAAGGACAAACAGACTTCAGACAAGCAAAAAGAGATGATATGTACCATGCATGTAGTGAAATTGATTAAACAGAATAAAACACTTTTCACCTCAGAAAGAGTTCTGTTTTCTCAAAAACACTAAACCTACTTTTATGCATTTCTCAGATAGGATCTAAAAGAAGTCATGTACCTTTTCCCAGATCAGACTCGGGTCTTCCATGGTCAATTGATTGTTCTTGTACTGTAATTTGTTGCAGGCAGCAGTAGAACAGCAAATATGAGACAAATGCTGATGCAAGACTACAGTAAGATACGCAGTGCAGCTTTTGCAACTTATATTCTACACCCTGCGTGTTTCATAGAACAGGTAGTGAAGACTATGCTTAGACTTGTATATACTGTATACACACACACACACACACACACACACACACACACACACACACACACACACACACACACACGCATACCGTGTAGTATTCAAACTCTATAATTTAGAATATGTCAGACTTCTGTTGCTTTCTTTTACCCTAAAACTGAATAAGGAAGATGAATTGCACTAGACTAAAATGATGGTCAAACATTTTGGCATTTAATCAATGTTGTATTTTGAGGCATTAATATTTTTTGTTCAGGCCACAATAACATATAAGACCAATTACCGCATTGTACATTAAAAAGGAGATTTATGGAATTTCTCATGACAGTCAATATTTAAACTATTGACCCTTCTTTGTAACTACAGCAAGGTAGTTTCGCACAATACATGAATGTAAACATCCAGATTTTATTCCTAACTTTTGCAGTAACACCCCATAAATGTACTTTATCAGAACATGTGGACCACACAGAAGTCGTGATTACAATCCCTCTTTTCTTCTTCAAACACTGACTTTTCAAATAATTGTGGAATGCTGTTTACTTAAGGTTCCATGTGGATACGCTCTCACCCATTTGCTGCGTGCTGAACTAACTGTACAATATTGAATATACTGAAGTTTTTCTTGCTTCAGCTGAACTTCTCATCATGGCTTTATTGATTGGTCTTAGCTATATTTTTCTCACGTGTAAGACCATTCAGATGAATACCAGTGACAGACGGATCCTTTTGTTTCTTTTAATATATTGATTTAAACAGTCATGTTTAGCAGTGCAAGATTTCAGGAGATTAAGTTGTATTTCATAGGGCATTTTTCTTCACTGATTTGTTTTAAAGATTGTACGATTGTGTGAATGGTGCACAAGCAATCCAAGTGTTTTGATGGAGTACCTCCATTTTGGCTTTGAACTACTATCAGTTAATGAATATATATTGTATTCCTCAAGTTTAAAAGGGTAGCAATACAAAGTTCTGTTTAAAGTTTGTGGATGATGTTTGGATGAGATCTGTTTTGTTAAATCCAACAGTGGACATCACCCTGAACACACCATGTTGAGGGTGAAACATGGCCGTGGCAGCAGGTCCTTTGTTTCAGAAGAGAGTGAACCTGATCAAATATGATGGAAAGATGGATGAAACTAAATTCTCAATAATCCTAGAATTAAGCTATTGAACGGGCGCAAACCACCTGAAACTGGGGAAGGACAATGACTGTAATCATAGAACCAGAACTACAAAGAAATGCTTTCAGTCGGTTTTCTTTTCTGTCTAACTCTATAGCTCATCACAGCCTATCAAGTGTGGAACCTACTGACGACAGTTATTGTACACATCCACTCAATGCTGAGAATATAATACATTTGCTGAAATTGAAAAAAAGTTAATCCTGCTTTTATCCAATGTTGAGTTGTATCGAAGAAAGCAATCTCATTTTCTGCTGATCAGAATCAGGACTTCCATGAACACTTGATCATTAATCTACTGTAATGTGTCGCTGGGAGCAGTGAGAGGAATAGCAAATGAGTTGCATGTTTCGCCATTCTAACTTGAATATTATACCCAGAATACAAAATTATTTAAAGGAAACTGTAGTTCTGAGCAACACTGAGATTTGTGTTTTATGAAATAGGACATGCTTCCGAAGATCTCTCATTTATTCAAGGATGTTTGATGTCATAAATAAAAGTAAGCAAGCAAACTAAACTGAAAGCTCCAAATTGATGTTTTTTTGATCAGATCTAATGACCGATGTTGTCTTGATACATAACTAAGAATGATTTTAAAAAAAGTCGAGGCCTGACAGCAGAGCACCACAAGCGCCAAGAGGCAGAGTGGAAGGCGACCCCAAAGGTAGAGACGGCCTGGTTTAAATGTTCTGTTCTCCAAATTACCAGATCAGCAACACCTGTAAAGGGGAGGAGCACAAAGGCAGACGACAAAAACACCTGCAACCCAGCCAATGAGGCTCAGAGCCGTAACAGACACTGCAAGGCGAAATGAATGCTCTGCAAGTTTTTGTACAATTTGAATATAGGAAAAGATCCCTTTAGCTCTGAACCAAAACAAAAACCCTCATATTGCCCAGTGAGGTTTGACAGAAACCTCAAAGCAAAAATCATCTGCTGCCTCTGATGGTGTGCCTTTTATGCACCAATTTTGAACAATCTCTGAAGATATGTTAAGTCCTGTTCTAATAAACTTAATTTATTGAAATAATAATTATGTAATAAGGTCAATTGCTATGTAAAGCTTCCTTTTCTGTAGCTTGGAAAGTCATGTTTAAAGAAAGTAAGTTGTGGATAACCAGCAAGCACATTGTTGAACTCAGGTAAGTTGGACACAGACTTTCAGTTTTTTTTAGTTCAACTCCTGAGGATAAACAAAAGCCCTTGTGAGGTTCTATTGGAGACATCCTGACAACTCTTCTCAGCACAAAGGACGTACATAAATCATCAACTAATCAAGGATTATTTTCTGGTGTACTCATTTGCCTAAATAATGCAAGCAAAAGGGGTTACAAGCATTAGGTTGATTCAGGTTAACCTCAGCTAATTCAAACTTGGACTCCATACTGGATCGGTCCAGTCTTGTGTTGACTGCAAGGTAGTGATAGGCAAGATAATAGCTACACAGCATGTCTAGCCACAAACAGAATATAAGCATGATCGGATTGAAATAACTTTTTTTGTAAAGTGCCTTGAGATGACGTGTTGTGAACTGGCACCAAATAAAAAAACTGAACTGAAATTGAACTGAGACTGATGGTGAGGAAGATAAAGACAAAAGCAAAGCTGAGGACCAGGTGGTGGAAACTGAAAATGTTGAAGGATTTTCAGGGATCAATGGAGACAGGCTCTTGGTGGTGACTCCCAGAGGAGTGAATGGCTAGAGATAATGTGATAAGGGAGACATGCAGGAGGGTGTTTGTTCTGTCATCTGGGAGTAAATGATGCAGCGGATGGTGAAGGTAGAGGTGACAAAGGGTGTATGATGACCTGCATACCAGGTTGGACAGGAAGGAGGGAAAGAATGATTAGTACAGGTTGGCAAAGCAGAGAAATAGAGATGGAAAGGGTGTTCAGCCGGTAAGGGTGATTAAGGACAGGGAGGGAAATGTACTGACAAGTCCCAAGTTAATGATGGAAAGATGGAAAGAGTACTTTGAAGAGCTGATGAATGAGGGAAATGAGAAAGAATGCAGAGTAGAATAGGTGGCTGTTGTGGATCAGGATGTAGCTGAGATTAGTAAGGATGAAGCGAGGGAAAGGCACTTGGTCCAGACAATAAACCTGTGGGAATGTTTTAGGAGAGGTGGCGGCAGAGGTTTTTACTGGGTTGTTCAACGAGATCTTGAAGAGTGAAAAGATGCCTGAGAAGTGTTTTAGTGCCAAATTTTAGGAACAAGGGAGAAGAATTGAGTCAACCGCGGACAAAACAAAACTAATGAGTCATACGATGACGCGGTGAAAAAAGAGCAGTACAAGCTAGGCTTAAGTCAGAATGGTTATGGTTTCATGCCAAGATGCAAATTTTGTTTGTATGATGCCGATGGAAAAGTACAGAGATGGCCAGAAGGAACTGGATTGTTCCTTTGTAGATTTAGAGAAAGTGTATGAAAGCAGTGGTATGGCAGCAGGAAGTCTGGAGAGGTAATGGCCCAGGGTATGTATAAGAGCTATGAGACAGCAGTGAGGTGTGCTGTAGGAGAGACAGAGGAGTGCAAGGTGGAAGTGGGACTGCATGACGGATCGATTCAATCGGTCCATTCTCTGACAAATAGACACCTGTATAGAGAGGGTGATTACTTGTAGTGACCCTCAATAGGCAGAATAGGGTTTGCATCTAGCCCTTAAGTCACACATTTTTTGTTTCAACACCGTGTGTGTGGTATCCACATTTCCATATTGACACATTGTGGACTTGAATCCACTGTGTTTCCCCAATAATGATAAGACCGCTAGATGTCAGCAACAGCAACAGGGGACTTTCATCTCCCATGTAACGTCAGCCTGTCACAGTGTCACTCAGATATTACGGCTGCAGAACCAGCGCCACGGTTTTACTTTCACTTTCAGAAGCAGTTTGCTGCCTCCTCTGCAGAAGGACCCTAAATTAGAAGAAAATGGCATATTCCAAATTTGCTGCAAAAATAAAAGATTGACAACATTTTAAGCACCAGCGCTTGTGTTCTTAAAGTGCCTGAAAACCGTGGCTTAGAAAAATGTTTCCAAGTTGAAAAAGAATCATGACAGAAAGGACAGACATTTTGTCACATTTCAATATGAGAACAAAAATAATCATACAAAGATTGCAGGCAGGGTTCTTGTTTCATCTGTGACACAACTGACATGTTGATATCTTTGTTCACTCTTTGTTCACTCTGTGGAGGGGTTGATTGTTTTAGTCAAACTAAAAGGCACCTTTAAATTTATTTAAAGGTTTTAGTTACTTTGAATATATCTGCATTTTGCCGTGTGGATTGATGGACTATGATACAGAGCCGTCCAATAATTTAGAATATTGTTGAAATATTATTTTTGGAACTTCATCACTGTGTGTTTGCTTTTATGTGTGTTAATTGTGGCGATTTGGGTTTAATAAAACGTATGTTTCCAAGTGTCCACAAATAGAAATTTTGAAGGGTCAAAAAGACATTTTTAGTCAAAGAAAAGCTCAAGACTTGCACTTGAGTGTAAATGTTGAAGAGGCTATAAAGCAAAACCCACGAAAAAAGGAACCAAAACCTTCTGCCCCGTAAGGATTAGGGGGTAAAGAAAATGAAAGGTCAAGCAGTGCCAAAAAAAACAAAAAACAAAAGTCTTGTCTTGTGTTCCATAATCTGTACCCTTAGAGTCTCTTCAGTTTGTAATTTTCTGTTTTAAAGAACCAGGAAAAAGCATTTGCCATTTTTCTTTTTTTTTGTTTACTGTCAGCTGAGTTATGCATGTGTTGTGTGTTCTGTAATACTCCAGTAGTTAATATTGTGATGACAATAAGTAGCGTAATCAAAACATGGATTTGCTGTGAGCATCTAATATCTAACTAGCTAATGTAACAATAGTGTTATTGTAAAATCATATAGTATTAGTGCTTTCACATAGAGCACTTTAGCAGAAATATTTGTTTACACTGTAATATGAGTTATGAGAGAACAGTTCCAGGATTTTGACGTTCACACACTCTCACATGCACCAATGAATAGTTAAAAAGCAACTTTTCTTTGGTAAACTGTGTGCATTTAGCACTTGGTTCTGTTTTAATTTGTGTTATCTCCAGATCTGTTTGTGAGGCTGGAGTGGAGCAGATTGTACAAGCCTTCACGGTTAGCGAACATGGATAGATAGAAAAACGGCAAATTACATTTTGTGAATAAATAATATTTTGCGAGAGACTTGGCTAAGATTTGATTTGATTAAAGCCAGGGCCTAACGCCTCGGGGTTATTCGTTTCAACATATTTTGATAACGTTGTTAATTAATGTTGGCCAGTGGTAATTAAGGTTATAATTTAATGAGAGAAAAAAATTCTTAATAAGAAAATTTTATTGTTTTATTGAGTTCCATTGAACACGTTTTACTCGAGTTGGTTTCTCTGCAGATTACACAATCATAAACAGGGGAATCTTTATCTACTTAGGAATGTAGACAGCTCAGTTCTGATGTTGATCATTCTCATTTTGATTCTCCATCAGATATCTCTACCAGCTAATGTAGTAATTATGTTTGATCTTTCATTAAATGTCTTCTGGTATAGCCACAGGGTTTAGACTTCTCATAAAAATCCTTGATTACAGAGCTCAATGGCTGTAGAAAGTGTGGCTTAAACTGATTTCATCATCAAAATGATGAAATCATCTTTTTTATTGTACAACACTCACTATTAATATTGACAGGGAATTTAAAATGAAATTGCGAATGAATGTCAGTTTCACCATCAGGTCTGATACTCTTTAAAAATCACCTAATCACACCTTCCAAAGCTTTCCCCTTTGATTTTTAGCCTGACAGTGAACACCCAAGGGGACAAGAGATTGACATCTGGCAGCTGAAATGAATCCCTGACAAAGCTGCAGCAGCTGTATGCAATCCAACGACTTACCTTGAACAATGAGATGCACTTTTGTGGATTTTGGTTTCTTGTTGGTGAGGATGGAACAGACGTAAGGTCCCTCGTCGTGAATGTTAACATTTTGGATCTGAATGCTGTACTCTGTGATGGCAGTGTTTTCCATCAGGATGACACGAGGATCCAAAGACCACTTCTCGGTCCCCGCAAACAGAATGGTGGTGCGGTTGAGCCAAGCCACTCGAGAGACTTTGCTATCGACGCTGCATCTGGATGGCAGAAAGAACGATAAAAACTATCAGCATTTTACGCAGTAATCTGCTGTAGAAACCATTGCATTGCAAAACTAATTACAGGAGTAGCAGTCTTTTATTAGATGTTGTAAACAGTCGAGCCGAAAATGTCAACAAGGTCAAGGCTGCAAATTGGTAGTGTTGCCCAACGAATTGCAGCAAACCCCACCGACAGGTCCGGGTGAAAACAAGGGCATCTAACAAGGGATCAAAGATCATGACCAAATGGATAACATCACCCAATTAATTTATTTATGCATAGCAATATCGATCAGCCATTGCGCACACTAAGTTGAACTCATTGGCCTTTGACACTGATTCTGTTCGTAACCTTCATGGACAGAATTTCTAGGCGGGAGCCAAGGTGTGTAGGGGATCTATTTTGGTGCCCTCAGAATCAGATCTCTGTTTTTTTTTTGTAATTGATGTGGTTCTGTTGGCATCATCAGAACGTGATCTCCAGCTTTCACCGGAGCAGTTGTGAAAGCTGCAGAATAGAAGAGTAGAGTTCAAGTTGTGGAAGCTGAGTGTGAAGTAGATCGTGATGACAACCAGCACCTCCAAGAAAAACCACGGTTTGAGACGGAAGAGAGTAAAGTGCGCTTTGAGTTCTGGAAAAATGAAGTGGGAGACAGACAGGTGGGTGATGTACCGCGCTGTCATGGTGAAGAGAGAGCTGAGCCAGAAGGTGAAGCTCTCGATTTACCAGTCGATCTATGGTCCCACACTCATCTAAAGCTAGAAATTGTCTAAGAAGAAGTTAAAACAGCAACAACCAAATCAGCTGAAAACGTATTTCTTTTTGACCATAATGCTTTAACCATTGTGCCTTAAAAGCTGTCCAAGCATTCTCATAATTTTTCATAACCGCTAATAAAATTTGCAGTACTGTGCCAAATAAGAGTCTGCCAAAACTTGAGCCGCCTTCGCTGGAAATGACCCTAGTCTAGTAGAACAGTATTACTTGGCGCTTGGCAGCTATTTCTGTCTTGAGTATCACAACAGAAAGTCTTGTAGTGCTGTAGTGACTGGTGGACAGAACAAGCGCTGAAATCCCAAGAAAGATGTAGAGCCTGTGTGAACTCCTAACCCTATTTAAGGTACTACTTCATAGGAATTGCTTTTTCTTGCACACTAAGCTGTATTTGATCCAACAAACCTACAACACATCGCATCCAACATACAGCAACCACAACATTTTTAATTCGATGAAAAACTCAAAATAAACAAAAATGTAGCTAGTGAGTAGTTTTCCAAAAAGAAATGATCAATATGTTACAGCAAATGTTAGTAAGGTCTACTCTTTCACAGTTAAGTGGTTACAAAATTGGCTAAAGCTGGTTATTGATCTGGTCAAAGCTAAAAACAGATAAACAAACATTGCCATCAGCATAGTTAGGATAAATTGTATTCAACCGCAACATGTGTGTTAGATGGAGGCGCAGGAGTGTAAAGCAACATCATGGAGAAATAAATGAATCAAGTCAAATATCAGGAAGTGAATTATGAACTGGATCCATTTTCCAGACGCCTCACAGTCCCACGCTCGTTCAAACAATTACGCACAACACCACATATTAAAGAAACGTTTGCAAACTTTTACAATTGTGGAAATTGACATAATGTCTTAAAATAAACCTTGAAATAATTCAATTTAACATTCCCCCCTGGCATTGTAAGATTTAGAAACCTACGCTTCAATTATGTGCTCTACCCTTTTTCTTCCGTGTAAATAATCCTTACACTTTACTGATGTTAAATTCCTAATTTCTCTTGAGTAGAATGTTTTCTCTTCTCTTTCCGCTTCTGCGATGGTACGGTGCCAGGCTGCGATTTCTGCTTCTGGCCAATAACGCTGATAATTGAGGGAAAAAAAAAAAAAAAAGATAGAAAAGAAGACAAACTCACTGTGAAAGAAGCAGTAAAGGGGCATTATTTATTACGCTACTGGTTTCTGCGCAGCTCACAGACGAGCCTCACACAGCTAGCAGTGTTTGCTAACCCCAGACACTGTTCCTTGTTAATAGCGTTAAACAAGAAATCATAGATTCACAGATTAGCACGTCCCTGCTGAATTGAAGGGGTGAGTGTGTGTGTGTGTAATAATGTGTGAGAAGAATGTCATGAACAAGGCTAAGAGAGACTATGAGCAACAAGAGTGTCAGCAACAACATGACTAAAAGGGTATTGGACACAATAGAAAACGCCAAATGTAGCAGCAGATAATATAGTTAGATATATTAATTATATAACTACAACCGTATTTAATTATTTAGTCATTACTTTGTATTAGTATTTCAAGCTGACAAATTGTGCTGATGTGGTGCTATGTATGCTGCAATTGAACTATTAAGAGACCGCACAGAAACCAGCAGGAGGTGTGTATGTGACGGGAGGTAACACATCTCATTAGTGTTCAACGGTGGGAGGAAAAAAAGCAGGGTGATCATGTGCAGAAATATCTGCTGGAGGAGCCGTAATGGCCTTAAAAAAAAAAATCTAAAGGTCAGTCGCAGTCATTAAACTGTGGCCTTTTTGTTTAAGCCTGCGGATGATGCATATTTTACATGAAACGAATAGCCGTTCATTTAGAAAGAAAAAAAAAACCCAGGGTGGCACAACTGTGTTTTTTTTATGATCAGGGTGATTGTGGATAGCAGCCACAGTGGCTGGCACTATTCCTCACTGGAAGGAGACGCGAGTGTGAGAGTGCCTGTCCATCATGCTTGTCTCTGTGACTCCCTGTGACGGCACAAGAGCTCCAGAATGTTCCCAACCTCTCGCACACCGACTTGTGCAGAAGGACGATGTTGGACTGAATTAAGCAGTTCGAGAAACTGGTTGTAGGGGGGAGAGGCTGCCCCCCAACCCCCTGAGCTCTTGGCTATGATTGGATGTATGCTAAAAAAAAAAAAAAAAAAAAAAAGACCCCACATGCACATCATAACAAAATACAGTGCTGTGAAAAAGACATGGGTGCATTACATAATGTCATCCACGTCCTGAGGCCAAAGAGCCATCTCTGCCAACACACTGTTTTACTTCTAGAGTGCTATTTTCCCAAAATTCACACACACAAAGAATTATTTCCCCCCCAAAAAAGCCTGGGGAATCAAGATCATACTGAACTTATTCTTTAATTGCTTCTCTTGTTGAAATCCAGTTGCCCTCAATCTAAGCAAATGATTGTCATGACCTGGAAAACTGAGAATCTACACAAATGTACAGTCAGTTTTTTTTTTTTAAACAGACAGACCTTTGCTTTCTCTTTCTTTGTCAGCAGAAGTTTGATTTCACCCAGTCTCTTTCTTATTGTTGAATCACGAACCCCGAAGCTACAGATTTGTTATATCTTTACTGACATACAAAACTGGGGTTGCATTGGGAGAAGCTTATTGCCCAACCATTCTGACTGTAAGCAAAGACAACAGAAAACCTGATTGGGACAACTCTACTTACTGCTGTTCTCTTCAAGGCTGACACAAGACAACATTGCTATTAGCAAGTCTCAACAGCAATGCTCCCACTTTACTTCCTGTACCACAGAGTATTTCCAGCAATACTGGATGACGTCTTATCGCTGCCACACAGTGTGGGACTTCAAATATTACAAATAACATGTATGTCTTGGGTGAGGAGGAGTTTTTTTTTTAAAGGTATACACATAGAATAACACTTATTCTGTGTTCTCTTATGCAGCAGTTTCAAAGGCTTTTATGAACTGAGAATGACAAAATATAGTTATCTAAATCTGATAACCTGAATAGAGCCTCCACTTGAGCAAATACTGTTAATGTGGAGATAAGACAAACGGATTATAAAGCTGTAATCCTATCATGTTTATCTATTAATCTGTCAAACAAGCTAAATATACAGGAAATGGCTGTAAATTGTTTATACATTTACATTTTTTTTATTGTACAGTCAAATATAACCTGATCATCTGTATACTTTACTTTTATTTCTATAATTATTCTGGCTGCCAATCAGCATCTGGCACCTCTGAGGTCATTCCAAGACGCAGGTGTTTCTCTCGAGCTTAGGTAAAATATTAAAACAAGCTGTGCCCGGCATATGTTCAAAGATACTTTGTTGACTTTGAGGGAAAAAAAACAACCCAATTTATTCCAGACTCAAAGCCTCCTCTGCAAAGCCAACAAGTAGTTTTAAAAAGACTCTGAGTAAACTAGAGGGATGGGTGAAAAAAGCAGATATATAAAAAAAATGCTATGTCAAAAAGACAACTGTTTATGCTAAACATTTTATTAGAACTCATATATATGATTTAAAATTGAAAAACAGAATTCAATTCTATGTTAAATAATTCATACGAATACAAGTGTTATGCAGAACTCAACATTTCTGCTGATATTTCAATAAGATAAGATACATTCAGTCCTTACAGCTAGTTTATTGTGACCTTTACCAAGATTAGTCACATTTCGAAGACTTACTTCAGCCGCAAACTCTTCAAAAGCATCACTGTGAGGCTTAGGAGATACGAAGAGAGAGGAGAATGTGAGGTTTTACAAAATCACATTTCACCCCACAGCCACTAGATATTAACCCATAAAAAAGCACTGTAGTAAAACACATGGCAGCTAACTTACATACACTTTCATTAGTTCATTTAAAAAAAAAAAATACACGTGGATATTCCCTGAAAAATATATCTTGTGCTTTGGATTTTTTTAACACAAGCCGTTTCAATGAGCTTCTAAAAATAACTTAATTAAACCTAAATCTTTTCTTAAGAGTTTTCCAGAAGGTTTTCCAGTAGATAACTTTTATTAAAAAATGTGTGTTTTTACATATTTGTTAAAACTGTCCCCATGTCAGGACAGTATAGCATGGGACAGACAATCTCTGGAAAAAATCGAGTTCCGCTGGTCCTTTCCTGTTGTTCTACTGCCATCTGCAGAAATGCATCACACTCAGTCAGAAACAACCAATCAGAGTCAGGAGGAGCTCTGATTGGTTGTGTATACGCAATACAGCTGTGTTTTTGGTGGAGATACACTTAGCATCACAGCACAAGTGTTCATCGGTCATAACCAGCTGTCATGCTAACTAGCCTGCTGTGGTGTACTGTAGCTGCCTCTGATTGGTTGTTTCTGATTTAGCGGTGTATTTCTGCAGATGGCTGTAGAAGCACTGGAAGTAAGCAGAGGAGTTCATCTTTTTTCACACATTATCTGTCCCCTAGTGACAGTTTTAACAAAAATGTAAAAAAGAAAATTTTAATTAAAGTTACTTACTGACTCTTTCACAGTATGATATTGGATTTTTTATTTCTGAGTAGGTAACACAGCAAAGTAAGGTCTGCTGGTTTCCCTTCAATGTGTTCCAGGATATAATACATTTATTCAATCATTATATTCAAACTGCCAATATAATACAATCCCAAGGACAGTTCTGAAGGTGTTCTCAAGAAAGTTATTCTAAATGTGATCAGATCAATATGGATTCATTCTATATACAGTTTGAACTGGGTCTATTTCACCTTGTTTGTCTTTTTTTTTTTTTTACAAACTAAGATACTTGGTTTTCTACTTATCACACCATCTGTTTCTGCTTAGGAGTGTTTCTGGTTTGGAATAATCACAGTAGAGCTTTATGAATTAACTATGTTGCGAAAGAAATAAACACAGTGGGAGAGAAGAGCAGCAAGGAGCCACATCTGCAAAGTGCCTGGAGGTATAATTTAAAACTTTTTATGTTTATAACATTTGTAAATACCAATGTTATAGGCGCTTATGTTTCCAGTTTGTACTTCAAATTTGCTCTTCATGCTATGTGACTGATAGTTCAGACTCCAGAGGCTCAAAATTAGTAAATAAATAAATAAATCTGAGAAGAAAGGTTAACAAAGAAGAGCTTTAAAATATTTGGGGAGCCATCAATCAGGACCAATGTGATTACAGTACAGGTCAGGTTTATAAGGGATTGTCTTAGGAAAATAGAACATGTCTGTAGATATGAGAATGCAGCACAGTAAGCTGGAGTCGCTGGGACAGACCTGGTGACAAAGAATTCATATTAAAGACAGATTATTGTTTTCCTTCCAAGCACACACTGCCTAACCTTCAGTTCAATGGACCTCACAAGATGAAGAGCATTACTCAAGCTGTCACTTCTTACTGCCACTGCAGGGTCAGAGGCGACAGCTGTGTGTGTGGTAAGTGTGGGCGTGTGTGTGTGTGTGGGGGGGGGGGGTGCACTTCTATCAGAGTACTCCATCAAAGCTCTGACGTGAATCTGAACTAGTGGACAAACACTTCCTGCGGGACAAAGGTGGTGGAGAGCTTCTTTTGTTTGTCTTAAATGATCTGAAATCAGCTCAGAGAGCCAAACGCGTTTTAACCGCATTTCCACATAGCAGATGACAAGTTCGAATGTAAACTTGTCATTATTGTTAATGACAGATCTGAATTTGACCCGGAAAATATTAGGCAGAAATAATAGTTTCTGATGTATTGAAACAATGAAGCAGGTGGAGCCACAAGACAAAGCCTTTCATTCTTCACTGGGACTGCAGAAGCATCCCGAAAACTTTACTGACATAGACTTTTATGTCTATGTCAGTAAGATTGACATAGACATAAAAGACAAAAAATTTAAAAATATTATCAGTGAGTTAATGTTTTTTTTTTTGTGTTCACAACATAAATTTCCAGCTTTTACCTTTTAGAACTTTTCTGGAAAACCCTGAGGGCAAAACGTTTTTCTCTTTAGAAGCTAAATCCTCCTCATTTGTTGCTCCTATCTAACTTTGTCCCTGTGACGTTGCCTCTAAGAAGCTTATATACTCTGTAAATAAGCTGCCTTGAGCTGCTGAAGAAAAGAATCAACTAAAACTAGCAAAAGTCACAGATTTTCGCCCACTGCTGTCCATCAGATCCACATACAAATAAGACAAAATGCACTACGACACAGTAAAACCTTGCATCAGATTTTCCTTTGGGTAGGCACCGTGCTGTTTTCCTTGTCACTATTAATATTTAGATTCACCCAACCGCTGGGATTACTTCCAACTTAACTCAAGGACTGTGTGGCATTATATTAACGGGTGTATAAATTGACAGCTTTTGGTTCACAGTGGCAGTCCAAAGCTTGAAGAATATAAAAAAATAAAATGCTTTTCTTTGATGTCAGTTGGACACAAACACAACTAATATGTATTGGCTGAAGTAAAATGGCTTAAATGCTCAGTAGTTGGACTGTTTTGTTCTCTGCCCGACTTCAGTTATGACTTGCACCAATTTATCAGCGAAAACCGAGAAGCGTCGTCCACTGAAGTGGGAGTAAACAACTCCTTCATTAGGCCGTTGGAAGTTCAGCTGAAGCGGAACATTTTATCAGTCAGAGTCGGAGGGTCTGAAACGTCCAATCAAACGGATCTCATGCGTGTTCACGCATTCAGACTTCACTAACACTTTCTCATCAAGATAATAAGTTTTAATGGAAGAAATATTTAGAAATCTATCAGTCTATCACATAGTATATATAATATATATATATCAATATATATATATATATATATATATATACATACTGTATATATACTGATAAACAACAGAGGAAAGCATTTGTGGTGGATGTAGCAATACCAAGTGATTGTAACATCAGGAAAAAGGAGCACGAGAAACTGGAGAAATACCAGGGCCTCAGAGAGGAACTGGAAAAGGCCTGGAAGGTGAAGACCACAGTGGTGCCTGTGGTCATCAGGGCCCTCGGGGCAGTCAGCCCCAAACTGGAGCAGTGGCTAAAACAGATCCCAGGAACAACATCAGACATCTCAGTCCAGAAATGTGCAGCTCTAGGCACAGCCAAGATGCTGCGCAGAACCCTCAAGCTCCCGGGCCTCTGGTAGAGGACCCGAGCTTGACTTATTTATTCCACCACGAATGCTTACATTTTTCACTGCATGTAAAGTTTAACACATTCCAGTGTTAAACTTTACTACAAAAGATAAAGCCAAATTGCATAGGAATTCTTTATCGCTCGTTAATAAGTGAGCCGCAACCTGCTGGCTTTGTCTTACTGATCATGTTAAATAATTTAATGTGCAACACATAACAAACAAGATAAGGTCACAACAAAGGCTTCCTAAACTAAATCTTTTCACTTAGGTTTTTTGCAGTGGGAAGAAGACACTTTTACAGACCATCGATACCGATCATTTAGTAAACCATTTAAACATAGTTAATTGAATATCATCCAGAAGATGTGTTCAGTCAATATTTGCCAATGAGTTAATGAACATACTCCATACATCCTCTGTATAAACTCACAAGGATTTCTATGGACCTTTGTCTCTGGTTGCCATAGCCACAAGGCTGAAGTACTAAGTACATGTGTCTTGCCCTTAACAACATCTGAACAATGGATTTCATTTTGAAGATTTCTTGCTACATTTTTCAATGCTGCTGTTTTTTTACACTATTAGTTCTCAACTCTCCCAAGTCTAGCCAGACACAGAGATTAGGAGATGAATTTGTTTAGCCAGTCACACCCAAGAGTGCTAAATTTTACTTTAAGCTACAAACGCAATATCCCCACTCCCAGGTGTTTCTCCATGTGACTCTGGAACCAGAGGAGTTTCCTGGAGGAAGTTATTCTGCCTGTTGTGTCTCCAAAGGCAATACTCAGCCATTTCTCACTGGTTAAATTTCCCAAGCATTTTATTTCAGTCATCTCAAATGTTCTCATTCACTGAATTAGAGTCCTATGTTCTGTTCATTTACATCAAGACAGCCATGCTGAATGTCGCAGTGTTACAGAGTTTGAATCTTCTCTGATTAATGTTCTCCTTCCTAAGTCCTAGAGTTTAGGAGGAGAGTCATGTTTCATCAGGGTTGCTGTTTTTCAATAATCATCCCATTTTCAGACGCTGGTCTCTCTGTGTTTTAGAACAATGTTGTCCTAGACCTGTCTGTTGTGTCCCTTGGTCTCTGAATACTGTTTTGTTCACAAATGTTCTCTAACAAACTTCCAAAGCCTTCGCAGAACAAATTCGCCTATTCTGAGATTTATTACACTCTGGTGCACATTTTACTAATGAGGTTGTTTTCAAATACAATTAGTTCCAGTTTCTTTTATTTTGGAGTGTCACAGTATTAAATCCAAATTTTGCTTCATTTTTAAACATGTCTTAATTTTTTTAGCCATTAAAACTAAAGGGAAAAGTTCAAGAAGTAGGAATTATTTTCCAAGGCTCTGTACAAAAGGCAGTTTAATCAATGGAAAGTCTTGTAATAAGGTGTAAAGGCACATAGTCAATCTGAGATAATCACCTGCTTAGTGTTCAGAAACAAAGACAGAAAATGTATTCTTAGATTCAACGTTCAGATAAATTCTTGTCTGAAAATATATTATTAAACTTGTGTCACAACAAGAACTTCACAAATGTTTTTTTTATTTATTTATTTTCCTATGGAAATGTGAGGAGAAGCAGCGAGTCAGTTTCTTATTAATATTTTCCTGCTGAAAGTGTTCTAAGCGCCTGGCAGCTACAACCAATTAAGCGGACTAACTCCCAGTTAAACACAGCAAGCTGCATCACAGTTTGAAGAGACGATAATTGGACTCTCCTCTTTTACTCAACTTTTCTTACCGCTGCTTTTGGTGGATGAAAACAAAATACGGCAAGCTGCTACACGTAAGCTGCTTCGCGCTGCTGACGCTCACAGGCCAGGACAGAGACTGTGAGGTAAAAAGTCCAGTTACTGCTGCCAGAGCAGATTGTGTAGCCAATCAGCATCAAGTTACAAAGGTCAAAGTCACCTGCCAAGCGTAACCCTGCCCCGAGTTTTCAACGCTCAGCAAATTTAGTGTAGTACAGTCCTAATGAAAATCAACGCTGACAACCAGGTCAATGCTTTAAAAGTGCAGAGCTGATGCCAGTATTTGCATTACTAAACCAAAGTAACTTTATTTCTTCTTCCTCGCTTCACTGCCATAAATCACAATGCAGAGCGGCAAAATTAAAGAAAGACGTTGTTGTGCACTGTCCTTGCAGGTGGAGAACGATAAGCAGCATTGCACCTGTGCAGGATTAAGCTGAGACTTTTATTTTGGTTTTCTCGAGTCACGCATCAAAGAACCAGCAGACTTTGAAGGGCAAGGTGCAGAGCTGAGTTCCTTCCTAAGGAAGACGCATGGCTTCCAACGAGAGCTGTGGAGTTTAGATCCTCAATGATTAGGACTCACGATTTGGTGGTGAGGCATGTCGTTGAATAAATAAAAAAGTTACTTTGTCATACCTACCTGACAATATACCTGGTATGGTACCCTTGAATGTTTTGCCCTTTTATTGCTTTTGCAAATCAGTCATGAGCAATAACTTGGGCTTTTGACGACAAAGAAAAAAACTGTAAAGGTCAAAGTGAAAGCTGATTTCCACAAAATAATGATAATTAGATACAAATAAATAACTGTGTAACACATGTCCTGGTAAGTTGACCATTCTGACAGTAGCAAGTATGATGTAGGACAGCCAACCACACTTTACCTTTTGACCTTGGTTCCCTCATGATGTTTTGGCATTCAACCTTCATTCTCACCTAATTTTCACCATGGCACGGTCACAATCAGCCCCCACCTCCCCCAATAAAAGGTTTATATAACCCAGTAAACAAAACTGCAGTTTGTCTATAAATGTTAAAGTTACTCATCTAATGGCATGGGTCACCTCACGACAGCAGTATAATGCACAATGAGACCTTGGACTTGATAGAGAGCTATACAAGAACAGAGCCATTTACCTTTTAAACAAATCCAATCTCAGAGGTTATATACCGCACTGTGCAGCAAGTGAGTAAATATCAGGATATGCTGCGGACGATGAATTAACAAAAAACAGTTTCGATAACACTCAGCTTGCCACTCAGATTTCCTCAGAGCTTCCAGCTTTGTCTAAGAGCTCAGATGACTGGCTGTCAGGCCAGGCGCAGGATGACATAAACCACCGTATCTTTCTTTTTGCTTATCCTGTCACAATGAGAACAAGAAACGTGCCTCTGCTGACAAGTGAGTTTTGGGCGTCCTTTGTGAAAGGAGATAATTTGCCACATCCCAGAACATCTCACGTCCTGACAGAGACCTTCTCAAGATATTTGATAGGTTTGCAAGGCTCACAAATGTGTGCCAGTCAACACAACTCAAAGGGAAATCGGTGATAGGTAGGAATATAAAACAGATGGTCCTCGTTCTGCAGCACACGGAGGCGATGCGTTGCGTGTCAGACGATGGATGTGTTCTGAAGTAAAAGGAAAACTATTCCTATCAAACTGAGAACATGTTTGAAATGTTAAGATTTATTGCAACATATTGCGTTGTCTCTGGAGCAACTAGCATTAGAGTGGCAAAGACTATAGTAAATGCAGTATGATGTTTATTTCAATGAGACATCTCATCCGTCACTACACATAGGAATGAATGTTAAGTGAAGTTTGGGATTCAGGCTCAATCCTCCTTAAGGATATTTTCTTGGCGTTAATGAGAGAGAGAACAGCAGTGGCTTCACAGGGTGAAAACATCAGCCGCACCATGTAGCCACACTCAGCACAGGTCAACAATGGCAGCACATTTGCTGAGAGAAGATGGGGACTCTCCTAAAATAATGGCCTAAGCCATTTTTTTGGCCAAAAGTAATTATTAGGTATTTTTGCCCAAATCATCTTTTGGCAAAATAGAAGTGGTGAATTTTTTTTTTTCTTTTCAAAATTACTTTTAGCAAAAAATGACATAAGCCCTTATTTTAGGAGGGTGATGACATAATGGTAGCAGCACATTTGATATGCAGTGTAATCAGATCTACTGCAGCAGTCCAGCTTGAGCTGCCTTTCCAAAAAGTGTGCAGGACTTCATCCAGTTCTTTGCTGGGCACCCTGCACGGAAATGCAGATTGTATCACACAAGACAAAATACAATAAAAGAAGAGAGGCACTGCGACTGGCTGGTTTCTATTGGTTGTCCCAGAGCAGGTAGCACTACATATATAAACACAAAACACAAGTGAAGTTCCAAAACAAAACTAACAAATGAATATAAAACTGAAAGAAACAACAGGACCTACTCTATTCAACTATAGAGTAGGTTGAATAGAGACTCGAAATATGTCTATTTCGAGTCTGAGGAAAAAAAGAAAAAACCAAACTACTGAATGTTGAAATAAAAAGGTTCTTTTTGCACAGTGATATTCATAGTTTGCATGTTGCAATTTATGACTTTGAGTTTAGTTTGGTTAATTTTGTCACCGTATTTTTGCATGTCTGGTCAATTAGTAGTGTTTTTCTTTCCTCCATTGCTTTCTGCTTTCCGACAGCTGTTAATTTCCCCACCTGTATGGCATTAATCAAACTCTTCAGAGGTTTTTCTCCTCGGTTCATTTACTCCATGGGTAGATTCGTTGCTGCTGTCACCAGCCTGTTTTCTTGCTTCAACTTCAACTGTTCATTAAATCCTTATTTATCACCTTTCTGCTCCAGTTTTTCTACAACAACGTCGTTACATGACAGTGAAGTAAAAGGAACGTCAAGTAAAGACATTCATTAGATGAAAAATGTTACACCGCAAAATATATGTTGTAAGGAAGAAAGAAGATTATGAAGCGACGTCTTAAGAGATCTAAGGATATAGCAGTGAGTTTTAGAGTGGCCATAACAAAGTCATTTGCTGTCTCCCTTTCGGTAGCCAATAAAGAGAATACAAATAGATCTCCTCGTTACATGGATGACATGCCCAATTTGTTCAAATCTAAAACATTTTAAATTTCTAGCAAAACTTTTTATATTTAAATAAACCCCTGAAAGAATTGAATCGCTCTTCATCTTTCTATGGTTAGACTCCCTCAGTTTTTTCAGGCCTATGAATCTATTTTGAAATAAAATATTTTGTGTTTGCAGCAGAAAATTATTTCCAGATAGTGAAGACAGACCAGCAACACCCCGAAGAAAAAGGATATACAGTTACTCACAAGTACTGTACCTGAAACGCTTTTATTCTCATTTTAAGACAAACGTGAGCAATAAAATTAGAATTTAGCAAAAACAAACAAAAAGAAGAAAACCCTTCACTGTCAAAGTAAAAGCTGATTTCCACAAAATAGTACAAATTAAATAAAAATATTTTACATAAAATAGGTGACTGCATAAATATTCACTCCCAGAGAGTCTGTGTGGATCGGTCTCAGTCAGGCTGCTCATCTGGACGCTGCAGTTTCACTCAATTCTTCCTGCTAAACTGCTCCAGCTCTGTCAGGCTGCATGGAGATTAGCTGTGAAAAGCCCATTTTAAGTCCTGCCACAAATTCCCTATTGGATTGAGGTATGGGCTTTGACTGGACCTATCCAGAACGTCCACCTTGCTTTCTTCAATCCATCCCTAGCTTTAGGTGGATGCTTCGGGTCATTGTCTTGCTGGAAAATAAACGTTCTCTGGTCCTTCAGGATTTATCAATGTTTCACTGCATTTATTTTACCTACTTTTACAAGCCTTCCAGGGCGGATGTTCCATCAGACTGACAGTTTCCGAAACCACACAAGAATAAAACCTCGTAAGAGTGCGCATGGGTCAGTGCAAGCTAGTGGGGTCCATAATGCAACATCTCTTAAGGCAGCAGGAGTGAATGATTTTTATAGGCATTGTATTTGCACCATCATAATGTAATGGTTGCTATCAGTGTTGGTTACTGTAGACATTTGTGAAATGTGCTTTGCACATTTTTAATCTTTTGGTATAAATACTTTACTTCATTTCACTTCATTTAATCAGCCTAAGAATTTCACAACAATCATATTAAGGAAGCTGTATAGGATATATAATCGTCACATTCATCAAATAATTACAAAAACAACTTTCCTGATTTGCTATGTAACACATTCAGTAATTATAGTTCGCTAAGCATTGGTGTTATATTACCGGGTAAACAAGAACGTTCAAAAAGGCTTTTGAAAACCTTTTTGAAGTTTTCAAAAACTAAAAAAAAAAAAATATATTTGAAGAATTTGATTAGTGTAAAATATTTCCAGGGTTTCCCCCAGTGTATTATAAGTCTGGCGGACCATCAGGCTTTACTTGAGCCCCCACCAGGCTAAGCATTGTTTATTTATTTTAGTTTTTCTTAATTATTGCCTTTTTTTAAAGACTTTATAGTTAGTGTTTAGGTATTAATCTTAACTCAAAAACATGGCGGACAGCTGGATGACTGCCCTAGCTCCCCGAGCACCGGGCTTAGAAAGTATTCTGGAGGAAACCCTGATTTCAGTTTATTTATTGCGTTCTGGCTAAAAATAATCCTGTTGTTTTTTTGTATCTAATGAAGAACCCACTGTCTTACTTCAAGATAAGAGTCTCTTTATGCACACATATCTGGGAATAACAGAAACAGCACACATTTAATTTATCAAATAAGGACATGGTGAAAGACCATATTTTGATGAGAAATTATGCTTTGATATTGCTAGGTTTTACGCCATGAGATCTCGTTGCACTGCTGTGGTTGTGATGGAGTCAAATCAAAACACTAAAACTAAGATTACTGATCTTGAAAATTAAAACAGTGAAGTAAAACCAATATTTCGTCTCACTTTGCTATTACGTCAAATCTATAAAGTGTCTTCAAACATTTAAGAGTAGGTCAAATGTGCTATATTCATAATCTCCTTGTGTAACAGTCAACGTGGTGTTGCAGTAAAATTTAATGTTAAATCAATTTTTGTCCAAAACGTTGGACCGTCTAAGACCAGCTATCTGTTTTCACGAAATACATCAAATGAGTTCTTGTGCTGTTCCACAGCAGATACTGTAATACCGGTGTCAGTTGTATTTTCTGCTGGTACCATGGAAAGCAACGAGCCTTTTCCCATTAACCACACCGTGTTATATTATCAGAATCATTTCTCTTTGTATCTGTCAAACTGCAAAGTTACCAGGAAATTCTGAGCCATATCAGAATATGCATAATGCATGAGAAAAAAATAATGTAACATAAAGCAACCAATAACACATTCTTTAGCCTGACAGAGCAGATGAGATGAGGAAGTACTGATAGTTCACATCATGGGATGCTGTCATCGTCGGCTACAAAGCAGTGCGTTTTTTTAAACTCAATTTTAATGGAAATCAGACCAACGGCTGACCTCACGTTTATTCCACCAACTAATCAAGCTGGGAGTAAAAGACAGAAACACTGATCCAATAAACACTGTAACGGAATGACAGAACACATCAAAGATGCTGAGAAAAAGTAAGGAAATTGTTTTAGTGTGTCAACCAATGACCTGGATTTCATTATGTGAAATGTTAAAAATAGTCCTTCAAAGTTTGCGGCCGGAGTGCTGAAAATGATTCTTAAACATGGACTGGAAATGTCGCTATCAAACCGACACAACCAGATGTTAAAATGAAAACATGTAAAAAAAAAAAAAAATGTACAGCTATGATTGTTCCTGCTATTTGCTCACTGATCTTTTCCCCAGATAGTATTCTCCTAAAAGCATTCATAAAACAAAACGAAGACAGAATAACTGCTGGGTTCAATAATAATCCTGATGCCTTCAGTAAAGAAAACATAGACCTTCTCTCATCAGGTTTTATAGCTGAATGTTGCTGAAATAACAGATATATTTTTTGGGCTGTGGGACACGGATCATAAGTATTCATAAACAATGGTCTGCATTAGTACCTTTGTACAGTGTTTTCATTCCCTTGCTTCACTTACCTATTACTCTTTCCGCTTTGAGATGAACGGTTTAAATTTTGTGACCCGTTTCATGTTTTCCCTTTAACAACTGTGATATAAAAAGATGTGAAAACAGCATTTAACATATTTTGCTTGAGCCTTCATGCCTCCAGCAGTTATTAATTACTCCCATTAAGGCCGGGAGCCTAGAATTTCACAAGCCTAGTTCTGTGTGAGATAGAAGTTGCTGTAAAAAAAAAAAGTGCTTTACATTTTTGTTTAACCCTTGCTGTCTATAGGCAGTTACCAAGCAGGAAATGGGGAGAGAGCTAAAGGGGGAAGACATGCAGCTAAGGTCGAAGGTCCTCCAGTGCTATAGTCTCTGTATGTAGGGCGCCTGCTCTACCGCTGCAACACGTGGCGCCCCATAGTACAGATATTTCCTACCACTGCAATGCTACCCTTAAAAGGTACTTGTATCAGCTGAAGAAAAGAAAAAGTTGTACAGCTTTGTGTGGATTTCTTCTGTCTTTTTCTTTACAGAAAAACATCAAAACTGTTGAGCAAAAAGTTCAGAAAAAAAGACAAAATTTCGGGGAATCCCACCGACTGATCGCCGACGTTGCCAAATCTTGCGAAAGAAACAACTGGCTCTGTGAAAACGAGCCCAACTGGCAACCCACGCCCTTGTGTAAAACAGAAGGGGGTTGTAAATGGTATAAATTTATACATCTATTGTAAAAAAAAAAAAAGTTATGAATGAAACGAGATAGCCAGATATCAAGTTTATATCCACTGATTTATTTTACACAACTAACTGGGACTCAGTGGCAATGAAAGTAGTTTGAGTACAAAAGCACAATAATAATAATAATAATAATAATAATAATAAAAACCCACTATACGAATGTTTGTGTGTTTTTGTATATTCTACCGTCGTCTGCAAAACTCTGATTTTTAAAAAAGCTATTTTTACAAGGGCATCTTTTTTCTCACTGACAGAAAGCTCCTTACCATCTTGCCATTTTAGTTAACACCTCGTTTTTGTTTATTTGTTCTCCCTGTTTATTCTTTGAGTTTGTTTCTTCCTGTTTATTTTAGGTTTGGGCTCATTTCCCCTTTTTTTATTTCTTTGCTTTATTTACCTTCGCTCTTCCTGCTAGTTTTCTCCCCTTCCCAACTGCTGTCAGTAATCTCGTCTCTCCCCTGCCTGCATTCCTTCTCAGCTGCATCCACTTTCCCTGATTAATCCCTCTGGTTCTTCTTGTTATTTTACCACCTCTGCCCCACTACATATAGCTCCTGTTTTTCATTCCTCATTACGCTTTCCTCGGTTGCTCTTAATGCCATTTCACTGATTCTTCAGTTTGCTTTCTAGTTCCCCATGTCAGGTTCTCAGTTCTTGCTCTGCTGTTTATCTTTTTGGTCATTTTCAATAAACCTCTACACTCCACCGCTCTACTTTTTGTGCCTTTCCTTGGTTCTTACCTCATTATTATACGGAAATATCTCTTACTTGTTGTAGGAATTGTTTTTTTTTCACTCCCTAAGAAGCCTTTATGTGCATTTTGCGGTCAAAAAAAGCATCAGAACTTTATATTTCTGCTGCTTTAGGCAATAATTATTTGAATTTCTCAGTGCCTCTCTACCTTAAATGAGTACACGCCATCTTTGATGTGCTGCTTTTCAAGGTCGTTGGCACCAGTCAACAAATCAGAAGAAATGTTTGGTTCTTTGTCTTGCTTAAGAACAATCTGACAAGGGGTAAAGCTCAGGATCAAACCGTTTCAAATGGATTGAAATTGAACATTGTCACATCATTATTCTAGCAATCAAATTAATAAAGAATATCTGACAGAACATATCGGTAAGTGGGAAAAGCACACATGTCCCATCGAAATTCAGGAAACCAACCTCCTAGAGTTTGTGAACAGAGAGGCAAACATATTTCACCATATTTGACACAATGTCTGTGTATTAATGTGTGTATGTTGAGTGCAGTAAGTACTTTAAGTGGACACTAGATGTGTTTACTCCATTTCCATTTCAACAAGGGCCGATTGTTTCAGCATGTTCATATAAATCCTGCAACTGTGCATACATCTGCAGATGAGCCTGTGCAAAGTTTACACTGTTGAAGTTCTCATCCGTCCTGGTCAGACTAAAATCGGTCCTTTTTTCCTGTTAATCATTTAACAGGCTTCACTCGCTTACAGCTGAAACACTGAGAGCTTCAGCTCTCAGCTGACATCTGACTAACATGCATGACGGAGGGAGAATACTAACCAGAGTCTGAAATAGAGACCTGTCTGGGCCGCGACTGTCAATTCAGCTGGGTCGGGGATGGCTAGATTAATCTGTGATACAGCTGTCCATCATCCCGTACAATCAGGTTTTATTTTTATCTTGCATCAATCTGAATTACTGCAGACAACGTCTGATTACGTGAAGAAAATCCCTTCCCCGAGGGAGGCCTGTAGCTTGGGCCACACTTTTCATTCCACGATTACCTCCAGAAGAAGGAGAAAGTGTCATATGCACATAAGCAGTAGAAACCATATATTTACGTACACTGTGTAAATGACATTGTCTTGATATGAAGACTAAATGTTCCTAAATGTTCCCTCTTTAAGGACAGTTAGGATAACAAAATCATTCCCGTTTGCTAAATGCCAATGAGAAAGCAAAAACTTTTTAGAGATTTTTTTTTTAATGAAATTTCTTCCAGGTGGTTTTACGTACACTGCTTTCATACTTGATAGTCCTGTTGACTCGTTTTGATTGGGGGACCAAAATTACAACGTTTGATTTCACACCACAGAGTGTCAAACAAACAAAACTCTTTGAAAAACCTGTTCACCCCCCCTCGCCTGTGGTGGCGCTGCACCAAGAACCACTCAAGGAAATGAGACCAAAACCTTCAAAGAAGACTTCCTTCCACACAAAACGTAAGCACAAATGGAGGAGTGTCAGATTTTAGCGGTCAGAGGATTTCCCCATCATCTACAAGCCATTTCTCCCTCCAGCACTAGAGTATCACGTTTGTTTTGATTGCATTTACTTCCTGCAACTGGAGAAATCTCCAGTCCGCTGCATTCACATATGCATTCAAACCACGCCGGAGTTCACTTGGCAATCGAACTGAGACCTATGTTTTAAGATGGACCAGAATTGTTTTTTAATCTGCATCAGAGTTTGATTATGTAGTCACACCTCCCAAAATGAACCAGACTTTGTAGACAAACGAACTAGAGTTGAGTTAAAGCAGCAAAGTTATCGTTGCTGCTTAACACAATTACAGGGAAGTACACGGAAATGTCCAGCCATTTTGTCGTTAGGTAATATGATTGTTTTTGTTGCCCCATGGATTTTTGTGTTCTGATGCGAGTTGTGTGTATAAAAAATTGAATGATCTTGTACTGGCGTTTTCTCCAGGCCAGTACTGGAGAAAAGTGTCATTATTGAAAGTGAAACAAGTCCTGTACTAGCATGGGCCACAAAGCCACTGGGAGACCTAAAAAGCCAAACTGTTTCCAAATGTAATTTTGGAATGTCTTATGATTCAAAAGAGCCTAAGTTGACGTGTTTTGAAATTATGACTATCTTTCTGAAAGTACTTTTGAATTTCAAAAATGCTAATTGTCTTTGCCAAAACTTAACAGTTAAACTGACTTAAAACAGGAAAAGCTTAGATTGATTCAATGTCAGAGACAAAAAGGCTATGAGTCTTTTTCTAAAGTTTGTGTACATATCTGATTTCCACTGTATCTACAGTAGCGTGAAATGATATTTCTTCACAACATCGGTGTTGATACTCATGAACTGTCCATAGTCAACAATAACATTTGCCAAGTATGCTCTCCTGCACTTTGATGTCTCACCCAGCAAGTGGCAAGTGCCTCTTCAAAGGTGATAATTAATAAAACTCTCTTTCACCATATGTCATAAGGATAAGTAGTTAATTAAAAACGAACCAGGGAGGGAGAAGACCTCATGGGTGTTTTGAAGGTTCGGATTTGGAAAGTACCTGTTAACTTGTTCAACATTAGCTGCATGAACTCTGTTTGAAATACTCCTGCCATTTGCATTTCTGTTACTTTGCATCCACAGTCAGACAGGCTGCCTGTGCTGCCAATCAGCACCATAAACTAAACCTAAAGCTGCGGTTCTCTATTTTGCATCCGCAGTAAGCGAGAATCACTTCCTTTGGCATTCTGTCATGGCAATTACCTTTAAAATGGGATCGGAGCACACAGATGTTTGTAAAACCTCTTTTAGTTAAAAAGATTGCATTGATGTGCAAGCTGTTCACATTGCTTAAAGCCAGTTGCTTTAGCATGATGTGCAGGCCTTTAATTAATAGTTACTGGGAATGTGTGAACATTTAAACATGTTGAGGCTCCTTTGTTCGCCATCAGCACATAAAACCAGCCTGTCCAGCATCCGTGGTAATAACTATAAACTGCATATTTATCATTTTAAAGGGATCCAATTGGATTCATGAGAAAAAGCTGCTAAGCAGCAGCAGGGTGTAATAAAATTGAAATATTACAGTCACAGGAAAAATAGTATTATAATAACAGTTCTGTGAAATAAACCAAAGTAAGAAAGAAATTTGGAGAAACCTTGGAGAAGAAACTGTCAATTTTTTTATTTGTATTATTTTCAAAAAAAAAAAAAAACAGTTGAGGACCATCATCCTATGATTACAAACCTTTTTCCAGACAATTAACCAATCTGCCCAGGGTGGAACGGTCCTCCAAATTCCCAAAAATGCGAAAGCAGTTGAAAATATTGTCCATAATGCTCATCATGCTAGGCAAAAAGCAACTCGCGCATCATGAACGAGCCACGCCGCCCAGGTGAGAAAACCGGGCCACCAAGAACACAACACAACCGCAACTCTACATCAAGATGTCTGAAAATGAAAAGAATCCAGCTGCTACAATGCTCCAGTCGACATCCAAACCTCAACTTGAAAAGAATTTTGCATTTAGAGGTTTGTGTAAACAAAGGAGCGTAAATCTCAATAAAACTGGACTGGTCAAAATGCCTCCACTGTCATATATGCAACTTTTGCAAACAGCGAAGTCGAGTCCCATGCCTGCTCAGTCAGCTACCAGCAGGCAACTGCTAAGCCCCAAATGACACATTTTGGGGTCCTGTTCACTAAAGTCCAGAGCAAGCCAATGTCAGCCTTCAGGTTGCTCAGTTGGGGAATTTGTGAAGCACCACAACTCCACACTTCTCTAGCTGGCTTCTCCTATATTAATCCCTGTAATGCATGCAAAATAGCTGTAAAGCCATACCCTGCTGGCTGTCGGGATAGCTGCCAAAAGCAGGCTACGAAGAAAGTACTGATTGACTTTCTGAGACAGTACTGTAGGTGGTGCCCTGTGGATTTAGGGTAAGACTTTCCAGCCATGACGGATTTTGCTCGATACAAATGACTGTTTGTCATGAAACAGGTTACAGCAGGTAAATATATTTTCATTTTAAATGCTCAAAGACTTGCATTAAGTTCAACTTCAGGTTGGAATTCGGGAATAATGCAAATCACCAGATAAAAAGATCCTTTTCTCAGCTGTAATGTTGTGAAGTTTGTCAATGTGACGGTATGTTAAACACTGATAAACATTCAGCAAGATCAACTGAAGGTTTGTTGAATTCTTAATGGAGCTGTTTATGCAGCAGCTACAATAAGTGCTTTGCAAAAATATGAGGGAGAATATATTGTTATTCACAAACTGCAAAAACTGACACACATCAGGGGACGGAAGGCAGACAGCTAATAACCCATCGTAATAATAACCGTAGCTGCCGAGGTGTTAGCTCAAACAGAGACGTTAAACCCCACAGGACCATTTGCTTCAACCTCCAGACTCTGGCAGACGTCTGACACCTCGGCACCATGTACGTTCTACAGACAAATCAATCTAGAAATGAAAGGCTAATTGCCAGGAAACTCGCGGTTTTGACCTGTTCCAGCCAGCCACCTACCTACCCACACACACACCAGCTGAGTGTCATGTCAGCCGAACGGCATAATGTGAAGGAGGCAACAAGTGAGCAAAATCCAACGACTTGTATGGGTAATTCAGGTTAGTCTTCTATTTGACACAGCAATACACATGAAGGACTGCAGATTTTCTTTTTGCACTGCCAGATGAAATGAGGAGAGTCATTATTTAAACGTCACCTATCTGAGAAGCGTCAGCAGCTAGAGCTGAATCCAAATTACTTCAGTAAATATTTACGTCCGCTAAATAATTTAACTCAATCTACTAGTATGTTTACAACAGTCTGCAATGATAAAACTTTTTTACATCATGTGTTAATATGTCGACATTTTGCCATATGTTAAAGTTCAGAAATCAGTCGTCATTCTTCTACATATTCCACTTTTTTAATTTTTTTACCATCAACCATAATTTTACACATTTAACCTAACTACTACCGATTGAAGAAAAAGAATAAATAACCGGAAAACAAACAACAGAAGGACCTGTAGTTAAAACTGAAACAAATCTACCTAGATGAATGTTAGTTTCTTACAAACAAACACAGGAAGCCTTGTAATTCATCAACGATGACAAATTATAAGGTTTCATCTGAATTCTAATATCTCACTCTGATCAGAAAGCTATGAGGGGAATTGTATCAAAGGACGTATTCACCACAATAGTCCTTTGGTCTGCTTGTTTGCTCTGGATCAAAAGTGGACTTCATTTTTATTTTTCCGTTTGGTGTGGTTTGCTTTCACTTTTTTTCTTTTTGCAAATGGACTGTAATTTGTAAACAATGCCACAGGTGACCATCATTGCTGCCACTGGACAGAAATGACAAGGAGAGGGACAGAACACACACCTGAAAAGTAACAAAAAACATGGAAAAATTTCATGCTGTACTTCCGTTGGGCACGTGTGTTGTTAGTACAGCTATAAAAAGATTTTAAATGTCAAGAGCAGCTCACTCAGTGCAGGTTCCCCCGTGGGATATTTTTAATCCTGGGACAGCGTCAGTAAATGCTGCCGCGAGCTGAATGAGACGGGATGCTCTGCATTCTCTGACTCACAACCTGCCGGCGGCAGCCTCACTAAGCAGAAAAGGGTGGATCAGGTATGATTTCAGTCCAATCAGTGCAAGCCATAGTAGTGTTAGTAACACTGAAGGGCTCATTTTCAACCATGATGCTTGGCAACGGTGGCTCATGAAGTTCAAAAAGACGTCCGTTTCCTGTAGTCGGTTCGGATCGAGATCGGTCTGTATTCACACCAGAAGTGATCCACACCAGAGTAGGTTTTTTTAAGCGACCCGAGATCACCTCAAGACGCAACCCATTCTCACTCCCAACTCGTCATATATTGACGCATGGGACGGTCCGTCCTCGTCACATGTTGACGCGCAGGGTACCCCTTTCGCGTCAATATGTGACGCGAGGGGTTTTACACTATGCCTTACCGTAATTTTTGCCCTAAACCTAACCAAATCGTTGGGTTTTGAAGGTTCGGCAGCGGTTACAAGAACCCTTCGTGTCAAAAATCCACGTAAAACATGTGACCTGCCCAAATCGTCAACATGTGACGCTGAAGGACCCTGCCCAAGTCGTCAACTTTTGACGCGAAGGGGGTACCCTTCGCATCAATATGTGACGCATGGTCAGAAATTGTCCTAACTCGTCAATATATGACGAGTCGGGAGTGAGAATGTGTTGCAAGACGTGGGTCTCAGTCTGGTTGTTAAAACACACCTGGGTTCGCTTGAGTGTATTCACGCCTGCAGAGAAGGTCCGGATCGGCGAGGGAAACAAACTCAGGTCCGTTTAAAGCAGACCAAATGTGTCAGGTGTGAATACAGACAAAGCCAGGACCATCTTTGTGACCAGTCATCTTACCAAGCACTGGACAGTTGTCACAAGAAATGGAGAAGAAATAGAATTTAGTGCTCAAGGCAGGGTCGGAGAGTTTTTAAAAGGAGATTCTTCTTACTTTAATGTCATGTTATAATGTCATTCCCTCATCCTGGAATGTTGCTTCAGCTCATTCAAGCATGTTTGAGAAATCCTCAATCTCTCACGGTTGCCATTCAGGGGTGCCATAACGATTGCTCATGCAATATGCCGCCTACACCCAAACTGAACCAAACTGGGTCTCTATGGATGCACAGTTTTGGAACTTGTCTCTGAATGGCTTGGAATGCTTTGAACCACAACAGAGCTGTGTTAGTCATATGAACGGACATTCAACCTGAAATATCCCGACGGATGGAGTAGAGCAGCCCTCCATAGTGTGTGAAGGAAAACAGTCTCTCACCACAGTTTCACTCGGTGTTTATTTAAAATAATTTAAAGAAAAGATTTATCGCCAACTCCTTTTCTGGTCCAGGAAAAAATAAATATTTCTGATTATAGGAAGTCAAGTTAACTGACAACAGCTCAAAACAGGAGTGAATACCCAGGATGGCCTAGGCAGGTAGAAGCTGGTAAATCAATCAAATGTAAAACTAGGGAAACCATAAAGTGTGCTCAGTAAAAGAATAACAAGTTACCCTATCTATCTTTTTTTGAAGGTCTTTTCTTTTGGGCACCTGAGAAACTCTTCTAAGCTCCACATTTGCTGTCGGATGAAAACCTTTGAACTCCAAAGATTGATCTTTTCACAAAATGCAGAAACCCATCTTGTTTCTAAATGTAAAAATCCTGCTAATTGGCCAAAGCTACATGTTTTGTTTTGTTGGGTTTTTTTTCAATGGAAATGTATCAATAAAATCCCAGAAAAATGGGAGTGAGAACCAATAGATACAATGGTTTTACCTGATGACAAGATAAAATAAAATAAAATAAATTAGAAATTCCAGTAGCCATGAAATTTCTTTGTCATGACCAACCTTCCCTATTTTCCTGCAAAATCTAACATGCAGCAATTTAAAAAGCAGCATTCACATTAAACATTTCACACAAATAGGAATGATTATTTAAACTTATGGTTAATTAGAGATCACTTTTGAAAGTCTGTGTATTCCTACAATAAAGATAATAAAGCTATCAACCTATTGAACCTCTTTCTCCTTCTGCTCCAAAACATGAAAACTATACACCCCTGCACTCTGGAACCTACAGTAATTGTCGGAGCATTCTTTTGATTTTCTGTATTGCTACCTTCTTCGCCTCACATCCACACTTAGACTGTTTACAGACAGCACAGACCACCCAGCCTCATGCAACAAGGCAATTTCCAAACACTTGCTGAGTAGCTATCAAACATCGCCTTCATCAGGGATAGCTCTGCGCAAAGCAAGCCTTCCAGCTGTGGACTGACAATAGGAATCCACTCACTTGAACCAAACAAGAATACATGGACAGCAATCAATAAAGCTTCTCTTTGCTCCAACTCACAAAGGCTGCATTTTATTACAGTGCACACTGTGCACGCTGATATTGTGCAGCACATATTTGTGTGTTAGGGGATATACTTCTGTTCTCTAGGAAAACATTGCATATTGGTTTTTAGCCAGTACAAAGGGCACTGTTAACAAAAAGGAAGCGACATATACCATGTGCAGGAACTGGTCTTTGGCGAACAAGGTGGAAGCTTCATTAACACAACAGCAAATTGATGAATCAGTCTGATAACAACAGGCCCATTCAATCAATCAGAATATTACTGAAAATCCAGTTTATTTCAAGAAGTGTATCACTAAGTGAAACACATTATATATATTAATTACACACAGATGGATGTTTGAAAGTCGTTGTTTCTGTTAATTAAGACGATTTCCCACTTGCATCCATTAAAAACTTGACATTCAAAATTAAAATATTACATCAGGCCAATTAACAAATAAAGATGTGGGCTTAATAAAAAAAAAATATGTTTAAGGACATTTTCTCCAGGTCCTTTTAATCTGACAAGCGGGCCTCGTCAGAATGCATATTCTAATTTATGACTGCAGAAAACAGTTCACCACTGTTACTAACGGCTGGAGGGATTTGTGGCCTTACCTAGTCAGGACAAGACTGCAAAGTCTAAAGCCCCAGGAAGCTGCAGGTTCCTCCCTAGGAAGCTGCTCCAACCGTTCAGCCAACCCATAGTGCAACCCTGCTCCAGACTGACCATCATCTTACCCTTTCAGACGAAGATACGAGCATCAGACCTTTCACTGCCCCACGCTACTCACTCCAATCATGATGAAGTGTCTGGAGAGGCTGGTTAAAGGCCAGTTGATATTCCGGCTACCTGCAACACTTGACTTTATGTTTGCATACTGGTTTGGTACTATGTTACTGCAGAGAGAAAATCTATAGCACTTTGTTAGAACCTAGCATGTCTAAATTGTCACATAAAAATAATAATAATAATAATAATAATAATAATGTCATCAAAAGACAAAGGTTCCAGGCCACACACATGTAAAGCGATGATAAATGAGAAATACACATAATGCATAAATGACTTACTGACAGTTAAACTGTAATGAGATAATAACTAAGCTGTATTTATGCTATTTATTTTACTATTATATCATTTAAAATGTACTCAATAGAACAGCATATTTATTGGAAACATATGTTTTCTTTATGAAGACTTACATTGAACTTGTGTCTGTTTGTATCAAATAATGCAGCAAATGCAGTACAATTTTATATGCAGTTGGTCAACAATTTTTATGTTATTTCTGATCTCTATTTTTTACAAAGTATATATAAGATCTCAGAACAGCATTCATATTTTTGGCCCTTATATCAGGAGCAGTTAATGGTTACTTTCATTAAGAGCAAAACACATGCGATCCTGGTTAGTACGAGCTTTCACTGTAAAAAGAAAAAAAAAAAGTTTTTTCCATTTAAAGCATGAAGACAAGACAGTCATGGCGTTTGCATTTGAATCTGTTTTCTTTTTGGGGGGGGGTTGTAATTAGTGTGGCTAGCATTTCGAAAACCACAAACGTTCTGTTTTCCCTAGAGAATAAAGATCCTTGCATTAACTGAGGTTTTAAAAAGGCTGTCTATGACGGCAAATCCAGCTCGTCTCCTAGCAAAGTTTCAAAGTTCTAAGCAAGTTAAGATGGGAGCACAGTGTACAGACCTTCCCCAGTCTTTATGAAATATCTAACGGCTTGGATTTCACACCATCAGTGCAGGGGTGTGTGTGCGTGTGCGTGCAAGGCGGGGTTAGTGAAGTCATTAGTGTGTTTTGGACTGTTAGCTTTATACATATAAAAATTATTTCTATCTTTGCTGAAAACAGTATAATGTTTAGATTGAGTTGCGGAAACACACACACACACACACGAGTTTTAACCTGATAACTTCATTCTAATTTTATAATAATAATTTTGCAAATTAACTGAATTAAATAATTTCTACCTTTATGTTCAACAACATGTTTAATTTATGTCCTGTAAAGAGGCGTTTTCTTTCTGTACTTCATTGTTTAATATTCCAGTGTCTGCCTCTCTTTTGGGCTTTCTCTCCAGATTGATGCAAATATGTTCCAACTGGAAACTGTGGTTTAACTCGGGCCAAACATTGTGCAGCATCCAAGACAACAACTAAACTCCAATTAGTCTTTCTGTTATGTCCTTCAAGACTCACTCTCTCACAGTCTAAGGTCACTGTAAGCACGTCTTCAACAGCCGAAAGAGAGTTTCCTACTTCTATGTGCTTCCTCGTATGTTTTCTTTTTAAACACCTCACTGATATATACAATTAAATAAGTTTGAGTTCATTACTTAGAAAGAAAATCAGTGCAAAACAGTGTTGTTACTGCCATCTGATTAGTGTGTCTGCTGATCAGAATGATCCACTCTTAATAACCATTCAGTCTCTGCTCAGGGTTAATCCAGCAGAAAATAATGGAATTCTATTTTCATCTCAAAAACAACAGCTACAGTAAGTATAGCATATTACAACTTAGATATTAACGAGGCAAAGTAGAGAGTCGAATCTTTCCGTAAAACAAATTACATAATAAGATACGTCTATAGCCATTTACGGGCTTTTCACTGTACACTGCAAATGTCAGCTTCCTCGTTAAAAAACACAGCAGCCACTTTACTTTCTGCAACGAACAGAAACTGGAGCGAAAGCGCCCTGACCATCAGCGTCTGGGGGCCCTGCTCAGCTCTGACACTGACATGAATTAGGGTTGAGTCGGTTACAAATGGACAGCTTTAAGCAGCTTAGACTGGTACTAAATCAGCCCTAACTGATCAGATCTGTTACTAGAAAACAAACCTTCGGAGTTCAACCTTCTTCAAACCACCTATAGAGATGGCTGATGGGAAGCTGTCCTAAACCTGTGTTGAATGCATCCAATCATTGCCATCCACCTGAAGCCATATAAAACCTTGATCACTAAAAAGACTCTTAAATTATATTATTGCCAACTATGATAAGGATCCGATCAGTAATTTTAATCTTTGTCATTTAGTTCTGGTTCCTTACTTACTCATTGCTGCAGCTGTGTGGCAAAAATCGTGTCGTTTTGTTCTCAGCCTCATGTCACCCACCCCTTCTTGGTGCAACACCCCGGTCAAGCTTTTGCTCCCCTCTGCAGGGGAAACTATTGGGTGTTTGGTCGTAATTTGTGTTTATAGACTCAACTAGTCATCTTCCCAAAGCCAGTTTTTCAGCCATGAATAGTTTTGAGGAGCAATTGTCCAAAACTATGAGGACGTACTGTACGTACCGTTGGACCAACACTCTGAACGCCTCCTGCTGGGTTCTGGTCCGATGAGGCTGGCCAGCGTCCCAACAACGCCTTCTGTTCTATTTTCCAGTAACGTTGAAAATAAAATGAGATGTTGCAGCTCGTCAGTTCAAGTCCACTTGAACTTGTGAACTTGTAACAGTCGGTCCTCTCTGCCAGAGTTGTTGTGTTTATTATCCTGTTGCACTGTTGTATGTTGCATACACATAAGACAAAATGCAACAATGGATCCTGAAGTGAGAGGGGTTTCACAGGAGCTTGGCTTGGTGTGTCCTGCGGACCTTGAAGAGTTCCAAAATAAAGGCCCCATAACCCCGAACCGCGCATCGACTGTTTGGCTTTGGTCTGACCATTCTGGGTCCTTCACTGTATGCACATTCTAATCTGCAGTTTCTGTTCATTTCTGAATAGCAAAAATAAGTAGCATTGTTTTCTGTTTGTTGGGCTGAATAAAAGCAAAGCTTCATTTGTTTTGTGACTGTATTCTGTAACGATATAACTGTAAGAATATTCATCCCAATTCTCGCCACAGACTCATTATAATAAAACTCGTCAGCGGCAAATCTGTTGGCATAAAGTTTTCCTTTAAACTCACAAAATAAAACATGGTGACCTAAACCACGCTGCAGGAAAACGGCTTGCAAATGCGCACTGAGGTAAAATCCAAAGTGGTCCCATCTGCAGGAGCAAATTACCGATGTCTGTTGATCTTGATGTGTTTTGTCAGATACACGACCACATGATGCTCTCATTGTAAACTAGAATACAAAGTTGCCGGCAACAGTTCATCATCTGGCAAATTTAGAAAGTCAGACGTTATGCACAGTTTTGTGGCTGGCCATGCTTCTGTTAAACAGTTTTCTGCCTGTGAGTTGCTTCAGGCTATTCCTCACAGGGAGTTATTTAAACTAAACCTGAACCTTTAGTTTTCACTCATTTTTTTCTTTACAGTTTCTCATCCTCGTTTTTGTTTGAGCCGACGGTTTTATGTACGACCACAGTATCCACAAGCAGGTTCTCGGTGTTTGCAACCTGGTCATGTGCCACAGTTAACATATGGCCAAAAAGCTTCCACTTCTCATCGCTGCAGGTTCTTTGAAGCTGCATCTGTGTCAGAGCTCTAAAGGGCAGCAGCAGCGGCTAAACCTACTAACATCAAGAGAGGATGTGAAACATTCATTGCGCTGATGACTGAAATCTGACCTTTTAAATGGGATGCAACGACATTTTAGAATCAAATTCTGCGTGAAGAGCCTAAATTAGAAACAAAAAGCTTAATCTACACGAGTGTTTATCATACTCTACTGCAATCACACTGTGGATTTGAAATTAGACAGGAGGTCTGTGACATATTTTACTGTGTTCTGCTGAGATTTAATTTAATAGCCACCAACCAATGCTTCAACAAAGCAGAACTTTCCTTTTGTCCCACTTCTGTTTGTATGAAACCCGGCTGTTTTTTGTGTGTTTGATCCTGACAACTCAAAGCTACGGGGTTATAAGCCGAGGCCGTCTGGGTAGAAAAAGAAAAAAAAGTTTAAAAAGGCAGTGAAGAAGTGTTTATGATGTAGAATGCATTCAAGGTGTGGGGGGTTTTTCTAATGCCTGTTTATATGTCATTTTATCTGCAATGTTTTCCCCATACTGCAGAACAAAAAGATATATCCTTGTCTGGCACATTGGAATACAGCGAATGCATTTCTTGCACAGTCTGGCAAACACATCGCCTTTCAGGTGGAGATTTCTGAGACGCAGAGTGACTTAGTAATTGTTTGAAGCCGGAAATGTAACAACAAAGATCTCCTTTTAGAACGGCACGCAGTTTGATTTAAAGTGTGACAACAGAGCGGGCCGACTTTTCACGGGATGCAGAGCCAGATCTATACAATGCAGGGACAGACGGAAGTAAACTTTCTTTTCTTTTGTTTCCTTGTTTTAGCGTAACTTCTGCCTCTTTATTATTATTATTCACCCAAATTTACAGTCATTTATAATAAATTACAATGTCACTGAAAAGTGTATTATTTAATGTACTCAATTCACCAAGCAAGACATATTATAGAGATTAATTCCATGTAGACTGATGTTTAAAAGCCTTAATTCTTGTTAATTATGATTTTTCAGCCAATGAAAACACATTTAAGATAAGAACATAACTTCAGACCAACAAAAGAGCATTTGTAATACAGATATGGCTTAATGAAAGGAATGTTTAGTACCTAGCTAAATGTTATTTCCTAAAGATTCCATTCATTTGACAACAATGATTAAATCAGCCAATCATATGGCCTAAAATATTCTAAAATATTTTTTAAATTCCAGATTGGACCAAGGATTATGTCATAAAGTCAATATATAGGCGAGCATGAAGATACTTGTGAAGATACTTTGACGTTACCCTGGAACACATTATGTGATACAATTAAGAAACTCAGAAGGGAGAATCGTAGGTGAATTAATTAAAATATTTATAGCCATTTCAAATCACAATAAAAGATAATTTTGTATTTAAAAATAATTTACTGCAAACGTATGACGGCAGGAAATGGGCACAGCCTTTCCGCTTCTCTTATTTTTACTTGCTAGAGGAGGGCTTAACACCCTGCTTCACCCCTTAACTAACTCCATCAACATGTCCAAAGAAAAACTGAAAAACCTGTGCACAATACACCCATGGACCACCATGTGTGTTCAGACATCACACGCATGCAGCCCCAGACCACATTTGGGAGGATTTCAGGCAGCTAGCAGATTCTGCAAACTGGCTTCTTGTAATTACAAGCCAGCAGAGGAGAGGGGATGGATCACCTATTTCCTGCTTCCCCACAGGCAACATTGGAGGCTACAAATTGAAGATGATTCCCACACATGGCCCAGGTTCCGCCCGGAGTCAAATGCCCCTGTGCCCCGAGTAACAGCTTATCTCTGTGCAATAACAATGTCAGAGAAAATTGTGCACCTGACGCTCCGCCTGTCCTCCCCTCCAACCAGATCCTCGTTTTCTATCATCGTGTTGTCTCTCCCACGACAGAAGGCAAACACCTGTGCAGATCAGGAGGACGGTGAGAAAATATCTCCATCCTAATACCTGAAGATGTATGCCCAGTGTTGGCTTGAATAAAATAGATAAAAGGAGTCCTAACCTACCCTTAAATGAAATAATAAGGTATCCGGGCAGCTGTGTGCTTTGCAGTAAACTCTAATTAGCTCTGCAGAGGGAATGTGGGAGCGTCCCGTCCTCTGGGCTCAGTTAAGGTTCGGATTAGCGGCTGCTGCCGAGTCCGCCATGTGTGAGGCTCCGTCTGTTCGGCATCTGGCAGGAGACTTGTCACTTGCTTTAATTTTTTAAACTGAGTTCTCTCTACTGAGGAAGAGAAAGAAAGGAAAATATTAACTGCCACTGATATACATACTTATGATGAGACAGCATCAGAGCAGCCTGCGCTGTATGAAACCATCGTTGCAGCAGAATAGGTTTCTTCAGGGCTTTTGAAAATAAATAAATAAATAAATAAATAAATAAATAATGTTGTCATGAAGTACCGCAAGACAAATATTCTGAAGAGAAAGAGAAGGAGTTATCGGGCTGCTGATCAGTGGTTGACTTTATATTTGATCTCTCACATGGACTCATGGAAAACTGGAGTGGGCCTTAGTTACAGAAACTTGTAAGCTGTCAAAATATTTGAAGCAAAACCACTGGAAGAGAAGAGAGCGCAGAGGAGAGAGAGCCAGAGAGAGAGAGAGAGACGCTGTAGAAACGCGGCACAGCAACAAGACACCAATCCCCTCGTCCGGATGTTCCGCCTCTGCCGTCTCTGTGAGAACTCGCCCCGCGGTCAATCAAAGAGCCATTCAACCTCGGAGAATAAGCTAATGCCGCGCCTGGCACCTGGGCTCTCGTAGGCACACAGGTAAGGCCGAGACGCGTCTGCTTGTGGCTTAACGGCGAGCCTGAAAACGTTGTTTACTCTGTCACTGAATGGACACCGTGCCTGCTGTTCTATTTAAGCTGTCAGGCATCACAGCCTCAAAACAGGCCCAGCTGGCTGGCTATGAGCCTTCCACAGTAAGATTGATGAGGGGACGCCTGGCAGAGGGAGCGAGAAACGGGCCTTTGTGTTGTTCTGTATGTACACATCATTTTCTCTCATTCCACAGGAGAATCAGCAGCAGCAGATTAAATGACAGAATTAATTTCCTTCACTCCGTACACATGTTCCAGTGAATTTGTGTAACCACTCAGTGTAACCTGGAATTAATTAGGTATACTTGAATTCTAATGCTGCAATGGTAACTCAGCGCTGTGGCCGAAGCTAATTGATACCGTCCCGCATTAAAGTCCTGTTTTATCACCATGCCAAACAGCAAGCATTTTATGTTTTTAATATACGCCCTGAAATTTGGAGCAAAACCCGTCTAAAAGAGAAAGATATTGGCAGGTCATGTAGTCTCTGCTCAGCGCTATGGTGATGTATGCTGCTGTGAAAATGTGTTTGTAACATTTCAGATCGCTCCCGTTTTTGGTTTATTGTCTCACGTACATGTTTCGAATCAGCAAACATATTTTAATATTATATTATCATCACCTCAGTAAATTGAAATGACAAAAGTAACTTTCCTCCTTAAGCTGAGAACACGTTGTCCCACCACTGGAGACAACAACAACCACCGAGGCTTTTAATGTGTACTGCAGAAATCTTTGAATTCAGTAGAATTAAAAACATTTTCAGGGCTTTCATGCTGTATTCAAGGTCATGCCCTAACAACTCACTTGTATTAAAAAGTACAACTGGCGAATAGGCCACTTCAAGGCAGTAATTTTCTTTTTTTTCCAGACATTCAGGACAATTGTCTTGATGCATAAAGCCGAGTGTGCTCTAGTTAAGGTCAGGAACTGATGGCTGAACATTCACCTTATGGATATTCTGGTACACAGCATGATTCACGTTTTAATCATTTACAGGAAGTCACCCAGGTCCTGAAGCAGCAAAGCATCCAGATCACCATCACAATGCTAGCAAAGTGTCACTTCTGGTATGATGGTTTGTTTTTTTTGTGGAATGAGATGTAGACCTTCCTAAAACTTTCACTCTTTTTTTGGATAAAGAATACTTTTTCCAAAACGTGGGGAATATCAAGATGTTTTTAGCATCACTGTTGGCGTTTGTGTTCTATTCGGCCAGCAGTGATTTTTGCCTGGGAATTTTCCTACAGATGCAGTACCAGCCAAGCCTCACTGAATATTGACCTCTGACCTTAGCTAAAGCAGGTAAGGCTGTAGTTCTTTAGACGTTATGTGTTGCAGATTTGTCTGTTGCCTTGGAGTGATTTTGGTGGGTTGGATGACCACGCACGGAATATTTTCATATTTTCTCTATTTGTGTATAATAGTTTCTTTTGAGGTTACAACCCATTAGGCCGTGTAACCTCTTCCTGTCTGACCAATGTCTATAACTTTATGTCTCATCTGTTTCTGCTCAGGGCATGCCATGATGTGGCGTTTCTTTTATCCTTTGAGACATTTTTAGCCTACTTCATCTTTTTTTTTTTTTTAAATCGCCCCGCAAGGGGTCTTTTTGTGAGCTCTAGTGTCCCTTTCTCAAAGTAGGCTGACAGGAAAGGGGGAAGGAGAGGGGAGAAGACATGCGGTAAACGTCGTCGGGTCCGGGAGTCGAACCCGCGACAGCCGGGTCGAGGCTACGTTGCCTCTGAATGTGGGTCGCGCTAACCCCTCCGCCACCACGGCACGCCCCAGCATACTTCATCTTGTCAAAAAACAATTCTTGATCATACTGGTCTGGCAGTAATCCAGGCTGAGTGTGGCTGATATCAGCTTTCCAAAAACAATGGGCTATTCACAGAAAGAAAAAAAAGAAGAAAAAAAGCGGTACTTAATTCTTCATTAGAAAACTTCATTTTGTATTTACCCTGCTTATCTTTCTATTATATTCAAGTGTGTTTGATGATCTGAAACATGCAAGTGCGATCAAAAACAGAAGAAAATAAATGGATTCTCTAAAAAATACAATAAAAGAATAGAGGGGAAAAAAATTCACACTACTGAATTACTGCATGTACAGAAGTTAAAGTTTTGTGATGGTTTACATTTTTGTGTGCTAATGGATTTTAGTCTATAAAACACTCCTTTTTGCCATGTGCTGTTATTTAATATACTTCAGCTGCCAGCACTCTTTTTATTTATTTAAACACTTAACAGGAACTCAAAGCAACCACAATGTTGATTTTGCTTGACTGAGGCACTTACTATGACTAATTGTTTCTTTCCTCAGCGAAGCAAAGCTCGGTTTCAGAAGATTCTATCACTTTATAAAAGGGCTGTGCTAGAAAGTAAGATTCAGGTCCTAGCCAGCTTGCGGTGAAAGTTTTTGTCACAAAGCTGGCTGTATTTCACCCAAACCATCATGGAAACAAATGATGGATTACAACTTGCTCTAAAGCAGTTTTTGTTCAGGCCTTCGGAACAAATTCTCTCCAAAAAGCACCAGAATGATCATAACTTGATATTTTCTACAGCAAAATCCAGCTCAAGGTCTTATCAAGATAGCTCTCACTACGTTGAAGTTGAGTCTTTTCCCCATGCGGAGCAGTTCAAGTAGGTTTGTTTCTCACAAGTGACAACAGTAATGGGCAGGAGATGGACTGACTGACCGGACCTTGTCTGCAGCGATGCTGTGCCACTCCGGTCTTTCGTAATGAAGACAGACTTGTGCCAGAGAGAAAAGCTCTCAGTTTACTGACTCACCTATACCCCGACACTTACCAGAAAAGAAATGAGACGTGGAATATGTGGAAAAGCATGAGACTCAGAGCAACTGAATTGGATGCCCTTCATAAGGTGTTTCATTTTTAAGGCTCCCATATACTTGAGCATACTGTGCGTTTTCTGTGAGCCGCACAGACTCCACACACTGAACGCACCCACAGTGCACTGAGCAATGAAAATTCAACCATCTGTGGACAGATTGCCTACATTTTTTGTGACAAATTACTTAATTTCCCACAATCCAGATTGATACTAGCAAGTTTGATGAGCTAGATGAGCACCTAGCCCAGCTTCGTCTCCACCAGTGCAGCCACTGCACACCTGTTGGTAAGGCACAGAGTGACAGTCTGGCTGATGCCATCCTTGGAACTGGTTTCGCCGGCTCTTAACTTCATCAGCAAAATGGTTTGATATGAACACTGCTTCCCCCCCACAAGCTGCTGGCTGAGTGACACATATTACACATACTCAGTCATAAAAGTTTACCTTTGCATGGACATGTCCGGTGTGTTCGCTTTGAGTGTGCATGGACCTCCGTGGAGTATATATTCCTTTATTTAATCAGGTAAACCCCGTTGAGATCTAGATCTCATTTTCAAGAGGGACCTGAGGGAGTAACGTAAGCACGAGTATGTGGGGGATCGACAGGGAGCTCAAAGCACACCTCCATATTAAAAGAAGTATTCTTCTTTTAATAGCTGTAGGGATGCACCAATTGCAGTTTTTTGGCCGATCGCTGATTACCAATCTTTTAAAAAGCCTAACTTACCATTCCAATTTTGGCCGATACCATTTTTTCGTCTGAAATGTTGCTCAATATATCAAGAAAGTTGCTAAATTTTCAACAATGGGGTGACTAGTGTTAACTGCAAATGTCCATCCATCCATCCATCCATCTTCTTCCGCTTATCCGAGGTCGGGTCGCGGGGGTAGCAGCTTCAGAAGGGAGGCCCAGACTTCCCTCTCCCCAGCCACTTCTTCCAGCTCCTCCGGGGGAATCCCGAGGCGTTCCCAGGCCAGCCGAGAGACATAGTCCCTCCAGCGTGTCCTGGGTCTTCCCCGGGGCCTCCTCCCGGTGGGACGTGCCCGGAACACCTCACCAGGGAGGCGTCCAGGAGGCATCCTGACCAGATGCCCAAGCCACCTCAACTGGCTCCTCTCGATGTGAAGGAGCAGCGGCTCTACTCTGAGTCCCTCCCGGATGACTGAGCTTCTCACCCTATCTCTAAGGGAGAGCCCAGCCACCCTACGGAGAAAACCCATTTCGGCCGCTTGTATCCGCGATCTCGTTCTTTCGGTCATGACCCAAAGCTCATGACCATAGATGAGGGTGGGAACGTAGATCGACCGGTAAATCGAGAGCTTCGCTTTTTGGCTCAGCTCTCTCTTCACCACGACGGACCGGTACAGCGCCCGCTTGACAGCAGACGCTGCGCCAATCCGCCTGTCGATCTCCCGCTCCCTTCTTCCCCCATTCGTGAACAAGATCCCGAGATACTTAAACTCCTCCACTTGGGGCAGGACACCCCCCCTGACCCGGAGAAGGCACTCTACCCTTTTCCGGCTCAAGACCATGGCCTCGGATTTGGAGGCACTGATCCCCATCCCGGCCGCTTCACACTCGGCTGCGAACCGATCCAGCGAGAGCTGCAGATCACGATCTGATGAAGCCAAAAGGACCACATCGTCTGCGAAAAGCAGAGATGAGATCCTGAGGCCACCAAATCGGATCCCCTCAACACCTTGGCTGCGCCTAGAAATTCTGTCCATGAAAGTGATGAACAGAATCGGTGACAAAGGGCAGCCCTGGCGGAGTCCAACTCTCACCGGAAACGAGCCCGACTTACTGCCGGCAATGCGGACCAGACTCTGACACCGGTCATACAGGGACCTGACAGCCCGTATCAAAGGGCCCGGTACCCCATACTCCCGGAGAACCCCCCACAGGGCTCCCCGAGGGACACGGTCGAACGCCTTCTCCAAGTCCACAAAACACATGTAGACTGGTTGGGCGAACTCCCATGCACCCTCCAGGACCCTGCTGAGGGTGTAGAGCTGGTCCAGTGTTCCACGACCAGGACGAAAACCACACTGCTCTTCCTGAATCCGAGGTTCGACTATCCGACGGACCCTCCTCTCCAGGACCCCTGAATAGACCTTGCCAGGGAGGCTTAAGAGTGTGACCCCTCTATAATTGGAGCACACCCTCCGGTCCCCCTTTTTGAACAGGGGAACCACCACCCCAGTCTGCCAATCCAGGGGAACTGCCCCCGATGTCCATGCGATATTGCAGAGTCGCGTCAACCAACACAACCCTACAACATCCAGAGCCTTAAGGAACTCCGGGCGGATCTCATCCACCCCCGGGGCCTTGCCACCGAGGAGCTTTTTAACCACCTCGGCGACCTCGCCCCCAGAGATTGGAGAGCCCAACCCAGAGTCCCCAGGCTCCGCTTCCTCAGTGGAAGGCATGTTGGTGGGATTGAGGAGGTCTTCGAAGTACTCTGCCCACCGGCCCACAACGTCCCGAGTAGAGGTCAGCAGCACACCATCCCCACTATAAACAGTGTTGGTGCTGCACCGCTTCCCCCCCCCTGAGACGCCGGATGGTGGACCAGAATCGCCTCGAAGCCGTGCGGAAGTCTTTCTCCATGGCCTCTCCAAACTCCTCCCACACCCGAGTTTTTGCCTCAGCAACCGCCCGAGCCGCATGCCGCTTCGCCCGCCGGTACCCATCAGCTGCTTCCGGAGTCCCACAGGCCAAAAAGGCTCGATAGGACTCCTTCTTCAGCCTGACGGCATCCCTCACCGAAGGTGTCCACCAACGGGTTCGAGGGTTGCCGCCGCGACAGGCACCGACAACCTTGCGGCCACAGCTCCGATCGGCCGCCTCGACAATGGAGGCACGGAACACGGTCCACTCAGACTCCATGTCCCCCACCTCCCCCGGGACGTGTTCGAAGTTTTGCCGGAGATGGGAGTTAAAGCTCCGTCTCACAGGGGATTCCACCAGACGTTCCCAGCAGACCCTCACAACACGTTTGGGCCTGACAGGTCTGACCGGCTTTCGCCCCCGCCACCGGAGCCAACTCACCACCAGGTAGTGGTCAGTGGACAGCTCCGCACCTCTCTTCACCCGAGTGTCCAAGACATACGGCCGCAGATCCGATGAAACGATGACAAAGTCGATCATCGAACTGCGGCCTAGGGTGTCCTGGTGCCAAGTGCACATATGGACACCCTTATGCTTGAACATGGTGTTCGTTATGGACAATCCATGGCGAGCACAGAAGTCCAGCAACAGAACACCGCTCGAGTTCAGGTCGGGTGGGCCGTTCCTCCCAACCACGCCCCTCCAGGTCTCACTGTCGTTGCCCACGTGAGCGTTGAAGTCCCCCAGCAGAACAAGGGAGTCCCCAGGAGGAGCACTCTCCAGTACCCCCTCTAAGGACTCCAAAAAGGGTGGGTAATCTGAACTGTCGTTCGGCCCGTAAGCACAAACGACAGTCAGAACCCGTCCCCCCACCCGTAGGCGGAGGGATCCTACCCTCTCGTTCACCGGGGTAAACCCCAACGTACAGGCGCCGAGATGGGGAGCAACAAGTATGCCCACTCCTGCCCGACGTCTCTCTCCCTGGGCAACTCCAGAGTGGAAGTATGTCCAGCCCCTCTCAAGGAGACTGGTTCCAGAACCAGAGCCATGCGTCGAGGTGAGACCGACTATTTCTAGCCGGAACCTCTCGACCTCACGCACTAGCACTAGCTCTCCTCCATGGGCTGCCACCTTATCGTGGTGGAGGGGTTTGAGTGCCCCAATGATCCTAGGAGCTATGCTGTCTGGGGCTTCATGCCCCTGGTAGGGTCACCCAAGGCAGACAGGTCCTAGGTGAGGGACCAGACAAAGTGCAACCCGAAGACCCCAATGATGAAGGAAAACCTTGGACTTGGTGTTCCCTCGCCCGGACGCGGGTCACCGGGGCCCCACTCTGGAGCCAGGCCTGGAGGGGGGGCACGATGGCGAGCGTCTGGTGGCCGGGCTTTTACCCATGGAGCCCGGCCGGGCTCAGCCCGAAGAGGAAACATGGGCCCCCCCTCCCATGGGCCCACCACCCGTGGGAGGGGCCAAAGGGGTCGGGTGCACTGTGTGATGGGTGGCGGCCAAGGGAGGGGACCCTGGCGGTCCGATCCTCGGTTGCAGAAACTGGCTCTTGGGAACTGCAAATGTGCAGTCAAGAAATGATCGGCCGGTTTGTCAGTCAAACCTCTCTCTCAGGAGAAAAGAATAGCAGAGTGGTTGAGTTTTAGACTTTTGCCGAGGTTGATAACATCGGTGGATAAGATCGGCTTCACATGTAAAAATCGGCCGATCACCGATCTCCCAAAATTAAGGAAATTGGCACCGCTAAATAGGCTGACCGCTAAATCGGTGCACCCCTATAAGGTAGTTCAGGAATCTGACAAGGATCACTCCTAGACGATTCCGTTGGGGGTTTTTAAAGTATGTAATACTGAGAGAAGATCCCAGAGCAGAGCCAGAATCTGTTTGGGTCTTAGAATACCTGGAAATCTCCCACAACAAAACATGGATCGATGGATGAATGGAGGGATTTTATCACGATTAGCCTTTGTTAAAGCAAAGTTCGTAAAAAATGGAACAGAGTCCAAAGAATATTTTGGAACATAGTTTAATTTTAAAATGGCAATACTCACTCCAAACTAGACTGAAGCCAGTTTATGTTGCTCAAAATATAGAACACTGATGCAACAATGTCTCTGTTTTGGCAGAGATCTCATTCTCAACACATTTTAATTCTTCACGATCCAATATCTTACCACCCACCATGCCTTAAGTTTACATCTTATCAAGCAAGGTTCTTATACTCATCAAAATACTTTTTTTTCAGAACAGGCAAAATTAAACTAGTGCATGCTTTGCTTTTCATAGAAAGTCCAACATTTTTCATTCAGTTTGAGGGACAGAAACCAAAAACCTAATGTCAGTCTGCTCATCAATTCTACAGCTATTCTGATGTACTATTGGGATCATTCTGTTGTTCACTGTGTTGATCCAATAGGGACCAATCACTTTCAAGGTGAAGAACTACTGCAAAGTTGTTACAGTCACATTTTTCATAGTAAATTATAGCAGCAACAGCCCTTTTGTCTAAATTTGCTACACACTAGAGAGAATACTTGCAGCAACATATTGCTATCTGTTTCTAGCTGTCAACTGTATTCAGAATGACTGATGGATCTAAAGACCAGAATAATATCACACTTAGATTTATTTATGGGTTGTCAAACTATATCAGTCCGATTTTTGAAGCTTATGCACAACCGTGCATGGCTTTCACTCTAGCCGTCTACCACCCAGCCCCTACACAGAAACAAAACCCTAAATTTAATCCCTGTATTGTCTGTAAACTGTGGTAAATAAAATATAGTGAAGAAGAAGAGCCTCTGACATTAATGAGGGTAGACAAGATACAGCATGGAGCACATGTGAGGTACCAAGTTATTTCAGGTCACTCTTAGGTTAGGCACTGAAAAGAATGCTTTGACACTGCATTTAATATGCAAAATGTTAAATTTGCTCTTTAGTTTCTATCCGTTGAACCACTTTTGCATTGCTAGTCACGTTTATCTATTCTCACATACAAACCTTCTCTCATTCATACATCAGAGAGGTGTTCATACACTCAACTTGGTATACAGTGCCATTCTTTTTTCTTTCCCCAAGATGTTCTCAAACTTACAATCTCTTGATTCAGAGAATACAGTTGGCTGTGTTCTCCACTGACCCATAACCATCCCATATGGAGTAGAAAATTGAGAAATATGTCAGAAACCTTTGCAATAAGAGTTCTTATCTAACGGTGGCACATTCATTCTTTTCATACCTTTGCCACTCTATTGCCAAGGGCGAACAACAACATAGCATCGCATCATTGGCATTTAACACCATACAATGCTCAATTTAACAACTCAGGCTTCTGCCGTACATTTTTGGGATAAAAATTCCACCACATGAGCACCTTGGATTTCAGTCACATTTAATGAAAACCAAGCACATGGACCACTGCTCCAGAATTAATCCAACTACAATGCAAATATTGCAGCAATAACTCAACAATAACCATATTCTCATCCCTCATATTCCAGAAGCGTCGCTCACATCGGGATGCTGGATGTTTGAAACTAAATGTCAATATGGCAGTCAGCTGATCCTTTAATCGGGAAAAAACTCAAAGTTGAGGTGGTGACATCAAAAGGAAAGTAACATACTATGTTCTTATGCAGAAAAAAAGTATGAATCCCTAACAGCTGATCTCAAAAGGCAGCTGCAGAGTTCATACAGGACACATATTCCCTCCAGATTTATAAACTACCTGATTTCTTACATAATCACATTTATTTTCTTATAGATACACCATCATGTGCTTCTAGAAAGGAAACAGTATGACAGAATAACGTTCTGCATAATCCTGTGAAATAAATTATTACAATTTTGCTGGAAAGGCTGTCATAAAAATAGTTCAAGTTGAAAATATTTAAGTTTAATTACATGAAAATCATAAAATAAAATGACTTGATGTATACCTACTATGTGCAATCATGCAACACATGGCATAATTAACACTTGTATTAAGTTGTGAAGGATGTGATGTATCAGATATTACTCAGGTAATTGGAACATATGGTAAAGTCATATTAAGGGTAAATAGAAAGGAAAAACATGACCAAGTTAACTGCGAAAATTATTCTGCAAGGAAAAAAGGAAAACGTATTTCTTCACCAAGGAGATCAAAGAGGACTAAGTGCAGACACAGACTGGATAAAGAAAGTTATGAGCTCTTTCCCCTTCATGAGCAATTGAGTCTGCCAGAGGACAAGAACATATCCTGCAGACTTAGCTAACCTAGAAACTAACTATGCACACGGCTAAAAATAAGACTGATAAACACCCTGAACTCAAGATCAACATATTGCAAGATAATGCAATAATGCATACGAAGCAACCTTCATTGTTTAACTCGGCACAGTATTTACACAAATGAACATTCTTTTCACATTTTCTCATGAACCAGGAATAACTTAGTAGTGCTGCCATACCACTAATCTGGAAAAAGAATATGGGTAACGTTGAAATTTACTTAGACAACAATGTAAATTTCAAATTTCATTCAATTGAATGAAATTCTTTAATTTGTTTTACCTTCTTTTGTCTTCCAAATTACTTTTACCCTTAGATTGTACTTGTTATTGTTGTTTTTTTTTGTAAGGAAGCAAGCTAGCATGGAATGCTACTAAGAAAATAAAACAGATTGCTGCATTGGCCTTCATTTATTCAAAGGCATGAGAAAACAAAATATATATCTTATAGAGCTTGTTTGTGAAGGGAAGAACAAATTGATAGAATTTCGCTATTTTATATTTGAACATACATCAGATTTTACTGTGGAAAAAAAAATCTGCCAAGATTTCTACACTCGTATAGCCTGGATCTTTGCAGGATTTAAGAACAAAAGCATTCTAGTAATTTGTTTGGCCCCCATGTGGACGTATGTATGCTCCGACTGACACTGCAGGTTGTTTCTGGGCAGATCTCCAACCTCACCTGGAACAGGAGACCATTTAGCTCTAGAACAGTCTGAATGTGACCCAGCAGCGTTACACCAAGACATAATCTCTCAGACGTTTCCAAAGGATCTATGTCAAGCAAACATGGATCAGTTGTGTCAATTCTTTCGTCCTCAGGGAACTATCTGCATATTCTCCAACAGATAATGTTTCTATTGGTAGTCATTACCAATCATCGACTCAAACTGCTGTTCCTGGCAACCTAGCATCCTCCCCAGTTCCGTCAGATGCTTTCAAATTTGTTCTGAGCTCATTTGTGATAAGTGCAGGGAACCAATGATGGACCTCCAAATTCTGTTATTCAACAGGAAATCCCAACTGAGCATGATGATGCTGAGCAGTGAGAACACAGCCCTCTGGTAGACAGGTAACCCTTGACCCTGATGCGTGTTTCTTATTTTCTGGTCCAAAACCTTCACCTCTCCCTCTTTATGATAAATGGGTAGATGTTGGTCCTGCTGATGGATGAAGGACCTTCCATAACCCAGTCCAGGTCTCATAGACTAACATCCTGTCTTCAAGAATCTCAGCCATGTTCTTTTGACTGAGCTGTGTGATAAAGCAAACGTTCTGATAATGGAAACATACTGAATTTTTTCAAATATATTTGGTCTATACACTACATAATCCATTTTGATGACTTAACTATGAATTAGAGATGTTTGCATTGCTCAAATAAGTTTAGAAATAAAAGGACATTCTTGTAGTTCTACAGAAAATGTGTTTGGTGAAAACATTCCTTGTCCCAAAGTTGTGTAAGCAGCACATATCCATGCAGTAACGTTCTCATTGTGCAAAGGACAGTTGAAGTAAAAATAGAATCGAGGTCACAGATAGCCTTTGTTGCTCATATTGTTTCTGCGTCTTGGTTCCAGCTCTGCTGTTTTGGCTTCTGTACAAAGCTCAAAGCTCCAAAGAAAGGGTCTGATTCAATCATCTGTTGTTGGGCAAGACATCGAAGCCTAACTCGTTGCCAATATGCTCATCAGGATATAACTGAAGAAAGGAAAGTGCATTTAGACGTAACTACACAACCAGAAGTGCTTTGTTGTATGTGCGAATATTTTGGGTATGAAATGTTCTGCAAAACAGATTGAAAAACTTGTCGTGAACATGGTTCTATTTTCTTGGCTTCCAAATTTCTAAAACCAAAAGTCTCCATTTTGATAAATTTGACTGTACCCAAGTGCAGCCACTTACCTCCCACACTTTATCCAAACAAAAAAAGCAGCTGTACAGTGATACACAACTGAGTTAATTGGAGAATATACAACAAGACGTTGGTTTAGTAGCAGTGTTACTAAGAATAGGTCAGTACACTTAACTAATTAGCTCACCATGGAGACTAAGAGCCTTAAGCATATATGTTCCTACTGAGAGTAAAATAGATGCATTTGTAAGCAAAACTTAATGTAAAGTCAGGAGACCTCCAGCATAACTGTGATCACAGTGTTTTGTGTCAAAAACCCACCATTCTGCAAAAGTTCTTCATACTTATATTTCCAAACCCCTTAATATGGTACATCTTCCCCAAACTAACTAACCTTTGTAACTAAGAGACCTGCAGAGTGAAGGCAGACTATAAACTTATGACTGCTGTTTTCATAATCCCAGCAACACTTTAGAGTTCTGACTTGAAACTGATGGAGAATTTGTGGAGGGAGCCAAAGACATGGAGTTCATCAACAACAATCAACGATAAATCATCATCACCATCATCAAAATACAAAAAACCTATGGAAACATGCAAAATGCTGGTTAGTAATTACAAGTAGAGTTTGATTGCTGTAGTGTCAATAAACAAATGTTAGGATGCATGTTAGTATGTTAGTATGAATGCATAAAATGTAAATAAAAAATATTTTCAGTTCAAAATTGATCATAATTTTAAAGAGCTTTATTGTCTCTTTTATTGTCTTTTGATAGATGCCTGTCACAATTCGATCGTGAACATAATGTTATGAACAGAATAACAGAATGGTATAAATAACTTTAGGCTTAGCTGTAAACCAATCCTTTAGTGTGATATTTAATATCAGCCATTTGTTTCAATGCCAATGGAAAACACATTGCACTAGGAAAATAAAGCTCTTTGCCCCTGCAGGTGCATATTTTCAGTGAAGGCATATGATCATGTTTTCCATCCAGAACATTATGAACAAAAAAAACATTGTACAACAACAACAACAAAAAAAAACTTTAAATGGTGAGTTGTCAAAATATTCCCTACAAATTGTCTCATCATAAGACCAAACTTGTGGAAGCACAGAATAGCAGGTTCCACACTTCCACATGTGGCAGTTCAAATAAAAACAAAAAGCACAGAATAAGGACTTTTATGATCCTTATGAATGTGTACGCATACAGTAACAAAGCAACTCCCCTTCAAAGGGTGGCAGCAAACACACAATGAATCCAACTTCACAAGCCAATTCATGAACAAATGAAACACATTTGGGCATTTTATCCATCTGTATATATTGTATTGGAAAGCACCTAGTAGCTAGTGGCATGCGTCCGCAGGCGCTGTTACTATGCATGACTCGCATCAACAAAACCATATTATTCTGTTGCGGGATGATCATTCATCTGTTCCAAAAATGGTTTTGGCTCCCTTATTTCTTGTCAGATTTCAATAAGATATGGCTAAAAATAAAACTGAGAAAATTGCCAATGTTTTGATATGTAAAAGTATGTATTCTCAAAAGGCATAAATACACAAGCAGCCTGGTCTCTGCCAGCATCTGTCAAGATGGTAGAGAGCGCTAAACAAGTTAATTTAGACATAATTGCTGCTGTAGTAGTCATAGTTTGGTAAACACTTGAGGAAATATTTTTATCCAATTTGATGTTGTTTGATGTTCTTGTGGCAACCAACGGACAGAAATTGTACTTAAATGTAAAAGGAAGATCAACACCAAAAACAAAAAGATTTCATACTCAAAAAAAAAATAAAAACAGTACATAAAAATCCCAAACAGAACATTCACTCCATTATGGTGCTATGTTTTCGGGCTTGACGTTTAATTTGTAAGTAAGTGGTTGATCTGTCACAGTGAGTGTGTGGGTCACATATTTTATGTTAACTGAACCGATACTTACCGAATTGCACAGCACGTGTACATGCTGTACAAGTCAAGCTACCGTAACTGACTATTTTAAACATTTGTTTGGTGACCTACAAAAATTATACTCTTGTTGTCGTAGTGTTGACAATCAATAGCGGAAACTGCTTCCTTCCTTTTCCGGATTTTTTGTGTGGCTGTTTGCAGCGCGTCATTTACCCTACTATCAATGTTCCCGACCCCAACGCGTAGCAGTGGTGCCAGTGTGTCACCCGCTAAACGTGATGTCCCATCAGGTAATATATGTTTAACACAGGAAACAAAACAACATTCATTTCCTAGTGAGAGATCATTTTATTCATAATTTTCTTCCCAATTTTTAAGTAGACAAATCAAAAACAAGGCTGTTGTGAAGAATGTATATGTAAAGGTAGAATGCTATAGTTAGATCAGCACAAAAAAAAAGCAGCACATAGACACAGTTTAGGTCTCCAAAGCCAATTGAACATGTTTTAACCACGATGCTTACAACATTTTAGTAGTTTACTGATAAGCCTAATCTCAGCTCCTGACGAAATTGGTTCTTTACTTGGCCCGGCAAAAATGGGCTGCTGAAATATCAGCCTTTTTTGAGGTAAACAGATATGGTGCTAAGGAAACACTCTGCCCAGCTTAGCACTGTGAAAGTTTTTGCTACAAAGTGCTTTCAGGAAATACGAAAACAAACCAACAGGTGTGTTCATTTGACTAAAGCCATGAATCCAGAGAGCAGAGCTGCAAAGTGGCACAGGCACCATTACATGTGCTTGATTAGATCATTGAATTCCAATTGATTAAAGGGCTATGAACCATCTGCCACCTTTTTGAGGGCTGTGCAAAGAGATTGATGATGTTTATCAGTTTCTATAAAACTCCAGAGGTGGCTCCAGAGCCAGCTTATAACTGGCCTTTAGATCAATATCGGCACAACAGACACGGCAAAAATGATGGAAGCATGCTTTCAGCCCTGCATGTGTCTGTGTCTGTTTGTGTGTGTGTGTGTGTGTGTGCGGGCGTGTACTTCAACCAGAGTCTGAAATTGAAGCATCTGCTACCAAGGACAGCCCATTCCAAGGGTGGAAATGGCTTTCAAACAAACCCATAGGTGTGCTGAAAATGACTGTTACCAACTGCAAAACCGTGGAAAATTAGAAGTTATACTTGGTTTCACACACAGCTAGGAAATTTTAAAAAAAATGAGATGTAGCAGAATATATAAGGAATGCTTCCGCCTTTATAAAAAGTGGCACAGAATTCCCAGAAGAGTACGCAGAAACTCTTTGAATTTAAATGAGTAAATCAGACTCCTTTAAATGCTGTTGGAGAGATACAGTATATAGGCACCCTTATGACTAAATTTAATTGTTGGACTGATTTATGACCCTAATCGTTAATTGCTTTTAATTTCCGGTGATCGGATGTGCCCCCTCTAAAATAAACATTTCATTCCCCAAAATAAACATTCCTTTGACATCTGTTAGTCCCATCTTTGTGACATTTGTTTTGGTAAACTCCTTCTGACCTCTGAGTTTTAAGAGTAATGCAATTAAAGTATGAAAAAACAATAAGTGTTACATAATCAAGATTAATATATAGTATATACTATTCCTTGAGAAGTTTAAATAGATTTTGTTGTTGTAATTACCTCTGGTTTTAAGCAGAACGTCTTCCTGATACACAGCATGAAGGGGAGGGGAGAGGACTGACCCCGCCCTGCTGAACATGCCATCTGTGTGAGGAAGTAAAAGCCCCTCAGGATGGTCAAGACATTTGCTCACCAACTTTCTGTCACCTTGTTTTGGTAAACGCCTTCCAACATCTATGAGGTTTAGAAAGAATGCAATTAAAAGGGACCAACAATAAACATTTACTGCTAGGTACAGTCTAACAGTTGGCATAGGATGAGGAGACAGTGACAAACAGACAAAGACCACAAAGGGGAGGGTCGATGGCAGTGGTGCTCAGTACACGCGTGTGTATGGCGTGTGTGTGTCGAGGGTTAGGAGGGGGGGGTGTGCACACATGTGACCACGTGTGAGGGATTTAAAGTACAACACAATTAAACTATAAAAAACAATAAGTGATAATCAGTATCAAGAATAATATACAGTTTGTCACCTTTCCAGAGAAGTTTAGATTTAGAATCTTGTAATTACCTAAGGTTTTGCTGTTTGTGCGTCCGTGCGCGTCGCTGAGTAAAAGTAAACACATACCTCTAAAGAAAACCTAGTTTAACTGTTTTACTGCATTATTTATGGTAGCACAATTAGTCAGTGCTGACTGTGAGTTTGTGATTTCCTTCATCCGTTCCGAAAACTGTCACTTCAATTTTAAACTCTTATAGTTTTTTTTTCTGTAACACTTGCTAGTGTGATACATTTCAGTAAATGCTCCTCATTTGTACATGTACTTCTTAAGAATATGTGTCAGACAGTAAACGGGCCTACGTGAGGCTACTCAAATGTAACTTTTCTGCAGTAAAAGTGAAAGACAACCTCTAACATCGCTCCCTTTCCAGAATTTGTCCTCGCATCATTGTGAATGCTTTCGGTCAGTTTTCAGTATTTTAGGGGGGGCACATCCGATCACCGGAAATTAAAAGCAATTAACGATTAGGGTCATAAATCAGTCCACCAATTAAATTTGGTCATAAGGGTGCCTATATATCTCTCTGCTGTTCTAATCTCAAATGATTTATTTCTATGAAATGTGCATCATTTCATGTGTGTCAATAAGGCCTTTTAAATTTTACTCTCACCGAGTCAGTGTGAATTAAAACACTGCAAAAGGTAGATAAAAAAACAAAAAAACACTTGCTATCTCTGGAGCTACATAGTATTAATCATATGCTTATCGCTTACACTTATCTGTCCTATTTACCTGATTTAAATCTGTATCTGTGTTATCACTGCCTGGGCAATGCCTATGTAGGCTAATAATTAATTACATTTTCTCAGCAGCGACTACTGGGAACAATGCATTGCAAAGGACAAACCACGCCAGTTTTTCAAATTTTATCTGCAGACTGCTTTGTTTTGTATGTAAATTACTTTCAATTGAAAGGTCAAACAACACCAGACACATATCACCTTTCAATAGCAAATAACCTTTAAGCTCAGTGAAAAGGATGTAAAAGCATTGCATTTTTAACTGACGTGAACCCAATAAAAGTCTGCTACGAAAGGACGTTCATGATCAAGATTATTTATTCCAAGGTCTACCGGAAGAGAGTTAATCAATGGTAATAAGTTAGGAGTGGCATATTTAAAGCATGATTAGCGCATGTGCTTACTCTTTGTTGTTTGCAAATTATAATCCATTTTACAAACCTAACTTCACAGCGCTGACACTTCTCTGGTGAACACGATGCTCTCCTCCAAATACAATCTCCTTAAAAAGAGTGTGTTTACAGTGCCACTTTGTGCATCCTAAATTTGCAATTAATTACTTGATTAATTACTTAAATTAATAACAGTATGTTTATTTACTGGCATACACAGTAATATGTGTCCACATCATGTAAAGCAAAAGAGTTAATGTTCAGACCCTCAAAGTCTGATTGTTTGGGTAAAATCTACTTCATATCTTAGCCCGATATTTTGTGCTATTTGCATTAAAATAAAAGTGCTACAAAAGGCTTTCAAAATCCAGCAGTGCTTTTAGCTGCTAATTAGTGCATTCTGACAGACGGTCACAAAAACAAATACTGCTCTAAAAATAAAACTCACCCGTTATCAAAGAATGCACAATTATAGTTACAGTCAGTAGTGCTAAACGACACAAATACAAAAAAAAAAAAATAATAATAATAATAAAATTACATATGTGCGAAAGGCTAGTGAGTGTCTCACTAGACGTGTCTCAGGAATGTGAAAATTAAAACCCTGCTTGGTGAATATATGTAGTGCAGCACTATTATGACTGCTATATGACCGAAAAATGTCTTTTTAATTTGCATTGATGTAGCCGCATTCCTGTTGTGAAAGTCGACGAGGGCCTGCCGACATTTAGAGTACTGACTGTCCCACACGGTTTGACGGTGTGATCGGAGAGACCGAGATCATTGCGAAGGATTGGAAACCCACGTCGGTCGTCACTCCCTGAGCTAATTCATCAGAGCTCCTCGCATGGTGAGGACGAATTCCAACGTATCGGACACATCAGTAGACTTTGTAGAGGCCACAACTGACCTTGTCAATCGAACAGCGACATATTTTCAACCAGTGAGAGACCTATACTCTCAAGGGCATAACCAAGTCAGAGTCTATGAATAATTTAAACACTTGTGCCACTCTATATATTTCATCGAAATATATTACCAAAGAATAAAACTTTCTAAATATTGGGTGAGTAGAAGAGTAATACCTCCTTTTTTATGGGGTTTTGTTCGAAAAATCAAATTCTCCTTTTGCTCGCACGTTCTTTGCTCACCGAATTTGGAATTCGTCTCTGCAGCACACCAGAACCAGAACCATAAAGGCTGCGATACAAAGACAACACACAGAGGGCCTGTTGCCAGTAATAATTCATGCTGACAGAAACACACAGGGACTAGTCATTTAAAAGTTCAGCCCTGTGGCAGTCTGCAGAAGGAACAAAGTGTTGATGGACATCTTCGTTACAGAGTCAGCCATTGCTCTCTGTTGGTTTAAAGAAACTGAGAGCTGGCACACGTACTGGAAGTTGCATTCAAGAATGCAACTTCAGAAACAGAAGGGACACTGTGGATGTTGAGGAACAGATTTTTTATGCCACAAAAAATCCTGTTCTGAATATATTTTGATAGCATGATATTTTATCTCGAAGTGAATTCGAGGACACCATACTACATAAGCCTTTGTGATAACAGGTTTTCAGAATACTGTTACCTAATAACGAAGAATAAAATTACAAATGTGTCTTGTAATTAGAGTTTTCTCATGTATCTATTATGTGCTTATAAACTAAACAAATCGCCACAAATGCATCAATATTGCTGAGAAGAACATAAAAAAGGAGAATTTGAAATGTGGTTTACAAATAAGGATTTCATTTATCAAAGCGGAAGAAGCTGTCTACTCCAACCCAATATTTTCCCTCATTGTTAAATCATAAATTATTTGACCATATTTTTGGACAGCTACGTTTCAATTCAACTAGTCACTCCAGGTCTGATTACCTAATGGTAGAACTGAGACATCACATAAAAGACTTGCTACCAGTTATCATGTCTGCTGGCAGTGGTTTCTCCAAAATGGAGGCAAAACTAGTTTTTAGGATAATTATTTTTTTCACACAGGGCAAGGTTAGTTTGAATAGCTTTTTTTCCACTTGAAGAGAGAAATAATCATTTCAAAGCTGCTTTTTGTATTTACTCAGTCTACCTGTCTTTCATTTTAAAATTAGCTTGACCTAAAAATATTTAAGTGTTACACAAAAGCAAAAAGAGAAGATATACTTCTTTTTTTTTTACCCCCCGGTAAGTTAAATCAAATATATAGGGTGAAAATCCATGTAGAGACAAGGGTTTTTATGTTTTTTTTAAAGTTCACTCTGGCCTGCAAACAGATGATTTTTGGAAGGCTAAAAAAAAGAGTTTCTTACAAGCTGTAGAGGTGCACAGTTTATTTTTATTAGCACATTGAATCATGTTTTCTGCTTTTATCAAAGTTTATTAGTGGAAACTAAATTTAATGCAACACTTCTAATCACAATCCAGTTATGCTGCTCATTTCTGTAGCTGCAATCACTGCACAACAATACACAGCAGCGCACACCTGACAGTTTCCAGCCCTGTAATTAAAGCTTTACGACCACGATAGCTCTGACCTCCATGGAAGTCAAGCAAGGCGCGCCTATTTGACAGCTCTAAATTCAGTGCAGAGTCAAAGGGGTCACTGTCAACAGTCTGCTTTTCATAGTTCTCATTATTCTCAGTGCAGGAGAAGGAACACTAGACATCCAGAAGAAGGTTAAACACCTACAGCCTCAACATTAATGCCACGAACCCCAATTTTGATAATGTGCTCAACCTGTACAACCATGCTGTGATACTTGGCCAAGATTGAAGAGAGTGCCATTAAGTTGCCGCACCAGAAATTTCCTGCGGTTTCATTTTCAATGTTTAACGCAGCGCGCCTGAGATAAGAGGGCCATGTGTCATAATTACGCCCTCCCTGTGAGTACACCATTACAGGAACATGAATCAGCTTTTCTCCAGAAAAGAACAAATAATGGTAAAAGAATAATGCTATTATGTTGCTGCTTAATTTTTTTTCTTCCAAAAGTCTGGTAGCCCATTAAGTGCTGGGCGGACTGGCCCCATTTCTCAGACAGAAAGTCAGATTAATAGTGGAGCTCATTTAGTTTCCAAAGTGTTTGTTTGATTTATACGTGCCTCTTAAAAAAATGCATACAGCTTTCTCCTAAGATGACGGATGGAAATTAATAATAATTGCTTTCACATCTTGTTTTCTGTCTTTGTGGGCTTCAAAAGAAGAAGTTCTAGAGTAGTCGTGTAAAAACCAGCCCATTGCTCTACCCTTCGGTTTGGGCTCTCGGCTGTTGAGAAACGATTTGCTTCCTGGATGTGTGGACTCTGTTGAGGTTTAAAGTTTTACCCAATCACCAATGTTTGGCTGTGACGTATGCAATGCGCCAGTTTGATGCTGTGAAGCTCACAGGAAGTTGTCTGCGCTCTAAAACAACCATTCCTCGCTGCAAAGAGAGAAGTGCCGAGCCAAACGAGGCAGCTGTTGATGTTAATATAATTGGATAATTTGATCTACTGCATTGTTTAGTTGTACTGTAAATTTTGATGTCTTGTAATTTTGAGGATTATAGCTTACAGATAAAAACCCAAAATACTGCCTCACAGGAAATCAGATTATGTACAAAAAACTATAAGAAATATTTCCTTTTCTTTCATCCTAATAGGTGAATGTCTTTTAAAAGGACTTAATACGAGAAGTGTGAATATTATTTTAGAAGGCAAAAACAGCAACCAGCTTCATTTTTGCAAGACAGCATTTGACACATTACTTTCCCTGCTTTCTCGTTAATTAAATTTGGTTTATTCCTCTCTGACAAATTTAAGCCTCTCATAGAATATTCAAGTTCAGTCTAGGGTCAGCTGACCCTAGATTTGAAACTAAAATGAGACAGTGACATCACAGCAAAGGTAACATACACACGTGCCATCCAAAGTGAGAGCACCGCAAAAGAGACGCACGTAGTTCAAAGACATGACAAGATTTGATATTCCAAAAAATCCGCTTTGCTACATGATGTTTGGATCCGTTTTTCCATGCTGGACTACACGTAGAAAAGCAACCGCGACAGCAGTTTCGGAGGCTCTGCTGAGCGAAGAAACTTTTCGTCAAACTTCCGGACCTTCCCAACTCCAAATGAAACACATGCGACACATTGGAAACGTTGACAACAACGTGTCAAACCGCTAATGCATTCCACGTGTTCACTTTCAGCGAGTTGGTGCTTAAGTTCTGCTGTGTTTTAACCCCTCCATCTGCCAAATCCATCAAATGCTGACAAGTGTTAATTAGATATCAACAATTCATTAGCACATTTGTACTCACTTGCGTCCAGGTAGATTTAGATGCAGATGCGTTGCGCACCAGTCTATCCTTTTAGAAGACACCGCAATGTGCAATATGTAACGCAAATGATTACATGCAGCTGGATTAAAGATTTATTCCATCAATTTAAATGTCAGTATGACCTTTTTCATCTGGTTCAACCTGTGCTTCAATCACGTTTAGCTAAATGATTAAAAATGTGACTTGAATTAACTTAATAAAATTGCAATGGCCTTGTCTGCAGCAGCCTTAAGTCAAGGCAAGAGTCTGCGAACTGCATTATGGATCCACAGCCAGAGACACACAGTAAATCATTTTAGTATCAACTTTGAGCTGGGAAGTCGGAGTGCAATACTCTCCGGCATCCACTTCCACACCTGTCAATTACAGTTTCATAAGATTATTTTATTGCAAACTGTGCTCCAACTTGCTATTACCTGTCTCCATTTCAGATTCTCTTCTGTTATTTATTGAGTTGCGTATTTCCGTCAGTAATTTAAAATAGCAGTGTTACATATGCTGCTCTGCTCCCAACCGTCAGAACCAGAGAAGTGAATCATCACAACACACCAGGCTCCGCAGATGGAAAGCATTCTGCTAACGGTTAGCAGAAAACTCCTGACTTAATGTGGATTTGAAATACTAAAGCAGACTATCTTGCAGTTAATTTGTTCAGCTGCCCTTATCATGTTGGTATATTGCAAGCCCTTTTCACAGGTGATGCAAAGTTTTGAATTCGACTGTTTTCGCTTTATTGAATAGAAAGTTATTCCTGGTGCGAAGGAAGAACGGCAGTCCGACTGCTCAAATCAAGGTTTCGACTCACCAACAAACAGTTACACATGACAGGATTATATAACATTACATTCAAATTTACCATTTAACCTGTTTTTATACATATGCAAGAAGTCTATTAAAAATGAATGTACAAGTATCGTTAAGTACAATTTCACATTTCCCCGAAAGAGGACCATTCCAATTCCTTACCTGCAACTGTGCATCAGATCTGCTGTCAAATTAACCTCTTGTTTTGTACGCCACAAAAACAAATAATACATTCCTACGTTAATTCCCTTTTGAGTTTTTTCCTAAATAATTTTTTGACATTCAGTGGAAGTCTTTTGAACAGGTTTCTTAAGTGTAGTTAGGAAACTGGTTCTTAAAAGCTGAAGTCGTCGTGTCATTTGTGGCCTTGATTTGGATGCTTCATTCAAACTGTAAGCTTCCAAGCACAAAGTGCTAACTTCAACTTTGCTTTTCCACCTGAAAAGAGCTGTAACTGCTCTTTAGTTTACAATCGATCAACATCTCTGCTGTCACAAGGCCAAGGAAATCACCTGCCAGGATGAAAACAAATTAATTGCTTTCAAATCGCTGAGGGTACGTACTCCAGTTCAGTTCTGTAATTAGTTTCTTTTTGTGACTAGTTGGTGTCATGACGAGTGAAGAATTTAATTATTAACTATTAATTAACGCGGGCTTCTAATAACTAACATCAACTATAAGTTGATGTTAATTATTTTATTTTGGTTGAAACTAAGCAAGTTTTTGGAGCCTAAAGAAAACTGAAATGAAAGCTTTTAACAATTAAAAGCAGTCCTTATTTAATGTAAAAGTTAAAATTTTAAGTGAACAAAACTTTCTACCCCAGATATTATTCTTCTTAAGAAAAGTAGCCATTAGATTAAATTGCTGGACAGTGCCTTTATTTTTAGTGTGAAACAGAATTCCTGGAAATGCTGTGCAGTTGTAACATCATCTCTTTAATGATAGTGATGGTATTTCACACTTTAGTTTTAGAGCAAAGTAGTTCATACGGCAAGTTTAAGATTGAAGTAAGCGTTTCATTTAACGGCAATGTTTTGAGGTGGGCCAAGTAGAGTCCACATTTAAACCAGATAGAAAATCTGCTTGGGGAGCTAAATATTTGCATGATGGCAATAAGACTTGGAGCTCATCACTGAAGACAGATCGTCAAAATGTGAATGAAAACATGCAAAAAGCTGCTCAGCAATTTTAAAAAAGCGTTTCATTACTGTATTGCCAAGAAATATTTCCCTCAGACGACTGAAAAGGTTATGAGTTATTTACAAAACTGATTCTTTCATAAGGTGTAAATAAAAACATAGAGAGGTCATTTCTGACTACAGAGACTTTACATCATCTATATGTATACAATACATTGTATTCTCTATAGATGAGACATATCAGTGAAGCGCACCTGCATTTTACAGGTCTGCGGTCACATTCTGGGACACAGATCGACTCCCTTATGCTATGTTAAAATTCTCACCCAGAAAATATTTCAGTGTGCTTGTCAGAGAGTTCATTTCTTGCAGTCTGTTCTTTGTTCTGCTTTCCTATTTCACGTTCTCTGATGATTGATCAGCCCATCTGTCCTCCATTAAGTGAATACCTCCCTCAGTACATATCAGAGATTTAATGGCCGTGATGGAAGAATTTCAAGAAATCAGTGGCCACAGCATATGTGTCCAAATAGTACGTACAATATTGCTTGATATACTGCAGCCTGGTCTCACTGGCCCCTGGTTGAAGGTCGTTTTGACAGCCACAGTGAAGTCAAGAGTTTTCAACAAACACAAGCAGTTCATCAAAGCAAACAGCCAAGGGGGTTAGGATTAGGGTAGGGATAGTTTTAGGGTTTTTGTAAAAAAAATTTAAAAAATCACCAAACCAATTTTTAAAGCAGGTCTATAGAAAACTAAACAAAAACATTATACTTAGGCTTAGTTGACCTATTTTATCAACTCCAACAGCAATAAGACAGTAGACTTCTCTATGTGGTATTGTATTCAACTTTCACTCTTCAACCAAATGTTCAGTTAGTGAAAGGTTCGTTTGAGAGAAGAAATTGCAGGATTTACACTCTGCTAAAAAAAGATGACTGGAGGACTGGAACTTGATGATCATGAAGCTTATTTAAAAATAGCTGCTGATAAACTGAAGTTTTTATTCTTTAATCACTAAGCAGACATAGATCCCCAAAAGTCGACCTTATAAACTGCTTATTTCGTCAAGAGCAAGACCATTTGGATTCCAATTATTTGCTATGAAAAGCAATTACACTGATAGCATCATAATGCCGTCCTGTCTTATTTTCATATTCCTCATATCAGATAAATTTGACTTCAACATTCTAATGACCTATTTCAGATTGTTTTTATTAAAGACGATGGGTACAAGCACGCATCGTTTAACGCGCTTTTCCTCTAGACTTCTAAATTTGACACTGGATACGAACGCCTGACCAGAAATATGGAGCAAGGAGCACCTCGCAGCATGACTTATTAATTTAGAAAAAAAACCCAAAAAACAGTTTGATGTCATTCCTCAGATGTTGTTCTCTCTTGTCAGATGTTGTCAGTTAAAAAAACAACAACAACACATATGCGGTAAATGAGAATCTCTGATTACTGCATCTAGTGTTTGTGGGTTGGAAGAGAAGTGCAAATTACTTCCATCTGCCGGACTCGATAGGAGAGCTTTTCTACTGCATGCACTTAATCCAAGCTGCTTTGCAAAAGATAAATTAGCACGACAAAAAAAGTTGCCTTCTTCGTTAATTCCAATCACAGTAAAAAATAAATAAATAAGAGATAAATTAAATATCACATTTACAGCTGAAAGTGACACACATTTGGAAGGTTTTGCTAAATGGGCATGACTTTAGATTCTCACTCAAAGACTAGTTGCAAACGAGGTTTCCCTTGCCATCCGTTCGACCAGTGCTGAATGTGAAATCCCAGTCAATAACCGTTCATTAGTTAATATAGAAAACGACTTCTCGGGATCACAATTCCGGCTGCCTACATCATTACATTGCGAGGTGATTTGAAAAGTAATTTGATTAGACCATTTAAAACAATCATACGAACCAGCAGCTATAAATTATTAGCTGCTTAATGGCTCATGTTATTGCACGGCCTGAGAAGCTGATTGCTGTGCTGCACTGAAATAATAGTTTAGACTCAGACCGTGAAAAAAACCCCAACAAACTTCCCCATATTGCCAGCCAAAGCAATGGCACCTGTTTATTTGGACACAGGTGAAGGCGAGTGCTCAGTAGAAAGGTCAAAGCTTTTATGGGATAATATTCTTCTAAAAAGAAAAGACAAGGGGAAAAAAAAACAGGTCGGTTCTAGGTTGACTATTTCTGCTAAACAAGAAAACATTCTGCTAAATTGGCTTTATTGATTTTCCAAAGTTAAATTGTGTATGTCAGGAAAGATTTACAATAGTTTCAAAGCTTTTCCTCCTGCCAAGCTTCCATTTATTATCTTAGATACAGCTCACAGAATATGTGTGGGTAGACAGATGGTGTTGCTCCACAGGTCAGAAAAGGACCTGTGGCCAGGCCAGAAAAGTCCAGAAATGCCTCAGGACTACACTAGCATGGTGGGAAAAAAAAGTCAGAATGTTTAAAGCAAATTACAGTGCAGTCAGATCCTATTAATCATTGTCACCAGTCAAACCTTTGGGAAGGTTTTGCAAAACCGTGCTGTGAGGGATTCCTTACATTTACATATATTTTTGTTCAGTTCAAATGATCTCTAGCTGGAATATGTGAGATATAGAATGTTTTTGTTTTTTTTCTAAAACTCACAAAAGCTCACGAGGGAGCTAACGTCCATTTTCTTCCGCCAGCAGCAATTGTCAACAAGCTCTTGACCACAGAAGTGTCAGCCGCTGCTCCGGGGCTGCTGAGTGGAGCAGCAGAAGACTGAGGCAGCACAGGACAGCTCCTGAGAGGAAGCTCTATGTGGAAGGATTTCAAACTTGTTGCATTGATGAAAGCAAAAAAAAAAAAAAACTGTTGTTAGATTTGAACCCAGGACCTTCTTGCTGCAAGGCAGCAGTGCTAGCAACTCTACGTTATAGTTTCAAATTCTAAAGATTCTTTCGTCAAAAAGATAGAGTAGAGACGACAACCTGATGTTGCATGCAAAAGTTAAATAGCTATAGGAAATATACCACAGTGCCTTGGAAATGTCAAAAATAGGTAATGTCCAACTACCAGCTACATTTGGAGCCGAGTGTCTGCACCAAGCTGAATTAAAAACAAAACAAACAAAAAAAAACCCCGTCTTTTCCAACATTGAAAACATTCAACACCATAATGCAGAGGCAGTTCGAGAATGGTTATATTCAGGGTAGGAATAGAAGATCGACCCAGGTGGAAGAGCTTCTTAATCTTTGATTTTCCTCATAAGTGTGGGGTGGAACAGATCAGGAAATCTATAAGCAAACAGGGGCACATCTGCAGAAAATGAATGAAGTCATTTTGAGGAGAGAGGTGAACGAGAACTATTCTCTCTATGGGTCTGTTGACTGATCCGCGTGAGCTCCTATATAACCTCACTAAAGACCATGGCTTTAGCTTAAAGATGCAAATATGCAAATGTTGCTTAATTTCCCTTTTGGGATCAATAAAGTATTTTTGGATTGAACTGAATTGAATCGTGTGTGAGGAAAAATACTTAGGACAAATGAAGTTTGTTTCAGATCATAATTACAACAATTGATTGTCAAAGTGCCAATTTAAAAGTATGGACAGTTATGCCACCAGGTTAATGCAGCTTTATATATATATATATATATATATATATATATATATATATATACATATATATATATATATATATATGTGTGTGTGTGTGTGTGTGTGTGTGTATAATTTTGATAAATTAGTTTTTCACTTAAATTGGGCACAACATTGTTTTTTATGAAGAATGCTTTTTCCAATTCCCATTTTTAACATCAAAGCAAACTGCCACTTTATCTATAATGTGCAACACACTGATCTGTGACAAACACACTGTGTAAGCTGAAGGGGGCGACCTGGTCTCAGACGAGTGGTGAATTACATATTGAAAGAGATCATATAAAAAAAAATTGCTATAAGGAATATGAAAAAGAATCGCACAAGTACTGATTTATCTACGCCGATAAAAACAATCCACAGTGTTATCTCAATCGTTCTAATACTGTAAAAGCAAAACACTGATACGGTTTTTTGTTTAATTTAATAGTGCAGAACCAAAACATCAACTAATTCCATTTAGCTAGCAGCTTCAGAATGATATTTCACGACATCAACTCAAGACGGACGTGATTCCCAAATGTGATTAACAATAGAGAAGGAGGAGGGGTGTCAATGAGAAGCTAGCAAATCAATTTATTACAGCCAGTGGTTTCAGCCACTTATTTGTTTAATGTAGTATGACATTCCTCCCAGATGACTCCCCGTCAGTTTTATCCATATTAATGAGCACCATCAGCTGGCAGCGTGAGATAAATTTGCCGCCTCCTTTGTCCTCACATAGAGAAACCCAGTTGTAATAAAAATGTAGGGCTCCTGTTGGTTGTAATGTGCCAAAACCAAACACACCAAAAAGTGACTTCTATTAGAGGAACAGGGGAAACGTGGCACAGTTTGAGGTGCTTTACATCCCAACACGTGTTCCAGTTACTTTAAGCCTTTCCTTAAATGACTGCAGCATCTTTCAACACATTGTGATCTGGTTGTCAGCTTAAGGCAATATTTGAAACATTGGAATTTTATATTACATGATGCAAGCTAAGATGTTTTGCTTACAGTACGCCTGTCAATATAAGCAAACATGAAAGAGTCAGTTTGTGGCTTTTTTTTTGTTGCTTTTAATGCTTGATTCCTACCAAAGACAGATAGGCGATACCACAAATGGTTCAGACAGCAATAAACAAGATGCTAATCAGAAGCAAATCGCCGTAATGCACATGTTCATGGGAAAGCTTTCGTATTCAGATGAGCTCGTAAGCAGAGGCTGGCAGCCTAGTCTCATTTAATGGTCATATTTCCTGTACACTGCCTTTTGATGAAATATGCTCTTTTTGTTTGGTTACCTTTCCTCCATTACCATTAGTTGGATCTCATTAAAGCAATCCCCTTATGCTGCATTTTTAACATACCTTCACTGACAAAGTGAGCTTGGCACCCAGAGGGAAAAACCTCGATTACATTATAGTGTGCCTAACAACCAGATATATGTTTGGAAAAGATCTATGGAAGTAGCTGGGATGTTCAGATGTCTTCAAAGACACACAAGACAGCTTTATTAACACTTGGCAGAGATTTGTAGAATTTGTGATTTAGGTTTGCATGGCCAAACGGTCATTATATACAACTGTCCAATATACCCAGAATGTGTGTCACATAGGCCCAATCTTGCAAGTGGTAGTTGAGGGCACCTAACACATTGTACATTTTTTCCTCACCCAAGACACCCCACATCAAGAAAACATGTTGCGGCTCAATAGGTACAATCACCGTCTTGCAATCTAAAAGTTGTGTGCGCGATTCCAGTTTTCTCTTACCACATGTTGATGTGCCCCAGGGTAAGGCACTTAACTCCAAGTTGTCGAGAGTGTACGAATGTGTGTGCATCTGTGGCTATCTGTGCCCATCAATAGCCCATCTGTGGGCTATTGTGTAAAGCACTTACAGTGGTCAAAGAGCTAGATAAATTCAGACAGGATTCCCATGACAGCTGCATGTTAGATATTTTGCAGCGCCGCTTTTTGTTCCACACCACATTATAACTGTCCAATCATGCGGCAGCTATTACATCAGAGCAGAGATGGCTGCGATACGAGTGCTGCTACGATCAGTATCAGTCAGCATTAACTAATTACATGTTGTATTGTACCTTGTTTGCTGATAAACCATGGGTGACCATCATGTGTCTGAACGGCGGTATCTCTGGTTAGCTCAGAGATCAAGCTCAACTATAGCTCTGATGGCCCAATTATAACATTTAAGTATTTACTTCTTGTTGCACAAGAGAAAATTCTGTTCTACACTGATTTGGTGTTGTGTCCATGCCCAAATAGAGTGCCAAGCCTTTTTTTTTTTTTTTTTTTTTACAAGAAACCCCCTCTGTGACTTTACTTGTAGGCATCTCCAGCTCTATTGGAGCTTCATAATAAGCCAATAGTTAGACTCATGTGTCAAACAGTACAGTATGCTCAATTAACTATTCAAAGTAGTTTAGAAAGTTTCTATCTCAGGAAACCCAGCAGATTGGAGTTTACCAGGGAATCAGCTGGTAAACTGGTTTCTCCAACTGCTTCACCGCTACGGTCCTGCAAACTTTAGTTGCATTCCTGTTCCAATACAATTGAATCAAATAAATGGCTCGATACAAAGCCTGTGAATACAAGCCATGTGCAGAACTTGATGATGAGGTAATTTAGACATTTGATCCAAGTGTGTTCAAGCAGAGACCCACTGAAAACTTGCTGGACCGTAGCTCTGGAGGACTGGAGTTGGAGGCCCTGGATATTAAACATACAAAGAAATGGATCTTGAGGACTGACTTCGGAGAGCCACTCTTCTAAAGCCAGAACAGTGCCTATTTTTTCTAGAGTTGTAATCCTAATGATTAAGGATTTCATTTCATTTTGATCACTTATTTTGTCATTAGCTCGAATAAAATTTGGGAAACATTTCAACTATCCTAACCCTGAACAACGTTCTGAAGTCCTATATGTGGGTATGAATTGCTCAGGGAACAGAATGAATGAATATAACGTGCTTCATACTGCATTAGCACCTCGTGAGCATAAAGACTGGCGCTATGAGAACTGATTGAAGAACACACCACATATGGTAACCAGTCTTGCGTGGCACGGCAATAGGTGGCCAGCGAATAAGGTGCGTGGGTGACGACAGCAATAAAAACGTTAATTGTTATTTTCCAACTTCCACAAAAGTAGCAGTGTTTGAAGCGATTGTAGAAAATGCGGCAGCACAAGTCCATTAAAAGGCTGCTTGCTAAACTGTTGCTTACAAAAAAAAAAAAGCAAATTACCACTGACTTCTTTTAATAGGAATCTACATCATGTGCTGGTGGCGAGAGAGAGAAAGACAGCATGTTGATGTGAAATAGACAACCCACTGTATCTAACCGGAGCATCTTCTTTGGAGACGATGACCTACTTTTCCCGCAATGCATTTTTAGAACAAGTATCTTTTGCCACAGAATCCATTGCAAAAACACGTCTTAATGCACTCCCTCTTTTCATAAACAGCATGAGATATTAAATACAGCCATTAAAGCAGGGGAGGTCAGTAATTAAGCAAAGTCAGTCACTAATTAATTTATCTCTACATACTTATCTTTGCATATCACATGGGGAATATTAAAATTAACTTCTAGTCTGACAGCCTAAAGGAGGTTAAAAAAAATGAGGAAAATCATTAATCACTTAGTTTTCCAAAAGAAATCAGCTTGTTGCAGTGGAGTCCAACTGCCTACAAGGGTTAATATTGGGCACACATATGCATACTATGATGATAACAGAATAGAATAATAGAGTTTAATTATGATTAGTAAGTTAGCAATTTGACTGGCTACCTTAAGATTAAGGATAAATGAGTACAGAGAATGTTAAGAGTTCAGTTCATTATCCAGGCCCTTCACAAATACAACATACAACACAATAACCCAATTTAAGGCCAAGCACATAAATGATTTTAGTAAAGCAAACTAAATTAAGCAGTCTGTGGCACCCGTAACAGTCAAGTTAAGGTTGTTTTCCTACATTCTGGGTTCTTACATTTGCCACAGTTAGATATTTTTTTTCTTCTCACAGTCAGAGCTGAAATATTCACAAGACATTCAGTCCATGTCTGGTCTCAAGTAATCTGAAATCCAAGTCAGCTCTCAAAGTGTCTGAAAGTGAATACGAACCGTTCTATAGGTTCAGTTACAGTAACTAAACAATGTCAGCAGGCAGGTTCTTTCAGCATTACAAGCTGAAATTAGCTTTATGATTTATAGCTTCTGAAAGCTTCTGTAACTTTTTTTTTTTAAATATATGTTTTTTTTACATATTTCATATAAATCTCACTATGTCATGATAATATAGTATGAAACTGATCATCATGCTCTGGGGGTGCTTCTCTTCAGCAGGGACGGGGAACATGGTCTGAGTTGATGAGAAGACAGACGGAGCCAAATACAGGGAAAACTTAGAAGAAAACCTGCTGGAGTCTGCAAAAGACTTCTGACTGGGCTGAAGGTTCACCTTCCAGCAGGACAACAACCCTAAACATAAAACCATGCCGGGATACAATGGAGTGGTATCCCTGTTCCTCTAATCTGACTGAGCTGGAGCTGTTTTATAAAGAATAACAGGGAAATATTTAAATTACTAGACGTGCAAAGCTGATAGAGACATACCCTCAAAGTCTTGCAGCTGTAACTGCTGAATACTTTTGCACACTGGACTTTTCAGGGGGTGGGGGGTTTGTTTTGAATTTCCACTTCACAATTGTACATCACTTTGTGATGGTCTTTTTGTTTGTTTGTTGTAACACTTTTGCAAGCCACTATAATTAAAATCTGGCCTAAAAGCTCCGCTATGTTTCTTTTTAACTGCAAGGCTTTGCATGTAGGGAAATAAAAAGTACAGTCCTTATTGCAGGAAACTAAACTTTGAAGTTGTAGATATATGAGACACTTCTACAAAGGAGAACACATTTATTTAAGTGTAGTACACCCTCCATTGCAATCACACCACAATATTTAACAAATCTTATACAAAAATGTATCACAGTTACTCCATAAAAAGTGTCGACATTAGAATATCCGAAAACCTTCTCAGGTTAATTACATACGGAGTCCTACTAAATGTGCCTCAGGGATTCTGAAATGTGGTCCAATTAGTAAGGAAATCTTTGGACTGAAGTTTGTCCACAAGTTGATCCTCTCTATGAATAGAATCAGATGGGTGAGAAGGATGGTAATGTATTAAAAAGAGAAGGGAGAGGTAGGTGGGAGGAGGCATTAGGGCGTAAATTGCCTGGCAGAATGTGGCATGAACGGAGCGTGTTCTTGATGAGTATTAATGATATCAGAAAAGTGCAGCCAAACATGCACAGTGGAGAGACAGCGAAGACGGGCTGTAATGGATGAGGCTTAGTGAGAGAAGTGGAGGAGCTAGTTGGACTGCAGCACAGCACTGAATATTAAAAATTAATGACTATCTCGGTGATTTACGGCAACACAAGGGTGCTGTAACCCAACCTGTGTAAGATGGATGTCTTGGGGAAAGCTAGAAGAAGACTGATGCAAACCATGTGAACTACTAGAGAGTGGGTGCATGGGAGCCTGACCCTTATCCTCTGGTACTTTATATCCAGTTGGTGTTTCTCTGACTGGCGAAATGTTTCTACAGTATCCTTTAAGAAAAAAAAAAGAGGAAGCAATAAGACCCTTCGCCTGTGTTATGAGAAGCATATCTCAGACGGGGGTTATAAAAATAAAACATGCTAGGTCTGCTACTATCCAACTTTGAATGAAACCATAAACCTCACACTGAGTGGTTACTGAAAGGAAAGAAAAAAGAGAGGTGGAATCTTTCTTGGCTCATTCTCAGTAAGTGGTAGATGCGCAATGACATGCAAAGTCACTACAGGACCCATTCATTAAATACATTTGAATTTCATTTAATTTAGTCTATTCAGTTGGATTTTTCTATATTGCACCCACACCAAAAAAAGCCCTTGGGTCCATCACAGAGACACACCCACCAGTTAGAGTGGCTTATTAACCTAAAATATATATTGGCTGTGTGAGGAAACGAGAGCACCCACAGAAAACCCACACCTCCACAGGCAATACACAAAAACTCTACACAGAAAGACCTGAGCTGAGATTTGAATCCATGAATAACAGCAGTGCATGCCTTCATATCAAAACGCAGAGATCCGACGGAGTTGTACCGAGTTGTACCGCTGCAACCAATAAGAAAGCACTGTTCGACTGACGGAGGCCAGCAGTGAGACGGTCTTAGGCAAAATAATGCCGAACTAAACAAATTGCACCCAAATGTCAAAATTCGCACAGAAGAATAAATTGAGAACTCTGAAAAAGAACATAAAAGTTCTGATAAAAGATTATCAGCAAAAAAAATGTTGATTTGGGGGTAAGTTTCACTTTAAGAATTGACCGATCATCAAAAGTGTCAGAAAATCTGACACTTTTTCAGTGCACCTCCAGTGTATATCAAGTATATACAGTATATGCCAATAACACCACCTGCAACGGTACTTTGCAAAACACTAATCAGTACAGTTACAGGTGTATTTTGGTGGATATGTTTCTAACACCTTCTAACATCTGAGTCAGACTGGGTGGAGAGCAGCTGTGAACATCTATTTTCAAATCCTGTCGCAGAGAGCAGGATCTCGGTCCGGACTTCCACAAGGTCATTCTAACATATGAATACGCTTTATCGCCATCCATCTTCTCATCTACTCTAACCAGCTTATTTGACCTTGCTAAAGCATCACCACAGCATGATGCTGCCACCACCATGTCTCGCCATGGCGAGGCTGTGTTCAGGATGTGTATGGTTTCTTTTCTGCCACACACAGAATTTTGCATGTAGGTCATCATTTAATTCTACTTTAATCAAACTCGTGCTCCCTAACCCGCCTGCCGTTTTAGGGGCTTGAGTCTAGGAATGTCTTTTTGTCATGTGGAAAACCACGCCTTCTCTCCTTCTACTTCACAAGTAAACACTAATTCGTGTTGGTCTATGTCATAAATCCCAATAAAATTCATCAATGTTTGTGTTGGTAAACATGACAAAGTGGGAGTTTAATGCCGAGTTTAATAACTGGTGGAAACGAAAAGCACGTGCCCACTTTGAATCTGTCTGTTTGACTGGATTGAATGGATTATATATTTCAGCATATGATATGGATTTTTTTGTGTAAGGTGCTTGAGATAACATGTGTAGTGGTTGGAGCTCTACACTGAACTAAATTGATTCCAAAGAGTTTATGAATCCTTTTGAAAAGCGATGTGTTAGATACATTTTTGCTCCTCAGAATTGGTAAGTTTGTTTTTCGTTGTTACTGAAAAACTTTGGATTTATTTTCTGTTTTAATTGAGATAAAAAATACTGCCTTGAACACAGACAGGAAACATAATCTTGTTTCATAATGAGTGGCTGAGTTTATTAAAATCACTGATATATGGTTGAAATGAAACAAAAGATACATGATTCCAAGATTTTGAATGACGCAAATAAGCTCAGTGCCCATTTCTATCATCGTTCCTTCATGCTTGTTACAGGAGCACACCCTTCTCTGCTCATTACCGTCATATTACTTTCAGAACTAACTAACTCCCTGTTAGTAGAGCTGCGGTGTATAGCCGTGTTTTGGGTCAGATTGTTAAGCGTGATGAAACAGTGAGGCAGGAGCTTGTTAGCAGCGAATCACCTTTCTTTCTAACTGCACTTAAAAATGGAAAAATGCAAAAAGAGAAAAATGAAGCACAGTACTGGACACTTTATGCTCAAATTAAAGCAACTTTCTTGTTACAATTTTTATCTGATTTATTACCACTCGTATTAAAAATATTGTTCTTCAAAATGAAATTATGTCGGTTTGAAGACTCTCTCTCTGAACAAATACGAGATAAACCTGTTAGCTCCTATCTACTCTAAGCCGGGTAAATGATTTATGCAGCAGGGTGAACCTCCTGGAAAAAAAAAAAAAAGATCTTTTCAGTGTCAGACCTGATCAGTGAGAAACGGGTCAGAATCCCAGGGATGGTAGTAATATTTCTGTTTCTTCCCGTTGCTATTCGAGATCATGTCTCACAGTCAAAATCAGAATCAGAAAACTAATAATATTAAAGCATTTCATGGATAATATGTAACTTCTATCTGCAGCTTTATTTCCCTGCTTTTAAACAGACGTATATATTTCAAAAGTGAGTCTAGAACAATATTTTTGCTCAGTCCAGATAATATTACAACCCTGATCCACTGACCAACCAGAAAACCTTTATGATCCTCAAGAAGAAACATGTTCCTCAGCAGAATCATGGAAAAAACAAAAATCTGTTTAAAAAAAACTAAAAAGTTTGCTTCATGTTCCTTTTTATGGATGAAAGCCATAGGCAGAAGTTGTCAGAGACATTTGGATTGCCGCTCCATGGATTAAGTCTGGCTAGGCTTCATATTTGCATTTTGAGTATTGTCAGTGTGCCAATTTTTATTGTTCTCCAGTGTAAAATGCATATGGCATTAAAACCTAGCCGGAGGCCATATGAACTGTTGGTGTGCAAAAAATGTGTCTTGGTGTTTTGCCGGTCTGCATTTCCCCTGCAGCTCCGCATCGCCCATGCGCTAAAAAATAAAATGTGCGTTCTTGCAAGCTCACAATCGGAGTTGAGTTGACTTTGCTCAAATATTATGTGTGAGTCTTCACAGTGGAAGTACTTCCTGTGTGTGCAATCAAAGAAGACCGGGAAAGAGCTTTGAATGAGATGGCTGGCCGATGGGAGAAAAGCAACTATAGCCACAGGCTTATAGTTTTTGAATTGATTTTAGTTTTTATACCAATTAAAACAATGTAGAAAATATATTCAGAGTAAGCTGATTCAACTGTAGAATAGTTACCCTGAGTTAACATAAGAATCTATTATTTACTCATTTTATGAATTTTATTGAGAGGTTCAACAGATGGCAGAGCATTTGATAATGAAAAATAAACTAATCAGACATGTTGAATATTGATTTTTCTTTTCTCTTAGCACCTGCCTTAAGAAGAAGAAAGGCCGGTGCTTATTATCAAGCAGAGGAGATAAAGATGACCACACTATGTTCTTCAGGGGGAATTGAATTCTGAAATCAGGTGAAGAGGACATTATGTGGTTCAGGGCTGCACAGTGACGCAGTGGGTAGCTCTGTTGCCTTGCAGCAAGAAGGGTATGGGTTTGAATCCTGAACCGGGGTCCTCCTCCATGGAGTTTACATGTTCTCTCTGCGCATGCATGAGTTTTCTCCGGGTACCCCACACACACACACAAAAAAAACCCCAACATTTTTTGCATGATTGGAAATATCTGGGATAAAAAAAAAGGCATTAAGCTTGCTGGTGCTGTTGATGTCTGCATTTAAGAGGCTTTGGCTGAAGAGGTGATGAAGATTTACCTGCTGCAGAACAGAGACAGCTCAGTCGAATCTACCAATGTAAGGGTTGTTACTGAGGGAATAACTGTTCTCGGTAATCTTTGGGATTTCAGCAGAGGCTGTTGCTCTCTGTTGGGACTAGCCTACGCTTTGGATCTGAAATAACCCAAGAGTATCAGAAATAGTTTTGAGGCATTTCAAAAGGATTCCTAGAGCTGGATCCCAGAAGCCTTTCAGTCAAGGTTCAGCGACTTAGTTATTATTGAGAGGCTGTAGCTGAAAGTTACTGTTATGTCTTTTTATTCACTACTGTTCTCTCTTATGTCATGTTTATTGATAGGAAGCAGCACAGTGAAATTTTCAAGCAATGAACTAAATTTTTAGCATCGTGACTATATATATACCCAAAACTTAACAACACAGCACATGAGACAGTCATCCGTATGTGGTGGGAAATGTACTTCCACTGTTGTTTAATCCACAGTGGAAGTACTGTGGATTAAAGATAGTAAACTGCATTCTGTATGCAGAATGCAGTTTAGTTTGCTGGATCTGTGCTTCAGATATGTCTCAAAAATAGAGCTGTTTATAAAAAATAAATATGTAATTTATTAGAAAAAGCTAACTCATGATCCTCCTTTATATGTTTTTTTTTTTTCTACACCCCCACACACCCCCATCCCCACACGTTTGCGCACCTATCTTTGCGGGGACTTTCCATTTACTTAAATTCATTTCTACAGCCTAAACTTTGCCCTTATCCTAACCCTACCCATTACATACCTAACCCTAACCCTAACCAAAACTCAATTCACACCTTAGTCCTAAATTTGACCCCTGACCCAAAAACAGCGTTTCCCCTTGTGGGGACCAGGCTTCGGTCCCCACAAGGAGCAGTGTGTCCCCACAACGTAGTATATGTCCCCACAAGGTATTAGAAACAAACACACACACAGGCCAGTTAAAAAGTGAGAAAAAAAGGTAGTCGTAAAAAATAGTATTTAAATAGGCTAAGCTTTATTCTCTGAGTTCGAACAGCAGAGGGTTGATCCAGAAAACAAGTTAGTGACCTGGTCTGGATTCTGCAGACCAGGAACAGCCAGTGCAGGTCAATCATTGCGGTATATCGCAGACAGATGGCTGCCTCTCAAGCAACTAAAGTGCTTCCATTTAGATGACAGGAGACACACCTGCAGATTTCAAGTAATAAGTTGCTGTCCTCGCTCCATGTTGAGTTACAGATTCAAAGAGCTAGAAACTGCCAGAACACCTAGAGGTATGTTGCACTTCAATAAAAACAAACAGCGATGGGGTCAAATGTCAGCCGCAGTCCTTGTTATTGGCTTTGCACAGGTGATGGTAGCTGAGCCGGAGGTGAGAAAATTCACTTACAACCACACTGTGTTGCCCTTACACTGAAGCTCGTTGCTTTCAGGGGAAATAAATCCTTGGTTAAAACCTACCATGGAAGATATTACATTTTCAAGTGATTTAAGTTCGTTGATTTTTATCATTAATATTGTTTTATAACTAATAGATGCTATTGAGCTAATATGCTATATGCATTAATTAGGTTTGGGAAAAAAATTAATGGCATAGACAACAAGTGTTGAACACAATTACAGGATTTACTAAATGATATGCAACATTTTCCCTACCAATGTTTGTCAGTCCAGCAAATAGTTATTGTGCGATATATTGGTGCAGGAAACAATTGGACATTTTCAATTTGGAAAAATAGAGACTTATTTACCGATTTAGAATGCAAAAGATAAAAAAAAAGTGGAATTAGTTGCCAAAAAGTGCAAAGTTGCATATTTGGTACTACTTTGACTTTAAAGGGGATGAAGAGGTGGCTGTTTGCCCTTGCACTGATTCAGAAAAGTACTCAAACGGTCCGGCTGATTACGCTACACAATCACCAGCCGCTGCAGCCTATCAACAAGCTCTGAAAAAGCTTTTCACTCACAGAAATACAAAACACGATTAAATACAAAGAGGACAGTCCCAGATGGACACAACACACCTTGGTTGTAAATATCTCCCAAAGGAAAATACATGACAGATGTTCCCAATTGATGCCACAAATGGCAGGAAAACATTCATACCGGTCTTAAGCAAAAGCAAATCTTTAATAGGAGCTAATGTCGGCTGGTTTGACCACATATTTCCAAGTATCGGCTCATTTGACCGCAGCACGCGCAGACCTTCTGAACTCGTCCTCAGAAACGTGGGTAAAAATTGTTAACCACCTGCGCACACTGCTAAATCCAAACAAGGTAAACATGCTTGTTTTCCTCACCAAAGCAGGAACAATTTTCGTCCAAACATAGTGTGAGCCGTAACATCCAAAGAGCTAAGCTTTGGCCTTATCTGACCAAACTACATTCTTACAGGTGTTCTGCAGTCAACATTAAATAAACTTTATCATGCTTTTACTTCAGCAGTGAGTGTGGCGAGAGGTAGAGGTAATTTTATTTATATAGCACATTTTCAGCAACAAGGCAATACAAAGTGCTTTACAGGAATTAAAAGGAAATTCAAACAAAATAATAAACCAAAGGAAAGAGCAAAAGAAGAAAAAGCTGATAATGTTGATCCAAAGTAAATAAACTAGAGAGGCCACTAGGGTTAGTTACTTAAATGTGCCAGTTGTTTTCAGGGTCCTTTCTGAAGGTCACATGCTCCTTCACTGTCGGGCAAATCATTTAATTACTTCCTTAATTGTCTGTTAGAAATCTTAGGAGAGGCACCCAACTGTGGCTGTTTTATGCTAAAACTTAGCACTGTAACATTTAGAGTTTTATAAGTTACCAGTTGATATGAAATTAGCTGATATGGATTTGCACATAGGAGCAGTAACGTTTACTAAATCGATAACTTCATTTGTGGACTAATTTGCTTTTATTTCTTTTCAGACATCTGGTATGAATTTTATTTAACAGGAAGCATTACAGTTGCTTAAACCACACGTCCATCCATATTTTTCTGTGCTGTAATGTGATAAACAGAGTCTGCTTGGGGGTAAAGACACTACTCTGAACTAGCTATATTGTTACCTTTGTTATTGGAAGTAACCACAAAAGTTTCTAATCTCGTTTAAACGCTAAACATCTCATTCAAAAAAGTTATAAGCATAATGGAGGAAAATAGAGAGACACAATAAATCTGACAATTTCTCTGCGCAAACAGCCGTACTAGTAGAAAATTTGAATTAACATTGTTAAATGCATGATTGCCGCAAAGTATGATCTGATAGGTATAAAATTAGTATAGAAATACATTCTTATTATGAACAAAAGTGTTGGAGTGCTCATGGCTTCACTGGGGATGACTGAACACATAATGTGCTTCCAGCTCCTTGCAGCTCTTTCCCTCTGTAGTCTCTCTACAGTCGACAGAGTCTGACACTGCAGCACAGTTTCCTCCTGAAGAGGAAATAATGTAAAGATGCCAAGAACTCTGAGGACACATAACATGATGCTGTACTTATCAATCACTGCATAAACATTTTACCGTGTCCCCTCATGAACGAAACTGGTCCTGTATTATAAAATAGTACATGACAAACAGTAACGCGTGATTTGATTGTAATGCGTTGATTTGAATATCTGCTCTGTTTGTTGATATGAAATGGACTTTAAAGACTGTCTAAGCAGACAGGGAAAAGGACATAGCACACCATATTGCAAAAAGAGGAATGATAGTGTATGTTCCTGATGATTTATTTATAAAACAAAAGCAAATCTTCCTTCTGAAGCTTAATTTGAATGACAGTGAAAGGCAATTATTCCTGCTCACATCTGCCTAAGTTCAGGTTGGATGTGGTGTCGCTCTTTATATTATAATAATATCTATTTGGGTCTCTCATTAGCTGTCCTAATAATGCAATTTCCTAGAAGAAAAATATTCCCCTGGGAAATATATCAGGAAATCATGAAGCAGATGCTGCAATCATTGATTAAAAGATATTGCCAAGATTACATTCATTATGCACTTATGTTCTAAGCACCATTTCTTTATTATGTAAAGTAGAGAAGATTACCAGGTTATGTTAATTAATTATTAATATAAATGCGTGCTTTTCACCCATGTTTCATACCTGAAAACTGAAGTAGGCCGGACTTGTTAATTAGTTCCATATTTTCATCAGAAGACGAAAGCCTTCAGATTTTAATGTGAAGAGTGTTTACATCAGTAAACAAAAGACTTGATCTAATAAAATGTGCCATGAACTGGGAGATGGCTCGATCATTTCAAATCCAAATGCCAAAGGGTTTGTTGTAGATCCTACACTGTCAACGATTTTTATATCAGGATAAATGTCAGTGGATCTGCTCAAATACCCTCACAGACACAAAGCTAGCATGTGCACAGTGAGTCGAATCCATAATGAACTTAGGCGTCAAATGTCCTTTAACTCCCATTCAGAACATTTTTCAGAACTTTCTTTTGTCTGTACAATGCAGCCAATATCTTTGGAAAATTCAGCCTTAAAATGATCCACAAACTAGTCGCTTCGTTCATTGCTAAACTACTTTGATTCTTTATAATATTGTCCACATAAACAAAAGGACAAAAATAGCCTTTCAGGTGATCCCAAATTGCTGCAAGAGATTTGATGACAAGTAAAAAGAGAGCTTATATTTCTCCAGTTTAGTTTATCTTCAGAGGTTATTAGTTCAGTTCAGGGTAAAATTTAATTAATCTGTTTTCACATATGACACTCTGAGTGACCAAATTCAATTTATTTGAGGCAGGTGATTGTTTAATTTCTACCCAACAAGCCACTTTTCTATCGTACTATAAGTTTACTGATGGTAACCTCGATAAACACAACCGGATGTTGAAGTTACGAGACTGCTGTGTGGTGGAACCAGGTCTCATTTTGTATCGTGTAGACAGTCATTCTGTCTACTTAAGCTTTCTTTTTAATTACGCTTATAGTGAGAATGCTTTTGGTTTATAGTTACTCTGCAGTTTATTTGCCATATATTTTTTTGATCTGCTCTCTTCACTCATTCTGGATGCACTTGCAGTTACTGCTGCTGTTAACTTTATATTCTTCTTGTTTTCTCCTTCCATAAAAAATACGCCCTACTTGTATGTCTGACTCTTTTGTTTTCCTGTCATCTCATCTCCCAGCCGGTACGGTAGATGGCAGACCATTAGCCTTCTTCTTCTTGACGTTTCTCCCAGTTATCAGTTTGCTGTTGTTCTCCGCCATTGCTCCATATTTGCTCAGGTTGAGGGACTGCAGTAAAGTTAATCTTTGATGCTAGTGTCTGTTTATGATCAACTACTTATGATCTCATTATAATATAACTAAATTGAATTAATATTTCATTTTTAGCCAAGAGTATTGGTATAAATTGAATTGTATAGAGATACACAATTTATGTATTAGATGTAAACTGCACAAAAAAAATGAACTAAACTGAACTGAAATAAGCATATTAAACCAAATCTGACCAGATGCACCAATCAGATTACTCAAAGTGGTCAATACAGTTAAGTCCAGAATTATTCATACCCCTTTAAATGGTCCCTCAGTCTAGTTCTGTAGGCTACACTATCATGGGAATGACTGCTGACTTGACAGTTGTCCAGAAGACGACCATTGACACTTTGCAGAAGTCACAAAAGAATAACTGCTAATGAGACCGACTGTTCACAGAGCTCTGTGTACAAGCACGTTCATAGAGAGGTGAAGTGGAAAAAAAGATGTGGCAGGAAAGAAGTGTACAAGCAACAAGGATACTTGCCTCCTGAGAATTGTGAAACCAAACCCATTTTTAAATGTGGGGAAGATTCACAAAGAGTGGACTGCAGCTGGAGTCGGTGCTTCAAGAACCACCACAAACAGATACATGGCTTCAGCTGTCAAATTCCATGTGCTAAACATTCGAGACCTGGCTCTAGTGTCACCTGGGACACTTCCGACACCCAACTATTAGGTCTAATAGTTGTTGGTTGGCTTACCAAGATTTTTGTTTCTATTATGAAAGAAGGTTGAGAAAGATAATAAGATAGCAAATCTTTGTCAAAGGAGTAAGAATTTTGAAGAAATTATCCTTTAAAAATGATGTAAAAAATTATTAAAGTCTTTCGCTGTCATTAAAGGCAAAATATTTATTGGCATCACAGCAATCAAACACTTGTTATAACTGCGATACTTCAATATTTTGCCTCCATTAAAAATGTCTCAAAAGCCCTTCTTGCTTTAATCTTTAGCTCCCCAAACAGATTCTCTCTCATATTTAGGTGTGGTCTTTTCCAGGGTCACTTCAAAAAATTTACATCTGTTCCAGTCAAAACTAATTTGCTATCCAAATTTATGGATATGGCATGAATAACTTTGGTCTTGTATGCCCAAGATTGTTGTAAAAAAGGATCTGCTTGCTATAATCCATGGTACACATTTGGATTGTCAAAGGCATTGGACATAATAATGTACAGCAACATAAAGAAGAGTTCTGTGTTAGCAGTCCTGAACACACAACATAAAAATACATGTTTAAAGTCAGCCAGAGTGCAGCAAAGTCCCAGGTAATTATTGCATGTACAGTCTGACTGATTTACTGTAAAAATGCCAGAACTTTGTGGTAAAATGGGACAGCATTAGAGACATGATACAAATAAGTCTTTGTGGAAGATCTGCAGTTCATCCTGGGGACAAATATGAGTCAGACTTGGACATCAAAGCACAAAACGAAGCAAACATCCAATCTACTTTTCCCATGTGTTGTACAGAAAGCATTTGGTAATTCTCTTGTTTCAGCTGAGAAATGCCAAATTTGTAGAAATGTCTTGATTTGTTTTGTGCACACATTACAATAAACGTAATAAATGTTGAACAGAATTTGGGCCTGAATCAAATTCTGTTTAAATCCTGAAACATTTCTGAATACTAAATTAGTTTAGTATTTATTTGAGAATCAGAATAAAGTAGAATTCTTAAATTAATAAATACACTCCATCTCTAAAAGGACCTGCTCACCTACCCAAATCATTGAGTTTAGGTTTTCACAGCACTTTCAAGGCTGCAGATGAGCAAAAACCAGGATGCAGAATGATTATTGCTCTGAGGAGATCCTCACATTCTAGTGCAATACATATAGTCATAAAATTCATTAATAAATACAGAGACCTCTGTATGGTTTATTCATTTGGCTAGTTGTTGTTGTTGTTTTTTTTAAAGTTCATGCAAAATGCTATGGAGGCAGGCAGCTAGGAGCAAAGAAAAAAGTGAAAAAGGAGCATTGAGATAGGTTTAGTGCTTAAGTGATTAGTGTGGTAAGCTCATAAAAATATTCTGCAACAAAATGTTCCTCCCACATGTTAAAAGAAATTACAGCAATCAGGATTCCTGCCACGGGATTCTTTAAAGAGGCAGCAGTGGCTAAAAAGGTAAAGGGTTTATATAACAGCAGTAAGGTCGGATGAAAACCTGTCCTTTCCTGCTAACTGTCAAAGTGTCCTTTTGTCTCTGTGAGACACCATGCCCGACATTGCTCCTAATGCTTTCATTGTGGGGGGAAAAGTAGTGTAAAGGAAAAAAAAAAAAAAAAAAAGACCAAATGTACTGTTAGAAGTTCTGTGAATATGGGCTGGTGTGGGTTATGTGAAGTGTAAATTGCTTTCTGTGATCAACTCAATAAGAAAGGCTCTGTTAGCTAATAGAAGGAAATGACTGCAAGTGAGGCAACCATGAGTTCAAGGTGGTTCTGTTCCAAATACCACTGATGCTTATGCTACTTTTACACTGGCACGAACTGAAAGGCAGATCAGTGTTTACATGAAAATTACAGACGGGAAATCATTTCCCCAAATGTGTCCAAAGACTGATTAGATAGAACTTAATAATGACGACGTGCATACTAATTTGAAAAAGTCTAACCGATCCAATATGTGTACCAAATACAAATCACCCTCACAGCTGTTTTGCTTCCTGCCTCCGGTGCGTGGCCCCTGGCCCCAGGCCCTCCCCTGTGCGCCTGAGCCTCTCCAGCCAGCTGTCCCTCCAAACCTTTGCATCGTTGCCATTTCAGTGCCGACACCCCTCACAGGCAAGGATCACTGCTTCACAGGTATCACGGCTCCAGCCGCAGGTTGCTCAGCGCATGCAGCAGTATAGCTGTCAAACGTGTGGACAATGCAATCACATGCCAACTCTGCAGGGATTATTCCCACCCACAGAAGCCAGAAAGAGGCATGAGAATTATTTTTTTTTCTCTAGTTCTTTAAACACCATCCAGCTCCTCTGCACCTAGGGAAAGACTCAAAGCAATGTGGGCGGATAAAGTCTGGTTCCCTGGGACTGTGTGGCTCCTTCACTGACAACCGGTTCATCTTCTGAGGGACGGCCGGTTGGACACAGTGCGGAGGAGCACAGTGGAGCCTCGGGTCAGTGCATTGTCAACTCCCTGGTCCACTTTCAACACCTTTTAACACTGTGCTTGGAATTCAACCCTGTGTCATGGAAGCTGCACCTCTTCTTTGATACCTTGCCAATTGAGAGGGGCCCAGGTAATGGTTAGAAAAAGGAAAGCAGCAATGTTCCAAAATCCAGAGTGAAAGCTGCTAAAGTAATGGTTTTAGAAGAACCAGCAAGTCTCTTCAGGGCTGCTAATCAGTGAGAGCCAGGACAAATCTGGAATGGCTTAGACGGAGGCCAGGAGCTGCACAGACCAGAGTGAAGAAGATGAAGACTAAGCAGATTTTTACTTCAGACATTTGCACCCTCCCTGTGGCGATCTGGTGCATGATGACCTATGAGCCAAAAGATAAGCTGCATAGCTACTTATCTAGCAAGAAGTATAAGGCTTAGCTATACCTTTTGGCCACCTAAATATGTGGCCAAAAGGTGGATCAAATGCATCTCTACGAGTGAGACTATAATTTTAAAGTTGTTGATTATTATTATTTTTTGTTTGTAATTTAATTCAAAAAGTAAACTCCTAAACATGGGTATATCATTTAAGCCTGACCATTTTTTATGGCTTTCAGACAAATACAAAACCTATAATCCAGTCTCTGAGGAAATTAGAGTATTGCTAAGATCCAAAAATAGTTTATGCACAAACATCATATTTTGACGTTGTGGCCAACCAAAATGTGAGGCAGATTCTGGATTTGACAGCTGTCCACAGCAGGCGGTCACTGACCCTCTTTACATGAAGGTTAAGCCATGAAAGGTCACTGCTAAAGAAGTTGGCTGTTTACTCATTGGGAAAGTTGAGTGGAAGAAAAATGTGTGGTAGAAAGAAGGAGCACAAGCTACATGGATTACTGCTGTCATGAGAGGATTATTAAACGAAGCATACCTTAGAGCCTGGGGAGATTTACAAGCTGTTGACTACAGTCAGAGGTTCAAAAACCACTGCACACAGATTAATCTAGGACATAAGCTACAACTCTCACATTTCTTATAGTAAGCATCTTTACTGGTCTAAGAATAAAACGGACTAGAAAGTTAATTTGTTCTCCAAAGTCATCTTTTTAGATGAAAGAACATTTCTGATTTCACTTGGAAATCAACTCAGGTTCCATAGCCTGAGCATGGACTGGTAAAAAGCTCTGCAGATGCTGATTTCATTTTCCTTCAGAGCTTGGCACCTGCCCACATTGCAGAAAGTGCTGAAACCTCCTTTAACTGCCCTTGTATCACTGGGCTTAAATGGTCAGTAAAATCGCCAGACCTAAACTCTAAAGCTAATCTATGGAGTAACATCATGATGAAAATGAGAGACACACGCAAACAATGCAGACAAGCTGAAGGTGTACTGAATGCATTTCATGTACGATGCATGGGCATCTCGTTCAGTAGGCTGTTAGAAATAACCATCAGAATTTACTGAAATACTTGAAATAAATCACTGTGTAATAAATGTATATATGAGTTTACCTCTTTTAAAATGAATGACAAAAAATGTATTTTTAATGGTGGTCTAAATGATTGAACAGCAGCTGAAAACTGCGGCTTTAGTACTGAAAACAGAATTTTAAATCACATGCCCATCAAAACAAAATCCAATGTTCTTTTGCTGAGGTTAACAGCCATCACAATCTACAAAAACTCTTTGAAGAATCGGAATTAATATGAGTTACAACAGCATTTAATTACCTTTGGGATCAATAAAGTATTTTTATATTGTATTGTTTGAATACCTCGACAAAAGCAGACTTTCTGTTTTTTTTTTTTTTTTCTCTAATAGAATCAATCATGTTAACTGGGAAGGTTTTCCAAAATGCTGGTCTCCATCATTTTGCCGAAAGAAAAATGAGTCACAGCTTGCCAATCTTTTCTAGCTGAAAGTGTCGGATAGATAATTCCGACTTCAAACAGCCCTCGCTTAGCATGAGAAATGTCTAAATCTACAGCAGTCCAATTAGAAAAGACGGAACAAGTATAGCTTGATTGAACTGCTTGCCAGGATTATGTGTACTCTCTGTAAAGGCAACATGGCAGGATAAACTTGGTATACAAAATGTTATGTGAATAAATGTAATGATTTGGATTAGGTTTGCAGCAAAGAGGGGGAAGAGAAGGACAGACCCAATTTGACCCTGGATCCATGATAAGCTACCAGGTCAGCAGCAGAATTGGGGTTTACCACAGGTGCCAAAGACTCAGGATAAATCGTTTTCTGCAACTGTCTCTTATTCCCCGCTGAAACTGACTTCCTAGCCTGCCCATCTGTCACCTCTCCTGGGGACGTGGGCCGCCCTTCACTGGCAATACACCACGGTGAGAGCCTGCTTTTTCTCATCATCATCAGGGTGAATTCTCTTTCCGTAAAGGAGTTGGTTATTGCATCTGGAACGGATAGTTACTACAAAAGCTATCGAAACATCTTCGGAAAAACTGAGCAAAGGTTTGATCTCCGTCTATTTAAGCCTGTTGTAGTAGAAATGACTTATAAGGCTCAAATTATACGAAGGCACTCTACAGCACTATTACTTTCTTCAATTTACTGGGAACCTAGGCGTTGCCAGAGGAATTTTAGTGAGACCTAACCCTGAGGATGAAAGCCACATTGCTCCTCCTGACTCTGATATTTGACCATCAGTCAGATCCTCCTCTCAAACACCCCAGGGGGAAGTGGGATCCCTAGATAATTGAAACACACTAACTGGCGTGTCCTTGAGCATCCATTATGTTATGTTGTTGAGTACTCGACTTATTGTCTACTTAGTCATGACATGTCACGCTTGTTTAAGGGTTACCTTCAGTTCATTTATGTACTGGGTGTGAACGTATGACCTTTTAAATGACAACTAAATAGATGCCAGAGGTTGTTTTTTTTTTTAGAGGATTACGTCTGGAGAAAGTGAAACATCTTCATCTGAGGAACACCAGTCTCCAGGAGTCATTCCCTGATGCTGTGACCTCAGTATGTTTGGGTACTGTCATCCATGAAGAAGAAAGTCGACCTAAGTCACTCTTGCGATGCCACAATAATTGGATGAATGATTTTATTCAGGTACTATTACTTTTTTAAACTACCATTCATAAGGTACATGGCATTTCAGTATTGACTGGAGTCTAGTCAGTATTGCAGTCTTGGTGGTTGAGTCTAGTCACCCTCGGCCTCCTCCCATGGCTCATTCAGTGGCAACAGCAACTGACGCATGGCATTCTCCTTGACAAGTCTTGGTGGTTTTCTATTCTGCTTTCTGAAATCTGCTTTCTTCACATTGCTGTACTGAGGCCCATTGGTTCCTCATCTAGAGCAAATGCTCGCTGACACATTCAAGATGAATCCTGTGCCAATTATCATGGAAGATCTTCTCACACAGAGACCATGCTGACGTAAGCAGGGTTTTTATATGGGTGGATGTGACACTCCAGAGTCTTTCACCTCCCTTTGGATGTGCCTGGAGTTAAATAGCATTTCCCATCTGGTTCCACAGGACACTGTTACTAAGGAAGCAGTCATCAACATGGTATCTGGCCAAAATACATCCACTTCTAAGTCTCTCTGTAAAGCTTCCAGACTCTGTGTGTCTCTGCAATCTGTTAATGACACTCTGTGACAGTTCGGTGGCGTCTTCCCTCAGAGAACATCCTGCCTGAAGGCTCACAATACCCAGGAACTGCTTATTGACCGTTGGGTGTCGTCTTGATGCTATGTGGCCAAAATTTGGACAGCTTATCAAAGAAGGACCGTTTAACTGTGAGTTGTCATTGATCCCAAAAATGTCGTGGTTGACACACACATCAGAGAGAATAAAAAGAAAAGAATTTAATAAAATTATCACTTTTTGCAATTGAGTGCTGGAAATTTGTGCCATTAGATGTGATTTTCAATTAGAAACATTTGTTATGCAGTAAGCACTAAAACACTGAAAAGATTTGTTATTGAAAAATTTCATAAGATAAGCCATACACACATACAGACGATAGATAGATAGATAGATAGATAGATAGATAGATAGATAGATAGATAGATAGATAGATAGATAGATAGATAGATAGATAGATAGATAGATAGATAGATAGATAGATAGATAGATAGAGTTATTTAGTGGGGCAGATTTTAACAATTGCTACATACTCTACTGCTTCCAAAACACGGCCAGACAACAGCATCTATAACATGTCTATACTGTGTGTGTGGGGGGGGGGGGGGGTGTTAGAATGTGAGACTTTTTTGTATAAGTGGGATGGGTTCAATATGTTTTACAGGTGCTTATAGAAGCCTATTGCAGGAACGGAAATAGTTTAAGGAGCTCAAAAAAGCATTCCTACGCTCTCATTTCCAAAGGAATCTTTCCAAACTTTCACATTCGCAGCCCATCATCATTTTTACACCTCTGCTGACACTTCATTTTAGTACATCAGCTGTGCATCCTAAGTAAGATATTAACCAAGCAGATCAATAACACTCAAGGGCAACGAGCCCGGCTGTAAACACCGAGTTTAGCACCAGGACTCGTTTATGTCGCACATAGTTAAACACACAACAACAAGCATCTGTGTGCTCCATAAGCGCTAATTCTGAGCCAGTTTAACTCCGGGGCTGCTGTGCCTCGGACCAACACACAGTGTAAAGCCCAATAGGAGCACATCGTTTTTGAATAATAATAATAAAAAAAAATAAAATAAAAAAACAGTTCGAGACTTACTTTAACACGGCGCTGTCCCCCTGTCTCACGGTGATGTTGTCCTTCAGTGCAGAATCCCCGCTCCTGGCTGGAACTCCTGCAGGCACAAGGAGCAGCAATTGAAGTCCGAGGACGACCAGGAATTTCCCAGGTTCTGCCAGGTAGCCACACATTCCCATGTTTGTTTGCTTCTTTCTTTTTCTCTTTCTTTCACTGAGCAACTTCCAGAAAATAATAATAATTTAAAAAAGAAAAAACCCAAACTTAACGCGGTCGTATATATTCCTTTTGCGTCCTTGTCAGCGTCTGCTCCTGGCACACAGATTTGCTGCCACTGTGTAGCGCCGGAGAGATGCGTTCTGTCCGGTTCTCAGCAAGACCACCGCGTTTCTCGGAGAAATGCGCGCCGTCTCCTCTGCTCCCGACTGTAATCTCTGTGAAATGGATGCTGAGGCACAGATGCATCAGCCTGAGCTCCTGTACGTTTCCCTCCCCTCCCGCGGCGTCCTTTTCTCTCTGTCGTCGGGGTGAGGCGGTGAGAAGCTGAGAGCATTCAGAGCAAGCGGCTGAATCCGCTCACTATCCTTTTTTAATTAAGAACACACACATCTCTCTCTCTCTCTCTCTCGGGGTGTGTGTGTGTCCCTCTCTCTGTCTGTCTCTCCCTTATGTCCTGGTACTCTTGCACCATGAGGACCTGTGGACATACCTGCCAATTCATAAGGGGATTCCAAGTTGTGGTCCATGGAACACCAAGCGGTCCCTGTGTTCTGCATATGGGACACTTAAATAACTTGAAATATGCCTGCTATCCATAACCTCGGGCTATTTCCTGTTATATTCCACGATGGTTGAATCATAGCTACACGCTAATCATCGAAGATTGGAAAGAGTTCTAAAGATGCACACCAGCATACAACTCTGGTTCTCTGGCCAAAGAAAATAATATACTGATAGTGACCTGATGTTTTTATGCTTTTAAATCGCTGACAGGTGATTAATTGTGTGTTTTAAAATATCCATGTGTTAGATTGCTGCTGTAGGGGAAGAATAAGTGATCATAAAATTTAACCACGCATTCTATCCCAAACTAACAATCATACCTGATCTGCTCTCAGTATTGCTGTCGATGCTTTTCATGAGCCAGCAGCTGGAGCTGAACCACAACATGGGGTGAGGTTTTCCTCTGTGGGCATTTTGTTGACATGGTGAAAATAGACGATGTATTAGGATACTTGTTAGGAACTTTAAATGTGTCTCAATTTGATATTTTTTAACTAATTGGAATAAAGTGACCACAGAAATACTCCCAGTTTACTTTGGCTGCACCTGCTGAAACCAGAACTTAAACGTAGTCCTTTCTTAATCTATGCAGACATGACATGACATGTAGTCACGTTCAAACATGTCCAAGCTTCAAAGACATGTCTTTAGTTGTGTGGTAAGATGACATGAAGTAAACTGATAAGTAGTTACTTCAAAAATATGTCTCACTGCATCTGATTGGCTTCCAACAGAAAATACTTTACTGTGGCATTTCCTATCCTGTAGTAAATTTCCCAGTACTCAACAGCAACTGAGAAAAAGTTACTCCACTACACATGCGTACGGGTAGTAGTAAACGTTTTTTCAGGGGACAGCTGATATTTTATTTTCTAGTTCTTATGTGTCCCACCACTTTCTGATGTCACTCTGGGCAACTGCCCACATATCCCACATCAAAATCTGTCACTGTGTGCATGTTTTCTAAAAATGTTTTAATGTCTCAAGTCGAACATGTCTGAAGATTCTCAGTTTTCCAAGTTTTTATATTCAAGGAATGAATTTTGTTTTAAACGTTGATTCAGAAATGCCCCTCTCCGTTAATGCAACAAAGAGGTGACAGGCACTTGTCCTCATATCATTGGTGGACCCAAATGCAGCAGGCCGAGAAATTGGCGCGTGGTATTGAGGATTTAATGACGAAAGATGATCAAAACGCGTACAAAACAACCCAGTCCTGACACCTCATACAACAAAGCGACTGGCGTAAGCGACCGTGCTTGTGAAATTTCAAGCTTGTACATGTAAATGTGCACATGTGGGCTAGCGGTGGGACAAAAGAAAGCTTAAAAATGTTCAACTTTTGTTGCCGTCTACTGTCACAGAAAACGTTCATCTTTCGTAGCTCCTCATGTGCGGAGTCCATAGCATGTTGCTGTGAACTACTGTATGTATCCCTCTGCGGGATAGAGGCTTTTACTGCTTCGCAAGGGTGTAAGTCCCATCTCATTATTGGGGGGGGGCGGGGGGGGAACCATAAACAGGAAAATCTCTTGAGAGCAATTTTGGGGGGGTCGGCAAAATTACAGTGAAATGTACCGTAAGATATGGTTTAAAAAAGTTTTTAAACCACATTCAAGCTGCAGGACCAAAACTGACTAGCAATGCATAGCAACAAAGTATTGAGAAGTAAAACTAAAATTCAAATAGTTATGTTTGGAAGCTAGGATGAGGTAGAAGCTCAAGTAGACAAAGAACCCTTAACAGCTTTTATTCATAACTTGCTCAGCAGTACAGTAACATCAAGTATTCCTTTCCTCCATCTTATCTCTTCTTCTTCTGTTTCTTCTCTCTCCTCTCTATCCTATTCTCGTACACCACCTAGTGGTAGACACAACACAAATGTTGCTCAGATGCAAGTTTTGTTCAGTCTCACTGATCTAATCTCTGCTACACCTTTACAAAAATGTAAGGTTCTAAATAAAAAAGCTTTAATGAGTAACTCCTCTTAATAAAATTCCTCATAAACATTGATTTATTGAAATGGCTCCCAATACACGTTATGGCCTATTTAAATTATAACTTGTTAAGTTGCTTTATTTTTAAGCCTTCTTTAGTTTTGCCATGTCCTGGATGACTGAGAACCAACAAGCAGATAGAAATGAATATCTGGGGGGTATTATAACTTAAACATAACACTTAAAGCACCAGGGTTTATATAGAAAAATATTCAGATTTTATTTTGTGGTTTAAAGGTTCTATGTTGAAAACAGTGAGAAATAAAAATAAAGGCATAACTTTCTGCTTTTTCTTTGTTCTCTCTTCTGTTCTTGAAGAAGAGAACAAGTGGACCTGGGCTGAGCCCGGTCCACTTGCTCAGCCCCTCCCTCCCGTTTCAAACTCTTCTACTTAACTTAAAGTAAAAAAATCTCAATATGAATGTTTGCTACCTTTGACAAAAAAGCCTAGGTCTATGAAAGCACTGCAGCTGTTTTGCTAAAGACGCAGCTTATCATGATTCAGCCAAAGTAATGAAACAACGAATTGCAGTCTGATCTTTATTGTTAATGTGTTTCTTCTTATTGAGCAGTGAAACTAAATAAAATATGTGCATGTTTTTTCCTGTAAGTACCGGTATTTACTTACTGGAGGGGATTTTATTTGTGCTGCAGAGCCACAGCTAACAGTTAGCTCCTCACTTCAGCGGCTCTGCAGGCTGTGTTCAGCGCAGCTGTTGTTCCACTTTGGACTGAACCATTGTTCTAACAATGGTAGGGGGGGACCTAAAAATTCATTCTTATTTTTGTCTGAGATAAATTGCAGATTTTTGTTTCTTTTGCCTTTTCATATTGATATTATTATATATTTTTTTACCTCTCCAGGGGGTCTTTTGTGGGCTCTAGTGTCCCTTATATGACAGTAGGCTGACAGGAAACGGGGAAGGAGAGGGGGGAAGGCATATCGTCGCGACGGCCGCGTCGAGGACTCAAGGCCTCCAAATATGGGTCGCGCTAAACCCTACGCCACCACGGCACGCCCATATTGATATTATTTAAATGCAAATGTTTCTTCAATGATTTTTTTTAGGGGGGGGACAATTCTAGACTTGTCCAAGATTGGACCCCACGGGATTTACACCTATGCCAGTTCGATTAATCTGCGCTATCCAATATTTCAGATTAATTGCATGTGTTAACGTTAACTCTGACAGCACAATTTAAAACACAATCATTCCCACGGACACAGTGCCGGGAATGAGGCAGCTACATATTTATAGGGGAATAATTTTTCCGCCAAAATTTGAGCACACATTTTCCGTCTGAAAGCAGGATTACATGTCTTTTGTTCTCAAAAATGTTAATACTTTTGCTTGCATTTTCATTTTGACAGCAGGACTTCATGTTGTTCTTCTCAAAACTTGTAATGTTCACTCAAACCTTTCTCCTTGCGCTTCTGCAGAACTCAAGTTCTGGCAAGTTCTCAGAAAATAGCATGAAAGTGTTGTACTGGAACACTTTCATACTGAAAGTGTACTGAAAAGGTTTGTTTCCTTCTAGTGGGTGTGCCTGCGTGGCTACTATCGACCTGCGCCACACACTGGATGGGAGTTAGTTGGATGAACAAACTCCTGCCTGATATCTGAAGGCTGTTAGCACACCGCTAGCGGTTGTTTAGTGTAATATTTAGCAGAAAGCTGAGGCCATTGTTTCTCCCTTGTAGCAACCTGCACCACCCACTGGATATGACAAAATGTTCTATGGAAAGTCAGTTTTAAAAACTAAAGACATTCCAGAAAAGACAGAATATGGAGGTGAAAATGTCAAAGACATAACCTTGTGGGCCGGTCTGTCAGTCAAACCTCTCACTGCAAAGCAGAAGAAGACAAAGACTGATTTTTAAACCTTTTACGATGAAATTAAGATCAGGGGATAAGATGGGCTTCACTTGTAAGGAGCCGATCACGATCCCCAAAATTAAGGAAATCGGCGCCCAGAAATCCACTGGCCAATAAATATATCCTATATTAGGATTTTTAGGATACATTATATCCAGTTTGCATAGGATATAATGCAAACAGCACCATCAGAGATGCAATAGGTTTATAGCAGGTGTGCAAATGATCTAATCCTCTAACTGTTGATTGCAGCCAGTCCACACTGTTAGCAGAAACAAAGGAACCCAAAACCAAATTTCATCTAGGGCCCCATGGAGGCTTGGGCCGGCCCTGGCGGACTAATAGCAGCACCAACACTATCAGACTGATCCATATATCACTGAGACTGACTCCAAGTGGCAGCTACACAGTAATATATGCACATGAGTTTGATGAGCACCAGTTTAGCTGCGGATGGCGCGGTATCATCATGAGAGAAGTTTCTTAGTAGGTTACCGGCTGATATAGAACGAGCATATTAGGTGACATTTCACAATAATTGTATTTAGTTCGTATTAAAAATGAGAGCCTCTGGCTAAATTCTCTTCAATGCAATTGCAGTCTGTTTCAAGTTAAAGGCGAGACAAAAAAATAGGTTAAGGACATCTTCTAGCAAGGGTAGAGGAAGGGACAACATTCCTGCTCTATCTCTAAACCTATCAAAAACCGTTCTCTTTGAATGACCTCAACCTACAAAGTTTGTTGCTCGTAATGATGTTCTGTTTGACTGGACGTAACACTGTAATATTACAGTTGAATTCTGCACAGAAAAATCGATTGAAATTAAATCACATTTTCCTCCCTATTTATTTTTTTTCCTTATCAGAACCTTGTTTTACTCACCAAGCTTTGTGATCCTTGTCACGAGGATCTACAGTGCCGTGAAACAAGTTTTTTCTTACATATTTCCTCTGTTTTTATGTTTTTCTTACATGAAAAATGTTTCACATCAAGAAACACAGTCCCTCAGAGACAGCCCGAGCAAATACAGCATACAGTAAACAAAATACAATTGAATTTATTAAGAGAAAATGAAACCAAAATTACTGCAAGAGCACATCAACAGCTCATCCAGAAGATCACAAAGATCCTAAAACATTTAAAGCACACCAGGCCTCATTTTTCTTAGTTTATGATTAAAGTACAAGCAAGCAAGAGACAAAACGCCTATGAATAGACCACATGTATAATTTGTTTTTATATCAGACCCACTGGTTCTGATCATTTCGTTTGTAAGGGCTGTAGAACACATGTGGCAAAAAATGTTCAGATCACAAGATATTTTAAATGTATGCCTCAAAGCTTCAGTCTCTTAACATTTTAAATTTAAAAAGTGAATCAAAGTTGATGTTTTTGATTGATTCATTTACAGATTAAACATGGTAGGATTCTTGCCCTTTAATTCTTAAAACGTATGGGGGGAGAGGGGGGTCAGGCTACCTGCAGTCCCAGCCAGTCATGAAAAGACAAATGATTCTGATTATAGTTGTAATCCACGCCACATAGATATTTGGTTATTAAATACTACATTCAAACCGTTCTTTGTTAAATTGTGACAATGATGGCAATTTTCTACTTTGTGTTGCTCCCCCTGGGATGCAATAAAAGCTTTTGAAAGAAGTGTATTGGCCAGACCTCAAATTTCAGACACCTACATCTCATCTAATGCATGGGGTTATATAAATGATCTTTGAATTTCATAAAACGGTATTGAAATCAAAGGTACAGCAGGGCAAGTGTGTTTAGTACCATTCATACACAGGGCAAATCAAAGTGCTAAAGTGGTTTTAGAAAAGAACACACACTTCAAATAGAAAAACTAAGCCATCACCATCATGAAACAATCACAATACCACTGAAAACGTTTCACCAAGTCCCAACATGTGCTAAAGCAATCATTGACCTTTATGTGTAAGCTCTGGTCAACGGTAATGTTTTCAGACCTGATTTAAAAGAGCCAACAGTTTCTGTACATCTCAGGTTTTCAGGTTCCAGAGCTGAGCAGCATACAAATTGAATGCTATCTTTGCTTAGACGCTTCCCCAATGTCAAGTCTCATTCTAGCCGGTTAATGTCTTGTTCAGGTTCAAGCCAAGTGGGAGTGTCTCCATTGGCAGTGTGTTCTTCACTCTAGTGGGACTGAATATCGGCAGGAACATTGGAACGTGAGCGGGCCAACAGTGCAGTGGCATTCTGCAGTGGAGAACCTCAAAGTTGTGATGGACTCTGATGGACTCAAATAAACCCAGATGTTTCTCTTTGCTTTTAAAGACAAACAACCAAAAGTGTCAAGAAGTCAAAATTAAAGCCTAAAAATTATTATGTTACACCTCATCCTCCATCTGTGTGTTATCCTGGCTGTCTCAAACAAACCCAATGTATTTCATTTTGTGTTATAGAAATTCAACGCTCACCCAAACATAATGAAAACAATTCAGATTATCTTTGCCCAAGGTCATTCAGTACCTTATAGATTATAAAAAAATGATTTTTCTTGATTGCACAATGTGGATTCTTTGTTCAGCTTGTTAATGTTGTTTAAACTGAATGAAAATAAAATTCATCCATCCATTATCCAACATGCTTATCCCATGAGGAGTTCTGGTACCTATCTCCAGCGGTCAATGGGCGAGAGGCGGAGTACACTCTGGATAGTTCGCCGGTTCATCACAGTGGAAATAAAATTCAACTGACTATAGATCTGGAAGATGACTCATCTCTGTACCTGCCCCTGTAGGTAATGAACCACTCAATGGCTGATTTCACTCTGAAATTTGTTCACTCTGATGAAGAAATTTTAAATTTAAAAAATTCAAACACAAATTCAGAAATTCTTTTTTGATCCCAAATGGAAATTTCATGGGCAGGAGAGAACTCCTGTAGTGGTCTTTATTAAATTGTATTATTATTCAATTAGTAATTAAACTATACCACTCTCTTTTGTAAAAACAATGTGTACATTCCAGAGAATATATATATATATATATATATATATATATATATATATATATATATATACAGTACAGACCAAAAGTTTGGACACACCTTTTAATTCAATGAGTTTCCTTTATTTTCATGACTATTGACATTGTAGATTCACACTGAAGGCATCAAAACTATGAATAACACATGTGGAAATATGCACTAAACAAAAAAGTGTAAAACAACTGAAAATACCCCTTATATTCTAGTTTCTTCAAAGTAGCAACCTTTTGCTGTGATTACTGCTTTGCACACACTCTGCATTTTCTTGATGAGCTTCAAGAGGTCGTCACCTGAAATGGTTTTCACTTCATAGGTCAACCTGCCCTGTCAGGTTAATAAGTGGGATTTATTGCCTTATAAATAGTCATGAAAATAAAGAAAACCCATTGAATTAGAAAGGTGTGTCCAAACTTTTGGTCTGTACTGTATATGTATATATATCTTCTTACATATCTATGTGTATTAAATGTTTTTGGGGAGCAGAGTGAAACTGAACTCAAATTCCTTGTTTGTGCGCACAAAGCCCGGTGGATGAAGCTGATTCAGATTCTGAAAAGAAGGTGAGGTTTTATTGCATTTTGGGCTTAGAATAAGACTTAATCCTCTTGATAGTAGATATCAAACACACTGCTACCAGAGGTGAAGAAGAAAAAGAAAATAGTTTACTACTAGGTTGTGAACAAGTAACTTCTCTCCCTGCAGAAAGTCAAGGATGTGTGGCATTGATTTTAACAACTTTCATGTTCTTGCAACGTCCAGGTTGCAGCTGTGCCCCGGAGGTAAATGCATGTGTCGGACTAACACTCGGTATCGACAGAAAGTCAATCTTAAGAGACTCGAATTTGTTTCAAAGGGACAGCTTTTGAGCCATCTTGATAGGATGTATTTGCACTGCATTTTAGTTTGGTTGTTCGGTCATAAAACACCTGACTTTAAAACACTGTTTTGTTCTGGGTCCATATAGACTGGGTGAATTGACCTTGGGTGGAGTTTGCAATCCATAAAGGAATGCCGAGCAGCCTATTACATTCCAGTTCACCCTTTGAGTTAACGGTTTAAGACAATCTTTCTAAGATGACACATATTTTATTAGTAATTGACCTCTACTTAGCAGCTCTACTGTGATGTATTTAATTAAACATTGCATAACTGTCTCATAGACTTTGAAGAAAATGCAGTAGCTCCCACATTGCATTCTGATTAAAACATGCCAACAGTTCAATCTGGAGTAAATTTCCAATCTTGTTGGTCAGCTGCAGGGTATTTTGTAAAATAAAAATGCTAGTTCTCGCATAATTAGTTTGGAGTGTGAATCGCCACTTTTGTTGAAGAATTGGGCGAGGAGAAGAGGCTGCTTTGAAAGGAAAGTGTTGAAGTTAATCAGACTCCGAATTTCTCTTAGACTAATTTGCGGGAGCATTGTTTACTAATGCTCCCGCTCTTTCCTTCTATCTTCTGATCTGTATGCATGGAAGGGCTGCTGGCCACGAGGGACAGAGGGAGGCACATTGCCGCACGTGGAACAGCATCTCTCACGATTACGATGACAGCTTTTTGGGTCTCACGAGGAGCATGAACAAGTTAATTTCTTTACCTTAATGTCAGTTTGACAGACTGTTAAGATATTGGATAAGCACGGAAAGAAACAACAGTGCTCTGGCGGCTCCGGATGCCTTCATTGGAGAGAGATACAAATAACGCACTGTTCTCGTCTGGTGTCAAGTGTTTGTGTAAGTGTGAAGACACGGACGGGCTTGTATTTGCAAGCTACAGACTATCTTCTGTTGATCGGGCTCCTTCCACTTACCATTTATTTTACATAAAAGGCATTTCAGTATAAAGACAATGTGCAGCACAGCACAAGACAACCAAAACAAGAAGAAAAAAATTGCTATCTGAATAAAAGGGCTTTCGGGACAGTTTATTGATCGATTGTGTGGATCCACTCTAACATTTTCAGCTCAGCAGAAGCAGCGGTTAAGGTAGCAAGACACATACTCTGCACTTTCCATGTCAGCTGTTTTCTTTTCACTTCGACATTTCAAGGTTTTCACAATGCCTCAATGTCACAATGATAGAAGTCCTTAGCTAACATCGAAAGAAATTCCCTGAAATGCACAAGTCAGAGCTTGTTGAATGACCAGCCTGCCTAAACCCATTCATCAAGCCTGTTGTTCGGTTTATTTAAAGGTTGTTATTGTGTAATTATGATGATGTTTTGTGCAAGAGAAAATGGTCAAAGATAAGACTTAATTAAAATGATATCTGGCTGGGATGCAGCCCAAGTCCTGACGATGCTCACATCTTAATGGTTTTTAAATTAAACCCCTTCCTGACCTCAGCAAAATCCTGATAAGTGGTCTTAATTAGAGTCAATGGGTAGAAGGAGGAGCTGAGGTTCCCGTTTGCAAACCTCCCCCCTGTCACGGAAAATAAGATCTGATGAGGTTTTTACGACACTGTGTATAGGCCATTGCCTGAGCTGATAGAATTGTCTGTTTTTTTCTTTCTTATTCAAACTCGTCTTGATGTTGGCTGGTGCGCACTTTTATTAGTACAATTGTCAAAAGAATAGCATTCTTCCCACTTTGCCACAGTACCCCGACACCCCAAAGGACTGCCAAAGAGAGGCACCACCTGTGCCCATCTCTGTGGTCACACTTGCAGGATAACACAATCCTGCAAGTATGCTCAGGTAAAGCACTGGTTCCCAACTCTGGTCCTCAGGCTCTACTGTCCTGAATGTTTTACATGTGCCTTTGTTCCAGCACACCTGATTCATTTCAGTTAGATGTGTGGCATGGCAGACAGCGGTTCCCCCGGACCATCCTAACCCCTAGTTAAAACACAAATAAATTCAGCCTGTTGAAAGGTTTTCAGTTGCAAAATGCAAATAAACCAAAAAAAAAAAAAAAACGTGGTTGAAACCAAAGGACCAAAATAAAGTTGGCAAGCAGCTTATCTGTCAACAGCCAGCCCACTGCAGGCTGGATGATGGGTAGAAGATGGTTAGAAATATCAGCTTGTTGTACTCTGGTATCAAAGAGCAAAAAGTAACAAATACGTGAAGACTGCAACATAAACTTGTTCAACATACTGTAGCTTAAGTGCATTATTTTGCCCACAGGAATTAAGACAACAGATAAACTGAACGGAAAGCACGGTAACACTTAGACTTAGACTTAGACTGACTTTATTATCATTTTGTATGCACAGGGTGTATACTGAACAAAATTTTGTTGCATACGGCTCAGAACAGTGTTTTGAGGTTCCAATGTTGTGAGGTTACTCCAGAATAAAATAAAATACAGTATAAAATATGAATATAAAATATAAAGTGCAGGACTGACAGTAAAATGGAAGTTACTTAGCTATGTATATGTGCAAGGTATGAAGTGGAGACCAGATTTTAAGTGCAGTCCAGTTAAGAGTTCAGCAGTCTGATGGCAAGTGGGAAAAAGCTGTTTCGGAACCTGGTGGACCTGCACCGGATGCTGCAGAACCTCTTTCCAGAGGGCAGCAGGGAGAACAGTCCATGGTGGGGGTGTGAGGGGTCACTGACGATGTTCGGCCTCGGGATACGCAGCGCTGGGATGAAATGTCCTGAATGGAGGGAAGGGGGGCCCCGATGATCCTCTCCGCTGTCCGCACCACTCTCCTCACGTTCTTCCAGTCGGAGGCGCTGCAGCCTCCACACCACACAGAGAGGCAGCTGGTCAGAATGCTCTCTATGGTGCTTCTGTAGAACGTCTTGAGGACGGGCGGGGGCAGGTGTGCTCTTCTCATCCTCCGCAGGAAATACAAGCTTTTCTGTGCCCTCTTGACCAGAGACATGGTGTTCACAGTCCAGGTGAGGTCGTTAGTGATGTGCACCCCCAGGAATTTGGTGCTGCTGACCACCTCCACAGCCGAGCTGTTGATGAGCAGTGGAGCGTGGCTGGGCCGGTTCTTCCTGAAGTCGACGATCATCTCCTTCGTCTTGTCAACGTTCAGGATCAGGCTGTTGTCTCTGCACCAGTCCACCAGCTGCTCCACCTCCTCTCTGTAGTCCAGGTCGTTGTCGTCTCTGATGAGGCCCACCACCGTTGTGTCGTCCGCGAACTTCACGATGTGATTGGTGGCGAACCTGGGGACGCAGTCGTGTGTCATCAGACTGAACAGCAGAGGGCTCAGGACGCAGCCCTGAGGGGAGCCTGTGCTGAGGGTGATGACATCGGAGGTGTGTTGTCCGATCCGGACTGACTGAGGTCTGTCGGTGAGGAAGTCTAGCAGCCAGTTGCGCAGGGGGGTGCTGAAGCCCAAGTGTTCCAGTTTTCCTGCCAAATGCTGTGGGATGATTTGCCATCAAAACAAACGAAGCAAAACGTACAAATAATGAGAACTAAATAATGTTGAAAGATGTTTGCCTTCAATAACAAACCTCAAGCACTAAAAAAGTCGTATGTTGTGTTAAATCTTATTTATTTATTTTGCAGGCTCTGATTAATTTCATAATAATTCAATGGGTTACCAAACAAATAGATCCTTTAACGCTATGAAATATCTAACAGTATGATTAGTGTATTGAAATTTTAAAATTCCATAGACAATGGCCCATGTTTAAGGTGAATTTGATATTTCTCTCCCAAAATGTCTCCTGTCAGTTATCTCCAAGAATTTTTGTTATGAAAATGTAGCACAAATGTTTCATATGAAAACTATAAAACAATCCATCCATCCATCCATTTTCTAACACCCTTGTCCCTAGTTGGGTCGGGAGGTGCTGGTGTCTATCTCCAGCTAACATTCCGGGTGAGAGGCGGGGTTCACCCTGGACAGGTCGCCGGTCTGTGGCAGTATAAAACAATCCTTTTTGTAAAATAATAATAAAAAAGTAAATATTCAAATATGACCCTACATTTCTCACTTTCAGTATAACAACAAACAACAGCTGAGGAAGAATTTACAGAAATGGCAGGAGATCACGAGCTTGTTCCTCTCTGTGAAAACATTCTCTGACCAAAAAAAAAAACTGGCTCAGCACATGTTCACTTTGGAGCTTCCATTATTCATGGGTAGATAAAACTTACCAACAGAACAGCCTTCCTGCTTCATAAATGAAGCACTTTGCTTTTGCAGGTCATAGTTATTGATGAACAGTGCTTTGCTGCAGTCAGGTCTATATCAGACTGCTGCCGGTCTGAGGGAGAGCTGACCTTCAGCTGAGTGGGTCACAGACATAGACCGCGAGATCGCGGCAGACAAGACATGCTCTGTTTTGCATCGTTTTTGTTCGTGTGAAGATTCACTTGCATAGCATTTTGATCTTTCGAGAATTGTCATATCAAATGCACAAATTACCAACTTCTCTGTCTGATTCCATACTTTTCTGTGTCAAAATCGATGATTTAATCGGCATTTGGTGCCTGATTTGACTTGCTGTTCAGTCCTCTTCTGAAGAGAATTCATACTGTAAAGCAGCAGAATGAACATTTTATCAAAATCATATGTATTCTAGGTATTTCTTAAAACTTTCATTATGGAGTAACAGTATGAGATGAGCCAGGTAATCTTTGAAAAGTTCAAGCTGCTCTGCGTTTTCCCTCTGGTCCTGATGTCATCTGCTCTGATTGGTTGTCAGAAACAACCAATCAGAGCCAGAAGGAGGGTCTTAGTGTCGTCAATATGCTTGTGTACATGATGCAGCTGTGCTATGAGCAGAAAAAGCAACGTGCAGTTGCAAGAAAACCGTTTATCTGAAGTCATCGGCAGCAATGTTGCCGATGACTAGATCAAGCGGGAGGGTGTTAGCAGCGGGTACAGCGTTAAGATCCTCCTCCTTGTTCTGATTGGTTGTTCCTACTTGAGCCGTGTATTTCTGCGGACTGCAGAAGAAACCGGATTTTTCACAGATTACCTGTCTTATGTTATTCTGACATAACATAGTGAACATGTTATGAAATATGTAAAAAAGCACAAAAGTTACATACCGTAGTTTTAAGTCAGGTTAGCTTAGTTGGATGACCATTTCTTGGTAATTTTGCAGGTGTGCCACACTAAAAGTTTGGCATATTATTTTATAACCTAACTTTCTTAAAACATCTCCACAACCCTCTTCCCGACCCGTCCGCTGTGTTCCTAATGCTTTTTGATCATTAATGTTCTCTAAGAAGCATTTGAGGCTTTCATTGGAGAGCTTTATCTGTGCTGTGGTTTCCTTTTTCTAATTGAGGAAGTAAAATTTTATGTAGACGTATCAGAGTAAAAGGGGGCTAAATACAATGCTTACCAGACTTTTGAATTTTTCATACATAAAAAATATTAGGTAGATTGGCGTAATAGATGGTTACAACCATTTATTATTTTCCATCCACTTTAGAACAATGTTCTACTTTGTGCTGACATAGCTCATGGGAAATCCCAATAAAGTGCGTTAAACTTTACAGTTTTAATGTAACAAAATGTGAAAATGTTCAACGACTCTTGAAAGGCAATGCAGAATGGCAAAATAAAACCACCACCCATACACTTATTCCTGCAGTTTGTTTCAACATAAAGATATAATAGGACTGTAGTCTAATTCTTCTAAGTCATTGGAAATATATATATATATATATGTTTTTGAAACCCCTCAGGTCCTCTGCTCTGCTGCACGCTGGGTCATGTAGATCCAATGACCTTGCCAAAGTTCCAGTGTGAGAAACCGTGCCAAGCATGCAGAAATGATGAATTAGAACAGCATTGTTTTTTTTGTTCTACTCGCATGAATCATTCTTGATGCATCACACAAACATGGCTATTTATCGAGTCAAAACAAAAAGGCTTCACTGTGTGCACCAACTGTGCTCCCACAGAGGAAGTGTATGTATTGGCTTTGAAATGAATAAGAGCAGTGCTCTCAAATCAGCGTCTTTATGAATGGTTGCAACGGTTCTAGTTGTTATTCTTATTCATTTCATTTCAGTATAATTTCCTGCAGCACCACATCAACACCAAGACAATGGGGAGCTTGTCAGATAATCCGTGCTAATCTTCATTCACATCATGCAAGAATGACCGGCGCTAACAATGAACAGGCCCCTGACCAAAGCAAACTAATACTCAAGAAAAATATGGCTGGACTGCATCTAGACAACTCAGTCAGTGGGTTCAGTCATCTGTTAAAAGCTCAAATTTCTTTGGCACACTAAGAGCAAAATTATGGATCAAATTTATGAGAGGCTGATGCTGGAAAGCTCAATGTGCAGTAAAGTGTTATGAGATACAGCATAATAATATTTACTGTATTGTCCTTACTTTTATTCAGAAACATTTGAATGATTTTGTTCATGATTGGGGCGAATCATTTCTGACAACGCTGCTTTTAAACTGAGAGCTGAGCTCGGCTCACTGAGGCGACATTAAACAATGCTGTGTTTTCGTTTAAATGGCTGCTGTAAGTAGAGAACTGCTATTGATAAAATTCATGCCTATCTCCCTGACTTGATCTTTGAGCTGCAAAAACAAAGTACACGTACCTCAACCACCAAAATGAAAGCACAGTCAGAGTGTTGTTCTCAGATCTCCGCTTGCAGGTGGAGTATATTTTTTGGAGTTGCCTATAACAGACCTTTATGAGATTTAAGGCCGACTTTGATGAGTAAATACATTTGACTCCTTTTACATTATTAAACAATCCAAATATTTTTACAGATTAAGCGACCCCAAAATTTAGAGACCTGATAAAGCCAATAAAGACCCCCCCCCTTGAAACTAAAGTTACTTTGCCCTTTATAGTGGTGCAAGGAGCACACCCACAGCTTCTCATATTTGGTATCACTGCTTTTGTATATTGGACAGTCAAGCCGTGATCTTTATCCACACATGGCCGTTCGTGGCAGCCTGCAGCTCTGCAATGTGTAGGTCACTTTTAACATGAACATTTCAGCTTGGGTGTGAAAAAGTGTTTCCTGCTTTCTTATTTTATTGCGTGTTTGTCACACTTCAGAGCTCCAGAACATCAAACCAATTTAAATAGTCAAAGACACAAGTAACAAGAAAAAGCTAATTATTGTTAGTTATTCTAACTCTGCAGAGATGAGAGGTTTTCCAGCATGAACAGCCTTTTTAACAGACTGATCCCACATCATCTCGATAGGATTCAGGTCAGGACTTTGGCTAGGGCTCTCTAAAGTTAATTTGACTTTTCTTCAGCCATTCAGAGGTAGACTTGTTGGTGTGTTCTGGATCATTGTCTTGTTGCAGAAACCAAGTTCTTTTCAGCCGGAGGTCCTGAACAGATGGCCAAGCATTTTCCTTCAGGACATTTTGGTGGAGAGCAGAATTCATGGTTCCAGTCACCATAGCATGTCTTCCAGGTCCTGATGGAAAAAAACAGCCCCAGACCATCACACTACCACCATGTTCTGAGACAAATAATGTTACTTTAAAAACAGCTATCCTTTATTTCCTCATTTACTGGTCACACTATTGCCACCATTTGAAGCCATATATTGGGTTTGGATGTTTCAGCGGGAAAACAGAAAGACTGTTGACCTTTTTTTTTTTTTCCAGTGTTAGATGAACCTAACCGAAATGATTTTGCAATTTTTTTTGGTACCTATATAGTCTATGCCTAAACCAGATGAAAAAGCCAGAGACTGAAAAAACAGAGACAAAATTACAAGTTCTGAGAAAAGATCAGAGATGAAAGTAAACTCCACTACCTGAGCATTTCCTAACAAGTTCTGAGAAGACGCAGCCAATGTTAGGCAAAATCTAAATCTACAAAGCAGCACCAGCTGATCAGTTTCTGCTTTGTGAGTTGAATGTATGTGCTGCTAAACTGGCAACGATTTGCACACAACTTATAGATCTCTCTCAAAAAGACTATGTTGCCTGTGTTGTTTAACATGGCCACCATCATACCTGCACCAAAACAACTGTAACAGCAGCAGCTACTGATCTGTTGTCAACAACGACTTGACGTAATGACAGAGGCCCAATAGCATCCCACCTTTTCTCTAACCTTACAGTTTGCCTGTTGTGTCAGATGATTCTACCGTGACCTACACACAAAACATCTCAAATGCATAAAAGAACAGCCAGTACCTCCTCTGAGTTCTCGCAAAACTTAACCCAGTTTCCTTACAACAGCTCAGAGTCCAGCTTTTTGTGCTCAGGCTTTGAAACATCACTTTGCAAACAGATCTGAAAGTTCCAGTTATAAATTATTAAATAAATCAATATGACAGCAAGACAAAAAGGCATTCAGGTCAAATGAGCTCAGAGGTCCCTTAAGGATATGTGTTCAGTCCCTTGTTATTTAATCTGCAGACACTTTATTGTGGTGCCAGATTGAGGACAAAAAAGCTCATTAAGTTTGCAACAACTGGTACAAACGTCCTGGTGTAGAGGTGGAACCATTGGTGGGAAGGTGTGGAGGAAAAAATTGAAAAGTGTTGGTGGATCCTAAAAAAACAAAACAAACAAAAAAATCAGAACATGAATCCCCTATGGAGGGAACCAGTCACACATTATTGGGTTGGTTCTGGATGACTGGGGATTTCTCCTGGATACCCAGCCTGACACACTTGGCCAGGAAAGCGCTTCCTCAGGAGACTGGAGCATATGAGAGCTCCACCCTTCATCCCTTTCTTCTACCCAAGGACTATTGAGAGCTTTCTGACCTGCTCCATCATATCTTGACATGCCGTCTGCACAGTATCTGCCAGGAATATTTAGCAACTTAAGGGGCGAGGGGTTGAGACAGTCTGCCAGATCTTACTGTTTTCCATAAAAGCCATTTTCAAGTAGATAAGCAAGAAAAAAAAAGTTGTCAGTATTGTGAGAGATCTGTTCCACCCCTTCCATGTGTTATTTCTTCTCCTGCCATCTGGAAGAATGTATCAGTTTATGAATTGAGATGAATCATAATGTGCAGCAGCCTCACTCCCCTGGCAATGAGGCTGCTAAATTCCCATTAACATGGATTTGTATGAGGGGGAAGAAACATAGTTCAGTTACATGTCAAATTTATCGTGAAATTATGCATATTTGATCCATAGTTATTTTCTTAACCATAGCGGAATGGTTCAGATTTCTTTCTTTCTCAGGATCCCGATTTGTCTTTACTTTAAATTTGGAAAAACCGCATGAAGGGAATCAGACGGTTTCAACTTTGATCTCAGGTAACGGCACCCACCTCTGTCTTCATTTATCAGACAGCGTATAAATCACTTGCCTTTCCTCAAGTCACTGCGTCCCACACAAATGACTGTGTCTGTTTGCAGGTTTTAAAAACCTGAAGCTTCTTTGCTGTCAAGCAGGTGTCTCCCCATCTGATGTGATCACAGGGCCTTCCATGTTTCTCCCTGCTAATGCTGCACAAAGTGTTGCAAAGTCAGTCAATGAAAGCACGACAAGGGGACATGAATTATTTAGGAAGCTGGTTTAAGATGTAGCTCTGAAATGATCTGAATGCTCTGACATGCTGTGATATCAATAGGTGTAATATTCTCTGTGCTCCCAGCAGGCATGTGTTTGGCAGATATGCTGATACGGTATCAGGCACTGTCCTGCTGACCTCTACATGACATTCCTGTTGGTGTGCGTGTGTGTGTGTGTGTGTGTGTGTGTGTGTGTGTGTGTGTGTACTTGCTTAGCTGTTATTGTGAGGACTTACTCTAGACAAACAACCAACATTTGTAGTTGTGAGGACATTTTATCATGTACACTCAATGTAAAAATATATTTTTTATGTTAGGAAATAAGTTTAGCACTAAGCTGTGAATTGAGTTTAGGTTAGGAAAATCTCGAAGTGGTTAGGTTTGGAGAATAGAGCAAAGTGTCATGATTATGGGGGTAATTTTTCTGAATGCAAGATTTAATGTCTTTTGTTCTCAAAACTTGTAATAATTGCACTCAAAACTTCTCGCGCTCACACTTAGCCTCTGCTCGGAGCAAATCTTCGCTTGCAAAACTCTCTGCTCGCTTGGTGGAATTTTCCTGCCATAATCCAAGAGCACACATTCTCAGTCTGAAAACAGGATTCTGTGTCTTTTGTTCGCAAAATGTAATACTTTTGCTTACACTTTCATTGTGTAAGCAGGACTTAATGTCTTTCTCCTAAAAACCTGCAGCGCTTGTACTCAAAACTTTTCCTTGTGCTCACACTTAGTCTCTGCTCGGACTCTTTGCTCGCTTACGAAACATGGAACCGCCTTTTGGCACAGTCGCCTGGCAACCTCTCAGCCAATAGAATGAAATCGTTGTATTAGGTGCTTTTGTTTCCTTCTACCGGGTGTTTCTACAATCTATTGTAGCAACCTGCGCCACCCACTACATGTTGGGAGAAACAACGACGTCAACTTTCTGCTCTGTAGTACACTAAACATCCGCCAGCCTTCTGATCTTAGGCAGGAGTTTGTTCACCCAACCAACTGTCAGCGAAGATTTTCTTAGAGCAGAGACTAAGTCTGAGCGTGAGGAGAAGATTTGAGTACAATCATTACAAGTTTTGAGAAGAAAGATATAAAGTCCTGATTTCAAAATGAACATGTAAGCAAAAGTATTGAAGGGTTTTGAGAACAAAAGACATGAAATCCTGCTTTCAGACTGAAAATGTGTGCTCTTGTGTTACGGCAGGAAAATCCCCCCCTACAGGATAGGAAATAGAAATTAGTGGAAGTAAATGCAAGTCCACACCGGAGTGTGGACTTAGAGTGTGGAAACTCCTTTAGACAGGCGTGTGTGGATCTGCAAATGTGTAACCACGGAAGCATCAGGGATAGGGAACATTTTGGTACAAGTCTAAACAGAGAGTTAATTTTGTCAAAGTTGTTTCCTTTTTATCTAATCTGTCAATACCTGTCAAGTTTTGACCAACACAACTAGAGACATATAATGGATGTAAAAGTTGTCTGAAGGTCAAACTCAAATCATCCTGCATTATCCACATCCAGGGTTTGTTTCTGAAAAGCCTTGAAAGTATAAAAGCCATCAATAGGGAATCAGTGCGCCTTAGTGGCTGTTTTTGAAGCCTTGTAGCCAATCTCGCCTCGCAGAGTACAAAAGAGAATCAATTCAATCTCCTAAATGCTTTCTTTTTACATCCTAAATGTTGCTGCAGTATTGCTTAAAGTTGGTAGTTGTTCACATAGAAGTGCTTCATCTAGCAGGGAGCAAATCTAGGACGGATGTTTCAATGAATGGATAAGTAAATGCTCTGAGAGACTGATTTAACAATTACTTTTGGGGAAAAGTCTAATAGGCTTTTGTGAAAAATGAGAATGAAGAAATTAGTTGACTGAAGAGCTAAATTAAGTTAATTAAGTTTATGCTTTGAACAGAGACTTTCACTACAAATTTTTATTACTCTTTTTTAACAATTGGAAATTTGACTATCAGTGTTAGTTTTAGCAACATTAAACTTAATTTTATGCATGTCTGAATAGCACTTTAGCACAGTTTACATGCTGATAATAGCTGAAATGAGAAGATCAGATTGGAGTGATGATCATTTGGGCACAGACTGCCATCCCAGAAATGGGCTGTGCTCAATTCAAGGCATAGAGATCAAGCTAAGTAATTTCCATTCCAGTATCAGTCAAATGGAACTGATACCTCTCAGATGTTTTTCTGTTCCCTGTCTTTCTGTGTATCCTGGAGTTTGGAAAAGCATGCCAGTCTAAACACGAGGAAACCAAGGCAAATTTCTCGAGCACTCTGACATGTTTCGGAGGTATGTTTGTAACTTTTGGCTTGCTCCAATCCAATTCCGAATAATACAAGTGTACGCTCCTAAATTAGAACATGATGAACTGATCATTTTTGATGAATATTATACATTTACTTATGACACACACAGACTGAAGTCTTGAAGCCTTTACAATTTTCCGCTAATGAAACACATTATGTAATGTCACATAAGAAGAATGAAAGACATTTTAATATAGTAATGTGGGCTTAATGAAAAGTTTGTTTAAAATCTGCTTAGATCTTAGAGATCAAAACTTACATTTAATCTGACCAGCTAGCTTCAGCAGAACACTTATTTGTACCTGCATACAGAGATCAGTGTGGTGTAATTCACAGTGTCCTACTACATAACGACTGGGTACAGAACTTTTCCACAACATCATTGTATTGTTTGTTGTTTTATTTGTTTGTTCCCCTCCACCCCCATAAAACCAACAACAGTAGGGATACAAGGGGCAGACATACAGATGTATTTTTTGGAGAATGGCAGAAAATGTTAACGTGGTGAGATTATACAATTCTGACAGTGGATTATTGAGTTTTTCAACAAACATTCAGTACAAAATTATATAAATATTTAACTTCTCTTATATCGGGTTATCACTTTTCAAAGAAGTTGTACAAGAAACTATTACCACCGTTAAAACATATTAAAAAGTATGAGTTTTGGGATTACATGCATGTTGTCTGACACTCTTCATAATAAACACACTTTTATCATATTTTACTGAATAAAAAGTTTAATTGCTACAGTAGGGCTGTTGAATATAATTTGTTTATACTACTTATGTATTACCAGTTTTACTTATGGGAAATAAGATCTTTGCCACTGAGACATTGTGAGATCGGGGCTCAGGTTGGCATCGGCAGACAGACTTCTGTCATGTCAGTCTCAACCTTGACACAAACATGTTACAAAAACTAAAAGCATCAAACAGTATCAGAGCGACTGTGCTCCCTGAAATGACTCAACAACAACTTTAACACCTCAGAAAGGCCACTGGGGGAAAAAAACTCTCTTACTAAAATGTTCACACAGCTCTTTATAAACATGCTCAACAAGTTCTTTTTAAATGATTTATTCCCTTGACTATTTATTCCAGGCAAGATTTGCCCAAAGCCATTAGTATAAAAACACCCATAATATTATTAAGCAAAATATAATAATCTGGGCCTTCTGAGAGGCATACCCTAAAACCATTTCTTGTTTTGTTCAAAATTGAGACTCATGTTTCTTCTGCTTTTTTTTTCAAAGGACAGTCACGCTGCACTATGGATACTTCATTACTTGGCAAGACAGGAGTCTTACGCAGTGTCAGAATTTCTTTCTGCGTAAATTCTGGATGTAATTCAACAGTTTTCATATGCTCAAACATTTCTGTAAAAACATACAAATATGCAGAGGCAGGGCTAATCTGTGTTTGCCTGCCTGCTGACGCAGGCAAAAACAGTAGAGAGTGATGTTGGGTAACGTTTTTAACTAAGATACTATTTGTAACTTCAAGGTTTCTGACCTGGTTTGAGGCGATGAAGGTATTGTAAGCCTTCCAGGATAAAATAGGTAAACACAACTGATGCTAAAAAGTATTTATCAGCCCAGTCAGGGTATGAAGTGCCTGTGATTGGTTCTGCGGAATATCCTAAAGGTTCCTAAGACCATGTTCTTCGTCACAGTGATCATAAGGATATTTCCAGTATGAAAGCACTTATTGTTGAAAAATTTAAATTATGTAATTTGTGAAGATAAAGTATCGCTCTGCACAACAATGTCCACAAAATCCCAATAAAATTGGGGAATGGTCAGACATTTATTGGACAACATGTATAAACTGACATGGTTCTATTCTCAACTTTACCTGTCAGTGCCTCCCACTTTAGGCCCATGCTTGAATTAATATTTCAGTACAACATTTCAGTCACTTAGAATGTCATTGTAAGTGATATTCCTGTTAATATGTACTGCAATTTTCAGATGGACTGGAGTAGAACTTGCATTGTGAGTCTAGCAAGTAAGATTTTTTACCATCACTTTCTGAATTTAGTCTATAAAAAACAGCAAAACTGTCTGCCCGTCTTTCATTCTGTGTCACTCATATGTCTGTAGATATGTGTGCATAACAAGACAAAGATAAAGCACTGAGATTCCTATTGACAGCTTCTGCTTTGAGTGAGAATGAAGGGACACCTGATAGTTTAATAAGTTGTGAAGATATATCTGTGCACACCAGACAGTAGTGTAAAGTGATGTTAAAAGTACCACACTAATCCATTTGCAGGGAGTTTGTGTCTATTTTTCAGCTACGTTTCCAATTTCCCAATATCATATGTAAGGACTAATAAGGATTTATTTAAAAGCCCTGCTTAAGTCCCTGCAGGGACCTTTTCTGCCGATTTTGTAAAGTGCATCATTTTAACTGAGAGCCGGAGTATCCCTCCGTCTGACCATGCAGCTATTGATCAGAATATTTAAATTTCATACTTAACAGGTTTCTTTGGCTTCCTTATTTCCCTAGCATAATATTGAAAAACAAACAATACAAGTATCATATAAGCAATACCACATAGACAGAAGTCTGTCTCTGTGGTATTTGCTATAGGCTCGGTTTGCTCGACCACAGTCTTTCTTTTCCCCACCATCTCTCTGACTGTTCTCCGTCTAAGAATTATCTTCAATTATTGCTGCCATCAACTTTATGTTCTTTTCAATTTTTCTCACATTTTTTGGTGTTTACACAAAAGATATGTACAGAAACTACTTCCTGGCTTAAATCAGCTCTGAAAACGATCCTATTTACAGCAGCAGTACCACACATTCAGTATTTGTGCTCAGGGCACCCATGTGGATAGCAACAGCCCTGGATGAACCTCTTGTGTCACCCAGGGGGGTTCCAGATTGAAATAGGTTACTAGTCCTAGCAAACTTGAATGTCTGCCCTAAAGCGTGAATTGTTTTCTACAGTGCAACCTGCCTGCCCACTCCGCGTCTGGCTCACTCATGCAGCCAGATTTCTCCACCTTCAATAAATCTTCCCTCAACTGTCACTCCTGCATCCTGGGGCCAGGTGGATTAAAGATGTGTAGGCACAAAGCACATTTATATGCCTGTTTTTGCACTCAAGGAAAATGTGAGAATGGCTTCTTGCATTCTTGAGTACACGCACACACCCCAACGCGCACGCACAAAGTATTTCTGTCTATCTCCACAATGACTTTGCATGGACTTCAATTTGTTCATCATTCATTTCTATAGCCTGATCCTGACCCTCACTGAAAACCAGAATTTCTTCCTATGAGGCCCCATAAGGAACAGTCAGCTCCCACAGTATAGCATGTATTTGCTTACAATGTATTACATACATGAATGCACATGTTCTTTAGAGTTGACTTGTGGTGCAGACTAGTCTGTTTTTTCTACCCACTCTCCAACAAACATTTGTAAGCAAGCACATGCATTGAAAGAAAAATGCTACCTAGCAGCCAGACATGAGAAATGGTAAATGGTATCTATTTCTTTAGCTTTTTATCAACTACAGAGATCTCAAACCACTACATGCTACATTTAGTCATTCACACATTCACACACACACACACGCCCCCACAACCCCCCATAAGCTGCCTTGGGGCACACTGACAGAGGTAAGGCTGCCCTGCACCTGCCCCCTTAAGCCCTTTGACCACCAGCAGGTGGTGGTCAAAGCAGGTGTTCAAAGAGGGTAAAGTGCTTTGCCCAAAGACACAACGACAGAAGTGAAGGGAATTGAACCCACCGACAAACTCACCCCACCATGTCGACCATCGTCCGGATTTGTGTGGACTTGCCTCTCTTGCAACTTTTCTTTCATTCTTAATTTTTGAACGGAAAACCAGACCAGACATCATCCGGCAAGACTGGAGATTGACAATGGAGAAGGGGCTTACCTCAATCCAAGTTTCTATCAATCTGCTGAATAAAGACTTCCCTAAAGCATGGTACTATAACCACCATGTTTTACCTTTGGATTTGTATGGGATGTGCAATGATAATTTGTTGCATGTGGGCCAAAAGTTCATTGCTGGTCTCTGCAGATATTCTTCTACATGCTAATGTGTAACAGTTTGTAACATTCGCTTGTTACAAACTGCAACCAGCATTTCTTTGGACATTTTTTTTAACAGTGGCCTTTGTCCTGCTAACTTTACAAAAGACAAGTTTTTATGGAATGCATGTTAACAGATTGTTCCATCTGAGCTGTGGGTCCGAGAAGGCCTGTCAGAGTAACCATATGCCTCTTGACTGCTTCTCTTCTTATTGCCCTGCTTGCCCTGACTGTCTGGTTTACAGATGTGCAGAGTTTGTGTCCCACCTTCAGGTGATGGATTAAATAGTGCTGTGATATGTCCAAAGCCTGAGGTATTGTTCTATAACCTAACCCTGCGTTAAGCTTCTCAATAACTTTATGCCTGGCCTGCCTGATGGGCTGTTTCTTCACTAATGTTTTCTAACAAACATCTGGACCTTCACACAGCAGCTGGATTTATGTGGCAATTAAATGAGACACAAGTGAACTCTATTTACTGATTGGGTCAATTTAGAAGACAGTTGGTAGCCCTAGATTGTGTTTATGGTTGGCTGAGTAAAGTTAAAACTGTGCTTCTTCTCAATTACACACTTGTGTTTATCTCGTGAAATCCCAAGACCATGCTTTGAAGTTTTGGGGTTTTAATGCAACAAAATATTCAATTGGTTTTTCATACGTCTGCAAGGCAAGATAGCTGTAATAACTGCAACTCCACTCACGTCTAGCCACAAGAAATGTTTCTTGCGACCTGCAAAACACCTCGGAATGACGGAGAAGCAGTATTTATGATTGAAACACATGTAACCAGAATGCTGAAACTTCCTCATAGCAACCTGTTTGTCATACAGAGAACCATGCAAGAACCAAGCCAGGTAGTTTACATTCATCATGTGAAATTAGACCTGAAAGGTTATGTGTATGTATCGCTTATAATGTGCAGGTCCTGACTGTCTTTACATTATCCGAGGGGGATTTTAATGTGTAAAGACTCAATATAAATGTTCAGTGGTGTATTACTGTATGCTACAAGGCGGACTCAAAACAAACATCTGCTATTGCAGCATTAAGAATGCATGTTCAGCCCATAAGAAATTGCCTCTCATTACACCTCCACGAGGTAACAAGAGGGTATATTTAAGAAAACTCAGAGAGAAATGAATGATGGTGCATTTGATGTCTTTGACACATGTTCTTACAGAACATTTCAGTACCTTTGTCGTACTGTATTTTGGTCTTTTGAGGGAAAATAAGTGTTTCTTTTGAGGCTATTTTGAGAAAATAGCCTCTCAAAATAGCCTCTGAGCTTGCTGATGCAAGATGTCCAGCGGTCAACGGAAATAGACCTTAAAGTGTTTTTAAATGGTTTTTGTTGATCTCACCTAATTTTATAACTCGTAAGGATAAATAAATTTTTTTTTTCCCTCCCAAATATCCGTATACATAATAACGCATCGGTATTTTGGACTACAACCGTTTAACTTTGAAACACATCTCATTATATTTTTTAGTACAAACGACAAGAATTTCAAAATGGCATTGCCTTCGGAGTCAGCTTTATGACGCTTTTAGAGTTCCAATTTTTGGTCGATGATCTCAAGAGGTGCTAATCCTACACAGTTTATTATTTAGGTCACTGTGGGTGGTGCTGCTAATACTGCACATGAACGCCTCCTGAGCAGGCACAGACGGAGCTCCAAAGACTGCAGCTGCTGCTCTGCTGACTCGCTGCTCAAGCAATGCCCTTTATTTATATATGGCTTTGGTCACAAGCACAAAGACACACACCCAATACACATTCACACACATATGCTATATTGGCATTACCAAGACAACAGACATGGTAACATAAATCATTTTTCCCGTGTCTGCCTGTCCCACATATTTCTCCGTCACCAGAGCTGTGTTGTATTTTTTTCCTCCCTATCAAACATGTAACTGCTGAGCTCGATATTTAGAAATGATCCCTTGGAACAATTAGTGAGAATTTAGATTGTTCTCAAATGCTTTCATCAACAGATTTGTACACTTGGGAGTGCTTTTTCAATAGGGGGATTTTCTAATGGTCTGAGATTAACATTGGAAAATGACTATTCAGATATGGGTTTTTTTCTTCCTTTTTATTGGCCACCCAATTTTGATGCAAGAGACACACAGACTTGGAGAACAATATTACAACTGGCAACAGAAGAAAAATTAGGCTTTATTACAGTCACTTTATTATCTAGGTGAAAACTCAATAGACCTATGAGAACAATATTTCACATAAAAGAATCTAGATGTATATATTCCAAATATAGAAAAACACACTAGTCTTTTTTAGTGCTGGAAAATCCCTTTTGGCTTGAATTAAATGAAAGGGGTAATTATATTAATATTGTTTTTTATTTGTCTAAGCTTCTTTCAAACACCACATGTTTACAAGTATGATCTTGTACAATTACAGAGCTTTCTAAAATGGCTTGCTCTGTTACAGTCATCTGTTTTAACCTTTATTGTCACAGTATCATCTAACAAAATTTAATATCAGACAAAAAAAGCAAACAAACAAAAAAATAAAACATGGGCAAACCTGAAATGCAACTTTTAAATGAGGATTTTATAATTAAGGGAAAAATGTGGTTCAAACAAACCTGGCTGTATCTAAAACATATGTTTTTCCTCCTACAGCTAATAACTTACATTTCTGTGAAACAATTTTGTTTCACTCTTCTTTGTAGAAGTATTTGAAATCCAGGCCTAATAGTGGATTTTGATTACTACTTCTCAGTGCAATGCTGGTAAAAAAGAAAAAAAAAGTTAGATGGTTAATAGAAGAACAATGTTGTGATGACTTCCTGAAGAAGGAGTTTCAAAAAGAATAAGAGTTTTTAAAGTAACAGATTTCAAGGAGTTAAATTACAAAGTCAAATGTATTTTAAGTCATATTTGACATATAGCGTATTTTAGCATCTGAAGTTAACTTAGTTACTTGATTGTACTATAAAATGGCAATATGCACACATAATACTGCCCCTGTAAGTTGTCCTGGTTCTGAACTGGTAAAGTAGACCCAGTCCATAACTCTACCACCCGTATTTTCACTGTAGATATGATTTTCTTTTGCCGAAGTGCTGTGTTACCCATATGCCAGATGTAACTAGGCAGAGACTTGGAAAAAAAAATTTCACAGATTTTTTTTTTCTTCTTCCCCATAATCCTTGGGATCATCAATGTGTTTTTGTGGTAAATGGGAGATGGGCAATGTTGTGTTTTCGGTTGCGCTTTTTGGCTCTTGAAACTTTCCTGCAGACCTCATTTTTACCACAGTCAGTCACGAACGCTGTCATGGCTGCGTTCACGACTGTCATTCAGTCGTGAACTCTGACATTAACTGAGGCAAACAAGGCCTGCTGTGTTTTAGATTTGTTCTTGGTTGTTTTTTGTAACAACCTAGATGAACTATTGATGCATCCCTGGAAAATATTTTGGTCAGCCAGCCAGAAAATATTGTGGAAATATTCACCGCTCTCCCATATTTTATGCATCGTGAATAAAATATTCACGATGCATAAAAACGATCATTTCGTTTACTCCAGGGTACGACAGGGCTCTCCCTGTCGTACCCTGGAGTGATCACTCCAGGGTTGATGAAATGATCACTTGATGACTGAATTTAGCATTTTACTCAGATTGCCTTTGTCAGTTTTTAGGTTTTGTTTCATAACCTTGAAACATTTCAGTGTGTTAAAAACCAAAAACAGAAGGATTCTATTGGGGGGAGTCAATGCATTTTCACATAACTCTCTATATATCATTCTCTTTCTGAATATGATTTGATAGGTTCAGCTACTGAAAACATTTCCAGTGGCACCACTTGGTTAATTCCCTGTGGTAGATCTTAATTAACACAGCAGAACCTCACAGATGATTCTCATGCCAACAGTATTTGGTCAGTGGGGATGATTGTTTGAAGTTGATCTGCTCATTCAATATTCATTATTTTCCTGTCCTATTTTCTCATGGGGCAGAGCAGGTCTGTACGGAAATCTCGCATCTCGAATTCATACCGACTTGAAATCGAAGACTTCATATGAAATTAATTCTATCAAAAGCGCAAAACTATTTTAAAATTAATCAAGCATGAAATGCTTTCCTCCCTCGGCCCACCAAGTTGATTTGGCCACATTTAACTTGTTTTAACCTTGCATTTGAATGAAACGTGAAATAAACATTTATAAATTGTCTGAAAACTGACTCTGACTTGTCAATTTCCCCCCCGCGTCCTACATAAATGAATTCTTCCAGGGCTGCCGTGTTAGCACTCAGAGCTAAGATTGCACCAAGCTGCCTTCCATTTTCAGTTTACTGTAACAATGATGTGGGAAAGAGCTCAGAGGATGGATTTATTATCCTTATCAAAAAGCCCTAGAGAAGCCAAATATAAACCATTCATCGGCTCTCAGCCCTTAAGCACAAAGCCCAAGGGAGTGGCATTAAGACAGCTAAAATATGCTCTTTAAAAGTGTGTTGAAAGGAGGTGCCACCGCGCCACACAAACCCACAATAATGTGATCAAGACGGCAGCACAGTGGGCTGTTCTCCAAACCTGTTATTGTTTCCATCACGTTTGACAAAGTCTTTGCAGGACTAGACACACAAAGGAGAACTCTGTCTCAAAAGGCTTCTCGCTGGCATTGTTCAATTTGTTTAGAGGTCTGAACGGGAGAAGAAACCAAATCATACAAATTCACACAAACGTGGAGAGAAGCGCACCGCCAGGGCATGTAGGAGGTTTGGAAAACGCTATTGTTCTGAGATTGTCTTGTTGCAAAAATGTGCAAAAGAGATTCAACTTTACTGTGTATTGAAAAATGGAATCGAAATAGCAGCAATTAGAAGTTCTTTGAAACATTATTTTAAAAATATATCTTTGATATATCCACAGTTTGACGCAGTTAGCAGATCAACTCATAGATTGACTGAGCAGAAGATTCGCCTTCACCTGTAAACAATTTAAACTTTTTTAATTTCTCTTTTTTTATGATATTCAAACTCTTTCAGATGAACCTGTTTAGTCCCTTGTGACATGAATAACATAAAGAAACTTTCCCAATCTGTTTGGTTAGTAATTTGAGCTTCTGAACTTCATAATTTGCAACCACCGGTGAGATCCTTTAACAAATACACAGCTGACAGGAAAGGAACTGAGCTCTGCAAAACAGGACTTTGACTGGTGTTATGGAAGTGGATAACAAGGAGAAGCATTTTTTTTTTTTTGGAATATTAATTACTTGAAAGGATTGCTGCAGCTGCAGATAAATATTTGCACAACTTTTTATTTTTCATACAGGTTTTTGAGAATGGCTTTCCAAATATGTCTCAAAGTGCAACAGAATGCCGACCATTTCCTATAAACATTATGACAGGTGACATTTAAACTGTTTATTTTTTTTATTAAAAGGAAGTCAGACAGCTCCACAAAAACAAAAAAAGAATCAATCCACTGACCTTAACATATCATTGACTTATTGAATTGAGTTGTTCCGATCACTGTCATGGCCACTGATTTTCAAAAATTCAGGCTACTTCTCCAAACATTTGCGAAGGGATAAGTTATTTAGTGAGCCTCACCATAGTTCTGTCAGTGATAAGAAACCAACTGTGCAATAAGTTCAGTCATGACATTTCCTCACCAATAAATATTCCTGTGTGTTAGTTCAAAGTCTTGCCAATTATTAGTAGCAATATACCAATCAGAGGCAATGTGGTATGTTGAGAATTATCCTTTCTCGTTGCTAAGTTCTTGATGTATGAGGTTGAAGAAGAGTCAGTGGGTTGAATTCATGAATTCCACTTATTAATACCAAAATGCAGATGGTCCATTTCCTGCTAGCTTAGGAGCTAGCAGGACAAAATGGCGACAAGCAACACTTGGTAACTTCCTTTGTTAGCCTCTGTCTAAGCGACGCCCTAAAGAGGACGTACCCTAGCGTGTCCCATCCTTTAATCCTAGTTTTCATTTGCATTTCCTAACATGCCATTTCCTTTAGCTTTAGCTTAGCAACTAGCTAAATGAGATAGAAGGAAAACACAGAATTATTTATTCTCAACAGGCACAAAAGCAACTTATTTGTAATTAAAAAGAGCAGATGATGAGATGCGTAATGAGCAGTTTTTCAATTTTCTGTGTAGCCAATAGCTACAGATCTCTGAAATTCTCGTGGCCTTTAGATTAACTAAAGAATTGTGTATCGATAGCTTCGTGGAATGGTTTTGCATGACTAGGCAGCTGCATCCAAGCCTCTCGTCATCAGCTAGAATGGAAAGCTTTAGATGCAGTGATGTAAAGCGTTCCACCACTGGACTCCAAAGCAGCGCAGACGTCCTCTGTGGAGCATTTCACCCGCTTAGTTTCACTGAGAGGAACCCCAGATATTTTGAACAATTTCATGCTCCAAATGTCGTGAGAACACTGTGAAGGTGGCCCCTTCCTGAAAGTCTTAGGTGAGAGAGTTTGGAGTGAAATAATAGGAAGGAATAACGCTCATTACGCTCTCTCTTGACCTTTCTTTGTAAGCCTGAGAGGTGAGAAAGGTCAGAGTGAAAATCCGAATAGATCACCAGTTTGTGTCCCATCTGACATCAACATCTGGCATGCCAATCTTAAAGTCACCTAAGTCCCAATTCTTCCTCCTTCTGACGATTAGTTTGAATGTTTGGAAACCGCGTTCACCACAACCACATACTTCAATACATTAAGGTTCAGAATGGCTTACTTGTCATTTATTTTAACAAAAATTCACCAGGTGAATATATTAAGTAGTGATTATATAGTCAATTTTATTTTTTGCCAAAAAAAAATTCTTTAACCTCTTATTGTTGATCTCCTAGTCAATAGCTTACTATTGAAGGTGTGAGTAGATTTGTTGTTTTTAAAAAGATGAATTAAACATCCTTGTTTATAATTAGTTACTGTTTCTTTGTCAGGAACCCTTGGTCTTTTGGCAAAAGTGTGAGATGCTATGATTCATGAAGATCAAGAGTTGTTTAGAATATACCTCAGTCCTTCGAAACACAAGGAGCTACGGTTGTTTGTTTTCTTTGCGCCTGCATATCCCCGCATCCCTTCATTTTCGTGGAGTCTCTCTTCTGTCTGCTGAAGATGAATATCCATCCTAACCCTGAAATAACTAAGCAGGCAATGATGACTATTGTCAGGAAGGACTTAGAGAGGCACAATCGCTCACTGTCATAAAGTTAGTCTCACCCGGGCAACCCTCTCTCTGAATCTTCTCATGTGGTCAGCTTTCATTTGCAGACATTTTGTCCTCCAAGTTTTAAAGACGTTTGACATGTTGGGTTTTTTCTAATTTTCACTTCCACACAGCTCCTGACACTTTTTTTTAGGTTAACAGGCGAAGACTCTCTCGAGTGGTCTTCCACAAACCAGTGCTGAAGGTTACTTCTGGCTGAAACTACACCTACGCGGTATGCACACCAAAAAACCCCAAACCTGTCAGTTGTAACATTTGCCTGACCCACATCTATGTAAATCCACTCTGAATGTAGAGGGAATAGGAGAAAAAAAAAGAGAACATTTTATTCATTGTAAAATTATTCATGAAATTATAATATTAATTGCGTGCTGTTGAATAAAGACAAAATGCTTTTCAATTTAATTTACAATCAGAATCACCTGTAATTAATTTTTCATGCTTCACATGAGTACTTACAGAGAACAGGCTGTCAGGAATAGGTGTCAAATTAGCCTTCATTGACATTAACTGGATGTACAACACCCACCACTAATTATTTTCCTTTCTTTTTTTTCTTTTTTTTTTAGCTCTTGAAAAAGCATAATAGGGTGGAAGCTAATTTCAGGTACATAGATAAGCCACTGATATCGTTCATCGAGTGGAACGTTTCAATTTAATTAGAAACACTGGAGTTGCTTATTCGGAAACCGAGATGAAAGAAAACATTTTTCCTTCTATTAGGTGTTAATGTGCAGTGAATGCCTTTATGCTCTCGTGTCTGATCCTCGCACTGCATGCTGCCGTTTCTGATACAGTCCACCCCCCGCCCCCATTCACGTCATGTCGGGGTTCTTCGCTGAAAAATTAAAGGCATGAAAAAGAGCGGAATGCGCCTTAATTCTGAGAACATTATGCCCAACTTCCAGCAGAAGTGTGTTTATCACAAATTTCCCTCTCGGCAAAAGCAGTGGTGCTTGCTAAGATAAGCCCATGTCATTTAAAATATCGCTGTCGACTGACAGTTTGTAGTGCTCAGCGAATACGCGGAGTGATGCCAGCGCTTTACTAAAGGACAGATTTTCTCTCTCTTATCGCAAACTGTGCTAAGTGACACGTCGGACATGCAAACAAGCCGTAAGGTCAGAGTCAATCAAGCTCAGTCTTTTGCCGCTTGGGCATGTTGGCATTTCATCAACACTGCCATCAACAGCCAATCATCTCAATAAAAGATTGGTCAGGCTCTTAATCTGGCAGTTTTAATTTTTCAAGTTTTAATCCCTCTTTGGGTGGGGTTCGGTGTGGGGTTTCCAAGATGCCCTGTCTGAACAAATAAAGCGGGAGTCTGATAAGATCAGACTAAATTCAGTGGCAGCAGTTTGAGTTCTCTCAGTCTCTGCACAAATACTGCAGGTGTATTTGACTTAGAGCAACCTATTGGACACAGAATAAAATGGTGTTTAGAATTATCTATTTGCATATTGACAAATAATTAAAAAAAAAAACTTTATTAATAACAGCAACTCAAACCAAGGCTAACAAAGTACAAAGTGTGCAAAGGATTAGAGTTTCAAATCTTGTGCTTGAAAGGAAAATTTCAGCTTAATATTTATTGACACACTACTAATATTCACTGGTCAATGACCAGTGGAAGACATCATGCGGTAGCTAGGACAACCGCAGTGCCTTAATACGCATTTAGCACAGCCAGATCCCCAACTCGGGTGCAAAACTAATATTCCACAATTTAACAAAATACTTCACTTGCCGTTGGTGCTGCTTTTTCCAGCCCGACATCATCCATGTTTCTATGCAGAGTTTTCTAGGTTGAGCCTGCTGGCCGTATCAATCTGCCAGATCATGACATCTCAAGCTGCCAAGAATGCTGTCAGCTTTTGGATTTGGCATCAGTTGTCCAGCAGCATTAATGATGGCATTTTTCTGTGCTTTCCAGATGCTGTGACAGTTTGAATATCATGCTAGTAGACTCACATTCAGTAGATTTGATAAACTGATCAAATAGATTCATACAGCATATCACTGACTCCCTTGTTAGTATCTAGTATATTCTAGGATTTACTTTCCAACCATTTTCCAACAAGCTCACAAGGACTTCTTTCTACTTCAAATGAGAGGAAATTATTGATAAAATATTCACCTAATGTAATTTTAAAAAGCTAAACTAACCCTTTGATCCTATGGAGCACCAAAGAAATGTTTTACTCATCTGGGTATGCTAGAGTCTTGAGCTCTTTGAATTTTTTCCTGCATGAAAGTTTATTTTTAGCTGTCCAAAAAAAAAAAAAAGAAACAAAACAAAACTCAAATATTTAAAAACATTTTCTTATTCCTTTTTGACACTGAAAAGGAGACACTGTATTGTAAATTTGGTTATTGTTTTTTTTAAATATCCAATTCTAAAGTTAAAATCTAATGACCAAAAAAATACATTCACTGTTCCCATCCCTGCTGGTATTTTACACAGTTTTACTCATTTGTGTGTTGTTTAAGTGCACAAATACACATTCACAGTTTTGAATATTAAGAATAATCCTACTCAGTTGCACATTACCTGGATCTGAGCTGTCTTTTCCTGATGAGTCCGTATCATTTTATTTTATAAACTAGCCTTTACTTATTCTTCGTGTTTCTTTTTACTTTTTTTATTCTTTTATCTCTGTGTGGACATACATGCCTTGATGTCCTGTCACTTTGCTCCCGTTACACCGATTTCCCCGTTGTGGGTCAATAAAGGATATTTCTATTGTATATGAGAAACTAATCTATGGGAAAGAGCAAAATAATGTAGATGGGGGCCGAAATTGAAAAAAGAGGAAATACACACACTTTAATCCATGTGTTGTGTTCCTGAATCACCTCAAAGGGAATTTTTACACATTATATATGCAATTTGAAACGGAATACAAAGAATAGTTGCAAAAATCTTGTAAAACTTTGCCCTAAAGCAACCAATGGAGTTACATGGATAAACAGAAAAATATGACCACATATATCATACTGATATTAGCCTAATTGCATTGCATTGGAGAAGGAAATTAAACCCTACTCCTAATTCTATGCCCCATTTGTCAGGAAGTGAATGTCACTTAAAGACCCCGCCAATGCTGATAAATCTGAGCTGTTAAAGTGTAGGACTGAAATGCTCTATCATATCAGGAAGGTCTCAGGAATAGTGACAGAAGCTTTAGAGGCGGCTTGGCATTTGCAAATAAATCAAACAAAAGGCAAGGCCAGTCCTCAGATGGAGTCTGGGTTGTCTCCAGTGGAATGACCTTGGCTAACATAGTCTAAACTGGTTGCCAGAGATCCTGTCGGATCCAATCAGTGTTTTGTTCAGACGCAAAGACTTGGGATTTTTATTTATTTATTTTTTTCCTTCTTCTTGCCCAGTGTATTGCTGTTGGCTTTGTGTGGAGGGCTAAAGTCTAATACAATTTTGACTTATCACGGCGAATATTTCATGAGAGCTGTATTTTCACCCCCGATAGTGAAAATAGAAAGATTCGATTTCCGGGAGTTTATTCCTTCCTGTAAGCATAGCACGCTCTTTGATCTTAAATACGGAGATCTTCAGAGGCAATGTAGTGAGAGCCTGAGCAAGAGTCTGATTAAAACATAAACTCCATAGCTGTTCCTCTCAGAATAAAGGATAAATTAAATTATGACCATATAAATAAAATTAAGGATGTTGTTCGTATACACACATATTATTATTATTCTTAGTACATATTAGTATTCATAGAAGTATATAACGATATGCATATAAACCAAAGATTCTGTTAATTGACTGCATCCACTTAAATAATATGTTTTTTCTATCTGCTTCAAGATACCACACCAAAAAGAAAAGGTTCTTACACTTGTTCTAACATTCCCCCAAAAAATAAAAGTCCAACAACCTGCTAGGTTGCTGCTAAGCAGTCTATCTAGTACATATCCTCCATCACAGACCACATGTAGTGAACACCAGATGTCCAACATCGATTAGTATCCTTAGTATTCCAGGCTTCAACAAATATGTCGTACACATCCATCACCTTAGCTGTATTTATAGCAGAACAGAAATCAAGATAGTTTGTGATAAAGGCGATAAAAGGGGATTTGGCAAAAGGCAGGAACACAAGAGGTACCAATAATTATGGTTCATAGGATTTCATGTACAGGTTGGCCGTCCTTGGGGACACCTGAAGAAAGTGATAAGTGTTAAAATAGTTAAAAGGACTGTGGCTTCTGTGGTTGCACAAACAAAATCTTAAGCATGGGAGAAATTTTGACAGACTGTGCAAAGAAAGTTCTGGTAGGCCACACAAAAGTTTAAGAAACCCCTTTGGTGACTGAAACAGGAGACACTGCAACTGTTTCAAGAAATATGCTTTGGAGGGGGCACTGTGGCTCCGAACCGAGGATGCCTCTGGGCAGTGGAAGGAACACTTTGAGAATCTCCTCAATCCAGTCCCCATATCCTCCAACTCAGGAGAAGATGGTCCAATCACAATGGCAGAGGTTGCTGAGAAAGTGCAAAAGCTCCTTAATAGGCAGTAAACCAGATGTGAGTGAGAATCTGAGATGCTCCAGTCACTTCAGGGCTGTCTTGGTTAAGAACCCTTCGATGGTGCATGGAGGACTGGGAAAAGCATGGTGAAGTGGAGACTTGGGTCCCAAGTGGTCCCAATATGTCACCCTGTCACTGATCTTGTTTCTGGATGGACTGATCTGAAGGCATGTGATGGAGATGAGGGTGTCTGGTTTGAGAATCTCAGGGTTTCATCTTTCCGTAGATGATGTTGTTCTGTTTGCTTCGTTAGGCCATAACGTGTACGGTAGTGACTCATGGCTGAGTGTGAAGCAGCTGGACGGGGACTAAGCTCATTTATGTCTTCAGGTCCTGGTTTTTGACCTCGAGTGCCTGAGTTTAAGTCTGTTGGTGTCTTGTTAATGATTAATGTTAGAATCAAGTGGGACATGGACACACGGCTTAGATTAAAGTGGGTTGTTAAAAAAAAAAAAGGTAAAGTGTTCTAATTGTGTGAAATGTGACAAATGCGAGGTGGAACAGCATTTTAGGACTCTTGTTTTTGCAGCAAAAAGGTGCTGGGTTTTCTATTGAAGTTAACATTGCACTTAGCAAAATCAAGTGTTAGTTGGTGTGACATCATGGATTGTAGCAACTTGAAAAGATAAGATAATGAGATTTGTAAATCATCTGTATTGACAATAAGAGTAATAACATTAGTCTTACTGAGCAATAATAAGAGTTCTTGAAAACATATCGTTTTGTAAGGTCACTTGTTTTGTAACTGCAACTTTACTTTTTTAGCACCTTCATTTCTCTTTGATGAAAGGGGAAAAAAGTGTGAAATTTCCTTAACAAAAAAATATTTAGCATACCTGGGCGTTCTACTTGTCAACCCTGAGTGACAGACATAATTGCAGACCAACTCTGCTGTGCTTCTGCTATGTAAATTTGAGAGGTACACAGCTTGAGGGTTACCAAACATCTCATTAACAAAAGATGAATGATGGTGTTCATTAAGGAGGGGCTTCAGCTGTGCAGATTTGCATTAACTGATGTGGTTGATATAATAATACTTGCAGGAATTGTAGCACTTCAAAATTAAGAAACAAAGAATAAATTATTTGTGTAACTGTGTAAAGAATAGAAATAGTAAAGTTGTTCAAGGGAATGTTAATATATCTTTTGTTAATCAAACAGAAATAAACGTTTTGTTGAAGCATTTGTAAATGTGGTTGAAAACTGAATAAGTAAAAAAGAATAACCATAAACGTCCAAACAGATTTGGACATCTATGGATGCTTTTTTTAATTTTTAATTATTTTTTTTTACCTCTAAAGCCTCTAGCTTTGTTGTGTGACACACCCTGTTTGCTGCTGGTTTTCAGAAAACATGGCTGTGCCGTCAATCAAACAGAACCCATATGGGGTGGAGTACGTGCCAATAGTGATGTCTGCTTTGTCCTTAGCTAAAGCCAGGCAGAACCGGGAACATTTAAACAAATTACGTCATTACAAACTGACAGCATTTCTGTGAATGTTTCTATCATGGAAGTACTGTTGCTAGTCTTAAGCTGCCTATTTTAATACAGCTTTGGGTGCAACTGAAGGGAGTTGTACATTGAATAAGGCCACACAGTGACACAAACAGTAGATAAGTTTGCACTTTCACTTAAAAAAAAAGCTAAGACAGAAAGAAATCTGTGAGGGATCAATACATTGTTGTTACTGTTTGTGACATGGATCTCTCAAAAAAAAAGTCTCATTTTGTGGCTGTGAAGAAAGATAAGTTATTGATAAGTCATTTAATAATGTCATGTTTGTATGCGAGTCCAAAGTTGTACTAAACTCAGAAAACAGAGAGCTGTCATCAAGCAAATGCAAACCCTCCACCACAATTTTACAATTGCGCGTTGTTCACGGAGAACTATTGAAGATGAACTCAGAGAATACAGCTGCATTAGAGAGGCACTTTGAAGGATGGCTTTCTGTTATATTAGGTTGGGGAAATTGGAAAGTACTTGGCGGATTCCCTTGATCTCTAGTGACTTTCATCAAAGGTTCGGAACTGCATAGGATGATAGCAGGATTATTTCTGAGTGTTTGTAGGCTTTGGAGCTGAATTAGTTATGGCTTAAGAACACAGAGACTTCTTGCTGTTTAAAGCCTACACTTGTGCAGAGTTAACAAGGCCAATGCGTATGTGTGTGGGATTATGATCGCATAGATCGAATCAGATCACCAAAGATAATCAAATGAAATGAAAACTAGAGTTCCCAAACAAATGGTTTAACCTTTAACTAGGAGTTTTCCCTATGTGAATGTCACACTCTCCTGCAGAGTAACTGTGAGGAAGAATTGTGGATTCCATCCTCCCTGCACCAAGTCCATGAATAGAAACACAGTTCTTTAGGGTGGAGAAATGAAAACCTGGAACCACATTATCAGGAAGAATCAGCTATTTGAGTATTATGTGTACAAGATACACTTGGTTAATGACTATATTACTTATTAAATTTGTTTACAATTACTTTAATTAGCTTTGTTATTCAGATAATAGGGACATAAATCATTGTCATAATATCCTTACAACCAAATGTCAAAAGTTACATTTATGAACAGCAAAATTGTTCTTTTAAGTAAAAAGACGGTATTCTGTGTTTCCAGGATCGGCTATGTTACCTTCAGTAAGCTCTACATACCAAACATAACTTTTAATTGGAATCTGACACTGTGAAATTGGTCTCTGTCTCTTTAATGGTTGCTGCTCTTGCTGACACTTTTCCAACACGTCATCAAAACAATGCTCCACCACTAAGCCATTTACAAATGTTCTTAGGAGAATTGGACTGAGAAATAGTTTGTATGATAAGCTCAGCAGTTCCCCCACGTGTTTGCTAATTGCTGCTGCCACTAGTCTGTGGAGCTGCGTGGGTTTGAGGAATTCTCAAACATGCATGAAATAATGAAATCGAATTGAATTGAATACCATCATAACCTGACATAAAGCTCAAAAGATTTTACGCCCTTACAGAAAGTTGAAATTATTCAAAATGTGTCATCTTAAACGGTTTTTAAGGCATCAAAATGAGACTAGTGGCAGTTGTAAAATATTCTAAAATACAATTTTAGTGTACAAGTATTACACAATTATCCTAAAGCTCACATGAGTTACAAGATTCAATCAGTAAATCACCCATTACTCCTGTATCATTCTTCTTCTTTTCCTCTTTCCATCATTCCTCCTTCAAGTTCAGCTGAATGGGGATGCTGGTTCCAACATCACCCTCATCATCACCCTCTACTGCGCTCCACTCTTCACCACTTTGTCAGCTTACCTACTTGGTGGAGTCCGTGTCAACACATTGATATATTGTGAGAGGATTGTTTGACCTTGCTGTATGTTGAAACTGTCAGTGTGCCTCAGAGAAGAGCTGGTTCTGCCTGTAAGCTCACTCAGCAGAGGCCTGGATAATAAGCCTAATTAACAGCTAACGAGCTACATGTATGTTGAGCTGAAAGTAAGGGTTTAGAGGAAAGGAGGGGTTTTTTCAGTCCTTCTTATTCATGTGTGAACAGTGAACTGGCTGTGGATTCATTTTACCCGCTTTATATCAGTGAGACAGCAGACTAAAATAAATGGCATATTAATCACCAGATTTCTAAACAAAACATTTTACTTCTCTTTACCTTCAGTACCATTAGAATTTGGTAATAACTACAGAATATGTATCATTCTTCATTAACTCATACTGCTGGACAGAAATAACAAAAAGACTGAATTAGGTCATCCTTGTTTTGTCTATTGTGCCACACAAAGGTGCAGAGTGGACCGGCGCTTTCACCGGCAAAACTGTAAATTAGGTTTTTGATGTAGTATGAGCTGCATAATGTTTGATTTTGAGGTATACTTTGTAGGGAGGTCTGTTAGAAATCAGATTTTATTTTCACAAGAATAAGAAAATGTGCATGTGAAAATCAGACAGTATTTAATGAGCAGTTTCTTTTGTAGTTGCCTTTGAGGAAAATTAAACGTTATCCGGAACGGAATCAGATATAACCGAACATTGCTAAAATCGAGAGCTTTATGTCACAACCTGAACAGCAGATTTATTTATTTTTTTTTTTTTACTAAAATGTTGTTTCTTGTGTTAAATTATTTTTGAAGTCCCATTCTCAAATGACAACACACAGACTTTGGAGGTCTGCATTGACAAAATATCTTCTTAATCAATCTGGCATAACATGCATTTTTATAAACCTTTTTTTAATTAACATTTTTATATAAGGGTTTGTCGAACCCAGTTATAAAATCTCTGAAATAGTTTCATGTGATTAAGAATACAAACATCAAGCAGAAATTGCACATGACATTTTCGAGGGTTTAACTCCTCTTGAACAAAACACCTAGTAAAACGTTTAATCTACTTTGTTAATTTATTCATTAAGAGGCAGTTTAGAGAAAAGTCCATTGAAATATACTTAAGCATTACACTGAACTCTAAGTTACCAACTCAGTGTCTCGGTGTGACTCTTTGCAAGTCCTCTGGATGGACAGTAAGACAAGAATAACAACATAAGTGCAAGCACTGTACCGTTCCATCTACCCTTGCAGCCGGCAAAGTTACTTTTCTTTTTAAAGCAGTTAGTTACAGAACGTTTGCTCAACACTCTTTATCCACACAACTCAACCCAAGAAAAAAATGTGTGTCATTGTCAGTGAAAGGTAAAGCCTTGACCCAGTTGCTAGAGATTTTAGTGGAAGTATGGGCCAGTAAGCATGCAAAACAATTCAAGACAATGTCATCCTAAATATCAAATTTATTGATCTCACCAGTTCAATTAAATCTGATCTTGTTTTAATACTTGATATTTGCCTTTTTGCCCTGTTAGATTTCAAGTAAATGAGTTTATTCAAGTAAATGAGACCTGTACGCCTATGTGAACATAACTTTATGTTCTAAATAACAGCAGAGCATGATCACAAACTAGGTCAGTCAATTTCTTTTTTCATTTGACCATTACCTTTTCTTAAGGGGCGATGCTCACAGAAAAAGAAAAAAAACAAAAACAAATGCAGTATACGTATACATACGCCCCAACTAATAATTGTTAATGTCCCAGAGGATTTGGGACATTGTTTGAGCTACCGAGATGCTAATCAGCCGCTACTAGTTATAAAATCAATGCTTTGTATGCGTTATGACAACGGTCCGAAGTTTAAAAAATTGGAGCAAAAATCCTTTTTGCTGTGCAGCATCCAAAACCAGAGGGAATAATTGTCCAAATGTGTAAATCCTCAACCAAAATAATGTATGTTTTTGCAAAAAAGATCAAATCAGACGTAACACAACAGTGCTACTTGCTACATGCTAACACCATAAATGGTACAATTCTAGTTACTTCAAAAGTTAATTTAATGGACCTTAGAATTGCTTCCTTAGACTTTCCTTTTGCCTCTAAGAAAGCATCCTTTTTAGTGAATATATCCCAATTTCAGAAAATAGAGGCAATAATTTGGATGATGTAAAGCAGCACTAGTGGGAATGAGCGAGCAAGTGGAGCAAGTGTTTCTAAAACAGTTGAAGTGAGCAATGAACAGTTTTAATAGTAAGTGAAGGGCATGAATCAGAGGTGGGGGAGATTCTTAGTTTGGCTTTCGACTTTCAGACTGTGTGTAAAACCACTACTGTACTTGCGATGTCATCAGTCATGCCCTCTCAAGACTGGCCATGACCTTAAAAATTAATCATTTACACAACCTCTGCTGTTCCGCAAATTTACCGAGCTGTTTTCAAATCGCACCACTTATAAATTAGCTGTTTAACTGTGTTAATATATGATTTCCGTTAACCTCACATGGCACATTAACATGTGGTTTGCTCACTATCAGACCTTCACCCCCCACAGCCCATAGAGCCCATGAATATAGACACTAACTGTGGGCAGCTGAGGTTATTTGAATCACAGTTTGTGGGTGGAACCATAATCAAAGAGTCTCACATACTGACTCAGCAGGACAGCTGGTGTGGCCTTTTACCGCATGAGTAATAGTTCTGACTCCTACACGGTCTGATATCTCTCTCAGAGAGTGATTCCACTTATTAAAAAACTTCACTGATACACACACTCGTCCTGTTCAAAAACTATACGCAGAACAAATGAGCTGCTATGAGAGCAGCAAGACTCATGCTGCCTTGTTAAAGGTCATTGTAGATGTCAGCCAGCAGCACTTCAACACCAACTCTGCCTGAATGTGAGGTCATTCAGTATTTTAACCAAGAAGGAGTCTGAACGTCCTTGCGTGCTTCGAAAAGTTTTGGATAAAAATGTGTTTTACTGAAATTTAAATTTCTTTCAGTATCTAATTACTTGCTCTTCTTCTTCCTGTTCAAACATGTCCATGTATTACAAAAACACTGTAAGGGAAAAGGTCTCACCTCACGGGCTGATAAAGGTTAGCCCCTAACAAAAACTAAAATTAGAGGAATTTTGAATTGAGTCAAGCTGGGTTAAACGTCTTATGATTAAATACTTGACACTGGATAGCCATAAAGCATGGACTGATAGATGAAACCTATTGTCAATCACAATTGAATTATTAATGTATTCAGATATATTTTTGTTACTATCAGTTTCATAATCCAAACTCCTGTCCTGCACAGAAGTATATGTCTGCATCTGACACCACAAAGAGCAGCAGATTTGCCTGCTTTCTATCACAGTGCCTAGGAAAAGTACTTCTTGGATGTTTCAACCTTTTTATTGCTTGAAGATGTTCATCAAGCTCAATCAAATTTTTATACAAAAAATGTACAAAACCCTTTAGCGTCAAAGTGGCAACTGATTTCAAAAAGGAAGAAGACAATAACATTTTATGTAGCAAAAAATAAGTGCATATATATCCTCTCACTCCCTTCTTTAAAGTGACTGACCTAATTCAACAGAGGTCCAGACGATCTGGACCTCAAAGATCAAATTTGCATGATCATGATTAATTTGTAAATATAATACAAAAGGTGAAATATCCAAGGGGGTAAATACTTTTTATAGGCTGTGTAACTTCTATGAATTCATATAAAGTGTACACCTACAAACAAACCCAACATCTTTTTCACTCAGCTGGGAAACGCCACACTGGAGTTAGCATCCGATGAGAAGCATCCAGTTCCACAGTAATGTTCAACCAGATTTATACGACTTCATTTGCTGTTTGCTGGGCAGTGTTTCCTCTTTCGATAGGCAATGCCCTGTCAAAGGTAAAGCAAAGATTGTTTTTTTTTTAATTCCCATCCTTTTTACTCCTTACAGACTTGCTACTATTAGAAAACGTTTGCATTCTTACCCAGACAGGGAAAGGTTTTTATAATTTATCTATAAATTCATCCGAACAGAATACGAGCCACTGTTTGCATTTCCCTTCAGTGTTAATTCAGTCATTTGCTCATTTTGAATAGAAACAAGTTTGGATTTGGAAAAAAATGGTGAAACTCTGTTACTGCTTTAAATAAGACAGATCGGAAACTCACCATCAAGGTTTTCACCTCTCATCTTATTTGCTCTTTTCTTAAATTCACAAAATAACATGATTGTTCAGCTGCCACTTTATAAATATCTTTAGGATAATAAAAATCGGAATGAAATAGAAAAAAAAACAACTTTATTTTTTATCCCCATTTAAATATTTTCAAGCAAATAAAAGGGCACAGTTGTTGCATCATGTCTTCATTGCCTCAGCATGGAGGTCTTAATTCATTTTGTATTAACCAAGAAAATGTGTCCTACAAATACAACAAAGCTGCCTAATAACACTAACGCTACTTTACAACTACATAAGAGTAGTAGAATCTCTTTTATGTTAGAAATCCATAATTTCAACCAGACTATTTATACTGTTTTTATCTACTGGCTGTATTCTGTCATTCTCAATAGGGGTTAGCAATAAAACAGTTGGAGTTCACGCTTTGGCCTCAGTACTCAAGGTTTCTTGCATCGTTTTAGCTGATTTAGCTCTGGAGAAATCATATAAGAAGATCTTTGCCGTATAACGGTCACAGCCCTTCATATCCCAGCGACCGTGAGCAACACAGATGCCTTAACATTTCCACAAATATATTCATTCATTTTGTTTTGTGAAAATGCTTAGCATTGAAACACGACGTTCCAGGTCTAAGCCTGGTCACTCTCATTCTCCTTAACGATTGGTTAAAAAGATGTTCCTGCAGACCAGTGGCTATAGACGAGCCAAAGCTGACCTGCAGGCCAACTCTATCCAGCTTGCAAAGAATTTAAAATGTCAATAAGTCAAGAGCAGACCAACAGACGAATCAGGCAGCCTCCCTCAGAGTGCTACTTTATCACATCAGAGCACTTGGTCTCTCACTAATGTGGTGGAAACACACACCAAACCTCCTGCTGGAATTAATTATGCCAAGTACTGGAGTTGGTTAAACATATTCTTTTTCACTTTTTCTAAGTTATTGTAGTGTTACACTTGTAATTCCATCCTCTGATTTGATCAGTGGGGATAGTAAGTGATTTAGCTTCCTTGTACCATGAAGTTTGGCATCTTAAATGCAGGGTTAAAACAAGAAGGAATACAATGCTGCTCCCAGCCATGGATTCGATTGCTGTCTGTTGCATCCTTCATCCGAACTAACTTATTAGCTTATTAGTCGCATGTTTCGGAGTGACGTGGATTAAAACCAACGATCCCATTACGACAAAAAGCATCATAGAATGTGACACCGTTTGTAGTGCAACTCACCCATTCTTTGCGAAGCGACGTCACAGACGTGTCGTGAAACATAACGCACAGATGGTGCAGTACATAATCTGAAGTGCTACTTGAGCAAGAGAAATGTGAGGCTGCAGCAGCAGTAGTGGGCGTTAGCAGGAACTAGATTGCATAACTCATTGTTTATTGACTTTGATGCTCACAATAGAAAGAACAAAACAGCAGAAATGCAACTTTGTTGTTAGATTTGAGCAAAAGAATATGCTAGAAGCAGACTAAGGAAAACATGCATATTAAGTGAACATGAACTGCTGTACCACCTTGTAAATGAATTAATGTAATCATGAATAATGACTCCAGCTGCTTGCCTGGATTTCTATTGTACTGCAAGGTGAAGGTGCATAGGATTTCCAATGAGTTATGTTAAGTTGCAACACCTTTTTTGTGCACATCTGAATGGATATTTTCCTCAAGCTAAATATTAAACTCTGTTCTACGATGCGTTGACCTGTTTTGCCAGAATACATACATTTTAGCTTGTTTATTTTATTATTTTGCTACCTATTTGCTATTTAATCCAAACATAATTGTGTAAAGATGTAGAATAGTGGAGAGCAGAACATTGAGAACTTTTGCAAACCGAGGTTTGCAGCAATAAATCAGAAATCGGAAGCTGTGTTGTATTTACATTTTGAAGTCAGAAAGGGAATCTGAGAATGATATAAAATCTCAATTGGACTATAGAGTCACAGCCCAGTGGGTTTTGCTAGCTTAGCAGAGGTGGTTAGTAGATCATTTTTACTTCTACTTGAATACTTTTACTATCTACTGACCCAGTTGTGCCATTTCTAGGTTAAGTGTATGTATCAGAAGGATCCAGCAGTGGGTGAAAGACAAAGAGGAGCGTAAATACTGAAGGACAGGTGGAAGTGACAAAGGAACCAGAAGAGCTAATCACAGGTGAGAGGACGCAGCTGGGGAAGCAAGTAGGCAGGGGCAAATAGCAGGCTGAGGGGAAGGTGAAAAACAACGTAAGGGAAAACCTAAAACTGAAATAAACAAAAAGGAACGCTGAACTAAAAGAACAAGTCCAAAGCAAAAATGGCGAGAACTCGTGAACCGAGTCAAGGAATAAACTAAAAAGGCAACATCTAAACAAATAAGCAATAAATAAATAATAAAAACAGAAACACAAATTAAGCTATAGTTTATGGTGACAGTTTTAATAAAGATTTAAAAACATATATTTTTTATTAAAAGTTATATGCTGTAGCTTTAAATATAAATGTAAAGATCCATAGGCGCAGCCTACAAACAGATGAGTTTCCTAGTTCAATAGCTGGACTTGCTCATTACCCAGCAGATTCAAACCCACCCCATGCTGGAGTGTTTTAATATACGCACGCTGAAGCAACTAATTGTGCAGACTAAACAGTTGGACCGAGCTAAGCCACCATTCCCTATAGGAATGTGCCTGGCAACGTTATGGTGTGGAGGAGGTGAAATATTGAAACTACTTTTGTTGCGTGCCGTTTTGCAGTTTTAGTACTGCTTTATGTTCGTCCCAATTTTTGTTACTGGTTGTTTAACCATATGAAGGCGGCAAACTGAGGCAATTTTTTTTCCACTGGATGTGACTTTACCACAGTGAGAACGCTTCAGTTATTTCTAATAGCAGGCAGGGGGGTTATGTTAGAAAGATTGATGGATGTATTCTTATTTTGTCCTGTTGAAGATAAGTGTGTGTGAGTTTAACATATAGTATGAACTCCTACTCATCCATAAATTATTGTGTACCAGAGAAAGAAGCACCTTTGTTCTTGAACGCTTTACCGCCCCTGATATCACCGGTCACAATCACAAGACTGATTTAAGTGTGTTAAGCCGTGCTTGGTCTCAGGTGGAGGCACATTTAACCATTATGAATTGTATTTACTCTCTGGAAGTTAACTTCAGCAAACATTTGTTCACCTCCACATCTAATTAGCCCAGTGTATTTACCAAGGAGGTCTTCTGCACACTGTCTAAGTTCAAACAAAACTGTAGTCCCCGTGCTCATTCAGCACATTCTGCATCCTCTGCTCGTTTACGCAGAAGCCTCTCGCTGGCAGTTAATTCTTCCTAATTCATCACAGTGTTTGCTAATTAGCCAGCAGCTCCGGGATTTTCTCAAGTAGAGTCAACGTTCCTTTATTTTTTCCTCCAAGAAATTTTGTAGTTTTGAACTTAATGTGATATAGGCCCTCTATGATGAGCTACTTTGTCCTAAAAATTATAAAGAAATAGTGTATTGTCTCAAGCCAAACATCTCAGTTTTCTAGGTTTTATATTCAGGACGGTTGAAAAGAAGTCATTTTTGCTTCAAGCTGAATTTAGAAATGTTGACTATAAACTGGTTGTGCTTCGGTGGAAGGATAATTCGTCATTGGAAAAAGGTGGCCCATGCCAGCTTGGTTTTTTTTTTTTTTTTTTTTTTTTTTTTTTTAAGGTTTTGTTGGCTCTAGTGGCCCCCATCTGAAAGTAGTTCAACAGGAAACAGGGCAACCAGAGAGGGGGAAGACATGCGGCAAACGTCGCCAGGCCGGGAATCGAACCCACGACCACCGCTACAAGGACTAAGGCCTCAACGTGGGTCATGCTTTGCCCCTGCGCCACCACAGCACCCCAGCTTGGTTTTTAAAGCAAATTTTGCTGCCGGGTTAAACCACAGAGGGAGAGAGGATTTTAGGTCAAAAATAGGTAATGAGATTAATCTACATTATGTAATATTAACATGTGAAACTTTTCAGATGAATCGCATGCGTTAACGCTGACAGCCCCAGCTTAAACCCAAACCAGGTCCAGATAATTGACGTTTTTAACGATCTCTCTTCCCTCACGCTCTCAGCCAGTCTAATTCCCGCTTGCTCTGTTTTGATGCCAGATTGCTCTGTTTTGATTACATCCTCTACAAGCAGTACTGTGGTTAGCAGGTGGACTAGAGATTTATATCATAGGCCAAATTTTTATCATTTCTACTGTGCACCGTATATCCCGCACATAACTAATTAACACATTTGTGAACTTGCTGCTATGAGGAGGGGTTTTGTCTTATTTCACGTGCCATCCATCCATCCATCCATCCATCCATCCATCCATCCATCCATCCATCCACTTTCTGTTCAAAGTTAATCTGGTTCATGGTCACAGCTGGCAGGAAGCAGTGTGCACTCCTGACAGGTTGCCAGACCATCACAGGGTCAACACAAAGGAGGATAGAGGACAGACAGTTACACACAGAAACACATGCCTTCATACATGTGCATACACAGGCTGAATATGAAAATCCCACATAACAGAGACACCAGCAGAGTGTTGAACATAGCGCCTCCATCCCAGACCATCACACCGCCAGGTACATGGTGGTAGAGGTCATGTAGTAAGAATAAAGCATTATAATTTCATGTTGAAATTTCTGAGTTAAGTTTTAGTCTACAGTATTTGTAGATGACTATGGACCAGAATAAAACAGAAACATCTTTTACTGTCCCAAAATGGGGAAATTCAGGACTGCATTTAACAGGATTGAAATGAATGAGGTTGTTTTAATATGAGCTTGGATAGAATTGGTTTAACTCAACATAAAGTTGGTCCATTTGTGTTATAATTCGTCTTGTGAAGGCAAGTATGAACTGCCGCTGTTAAGGTAAGTCTGTTTAGTTTTTATTTACACAGAAGAATGCCAGTGGAGTAACTACAGCTTTTTCAGAGATAAATCATTCTTCATTGATGTGACAGTTTAACATTGTCCATCTTCTCCTTGCCACCATTCTTTAGTATGAAATGTCTGCTTTGAATAACTACCACAAATGCAGTTCATTTAGCACAAGATAATACTAGATTTCGCTGTAAAATGCCTTTCAAAGAATGGAATCCTCTGTATGTTTTACTACAGGAGAGGAAGTCCACATGTCACCTGGCAGAATCATTTCATCTACAGTCAATGTTTTTCATCATATTCACTGTAATCTTCATCTTTTTAAACGTTTGGCCTGAAATCATCTAAGTCACGTAAGGCAGATGTAAGCCGGCGCCAATAGTTGGGGCATGGACTGTAGAAGATTGATGGCAAAAGCAGATAGTCATCAATGTGTACAAGGAAATCAAGAATCAAACGCATATTGTTTTTTTCGTTGCATTCTGATGCAAATGATTGCCAGCACTAAATGTTCTTTGCTAAATCTGAAGTACAATTCAAAATGCCCATTGGTAGCGCTCTCTTTATCATGCACAACAAAAGAAATTAATAGCTGACCAGATGTGAGAGGATATATGGGAGGTTAAGGAACAAGGTCTGTTGTGATCAAGAAGCAGAAAAGGGAGCGGTCCTTCATTGAATGACTCGGAGGGAACAATCATTTAAAAGCGATTTTCAAGGCATTCACTTTCCCACCATAACAATCGACCCCTCTGTTTTGGTTGCTCTAAATAAAGAAATGGTCATTATCTTCCCTTGGAGATCCACTGAGACCTATTGACGGAAGGCCTGTTGTGTTGGCAAGTGAGCAATGCCGTCTCGTCACTGGGCATAAATACAGTATTGATTAGCCATTCTACACAGCTTTCTCTGTCATTTTTCTACCCAGCTCACCATGAAGAATTAGTGGACAGTAATCACCAAGCGTCCTGCAGGCGGGATCATCTGCTGGTCCGAAACCCAATAAATCCTATTCACACACTCGCACCGAATCCACCTGTCACCATGAAATATTCACCAGACAGAGCATGGAAATACTGCTGTTGTTGTTTGCTGGCCTAAAAATCAGGTCAGTTTATATTTTTTTTTAAATAGCTTGTAGCTAAAGAAATGCCTCTACTCACATCCCAGGCATATATCCAATATTTGGACTATGAATTTGACATTTCATCACAAGTAATGAGAGCAAGACAGTTTCTGTGGAATTTCCATATTGGGCTCCAGCTTGCTGCGCAGGCGGTACAACTTGTACATTGGGAATGTATCAAAACTAACTCCAGCGGAGAGAAGATCTCACTCCATCTATGCTGCAATTTCTGCCAAGCAATTAGGTTTCGGTTTGACATTTTACCCGTCTGGTGGAAGCGTCAGTCACTCTGTCTTTTCAGAACGTTTATGCACATGTTGCAAAGTAACAGGACTGAGCAAGTAAATAAAATTTACACAAATATTTATAAATGTGTGTCTTGTAATGAGTATATCGGCTGCTGGATCCTTTTCACAGTTTATCACGTTGCAGCAATAAACTTTAATGCATTTCATTGGGAGCTTATTTACGAAACCATCACAACGTAATTATGAAGTGGAAGAAAAATAACTCATGGTGTCAACAATTTTATAGTAGTAATTATTCCTCAGTTACAGTTGTTTTTAGACATATTTCTACCAGTTTTGTGCACCTAAAAACTAAAATGAATGTCCATTCTGTTTTGGCAAAATAGATTCTTTTGTACCTCAAGCTATGGTGTGTGACAGTTTTTCTTTTTTAAATAAGTAAGTATGACCGTTATTATTTAAAATGATTTTTTTCTGGGCTGGATCTTAAGACGCTCTACTGCTCCAGTGTTGTCTGTGAAGAAAAGCTAGCTAATGACGCAATGAGACCATATTGACTCTGTTGTATTCATATCAAATACCTACTGGGCTTGACACACGAAGCATGATAGTAACAACTGCAACAAAAGTTTAACATTTTTCAACTTCCTTCAGTCTCGCCTCAATCTCACGTGTGCACGTCTACGTGTTCGAGCTCAAAGTTTTACATGCGCGAATGTCGCTGGTCACTTGACTCGAAGAGGGCAAACTATTTGTCACAGAGCGTCGTTTCCTGAGTGTCGGGCCCTTCATTTTGATGACAAACCCCCGAAAGTTTTTGAAAGAAGATGAAATACACTGCAGTTTCAGCAAAGGTTAGTTCATTCTTTCAATGCTGTAAACGACAAAGCAGCTGAAGCATCAGATCATGTGGAGCTATAATGCAGTTGGGGGTTGATGGGCGTCAATGTCTATTTGCTACTTCTCAAGGAAATTGTCATAATTAGTGACGGTGTAGCTTCACCCAGAAGTGAGCTAAGTTGAGGCAAAGTAAGGTTGAAGTCTTTAGTAAAAGGAAATCAAATCTTACAAAAAGGTGACGATCCGAACATGTTGGGTTATATGAGCTAAAGTGAATAAATACTAATGGAGGAGCTGGCAAATCAGAAAATGGTCTTCAATAAAGAATAACTAAACACAAAGGATGAATAAGAGGGTTAAAATAAAAAATAAACAACAAGTAATAAAGGACTGATAAAAAGTAAGGAAAATTTTAATCAGTTACATTGGTGTCTCGTCAAGACTGTCAAAAAGAAATTTCAGAGAGCCAAACATCAATGTTTTATGAAAAAGGACATCAATTTAAAAATATTACTTTGTCAGAGCTTGAAAGTGTATAATAAGTTTTTATAAATATTCCTTCTGGGAGTCCCCCAGATGTGTAAACTATATATTTCAGTCATTGCTCAGAGTAGGATGATCCTGCCTCTTCGTTTTTATCTCCTTCCAACATAGCTTTAAGTTATGCCTGATTTGCTGTACCTTGAAGGTGGGAAGCTTAATACTCTTCCAATATTGCATATCACCGCCATCAACCAAGCAGAAGCAGGAAGGGGTTTGTTATTTTGACTTACTTTTTGGCCAAAGGGCCTAGGGATCTTGTAGTTATTAAGAAGACTTTGTATAATTTTTAAGGCAAATGCTAGGAGTAAAAGTGCTACAGGATGGCTCTGAAAGAAAACAGTAGACGCTCAAGTTCATAAATTCTAGGAGTGAAGTTCAGACCTCATCCTTGTAAAACAGCCGATGGGAGATTTGTGGCAAGTTGGGTGATAAAAGGAAAGGCCAAGCATCTGAGCCTCTCGTGAAAACACTGAGTGGTTTTCTGTTTAACTTGGCAACATTTCAGAGCTGTTAATTATGTGACAAAATTAAAAAACAAAGATCTGCAATGATTATTTCGGAGTTATTTTTGGTAAAATCCACATACCCCTGTCACAGAAGTTAAAGGAGTCGCCCTAATTGTGTTGTGGAACACTCATTAAAAGTTCCTCAAAATTCCAATTAAGTTGAAAAGAGATAATGAAATTCAACATTCACTTAAGATAAAGGCTATATTTAAAATGTTGGGGGTTTTTTATTACAAAATTTTATTGTATGTTTTCATAAAGATGACAGGTGAACACCGGGGCTCGGTTGTCCTAATTCTGTGTCGCAGGGAAATGGCGCAGATATTTGACATCTCACTTTTTACAGTCATCTGGAATGAGACGGGCGATATTGTATTGTGTTGTTTTGTTGTTGTTGTTCATATTTTCTAATACTAAATGTAGCAGACAAAGACACTTTATTAAACAATAGTGTTTTTGTAAAAGTGAAAATATGAGAACAGCACAGATGAAAAACTGCAGCTTCATCTCCCTGAACCAAGAATTACGATATCCATGTAAAATGTTACAGAGCAAATAGGAAAGATCTGATAGAGGAAATGGACATATTCTAAGTTTAAATATTCCAGTGGTATGAATAACTTTGGGTTTCACTGTAACTACAAATAGTTGTTAAATATAATAAGGTCAAACTTGCTTGAATCCATCATTTTTCCATAGAATATATGAAAAGTCTTCTAAAAGTACCATATGTTGTGGCATCTCTACTAATATGAAATAATTAAAAATCTGCAAAATCAGTTCATCACTTAATTGGGCAGAATATGGGCATTTACAGAAAAAGTTAGGAAAAAAAACATCTGAAGAATTGTATTTATTTTGCTAAAGGTTGTGTAGAACATTCACATTGAGCTTTTGAATCTTTCATGTAGTGGATTATGGCTAAATGAGGCAGTATGATTGTGCTTTTTGATATGCCCACAAGTAGCCGCATCGATTGTAATCATTCACAAATTGTGAATTTCATTGACCAGACAGGATTTCTAATGAAAATAAATCATTTCCTTAGTATGGAAAATCTAATTAAAGGACACTTAACAAATAATAAAAAAAAGGATTTTGAAACTACTCTTATCACAATTATTTTATTGATGGCTAAATTTAGATAAACCAGGATTAAAGATTCAGGTCAGGCGGCACAAAATCAATAAATCAGCAAAATGTCAGGCTGTATGTCAGTATTTCTCCTTGGTGGAGTGTCGCTTCAAGCTGTCACGTACACACAGGAAGCATATAAAAGAGTCAAGAAATAAAGAGTTGTGTTTTTTTTTTGTCTGAAGAGAAAATACATAATGCATTAAAAAAATAAGCAATAAAATGTTGAAATACACAAATACGTTGTTTTCGCTGTGGCTTCTGCAGAGCTAATGCTGTCCCACAGAACAACACCAAAACAACACATATGCACCGCTTCCCATTGATAATGTCGACAAAAACTTGCAGCTGCTAGCTTACTGTTAAGTGCACAGAGGCAGACAAACTCTCTCCTTTCCAGTGTTGTCGGGAATTTAAGGTCTTATTCTGGGCTTAGTTTGGCTTTAGGAAGCTCTAACAGCGTGTAAATAAGTCTCCTGTTGGCATGGCTACTCATCATAACAGATCATTGCTGAAAAGTGCCAGAACAACCAAGTGAATTTATTTAAGTAGAACAAAAACAATCCAGTGTTTCACCACAAAAAACCCCAAAAACAAAAAAATACAACAACATTATATTAGCAGACATACTGTAACAAGCTGCCACTAGAGTTTGGCTTCACCAGAATTATTTTACATAATTTAATAATTAATAAGAAAAAAAAAAGTCAGATATGTTTTTTTCTGGGAAAAAAAGTGCTTACTGTTTCAAGATAGTTGTTGGTTTTTATTCAGCTCCCTCAAATCCCAAACGGCTAGAAGAACATTTAAATGTATGCAAAAACAAAGCTTTCCAAAGAAAGAAAGAAGAAAATGAGGAAAGATAGAAAAGATATTAGTATGCATTATTTAAAACATCTGCAGCAATAAATGGTTATGTCTGGTTATTTTCTATGATTTGGTGGAAGCCTTGTTGTCACCATTTACAAAGTGTTCATAGTGTTGTAAAAAAGTATTTATCTTTCAGATATCTATCCATCTCTAATCACAAATTGAAGAAATGGCAAAAAAAAACAACACCAAAGAATGCAAAGAATAGAAGGAAGGATATTGACTAGATGCATACTCCTAGTAAATATCTGGCTAGTCAGGATTTTGGTCGCTATTGATTGATTGATTGATTTTTTTGTATAAAATGTTGATGCGTATAGCAATAAAGTTGCTAAGTTGACCACAGTAGAGTGACAACTGTTAACTGGTAATTTGCAGGCATGACCCGGTTGGTCAGTCAAAGCTCTCTCATTGCAGAGGAAAAACTGGACAGTGGTTAATTTTTAGACCTTTGCCGAGGTAGATAAGATCAGTGGATAAGATTTGCTTTGTATGTATTAGTCTATCACCAACTTCCCAATATTAAGGAAAATCGGGGCTGATTTATCAGTCCATCTGTCCATCCGTCTTCTAGTTCAAGGTTGCAGGGTGAACACATAGGAAACCCAGACATCACTCTCTCCAGCAACAGAAGGGATCATTACATCAGTGGGGTCTGTTTCCAGAGGAACCATAACTCCAGACTTGGAGGAGCTGACTCTCATCCTAGAAGATCCTTCAACATCTTCCAGCTGCTGAAGATCACACCAAAAAAAGATACCAGCAAAATGTGCTCTTATGGCTGCAGAGAGCAGCTATTTAGGTCATGATCTTTTATATCTTATAGGTGCCAACTGGCTGACACAGGGATCAGAGCCAAAGCAAACTGAAATAATAATTTGCATAATGCAGAACCTGTAAGATTTTGGTTTTTTCTCTGTGTCAAGTTAGGTTTTTGTGTCGTTTTCAGTTAATTGAGTCTCCGTGTCGTCCTTTCTACCCATTGATTGTTCCCAGCTGTGTCTCCTTCCCTGATTACCCTCTGTCTATTTAATGCCACCTGTGTTCCTTGTTGGGTCCTTGTCGAATCTGTTGTGTCTATTCTGTTTTGCCGTCTAGTTTGTCTAGACCAGAGGTCTCAAACTCCAGTCCTCGAGGGCCGCAGTCCTGCAACTTTTAGATGTGCCTCTGCTGCACCACACCTGAATAGAATAATTAGGTCATTAGCAAGGCTCTGGAGAACTGATCTACACAAGGAGGAGGTAATTAAGCCATTTCATTCCAGTGTTTTGTACCTGTGGCACATCTAAAAACTGTAGGACTGCGGCCCTTGAGGACTGGAGTTTGAGACCCCTGGTCTAGACTGTCTGATCTTACATCTGTTTTGCCGTCAGTTGTTTGTTGTACCAGTTGCTACCAGATTGTGAGCTCTTAACCTTCCGCTCAATCTGTGCTGCCTGGATTGTGGACTTTTGGATTATTGTGCTCATTTCATCAATAAAAGTCATAATTTTTTCACTCCAACCTGGGTCCACCGCGTCTGCCTCACCACCACTAACCGCAAATCGTGACAGAATCGAGTATTTAAAGACTATTCAATAAAAAATATAGGTTGGAGATTTAAGCTCTCTGCCAAGCTTTTCTCTCTTTGTTTCATGAAAATGCTTAATAAGGAAAATTAACATTATGCTACTGTTTATTGCTCAAGGCTAAGAAATGAAAGTCGGAGGGGATGAAGCGGCTCCATTGAAGGAACAAACAAAGCAACCCACAGCTACTCCGGTTCATGTTTCCTCTTTTATATATATATATATATATATACATATATATATATATATATATATATTGGAAAATATATATTTAATTAATAAAACTCACGAGGCTTGCACAATGTTCCGTATACACAACAATGATGACTGATTAGAGGCTATATCTACTTTATGTGCTGATGATGAACACTGCTGTGATTAATGTAACAGAAATGGTTTCAGAAGTGTTTGACTCGTATTCGAATTGTATTGTGTGCTTAGTGGACTGAGACCAGCTTCTGCGAAACCTGACGTTCGATCCATCAGCCACGTGAAAAAAAAAGTTTTTCCAACAGAGTCACAGGTGAAATCTAACGTTGGAAACATAAGCTCACTCGTACAGTTATAAAAGATTTTTTGATCACCAGTCATTATCTGTCAATAACCCACTAACATCGTCACCGACCCACACAACTAAAGTTCTTCAGTAGCTTTTTAAAGAAAATGGTGTGGCTTGAATCTATTGTAAATGATCCTGGTCTTGTGACATTATCCATACTCCTGTGTGACAACAACAATATATATATTTTTTGACAGTTTGAAAAATCCTAATTAACAACTGACCCATATTATCAGAAGACCGTTATGAATAAGATAAAAAATTAAATGCGCAATGTTAACACTGCATTCCGAGAATCCAATAAAAATTACCAAAATATCCTGGTAGCTGAAAGCCGTCTCCCCAGGCTGCCAAGGCTCGTTCTTATTTGCAATAAAATGCAAACATAAAACACAGAAATCAGGAAGATGATTCTTTCTAAGACGTGTAAATAAGACATAATCCGGAATGAGTTGCTTTCATCCACATCTCCAAAGCAATTTAGAATTTGCCACAGTTTTACTGCTGTCAGTGCAAAGCAATTACTGTAAAACATCTTCAGAGATGCTTCACAAACACCTCTGTTCATCCTCCGCCTCTCGAGTTGGCTTTCTTATATCACTCCATCAGACACAGGGAAATCTTTGCGCAGAACCAAAGTCCCATGTGTTTGTTTCTTCATGTTTGGTCTAATCACTCGTCCAAAAACAATAGAGGGATGAAACTACATTTTAACAAAGGGCAGACAGTCTAAGCATGTAAATTTCACGAAATATTCAGCTGTTTGTGGCAACATTGTTTCACATTTCTTTAGGACCTTCTGTTTTATGTTACTGCAACATTACTGCCCCGCCATTGCAGACTGTACAGTATATCATGCTCAGCTAAAGGGACATGGACCAGACAGTTTATTAAGTACATGTGCTCAATTGCTTGTCACCACTATTCACCAGTCACATGAGAGCAACTTAATGCATTGAGGCATCTAGAGGCGGGCGTAAGCGACTGAGGCTGCTACCAGACGGGCTGCACAGTGTTTTAAAAACTACTGATGTACTTGGATTTTCACCCACAACCATCTCTCAGGTGTACAGAGAATGGTTTGGAAAACAAACGACAATAAAAAATAAATAAATAAAATAAAATCACTTTGCAAGCAGCATTTGTGTAGACGAAACATAACTAGTGAGAATGTGAAGTAGAATTCATAAAAGAAACTTGTAGGACCTTGAAGCAGATCTACAGGGAAAAGGTTGCTGGGCTGCAACATTCAGTTCAATTCATTTCAGTTTATTTGTATTGAAATGAATTCACAACAAATATTGTTTGCACTTTACAATAATAATAGTAATAATAATTGCAGTCAGACATATTCCAATTGATCCTAGTTATCCCACACTACAGTAAGCTCAGTTAATTATGCACAATAGTTTTACCTCTTAACTGTCCATATGACAGCTAAAATGTTCTATGACAGCTAAAATGCTCTAATAGGTCTAATGACCTATTAGACAACATGTAAGCATTTTGAGGGTGACAGTGGAAAAGTTAATAAGATTCTAATAAATTTTATTGAGTCATTGACTTGCGGCATTCAGTCCCCTGGATGAGGACGCAGCGACAGCAGAAAATCACTTGCGTTACTTCGTCGACTTTACAGCAATTCCTCATGCTGAGCAAACATTCAGATGGAAAGATCAGAGTTTGGGATGAACAACATGACAGCATGCTTCATTCTGCTCTGTATCAACGGTTCAGGTTGCTAGTTGTGTTGAAATGGGGTGGAGAATGCTGTCCTGGCACACTTTGTGGTCTTTTGATCTAACCGAAACTCAACTAAGCGCCTCAGTGTTCATAAGTGCAGTGTGTGAACGCAACATCTCTATCTGAATCCAGAGCATCGGTTACCCAGAAGATTTTCATCAGCCCAAAAAAAAAAAAAAAAAAAAAAAGTGTGTGTATTGCAGTCACTGAAAACAACACTGTAGAAGTAACAGTCCCAGCATTTTATTGGAAGATATTTCTTCTTGAAGCTTTAGTGCCCTTGAATGAGCAGTAAATGGAAAGGAAATAGGGAGGAGAGGAGAGGGAGAAGACATGCAGCAAATGTGTCATGTTACATACTTTTTCTAGCTTTATAATCTTTGATTTTTGCCAAATTCTGTCATTTGTTTGCCATTATTTGTTTTAAATTGTTTCAACACCAGATGGCAAACTTTTTTTTCCCCCCCCAGACGGCAAGTAAGTAAGTAAGTAAGAAAGTTGTTAATATGAACATCTTTAAGCTTTTTTTTCCTGAGCGAATTCTGTTAAAAACAAGAAATTCACACCCTTGACTTCTCATTCAAAGAGCAAATAAACTGACAAGGCTGAGGAGTTTATTTATAATATCAAAGGGAAGAAGAGCCTTCAGCATTGCCAAGCCAGCAAAAGCTTTCAAGGTTCAGCTGCTACAAAATGAGATTCTCTCTGTTCCATTACGAATAGCATAAAATGAAGGGGGAGGGGGAATAAATAAATAAAGAAAAGAAACTTTACTCCAACAATGAATTCCAACGTTTGTTAAGGATGTTGTGCGCAATGAAAGACAAGGATTGGGAGAAAATGCCTTTTCTGAATACTCAATTATTGTCTGTCAGTTCCAAAGGAAGACAGTTCTCATACTGAGGACGCGTTTCTTAATGGAAACCTTGGAAAAATACAATCTCTGCTGTAATGGGAACAATAAGGTAAATATTGACGCGACCGAGCAGAACCAGGAGTGAGCTGTTCAGAACAACATGGAAACTGTATTTGTTGTGGACAGAAGGAAATCAAATAAAGCTGCACATAATGCAGCACATTCTGATCACTCGTCGTAAAACCTTTAACATCTTGACCCGTAAAGCCTCAAGTTCAATAAATATCACTCTACGGGTCATTTCATGCTTTATTCTAAAGTGTTTTTTTTCATGCTTTGTTCTACATTATTGCACCATTTTTGGGCTCCATATATTAATACTGTTTCACTTGTTAGTAGTTTATTAGATTCATTATGGTTTCATCTTTTACTTAGTTCAGTGAAGTGTTAGTAGCTTAGTGAGTTTGTTGATTTATGCATTTTATCTGGAAGGTTGAATTCTTTTTGTTAATAAACTTGTTTATTGGAGATGAGTTGTAAAATGTATTTATCGCACGTCTTCTCTCTGCTAAACAGTCTAGTTCATAAATGTCAGTGTTCCTGACACTTTATTTGATCCCCCCCAACAATTTTAAGCTGGCGTGTGTGTGTGTGTGAGACGTTGCCACCCACACACCACCAGCAGCTCTTTCACAAAGCAAAGTTATTTGTACGTAGAAAAAAAAAAGTAACCCAGGTTACTTTAAGAGTGAAGTGTTTTAAGTAGCAGTTCACTCGGTGGGGACATTTGGGGCTCATTGAACATAAACAGAAAGTCCGACGTGCGGCGTAGAGTCATGTTTAGAAACCAAGGTCAATTTCACGTCAGCGTTCACAGTAATTCAACCATAAACCATTTTTCACCCTGAAACTGCAACAAAAGGCATAATTATATTTATTTGTGTCATGCCAACTCTGGTGTGCTGCCAGGTCTTGCATCAAAAGATTATTCATAACCTTTTACTGGAGGAAATGCTAATTTGTTAGTATTTGGATCATGGATTTGGCTCTGACGAAGAAGTGCAGAAAGGAGAGCAAACCTCAGCCTGCTGAAATAACACATCTGCATGTTGGCGGTGCCATTCGCCTTCTCACTGCAGGATAAGTCAAAGGCGTCTCTGATTACGACATGAAAACAAACTTCAGAGATCCAAAAGTGCCTTTGACCTTACAGTTCCCTCTGCCGTGCGCAGCGCTCCCCGGCTTGCCTGTGTGTCGCTTCTAGCTGCAGAGCCACAAGAACAGAAGAGCACTGCTCAGCTGACTCCGTCATACAGACATCAACACGGGCAAAAGCTATTTTAATGTGCTAACTTTACAGTGCAACGCTTTAAGCAGAAACACAGAATGATTTATACACAGGTGGATGTGAGCAATTTCCCGACCTGCCCTGCGTTTACGAAACCCATAATTTAGAACACAGCTAATTTATAATCTGCCGGGGTCATTTGTTATTTAAGTACAGCTGCCCACGCTGCACCTCTCCACCAAGCACTTTCCTCTGTAGTGAGTCGATTAACCTCTGCTGGTGAAAGCAGAAGTGGTTGAGACTTTGCCAAGGTCACAGGTGCTGCCCTTTGCTGCTCACCCTTAAATCCCTGGAGGTCACAATTGCCCTCTCAGCGGCCATTCCGGGCTCCTGATCTTTATGGAAAACTACAAGCAAAAACGCCCATTAAATAAATTACAACTTTGAATGTTTATTGAAAGAGTAACCTAGCAGCATCACACCACTACTACTAAGCTTAATGTAAAGCATATAGTTTTTTTTCTGTGAATCAGAAGTCGAACAGGACAAAAAACGTATTATTAAAAAATGTTTCCAGGTTTTATTTTAGCATATTCTTTATGTTTGACGTCGCAGAGGAGCTCCCAGGACAAGCGTCCGACTCAAACAGATTAATGACACTTTTAAGTTGCCTAATTACAGCTTTCAAGATAATGAAGGTCACCGCTTGTTGTGTGGGAAATGGAGCATGTTATGCGAGTAGAGAGGAGTTCATTTAACTTGAGAAATGGATTAAAGTCTCCCACTTAACCCCAGACCCAAAACACTCAAGACCTGGTAAACACGAAACCTAAAGAGTCACAGCTGATCAGTTGGAAAGCACACATCTGCTGTCCTGACTGGCTTTGTCTTTAGGATTTCTGTAGGTTTTGCAAAAGTTCTAACGAGACCGACGCGTTGTAGAAGAACAAAAAAATAAATAAATTACGTGGGAAAAGTGAAATCAATTAATTAGCTTTATTCAAATTGCTTGCTTTTGTTTCTCCACACAGCAAAGTCTGTCTGTGTGTAGCATTCATTTGGATCCGTAGCTACAGCCGTGTGGTCGCAGTGTGTCCACCGTTTATTTCACTCGGCGGCCAGAGACCGTTTAATGTGCGAGTGAAACTGAGAGGACTGTGATTCACGTCTTCACTTAAAGTAATCAGTTTCGTCGGATGAACATGTTAAAGCGAGTCCAGAAGATTTTAAAAATATATTTTAAAAGTAAAAACGGCTGAATGAAGTGAACTCAAAAAGTGCTACAGCTCGACTCCTAATAAGCTGTGCAAGCCCAGTTTTGAGTTGAAATGCACTAAACTCCCTTCATGTCGTATCAGTCAGTAAATGATTAAACTGAAATATTAACAATGGCTCTGGTCATATTTCAACAGACGTGTCTAAAAGTAACTGCGAAAGGATTATCGTCTCAATCTAAACATAGGTTGAGAGGTATTGAAATAAAATATGTGAATATGACATGAAAATGCAAGAAAAAAAACAAACAAACAAACAACAAAAACCAGGTCAATGAAAAAACAACTGATAGGTATTTTCCTTTCGAACCTAAATAAAAGAAAGAACCACAGACAACGTATATGAATTTTACGTGGAGCTTTTGCAAAAGGGAAGGCTCTACCAAACTTCTCCTCCGAGCAGTTCTACAGAGCGTTCTGATCTGCTCTCACAAGGACTCCTGTTTTTATTGTCAAAGAAGAACAGGCAAGGGGCAGTCAGGAAAACAACAGAGGTCGTAAAGCTTCTAACCCAAACATCTAACAACCCAGTTCCAGATGTGATATCTGATCAAAGGTCTGAGCCCGGTTCAAATCTCGGTCAGTACTGTCAAGAAAACAAAATACGACTGCTCACAGGTAGTTACTAAATTAGGAGGTGTTCTTGCAAAAGGATTTAAGGTAATAAATCTCTAACAACAACAAATGAGAAAAACTGAATATTCAGCTTTTTCTTTGCTTGGTAGCATGACAAGCTTTTTATAATAACTGATCATTTACTGGCTGACACCCAAGTCTGTGTGCAGCATGTTATAATTAAATTGATAGAAAATCGCATTACAGGGTTTTGTGGCATTTATCACTTTAGCCTGTGTAATTTTTGTTGAAGACTTTGCTTTGTCCTTCACTAATAAAAACCTGACTTGGCTGCTCTGTTAAGACTACATGCGCTATTGAAACCTGTGTTGCAGACAAACAGAAGTTCTCGCTGCAGAGTGAGGTTAGCTTGCATCATGTGGAAACACTTTTAAGGAAGATTTTGTGATGCTAAAGCACATCTGAGTTCAAAAAACATTTACAGTAAGTCAATTTATGAGATTATAAATGTAATACATTCATCCTGCATTTTATTTTACATAATTAACCACATAACTCTGTGGTTGATTAAATTGAAGATGTACTTATCAGCGGTATTTATGGGCAGTGCTCTAATATACCATACAATATATAGTCTGGTATATTATGGTTTCACTACAGGATAACATTTAAAAAGCCATGGTTTTCAAACAAGTGAAAAATTCCATCACAAATTGTTGCATCTTATATTCCTTTTAATGAAGTGGCACAGCTAGTGATCAGAGTTTTCCTCAGCTGTATGGACCAACTAATAATGAGAACTACACATAATTTTCCTGTATCTTACACTATGCAATTGCACAGGTGAATAATTGCATAAATGTTTTTGTTCTTAGTCCATGTGGAAGGAAATCACTAAAAGTTGCTCTCTGCCTCCAGGTGTCAAGAAAGTTAACCTCTGACTGGAAATTCTGAATGGTCTGGTTTCTTTCTTGAACTTGGGACGCGTGGAAGTTGCATCCTAAGCCCAAGGGTCGGTTTATGTTTTGCAGGACAGTTCATTGAAAACAACACAAAAAGGTAAATGGCAGCCACATGTTGGTGGTGATGATCACTTACTGAAATATAACTAATAAAACACAAAGGAAGGGACATGAGAGGAACTGCAGAGAAACTGACTGCACAAACAAAACAGCAGGACCACACACACACACACACACACACAAAACAGCCATGGACAGATCAGACAATCGAAGTAAATAACCTGATGGGTTTAACTGGTGGGAGCCTGAGGGGAGTGATTGAGTGACATGAGAATCAGACGAGGACCAATTAGGGGAACGCAGAGCAGCTGAGTGAGAACCAGAACAGAGGAGCAGAGGTAAAGGAAGAATTAACAGAAATGCATGCAAATGTTTATTGAAGGCAAAGACTGATTTAAAAAATCAAAACAAATAAAGACAGAATAAAACAAAGAAAAGAGAAAGCCAGACATGAAGGGCTGAGAGTGACAGACTGATCAAGCCTAAAAACTAAAACCAAAAAGGAAAACAAAGAGTCAAGATTCTGAGACCAGTGGATCACAAACAATAAATAAATAAATAAATAAATAAATAAATATTGTAATGCAAGTCTTTTTGTTTGAAGCAGTCAGTTTCTTCTGACTAGAAGCAATGTGAATGTTTTGCACCAGAATAACCAGAGATCCAACTTGAATCTGATCAGTTAAGGGCAATGGGAGGACAATCACCTTAAAGTCTTGGAGTTTATCAGCAAAGATAAATTTTAAAAATCCCAGTGAGAAAAGATGCTGAGCAATTATGTGCAGGATTATTTTAATGCCTATAATTTTTTCATTGACTTCCATGAAAGGCATCAATACAATTTGATGTAATTTTTTAACAATTTAGATAAAAGCAAACAAATTGCTTCTTCTGTATATAGTGCTACATATTTTAATCTTGCTTTATTACCTTTAAAAAATAATAATAATTTTTAAAAAGTCCGTTTTGGTGTCCATTAGTTTTGAATGCTTTGGGCTCCGCTGTATTTTGAAGGGTCAGTGCAGCAGATGGACAAGGACACAATGTCCTTTCAGCCCTTCACAATAACAGGCTTAAACATTCTCCTCTCTGATCGTCCAATGACAACATTTCTGAAGCCAGTTAACCTTAACTATCACCCCAAAAACACTTAAATGCAAGTCAATGGGTCCATGAGGACGCTGGGGTCCTCATGGACCAGTTAAAGGGTTAAATCGTGCTCTTCGCTTTTAAGAAAACAGAACCGTCTAACTGCCAGGTGAAGTGTGTGTGTAAGGGTGCAGACTTCAATTTGCTTCAGATTTGCTATTTTGCAGATACAATGAGATATAGAAAAATAGTGTGTGTAATTGAGAAAGCTTTGTGAATTAAAACATTTTTTTTATATAACTAGAACTGAAAATTGTAGAGACCAAATGTTAGTATTATTTTACAGCCCACTTCTGACAATCTTGTGAAGTACAAATGTGTGCTGAAAAGAATTTGACCTAAATACACCAATGTTATCTTGTGGCAGTTTTTTCTGTAGACGAATTGTGATGAAACTTTGACAATGATTTATATATATATTTTTTTCCAATTCAAATAATTTTGATAAAATAGCTTCGAACATCATCCACCCTTATTTGCCACCAGAGGTTTTATTTAGTTTAAGAAAACAAGTAAAGCATAAAGACAAACATGTGTTGCTTTTTCTGACTGAAACATCTCCCAGTACATAACAAAATCACATAAAGTTTGATTAACAGAATATCAGTTTTTACTTAGTTGTGATTAATTTCAGGACTCTTGCCTGGGAAAGAACATTGTAGCATGTTAAAGGAAAGAATTGTATAAAACCATTTTGAAAATGGTGATACATTGACTGTATTTAGCCTAATTCTAAGTTGACAACCAATCTGTCTATTATTATTATTGCAGTATCTGAAAGAAACACCCAACCTGAAACCTTCGTACTATGAGTGACCTATGCGTCCCGGAGCTGCAGGCTGCCATATATGAATGTCTATGGACAAAGATAATGACTTGGAGGTCCAATTTACACAAGCAGTGACGCCAAATGTGGGGAGCTGTGGGTGTTGCTTCCTGCACCCCTATAAAAGGCAGACAGTCTAATTTTAGGGATACTGGGGGACTTTATTGGCTTGATTGGTCCCTTCAATCTGTCTCTAAATTTTGGCTAATTTAATTTCTAAATGTTGGACTTGCTTAATCTGTAAATATTATTATATATTACTTATTTTGTTGAGTCTGTTTTTACGTAGTCTTCACTTACACATCTCAAAAAAAGTACATTACAGACAATTATATGAATATATCAGTATAGGAATAAGGTTTATTTTCTTTACATTAATGATTGTTGCTGCCAGCAAAACGGATAACATATTGTAGCTTACTAAATGACACATTCTCGAGCTAGTATTGTATTGATTGTTTGCAGTTACATTAAAAATCTGCCTCTTGAAATGCAGCACTTAATATGTAATTCCCCTATATTTTAAGAAAAAAGGAAATTTAAATCCTACCAACTTTAAGATCCTTCTTTAACGTTTTAGGATTTCAACTGGCAGACGCTTCCTTTGTGGCTCAGTTTCTGCTGCCTTACTGTATCTATTAGAGACCAATTAAGTAGGAGTGAAAACAAAGACAGGCATGGTGTTGGTGGAGGCTCAAACTGGAGAATTGTTTTAGGTGGTGGGAAAGCTGAATGTAGGGCACCACCAGAATTACAGTCTTGTTTGAATCCACTGAATGTGACAGAGCTTGTCTCGTGTGTCTCCGCGCTCCGAAGGCAGCAGTCTTTCATTAGCAACCCCTTTAAGAATCCGAAAGCAGTCGGATGAGGAGACTATATTGTCTCTGCTTACTATGTATGCCCCAACTGTCTCAGACAATATCCTTTCCATTATCCATGTCTTCCTCTATCTATCCAAGCTTTCACCTCTATCTCCTGCTTGCGTTGCGTCTTTCCAAACAAGCTGAATCTCACGGCCTCCCATCTAATTGCCTGGTTGCTGACGGACAGCTGAATCACAGCAGTGTCACAGCTGCCTATATGTTAATAATGTGGGAGTGGGGAGCCATTTTAGGCTCCTATCAGAATCACTGGTGAAACATTATCCCTTACTTTTGTTTTAAGGGGGCAGTGTTATGTGCTTTCCAGACACATAGTGCCATTTTATAGCATTAAGCCTTCAGTTGTTAGAAAAATGCTGTATTTATCGAATATGACTTAAAAGCAATTTGACTTCGATATTTAATGCCTTGAAATTGGGCCTCTGTCTCTTTAAAAGCTCCTGCTCTTTCTGAAACTCTGCCTTCAGGAATTCATCACATCATTCCTCTATTAACCCTTTAACAACGTTTTGACCAGCGTTCACTGAGAATTTGCTTGCAGACGCTCAGTTCCACCGGCTGTTTGATGATTGCTGCTGCCACTAGTCTGGAGGAGCCGAGTGTGTGAGGGCTGCTCTATGAGGCAGCAGCTCAGAAGCTTGGAAAATGCAACTCCGAGGAGGAGCTAAGTCCACCCAGACGTTTTGAACAGCTGAATGGCTGCCATGGGAGATTAATAACATTATAACAGGGTGTAAAGCTTAAAAAAGGTGATTTTAAATAATGCTGCCTTTTAAACATATGATGCTTACATTGTCAGATTAAACCCTAAACAGCATGTTTGCATTTTAAAGGGACTATTTTGGTTGTGACTGAAATCTTCTTTTACACACAGCTATAGACGGCAGTTTGTACATGCTATACACAGCAGCTAGCATTTATTTCCATATAATCTGACAGCATTAGTTGCTTCAGATGAATCCAAACAAACCATCTTTTCTCCTTCTGCCTCACGCCACCGGATGATGGCAGACATCTAAGCCAGGAAGGGCTCCGGCTGTATGCTTGATAGATCACTATTTGTGCACGAATACCCCGAACCCACATTGAGCAGTAATGTATTTTAAACAAACAGCGAATACGGAATGATGTGTAATCTCAGTGAGTGCGTCTCAGATCCAGGGAGAGCAGCGTGGCAAGATGTCAGCGGCGGGTCAGCAAACATTTTTGCTTCAGGGAGAGCTCTGGCTTCCAAACCAACTCATTGCCAGCATTTCTTCCACACACACCAGACGATGACAGCTCGACACTGTAGCTGCTAGCTACCTGAGAGTGTAATTGTATACGTTTGTGCAGATTCTTCTCAGGAGGATGTAGTCTAGCAGTAGTTTACTGCTATGTTCTCTCAGAACGCACATGAAGGACGCTTTTTTTTGTTGACGACGTGCGTGCAAAGGGGAAAAGTAAGTATTTAACTAATTGTTGTTCTCAATAAATACAATATTTTTAATGAGTCCATTACACTGAAATTTACGCCGGATGTCTGCAGCAACCCCAAGAATTCCACATATAAAAAGGAGGCCATAAAAGAAGTGTGATGAAGTGAAATGGCACGGGGGAATAACTACTGAACAAACGAAGGTTTGTTTGGTCCAAAATGATGGTCTATAAAAATATTAACATGAAATTGCACGAGTATAATGGCGCGATTCACAAAAGCCAATAACACTCTCAAGACCTACGCAACCTCATTGATGTAAAAGATACTAATTGGTTACAGAGCTATTTCTGAACTTCTGAACGTTCCAGCGAGAACCACTGGGGACGTAATCCAGAAGTGGAAAATAGCTTCCTTTACCAAAGACCAGCCAAGGCCACAGAGGAGTCAAAAACAACCAGAAGAGGCACGTGCAAATTTCATAGCAAGAGAAAGAAGTTGTATTTGAAGGGAGAGTTTTTCATTAAAACAATAAGCGCGGCAATCTTTTAATGTCTGCGCACTGCACAAGAATCTACTGCTTAGTTAAAGTTGGCTGTCAAAACATTTGGACAAACCGAAACAAGACCATTCAGAATACAATCTGAGATAAAAAATTTAAGTGAGGTTTTGGTGGTGAAAACATTATAACGCCGGGTTGTCTTTCTGCGTGAATGAAGAAATACGCTAACTTTATTTATAAGAAGACGAAATATCCATCATTAAAAAACAAACAAACATTGGTGCCAAACAAATAGCCGAGGAAACTTGGTTTAATTCAGAGAAATAAAAAATACAATTGGCATCTTTGTGCCTTATTCAATCATCCACCCCAAATCCAACTGAAACTCTAAGGAAAGAATCACAGGTGGAAATCCACAGACCCTCAGAACCTTCCAGATTTGAAGACATGTTGCTGTCAAACTCAAAGTTCCCCATGTTATTAACTCATCACAAAAAGGTTTTGATTACACATTATTTAATAATTGTCTCATTTAATAAATATGTTACACGTGTCTTTGCCACTCAATTTATGGACTAATTGTTACCTATGAATTCATCGGATTCCTACCAAACTCCATAAAATGTGGATTTTATGCCACCAGGCCAGATAGAGACGACATGTTCGATATTTCTTTCCCCCGCAGAACAAAAGAAAATTCTTGCCGGCAGCGGTGAGCAGATTCAGAGTAGTTGCATTTCTCTGATCCATTCATCCACTCTGCTGTGGAAAAATGTTTGAAAAGGCCATGAGAGGGAGCCATGGCCACCTCTTTGAAAGACCGAGTTGGTTGTTTGTCCGAAGAGTCAGCAGGCCTGTGAATGCCAAGCGCAGCAAGGCAAAGATGACAGTCAGGGAGCTAATCCTCTGAAATAATTTGGTAGGCAGTCTCTGAACTTCCACATTATCTTCCTCTGCATGCGGCAGATGATTTAAGCGCCTCAGCCCAGTTTTGACAGGTGAATAAAAGTCTGAACCAGTCTGTCTTTTTTTTTTTTTTTTTTTTTAGGAAGAGCAAATGCTGTGGACGAGGTCCATGTTTTGGCCCGCAGTTTAAATTTCTTGTATACAAACGGTGCGAGCAGCCTTTATTTCGAGATAAGGGAGCTGACAGAGTGAGCAGTCTGAGCCTCGGGGCTGAAATCTGCTTGCACATTGGTTTCAGCTTCATGTGTGACGCTGGATGGTATTATTTGCCGGTTACCTTGTCACTACACTCACTAAAAAAAGATATCCTCGGTGCCTATATTCCCTCAAGAACGCTTCTGCTACAAAACCACCTGCTTGGCACCGGAGAGGAAATGTTTACCCATTCAGGCAAATAAATAAACATGTCACAGAAGCAAACAAGAAAGAAATGACTCCCCAAAGTCATACCTGTGTTGTATTTGGAAAACTCAACACTGATGAAAAAGCTGATAAATTGGACGTCTTCACCAAGATTGCTTTGAACAGGCTAACAGACAGAAATGGGAAGCTCTAAATGTGAAATGTACTTGGGGAAAAAAAATAAATAAAAAGAAGAAGAAAGATCTCCACCTTAATTTTCAGGAGCAAAGTGAGCCTGAATCAAGATTTAATTGGTGGCACACAAGATAACAGGGCGAATTGAAGTTGAAAAGAAAAGCCTTGCATTTAGCTTAGCCCCTGGCTCATTCTGCTTAGGAAAATGTATACATACAGTATGTGTGTAAATATTTATGTATATCTTTATGCATTAGTTTCTGCCCCAAAATAATTTTTTCCCTCTCGGCTTTTGCTTCATGACCTGACGTGGTAAGTGGATCGTTGCACTCATCCTGCCAGTGATTTTAAATCCAGGTGCCACTGTTTCCTGTATGTCTAATTAAGATCATGATCTAAGTTCACAGGACTTGATCCGGCATTATCACCAGATCGGTGTTTAATTTTAAAGCGCGATCACAAAATCTAAGTCTGGGTATGCCTTGTATGTGTGTAAAGCACTTCACTCCAGTCGAGCAACGTCTGAGTCACTGTTCTTTCCAAACACACATGGAAATGAAGAAAGCAAAGTAATATTAGAAACAAAAAGAAAAAAAAACTTTGCTTGTTTGTAAATTGTTAATTTATTACAGGCAAGTTCTAAATTACCCTGAAACTCACTCAGGGTACGTTGACGTTGATGTAGAAATGGTGGCGTTCAGTGGTCAGCACAAACCAAGTTACATACTTAGACGGAGTGCTCTCAACTGGAATACAGAATGGCTATGTTTTAAGAACTCGAACCGTTTTTGTCAACAAGCAGAGTGCAATGTGCGAAAGTAAACTAACTTTTACCGTCACGCTGAGCACACTGTCATCATTGTGAATTTTGGTAGTGGCTGAAAGATGTTAAGAGAGGCTGATGATGTGACGCTAAACACGGGACATTCCTGAACGAAAACCGACGGTGATTCGCATTTCTGCCCAGCAAGGACCTTAAACATCCAGAGCTACAGTTCAAAGTACAATCCTGTGTTTTGGATGATGCAAAGTCCACACTCTTTACATTTTCATTCCTCCAACCATGTGTCATTTCCCTTAATTTCACAAGGATTCGCTACTTGTAAAAAACGTGATTGTTTTTACTCGGCACTGTACTGCGTGTGCTTGAGAACAGCTGCTTAGAAGAAACATATTCCACCTCCTGGTTATTTTAAGCACGCTGCAGTAAATTATTAGAGCAAAGGAGAGCATAAAACCCAAGTCTTAAAGATCACAGACCTGTAAAAGCCTCAGATAACGTGGGGAGAGCACATCAAACCATTTGCTTGTGTGAATCACGTTGTCTGCTTGGCAGATGCTGTGCTTTGACTCTCCTCCTACTTGCCTCCATCCTGACTTCAAGCAATGTAGACAAAAGCCTCAGGAAGCCCCTCAAGTTACTTATCTTAGCAGAATGGATAGACACAAGCCTCCCACCTTCTTCACACAGCTAAAGTTTTAGCAACAAATGTTTCGTTACCTGCTATGCATTTGAAAAGTTACACAGGCTTTGTTTTTTCTTTTACAAAAGGTTCTTGTCATCAGTGAACTGAATTGCGACTCGCTTCTCGATGTTTGGAAATGCGTTATTTAAAAGGCCGAGCTCCTCCACAAAGCTTTTTAAGAAGGCATATAATACCGGAATACTCAATGTGTAAAGGATATTTGTTTACGTTCCTGGCGTCTGGGTTCACATTTAATTTTGAATTAATGAATACAAATGTGTTTGTCCAAGTGGTGCTTAATGTGCACCGTCTTTTCATTAGCAAATGTGATGGAGCGGTGACAAAAAAAAAAGAAAAGAAAAGCTTCCTCTCGGCATCCTGTCTCCAGGTTGAAAAAGGAGATTTTAATGCAGATTGCACTCTTCATTAGAAAACTGATTTTGCCTTCTCTTTAATGTGTCACAATATGGAAATGAAATGCGCAGCATTTATGGAACATAAAAAAAATGAAATAATAAATGGAAATCAAGTGAGAAGGTAAGTGATTAAAAAAAAAATTTGATTGTTTTATGTTAAATGGAAAACCCGATGAGTCAGCAGTTCATCAGAATAACAGAGAACCAGTCCTGGTTACAGGTTGAGCAGCAACCATCGTTCAGTTTAAAGCTAGCTTTATATTATTGGTTAGGAATGTCCTGCTCTTATTTTATAACGTCTCCTAAAAGATGCCAGTGATGTGTGGTCTTATATTTTAAAGTAAAGTTGGCAGAACGAGAAGAGGAGAGGAAGCAAAAGCTATCTCTACTCCCGGGATGTCTAAAGTGTGGTCCGGGGGCCATTTGTGGACCTCCGAATGACTTTGACTGGACCATTCTGACGCATGAACATGCTTTGATCCAGGATGATTTAGCAATTTGATGCCTGAAAGCAAAAAAAAAAACGTTTTAAAATTAGAACAAAACCAGAGAAAGGCTGCGTCCTCACGTAATAATACACAGAAGAGACAGCCTGAAATAAAGTTACAGGAACCTCTTACAATTTAACACACACACAAAAAAAACTTTAACTAATTTCATGCAAAAAACAGTAAAAAAAAAAAAAAAAAACTGTGCATTTGAGGACAGCTTCCGACACACTTGAAACACCCCAACTGAAGTCAGATGGAAAAGTACGAGCAAGCGAGATCCAGATTACTACGTGCGATCTCAAAGCATATGTGAAGTTGTGCCTTCATGCCCGGTTCTGCTCTCACTGCGTTGGAGCGTGCTCTGATCCAGTTCCCGGCTTGCAGGCGGCGAGGCAGAAAACAGAGGGAAGGGAAGGAGCTTTGAGAGACGTAGCTGCCTCTCTCTCTCTCTCTTTATTTTTTTCTCTCAGACCTTTGTGTATATGTGTATTATCAAATTTGGCCCTGAATTTTAAAGAGGTTGAATATGAACATGAATTTTTTAGCTGAAATCCATGTGAAGTGAACTTGTGTTCGCTAAACACCGTTGATTTTTATTTATTAATTTTTTTCTACTGCATGTTTGCGGCGAGGCTTTCTTCAGGTTGGCGATCTGTGATTCTAATTTAACCGGTAGTGTGTCGTGTGTGTGTGTGTGCGTGGCCTTGATTGCGTAATAGACTGGTAGGTTGTTGTGTGTGTACCGTACCACCTGCCCTATGACAGCTGGGATAAAATATGACCAGCCACACCTCTCGACCCTGAACATGGAACAGAGCAAGTGAATGAATAAGCAGTCCAGTCTTACAGTAAGCGTTGACTAAATCGCTTAAAATATGTTAACAAAAATACATTACTTCCCAAGCTGTTTCCTTTGATATGTTTTTTTTATTTCTAATATATTGGTTAATAATTTGTGCGTTGTTGTTTCCTTCGTCACCCATGCTGTTCTTTGTGCTTGTATATAAAAAGCCCACAATAATATGTTCAGTCTGATTTGTATCCCTTTCACAATGCATCCTCCCTGCACAGACGAACAAAAGATACTGCAGCCTTGTCGGCAGCGAAGACTGCGATAAGCAGAACAATCTTTTATGAAACATGATGGGCTGGATGCACAAGCACAGTGCCCACGCCGAAACAACTTTGCAGCTATTGTAGTTACACGAAAAAGACTTTGGAAAATCATGAAGGTTTTCTTATGTGTGCCGTTTGGGAATAAATATTTGGACGTTTTTATGCAATGGAGCATTAAAAAAAAAAAAAAAAAGTAGAAGTCAATATGATTTTCTGCTGCTTTTCGTCAATACTTTGCCCCCAGTTTAAACTCAAACTGATGGGTCTCTCACCTGAGAGCTGTCGACAGTGGATTCCCAATAGTTCCCGTTCTAGACCTGGACTAGAAACGTGACTGTTCTCCCAGATGCCTGAACAAAAAAAACAAGCCACAAACCCCTGAACGCAAACAGCGCCTTTCTTCCGAAACGCAACTATTTTTAGCCAGTCCTCACACTCTTAACAGCCAAATGCTAATCTCAGCCGGCATCTTTTTGAAGTAAAGAAGATACTTGAGGTGGATTATTCATGGCCACATAGCCATACTCTAAATCCCAGTTAAGGCTGCTATAAACCCCTCACTGTAATGTCAGGAGGGCTGCTACATAAATAAGTGTTGCCGCAGTACGTCATGCACACGGCACCGTTTACCAAGGATAATGTTCAGGTTTAAGGAAATGAAAGCTCCCACATCTCCCTCCTTCCACCTTCCTCTTCATCTCTGCTAAAAGACAAAAGGGGAAAACGCAAAATCACAACTGAGCGTCCATGTCTCGTTAATGACATGCCCGGCCTTTGCTGCCGTGACGTTGCAGTTAGCACTGCCAATTGATATGCTAATGTACTATATGTTTGCGCGCATATTTTCATTTCAAAGAGCCAACAACAAATGCATGAGATGAGCAGGTCTGGAAAATGGGTCACCGCTGCTAAATGTTGATAGTGCTACTTTGCCCCCCAGTGGCGCTGGGGCTGAGTGCAGATGAGGAGGTTTCATTAACATAACCTTCAGGGTGTTGATTTTTTCTCTTTTTTTTCCCCTCTGCACAGATGCTGGGATGTAGAGGTGCTGCATATATGCTTTGGTAAGACACCTTCAACAGACATGCATTTGTCTGGCAAAAACATGTTTTTCATATTAATCTGAAATTGTAGGGTGAAGAGGTTTTTTTTTTCTTTTTTTTTCGTCATGCAGTTTTTTGCTTTCATGACTCATTTACAAGCTGCTCTGGCGGATGACTCATGTATTAAGGATACTTGGCGTCCCATTTCAAAAGCTACTGTAAAAGCCACTCTATTTTAATTCCGTTTATCATCTGAAACCGTGTTTATCACATCCTCACAGGTTAACAGGCTTTGTTCGAAGGTAGAAACCCAAAGCAGGGATGTGTACATATCAGTAACAACCTGCTGTGCAAAACATTGAAACCAATCCGCGCGCTGTTGCCAAAAGACATCAGGTTCCTTAAGAGACAATAAGGATTTGATTATTTATTTCCGTGTGTAAATTAACTGGCTCAGTTTTTGGTCTGCTGGTAGATATGAAATCCTGCAGGAGATGGTTTCCCTGTCTGTCACCTCCTCTGCTAATTATAGCCTGCGAGAAGCAGCTCGTGCTTAAGGAAGTGAATGTTTAAGCCAGCCTCATGTCCACACACACACACACACACACACACACACACACACAGAGGCCAACACAAGTTTTAATAATTCACAGTAAGCTGGCTTAATGATTCCTGTTATCGCAAGCCAAATTGTAGTGTTCCATATGGACTATTTTAGCGTTTTTGACTTGTTCTGCAACCACTCGTTACTTCTGACGGACATGAAAGTATATTAATTAGGCTGTAAAAGCTAATTATTGTAAGGTTCTCTTAGTTGAATACTGGTATGACAAGTTAAGAAACACTAACTTTTTAGCTCTAGAGCTTAGGAGATCATTAATGGAGATCATTGTTGTTTTTAAGCATTTATTTCTGCTAATTACAATTACTTTCTGCTTACAGCTGTAGGAAATATAATATTTATGATTAAGATATTACAGCAGAGCAAAACAAAAAAAAAAAACAATAAAAAAGAAAAGAGGGCTTGATGCCTGGTTAAGGAATATTTTAAATGATGCTTTTGATCAGTTAAATTAGCCTCCGTGAAAAGCATGTTCAAATGTATTTAATGTTACTGTCTGTCCTGTAAATTAGCACAGCACTGTTCAAAATGGGGGGGAAAAAATTATTTGAAAATTTTTAAATTCACTGTGAAGTTATCAGTTAGTAATTTCTGCCTCGCTTTACGTAGCCTGCTTCCTCTAGCAGGGAGGTTTCGGTATTGGTCCAGATAAGTTTATTGTTAAAATCAATGAAGATCAATGTAGTGTACCAAGAAATGTAACTCCTAAACCAAGGCCAGCTGAACCACGGTTCGTGTAAACCGTTTCACCTCTAGCTTTCTCATTTTAGTTTTCAGGCCACTGGCTACCAGAGGTGTCATTCAGACACTGCTGGTGAAAATAGGGACTGTTTGTTGTAAAGCTGGTTGTTTGCCCCTTGTCAGCATTCCTGTCAGGGTGTTAATGGACTGGAACTCAGATAGGGTTCTGTGTCTTCAAGCTTCTTGCACACACATCGGAGCAAAATTCAGGCATCTATGAATGATTTCAGGACGGATGACGAAATGAACAAATCAGCTTTGCTTTGCTTTGCTTTAAAACAAAAGTTAGAAATTTAGCTGATGTTTTTTTTTTTAAACTAGATTTCATCCACGCATCCTTCCAGGGTCGCGATTCTATGCTAACTAGCTTAAATGGCTAGAACAGAATCTATGTGTGATTCCACATATCCCATTCCAGCACATGAAAGTTGTTTTCAAAGGCTTTATCTCCAAAGGCTTTATGTTGTCCTTTTTGCAAAACCAGAGTGCTGACAAATCCATTTTACAGTCGGGGGTAGCCCTGCCAAACTGCTATTAAGTAACCCTGCTAAATTTGCAAAAGCATCAAATCCATAACACATTACTGTGAGGTAAGTTGAAATAACCTTAACAACAGCATGTACGGATGAAAAACTTCTGGAACTTGGGTCTCTCCCAACACTTTAGCTGAGGAGATTTCCCCCCCCAAGTAACAGACCATCCATTTTTGAAAATCTGTGGACGACACACGGTGGTGTGACATTTCCAGCGGGGACAAACCTGTGATAAAATCCGTAGAGAGGTGTGACAAGGAACCGGATGGAACAGGAAGTGGTTGCGGGAGTCCAGCAGGTGATCCAACGAAATGGTTTTGATTGGATGCCAGAAACAAATTTTTTTTGGTGTCTTTATTGAGAGGAGGCCAACAGAACTGAGGCTGGAACTATGACAAAAAAGAAGAGAATTGTAGTAGAAGCTGAGTAATTTTGCTTTTAGGTGGTCCAGGTCAAACAGACAGTAATCAAAGTAGTTTTGGTGGTCCCCTCCTAAAGATAAACCAAAACCAGAAACTCCCTAGTTTTGAGAATCCAAAAGGGTGACCAGGCAAATCCTCTTCAGTCTGCACACTGCGGAGTTACTCTCTCTTCTCCAGAGAAAAAGAAAAAAAAAAAAAAAAACAGGGATTGGCAGATTAGGTTGAGGAAGGCCTCTCAAAGTCCTGGACAGTTTGATTCACAGACATAGTGGAGGGTGTCAGCAATATTTTCCCAATCCGCGGGGTTAAACAAGAGACAGGGCCAGGGTCATGAACAAGGAGGCAGAAATCTGATTACTTATCCAACGAGCAGGTAAAATGCAGAGGAGGACAGAAACTGGGTCAATGTCCAGAGATCAGAGGCTTGGTAGAAGTGACAGCAAGAGATGGCAGGGAAATTCAAGATCTAGCATTTGATAAGGAAAAATATATATAATATATGCTTTCAATGCAAAATATCACAGTGAAACTACATTTCCGTTATGTATATTGCAATCCCACATATATTACTTTAAGGGTTTGGTCTTATTCACTGTTTAAACCAATATTAAATTTTTACTAAAGTGTGTTTTTTTCTTAAGGAGCCTTAAAAAAAGCAGAGATAAAAAGTAAAAACTATTTACCTTTTTGTAATCAAGTACAATTTTTCACGTATTTACACTTTTTAAAATTTGAACATTTACTGGAATATACTCAATTCCATTTGAAGTCTTACCCATTATTGAGTAAAAAAAACAAAATTCTGATATACAAAATGAAAAGTCACAAACAAACTGTGTGTTCTGCTAAAATGTAGACTCATGGATACATGTCACCATTTGAGGGAGCATGCACGGTTTGTAGACTGAGTGTGTGTGTTGCCTGCTTACGGCGGGGGTGTGCGATGTTTGAGTCATTTTTTTGGCACAACACTAGACAAGCATGTGACATTGTCTGCCCAGCTTACAGATGAATCCTGTCACATTGTGTTGCCGCTGAACTAAACACAGTTCACTCAGACACAATAAATCCCCCTTAAAATGGAAATTCCTTTAACATAAAAATAAGATGTTTTGGCTTAGTGGACAATATGTGAAGATTATCTTCAATATTTGTATGTTCAACCTGATATGAGTCCTGCAGCATTAATATGCTCATTCTGAGGATTGATGTTATTCAGCAAGAAACTTTATTAAATGATGTTTGTACATGATTTTACTCTCCTATTTAACACTAAGGTTTTATTTATTCAGTATTTAATTACGTTGAATAATTTATTCCTGAATTTATATCCAACAATAAAAAGGCTGCTTTTGTTTTTGCTGTCAATCAGTTGCTAAATTACTTGGAGATTATAAATTAGAAGATTGCACCGACCATTAGTGTAGATTTAGGTATGATGCTAATTAGACCCACCAGGTGCTTAAGGAATGAAACAAATAATTTCAATAAGTTTACTATTTTTGTTGATGCTGCTAGTGCATAGTGAAAATGCATGCACATCATTTACATTTTCTATAATTACATGTCATATGCAGCTTTTTTTTTTTTGGCCTAGTTTATCTAAAATGTTCCTCACCCCAAGTTTGAAATAACTTAAAATTTAGGTTATATGCTGTCTATTCTGATGTATTAGTTGTAGAGGACATTAGTCATCCTAAATACTATATTTTTTATTTCACAACCTAGCTCAAGGTTAAGATTATCTACTGAGTTTATCAGCAAAATTTCATGCAGTTATCCCACTGCACACTTTTGCTTAATTAACCAGTTCACACTTCGATAGCTACATTGGTATCAAACCACTTCTATAGAAACCTTAGTATTAAAGGCATAAGTATCAACCAGCATTTGAAGTATTCATACAACCTCTTGGCTCTATTCTCATTGAACGCAGTATGAAGATAATTAGCTTCACTAGTCCATAAGGGGTTAAAAATGGATAATTTCCCATTAATCATATTAATAAGTTCTGAGTATATGGTCTAATCTCAAACATCCAGCATATTGAAAACCAATTCTTACCAAAGGTGAAGTAAAGGTGAATTGCATCTTAAAGTGGTAACTGTAATTGCAGTTGGTTTCGGTCCTCAGGCTGACAGCTGCTCACTTTGTGTATTTCTGATGATTCTAGTAAAAATATGATGATTAATGATTAAATGTTTAAATTTATATGCTTAAAATTAGCTGCTATACAAATGATGGAGTATTAGCTGACCTGGCTGCATGAGGTACACGTATTGACCTAATGGTTATATTCTGCATGTTAAAGGAGGAAATCCTTGTGGAGGGAGAGAAAAAAGTTTCACAGTCCAACACAAACGAAATCAGAGCATAAATAAATGTCAACACTGCGAAACATTTAGTGATTTTGTTGATCTGTGAAAATACTGAAAATAAACTTCGCGATCTACCTACTCCAGGTAGGGAAGCCTTACATGCTCATAGTTGCTAATTCGAACTCGTGAAAATCCCTGAGCTATATGTTTCTTAGCAGAATTATGTTGACAACAGCATTTGCATATGATACTCATGTTTAAAAATCATGAATATGTTTTTTTCTGAGCCTGTGTGAAAAAAAATAGCTGAGTTGTAATAATAATAATAAGAAGAAACTATGGTCAAACTAGAGGGAGAGCAGCTAATTTAAAAGAGTTTTTTTTTTATATATCCGCTCCGTCGTGGTTCATCTGGAGGCAGGCACCAACAACCTGCAACCCAGCAGAGATTAAACGGTGACGTTGTGTCTCAGTGTTCCTTTATTTCATTACAGCAACTGCAAAAATAGTTTGTGTTAACTTGTAGCTATCTAACGATTTATGGTGAGTATAAAATAATTTCACCACATGGCTGTTGCACACTGGACTGCGGAAGCAATCAAAACCGCAACCATTGTTACTTTCACTCTAAGTATATTTTTGCTTTTGCTGGGCTACAATTTGACAAGGTTCCAGCAATTTGCTGAAGTATTCTTTGTTTAAACCTGCAATAGGTCACGGAAGCAAGATGCTTTTAATTTGAGTATGTCATTTTTAATAACTTTTTATGACTTCCTTATGTTGTCCAATTGCCCTAATTGTGTAATCTCTTATTTTTATTTTTCTGTTTCTACATGTTTTTTTTTAGTTTGGCTCTGCGTGCTTCCATTCACTGTGGAAGAATAACCAAAATTTCTATTCTATTCTGTTCTGCAGAACAGCCACCACCAGTAAAAGCTTTTCTGCCACCATATTTCCACACGATGCGCCGAGACAAGGCGAGCTGGTCTGTAGGTGAGACGATCCCGTCTTAAAGAGGGCCGCTTCTTCCAGCTTGTAAGTGTTTGCTTTATTCCCTATAATCAGTCCTTTGAGACTTGCCCGTGGCCTTGTTTGCAATTTTCACAGACTGTCATGCATATAAAAACGGGAGCATTTTCATTTAGCAAATTCCAATTGTCATTCTTAAGTGGCTTTTGTGAAGGGCTTACCAAACTTAATCCTTAATCTCAATGAGGATGGTTACGCCTATCGCGAAAGAATTCCGTTTACAGAACGCATCACTCAAAACCAATTCCATTTAGTCTTTTCAGCCGCGTGTAGCCGTACTGCAAACGACAGCGCAATCCCCGCACATGCGAGGCAGGACCTGCTGTTTCACATAAAACTCAGGCAGCTGCCTCGGAAAAAAAAAAAAAAGAAACAAAATAATCACAATAAATAAATACCGAAATATAACATCAACATAACAAAGCACCTCATTACAGGAAGAAGGAATGAATATGGGTCATAATAAGTCACACCGATAAGCCATATTCCCATTAAAGTATTGGCAGTGTGGGAGGTTTGCACAGAGGAAAGCCATTACTATGAAACAACTTGAACATGCACAGTCTCCTGGGATGGATTAGGAGAGTTTATTCAGTAAAATAAATATTTCCCGGCATTTATCATTTTATCTAGAGGTCCAAATTGCAAGCAATGACTGGGATAATCTTGTTTTGCTGAATAACTGCAGCACTACAAACAAGCAGGGGGGATTAGTAACCCCTGTTGAGAGATTTTATTTCCACAGAGGACGCTGATAGTGGTTGGCACCGAGGGCAAGGGCTTGATGTCTGAGCAGTAAACATTGATGTTTTTCTCGCTGCAAGAGCCACAGTCTGTCTGGACAATATTTCATATTGATAATAGCATTTGAGGGCGCTTGAGTAAATGGAGTTGGATACAGCAGGTGACGGCGTGAGGTGACCTTATCACACTGTGATGAACTGGAAATGGGGAACTGAAATCAAAATGCCATCACGGAGAAGAAGGCGGAATTCATCTGTGCCGCGACCAAGGGTTCCGCTAAGATGGGTGAAAAAGAACAAAAAATAAAATGAAATAAGAAACATGCCCCGTTGGAAAGAAGATTGCCAACCTGACAGTATGACAGAGTTTGAGTGTTCGGCTGATCGAGTGTCCTGTCACGCCTTCGGGGAAGTGGAGTTGTTTATTTCTTTTTTGATTTAAGGATCGCTCCATTAGCATTCAAAACAAGACAAACGGCTATTTGGAACTAATTAGGTCTAAATGGCACCTGATCACGATCACGTACACACACCCCAACACGAGCAAGGGCATGTAGACACACACATGCACACGCCTACGTGCACACGCACACAGACCATGGCAGAAATTACTGCTGTCTCTTTCAGAGACCCTGAGAATAAACATCAGCTCATTCCATCCAGGTCTCTGAGCAACAACTAAGGTCAGGACAAATTGAGGTTCTTTGCAACTGTGAGCGAACTGTAAATGAGCAAGATGAATATCGCCAGAGACAGATTGTCTCAGGATCAGTTAGATGCAGGACACACACACACACACACACACACACACGCACGCGCGCGCCAACACACTCATCTTACAGTACCCTTCGAGACAAAGGTCGTCCTTCGGAGAGGAAAACACAGAAAGATGTCTTACCTGTGAAGAAAGGACAGAGTGCAATTAGTTTGATCTGATATTGACTAGCAGGCGGTGCTCGGCACTAGCTTGTTTGATTTAGAAAACGCTGAGGACATTTCTCTCATTATATATCTGTATCTACAGTGCTGTACTAAAGTATTTGCCTCTTCAATGATTTCTTTTGTTTGTGCTTTTTTTTTTTGCAACTATTAGGGGCCCAAGATCATCAAGCGTAAATAGAAAATTCAATAAATCAATCAAGTTTATTTGTACAGTACAGAACATTTCAGTAAAAAAAAATGAGGTCAGAGCTTTACATTGCAAGAACATAAAACCCCCCATCATAAACACATTCTGTAGTCAACAGTTTAGAAAACCAGTAACAAACATTACATTTTGTAGAGTGCCACCTTCAAAATCATCAATACTCATCAAATGTGTTGGTCAATGTTCCGTTTATTAGGGTTCAAAAGCAAGTCTAAACTGGTGGGGTAGTTTTGCTTCTTTACAACAAAGAAGCACAACACAGCCGCACTTAGCCGGGTTTTTATTAAAATGATGCGGTGGAGATATTAGTTTCTATAAAATAATCTCTTCCACACCTGTTAGGTTAAATAAACATATTAATCCAATAAACCTGCTGAATTACACTACTGTTATGTTTTAAAGATGTCATCCCTATTTTGTGAGTAGCCTGATTAAATAGGCTATAAACAAGTATATATCCATCCATTATCATACACACTCATCCCAGTTGGGGTCGTGAGGGTTGCTGGTGCTCCAGAGGTCAACGGGCAAGAAAAAAGCATATCTATTTATCTGTCTGTCTATCTATCTATCTATATGTGTGGAGGGGTGTGTGTGTGTGTGTGTGTGTGTGTGTAGATTTGCTGCAATGACTGCAAGCATTTGCAATAACTAGCAGTACGTCCATTACATTGCTGCTGGGGAATTTCTGCTCATTCTTCCTTTCAACTCAGGCACATTGAAGGATTTTTGTACATAAATGTCCAGTTTGACTTCATTCCACAACACAGCAATCGGATTCAAGTTCACACATTGACCAGGCCACTCCAAAATGTTCTGTCTTTTTTTGAGTCCTGGTATTTTGAATCACTAACCTGCGGCATAAAACAAGTGGACTTGAGTTTAAAGGCATAAACTGATAGCTGGAGAGCAGAAATGTCATTAAAAAATTGAGGCTTCAAAGGATGGCCAGAATATTACTCTATAGTTGTTAATGTTTCACTTAAAAAAAAAAAAAGATTTAGAAACATGTGGCTTATCACACTTAATTTATGATTTTTACAAGGGGGCCAAGTGCGTTATATGATTTTCGATGCATTCACAGCTGTCCACCAGGTTGGCGTGAACACCTGTGAAGAAATAAAAATAAATCGTCCAAAACCTGCATTTTGCATTTACTCAGGTTATCTTTGTCCGATGATATGGAACAATCAGGTGTAACCAGAAGCAAAGACAGAAGGAATCTGTTAGGGAGCAATTACATTTTCACAGCATTGTACTTAAAATGGAAAGAGGTCTGCGCTGACTGGTGCGGCATCACATGACTCCTCAGAGCTGGCCTTGGCATGTCGCACTCCTTCAATTTGCCACCCTAGTGGCTCAGCCTCAGTTCTTTGATTAAAATAAGGGGGAGAAAAAAACAAAAAAAATCATCCATCACGGCTCACTTGAGATCGCCAAGTCTGCACAGGCTTTTAAACGGGCTCACTCTCTAAGCACTCGCAGCGTGCCATCCCAGCAGATGTCAGTGTTACTCGGCTTATTTCTTTTTTTAAAAAAAAGCACAGACGCTGCAGTGTATGTATAGCTGAGCAAATAGCAATCACAACCCTTCTGTGATTCATTTCAACCAAAAGGATTCGCTCAGCCGGCAACAGTCTGAAACTGCAGGGAGATTTGCTCCGAAGTTAACATGCAAAGAGTGTGCACAACAACTTGATGATCGTGGTGAAGATGAAGAGGGATGAAGAGGGAGGAGGAGGAACAAAAAGCCCGAGAATCGGATGCCTGCAGCACGCTCAGGATTGGAATCTCTTAAGAAGCCGAGAAAGCCAATTAGACGAGGTTTGATTTAATAAGAACTGTGAGCTGACTTTTTCACAAAATGCTGCATTTGTTGACATGTTTGTGTTCTGTTTTATGTGACAGACACGCTGTGACTAAATGCTGATGTGGTTTAACAGTTGCCGAATCAATTAAAAATATTACAGAAAATAGATAAAAGTTTCACCTCGAAACAGGTCGTCCTTCTATTTTTGTTTCAAACTAACGCGATCTTGTAGCGAGAGACAATAAATGCTTTAAAAATGAATACCACAAACTTGCTTTTTCATGAACTAAAAAAAGTCATAGCATCCAAGGCCCAGAGGCAATGCAATGTTCACAGCATAAATTATAGGATGAACAGGTGCTGAGAGAACTGAGAGGTTCAAGATCTGCCAAAAAACGTTCAAAATTCATCTAAATTTCTATGTTTGAACTAAACTTGGGACTAAAAATGAACATGTTTGCTTGGCAGTGGGTCATCACTGGCAGTGGGTGTTTAACTCTAGGCTTCTTCTCTAAACTACATAGCATTTTACTCTCTTTCACCAGTGCCAGTTTCCACAACACTTGGAGTCCATATGAATGGCGCCCGAAGCAAAACCCTACTTTTGCCTTGGGTTTGTTTGTTTTTTTGGCTTCTTTCAGTCCAAAGTTGCCCTAACAACAGCAAAGCTGGCAATGCTCTCTGGTTTTTGTGACTTTCAGAATTAGCGGTTTCATTAAATCTCAAAATGAGTTTTAAAAGATCGCCGTTTGGGGTTAGAGCTCAGATGTGTTCTTTATTTTTAAATGTAGACGATCCAACACGGCACAGAATCCGACATGATCCCTAATTACATAAATTGATGATCAGAGGGGTCAGTTTTTAGTCACAGATTGTAGGTTTGGACACACTGAGAAACTGAGACTTGGTAAGTTTATACTGTACACTGAACACGGGGCAGACAGTGAGTGGCTCAAGTAGGAGCGTCCCGTAACCAATGGGTCATCAGTTCGTGCTCCTGCTCCTTCACACTAAAACGTCACTGCTTCTGTTTACATCCCACAACCTGCATTTGTAATTCTGTGCGGTTTTACTCATTTTAAACAATATTTCTCTTTGAATTTCCACATCTACATTGTCTGAGCAGATTTTATTTTCGTATATTGAAAAGTTCCCCCCTGTCCTCCCTTCGTGGCATTGCATGGATGAGCGTGTTCAGACTGTAGATGGATGGATGAAAAGTCTGGCGTCTTTAACGCACAACAAACACATTCTGTAATTTTTCTTAGAATTATACCATTCAGCTGCCTTGGATTGCAGAATGTCAATCTATGATGTAGAAGTTGGAGAAGGAAATATAGAGGTCAGTGTTGGTGCAAGGACACTAAAGATTTTATTCATTAAATATATAAAAGATTTTGTGAGATCAAATGCATTTATTGGTACAAAGGTGGAGATGAGAGTATGTGGTTGAAATCTCGTGTCAGAAAGGTTGTACATGTAACCCACATAAAGTGGGTATGCCACTTTAAGAGAAGAGGTTAAGGAAGCTGGGTGGTCTGCCTGGCCAATGAGAAGTTTTGTTTCCAGAGCGTCTGGACCAATCAGGGTGCAGGCTGCCGTTGTGGATCCCGCCCTTCTCCCCCGGGTCTGCAGTACCGTTGGTTTTGCTCTAGAGATCCGACGCGGTGAGACTGCTGAGCGGGGCAGCGCCAGAGTATGTATCCCGACAGTTAAAAGTATTTTTTACGTGCTGTATTAACTGTAATGTGGATAAACTCTTTTGAAAAATAAATTTTATGTTGATTGTCCAGCTTTTGTGCTGGAAATTATTTATTAAATGAATACAAACTGAACTTCAGTTTTTTACCGTTAGAGCCGTTAGGAATCGTTGGCTCTTTCTGGCAGTTATTTCAGCTTGTTCTTCGTAGATAAAAGGTAAAATTTAGGCTTTAACATAATTTTATTTTATTAAGTTTATATTATTTAGATCAAATATGCCTTGTTACATCGTTTAGTGCCCCACGCATCCGGATTGAGACCCACTATACGGTTGTCTGAAGTGTGTCGCACTGAGATCGGTGAGCATATTCGGAGCCTTTTATTTGTGTTTTTGTCGTTTGTTACATTGTTGTTAAAAAAAAAATATCCGTTGTTTTAGTAACTAGGTAATGTTTTGTTACTGTGTTGGAAAGAAGGATTAAAGCTAGAACGGCTTGGTAAAGTCCTGTATTTCTGCTGGTCCTGTCTGTTGACAGGTCAGGTTTTTTTTTTATACTGGATCATTCCTGAAGTGGATCCCTCCTTTGATATTGATGGCGAGCCTTCCCACCTGGACCTAAAGAGAGAACCAGATTTCGTCTATCCCATTTGGAGTCATGCTGCACCCTGCGGTGTGGTAGGAGAGCAACATACATCTTCACACACGGTTGTGTGTGAGACCTACAACTGACATCCTCCATTATTATTGTTTTTTTTATTTATTGATCTTTGGACAATACTTTTTGGATTGTTTTATTTCGGACATTGTGACGCACAGCTGTGGTGGAAATTCTCCTGTGAATGAAGTTGAATCAAACCAAATTGGGATTAATTTGATTAATCTGCTGACTAATACAATTTGGAGTGCAGATTACCAGGGTGCACCCGGATTATTTGAAATTAAGAATTAGCACTTGGCCAAGTATTATTGTTATTTCTTTTTTTTATTTTATTGTGTGTAATTTTATTTTCATAATTGTGTGTTTTGTGCAACTGTTAATTGTGTGTTTTCTGTCACTAAAACCAGTTCTTTAAATACACCCAACTGCCCTTGTGTGTCATTTAAACACTCCACTGTGCTCCGATAGCCGAACCTATTGGCCCATTTATCCAAAATATATGTAATACCCTTCTCTACTGTGTTACATACACATAACAGGCACAGGAGCATTAGAGGCTTTTTAGCACTTCAAGTTTGAGTTCAGTGTGCTTTGGTGAGTTGGGTTCTTGTTTTATTTGGTCATTTTCGGTTATGATTTTTCGTTTTCCTGCTCCCTTGAGGAATCTCTGTTATTGTTTTCTCATTTGACTTCAACTGGTGGTTCTTCACAGTTGTATATCAGTGTGATCATGTCTCAGTTTTTACTCCACCAGTAACTCTACTCAGTATCCTGACTCCTAATTTCTGCAGATTATCCTGCTAGTTAGATTATGTTCATCTGCTTTGTACGTTTAGTTCTATTTATTAATCATCCATTCTTATATTATCCTGCCTGCCTCGTCTATGCTGCTTGTTTTCAATCAGTTGGTAGCTGAACCTGAGTTTTAAAATTGTTTAAAAAGTTAATAATAAATTATTTTCTGCTTGTGGACAGTGACATCAGGTCAAGGGGTGTCTTTTCAATCTGTCCAAGATGCTTTCAGGTGCCTTAACTAATGAACATAGGAAGTTGTTTCACACTATCTTTGGAGGTTATGGGTAAAGAGTCGACAGAGTTTGGCACATAAGCAACTTGGCATGTTCTGGTTACAGAACGTTATATTATACGTTCTGCAGTTCTTCAGCAGTTCATGCTACTCTTCCCACCAGCCCGACTGCTTAACGTCACTCAGCCAAATCTCCAAATACTTTTCCCCTCACTCAGACATTCACAAATACACTCACTGCCCACCTAATTAGATAAACCCAGCTTGAACTTGTCTTTTCCTTCAGAATTAATTAGTTGATAGTGACTTAAGTTTCACAAGGTGTCAGAAACACTCCTTAGAGCATTGGTCCGGCTTTTGTATCATATCTACAAACAGTTGCCAGTTTGCAAATTGTGATGTGAATCTTCCACCAAAATCTCAAAAGTGCCATGACCATCTGAATACTGATGTCATAAAGGGATGGAGACTGTCGGCAACAATGCCAAAGTAGACTGTCGGGCTCTAATGGTGTTGTAGTATTTGGCCCAAAGTGTAGCAAAAAAATATTCCCACACCATCATACCACCAACACTAAACTGAACCCTTGATACAAGGCAAGTTAGATTTCAGCTCCTGAGCTGTTTACACCAAATTCTGGCCCCATCATCTGAATACTGCAGCTGAAACTGACACGCATCACACCGAGTAATGATTTTATAATCTCTTATTGTCCAATTTTGGTGAGACTGTGTGCATAGTAGTAGCAGTGTTCACTGCTTTACCTAGACGTTTCACTGCAGACCAGACGAAAATTAAGCTTCTTTCCTATAAGTTCAACAAATTGCCTGAATGTGGTTTAAGATTTCGTACCAGTGCATATGCAGAAATTAAAAGGCCAAACATCTAGAGTTTGAGAGCAAAATTCCATATCTTGTGTTTGTAAATAATAATGTGGCGGAATACCATAATACTTTTGTGTTGAGTATGAAAGGGAAAATAGTATTTCTATTTAGCCAACTGCACATTACAGTTACACTTAATTAATAAACAATTGTGTAGTGGAAGGTAAGAAGAAAATTATTTTACCTATTTTCTGCTGTTAGCAAATTCAAAATGTTAATTGTCAAATAAAAGTTTACATATGCTTTTAAGAGACGATTTCTCCATTGAAGGACAAACAGGTACAACTAAGTCTGAAGTAATCTGGAGCTGCTTTTTAAGGAATTGTTTTCTCGCCGTGCTTGATTTGTTGTTTGTTTCTCTGTTTCATTCCACTAAGTACGGACAGATTGCAGGAGCTTGGAACACACCTGAGACCACAAAGCAATGACCAGAAGATTTTACAAATTGAGCATCGTTGGCAGAATCTTGGCGGAGTGACCTTCAGGGACAGCAAAGGAATGAACAGAGTCTGTCAGAGGCTCGGGACACCATCCATCTTTCTGTGGAGAGTCATATTAATATGGGTGCAGATATTGCCTCAGTGGGTAAACTGCCAGTTTACACCTTTGTAATTAATTTTCAGGTTGAGAGGAAGGTAACTGCCACCCAGGCATGAAAGTGAGACTGCAAGTTGTTTTCTATCCGGTGTGCTACCATCCAGATAGGGATTTCTAGGCTTCCTCTTGTTCAGCTCACAAAGTGAAGAAAACAACAAAAAGATACATGTACCTTTAACTCTCCCCATCTGTCTAACTGATTATTATATTCCTGCAGGAGGTAGCTGTCACATTGGGGCTACACACGACAGAAGTGACTTACCCGTAGAGCAATCTTAGTCATTTGGGCATGTTTCTTGTGTGCAGGTTCACAAGGGCAGGGATGCAAAATTGTGTAACATATTGTTTTTTGATGTCATAATAATTGTAGCAATCTCAATACAGAAAATGTATGGTAACATGGGAAGATTTGTAGGGACATATTTTGATTTAACCTTGCCATTTATAAGTAAGGGAAAACTATTCTGTTAATTAATAAGTACAATTAACAATGCTTATCGATAAAAATTCCTATGGCATTCTTTTTTCCATTTCATTTTTTTCCGGCTAGTCTGTTTATTTGCAGTTTTCTAATCTGTAGTAACATAAGAGATCCTTAGAGAACTATTACAGTCTTAGAGCTAATCGAAGGCCTGATGCAGCATCAGAAAAATCTATCTTTTTTTCTTTCAAGTACTGAAATGGATGAAATAATGAAATTAATCAAATGGATTTTTTTTTTTTTTTACAACGTTCTCAGAAGAACTTGATTTCAAGTGTTCAGTCTAAGCCAAATGCATCGGGGTTATTGTTGCTGTATGTATAGAAGTAAAAAACAAAAACAAATTAGTACCACTAATTGCTGTGTGCTGGGTCTGACCCTGTCACAACAGTGTGACTGCACCTTAGAGGTTTTAAATGACTGTGTGGCTTTCACAATAACAAAACCCGGTTTGCAAGTGACCAGAAGCAGCTGCCGATCAAGAATAAAAAAGCTTTCAGAGGAAGAGACGGGGTGTTTTTGAGGACTATACCAAATAAACTTAACGTCGAGATTAGAGCTATTCATCGTTATAGAGAATCGATAAATAGAAAACTCCATAAGAAACAATAAAAAAAAGCTGGCTGGTTAGTGATCACCATTTACAAACAGGAGGAGATGGAGATCTGCGTAATGTCAATGAACTGAATGTGATTCTGAAATACTTGTAGCCAAACAGAAAAAGAAAATTACTGTATGTTAAAAGCTTTTACATGTCAAGCGTTACATCCATCGTGGAAGAAAAGTGAAGGTGGTGAAAAGGTTTTAGGTCATTATAACATCCCCCTATGTAAGTTAACTATATGAATACCTCAGTATTCGCCTGGACTAAAGACTGGACCAGAAAAGTCTGAGTGAAGCTGTAAACAAGAAGAAAAACAAAACAACTGCATTACTGCAGAGAGCTCAGGTCCTTCTGTGGTTCCAGCATGATGTTGTAGATAATCTATCACTCTGTTGTGGAGCGTGCAGGCTCAAATGGTAGCAGCATTGAGAGATTTGAAGAAACCGATAAAGAAGGCAGACTTCTGGAGTCTGCTCTAGAGCGACTGAAGATAACTGTATAAAGAAACACCCATCCATTATCATACACGTTATCCCTAGTGGGGCCGCCAGGGGTGCTGGTGCCTATCTCCAGAGGTTAATGGGGTACAACCTGGACAGGTCGCCAGTCCGTCGCAGGGCTGTATAAAGACTCAGACTCTGTAAAATGAAGAACATAGTGGACAGCCTGAGCATTGCCTTTTGCAATAATGTAATGAGAACATCAGTGTCTATTGTCAGAGATCTGTGTAATAATGATTTCAGAATCCCCTGTGCCCCAGTAATCAACATCTATATTTACAGCTGAAAGGAAATTTGATGGTGAAAGTTACTAAAAACACCTAAATCTCCTTTGAGATTGATGAAGTGTTATGTGGAAACTTGTTTTGATTCAGTGTAATTCTACATGTTCATTTCAAAGTTTGGATGTTGAAAAGTAAAGTTCACGACTTCATGTACCGGCAAGCTAACAGCTTTAATGAATTACTTTTCTAAATCGTCACTGCGACTTTTACATGTATAAAAAAGTTGGGAGCATAAGGGGTGGCAGGTTTTAGTGCAACAAAGACAGAATTCCTGCAGTTTTCCTGTTTCAGTAAACTGCTGTGTGTCATGTGCAGTAAGAGCTGGATGCCTGAAAGACATCTGGTTTGACCTTGTTTAAATTATAGGATGTGACAGGACTGCTGTTTCTGCAGCATCAGGAGGCACAGACAGAGTTTGTACAGATTGAATTAGGTCAGATGAATTTGGTAGTTGCTATTATAACTTCAAGTACATTTTTATTGAAGGCACTTTCCTGTGACTGGATGACGACTATTACTAAGATGTTAAGGTGGACGATATTTCCCAGATTTCTGCAACTCTTCAGACAGATTCTGTCAAGAGAACAGCCCATTCGAGGATTTTTACTCATAAAAGACGATCCAACAAAAATCATCTAAAAATGTGATTAAGAACTGTTGAATGGAGAGGGGGAAAAAAGAAGAGTACAACACATCCATCCATGGTTCCCATGAAGCAAAAAAATTAAATAAAGTTTCTCTCAGCTCTAACACAAGGGGTCTGGCTTTATATCACAATTTGCTATAAATATATATTTTTTTAATTTATGGGTATTGAAGTTAAGCAGTCTAATATTTAAATATAACACTTATGAGAAATGATTTTGGGTTGTTTTGCTCACAGCAAACACAACATATCGTTGTGTCATTGAATGACAATCTCACGATTACTATTGACAGGTTAATTTTCTGGTCTTACCTAACTGGGAAAAAAAGGTCGTCACTGTCACAAAAACACAGTCAGCTGTGCTGAGACATACATTAACCACTATCAACAACAGTAATATTAACAAAACTCACTCTGAAATCACACAGTATGAAGCTTAATGCGTCTTCAAACACGTCATCACTTGCTCACGTTTGAAAAAGTCCAACATGAGCCGTGCTCAGTCACATTCAGGTACACTCTGCAAGTCTCGATTGTTCTACTCCTACACAGGGCTGTAATGTGCAGTAACTAACTTACGAGATACCTCATGAATAAAAGAGAATAATTCATGGCTGCTGGTTTATCACGACAGCATAGCATTAGCACCACTGAGCGAACTGATCATTAAAGGTTGTCTCGAGCAAATTCCTTCCAAAGTGTCATTTCCATCTTCTCTCGAGGTAAAAAAAAAAAAGAAAAGAGATTTTAAACAATGCTGCTGAACATTAAAGTGCTATCAAAACAATTACAACTCATGTCTGCTTTGGTTTTCCCACCCTTCTATTTTATCTGTAAATGAATTAATATTTCAGAGACAAAAAAAATGTCCAATTATTTTGGAAATGTTAGTTTCTTCTGTAACTGAGGCCAGTCAAAGTTATTGAAAGTAATAGTTCAAGTCCAGATCGATGTCTTCATCACAGATTTGCCTTTTCAAGTGTTGAATGAACAAAGTTTCTTTTTTTAGAAAGGCAAATAATTGTACCAATAGTAAATAAACATTGTTTAATTTGAATTTTGACCCAAATTGACTAATTTCTTCCTTGTAAATCTCAATTCTACACCTTTGTATGGACATGACCTTTGCTATTTTTTATATTCACAGCTCTCTGTACTTACAATATGTAAAAGGCCACTGATGTCAAAAGGGACTTTTGTCATGATGGCTTCTTCCTGAAAATAAAAGCTAAATTCTGAACAACGGAATTGCAGAAATATGGTTAGTATTATATTATTCCGGAATACATTAAGTATCACATAAAGCAGGGAAACTTGTAATTGATCAGTTAGGTCTTTGTTGTAAGAATACTTCTTGGCAATAAATCGTGCACCATTGGAAAGCCGTTCATTTAAAAATCGGAATCCGATTTATCAGCCATGATTGTCTGCAATAAAAAGACATTTAACTTCGATTTCAAGCATTCACAGCAGACATTAGGTACATATATTTAAACTTTCGTGTAGATAAGATATTGCATAAAAGAAAAATATGTGCATGTATGTATATGCACAGCCTTTTTTATGCATATTCTGTAGATAAGGGCAAGAAATAACTAGGTAGATAGGCTGTGGCAGCGCAAACATGCTTGTTGTGTTTCACAGTAGAGAAGCTAGCAGCTCTGGCTTTAAGATGTTCATTGTGTTCATCAGCGAGAAAGCCTGGAAGAAGAAACTGTCACTGTAGTGGCTGGTTTTTGAAAAAAGTGATCTGTAGTACCAGTAAATTAGTAGAAGTCTCAACAGGTAGTGCCCAGGATGTGTGGGGTCCATAGAGATGCTAGTGGCCTTTTTCCTGACCTTAGACCTGTTTGAGTCCTGGATGGAGAAAAGATCAACCCTATGATCCTCTCTGCAGATCTAATTGTATGTTGCAGTATGGATGTGTCCTGTTCTGTAGATAAGCCAAAGCACAGTGTTTGATGTGCACAAGACAGACTAACGCTTTTTGAGTTGCAGTAGGAACTACAGTCTAATTGAACAATGTCTAGAAGTAAAGACATTGTTCTTACAATGTCCTTGGTAAGAACAATAGTACAACGTCATGCTCATAGTAGGCACCTTCTGCGGTAGTCCACCATCATCTCCAAGGTTTGAACAAACTTCATCTACAAACTTCAGCAGACTGACAGATTGGTCCAGTGAGGTGAAGTCATTTGCATACAGAGAGAAGAGGAGTAGGGAGAGAACTCACCCCTAGGGGTCATGAGTGCTGATGGTCCTTGCTTGGGAGAGGATGCTCGTTCAAGCTTCTCCAACCTGCAGCAGAGTTGTTAGGTGAGAAACTAAGTTCTCTAAGGTCCACTGATCTCCTTGGTCATTTTGTTCCACGACTTCCTGGACATGGTTCGCTTCCCCACATCTGAAGTTAATCACAGTTTACCAATGTTGTACGAGCAAAAGGTCTCGTTCTGGACACACATTCCAACAAAAAATTATGTGTGATGTCACAGTGTGGATAAAGTTTTAAAAAAAAATCTGTGGCAGGCCCATAACATCTGCATTGATTCATCTGTCCACTTATTAAGAGTACTGACCACAGGCTGAAAAGATTTTAGATTTCTCTGTATGTTGTCATGATTTGTCATGATGGCTTCTTCCTGAAAAGAAGCCATCATCTTCTGTAAATGTGCAGTATGCACAGTTCATGTACTGTACATACTGCACATGAACTGTGCAGTATGTATCTTCTAAGACTGTGTAATAATGGTCCAGTGTGTTTATGTCTTTGGTGGGACTCGTCGCATGCTGTTTGTACTTTGGAGGTTCCCTGGCAACGTTTGCTCAGTTAAAATCCACAAGAACAATAAGGACAGAGTGTGTAGGTGTTTTTTGTTTTTCCTCATGTCTTTATCAGCTCGATGAGCTGTTGTTTTTCAGCTTCTAAAGTGCAGGCTTGAGGTGGGCTGTAAACACTGACCAGAACAAACGAGAAATCCTCCCTCAAGTAAATAAAAGATTTACAATTCATAAAAAAATGACCCCAGGTGAGGGCTACATATCTTCTGTAACACCGGTACACAAGAAGACTGACTTTTATGTATACAAAAGGAGATAGTAAGTCCAGAATCACAACAACGCTGTCCACAACGTGCTCACCAAGCCAGCTTTGGGTGAAGCAGAGGGCAGCAGATCCACATAAGCCTGAGTTTCTTGTGCTAATAAAGAGCAGGTCTTCCATTTTGTTCACTAGGTGGAGAGAAGGAAGGTGAGGATGCGGTCCCCGCTGGCAGAGCTTGTCGAGCATCTCTGCACATTTTATCCATCTGCATCGCGAGTAAATCCGTGGTTTCAACAAGGATCTCAGATAAACTTTCTGGAATGATGAAAACTGATTAAAAACTGTCCAGAGAAGGCTGCACTGTGCTTAAGAGTTTCTTTTTGCTGAAAGTGACAGTATATAACAACAACGTATAGTAGAAATGCACCAAGAAAAACTTCAAAGTATGAGCGAGCGCAGTATCGAGGCGACCATCCGCAGAGAAGAAACCCTGTAATGATGCTTCTTCTGTGGGGAAAAAAAAATGCACTTGTGGTTGGAGCTCTAGTGCTGAAACTCTTCATTGTGCCCGGATATTCTCTGCCAGTACCAAACAGTTTATTCTGCTATTCACTCTTGTTTGCTGTGGAAGAACCTTTCACAGCCACAGCTGCCAGGCTTTTATCTGTTCCCTAATTAACATTTGTCACAATTCAGCCAATGCGGTTGCGGTAAGTCACTTGGGCACAATCACCACACCCAAGCTGATACCACAACAGCTCAATTAGTCTGAGATCAGATCTAGAGGCAGGCCATCCTATCCTCTCCACCTCTGAATTCTGGAGTGATAACGCACTGATTAATACCTCTGTGTGGAGGTGGACATCAGCATCTGAGAGGACGGTATAGAGATATGGTTGCAAGGTTCTCATTGCCATTGTGATTGTCTTCAATGACGACAAGTCTCTCCTTTGAAGTGATGAAGATGCCAACCCACACCATCAATTTGGTTCCCGAAACCTATGTGATAGTGCCAGGGAGATGTAACAAGTTTTTCCTGTTATCTCCAACACAAATTGTTACAACAACAACAAAAAAAAAGAAAAGAAAGTATTTATTTTTGTGCTTAGCTCATAAGCTACAGGCTTGAAGATATAGATATATTGTAATGCTAATGAGAAACAAAGATTCTTAGAATGGATACTCTGTTTTCCTCGAGGGGGAAGAAATGAGCAACTGCTTTCTTGAACATGCGTAAGAAGGGGTGAGCTTTTCAGAGTGAGTCAGGAATGACGTGTAAAAAAATAATTGAGGTATGATTCGTTTTCCAAACAAGTGCAAACAGAAAACTGTAGTTTTTGGAATCTATTTGGAGAACTCTTGCAAATGAAGCATTTTCACATGGATCCCACTTTATGCTTAATTTATAATTTTATCAAAAAGGCCTGGAGATTTTGTAAACCTTGTCGTAGAGTGTCATAAAAGAGGCTTAAAAACTAAATGTAAAGTACACAGTAAATTTAATATTAAGCGTGAATCCTATGAATGCATGCTTCACTTAAAGGGAACATGAATGGTGTATGTGTTTGCCTTTTTAGTTTTTGATTTGTTGCTGTATTTATGCCACTGCAGGTTTTCTTTTGTTTGATTTTCTGCACTCGCCAATTATCAAACTATGCATGGCTAAAATCCAATTAGCATTGTCATACAACTTTTAGTGATGCTCCAGAAAACGTTCTGACAAAGGAATAAGGAAGCTGCCTGTGATTCAACCTCACAAGAAATCTTGTCAAACTGTACATGCAGCTTAAAGAATTTTAACCACATCTCGACTTTTTAGGAGGACACCACTCTGGCCCGCCACCTAATTAGAAGCTGTGATCTGCTGGCTCACTCCAGGATCTTGGCTCCAAGGTACTTTGGGGTCCCTGATTGATAATGTCCACCTGCTCAGCTGCGTGCCTTCCCACCAACACACAGATGGTGGGCTGATGAGAGTACTCTTTTACCCACTTTCTCCAAGTGTATGAAAATATCATTCTATGCTGGAGCCAACATACATTTTTATACAGTGAGTATAAAATAATGCTGAGGTTAGAAGCTGAATTTTCTACAAAAAAAGTATCCAGGTAGCTGTCTACCTGATGTCAGAAAGTGACTTCTTCATAACTTTCAAATGCAAACTTAGAACTCACTCTTCCCTTTTTATTTTCATTTGGCAATGAGTAATTTGTCAAATCTGAAATCAATTACACACATACACACACCCACAAATAAATAAATGAATATATATGATGGGCAAAAAAATAAGTTATTTTTTCCTTAATAAATAAAATTATTATTTTTTTACTTACTTATCATTGCCTTATATCAGAATGTTTCTGTTCTAAAACATGTAATTGTACCAAGAAGAAAAGAAATCTCTGAGACAAGAAATTTCAGTATTGGCCTTGTAAAGATTACAATGTTGCGTTTAGCTGATCAGCTGTGACAAGATTATACTAACTGTTTATTTATATGAAATTACATTTCCAGACATTTTCTACATTTGTCTTTCTTAGACAAAACAAAACATGAACAGATGGGCAAATGTAAAGGTGCTTTCGCAGTAATTACCAATTCAAGGGCTTGTTTGCCGTCAGGTTTCGACATCAGAGCAAATACTAATTAAAAAAAAGCAAACAAAAAAGAAACCTTTTATAATTTTGGGCAGTTGGTTTCAAGACTGAAAATCAGCAGTGGGAGTAGAACAATAACATATTGATTGCAGTTTATCATTAGTAAGTTATTATGCATGCAATCAACATCAAACATCAAACCAATGCATTCTGTACAAAGAATACAGCTTATGCTGGTGTGTTCCCTCAGTTAGAAGGTAAACATCAGGAGTTGCCCATCATACTGTGAGGTCATGGAGATATTGATTAAATCTGCAGAAACCTTGACTGGCGAATTTTCGCACCCATCAGCAGTCATCAAGAGCAATTGCACGAACATTGTTGATGTATACGCATCATGTCTGCACAAGTGAAACTAAACAAAAAGGGGCTGAATAAGAAATCATAGATTGTTGTGAACCGGCATTCAAGCAAAACGTTTTGAAGATCATTTGAAATTTCTGTTGCCCTGTTTTTTTTCCTCTTTACACAATGAGTAACATGCGTTTGTCTTAACTATTTCATAGCGGGTATTTTATAGCACCTTATGACCTTTTGTTGATGCAAAGCAGGATACTCTGATAAGTCTACCAGGAAGGTCTCACTAAATAAGTTTATCTTCATAAACCTGAGTAATCAGACTATTCCATAGCTTAAATAAACTAGATGCAGAAAAATAGTTAGAAAACCATCATAGTAAAAAGTATTTAAGTACAACATAATTTATTATATTTTCCTCATGAAAATGAACAGAAAATACTGAAGAAACTTTTGTAACTGCTTCTATTACTACATAAACTACTTCATAACAACAATGCCGCCCCGTCACCAGGGAAACACTCTAACCGACATTGGAGGAGAGAAGAGGTACACACAGCATGCTGCTGTGTTGAACCGTTTTGCGCTCAGAGAGGGGCCGAGAGAGGCACACTTGACAGGGCATGTAGTGTGTATGCGTGTGGGGTGTGTGTGCGCGTGGGGGAGTGCATGTGTGTGTTTGGTGGGGGGAGTTTTGTCAGAGAAAATTACCAAAATGTGGGGCAATTTTTAATCCAGAAACTCACGGTAACAAAAAATTCAAAAGGGCATACCCTCTGTATGCCTTTCCAAAAAAGGAAAACAAACAGGTGCTGTAGTGCCACCTAGTTCAAATGTATTGAATATGACTGTATATTTACTTCATGTTTACCCCTGGTGTAATTTATTCACAATTGATGTAAAGTAGTGGTCTCAAAAGCCAGTCCTCCAGGGACAGCGTAATGCAACTTTTGGATGTCTCTCTGCATCAGCACACCTGGCTCCAATCTGTTAGCTCATTAACAGAGCTCTGTAGAGCTTGACTGCATGCTAGTGAGGCAGTTTTGCCATTTAATTCAAGTGTGTAGGACAAGAGACGCATCAAAAAATTGCAGGACACTTTGGTGTACATCTATTACGGCTAAATAGATGAACCTACCGCATTGCCCAACCAAAGTGAGCATGGCACAAAATGGCCCATATGTAGGGTCCAATGTTTATCGTAAGTGGGACTCAATGTATGAAACAGTATTGTTATAATTCTGGCATAGTACAGTTGTTATGATACACTTTGCGTCTTTGAGATTCATTACTTAAAAGTGAGTTATAACAATAATATGTACTTTTTTTTAGTATTGTTATTCTTAGCTTACTATTAGTGGGTTTATTAGTACTGGTGTGTCAGTGGTTGCAATAGTAGTACTGGTAGTAGTTGTAGTAGAAAATATGTTTCTACTACAATTGACTAGCTGGGCTTTAAAAATGCCCAGCCAGTTTAATTCCCAAGAATCATTTGCCAGCCACTCTGGTCTGACTTGGATGCAGTGTCGGCATTATTTATTTCTCCTTATTTTTGCAAATGCTATATTTTCTGTAATACATTTTCAATAAACAGAGTGTGACAGTGCTGATTTCCCTACAGTCATATTACACATAAGGTAAAATTGGTTCAAACCCCTCGAGTAATACACTTCTAGTCTCCTAGTAATTTGAGCTTAACGTCACCCTAGTCCAGAAAACCTCACACGCACGCATACACACATGTACATGCCGCCTTAGAAATATTCACAATACCCTTTTCCCGATGGCACGCAGAGTAAGTCAGCATGATGTGGGCAATTTGACCACAGGGTAACTTTCAAGCTGCTTACCTAATCCTAAATGAACTTTGCTTTTACATGGCAGGAAAAATAAAATAAAATAAAAACAATTTAACATTGCTTAAATGCATTTTAACATATCAATTACTCGATCTACAAAGTCAGTTGGATGTCATGTAATTGGCACTTTCACTTTTTTTTAAGAGACCTGCAGTTTTCACAGGAAAACAATACCATCTCTTCCCCCCTTCACTTTGGAACAGTCCATATGTAACCTCAAGCAAAAAAAAAGTAAAAGAATATACACACACCACATACAGTATTTCATCATGTACAATGAATATAGATGAAACATTAATACAAATGTTTCACAACAGGATATGAAAAACAGAATATAAACATGTATCTTTTTATCTTCACTATAAAAGGCAAGCTATAAATGGGCATCTCATATAATTTTCATTATAAAATCTCTCCTTCAATAAGAATATTCTGCAAATTTACAAAATACTGTATTCCATTTCTTACATGTAAGCATGTTTGGTTATTGTAAAGCTTTTAATTATTTTTAAATTTAGCAACATTGGAGCGTGTATTACTATCACCACTGAGTTTACGTCAAAGAATCTCAATTAGATTTTTTTCTAGACTTCAACTATGCCACTTTTGACCTGATTAGAAGTGGACAGACTGGCATGCGTCCAAAGTCACAAACTGATGGCCGGTTGAGAAACTGATGGCTGATTAGGATTTATGACAAGTGGCAAGAAGTTTATGGCAAGTGGTAGTAAGATGTTCAGGATCTGAAGCAGTGAAGCACATTCTATAAAAAAAATGAAAATCACTTTTGTTTTGGCAGTACATAAAATGGTTTCTCTAGAAATTCTTTGACTTCTACTGTAGTTTTGACCATGGAATTCTTTAATGGGCACCATTTTCCCCAGCTTGTCATTTTGTAATGAATTACACCATGATTTGGATGTTTTTTCTGTGTCCCTTTATAAGTCCTTGATATACTCTATATCATTTGTAGATTTGCCATCACATGGCAGGGTCAGCACTCTTCTGAGTTTTCTTGAGTTTTATGAGAATGGTTCTCGTTGTAATTTGCTAAACTCCCAAACACTTACAAATTTCTCTGAATTAATCTACTTCTTGTTGTCAAATATGTTCTCTTTAGATGATTTATTGATTCAGCAGGCCTGATGGTAATCTGGTCTGGGTGTGGCTGTGCAACCAAATCAAGCAAATCTGGCCAATTATATTTAACTCCTGCTTTAATATGGGGCTTTTTATCTTAACGTCACCCAAGTAGAAGCCAGAGAGCTTGATTGAGTGGTGTTGGGTAGTGGTCCCAGGGTAGCCTGGGAGAAAGCTCCATGAACTAAATCATAATTCAAAAAGCAACTTGTGACGTGATCATGTGTCTGAGTGACATGGTTTTATAATCAAAGCTGGAGCAGTAGCATTGAACTGCTTTGGCACTGTTTCATTGAAGGAGGGCAATACATAAACAGCTGTAAGAAAAATAATGCAGGACTAAAGAAATGTACACAAAAATGTCAAAATTCTCACAGAAACATGAAGATAGAACCCCCCAAAAATCTATTTAGACAGTTTATAAGCAAAACAAAAACCAACTTAGGGTTCAGTTACACTTTAATGTATTTACTCTCATTAAGTTTGTCTGTTTTGAAACAATCAAATGTGACACAAAAGAAAAAAACTGAAATTAACCGTAAATGGTAATATTGTTTCTCACATGCCTCAGAAAGGAATAAACTGATTGGCTATTTGTTAAACGAAACCAGGGAAGACAGATGACTTAGTTGTCACCACAAAAGAATGATGAGCTTCTGGAATTACTGTCATTGTACATGTTTTTCTATTTTTGCCTTTGACAGCTGTCTTCCATGATGTAAAATCCATTAATTACCTGACATCAGGTGAGGGGACTGTCTTTGTGCAAATACTGAGCAACAAAGATTTTGTTTTTGAGACATAGGAAAATTGTACATATGTGCAGTCTGCTTTTCAGACATCATGCGTGTCGTTGGTCATGATCATGTATCTCAACACCATGTAGGGAGACAACAGAGAAGGAATAAATCAAACAGCGTAAATTCAACTTACCATAGCTAAAAAAAAAAAAAAAAACAGGAAAAAAAAAGTTAAATAATCTTTAAAGAGAGTTCAAGAGGGCTTGAAAATGTTACGAGGTAAATGGGTGGGGTCTGCGCAGTCTGCTCAAGGGATTCAACTCGATGGGTAAAGAACTGCCTCTTGCTGTGGGAGGATCCCCTCATGGGACCTCTCCCTGGTGTCTGCTGGCCCTCACTAGGTAGATTTCCTCCTTTGGAAGTGGACCATGACCAGCGCGATTTGTACGCACCCCCAGTCCAATGTGTCAACCATAAACCTAGCTTAATCCATCTTTTCTATTACTGATGCTGGCATATAAAAACGCCCGGTTGGCTGTGACTCTGTGTACGTTGAACCTGCAAACAGAGCCAAAGTAGCTGTGTGCAGGAGAATTGGATAAGGAGACCCAACAACATGGGTGATCTTCTGGTCACAAAGACTGAGATGTAGGGCTGGAAAGAAGTTAGGGAGTTGTGAGTTGTTGATGCCGAGGGCGACATCAGGATGCCTGAACTAGTCTGCAAGAAATATGTTTTTTGGTGAGAAATTCATAGGACAGTGCTTGTCCTTGATGTGACCATTCACTATGAACTGGATACACACCAGTTCAAGCTGCACCAGAAAAAACTGGCTTCCTACCAACTACTGTAGTGGCAGGTCAAAAAAGGCTGGAGGGTGTAGTGTGAAGGTCACGGTTTTCCCTGAGGGAGCGTGGGGTAAGTGGCCATCAAGCAACACCACAGTGCTAAAGGAGTTAGGAAATCCCACTGGTACTTGAGATTAACCATGTACATCTGACCAAATAGGTCTTTCTATACATCATACTGAAATAATAACCAATTCTGTTCCAACAGGTTGGTGGTAAGCAGACAAGGAGAGAGCGTGGACAAGGTCTGTCCCAACTGGAGAGACAGCAAGCTCAAATTGTGGCAGTGGCAGCTATAGTGGCCACCATGCCGGGGCTTCTGAAACATATGTAACGGCTTTTGTGGCATATGCCACTGCTTCCGTGTAATATGCTATGGCTTTTGTGATGGATGGCACAGCTTCTGTGACATCCGTCACAAAAGCCATGGCATCGGTCACACAAACTGTCACCGAAGCTGCACCAAAACAGTGGTGGTTGTATGTGTGGAAGTCATGCAGTAAAATGCCCTGCTACTAAGGTCAAGAAGGATACCCAGAAAACTTGTTCCTGCAACATATATGTGTCCCACATTGTTCTTCTCTCAAAGAGGTCTCTGTCTTCATAAGAAATGTAAGCAACCTTGTAACAGTAAAATCTCGAACAGAGATGTTCAGGAAACACACAAGAATTTATGGGAAGGTACTTATAAAGTCAAAGTTCAGTAACCTCCACAGAGTGGGTAAGACCTTTCTCAGCTGCCCCATCTTGGCAGAAGATGAACAACAATCACAAAAAATGCTTAAGCAACGCAGTTCCACTGGATCAGATGGCAAAAAAGAGCAGACTTATTAAGACAGGCGATAGAGAATGAAATTTGTCAAATACTGTAATGCCATTCTACAGTATATAACAGCAAATTGCCTAGTTGTCTGAGGCAATTGGTGACCCATCACCTTGAGATCAAATGCACTAAAAAACCTCTTCAACATTATTACTAACTGCCTACATGACACTGCTGTAACTCTTTTTTCCCCTAAAGAGTATTGTGAAAGGGGAAACTGAAAGGCAAAAAAAATTACAATTCTAATGAGTGAGTCCCAGAACTAATTACAGTGAACTGTATGAAAGCAGAAAACACTTTGATAGGTTAAATAAAGTTTTGATTTGGGAAATCAACAGTTACCATCCTGTTTCTTCCTTGATGTTAAAGGCTGAGCAGTATGAAACTGCTTAGTTTCAATCGTATTATAATGCAGAATTCATTTATTTGCTACGGAGTTTATTGTTAAAGTCATGGCAGATGATTAGAATGTTTTGAAAGAAGTAACCGGTTTTAACATTTATTGACTGCCTTGTTTTGCGTTTCAGTTTTGCAGAAAACGTCGGCAAAATCTGGCTCATTTTGGAGAGATTAATGAATCCAAGCAAGAAAATGACACAAGCACTCACTGTGGTTTTCATTGACCGAGCGTATGCCTTTGACTTAGTCTCGCACAAACACATTGATGCAGTCTCATGCAGAAGACGAGTGGATAAGCTCTTTAGAGGACTCATCTCAGTCTCCTACAACACCAGAAATTCCTCAACAACAGGTGAAACTGAAAAAATGTTTGTGAAAGTTGGAGTGAAACAAGGTGACCCACTTTCTCTCCTCAAACAAACTTGACTTCCCAAGAAAACAAACCAGAGTTTGATTAAACTCTGGTTTAAAACATGGCTGGTGTGAACGTACCCTAGAACAGAGAGGGCTGCAAGCAGAAGCTGTGATGTTCATAAGGTCTGAAAGTTATGAAACAAGACCACAAAGATCAGCATAACTTTTTCAAAAAACACTTTATGCTGGCTTGGTCGTCCTCTTTGACTTTGCCCAGAGATGGATGTTTCTTTTTAACTATTATGACCTCATCATTGCCTTATGGAAGTCCGAGCAGCACCAACAGTAGTGACAGTGTGTTGAGGGCCATTGCCTACGTTGCTGTGGGCAAAATAACAGCAAATGAGATGTGACAGCTGAAAGAGAAAACAGGCCCAGCTGATGGGGCTTAAGTGAACACTGGGTACCATGTGAATCAGTATTTTTCATGGTAACTGCAAAGAGGTTACTTTTGCAAATATTTGTTTTATCCAATGGATTTCATGTGTGTAGACTAGTTGTGTGCGTAAATATGTATTTTTGACTGCATTTAAGTATATGACGAGGTGTAGCACAAGCACAAATCTCAGGTATTACTGGCCGTGAATGACTGTCATTTGAATAAAAATAAATAAATAAATCAGCGGGTACTACAGTCATCTTAAAGCTCATCTGATTTACAGGAGTGAGCTGATGGAGGAGGAGGAGGTTGGAGGTCTTACTGAAATTGTTGTTTCATCAATAAATAATGACAGAACTCTAATGGCCGTAGTGCGCCTCTGATCTATGATCAAACAGAAAGCACTGTTCCCTTGTCAAACTGCAAATATAGCTACACACGATGCATCATACATACACGTGCTCCAACACACGCGCGCACACACCCCGTGGCAAAGAGGACAAACACTCCTGCCAAACCTAACACAGCAATTTTATGATGCATTATTTCTCTAAATCATGGTTTCCACAGTTCCAATAGGTCCCTGCGTTGGCGTTTCAGCCACTGCTATTGTTCCTTTTGCTACTTCACGGTCTTTAACTTGCTGAATCACTCCAATGTCCCTACTCAAGTCGGTTTTAAAGCACTTAGGAGTGAGCTGACCGTGGAAAATTCTACCTTGGGAAAAGCAGTACACCACGCTATTCAATCTTTTTAAGACCTATCTCAAACTTAAAATGTTTAGGTCATGGTGGATGATTAGAATGTTTTGTAAGAAATAACCTGTTTAACCATTTTTCTTTAAAGATAAATAAATGAAACTGTCAAAGTGAAAGCAACATATCCCATCTGATGCACCAGAGCACCTTATCTGACACCCTTGATCTAAATGAAAATCCACTCTGCAAATCCAAACAAATTAAATCAAAATTGTCACATACATGCACCTTACCACAGTTTTGTGCTTTTTAGTGGAACTGAAACTGGGATTTGACTAGAATAAAACGGCACAGTGATATAACATCTCATCAGCTGTGATCACACTTGTACTCGGCAGTTTCTCCACGGCTGTATTTTTTTGTATGAAATACACAGACACTGAGCTGAGATACTGTTTAAAAAAAATCACCAGCAGTATGCACACAAGTTATTTCAAATTGTGCCAGTGTCAACAGTGCCAGTACATGTTTGCTGTGTCGCCCAGCAACAGGTGAAAAGATCAAGTAGGAGGAGACCTGACCATCAAAAGAGATGGTTGAAACTGTTAATGTATTTAGAATGACTAACACACACATGGAAAACAATGTTCCTGTTTAGCAGAACTACTTTTCTTATATGACAAGAGATTAGTTACTATAGAGTGAGATAGTAAGAAAGAGAGGAAATGGGCCTCTTATGTAACAGCTGGCAACCAAAAGATGTGACAGGACACATACATCCACCCATCCATTTTCTAACATCCTTTTCCCTAGTGGGGTCAAGAGGGGTGCTGGTGCCTATCTCCAGCGAAGGTTTTGGGCGAGAGGCAGAGTACACCCTGGACAGAGACCGACAGGACAGACAACCATGCACACACACACACCCACCTAGGGAGAATTTAGAGAAACCAATTAACCTAACTGTCATGTGTTTGGACCGTGGGAGGAAGCCCGAGTACCCAGAGAGAACCCACGCTTGACACAGGGAGAACAATGCAAACTCCATGCAGAAAAAACCCGGGGCGGGAATTGAACCAAGGACCTTCTTGCTGCAAGGCAACAGTGCTGTGACAGGACCCGAGGCTGTAAAAAATCTACTTCATTTCTTTACATTTACATACACTTAGCGTGTTTGTCACAATGCCAGAATGCATGGCAACACAGGAAACAGTGTGACAGCAACTTAATCAACTCCGCCATTGGCACTTACACACAATGCTTCATTTTTTATGTTTAATAGAAACATTAAACCACCTTCATTTCAAACTAAATAGCTTTACAGGAAATACTGCTATTTTATCTATTTTTACATCACAGCATCACACAATTAGGATCAGTGGTTTAATTTATGCTCCTCTATTTCCATCAGAGCAAGGTAAGGCTAAGACAATCCTATTTAAAGCACACTTCTGTCCCGTCTAACCTTTCTGCCTTCTAGTCAAATCTAATGGCTCTCAGTCTCTCACAAACTCCTTACACTCCCCTATGACTTGTTTCAGTCCGTCTGTCTTGCTTCTTGTAGCACTCAGCTCCAAGTTTCGTGCCAATACTGCTAACTCTTTCTTAGCCTATTTTCACCTTACTGCCTCTAACTGAATAACAGCATCGCTGCTAACTTGGCACAGAGTAGTTCTTCAGTCCTTTCTTTTTGCTGAACTGAGGTGATCTGATTGTAGGAATCATTCAGTAAAAGAAGAAAAGTAATGTTGTTTTCCATGAACATTACATATGGTGATAGTATCAGTGTAGCCGCCTACGTGACCTAAGGGTCATTAAAGTTATTTTATCCATGCCATAGATGGTGGTGTCTCATGTTCTTCATCTATTCAGTGGTGTTTCTTTTGGCACAGACTGTATTGAACTCTACTTCCTTTGCACTTAGCTTCTTTTTTATGAATACATTTCTTGCTTCTTTTGTGTGGCCAATTCAAGAAGCAGAATTTTTTTAGTTTTCTTTCTTTTTTCCTCAGTGAAGATTGTTTTTTTTTTTACCTTTCGATTTTTTTACACAACTGACAGCAAAAGAAACTTCTATTAATGCTTCTGTTTTTGTATTTCATCTTCATAATTCTAAATACTACTATTGTAAAGGAAGACACTGGCCGGAGCTGTGGGAGCGACGGATTTGAGGGATCTTTTTGCTCTAAAACTAATTGGATATTGGGTCTGTTGGGCAGTCTCAATGGTACCTATAATCCAAAACTGTAGGACAAAGCTTTTCATCTCAGTAATGAATTGGAGAGAGGCTCTTCAGCAAACTGTCGGAAGTATGAGATTTTTTCATCTCACGGTGGCTTCCTCTGTTTCTATTAATCGTCATTGCATGACAGAACAGAGTAAATGAAATAAAAGCAATGAATAACTCCATTGCATTTTGTTCTTGGTTTTGTCTTTATTGAAAGGTTATATTACTTGGGGATCGGGTGATACCAACACTATCAGAAGACTTAATAGTTTTTGAAAGAAAATATCACACAGATTAATTTTCTCTTTCAGTTACAGTGAGCATGAACTCTGAAACTCATGGAATGGGGACACATGGAAATGGGAGTGTGTGGCATGACACAAGGTTGCAAAGATAATAACACAAACAAATAATATTACATCTTATTTATAAGGCACCTTTGGAGAAGGTCAATGTGCTTCTCTAAGGATCGTACAAAGGTACCTTAGCGTACCTTTGTACGCTAAGGTTTCTGACTCCTTTGCATTGATTTGGCTTAAGGCTCTGAATGGTCAAGCCGACATGGCAGACTTTTCTCCCCCAACCAAAGACCCCAAAACTACATGGCAGAACGTCAGCAGTTCGATTTTGACCTGACCATGGTGGGCCCTTGAGACTAAAATGCTAAAAGTCTGAGGTATTTATTCCCCTTAAAACTTTCCCTACAGAAATAAATGAACATATTAAATAAATGGTTGATTATGGTATCTCTAGTATCCATAAACATCTTGTAACTTCTGGACTATACAGATGTCAAGACCCAAAAAGCAAAATGACATATTTTTGTTTGGGAATTTTTTGTTGATATTGGTCAGAAACAGACATAGGGTGAAATCCAAGACCTTTATCGTTTTTGGTGGTTGTTTTATTTTTTTAATGCAATACATTATTTTTATTAAGAAGTTTCCTTTTCAGTATGGCGACTCACATTTTATTGTTCAATTGTAAAGCATGCAAGAAGACAAGTTATATTTAAAGTTCTCAATCAAACATATTCTTGTAAAAAGATAAGATTTAGTCAATTGTTTGATCCTCTACAACAATTACAGCTGCTTCTGTGACCCTTTAGGAAAAAAATAGATAAATATATATATATATATACTAATCACCTCCTGAGGCCTTTTTCAGTTCTAAAGTTGTGCAATTACATTTACAGAATTATTACATTCATACGAAAAATAATTATTTAGAGCAGTTAAAAGTAAAGCATAGCAGTGCTGGAGTTATGACTGGATGAAATTACCCAGCATGAGAACGGGTTATGGATCCCAGCTGAGGAACAAGAAAAATCACAGCAATTTCCAAGCACACAGGCCCTGCTACACTGCTAACCTCTACTACTAAATGCCTGCCAGCATATAAAAACTTAAACCAAATATTACAATAGTAACTTATTTGTGAGAAATTCATATCAATGTGTGCTAAAGGAAATCATCCTCATAATCAGTGGGTTTTCTGAGAGGGCACATGAACATTGTCTGTAAAAGTAGTAGTTTGTGTCAGGACCTCCCAGTTGTCCAATCTATATCTTTTTGAAGGCCACACCTAGATCCATCTGTTAATCCAACATTTTGTATCACTGAGTTGGTGGCCAGGGTTTACAGTAACAAGCTGCTATTCAGTATTGTACCAGGATCTGAATGGTTGTGTTTATGAGGAACATTTAGCCACAGACTTCATGAAGATCAATGCTATTTCACTGTTGCTTTATTGCTTGATATATAAAAAAAGGACTGTATCAATTTGGATCTTTAAAAGGATAACAAGATGTTGTTTAGAGCAATAATGCCATTGTCCAGTGATACTTGATGTCATTTGATTATTCCCATGACTCTTTTATCTTAAATCTTCTAAAGAGAACTTTGTCCCAGTCAGATTTTGATAAAGAAGATCTTCTCTTCATCTCAGGATTACAGCCCCAGTGAGGAACATTGAAAGCTTTCCATGCTGGTTTAAACCTTTTTGTCCTAATGTCCTCACTGTTCTCTGTTCTTTTACACATGACGTATTTTATTATTTGATGACAACTGGTTTAATTTCAGGCTACTAATCGTAAAGTTCCACCAATGAGGTTATAGCATCTTTATGATTAGGCTACTATTGTGTATTTGAAATATGTTTGCTGCTGTATGAATCATGCTAATAGAACATATTTCTCCATGTCCCTTGAAAGTTTAAACACAGCCTATTGTTGTGCTTTGTAAAATTTCAAATCCGTACAGAGTCCACGGGGAACACCTTCTTCGTTTCTTGAGATTTTTAAGTCAGTTACATGGTTGTGGTTTCCTAGGACTGAAAGTCAAACAAGAGTCTAAAAATTATTACATGTGTTACAAATATTACAATAGTAACAATAGTAACTCACACTGCTTTCACAAATCCATCATGTTGCTCATGATCGATTTGTGAAAGCAATGAAAAGGTTAAAATATTCAAGGGACTGAATATGTTTTGTAGGCACTGTAGATTCTTGCCACTAGAGTGTGGCAAGATTTCTCATCTTTCCCATCGTGAGCCAAGGTCTCTGATTTACATCCAGCAGCAGGTTATCAGCCATTGCAGTTTTTCATGAAATCCCAACCTGATTCCACCCACTACAGCATAAATTTACACTTTTACACCTTAGGGGACATCTTAAAACTCTTCCGTCAGAGGAAAAGGGGAGAGAGAGAGAACCAGGGTCTGGATTTGATGATAGTTTAGTTGGCAGTGATGATACCTTTTCAGATCAGACTTGTTTGGGAGTGTTATTCCAAAGGCTGCCTTCCTAAAGGTTAATAAAATATCCTGTCTTTCCATTATGGTTCAGAAGAAAGACAGCAGGCGGGCTGAAATGCTGTTTTCCAACAGATTAAGTCAATTGAAAACTATGGCATGTATTTACTCATTTGATCTTGGTCTCATATTAATACTAATTAGATTATCTCATATATGTAGATATGACACAAAAATGCAAAAAAATAACTGAGGAAATATCTAAGTGAGTAAATGCTTTTATTTGCAGCACTAAAACTCAAATAAACACACATAAATTCCACTTCTGTGTAAAAGTTGGGGTTTGACTTCCCCTAGTGAAGAATAATTTAAAACCAAAGCATGTGTAGAGATCAATATGTTATCCTCGAGAGAAGCCACATGATACCAGAGCTCACAGGTGGATTTGGGGGTGATGGTCAGGCATGACGTGAATTTGCAGCAGCTGTTGTGAGGGATGCGCAAATGTGTGCTTTCTCTGCTTAGACTTGGTTGGCTCATTGCAATTCATTCAGCTAGTTAGAAGATGAATGCAGTGCTTTTTGCAATAGATAAGGAGATTCAGTTAATTGTCACCATCTGTCAGTCTGTCTATTGCCTGGCCAAAAGAAAAATCTGCACTAAACCCAAAGCCTTCTCCAGCAAACTCAAAAGATTTTCAATAGGCAAAGGTCCGGGCTATGCGGTGGCCAGTGATATCTAATAGTTCCAGAACCACTCTTTAATGAGTCCAATGTATCCTGGATTTGTTATCTTGGAATATATCTGTTGATGGAATAACTTATTTTGCCTCTCTTCTAAAGTGTCCATCACTAAGAGGCTTAATTTGCACTGAAAGATAATTGCCCGTGATGTAATTATCCAATAGCTATCCATATATTTACAAACAAGACGACCCGCCGAACATAAGCATATTACTAAACGGTGGGAAAAAAACTAACTCATTAACCACTGATAAGTGTAGACTTAAAATAAAAGTAGCATTTAACCACTCACTCTGAAGAGCCTCTGTTGCTGTGTAAGAAATTATGTGGGTTAATAAACCTAACAAGTGAACATTCTGACTCATCTACTTGTTTCCTCGAACATGGACTGCAACATTGATGTGGCAAAACAAAATGTATGGTGGATTAATTTAGCTGAAAATTCATGACCCTGTTAAGCAGTTCTGCACAAAGGCTGTGATGTTATTGTTACAAAATTCATAATAGGGAATAGAGCAGAATGACCTAATAGAAAAATATGAGCCAAACAGAAGATATTTATGCAGCACTAGGAGATACTACATACGTTTCAGCACTACAAACACTCAACAAAATGGACTAAAAGAAAGTGGATGTATCTGCAATATGTGATTTTTGCACAAGTGATTGTTACAACCAAAACATTTCCTTTTGCACTTTTTAGGCCACATTTATCAAGCATTTTTAAAACTACTATTTTACTTCCCCTCACAAACTTTTCTTATCTGTCTGTGCTTTATTTTTAACCTTGAATATACACTCCATTTAGTTTGCCCTAATAGCTTTACTACTAATTTCTGTATTTCTGAGTCTCTTCCATACTTTTGTTTCATACAAACTAACTGTGGATTCATTCAAGCTCCCTCTAGATGTACATGTAAAGAGAAGGTTCTGGTAGCCGTAAATGGCGAGATTAAATTAAGAAACTGGAGGTTACAAAGACATTCTAATTTTAGATGCATTTCTCAAAAATGTAAGAATCAGCAACTGGAGAAACATACATGCTACTTTCACTATACTCCTTTGACTGATCACATAAATACATCCCCTGTAGATGTTTTGTTAGCATTACACTAAGCAAAACAGAAACAAACACACACGCACAAAAAAATAAAAAGATTAAAGCAAAACATTTCCCAGACAGCATTATTATGTTGGACATACGTAGATTTAGATGTTTGTTAGAAAGATTCCAGATTTCACATTGATTCCAGAGGAATCAAGTCAGTAAGTAGCAGTCTACATTGATTAACTGATCATTGTTGATATTGATGAAGTCAGACTTATTGACAGTTTTCTCCTCCACAGGATTGGTGCGTGTGTGTTCGGGGGTGTGTGTGTGTGTGAAACGGTTACCAAAGTGTGATGGTATAATGTGAGACAGGAATCAGGAAAAACAAACAAACAAAAAAACCTAGAAAAACAATAAAGCTTCTCTTACTTCTCCCACTGCTCCTATTGCCATCTGCAGAAATACACTGCTCAGTCAGAAACAACCAATCAGAGCCAGGAGGAGGGTCTAACACTGTCATTCACCCACGTGTATGTGCTGCTCACACCCTCCTCCTTTCCCTCTGCTATGCTACAGCTGAGTCACTACAACATAGTCTGCCATGAATGCTTAGGCTGGCAAGCATGGCCACTGATAACGGAGGATATGTAACAGTTCAACAACATGTCAGTGGTGAGTGTTTAAGATTTAGCTTGTTTTTATTAGTTCTGTATTTCCGTTTATATTAGTACAAGCTAAAAACAAAATAACAAAATTGGCCCATGGTTTCACAATAGGTGAAAATCAAAAATTTGGGCCAGATGTGCGAATGAGTCAACCATAACCTTCTCTGTATACCAGAGTATTTCTGCGTTAAATCTGAGTTTTAGTATCCTACAACTCAAACTTGTCCCAATAGGGCCATTTAAAAAGAGCCTCATTCCCTGTTAGAGCAACAAATCTACCACGAGTGGCTGAGAAACAACAGGACCAAACTGCCTTTAAAGTGCACACTTTAATCTGATTGAACTGCTTTGGCTGGACCCAAACAGACCCGGAGCTAAATGAATTCATGAAAACCTCGGTAGCAGAAGTAACTTTACAAAGAGAGAGGGTTGAAATCTCAACAAAGATGTGAGAAACTGATGAGGTCATACAGAAGACAATTAGTTCAAGTTATTGCACCTGATGGCAGTTTTACAAGCTATTGATTTATGGGAGGAATTAGTTTTCTCCACACAGTTTCTGCATTGTAGCTTCATTTGGGATTATTTCAGCTCCCCTACAGGAAGCAATTCCTCTTGAATTGAACACCCAGATAAGATAATGGTGTCAGTTATCACTGCTTATGAAATTACGTTGAAGGTCAAATTAACCTGTCTCTGACCCTCAGGAAAGCTGGTGCATTACCATCACACCATTATAACTGTTTGCTACCATAAATCAGTTTGATTTACTACTCAACTGTTAAATCATTAAATGAAGGACAATTTTAATCTGAACATAAACCAACACAGCCGGGACAGAGCAATACTGTTTTTGCAATGGCTTCAGAGCCAATGGTATTTGGGTTTTGCAATCCCTTGCAGCAGCCCTATAACACTACGCTTCATTGTCCGTTCATGTCAGTGGTTTGCTTATCCAATAACAATGGCTGTAAGTCTGAAACTCTCATTTAGTCACAAATGTTCACTGGGGGTTGAAGTTCTCACACCAACGGACAGCATGTTTATAGAAATGGAGGACTTCTGATGAATGCTAGCCTCTGTCCAGTCTTCCCACGGTGTGTTACAGTGTCTGACAGTGACTCCAGCTGTCAAACACTGGAGTCACTGGAAACAATAACTAAAGTGTCTGGAATCTACAGTTGATTATGTGTCATTAAAATAGTTATTTAATAGTAGTTTCAGAATTATTTTGTGACAATGTATTCAACAGATAAACAGGCCTCTTCACAGGCATTGCCCTACCAAAGGGCACAGAATAAGGGTCCAGACAGCATTATTATGTTGGACATACTGTAGATAATGCTATGCCTCTGAAATTTTTTACGTTTTCCAATGTTAAAATCAGAAACATAATGTATGTTGACTGAAGACAAAGTAACACAATGCTGCAAATCTTTTTTTTTTTTCACAATCACTCATTTCAAAAATGTAGGGTGCATATGTATTGAACCCCTTGAGTCACTACCACCTTTCGGTGCAATTAGTACTTTACGGCGTCACAGAAAAAAAGAAAAGAAGTTCAAGAAGTTAAATAATTAATTTGATCAGATCTTGCTGATAAAAAAGGTTGATTTGTCCTGTTCTGATTCAACTCCTTCTTGACTGGGACGTCATCAGTATTCTTCTTCACAGATGAAGAAAAAGCAGGCTTTCTGTTCAGGTCCCCAAACATATGAAATATTATGCTATATTTTTGGTATGCTGAATTCTTTACTAAACAGCAATTTCTGCTTACAGCTTCCAAATTCAGCATTAAAACCTGGCCTCAGTATTCCCTGCTGAACAAGCAAGAGAGGAAGAGATGTTATAATTTCCAAGCAAGCTGAAGAGAGTGGCAGAAAAGACAGACTGCTTGGACTGCAGCGTTACAAAAAGACTTCTCATTTTGCTTATTTTACATTTTGATTTCTACAGTAAAAGACAATTAAACATGTTTCAGTGTCCCGCAATCTTGTGATTTAAATACTCAGCATCCTAGTGAGTGATCACTTCAGTCAGCTTCACTCATGATCAAACAGAGTGCATAGCAGCGGAGACATACTGTATATATGCAGTATATATATATAATTTACATTATATCAAATACTATTTACTAAAAAAAACACTATTTATTAGTTACAAGCATAAATTAAGCCATGTTTAAAGCAAAACTGCCCAAATATTTGACAAAAGTTTAGACAAAAACAGAACTTATTTGTTTACAGTAGATTTCTTTTCTACATCTACTGTCCTTAATTATGAGGTTGTCTTTATTAAAAAAAAAATGTTTTCACATAATTAAACTCTGTCATTTTTCAGCGCTGAAACTGAGCCACATTCTGCCGTATTCATTAGCGTTTCTAATCTTATACTGCTCAGCAAAAAGATAATTGTTCTTATTGGCGCTAAATTAAATAACGAGTCAACAGAGCCATTCTCTTTGATGTTCTGCTGTAACAAGGAGTTCTTGCAAGGTACTTTGTATGAAAAGGTGTCAAAATATGCACAGTTCTCAGCATTTTATTTTAATTTTTTTTTTTTTTTTGCAAAATAGGGAGACTTATGCTCATCAAAAATACTTCAATTACACTTCACTGACACTAATGGAAATGACAAAAATGGAAGCTAAGGTTAACATTTCAACTGAGCTCTTCTTTCACTGTCTAAACAGAGAAAGTCTCTCACCATAAAAGCACAGAGTCATTTGAAAAACTAATTCTGCTCTTTAGTTTAGTGAGTGTATTTGACATTATGGAATTTCCATTAAAAAAAATCTCAGGTTCAAAAATTTTGAATGTCATCAAAAAAAAAAAAAAAAATCATCCTTGTAAGTAAAGCTACTTTCCACCAAAAGGTTTTCACACCCTTTGAATTTTTGTCACATCTTGTTACACAATGGTTGTATTATTAGCACTCATATTATTAGCATCATATGTGACGGACCAACACAAAGGAAAAGGAAAAATGTCTTTAAAAATTTTAACTACTACAAATCGTTTGGAAATGATTCAAATTCAGTCCCCATACGGTTTCGTCAGGGACAAAAAAGGCTGTCAGAGTAGATGGGAGACTGCAAAAGACTTGAGGTTGAGGTGGACGGTTCATCTTCCAAAAACACAAAAACTGTAATCGCACATCCAAAGCTGCAACAGAATGGTTTATATCGAAGCATATTCATATGTTGGGATGGTCTAGTCAAACTCCTGTGCGTCCCTTGTGTGTGTTTGACTTGGCAACTGACATTCACAGAAGTTCTCCATCCACCTGACTAAGCTCACACATTTTGTAAAGAAAATATTCAATCTGTAGCTTGAAAAGACATTCTACTCATGGAGACTGGATACAAATGTATGCTTTTCAGATTACTCAGACATAAGACAGCTGTTTTACGTTGGTCTGAAATAAAATGCACTGACCTCTGTCAGTGTTTGCCGCAGAATATTGATATTTCCTTTAGTCAAAGCTGATTTGTATCTGTTTATTTATTTCCGTATTGGTTAGCACAAGTTAATCAATTTTAAGTTAGGAACATTCAGTAATGTTCCAAGCTTGCATATGGTAAAGATATGCTAAATTTATGAAGTACTTTTCTAGACATACCAACCACTCAAAGCACTTTACACTAAAGCCACATTCACCCAGTTGCACTCACAAACATGCACAGATTCATACACCGACACACAGATGAGTAACTAATTTAGAGTCAAGTGCCTTGCCCAAGGGCACATCAACTTTTGGTACAAGTAACCTAGAATCAAACTCACAACTTATAAATTGCAAAACAACTACTCTTCCTACAGTTTGGCAACTAACAGAAGCACCATTACCCTTTTAATACAAAACACCTTCTCTCATTCAGTTTAATTCTATTTATTTATATAGCCCCAATTCAAAACAAACATCTTCTTTACAACACAAAACAGATCCAATTTATGCCAAGAAATATAGTATATGCATAACTTTAGGCAAACATATAGGTAGACATATTCAAAGTCAATTGGATACTTATCTGAAATGACTATATAGCACACCTCCTGCACCTCTGCTGTTTTTCTACTAGCAGTCTGAGTAAGATGAGTAGATTAATACACAACTTCTAAGAAAAAAGAAATATTTGGAAATTACAGTATTTGTATGTGCTACACCACCTCAAACACCGACCAAATGCACCAAGAAGGTGAATGACCTTGTCAGCAAGAGTACAACACCTCGTCTTCCAGATGGCTCGCACCCAGCACCAGCAGGTATGCAGCAATTGCTCAGTCAGTAGAAGAGAGACCAACTGCAGCGCAAGGCACCAGGTGTGAAAGTAAAACACGGCCAGGGTGTGTGTGAATGTGAGACAAAGTGAACAGAGAAAATGTCTCGTCCAAAGGAGCTGATTTAATTCCAGTTCATGCTTGGAGTGAGCCATGGAGAGATTCTTCCGTTACCCAGCAGCTTGGACGACATTGCCATAATCACGCGTTCGCCGAGAAGGAACTTAGAATTAATGGAGGAAGAATGAGTCCGATCTGGTTGAAGTGGCACTATTAGACAATTACAGATATACAGTATCTAGAATCATACAGCGTTGAGCAAAGACAAAATTACCCCAAATTAATGTGGCATGTTGACAAACAAAACTGTTCGGAATGTGAATAAGAAAAGAAAAAAAAAAGATTTATGTTTTACGTTCCAAATATGAAGCTTGTTTTGCTGACACTATCTTTGTTGTTATTCTAGTAACATAACAGTATGTTGCACAAACAGAACCAATTGTTATTACAATAAAGTTTTTATATAATAACATGATATAGCTAAAATTTTTCTTTTGCCTTGGTGGCAGTTTTTTTTCTCTCACATAGAAATCATTGTGAATAGAAATACTGAAGAACAATCAATCATGTTGGCACGCTTGGTACTACCTCCACAAAACTCCACCCGAAGGTTCCTGATGGGGGGATAGTTGTGAAAAACCGGAATGGTTCACCCAGAATGGTTAATCACACTTGACAGCTTGATCGAGGTCACATTTTACATTCCAGTGAGGCTGAGTAGTATTGCTGTATGATTTCTTGGTTTGTAGGGAGGATTCTTTACAACACGATGTAGGATGACAATAGCTGTGGTAGCCCTAATGTGTTGACTGGTTTCAACATCCACCCACTGTTACATCTTCATGCCCCACATTCTGGACAAAACCATTTCTAATGCTGTAGAAATGACATGGTACACAAATTTTGAACTTCAAGTTCAAGGTAAAAAATAAACAAAAATTCCATGCAGGCCCAAACCATGGCCCAGAAACAATGATGAGGAGATGTGCAAATAGTTTTATCCATTTTATAAACATGAACATTTTTGGAAAATACCAACCACGTTATCCAGCCATTACTGTCTATCTGGTTTGGTAGGAACGACTAGCTTCCAGGGTTTTCTGAGAAGTAGGTGGTGTCACTTTAACACCTGCCCCCTAGAGATTATTGATCTTTTTGTTATTACTGCCGAGGGGTTTCTCAGTCCAACAGTATGAGATCTGTTGCTCACTGCACTGTTTGTTTTTTGTTGCTTTTCAGTACCGTGAAGAAAAATTCCAGTGATCATTTCCAATGTTTTTTTGTCCTTTTTTTTTGCTTTAACTGAATTTCTCCCACTGGCAGATTTTCTCTCTTTATGCTCATTACAATGTTAATGAAAAATCCTGAATGCAGAGGCTAAGCATCATGCTTAGGTATACAATGAATATCATTAATTGTTTGAATAATTATTGTAATAGGACACAAGAAGCCAACAAAAAGTTTCCCTGCTATGTTTCAGTTCTTGAAGAATTTAAATGAATAAAAAAAGACATACGAATCTCCTCTGCACACAATCTCCATTACTGCAGTCAGGCTTTTTTTTTTTTACTAAGAGCTCCTCAATTTCACACATTACAAATGACAGAAACATTCTTTCTGAGGAAGTCCAGAGCTTTTACTGCAGCACCATGTTAAATATCTTCTGTAAGTGCCTATGGTAAAGAGTGAAATTTTCTTCTTGAATTTCTCTTCGCCTCCATTTGTTGAAGAAGCAACATCAGAGTCAGAGACTCAATAAGCCCTGAAGTAACTGAAGTTCGCTGAAAGAATCCTTCCATTCTTTTCAGAATACCAAGTACTTTAACTTACACCAATCTTGAAGTGTGAAATCAGTAATCTCACAGCTCTGCCTGAGACATTGGCCTCAGATCAGACAATTAGAAAAGACACAAGAAAGACAATGGTCTACGTATGAAATACCACAAACATCAAAGTGATCACAAGTATTTTAGTTATTACTAAAACAGGTGCAGCTCAAAAAATTAGAATGTGATGGAAAAAGGTCAATATTTTTGTCTCATCTCAGAAGTAAAATAAATTTTATTTAGATTCATCACGCAGTGGTAAGCTACGGTCTATCGACAGCAGGCCTGGGACAGACTGACAGAAGCAAGGCGTAAATCGCTGCCTCCTGACCGGGGTTTGACCCGGCAACCCGCCAGTTACAGGGTAAACCCGTATCTCCTGAGCCAACATCACCTCAGATGTTCCATTCCTCTTATTTAGTCATTCCTGAACTAGAGTGCTGCTCAATGGTACAGACTCCTGTTTTCAGATGAAAGGCAATTCTGCATTTCATGTGGAAATCAAGATCCCAGAGTCTGGAGAGGAACAGAATCCTCACTGCTTGAAGAAGACTGAAGTTTCCACAAAGTACTGATTTGGGGGTGCCGTGTCATCTCTTGGTGTTGACTCACTGTCTTCACCAAATTCCACAGTTAATGCAGCCCTGGAGATGCTGATTTCATTTTCTAACTTTCTAGCAGGAAAGTCCTAGCAGAACAAAACAAGCCTGCGATTTGTTTTGCAGGCTTGCCAAAATTAGCCTCAAACGTATACTACTACCTCGTCATGCTAATTGTGCCAGACTAGTGTTAGGCAGTTATTCCAGGTTGCAGCAAAGGATGTAGTGCAATTATTATGCACATACTGTAGCTAAAGCTACATATTTATTGCAGATATACAGTTTTGTTTTTATTCAATCTGGCAGTTTCCTGTTTTATATCAGGAATTATTGTTAGAATTATTTATTTACCAAATTCTAGCATTAATTAACTTTCTTCAGATTGAGAAGTTAACACGTTTCCTTAGTGTTTGGTAGAGTTTGCCTCGAAAGACTTGGGATGAATATTTTAGGCATTCTCTCACAAGCTTCAAACAATAACCTGCTGAATTTGTGGTCCATTCCACCTGACAGAGATGGTGGAACTCAGTCGAGTTTGTAGGTTTTCCTACTCACATACACCTTTTCAGTTCTGTCCACAAATGCTTCGTGGGATTATCGCAGCTTTGATGGCTACTCCTGAACAAGGACTTTGTTGTCCTCAAGCTACGAAATTTCGTTCTGTATACACCCTGTGCATGCAAAATGACAATAAAGTCAGTCTAAGTCTAAGTTCTTTGAAACTAATTTGGTGGTATAATTAAAGTCATTTATATTGAACCAATATTTTACCAGTAGAAAGAAAAAAATCTCCTTTCATGTCCATTTGTGGCAAAGACTTTGGCCTCGGTCTTCCCACATTTTCTTTCCTTGGGATGCCGATTTGTTTTGTAAAGTGCACCAATCTCTCCTGTAGCAGTACACTTACAACATGAAGATGTCACAGTCAGGATGGTGTTATCATGCCCGCAAGCTTTTCTCTTTCTCCTGCAACTAAACCTCTAAATTAAAAAAGAAAATGTGTCTGATATTTAGCAGTCCTAAAACAGAAGCACTTTACTCTAAATCAATGTCAGACAATTGACAAAAAAACCCAAAACAAAACAAAAAAGCATTATTTTTTCCACGTTTAACTTTAGACCATCATAAGGAGATACTGCTGACATGCAAAAATGCACAAAAGGTGCGGAACACTATCTTGGGTAGGCTTAAAATAGTAGGTTAAAAGCAAAATGTCAAGCACTAACAGCATAGAAGCATCTTTATTCTTCCAGGCTCGCTGCAAGCTAGTAATGTTCTAAAAGGTCCTGTGGGCTAAGAGAGCTTTACCAGATCTTCATCCACCGTGAGGGCACTGTCAGAGCACGCAACTGCTTAGTGACTTGTTTTCACACGCAAACACTGAAAAATGACAAGACAATTGTGTGCGGTTTTTGCATGACAGCTCGCAAACATACATACAGTCCTCTGAAGGGCACTTGTTAATGATTCAAATCAAACTTGACAAATTTGAATATGTGTCCATTTGACTCAAGCATCAGAGCAAAAAACAAGCAAATCTTGGGCTCATGTTACATCAGCTTAAATGAGTTTTTCTACGAATGTGTTCAAGTGTTCACTTGAAAAAACAACTGCAATTTTTTTTGTATTAAATTTTCCCAAGCTTGTAATGTTGTAAAGTGATATAGTCTAAGCACCTTTTGAGGAAAAAAACCCCCAAATGTTTAGCTTGGTAAAATGTTTCAGTTTAACTCAGTTGAGTAAACATTTTTTATTTGAAACATTTTTGAAGATTTATTGATCTGGGAATTTTCTGGCAAATGTTTGCTTGCTTTTCAGTGTGACGATTATTTTTATATTTATTGGTGTTAGTGAGCTGCGCTGCGCAGCTAGCCTGCGTTTATTCTTGCCTCAGACCCATGGTACCAGCACCAACTGTCATCTTCATATAGACTAAAAAAAAAACCGGGGATGAGGCAGAGAAAACTTTTTCTTAGTACTGAAATAGAATCCATTTGACAACTTGGCCAACACTGCACGTTTCGGCAAACTTAAGAGTCAACTTTGTTTTTGAACTTTCCGAGGAGAAGTCTCACAAATATCAGTGACACAAGACTTGTAGACAGAGTGTAGAGATCATGAAGCTATGCATCAACAGTGCACTTCGCTGTGCATCTAAAGGAGCTGGATATCTAGAGAGAAGGGGGGTGGAAGGATGTAAACACGTACAAAGAGCAGGAAAAAAAAAGAAGAGGTCTTACCTGGAAACACAAGGACAGCAAACACCCATGACAGGATGATGAAACATACTGAATTACACATGCTTCCCAAACAGTGCTGATTGTGATCTGGCCGTTTGTTTTAAAGAGGCTCTTTTTGTATCTTCGCCACAGTGGGGCTTTTAGATGTCTGCCCACTTTTCTTTTTTTGTCTCACAGCCTATTCTCTAGCTGTCAGTGCGCACAGCGTCTCATCCCCACTTGGAGGCAAGTGAAGATTTATGCAATCCAGTGCAAGTCGCAGCTGCGGAGAAACAGACGATTCCTCACGAGGTGTTCAGGCTCCCTCTTTGCTCCGAACTACAGCACACAGAGGGACCAGCATTCTGCAGGATTCAGGGCAGAGTAGGGGGAGGGCAGCCTGTGCTCAATTCAGATTGGCTGACGGTTCTGCCGTACTCTCAAGAACAGTCCCAGCTCTGTTTTATTTTGTGTCCTTTTATTTTACTGGCTGCTTTGACTCAACCCTTCTTTTGTTTTTGCCCCTAAAACAGAGCAGAATGGACAGATTAATGCAATCGCTACACACCGATTTATTTATTTTTTTCCCCTGAAGTACTTTTTGTACAATATTTTGTTGTTGTTTTTTAAATCAGAGATGTTCAGAGAAACTCTTTCCCACTGGTTGCAATGGGGTACCTAACTCTACCGACATAAGAAATTGTTCAAAGTAAGTCTGTCAATGCGCATGAAATGTCTAAGGCTCTTATTGTGAAGGTGGTGGAAGTTATACATTGTGTGAGAATGCCCCAGTGAGGTAATCCCACACAGAAGGGACATCAGCAATGACATGCCCTGCTCAGATCTACTGGCACTTTGCTAATGTGAGAAACAAACACTAGAGCTGTTTGGGTGCCAAACCAGGAAGAACAGGAGTGTAGAGGTCAGAGTTGGGACTTTGAATGCAAGGACAATGACAGGTAGAGAGAGAGAGTTGACAGACATTATGGAGAAAAGGAATGTAGATATTGCATGTGTTCAGAAGACCAGATGGAAGGGAGTAGGGTTTGAAAGTGTTTTACCAAAGTAACAGATAAATAAGAGGAACAGAGTGTAGATTTTGCTTAGAAGATGAAAATGTTGGTTGTCCAAAAATGTTGTAACAAGTGGGAGGATAAAAGGGTAAGAGTGGAAGTCCAAGCAGGGTGATTATTAAGTAGTAGCAAGGGAGAGTATAACAAAACCAAAGTTATTGAGCTGTTATAGTTGCAAACAACTGCTTAATTTGTCTCTTTTATGAAGAGGTTTGTTTTTTTTGTTTGCATTTTCTTATTGTTGTTAAACATCATATACATCAACGTGCCAATAGGACTAGAGATGGAAAATAGCCACTTGGCTATAATCTCATGTAGTTACATGTAAATGTGAATTAGTATGTAATGTAACATTTTTAAAACTTTAACTTGAAACAACAACAACAAAATCATCAATGGTGGTTGTAAGACAACAAAAGGAACATTTCTGCCATCGATTAATGTGCAGTGGGAACAAAACACTGATCTTTGTATGATTTGATATGAACAAACTGATTGCATGGTAGTCAATCAGATTCCAAGGGTAGTTGGTGCAGAAGTAAGCTCACACTATAGGAGAGAAGAAAGGAAAAGTTGGTGGTGGAATGAGGAAGAGCAAGAAGCATTCAGAGGAAGAAGGCAGCAAAGAAAAAGCGGAACAGTCAGAGATTAAAAAAAAAAAGTAGACAAGAATATTGTGAGGTTAGACGCAGGGCAAAGAGAGCAACAGAGCTGTATAAGAAGTTAGTAAGGATGGTGAAGATGATCTGTGCTGACTTTTTTTGTTATGAAATGTTTATTTAACAATATGGAAAACACGATGAGATCAAAACCACTTCGACAAGAGTGACCAAGAACGGCAGCAGCACAAGTCATGGTAGAGAACACAAGTGAACAGAAATAACAAAACTAGACATTAGAAATATATAAATGCCATCAATTTAAGAATGAAGGGCAGTTCTTCTGACAATACTCATTTAAAAAACAGTGGCAGTTTAAGATTTGAAACACAGTGTGATGGAGACCATGGGTTCCATCCCATGTTGATTATTGATATTATGTTGTTTTCAGTTCAAATGTGTTTGTATTAGTTTTTGTTTAGTTATATTGTGACATTTGGTGAACATTCTTTGTGGGGGGGAGACTGGCCATCTTTCCTGTTCGGAGAATGTGGGAGAGAGGGGGAAATGTCAGTTCGTTTTGATTTAGATTAGTTCAATTTGAGTTAATTGAGTATTTGCCTTTCTGGGTGTGTCTCAGCAAGGTGGATCAGAGAGGGAGACGAATGCTCCTGGAGCATACCAACTTCCATTAAGAGGGGGAATACTCTGAGGATTTATATTTAGTTATATTTACTTTTGATTGACTTTAGATTAGTTTAATTTTAATAATTTGCATGCATGTAAATATTTGTTGGATCATTTATTGTTAGGTTTGTGTAAGTAGTGTTTGTTTGTCTTTTCTTTTTGGATCACCCCTTTACCTGGTGTAAGTGTTGGAACTTGCCTCAGGTATAAATGTCAGCTTCTTTGTTTAACTAAGGAGGAGGGTGCTGGTGTAATGAAGATTTGGAGCTCCCAAATAAATCCACCTCAAAGACATTTGTTGCCTCACTTCCTTCTTGAAACGCAGAGCCTCCGCCGGTCAAAGTGACAAATGGTGTCAGAAGTGTGGCTTTTGGAGGAACAATGACACGATGATGACAAGAGGTGGTAAAAGAAGTAATGAAACTGAGAATCCAGAGAGTAGTGCTGCTATGAGTGGAGCTGAAGCAGCTACTAGTACTAGCGCTGATGACAAACTGGATCAGCTGGCTAGCCTCGTCAAGTCGCTGATGCAGTCTCAAACTGCCCGAGACCAGCAGATTGAGAAGGAATCAGCACGCCAAGAAGTAAGATGGAAGAATTTACAACAACAGTTTCGACAACTCCAGACTCATGTGGAGGAATTGAAGGAGGAACGACAACATGAGGGTGACTTTTTGGAGGAGGATCCTCACACTCATGATGACGACGGCGACAGCCATGATGATGGACGAAGTCAGATGTCTTTCCAGCTTCCAGCCACACAGAGGGAGCCAAAGCTGCTTCCGTTGGCTTCTGATGATGATGTGGAGCACTTCTTGACAACTTTTGAAAGGATAGCTAAGGTCTGTCATTGACCTAAAGAGGAGTGGGCAGTCCGACTGGTTCCGCTACTTACTGGGAAAGCACGTAGTGCTTATGTGCTGATGGACATTGCTGATTCTCACATGTATGACAAGGTGAAAGATGCCGTTCTGACCAAATATGAGATAACTGCCGACACCTATAGAAGGAGGTTTCGATCCCTGGACATTCATCAGGGTGAGACGCCAAAAGAACTTTATGTTCGGCTTAAAGACATGTTCTATAAGTGGGTTAAACCAGAGACTTCTACAGTGAAGAACATTTCAGAACTGATGATCATGGAGCAGTTCCTGAGGATGGTGAATCCGGACTTGGAGGTGTGGATCCGGGAACGAGCCCCAACATCTGCAGAGGAGGCGGCAAGTTTGGCAGAAGTCTTCTTGTCAGCGAGGACAGAGACCAGAAGAGCCCACTTTGGCCGTGACAACTTTCCTACGGGAAGAAGTAAGTCTGATGGGGGTGAAAGGGGTGGTGCGCTAGGTCAGACTAGGAGTTATTCAGCTGCAAAGTCATTTTCTGTTGCTAAACCCAACCCTGCTAAGAACTACTCTTCCTCAAGACCAGATGTCAGGTGTTTTCAGTGTAACAGAATGGGTCATACACAGTATACATGTCCTGCTACTATACGAAGTAAGCCCTCCCTTCTCTGTTCGGTTCCCAGACCACCCTCCCCATCCCCTGCCCCTGAATCTGCTCACACAGTTCCTGTGTTGGTTAATGGTCAACGTGAAACAGCTTTGTTAGACACAGGAAGTTTTAAGTCTGTGGTTCTGTCTAGCTTAGTGCCAAGAGAACTGTGGGGTGATGCTAAGACAAAAATAAGTTGTATTCACGGTGATGAAATGGAGTATCCGGTAGCTGAGATTTATCTAACTATAGGCGGTCAGACATTTCTATTACCTGTAGCATTAGCTTCAAGGCTTCCTTATGCTGTCATTTTGGGCTTGGATGTCCCCACTTTGACTGATTTAGTGTCGAACACAGCAGCTGGACATTTGACTCAAACTGATGGCCATGAGGGATCCCAGGTCAAGACTCAGAACACTACACTCTTCCAAAAACATGTCCCCATAGTGGCAGGAGCAGAACTTTCCTCCCCAATCTGTAGCTTGGTCACTACTAGAGCCCAGGCAGTACAGAACTCACTTAAGGAATTACCATTCTATGATGTAGAACTGGAGGTGGGTGGTGTAAAACCATCCAAATCCAGAGCACAAAGAAGAAAGGAGAAGTTTTTGGGTTCGGCCAGAATGGAGGTGGAAGGTAAAATGAAACCTTGCCCTTTATTTGACTTTGATATTCCTTCAGATATTTCTGCCCATCAGAGATCAGACCCAACATTAAAACCATGGTTTGATAAGGTTACAGAAGTAGAGGGAAAGAAGCAGGGTAAACTAAATGCCTTGGAAGATGCAACTTATGTTGTGAAGAATGGTGTCCTTTATCAGGTTAAGGGTAGATCGGAAGCCATTGCTTTACCACAGCAGCTAAGGGGAAAAGTGATGGAACTCGCTCATTCAGTTCCTTGGGCCGGGCACCTGGGATTTCAGAAATCCCTTCATAGAATAGCAAGTCGGTTTGTGTGGCCAGGCATGCACACACAGGTGCAACAGTTCTGCTCTTCCTGTCACACGTGTCAGTTAACTACGAACAGAGGTGTTTCTAAAGCACTTCTACAGCCATTACCTATCATAGAAACACCAAACAAAGGATAGGAATGGATGTTGTCGGTCCCCTGGGGAGAAGCTCCTCTGGTAACCGTTACATTCTGGTTATCTGTGATTATGCTACAAGATACCCTGAAGCTTTTCCTTTGAGATCAGTGAAAGCTAAACAAGTAGCTAACTGTTTGCTTCATCTGTTTTCACGGGTAGGCATTCCTAGGGAGATCCTTACAGACTGCGGGACTAATTTCCTGTCAAACCTTTTGAAGCAGGTCTATCAGTTGTTGGGTATAAAGGGTATAAACACCACCCCGTACCACCCCCAGTCAGATGGACTGGTTGAACGTTTTAACCAAACACTGAAGAACATGTTGCGCAAGTTTGTTACAGAGACTGGCACAGAGTGGGACAAATGGCTGCCCTATATGCTTTTTGCATATCGAGAAGTTCCACAAGCGTCAACTGGATTCTCTCCATTCGAGCTGCTGTATGGACGACAAGTGCGGGGGCCGTTGGATCTTCTTAAAGAGCAATGGGAAAGCCCAAGTCCATCGGGTGAGCATGTGGTGTCTTATGTGATAAAAATGAGAGAGAGACTTGAACAAATGGCTGTAATGGCACATCAACACATGACAACTGCTCAAGCAAAACAAAAAACCTGGTACGATAAAAAGGCCAGGGAGAGGAGTTTTCATCCTGGACAGAAAGTGGTGTTGTTGCTCCCCACCAGTGATAATAAGCTTCTCACGAAATGGCAGGTCTTTTTGGATCACCCCTTTACCTGGTGTAAGTGTTGGAACTTGCCTCAGGTATAAATGTCAGCTTCTTTGTTTCACTAAAGAGGAGGGTGCTGGTGTAATGAAGATTTGGAGCTCCCAAATAAATCCACCTCAAAGACATTTGTTGCCTCACTTCCTTCTTGAAACGCAGAGCCTCCACCGGTCAAAGTGACACACAGCCACCATTGACATGATACTCATTGTTGAGTCTTTTAAAATTGTTGCGGTTAGCTGGACAGAGTAGAGGTGGGTGGGATGTGAAGCAGGTGAGGGTGCCACAAGATTGAAAGGGGAATGTGTTGATGAATGAAGAAACTCTGTTGAGAGTATGGAAAGAGAACTTTGAGGATGTGATGAATGAGGAGCATTAGAGAGAGGAGGACAGATGGTGCAGATATACTGAATCACACAGTAAGGAAAATTAGTAAGACTGAGGTTAGGGCAGCTTTAAAGAGGACAAGAAGTGCAAATTCAGTTAGTCCAAATTACATGCATGCATCACGTTTCTGTGGTGGTGTGTTTTGTTTTTTTGTTTGTATTTGATCATTTTCTTTTGGGTTATTTGTGCTCCGTAGGTCTTGCCATAGTAATTTTGCAATCTTTATTATTGCTGTTAATGTTAATGGCAGCTGGGTTTAGTTTTTGAATTAGTTTTTCTTCAATCATTGTCAGCATTCTTCTCCTTTTGGGTTTCTAGAGCTTTTGTTTGGCTTCCACTGTGTTAGATCCTTGTTTCACTACCTCATCTCTTCTCTTCCTTTACCTATTCCTTGTCCATTTTATCTCATGAAAGTTGTTTTTAATTTTAATTTTTTATTTTTATGAAGCCTTAAAAAAATGCATATGCCAAACAAAACATAACAACATGTATGGCGATATGCTTATCGCCATGCCTCCCACAAGCCAAGATGGTGTGGGAGGTTTTCGAACAGGAAGTGGAGGCTGTAAAGGTTACATGAAAGAAGCCCTATTTCAGCTACAAACATAAGAGGTTGTGCACACCCTGGACATCAGTACATGCATGCTGTTGAAAAACTGTGATACTAGCATTGCAGAGAGATCTTTGATCTGCCCCTGCATGTCTGAAGCCGCATCAGTTGCATTTCTAAAGCAAATGTTTTATTTCAAATGCTCAGGGAACCTCTTTGAGTAACTTTGATGAACGAAGCGCGGCAAGCCTCTGATGCACACTTTAAAATCGCTGGGTATTGGCGTCTCCCTCTATACGAGAACATTCCAGCTTCCTAAACATATCTAGAGCTCTTTATTACTATTATTATTTGAAGCAAGACTGTTTCAGTGACAGAAGTCCATGCTCTAAAGTAAAACTCAATACCCTTTTTCTTCTTCAGCGTGTAATCCTTTATGTGTGTAGATGGTTTCATTCATTAAAGTCAGTAAAATAACCAAAACAAACTGACCTTGTGTAAAAAAAGGAATTGCCCCAAACTTAATAAATGGTTGTTCCAGCCTTGGCGGAAAGACCTGCCATCAAGCGTTAGAGATAACTGGCAATGAGTGTTTTTTTTTTTAAATCCAGCCATATTGGAGGGCTTTCAAGCCTGTTAGAGCATTTTATTTGAGAAACTCTTCCTACTCTACACTCCTTCAGAAAGCGATTGACAAAACAAGCAATTTTCGAGACATTTTTATCCCAGGATGCCGAGAGTCTGATTGTTCTGTAATGCAGAAGGACAGCATGGACAGGTAGAGCTCACTGGAAGAGCATGCAATGCACAGGGCGTCCAATTTGTTTTCACTGCACAGTGGGAGGATGGTGAATGTTCTCTGCTTTTAGAGAAGTCGCTTTTAGATGAAGCCAGTTCTGGATTGACACGGAGGTAATATTCATAAAAGCTCCCAGAATTCAATACACGTCACGCGTTGGGTGCTTCAGACTTCTGTCAGATACACCCACGGAGCTGCCAAAGGGAAGAGGGGGAAATTCAGCAAAACATCTAACTCGTCTTCTGAGAGTGACATGTTGCATCTGTGCATCAGTAAGCGTCTTATAAAATGTGTTGCTGTGTGTGATGACATCAACAGTTTTATGTAAGTTCAACCTAAGTAAGAAGTGGTTGTGTAGCATCAAAATAGGCTTGCAGAAATACACTTGGTTTAAACTATTAGTCGTGATGTTTGGGGCGTAAGCCGCCTGTTATGTGTAAAGTGAAGAAGAAGGCATTATCATTAAGGCGAGTTTAACACAAGGGAGAGGCGAACATTATCATTAAAGGGACTTCCTGTGTGTGCTCAACAGCTGAACTGTGTCTTTGCCTACACACACGCACAAGACAAACACACACCCGCACACGGAGCTGCAGCAAAGTAGTCACCCAGCTTTTATGTTAATGACACCATTATGAGCTGCGCCTCGATTCAGGTATATTATGTAAAGATTCCATAGTGCATTTCAAACTTCTAAAAGTGAGCTCCACTGATGAATGCGTTCATTCCTGCTGGGGATCACAATAAGGGGCGAGTTAACAATAGTCATCACAGAGTTTGACGGTGGGACAGAGGCAGCATTCCAGTTCTGGAGGTGTTCAATGTCTGTATGATGATAAATGGCGGCTGGACAAAGTGAGTGGGGAAAAACATGCAGTTAATAGAGGAGCTTTAAATACCCTTAGGAATGACAAGGATAACAGAGGTGTTAAAATATTTGAGTTCCTGTAGCTACCACTTTTAGCACATTGAGCAGCGCGTACATGAGCATGACTGACCGCGCTAAGACCCTCCTGCTGGCTTCGATTAGGTTGTTTTTGACCAGGAGCAGTGTTTAGGGTTGGTGTACTTCTGGAAGTTGAACCTCCACGTCCGTCTCAAAACTTGTTTTACTTTTATTAAGATGGTTTCTTCCATGTTTGCTTATCCTCAACAAGCTTCCTGCTCATTTTCAAAGGAAATCATTCCCACAGCATGTTGTTGCTGCCACTATGTTTCACTCTTGGGGTTGCATTGTTAGTTTTCTTCCATGCATAGAGTTTGGCATCTATACCAAAGAGTAAACTATCATTTTTGTTAGGATCTCAAACTTTCCACATTACATTTTTTCTCAACGGGGAGTTAAAAATGTTTTGTTTTTTTTGTTTTGTTTTTCCTTTGACATCATGAGGTCATGACAGTATCTGCCTGTCCAAATATAACAAAAAGGCCATTTTGGGCCTCAGACTAACTATTTTTGTTAGGCTGATAAATATCGTGTCTTTAAATGCAGTTTTCAAGAAACTGCCTTAAAACCAGGCAGTTTCTTGACCCTGCTTTTGATTTTTGCATTTTGAAGCTCCACTTACTAGATGCTTATGAGTCACCAGCAGGATGTGAATTATTGTAATTTCCTCTCCAGACATCAAATTGTGATTAGGTGTGTACATACAAAAGAAAATTGTACTTTATGTCTCATAAAGTACGTTGCATATGACTATTTTAGTACAATGAGTAAAAAAATTTAAGTGACCCCTAACATGAACATGAGGATCAAGAGCAGAAAGAAATTAGATTAGACTGTTGTTGATTTGAGGCATGGAAATATGTAAAGTTGTTGGAAAGTCTCCCTTTGTTATAACTAATCATAGAGTTACTTGTGTTGTTACCTCTAAGGGTACAAAATAGATGATTAAAAAGAAAAAAAGAGTACAAAACAGATAACGTGTGGTGAACAATTACTTTTTGCAGTTGCATGTCATGATTCTTTCATTCTGCCTCTCTTGGGAAGGATTCATCATCCTTTTTAACATAAACGAACCGAAAAACAAACCAAAAACTAAAGAAAAAATGAATGTCTACCTGCTCAGCTAATGGACCCCATACTACTTTTAAATTCTGTGCTATCCTTGAATTTCATTATATTTTCAGGTTGTGACATTTCATTTTAGTGATGATGCTTGCTCTGTTTTTGTGCTATTTGCTTTGTTTTCAAATTGCCCTGATCCTCGTATTTTGCTTTGTAATCGTTCTCTCAATTAGTCATTTTCTTTTATGTCCTTGAGCCACGCTTACCACACGGCTGCTGTGGATTTAGTGTAATTAGACTCATCTGATCCTCGTACCACAGTCATTAAGCGGTATCTGTCCTATTGCAGAGGTTTCATGGTTTGGCTTTTCGTCACACCTGCACATAGTATTCACTAGACCAACGTAATCTGACTAATTAAAGAAAGCTGTTGTCAAATAATGCTTTGATTTATTAAGACAAAACCAATCCGAACCAACCTGGCTACATATAAAAAAAACATGAGTACTCGCTACACTCAGGCTAGATTACTTATTGATCTAGTGGTATCAGATATTTTTTATACATATATACAGTATATATAATCAACAAGCAAACCAAGAAAAAACATCTAATGCAATGCAGGCCTCACTTGACTTATTTAAGGTCGGAGTTCAATTCAACAACAAGAGAGAGACTGGCCCAAGAGCGTCCATCAGAACATCCCAAAGCCCAAACCACTGCCGACCAAAACCAAATCAAAGACCCGTCTCACAGTTGCCAAAACAGATGTTGGTAATCTTTAACATTTTTGGAAAAAATATTCTATGGACTGAAAAGAATTTGTGTGTCCTATTAGAGGTAGTGTTGAGCTAAGCCAGGGTTTCAGGAACAGAGCATCATATGACAGCCGAACAAAGTAGAAGTAGTGTGATAGTCTAGGGCTGCTTTGCTACTTGAGGATCCTTTAACATAGCTGAATCTAAACAATTTTTAAAAAGGAAGTAAAAATTCCTCCATAGATTTAAAATGCTCCGTTAGGTTTAGAGGTCAATTACTTTTTTACTCCATATATTTTGAATATGGGATATTTTTTAACTCGTGTTATCTTTGTTTCATTTTAGAATTATTTTGACGATCTGAAACCAGAAGGAACCAAATTATGTAAAGGAATACATATATTTTGTAAAGCAGTTTATGTGGTCCCAAAGTTTCCCCACATATTCCTCAATGGTTTGTTCCCATCTATGTTTGTGTAACCACTACTTAATTTAATTAGCAATAAATTCAGTAGGAAAGTTACTTTTGTTCTAGGGTCACACAGGAGGATGATGAGCATAAACGTTTTAACAACTAAAGTTTATTTTTCTTTCCCCACAAAAAAATAATAATCCAGGTAACACTAATTACCTTAATAAAATTAAGGTATAAAACTTAAATTGTCCACCCTTATATAAAAATATAAAATTAATATATAGAAAATTGAGGGTAGTTTTTTTTAAACAGTAGCTTTAAAGCTTATTTCAACAAAAGAAATTACATATTCCAGTTAGTCCTTCAATATAACAGTTCAGTCAGTCAGTTCAGTCAATGTGCACATAAGTTGTCCGTTATGAAAATGTTCATGAACAAATAGTTTGTGGAATAAAAAAAAAATATGTAAAGGATTGGGGGCCCCCTTTTTGTTCAATAAGCTTACCTGTTGTAAAAGCAAAATATCCAGCAGCACCAGGCCCTCCGTCTTTCCAGGCTTCAGTCCGAGTCACAAAGATGGCGGCGGAACCATCCTGGTTCTGGAACCACTGGCTCGTTCAGGTATCGGTCGTCCCAAATAAAAACCCAACCTGCATGCACAGCGTTAACCGATCATGCAGGTTTATGGAAATCATAGAAATCTTTCAATTACTTCTCAGTGAAAATCAAATTAGCGTTTAAAATCAACCAAAAACGCTCAGTAATAAAGAAATTACTTAATAAACATCACTTCATCATAAACGGTCTCATTTCACAGAGCTATGCTGCTTACAGAGCGACACTTTATACTCCGGTTGATGTTTTTTTTTCCAGTTCGAAAACAACTGAGCAACGTTAGCTGCAGCTAGGTAGCCATTCTGCGTAAGTAAGCAGCTGAAAATAAAACAACAGACTCACCGGAGAACTCTCAGAACAGAATGTACATTATCCAGTTCAAAATAAAAAGATTTCTTTCGTATCCCAGCAGCACTTACGAGTAGTAACTTCTCTACTTCTGCTGAAATGTGCTTAGTCTGCATAATTTGCCATTTCTTTTTTCTTCCTCTCGTACCGAGACAGGAGAAATGTGGGTCTGGTGCCCTCTACAGGACATTCTAAGAACTAACGAAACAAACACAAAACATACAGACAGATCATCATGGTTTATGGGGGTTACATTTGCAACAGATAATATTTCCGATAAGGTTTTGCCGTCACCTTCTAAACATCTGTGACCAACTTAGCAGCGCAATTTAACAACAGTAGTAAGCCTAGATCAATATAAGTGAATGATAATAAAAAGTAACATGGAGAATTTCTGATGCAGAGTTTTGTGACTGCTTCCTTTGCAATAAACGCTGGAAGAAACACTAGTAACTAAAGAACTAATACTTTCTGTTGGCCAAGAATTATGAGGGATAAAAAATGGATTAGTTTGCTTAATTTTCCCCCTGTTGGACCACACCTGTGTTACTAGAATTTAAACACAGCCATACCACCAGGCTTAATCTTCCTCTTTTGTTCTTTGTTTGACCTTGATTATGCAACTGTTCCCTATCCACCCCCAAATGTCCTTGATGACGTGGACCCTGGAGCAGGTAGAAAGAGACCCTGTGCAAATGAATGCCAACAGTTCAAAGTTAACAAGTCGGGCCGCTTTGTTCCTTCATAGAATAATGGTGCGTTTGATTTACGATGTCTTGCAGAAGTATTTTTCCCCTTGCCCTATCATTTCAGATTTTATGTTGGCCTGCTACATAAAATATGACAGGCCAACATAAAGTAGTGCACAATTGTAAAATGGAAGAAATTCTTACATGATTTTCAAAATATTTTACAAAAGGAAATATCTAATAAGTCTGGCATTCATTTGCATTCAGCAACCAGAGTCACTATTTTGTTGAGCCATCATTTTGCAGTCTGTACGTACTCTGGACAGAAAAATTGTCTGCATACTGTTAATAGCAAAAGCAAAGCGCTCTCTGGTCAGGATTTTTTTTTTTTTTTTTTGCAGTTCACAAAATGCTGAACTGCATGAACTCCTAAGCATTCCTAATACAGTTCTGCAACTCAAAGCATAGAAACCACTCCTGCTTTAAATTTCTAACCCATCACCCAAAGGTTGTCAGATACCACACGAGGAGAAGATAAAAAAGGTCTACCCCAGATGAAGAGTCAGGAGGCAGTTCTAAGAAGTCCCAATTCAGGGCCACAAGGGAAGAATGATATTCTGCTCCCAGAGCCTTAGACAAGAGAAAAATGTTCTCTGTTCTTACAGATAATGTACAAGGCTTGGTGAAGGCATTTGGTGGGGGGTTGCTCATACTTTTTTGCCAAACAGCATAGGAAATGTCAGAGTTTTATAAAAAAAATAAATAAATAAATACATAAATAAAAAGAACCATCTGTAAACCTTAATTTTCAAGTCCTGCCACAGAATAGAATAGAAATGTATTTTATTTTCCCACAATAGGAAACTTCAGGTGTACTTGCACCATTGAGACATGTAGGTTCATAGTAAGATAGATCTTTAAAAAATGTAAATAAAAAGCAAATACAAACAAGATCATAACATAAAAACTATTGTTCAATTATCAGAAATTATGTACTCTGATCCAAGGAATGTGCAACTGAGTAGGATACATTTTTTTAACAATGTACAGAAATGTGCATGTTTGAATTAAAAGACAGCAGACTATTTATTTACAATATATATAAATAAAAACCTTTGATTAAAACTGTTCAAACAAATGTACATTACCAGCAGAAATCCTTTTTAAATGAGTACAACTGAAAATACAAGTAGGAATGCAAATACTTATTGATTTTTGTCTAGAGTAGTGATGGTTATAGAACGTAACATCTGAAATGAGGAATGATATCCAATCGTTCCCTTATGCAATTAGAATGCAGCAGCCTGTCACTGAAGTATATCACTGCCATGGAGCATCAATTCACAACTAATTTCTTTGTAATGCACTTTACAATTGAAATAGATCCAATTCATACAGAAAGATAGACTATTAATCCAATCAAACTGTCAAAAGCAAATCAAATGACATCAATACCAGTTTGATATGAGTTCAAATGCAATGCTGTTTAGTTTATTATGCCAATTGTTAAAGGGACAGCATTATGTAAAATCAACTTTTTTTGAGGTTTACATCATGTTACAAAGTTGTTTTTTTTTTCCTCATCAAAAACACGCCTGGAGTGTTGCCTTGATTCTTTCATGGATTTTTGAGAAATTTAATCGTCCCTGGTTCAGACTCCTTCAGACTAGCCAGCAGCAGTTAGCAAACACCTGGTGGAACTGTGGATCTCCTGAGCTCATCATATAAGCTACTTCTCAGAGTAATGCTGGTAAAAACATGGTTACACGGTGAGTAGAGGAGCAATGTTGCGATGACCTCCTGAAGGTGGAGCTTTAGAAATAGCAGGAGTTTTTAAAGAGATAGAGGTCCAATTTTAAGGTGTTAAATTACAAAGTCAAATTTCTTGTAAGTCATATCTTACAAGAAATAATATAGCATTTTATAACAATTGGAGGTAACATAGTTACTTATACATAATACTGCTCCCTTAAAAAAACCAGCTATCTGAGGAAACCACCTGATTACAATGAATCATTGAGTTTGACACTATCCCTCATAAAGAGCACACGTAAGCATGTGCAAACAGTAAAACATGTCATGTCAGATTGTGCAATACCAGCTCCTTTCCCAACAGTCCTTGGCACTGTCTCGTATCCTGCCATCCTCTGCTGTCTGTATTGACATAGTACATCAATCAGAGTTCAGAGTTTCCTTTAGATTCGGAGGCAGATGCGAAATCTTGATGCAGCAGCAGATGTGTATCAGTCTGTTCGGGGTGCAAAGAGTACAGAGCAGCTTTTCAGCTAAAAATGATGTGAACGCATGCATGAACAGAAGACTGTCACTTCCGAAGTTATTAGTGATGATGTAGAAGTGTAAAAGAAACTGCAAAGCTATGTACATATTTGTTGCTACTGTCGTGGTTTACTTTTGTTATTCTGACCGACACCAAGAAAAAAAAAAAGGAAAAAATTAGAGCTTAGATTTTCTGGAACTAAAAATATTGTTATCAGCTGATATCTAAGACAACTAACTTCAAATTCAAACAAAAAATGGATATATTTCTAGCATTTACACTTAATATCAATCATGAGCTGAGCATCCAGAGTCCCAATTCTAATATTTAGGGAAACAAAAGATTCAAATCCTGAAAAAAAACCCCAAAACATTTATCTTTAATCTGTATATTTGTGGCTTTGTAGTGGTGGAAAATGTTATAAATGTTATGCTGGTCAGGGGGAACGATGTTTGTTCTTCAGAGTCGTATCGATTTGTATGCATGTTTTCTCAAGCTGCAGCGGGTTGGAAACTCAGAACTACTAATCAGCCACCCCTCAGGGGATAAAATCTAACCCTAATGTAGACTTAATTGAGAGTTTTCTCATCAGATAAAAGTTTCTTTACACAAAATCAGCAGTGTTCAGATCAGTGATTACACATAATGGGGAAAAAAGTTTGAAATATGTTCAGTCCTCAAATGAATGGGTCTCCGTTGTTTATTTTAAGTGTTATAACTGAAAAATTTGGTGGAAATGATTTGTTTTTGAGAAAAAAAATGCTTTCACATTGTACTTTGAAAGAGAGATTTAATGCAAGAGAGTATTTATTTTTCAAATTTCAATAATCCTTTTTCATTGCTTGGTGATTTTACTTCATCAAAGAGGCTTCGGTTCTGCATTTAATGTCTTGTTATTTGAGCTACAGAGTTAATGGCAGGCTTTATTCCACTTGTAAAGCTATTTACAACAGCCACATAAAGAAGGTCAAATGTCAGCAAGAGTGTATTTTTACACAGTGGTAAAATTGTTCAGCACCTTCAGAGGTAAGATTTCACTTCATAACCATTTTTTTTCAGGGATTTTCTGGAGTTAAAAATAATCTTTAGGAAAAGTAGACACAGTAATATAATAAAGTATCTTATTATTGTAAATTAACGTCACCTAAAAAAAACCTGCAAAGAGAAAATCCGAAATTGAAATTAGCACAGTGTGTGGTTTGACTGTAAAGCGTAATAGATAATACAGGAGGTTTGCTTAAAATAAAACTGATATTTAATTGAAGTGCAGTCAAGAGAAAAATCCTTTGAACCAAGTTCACTGGTGAAGATGCCGCGCCTCCTCCTTTTCTTCGTTCTCTGATTGAAAATTTAAAAGTTGTACTTTGATGGCGAGCCCTCAATAAGAACTGCATTGCCATTTATGTCAAGCCAAGTTTCTGTTCAAATGTGCAATCAATATTCTGATCTGAAATAAAGTCATGAATTTAAAAAAGCCTCGTTTGAAAGGAATCATCTGAAGTACAACTGTGCTCTTCGCAGAATAGTAACACAAAAGCTTCTGAGACTTCCAGATTTGGAGTTATGGATTATGACAGATTTGGGCTTATTGTCATTCACAGCATTGCCTTGCTTGATGTGATGTTTTTAAGTCAGTCTGCAGCTTGCAGTGATAGATACAGAAACAGTGGAACAAGTTGAAGAGAAGTATTTGTCCGGTGAAGTATTTACTGGTGTCCAGAAAGCATAGAAGTTGTTGATGAGGCCCGTACATTGGGAGGCAGAGGAGAAGGGTTGGTGGTCGGCTGATGCAGCTCATATTTTTAGGTGAGGAGGGATGCCAGAGTCGTAGATCCTGAGCAGTGAGGATTTTGCTGGTGTCAAAAAGGTGAAGGATGACGCACTTCAGCACCGATTACCAGTCAATGGATGAGAAGTCTGCGATTCGGTTCATAATATCTAGAACTGTAGCTATGGGGGAAAGATAACATTTGGGCTGCCACTTCACAATCCAGTGATGACGATAGAGCTGATAGAGACACAGGGCTGAACTTTATTGGTTGTGTCTGTGAAAAAGCACCAGCTGTGATTGACGTTCTGCTCCGTTTGGGTTTCCGTCAGCACCGGTTCAGTTTGGGGTTGAGGTGAAAAACTTAAGCAAAACACCCATTTGCGCCCACTCCGGTTTGCCGGAGCTATGACGGCGTAGACTTGATGGGAGACCGTCTCCGGCTTCTTCAACGGGTAACCCTGTTTACTTGGCTGGTGGATGCTCTCCTTCGGCTCCAGGTATTAATTTATGTCACTGCAGAGATTGTGAGAAAACATTGATGGATGGGATGGGATTTTGAAAAATAATCTGATAAATCATTAGAGATCCACAGAATTTCAGTGCAATGATGATTCAGTGGAATGGTTTCTGGTGAGAAGAGGTATAATGGATAAATGTGTTTTTTAGGGGCAAAGCCAATAAAAAAAAAAAAAAAAACAGAAGGGAATTTCATTTGTAAGGACAATGAGAATGAGCTACTGTGAAGGTTTTTAAAAAATGTTTTATCTCTCTCCACAACATAGCTACAGAGTAAACCCCCTGAAGCTCTGCGTCTGAGATGCCGCAGCCTCACCATACGAGTCGACTTTTGATGTTTGCTCCTGAGGGAAAGGACTGTCCTGATTTCCCATCAGCCATCAGTGCTGCAGCGACAGACCAAAGGTTGTCAGACTGGAGCTGAATCGTAATACCGCTATAAAACCTCCTACTGAGAAACCTTTCGCTGTTACAGGAAGACAACATGTTGTAATCAAAAAACAAAACAAAACAAAAAAAAGCTTGAACTCAAATACATGCAGAGGCAGTCTGGTGGAATCTTTTTTCACAAAGAATTAACTGTTGAAGTGCATTTCATCAGTAGATGTACTGGGATGCATCTGTGTTTTTTCTTTAATAAAACTCAACTTTTACCTTCTTACACACATTTAACCCCCCAAAATTACAAACTTGGCAAACACTTGTAAGAAACACCTTACAGCCTTTTCCCATTAATTATCAGGATAATTTGTTGCAGTTTTAAAATGACTAGAAGATTTTTTGAAGTATGCTTGTCTTATTTCCCATCAGAAACAAACTTCTTGGCTAACTGAAATACACTTTAAATCTGTCTTGCTCCAGAAAATTGTAACTTTTAACAGAATTACGTTCCTGTGGTGAATTCGTTGAATTCATGAAACACTTTTCTAATGACAGAGACCACTATAGAGCTGCATTCACCGAATCGCAGCCACATTTAATTATTCAAGGTAGTTTGAAAAGTTTCTATCTAAGGAAAACCCATCAGATTGCATTGACTTGCATCCCAAGCTGGACAGTAAATCTGCTCCGCCACAGATTCCACTTCTTATTGTTAGAGATTCATGTCATTTCATTTGACTTGAGACAATAGTTTTAACCAATCTGTAGTTTCTTTTAAGAACCAGAGCATTGGTATTAGGCTCATTTATAGATTCCCAGAGCAAAAACTGATTTGCATTCACTCTGTATCTGCATACAGAGCAAATATTGATGCATGTCTTCTCAGGGAAAGATTTACATAGGTTTTCAGATATTGTACCCAAGTGGCTGAGAAAGATAAGATGCTGCCCTGAATAAGCAGTTGAGAGGCTAGTTTATAGGCATTGCCGAGAAAATCCCTTCTCCCTTAAGCTTGAAACTAATGAGCCACATATACTATTTCCGTGACGATTTTGAATAATACGGCTCAGCCTCGGGACTCGGATAGAATTGCCGATATATTAGGCACACTCACAACTTTCCGAGAGTAAGATACAACTGAAGTTACCTGCTGGTGTTTCATAATGGACATTTTATCTGAGCTGTGCCTGATCTCTTTGAAAGGTGGTGAGCAGTGTGGAACGTACCGCATACGGAACATAACTCTTACTTTGCATGAGAAAAAAAAAAAGTTTGAACAAAGTTTACATGTTAGCGGCACAAATGCCATAATCACCTAAGAGAACTCTCCTTCATAAACATTAGAACTCCCTAATGTTATAAAGTATTCGGTAGCAGTCTATCAACATTGATCTAATGTGACAGGGTTCAGTAAACAGTTTGGAGATGAAGGTGCGGAATGTTTAGCTATCCAATCACCTGCTACTTTGCATGCAGCCTGCTGCAAAGTAGACTGCATGCAACTGATGCATGCAGTCAACATTTTAATAGCGTACAAGAAGGCTATTGTTGAGGAAGGAATAAAACCTGCTGGCTGTAAATTAAAACCTAACACCCAGTGACACCATTACCAAAACATCTGAATCGTTGCACCATGTAATTGACCTTGTCTGCTCAATAGAGTTGGGACTATCTTCTGCAGTGAATGTGAGCAGCTTGAAATGCCGGCGTGGCGTAGCGCATTTGGGGGAGATCTTTACATAATTGCAGACGGCTTTGTATCCAGCATAAACCGACACAAAATCCCAGACTAGAGGTTATTAATTTGGACACAGAACAATGGGCAGATGGAGCAGGTAATTGTAAGGAGCTGTTGAGCAGACAGCGGAGGGTTTAATTGAATTAAAATATGGTTTCACCCCACAGGCAATAAATCGTATCTGGTTTCCAGAACATTCTCTTTTATGTTCTCCTAGTAAAAGTAAGGAGATCTGTTGTTCATCTCTTGGAAATTCTGTATGTCTGTTTATTTTCTGAAGCCTTTATGCAACGGAGGACAAACAGCTTAACGTGTGTCTGTCTTCAAATTGCATTTTGGAAAATGCAGCAGTGAATTTTCCAAATCCCAATTTTCTTACAATGAAGTATTAACTTAATTCTTTTGTATCTTATCAGTCAAAAACTTGCCCTCTGGATATTTTGTTATTGATGTTTTAGCCTCGGAAACTCTGAAGCCTTTTTACTCTCATTGTGTTTGTAAGGCCCAGAGCCAGAGGAAAAATAAATAATTGAAATGTTGCGTTTCCTTACGCACCCTTTGTTTTTCTTTGCTTTACATTGTGTTAAATGTAAAGCATTTACATTTAACACAATCAGTGTTCAATCAGTGTTAAATGTAACACTGATTGTTACACTGATTCTAAGGTTGCACAGGGTGACAGGGTGTTCAGGTATGATTGAGCACACCTGAACATAAGCTGCACCCTCTAACTTTAAAAAGCCAAAAAAAAAAAAAAAAAGTGCATACATAAGCTGTAGTATAAGCTACAGGTATCCATGATGTAACAAGATGTATTCAGATAGAAATATATTACACAAAGATTTATATAACTTTTAATGGAAGTTAAAAGTTCCATACAGAAATACAAGTAGTTCTGGTAACATACAGAAATACATGTCTGTAACACAACTGCCGAAAAAATACAGTGGACTACTATTGAAACCACGGAAGTCGTATTCTTAGTGCCCAGCATTTTCCTGGCCAAAGTTTCTGCTCTCATCATTTGCACATTTTTAGATGTAAAATGATCAGCGTACTTATATCTGGCATTCACACATTTTTAAATGTCATAAATGTTAATTGGGAAGTTTGTGTAGTTACTTTATAATTCTTACTTCAGCAAAAGTGAGACGGGGAAAATGTGTGCTTTACATTTTGCTGCGCAGTAATCGTGCCCAATAATAGTTTTCTGATAATTGTGCTCATTTATATGTTCTTGTAAGAAAGCCAAGATGTTACTTATAGTGCATTTATGAACAGAGAGCATTGCAGTTGGTGAATAATAAAAAGAACCCTCAAATATAAGTTTTCCATATAATTGTGCACACTGCCTATTTGATTGTAAAGTTCTGCATATGAATAGATTTTGATGCTAAATTGATAAAACATTGCGAAAACAACTTGTAAACTGTCACGGTGTCAACGTTTTGAGATGTGTTGTGGGGATTTTTGTTTCATATGTTTCGTTTTCTGTCGAATGTCAGGTTTTATTTTGATCTAGGTCATTCTCTCTGCCTCCTCTATTAATTTAGCTCATGTGTGTCACCTGTGTCTCCTAATCAGTTATTCCCCTCGCCTGTTTCCTCTTGCATTTAAGTTTTAATCATGTCCTTGTCTGGTGTGGGGGGGTCATGTCTGTCTATTGGCTATGGTTCACCAGTGTGTGGCCTGGTCGTGTCAGAAGTAATAAAATTGTAAGATGCCACTCTGCTGTGTATCTTTTGGCTCATCCTCACCTCCAAAAACACCCTTCCTGACGACAACCTCATTATTTGGAGAACAAAATGAGGATTTTAATAAGCAGGAGTGCATGGGCATTTAGCATGACAGAAATATTTTATGGGCTTCATTAGCCACGCAGAAAGAGAAAAACATACAACAATCAGAAAAGTGTTTAAGCAGGCAAGAAAACATAGGGCTAAGAAGTCAAATTTAATAGAACACTTCCAGGCAGTCGGCAACACTCTGTAAAGTATTCTTCCCTTGATCATTCCCAGGAGGCAGCCTGTATTCAGTTTCCTCGGCAGGCCTGCGTCTTTTCTCGAAACCATGAAATGGGCATCAAGCAGCTCGGGACAATAAATATTTTTCCATTAATATTCAAAACCCATTCGCCTTAAAGTTCTGTATGCTAATGGTTTAGTGGTCTAGCCTTCCGTATTCAATAACCCGGGGAGAAGCTTTCTGCAGAATTTATATGAAGATTAAAAAACTAAAGCAGAATTGGAAAGTATATTTCTCATGTGATTTTTGTTGTTGTTCTTTTTTTTTTTTTTTTCCCAGGGGGGCTTTTCTGTACTGATAAGAATTTGTTCAACTGAACCCACTGAAACAGTTCATTATTTAGCATAATAATAAAAGTACAGGACCACCCCGAAGCCTTTAGACGCACCTTATCAAATTACAACATCCTCACAGGCTGATAATCAGAAAAACGAAGGCTGTAACCTGTGAAGAAGGCATTACGGGATGAAGTGCCTCACAACTAAGTATATTTGCCCACTAGCTAGTTAAATATAGCAGAGCACTGGCTATAGGATAGAGCATATCCTTTAAAAGGTCTCCACATTTTGCGTAACAGCAGGAAGAAAAAAAGAAAAGAAAAAAAACAGCAGTAAAAAGATGGATTAAGTCCACCGAACTGCGCATGATTTTAAACTGATAAAAAGAAAAGAGAAATAGACAAATTTAATTCACCGAACAGCATGAAAATCTGCAGGTCCTTGAAATGAAAGGCTGTCAGAACCTCAATATCAAAGTTCTGTGTCTGGATATCAGCAAGCAGACCAGTGTACAGGTTCAAATGAATACAGCAGAACACTGACAAAACATGCTAATAAGGTCTGCTTGCTTTGAAGATGAGAACTAATGACCGTCCTGTTCGATCAGTTGAGTAAAAGCTTACAAACCCAATTAGAGCGGGCTTTTATGATGGATGAAAGGCCCCCCCTATAACGGCTTGCTAATAACTGCCCCTTTGCACAACAATGGTCTAATTGGAGTAGACTGATGCGATGTGAGCCATTTGTAAGACATCTGCATCTGTATGTTCAAACTCAGCGTAATTTAGTTATGTTTGAAGAGGATAAACTATAACAGATGACATGAAATACTGGCAGGCATTCCTCTGTGCGCTGTACGCTGGGGTGAAGTGGTAGGACTTTGGTTCTCAGGTTTTATACCTTATGCACATCTGTCAACACGAGTCACCAAGGGAGATTTTTTTTTTTCTACAGAGCAAAATAAATGATGTTAGCTTCACTCAGGTAACATCATTACGGGATTGTGAGTGACCTGACTTGTTGTTACCTGTTGGTTATTTTGTAACAAAATTATTCTTATCTTGCAGGGAGTGTGACTTGTAGAGATGTCTTGAGTAGTCCTTGTCCAGCTTGTTCAAAGTACTGAGGATGGGAGTCGAACCCGGGATGGATGCGTAGAGGTCTATAGCCTAGTGACTAGGGTGACTGCTCTCATCACTGTGCCACTGTCCTATTTTATGTTTCAGGTTAAAGAATAGCTTGTTCAAAAATGCTTTTATCATGCATTCTGTAATTGCATGTAATGTGGCGGGTGGGGCAATTGTAGCTCTCTGGTAGTGATCATGTTTCAACTGGGAATTTGTTGTCTAGAGCTAAGTTTGTCTGGATGATGTTGCCAAAGTATTAAACTCCCCTCCAAACAACAATATGTAGGCGTTCAAATCACTTCCACGACCCCATCTGCTTAAAATCAAATCTCTTTGGTTGAAGTATGCTTCTACAAACATTTGTAAACGTCCTCATCATTTAATGTTACACAGTTAAATGTTATTGCTATTATAAGAAAGTAGAAACAATTACAGCTTTCTGCCTCCAGAAGATTTATGAGGAAAAGTAACAGCATGTTGCACATAAAGAAACGGTTTTTGGTCATTAATGATTAGCAAGTATGATAAAACCAGGAGTTTGGACACTTTTCTGATCCAAAGTCTACAAAGGGTGTGCGAACAGTGCACCAGTTTTCGTTGCCATTCGATTGGAAAATATTTATGAGATCAAACTTTCCAAGTAATTTGAACTCCATCATTGAACAGTGAGACTGGAAGTTATTCACAAGTTGGAATCTGCCCAGAACTGGATGGACATTTGCAACAAATTCAGACAGTAAAGAGAGCAAAGAAACTTCTGCAACTCTAAATGTTGTCTCTCTACAAGCCTCAGTTACAACAATAAATGTTAAAATTAGCGATCCTACAATTGGGGGAAAAAACGAAGAAAAAGTGTTACCTATTTCTTCTTCTTAAATATAAATACTTACTAGGGACGTCCTGATCTGATCCTCAGTGTTTTTGATCCAAATCAGGACAACATGAGGAAACCTCAGCTCCCAATACCTAGAATTGGTCCTGAACCTAAAACACATAGTCATGCTAAGAAAAGTTTGAATCTATAGAGTTTTGTTCACACAGAGTTGGTACATATTTTAATATGTGTAATTAGTACACTTGAGGTTAGAGTTGCTAAAGGTTTTTATTTTTATTTTTGATAGACATTATAATTGACATTTCCCTGTCAGATCCTAAGAATTTACAGAGTCTACAAGTTTTACAGAGTCAGTTAGTTTTATATCAAATGAATATCTGCCACCATCTCTTCCTCCTGTGTGTGTACTTACTAAAATATACAACTTAATGCACAAAATATGAAAGAGGAAAACAATTATGAAGCTGCACACATTCCGATAAAGGGAGGAAACACACAGCAATCTCCCCGCCTCCTGGTTGTTCCGAGTTTCTCGTCGTAGCAGAAGCATCAGAAACGTCTGACAGGAAGAAGAATGGCATTAAAATGAACAGCTATTTTCCATCAGCAAAATTCCCATTAGAATTAGATGTGTCTCTGCTGACCCACAGATATTAGCAATAGAAAAAAAAAAATCATTTTAGTGCAGATTTTACTGAGTGTATCTCAAGGTGCGGTGGCTGGGTTGGGGTGGCGGTAACTGAAATTCTATAAGTCATGCTCATGGACTATTGATTGAGATTAATGACTAGGCCTTTGGGAATTAGGTCTAAAACAATAACCTATTACACTGGTTAATTGATCATTTGAAAAATCAATAGCAGTCCTATCCTCAGGCTAAAATTAATGTGTCTGCCCCTAATAATTCATTAACTGTTTGAAAAGTGGTTGGCATTTTTTCAAGAGCCAAATTAAAATCCAACAGCAGAAAAATATCTCGCTGATTTGTTCCGTGAAGTCAACAAGCCCTTCTTTTTTGTTCACAGCGAACTTCTGCAGTTTTGTCACTTTAGAATATAAGGTGATATACAAATTACATGAATAATAAATCACAATCTTCTAGATTACTAGTGGGGAAATTCAGTTCCTCCGACCTTTTTGGGTGATGAGACACATATACACCAGTGCTCTGATCCTGTGGCCTGACAACAGTGTTAACATTCCCGTTCTCTGTAAAATCCTTTTACAGACCAAATTACTATCACAGTAATAATCAACCTTGCCATACAAATTACAGGAAACCGTTTCAATGTTGTGTGCAGGTACGTGTCCAGTTTTTTTTTTCAGTATCTGTTTTATGCTTTTCTTTTTCAAGCCAGTACTAACTGGTTCGACAGTTAATGAACAACGCATATGTTCAAGTCTGGTGCCTAATCCACAAATACATTTCTTTACAAATGTAGCATCATATTTATAACATTAAAACTGAAAAATTTGCAAAAGTATTCTTACCCCTTAAATGTTTTCCCCTTCGTCACATCACAGTGTATTTTTTAAGATTTTTATGTGATAGAGGAGTTTTTAATTGTGAAGTTAAATGACAATTATTTACAATTAGTAGTCTGAAATTTGTGGAATTTTTATTCAGCCTCCACAGCTGCCGGTGTTTTGGGGTTTGTCTCTACCAGCTTTGTATATCAAGTGACAGGTTTTGAAAAAAAAATCTGCAGGCTCTTTAAAGATACTTTTACACGTCCAAGTACAGCATATGGAGTTGGATTTGGGAACAAAACGGCAACATTTAATACATTTGGAGCTGTTGTGGTTCGCTTTCATATTGTACTGTGTTGAACTTACAGTGGTGGCGCTACACCAAGAATTACTGGAGGAAACGACACAGAAATCTCTGAAGAAGACACTGAGCGTGATTTCCTTCACAAAACTTAAATCCTACGTCTTAGCAAATGTAGAATTTCTCCTTTTGACTTTGGAAAAAGACCACAAGCCATTTCTGCTAACGTTGGACACGCATGTTTATTTTAGTTTTATTTACCCAGAAATCCCTCTGTCCCCTGTTTTAATCCACTTCCTGCTTTTGGAATGATCTCTCGTCCGCTTGGCATTCACATATGCATTCAAACCACGCCAGAGTTCACTTCAACCGAACCGAGCCGAAGGTTTTTAGGCAGATCAGACCTCGCTATTTTGGTTCACATCAGAGTTTGAGTGTGCACTCAAGCCTCCCCAGACATGCCTGAATTTCTTAGCAAAAGAAGTAGAGTTCAGTTAAAGTGGACTAAACATGGCTGGTGTGAATGACTGGATACATAAGCTGATTCTGCACCGAAGCGGCTTTAACCAGAGACCCGCATAGTGCAGAGGAACGTAATTAGGAGTTTAATTTTGAAAAGTGCCAGGAGGACATGCGTCAATTATTGGAGTGGAATGACTTGTCCTTGTGGGTTTGTATGCATCGTAAACTAATCTGAATTTCTTTCATTACATTTTGACCAGCAATACAGAGAAAAAAATAAATATTTCGCTTTATTTGAGTCCCTCAAAACCTAAAGCTCCTCTGTCACACCTCCAAAGAAATAAGCTACTTTTAAAGATACATTTTAAGCAAGGCATGTTAGAACATAAGAAAAAGCATCTGTAAATTCTCTAATCTCAGGGAAGTAATTAAAACTCAAATGCGCTGTTGAGGTGCTGCATACTGATGAAAAAGCAAGAGATATTACTAGAAAACTTGCAGTTGTCCAAGACTGTATAGTGATAAAGAAATCATTTCAAAGGTTCAAAGGCAGGATTTTTGGCTTCAATTAAAGCTGACTTTCAAAAGAACCACCAGAGCGGGAGTGTACAGCTTTCAACAGAGGTTTCTGTACACAAAAACATTGATGTATTCACTGCATGCAGAACTAAAAGGACTGAAAGAATCAAGAAGCAGCCAAAATGCTTTGATCAACATGTAAGAGAGGCCAATAAAAATCCTGATTTAAGTGGACCATAAGGTCTGTACATGCTCTGCAAAAGCAACAAGTCCTTGCAGGTTGTTTTTGACACTGCAAAATATAAAAATAAAATAAAATAAAATCCTTTTTTGTGTGATGTCCACTAATATCTAAAAATATTGCTTGGCTGGTTAGAATTCGAAGTGAGTGTGGTTGACACAGTGGGAAGTCCAAATGAGGATTTATTCCTTGTGAAGTATAAAATGGAGTTGATCTTCCTAACCCAAGAAAACCAACAATAATTTCAAGCAGTTTTGAAATTATTGTCATCTGTTGAGGGAAAACTGTTATCTAAAGCTAGCATGGCTCTGTGTTAAATTTCAAAAGCCACAGTAATGCCTGATTACTGCCTGGCCATTAGAACTGAGAAATCCCCTACAGAGAACCTGTCTGATAAACTGGCATACACTAAAAGATTTAAAAAATAAAGAAATTCAAAAACATTTGAGGACGTTCACAAACACATGCAACACAAAGTTGTGAGGTACTCTTGGGTTTTTGCTGCGGTTAAGATTCAGCCTAGGAGCTTGGATTGGAGAACCCTTTGATCCGACAAAAGTTTAATCATAATTCAAAAACAAAATAATTTCTGGTATAAAAACAATGTTTTTTCAGCAGTCAAAACTGCCTTTTGTGTTTATGTATTTAATGACAAAACTAAAAATCAATCAACTAAAGCAGCAGCTTATGAAAATCAAAGTAAAAATTAAACAAAAAACAACCTCCAAAACTACACTGACATGAAGGGCCCATGTTTTTCCTTTCTCTTACAACCCACTTTCCTGTCTGACAACCCTTAAATAAACCCCACTCTGCAAATCCTGAGGGCTGCAGTCCTGCAACTTCTAGATGTGCTTCTGCTGCACCACACCTGAACAGAATAATTAGGTCATTAGCAAGGCTGGGAGAACTGATCTACACAAGTAGGAGGTCATTAAACTATTTCATTCCAGTGTTTTGTACCTGTGGCACATCTAAAAACTGCAGGACTGCGGCCCTCGAGGACTGGAGTTTAAGACCCCTGTTTTAAATAAAAGGATATGCAAAATATCAGACAGACCCAGTCTGACGTTTCACTGCCTAAAAAGCAACAAATCAACTGCAAAGTTGGCCAAGCAGCGGCGCTGATCTGCTTTGTTTATGGGGTAAAATGTTTGGCCTACAGCAGACCAGCCATTCGGGAAACTCCCTTAGCTCCCAACGGCTAAGCAGCCCCTCTGTGCATTCTAAAAATCTTCCGAGTCATTTTCGACACCTGGTGTTTCGAACAAGAAATGGGCAAACAAATTGTGATATTTAGGGGGGAATTGCTTTTTCTTTCAAGTTTAGCTTAGCTATTGTTCCTTAAAAAAAGAAATCCACATTTTTTGTTTATTTACATGGGTTACGATTAAATAAAGAAACTGAAAAATTCTGTAAAGCGCTGTAAAGGCACACTGTAGGTGTCTTCTTTTACTCCTCCTCTGAACCATCCTGAAGGGTGTTCTGGTCCTTGTCATGTAGAATAAGCTCCAAGTCATGGAGTTGGTGGAAAAACATGGAGAACACAAATAAGAAGAACCCTCTCACTCTTGAATAAGAGTGGTTTTCTTATTCAAATGACAATTTTTATATCTTTTTTGTGTTTTTAAAAAAAAAATAAATAAAAAAAAAATCTATTGTGTTATAAAGACAGTTATATTACAGATATTTTCCTAAGCAACATACCGTGGCTGCAAACATCCCTCCTCCATCACTTCACTTTATGAAGAGTGGACACGTTTAGCTGGAACGAACAGCAACGCACAAAGTTGGAAGAGGTAAAAGAGCTACATTATGTCAACCCTAGAGCATATATATATATATATATATATATATATATATATATATATATATATATATATATATATATATATAACCTCTGAGTTTGAGTCAGAATCGCTTGAGAAATTGCTGAATTGAGTGGAGTCCAAAGCCACGTTATCAGCTGAAGAAAATGTGTTCAGGACCACATGGCAAAAGCAAAAGTCTTCACGTACACAAAAAGAGTTTAGCCTACTTAGACAAATCTAAGAGCTGCTTTATGTGGAAGACAGGCCATGAAGCTGAAGCACACAGCTCAAACAGCGGACATGATTTTCTTGCTGGCAGGAACAGGCTGACTCCTGACTCCCTCGGGTCTGAGGTAATCTGACAGTATCAGTAAAGGTGCGAGAACAGATGTGCAAACTGGATGAGCTTCTCAGGTGGTTGGAAAAGCAACACAGAAGATTAAAAAAAAAAAAATGCTATCTGTCTTATGCTTCAAGTCCGAAAGTATGAATCCGGAGCTTTAGGGGTTTAGTTGAATTCACTACAAATTAGACTGTAACCTAACATTTAAAGAGTAGAGGTATCTGTAGAAAAATATGCGATGAAAGACCGAGGCAAACAAAAATTACGTTTTTGGCTATTGCTCCTTGGTACGATGTATCAATGTCTCAGTTTGACCTTTTCAACAGTACCAACAATTCCCTGACATTCCAGCATGGATCAGGAAGCCCAGCTGTAATGTTTGGTTTCCCTCATGAAACCAAACATCACATATTTTTGCATATTCCCTGTGCAAAAACATTGAGAGTTTCACTAGTTACTAACTTCACTTTAATGCAAGTCTTTTGTGTCTTGTTTCTAAATGTGTAGTTGTTTACTTGGGCTCGGAATTAAGCAATTATCAAGTCCCAGAATCTGTCTGACATCCAGGTAGTATTTAGTCCGGCCTGTGTACCTTTTCCTAGATAATCCATCCCGCATTAATCTGGTAATATTTGCTATGCGAACATCCAGACTATTCTGGACTGTACAATAGATATGAAGACAGGCATAAACAAACGTGTCGGTAAAGGTGCTCAACTCATTGCCATATTTTTGTATCAAAAGCTTCTCTGGAGATTGCTTTCTCTTATTGTTGATGAAATTATGCAATGACAAACTTGCAGATGAGTAAATAGAGACTAAAGGCAGAATGTCTAGGTAGGATGTTGGTCAGAAATCTATTGTCTTTCAATCTTACAGATTAACTCTTAAAAGTGCGTGTTTCACTTTAAACACTTCTTGAAGCCTTTGTATCCTAACAGGTCTAAACTTCATATTTTCAGCAAAAAAAAAAGAAGCTTAGAAAATGTGCTTCTACTGCCCCTATGGAGGCTTTCCTCACCACCTTTTAAAAACACATATATTGGGGCGTGCTGTGGTGGCGCAGGGGGTTAGCACGCCCCACGTTTGGAGGCCTTAGTCCTCGACGAGGACGTCGCGGGTTCGACTCCCGGTCCCGACGACCTTCACCGCATGTCTTCCCCCCTCTCCTCACCCTCCTTCTTGTCTGCCTACTGTGGAAAAAATACGAGCCACTAGCGCCGCAAAAACTCTTCGGAGAAAAAACCCCCCAAAAAAACCCACATATATTGAAGGAAACATCCTTAAAACATTACAAAGAACATGAATCTCCAATTCTTTATTTAATCATTACAAATACAACTTTGGTTACACCTTTTTTTTGTGTCATTTGGAACAATAAATCCCTGTTAAAGTGAGGCCATTGTCTTGTGGTCACTATTTTGATTAGCACTCAGAGCAACTTCCATTACATTTGAAAGTCTCCCTTAGACCCAAGGGTTGGGAAGTGGTGGTGGCAACACTAACCAAGTTCAAGAGCATTTTCCAGTTTTCAGAGGTAACAAAAAAAATTCCTCTTGGCAGCTGTAAATCTCAAGCAATTTTAAACTATTTTATGTGCTGAACGCTGCCTAAAGCGTTCCTTAGAAAGCTTTAGGCACTTCCTTAGTGATACTAAGGATAAACTCCTATAAAGTGCTACTAACAGTACTTCTCTGTGTGGCACCATTCAGTCAGAAACTGTAAATTCAACCTATTATAAAATATTTTTGGCCAAATGCAACCCTCATGGTTCAGAAGTATGCACTTTTTTAAATCATTGCTCCAAAACACAGCATTTAAACGACATAATCAGTGTACATAGCTGAATGTTTCTTTCAACAAATAAAACATAAGTTCAACCTCCAAATCTTTGCTTTCACAGGTTTTTTCTCAAGTGAATTAAAGCGTTTTCTCCAGAGCTTGCAGATGTTGTTATGAGTGGCAGAGAAAGAGGCTGCAGGACGTCTAAGAAAAAGAGATGAAGAACTATGCTGATGTGGACGATCTGAAAATATCAGGGCAGAAGACAGATGTGTAATGGCAGTGGGAGAATGACAGGCGATGTAGCTCAGCCACTGTAGGGGTTGGCAGGAGAGGTCGCAGGAGAGGTCAGAATCAGCATGAATGACGGTCAACTTCATATAGATGTGTCCATCACAGGGCCCACAAAACAAAGATGAGGCTGGACAGAATTTTAAGAGGTGCAACACGGACACAAGGCTCATTCTGGTACGGACTAGTTCAAAAAGTAGGGGTACTAGAACAAAATCTGGAAAAAAACTTTTACTTTAAATCATCTTCAGCTGCAGCCTGTTCTCTGACAGTCACAGCTGTGACTCTGTGACAGATTAATGTGCAGGGACCTCATGATGGTACAGAAGGAAATAGATCGATGTGTAGTCAATTTGGTGCACTACTCTAGAAAACTAAGCATAGCCGAGGCCAGTTGGAAGATTAAGCAAACATCCTCTATCAGCACCTTCAATCCTGTGAGTCTCAGACAGATAAATGGGAAGCTGCTTACAGGGAGCTATTATCTCATGTGACTTTATCAATTACACAGGATCATTATCTTGAAGCTAGAAGTTGGGGGGATTGTTGTTAAATGTTAAGTTGGATGTCATTTTGAAGAGAAAGAGGATTTCTGGAGGAAACTTAGAGGTGGTAGGAGGAATCTCAGGAGGGTAGAAAGTTGCGATAGCGACAGATTTCAATAAATATGTTAGTGAAGGAAACAGAGGTGACATGGAGATGCTCGGTAGGTAAAAGAGAGGAAGTGTGGAGAGTTGCTAAATGGAAATCGCATTAGCAGAAGACGGTGGACCATAGGATCCCATACAGAAGTGGAGGAAGGTAAATACAGAATTGTGTCCAAAAGGAGATGAGGAATTATAAAGTAAAGTCATCAGAGGGCATAAGAAAGCAGCACAGGAGGTTAGCGTTCAGGAAGACGGCAGAAAGAAAGAAGACTAAAAAGCCAAGGGTCCGACGGTTCAAATCAAACAAGCATGAATGTTGCAAGAAGTTCACGGATGAGTTCAGGTAGGTTCTTTGGGTAAAAGAAATCCCTACAAGAGGACTGGTGTGAGAGCAGATAAGGTGGAGACGGAGTGCCGTGGTGTTTTTGATGAGCTTGTTTTTGTTAAGCGGAGTCCTGGACAGTGAGAAGATGTCAAATGATCAGAGGACGAATGTGCTGCTGCAGCTTTTACAGTATAAAATGCTGTAAAAAGAAGACTTCCAAAAAAAATCTTAAAATCATAGCATGTCTAAAAACGTCTATACATAAATTGCATAAAACTTAACAGAAACACTTATTTGTCATGCATTTTTCATACAATTACACATTTTTATGCAGAAGTTATTCCAATGTCACATTTTTCTTCAATGCGCTACCAGTTCACATACTGAATTTAATGAAATAAGGTGTAACAATGAGTTGTTTGAAATTCAGATTACATACTGTGGCATCAAACCTTTAAAATTCAAATGCTTCTGTTTTTTTTACATCTGCTGTGTCTGATCTCTGCTTCTGGAAGAGAGAAGTAATTATGTGGTTGTGTGATCAATTCTGCATCATCAGTTTTCATCAATAGATTCAGTCGCTTAAGAGAGAAAAAAAGGATGGCAACAAAGAACTTCTTTGGTGTTTTCAATATAAATTTAAAAAGCAAACTGCTGAGGTGGAAGTCCTTGATTTAGTTCCTTGACCTTCGATGCTTGTCCTTATCGCTCTCGCTTCATTTTGATTACTTATGTTCAAATGAATTCAGTTTAGGTTACATAGGTAGCACTTTATTACAAAGAAAGCAAATTTAAGTTCAAATTAATCAATTTAATTTTAGTACAGTCAAATCAGTTCAACCAAATTCACGATTACATTTCACACTCGACAACAAATAAAAACTTTCCTACGCTCCCCTTGATCTCCAACAATATCTGAATGCTACTGGACCTCAGCAATCCTCTTTTGAGTCTGCAGCACATTTTTAGTCGATGGCTATCAGAATATTCTGTGGGTTCCTCACATAGCAACACCAGCATGACGAGGCTTGTATTGAAGTTTTGTTGCAGTCACGGTTTCTAATTTAGTATTTTGGGATACCAAGAAGGTAGTCTGGTAAAACCCAGCCCCTTGTTGTAACACTTTGCTACATACAGAAGGTCTGAGCTCTCAGCAACTGAGGAGTGGACTGTGTTGAGGTTTTAAATTTTACCCAATTGTTAATGTTTGGTGGTGACTTGTGTAAAGTGCCATTTCGACGCTATGAAGCTTGTCGGAAATCGCCAGCACTGTAAACAACCATCCTCCACTGCGAAGGCAGAAGTGTCAAGACAAACGAGGCGGCTGCTAGTGTTAATTCAATATTTGGAGGCATGGCCGACACCGACTAAATGGCTTCATTCACCTCCACTGCTGTCATTGCTAAAAGTACAGGCAGACTACAATTCTAAAGCAGTTCAGAAGATCAGTCATCTTTCACAACTTCTCTTTCTGTTCGCTGATCGGCCCGGTTGAAATTCTATTCCACGAATTCAAGTCAATAGGAGGCCGCCCAGACTGACCTGCAAGCAAGAGCTGAATCGAGCTAAATATCGTAGGAAGGCAGTGGCTTAACAGACATCAATAAGCTGGATTTTGCTGTTTTCAACAATCTCTTTTAAGTCCAAAGCACCTTAACCAACAATATGGTGGAAACAGAAGAAGGACTTCAGTAAAATGGAGTATACTCACGTTGCATAATTAAAAAGGACTCTTAATCATTCTACAACCTTATAAAACACTGTTTATACCATACGCTCTGCGGTCTGTTTATGCCCAAGCAGTTTGAAGGATTTACAATCCTGTGAAAAACAAAACACAGTGAAATAAACAAACAATAGTCAAATTGTTCATCCTAAGCTAATCTCTGCCGAGTCACATCTCTTACATGAACAATTCTGGTAAGACAATCTCTGGTAGACAATGAGTTGCATGATGAAAAAGGAAGTGTAGCCTATGCACTGTTGTCCAGTGTTATTTCAGCCTACAGCCAATACTGAATCCAGTATTAAGCAATAAATATACTCCAACTCTGATATGATACTGCCAGACCATATCATGCCTGTGACATTCAAATTAGCCTATTTGATGAAACCAACAAAATGTGGACACGGGACTCCACTGCAGTGGATTTTAAAGGCCATTATAGGAACTCAAAAACGTTTCCACAGTCAACATTCTAATACCTGAAAGTAACAGAATAACATTAACCTGCTTTGGCCATTTTAAATGTTATAAAGGCAATATTACAACAACATGCCAATAGTACACTACAATTTCTTGGATTTTGTTTTTGTCAATCGTAATATTTTATGTTATTGTCATAAAAAAAACTCCTTTGAAAATGTAAGAGCTTTCAGCGACATTGTAAAAATTCATTGCATTTGTTAAAAATAAAACACTAATGGCAGCTTTCAGTGCTGTTTGGTCAGTGTAAATATAATGAAGTGCATAGCATACTCATCAACTTCATTCATTCAAGGATATGAGCTCTTCAGCACTCGCTCTTTGACTAAGGTTGTAAGGGTCAATTTGAGGTTCTTGTTCTATTTAAATTCAAAAATACTTTATGTATGTAATAATGTTAATATAATCCAGTATTAAGCAATAAATATACTCCAACTCTGATATGATACTGCCAGACCATATCATGGCTGTGACATTCAAATTAGCCTATTTGATGAATAGGCTAATTTGGGTAATTTGGGTAACTGGGTAATATATCTTTATATTATTATATAAAGATATATTACCCAGTTGCCTAAATGTTTGAATTCATAATTTAAGGTATGAATAACTATTATTTAAATAACTACTGTGAAGTGCATTTGGTTGCTAGATCAGTGTGCAATAATTCAGGAAGAGAACAGCGGTCATCTAAGCTACACTTAAAAAATTGTATGCTATTGGCTCATAAAATTTATTTTGAAAAGTTATGCGATTAGTTTCATTACTTATAAAATTGCCAGAATTGTATCTTTATTTACTGTTAACACATTACAGCTTCTTTTTTTAACTAGAAGAATCACAACAGGACCAGTCCTGACATCAGTAGTTGGTCAACAATCATCGTTTCACCATCTCTGCCTCACGCAGCCTGTAGAACTAGCGTGCATTGAGTCACTTGAAGCCATCTGTGCTAACCCTGTAACAACATTACTATCATGTTTGCAAACAGGGGGGCGATTGAACAGGAGGCTTTGGATGCCTTTGGTCTCTCATTTCTCTCGGTCAAACACCTCTTTAAAGGGTGAGCATTGTGCCAGCCATTTTGAGCTGTGCAGAGCTAAAACAGGGGGAATTGATGTCTAGCCTGCTGACAAAGCGAAGACTGCCAGTAACTTCTCCGTTCCAAAAGGCAAGGCTCCAGCCAGCGCAAGCCCAGCATCCTCACACAAAACGACTGTTTGAATCTGGCTGCGGCAGAGAGGCTTTAACAGACTGGCCACGGAGACAGGACCTGCTGAACGTCTGATAAGTCTCATTTCAAACAGGATGGCAGTCTCCTCAGTTTTGATTACAGGAATTATAAATATCATCAACAGGCTCAGTTGTGAAGCTGCTCTAAATTAATACGTTGTGGCTATCCAAACAATGACGACAGTCTAACTTAGGGATGATTCAATGATGCCCTCAAGTGGCCCAAGCGCAGCAGCTGCATCAGATACAGCAGAGAGCGGAGGCCTATGAGATTGCCTTTGTGTCAAGCTTTGAATTAAGACTGCCCTCAATTCAGAATACATGGCTGGGAATATTCATTATCATAACCTGCTGCCTGTATCTTACTGTGTGCCAGATGAAGGGTGGAGAACAGGAGGTGGCATTCCCTGCTTTTGATAGAAAGTATATCAGCAGATAGCCTGCTTTAAAGTTTAGCTTGTTAAAGTCAAGAGACTATGTGGAGTGAATAAAGGCCACTAACATACGCTGTCTGGCTACTTCACGAGGTACACCTATTCAATTGATACTTCACAGCAATGGCAATTAGTCCAAACGCAAGATAGTTCCTTAATGTATTTAGGTAACTAGATGTGATGAAGACAACTAACTAAACCTCAGAAAGAGCAAGAATGTCACTTTGAAGGCGGCATGTTTGTTAGTGCCAGAGAGGCTGGTATAATCTACTGAGGGTTTCATCCAGGAATGGTTTGAAAAGGGACATTTTGTTTTCAGATGATCCAAAGCCAATAGTAGCTCAAAAAGACATCTCTAAAAAGACAAAGTGTTGTACCAGCACAAGCATTGCCTGGTCTGACAAGTTTTGATTATACAGTCAGAATTTGATATAAAAAAACATGAATGAAAGTTTATATCTATATCGTTTCAGAGGGCTGCCTTTGGTGTACAGTACTTACATTGACACACATTAAGTCCCTTAGTACCAAATGAACATCAGGTAAATGCTCCGTCAATGTCTTTGCTAACCATGTCCATTCCTTTATGACCGTCTCGTGTTCATCTTGAGTATAGAACACCATAATTATCAAATAACTTAAAACTGGTTTCTTGAACACGTCAATAGGGTTAGCATGATTAATCTTTAGGTTACTCCAATGACCTCAACAATGCAACAGAGCACCTTCGAGAGGTATCAAATGAGAAATGATCACAGATAAGCAGCTATCGTGACAATACGGAGCAGAATATCTGAGGAACATTTCCGTCACCGCGTTGATCTACGCCACCAAGAACGGCTCTTAAACCAAACTGGTACAAGATAACTAATGAAGTGGCTATTGAGTGTAACTCTGCAATATGTATTTCATGGCTTTAGCGTGTTTCACTAATGTGTCCCATATGAAAAGGTCCCTTGCTTAATTATCTGGTAACATGGCTGCTTGTGCATCTGTGGTACAAAGTAACTGCTTTAATCCCTGAGTTGGTTAGCGTTACATCTCAAAAAACATGAGATGTAACGCTACATCAGCATCTAGCTGGGAAAGCTAGATGCTGAACGCCAATTACCTTGACAGGTACTCAGCTACATTCATGTGGTTTTTTCACTCACCACTTTAAGAGTCTGTCACAATGAGGCACATTCACACATTCTGACAGCATTTCATAACTTCCACACAGCTTTTTTCCATCTTACACACAGTGAAATAAATGGTTGGACGAGGTGAAGCAGGGCCTAAATCACTGCACTACCAAATGGAAGGCAAGTGCTGAACTTGTGATACACTATATGGACCCTAAGACATTTAAAAACCAACCTGGACTGTTTGAAATAATGTTGTGTGAAGATGTCATCAGCAGTTTGTACTTTATCTAAACCAGACTAACGTTACAGTGAAGTTAAAAGTGAGAAACTGCAACATTTAGTTTGTTCATTTTCCCCGAACAGCTGGCACTGTCATTTTACAAAATAAATCCCCAGAACTGAGAGACTGTAAGAGTGAGTGATCAGGACAGTGAAGATGACTTGTCTGTTTCTGGGGAGATAAGAAGATATCTGTGTGAGCCAGAATACAACACAGGATATTGGCTGATGGGAGAAAAACAAGAAAACAGAGCACAGAAAAAAATGGGCACTGCTTGTGTGTGAAACTCTCATAGTGAGAGAGAGAGCCCCATCAACCTGCTAGCTCAGATGTGATAGCCATATATCACTGCCATCAAATCTTCACTGCAGTTGTTGTCACGAATGGGACTTGCCAAGAACACAACTCCATCGTCTTTCCGGCAGGGAGAGGGGATGCTTTATCGTCAGTTTGTATTATGAAGAGTTTCCTGCACTCATAAATTCCGCTAGTTTAATGAACTTTTATGACAGAAGAAAAAAAGTCAAAACATTTAAAAGTCTCTCTCGGCTACTGGAATAAGGTGACAGCTGTACTCATCAAGATGGCTATATCTGTAGAAAGAAAAAGTTCTGCAGACATTTCTGTTGGATACCAGTTGCTGTCAAATCAAATGGAGAATTCTGGATGTAACTGGATCAGGATCTCAGTCAATTGTAACAATAAAAAATCCTGTTTCAGAAAGAGGTGAGACACATAATAGGAGGATTTTTTTTTTCATCGCCTACCCATCCATTTTCTACACCTGGTTGTTCTTGTAGAGTGATAGTGATGCCAGTACTTTTTTCCAGCAGTCACTGGGAGAGTGGTGGAGTGCACCCTGGACAGGCCACCAGTCCGTTACCCAGCAACATTAAGACACAAGAAAAACAACCGTGCACGCCCACTCTCATGCTTAAGGACCATTTTAGAGAGATCAATTAACTGAACAGCCGTCTTTTCGGACTGTCCAGGAGGAGTGAATGCTGCAAGTCAACAACTTGATGCAATTTGCTGAGTTTCCTTAGACAGAAAACTTTTTTGAAACTAATTTGAATAGTGAACCAAACGTAGTGCACTGTTAGATAAGTAGGAGCAAATGGAATGCATGTATGACTTTGTTTTGGTAAAGTGCCTCAAGATGATGCGGTGTGAGTTGACATTATGTAACTAAACTGAAGTGTATGTGTGATTACGCCAAAGAGACCCCACACACATACACAGGGGGGGGGGGGAAGCAAACTACATGCAGAGAAACCTCAGGCAAGGATTCGTACTCAGGACCGTCTTGTTGCTCTTCTTGTTCCAATGTGCAGCCCTGATTTTCTGATCATTTCTTTCCTACATATCTTTGTCACTCACCACTCATCCCTTGGACATATTTTTCCACACTGTTAGATTTAGGTAGTGTGACATTTTATATTGGTTGATTAGCAACATTAGTCAAAAAATGACACTAATTTCTTTATGTTTATATATTTAAAAAAAATACTGATACCAAGAACTTTATTTGATGTTGAAGTGAAAAGAAAACAACAGAAAGATGATAAAAGCAAGCGGTCACAGAAAAGCAAGTGCATAACACGGTGGATAAGTAATACTTATTGAATGTTACAGTGGCTCTCACAGAAAATGAACAGACAGAGTTCTAAAATCATACAGCAGTTTCCATTTAACATGCGCTTTTGTCTCTTGACATCAAATAAATACTGACTAAGCAGAAAGCTGGAGCTTTTCACAAGTGTTTTCTCCTGACAAGTGACATCCTGGCAACACAATTACGAGAACCACTTTTTTTTTTTTTTCCTCACAAACTTTCCTTTGACTCTTTTTAAAAAACACATTAAGGTCTCTGCTGAAAGACAGAAGAAAGATCTGTGGCAGCTACACAAGCCCAGAAGCTAAAACCTGACAAATCCATATCCCATTGACATTTCTAGTCAGAACAATTTGACCTGAAACTCTAAAGGAGTTTTTTTTTTTTTTTTTTTTTCTAGAGTGCTGAGCCCCAACTGGTGTCCAACCCTCTCTTCTCCCAGACGTCTTAAAACTCCCACCCACCCATTGCTATCACATTGATTGAGTCCATTGAAGGTCTAGTACTGACTAAATGGTGCAGTCTCCTTCAACTCATGGTACCCCTGGTGGTTTGGCTCTGTAAAGAAACAGAGAGGTCAGTTAGGGCAAAGAAGTACCACAAATCCATCTCTTCTGCATGTGCCAGAAATGTTAAAGAAATACTACAGGCTGCTTTCTGTTTTACACAAAAAGGCAACGGAGTTAAAAAAAAAAAAAAAGAGAAAAGAAATAATAATAAAGAAACCATTCATTTTGAGTAAACTGTTTACAGTTTGAGCTGCTCTCACCTCCGTTTAATCTCCTTACACAACAATATGAAAAGCAGCATGTAAGCAGCAGTAGCATTCTGGGGATTACTAAATGATTTTCTGTACGTCCCAGATGATGAAAATGAAAATAGACGCTAAAAGTATACGTTTGAGTGTATAGATAAGTGTTGTGGTACCCAGGCTCATATTTTCTTCCATTAGGGGCTTCTTCTCACTGCAGTTCACCACTCTTCCCTGAGCCGCTCCCAGAATAGTCATGATGTCCACCAAGTTGAGCTTTCCTTCCTCCTTGGCCTCCTCTATTTCTTCAGCGAGCTCCATCGCTGCTTCTTCGCGTTCCTCCATTTCTTCTTGCGTCAGCATTGCGTTCAAGCCCTGCCCGGCTGTTGTGTTGCCCACTTGTGGCGGCGGAAGGGAGCACAAAGCTCTTACCTGCCCGTAGGATTTCAGGTGAGCTACGTTGGCACGCAAAAACAGCAAGAGGACGTTGAGGTCATTCAGTGGGCAGCCTAGTCGTTGGCGGTTGATGAGATCCAGGGCTGGGAGGACCTCATACACAGAGATGAAGCTAGTGTCCCAAACAAAGAGTCGAATAATGCTAAAAAGCACGATGGGTCCCAGCAGGAGGTAGATTGCTCCGTTGACCACACTTATCACCTGAAAGACCAGCTGCCCAATCATCTTGCACTGAACCAGTTCAGGAATCCAGTTCTGATCCCGCAGCATGCCTGTACGAACAAAGCAGTTAAACTCATCCTGCAGTAAGGCCGAAAGGTGGAAGTAGGCAAGATACAGGCAGGCAGAGGTTATAAAGGTCAGGAGGAGGAAGCCCCGCAAAAACAGCATGCTGACGAGGAAGTACGAATTTTGCTTGCACTGCATGTATCTCTCCAGAAGGGGGTACTCAAAGTATCTCTTCCGCTTGGCTCTGGAAATAGACAAGAAGAAGAGAGTCAGGAAGACGTTGCTTTTCACACAGCAACATGTTTTCTCAACCGCCATCATAGTCCTCAAGATGCCGCTCTATTGATAGGCTACATGTTACTGGATTGGACATCACATGACTATCGTGTGACACACATCATGAGGCAGGAATATCGACGGTCGATAAAAAGACTAAATCAAGCAAAGAGTCTGAGAAAGGGATGTTTTTGTATTAATTGTAAACACTACGACTACCAGATAACAAGGTCCAAGTGTATCACATTTCAAAGTTGAGTAAAAAAATTTAACTGAAGAAAAAAGTAGCAAGGACGTGGCAATTAGGTGAGTGATGCCAGCTTAACTAGGACAACCTTAACATGTGCATGCTGACACTAAATATTTAATACAAACTATGTCTCCCACAGCGACAATTGTGTCAAATTAAATTCATAGTCCAATATAAAAGAGAAATGTGTTTAGTCTTCTCTTGCATCTTGGCAGAACTGATGGAAACCAGACTATTTATAAATTTATATGATGGGAGAATACATATTTTATGTATCAAAAAGTGGCCAAGAATATCAAGGTATTCCAGTTGGGAGAATACATATTATTATATTTGATATCAACAGCTTCTCTGCAGTATTTTTTGGTCTTTTTTTATTGTGTCAGTATGTTTTTCTACCGCTCCAATAAAAATACAATTTTCTGGAATCATTAGGACTCCAGAGGGGCGAATGAATACCCAGGAGGTTGGGCAAGTCACCATAAGCAAGACTACAGACTATATAGAATTTGACAGGCCAATATAAAATAACAAATGTTAGTGCCATGAGCAGAGCTGGAGAAGTCTTACCTTTGAAGCTCGGCCTGAAATGTGAGCGGGTTTTTTGTATTCTGCCGCATATCCAGAATGCTTTGGGCCAGTCGGACTGATCGGTTGTAAGACTTGTCAAGTTCATCTATTATGAAGAGCAGGTCTGAACCCAGTGTGGGCGTGACAAGCTGGCGCCAGATGAGAGCCGGCAGGTACATCAGGATGGCCATGGCCAACAGAGAGTAAGGAAACATCTGAAACGACGACGAGAGAAAGATGACAGAAATGGGCCAAGGAAACAATAAAGAGGGCAGGAACAAGTTCAAACAAACTAGAACTTGAACTTTCTGTTGCGTTTTGCAAATGAGGTCCTCATTAAAAATGTATGGTGACATTTTCAGCTGAAGTTTTTAGCAAGAAAAAAGAAAAGAAAAAGGTTTCGGTGTATTACTGTTCGCAGCCTATCAGTCGAGGTAAGTGGGTGAAGCAAGTCAAGGGAACCCAGTCAAACGCTTTCCACTCACTTTGTGCACCCAGAGCGAGCGCTCCTCAAAGTTCCCGTCGCCGTCAAACTCGTGATGCATGAGAGAATCCCAGCAGTACGTGTCGACATAGTCGGCCTGCTTAACTGTGAAATTGCTGGGAGGGAAGCAGCTGATTTGAGGCCCTGCGAAACAAACAAATCAGAGCTGTAATTTGAGCTGCAAACGTGAGGAACAGCTCTACAACTTTCACTTGATGATGCCGTATCGGAGCGCCTGCGAGCCGTCCCCCTGCACTCCAAATCTCCACATAAAAACTGACAGATAACAGCGCTGGAGGTTCATTACCGAACGCAGAGATCTGAGCTTGTTTTTTGCCCTTTTCCCTTCAGTGATACAGATTTTCAGCAGAGAAATCACGCTTCCAAATGGCAACCTGACATTTAAAAACCCTGGATGACTCCTTTCTAAGTTTGTTGCCTCTGCAGCCTTATATTTAGTCCACCTAGACATTACCACAATGTGGTTCAACCACTTGAATCCATTCTACACCAATCTGTCATTTACCATGGCTGCTCCACCCTCTAACAGTAGGCTGAAACTGGTGGGGCACACCCTTGGTGTGTCCCACCAGTTTCAAAGTGATGGGAGAGACTTTTTTTTTTTTTTTTTTTTTTTTTTTTTTTTAGCCTCGCCTTTTGTTGCCCAGCTCTGGAAGTAAAAACCAGCCACTAATTTACTGAGAGGGTGTGATTCGTGCTACAAGCCAACCTTATTATAGATCACAGCTACATGTTTCCATATGCTCTTATCATATGTGTGTGTTCTTAGTCAGCTAAAACTAAATCCACTTTACTTATGGGGATGTGTGTAGTTAAGATGGTGTTTCATAATTTTTAAACTTGAAACCTGATTCAAACCTTTTTTCTTTTTTTTTTAGCTCAACACAAAAGTGAAACAGACAATAACAGTTGTGGTAGAACATGTTAGGATTTTTTTTACATGTTTTTTTGGAAAGCAAGCTAAATTCAGGACCATTTATGGCTTTTCACAAACTTTTACGAAAGTTGTCTTTTCTGTGAGGCAAAGGCTTGTAAATGTCATCCACAAATGGTTGGAAAGAAAAACTCTTGTGGGTGGTGTGAGCACCTCGCATACAGAGACGGCTTTAAGTTCTCAGCATGGCTGTCTACGATTCCCAGTCTCGGGACCTTTCCTGCACATCTTCCCCTGTCCTTCCCTTAACCTTTCCTGTGTCATTGCTGTGAATTAAGGCCACAAGAGATCAATATTTGTGTTGCCACCATGATTTCCTTACAATGTATTTCAAATATTTTATTTATAAACCAAACATCTCGAAATCTGTTCAGATTTATCTACAGCTGAGCAGACTACTACAGACTGCTGCATCCCATAATATGCAGGGTTGGTATTTAAAGGCTCTATTTCAGGGTTTCTTAAGTTAACTCTGATCCTCAGGGCCTGCTGCCCTGCATTAGGTGCTTCACCTATGCCACATACCTGACTTAAATGAATGGAGAATTTTTGCGTGCTTCGGAAGCATTCGGTGGCGTGCTGATGAGGGTTATGCAATCATTTGCATCAGTTATGCTGTAACAGGAAAAAGCTCCGAAACACAAAGGACCGCGGTTCCCCTGAGGGCCAGGGTTCAGAAGCACTGCCTTAAGGCACGGATCCGGCGTGCTGGAGAATGCTGAATCGGTTTGCAGGGTTTTTACCCAGAAGTCTCTGTGTAGACGTGGGATCAGACACTCCTCTGGTGTCACCTCATCTCATGAGCGATCCTTGTTTGTGAAACCCACTCAGAAAACACATCAATAAAGAATTTGTTGTAAGAGTATCTCTGAAATAAAAGTAAGGCAAAGCCAAAGGAAAAAAAAGATAGACATTTAATGAGTGCTTTGTTGTTGATTTTTCTTTGCTTCCCTTTTCTGCCAAAGGTTTTACATCTACTACTCCTATGGCAATTATCAATGTTCTGGAGTTGTTTTAAGGTGGCTGACAGCTCTGATCTTTGCCCCTACTCGACTAGCTGCTAGATTCAGCATCTCAATCTACATCAAGGCAGATGATGCATAACAGCTACATTGCCGTCTGATTGTGAAGAGAAATTTTGAACGAGCTTTCAAACGGTTGCAAAAAATGGAAAGGGAATGCAAATTAGACGTGTTTTAATCTACTGATTTGGAGCAAAGCGTAATTTCATCAGATGTTGACGCTACGCATGGCTGCGACAAACAGGAAGCAGAGGTTGCAAACTAGCATGGGGTGCACATCTCAGAGAAATGGGGAGGTGTTTTCAGGATTGTGTTACTATTGGACCAGTTGTGGCTGTCCTGTCTTGTCAACAGTTTGTGAAGTCATGTGCTGTCCGGAGACATTCGGAAAGAAATTCAATTATAACGCAGTAAAACAATGGAAAGAGCTGATCAGTCACGCTAGGTAAAAGTTTGCTACTATTACCTAGCATGACTTATTTGGCAGCTATGCTTCCATCTCTCCTTTAGTGCTTTTAGCTATTTTTTTGGAAAAGCGAAAAACCAACTTGAGCAAGTATAAAATCTTTTTTGCGAAGTTCTCTCAAGTTTTGCTGTTTACACCAACCATTTCTAATGCAACACTTCAAAATACGAATAAAAAAAAGTTAAGTGAAACATGGCTATGTACTGGTGGAGTACATGTGTGACAACAACAAAAAAGTGTATAAAAAAAACCCAAACATGGAAGATTTAAATATAAAGATGTACATATACTGTAACTACAGTACATAGAATGAATTTTGAATGACTAAAACAAGTAAACAGAGCAATTAATTTTTGCAATAAGGTCTGGAGTTTGCATGGACGATCAATGTGCAATGGTGGAATTACAGCAGTTTTTGTGTCCAAGGTGCAAATCCGTGTCCAAGGTGCAAATCTCGCGAAAGTGTGTCGTCGTTCACTCAGACAGCCATCAGATCAGCTCGATTCAAATTCATCTAATTTCTGCAGTGACATCTATCACCTGAACCCGCTGAACACGTGGGTTATGAGAGGAGACGTCAGCCATTGTCTCAAATGTCAACCTGACTATCGAGCCTTGGCGAAACCGCGACGAACACGAGGAGAAACGCTGATCAGGTCCTTGCACCCGTCCTCAGCTTGCTGCGCGTTGTTTGTCTTTGTAGAGCAGACGTCCTGCGCTTGCAGACACGGTTCTGTGCACTTGTAATACATGCAGGAGCATCTGTTTCCACGTGCTCGGCTTTCACCAGTAATTAAATACCATAATGCTGCCACACGGATGGCATAACCCTGCAAGTGTTACCCCGACGACACTCTCCTTGCACACGGTTGCTAGGTGATTCATGTGTAAAACTCTCCAAAAACGAAAGGCAGGAGTTAACGTTATTAACCCTCAAGGAAGTAAACCAACAACGCCGCCTCGAAGGGAATCATTTTCCTTTTCTTTTTTTTTTTTTTTGCTTGTGACTGCATGGGCAGACACGAGTTACCAGATCAGCCTGGGCAAAAAAAAAAAAAAAAAAAAATTGATACACAAATAACCACTTTTTAGTGTAAATCTTGGAAAATCCTTCAACTTCTGCCTATTTGGCGACGGAGCAGAAGCTTGTGCCTCCATCTCCCAATCCCCAATTAACGTTGGCAGATTCCCGCCACATTTGTGCCTTGAACAAGATTTCTTGGCTGAGAGTGCAGGTGCAAGTAAACCCGACTTCTCTGCGGCAGAGCAATCAAGCACTGTTGTGAAATTGTCAAGTCTAGCAAACCAGGCAGCCAGGATCCATGAGATGGGCCCGACACTCCAGCCCCCCGCCCCCACCCGCTGCTGGTTGATCAACATATCCCCTCATTTGACTCAAATAGAGAGGAGCCGCCACACAAGAACTTTGCCTTGTAATTACAGTTTGCCCGTCTCAGTAAACGCAACTCTCAATCATCCCCTGTGGTAATTAGCATCAGGAGCATCAGTGCTGATTGCAGGCCAGCTCTGAAGGGAAGACATTCTGTTCAAAGTCATGAGAGTCAGTCTCCTCACTCTCTCCCTCCTTTTAGCATGACTCTATACACCCTGGTCGTGAGATTTTCCATTCTATATATACGTATATATATATATATATATATATATATATATATATATATATATATATATATTTTCTTTCAGATTGGCTGAAAACCTTTTAGATGACAAATGAAACGGCAGAAAAATCAATCAACTCCCCAGTGGAGTTTCTCTTTCAGCAACTTTGTTTGGCTGCTGCGTCGCTGCTGCGGCCATTTGCAGGAGAGAAATTGTCATTTAACTTACTTCTGAAAATAAAATTTAAAAAAACGCATTCAGATTAACTGCTGCAGCAGAGATCATTGCGGTTTTAGTTTGTGCCAAAGCCCAGTAGCAAGCGTAGCAATGCTGCTACATTTGGAAAGCTCATACAAATGAGACGCCATAAGGCCGTGAGTCCAAATTCCGAGTTACGTTTCAGTTTCATGGACTTTAACTCTGTTGATTTGAAACAATTTTGAGCCGAGCTAATTGGAACACATCAATCATTTGTATCTTTATTCCGATATTCCTGAAATGTTTGACTATAAATATTGGAATATTTATTCCAATATTCCTGAAACGTTGACATGCAACGTTTCATGTCAAACGTTGCATGAAACGTTTGACAACGTCATGCATGAACCCATTCAAATTAACTCTCCCTTCATATAAGCTGTAATACCAGGCTGTTTATATATACATATATATATATATATATATATATATATATATATATATATATATATATTATTTACCCAATTCTGTGAGCAAAAGGACAGGACAGAATTCAACAAATTAATAAGCTGTTAAAGGCCAGGGTGAAAATCCTGTACAATTTATGTATAAATATATATTTTTTTCATACATAAAATATAATAACTGAAAAAGGACTAATTTGCGTGGGAGCTACGCTGAACTGTGATCATGAATTTATTATTCTGCTCTGGGCTGAATGGATTTAGAAGTAGTTCTCATTGAGGGTGAACTGGCACAAGGCTGTACAGGACAAGCACAACATAATTAATATGCAGAAAATTTTAATATTGCTTTAAAAGAGCAAAAAAAAAACAAAAAAACCCCCAAAACACCAAACAAAACAAAATCACCACTGTGGAACACAAAGCCAAGCTCTTATTGCAGGGTATGATAAAGGGCAAAAGCAAATGGAAAACAAAGCAAATGTGCTGCCACTGTGTTTTTAAAAAAAACAACCAAAAAGAAAAAAAAAAACAGCTTAGAGGCAGAACTGCTCACCCAGGGAGATCTCGCGGGCGAAGGCCATGCAAACCAGCATTAGTGGGAGGCCCACAGACACATACTTGATGACCTTGTCCAGAGGAAGCTCCAGTTCCAGGTGGTTGATCCTGTATATCCCAGAGCTGTCCTGCAGCAGGGCATCTGATAACATGGCCTTGGCCGCTGCCTGGGCGATTGACATTCTGGATACCTACCCGGTGATAACAGAGCCGCTTATTTTTCAGGACAGTAAAGGAGGAGAGGGAGCTTCAGCTGTGCATAAAAAAGAAAATAATAATAATAATAAAAAAGTCCTGCTCGTGATCTTCAACAAGTCACTCCCACTGCGTCGTTAGTTATTAACAAAGTGGGATACAATAACACGGAAATGTCATTGGGTCTCTTAGGCTTTTTTAAAAAAAAAGAAGGAAAGAAAAACAATAAAAAAAAGTTTCAACAACTAATGAAACCTTTAAGTTCCTTACTTTTAGTTTTCCAGTCTTTTCCCCCCTGATATCCGTTGTTTGCGGAGCCAAACAGTCCCTCTTCAGGCCCGTGTGGAGTTGGAAAGCTCCTTAAGTATTCAGGGAGTGCCTTGGTAAATGAGGGGTTGGATCTGGGCTGGACCGGGCCGAGCCGGGTCTGGCTCTAATTACAGAGTGGACATCTGGGAGCGTACATGTGCCCAGATGGCACTGACAGCAGCAGACCTCCAGTACTCAACAGTGGGCCTTGAAGCAGCCTATGTGTGTGGGCGTGTGTGTGTGTGTGTGTGTGTGTGTGTGTGTGTGTGTGTGTGTGTGTGTGTGTGTTTGTGGCTCTGCTGTAGTTGGGCTGTGAAGCATGCTGGCTGTGGCCCACTTCAAACAAGTGAACCTTCGCCAGTGGCTTTTCCAGCCTCTGTCATTCTGATTCTATTTTTTCCTGCACTTCAGCCTCTGAGCCACTGCTGAGACGCTGCGGCGTACAGGCAGGCATGTTTCTGACTGCATGCATTAAGAGAGAATCAAACACGGAGCGCGCATTCTGTTCGAGGGGATCTGACGTACAGGGAACACTGGTGACTGAAAAGATACTTTATGCTAACATGTCAGTGCTGCTGAAGGGCTGGAGCAGTTTCTTTCCAAAACTCTAGGGGAAAAAAGAAAACAAGTTTTAAGATCATCATTTCATGGCAGCTCTTCTGATTATGTGCTCTCTCAGACTGGAGAAAATGTTCAACTGGAGTTAACTCCGATTCCTAGCTTCTTTGAATTTAGGAGATACTGTATATTTTTAATAGGCTGCGGAAACGGTTACAAAATAGTACAAAAATGAAAGCGACTCTGTGTTGGCAGACAGTAGTTTCTTACCTGTTCATTCGATTGGACAGGGGAAGTTGCTGCAAGTTGTTTCCTGTTTACACTGCTTACTACATTTCATTAAACTGTTTTGAACATAATTTGTATAGGCAGTGTACAGTATATATCACACACATTCTCCCTGGTAGTCCAGCTTCTTCCCACAGTAACAAAATGCATGTTAGGATGATTAGTATCTGTAAATTGCGGTTCAGAGAGAATGTGAATCTGGTTTTGTGTCTAACACAAACCCAGTTAAGGCTACCAATGGCTCAACTGTTCAAACTTCATTCCAGTTTCACCTTTGGATAGTCTGTCTATTCTTTGGCAGAAACAAGCCATGGAGCCCATCGTGTAATAATGTTTAATTTGTGGATAGAGTAACTTTTAACTGCGTAAATTATGTTTACTTTGTTTTACAGGAGTTTCCCTACTTATTAAGCTACAGGTAGTCTAGATGCTAACGTTCCTGCATCCTGAAACAGCAACAACAATAAATAATTTATATTGTTTAGGGCCGTTATTATTTACTTCCTAATTCAGTCAAATACTAACAAAGCTTTACTTCCTCAAAAGAAAGTTCTGTCTTTTGAATTGTGAAATAATATTTGGAATACATGTCAACTGGTCTAAACTAGTTGTAATTCCTTTAGGGCTAATTTGGTCAAAAATATCTCTGCAATGCAACACTTGGTCTTTAAGCACACAGGTTCACACTGAACTGTGCATTGTTGCGTCTTTTATTGGTCATTGGCTCTATTTCTAGTTAACTCTGTTTTTACATTTAAAAACAGGCGACTATGGCTGTATTGTAGAGCAGTAGTAGTGGTAGAGCAATCGGAAGGTTGTAGGTTCGATTCCAGCTTCCTCCTGCCACGTCGATGTGCCTCTGGGCAAGGCACTTAATCCTAAATTGCCTACCAATCTTCATATTAGTGTATAAATGTGTGAGCGTTTGTGATTGTGAATGTGACTCTAGTGTAAAGCGCTTTGAGTGGTCAAAATGACTATTTACTTTTTAATCAGTAGTTTACTTGACTGAGCATTTGAATTCGTTCATTTGTGGTATTCTGTATTGGAGAGAAGTATCTGTGTTTATTCTGAACATGCGCAGTGTCTCGCTGTTCACAGAACACCAGCGCTGGACTTATGTCTACATATTTCATTTTAAAACATAAGCTTTATCAGAGTTGTATTTAAATAGAATAAGTGAGACTGAACTATTCGGATTGTTTTTCTGGTGCGCCGACCTGATAATTTTGGTCTAAATTATTAGTTTTACTAATAATTGTCCTAAGCAATTATTTATAGTTATTCATAGCCAAACCTAGACTCTTATTGTGGCACAACATATATCATATATTTATACTCATTCTTTTTATCTACGGACTACTAAGGAACTCTATCAAAGCCCGGCATCCCAAAGTCAACACAATTAAACCAAAAATAAATTCATTCATGCTTTTCTTCAAGGGGATTTTTACCAAAATACACTTCAGATGCATCAGTAACATTAACACTGTGACCAGTTTAAAAATGCTGCTGTTATGCTTTTATGTTACAAAAGCTGATTTTAAAATTCTCATTGATTGCCTACTAATTACTCTCGAGGTAAACTGTTTGTATTAATAAAGGCAAACTCTGGCGACTACCAAAAATACTTTTTGGTTTTAAGTACGGTGGTAGAATGCATGTGTGATGTTAAACATGAGCAAAGAATGCAGAAGCTAAATTTCAGAAAAGCTGCATTTTTAAAGCGGCGCCAGCTGACTGGATGAGTGGGTGTGTTCCTGTGTGTTAGATTACAGGTTTGAGGAAGAGCCAGTAGGTGGGAAGCTATATAAAGCATGTGACAAAGAGCTGAGGTAAGTAAGAGAGGTAAGGCAATGCACTGTGGGAAATTCAGACATAGGAAAAAGCAAGTAAACACCCAAAATTATGTTTTTTTTTTAAAATTATGTTGGGTTTTTTTTGGTTCTTTTCTTTATACCAGGTCTGTAAAATTAACCTAAGAACAGACAAATTACTTATTCAAGAAAAGTCTACATTTTCCACTTGTTCCAGTGAAATCTTGGGCTGCTGTTTTTTTTTTTATTATTATTTTAACTCTTAAAACCCGACACCTTTGGCACAGTTGACATGGTGCAAGAAATGTGTCATTCAAGGTTAGACCCTACAATGGACTCGCGTCTTACCCAGGCAGTATCTCACCTCTTGCTCAGTGACCGCTGGAGATAAGAACCATTTTTATGATGTGGACGCCAGGAAACGTAGCGATTGATACGGCAAGGGCTAAAAAACAAACAGACCATGTATTGTCATTCAACTGCTGGCTGCATGTCAGTCCAGATCATCAGGCTTCCACCACCAAGGTGTAATGTTGTACAAGGTGATATTGTTTATGAACTTTATTTGGTTTTCTCTATGTCGTTCAGATCCAACATTATAAACAAAACCTAAACAATGTTTTCTGGAGAGTGAACAGGCTTTCATTGTGCAACCCTGCCAAACAAGCTAGGCTTTTCAGTTGCGTCTTGTCACACTGTTTTAAATTTAACATGCCATCTAAAATTTTTTGATAGCGCGTCCGAGTTTGTGCCCTTTGTTTTTCTTTTCCCTGTAATGTAAAGAAGCTCTTTTCAACCAATCCAAGCGTCGACGTCTCATGCCGTTGCCGTGTTCGACACTTGTGTGCATTTCTTCCGCAAATAGAAAGCATCAGGAAATGCAAATGAGTACGTCAGATTTACATGTTTTAATTATTAAAACTGATCTATTGAAACACAATAGATTTTGACAACAAAGTGTACAAATGAAATAGAAATATTCCCCTAGTTGCTCTGGAAGATCCATTAAAAAAGGCGATCAAGAAAAGAATATTAATGAGCAAAGTATTTCACAATGAACTATCAGAACATTCAATACAGCATGAGTTTTTCTGCGTGGTTTTTTTCCGTGTTAAACATTTTCACATTAGAAATGACTGATCACGTTTGTGTTCTGGACAAAAGAATTTCATGTGATTCCCAGTTTTCTCAAAACGCCTTCTCTGTTTTGCTTGTTTGTTTTTTTGTTGTTTTTTTTTTTTGCTAAAAATGTCTCTCAGCTCTGAAGTTTCCAGCTGTCACTGTGGGATTTCTGCTGTTACAATAAGTCCGTGGTGACGCGATGATTCCAGCAAGGTAATAAAAAATACACAGGCCGTTATTTCTGGATTCGAGTACATATGTACATGGCGGCCACTTCTTTTGAGTCAGAAACTGTCACCTTTGCTCAAGTTACTCTGTGAGGGCACATTCGCAGGCAGACACACAAATAGAAGTGAATAAATATGCAAACCTCCCAACATCAGGATGCAAACAGAGGGAAAAATCCAATTTACATACTGTATGAGCAGTCAGTATACACTGGTGTACAACAACTATTTGTCTTTTTTCCTCCCCCCCGGTGTGTGTGTTTTTCGTTTTTTTTTTTTTTTGGCTCACAGAAGAAGAAACTATAAACCGAGCGAGTTTTAAAACGTCATGCTGAAAATGCGGATTTGCTGCAGCGTCGATTCAGGGGTCATGCCTGTGAGGAAGAGACTCTGTTCGACCTGAGAACCTCGGAGTCATTTTTAAACGCGCGAGCCGTGTCCCAGCGGTGGGAGCTCCCTTCGAGCTCACTTCTGCGGGTGTTTTGGAACGCAAAACACAAAGCCTCCCTCCTTCCTGTCGACCTTTTCCTCCTCCACCCCGCCCCTGTTTCAGAAAATAAGATGACACATTTTGCTGCTAAACTTCCTGTTGGTAAAAACAAGATTAAGAGAAAAAAAACAAACATTCTACAGACTTCTTTTTTTTTCTTTTTTTTAGGAACTTCAGGTGCCAAAATATTACATTCAGTTTAATATCTGTCCCCACAAATCATCAAAAATTCTTCCTGTGCAGATTTTAAGATTTTTGATGCATGGAAACTCCTCACACTTTTCGTTGTTCTGTGCAGCTTTCTCTCTCTCTTTTTTTTTTTTCAAAATGTCCCAGAATGTATTAAACAGGGATTGTTTCTTTTCCACAACTAACCCAAGCTGTGAAGTCCAAAAATGTGCTACCAACCAAACATCCCAGCGGCTCGCTGAATGATGACGTACAATGATGAAGATGCAACAACACAAATTTGTCAGTGAGCTAAACTTTGTTGTCTACAAACAGGACATTTTGCCTGCGGTGGAGATGCAATGTGGCCTTAAAGAAGCAGGAGTTGTTTGGCATTAGAGCCAGGCCGTCGTGGTGTGAAAGGGTCTCACATTAAGCTGACAGCTGGGGGTCAAAGTTCACGCTGCCCTCTCCCTCTTCCTGTCCGACTACTCCAGCTCGTCTCCTGCATCCATGCTGAGCTCTCTCCGTCCCCCTCCCCTGCCGGACAGTTGCCTTCCTCTGTCGTGTTCCTCCTCTCCTTCTTCCTCCTCCTCTTCTTCTTCTTCTTCGTCCATGCCTTCCTCTTCCTCCTCCTCCTCCTCGTCCTCGTCGTCCTCCGTGCCGTCCATGGAGTCGTCGGCCCCCAGCATGGCCTGCTGCATGGCCAGGGTGGCGGAGTCTGAGGACAGCGACTGGAGGCCGTCCATGCTGAGCGGGTCTGTGGCACAGGGCAGCGGAGTTAGTCTGGGCACGGAACAGCTAGCCACACAGTTACTGTAAAAAGAAAAACGCTTACATATTTTATTATGCTGTTCCTGCAGTTTCCTGCAAGTTATTGTAATGAGATGTCCAAGAACATGCTGGGCCGAAAAAAGTTTTCCTTTTTTGGGCTACAAGAGCGTAGAGCAATAAGGATTAACATAAAGGGTATAGGAAGTATAAAAAGAATGATCATTTTTATAATAATTTTAATTATAATGGTATAATTTTATAAAAATAACTAATGCTGTAATTATATATTAATGATAATAATAATACAATTCTAAAATGTTAATAGCATAAAAAATGTAAGCCATTGTGAGAACAGCTAAAAGAAATATTAACAGTGATAATGAGCATTATCATTATTGTTATTCTATTTTATTGTACATAAGATTATCACAGCTGAAGTAATCAATGTTATTTTTTAAGTAGTAGCAACACAAATATTTTTAGCAAATGAAAAAAAATAGATAAATGAATACCTATTTTTTGTTTGTTTGTTTCAGTAAATACCACAGAACTGTTGTATTTTTAAATCTGGGTCATCGTGATGTGAGAATCTAAAACCAGCCCAAATCTAATTGTCCAAACACGTAAAACACATGAAGAAGACACTCTAATCAGGTGCAAGACTAGATCAGGTCAGGAATGGAGCTAATGGGGAGTTAGTTTGCTTCCTTCCCTGCATTGTTCAGTCTCTACCTGCGTCACCTCAGGTGCCGAGATAACAGGGAATAAATTACAGGCAGCTTAAATCCATATTGCACTCTGGGGACAGTTCCTTTGTCTTTGTCGAGTTGCTCTCCGGAGACTTCCAGCTAGTTTTAAAAACACGCTCATCTGATTCCTGAGGGAAAAGTTCTCTCTCTTTTTAAATTTTATTTTATTTTTAAAAAAAAAAGATGACAAGCTTTGTCCTTGAAATAAACTCTCACTCAGGTCGCAAAAACCAGCCAACACCGCCATCTAGTGGCTAGAATGTACACACAATTTAAGTTCACATCTACCCATGACAAAAATGTGTTACAAAAACGTAACAAAAAACGCACCTGTTACGTTTTTTGTTTGTTTGTTTGTTCTGCAGAGCTTTTAATGAGTTTAGCTGAAATCAATGTCATCTTGCAAATGGAGAACTGCGATCAACAGCGACCTCTTGATAGTCTGGAAGGCTTGGTTTGTCTACCAGACAGTCAGACCCCAGTCATCTTGATGATGAAACATTTGTTACATCTTCAGCTGTGTCTTGCTTTCACACTGCACTGTGTCAAACAAAACAAAGTCTTTGAGCAACCTGCTTACCAGGTGTTTACCAGAATCACTGAAGTAGACGGCACGAAAACCTCCGAGGAAGACGCAGCCTCAGTCAGGATTTGACAATTTCAAATTTTATCACAACAGCATGTAAAATAATGTTAAAGACATGAAACAAAATGTGTGTCCATGCAAACATATCTGGCTGTGATTTGTGGATAAGATGTTGATTTTTGTGTGACTGCTGGCCTACTTTCTGAGTTGTTCACTGTCTGAGATCTGTGCGTCTGTAGTACTCCAGCCACGATAGAGTCTGGCCAAAAGCGCTGTGTGGGGCGGTGCTGGGACTTCATTTTCTTCGCTTTAGGAGCTGGGTCTGGATTACTGGCATCCAACATGGGCTGAAGAATACGGCGCCGGGCATTGATGAACCTTAAGAACCGAAAAATGGCAAAAGGATGACGGAAAACCTAACAGCGTGGATTGTAATGATCAGCAAACAAAAAACTATTGTAAAAACTATTCAATCATTCAAGCACACGAACCCCTTCTGATGACAATAATCTAAAGACATCGACTGCAATCAGTCTCTGAGATTTTGCTGGACACAAGTCTTCTTTATGACTTGAATTTCTGAGAACATCGAGGTTTGCAGAATAGTTCTCTTTACAACTACTGCATTGGCTCACCATGATATTTTTCATGCTAGCATCTTGCACCCTGGTGAGAGATGCTGAGTCATTTCTTGAGCCTGCACATGGTGGGAATCTATTGTTCTGGTGCTCAAGGCATGGACATGTGCTGCCTTGATCAATGCTTCGTTGCCGTCCTTCAGACCTACTCTCTTTGGCCATTGGTAGAATGTGGTCATACCAACCACTACAGCTGTCTGCCAGTGGTATAACCCATGTCGGGGCTTTGCCTCCAACAATATCTATCTACTGCATGTCATTGGAGAAAAATGTGTTTTGTCAGGGGAGACAAAACTGGGCTTTCCAGCAACAAACACTCCATGTGTGTCTAATATAAAACATTGTATACACACTGAAAAGCATCCTATGTCAAATGTTGAGGATGTCAGAGAACCACTGGTACTAGGAGTCTGTCCATGAAAGGCCACTGAGAATCTTGTGAGAGTAATGGTCAGATCCCTGTATGCTCCAACCTTACAGGACAATGAATTCACAGCAAACCTTCTCAGAAAGATCATACATAACAACAATTCCTTCTCTATGGTTATTGCTGATGTATCTGCCCCGTCGCATTGTGTTAATATTGACCTGGATGCTCCAAAGCAGTAAACCTCGCACACTCCAGTTGTTGCATGGTTCCTCGCAGCTGCTGCTTATAATTAGAATCGAAATAAAAGCTAACAAATGTTAAATTCTTTAATAATTCTTAAAGAGGGGGACCTGAGTTTTTCTTATTAAACAAGTTGTCATATTGTATCCCATGACCAACACAACCTGTATTTACAAGGTGTTTTATTGTGCCCTTTAGTTATCTATGTTTTATTTTTGTTTGTGTTTTGCAAAGATATGTTTAGTGGTAAAATACACCCAAAAACAGTAAAAGGAGCACCCCAAAAATTGGAAAACTATCAAGAAGGACAGTAGCAGGAACTGGCAAACAGTGAATAAAAACCCAGTGGTTTATATACTACGGTGGTGATTATCTGCTTTAAAACAGGTGAGTCTATTGACAACATGCTACAGGGAAGAATGAGGAAATAGCAACATAAAAAGAGAGGGAAAAAAGGAGCAATACTTTTAGATCCTACATTTTCCAGAATTATTTCTTATGTGGTAAAATTACCAATAGCTAATATCTACAAGGTATTCTGCAGATATTTGACATTTAGGGAAGTATTTAATTCCTGGTGCACATAACATATATGGCCAGCAGATGGCAGCAAAGCTATAGCAAAAATAATCTGTAGCTCAAGAGTCTATACTTTCAGGAGTTGCCCATGTGCCCAGTGCTGCCTCTCTGTATGAAGACTTTCACCCTGCAATGCAGATTTAATTAGGAGCCGATAGGGTTGCAGCAGCTTACCAGTTGTTCACTTGCAAGAGGGTGAGACTTGTTTGTGCAGCAATCTGCCTCTTCTCATCTTCTGTTGGGTATGGATGCTGGAAAAAGGAGGGAGGATGCACAATCTCAGTTTTTGTCCAGATTCGTGCTAGTGTTTTACTTCTTAATGAAGGTCGACTTCTGTTAAAACAAATAATTCTACTGCCCCGTCCATGTTTCATGCTTGACTATTCACTGCCAAGTTTCTTTGTACAGCACATTTCTGCAACGAGGCAGTTCCAAGGACTTTACACGATCCTCATCTCTTCTGATTCTACAGCAGCCACTTCAAAACAGTTCCTTTAAAAAAAAATGTTAAAAAAAGCTGATGGATGCTGATGTTAAAGCTCACCATGAGATGCTGGAAGAGCCAGGAACGCATGATGTTGGTGGCGTGTTTGGGCAGGACCCCTCTCTTGTTCTTTGACTTCTTGTCTTCACTGTCCAAAAGAGATGACAAGTCCACATTTACCTTTGCAAAAGGCAAGAAGGGAGGAGGGAGCATGAAGGGGGAAAAAAGGCAAAAAAAAAAAAAAAGGTTAGGCTTAGTTATTGTTGCCACGGAAACAAAGGGAGACTACCAATTACCTTTCCTTTTTTCAGCAGCAAGGGCAGAAACACCTTCTAAAGTGTCACCATGGTAACTGAATTTGAGTAATGATACTTAAAATATAAAAATGCAGAGAAGCCAACGAGTCTGTAGTCTGCTTGGTGTCTTACATTAAGAGTTAAGAGAGCCCAGGGTCAGGCCCCGAGTTTGAATTTCACAGCACGGTGCTGATTTAGTTTACTACTGGTAGGGAAGCAGAATGTGTTTGACTTGCTTTACTCAGTTGTTGACTAAAGCCTGTTGGAGAGAAATGATTATTCAGAAGGTTTTATCTGGAGTGTGAATGCAAGACAAAGAAACGGCCTTTGCTGGCAAAGACGTAAATATAGCGTAAATATGGATGGTGTGTGTTTCTGTGAGACTGAGCTTATTGTGGATGAAGCAAAATCACTTCATGCATTTAAATGTCTTAAGTGTTGATACCAAGATTTACAGTTGAAACCGCATGTTTACATCCAGTGTTTTAAAAAAACCCATAACCTTCTGCTCAGTTTCTGACTTTAACATGAAGTTTTTCCCATTTAGTTTGATTAGGGTGTTAAGGAAATAAATACGTCTTACCTAAGGTGAAACGCTGAGTCAATCAAGAACGAATCAAAATGCATTTTGATTATTATTTTATTACGAAATTAAGCAAAGAATATAACAATGACTCCCCTGGCTGGTCCAGGGAAATGAAGAAAAGATGAAGGTACATCGCTTTTAATATCCACCAGCCCTCTCTTCTGATTCTACATCTCCCATATTTTGCTCCCAAACATGGGAGCAAAAGGGAGTATCCCACCAGTTTCAGTTTACTTCACAACTCAGGTATTTGCACCTGCAGACTGTGACCCTGGATGGTTCAAACCTAGTTCAAAAATACCCTTTGTTATGTGTTCCCAGCGAGCTGCCTCCAACATGACGGGTGCTTTATAGCTAAAATTGATTGCTTGATTGAAATAAAACAAAGTTGGACATAACAAGGGTTACCAGAGTTATTTCTACATAACATTTTGTCCTCATTATGCCATTTATTTTGTGAAGTACATCAGTTCCTCCTGCAGGTAAGCATCCATACATCTCCCGTACTTCACGGTTGGGATGGTGTTCTCAGGTTGGACAAGCTTTCTCCCTCTTCCTCCCAATATAACAATGGTCATTACCTTAAACTTTAGTGTCATAAAACCACAGGACATGTCTACAAAAAGTGATGTCCTTGTAATCTAGTTTTTTTTTTATGTTGCTTCTTCCTCTCTGCATGACCTCTCAGCCCATCTCGGTGCAGAACTCATTTGACCATAGCACATGACACTCTTACCAGATTCAGCCTGATTCTACGGCTTATTTGTTTACTAAGGTAGAATTGGAGGTTGATCTTTCAATTTTCAGACACCTTAATACTTGCCCTCTGCTATTTTTTTCTTCCATTCTCAGTTTCTGCATTGTTTGGAATTTGTGCCGCTATTACCCTGCCACATGTGTTTGTTTATTTGTTATTTGGTTCTTTTTTTTTATCTCCCCAGAAGGAATGCCCATTCCATTACGGGCTGAAATATGCCTCTATTCCGCACAGAGTTCCTGGAGCTGTTGGTGCCTGAAACTTTATTAACCTGTCTGTTTTCCATCAGATTTACGCCACAACAGGCCTGATTCAAGCTTTTTCCTCCTAAAAATGACTCAGCACAATTTGGTGGTCAGGACGACTGAGGACAACTTTGGACTTAAAGCTTCATGGGATCAACCGATTTATTTTCATTATGATCAAATTGCAGGGTATGTAACTGGGTCACATATGAGCTGATCTGAACTGGATTTGGATCAAACTGGATTCTCCCTGTTTATAAAATGCCGTGTTGAACCTTAAGGCTGTTGGAGTTTTACGCCATGTTGATAAATTACACTGAACTGCACTGAATTAGTAATAAAACCCAGCATGCGTCCTAATAGTGTAAATTCTAGGCATTATGAATACTTACCATTTATTAGCAACCAGGATAAAATCCACGATAAATAAAAACTGAATTGGACTGATATCCGCCTTAGGAAGTGCGTAAAGTCCAAACTTAATCATTTATGTGCTCCGGCAGTACAGTGCATTACATAGGAACTTCGCTTATTACTAATGACTACAACTTCACGTCGCATTTATAGTCGCGACACAAAACAAGACTCATTACAGTTGCAGATGGGCTTCACTTGGATAACCTCCCTAGCCCAGGGTATGTATGCGTTCCAGGGCAAAGGGAGGCTGAGTTAATTGGCGGCACTGAGCTCGAGAGTGTGATTACCCGGGGCTTGTCTGCAAAGTAGCTATGGGGCGGTGTTCAATTCCCAGCACAAATGTAGCACTCTGCTTTGGCAGGGTTGATGTTACCCAGTGGGCTCCTCTATAACTGTCAAGCACAGAATTACCTGTGTGAAAATCTAAGTCAGCACTGCGGCAGATACAACACCGCTGCTCCAGGTTTTTATACGGCGATATAGGTAACTCTGTGATGCGTTTGACGTTGCTAGTTCTATAATCAGAGCTCTCTTTTGTGAACACACAAGCATTTTAGGAAGTGAATATACAATTAAACTTGTTTCAGAAACGCCTTGGAATACTGTTCCTTGCCTACCTCTTGATGTTTTCCACATTTTATGGATTCTGCTGGGATTTTAGGTCACAGAACAACAAAATAGTTTCTATTTGAGAATCAGAATATAAATAAATAAATAAATAAAACTCAGAAAAGTGTAGCAGGCCTCTGTAGCCTCCCTGAGTCAATGCTTAGTAGAATTACCCATCTTTTCGTCAGTGTGACCCAGCTTCCCCATCCATCCTGAGAAAAAGCTTCACCACAGCATGATGCTGCCACCCACGTTTCAGTGACTGCATGGTAGCTCCACGGTGACGTCCAATGTTTTTCTTACCGCTTTGAATGTCACCCAAGAAAGGAATAATATGAACAAAACCTATTTTTCCAAATGTTTGCTGTATCCTCGACAAGATGTATGTTTTTCCATTAAAATGCAATCAATTGCCACTAATTACAGAACCTGAATTTACCTCCACTAATTATTTTCCTCCCACTTCTCATGTATGAACTACTTTGTGTTGTGCTGTCACATGAAAGCCCCTCTTTTCCCCCCAAAAGCAAGAAGACATCATGTGAAAAAGTTTAATTGGGCATGCTGATTGAGACCCACGACCTCTGAACACACTAGATAAATAATAGGATTATTTGAAAAAAGAAATATTCATGTCGTTTTATGTTTAAATATATTCACTAATCTTGTCGGAAGTAGTCGACGTGCAGCTGGAAAGTTGAAGGTTTGACTCCAGCTTCCTCCTGCCTTGTGTTGGTGTTGCCCCTGGGTAAGTAAGGCACGGAGCACCAACCAATCTGCACATCGGTGTATAAGTGTGCGCACGTATGTGAGTCCAAATGAGTGGATGTGGCTCTAGTGTAACACACTTTGAGGGGCCGGTATCACCGGAAAGGTGCTTTATAAATTCATTCCATTTATTATGTAGTCTGTGATGCTAAAGGTTGTATATGTAAGGACATGTCGGCCCCACATGTTCTGTAATAAACTCTTCTGCACATCTACAGTAGCTACTAAAGTGTTACCCTTGCAACATCTATAGCCTCCACAGTGTCCACACTTAGACTTTTCAGCCATGAGTCCTGACAGGATCATAATGTCTTTTATGATCCTGCCTGATAAACATCAGGAAGAACAAACAATTTCCATTTATTTGGCAGCAGGGGGCACGTTCAGGTAGAGACAATGAAAAGGAACAAAGCGAAAGGGTGAGGAGAGAGGGAGGCGGGGGTGGGGGGGAAGGAGCGGGGCGTTCAGTGAAACATAAAGAGACGCGTTGAAAAGTCAAACTGTAAAACAGTGGGAGGTTTGACGAAGCGCCGCCAGTGTACATGGCGTTACCTGCGAGTTCTGAATCTGGATGGTTCCTGGAGGTAGTGCCTGCGTTAACACTTGCCCTTGCGATGTCACCATGGCAACCGGCTGGTACAAGGTTCCACCTGAGGGGATAATTTGCCACCGTGAGTATCAAGTGGCCTCAACAGCTACTGGAAGCCCCATCACGCACCGCCACCGGAGGCTTATTAACTGCTTGTCGGTCTCGCAATAAAAAGAAAAAAAAACAACAACAAAAAAACCCCCAAAACACAGCAAATAAAGAAAGCAAGTGATTAAATCCAAGGTGGTATAATGTCCTTTAACCCTGACAAAACAAGAAGAAGGAGGTGGAGTGTCTTTTTTTAAATTTTTGCTCCTGGCTTAATTAGCCTTGATCAAGAGACTCTTATCACAGTCTGTTTGAGCTCTACAGTGTGCAGTGATCAAAGGCGAACACATTGATTTATTTTGGGCTAAAAGGGATTTCCAGAGGGCAAGATTAACATTTCACTGTACAAGCCTGACATTATAAGAGCCAAGTAGCAAGCCAAGCTCTCGCTCAAGCATACACAGACATAAAAGTTATGGCTGCAATAAAAGGCACGCCAGTTCCACTGATTGCTTCTCATTAGAAGACGGTATGTACTTGATCGTATCGATTTGTATGCGCGGCTACGGCAGCCGTTTGTGTGTCAAACTTAATTTATTCCAAAGACGTCATCTTCAGATCGTTCAGAACGGCTTTGCGCACATGTGGCAATGAAGCATCGCTTTGGATACATTTTACTCTTCTGACACATCGATAATGCTCTCCCAGCTAGAGGGAGGGACATGTGGAGCACTTCCTGAAAAATCTATTAGAGTCCATGCTGCGGAGGTCAAACATGCATCACCTTTTAGCAGGATTTTCCTTTGCAGAGAGAAAAAAAGCAAAGTGACCATTCTTTGCTGTGATAATAGGGCTGCAGCTGGTGATTATTTTAGTAATTAATTATTCCGTCAATTACTGTGATGATTGATCAGGTGAAAAGTTCTGCAGATTTTTCATTTAAGCACTGAAGCCTTTTTTTGAACAATAAAAGCTGGAAAGACACCAACAACTCTATTATTATTATTATTATTATTATTATTATTATTATTATTATTATCATATTACAGCATATAACAGCATTCCTTTGGTGAACCCTTGATCATTTGTAGCAAAGGATTCATCTGCAGCAATAAATAAATAAATAAAAAACAAGAAAGAAATCCTTCTGAAATCAAAATGTGAAAAGCTCAACTCTTGCCACCTGACTTAACATCAACACTGGTCTGGTAATTATTTTTGGATTAACTGATTATTAACTGGATAGCAAAAGGTTCTTAAAATGAGATTTTTTTTTGTTTGTTGGTTTGTTTGTTTTACAGAATTTGAATCAGATGAAACCAAAGCTGCAACCTGATGGGTTTTGATATATATATTTTTTTATCTTAAATGTAAAGTGTGTATATTTTTTTGTACAGTTTTGGCTCAGAGGATGCTGTTCTTTTATCAATTAATGATGAATGAATGATGAAAAGCAATTCAAACCAATGTGGTCTGTCGTGGAAAAAGTAGCTGCCTTTTAAGTCTAAACATTAGCCGTTTCCCTGCATTCAGCTACAGCTGCAAAATTTTAACCCACTGTTTATTTTAATTCAACTACGCAGACGGGGTTTTAACCATGAATGACCCCCTTTAAGGGGATCACTTAGCTTCTTGTTTGGATTTAAATCTCCATGTGTGCTTGGCATGGCGCTCACAAACTGATGGGCAAATCTCATCTTTCAGGAAGAGAGCACCCCATCATGGTTTGTTTATTATCTGTTCTTGAATTTAAAAGAATACAAATACGTCAGATTAATTCGAGATCATTTAACATATACCAGGGCCACTGGCTGGTACGGATTTTATCTCCATTTTTAAATGAAATTGTCATCAATACAAATACAAATTGTTATTTGTATTTGCCCAGGTAAATACAAATGGGTAGATATGACCATTCTAGTGGCCATATCAGCCACTAGAATGTTTCTAGGGGACAAACTGAGACATTCTATTGGGACAAAAAAGCAAATAACAGAAACAAAGCTGTTGGGGTGCGGGATAATTTTTTTAAACAGTATTTTTCACAATACTGTATACGAGTGCTATTCTTGTAGTTTTCAAACAGTGTTATCTTAATAAGACTGACGGTGGCAGTAGCTTCCACCAGAAGGCAGATTTTTGCAGATGGAAATATTTCCAAACAGTCAAATTTGTTTCTTAGTTAACATGGGATTAGTGAAGTAATCTGTGGTTCACACAGTCAGACAATACTATGGTGAAATGTTTTTGTAGCTTTGAAATTGAAACCGTTTTCAAACCTTGGTATAAATGAAAACCGGCCTCCGCATTTTAACTTGCAGTTCGGCTACTTCCAGCTCTTGATCTAAACTCAACTTTGTCAAGTTTGTGCCACAGGTGTGCAATCACATCCTAACCTGATACCACTTGTGAGTTGATGGTGGTCATGGCGACGTTGCTTTGCTGCAGACCTCCGGCGGGCACCACAATCCCTGAAGAGTTAACAGAACTGGAGACAGAGGTCATGGATGGAGAGGAGGTCTGAATTAGTTCCTGGGGGGGATCGCAGAAGGAGATATTGGTGAGCAATTGTGGTGCGGGGCAAAGCACAGAGCAAAGCACACCTGGTGGTATGCGACAAGGAATGCCCAGAGGAAACAGTCCTACTCCGAGGTTTGGCTGAGACTAACCTGCTGCATGCTGAGACTGGTGTGGGTCGGAGAGTAGGGCCCTCCGAGGTCGTTGCGCAAAAGGTTGTCGCTGTGCATTTTGGTCTTGAGGCAGGTGATGTAGCGATTGCAGAAGTCCTTACAGAGCTCATTGACCTTCTCTAGCTCCAGTAAGTGGATCCGTAATACCTGGATAGCCTTCACCATCTAAGAGTACACAGAGGCACACGTCAAACCACGTCACTTTTGTGCGTGTCTGCGGTCGACACAAGTTCTTCACACCACGTTCTGGAGTGCAGTTCCCACCAAATTAGAGAAAAAGAGGAGCTTTTAAACTCTTAGTTAGTCCTTGGTGTACCTACTGGCTAAGACCTCCATAGTCTGCCCAAATAGGTTTGGGCATTTGAGTCTGAGCGAACCTGACTGGGTTCAACCAAAAAGCCTACTTAGAGCCTAGGCAAAGTTACCCATCCAGCCTGAGTCCATCCATTTTCTAACACCCTTGTCCCTAGTGGGGTCAGGAGGGGTGCTGATGCCTATCTCCAGCAAACGTTTCGGGCGAGAGGTGGAGTACACCCTGGACAGGTTGCCAGTCTGTCGCAGTCCAGCCTGAGTGATACCCAAATATTGGCCAAATAAGTTTGCAGGTTTGGTACTGGTTTCCTTAAACGGGTGACTTCTAACATTATTTTAAGCTAAATATATCCTGATTTACACTGACGTGGACTGTTTTAAGTTGTAACTGGATTTGAATCTGAATTTATTAGATTGAGGGAAATGATTTGGGACGAGTTAACTGCATATTAATCTGACCTTTTCAGAATTAAATACAGCTTTTTAATCCAGATTACTACTACAACTGGGCTACTAGCCGTGCACTTAAATCAAATACAATTTGGACATAAGAGAGTTCTAAAAGTATCAGAAAAAATATCAAAACAGACACACACATTAGAATGTATTTAAATGAAAGGATACATACTGCCAGTGCCTCTGCATTTTGGCATCTTTGGCTGCTTTTGCCCTTCTGTAAAACTCTGCTCTAAAGTCGCCACTGAAGGTCAACAGAAAGGTCAGAAAAGTGCTTTGCCAAGGAGAAGATAAATGAGCTAATGAAACTGCCCTCCCTTAATCAAGGGACCGGTAACTCCTGTACCCATGGCAGCCAGCAGGGCCCAGAGTAACATCACTGCCCTGTGGAAGAGTTAGTGCCCTCTGGGAAGGGTGCTGACACCCAGTGGCTCATAAAACACACAGATGCAGGGTTAATTGACTGTTCAGCACTTGTCAGCATGCCCTCCTGTACTGTGATGACAACGCTGACCATTTAAAATCCAATTTCTCTTGATCAGCAGGCATCCTCTTTTTATTTTGTAATTCTTCATGGATATTGCAAGCAGAGTGTGGAGGGGGATGGAGGATGCCAGAAATGACAAGGGGGAAAAAAAATCTTTGGAGTGAATTATTAACAGTGATGTTTGGATACGAAACGTTTTAGTAAGACAAAAAATTAGATCTACTTGTTCATTTCTAATTCTTTTACACATCAATCTGTATATTTTCATTTTAGTGGGAATTGAAAAGCTGATGGCTTCCATAAAGTAAGGAGCATGTTTACCCTAATGCTTACCAGATCGCTCTTCTTGCAAAATGAGTTTGCAGGTTTGATACTGGTTTCCTTACCCATGGAATAGCGACACGTGGTTACATGTAGCTATTCATGGGCTACATGAAGACCCAACACAGAAAATCATATCCATAAGGCTATTTAGCTCTTTCTTTCTATAGGTGTTGCTTGCAAATGAGCCAGTAAGCTGTAATGTTTGAGCGTCATGCTTTCTGGTTTGGAAGAGTTCAATGCAGGTGAACCATTTAAAGTTTATATGCTCGCTTGAGATGTTTGTTTTTGGTTTTTTTTTGGCTATTCTGAAAAAGAGTTAAAAGAGAAATTGAAAGACATTTCTCCTTTAACTCTTCAACTGTCAACTGACATATCAAACATTTTTCTGTTTATCTCATAGGAATGAAATCACTCGTTTCATTCACTCTTACAACCAGGCAACAGGTCTATTCTGAACTTTCTTTTTTGTCTGTGAAATTTAAAAAATTATCTCCTGACAATTGGACAGGAACTTAGCCGAGCAGCAAATCTGTGGGGACACCTGAAGAGGGACGTGGACAAGAGACGTCCCCAACCTTTTATGCACTCAGTGTTTGTTGCCTCAGTCATTGACCCACCAAGTTGTCAAGCTCCGGATCCTCACTGAAGAAGGGCTTGTGTTCTCGTTCTTGCTGGTGAACAAAGTTTTCAATGTCTACATCGAAGCTGGCCGACGTGATACACTCGGATCCCTGCGTGGCCTGTTCACATTTCTCAAACAGCAGAGCCAGCAGGGGGAACAGCGGATGTCTGAAGGAGACGAGCGGGAGAAAAAAGAACTTAGTGCAAACCAAATACAGCAAGACAAATAAATGATTCGTCAGTTCATTTTCCTCTGATGAAGATTTTCACATTTTATAATAACTTTTTCGGTAAAGAAAGTCGAAAATTTCAAATGTCGATGGTATTCTTCGATATCAGTCGTTTTCTGCTCAAAGGAAATGCTCTACATTTATCCAAGCGATATGGACAATTAGACGGCGTGTCTGAGCGATCCTATGTGAGTGACATTCCTGCGAGAAGCTAAAGGTGGGAATGTAGGAGAAAGTCTCATTCGACCATATCCAATTCATTTCAAGATCTTTTCAAAGATCTCCAGCAGAACCTTGCTTAACATGTTCAGGATTTTCCTTAGGGTATGTCATGCTGCTAAACAATCCAAAACTGCCTGAACATTTAAACACAATAAACGCTGAGCCAGCAGAACCCGTTTGCATCTGCTTTGTGTTTCCATTGGACAGAAACACACTGCCTCAGGTTAATGCCACTCCAGCCAGAGTTAGGATTAACGCATAAACGCATTTAATAGTATTATGTGATTTAATTGGAATGTATGAGTAACTGTATTTTGTTACAATTACCTCTGAAAATATTCGCATTTGCAATTGCCGTATGTGGCAGCGCATAATATTTATGGTTTTTAGGACCGAGTCGTGGCATCATTGTCCAGAAAATGTTCCGCAGAACTTCGAGAGAGAGATTGTGACTTATGAACACGGCAGAAACCTTTAAATCAAAATTGATCAACTATAGTTATTTTCTGCAAAATTTTGTTGACCAGGACATATAAAGCTTTTGATTTGCATCAACTCAAAAAAGATAAAATGACAAAATTCATCTTGAATTTACAGCACCACTTTCCAATGGAGATATTGATGCCAATAAATACGAACCTCATTGTTCTTCATTTCATTGTTCTGGCTCAGTACTTCTCTGTTTGACTCTTTTTTTTTCCTGCTGTTAGCTTAAAAGTGATTTCAACAATTAGCATTAGCATTACCTAATTAACTGACTTCCTTCCACTGTCCATCACTAGATCTCATTGGGATTGTATTGTATTTGGAATAAATAGAGTTGATCTGAATATATAATGTGGTGAGCTAAGAGACCATAAAGCTGAAAAAGAACTAACTGTGGATCGAATTATGTAACTCTGTTGTAATTTGCCCTTTTAACTCAGTAACAGCTGTTTTTTTAAAAAAAAGGATCCTACTCTGAACATTATTGGTATTTTTTTTATTTTATTTTACTTTGCGTCATTTGTATAAAGACGTGTGTGGAAGTTGTAATTGCACAGCTTAGCATATGGCTAGGCAAGGCCACTGCTCAGACTCTAACCCCTGGCTCCCATTTGCAGCCTTTAATAGTCGTCTATATTATACTCTAATCTCCCTGATCCCAATTTAATGCTGCTCCACCAAACAGGCATGGCAGGAATACTAAACAGGGGGACCACGTGCTGAAAGGAAGGCCTCTACCTTCTGCGTGCTAGGGTTTGTGCTCGTTGTGCAGCAGAGGAGTGGTGCTCAGTTGGGAGCGAAGCTAAAACGAGGCCAAAACCGATAGCAGGAGGATGTGCAACATGTAGATACTTTTCTGTTTAAGATTTGTACCATCAATCTCAGCAATAGGCTAACCAATTCTTTAAGTGTTAGCATGCCTAACAATCTGAATCTAATAAAATGTCTAAAGCATAAACAATTAAACAGGCGTGTCGAGCTGCTGCAAACAAAGGAAAGAAAAGCAATGTTGACAACAAATAATTATTAATTATGGGCAGCTGAGGTTAGTCCTAAAAGAACGTCTGCACTAATGAGACTGCAAGCTAGAAAGACCCGACTGCACAGTAGAAAGTACGATGTTGAACGTTGTGGTCAAGTCTTGCAACATAACTATGGGGACAAGGAATCTATGCTGGACAGTCGGCTCAGTCTTTTAATCGGACTTCTGGTTTGATTAAAAGAAATGAAAGTCAGGGAAAGAGAAGTACAGGCGAGAGTTCACTAGCCAATCAGTGACTCCTAGTGTTCTGATGTTGCGCCCTTTAAGATCTCTAGGTACTTTTGGTGGACGGCTTAAATTCGGAGGGGTTTACTTCTCATCACCTCCAGAGAAGCAGCGTTACGGCTGTTTCTCCGGACAATATCGTGGCGTCCCGTCGAAGTCTGGAACTCGGTGTTAATGTTTTGATGACGAGAACTGGGTGTGCAGCCTGACAAAACTTGGCAAAGCAAATCCGCCTAACCAACAGTAACATGAGGCAGCCTGTCACAGACTGGACAGAAGGCTTCAAGTTCCTTATAGCAGAGATAAAAAAGAAATGTGGCACACTTGCTGTAGGTGGGTTGTGTAATGTGTGCGCTGCTCCTAAGGAATATTTACCACAAATGTATTTGAGGAGACAGAGAGAGGTGTGAAAAAAGGTAGGCTGTAGTTTCTTCAGGACATAGTTCGCCTCTCATGTAGTGAAGACCAAAGTAATTCATACTCCGGATAGATTTATGTTTAAAAATTTTGGTCCAGTCAAAATGTTTGCATCTACTAAGAAATGAGACAAATACCTCTTTAAAGATATTGAATTCCAAATCCAGCAGTAACAAAGGAAATATTTATCTTAGTATTTACACTGAAGTAAACAAATACATAAAAACAGATACACACTTCTAAATCATTAAAATCTTTATCGGTTAACAGCAATCTGATCCTTTTAATAACAGATGTCTATATTTTTGCACTGTTTCTGCTAACATTGGCTGTAGGATTCAAGTGGATCTGCTTGGAAACATCAATAATGCTTTCAAGTTGGAAGAAATATGTTGCAAAAATAAAATATTTTTTAAAGCCTCCATCTGCCAGGGGGTTTGATTATGTTCTGTGGTAACCACTGAGCAAAGTCTCACTACAGCTAAAGGTTTAGGCTGATAAATTAAAAACTACGGTACATTGCGGTCTCCACCTTAAGCGCATAAACGGGACTTAGTGTGGAACGAGACTGGAACATTTCCGAGACTCAAAAATTTAAGTGGTCAGAAAACGGAAAGAAGCTGCAGCAAAACTGATTGGGAATTTTGCTCGATTTTACATTTTGAAAATGTCAAAATAAAACAATTCCAGTGCTGTCAGGCGGGAATGAAATAAAATCGCTCACATTTCCATTTCACCCACCCGGGGATGAGGTAAAAACTCCACTGCTCTGTGCTTCCTTATGACCTTTACACAGTCAGGATTAAGACAGATGGGGTGTGAAAATCCAGGTCTTTTTTATGTACATGGGCCTGCATGTGTGCGTGACTGTATGGTCACATTATGGGTGCTTTTTATTCTTTCTCTTGCACTGTCTTCTAAACCCCCTCCACCCCTCAAGCAGCCCCATGTTCACAAGCGAGCACGGCATGTCCTATCTGCAGTGCGACGGTGGGGATATTGCCGGCTGGGGGATCATTACAAGGGCCATAAAAGAGCGATTTACAGATCGCCCAGTGAGTGGAGTCAGCACGGCAGGTCCTCCCACCCTGCAGCACCGCTCCGCGCTGGGTCACCAGCAAAAAGCCCAGAATCAGAGGCCAGTACGGAACGCGCCGGCTTACGCACCAAGCTGAGAACTATTGGGTGAGCTTGCAGCATCGGGTTTATGGTCAGTGAGTCAGAGGACGGAAACAGGCGTCCGTTTTATTGCTGAGGTTCAGCTGAGTGGCAAGATGTCCAACGAAGTTGCAACTGGGAATTCTCTGGATTATAGGAAGCAGCTGGTAGACCTGGATCCGAGTTTCTGGAAGGGGATGCATGAAGTAGTACGGAAATGTATTCAAACCCCAAAAATGTTCATTTTAATGTGGAAGACCGACACAAAATACATAAATGTGACGTGAAAGGAGAAAGAAATGTACAAATACACAACTAAAAAGAGTGAGATAGATTAGTATTCGGTTCCATCAGCTTATCTCATGTTTGGTTCCAAATAAAGAAAGTTGTTTGATTGCAAGTAAACACCAAAACTTCATCTTTCTATCTTATTTAATAAAGGGAATCAACAGAAATCTGTATTCTAACTGTGGAAAGGTTCGGACAGCATGCTATAGCAGCCAGTGTTGCTAAAATAACTCAGAGCAGCCATCTAGTCCATGCAAAAGGAAGGTTTCCCTCACTTTCAGCTGAAACAGATTTCTTCAGTTTCTTGTGTCTTCAGCCTGTTTCAGGTGACATCACAGCATCTCACTGAAATAAGGCTTTGAATCATTCCACAGCTTTCCATTATTTAGTAGTCCTTCCTGGGTGAATTTACCCCTTTTCTTTTGAGTCCTTTTTGACATTTTGCAGCATCCAGTTCTGCACCAGCGTATTCTTTTTTTACAGATTATCTTAGGATTTCCTTCAGCGTCTGATACAGGGTGGAATTCTTCATTGTCCTGTACCGGATCTATGCTGTCCAAACATGTAAATTTTAGATTTCTCTAGAAAACTTCCACCCAGAAGTCCTTGTCCACATTCTCTAGGACTGTCTGGCACGCTTTTTTTTTCTTCTTTTGGTTACATTAACACGTCGGGTTTTGACTCTCAATTCCAATTTTTCATAGAAATCAGATTTTTTTTCATTTATTTATTTATTTTTTGACTTTGTCGTTCATGCTACTGAATGACCGCAGTCGCACTTTTGTGCGAACGGTTTACAAACCCAAAGAGGCCCACATGTGCAGAAGAAGAGTGCAGAAGTCACACAGAAGCGCACTGATTAGTAGTGGTCGCGCTTTTAGCCGTGTCAAGGGTTGGTATCTTGCGGTCTGCTGTGAGGGTGAACTTGCTTTGACGTGTTGTTTTTAATATTAGCCACTGAGAAACAACTAATGACACTCTGGTCATATGTGGCTGATGTAATCTACCGTTTCAACTGGAAATAAAAGTGCTGGTAGCCAAAGCTCTTCACCATATAATTTTTTTTTTAAATTACATTTATAGAAAATGTTAAAGTATGTTGTTTGCTTTTATTACTTGAATTGTTCAGTTTTGCTAAAATTGATAGTAGATACTGATAGGAGACAAACAGGCTTTCATAGGCTACTTCTTTCATATAACTGCAGTATATTTGCATTCAGAGAAGAGCTCTGCATGCCTAAACCTTCTGCATCCTGAGAAGAAGGGGATCAAACTGGATCCTCCTTTAACGTTGGATTTAATTTAAGGGCTTTTCTGAACACGGTGAAGAATAATAAACCTGTTCATTCGAGGTGCTGCCGCGGACAAGCTTGAATAAAAATCACTGTAGTCATCTTCAGAACAAATTGCATTTGCCAGTATTTACAAAAATCTAGCAAACCACCAAGAGGGCACAGATGGAGGGCAGCGCTTTAAAAAATATGTGTTTATTTGAACGCGTGCGAGCCGGAGGTCTCTGCGTCTGCGCTCCCCACCGTCTAGCAGTCTAATCAGGCCGGCTGTATGCCCGCATATTAGAAACCAGATTTGCTGGAGTCAAGCTGTGTTTGCTCCCAACGAGGCCCCTGTTTCCCCGGGCTACATGTCTGAAAAACACCCCTGTGTTCGAGGAAAGGTGCGGGGTTAGAGTGTACAAAGGAACACACACACACTTAAATAACCCCGAGCACTGAATAATTCCTATTTCCATTTGACTACTTTTTTATTTTAGACTTATTCTAATGTACTGTCCTAATCGGATGGGTTTGTTTTTAACAATGCAGTTTCCTTAACAGTGTTTTTCTTTACTGGCCCCCTAACCTGTCTGTCAGTTAAGGGTGAAAATAATTGCACACATTTGGAAATTTGTTGGCAACAGCTAAAGAAAAAAAGAAAGTTTGTTGTTTTGGGGTTTTTTTCCGGTCTAATAAAAAACCAATTCAGTGTAGGAACAATTAGTTGTTTGTCTAAGTCAGGCTGGGGGGGAGGAGGAAAAGCACCAACTAGTAAAAGAAAAATATATCTTGAACTTTGTTCTCATCTAAAGTCAACCATAAAAGAAACTCGTAAAAATAAGTATCCAACAGAAACAACCAATAAAACCACTTGAGCTCTGACACAGTTTCCTGCATCCAGGAGCCGCTGAGCACCAACACATGCTGACCTGTGAAATGGAAAGAGGCACGGCCTTTTTCTTTAAAGCCCGTCAGACGGCCTGAGCAGCTCGCTGTAGGAGGACGCATTCATGCATTTTGGCACCAAGGATAAAAAGACTTTATGGTGCGTTACAGAGTCCCATGAACACACTGCCAAGCCCGAAAACCTTCTGGACGACATCCTTGGGTCCATGGAATTAAATGTGTTTACTTGTGTTGGGTAATAGAACTTCAATCTTCTGTGTATTTTTTTGGCTTTTAAAAAGAACTAAAAATGCGTATGTGGCAAAATGAAACCCCGAAATCCTAAATCTGTTTTTCCTGCTGATTTAGTACAACATGCTACATTAGACTTCTTATGAGAAGATGACACGAAAAGCACTCTCACGGTGCTGTTTATTGTTGATCTTCATCTGAGGGAGACAAACGGCAAAGTTGTCCTGTTTTTTTTTTTTTCCCGGTAAAGAAAGTTCTTCCAAGTCAAGCTTTTGAAGTCATAAGGACATTTCTGTTTGAAACGGAGCTGACGCTCGCGTCTCTTTCAATTAAACGCATATTTCCATTTCCGAGCTGCGGAGAGCGTTACATCCGCAACCTGCAAAAAAAAAAACAACAAGAGCCCTCTCCGCCTATTTAATGAGATGCAGAGAATCCAGAAGGATCTTTACAGTAAATGCCACAACTCATTAGGCTAATCACCCTATCACACAAACAGTCAGCTGTTAATAACAAAGCATCCAGAGAGAGAGAGAGAGGAAACCACACATCTCATCATAAAGCTGGCATTCCAGCAATTAGTGAAAAGAAACATTAAAGCCTAAGCCGACTTCCTGAGGAAAAATGATTCTTAGAAAAATGGCAGGGATGTTGTTTTCGTTCATGCGAAAAGCCTTCAGCCTCGATATAGGCATGGTGCTGATGCAGGAAGGCTGACAGATCTGAGCGTCTATAGAAACGACACAGCTATTTGTGCCTCCTTACATCATCCTACCTACTGTGGGAGTGGGAGATGAAGTCCAGTTTAAATGTGACTGTAACAGCAAGACGAGGCGCGTTTAGCCATTTGCTCCCAACGTGAGCAGTGTTTATTCTTTACTCTTCATTTCCATGCCAGACGACCGACCTGGGGATCAGATTGTAACAGGTGTGGATATGTGACAATATAAAATCCTTAACTATGTAATTACTGCTTATTTTCTGCCAAAACATAGTGGTAAATAACTGAAGCTGGAAAATATTTAGCCTGTCACGAATGAGACCTCCATTAGTACCATGCGGGTCCAAAGAGGAATTTAGGGGGTAAACTGGATCTGGTGTTCAAAATGAAAGAATAAATCCCACTAAGAGCAGCAGTTTGTGAAACACTCCAACCAGTCTGCCTGCCTGGCACCATCAACCATGCCACATCTAAGGCGCTTTTCCACTGGCAAGACGCGCTCTGATCGGTTAATGCGCGGTTCGGTTCTACACCAGGTAGTGAGCTTTTCCATTATACACTCTGCTCCTCGCTATGGTGGGTGGGATGTGAGCGCGCAGCAGCTGTAGTCAACTCTCCACTGATGTTTGCAGCAAGACTCAGCGATGGAGGACCTCAGAGTTTCTGATGGACTAATGTGAACCCAGATATTTCATTAAACATTAAATGCTAATGTCATTTGCAGTTTTCGGTGATGTCGTAAATCACGAGCCAATCAACGAATGCGGTCAGCTGTAGATCAAATGGCATCTGTGCCATACCCTGCTCGGTCCTGCTAGTACTACCTCTGAAGTAGGTGTGAAAATCTGAGAACAGCCGGGCTGAGTGCCAGTGGAAAACGAATCTGGCCGGAGGTGGTCTAGTGGAAAACGCCTGTAGTTTTATTGAGATCATCTTTGTTCAGCATTCTGACGCTTTGTCTGAACTTCAGGAAGTCAATTTTCCTTAATCTCGATACCTTAATGCATTGAGTTGCTGTCATGTGATTGGCAGATTAATCATTGGTGATGATTCCTAAGCTCATTTTCATCTCACTTTCTCCAGAGTTGCTAGTAAACACAGGACTCATCCTGGCCCGTGCCACAGCAACAAGTCCTACGACTATGTTGAGCAACATCGACATACATTACTGGATAGGTCAGCACCTATTAGCCGCTATAGCTAGTGATGTGCTTCTTCAACTGCATTGATTCATGTCAATCAGGTTGTTCCGATGATGGATGAGCAGGAATCACAAAAGTGTTAGTAGTGATCTTATTTCTTATCCGATTTCTATCAAATATTAATTTAAAGCGGAGGAATTTGCTGATGTTTTGATACATAAAATATGTCTCCTCCCTCCCTGGATATAAATCTAGAAACAGTTTGGTTTCTCTCAGTTCTGTCAAGCTGCAAGTGAGGATTAAACAGACGGGGTTTTTTTTATATTGGACAACTAATCACATTTTTTATACTATTAATTGCTGCTGTAGGATACACAGCTTCCTAGCTGCTTTAAGATATATTTTATCCTATTTGGCGACTGTGTCACAACGTTATACAAATAGGCAGTCCACTTTCTGTCATTTATTTGAGCTAGAGTTTCGCCACAGCAAAGAGAAAACAACGCTGATAAACAGGTGAAGAGCAACTCAAAGCCATATGTACTCTCCTTTTCTCTCGCTCTGTGTCAGCTGTATTCCACATGCACAGCCGTCGCCATGGCAGCAGACACCATTTTTGTTTTTAATTAAAACATTTTTACTGAGTGGCAAAAGAATATCCCCCTCGGACCTCAATGAGCGTCATTGTATTGACAACTGAAAGTAAAACACCGCGTCCCCTTTTCAGATTCTTCGTGCGGTTGTGTTATTTCATCCGTGACTCAACGCAATCCGACGACACATACGCGACACACGATCGTCACGTAAAGTCATCCAGTAATAGGCCTATCAGTGGTGAGCATCCACCAGCCGAAACGTAAATCGGCGTCTCTGCATGTAGATAAGAGCCAAAGGGTTTGCTTTCTCCGGCAAGGGGAAGATTACTGCCATAATTGTAGTCAGGAATCAGAACATGGATCGTTTTCTTTCACAGAACCACCTGAGATAAAAATCAGAGCAGCTTTAGGATTAGTCACTCTGCAGCAACAGCTGTGCTTTCTGTGACAAAAGGCCCTGAAGGCAGCAAGAGCTGGCGCGCACTCATTGGCTGTCATCTGACTTTACCTTTTCTTGCGAGCATTAACACACTGTATCCTGCTGTTTGCTCTCATTTGCACTCTTAGTTTGAATTGTGCCTGACAGGGAACTGTCCCAACACGTCATGTGACAAACGTAGATCCATGTCTCGTCTCCACCACATTCAGGCAGCCGAAGGCTCAGCAATGCTGGTACGTTACTGCTGTTCCGACAATTCCCTGATATTATTATTTTAATGCCAGAGGATTTCTCAGTCTCAGTTCTTATCTCAGTCGTATCGGATCAAAATCACCTGCGTGAAGGAAGTGGATTTGTGTTCGGTCGACGTTTTCTTTATTGCAGCAATGCTTCTTGGCAAGAAACACAAACCATCAGAAACTATGTTTGTTTCCCTTTAAATGGTGCCACATTTGTAGGGAAAATCTGGTTTCCAAATGCCAAAACTAAACAGCTTATTCTGCTATGGACTTTGGTTTTGAGTTTCAAGCATCAATCAGGCATCATACCCTTGAGATTGAAACCTGCCACAGCAGTCGGTCGCTGTCTGCTTCATGTTTAACTGTTATCTGGGGCAACTTCAATCTGGGTTCCTTTAAACCAAGTGGACAAGTTTTTTTTTTTCTTCAAGTTGAAGGCAAAGTGACACATAAATGGTGAACTGCCGTTCTACACACGAACGCATTCTTTCCTACAAATGTGTGTTTTGAGAAAAATAACTTGGCTTTTTAATGGCATGAGATTTATGACAAGAAACTTTGCTACAACAATAAAATAATCAACCAAACACAAATGTGCTCGCTTCAAGTTTATGTCATCATCGTCAGTCCAACATTATAGAAACATAGAAAGTGACTCTACCTGTATCACCCCAACAAGAATGCAAAAACCGTCAGTAATTATCACCAGTTGCACAATCTGCAACACAATCAAAGACATTGACTATAATACTCAATTAACATCAATATTTGTAGTCAGCACATAATTTTCCTAAACTAATCCTTTTTTATTCTCCTAAACCTTTTATTAAAAAATTAAAAAACTGTGGTGAACAATCATGTTTGGCTCTGGTTCAGACCACACTTTAGTGGACAAAGCATCTCCTTCACTGTAAAAGGGTTTCAAAAGTTATCCAGAATCCAAAGTGTTGTAAAGTATGGTGATATTTTTTCATTTTGCTCCTGGGAGTATTTCAAGCTGGGTGATGCTTGGATGCTCTGTAAGGTTTCATTATGAGCCACAGCAGCACAGGTAGCATGAAGAATGATCAACCATTCATCCCCAGAGGAGTTCTTTGGAAAGAATCATTGTTTTGGACAGTAGGGACAAAAAGCCAACATTACATGAAGGGGAAAAGCAACACATATTAGAATCGGTGAGAAAAATCTGAACTGAATTAAGACTTCAATTGAAGTAAGATCGTCCTACCCTTTCAACAAAAAAAAAAAAAAAAGGGTTGTGCCCTAATTAAATATAGTGAAAATATTAAAATCCTAAAGTACATATGGGGTGGATGTGATGTTAGGAAAAATAAAAAGTCAGCATGTTTTCCCCTTCTTATTGAGTCCCATCAAGTGTTTTCAAGTAATTTCCACAGCCAAGAATAGATCCACAAATCCCAGTGCTCATGGTGTGCACAAGCATAATTAACATAAATATGATCTCTGATGAGGACCATGAAATAATAAGAAACTCCACAAAAAGAAATAATATCTAAAGTATGGGGGAGAAAAGAGAGGGACTAAACAAAAGAAACAAAACAAACCAATATGTAAACATAATATGTAAAAATGCGGGAGTACAGCAACACGCAACAAAATATGCACAAATATTCATCGATAATTTCATTTCCCTTTTTACAGTTTTATTAGTTTAATTATTTCTTACAGCATAAAAAGTGTTTTTATCACTTCATTACCTCTAGGTGGTTTCCCTCTGTTTTTTTTTCTTTTTATTCTTTTGGTTTTACTAATTCTTCCAACATTTGCTCTCAGCCCAGGTTTATCCCAGAGTCAGTTTGAAGATGCCAATCAGCCAATCATGAGCTCATGACCGGATGAGGACGTCGTTACGGTGTTAAAAAAAAAAAAAGAAGAAGAAAAACCCCTGCCTGAGTGGTCTTTGCAGGTTTTTAGCGAGCCGTTCCAAGACATGCTGAGCATGCTCTTAATTACCCATAAGAAAACATGAGAGGGTTTTTAGGCATGAACAACTCTCTATTGGAACTGTGGCAGCTTACTGGGGTTCTAGGAGCAGCATGGTTGCAGCCCATGATGTCGAGTAAAAAGAGCTAAGAAATGTTTGCTCATACTTAGCAAAACAGACACTAAGCGCGGAAACCTCCCGTATTTTCTGCAGGCCGCGATAATACCACCATGGGGCGGCATCCCAAAACCGCATCCTGGTAGAGCGGCTCCAGGACTCTTCATCGGTGTTTGATGTAGTTATGACAGTAAAGAAGTCAGATCATCATCGGAGCGTGTTTTGGCTCAAGACAGCGAAGAAAAATGCACGAGTGCAGTGCTGAACGTAGCGACTTTACAACTTCCTTCACACCGAATGAGATGCAGCAACCAGGACGTTGTCCAGGTGTGCAGGTCACAAAGAGTGAGGCAGGTGTCTCACTCTTTGTGAGTGCATGAAGATAATGATTGGATCTGGGCTGTGTAAACGGGTCAACATCCTACAAGTGTAACATTTATCTTTGCTCTGAAATGCGCTCAACAGATCTTAATGTGTGCTAAATTTGAACTGAAACTGACTTGTTTTTTTTTTCAGTTCAGTAATAATAATAATGGTTAAGACAGAATAAAAAAATAAAAACATTTAATCGGTATAAAGAAAAACCAAGGATTAAAATATTTAAATGATATAATTGTTTACATCTGGATAAAAACCATGACTTTAACATGGATAACTTCAAAGCTACTTTGGCTTAGCTGTTTATTATTGTTTTATTATTTACCTGCTTGTTTATTTTACCATTTTCCTGCTTTGCGTTTTCCTCTGCAAACCAGCAGAACAACTCATATCTCAGACGAGTAAAGGAAACAAAAAAAAATTCCAAAGACGCTCCTTTAAACGTCCATGTTGTTCTTGTCGCCATCATAAGGCTTCCTGTGCGATGCGGTGTACTGAACGGGTGGAGAAGGAGAACGGCAGCCAGCTAGAACGGGTACATGGAGGAGGAAGAGGAGCTGACTCCACCGGCGCCACCAGGAGCTGCTTCAAACATGGCTGCTTCACATCAAAGCCCGCCTCGTCTCCCGGGGGAGCGGCTCAGGACTTCGCCGTGGCTCGCCTCGGGTCGAAGCGTGGAAGCTCTCGCTTCCTCAGAAGGTGGTGGCGGATACCTGCGGGCTGCACCCAAGGAGCTGAGGCAGATGGCAAACTGCTGGCTGGAAGCTCCAGGACGGCAGGGAGCGCACGGCGCCCTCAACAGATCCAGTTGGCTGCTAGTTTGCTGACTCCATCAGATGGGGGTGAGGGGCTTTTAGACATGTCTGTGTATTTGAATATTTCACTTCATGAATAGGTAATGCAATCTCGTTACGAAGGTACATCAATATTGTAGTGATAAGCTGAAAGCAGAAGGAGGCGGTTGTGTTTTGAGACTTGCCCAGCAGCCTTTTTTTTGTTGTTGTTTTCTTTTCTCTTTTTCCACCGAACAAGAATGGGAACTTTGGGGCTTTTTTGAAGGAAAGGTAAAGTAAATGTAACCTCAAATTTCTCTCTTTCTTGCTGTAGCAGATACGGTTTGGGTTCGGCCTCTAGTGCTTCAGGTCTGCGGCTTTTTATGTGTTTGCGAGCTTCACCTTCACACTAGTTAGCTTCTGTTGTCTGAACTCATACATACAAGTTGAAACCTTGAGCTGGGTAACATCTGAACAATATTTGGTGCTTTTAGGTGCAGTGTGTGTGGTGGGAGGGGGGGGGGGGGGCATGAAATTCCCTCAATTGTCTATCAAGAAATTAACTTTATGTGACATGATTTACAAGACTAGAGGAAGCTCTAACTGTTAATTTATTCAGTGTGTTTCCATCGTGTCTGCACCTGTCTGATCTGGTTCAGAATCAAAGGCTTGAATTCACTCCAACCCAGAGATAACTGAGGACAACGTGAAGCTGCAGGGAAGAAGAAAATCTATCAACACAAAGACGTAGAAGAGCTACAACCTACTGAGAGCAGCTTGGAGCTGCTAACTATCCTAACATACAGTATTTTGCACAGTAATCACGACACTTGAACATTTTTTTACATTTGTTACACTGCTGCTATCTATGAACTCGATTCTATTCTATTTGGAAGTGGAAGTAGAACGACTCGTCATTTCCTACTTTTTCACAAATTCAAAGCTTAAAAGTGTGCTGCGCATTTGTATGCAGCCCCCACAAATCACCAGTGGTTAGTGTCTATCTGTGAGTGGTGTGATCTCAGTACGAATCCAATATGAAGGCCTCGGCTGTTTATTTGAGAAGGTCGGAGGAAAAAAACGGCGTCGTGGAGACGAAGGAACACAGCGGACAGGTAAGGGGAAATGCTACGGAGAGACCAAGAGGCCGTGGTATCTCTGGAGGAGCTGCAGCTGACACCAGAAAAGAGCACACAATGCCTCCCACATGTAGACGTATTTGCAGATAACCGTTTTTTCAGAAATGCTGCGTATGTTTCGACCACCTATCATGAGTAAATGACAACTGTTACCGAGTGAGAGCGGCTTATATCCAAAGACATAAAGCGAGTCCTCTGGTACTCCAGCAACAACAAACCGCATCCTGCAGAGGGATAGTTTCTATTTTCACAGTAATTCTAGCTTTTTGGACAGTAATGAAAGTTTTTAGACTTACTGTGACTGAAGCAGAGTCTTTGGAAACATTTTGCAATTTAATCAATGCCTATTTCCAGATTCTACTAATTCAACATTTGAACAGCTATGTGTGAACGCATGCGTCATAAAAAGGGTGGTAGGTGGCGTAGTAAGACTACCACTGCTGACTAAGATAAGTTTTGTTATCATCAAGATTAAATGACAAACATGACAGTGGATTTAACGGATGTGCAGCATGACACAACAGCTGCTAAAAAAAAATCACAGTTTAATCAAAACCTCATTATGTGTCTTGTAATTCACAGAGAAATATCAGGTAGTTTTTTTTACTGCTTATCCGTTGACACACGTTGGATCTTTAAAATAAAATGGTAACAATGGTGAAATCTACTAAAACTAAAATGTCTTTATTATTTCATTCCTGATATTTTTCCAAAGCCAGAATGTTTCGTAAGACCTCTGTGATCTGGAGAGTAATCCTTACCTTTGAAAATGACTGTTGGCGTGAAAGAGAAATGAATTCATTTCACAATGTTGATCTCGAATATTTGTAACAAATTCTGCTTGACTACTGAAAAGTCTCACATCAGATTTTACTTGTTTCTTGTTTTCTTTCTCAACAGACCAGTTTAAAAAACGTTTAGCTTCTTTTAGCTTTCCCTGGAAATACTGGTTACAGTCAAATAACCAGAGCTCCTTCTCCCAGTGCATTCTTCTGCTGGTGCAGAATACTTTCCTCTTGGAGTTATAAACTCATTATTAACAACTTTAATCGCTGAAAGTACTATTTTGTTTATGAGGCAATTAAAAGAAACCTTTTGGGTAGAGCTTTAAATGTTTTTACGACAAAGCCTGCTCAGAACGGATGAAAAACAAACATGTCCTGTGACATTTACTAACAAACTGTTTAACATCACAGAACATTACAGGAATTTGACTGATCATACTTTAAGTTGTGAAGGAAAACTCAAGAAAAAGTTCCTATGCAACAATGATGAATGGCCTTAGAGTAATTGTTTCCCTCCCTCCTACTTACCTGTAAACAGCTCTCTTGTCAGACTCAAGCTGGGCCTGGGGGTCAAGGGTCACACTGACAGAGTTATTTCCTGCTGCAGAGGCTGCTGGGATATGGACCTGTGGGGTCTTGGAGTTCTGCTGAGTTGTGCCCGTCATCTGGCAACAAGTGACAAAAAAAAAAACAACAAACAAACACAAAGTTAAAGATGATTTGAACTTCGAACTCTCACAAAGGGTCTGGGTGGTGATCAGTCAGAGTCTAAGCTGGGAAACAATATTCTGCTTCCATTTAGGAAATGGCAGAACACAACAGCTTCATTATTGGTCCCCGTTTCACCAAAACAGCCCCATGAATTGGTGCAAAGGGCAGTGGAAAACTAAAGAGGCCTTTAATGTGTTGAGGGAAAACAATGAGTTTGGACCCAAATAGCAAAAAAAGTCACTTAAGGAAAATAAAGAGTAAAATAACATTACTGTATAATAGTACATTAATATACCATGGTACATAACTGCGCCATCTCACTACTGTAAAAGCATTTCCTTCAATCTGTCTCCTCTTCACTGTCAATTAATCAGATAATTATTTCAGTGATATTCATTCAAATTCAATGTTCTACCATTTGATTTGATTCCATTTTGAAAAAGAAAAGAGACTAATTCAGAATCAAACTGTTTGTTTTGTCAGAAGGCTCCGATTCATCGTGGGGGACCATGGATACTCCCATCAAGGTTTCACTACACTTCAGTCCTTTCAGCTTTATTGTCAGTTTTAATGTTATTTTGAAAATATAATCAAGTTACGTCAAGTATCTAGAGAAAAACTGCTCAAGTTGGACTGGCACTTATTAAACCCAAGGAAGGAAAATAAACGTGATTCAAACTTTTGGTGTGGGAACTCATCATTCAGCATAAATAACGTAACACACTGCTTCCTGTGTTTCACGTTACTTTTTTCTGAGAGCTTGATAAGTCAGCGACCACGTTCTCCAAACCGAGTCCGTGGTCGTCGTCGTTGCATACCCTGCTTTCCTCTCTCTCCATCAATCACTCCATGGAAATGGGTCTAACGTCTCCCATCCCCCCTGTTTTTTTGAGTCAGACTGAGGTAGCAGGAAGCTTCAAGTCTTAATCCCAACAACAAATGGGAAATAAATTACCTTCTTCACACTTAACTAGTTCTCATTTGCATTTGTGGAGTGCCTGTGCTGCTGCTCTGGACCTCTTCCCCTGGCACTAATCCTCCGGGCGACACCGGAATGCGGAGAAGGAATAATAGGTGATCAGAAGAAGATGCCATGCGGTGCGGCCGCCGGACCTTCGGCACGGCGCTTCAGGGTGCACATCTATTTTATGGAGGTGATTTGTTTTAAAATTAGGCTTTCCTGCATTATCCAGCAGCCTCCATAATTTCCACAGGATTTCTACCTGTCTTTTCAGATATTTCCATTCACTCATGATTGGTATAAAAGTCAAAGTATTTTTGGGGTGGGTGGTGAGCTGCTTTTTCCTTAATTGGAAGGTGTATACAATGTACAACTTTACATTTGGGGCACAGATTACTCAAATCCACACAATATTGGAATTACTACATTTGGGTAACTCGTGCGCTTTTTGAAACCGTTAACACGTTTCTATCATGTTTCTGGCTGCATATTTGACTGTTTCAATCAGAAATGGCAGAACTCACTGAAATGAGTGGGTATTCTGCTATGGACCCCGTCATAACATGATGCCCACTACTGTTATGACTGTAATTATCATAACAGTCAGCAAATTTTTACAAAAAATAAAACTTAAGTTTGAAGTTCTAGAAGCTAAAGATTGTCCTTTGATGTCTACGTAAGAACCAGCTTCATGTGTGTTTGAAATTGTTGTCCTGTTGGAACACCCATCTCAGTCCAATTTCTAAACATCTGGTGGAGTGTGTGATGGGAAACTGGAGAACTTGTAGGTAGATATGTGCTTTTATTATTCTGTTTACTGTATGGAATACCATCAGCAGTAGCAAACAGACACTAAGAATGTTGTCACACCTGGTAGACCCGATGCGTCTACTAAAGGTCCAGACAATAATCAGTCGACTCACTTCTCCCTGGTCAGAACGAACACGCAAAGTTTTTGAAACTTTGACATTCCCCTTAACCTCATGGTCAATAAGAAGCAGGCCCAGACCAAAGCAGATTTCAAAGCAACCACAATCCTTAAGGTTTTCTACTAACAAACAGCCGTATGTAAACCCTTATGTGTCATGTCTAAGATTGCTAACGCTTCTTTGAATCTTATGTTTTAGTTTTTGATCAGTTGTTCTTGTCTTTCAACTTTCAATTAAATTAACAGTGTTTGTAAAGATAAAGATGATAAAAGAAATCAACCAAGGAGGTTGTTACGACCCTGGGCCTTGTGCGCTGGGTTGCAGGTGCTTTTGTCTGTCTTTGTGCTCCTCCCCTTTGCAGGTGGTGCTGGTACATTGATTGGAGCACAGAGTATTTAAGCTTGGCTGTCTCCACCTTCTGGGTCGTCTTCGGCGTCCACTCTGCCACTTGTGGTGTTTTGTTGCCAGGCCTCAGCTCCCCTCCTTTTGCACATTTGAGTTTGTCTTTGTTTTTGCACTTCAACACTTCCATATGCACTCATACAAAACATCCAAGCACTTGTGTTACACCACTGATACTGACATCCACAATCCATTGTTGTTTTTGTTAATAAATATTCCTTTTTATGCACTTTAACCACTGCATGGTCTCCTGTTTTTGTTATGACCTTGAGCCAGTCGTAACAGAGGTGTTGTTATATTTTTTATCCAGTTCATGCAAACCACTTACCAGGTGTACATGCTTTTCTGAGAAACGGTTCTGTTGAGAGGTTATGAGGAGTTACTGGACCTCAGCTTGGTTACATAGAAAGAATTTTTGAATGTTCCCTTAAGCCCATCATTAATTAGAAAAAGGTCTTATCCAAACAAATATCAGTCATTTCAAACAATTTCAGTTTTAAAGATTTACATAGGGTTTATAGGGTTTATGTCTTATGTCATTAGATAGAAATATAACTGTAATCATTACTTAGTCATGTCAAATACATTCTGCGTAATGAAACATGTTTTACAGAAGTAAAACCGCATGACCTGGAATATGCTACGCTGATTAAAGATTATTTCATTTGTACTTCTGTGGGTTTTTTTTATTATTGTTTATTTGTAAATAGAAAAAGTGGGAATCTTAAGTTTTCCCAAAGCGATTGCTAAACTATAATCTAATGGGATTATGAAATGAGATTTCAGGAATATTTTATTGTTGTGTAAACTCACTCTTGTTACTCCCTCTCTAACTTCTCACTCTCACCGATATTTTTTCAGATTTTGCAAATACATTTTGGAATGAAGCATGAAATGATCTACAGTCTGACAGTTCCCCCTTTCCTTTGGGGACGGGCTGCTGGTAAAGATGTCGCTCTCACCTGTTGACTTTCCTGGTATGTTGGAGGAGGAACGCTCTGGGTGGCCATCATTGTTACTGCAGGCGGTGGGGAATCATGTTGCATCATGGGACAGCTTCACATCGAGACTGGAAGACACACACAGGGAAAGAAAGATCACCAAACATGAATCGGGTTTGAAAGGTGCTTTTAAAATCTATTACACCGGCAGCCACCAGGTGCTGCTGTGACTGAATAATCAAAAATGAAACACACAAACACACACGCGCGCACACACACACAGAGAATCTCAGTCTTCTTCTCCTGATCTCGACAGACTAGTTCATTTCTTTCTCTTTTCTGCTGAGTCTGCCTCTGCATGGTGCTGCACAGAACTAGCAGACAAGTCAGAATGATGTATTAATACGGAGTGATCAGACAACGCAACCAAGCAGAAAGGAAACAAATGAGAACATCCTCAATCACCAAGCCCGTTCCGCAAATATTCAGCAAATGCTGAGCAGCGGCATCGGAGATCTAATGGCGCCACATACAAACCCAAGTATTTGTCTCCCAATTACAGAGAACAGGGCCTGTTTACTAATTAGAGCTGGCTCTAACGCCACGCTCCACGATGGAGCCACAGTAGGACAGTCGTCTCTGTTAGTTGGCTGCTGGTGTTGTTGTTGCACTTTAACCAAGCAAGTCATGAAGGCTAATTAGGGCTCTTCGGGACCCCACAGGGTCGAGGACAGTACCCTGTGGAACTCTACTGCAACCACTGGCCCCACCCCCACTGACGGAGCTAATTGGCTCGGGGGGAACATTACACACAATACATTACACCAATAGACCCCCTGCCCGCCCCCCAACAGCACAAACACACACAGCAGGTCATCCAGCCTGGAGCTCCGCACAACCTGTGCGTTCGCACCGCTTGAAAACAGACCTGAATATGTAACCTTATGTCATTTCTCTTTTTTTCAATATTAACAGAAGCTCTTAAAATTATTTCTAAAATGGCCACATATAAAGCCATGTGTGTCTATGGAAGGCAGTGGACTAGCGGACTTGGGTCGACTGGTATTGACCTGGAGGAATCGTTTCATTACATGTTAGTCAAACGGAACCGGAACATCTGAGCACAATCCCAGTTCTGGTTCCTACAGAGCTGCGAAAGTATGCCAAGAATCTGAACACAAATGAAAGATGATGATGTTGTGACTTGATAAATAAAAGCTAATCTTTAATTCCTCTTCCATTCTGGGTTAAACATTTCATTCAGATGTAAAGAAGTGTCTTTACATCTTTCCTTGTCTGTCTGGATGTTTCATTCTTCTGAATAGAAGAGCTTAATCGACTACAGCCTGACTAAAATGAACATTTCTAATTACTAATTATAATAAAATGACATTCAGTCAAGAGGACATGCCTGAAATTATGCTCATTATGTTTACCAGGAAAAACATTGATGTTTTCAGTACTTATTTTCGACTGAAAATATGATGTACAAAAAACCCCACATTGCTTAAAAAGATCATGCATGACACAGAGATGAAGTCAGTTGGCATTGTGATAAAAACAGATCATAGATTGTTAAACAGAAAGAGATTAGCACCACTCTGTTCCATAGTTCTCTGTTTAATCTGTGTGTTATGTCCAGACGACAACTAGACATAAATATGTCTAAAAAGTGTTTTAGGCCCTTTTTGCATTTGCTCTATGCCATAATCTCTTCTTCACTCTCTCAATCTGCACAATAGTCCAGCATGACTAAGAGAGTCGGATCCTGGCACTGCCTCCGCCTGGAGAACAATAGAACTGAGATGCTTCTTTGTCTGATTGGCATCCAAACCAAGTGTCGCTGCCAACATCCTGATCATAAATGGTGGTTTGGTTTCTAATTTAAGGTTTCAGCTGAAAAATCTGCATTTTTAACATGCCTTGCCGTTGCCGCGTGCGGACTGAGCAGTCGCTGCTTGTGCCGCGCGCCTTCGCACTTGTTTGTGTGCCACGCGCGTTGCCTCCGCGAGTCATTCCGTGTTCTGATTGCGTCTTCTGGTTTCTGTTCCCATTCCAGCTGGTATCAGCTGAAAGACATCTTCTCTGTTATCAGCCCTCATTTTAATTGCAAATGCAGCGAGCGTGTTAGTGATTAAATGGAAAATTGCACATTAATTGATGAGACTGAAGATAAAGCCAGTCCAATTACCACATGGTATTTTGGGCCTCTCAAGTTTTCGCTGTTCCTCGAAGGAACAAGCCGCCAAATGCCAAGTTTGAGCAGGCAATTGGGCATCCATAAATATGCACAAAGAGACACAAAATGTGTGCGCAAACACATGCCGCACGCTGGCTGCCCAGGCGTGAAAACACATACAAGAAAGACAAGAAGGAGGGAGAAAAAAAGAGACTAATTTTAACACACATGTCCTCTTCAGTGTGAAAGCACAAACCTCTCTTTGAACTCACCAAAGGTGTTCAGTTACACAATAGGCTGTCGAATTCATTGTGAGGACAAATGACATGTTTGTTTCTCAACAAAGGCCTTGGAATTACGACACAGTTCATAATGCATATCAACGGGAGAGCGCCTGTAGTCGCAATCAAAATTCAAAAGCAAGCATAAAGTGGAAAATGAGAGAGAAGTAGGCATAAAATTATTCCAACCAACATCAAAGGCTTTCCCGAGTTTAGATTGGAGGCAATTTCCCTTTCAGTGGATTCTGTGCAGTAAGAAACACTTCTGTTCACAATTCAATTTTCTAACAATCTCAGGCATACAGTGTCCTCCTTCTGCATCGACGCAAGGCTTGGTAGCCTCCCTCACGCCCTCTTTTACCTGCAGCACTGAGACGAAAAATCATATCAGATCGCATGTAATCTGATTACTGACCGCCACCACTACAGCCTAAATATGTCTGAAGTCATTTTTCTTGTCAGCTTGAAGGGAAATTTGTCACACGTGGCTGAAATTCAAATAAATGAGGCCTGGGATTGCTTCCTGCTTCCAAATGAACTAAACTCCAGCGAGCGTTTTATAGTTATAAACACATCAACACCCAGCACTGAAATATAAACTTTAATATGTTTTAGCCGAGTCTGAGCTGGACAAAAAAAAAAAGAGCAGCATCAAACAGTGTTTAACTTGAGACCTCACCATTACTAATCGAGATCGTATTCTGGGCAGCTTTATAGTTTATACAACATTTCCATCAATCCATACAGTGTGAATATTTCATTGCAGTATTAATTAATTTACTTAATTTTGTGCACACAAATAAAAATATTTTCCTCCAAATAATGCTATTGCTAACAATACAACTAAAGAATAAACAAAGTTAGTTTATGAAAGCTCCATTAGGTTTGGGTTCATATTTTTCTTGGTGACTTTATGTAATTTCCATTCAAAGTTTAGATTGCTTTAAAACCAGGAATTGGTCTAAACCTGGAATAAATATACAGGTTTAAATCATTGCTAAACAAAAAGATGTATCCTGAGTGATAATCTAATTACGTTTGTTATAGCTTCTAGAAAGAAAGAAGCAGTTAGCTTTGTAAAATCACTACAAAGCACTGAAATTAAATACCAAGTTAGTTTACGATGGACGTAAAGTTGTGACTGCATGACTTTTACTGAACTTCCTTTGGAAAAAACAAAGTTTGGTAAAGATTCCACAAAAAACAAAGCAACATTTGCTTTTTGTATCCAGAACCTTTTTCTCAGGAACTTTTAAAACTCATCTCATCCCTGCTTGACTGTGTTTCCACAGAGATCCGAGGATGTTCTTAGATTAGGAAAGTTAAGTCCCCATGTCGCTCTTTGTGTGTTCTTGGAGCGTCGCTCTTTTGGAACGGAGTTTAAAAGTAGGAAATCCATCGCTTGTAGATTTGTTCTAATACTGGAACAGTCTCTTTTGTCTGCAAACACTCAAAAACCTGAGCTTTCATTTGCCTTTGTCACACGGGAGATCCAAACACAACATAGTCTGACTTGGAGAATGATGATGTTTTACACAAATTAAATGTTATCTTTTTATTATTTCACCACAGTTACACTCTTATTTAAGCACCATGGTCTCTTTTTTTTATTAAAGTGGATATAACCAATTTTTATTTGTTATGACGTGACATTAGAAAAAAGAGATTATATTGAAAAATTACATTGTGCTGGATGCAATGGAAGCTACTGTATATATAGGGCCTATATATATATATATATATATATATATATATATATATATATATATATATATATATATATATATATATATATATAATCTTTTTTTTTAAATAGTCCCAAACGGGAATATATAAACATAACAGGATGGGTTCAGATCCCTGAGGAAGACAGTTGTGTGTTGTGAAAGTATTTGCCCCCTTCCTGATGTCCTGTCCTTCAACTTCATTATTAAGGGAGAGAAAAAAATTCCGTGTGAAAAAGTGATTGCTCCCCAAACCTAATAACTGGTTGGGCCAGCCCTAGCAGCAACAACTGCAGTCAAGCATTTTTGCAGAATTGTTGTAACTGAGTCACACTGGATGGATTTTGAGCATGAACTGCATTTTCAAGGTCATGCCCCAGCCTCTCAAGCCACAGCATCTCAATAGGACCCAGGTCAGAACTTTGCCAAGGCCACTCCAAAGTTCATTTTATTTTTCTTCAGTTATTCAGTAGAAAACTTGCTGGTGCATTCTGGATCATTGTCCTGTTGCAGAAACCAAGTTGGTTTCAGCTTGAGGTCACACACAAATGGCTGAACGTTCTCCTTCAATCCAATCCCCTTTTCACCCAGCGTCATGCAGGTTTGAATTTATTTATTGTTTACTCCCTTAATAATAAACACCTTCATTTAAAAACCCTTGTTTCTGTCAACTTGTGTTGTCTTAGGCTAACATTTAAACCAGTCAGATGTTATGAAACACAAAGTGTAATAATATTCCCATTACGGACCCCGTCCTCATTCATGGATGCAAATTTAAATTGATTTTAAAAATACTCTGCAAGTATTCAACTGGGCGACATTTTTGGCAGCCATTCTAAAAAATCATGGCTACATATGTGTGAACCTCATTTGATCTATCCCCTTTGAATATTGCTGTTAGGAAGTTGACCTGCAAAAGCAATGAATAACATTTGGAAGTAGGCATGTCACCTTGGTCAGACATTATGCATCTTGAGGGTTGCTGAATAAATAAATCAGGTGTTTTTGAATATGAGTGGGATCTAATCATCGCCTTATTGTCAGGCCTGATTTACAATGCAAACACCAGGAGGCAAAGCCTTGATGGTGTTGAGTAAAGCCACGGAGGGAAGGACGGAATGGTAATGAGATCTGGACCTGCGAGGGAGGAGTCTGTGTACATAATTGTGCCTGGACTCAACAGAGAAAAAAATCGAAAAACACACAGATCAGGGCAGGGGGCCTCCGCATGCAGGAATGGACACACATGCAAACGCAGGCATTTATAATGATGTGCGCATTGCGCAAAGAGATCTTAAAGCTTCAACTAGTGTCATCCTTGGGGCAATAAATCTTTCACAACCTCACAGCCTGAAGTACAAGTACAGATGTGCACACACATTAAAGTAGAAGCACATACATAGCCGGAGGCAAGGAGAGTCTAACTCGTGGTTTTAGGGCTACAAATATCCCCCAGGCGAAAGCAAGCTGCATGGACGCTGCAGTCAGAATCCAGTCCACACTCCCAGGCCACCTCATTAACCCCAGCCACCCGTCTTCCCTCCATCCGTCCAGCCAGGCTTGCAACACTTTGCTCCATTCTGGCCAATGCTTCAAATTCCTGCTAACATAATTTATTCATCATCCACTCTTGAGTTGACTGGACGCAGTCTTGTCCACAATAAAAGATGAGGCATGAAACTGAAGGTGAGCTTCAGCATGGCTGCAGACAACATTGGTCATAACGAACACGGTCAGGCACGGCATGGCTGGTGTTGACCACAATTTGAAGGCTTTGGGTCTCTTGGGTTGAAACGATATACACCTCGCTTTTTATCTTGGCACTCTGTACGTTGCTTCGTCTTCCCTCACCGCACACATACCGGTGAAGGCTACGGTTGAGGCGCTCTGTTCTGAATGAAATATTCAAAGGAGAGACCTGTGCACCGTGTTTTTGGTAGCAAAGAGGAAGAGCAGCCATTAAAGATGTCTACCAAGAACAGTTAAGTTATAGTTTGAATTTGTTACAGTGTGACAAGATTGCTTATTCCCTCAGATAGCTGTTTCAGTATCAAGTAGATTAGAAGAAGATGGTGTATATTTAACAAAACCTTGGAGCTTCATCTCAAGGAAACTGAACACTTTTCTTCAAGGGTAGCGCTGAGCTATCAGCCGTTCTTCTCAATTACTTCCCTTCAAAAGATCCCTTTCACTCGTCCTTATCAATTCACAATGACATTTTATCCTTGAATTTCTATAACCTTTCGAGTTTATTGTTTCATCTTGAACTTCTTAATGAGCGCCCTTCAAGTATTCAAATAGGCCCCACAGCCTTAATGAAGACACAAGGATTTCCCTCGGGTGCGGCAGTTTGCGAGGCTCTCTTCCCGACTGCTGACAAAGGCAGCCGCGCTCCGATCTGACTGCAATTCTTGTTTTCTTTGTATTTATGCAAATGACTGTTTGGATGTTGCACATTCCAAGTTTGATTGTGTTGCCTCGGGTTTTTTAAAAAAGAACACTAAACAATATGGATAGTGTAAAAACAACACTACGGTTAAAACGGCTGAAGTATACCTGTGGGATAGGTGGTCTGCTTGCAAACGACATTGTTACCGCAGCTGAAAGAACTTAATCATTTCTCTCTTAAGCAGTTTTCTGAGAAGTTAAACTTTATCCGAATCTTTAGCCTGAGGGCCATTTCTAATCACTCACAGGAGTTAATTATATTGTCGCCCTTATTTATATTAAAGAGAATTACATACAGAGCAAATATATATGCTAATAACTTTAGAATTGATTTTGACCAGTTAGCACCGGTACTTCTACATAATGAACGCTAAAAAACAAATACAAGTTTACAAACCCCTGTTAAAATGCAAGGACCAAAAAATGAGTCAATGGTATATTATTTCAAAATGTTTTGGACACTTGATGTGACAAAATTCTGTACTATTTTTGCAATAAAAAGAAACAACTTGAGATACAGTATAATAGTTGAGCGTACCGATTACGTCCACCTCTTGTGACAAATTCCTACATTTGCTACAATCCGAACTGTTACTAGCAAGTTTGATGAGCTACTTGGGCACATCGCTCTGTTTGTCCACAAACTTATCGGCGTCACATACAAAACGGTTCGATGTGAACACCATTTCCTACCGAGCCATTTCCACACAAAGTGTGCATATACAGTATATCTTTGCGAGAACGTTCGGTTTGAGTACATTTACCTCTTTGGAGTGAAGTTCGCTGGAGTATTTTGGGGAAATTAATACAGATTATGGTGATCAATTCCCCTTTGATCTTCCAGTGAAGATCAAAGGGGAAGTGGTGGAGGATTACAAATACCTGGGAGTTGTAATCGGCAACAGACTGGACTGGGCATCTAACACTGACGCTGTGTGCAAGAAGGGGATGAGCAGACTCTATTTTTTAAGGAAGCTGAGATCCTTCAATGTGTGCAGCAAGATGTTGGAGACCTTTTATCACAGTGTTGTAGCCGGTGCCATCTTCTTTGCTGCTGTGTGTTGGGGAAGCAGCATCAGAGCCAGCGACTCTAATAGACTAGACAAAATCATCAGGAAAGCTGGTTCTGTACTGGGACTAAGGCTGGAGTCCCTGGAAACTGTGGTGGAGAGGAGGACATTGAAGAAGGTTCTGTCTATTATGGACAATAAACAGCACCCTCTCCACCACATAGTGGACAGACAGCGGAGCACCTTCTCACATAGGCTGCTCCAGCTCCGCTGTCGTAGGGACAGATACAGGAAATCCTTCCTGCCACATGCCATCTCACTGTACAATAAAAGCTAAATCATTGTTCTGCACTAATCAGTCCAATTTTGCACAACTGCACTGTGGCACACTTGCTGTACATATATTCACATATACATATCTGCATTTTTTTAAAATCTTTGCAAGGACTGCTCTAAGTTGCTTTTTATATCAAAAGCATTTTATATTTTTACAATTTATAGCATTTTATATTTTATTTTTTATTTTTATCTACAACTACTACTCAGTGGTAGTTGTTATTGTGTCTTGTCTTTATGCTGTAACTGCGAAGTAATTTCCCCGCTGGGATGAATAAAGTACTTCTATTCTATTCTATTCTATTCTATTCTATTCTAAGATAATAACGCCCACAGAGAGTGATGGGAACATCATGATAGTAGAAATCTAAGGTCAAGATGAAGGCAAAATCGTAATTATTCATAGAGCAATACTTGTTCTTACAAGTACAAATTCACAAGTGATGAACTCGAAGGTGTCTTTAAGGGTCCGTGAAATCCTGCAACAGCAGCTTTAACATCCCGATGTTAAAATGTGGCATTGAGCCGAGTGTTTGAATTATGTGGTTGACACACAAACACAGGCAGGAGGAAGATTTCTCCTTCTAGGCTGATATCCATCAGAACACAGAGGGCATTAAAAAAAAACACACACACACACATCCAAACGGGAACGAAATGAGAAGCTTGAGGAGGGAAACATAATTCACACGAGTTCCCCCGCTGAATCTTTTCCAGTACCTCTGCTCTGCCTCCCTTTCCGTCACTTCTCCCACCACCACTGCCTCTTCGCTTATCTGGCGCTTCATCAGTAAAGTTCCTCTTTTTTTTTTTTTTTTTTTTTGTAAATGAACACGTTCTTATCAGAAAAAGAGAGTGCCACCCATATGTCACTCTGCAACCACTTTGGTCACTGCTGGAGTGTCGTGACTGAGAAGTAAATAAAATTTAATGCAGGAAGGCTTGCTAGCATAACTCCTAAAGCATTTAACACAACAAACTGGTGCTAGCCCTTTATGTGAGCTCATATTAAAAAGCTGGTGACTCTAAACAGGGAAGCATTTAAAGTAGATATAAGACTGAGTGGATATTTTTTCCTTTTTGAAATCTCAAATGTCAGTATGAGAAAACGTATTGAGTCAATGTCGATTGGACATGTGCTCAGAGGAAGAATCCTTATATTTAAAATAGAAAGGTAACATAATTCTGCTTTTATATTATGAAAGCAGAATTGTAGAAAATGTTTTTTATAAAGCTTCAGTAAACAAGATGAAGAACAATTTTCATGGTTCCGCTCCTTCTGAATAACAATTTCTGAAACAAAATTAAAATTTGTCTAGGAGAAGTGGGACCTGACAGATTGTAAGCAAGTGAACCAAAGTGTAAAATGAAAAAAGCTCAGTTTTTCTTATTTCAAAAGCAGGCAAGCCATTAGAACACAATGTTCTGAAATAAGGGATTTTGGAGTCGCGCCTCTGAAAAGCAGAAATAAACTACTGTACTGTATATAGACACAGAATATGGATCAGCAGACTGAACATAAAGAGATTGTTTTTAATCTACTCACCAACCAAAACATGGGGAGGCAACAACCCATCATTGATAAATAAAAAAAATGATAGAGAACTTTGTGCCACAAGAACTACAGATAGTTCAAGGAGAGTCAGCAGCCAGACTGTTAAGCAGCTCATTTTTCCCAGTGCCTGAGCCAAATGAACGGCAGACTGCATGTCAGTAAGGTATTTTGACTTCCCTTCCAATCTCCAACAGTTTGCCATTTGTTTTCTTTAAAGATCAAATGACAAGCTGTTGTGGGAAAACTAACTGCAAACAAACTCACAGAAAATGTCTTTATCAAAGTGAGATTTTTTGTCTTCACTGCTTAATTGCTCTCTGATTTACTTGTGGCATGGTAATTAGGAAAGACAGGTATGCTGCCAGCCTGACTCAGACCTACAGCTCAGACATGGGCTAAAAATTCAAACTTTTACGTAAACACAGTCATTTACCACTGAGGTCATTTATAGACTGGGCCTGGAGAGGAAAACTTTTAAATTCCTCGAAGTTGTGTTTGTTGAGTCTCCAAAGGACTGAATTTCTACCTGACCACCTCCTTCTCTCAAGACACATTTGGGATGAGAATCTTCAATATCTGACCTGATGGTTGAGGTGAAACGTTACCATCACTATCTTTTTACTGTTTGGCCATTGTGGTGTGTCTGATTATGCTTTACATCAAGAATATACAAACAAAGAGTTAGGCTCATTTCACATACAAGAATCTAAGGTCGACTTTGTAGCAACAGCCAAGCACAAACAACCTTTATTTAAGCATAACAGTCTTGTTAAAAAAATGATGCTTCTGAACTTGTGTGTGGTACTTCCATTTTACTGTCCACCTTACAATGACATCAACTTCAATCATTGATTTGCTTGCTGTCTAAATGATCTGAATCGAACAAAAGTCTGAAAAGAAACTTCATCAGACGACGTTCTTGGTTTGTAAGTGAAATATATCTTGATATGAATGTTGGTGTCCAAGGATGGTCCTGTTGCACAGGCCCCCTCTGCCCTGCAAGAGCCCCAAATTGCACACTTCCTCACAATGAGATCAGCAGAAGGGAATATTTGAGGAGAGTGGAAGGGGGATTAATGAGGGGGGGATTAGCAGGTGGGGGAGTCTGTCTCTGTGCATTTGTGTGTCTGTATGCGTGTGCCTGTCTGTGTTTTTTAATATTGACCACTTGGGTCTCTGCAGCTCTCGGGCTGGGGGGCAAAGGGGTAGGGAGGGGATGGTGAGTTTGTCTTGGCAAAACGCGTCAGGCAGGCAGGAGTCTGCCCAAGAGAGCAGTCACAGAGCAGACAGAAGCAGACGATGACTGAGCTGACACTGAGGAACTCCACTAGGCTGGTCACAGTCTGCATGGTCTCAACATGTGAAGATGGTGGGAACAAGCTTCACTTAGCAAGTGGTACATGGGGACATTTCTCCACATGTACATCTACACATCTGATGTGATTTGCTGTCCTTGTGGCTTGCATTTGTTTGAGTAACATCAAGAAAACTTAACCAAAGGAGGACAACAGCACAATCCACAGGAAAGATCGAGATTGTGACATTACAGTACACTTTAATGAGGATCATCATTATAAGTCATTATTGTGATTTTGTACTGAATGGGTCACTTTTCCACCTCGGTCTGGTGACCTTGATAAGTTACTCAAATAAGTCATCAAGTTGTTTGATAAGTGAGGCTTTCTGGGTTTATACCCGTAAAGCTTTAGCTCCAACCAGACTAAATGATGAATGTCTTTTTAAGGATCAATGATTTGTTTCACTAAAGTGATTGGACTTTGTATGTATTGATTTGAAAATTTCTGCTGATGAGATAATGTGAGGGGATTTTCTGGGTAACTATGCTGTATATAATTGTTGTACACATTTTTAATCAGTTAAATGTGATTGGTTAGACACTTCCTATTTAAGATGATATTCAACCATTGTGTTGTGTTTGCCTGATAAAGGTTTGACACTGACATGTTACATATTAGTTTACAAGCTTAACATTCCGTGGAAAGTTTTTCTGTTCTTTTTTTTGGCGTTGTCTTTTTTTTTTGTAGTCTCTTGTTTCTCCTATGCAGCTATTTGAGCCTTAGATGTGTTAAGTTTGTTTGAATGGACTGCTTCAAATCAGTACATAAAGAATTGTTTTGAAACTCTGATGCCTTCTTGGTATACTTTGTATGGTTTTAGCTGCACAGAGATGGTTTGAACACAACAGCGTGGATATTCTAGAGAGGTCCAGTCAAAGCCCAGACCTCAATTGAAGAATTTTGTAAGGAAGAATGGAGTAAAATTCAGCATCCAGATGTGGAAGCCTAACTGAGTTCTGTCCACACAAGGTGCATCTACTTATACTGACTTGAAGGGGGTTGATATCTATGCAGTCACTTATTTTATTTTACATATTTTTGATTTATTTTGATTTATTTTTTACTTTTTTAATAATTACTGATTTGTAAAAGCAGTAAACTATAACTATAAACCTATGGTCTACTCAGGAAAATAAATATTCAAGTATACATCACACATGAATCTCGACAAACCAAAATGTGCAGTAGAAATGCAGTGATTTATTTTAGTCAAAGATGATTCCATATTCACTTTCTGCCCTGATTGTAAGGCGATCAGCCGGTGGCAGCTTCCCGCTCCGGAGCCTGGAGTCAGACCCACAGAGGGAAGAAAATATATCTGATAATTATAATTCTCTGTGATTGTTTAGAGGCAAAATCAAAACTGAACACCGAATTTGATTTACTGCACAGCCCTAACCTGTACAATTTTTAGGTTTGAGTCACAAATATTAAAATATTTCTCATGATGGATTAACAAAACCAAACCACCCTGGGTTATTAAAATGCCAAAGTATTTTTCAACAAGCTTTAGTTAGTCTTGCGGAGCTCTGCCCAGGTAGTGTCAGCATGACCTTGTGTGATGAAAAAAGTGTAATCTGTCATTATGACACCTGTTTACAAGCTAAACACCCTTTATTCTGTTTGTGAAAAGGATAAAAAAAAAAGGACCTCTTAGGTTTCACAGATGTCTGATCATGAAAAAAATGGTGTCCAGTAGCTTGCTGGACTTGCACACAGACATGCACAGCTAGCTCTCACCTAGAGGATAAAGATTGGTGTTGTTGACTCTTCTATGTTCAAAGAATGTGACGTACGTCTTTAGTTCACCATTAATGTAGCCCATTTAAAATTCCAACGTCTTAGTTAAACAGCAAACAGACTGCAAATAGACAGCGCTGTTCTCGTCTTAGCCAACGACTTAAAGCAATTTTAAGCCAAATCAATATTTCAGGACCAAAAACGACAAAGAACACTAGAAATAAAAAAATATATACTTCCACCAATCTCTTAACAAGGACTAACCCTAACCCATAAATACAGAGTGATGGATGGACTTTCATTTTTTCTGTGTGGTTCCTAATGTGATTCTTTTGTAACTAAAAAGAGAAAATAATTCTAATTAAGGCTCTGCTTGTTTTTGTTTTGTCCCCAGATTTTGCACTGATCTTATGTTTTCACCTCCTATTTCTCCTATCCTCGCATGCATGAACAGCAACGTCACTGTTGTTGTAAAAGAACCCATTTTCAATCAGTCAGGATTCAACTGTCTAATTTGCTACCAAGATGTTTCTGTGAACAACTTTCAAATGTGCATTAAAAACTGATATTTAGAATAATTATTCAAGTGTTTGATTAAATTAAGACGCTGTAGCATACAGCATGGAACGCATTTAAGTTGAATATTAAAGAGGGGTTTAACAGTGGAAATCACCAATATTTTAAGTATTATTTGGCTTTATTTAATATTTTCCACCTCTGCCGAACTTCTTAAAATGTCAGTCAGTCAGACGGAGCCAGGAGAAAGCTATAAACCAGGAAGATAGAGCACATAACACCAGTTTTAAAGTCCCTCCACTGGCTCCCTGTAGCTCAAAGAATAGACTTTAAAATACTGTTGTTAGTTTACAAATCACTGAATGGCTTAGCACCACAATACATTAAAGATCTGCTGTTGTTGTATGAACCTTCCAGACCTCTCAGGTCTTCCGGTTCTGGTCTGCTCTGTATCCCCAGAACCAGAACCAAACGAGGAGAAGCAGCTTTCAGCATCTATGCACCACAAATCTGGAACAAACTTCCAGAAAACTGTAAAACAGCTGAAACACTGACTTCCTTTAAATCTCGACTAAAAACCCTCCTGTTTAGGATTGTATTTGAAACGTAATCAATTACAAATTTAATGATGGAACTTTACTTAATGTCATGTTTTGATTGTTGATTCTATGACTTTGTGTTTCTGTGTTTGATATGATGTAAAGCACTTTGAAATGCCTTGCTGCTGAAATGTGCTGTACAAATAAAATTTGATTGATGGATTGATAAAAACATTACAGTCCACTGTGTTTCAAAAAGTAAAGACAAACCACCCATTACAACTCGCAACTCAGTTTTGTAAAGTTGTTTTTGTCCAAAGAATGATCTTCAACTGCAATTCAAAACAATGCAATACATCCACAGAAGTCATCAAAAACCTTTTCTAATAGATCCAGAACGAGTTTTCCATTTAAGATGGGAGGAAAAAAGAGAATGAAGTGAGGCAGGAGTCACCTGAAATGTGAGGAGCAAATAATGAGGCCAACAGCAGCGTGTGTTTGCTGCTCTTGGCTGGATGGACTCTGTTTGTCTTAGTGTCAGGGGGGGCAAAGAGAGCCGGCAGCTGAGTGGAAACGCCAAACAAACCCATATTAAATTTCTTCTGAAATGCCATGGGGGAGAGACGTGGAGTACGCCTGGCGGGGGGAAGAACAGACAGAGAGGTGGACGGCAGAGGCACACACACTGCAGAGGGTGAGAGGAAAGAAGGCACTCTGTGATAAGGGGTGTGTGGACAGCTTCAAATAAAAGAGACATTAAGGTGAGAGCGATTCTGAGGCCTAAAAAGGAAGCCATGGGGGAGGAGGAGTCTGGTGGGAAGAGGAGAGGGGAAGGTCATGGTGGATAAAGAAAGAGAAGCTGGGAGACACAGTTAGAGAAACAAAAGAGTAGTGAAAAGAGAAGGACATGCAGAACAAGCAAGAGGTCCACAGACTGAGCAAAATATATCCCTGAAGTAGTCCGGCTTTGTTTGGGAGGGCAAGCACATTGTTCTAGTCCTCTTCGTATAGAGATGATACTGCTGGTCTATAGATCTGAATAACAAACAAGGCTAAATATACACCAGATATATTGACCTGGGAGTTAATATCACTGCCACATAAAATAAAATATAGTGCTCCAATCCAAGAGCAACTCAAGCATCAAGTATTGTATACCACATGCTACAAATAACCGTAAGGTAAAAAAAGAAATATATATATATATATATATATATATATATATATACTGCTCAAAAAAATAAAGGGAACACTTTAAGTGTGAAACACCTGTTTAAGTGTTCCCTTTATTTTTTTGAGCAGTGTATATATATTATCCCCAACATATATCTCTTCTGTTTTCACTGAAAGAAAATTGAACCTTCCTGACAACAAGAAGAGGGCTAAAAGATCTTTAAAAAAAAAAGGAACTGTGATTGTCCAGGTCCGAAGGATATAAAGCAAAGATGAGAAATAAAGATACTGACATCTGTCAGTCTGGAAAGGCTTACAAAAGCCTGAGAGCCACACTGGGAATCTTTATTTACATGTGGAGAGAACCTGGAGCAGCTGTGAGTAACCGAAATGACTCCAGGAGTGCAACAACGACTCAACCAGGGGGTTTCCGAACCAGCCTGGAACTATGGGGGGGAAAAGGAATCCTCACCTCAACCTAATGACTGCCTGTGACACTTTCTACTGTGGTTTCAACCACAGTAGAAAGTCTCAAGCATGAATGGCCTATCTAGAGTCATGCAAAAGGACCTCAACTGGATTTACAGGTGCGTTTACCCCAGCCCTGTTTAGTCGTCTTTAGTTGAACTCTAGTTTGTTTACATAGAAAGTCTGGTTAGCTTGAGGTTAGCTTGCTATGTTAGCTTGGGGTTAGCTTGCTATGTTAGCTTGGGGTTAGCTTGGGGAGGTGGGAATGCAAACTCTGGTGGAAGAGTTCAAAGGGTGTTATTACTATTGCAAAGCACTATTGACGTATGCTGTCTATAGCATGTACCCGTGCTATAAGACATGCTATAGACATGCAGGTTCAATTTAAGTTACTTCAACCGAACCTTATTTCATGCAGAGCATTGAGCAACACTCTCATGCTATATAAGCTATCGAGACACTTCCACAATCAGACAAACTCAAAACAACTGCATATTTTTTAAAAGAGAATATATATATATATATATACTTTTTTTTTTTACTTACATAACATTCACATGAGCCCAGCTAATAAATGAGCAGCTATGACATGTCCCCAACGTCTAACATTAAATCTCCACTTAGCTTTGGGTGTCAAAGTCATGACCTCTGGTTTGTTACACAACACTCAATAAAAAGTGTTGTACAGTCTGTGTGGGTGGCGACCACAAATCATAAATATCACCAGAGTCACAAGCTAAGTTGTGTCAGAAGTAATCTGAGTACCTGTTGCTGTATGTAAATAAATTGATGATTTTTTTTTTTTTTACCGTAGGACTACCCTAACCCTTTTGTAAATCAACGTCTCCTTGATTTTACTTTGCCCTGATATATATGCATAGATGTACACACTTAAGAGTTGTTGAAAGAAACTTGAAATCCTGGTTGAAGATTTTGGCCAGAACACAGTCCTGAGTCGCTAACAGGTCGTGTCTTTTTTTCAGATGACATGAGAGGGAGACAAATCTCCGCCGAGTTACAAAGAAAACAACGCAAGCGTCCTACGAAGCGGCCAAAGAGAGAAGTGCTGTTTGCCTTTTGTGTAAATGCCAGTGCAACTCTCTTCAGCTTTCTCTAAGAGCACAAGCTGCAGGTGCACCAACAACAATTCCTCTGAGGAGAATGTTTGACGAGCCAGAGCTGGAGTCTGTGGGCGAAGCCGAGGTCTGCTTTGAGGTACGAAAGCCTCCAGTTATCCCTCTGTGCTCCCCTCTCGCCTCTCTTTCTTTCCTTCTTGGCTGAAAGGACATCTGGAGTGCATTAAAGCAGTAAGGACATTGGATCTCCCCAGAGCGCTTGGCTGGATGGGTGGCCCACTGTAGCCCCCTTTCAGCAGCAGGACCCGACCCTTCCTGATTGATAGTGGGAGCCCCACACACACTTAAAACTGGCACACACACACACTGATACATTCTATGCAGCTGACATGAATCACCAACTATTGAAATAATGGCGGTGCTGCTAACAGACTTCGATTACCAAGTAGGTTTTTGTATCCTCGTTTCAGAATAAACTTGAATTGATGCTCTGCACTGAATATGACTGAGAATGAATAAGATTTAATCTGTTGACAGTGAACAGAATTTTGATTTAGATTATAGATGAGCAAAGAAATCAGCTGGCAACTTAAACTGGATGATTTTGAGCTGACTCGTGTGCAGCTTGCTCAGAAACTCAAAGGTCGGATCTTTTTGTTATCAGTGAAGGCATCATGCGGAGCCTTTTGATGTTTTACCCTTTTCGTTGCTTTACAAAAATTAACAATGATCAGCAAAATTTGACTATTTTGATAAGAAAAAAACTGTAATTTTAAACTGAAAATTACTTTTTTCAAAATAATGACAATTAAATAAAAATATGAAACAGAAGTTAGGTCACTGCATAAATATTCACCCCCTTCAGGTCAATATTTAGCAGACGTGTGTGGATCGGTCTCAGTGGGGCTGCACATCTGGACGCTGTCGTTTTTCTCCATTCTTCCTGCTAAACTGTTCCAGCTCTGTCAGGCTGCGTGGGGCTCGACTGTGAAAAGCGCTTTTCGGGTCCTGCCACAAATTCTCTATGGGACTGAGGTCTGGTCTTTAGCTAGGCCACTCCAGAACGTCCACCTTGTAATCTTGAAATCATTTCTTTGTGTGGTGTCCTCTCTCTCTCTCTCTCTCTCTCTCCCTCGCTCTCCTTCTTCACGGTCACTCAGGTCGTGAGGACGGATTGATCTAGAGAGATTTACACTTGGGCCATATTCCTCCCTTAATTCCAGGGGATGTGCAGAACCTTAGATAATTTTTTTTGCCCATCCATAGACTTATACTTTTCAATTATCTTTTCTCTGATTTGGTCGGAGTGTTCTGTATTCTTCTTACTGTAATGGGAGTCGGAAATCCCGATGAACCAGTGAAGGCACCTTCTAGACACTGGTGTCTTTAAAGTACAGTCACTGCAATCAGGTCACCTCCATTTCATTCATTATGAGACTTCTAGCACTGGTTGTCTGGACCTCTTAGGTCAGTCACTTTAAAGTGAAAATAATAATAAATGTTTTTATTTAATTGTCATCTTTTTGTAGGAATATGTTTTCGCTCTGACATTAAATGTGTTTTTTTTTTTTGTCGTTTTTGTCAAAAAAACAAACAAAATTGTGTGGCTCATCACTGACTTATAAAAGCAACAAAAATGGTAAAGGATCCACAGGGGTGAATACTTTTCATAGACAGTGTATAAGCTGCAACGCAGAGGTGAGACATTTTTAAAATGATTATAATCTAGATTCACCTCTTCCTAATCTTCCAATAAAAAATAACATCTACGTTATTGCAATTAAATACATAAAATAATTAAATAATTATCCAATATAAATATTTTGCATGATTTATATAAAGTTTTCTTTGGCCATTCATGCATTTTTTCACTCAAAATGAAAACATTGCCAGAGAGCAATAGAGTGGGAGAGACTCTCTTGCAGCATGAGAGTCTCTCCCACGTTCAACTTTTTGATGATAAAAACTTGTCCCCTTTTATCATTTGGAGCTTCGTATCGTCTTCAGTGATGAAACATACTGATCCTGGAAATGATGTCAGCCTTTTTGAACTCTCACATTTGTATCTTCAATGTGAAATTTCCATTTGTGCAAAGCAAGACGCACTGAATTTTAACAGGGAGGCATGAATTTGCCTCTTTCCCAAACAAAAATAATAAGTGACTGAACCTGTTGCTGACTTAAAAGTACACTATGGTTTTAATAAGTTAGACTTTTAAAACCCCTACAGTGCTCCGCCATACCGTGGCGGAACGTTTGTGTGGATACTCAGTGGTGTTCACAGCGTTCTAATTTCAGGTAGGCTGAACAAAACCCTGCTCTCGTTTTAGAAATCAGCAGGTCGAAGCTTCACGAAGCTCCAGCAAAATTCTGATGAACAACTCTTGACATTTGGGTGAATAATGGAATCAGCAGCAGATCTCCAAAGTGAGCAACCCTTTATTCCAAAGTCTCACAGAGATGTAATATGTTAATATTACCACCTAAACAATGCTGTAGTGGCATAGAGGTCTCCTTTCTCAGCTAAGAAATTGCACCCAATCAAACCATTTTATTTTTCACATTAATTAAAGTTTACAATTCCAAGCACTACTAAAGACAATATGTAAAGTAGCTTTACATATTGTAAAAGAAATGCAGTATTGGGACGAGATAAATAATGTTTACCAGATCGGCACAGATCTGAAAATTAGGGTTGCAGGAATCTGATCAGTATCCAAGATATTTACAGAATATCTGTCAATTATCACCTCTTGGTTCATGCATATATTGCTCCCTGAAGTTGTGTGTTGCTCCACACGCTGGTAGAAACAGCAACCCAGAGCATATTTTCGAACAAACTAGCTGAATAGGAGGGTCCGCATCCATTCAGAGGGTTTGCTGGTTCCCATCTCCAGCCGTCATTAGGAAAGAGGTGAGGCGACGCCCTGGACCGGTCACCAGTCTATCTCAGAGCATGACAGACACCAGAAAAAGAAGAAAAAAAGTTGCCCGGGCCCAAACTTGAGGTCTCCAGCTATAAATGATGATATCCTATCAGACAGCAGTTACATACTTCCCACTGCTAGGCATGGGTACACTGTTGTTTTACTCTATCCACATTGCTGGGAGGCAAACAACATGGTGGCTGGAAACATGGCGGGTGGTCGGTGATGCTCTGCATTTTTTCCAATTTTATCTCCCATTTTACAACATAATCAGCGCTCATGTCTACCAGCAAGGAAAACTCTGTTGTTTTTTTATTGACTGGAGGTTAGAATCTATCTGAAAATGGGGCACGATACTAAGAAATAGACAATGTAATTAAGGTGGTCCACGTGAACATTTTTAACTGTTTGTGGTGCTTTCTTCTATTCTAGTCAGAAATCATTAGAAACAATGATATAGAGGTCCAGCTTGTCCATGTCCAATATGAGTATGCCCACTGGAAATCCCAACAGTAATGGAGAAGGTTTAATGTATTTTTTTTTTTGTCCGTTTTGTATCCCTGGCAACGTAAGCATGAGCTCTATGACGGAAATCCGTCTGAACAAAGGGCACAGTTACAGACAGTTTTTAAAAAGTAGTTAAAATTGATTAACGCAAATGCTTCTTCCAGGTAATCTCTGTGTTCATGTCTTTCTGTGTGATCAACTTCAGATTCAGAAGCTATAGAAAGGCATTTACTCACAAAAATAAGGAGCAAATCAAAGCCCGTTTTGTTTCTCAGAATAGTTTTTTCTTTAAAAGCACAAAGGGAATAGTTCTATAGGATTTCCTTTTTTTTTTTTTGCTCTTCATGCAATGAAAATCCACAAACTTTTTTCAAAGGGGGAGAGTTCAAAGAAGCTCCTCATTTCCAGTAAATTGCTTTGCCTGATTTGCCATTTCAAATAAATTGCAATGTTGGCCAAAATTTGCAATTCACAGGAAGATGTCCCCTGAGCCACACAGAAGAGGTTAATCCATATTTCACATTTGAATATAAGATAGAAGAAGAGAAAAAGGAGGAGGAAGATAGGTAACTCTTTGCCAGGAGACGAGAAGCGGCGGGGAGGGGGGAGGAAAAGCTGTGGGAGTGGAGAAAAACTGAGAGAATGGGAAGAAACAGGCGTCATTTAGAGTAAATGGCATCCAAAAACCCTCTCCAATTATCTTTGCCTTCCATGCCAGTGAGACTGACTTAATTAAAATGACTTGAGAGGGAGGGGAGAGAGGAAGGAGCTGCCAATGATTGAGGGGGCAGGCGGGCGACGTATCTACAACGAAACACAAAGCTCAAGCATTGCACAGGCTGTCCACCATTCTCCCTTTTCAATTCCCGACTTCAAAAGAGAATAAAGAAATAATAATAATACAGTGAGGGGGCTCTCACCATTTGCAGCCATGTAATTGCACTATTTAAATCCTGCATTTTTTTTTTTTTATCAATGTAAAAAAAAAATTGGTGGCAGCCGTGTTGTGCGTACGTGTGTGACTGTACTGGTGGGTAAATGTAGAAGAATGGGCAAGAATAATGCTTTTTGTTGTTTCTGGGCCTCCCTATTATATATATATATATATATATATATATACGTATATACATATATATAATTTTATTTTTTAATAAAGAAAACCCTCAGCACTGACCTTTTCAGGGGTGTTTCTATGGCAACGGATCACTGTCCTATGAAAACTACAAGGCCCACTTCTAACAAATACTCAAATCTCCAATTTTGCGTGTGCATTAACAATGCAGCTAATTTTTCCAACAATAAATACTAAAAAAAAAAAAAATGGTGCAATATAAACACTTTAACAGTTATTAGTTAGAAATCTGTAATTAATTACTTTAATTAATTATCATTTCATTAATTATGAAATATTGAATTGTTTTCTTAAGGTGGTTCGCTACATTACAAGAAGCTCAAGCACAATGGTTGCTTACATTAGCATGCATCAGTAAAACTATAATTTCAAATAATCAAATCTCTAAATATAGCGCTAATGCAGAAACAGAATTCCCTGCTGAACAACAAAACACTTATTATGTCCAAAAACACTACGACATGTGACAACATACAGAGTTGGGTTAGCAGGCGTCGGCTGCTCAGTCAGCTCAACGTTCCCAACATGAACTAACATTCTCTTATTTGCATAAGTCTGTCTTCAAAAACACAAAAGTTTTGTGTTATCCTCCGTATTGTATTTACTTTATTGGCTTCACTTCTGTCTCACGTTGATAAAAATGTTTCTACTTAAAAATAAAACTTAAAAGAAAGAATGACAGTATTCCTTTAAAGAAAATTCACACAGTTTTATGGTGTTGCTTCTACATAGACAATAGTCTTTTTTTTGTAAATTAAATGTTCTGTGTGCTAACTTTCTGCTAGGTAAAAGTATTTTCAGCATTTTCTTAAGTCCTCCTCTATCATAGTTCTTAAAGACAAATCCATATTGGATTCTCTCAGTTATTGAGCATCAGCTGGTTCATATTTTTTAGAAACCTAATATTAACTTTCTGAGGTCACTCTAGTGGTAGAAAAGTGCATGTTCATATCAATTAGATGTTTGACAATGTGGAGAATTATCCGTTCTCCATGCTGAGTTCTTGATGTATGAAGCTACAGAAGAGTCAGTGAGTTGAAGTCACTGACTCATTTATTCATTTAATAATACCAAAATACTGCTGGTCCATTTCACATGCCACCTTTAAGAGGTAGTAGCAAGTCAAATTGGCGTCCCACAAGAGTTTCCCATTCCCTTTGTTACCCTCTCTCTGAGCTACGCCCCAAAGAGGTCGTTACCTAGCTCCTAGTATCCTGTAATCTTAGCTTTGAGGGCATTTCCTAACATGCCATTTCTTTTAGCTTTAGCTTAGCAACTAGCTAAAAGAGATAAAAGGAAAACAGAATTATTTGCTCTCAACAACTGTTTACAGAAATAGTCAAACATGCCAGGAAAAACTTAACATTAATTCTAAAAGAACTTTGTTTTGAAGACGTAAATGAAAAAAAAATAAAAAATACAACATTGTCTGGTGAGTTTAATCATGGGACAATCCATGTTTGAGTCTCGATTCACTTTTTAAGTCATCCGACTTTGGTAGACATACCTTCCCATGTCTTCCTCCAATGAGACTTCCCATTAGGGAAGTACCAACAATCCCAGAGAGCTGAAGAACGTACACTTTCACAAGACATCATGCAACTTGAACTGAGACGCGCTCGGTGCCAACCACCCGATGTGCTGCTGATGTCAATAGAAAAAGCTTCATACAGGCATCTCACACCTTGATCATCCAAAGCACACTCACTCCTCACGTGTCACAGCTAACACCTGTTACTGTCCCTTTGTTTCGCAGGCCCATTGTGATGGCCTCCGCTGTGTTCCCCACAAACTTGCTTCATTGAATGTGTTTGCACAGAAGGTTGGTGGGCAATATTATCTCAAGTGTGAGAATTCACAGAACAGGATCATTTACACGACCAACTAATCGCCGTATCACTGGGAAGGTAGGGTATATCTAACTATATCTGGTAAAATAAATAAACAAATAGGCGTAATTTAGTTTTTTTTGAGTAAATGTTATAGACTACCGTAATTAGTTAAAAGTCAATGGAAATGCTAAAACAGGGAGAAATTTTGATGTGTTAAAGTGGTAAATTTCTAGTTAAATCATGATAGTATGTCATACGCAGTAGTAAAAAAAGAAGTCATGCCGGCGGGGTCGAGAGGTGCTCTGGAAGGTTGACGGAGTAAAGATGGCAGCTGTTATTTTGTTGGAGTTTTTTTTGGTCCAAAGCCAAGTATCATTCCATATCCATTTTCTCCCCCCATTTATCTTCCCGTTCTCCCCGCTTCCCCATTCATCGCCACAGTTCACACAGGCACATTCTCCTCATCCAACCCAAACCCTCTCTGTTCCCCTCGCCGTCTCAGGGAGATTTACATTCCCTCGTGTTCGGCTCAGGGAGTTGTTTGAGAAAAACAGGGAGCGATAGCGCACCGAGCGCACCCCGGTGTGGTTTGGTCTGCGGCTGTTTGTTAGTCGGTTTGGGAAAGATTCGGTCTAGTTCCAGGTTATCTCAAGGAAACATTCAGTGGGAACATTTGCAAAAGTGAAACACAGATAAAGTGAAGCAGGGATCTGCAACCTTAACCTTCAGTTTTTCCACTCTCTGACTAAACTCTGCTCCCTGCTAACGCATACAGTAAACACACACACACACACACACGCCCATCAGCTCCAGTTGCCAGGGAGACCGCCATACCAGGGCTCTGACCCAGGAGGTTTGGGACTGTTTTTCAACCCCACATCCCACTCCCCCTCCCTTTCTGAAGCCGGAGAGATAGCAGCTGTGGGACAGCTGTTTCTGCCACGGCCGAGCCTTAAACCGCAACCGTCGTCCCACCATCCCGGCAGCTCAGATGGACAGCAAATTAGGGGACAAAAACACCCCGCAGCCCCGATGATTACACACATCTGTCTCACACTTCTTCAGGAAGAGTCTGGTGGAAAAAAGTGACTCAGGGAAGAAGTTTTACTATTTCGACAGACACATCACATTTCATCCTTTATTCATGCGATACAAAAGCAGCAAGTCATTTACTCTATATGAGCAAGATAGCAAGATACTCTATATGCAACAAAATTCAGGTTTATTAATGTTACTCCTCACAGTGAGGTGTATGTTTTATCAGATGAGTCCAATAATGTCCAACGCAAATTCTGTCAAAGAAAATCTGGCTTAAAAAAAATGCTTTAGGAACCAACAAACATGAGATAATAAGGACTCACCTTTAAAAGAAGAACTCTCCAACAAACCTCCATTTTAAACCATCCTCTTCCTATTAAACCCTCCTATTTGTTTTTGTTTTTTTGGGGGGGGCGTTGTTGGTTATTTATCTATTTTATGCATTTCAATTCTTGGTCGTTTCTTATCAATTTGTGCCCACTTTTTACAACGAGTTAAAGTCATTTCCTATCGTGCACTCAGAGGCTACCGTAGTGAAATGTATTTATATAACTCCAAATAAAGCATAAATCATTTTTGTTTGTTTAAGACTCATAGTTCTTTAAATTGAATTAAAGATAATAGGCTCAAACAGGGATTAGAACAATAATAAATGGAAATAGTTTTCAGAATAAACTGAATTGCCTGTGAGTATTAAAGAGAAGCAGGCATGGACAAAACGAAGATACAGTTTGTTCAAGGGACAAGTTGAGCAATAACATAGACAGGGATTTAGCCTAAGTAAGTATACTTTTTGAGCTGTCACAAACATAATCCTTCTTAAAAAAATCCAAGATGATCATAATTATTATCATGTAATAATCAGCATAACTCCCAATCTGTCATGCAACAATGGCCTCTTGAATATCAGGAACTGCACAATGCCACGCATCCCTAATCTGGAGATAAACTCATCAGAAAGGCCAACTCTGTCATTTTGATGATTCATGTCGTTGATCTTTAGTCGTTGTTTTACTTTGGTTGCGTTTTACCAACAACATCCTTTGGTAAGACATTTAAAATAAAATATCACAATGTTTTTTTTGTTTATTACAGGTAATGGAAAAACCTGAAGGCTAAGAAATACTGATGCAAAACTGTGCAGTAGAGACTGTATTCAAACCACTAATCATACACAGCATACTGTCCATATTACCTACAGTAAAAACACACTTGTGTGGAGTAGTATGTGGAACAGTAGATCAGAGAACAACTTTCAAAGCATGTCCATCACACACTATGGCCAATACTGGACTTTGGCTCAAGAACTATACCAACAAAGCAAAAAACAATAATGCAGACATGGCCGGTACCAGTCAGAGGTTTGGACTAATCGGCCTATTCTTTATGAGCAGACGTGTAAAACGTTGAAAGTGTAACTATGTGTTCATTCTCACCTCTACTGTGTCGTCAGTGTATGACTGACACAAATTTTTCAGTACAATGCTTCAGACCTGAAGTGCCATATTTCCCTTGGAGCCAACTGTATTTGTATGTTCTCCCTGAAGTAGATCATTGTCTTTCATTTTGGACTAATGCTGAAGAGGAAATCGTCATTATTTTAGATTTAGATTTAGATTAGCCCAATTTATTTTACTATTTGCTTCAGTGTTGTTGTTTTAGAAATCTTACACCGTATTATACTTGTTGGGACATCATGTGAAAACAGAAAGGTCCATCCGTCACTCCTAAATAAAGAGTCAAGATCCTTATGCTTTTATTCCCTACAATATAGCAGCAATAAATCTACCTTATGTTGCAAACAGTCATGCAGGGATTTAGCTACAATGGAGAATAATGTATTTATGAACAAACAAGAAACGAATTCTGAAACGTTTCTTCATCTGTAAAAGAAATCTTCAGCAACAATATAGTTAATACAAATCTCAAAACCTATAGTGTGAGTTGAGAGATTTTTTTTTTTTTCAAAGGCTCTAACAGAACTATTACATAGATATTAATAAAATACCAGAAAAGCCATGAAGATAAGACAAAAATGTGTGGCAAAGCATTAAAGTCTATTGGAGAAAAAAAAAACGAAAAGAAAAGAAAACATCTATATTATTAGATTCAGAAATAAATTTGAAAGAATAAAAGTCGAAATGTTGACACCATTACTTCACTGTGTAAAAGAACCTGCTCTGGTTCTTAAGTACGCAATGAGTGACTTGCTGTGATAGAGTCTGGTTTTAAAAGTGTTCTGGTTTTGTGTCATACAAAACAATGCATTATGCATATGCAACAAACATGTCTTAGCCGCTTTGTTGGTCTTGACCTGAGCGGTTTCTGCTTGCACTTCTCATTTAACCTGCACAGATTTATACTTTGGATCACTGCCTTTGATTTCGGAACAGGCTGTTGTGTAAAAGAACCCACATTCACATCTATTTCTGTGCTGCTCAGCTCTGCCTCTGTCTAAATAATGTGTGAATAATGTGGGAGTACTTGGCCAGGACTGTCCACGCTGTAGAAAAAAAACATTACAGTTCTTCTGTCTTTTGCTGCTACTTTGCTGGTAAGGGGTTGCTGCCCAGTCGTGAGGCACATTATAATAACTTGTTTACGTTCAGCTGAACGGTCCAGATCTGTTAAAGCATTGCGTCAACTTTTCCACTTTAGGCCAGGATAGAGGTTTTAAGTGGCTTTGTGGTTACAGTTATGTATCGTTCTTTAATAGCAAAGTACAATTTTCTTTTTTGCTTGAGTGACAGGAAGAGAAGCGGGCTAAGTTACTTTGGTTGTGATTTGGCTCTCCCCCTCCATCTGTTTTGTTTTCCCTCCATCTTGCTGTTTTTGATGAGATGGGTCTGCAGCCCCCTTTATAAAATCCCATTAGCTCTTAATGAAGTCAGGCTCCTAGCCTCTCGGCCTCACCTCATTTAGCACGATTGTCTGGCGGCCATTAGCATGGAGGCAATTACAGCCGCACGACAAGAGTAATTGGAAATGCCGACAGGGACCCTGAGAAATGGGAATAAATAAATAAAAAATATATTCCAACTAATAAGCTCCCATTCAGATAGCATGGAGGGAGCTGCATGTGTTTAAGTTAAATCAACATAATTACAATTAGGATTGGTGGGGTAGACACTATTTCTGAGGCAGAAATTGATATGAGTGGACTAGGAGACAACAGTTAGGCACGGAGGTAGCGAGGGTGATGGAGAGATCACACAGTGAGGCTCATAATGAACAACATCAAGTGTTCAAGGGAAGCCGTGTCACAAAAAGGTCAGGCAAAGTTTCTCAGGACATGTCCCCTAGAAGGTCTTTCACATAGTTTGCAGTCACACTATTGACACAGAAAGTAATCAAAACCAGAGGGAGGCACCGATATGAAAATTTGGGCTGATATCAATATCCGAAATTGATATTGCTATAACAGTCAATATACAGTATGTATATATATTTATGTATGGGCACATTTTTAGTTTATCGGACCGATGTCAATACCGATATATCACGCGTTCCGGTTATTGACTTTAGGAGAACATTATACTTTCTCACATAGCATCAGGTTGGATAGCTTGATGAAATTGCAGTTTGGAAACTGCTATTTCATTTTTATTAAAAAACAATTTGATGATCAGAAATAGTGTAAAAAACTGAAGGAGAAATCTGGAGGGGTCAAGAACCCTGGTGTGTAAGGATGGATGGGGAACATTTCGACCGCATGAGTTCAGGAATCATTGCACAATCTTAGAGGCTCTGAGTAAGCTGAAACAACAGACAGGGTGCTGGCACGGTGCCATATTGCCATGGCACCCCACCCCCTCCCTCCTACTGCCCACCACCATTTCCCTGCCTGCTAAGCTGACTGACAGGTGGCAGAAACCTGATCGGCATGAGCCTTCAAGAAGAAAGGAGTCCCATCTGAAATGGGCACTCTGCCTGCTCACCCAAACAAGAGGGCCACGGCATAGATGCTCCTTGTACTGAGCGGTGTGTATGAGTGTGCACAAAAATAAAAGGGTACGTGAGGAGGTGCATAATGGACATTTTGGCCGAGGCGCTGAGCCCTGGCACTGGATATCCAGGACTGAAAGGGGGGAAACAGGAGGCTAGCTTCCACAATAGTCAGTGTGAGAGTCCCACAGGGTCCACAATAGCAGAGCAAGCGGCTGTTGACAGCGGCGACCTCCGAGACCTTACTGCTTGAAGTGATTTGATCCCACCCTTCAGCACTTCCCTTTTAGCACTGGCCTTCGGCTAACGCAGGGATTATTAAAAGAGAACATTTTAGCTTTACAATATCTGACCTGTGTGCTTCAAGCTTAAGTAAAAGTACATTTAAGGCACATAAACTGAGTCATACAATGACAAACACAGAGTAGTGACCAAACCTGATGTAGATTTTAGTTTTGGTCAGCCTACTGTGCTCATAATGAAAATTCAGCCACAATCACAACATCACCAGAGCATCTTGGCATAAAATGAAGAATCCCACCATGGAACTGGCCTTGGCTTTCACAACTCACTGTTGCTGTTTTTCATTAAAGAAAAAGCAGGACCTTTAGTTGTGCAAAATAGCTTGCTGAGCAATCTCTCAGAAAGCTGGAGTGATTTTAACTGGAAAGGGGGACGAGGAGGGGCTATGTTAGGAAATGAGGAAGTGGGGGTCTCCAACCAGGAGGAGATTTAATTAGTAAAATCTCATTAAGTCTAACAAAATTAAGCGTAAAACAATCCTTGGCAGAGAATCATGGTGGAGATTCTGAGAGAGGAGACGCAGGGAAAGAGTGGGGAACACTTGGGGGCTGAGAGGACAAGGAGACAAGCTGTGTGATTATTTGGGAATGTGTGGAGGAAAACACAAATGTCTTAGTTTACAAGGCCTCTTCTGACTATCAACCAATGACAGCTGTATGTTGTCTACGTGGTCTTATAAGTTTGAAGTCAAAAAATTCAATTTAAAGAGTCATTAGCATTAAGGACTGAATTACAATTGAGTTAAAGGACTACGTTGTATAAGAATAGCAGAGATAGCTTGACTTTAGTAAACACATGTCATATACTGTAGAGTAGGAAGTTGTTTCCAGTCTAAAGGACTGGAATCCTTTAGATTCCAGTAAAGAATCTAAAGGAGTGATTCTGAAAATATGTCTGTAACAGTCTATGTTTGTCCAAATTCACATAATACATAGTTCAGGCTGCAGACGACAAGACTTTGCAATCTGTTTTTCTATTTGTTTTTGTTTTTTGTTGTAAATTGCAACTTAACTGGATGAAATTTAAAGTGAACAAAACCAACTTTAGCATTCTGACCGCATGATTCCAGGTTGTCCTCATAGGTGCTACGACTCCCACACATGTACTGTGAGTATTCTGTGAGCCGCATGGACTCCGACTGCACAGTCCATTGTCAGTTGAGAATTTTTTAGTTGAGCGTACCCATTGCCTACATTTCTAGTGGCAAATTCCTTCTTTTTCCACAATCCAAAAGGGATACTTGCATGTTTGGCCACCACACACCTGTCAGTGTGGCACAGAAGGTGGCAATCACGCAGCGCGTCCTTGAGCCCGACTCTCAACCTTATCAGCTCGGTGTCACATACAAAACAGCCAAAGCGAACGCTTTCTCCTGCCAAGCAGTTTATTGTGGGACACTGGCTATGCAGTCATAAAAATTGACCTTCGTTCAAACGTGTCCGGCGGACGTCCACTTTGAGTCCTCATCGAGCACGTGTGGACATCCGCGAAGTGAAGTGCGCCTGAGTATGTTGGACACTTAAGATTACAGAATGGACTCCTGGGTTCACTTGTTCTGAGGTTTACTTGTATTCTGTAGAAAAAAAGAGCCATATGTTGAGAGCAATGGGGAGTTTCCAGACTAAAGAAGATTACCAGACTTTATATAGGTAGACAGTTTTTATTTCCAAGTGCCAAATGTGTATATATTAGCAGTCCCTGCACAACAACCGCAGCACCATCATGAATGCTTAAGAAGGCAGATAGACCAAACCAGCTCGCTCATCCATGACTGTAAATGAAACATACAGTTATAAATAACTACAAATAAACACTTCCCCATTGTTAAAAAAAAATATTACTTTCGCTTTTTATTTTCTACAAAAGTTTATGGGGTACACAATTATAAAAAAAATAATTCCTTTCTGATTTTATTTTTGCTCACAAGGTTGTAGGATCTGAAAAAGCCCATCCCTGATTTTCTTTGGAGATTATTTCTCATTTAGCCAGAGCTTAAATTGTGTGCTTTCAGTCCTTCAATTTGCAATTAGGTGCCAACATGAGGGACCAGAAGACATTTAAATTTGAAGGCTTAATTCAGTTTGAACCACAGGGACGGCCATTAATATTCAAATCCTCCAAGAAAACAATTTAGCACTTTTTCAACTGACTGCTTATTGGCCGAATAGAGCAGAGGTGGAAAACAGCTCACAATAAAAATACTAAAGGAGGAGACACTCTCTTGAAGGATATGCTGATTAAAGCTATTATGTACAAAACATATTAGAAAACTACATGATACAACAGCTTTAGAAAAAGGAAATATCAATCACTCAATAACTGCCTGAGCAATAATGTGATTGTGTTTGTGATTTGCTTAAAACAGACCAAATAGTTGAAGCATTGGTGTATCGATATGCTAATAATAAAGGAGTAAAAAATCTAAAAGTTTGCCCCCTTTCTGAATCAAAGAAATATAGTTTCTTTGATATCATTTATTTATTTGAATCACGGAACAGGAAAAGAATACTAGGTATTTTCAAAAACTTTTCAAACATTGCAACATTTATTACATTTTCAGCTCGTCCCTTTTGCATTCACGCTGCACTGCGTTAAAGGAGCCACTCCAACTGAAAAACCTGCTCCTCACCTCTCCTGTGGCGGCGCTGCACCAAGAACTACCAAAGGAATCGCCACTAAACCTCTGAAGAAGACCAGCGCAACTTCCTGCTTCACAAAATGTAAACCAAAATGGTGCCGTATCAGATTTTAGCGGCAGAAGGACTTCTCCGTTGGTATACATTACTTTACTCCTAAAGCATTAACATTTTATTCACACATGGTCAGTTGAGACAGGAAAAATAAAACAAGACCATGAAGTAACACCAGATGAAACACCTGCAGTCTGGACACAGCAGAAGTCCAAGCCCTTCATTCCAACACTCACCAGCTATTAAGCACGTCAAACATGACGCAGGTACTTTGAAGACAAGAAGCAGTGGCAGTAGCTTTAAGAGAAAGAGATCACACCCGTCCTCATGCTAAAGTAGATATTGTGTTTGCTGCTGACTGAATCATATAAAAAAAAAAACTGAAGTGCCAGTTCAAAGGGAGCAAATTAACCACGATTAAGATGATATTTTGGTTCAACTTCCCAGCAGGACAATCTTTAATTCTGTACATATGTAAACCATTGAGCTTTTACAGATTATAGCTCTTTTCAAAAAAGTGGTAGTCCAAAGTAAATTTAATGGTTACTGAACGTACTACAATGTTGTTAGTAAAGTGTAGAATCAAAGATTGCTCAAGAAAAAGGCAACAGATAACTTACATTCAGCTGGCCCGCACCAAACATCCAAATCTCCGGTCACAGCCTGTGAAAAGATGCAAAGGTTCGCCTGTTTATAAGTTATAATTATATCTCTTATTTTAACTTACTGCAAGAATCAAGGCTTGCAGGTCTGTGCAAGTCTGTAACAATGCAATCAAACATACTGCTATTGGGTTGACAGAGAGCAAGTAATTGTGAAAGGTATTGATAGATTCAACAGTACTAATTAAATCTTCACCAGAGTGTCTACTCTTTTTGTCAGTACTGTAAAAATTTAAATAAATATTTCTCTAAATCTATTAAAAATACACAAGGGGGAACATACCTTTCATAAACACTTTCATTTACCGTTGCCCAATTTGTCTAGGTTTGCTTTAGAGATGAATATTTAAGTAAAAAAAAAAAACCATCTTACTTGAGATGAAAAAGTTGATTTATTAGGATTGATTTAATATTTTTTTTTTTTAAATGTTGCCAACCTTTCGGAAAGTCTTATTCAATTCAGAGGCCAATGTTTTTGTAATGCTAGCTATGCTAATTGCTAAAATAAGACGCAGTTTCAAATGTCAACTCCCAAATCATTTTGTCTTTGTTCTAAAAACACAGTACAGCCAGTTTTAAAGCAACCTCTCTCTTACACATAATCACATATCCACACACACAACATGTTACATCACCTCAGCTCATAAGCTAAATAATTGATCACTTATGGCAGAAACATCAGGAAAAATGCTTTCAATACTCTTCTTTTATCTTCTGCTAATGTGGCTTATGTAATCTAAAACAGCGAAGATCAATATCGGCAGTTCAACGCTTTCCATAGATCGAAAATATGCCACAAAATTTGGATTTTTCCATCTCTGGCTTAAGGAAAAGAAATTTCCTTCGGACAGTAAAACCTTATCCCCATAAAACAAAGGATCATGTGACTTAGTTCTCAAAATGTTTTCGGATTTTTATTTAAACAAAGTAAATCAAATGATCAAACCCAAAATATTTCCATAACTTCCAAATGAAATTTGTGAAAACATGGAGGTCAGTCAGACTCAGGCCCGGCTGAGCGGTTGCCAGGCTGGCCACATCTGAGCCACATGGTGAGCAAGTCGTGGCGCACATGTAAAAGATTTAAGTTCAATCGAGCATTCAGGGCCGGACACCTGATCTTTCGCTTAGAGCTCCACTTGAACAGTGGGAGTGTGGCCGGGCCTCACAGCACGCTGCCACCTCCTGCAATCTGCTAGCACGGAGCCTCTGAAGGGTTGGTATTTAACCAGTTCCTGCACATCTCAGTGGGGACTGCTCTGTGTGTGCGGTGGCTGGGTATGACCAGAGGCCCCACGCTGATGAGGAGGGGAGACTAAAATAGAGGCGGTGGAGATTATAAGAAAACAGTTCCAACATTTTTGAGTTTGGATTATTTCAAGAGGGTATTGGGGGGTTGTGTGTGTGTGTGGGGGGGGGGGGGGGGGGGGGGGGAATATATACTGCTCAAAAAAAATAAAAGGAACACTTTAAGTGTTAAACACCTGTTTAAGTGTTCCCTTTATTTTTTTGAGCAATGTATATTTTAGGTAATTTTCATATTGGCTTTTGGGAAAACTAGGAAATTCTTTTGGATTTTTAACTATAATAATGTGAGAAAGTATGTGGAACTGCCTCAAGTTTGAATAAAATCTGTCAGAAACTGGACATGCTCATGTTTATTGATGCATCCCTTACAAAAATGAAATTCATATGCGAGCACATGTGGATCACATGAAAATCACATGTGAATTTTATGGGATTTTTTTGTAAGGGACGACATACCTGTCATGAATTGATGTGGTGGAAGCGGTGAGGGAGACGCAGCAGACCCAGATGAGATGGATGATGGAAGTTTAATGATGACAATAGACTTAAATAAGTCCAAACGTTCACAAAACCTGGCAGCACAGTAGAGCGGAAGGCTAGGGCTCAGCACTGGTAGCAACAGGCTACACGCATGGACAAGACACATTGACAAGGACCCGACGAGGAACAAGGAACACAAGTGGAGTTAAATACACAGAGGGTAATCAAGGAAACGAGAGACACCAGGGAACAATCAAGGGGAGGACAGAACAGCACGAAGACTCCGAGACACAGAAAACTCTAAATAAACACACAGAAAAACACAGATCATGACAATACCTCCTTAAATTGAATAGTTACTATCAAGGAGAACTGTGCATATACAAATGGAAACTTTGGGATTTCTATTTGTCTCATTCCTAATTTTTTTTAGGGTTTAAGATTCAGTAGTCAAAGTTTAGAGATAAAGAAAAAGAAAAGTCCCCGATGTGGTTTCTTTGGAAAAGGGCCACTCAAATGTGAGCAGGGCTGTGCAGAAGAATTTCTAAGGTTTCTTTCAGCCACAAAGAAAACATTTTAGTCTCTCCGTAATCCTTTCCGTAGTCCTCCCTAAGCCCCTTCCTCCCTCTGTCGTCCCTCCGACCCCTGCCTGAGATCCTACTGAAGTGCCTCCGTCTATTGAAACCTACCACACACACACACACGCACACGCACACACACCAAAATCTTCAACTGTTCTTATCCATGACCCTTTAGGGACAGAGCCGACCTTCCTGTCCACATCAGAGTAAATCAGAGCAGGAGCCAGGGCACAGAGGGGCTCCCCCCAGGGGGCTGGAGGTCTAATCACTGTGTTCCTAACAGAAGTCACAGAGGAAACATTAGCATTCCTGAATCTGCTTCGCGTCGCTCGCACTGCCTCCGCACAAGTAGACCTGGGGACACACAGTGCTGGTCTGAGGTTTACATCCACTCATTGTGTGGATGAATGCCACACTGAGTTTGTAGAAACATGTTTGAGTTTATGATGTGTGTTCTTTAATCCACACAGGCACAAATGTATACATGCTGGCTAACATACCCCAACAAATGTGTGGTTAAATGTTTTACAGTTGTAGTAAAACCACTTTTTGAAGCCACGGGAAAAGTCTCGGGGAAACTCTGACTGTCTGGATATTTTATATTTTCTTCACATAAATGCTTCATTTAGATGAGCTGCTTTCTTGACACAGACTCGCCTTTAGGCATTATCCATAAATTTATAATCGGGTTCAGGTCAGAGCTTTACAGACACTTTATGCTTGCCTACTTCATCCACCGCAAAAGCAGTTTGGTGTTTGTTCTCCTGTTGGAACATCTTTGTGGACAAGTCAAATGCCGTGGGGGCAAAAAAAAAGGTTTATGGTCAAATGAGATCAAGAATGTTTGAAAGATTCAAAGCGAGCCTTTCAACCAAAGAACACCACTAATTGTCAAACATGGTGGAAGTAGCATTATGCTGAGGTTTTGTTTTTCTGGAAAATAGCACAAAGTGGATGTAAAATGAAGAAGGACACATCCAGAGTTTTTAAATTCCTCTCACAACAGCAACTACATGATCCCAACTTGGATAACGCAGAGTTTTTAACAAATGAAAGATCCCAAACACGCCAAAACCCAGAACAATTCAGCAACTCAGATAAATGTAACATACATGGCGACAGCGAGGTCATGTAAGGTTTCACCGTCACTAGAATCATCTCCAGGTTTGCTAAGCAAAAATACTAAGAAAACTAGTAAAAATATATCAAAGAAATCTCTCAAACACCATTGTTAACCTAATTCATCAGGTTTTTGCCTTTTGGCTTGTGGGATAATACTATTGTTGTTTGCTTAATCTTTTTATTTTGGCAAATCATATATTAAGGAAAATATCTTGGAGACAAACAAAATACTAGAATACATCAGTTTAATATTCAACATTGTAATTGCCTAATATTTAATTTACCAAGGAGGAGACAGCTGTCTGCTGGAAGACTTTATAATAAAAGGATATGTATTAAACATTATATTGATTAAGATTATATTGATTTTTTTCTTTTTGTTTATTTCTGGGTCGCATTGTGGGGAAGTGTAAAACACCAAGAAGCTCAATTGCTCAGCTTTCATTTGGGGTGTGTGTGTGTGTGTGTGTGTGTGTGTGTGTGTGTGTGTGTGTGTGTGTGTGTGTGTGTGTGTGTGTGTTTGTAGGCGTGGGTGTGTGTGTGTGGGTGTGTACTCCCTCGGCCTCATGGGTTGTTCAGCTTCGTCTCGCACACATTCATATCAGTTGAGCTGAACATGCTTTCAGCGTGAACGTGTGTGATATGTTGTCTCTATGAGTTCAGCAGCATATGAATCAGACATATAAAAGAAGGAAAAGTTTGGGGAAAAAACAAGCTGAAGATTTGGGCTAGAGAAAGCAACTCAAGATGAATAAACATTAATGTGTGTTTTTTTTCTCTCTCTCAAATGAAAATAAATGTTCAAGGTCTGGAGAGTGATGCTGAAGTTGTTTCTTTTCTCCTTCAGGAGTTATTTAGCCTAGAAATGGGTGGATAACGTCGCCTCTGCATACACTGAGGGTTAAATATCTATTTATATGAAAAATTTTTCTGCTCCAACATAAACTCACAGAAATGAGCAACTGAATAGTTTGTTGCCAGCAATCAGATGCATGTTAGTTTATTGTAAAGACTTTTTTTATGTACTTTTTCTTTTTCTGCTTTTTCCACTCTGGCACAAAACGACACGTTGGCTTAAATCCATTACAATCATGAAGGTGTGAAAGTCCAACTGAGGTCGCTATCAATCCAATTAGCAGCCTGGTTGCTAATTGCTTGCAATTAGAGATGTTGCAACCAGGATTGTTTTGTCCCTGTTGAGTTATTTAGGGTTACGCATTTCTTATACTGCAGTGCCTTCTTCTTTTTTTTTTCACATTTTGTCACATTACAACCCCAAACTTCATTGTACATATAAGTGACCAACCAACACAAAGTAGTCCTGAAAAGCGCCACAGCACTCTTCCTAACCTGTCTGTTTGTCCACCAATATTCTCTAAAAACAGCTGAACTAGACTGAATTATTAATTAGGCGATTTGTGAATGGAGCTGATTGTTCTACGTATTATTTAGGGGTATCGGATCCAGGGCGACTGAATCCAGTTTTCTGAATTTAATTATTAAAAAAAAGTAGGAAAGCCACTTGATCTTGGTCTGTCACATAAACTCCATATAAAATGTTTTGAAATCCGTGGCTCCAAGAACACAAAATGTGAGGCAAGGCACTGTAATAAGATCACTTCACTTGCAGTTGAAATTATAGTTGCATAATTTCAGGTGAAGTTAAATAAATCTAAAGAAACCACAAGTCGGGAGCTGCTTTATAGATGAAATGTGTATCTAAATGTTCCTCTTCCTAATGCAGGTTGGAATGCAGTTGCTCTTGTCATTTGTATGAAAGGCTCAGAAGAGTAAGGCAAGCTCACTTGATCAGTTCAGTTTCTCTGCACACCCAAAACCAACAGGAATAACTGAATATTCACAACTTCCTGCCTAAATGTTGTATGCAGGTTTGATAAGGGAACAGGTAACCTCCAGACGGACGCCTTCAATCCATCTTGGTTCGGTTGGAGGAGTTTTGGGGTCAAGGTGTCAGGGGAGGACCAAAGGACCTGTTCCCCCACAATTCCTCCGCTTCAATAGCCCCCCAGCTGTTTAAGGGCTTCCATAACAACAGCTGCGCAGAGGTTTAGTGGCTCATGTTGCTATGACAACTGCAGGATCAATTGGCATGCACAGACTCTTCGTGCTAATAGGAAAAGTGACATTAAGCCACAACTTCATTCCAGTTAAACAATGGAAGTGAGTAATGGTGCTAATAAAGAGACACAAGGAGAATGTAAACCGTGAACTGCCAATTGCAATAATCTCGCGCTCATTCTGACACTCGTTCCACCAAACAACTCCAAACATGCATTGAAAATGACCTCAGTGGTGACAGAAATCCTTTCTAGGTTCAAACAATGCATGCTAAATAGGTCTTAATGCCCGGCAGCTGCATGTGCTACAGATCACTGGCCAACAGGATGTACAACAATCAGAAATATTTCTGCTCGCCTCGCAAACAGGATACTGGGTCACTTGGCCACTGTAGCAGTTCCAGAGCGGCTTCGTGGGAGGGACGCAAGCCCCAAACTGACGGCTCTAGATGCACAGGTTGTGATCCATGCACATTTCCATTATAAAAATCATTAGTTTGTTGCTGTTTTTATCTGGTTGACTGGTTTCCAGCTAATTCCTGGCAATTATTTGGGACCTGGGATGGGAATGCAGGTACTCCCACAGGAGTAACCTGAGCCGCCACAGTATCAGTGTGGGTGTAAGCTCAACATTTAATGAGCACATGGTTGATCCAGGCAGCTGTGGCAGACAAAACACCGTGAAAACCTCCCCAACCAAAGGAAGCATGCTGCACCGCTGCCACACACAGCGACCAGCAGCACAGGAGGTTCCCGAACTTCGTGTCTCTGATCTTTGCCTGATACTTGACATTGATTATTTCTCCCGTTCTCACAGAACATGATATTCTCTAATGAACAATGAAGGGGGCTGTCTGTAGGATGGAGGGGGGCAGACAGGAATCTACAGCTAAAAATACCCCCACCGTGATGACTCAATACAGACTGAGCAAACACAAAGAGACCTGTTAATTTCCTCCTGTCTGGGCTTTGGGTGACGGCTTCGGAAAGGAACTTCCAGTCCTCGTTGGCACAGATGGATTCCTTAATGAATCTGACTGCATTAGGGGAAAAAAAAGAACAAAAACAAAATACGGGGCACTGGGTTCCAAAACAGATTACCCAAATGGAGGGTAATGATGTAAAGAAGATTTATAGGCTACAAGAGCTCTTAAGGTGCTTTGTGAGGACATGTTAGGTGGTGGTCGGCAGGGTTTGCTTTCTGGTGATGATCACAATCATCTGTGGAGTGTAGACAACATCTACAAGTTCGAGGCCACTTCAGGTTTCTGTTATTAGCCTCCTTCCTGGCAGTGTTGCTGAAGAACTGATTGTATTTTCAACTTTTGGTAAAACTGTGAGCCTTCCACGATAATAAATTCTACTGGATGATAAATTGCCCCCGCAATTACTGCGATAAACAATAATATTGCTGTTTAGAGACCTTTTTAAAATAATATCTTGAAAATGGCACAATAATGCAAGTTTGTCCTCTCAAAGACCAATAAACTTTAATTTTGTGAAGAACACTTTCCACTGGAACCAGAAGATATTTTAAATATCCCGATATAAAAACAAACAAAAACAAAAAATAAAACAAAACAACCAAAACCATTCAATAAAATGGAAATGAAAAACACACACAATGGACACCATAAATAAAATGGATTATGATGTGTTTTACGATGTGTTTCTGTAAACAAAATTGCCCCTCGTAAAATATGAATCGCCACAATGGAAATTATCGAGCTCATTTTAATTGAACATGCAATTATAATAAGCAATTAATCAATTAATTGCTTATTGCGATGTGCTTAAGTGAGAGCTACAGTAAAGCAGTGTGAGCTAATAGTACGCAGGAAGCTGTATATTTTTAAATAACTTATTTGCAGTTTTGTGAAATGCATTGTTTTTCATTTTTATTTTTCCCGATAGTTACACTCCTATAACCTCGTCCCCGCAAAAACTTTGACACTTCATTGTTGCCCTGCTGCTTCATCGCTACATGACGAAGAAACTACATTTCTGGCTTCAGCTGTTGTTAAACATGGACCCAAAGTGAACTGGGATGAGTCTTGTGATCAGTAATTGTAGCATCAAAATGTGTGGCAACCACTGAGTACATTGCATGATTGCTCATTTCAATTGGTAAAACAAAAACTACAATTTGCAGTTTGACTGTAACCAACCTCCAGAGAAAGCTACTACGTGCTTCTGAAAGGATTTATGCAACAGATTTTAGTAGTAGGATTTTTTATCGAAGACGAAGGAAAAATACCCTACACCGTACTGAGCTACAAATAACACAAAAACTGATTATCAAAAGTAGATTGATTCACTAACGTACTCTTGTATTATCATTGTAATAATTAAATATTGCAGGTCTGGTCTTTACGTCTCTGGAAGCTTAGAGACGTACAATCATAGTCAAAATAAGATATCAAAGTTAGATTAAATCTTCATTCATCATCCATAACAGTGAAGTAGACAAAGCAGCTAAACATGCTGGTATACGCAGGTGAATTACTTCAAGTTGTCCTTGTAATCGACCAATGAAGCTGAAAAGTTACAACCATAATTCACAACAAAGAATGTTGGGCTACAAGCCTTACGGTTGTAAGTTTGCCAATTTATACAGACTTTCTGAGAGTACAAACTGATGAAACTACCACGAGCTACCGAAAGACGAGGTCCGCTGCAACAAACATGTTTTTGTATTTGTTCTATAGTTGTTATTTCGCCCACAGTATTACAGTATTTATTAGTTTATTTAGTCAGTTTGAACTGAAAGTTTGTCTAAAAAAAACACAAGCTTAAGGCTTTCCTTATATGACAGATATTAAGGTCAGTGTAATCCTGTTTGCTCAGCCCAACATCCACGTCTTTCCGCAGCGCAAAAAAACCTCAGCAGGGACTTTCAGAATTACACATTTATCAATGTCTGCCGGTGTTATTGGATTTCAACCCAACTTCCCCAATGTAATAAAAGAAATGTAAGTCATAAGATTTTATGTGGAGAAATAATTATGTGAACATGCACTTCAACACTATTGCTCTCTCATTCGCTTAGAAAAATTCTTACAAATTTAGGCAAGAGATTCTCCAGCTGGATTTCAGTGAAATCCACCAGAAGAATAATTTGAGCATTTCTTATTCTTCCCATTTTTGACATGAAATAAATCGGTGCAGTCAAAAGCGTTTTAGCACTTTCTCAGTCAGAAAAGACCATTGTTAGTGTTATAAGCGTGCGGCCGGGCAGAAAGTAGGCGGTATGTTAGTGCTGTGTTGGACCTGCTAACCTGGGATCTTATTTTATGTTCTGTTAATGTAATAATAATCTGTTAATAATTCTGAATAACTCTATTCAGTGTGGAGATAAATAACCCTTTCTTTCTCTAAAAATATGAGAAAAGAAACAGCATGTAGGAGTCTAGCCAGTTTTCTTTGTGGGAAAGGCCTTTAGATATAAATGAATAGATTGTGATTGCATTTCTTGAACAGCTGTCTCATTTCTGATAGAATATGTTAACTACCTAATCCTAACGGGTAAGGCACATTTCCTCTGTGCAATGTGTTACAACTACTCTGGTCCACAACGCAAAAATCATTTTGTCACTTTTTTTTTTTTTTACTTTGAGAAAAGTATTTAGAATATGGAAGTGTCAAGCACAATTAATTAAGACTTATTCAGCTAAGGTTAAAAACCTGCAAACTTAAAAACCAAACAGGGAAGTACATTCTTGTTACATAAGTTATTTTAAAGCAAAATGAAAACGAGAAAGATTTTGTTAGCAATTTTCCCAAAATTTATATTTTCTCACCTTCCTAAAAATAATGGTCAAGTCAATTTCTGCCAAAAGCCATTTTTGGTTTGTGCCTAAATTAATGTTTGGCAAAAAAAGGGGGTAATTTATAAAAAAATTTTTAATCAAAATCACTTTGGGCAAAAAATGATTTAGGCCATTATTTTGGAAGGTTGCAATTTTCTATTTAAATTAAGTTGCCTCCTGTAATCCTAGCGCTGCTTGTGTTTTGTTTCGTAATTATGCTCCTCCACACTTTGCAGCTCTCTGATAGCAGCCAGCGCGTCCACTGGTCCACTGCTGTTCTATGTGAAAAATATTTGCAGCGACATAAATCAGGAGCCAATCAACGAATGCAGTCTGCTGCCAATCGCATCGCATCTGCGCAAGATGCAGCTTCATGCAGCTTCATGCAGCTTCATGCAGCTTCATGCAGCTTGTGCCACCTCTGAAGTGAGACTGCGAGACGGAGGAGAAGAGTCTGTCCCAGCTCAATCTGGCCGGACCCGTTTTTTTTATGTTGTCTACATCAAATATAACGTTGAAGAAATTTGAGTTTGTAATTTGATGCTTTGAAATTTGGGCCTCTGTTTCTTTAAGAAGCTTCTGCTCTTTCTGACACGCTGCCTTCAGCACATCGTCACAGCAGTGCTTCTCATTATGCTGTTTGCAGCCATTCTCAGAAGCGTTTAGAGAAGTAGTTCTTATTGTAAGTTCAGCAGAGTTACAGTTCCAGTTTGCTAATTGCCACCTAGTTAGTCTGGAGGAGCTGAATGGCAGAGGCACAGGGGAGGGAAGTCTGACTCGAGACTGCAGGTCAGAGGATGAGCTTTCTAGAAACCATTCAGGGTGAACATTTAGGCAGCCCTGAATGGTTGCCACGGGAGATTGGAGGATTCCTCAAACATGCATGAAATAATTCAAAACATGCATCACAGATGCATAACATTACATAATGTCCCTCGCGCCCTTAACAATTCATCACTATTTGCAAGGCTTGTAAAAGTCTTTCAGTTATTCATGAATACATAGCAAATGTTTTACAATAGAGTGAGGAATTAGTCTGTCTAGTGAAATGCAAGCCCTTCAGATAGAAACCTAATTGGTACAATGTTGTGACAAACCTTCACTGAAAATGCATATTTTCTTATTTACTTGCAAAAGAAGATCTTACTGCCTGCAGTCATAAAGTCCTCGGTGGAAAAGCTAGAGCTAGCTTGCTTCCTCTCTGCTTTGAGATGACTGGTAGTTTGGCTCATAGCTGATTTTCTTGTGGTTCTAGTTAATTATTTGTGAACAAAAACTTAAAAAAGAGTTTTTCTCCTGCTTCATAAAGAGCTTTGGTTTGAGCACTGCATTTATTAATAGTGTTTTGCACTGCGTTGGCCGTCTAAAGAGGAGACGAAAACACACTTAGAGCCCAAATTCTACAGGTGACATCCACCAAATAACCGAATTTATATCAGTCTGCATTTGACTTGAATTCCTATTTATTTGTTTATTCGTGTAACTGTCTGTGTTTTAATCAATAATGAACATTCTGCAAAGGATTTTTGACAATCTGATAGTCAAATTACCAAACTTATGTCAAAGTGACTGTATAACAATATGTTTTGAAGACAAAAAGCAAACATTAGAACCATGTCTCTTTAAACAAATGACAGAGAAAACCAACTACAGCTGACGAACAATACGCGAGTACGAAGATTAGAATCTGAAAAAGAGTCCAGATTCTCCGCTCAGTACTTTAAAGAAACTGCCTTAAAATCCCCAGAGTCGTCTTGTTCTGATTCTCTGAAACATTTCAGGTCTAAATGAGGTTTGTTTAAAAGAAGATATCTAAGCTTGTATTATCCACTCAGCTCTGTTATTTACATATAACGTCCACTGGGCATTAATTATCCTGTCAACGAGGAGAATCTTCAATAAATGCACAACAAGAACCTTGAATTTTTCTCAACTTCCTTTTTGATGTTCTGTGAGAAAGAGAAAAAAAACTAATCAGCTCTTTTAGCTCTGTCCTTTACCATGACAGAATAGGAATAGATGAATACAGTAGCAATTGGCGTCTTTCTATTTTTCAGCACATGTTCTTCATCTGGGGCTGACTAAAAGTTGGTGTAAGATAAAACAATCCTTGCTTTTACTGCGAGAAACAGAGCAAGAAATTAAACCAGCTTAGCATTGCTACCCAAAGCAATTTGAAGAAACAACAGGATATCATCTCAGTTCTTACAGATGTTTGTGTTGAACAGATGTTTCGCATGGCAATACTGTAAGATCGTCTTATGCTACATGTGCATAATATTTAGTTTTAATGTCTAAATTCGACATATTGTTTGACTTTCACACAATGTTTATAAAGATGGAGGTGGGGGACAAGTGCAACGTGAAATACGTTTCCTGAATTTTGCCTTAAAATGGTTCAGAGACTCCATCAGAGTGTTGCTGTTGCTTCCTGATGCAGCAGAGAGCCAGTAAAGCTCAGACACAATGTCTTCTTCGGGAAACATAAAGAACTCTTCATCATTCCCACCAGACCCCATTATTTTTAAAAAGCCAATGTTTCTAAAGCGGATTTAGACCAGTTTTATAGTCAGAGCATGAAACAGTTAGGACAGGAATGGAAAGCAGAAGCACTGTGGACTTGGCAGACACGGCCGAGGCAGAAAACACAGCGAGGAATTCCCCGCAAGCGTCACAAGTAAACTAACCTTGCTTTTTTTTTTTTTTTTCCTTCCTGACTCGTCCCTCCTGGTGAGAGTCCAAGAAAAGAAAGTTAACTCTTTCCAAATCTTTCTGATTGTGCTAAATGCTGGTTTGTTTGTTTTTTCATGGTGTGCCGCTCCTTCCAGCAAAGCATTGCATCCACCTGGACTAAGCCTGCAGAATATCCTGACAGTCAGGTGTTCTTTATAATGCATTTCCTCACATTAGAGATGCTCCACTTATTTAACAGTCCCCTCAGCTCAATATCCAGGTAGTTAAAAGTAAAGTACCTTCTGTCCATTTCCCAAGACAGAGAATTGTGTCTTTAAACTTTTAGATGCCTCACCATCTGTATTAAATTTGTCGAGCACCTAACAAATGCCACCAACTGTGGGGATTTAAAGAGGGTCTATGCTAGTTCACCGAAAGTTTTTTAGTTTTTTTTTGTTTTACCGTAAACGTTACAGCATATTTGTAGTTTATATAGTAAATATCTAGCCCTGTCAAAATAGACAATAAATCAATTAATCGCATGATGTATTGAAAGAAACTCAATCATTTTCATTTGCTTGATTTATCGTTTTCCTCTTTTTTTCTCTCTTTTTTACCAGAAACTGAATGATAAGAGTCTTCAGTCTGGTGTTTTGGTCTCAACTTCCCCTTTTTTTGAAAGAATTTTGTTTACAGAGACTTAGTACATAAACTACTGAGAGAATATATATATATATATATATATATATATATATATATATATATATACAGTACAGACCAAAAGTTTGGACACACCTTCTAATTCAATGGGTTTTCTTTACTTTCATGACTATTTATAAGACAAGAAATCCCACTTATTAACCTGACAGGGCAGGTTGACCTATGAAGTGAAAACCATTTCGGGTGACGACCTCTTGAAGCCCATCAAGAAAATGCAGAGTGTGTGCAAAGCAGTAATGACAGCAAAAGGTTGCTACTTTGAAGAAACTAGAATATAAGGGGTATTTTCAGTTGTTTTACACTTTGTTGTTTAGTGCATATTTCCACATGTGTTATTCATAGTTTTGATGCCTTCAGTGTGAATCTACAATGTCAATAGTCATGAAAATAAAGGAAACTCATTGAATTAAAATATATTGAATTATATATATATATATATATATATTTGTTGTATTAAAGTTGTGACCAAAGAAACAGGAAATGTGTTTAAGTGGTTTGAAAACTATCAGTCGCTATTGATCTCTCTCACTGGAGTTTTGGGAGAGCACCTGGCCTTCTTAGTACAGGCCACTGCACACAAAGGGTGAGAGGTCACATCTGGGGAGCTAATCACGAGTAGAGAGCTGATGATTTTACATAAAGTCTGGCCAACTAACCACCCGACCCAAACCCCCAGCCTCCGCCACACACATGCACACACACACACACAAACTTCCTTTTCTTTTTAAGCCAAACAAACAAATCTGATCAGCACTAACGCATTTCCAACCCCGTGTATTTGCCAAGCTGACACCAGAGCTGTGCTAAAGTTGTGCCAGCAGGGAGACGGGCACAAATGCACCAAACGGGCCTGGACTGGTGGGTCTTTAAAAGCCTCATCACTTAGCAGCAAAGGCTGCTGTATTTACTTTCCTGCCAACTCAACAGCTGACTATAACACACACGCGCATGCACATAATCTTAAATCACTCATACAGAACCGCTATCAAAGGTGTGATTTCCTGATAATAGCAGGAATCACATTTAATTGTATAAGCTCTGACACCCCTCCCTTTGCTTTTTTATATGTATATATTTTTTTCAATAATTACTATCTGGATCTGGAAATAGTTCCGTGATGAAGAAGCTCATTATGTTTGTGCTTTGCAGACTTTTGGCTCAGGTTAGTGAAAGGTGTGACTTGCCAGAACTGCTCCATGGCCAAATAGGAAAAAAGAAAAAAAAAAAAAACAAGGAAGTGAAACATTTGGTGTGAAAGACGTTCCTGTTGTGGAGAACTTGCAGCTTCAAACTCTCCAAATCGAGGAGAGATTCCTCTTGAATGAGCGAGGCTGTATTTTTTTAACACACTTTTTGTGCCTCTAAACGGGTAATGTGTATACCAGACTGAATGGCAGAATGTTTGCTGAAATAACATTGCGTTCACTCTGCATGCTGAGAGCGGTAAATCATTTTTAAAGGCCTCTGCGATTTATCTACATGCTGTTTAAGTAAAATGCTCTAAAATTGCGGTAACTGATAAAATTAGCAGATATTCCTGTTTCATATTATGCTAGAAGGTTACTCTGGGCAAGGCAACACGATGGGTGATGATTGGTGATCATTGGTTTCCGTCAATAAAACCCACCAAATGGTGCAGCATTAAGCTGAAAAAGGTTATTTGAATTGAAAAGCTGCTGCTACTTGTTCTAGTCCTAAATGTCAACCTTTTAAACTAATACTAATATTGCCTGTTGTTAGTTCTCGTCAAAAACAAAATATTTCATTTAATGCTTTTGTTTTTGTTCATTTCGACCCAAACTTTTAATGCTTCTAGAATATTAAAAGCACAAAACATGTCCTTCCAATGTTGAATCGCCGTCTTTTAAAGATTCAAGTTTCATTGATTAACTTTGTTGCTGAAAAGATACGAGACAGTGTTTTTATTATCATTATTATTTTCAGTTTAACATTTTGGCTTTATTTTTTAAGAAATAATCAAAGGAAGCCGATGACATAGCTGCAATTTGTGTTAAACGTTTTTTATCCAAATCCAGTAAGGGAAACATTTTAGAAATCACCCAATTGTTCAAATTCAAAGTTGTACTTTTTTTAAAAAATGAAAAATGCAGCCCGTGTGCTTATTTTCTAAAATAAGTACCTGCACATAATTCGAGCTGGTTGATTGACAAGAAACAGAGCCATCAGCATTGAAAAAACATTGAAAATGACCACAAATCGCCTTTCAGAAAGTGAAAGTTCAGTCTGGTCAGCTCTGCTGTGTTGGCCATGAATCCAACTCAAACACCATCAAGGAGACAGACGACTTCAGGCAGGTAGAAAATGAAAGAGGACGACTTCCTGATGCAGTGACTCTAATGGATCCTGGTTGTATATTTTAGATCCATCTCTCTTTTTTTCTTCTTTTTCTCAAGGAATGTCTTCAGCAGAATAATCTCTGAGAGACGTCTTATCGGGGGCTCATATCCGAACATGCTAATTACCCCACACACAGTTTGAGTTCATTTATTATGCATGAAATAATATAATATGATGACTGTGATAATTATGCGCACTTAGATAAGATAAAAGAGTGGTAACTAATTATGGTGAGGGAGTTGGGGGGGAAAAGTAATTATTCTTTGCAGTGCGGTGAAGTCGGGGTTCAGAAGGAAGGGGGCTCAGCCTGTTTTCCTCTTCCTCTTCCAGTTCAGTGTTGCAATTAGCGCCAGGCCTCGCGTCTGCGCTTTCTGATAATATTTGAGCAATATTTTTCTTGATTGAGCACACTCAGATTGTTGTTTTCGGAAAGAGGAAAGTCAGCGAGAAACCTCTCTCTGCACACGCTGATTTACAGCCATGCGTCTGTTATGATAATTAAAGCGCTCTCGCTCCCCGAGTCTCTTCATACGCTCCAGAAAATCTCACATGTTTACATTTCGGCTTGAAAGGCAACACGACTCGGAAGCCTCGGATCTCGACAGCGGCAGCAAATCAGAAAGGACACGGAGAGGAAGAAGTGGTGCTCAGAGTCGAGTTGTTAAATATCACCACTTCTAAAAAGAAAAAAATCGGAGCTGGCGTGCGGTTAGCCTGCACCGTTGTACAAACTGATTTAATACAGAGCAAATTTCTTTGACAAATTGCGAGTCGGCCGCCACAAATCATGGGAAGCAGAGCACTGACAGAGTCTCTCAGTCGGTGCTTTGGCTGGAATTCTCTGTATAAAAGAAACTTTTGTCTGATGGGAGTGCAGCATCCTGGAAACAGAGATTAACAAGTCTTAATATGCTGGCAAATATTTTTGCTCATGTCTCGGGGAAGAAATGTCTTAAGAGGGATTCTGGGTATTACGTAGGAACTAAACTGGTTTGAGTTTGCTGCTACAGACAATACAGTCAAATGCAAAGACAAAATAATAATACAGACCTAAGATGGAGGTTGAATATTCACATTCAATAATATCTATTTTTAGAAATGTTTGAGAAATTGGCTTCTATAATTGAATGTAAAACCCAGTCTTTATTCTGCTTAATGAATATCCCATACCTAAACTCTTAACAGGTCAAAAGCAACATTTCTTGTTGTCAGTCTCAATGAGATGCTTAGAATGTGTTAAAACGGAAACGTTCAGGTTGCTATTAACCTCTAACAGAGACGGACACGTCTGTAGGAAGATGGTTGTTCAATCTAGTGCAGGTCAATGAAGAGCAATAAGCATATCCATCACAGTAGACCTCTGATCAATATACATTTGATAGAATTTTGATAATTTCACTGAACTCAGACCCAGAACAGCTCTGCATTCTGGGGAATGAAGGCAGAGGAAAAGCTTTAGCTGCTCAACCTCTCCTGACCAAGAAAGGTCGGTGGCATCAACAAATTCACTCACTCTTTAGTTAGCTAGCAGCAACCTGTCGTGTTACATGCCGTTTCACACGCAACATTCCTCTCAGATCCACACATGCGCTAGGTGGACTCAAATCTGGAAAAGAAGTTTGATAAGCTAGCCACTTAACTAGCTTATCAAACTTTTTGGATTTTGATTTGGATTCCCCATTTGGATTGTGGGAAATTAGTTTCTTAAACTTGCTAGTATCCAGTTGGATTGTGAAAAATTAAGGAATTCGTCACAAGAAATGTAGGCAGTCGGTACGGTCGACTATGAAACCTTAACCGTCCCCGGATGGTGCGCGGTTCACACATGCCTGAGTGTGTAGAAGCAGTTTCATGTTTTGGTACAATAGCTGCTTAAAATGGCAAAAATAAATAAAAAAATTATATGTACTGCTTAACATGTAGAGAATAAACCGATGCTAACTGTGCTCACATCTATTGGGGAATAGTGATCTTGCAATTTGAAAATGTTTGGTTTGATTCCAGCTTCCTCCTGCCACATATCAATGTGCCCCTGGGCAAGGCACGTAAATATCAGCGTATGTGTGCACATTTGTGAATGTGCTTCCAATACGGTTTTGATCAGAATGACTAGTGAAGAACTATATAAGTTCAGTCCAGTCGTCATCGAAAACATGTTAATGGTCTTTGTTTAAAAATACCAGTGAAATCTACATTAACTGCAGACCTGTGTTATATTGACTGCTCTCTGTCGCACAATGTGTCTCTGGCCTTGATAAATAATTTACATTCTGACACATAAAGGGCTTTTTAACATAGCTACAATGAATGGTTAAATCATCTTTTGGATTGGTCTTAAATATGTCAAGTGTGCTAAAAAAAATGATAGTGAGGATTAATCTGTCTTGTAAAGTAGCAACGGAGCTGAGTTGCACATCAGTCCCATCACTGATATGCATCAGAGAGATAGCTCTGTAATGTGTTCCTCTCTCTTATTATTGTTTAATAAACATTTTTTAAAGCCTTTACATTTTCATTTTTTTTGTACTTAGACTAAGTAACTTCTACGCCTTTGTGTAAATAATCTTATTCAGAGAAATCAGCCAAAATTGTTATTGGCAGGTCAGAGCTTTCTGAAATAAGCGAGAAAAAGAAAATCTCTTTTTTGTACACATAACCAAACATCTTTGTTAGTCGTTTCTGAGTTGAACAGACACCGCATTCAGGTGGCTTATGAGGACGTGCGTCACGCTCATCCGAAAATATCCTTTTACTCGCTTCCACTCAAAGTCTCCCTTGTTCGGCTTTTGTTAGCTCGACTATTTGCACAGTCCGAGCCTCGGGCCAAATCTTTTACTCCAGCATGATAGCAGTTAACCGAGCACCAGAAGGGTTCAGAAAACACACATTACCACAAACTGCAACACAAATCTTAACAGACTTTTCTGCCTCTCGGATCCTCAAAGACGTGGAAATGACATTTTCCAGGCAAAATGTTTCCACGTAGGTGTTGATCCACTCTCACCGGAGAAGAGGAAATAAAAGACAAGAAGACACGGGAGCTAACAAAGGGACTGACAATCAGCTCTCTGTTCTCTGCAGGTTAACGTCAGCGCGGCTCATGTTTCCTGACACTCCCAGCGAAGGCATAATGTTGTAAATCTAATGAAGTGAGGAGAGGAGAAAGCAAGGGCGACGGATACAGACAGCCGAGGCAGCGATGATAACATACCATGCGTTTCATATGGACAGCTGATGCTGGGAATAATTGAGCTACTGCAGAATTCTGCAGAAATGACTTCTTCACACACACTCACACACACAGTCGTGTTTTCAACACTTGTGGGAACTTCACATTGACTTCCATTAATTTCTACAGCCTAACCCTTACCATAATCCTAACCATCATATACCTAACCCTTACCTTAACCTTTACCCTAAACCCAGGGGCGCCACCAGGAATCTTGGGCCCCCTGACAAAAAATTTGATTGGGCCCCCCTGCGCAGCTGCTGTTACAATATTTTGAGTCTATTTGACCCATAAAAAGCTTTACATTTTTAAAGGCTTGCAACTTGCTTTCTTTGGTTCAATACTGATACTAGTACAATATTTACTGCTCATGAATTTTACATCCACCAGTCTGCAAGTAGGTTGCTTAAATTTGTTCTATTAGTTTTAGTTTACTGAAATGTCTCTCCCCACGAGCAACAGTCAAAAGCAACGTGCAAAATACACATAAAGCAATCCAGACTTCTCAAAAAATGCTATGTAGTTGCATTTTATTCAAGCTGCAGTATATAACTTTAATAAAAAATATGTTTTGTCCATATTTGTTAAAGCTGGCACCATGTCGTGACAATTTGTTACGAGAAATTGATTTTTCACAGATTATCTCTCATACCATATTGTCACAACATAATGACAGTTTTAACAAATATGTGAAAAAAATATATATTTATATAAAATACTGCAGCTTTAATTTCACTTAGCAGAGGACGGATCAGGAGGGACTTGGGTTGGAGCTGCTGCTGACTGACTCATCTGTTGTTAAGTGGTAAAAAGTACAAGGGACAGGTTAAATATATCAATATGTTGGTAATTTTTTTCCTTAATTCATTAAATGCTAGTGAAAAGGAGGCAAACAGTAGTCTGTAGCTAAGCTAATTATGCTAAATGGTTGATAATCTCACACAGTCTACCCACCTCTCGAGGAAAAACTGGGTTACAAATTGACACTCTTACCTTTTTGTCTCTCTCTCTTTTTTTTATTTTTATTTTTTTGAAAGCCTGAGTTTATCATTTTTCTTAGCAGCATAGTGACTGCCACAGTCCTTCTTGCCAAACAAGCACTGACTGCTGCTGAACACCGTCACGGTCAAGCGCTCCAAGCAGGAACGAACCATTTCATGCAGATCCAGGGGGAAGTGGGGATGTTCAGGGCAAATATGGATGTCTGCTTTTTGGTCTGGGAGGGGTAATATTTAATTTTTACTGCTAAAATCAATCTTTGAAAACACAATATGATTAATTTTGTAATTGACAGGACCCCATTTTTTCTTTATTTCTATGAACAAAAAATAAATAAATAAATTGTGGAGGGCCCCCTGTCGGTCAGGGGCCCTTACAATTGTTATAACTGTCCCCCCTTATACTATCACAGACTTAACCACTAACCCAAAAACAACAATTTCCCTCAAGGGGACCAAGAAAATGTCCCCACAATGAGCAATGGTCCCCATAACCCCACATTGTAGACAGGTTCCCATAAAGATATGAATACCTGGTACACACACACACAGGGATGCTTTTTGGATGTTAAGCTGTATCAAGACAGTGACTTTCTAGCTACTAGTGGGACATCCTTTGATGGAATGAGAAAAAAAATTTCAGTTTTGCTAAACTGACTTAAATGATTAAAAAGGTTAACTTAAAGTTTGATCATTCACAATTCTCGGAGGAAATATTCCATCCATCCATTTTCTGTACACCCTTGTCCCAAGTGGGGTCGGGAACCTAGAAATATAATGTAAATAAAATCTATTTTCAACAAAACTGACCAAAACCCAGAACTACATTAAAACGTCCGCTGCAAATGCTTTTACTGCTCCATCAGCTGCAGATGAAAATCATCTGGGTTGAATAACAATGCAGAAGCATGGGATATATAGTCTGTAGCTGAACATCCTGGTGAGACAATGTGCTGAGTCAGTGGATGCTCTTTAGCAAAACATAACAGATATCCTTAAAATCATCATGTATGTAAAAGATAAACTGATTTCATGTTTGTTTTTTTACTCCATATGTAAATGTCTTATATCACAGTGGGGGTGGGCAATATGGACTTTATCACAATATTTTGTAATAATAATGATACAAATGATGATTAACTATTTATTACATTTTTTAAGTAACTGTACAGCTGTCACTGCACAGTGCCACAAAAACAAATACTGCTCTTGAAAAACATTCCAACTTAAAACAGGCTTCTTCTGCCAGTTACTTAATCACTAAACCACACGCAGTAACTGCGTTTAATCATACTATTGAGGTTTATGATATTTGTTGGTGATCACATGGAACAAACAATGTAAATAGTAGTGAACAGGAAGACTAATACTTTTATTTATAATGTTATTTTTTTTTAAACATCATTAAATGGAATTTATCAAGGTGACGATTGATCGAAATTCTCATCATGATGAGTGATTTTTCACAATAATTGATAAACAATATCAATGCCCATCCCTACAGGGTACTGTTCTACCTAATGCTGTAAATGTAATAGGCTGGTAGGATTAGGGGTTTTCTCCAGTCATGTGTCTCTCCCCTACAATTCACTGAAAAAGTTATCATTTCTGATAACAGAAAGTATATTCTTGTCGGTGGTGAACTATGGGAATTACAGTGTCTGTTGGTTAATTAAACAGTCCACTGCAGGTTCACTGCCATGGCAAATAAAGTTACCTAGCTGACATCAGATCCTAAAGTTGGTGCTTTTTCTCATTCACCCTGAACATATGATATCTCTCTTGCGTTTCAACTGACATTGATTCACATTTGCTAAAATGAAGCACAAAACTTTCAACACTGATTCAGAGAAATATTTGAAAAGCAATTAAATAATCAGATTCAGGCACAAATGAAGAAGGTAGTTCTTATTTTAATCTGATAGTTTAGTTTTTCCACTCATAAGTTTGTGTCTGTATGTCAAAATCAATATAACTAGAACTATCGTAGAGCTGTAATACTAATAAATATAATAAATGAATGCAATGTATTACGTTCTCTTAGAATTGGCTGTAACAGTTGCAGTTTGGGTTTCAAATTAAAGAAGCAATTTAATTTACTTTTACATTTCAAGATTATAGTTTAACCATTAGCGTTCCATTAGCCTGCTGTATTTAGTCAGGTTTATTTTAATGTTTGAATCCAGAATACTTTTTTTTTACACTAGACTGTGTCAGTAAATGGTCGGGGTGAGGTGGAAAGCAGGATTTCTGTAAGCTCAAGGTAAAATACACTGGCTACACAGTTAAGAGCCACGACAACTACAAGATTAAACTTTTATTAGAATCAAAAACCTGTGGCACTGAGGCATCAAGGACATACCAGAGGCCTTCATGGAATGTGATTCAGGAATAGAACAGTATTTCTCTTTGAATATTTTAAGACTGACAAGACAGGAGACAGTGGCACTTATAACCTTACCAAGGAAAAGGGTTCGACTGAGGCCTTCGCTCTCATAAAATCGCTCCACACAAGTCATTTGCTCTTATTATAAGTGGTATCAGTAAAAATAAAAAAAACATCAGAGTAAATGCTTGTGTCCTTGCCCATGCTCTGCACAATGCTTTGATATAAACCGTTGTTTCACCAGCGAGTGTTTCACCAGACGTCCTCAAAGAGCACTTGACGATCAACAGCAAGGTACACAAATGGATCTGAATACAGTCACTTTTGTTTCAGTCGGAGAGAAGGGCCGGCTGCAGACAGAGTGAGAGTGTTGTCCTTCACCTAAATGCTTTCCTAAAGTGAGGTCAGTTGTCATTATTCAAGAAGGCAAAAGTTGCAGGAAGAGCAATATGAAAAACTTCTGTGATGCATCAGAATGCAAAAGGTCATTTCCTTCACTAGACTTTTTGCAGGAGAGAAATTTTTGCTCCTTCCTGCTAGAAATTCCCTTTTAGGAGGAAGTTGCTGGAGCAACAGCAGCATTTCAGAACACCGACTTATAGGACATAGATAAAGGGAGGATGTGATTATAGGTTTTAATGACAGCATTATTGTTTCAAAATCAGTTACCATTTGAACTGTATTAATTTTTGGCAGTAATAAATTAAAGATTGTTCAATATACACAGCATCCAGCACACAGTGGAAGTACAGCAGGGATTTGTTTTAGTCACCAGAAGTATTATTGTGGTGTAGTGCAGTTTTGTTCGGGACATTCACAACTAATACAAAACATTTTAAGGTTTGTCTTCAGAATAATCCGATTTTCAAACTTTCAAAATAAGATTCTTAAAGTGGAACACAAACTTCAAATATCACGCTTTAAAGCTATTTTAAACATGTCAGGTTCTACAAACTCAACTGTATGACTGCACGTCCCAGCTGAAACTGGTAATCAATCCCTAACAAAGATTTAAGAAATGTAACTTTATTTTTTATGTCAACTTCTTACTTGGATTACAAGATTAGTGACTTTTCACCGACAGTCAAATGCACATTTTCTGCACGGAGCTCTCTGGTGATGGTTCTATTTTGCTTTGAAATTACTGCTATTTCCTTAAAAATGCAAATTTTACAAATCTAGAAGTCATTTATAGGAGTTCACCAACTGCAGTTCTCAAGCCGATCACCAATCTTTTAAAAAGCCTGACCCGCCGATTCTGATTTATGCCGATACCAATTTTTTGGAGTCATAAAAGTACTACTACTAGTACTTCTACTACTACTAATAATAATAATAACTATAACCACTAATGAAATAATATTGACAGTAACATGCTTCAGGGAAATGTAATGGTGTTGGCCTCTGAAAATCCTGCCATTTTCAAAGCATTTAAACAAAGCGGCGATAAATAATCCTGATGTTTTCTGGTAGATAAAGGAGAAAAAAAGAGACTTCCCTGCTGCGGTAAAAGCACTGCAGAGATGAAAAGTTGTACCTGAACGCCCTGGAAGTCTGAAGTGGTCGTGAAATGAAAAACAAAACTGCATTTTGCGAGAAGCCGCTGTCAGAGCTTCTTGTTGTTCGAATGTTTCGCCGTGCGGCGTAAAGTTGGAGCTATTAGCAGAAAAAAAAGCACCCTTGATGACTCTTCAGCGATTTTTCAGAGCATAACTCTGTGGGAAGTTTTCAAGAGCAGCAACAACATTGCGGCCTGTGCATTTATTCCTTTTGGATGAAAAGTGAAAACATAGAGCAGCACAAGTGCTTGGTGGCGTTTTTTCCCCTTCTTCCTTCAATCATCTGCTGTTCTATTCAAATCAAATATCTTGAACCTCGCTCAGCTCAACTGTTACCACGACTCCCATATATAATAAATTCAGGATTTAGTTACAGGCTTGATATTTCTCTGCATGAAGCTCTGCTCATTTATTGGGATTATCCACATTCCACCAGAGATCAGAACCGCGTCTACGTCGAGGGTTTCGCAGGCGCAATGTTTGAGAAGATCTTCATTTGATTGTGTGGCCCATGTTTGAATAAAGATCAATGATATCTAACAATAATGTTTTTCTTTGTGTTCACCGTAAAGAATATGACAAAACCTTTTCACGGGCTCTGCGGATAACTGATATAATTTAAAGATGCGAGCACAATAGATCTGTGTGTGTTCCTTTTAGGTTCATAGGAAAACCTGACTGGCTTTTTCCTCTCTGCTGCGTGACTTTTTCTCAGTTTAGGAAATGTGTCCTGCTGGGTTTTTATTTCCTCTGAAAAGACGAGTACAATTAGAGTACCGATCCTGAAATCATTACCTAATGACTCAAGGCTTTGTGGGACTCCTTTCATGCTGTGGCAGTCACTGTTCAAGCACACATTTGGAATTACTCTGATGATGACAGCATCGCTGAAACTTTGTCTGAGGTCTGTCTGCAGAGCAGTTCACTCAAATGTACTAAGAGCTTTCGGTCAATATTGGGCTCTTCTGACTCAGGGAAGTAAATCTGAAGCAGTCTTGCGGAAAGTTCACAAAAGTCATTTAGAAACACTTAATAGTAATGGGGTGTGTTTGTCATTTCCGGGCTGGTTCCAGTGTCAAAGCACACACACACAAAAAAATAGCATACACTTCGATACTGACTTATAAACAGTCTTTGATTTCTTTTGTCTAAAGAATAAAAAAGTAATGTAATGCTAACAGTTGAGAAAGTCGTAGTTATTTTTTTCTGCACTTTTGTGGATTGTGTTTTTTCACACAGCAGTTCTTTATGCTCAAAACCAATTCTTTTTTCCCTAAATCCTTTTTTTTCTGTCCTTTTGCGAAATGGTTCATGCTACTGAATGATGTGACTTCAATCACACTTCTGAATGGTTTACAAACCCATAGTGAGTCACATGCATGGAAGAAGAGCATGGACGCTACACTGCAGCGCTGCTTAGTAATAATGGATGCCGCCATCTATGTATCAATTTTATACACAAAATGCTGACAAGAAATAATTTTTCTGCCTTCGGTTTGGTGCCGCCTCAAGCGCAGCCCCCATATTCACTGGGTGTTTGCTGGAAAGAGGTACAAATATTTTAAGTTTTAAAACCAACTATGTTTCCCATCATACTCTTCCCATGGTTTAAAGTCCTTTCCCCAGTTTTGTCCAGTTACGCCAAGCACAGAGTTATGCCCTAGCTGCCACTTCCTCACCTGCTGCTCCACACTGCCAGTCAGCTGACTGATAGAAGACTGCTACATCGTTCATATTCTCACAGCAAGTACAAATGAAGTTGTTTGGAATGATTTCAAACTGCAAAATATTAAGAGCAATACTGTGGAAACCAAAAGAGCGCCACCCATCGCTCTTTTTTTGGGGTGTGCTGTTTTAAAACCACAGCTGGTAAGCCACAGGCAGCATGTTTGTTAGGCCACTGACTTCCTAATTAACCAACTAATATGAGCTTGTTGTTGTTGCAGCAGCAAGTTGGAATATTATTAATAGATTTTGCATTTTTCTGGCACTGTAGAATTTGCTTTATGTTTCAAAATAAAAGTGGCTGAACCATATCTTTGCTAAAAAGAAAACTATAAATTTGGGAAATGTGGTATTTTGCCAAATGTATAATGAGAATCTCATAGCAGCCCATGACTTATAAAAAAAACTGAAAAACACAAACAGTCGTCTCTTGCAGTCTTTAATGACTAGACGCAGGCGGCCTTGTTAACCAGGGGGAATGAGTATTCCCCCTTACTTATATATCGACCAGCAGCCCTGCAGAAGCATGCTTCACTGAGCAGACACGTCTGCAAGCTGAACAGTGTTGCTGTGATTAGAGAGAGCGGAAGTACCACACACCTCTGTCCGTTAAACAGCTGCCTGCGCCGCAGCGGTAACAAGAAAGTTCTGACCTGCAAGGGGTCTTGCCGAAGAAGCACATACCAAACAAACAGGGCCACAAATACTGTCAGATAAATACAAAACAGGCATTTAGCATACAATACCATAGAAAGAAAGAAAAGCCACCTCAGCAGACAGTAGTGTTTCTCTACACGAGCAGAATGACAAAGTGCTTAAAAAAATACTCAATTGATTCCATCTTTGTTCTGTTTTTAGTCCATGTATTAAAATAAAAATCTATATATTTTGGTTTGAAGTTTGTGTAGGTGGAGTAATACTGCAAAACTGTAAAGCTGTGGTATTTTCTCCAAAAGGTTATTTCACTGTGAGAATTTCATATCAATCTACTTACTAGGCATAGATTTGTCTTTGTGATGCTTTTCTGTTTTGCTTTGATGATATGAAAATATTCAACATTTACTGTGTTTTTAAAAAAAAATCTTTTCAACTTCGTTGCAACTTTTTGCCATTAGTGGCTCCTACACATGAGCATGATGTAAAACATCTCGTTTTACAGATGATGATGATGTAAATAAAGCCAACCCAACAGATGAAGCATTTCGCTGTGCAAGTTCAAAACCGGCTTCAGCCTTGAAGAAATTCCTAACAACCCTGGTTGGGAGTTTTTAGACGTAACCACAGCTTGATACAACATGTATTTGGTGTATCTGTGTTTCCACCTCATGTCCTTTCAGAAACAGAGCTCCCTGATGTTGACAGTGTATTGAAAATCGTTGAATCTCCCTGCTGTTGTTCTTGAAGCATAAATCAAGCCGATCCATCTCTCTCCGACCCTCGCTCCCCGGTGGCTCAGTTAGAGCCGTGCCAACGCAGCATCGGCCAGGCGTGCACCGGCTGTCCTTAAGCCAGAAACGGGCCCGCAGTGCTCCTCCTCTGGAGAGCAATAGGGATCAAGCGGGCTTAGCGGGCATGACCTGCGAGGCCGCAGACGGCGTGGAAAACATGCAACGCTACACAACTGACTTCGGGGCGGGGGGTTGCTGCACTATTGAACGAGGCAAAACGAGCCGGCATCACGCTGCTGGCGGGCCGGAGCAGGACCTGGATGTAGTCCGCTGAGGATATGCCCCGGCCCGCGTGCTAAATCCTTATGAATAATTCTGAACAGGTCGCTCTTGCTTTCTCCAACCGGATTTAGACTGGTTAGGTTTGAACAGAAACACGATCAGATCACTGGAGGGCAGGGGAGAAAACATGCAAAGTGACAGCAAGTTTCAGAACATCCAAACACGATGTTCCTCCACTGGTTACTGTTGGATTAAGCACTGGCCTTGTTTACTACAAAGGCTATGTTTTTAGTTTGCTGTTGTTTTGTAATCATTAAAATATCCATTGGCATGCCAGCTACTAAAAATATACACACACAAGTAAAGTGTACATCAAAGGGACATTGGAGACCATCCAGCTGGGCAAGTCTATTATTGGCATGCAGGGGATGGAAGTTGAAATATTCATTAACATTGCATCCAATAAGTCCTTGGCGATTGTTTTCTCACAAACACGTGAGCCTGTCACGATAACGTTTTGATAAATTGACCAAGAAATTATTGCGATAAATGATCATATTGTCGTTTTGGGACCTATTTTCAAGTGATAAAATGATAATGGTATAATAATGCAAGCATGCGTCATTTCTAGAGAACACGTAATGCTGAAACTGGATAGCAATTAAACATTCGCCCCCAAAAAATAAATAAACAAAACAACCAGAGGTGTAAATAAAATGGATCATGAAGTGTCTGTAAACAAAATTGCTGTTCAAAAAACTACCGATCATCAAAAGTCAATGAAAGCAGGCAAAACTCAGACTTTTGGAAACAAAAAAGTGCAAGCTGGCAACAAAAACACTCATTTAAATAACTCAACTAGCATTTCTCTGGCGAGTTACTGACTCCAGAGTTCGAAGCAGGAGAAGTGTCAAGACTGATGTGCTGGAGTGAAGCCTTTTGTCACCCTGTCTGTCTGGTTGTTTTGTTGTTTTTTTAAGAAAGACTTGAGGAAAATAATCAAACATGCGGATGGAAATGATCAAGCTCACTTTAATTTATCATGCGATTAATCCACGTGTTGCTTATTGCGACAGACTTCCAAACACCGACGTCATGTCAATATGTGGTGCCAGCTGAGATGCAGAAATTGTCTAACGTAGAGATAGAAATTCTGTTTATCCGGAGGAAGAGGAGCAGAAAGCGCCTGAGTGATCAGTTTTCTCAGGTTCCCTCCTTCCCCACGCGTTGCTGTGTACTGCTGGTCAGCTGGCCTCAACGCAGGAAACAAACAAGACACTTTCTTCTGTTTGGACACAATGACCAGCCCTGTTTAACCGGCCAGTATCAATTTTTCCAACTTATTGGTTTAACAAAAACCAGATTGGTTCAAATGTGCTGATAACCTACAACTAACTTTCGTCCATGTTTGGATTTTTATTGTAAGCATGAAAATTAGAAATAACAAGACTGACAGGATTTTTATAAATGCATTAATTAAGAAGCTGCGTGGTAAATATAGTGGAACCGTGTTATTTTTTAGTGGTGAGAACCTTGAACGGGCCCATGACTGTCATGTGTCAGTAAAAAGGCTGAGAGAAATCAGAACTTTTCCGTCCATAGTTTAGTTTCCTCAAATGTTTTGGTTCTGTACGACCAAAACAGTTTTGGGAAGTCTGATCTCCTCGCTGTTCACTTCTTCATTTAGTACGCCTGAATCACTTTATTAGTGATTACCCCACACCCTCCTGTCTCCAGCCCCCTTCCCTAAAGAAGCTGCAGGAATGCACAACATCTCCGCCTCATCGTGCCGTTTATCCCGTATAGCAGAGATGGGAAAATGCAAATGGGGATGGAGCTTTCTGCAGCCCCCGAGGCTGCTTGTCCAATGACACAAATCATCAATTAAGATCCCAGCAGGGTTTGCTAGATCTGCTAAATTGACATGATCCCTCTTCTGAAGATACGTACATCTGCATGGGGTACATGACAACAAAGAATAAACATCTCCGAGGGCAACCATGTGTGTGTGTGTGTGTGTGTGTGTGTGTGTGTGAGGAAGAGGGACTGTTTCAACTGCTACAAGAGTCTCAACAAAGCTTCAGTTAAAACTCAGGAGTTAGTTCCTCTGAGGGTTTCTACCTGGCGACAGCGAGGGCAGCTGAAGTCGTCCGAGTCTCAGGCAACCAGGTGTTTAGACACCAAATACTTCAGGTTTACTTTAACTAAGCTCCTAGCCGAACACGGTTGTGGTATTTTTCTGCCATCGCCAAAAGGCGAAGGTAAATCTGCTCAGTAAAATGACCACAGAAATGTGGAACCCGCAGGTGACGCCGGACCGGACGGCATTAAAGCTGAGTCGACTCACAGGAACCCTGAGAAACTCCAAAAGCGCCGCTCTGCCCTTTTTTCCCTTCAAATCAAATCAAATCAGAAAGAGGCCCGTTCCCTGCCAGTCCGCTCTGTCAAAAACATTAGGGGCAGCCAAACCCAAGAAGTTTGGGACTGAACATATGGAGGGGAAGGAAATCTGCTGCTGGGTGGCGCACAAAGAAGGTCAGTGTTCAGTTTAGAGAGTTTTTTTTTTTTTTTTTTTTCCCCTCAGGCCTGGGAGCAAACATGAGAGCTCAATGAAGAATTCAGAAACAACATCAAACAGAATTCTAGTCCTAATGTTTAATATTGAGAAATAACACGCAACAGAACAAATAACAATAATATATATATATATATATATTTCAAAAAAACCTATTGAAAACAATTTCTACTTAAAGAGAAAAGTCTGATTCAGGTTATGCAATTACAGAAAATAACAAGGAAAGAAGAAGCAGGTATAAAAACAATACCGACTATTTTTTTAGAAACACATTCAGTATGTATTTACTCTTTCAAAAAGAACTAACAGAAATCAGTTAAAGACGAACATCTCAGCTCTGTTTAGTCTGAGGTCTTCTTTACGCGCTCTGAACGGTAAAACGCGTCCCGCTCAGACTGAAAGCATCCGCTCAGACAGTCAGACAAGAGAAGAGAAGAGCCGCTGCAGAACTAAACCGTCCTTCTTTTCCCAAAAAAATGTTTACGGCGCAGAACCCGGAGAGAAGGGGCCCACTTCCCGCGGAAAGACGCTCACTTTACTCTGCTTTCTAGCTGAATCTTCAGGACGCATCTGCCTCACAGACGCCAACCCCGATCATATCTGCCTTTACATTCATAATAATATTACTGTTATTATTAAAAAATAATAATGACAACAATAACAACAACAAAAGATCCGGACGCAGAAGCACAGGGAAAAAGCTCATTCAGTCCAGCACAGACCGCATCTCCTCCTCTCCTTCTCTCTCTCTCTCTCTGTCTCTCTCCCCCCCTCCTTCCGTTTCTCTCTCTCTCTCTCTCTCTCTCTCTCTCTATTTCGCTCTCTCTCTCCCTCTCTCACTTTCTGTTTCTCTCCCCTCCTATCCCCCCCCCTCTCTCCCCAACCCCCATGCCAGCCCCCCACTCTGGCCTGGCTGTCTGACTGGGTGAATAATGCCCTGGCTCCCGTGATGGAGTGGGGGTGGGTTGGGGTGGAGGGGTGGTGGGTTGAAGGGGGAGGGCTGGGTGAGGGGGAGAAAAGGGGGGGAGGGGGAGGGGGGGGGGGAAGGACGCTTAAGTGCAGCAGCTCTGCTCCCATACACTGACACTGAAAATGAATGACAGCTTACCTGCATGCCAATCTTCATCAGACTGACACTGGGCTGACAGCACAGCCTATACTCCTCCACACAGCCGCTGACGTCAGCCGCAGCAGGCCCCTCCCACCTCCCCCTCCGTCTGCATCTACGTCCCCCCCTCCCCCGCCTCCCTGACACCACCAACCCCCTCCCTCTCTCCCTCCCTCCCCCTCATCTCGCTGCTGCTGCCTTCCAGGGTTCGTGGGAAAAACGGCGATCACGGGAAAAGGTTTCCGAGGGGAAAAGGCTCCGCGTGCGTCACTGCTTGAAAGAAAGAAAGAAAAAGGTTTTCTGCTTCTGAATTCTGACATGAATCATTTCTGATCAGCACAGCATGTCTCTGCTGTTTGCCAACATCAGTGCTGTCTGGGGATGAAGTTCTAAAGTGTTTATTGGGTTTTCCAGTGGAGAGGATACACGAAATGCTTATAACATGCACAAAATGCTAGCAGACGAATGAAAGTAGTAACACTTCCACATGCAAACACTGCTAATAATTACCTTTGTATTGTAAATATATATGTATTTATATATTCAATATGTGTTCAACTTACCTCAGAATTCAGGTGCTTGGAATCTAGAAAGTTGCCTCAATAAATCACTGAGCAGGAGAAAAAACAAAGTCCTACTTGCTGTGTGACCAGGCTGACAGTTAGCGATACATGTAGTTAATGATGTAATTTGCTACATTCATTCAGACAGTAATGCAAGTTCACAAAATACATCAGTGAGTGACTGATTTGAACAAAAACTGTTCGAAGCGTGACTATGAATTTTATATGTAAAATTTTAAATTTCTAGTTGTAGCTATAGTTAACGTGGCGACAGAGCGTAGCAGCTAGAAAATCAAACAGCTTTTCCCCACTTGTGACTGGAACAATAGTCAGTTTGCTGTGATTCCTGTATCTGAGTTCCATCTTTCGGGGCAAAACTGGTTGCAGTCTCTCTGTGGGGCGTGATGCTATTCTCAGATCAAAGCTTTGATTTCCAGGGCAAGTCAAACACAACATTCAGAACAACTGAAATTTGTATGCAGGCCCCCATATTACAAGGTTCTCAACAGACTTTAAAAACATACAGTCAACAAATTCAGTGTCTCAAAGGGAAGCATTAAAAACCAAGAAAAGTTGCAATATAAATAGGGAGAAAGCCTTTAAAATTATATTTATATATATATATATATATATATATATATATATATATATACTCAAACAAAATAAAGGGAACACTTAAACAACACAATATAACTCCAAGTAAATCAAACTTCTGTGAAATCAAACTGTCCACTTAGGAAGCAACACTGATTGATAATCAATTTCACCTGCTGTTGTGCAAATGGAACTTTGTACAGAACAAAGTATTCAATCGTCTCCAGACTCCCCTCCACATTCGACCCGTTCCAGTTTGCCTACCACCGAAACCGCTCCACTGAGGACGCCATCTCCTCTGCCCTACACCTGAGCCTGGCTCACCTGGAGGAGAAGAACACTCATGTGCGGATGTTGTTCCTGGACTTCAGCTCAGCGTTCAACACAATCATCCCACAGCATCTGGGACACCTGGGCTTCAGCACCCCCCTGCGCAACTGGCTGCTAGACTTCCTCACCTACAGACCTCAGTCAGTCCGGATCGGACAACACACCTCCGATGTCATCACCCTCAGCACAGGCTCCCCTCAGGGCTGCGTCCTGAGCCCTCTGCTGTTCAGTCTGATGACACACGACTGCGTCCCCAGGTTCGCCACCAATCACATCGTGAAGTTCGCGGACGACACAACGGTGGTGGGCCTCATCAGAGACGACAACGACCTGGACTACAGAGAGGAGGTGGAGCAGCTGGTGGACTGGTGCAGAGACAACAGCCTGATCCTGAACGTTGACAAGACGAAGGAGATGATTGTCGACTTCAGGAAGAACCGGCCCAGCCACGCTCCACTGCTCATCAACAGCTCGGCTGTGGAGGTGGTCAGCAGCACCAAATTCCTGGGGGTGCACATCACTAACGACCTCACCTGGACTGTGAACACCACGTCTCTGGCCAAGAGGGCACAGAAACGTTTGTATTTCCTGCGGAGGATGAGAAGAGCACACCTGCCCCCGCCCATCCTCAAGACGTTCTACAGAAGCACCATAGAGAGCATTTTGACCAGCTGCCTCTCTGTGTGGTGTGGAAGCTGCAGCGCCTCCGACTGGAAGAACGTGAGGAGAGTGGTGCGGACAGCAGAAAGGATCATCGGGGCCCCCCTTCCCTCCATTCAGGACATTTCATCCCAGCGCTGCGTGTCCCGAGGCCGAAACATCGTCAGTGACCCCTCACACCCCCACCATGGACTGTTCTCCCTGCTGCCCTCTGGAAAGAGGTTCTGCAGCGTCCGGTGCAGGTCCACCAGGTTCTGAAACAGCTTTTTCCCACTTGCCATCAGACTGCTGAACTCTTAACTGGACTGCACTTAAAATCTGGTCTCCACTTTATGCCTTGCACATGTACAGAGCTAAATAACTTATATTTTACTGTCATTACTGCACTTTATATTCTATATTTATATTTATATTCATATTTTATACTGTATTTTATTTTATTCTGGAGTAACCTCACAACATTGAAAGCTCAAAACATTGTCCTGAGCCGTATGCAACGAAATTTCGTTCTGTATTCACCCTGTGCATGCAAAATGACAATAAAGTCAGTCTAAGTCTAAGTCAATGAGAATATTTCTTTCATTCAGATCTAGGATGTGTTATTTGAGTGTTCACTTTATTTTTTGAGCAGTATTTTCAATAATTTTAGATGGTTTATCCATGCCTTCTTTATCATTTGTAGGTAAATGCTACGATGGCCCAAAAATCAACTTTACTTCTATATTTGATTTTAGGGGCCTTTAGCGCCTCCCAGAGGCCACAGGCCAAAATAGGTGATGATTTAAGAGGGAAAGATCTACAAGATGCCATGGGTGGTACGGGGTGTGTGTGTGTGTGAGTCTGTGTACATGCCCTTGTGCAAATTCTTTCTTAATTTTATTCTTTTTTTCTTTATTTTTCCAAAACAGTGTTAAATCTTCTTCGCTTAGAGAATTTTGTAAATCAGGCTTTACTGAGAGCAAAGGAGGGAGCAGAACATGTGATACAGCTGCACTGCAATAGGGCTCATAATGTAGAGCACTAAGCAAAGCACATATAGCATTATTGTACTTATAATAAACAGTATGGCATGTGCAGTCATATGAAATGAATGAATGAGACTCATCTGTCAGAAAAAAGTACCTTTTGAAAAGAAATGTTTGTGTTATCTACGGGCTTACTGAACTTGCAGTAAGCCTATGTTTCTCTATTAAAATGTTATTTTTCTTTTGGTCTGATGTAATGTTCTTCTCTGAAAAGTGTTTTCATTTGCTGTAATTTGAAATTCGTCAACACTTGCGCAGATAAAGGCTTAAAGACATAACGTGTTTCCCTTAGTGAACTGAATTACAGAAGTAAATGAACTTTTCAATAATGCTCCAAATTATTAAATACAATTGCAGAGAATGTGTATGTATATTACAGAAAGACTGTTTAATAAGAGTGAGTGAGAAATGTAGAAATTCTTCAGAGCTTAGATGAGGTTAAAAGAATTTCAGTGAGCTTTATTCGATGTAGAGTTAGAATAATATGATCATGTTGCATTGCAGCAGAGCTAAGGCAGGTTTATTAAGAAGAGATCTCAGGCTTGTTCCTTTTTTAGCAAATATTCAACATTTTCCAGTGAAAGTCTCAGTAAATTATCAGTTGGGTAAAGTAGAGCAACAATTTGTTTGATTCTGCCAGTGGTTTCTTCCTGTGTCTCCTCTCCACCGTCACCCTGTGCCATCAGTTTGGTATTTACTTACTTTTATAATCTATTTAATGTGACTGGGCTGGAATTAAATTGCACTGTATTTTGACTTATTTTAATCTAAATGTAAGTGTGATAAATGCACTTCTTTTTGTATTGGCTGCATATCTAACATTGTCTGAATGGGAGTGGATTGAACTGAAGTAAATTAAATGAAATTAAACTGCAACATTGCAAAACCAAAGTGTAAAATGTCCGATATGTAGCATATAGCCTTAAAATAATGCTGCTTCTCAATGAAAGCAAATAACCCTTTTCCTGCTTCTACTCCTTAAATCTTTTCCTTATAGCTTTTCTATTTTCGCAAAAAAGATAACTTTGCTTTTGCTGATAAAAGTAAATAGAAATATTTCAGCGCTAAAATATTTCTATTTCAGAGCTGAAAAATAAATCTTGTCCAGTTAAATCGAGATAATCTACAAGGAAAAGGGCATTTTTCTCCATTTTCATTCTTGAAGATTATTTAGCTAATCTGCTTACAGCATTCAATGGCCACGGGGTTCTAGCCCGTGTCCCCTATACAAACACTGATGCATGGATGTTACGAGTGTCACCTAAAGGCAGCAAGCTGTTTTCCTGGAAGCGCCGTTTACTGGCGCGTGTGCGCACACGCACGCGGTAACCTACACATTTGATTTGTGGATGTGACCGTCCGGTTTGCCAGTGCGTGGAGCCCGGCTGGCCGTCAGAGATATACTACTCAAAACAAATGTAATTAAATATTGCTTTGGATGTTGCTGTTAGTTGTCGCAAATATTTATTTTTCTCCTCTAAATGTGTGCCGTGGATTGTCCCTGTTTTCTCATTTGCTACTTTGCTTTAGTTATTTACTATCCAACGATGATTCACGCTGAAATTCATATCCATACTAAATAAAGCCATTAGCGCGTTCTAAAGGGTTCGTTCCTTAGCAGTCAGCCGGGAAAATCCCAGCCAGCAGTGATGATGAGGCGCTGCGGAGAAGTTATCTTAAACGGATATCAAAGCGCTGAGTGGAGTAGATCAGACGCAACCTGTATGGATGATTTGAGTTTATTGCGTTATTAACCACTGACGACGATGTAAATGCGAAATAATTAAATATAAGCTACAAGATCGATTTGCTGCTTGGAATTTAGCATATTCGGATTAATCGATTTGATTTTAAAAAAACAATATGTTAATGTTAACATACAACACAAGCTTTATTTATTTATTTTTTAAGTCAAAAGGTCGAAATGGTTATCCGTCGCTCCCGGAGGTAAGCTCCGACAGTCGTGAGGGACAGATATGCAAACCCCGCCTGACAGGCGCACTGTTTTGTCCCGGCGGGTGAAAAATGGGGCGTACCCACACGTTCCAACTTCGTCGTGTTTTAGGAACGACGCATTTAATTGGACAGCTCTCTCATACGTGACTATCCAATTACACTCGAGCTTGTGGTTACCAGGAAGTGCAGGACGCCAGAAAGAGGCTCTTCCCAACTCTTTCTAACCTTAAATTGCAATTTCCTGTCGTAGCCTTTACAGAAACAGGATTCTGTTATCGCGGTCACACAAGTTGCTTCTGTTGCCAGGGTAACGTCGTTCTCAGCACAGTCCACAGCCAGCTCGTTTAAATGTGACGGCAGGATTTGCCCAGCTAGCTTGTGCTGCTAACGCAAGTTAAAAAAACAAGAAGAGCGACGATGCCTCCTGCCACCAGCAGTTATTAACCTTGTCGTCCCACGGACTGAACGACTTTTTCGCAGATGATCGATATGACTAACACTGTGTTGCAAGTCGGTACCGGTGTTGTTGTCATTGTGATCGTTTGGATCGCAGCTCTTGTGGTCGGGACCATTCTGCTGAGAGCCGATGGATCGGGAAAGTGAGTTGAAGAAGCAGCTTCACACACTCCGCTCACACGCCGTGATATGAAGTATAAACATTAGTGTGGGACCAGATGGATCACAAAGGGATTCATGCTGTTTCTACAACGGTTCTGCTGCCACGATGTTGGAACATATGACTTACGACATTTTAAAATTTGAATCTGGTATACTGACAGGCTGCTAAATAATCCTGGCATGAAGTAAAATAACCTCCTCACATGTTAGCAGTTTATGATTGCAGTTTGTTGTAGTTGGAGGAAAGTTTCGGTGTGTTGAAGAAGTCCAAAGGAAGCCAAAGTCCAAGAGTTTTAGAATTTTATATCCATAAAATAAACTGAATGACAAAAGATGGTAGAACAGCAAGTCCAAAAGGAGGGACATCGTGGGTATGCTGTTCCATCAACATGCGGTAGGGATGGAAGATTCCGTTTTTAATGAAGGTGGCATCTTGACTTGAGCTTTCAGTATAGATAATAAACCAATACATTTCTCCTGCCTAACCTTTTGCAGCGAGGTGAGCTGGCTAAAATGCTACAGTTTTTCATTTGCCTGTAAATGTTTTGCAGCAGGACACGAGCATCTGTAATATATGACATTCTATTTATCCATAATAACCAATATTCTGTTGTTTTAGCAGCAGTAGAAATGTTGTTTTAAATAAAACAAGTCAGTAGTAAAATACTGACCTGGCAAATTTAATTCATTTCATTTTAATGTTAAGCAAAAAAAAAAAAAAAAAAAAAAAAGACAGATCATGATGATTTCTTCTGGATTCATCAGCGTCCTTCTGAGCGAGGACACAAACTGGGTGATGGGAAGAACTGTGACAACAGAATGAGCAAATGACTCCTGTAACATCAGCATTTACTGTGAAATTCCTAGGATCTCAAATGAACATCAAGACCTGACTCATTACACTGCATTCATATTTATTTACTATAAGAAAACACCACATCTAAGCTGGTAAATAGTCCATAGGTGATACTAGTCAAATGAGTTTCATATATGTTTTTTATCACTGTGTAAAGGGAGAAGTTTTGGTCATTTGTAGCTCATATCTAAACCTATGCAGCCATATTTCTTTGTGTGGAATTCACAATAGAACAATTAAAAACAGACAGCATCTGGCCTGATTGTTAGGCTATGAAAGAATGTGCCTATTCTAAGGCTTATTGTCATTTTATTGAGAGTATTTTAACTAGGGCTGAAACGATTCCTCGAATGATTCGAGTACCTCGATTATTAAAATTCCTTGAGGAAGATTTACCTGCCTCGAAGCTTCGTTAATTTATGTTTTGTTCTTTAGCGCACCGTGTTCCGGGCGGGACATTACTTGCGTTGCGCGGAGCTCTGACTTCCACCTCTTATGTTGACGAAAGCTAAGTGTTGGTGGCATAACGTTCAATTTTCAAGTTCGGCTTCAGGGGTTTTATTGATTGATCATAATGCCCGGGTTTTCATCGATTTTTTGGGGGACCAGTAAGAATCCTTAAAATGACTGGCGCGATGCCTGGAGTATGGCAGCCTTTCTCCTCCAGGAGATGCTGGTTGAAAGTGAACGGCGGGAAGAGGCTGCGGGATTATTTATACAGGTAAACGGATAGACTGAACACGGCGGGCGGCTGAGTAACTGATGCTTATAGTGTAAGTGTAGCTTTATGGACGGACAGCACAATAAATTTCATATCATCTCGGTCTAAACAAACTGGTGGTGGAAATCATTGTGGTGGTAGATGAGTTTCTGAGTGTGACGAACGAAGGTGCCGTAAATATCCCGTATTGCTCCCCCCGTTCTTACTTTCATCCCCTGGTCTACCGGTCCTACATGACGTTTGTTCGTTCGTCTCCCCCGCCCTTGACTTATACGTTTGTCTGTCCCCTGGTCTATTTCCTGTCCTCCACCCCCATCTTACGTTCATTCGTTCGCCTGTCCCCAACTCCCCACCTTAAACCCCGCCCACTCCAGGCGACATTTCCCGTATTCTCAAACCCAAAGCTTGACAGGTATGGGGTAAGGTGAGAGTTCATCTATTAAACTGACTGGAGATGAACACATGAACTAAAAGCTGGAGCATAGACATTTTTTATAAACGTATTTGTGAGCCTGCCTCTATATTATTAAATTGAATATAATTTCAGATTTTTGTATTATTTCCAACTTAGAAAGTGATACAGTTAAAAAGGTCGAATTAGTTACTGGGAAATTCAAACTTCTTTGCTGTTAACGTCAGCAAAGAAGTGTACTGTGTTGTGTACTGCCTGCTGACAATCCTGGGAACCAATTTTCTACGGAGACGCATAAAACTGTCAGTCTGTTCGTCCTTCCAACTATTACATCTACAGACATGAATTTGCACTGACATAAACAGACTACTTTAGCTTGATTTCTTTAAATCAGCGGTGCCCAAAGTCGGTCCTGCATGTTTTAGTTCTCTCCCTGGTTTAACACACCTGGATCCAATGATGGGTCATTAGAAGGCCTAAGAAGAACACTGACATGCTGAAGAGATTGTTACTACCTCCAGGGAGAGAACTAGAACATGCAGGATGCTGGACCTCCAACTTTGGGCACCACTGCTTTAAATGAATAGGGATTCAGAGGATGTTGACCTGGAAAATATCGGCGTTACGCTGTAGGCCAGCATAGTACATATTTGACAGAAAACCAAACAGTCAACATACTCAAACATTGTCTTTGGGGAATAGCTTTATTATGGCATAATGCTCAGGACACTGTCATTTACAGTTAATAAGAAACACAAACTGTTTTTTAATGCTTGTGTCCCGCAGGTTAGGAGTCGTCCCCACTACCCTCCTGGCTCTCATCATCACTCTGGTGCTGGTGTTCTTCCCTCGGAGCCCAGAGACGCCTCTTCCTTTCAAAGAGATAGAGGTAAACCACCAGCTGATCAAACACCGTGGTAGAAATACTCACAAGTACTACTGGGTTCTCTCTTTATAAATGTCTCCACTGTCAGCAAGGTAAACAGAGATTCTCAAATTAGGATTAGAGACCTTTTCAAATACAGCCAGATTTGCAACAAGAAGCATTTTCAAAATGTAGCTCATTAGAAAGCTAAAGCAACTGTCTCCGGTGATCTTTCGTAGTATTTGCACTGTGTTATTAATATGTATTTGAGATCTTCGCTGAGAAATAAAGATTAAAGACCGTGAACAAAATAACCCCCAAAAAATATCAGAGTCATGCAAACAAAATGGCAGTGAACTCAAGCACAGCATGCATGACACCGTAAGAATGTGAACGGGTTAATATTAGTTATCCTGGTAGTGGCAAAGCAAGGCAGTTTTTCATTTTTTAAATTCCATGGAAGCACAGAGACTCAAACAACTTGAGCAAAACTACAATGTCCAGAAAGTCACACCTGCCAATCCTAAACAATGGTCCCAGTTGTCAGTCAGGGATCCCCAAAGCCTGGGAAAATTAGCATTAAAAACTCAACCAGAAAGGGGGGGAAAAAGTGAGCACATTTTCTTTTATGCTGTCAGGGAATGGTGTGTTTCAGCGTGGATGCATCTAAACGTTGTAGGATAATGGCTCTTGAGGACTCACAATCTAGTTCAGAACATCACTTCACTGGGCTACTTCTTTCCTCCTTTGTTGCCTTGGTAGTGGTTATGAGTTTATTGTCATACATGCTGGATGACCCATCGTGTACTCACCCTCAGTGGTTTGGAAAAAGTAGAAAAGTTGTGGCTCAAGATATTATAGAATAAAATAGAATTACTTTATTCATCCCAGCAGGGAAATTATTATTATTATTATTATTATTATTTTTTTTAGAATAGAAAAGATTTCTTTAAGCACGGATCCTTAATTGGTTACAGCAAATATACAGATTAACACACACACGACGGGAGCTGCGTCTGCAGGCAGCCAGCTAAGCCGGTGCCATGAAAATCATACATGGCCAGAGAAGTACGTGGCTGCAGGCCTTTTCCAGTTCATAACTTTCGCAGAACTACAAATGCAGCTTCATTCATATTATGGTGGTGGACCACAACAGATAACAAATGAACCCACGCAGGAAGCAGTACGAGGGTTTCACACTGTGAGACGTAGGAGTGGTGTTGGGACTGGAGGGCTCGTTGTGGTGGGACTGAAGTTAAAATGTCGACAGCAGCCACATAATTTCAGTGCGTTTGTTTTTACATAAACGCCCTTCAAGATCCTCAAAACACAGCAAGCCAACTTCTTCTGAAACCTCTCCTGCTGCATTATGCACCTTAGTGTTTTGAAAAATGTGACTATTTTACAGCAGCATAGTAAACACAACGACCTCGGCATGAAATAGCAACTCTTACAAGTTCAGTGTAGGAGGAAATAATGATTGGTAAGCTGTAACATCTCACTTATTTCTCCGTGTTATCAGAAGAAGAAAAAAAAAGAACAGAGGGCGTCGGTGAGACGTTCGCCCATTTCATCGGACCAGAACTGAGCAGCGGGAGTTCAGTGTTTTAGTCCAACAGTATGTACTTCGGACAATTTCTACTCAAAATTTACCGGTGTGTTCTCTGGATGAAAAACAACAGGTGCGATCTTGGCTGGAGCTGCAGCTCTAGAGCATTTGATGGTCATTTCATATTTACTCCATATCTGAATAAAAATAAGGTGATGATCTTGTAGCCAATTCCAGGTTTTCACTGATACACTATTTTGTCCCTGATGTCCTCTGAAAGCTCTTGGGTCTTGTCCATGATGGTGAAGAGGTTTAATTAAAAAGAACAAGTCGAGATGAGGAGTATTTCTCTACAACTGATTGATGGATTGAGAGTCCTGTTCCCTTGTTGTTGTTGTTTTCACTGACTGAGGGTATGAGCTCTGGTTAAGAGTAAGGCTGCTCACGATAAACACCTACCCCAAAAAGAAACCTTAATTCTGCTCTTCTGTAAGCCTGCAGTTCCACAGAACTGCAGGCCTGTAAATAAAGCCAGCGTGTGCGTCTCTGTGCATGTGCTCGTTGTAAAGGCCTGTTATGCTTTATCTGAATCCAACAGCAACACAGAACAAACACTCCCCATGTTGCCTTCGGGTCGTGCCAGTAAGCTGTCCGGATTTGCCAAGCAAGCTGCCTCCCCATCAAAATAGCAAAGCAGAGCCTTGTCCCGGCCAGCTCGTGCTTTGTATTCTCTGTACAGTGCTGATAGGAGAACAGCGATGCCGAGAGAACGACCGCAAAATGGGAATTTCCGCTGAATATTCCAAGTAAATTCAGACCAAACTCACTTTAGGACCTGGTTGGAATTGAGTTCCCAAGATCCTTCAGCACAAATGTTGCTTCTCGCAGAAATACGAGTAATTAACTAGAACGAGTCTAAATGTTGTAGCGTAGCCTGTACTCAATGAACTCGTCCCCTTTTATCAGAAGCGGTACCTTAACTTGTCATTTCCTGTTTGCGCCTTGTGTTTCGGTGTGGATTATTATTCAGCAGCGACCGGCTGAACAGGACCAGCCAGCAGAGAGAGACATGTTTAACCTCTTGCTGTTAAACAACAGTGAAATATCACAGTACCAATTAGGCCAGTGTTAGACTGGAGGTGGGGGTGGCTCATACAACACCCCACCCCCCACCTGCTCCTACCCAGTGGCACATTAATAAAACATGGCCCACACACTTTGGGCTCCTGCTTGCTGCGTAATTGGCAAATTAAAAAGTGAGATGTGTTAAATGCATTCATAAGAGATGGAATACATAATCAGCAGCTCTCCCAGACACACACACACACACGCACGCACGCACTACTCCCATTCCACAGCAGTCCTTATGAAATTTCTCTTTCGGCAGCAGTTGGGCTCCTGCTCGTCTTCAATCATACTGGCTTAAGGGTGTTTTCTCTGTTTGCATTCTCATCATCATGGGTGGCTCATGACTGAAATATTAACACAGACCCAGAGTTATCAGTGAAGCATAGAACCAGTCACTCCATGGCAACCTTTCCATCCTAGGGAGCTGCGACGTTAGACCTGAAGATCGTTAGTTTTTACGAAGTGCCACTGATTTGCTTTGCGTTCTCTTCATTGATTTCATTTAGGAGCGGCGCCACAAACAGCAGGAGATAAACATAAAGAGGCACTTTGCGCTTTAAGATGCCAGATTTTACCTTCTTCCTCGTTGTACGGCTCACTTTGACAATGCTTCTACTACTATTGAACTAGGATGTTTTGCTAAACATCAAACATACGGAGATAAGCTAGATTCACAGATATGTCATCTCACAGCACTTTACAAATGGGTCTAATCCATGTGAGAGTTACATAAAATTTGGTCCAGTTTAGCTCAGTTCACAACGATACGGTACAGTCACGTACTCACATTCACATCCAGTTACAGTACATGGAGCGCAGTTTGATTCTTACTATGGTAAAATGAAATCCGAATCAGTTGGTCATATAATCCCAGTTGGTAAAAAGTAAACAATTTAGTCAATGTTGAGGAGTTTCTCCTGTTATTATGGGATGGTGAACCTTAAGGCAAGACTTCAGGTCACCTCTGCTATCAATACAGGGGAAGCAGGCAGTGCTGCACATTTCTTCAGTCTGTTTTGATGTCTCCAGTATTCTCTTGGAGACATTAGGACATAAGAACACTGCTGAAGCCCCGCCCCATTCAGCAGTGTTACTCTGTGTAACAGTATGCATTATCTGGCTGCAGTGTGTTAGATATGGGTATCCTGTTTGCAAACAACCTCAGAGTATTACATGCAGAACACATTTGGTCTCTTCCATGACCCTTCACCTGATCAAAAGAGAACTGGTACAGACAGAACTAGTCAAATTGTTACATAGAATGGAGTTATTGCACGAAGCCTTTAGTCTAACTTTACAGCTCACTGAGGAGAAAAGGCTTGTTGACCGTTTGCTTTGGGTAATATATATATAAAAAAAGGAAAAAACAAGTCAAACCTGGATTTTTGCTTTTTAATTGCAGAAGGAAACAGGAAAAGTAGGATATGTTCTGCTCTGGAATGATGTCCTTCCTTCCCTGGATACTTTAAAGACACTCTGACATTTAGGACATCAAACACCAGATGGTTTCATGAAGGGTTTTGTCCCGTTCTTCCTGCACACACACATCACGGTGACTCATTGGTTCTGTATTCTCAGCACATTCTCCAGATCCAGAGTGCAATCATGCCTATCCCAGTATATGTCCCCTGTTCTTCCTTTGCAGTAGCTGCTGCACGGCCCTATGTTGCCCTCGAATAGAATAGCATTCAAGTTTTAAGCGAACCATGAATTTCTTACACTGAAGAAATTCGTAATTTTTCTAACGTGGGGTTGGGTTACAGATACTGTGCATCGAGGTAGATCATTTCTATCGGATTTAATCTTAATTAGTCTCAGATAAATGGCTGCAGCCAAGGTGTCTCTTTCATTTCAAACGTGGCTAAATACTGACTCAGACTGTATCTCTAATAGCAGCAGACCTCACTACAGTGAGCCACCGTCCTGTTGGAGGTAGGCACGTACGAAGCCCCGCCCCCTTCAGCAGTAAACGCTTTAATCGCTGCAGGTTCCCCACAACAAAGAGACAATAAGGAAAACATCCAGACACAAAGCCTCAGCATCCATCTGCCCAAAGTCCTTTCATGACACCTAGTGGTTAATTGAGGAAATACTGGGGTGGGGAAAAAAAGGAGCTGTCATGTCCCTGGTTTCAAGAATGTCTTGAAAAATGTGTAGCAATCCTGTATGACTCCAAATCCATTCATTTTTTCTTTTCACTACAGATAGTCGACACCTTCTTCATTGGCCGCTACGTTCTCCTGGCTGTGGTGGGGACAGTTTTCCTGGTGGCGTTCTTCATGCTACTGCCCTTGCACTTCCTGGAGCCGGTGCATGCTAAGGCTTTAAGGACATACTAGGAGGCCAGCGTCATTGGCGGCAGCAGGGTCACATCCCCCCAAGATACAGAACCCAGGGAAAACAGGGCTGAGGGGGAAGAAAAAGAATCTCTCCTTGTTGTGAAGGACAGAACTAGAGACTGACACTGCTCTGAAAATGAATGAGGAGAGCCAGCAGTCTCTCAATGAACTTCTGAAACTTCTTACATCTCTTTTTTTTTTACTTGTAAGTAGCAGTGCTTGTCACAAATGTAAATTTTGAATCATTTTTTCTCTTAACTTCTAGAGCCAGTTTTCATCTCCTCTAGATAAACTAAGAGGTGCTGAGTGTTTATGTTCTGTTTCTTCTCAGTGTAGATGGGTGAAGTCCTTCCCTGTCATACTGGTTCCTTTTTGCCATGTCTGTTGTTTATCAAACATAAACAAAATAGTAACAGAAAGATGTGAATCGCATTTTGTGGAACCTTAGGTCTTGAAGTACAGCGCCTGTTTAAAGTATTCACCCTCTTTAATGTTTAGCCTTTTATTTCTTTTACAATGATAAATAAAATGTGACTTTTCTGACAAGAAAGTTTACAAAAACATCTCCAATGTCAAAGTAAAACCTGATTTCCACAAATTAATGACAGCTAAGTAAAAATATGTCATAAAATTTCCCAAAGTTTCAAAGTGGCCTGGCCATTGCGTTCCTATGCAACTCTGCTCAATTCTCATCTCCCCTCTGTGCTCTGTCTGGGATTTCTCCCATTGAGCTAGAATTCTCTGGTTGAATTTCAGTTGGACCAATCAGGGAACAAGAAGGAGTTGTGAACAATTAGGTAAATTTTCTGTGCTGTTTTAGAATTGTTGTCTGCCTATAGAAGGTTGTAGTTTGGCAACAGCAGTGGAGGAAGTGAATGAAGCCACTTAGTCATGTGTTGACCATGCTTCAACAGAGCCCACACCTCCAGCAATCGATCGTTTCTCAATAGCCGAGGGTCCAGACTCTGTACGACGCGAAGCGTAGAACAAGGGGCTGTTTTTTTTTTTTTTTTTTTTTTACCAGGTTAGTTTCAGAGAAGAGGACAAGTGGTTTTCATTTTCTTGCTGTGCATGCTAAGAGCTAGTTGAGTACTGCGGCCTGAATGCTCAGCGTTTCTGTGCTTTGATGAAACAGGTGAGTTTTCCAACGAGTGACTTGTCAAAGCTGGGCCCAGTCTTAACATCTGTCTGGCATGTTACAATAATTACATCTCCAAGATCACATCAGCTTGATCTGAAAGCTGTATCATGAGCATTTCAGTTTGACACATTGAAATCTTTATCTATGGTTGCTGACATTTTAGAGTGCGGTACTTCATGCTCCATGACAACGATCAGCAATCTGAAACAGCTGCTAAGCAGAAAGTGTTTCAGAGCCTTGTAAAAGTATGGAACCTTTCCACAGGTACTATGTAATTTATTAGGATTTTTTTGCTAGACCAGCAAAAAGAAGTGTCCTTGTGAAGTGGAAGGAAAATAAAGCAGTTACTTGTCTACCTCTGAATAAAATCCAGTGCAGGCAGTGTATTATGTGTTTCAAATTGGAAAACGACACATTTCAATTCAGTGTTGATATCCGATGTGTTATGATAAAATGAACTCATTTAACATGGATAAAAAATAATCTAACTTTTGCTATGAGCTCTATTTACTGAGTTATTTTAAAAATGTTCATGCAAAATGTTAAATAGAATAGATAAAGCACATCGGCCTTAGTTTTCTTAGTACCTGGAGTAACTTTCAGACATTTTCAACTCTTTCTTCAGTGTTAATGTAGCACACTTGTTGCTGACACACATCTGGAACCTTTAAGGTAAAACGGTGTACGCCATTTTGTTGTGCATAAGCGACGCATGTTCAGTCCAGAAAGATCACTTCGATCCCGTCCCAGAGGGGAAATTTCTGGACAAAGAGAAACTCCTGGAGTCGAGCAATGCCCCCAGTCATTGATGTGAGGACTGAACAGGTTTGCGTCAAAACGCTCGTCCTTATACATCTCCACAAAATGAGGCAACTCAAGCAAAAATGGATTTAAGAACCTCCGGGCGTTATTGTGTTTTTGCTGATTTGCGCAGCTGTTCTACATGTTGGTGCCGCATTTGACCTGCTGACGAATTCTGTTTCAGCCTGGCGGTTCGACTAACAGGTGACTCCAGCGAGTAACAAGGTTTTGCAGTAAACGGCCCCAATTACACGAGTCTCTCCTTCCCTTCCCAAATTAAATTTAGTAGCGCGAAGCTGGAGGAGATGTAGAGCAGAATTCCAACCACGATGATGAAAGAGAATCTAATGAATCAAAACCAATCCTGTTAGTTCCGGCCCACAACTCCAGACTGTGTTCCTCTTCTATTTTTTCTTTTTTTTTTTTTGTAGAAGAATCCGACTGACTGATTTCACACAAGCTTGGGAACTGGAGGGGTCGGCAGGGGCGGGGGTTGGACTAAACCAGGGTGGGATAGTGGATCTGAAACTATTCAGCGATGGAGGGATTTGTTACCTCTAATTGACCACATGAGTACCACTAAACACAATCTAAGCAGTCACAGCCAGAGACACCGGAAGAGGCTCAACGCAGGCAGCCAATCTTCTTGCTTCAACTCCGGAGGAAGCCGATTGGCATTTGACTCATCACAGCTTTTTGCTTTTTTATTAAACAACGAGTTCCACCTGTAGCTGCTGCTGGAGATTTTGTCAGGATAGTTCAATCCCAAATACAATTTAGATTTAAAACTCTTAACATAAAAACTCATCTCTAATTGAAAACTATCCAATTTCCAAATATACAACAACAAAAAAAGCATTTGTAACTTTTTTCTTGCTCAAGCCATTTCTCGGAGTATTTCTCCACGTCCTCCCTTCTTCTCAAACCCGGTCTCGGCCTCATTTTTCCGATCCTTTCTTCTCTCCCTCTGTCATTCCTTTATTTTAATCTTAGCGAGAAGAAGTGTCTCCCAGGAGTGGGAAAATGAGCAGGACAAAGCATGTGGGGGTTCGAGAATCATTTGGAACTGGAAGATGCAGTCTTTGTGGCGCAGCCAGCTGGACATATAAAGAGACGGGGGAGGGTGGTGGTGGCTGTGGGGGGTGGTGGTGGAAAAGAAAGCAATGCAAAGCCAAAGAGGTGTGAGCAACAAGCTCCGGGTGCTTAATGTTGGGACCACAGAGGGGACGGGCTGCATTCCCACCGGGCCAGACCCGGCATTCAGACGCATTCAAGCAGAACTTCTGGCTCGCGGTTCACATCTTCAGGCCTCTTGCCCTCTGTTTGGGATATGGTTACTGTCACCGCCCCACGAGATTCCAAAACCCAGAAAATCCATTAGTAAATTTCGGACAAAATGTTCACTCTTATCCCTGAAGAATGTCATTCCGTTGGTGCTAAATCAAGCAGATGGCAATGTTTGCAGTCCTTTCACAGAGTTTGGTAAATAAAATCTGATTGGTGCTCCGTGTGGTAGCTGTAAAAACAGGAACGCAACATGAAATCTGATTTCACTGAGAGGTTAGCTACTAAGGATCGGCTACCTTAGTCCCTCCACGTCGAGAGGCGGAGTGAGAAAGAGAACACCGTGATGAACTAAAGCTTTATGCCGTGGCAACAGATATTTTTTTTTCTCAGGGTTTTTATGTGCAATGAAAGAAGCTATTTTTAGAGCGCTTGAGCTCTTGGTGTTGTTTTCTCTCAGGAGAAAAAAAAAATTGACTCTAACGGGTCTCTGTGGGACAAGATGAAGGCTCAGAGGGGGGTGAGGTTGCCCTCTAATGGCCCCATTGCTGCTCAGACACATCTCCCGTTGAGGGCCAGAGAATGGCCCTCTAAGGGTTTTTATATGACAGTGCTGAGAGAGTGTATGACTCATTATACACCAGGATTAAAAAGGCAATGGATACACACCTCAAAGGCCATAGCATTAGAGATTAACGTTCTAATTAAGGATTACAATAGAAAATGCTGTCTTGATTCGCTGTGTGTTTTGATGTTTGAGATGTGATGGTGAAATAATGGTTTCCTGTTAATTGGAAATTAGTTTAATTGTCCATAAGCAGAATTTAATTCCATTAAATTTTAAAATAATTTATGTTTTAAACAAACATTATACTGTGTTAACCCTAACCCTAACTGAATCGTAGGGGCTGGCTACAGATCAACAATTGTTGAGGTAATGTAACGCGTCAGAAAAGGCAGTTCATCACATTTTGTTGAGTATGAAGCTGCCTGGCACCAGACCAGTCAGGGTTCTCATGCTGACCTTTTACTATTGACCACATGGCCAAAAATGAGTAAAACTGGACCAGAGTAATGGACAAAGATGTCGAATCATCTGTCCGTTACCACTTGGATAGTCAGATGATCATGAATCGCTACTCTGAGCAACACGTGACGCCAAAGTGCTTCATGTGAAAATGAAGGAACAAAGACTCACGTTAAAACAAGAAACACGTGAAAAGAACAAATAAAAAACAAATTAAACGTCATATGAAGAAAATAAAGGTTAAGATGACAAATTTGAGCAAAAATAACCAGTGAAGACATGGCATACTTTAAGTGGTAAAGTAATCTCTGAACAATGTCTGAAAGTTGCAGCTGCAAGGTTGTGAAATTCAGGTCTTTTATCGTTTCAGTCAAAAAAATTACATTATTCAATGGCAGAAAATAATCCAAGACTACCGATGCAGTCCTATATCACTCTCAGACAGAGATCACTGCGGCTGAGGTTTAGGTTTATTATTAATGCACTGGTGTTACTTTAGGTGTAGCTGTCTAGTCTGCTTGGAATTGGTTTTCAGCAACATGTTATTAAAAAATGTCCTTCCACTGCAATTTCAATGATGTAAGGACAGCTTTTATTTTTAAGTCTTCGTTAAATTCATTCATTGAGAAAAAAATTCAGTAAGTTAGGCACAGAGCAACTTTTTTCGATCCACAATCTGACAGGAGACAGATATTTGCGAGTTGATTTATGTGCAGAGAAAATTCACTGCAGCTTCGACTTTTCTACACCACCTTCATTTTACATCCATCTATTATTGTTTGCAGGTGGATGTGATGTACAACCAATCAGTAGTGGAATCTGCTTCCTCCCAGGCGGCCACTCAAACCACGTGTAACGGGTACCGTAGCGACAGCACCGCTGTTGACAGATATACTCCTGGAGAACAGGAGAAAGACGAGGAAACGGCTTGTTCAGTTCAAGTGTCATGCAGCAATTTATTCAAGTTTTACATCCAAACATACTTGTTGTATTGAGTTTCTTTCTTTACAGTTTATATATTCAAAGTTCAACCTTTTTAATACATTTCAGTGTCCATAAGTGACAAAAACAAACATCTTTTAGCGACAAAACAAACATCTCTTTCCTAAACACATATCCACTCATTCTTCTTCTTAGCTTTCTAAGCTATTTATCTAAAATGAAACACATTAGACAGTGGTTACCTTAACCAGCTACTTTTTAACTTAAGACAGTACTGCATTGGACGTTCAATAAACTAAAGTCCTTCATAAAACCAAACGTCATTTTTAAAGTCACTTTTTTTTATCATCCTGAATCCTAATGGTAAAAAAACTATTTTAACACTGGTGGTGGGGACCTTACAAAAGCCAAAACAGAAAAATAGACATTGAGTTCTTCAGTTTCTAACGGTTTTTCCAGCATAGACTGAAGTGGGTGAAGCGCATGTATTAAACAGACTTGGCTAATGGCTAACGTTAGCATGTACACCGTGCGTAGTTACTTTCTTCAAACAAAACGACACAAAGTCAAGAATTGAATAACTAATATAGCTCATAACTATTCCAAATACGTTCACAGATGTTCCAAATATGTTCCAGCATGTCTAATTATTGGATTAAAAACCTATTTTCATATTTACCCACCTGGAGAACAGGAGAAAGACGAGGAAACGGCTTGTTCAGTTCAAGTGTCATGCAGCAATGAGGGAAAATACAAGCAGGACACTAAAACCGCCACCCGCCCCCTGCTGGCGTGGGGTAAATATTACAAAGCACATAAAAAAATAAAGGAAAACTCTTCTCCAAAATAAAGTACAGAACTTGTATTAACAATTTCAAGTCATAAACACAAATGTCACACTTTTGTGGTCGCCACACACGCATACCGATTGCAATAGGATTGAGGAAAGACCATCCAGACATGGTTGACTTGGTACTTTTGTTTGATTGTTGCAGGCGAGCCAAGATGATGTATGAGACTCATACTGTGCAGACAGGCAGCTACAAATTTGCCTGGCTAGTTGACTGGTGGGAGGCTGGTTTGGTGGGGGGTGTTGCTAATTTTGACAGCTAATTTGGTTAGCTGTCAAAAGAAAGCAAAGAAACTATTGCACACGTTTTGCCTTCTTTAAGGCTCATTTCTCAAAGATATTTCTGTTCAAAAATGTGCGTCTGTTTTGTCTTACCTTTGATCAAATTAAATGCTATCGGCTGGAATAACTGTAAATGGGTTATTCTGCATTTTCGCTGGGCTTTCGTGACTATTTTGTTTATTGCTATTTTTAAAATGAGCTAACCTAAACATCTATTTTGCGTCAAAGCATTTCTCCTGCTGATCTGGTTTTCAGAGGTATATCCTCCTCTCTCTTTCCCTTAAATCAATCAAACCAGAAGTCTCATCTGACCAGATGAACGGTGCTCCCCCCCCCTCCTCTCTATCTAAGCATGAGGTCTGAAACTTGTGTTTGATCACTATTTGGCCCTCCTCCCTTTAACTTTGCTCTTCCCTGGAGGAAAAAAAAAGAGAAACCCACAGTGGAGTGAGACTGGGATGAATGGAACATCTAGACTAACATGAGGAGGAAGAGGAGCTGAGGGAAATGAAGAGCGGGATCCGGTGTCTGAACATTTAGCTTTTGGGGACAGGTTGAGGGTTTAATGATCAGTGTGAGTTTGACTTTTGCGGTGAAGATGCTCGTCCGTGGGTGGCTTCTTGGCGTATTCTGCTTTCACACCTGTGCCGGGTACTCGCAGCAGTGTAAGTTCCACAGCGTATGTCTAATGGAGCCAGAACTGCTGGACGGGAGCTTAAAGAACCCGTTCAAAGAGCATATTCGTCACAGCCTGGGAGAACAGGACACACCTCACAGAAACAGGGCACACCGAAGAAAAGGTAAGGCTCAGGAAATACGCCTGGTGAATTAGTCAGTAGGAGATTAACATTGATTTGACTTTGGTTTGATTTGTCCTCAGATACATGATATTTTGAATGTTTCTGTTAATCAAGAAGTAAAGGGATCAAAACAATTTCTTTCAGAACAAACTTGTCACTAGATAAAACTGACAGAATTCATTGGGGGACATTCCTGACACCCTTATATTTACCAAAAAAAAAAAAGTTTCTTCGTCAGTTGCAGTTTGATTTTTTCTGGAATCTTAATTTTTATGAAAAATTATCTTTAGAAATCGTAATATGAACAGAATTGTAAAAGGTATTAGTCTTTAACAGTCGTCCTCTGCTTTCTTTTGTCTTTTTTCACATTGAAATTTTCCAAATGTCATCAAACAAATTTTCATTACTGACAACAGTAACTTGGGAAATTACAAGATTAAAAGGAGATTTAACTTATTAAGGGAAACAAATTATACCAAAGCAACCTGAACATGCGTGAATAAGTAACAACTGCCTGAACCTCAGAACTGGTTGGGCCATCCTGTTCCAGTAACATCTGCCACCAAGAGTTTTTGGTAACTGTCAATGAAATTTCGGCAAAGAATCCTCCCATCGCTGCGGAGGATTTAGTCTTTGTCTTTCATGCAGAATTGTCTTTATTTAGCCCCATTGGAGGGTTTTTCATCATAAATGGCCTGTTTAAGGTCATTCCACAGCATCTCAATTGGACTCATATCCAGACTTTGTAACCAAAGTATACTCTGGCTTAAGGTAACAAAGTTATGGTCGGACATTTTCCTTCAGAATTTCAGTAAGAGGCAAAATTCATGGATGTCATCGAGATCCTAAAGGGGCAAAGCAGCCCAGGACTGAGGCAAACGAGGCCTACAGTGCTTTATATGTTGCTTTGGGATCTTTTGTTGCCTCCTGGATGAGTTGTCAATGCACTCTTGGAGTACTCTTTGGTGGTCAGCCACTGTAGGGAAGGTTCACCCAGTTCCATGATTCCTCCATTTGTGGATAATGGGAGTCCAAAGGAAGTGTCTTTGTTACCCTTTCCAGGCTGATAAATGCCAGCAACTTCCTTAAATTTCTTTAGATCAGGTCACAATGAATGTTCTTTCTTTTTAGATCTTTTGCCATGATGTTAGACAGATGCTATTAAAGTAATTTCCTCATTCTAGGTCGGGCAGTAATCAAGCGTGACCTTAAAACAACATATTGTAGTATGTAATTTACAGTGAATGTTGTTGAAATATCTGCTAGAACTTAAAAGATATCCCGGAAAGACATTCAATGTCTTTGAGGAGCTTCTTTTTTGTTTTCATGCTCAGGTTTTATCTACTTCAATTCACAAAAGTTTAAGCACTGCACATATTTATGTTGACTTGCTTAAAACAGCATTCATTTTGTTGATTTCTTTACAGATCTCAATGGACTTACGTTAAGAATTCACTGTGAAGTCACTGTTTATCACACTCTTCACTACAGCTGACACATTCTTTCTTTTTCGTACCCCAACTCCCCGTCTTTTGCTCATTTGCTATACTTCCCCTGACCTCTTGGTCAACAGCTTAGAAAAGAGCCCTTCCTTCAGCAAATCTCGGCCTCACAACATTCCCATGGGTTGTGTTTTGGAAGGCGGGATTCATCCCTCATCCTTTCTAAAGCTTTTGTTGTCGACTGAAAGCTGGCTGATGCCGAGACCATCAAGCCCACGTTGTTGGATCAATATAAACATCCATCACTTAGCCTCGGTCCTTTCTAAGCCTCACAATGAACAGTTCACTACACAATGCTTTGTTTGTGTGAGCCATTCCAGGGAATGAACTAGTGGTAGTTCACTTATTTCTGGGTCATCCTAGGAGATTTTATTTATCAGGAGGAGTGTTACATTTGTGCCACATATGCTACAATTGTATCTAGACTCGTCAAACTTTTTTGCATTGTTTATTGTCATTATTTTGTGTTTGTAATTTGAGTTTTATTAGGATGTACGTAGGTGGCAAACCAACCCAAAGTTGGATATAATTGTGAAGTGAAAGGGAATTGATACGGCTTTAAATGTTTCATATGAAAAAGTCAAGAACCGTTGCTTATATGTGTATATATATTCTGATACCATGACAAAAAAAGAAAGATAAATAATTGGTCAATCAACTACCATTGTTGAAAGAAAGCAACAAGAATTTCCATTTTTGGATTGGCTCAGATCAAAACTGACATAATGCATAGAGACATATCTCAGAATACCTGGAGCGTCAACAAACACTGGTTCTACAAAGTTCTAACATTGAGGTCTATTACGTGCACATCACACCTTTCAAGTTTTAATATGCTCATCCTCCATTGTATTATTTTCCTTCTCCTCAATTCAATTCAGCTTCGTTATATAGCTCCACCTCACAACCAATGTAGTCTCATGGCACTTTACATTTCAGTCAAATCACAGATGCGTTCCAATTGTTCCTAATTATCAAACAATGCACTAAGCTCAGTTCATTATTAAAATTAGCTTAAAACGTTTACATCCAAGCAGTTTGCACCAAGGCATGTAGCGACAGTGGAGAGGAAAAACTCCCCATTTACAGGAAGAAACCTCCAGCAGAAGCAGAACCCGGCTCGGTACGAGCGGCCATCTGGCACGACCGACTAGGGGTCTGAGAAGGCAGAGCAGAGACACAAAAAGAAATGGAAGAACTGATGCAAGATTCAGTTCTATGTTAATGAAAAATAAAATGTTCATAGCAGGAGAGGGAGAAGGTTTAATTGTCGGCAGCGTCGCCTCAGCCGATGCTCTCCTCGAGAAAGGAGCCACAGCTACACAGAAAAATTGACCAGGTGTAGCATCTATGGAGAGAAAAACAACTGAGAGAAAACATGACGTTAACAGTTGAAATAACAACAAATAATGTAAATTGGAAAATAGTAGAAGAAGAAAGTGAGAAAAAGTGTTCAGTTTGTCCTCCAGCAGCCTAAATCTACAGCAGCATTACTACAGTAAGGGTTAGGATAACCTAACCCTTAAAATGAGGCATTAGAGGCAGAGCCAGGGCTACTCCAAAGCTAGGCACTACTGTGTTGCATGAAATCCAAATAAAATACACTAAGGTATATGTAATAAAGTATGCAAGACACTGGATGTAAACCAAGTCATATTGTTATTTCTATTGTTTTCTTTTAGATGTTTATCCCGTTTTTCATGTCATGCCCTTACTCCACAGCTGTTTAAATTCAAGCAGCACACAAAATCATTAAAACACACACATTTGCACATAACAGTTTCAGAAAAGCTGGTTTAAAACTTTAAAGCCTTAAAACACATTGTGGTATGTGGATGTAAAATGTCCAGGGGCAGGAAAACGTGAAATGCAAACAAATCAGATGAACTCCGACATAAAGTGCCTCGTAATGGCTGACATACAGCAGGCTGAGAGATGTACCGTTTCCTTCTATTGTTGGAAAGCAAACAGGCCAAGAACGTCCTGCCTCATACAGTGATGGTGACAGAACTGCTCCTACAAAAACAAACCAAACAACAGCAGAGAGTTCACAGCGCCAGCATCAACGCGTCTGCTGCTCAGGTTTTCATTATGTGGCTGTGATAAAATGGTATATTGAAGTAACAGTGAAACTGAATCTGTTGTGATTTTACAGTTAAAAATTAGACCAAAAACAAAAAGCCTTTGTGGACTTTGATTAGTTTAAAATTGCTGCTGTGATCCAGCAAATATAATATCAGACAAGAAAACAAACTGTTACTGTAATTAGAGCAATGCGAAGGAGCTCATACTCAGCTTGTTTAACTTAATGCATGTCCCTTCAGAAGGATCTCTGTAACATCTCCGGGAATCTGTCCTGGCTAGATGGAATATTTTGACACTTTAATTTCAATCTTGGGAAGTTATAAAACTACATACACAATCAAAGCAGAAAGGAATACATTGGGGGGCTGTAAAGCTAACATTCATCCTACTGGAACTTGTACGTTTATTTAGCTGTTTTCAAAATAAATGTACAATACTCGTTGGGACAATAAAAGACATCCATCCATCCATCCATTTTCTGTTCACCCTTGTCCCTAATGGGGTCGGGAGGGTTGCTGGTGCCTATCTCCAGCTACGTTCCGGGCGGGAGGCGGGGTTCACCCTGGACAGGTCGCCAGTCTGTCGCAGGGCAACACAGAGACATACAGGACAAACAACCATGCACACTCACACTCATACCTAGGGAGAATTTTAGATAGACCAAGTAACCTGACAGTCATGTTTTTGGACTGTGGGAGGAAGCCGGAGTACCCGGAGAGAACCCACGCATGCACAGGGAGAACATGCAAACTCCATGCAGAAAGACCCCGGGCCGGGAATCGAACCCAGGACCTTCTTGCTGCAAGGCAACAGTGCTACCAACTGCGCCACTGAGCAGCCCAATAAAAGACAAACGGGCTTAATTATCTCAACTTCTCGACAGTTCAGTGTGATATAACCACACAAACGTTATACGTTTAAAGCAATTTATTATTTCTTGCTGTGAACTACGGTGACTTGTTTCGTTTATTTTGAAACGGAGGCAAACAGGAAGTTGTTAACTGCGTGTTGTCAGCGTGTCTAACAGACTGTTTAGTTTGACGCTCATTTCGCTCAAGGAGCGGCAAGCTAGAGGGAGAGTTTGTCCGTAAATTTAAAAGAAGACAATTGACAGACCGACCAGTGAAATTCCAGTCAGACCTCAGCGTTCAGCTAAAGAATCTTAGATTATATTATTACTGTTAACTCACCTAAAGATGAGTGTTGGAACATGTCTAGTAGTTGCGCTGTTTGGGTCCCTGCTCTCCGGTAAGTTCACAACAATAACCTCCTCATTTTCATATTTCTCTAAGTATATATGAACAGTGATTCATGGGTGACTAGTTGGGTGAATTATTCAGATGTATTTTTGATGAAACGATAACTCATAGCATCATACTTCATTGACATACTGCCTGAAAACTTTAAAAAAGCCTCAATTTACTTCCCTCAGATTCTCTCAGGTTTTCCAGAGCTGTACCAAAATTATATGGGGCCCTAATCAGCACTAGGTTTAGGGAACCATCTGTTGAAAGAGTGGTCTGTTTTTATTTTTATTTATTTATTTAAGTTTAAAGTCAGTGATAATTCCCCTGTTTGTAGTAGATAGATATTGTAGTGTTGTGAAATTGTTTATTAAAATAAGATGTACCCTGCTGGTTCCAATCTTCTTCCACTGACCAATGATGAAATACTCATATTTAAATTTATTTTTCAGCTATGCTGAAATGATGAGAGCTGTTCATTTGGTTGACACAGTCGCTTCCCGTTTAAAGACTCTAGATTAGGATTCACTCTATCTTCAGCGTGCTACTTATCAAATATGCAGGTGTTCTGGAATTTACACACATTTCTCGTTCATGTTGTAAATTGTAAAGGAAGTGGAAATGCTTCTACTGTATCGGATGCAAAGAGACGACCAAACTGTACTAGTCTCGTGAAAACGGATCCGAAATATTCTTTGTTTTCTTCAGTTCTGCGGTGCGTTTTGTTTGACTTGATGTTCCTGAGACCGGCTGGTTCCCGGTTTCCTCTCATGTCAGGAAGCCTATCACAATCTTCCCGTTTCCTCCAGTGTGGTCATCCGACTTCATGGGAAGTCCCGACAATGGCATTCCACTGGCGCTGGCTACAAATAGCCATTGTTTGGGAGTAGCAGGGGTTTGAATGTGTTAACTGGAGATATTTTCTTATTGTGAACCACGAACTCAGAGATGTGCAGTATTGATGACTGGGCGTGACAAACTAACCCTGGTTAGTATAAGATGCAGACCTGCTGGAGCTCATTTCAATCAGTAAGTTCCGTGGCATGGCTTCAGCTTTTAAGTGGATGCTGTCCAAACCTTTTGTCAGGCGAGCCAAAATCATCAAGCAGAAAGTCCTCGCAGGTCACAAATTATTATTACTATTTTTTTTAAATCCACCTTTTCCTTTGGTTTGCTTTTTACCTGGTTAACAACAAACTAAACATGCATTATCTTAATTATGCGACTAAAAGAGTTATTGTAGGAAAGAAACGTGCACGTGTGCCTAAATTGAAACGGCGTCCAGTTTGCAAATTTGAAAGACGAATGCTTTGTGACGCACCTAAGAAGATTTAATTAGTCAGTAACAATTTAAATATAATTAAACATAAAAAGCCCCCCATCTCCATCACCCACCTGTAGCCAAATTAGTAACTTTCTTGAGTTTCAGAATTTCAGGGCTGCACGAACCCACTCCATCAACCACAAATGGACTTTGGACACCTCTGATTTAATTAGTACGCACATTTTTTTAAAGAGTCAGTGTTGGGGCTATTGGTGAGCTTCATATAATATTTTATTTCTCCCCAGGCTAGTTTTAGAGAATATTTGTTTTCATCTGTACCACAGGCAGCAGTAACTCACAGCATGATGCTGGCACTTGTGGGCTTGTAGATTTTGTTGGATTAAAAAAAATGTTTTTTTGATATTCAGATTTTTATAAACACATTTTTTATGTAAATGTATATAAAAACCTACTTATATAACCTTTCATGTCTGTATTAAATATCAACAACTCAAGGAAAATATTTTTCCATGTGAATGAATGCTGATTAAAGCAACAAAGTGTTTCAGTTTTACAGATCACTTTGTGCTCAAGTTGCTTCTCATACAGGTTTCACATATAAATAAAGTATATTTTTATTTGTTGAAATGAGTAAGACTTTCACAATCATCTGGTCCCACATTTAGCTGATGCGCTGCATCACCTCTGTGTCCCCTGCAGGTAGCAGAGTCCGGACCGAGGAGACAGAACCACGTATAGTCCACCACCCCTCTGATGTGGTGGTGAAGCTGGGCAGCCCTGCCACTCTGTCCTGCCGCGTGGACGGCAGCCCCAAGCCGACCATCGAGTGGCTGCGGAACGGTCAGCCCCTGGGGACAGACAAGGGGGACGGCCGGGCGGTTCCCATGGTTCTGTCCGAGGGGAGCCTGTTCTTTCTAAATGTGGGAGGGGGCAGACGTGGCCAGACCCACGAGGGCGTCTATGCCTGCGTCGCCACTAACAGCGCTGGCAAGGCAACCAGCCGCAATGCCTCGCTGTATATTGCAGGTGAGATGGCGAGGGGACTTAGAGGGGTCTTAGCTGCAGCGGTATACCTGTAGTACCTGTAGTATAGTTTCAGGATCAGAGCGAAGCTCGTTGTTCTGATCCAGCTCAGTGTAAATGTGTCTCTGTGTTCCTGCAGTTCTGAAGGAGGAGTTCAGCGTCCAGCCCAGCGACGCCGAGGTGGCAGAGGGGGAGGTGGCTGTCTTAAACTGTGGTCCGCCGCTGGGACATCCAGAACCTAACGTCATCTGGAAGAAGGACGGCGTTCCCATCAGCAACACAGACCACCACTACACTGTAAGAAGCTGCTTTGATTATGGAAACATGTGAATATGTTTTCATCCTGAGGTTCATGATTCTAGCACAGAGTCGTAATCAATGATTTGACTAATCCTCACACAGAAAAAGCGAATGGATTATAAGCTGTAAAAGCAGTCCCTGCATCCATGTACTCAATGCTTGATGGTTGAAATAAAATGTTCCACAGATGCTGTAGCTAGTTGATCTGTGCTGCTTGCTTTGCTCTGCAGAAGCTGAGCGGGAAGCTGATCATCGCGCCTGCAGAGAAGAGCCACTCCGGCTCCTACGTGTGTGTGGCCCGGAACATCATGGGAGAGAGGCAGAGCAGGGCGGCTCGACTCTCTGTGCTGGGTGAGACCAGATGAGAACAAGTAGACTAAAGGCCCCGACATACTTCATCTGAAGCAGAACGGCTCACGTATTCGCGCACACATTTCATACAACAGGGCAGACCACCTCCCCGCTTCGGTATACGTCACCCAACGTCCTGTGTTTTGCTTTTACCAAACGGTCATGTAGCTCACGCCACACTTTTCCGCAGTGAACAATGACACTACGATTTCCATCCAGTGGGGTTATTCACTATTTCCCAGTCTTATTTTCATAGGACCTTTTATACCAACACTGCCATCTGAGCGCATTTCCGCATTAAAACACTGCAACAAACTTCTGACCAATCACACAACACTTTGCATAGAGCTCTGTTGAAGCCTTGTGTCGAGTTCGGCAGGCAGCTGCCTCTCTGCAAACCAAATGACACAGTTTTCATCTGTGTCAATGAGAGATGATTTCGGCACTTTGGATGAATTATGTTGTTAAGCACTACCTTTCTTCCTTCATTTGGGTTTCTTTTTAACCCACCAGTGGGGAAGAAAAATACCTCTCTCTCCAAACAAACTTGTGGCATATTTACACTGACTGGGGTTTTGCTGTAGCACTTAAAGCAATTCACAGAGTTTCTTCTTTTATCTACCGCAGGTAAGCCTGTGTTGGTGCTGAAGCCAGAAAACGTTTCGGTAAAGACGGGAGAGTCTGCCCATTTCTACTGCCAGGCTAGAGGGGACCCTCCTCCTACGGTGGCCTGGAGCCGAGAGCGGGGGCCACTTCCAAACGGCAGGTAGACCGCCCTCCATCTACCTTTGTTCATCAATGACACGGCCAGAACACTGTGTGCTGGTCCGGTGTTGGAATCTGTCCAGTGTCTGCCCTTTGTCTCACCTGTTGACTGCTGGGATACACCCAGATCCACATGTGACCTTTAACCCAGTTTGTAGGAAATGAAGGAATGAAAGAAGAGAGCATCTACAGTAAATGCTCCATATTGTTGCGGTCCAGTTTATTTTCCTTTCTTATAAGTTGGATAAAGTTGGATAAATTTGAATAATTTACTTGTACACTAGGCCCTGTGGTATTCACAGGGATTAAGGTCCGTGAATAGCTAACATCTGCAAATAATTGAGACCCCTTTAAAAATGCTTGTCCACCTTGGTATTTCAGCTTCCCAAGGTGCAATTTCCTTCAGATATTTTAGATTTTTTCGTAGACATTTTCTATGAATACTAAGCTCTGAACAGGCCAGGGTCCACTGAATAGTCTGCTGATAGCTGGGGTCACAAGTCTCCTCAGACTTGATGGTCTGAAGGTGAAAAGTATGAGTAACAACTGGTTCGAGTTCTTCAGTTACTTCATGATTTTTGCACTTTCCACAAAAATGAAAGCTATCTGCCGAGGCTTTTTACGTTCGGAACAGAGACATCCTCAGATAGGTCAACTGTGAATTGTTTCTGAGGAACATTTCAGCTTGGTGTACCTGTTTAGGTTTGACCAATCTTTGCTAGTAACATGAGACCGTCAATTCTTCCCGCTGCTCGGTTTGGTTCCAGGTATCTCATAAACCCGGACCAGACTCTGCAGCTCCATTATGTGACGGTGCAGGATGCTGGGAGCTACACCTGCACTGCTGCGAATCATGTCGGCGTCGTCACTGCGGTTGCACAACTTCAAGTTGAAGGCGAGTAGTTTTCATTCTCTTTTTACAATTATTTTGCAACTGCTTTATGTTGGAAAAATATCCACAACAACAGACAAACTTCCCAGAAGCGGTTGTTATTACTTCATAATAATAAATTCACAGCAGACATGGTGCATGCTAACAGAGAGCTGGTGCTTTGAAAGCGAACTTGTATTCTGCAGTGCAGATAAAGATGAATTACCCTCATGCTATTAGCTTGCAGGACATACAATGCAACAAAATAAACCAGATTATCATATAATAGTTACTTTACAGATCCATATCTAGGATCTGTAAAGTAAAATTATCCGTTCACAAGTTCACAGTTCATTTGCGCTGAACAGCGCCTCCTCTAGACCAATCCGCATACTGCACATTTCAGAACGTGATCCTTTCAAGCTGACACGGTGCCATTCCAACTCTATGTCTGTTTCTTCAAGCTAACGGCTGATGTTCTGTCAAGCCACATAAAAACTAATACGCACGCACACGTCCACACACACGTCCACACACACCCCCTCCCCATACCCCCCCTGCCCCGATACACACACACACACACACACGTCCCAGTTATCTGCAGTACAAAAACTAATGTGATCGTGAGGAAGGGAGACATAGTACACATAAAATCTATAGATTTACAGTATTTATGAGGCTTTTTATTTATTATTTACCAGTTCAATTATTTCTTGTTTTAATTTCAGTGCAATAAAACATATTTAACAACCTGGCATGTAGTCATGTACTAATCCATTTACTTGTTTATTTGACAGGCTGTAAATGCACTGGCACTGCTTTCACACTTCAGTCAAAATAAGCCCATTGCACCAAATGCAGCATTATAAGACACAGCACAATTATATAAAACAATAAGTTACTAGTAGAATACAGCAATGTAGCATAAATGGGTTGAAATGTTTTTTTTGTTTTTTGCCCTGAAGTTGTGACTTGAAAATCTTCAGGAATTGTGTGGTTGCATCCATCCTTCCATCTGTCTGTCCGTCTGTGCTGGTGCCTATCCCCAGCAGTCATTAGACAAGAGGCAGGCGGCTGCTGTTTGACTACGCAGCAGTACATTTTCTTTTGCTCTAGTCAGACTCATATTTTGACATGATTAGTTATTTATTTCCTTGCTCATGAAAAATGGTTTCCTTGGAACAAAGGTTTCAGTGAGATCTATCTGATTTAGTCTATTTTTAAGCCAAGCCGCGACATGGCTTGGTAGAAATGACCTTCTGCAGCCCAAACGATGGGCTAAGTTGCGACTTCTGTTTTGTCCTTTAACTTTCGTTAACTGTCGTGTTTCCACCGTAGACCACTTGATGCTTTCTAATAAATGTTATTATGAAACATTTGCTGTTGCAGAAGCTCCCAGCACTGAACAGAAAGACTTCCACAGAGAGCTGTCAGCCTTACGAGTGACCCTGGAGAATGTCACTATCATCGCCTCGGAGTCCAACGTTTCCCTCGTCCAATGGAAGGTATGAGAATCCTGTTTTCAAGCTTTGTGGGTGGACTGTTTGAGTGTTTGATCTGTGTTTGGTGTTTCCTGTGACCAGCTTCAGTCCCTTCCAGCTCAGCCGCACTACCTCGACGGCTTTGAGGTTCTCTATCGCCCCCTGCTGCCTGTCAGCTCAGACTGGGCAGCACTGAGGGTCTCGCTGCCGGGCTTCCAGGCTCAGGTCGGCCCCTTGAAGAGGGGCTACAACTACGAGTTCAAGGTTCGTCCTTATGGGAGCAGCCTGTATGGAAGGGAGAGCAACACTCGGCATCTCCGAGTCCCTGAGAGAGGTGAGCGAAGGCTGGCTTCAGAAGCCCTCACCTGCATCTTCTCCTCTGCTTTAATCCACCAATCAAACTAACTCAGGGGGAATATATCGCCTCTTTTCATGCAGCGCCCAGTGCACCCCCTCTGGCCGTGTCCATAACGGTGAACCACGAGCAGAACAACACCGTCCATCTGAGTTGGGAGCCTCCTCCTCCCGACAGCCACAACGGCGTCGTCCAGGGCTACCAGGTGACCGCTCCCTGTCTGGCTCCTCTTCATCCGTCAACAATCGGGTTATCAGCTGAGAACTAGTCTTCTTTTTTACCATTACATGTCATTTCTTTCTTCCTCACTGCCCTACCTACTTCCTCTTAATATTGCTTTCTTCTTTTCTTCATTAGCTCCTTTGTTTTTTCCTTCCTTCCTGTCATTCTTCTCCTTACAGTTACTTTCTTCTTTGTTACCTTCTGTCCTTTCATCCCTCCTTGCTTTCTTCCTTCCTTTTTTTCCCATCTTTTCCAGGAGTGAGCTTTTTCCAGAGTTTACTGCTGTTCCCAATCCAAACTGGTTTGTTAGAAAACATTCTACTCTGCTGTTTTACATGAGAATCATTCTAAATCATACTAACAGTGTTTTTGAGACAATGAGCTTCCTCTCATAAATGTGTGAACTGCTACTTTAGGTTTGGTGTGTGGAGTCTGACGAGCAGCAGTACCACAACTGGACAGTGGACAGCGGTCAACACAGCCTGGATATCTCCACACTGGAACCAGGGAAGCAGTACTGGGTAACCATGGCAGCGGTGAACGGTGCTGGAGTGGGAACGCTCAGCGATCCTCATGGATTTGTCATCAGTGAGACCAACAGCTTTTTCAACTAATTTCTCTGTCATGTTCTCTCAGTGTCTGACCATCCAGAATGTCTGCTTTTACTCAGAGCCACAGCTAGGGGGCGCCTCAGACCCAGACAGCCACAACAAGGATGCGTTTCCCGTGCTGGCTCTCCTTCAGGACCCAGTGCTGATTGGCAGCGTTGGCGCCCTCTTGTGGTGTCTTCTGATGATTGCAGCTGTTTCCCTGTTCAGACGCCACAACAGCGCTGGTCAGCTGTCACCTCACCACAGCAAGGCTAAAGGTGACTTTTCAAAAAATATTGATTGTGTGATCCCTGCTGGAGGTCAATATTTCTAGAAGACAAGAAATTGTGTATTTATTTATTTGCTGTTTTTTTAGTTGTTTGTTTGGTTTTTTTCCCCCAGGTCTGCACAGATTGGCCAGTGAAGATCTCATCATCAAACACAGGTGAAAGTTCAACAGCATCATGTAGATTACACGTGTAATAAGACATGAGCAAAAATCAGCTTTCTACTTGGACTTTTAACGGAATATGTTTAAAATAAAACATTTTATAAAAATCAGGCAAAACCTTAAAACCACTGTTTGCTTTATGAATTGGTGGAATTTTATTAATCTAATTTCTACATTTCTTCCATTTTACACTTACACTAAATAAAACATGAAGCCTTGTAGAATATGCAATTTGTATTGATGGTTCAGGTTCAGGTGGGTACTGTGATGGTAAATACATTATACACATGCATAAACCTGAAATGGTGCTTGTAGCTGAACGGTTCTCATAAAAAACATCCATAACTTAATAATAAAATTCTTGTGAAGGATCCATATCCTTAAGAGTTGCCAAAGGCTGTTTCCTGTGAATAAAAGTTATAATTTTTAAAAACTTTAGTAACCATTTAAGATGCAGATTCAGCTGCAGGGTCCACAATATAGCGTGTCACAACCTTTGATCCATGGCCGTCAGGTTCTCACATTATACTTATTTTTTAACCAGTTACAATAATCATCTGTTAGCATCACCTTTAAAGAACCTGCCTGAAAATACCAAGTCCGATGTCTTTACTGATATTGTTTGTATTGGTGCCTGTTATATGTATTTAGCAATAAATTATTATTATTATTTTTATATTTCTTCTAGATTTGTATTTATTTATTTATTTTATTTATTATTTGGATCTCCTGCCAGTTACACTTGCACATATGTATATGTATTTATAATCACACTTACAGTTTTTCAGTATTTTTTTCTCTATAGCCAAGCAACAACATTTCTTTTGCCAAATTCAATGTCTTTGTGCAATGACAATAAAGTAAGTCTAACTCTTGCTAACATAGTTTCTATTTTTCTTCATTTGCATAAAGTCCTTATTACTTCTTCTGATGTGATGTTATGAGAAAATACTTCTAACTATTGTAGCTATACATAAAAGTCATATCAAAAACGTATTTTAAAGTCCCTATTGATGTATTTTTTCCTTCAACCCTCTCTACCTTTCTGTTGTGCAGGATGGCCGCTCCAGATTCTCCGTGGATGTCCGGTGGCTGGAGACCGCCCTTCAACCAGAAATACCAGGACTTGTGGGCCCAAGGTCACAGACATCCTGGGATCAGGAGCACCAGTAAGCGAAACACACACACGCTCTCAGCCGTGTGTGTGTTTCGTTCAAACTGTTTTGTTTGAACTGTCCCTGTAGCTGATATTTATAGGGGTCCAGTACTTTACATGGCAATCACAACTAATGTTGTCATAACAATATTTAACTTTGATATTGAATTTAATTTTCTTCCTAATGTTGTTACTGAAGCTTAAATTAAACAGCAGATGGGATTCTTTGTTGTTTAGCATTTGGGTTGTTTCATGGATAACATTTCTCATCAGTCCAGCATTAGGATAGTTTTAAATGACTAAACTCCAGTTTCTCGCACCTGTCACAACGTGCAGAGAAAAATACCAAAAAAAAGAGAACAGAAAATATAATAATAATATCATATAATGTAAAGCAATATAATATAAAATATTATAATAGAGTATAATATTATAGAATTTAAAAAATAGTATAATATAATTTCTGTTCGTCCAGGTCTTCCAGTCTCGTCCAAGCAGGACGGCAGGATTGTGGACTCAGCTGTTCCCATGGTGACCGACAGCTGTGGCGTCTACGGAACGTTTTATGTGGACCTGAAGGGCAGCAGCCTGAAGACCTTCAGCAGTCCTGGACGCTGCTCTAAAGCAGCTCACGCCTTGCCTCACCAGCAGGGGGCGGAGACGATCCAGATCTTCACCCAGCCTGACTCCAAGTCGTCGTCCCTCAGCAGCCAGGAGGCTCTGCCCTGGAAACAGGCCATACGTCCTCAGCCAAAGATGGGGGTGCTGAGGGAATCATGGGAGAAAAAACCCCACGGGAAGCCAGGTGGTGTAGAGCTGGGAGTGTGACGCTAGCGTTTTGCTTTTGGGGTTTATAGTGTGATTTTTGGTTCCAGTTCATTCTGACCCGTCTCTCTGCAGAGCTGCATGCAGTGAACAGCGTACCGGTCCTGTCACCCAGAACCCAGAATGGTCCCTCCAGAGCCTGCAAGCAGAGACTCAGCCATGTACCAGCAGGGCGCCACGGTACACAGATGTTGTGCTTCTGTCACACACTCCCAACAGGACAGTGTTGGAGTGTTGGAGCATCATCATGACTTCCTTTACCGTGTTCAGGTGGAGCTTCTCAGGGCGGGGAAGGAGCTGCTGGTTCTCGCTTGCTTCATTACTCTGCCTCTCTGCACTTAGTGGACCTGCTGCCCCCTCCACCGCTGATGTCCGCAGACAGAAACACCCTGTCCTCAGACGAGGGGTAAGACACGTCAGCGTGGTCCAGATAAAAATGATGCAACACTGTTTTTATGAATAGTCATAAAATTTCTCCAAAATACAACTTCTGTTTTTTTTTTTCTTTTTAAATATCATGACCTGTTTTCATTTACATTGCTTACAAAACTGTAGCATAAACACACACGTTATTTTGTTAAAATGACAAGTCAGGTTCTTATCGCCATGCCTGCCTCTGACCTGCAGCCTGTTCTCAAAGCCGACCAGCCGTCTGGAAGCTAATTATTATCATTAACGTAATAATGAAAACTAGAAGGAAAAAAATATTGCTGTTAAAGCTGCAGCCAGGAGGAGGGTCTTAGTGCTCCTTGCTCCCTGCTGCACTGCACCTGGTTTACCACAACATAGCCTGTGACAAATCCTAAGCATGGCCACTGATGATAAGTTATTTCTCCACCAATAGCACATTTAGCAGGGTGTACACGTGTTTGATTGACAGCGCCAAGACCCTGCCCCTGACTCTGATTTGTTCTTTTTGAATGGGAACAGCAGCACTGGGAGGAGATGAAGGAACTCCACCTTTTTACAGATTATCTGTCTCATACATGTATGCCGTCACGTGGTGACAGTTTGAACAAATATGAAGAAAATATGTTGTTGAATAAGTTACATACTGCAGCTTTAACTGAAATAAAAGTAAAAAAAATAAGGCTTTTCAAAAATATGGGCAAATGTTCATAAAACTAACTAACATTCCCTGATAGAAGTTAATTAATAGAGTGCTTAGCTGGAAGACATGTAAACAGTGTTCACTCTTACAGATTTCTTCCTCCTTTATGAGAACTGAGTTTGTTTGTGTGTTTGTTTTGACTGTGTTCAGTTCCAGTCATTCCACAAAGCTGACAGAGGACCTGGGCTCCATCCCATCAATTAGTCCTCCATCAGGTTACCATGGACAAGCAGGACCCAACAAGCACAGCGGCGCCCCCTACAGCCACCTGTCTGCTTCATCCTACTCCACGTTAATGGAGGCTGATCAGAGTCCTTCCCTGACGGCGCAGGAAGCCACTGAGTACCTGGAGCTCACTCCTAACTCTGAGAGATACAGGTAGGGATGGTTTACACCTCATTCTCTCCAGATGTTCCAGACGTGTGTCCTGACAGTCTGCCTCTGCTTCAGCAGCGTTCTCCCTGAGCAGCGTCCCTCCCTGCCCCACAGCTTCACCTCCACCCTGGGGAGCATCTGTGGGCCGGTCGGCTCGGCCGAGTCGGAGGATGGCGCGGCCGCAGGAGCCCAGCCGTTGCCGGCGGCGCTGTGTCATTCTGGCTTTCACAGCTCGCCGTCCTCCTGCTACAGTGACTGGGACAGCTCCCTGTGGAACACCTGGAGCTCGGCCATGGACAGCAACATGGACAGCAACCGGACCAGCCTCATCAGCTCGGTGGACAGCTGCTACACCAACGACAGCGCCACGTTCGCTCGCCTGCTGGCCGCGGCCGCAGAGACCATGAGTACAGCCTCGCTGACGGGTAGGAGGGGGAGGGGAGGGGAGGGTCTTACATGGCAGCAGTTAGTGGAGCTCTATACACACACACACATACACACATTAATGTATATCAGACGTATAACGGTACACGGTTTCAGTGTTTATTCTGTGAGCCTTAATCAGCAGCAAACAACAAATCTTTAGAAACCAGTTTGATTTTATTTGGTTCTCAAACCTAAAAAAAAAAAAAAGAGTAGAAAGTAAGAACTGACTGGAGATTCGGCTGGAACACAACTACTAAAACTACTTAAAACACTTTCGATATTTCAACAACTGAGTGTCCCAGCTGTACCCGAATGCAGCATGTGCAGCTGTTGCTATATGTATGCTGCATGGTTCTTCTTCTTCTTTACCTGACTGAAGAAGATAAAACCAAAGATCTCAGTTTGCAGTCCAAGATGTGATTTATATGTTTCTCCTCTAGATGGTGCCATTCAGCCGTGATTCCTTACTTGTAGCACAGAGCAGCACTTCAGTGCACCTGCCTGAAGAGACAGCTTCTTAGATTTCACGTTTCTATGAAATTTCTACTTTCCACTCTAGAATCAGCATAAGGAAGAACAATAGTTGACGCAGCTAATTATTTAAACTAGTTTGTACATATATATGTAGTTGTGCACATGCCTGCTGCTTGAAGAGAGATGAATTCATTCCAATTCCTGCTCCCACTTATTTAAAATCTTTCATCAAACTGAAGTCTCAGATTTCTGCCCCTTTCTGTCACCTCATCCATCACTCTGCCCGTTCCCCACAGGATTCATTCCATCTGTCAAACTCTCACTTTCGGCTCTTTTCTGCCGTAACTAAAACCACCTTAAGTTCTGCTGACACGTGGCTCAACAGCCACTGCTTTTTTTCCATTTCATTTTCATGAATCTTTGAATCGGATCAACGTCCTCAGCGCGGATTGTTGTCTTGTCCTGTGTCCAGACTTCTCGCCGCCGGCCTCCCCCCTCAGCGCCTTGTACCCGTCGTTCTGCTCAGACGGCGATGCCTTCAGGGAGCTGGAGCCCATCCCCGCGTGGGACTGGAGCATGGCCTGGGTGGAGGAGATGGCCGCGCAGTACGGACCTCACTATCCCAGCAGAAACACGAAACCGTTCAACACTTAGAAGTTTTGCTGTGACCGTGTCAGTGAGGACAGAGGGAAAACTCTCTTTCCTCCAGAACAACGCAGAGCAGATTGACCTGACGCTGCAGGTGGAGCGTTTCACCAGCCGGGTTCTGAAGCTTCATTAGAAGCATTTCACTGACACTTCCACTGGAGATGCAAGCCTCATGCTGTTTGTAATAGTTTTTCTTTTTTTCTTTCTTTTTTTTTTTTTTTACCTCAAGGAACTTCAGCTACTACTTTGAATCTCTGAAATGACTTTCATGGTGCTGTGGAAGTTTTTTTTTTTATTATTCAAATTGTTTCCCTGAAAAGGAGCATAATGAGACATTTCCCTGGGGAGGTTCTCACCCCGGGTGTTCTCAAACGTCCGGAGAGATGCGGCGGAGACAGTGGAGAGAGAGAGTCTTAGAAAAATGCACTTCTTGTTTTCATGTGGATCTTTGCAGGATTACATTAAGACTGCGGTTCGAATCCATTATAGCATTATGGTTTTGTTGTGATTAAATGAAATGCAACGTATTCATGAAAAGGCTATTTAAAGAATTTTGAACGTGTTCCTAACCGTTGTCTTTTCTTCTGTCTTTGGCACTTCTCTGTATGCTGATGACTTGGAACGTCCTGATTGCACAGTAGGCATTGGCAGATACCCAGTCATATTGAACAACCTCATCAAAATAAATGCTATGTATATGATTGAGAGTTTGATCAGAAAGAAAAAAAAACACCATAAATGTTATCAGAATCCCTCATATTTAGTAACTATTGACAATCTGGACGCTGTCACTCACCTCTTTGTTTCTCCTCAGTCATTTACTCTGTTTGATCAGCATGCTGCTCCAACACAAGTTAACTGGTAATAAATCAGACTATGTAGCTTAAAACAGGCAGTTCTGACATTTGTTTCTGAACTTTTTTTTGTTTCGACCCATCCAGCCAGGACCACTTTTTCTGCAATGCTAGGCTAACATTAGCGTGCTGACTCTTTGTTTTGATACGACTCATTGATAACTTGGATTGCTGGTCCAGCTCATTGGAGCCGTTCTGCTCCATGAAATCCAGTGACACATATTTAAGATGCGGTAAGAGCAGCTCCCCGTGCTACAACCTGTGTCTGAGCACAGCGGACAGAGTTAAATCACATGACACACACACACACAAACACACAGGAAGCCTCCAACAGGCCACTTCAGCCTCTCTATTACACACTCTCTGAATGTCAGAGTAAAAAGTGGAAAGGACTTAGATCCTAAGTAGAACATTCTGATTTATTCAACAAAAGAATGGGGTAGAAACTGTCTTACAGTTTTGCAAGCCCTGTAAAAGAAAATAAGCTGTGATTGTAAAACATAAATGGACTCCAGGGTCTGTGTGGAGTTGTGTCTGACATGTTCACAGACTGTAGACCAACAGCAGGCATCAGGTGCTGAGGTTTTTGTCAAACACTCCACAAACAAAACGCTGTGATCTAGATGCCAGGAGTGAATTGCAAAGTCTCTTCTGGTAAATACACATTTTTTTAAATGAGTTTATAAAGTTTACATTATTCTAAAGTGCACATTTGCCTTATTAGAGATATAAGCATTTAAAGTGTAATAAAGATTTTAACTTTAAATAACTGCAATTGGGAGTATTAGAAGCAGATCTATTTGAAGCTCAGCCTTTGCTCTCAGACAGATGCATTTTTACTAACAGCAGCAAACTTTAGCATTTAAGAAAAAAAAATCTGCTTTGTATTTTGTACATCTTGAAATAAAATGTGATTTGTAATATGAAATAAAAAAAGTATATTTTATTCTGAGATGAGGTTTGTTCACTTGATTACACTTAAGTTGTTCTGTAACGAAACAAAGGACTGAAAGAAAGTATTAACTAATATTTTTTTTCATTTGGCCTCTTTATTTACATACTTAATTGATCTTATGCCAATCTGTGTCAATCTGTACTGTTCTTGAAATGTTAAATAGAAGCTTTTTCAACACATTACATAGACATCTTGATTGCATCACTTTAAGATATTTTGGTTTATGCTCATATTTCTTAAAACAACTGTGTCACAAATAGGCATCGGAACCACAGTCACTGAATTGAAATGATGACTTGTTTGTAAAATACCTCGAGACAATTGGTTCTACATAACCTGAAAGTCTAAAGTGTAAATAACCATCAGCCTCTGTTAAAAGAAGTTATCTACATAGTCATAATTTGCTTGAACTGTCATACTGCTGAGTTGCTTTATGAGTTAGAAACTTAACCTCACTGAGCCAGACGTCACAAACTGTAAAAGCCAGAATATTTTATTGCAGGTAACATACTAACTTACCTGCAACTTCTGAATAGAATCCCCAAACCCTTTTGGCCCGTCGCTGGAGGCGGAGCTTGCCATGTCATCCATTTTGTTGGGCAGTTTAAGCATCAGTCTTTAATGAGCACCGGATCAGCAGGTCTTCCTGTAACTTTAGCCTTTGTTGCTCCAACAAAGTTTGAACTTTCAGAGCAGAAGACATGCAGCATTTTGATTTGCATACTAAAGAACTAAAGCTTCTCCAGGAGTCCAGTATGTTCTCATAAACAGCTTTTTGAAATGATTAATGTGGCTCACCACCCAGGGCGCCAATCCAGCAGGGGGCTCCATACCATTTTGATTTGCGAAACCTTTATGCAAAATCAGGAAAAAGCATGTCAGGGACACTCAGTGAGCCCCTATTAATGCACGAAACATCAGGGAGTCTGCCTTAAAACTTTCAGCTCAGTTTGGGATTTTTCTTTTGCCCCTCAGGGAAGTGTTATAGTCTTCTAGCACATCTTCCAGGATGTCTTGTTCAAATCCAGGCAGAGAGAGAGAGAGAGGATTCCCACTGGTTCCCTGTGCTGTTTTCTCCTGCTGGGAGACGTGGGAGCCACAGGAGCAGATGAAGCAGCGTAGTCTTGTTTTTCACACCGACATGCTAGGCCAGCCATGTTAACGGACGTATAATATCTTATCATTCCAGATGATTCCTGTGAGACCTGATTTAATTGACCCCCCGGCAGCTCTTTGCGGCCTGCGCAGAGCGGGAAGGTGACGGTTGGAGCTCGTCCGTCTGACTTGATTAACCGAGGCCAACAATGCTGCTGCACCTGGCAAAAGGCTTCTAATTGCAAACGCGCTGAGGAGAATAATTACACTTTCATCTGTTTGCATTCGGAGTTAAACGGGAAGCGCGTTATTTGTGACTTTCTCACGCTCTTACCTGATGCTTCCTGTTCCGAGCAGATTGCGCGCTGATGAATCGGTGAGAGCTCTTGCAGAGTCGCCTGGATGTCGTTCCAGCAGAGGAGCCGGGAGGTCAGCCACGACTCCTCCACTAAGTCTGATTAATGATTTCCTCGACAGCAGCTTGTCGTGCCCCAGCAAAGCACAACACACTCTCTTTTCTTTTTTCTCCCCCTAATCCGTGCCCGTTTGGGTTGCTCGAGTCAGACAAGACCAAGAATGTGGAGAGGAGGGAGAGCTTTACCATCTGCTTCATTTAGGAACTGCAGGGCAGCTCCTGCTCAGGGCTCACGATTTATATGTAAAAAAACTAAAACCAGTTTGGAAATAACAGAGAACTGAAAAGCAGAGATAAACTTCTTCACGTCTTGACCAGGCCGCGCGGCTGCTGTTGTGGTCAGATTAAGCGAAGCCGACCTGCTGGTCAAAACATCCAGAAAACATGAAAAAGGACACGCAAACACACACACACACACACAGCTCTGCCCTGAACCCGCATCTGACCGGATTGTTGGGGTGCGTGTGTGTGTTTTTTTTATTTGTGCAGCATCCTGCCACAGGGATCAGCCCTTCTTCAGTGAGGACCATATGTTTGTACATGAAGCCCCGAGCTCTTCTGCACAGCACACACAACCCCGCAGTGAAAAACTGTGTGTCTGCTTGTCTTATTAGTGCTCACACACACACCCCAACAAGGAACATTGCCGTTGGGATTTTTGCATCACAGATTTCGGTCTATGCCAAAGTACCAGCTTTATATATATATATAGCATGTCTACAAAGCAGTGAGGCGTGTCAGACGCAGCCTGAAACCATCTGCACACTTTACACACACTGATATGTAGCTTTACAGCGCGTCTTTCTAGCAGTCAGCTTGTCTTAGCAAATCAATGATTCCCGGCCTGACAGCTACTTGATATTTACAACGGTTTGCAAAAGACCATTGGAAGTTCCTTACATTTTTCCCCCACATTATAACCACAAACCTGAGAGTATTTTACTCAGATTAATTTTTTTAATGTTTCACAAAAAGAGATGGAATGTCTTGGACAACATATATATATATATATATAGAAAACTAATTTTAAAAAATTTGTAATTTAGAGTTCAGGTAAATTTCCCCAACTTTGAATTTGGACGTCTCGCCCGGAACGTTAGTTGGAGAACACCAGCACCCATCCTGACCGCGCTAGAGACAAGGGTGTTAGAAAATGGATGGATGAATTTGGACATTGTAACATTAGTGAACAAAGGATGTGCAGCATCAGCTCCAGTGTTCTACACTGTGTTCTTCCTTTCCTTCTGCTCCAGTCCTCCTCGGTTCACACATTTATCTGTGCAGGATCCGTCCACTGCTGAAAAGACCTGCCTGTTGGAGGTTAACTGGACATTTTTTTAAAACTCTTTTTAGATATTTCCGATTCAGGTTGGTGCTCAGAGGGAGGTGAGAACAGGAATACATCAGTCACACAGGTTTGATTTACATCCACAGTTTGTCATACCAACAGCTCCGGGCGTTCATTTTGATCCAGTCATTACGCTCGCATCTGTATTTAGAAAACACGGCAGAGCTCTATTGATCCGTGAAGGAAATTAGGCTGGTTTCGCAAGCCACTGTCGGTGAAGGATATTAGAGGCTGTGAGGGGGAAACAGAACACCAGGAACAGAAACCTAATGAGGAAAATAGCTGCAGTGGTAATATTGGTGAGGCAGTTTGCTTATGAATATCATCTTCCATGTCAGTCCAGAGACAAGCAAGAGCAACACAATCACGGCGTATTCTAAAGTAGAATGTGGAACACAAGCAACAAACCGCGTAGGACTGCATCTAAAGCTGGAGCTGCTAATAGTGGGGACGTACTACCTCTGTCAGGCAGGACGACAACCCATCATGTGCCTCACACACACACACACACACACACACACACACGCCGCCGTGCTGACTGACAGCAGCGCTCAGCTGAGCTGCTAACGTTGTAATCATTCAATTAACTGCAAATCAATAACAGCCTTATGGATGAGGAGTTTCAGGATTGCTCTGTCGCTCACACACCTTTCTGACTACACACTCTCTGCTGACTGAACGTCTGCTGTCAAACTCCCGCCACGGCCGCAGACGAAGCATCCCGGCCGAAGTTTGTCTGCGAGACAAGTTTAAGTTTTCCCAACTCGTTCACGTTGGACGAGGCCGTGACCTAAATGCTAAATGTGTCGCGCCAGCCCACGTGGTAATCTTACTTCCTATGTTCAGCGACCTCGCCTCCACGCTGTTTTAGCTCCTCAATAGATGCGTGACATCAGCCAAAAAAACCTCCCAAACATCCATCTCTCCTGTCACCCTCCAAATTAACATGGAGATTGCTGCTTTGCATTCTGGGATAAGGGAAACAGAGATTTAAACACCTTCTTTTCACCCCTTGCCTCTGCTCGCTCTCGGGGGCCTGGGGCCCCTTTTCCTCCCGACCCGGTGGGCGTTCCAGCCGTGACACCTGCCCAGTGAATGAGTGAGGTGATTAATGGCTTAAGGGAGGAATGAAGAGAGGACCGGAGGATAGAGGGACATGGGAAGGATAAAATGTGCTGGCTGCTGAAGGTCAGCAACGTAAATCTTGTCATCGCCAAACTGTGTGAAAGACCTACAGTATATTGTCACGTTAGTAGTGATGCTGCTGATTGTGTGAACTGGTATGATTTTAACACATTTGCTCTTGAAGCATTTTACTTGCCGCATACAAATGCATTGTTTTACTAAAACAACATTTTTGACTTCTGAACCCCATCGTCTTAGTGAAAGTGGTGAACGTAGCTCGGGGGAAATGATCGTGACTATGTGAGGCCCCTGCAGGTCAGACAGTGTTGCCCATGATAGGTTTTGGAAAGCACTGTATGAAAAGAAATTTGTGCAAAAAAGGTTAAGTTGATCTTCAGTCTCACTCTTTATTCACACATTAGTGAATGAAGTGGAAACAGTCCATTAGTGAGACTCGTTGATTGAAACCTGGACAAAGGAAACAGCAGTATCTTCGTACCTCAGTTTGTTCCAGAGCCGAGGAGCATAAGAACTTACTCAGCCTTCCAAGTGTCCGTTGGACACCGAGTCACCAACTCTCCGATGACCTGAAAGGATGTGTGGCTGGTTGTCCAGCAACTCAGAAAAGTATTTCAGCCAATGACAATTTAGTGCTTCGTTGACCAATACCAGGATATTGGACTCCTGCCCAGTGACAAACCTGTCCTGGGTGTACCCTAACTAACAACTGGAGATGGGCACCAGTGGATGGATGGATTACTTGACAAACAAAAAACAAGTTCAGTGACTTAAGAACTGGTTTTGATATGATCCATTTTGCTGGTGTTGGTCAAGATCCTATCAAGGGGTACCAATATTGTCTCAATGCTGTTACGAGATCTAAAATTTAACTAAAAAGCAGAGAATATATTATTATTTTTTATCATAAACGAGGTAAATGTGTTCAGAAAACGCTTTTTTCAATAACATTTGAGCCTTGAAATGATAGAAATGGTAGACCGGATATGGCTCTGCAGTAGATTATTATTGATACATCTGGCGGACACGAGCGTCATGCTGCTTGTCTTATTCTCTGAATTTTGTCTGTGAGAAATTCTGTGGGTTTGTTGTGGGTTTCCAATTTTCTGTTGGGTTTTCAACTTCCAACAGAAAACCCAGAGCGGCCCCAGTGAGGGCTCCACAATGAGGCCAGTCAGCTGCTTTTCACCACCCAGTGATCCTTCTTCGTGGTTAGCCACATCCACAGTGTCCACCATCGACACGCTAACGCTGTAAAACGTTTCAGCTGAGAAATGGTTATAAATAATGCATTTTCTGGTGTGGTAGTGTAAAGGGGTGCAGATATGCAATAAGATCATGATAAAAATCATAGTAATCATTTTTATAATGATTACAATAATAGTAGTTAAGGTTAAGGATACTGTATTTTTGTCTGTGGTTGTAATGTGACAAAATATGGAAAAGTTCAAGAAGAGTGAATACGAGTCACGTACAGAGAGAAAATACACAGAAATAAATATTTAACATGTTGTTTTGAGGGTGCTGGCATGACAGCTATTAGTCATAGACATCACAGGTCTGGTCTTTAAACAGGGATATCAAGAAGGAAACCATCAATAAAAAAAAAAAACGTAAGAAATCCCAGTTACATCATGCAAGAAATGCAACTTTATATTTTAAATACAAAAATAAACTTGAGGGGTTTGGTACCCTTCACTTTGGGCACAATTGAACTAAAAATACACTACAATTGGTTAGATCAAAGCATGTGCTTGGTTAGAATGAAATAGTCAACTTGCAGACCTTAATCCAACTGAGAATTTGTGAAAAACCATTTTAACATATTTTCGCAGAATCCCCCCCATCCAATGTGACTGAGCTTAACTATTTTGGGCAGGAATGTAAGTCTATAGAAGCTGGTAGAGAAGCTGCCAGTAAAAGGTGATTCAATGAAGCACTGACTCAGGTGGGCTGAATACAAATGCATGCCACACTTTTTAGATTTTTTACAATTATATGCTAATCTATATTGGTCTGTCACATAAAACTACAACAACATTCTTGTAATGCATTGTTAAAGTTCTTGATTTTGTCAAATTACAGCAGCGCTCTGTAATTATTATACACACTGGCTGTTGTATCCACGAAACACAGACTCAGAGGGACTGACAAAGCAAATGCACGCCGCACTTTTCAGACATTTATCCCTCATCGGCTCAGCTTCAGCCTAACAGCGACACTGTGAAGGGGTTTTACAAGACACTGCCTGTTGATCACTCGATCACAGAGCTCTAACCAAACAACCAGACCAGTGGTTGTTGGGGTGTGTGGCGTGAGCGTGTGCGCTCGCTATTGAGTGTGAGCATGTTGAGTCACAGTGAGCATCACAGACCCCCCACGGGGGTAATCCATGCCTCGTTGGAGGTGAAGGGAGTACGCGGTATCCTCTCAGAGCAGAACGTTCCACCAATTTCATGCTCCTCAGTGTGTGGAGCTCTCATCCACATGCAATGCAGCGTAGAGTCAGATTGAGGGTGTGTGTGTGTGTATAATGAGCAAGCAGTAACACAGTTTGTTGTCTTTTTAGATTCGTCCCATAGATCTTGCTGCTGCTGGGAGCTGTAAAGCACTTAGTTTGTAAATGGAGCTGATGAAGCAGCTTTAAGCTGCTGCTTAGCAGTGAGCAGCAGAACAGGCAGCATCATTCGGCCTTCCTCTCTCAGTGATCAGGTCGGTCTACTTTCTGTAGTTCAGCTGGACTGACATCAGCTAAAGGGGCGGTATTATGTAAAATGTACTTTTTTGAGCTTGAGATCATGTTATAAAGCTTTTGCCTCGTCAAAAACACACCTGGAGCGTTGCCTGGAGTTTTTCAATCATGTTTGAGAAATCCTTTAATCTCTTGTCCATTTGTGAATCTCAGTCTGTGCATTTGTGAATTATGAGACAGTTTTAGCTCCATAATGTTTAGGCTTGAATAGCTTCGCTGATAAGCTACCTCCTTTTAGGACAACTTGAACAGACCAACAGTTTTTTCCAGCGTCCCACTACATGATTTTGCTTGAATCAAAATTTAACCCCCAGTTGGCTGAGAGAAGCAGCTTTGTCGTTCGTCGCTGTTTACACACGTTGCTTGTGTGTTGGGTTTATTCCAGGAGCATGCAAATACTAAGGTTTTCTACCTTTGTATGTAAAATAAATGAATAAATAGATTAACTGTGTCAAAATTTTAAGCCTTTTAGGTCGCTGACCGGATTTTTCTTAATGAATTTAACGTAAATCTAGAAACTGGGAGCTTGGTTTGAGTGTGGATTTTGAGTCCATCTTTAACCTGCAGCAGCATAACTAGCTAACTTTTAAAACCTCTAGCCCACACCAGTTACCTTCCTCCATCTTCCTGCTCTCTCACCTGAAGAAGTGAAGCTCTTTGCCCGTTACTAATCCAGTCACAGCCCGTCCCTCTGGTCTGGTGTTGTGGTCCACCAGTTCACCTGAAGGATGAGACAGATGTTTTGAGGCGTACCAGGGTTTGGTTGCTAGCTAAAGGAACAAGTCTTTCCACCAAGCTCAACTTCAATTCAACAAACTGAATGCAGGCCAATTTCAGCAGTTGGATGGCTGGAAGGTTTTAAACCTGTAGACTCAAATTGTGAGTTCGACTGGTTGATTGTCCAAGGACACAAAGAGACACAATGAAGCTAGGAAATTAGTTGGAACATTAATCTCAGAGGACTAAATTACCACAAACAAGATTGACAGTCTGGCAGCAACTCAAGGGTCCAGCTCGTCATTTTAACTGTGACTTGATGAGGAAGTCGAGTGAGCAGCGTCCCTGGTGCTGTGGAGAATAAGCAGCTCAGGAAGTGAGGGGGAGAAGAGAAAAAGAAAAAAAAACACTGAATCATCCCAAGACTATGAACAATAGCTGTTTATTTATAAAATATCTTCGGTTTCCCACCTGACTGCCACCACTGACTCAGATATTTAGTCGCCAGGGTATATAGAGGAAGTCCAAAGAAAAAAAAAGGGTCAGAAAACGTGAACATACGGGCATGGCCATGTTTTCTCACCAACATAAATGTTTTATCTTTCTTTTAGATTTTTTTTATTCACACTAAACTGCCTGGATTGTTTGGGTTGAGGATTTGGTGTACATTTTGGTCCCACTGTGTTTTGGGGCAGAAATGAGCGGAAGCCCACTCCCGTAGATCAGAAGCAAGTGAGAATGCTTCATTGTTAGCACATATGGTAGTTTATGCTTTTTCTGCTATATTACAATGTTTTTCTAACTGTCTCAAATAGCTAGCCTGGTAAAAACCACCCCGTCGTTCTACGTTTTGCTTCGTCCAGAGGGTGTGGACCCTCAGCTATTGAGAACTGATTGCTTACTGGTGGCGTGGACTCTGTTGAAGTCTTAAATGACGGGATGGATCTGATTTTACCCAATTGCTAATGTTTGGCCGTGATGTATGCAATGAGCCACTTCGACGCTATGAAGCTTAACAAAAATTGTACTACAATTGTAAAACGGCACGGAAAGTTGACGTTATCGTTCACAACTCCTCCGCCTGTTCGCTGATTGGTCTGGAGGAAATTCAACCAGAGAAATTGAGCTCAATGGGAGAAATCCTAGATGGGGCACTGATGGAAAATGATTATTGGGTAGGAAAACAATCAGACAGCTGGATGGAGGATGCATCTGAGAGAATAGCATTGCTTGTACTGTCCATCCATGCTTCCTGCTGAATTTCATTCCTTCTTTGATGATGTTCTTAGACAGAGGTGACCCTGTTTGGCTCTCCAAGTGTTGTCCAGATGTCTTCACTTCACAGTGCAGATGTCCTCACACCCACCCAGCGGTCTGTCCTCAGTAGGAGACAGTCCTGGGATTGCTGGACCCTCTAGACCTGATAAGTCTTTCTTGTTGCTGCTGAACGTCTCTTCTTGATGATATTGTGGTTTCTTTCCCGGATTCATGGTATGTACAGCTAAAAAGAAGAACGTGGGCCCAAATTTTGATCAGCAAATGTATTTTTATTGTACATTTACAAAACAACAAGAGTACAAAAAGTCAGCCCACAGACAATTTTTTTGTTTCAGAAGGAGAATAAGAAAATTTATTTTCAGAACTGCAGCAAACGGTCTCTCGGATGTAAAAAGGGGAAGGGTTGAGTTGGCGGTTGTACAAGAGGGGGTACAATCAAACTTTCATAAAGCCTGTCAGTCAGCCAGCACAGTGCTGCAGAAAACCAAAGGAATCATAGGGAAGTATGACATTCATAACGGACACCTAGGATGCAGGGATCCCGACAGGGAGGCGCTCGGGGCAACAGGCGTCCCTCTGGGTTGTTTTTGGCTTTTCCAACTTCTCTCCTCGACCAGCAAACACATTTTGTGCTTCTTATTTTCTGTTGTTTTGCCATGACAACAAGAGTGCAACAGTAGTTAATGCTTTTCCCTAAAAGTTTACATATTGACAAAAAAAAGTTGGCACATTCAAGAAGACGTTTTCCATAAGAACAGACTTTTTTTTTTTTAATTCTTTGATTTTTCTTTTTGTTTTGTTTGATCATCATAAATACAATATACGTCTCTCTCCCTGTATCCAGAGCTCACAAAAGAACATTACAGACAGGTATTTACAAAGTAAGGAAAATGAGTGAACTCAAACTCATAAATAATTATAGTAATACCAAAAGTCCGTTTTTTTACTTATTTCACAGCAATAAGTGTAGCTCAATGGGAACTGGTAGCTTCTCCTCATCTTTAGTCCGGTGTGTCGGTGGTGGAAAGATGAGGGAGGGCTGATGGAGGCATCGCAGGTATCCTGACAGCTTCACAGAGCTCCTTATCTCATTTCCTAGAAGTAATCAAAAATAAAATGTTTTTTTTATTTTTATTATTTTTACGGGCGATGTAAAGCTTTATCACTTCATCTTGATTAGCTAGAAAATACCTAAAAAGCCATGACAACATCTGATGGTATTATTATCAAAAACAATTAAACTTTATGTCCTAGCATTGTTTTGACTCACACTGCCGTTCAGTTGGCTACAAGAAGGCTTTGATTGATGATGATAAAGAAAAATTTCACAGTTCGAAATTATTTTCAGTCCACTTGTCACTTTCACTGTAATGTTTTTTTAATCTTTTTGCAACAAGTGACTTCCTATAAAGAATCGAGTAGCAAAAATGTATAATATTCCCTGCAAAAAGTAATTGAAATCTACTCCTATTTTTTTATTTTTTAATAATTTTGTAATCAGGCCCCATTGACAGTTAAATCACTTTTAAAATGTTTGAATTAAAACATAACATATTTTTAAAAAGATTTTACATTTTAAAAAATAGAGCTAATTTAAATTTAAAAGCAGAATTACTGGAGTGTAAAATGGAATATTTAACAGGGAGTCACGACTTTGATTGGACTTTTTGTTACTTATAACGGAGGCTCACAACCTGGAAAACCCCAAAGCTTTATTTGGATTGCAGACTCATCCAATTCAGCCCATGAAGTGTTGAATTGTCACTAAATTGCTCATAATCCAGTATGTAAATCCATTTTTTTTAGAATGCATTAGCATTGACAGGGTTTTTAGCCAGAGTAGGCTCTCACAGCCGGTGAACCAATCTGACTCGGACTCTGAAAGGCGACAGTTACCAGGTACGCTGCTGAGTGCTCCACAGAGGCACTTAAGAGCCAAGGAACGGGCTCATCATTTCTGTTTTCTTTCACCTCATGCAAAGATTTGGTGGGGATCTTTTAAAAATGCTCCCTAACATTTAAGTGAAGAAAAATAAAATCAATGTTTCAAGTAAATTTCGAAGTCTTAGTGGTCTCTTCCTGTCTATCTTAAAAGGTCATTCGCTTTAAATAAATATACATTAAAGTGTATTGCTAAGAATTTGTTTTTTTGTCGTTTTATTTTTATTAAAAAAGAAGCATCTTAAAATTGGTACTTCACAAAATTAACATAAACAGTTATCAGAGGGGCGTCTAATTCTGCCATTTAAATTAAAAACTTAAATGTCAGAATGGATGATTAGTACCAGGTTTCAGACTTGTGACTCTTTAGAAAAAACATTTGTTCCTATGTCTGGATACAAAACTAATGTTTTTATTTGGAAATTTGTACTGTGACAAAGAGGTCAGAAAAAATGTGCGAGAGGCAACAACTTGGAGACCCAACAGACCGGCACCATCCCAATCTGAACCCACCGGACGTCTAAATGCTGATGCAGTATTCTAAAAATGTCCTTTTCTTTGTTGCTAACAAGCAGCTACATTTTCTGTTACAGAAGTCTACAACAATATAGTTTGTTGAACTCTGTCTCAACAAGGTCTGTCTCAGAAAAGTCAAAATTCATATTTTAAAAACTGTGGAAAAGCCTGTCGTGATTAATTTTGTTAAGTAAGCGTTTATTCTTCTCTTATGATAAAAGCTAGTGTCAGCTAATTTTAGTTAGCATGCTAATTAGTTAGCTGTTAGTATAATTCCTAAAGTAATCTGTCAAAAATTCTAAAAGCAATTTTTTTTTTTTTTAAACAAAGAGTTTCCATCGCTGTATTCTGGAGTATATTTTAGTGGAAAATACGTGTTTCTCAAATTTTTTAAGATTGTCTGACTCTTTCCGTGGATTTTCTTCGCAACATGTGCTTTGAAATAATTAACGGCATTTATGATGTTAAAAAACGGGTTCTGTGAAACGGGGAAGAAATGCGAGTTCTCCATCCGAAAGTCAGGAACTGGTGAAAATACCACATTATTCCTTTGAACATTTTAATGGAAAATGTTCCAGCTACCCTGGGTATGTTGGTCCTAGACTGACCTTAAGGGTCAAAGGGCATAAGAAAGCAGTCAGAGACCCTCTCATGAGGAAGAAGGAGCCTTATCCAGGCTTCCTGCGCAAACATCTCAAACTTTGCAGCGGGGCAGGGACAGGCTTTCAAGCCCAGAGAGGGTCATCTGGGGGGTCGGGTGGGGGTGGTCCCTGCCGCTCTGTAGATGGGTAGAATAGGATACAGGATAGCTCTGTATGTGTGGTCATGGTTGCCACTTTTACAGGTCAGTTTAGTCTGTTCACCTGACCCCTGACAGACTACACTGTCAGAGGTCAAGTTTTTCCTCCCACACAAAACCGTACTGTGACACCTCGGGTTACAGCTTTAAAAAGAACAAATAAAGTACAATGATGCAGCGAGGAAAAAGGACTGCTAGAAAAATGAAACTATAGATATGTCACAAATTCTAGGATACATCTTTTTTATATTTAAAATGGCAACAAAAAAAAAGAAAAAATAGTAAATGTTAATTTTTAAAATTTGAATTTCCGCCTAATACATTGGGTAAAATAATAAAAAATAACAGGAGTTTTTACTTTTCTTTGGTCCTATTCTTGACTGAAGACGTAGAAATTGAATTTCAGAGCTAATTCAGTCTTGTAATATTGTGGATCAAGCTGTAGTCAGACCAGCTTTCACTGTCTACCTACTGTCATGTCAGATATTGTAAGTGTGCAGCTCAGAGTCCCTGCGGAGCTTTCCATTCCACTGGCGCAGCTTCCTCTGCCATAAAAGACACCGTCTCGTCACCGGAGAGCCTGCAGGGGGTGCATTTGAAGGAGCGCTCCCACGGAGAAGTGTGCCCTCTGAAGAGCACTCCAAATGGAGTGGTGGGCGTGAACACTTAATCGTTTCCTACTGTAAAGCTTAGTGAGTAGAAAGTAATGCTAGATCTGCGAACCCGAGCGTGACACTGAACTGTGGCGGGAACAGTTTTTGTTTCTGCGCGTGTTTACGTTTGTGTTGTTTACAAGTCGAGCAGAGATCCGATGCGCCGAAGCTCAAAGACCAAACTGTTTTCTACCTCGTTGTGTTTCCTGGCTGAGCCGAGCCCCCGAGAGCCGGTGGAGCCTCTGGAAGAGGAGCTCCCCGTGGTCGAGCAGTTACCGGACATCTGACTCCTGGAGAGGTGGCCGCTCTTACCGCTGTACGCCACCACTTCATCATCTGGTGGGGCAAAACAAAGAGAAGACACAGAAACAGAATGAAGGCTTCTAGTGAAAGATGCTTATATAAGAAAAAGCAGAAAATGTAATTTATTCTGACGTCGTTTAACTGTTTCAGCAGCGGTGAGCACAGTTCGGCTAAAGCGCTAACAGCAGAGCTAGTTTTTCATCTGGCGCCTTTTGCTAACATTTTAGCATGCTTAGCTTCCCCTGAGTTCATCTTTCCGGAAGAATTCTTGGCTGTTTTGTAAGCTTTCGGATGAATAAAGTTTGACATCTGTGTTAAGGTTTTGGTTATTGACTGTTATGAATTCGTCAAGTAGTTTGATATTTATATTCATGCACTTATTTTGAAATGGGTGAAAACGGTTTATGCAGCAGCTCCGTTTCCTTCCTTCGTGTTCTTCACCTGTGACGTGAAAGGTGTGTTCAGAAGAACACAACCATACAACAAAACCACACAATACATTTCCTCCTGTTGAGGGGAACTTATTATGTTGGAACACATTTTGTGTCATTGAATATGGTTGAAGTTGGTGCTTTAGCGCTTTAGCGTCCACTAAATAGTTTATAGGTGTCGCTCTTTAGAGCTAGCATAGCTAATGTTTATGATTAGAGTTTAATAATTAGCAGAGCTAACTTTTTAGCTAGCAGTGCCCACCTCTGTGTTTTAGCAACACATTTTAAGCATAATGATATCTGACTAGCTACTACTTTACCAGCTAGCCCAACCTAGCCAATGACTGAACACCTACATATTTCAGATACTCAATACTAATACTGTAGCAGCAATTTATGGATCACTGAACATGTTTTTTCCGTTATTATTTACAGCCAACATCTTGCGATATAACTGCTGAAGAGTCATTCAGAAAGAATGACACAACAAAGCTGGTCTCACTTTACTCCCATGTGGAGGAGAAACACTGCAGTGCAGTAGCAGAGCATGACGCAGCGCTATCTGCTATGGACCTTGTTCACCAACTGGGACCACTGGAGGCCGGTTTTGTTTGGAAGTGGGTCCCTCTAACCGTACATGACGTGACGAGCTGCAAACACTTCTTCTTACTGTCTGCATGTTTTTGTCCCGAGCCTTTCCGCTGGTGGCTGTTGCTGCTGTATTCGCTCCTCTCCAGGGAGGACAGGGCGCTGTTTGCCAAGCTGCTGGTCTCCACACACCCCTGGGGGCCCTGAAGCCTGTTCTCCTCTGGGGGGGGCTCCGGAGGGGGGGGCAGGTCTGAACAACACAAAATGAGGAATATAAAATAAGGAATAAAAACAAAAAATAAAAGCACTTAAGCCGTAATAAATAATTTCCTTCTAGTTTACAAAGGCTGCTAGGCTAATTATAGTGTCTGTTATACAACAGCTGTATTTGCTTTCAAAAGAATACTTGGCCACAGTTCATTTAATTGCCTCACATTTAGGGAGCAAGAACATGGCAGAACGCTTACGGCTCGGTTCTCATTTAGAAAATGAGTGAATTTAAAGGAGCAAAAACATTCTGCTTGTTAAAACAAAGAGCTCTGATTGTGACTCGCAGGGAGCCAACCGCATGTTTACTGTTCAGAATATGGCCACTCAGTCCTCTGCCGGTTCTCGCATCGTTTCTGAGCTTTGAGATACGCAAACGCCAGAAATGTTTGCGTATTACACAGAGATCAACACATAGACTTTACACGTGTGAAATGTATAAGTAGGAGCTCCGACCTCCCGCCCTGCAGTCTACTGTGGTTTTCAGTAATACAGCATTTCCTTTACAAACACTTCCTGAATGTGAGAGCGTGTGAATAGAGAACAGCGGGTTTCTGAATGTTTTTCACCTCCTTGAATATCTCTTCTGTACGCTGAGGTCTTGGGCACCTTTTTCTTCACTCTGGACCTTTGGTTGGGAGGAGTGCAGGTTTCTGCTGGAGAGGAGCGGCTGTGCACTGTGGCAGAAAGACGACGTTCAGACAATCCACGCGTTTTATGGAAGTCGCAGACAGAAGCTGCTGAATGTTTGCGCATCGATAGCAGAGTTATGGGCCTGTAGTACGTGAACACGGTGGCGGCTTTACCAGGCGTAGTTGCGCCGTCTTCATTCACTGCCGGCGCTTGGCCGTGAAGGCAGCAGTGGGCGGGACTTTGGAACTGCAGCGTGCCAGCCTCTGTTGAGCCGAGAAGCTGTTGGCCGCAGAGGCTGGGGTTGGACTGGGTGAGTGGCGGGCTTGGTGCCTGGGGAACTGGAACTGGACCGCAGGGTAACCTTCTGCTATGGGAAGGAAGGGCAACATGTCACTGACTGAGGCTGAGATGTTAGGAAGTGGGGTTTGTAATAAAAGAATGTGGATAGTAGAATTATTTATTGTCTAATTTCTCCCATAATGACTATAACCTTGTCGTACATAGCATTAATACTAACACAATAGTTGAAGAAATGTAAAAATGTATCTTCAAAGTGTCTTGGAAAAACAGTATAGACACTTGACCTGCTATTGGCTGGCACTTGCAAAGCAGCTCAGCAATATTCACTTTCCTTGGCACTGATTGGCTGTTCCCCCAGCGCAAAGATAAGGAAGACCACGGACGTTAGCTTTTGTGTCAGCACTAAAGTAGTTGTCAATGCATATCAATGCATATTAAAGTATATTTGATGTTAAAACTACTGAGATTCTCAAGGTCTCAAGATGTCAGCTTCTGGAAGAAACGTCTCAAATTAGGCATATGAATTTATAAATTTTCTTGTATCGATTGCATTGAAATATAGATTATTTTGACAACCCTGATGTTGACAAATACTGTATACATCAAACCTGAAATAACTTTACTGCCTTTACACCATCTACGATTAAATATTTGTCTTTCGTAAAGTACGCTTAATTTTTTGTTTACTGTTTCCCCTACTCTAACAGTTACGGAAAGGCTTTCCGCTTCGGTTTTTTCTTTACTTTGTTTATATTTTACTTCAAAAACCTGAGATAATGCGAAAACACCAAAGCTGAAGACTCAACGTTTGTTTCTATTTTCCCAACATAAATCCACTTCTTTATCAGCGCTTCCACTGTTTTGTTATGAGTTTGGCAACTTTCCCCTGAACAGAATAGTCAACACTACATGAAATCCCCCGGTATAAACTCAGCTAGATTTTTGTTCAGAAAATTCTCACTGAAATCCAAGCAGACACAAGCAAACAACATAATCTTGTAGCGCATCTAGCAACAGCGTGGCTATGAGAAATAAAACTGTCTTTTCTTTTAGTTTGTTAAAAGTTGCCCCTATTCAAGGCAGAGAAAGCATCAAACATGTATTTACCTTCACTTAACCTGCTGAATTTACCTAAAAAGGGCCTGGATGCCAGAGAAGGCATACATCAGTTATAACAAGTACCAAAATATTGTTGAAAGTAGTTTCTGTCACCCCCTAAAATATTTAAATCAAAAATGTTATTATAGGATATTCAGACAAAACTGTCTATGCACCAGATCCAATAAAAGACCTCTCTTACAAAATTGGTTCCTTTCGCACAACGCTGTTTGCAGTTTTCAAATATATATCTTGCTTGCTTCCTTTTCTGTCCTCTTGGCACTCATTCGATTTGTGGCAGAAAGTCGTGGTTTAAATTTTGAGGTGAGGAAAACTGTGACAAACTTCAAGTAAAAAAACAAAAATAAAAACATCCAACTGCTCACAGCTGCTGCAGCTAAGGAGCATGTTTGCTCTGGCTTAGAATTATTGATACTTGCTTTGTGAATCAGACGTTGAGATGAGTTTCATCTCAATAATGCATTGGTGCAAATTGATCTAACATCAAGTTAGTGTACCGCTCAACATTGTGAAACACCAAGCATGCAGTGCTTGTGCAGTTTTGATTCTCTCTATTAATGTTGAGTTTTAACATTCAGGTAATCAAAAGTAACCAAACTTTTAAGACAATAATGTTCAGCATAACGGGAAAAAAACCCCTAAATTTAGACTACTCAGGAACTTTGAGACGAGTGGGCAACTAAATGCAATTAATGTGTTGCTATGATGCGTTGGTGTACTTTATTAAATGGGATATATTGTGTATCTTCCAGGCACATGGTGACATTTTATAGCACAGACAAGTGACCTCATTTCCTTCAGTTGTTATAAAAATGCTGTAGCCATCGAAAACATCTGGGGACTTCAGCTCCAAGGTGGAGTTTAAGGTAAATACAGCATGGGTTAGTGCTTAGGCACCTCTGAATGGTTGCCATGGGAGATTCAAATATTCTTCAAAAGTGCATGAGTCGAAGCAACTGTCCATGTTATGTTTTTGATGGTGGAATACTCTTATAACTTGATATAAAGGTAAAACAAAAGAAAAAGAATTGAGCTTTGTGTGGGGGTGTTCCCATTTAAAAAACACATTATGACTTTTCTCTGAAACATTAAGTCTGGTTCGCGTACCGTGCCAGCTGCTGGTCAGCGGGGGCTCTGGCTTCCTCGTGGGGCGAAGGAGTCAGGGTAGCGGTGGACTGGTGGCTGTAGGAGGTGGCTGGCGAGGACGTGATGTTCCTCTGAGGGGGAGCGGGGCCGTCCTCGCAGCCTTCCATCAGGTACGTCCTCTCAGGAAGGGGCGGACACCACTCCTCGTCCGACCTACGAGTAAAACAAACGCTTCGTACAGCATGTTGCAGCTCCGGCCGGCTCCTCGGTTCATGTGTTGTTGGAATACATTAATACAGAGCCGCTTGTTTGCTCTATGGTTCCTTCAAATTCAGCAAGCCATGAGGCTACTTAAAGATTAATGATGTTCTTTCAGGCTCGACTCGACTTAGCCATTGGCAAAACTGCAGGGGGCTAAGCTTCGTCTAGGGTGGCACTGCTGCTCAGCGAGTGATAAGAAAGATGCTTTGCTTTGAGGTTAAAGACAGCCAGTGCTAAGGAGAAAAACAGCTAAATGACTTAGGCAACTGGCCGAGATAATCGGGTTGTTAAGGCCAGAGGCAAAAAAACAATGCTGGGTTCAATACTCCGTGTGCCTGGCAGAGCTGAGGCTGAATCTAAGCGATGGTCCAGCTGGGTAATTGGTAACCTGTTTGTCTGAGAAAATCAGAAGTCTGCCTCACCCCATGTCCATGTCGTCATGGTGGAGCTGGCCGTCTTGCTCACATTGGTCCAGCTCCCCAACTGGTGGAGGCGGGGGCAAAGCCTCCATCCACGTCAGAGATGGGGTCTTCACCGCCTTCCCCATCGCCTTCTGCTTGGGCTTACCTTCACATCAACAACAGAAAAGAAAACCTTTTTAAAACAGAGCTCTGAGAAAATGGGCAGATATTCCTATAGCAACCCACCTCCAGGATATAAATATAGGTAGTTATTTTAGTTCACATCAGGGCTGCAACTAATGATGACTTTAGTAATCGATTATTCAAACGATTATTCTTTGTAAAATAAAATTTGCCACATTCTGCAGATTTTTCATTTCACCACTAAAGACTTTTTAAATAAAATAAAGATATACAAATAAGCAAGTAATTTTATTCCATTTTTTCAATAAGAAAATAAACATTTTATTGCTGAAAATGCAATAAAATGAATAGACTATAAATGCAAAATGTACATATTTTATATATTTTGGTATTTTTTTGTATATCTATTTTTATAGCTTAAATGCTGCTCTTTCAGCAAATGGCATTTTCTGAGGTTGTACACTCCAGTTAATGAATAACAGGTTCCTCAATTAGTTAACAATTATTTCAAAAATTGTTTAATCACAAATGTATTTACATGTATTCAGTGTATTTACAACATGTAATAAATTAAAAATGTATTGGGAAAGTAATATGTTAGAACATACAACAACATATTTCCAGTAGTACATCGGTAATTGTATTTTCCTTTCGTAGCGGAAATGCATTTTATTTGGGTTTTTCCTTTACATTTATATTTCCTCCAGAACACTAAGACAAAATCAAACTTAAGCCTGCTCTGGTCTTACCAGCGCAGCGATCCGGCTGTGCGTACTGAGCAGGCTGGGACGGGCCGGGCTGGGTGATCCAGTGCCCTTCGTCCTGCTGCTCCCCGCTAAACGCTGCCCCCTGTGGCTGACTGGAGAAGGGCATGATGGAGGTGGTGGCGTAAGGGGTGGTGGAGACGTTCTGGCCGTAGGTGAAGCTGTGCAGGTCCTCGCTGGTGGCATCGATGGTGCTGTAGATGGGACCCTCCGTGGAACCCCCCATGCTGTACTTCTCCGTCTGATTCAGATAGTTGGAGATCCCAGCTTCTGTATGAGGGCGGAGTTTGTTCTCAGCAAAGGTTGGTTGCTTCCCTTTAAGCGCTAGATGACGGCTCCCCTACCGTTGTAGTATCTCTCAGCTGGGTCGTGATTGGCCGTGCAGCAGTTGACGGCCTCCTTGCTGCTGTGGACCAGGTTGGTGGTGGGCCAGGAGTCTGCCAGCCACGGGTAGTTGCCCATGTTGCCCCCCAACACGCCAGGCCTGCAGAGACATTATGGGTTCACTAGCAGCAGGATGAACAGGCTAACAGAGAGCAAACTATTCTGAAAGAAAGTTTTCAGGCATGAGGAGAGCTGATCAAATGAGATTCTTTAAGAAGAAACAATCTGAGTTACCTTCCAGTGAGTCCTGATGCCTCAGCATGAGGGAACCCCACTGCAACAAAACAGAGAGAAAATAAGGTTTAGGGGGAGCGGGGTGACCGATGCACCACACACTCCTGAGAACACAACATAGAATATTCCACACCTTCTCCTCTATGTTGACTAGAAAGGAAGAATTGAAGGAAGGAAGGGAGAGAGAGACGAAGGATGGAAAGAAGAAAAAAAGGAAGGAATGACTGAAAGAAAGGGCAGAATGACATAAAGAAGGAAAGAATGAGGGATGGAACGATACTGCTTCTATAAAATAGAAATAAAATCTAGAAAAAGAAGTATTATTGATCCATTGTTTTCTTTTATTTTCCATAACCTATCTGTAAAATCCACCCAGATTATCACAAAGTCCACTTTTTACCTCAGATAAATATCACTCTGACTCCTCAAAACCTAATTCCATTTCCTGTGCCTGTGGCAGCAATATGAAATCCTCTTCCACAGGTACTTCCTGTGGCTTCTTTCATAAAGCGCCCGCTCAGACATCAGACAGACAGGCAGCAGACTCCCACACATCCCCGGCCATCCTGACCTGCTGGTGTGTAGGCGAAGGACGCCGTGTAGTGGCTCAGCTCCTTCCTCTTCTTGCGGCGGCAGTAGATCCACAGGCTGAAGCCCATGAGGATGACCCAGCAGGCGCCGCCGATGCCCGCGATGAACGCCGGCTGCTTGACCACGTCAGTGATTTGCTCGGCCAGGCTCACGCTGCCCTCTTCGCCGCTCCCACCGCTGCTGCCGCCTGACGCAGTCGGCTCTTCAGCTGGCAGCTCTGTGGGAACAAACACAGATATGACAATGGCTGAATAACATAATGTATGAACTGGAGCTTTAAATAGCAGGTCAATAAAAGCCTTATGAACCAGGCAGGAGGATTTAAACGGGCTGAAATTGTTTGACCTTACATTTCTTATGGTCTCACTTTAAGGGACAGACCAAGTTTTTGGTACATATGATCACATAACCAGCTAAAATCACTCATTCATCTGATTCAAGCACTGTCTGTGGAAAAAAAAAGTACTTAAAATGAAATGGTCTTGCAAAACCTCTTCAAACCAGACGAGAGTTCAGAGTAAACAAACGTGGCCGACTGGAAAGAAGCAGTGGCAATAGTTTGTTTGGACAATGTTCAACCGAGACAAACAATGCAAAGACGTTTACAATGTCCACCAGACTTTCTGGTCCACAAGGGCAGTTGCTATGTATCTTGGATTTCTCACCAGGTTTTCGTCACCTCACTTTCTGATTGGTTACATGCCTCGTTCAACAGGCCATGTTCTTGTTTGTCAGGACAATCCAACATGTTGAACATCCCCGAATTTAGATTGGAGCGGTCCCGATTTCCTTCCGAGTGGACCAGATCACTCTGAACACTCTTAGGAGCCATCCCGATAATCATGGAGCCCTTAAGATTGTTGGAAGGAGGAAATCAGGATAAAAAATGGAATAACGGTCTTGCCATGCGAACTAGGCGCAAGCCATAAAACACAAAATTGTCTTCCTTTGCAGTCCCTCCTTAAGCTAAATTTCCTCCTGCGGGAAGTATTGAAGAAACTCACTGATGAGAACAGACACCGGATGACTGTGAGTGCCAACGCCAGCGCCCGTCACCGCCGCCACCTCCACCTGGTAGAGCACGCCGGGAATGAGGCCCTTCAGCAATGTGGACTGCGTGGTCCCGTCCACTGTCCGGTTGACGAAGTAGCGTGTCTGGTTATCACCGCCGCTGCCCACACACCAAACCTGTTGGGACACACTGCATTTCATGCTCATACTGAAACAGCTGCTGACTGATTTAAAGAAGCCTTTTTCCCTGATTTTTTCCAAAATGGAGGAGATTTTACTCTGGAACTTGTTCAGAGTGGACTCGGGTGGGACGTGTTTACCCGGTACTCCTGGATGATGCCGTTCTGCATGTTGCTGGGTGGAGGCTCCCAGGTGACGCTGATGCTGGTACTGTTGCTGAGCTTCACTGTTGCCACTGTAACTCCTCTGGGCGGCGCACTGGGGACTGTGAGAGGAGGCGGATGCTTTATCGTTTAATCAAAAAGAATGGACTACTTGTAAAGTCATGTAGAGAAATACATCAAGCTCCAAGTTTGTTTTGGCAAACTTAGGACTCAGGCAGGTCAATCCAGAGTCTGCTGAATTTTGCACCAACCAATAAAAAGCCCCGGGCTGCATGAGTCAGTGAATTGGGGAAGAATTTAATGAAACTACGGATCAATATAAACAAACTTAAACTGCAGAATAAGATAACATGGAGATCTGAAATGCAGAGACCCTTAAAGCCCTGCAGCCTCACAGAGTCCACTGCACTGATTGGTGAAAGCAACAGATTACCTTCTTCTCGAGTTCGGATCAGCAGCGTTCGGCTGTCCTTGCCCTGGAATTCGTCGAAGTACGGACGGATCTTTATCTCGTACTCAGTTCCTTTGAGCATGCCCGTGAGGACGGTGCTGCGCTCTGAGGGTGAGTTGATGTCCTGGAGGAGCCAGGTTCCCCCGCTGGGGCGGTAGAACAGGCGGTAGCCCTGGACATATGGAGACTGGCGGTCCACCTAAACACCAACCACACCTGGGTCAGCCAAGGGAAACAAAGAATGGAAGCGAAGAAGAAGGGAACGGCATGAGTCACTCACCGTCCAGGACACTCGGATGGAGGTCGTAGTGAGCATGACGGGGTCCTGCAGCTGGACAGCCACCTCTCCCAGCTCTCTCTGCACCTGCCGGTGGTCCACCCCTTGACCCGTGGGACTCACGTCCTGCGACCTGACCGGCTCAGAGATGGGGCTGGGGTCGCTCAGGCCGTAGGCGTTGACCGCTCGGACGATGAACAGGTAGACGGTGTTGGGAAGAAGGCCTGTGATGGTGTGTGTTTCCATCTTCACCATGTCTGCTACAGTCTGCCATGTGCTGCCTGCTGATTGACTGTGTGGGGATTAGATGGACGTTAGAAGTGCTTACTTTATGAAGGAGACATTACTTGATTCCCTGGGGCAATAAAATCCATGAAGTACAGAGTAACGGCCACTAGCATTTAAGTACTAAATGTAATATACATAAAAACAGAGGGGTTTTTTATGTGACAGAGCAAAACAAAACAGTACCACATTGTGAAGTGGAAGGAAAATAAAACTGAACTGTATTATTTTCAATTCAGGATGGAGGGAGTGTGTGAACAGGAGTACTCAAGTCTTGCCACACATCCTTAATGGAGATTGGGTCTGGACTTTGACTGTGCCATTGTCACTCATCAATATGCTTTGATCAGAACCATTCCATTGTTGTTCATGTACCATCGAGTGTTCTTCCAGGTCTGGCCTAGGTCTGTATCTAGCTCCATCTTTTCCCATCTGCTCCAACCATCTTTGCTCTAATCTGATCACATCTTAAGCTTCTTCCACGTGTTTGCTGAGTCCTCTACGGGCCTCAACATTTCATGGCTTCCCTTCAACAATGAATCTTTTCTTGCCAACGGATTAAACCACCTGAGTTGTGGATTCCTGCTGCTCCCCAGAATTACCATGGTCCTTTAGGTTGCTTCAATGATTAATGCTCTATTTGTCCGGCCAATCAGAATAGGTGGACTATCCCCCCGCCCACTCTTAAGAGGCAAATCAAAAATACACGCATAGCAGTTTATGTTTATTGTTGAAAAATGTAGCGTTTTTATAATGCAAACCAAGTTCTTTTGTTTTAAAATTCTTCCGTTGTGTCTCCAAACAGATTCTAGGCTCATTTTCAACCCCCATCCTCTCCTGACTAACGTTGGTAGTTGTGACGTAGAAGTACAAAATGCGCAGCCCTTCATATTGCGTTCAGGAGTGGTGTTCTCTTTACAGTAATAACAATAACTAATCAAAATATTTCAGGGCGGTTACGGGGCCTTTTTGGATCTCTCTTCTCAGAAAAACAATACGTGTGACCCAAATTTGACCTGATGCAACTTCCTGTGTCAGTGAGTACTGGGCCGTTGCTTGTAGTAATGTAAGGATGTAAACGGGAAATGAGGGCCTGTTCTGGGTTATGTGGCCCTCCCCCAATGGATTACACATCATGCTTCCTTTCTCCTGTACCCTGTGAATTTATTCCAACTAGGCTTTGAGGTGAAGTCTAACAACTACTGAACACCAAGCAGAAAAATGACTCATGAGAACACGTTACACCCGCAGGAGGCCCTTTCAACTAGACTTTGTAAAACTCACACGAGGTCGGAGTAGAAATAGAGTCTCAACAGGAGAAAAAGAAAAGAAGCATAAAATATAATCTCGAAGATCAAAATTTAAGCAGCTCACCTCGGCACCTGAGGGAATGAAAATTTTCTGCAAAGAAACCCCATTGCTTCCTTCTATAGGTTTTCTAAAGAATCAGTTTGCATCATTCCCTACCACGGAGGACATCTGCATCCGATTAATCTCAGCCAGAGTTCCCTCTGCATCAAGTTGGAAGGATTTATTTTCTCTTGAAGCGTCTCCCTGTGTGGTAGTCGCCCCCCGCCTGCGCTCCCCCCATCCCTCTGAGTTTAATATAGTTGTAATTTATCCAGGGTGGACAACATCTCAGGTGATCCTGAGTACTCAGCGCTTCAAAAGATCAAATTAACCCATTGACTGGTGTAACAGGATAACCTGACATCAACATTTTTAATTGAGGAAACTGTCTTTTGTCTGATTGGCTTAATCATTGCTTTGTGGCTGAAGATTATTAGTGTACATATTCTCATGTGAATGAGCTAAAGTTTTTAATACAGCCTTTCTTCAAGTCAAAGAATCACTCTGGTATTAAGTTCCTTGGACTAGGTAGAAAAAGATGACATTCTCTTATTCCTTTACCATTAGCTATTGATGTAAAGAAGTTTAAGCATTGCCCTGCGACAGACTGGCGACCTGTCCAGGGTGTACCCCGCCTCCCGCCTGGAACGTAGCTGGAGATGGGCACCAGCAACCCTCCCGACCCCATTAGGGACAAAGGGTGAACAGAAAATGGATGGATGGATGGATGGAAGTTTAAGCATCCGTCAGGAAAAAAACCCTTTTGTTTTTCAATTTCGACTTGATTAATGTCTCTGGAAGTACTGGAACCCAAAAACCAGAAGCAGCTTCCTGAATTGAACAGGAAATGCACAAAAAAACTCACCTGAAGGCCTCAATGATGTAGGAGGTGACAGCAGCTCCGCCCTCGTGAGCGTTGGGTTGCCAGGTCAGAGAGACGCTGTTCTTGGACACATCTGTGACGATGGGCTTGTGGGGCGGGCCCGGCAGCTGGAAGGGCTCGGTGGCCTGAGCGACCGACGTGTCGGCGCTCTCTGCGCGGCGAAGAAAAAGGTTATGGTGTACGCCGTCAGAGCAACCGTCTCCGGGACATTTACATTATGTGGCTCCAGGAAGCTCTTACAGCTTTTACAATAAGTCTAACATTCAGCAGCAATTGCCTAACAAGAAACGTCAGCTTAACCTTAAGCGTTACAGAATATTATTATGTTGTTTCTCTCTCTTCCTGTGCCAGTTGTGAAGTTTTATCAACCAGAAATATTCCATGTCCTAAAGGGTTACGTAGAAAGCCAGCTGACTATGTTCTCTGAGCTGAAACCAGAGCTGCTAACTGCCTCACCAGCGTAGCCATTAGCATGTTTCCAGCCTGGTTACATTAGAATCCTATCAGCGTTATTCTTCACATTGCTGCACATTTACACACAGACTGCTGGAAAATGTCCCCAAGACTGCATGGGTTAATGATTTACTTAACCAGACATTTGCTCGATTCAACATTTTGTTTTCTTAAACCAACAGCACACATGGTACAGCTGACCAAATCACTGAACGTTTGCCTCTTCAGAAGGAGTTTTCATTATGGAGAATTTTTTTCTTCTAAATTCAGACAATCCAGAACCAGAGACAGTGGAAGATTCAGTAGAATATGTTGTTAGATTTATATATAAAAATCCATTCAATAAATTAGAATATTACTTAACAGCTCATTTATTTTAGAAACGTCAGCACTAAGGAAAACATTAGACAGAATAACTACACTCAGATGAGTGGTTGAAAGTCCTCATTCTTGTTAATTATGATGATTTTTCCATGTACAGCTAATGAAAACATGACATTTAAAACTGGAATATTACACTAGTCTAGTAAAAACAGGCTCCTGGTTGTACGCTTCGTTCGTCCACAGGATCTGGACCCTTGGTTATTGACTGAAATTTTACCCAGTCACTAAAGTTTGGCCATGACATATGCAATGCAGCAGTTTGACGTTGCTGACCAGAAATGACCTGCGCTAATAACAACAATCCTCCTCTGTCGAGAGAGAAGTGCCAAGCTGAAGGAGGCAGCTGTTAATATTAATTCAGTATTTGGAGGTGGACAACACAGGCCGCACCGCTTCGTTCACTTCCTCTGCTGCCATTACTAAAACTACAGGCGGACCATATTTCTACAACAGCGCGGAAAATCTACACAATTCACGACTTCTCCTTCTGTTCGCTGATTGGCCTGTTTGAAATTCCACTGGAGGAATCGGATCTCAAAGATCTGTGAAAAAGTTTGCACATTTGTCTGATTCACATAGTCTTTGTAAAGGAAAATTTGTGTCAAACTGGGGTTTCCAGGCAAATGCTTTTCTATGCACTCTAGTGTCATTTAAACAGGACAACGAATGAGTGTTTTTGAAAAGCTGTTGAAGTTAAAAGCAGGATAAAAAGGTGTAATTCTCAAAGAACCGTGCAGGTCGGGCCACGTATTTGGCATCGAACAGTTATTGTTACATGAAATTCAGTTGCAATTTTAATGCAAGATAAGGAATAGGGGGGGAAAAAAAAAGTAGATTGTAAAGTTTCAAATTGTAACGATGATGGTTGTGTTTATGCAATTTTTCCTTTAGTATTGCTCACTTTGTTAATGAGATGCCGGGACAGCAACGATATAAGATGCAATATACAATGGAACATGTGCCGTGATCTGGGCCTGCATCTCCGAAAAGCAAAAAAATGGGCAATGGATGTCCTGTTTGTCAGAAAATATTAGGAAAAAAAGTCTTTAAATGACTTGCAATGACGTTTCATCACTATGCTGGGATTGAATAACTTGTTAACTAGTTGGCAACAAGATATCTCTCATCTTGTAAAAATGTCCTATATTAAATATCCACAATATAGGAAGCTCACACCTATTTGCTCAGTTAAACTCAGGTGGTGAATTATTTTTTTGGACAGGAAGTGTACAACCACAGAAGAAATTGTCTTGAATTTATCCTGGTTTCATAAAACTAAAATTGAAAGTACATATGAAAAAAAAAAAAAAATCATTTTGTGTGCATTTTTATTATCATTCCAACTTTTTTTTTTTTCTTCCCATTTACGGTGGTACAATATTTCTGTGTTTGGATACTGCCTCGGGGGAGCTGTCATTTGCATGTAATTAAATCACACAGAGACAATTTACCTTTGACTGTGAGCACGCCACTCCAACTCGTCTCTCCGCTGGAGCTGGAAGCCAGGCAGGTGTAAACTCCAGAATCCGTTTCCTGGCAACCACCAAATTGTGCATCATTAGTTTGGTGCGCTTGTGTGTGTGAGAGTGCGATGGTGTGTTAATGCATCCATTACAAGTGATTGGGACTAAATGTCATATCTCTCAAACCAGAATGTTTGTGATCAGAATACTGAGCAGCAGGAAGTTGGCTGGGATGAAAAGCCAACACAACAGAGAGCTGATAATAACTTCACCTCTGGATCCCTTTCACAGCTCGGTTAAAAAAAAAAAAAAAAAGCCTTTTTAATATTGTTTTCCAAAGCTGTCTGGCTCCCATTAATCCCAACACGTTTAATAAGTACACTTGAAATGGGACATCAAGAGTCACTACCATGTTTCAGTTCTGGTTTCATTTGATAGAATTAGCTCAGTTGTGCAGGTGTGAAACACAAAGGTTGGATCACCTATTTTGAATCAAAAATAAGCACAAAAACACACAGCGATGATATATATGAGACTTTATAACAAATAACTGGGTTTATTTCAAATGTAATAAACATGGAGATGGAACAGAAAGGAGAAAAGAAAAGAGGGGGAAGGTTTAAAGGGAAAGAAAAATAAGAATAGAGGAGAGAAAGAAAAATAAAAAGAATACAAGAAAACACCAAGGAAATCTGCTTCTACACCTGCAGAAAGAGAAAACAAAACAGAGAAACCATAGCAACAAACAACATATGCATATATAACAATAACAAATACAACATCACTGAAACACCAAAACACTGTTCTTTTCTTAATCTGAAAAGGGAGAAGTGGATTTAGTGAGTAGCAGATTTGAAATCAGACCCTTTCACATAAAATTCAAATAAACTGCACCTAAGACAAAAACCAAAACAGGTATTATTACTTTTTAGACAGTAGATGATTAAAGTGAAGATATCTTGCGAGTAAAACTTACAAACTGTTATATTAACTCTGTGGGGGGAAAAAATCTGAATGCTCAAATATTTTTTAAAAATTTTATCTGTAAAAGACTTGAAAGGTTTTGTTTTTTTTTTTTTACATTTTTTTTAAACAAACAAATAAAACAAACACTTCTCCTTATAATCAATTACTTCTAACCATATTTGAATATGTCCCAGGGGGGGGTACCTAAATAAACAAGCTGTTTCAATTAATTGATTCAACTTTGGAGATTTTGTCAATTGTAGTTATTTCAATGTTGCCGTAATTGAAATATTCTCAGCGGCCCTATTTGAAGTCAAAGCTGAAGTCAAGCTTGTGGCTTTTATGTTCCTCATCTGATTCCTTCACACCAGAGGCGGAGAGCTGCAGGAAGGATCAAAGGACTGAATTTTAATGACCAGGGAGAGGTCTTGAGATTTCTGAGGCTCCAGTCTTTTTCTGCTCAACAGCTACTTAGTATTCTGGACAGGGTAGACGTAATTAAGAGGTGTGTGATAAATGTGCAGGGTCTATGAGTGTGTGTGTGTATGTGTGAATGTTAGCTATTAAATTTTTGGGGGGCAAGCCAAAAGCTAGACGGTCTGTGAAATTGCTTGCAACGCAGGGAATGTTGGGGGGAAAACTCTTAGTGGGACAGAGAGGTAAGCAAAAACCGGCTTTCTGAAGCGTCACTGTGTTGCTTCAGGGGTCTTGTTCATTTATCCCCCCATATCAACTATTTATCTCCAGCTTGGAATTTAAAATCCAGCCAAATAACGGCAAACTGACGAATGTTCTGAAGAAATAACAGAGAGAGGAGATAACAGAAACCCAAACTCCACACAATCCAATCCAATATAGCGTCACCGAAGAGATTTTTGAATGAGTTTCACTATCATTTGGATGAAAAAGCCCATAAGAAATAAGATAAGGTAAACTAAATTTACTGGAGTGTCAACAGGATGTGAATAAATAAGCAAGTAATATCCCTCACGCTAATAAATTGCTATTCATGTTTTACCGTACAGAATTTGTTGACCAACTAAGCCAGGACTCTAAAGACGTGTCACAACTCTAAAACACCACCCATATGCACTAGTAATATGGACTTTCTACAGATGCTGTTTCAATAGTATTGGGTTATTTGTGCGACAATACCACAAAACTCGCAGACTAGTTTTGTACTATAGTGTGCAGACACTTTGTCTGTACGTACTGATGAAGATTCATCCACCTCAGCATGCTAAATGATTGGAGTATTTCTAGCTTATCAGTTTCCAGCTCAACTGAACTGATTTTCTGATTTAGATTAAAAATTATGAATGTGGCTTTAGTGTAAAAACAAAACATTGAGCAGTCAGTATGACTGCAAGGTGCCTGGAAAGGCACGATGGATAGACAGACAGATAGCTAAACAAACAGGTGCATAGATAGATTTAACACTTTTTTGGTACACTGACATATATGGCAAGATAGGAAGAAGTGTTACAGGTCGAATTTAAGAAATTGGGCAAATAAATGTGAATGGAAAACAGTGCATACAACAAACTACTTTAGAAAGGCACTGTTGTTGCTTTAGGAAGAAAATCCATCCATTTCCTGCTGTTTCCCTGTTCAGAGCTGTAGGGGTTGGGGCCTGACCCAGCGGTAAACGAGAAACAGCTGGAAGTGTTTCTGGACATCCTGGTCTATGGACACCAGGATGGTCATAAACCAGACACAGGCAGGACTTACAAGATGCATCAACATCATAGGGGTAATAAACTTAATGTGAATGTTTTTGGGCTGATGGAGGACACTGGAGGACCAAGGGGGAAACCACACATTCACAAGGAGAACACAAACACTTGACACAGAAAGAGTCTGGCCTGGATTTTCAAGCAGGACGTTCTATTCGATAAACAAGCAACGAGCAATTAGTGTATTTTCTAGTTATGGACCACATTTCTGACATCGGTTCAGTGAGACATCGGAGTTAAAGCATGGCCTTGATATTGAGATCTCCCACCATAACACACCAGCTCATGTGGAGGGAGGAGGTGTGTTGAATGTATTATTAAGTAGTGGGTTGTTGGCCCTGCAGATGCTTCCCAGCTGTCCAGAGTGCTTTGTGTTTAAATGGGAAGGCGGCCTCGTTGGGTTTTGCTATTAGCTGTTACAGTCCCGTTTGTTCATCATTCTACAAAGCAGACCCACAAACACCATCAGCTTTCACTAACGGACTCGCAGGCCATTTTCCTCCCACTGCAAACCTTATACATTATGCAGAATATGTGCCCAGCACAGCCCATCATGACTAATGAGTCAGTGATCACAGCCCTCTCTTCTCCTGGATCTGTGGGCCAGCTCATCAGTAACAGTGACAGAGGAATTACTCAGGTCTAAGTGGCTTGTCAGGCTGTCCTGCAGAACGGGGGACAGGTTATTCCCACTCCCACACCCCCTCTACATGGCAGATCCCTCGCTCTTCCTCCTCTTCCTTTTCCTCCTCTGGAGGAACTGATCTTGAGTTGACCTGGGAGGCAGCTGATGGTGCTCTCTTCCCTGATATGGGAAAAAGCAGATCCCCAGATGGTAGCGTTTGATCGGTGGTGGGCTGGTGGGGCAAGCTGCCAAGACACCTGACTGTGGATGAAGGCTGGCAGCCACAGGAGCTCAATGAAACAGATTGTAGGAAAATGGGAAGAAGCAACAGGAAGACAGAAAAGGAGGGAGGAGAGCTGAACAGGCCCACACTTGAGAACTGAGCATGTGAAAATGTTTCTATTTATGATTTTGTTCACATTTCTGGGGGGCTTTTAGGTCTTCTACCTTCACTGTCCAGCTGCTAGCCCTGTTCTGCGGCTCACAGAGGCCTGGTCATGATGTCAGCTCATCTTTTGTTGGGTGCAGAAGAAAAACCTGATTACGGTCAGTAACATACATGAAGTGGGATTTAAAGACAACTTGTGAACACGATTTCCTACTATAACCCAATCACTCCCCGTCTTAATCTGTTTACTTGTCCCCAATGTAGAGCTTCTGGTTCTCCCCAGGCTTTGTTTGTCTTCCACACCTTGCATTACCTATCCCCATCCTGTACCCCATGCCAGCATTAACCATTTAACAACAACACATACACATGCGCCCCAACACACACAAACACCCAGTCTACCTTGGCACCAGTGTGAGGGAGAGCAGAAGTGTGTGTCTGGCAGAAGTCCCAGGGTAATGGCATCTAGTCTTTGCCAGGGTACAAGGAGCAAACGCACCATCTGTCCCACTGCAGGGGCCACGATTCAATCAACTTATTTATACCCACTATTGAAGGGGTAAATGTTCGGTTGATTTCATGGTTGTCTTTAGGTTTGTATCATAGGCTTCTGTCGCTCTCTTTTGACTGTTCCTACAGGCATCATAGGCATATTTGGTCCAAATAAGGTACGTTCATATTGAATTCCAGCTAATGCACAGATATCTAATATGTACAAAAAACAGGCGTGCTTAAATTTGTTTGTTGTTATAGGCCATCAGACTTGGAGTGTGTTCACACCAGCCCTGTTTAGTCCACTTTAGTCAAACTCTGGTTCGTTTGAAAATCTAAAATCTCCTTGCTAGAGCTTCCTTCCGGATATTATGATATTATGTAGTGTAATACCAGTAAATATTGCCTCGTAAAAGCAACAGTAATACCAGACAATAACTTCAGCCCAAATTTTCATATTGGTGCACCTGCAGTGTTTTTAAATCAGCTAATAACGGATCAGGGGAAGACTTGTTCTGTAAAGTCCCAAAGACTCTCAGCTGGAACTGCGATTCTACAAAGTGTCAACTAAAAATGCATAGAACACGTTTTAGTTTTTTTTTAGAATTATTATTGTTTCCAGTTGTTGTAAGCCATTTGTAATTTTCCACATCATAATTATGCTTTGTGTGTCTATCATACAAAATCTCAATAGAACACATTAGTGCATGTTGTTAAAATGTGAGAAAAACAGAAAATGTTCAGGAAGGATGAATAGTTTAGCAAAGGACTCTGCAACATTGTGAATGGCAATAGTTGAGCATCAAAATATGAAATTCACTGGGGCGAATAATATAAAAGAATGAATGTTGTCTGCTTGTGTAACAGGTTCGGGGCCCTCTGGAGTAAATATTTGGGTCTAGACAAACTTTGCTGGATCGTTCCTCCTTTGACATATTTCATGTTTGCTTGTGTAGGTTGTATATCCTCTAGGTCAACATGATTAATGAGAAATCCAGCTGACCGACACTGGACACAGTCAATATGACTGCTGAACTTGACTTTCTGTTTGGACTCAAATAACAGGATCAGTGTCTGAAGTGGACTCAAAAGTAGACATTTTGTTCTTTTATCTGAAACTAAAGCTTTTCTTTTTTTTCCTTCCTGATCACATTGAATCAAATTCTACAGCCGATCGTCATTTCGAAAGGATTTTGGAAACGGAGCACTTCTAGTACCTCTTCTCTCTACATGACGAGTGAGGCTAAGAAAGAAAGCTTCAAACTCCCAGCTATTTCTGCTTCGGTCCTCTCCTTTCAGTCGGCCTCCTGCCTGCTCCTGTGCCTCCGTCTCTCCCCAACTCACTCAGTCACTCCTCACTTGCACTGATGCATTGAGGATTTAATTACAAGTCTCAGAGATCGTTACTCATTGAGAACCCACAATCAATTAATGCACGAGCCTCTTCCGAGCTCGTCAAGGCTGCAGTGACCTCAGGTGCTGCGTTGCACCCAGGAGGGAATTCTGGTCAGAATGGATTTAATTAGCATGGAGTCAGATGGTGTTAATGACCGTTAATGGCCTTGCAACGCTCATTATCATGGTGATTGCACGCCGCCTTTTTCTACCTCCACTCTACTTTTAAACACACCCCATGTGAACCAACCACAAGGCTGTATAAGTCACAGTCTCCGGTTCCACCAGATAAAATATGTTCATGTTGTATAAAGTGTATTAAGTACATTATGCAGACCGTGGACACGGGTTATTAGGTTTGGGGCGTAACAGGATAAGATAAAAGTTGGAACTGGGCGAATAAGTGCGAGTGTTACTGTCTCACCTGGAGGCGGGTGATTTGAAAGGTGCCATTTTCCATCAGGCTGACTCGTCCATCGTTTCCCAGAATCCTCTGGCCATCCTTCTCCCATTGAATGCTGGGGATGGGGTTGCCCATGACGTGGCAGTGCAGCTGAACGGTTGAACCGGGAGCTAGAGTGTGATTGCCTGGCCCCTGTCGGATGATGGGAGGGACCCTGTCTGAGGGTGCTGAAGGGACAGGAAACAGCAGAACGATTTAAGAGTTAGACATAAAATGCTAATATCTGGTTTTCCTTATTGGATTATTAGCATCTATTTAAATTGTTGGTTGGCATCGTATTCCCCCCTCACTAGCATCTTTTCCAGTTTGGTTATCACATATTTTAGAGTTTGAATGGACAATATCTCTCAACTCCCTTTTCCAGTTCTTTGAATGCACCAAAAAATCTCCCGGTGAGCAGAATCGATCGATTTTAAGATTGATCTGCCCAGATCGGCAACTGGTTGGTCAAAAAAAAGAAAAAAGTCAACCTTTTTCTGATGAGCGAATGCAAGGTTCTGATAGACAAAGTTACACAGATCACATTACTTTTAGAAAAGGCAGGGTTAGACTCAAAGTTAGCTATTTTCAGTATCAGTGAGATATTAGGTGGGACTCGACTGCGAAATACAGAACAATGAATATGTTATAAGTACAACTGTGGAACTTTGAGTTAACTGCAAACATAAGCAATACTTCAAATCAGGAACCGTATTTGCTGCTAAATTATTGAACAATTAGACATAAGAGCTGAAAAACAAATATTTATTGTTATTTATATGTTAAGTTGTCCAACCATCAGATTGGTGCAAAGTGCTATTATACCCATTCAGCTTTCAAGTGTTTCAGAAATCCCTGATCAATCATGAAAATTTGTCTTCGGAAATGTCGACTGTGGACGCTGACATTAGCATTAGGGACGTCTGTGCTGTTGTAGCATGTTTAGCATCAAGATGCTATTTTAGACTTGAATAACTTTGCTGATAGGCTAGCTTCTTTTAGCATAACTTGAACACAACAATAGTCTTTTCCAGCGTCCAATCAGATTGTTCTTTGAAGCATAAATTTACTCAAAGTCGGCCAAGAGAAGCAGCTTTGTCGTCCATCCAGGTTGTTTGTCGATGTCACTTGTGCGTCAGATTTACTGGTGTACACAAAACGGACAAATACAAAGGTTCCGGCCGGAACTTTTGTATTAATATTTAACTTTGCATAAAGATTTTTTAATGCCCTTAAAGAGCAGTAAGAAGCTTAAAGGAGGATTTTATTTCTTAATTGGGCTGCAGGAGAGTGAGAGAAAGCAAAACCTTCAACAGAAAGAAAGATGGCTGAATTGAAAACAGTGAAGTTTCCTTTTTCTATCCTTTTAGATTCTTTTAGACTCTGTCTATCAAGCAACATGTTGAATTTGGAAATTGTTGTCAGCCTTTCTCTTATATTCTTATAAGAATATAAGAACTTAAAATTATTAACACAAACTGCTACGTTTGTAATGCTACTCACAATAATACAAGGTGAGCCAGGTAAAACCACCAACTCCACCATCATTTCATCCTTATTTTAAAATAGCAAATCCTGTTTAATAGACTGCAATGGTCTTCTACTATAAATTAGTCATGATCACTCACAGCTTGAAGGCTGGCAAAACACATTTTCAGTGCTATACTCAAATATTATTAAAATGAAATCCTGAAACAGAAATTAGAATCGGCTGAAATTTGTATCTGGCTTTGCTGAAAACCTTACAGAAAAAGAGATCTGAAATCAGTTTTTATCAGTGCCTCTCCATTCATTACTGTCCAAAAACTAAAATCAAACCTTTCCTCTTTGGCTTCCACTTGTGCATGTGTGTCCTGCCAAGTGACACGTAAAATGTTCAAACTGAATAACCTCTCCTCTCGAAAGCTCTCAGGTCCAACCTCTCTGGTGTTTTGCTCCATTTTTAAAATGCAAATCAATGACATAGTTTTTCTTTTTTTAATCAGGCAGGATGGTGTTACTTTACCTCCTATGAGAGCAACAGACCCCTGTTATGAGTACATCTGTGGAACTTTGAAATTCGGATTTCAGTGGATTTCAATCCCTACTGTATGTAACCTCTGCTGAATGTAATGTAAAAATCAATTTCTTAAATCTATAAATTATGATCAGTCTTTAAAAAAATATGCCTCCTACTGTTTGGTACTCTATGTTTAGTTTGTCATTGGTGAACAGATCTGCTTGACGTCAAAGAAAACTAGATTGTGTTTTCAATGATACGATACAAAGGAGAGGTACAGAACGAAACATTTTGCAGTCATTCTACTTTTCAGAGGGATGCCAGTGGATTTAAAATAAAACTGTACCTGCAAAATAAACAAAAAACAGTTGGGTTTTTTGTTTGTTTGGTTTTTTTTGGACAGTTGTACACATGCCTTTCTATTGTAAAACAGCAGCTACTACATATGAAGGTTGTAAATAGATTTCCTAAAGAGGAAGCTGGTTGGACGCTCGAATAAGTTCTGGGATAAAAAGCTGGACTCGTTCACCTGACTGCAGTTTCCACCTAAAATCCTTTTTGTCAAACATAAAAACTGAAGCAGAAGTGGAATGAAAAAGCAGAGCCACACTAGACTGGCTCAGTAGCATAAATTCCCCAAATGTTGCAGGGCGAGTTAAAGACTGTCTAATGTGTTTTGCATGGAGGTAAGTCATGCTTTCATAGTCATTGACACGCAGTCACTGTGCAAAATTAGAGCACCTACTTCACACTGCATTTAACATTTGCTTAAAGACATGGACCATAACATCATTAGCATTCTATGCTGATTTCAGATCCGATATCATCAGCTAACTGGAGTTAAACTGAAAATGTGAAAAGTCAACAGAGGGGTTGGTGGGGGATGGAGGAGAGGGTTACTGCAGATGGAGCTGAACAAAATCCCAGCTGATTGGGAGCGATGCAGAGAAGGAAGCATATGTTGCAGTCGAGTTATTTGCATAAAACTATCAGCAGTTGTCCCCTTTGATTACATCAGATTAGAGAAGAGATTGGAGAAGGAGGATATTTTCAGTGGAGATGGATATGAGAGTGTTTTTCAGAATTCTTGTGTAGTACACAGGAAGCTAATTTTAATGTCGTAGCGTGTGTAAACTGTGAATTTTTAAAAAAGCAGAACACAAAGCCTGCTGTGAAAGTGCAGAAAAAAACATGAGCAGAAAAGGGACAAGTCCAAACATAAGACCTAAATTTCATGCAAACTTCTGGATCTTAACGTCGCTCCTGGTCAACACGAGTCACTCTGTGCTTAGACTCACCACTTTCCACCTCCAGCAGGGCTTTAGTCAGGATGCTGCCGGCCACGCTGATGGCCTGGCAGATGTAGTAGCCAGAGTCTGCCACTTGCACGTCGGCGATGGTGAGCTCGCCGCTCAGAGACACAGAGAAACGACTTGACTGAGAAGGCTCCTGGATGGGGAACAGCAGGATCTAGAGCAGAAAAACAAGCGGCGGCGTCCTTGTGTCAAACGGTCGGCATTTACAAATAGAATCTCTGATTGGTGCCTATCGACTAACAGAATGGTGTCATGTCAGACCATGAATTCTGGTCTGGCATTCAAATATTAACAGTGTTTCTCCTCTCGTTCTATTGGAAGGGCTATGAGGCTAAAAAGCCTCATCTTAAAATCATATTTACACAGGAAAATATCAATCTGGCTTTCCTTTTAGCTGTCTGTACAGTTTAGTTTTATCCCAATGCATAACACACGCCCACACTACGCTGCACATGAAGCATGGGCCGGCTACTGGTTGACAAGTATAGCAGAATTCTGCAAACCTATGCTTTCGAAACCACAACTATTTTTTTCTCGTACCGTCTCTATGACTAAAAGACCCTTTGGACCAGACTGAAATACCAGTTTCTGTCAGACAACCGAGGAAATATCCAGTTTTAGAAATGTCACCAGCTACATTTCCATTGACCTAAAAACTGGCAAATTGGAATTAAGAAAATAAATTTGCCACATCATAAAACTTGTTTTATGATTAAAAGCTTTTGCGTTAGGATGAACTGGTTTTTTGGCCATATTAAAATTAGTGTAATTTTCAAAACTACAGTGGAAACCTTTTGTTTTGCAGCACACGGGTCATGTGATCAACAACTGGATGTTACTACTGGTGAGAAAGACAAAGAAAACAACAGGAAGTGGTAGGAGGATGATGCGGCAGGATGTTTTTTTAATGACTTATCGCGTGAACAAACATGTCCACCTGTGATTTCAATTGTGTTTCTTATTTAATGGAGACATCATTAGAGTCAAATTGTGCTTTTTCAACACCGTTGGAATATGTCATTTGTAATGGAAAAGCATGTCATGTATTTACACCAGTTACTCCTGAGTATCTTTACTGTGCCATGATAAAACAGTGAGGATGTTTTTGGTACTCTACCCCTGACAGACACATTTTCAACATTTCCGCAAAATATGACGTAAGCTAAAGGCTGGAAAGTTAAAAAATAGAAAAAAAAGTTCTTCTAGAACAACCAAACTTTTCTTGAATTAAATTCAGTTCAATCGATTGAAAGTGGAAGACTGAAATGAAACTGAAAATTGCTTTAACAATGCACATTATACACATAGATAAGTATAATTTTCTATCCAACCAGATGTTTTTCAGGTGTGCTGCACTCAGTGTGGGTCACAGTAAAACATTATTTATCCTGGTCAGTAGCGTCTGAGGTGAGCAGGCTGACCCGCCGCAGGTCGCTTCAACGCGACGTGTCAACACCACTCCAGACTCCGAAACCCTCTCCAACCTCATTCCCAACATGCTTCCCACATACTCTCTCTCTCCTCCTCATTCTTTCCTCCTTATGCTTTCTCCTCTTTATCTCTGTCCTCCACACCTTCTCTCCCACACACATTTTTCAGGCCTCCTCCAATCTCGTCCGCCCTCCCCTATAATCTATACCTGGAAGCCACGCTGCGGGCACCCACGCACTCTCGCTCTCATCGTCTCTGAGCACTCCAACAGGCTGTAATGCTTATCACACTCTCACCCATTCAAACACACACGCATGCTACTGAAGACATGCAGGCCTGTGCAGACTCACGCTTTGGTGAATAATGCACCGGGCGGATGATGAGAAGGTGAAGTGTGTATGCTGTGTGTGAGTTAGAGTGGCTCTAATCTGCAGCAGGTAGCTGCAGACGACGAGAGGCAGAGAAGAACCGAAGTGTGTCGAGAGGTGTGGGTTTCTGAAAAAACCTCCTACAAAAGGAGTTTAACTAAATGCACGTCCACCTCACTGATATTTTTTTAATCCGCTTTTCTTTGTTTTAGTCCCACTTGAATGCTTGAAATCATCAAATGATTTTAATGTCAGACAAATGTAAGTTCAGGACAAGAAAAGTGCAGTTTTCAGATGATGGTAATATTTACTAAGGAAAAAAAGGTGCCCAAAACACTCTACTTGTATGTGGAAAAAGTCAACACTGCCAGACCTTCAGAACCAAGAACTCACTTAAATAGAACCTGTCTGGCAGCATGAAAAATGCTAAAAGATGTATGTCAACAAAATAAGCAACGTTTTCCATTCAAACGTCCTCATTAATGCCAGATCACTGACAAAAGTAGACATATGAGCTCAATGACTGTTTTTAATCTGTTAAAACTATATACATATAATATTAATATCCATTCAAGATGTCTATATCCTTGTCTGGGATTTGAAAACAGGACATTGCTGCTGCAGGATAACCAACTCTGCCAGCATGCAGCCCTTGATGGATTAAAAGTTCAGTTTTTTTCTAGCTTTAGTCTTCCGCTGAGGGTTGTCACGCCCCGAATAAAAATCGTTCTTAAAACAGCGTGAAAACAAGCCGTCTCCAGAGTTGTTCCTCAATTCACTACTGGTTGTTTGTTGTGTTTTTATAGAACCTGCATCAGCCCTGATCTAGCACTAAGTCCGCTTTGGTGTAAAAGTACCGTGGATATAAGTTTATCTAATGCCAGAATGTTGACAACACAGGGCAACATTACAAGCCAGTTGGTTTTACAATTATGACACAGTTCTGAAATGCAGAAAATATGTCTGGAGAACATCAGGAAGTAAAACCAAAGATAACGAGACAAAACATGTCTCATTATTGCCTCCAATGAAAGAAGAAAAACGACGAGGCAGAATTGATGGGCTCCGGCTTCTGCTGCGACATGTTTCATGATCCAGATCATCTGCATTCATAACAGTTTCATTTGTATCCCGAGTGTCTCTGAATACCTGATGCTTGACTTCTCAAGGTTGACTAACTGCATTTACAGGTCAGGCTGTGCAAGGACGGCAATCAGCATGAAATCCATTTAACATAGAAGCTACTTTCCTGTAATGTGGCCCGTGTCTACAATCACCGATCTGAGCTCCGTTAACGGTCGCCCGCCTCTCTGCTGCTCAGACTCAGTCTCCATGCAGCTCCAGTCAGACTCATTGTGCCAGAGAGATCCTGCCAAATGCCTCAGAGGGCAGATTTATTCAGAACAGAAGGTGTTTTAGTGTTTACCGCCACACTTCTGACAGGCATGTTCTCACCTGGCTGCCTTCTTTTTGCCAGAAGACTGCAGGCGGAGGGTTTCCCTTGGTGCCACAGAGGAAGGTTACGGTCCGACCCGGAGCTGTGATCTGGTCCCGTGGCCGGACGACGATCTGAGGAGGAACTGCACGAAAGAAACGCAGACAAAAGGGCAAATTTAAAAGTGGAAATCTTCCCATGGTGTCATATCAACAATCTGCATGTCGTATTATATCCCAGCAGTGAGGCTGAGTGAATGAGCTGACGACAACTAACTGACAACTCTGTCACACTCTTTCTTGTCTTTAAAACACAAATATAGAGTTAGACACAGGAGGAGCACAGACTGTCAGAGTCAACACAAGTGGAACAAAACTGTCACCCAGAACTCAAAACCGTGCTTTGTTTCCACTTTCAGGAGGCTGCACTCAAAGCTGGACTGTCTTGGACTAGCTTGATGTTGTTCTTCTGCTACAGTTTATGAAGAGATTCAAAATTTTAAAAATTAAACTGACTGATTCAAGTCATCCTGGACGATGCAAGCAAGTTAAATGAAATCAAAATTTTAAAAAGCTCAGACATAAACTATAGATTTTTGCATGCGGTTGAAATACCACGGTTATTCTGCCTTATTGCTACTAAATCCATTGCAGTTTTCTTGAAAAGTAATTAGCACGGTTATTTCAGAGACCGACTGTCTTTCTCTTCAATGGAAGAGAACTTCACCAAGGACAAAGCCTCAACGAAATCAGTCGGGATGTTTTGAAAACTTTTAACAGTCTGGTTAAAGGTTTACCCCTAAACCTATTGTTTTGTACAGTATTGACTGCGCTGTATTACAGATATGATTAAATCAGACTGAATGTGATTGAATCTGTCTGTACGATTTAATCACAGACAGATTTAAAGACAAGACTGCATTGTGATGAACCAAACTCGTTAACTCACACATTGCTATGTATTTCAATCTGAATTTGTACTGTTTGTGCTGTAAAGTCTATTTGATGCTATGCATGACCTGAAATGCTGAAATGACCAGCTGGATATTGTCCACCAACAGGGAACGATACGAAGGCCCCCACTTAACCTTGGCTGGCTCGGCTCCAGTCAGCGGCGCGGCACACCGCTGTACATATTCACGGCTCCGACTACGAGCCACGATTTAGCCTCTGTTGCGGAAAAGTGAAAAGACGAGCTGAGACATCCCGGCGTCTGAATCCAGGTTTGTGGGTCACCTCTGTGATGAGGCTAATCAGATGTCTTTGAACTGGTGTCAGGCAGGAGGAGAAAGGGGGCTGCAGATAAATGGCAGGCTTTCTCACTTTCTTTCTGCTGTTGCATGTAAAGGTGTGTGCGCTCATATGCACAAAGACACACACCCACGCACACACCTCTTTGATTTGTATTGATTCTGTAGCAAAGTGACAGGCCTTCCTCCGCAGAGGGGGTGTGAATGCATAATGATGCCCTCCAACAGTCCTAATTGATTTCTCATCTTCCCACCTGATCTCCTGCTTCTCTTTCATTCTCACCCTCGATTAGCATGGAAGCGCACAGAAGGACGGGACGACAGGAAGGAGGAGAGCCATTCAGCAGTAGAATGTGCAGTCACAGTCAGGGGAGAGAACAAACACGTTCCTTCTGCTAGTTTCTAATTTGGAAAAAACCCCAGAAAAACTCTTAATTGTTAAACCGAAACTCGAGTCCCAAACGTTGCAGATAAAGCAAACATGAGACGCTGTTTTCTTCAAACGCTCCAGTCCAATGATTGATGTTCAAAGAGGAGAAAACCAAAACATGAGCAGAACACATCACTGACTCACAAAAGTTGGGCTTTTGCCTTTGATTGTTCCTTCAATGTGTTCAAACTATGTGCAAAATCGGACTGATGTGAGGTAAGTCCAATATGGCCGGTCTTTCATTTCCCATCTGCACTTTTCAGAGAGATGGAGGGGGGGGGGGGGGGGGGGGGGGGGGGCTGTCACAGTTTGGACCAACAAAATAGCCAAAAGCTAGCTTTTCATAAGAACAATAAAAAGGCAGATTGATGTAAAGTAAGATTTTCTATTACCGAATTGCTTATTCTCCTTGATTGCTCTCAGGCACACCCCAGACACAAATTTTAGGACCCAACCTGGAGGCTACAGGAGGGGACCCATGTGTCAACAGGGGCATAAATCCCAGCTCAGCAGGGGGGGCGTTGCTTGGCTGAGCTGGTGAGGGTCATGTCCAGGGGTCAAAAAGGCAGCTCCCTGTTGGTCCTAAAGGTCAACGTCCACACATTCACCCCCCGTGTGCTTCATGTGGACATGAGAAAGTGATCTCGCCTTCGCTCCCTCACTAGCTTCCTGTACAGCCTGATGCAAAGCCCTGAAATATTAAAGAAATGCAGAGTAAAATCCATTCCTTATGTAAATCATCTCCAGGCTACTACACACGCACCCCTATACGTACATGTGTATCAAGAAGCAATAGAAGAACATGCCCAACATTAAAGCACTGGGCTTTGAAGGCCATTTTAGGGAAAGACAACCCACAAAAAAAAAAATTTTATAAATAAATAAAATAAAATAAAAATAAGCATTTCCTTCCCCTTCTTACAAAACTAAACTTTTTCAAACATTTAAAGACGGTGCAGTATTAACACGCTGCATTGGTTGCACCACATAGTGCCTGTCTGCAGAATGACAATGTTTGATTGGAGGAGGCAAGCTGGCGCGTCGCCTGAGGCTGCAATAAATAATTAGCAATAATGGGTGCACTCGGCACGACACTGAGCCTCAGATTTAGGGCAGCGAGGAACATTAGCATCAGCACTTGGGACTGAAAGGGGGGGGAGGAATATAGATCGCAACAGAGTCACTGAAATATACATGACAGGAATCAGCAAACAATGTCTGCGTGTCACTTGTGGAGTTATTTAAGAGTCAGCCCTGCAGGCTCTTTGGTGCACCAGTGACTCCTCTTTAACAGGCTCCTATCATGAACGGCAAATTACTGTTATGCAAAATAACACATGAAATATCAGCTCCGTGTGAGCCAAGCGACGGCAAGTCGGGGATGTCAATTGCCGAGTGTTAAATGCTAAAGGGAAGACAAAGAAAAGCGTCTGATTGAGTAGGGATGTTTTAGAAAAGCCCCATTGCCAGACTTGTCGAGCATATGGAGGGGCTGACACGCCAAGAGTGAGGCAAAAATAGACATGGGTTGCATGTCGGATTTCCACAGCATTCCAGACAAGAACTGTCAGTTTAAAGGAGGAAAATCTGGTTGGAGCGGGAATCTCTTGGTTACTTTGAAATGTCTGCGTTTCAGTCAGATAGGCACCAAATTTCAGTCTAAATTGAGTACAATTCCGAAAATAGTCGGTGGTCTGCTGCTGTAATTATGTTGTTTTTTTTCTGGCAAAAAAAACAACAAAAAAAAAACAACCTGTTATCAAATGTTCAAGTTTAAATACTTGGTTAGGACTAGATTTGAGGAACAAGAGACATCAGCTTCATGTTGAACTGAGAAGCTTTTTCGATGCTAAACAGCTGCAGGGTGAGTTGACTGATCATGATGTTGGAGCTGCTCCCTGCTGTTTCTGCAAAAAAAGAAAGTCTACACGTTCTATCCAAAGGTAACCTAGTCCTCAGAGCAGAGGCAGACTTAGGGTGTAGACTTGGTTCTATTGGTGACCAAAACTGGAACATTTATTATATTTTCAGCTGGTGTAGCTCGCTTTCACACTGCAAGATGTCAAATGAGTCAAACCTTTTTCAAAAACCTGTTCCCCTCCTCGAGTGTGTTGGTCTGCACCAAGAACTGTTGAAGGAAACGACATGAAAACCTCTGTAGTGCAACTTTGTCCTTCACAAAATGTTAACAAAAATTGAATGGTATCATATTTTAGCGGTTGTAAGATTTCTCTTTTATGTTTGGGAAAATACAACGAGCCATTTCTCCTGCTAGTGCAGGTCCCAAGCATTTGTTTAGATTATATCTACCCAAAATGCCATGCACTATAGTTCACTTCCTGGTTTTGGGGCGGTCTCCGATCCGCTTGGTGTTCACATGTGCTTTGAAACTGCACCAAAGTTCGCTTCAGCTGAACAGAGAGGCCGGACCAGAGTTCGCTTTTTTGTTTGATTACACATTTACACCTCCCCAAATGAACCGGACTTTCTAGGAAAATGAACTAGAGCTGGACTAAAGAGGCCTGGTCTGAACGCACCTTTGAGGATCCAGCAACAGCAGAAATACAATATGTAGGTACCCTGTAGGTGCTTATGTGTGTTCACCTTACCTAACAATTTTTTTGGTGAAAGTTATGCAGAAATGCACAACCAGTCTTAGCTGTGTCAGTGGAAGACCAAAGTGTGTCTATTAAGACAGTAATCCTCACATTGCTGCGATCATCCTCGCGTATGCGCTGCTAAATGTGCTAATGGCAAAGAAACAACTTACTTCTCCACTTCTCCAGGAAAACTGTTTACCTATAGTCATCAGTGACCATGGTAACTAGCCTTGGCATTTGTGGCAGTCTCTGTTGTGCGGAACCACATAGAGCAAGAGAGAAGGTGTGAGCAGCACATACACAAACATGATTGCAGCACTAAGAATCTAATCCTGACTCCTAATTGGTTGTTTCTGACCTAATGGTTTATTTCTGTATTACCGCAGATCCATACGGAGAAGGCAGACGAGATAAATTTTTTCACAGATCATATATCTAATATTACTCTGTCATAACATCACGTTAGTTTTGACAAATATGTAAAAACTTTTCATAAAAGTTACATACTTTAGCCTTAAGGGGTTAACTATATCTTCATAGAATCCTACTTAAATGGAAAATATTATAAGCAATATTTTAAAATTCTCTGGAAGTCAAAAGGTTTTCATATTATTTTTACTTTTTGAGACTAAAATAAGAATACAGTTACCAGTGAACTGAAGGACTGTCCTGTCTGGAAACCCAGAGCGAAGCGAGAATAAAGACTGACCAGATGGTCCTGTCAGCAGGCTGCTCACTGTAAGTTGTTAACTGGTTAGATATTATTAATCCTAAAATCTACAATCACTGGGAATCTAATCTTCCCCAATCTGAGCCACGCAACAGATTCTGAAATATCACAATAATTTTATAAGCTTTTGCAGAACGAAGTAGAAGTCGGGACCAGCTGAACCTTCAGCTCAGCAGCCGGTTTGATCAACACAAGCCCGTTGTAAACAAACTGAGGCAGGGAAGCGCTTGGGCTCAGCTGTTCGCCACCTACCGAGCGCCGCTCAGAGATCAGAGTGGGAGTTTGTTCCACTGCTGCTGCATGAACTCGCCGTGTTGTTCAATCACACAGCAAAGACAGACAAAGTGATCACAAGCAAAGGATGTTAGCCCCATCTCTCCCGGCCCCCCTTTCTCCTTTGCATGCATGTCTCACATATCATTTGCAGACACACGAGACACATGGCTAAACACACACACACACAGACCCCCACGCACGCCCCCACACATTTCCAGCAGGAGCTCCTTCGGGGGCTTAGATGCGACAGGCAGCTGTCAGAGTCCCAGACGCTGATTCACACATGTTGCCTCCAACAAACACTCCCCAACGCTACGACGACCCTTACTTCCTCATAACACACCCCTGCTCTAACATTTAAACATTATTTCTTCCCTCAGACTGTTTTCACTCCCAAATGAAGACTGAGTATGTGGTTATTTCCATGGAGTTATGCATTGCAGTCAGGCTATAATTCATCAGAGCTTACATTTAATTGGAAGGTAGCCTTTTTTTTTTTGCCCTGAGCTCCGACTTCTTTATCCAACATCAATAAAGGAACTTTAAGAATGATGATGCTTTAAACAGCCCAAGAAAAAGCTACAGAAGCAGGACTTTGATTATTTTCTAAAGTCGCAGCACCTTGGGGTAATACTGCAGGGGGAAAAGAGAAGAAAAACACTCAGAATAAGAACATTTCAAAGCCTCGCTGGTCTTCAAAATTAGTGCAAAGATATATTTTGTTCGCTATGCGATCTCGTTTGCCAATAAAATCTCATTTTCAAATTTAAATGAGTAAGAACTTTGAAAGATGAACCGATCAAATATAAACATATGCAAGTTCAAACCTAAGGATACAATGGAATCCGTCTAGTTTTCTTTCTCGCTCTGTGAGCATTAGGATTTTTCTGGAAGCACACGGTTTCAATCAAGTGTAGGATTAGAGGATTCATGTGGATCACGGATAAACCGTGATCCACATGATCACACGCATGTCTGTGTTGTCTGGACATGCGAGTGTTCACAGTCAGTGCGTTGTTTACGATCCTGAAGGAGCAGCGTCTTCTGCACCATCAAGCTGAGAAGGTTTTCCACCTTCAATGCAACGTATATGTTGTAGAGTTCAACTTGAAAATGAGCATATCTGTCAGATAGAAGACAAGGGGAGGAAACTAAATCCTAAAATTTTAGCATTTGGCTGTAATCTGCTCCTTGAAGCCAAATTGGCAGAGAAGTTGGAGAAAATCTTCTCAGTCAGATATCAGACAGCATACAATAATTAATATTAGTTATGTTGCAGTGAAGATTACAAATCAACAAGTGGTGGCAATATGGGACAACAGTGACCTTTCAAAAGCTGAGAGAAGATAAAATGGTAAACGATAAAACATGGTTGCTGTGGTTGTTACACCATCCTCCTGTATTCTCCATATATCTGGCCCGCCTAAAATCTCCCAAAACCTTTTAAACATTAACCTCCACTTGTTACCATGGCAAAATGTGTCACAAAAATAAATCAAACAAAAAAAAAAATGGTAATATAAGTAGTAGGCTTACGGGAGAACGTTATGCTCTGATCAAATCTTGAACGTTTTGGCCACAATTTAAAAAGATATGTTTGACACATGACAACGAGGATCGAACATCGAACATCATGCCCACAGACTGTTACTCTCAACCTTCTACCGTGACTTCTAGTTCAGTTCGATGAAATTTTCTACACAAGGTTCACACTTAATTGCATCACTCCAGCATTACTTACTCAAGTCTTTAAATGTGTCAATAGCGGAAAATCTTTATTTCACCTGATCTCTTCTGACAGGCAAAATGGGTTTCAGATTAAATGTTATTCTTTTCCCCTTTAAAGAAACATTAATGTTGGGTAGAAAGCATAACCGCCACCACTAAGAACCGCTATATAAACCTTTCCTGAAAAACAGCACGACTCCACTGTTTATATAGTCTGAACAGCAGCCGACTGAAAGCCTCTGCCTCAGTTTAAGCTCCTGACCTCAATTACATGTTTGTCTTCAAGGAGTGCAAACAGGAAGCTCCACACACCAGAACATTTGAGAGTTAAAACTAGAGGCTACGGTACAGAATCCTGCTCCTGTGTCCCCGACGGACATCTCGTTTACAGACACAACTGGCATTAGCACACATTTATCTCTTCCATGTAGATGCATTTCAATCCAGAGAGCAAATTGAATTCTTCGGGTATGTTGGATTAATCGGAATTAAACTGCAGCCGCATCGCCTCCTTTTAATTCGTTGGACAAAGGCTGAAGGTTTGGATTCTAAATTAAAGATCCCTGGTATTAATGGAAGCCCTGCTTCTTCCTTCCCAAGGTTCAATCGTTAGATGACGCAGCACGAGAGTGGTGGAAATAAAAAGCCTTCCTTCCTGATCATAGAAGTGCTTCACTGCTAATTGATTATCATTTTATGCTTTTAGGCAGACGAGCCTCTGCGTTCGTGGCTGCTGTCTGAAACATGGCAACCTGAGAGGATCGCTCACGCACAAACACACGCAAATATACAAGCGATGGAATGAAATGGAATACTTACATGAGTGGCCAACTGCGATGGAGTGATGTTAGAGGAGACGATGGGGCGGAGGAGGGGAGGGGAGAGAAGAAAAGTGAGACAAATGAGATGATGAGCTGGTAATGACTCGGAACATTGAATGAAATGAGAGACGCGTCGAGAACTTTCACACTGATGGCTCCTGACTCGAGCCCAGCTCGTTAGAAACTCAAAAATTCAATATATTTTCCAATCAGTAAACACACCAATATCTAAGTACTACCAGGTTCCATTAACTGCAACCCTCTTCAGTGAGGACGTTGCTTCTGAGGGAAGAAGATTAAAAGTTAGTTATTTTTAGCATAAGTAAACAGAGACATAATTCAAACAGTTTGAAAGAAACCTTTCTACAAAAGTAGAACAAATAGGTAGAACAAATGATAGATTTGATTTGTTTTGCAAGAGAGAGTGAGAACTACAGCAGATAACAGGAAGGCTAAACATAGCACAGCAAAGTTTCTGTGTCCCATCATTTGTGTGACATGTCAGATGCTACCTGTCATTAAACCTTCTGGATGTGGATCTATATGCTGCATCGTAAACCAATTACAACTTGTATTGTAATCACCGGTCTTTAAAAAGCCTGACTTGCCGAATCCAACTTTGGCCGAAACCTTTTTTTTTTGTCAGACTATTGCAGACAAGATCAGTGGTTAATATTGATTTTTCATGTAGGTATGAACCAATTGATGATCTCCAAACTCCCAAACTTAAGGAAATTGGTGCAGATTTATTGTTACTCCCCTATTATACGCTAAGTGATCCAGATAGATAATGGGCGATGTGTGCTTCAAGAGCATGCAGCTGGGATTACAGAACCATTCATGCTGGATGTTCAAATGCATTGAGAGCTTTAAATACAAGCAAATTTGTTGAGTTAAAGTCGAAAAATATATTGACGCGACCTAACTTAAAATAATGACTCTCATAAAGTTACACAGCTAATCCTAAAAGAAAGAAACAGTGGGACAGGTAGCAGGAGGAGTGATGATCCAAATGTAGATACAGGTGAAGATAAGAGGAGACATTCTGATCGGTGGTTTCACTCTGTGTGTGTTCGTTTACATTCTTTGTGTGTGAGAGAGTTTTTCCTATTATACCCAATGCTCCCAGCTATAACAATCAACCCACAATCAATTTCCATTTGCCTAAAAGCAGCTGCTGGGAATCCCTCCTTCACTCGGAGACAAACTTCTGCTAGTTAAATGTTCACTTCTGCACCAGTGTGTGTTTCTGCACTGCTCTGATTGTCAAAGCATTCTTGAAGTTATCATAATGGAGTGTATTGACATGTCTATCAGTCCGTTCTGTGGGTAGAGGCTGGGGTCTGTACCGAGTAAAAAAACACTAAATATTCCCTTTTATCATAGCAAATGACAGATTCCTCATCCGCTCGCTTCTCTTCAAGGGACCGCCTTTATTCTCAGGCAATTTCGCTGCTTTTTGATCTTAGTTGTTTCTCCACAGGGATGTCGAGTCGAGGCTTGAAAGAACCTTAAAATCCATTTTTTTCTCTTTATCTCTCTTTCAGTTGAACTTAACAATGCGTAACCAGTGAAATAATGTAGAATGTTTTCACTGGCAACTTGCTATTAACTTAACTTTGAACATGTTTTTAAATTAACAGACATAATGATCAAAACAGCTGAAGAAACAATCAGAGTTTAATTCCAATCCAATATCCGATTGGCCAGCTGCTTGAGAAGATTTTCCAACTAGCAACTGCAATGATTTTTTATGAAAGAGAAGTACCATAAACTAGAAACTGGTGGAATACCCATCTCACTTTCAAAAGTAAAGCTGGTTTTATTATTGCTATGAAGTCCATTCAAGTTGAATGGAAATGTGCATGTGTACGTTATACAAAGTCAGTAGAATAATAGAAGAAGGAGCAATCACTTCCAACAGATTGAGCTATTTGGTCACAATAACAAATAGCGTGTGTAAAGGTGCGACCTTCAAATGAAGGCATGGGGCAACACAGAGACATATAGCAAACAACCATTTACATACACCCCCCCCACACACACTCACTTAATAACAACTTCAAGAGACCAGTTAACCTAACAATCACGTTTTTCAACTTTTCAAATTCTGCCAAGAACACTCAAATATTCAGAGTGTTTTTTGCTGATGGCTGCAAAAAACATGTGTTTGTGGTGCAACTTGCTAAGGGACGTTTACCAAAAAGTGGTGTAACTGTAGCGTATCTATATATTGGAGCCTGAAAGCAGAATTTTTACCCATTTTGGAGTAGATTGTACTGGCTAAAATCCACATTCACGTTCAAACTTGTGCTCTCAGCTCTATATTATAGAAACCACTGAAGCTGTAAACTTCTTACCTGGGAAAAAGAGCCATGTACATAGGTTTTTAAAAGCCCCACATTATGAGGACATTCAAGCCCATAATGACTGAATGTAAACTTTCATTTAGAACTTTCTGTTATGTTCTAAGTTGGTATGGTTTTTGTACATGTCAAACAAATCCAGCAGTATGAACATGTGTCTTTACCGTGTACGTGGAGGGTTCCAGAGGCCTCCGCTTTGCCCACGCTGTTCTCTGACACACAGGTGTAGGTGCCCTCGTCCTCTGCTCGCACCTGGCTCAGACGGAGACTGTTGTCGCTGCAGATCTCAAACCTGCAAACACATCAACACCGGGATGACTTTGCCCAAGAAATCTGAGAAAAAGTGGGAACCCGCAGAAGTTGTTTGCAAGCGTGAGCTTCCCTTCATGCGTTCATACATAATATCTGAATGTGAGATGTTTTTCTTTGTACCTGCCCCGGGGCAACTCTCCCTCTTCCCTCCGCCAGCGGACAGTCGGAGTGGGATCTCCATGTACCTCGCAGAAGAACTCCACCGTATCGTCAGCCAACACCACCTGGTTCACTGGTTGTTTGGTGAAGACGGGCCTCTCTGAAATCACACTGCTACTTAGATCTGCTCCACCTGGATTTGGTGGTAATAACCCCAAACACTTCAATGAAAACTTATTCTGCAGGGTCAGTGTTTGGTTTTAGCAGGAATATAGTCTCTGCTGACTAGGTAGTAAGTTAGTATGATTTTTAAATGTATTTTTTTTATTATTATTATTGAGTCATTTGAATGAGAGAATCTTAAATATTCTCGAGGTAACAAAATATCTAAAATGGTTCCTGTGATTAGTCATTGGCTCCAGAGCAAAATTTGTGAATGTCATTATAAATTACAGGTTGTTGTTCTCAGCAGACTGTAATAGATTGCTTCGTATCCAGGGCGTACGCTGTTTGTGGCCCATTGACTGGTGAGGAGAAGCAACAGCTCTCCTGGGACCCTGCAGTGACTATACATGTAAAGAAAAAGGATTCATGCAATTTACCAGAGATTTTATATGGAAAACAAAGTTTAATATCTGAAAAAAAAATCACATCTGAGTATTTGCAGAGACCAGAAGTGAAGCCAGCAGGCATTTAAACCCCTGCATGCCTGGTTGGACTCAGACGTGGGATATGTAAGAGGATAAGAACTAAAGTGGGAATTGTGGTGGGAAACAAGCAGGTTCATACAAACAGTTCCCTGCTGACATTTTGTACACAGATGGAATTATTTATCACAATCCACTGCACAGCCCATAATAACCAATGCTGTGTGAGCAGAGTTCAGTGGAAGAAGAGTCTGGGAAGTCAATATACTGTACAACCTGATCAGGTTTTAATCAGTTTTACTCTTCAAGTTTGTGCACACCGAGAATGTATTTGATCTCAGTTTGGCTTTACTGTCAATGATGACATTCAAAATAAACATATATAAAAAAACAACAAAAAAAGATTTTTTTTCTAGCTTGTAAACATCCAGTGTTTTTTTTTCTTACAGAAGAGGAAGATAAGTTTGAATTTGTGTCTGCTGGTTCATGCAAAAGCGCTCGGTGGCACCGACATGAAGGGAGTAGTTTAAAAAGTTTGTGTCCAGGACGTGTGGGGTCTGCAGACATGTTAGCTGCCCCTATTCCTGACGCTAGCGATGCTAGACTTGTACAATTCCTGAGTGGGGGAGTTTCTATGTTGCTCTAAATATGATAGCTTACCAAATAATGTATGTTTTTTCGCCATTATGATTTCAGTGAACACATGGATTATCATGATGTGTTCAATGTGTTGTGCAGCAACAGACATAAACAATGACTTTACATGCGTGGTCTATATTACATATGTCCCAGATCAAATGGATTTCTTAAATATGAATCAAGAATCAAAAACAAATCGCTATTAGCTATATTTTTAAAAATTGTACCAACCTCCTCTGATTATTTTGAATGCATCAACATTTGACTCTTAAGGGAAACAACACATCTAAGTCAAGAGTCTATGATCTGAGTTAGACTCTTGAATACATTAGGTTTATATTAAATACACCTAATGAGACATGTACGCCCTGCAAGCTCTCATAAAGATCACGATTGCTGTGAAACAAATTGTGACAGCCTGGAAAACACTAGAGTGTTACTGTTGCAATAAAGTGTATAAGAAGGACAATGGCTGGTTATGTGTTCTCCACAATCGATACACATTGTAAGAATGCTGCAGTCCCACGGAGCCGAAAGTCAGACAGGAGGAAAAGAAGAGGGGTCAAAAGGGCAACTGGGAGGGAAAGATCGATGTTCTACTCCAACAGCTGGCAAGGAAAGGAAGGAGGTATAAAACAAAACCTCCGCAGGGACTCCAAGAGAAGATCCTCAACAAACTAATGTGGAAAAAAAAGGAACTGAATTCAGAGTGCTGTGATACGATCAATTTGAAAATAACTCACCAAATACGACGAGTTCTGCTGGATCGCTGTCTTTCTCACCAACCATGTTTGTTCCCACGCACACATACATGCCAGCGTCACTCTTTCTGGTGTTTGAAATCATCAGCTTTCCTCCTCGGATCTGAAAGTGACAGGAGTGAAGGATTGATGTGGTGGAAGAGGAGAATGGAAGGAAATACATGCGGAGGTAAGAAGAGGATGAAGGGAGAAGTTTTGGGAGGAAGGGTGGAAGAGAAGACGAATGGAGAAAACGTGGAAACAGGATATTGAGACGTGTTGGTCAAGAGCGAAGCCACTCAGTCACATTCAGTGTGTGATGTGACAGATGGCTCCCCCTGCTAAGGCTTCCAGGATTTGACAATGACTCTAGCTCTAAGATGATCACCATGGAAATACTTTGTTTTTATGGTGGGCTGTACTTATGCACAAGATTCCAAATGTATGATGTGTTGATGTTTGATGGGCATCTAAAATTGTTTCAGTACCGACTCTGAGAGCTCAAGTGTTTGTTCCTAGGGACAACCCCGTTAGGGTTTTATGTATACAACAGATATGGGCCAAATATCAGCTTTCAACCGTGGTGGTAGAAGACTTAAGACTTGGGATTGTTTTGCAGTCGACTGGTCATCTATGAACTTCTCTGTATAATAAAACATTCTACAGTGAAAGATGTCGTCAAACAGCCGGTCCATGCAACATGAGGATTAACTTGAGCCCAGGTGTACATTGACAGCAGGAGGTAAAAACATCTCCAAGTGTTGCCAAAAGTCCAAAATTGAATCTGGACTTTGACTGGAGGTCAAAGGTCTTTCCTAAGGTCTCATCACAATGAGACCTAAAGAAATTTTTGCCTGCAAATATCAATTTGAAGAGGCCAACGCTCCTCTTGCTGTTGAATGATGAGCTAGTCTTGGTTTCAACACAGCCATCTTACATAAGAATAATTACATTGTGTTACATTGTGACTAATGCCTGATTCACATGGTAGGATTTTATAATTGTCAGCTGATTTTCAAAACCTGGGAGACCCTACACAGGACGATAAAATATTATTGCTAAAACAGGTTTGGCTGTACAGTGTGTGGTGTCAATCCAGGCGTTGGGAGCAACACACCACACGCAACCTGATTTCACTCACCAACATGCAGATGTCAGCTAAGAAATCTCGCAAAACCTCTTGATGCCAAATGGGAGTTCAGAGTAAATAAACATCACCGATATTTTGTGGACTATATTCAAAACACACACATACACATAAAAATAAAATAAAACACAAAGACATCTACAACGTCCACCAGACTTTCAGGAGCACCGTGGCATTTGTTCTGTCTTCTTTATTTAAAACTTCCCTCCCTGTCTGATTGGCTATTCCTCACAATCAACAGGCTGGGTACTTCTTTGTCCTTGGGGAACACCACACAATGTTGAGATGTTGGTCCAAAACAATAAAACGAGTTGAATAGACCCGACTTTAGATCGGAGCAGTCCTGACGTCCTTCCAGGAGGACCGGATCACTCTGAACACATCACAAAAGGAAGGATCTCTTAAGATTATCTTAAGCGCCATCCTCACAATCATGGAGTCCATAAGATTGTCGGAAGAGGAAAATCGGCATAAAAATCTTGCTGAATAAATTAGGTATTAGTTTGTATTCACTCATATATTAGACCTGGGCCAGACTTGATCATTTTTTAATTAGGTCATGATATGTAAGATGTGTTTATCATCCCAGATGCTGTTGTCAGCCTCATAAAATAACATTATTAAGTGTTTTTGGTTTTATTGGAGTGTAGCTGAAGTCTGCTTACAGTGATCCTTTCATCGCGATCGTTGACTCGGATGTTGTTTCTCTTCCAGGAGATGGTGGGTTCAGGATGGCCTCTGGGTGGGATGCACTCCATGACAGCGGGCTCGCCTGCGGCAACCACCACATCACTGGGTGTCTGACGGAAGTCATCTCTCAGAACTGGAGGCAGAAAAAGAGGTTCAGATGCACAGTTAGAACGAGCTTCTATGCCGATGACACTGCTATCGCACCGGTCGTTTGTCCGTTGTGACGTGGGGGGTCTCACTAAAATCCTGCATATTTATGTTGATCAGGCTTTTCAACATACACAATATATACAGGAGTCTGTTACGTCTTCGCTCACTAGCACTCCTGTCAAGAAGCTGAAAAGCACAAATCATGATGAGCCATTGTTGTTCAGACAGTACTTGACAGGACTGAATTGAAACATGGTGTGCATGTATCCCTGAGGTCTTCATTGCCTTCATATCATGAGTGTGTGGGATCCCAGCACATCAATAATGAAGGCTCCGGTAGCAGAGGCACACAATGCCCTGAATTATTCAGTCTGACCCAAACACACTTGCACAGACACACACCCACGCACACACACACACACACACACACACACACCGTCATAATCTAAAAAAGCAAATTGAGTAAATCAATTTCATCAGCCACTGTAATTTACTTAGAATACAGAATTTCAGCTTGTATGCTTTCAGGGTACATGTTTATGAAATGTGAACATTATTTTTAGACCACAGAGTTGCTTTTTTAAATATGTCTTTAGTCAACATTGTGTGTCTTGCTCTTCATATTTTAAGGGGACTCAGATTACAGATGTTCCTTACTTCAAAATAAGAGTAACAAACACAGATCCAGCAGCTATTAAGCATGTTTAATCAAGCATGGTAGCTTGATTAAACAAAGCTACACGCCAACACTACGTAGCTTACTCTTCATGAGATTTTTAAAGTATTTTTGTTTGTAAGAGACTGCAGCACAAGATGTTACTGCACCACCAGGTTTTATGCGATACAAAAGCCTCATTATTTGGCGTTAGTAAGTTCAATTCTAGATTAAACATTGTTGAGAATGCTTGTACACCGTAGGTCTCCTCTTTATTTTGACTTTACTGACATTGCAGAAGGCATCCATCATTTCATCTCAACTAATATACGCAGCATTAGTTTGTATTTGAACCAAAATCCATCAATGTCTGTTTTCTTGTCATAACCAGCTTTTCAGTAACGATATGTTCACATTCAGAGGCTCTCCTTTAAAAAACATCACCCAGTAAGTCAGCTATGTCATGATGATTATTATAAAATTCTTTTAATTTTTAAAACAAAGTGACAAATAATGAATTTTACCCATGGATCTCCTCATTATTGGTGAATCTTGAGGCTGACCTAGATATTACTGGCTTGTTTACCTTAAAAGCTTTAAGCTACATCATAAATTAGCAGCTTTATTTATACCGACAGCTGCTCACAGTCTTCTCCATATTCCAGCTAAATAAGCTGTCAAGTGCATCAGATCGCTGGGAAAGTACTCTTTAATGCACTGCATGCAAGTCTGACAGCTACAAGTAACAGAATTAAAGCAATTTATTCCTGTTACATAAAAGGTCTGTCTGTAAAACCTGATAGATTTGCTTTGCAGAAGAAGAACTTTATAAGTTAAAGTTTCCAGTAACTGCTCATATTGTAGTTGAATTATTTCTTATCTTTTAGGCTCAGACAACATGTTCTTTGCAATGTCCTTTGCACATTTAATGCCATGAAAGATTAGTACGAAGCCTGCCTAATGCTTAATGTCCTATCTTAATGTGTTTAAAGCTGTGGAGCTGACATTCCACAAATAAATATATAAAAACAAATTCAGCAGTAAGAACAACATGGTCCCATTATTAATAAAAGTGTCCAAAAGCGCATCCAACTAGAGTACTTTTTACTTTCACCCTAGGATATCATTAAAGAACTTTAATTTGAACAATGGATAATATTTTTTAAAAAATCTTGGCATACATTGGTGACAGAAAGTGGTACATGAGTGAAATCTTTATTATCTAATCTGTACGAATTATGTTTCATACCTACTGCCATCGATGCTACAAAGAGTTTGATTAGGCTGTTAATGACTGACAAAGGGAAAGGTTTCCTTAAGCAGACATTATTAGCAGATTCTAGGAAAAAAAAAAAATCTCATGTTTTGTTGCAGGCAATAATTTTGATTCCATTTCCTGAAATCTGCTTTATAAGAAACAAGGATCCCGATCAGCCACAGGGCTCTCTGACTTCAAGTGTAACGGCTCCCGTTGTCTGTCTGGCAGAAGTCTGTTGAAAGTGTCATGAAAAGAAATTCACAAGTGTGCATGTCAAAGGAAAAACTCCTTTATCTAGTATAAATGTGTCCAGCAGTTCTTGCTTACTTTTTCTCTTTCCAAACTGACTCAAGGACAAAAAAAAAAAAAAAAAACACAAACAAAACCCCCCCCCCGATTCCTTAACTCCTGAAAAAAAAAATGATGGGTTATGTGCAGTATTTCATCTGCAACTTGGAATTACACTACAAAAGAAGTAGCGGTAAAGATTACTTTGAAGTTCAGCAATTTTATTTACTGACAAATATATAAAGAAAGACTATGCATTTTCTGTATGAACAAAGATGAGTGATTTGCTTTATATGCAAGGTAAACAGAGAAATTGTCTGATAGCCGGAACATTTTCAGTTCTGAAGGGTGTTGGGTCTGTCAGAAACTCTAAATCTGATATTTTTCAGCACACATTTATACACAAAAATAACCAATAGCAGGCCTTGCTACTAACATTCTTTAGTACGGACGCTGGAGTGAGAAAGCAATGAAGAGCAAGATTTTTTTCAGAGATAATAGAAATGCTCAACAGAACACAACTAATGTAAATGTTATTGTTTCAGATTTTATGGTTGGTGGCTTTTTGGAAATTTCAAAGTTAAGTTAAGAACATTCTCCATGGAGAAACTGATGCCAACCGTGCATCTAAAATGTAACCTTCACAATAATTTTGTCTTCAAATGGTACAGACTTCTTTTACAGCAACTGCTCTCTCAGAAAGTGGTGAAAATATAAATAAAAATGGCCATTAATCAACGAGGAGTCTAGGAAACACATCTGGATTCCAACAACATCGGCAGGTCAACGTTTCACAAAGCTGGAGATCTGAAATCAGATCTGAAGTGAAATAACTTCACTGAAATGAAAGTTAAAGTAACATCCTAGATTCAAGTCACATAAACACATAACAGTTTATTTCTAGCGCTAATCAGAGTCTGGTCATTAGGCTGAGTATTTGTGTGAATTATTTTACAGGAGGTAAATGCTAACAGGACCCAAACTGCTATGAAAGCTGATGGGTCATAAAATGTGAACAATGCGTACGTGCTCAGACTTCAGGATGCAAACATGTTGCTGTAATGTAACCAGAGGAGGCTAACGACCGATAGGCCCAGTGCGCCCAGGACCGACCGACCGACCGACAGACCGTCCGTCCGTCCTTCCATCCATCCATCCATCCATCCATCCATCCATCCATCCTTCCATCCATCCATCCATCCATCCATCCATCCATCCATCCATCCATCCATCCGAGGACATATTGTTCTCTAACACATCTAGCTATTTAAGGTACATACTGTACATTCCTTAAAAAGCTAGAAGAACAATTTTTTCTGTATTCAAGATGACACCGCTTTGTTGGAGGTATTGTGTGTTGGCTTGTGTGTGATGGGGTAAAATAACATATTCTGTTTGGAATCAAGGTCATGAAAGAAGGACATATTAATAGTTGAGAGAGAAAATAATGCTCCCATAATCAAACAAACTGCTTGTGCTGCCCTGTTAAAATGTCTGTCCTTCCAAGTCTTTGTTGGCCTCTGAACCACTCTGCCATTGTGCATTTTGTACCTTTGTGTCTATGAGGGATAAAATGGCTGATTGTGGCGTTAGTCAGACCCATACAGTGACGGCCAATTACTTGGCACAGAGCATTTGGGGCACACTGAATCCCGCTGGCCCCCTACAATCTCAGAATGATATGCAGAACCACACCCCTGACCTTTTTCATACCTATTACTGACATTTTGCTCAGTCACAATTCACATAGATTAAGCAGAATCGAACTAAATTGTCCAGGATCGTGTCCCATCACGCGGCGTGAGGGTGGAAATGGGACAGCTGAGGGAACCCCCCCTGCCCCCAGGTTTAAATTAGCATGCGGTGAGGTTAAAGGACTGCTGTCATGACCTGTCACACAATATTCTGAAATCGTGGCTCCAGGGGAGTCCGATCGTTTTCACTCTGGCCCCCAGCGTTCCCCCAGATCTGAGCAAGAAAAAGGATTCGAAAAGTTTATTAGATACTCACAATTACCCATGAGGCCCTTTGGGGCCCATATTAAGTGGGTGCACTTTGACCTTTTCTTTAAACCCCTTCAACAAAGCCAGAGTAATCTGCACCACTGGGGCAGAACTGTGTTCTTTAATCAAAGCGCAGGCTCCAAGTAGAACCCACAAGGTATAAGATGAGGACCAGCAGAGAGCTGCTGACTTCTGATTTCTCTTTAAGAAGAGCAACAAAATACTTTTGTCATCCGATAAAAATGTAACTGCTTCCACAAATCTATTCGAAAGAAAACTACGATGTTCTTAAACACAACCCAGAGTTTAAAAAAATGTCATCCTGGTTATGAGACAGAGGCGTCTGTGAACGAAACCCAATTAACAAGAATTAGACTCAAGTATATATATCTCCTCTGCCACACAGATATTAACTTTGTATCTTTTTTCGTATTCTTTTTATGCATATCTCAAACTGACAATGTACAAGCTGACAGCCTCGGTAGGAAATGCTGTGTTCTTTTCAGGAGCTCCTTCACACCCTCTGTGCTTCTTCTGACTCCAACTTTAAACACCTCCGTGATACTCAAAATAACAGAGTCCGTTTTACTCAGTGACGGCTTCCACACTGATGACTGTTAGCCATAAAGCCCAAAACACATCTACTTTGGCATCTGATCCGACGGAAAGTCCTAAGATCAGGTCGGTTAGTGTATGCAGCGGTTAGAACACGTTCTGAATGTCCGACCAAGAAAGAAGTGGGGTTTATTTTGTTTGGAGCTACAAAATAATTTGACAAGAATATCACACGTAAGACAGGAAGTGAGCCATACGGGCAGAGTAAATTACTTTACTTGCAAAAGCCTGTCACAAAAAGCAATAAATCAGTTTATTATAACGATAAATACTGTGTTAAAACAAGCTGGATAATTTTCATTTCCTTGATTGTTTTTCTCTGTTTCTACCAAAGTCTGGACAACAAAAAGCTCCAGGCGGATGCATGGATCTCCTTTTGTGAAGGGCAATTTTGTTTACACAGACTTCAGTGGCCATTTTATTTGTTGTTTTGGGTGTTCTCTTTGTTTCTTTTGGATGTTTAAAATGTCTTCCATTTCCAGTATTAAATGTTCATTAGACATTAAAGCTTATTGGTCTTTGAGAGGCTGTACTTGCATTATTATGCCATCACCACTGTATAACTTGAAAACGGTCTCAAATTGTCAACGTTATTGTTTATCGCAATAATTTGGGCCAAAACAACGCCCCGCAAAATTTGTTATTGTGACGAGTCTGGTGTAGTTATCTATGGCAGCAGGTCAGAAGTACAGAAAGAAAAGAAAAAAACGTGGGACAACGATCTTGTTGGAGCAGCTGCAGCTTTCTGTCTATAGCTGCTTGTGTTTAAGCTGGCGCTACATTCTACTGCTTAAATTCTCTGGAGTCTGGTGGTACATTGACGGACCACTGAGTCGGAGCCTGTGTCAGGTAAAAAAATCTGCTCAGAGGGTGAAACGCTGGACGCAAGCAGTGTGTTTTGGGCCTAAGAGGGCATTGACTAATGGAAAAAGATCAGGGTTTTAGCTGCTCCTCAGTAGGAAATACTGTTGAAATTTGCAGAGACCCTATTAAGTGAAACTCTCCAAAGACATCTTGATCAGTGAATGCTTTTATAAATTAAATGAACCAAAGCATTGTAAGTATATGTGCATTCTGCTAAGAATACAAAGTGACTGCAGAGAGGGAGCGATGGTCCCTTGGTCTGCAGAGCTTATGGAGGTAAGAGGAGGGGGAGACGGATGTAAAGCGGTTCAGGCGTCGCTGAGGGGGATTGAGCTGGGCATCTGTCATTCTGTCATCAGACATCTTGTCCTGACATGAAGCAATCTGCTTTGGTGTGAACACACACCCAGAAGCACTCTGATGTTTTTTTTTGCTCTTTTAGCCGAAGTCCAAACATCTTTCTCAGCCTCTTTTCAAGCCTGCGGAGACACAACCAGCCCCATCTACTGCGTTCCCTCTAAAAGTGGAGCGGTCTCCCCACAGCAATATCTGCCCAGGCCCACCGGCCCTACAGGGGCCCTCATCAGAAGCCACCTTCCATCAGCCACTCTCATTATCCAGAGAGGACCCCCCTCTGATCCCTATCAGCCCTTACACCCCAACAACAGCCCACACAGGATATTGGCGTGTGGGGCGGGAGTGTGTGTGTGTTCTCGACGGTGATGGGAGGCTCTGTGGAAGTGTGTGCGGCGTGTGGAAGTGAGGTGTGGGGAGGGGGGTCTCACAGTTGGAGACAGATGTCCGTGCCGCCGCTAAGCACCAGCCCCCCCAATGCAAACACAGACACTCTGGTGGATGTGCTGTGTGGCAGCTGTGGTGGCAAATACAGCAAAACACAGTCTGCATTCAATATGAGCCTCTCTGTGCAACATACAGGCTGACTGTAATCCCCCGCAGTGCATCAGCACACACACGCCTACATGCACACACACTCAGGAGAAAGCCTTTCTTCCATATTTATTTTAACCTATTGATTCCCCCACAAAGTATTTTACAGCCATGCTAAATGTCAGGAGATGGTCTGGCTCTCTGGAAATGATTATATGACCAATCATAAAAGTGAATCAAAGATAACAGTAAATGAAAGCAAATCACAGTGAGAGGACATTTTAATTACCCCATTCACAAGCCCAGTAGGGTGACCTTCTCTGTCCAAGCATTGCTCACTTCCCTACAACTGCACAGACACACACACACACACACACACACACACACACACACACATAACCTGTTCATCAACGTCCAGAGCTTGCCCCCCCCACCCCACAACCAAATCTGTCCCCTCCATCTTCTTTTGTCCCTTAGCTAGTCCCCTGGCAGGGCCATTTAGGCCACCGCTGCTGCTGTGCTTAGTCTTGTCAGCTGAGTCCATTTAGCAGCCCGTATCGCCCCATTCCCGCCCGGCAAGTCCTCGGACCCCCACCTTCCCGCCCGGCAACAAACCTGGCTCACAATCCGAAAGCAGCTGGTCCCATTAACGATGCAGACAACAACGTAAGAAATGATTTCCATACAACCCAGTAAAAAAAAAAAAGTCCCAGGAGTTTGGGAAGAACATGCCGTTTTCTTTCTCCCTGTCCGGGTTTACTGCCTATAACAGCAGAAGAATCAGTAAGGGATGCAGCAGCTAGTTGACTTTTAGTGGATTCTGTGCTCTGCAATATCTTTGTTGCGTTTCATGTCAGCAAGTCGTAAACGTGGCAAAACTGATTTTTCCAAGAAGGTGAAAGATGGGGAACTGGGTGGGGAATGTCAGATGATTTGAATTGCATAAACAATGTGTCAGTAATTTACCAAAAGGGTACTGCAAACGCCACTTGACATGATGACGGGCTCTTCTTCATCCACCCACGTGATCAGCGTCACCCTGTGCGTTGAAGCTTCTAGCCTGGCAACTTTACGTTCACATAAAAAAACTGCTGGCTTCCAAAATCTGTAAGCATAGTTCAAGCTGCATTCTGAGAATCTGAGACAGTGTGTCTGTGCCGTCGTCTGCAGCATGTCGGTTCATCACCGGAGACGCCTGCTGCGCATCGAGGAAGAGCCGCCTGCAGCAGTGGAAGGGTTGCGACGGATTTAACTGTAATCAGAGGTGATGAGTTGAGTTTATAATGTTTCAAGATGCACAAAAAGTGATCAACGTAATAATTTGACTCCTAGGTTCAACTGTGGAAGATGATCATCAGCACCAGCCGGTGTTCTGCAAAAAGACAAACTCAACTGTCTTTTTGAAGTCCACAGTGACAAAAGACTGCATCTCAGCACTGCTGCTGCTGAAGACGTCCAGGATAATGTTCTTTTTTTGTTGTTGTTCTTTTCACCGTGCATAATGGACTTCTGTCTAAACTGTCATTTGTCAGTGTTTGCTGTGAATATAGCCAATATTCTTCTTTCCTGCATTTCTATGACTAGTCGACGTCGACTCAACTTTCATCGTGTCGACCTTGACTTGAAAAAAAAAAATGAAGTTGTGAAACCCCTGCCAGTGTTGTTCAGCTAGAACTAAAACAGTGGAGATGTTTGACTTTAACTACTCTGTTCTTTGAAATTACTGAATGGCATATTACAAATTTGCACAGAACGCTGTCACTATTCAAACACAATTTCGCAATTGTGTTTCCATTAAATGAGAAAAGCAATTAAAATTGCACAAAATAGTTTGTTCACGCGGTAAGTCATTAAAGAACATGTCCACAGATTACAATATCTGCAAACAGCATAGCAGTGGTGTATTTATACCCCAACAAATGCAAATTAACATTGTTTGGGTGTTTTAGACATGTAAAGATATTCAAAGTCAAAATAGTGCGTCATAAAAAGTTTATAAATTAACAGCTCAGGTTATTTATATAGCACAAGCTCACGACGAATATATATTATTTTTTATTTTTTTTATTTTTACTCCTGATATGCCCATATATCTGATGCACAGCATCCACAAACAGTGATGGATGACAAAGCCACTTCTCCAATGGGCGTTAATTTTTAAAAAATAAAGTAAAAAATGAGCTGGTATGGAAAAGACTGTTGCTGTGTTCAAGTTGTCTGTGCTAAATTAGTTAGCCTATCAGTAAAGCAATTCAAGCCTACAAAAGCATCTCAATGCTAAACATGTTGCAGCAGCACAGACGTCCCCAATGCTAACGTCAGAGTCCACAGTCCATATTTGTAAAGAAGGATTTCTTCAAAGAAGTTCCATGAATGATCAGGGGTTCCTGAAACACTTGAAAACCAGATGGGTATAATAGCACTTTTCATCAATTGGAAGGTTGAACAACCTGAATAAGATTAAAAACAATAAATGTTTTTTTGTTGTTCAGCTCAACGGTCTATTTATTCAATAATTTAGCAGCAAAACAGGTTTTTGAATAAAGCGTGTCTATTTTGGTGAATACGAATTACAGATCTAGCAATTAACTTGGTTAAAAATGAGTCCCACCACTAATATTTATCTAAGCTTATTTGCAAAGCAGGTGTGACAGAGACAATGTAATATGCAGCGTACGAAATGCAAAACAAACCAGACTGCGTAAAAAATAAATAAATAAATGATACTAAGAAATGACATCATACATACTGACATTTGAGATCATCGTAAAACCAATCTATAACTTTCCATGTTTTCTCAGACCAGATCCATGAGCCCTGACCTCATCCTGTGGGATGCAGAGGCATCTTTGTAGGTAAAGAATGGCTCTCAAGTTCAGTAACATAAAAAAGGCTTTTCAAAAAGCTGTAGAGAAAGCCTCAAATGGAATGATACCAGCCACAGTCTGCTTTTACTGGCTGGGAGTAAAGAGATCCAATATGACCAGGATGCATTTCTGAGCACAGGGAAGTGGATTATGTAAAAGGCTGCTGTTCTGAAGGTCGACAGGAAGCTCCTCAGTCAGGCCCAACAAGCAAGTCCTTGCTCTCAGATGCAGATTGTATTAAACCGATGAGCTATTTCACCCCAGAGTTGTTGAGCATGAGGGCAAGACCACAAACACAACAAATACAATCTTAGCAAGACAAAGAGGTCATATAAATTAATATGCACATCTAAATCCAGCTCAAATCTATTCAAAGCAATCTAACTCATACCAGTGTGATCGAATCATGCAGTCAATTTTAAAATTCAATACCTTAGACAAACATCAGGTCCAATTACAGTATTATTGAGTCAAATTTAAGGGAATCTGGCCTTTTATCGCCACAAGGAAGCTCTTTTCAGAAGCTACTGGCTTAACTGGGACAACCAGCAAACTAATTTTGAACCAAAATATTTGTTTCCAGTAAGCCAATAAAATCCTGCCGTTCCCACATTCCGAAAACAATCACACAAAATTTAAATTGACTTAAAGAGGCAGTATTATGTAAAATAAAAATTTTTGAGCTATACATCATATTGTAATATTAATCCCTAATCAAAAACATACCTGGAGCATTGCTTTGATTCTTTCATGCATATTTGAGAAATCCTTTAACCTCCCATGGCAACCATTCAGCTGTGAAAAATGCCAGGGTGGACCTAGCCCCGCCTTCGAGTCCAGCTCCTCCCCTGAGCAGCAGTTTCCAAGCTTCCTCCTGACTGAGCAGCCCTCCCCTGTCACGCCCCCCCTCAGCTCCTTCAGACTAGCCAGTAGGAATTAGCAAATACCAGGTTGAACTGGGTATCTGCTGAGCTTGTTATACGAGCTACCTCTCAGTGCAATGCTGGTAAAAACGTTGTTGTTGTGATGACTTCCTGAGGGCGGAGCTTCAGAAAGTAGTTTTTAAGGAAGCAGTGGCCTAATTTCAAGGCGTTAAATTACAAAGTCAAATTTCTGTAAGTCACATTTAACATTCTGTGAGAAAACACATACATGACATTTTTCTAATAACTGAAATGAACATAGTTACTTGATTGTGCTGTAAAATGGCATCATGTGCCTGGAAGACACATAAAACTGTCCCCTTCAAAAGAACGAGAAACTACCAAGCTGAAAGAAATCATGTCTGTGAAGGTGAAGGTTTCCAAGCGTTCCTAAACACTCATTAATAAGCTCTGACCCCTGCACACCGTCCTGTCACACAGCGAGGTAGAACGAGCAGCATGGTTAGGATTAATGAGGTGCAGTGAGCACAGGGCGGTGGTGGATGGGGGTAACACTTGGTAGAGATGAAAACTGGAGTCTAACTGTGGGTTTGCTCAACATGCTTCAGTAGGACATCACATGAGGCTCTCAGACAGCAGAGAGGTAAGCCTGTGTTCCTGAGGAAGTGTCCTTTGTGCTTCATGCGTGCCTGTGCATCCATACCAGTTCTAATGAAGCCCACAGACAATAAGCATGCTAAAGCAGGAATAGTGAAGCTGATTGGACTACCTGGATGGTAAGCTACTGTCTCCATGAGACAAATGGCCGGTGTTCTGCAGTCCTCCAAACATGACCCTGTTGGCAACAACGCTGTTTATCAAGGTTATACAGTCATTTGTAGCCTCTTTACAAAACTGCAACTCTGAAGCCGCTCAGATTAAAGTTTTAAAGACGGTGACGTTTTTACTTGTCTCCATATCCTGGTCATTGCCTTCCTACACAAGTCTGCTCTTCTCATCTCCCTTCAGTGCTTTCTTTCATTTAGCTCGATTTCATCCTGGCCAATCAGTGAACAGATGAAGGAGTTGTGAACCATGGTGTTGACTTTCTGCGCTGTTTTGGAATTGGAACTGCACACTGTCAAAACGTGAGGCGTCTGACCCTCACAGACATCAACAGAAGGCCAAGACAGGCAGCTAAAAGTCATTAAAAGTAAATGAAGCAGCATGTAAACAAAACGTTCCTCATTTTTCCGATTGGACAGTGCTTCTGCCATGTCTGACTGAGGAATCAGATAAGATTTCTGAAAGGGCTTCTACAGTTTCTATGGCGTGTGCATCATGAAATCACTGAAGTGCAATCACCCCACAGCAGGGGTCTCAAACTGCATTGCTTGAGGGCCAGAGTCAGGCAACTTTTAGATGTGTCCCTTGTCCTACATGCTTGAATTAAATTGTGAAATTGCCTCTCTACTGCTGCATTTCCATTATAATTGTCTAAAAAAGGTTGTCAATATTCTGTGAGAAAACAGAATTTTGCAAATGTGGTGGTTTTCATTGAAAAGGAAACGCAAAAGAAATCACACATGTGAATAAGTTTGTTCATGCAATAGGTCTTTTAAAAACATACAGCGCTATGATCCTCCAACTACTTCCTGATGTCTTCTTCTTCGTGGTTTGTGCCAGTGGTGACATCTGGCTGTTGATCATGTGACTAGTGTGACAGGAAATAGGCGTTTCCATTGCAGATCTGCAAAATAAACCAATTTCGATAACAGCTAAAAAAATCAAACAAAACCTAGCTCTAGCTTTTTAGCAAAAAAAAGCAGTTGCTTTGAAATGAAAGTGTTTCCATTCAGGAAATGTATTTTTGAGATGCAATTACATGGTCAATGAAAACGTGTATCATGCAGTCAGGCTCTACGGTGTTCTGCTAATAGGCTAGTATTTTAGCCAGGTGTGCTGAAGCAGCGAAACATCTCAAAGTTGCAGGACAAGAGCTTAACATCACTGACTTGCAGTGATAAAGAAAAGGAGATTAAAAAATCCAGCTCTTGGGCCGCTTTGGGACTTAGTCCAGAGTCCAATTTGTGGTTTGGGGCCAATTGCTGCAAATCGTTTATGAACATGTTTTAATACTGTAATTCCTAGTGGGGCATGCGTAAACCCCCCAACTCCCAATAGTTTGCAAATCAAACTCTGCAGGGCTTTGCTATTCGCTAGTCTGCAAGAGCGACGACAGTGCGACTCTCAGCTTGAAGGAAGTCTTAAGAACCAGTAGGACAGACTGGATTAAAGGGAGACATATCCTTCAAAACAGCAGCAGGATTAGAGCCACAAAACGTACAGACTGTTAGGACGTCCTTGAGAGAAATTATGATTTGTTTCTGATGCGAGTGTACCGCTGCGTGGCTGACCCTGACGTCTAAACCCCTGGAACCAGTGAAGGGAAACAAAAAAAAAAAAAACATTTTCTGAGCATAGATCAATAAAATCGCATTATCAAAAAGCGCTAGATGTGATTTATTTCTTTGCCCTCGGTTTCTTAATCTGAATAGATGATACAGAGTGCAGGCCTGTGACCGCCAAGGAAGAATGATACGTTAGAAAGCGCGCCAGCCAAGGTGAATTCTGTCAGATCTATCAGCTTAATGATGGTACCTCTTTATTTCTTCATGGATTCGGTCCAAACATTGTTTCTTTGATGATGAAAGAGGAGGGAAGAGACGATTCTACATCGCCTGTTTTGTCTCCTGTCGTATGTTTTATTTTCGCCCTCCTTCTGAAACGTAAACGAGCATTTATCTCTTGAGGATGTGGCGCTGCATCTCTTGAAGCTCTTCCCAAAAACACGACTTTCTTTCACGCGGACAATATGTCGCAAACAGCTAAACTGAAAACGTGCCTCGTAATCTCATATTACCCAAGCTCCTCATGAAAGTTTAAACATATTTGACAGTATTTTATTCTGCTCGAGTGGGTTCCCATTTCTCAAAAAGATGAATAAATGATAAGGCTTGATCGACAAGGCGGCAAAGGAAAACAGCTCATGTCCTTTTGAACAATAGAGACATGTCAGCAAAAAGGCACCGGTAAGTAATGTAGGGTGTGTTTTTGAATTTTAGATGTACATAAATGATGCCTTAAGAAACAAAGAACAGGGGAGCTGTGTTATAATGACAGCTATTTGTAAAAAACAAGCTGGAAAAGAACAAAAGCTCCAACAAAAAGGGGAGGGATTTTCACACGTAATTTGACAGAAAATATAGCAATATGTTAACTCACGTGTCATAAGGAACTAGGGGTGGGTGATGAGAACTTAAAGTTTTATCACGATATTCTGTGGTGCGGTTGTGATAATAATAAAAGTGACGTTAAAAAGCTTTTTATTATTCCTTTTACATGGGCACAGCCGTCCTAGTCCCACAAACAGAGATATTGCTCTTGAAAAACACACCTCTTTGGGAATTAGCAAACTTTTAGGACACCAGTCACATAAAGAAGTGTGATTTGCAACACTAAACTGCACATATTAACTGCATTTAATCATATTTTCAAATATATTGAAATTCCTATTGGAAAAAACAATGGTGGACTAAAGAATAAAAAAAAAAAGAAGCAATTCTGACAATATGCTCAGTTTTGGGTCATTTTAAACATCATTAATTGGAATTTATTGTGAAAACAAATTAAATTCTCCTTGTGGTAAGAATTTTATCACAATAAATGATAAATGTGAACGATACGGTAGATGCTGACCCCTATATGGGACATAGGCAGAGAAGCCCATGGCGAGGAAGTAAAGGTAATTCATGCAACAGCCTTTCACCGTCCTCTGCACCACCCCGAGACCCCGAGGGTCCCCCACAACAATACCAGTACAGAGATGGCCGAAGCTTCTGTGTGTGGTCAGCTAATAAAGCAATTGTCTGGCCCCCGAAAAGAGGATTACTTTAATCTAGTAATGGCTGATGTCGTGCAGCCTTTAGCGGCATGGTAACAGGGTCACTTAGCATTGCTGAGAAGCCCATTGTAAGACAAATAAAGCCCTCACCCCCAGCACCCTGGCCTATCACCCCCTACTCGCCGGCCCCTTGTTGCCCTCAGCCGACCCTCCACCCAAATCGGGCCTACTGTAGTTCACCCATCTGGAAAAGCAGGAAGACTCTTTAAACTCGACCTCAGGGGGAACGGACGGGATGGACAGCGGTGTCTCTTAACAATGGGCGCCCGCCCCCCACCCAGTGGGCTTTAATGATTGACCGCTATACTAGGACGGTGGCAGCGACCACCTCCAAGAATTCCACTTTAACAATAAGGCAATTCAAGTGAAATACTACCAGGGGGATTTCTGTTGGCTTGGGAACAACAACATGACTGAGGCCAAAAGGAAAGCAAGCTAAATTGCTCTCATGGCACACAAAAAAAAAACCTGGATAAGAAACTCTAGTGTTCAATAGAAATCAACTATGAACAAAAGACCTATTGCTGTTGTAACATGGTTTTCAGTTCCATACTGCAAAATATATCTGGTTTACAAAAAGGTTTACATTTCTCCAGGTTCGGGTGTTTAAACTGTCCACCTCCTGTGATACTTTGTCAAGTTTATTTGGACAGCAAATTTCAGGAACGCGGCAGTTCACAGTGCTTTACGTCATAAAAACGTCACACAGTCAACACTTATGAAGCAACAAATATTATATTTTGTCAACTATCATCAAAATTATCACGCAAATACACATCAAATATGTTGATCGATGTTTCACTTACTACTAATCAAGGGCAACACTAAATCAAGGGCTTAAAACCTTGATTAAAGACTTAAGGTTTTAAGCCTTCATTTAAGGGAACTCAGTGTTTCTGCTGTTTTGCACTTTTCTTTACAAAGTATCTCACACTCAGTCAGAAGGAATCTCTGAATGTTTTGCAGTTAGGAGAAGAAAAACTTCCAAACCAGAAAAAAATGAGTAGAGAAACGAACAGGTGTTATAAATGTGACATTCTTTGAAACAGAAACTAAGCTCTATTATTCAGCTCTTAAGAGTTTCGAAAGATACAAGTTGATCGTTTGGTAAGCCTAGCCGGAGGACAACTGGCACAAGATTCCAGCAATGCAGAATTGCAGGCAGACTAGATGGCATGATTTTTTTTTTTTAAGAAATGTTTATTTTAGTTGTTTGAGGTCTGACACTTGACTTGGAAAAACTCACTCGAGAACATCTCTGGTATAGGCGACTAAAGGAGGTGGGAAAACCCACATTAATTTTGCATGTCATGATGCTGAATGTATGTATGACTGTGTAAGTTTAAAACTATACATATACTGTATATACAGTACAGACCAAAAGTTTGGACACACCTTTTAATTCAATGAGTTTCCTTTATTTTCATGACTGTTGACATTGTAGATTCACACTGAAGGCATCAAAACTATGAATAACACATGTGGAAATATGCACTAAACAAAAAAGTGTAAAACAACTGAAAATACCCCTTATATTCTAGTTTCTTCAAAGTTTCAACCTTTTGCTGTGATTACTGCTTTGCACACACTCTGCATTTTCTTGATGAGCTTCAAGAGGTCGTCACCTGAAATGGTTTTCACTTCATAGGTCAACCTGCCCTGTCAGGTTAATAAGTGGGATTACTTACCTTATAAATAGTCGTGAAAATGAATAAAACCCATTGAATTAGAAGGTGTGTCCAAACTTTTGGTCTGTACTGTAGTATATGTATAGACGTCTTAGTAAAGTGGATAATTTATTGTAAGTTCTATTGCAAGTCATGCAGTCCAAGTCTGGTTCTGCTATATCTATTGAAGAGAAATGGTCAGAGGAGTGTTGCTTCTTTTCCTTTTTCAAAACTTGTAACAGTTGCAGGTTTGACTTGTGACGGAACAAGTCTGAAACCAGAGAGACCCCCGCATCCATTCCAGACCATTCTCTCTGAACTACACCGCCGTCCTTTTAAACTGCACTGTTTAATGCCACAGAATCGCCTCCACAGGCTCCGTAAAGTTCCCACTCACATGGAGTCCTGTTATTTTTATGCATTAGGAGCACTTTCACTGCTCACTTTCTGACCTTGTCCACTTTTCCTGCAGTGTTGCACTGCTGGGGGAGGTGAAGAAGGTGAAGCGTCCCTCCGACATCAGCGTCTTTTGTGTGGAGACAAGCCAGTTTCTCTGCGTCAGCTGACCTCCTGTCAGCTGCCTCTGTCCGCTACAACAAGTTATGACCGACAAGGCAGGTGGTCATGTGTAAAAAAAAAAAAAAAGCCTTCAAATTTGTTATCATATTGGAGGCAGACGGTGAAGCGAGGAGCCAAAACACTTTTCACTTTATTTTGGTCAAGTGTGCCTGATCAGAAAACTGTAGATATGCTGAAGGGAAAATAAAAACACTGGAGCGCTTTAGCTTAGGGAGTGGGGGCTGGGGGGAAGAGGCAAAAAAAAAATCAATGACTGTGTTAAATAGTGAAATTTAAGAATCACCTTAAAGGGTGAAACAGCTGCATTCGGTGAAGGAGAGAAACAGTGAAGCTATAGAGAGAGGGAGAGAGAGAAGAGCAACATTTCCAATTTTCCACCCCGATCAACAAACTTCAAAAACAGATGGATCCTGGAGCAGAAATCCATTTAGCTCCACACGAATGACTTAAGCCCCCGTTGCGGACGTTTTCTAATTCAAAAGTGGGAGTGCATCTTTACAAGAAAGGAATCTTGTGCAAATACATGGGAGCAGAAATCAATAATAATTTCACACAGTTGTTCACCCTCCTACCTACAATTTGGAGGCAGGTCAAATGTGGCAAAATCCTCCTGAAATGCCTCTTTTAGCACACACAAAAAAGCTGGAAAATACAACTCAACCACACCAAATACTCACAGGTGAATGCTATTCTCTACATATTAAAAGAAAAAAGGTTGCAAAGGTCAACTTTGAGTCAGAAACTGCCTTTGGAAAAGTCTTGCAGCTGTTACCAGCTGTGGGAAGCTGAGAGCTGACAAACTGTGAGAAAAGATGTTCAGAGGCTGACCTGGAGCTGCCTGTTCGTCAATCAGCCAGTCAGATTATTTCGGACACAAACTATTCTGCGTCCGAAGTATAATGAGCCAGAACCTTTGTACTCTGCTTCTTCTGTGCTTGTGAATGTGACGCAAAAGCAACAACAGGAAATAACAGCGGAGGGTGAAAAAGTTGCTTTTCTTGGTGGTGGTGACTTTGCTTCAAAAAACAATCAGAAGGGGAAACTGGGAAACGTGTTCAAGTTGCACTAAAATGAGTTGGCCTATCAATGAAGGTATTCGATTCTAAAATAGCATCTCGATGCTAAACATGTTGCAGAAGCCGCTTTATCCCCAATCCTAATGTCAGCATCCACAGTTCACATTTCTAAAGAATAATTTGTTCAAAGACATTCGATGAATGATAAGGGATTCCAGAAACACTTGAAAGCTGAATGGGTATAATGACACCAATCTGATGGTTGAATAAACTAACAGATTAAAAACAATAAATGTGTTTGATGTTGAACTCATATGTCTATTAAATCAATAATCTATCTGAAAAAAAGTGTTTTAGAATTCAAAATGTTGCTCATTTTGCGATTAATTAATTGAATTAACTAGATGAAACATCTTAATCAAGTCCCACCACTAGCTTTACCGTTTGTCCATTATGAACCATTCTGGATTTAAAAATGTTGATGATCATTCGGACATTTCTGAGTTCATGTAAGAATCTAAGTTCTCTAAGGAATACACACTAAGACTCCTATTTTAGTCACGCTAGCTATAATAATGTGCTAATTACTAACATGAGATGCTAAAGACTCTGTAATAATTTTGCATTTGTTTTGTTGTTTTGCTCCTTCACACAGGTACGATTTCTCCTCTGCTCATAACATAACGCAGTAATGAACACTCTCAGCAGGAAGACTAAAAAAAAGTACGATTCTGAAAGCTATTCTTATACTTCCTATTTTGCATAGAATGGGTTATAAATCAGTATTTGCATTTAAAGCTCTACAAAGACAAAATTCTAGCTGGTGTATTTTTATGCATGCGCAGATAAAGAAAATCACTTAAATGATCATGGAACAAGAACTCCAAACACAACGCTGGGTGTTTTAGACAGCATGTCAATAGTGGTAGTGGATTGCTGAGCAAAGACTCACTAAAAAAAGAACTGCTGCCGGCTGTATGATGGGGTGTTCTCTGTCAGAAGTAATTAGTTCCTCCTAACAATGCTCCAAGGAGGGAAGATCCATGGCTCCATGAAAGATGCTCATCTCTGTAGATTTTTAAGACAAGGCTGACGCCGGGCTCAGTGAATCTCGCTGTTTGGAAAGACGCTGCTCACAAGCCGACAGCAAACACCTTTCAGTATAGAAAGGATGAGCATAAGCTCCTTATTGATATGCGGAGACACACTGTGTCCGTCAAGTCAATGCTAATTTGCCCCTCGGCTGCTGGGACGTCAACGAAACAAACATTTTATGATTTAATAAAAGAAAAAAACAATATATTGAACTCTTTTTCTTAACGCTATTATGCAAGAGCTGAAACGACACTAAAATGCAAATTTAGTTTCATTTTTATTATCCTTTATTGAAAATTTCCCCATATGCAATATTCATAAGCAGTTAAAAAAAAAAAAACAGACTGTTGCGTCCAGAGTCCCACCACTTTATGACTCATCCAAACAGGAAGTGGAAACTGTCCAGTGATATAAATAAGATTCAAAATGGATTTAATAAAGCCAGGAATATGCATTCCCATCACCTGGTGAAGGATTTTAAATTAGAACTGAAGCTTGGAGCATGGATGCCCTGCATTTAGCCAGCAGTGGTACAAACAAGCCGTCTGGTTTGCAGAAATAAAAGCCTACAGCTATTCCACACACAGCTGACATTTAAATAATAATCACCATAGGCTGCTTATTGGGAAGAATAATTTGCTCCAATTACAATTCAATATGCAGCCCAAGCAGCTTGACACACTGATTCTGATTGTTAAGACTTGACATTCATTTGTACACTGACCTTCCTGCATTTTAACAACACACTGGAACCAGTTGCTGGATGCTCCACCCGGCACCTCCCACCTTCGGTTTTCCCCCGTGTTGTAATAATACTCAGATTGCCTCCAATTGATTTCCATGAGCCGGTTATTGATTGCGTTGGCCTCTTAGGCTTGCTGCCTGTCATGGATGACATGAAACTCCCCAGATGGATCCTGGTTCGTGTTATAGGTGATGAACTAATGGATTGGTTTATTACTGTAACCTCCGTACCGAAGTGGTACATGTGGTGCCTTCTCATCTCAGCACAGCCATATTTCTTTCAATCTACTCTCACTTCTGTTGTGCCAGATCTAGGGCTAGAAAACGTATCATGGTATAAGCATTGCATATCAGTCAACAAAGACAATTATTGATTAGTTTTTTTTGTTTTAAATATCCAGAATACTGCCAAACTACTGACATGACCTTTACTCTTTTATCCAACATTTCCTCCTGAGCTGTTGTACTCATTTTATCCTTTTTATTGTTAATTTCACCCCAATCTTTTTTTTTTTTCAGCAGTTATGAGGCACGGTGGCAAAATGTGAAACTACTCGAGCTTACTGTGCGTATTCAGCACACTGAAGGCAGGCAATTGAGATTTCATAGTCAAATTGCCTACATTTCTTCTGATAAATTCCTTCAGCTTCCACAATCCAAAAGGATACTAGCAAGCTTGATGTTGGACGCTTAACCACTTTTCCAACAGGGTGGAAAAGTAACGTGGCTAAGCGCCCACCCTGCCTGTCAGGGCTGCACCGAGAGCAGCAGACAAGTTGCGCATCCTTGTGACCAATTTCACTGACTCTCAACACTACCAGCTCGGTTTTGCATACAAGATTGAGTATGTGAACACAGTTGTAAAAATTGACCCTTATTCAGAAGTGTCTGGCGAACATTTGATTTGAGCTCACACTGATTCCGCCTCGAGTACAAGCAGATCTCTGAGGAGTGGAGTATGTCCAAGAACGTTGGGGCAACGCGAAAATGATGCTGCGCATGCAACAGGCTGCGGCTGGCTTACGAAAGATGGAATAAGTTTGTTTCTTAACTGAGCCATGAGAGGTTGAGCAGCTAACGCCTTTCCTATGCCTACATCTCCCAGAATGCTATGCAGTTCTGAATTGGAGTTCAGTAAAATTGTCAAAACTCTACCGGACGTATTTTCTACTGACATCGATCACATCTGTATCACGATATATATAGTTATTGTTTCATTGGCCAGTCCTAGTCACAGAGCTATTCTGAGAATAGTTCTCAGAATATCACTTTTTCGCCTTCCTGGTTTGAGTATTCAATAATTTGTCATGTTATGACCAGAGGACCCATCATACCTGTATGGGTTAGAGACCACAGCTGCCCATGAATAGCTAAAATACATGAATACTTGAGACTTCCTCTAAAAATGCTTGTAAATGTCTACTTTAAAAGTTCACATACCCAATATACCATAACCCTATTGCAGTCTTAAGAGATGGGGTCTATTGGACCGTGCAAGCTTGTAACTCTGTCTGGCAGGGTCACACTGAGCCCGTGGGCACTTGTACAAGGTTTTTGTTTTGTGTGGTTTCGGGAACTGACATTCTGACAGGATGAACTCTCACTTCTGACTGTGACATCTGCCGCGCTCCTCCTGAGCATCGAGCTAAGACTATGGAAGGGTTAACATACATTTATGCACGGCAGAAGCCTTCTTGGCACTACAGCAAAAGCTAACATCCACAGTCTTCCTTATCTCTGCTATTTGGGAGTCAATCAGGATAAAAAAACATGACTTTGTGCTGACTGCTGCCAGCCAATAGCATGTCATGTAGCATTGTGCCTTAGCATGTCAGCCTCCCAATCTGCATTTTACTTCAAATAAATTTAAGAAAAAAAAAAATCAGTGAATGAGTGAATTGTCCAAGAATAACCGAAGTGAATTACTTATGCTCCACATCAAAATCCGTGAATACTGAACTGCGAATCATCTGGTGTACCACCACTCTGAATGTTTAAGGGAAACCTCTGATCAGTTTAAAATAGTCTTGTAGCTCCTATTTTCTGTTAAACTTAACTCATAGATTTAAGGTCTTCCACGTTAACACTTCCTCTAAAAATGCTTGCAACAGGCCGTCTGTGTAGGAAGAGGGGGTAACTGAGACCCAAACACAGGCTCTGTGAACCATTAACAGAATGGGACAAAGCATTGCTACTGCTGCTCTGTGTGTGGTCCATGTTTCCTTTGGACACGTCTGTCCAAATTAAATATCAAAATTATTATTATTTATTTTTTTTACTTTATCCATCTGTACCTAAAAATTGAAGTTTTGGGTTAGCTGTAGTATACTTCATACTAGCAAACTACATCTTTAAGTATCCACTGGTAACTACGACTATGTTCAGTAAATTTGAATTTGTGTTTCTCTGCACATTTCAAATACTTTTGAAAATAATAACCTTTAAGCATACTTTTCATTAAGCCCGCATTCCTGTAATTTTTTATTGGTCTATTGCAATTTTCTAATCAAAATATTTAAATTAACTATAAGCAGAAAAGCATAATAAAAAAACTGAAATAAAGGAGTGAAAACATCAGTCTGTGTGAGATTGAATCTATGCGTTTAATTCAGTGAACTGAGTTACTAGAATAAATGAACTTTTCAATATTATTCTTTATTTAACATGAATCTAATGTAGATTGGACATTCATTGTTTTTATGCTTTAAATTCTTTAAACAAAACCAATTGTGAACATAAGTCTAAGCAAATCCCAATACAGTACACAGCTCAGAGTTAAATATTAGAGGGTGCTGTGTGCATGGCAGTGCTGCGATCAACCACACAGGGCGACAATGGAGCATGATTGGACACGACAGTTGGACCAAGGGCCCTTCATTGTGCTCTCGATGGCCCCGTGGCCCCTGTTCCACACTGTCATTAAAGGGGGGAGAACATTTATGCTCTTCCTCACACCACCTGTTGTTAACCTCTCTCCCTCCCAAAACTGTAACCCCTTCCCCCAACCATCCCACAGCTTTTGTCTCAGAAACCTCTTTATGAGATCAACACACACACACACACACACACACACACACACACGCCCGCCCACGCACACAAACACATGGTGGTCACTAGTAACACTTGCCTTTTGTATGGTCTAATTAATTCATGGATATCCTCTGGAGGAAGGTTGGCCAGTGTGTCTGGCTCGATGACCAGCAGACGGCCGGATCATACAGAGGGGAATAAGCCAGAAGCCCACAGCCTCACTCCAGCCATCTGATCCCCCCCTTTCGAAATGACCACCAGTTCGCTCTTTGACAAGGCCTGGAGCCGCAATCCCATTAGTGAAGCATGAACACGCATCAGATCCTTTCTAAGTTATTTTAAAATATTTGCTACCAAAGGTCCCGACACTGTATTCAACAGTGGAGAGAAATATTGTCTAAAGAATTGATGCGCTGTTTCTCTCATTCAGCTACATTGAGTGATAGACCAACACATAGTATCGTCATGTGACGTCACGTTCTTCAGAAAGTAGCCCACACCGGCATAACAAACGTCAAAACAACTCATGTATGCATTAACTCCTATAAATCTTGATTAAAAACAAACCTAATCTCACCTAATCTCACTTTTATTTAGTTGATTTCACTGTAAGAACGGCCATAGGGTGTATTTGTGGATTTTCACTTTCTACAAGGTAAGATTAACGTTCATATATTTTATAAATAAGCAAGCTTAGTAACATTCAATCAAATATTGCATTATGGAAAAGCTAATCATCTAATCATTAGTAACCATGAAGATCATTAGTAACCTCACCATCATGTAGCCTAACGTACAAAAAAACTGGCAAGCATTTAGATTTTTTTAAGCATTTAAATCTGCTCCAATTTAAGGGGGAAGCCAATTACAACATAGTGGTATAAATAATATGTAATAAATAAAGTCAGCGATTTGATCAAATCAACAAACAAGTCCTGAGGGAGAATGTATAGGTTGTTTTCTAAGCTAGCTATCTCCAACTTTTGTAAATACTGCTGTCTATGAACCCCAACTAGGCGTTCTACTTCCGTAGATAAATTAGCTCTACTTGAACAAGTGAAGCCATGGCTATACTGGCAAAAATAATTTGGAAAAACAATGGCAGTTGCTCCATTCAATATTCCTGTCTCTCACTTTATGGCGCCTCAAAAATAATAAGGTGACATAGTTGAAAAGGGTCAGTAATTGTTTAGTGGAAGAATAATGAAGTATGACATTCTGACTTTCAGCTGTTTTGGTGAAAGCCTCCGAGAGTTGATAAAGAACTTAAAGACCAAACAGCTTTTGGAAGATAAAGGAACACAGCGGAGGTCAGGGAGGAAGTTGTGGAGAAATTTAGAGCAGAGTTAGGTTCAAACCTATACAATCCATCATCCCAAAATGGAAAGAGCATGACCTACTATATCATTGCAATGCAAACCTACAAAAATGTGAAGATCCTCCTAAACCGACAGGCCAGAAAAAAATATCACGAAGAAGAAAAGCAGACAAAATCTGTTGAAAGGACAGACATTTCCATAAATCTTGCTTTTATAGGAGAGTGTTAAAAAATAGAAAGTCCTAAAATTATCTGTCTAGTTGGCCACAAGCCATGAAGGTGACATTGTAAAGGTGGAAGATGATTCTCTGCTCACTCAGATCAAATATTGAATTTTGTGCGTCTCATGTAATATGCTACATGTGGAGAAAAATTAACACTGAACAGGACCCTGACAAAAGTGTCATCCCACTGAAACATGGCAGTGGAGGTGTTATGCTTTGGGGAGTCCTGTGAGGCACAGTTTGTGGATGACCCCTTTTCTACATGACTGCACACCAGCACACAAGCTAAGGGTCATTAAAACGGGAAGAAGCAAGTTTAATATGGAAGAACCAGAGTGCCCTGAACCACAATGCAACAGAACCCAGTGGGGATAAATTAGAGCAGAGACTGAGTCAGGCCTTGTGCCAGCAAAACTTTGCTACTAAAAAAAGAGGTCAGGACCAGGAAAGTTCGACACCCACTAGGTTGAAATGTCTGGTCTGTTATAAATCCCTCACCAATCTCCAAACTGTCTACGGTGGATGATGACTTCTCGGAGGTAGGTATGCTTCGTTTCCACTGAGCGGTAGGTCACGCTATCTTAAAACTCAAAAGCCTAACATGGCATCATACTACAGCAAATGTAAACCATTGGTATGTCTCAGTGAAGTTTTTCTGTCCCCCCAGTTAATGGACTATCTACTGTGAGACCAGGAGCTCCACCCTAACTGTATAGTCCTGTGGACCTACATTGAAGGGGGCACAGGAATGGTGTGGTACGGGTTGATTATATTTGATGTTTTTACAATGGTAACAGACAAAATTGTGTCACAAACTGCACTGACTGCACTACCGCTCAGTGGAAATGAGGTTTTATATAATCAAACTTTAAAAAAACATCCCTAATGGGTTATAAAGCAAAGCGATACCAACTGGATGTCTGACAATAGCTCAACTGATGAAAAACCTCATGACAGTTTTAATGGAGTTAAGGGCCCAACATGGTCAGAACAAAGTTGAACTGTCGAAGTCAAGTGGTTGTGGAGAGACGTTGTGTGCTTTTGCACACAACCTCCAAAGTCCACAAGACACACAGATCAGAGCTCCTGTGAAATCCCTCGTGCTGCAGTATACGTCATTGTGTTTTTTCATATGTGTGATTTACGACAGCATAGTGAACACAGCAATCATGGCAGAGGGCAATACCTATTTCTAGGTGTTGAGAACAAGGCGACGCAATTTTCGTCACACAACTATGACAATGACAACGGATTTCAGCAATTCTGCCCAACCATGAGGAGCCCTTGAGACTCTGACTTAAGAACTAATTAGTTTATGCAAATGTTTCCCTCAGTTTATGGCCCCCTTCTCACAAGCAGAGCGGTCACTGCCCTTACAGTAAATGTTTATTCCACGGCAGGGCATTAAGACACCAATTCAATGTGACAACTTGAAGTCATTTTCTGTCTGCTAGTTATACAGCCACACTGACCTTACTTGTACTGCAGCGATGTCGGTGTAAACAGAGACTGATTGCAGGTGAGTAGCTATTTAGCTGGAAGGGCACAGAGCAGTGCAGCTGCATCTGGCTGTGTAGGACAGCATGCCCCGCAGAGCTCCCATCACAGCCCATATGTCTACACAACGCTACGCTTAATAACAGGGACAGAGGGCAGCTCCAGGACGGAACACAGAGAGGAGTATGGAGGGGGGAGGACTCACGTAAACGTGAGCGTATGAGTTTGTCTGTGGTCACCTTATCCATTTGATCAGATGCACCCAACCTGCTCTCCTTCCACCATAAAGTCTTTCTAACTCCCTAAGTCCTTCACTCAAATTCAAATCCATCAACCCTGAAATCAGTTTGTACTGCGAGGATTTCAGCCATTGTGTAGTGTGTGTGTAGGGGTGTGTACATGCAAGTATTTGAGAGAGAGAGGGCAGCGGAATGAGACAGGAGGCTCTAGCTGGTGACAGTGATGTTCAGCTGCTTCCTTCACTCTGGTCTTCAGGATTACTGTGGGTGAGAAAGTTGGACTGGACTCGGCATGCACCCACCTTCACCTGTTAATGTCTGAAATTCTTGAAAACAGCTGCGATTCTGACCCTCAGGGCCTGATTGTTCCTGTTTCTCACCTCCTCCCCCTAAAAAGAACCCTGGAGGTGTGCTGGATTTCTGGGTGAACCAGCCCTTAAAGGTTATTCCACTCAGTTAAATTGAAAATGCTTGAACCCCTTCCGGCCCCCGCACAGTGAAATCTCCTTTTCTCCTCACACATCTGGATGAATATTTATGAGCCATAAAGTCTGTCGCTCGAGTAGCCTATGAAATGAAAACGTCAGAGAAAGAAGACGTTAAAGAACAAGCTAGCAGGAAGTGAGGCATGTCACTCTAAATGTCACATCCTGGTGCAGCCAGGGCACTGCAGGCTATTACATCTACTGTACTCTCTTTGTGAGACAAGTTGGCCTCTACTATAGACACAGACTTTATGGAACGCATATTCAAGCTTAAAAATGATGACAAAGATATTAGCCAAAAGACACAGCATCTGATCCTACTGTAAGGTTTTAGGATTAGAATTGCAGATGACAGCATATTGGAGTAGCTCTGTTATGTTAGCTCTGATTTTTTTGTTCACCTTTTTTCTTTTTTTTTTTTGGTTGAGGCGTTGCATATTTGGATAATTATTTCCTCTAGTTTTGGATGCTGCGCCACTAGAAGGAATTGTCTTCTTACTTTTTAAATTTCGCACAGTTGTTATGATGCCTAGCAACAAGGTATCTTTTTAACAACAGGGAGCAGCTGATTAGCATCTCAAATGCTCAGATAATACCTGAACTTCAACCTCAAATCCCAGAGGAGTTGAAAATGAGGCTTTATGGATGCAGATCAAGACTACAGAACAAAAGAGAAAATAGGTTCAAACCATCTTTTCCATTGATTATAATGGGCAAAGGGTCATTACCCCAACTCCAGTGTCTCTTTAACCATATAGCCAGAAAGAAATTTACTTAAAGAGGAGTAGCAAAAGCAAATGAGGTGGAGTATTTCATATCACTTCTTACTAATTTGTTCGATTTGTTTCTACCAGTATAATTACACACTTACTCAAACTGCAGGGGCTATTCCAGTTGATTTTTTGACCAAAATATTGGCATTCCAACTTCTCAGTTGAATTGAAAGATAGCACAAATTTTCTAAATGTGGGGATTCAATTTTTAGGAGGCGAAAGAGAATCTGTCAGTACAACCAAGGTTTACTAAGTCGGCGAATAATGCGCAGATACATTTAGAACACGACTAAGTGAAAGCATTATTAATGACTTTATTATAATAAATATATTCGCTGACTTTATTTATTACTTTTAGTCATTAAACAACCCTGATAGACTTTCATTAGTCCTCTGGCTGAGCATAGCAGTTGCCTTGCTGGATCTGAGCAGCATATCAGGCGTATCGCCGCCTGATAACCAATTTTAGGTTTTGTGCAGACTGTGTACTTGGCGCTGTACCATAAATTCTACACACACATCTGTGGGAGAAACTGTTTTGTGTGTCAACCTGTGTAACAGAATGCCAGAGCTGGATCATTAAGAACAAAAGTTTGACACTCAGAAACCTTTAGAGATTCTGTGAATGTCGGTGTAAGCCTGTGAGGCAGCCACCAATAACGCACAATGTTTGCCACTGAAGGAAAAACAGAAAGTGTACTCAAAGAAATCATAGTTGTGGTGCATTGTCAAAAATCTGGAACCAAAAAGATTTTTTATCATTTCAGGGGTATCCACAGAATGAGAGATATCTGTCACTCATTATGAAAAGTGACTCTCAACACCTCCACCTACTCCATCACAGGTGATGTTCCTACAGAAACAGAGGAAGAGTGAAGTGAAAAGTGCGTCTTCCTGCAGTTAGAAGGGGAGGTGTAGGTGATGGACGCGCTTCACACATTCACGATATTTTTGGAAGATGAGGAATGATTCATCGACTGTTTTTCTGCGAAGGCGGGTAGAGTTGGGTTTTGGGTACAACAGCAGGGTTGAATCCTTTCAGGAAAATGGATGCCTTGTCATAAAATCATTGGCAGCAGTCTGAGGTTTCACTGATTTTACTGCAAATACATGGAGTTAAGCGGCAAACCAAAGCGGGCCTGAGTTAAAAAGGGTTTGTGAACCCGCTTTAAAGATTATTGATCTGTGTTTATCATGCCAGATTTATAAATATCAGCTGAAGATATAGATTGGACAGCAAGACAGTCCTGAGTTTGAATCCTGATCTGAGTTTATTTCTGGATGGAGTTTGCATATTCTCCTTGGGCAAATGAGGCTTCTCTCCAGGCATCCCAGCTTTCCCCACAGCCCAAAAACATGACTGTTAGGTTAGTTGGTTTCACTAAAAATAAATGTTTGCATCTGCAGAGCTCATCATTTAAACTACTTCTCAGTCCCATGCTCCTAAGATTGTTGTTAAACGGCTTAAAGGAGAAGAAGCATTGTTGTGTTGACTTGCTAAAGGGTGTAGGAAAGGGAAGGAGGATCTTAAAGAGACAGAGGCCAATTTCAAGGCGTTAGATAGGGCTATGAAGTGGAGTCAAAGTTATTTTTGATATATACAGCATTTTACCTACTGAAGGTAACATAAGCTGGGTTCGCACAGCAGGGGAATACAACCCAAAATCTGGCTTTTTGTGGTCTCAACTGCCCAATTCTGATCTTTTCACGCCCACCCAAACATCCATCCATTTTCTAACACCCTTGTCCCTAGTGGGGTCAGGAGGGGTGCTGGTGCCTATCTCCAGTGAACATTTCGGGCGAGAGGCGGGGTTCACCCTGGACAGGTCGCCAGTCTGTTGCAGTCCCACCCAGACACCCCAAAAAATCGTATAAACAACTGTTCAAAATTATAAATATGGACTTATGAAAAAATGGAAAAAGAAGTGTGCCTCATAGCATATTACATAACATATTAGTGTAATTGAGATTTTACTTCTTTCGTTTCTCGACCATAATTTCAGTGAGAAGTGTAACTTCTCTTGTTTTAGCTTTTGTTTAACAGCCGCCAGCTCTATTTTGTTGCTTGTTGTAACTGCAGGATTGGTCAAGTGCAAATCATCTGGGTTGTGTGTTTGATAGGAGCAGAGCAGGGTGGGGCTACATTTGTACATTTATTGCGCAAGTCACTGTACTTGTTGGAGTGTAATTAATCTCTGCATCTTACTTTCTTTCCTTCTTCAACAAAGTAAACTTGCTCCTTCTCTATGTCCTCCTTCTCTAACACAACTGTATACTGTGCATTCTGGTTTGATTTTCTCTGTGCTGTATGCACTGTAGGGTCATTAAACACGCCACAGAAACCCAACACGCCCACCAAGCAAATCATTTTGGCCCAAAGTTCTGGTGTGAACTCTAAAATACCTCAAATCACAATCCCACCACTCCTGGATCTGACTACGTATCCAAACAGACGTCTCTACAGAAGTTGCAGTCAGTGCTCCAAAAAAGATAATTTCTATGAATTGTGCTTTCTTTTTATCAGCTTCACCGTCTTGTTATGATCAATCCTGTCGGCTCCCATTGTTGAAAAACTTTACAATGGATCCCTAGACGCCAACGTCCATTATGACTTCCGTAAATGGAGAGCTACTCTGTGACGCCTACGTTCTTCTTCTGCATGCGGGTCACTTTGAGGATATAAACCCCTCACATAGCATTTATTCAGTAGTACGATCACACATGCACACACACACACACACACACAAAATCTGACTTCAGCAAAAAAAGCTATAGTAACTTGACTATACCTGGAAAATACATAATACCCCCTTTTAATTAGAAATGTTCACTAGCAGCCTGGCTCTGGAGAAAAAAACCCGAGGAGTCACGCAGAGTCCAATCTGACAGGAGTTTGTTGTATTTTAAGAAAATGGGATCTAGTGGTGGGAAGCTGCCAGCTGCCCCTCGTCCTCTCCCTGCAAGACAGTTTCCCAGCCTTCCTGTCCAGCAGCGACAACCGCTATCTCTGTCTCTTGAACTGGCTGTCATCCGTCCACATTAACAGGACCGGGCGCAGAGGCCCGGCCGCGGCGTGACAGCAGGCTGGGCTCTGTGGAGCGGGTAAAGATAGGACGTGGTGTCAGAGGGGAGTGCGGGGGGCTCAGGGTGGAAGCTGCCAGGAGATCTGACATCAAGGTCGAGGTCTGTGTTTCAAGTTAACTGAGCCGAGTGAGGCTCATGATAAGAAAGCATGGAGTCCTTTGAAGCGATGTCTGCTCTTCCTGACTCTCCCAGCGTGTCTAACGTTATTACCAGTGAACTCTATCTGGGATTTAAATCCTGTCTCATAACAGGAGCCTCCGGATATTTGACACCTGTTATACAAACAGGCACTTTAAGGGCTCCAACACCTTATCTCACCTGCACACAAGCCTCCTTTCACACTTCACTCTTCATCCTTACTCTGACTGATTCGCTCTACAGTTCTGCATTTCAGGGAAGCCGTTAAAGCATGACACGCCTCCATACGTTTGATTTTCGGTTGCAATACTTGATAATCATCCTTCACACCAGTTTTGTTACTTTCTTTCCTTCCCTGACGTAGCAGTTGAGCTCTGACATCACTCACTCGCCACCTCCAGCGACGCGTTGCGGCTGACGGCCTCGCCTAGGTAGTTGCGCGCCACGCAGACGTAGACGCCTTCGTCCGGTTTGCTTCGCCGCCCGTGGACGATTCGCAGGAAGAAGAGCGAGCCGCTGGGCAGCAGCATGCGGTGGGAGCGAGGGTCCTCTCGATCCGTCTCCACCCGCTCGCCGTCTTTGTACCACTCCACGGTGGGCGTGGGCCGCCCCTCGGCCTTGCAGTTGAGGGTCGCCGGTTCTCCCTTGGACACGATCAAATCGGAGGGATGCTCGATGACCCGAGGAGCAGCATCCTCCAACCTGGGGCGAGATCCTGAAGGAACAGAAAGGAACACAGAGTTAAAGTTGGCCTTATTCTTACTATGGATAATCATGTATTATTATTTTAGAAAGCGTGAAAATCATTAATGACTGACATAGCACAGACATCTAGAGTACCTGGTGGAGAAATTACTTGCAAATAAAGGTTTATGCATTTTTATAAGTAATGTGGAACCTTGTAGATCATCAAAAGACAGATGCATAATGTGGCCGAGCACCAATGGGCATAAATAACACACTCAAATGTCTTGCTTCAAAAACATCTAAATTTACACACATAACTAGTTCAGACAGATCAGTTTATGCTCCCACATCAAGGCAAAAAAAGAAGGCAGATTAAAATTTTGTACAGCTTTGTGAGGGTGAAATCTCGCATGCTGCAAATCACCAGTTGTGAATCTTATTTTCTCAACAGATTGGAAGGTAGATGCAGGTGGAGCTGGTGCCATTTAGGCTAATTGCCCCACATTCCCCTTTTTTTGTTTTACTCAGATGAGAAAAGCACAGTTATGTGGAAAGCAATATCAGCAACTTAGGCATCCTGAGGTGTAAGAAATGCTGGGTAAATGAAGGAATACCAACAGAAGACCGTGTCACTTTTATCTTTGTTTTTTGGATACTGGATGCTTGAGTGTAAATTGGATGTTTCCTCTTTTTTCTAACACAGTGTTCTATTTCTTTGGCACCATATCAATGTCTTGCGTTGCTGTAAATTGTTACAAATCTTCATGTTTTTGGAGTATTTATTACAGAGCTGTTAACCTTAGACTTCAAAAGAAGATTCTGCAAAAGAAGGTGATGGTGAAGAGCGGAAATGACCATTCACTGTTCGTTGACCTTTAAGCTGAAAATCCAACCTTGCTCCTATGGTCATCCTATGGTAGCTACAGTCATAATCAGCTTTTGATTTGTTTCTTGGCCTGTCAACAATCTTATATAAAGCCCGAGCCACTGAATCCGGTTCCGGCCAATAACAGTTTTGGTCTATTATGAACCACGCCCATGCAGACGTGGCCTGGTGTGTAACATTAGTGGAAAAAAAGCCCACGGCTGGTGTTGTTGAAACACTAACCTTAACTAAGGCAAGTGAAGCCCGTAGAGCTTTAGATGCTGTTCTGGCTTCTTTTGTGATTTCCTAGATGAGGCATTTACTTCTCCCAGTGCCATGATTTGAATTGTCTTCCTCCCTTTAAAATTAAATCATTGTTTGATAACTCTTCATTCTGTCTGCTCGGGTTATTATTTTCAGATATTTGATTTTTAAGTGTGACATATCTTAAATTACTTTTTATTTTGAGCTTGGATAAATCTTGTGCCCGTTGGCGATGCGTTCAAGGACCAGAACCTTTATTTGGAGCTGAACCGGTACAGCCTGCAGGTCCATTCAAAGGAACTAGTTCAAAGGCTCAAACTTTGCTGACACTATCTGATAAGAAAAGCAGTCAGAATTCCTCCAACCAGCAAATCCTTTCTAAGGTTTAGGAGGATTAAGAACTCCTCTAAAGTGCTTCTTGTAGATGGGGATATAGAGAATAGTGTGATGGTGCTTTTTTCAATCCAATTACCCTCACAAAGATGGGGAAATGGGATGTTGTAACAAACGGAAATGGTCCAGAGGAACTGCACTTGCTTAGAAATCAAATAAAGAGAACAGCTGGGCTCCAGTCTGGAATTGTCTGAAATGCACTTTATTTGCACATTTACATTATGCAATACAAAACATCTATTTTTTTTTTTACCTTAAAATTTCACTGTATAATTTGTTGAGCTAGAAAACAGAATAGTTGGAAGCCAGTTGGAATTATTTTTATTTTTCTGCCATATACCTATGAAAACTATTTCAATAGATCAGATTACCAATGATTGTGATTGTGATTGTGATCAGTTTCTTTCTAACCAAACTGACTGAGAGGAAGAATGCTGATTGGTTTTCAGACTCTACAAATGGGTTGTAGTATTAGCAAGTGCTTTAGTTAAATGAAAACATAAGAAGCAGCTGAACTGTAATTTGCCAGAAATTAACAAGATCTAATTTCTGGCTTATTAAAAGGACCATATAATGGGAAAAAAATTAATCTTTGTGAAAATACCAACAAAGAAATTGAGGGAATCACAGCTCTGTCCTGATCTAGAAAAATGTCATTCAGTAAGCTGTTCACACACACGCGCACGCCCACGCACACACCACATCTTAGCTTACATGTATCCCATCGTTCCAGCTTCACTTCCATACATGTTTACTTAAAAAAATTCCTGCTGCATTCACTGTGACACGATCTCTGTCCATCAGATATCACCATATTAAAATGGCACAACATTTCTCACCAAAGTAAAGTCCGACTCAGCACTATTCAGTTGCTGTCAGAATGGCACTTTGTCTCCTGAACTATTTTCAAGTCACAATTATAAGTCCCACATGTTTTACAGAGACTGTTTCTTAGTGGTTTAAGCTCAACATGCTGTTGAGTCTATGGTTGACACTTTTATTTTGAAGTAAGAAAGGAAGTAGTTCATGAGTTGCTCTGTGGTGTTGACAGTCTGACCACAAAAAATATTTTTTTTCCTAGTACCTAACAGTGCGGCTCAACTCTACAAGGTTTGGGCTCTTTTCCATTACAATTGAGTAAAAGCCCTAATAGGTGTGTTCATCATTATATAAGTTGAGTTCCAACAGCCTGAAAAGTAGCACAATGTGCCCTGTACACAGCACAACAAAATGTCATGCTAGCTATGTTTACATTCCCTGATGGGATTTAAATGTATTCAGATTAAATAATCAGAATGTATTCTTTATATTAGCATAACATTAATTAGTCTGATCATGACATACACCAGGCTTTATTCAGAGTAAAAGTAGTGACATGAGTTGTAAAATTTCCTTAAGCAAAACATAAAAGTTGTACTTTGTCTATGGTGAACATAAAATCAAACATACATGTGTTCGTATTGAGCGCCAAAAACGAATTTGCACCAGCTGTAGCCCTGCTGCCCTTCCCCGCTTTCAACCTGACTGGACCCCAGCAAAGTAGGTTCTAGCAAAGGAGCTGGTACCACATAACAGTTACTAGTGGGAAACTCTTATAACGGCCGAGTCAAGCTGCACTGAGCAGGCGCTAGTGGAAAAGAGCCAAAATAGGCTGCAATGGGGGTTACGTAAGCATTTAATAAGCTTCCTCGAATATTAAATCGTTTTTTGTAGAATTTTAGGTACTTGATACAAGGGAAAAGAGGACAAGGTGACAAAGGAAATTAAAGTTTTGCTAGAAGTGGGAGAACAAATAGATCGGATAGATATTAGCTGTTAGCCAACTGCCATTAGCCGCTAGCAAAGTTAAAGAAGTCATCTGCTTTGAAGCTTCCCACTGACACTAAATGACTTTAAAGCTAGTTATGAGATAAAACCATTACTAGTTTTTTCTGATTAGTAAAAAATACAAGAACTTGATAACACTGAAACTGAACTGAATAATTTTTATTTTTAATTATTTATTTATTTTATTTCGAACAGACAAAAGTAAAATCAAGAAAGAAGAAAAGAGAAATTATCATCCCCAAGTGACATGCAATTTTATATTATCTGATCGAAAAGGAGTAGGTAGAAGATACAGGATCTTATAATGTCCTGCTCCTTTCATACTCATCAACTTCTAATCAATTAAATGTCGAAACACCAAAACGACAAATTATTTCCACTTTACATGATATTTAAATCTCACATTCTCATCTTTATGTGTACAATTATTTAAACACTTTTTATATAGTCCTTCTTTAAAACACGGACTCTAAATAAATGTTATAAATACAAAGGATAAAACTGTACAGCTAAGTAATAGAAAACTGTGTTATCCATCTCATAATGTAAATATAACATGTGGCACTACTGATCATGATACACATCAAACAATTATAGATTAGATAACAATATATATAGATACTGACTATAAGTATTGCTTTTTGTGTATAAATAATGATTTTCTTCCCCCTGTGCTTCTCCTCTGACATTTTCGTGAGTTTTATCTGGGCTGTTCACCAAGATGTAGTGTATTGTTTATTTATCAGGGCAGAAATAAACCACAGTGGTTAAGAGCTCAGCAGAAGAGCCCATTTAAGAGCTAACTCATAAATTTTACAGCGTGAGCAGCGGTAAAGCATACTGCGTGGAAATCGAAAGAAACGTTTTTTAAAGAGGACCAGACGACCGTGGGAGGCAGAGCTAAGTATCAACAAAGAAGATCCAAGAGGAAACCACTGAACACCATCTCTTATGGATGACACGCATGGCAGCAGAGGAAACGTAGGCTTCATGAAAAGATCCCTCATCCCAAATTGAAATGCTCTGCCATCTGTACATGGGCTGTTACCCACATGTCCGGATCAGTCAGGGACGTGGAGGAAATAGTCATTGCTTCCATTACAACTCCAAAAGACGTTCTTTGACCCCGGACCTCTCCATAGGATCCCTTTGTGCTGCTGCAGGCTGCACATTAAACTGACAGTAAAACGCTACTGATCTGCATGATAGAGACTGACTGCGCTGACACACATCTCAAGGATATTTGAATTTCTAAGATGAGCAGTATTCCCCAGCTCCCCAGCTCAAAGTGAGTGAAAACATACACAACGGATAGGGACAGGGCTGGAAAAGAGGAACTCAGATCTGGTTAAGGAGACAGCTGGAGTCTGCCTGCTGATGTTGAGAAGAGTTTCTGGTATGAACACCGTGATCCCTCTAAGGACCTATAAGCTGCTGTGCACAGTGCTCTACAGCAGGATGGCAGCAACTTTTAGAAATACATATGAGCTAATGAAGCCACAGGGATGCAGCAGGAACCCAGGCTGAAAGCCTGGGAGTTTGACGAGAGAGCTGCGTGAAGGAGAGATGAATTACTGCCAAAATAGCCAAAAGGAGAAAACGTCTCATTTCAGAGAGATCTGGCTGCAGATCAGGAACCAGCTGTCCAATATCAGTCTTCATCATGTACCAACTTTCTGGTCAATCTCTGACTCATGTCCAGACAAATATGTGTCCAATGCAAAAGTGGGGACACAGGGACCTGTGCTTCCCATCGACAGTGCTCTGTTTTATGGATGGGCATTTATTGTATCAATTATAATTTATCGTCACTTCTTTAGGTGACTGGTGTCCTAAAGAAGCGTATAACAAATCGGTATGTTTTTCAAGAGCAGTATTTGTGTGTGTCTGTGCCATGCAGTCAGACCCATAAAGTTTCCAGAAAAAAAAAAAAGATAAATTGGTCTTATTGCCACTTTTATCATTATCACAATAGCACCACAAAATATCAGGATCAAACTTTATAGCCCACCTCTACTTGGTTTTGCTTATGAAAGTAATTAGCTTTTGCTCACTGAGACACGCAAGAGATAAATGTTACATGTGTGAAGCTTTATAAACTTACACTGATATAAGCCTACATCTGCTTCTTTAACAGTACAATAAGTGACTCAGTGAAGCCACCAACCTTCAGTGAATATATAAAATATTGAATATTTTAACAGATGTATTATCTATCGATATTGATCCCGCGTCTATCGCGATGCATATTGTTATTGATTCATTGTCCAGGCCTATTTCAATGTGATGTTTGCATTAAACTCACACAAAAGTGACAGAGCCGCAGTTTGACAATGATTTCAACCAATCTCAAACTCAAAATTTCATCAGGGTTTTCGATTTTATTTTCAATCAACCAAATATAGAAAAGTTTAAATGCTTAAGCCCCACACTGTTGGCTTATTCACTTTAAAACCCTTAAAAGGTGCAAAGAATAAAAGCCAGCACTCACAAAGCCATGTTTCCATCAAAGTAAAGAAGCGTCCAGTTTATTTCAGTTAATTCCACTTCAGCAGCTCTGCGGCCTCAACTTGCCCCTCCTACCTGCTGAGGCCGAACTGACAGACTGAACATCAAAAAGACTTCATCACAAAGAGCAGCACTCTGTATTTATACCATATTGAACCATCAGGAGGAATGCATACACAGAATAAATTACTGTCAAACAACTTCAAAGTCTTTTGCAGCCGCTGAGATAAGGTGAAGGAGAGAAAGAAATCTAAAAAGGTGACAGGGAACTTTAACGTAGCTCAGAAACGAACGAGAAGAATTCAAAACAAAGCAGCCGAGAGCAGGACAGACTCCCGCCGCAGTCCTTTCAGTAGCAGGAGTTGGCATGAATTTTACTCTTTCAGTGGAGTTACAAACGTTTCAGCATGAGGACCAGTCCTGGTGTGTCCAGCTGAGATGCAGTCCTCATCCAGCCAACTTATTTTACCATTTACAGCAGCGGCCTTTCATCTCTGAACGGATTTAATCCACAAGCTCATTAAGACACAGCACTGACGACCAAATGATGCTTAAAGTATTCATGCATTGCTATCCGTCACTGGATCCAGCTGACTCCAAGGAATACAAACCTTAAAATGTCCCAAAATAGCCAAACATCACACTGACAAAGTGCGTGGCACATACTATGGCACAAAAATACATTATTCAGAAATAATCCTCTGTTATCAAGTGACAGGTCAGATGAGTGGGGGGTCAGCTTGCGATGGGAGACACGCTCGTCGTGTCGCTGCTAGACGATAAAGACCTTGACAGGAATCCTCAAAACAAGACTCCAACAAAAAGAACGCCGCATAAATCCAGGCTGTTAGGTAAAGGAAGGAGGAAATCAAGTGGCACAGACACAAAGTGGAGAAAAGAGCTCTGTGGAAAGTTCACTTCAATATAATTTCACTTGACAAGCTATTTGTTTGGGGTGACAGGCTGTTAAATGCTTTTTCTGCACATCTGCAGCACTGAAATGCTTCCAACACCGTATCTTTCCATTACAGCCGCGTTCCAACTGAGACGCTGTTCTGACTCCAAATTACACCAGGGAGGACCGTTTGTGTCCATCCGTCCATCCATCCATCCATCCTTCCATCCTTCCATCCTTAAAATCGCCTAATAAATATAATCCAGGTTAGGTATCAGAATATTAGCGCTTAGCTCTAGAACAAATCCAAAATGGAGGCTCTTCAAGCTCTTATTCTTCCAATCCCGATGGGGGTAAAACACGCCTACCATTTTGATGTCTACGCCCCATCTCTCTAAGCAAATAAAACCAGGACTAAGCTGAGCTCACGCACATGGTGTGCCTAACATATCCAGTTCTTTACTCTACAGACACAGCCGTTAAGTATTCACTCTAAACTGAATTCCAGCAAGAGGGTAAAAGGAAGAGGTGCTCTTGGTGAAGAGGAACGGAGGAGGAGGAGGAAGAGGAAGGGGGGGATCATCAAAGGCATTGCAACAATCTTCTTATGCCATGCTCATTCTTTTCACCATGGCTTCCCTTTTACACAGTGTGTTGTTTTACTGCTCTCTCGCCTCCTCCTACTCCTCCTATTGATTTTCACAGAATCCACAGGAATGCATTTGCAAAATCTGCATTTACAGTTGAATGTGCAACAGTCGTGTGAGGTGGGCTACAGAGCTTTCTTCTACACTCCCTCCCACTCTGCGACCAACCGGGCACAACAGTAACTTGCATGACAATACGTTGGATTCCCATCGAGGCACCCCCAGCGCTTCTTTAATTGAGTTGATACGAAGCATCTAAATGAGTTGAGTCTTGCAGTGGAAAGGAAAGCTAAGGGTATTTACCACGTCTCTCTAGGAGAATATTATATATTTCGTTCCTTAAAGAAGTAGGAATCCAAATGCGAGTCCTTCCTGCACGTTCCAAAATGGCCGACCCCACCGCCAGAGCAACTGAAGCAAAGTTTAGCTGAATGCTGTGTCAAGCTGACCAGGCAAAAGCAGATTGCTTTGCTTATCTAATAGGAACAGACAGTGCATTCTGATGGACCGTTTTTACTCTAAATAGTGCCTCTCTGGTAAAACAAGGTCATAAGGGAGCTGATAAGTCTGCCGTTCCGTTTGTTTTTTGGAAAAAACAAGGAGTGAGGATAGAGTTTGTAGGTGATTATGTAAACTTAGGTGATTATGTAAACTATTTTCATACTTGAACAACCAAAAACTCTTTAGTTTAATTAACCAATCAGAAGCTTTACTCTGTTGTGGTATGCCATTCTGATGGACTGATAGGATGATTAAACACACCAAGGCCTCAAGGTATAGCAATACACATAAAGTCAAGGTTATGGAGGCTGACAAGGGCAGCCCACTAAATGTCTGGATTGAGGCAAACTGTTTTTATATATCATTATACAGGAGATATTTGTTGAAACAAGGTGTTGTGATTGGCTTGTGATCGAATCTTTTCTACAGTAGCAAGAGCTAACAACGCTAGTTAGAACTAACATCCTTAGCAGGAGTCAACACTAGTAGTAGGAAACAACTTGAAAGATAATGAATGGATGTTTACACTGACATCGAGGCACTTTAACTCCTTGTAACACACCATTCTAACATATTTCAGAAAATGTTTTGATCAAGTTAGAAACTGGAGCTCTTAGCTGGAGCCCTTTCTGGTTGGCATTTCTAAGCAGCTGCTGCACAAACACCAGCTTTTTTAGCTTCCTCTGTCCTTCTTATTCTCAATTTTATTTCCTCTTGTCATTTCTACATCTATTTCAAAGTGCTCTAGTTCAAACTGAGAAGGCTGAACATTTCTTATTGCGCAAAAATTACTGTTCTTGTTCGAGAGAGCTTGGACCTAAGCACCTCGCGCACGTCATCCACCCAGAAGGAACTACAGCATAAACAACGTGGTGAGGTCGGTGTGACAATATTTTATTTTGATTTAGAAAACTGAACAGCCAACAGTATTCTTGTGCTGTTGTTTTTACATTGTAAGCACATGCTTCTCAAATAAAGTATAATGACATAACTAATCATGGATCCCTTTAAAGCATGTATGCCATATTTTCTTCCCTTGATTTTTCAATCAATCAAGTCAATCAAGTTTATTTGTATACCACATTTCAGCAACAAGGTAGTTCAAAGTGCTTTGCATCATAAAAACACAAAATACAAAGTCATAAAAGACACCATGCAGTCAATTAAGAACTAAAACAACTATTCCTCTTTCATAAAACACAGGAAATATGTGACTTTTCACCATCAGTGGGTTTTCTGACAGGACAGAGACAGCATGTGTATTTGCAGTCAACAAATATTGTGTTCTGGCATTTATTTCCAGCAAAAGGCTGCACATCGATCAATGTCAACTTAATTTTTGACTGAAAAACATTTCAGCCATCTGACAATGTGGCGTAATAGGAGAGGGAGCCTAAATCATATCATTTCATGTAGAACTGCTTTGGAAGATGCCAGTGAGCTTGAATCAAGTATGAAGAAATATTTAAATATGCTAATTTGCCACTTAGATTGTAAATTACATGTATTGAATTACCAAAAATTGTTCAAGACAACTCCAGGAGCTGCAATTCAAACATGTAAGCTATTGATAAAGTGGATGAACTGATGTGAAAAAGACGTCTTTCTTACATCAGCAAATACAATTAACGCAATATGAATGAGTAGTGCTGCTGTAATTATCTAATCAACAATCAATCATTAAGCTGAGACGCCACAAAGAACACAAGAAAGCGCGGCATCTCAAGTGCCTGCTAACCCTCCAGTCACTGCTTGTATATCAACAGGATAACACAATAACAGCTGTACCAGTAACAATCCCTTTTCACATAAGGAGCTGTCCCTGTCAGCTCTGGAGTCAGTCATAGACAGCTGCTGTCAAAACCCGTCAGCTACAGAATCACCCTGGTGTACCGGGCCTGAGAGCGCTCCATTATCAGCTGGCTTGATCTCACACCGAGCTTCTAAGTGTCAGACTAACACAAATATTCCCCACCTACTGACACAGTCATGGTAACAGCAGCAGCTCGACCCACGAGTTTGCAGTTTTCTCACAGCTTCACAGTGGGCTCCTCTGGGGCTGGCAGTGCAGGAAACCTGGGAAGCTTGAAGGTTTTGCCTGACTGGAAGGAGCTTTTGGTTAACACTACTATGTGAGAGGAGTCTGGGCCTTTAAATGTGACATACTCATCTTTAGAGTATGTACATACTAGTACCTTTTTTGGCGCCTTGGGCCAGCTAAGAGTCTGTTACGGACTTGTTAATTGACTTTGCCTTCAAGGACTGCCTGTGCCTCCTTTTTAATTATTCACCTTTTAAATAAATTATTGTAAATTTTATTGGTCTGTTTTGAAACTCTGTTCACAATCCTTGCAGTTATTTATTTGGTACACCACTCGGGTGCCACAGAATTTACATGACTAGTAAATATAATTAACTAAATATAACTAAATAGTTACATTTAGTTGTAACTAAATATAGTTCAAACTAAATGTGGACATACGCACATTTAGTTGTGTATGTCCAGATGTGACCCGATAGGTTGGTCTGTCAGTCCTCCCTCACAGCAGAGGGAAAGGGGACAGGAGCTGATTTTCAGACCTTTGTAAAGGTAGGTAAGATCAGTGGAAAAGATCGGTCTCACTTATAGGTATCAGCTAATCAGCAATCTCCCAAAACTAAGGACGTCAGGGCTGACTTATGAACTGATTAATTTATCAATGCACCCCTACTAGAAATATTGCCAATGACTTGTGCAGAAACAAAACTACGTAAAGTACCATGTGATAAACCCCAAGGAGTTATCCAGATTTAAACAACAGTGAAAGTTTTGGAATCGTGAAGAGCACTAAATGTAGCAAGATTTTCATTTACCTACAGAAATAAGTTTCTGTGGTAAGATCAGTAAAATTAAAGGTTTTTGTGACATTTTCACCATAACTAAAGTGTCAAATTAAAACGCCTATTTTCTACAATGTTTGAAGGAAGGCATTTAAACATCTTTAAGCAAAGTCTAGGCTATGTTGCAATAGTACGTGAATAGTCTTATAGCTGCTTTATAGCATGTTACTGGTTTCTAAAATAACAACAGCCTAATTGATTAAGGTGTTCGGCGGCTCTCCTATCATTTTCTAAATGGGGCGCACCGTCCCGCCAACGAGACCGGCCCCCAATAAGATCACAGCTTATAGTAATTGAAGGTGTTCACAGTTAAGCCCTAGGATAGACACTAAGTACTGATGAATAATTTCTGAACACAACTGTTGAGTAAAAGAATATAAAACAGAATGTTTCTTTTGTCACGTATCAAGTATCTTGCTACTTGATCCGATTTGCATAAAGAAGCAGCATTCAGAAAACATATGAAACATAAATAGCTGCAGAAGCCGTGAAGTCTTTTTCTATTTGAAAGATGGTAATGACTTTTAATTGTGTTTATACTGTACAATAACAGCTGTGTGAGAACACATCTGGTAAAACGCCTGGCACCTGCCACATCGAGGTATATTATTACCTCTCCACTGTTATGAATTATATAGTTCTACAGAGCTGTTTTCATGTCGTTTCCAACAGATTTGAAATGATTTCCCACGCTGCCTCATTCACTGCCTCATACTGTTGAGTGAGTTTGACAAAAAGTTCTTCTAAAACGTTCGAAATGCATATTAAAACCCCTTAGCTGTCATGATGACGCCGTTGTCCTCATGGACCCATTGACTTACTTGTAAGCATTATAAGAGTGACATTTCAAGAGTTTTACAAAGAGCAGCTTTAGGTCTCAGTTAGATAAAGGAGACATGTCCAGGGAGGAGCTGCCTTTGGTCAGTCATAGTTCAGACAATCCCATTTTAACCTTACCAGGACAGACAAGGTTTTGACAAACAAATCAATACCTGGGCAAACTCTGTGCTAGAGATGCAATGAGAACTGAGCTGATAATTCGAAAAAATATATATATATATATTGATCAGTGAACACCCCTAACAAAGCACAACCACATAACACTGACAACAATGGTGTTTGGTGTGGAAGTTGTTACCGTGGTGAAGAAGACTCTAAAACTAGTCATTTTTAAAATGTCAGGAGGAAGAGCAGAAGCTGTATGACGTCTCTACAAAGGAAACGGTATTTAGGCATGTTGGCTTTTTATTCAGAAGGCTGCGATAAAGGGTTAGAAAACAAAAGCTGAAGTATTCCAGTGAAATTGTTCTGTTTTATCCTTTGGAAGAGTCCAATTCTGTCTGTCATTAAGCATGCTGGATCAGGAAGCGTCAATTTTAAATCTCTAAGTTAAGTGAGTACAAACTCTACAGGCTACACACAAAGACTATTATTATTGCCAATTTCACCTACAGACATTGTAAAAATGTAAAATGCCAACTCTGTACTGATTATGTTGTTGTTCGAAAAGGCTAGTAAAAATCCAGTTTAACTGCAGAGGTGTGTACTACTGACCGCTCTCCCACACGAGAGCGATGAAGTTGTCACTTTTTCTGACATTTGCAAAAGTGATAAAACTGTAAAACATAAAACATTTAATGTGCTCTCAAGAAGCAGAAGTAGTAGAAAGTAACGTAAAGTAATGAACTCTAGAATTGCACCGTTCACGGTGGCAGCATATTGGAGTAGATCTGCTGCGTTAATTCAAATTTGTTCCATTTGAAGACTTCTCTTCATATTTCTTTTGGTAAACGCGTAGCTTTCTCTGACAACTATTCCCTCTGGTTTTGGATGCTGAGAAGTTGGAATGATTTTTCTCATGCTCTTTTACGTTCAAACAGTTTCATGATATGTAACTACGGCGACAAGCTGGGGATGTTTTTACTAGTAGGAGATGCTGATTAGCATATTTAATGATCACTACCTGAACTATGGACCCAAAAACAAGAGGAGTTGAAATGAGACTTTATGCAGAGCAGGACAGAGAGAGCAGTAGGAAGTTCAAACCATTTCTTATTTATTTATATATATATATATATATATATATATATATATATATATATATATATATATATATATATATATATATATATATGTTTAAGACAATATGACTTTTCAGAATGTCCATTTCTTGCTACAATGAAGGACTAAAAGCATAGGACTAAGCTTCCTCCTGCTGCAGTGGGATGGCAGTCACTGGTGGTTTGCTGTACTCCATGTCTATTTCATAAAATGAACTGCAATAGAAAGATAATGGTGGGGGCCATCCATCTGTCTGTAGCCTGAGGAGGGAGGCTCAGGAGGGACTGTGTCAGCTTCCACCACCCCCCTCAGGCATTTGCCCTTTAGACCTTTGAGGAGAAGAGAGAGCTGACTTGTGCTGTCAGCAGCGACTGTTAAAAGGAGTTCCAGCTCATTATGGTGACTTTTGATCAGTGCCCAGCCGTGCAGACTCTAGCACCCCATTGTCTGTTTAATGTGCTCCTCTGAGTTGCAGAGAGCATTAGTATCAGAGGAGACGAGCACCGATTGGTTTACAGAAAGTGACAGATCGTAGCCAACATTGTTTCTTGTTTTATTCTTTCACAATCGAAAACTCCAAAAATGTACCCTGGTTGCATCATAAAGATTGTCAGACCGTTGCGTAATGGATATTTGGAACGTTGGAACGTGGAAATGCTATTTTTAGAGGTCTACCTAACCAGTGGACTGTTCAGTGACAGGCATCTCAGCGACATGTCTCAGCATATCTAACCCATGTTTTTACCTTATTTCAGATTTCTAAATTTAGTACACTTTCTGTGATTGGAAACATGTAGGGCTAAGCATCTAAAGTTGATGCTGTGATGACAGGAAATGGATGTTTACGTCTTAGCTTGGACTTGTCAGAAAGCACTAATTAAATTTTTTTCCTTGAATACTCTGCAGTTACTCCTGTGGATGTAGCGCAGCTATTGACAGACTAATTGATCTGTGAAGAACAGATGGGCTGGCAGGTGGGGGAGGCGGACGTTACGCTCAGCGTTTGTTCTCCAGAACCACTACAGCGGTTTCTCCTATGTCTCTGTTTTCTCTCCTACAAACAGAAATCATTAATGTGCCAATCGAAAAGCAGCGGTTCCTACATTGTCGTGTTATGAACAGAATCAAACTGGAGAGTACGTGACTGAATTCAAATGTAGCCATTTGGAATCTATTGGTTCTGGTTGTCTTTTAAAAGGTCTCAAGGTGACCTGGGTTGTGAATGCTAGTGTTAGCATGCTATCATGAGCATTTTAGTTAGCTTTAGCTTTTTAGCAAATTTTAACCTTTACATGGGATTTTGCATAAGAAATGCTACCTTAGATCTACCTGCTAATGATATCCTACATGCTATCATTAGTATTTCAGCCAGCATTACCTTTGTAGTTTTTTTAGCTCATGGCTAACCTAATTGTTTTTCTGCTTCATTTAAATCAGATAAAGATATATTTTCCCTTTTACATACACACTGTGTGCATCCCTTTCATTTGACTTTCAACTGATTTCTGCCAGATAGACGGCAGCCACTATATAATGAGCCTTATGGATCATCAGGATCCTTGCTTCTTCTATTTAGTAGATGTTTATTGTGTAAGGTGACTACAGTTTTCCCTTGCTTACCAGAAAGATATGCACCTCGAAGATATTCCGATCCCAAAATAAAGTGGAAAATCAGTATTGTTCTTTTAAAGTTACATTGAGAAAACTCCAAGCAGCACGTCTGTTAAACAGCTAGCTGCAGGCTGGACACCTGATTATTTCATCTGCTTTTTTTATGAAAAAGAAAAACTGAAAAAAATGTGTAGTATTTTGCAAAACAAGCACCTCAAAACTACTATTAAAGCTACAGTATGTAACTTTTAGAAAGAATATGGTTTTTTTTAACATATTTGTTAAAACTGTCACTATGTAGTAACAGTTTAATATGAGTCAGACAATCAGTGAAAAGATGGAGCTGCTCCACCTCCTCCATGAGCGTCTGTTGCCATCTGAAGAAGTGCACCGCTCCATAGTAAAAACAACCAATCACAGCCAGTAGGAGGGTCTTAGCGCTGTCAATCAACACCATGTACTCGCTCGCTCCAAATGAGGAAGAAGCAACTTACCCTTCCAGAAAAAACATTTACCTTCTGTCATCGGTGGCCATACTAACCAGCATTCACAACAGGCTCTGCTAGCTACAGTGTAGCAAAGAGAAAGCAGGAGAGCAGGAGGAAGGATGAGAAGAGCCACACAAGATTGTGATAGAGAGCACTAAGACCCGCCTCGTCGCTCTGATTGGTTGATTCTAGTTAGCACTGGGAGCACTGGGAGAAAGCACGGGTGCTCGATTTTTTCACTGATTATCTGTCTCGTACCATACTGACATACATGACATAGTTACAATTTCAACAAATGTGTAAAGAAATATTTTTTTTTATAAAAGTTACCTACTGCAGTGTTGAAGTGCTAAAATAAAAATAAAATAAGTGTTATGCTTAAAGTTACCTCAACCATTTAAATGAATATGCTATATTATTTTATCTGCACTAGGGAACAACATCATGCCAGCTAGGTTTTCACTTTCTGACTGAACTGATTCATGTCCAAATTCCTGACCACCAATAATGAAGAAAGAAGTCTGTAAGTGAACTCGGTAACTGTGCGGTTTCAGCCACATTTCGCCCCACAGCACTTTTGTCCCTAAAGGAAAGGGGGTTGCAGAATCAAAACTGTAATTACAGCGTGGGTGCCATGGTTTGGTGCAGCCTGTTTGATCTGGTTGCTGCTGTGTTTGCGGACGCACATGAGACAACAAGGGGGTCGTTGCAAACCCCAGCCAGGAAGTCCCTTAGCTTAAGTGCCTGGCAAACACATGGTCCCTTGGTGGTCAGCGGGGACGGAGAGTGCTGCGTTGACTGATGGAGACAGAGATGACAGGCAGGCAGCAGTGTCACCTTACTGACCAAACAGTCTAATGAGCAGAAGACTGAAATGTGACTCTGCCCCCACAGGAACAGCTCCATCAGATATCAACAGGAAGCAGAAGATGAGCAGGAAGGCCGACTCTTAAGGTTTTATCCCAGGGAAATTCTGTTCATTCCAGAAGCCTGTTAAAGCACATGTGAATAAAACGCTTTAAAAAGTACAGATGTTAGCATCTTAAGAAAGCTCGTCGGTAAAAGGAGTATGCACTTGTTTATAAAGGCAGTGTGAGCGTTGTGAAGGTGAACCTCAGTAGCCTATTCCGGCCTTTGTAGTCCCTGAGGAGCATGTGAAGTCACTGGAGGAGCTTTTTCCACAGATGCTGAGTTCATCTGCTCTGGTTTCACTGCCTGTGTTTACAGCCTTGTAAAGGGAAGCCTCAGCAGCGGAGCACCGCCAGATGAGAATGCATCGTCACTGGCTCTGTCACGTCTCTTTTTTGCAGCATCATAATCGACCATGTTCTGATGAACATGTTCAGTTCTGCCCGAAGTTTATATACACGGTTTATAGGCATGAATTAGGGCTGTGTAATAAAAATGATAACGGTATCTATCGCAACAGACTCGTGGTCAATGAGGGACAATGTTGGCGACGGTGGTAGGAGTACGTCACTAAATCGGTGGGGTGCCGATTCGATTCTGCCTCTGTTGTTGTGTCGATCATTTCAGGCAAGCACCATACGATGCCTTTAGCTGCTCAACTTCCTTCAGGCAAGATAAGAAAGGTTGGTGGTACTAACTTCTTGGTTACCTAGTAACAACTTGTTGAGTAATATACACAGTCGCAGTTTTATGTTGCCTTTAACACACACTCAGGTTTGCGCACAGTCAGTGCGGACTCAAAGCGAACATCCGCTGGACACGTTCAAAGAATTGTGGGGAAGAGAGAAAAGCTCTAGTCCCTAGCTTTGAAGTATTTTGGATATTTAAAACAAAAAACTAACCAATAATTATCAATATCAACTGATATGAAATACTTCCATCGTGACACTTCTGTTGTCATGCGAAATTGCTCACCTCTGGCTTGATGAAGGTTTGTATGGCAATTTCTCACCTCTTACATGGCAGTACTCAGGGAATTTACCTATAATCACAATGTCTTTTAAAGCTCATTCATCTATCCATTCATCCATCCATCCACCCATCTATGCCCCTATCTATACCCACTTATCCATGCAGGGTGGCGGGGATGGGGCGCACACAGGACAAACAATGATCCACACACACACACTCATACCTGAGGGAAATTTAGGGATCAGCCCAAACAGCTGCACATAAGCACAGGCCAATCAGAAGTGTCCCCTTACACGATCAGCATCAGATTAAAGGACCCTAGTAAAAATGCTCAGGAACCTCCCAGGAACCACCGAGGCTCAGGGCAATTAGAAACTGGAAGCTGCTGGAATAGCAAAGAGAGTTTTACATTCCTGCCGACCAATAATGATGCTCCCGCTTCAAAAACCACCTCTAAGCCCAACGGACATTTGCAGCTGCCCACATGGACAAGCCACTTACCCTGTGCAGAGATCATTTAGCATAAATCAAACTGTTTGTTAGAAGTCATGTGTTTGGAAGAGTTCAACCACTCTAGAGAGTTGAGAGACGTGGTCTGAAGGATAATCTCCCAACTGTTAAACACGGTGTGGTAGACTGTCTGGTTATACAATGCAGATGAAAAAATGAAGAAGTAGTATTGCTGCCACATTTTTCTGTCAAACCTCAAAGAGGTTCACAATCAGCAAGTCAGGATCAGTGATCAGTAGGCCTGTCACAATAACAAATTTTGCAGGATTATAAAATTGTCCCAGAAGTTATTGTGATAAAGGATAATATGTTGGGTTTTTTCAGACCATTTTCAAGTAATATAATAGTAATGGCATAATAATGCAGGGACACATTCTCGACAATTATAAACTTTTACATTTTAATGAACATTTAACACTGGAAGTGGACGACATTTTAAATAAACAAAATTAATTATGTAGTTTCTGTAAAATAAATAAATAAAAAAAATTCCTAGTTGAGACCAAAACCTACCAGACTGAAGACTTTTGTCATCCAGTTTTTGGTAGAGAAGAATGAGAAAAAAGAGGAAAAACAATAAATCATGAATATGGAAATCATTGAGTTTGTTTTAATTTATCATGTGACTAACTGATTAATTGCTTATTGCGAGTTTTGGTGATCAGTCAGAAAACTGTAATTTAGAATATACGTTCCAATGAGTCTTGTTTGTCAGATTAAAAGTACCTTCTGAAAATAACAACCTTTTGTACAGGTAATAAGCACTTGTCATTAACCCCACATTTCTGTTTTAAAAATATATTTTTTATTGGTCTGATCTAATATCCTAACTTAAATGTCTTGTTTTTATTACCTGTAAGTGGAAAATTCTCATAATTAACATACATAAAGGCTCTTAAATAGCCATCTGTGTGAAATTAAACTGTATAATGTATCTTACATAAAACGTTCCTGAAATAAATGGACATGTCAGTAATATTCTAATTTAGGCAGAAACCAGTCAGTTTAAATAAGCCATTGAGAGGTCAAATATATTAAAAAAGAATAATTATGGAAGCTTTTTGCTGCCTGCAAGATTGTATATTTTATTCTTGTATGAATCACTTTTTGTTTTAGAAAAATCCTGCTATTGTATGTTGTATAAATGCTGATCAGGGCCAAGTTCAATTGGTAGATTGTTGCCATGAAACATTATGAACTGGGGAAGAAACTTTCATCCATTGTTGTGCATTGGATGAAAACTGCAGCGTAATCTTTCAATAAATATTTTTACATTCAGATCCAATCCATGTTAAATATACTGAACATGCCAGATTAGACAAACAAAACTAATCTAATTCTAGTTCTAATGTTTTTTTTAATATATATAACAAAATAAGGACCATGACAATTGGTTTAGGCCATAAAACGCATCATGTAGGCCGGTGAGGGATTAAAGCATCATCATCATCATAAGGCTTTCACACTCTAGTAAACAGACAATAGAAGGTTGTACTCCTAGAAGCTAAAATGAAAATTAATGTATGCCTGTTTTTAATGATGGTCATAAAAAAAAGACCCATTAAACAACATGAATCAATACTCTCTATTGGAGTCATGTCACAAGAGATTCACTCAGGCTCAGGCCAAGGCAGTCAGGATCCAAATGTACAAACTTGCTCCACAATCAAAGCAAACCTTTAAACCGTCAACGACAATCCTAATGTTGCCACACTGGCCGGCAGGGCTGGATTTAACGTTGTTGTCTCAATGCTGCATTGTAGCTATGATAGGCCAATCTCTTCACCTAATGGGCCTGATAATAGTGATAAATGTGTATTTCTGTGGGGAGCAGATGTTGGTGTGAAGCCGGCGTCCCCTGGGCAGGACGCGGGGTAAAGCTGCATTTGGGTCGTTCTGATGTCTGCCGGTTTAAGTGGTCTGTAAATGACATCACCAAGAAGGATTATAGCTGCTGACATAAACGTAAGTGGTTACTAACTGACCCACTGACTGATATTTGTCTGCTTTTCAACTTTCTACAAATAAAGATCTGAAAAGTGTGGCACATATTTATATTCAACTCCCTTTCATCCCATACCTCGAAAAAAAAAAAAAAAATCAAGTGCAAATGTACCCAAAGCTGCAGGACCACTGAACAGGGTGACACATTTTGACAGCCAAAGCACTTTGTGATGTCATAAAACTCCGACAAAATCTATTCAAGTTTGTATTTTTCAACGTGACAATGCCATAAAATAAAAAAGTTTAACGGGTATGAATTATGCTTTGCGAGGCACAGAATAGAGGCTCATGCTCCAGCTTACCAGACGCCAAAGTTTCCAGAGCAAAAAAAATCAGCACAGGAACCAAAAGCAGGCTGCTCTCCATCATGTGCTGAGATTCTTCATAGGTAGACCAGGCTGCTGACAGTCCTCAGAGCATGCACGCTGTGGGATGTATAGTGTGGCTGTTCAGCAGCAGCGACCCTATATCCAAAAGGAGTCCAAACGATCTCCAACCTATGGGGAGAAATCTGCGCAACCAGCAGCATCAAACTCCCCAGGCAGCATCCTAGGGCGAAAGCCAAAGTTCAAACATCCCACACGGGTAACTTTTCTCCCGGACTAAAGTCTCCGTCTCTGTCTCCGCTCCGGGATGGTCCGCACAAAAAAAAAGGCAACGCGCAGGTGATGAGAGGAGAAGCGGCAACTAGTCTCCGCGACCCGTTATTTAGGAGAAATGTTGACGGGGAAATTCCTCCGCTGTGAGACAAACAGCTCGGAGGGGAGATAAAGTCATGGCGGAGAGAAGAAGCAGAGCCCCGGTTAGACGCACAGCTCCATCCCGCTCCTCTGTGCTCAGCTCCGCTGCGGGGACTGACTGAACTACAGCCTCATCACAAAGCGTGGCGCGGTCCCGGAGCAGAGCGCACAGTCACTAAGCCCCCGCTGATACTCGGACAACGTCCGGTGGGACTTTCAAAATAAAACTATACAGCAAGAAAATGGAATTAATATGACGGTCGGGCCTACAGAAAGAATCACAGAGCTTTTTTTTTTATCAGTCACTACATACATTACATACATAAAGTACATGTTTTGGTGACGCACAGAGCAGCAGCTACAACCGAAGACATAATAATGTTCTTAGTTTGGACAACATGGCCTATTGATTAATTTGTTTGCTCTTGTTAATTAGCAAAAATAAATATTAGATATTTATGATACTGTAACAATATCATAAAGTTTATGTTTAAGTTGTATGTCGTATTTTTTTATTGTGTGCGCGAACAGTTGGACAGTTTTACCTCCTGCTACTCGTTCCGTTGTTTACTGCCGCCTCATAATGTTTAGCTTTACAACCCAGAGCCTTGTTAAAGGGCCAGTACACTCAAAATTAGACTTCAGTGGAATTAAAGTAACTTCTCCAGCCTTGCATGATGACGTGAGGGAATGGTGGTTCACCTGCAGTGCTATGAATCCCACTCTCTGGACCAGACTGGATCTCATTTTCTAGGGTCATCCCTTCTTTTACGGTACTCATCCTCCTGAGAAATGGGACCATCCTCAGAAAGCGGACACATGATTATTCTCACTGGGTCATACCGCCCAAATATGTGACTTGATATGCCTGCATGTGTCCTGCAGCAAAATTATTTTTTTATGTTTGCTTGTTATGGAAGAAAAGAATATATCAAATGCAGTGAAAACAATGTACTGTATACTTTGCCCTTTTAAAACACAGTTGCCTTTTTTGTGTTTAAAAAGGCAACTGTATTGTTAATGTGCCTCCAAAATGGGTGAAATCCCAGATTTTAGTCACAGAAATCTTCAAACACTTGCAGTCAGACTGCAAGTGAAGTACGGTAAGTATGCCAAAATGTATGTTTTTCTTCCCACAGGAATCACACTTCGTAATATATCAAACTAGAATTATTTTTGTGTTTTTAACATATTTCAACTGAATTTTTTTGATTTCCTGCTCTTTTTTGTTTGTTTTTTGTTTTACATAAAAAATGACAAATGATACTAAAATCTACATGGGTAGATATCAAATCCTCCCCCATGTCCTAGCATTGCTGTGAAGGTAAAATAGATTTAAAAGAAATGAAACTGATAAATAGCTCTATGCTACCTTTCATTCTGATTAACTATGTCTATGGTCTATTCCGGTCATCCCCCACAGGAATACTTGGTACACCCAGCCGCTTTGAAACAGTGCTGTGGTCTTAGAATTAGAAGCAAAGGTGTGAAATGAAATTCACTCCAAATACAGCATCAGCAAGCAATTAGGGGATCTGACTGACCAAGGTCACAATGATACAAAGGAATTAAACCATGGAGTTACCATTAGGTCAGTTCTGAAATCTAAAGCATGAGTCCTAAAATGAGACCTAAACTGAACTGAAAGAAAGACAGAGCTATTTTTGTGACTTCATGTGGCATTCAGGACCAACTGCAGCCATTAGAGGGCAACCTGGCTAACTCCAACACACACAGCTTTACATCTATCCAACAGACATGTGATCAAAGTGTGTGTTCACCCTTCAAAGGGATAGAAAGAATAAGAAAATACGCTACCTTGGACAACAGCCTTTCAACAGAGGCACCTCTGCGTTTATCTGTTTCTGTAATTCCAAATTGTCACCCGGTAAGGTTTAAGGCTACACCGCATCACATGAAAGGCTCTGCTGGTGGAACTGAGTTCAAAAATATCTAAGTTGGTTTTGTCCTCATTAAAACGGAGGAGTTTAAAGTTGTCCAATGTTTTTATTTTTGCACAGTGGTTTCAGAAAAAAAAGCAAAGGCAGGGAAATATGTGTGTCAGCTGTCTTCTTGACAGTAGCTCAATTACATTCGATGGAGAGTGTTCATGAATGTCAGTTTTAAAATGCCTACCACCGTTTCTAGATGTTTATTTGTAATATTTTTTTTTTCCAGGTATTAAGATAAAGCTTTTAGTTGCAAGCTGGAATGGTACGTGTGAATAAATATCGTAGTCGCTGCTTGTGAAAATTAGTGATGGGTCCAGAAACTCCGATGCGTCGGACCCTGTGTTGGGTCTGACGTGTTGGAAACCCTGTGTCGGTGCGTTTTGCTTTCATCAAGTCATGTGACCAATACAGGAACTGTTTTGAAATGACACTGGCGCGCCAAACTGTGTTTATAAGGAAGCTAATCTGTCAACGGGATGCATTTGCCAAAAGAATTTTTTATCTTTTACGGTACAGCATCAACTGTGGAGCCTCAAGGCAAACGAAAGGTTTCGTAGTTTGGGACCATTTTGATCTTACATCAGAAAATGTATTGGTTGTCACTTCGTTGTTGTTTCATCCGGTTCTTTTCAGCTTCTACTTGATCTGTCTGAATCCAAATTCAGCTGAAATTGACTCTTAGTTTACTTTCGTATTATGTTCTGCAGGTTAAGTGTTGCATATGTTTGACAGAACTGTCCTATTTAAATAAATCCACCTCCTCAATGCTGAGGCATTATAGGGCATCAGAATGAAGTCCCAGATACACCCAGGATAAACTCAGGTATACAGCCATTCTACAAATTACTCACTTGCTTTTTCTAAATTATTTCATATAAATGTATTATTTACTTCATTTTTTTTCTACAGCAGGAGACGTTGTGTCAAAAAAGCGTAACAGACTAAATTTGAAAATGTTGGAAAAGCTTATTTTTCTGAATGAAAATTTGTGAACCCCCTCCCCCAGTCCACAAGCATCCTCATTCCAAACACGTTCACTTAAATTTTCACTTTATGGTACATGTTCACATTATTTGTTGACTGCATTGAAGAATATCAAATATATTTTTAATTTAACTGAAGATATGACATAATACAATATATAATATACAATCAAAAACAATGACTTAAATCTTATTGTATAGACTAGGTCATCGAATCAGTCTGTCTATTACGTTGCCTGTAGGGATTTTTAATGCCCAGCAGGTGTCAGTATTCAGTGAAACAGTATCGACACAGTATCAATACAGTTTTGCTATGGGTCAAAACGCTTCATGACACCTCATTTACCCATCACTAGTGAAAATAATAATAATAATAACAGTAAACACTCACACAACATTTTTCGGTTATTTCTGGCGGCCTCAATAAGGCCGCCAGAAATAACTGAAACATGTTTATACTGGAACAAGTAGTTACGGTATAAAGATGTTTCGGTATATATCTACTTGACATGGCGCCACCACACGGTCAAATCACGTCATCTCAGCAGCCATGACTTCCGGGATGTGCGAAACAAATTATCCAATGATATCCAGCTGCACGTGGGAACATTAACGCTACAAAACACGACCTGTTTAAAGCAAAACATGCCCACTCATTCCATGTGGCTGGGGAAATCATTTTTCAATGAAAACAACGTGGCATTAAAAGTTTAAAAATAGAGCTAAAAATAAAATATACATAAAATAGATGAAATAGGCTAAAAATTAAACAAAGATACAATACAATTAAAAATAATCTGCATCACACACTTCTGGCATTTGTAACTACTCAGACAAGTCCCCAAGAAAACCCATGACGGACAAGCAAGAGCTCATCCTACGGAGGTCCATGAAGACAGACGTGTCAATGATTTGGTCCCGTAAAGATAATATTACCACCACCACAACATTCATGGATGTCGGCCAGGTTCGGCACAGAATGTACATGTGTCAAAGTAAAGCAAGCTTTACTCGCTTCCATGTTAATCTTTTTTCATGTCAGCTGCGGCTGATTGATTCTTCAAAGGCTCTTGTTCCTCTCCGTACGTTTTCCTTCATTAATATTGATAACAGTGCAGTTAAGACTCTACCTCAATATATCTAGAACTAGCCTTTTCTTTTTGAAGTCACAATATCAAGTATGTGGCCGATGACAGCAGGCTCTCAAAGCTGGTATCTGACTGGAAACACAGAAGAGATGCTGACAAAAGTGTGAATCCAAATGCAAATTTGCCTCATATGTAAAATACATTCAATCTCTCCAACTGGGCTGCATTTACAAATCAGGCATTAACATAAGCAGGCACAAGCCTGTACAAACAAACCCAAACTTCACTTCAGAATGTCACTATTTATCTGCACACCGGCTTCCCTAGAAGTTGATGGAAAGCGAAAAGTAATATCACATGCGCTTGAAGATAGGGCAAGCTACAGCCAATGAAACTTGACATCGCAAGAGCCTCAGCTCTGCAATGGAGCAATAAGCAATGATTGGGTGGAGGGCTGTTGAGCTGAATAAATATTAGGGGTCAGGCAGACGTAGTAAACACACGGCTCTTGACATTTACAGAAATGCTTTGGATGGTGGTATGCATCCAGCGCTGCATACTAAGATGCGCTTCAGCACATTCTGCCTCAGACTGCTTCAGTGCATTGTGTGCAACAGAAACAGCTCCCCTTCACCGAGGTCAGGGGGACTGAGAATAGATTCTCTCCTCATGGATTAACAACATTTTAAACGCCCCTGATATTTCTTTCATGTTTTATGCATGTACATGTTTAATTTAATTGCAGAAACTGATTAATTGAGCATCGCTCTGCGATTGAATAAAACATGATGAGGCCCTCCGCTAAACGCGTTTCCGCTCGTCTGTGACTGATGCTCCCACTTTGCTGCCTTCGTCAAACATTTGGCGTAGCTGTCAGCGGAATCAAGTACTCCATGAATTTAGACTAATTATCCACATTAGGTGCTGAATTACAATGACAGCCCATCAGCATGAATTGGTGCTATGCAGCATACTCACAGCTGAGCCATACATCATACAATCACTCCCACTCTGCATACACAAAAAGGACGTTTTAGAATATTGCCATTCAGTTAAAGGGGCAGCATCGTGTTTTCCAGGCACATAGTACCATTTTACAGCAAGTGACTATTTTAATTTCAGTTGTTAAAAGATGCAATATGACTTAAAAGAAATTTTACTTTGTAATTTAATTCCTTGAAATTGGGCCTCTGTCTCTTTAAAAACTCCTGCTCTTTCTGAAACTCCGCCTTCAAGAAGTCGTCACAAGCTTTTAGCAAAGTTTTTACCAGCATTGCACTGAGGTTCCCCTCAGCAGACTCTCGGTTCCACCAGGTATTTGCTAATTGCTGCTGGCTAGTCTGAAGGAGCTGATTGGAGGAGTTGCAGGGACGGGCTGCTCTGTGAGGCGGAAGCTCGGAGTATTGGAACCTGCAGGTCTGAGGAGGAGCTGTGCCTTAAAGGCGGAGCTAGGTCCAACCAGGCATTTTGCACAGCTGAATGGTTGCCATGAGAGATTCAGGGATTTCTCAAACATGCACGAAAGAATCAACCAGGAATGTTTTTAATAACGGAGTAACATTATAACAAAATGTACAGCTCCAAAAGGTCAAATTTACATAGATACTACCCCTTTAAATCTATAGTAAAGGTTTTCACAGAAAGGACCAATAGGTATTCATCCATCCAGAAAACTTCAGGATCAGAACCATAAAAAGCTCCACAGTTCATGTCATTTAATCAATTAAAACTGTATTGTTTAATGTTTTTGTTTTATACTTGATTTTGACCCAGGTTTTAGTTCTGTGGAGTTTTTTTTCTCCCCTCCCCCCAAAAAAGCTGCTTCAAATTTCAATCCCTATGTCTGATTGCTTATTCTTCCTCCCATGGCTGAGCAGCTACTATAGGCAGTGTGATTATTCAGGACTGTAGGCCTGATTGAATGAGTAATTAATAAGCAGAAATATCAAGCACCCACTTTTATTTCCTGGGAAAATCCAACATTGGTGGTGAATGACGTCTAATGAGGAAATCAAAATGCCACTCGGGTATATTACACACATCGTTTTGAGCTCCAAGGTAATCAAGCAGCAAGTGAGAGTCCTCTTCACATACACCTGCAGGTTGTTGGGGGGGTTGGGTTCTGTTGCACATTTCTTCATGAGCACAAGTCACCTCTAGATGGATGGATGGATGGATGGATGGATGGATGATTGAGTCAAGCACTCCCCAGCAGATCTCCCTTTATATTTTCATATTTATAGTTACATATGATTGCTTTGACCGTTTACCGTCGTCTGGAGGTAAAAAGGAAAATAACATCCTCATAGCAAATCCTGCAACCCGTACCCGTGTAAAGCTCCGCGGATCATTCAACGTGCCAGACAAAGGCAGGGACCAGCACAGAGTACTGGTGAAAGGTAGCGAGGATTTCTCGTAACATTCAAAGAGTCTGTTAAAAATGAGACTTGCTGCAGGTTGCGAAGGGATCGACTGCCCATGATTCAGTCAGTGACCTGCTGTCTCTCAGTGGCTAAAAATCTCTAAGGCTGTGTCTAATGATGATTCCAGCTTTGTGATTGACTTTATTGATCCTGTTGCTGAGGTGATGATACCCCCTCAGAAAACTCCAACAAGCAGACGACATTCTCCAATATAGACAAATAAAAACAATTCGGCATGGATCTTGTGAAATTGAAGTGCACCTAACTGAAGGGAAACTTAGGCTTGTTTTTTTCCTTTTTTCTTTGCATGGTTGTTCACATTACTCTTTAGAATATTACCTACCTCTGACTCCAGTGTGAGCTGTTTGCGGTTCCAAAGCTGACCCGAGTGTACAAAAGAACAATAACAATGACATCACACACTGACACACACACACACACACACACACCCCTCCGCACACACAGGATGCTTTGTTCCAGGAAACATGACATAAATAGGTGTACTTAGTTTCCGCGTCTAAGGAAGCTGCTGGATGTGTCAGCAAACACTGAGGAGGAAATGCAGAAATAACAAAAGAAAAATCCTGCATTCTGGTATTTTGTGATGTTTTGGAGCCAGGAATGGTGGAACATGGATGTGAACAACAATCAGTACTTTTTAGATCAGTGACAGGAACTCTGCTCCCAACGCCTAAAACAGGACTCATCTCCACGAAGAAGCCCTGTGAGTGTGTCGGATTGCAAAGAGGGCAGATTACTGTTGCAGCTGTCATCCATCTTCCTAAATACTAATACTTGCTACCGGTACACAGTTATGAAAAATGGCTTTGAAAAGTTATGTCAAAGTCACAACATTGGTTTTTCCCTCTGGATTCAGTAGGATTGGATACGAGTTGGATTCAGGATCAAATATGATCAAATTTGACTCAAAAAATCTGATCTGAATTCTCACACTTACTCTGAAACACAAAGCAGAGGGCATCCTGCAAAACCTGAATTCACTAGCCAATTTATTGGGTACACCTTATTAGTCAGTCCCTCCATTTTTTTATTTATTTTTTTTGCGATTTCGGAAATTCACACAAAATCAGCACATCCCCACATTTCTTTGTGCTAATGAAATTGTGAGATTATTGCAAATTTTCCTCAAACGTTGCCAAAACCATTGGGTTTACTTGACTGCCAACTATTGCCTGTAGGTGGCAGTATTTTCTGCTCTTACTACACTGCCTGACCTGATGTCAAGTTGTAGTCGATTTGTCGAGCGACAAAAGTCAAACTTATTGTCATAAGTGGAAATATTGTAAAAAAAAAAAGTGCTAATATTTCTGAAATTAGCACAGCAGAAACAATGATCTTGATTGTCAAAAAAAAAAAAAATCACAACAATAGTCATGATTTTAAGGCTTAATTGATCGTGGGACAGATTCAACAAGGTGACAGAATATTCTCCAGAGATTTTGGCTTTTAGTGCTGTAGATTTGTCAGCTGCACATCCATGATATGAATCTCTCTTTCCACCACATCTAAAAGGATGGATTTAAGGGCCCCCAAACCCTTTCCTAAGGGATTTGGTGGTAATTTTTTTCTTTCTTTTAGTATTATTGGATTGAGATCCAGTGACTGTGGAAACCACTAAAGTACAGTGAACTCATTGTCAGACTCAAGAAACCATTTTCTGGTCATTTGAGCTTTGTGACATGGTGCATTATCCTGCTGCATGTAGCAGTCAGAAGATGGCCACACTGTTGTGACGGAGGAACTGACTCGGCAAGCAGCAATATGTAGGTAGGCTGTGGTTGTTAAACAAAGCTCACATGGTACTAAGTGGCACATGGCGTGACAACACTATTCCACCACCATCTTCATACCTTTATGTTGTTTAAGCCAAATTGTTTCTCTGTGGCCTGAATATTGCATCTGGATTTAAGAGCAGTGAATTTTTTTTTTCCAGACTGGTAAGGCAGTGTGGCTTAAATAAGGCCCGATTATGTTTGTTTAATTTGTATTTTAATTTTACAAGTTTGTCTACAGATTTGGAATTTCTTGGAGATATGTTTTTAGAAAGAAACACAAGAGAAATTCTGCTGTTTTGATTTTGACAAATGTACAAAAAAATGATGGTGTTATAAGCTTGTGATTCTATATCTGCACTTTTTTTGTGCCACTGACAGACATATAAATGTTTATCTATACCATTGTGGGTTTTGTCTTGTTTTTCTCTCTTTTCTCCATTTTGTTTTTTTTTAATTTCAGCATTGTGTTATTTTTGTTGTTTTTTTAACATTTTTTAAAATTGTGTATGAAAGGATTGAAAATGACCTAAATAGATCTCCATAGCATTATAAATGTTATAATAAGCATCAAATCTTAGCTGACAGGAGGGTTACTTGTCGTGGAATCTGCTGCTGCCTCAAGGTTCAGTATCCTGTGTCTTTCTAGATGATGTATTATCGTACATTGGTTGTAACAAGTGGTTGTTTGAGCTCCTGGTGGGAGCTCATAGGTGCCATCAACAGGATGTCTATTTTTTTTTTGTTTCTCAGAGAACCGATGCTCACTGGATATTTTCTTTCCATCAGACCACTCTGAAAACCAGAGAGACGACTGAGTATAAAAATCTCAGTAGATCAGCTGTTTCTGAAACATAGCTTCCATATTTAATTTTCCTTTTGCAGTTTGAATTTTAGCTGGTTCTAGTTATGGAAATATCAAATATTTTTGTAATTGAGTACTCTCCCGAATAATTCCTTGATTAATCAAATGTGTCAATTAATCAAATTTCTTTCAACTGATAACCCCCCATCCTCCACCGCCTTCAGTAGAGTCGTTACTGCTCACATGATGCAAATCCCAGCCTGCTGTTTTTCAGTCACCATTCAGTGACTGTGCTAACTGGTAAAAATGTGGATCTGTTTGCAGCATTGTGTAAGATGCTCTGTCAGGAACATTGCTTCAGATTTTATTATTTTTATGGTCCTTGATTCAATATTAAACATTGTTGTGAAGCATTGTGTTCTATTTTATTAGATAACAGTTTGCAACAATGACTGTTGGATATAGTTTAAACATTGCTGTTACAACTATGCTACACATTATGCTGCAGTTTATTCCATGCATAGGTTTTTAAAGCTACCACCACATAATCCAATAGGTACTTTTGAATTTGTCTTCTGTCAAAAGGCAAATTTCTGGTAAATTACTTCTGTTAGTCGGTTTGTTTGTTCAGATCTTACAGCCATAACAGTCATGTGTGAGGGGCTGGCCCAACACTTCCTGTTTAACTTTGTCCATGATGTCACTGATTGTACCACTGGGGTCCAACCAAATGGAGGGTTTTCTTTTTTGTATGGAATTGTTTATTCTCTTTAAAGCAACCCTCTGAGTTGCAAATTGGATTCACAATTGAATCTCAACAAAGTTTTGTAGAGACTCTGTTGTGTGGTTTGCCCAATTTTGTAATGGTGGAGACTAGTGAGGTGCAGTTTGTGTTTCAAATCTGTATAAAACCAGTACGATTTTATAAACTGAGAACTTAAAAGGGTGGTGAAAACTATACATACTCCACCAAGAAGAAACCTGAACCGACTGCTGATGATGTCTGTTAATCACCTTCCTTGGCATTTTCACTAAACTACCCCACAGGAGGCAAGAGGTTTGGCCTTGAAGATTTAATTTTGAAAAGAATCATTGGAAGACAGTTTCTGTTGTCTTCACTGTTTCTAAATTCACTGAATTGCTGCTTAGTTAGTCATTGATTTATCATCTGTGTTAACGGTAAATCGGAACTGGTGTTTTTCAGACTATAACAGGGTTCTTATAAATATGCATCGTTTGTTCATGTATTATTATTATTGCTCCAAAACAAAGCAGCAGACATTTTGTTTGACCGGCGGAAGCCCGGAGACTCTGTTACCTTTTCCAGAACATTCTTTCCTGGCTATAAATCCGTTTTATAGACATCAGTGATGGAAGGTCGGATGCTGTTGGGAAATTTCAAGAGGCAATTTTTTTTGTCATGCTTACATTTAGAGCTGGTATAGGAGAGGAGAGAAAGCTTCCCACGCAGATTTGTGGACCAATGTCTGTTAAAGTCAAACATTAGCATTTCTTAAATGCCATTGTTTAACATATTGTCAAACACTAGACATCGTTGAAAGTGTTTTTATTTTTATTTTTATATTTGCTCTTACCTTGGGTTGGGATTTGGGCTTCAATCACAGATTTTTCACCTGTGAACGTTCCCGCAGCAGCCAAACACTCCCTGCATGGCTAACCGCGGTGGAATATTTAATAGGAATGTGAGGCTGGAATGCAGCTGTGCTGCTGCCAGCGCTTAAGGCAGAAAGCAACAGTGTGTTAAGACAGAATCAACAGCACAACACACAGTCACTCACATGTAGGCGAAAGCAGGTGTTGATTGATCTGATGGTACATTACGCCGTGGATAATAATTCCTTATTGTTGATTGTTGGGAATCAGCGAGGCGGAGAAGCAGGTTTCCATATATTACTATTACATTTATATCACCTGTATCTACAGCCATTCATATGAAACCGTCCCATCTCTCTCCTCCATTACTCTCAATGGGAACCCCATATGTCTCCACCTTTGGTGACCCATCACCGCTAATGGGAGCACCGACCCTCTGAGAAGCTCCAGCAAATACATTCTATTATAGATTAATTGATGAAGAGGGTGGAGCTGCGAGATGACAATATATCTCTTTATTGATCTGCCTTTCAATGAGATTGGCTGTTACCCAACCTCCCTGTGGGAGAGGGAGAAAAAAAAAAGAGATGGAAAGTAAGAAGAGGAGGAGACGGTAAAGCGTCGCCTCCATTAAAGGAGCAACTAATTTCCTGTTTCCTTTGTTGCCTGGATTCAGTTCCTCAGTGCGAGTAAAAATTATGAGCAGTAGACTCAGTAATGCACGTACGCCGACTGAAGTGATTTTTCACATTTATTATCTCACTCCTCACCGTTTTCCTCTCTATGCTTTCTCTCGTCTCATTATACGCAGGTCCACCTATCCAGCCTCTCTTTTATGTCTCAAGACCTCTTTGTCTTTCCCATTTCCACATAATGAGAGGCCCCCTATTAATTTTGGGGCTGTGAAGCGAAACGTGCCCTCTGTCGACCGGCTTCCCCCAACACCCTTCTTCTTCCCCCTCGCCCCCCAAAACGAAGTGATATGGGTGGATGAAGATAGAGTGGGCAGGGGAGTCCCCATCTGTTTGCCACCACACATCATAATGAGCAGGGCAGACTGGAGTGTCAAAGGCGACATCAGGTCTATCTGGTGGGGCTCAGCCATTCAACTGGTTTCATAAAATGATTGGATTTGGTTATGAATGGAAGGGGGCAGATTTGGAATCTGTAGAGTGTGTAATAAGAAAAAAAAACATTCATGACTTCTGTTTATGAAGTTAATTTATGATCACAAGAGTTTTCAACAATACTCACCCGTTCCTTACTAAGTGATTTTTTTTATTTTTTTAATTATTTCACCAATGTGTTTCTTTTGACTGAAATTCATTTTCATGTTTTAGAGTGACCCAACCAAAGCCCTGGCTTGAATTTGAGAGAGAACTAATAGACGGATCTGAAGATTAGGGTGACAACACAGAGGACTTGAAGTTCATCACCAACAATAATTCAGCAAAACAGCAACAGGGATCAACAGGAAGTTGAGCAGCCCTTAGAGCAAGGGTCTGATTGGTCATTGAGAAAGGTATAAATAATACTAAAATGCCATTTTAAAAGAAAAATATTAACATTACAGGCTTTTTCCTCATTAAAACAATTTTACATTATTATTGGTTGTTGAAAGGAACCAATCTCACTTCCTGGTTAAATGGAAACACTTTATTAAATTTAAGAAAAGCCTCAAAATGGTGATTTTTTTAATCACCACTGGTGATACATTTGGACTGAAAGCACTGTGGATGTGGACGGGGTGGGTGTGCATGTGTGTGTATAGGTTTCTGTGTATTTTTATATTAATGTGTCCATGTTTATTGTACGTATTTTGTATATGTATGTATGTATTGTTTCCATTTGGCTTAGAAGCTTTTCTTAATTCAAATCTAAGTGAAACAGGAAATGGGGAGATTATTTATGCCATTGTCTGCAGGACGGCAAAGAGGTGAAATTAAATAAGTTCAACTTCTTCAAACCTTTTCAGACGGTCACCAAATAAGTGGTGTGTTTGTATGTCATGTAATGTACAGTATGTGTGGTAGGTAATGCAGTGTTGCATTTACATGTACTTTAGCTTTTTCTCTTGGTTGTATGTCTGAAATAAATTCATCATTTCAATTCGACAGGCTACGTACATAACCCTAATCCTTATTTAGCAATATATTCAAAAGGTCTGGTTGGTCATCATATCCTGTGCATATTTAACGTAGCTGAGAGTCAGGCTCGGGTAGCCCATCGACTTAGAAAACGCTTTATCTCTATTTAGACACGAGTCACCCTTTGGTTTTCAAAAACCTCTACATGTCATTTAGATGTCTTTGCTCAGAGGGAGGAATCTCTTTTGCTCTTGACACACTGAGGTGAAACATTTTCTTAAACGGCTAAGTTCCCAGTTCAGTGAATGAGGTTGCGTGTAACATTGGCCCCATTTGGTTGTATATTTGACACTCTTTGTCTCATTCCATTAAGTTCCTTTTCATAAAGTCCAACTACAGATCATGTTCCTTTAATGTACGTGAAAATATTGCATAATGCAATGACGTCAGTTTGCATATATTGCCAATTTGAGCTTGCTTTGTTTGGTGTGAAAATCCTGATGGATTTCCGATTTGCAAAGGAAGCAGGTTCAGCCAGTGAGTCATTACCCAGACTAGACACCACAGTTACATTTACCTTGGAAGCACTTACTCTGAAGTAGAATATCAAAACCGTCGCAGCGCCAGTTTTAGGACTTATGATCAGTCACAGTTCCATGAGATGTCCTTCCTGTATAAGAGCAAGTGCTCACATGTTTTACTGCTTTAGAAGAGGTGCAGAAATTACAATAATATGTAAATAACCCCTAGCAAGGATAGTTAGAAATTAGTGTTCTTACGTTTTTAGGTTTTTTTAGCCATTAGTGCAAACATCACAGGAGCAGAGAAGAGAGAGTAGAGAGATTATGAACAACCGAGCAAGTAAGTATTTCAAGCTTTTTGCACGTTGGTGTCAAATCACTGCAATTAACAGGCAGTAAATGAACGTCACTTCACAGTGTGACACCGAGTGAGTGGGAGAATGTTAAATATTTTATTTACTTTGTATGATGTAGATTAGGAGAAGTCAATCCACAGACCAGCGATCTGTCCGGAGTCTACGCTGCCTCTGGCCCGATGACTGATGGAGACAAGCATCATCCCCCCCATGAATAGAGAAGTCAGTATAATAACAACAAACAGGAGCTATGCCTCATTTTAACCCGATCAAACATTTTGCTTGATATATTGTACAAGTCAAAAGTTGACATGCCGAACCGTAAAACCCGAGGAACGTACCAAACCACTATACAGATGTATCAGTCCAGCCCTAACACACAACTGAAAGCAATATGTGAGAAAACCGGATTTGAACTCCAAGCTCCATTATGAGTCATAAACAAGTGAAGACTGTAGAAAATGTGGGGCGGGGGCAATTTAAGCAAGCTGATGAATGCAGAATGGAAACTATAAGCAAAAAAAAAAAAAACTCATAGAAGTCTATTTTTAAGCAAGAGAAGAAAAAGCCTACATTTTTATGAGATGTTTTAATTCTTTCACATAAGCCAAGAACTACCAGTATGGACCTATGATGAGGGAGAAAGAAAAAAAAGGAAATGCTTGAGAAAATTGCAGTAATGTGTCTGTGCTCTTGATATCGGTGAAATGAGGAATGTCTAGTCACATCGTGCTGTGCATTCAGCGTCAGAATGAAAGCAGACGTGAGAGGAGCCCAGGTGCAAGTTTAATCTAGGAAGAAGCTACTTCAAAGTCTCTATACAATTTCCATAATTTGAAGCTTCTGCATCTCTATTTTTTGTGAATATAATTGCATGAAAATCCAAGATCACCAGAAGGTACAATGTGTCACAAAAAATTGACTTCATCTAGTTTTTCCTCAAGATTGTACTTTTAACTTTTCTTTTTATTTTACTTTTGAAAAGATTTAGGGAAGAAAAAAAAAAAAAGCTTTACCCCGAGTCTGAACTGACTGAAAGAAAGATACTGCTAGCCATGTTTTTTTGATTTTTACAGGAACTGACAACTGATACAAAAGGGGGAAGCCATATGAGAAATCTTCTGAGTGTAATTCAAGAAGGTTCTGTCAGAAGAGGTTTTATTCTTGGCTATTTGCTACTGTAAGAATCGATGGCAGAGCCACAGCTTTCTTTTTCGTTTCTCAAAAGCAGCAGATTGCATGCAAGCTGATAAAGTTCTAACGGTGGTTTCCATTTGCTACAGCCCACTCTCACCAGAGACTATGAGATTGCTTTTACAAATGTTCTAAATGTCGACTCACAGCAGAAAGTGCAGAAATTGTGAAATCCCTGTTGTAGAAGAAGTTACAGTAATGCAATTCAATATATTCAGAATAGCAAAGTTGTAACCCAAAGTTATATTGAAAAAAAACAAAAAAACACTTCTTTGCAGTTACATCAGACCAAATTTCTTTTGTTTTAGGCGAGTAAAATCAAAATTCGATAAATGTCACATCAGTGAGAGAAAGAATATGTCAAGAGATTTATTTACTAATGTATTTGGAAATCAAAAGTTTGCACATATTTCCTCCGTGTTTAGCAGTGTTGCCTTGGAACTGTATGACTTGGGTCAAACATTTTGGGTTTCCTTCCTTCCACAAACTTTTCACCATAGTTTTAATTCGGTCCATTCCTGCTGATAAAACATGGTGGAACAGAGCCGCCTCCGGGTTTGGAGGCCACCTCACTTTCACACACCTTTTCAGATCTGCCCACAACTTTTCCACAGGATTCAGGTCAGAGCTTCGTGATGGCCTCTCCAAAACCCTGACTTTGCTGTCCTTTGTAGCCACTTTAGCTGGATGCTTATGATTATCGTACGTCGGCACAGGACACGTTTCACTCTGGATAATAACTCTGCCTTAGCAGCTTCAGCATCATCTCCATAGGGTCTTTTGTTTTTGTCCTGGGGTCATCCTGCACATTTCACACCAAAGCACATCCATCTCTGGGACACACAGAACCCATTCCTTCCTAAGTGGTGTGATGGCTGGACATTTCCATCATGTCTACACGTCCATATAATTGGTTGAAAGATGAATGCAGGACCTTGAAGAGCTGGTAAATTGTTCCCAAGGATGAACCAGACTTGTGCAGCTGTATACGTCTCTTCCTGATATCTTGGCTGATTTCTTTTAACTTTTCCCTTTGTGTCAAACAAGAAAGCATTGTGTTCAGGTGTCGCCTTCAGGTACTGTACATCCACAGATGTGCCTCCGATTCACTCAAATGTGTCAGATAACCTAGAGTTTCCATCACAATCTGTTTAAAGAAACAGTGTTCGTCCTATAGGTAAACTTATGATTTTAAAGATATTAATAAATACATTTCTGACACGGTCTTTCTATCATTATTGTGGTATTTAGCAAGCAGGAAAAACTTTGGTGATTCTAACGGACCTAAAAATAAGATGAAAAACATAGAATACAGTGAATAGATCTGCAAAATTGTCAGAAAATGTTTTGTTGCCATGAAATCAACTAAAGTCAACAGATTTTGTCGCCAAGAAATGCTTTAGCCTTCATTGTGAAACCTCTTACTTTTGCTCCTTCAACCAGACGCTGTTCATTCTGCTTTGCCCATTTGGATCGTCCCATTTGTCTGAATGTAGCAACGTTATTTCCTCTCCATAACTCGCTATGCGAGACGTGATAACAAGGCAATTAGAGCGTCGCTGGCCTTGTTTCATCAGATCATCTCCTGACAGAGCTAATAAGAGCTAATAACCTGACAGAGCTAATAAGGAAATATATTTTTATGCAAAATTACAAAGGAACCTTATTTTCAAACTAAAATGTTAGTTAAATAAATAATACATTTGGATTAGGAAAAAAAAAAAAACTATTCTATGTTGCTTCCAGGACAAAATACTTTCACAAATTCACTATTGTAGTTCTGCTGTGTTAGATGGAGCAGCATGTCATGTCATTTTTTTTTTCTCTCTCCCAGCAGTTTTTGGCAGAAGAAGTCCTGCTTGCTCAAAATAATCTTCCTGGCACGCTCCAAGTGGTGTCAGGACAGAGGGTCAGAGCGTGCAGCCGGCTGCCACACTGCGCTGCCCTGTAATTTAGCCTCCTCTGCTTCCCCACCCCACAGAGCTCCCATCCGTTCGTTTCCTGCGAGATGAAATGACTCTTCCAATTCTCCCTGTCTGCAGCAGAACGGGAGGGGAGGAGGAGGTGGGGAGATGAAGTAGCAGCAGCAATTATGGAGAACCCCCCCACCCCACCCCCAGTCTTTCTCCTCTTTCCAACACACACTCTTACAAGCTACAAGAGAGCCTGAACAATTTCTTCTTTTTTTTTTTACTGCTCCACAGAAAAGCTCCTTCGGCTCCATTCTGTTTGCTCCTCACCAAGTGTTAACAGGCAGCCTTTGCCTTTTCTATATGTCATTATGCTGTGTGACGGGAGCCATTCAAGCCCAGCAGTTAGCGGCCTCACTGGAGGAGCCTTCGTTTTAGGGAGACGAAGTGGAATGAGGTGAAATTGCAATGATTCACCAATTTGCATTGGATTTTGATTTTTTCCATGAAGAAACTATAAATATTTTAATTTTATATACAGTGTAATGAAAAGAATTGTTCTGCTTCACCCTTTTTTTGTCATACCTAAACATCTAAACATGAAAATAGCAACAATTTTTTTTGCTGAATTACAAAGTAGCTGTAAGAAAACACATTTCGATGGCCACATTCTAATTACTGCCAGAACTTTGACTCTGACAACAGAGAGGTAAAGAGCAAAAGATTTAAAAAAGCAACACGATGCTGAACTCTGAAAAAAACAAACAAACTCAATAGCAGATGAGAGATCTATCAGTCTGAAGAGGCTTACTAAGCTATCTCTAACACTTTGGAACTGAAATTATTGTGAGTGCGAGCCGTCAAGCACAAACAGAGAAAACATGGAACAGCAGTAAACCTTTCCAGGAGTGGCTGACCTGTACTGATGAGGTCACAGAAGAATGCAGGACAACATCGCAACCGCTGCAGGTGTCACCCAATGATCCCCAAGCTGCTCTAAAAAACTACTCTGTGAACTGAAGAGCGAACGGTAAAGCTTCGTCTCATTTAGATTCAGATACGCTATATACTGGGCTGAAGTTGCCACTAAATACAAATTGAAATTGGCTGTCACTGTTAGTGACAGCCAACCAGAGCCCAATACTGTACATACAGTACAGACCAAAAGTTTGGACACACCTTCTAATTCAATGGGTTTTCTTTATTTTCATGACTATTTATAAGGCAAGAAATCCCACTTATTAACCTGACAGGGCAGGTTGACCTATGAAGTGAAAACCATTTCAGGTGACGACCTCTTGAAGCTCATCAAGAAAATGCAGAGTGTGTGCAAAGCAGTAATCACAGCAAAAGGTTGCTACTTTGAAGAAACTAGAATATAAGGGGTATTTTCAGTTGTTTTACACTTTTTTGTTTAGTGCATATTTCCACATGTGTTATTCATAGTTTTGATGCCTTCGGTGTGAATCTGCAATGTCAATAGTCATAAAAATAAAGGAAACTCATTGAAGTAAAAGGTGTGTCCAAACTTTTGGTCTGTACTGTATACTATATACAGTATATATATATATATATAATATTTTGTGCTGTGCCATGCTGCCAAAAAGAAAAAAAAAAGGACTCTAGAAAAGACATTTTTCGTTTTCTTATAGCAATAGTGCTTTTGCCGGACATTAGAAATGAAATCTGCAGATCTTATCCAATTTCTTATGAATCATTCTGATTTAGCAAATCAGAATCATCTGGAGACAATCATCACACACATTCACGTCTCAGACAATGCTGTTTCGCAAACACCGACTGCAGTCGGGAAAATGCTAGGAGCTTTGTCTCCTGCATTGAGTTTGAACCCCCATCTCACCGGCCTCCAGCTGAGAGGTAAGCCAATATTCTGTTATTACTTTAGCTGTGTTTGATGCAAAATAGCCCATTATATTTCCAGGACAGAGCTATTGGCTCTGGCAAATTGGAAAAGGAAAGTAATTACACAATGAATGTATACAGCTAGCTCGTTTGTCTGGGTTGAAAATTGATCTAATAAAGCAAAAATAACGCAGCAGAGATGTTCTGGTTTTAATGGGAGAGGCAGCAGAAAATGGTCCGACACTGACCACATGCGATGCAGCAGCTGCTTGCTGAAATGCTCCAGTGGCAAAAACAATAAAGCTTTCAAGCAGAGATTAAATGTGACAGTAGGAGTGAAGGTAATGAGAGCAAAGTCACAGTCTGGAAGGAAGGTCATGGTGTCTAGGCTACGTTGGAATCAGATACTTTTCGGAGACCTACAACTGCTTGTGTTGGGTGAACAAAAGGTTTTGGAGAAGACCTTAATCTGCTTTCGAAAGAAAGTTAATTAGGTACGCCTGTCCTCATTTCCAAAACAGTCTTTTGACAAAACAGACAGACCATGTGTAGGCGGACTATCATTGTGTGCTGAGGTCGCTACAGTACAGAGACTTACTTTCAGTAAAACATGACACCTGTAACAATATTTTGTGAGCCTTCCTCAACAAGAATGTTCTTTTTTCTCCTAACTGAATTCCTTTATGGGTAAAAGCCAAACACTCGGGAATCACAACGGGAAATGAAGCAGACAAAGAATGTCTCATGTTAAAAAAAAAAACAGTATTACAGCCATCATAACCACCTCAGAACTTGATGTAAATTTTATTTGGATAAACTACCAGACAAATTCATGGAGGAAATTGTAGTGGAGAAGGTATGTAGGTGTTAGTTTCTGATGTTGCATTTTGTGTGTGTGTGTGTGGAGGGAGGGGGGTACTATAGTGTGCGTTTGTACTGTAGTACACTTCCTACTTTTGGAGCGGTTTCCGGTTCCTTTGATATTCACAAATGCACTCAAACAGCACAAGAGGTCACTTCGACCAAACAGAGACACGTATTTAGATGGACCAGAGTTTGCTCTTTTGGTCTGCGTCAGAGTTTAATGATGCATTGAACACCTGTGCTGTGAACTGGACTTTTAGGCAAACGGACTAGAACTTGATTACAGTGAACTAAACAGGACCGGTGTGAACGCACCACCGACCCGTAGAGGGCACTCTATGGTTTACAGTGTATTCTTAAATTAGTACTTAAAAGCATGACATGTACAGATTATTGCATTGTGTTAAGAAAAGTACTCAGGAGAAACATTTTTACTGGACCTATTTCTTGTTCTGTCACAACTCTTTCAAGGAAAAACTCCTCGTATTCAGTCATGGGTTTTAGTCGGGTCATTGATTATTCATGGTTCCCTTCTGGCAAATTACGATGTGCAATTTCTTTAGGTAGAAAAATTGACTACTACCTAAAAAAGTGTCTAACAGATGAGAAATTATGTTCCTTAAGCTACAAAATGATATCCAGGATCAAATATAGAATTTCTGCAGGAAAAATAAATAAATAAATTAGGCAAAATCTGCAAACACCTACAAGAATGTAAAGTTGTTGTTTTTTGTTAATAAAATGAGTTATCTTTCTTAAATGTGTTTTATTCTGCTTCAGCTAAACCAAGCACACAGTTGGAAGTTGCGTGACAACACATTACTGGATCATTTCAAACCTGTAAAACATCAATCCCTATAATACAGTAAATGCATACATTTCAAAATAAACCTCCACTGCTGAAAATCTAGCTTTGCTCATTGTGTTCCAATAAGCCACAGGAAAGCTCCACTGGCTCCAGTTTGAATAAGCCCAAAGGCCCCTTCAGGAGCTTTCTCTTTTTACACAGCTCAAGATTCCAAGACTCTCTGCTCTTTCCTTCATAACGCCCTTAGCCTGTCTGTTGTGCAGAAGCAAAGACTTCAGCGAAAAGTGGCTCTGCTCCTCCCTCACAACTCTCTTCAACGACTGACAGGGTTAAGCCTCACTACCTCAAGGGGAAAATATGAGATGCTGAGGTCAGGGAACTGGGCATGAAATATTCCACATGGTTTGGTTACCTCTGAGGGACTGAGAGATACTTGTGCCCATAGGGACGGTGATCAATGTCAGAACGAGGGAAGGAGGACAGAGTAAACCTGTCGTGACGGCTTGCATCAAGATAGAGGCGACACGAGAAGCTGTCTGTGTCAGACAGATGAGTAACTGTGACTTTCAATGGGATATTTGGATTTTTGACCTTTTTTTAAAAAAAAGAAAAAAATCAAAATAAAGGTCGGCGTGATAGAATTTGAGAAATTTCTTCTTCATTCTTTGTAGAACATGACTGGAGCCTGTGCTGACAAAGACCACAAAGGTGCAACTATTTAGCCATCTATGAACGCATACACACTCCCATACACACACTCATAATCACGGTCTTATGCCTTTCAGTCCCGCTTCATTTCAGCCTCCTGTCTGTCTCGTCAACTGCAGTTCTTTCTTCTGTCATTGTAAGAGACGGCTTTATTCCTGCAAATGCAAGGACATTGCTTGACTGTAGGCTTAGGAGAGCTGCATCAAAAGAAAACCCTTTGGAGACGGTTGTGGCTTTCTTCCTCCCTGACGGAGAAGGAATCAAAATCCCTTGTTCAGTTAAAATTATAGCTGGATTACTTTTGTCCCTGTACAACAGCACTGTCAGAAGAAAATCTCCCCAAGCTAGATTTATGACTTGCACAAGTAAGCACATGGCACATTTGCAGTATGTCTCTGTGAGAGGGTGAAGGCTGCTGTCCTACACCTGGTTTTTCATCATCATCTTTCCTTGCTTTTGTCTCCCACACTCCCTAATGATGACAGGAGTGTCCAGATTTTCAGAGAACAAGGTTTTCACTTTAATGTCTGCTTGCCTACTGTCTTGCTCACGGCTCTGGTTTCTCCCCCGTTCCCATCTTCTGATTTACAACGTCCCTGCTGACCAATGGCGAGGCGAGATGTAGCTTGAGGCAGGGAACACGGGAGATTCATTGTTCCCTTTCTCTCCCACTGTCTGTCTTTATTTATGACACCTCCAGCATGACCGGGAACACGCCATGACCCCGGGGGCAAAGCACAGTACCCCAGTGACAACCTCTTCCAAAGCCAGACCTTTCGTGTTTTTGTGTGTCTCTGATGGATCACAAGACAATAGCCGCTCTGCTCATCGCTGTGAGGGAGTCAGATGGGGTGAAGCTTGGGTGAATAAGAGCTATCACAGCACTGCGCGCAACCATGGAGCACATGGGGTGAATGATGGTTATGATGGAGAGTAAAGGGGAGAGTAGGAGGTCTAACGCTTTAAGCGTGACAGTTGAGTGTCACCGGTGTCATCTGACAGCGTCCCTCGGGGAGCAATGTCATATGTTTGGTTTTGTTGTTGAAACAGACAATTTGAAGGGCAGAGAAATGAAAACTTCAATGCTCCCCTCTGCTAGCAGGTAATGCGTTACTGACAGCTGCCACTGACGATGCATTGTGAGTTACGGAAGTCCTGATTTTCCTCTGAATTACGTCAAATGGATGCAGTTCCACAGTAAATGTGCCTTGGTCAGCTGTAAGCTGATTCAGCATTATTCTGCGTACTTGAGACATCTGCTTTGGTCACAAGCGAAATTAGCTGGTTCCGCCTGTGTTAGCAGATCAGCAGCAGATTCAGACGGTCGTCCACAAACGTGGAAACACCTGACAGAACTAACTAATCCATTCAGTAAGCTCAAGTAAGTGTAAGTAACTTTAGCTTTGGTTATTAGCTTTACCCCCAAGAGTGGAAATAAGGAAGGCCGAGAATAATTGCTAAGACAGTTTCTATTTTATGTATTAATGCATATTAAGGTATAACTAAGTAAATTCAACTTAGGGCCGGTGGGTTTCTTTGTGGAGTTCTCATTATGGATGGATCGTTTTTTTCTGGGTCCTCCAGTTTCTGCTGATTATGAAAAATATCCATTTTAGGTTTAAATGAGTCCACGTCAATGGACCCACCATGTTCATTTCTGTGTGAACATGGTGGTTGCTTCCTGGACCCCCTGCAGTCCTGGACACAATAAAGTCTGTGTGGAAAATCTTTATGAAATTGGAGTAGCTGATCAGTTTTCCAGTAAAAGGTACATTTTCTCCATGGTTTCCCAGAATTATTTGCATCACTGTACGAATTCTTCCAAATCTAGCTGGTGGCAGACTCGCAGCATGTATTCTGATTCAAATATTAATGCATTTCAATAGATTTTCTGGGCCCCATGGCCCTGTAAGCAGCTAGTCAGTGACATCATCTATTTTCACACTGGGTATAGATTTTGAATCTCTGGTGGATTCCTCTTCCTCTGAGAAACTGTCCTCATATGGAAAGACTTGTATTGAACAACAGCACTGAGGCAGAGACTGGTGCCAGAAAACACAGGCAATGACCGGTTTGTAGTGGTAAATGGCCTGCGTAAACAGAGCTGTCGAAGCAGAAAGCGTCTTGAACACCTGTTTGACCGAGCATTAGAGCAGGTGGACGGGCCAAAGAATGAGGGTCACCCAGAGCCTGGAGGAAGTGCTTCACCGGGGCTGTTGGCTGGAGGGTCAGACGTTAAATACAGCAACCGATATCAATCAAGCGTACAGCTGTTCAAACAACTGTTTTTGCATGTTATATGCACTCCATTACCTCTTCCTCAGTCCTGTGGATATGAGGAACTACAGCATATATCAGAGAATCCTCACCCAGCATGTGCAGCGTAGGCAGGATTTACCACTACCGCAGACTTCCGTTAGGGTCCATTCCCATCAAAGATTTTCTATAAGAGAAAGACATTCTATACCAACCCACTTTCCACAAATAAAAAGGCAAGAGCAACATTTTGCATAAACCAGAGGTAAAGAGAAATGTTGCAAAAGAATGAAAAGAAAGATGGACGTGTGGCCAGATGAGCATTTTGTTGAAAATCGTCCAATTAAAACTTGCTTCATTCTGATGCACATCCTGAAAACCGTGGCCTGATAAGGAATGTTTTTTATGGAAACGATTACATCACGTGAGATATAAAGGTTTACTGCGACTTCAGAACTCAACATGAACTCTTACATAAGGAATGCATGGAATGTTTTTACTGGTAGGGTTCCTGGGACCATTGATTTTAAGTGTGTGTTTTTAATTACATGTTTTCATAACTTTATGCTGATTTACATTGTAGATTATTTGATTAGATTGTGTGTTCTGCGCTGAAGTTTAATTTGGTAACTTTTCTCCCTTACACGTCTTTTAAAGAAAACTAAACTACCTGCGTCCCTTTGGCAAACTTTGTCCCATTGACTAGCATTTACAAATGCAGTTTTGACTAAACCATTACCATCATTTGATTGTTTTTTTTGTTTTGTTTTTTGCAAATTTTTATTATTACCCCATGTTGAAGTCATTTTTGTAACCTTTGTTGCATTCAACTTTTGATGATTGTTTGATGTAAAACTGCATTTATTAAATGGTTAAAAACAACAAAAAGGAAAGGTTGATGAGAATGATTGTGTTTTGCTGTGTATGGGGTTGATGAAAAAATAGGGAATAAAATTTTCATTTGTAGAAAAAAAAAGCTATTTATGTGTTTAAAAATTTGGAACATTCATCGTGATTTGACGTGGACTCAAGCAGATAGTCATATTCAGAAAAAATAATTTTTTTTTTAAGTTGATTTATTTTTTATTTCAGTAACTCAACTGACATAATGAAACACATTATATAGATTATTAATCCACAGACTGACATTTTCAAAACTCGACTTCAGGTAATTATAATGATTTCCTGCTTATAGCTAATGAAAACACTATATTTAAAACCAGAACAATAAAGCACATTTTTATAATAGATAATTAAAATATATATATATTTAATACCTACTTTAAGGCTATTAAGGTAGTATTAACTACCTTTAAGTACCATTTCAAAGGGTACTTTTAATGCTCATTGCCTTATCTATACTATCCATGCCATTTCAAGGGTCATGCCACACAGATGCTTATAGTAACAATAGTTTTTATTTCATAAAGGGGCTTTGAATGTTATTTCTTTTCACAGTGAGTCAGTTTTACACACAAAACCCTAAAAGTAACATAACTGGACAAGTGAGCACTATTTGTTAGACATTATGGAAGGAAAGGAGGCCTCTGACGTGCCTCCACTCGGGGTGAGGTCAGTGTAAGCCAGTGGAGTGACCAACAAGGGGATAAATGTAGATAAGTACAGAGAGGTTTTTGGATGCTGAACGTGTGTGTCAGCTGCAGCTCATGTGTTCAACATTCTCACTTCACGCTGTAACAACGTGGAGAATAAATGGTAAGCTGAACAACAAGCGAGTCATGAAAGCGTCAGCTGCACAGAGGCCAAGCTGTGTGGGTGCAGAGAAACACAAATATCTCTCCAGTGTATTTTAGCTTCTTCTGATGAGCTCATCCTCCTGAATGGGACAAATCCTAATAGTTCTTGTTTTCTCTCTAGCATTACATACGAATCTAACAGTTGAAGGTTACTATAAAAAACTGACCCTCACACATAAAACAAGGACAGATGAGACAGTTTATGACTATTGCTTCATGTATTTTTAGCAGACAGAATTGCACTTACCCTTATGCACTAAGGGTAAGTGCATCACTAGTAGCTCAGAGTCCTGGAGAAACCTACAGTTGTAGATATTGTTGATATTGATTAGCTAATCAATTTTGTCTGCAGATGTGTTTATCTGTGGACATGAACAAGATGTGAGATTTTTAAAAAAATGTATTCCCTCTGGCAGCTGGGACTACGCTGCATCAGTTAAAAACCTGGGCAAAAATATCACATACTGTAGCCTGACACAAGAGAAGGTTCTATTGTTGTGGAAGTCCTCCTGCCTGGTTTCGGTCCAAAAGAAAACTCACACATCAATCATCAATGTGTGGTTGCCCTAACAACCCACAGCATAAAGGACCTGGAGAGAGACTCCCGTTGCCAAACTTGAGTAAGCAAACACTTTGTTGTTTGCTTATTGTCATGGAATTAGAGCTGAAGTCAAACCCGCAAACCAGGCAGCACTACGAGGATCATGTTCTTTGATTTCTCCAACACATTTCAGCTTAGTCAGAAGCTCCAGAAGATGCAGGTGGAGACCTCAGCAATTGCCTGGATCCATGACTACCTGACAAACAGACTGCAGTTTGGGAGACTGAAGGACTTGCATGTGAGCAGCACAGGAGTAGCACAGGGGACTGTACTCTCACCATTACTTTTCACTCTGCACACCTCAGACTTCTAGCACTTGCCAGACTCCTGTTATCTACAGAAATACTCGAATGACTCTGCAGTCATCGAGTCTTTCAATGATGGTTAAGAAGCAGAGTACAGAGAGCTTTGGAGCATGGAGTGGAAACAGTTATCTCATCTTGAATGTGAACAAAGCAAAGGCAATAATTGTAGATTTAAAGGAAAACAAGGTTGTAGATTTGGTATAAAACCACCATGATATGCCTTAAAAGAGGAAATAGACTTGAAAAGAACTCGTGACTGTATTGGTAGAGATCTTTCGATTTGAACAGTGTTCTTAAGTTAAGCATCACAAACTTTGCATATCATGATCATACACTTAGTTTTCTCCTGGACCTATGTTTTTTCTTGTTTGTTATCTCCAACTGCCCTTTAGAATGATGACAATTCTTTGGCATTTTGACATATAGGATATAGAATTGACTGACGTCTAAATAAAGAAAAATACAGTTTTAAAGTTTGCGTGGCCAGTCAGAACATTAGAAAGAAGCCATTCATGGCTATTGTGGTTCTTGATCTGGTTCAGTAACTGCCTGTCTATTAAGGTTTTGGATTTGTTTTGATGAATATTTTCACCTAAAAAAATCTCATAAAAACTATTACAGTTGCTGATTGCAAGCTCCTGTACTTAATGCAGACCGAGTGGAGACGATTGCCAAGAATTTTTTTTTGTTTTCCTCATATGTTTTCACAGCTTTCATATCAACCAAGAGAAAAAAGTCTTTACGCATGTGCCAAGAATAGCAAAGCTCTCATCTCAAATTCATTATATCTGCAATATGCGCCCTTTTCCCTGCCTGCCTTCTTCATGTTTGAAACAGATATAGAGCTTCAGTAGATCAGAAGGATTGAGTGCTCAAAATACAGCCACAGGGATCAGTGGTAGCACATAGAAACACAAATTTATTCAGCTAAATGTTGCAGCAATAGTTGCAATTTAAAGGAAAAGTGGATTTCTGAAAGACCTCAGATGAGAATAACACGAAAAGGTCTTTCAGGTAAATACAAACAGAACCATTGGTTTCTTTGCAATTGTGTTCATGTCAGCGGAGGCATTGTGACTATTTTTCTTATTTAGTTTTAGAAGTGATAGGACATTTAAAGTCTAGACTGTGCATTTGGCTCGAGGTGCAAATAAATATATTACCAAAAGTCAACAGATTTCACAGCATTTATTTACATTCTTGCATATGAAATATTATTAATTGCTCCTTCGTTTTGAAGACATCATAAAGATTATGAAAGTAGAAATGATCTGTAGAGACTGAGCTGTGTTTTGAACTGAAGCATAATCAGGACAGTGAAAACCAAAATGTTCTCTTTCAATAAGGAAAGGTCTAATAATGTGTCAAAGTTTTAATGGATGGCAAAGCTGGATTTCAAGAGTGACTGTAATGTAACCTAAACTAAAAGAAGGGTGTTATCCTGTAATCTATGGATGTGTTTTCTGTAACTGTAATGATTAAGTGTGAGGAGAACAAAGAGGACCACAATAAATCATTACAACATTTTTTTCCACTGTAAATGAGATAAATATCTTGTAGTACTCAACTGAAATATCAAATTAATCTCTCGAAAGGGAAATAAAAATACAAAAACTGTGGCTTCAGAAAAGTCCAGAATTTCTTGCTACGACAGCTTAACTTTAGTTTATATTAATCTGACTCCACGTTGTGATGGCAGGTGTCGATTGAAAAAACCTGAATGCTGAACATGAATTAAAGGTTGTATTAGCTTGGAGCTATTTGATTTATGATGCTTAGCTATTAAGATAAATTAATTATTGTTTATATTCATGTACTTTGCCGTTTTATTATCACCGGCTATTCTTCGGTTGTGTTTCTTCTTGCTTACAATTTATATCAGTTTCCATTTTGTCTTTCACCTTACCCTCAGCCTGCCATTCTAAAACCCTTTTCAGATGGGATTATTTCCTTGTTCGCCTCTACCTGCTCCCTTCCCCAGCTGCCTCCACTCTACCGGTAATTAGATCTTCTGGTTCCTTTTGTCATTTCCACTGTACCCTCAGTATTTAAGCTTTTCTCTCTCCTTTTCACGCTTGTTGGATTCTTCCATTTTCTCCATGGTTCCCTGTTTCAGTTTTGTTCTTCTGCTCTTGCGCCCTGGCTCTCGGTGTGCTCCATACGTCATTGTAAATACAGTAAAGAGATTTTTTTTCAGCATGATCCTTCTTAGATCTTGTCTGAACTACCGTCTGTCCTCCAACTCACCATTCATAGCAATTTGCCCCGATGCAGATGATTGCACCAGGGCAATGTATATTTCAAATGAATATGTTTTTTCCATTGAAATATACATGGTATATGTCAAAGAAAATGTAGAAAACAATTTGAAATGATTTGTTGATGTTTCATGTTTTGCACATGCTTATCAGGAGAAGATATTGAGACTTTTTGCTAACACTGTCTTTACCCTTTAATCAGCTCAGATCCTAAATGTCGCATCCAGTCACTGCTGTTTCAGAAGAAATATCCACTTAAATATTTGTACAAACGGTAGACAAGATTATCTTGTTCTAAGACAACTAGGAAATGTGGAGAAAACCCCTTCCTGTATCGATTCATATTAACTGTTGGCTGCTAATGATGCTGGAGTTAAAATATGCCTTGGAGATTCCAACATATGGTTGGATGGATGGATAGAAAATGTAATAAATGGTCAAGTCAAACTTAGTCTTTAATATTCCTCACTGTTTGCAGACGCCGTTAAAACACACGTGATCTGTGATTCATCCAACATTTGTTTAAACAATGTAAGTTTGCTTTGTTTTCAATTCCCCTCAATAACTTTCACGTTGTAGAAACAATATCTGCTTGTCAAACAGATTCAATTCAAACATACGTTCTTTTAATATCAGGTCACTTAGGTGACGAATAAAACGAATTTCCAAGCTGTTGTTTCAGGTTTCTAAAATTAATGCATTTGTACGTTATGAAGAGGCACACGCTGTATCTGAATAACAATACTAAGGCCATGTGTTGGTCCATCTGCCAAGGACCCACAGCCAAACAGCACCTCGCTTTGACTTCTATAAATAAAATCATAGGCCTCGTCTCACAGGGGTCAATAGGGGATACCCTCCGGACCCCTCCCCACTCTGAAGCACTCTTTTTGTCAGACATCTCTTTTCTTCATTGCTGTCTGGGCCCCAGTTATGGCTGGGGACAGAGGTCACTTCACTTTCATTTCTATTCATGTCAGGAAATGAATTGTAATTCCACTGGGCCGTACTGCAACACATATCCATCTTAACAAGTCAATTCATGTCTGACCAGCTCTGTGTTTTTCACAAATCAGCTGAAAAATTGGCCACGGGTGTGAAATCACATTCATTTATGCCTGGTACAAAATCCCTCAGTTCAGAAATCAAGGATGATTGGACAAAACAATGATGCCATTTCACTTTGACTGAACAAATATGCAAATCGTCAGCATGCAGCTCACGTGAAAAGATGTTTTATCAGGCTGTTTCACAAAAACAACTCCACAGAAGTGAATCTATATTGATGGTGTAATCGACACATGTGACATTGCAAAATGCACTCATATCGTAAACAGCCGAGCTAATAGAGGTAACGTGTGACATTAGAGATCTCAGCCTTGAGTTAGGCCTGTCCGGTGTGACCAATGTGAGAACAGAAAACAACAACAACAACAAACACAACAATGATGAAGCTACATTTGAAAAAGCACTCCCAGAGACCTCTCATAAAGAAAGGCTGCGAAATAAGTCAGCAAGAAGCTGCAGCTTTCAATGGGTTGACTGAAAAAGTGAAACTCAAGAGAGAACAATCCAGCTAAGCTCTATACAGTGTATAGTGAATTATTTAGGATTTTTAAAGTTTGATTCTTTTGGGATCTTGTGGATGTTACTCATGGTGGATAACTCTTATAACATCCAGTATTAATCCAGATTAGTTGGCTGAATGGCGAATTTGTTAAGGCTCCATACCAAAGTAGATTCATACAATCTTAAAACAGATCATCTCAAAAACATGTAGTGTTTGTATGTATGAAACAACGCATACATACAATATTCTTAAAATATAATTTTGAGGATATTTGTACAATTGTCATGGTTTGCATTTGGCCATAATTTTCATAGAAACTACAGATTGTTTACTCTGGAAAAAGTGTTTCTAAGGACCTTCTGATGGGCATATGCATAGGACAAAGAACATTAATATTTCCTTTAAGACGAGCATAATATTTGCTACCTTCAAAAATGTGTTTAATGTAACTTTTGCTCACTTGATTTTGTTCTCTCGCAAACCTCCTGAGGACCTGCTGTGTATCGTTGGTGCTTTACACTCCTCATTCAATCTGGAGTTGTTTGTATTGATATTGTACATACGTGTTATGATGATCAACTGGAGTTTTACAAAATGATTACTGCATTTTCCAGAGTACAAGTCTCTTCGTGAAAAAATGTGACATGAAGAGGGAAAAAAAAACAAAACACAGGAGTATGAGTCACATTTATTTACAAAAGGGAGACCTTATGTTCTGACGACACTTTGTGTCCAGTTGATTTTCAGTAAACTTATGGAAACTGTTGTTTTTGGTGTGAAGGTCTGCTGGAGTTTCTGTTCTCTAAATCAGGGTGGTCAGAAACAACCTGGCTCTGCTGGCGAAGCGCGCTCCGAGGCAGAGACGCATGCAGTGTAAATCTGGGCCGATAGAGAGGCGGTTGCGTTTCATGAAGCGGCAACACCAAGAAAAGTCACTCATATTCATCTCCTTGGCAATGAGGAGATGAATGAGATGTAACTGCTAGGACAGCCTCAGCAGCTGTTCTAGTAGTTTGGAAAAACCTTTCCTGCCAACATCCATCACTATCCACAATACATATTTGAAGAATATGAGTTACAACATTTAACTTCCCTTTGAGATCAAAAAGTATTATTGCCTTGACTTGAACTGAATTGAATTAAATTGAAAGGTAGCACCAACAGATAGACATAGCTATCTAGACACGCTACAGTAGGAAAATCTTACAAGGTAGCACAGATTGACAGGATTTCTTTGTGTACCCAAATGTGGGTACTGGCGGTAATGTTTACTCCTTGATTCATGTCCGCCAGCATGAGATGATATTTAACGCATCAGTCCAAAAAAATGTGTCAAAAACAAAAACATATACAAGTGGCACAATCAGCCAAACTATGAAAGGAAGTGCGACTTGTAGCTGGGAAAATACAGCACTCATACATAGTTTATATTCAGTTGCTAAGTTTAGCTCTGCAGACACATCAGAGACACAACCCTCCTCCTCACCTTCAGGTGAAGATGGACACCAGTTAAATACCCAAGGGCCTTTTAGGACCAGGCGTTAACATGCAGCATGTGTAATGGAGCCTTGGCGAAAATTCAAACTGGGAGACTCGACCAGCTTCACCACATCATCTAATCACTACGCCCGACCGCAGCCAATCCGGACCGGAGCTTCACGCCGCTCCAGCCAATCGTCGTCCAAAGACACCTTCAAAAGTCCAAGCTACCCTGGGGTCTTCCTGCTCGTCAGCCGTGCTTCGACCCACCTCCTCCCCTTCTCCACCTTCACCATGAGGGTCGTCCTCCAGGATCCCTTGTGCTCTTCCTCTCCAAGCTCCGCTCCACCACCAGTTTCGGTCCCGGGGGGGAAGACTATCCCGAGCTCGCCGAGCAGACTGCCTGCTCACGGCAATCCTCGGCTCACGGTCTTCTGCCGGGTCCGAGCGCCAAAGAAATTGTACCATTAAATCTTTTTAACTGCTATTTTCTTCTCCGTGTGAGTCTCTCCAGATTGAATTACAGATGCAAGTGGTTCACACCTGCGACTGAAAGCAGGCCTCTGAGATCATATCTCTGGGTTTTGCTTTTCATGCAGCCATGTGGGCGAACAATGACACCATCAGCCGAACTGCTGATATATATATATATATTTTTTTTATGAAAATCAACAAGTGATTCAATCACCAGCCTGGTGTTCATGTATTGATGCTGTTCTGCGGTGGCCCTGAAGCACAAACCACATCAATAAATCCCTGAACTTGAAAAACACAACACATTTAAAAGCACAATCACATTAACTGAGCACAAATACAAATTATGTAAACACAACAACAGAATGGTCATTGGTGTATTTGTAGTTGTTTTAGTGATTTGTTGAAGTGTTGTGCACTTCAAACTGTACTGTTTAGACTGACCTGCTTTGAACTTCTTGAAATTATTTCGTCTACAAAAATTATTAAACAGAATGAATACGAGTGAATTAAAGGTGCATATAAATATGTCTCAGAACTGATTTCATTCAGATTGCTCTATTAATACAGATAAAAATGGCCCAAAGCATCTCTGAAGGTGGCCTGAGAGAAACCGTAATCGAGTCACATTAAAGTGAATTCTGGGCAGGTTCTGCTCATTCAAGAGGGATCTAAGAGCTTAGGTCTGAATGAGCCCTAAGTTTCTGCTGGCACTATAGTATAAAAGAAATACTGCCTACTAGAAGCATGTGAAGCTGAAAAATATTCAAACTCAGTAGATTATTAAACAGATGCACTCCACATTTGTCTCACCAGTGGCATATGTTTAATTCTTAGCATATAAGTAGAAAATATGGTGGGAAATAAAATATCTAATATCACATGAGGGTGCATATGGGCATTTATTTCTGCACAGAAATCTGTGTTAAATAATTTTCTAAGTCACATCCCAAGACATTTGCTTCAGACTGAAGAAATAACTTTTTTTATGTAGTTTTTATTTCACCTTTATTTTAACAGGGAAAAAGGCAACAAAAAAACCCATTGAGATTAAAAACCTCTTTTTCAAGGGACTCCTGGCCAAGAAGACAAATACAACACAGAAAATAAGCTTTAAAATAACATAAAGGATTAAATATCAGAAAAACAACAATGGCTAACTGAAGAACCAAAAGCAGGCTGGTTGGAAACTGCTGCAACTCAGCCTGAATGGCCAAATAAATCTGTGGTTCAGAGATTATTTTTTTATTCTTTATTTTTTTTTAAAGAAGGATTTGACGCGTTCTATTCTTTTTCAAAATTCTTTTGTCCAAATCAGGCTATGGAATCAATGCAGTGAGACATTTTAATCTACCTGTCTGAAAGGTGGTTTGGAGAAAATTGGTGGCAAATGGCAGCCGTCGAGCAATCACAGGCAACTTATCGGTGCTGCACTGAATCGAAAGGAACCGCGTCCCTTAGAAACACTGACCAAGGACTGTCTGGATGCTCTGATTGTTGGCTTGTTGAACTGGTCTGAGGGGGTTAACGCCATTCACACATGTTGACCAAAAAAGAGGTGAGGAAAGGTACTTTGCTGTTGATAGCAACATGTCAAGCAGGCTCTTTGTACACACACTAATACAGAATTCAAAGAGCTCACTAAGTACACTACCATGTGTTCATGCTGCTTCTCCTTTCAGTTATGGACTATTAGGACTTTCTCAGACTATTGTCATTCTGTGAATGAACACTGGCTATTATGTTCAGAGTGAAATACTCTTATCCTACAAGCTCTGCGCCTTGATCATCAGCAAAAACAGGTTAAGCAAAAAGAAGAAGTAAAAAATAAAAACAGCGGCTTGCTTTTACACCAAGGTGTATCTAATGGTGTAAGAAAATAAATACTAGTCTTGTGTACTCTTCTGTGCTTCTGATATCAGAGCACACAATTCAATCTCCACCGGAATCAATTCCAGCATTTGTCTGTGATTTTAACACGTTGAGTCAAACCAATGGAAACAACTGCATGATTTTGCGCCTCCGTCTTAGAGGTTATCAACATGGGTGTAGAAGTCTACCACGATTATGAAATGGTTGTAATCAATCCTTGACGCCCACTGTAAAAAACTGCCACGTATTTTGGGGCTTTTAGATGAAGTTAGTGGCCGATTTCGCTTACGGCTAAACAAGTTTCTGCTTAAATGAATGTTCTGGGAGCCGGTGTTTTCCACATTAGACGGACCCACTTGTTGGACCTGCAGTCACCAGGTAACGGCTAATTTGTTATTCATGAAAGCCACTTATATAAAGGCGCCCTCAGCAGCAGATAAATTGGCCCTTTACGCAAATGGAAGACCATCTCTTTGTTCGCAGCGACCATTTTGGATGGAGTAGGTGATGGTGATGGCAATGCGTGGGAGGAATAAAACAGTCTGGACAACAATTTCACATATACACACAGAAGCGCGCATTAGTTTTATTGATGTGTGTCGGAGGGGTTGGAAGCCTCCATTATAGCTTCAGACAGCGCTTGGATTGGACTAAATTACTGTTTGTGTGTTTGAAGTGTCCTGCCAAGGGCCGCAGTTTGGAAAGTAGCTGGAGGTAGGGATGAAGTGCCGAATGTCACCAAAGCAGCTGGAGAGGGCTAATGAGGCTAGCAGCGGTTGCTATCTCTATCAGCGCATGTCTGGCTGGACCAGGGCAAAACTTCGAGACAAGCATCTGGAATTAAAAACGACAGCATGTCCCTGCTTGAGCGCAATACGCCGTCTTCTTTTTCTTCTTCTATCCATAAAGACATATTTTGCTATTCTGGGCATGAAAATGACTGGAGAGAAGCTCCACAGGTAGCTGACCGCTGGTCTTTAGCTACCTGTCAGAGGGAAATAAATGGAACGCCGCCTGCTGTGCCTGGAAGTGAAGAGCGGTGCATGTCTGACTCTGCGGTGAGCTCTTTGGCTCCAGCTAAAAGAACGGAGTCCCACCTCAGTGGGTTAGTGCACACAGCAGAACATTTAGTTTTACCAAAAAAAAAAAAAAAACCTTTAAAACTGCAAAAGGAATGCCAACTAGCTGTGAGGCAATGTTGCTGTGTTATTCATTCAAGACTTCTCGAAGAAAAAAGATGTTTTAATTTCTCTGGCATTTAACAAATAAAAACAATGTATGTAAATACATGGCTTGAACTGTGTATCTGCTCTAAGTTCAACATTTTTCACGAATCCTTGGGGATGAGAGGAAGCAGTTTCTCACTCATGCATTTTCTTTCTCAAACACACACTCCCCATGTGGCAGAGGTTAACTGACGGCAATAAGCAAGGAAGGACATGCATGTATTTTCTATTTCATTTCTTTGCTTCCAATACCTAACAACATGTAAAAAGAAAAAAAGGTCCATGGGATGTGAGAAACACAAAACAGAGAGAAAGAACAGAACAAAGCAAGTGAACACTTTAGGTCTCATAGCAATCCAACCAGAGTGCTTCAGTGTCTAAATAATGGAATTGCAATTCTAGCATCAGCACACTTGTCATGTAGCTTTATAATTGGCAGGCAGATGGGCTTTGTGTGACACTGTTGTCTTCATTATCACACCTAACTCATATTGGTTTGGTACCAGCCAAGAACGGTGATGGCGATCCGCGTGCAGGCCTCTAGTTTTATGGCCGTGCGGCAGATAAAATCCAATTAAAGTGGAGGAATCAAATTAAGCTAGCTGCATCTGGATATGCTAATTCCTGACTGGCATGCTGCTCAATCTAATTCCCTCCCAAGGGTAATTTTTTGACAAGTGTGCTGCGTGTGACGATGGACTTCGGCGGCAGCCCCTTGCGGATGTGTAATTTGGCGGAGCGTTTCATTTTTATTGGCTAAATTTCAATTAAATACAAGTGTAACCTGTTTTTGATAATTGAAGGACAGAAATGGCAGCTCTGTGTAAATCTGAGCATGGCCTGACTTGTGGCAGTTTATGCGCGTCTGGGAGGGAACATTTTCATGAGCTAATTTGCTTGCGGGAGGCGACGCCGTAGCACAGTTGTTAGGATCGAAGTGGAAGGACCTAGATTAAAAGGTGAGTATTATGTATCTTACAAGCATATAGTGCCATTTTATAGCACAATCAAGTAATTAGATTGCCTGAAAATGCTGTATACAGTATATCAAATATGTCTTTAAAGAAATTTCACCTCCTAGTTTAATATTTTGAAATTGGGCCTCTGTCTCTTTAAAAACTTCAGCTCCACCTTCAGGATATCACACACCTACTCCTCTATTAACCCTTGAACAACGTTTTAATCGCTGTTGCACTGTGAAGTACTGTAGTAGCTCTAAGGAGGAGCTTTGTTCTCGAAGATGGCACTCGGTGCGTCCAGGCGTTTTGTTTTGCACAGCCGAAAGGTTGACATGAGAGATGCGAGGATTTCTCAAACATGCATAAAAAAGTCAAAGCAACACTCCAGGTATGTTATCGATGAGGGAAAATATAGCATGAAGTAAAGCTCCAAAGAGTCATGTTTTCATGATACCGTGCCTTTAAAATGAGACTGAATACATTTTGCAAGGTACATTTTTCAGATTTTCACTTCTATAAAATGTTTTGGGAATCATGTATAATTTCCTTTCCTCTTCAGGGTTCACTCTGTCGAAGTGCCATTTGTGACGAGACTGACAGATGTCTAGGCTCTCGCAGCACTTTAGAGGAAACAGCTTTTGATATTCTTAAACGGTTTAATATGTTTCTTTACAAAAGAATAAGCAGTACTGGTCTGAAAACCCCCCAAAAGAAAAACAGTGACATCTGACAGAATGGAGGCAATCAAAAGTCGATAAACTTTGTCACAATAGAAGTTTCGACAATGAGGCAGCAACAAATCAACATCTTGGATTTCACTAAAGTAAAGTGTTTGAACATTCAAAATGGCGAAAAACAGAGTTGGTATACGTTGCAGTTTTTCTTATGTTGGTTTTGTTTTTGGTGAAATTTAAAGAAACAACAGTAGTTCATTCAGTGGAATTAAAAGTAAATGTTATGTTCATGGGTTAACTTTTAAATATGAGTTTATTTGCTAAATGTATGTTTTATGCATGTAGCTAGATTACACGCATTATTTCATAATAAATGTGAAATAAGCGGATAAGGAGTGGGAATGTTGGCATGTTTATATTTCCACTTGCTCCCTTGAGTATGCAAAACAAAAGTTATGACATTACGCTTCACGCTGCATTTTTGTACTTACCCAAATAAAATAATAAAATAAATAAACAATCACTTGAAATTCTAATGAAATGCATCAAACTTTGTGACTGTAAACTAAAAAATGTAATATGTTCAAGGAATGTGAATACCTTTGGAAGCTACTGTATGGTGATGACCTAATTTTTCAAATAGAACACAAATATATTCTTCTTCAGATGTAAATACAGCACATTTCATGGTGCAAACAACAGCTGTAGACATGGGCGTCCTTTCTCTTCCGTCTGAAGCTATTAAAATGTAAAATAATTCTCCGTAGAAAGGGCAGCTTGGCCAGCCGGAGGTGCGCTGTGGACCTCAGAGAAACATTCACCTGAGACACAGAGAACAACAGGCCACAGCAGAGTGAAATATTAATGCTTTCTCTGTTGGTCACTGGCCTTACAAGGTCATCTGTTCCTGTTTCATTGTTGGAAAGCAGCCTGACAGCAGAGGCAATTGAAACTGAGGAGATTTCCAGCTTGTCCTCACTCAAATTAAACCCGGGAAGCCATGACTCTTTGTTGCGTGACCTCGGTGCACATTGTTACCTGCAAGGATGGAGAAAGAGGTGGGGGGATGGTGGGGGAAGAGCTTTTTCTTCATTTATTTAGCTCTTAATGCTTCCAGCACGGCCGTTCCACAGGGCCGCTGTGAGGAACGCGTGTCAGTCTTTGGGAGTGTTTGTGGCGATCTGAGTGTTTTATGTGAGCAGTCTCCCTCTTGTTGAAGGACAGGCGCAATCAATAGAAGCAATCAATGTTGCATGAAGGCTGGATGGTAGACGGTTGCTGAGGTTGCCCCCCCCTGCCCCCACTTTTTTTTTTTTCCCTTCTTTACCAGCTGCAGTAAACAAACCCAGAAACGCACAGAAAATGTACTGCATATCCCAGGATTCACAGCAGCAGCAGCACATTTCCAGGAGAATGCACAGTTCTCTTTCATCTTTCTCCCACACACCTATACAACCATAACAGCAAACTAACGTCTGACACAAGCACAGAATGCTATCCACTGATTCCCTGGTCTTCGCCCAAATAATTATTTTTTGCCCCAGAATCTGCAAATACAATCTTCCTTTTCTGTAGTCCTCTACACTCTGATTCTTGTCAGCAGTCTTCTGTTACACAATATAAAGTTTCTTTTGTTTTCGGCAGCGCCATAGCACTTGCGACCCTCTTTTTGGCCCCGTTGATGATTTTCCTTCAGGTCTTTTGGAGGACGTTTTTAACCCAGTCAGGCCCTTTATTGTTAATCTAATGAACATCTCCCAGATGTCTGGTTGTGTCCCAGCTGCCTTCATACACGCTGCCATCCTCATCAAGTATCCAACCTGGATCTCTGTCTGCTTTTCCTGTTTTCACAGCCATTTAAAGTCTCCCCCTTTGTATTAAAGCGATTAATAAAAGTTGGCTCGTAACCAGCTGCAGTCTTTTATTTATTTCCCATCTCGGTGTAAAAAGTACAGTCTTGAACTTGTTTACGCCAAGTCATAATTATGGAATTATATCAATCTATTTGGAAAAAAATATTTTTTGTGTGATTTAACCCGAGGTGTACCCCAAGGCTCCATTCAAAGTCCCAACAAATTTCACCGTTTTTACTCCTCATTATGCATGTTTACATTTAGGATCTATATACACTGGTTCTGATTTCTTCTTTTTCTAGACTTTTATAATTTGTCTTGTTGAGTCGTTTGCATTCCTGGACAATTATTCCCTCTGGTTTTGGATGCTGGGAAGCTGGAAAGGATTTATTTATTTTTGTTACAATAGGTAACCATAGGAACAAATTGTCGTTTGTACAACTGGAAGCAGATTAATATCACAAAAGCTCAAATAATGCCAGGGACTTAAAGAGTAGTGGCATAAGCTAATAAGGTGAACCACCAGTGTTTACCAACAAGAAGGAGTGACATCCTGTATGCGTTTACTGTGTGAAATATTCAGAGAATCCATCCATCAGTTATCTAACACTCTCATCCTTTTAGAGTTTATGTATGCACCTTTGTTCATCAGTGTTAACTATTCACCAATTGCCTTTAGCTGCCAATGTTTACTGGAACATTTATTCAGATCAACAGATAAAAAAAAATCATTTTATCAGTGTTAAAAAACTTTGCACTGCTAAATAAATCTGAATAATGATAATTAAAAAAAAAATCAATCATGCTTCAAGTGTCTTTTTTTTTTCACTCACACAGTCGTCTGGCCTTCAGCCTTCCTGCGCTGTGTTTGTGCGTGCAGAAATGGAACAGCACATTGAGTAAGCTGTGGCAAACTGAATCGTTTAAAGACAAACACAAGAGCAAAACGAACTCCGAACATCAGATAAGATGACAACAAGGACAGGACGCTATTTCAAGCTCCCAATCAGGACTGTTCTCCTCCTGCCTCCTTTATGCTCTTAATGCCATCATATGTCCTGACGAAATCAGACCGATAAACTCACTTTGACTCCCACGTAATTAACACATTTTCACTGCACCAGCCTTCAAGAACCGAGAACCGTTTCGGGCAATGTGCCCGAGCAATTTTAGGCAGACATGAGCGGAGGCGGTGAGGGAAAGAGCTTTTTCAGACAGCGCTCTGATGCCGAAGCGCAGCGTTTAGCAGGGCTATATTAGATTTTGCTGGCGTGTACAGGCCATGTGAAAATGGGCCATTTGATGAGCTCTGAGCCGCTGCCATCTCCCTGAACAAGCTCCGCATCCAGCATGTCCTGGAAAGTCCAAAGCCAGCTTTTGTTGATCGTTTATTATATTACATCCTCCAAATTATGGGAATTCTGTCCCTGCTTGCGTTTTGAGTAGTTTTGTTGGAAACCTGAGTATGTCTGGTTTCTGACGCAAATTGAAATTAATAAATTTTTAATTTTTTTTTTTTGCTGCTTGTTCTTTGTGGTAGCAGAATCTAATTCACTGTAAACTGACTGACTCTGTGCCGGAGGGCGTCTGACTTTTCTGTATGCTTCTAAAATTTGAGTGTATGCACAGTGGGGACATATAGACCTCGGTTAGAAAAACGTCTTGCTTCACATTCGATTTGAAGCCTCCGGGGGGAATCACTGGACGAAGAGCGAAAAGACATCCCTGCCAATTTGAACAGAATTTCAATGATATGGTTCCAAGGCTCAGTTAAAGTGAGGAAAATTGCAACTGTTGCCGTGCCGAAATGCTAATCCAACTAAATTAAAGCTTTACGCAGCTGCAAAGTTGACCAACTTCTCACATGTAGAGAAACCAGTTTTCCAAAAGCTAAGGAGGTGCTGTGGTACAAAGTGTGTTCTAAAGTCCTTGCAACAAGCTAAATAAATTGTAAATAATAAAATATACATACATATTTATACCCATATATAAAATCTCTGTCACAGATCGATCTTTTTGGCACTGATTGCCCAGCTTGTGCTGTGTAACGCTTACAGTCGCCGCGCTTTTTATGCTACAGAACAATGTCCCTCTTTGACTGACCGGACTTTCTCATTGCTGGTTTTTATCAATCAATGCATCCTTGGCCATCTTTCTACATATTTATGCTCACTTTTGTCTAGAACTTTCAGCCGTCATAGTCTGCGCTCTCTGGATGTCACTTTGATGCAGGTCGAGTTTATTTGTATAGCACATTTCAGCAGTGTTCAACGTGTGTTACGTCACAAAAACACAAAAATATAAACATTACGTTTTGACGAGTCACCAAAATCATCAATACACACCAAAAGAGTCGGTCAATGCTGTCTCTTTTTCCGATGAAGAAAGAACATGGTAGTACATCCATTTCCTTTCTATTTCTCCTCTGTAGTGTTTGCTACATAATTCAGGTGATGCAGTTTAAATTAGAAACCAAACGTGTCTAATTGACTGCTGTCACCTGGTTTTAGACCTGAAGCTTTGCAGTGTCTACTTTGGGAACCCTGCTTATTTTAACATGCATTTTAGTAGAACTGAACAATACAACAGGTGAAGACCATCATGCACAGTCAAGTGCAGGACATAGTGCGTCTGTGCGTCCGTCTGTGGGGGATGCGTTTGTCCTACTTTGTGAACGACAGACATGGGGTGGGGGGAGCAGTAATCTGCAGCTGAAAGTTGCTTTTGGAAATAACTGGTGGAAATAGCCCTTCAAGGGGGAAACAAAAGTTAAGTGGAGGTGCTGAGAAAACGATAATGGCACATTTTAATGAAATCCCTGGAGTGGTGAAACGCTCAAGGGATGATTGGAATCAAATCACCCTCGGCCTTAGTTTCCTCCCCTATCAATCCAACTCGAGCAACTCCCATTAGTTTCCGCGTTTCTTTTCTACCACTTCCACGAGTTCTCTGTTGTCTTGCTCGGGTTTTTCATGGCCGTCTCTCTCCGTTCTCCTTACATGTGTTGCTTAATCGTCATGCGAGTCTTTAAGAGAACAAGCCAAATTGCCACTTTCTCTTCAATTTACATTGCCGTCTTCTAATGTTCCCTTCGTACTTGCTCAAAGCCTCTTTAAGCTCCATCTAAAATTCTTGACTGTTTTGAGTAAGTTTTGTTTTGTAGGATAGAGAAATAAAAAAAAAGTAGCTTACAGCTGAAAATGCAATCAAAACGACACATTTTCTTAATGTGTTTTCACAGATAAAATTCTAAAACACTTTGAAGGGATTTGTATTCAGCCACTGTACGTTAACAGTACTTTGCAGAAGTCCATTTCTCTGCAGGTGTAGCTGCAAGTCTTTTTGTGGTACATACCAGCTTTGTACAACAAGCAGAGAGCCATTCTATGCTTTGATGAAACCATTCCGTCTTAGATTTGGCTCCCATGTTTTGGGTTGTTGTTGTGAAAATTGGTCTCTGTCTCAAATCTTTCACACCTCCATTTTTTATTTTTTTTTAAAAGACAACCACATTTAAACTTCCCAGGAATCAACTCCCTGTGCCTGCTGAAGAGCATGACGGTGCCATAACCACAGGGTCACCATGGAGATGGCATGTTCACAGACTAATGTGAAATATTACTTCTCCTCCAGGCCAAAAACATCAAATTGGGTGATTGATGTTAAAATTATGCACGCTATGTTTTTTTGTTATTGTGCATAAAATCAATATAAAATAAAAACATTGTGTTTTACTGGACATAGTTTCTTTTTAAAAGCAAGCGTGTCCAACTCCACTGTGCAACAGTCCTGCCTCCCTGTTCAAACAGGAGGCTGAATTACCTCCTTGTCATGTCAGCAAGTTTTGCATAAGCCTGGTCATGAGCCATTTATTTGATTCAGACACATTAGAGCAGGGATGCATCCAAAAGTTCCAGGACAGCAGCGATAACGGACTGTAGTTCGGAGACCGCGGTTTTAAATGTACCTTTTTTAAATATTTATTTACTTATTTCATAAAATCTTTTCACAGTCTACTAGTTTGGTTGCCATTTTATCTGTTATTGTTCAGTAATGACGATGTTATGAGCGCACTACAGGCTGGGAGATGACAGCATGACAATAATGCAGCCATAAAGTCAAAATGTGAGCATTCAAAGTTGCAGGATTTCCACAAATACAGCCAGTTTAACAGTTTCCATACCTCTGGGTTTCACGTTGCGTTAAATAATCTCCTTGTTTCCATAAACAAAGCTTCCCACTCTCTCTGTATCCATAATTAACAATACACTTTTGCGAATTTCCCAGTTTACAGCTGATGAGGGACAGATTATGCCCCCAGGTCACAGCGGAGGCACAGCATTAAAATTTAATCGTGGTCATGCACAAATTTTAAAGGGAGCAGTGTGAGGAATTAAACCGACATGGGAAAAAAAAAAAGAAAACCCATAAAAAGGAACCTCTGTTCTAATGAGTGAGGAGAGAATGATGCGAATGCATTTACGTGCCACTGATGTGAAAGCAGAGAGCCCGGGGCCACGCAGGGCCGTCTGGGATCCCACGTTTGACAGTTACAGTCGGTGCCGTGGCAACAGACCTCGTCCCTCTGCTGCTCCTCAAAGAATGTGGTGCATCGTGCGAGGCTCCCGCCGCCTGTTTTCATAGAAACTCTTCATGATGCGGCGGGGGGAAACAAAACAAAACAAAAAAAAAAGACAACCAATTAAAGCAACAACAAGTCGGTAAACACAAGCAGACTCCAATTTATCCTGGAAGTCTGCTGAAGGTACTCGGGATGCGACGCGCCGAAGCCGGGTTTGCGCGCCGTGGCAGAGAAACAAGGATGCAGAGAAACTAGCCACAGACTCCAGAGTGCTGCAGTCCCAAACGACTCATTAGCTACTCCAGGGGTAGGAATAAATTTAGCCTCCTCAATTAGTGAAGAGGCCGGGACGTATATTTAGTTTCCAAACACCGAATCTTCAGAGGAGACCTGTGTGTATCCTGCGTGCTGTCGTGCTTGCCTCCTCAGACCACATGCGGCACAGCAATTAATAAAACATTAAAACATGTTTCCTTATCATGTAATCCAGTGATTATCTCAGCATTTGAACACGCATGGTAGCTAAAATAATGGAAAATATAATCAGTATTTACCCGGAGCCACTGGTGTACTCCGCCTACGTGTGTGTGCGTGTGTGTGTGTGTGTGCTGTTACCTCTGCGCCGCGGTGTCTTTAGGCTGATTACAACAGCGCCAGAGGGGAATACACCATTGTTCATGTTATTTATGAGCCTCATTTAATTGGGCTGAGAGCAGCGAGGCTCGGCAGCCCGCTCCTTCCCAGTTAAGCACAGCACTGCAGACGATGGAGGGGTAGAGAGGGTGAAGCGGGTGGTGGGGGGCAGCAGGTAGCAGAATTGATCTGGATGAGTTGGAAGGTGGATTAGATGCACCGCGTGACGGGTCACGAAGACTGCGGCGGATCCCGTCCGTCCGTCAGCTTTGCATCTTTGTTTGTTTGGGTGGTGGGGTGTAAATCATGCGCCCGCTTCATTGGCTTGATGATCGCATGTGCTGATGTCTCTGTTGAATCCGACACAAGGCCTTACCATTGGCTGTGAGCCCTCAGTCAATAGCAATGAATGAATACGGCAACGCATTTAATTTAGACATTTCATTAGATCCGATTCATGTTCGAACCAGTTCTGGGAACACTGGGGAAATTAGGCCTGTAAGGCTTCTACACTCACTGTGAACTGTTTGGTTATTTATAGTTAATTAGTTAAAGTTTCCATTTGTCTGAGGCGCTTGGAAGGGCAGTTTGGTCAGTGAGAGGTCTGCTTGGTTTCTCTCTTTATTTTTGGATTTTTATATATTTTTTTTTCTGTAAAGATGACTCATCCGGACGCATCAAGAAGAAAAAAATACCAAAATAACCAGATATTTTTTGGAAAACTCATAGCATTTCAGGCTTTATGTAATTAATCAACAGATTTACTCATTATGCAAAATATGTTTTTCTACACTGTCCAGGTCAGATGTCAACCAAATCACAGCATGGTTTGGTTGAAGTTCTGATCTCAGTCCCATGAGATGGAACTGAGATCAGAACTTCATAATATTAACTCCAGAACATTGACTAGTTGTGACTAGTTAGGGTCATTTTTTTATTTGGAAGATGCTGTTTACCCCAAACCTAGTCGACCTGACAAGATGCTTTAACATTTCACATAATAGAGTCTCTGCCTTACCGGCTGCCTCTCTGATTGTTTATAGATGTATCCAGCTCTGCACAGATCCAGCAGGCGAGCGGATTTCTGATCAAAGAGTCACCAAACTCCCGTCTTGTTTGTGGCGCCTTCCCTTTCCGCTTCTGATTTTTCCGTCATTGTCCGTCCCTCTTTATGGTCCGTGTAGAACACAGTCGGTGAATGTCTTTTCTTCATTTCTTGTCCTTTTCTCCTTCTTTTGACTTTATTTCTTCTCTTTTCTCTCTCTCTCTCTTTTTCTGATTTGACTTCACAATGCATGTCCTCCTTATAAATCAAATACTCTTCTCATTGACCAAACAGAAGCAATTTCTGACTTTTTAATTCTCAGCTGGTACTCAAGAGTACCAGCTTCTAACCCATTTTTCCAGTGTGGATAAATACCCTGCCAGCAACAGGATGTAGAGCACGGTAACGGCATTGTAAACTACATGTCAGGGTGGAATTTCTTAACAACTTGTATGGACTCATTTAATTTTAGCCATTTTTACAAACCTGTTAAAGTTAAGGCTGCTGGGTGAAAACGGAACCAGTGGGCCTCATAGAAGTAGATCACAATAGTTGAGGCCAGCAGTAGTTTAATAGCATAATTGCTTTGTGCTTTAATTAATTTGGTTGGTAGTAATAAGTTCAGGCAGAGTATTGATGATATGCGTCGTTCTTAGCCTTGTGACCAGTTAAAGCTTCAGTATGTAACTTTAATAAAATCTATTTTTTTAAACATTTGCTGAAAATGTCAACTGTTGTGACAATACAGTATGAGGTGAAAAAAAAAATCAAGCAATAGTAGCACTGGGACGAGGTAAAGGAACTTAATCTTTTCACATTATGATCTGTCTCATAACGTACTGTCACGACTTTTAACAAAAAATTTATTTTTTAAAAAAAAAATAAATAAAAGTTACATACTGAAACCTTAAAAGTAGTTGCTTTGCTCAGCCTCTTTCCTGGTGCTTCTGTCAATGAGTCAGACACTCCAGAACAATTTTTTTTTTAAATTATGGATTGTGCTTAGGTTGTGCAGTAAAAGCACTCAGCTGATAAAAAAGAGTAAAGTAGTAAAGTGGTTTCAAAAGAAAATGACAAAATGATTTTTGAGATTCTTAATCAGCTTTGAGAGGGCGCATCAAAAAGCTGGAAACCAAAAAGAAAGCAAAAAAAAAAAAGAGAAAGTCATTGGTAGAACCCGTAGAGTCAACAGAGACGAAGGTAACTGACAAATAGAGCCACCCATCATGGAGGAGGTGGAGGAGTAGAAAAGCCTTGGTGTTCACCTTCATAACAGGTTGGAGAGGCAACAATAATGAACAGAGCAGACTTTACGTCTTAAGGACGGTTAGGTCTCTCAATGTCTGCAGTAAACTGTCTCATATCTTCTATAAGTCTGCTGTGGAGAGTGTAATCCATTCTGCCATCATCTGTTGGGGTATCAGCAGCAGAGTCAGGTCAGGGACTTAAAAAATGCGCAACAAGCTGATAAAGAAGGCTGGTTCTGCTCTGGAACCTCTGTAGATGACTGGAAAACGACAGAGTCTTCATAAAACTAAAGGAAATAATTAACAATCCTGAATATCGTATGGCATCAGTATGCCATACCAAAAAAGAAACTACTGCGTATTAATGATAACAACAAGGAGATCCATCCTGGCCCCAGACCACTGCGACATGTATTCTACGTCACTAAGCCCCATTGCTGCATATCATTAAACCCAACACTCATCTGCATGTCAGTATCATTCTGTACCATTCAGATCTTTCCCTCAGGCTGCCTAACCCGGTGTTATCGTCAACGAGTCTGATTGATGATTTAGACCCTGAAACCAGTTCTCATGTCGATGTTAGCTGTCTGAACTTCCTCCCAAACATAAACACATATATCTACAACTTTCCATCCCTCCTTAATTCCCACTGAAGCTCAATCAATGTTGTAGAACAGCTTCTATTTATTCCTCCGTAGTACAATCACAGTCCCGAGCTCCCTTCACACTCCCTCGGTGCTGCTCCTTCCCTCCCTAAAGACGTTAGAAATTTTTATCTCCATGCACCATCGGTACTTCTCTGCTCTCAGAATTAGATTGAAGAAGATTTCTTGGCTTGCGGTTGAATGTGTGAGGTGTCCTTGCAGGAAACACGGCTGATGCGGCTTAAGCACCAGCACAGGCTCCGCTCCACTCAGCTCTGAGAGCCAATAAACACAGAGCCAGATAACGATGACACTCTACTGCTTTGTTCGTGAAATAAATTGTATGTGTCATTATGGGATGGAGTATCATCAATTGGCAAGCAAATATCTGCAAGTTGTTTTTTTTTTTTCTTCTTCAATATTATCTGCAGTCGCACAAACAGCGTTGACAGCCTGTTTGGAAAATCGAGCTGCTGTCAGCTATAAATCCATTAATGGTAAAGGAAGTCCGTGAGCTTTAGTGTTTTCTGCTCCCTGAAATCATTTTGTGCTCTAGAATTTAGGGAATGATCTTCACATTGGCCTGTCTCTCTGCCTCTGGTATTGACAGGCTCTCCAGTACTTGTTCCTCTCCTCAGTTCTAATTTCTAGTGCTCTCATCAGTTGTCACCGGATAGAGAAATTAAATCTTTGCCATTTGAGATGTCCCGCACTGCTTTTGAGTTTGCTGACGCAGCCTTGTTTTGGATATCAAAACAGAGGACAGCTCGAGAGACTCAGCCAGTCATTTCCTAATGAGCTGTTGGCAGGTCGGCGTTGCTTCATCTGTCCAGATAGGAAACACTGGCGGATAATTGGCCCGTTTCATAGCTGGGATGTTTTCTCCGGTTTGAGATTCTGAGCATTAACGAGCTGAGTATCACAATGCTATGGGGTCAGTTCAAATGATGACAAAAAAGACAGGAACTGATGATGCTCTCACAGAGCTAATGATGTCTGCCATTAGCAGGGAGAGCTCCTGCTGCCACTGTCCGCCGCAACACACTCCAACAGGAGCTGGGACAACAACTGCAGATATGTAGAAATATGTAAAGAGCTGGAATTTGATGTCCGTGTTTTTTACTTCCATTGACGGTATGCAATTAAAACTGACAAATTATTTTAAGACCTGTAGAATGCGGTAATGATTCCATGGTTATTTTTACAGATTCCCGTAGCCATGGCAAAAAGATAAATACTCTCTTTCAGTTCCGTCATTCTATGAATCAGGACATAGCAGCAGATGATCTGGTTATGACTTCATCAGTGTCTCACTTAGTGAAGAATTTAGCCCCACACTCTTTCAGTGCATTGAGGGTTTTGGACGTTCATTAATGCACATCTTTCTTAAAGTCTTGCTGAGGCATTTTAATCAGGAGGTCCAGACCTTGGCTTGGCCATTGCAACGGTTTTACTTTTTCATCCATTTTCTAATGGATCTGCTGATTGGGGTCATTGTCCTGTTGATGTGCCAGTTTTATCCCACCTTCAGTTTCTGGACAGATGCCCTCTCATTTGGCTCTAGAATACATATCTACAGTTCATGGTCCACTCGGTCGTTCAATCGCTCACAGAAAATGTCCCTGCTGTACATTATTACAGACCCTTTGGCAACCCTTCCAACGACTGATGAATCCTTTATCCTAAAACAATTTGACCCAGGACTTAGAGGTCCTCCTGCTGTCTCTGTGTGATTTCCTAAGGAATCAAGGTGGTGAGGAGGTTGAAGTCAAAGTTTCACGGTAACACCTTTGACTTTAGCAAAAGGACAGTGCCGTGTTTATTGGTACGCCAGCTCTGGAGCTCTTGGGTCGGATGTAGTAATGAGACCGGCCAGCTGTTGGAAACACATCCATGCATCCCCTCTTGGGAGAGGTTTCCACACAAAACAAATGGTTGTCATGACTTTGTGCAAACAGAGGAGCAACAAGAAGCTTCAGCAGACAAGAAATCCAACTAAAATGCAAAGAGTAAATTAGTATTCTTTATTGGAACTCTTTACCACCATCAATCTGCGTGGCGTCTGTAATTTCACCAACATGAGCGAAGAGTTTGCTCCTCCTCTTCCCTTGAATTAAACAGAAAGCCACAAGCTATTTGGTATGATTTTTTTAGTCTCTCAAGGCAGACCCGGTTATGGTTCTGTTCATGAATAATTAATAACAGTTCATACAAAAAAAGAAAAGAAAATCTAGTAATGAAGGGACTTTGCTGCTGGATGTGTTTTTATTGTGTTTTCATACAATAATCAACATTTCCACACTAGCAACGCTACGGCGTTGACTGTATCAGCCTTTTAAGCTACAGATTTAGCAAATTAGGACGCGTTAGCGGCAACTGATGCAAACAACAGCAATAACAATTAGCACTAAATATTTAGGTGGACGTTTTCTGATTTGGAAGCTGTATGTGATATTCCGTAATCGGAACAGAAGATCAGAGCGTCTCTGCTCAATGATGACCCATTTGAGTTCCACTAGGCACCTTTTGTGTTTCTGTGAAGCTAGTTTTATTAATAAAAGCTGACAAGGCCACGGTCAGTTTGATGGGTGATTTATGAATGCCCAGAGGCACCCGGTGGGTACCTGTTTGAACTGTATTGTGAAAGGGGATTTATCCTTTTTTTCCCCCTCAGAGCATTAAAGGGTCTGACCTTGGGGCGGGAGGGGAATTTGATTCAAACGAGCAAACAACAAGAACGCCTGCTTTTATGTACATTTGTCGAACCTGGGAAAAATGCACTGCTTTTATAGTGTTCTGCGACTTTAAAATCCTGCAACTGAAACAGCGGGATCTTTCTTTTTACGACTTTAATTCAGATCTGGCTTTGCTTTAGTTCGGAAGAACAGCAAGTGCTTCACTCAAGTGGCTCTGACATGAATCAATGGGAAGCTGCAGGGAGAAAAACCGTCTAATCTGTCGACTGGACAGAGTGTTTCACACTCTCACTGTGTTTGTGATGTGTCCGTCTGCGATGTCTGCTTTGTGATCCGTCCCAGGATTTTGGAAGCCTGTGTCTTGCATTTGATTTTGCTCGTGTTATTTTTAGTTTTCTAATTGAAGCCTAATGCGGATGCACGGCTTGTACAGACACTAGGCTTTGTTTTCTCTGGACCTTCTAGATACATTTTTGTCTTTAATGGATCTGAATTCCTAGCTTGAAATGAATCATAAAGACTTTCTCATTTTAAAAGTGTGCCTTTTTGCACTATTAATGACGTTCTGTCAGACACGGATTGTGGTGAGGCGCCACTAGAGGGTTACTCCAGTCTGTCTCGAATCAGATGAAACAACTCATTTACATGTCTGAAAAATTTTAATATTTTATTTCACACAATATTGTGCTTGACAGTCGGCTTTAGTTTGCTGCGCCGCAGCATGGCGAATCGACGGAGGTCTGGGAGACTGTCAATTTACTTTAATGTTTGTTGGATATGCTATCAAAATAAGGAGATTTCAAGCCGTATACAGACTTTATTTTGTGTGTGTGTGAGGAATTATTTTTTAGGATCTAAACTTTAGAATTGTGAATTTCTTCTCCATCTTCCCTTCTTATCACAAATTCTCTGGCTTGGGCCACCAAAACCGCGGATGAACAGGGGCGTGGCATGTTAATGACGATCGTTTGTGGCCGTCGCATTTATCAGTAACCAATTGTTTATATGCAGCCGTTGGAGGAGATCCCAGGGAGACCCTGAACTCACCAGGGGGAATAGAGATCCCGTCTGGTCTGCACACACCTTGAGATCTCACGTTTGAAGATGGAGAGGGTTAGTTTAGAGAACGACAGTCTGGGTTTTCCTCTGGGGAAAATCTGATTTCACATGACAGGAAGACGCTGTTAAGTTGGATTAATGGACAATGGGTGGATGAATAACCGCAACGATGAAATTCTTTGAAATTGTAGATTTGGTTGACCTGAAAAAGCTACTGTAGTTCTTTGTTCAGATTGGTTGCATTTTAATTGAATACTAGTAGTTTTGTTTGAATTGTTTTGTTTTTTTTTCCTGAAAATTAATACATGTTGTTACTTTTACATGATTGCCAAACTGCAGGATACTCCCCATGATAGTATCGCCTAACTTTATTTGCTAAAAGTAATTGATGCAATAAAAAAACAATCCCTTTACTTTGGATAGGACACTGTAACATAGAGTCATATTCAATAAACCAGAATATTATCAAAAATTTGAAATGACTGTTCATTTCAAATTGAAACGAATGACTGAAATGAAATTCAGAAACGTTACAGAATTTTATTTCAGTAACTCAATTCACTAAGTGAATCACATTACATATATATATATATATATATATATATATATATATTAATTCCACACAGCCTGATGTTTTCAAGTCTTGTTTTCCAGTTCATTAAGACGATTTTTGTTTACAGCTGAAGAAAACACGTATGAGATTAAAATATTGTTTCAAGCCAATTACAAATACGCTTAATAAAAAGTACGTTTATTACCCACTCGAAGGTTATTTTACAAACTTACTTTTAACATGACTAACGGGCTTCGGTGAACACATCTTCTCATTTATTCAATTCAATTCAATATGACTGCTCTCGCCCGGCACCTGCCTATCTAATCAGGCTGTAAATAATGTAAACACCAGCTAAGCCAGGCAGCCATTCTGAAACATTCCACTAGTGACTAGTGCAACTTGTACATGCACACATGCAGCGCTGCAACAGAATCGACCCTATTGCAATTTTAATATGTGACCCTCAATCTGGAGCCAAGCTCTGGGTACGAATTCCTGTCACGAATATTTTATACTTGTAAATCACAATGTGCGATTGTGAGTTGAGTTTTGCAACCTTGTTAAACAAGATGGCTGAGAATTGTATCTATGTGTGTCCATTGATGAGAACTTACATGTGAAATAATTTGTATTTGTTCAAAATAGTTACACACCAAACCAACCAATACATTCAGCTGCGAGTACTTGGAGTCCTTGTGACAGACTCAGCAGGAAAAAAAAAGCAACCACTGCATGATGTGAATCACGAAGAAAATGTCTGTCACGTTTCTAACTTAAAACTAACTTCACTGTAGGAATAAAACCAAGCAGAAGGATTATCCAATCAAAACGGTTTGAGGGAGTCAGACGTTTGACAGCCAAACGTAAATCTGATTGGCTTGTTACATTTGTGATTGACATGACATTGACCAATCAGCTAAAAGGCAGAAAGCCCTGGCCAAAATTCATACACGAATGAAACTCACATGTAAACAAGGGAAGTGTTTAGTTTTAGATGTAGGTTTTGTGCTTTGTATGTAAAAAGACCCTAAAAAAAACCCCAAATTCTAACTTTTGTGATTGTTTTTTTTACAAATACAAATTTTTTTAAACACACACATAAATTATCTATGCATGTAATAAGATAAAATTCTTAGCTATTTACTAGTACAAAATACGTATAACAAAAATTCTAGCCATATAACTGAAAGTGAAACTGACTGCTTGCCATACTTTTTGATTAAGAATTATCTGAACACTTATGGAGGATTGTGACTGAATTACTAAAATATCGGTCACTGTTTAAATACATAAAAAGAAAACTAGAAAAGTGTGTCATTCAGAACGACAGGACATCAAAAGCTACACATACTGTATCTTATTAGACAGGCCAGGCCTGGCTCAAGTTGGCCTTCATTTCTTTATATTTAGACCCATCCAAAATATATTTTAATTATCCATCATGGATGGCAAGATAGGAAAAAGACGGGAGACTTGATTTTAGCTGGACCAGTCGACTGGTTGTGCCAGTTTCAAGAGGTCAGCCTTTAATGTATGCAAGGAAACAACAATTCAGGGATTACTTATCAGGCAGCAAAAAAACTGTAAATGACATCTGTAGGAAAAGTTAAGATTTAAAAGTAATCAATCATTTACTCGTAACTGGGTGATTCTTTTGGATGAAGGGTAATGAGAATTAATGGTTGGTTACTATTAGGATGAAAGCCGGCAGTAGCTGTCTTTAAAGCACAGACAGGCTCGTGAGGAGGAGTTTTATAGATCCTGCTCTGCAGTACAGGCAGCTGCCTTCTTATTTCATCTCTGACTCATTCTGCTTTCCCTCCATCTCTGCATTCAATCTAACGTTACTAGACTATCTCCTGTTCTCATGAGGCCTGTGTCGGCACCGCTGCTGGATGGGGATTTCCAAAGTTATTATCAAGGCAGGGTCTAAGTAGCTGAGGAGGAACAGAGTGGGAGAGAGACGAGACGTGGCGGGGTGGGGGATGCAGAGATATGACGATGGAAGTCACACAGCAGGAGAAATGAGAACTGGTGAGGTGGATATGTAGGCAGAACAGCTTGCATTAGTTATCTGACATGTATATTCAAGCATTAAAAGGAATATCCTAATGCGATACGCGCTACTCTGTTTATTCATGTGTCGTAAAGGATTTGCAAAATTCAAAATCTGTTTAGGCCGTTTAAATTGAAAATGTTGGAGGTCTGCGTTGACTGGTCTATGCTGTAGAACGCACAACGTGGAGAAAATAAAAACCAACCCTGGTTTTTATTTAATTAAAAGCGGCATTCAGTACATTTTAGGTTGGAGATGGTTTAAATAATGATAATTAAATCTTCCGCTACCCCAGCTTCAAACCACAGGCTGCTTCAATCCCCCATCAGAAACTCTGTGGTTGAGGCAAGCTGACACCAAGGTGTCTGCGACTTCCACACCTGAGTGGAGGTTTCACTTTCTTGCTTATTTCTTCAGATAGTCCGGCTCCTTTGGGCTGATGTGAAAGGTTATCACTCCACACTGTCGTCCGGTTCACCTAAACTACAGAGAAAACCGGAAAGACAGTAAATCTAAGACCCTGTTCACTGCAGGCTAAAGTGGCACAAATCAGATTTTTTTCAGGGGTCAAGTTACCAGGTCAGACTTTTTAGAATAAGTGTGAACGCTCAGATCTGGCCAATATCATTTTTTTTCTTTCAGTCAGACACTTTGATGAATCCGACTCCAATCCATTTTTCTTTTTTAATGCAATTCCAGTGGGAACAACCGAAGCGGTTCCGAAGTGACTTTGTTGTCGCTTTCCATCGACGTTTGTCATAGCCGTGCACTGGCGGGATGTGTTAGCAGTTCACGTAAAGTTAAATTGTAAGAGGACATTTTCGGCCATACTCAGCTGAGATTTTCATCCGACCCAATGAAACGTACACACAGACAAGTTGACATGCAGGCCGAGTTGAATAAAAGACGACAAATTCAACATGCGGCTAAATAAAAATGTTGGACTAAAAAAAATAAAAAAACCCAGAAAAAACAGTAACAACTACAATAAAGTCGGCGAGGAGAAACATTTTCCATCCAGACCCTTAAAGGAGCTGAGAAAAATACCTTGAAGGCTTAGAGCCCCATTTGGAAGTCTGCACTCCTGATCAATACCAATGGCTTCTCAATTTTGCTGTGCAATGAGTTCTCAATAAAACCAGTGAAGGGGCATTACGCCCCCCCACACACACCCGCCTACTTCTGAATCCAATCCCAGAGACAACCCCAGCCTTGTCCATAATGGATTCCCTATTTCATAGAGCTGGGCTTGTGTTCCTCTGGTGCTTGGTTAATATTTCAGCCAACTGTCGGTCCTCCTCGCACAGCCCACTTTGTTGTATTGATTTATTTGAGCATTCTCGCTACCCACCTCTGCGGTGGGAAGACGATCTATTATGGAGTTTAATACCTCTCTTGTAGCTCATTTTATCTTTTTTTTCCTTTTTCTTCTTTTTATTTCCAGAAAACATTGCTTGGCGCTTGTTGTGCTCCCAATCTGAGCAGGAGTCATAAACAGTGGTGTCAATTATCCGGAGTTAAATTCAGCAAACAGGAAGTATCTCATCAGGCAGGAGGCCGATGGTGAACACTGCCTCGTTTCTGGCTATATATAGAAGCGCTGCGGACACACCGCGTCTGGAACAAGGGACTTCCTGGTTTGGTGAGAGAGGAGGACAGAGACCGAATCCGGATGTGGGAAGGAGGAAGCCTGCTCCTTCCTGCATCCTGCATCCTGTCCTTCACACCTGCTCAGGTTATGAGGGCTACCGCGATCTTCCTCGCAATCACAAAAATTCTGTGCGAGAAAGAAAAAGCTTCGGCAGAACAATTCAGAAAGAAGGTTTCAGAGTGGAAGTTTGAATATTAACATTATATTAACGTCTAGCTCCAAAAGTAATATGCACCGGTTGTTTGAGGAAAAACCTGCTTAACAGGTGACGTAAAATGAGCTCTTCTTCTGTGTATACCTCAGAAATGATTAGGCTGATTAAAACAGAGAACTGCAACTAAAGAACAATAAATATCTTGTAAACAGGAGAGGCAGTCCCATTTTTAAAAAGACTAAACCTAACTGAATTCTAAGCCTGGAAGTTGTGCTTCAATCAACCTAAAAAAATAAAAAATAAAAAATGTTTCTTAAGTTTGTTTTTAACCTGTACTTGAAACTCTTTTTCTGACAACCACCGGGATATGGATGGCTAATAACCTAGATCTGGTATTAAAAAACATCAATAGCACTTCTATATTATCTCTAAAGTATACATACAACAAGCACAGAGCTCTTATCGTTGTACAACGTAACTTTTCTCTCTGGTCTTTGTCAGCATTTTGCGGTTGAATCTAGGCCGCGTTATTTAGTGAGAATTCAGAAAGCAGAGCATCACAGTGACATATTCTGTAAGCATGTAGCCTCTTCCAGAGATTCTATCAGTCTAAACATAAGGAAACCAGATAGTCGGGTTAAATAGACAACAGTGAGCTGCTGCAGAGCTTTAGTAGGAGTGCCAGGGTCTCAACACCAGACACGGACACAGTGTGTGTTTCAAATCAGCTGCCTAACTCCAAGACACAAAAAGTAATCACTTCCATGGGATCAGGAAAAGGGATCTGACATACCTCGACCTTAAAATCCAGCAGGAGTCGTGAGTTTAATTGCACTTCTGAGAAATCTTAAACCGACTGTACTGAATCTGAATTTTATTGGGATAATTAAAATCGAACTGAAGGATTTTTTTAATATATAACTGGACATGAACTGAAAATGAATTAACACTTTTAGCCCATACTCCACACCTCCTAGTGGGATGGATTAGCTTCTCTCTCCAGGAAAGATGTACCCAGGTCAGGTCATCAATCCATCACAGAGACACACAGAACGAATAACCATGCATGCACACACTCATACAAAGGTCGGTTAACCTAATGTTCACATAATTTGACAAACACATGCGTGCTGAGACCATGTAATCCTGTGCAGAACGGCCCTTGGCCAGGACTTAACCCCAGGATCTTCTTGCCCCAAGGTAACAGCACTAACAACTGAGTTAGCACCAGAGAATAAGAATTAAATCAGATTAGCACCGCAAAACTGATGCCGTAGTCATTAGAAACATCTAACTTTCATTGTGCAAACTGCAAGATTGTTTTTCTGTAAACAAATATACTAGAGCACCCACATGTTGTCTACAAAGTGCGGTGGTAAGTTTCTAGTATAACTAACCTCGCTGTGGAAGCATAACCCCGGCCGTGGCGAGTTTTGAAAAATTCCACCCAAGTTTGGATGAACGGACGGGGTAAGCAGGGTTGTGATCAGGACGGAGGAAACACTGGTGTCAACTTATTCACTAGTTATTATCCTCCTAGCAACTTGCTTTTTATCAAAAACATCATTTGCGATAAAACTGGCGACTTTTTCTGTGTTGTTGGAGTCAACCTTAGCAGTCGTCCGTTCAAAAACAAATAGTGAGGGCAGAAGAAACTCATTCTGCTCGGTATCCACATTGCAAATAAATCAATGCGCGTCACTCACAACCTGAGTGACGCTATCAGTAACTCCTGTCAGTGGGGCCGTGTGTCTGAGTGAGGCGGTTTTATACACAAACGTGAGGCTGTGATGAAGTTTTACCGAGCTGTACAGCTGTAAACCAATAGGAAAATTCAACTGCTTCGACATCGAATGACCAAAACACAACACTGGAGAACTAAATAAATTTACAAGAAAATGTTAAAATGACAGAAACACAAAAGTAGAACCCTAAATTGCCTATGCAGATGGTTTATCAGCATAAACATTGATTTGACACTTCAAAGTAAAGACCTTCATCCACTGGACTCTCTCCCATCCGCCTGGCCGTGCCTGATGTTCATAATGCAGCATCAATCAAAGCCACATATGAAAGTTTGGATGTGCATTTGTCCCACTCACAAAGAATGGCACAATCAGCGGTGAATTTCAAACACAATCCACAGCCAATTCCGCCCCTTGATTTAGTTAAATGCTTCGTAAGGGAGCCTGAGAGGAACTCGAGCCGAGTGCACAGATCACTGTGTCCACACCCTTTGCGTGCTAATTTATATCTCCACGTTCGCAGTAAATGCAGAGCTCTTCAATAACACCGAGTGGAGACGGAGCTGCAGAGTGCAGCCTGACACCCTTGGCGTATTTACAATCTGCGAACTTAGTTGCAGTGTTCTAAAGAGGGCCACATAAAAAAAAACTTTCCATGCTTTTAATCCAGTAGCAGGCACATTTCGGCCCAGTTGGAGTGGATTTATGATGCCAAAGAAAATCATAATTATTACTAAAAACAATAATTAAACTTACAGAGACGTGAGGTCGCTTGAACAGCAATCTGAAGAGCACTATAAACTGCTTTGCAATTAGGACAATTCAGCTGTGAAAGTACTGTACACAGTTCTGCTTTTCTCTCGTCGGCTGCAAACACAGCGGCTGAACATGATAATTACACAGTAAATTACAGTCCCTGTAAACTGGATTACAATAGATCCTGCAACCGAGTGCTGCAGTTAAATACTGTAGCCAACCAACTGTACCTTTTGTGAGCAAAGTTCAGCAAATAAGTAATTCACAATGAGAACACAGACCGTGTGAAAGCGACTGCACATAGACGTTGATTGGAAGGACTCCAGCTCCATCTTGTTAATGGAATAAGAAATCAAGGTGATTATTCCGCAGAACATTTTTCGGCACGTTCTCCGACCCGCTGCGCAGAGAGAAAAGCTTCCGACTCTGACTGAGTCGCTTTATTTAACTGGCAGCCGTTCCTGAGTCATTCCTAACTGCAGGTCAGTGTGAGAGTGTTTTTATCACAAAGGCCTTTCAATGGTCAGACAGGCGATTACACACAGTGGTATCATTTTTCTTTTCTTTTCTTTTAAAGGTCAAGAGGCCAGGAAAAAAAAAAATTATAGACTAGCATGCAAACACAGAAAGACCTGGACCTTTCTGTGTTAAATAAATGCCACTCATTTAAAGTTTCGATGCATATAATTAACAGGCAGAAGTTAAAACATGTATACTTATAGTTAATTTTAAATGATCACCTGAATATCTAAAAAAGGCTTTAAAAAAGTTTTTTTTTCTGGTTATTATCAGCCCCTTATAATGACTTTAATCTGTTTTTAACTCAATTTTTTGCTTTCACTTAGACCCAAGTTGGAACCAGAAAACATTTCAGACATAGTCTTTAATTTAACAGCGTATGCAGAAGGGAGCAAAGAAACACATATGCAGGGATCAAAACACATCTTACATTTATTGGCCCAATTCAAACCCCTCTGAATGTTCCTCACAGAACACAAAATGTCCACTTTCTTGTCCATATCTAAGTTTCTTTTTTATTTTCTCTAGTGGCTTTTATTTGATAGTGAATTGATAGGAAAGTGGGTTGTGCGAGAGAGAGAGAGCGAAGACATTCGGCAAAGGTCAACAGGTTGGGACTTGAACCCGTGACGGCCAGGCATGCTTTATCCCCTGCACCACCTAACTGCATCCACTCTCATCCAGAACCCTCAAAGGGAGGACTGATAAACATTTGGTTATGTGATTACAAATAAATCCACCTACTGACCTGCTGGTAAAAGACGGTGGAACATATGAACTATTATTTATTAGAGCTCAATTATTTCTCTGTAATGTATAGTTTGGGAGACATGGGTGCCGATGTATGGCTAACGATAAGTGGGAAAAACTGGAGACCAGGATACAAATAAAAGAACAAACACAACTTTATTGAAACATAAAACACCTTAGCTGAGGCGGAGAGATTGCATTGCTGTCAGACAAACTCTGAACTAGACATCATGATTCCCTATCCTTATACACCCCTCAGAAATCAAAGGAACATATCAGAGGGCGTTAACACATACCCAAGGGGGTTTACAAAATTAACACATGCACAAAGATGGAATGGAATAAACTCAGACAGCTCACAGGGTGGATCTATAATTAAGAACAGCTACATCCTCTTTTCTGTTTGCCTGCTCATGATGTTCTATCAACAAGTACAGGAAAGATGGGAGCTGTTTCCCTGTCAAAGTGTGATAATTACTTATTCTTTGTCTGTTGTCAGGCAGCAAGAAGTTTTGAAGACCCTAAAAATGAGCAATAGGGCCCATGGTTTGGCCTTTTTCCTGTTTCAACCGTTTCCTGTAGAGAGCTGCAGTTTCTGTCTGCAAGAGACGCAGACAGCCTTAGCAGAAAACAAACACATATAAGTAATAATAATCCTGTAAATGGTTTAATAAACTATTTGATAAAAGTAAACACACTGTGAATAATTATTTTATTCCACACTAACATTCATGCATACAAGTGTCAGCTGTCGATGGTAATGTAATCTAAATGGCTTGAGCAGTTCTAGGTCTCTATTTCTACCAGCTTGTTTCACATTATTGTCCAAACTAAATGTTATTGACAGACACAAAAAGATGAGTTTGACTTGAGAGGTGGGAACGCCTCCATAAAGACGCCTTCTGAAATCTCAGTCCAGATGAGAAGTTGTGAGGATTGTTAGGGTGGAATCTGGACGCGACAATCTAACCAACTCAAGGTTTTTGTTCAGAAGACAACTGGTGACCAGCTGTTTCATTTCAAACTCCTACTCTTGGCTAAATAATGTCAGAGCTGTTCTGACCTGAATTAGACCTCAACAAGATGTCCATGCATGTACACTGTGTGTATTGGAACAATAGGTCTGCACAGAGAAACTAGTTAGGAAAGTTTTCTGGTTTGAAGTTTTGTAATATTTGGAGGGTGGATGGGGTTAAGTGGTCAATGATAAAGGGTCAGCACGTGTATATCAAGTGGCTGCTCTTATGCAGGTCATACAATACCATTAAAAAGGGTTGACGTATTCCAATATAGGCTTTCTCAAGGACTCATTACATGACTGTGATCCAAAGGCCTTGAGCCTTCAATCAGAAAACGATCACCCCGTTACTGAGTCATGTGTAGAGAATATATTTCCATCTATCATCCATTTTCAATGCCTGCTTAATCTTTGAGTAAGCGTCGGGGTTAAAGGGCATTGTGGACTGGTCCAGTCTATAACAGGGCAACACAGAGACACACAGGACAGACAACCAGGCAGTCCATCTAATTTCAGTGTTACTGAACTGCAGGAGGAATTCACACATGCATTGGGAGAACATGCAGAGTCATCAAAAAATAGGCCCATTTGGGCTTCTTACTACAAGGCAATAGTCCTCCTGTGCAGTATCTCTGGACGTAAACTACATGTTCTATGCAACTAGTAATAGTTTTATTTGAACTGGCCCGGGATCAACATAAATCAAGAGCAATGTCGAGACTATTCTGCTGCATTTCAGCTAAAAATGAAAAGTTGTTGGTTTCAAAGAAACATTTAAAAACAGATTCGAAAGCAGGGAGTTCAGCCATTGATCAACATCTGCAGTGTGTTTACTATGCACCGCTCTGGTGATCTACAACCCCGAAGCTACGTTCTGACTCTAGTCTGGAATTTTTTTTTTTTTTTAAAAAGCAACACCAGAGGAGACCCTGCATATTTCCACTGATTTCCCTAAACAGCCGTCCCCTTGTGAGGGAATTTGGCAGAAGTGCAGGCAGCACGTCCATGTACAGCAGACATAAATCATGCCCCATTGGCAGCAACATATATCAGAACTTTATTACCTGGACATCGATCGGGCCTCAGACAGGCCAGTGATGGGGACTGTGGGAAGGGGAAAAATAAAATTCTGCCTTTGGCGTTTTGTTTCGATATAACTAACTAGCCAAGCGGCGAGGAGAGAAATACCTTCTGTTCTCGACTTATGTCTTCCTTAATCCATCAGAAGTCGACTGGCTGCAAACCCTCAAGGACGAGAAGCTTTTTTTTCCCTTTTTCTATTTTGCACTAAAGAACAATAATACTCTGGTGCAAGTTGTGGTTCAAGTGGCTGTGGTAATGAAAGGTGGTCTGAGTCTCAAGCTGTCTTCCTTTTTCATTATTGAAGCTTTTACTAGCCTTTACTTTACTTGATCCACATAACGTTACAGTCCTGTGAAAAGGAATCCCTCCCTTACAAACTTCTATTGCTTAGCTTCTTTTCCCGCAGGTAAATAATTTAGATAATCAAACTAAGCTCACCTTCAAAAAGCAAACCCCAAGTGAATTAAAAATGTTACTCATTTTGTCAAGACGCGGGTTTTGATTAAAATGCAATTAATTGTGATTCATACACAAACTCCAATTAAAGCAACTCAAAATATTAATCGAGTTAATTAGAGTCCCACCATACAATTTATTATCTACACCCAGAAATAATGACAGAAAAACCTGTCTGAGAATATGAAGCTACGGAATCTCAAAGAGCAACATATCATATCCGGGTCCAAAAAGAACAACAACAAAATTACTCATATATATTAGTCTATAAAAAGACTACTATATGTCATTTCTAAGGCTTTGGGACTCAATAGAACTACAATGAGAGCAATTATTCACAAACAAACAAATCATGGAACAGTGGTTAGTCTTCCCAGCAGTGGCAGCTGTCATTCAGGATGTCACAAAAAAAGCCCCATAGCAACAGCCAAAAAACTGCCTCATTTAAGGCCAGTGTTCATGACTTAATTATAAAAGAGTGAGTGCAAAAAATGCCATCCAAGGGAGAGTTCAGACATCAGAACCGCTGCTGACCAAAGAGGATGCAAAATAATTTTGGAAAAAAGATTCTGTGGGCTGATAAGATAAAAGTGGACATTTGTTTCAGAAGGTGTGTGTTCAGAAAAAGAATATCATCCAGACACACAAAGATGGTGGAGGTGGTTTGATGGTCTGCGGCTAATTTGATGTTTCAGGTTGAGGACAACTTGACATTATGCTCGAAAACTCAAAAACTTTTCTCGGGAGAAGAGTGGGGCTGTCCACAGCTCAAAAAGATAAAGTTATCGCTTGATGGCAGCTGCTGCTACCAACGATGGAACCGTTAGATTCAGGGAGTATTTTACATCGGGCTGGGTTATTTTTTATATTTCTTTATTTCTTTCCAAATTAAATCATCATTTGGAAATTTCAACTCAGACTGTCTTTGTCTGTTAAAATTTACTTGATGATCTAAAAGATTTAAGTGTGGCAAAAAAAAAGCAAACCAGCAGAAGCCTTTTTTTATACATATCACATCATTTTTTTGTCTGCCCATATGAACAACAGTGTGGAATAATTTCATGCCCTTACAAGCTTAGGAGGATATGTGCATACGCTTCAAATGACAAATATTCTAATTAAAAGAGGAGATATGACTGTCAGATAAAAAGAGGCTGTTTGGCTCCAGTGGGTCTTTTCATGTACCAAGCATGGCAGCCGTTGGGATTTTTGAGGTTTCACATTTAAAACTCCGACACTGATTTTAAGACGAGTCCTGCTAAAACGAACCATTGAGAGAGAGCACTGTCAGAGTCTCTCAGGGTTCAGCAGAAAAATCTATTTACTTAGCAAGAAAAGCACACATATGTGCCGAGTGTGTACATACGCACCTCCACACGCAACCGAGGAGGCACACGTACACTCCTGTGCTTATGCCCGCCATCACACACAGATAGCGGATTTTAGATCAATGCTGGAGGAGAATCAATGGATGGTGGGGGTGGGCAAAGCCAAATTGCTCAGGGCGAAGATATATTTAGAAAGGTAAAAGACTTGCAAGTGGGACGGCTGTGGAGAAGACAGCGGTAAGAAAATGAGAAAGGAAAAAGGCTACAGGAGCGGTTCTGTTCAGCTAATTGATAAGTAAAGCGCTACTCAAGGGGTGTGGGGGCGGGGTGGGGGGAGCAACTAGATAACATCCAACCTCCCCAGGGTTCCAGTTCCTGGAGGCTTACCTCACCCAGACACCTGCACAAATGATCAGACTGTTTACATGGTCTACTCCATGTAAAATAAGCCAACAAGCTCAAACTTCTTTGTTAAGCTGAGCTGGATATTCCTGCAAGACTTGCACAACCTGGACAAGTTGTCTGTCCATCATAGAAACACACACCTAAGGGCAAATTACAATTAATTAAGCTAACATTGATGTTGGATGAGTGGGAGGAAGACAGACTACCTAGAGGGAACATGCAAAGTCCACACGGAAACCCCCCTGGCTGTGATTTGAACTGAGGATTTATTTGCTCCAAGGCAACAGTGCAACAATCTTCACCCCCATGCAACATCATCCAACAAAAAATTTCTCAGAATAGAAGGTTTTAGAATAAAAGCGGGAACATGTAGTGAAGTCATTTCGACTCTGCGAGACGTAATGCTTCAGTTCCAAAGAGGCAGAGCAGTCTGTCTTCGCCCGACAGTTTAGTCTGAACGCTGAATAGAGAAGTGTTGCAATCTGAAATAATCCATGTAACTCTGTCTCGGTGAATTCTACAGTCCCAAAACTCCCTCTGTGGTCCTGTCAGCGCTCCAGTCTGATTCATTTTCTCCTCCCCCTTTTTCTGTGTTCCACTTCTCCCTTACATGTGAGAAGTCTGCTCAGCACCGTATCAGAGAATGGAGCTTTCTTTTTCTGGCAGATATTTTGGCTTTGCTCAGTCAGCTAAGGATCCTTCGCCAACTCTTCCACCCACTTTGTCCCTTTCTTAAATGGTGAAGGAGTCTCAGGACCAGAAGATTGTCTCTCGCGGCAACAAGGCTGTCAGATGTTAGGGGATTTACAGGTAGAACGCCCACAGCAGCTGGTGAGGGACCATCCGACCAGGGTGAAAAAAAGTCTTGTTTTCGTAGGGAAACGCTCCTGTAAGAAGTGTCAAAGAATGTCGAATCTGAATGGAGCTACTTCACCTCACTGCCATGTCTGCCTCCTGCATGCTGTCAATCTGAAAGGGTTGCAGGAAAACAGCTTTGCAGAGACAGAACATGTTGGTGTGAAGCAATGAGGGAGAGACTGTAAATCAACTGAAATCCACTGAGAAACTTCATGTGAATCCAAATTCTGGAGCTTTTTGAAGGTGTAACTTCTGGCATGTGGACATGTGATCTCTCCGTTTTCACTCAGAATTTTGATATCAATTGTTCTTTCGGACAATGGTGTTAGAAAATGGATGGATGGATGGATGTTCTTTCGAATATAATACCCTTTACTTACCAAAATATTCTACACTTGTCAGACATAACATTATGAGTCCTGCCTGGTAGTGAGTTACTCCATCGTTTGCTGTCAAAAGAAGCCTTGACAAGAAGATTCCTGAAGGGGTGCCATGGTATCTGGAAGTCAGATGTTAGCAACACATCTCTTAATCCATGAACATTACAATGTGAGACCTCCATTGTTCAGATTTCTCTGTCCAACACATCCCACGGACTTATTTGGATTGAGATCTGGGAGGTTTGAAGGCCAATGCAAGACCCAAACTTGTGGTGTTCCTCAAGCCATGTTTGGTCCCATTGTTCCTGTTTGTTTTTTGATCTGCTTCAGCAAATTGAGCCTGAATAACTTGACTATGGATTAAGCTACAGTACATGGACCACTCTCCACTCTGTTGCATACATTGATAAATGTTGGTCACCCATGGCACAATGCACACCTATTCCCTTCAATATCCAGTTGTTTTCGCTTCACTTGCCAGTGGTCATAATGTTATGCTTGGTGCATCTACCTGCAAACAGTTAATTAAAAAGACTATTCTCAGTACGCAGCTTCACAAGCAATGACAAGTAAAACATTTTTCTCCTCTCCATGATCAGAAAAAGGCTGACCAGAGTTCAATAGCTCAATGCACCTTTTCAGATTCCTTTTTTTTGGGGTGAAATATTAAGCTGACCTTTTTAAATTACTTCTCCACAATGAATATTTACAAAGAATGCACTTCAGCTGTACCTTCAAGCGTCAGGCGTGATGAAAGATGTTCAGAATAAAGTGTGAAAATAAGGCTCAAGGCTGAGCGGTAATTAGTTTCCCCATTCAAATTTCAGCTATTGTGCCTTGTCCTTCACTTAATGTAGACTTTGCAGGGAACATTAATGGAGGCAGCATTAGGAGCACATCCATAAACATTTCTGCTTTCTCATCTCCATACGGACAGGAGAGAGGGCCCACCCACACAAACACACACATCTACAGGAGTGGGAGGCGTGTTTGGGGTGCCATGGAGAGTGATGGATGAAGGTATGTCTGAAGGCGGAGCAGGTCAAAAGGCGAGCGAGTGTGATGAAGGCAAAGCCCCGTCACCTGTCACTTCTGCCAAGAAAACCCTTCGGATCCTCAGCAAACGTCAGGAGGAAGCTGTGGTCTGATGTGGGACAGACGAGGCGTTCTGTTGGTATTCGGAACCCTGGAGCTGCTGTGGACTCGGACATGTTCTTGAACAACAACATCTCACAAATCAAAGGGCTTTTTATTCCGAAGTCAAACAGTTTTCTTCGTTTAGACAGAAAATTATGTCCTGGAGCTGATGACCAACAAAACACATCTCTTCACGGACCTCTGCTGCCACCTGGTGGCTAGAAGAAAATACTACCCCACACCTCTGTGATGATCAACTTCTGAGTCATAAATTACATTTCTGAGCATTTGATATGCACTGAATCAAGTTGAATGTTGCCACTGATATATAAAGATCTAATGAAGTAAAAATATACATTTCCAAATTGTCATAACTAGATGATTTATGACATTAGGGAAAGCAGACCATAAAGAAATACTGTGAAATAACAATTCTATAGTTTCATACGTCTGCTTCCTGACTGCATACATACTGATTTATTTAACTGTGTTCCCTATGTCACTTTGACTTTTTTGTTTGATGAAGCCTTGCTGTGGTCTGTATGTACGTACAGCATTAGATCTGAATTCACAATTTTGAAAATTAAATTTTGTCACATTACATTCCAACACATTACAATATTTTGTTGAGATTTGGTGTGATAAAACAATTACAGTGTATAGCTGTTAAGTGGAAAGAAAATGGTGAACGCTTTCCCAAAAAGTCACAAAAATAGCCCAAGTTGCATCAGATTGGATTGCAAATGTATTTTAACATTCATTTTGAAGTGTTGCCACAGATTCTCAACAGGAAAATCTGTCTTGACGATGCTTTTTGCTCTTTAACGTTCTCTAACTGACCTGAGGTCTTCAAGGAAAAGTTGGGTATATATTGAGATTGAAAATCACGCTTTAGCCATGCATCACAAAAATTAGTATGTTTTTCTAAAATTTTTCTTAAATCCGTAAAGCTTTTGACTGTGATGGGAAAACCAGGTAGGGATACTTTTGCTTCGCACTGATCAATCAATCTGATTGAATCATTTGGAAAGGTTTTTGCTTACATTTGAAGCAACATTCTGTTTTAACTGTACATCCTGCAAATGAACCTCTAATTATACTTTATTTACTAATTTACTAATAATAAGTTGTCTACGGGTTTAGAAATGAAAGCGTAGAATTGATTTGCGTTGAAATGCTGTTATGTCTTGCTGACATCTTGTGGTCGGTTCTTGTATCACTGGGACAGCTTTGCCTGAAGGAATGAAATTCCCATGGGAATTAATAATGAACTCGTCTCGTCTCTCGGCTGATAGATGGAGTCAGCTGCTGTTAAAGATGTGGGAGAAGTCAAAGGTTTAAAGGCAGACAGCAGAAACAGTTAGTCAAAAAGTAAAAGCACCTTGGATATTCTTTAAGTTCTGAACAGAATGAACTTCACAGTTTGGGCCACTAGATGGAACCAAAGATGTGCTAAATTTCTCTTGCTACAATAAACGAGATTAAACAAAGAATTTAATGTGTAAAATACACCATATAATGTAAATATAGATATTCTATATTAATATAGAATTGATGTAAATATTTTAGTATTTACATCAATTCTATTTATTGTGCTCCACTGTTTATGACAGTGTTTCCCAAAGTGTGGGGCACGCCCCCTATAGGGGGAGGTGGGCAATGCTATTACGGGGGGGCGGGGGGTGGGGGTGGTGATGGATTATTGAAAAAAAAAGTTTCACTGTAAAGATGGTTTGTAGTGTGTTTTGTCGCAACCTGAAGTGTGAAATAAACTTCAGTGGAGTTTGAAAACAAAATATGTGTTTATGTCTGGTTGAACGATGTGTGTGCCCAGTTGATTCTTTTTTTTTTTTTGTGCTTTTTTGGGAGGCGGGGGGGTTGTTGTAATCCATAGGGGGGCCCACAAGAAAATCTTTGGGAACCGCTGGTTTCTGAAGTAAATTCGACTTGATATTGAATGTTTAGGGCCACTAGAGGTCTCCCTTGCTCTCACTGCAAGTGATCCATGGCGTTCCCAGATCAAACTGATCAGTAAACAAGAATCCAGCTTTATAACTGAAGTGATGCCTCTCAGCCGATTTAAGGGCTTCTTGCCTTTCATGGAAAGCCGTCCAAGAGATGCGCGTTGCCTCCGACATTTCCTTTCATCTCTCATATATTTATTTCATTCATATTTTTCATCTTTCAGGAGCCTTTTAAAAAGTCAAGAGGACGGAGGAGGAGGCGCTCTTCCTCCTGAAGCCTACACTGCTGGACGGTAGATGCTAATTGAAAGAAACAATGCCGGGCCACATGTTCTTAAGACGTGTCATCTGGCCGAGGCGCTCCGGAGACGCAGCAGTGTGACCAGCTCCTCTCCTTTATTCTCATCTGCTGTGGTTGCGCACAGCACTGAAGCTGCTTTCATTAGACTTCAGAGGCTCTGAGCCCAAGATTCAGCAACAAGGATGAAACTTTAACATGTTAGACAAAAGTTCATGCACAGGAAAACATTTAAATGCATATATAATCTTCTATACGTATGATATAATTATGATATTTTGTCAAGACTGGTTGATATTGATGCAACTGTTCAGCTTCATTCATGTTGGATCAGATTGGGTACAGAGACAACTGGAGATCAGTTTTTGCTGTTGTTGTTTGCTTCAGATTTGTTGCTTGCAGACATATGTACTCCTGTTAGTATTGTGTTTAAGTAAAGAGAGAATTCGTGTCAGGTTTTGGACTCAGAGCACCAGGAAATGCCCCGGGGCCATGACTATGAAGTCCAACATGGCGGCTTGAGGAAGGATAGTAGTTCAAGCTGTAATCAGATTAAAACCCAAACATTATGAGAGTGGCACAAATGTTGGATTTAGTGAACATTTCTCCTAAATTCTACTAAAGAAGAAATGCAACCATTTAAAAGTTTCTCATCAGATTTAAGTGAAAAGTCAATTTTCACAGAGTCTGCATAGCGTCTGGAGTTTGCTACAATTGAGCAGCAGTCCCTGAATCGGTGCCAAGACTCATCAGAGCAAATTTCTTTGCACCAGAGTCCATTCTTGCTCTTGCTGTAGAATTCAGAAATGTCAGACACTGGAATAGACTTTTGGTTATTATCAAATCACTCTCTAAAATTTGCAAGAATTAATTTAAGGGACCTTACTCATCTGAACAAGATCAGTCCACTAGATCAATTCTAAAAGCAAAACATATCGTGGAGTAACAGGGTCACGCTCTTAATAATGAATTCCAGTTGCCTCATTCTGCACAGACGGATCTGTTTCTTTTTTTGTCCGATTTTTCTTTCCATCTCATTTACATCTGGTACTAAGTTATCTCAGACTGACTTTATATTCAGTTATTTTTCCACAATCAATCAATCACAACAATTGATTGATTTTAGGATCAAGAGTCTTCTTGTCACATTACTGTTGCGCAAGTCTTCACCACCTTTAAGCCTAGGTGCTGCCATTGTCGAACAAGCTCTGCACTGGTGGTTTGCTGTTCAGGAGGTGAGTGTTCAACCATATTGGATTTCTGTGAATATTTTTCGCTGCAAATGACCATAAAAAGGTTCTTTTACAGACACCAGTTTGGGTGATTCAGCCAAACAACTGAAAAAAAAAAAGTTCTCTTTCAAACTTTGTGTAATAAAACGTCTGTTTCAGTCATCGGGCTTTAAGGTAACAAAGAAATTGCCGGTGGGTTTCCGTAGAAACAACGGCCTCACAGGTCAGTTTAATGATGACAACGGTACGGATTTTATAAGCAAACCCTGATGCTTATTTGGTCCCTTTACTTGTTTTCCCACATACAGTAGATGATCAAAGGAATTCAAAAAGCAACAATTAAAAAGCCATGATTTATTTATTCAAGTAAAAGTGTGTTCTTATTGAAGCAACTTTTTATCATAAAGTGGATTAACTCCTTTCTCCAGGATCAAAGTACTTGCTTCGCTTTTTGTGTTTTGCTCATTTACAATTCTGTTTCATGTTGGTTATTCAGCCACTCATTTGTGCATATTATAATATCATGCAGCTTAATCCTCTGCCCACTGACTGGATTACAGCTGACGGTAACAGAGAGCAGCTTTATCCATGGGTGGAACTGTTTTCAGGGAGGCCAATCACACTTTCATTTACAGCATTTAAAGAAATCCCCAGTGATATAAATTATTACTCAATAGAGGTAAACATATCTTGACCTCAAAAACTTTAGTTCCAGACCGCTTGTTGAGTCAAAGCGGGAATCTTTTACACTCTGTTTGCAACATTCCCTGGAAGAATACACAACTTTGTTCTTCATAAAAGTGATTTATAGGTCAACAGGAGGTGACATCACAGCTCTGACTCAGATTACTGCAGTTTGCTTTTCCAACCTCGGTCTTGATGTCCTTTGTCAGAAGGTGAACGCAACTTGCACCACAAGGTTAGGTGACATCATCAGGATGTGACATCACCCATCAGGACCTAAACCTATACATCCAACACCAATGAGGTCAGATTAACATTAAACTGCTGCTGGACTAGACTGCCCGAGACATTTTTTTTTTTAATGTCCACCTTATTCCTATGACCCATGATGTTTTGCATGAATTACAACTGACATTCTTGCATGTAAGCAAATCGGAGAGCACAAAGAGCGGTTTAAAATAGTGCTGTCAATCAGTTAAAAAACATAATTACACTCTAATGCTGTGCCTAACTTTTATAGCACAATTGAGTAACTTGTTAGAACATGCTACATATATCAAATATGACCTAAAAGACATTTTACATTGTCATTTAATGCCTTGAAATTGGTCATCTGCAGCTTTAAAAGCTCCTGCTCTTTCTGAAGCCCCGCCTTCAGGAAGTCGTCACAACATCACTCCTCTATTAACCCTTTAATGATGTTTTTTCCAGCATTGCGCTAAAAAGTAGCTCGTATAATGAGCTCAGTAGATGCGCAGTTACTAGTCTGGCTAGTCTGAAGGAGCAGAGCGGGGAAGTCGAGGGAGAGGGTTTCTCTGTAAGGTGGAAGCTCAAAAGATTGGAATTTGCAGCTCAGAGGAGGAGCTTCATCCTTCAGGATATATACGTCCACCCAGGCGTTTTGCACAGCTGAATGGTTACAGTGGGAGATGAAAGGATTTCTCAACACTCTACGTAGGTTTTTCATGAGGGGATAACATTATAACATGCTGTAAAGTTAACTGTATATAAAACTGCCCCTTTAACTGTTGCTTAATCCATGAACAGTTTGGCCATTTAACATCACCAGCTGGTGTTTAAAGGAGTGTTTCATTCCCATTTACAGAGCCAAACAGGTGAGAGATGGAGAAGCACTTGTTGGAAACAGCATTTGCAAGCACTAAACGCAATACAACTTGCCTTATATAAAGCAGTGTTTATACATTGGGCTGCACAATTTCCAGGCTAGTAGCATTGTTAACTTGCTTCAAGAAGGTCTGGGGTTAATATTGCAACCTGGACTCGTTTAGTACGGAGTTTGCGTGTCCTTGCATGGAAATGAGACCAGTCCTTTCAGAGGGAATACCCAGAATACATGAAATTTGAAACCAGAAGAAGAATGGTTGTTTCATTATTAAATGAATCTATAAATAGACTGTTGGCTCTAGATGAATACAGAAATGATATTCAGTATGCCAGAGAAATGACTCCTTCGTGCCACGATTTGTTCATTAATATTTGATGCATGATTTAAATTATAGCTCAGTGTGTCTGTCATGCTGCACACAGATTCATCAGCTCAGGCTGAAAAAGGTGAACATTCATGTAGGTGCATGGCGGTTCTCTATGACACTCTGCAATTAGTGCTTAATTACCAATTAATCAATACATTCAGCCTGGATATATGGTCTCATGGAAATCCTTGCATAAACAGACAGACAAGTAGAATTGTTCTGACTGCATAAAACACTTAATTCCAGTCTTTGTCTCTCTCTTGTAATGTTGGATGCAGGGATTAATTTTAATTACCAACATTTAAGTGAAATGCAGAATATTCAAATTTTGACATTTATTAAAATGCTGCTAGAATGGGACGCAGTCACATTCAGTCATTTTAGTCTAAACAAAGCACCTAATTAGACAAAACGTATTCATATTCCTATCGTTCAGAATATAGCAGAACAAACCCATTCTTATGCAGGATGTTGGAGGAGGTTTACTACCCGCAGAGATTAAAATTAGCTTAGGGGTCAGAGGTCGTTCATCTGCTGCCAAGACAGGAAGTCTGATGTTCAGTATGCAACAGGTGTTTCTTCTGTAACCGTTTTAATTCCCAGGCATGAGCTCCTCTTAATGACTTTATTATTAGGCTTTACTTTCACACAGACTAGCAGGGAGGCACATTATCATCAATATAATATCAATGAAACAATGAGCAATTTAATGGGAAAAAATGCCTAAAATGATGGGAAAAGGCTGCTTTTAGTGGTGAACTAAAGAAAAACCTTTTTTAATTATTATTTTTCTCAAAATTTAAACCCCAATATTTTACAATGAATCACAATATTTTGCAGCTGTTAAAAACAAATAGCTTTTTCGTTTTCGGAGGAGACTTGGTGGGACACTTGTCTTTAAATTAAGGTGGTAATTAAAGTTTTTTAATTGAATCCTAAACAAAAACTAGTAATGTATTAAACTCAAAGTTCTGTCTACTCCTGGACATTTCTAAGAGTTTTATATTGGTGAGATAAATCATTTAAAGAAAAAGTATTGATCAAAAAACTCAAATTAAAACATCAGAAAGGAATTTATCTGTAATAATTTCAGAGCAGGATTTGGAAATGGATATTTTGTCTTTATTTAGTCTGGAGAACAGTAGTTGATTATACAATGCATGAAAACTAACAGGTTCTTCATTTTCTTTTTCATAAAAATAATAGAGACAACAAGTAACTTAACTATCAGGAGGACACTAGTGTTCTCATGGACCCATTGACTAAAAATTCAGTGTTATGGGAGCGACAGTCGAGGGGGCCAATCATTACAACACAAAGCTGGAAAATCATTTAAATCTGTAAAAAAAAAAAATAATAATAAAAAAATTAGAGACCAGACCAGAGGAAACCTCTAAGGGTGAAAAGGCTAGGTGACAGACAGGGTACCTGATGAGAAGCCTCAATGTGTTGGAAACTATTTTACAGGATCAATAGTTAAAGGTGAAAGAAATGTCAAAGAAATTGCTTCTGAGTGTGAGAACTTTAGAGAGTGTCGAAGGTGAGAAGCCAGAAGGCAAAGAAAAGAAAGATGAAAGACAAACTATGAGGAAAACAACTGTTTTGAATTCTGCTGCCCATCCATGTCTGGTTTGATTTTTAGAGAAGGTCAGTAAATACACAGGCACGCTGTGAAACGCACCGTGTGAGGGCAGATAAAGGGAGCCACAGCCATCTGATATTACATTGTGCATTAAAGCCACGTAACCGGTTCTGTCAAGAAGGGCAAACCGCAATCTCTCCTGTACAAAGCCAATGACCAAAATCTGTGATGTTCCCAAGTCTCACATGTGTCCAAAATTCATGCTTTCATATTTAGGCCTCTAATGTTGACTTTGACACAATGTGCTTTTGTTACTATGACTGTTAGTTCAGTAATTGATTTCCTGTTGATACCAGGATGATTCTGGTGCTTTTCTTCTGTACCTCAAGACAATGTCTTATACTTGCCTCATATGTGATAAGGATAAAAAAAGGATTTATTTTCACTTTCCAGTATCTATGGCACAACCTAAACCCTGGGCTGTTTAATACATAACAATACATAAAGATGTAGATATTTATGTATTATTCATAAATATCTACAACATGACCACTACAACTCAGAGACACCATATACAGGCCTAATGTACATAAACACAATGGACCCAAATAAATGCTAGTCAAATCCAACATTAATGACCTGACAATATTACTTGATCACATCTTACTCTATGCAGACACTCTGTCTGTTTAGATGGAGATTCACCCACCTCAGTAAAAAAAACTAAAGAAGAGGTAGAGGTTTGATCTTTCTATCCTGGAAGGTACGTTAATACTTAAATATGGAAAAATACAATATGAAAAGAGACAGGGATGGCACAGCGTTCCCAAGTTAGCTGATGAATTCACCCCAAAACACACATACAAGCACCTTAAATCCAAGACAAGCTGCGTCAGGATGTGTTGCATGTTCCAGAGCCACGACAGAACTCTCTACGTAATGTTTCTAAGCAACAAAGAAAGATAAGGTATCTGTTATTTTAGATTAAGTCACATCGTGTTAATTAAGCACTGAAATTAATGTGAGAAGAATAGAAGGGGGCAGACACTGGAACGCAGCGAGAAGTGAAGGGTCTGGACTAGTGCTTCAGGCCATCAAGGGAAAGAGATATTTTCAGTCACTTCCAGAAGTGAATTAAGATTGACAGCTTGACTTTGCGTTCACAGACCTTATTACCATAAAGCTATTTATTAGGCTGATTTTCCAGCCTGGGAAAAGTAGACACAGCAGAAAGAAGTAGAGGGGGTCGGCTCCGTGGGGGAAGGCTGGTAGGAGGTTAAGGGCATGTCACCATGGAAACAAAGTGGGATATTGAGGAGTGATTTGGAATAGTGGACATCCTTTTACAGGTGGAGGATAGGTATCGTGCATTGGGCCAAAGGTCAGACAGGAGTATCACGTCTTGTGTGTGCACTGTGGGGAATTATCACACTAAGATTGAGTTGAATGTGTCACCAAGGAAGGGTGTGATAGTTAACTAGGAAGTGATTCACTAACCTCCACAGTCCCCGTTTGCTGATGCTACACATATTTAGCATTCAGTTAGTGTGACTGTAACAGCTTAACAAACAACTACAACCCTAATCCATGTTAACCCCCTAGTGCACCAACACTTCCTGCTGCTCTTCATTAGCACTAATTAGGGTCTTACTGCTGCACATGGCAGGGGGGCTGCTAATACCTTTCTCAGTGCTACGCTAAAACATACAGGGCTCAATTCTAGGGAGTTCAATTGTCAAACTTGGGTTATACCAGCATTCACAAAACAGACTCTACGCTTCATCAAATAACATCCACCAACAACGAAGTTCAGTTTATTGAAACTAAATGTGTAAAATGTAAAGAGACCCCAAAGTTCAATGAGAAAAAATATTGGTTGTGAGGCTTGGTGAAAAAGTTGATTATTTGTAAAAAGAAGCTTGAGGACTGGTAGCCAGTAGGGTAGAAATGATTGGGTTGACGGGAAAAGGCACCTCAACCCCAAAATACTAACCGAATCATTTATTTTTGAGTCAAATTGGGCGAATGTGGCTCTAGTGCAAAGCATTTTGAGTGGTTGGTTTGACAAGAAAAGTGCTATATAAATTGAATCTACTCACTATAACTTAAAAAAAAATAACTTCACACCAGAGCCAGTGTTCTTATGATTATGATTACCTGAGCAGGGAAACAGATCATGGTATGCTATACAGCCTTAACACAATCTGAATCTTTTCAGCCGGATTCTATGAGTTGGTATTCAGAGGCATGTGTGACCAATTGTGTCACTGCACCGTTCCTTCCCATCCAACGGATTCACAGGATCATTTACAAGCAGGATGTGATGTCGAATGGATGCGTTTCCCGCTAGCTTTTTTGGGATGGTTGCTGTGTTCTTGCCTACTTTTTTGGGGGGAGAATACAGAGTAATACAAAAAGATGAAGTGAAAAATACAGATGAGGTGAAATGAAGTGACACACCTCAAATCTTCTCACAGCTCACTTTGTCTGCTGTTTCATGAACTCTATTTGAACAACAGGCAATGATGTGAGAGAGGAAAACGCACCGCATACAGATTTTCAATTTGTCATGATGCAACATCTGACTTTAGTCAAGTAATATTTGAGCTGTGATATGGATTTCATTTTAACATTCATTATCATTTCACGCCGAATCTTTGACTGAGGTACATAAATAGGAAAGTGTTAAAACACTCCGAACTAATCCCACTGAGGGGCATAAGATTTGCTGTGGGGCAGATGGAACGAACAAAAGATCCTTCGTCACACTCTATGAGCGCCGAAGCTGGGTCAGTTCTGCTGTTGTGAGGGTTAGGGGTGTTTGTAGACAGGTTAAAGGTCACGACTTTCCTGCCGACCCCTGAGTCATCAACACACTTAACCCCTTCATTGTGATCGACTTCTCATCCCGGAGCTCCCAGATGACTGACGATGCCATCGCTGTTAACACACTGCAGTGGAAGTTGTTGAGAGGAGGGGAGTGTGGGGATAATTGATGTACTCCTCCACTGGGGAAAATGACTTTTTGGCTCTTTTGCAATGCAAAATGAAGTAGGGCTGTTTGATTCATTGATTTAATTGATTCAGGCATTAAAAAGAGAGTTTGGAAAATCTTTTTTATTTCCGGAAGCAGAGGTAAGATGCATTTCTTATATTTAAAAATCTTCTCCAGATTTACCTTTGAATTCAACAACAAGATTAGGAATGTTGGAGGTTCAAATAGAATAGTCAGGGTTTGTTTACCTCCAACCCTTTTTCTACTGCTGGCTGGCATTGCTCCCTTTTCAGGAGAAGAATGGCTTATCTTGTAGGAGGAAATAGCACGATTTCACACACTGCTTTTTTTTGTCTGCCAGATCAGATGAATTCCTCCGGAGAACCTGGTATTGACCCCGGGAATCAGGGATTGATCCGATGCTGGCGGTACAAACCAAGAAGGCTGATGTGCTGCAGTATGAGCTACAATACAATGAGCAACAACATCTTAGAGAAGTATTCACACCTTCTGATTTATTTTTTACACATCATCACACGTTACAACCATAATCTCCCATACACAGCTGAAAACAGGATTCACAAATTGGCACATTGCTGTGAGTATTAGAGGTAAGGAGATACAGTAGGTTTGTCCCTTTTCTTTAAAAAAATCCGATCAGTTTAAAGGAAGATGGATGGAGCTCAATTAACAATTATAATGGCAGAAAGCTGCAGGTAAAACTTGAGACTGAGGCGGAGGTTCACCTTCCAGCAGGACAACATGCAGCCAAATCTACAGCAGAAGGGCTAAATCAAATCATACTAAAACATTACAATGGTCCAGTCAAAGTCCAGATGTAAATCCAGTTAACAAATAGTGCAAAAATTTAAAAATTGTATAATTGGACTTATTGCTGAAATTGCAGCGCAAGGTCATTCTACAAAGCAATGAAAGATTTTTTGATTTTTCTACAGAAAAGCATTTTAAAATCTATCGTTATCCTTTGTCTTATTTTCGTTCTATTCACAATGATCCTACATTGTCTTAAGTTTGAGTAAACTGAAGTGCTATGAATAGCACTGTAATGCACTTTTTGACCTTCCAACTCTTATTTAGTATATTGTGCTTAATTTTATGGGTTTCGGGAGGGGAGCGGTATTTCACCCGCAGGGCAACACAGAGAGACTCTAAGCAGTCTCTGATCGACCTGTAATGTGTTTTTGGGTGGGGTTAGTACCTGCTTTTTGTAGTATTTAAAGAGGTGGCATTATTGAATTTGGACTTTGTTAACTTAATACCATATTATAATGTTATTAATCATCAAAAACGTACCTGGAGTGTTGCGTGTTTGAGAAATCCTTTAATCTCCCATGGCAACCATTTGGAGGCGGCTAACCGCTTCCTTTCAGGGATGCTGCCTGTTTCCTCAAAGCTCCTCCTCGGAGCTGCAGTCTTCAGCTGAGTTTCTGCCTCACTGAGAACCCCTCTCTCTCCCTCCCCCACTCGGCTCCTCCAGACTAGCAGCAGCAGCAATAAGCAAACGCCTGGTGGAACTGTAGCTGAACTCATCATACAAACGACTTATTAGGCCAAAGCTAGTACAAACCGCTAAAAACAGCATAATGGAGGAGCATTGTTGTACTCACGTGCTAAAGGCAGAGTGTCAGAAAGATTAGGAGACAGAGGTCAATTTCAAGGTGTCAAATTGCATATTTCTTTTAAGTTATGTTTGCTATATACAGCATTACAGTCAATGGAAATGTTATTCTCTGTTTTGCTACTTTGTGCAACAAATAGTGACTCTCTCTTTGTCTTAGCTTACTCTTTAAAAAAAATTCTTCTAATGAATTTCTTCATTAGAAATGATTTGTTTGCAGTTAACTACTATTGAACATCTCAACTGTCTCTCAAGATTGAGGTCAGAACAGACAGGACTGCACCACTGTAGGACTGCATGCTGCCTCCATCAGAACTTACGAGATCATAATGATACTCTTACAAAGTGAGCTTAATGCTGTTATTTTCCATCCTCAATGAAATGCCACAAACACACCTTCTGAATATGCAGCTGAGACTTTTCAGTGAGTCCGAGTGTAGAAAAATACGCCAAACATAGAGAAAAAAGGTGTCTTTAAGGAAATGACTCATTATATTTCGTTATGCCAATTACACATTTCTGCTGCGTAGTAGAGTGAAACTCAAACTCGCCCTCCTAATTTGCAACGCGATGAGAAGAATAACAATGACCAGATATGAAGAGTAATACAGCACAGCAGTGGTGAGTTTAGCTCTAGATGATGGGGTGAAGAAGATGGGTTTTTTTTTTTGAATGGGATAAAAGAAAAAAAAATTGCAAATGGCACCCAGCCTGCTTCCATCTGAAACTGAGTGGTGCCATTCTCTGTATTGGAGAGGACATCATTTTCATTCATTCCTATAACTCAGTCAACCACAGGAGCCAAACTGCATTATCATACTCATCACTGTGGCTTAAGGCAGCCTTCCTCCTAAAACACTCCAGGAAAAGAATTGAGCCACACTGACATTTGGAATTCCAATCATCTCCACAATTTCCTTGTCCTTTCTCTTTGTCTGCTAATCCGATGAACCTCATATCACATAATCTATTGACATCACCACGAAGTCACCAGGTATAACCATAACTGCTACCAACCTAGCTGCCTCAGTCATTATTAGGACATGCAGCATAGTCTCCTGTTTTATCCTTCTCTCTCTTTACTTTCTACATCTCCGTTCACCTTTCCTTCAGACGCTGCCTAATTTTCATTCCGTGCTCAGCTATGTAAATATTTCTGCATATTATATCAAATCCAGCAGGGAAGCTCAGAATGCTCTGCTACAGTGCCTGTATGATCAGGTAAATCTGGTGGCGAATAAATGAACATTTTTAAATATCTTTGCAGATTTTCCATGTTGTAAGACAGAAGAAACACATAATTCAGGGTCTGCAGTTGCTTGTAAAAAGCTCCTGTCTGTAATAAAGATGAGGAGCTTCTATCCCCATAACAATGCCTTAGTTATTAATGTTGTAGGAAGACATACTCCCTGCGATAATGCTCTGGCAACTACACTATGTACATTACTGTACATACAGTATTGTTTGGGAATCAAAAATATATACCTAATGATGAACCAGAAATGTGGAAGTGCAATATTTTCTTCCTGATATCTTGGTTGAATTCTTGCATTTTTAAAAGTGGTAAGATTAATAGTACTTTCCAAATGTAAAGGTATAGAGTACCTTGTTTAATTGCTTAGATCCTGTTATGCACTCATAAAGATTCAATCACCCTGCCGTTCAAAATTCCTGGAGCAGCTCCAACTAACACCAGCCTGACCCACTTTCCTTTTATTTTTTATTACTTTCCAATTAATTTAGTAAATCCGACCTCATCCGACCTCTTGGGTGTTTAGAACATTTAGCTTTCATTGACAACAAGATATTGACGTCATGGTCAGCAGTGCAGATTTTATTCTGTTCATCCCAGAACATAGTCGATATTACTCACAGAAGTCACAGGGCACAATGCTATTAGATCAGTTCCTCCAGGATTTCATGTTTGTTTGGAATTTTTTGCATTCAAAATCACTGAATTTTGCTCTTTTTGTTCTACAAATACAAATCAAGACATTTATTCCAAACGTTTCACAACATTATACGATTCCTACAGGAGCAGCAAAAATCATGCTCATCAAATCTGATTTATAACCAGGTTGCAATAGTGATGTGGTTTGCAGAGACGGATCAGAGAGTGCACTGGCTGTTGGTGAGAAGTCTGACCCTGCTGTGAGTGATCTGAACGTGAGGTCCAAATCCCTCCACCTACTGTTCTCCCCCGGTTTGTCTGGCCCTCCACCACGGAAGCCTCCCTGGTCATCAGGCATTCTCTTTTTACCCATCCACAAAGCGTCAACACAAGCTCAGCAAGAAAGGTCACATTTAATGATCCCGGCATCGTGCTGGCGCTGGAAGCCGCTTTCACAGGAAGTGTGGCGTCCGCGGGGGGAAACGGTGTCTGTGGTCTGTGCCTCCCGCTGACTTTGAATTAACATGCAACTCTGTGCATTTGTGTATCTGCATCCGAGGTCCATGTGATGCGGGTGACCGAGAGAGACGGTGCTGGGATAATGGCTGGGTATCTACAATGGCAGAGTTGAGTAGAGGAAGGTATTACGGGGGACAACTGCTGGTTCAATGGAGGTTGGCTCACACCATGAATAAAGATGCTTGTCCTCACAAATAGCTCCCCAGAAATCTATTAATAATGTATCTCTACCAGTCAGCCGTTCCAAGAAAATACAAGGGAACCACAACTACAGCGGGGAGTGATGCAAGCTATCTTTTCCGTTTCTTGAGCTGTTTGTTTTGTGCTCCCGCTCCTCTGCTGGAGCCGACTGCAGCCACGCAGCGCATGCACTAGCATCAGCATTAGCACCAAACATCCCTCAGTTTTACATTCACCCGAGGGTTTCCTGCAAAAGGAAGCTTAACCTTATCCCGGTGGGCACCGAGCTGCTGGTCTTCCCTCAGTTTTGTTCTCCCAGAAAATATGTTTTCTCACAAAGTGAACAGACTTGACGACGTGTAGCTCTGATTTGCACCGAAAAACAGCCTGCTGGCACTTTGGGTTTTGCACAAATAAAAGTCGGACGTGATCTACTTTTTGAGGGATTTGCATATGGAAATAGCATAATTGCCTTGAATATATGCATGCAAAGAGCTGCCAAGTCCCTGACAGTTCTAAAGAGAGAAGAGCAGAGGTGAATCTATTTGACCTCCGCGAAAGGACAAATGGCCACATTAGTGCCTGGGAATTATTTTACATATACATGCAAACATATAATTACACAGCAGAGCAGCAGGCGGCGCCTTCCCCAGCCGCCCAGAAACCCCTGCTCATGTGGCGACTCTTGTTAACCACTGGTTTGTCACTAAACGATGTAGCTTAGCGTCCCTGTTCCACGCAGTCGCAAAGATCGGCTGTAACTCACTTTTTCTTCCGTGGGTTCATTGTGTTTTGCATATTGATTCACAAGCACAAATATCCTCCTCGGAGATTTCTTTCTGACGCCTGCTCCTTGGAGAACCCCTGTCTGAACACCTTTTCTCCTTTTCCTTATTGATTCTGAATGCAAAAGATTGTTTGTTAACCCTTGTGTTGTCTTGCGGGTCAAAAGTGACCCACTAGCATGTTTAGCCTTAGAAAAAATACCTTAAACAATCTTTTTCCAACTTGAAATTTTATGACTTTTCCTAAATTGACCCCATCATTAGAAAAAGTGATACTTTGTTTATGTTTCCATGTGGGCTGTACACCACTAGGGTACAAGGATTGCCTTATGTGTCATTTCTGACCCGTGAATTATAAAACCATTTAAACAGCAGAAAAAAGTTCAAAGGTCACACAGACACCGTCTCTAATTTATACACACACACCTACACACCCAAAGGTCACACACAAACTTTCTCTAATACATACACACACCAACACACCCACACACACACATCAAATAAACTGGATTGATGTATGAATTGAACTAGTATTCGTCCTGCAACTAACCCCTCACATCACACAAGTTTCCAAACAAAACAAAAAGCTATCCCAGACATAATAAAAACAAATTCAGTATAGAGGTGCCATAAATCAAAGTACCATTAGTTGATTCCTTGCTGAAGCTGTGAGTAGATGTTTCACTGTCCAACAGGTCATAGGTTGCACGTTCACCCCTACTGTCCGACACAAGCTGTTGAACATCTTATTTAATTTGGCAGGATGTTAAACATAAGATTTTGAACATCATCTTGAACATCAGCTAAATAAACTGAACTGAATTTTAAAGCAACTTCATGGTAACAAGATGGTTTAGAGTGACCACAGGTTCAAACATAGTCTAAATTGGTTGCTTAGACTATTAGCAAGTTCTTTGCTATTAAAATTTAAACAAAACAAAATTGTGTGTTAATTTGTGAGGATTTTTTTTTTACTTTTTAGATTTGGATCAATATTTGTGTAGAGAGCATCAACAGCAAACTTAAATAAACCTGTTTCATTTCAAACTATTTCTGAAATGTGCTCAGCTAAATAAATACGATTTAACTAGTTTTAAAGGTATTTTAGCTCAACTGTTTTTTCTTTGTACTTAAAAGAAAACTAAATCAGTATTAGTTCAAGCATAATGCCTAAAACTTTAAAATAGGGTAAAATTAGTCTAATCTAGGAAGTTTGTCTGAAGCATTAGGACTGTGACTGAACTAAAAAGACCTGGATGGAAACTTCAACTCTCGCTCCAACACAGAAATGAGTTAATATATTAACTTGTAATAGACATATAGACACATCAGCTGTACTGTTTACTGCACTATACATGGTTGACGGCTAACTGTAACCAGGTTGCTGTGTATTGCAGACTTCTGCCCAGGTCCCTCTTGAAAATGAGATCCAGATCTCAATGGGGTTTACCTGGTTAAATAAAGGAAATAAAAAATAAATAAATAAATAAAAAACTGGACCGGAAACTTCATTTTGACTCTTTAGATATTAAGGTCAGCTTTGTTACCAATTTCAAGAAATTAATAATGTTGAAATGTAAACATTATTTAAGCATTACATTAGGAAAAATAGAATACTTGAGAACATTCTATAATTTTAAAACCTAATATTTATTCATCTTTCAACACTTATTTTATAGTGCAGGTATAAAACGTGGCTGAATACATGACTGTAATAAGAAAATGAAAAAGTGCTTATCTTTCATTTGTATAAATGCAGTTCTTTAAATGGGAAACTCTCTGTGACTTTCTCTTTATCAATGTCACCACTTCAGCACCCCTGAAAAGAAATTGAAGGCTATTTAGCGGTTGTCAGATCTCATCAGGAATATTCTTGTTTAGTGGTTGTAGGAAAAAGAAAAAAAACCCCACAGAGACCATGCAGTAAGGAAGAGTGTTAAAAGAAGTGATAGATAGAAGAGCCAGACCCAGCAGACTGCTGTAGTGTTGTGATTCCATGTTTGAGTGCATTGTCCATTATTTCCCAAATTGGTTATTGGGCCTCATTGATTTTCTCATCGAGCCTCCCTCTGAGCTGCAGGTCAACCGACTCAAGCTGTCCGCCGACTGTCCTGCTATCGAGCTCTTCGCTTGAATACCCACGGTTTGACCACCGGCCGCCAGAGCCCCTCCTCCCTCAGATGAATCAGCACATAATGGGCAGGGAGATACATCTCAATTATGGTTTATTATTATTCTTTTAAACACCCATATGGAGAATCAAGACAAAGATATGAAATAACAAAAACAGCTGCTATATCGATAATTTTGTTTTTTGTTTGCAGACATTTTGATTTAAATGTTTGCTCATCAATCTGGGTGTTTTCATGTGGCCAGTCTGCATCCTTTCTTGTAATAGAAAAGCCTTTTATTCTTCATCTCACTGATTAGCAGAACTACTTCTCCTGCCTCACTCCTCATTTCAACTGCTTGGATTTATTGATGCCATCACTAGAGGAGGACTCTGCCTCTCTGAGCTCTGAGCAATATGAGCCGGGATCCACACGGAGCACAGCTGTCTATCAGCCTGCCAGTCGGAGCTGATCTGCCTCAGATAGATTTCCCTCAATGGATTCATTGTCCCTCATCGTCTCTCGCGCTTTCTTTCTCTATAGATCTAAGGGAACCAGCCCCATGCTCAATCTGCACTCCATTAGAGCATGAGGATAGAAAGAACAAAAAATAAAAAAAGGTGTGAGGGCGTTACAAGAGAAGCTATACAATGAGACAGGATCAGGGCTTCTTGAAGTTGGTTACAAAGACGGGTAGATGGGGCACCTGTCAAAGGGCAAACGTTACTCCCATCTGTAACAAAACACAGCCACAAAAGTGGCGCGCAAAAAGCAATGCTACTGGTTTGCTCTTCACTATCAGTTAAAGGACACAAACTGGGAACCAGCAGGGAGTTTCTAAAACCAACCCACAGGAAAAAAAAGGCTGAATGAAATTGTTACCTTTACGGCAAATAGTATGTCCAATACATATTACACTCACCTGGCAAGGGTGTGTGGGGGTTTGTGTGAGGGTGTTCTTGTATTTGAAACATTGTAAGGACCATTTGTCTGTCACATACCACGTTGTGGGGACCAACTGCTCCTTGGGGACCAAAGCCTGTTCTCTGCAAAGGGTTACGTTTAGGACCAAGGTGTGAATAGACATTTGGGCTAGGTATGTACTGGTAATGGTTAGGTGTAGAGTAAGGGTGAGAGCTAGAATATAGAAATGAATGGAAGCCAGGGCAAAGTCCCTGGAAAGATGGAGAAACACATATGTGTGGGTGTGTGTGTGCACTTCATTGGTATTCATTGACATGGAATCTAAGCCAGTGTGCTCATAACAGCTGGCCTATCAAGGTGATCTGCTGACTTAACTCAACCCTTCGTACAAATGTGAATGGTAAATAGCCATGTACAATTTATGCATTATCAATTCCAGAGGACTCCAAAGCGCTTCACACTTCATTCAGTCATTCACACAGAGGTGGCAATATGGATGGCCGCCATAGTGTGACACACTGCCATGCCCTCTGACCACCACCAGTGTGTACTGCTCGAGACAGCAGAGGCAGATGGAGAGAAGATCAATCCAGCAACTCGCTGATTGCAGGATGAACTCCTACCACCATTGTCCCAATGCATATCTGCAGTCAAAATAGTACAGTAAGCACACAGCATGGATATACCACATGAGGTCATTAGCCCTCCAAGGTATGCACACCTTGATACCAATAAAAAAACAGGCACTTGGGAGTTCCACCTGAACAAGAATCCACTGAGCCACTGAGACTGAGGGAAGGAAAAGCCCAGTGGCAAAACTTAAGGAGAAGTGACAGCTTCAGGCCTGTGGAGCTGACAGCGAACAGCTTCATTTAGCAGAGCAAACAGGCTGCCATTCATGCTTCTGCAGTCTACACTTTGTTACTAGGTACGGCAATCTCCCCATCACGTTTCACTCGCAGCCCAGATCTCTTGAGGCTGGCATTTGTTTCCTCTGCTAACAGAAATTTTCAACAGGACAAAGAGGTAAGAGAAGTAAAAGACATGGAGTGGAGCTTTGTCAAATGTCAAATTTCTCAGTGAGAATGCCACCAGCCCAGTGAACAGGAATCAGGAAGGAAATGTTGAGGTTTATGCTCATTATCAATGTGAAGTGAAGAGACATAATTATTACTGATACTCTGTGGGCATATTGATATTGAATTATGTAACAAAATCCAGTTATATCCATTCATCTCATGTGAATAATCTCTCATTAACTTTTTTTCTCTTGGCAGAATCTCCAGCACAGTTCCCCAGTCCAAACACGACAAGGTTTGCTTTAAACAAGCGCTGCTGTCACAGCAGGTGAAGATGTGAAAACAAATCTGAATGGACTCACCGTTGGAGCCTGTCAAGTTTCCCCAGTCAAGCAGCGAGCTGTTAAAGGAAGCCAGAGACTCGTTGAAGAACACGTCGGTGCCGTTGGATGGGCTACGGATGGTGTCGGTGAACAAATTCATCTGCAGCAGGGTCTTGATCAGGTAGCGCAGCATCGTGCCCCCCAGAGGGACCAGCAGCCCCCTCTTGCTGCGCTGCTCCCTCTCAGTTTGTCCTGAAAGTGAACGTCTCTCCAGCTGACTCTGCTCTCCCAGCTCTCTGCTAAGATGTTTCCATGCGTTGGAGAAGATACAACAGAAAAGTGTAAAAGTGTGTCAAAAGAGAGAAATCAAGTTGGTCGTAATTAGTTGTCAGTCGGAAGTGAGGGAATGGGTGGTCCAGCTGGGGGTCCCTCTGAGCCTCGGATCAGGGCTGTCCTCTTTGTTTCTATTGTTCTGCTATAAAATAACTTCACATGCTGTCTGCCGTCACACTGAACAACAGCCTCTTGCCGCTGTAAAAGAATCCAGCAATGTGATGATGACCCCTTCGGATTGTTCTCCACTCCACAACCCCTCCCTCTAGCTCCTCCTGTATCCCTCCCTCTCTCCCGCTCTCCTTCCTCTCCTCCCTCTCTCAGCGATGGGGTCCCCGGGGGGACTTATAGGACTGGAGGGGGGTCCAGAGGGGAGATAGAGAGCAGGTGTTGTTGGCAATAAATGTTTAATTATTAGATTCATAATCATCCCAGGAGGCTGTGAATCAGGGTGGCTGAGTAAAGGGGCTTGAAAAGGCTTACAGTCACTGTCTCAGCCATAAACGATGTGCATTCAAAAATGTCATCCGACACGCAGAAGTGCTCACTTACACGATGTTTCAAGGGAAAGCAAATATGGGACAAGCCAGACTCCTGCTGTGTGCGTCGAATCTATCATATTTCCCAAAACAAATGCACCGCCTGACAGGAGCTAAACATGGATCCAAGTTCCTCTGGATAAATTTGACGCAATCAGCTGGGTTTCCTCAGTGACAAAACTTTTTACCAGGTGACATAATAAACCAAACTTCACTGCAATAACCCAATTGGAATTAACTCTGAAAGAAGTCTTATGACTAGATTGAATTGGTATATAATTCAGTATATTTATTGGATGTCTTTCTGTCTTTGCTGTTTGTTGTTGTGAATATAAACAAACTTTGCAAATTTTTTACTCAGTCCAAAAAGAAAGCTGCTATGTTAGAAGTCTAAAATAATCTATTCAAAGTATGTTCTTTTAGAAAGTCTATCTGAAATACTAAATGGTGAGCCAATGATTATCAGCATCTAAATATGATGTCAGGTTACAAAGTGACAAAAGCAAACATTAAATGAAAGCAATTCATATGCTTTTATGTTGACTTTCCATATTTTGTCACGTTGTAACTATAAACTTAAGCTTATTTTGCAGAAATGTATTTAATACTCCAGCAAGGTGTAATACATTACTATGAAGTGGAAGAAAAGTAGTACATTTGATGTAAGATTTCAACATGTCTGAGTGCATAATGTAATCTCAATATAAATCCAGCTCTTCTACGTAGGCCTCAGAGGTTTGATAGAGAACAAACAGCATCATGAAGACCAAGAAATACAGCAGACCAGTTAGGGAGAAAGTTGTGAAGAAGTAGAATATCCCAAGCTTGTCCTAGTTCTCTAGGATGTACGCAGTATGCCAAGCTTTTAACATCTCACAGATTGTTCCAACTCACCATCTGAACATGGAGAGAGGATGACAGAATCACAAAGGTACCAAGATGTCACTATACACATAAACTGACAGACTGAGTTTCCATCACATAAGCAGCCAAGAGGTCCATGGTACCTCAGGAGGAGCTGCAGATATTCGCAGCATAAGGGCGCATTAACACCAGTCATCTTTAGTCCACTTCAATCAAACTGTAGTGCGTTTGGTCTCAAAAGTCTGGTTTGTTTGGGGAGTGTGATTGTGCAACTCTAATGTGGGCCAGAAAAGGTCTGCCTAAAAACTTAGGTCTCTGTTCGGGTGAAGCGGCATTCAATTGAAACTTGAAAACTGATGCCAACAGACACTCTTCATCTGGTCTGACTAAGCTTGAAGTCAGTAGATGTGCAAACCTGGTAGAGTACACCAGGCGGTTCTATAACGTACTGCCTCAGGGGAGCTGAATGCACATACATGCAGATCACACATATTAGATTTTTACTGATTTAAAATTATTTAAATGTTTTTCCTTCACTTTTCAGTTATTCTCTCTGCCTTGTTTTAGTCTGCCACATGGAATCCCACCAAAATACAAATTGTGGGGAAGTTTAAATGACGTGAATATTTGCCAGCACTAGTATTTTCACATACTGTGAATTTTCTATAAGACTGGCTCAATCTTTTTTTTTTTGTCTTAGTTCAGTTTTGAAATGAAAAACTGAGAGCATACATCACATTAAAAAACCTCCTGCAGTGAAATATACCTCAGCATTTTTGGCAGTCTTGTAGTAAACAGATTGCATGCCTCCATCATGTGCCTTCAATCATGCTCAAGCTCATAAAGCCTTAATGCATTGCCCACATATCATCATTGACATGCACGTATGAACATGGAAGTACGGTCGCATGTGGCACTGGGACGTCCCGCTGACAGCTTCAGTGTGACTCCTATTAACCATACCCGTCCCCCATCAGGGCCTTGCCCTCCTGCTCAATCACTGTGTCAATGGGAGTTTCCCCGACGACAAAGCTGCCGTGACGACCCCTGTCCCGTAGCCTCTTTCTGGAATTTTTTCCTGTCCCCTTCTCATTTTGGGGGGTTTTCCATTCATGGGGTATCCGTGCCAGCTACACAAACACATATGGCGTTAATGGGGAAACAACATGGGAATGACATGGAGGAGGGTGTGCCGAACCGGAGATCGATAGCCCCTGACAAGTTGGATTGTGATCATATTTTGTTGAGAGTGAAGTCATCTGGCAAGTGGGTTTGTGTTGTCACATAAACATGTTTTGATGTATTCAAAAATTCTAAAATCTGCTAAAGTTGGATCTGTCAGTTAGCTTCGCCGGGCCTCCCAGAAACAAAACAAAGAAGGTAAACAACATTCTGGATGTAATGACAATTATTCAGCCAACGCAAAATCTTCATCTTCCGATCAGGTTCAGGAAACAAAAGCTTTGGAATTACCTGTTCCACTTTTTCCCAGTAGACAGATCAACACTGCTGCAGAATTAAGTCATTTTTTGCCCTTTTATCACTTTGGATAAAAGGGCAACTTGACCAGAATGGGTATATGAGGATTATACTTCATGAACTGAATTTAACTGAAATTAAATGAACTTACTGTAAGAGAACTAAACTGGACAGTCGAATTTTGATTCAACTGAGATTAATTGAATCAAAATTTAATTAAACTGAACTGAAATCATTTCGGTTTATTTGAATGAAGTACTTTAGCTAATTTTGTCTCTGTTATTTTAAATCAGTTTCTTCACAACCCCCTTATTTTTTCTGTGTTTGGGAAATAATAGAAATAGAAAGGCTTGTAAATCTAATTCAACATACACAACCAAGAATTTTACACTTTCTCTGTAAGGGTACAATGTTTCTGGAAAAACAAAAGTGAAAAAAATTAAGAAAAAGTTTGTGAAATACTACTTCTTTTAACAAGCAGCAAGGGCTGTATTCGATTCCAAAGGCTAAATTTGGTTCATGCAGTGACCTTTTGCTTTATTAAGAGGACATCTGTTAGAAGCGTGAAACCAAATTTAATGCAAATCCATCACACAGAGTGACGAGTGGTGGCACACTCAGTGTTCTGTTTTACATCTGCATGTGAATGCTGAGATGGATGCAGATGGGTCATTAATGTCATGTTAATGTCTTCCTGTTGTAGTGCTATGCCTATGGCAAACCTTAAAAAATTCCATCATACCATGAAATGCACAAACGCAAATGTGTCAGCGTTGCTCATTAATAGTTGTTTATCATGAGTTTGAGTCCTTTGACGCAACAGAGTAAGTCCACAGTTTAGATGCTGTTCATTGACAGAGTCCCAATTTAGTGACATCCTGCAAGATCTCAGCAAGTTCTGGTAAAATCCTCATTGTTAGTTGGAGTGCCTCAAGATCCTCAGCATTGCATTGTGCATTTGCTAATCACACTGATTTTTGCTGACATGTTTATGAAAGACAACTCACAGTTAAACAAACAGGAATAAAGACTGGCTGCTAATACAGCAGCCACTAATAGGATGCAGAGAGATCTGATGATACAAGAGTCTCACTCAGTGGCGCAAAAAGTGGGTATGCAGTGTATGCAACGCATAGGGGTGCTGCACTAGAGGGGGCGCAAAAACGATGTGGGGAATTTTTTTCTAGTCAGCATTTTATGTACTTAACAGCTGTTTGTGTATGAAATAATCAATAACAGAGGAACAGCACTGATTAGGCGCCTCCCTCCTGCCAGCCGCTCTCCCCTCCCATACAGGTAGCTTGGGCAGCGGCCCTTCGAGGGAGGGGGGACCAATGACATGTTTACATGCACCTCAGAAAGTATGTAGTTGCGCTCCCAATCTCACTTCAGTCACTGGAGAATAGAAGACTGATCTGTAAATGCAAGCTCATGATTAATAAACTAATGCTCTCCAATTCTTTAATCATTCAGACACTGAGTCACTCACGCATGCAGAAAAGGAGATTTAGACAAAAGACTACCAGTTATGACAAAAGACTTCAAACAACAAGGAAGCTTGCTCTTGTTCAGCCACAGGTGATGATGCCTCCTGGCTACGATGGTAATATTGCTAACACTTTAGCTGAGCTCCTACAAACAGTGGTTATGTTTTTGCAGATGAGATTTAAAGCTCTTTGGAGGCATATGGTGTTGTGGATTCTTTCCTTACAAAGAACCATTAAAAACACTCGTTTGCTTTTATATTTTTGAGAAGCCATATTGGGATAACTCATTTTATGTGGGATGACTGAATTCAGAGCGGAGTCCTTGTTTTTAGGTGATGATGCAAACTATTTGTTGATCTGGACTTGGTTGAGATATTTTTAGTACACTGTATTTAAACATTTTTGTCATTATACAATTGCATCCAGATACTGCTGAGTTGTCTATGTCTTAAGTTACGTTCCATTTACATTTGAAGTAGGATTTTGTTGGTGGGTTTCATGTCTCACTCAAGGTAGCAGTGTTCCAGTTAAGAAGTTGGGATTACAGCATCTTTGATGGGACTAAACTCCTACTAAACAACTTACAAAAATAGTATAGATTTTTGTAAAGTTAGGGTCAGGGTTTGGGACTATGCAAATATGCAAAGACAGAACAAAACGTACCTTTTGACATTGACAACAGACAACTTTGACCACAATGGACGGTAAACATAACAGAGCTGTACTAAAGTATTAAGCATTAGTTTACTGAAACTGGAGGATGGTTGTTTGTTCCCTCAACACTTCACCATTTGAACTTTTTTCATGGGATGTAAATTAAGATACAGTTAAGAGTAGTGAATAATGATGTAACCCAGAAAAGTCTTTGAGCATTATACATTCAATAATAATTTTACATAACTCGTATAGATGTTTATCCTCACTCGTAGTTTCCTGTCATATTTGTTGTTTCTATTATCTCTCTGTGTGTGAGATGAAGTTGGGTTATTATCTGACATATCCTGAGCAGTGATGCATAATTGCTGCCATCACTTACAGTCAAAGAGACATCAGAAAGGTAGCAATGTGTCACCACTCCCCATGCTACCAAGGCTGAACATCTGTGCCCAGGTCTGGCGTTGTGCCCTTTGGGGTCATCTGCTGCAGTTTGTCCCCTTTGAGAAACTCTGAGCTCAGGCAGAGACAGCTGGATGCCTCCCAAGCCCCTCTCTCCCCACTGGATCCTGAAAGGTAGGCAGGGAACCAGATCCCAACCGGCTGCAGGTGTGCAATGGCCCCGCCCCCTTATTCACAACTGACATCTGAAAGGGAGTAATAGCAGATTCTTTGTTGGCAGCAAAGTGCTGCTGACCCAGACTGGCGGAGTCCATCATTAGAGCTGGGAGCACACAGCTGCCCATGTGCCAAAGTGCCATAATTGGTGTCTCTGTACCATACATTTAGCTGGTTGGCCATAAGGAGAGGCCCCCAGAGTGAAATGGCCATCATTTCCCTGTAGGGAGCTGTGTCCAATCATGTCTCTCTAAAGCAGGCTGTCCAGGAGCCCTGCTGATTATTTCCTTATTTCCTCCAATTGCCTCATAACTTCAAAGTCAACTTCAAAGCATTTGGACTGCCTGCAAGGTATCAGCCACAATAGCTTATACCCAGACAAGCCTTTAACACCAAGTGAAATCTTTTTGTCTCCATCTGAACCTGGTTCAGCTCATCAACAGTCAGATAGCAGACTGCATAACTGGGACTGACAGAAGCAATATGCTTCAGCCTGGGGATTATCTGATCTCCAGAGGTTTGAAGTTGCATGCAAGGCCACGAGAGGAGGAAGTTAAACAAAGCACCTAACACTAGGAAGAGCTAAACCCTCAACAAACTCTGGATAATTGCACAACAAAAGCCCAATTAGCCACAACCTCAAGGATATTTAGAATGAAAAGAGGGACCTGTCATTTAGCCTGTATTTGCATCTCATGAATTTCCATCAACACCTTCATATACACATTTTCATGTTCACATTCTTTTTATTCTCAGATTAATGCAGATCAATGCAAAATACTCATTTAAATATGCATTAGTATTATAAGTGGGCCCTACTGCTCCACACTGAGGGTGGTAATTGTGGTAAGTCCAGGACCCGGCTGCTCCCTCAAAGCTCCTCACTAGTGCTCTTACTAGCTGCTGCCATTTGCAAGTGCTTCCTGGAAACTCCTTTCCCAGGCTGATGAGACCTGCCTGGTAAAGATCTTTTGGAATTTCAAGGTTGACTGAAATTCTCACAATCAAGTGAGACTGGACATTGGAGCTCACTCCAATCACAGACTCAGAGAGAATCTTTGCTACACCTAGGCTGAGAGGCCTCTGTCATATTGATTGGAGAGAAGAAAGGAGATTTGCGATTATTTGTGAGCCTCAGAAATTAAGGGAGGAGGGAACTTTTTTTTTCTTTTTTTTAGCTTGATTGCTTTCCCACAGTGCCAAGCCCAGCAGACAGCCAACTTCAAAGAGGGTAAGCACTCAGAGGGAAAAATCAATGGTAAGCACTGGTTAGTTTAATAAGTGCTCATCCAGAACCTCCCTGCATATCGTTCACTACTCAGCTTGTTGGAGAACCTCGATTCTTACTTTCAAAAAAAAAAAAAAAGAGTAAAGAGTGATTTGTCATGCTGATAGTTAGAGGTGGGCAAATCAATTGATACAAAGTTGGCACCAGAATCGGATTCATACTAGTGGGGCTAGATCAGCAATTTAATTTCAGATTCCCTCTTGAAACGTTATTTTTAGCATTGCATTGTCTCAACTGTATCTCAAAGAAAATTTTGCTTTGATTTGCTCTTGAATGTTTAGTGTTTTTTTTCCTCTTTGTTTCTGTTTATCATGTTAATATGTTAGGTGAAGTACATGGGCATCTATAAGTTTCGTCCAAGAAAGCATCTGATGATCAAAAGTTTGATAATAAATCTATGTTAAAAAAATTAAAATGACCGGTATCCCTATCTGTGATTCTGGCCCTGTATTTACTTGGCATCAGATTGTTACCAATGTGCAGTATCGCACAACTCTTATGAAAATACAATCATGAGCACATAATCTAACTTAAACTTAAGTTATACTCTGTGCACAGCTGACAAAACTTGGAATACTGCATGTTTAAGGAGCTTGTTAATCGTCAACGAACAGAAATCCAACTCTCTCAAGTCATAATTGCAGCTGATTGTCAATCAGGGATAAAAGTCATTTTTTCTTGAATGAAAATGATGGTGAGAAATGAATAAAGTGACCTTACTTTAGTTTTCAGTGCTTTTCTTTTCAGGAAGACTCTACTTTAAATATATGTGCCCTAAAGTAAAAAAGAAAGTCTATACATTTAACATTTGTACCCAATGAGATGCATCTTGCAATAGATCCCCTGAAGGTAGTTAAAATAACTGTACCATGGCCCAATGAATACCATCCCAGCTGGACTCCCCCCTCTATCAGAGACTGATGGGTCAGGGTCTGTAACAGGTAGGCTCCCCAGGTGCAAGAACATCCTCATGGATTGCTAAACTATTGCACCCCATCTCGTCAAAGCTGAGCTTAATTGGTGGTGGGCGGCTTCTGGTCAGTAATGAGCAATGAAGGCATGTGGAATTGGGCTTTGCCGATCTTCGTCCCATTCTGGCAGTGGAGTATGGATTTTAACCATCTGGCTGCGCAAGAGGGGAGAGGAGAGGGGATGTTACGCCTGACGGATGACTTTAACAAAGACGTGGCAAGAGAGAGGGGCGTGTCTGCGATCACAAGCTGAATTATAGTCAGTGCAGGTCTATTGTGTTGCGTGATGGGTTGGTTATTCACAGCTGGGGCTATCTAAATTGTTCTTTTATTCTGCTTTATTGAGGCCAGAGGGGGTGGAGAATGATTAACAAACAGCACAACAAGGCCGACTCATTGTCAACCTTTCCCTCTTAATTTAGTCTCCATCCATTTATTTTTCACCGCTGTCTAGGATGTAAAGGCACAGGCCTTGCTTGGTTAACTGTGAACTCTTTGGACAGTTTTATGGTAACAGAACTGATGCATGTTATGAGCCAAAATGTTAAGTTATGTTTTTTCTTCAATTTTATCTAATTTATAAGTTATATATAGATTGAATATTATACTATATATAGATCGAATATTCCTGATAATTATGGGCTGTAATAGTTTTTTCCTTTATGTTTGAATGGGAACAAAATGTTGGAACCTTTTATGTGGTCATGGGAGCTTAAAACTTTTGTAACTTCCAAAACAACAATAAAAATTTGTCAAATTACTCATACCCGTCTTGCCCCCCTTTCTTTCCTGAAACACCGTTACTCTACTTCCATCTGGTGTCTATTTGCATACCAACTCCTCAAGCCCTTGGGGATGATCGGGAACAAGAAAGGCCCGATCCAGCCTCGCAAAATCTCTCAGAGGGTACTGGTCCCTCCTGCCACTCCATAAACCAAACTGGTCAGAGCTTTCATGGCAATTAGGGAGCATAGTGGCTCCTTTCCAGACACCCACTGATCTTCCAGTTTCACAAGTACCAAAGCTCTCACATCCTTCACACAGAAGCCATTAGCAAAGGTGGCCCGCTGGCAAGGACTTATAGGTGGCCTCTCAGGAAATGACAGTGTCTCTGATGGTAACCTGGAGTAAGAGAGAGATCTGAGAAAGTTGCTTTTACAGTGGCCTGAGGTGTTCAGACTAGACAAACTTCTCAGCTGAAAAAGTTTCAGATGGCATAAGAAAATGCTTGAAGATCTTAAACATATTTAATGCTGGCCTAAATAATTGAAATAACTGAATTTTGAGTGGAAATGTTTTTGTCAAGTTTTCAGTAGACATACATCACAATGACAAGGACAGAGAATTTCCACTATCTGCTATTGTAGCCACATGCCAGTGACAGCAGCACAGAAGATGTAGGATGTGTTGAACCAGTGCAGCACTTTGTTTTCTGGAAGGAAAGGCTGAGCAAAAGAACTTAACTGAAAATATCAAAGAATTGTCTCGTATATCTTCATGGAGAGCAAGAGCTGCACAGATTTCCTCCAATAGTCATGAGAACAATGCAGATTTAAACACAACTCAGCATTTAACAGTGAAATAACAGAAGCCAAATTATCACCCAAACAATACATTCAGAATTTTTCAATAAATTCAACAGCTATGCAATGTAGTACTTTCAATGTAGTAATGATCTGCATAGAATATTCTATGCAAAGACAGCAAGAACCAAGATTCAAACCACCAACCTTCTTGCTATGAGCTAATGATGATTGCATGATGACCTCCGCGTTTGTCTTCTGGAGTTTCTGACAAAGTAAATGAGGTTGAACTGTGTTAAATGCACTGGAGATTTCTAAGAATATGATCCTCGCAGTGCTGCCTGCTTCGTCCAGATGACAGTGAATTTGTTGAAGAAGGTTTATGGTGGCGTCTTCAAATCCAACTCCTCAGCAAAAACAGCTGACAGCAGCTGAACCTTCAGACATGTTCTGGTTTACTCTCTCCAGCTCCCTCAGATCTACCTGATTTTTAAAAGTTTTTTAAAACCAAAATACTATACTTTTCGCTTTAGTCTTATATTATCTGTCCGTGGATTAAACATGGGTAATTCAAGAAATATACCAATAAAAATACACACCGAGTCAAAGGTCCATGTGTTAGAATTAAAATGACTGAGTTTTATGTTATTTCATGTTAAAGGGACTCCAACAACTCACAGCATTTATGTAGGAACATATAGGCTTTACTTCCCAATTCTCGAAGGCACAATGTACTGTGCATCATTTAATTAAGTCAATGAGCGTTTCACCAAGGTCATTAGGAGGATCTTGTTAAAATTTGCTGCTCCATCAGTGCAGCCATCAGAGACCTTCTGCGGTACAACTTGTGAGTTTTTTTCTTTTTTTATGACTTGCTTTTGTTGTTTTTGATTCGTTTTATTTTTTCCAATTACTAATAACCTGATATTTCAGAGTAACCTTTGGTCAGTTTACTGCTGTAAAACTTTTTTCTGCTTGCTGAACTATTAGAAAACTGTCTTAATTTCCTTTCAATGAGAACTAAAGTTGTTGAGAATTTTACCAGACGTGTATTTTTATCTTTAATATATGTGGGGGGGGGACGGAGATTAGGATTAGCATTTATATCTACAAAAAGAAAAGAAAATCAATTATTGACACTAACATGCTAATGAAATTTGTACATTTCAATTTCAAGTTCCTTAAAAACAAAACCAGATTTTCTTTAAATCATCTTCTCTCCATCTTGAAAATTGCAACACATCCAATCACCCTCCAGGTACCAAACCAAACAAGGCGCTTATCTCTCTTTATTCACATTTCATTTCCTTTGATCACAGTGCACTGAATATGTAAAAATCACTTCCTGTTTTCCAACTTGGATTCAAACAGTCGGTGCATTTTACATCCCAGGCATCATCTCCTTAAAGTAGGAACAAAGTGAAGCAGCATCTCCCGTTTGTTCATCTTTACAAAGCTCTTGTGTTTGTCTACCCAAAGCTGTGAGTGATTACTGTTCATTGGAAGGGGCAGGCCTTTAATTAGTCGGGGCTCCCTGGGGTGTCATTACCACAGGGGAATCTCGTCCCTCTTTATTAGCCCATTTTAATATTTACTAAAAAAGAGATACAGAATGTGGGGTAATTTGGGGGTTTTCAGATGGGACACCCGCTCCTGTGAATATGTATGTGGCATGTGAAGCAGTTGAGGGAATATGGTGGACAAGCGCCAGAGGTGATGGACGAGCTTGGCTGGGGCTCATCTGCAGACCCCCCTCATCCCGCTCCACACCTTTAACAAAAGGGCCTCCATAGGAGTTAAGAGAGCATGGCGAAAGCATAAACAGAAACAGGGAGGTGATGAAATAAAGTAGAGAGCGAGAAGAACATTATGTTTCTTTATTTCTATGAGAAATGTTTAAAGAAAACCATTAAGGGTGAATTCTGATGAGTTGTCAGCTTAAAGCCCATGAAGCAAAAATCCACAATGACCCGTTTAAAGGTAAAACTTCTAACAAGACGTGTTGACAGACTGAACATCTTATTGTCATGGCAAAGTCACCTCTTTTTTAAACTATAGATGGCGAAATCCATCAAAGCACTGACTCTAATTCCAACCAAGGACAGACCCAATCACACCCAAAGAGGTTTTAAAGGCTGATTTCATTCAAATGAATAGAAAGAAAAGAACACATTTCACTCAACATCTACTTGTGGTTGTCAGTTTTCAAAGGCTTCCATTCTTTTCTTTTACTCAGCTGCTCATTTGAAGCGATATCAAATAAAGCGAAGCATCAGAAAGTCTGGGTAATTACAAACCTCCAAGCCTGTGCTTTCTTTATCCCCGTTCCAGGAACAGAGAGATTAAGGAATGATGAGACATATGTTGTCAAGTGTCGACCTTGAAAAGACACAAGATGCAACTTTTGCCTCTGAAGTGGATTCACTGAGGTATCGAGACTCCTGAATGCAATTACAGCGGGGTGTTGCATCCCTTATTTCATCTCTAATTGGCCACAGTGTGTGTTTAAGTGTCGGTTTTTCAGGCATGTAGAAGAGGAAGGGATTCTATCTGGCAGCTGATCCCCCTGAAGATATTAGCCTCATCCTTCAGTCAGATCTACTATCGTTAAAACTGCAAGAAGAGCAAATGTGACACTACAAACAACAGCAATATCTCATTTTAGATCGTCTTAGAGGGAGGCATGAAAGAATTTATCAAAACTAGTGTGGTTTCATGTCAAAAAAGTTTGTTCTGTGTATTAATGTCAATATGTAAGACTAGTTAGACTTGCTGAATCTTGCCATTGAAGCTTAGCATATTTTATTTTACACAAAGGTCAGAGACGTTCAATTAAACACATCATTACATTAAACCTTTGGTTCACTGATTAAAAACACCATGCTCCCTTGATTGATTACCGGTACCTTTGCTTTTCAGTATGTGTGTATATTTTCATAAGACAAGCCTGTTTACTTATTTACACCCTACAGATTTATCAGCAAAGCATCTGAACATGTGTGTAATTTGTGATAGTTTGAACAAACTCACCCTTACGGCCCCCACATACTCTGTCATCCTTCACTCTACGGCTGATTCTCAAATTTACCTTTCTGAGGTAAAGTTCTCTTTCCACAGAAAGGTACATTTTTACAGCTATGGAAGTGCACTCACTTGATGTTTCCATTAATGATAGAATTGTGCAAACTAAAATTAGGAAAATAAATTTGCTCAACGGAAATGCAGCCATTTCAAAAAAGCTCCCGTTTTTCGATAAAAAGGTTGTGCTGCAGGATGAGGTGACCTTTACGGCCACATCGAAATAGATGTATTTTGCGAAACTGACACGGAAGCACTTATTTTGCATTACATGAGTCAAGTGATCAACAATCGGATTTTACTACTGGCAAAAATGGCAAATGAAAATACAGGAAATAGTAGGAGGATGCACTACACTAAAAAGTAAATGCAATCAAAGCAGCCTTTCACATGCCAGCAGATTTCTCAGGGATCAAATGTATTACAGTGCAGCAACAAGTTAAATCCAAATCTTGTAAAGAAAAAAAAATAAATACATTTATAGAAACTATTAATTTCTATTAAAACTAAGCAATGCCTAAATTGCTAATAAAGGAGGGATTGGAAATTTAAAGGAATTCCTTTAAATTTCCTGAATTTCTACATATTGCCAAACCAGAGTTGCCAAATACAGAGTTCAAAGTTCTCTCATCGTTTCCATAAGCAATGTCCTCTAGTGACAACTCAATGGTAGCTTGCTTCGCCTCCCACCTCAAAAGCTAGAATGTACGTGGCTTTGGTTGGTTGTCACCTCTTGATATTAGCCAGCCCTGTTCTAAGCCGACTCCATAAAGCCAAAGAAAGGCTTTTTCTTTCACTTCCTTTTCTTTTTTCAACCACAAAGGGGCCACATGTGCAGCTCAGTTTGAGGGGCATTAGTGCTCCATGGTCATCAAAGGCACAGGATATAGTGTGAGGAAAGCAGGGGTATAAAGGGACTCGGTTGGGTGCCAAAGCAGTCCCCTCTGCACCCAGTGCCTTTTAATTAGCCTCACAGCAGGAACACGGCACCAGCACACACACACAACACTCATCACTCACACAGAGGTGCACGAGTACACATGAGCTTGACAGTTGCATATCTTTCTTCTGCTTCATTAGTTTCTCTAAATAAGTCGTTTAGTTTGTGCCAAATAATGTTTTTTGTCCCACTGACTTGGAGAAGACAACAGAGGTGCTCTGTTATACCCCGAACTTTAAATATTGTCTCTGTGTAAGGGCTTTTTAAAATGTAAAGAAAATATATTTTATTGAAACTGTCTCGCATGAAAAAATTAGGGGCGAATCACTCACCAATAAGATGCTTTGTGGTAAAAACGATCACAGTTCTTGTGATCAGAGACTGAAACAAGTCTGCAGGTTTTACATTTACCTCTGAATCTTTGTGCTTGAAACAAATTATAAAAACATTTTAATGAGTATAAACAACTATTTTCATAAACTTTTCAGTTATTTTAACTCGCCAACAAAATCAAAACACCCAAGCTAAAAAGCATCTTTCTCCTGACAGAAAATTAATTCTGTCAGGAGTGCATAACAAAACATTATGACTTGTTATGTACTCAACCTCACTGCTGATCTAACATTTCCACCGAGTACACAAAGGAGAAGTTTGTGTTAAAGGGGTAGTATGATATGTTTTCAAGCCACATAACTCAATTACTAGCACAACTATGTTGCTTTCAGTTGTTATAAAAATGCTGCATCAATCAAATATCACTTAAGAAATTTGACTTCCCAATTTCACACCTTGGAAATGACCTCTGTCTCTTCTCAACACTCCACCTTCAGGAAGTCATCACAACATCGCTCTTCTATTAAACCTTTAACAACCTTTTTTTTACCAGGGTTACTTTGAGAAGTAGAATGTATAATGAGGTTGGCAGACCTACAGTTCCACCCGTTGTTTGCTAACTGCTACTGGCTAGTCTGGAGGAGCCGAGTAGGGTGCTTTGTGGGGTGGAAGCTTGGAAAATGCAGCTCAGAGGAGGAGCTTCATTGTAGGCGGTACTTGGTCCCCCCAAGTGGTTTGCACAACTGAATGGTTACCATGGGAGATTTAACTACTTCTCAAACATCAGTGAAAGAATTCAGACAACACTCCAGGTGTGTTTTTGATGTGATGAAAACATTACAACACAATCTGAAGCTCAAAAAAGTCATTTTACATAATACTGCCTCTTCCAGTGAGGTATAGATTACCATGGGTTTTTCATTATGCGATTTCATAATCCTTATCATACATATGATTATTATGCATGATTGCGGATAGGTTATAACAGGTCAAAGGTCATCTGTCCATAAGAGAGACACACAGTGCAAACAACTACAGTATGTATCAGCACACTCAGACCGAAAAACTGTTAAGAGAGAGCAGTTATTCTTACATTCTTTCTCTAAGCTGTGGAAGGAGAGGAGCACTTGGAGAGAACCAGTTCGTGCATGGGGAGAACATGCAAACTCTACGCAGAAGCTTAACAGACATCTGACAACAGATCTGACACAACTAGACAAGGACCCGACAAAGAACAAGGAACACAGGTGGATTTAAATACACAGGGAAGACAATCAGGGGAAACAAGGAATAGGTGTAACTAATCAAGGGGTAGACGGGGCAACACAGAGACTCTACAGAACACAGAAACCAAAATAAACACACAAAAACAAATTCTTACAAAAATGACTAAAAGTGAGTTTGAGCGAGGATTCTACCGTTGGGTTAATGTCAGGGCTGTGATTTTACATTCCAAATGCTCTTCCTTCATTTCAGTCTGAAGGCCATGTGTGTGCGTGTGTGGGCGGGTGGATGTGTGTGTGAGTTCTATACTCCATGAAGGTTATAATGATGGACTCTTTAGATTCCAGTCACATTAAGAGAGGATTTGGCAAATCAGCTGAAAACTGGAAGGTTGAAAATACCTGGTTATTCAGTAATCTGTGTAATCATAGGAAGGACATTAGTATTATTCAAGGTTGGCACAACTGTTGTGATAGAATCTGGAACATGAAAAATTAATATCACTAAATCTTTCATATAAAAAGGATTAAGCTTTTCTGTTTTCTGTTCTGGTATCGTTTTGCTAGTCAAACCAAAACTTGCAGGTACAAGGTGGTGGACAGGTTGAGGTTAACTTGAAGAAAAACACGGTGGATTTTAAACATGGCATGCTGATGTGATAATATAGTCTGATCTTACTCTCTTCTTCTTGTCTGTAGTTCTCTGTCACGTTAAAGTTGGATGCTGCTGCAGTTTTATTGGTTCATAAGATTACTAGAGTTAAACCGTTAGCTTCTTCCGTGAAGTCAATTATTCACGTGCATGGGTCATTTCAATTTATGCCAACGAAGCATCATTTGCAACACAGTTTTGATGCAGAACTGGCAAATGTTGAGTGCGATAAATAGGCCCAGTTTGGCGCTTCCACTGATGACAGATTCTGACTTTGGGAAGTTGCAGGAAGAAGGTCACTGTTTACAGGACACTTATGAAGTTCACAATGCTTCTCATATCCCCTTTGGCATATTATTGCTCATCTGTTTAATATGTCCAGTAAGTATATGCATCACATAAACTTTCTCATGTCATCAAAGATATAAGATTCGGAAAATTCTTCGCCAAACCAGCTTTAGCCGGTTTGGCTCTATTGCTTGTTCATGATCATCTTCAGGCAGCCATGGCTCCTTCAGATGATGGATCAGGATCAACTGTTCTTTCATCTTATATGTCCACATTCTCATTTGGTCTATCATCTTCCATCTTCACGGGTTCAATAAATCCCACTTCTGACACCAAACATTGCACAGAAAGGTAACTTGACTGAGCGACGCAAAGAAGTCACAGTTTGTGTTTGAGTCTAAAAATAAACTAGATTCCACAGCGCCAACACATCTGCAGTATGCCACATTCTTCTCTTAATAAATGTGTGCATTTGAAACTTACAATTTGAGCAAAAACAGAAAAAAAGAATATACCTTTTCACCACCCTGTAGTAATGAATTCTGCCCAGTTTTAAACACTTAAAAATTTCACAGAACTGTTGTGGCATTCTGTTTGTGTAAATTTTATTCATTTATTTTTTTAGCGGGGGTGGGGGGAGAGTGTTACAGGCTTAAAAAAATAAGTTTGCTGTTAACTCATCACCATGTTTGCCACTGATAAGGTGTTATCTCCAATGCTGCCCAGAGTGAACAGACCAGAGCGCAGTGGTCAGGTCAGCCACAGAGGCTAATGCTGTATTGAGTTGTGGACGGGTCCAGGGTCAAGAGGCCTGGCTGCTTCAGCTGCTTTGCACCTGAGGTCCTCTAGAGATGAGGCAGTGAGGGCTGGGAGGGGGAGCTTCACTTTACCACCAAGAAGTACATTCATTCATCATTAACTCATCTATTGAGTCCTCAATTACTTCTAACCATGGAGACTAATTTAAACGGCAGGCCTTTGGATCAGAAGTTACAGTCTGCAGTCCTTCAGTTATTGATATTTACCCATTTTCTCTGACTATTTTAATGTTTAGCCTTCTGGAAGATGCAAAACAATTCATTACTTTTCATGTTGTAAATAAAACTGCTGGAGTCTGATGATACTCTGGCAAAAAATGTTTTGGAAAAGAGATTTCATACGATAGTCTGAAAATCACCACATAAATATGCCAGACTGTCCTTTAATGCAAGTCAACCTTAACCAGTAGAAACAAAGCAGCTCATTGCTCAGATTATGATTCATGGTTCTCCTTTGTGATGACTTTGCAAATTATATCATCACCAAATGATTATTTGCATCTTGATTCAACATTCATGAGATGTTAATGCGTTGAAGAAGGCCCATCATTTCCAAAGCTGCCCGTGATATTTAGGTTTAATTAGGTAATGGTACCAGCTGCTGCTTAATCTGGATCTCAGTACAACTTTAGTTTATCTTTCATTTGTCTTACTTCATGGGAACACAATATAAGCAGAACAAAAACTATTTTTTCAGAATGTGTTGCAGGGAGGTTTATTATAATACTTGTTAAAATTAGCTTCTAATCTAAACCAAATGGAACAGCAACACATTTTAAGAGTAAGCCTTAAAACATCAAGTGAACAAAGAACAATCCTTCACTCGTGCCTCATTGTGCTTTACTATTGTACTTAAGATTTGTTCAGAACTTGGATTCCCTAACTTCCAGCCAACCCCCTTCCCTCCCCACACACACACACACACACACACACACACACACACACACACACACACACTTTTCTCAGAGGCAGCCAAGCTTGACATGGCTTTGGCCCTGACCCAAGGCTCTACCTGGATGTTTAGTCTTGGAGCGGCTGGAGATCAGATGTTGTTGGTCATACAGCACCGCTCATTACGTCTCCTGTCTCATCCAAGCAAACATAATGAGACAGTGTTTAATGTCCAGAGACCCTCCCCACCCCTGATCTGTGTGTGTGAAAGCTCGTCAAGCCAAATTACCTTGACGTCTCGTTCACTGACGGCACCTGGGCCCCCTAGTATCTTGGAGGAGGTTATGCGAGGGAAGGGGAATCCATTGGGATTGTTGAGGTGGGGGACGAGGGGGTGAAGCTGTGCCCAGCTGGATGAAGTCAAAGAGCTACACCCTGATTGGCGTGGCTGGGATGAGAGAGGCGTTTGAATTTTGGCATCGGGAGAGTCAGTGGGGTACTAGTGGGGGTTCTTTTGTTTGAGGACATGTGTGAGAATCCAACATAGCAGTGCTGTGGAGAATGCCAGAACCATAGTAAATTATCCATAAAGGTTTCGCAGTAAAACCTCAAACTTCTGTACTGGTCAGGACTACTTTCAACAACTGACTGGAATAAATTTGAAATTAAACAAATGTAGAAAAAAAAAAACTTCTACATGATTAAGTTTGGTGTCCGTATTGACATTTTGATAATCTGATAAAAAATATAAATAAAACAGGACTCAAGCAAACAAACTAAATATTGTGTTCAGGCACGTTGTATTTTCTTCTTTGTATTTTGTCACATTACAAGCACAACATTTATACTTTCATTAGGATATCGGTTCAATTGGGAATGTCTTTACACATGTATTGATTGCTATTATTGCCAAATGGTTTTTTTGCACGACAGCTCAGCCTCATTCGCATTGTGCTTTTACTCAAGTGTTACCTTACAGCTGAGACAGGATTTCCAGAATGACTGCTCTTTTTGAACTTGAAATAATTAAGCTGAAAAACTCTTACAGTTAGTGTCAGATAAGTGGAAAGAAGTGATATAATTTAGAATAGTCAGGCTGGATTTATAGCACCATTTTGAGGCGGACTACATTTTTAATGTGATGGTACAAACACACAGTGGGCTTCAAAGCTGGGAGGTTGAACAGATGAAACTCGTATTACTTTAGTTGAGTGTTTGCGTTGATTGGTTCATCAATAATTTAATCTGCACAATCTATTCCCTTTACTCATAATTGAATAGCTTTTACTTCTAATAATGAATATAAAGTGCTCGTCATTTAAGGAAATGTAGTATAATAAAATGATGGTTTATGCCTTAGTAGTTCTAAATGAGTAAATTCAGTATCTTCCTGTCGACTGTGGACCTTCATCCAATGAATCAAACCTGCTCAATATTTCATACTGTTTTAGTTTGTTGGGAAAAGCGGAAGTGACTGAATAATTGCTGGAATCCAGAATGCAAAAATGCAAGAGAGCCTTTTAAGAGTAAGTGACTTTTTAATGTGCCATTTCTAACACAATGCTTCAAAGTGGTGTCCATCAAAATCTCTCATCATCTCTTGATCAGGAGTCAACCCGCTGACAGAAATGCAAAACAGAAACACCACAGTGGGAATATTCACTTCATTCTTACATGCAACAGACTTTTGAGAAGTGATACAGCCAGTTACTGCAGATGGTCTGTAATGGAATGTGAAGAGCGGACTGTATCAGTGCAGTGATTTGAAGCTTGACACTGGATGAGCACAAAGTGCATCATGTGAACTCGTGAGTCCAGACACTTCATCAGCGTTCCAAATCTCTCAGTGTAACCCATGCCTGCATACAAAGAAAGAAAACCTCTCCTCAGTTCAACATGAGAGGTGAGGTCATGTGTTTTTAGATTGGGTGTAACTGGCAGGATGCAGCAGTCCATCGACTTCCTGAGCATCAAAAAGCAACACTAGAGGGCATTCCTAACCAAATGTTAGTAGAGAGTGACTCAGAGCAAAAAGAGTGTGACCAATACAATGAAGAAATGTATCTTATTGCCAACAACTATTACTGTAATGTAAAAAAAAAAAAAAAAAAGGGTCTTGACTGTGATGGGGTGAGCCGAACCATAAGCCCCTCAGGTTATATAAAAAGCCCTAAGTACTGAGGCGCCCTTGTTCTCAGTTAACTCAGGCTTCTTCACCAGACCAGACTCTGAAGATCACCATGGGCCCTAAGTCGTCAACCATTGGATCCACTGCCATCCATTAAGGCTCCATACTCAGGTCTGCTGTGCTCATTTTGTGAGCCATGCAAGCTGTCCATTGTCGGTTGATATTTCTTAGTCAAGTGTATCGATGGAACACATTTCTCGTGACAAATAACTTCATTTCCCACAATTTGACAAAACATTTTGCCATCCAAGTTCCTGTCGTAAAGTCTTTTTTCTACGTGCGTGTCTACATACACCACATTACAGATAGCTTAGCTCCAAATGTCCTTAGCAACGGGTTAAAATGAGTTTGAGCTCATTTTAGGATTTTCATCTGGTCATTTTGAGTTTCAAAATCCTTCTAGTTAGGAGTGCAGAGCACGGAGGATGGGCTGTTTTTATATGCCAGTCAAATAACTTTAAACTTCATTGGAGAAGACCTGCAGGCGGACGCAGGCCTCTAATGGCTGAAAACATCAAATAAAAGTCGACAGGCCGCACTTGGACTTTATAATCATTATGCCACATCACACGTGTAACGTAATGAGTCTGAAACCCAGACTGCATTCAGACACGCATAACCGAAAGCACTTGAGGCAATTCCTGGCACTGTCATTAATACTGAGGATCATGGGGAACAGATGTGTCTCGATCAAAGATGAGCACAAAGACAAAAATAAATCCATCACCTGGGTGACAGGGCGGATTTGCCTATTAGCCTGGAGCAATAACAAAAAGCTGATTGGTAGGCCTCTCTGACAAAGAAAGATTGTGTTTTTGTTTGTTTTACATTGCTATTTAGTCATTGTTTAGTTTTTCTCAGATCAATGGCACTGCAGTGATTAAGAAAGTTACCAAATTCCCAATTGGAGAAGATTTGAAACAAACCTTTTCAAACTCTTTGAACAGCACAAAGAGCACACACTCCTTGTCTACCTAACCAGTAGCAGATATCATATTTATATTTATACACAATATCTATATCTCTTATTATAACCCCTTATAGTCCATACATACATAGTCTTGTACAGCCGTAAATAAATATTTATATCTTGTAGAGCACTTCTGGATAGATGCAAACTACATCTCGTTGCTTGTACTTGTGACAGTGCAATGACAATAAAGTTGAATTCTATTCTATTCTATATCAGCAGCCAACACAAACCTCCCCACCAGTCCCCTCCCTTCATCCATGCCAAAAGTGATATGGTAGCTATTGCTTACAGCCAGCAAAAACAATCATCCCTCTGATAATAAGCCCAGGATTATGTTCACAGTCATTCCCTAATTGGCACAAAAGCTAAAGTCAACCTTCAAATTCATGAGGCATCAGCAAAGCGGCTCCGAAAGGTGACGTCTGTGTCCTGAACGTGTGCAAATAACATCTCATTAACTTTAAGTTATGTCTGCACATGTCCACAGAATATAATGGCCTTTCCTTGATGGTACATAGATCAACACGGACCCTGGCTATTCTGTCTCAATGTGCTCTAAGGAATGTGAATACAAATAAGGCCATGGAGGATTTGACCTTTCTCCCTGCTGAATGTGTCGCTGGTGTACAGTGCGTCTACAAAGTATTCACAACACTTCACTTTTACCATGTTTTATTACATGACAGTCTTATTCTAAAGTGGAATCATTTATTTTTATTTTTTGCCTCAACACTTTAAACTCAATGCCTCTATAATGACAAAGTGGGGGTTAACATTTTAACAAATTTATTAAAAATGATAAACAAAACAAAGAAAATTATGTGTGAACAATTATCCACAGCCTTTGCTTATAACTTTGTTGAAGAACATGAAGGTCTTCTTTGGAATCTCTTATAAGCTTGGCACAACTGCTTCGGGGAATTTGCTCTCATTTTTCTCTGCAGATCTTCAGTCAGGTTGGAAGGGGAGATATTTTTACCTCTTTCTATAGATGTTAAGTTGAGGAAATTCACAGGCTTCTACTGGGGCCAGTTGAAACTTATAACTAAATATAACTCAACCCAAGAATGACTAAATTCAGGAATGATTGAACATAACGTACAAGGTCAACAAAACGTCATCACGCTATGATTGGCAAAGGCTGTAAATACCAATGCACAGACTTTTTTTCTCAAAGAGGAAAGCGGCTTGCTTATGTACAAGAAAAATACAAAACAGGGGAGCATTATAAATGAGGAGTTGATGCTTGACAATACGTTACTTTTCATTTTATGACTAAATGGGAATCAGTGTAACTGTAGCTTTAGTGTACAATAGAACCATGTAGAAAAGAATAAGCTGACGCTACAAAGCACAGCATTTGTTTCACAGTAAAAGCATTTGGTCACGATTGCGTTGTCCAGATTATATTGGTTTCATATAAACTTTTCAAAGCACATTTTCCTTTGACACGGTTTCAGCTTCCATGACTGCCTGCTCTTTGAGGTCCTTAGATTGGCTGTTGTTGGATCTAGTTTGATGTACCCAATTCAGTCTGCCGTCCAGTATTTGAAACATTTCGTTTCATTATGTCAATTTGCGACATTAGACATGAGATAGAAAGGAAACAAAGAATTTTTGGGATCCTTTGGTTAAAAGTTGATTAAATCCACACAAAAATCCAGCTTCCTTTGGGACACCATGTTTCTGGTTCATTTCATCCCTTCCAGACAGAAAACATATCAAGGATGTGTCATCTGTCAACTGCAGTTTTGACATGAGAAGGTTAGATCGCCCACTGCCTCCTGTCTCTGACCTTTATTGGACAGCAAGTGCATAAGAGTGAATCTTACTGCTCCTCTGGCCAGGTCAGGACCTTACTGCCCAAAGAAACACACCGAGTCAAACAAGGAGCAGATGGCAGTGCAGGCCTGAATGACTCACACTCCCTGATGGAAGCTTATCAAATACAGTCAGTTGGAGAAAACAATGGCAAAGTTTATTGATCGGACCATCAAATGACCAATTATACACCAAAATCCAATGAAAGGTCTTGCTCCCTGCACAGCCCTGCACAGTGGTGACAAAGGGCTTCACTCATCTGAGAAAGTGGAGAGTGAACCTCCCAACAATATGGATTTTTTACTTCCTGTGGTTTAAGCTAAAATGTGTTTTTTAGGTAGTTGACATACACAGTTGTAATGCTTTGGAGAAGTATTCAAGTTATTAACATTTTTCCATATTGCGTTATCTACAAAAAATACTTTAAAAAGTTCTTCCCAAGAAGCAGAAGAATAATTCACACATATGTGTGTGTGGGCGTGTATGTTTTTGTAAAATGCAATATTAAATGCTGCAATAAGCAGTGAATACAGTACTGCATGAAGACAAATGCTTTATACCTGCTGATTGCACTTTGCTCATTTCTGAATCAGTATTTTTAAAGGTCACATAAATTCACAACACTGGGTCCGTATTCATAATTTAACCTCTGAATAAATTGAAAGATGAAAAAAGGTCACTTGTTTAGACACACTGAACTGAAATCTAATTGCATTTTTTTTTTTGCAGCAGAAATATGCTCACACACGCAAAAAGAAACAAAGACCCATATATAACCACCTAACTTACCCTACTTCTAACCGGGTCACCTAATGTAACATGGTAGGTAATAGTAGAAGTACTGTAGGTGTTCAGTTGTCTTCAGTGTCTTCTAGTTGTTTTTCAGTGTAGTACAAGATAAACTCTGTCATAATGACAGTTTTGAGACTTTTAAGCAGGCAGAGATTAGGAAGAAAGAGAAGATTTACTGAAACAAGGTGATGGAAATAGCCAGTGTTCAGGTTCAGGTCCACACTAAGAGGCAAGATAAGTTTGTTTTTGTTTTTAGGGGGTTGATGTTGGTTAACAGTAAGTTGTTTAGGTGGCGAGGATGACTTACTGTTGCTGACAAAGATAACGATCCAGAGAATGGGGAGTTTGGCCTCGGAGGAAGTGGTTGATAGGGAGAGGATGGGCGGTGCAGCCAGGGTGAGGCTGCTGCCTCAGAAACCCGCATCTCCTTTAAATTCCTCCTGATTGCTTCTGATGAGGAACAGCTGGAGATCAAACCTGCCAATCACACCCAGCAAAGGAGAAAGTAAGGGAAACGCCACAGAAACACACACACACGCCTGCACACGCCCCAACATGGCCATAACCTCTGGATGAGGAAACATGTTCAAGAATGTACAGCTGGACATTGAACATTTTTACTCTTCTCTCATTTCATCAAGCCATCGTAGGTTTACGGTAACCTGGCCAATGTCTTCCTATGCAATTCCACTAGATTCTCATCTCCCTTCAGTGCTCCATCTGGGATTTCTCCCATTGAGCTAGATTTCACCGATTGAATATCCTCCGGGCCAATCAGCGAACAGAAAGAGAAGTTGTGAATGATTATATAATTTTTCTGCGTTGTTTTAGAATAGTAGTCTTCCATGGTTGTAGTTTAATCAAACTATCAAACGGTGGAAGTGAGAGAATCCGCTCAGTTGGTGTTAGCTATGCATCCAAATATTGAATCAACAGTAACAGCCGCCTCGTTTGGCCCAGCACTTCTCACTTCCTATGGGAGATGGTTGTTTGCAGAGCGTGGAATTTCCCATAAACCTCGTAGCATAAAACAACCAAACCTTAGTGTCTGACTTAAATTTAAAATTTAAAACAAAGTCCTCACCTCCAGCAAGAAATAGTTTCTCAGTAGCCAAGGGCCCAGACCCTCTGTACGAAGAAAAGAGTGGAAGAATTGTTTTGTTTTTTTTTTTACCAGGCTAGGTTTGCAAAGGATGAAATTGTTTTGGCGATAATGTATTTTTGTCACTGACTGAAGTTCATGACTTAAAGACTTCAAGCTGTTACAGCGACAGAGCACTGAATGTCATTCATGTGTCCATAACATTTACTACATTTGGAAGATACATGTGTCATCAGAGCACGGGTCTGTAAACAATTAGCTCTTTGTCTCTGAGTGCATTTGCAAACTGTAATCTGGCTTTTTATTTTGCTTTTATTTCTCCTCTATAGAGGAGAAGCATTTAAGCTCATTGTTGGTACAGGACTCATTTTACTGCTGATATGGACACTGTCTCACCAGCTTCCAGGATAATCACAAGGAAGCATTTGTTCTGGCGTTGATTCATTTCTGGGACACAGAACTGCTCTCCTTCCTGAAGTGTAGATGGGTGGAAAATAACAAAACAGATAAATGTTATTCTTCTTATAAAATCAATCTTATTGTGTTTACTCAGTCATTATTCTGGAAATGTATTTAGCAAATAAATGTTCTTAGATATACGTTAATAATCCTATCATCCTAACTGACTAAAATCAAATAGAAGTTTGTATGCAGGACTGGCCCAAGTCTCCATGAGGCCCTAAGCGAAATTTGGTGTTGGGGCCCTCTAGTTCTGCTAACAATGTGGACTGGCTGCAATCAGCAGCCCGATCATGAGGTCATTCACACACCTGCTATAAACTTATTGAATCTCTGGCAGTGCTGTTTACATTATATACATGTATAATAGGACACATTTATTGGCCAACTGATTTATTGACCAGTTGATTTCTGGGTGCCAATTTCCTTAATTTTGGGGGATTGTGATTGGCCGATACTTACGTGAAGCCCATCTTATCCCCTAGTCTTATCTTTGTCAGCAAAAATGTAAAAAATCGGCCTCTGTCCTCTTCTGCTTTGCAGTGAGAGGTGTGACTGACAGACCGGCCCACCAGGTCAGGTCTGCACATTTGCAGTTAACAATATTCACCCCACTGTTACCAACTCAGTGACTTTCTTCCTATATTTAGCGACATTTCAGATGAAAAAAAATTTTTTATATCAGCCCAAATCAAAATGGGCTGATCAGTATTTTTAAAGATCAGTAACCAGGGATCAGCTAGAAAACTGCAATCGGTGCAGCCCTGCACACATATTCATGACAGGCTTTGATCAAATAAATTTCTATTAAGTGTTACTCCAATAGCTAAAAATGTAATTTATACCAGGTGAGTCTTTCTCCCCTGAGAATGTGGACCAGTACCGGTACTGGACTGATTCTGAGCCTTCAAATGATTTTAACAGAAGTTTCACATTACTTAGAAGTTGACGTAAAAATAATGTTTGTTTTAGCCACAAAATGATTAAGCTCAGCAGCAAACAACATGTCCCCAGCTACAGCATAGAGTAGCTCATCAATGTAGCAGCTAAGTAGCCTGACGTAAAAACATTTTGCTAGACAATGTCAAACACTGAGGAGTTTTCATTATTGTTAACAAACATTATCAAACACGGCGTTTTGAAGCCAAAAATACCTCAGAAACATACAGAGATGAGAATCAACTCATTTAAAGTTTAAACTCAGTTTCACACAAACACAAAGAGCCGAGCATAAATGTTTGGCTGCTAAATTGGACCATTCCAGGTCGCTATCAAGCTGGCAGTTTTACAAATCTTTTACATTACATTACCAAGACACATTAAAACAAACCTTTATCTTGGCTTTTTTTTTCTATTCTTCCTCTTTTTGTTATCTTCTTCTCTGAAGGATAAGTCCTTGGACGTTTGGATGCAGCTCGTTACCGGCGAAGCGTGCAGTACCTACCGCGGCCACCAGGGGGCCCCCGAGAGCAATTTCTTTATTTATTTCAATAAAATCAAGATTTCTACATACATTATCAAATATATATATTATTGTAAAAACAAACCACTTCATAGTGAAATTGTGTGTTTTTGATATTATAATGACATAGAAATTATTACTAAAAAAAAAAAAAAAAAAAAGAAAGAAAATCAGCTCCACTGAGGGGGCCCTTGGTGACCTTGGGGCCCTAAGCGGCTGCTTAGTTTGCTTATGCCTTGGGCCGGCCCTTTTTTTATATGATATAAATGTCGGACCATGAGAAGCATTATTTGTGTCTTTTTATGCACTTTAAATATCTGGTTTCAACTGGGTGTTTTATTGAAATCTTTTGAAATCCCCTATTGAATGTAGGTTTTAAATTAATAATTTTGAGAATATGAAGATTTTGACCGACAATGTGTCCTTGTTCACATCCTCATCATTTTCTCCGAGCCCCTCTAACGTAACATCTTCTTCCCGCCCCCTCCCCTTAGCAACAGAAGCAACATGGCGGCGTCCAGTAACGCGGAGCCCTCTCCGGAGATAGCGACACCATTAAAGATACCGAAAACCGAGGTGCCATCTCCCGAGTCCGAGGATTTGAGCGACAGCATCCAGTACCACTCCAATCCTTCGACACCGAACCGCTTCTCGCCTCTGAACGTGGGTTCTGGAACCGCGGGCCGGACGGCGGCCTCATCCTCCTCCAACAGCTTCACCGCCTGCCGGGGGATGTCATGGACGCCGTCCGAGACGAACGCCCTCATCGCGGTGTGGGGCAACGAGAGGCTCACGGAGGCGCGGATGCAGCAGTTGGAGGTCGCGGGCACCGTGTTCTCCGGGAAGCCGCCCGGTCCTGCCATGTACGAGCGAGTGTCCAGAGCGCTGTCGGACCTGGGGTACGAGAGAACCCCGTCCCAGTGCAGGGAGAGGATGAAGGTAAGGAACCATGACAGCAAGATGTCACTGTCACGACTCCAACCTGTTACCATGACACCAAACTGGGTCCGCTGACTGCTTAGAGCCGTGTCACACTGGAGACATCTTTCATCACAGAACACCTCCTTAAAACCTGTTCTTATTTCTGGTAGTGGATCATGAACTGGGAAATATAAAGTGTTGCTTTATCTTACATATTATATAAATAAATCTTTAGGTATTTAGGCCCAGATGAGCCATCAGAGCAACGTCAGACGCTCTATAAGTGCATAATGTTTGCTAAATAGTGAGTTTTTCTATAATTTTGGTCCAAGCTTTGTTACAAAGAAGATACTTACTATTTTATGCCTTCATTCACCTGTTCATTCATTTAGGTAGTAGAATTAAGATGCTACAGCTGCATAGGTCAGTCAGCTGGGTGAGCGATGTGTCCTTTGAAAACTAAAATCCTCGCTGTTCCTCCGTCCCAAACAGACACTTAGACGCTGCTACAGCCGTGTGAAGGAGCATGGGATCGGGAAGAGAAAGAGCAGCTACACCTTGGAGCAGCTGGAGAAGGTGTTCGGTCAGGGAGGCTGGGACTCTCAGAGCTGTGCCCCGGTGCTGATCAACAGCAGCGGGTTGTACCAGGAGATGGAGTCTGACGGCAGCACGCTGGAGGACTTCTCGCAGGAGGACTGGTGCAACCAGGTGCTGGACTCGGCCTTCCAGGAGGGAGACATGGACACCGGTGAGATCCGTTTCAATTTATGAAAAAGTAATTGTGACAAAATTGGATGGATGAAATTAATCCATTATTTTTGTATCCCATGTTTTTTCCTCTGGTTTAGAAGAACTACAGGTGCCTAAAAGCAGAGCTCTACAGATTCAAGCAGAATTGTATGAATTAACCCAGTAAGTTTTGTTTTGTTTTTTCAAATAAAGCTTGTTTTTACATGACTGTAGTAAATTGCTGTTATATTTCCTCACTCTGAGAATCTGGGTTTTAAAATTTTACTGGATTCTTCAACCAAACTTCTCCAGGTTCAGTGTTCATAACTGTGCACTCTCAGTAGCAGCCCTTACGTTTTCTTACCATTTTTAAAATCTGCTCATCGGCAAAACTACAGTGTTCCAAAAGTGTTCGCGCCTCTTGAAAATACGAAGATATTTTGAACTTTTTCACAATTTGTCATGATGTGACCTCAAATTTCTATGTACTGACGAAGCGGAACTGATTTCTGTCATTTTGGAAGATTGGCAGCTTAGATCTGAAGCCAATCTTATCTGCCTCCGAACAGACAGATCCGCCCACCGAGTCACGTCTGTACGCGCATGATTAACAATATTCACCTCGCTGTTGCCAACTCAGCTGCTTTGTCGTTATATTTAGTAGGAATACATGACGTAGCTGCAGTAACATCGGCATGGGCCGATATTAGCAGTTTCTTAACCTACAGCAGAGAAGCAGTGGTAAAGTCAGCAGCGTCATAAAAGCATTATTAATACTGGATATTGGCACAAAGTTTCATTTCGGTGCAGCCCTGATATTGAGCAACATTTTAGACATAGAAAAATCAGCCAAAATCAGAACCAACGGTTCAGGGTTTTTATAAGATCGGTGATTGGCTGGAAAACTGCAGTGGGTGCACCCTCTAATTTTAAGTGAAAGAGGAGCACACACCTGAAGGGAATAAATAAGAAATTTTTCTAAATATTTCTCAAATAAAATAAAAAAAAAAAAAATTTCAGAATGTTTTTATTCAGCCCGTCTTTACTGCAGTACCCCCAAAGTAAATGCCCTAATTGGGTAATAAAGTTTAGCCGTGTGTAATTTCCTCTCATTGTAATCACATATTTCTAAATCAGGCGGTTGCTACTGGTTCTGTGACTGTGTGCAGGAAAAGGGAGGCGATGCAGACGGTGATCCGCATCCTGGAGTCGGTGCAGCTGAACTGGGAGCATTTCCAGACGTGGACCGAGTTTTCCCGGCTGCACCTGTCCAACAAGCTGGCCATCTTTGGCGTGGGCTACAACACGCGCTGGCGCGACGACGTACGCTACCACTACGCCGAGATCAGCTCGCAGGTGCCGTTGGGCAAGCGGCTCCGGGAGTACTTCAACCCGGAGAAGCCGGAGGGCCGGGTCATCATGACCAAGGTCCAGAAGATGAACTGGAAGAACGTCTACTACAAGTTCCTGGACATCACTATCAGCGAGGCGCGCTGCCTGGAGCTCCACATGGAGGTGGACTGGATCCCCGTGTCGCGGCCGCTGCTGGCGAGCAGCAAAGGCTCGTCCCACTACCTCCTGCCTGGTTTCGTCCCCAAGACGCACGGCCTGTATGCCATCGGCTGCGAGGCCCTGCCGGCCTGCGACGCCGCTTGCACGCCGCCTCCTCCGGCCAACGACGAGGAGGACGACGACAGTAGCTCGCCCCGGCGGGAGGCGGAGAACGGGTCGGAGCGCGATGTCAGAACTGGGCCCGCCGTCACTTACTGCTACCTGGGCGTCGCCGAGGACAGGACCATCCAGCAGTGCCTCTCCCAGCACTTTCAGGGACCCGGGAAGCACTGCGTCTATGGGGAGCCGTCCGGCGTGACCCGCTTCCTGCAGGAGAACGGCGCCGGCGCCAGGACGGACCAGCATGGCAGAGACTCGCAGCAGCGCTGCGCCGTTTACGTGAAATTCATCGAGGTGGAGCTGGACTTCCTCTCGGCGGGCTCCCTGGTGGAATGCCTGGAAACGGCCGTCGGTTATTCCTTAAGGTTCAACAACAAGGAAACATCGTAACCACCACCCCGTCGGTTTACAGATGACTCTACAGCTCTGGTGGAGGCAGCATCATGCTGCGGGATGCTCTTCTGGTTAAGCAGCTTAAAAAAAAAAAGTTAAGAAAAGATTTTTTTTTTTTGTCTCTGGCTGTCATGGAAACAAGCGTTGACATGTAACGTTCATTTGTCGCTGAGGGATGTATTTACGTACGCATCACCAGTTAAAAGCTGCCCACCATAATAAGCTCACGAAGTTATTCAGAATACTAAATCCTTCAGTTTCGATGCAGAGTTTCATCAGAGTTCAAGTGTTCAAGCTGACAGAGTTTCTAAATGAACAACAGTTTCTGCCTCAGTATGATCTGCAGCACTGACAACAGCGCTTATTATTGAATATTGTGCACTAAGATTCTCCAGCTGCTTGTTAGGCTTTATGTGACATGTCTGATCAGGGAGAGTAGGGCTGGAGGTCGGTATCTGTGTGTGTGCGTGCATGTGTGTGTGTGTGTGTGTCTGTGGGTGGGCGTTACGCTGCAGTATGCATCTGTCTACCTCATTAAGACGTAGCAAACCAAGCAGTGAGGGACCACAGCTGGATGTATTCAGAAACTGCCTTCACTTGGACCGTTGGTTTGAGTCCACAGAGCATCTATGGGTAGAGGCGAAGTCATGCCTTATGTTTTGCACATGTGGCAGGTTTAGCAAGCAAGAGATGCTTCCACACAAACTACAGAACCGTCACTCCGCGGCCGGATGGCGTGAGCCGGCGTCTACGGAGCCGACTGTAGGCCCGGACGAGGAAGCAGGATTCATTGTTTTTCGAGACAACGTCCAGCTCAGATTAAGATCTTCAACGTTTGCGACGATAGCTGATAACTTGTTACAGGCCAGGATTCCAGTAACCAATCGGTTCCCTGAGAGAGAATAAATAATAATATTAATAATAATAATAAAAAAACAAAAAGAAAACAGTTTTGCACCCGACCAGAAACAACTTTCTAATGAAGTGTCTCTGGCGGATCGTTATGCAGCCTGGAATCGTCTTCTGCAAACGTCTGAATCACATAATGATCAGTTCACCCGTTTACCGGTTTACAGCCCCATTCTGAATTTGTACAGTAGACAAACCATTTCATTCCCATGTACTAAGCTATTGTAAATCAGTTACCTGTTATGATAATAAATTAAGGAGGTAAATAACAATAAAACGGTTAAATGTCACATTTAAATTCATTTAATTAGATGTTTTGTGTTTCACAATAGAGCCATTTAGGAGTGCACTCATTGCAGTTTTCTGGCCGTTCACCAATCTCTTAAAAAGTTGCACCTGTTCGATAAGACTTTTTATTGGTTTTTAGGCCAAAGCCAATATTTTTTGTCTAAAATATAGCAAGAAGGTATCTGAGTTGGCAACAATGGGGTCACTGTTGTTAACTGCGAACGTACACGTCAGAGCAACAGAGGACAGTAGTTGAGTTTTAGACTTTTAGATAAGATCAGTTTCACATAGAAGCATCAGCCAATCACTGATCTCCCAAAATGAAGGAAATCAGGGAGGATCAATCGGTGCACCCGTAGATCTATTGATTGAGTTTTGCATCCCTCCCCACAGTTTTTGTAAATTAGACCCCAAAACAAACAATAAAAATTTATATAAGTTGTTGAAGGGAGTATTAAATAGAAGTGCACTAAAAAAAAACTTACCTATATTTAGTGATTTCATGCAAAAGAATTGTCCGAATTGGCGAGTCAGGCATTTTAAATATCGTAGCTCGGCCAGAAAATGCAATCGGTGCACTCTGTATATTAAAACACAAAATGACCAAAACTATGCAGCAGCGACTTGCGACTGTGGATGAAGCTGGTTGAGATGTTTCCAACATTCCTAATAAACCAATTAAACATGAGCGCATTCACCAGGAATAAAAACATTTTTTAAATTATTTTATCTATTTAGAATATTAGTAATCTGATAGATTAAATTGTAAAATCCTGAGATTGTATTGACTTTATAGTAGATTAACATACTGGAACCATATAATGCAGACACTAAATGGTTAAACTTGCTCAAATAGTTCAGATTGATCTCTTGAAGAAGTGGGCAAAAATTAAAAAGAGCATTTAAATCCAAAACAAAGCCTGTCCACGCGGAGGCGCTGTTGGGTCACATCTGTTCGGAAACCGCTGAATCCTCTCCTGCATCGTTTCTTGTTGCTCTGATGCACATGAACCTGCTGGGATTTGTTCACAGTTTAGTTTGCAGCAACTCAGACCCATCATCAAAAAAAAAAAAAAAAAAAAAAACCCGGTTCTGGTTCTGGTTTGGAAATACCTGCCAGTAGTTTGGAGCATCTCTTGCTGCAGCCGCTGGCTGGTTGGTGATGTAACGATGTAATATTTCAAATGCAGACAACAGGAAACGTTTGCTGTGTTCAGAAGCCGGCCCGACAGCGCTGCGGCTCATTCAGGGCCCATAATAAAGCTGGACCCTTGAAGAGGATCTGCAGGTTACGTGCAATGAATGTGCCAGGAAGCGACTGCGGCACACAACAAAACGTGGCGTGTCCATATGAATCTATGTAATGTGAAATACCATATAGCTTATATAATATATATTTGAGAACATCGGTGTTCTTGAGCATTCCAGCTTTTGTGAAATTTATTTGTTTGGGACATCAAAGATATTAAAAAAAATGATATTTTTACCTCATTGATTTAATGCCATGTACTGTATGTGCTTGTTTCTAAGTCACCATGTTGTCTGTTTACATGTTTGAAGAACAATAAATGGGGAACTCTCTGTGGTTAGCCACATACTAAAAGTAACCGGTGTGTTATTTATTGGCTTGTCACGATAAATTTTGCTGGACGATATGTTATTGCGATTAACAGAATTTTTGTTTTGGGGATATTTGCAAGTAATGTACTGACAGTGGCATAATTGGTGCAACTTCACCTCCTCAAAGAATAATAATTGTTCTTTACGAAACTAAAGTTGGACACTGGAACTGGAAGATGTTTTAAATATCCAAAATGAAACTCAACAATCCAAAACAACAAATAAAACGGGGGGGGGGGGGGGGGGGAATAAACACACACACAAAACCGAAACTGTAAAGAAAATTAATGATGAAATCTCTAGACAAAATTACTCTTCAAAAAATATTCATCAGAATGGAAATGATCAAGTCCATTTTAATTTATCATGTGATCAATTGCTTATTGCAGCAGCCTCAGTTACTTAACAAGGCTCCAGATGAATCTGATGTGTGACCTAAAATGTGAACCAGAGCATTCAAGAATCTGAACTGGGATCAGTTGACTGATAGCTTCTCAACAAAAGGCTGTGAATACAGAGGGCTCCCTGTCTGCAGTGGTGAGAGGACTACGCTGTGACAACATGAGAGGAGGCTCCCATGTTAGTCACAACACTACTACACGCTTAACCGTGTTTCACTGAAACTTTGTGTGACACAAAGTAGTGTATGACTATTTATCTGAAGGAAATTGACATGGTTTTCAAAATTGTTAACAAATTCACTTTGATGGAAAGGTAAGACTCAAGCTGTAATTCCGCCTTTTGGCCAGGAGATGGCCCTGTGTAGCTGTTGCAGAAGTTGCTTGGCCCAGACTGTTCAACAGCAATATAAAAGCCCAACAGAACCTGCAAATGGTTCCCTGCAGTAGTCTGATGTTGTAGGAACTGGTGAGAACGTGCAACATCAAGACTGAGTATTAATGGTGAATCCGGTCCAAAAGGTTTCCCTCTACTGCCCAGAATAGAAAACCTTATGGGACAGTATCAGGTGTGTCTGTCGTAGAATCACTACCTACTCATTAAACTGATGATACCCTGTGTGTTTGCCATTAAACACTTACAAAATAACTAAAGTAAATAAAATAACTAAAGTAAATAACTAACAACGAGTCTCATCCACTCCATGACGTGCTGCCGTATACAGGAGCGCCTTCAGCCAGAGACTCATTTGGCCAAAGTGCACCACAGAGCGCCACAGAAAGTCATTTCTGCCTGTTGCCATCAGGCTTTACAACGCCCAAGTCTGTGCTAATTGATTCAATTATTTTCTGCTCTCATTTATAGGCTATTTATTGATTAATACATATGGCATGTGATTGCTTCATTATTTATTCATTTATTTGTTTATATCTAGTCATTTTGAACTATTCACTCTTTATTATTCACTCTTAGGTAAATATATATTTGACAAACTTTGTATTTATCACCTAAGATGAAATAGCTTTCAACAAATAAGCAATTTCCCCTTGGGGTCAATAAAGTACATTCTATTTTATTCTATTCTATTCTAAAGGAATGAAGAACAAAAGTAAAATCCTGGAACCTTGAAAATCTCAGCTGCTCAGCCATTTGCCAATTCAGTGCTTTTAGAATCAAAGTAAGAAGAAACTTTACAATACTTAAAACCCACCTGCTGCCCTTAGAGTAAAAGTGCAAGCATAATTAGAAAGTTATTTTATTCCGACTCACAAAATTTTACTCACATTTTGTGAGCTTAGTTGGAGGTACCCAAATAAAATCCCGCTTGGAGTCCCATAAAGTGCTGGCCCTCATTCCAAGCTATGTAGATTGTAGTAGTTTAGTCAAAAAATTGGAACTCCATGATGTTGTTCCTCTGTTTCTTATGCAGACCACCTTTCTGAGGCCTACAGTGGTTCTGAGTCTGAAATTTGTTATTCCATTTGTATGTTTATTCCATTATCAGGTCCTGTTGAAACTAAGAATGCACAGAACCATTCTTTTTTTACTTCCGATACCGATACAGATATCTGAAGTTTCGTATTCGATCCGATACAGAAAAACAGTACTGAACTGATTCAAAACGTTTCTTTTTTTTTTTAAACAGACTTAAATGTACTTAATAACAAATTTATTTGATAACTCTGCATCTTTCGGCTCTTAATTACACCAATAGCTTCACAAGCTTGATAAAACATGCAAAAACAACAAAACTATCTGTAATTTGCTCAGTCCATGCAATTGGAGTACAACGGCCAATGTAAAGCAAATAATAAAGAAATTGAAGCTGACAAGAACAACAGGTTGACTACCTTGGTCAAACATTGAAAAATAAACTTCAACAAATCTTCTTCCAGATGGTTCAGAAAGTGCAACTAGAAACTCTAAATATAATGTAAAATACATAGAGCCTGACGTTGCTCAGAGCACAAAGCATAGAACTAGCCTGAATGGATCTGATCGGGCACATCGTCACCGATACCCGATCTAGAATTTTTTTCAATATCGGGACTGTTATATATATTAATGTTGCATCTCTAGTTGAAAAATGCCTCCTCAAATCAACAGGCATGTTTTTCTGGCTTCTGCTTGAAAACTTCCAATTTAGAAAGAAGCACAGAGGCTGTTGGCAACAATACAACCGAATCTCATTCCCACATGAACCGGACTCTGCTACTTTGGATTTAATCACAGTATAACCCTTGTTGACCTCGCATAAATGAGCAGTCCACCTGTGTTAGCCTCAGCATTGTTGCTGAGGCAACAGAGTAAACCCAGAAAATGAAATAAGGAGGACTGACCACTTGGCCGAGCACAGGTCAGTCCATATTTTTCTATCAGGGTGGTGAGCTCACCTTGGGAATTCACGTCAAGCTGAGTCCAGTCTGTTTGCTTTGCTTTTAAGCCTAAACCCCTTCACACATGGCAGAACAGGAACTGAACATTTTTCAAGGAGAGATGAGAGGAGAGGATCAGGATTTAGTTGTGAGGTTTTGGAAAATAGGCTTAGAGTTTAAAAAGCTTGTGACATGGCATTTAAACTAGATGAGTAGCATGTAAATATGCCTGTCTAGAATTTCTGTACAAGCAAATTCTTCTTCTTTTCAGTGACCAGTTTGGGTCAAAGCATGTCAGCAGGGAAATAAAATGTTATATCTGTAGTAGATTTAGCTTTTTTGGTTGACATGGCACAAACATTTTCTCATTACTTCAAAGTGATTATATGACCTTTTAGCATTTATTTTAAAATATATTTTCTTCACTGTAAAAATATATGTGAATGCTGGAATTCTCTGCAGCATAGTAATTGATTTAACAAGTTGCAAATCAACAGAAGTACGGGTAACTATGGCTAGTTCTGCCAATGTTTATATTCCTGTGTTATTTATTTTTGCACCTAAATTTTCTTCAGTGTCAATAAAGTTGAGCAAACATTCAATTTACTTCATCACAAATAAATGTAGTAAATCAATTAAACTTTATATTTTTCTATATATTTTTTAATCATTATACACTTTAAAATGAAAGAAAAAAATAGACTGAAATGAAATAGTTTACAATGTAGAAATTGTTTTGCAAACTATTAAAGTAGGATTTGATGGTTTTTGTTTAAACCAGCCCACTTTTCACCAGAGCTGGGTAACTACTTTGCTTAGTTACATTATCAAAAAGACTTCATAGAGGGATCACATTTATGGCGGTACAGGTGAACCTGCTCTGCAAGAACTCCTTCCAAATAGAGTGAAAGGTGGAACATGCAATCTGCACCAACAGTGCATTGACTATGCATCTAACCATCTCTGCTGTCACTTTTAATTATGTCTAAAAGAAAAACTATTTAAAATAAGCAAACAACACTTAGCTTAGCCATGGGGACAAGTAGAGACTGGCGGCTTGCCTTGCTTATAAAACTCTGGGGGAATCCTGAACAAGCTCCCCAACCTTTGGCTCTCTACAGCGGATACCAGTTATTAATCAGCACCGTGACATGGTAGACGGTAACAAAAGGTTCTGAGGGCTCCAGTGGGGTCTGCCATGGCAAACGCTAATTTGAAGGTGGTGATTTAAAAAAATGATCTCCTTAAGTCGAAGAGAGGATTCTGTAGGTGTTATTCATATTTGCGAGACACAAAAGTTCAATAAATACCACGTTCAAGCACAAGGTGGCACACAAGTGTTCTTGGCACCACGTATCTTAGACTAAAGGTCAAGGATCAATCTTTTAATTGCATCATCAAGTCTGTGGCACTACATGTTGGCAGAGATGACAACTGATCACCACCTGGTGGCGCTGACTGGCCTGGTAAACCTGAACAGGTTGTGGAAGGGAGCTGGGGATGAGTGGTGGAGGAAACTGTTTGACTCCAGGATGATCTCTGTAATGCTGCGAGGAAAGTTGAGACATGGAATCAGAATGTCCCGTATTCAGGACCTCCACTGCAGAAACTGTGGCCTGAAGGTCAGCTTTCGGGGTGGGATGTCCTCGCGGACCCCCAAAACAGCTGACAGTGGCCTGGCAGCCAGAAGGACTGTGGCTTCTGTAGTTGGAGTAACAAAAACTGGGGCATGGAAAGTGTTACACCAGCTGCAGCAGAACTAATGTGGCGTGTTGGAGCGTTTTTGGAAGAGAGAGTAAGAAGAATGGAGGTGGATGACAGAAAGTCCGTAACAAGGAATGACCAGAACCAACTAAGTCTGAGAATTTATTAACAAAAACACCCCAACTTTACACTCAAAACACGCCGTCAACAAATCTGCAGTGTCGATTTGATTCCTTCATGTTTGAGAAATCCTTTAATCTCCATGGCAACCACTCAGCTGTTAAAACACCTGAGTGGACCCAGCCCTGCCTACAGGGCGCAGCTCCTCCTCAGAGCTGCAGCTTCCCAGTTTCTGCCTCACAGAGCAGCACTCCGCCTGCGACTCCCCCACTCAGCTCCTTCAGACTAGCCAGCAGCAATTAGCAAACAGCTGGTGGAGCTGCTGTGAAACTGATTCTGTGGAGGTTCTGAACATCATGGTCAGATATAAGATGAATGTCTTCTGCGCTGCAGGGGTCGGAGGTTAAAAAAGAAACCTATAAACCCTCTATTCTCAGACCAGAAAACCTATTATTCACACAAATCCTGATCAGTGAAAATGTACCAACAAAAATCGGAAAAAGTCAAGGAATCAGACCACATTCCAGCGTTTCCTGTACGAGACAAAGAATGAGGAATTAAAGCCTGTTAGCAACTTTTATCACGGCTCCCTGCGAGGAACGTCCGGATTCCTCCGATTTAACAGACGTGCATAAAAACAGAAAACCAAGTTGACAGCAACACAGAAGAGACCAGCGACTGCAGCAGGAGATCATAACTCTGAGGTTTGCCTTTTAGTTTGTGACAGGGCGAACGAGGATTTAGGGGACAGGAGTGAAACTGTTCAGATGACTCGCTGCAGTACGCCTGCAGGTGTTTGACAGAGACAGAGAGAGAGCATGAGGACAGACGGAGAAACTCTGGACAGACCAGGTGAGGTCAGAGGTCAAGAGTCCAGGAGAGGAACCAGATCAAACCTGCAACATTTCCTCACATCGACCCGATTAGAGGATCGGATTCACTTCAGACTTAAAATAAAAAACCGAAGAGAGAAACTAAAAGAATCTTTAATACTTTATTAAACAGAAAATAGAAATTACATTCATGTTAAAAGTCGCATTAATTTCACTTTAAAACCTACAGGAAAATAACTCACACAACGGCCTCTAACCAGAATCAGAACCAGGAGCATCAGAAAAAGTAAAAAGCTTCTGGTTCTGACGAGAACCAGAACCGGATCGTTCAGCTGAGACCCGGAGCAACAGAACCACCAACATTGAAACACCAAAATGATGAAACATCCATCAGTCAGACAGAAAATCCTGATTTACAATCAATCAATCAATCAAGTGAGTAATAAATCAACAAATTTATGGTTAATAACAACATTTATTCTAACATGATTGGACTGCAGTGAACATTAAACTCGTCCCAGCAGGCAGGTCAGGATTTTGTTTTTGTTTACCCAGCAGGTAAATCACCTGACTGGAATAAACCTGAAAACATCCAGATTTTTATTAACATGTCAGATAAAAAAATGCAAAAAAATCTAAATTATTACATCTTAATTATTCTGAAGCCACCTGGTGGAGAAAAGCTGCGATCAAAACAAACAATACTAGTTAATAACAATAATAATAATCAATGATAATAAATGTGAATTTGATTCTTCCGGTTTAAATTATTTTATCACCAGATTAAATGAGAAAATCTGATCAATGTGTGAGTGAGGAAGAGGAGGAGTGAGGAGGGGCGCAGGCTGCTCTACCTGGGCCTGCGGCGCCACGATCTGATTGGATGCTGGGAGAGACCAGTGTGTTCAAGTTGTGCTAAAAGCAGTTAGCCTGTCAGAAAGCTATGCTAGCCTAAAATAGCCTCAATGCTAAACATGTAGCAGCTAATGCTAATGTTAGCATTTATAATCACATTTCTACAGAAGTTCCATGAAATTGTGAAGATAAAAGGATAGAAAAACATTTTGAACCTGAAGAACAGATTAAAAATGATAAATATCTTTGTTATTTATTTCTATGACTTGTGATGTAAAGCACCAAGAACTGCTGTTGCTGAAATGTGCCATAAAACAGGCTTTATACAGGAATCCTAGACTTGAATTTACTACCTATGTTTACTATCACTACAATATTTTTACTCCATCCATCCGTCCGTCCGTCCGTCCATCCATCCGTCCATCCATCCATCCATCCATCCATCCATGGTTGGTGGGTTGGAGGTAGGATCTTAAAAAGGGAGGACCAGACCTCCCTCTCCCCAGCCACTTGTTCCAGTTCCTCCAGGGGAATCCCGAGGCGTTCCCAGGCCAGCCGAGAGACATAGTCCCTCCAGCGTGTCCTGGGTCTTCCCCGGGGCCTCCTCCTGGTGGGACGTGCCCGGAACACCTCACCAGGGAGGCGTCCAGGAGGCATCCTGACCAGATGCCCAAGCCACCTCAACTGGCTCCTCTCGATGTGAAGGAGCAGCGGCTCTACTCTGAGTCCCTCCCGGATGACTGAGCTTCTCACCCTATCTCTAAGGGAGAGCCCAGACAACCTACGGAGAAAACCCATTTCGGCCGCTTGTATCTGTGATCTCGTTCTATCGGTCATGACCCAAAGCTCATGACCATAGATGAGGGTGGGAACGTAGATCGACCGGTAAATCGAGAGCTTCGCTTTTTCACTCAGCTCTCTCTTCACCACGACAGACCGGTACAGCGCCCGCTTGACGGCAGACGCTGCGCCAATCCGCTTGTCGATCTCCAGCTCCCTTCTTCTCCCTCAATCGTGAACAAGATCTTGAGATACTTGAACTCCTCCACTTGGGGCAGGACACCTCCTACTCCCACCCCTCCACCCCCGACCCGGAGAAGGCACTCTACCCTTTTTTGGCTGAAGACCATGGACTCGGATTTGGAGGCACTGATCCTCATCCCAGCCGCTTCACACTCGGCTGCAAACCGCTCCAGCGAGAGCTGCAGATCACGACCTGATGAAGCCAACAGGACCACATCATCCACAAAAAGCAGAGACGTGATCCTAAGGCCACCAAAAAGGATCCCCTCAACACCTTGGCTGGTCCAGTGTTGCACGACCAGGACGAAAACCACATTGCTCTTCCTGAATCCGAGGTTCAACTATCCGATAGAACCTCCTCTCCAAGACCCCTGAATAGACCTTGCCAGGGAGGTTTAAGAGTGTGACACTCCTGTAATTGGAGCACACCCTCCGGTCCCCCTTTTTGAACAGGGGGACCACCACCCCAATCTGCCAATCCAGGGGACCTGCCCCCGATGTCCATGCAATATTGCAGAGCCAGCCAACACAACCCTACAACATTCAGAGCCTTAAGGAACTCCGGACGAATCTCATCCACCCCCGGGGCCCTGCCACTGAGGAGCTTTTTAAGCACCTCGGCGACCTCATCCCCAGAGATTGAAGAGCCCAACCCAGAGTCCCCAGGCTCAGCTTCCTCAATGGAAGGCCCTCCGATTTTCTGCCTCCTGGTGCTCCCTCCGATTCTCCCTCGACGACTCCAGGTGGTCCCAGGGCTCCCTCGACGCCTCCAGGTGGTCCCAGGGCTCCCTCGACGCCTCCAGGTGGTCCCAAGGCTCCCTCGACGCCTCCAGGTGGTCTCAGGGCTCCCTCGACGACTCCAGGTGGTCCCAGGGCTAACTCGACGCCTCCAGGTGGTCCCAGGGCTCCCTCGACGCCTCCAGGTGGTCCCAGTGCTCCCTCGACGACTCCAGGTGGTCCCAGGGCTCCCTCGACGCCTCCAGGTGGTCCCAGTGCTCCCTCGACGACTCCAGGTGGTCCCAGGGCTCCCTCGACGCCTCCAGGTGGTCCCAGGGCTCCCTCGACGACTCCCGGTGGTCCCAGGGCTCCCTCGACGACTCCAGGTGGTCCCAGGGCTCCCTCGTCGCCTCCAGGTGGTCCGGCCCCTCCGCCGACATTGTCCGCCGGACCGGCCTTCAGGGATTCGTCTCCTGCACCACCAACGTTGCCCCCTTGCTGGATGGATGGATAGTTTTGGCCCCACTTGGAGAACATTCAATCCCCATGAAGACAGAAGAGCCAAGGCTGGGCTCCCGAAGCTGCGGCAGCGGTTTGACACCCCCTATACCTTCTGGGCTAATTTACCCACCGACCTGCAGCTTAGGGAGCCCAGAAACACCTTCCTGAGCAGATGGATTACCACAGCAAGGGGCAGCCATCTTGCTGTGGTAATCCACATTTTAGAAAACAAAAGAAATGTTTTAATCACACCTTAGCAGAATATAGAGACCAATTAACTAAAGTCGTGATTTTAGACTGTGGCAGGAAGCCGGAGTACCCGGAGAGAAACCTGCAAACAGGAAACTACTTTTTGAAGAGAGGGGGCAAAGGTCAACTAGACAAGCCAAATCAACCAACAGTCATTTTGTTGGACTCTGGGATGAAGCCGGAGAGAACCCACTAATGCACTTGGGGAAAATGCAAACCCCATAAAGACAAAAGAACCCAGGCAGGAACTCAGACCCAGGCAAATGTCTTATTAAAAGAAAAGAAAAGAAAAGAAATCACACCTAAGCAAAATTTAGAAACCAATTAAGTAAACAGTCTCAATTTCAGACTGTGGCAGGAAGCCGGAGCACCCGGAGAGAAACCTGCAAACAGGAAACCTGTCAAATCTTTTTACCTTTCAATCTAATAATTTAATTTAACTGAACACATCAGGATAAGTGTTCAGTCCCAGTCAGATTTCTCCAGCCTCAAATGGTCAATTATGATTTGTTCTGGGATTTTTTTATCTTCCGAATTTGTTCTTTTTAGCTCCTCTCCAAAAGATCCTTGATCATGTTGAAGAGGAGGGGCTGGAGAAACTGTAACGTCAGGTGTGATTTCATTTCTTACCTTTTCCCAAAGACATCCGCCGGTTGTTCCTTGCCGTTGAAACGCCTTTCCAAAACTAGTTGCTGCCGTCGTCCAGACAGACCTGGGGCACACTTTTGTCCGCTACCTTCTCCTAACCCGACATCGCCACTTTTGGAAGGTCCCAATGAATCGAGAGCGTTGAGGGAGAAAACGCCTCTCTCTGGCACCGAGAAGAGCATTAGAAATGCTCCTTCGGGCCGTGCTCCATCGGGCCCTTGCCGTGGCAATCCATCTGCTCCACCAGGTGTTTCTGGGCTCCCTCAGCTGCAGGTCGGTGGGTAAACTAGCCCAGAAGTTGTAGGGGGTGTTAAACCGCTGCCGCAGCTTCGGGAACCTTTCAAAGATAAAGTCAATGATGAAAATCTTGATCCCTACAGAAACACCTATGATAAAACCCAGCAGCTGGCATGGCAACACGCATGAGAAGATCAAAACCAGCCAGAGTCCCACGTAGATCTTTACTGTGGGCTCTGGCCGGACCCAAATGCACAGATTTTTGATCTTCTCAAGCGTGTCGGCCATGTTTCCAAAAAGCTCCTGGGTTTTCTGAGCAGAATTGAAAGCCAAGTGGACCATCTGTAAGACACTTGTGCCTTTCAGATGTTCCCCTGGCTCACACATGTCGGGTATGATGCTCCCCGGGATCCTCCAGCCTTTGGTAATTAAATAATTTATGGAAAGTTGGAGAATCCCGAGGAGCACGATGGAGGAAAATGTCCAGCTAAACCACACTGTGCACATGTACAGACAGAAAAAACAGGCTGTCATGTACACAGAGTGCCAGCTGGACAAAGCAGACAGGTTTTTAAAAAGGTGTGCCACAGGTCTGAAGTCTCGTTCAAGGCGTCTCATGTTCTTTGTGATCTTTATGGGGCTTAGTGGGTCCTCCCTCTCCACAATCGCCTTTGGGTGGAAACGGAGTTTTTCCCTAAACGCTCTAAGGCGATCGCGGATCTTCATTTTGGCTGCCGTTGTTCCTGGTCTCTATGAAAACTGTTTGGGCTCAATGTTGGAGCGCAACACATTAAATCTTTAGAACTTCTTTGATCTATTGTGATGTACATGATGTCATCTATGACCTCATCAGTGAGCTCACTGGACTTCTGGGGCAAGGTCTTGCTTCTGATCGTTGCTATGGAAACGATCAGAACAGTTCTGAATGAGTCAAGCTGAAATAATGACTAAATACTTAAATATTAAGTAATATTTTTTATTTAACATGAAGAGATTAACAGTAGATTTCTACAAATTAGAATTTTTGTGTTTGTGGTTTTCCGTACCTGCTGTGGTATAAGTGGTTGTGTATTCCAACCCTGACTGGTTTTGATGGAGTAGCGGGCGTGGCGGCGTGGCGAAGTGACCTGTAACACCATTGCCATATGTTTGGCTCTAGATTCCACATGTTTCGACTGAGCTGCACCAAACTTACTGGGATGGATCCTTATCCAGCCCCAGACAGGAATCCATAAGAATCCTTGGTGGGCGTGGCCTAATTTATCTACAGCGCCCCCTAGAAGCTTTTAAAACATCAGCTCCAAGCCATGCTTCAACCCAGACGTATGAAACTTGGTACACATGTGTATCTGGTCAGGACCTACAAAAACGTCTCTTGGAGCCATGGTCCAAACTCAACAGGAAGACGGTCATTTTGGATCAAAGCCGCCATTTCCTCTTTTTTATAGACGTCTCATCTGATCGAACTCGTCCTACAGCTTTTGAGATACGGACTTCAGAATCACTCAGCATAACCTTGAGGCACTGAAGGTCAAACAGTTATCACAGGATTTTTCATGTGGGCGTGGCTTAGTGTCAAAGTCTGACTATTTGCCATAAAACATCAAGGTGCAATAACTTCCACATACAAAGTCAGAGCTGCATCAGACTTTCTATGTCTCATTATAGACCAGCCCTCATCACATTCACATGGTTAACTGATGACATAACCTCTGCCCCACCCACTTCCAACAGGAAGTCACCTGTTTTTTCTGCTGGATTTCTTACTTTTACACTTTGATTCATATATAAGTGACATAAATGACATGATGATGAAGTCTCTCAGAAAATACTGAAATTATTGTTTGATCCCTACTTCTTCACTGTGTGTATGATCAAATGGGATCATCTAACTCTTCATAACAACACATCATGTCTATCAAACCCTACAGGAAGTTCTTGCTAATCTTTCACTACTAAACAGGAAGTGACAATAACTCATCTCCTGGATGTCAGACATCAGCCATCACATTTTTACACAACATGTGCTCCTTTACCCAATAACAACACTTTTGATAAGCAACTATCGACTCACAGTTGACAATAAACGTTTTGATTCATATTCAATTGCCCTGATTAAATGATTTTTTCCTGTGCCAGCACCACCTGTAACAAAAATGTGCAGTGGTTAAGGATTTATTCCATTAAGCTTGGCTAAACAATACTGCCTGATTTAATTAAAAACAAAAACAGAGAACTGTTTTTCATTCACAGATCTAATCAATGCAAGGCTTTCAGTTCTTCTAATTTATTTTTCTCAAATAATGAAACGTCTTTACACTGCAGACTTAAATCAGGGATTTGTTCCTGATCACTGTTTTCTATTTGTCTTCCTTTTTGTAATACCACACACTCCAAGCGTTCCAGTTCAACCTCAGAACACCATTCAGCCCATCGTCTTCCAGCATTACATCACCAGTAACATTGTCCACAGATTCCAACTCAAACTCACTCCTACTTAAATCTACAACAGACTTTACTGAATGTTTTGTTCCATCAACAAATCCAAACAAACCAGTTCTGTAAAACTCACCAAAGGTTGCACAACTTGAAGGCTTAAGTTCACTATCAAAGCGATAAGGTAGAAATAACTGCATTATGCTTTGGTAAAACTTTTCTGGCTCTTTTGTTTCAGAGAAACGCGCATATCGAACAGCTGCTGGTTTTGTCCAAATTCTTTTTGCAATAAAACCAAAGTCATTATTCAACTTTATTGCATTTCTACATTTCTCAAGTTTTGTCAAAACGCTATAATCTGAAGCCAACTTAACATATTATTAAACATATTATCATTCGGCCTATTCTTATAGCGGTCAACTATACCAGTCATCCACATGTCTTTTGGGGTAAGACCCTGTGATGTAGCTTTTGTCTCAAAACAGAAATGGGAAAACTCATTTTCACAATATTATCACCAGTTGGAATAAAAATAACGCTCCGAGAAAACTCCTTTAAATGCATGTTGGTGAGTCTATACACTGCTTCCTGAGCACAAACATCACGGTTATGCAAATAGACTCTATCAAATCTCTTTAAAGCTTCTTTAGCACAAACATTTCCTTCTTTGGCTGCTTCTCTTTTTGTCCATTTCCTAGAAGAAAACCAATTTCACGTTAAATTTTTGACATGTAAGATACAATATAAACACAACATGCATATGTATCAACACGATATTGGATATCAATATTTGCATTCCAAGCTTTTAACAGCGGTCTACTATATGGATTAATCCAGATTTCTTTAATTTGCCTTTTCAACACCATTCCTACTAAATCGTTTAAATTCTGATTCAAATACATCTTGATTTATGCACAAGCCTTCAAACATTTCTTCCACGGTGCTATATGGACAGTTCTCACCCTAACCCTCCTGATTTTTATTTTATAAAGACACTAATATTTATTACAATACAGAGACATAAGAGTCGTCTTCTCTTATGAACAACACCACCAAACCAAAACAATAAGAACAGATCCAATAAAATTCTTAAATTACAAACTTTAAAACGATTGTTTCCTTAAAATAAGTATCACTGCTGTAGCATTTTACACACTGCATCCCTGTTTCTTTCAAAGCTCAGCTTATTAATAACACTTCCCAATAATTTATAATCTGTTACAATTTCAACTTGAAAAGTCATGAATGATTGTGCGGGTAATGCTGTTGGATTGGAATTTACAAAAGTCAGTGAACATATCTTCAGTTTTGGATACATTAGTGTAAATGTGGATCAAGTCTGTATTTTCTGTGACTGTGAAACAGGGAAATGTTCAATATGCACTGACTGGTTTTCATGTTTTGGTTTCTCTGCTGAATTCACCTGATACAGTAGGACCTGTTCCTGTGGCCTTAAGGAGGAAATGTTCTGTTTCTGTGTTTCTCATCAGTCGCCTGACATCAAGGTTTCCTTGTTGGTTCAGTCTGCGTTTGTTCGGCTTCATATCTACACCAGAAAGTTTCCACAGCCCCACAGTTTTACACAATCAGTTTTGGTTGCTTTTCGTTACTTTTGTTGTTGTTTTTTTTTTAAATCTACACAAATACCTCACAATGATGAAACTAAAAATGATTGTAGACACATTTGTAAGTTTATAAAAATGTAAAAGTATTCATTGTGGCAGTCAATATTTCCCTGATGATCCTTCAGTTGTTTTGCTGCCACTTGTGATGAATTCAGCAGACTGAACAGGATGTGGAGTGAAAGCCTTGTGTCTACAGAAAGTATCTCAGCTGATGAAGAGGTTTCAAGGGTCCATAGAGTAGATAGATTTACTGATTTTTTAAAAACACACTGGAGGACATTTCTGATTGGAACATCAATGATTAAAACACCTAAAGCAGACAAACGCAAGAGGACACTGTCCACCAACACCAGGGACGGGCTGGTTTTATACATGCCTGACAATGGATGTCGAGGTCAGTCTGGCATTCGTTAGAAAAAGACTGGACGTTATTATTTCACAACAAAATAAAAGACCTACGGTGAAATCTGGAGTACGGACACAACCACAACGGAAAAAACAAAAATATCCCAACAGTCCACTGCAAGACCCTGTTAACACTGAAGAAAAACCTTGGTTGTTAAAGAAAAGTCTCAATGTTTACTATTGCATAGGTCTGTCACAACCAGTGGCTCAAAAAGCGGGTATGCAGTGTATGCAACGCATAGGGGGCGCTGCACTAGACGGGGCGCACAAACGATGTGGGGAATTTTTTTTTTTCTAGTCAGCATTTTATGTACTTAACAGCTGTTTGTGTATGAAATGATCAATAACAGAGGAACAGCACTGATCAGGCGGCCCTCCCCTCCTGCCAGCCGCTCTCCCCTCCCATGTAGCTCGAGCAGCGGCCCTTGGAGAATGAGCTGAGGCGCGTTTTTTTTTTTTTTTTTTAATTTGAATTGTAGTAATGCTCTCGACTACAGGGAGCTAAAGATGGGGCGGCAGATAAAACACCAGGGCACAAAACAGAAAACGGAAGAGGGGGAGGAATAAAGATGTTGGAGAGACGAAGAAAAGCTTTTCAAAGTGGTTGAAAGACAAAAGGTAAGTAATGTCAGTGTAGCAACAAGAGAGTTGTAAATATTCAGGTTAGCTTAAGCTAGGCTAAAATGACAGGCGGTTGTTGTTGTCCAACGCGATTTATTCCGTATTGCTATAAATGTCTGATAGACACACCTATCACACACATCTCGACAATAAGTGTAATAATAACGACCAAAACAAAACAGAGGAAATATTAGGGTCAGCTAAATTGTCGTTTCGGGACCTAAATACGAACCTCCTCCTCGCCTCCCCACGAACTGACGCTGTTGTCATGGTTACCTAGAGACGGTTGCTACGCAGGCGCGGTGAGCTGCTACCAACCCGCGTCTTTTTAAAATGTCCACCCGATAAAACCTTAGAAGCAAAACCTCTGACAAAAACTCAGACGGTAGTAGGAAGACACACATTCCAGGCTAAACAACCAGAGTGAAGTTTAATAGGGGCATTCAAAATTGTGTCGGCGATATTCAGTGGCGCACAGTGGGTTGTTTGATATCAGACAGAATGGGTCAGGAGAGGAACCGCAGACCCGTCAGAACCTAAAGAACCAGACATTAGTCTCTTCATCCCTCAGTCATTTCCTGAGACCTAAAAATAATATAAATGGCGATTTAAAGAACAAATCATACAAATAGATTAATAGTAAATAAATAAATATTGTGAAGAGAAACCGTTTATTTTTTTCAACATTAAAAACGTTTGTTAGGATTGTGTAGGAACATTTTTTGATATCTTTTATAAATAGTGTTTTGTGGTTAATATTATTTCACCATTTTATTAATGTGGGTTGCCAGTTTGGATCAGGCTTCCTATCAAGCTATAAGAACGATAGAAAACATGCTAACAAAAAGCCTCAGACCTGCAGCCCACAGGCGGTTCTAGACACAGTCTAACAGAAGTGGCTCTTTGGCTCAAATATATATTAAATTATGACATGCGATGACATGTTCGCATACACCTCAGAAAGTATGTAGTTGTGCCCCTGGTCACAACAACAAATGTTACAGGACAATAAATTGTCCCAGAAGTTATTGTGATAAACGGTAATATTGTTGTACAATGGCAATGGTATAACAATGCAAGAACAGATTCTCATTTGTCAATAAACTTTAAATTCTAATGAAGATTCAACACTGGAACTGGAAGACCTTTTAAATAACCAAAATAAATAAAACAACAGAAACAACAAATAAAAAGGATTATTAAGTCTCTATAAACTAAATTATCCTTCAAAAACAGATCTGGTTGAGACCAAAACTCCAGACTGAAAACTTTCATCATCCATATTTAGGCAGAAATAGAAAAACAATAAATCAGGCAAATGGAAATTATTAAGTTTGTTTTAACTGATCATACAATTAATTGATTCATGGCACTTATTTCATGACGCTTGTTTTACATTTACATTGTTATAACCTTCTGTAAGTCTGAATCAGTTCAGTCTTTCTGGTAAATCCCGTTCTAATGTAAAATATGACAGATTATTGGATTAAGGACATTTCTAGCATACTACATGCAAACCGAGCAAATTTGTTATTTCAGAAGAGTTTATCAAACTGGTAGCCCTTTGTATGACTCTGTACCCATAAAACATACAGTTCTACCTTTGCCGTTTCGTGGTCATAATCCATGTTAGAGTAAATATTTCCACTCAGGTACTGTAATCTGTTGTTCTTGTGTCACACTGATGTGATTTCTCACCATTTTCAAATTTTCTGTCTCCATGGATACCGCCTCTATACTCAAACGACTTTCTTTGTTAGCTGGAGCTTTCCGGTCGTTTACGCAAATGCGTTTCAGCTCGTTAAGGATTGGTGAATGATGTTGCTATGGGATTTTGTAATCAACCTGATTCTATTGGCTGTTAGATGTGTCAATCACCCAAATCAACCAATGGGCTGCAGAAAATCTCCGCTGTATATTTGGTTTTCTGACTCGATGCTTCTATAACCAGAGCGCCCAGGACTGTGCTTTTTAGTACTAATTCACTATTATATTGTTTACAAAAAAAAATCACTGTTATTAATTGCAAATAATATTTATAGCAAGATATAGGTTGGGGAAAAAATAAATTTAAAAAAAGAGAGAAATTTGTAATTGGTGCCAAAATGTCCAAAAATGGCACATTTGGAATGTTTGCCTGGAATTTTATCAACCAATACCTTTCTAAAATGTCTATGGTTCAGGTTTTTGGAATGAAATTTGGTCCAGTAATTGGTCAGAACCTGTATTGTGAATTGCTAGAGGTTCTATGTTTCCACTGCATGCTTTTAAAGAAAATCCACATTACGTAATGTATTCTATTAGAATTTATTACTTTTATTTAGTATTTTTTTCACTGTGTGCCATATGTATTTGTTCTTTCTCAGTAATACAAGTGTTGATTTTTAGACTTCTAGAGTATTCTCAGGAATATTACCGTTATCTTGATACCTGAACCAGTCAAATACACCTTGTAGTGTAGTGTAGTGTCCGGCTCCAGTCGGCCAGCTGCAGGTCCAACAGCTGGCGGCAGAACCGCAAGCCGGAGGCCTGTGACAGCAGCAGGGCCAGGCGGTGGTCGCCTAAACACACACATCACCATGGTTACACACACTCATTTGCCAAACACTGTTTATAGCTCCAGTTTAAATTCACTATCAGGTTCTGCTGGTCTCCATCAGAACCCGAGGTTCTGTCCGCTCCTCTCACCTTCCCTCTGGGCGAGTTGGCACGCCTCGCTGACGCGGCGGCCCGTCAGGTAGCTGAACAGTTTAAATTATAGGTTTAAATGATTTTATCACCAGATTAAATGAGAAAATCTGATCCATGTGTGAGTGAGGAAGAGGAGGAATGTGGAGCGGCGCAGGCTGCTCTACCTGGGCCTGCACCAAGAACTACCTTGTTGCTGAAATGTGCCATAAAACAGGGTTTATACAGGAATCCTAGACTTGAATTTACTACTTATTTTTACTATGGCTACAATATTTTTACTCCATCCATCCATTTTCTTCCACTTTATCCAGGGTTGGGTCGTGGGGGTAGCAGTTTAAAAAGGGTGGCCCAGACTTCCCTCTCCCCAGCCACTTGTTCCAGCTCCTCCAGGGGGGAATCCCAACTGTAACCCAGTGTTAAAAACAAAAGTAAATAATTAATAGATGGTGATTTAATGTCTTCTTCTACAAGATTAAAAAGTATAAATAGATTTCATGTCTTATTATACAGTAAGAGTTAAAAAGTAATAAAGTTAAAAAAAATAAGTTAATAAATATGTTCATAAATATAGATAAAAAGTTCTAAAAATCTTTAAAAACTTTGACATAATGCTTTTAGTGATTGCTTTTAGCGACGGATTAAACAACCAATAGCTGGCACAGTGTGATTTCACATCAGCCAATAAGGTTGATTGTCCCGCCTCTTTAACTGATGTGCTGAGATTTTGCTCAGACTGCGTTAGACACGCTTGAGAACTCAGCGCTAACGGTTGTTTCCGCTAATAGCCTGGAGATCTTGTCAAATTTGACAGACTCTTGGAAATCGGTAAGAAAAAACAACGTTAAAATAGATTCGCAAAATATATCATTCAAAATAGTAAATCCGTTTTTATTAAATCTCAGAAAGCTTCCCTTGTGAGCGGCTGAAGCCCGGAAAAATCCCCTTGTAGCGTCGTGTAGCATCAGAGCATCGGTGAGCCAACTGCCAAGCACGCGCTTGGCAGTTGGCTCAGTAAATTCGCTGAAATTTGGATAAAATACCGAGTAACTGATCAAATGTAATAAAAATAAAATTGTATTGTAAGATTTTTTATTATTATTATTGTGTATGTTGTATTTTATCTATGTAGTTGCACTTATTTTTCTATTAGCACATGTTCTAATATTTCAACGGTGCTAATTCATGGTTCATGGTGCTGTAATGTGCTTTTCTGTTAGCATTGCTTGGGAACTTTCTGTTCTGAGTAGGTCAGAGCTAATGTGAGCTTCTAATCCACATTCTGATGTTAAATATAGTGTTATAGATGCACTTCATTGGCCCATATATATATATATATATGTGTGTGTGTATATATATATATATATCTGTGTGTGTGTGTGTATTACCACATATAAGCTAATTTCTTTAGTTTTACTGATGTGTTGGTAATATTGAACTCTAATAACTTGAATATTGTTGTACAACATGGAAAAAACTTGAGAAATTATGAAATATCTTTTTGAATTGTAGCTTAAGCTTTATTGATATTAGCATCCTGTATTTTAAGATGCTTTACTTTGGCCTTGTTCCAGGTCAAGATCATCCTCTCCAGAACTTGGATGGCGAGCCCCAGCCCAGAGGACCGAGTGAACTGGTAGATGGTGACCCGACTGGTCACTAGCCGTGAGACATTGAATGAACATTTGACAGACACATAGAAAAGACCAAACAAGCATTGAAAGAACATTTGACAGACACATAGAAAAGAATGGGTTATTTCTTTTATTTTATTTTCTCATGTTGGTGGGATTGAGGAGGTCTTCGACGTATTCTGCACACCGGCCCACAACGTCCCAAGTTGAGGTCAGCAGCACACCATCCCCACTATAAACAGTGATGGTGCTGTACTGCTTGCCCCTCCTTAGATGCCGGATGGTGCACCAGAATCGCCTCGAAGCTGTGCGGAAGTCTTTCTCCATGGCCTCTCCAAAGTCCTCTCACACCCAGGTTTTTGCCTCAGTAACCACCTGAGCCGCATGCCACTTCACCCACTGGTACCCATCAGCTGCTTCCGGAGTCCCACAGGCCACAAAGGCTTGATAGGACTTCTTCTTCAGCCTGACAGCATCCCTCACCGAAGGTGTCCACCAACGGGTTAGAGGGTTGCCACCGCGACAGGCACTGACAACCTTGTGGCCATAGCTCCGATAAGCCGCCTTGACAATGGAGGCATGGAACATGGCCCACTCAGACTCAGTGTCCCCCATCTCCCCCGGAACTTGTTCAAAGTTCTGCCGGAGATGGGAGTTAAAGCTCCGTCTCACAGGGGATTCTGCCAGACGTTCCCAGCAGATCCTCACAACACGTTTGGGCCTGCCAGGTCTGACCGGCTTCCTCCCCCACCACCGGAGCCGACTTATCACCAGGTAGTGGTGAGTGGACAGCTCTGCACCTCTCTTCACCCGAGTGTCCAAGACATACGGCCGCAGGTCCAATGAAACGACAACAAAGTCGATCATCAAACTGGGGCCTAGGGCGTCCTGGTGCCAAGAGCACATATGGACACCCTTAAGCCTGAACATGGTGTTCGTTATGGACAATCCGTGACGAGCACAGAAGTCCAACAACAGAACACCACTCGAGTTCAGATCGGGAGGTGGGGGTGAGCGTTCCTCTCAACCACGCCCCACCAGGTCTCACTGTCATTGCCCACGTGAACGTTGAAGTCCCCCAGCAGAACAAGAGAGTCCCCAGGAGGGCCACTCCATCAGTTGAAACACCTTTCCAAAACCAGTCGCTCTCATCATCCTGAGGGAATTGAGAGACAACTATGTCCGACTTCTTCCCAGGAAAGTAATAGTCCAATTATCTTCTCCGTACCCGCTCACTCTCCGGAAGTTTGAAAGCCTCGTGAAAAGCTCCTCTCTTTGTGCTGTGGTATCAGCCGCCACTTTCTTCTCGTCTGGCTCAGGAAGGTGTTTCTGAGCTCCCTCAGCTGCAGGTCGGTGGGTAAATTAGCCCAGAAGTTGTAGGGGGTGTTAAACCGCTGCCGCAGCTTCGGGAACCTTTCAAAGATCAAGTCAATGATGAAAAACTTGATCCCTACAGAAACACCTATGATAAAGCCCAGCAGCTGGTATGGAAACACGCATGAGAAGATCAAAACCAGCCAAAGTCCCACGTAGATCTTTACAGTGAGCTCTGGCCGGACCCACATGCACAGATTTTTTATCTTCTCAAGGATGTCGGCCGTGTTTCCAAAAACCTTCTGAGTTTTCTGAGCAGAATCAAAAGCCAAGTGGAACATCTGTAAGATATTTGGGTTGCCTTTTAGATGTTCCCCGGCTCACACACGTCGGGTATGATGCTCCTCGGGATCCTCCAGCCTTTGGAAGTTAGATAATTTATGGAAAGGTGGAGAATCATGAGGAGCAGGATGGAGGGAATGGTCCAGCTATACCACACTGTGCACATGTAGACACAGAAAAAACAGAAAGTCATGTGCACAGAGCGCCAGCTGGATAAAGCAGACAAGTTTCTAAAAAAGTGTGCCACAGGTCTGAAGTCTCGTTCAAGGCGTCTCATGTTCTTTGTGATCTTTATGGGGCTTAGTGGGTCCTCCCTCTCCACAATCGCCTTTGGGTGGAAATGGAGTTTTTCCTTAAAAGCTCTAAGGCGATCGCGGATCTTCATTTTTTCTGCTGTTGCTCCTGGTCTCTATGAAAAGTGTGTGGGCTCAATGTTGGAGCGCAACACATTAAATCTTTAGAACTTCTTTGATCTATTGTGATTGGGTGGAAACGGAGGTTTTCCATGAAAACTCCGAAATGATTGTGAAGCCAATTCAGGAAGTTCTGGGACACACTTTGGTCCGCTATCTTCTCCTTAGCCGACATCACCACTTTTGCAAGGTCCCAATGAAACGAGAGCGTTGAGGGAAAAAGCGCCTCTCTCTGGCACAGAGAAGAGCATTAGAAATGCTCCTTCGGGCCGTGCTCCATCGGGCCCTTGCCGTGGCAATCCATCTGCTCCACCAGGTGTTTCTGGGCTCCCTCAGCTGCAGGTCGGTGGGTAAATTAGCCCAGAAGTTGTAGGGGGTGTTAAACCGCTGCCGCAGCTTCGGGAACCCTTACGGCTGCCACGCTGAACAGTTTGCCCATCGCCTTCGTTCTGGACCTGGGGAGACCCATCTCCCTCAGTACATCAGAGTTGCCTTCGTACCATTTTCCTCTGGCTCCCAGCGGGAAACCGAAGGTCTTAACGTTAGCCAGGCCAAACATGTTGCGAACCAAGGGTGCAAACTTTTCGTATTTGTTGACTTTGGACTCGGCTCTACGCCTCAGAGTAGAGGGTTTCATTTCAAAACAGATGGCCACGTCAACCACCAGGCCTCTGCCGTTCTTTAGCATGATCAGATCGGGCACCGCGGTTCCCAGGTGAGGACAGGTGATCCTCTTCTCCCGCTTGACATCCCAGCCAAGGGTCCAACCGATGACAGCCAACATACCGCAGATGTTATTGTGGTTGGCCATTCTGTTCTTCTTGAAAGACTTGCATTGGCTCACAACATGGATGATGCCCTCCCACCCCTCGCCACAGGCCCTGCAATTCGTGTTACCGCGCCTCCAACGGCTGAGAGTGGTCACAGTGCCAACCGTGCTGGAGCGAAGTTGGAGAGCCAGAATATAGTCAGATTCATGCAATCCCCAGTGGTCACCCAGCCAGCTGTTGCTGACCGGGTCTTTGGCGAAAGTGGCGAGGCCGCGACCCTGGCATTTAAGGCCGCACCATCGTTCATACTCTAGGTCCCTCCATCTCTTACCAATCGCGATGGGGCTGGTCTGTGCTAGCCTTTCAAGAAGACTTCCCTCCCCCTCCCCCCCAGTGGCAGCTACCCACCTTTTTTCGATCTCCGACTTGGGGAGCAGTGAGGGGGCTAGAGCTCTGCACTTGACATCTCCAGATTGGACCATCTTACACCACCTTTTGACCTGGCTAATTGGGATAACCTTTTCCAGCTTGGGCAGCCCCAGCCCGCCGTTCACCTTGGCGCTGTAGAAAAGGCCGTCGACGGTCGACTGACTCAGGTGAAGCCAAGATTTAACTCTGTTTCTTTATCTTTCATTATTTTTAGCTCCTCTCCAAAAGCTCCTTGATCATGTTGAAGAGGAGGGGCTGGAGAAACTGTAACGTCAGGTGTGACTTCATTTCTTACCTTTTCCCACAGACATCCGCCTGTTGTTCCTTGCAGTTGAAACGCCTTTCCAAAACCAGTTGCCATCGTCCTGACAGACCTGGGACACACTTTGGTCCGCTATCTTCTCCTTAGCCGACATCGCCACTTTTGCAAGGTCCCAATGAAACGAGAGCGTTGAGGGAAAAAACGCCTCTCTCTTTCAAAGATCAAGTCAATGATGAAAAACTTGATCCCTACAGAAACACCTATGATAAAGCCCAGCAGCTGGTATGGAAACACGCATGAGAAGATCAAAACCAGCCAAAGTCCCACGTAGATCTTTACAGTGAGCTCTGGCCGGACCCACATGCACAGATTTTTTATCTTCTCAAGGATGTCGGCCATGTTTCCAAAAACCTTCTGGGTTTTCTGAGCAGAATCGAAAGCCAAGTGGAACATCTGTAAGACACTTGTGCCTTTTAGATGTTCCCCTGGCTCACACGTCGGGTATCTCTGGTCCAGAAATGTGAGCAGTGGGTCCAGGCAGAGGTTGAAAAGCAGAGGGGACATTGGGTCTCCCTGTTTCACTCCGACCTTTAGTGTAATTGACCGAGTACGCCCCCCGTGGGTGAGTACCCTGGAGCTGGCGTGCTTGTATGAGTTGCTGGTCAGGTCGCAGATGCCAGCGTCAACCTTCCTCAGCTCCAGCACCTCACGAATGTGCTGGTGTGAGACTGAGTCAAACGCGCGCGCCAGATTAATAAACACCACAGCGAGGGTCTCCTTGTGGCGAACCGCCCTCTGCACCACACCGTCAAGTAGCATCAGGTTACTACAGCCCTCGCCCCTAGTAAAGCCCTTCTGTGACGAGTGGGCAGGGCAGGCTTCGCTCAGTCTGTCACAGAGAATTTTAGACAGGAGCCTCAGGATGGTGGAGCTAAGAGAGATGGGCCTCCAGTTTTCTACTCTACTCAGCTCCACCAGATCCGAGCTCTTAGGGACCAGAGTTGTACGGCTCCTCTTGAGGAGACACCTGGGTTGCCTTTTAGATGTTCCCCTGGCTCACACGTCGGGTATGATGCTCCTCGGGATCCTCCAGCCTTTGGAAGTTAGATAATTTATGGAAAGGTGGAGAATCAAGAGGAGCAGGATGGAGGAAATGGTCCAGCTAAACCACACTGTGCACATGTAGACACAGAAAAAACAGAAAGTCATGTGCACAGAGCGCCAGCTGAATAAAGCAGGCAAGTTTCTAAAAAAGTGTGCCACAGGTCTGAAGTCTCGTTCAAGGCGTCTCATGTTTTTTGTCATCTTCATGGGGCTTAGTGGGTCCTCCCTCTCCACAATCGCCTTCTGGTGGAAACGGAGTTTTTCCCTAAAAATTCTAAAGCGATTGTTAATCCTCATTTCGGCTGCTGTTGATCCTGGTCTCTATGAAAACTGTGTGGGCTTATGTTGCATAAGTGTTGCTTATGCTCAGGGTGCTTGGTCTCTACATGGCGAAGCAGGTTGAAGCTTCATTGCCTCATTAACGAGCTGGTCACCACATTATGCAGAGCGGGCTTGGAATGTGGGAATAACCTACCAGGGTAAATCTATTTTCCTGTCTCTTCTCTGGGTCTTTTCCACTTTGCAAAGAAACTTTCCAAAGACATCTGATCTGTTTCTTACTCATTTTGCTGCTTGTGGGCTCAATGTTGGCGCTCAAGACGTAACCGAGAGAATCCGGTTAAATGATTTTCAAAACAATAGATCCTCCAGACTCAAGTAATACATAAAACGGAAATATTTAATTATTTCTTGCCCGGGGGTTGGGCATCACTGTTTTAAAGGATCTCTATTCCCCTTTCACGCTGGGGAATAGAGATTGGCAGTATTAAAAGGAAAAGTTGGGTTAAAGTCCCAGAGGAAATAAAAATTTAAAAATATATAAAATAAATAAATAAAAGAGGGGTGGGGTAGAGTCCCTCCCAGATGTTTGGGTTCGAGTCCCAAGCCGGGTTAAGAGAAAAAAAAGGAACCACAGGTTTCTAGGTTAGAGTCCTAGTGAAAGTCCTTATTGGTAAATAAGGCAAGTATTTTCTTGAGTTTTGGTTTTCTACATTGAGGGAACTAAACCCTTAGAGAATCCTAAAGACCTTTATCGGAAATAAAGGCCCCTCTTAGAGCAGTAAGAGGCAGAGCGACCACAAAGCTGATTTGTTGGATTCTGCAAAGACGTTTGCAGTCTAAAGAGGATAAGCCACCCAATTCAAGAAGAATGGGTTTACGTGGTTCCAGAACACAATCTCCTCCTCTGGGTGAAATGTTTGACTGTATGATAATTAAATATGGAGAAAAAAGTGTGTATGGTGTGGATGAATCGGTAAAAAGTGGTATTTTCCCTGTGGGTGGTTCATTGAAACTGACTGTTTTGAAAGGAGTACAAAGAGAAATTGAACATAAAGAAAGTACATTAAGAGAAAAAAACAGATGGAGACTAAGAGTTGTTGATCTTGAGAAAACATAAAGAATGTCTGGAATGCTGGATGAAAGAAAATGATCGTAGGGAAAGACAGAAAAATGCTAAACAAATGATTGGATGCAAGGATGATTCTGGGAAAATAGCGGGGCGACATGACAATGCTTCTGTTTCTACGATAAAATCTGAAAATGTTTTTGCTTCTGTGACTGCATCTTGTTGACATGTTTAGCAAATGGGTGGAAGCTTTACCATCAAAGCATGTGGACAGTCACACTGTAACTAAAGCTCTGCTGACTGAAATGATTCCACGATGGGGTATTCCTGACAGGATTAGCAGTGACAATGGCACACACTTTGTTAATGCTGCATTATCTGAAGTGGGAAAGTTTTAGGTACGACTCTGAAAACTCACTGGGTATCACCCACAGAGTGCATTTTAAAGACCAAACTAGCTAAATGCTGTGAGGAAACAGGTCTGTCATGGGTTAAAGCCCTACCAATCGTTTTGACTTATATGAGGATGCGAAGAAGAGCCAGGATTAACCTCAGTCCATTTGAAATCCTGTTTGGCCAACCTCCTAACTTGGGTTTACGGCCTCAGAGAAAGGTCCTTCCTTCCTTCCATGATGATGCAAAGTTGTCTTACTGTCAAAACCTGTCGAATGCGATTTCTCAAGTTTTTCAGACAGTGAAAGACGCATTGCCATGTCCTGCCGAGACTCCACTACATGCCATCAAACCCGGTGATTGGGTCGTGGTGAAAGACTTTCGGAGGACGCATTGGAACTCCAAGCGCTGGTAGGAACTGTTTCAAGTGCTGCTCGACACACTTACGACTGTTAAGGTTACAGAGCGGGCAACGTGGATTCACGCCAGCCAGTGTAAACGGGTACCGGAGCCTCCAGAGGACACTCATCCTGACGGGGAGGAATTCGTCCAGCAGTCGACAGAACAACAGACCAAGGAGAACGATACGCAACTTTCTGAATGAGGATAAATGACCTTACTGCTGCTGGTGTTAAGTGCTAGTAACCTCTGACACCCATCATTCGGGAAAAGAAAAGAGACGACACAAAGGAATACAGAAGGGACAAACGCATCAACGAACATTGGTTGTTTTGTACATCAAAAGGCTCCCCAACCAAAGAACTATTGCTGGTCCACTGGCGAGTGGTCGAAGTGGGGATTGAAGATTAAAATAAATATTAAAAGAGTTCCTGAGAGAAAGAAAGTTAAAGGGAGTTCATCATGACGGCGATCACACATTCATCTTGTTCCAATTGCAATTATTTGTGTTGGCTATTTTTAATTTTTTGTTGTTTGTTTGTATCACTCAGGTGGTGGGGTTTATTTCCCTCTGATAAGGTGGAAAATTTTCCTCTACATGAATTGCGAGATATTAAATGGCTGTCTACCGTTGATTTGCAACTTAAACATTCCACTCCTTACGCCTTGAATTTGTGGTACCACTATGCTAAGTATATTGCAGCACACTGGTTTCCATATTGAACAGGTCAAATTGCTATGTTTGCTCACACATGCCTTTAGCTGCCCACTCCCCAATGGTGATTCCACAGCCTTATCCAAACATCTCTGACTTGTTTCCAGACATTTTGAATTCTCCTCCACTTCCAGCTCTTAATGGTTCCACAAAGCTCTTTCAGGTCACCAACGCATTCTTTGAGGAACCTTTCATTGGCCCTGTTCACATTCCACCTGAAGTAGGATTTGACTGTTTTTTGAATTCCAAAGTTGAACTGATAGGTCACACTCCTACATTTATGGACAATATACCCCATTCATATTGCAAATCTGTACTTGTATGCTAACAATGCTTCTCTTAATTACTCTCGAGCTCCTCCAGGAACTATCTGTTCCCCTTATTACCAGGTGCCAGATGCCCTTGGCACTTTGCCCCGAATTGATATGTTCTGGCGCTGTGGATATTCCCTATACCTGGCTCTCCCAGCATATTGGGCCGGTAGGTGTGCCCCAGTTATAGCAAAGCATTCTTATGTTGTTGGCAGTATAGAAATTCATGAGCAACACCGACAAGTCCGCAGATCACCCATAGACCCGCATGACCCGATTTGGGGTTCAAATGTCCCAGAGGATGGCAAGTTGTGGACTCGGGGTCAGAGGGCTGTTCTATCCTTCCTTCCTTAGGTATTGGTAAAGTTATGCTTCGTGTGGAGACTTTGAGTTACAGGTTTGAGTCATTTGTTAATGATGGTTGGTCTTGGAGCGGCTAAAGTCGAATTAACTGCGTTAAGCCTAATGGCTCTTCAAAATAGAATGGTTCTAGATCAACTAACAGCTTCTACAGGGGGTTGTGTGATGGTGGGTGCTTCTTCTTGTACTTTTATTCCAGCTGATGATGAAGATGGTGGTGCTGTTGCTCATGCACTGTCTAACCTGACAGCTCTAAAGAACGCTCTTAATGATGACCATGCTTCTCCATCCGATTGGTTCTCGTGATTTTCAGGTAACGGTTGGAGACAACTCCTAATAAAACTTCTCACACCTGTGTTTATTGTATTGGGGATATTAGTGATCTTATCTTGCTATGTGAGTCCCCTACTTAAAAGGATAGTAGAAAATGTCATTAACGTTCATCTCCTGAAGTACACTTTCCTCACTCACAAAACCGATCAGTTCCGTAACCCTACCTACCTGAGTGATGGTTCTGATGACTTGGACTTTTTGTCCTCCAGTGATGAGGAGGTTAATGTGTAATGTTTGGCTTTTTTGTCTTTAAATAGTTAATCATTGATATTTTCAAGCTAGTATCCTAGCTTAGCTTTCCTATCCTGCTTTGCACATTACAGAAATGTCTATGTTTCACAAAAACAAATGCCTGTCCTTTCTGCATGTTCTGAATATGCATTTTATATTTTGATTTTACATTTCATTTGATCTGGAAATATGTTAGTTTTTTTTCTTTTTAGTTTTTTCCTTTTAAGGTTTAGTTGGAGTTTCCTTGTTAAGAATTGTTGTGGCATTGGTTTTAAATTGCTCAAAGAAATATATGTGATTCAGTACAAATTGTATTTCTAGCTACTTATAGGGAAGGTTTTCTATTAAGCTTGAATTTTTAAGTTTGACCTTGATTTTTGGTTCTTTTTACTACTTGACTTTATTATTTCTTGTTTGTTTGTTTTTTTAAACTTTTGGTTTTAGCTTTTGTGTAAAAAAAATTTTGTGTGTTTTTTGATTTTTTCATGTCTTTAATCATTGGTGTGATTCCTCCACAATTTTCCTGGACAAACATATACAGGATCGTCTCCCTGGCAAGGAGGGGTTGCAGGATAACTTTTCCTACCTGACAGTCATATTGTTACAGGGTTCAATAAGTGAATGCCGGTTGGTTTTTCGTATCTTGCGTATATGTTTTTTTTTTTTTTTCTTTTTCTCACATCTTCCAGGATAGTGTTTGTTATATCTTTTAGCCAAAGAGGGAAATGATGATTAATATTAAATATTATATTTACTTATAATCAAAAGGGGGGGAAATGATGTGGAAAAATTACAATAAGGTCACACCTGCTAGTTGTATGGCTTTATGTCAGTGGTTCTTAACCTGGGTTCGATCGAACCCCAGAGGTTCGATGAGTCGGTCTCAGGGGTTCGGCGGAGCCTCTGCCGTGGAGGTAAAGACACACTTGTGTAAAGTCGTGATGATGCGCCCCACTTGGCCATCACTTACTGCAGAGGATCATGTTACATTGCTCAGCCAATCGGTGCTGCGGGGAATTTAGTACGCGAAGTATCAGCAGCTGTCGTAGTTGTACGTCGCGTGGTTTCTTTCTTAATATTTTAATCCATACTAAATATGTCGAGCAAAAAAAGAAGAAAATGAACAGACTTTGCTCTGAAGATGCACTTGCCAAGGTGAAGCCACGCCTCTCTGAACTGGTCTCCCAAAGACAACAGCAGAAGTCACACTGATTTGCAGGTATGTCATTTGTGCAATGCTTTATTCTGGCCCCAAAAAAGTATTTTGTGGATTCAAAATGACAAAAAACAAGTTAAATTTAAAATAAAAAATAATTAAGTTATTAAAATTTTTTGAATTCTTTGAAAAAAATCCAAATTTATTTTTAATTAGTAAAGTAGTGAAAAAATTATTTTGGGGACTGAAATTCTTTTATGGGGCCGAAATATTTTTTGTGGGCCAGAATAAAGTAAGACTGTAACTTGCTGTGAGTTCATGGTTTTGTTCTTTGAGCAAAGATGACGTTCATGCACGGCTCATTTTGTGCACCAGCAAAAAAACATATACCTATGTCTTTAATTTGGAAAAAAAATTATTTTATTTATCACTAAAGAAGGGTTCGGTGACTGCGCATATGAAACTGATGGGTTCGGTATATCAAAAAAGGTTAAGAACCACTGCTTTATGTTTATTCTAAGTTCCTGAATAGTCCCACCAAGATAAAGCTATTTGGGTTACATGTACAAGGTTGGACACTGTTTTTCTCAGCTGCATGGGAACCAGTCTGTTTCCCATGCTGTGGATCCCTTTTGTATAAAACCCGTGTGTTGTCTCTGCCTGGCAGAGTTTTCCGTTCAGACTTGCTCCATTATTGACTGTCCTACAAGCTCTCTGACTTGTGTGCAATTCATGAATAAACCTGATTGAGTGATTTTACCTGACCAGTGCTTGGAAATCGATTTTTCCACAACAGTCCTAAAATACAAAGGTCTCGATGGAGCCATGAGTTAAGTTTGGATTTATGTTCTTTAATCTTGTTTTCAATAGTTAAGGTTGATTCTTGGTTTTTGGTTATAACAGTTCCCAAGTATTTCATTTCAGATTTAATTGGAATGCTAGATATTTCTTTTAGGGGAGTGTCGTGAATGGCTATAAGCTCACATTTTTTAAAATTTAGCATTGGTCCTGAAGCCTCTGAAAAAAGTTTAATTTTATCAATTACAATTGGAACTTGCTTGTGATTTTTTAAGAAAACGGTGGTGTCGTCTGCTAACTGGCTAATGATTAATTCTGTACCGAAAACGTCTCATTTCTCAATGTCTGCACAGTTTGTAAGATAGCTTGCTAACATTTCTGCAACCAAATTAAAGAGATATGGGGAAAATGGGACACCCTGGAGGAATTCCAACATCAATGTTAAATCTAGCTGTGGTGTCCTTAGGTAGTATTACACAACTATTAATGTTTTGATATAGACCTCCAATTAAGTTAATAAAGTTTGCTCCAAAACCTAAATGTTCAAGAACTGAGAATAAGAATTGGTGTTCCACCGAGTCAAAGGCTTTATGAAAGTCAAGGAAAAGAATAAAGCCATCATCTTTGATCATGTCCCTATATTCTATCAGGTCCTTTTCCAGTCTAATATGGTTGTGGATTGATCTTCCTTTTAAGAAGCAAGACTGTGATTCTGCAATAATATTTGAGATTCCCGATCGGAGACGCATGGTAAATATGGTTGTTAGTAATTTATAATCTAAATTTCTGAGTGTAATAGGTCTTCTATTCTCAATAAATCTAGGGTCCTTGGGGACCGGACTCTTCCACCGTGGAGGCCGAAGCGGGTCGGCTGCCGCCGGGGAACCGCGGGACAGAGGAGAGTCCACGCGCTGAGGGAAGATGCCGGAGGTGAAGCGGGCCTGAAGAAGACCCCCGACTGCAGAGAGAGGAAGGTCAGAAACCAGCAGGAAACATGTCAGAAAATAGAAACAGATATAAAACCGTGTAGCCAACTACCTGTTTTCAAGGAGATCAGCTCCTGTAAACAACAGCACAGTTAGCTCCTTTTACAGGAATGTGGAGCCATTTTACCTATTTAGCCCTTACAGGTTTTTGCAGAAATTTAAGTCAGTAGATCCCAGGATTTTTCACACTAATAACTAGGTTTTATTATCAGCCTGGCGGGCCTCCAGGCTTTACTAAACCCCCACCAGGCTACGCTTAGTTTACAGTGGAAACAGATTAAGCCAGATTTATAGCTGAAGTACCATCCCATCCCTTAACTTGTCCTGCTTCACCTTAACGTTTTTACCAGGAGAGTTAAAGCTGCTGCTGACAGGATCTGGGCTGGAGGTTCACGACTGTAAATAGAAGTTATTGCAGAACCTCAAGTGTTAAAGGAAGATTCGGCCCATTTAGAGTTCATGAAATAAACATCAGAGAAAATATTGTAGCAATAATTAGAACCGCAGCAAAAAGGCAAACATGCCACAATGAAATGAATCAAAATGTCTCCTAAGCATCGGCGGACTGACAGGAGCCACAGGGGGATTCCAGGTAGATTCCAGGTAGATTCCAGGTAGACTCCAGAGATGTGCATCGCAGCAGCTGTTCCTCCAGGGCCGGCCCAAGGTAATATGGGGCCTTAGACAGAACCCCCCTCCCTCTGGAACCCGTCCTACTAAGAACCTCAGCATCACTAACATGTTTAAATATCGATCAGGTGAATCTGTGAGAAGGAGACCAGGTTTATTGGCCCAGTTTAAAATCAATCACTGATTATTGGTTATTTGCTGTGATGCATTTGTGAACAAACCCAATTCAAACACAATGATTACACCATATTGTAGCCATGGTAACGCAACAATCAAACTATCAAGATGATTCTTTAAACTTTTACAAAGTAAACGTCCTAATTAAATCCTACATGTACTATTTATTTTTCTCAGCTGAATGCATTAAATAAAATGTAATAACATTGTCATTCTCTATAAATGATGCTACAGGTTTAGATCTATGGGCTGTGTTACAATTAAACCATTTCTAGGGGCCCCTGAGTGTCTGGAGGCCCCTGAATGGCCCCTACCAGCAGCTATTGAGTTTTCTTTGCCTTGATATCCCAGTCTTATAATTCTAGATCTAGAAGTCTAACATCAAACTATTATATAGAGTTAACCCCTTTGAGCATTTTGATCTATAAATCAGTCTGCAGCCAGGTTGTTCTAGAGGTTAAATAGATATTATTAGGACTTAATTAGTAAAATGGCAGCAAATTTTCTTATTTCATAACTTCATAACCTTTGACCTTCTCTCCTCTGGTCTGTTTAACAGCTACAGTCTCAGATCAGCTCAGATCTCCAGGACTGTCAGCAGCAGAAACAGAAACTTTATACCTGTTGGGGAAAATATAGACTAGATTTGCTTTGCATTTCCCCACATGATGGCAATGATACAGTAGGAACCAATTAGATTCTTGATTAATATGGGTTGTTGCTATGTTGTTGTACGGAGTTTTTGTTCAATGTGCCCCTTTTTTAAATTTGAGCCCCGGCCCCTCCATAGGTCTCTGCACGGCCCTGACCCGGAGCAACAGAACCACCAACATTGAAACACCAAAATGATGAAACATCCATCAGTCAGACAGGAAATCCTGATTTACAATCAATCAATCAATTGAGTAATAAATCAACAAATTTATGGTTAATAACAACATTTATTCTAACATGATTGGACTGCAGTGAACATTAAACTCGTCCCAGCAGGCAGGTCAGGATTTTGTTTCTGTTTACCCAGCAGGTAAATCACCTGACTGGAATAAACCTGAAAACATCCAGATTTTTATTAATATGTCAGATAAAAAAATGCAAAAAAATCTAAATTATTACATCTTAATTATTCTGAAGCCACCTGGTGGAGAAAAGCTGCGATCAAAACAAACAATACTAGTAATAATAATAATAATAATAATAATAATCAATGATAATAAATGTGAATTTGATTCTTCCGGTTTAAATTATTTTATCACCAAATTAAATGAGACAATCTGATCAATGTGTGAGTGAGGAAGAGGAAGAGTGAGGAGGGGCGCAGGCTGCTCTACCTGGGCCTGCGGCGCCACGATCTGATTGGATGCTGGGAGAGACCAGTGTGTTCAAGTTGTGCTAAAAGCAGTTAGCCTGTCAGAAAGCTATGCTAGCCTAAAATAGCCTCAATGCTAAACATGTAGCAGCTAATGCTAATGTTAGCATTTATAATCACATTTCTACAGAAGTTCCATGAAATTGTGAAGATAAAAGGATAGAAAAACATTTTGAACCTGAAGAACAGATTAAAAATGATAAATATCTTTGTTATTTATTTCTATGACTTGTGATGTAAAGCAACAAGAACTGCTGTTGCTGAAATGTGCCATAAAACAGGCTTTATACAGGAATCCTAGACTTGAATTTACTACCTATGTTTACTATCACTACAATATTTTTACTCCATCCATCCATCCATCCATCCATCCATCCATCCATCCATCCATCCATCCATCCATGGTTGGTGGGTTGGAGGTAGGATCTTAAAAAGGGAGGACCAGACCTCCCTCTCCCCAGCCACTTGTTCCAGTTCCTCCAGGGGAATCCTGAGGCGTTCCCTGTCCTGGGTCTTCCCCGGGGCCTCCTCCTGGTGGGACGTGCCCGGAACACCTCACCAGGGAGGCGTCCAGGAGGCATCCTGACCAGATGCCCAAGCCACCTCAACTGGCTCCTCTCGATGTGAAGGAGCAGCGGCTCTACTCTGAGTCCCTCCCGGATGACTGAGCTTCTCACCCTATCTCTAAGGGAGAGCCCAGACAACCTACGGAGAAAACCCATTTCGGCCGCTTGTATCTGTGATCTCGTTCTATCGGTCATGACCCAAAGCTCATGACCATAGATGAGGGTGGGAACGTAGATCGACCGGTAAATCGAGAGCTTCGCTTTTTTCACTCAGCTCTCTCTTCACCACGACAGACCGGTACAGCGCCCGCTTGACGGCAGACGCTGCGCCAATCCGCTTGTCGATCTCCAGCTCCCTTCTTCTCCCTCAATCGTGAACAAGATCTTGAGATACTTGAACTCCTCCACTTGGGGCAGGACACCTCCTACTCCCACCCCTCCACCCCCGACCCGGAGAAGGCACTCTACCCTTTTTTGGCTGAAGACCATGGACTCGGATTTGGAGGCACTGATCCTCATCCCAGCCGCTTCACACTCGGCTGCAAACCGCTCCAGCGAGAGCTGCAGATCACGACCTGATGAAGCCAACAGGACCACATCATCCACAAAAAGCAGAGACGTGATCCTAAGGCCACCAAAAAGGATCCCCTCAACACCTTGGCTGGTCCAGTGTTGCACGACCAGGACGAAAACCACATTGCTCTTCCTGAATCCGAGGTTCAACTATCCGATAGAACCTCCTCTCCAAGACCCCTGAATAGACCTTGCCAGGGAGGTTTAAGAGTGTGACACTCCTGTAATTGGAGCACACCCTCCGGTCCCCCTTTTTGAACAGGGGGACCACCACCCCAATCTGCCAATCCAGGGGACCTGCCCCCGATGTCCATGCAATATTGCAGAGCCAGCCAACACAACCCTACAACATTCAGAGCCTTAAGGAACTCCGGACGAATCTCATCCACCCCCGGAGCCCTGCCACCGAGGAGCTTTTTAAGCACCTCGGCGACCTCATCCCCAGAGATTGAAGAGCCCAACCCAGAGTCCCCAGGCTCAGCTTCCTCAATGGAAGGCCCTCCGATTTTCTGCCTCCTGGTGCTCCCTCCGATTCTCCCTTGACGACTCCAGGTGGTCCCAGGGCTCCCTCGACGCCTCCAGGTGGTCCCAGGGCTCCCTCGACGCCTCCAGGTGGTCCCAAGGCTCCCTCGACGCCTCCAGGTGGTCTCAGGGCTCCCTCGACGACTCCAGGTGGTCCCAGGGCTAACTCGACGCCTCCAGGTGGTCCCAGGGCTCCCTCGACGCCTCCAGGTGGCTCAGGGCTCCCTCGACGACTCCAGGTGGTCCCAGGGCTCCCTCGACGCCTCCAGGTGGTCCCAGGGCTCCCTCGACGACTCCAGGTGGTCCCAGGGCTCCCTTGACGCCTCCAGGTGGTCCCAGGGCTCCCTCGACGCCTCCAGGTGGTCCCAGGGCTCCCTCGACGACTCCAGGTGGTCCCAGTGCTCCCTCGACGACTCCAGGTGGTCCCAGAGCTCCCTCGTCGCCTCCAGGTGGTCCGGCCCCTGCCGCCGACATTGTCCGCCGGACCGGCCTTCAGGGATTCGTCTCCTGCACCACCAACGTTGCCCCCTTGCTGGATGGATGGATAGTTTTGGCCCCACTTGGAGAACATTCAATTCCCATGAAGACAGAAGAGCCAAGGCTGGGTTCCCGAAGCTGCGGCAGCGGTTTGACACCCCCTATACCTTCTGGGCTAATTTACCCACCGACCTGCAGCTTAGGGAGCCCAGAAACACCTTCCTGAGCAGATGGATTACCACAGCAAGGGGCAGCCATCTTGCTGTGGTAATCCACATTTTAGAAAACAAAAGAAATGTTTTAATCACACCTTAGCAGAATATAGAGACCAATTAACTAAAGTCATGATTTTAGACTGTGGCAGGAAGCCGGAGTACCCGGAGAGAAACCTGCAAACAGGAAACTACTTTTGAAGAGAGGGGGCAAAGGTCCAACTAGACAAGCCAAATCAACCAACAGTCATTTTGTTGGACTCTGGGATGAAGCCGGAGAGAACCCACTAATGCACTTGGGGAAAATGCAAACCCCATAAAGACAAAAGAACCCAGGCAGGAACTCAGACCCAGGCAAATGTCTTATTAAAAGAAAAGAAAAGAAAAGAAATCACACCTAAGCAAAATTTAGAAACCAATTAAGTAAACAGTCTCAATTTCAGACTGTGGCAGGAAGCCGGAGCACCCGGAGAGAAACCTGCAAACAGGAAACCTGTCAAATCTTTTTACCTTTCAATCTAATAATTTAATTTAACTGAACACATCAGGATAAGTGTTCAGTCCCAGTCAGATTTCTCCAGCCTCAAATGGTCAATTATGATTTGTTCTGGGATTTTTTTATCTTCCGAATTTGTTCTTTTTAGCTCCTCTCCAAAAGATCCTTGATCATGTGAAGAGGAGGGGCTGGAGAAACTGTAACGTCAGGTGTGATTTCATTTCTTACCTTTTCCCAAAGACATCCGCCGGTTGTTCCTTGCCGTTGAAACGCCTTTCCAAAACTAGTTGCTGCCGTCGTCCAGACAGACCTGGGGCACACTTTTGTCCGCTACCTTCTCCTAACCCGACATCGCCACTTTTGGAAGGTCCCAATGAATCGAGAGCGTTGAGGGAGAAAACGCCTCTCTCTGGCACCGAGAAGAGCATTAGAAATGCTCCTTCGGGCCGTGCTCCATCGGGCCCTTGCCGTGGCAATCCATCTGCTCCACCAGGTGTTTCTGGGCTCCCTCAGCTGCAGGGTCGGTGGGTAAACTAGCCCAGAAGTTGTAGGGGGTGTTAAACCGCTGCCGCAGCTTCGGGAACCTTTCAAAGATAAAGTCAATGATGAAAATCTTGATCCCTACAGAAAACACCTATGATAAAACCCAGCAGCTGGCATGGCAACACGCATGAGAAGATCAAAACAGCCAGAGTCCCACGTAGATCTTTACTGTGGGCTCTGGCCGGACCCAAATGCACAGATTTTTGATCTTCTCAAGCGTGTCGGCCATGTTTCCAAAAAGCTCCTGGGTTTTTCTGAGCAGAATTGAAAGCCAAGTGGACCATCTGTAAGACACTTGTGCCTTTCAGATGTTCCCCTGGCTCACACATGTCGGGTATGATGCTCCCCGGGATCCTCCAGCCTTTGGTAATTAAATAATTTATGGAAAGTTGGAGAATCCCGAGGAGCACGATGGAGGAAAAATGTCCAGCTAAACCCCACTGTGCACATGTACAGACAGAAAAAACAGGCTGTCATGTACACAGAGTGCCAGCTGGACAAAGCAGACAGGGTTTTAAAAAGGTGTGCCACAGGTCTGAAGTCTCGTTCAAGGCGTCTCATGTTCTTTGTGATCTTTATGGGGCTTAGTGGGTCCTCCCTCTCCACAATCGCCTTTGGGTGGAAACGGAGTTTTTCCCCTAAACGCTCTAAGGCGATCGCGGATCTTCATTTGGCTGCCGTTGTTCCTGGTCTCTATGAAAAACTGTTTGGGCTCAATGTTGGAGCGCAACACATTAAATCTTTAGAACTTCTTGATCTATTGTGATGTACATGATGTCATCTATGACCTCATCAGTGAGCTCACTGGACTTCTGGGGCAAGGTCTTGCTTCTGATCGTTGCTATGGAAACGATCAGAACAGTTCTGAATGAGTCAAGCTGAAATAATGACTAAATACTTAAATATTAAGTAATATTTTTTATTTAACATGAAGAGATTAACAGTAGATTTCTACAAATTAGAATTTTGTGTTTGTGGTTTTCCGTACCTGCGGTGGTATAAGTGGTTGTGTATTCCAACCCTGACTGGTTTTAATGGAGGTAGGCGGGGCGTGGCGGCGTGGCGAAGTGACCTGTAACACCATTGCCATATGTTTGGCTCTAGATTCCACATGTTTCGACTGAGCTGCACCAAACTTACTGGGATGGATCCTTATCCAGCCCCAGACAGGAATCCATAAGAATCCTTGGTGGGCGTGGCCTAATTTATCTACAGCGCCCCCTAGAAGCTTTTAAAACATCAGCTCCAAGCATGCTTCAACCCAGACGTATGACAACTTGGTACACATGTGTATCTGGTCAGGACCTACAAAAACGTCTCTTGGAGCCATGGTCCAAACTCAACAGGAAGACGGTCATTTTGGATCAAGCCGCCATTTCCTCTTTTTTATAGACGTCTCATCTGATCGAACTCGTCCTACAGCTTTTGAGATACGGACTTCAGAATCACTCAGCATAACCTTGAGGCACTGAAGGTCAAACAGTTATCACAGGATTTTTCATGTGGGCGTGGCTTAGTGTCAAAGTCTGACTATTTGCCATTAAAACATCAAGGTGCAATAACTTCCACATACAAAGTCAGAGCTGCATCAGACTTTTCTATGTCTCATTATAGACCAGCCCTCATCACATTCACATGGTTAACTGATGACATAACCTCTGCCCCACCCACTTCCAACAGGAAGTCACCTGTTTTTCTGCTGGATTTCTTACTTTTACACTTTGATTCATATATAAGTGACATAAATGACATGATGATGAAGTCCTCTCAGAAAATACTGAAATTATTGTTTGATCCCTACTTCTTCACTGTGTGTATGATCAAATGGGATCATCTAACTCTTCATAACAACACATCATGTCTATCAAACCTTACAGGAAGTTCTTGCTAATCTTTCACTACTAAACAGGAAGTGACAATAACTCATCTCCTGGATGTCAGACATCAGCCATCACATTTTTACACAACATGTGCTCCTTTACCCAATAACAACCTTTTGATAAGCAACTATCGACTCACAGTTGACAATAAACGTTTTGATTCATATTCAATTGCCCTGATTAAATGATTTTTTCCTGTGCCAGCACCACCTGTAACAAAAATGTGCAGTGGTTAAGGATTTATTCCATTAAGCTTGGCTAAACAATACTGCCTGATTTAATTAAAAACAAAAACAGAGAACTGTTTTTCATTCACAGATCTAATCAATGCAAGGCTTTCAGTTCTTCTAATTTATTTTTCTCAAATAATGAAACGTCTTTACACTGCAGACCTTAAATCAGGGATTTGTTCCTGATCACTGTTTCTATTTGTCTTCCTTTTTGTAATACCACACACTCCAAGCGTTCCAGTTCAACCTCAGAACACCATTCAGCCCATCGTCTTCCAGCATTACATCACCAGTAACATTGTCCACAGATTCACTCCTACTTAAATCTACAACAGACTTTACTGAATGTTTTGTTCCATCAACAAATCCAAACAAACCAGTTCTGTAAAACTCACCAAAGGTTGCACAACTTGAAGGCTTAAGTTCACTATCAAAGCGATAAGGTAGAAATAACTGCATTATGCTTTGGTAAAACTTTTCTGGCTCTTTTGTTTCAGAGAAACGCGCATATCGAACAGCTGCTGGTTTTGTCCAAATTCTTTTTGCAATAAACCAAAGTCATTATTCAACTTTATTGCATTTCTACATTTCTCAAGTTTTGTCAAAACGCTATAATCTGAAGCCAACTTAACATATTATTAAACATATTATCATTCGGCCTATTCTTATAGCGGTCAACTATACCAGTCATCCACATGTCTTTTGGGGTAAGACCCTGTGATGTAGCTTTTGTCTCAAAACAGAAATGGGAAAACTCATTTTCACAATATTATCACCAGTTGGAATAAAAATAACGCTCCGAGAAAACTCCTTTAAATGCATGTTGGTGAGTCTATACACTGCTTCCTGAGCACAAACATCACGGTTATGCAAATAGACTCTATCAAATCTCTTTAAAGCTTCTTTAGCACAAACATTTCCTTCTTTGGCTGCTTCTCTTTTTGTCCATTTCCTAGAAGAAAACCAATTTTCACGTTAAATTTTTGACATGTAAGATACAATATAAACACAACATGCATATGTATCAACACGATATTGGATATCAATATTTGCATTCCAAGCTTTTTAACAGCGGTCTACTATATGGATTAATCCAGATTTCTTTAATTTGCCTTTTCAACACCATTCCCTACTAAATCGTTTAAATTCTGATTCAAATACATCTTGATTTTATGCACAAGCCTTCAAACATTTCTTCAACGGTGCTATATGGACAGTTCTCCACCCTAACCCTCCTGATTTTTATTTTATAAAGACACTAATATTTATTACAATACAGAGACATAAGAGTCGTCTTCTCTTATGAACAACACCACCAAACCAAAACAATAAGAACAGATCCAATAAAATTCTTAAATTACAAACTTTAAAACGATTGTTTCCTTAAAATAAGTATCACTGCTGTAGCATTTTACACACTGCATCCCTGTTTCTTTCAAAGCTCAGCTTATTAATAACACTTCCCAATAATTTATAATCTGTTACAATTTCAACTTGAAAAGTCATGAATGATTGTGCGGGTAATGCTGTTGGATTGGAATTTACAAAGTCAGTGAACATATCTTCAGTTTTGGATACATTAGTGTAAATGTGGATCAAGTCTGTATTTTCTGTGACTGTGAAACAGGGAAATGTTCAATATGCACTGACTGGTTTTCATGTTTTGGTTTCTCTGCTGAATTCACCTGATACAGTAGGACCTGTTCCTGTGGCCTTAAGGAGGAAATGTTCTGTTTCTGTGTTTCTCATCAGTCGCCTGACATCAAGGTTTCCTTGTTGGTTCAGTCTGCGTTTGTTCGGCTTCATATCTACACCAGAAAGTTTCCACAGCCCCACAGTTTTACACAATCAGTTTTGGTTGCTTTCGTTACTTTTGTTGTTGTTTTTTTTTTTAAATCTACACAAATACCTCACAATGATGAAACTAAAAATGATTGTAGACACATTTGTAAGTTTATAAAATGTAAAAGTATTCATTGTGGCAGTCAATATTTCCCTGATGATCCTTCAGTTGTTTTGCTGCCACTTGTGATGAATTCAGCAGACTGACAGGATGTGGAGTGAAAGCTTGTGTCTACAGAAAGTATCTCAGCTGATGAAGAGGTTTCAAGGGTCCATAGAGTAGATAGATTTACTGATTTTTTAAAAACACACTGGAGGACATTTCTGATTGGAACATCAATGATTAAAACACCTAAAGCAGACAACGCAAGAGGACACTGTCCACCAAACACCAGGGACGGGCTGGTTTTATACATGCCTGACAATGGATGTCGAGGTCAGTCTGGCATTTCGTTAGAAAAAGACTGGACGTTATTATTTCACAACAAAATAAAAGACCTACGGTGAAATCTGGAGTACGGACACAACCACAACGGAAAAAAACAAAAATATCCCAACAGTCCACTGCAAGACCCTGTTAACACTGAAGAAAAACCTTGGTTGTTAAAGAAAAGTCTCAATGTTTACTATTGCATAGGTCTGTCACAACCAGTGGCTCAAAAAGCGGGTATGCAGTGTATGCAACGCATAGGGGGCGCTGCACTAGACGGGGCGCACAAACGATGTGGGGAATTTTTTTTTTTCTAGTCAGCATTTTATTGTACTTAACAGCTGTTGTGTATGAAATGATCAATAACAAGAGGAACAGCACTGATCAGGCGGCCCTCCCCCTCCTGCCAGCCGCTCTCCCCTCCCATGTAGCTCGAGCAGCGGCCCTTGGAGAATGAGCTGAGGCGCGTTTTTTTTTTTTTTTTTTAATTTGAATTGTAGTAATGCTCTCGACTACAGGGAGCTAAAGATGGGGCGGCAGATAAAACACCAGGGCACAAAACAGAAAACGGAAGAGGGGAGGAATAAAGATGTTGGAGAGACGAAGAAAAGCTTTTCAAAGTGGTTGAAAGACAAAAGGTAAGTAATGTCAGTGTAGCAACAAGAGAGTTGTAAATATTCAGGTTAGCTTAAGCTAGGCTAAAATGACAGGCGGTTGTTGTTGTCCAACGCGATTTATTCCGTCTTGCTATAAATGTCTGATAGACACACCTATCACACACATCTCGACAATAAGTGTAATAATAACGACCAAAACAAAACAAGAGGAAATATTAGGGTCAGCTAAATTGTCGTTTCGGGACCTAAATACGAACCTCCTCCTCGCCTCCCCACGAACTGACGCTGTTGTCATGGTTACCTAGAGACGGTTGCTACGCAGGCGCGGTGAGCTTGCTACCAACCCGCGTCTTTTTAAAATGTCCACCCGATAAAACCTTAGAAGCAAAACCTCTGACAAAAACTCAGACGGTAGTAGGAAGACACACATTCCAGGCTAAACAACCAGAGTGAAGTTTAATAGGGGCATTCAAAATTGTGTCGGCGATATTCAGTGGCGCACAGTGGGGTTGTTTGATATCAGACAGAATGGGTCCAGGAGAGGAACCGCAGACCCGTCAGAACCTAAAGAACCGACATTAGTCTCTTCATCCCTCAGTCATTTCCTGAGACCTAAAAATAATATAAATGGCGATTTAAAGAACAAATCATACAAATAGATTAATAGTAAATAAATAAATATTGTGAAGAGAAACCGTTTATTTTTTCAACATTAAAAACGTTTGTTAGGATTGTGTAGGAACATTTTTGATATCTTTTATAAATAGTGTTTTGTGGTTAATATTATTTCACCATTTTATTAATGTGGGTTGCCAGTTTGGATCAGGCTTCCTATCAAGCTATAAGAACGATAGAAAACATGCTAACAAAAAGCCTCAGACCTGCAGCCCACAGGCGGTTCTAGACACAGTCTAACAGAAGTGGCTCTTTGGCTCAAATATATATTAAATTATGACATGCGATGACATGTTCGCATACACCTCAGAAAGTATGTAGTTGTGCCCCTGGTCACAACAACAAATGTTACAGGACAATAAATTGTCCCAGAAAGTTATTGTGATAAACGGTAATATTGTTGTACAATGGCAATGGTATAACAATGCAAGAACAGATTCTCATTTGTCAATAACTTTAAATTCTAATGAAGATTCAACACTGGAACTGGAAGACCTTTTAAATAACCAAAATAAATAAAACAACAGAAACAACAAATAAAAAGGATTATTAAGTCTCTATAAACTAAATTATCCTTCAAAAACAGATCTGGTTGAGACCAAAACTCCAGACTGAAAACTTTCATCATCCATATTTAGGCAGAAATAGAAAAACAATAAATCAGGCAAATGGAAATTATTAAGTTTGTTTTAACTGATCATACAATTAATTGATTCATGGCACTTATTTCATGACGCTTGTTTTACATTTACATTGTTATAACCTTCTGTAAGTCTGAATCAGTTCAGTCTTTCTGGTAAATCCCGTTCTAATGTAAAATATGACAGATTATTGGATTAAGGACATTTCTAGCATACTACATGCAAACCGAGCAAATTTGTTATTTCAGAAGAGTTTATCAAACTGGTAGCCCTTTGTATGACTCTGTACCCATAAAACATACAGTTCTACCTTTGCCGTTTCGTGGTCATAATCCATGTTAGAGTAAATATTTCCACTCAGGTACTGTAATCTGTTGTTCTTGTGTCACACTGATGTGATTTCTCACCATTTTCAAATTTTCTGTCTCCATGGATACCGCCTCTATACTCAAACGACTTTCTTTGTTAGCTGGAGCTTTCCGGTCGTTTACGCAAATGCGTTTCAGCTCGTTAAGGATTGGTGAATGATGTTGCTATGGGATTTTGTAATCAACCTGATTCTATTGGCTGTTAGATGTGTCAATCACCCAAATCAACCAATGGGCTGCAGAAAATCTCCGCTGTATATTTGGTTTTCTGACTCGATGCTTCTATAAACCAGAGCGCCCAGGACTGTGCTTTTTAGTACTAATTCACTATTATATTGTTTACAAAAAAAAATCACTGTTATTAATTGCAAATAATATTTATAGCAAGATATAGGTTGGGGAAAAAATAAATTTAAAAAAAGAGAGAAATTTGTAATTGGTGCCAAAATGTCCAAAAATGGCACATTTGGAATGTTTGCCTGGAATTTTATCAACCAATACCTTTCTAAAATGTCTATGGTTCAGGTTTTGGAATGAAATTTGGTCCAGTAATTGGTCAGAACCTGTATTGTGAATTGCTAGAGGTTCTATGTTTCCACTGCATGCTTTTAAAGAAAATCCACATTACGTAATGTATTCTATTAGAATTTATTACTTTTATTTAGTATTTTTTTCACTGTGTGCCATATGTATTTGTTCTTTCTCAGTAATACAAGTGTTGATTTTTAGACTTCTAGAGTATTCTCAGGAATATTACCGTTATCTTGATACCTGAACCAGTCAAATACACCTTGTAGTGTAGTGTAGTGTCCGGCTCCAGTCGGCCAGCTGCAGGTCCAACAGCTGGCGGCAGAACCGCAAGCCGGAGGCCTGTGACAGCAGCAGGGCCAGGCGGTGGTCGCCTAAACACACACATCACCATGGTTACACACACTCATTTGCCAACACTGTTTATAGCTCCAGTTTAAATTCACTATCAGGTTCTGCTGGTCTCCATCAGAACCCGAGGTTCTGTCCGCTCCTCTCACCTTCCCTCTGGGCGAGTTGGCACGCCTCGCTGACGCGGCGGCCCGTCAGGTAGCTGAACAGTTTAAATTATAGGTTTAAATGATTTTATCACCAGATTAAATGAGAAAATCTGATCCATGTGTGAGTGAGGAAGAGGAGGAATGTGGAGCGGCGCAGGCTGCTCTACCTGGGCCTGCACCAAGAACTACCTTGTTGCTGAAATGTGCCATAAAACAGGGTTTTATACAGGAATCCTAGACTTGAATTTACTACTTATTTTTACTATGGCTACAATATTTTTACTCCATCCATCCATTTTCTTCCACTTTATCCAGGGTTGGGTCGTGGGGGTAGCAGTTTAAAAAGGGTGGCCCAGACTTCCCTCTCCCCAGCCACTTGTTCCAGCTCCTCCAGGGGGGAATCCCAACTGTAACCCAGTGTTAAAAACAAAAGTAAATAATTAATAGATGGTGATTTAATGTCTTCTTCTACAAGATTAAAAAGTATAAATAGATTTCATGTCTTATTATACAGTAAGAGTTAAAAAGTAATAAAGTTAAAAAAATAAGTTAATAAATATGTTCATAAATATAGATAAAAAGTTCTAAAAATCTTTAAAAACTTTGACATAATGCTTTTAGTGATTGCTTTTAGCGACGGATTAAACAACCAATAGCTGGCACAGTGTGATTTCACATCAGCCAATAAGGTTGATTGTCCCGCCTCTTTAACTGATGTGCTGAGATTTTGCTCAGACTGCGTTAGACACGCTTGAGAACTCAGCGCTAATGGTTGTTTCCGCTAATAGCCTGGAGATCTTGTCAAATTTGACAGACTCTTGGAAATCGGTAAGAAAAAACAACGTTAAAATAGATTCGCAAAATATATCATTCAAAATAGTAAATCCGTTTTTATTAAATCTCAGAAAGCTTCCCTTGTGAGCGGCTGAAGCCCGGAAAAATCCCCTTGTAGCGTCGTGTAGCATCAGAGCATCGGTGAGCCAACTGCCAAGCACGCGCTTGGCAGTTGGCTCAGTAAATTCGCTGAAATTTGGATAAAATACCGAGTAACTGATCAAATGTAATAAAAATAAAATTGTATTGTAAGATTTTTTATTATTATTATTGTGTATGTTGTATTTTATCTATGTAGTTGCACTTATTTTTCTATTAGCACATGTTCTAATATTTCAACGGTGCTAATTCATGGTTCATGGTGCTGTAATGTGCTTTTCTGTTAGCATTGCTTGGGAACTTTCTGTTCTGAGTAGGTCAGAGCTAATGTGAGCTTCTAATCCACATTCTGATGTTAAATATAGTGTTATAGATGCACTTCATTGGCCCATATATATATATATATATATGTGTGTGTGTATATATATATATATATCTGTGTGTGTGTGTGTATTACCACATATAAGCTAATTTCTTTAGTTTTACTGATGTGTTGGTAATATTGAACTCTAATAACTTGAATATTGTTGTACAACATGGAAAAACTTGAGAAATTATGAAATATCTTTTTGAATTGTAGCTTAAGCTTTATTGATATTAGCATCCTGTATTTTAAGATGCTTTACTTTGGCCTTGTTCCAGGTCAAGATCATCCTCTCCAGAACTTGGATGGCGAGCCCCAGCCCAGAGGACCGAGTGAACTGGTAGATGGTGACCCGACTGGTCACTAGCCGTGAGACATTGAATGAACATTTGACAGACACATAGAAAAGACCAAACAAGCATTGAAAGAACATTTGACAGACACATAGAAAAGAATGGGTTATTTCTTTTATTTTATTTTCTCATGTTGGTGGGATTGAGGAGGTCTTCGACGTATTCTGCACACCGGCCCACAACGTCCCAAGTTGAGGTCAGCAGCACACCATCCCCACTATAAACAGTGATGGTGCTGTACTGCTTGCCCCTCCTTAGATGCCGGATGGTGCACCAGAATCGCCTCGAAGCTGTGCGGAAGTCTTTCTCCATGGCCTCTCCAAAGTCCTCTCACACCCAGGTTTTTGCCTCAGTAACCACCTGAGCCGCATGCCACTTCACCCACTGGTACCCATCAGCTGCTTCCGGAGTCCCACAGGCCACAAAGGCTTGATAGGACTTCTTCTTCAGCCTGACAGCATCCCTCACCGAAGGTGTCCACCAACGGGTTAGAGGGTTGCCACCGCGACAGGCACTGACAACCTTGTGGCCATAGCTCCGATAAGCCGCCTTGACAATGGAGGCATGGAACATGGCCCACTCAGACTCAGTGTCCCCCATCTCCCCCGGAACTTGTTCAAAGTTCTGCCGGAGATGGGAGTTAAAGCTCCGTCTCACAGGGGATTCTGCCAGACGTTCCCAGCAGATCCTCACAACACGTTTGGGCCTGCCAGGTCTGACCGGCTTCCTCCCCCACCACCGGAGCCGACTTATCACCAGGTAGTGGTGAGTGGACAGCTCTGCACCTCTCTTCACCCGAGTGTCCAAGACATACGGCCGCAGGTCCAATGAAACGACAACAAAGTCGATCATCAAACTGGGGCCTAGGGCGTCCTGGTGCCAAGAGCACATATGGACACCCTTAAGCCTGAACATGGTGTTCGTTATGGACAATCCGTGACGAGCACAGAAGTCCAACAACAGAACACCACTCGAGTTCAGATCGGGAGGTGGGGGTGAGCGTTCCTCTCAACCACGCCCCACCAGGTCTCACTGTCATTGCCCACGTGAACGTTGAAGTCCCCCAGCAGAACAAGAAAGTCCCCAGGAGGGCCACTCCATCAGTTGAAACACCTTTCCAAAACCAGTCGCTCTCATCATCCTGAGGGAATTGAGAGACAACTATGTCCGACTTCTTCCCAGGAAAGTAATAGTCCAATTATCTTCTCCGTACCCGCTCACTCTCCGGAAGTTTGAAAGCCTCGTGAAAAGCTCCTCTCTTTGTGCTGTGGTATCAGCCGCCACTTTCTTCTCGTCTGGCTCAGGAAGGTGTTTCTGAGCTCCCTCAGCTGCAGGTCGGTGGGTAAATTAGCCCAGAAGTTGTAGGGGGTGTTAAACCGCTGCCGCAGCTTCGGGAACCTTTCAAAGATCAAGTCAATGATGAAAAACTTGATCCCTACAGAAACACCTATGATAAAGCCCAGCAGCTGGTATGGAAACACGCATGAGAAGATCAAAACCAGCCAAAGTCCCACGTAGATCTTTACAGTGAGCTCTGGCCGGACCCACATGCACAGATTTTTTATCTTCTCAAGGATGTCGGCCGTGTTTCCAAAACCTTCTGAGTTTTCTGAGCAGAATCAAAAGCCAAGTGGAACATCTGTAAGATATTTGGGTTGCCTTTTAGATGTTCCCCGGCTCACACACGTCGGGTATGATGCTCCTCGGGATCCTCCAGCCTTTGGAAGTTAGATAATTTATGGAAAGGTGGAGAATCATGAGGAGCAGGATGGAGGGAATGGTCCAGCTATACCACACTGTGCACATGTAGACACAGAAAAAACAGAAAGTCATGTGCACAGAGCGCCAGCTGGATAAAGCAGACAAGTTTCTAAAAAAGTGTGCCACAGGTCTGAAGTCTCGTTCAAGGCGTCTCATGTTCTTTGTGATCTTTATGGGGCTTAGTGGGTCCTCCCTCTCCACAATCGCCTTTGGGTGGAAATGGAGTTTTTCCTTAAAAGCTCTAAGGCGATCGCGGATCTTCATTTTTTCTGCTGTTGCTCCTGGTCTCTATGAAAAGTGTGTGGGCTCAATGTTGGAGCGCAACACATTAAATCTTTAGAACTTCTTTGATCTATTGTGATTGGGTGGAAACGGAGGTTTTCCATGAAAACTCCGAAATGATTGTGAAGCCAATTCAGGAAGTTCTGGGACACACTTTGGTCCGCTATCTTCTCCTTAGCCGACATCACCACTTTTGCAAGGTCCCAATGAAACGAGAGCGTTGAGGGAAAAAGCGCCTCTCTCTGGCACAGAGAAGAGCATTAGAAATGCTCCTTCGGGCCGTGCTCCATCGGGCCCTTGCCGTGGCAATCCATCTGCTCCACCAGGTGTTTCTGGGCTCCCTCAGCTGCAGGTCGGTGGGTAAATTAGCCCAGAAGTTGTAGGGGGTGTTAAACCGCTGCCGCAGCTTCGGGAACCCTTACGGCTGCCACGCTGAACGCCCATCGCCTTCGTTCTGGACCTGGGGAGACCCATCTCCCTCAGTACATCAGAGTTGCCTTCGTACCATTTTCCTCTGGCTCCCAGCGGGAAACCGAAGGTCTTAACGTTAGCCAGGCCAAACATGTTGCGAACCAAGGGTGCAAACTTTTCGTATTTGTTGACTTTGGACTCGGCTCTACGCCTCAGAGTAGAGGGTTTTCATTTCAAAACAGATGGCCACGTCAACCACCAGGCCTCTGCCGTTCTTTAGCATGATCAGATCGGGCACCGCGGTTCCCAGGTGAGGACAGGTGATCCTCTTCTCCCGCTTGACATCCCAGCCAAGGGTCCAACCGATGACAGCCAACATACCGCAGATGTTATTGTGGTTGGCCATTCTGTTCTTCTTGAAAGACTTGCATTGGCTCACAACATGGATGATGCCCTCCCACCCCTCGCCACAGGCCCTGCAATTCGTGTTACCGCGCCTCCAACGGCTGAGAGTGGTCACAGTGCCAACCGTGCTGGAGCGAAGTTGGAGAGCCAGAATATAGTCAGATTCATGCAATCCCCAGTGGTCACCCAGCCAGCTGTTGCTGACCGGGTCTTTGGCGAAAGTGGCGAGGCCGCGACCCTGGCATTTAAGGCCGCACCATCGTTCATACTCTAGGTCCCTCCATCTCTTACCAATCGCGATGGGGCTGGTCTGTGCTAGCCTTTCAAGAAGACTTCCCTCCCCCTCCCCCCCAGTGGCAGCTACCCACCTTTTTTCGATCTCCGACTTGGGGAGCAGTGAGGGGGCTAGAGCTCTGCACTTGACATCTCCAGATTGGACCATCTTACACCACCTTTTGACCTGGCTAATTGGGATAACCTTTTCCAGCTTGGGCAGCCCCAGCCCGCCGTTCACCTTGGCGCTGTAGAAAAGGCCGTCGACGGTCGACTGACTCAGGTGAAGCCAAGATTTAACTCTGTTTCTTTATCTTTCATTATTTTTAGCTCCTCTCCAAAAGCTCCTTGATCATGTTGAAGAGGAGGGGCTGGAGAAACTGTAACGTCAGGTGTGACTTCATTTCTTACCTTTTCCCACAGACATCCGCCTGTTGTTCCTTGCAGTTGAAACGCCTTTCCAAAACCAGTTGCCATCGTCCTGACAGACCTGGGACACACTTTGGTCCGCTATCTTCTCCTTAGCCGACATCGCCACTTTTGCAAGGTCCCAATGAAACGAGAGCGTTGAGGGAAAAAACGCCTCTCTCTTTCAAAGATCAAGTCAATGATGAAAAACTTGATCCCTACAGAAAACACCTATGATAAAGCCCAGCAGCTGGTATGGAAACACGCATGAGAAGATCAAAACCAGCCAAAGTCCCACGTAGATCTTTACAGTGAGCTCTGGCCGGACCCACATGCACAGATTTTTTATCTTCTCAAGGATGTCGGCCATGTTTCCAAAAACCTTCTGGGTTTTCTGAGCAGAATCGAAAGCCAAGTGGAACATCTGTAAGACACTTGTGCCTTTTAGATGTTCCCCTGGCTCACACGTCGGGTATCTCTGGTCCAGAAATGTGAGCAGTGGGTCCAGGCAGAGGTTGAAAAGCAGAGGGGACATTGGGTCTCCCTGTTTCACTCCGACCTTTAGTGTAATTGACCGAGTACGCCCCCCGTGGGTGAGTACCCTGGAGCTGGCGTGCTTGTATGAGTTGCTGGTCAGGTCGCAGATGCCAGCGTCAACCTTCCTCAGCTCCAGCACCTCACGAATGTGCTGGTGTGAGACTGAGTCAAACGCGCGCGCCAGATTAATAAACACCACAGCGAGGGTCTCCTTGTGGCGAACCGCCCTCTGCACCACACCGTCAAGTAGCATCAGGTTACTACAGCCCTCGCCCCTAGTAAAGCCCTTCTGTGACGAGTGGGCAGGGCAGGCTTCGCTCAGTCTGTCACAGAGAATTTTAGACAGGAGCCTCAGGATGGTGGAGCTAAGAGAGATGGGCCTCCAGTTTTCTACTCTACTCAGCTCCACCAGATCCGAGCTCTTAGGGACCAGAGTTGTACGGCTCCTCTTGAGGAGACACCTGGGTTGCCTTTTAGATGTTCCCCTGGCTCACACGTCGGGTATGATGCTCCTCGGGATCCTCCAGCCTTTGGAAGTTAGATAATTTATGGAAAGGTGGAGAATCAAGAGGAGCAGGATGGAGGAAATGGTCCAGCTAAACCACACTGTGCACATGTAGACACAGAAAAAACAGAAAGTCATGTGCACAGAGCGCCAGCTGAATAAAGCAGGCAAGTTTCTAAAAAAGTGTGCCACAGGTCTGAAGTCTCGTTCAAGGCGTCTCATGTTTTTTGTCATCTTCATGGGGCTTAGTGGGTCCTCCCTCTCCACAATCGCCTTCTGGTGGAAACGGAGTTTTTCCCTAAAAATTCTAAAGCGATTGTTAATCCTCATTTCGGCTGCTGTTGATCCTGGTCTCTATGAAAACTGTGTGGGCTTATGTTGCATAAGTGTTGCTTATGCTCAGGGTGCTTGGTCTCTACATGGCGAAGCAGGTTGAAGCTTCATTGCCTCATTAACGAGCTGGTCACCACATTATGCAGAGCGGGCTTGGAATGTGGAAAACCTACCAGGGTAAATCTATTTTCCTGTCTCTTCTCTGGGTCTTTTCCACTTTGCAAAGAAACTTTCCAAAGACATCTGATCTGTTTCTTACTCATTTTGCTGCTTGTGGGCTCAATGTTTGGCGCTCAAGACGTAACCGAGAGAATCCGGTTAAATGATTTTCAAAACAATAGATCCTCCAGACTCAAGTAATACATAAAACGGAAATATTTAATTATTTCTTGCCCGGGGGTTGGGCATCACTGTTTAAAGGATCTCTATTCCCCTTTCACGCTGGGGAATAGAGATTGGCAGTATTAAAAGGAAAAGTTGGGTTAAAGTCCCAGAGGAAATAAAAATTTAAAAATATATAAAATAAATAAATAAAAGAGGGGTGGGGTAGAGTCCCTCCCAGATGTTTGGGTTCGAGTCCCAAGCCGGGTTAAGAGAAAAAAAAGGAACCACAGGTTTCTAGGTTAGAGTCCTAGTGAAAGTCCTTATTGGTAAATAAGGCAAGTATTTTCTTGAGTTTTGGTTTTCTACATTGAGGGAACTAAACCCTTAGAGAATCCTAAAGACCTTTATCGGAAATAAAGGCCCCTCTTAGAGCAGTAAGAGGCAGAGCGACCACAAAGCTGATTTGTTGGATTCTGCAAAGACGTTTGCAGTCTAAAGAGGATAAGCCACCCAATTCAAGAAGAATGGGTTTACGTGGTTCCAGAACACAATCTCCTCCTCTGGGTGAAATGTTTGACTGTATGATAATTAAATATGGAGAAAAAAGTGTGTATGGTGTGGATGAATCGGGTAAAAAGTGGTATTTTCCCTGTGGGTGGTTCATTGAAACTGACTGTTTTGAAAGGAGTACAAAGAGAATTGAACATAAAGAAAGTACATTAAGAGAAAAAAACAGATGGAGACTAAGAGTTGTTGATCTTGAGAAAACATAAAGAATGTCTGGAATGCTGGATGAAAGAAAATGATCGTAGGGAAAGACAGAAAAATGCTAAACAAATGATTGGATGCAAGGATGATTCTGGGAAAATAGCGGGGCGACATGACAATGCTTCTGTTTCTACGATAAAATCTGAAAATGTTTTGCTTCTGTGACTGCATCTTGTTGACATGTTTAGCAAATGGGTGGAAGCTTTACCATCAAAGCATGTGGACAGTCACACTGTAACTAAAGCTCTGCTGACTGAAATGATTCCACGATGGGGTATTCCTGACAGGATTAGCAGTGACAATGGCACACACTTTGTTAATGCTGCATTATCTGAAGTGGGAAAGTTTTAGGTACGACTCTGAAAACTCACTGGGTATCACCCACAGAGTGCATTTTAAAGACCAAACTAGCTAAATGCTGTGAGGAAACAGGTCTGTCATGGGTTAAAGCCCTACCAATCGTTTTTGACTTATATGAGGATGCGAAGAAGAGCCAGGATTAACCTCAGTCCATTTGAAATCCTGTTTGGCCAACCTCCTAACTTGGGTTTACGGCCTCAGAGAAAGGTCCTTCCTTCCTTCCATGATGATGCAAAGTTGTCTTACTGTCAAAACCTGTCGAATGCGATTTCTCAAGTTTTTCAGACAGTGAAAGACGCATTGCCATGTCCTGCCGAGACTCCACTACATGCCATCAAAACCCGGTGATTGGGTCGTGGTGAAAGACTTTCGGAGGACGCATTGGAACTCCAAGCGCTGGTAGGAACTGTTTCAAGTGCTGCTCGACACACTTACGACTGTTAAGGTTACAGAGCGGGCAACGTGGATTCACGCCAGCCAGTGTAAACGGGTACCGGAGCCTCCAGAGGACACTCATCCTGACGGGGAGGAATTCGTCCAGCAGTCGACAGAACAACAGACCAAGGAGAACGATACGCAACTTCTGAATGAGGATAAATGACCTTACTGCTGCTGGTGTTAAGTGCTAGTAACCTCTGACACCCATCATTCGGGAAAAGAAAAGAGACGACACAAAGGAATACAGAAGGGACAAACACATCAACGAACATTGGTTGTTTTGTACATCAAAAGGCTCCCCAACCAAAGAACTATTGCTGGTCCACTGGCGAGTGGTCGAAGTGGGGATTGAAGATTAAAATAAATATTAAAAGAGTTCCTGAGAGAAAGAAAGTTAAAGGGAGTTCATCATGACGGCGATCACACATTCATCTTGTTCCAATTGCAATTATTTGTGTTGGCTATTTTTAATTTTTTGTTGTTTGTTTGTATCACTCAGGTGGTGGGGTTTATTTCCCTCTGATAAGGTGGAAAATTTTCCTCTACATGAATTGCGAGATATTAAATGGCTGTCTACCGTTGATTTGCAACTTAAACATTCCACTCCTTACGCCTTGAATTTGTGGTACCACTATGCTAAGTATATTGCAGCACACTGGTTTCCATATTGAACAGGTCAAATTGCTATGTTTGCTCACACATGCCTTTAGCTGCCCACTCCCCAATGGTGATTCCACAGCCTTATCCAAACATCTCTGACTTGTTTCCAGACATTTTGAATTCTCCTCCACTTCCAGCTCTTAATGGTTCCACAAAGCTCTTTCAGGTCACCAACGCATTCTTTGAGGAACCTTTCATTGGCCCTGTTCACATTCCACCTGAAGTAGGATTTGACTGTTTTTTGAATTCCAAAGTTGAACTGATAGGTCACACTCCTACATTTATGGACAATATACCCCATTCATATTGCAAATCTGTACTTGTATGCTAACAATGCTTCTCTTAATTACTCTCGAGCTCCTCCAGGAACTATCTGTTCCCCTTATTACCAGGTGCCAGATGCCCTTGGCACTTTGCCCCGAATTGATATGTTCTGGCGCTGTGGATATTCCCTATACCTGGCTCTCCCAGCATATTGGGCCGGTAGGTGTGCCCCAGTTATAGCAAAGCATTCTTATGTTGTTGGCAGTATAGAAATTCATGAGCAACACCGACAAGTCCGCAGATCACCCATAGACCCCGCATGACCCGATTTGGGGTTCAAATGTCCCAGAGGATGGCAAGTTGTGGACTCGGGGTCAGAGGGCTGTTCTATCCTTCCTTCCTTAGGTATTGGTAAAGTTATGCTTCGTGTGGAGACTTTGAGTTACAGGTTTGAGTCATTTGTTAATGATGGTTGGTCTTGGAGCGGCTAAAGTCGAATTAACTGCGTTAAGCCTAATGGCTCTTCAAAATAGAATGGTTCTAGATCAACTAACAGCTTCTACAGGGGGTTGTGTGATGGTGGGTGCTTCTTCTTGTACTTTTATTCCAGCTGATGATGAAGATGGTGGTGCTGTTGCTCATGCACTGTCTAACCTGACAGCTCTAAAGAACGCTCTTAATGATGACCATGCTTCTCCATCCGATTGGTTCTCGTGATTTTCAGGTAACGGTTGGAGACAACTCCTAATAAAACTTCTCACACCTGTGTTTATTGTATTGGGGATATTAGTGATCTTATCTTGCTATGTGAGTCCCCTACTTAAAAGGATAGTAGAAAATGTCATTAACGTTCATCTCCTGAAGTACACTTTCCTCACTCACAAAAACGATCAGTTCCGTAACCCTACCTACCTGAGTGATGGTTCTGATGACTTGGACTTTTTGTCCTCCAGTGATGAGGAGGTTAATGTGTAATGTTTGGCTTTTTTGTCTTTAAATAGTTAATCATTGATATTTCAAGCTAGTATCCTAGCTTAGCTTTCCTATCCCTGCTTTGCACATTACAGAAATGTCTATGTTTCACAAAAACAAATGCCTGTCCTTTCTGCATGTTCTGAATATGCATTTTATATTTTGATTTTACATTTCATTTGATCTGGAAATATGTTAGTTTTTTTTTCTTTTTTAGTTTTTTCCTTTTAAGGTTTAGTTGGAGTTTCCTTGTTAAGAATTGTTGTGGCATTGGTTTTAATTGCTCAAAGGAAATATATGTGATTCAGTACAAATTGTATTTCTAGCTACTTATAGGGAAGGTTTTCTATTAAGCTTGAATTTTTTAAGTTTTGACCTTGATTTTTGGTTCTTTTTACTACTTGACTTTATTATTTCTTGTTTGTTTGTTTTTTTAAACTTTTGGTTTTAGCTTTTGTGTAAAAAAAATTTTGTGTGTTTTTTTGATTTTTTCATGTCTTTAATCATTGGTGTGATTCCTCCACAATTTTCCTGGACAAACATATACAGGATCGTTCTCCCTGGCAAGGAGGGGTTGCAGGATAACTTTTCCTACCTGACAGTCATATTGTTACAGGGTTCATAAGTGAATGCCGGTTGGTTTTTTCGTATCTGCGTATATGTTTTTTTTTTTTTTTCTTTTTCTCACATCTTCCAGGATAGTGTTTGTTATATCTTTTAGCCAAAGAGGGAAATGATGATTAATATTAAATATTATATTTACTTATAATCAAAAGGGGGGGAAATGATGTGGAAAAATTACAATAAGGTCACACCTGCTAGTTGTATGGCTTTATGTCAGTGGTTCTTAACCTGGGTTCGATCGAAACCCAGAGGTTCGATGAGTCGGTCTCAGGGGTTCGGCGGAGCCTCTGCCGTGGAGGTAAAGACACACTTGTGTAAAGTCGTGATGATGCGCCCCCACTTGGCCATCACTTACTGCAGAGGATCATGTTACATTGCTCAGCCAATCGGTGCTGCTGCGGGGAATTTAGTACGCGAAGTATCAGCAGCTGTCGTAGTTGTACGTCGCGTGGTTTCTTTCTTAATATTTTAATCCATACTAAATATGTCGAGCAAAAAAAGAAGAAAATGAACAGACTTTGCTCTGAAGATGCACTTGCCAAGGTGAAGCCACGCCTCTCTGAACTGGTCTCCCAAGACAACAGCAGAAGTCACACTGATTTGCAGGTATGTCATTTGTGCAATGCTTTATTCTGGCCCCAAAAAAGTATTTTGTGGATTCAAAATGACAAAAAACAAGTTAAATTTAAAATAAAAAATAATTAAGTTATTAAAATTTTTTGAATTCTTTGAAAAAAATCCAAATTTATTTTAATTAGTAAAGTAGTGAAAAAATTATTTTGGGGGCTGAAATTCTTTTATGGGGCCGAAATATTTTTTGTGGGCCAGAATAAAGTAAGACTGTAACTTGCTGTGAGTTCATGGTTTTGTTCTTTGAGCAAAGATGACGTTCATGCACGGCTCATTTGTGCACCAGCAAAAAACATATACCTATGTCTTTAATTTGGAAAAAAATTATTTTATTTATCACTAAAGAAGGGTTCGGTGACTGCGCATATGAAACTGATGGGTTCGGTATCTCAAAAAAGGTTAAGAACCACTGCTTTATGTTTATTCTAAGTTCCTGAATAGTCCCACCAAGATAAAGCTATTTGGGTTACATGTACAAGGTTGGACACTGTTTTTCTCAGCTGCATGGGAACCAGTCTGTTTCCCATGCTGTGGATCCCTTTTGTATAAAACCCGTGTGTTGTCTCTGCCTGGCAGAGTTTTCCGTTCAGACTTGCTCCATATTGACTGTCCTACAAGCTCTCTGACTTGTGTGCAATTCATGAATAAACCTGATTGAGTGATTTTACCTGACCAGTGCTTGGAAATCGATTTTTCCACAACAGTCCTAAAATACAAAGGTCTCGATGGAGCCATGAGTTAAGTTTGGATTTATGTTCTTTAATCTTGTTTTCAATAGTTAAGGTTGATTCTGGTTTTTGGTTATAACAGTTCCCAAGTATTTCATTTCAGATTTAATTGGAATGCTAGATATTTCTTTTAGGGGAGTGTCGTGAATGGCTATAAGCTCACATTTTTTAAAATTTAGCATTGGTCCTGAAGCCTCTGAAAAAAGTTTAATTTTATCAATTACAATTGGAACTTGCTTGTGATTTTTTAAGAAAACGGTGGTGTCGTCTGCTAACTGGCTAATGATTAATTCTGTACCGAAACGTCTCATTTCTCAATGTCTGCACAGTTTGTAAGATAGCTTGCTAACATTTCTGCAACCAAATTAAAGAGATATGGGGAAAATGGGACACCCCTGGAGGAATTCCAACATCAATGTTAAATCTAGCTGTGGTGTCCTTAGGTAGTATTACACAACTATTAATGTTTTGATATAGACCTCCAATTAAGTTAATAAAGTTTGCTCCAAAACCTAAATGTTCAAGAACTGAGAATAAGAATTGGTGTTCCACCGAGTCAAAGGCTTATGAAAGTCAAGGAAAAGAATAAAGCCATCATCTTTGATCATGTCCCTATATTCTATCAGGTCCTTTTCCAGTCTAATATGGTTGTGGATTGATCTTCCTTTTAAGAAGCAAGACTGTGATTCTGCAATAATATTTTGAGATTCCCGATCGGAGACGCATGGTAAATATGGTTGTTAGTAATTTATAATCTAAATTTCTGAGTGTAATAGGTCTTCTATTCTCAATAAATCTAGGGTCCTTGGGGACCGGACTCTTCCACCCGTGGAGGCCGAAGCGGGTCGGCTGCCGCCGGGGAACCGCGGGACAGAGGAGAGTCCACGCGCTGAGGGAAGATGCCGGAGGTGAAGCGGGCCTGAAGAAGACCCCCGACTGCAGAGAGAGAAGGTCAGAAACCAGCAGGAAAACATGTCAGAAAATAGAAACAGATATAAAACCGTGTAGCCAACTACCTGTTTTCAAGGAGATCAGCTCCTGTAAACAACAGCACAGTTAGCTCCTTTTACAGGAATGTGGAGCCATTTTACCTATTTAGCCCTTACAGGTTTTTGCAGAAATTTAAGTCAGTAGATCCCAGGATTTTTCACACTAATAACTAGGTTTTATTATCAGCCTGGCGGGCCTCCAGGCTTTACTAAACCCCCACCAGGCTACGCTTAGTTTACAGTGGAAACAGATTAAGCCAGATTTATAGCTGAAGTACCATCCCATCCCTTAACTTGTCCTGCTTCACCTTAACGGTTTTTACCAGGAGAGTTAAAGCTGCTGCTGACAGGATCTGGGCTGGAGGTTCACGACTGTAAATAGAAGTTATTGCAGAACCTCAAGTGTTTAAAGGAAGATTCGGCCCATTTAGAGTTCATGAAATAAACATCAGAGAAAATATTGTAGCAATAATTAGAACCGCAGCAAAAAGGCAAACATGCCACGATGAAATGAATCACAATGTCCCCAAAGCATTGGTGGACTGACAGGAGCCACAGGGGGATTCCAGGTAGATTCCAGGTAGATTCCAGGTAGACTCCAGAGATGTGCATCGCAGCAGCTGTTCCTCCAGGGCCGGCCCCAAGGTAATATGGGGCCTTAGACAGAACCCCCCTCCCTCTGGAACCCGTCCTACTAAGAACCTCAGCATCACTAACATGTTTAAATATCAATCAGGTGAATCTGTGAGAAGGAGACCAGGTTATTGGCCCAGTTTAAAATCAATCACTGATTATTGGTTATTTGCTGTGATGCATTTGTGAACAAACCCAATTCAAACACAATGATTACACCATATTGTAGCCATGGTAACGCAACAATCAAACTATCAAGATGATTCTTTTAAACTTTTACAAAGTAAACGTCCTAATTAAATCCTACATGTACTATTTATTTTTCTCAGCTGAATGCATTAAATAAAATGTAATAACATTGTCATTCTCTATAAATGATGCTACAGGTTTAGATCTACAGGTCTGTGTTACAATTAAACCATTTCTAGGGGCCCCTGAGTGTCTGGAGGCCCCTGAATGGCCCCTACCAGCAGCTATTGAGTTTTCTTTGCCTTGATATCCCAGTCTTATAATTCTAGATCTAGAAGTCTAACATCAAACTATTATATAGAGTAACCCCTTTGAGCATTTTGATCTATAAATCAGTCTGCAGCCAGGTTGTTCTAGAGGTTAAATAGATATTATTAGGACTTAATTAGTAAAATGGCCAGCAAATTTTCTTATTTCATAACTTCATAACCTTGGACCTTCTCTCCTCTGGTCTGTTTAACAGACCTACAGTCTCAGATCAGCTCAGATCTCCAGGACTGTCAGCAGCAGAAACAGAAACTTTATACCTGTTGGGGAAAATATAGACTAGATTTGCTTTGCATTTCCCCACATGATGGCAATGATATAGTAGGAACCAATTAGATTCTTGATTAATATGGGTTGTTGCTATGTTGTTGTACGGAAGTTTTTGTTCAATGTGCCCCCTTTTTTAAATTTGAGCCCCGGCCCCTCCATAGGTCTCTGCACGGCCCTGACCCGGAGCAACAGAACCACCAACATTGAAACACCAAAATGATGAAACATCCATCAGTCAGACAGGAAATCCTGATTTACAATCAATCAATCAATTGAGTAATAAATCAACAAATTTATGGTTAATTAAACAACATTTATTCTAACATGATTGGACTGCAGTGAACATTAAACTCGTCCCAGCAGGCAGGTCAGGATTTTGTTCTGTTTACCCAGCAGGTAAATCACCTGACTGAAATAAACCTGAAAAACATCCAGATTTTTATTAATATGTCAGATAAAAAAATGCAAAAAAATCTTAAATATTACATCTTAATTATTCTGAAGCCACCTGGTGGAGAAAAGCTGCGATCAAAACAAACAATACTAGTAATAATAATAATAATAATAATAACTAATCAATGATAATAAATGTGAATTTGATTCTTCCGGTTTAAATTATTTTACAACCAAATTAATGAGGACAATCTGATCAATGTGTGAGTGAGGGAAGAGGAAGAGTGAGGAGGGGCGCAGGACTGCCTTACCTGGGCCTGCGGCCGCCACGATCTGATTGGATGCTGGGAGAGACCAGGTGTTCAAGTTGTGCTAAAGCAGTTAGCCTGTCAGAAAGCTATTGCCTAGCCTAAAATAGCCTCAATGCTAAACATGTAGCAGCTAATGCTAATGTTAGCATTTATTAATCACATTTCTACAGAAGTTCCATGAAATTGTTGAAGATAAAAGGATAGAAAAACATTTTGAACCTGAAGAACAGATTAAAAATGATAAATATCTTTGTTATTTATTTCTATGACTTGTGATGTAAAGCAACAAGAAACTGCTGTTGCTGAAATGTGCCATAAAACAGGCTTTATACAGGAATCCTAGACTTGATTTACTACCTATGTTTACTATCACTACAATATTTTTACTCCATCCATCCATCCATCCATCATCCATCCATCCATCCATCCATCCATCATCCATGGTTGGTGGGTTGGAGTTAGGATCTTAAAAAGGGAGGACCAGACCTCCCTCTCCCCAGCCACTTGTTCCAGTTCCTCCAGGGGAATCCCGAGGCGTTTCCCTGTCCCTGGGTCTTCCCCCGGGGCATCCTCCTGGTGGGACGTGCCCGGAACACCTCACCAGGGAGGCGGTCCAGGAGGCATCCTGACCCAGATGCCCAAGCCACCTCAACTGGCTCCTCTCGATGTGAAGGAGCAGCGGCTCTACTCTGAGTCCCTTCCCGGATGGACTGAGCTTCTCACCCCTACTCTAAGGGAGAGCCCAGACAACCTACGGAGAAAACCCATTTCGGCAGCTGCTGTTGTATCTGTGATCTCTGTCTCTACGGTCATGACCCCAAAGCTCATGACCATAGATGAGGGTGGGAACGTAGATCGACCGGTAAATCGAGAGCTTCGCTTTTTCACTCAGCTCTCTCTTCACCACGACAGACCGGTACAGCGCCCGCTTGACGGCAGACGCTGCGCCAATCCGCTTGTCGATCTCCAGCTCCCTTCTTCTCCCTCAATCGTGAACAAGATCTTGAGATACTTGAACTCCTCCACTTGGGGCAGGACACCTCCTACTCCCACCCCTCCACCCCCGACCCGGAGAAGGCACTCTACCCTTTTTTGGCTGAAGACCATGGACTCGGATTTGGAGGCACTGATCCTCATCCCAGCCGCTTCACACTCGGCTGCAAACCGCTCCAGCGAGAGCTGCAGATCACGACCTGATGAAGCCAACAGGACCACATCATCCACAAAAAGCAGAGACGTGATCCTAAGGCCACCAAAAAGGATCCCCTCAACACCTTGGCTGGTCCAGTGTTGCACGACCAGGACGAAAACCACATTGCTCTTCCTGAATCCGAGGTTCAACTATCCGATAGAACCTCCTCTCCAAGACCCCTGAATAGACCTTGCCAGGGAGGTTTAAGAGTGTGACACTCCTGTAATTGGAGCACACCCTCCGGTCCCCCTTTTTGAACAGGGGGACCACCACCCCAATCTGCCAATCCAGGGGACCTGCCCCCGATGTCCATGCAATATTGCAGAGCCAGCCAACACAACCCTACAACATTCAGAGCCTTAAGGAACTCCGGACGAATCTCATCCACCCCCGAGCCCTGCCACCGAGGAGCTTTTTAAGCACCTCGGCGACCTCATCCCCAGAGATTGAAGAGCCCAACCCAGAGTCCCCAGGCTCAGCTTCCTCAATGGAAGGCCCTCCGATTTTCTGCCTCCTGGTGCTCCCTCCGATTCTCCCTCGACGACTCCAGGTGGTCCCAGGGCTCCCTCGACGCCTCCAGGTGGTCCCAGGGCTCCCTCGACGCCTCCAGGTGGTCCCAAGGCTCCCTCGACGCCTCCAGGTGGTCTCAGGGCTCCCTCGACGACTCCAGGTGGTCCCAGGGCTAACTCGACGCCTCCAGGTGGTCCCAGGGCTCCCTCGACGCCTCCAGGTGGTCAGGGCTCCCTCGACGACTCCAGGTGGTCCCAGGGCTCCCTCGACGCCTCCAGGTGGTCCCAGGGCTCCCTCGACGACTCCAGGTGGTCCCAGGGCTCCCTCGACGCTCCAGGTGGTCCCAGGGCTCCCTCGACGCCTCCAGGTGGTCCCAGGGCTCCCTCGACGACTCCAGGTGGTCCCAGTCTCCCTCGACGACTCCAGGTGGTCCCAGAGCTCCCTCGTCGCCTCCAGGTGGTCCGGCCCCTCGCCGACATTGTCCGCCGGACCGGCCTTCAGGGATTCGTCTCCTGCACCACCAACGTTGCCCCCTTGCTGGATGGATGGATAGTTTTGGCCCCACTTGGAGAACATTCAATCCCCATGAAGACAGAAGAGCCAAGGCTGGGTTCCCGAAGCTGCGGCAGCGGTTTGACACCCCCTATACCTTCTGGGCTAATTTACCCACCGACCTGCAGCTTAGGGAGCCCAGAAACACCTTCCTGAGCAGATGGATTACCACAGCAAGGGGCAGCCATCTTGCTGTGGTAATCCACATTTTAGAAAACAAAAGAAATGTTTTAATCACACCTTAGCAGAATATAGAGACCAATTAACTAAAGTCGTGATTTTAGACTGTGGCAGGAAGCCGGAGTACCCGGAGAGAAACCTGCAAACAGGAAACTACTTTTTGAAGAGAGGGGGCAAAGGTCAACTAGACAAGCCAAATCAACCAACAGTCATTTTGTTGGACTCTGGGATGAAGCCGGAGAGAACCCACTAATGCACTTGGGGAAAATGCAAACCCCATAAAGACAAAAGAACCCAGGCAGGAACTCAGACCCAGGCAAATGTCTTATTAAAAGAAAAGAAAAGAAAAGAAATCACACCTAAGCAAAATTTAGAAACCAATTAAGTAAACAGTCTCAATTTCAGACTGTGGCAGGAAGCCGGAGCACCCGGAGAGAAACCTGCAAACAGGAAACCTGTCAAATCTTTTTACCTTTCAATCTAATAATTTAATTTAACTGAACACATCAGGATAAGTGTTCAGTCCCAGTCAGATTTCTCCAGCCTCAAATGGTCAATTATGATTTGTTCTGGGATTTTTTTATCTTCCGAATTTGTTCTTTTTAGCTCCTCTCCAAAAGATCCTTGATCATGTTGAAGAGGAGGGGCTGGAGAAACTGTAACGTCAGGTGTGATTTCATTTCTTACCTTTTCCCAAAGACATCCGCCGGTTGTTCCTTGCCGTTGAAACGCCTTTCCAAAACTAGTTGCTGCCGTCGTCCAGACAGACCTGGGGCACACTTTTGTCCGCTACCTTCTCCTAACCCGACATCGCCACTTTTGGAAGGTCCCAATGAATCGAGAGCGTTGAGGGAGAAAACGCCTCTCTCTGGCACCGAGAAGAGCATTAGAAATGCTCCTTCGGGCCGTGCTCCATCGGGCCCTTGCCGTGGCAATCCATCTGCTCCACCAGGTGTTTCTGGGCTCCCTCAGCTGCAGGTCGGTGGGTAAACTAGCCCAGAAGTTGTAGGGGGTGTTAAACCGCTGCCGCAGCTTCGGGAACCTTTCAAAGATAAAGTCAATGATGAAAATCTTGATCCCTACAGAAACACCTATGATAAAACCCAGCAGCTGGCATGGCAACACGCATGAGAAGATCAAAACCAGCCAGAGTCCCACGTAGATCTTTACTGTGGGCTCTGGCCGGACCCAAATGCACAGATTTTTGATCTTCTCAAGCGTGTCGGCCATGTTTCCAAAAAGCTCCTGGGTTTTCTGAGCAGAATTGAAAGCCAAGTGGACCATCTGTAAGACACTTGTGCCTTTCAGATGTTCCCCTGGCTCACACATGTCGGGTATGATGCTCCCCGGGATCCTCCAGCCTTTGGTAATTAAATAATTTATGGAAAGTTGGAGAATCCCGAGGAGCACGATGGAGGAAAATGTCCAGCTAAACCACACTGTGCACATGTACAGACAGAAAAAACAGGCTGTCATGTACACAGAGTGCCAGCTGGACAAAGCAGACAGGTTTTTAAAAAGGTGTGCCACAGGTCTGAAGTCTCGTTCAAGGCGTCTCATGTTCTTTGTGATCTTTATGGGGCTTAGTGGGTCCTCCCTCTCCACAATCGCCTTTGGGTGGAAACGGAGTTTTTCCCTAAACGCTCTAAGGCGATCGCGGATCTTCATTTTGGCTGCCGTTGTTCCTGGTCTCTATGAAAACTGTTTGGGCTCAATGTTGGAGCGCAACACATTAAATCTTTAGAACTTCTTTGATCTATTGTGATGTACATGATGTCATCTATGACCTCATCAGTGAGCTCACTGGACTTCTGGGGCAAGGTCTTGCTTCTGATCGTTGCTATGGAAACGATCAGAACAGTTCTGAATGAGTCAAGCTGAAATAATGACTAAATACTTAAATATTAAGTAATATTTTTTATTTAACATGAAGAGATTAACAGTAGATTTCTACAAATTAGAATTTTTGTGTTTGTGGTTTTCCGTACCTGCGGTGGTATAAGTGGTTGTGTATTCCAACCCTGACTGGTTTTATGGAGTAGGCGGGCGTGGCGGCGTGGCGAAGTGACCTGTAACACCATTGCCATATGTTTGGCTCTAGATTCCACATGTTTCGACTGAGCTGCACCAAACTTACTGGGATGGATCCTTATCCAGCCCCAGACAGGAATCCATAAGAATCCTTGGTGGGCGTGGCCTAATTTATCTACAGCGCCCCCTAGAAGCTTTTAAAACATCAGCTCCAAGCCATGCTTCAACCCAGACGTATGAAACTTGGTACACATGTGTATCTGGTCAGGACCTACAAAAACGTCTCTTGGAGCCATGGTCCAAACTCAACAGGAAGACGGTCATTTTGGATCAAAGCCGCCATTTCCTCTTTTTTATAGACGTCTCATCTGATCGAACTCGTCCTACAGCTTTTGAGATACGGACTTCAGAATCACTCAGCATAACCTTGAGGCACTGAAGGTCAAACAGTTATCACAGGATTTTTCATGTGGGCGTGGCTTAGTGTCAAAGTCTGACTATTTGCCATAAAACATCAAGGTGCAATAACTTCCACATACAAAGTCAGAGCTGCATCAGACTTTCTATGTCTCATTATAGACCAGCCCTCATCACATTCACATGGTTAACTGATGACATAACCTCTGCCCCACCCACTTCCAACAGGAAGTCACCTGTTTTTTCTGCTGGATTTCTTACTTTTACACTTTGATTCATATATAAGTGACATAAATGACATGATGATGAAGTCTCTCAGAAAATACTGAAATTATTGTTTGATCCCTACTTCTTCACTGTGTGTATGATCAAATGGGATCATCTAACTCTTCATAACAACACATCATGTCTATCAAACCCTACAGGAAGTTCTTGCTAATCTTTCACTACTAAACAGGAAGTGACAATAACTCATCTCCTGGATGTCAGACATCAGCCATCACATTTTTACACAACATGTGCTCCTTTACCCAATAACAACACTTTTGATAAGCAACTATCGACTCACAGTTGACAATAAACGTTTTGATTCATATTCAATTGCCCTGATTAAATGATTTTTTCCTGTGCCAGCACCACCTGTAACAAAAATGTGCAGTGGTTAAGGATTTATTCCATTAAGCTTGGCTAAACAATACTGCCTGATTTAATTAAAAACAAAAACAGAGAACTGTTTTTCATTCACAGATCTAATCAATGCAAGGCTTTCAGTTCTTCTAATTTATTTTTCTCAAATAATGAAACGTCTTTACACTGCAGACTTAAATCAGGGATTTGTTCCTGATCACTGTTTTCTATTTGTCTTCCTTTTTGTAATACCACACACTCCAAGCGTTCCAGTTCAACCTCAGAACACCATTCAGCCCATCGTCTTCCAGCATTACATCACCAGTAACATTGTCCACAGATTCCAACTCCTCACTTAAATCTACAACAGACTTTACTGAATGTTTTGTTCCATCAACAAATCCAAACAAACCAGTTCTGTAAAACTCACCAAAGGTTGCACAACTTGAAGGCTTGAGTTCACTATCAAAGCGATAAGGTAGAAATAACTGCATTATGCTTTGGTAAAACTTTTCTGGCTCTTTTGTTTCAGAGAAACGCGCATATCGAACAGCTGCTGGTTTTGTCCAAATTCTTTTTGCAATAAACCCAAAGTCATTATTCAACTTTATTGCATTTCTACATTTCTCAAGTTTTGTCAAAACGCTATAATCTGAAGCCAACTTAACATATTATTAAACATATTATCATTCGGCCTATTCTTATAGCGGTCAACTATACCAGTCATCCACATGTCTTTTGGGGTAAGACCCTGTGATGTAGCTTTTGTCTCAAAACAGAAATGGGAAAACTCATTTTCACAATATTATCACCAGTTGGAATAAAAATAACGCTCCGAGAAAACTCCTTTAAATGCATGTTGGTGAGTCTATACACTGCTTCCTGAGCACAAACATCACGGTTATGCAAATAGACTCTATCAAATCTCTTTAAAGCTTCTTTAGCACAAACATTTCCTTCTTTGGCTGCTTCTCTTTTTGTCCATTTCCTAGAAGAAAACCAATTTCACGTTAAATTTTTGACATGTAAGATACAATATAAACACAACATGCATATGTATCAACACGATATTGGATATCAATATTTGCATTCCAAGCTTTTAACAGCGGTCTACTATATGGATTAATCCAGATTTCTTTAATTTGCCTTTTCAACACCATTCCTACTAAATCGTTTAAATTCTGATTCAAATACATCTTGATTTATGCACAAGCCTTCAAACATTTCTTCCACGGTGCTATATGGACAGTTCTCACCCTAACCCTCCTGATTTTTATTTTATAAAGACACTAATATTTATTACAATACAGAGACATAAGAGTCGTCTTCTCTTATGAACAACACCACCAAACCAAAACAATAAGAACAGATCCAATAAAATTCTTAAATTACAAACTTTAAAACGATTGTTTCCTTAAAATAAGTATCACTGCTGTAGCATTTTACACACTGCATCCCTGTTTCTTTCAAAGCTCAGCTTATTAATAACACTTCCCAATAATTTATAATCTGTTACAATTTCAACTTGAAAAGTCATGAATGATTGTGCGGGTAATGCTGTTGGATTGGAATTTACAAAAGTCAGTGAACATATCTTCAGTTTTGGATACATTAGTGTAAATGTGGATCAAGTCTGTATTTTCTGTGACTGTGAAACAGGGAAATGTTCAATATGCACTGACTGGTTTTCATGTTTTGGTTTCTCTGCTGAATTCACCTGATACAGTAGGACCTGTTCCTGTGGCCTTAAGGAGGAAATGTTCTGTTTCTGTGTTTCTCATCAGTCGCCTGACATCAAGGTTTCCTTGTTGGTTCAGTCTGCGTTTGTTCGGCTTCATATCTACACCAGAAAGTTTCCACAGCCCCACAGTTTTACACAATCAGTTTTGGTTGCTTTTCGTTACTTTTGTTGTTGTTTTTTTTTTAAATCTACACAAATACCTCACAATGATGAAACTAAAAATGATTGTAGACACATTTGTAAGTTTATAAAAATGTAAAAGTATTCATTGTGGCAGTCAATATTTCCCTGATGATCCTTCAGTTGTTTTGCTGCCACTTGTGATGAATTCAGCAGACTGAACAGGATGTGGAGTGAAAGCCTTGTGTCTACAGAAAGTATCTCAGCTGATGAAGAGGTTTCAAGGGTCCATAGAGTAGATAGATTTACTGATTTTTAAAAAACACACTGGAGGACATTTCTGATTGGAACATCAATGATTAAAACACCTAAAGCAGACAAACGCAAGAGGACACTGTCCACCAACACCAGGGACGGGCTGGTTTTATACATGCCTGACAACGGATGTCGAGGTCAGTCTGGCATTCGTTAGAAAAAGACTGGACGTTATTATTTCACAACAAATAAAAGACCTACGGTGAAATCTGGAGTACGGACACAACCACAACGGAAAAAACAAAAATATCCCAACAGTCCACTGCAAGACCCTGTTAACACTGAAGAAAAACCTTGGTTGTTAAAGAAAAGTCTCAATGTTTACTATTGCATAGGTCTGTCACAACCAGTGGCTCAAAAAGCGGGTATGCAGTGTATGCAACGCATAGGGGGCGCTGCACTAGACGGGGCGCACAAACGATGTGGGGAATTTTTTTTTTTCTAGTCAGCATTTTATGTACTTAACAGCTGTTTGTGTATGAAAATGATCAATAACAGAGGAACAGCACTGATCAGGCGGCCCTCCCCTCCTGCCAGCCGCTCTCCCCTCCCATGTAGCTCGAGCAGCGGCCCTTGGAGAATGAGCTGAGGCGCGTTTTTTTTTTTTTTTTTAATTTGAATTGTAGTAATGCTCTCGACTACAGGGAGCTAAAGATGGGGCGGCAGATAAAACACCAGGGCACAAAACAGAAAACGGAAGAGGGGAGGAATAAAGATGTTGGAGAGACGAAGAAAAGCTTTTCAAAGTGGTTGAAAGACAAAAGGTAAGTAATGTCAGTGTAGCAACAAGAGAGTTGTAAATATTCAGGTTAGCTTAAGCTAGGCTAAAATGACAGGGCGGTTGTTTGTTGTCCAACGCGATTTATTCCGTATTGCTATAAATGTCTGATAGACACACCTATCACACACATCTCGACAATAAGTGTAATAATAACGACCAAAACAAAACAGAGGAAATATTAGGGTCAGCTAAATTGTCGTTTCGGGACCTAAATACGAACCTCCTCCTCGCCTCCCCACGAACTGACGCTGTTGTCATGGTTACCTAGAGACGGTTGCTACGCAGGCTCGGTGAGCTGCTACCAACCCGCGTCTTTTTAAAATGTCCACCCGATAAAACCTTAGAAGCAAAACCTCTGACAAAAACTCAGACGGTAGTAGGAAGACACACATTCCAGGCTAAACAACCAGAGTGAAGTTTAATAGGGGCATTCAAAATTGTGTCGGCGATATTCAGTGGCGCACAGTGGGGTTGTTTGATATCAGACAGAATGGGTCAGGAGAGGAACCGCAGACCCGTCAGAACCTAAAGAACCAGACATTAGTCTCTTCATCCTCATTCATTTCCCTGAGACCTAAAAATAATATAAATGGCGATTTTAAAGAACAAATCATACAAATAGATTAATAGTAAATAAATAAATATTGTGAAGAGAAACCGTTTATTTTTTTCAACATTAAAAACGTTTGTTAGGATTGTGTAGGAAACATTTTTTGATATCTTTTATAAATAGTGTTTTGTGGTTAATATTATTTCACCATTTTATTAATGTGGGTTTGCCAGTTTGGATCAGGCTTCCTATCAAGCTATAAGAACGATAGAAAACATGCTAACAAAAAGCCTCAGACCTGCAGCCACAGGCGGTTCTAGACACAGTCTAACAGAAGTGGCTCTTTGGCTCAAATATATATTAAATTATGACATGCGATGACATGTTCGCATACACCTCAGAAAGTATGTAGTTTGTGCCCCTGGTCACAACAAACAAATGTTACAGGACAATAAATTGTCCCAGAAGTTATTGTGATAAACGGTAATATTGTTGTACAATGGCAATGGTATAACAATGCAAGAACAGATTCTCATTTGTCAATAAACTTTAAATTCTAATGAAGATTCAACACTGGAACTGGAAGACCTTTTAAATAACCAAAATAAATAAAACAACAGAAACAACAAATAAAAAGGATTATTAAGTCTCTATAAACTAAATTATCCTTCAAAAACAGATCTGGTTGAGACCAAAACTCCAGACTGAAAACTTTCATCATCCATATTTAGGCAGAAATAGAAAAACAATAAATCAGGCAAATGGAAATTATTAAGTTTGTTTTAACTGATCATACAATTAATTGATTCATGGCACTTATTTCATGACGCTTGTTTTACATTTACATTGTTATAACCTTCTGTAAGTCTGAATCAGTTCAGTCTTTCTGGTAAATCCCGTTCTAATGTAAAATATGACAGATTATTGGATTAAGGACATTTCTAGCATACTACATGCAAACCGAGCAAATTTGTTATTTCAGAAGAGTTTATCAAACTGGTAGCCCTTTGTATGACTCTGTACCCATAAAACATACAGTTCTACCTTTGCCGTTTCGTGGTCATAATCCATGTTAGAGTAAATATTTCCACTCAGGTACTGTAATCTGTTGTTCTTGTGTCACACTGATGTGATTTCTCACCATTTTCAAATTTTCTGTCTCCATGGATACCGCCTCTATACTCAAACGACTTTCTTTGTTAGCTGGAGGCTTTCCGGTCGTTTACGCAAATGCGTTTCAGCTCGTTAAGGATTGGTGAATGATGTTGCTATGGGATTTTGTAATCAACCTGATTCTATTGGCTGTTAGATGTGTCAATCACCCAAATCAACCAATGGGCTGCAGAAAATCTCCGCTGTATATTTGGTTTTCTGACTCGATGCTTCTATAACCAGAGCGCCCAGGACTGTGCTTTTTAGTACTAATTCACTATTATATTGTTTACAAAAAAAAATCACTGTTATTAATTGCAAATAATATTTATAGCAAGATATAGGTTGGGGAAAAAATAAATTTAAAAAAAGAGAGAAATTTGTAATTGGTGCCAAAATGTCCAAAAATGGCACATTTGGAATGTTTGCCTGGAATTTTATCAACCAATACCTTTCTAAAATGTCTATGGTTCAGGTTTTTGGAATGAAATTTGGTCCAGTAATTGGTCAGAACCTGTATTGTGAATTGCTAGAGGTTCTATGTTTCCACTGCATGCTTTTAAAGAAAATCCACATTACGTAATGTATTCTATTAGAATTTATTACTTTTATTTAGTATTTTTTTCACTGTGTGCCATATGTATTTGTTCTTTCTCAGTAATACAAGTGTTGATTTTTAGACTTCTAGAGTATTCTCAGGAATATTACCGTTATCTTGATACCTGAACCAGTCAAATACACCTTGTAGTGTAGTGTAGTGTCCGGCTCCAGTCGGCCAGCTGCAGGTCCAACAGCTGGCGGCAGAACCGCAAGCCGGAGGCCTGTGACAGCAGCAGGGCCAGGCGGTGGTCGCCTAAACACACACATCACCATGGTTACACACACTCATTTGCCAAACACTGTTTATAGCTCCAGTTTAAATTCACTATCAGGTTCTGCTGGTCTCCATCAGAACCCGAGGTTCTGTCCGCTCCTCTCACCTTCCCTCTGGGCGAGTTGGCACGCCTCGCTGACGCGGCGGCCCGTCAGGTAGCTGAACAGTTTAAATTATAGGTTTAAATGATTTTATCACCAGATTAAATGAGAAAATCTGATCCATGTGTGAGTGAGGAAGAGGAGGAATGTGGAGCGGCGCAGGCTGCTCTACCTGGGCCTGCACCAAGAACTACCTTGTTGCTGAAATGTGCCATAAAACAGGGTTTATACAGGAATCCTAGACTTGAATTTACTACTTATTTTTACTATGGCTACAATATTTTTACTCCATCCATCCATTTTCTTCCACTTTATCCAGGGTTGGGTCGTGGGGGTAGCAGTTTAAAAAGGGTGGCCCAGACTTCCCTCTCCCCAGCCACTTGTTCCAGCTCCTCCAGGGGGGAATCCCAACTGTAACCCAGTGTTAAAAACAAAAGTAAATAATTAATAGATGGTGATTTAATGTCTTCTTCTACAAGATTAAAAAGTATAAATAGATTTCATGTCTTATTATACAGTAAGAGTTAAAAAGTAATAAAGTTAAAAAAAATAAGTTAATAAATATGTTCATAAATATAGATAAAAAGTTCTAAAAATCTTTAAAAACTTTGACATAATGCTTTTAGTGATTGCTTTTAGCGACGGATTAAACAACCAATAGCTGGCACAGTGTGATTTCACATCAGCCAATAAGGTTGATTGTCCCGCCTCTTTAACTGATGTGCTGAGATTTTGCTCAGACTGCGTTAGACACGCTTGAGAACTCAGCGCTAACGGTTGTTTCCGCTAATAGCCTGGAGATCTTGTCAAATTTGACAGACTCTTGGAAATCGGTAAGAAAAAACAACGTTAAAATAGATTCGCAAAATATATCATTCAAAATAGTAAATCCGTTTTTATTAAATCTCAGAAAGCTTCCCTTGTGAGCGGCTGAAGCCCGGAAAAATCCCCTTGTAGCGTCGTGTAGCATCAGAGCATCGGTGAGCCAACTGCCAAGCACGCGCTTGGCAGTTGGCTCAGTAAATTCGCTGAAATTTGGATAAAATACCGAGTAACTGATCAAATGTAATAAAAATAAAATTGTATTGTAAGATTTTTTATTATTATTATTGTGTATGTTGTATTTTATCTATGTAGTTGCACTTATTTTCTATTAGCACATGTTCTAATATTTCAACGGTGCTAATTCATGGTTCATGGTGCTGTAATGTGCTTTTCTGTTAGCATTGCTTGGGAACTTTCTGTTCTGAGTAGGTCAGAGCTAATGTGAGCTTCTAATCCACATTCTGATGTTAAATATAGTGTTATAGATGCACTTCATTGGCCCATATATATATATATATATATGTGTGTGTGTATATATATATATATATCTGTGTGTGTGTGTGTATTACCACATATAAGCTAATTTCTTTAGTTTTACTGATGTGTTGGTAATATTGAACTCTAATAACTTGAATATTGTTGTACAACATGGAAAAAACTTGAGAAATTATGAAATATCTTTTTGAATTGTAGCTTAAGCTTTATTGATATTAGCATCCTGTATTTTAAGATGCTTTACTTTGGCCTTGTTCCAGGTCAAGATCATCCTCTCCAGAACTTGGATGGCGAGCCCCAGCCCAGAGGACCGAGTGAACTGGTAGATGGTGACCCGACTGGTCACTAGCCGTGAGACATTGAATGAACATTTGACAGACACATAGAAAAGACCAAACAAGCATTGAAAGAACATTTGACAGACACATAGAAAAGAATGGGTTATTTCTTTTATTTTATTTTCTCATGTTGGTGGGATTGAGGAGGTCTTCGACGTATTCTGCACACCGGCCCACAACGTCCCAAGTTGAGGTCAGCAGCACACCATCCCCACTATAAACAGTGATGGTGCTGTACTGCTTGCCCCTCCTTAGATGCCGGATGGTGCACCAGAATCGCCTCGAAGCTGTGCGGAAGTCTTTCTCCATGGCCTCTCCAAAGTCCTCTCACACCCAGGTTTTTGCCTCAGTAACCACCTGAGCCGCATGCCACTTCACCCACTGGTACCCATCAGCTGCTTCCGGAGTCCCACAGGCCACAAAGGCTTGATAGGACTTCTTCTTCAGCCTGACAGCATCCCTCACCGAAGGTGTCCACCAACGGGTTAGAGGGTTGCCACCGCGACAGGCACTGACAACCTTGTGGCCATAGCTCCGATAAGCCGCCTTGACAATGGAGGCATGGAACATGGCCCACTCAGACTCAGTGTCCCCCATCTCCCCCGGAACTTGTTCAAAGTTCTGCCGGAGATGGGAGTTAAAGCTCCGTCTCACAGGGGATTCTGCCAGACGTTCCCAGCAGATCCTCACAACACGTTTGGGCCTGCCAGGTCTGACCGGCTTCCTCCCCCACCACCGGAGCCGACTTATCACCAGGTAGTGGTGAGTGGACAGCTCTGCACCTCTCTTCACCCGAGTGTCCAAGACATACGGCCGCAGGTCCAATGAAACGACAACAAAGTCGATCATCAAACTGGGGCCTAGGGCGTCCTGGTGCCAAGAGCACATATGGACACCCTTAAGCCTGAACATGGTGTTCGTTATGGACAATCCGTGACGAGCACAGAAGTCCAACAACAGAACACCACTCGAGTTCAGATCGGGAGGTGGGGGTGAGCGTTCCTCTCAACCACGCCCCACCAGGTCTCACTGTCATTGCCCACGTGAACGTTGAAGTCCCCCAGCAGAACAAGAGAGTCCCCAGGAGGGCCACTCCATCAGTTGAAACACCTTTCCAAAACCAGTCGCTCTCATCATCCTGAGGGAATTGAGAGACAACTATGTCCGACTTCTTCCCAGGAAAGTAATAGTCCAATTATCTTCTCCGTACCCCGCTCACTCTCCGGAAGTTTGAAAGCCTCGTGAAAAGCTCCTCTCTTTGTGCTGTGGTATCAGCCGCCACTTTCTTCTCGTCTGGCTCAGGAAGGTGTTTCTGAGCTCCCTCAGCTGCAGGTCGGTGGGTAAATTAGCCCAGAAGTTGTAGGGGGTGTTAAACCGCTGCCGCAGCTTCGGGAACCTTTCAAAGATCAAGTCAATGATGAAAAACTTGATCCCTACAGAAACACCTATGATAAAGCCCAGCAGCTGGTATGGAAACACGCATGAGAAGATCAAAACCAGCCAAAGTCCCACGTAGATCTTTACAGTGAGCTCTGGCCGGACCCACATGCACAGATTTTTTATCTTCTCAAGGATGTCGGCCGTGTTTCCAAAAACCTTCTGAGTTTTCTGAGCAGAATCAAAAGCCAAGTGGAACATCTGTAAGATATTTGGGTTGCCTTTTAGATGTTCCCCCGGCTCACACACGTCGGGTATGATGCTCCTCGGGATCCTCCAGCCTTTGGAAGTTAGATAATTTATGGAAAGGTGGAGAATCATGAGGAGCAGGATGGAGGGAATGGTCCAGCTATACCACACTGTGCACATGTAGACACAGAAAAAACAGAAAGTCATGTGCACAGAGCGCCAGCTGGATAAAGCAGACAAGTTTCTAAAAAAGTGTGCCACAGGTCTGAAGTCTCGTTCAAGGCGTCTCATGTTCTTTGTGATCTTTATGGGGCTTAGTGGGTCCTCCCTCTCCACAATCGCCTTTGGGTGGAAATGGAGTTTTTCCTTAAAAGCTCTAAGGCGATCGCGGATCTTCATTTTTTCTGCTGTTGCTCCTGGTCTCTATGAAAAGTGTGTGGGCTCAATGTTGGAGCGCAACACATTAAATCTTTAGAACTTCTTTGATCTATTGTGATTGGGTGGAAACGGAGGTTTTCCATGAAAACTCCGAAATGATTGTGAAGCCAATTCAGGAAGTTCTGGGACACACTTTGGTCCGCTATCTTCTCCTTAGCCGACATCACCACTTTTGCAAGGTCCCAATGAAACGAGAGCGTTGAGGGAAAAAGCGCCTCTCTCTGGCACAGAGAAGAGCATTAGAAATGCTCCTTCGGGCCGTGCTCCATCGGGCCCTTGCCGTGGCAATCCATCTGCTCCACCAGGTGTTTCTGGGCTCCCTCAGCTGCAGGTCGGTGGGTAAATTAGCCCAGAAGTTGTAGGGGGTGTTAAACCGCTGCCGCAGCTTCGGGAACCCTTACGGCTGCCACGCTGAACAGTTTGCCCATCGCCTTCGTTCTGGACCTGGGGAGACCCATCTCCCTCAGTACATCAGAGTTGCCTTCGTACCATTTTCCTCTGGCTCCCAGCGGGAAACCGAAGGTCTTAACGTTAGCCAGGCCAAACATGTTGCGAACCAAGGGTGCAAACTTTTCGTATTTGTTGACTTTGGACTCGGCTCTACGCCTCAGAGTAGAGGGTTTCATTTCAAAACAGATGGCCACGTCAACCACCAGGCCTCTGCCGTTCTTTAGCATGATCAGATCGGGCACCGCGGTTCCCAGGTGAGGACAGGTGATCCTCTTCTCCCGCTTGACATCCCAGCCAAGGGTCCAACCGATGACAGCCAACATACCGCAGATGTTATTGTGGTTGGCCATTCTGTTCTTCTTGAAAGACTTGCATTGGCTCACAACATGGATGATGCCCTCCCACCCCTCGCCACAGGCCCTGCAATTCGTGTTACCGCGCCTCCAACGGCTGAGAGTGGTCACAGTGCCAACCGTGCTGGAGCGAAGTTGGAGAGCCAGAATATAGTCAGATTCATGCAATCCCCAGTGGTCACCCAGCCAGCTGTTGCTGACCGGGTCTTTGGCGAAAGTGGCGAGGCCGCGACCCTGGCATTTAAGGCCGCACCATCGTTCATACTCTAGGTCCCTCCATCTCTTACCAATCGCGATGGGGCTGGTCTGTGCTAGCCTTTCAAGAAGACTTCCCTCCCCCTCCCCCCCAGTGGCAGCTACCCACCTTTTTTCGATCTCCGACTTGGGGAGCAGTGAGGGGGCTAGAGCTCTGCACTTGACATCTCCAGATTGGACCATCTTACACCACCTTTTGACCTGGCTAATTGGGATAACCTTTTCCAGCTTGGGCAGCCCCAGCCCGCCGTTCACCTTGGCGCTGTAGAAAAGGCCGTCGACGGTCGACTGACTCAGGTGAAGCCAAGATTTAACTCTGTTTCTTTATCTTTCATTATTTTTAGCTCCTCTCCAAAAGCTCCTTGATCATGTTGAAGAGGAGGGGCTGGAGAAACTGTAACGTCAGGTGTGACTTCATTTCTTACCTTTTCCCACAGACATCCGCCTGTTGTTCCTTGCAGTTGAAACGCCTTTCCAAAACCAGTTGCCATCGTCCTGACAGACCTGGGACACACTTTGGTCCGCTATCTTCTCCTTAGCCGACATCGCCACTTTTGCAAGGTCCCAATGAAACGAGAGCGTTGAGGGAAAAAAACGCCTCTCTCTTTCAAAGATCAAGTCAATGATGAAAAACTTGATCCCTACAGAAACACCTATGATAAAGCCCAGCAGCTGGTATGGAAACACGCATGAGAAGATCAAAACCAGCCAAAGTCCCACGTAGATCTTTACAGTGAGCTCTGGCCGGACCCACATGCACAGATTTTTTATCTTCTCAAGGATGTCGGCCATGTTTCCAAAAACCTTCTGGGTTTTCTGAGCAGAATCGAAAGCCAAGTGGAACATCTGTAAGACACTTGTGCCTTTTAGATGTTCCCCTGGCTCACACGTCGGGTATCTCTGGTCCAGAAATGTGAGCAGTGGGTCCAGGCAGAGGTTGAAAAGCAGAGGGGACATTGGGTCTCCCTGTTTCACTCCGACCTTTAGTGTAATTGACCGAGTACGCCCCCCGTGGGTGAGTACCCTGGAGCTGGCGTGCTTGTATGAGTTGCTGGTCAGGTCGCAGATGCCAGCGTCAACCTTCCTCAGCTCCAGCACCTCACGAATGTGCTGGTGTGAGACTGAGTCAAACGCGCGCGCCAGATTAATAAACACCACAGCGAGGGTCTCCTTGTGGCGAACCGCCCTCTGCACCACACCGTCAAGTAGCATCAGGTTACTACAGCCCTCGCCCCTAGTAAAGCCCTTCTGTGACGAGTGGGCAGGGCAGGCTTCGCTCAGTCTGTCACAGAGAATTTTAGACAGGAGCCTCAGGATGGTGGAGCTAAGAGAGATGGGCCTCCAGTTTTCTACTCTACTCAGCTCCACCAGATCCGAGCTCTTAGGGACCAGAGTTGTACGGCTCCTCTTGAGGAGACACCTGGGTTGCCTTTTAGATGTTCCCCTGGCTCACACGTCGGGTATGATGCTCCTCGGGATCCTCCAGCCTTTGGAAGTTAGATAATTTATGGAAAGGTGGAGAATCAAGAGGAGCAGGATGGAGGAAATGGTCCAGCTAAACCACACTGTGCACATGTAGACACAGAAAAAACAGAAAGTCATGTGCACAGAGCGCCAGCTGAATAAAGCAGGCAAGTTTCTAAAAAAGTGTGCCACAGGTCTGAAGTCTCGTTCAAGGCGTCTCATGTTTTTTGTCATCTTCATGGGGCTTAGTGGGTCCTCCCTCTCCACAATCGCCTTCTGGTGGAAACGGAGTTTTTCCCTAAAAATTCTAAAGCGATTGTTAATCCTCATTTCGGCTGCTGTTGATCCTGGTCTCTATGAAAACTGTGTGGGCTTATGTTGCATAAGTGTTGCTTATGCTCAGGGTGCTTGGTCTCTACATGGCGAAGCAGGTTGAAGCTTCATTGCCTCATTAACGAGCTGGTCACCACATTATGCAGAGCGGGCTTGGAATGTGGGAATAACCTACCAGGGTAAATCTATTTTCCTGTCTCTTCTCTGGGTCTTTTCCACTTTGCAAAGAAACTTTCCAAAGACATCTGATCTGTTTCTTACTCATTTTGCTGCTTGTGGGCTCAATGTTGGCGCTCAAGACGTAACCGAGAGAATCCGGTTAAATGATTTTCAAAACAATAGATCCTCCAGACTCAAGTAATACATAAAACGGAAATATTTAATTATTTCTTGCCCGGGGGTTGGGCATCACTGTTTTAAAGGATCTCTATTCCCCTTTCACGCTGGGGAATAGAGATTGGCAGTATTAAAAGGAAAAGTTGGGTTAAAGTCCCAGAGGAAATAAAAATTTAAAAATATATAAAATAAATAAATAAAAGAGGGGTGGGGTAGAGTCCCTCCCAGATGTTTGGGTTCGAGTCCCAAGCCGGGTTAAGAGAAAAAAAAGGAACCACAGGTTTCTAGGTTAGAGTCCTAGTGAAAGTCCTTATTGGTAAATAAGGCAAGTATTTTCTTGAGTTTTGGTTTTCTACATTGAGGGAACTAAACCCTTAGAGAATCCTAAAGACCTTTATCGGAAATAAAGGCCCCTCTTAGAGCAGTAAGAGGCAGAGCGACCACAAAGCTGATTTGTTGGATTCTGCAAAGACGTTTGCAGTCTAAAGAGGATAAGCCACCCAATTCAAGAAGAATGGGTTTACGTGGTTCCAGAACACAATCTCCTCCTCTGGGTGAAATGTTTGACTGTATGATAATTAAATATGGAGAAAAAAGTGTGTATGGTGTGGATGAATCGGTAAAAAGTGGTATTTTCCCTGTGGGTGGTTCATTGAAACTGACTGTTTTGAAAGGAGTACAAAGAGAAATTGAACATAAAGAAAGTACATTAAGAGAAAAAAACAGATGGAGACTAAGAGTTGTTGATCTTGAGAAAACATAAAGAATGTCTGGAATGCTGGATGAAAGAAAATGATCGTAGGGAAAGACAGAAAAATGCTAAACAAATGATTGGATGCAAGGATGATTCTGGGAAAATAGCGGGGCGACATGACAATGCTTCTGTTTCTACGATAAAATCTGAAAATGTTTTTGCTTCTGTGACTGCATCTTGTTGACATGTTTAGCAAATGGGTGGAAGCTTTACCATCAAAGCATGTGGACAGTCACACTGTAACTAAAGCTCTGCTGACTGAAATGATTCCACGATGGGGTATTCCTGACAGGATTAGCAGTGACAATGGCACACACTTTGTTAATGCTGCATTATCTGAAGTGGGAAAGTTTTAGGTACGACTCTGAAAACTCACTGGGTATCACCCACAGAGTGCATTTTAAAGACCAAACTAGCTAAATGCTGTGAGGAAACAGGTCTGTCATGGGTTAAAGCCCTACCAATCGTTTTGACTTATATGAGGATGCGAAGAAGAGCCAGGATTAACCTCAGTCCATTTGAAATCCTGTTTGGCCAACCTCCTAACTTGGGTTTACGGCCTCAGAGAAAGGTCCTTCCTTCCTTCCATGATGATGCAAAGTTGTCTTACTGTCAAAACCTGTCGAATGCGATTTCTCAAGTTTTTCAGACAGTGAAAGACGCATTGCCATGTCCTGCCGAGACTCCACTACATGCCATCAAACCCGGTGATTGGGTCGTGGTGAAAGACTTTCGGAGGACGCATTGGAACTCCAAGCGCTGGTAGGAACTGTTTCAAGTGCTGCTCGACACACTTACGACTGTTAAGGTTACAGAGCGGGCAACGTGGATTCACGCCAGCCAGTGTAAACGGGTACCGGAGCCTCCAGAGGACACTCATCCTGACGGGGAGGAATTCGTCCAGCAGTCGACAGAACAACAGACCAAGGAGAACGATACGCAACTTTCTGAATGAGGATAAATGACCTTACTGCTGCTGGTGTTAAGTGCTAGTAACCTCTGACACCCATCATTCGGGAAAAGAAAAGAGACGACACAAAGGAATACAGAAGGGACAAACGCATCAACGAACATTGGTTGTTTTGTACATCAAAAGGCTCCCCAACCAAAGAACTATTGCTGGTCCACTGGCGAGTGGTCGAAGTGGGGATTGAAGATTAAAATAAATATTAAAAGAGTTCCTGAGAGAAAGAAAGTTAAAGGGAGTTCATCATGACGGCGATCACACATTCATCTTGTTCCAATTGCAATTATTTGTGTTGGCTATTTTTAATTTTTTGTTGTTTGTTTGTATCACTCAGGTGGTGGGGTTTATTTCCCTCTGATAAGGTGGAAAATTTTCCTCTACATGAATTGCGAGATATTAAATGGCTGTCTACCGTTGATTTGCAACTTAAACATTCCACTCCTTACGCCTTGAATTTGTGGTACCACTATGCTAAGTATATTGCAGCACACTGGTTTCCATATTGAACAGGTCAAATTGCTATGTTTGCTCACACATGCCTTTAGCTGCCCACTCCCCAATGGTGATTCCACAGCCTTATCCAAACATCTCTGACTTGTTTCCAGACATTTTGAATTCTCCTCCACTTCCAGCTCTTAATGGTTCCACAAAGCTCTTTCAGGTCACCAACGCATTCTTTGAGGAACCTTTCATTGGCCCTGTTCACATTCCACCTGAAGTAGGATTTGACTGTTTTTTGAATTCCAAAGTTGAACTGATAGGTCACACTCCTACATTTATGGACAATATACCCCATTCATATTGCAAATCTGTACTTGTATGCTAACAATGCTTCTCTTAATTACTCTCGAGCTCCTCCAGGAACTATCTGTTCCCCTTATTACCAGGTGCCAGATGCCCTTGGCACTTTGCCCCGAATTGATATGTTCTGGCGCTGTGGATATTCCCTATACCTGGCTCTCCCAGCATATTGGGCCGGTAGGTGTGCCCCAGTTATAGCAAAGCATTCTTATGTTGTTGGCAGTATAGAAATTCATGAGCAACACCGACAAGTCCGCAGATCACCCATAGACCCGCATGACCCGATTTGGGGTTCAAATGTCCCAGAGGATGGCAAGTTGTGGACTCGGGGTCAGAGGGCTGTTCTATCCTTCCTTCCTTAGGTATTGGTAAAGTTATGCTTCGTGTGGAGACTTTGAGTTACAGGTTTGAGTCATTTGTTAATGATGGTTGGTCTTGGAGCGGCTAAAGTCGAATTAACTGCGTTAAGCCTAATGGCTCTTCAAAATAGAATGGTTCTAGATCAACTAACAGCTTCTACAGGGGGTTGTGTGATGGTGGGTGCTTCTTCTTGTACTTTTATTCCAGCTGATGATGAAGATGGTGGTGCTGTTGCTCATGCACTGTCTAACCTGACAGCTCTAAAGAACGCTCTTAATGATGACCATGCTTCTCCATCCGATTGGTTCTCGTGATTTTCAGGTAACGGTTGGAGACAACTCCTAATAAAACTTCTCACACCTGTGTTTATTGTATTGGGGATATTAGTGATCTTATCTTGCTATGTGAGTCCCCTACTTAAAAGGATAGTAGAAAATGTCATTAACGTTCATCTCCTGAAGTACACTTTCCTCACTCACAAAACCGATCAGTTCCGTAACCCTACCTACCTGAGTGATGGTTCTGATGACTTGGACTTTTTGTCCTCCAGTGATGAGGAGGTTAATGTGTAATGTTTGGCTTTTTTGTCTTTAAATAGTTAATCATTGATATTTTCAAGCTAGTATCCTAGCTTAGCTTTCCTATCCTGCTTTGCACATTACAGAAATGTCTATGTTTCACAAAAACAAATGCCTGTCCTTTCTGCATGTTCTGAATATGCATTTTATATTTTGATTTTACATTTCATTTGATCTGGAAATATGTTAGTTTTTTTTCTTTTTAGTTTTTTCCTTTTAAGGTTTAGTTGGAGTTTCCTTGTTAAGAATTGTTGTGGCATTGGTTTTAAATTGCTCAAAGAAATATATGTGATTCAGTACAAATTGTATTTCTAGCTACTTATAGGGAAGGTTTTCTATTAAGCTTGAATTTTTAAGTTTGACCTTGATTTTTGGTTCTTTTTACTACTTGACTTTATTATTTCTTGTTTGTTTGTTTTTTTAAACTTTTGGTTTTAGCTTTTGTGTAAAAAAAATTTTGTGTGTTTTTTGATTTTTTCATGTCTTTAATCATTGGTGTGATTCCTCCACAATTTTCCTGGACAAACATATACAGGATCGTCTCCCTGGCAAGGAGGGGTTGCAGGATAACTTTTCCTACCTGACAGTCATATTGTTACAGGGTTCAATAAGTGAATGCCGGTTGGTTTTTCGTATCTTGCGTATATGTTTTTTTTTTTTTTTTCTTTTTCTCACATCTTCCAGGATAGTGTTTGTTATATCTTTTAGCCAAAGAGGGAAATGATGATTAATATTAAATATTATATTTACTTATAATCAAAAGGGGGGGAAATGATGTGGAAAAATTACAATAAGGTCACACCTGCTAGTTGTATGGCTTTATGTCAGTGGTTCTTAACCTGGGTTCGATCGAACCCCAGAGGTTCGATGAGTCGGTCTCAGGGGTTCGGCGGAGCCTCTGCCGTGGAGGTAAAGACACACTTGTGTAAAGTCGTGATGATGCGCCCCACTTGGCCATCACTTACTGCAGAGGATCATGTTACATTGCTCAGCCAATCGGTGCTGCGGGGAATTTAGTACGCGAAGTATCAGCAGCTGTCGTAGTTGTACGTCGCGTGGTTTCTTTCTTAATATTTTAATCCATACTAAATATGTCGAGCAAAAAAAGAAGAAAATGAACAGACTTTGCTCTGAAGATGCACTTGCCAAGGTGAAGCCACGCCTCTCTGAACTGGTCTCCCAAAGACAACAGCAGAAGTCACACTGATTTGCAGGTATGTCATTTGTGCAATGCTTTATTCTGGCCCCAAAAAAGTATTTTGTGGATTCAAAATGACAAAAAACAAGTTAAATTTAAAATAAAAAATAATTAAGTTATTAAAATTTTTTGAATTCTTTGAAAAAAATCCAAATTTATTTTTAATTAGTAAAGTAGTGAAAAAATTATTTTGGGGACTGAAATTCTTTTATGGGGCCGAAATATTTTTTGTGGGCCAGAATAAAGTAAGACTGTAACTTGCTGTGAGTTCATGGTTTTGTTCTTTGAGCAAAGATGACGTTCATGCACGGCTCATTTTGTGCACCAGCAAAAAAACATATACCTATGTCTTTAATTTGGAAAAAAAATTATTTTATTTATCACTAAAGAAGGGTTCGGTGACTGCGCATATGAAACTGATGGGTTCGGTATATCAAAAAAGGTTAAGAACCACTGCTTTATGTTTATTCTAAGTTCCTGAATAGTCCCACCAAGATAAAGCTATTTGGGTTACATGTACAAGGTTGGACACTGTTTTTCTCAGCTGCATGGGAACCAGTCTGTTTCCCATGCTGTGGATCCCTTTTGTATAAAACCCGTGTGTTGTCTCTGCCTGGCAGAGTTTTCCGTTCAGACTTGCTCCATTATTGACTGTCCTACAAGCTCTCTGACTTGTGTGCAATTCATGAATAAACCTGATTGAGTGATTTTACCTGACCAGTGCTTGGAAATCGATTTTTCCACAACAGTCCTAAAATACAAAGGTCTCGATGGAGCCATGAGTTAAGTTTGGATTTATGTTCTTTAATCTTGTTTTCAATAGTTAAGGTTGATTCTTGGTTTTTGGTTATAACAGTTCCCAAGTATTTCATTTCAGATTTAATTGGAATGCTAGATATTTCTTTTAGGGGAGTGTCGTGAATGGCTATAAGCTCACATTTTTTAAAATTTAGCATTGGTCCTGAAGCCTCTGAAAAAAGTTTAATTTTATCAATTACAATTGGAACTTGCTTGTGATTTTTTAAGAAAACGGTGGTGTCGTCTGCTAACTGGCTAATGATTAATTCTGTACCGAAAACGTCTCATTTCTCAATGTCTGCACAGTTTGTAAGATAGCTTGCTAACATTTCTGCAACCAAATTAAAGAGATATGGGGAAAATGGGACACCCTGGAGGAATTCCAACATCAATGTTAAATCTAGCTGTGGTGTCCTTAGGTAGTATTACACAACTATTAATGTTTTGATATAGACCTCCAATTAAGTTAATAAAGTTTGCTCCAAAACCTAAATGTTCAAGAACTGAGAATAAGAATTGGTGTTCCACCGAGTCAAAGGCTTTATGAAAGTCAAGGAAAAGAATAAAGCCATCATCTTTGATCATGTCCCTATATTCTATCAGGTCCTTTTCCAGTCTAATATGGTTGTGGATTGATCTTCCTTTTAAGAAGCAAGACTGTGATTCTGCAATAATATTTGAGATTCCCGATCGGAGACGCATGGTAAATATGGTTGTTAGTAATTTATAATCTAAATTTCTGAGTGTAATAGGTCTTCTATTCTCAATAAATCTAGGGTCCTTGGGGACCGGACTCTTCCACCGTGGAGGCCGAAGCGGGTCGGCTGCCGCCGGGGAACCGCGGGACAGAGGAGAGTCCACGCGCTGAGGGAAGATGCCGGAGGTGAAGCGGGCCTGAAGAAGACCCCCGACTGCAGAGAGAGGAAGGTCAGAAACCAGCAGGAAACATGTCAGAAAATAGAAACAGATATAAAACCGTGTAGCCAACTACCTGTTTTCAAGGAGATCAGCTCCTGTAAACAACAGCACAGTTAGCTCCTTTTACAGGAATGTGGAGCCATTTTACCTATTTAGCCCTTACAGGTTTTTGCAGAAATTTAAGTCAGTAGATCCCAGGATTTTTCACACTAATAACTAGGTTTTATTATCAGCCTGGCGGGCCTCCAGGCTTTACTAAACCCCCACCAGGCTACGCTTAGTTTACAGTGGAAACAGATTAAGCCAGATTTATAGCTGAAGTACCATCCCATCCCTTAACTTGTCCTGCTTCACCTTAACGTTTTTACCAGGAGAGTTAAAGCTGCTGCTGACAGGATCTGGGCTGGAGGTTCACGACTGTAAATAGAAGTTATTGCAGAACCTCAAGTGTTAAAGGAAGATTCGGCCCATTTAGAGTTCATGAAATAAACATCAGAGAAAATATTGTAGCAATAATTAGAACCGCAGCAAAAAGGCAAACATGCCACAATGAAATGAATCAAAATGTCTCCTAAGCATCGGCGGACTGACAGGAGCCACAGGGGGATTCCAGGTAGATTCCAGGTAGATTCCAGGTAGACTCCAGAGATGTGCATCGCAGCAGCTGTTCCTCCAGGGCCGGCCCAAGGTAATATGGGGCCTTAGACAGAACCCCCCTCCCTCTGGAACCCGTCCTACTAAGAACCTCAGCATCACTAACATGTTTAAATATCGATCAGGTGAATCTGTGAGAAGGAGACCAGGTTTATTGGCCCAGTTTAAAATCAATCACTGATTATTGGTTATTTGCTGTGATGCATTTGTGAACAAACCCAATTCAAACACAATGATTACACCATATTGTAGCCATGGTAACGCAACAATCAAACTATCAAGATGATTCTTTAAACTTTTACAAAGTAAACGTCCTAATTAAATCCTACATGTACTATTTATTTTTCTCAGCTGAATGCATTAAATAAAATGTAATAACATTGTCATTCTCTATAAATGATGCTACAGGTTTAGATCTATGGGCTGTGTTACAATTAAACCATTTCTAGGGGCCCCTGAGTGTCTGGAGGCCCCTGAATGGCCCCTACCAGCAGCTATTGAGTTTTCTTTGCCTTGATATCCCAGTCTTATAATTCTAGATCTAGAAGTCTAACATCAAACTATTATATAGAGTTAACCCCTTTGAGCATTTTGATCTATAAATCAGTCTGCAGCCAGGTTGTTCTAGAGGTTAAATAGATATTATTAGGACTTAATTAGTAAAATGGCAGCAAATTTTCTTATTTCATAACTTCATAACCTTTGACCTTCTCTCCTCTGGTCTGTTTAACAGCTACAGTCTCAGATCAGCTCAGATCTCCAGGACTGTCAGCAGCAGAAACAGAAACTTTATACCTGTTGGGGAAAATATAGACTAGATTTGCTTTGCATTTCCCCACATGATGGCAATGATACAGTAGGAACCAATTAGATTCTTGATTAATATGGGTTGTTGCTATGTTGTTGTACGGAGTTTTTGTTCAATGTGCCCCTTTTTTAAATTTGAGCCCCGGCCCCTCCATAGGTCTCTGCACGGCCCTGACCCGGAGCAACAGAACCACCAACATTGAAACACCAAAATGATGAAACATCCATCAGTCAGACAGGAAATCCTGATTTACAATCAATCAATCAATTGAGTAATAAATCAACAAATTTATGGTTAATAACAACATTTATTCTAACATGATTGGACTGCAGTGAACATTAAACTCGTCCCAGCAGGCAGGTCAGGATTTTGTTTCTGTTTACCCAGCAGGTAAATCACCTGACTGGAATAAACCTGAAAACATCCAGATTTTTATTAATATGTCAGATAAAAAAATGCAAAAAAATCTAAATTATTACATCTTAATTATTCTGAAGCCACCTGGTGGAGAAAAGCTGCGATCAAAACAAACAATACTAGTAATAATAATAATAATAATAATAATAATCAATGATAATAAATGTGAATTTGATTCTTCCGGTTTAAATTATTTTATCACCAAATTAAATGAGACAATCTGATCAATGTGTGAGTGAGGAAGAGGAAGAGTGAGGAGGGGCGCAGGCTGCTCTACCTGGGCCTGCGGCGCCACGATCTGATTGGATGCTGGGAGAGACCAGTGTGTTCAAGTTGTGCTAAAAGCAGTTAGCCTGTCAGAAAGCTATGCTAGCCTAAAATAGCCTCAATGCTAAACATGTAGCAGCTAATGCTAATGTTAGCATTTATAATCACATTTCTACAGAAGTTCCATGAAATTGTGAAGATAAAAGGATAGAAAAACATTTTGAACCTGAAGAACAGATTAAAAATGATAAATATCTTTGTTATTTATTTCTATGACTTGTGATGTAAAGCAACAAGAACTGCTGTTGCTGAAATGTGCCATAAAACAGGCTTTATACAGGAATCCTAGACTTGAATTTACTACCTATGTTTACTATCACTACAATATTTTTACTCCATCCATCCATCCATCCATCCATCCATCCATCCATCCATCCATCCATCCATCCATGGTTGGTGGGTTGGAGGTAGGATCTTAAAAAGGGAGGACCAGACCTCCCTCTCCCCAGCCACTTGTTCCAGTTCCTCCAGGGGAATCCTGAGGCGTTCCCTGTCCTGGGTCTTCCCCGGGGCCTCCTCCTGGTGGGACGTGCCCGGAACACCTCACCAGGGAGGCGTCCAGGAGGCATCCTGACCAGATGCCCAAGCCACCTCAACTGGCTCCTCTCGATGTGAAGGAGCAGCGGCTCTACTCTGAGTCCCTCCCGGATGACTGAGCTTCTCACCCTATCTCTAAGGGAGAGCCCAGACAACCTACGGAGAAAACCCATTTCGGCCGCTTGTATCTGTGATCTCGTTCTATCGGTCATGACCCAAAGCTCATGACCATAGATGAGGGTGGGAACGTAGATCGACCGGTAAATCGAGAGCTTCGCTTTTTCACTCAGCTCTCTCTTCACCACGACAGACCGGTACAGCGCCCGCTTGACGGCAGACGCTGCGCCAATCCGCTTGTCGATCTCCAGCTCCCTTCTTCTCCCTCAATCGTGAACAAGATCTTGAGATACTTGAACTCCTCCACTTGGGGCAGGACACCTCCTACTCCCACCCCTCCACCCCCGACCCGGAGAAGGCACTCTACCCTTTTTTGGCTGAAGACCATGGACTCGGATTTGGAGGCACTGATCCTCATCCCAGCCGCTTCACACTCGGCTGCAAACCGCTCCAGCGAGAGCTGCAGATCACGACCTGATGAAGCCAACAGGACCACATCATCCACAAAAAGCAGAGACGTGATCCTAAGGCCACCAAAAAGGATCCCCTCAACACCTTGGCTGGTCCAGTGTTGCACGACCAGGACGAAAACCACATTGCTCTTCCTGAATCCGAGGTTCAACTATCCGATAGAACCTCCTCTCCAAGACCCCTGAATAGACCTTGCCAGGGAGGTTTAAGAGTGTGACACTCCTGTAATTGGAGCACACCCTCCGGTCCCCCTTTTTGAACAGGGGGACCACCACCCCAATCTGCCAATCCAGGGGACCTGCCCCCGATGTCCATGCAATATTGCAGAGCCAGCCAACACAACCCTACAACATTCAGAGCCTTAAGGAACTCCGGACGAATCTCATCCACCCCCGGAGCCCTGCCACCGAGGAGCTTTTTAAGCACCTCGGCGACCTCATCCCCAGAGATTGAAGAGCCCAACCCAGAGTCCCCAGGCTCAGCTTCCTCAATGGAAGGCCCTCCGATTTTCTGCCTCCTGGTGCTCCCTCCGATTCTCCCTTGACGACTCCAGGTGGTCCCAGGGCTCCCTCGACGCCTCCAGGTGGTCCCAGGGCTCCCTCGACGCCTCCAGGTGGTCCCAAGGCTCCCTCGACGCCTCCAGGTGGTCTCAGGGCTCCCTCGACGACTCCAGGTGGTCCCAGGGCTAACTCGACGCCTCCAGGTGGTCCCAGGGCTCCCTCGACGCCTCCAGGTGGCTCAGGGCTCCCTCGACGACTCCAGGTGGTCCCAGGGCTCCCTCGACGCCTCCAGGTGGTCCCAGGGCTCCCTCGACGACTCCAGGTGGTCCCAGGGCTCCCTTGACGCCTCCAGGTGGTCCCAGGGCTCCCTCGACGCCTCCAGGTGGTCCCAGGGCTCCCTCGACGACTCCAGGTGGTCCCAGTGCTCCCTCGACGACTCCAGGTGGTCCCAGAGCTCCCTCGTCGCCTCCAGGTGGTCCGGCCCCTGCGCCGACATTGTCCGCCGGACCGGCCTTCAGGGATTCGTCTCCTGCACCACCAACGTTGCCCCCTTGCTGGATGGATGGATAGTTTTGGCCCCACTTGGAGAACATTCAATTCCCATGAAGACAGAAGAGCCAAGGCTGGGTTCCCGAAGCTGCGGCAGCGGTTTGACACCCCCTATACCTTCTGGGCTAATTTACCCACCGACCTGCAGCTTAGGGAGCCCAGAAACACCTTCCTGAGCAGATGGATTACCACAGCAAGGGGCAGCCATCTTGCTGTGGTAATCCACATTTTAGAAAACAAAAGAAATGTTTTAATCACACCTTAGCAGAATATAGAGACCAATTAACTAAAGTCATGATTTTAGACTGTGGCAGGAAGCCGGAGTACCCGGAGAGAAACCTGCAAACAGGAAACTACTTTTTGAAGAGAGGGGGCAAAGGTCAACTAGACAAGCCAAATCAACCAACAGTCATTTTGTTGGACTCTGGGATGAAGCCGGAGAGAACCCACTAATGCACTTGGGGAAAATGCAAACCCCATAAAGACAAAAGAACCCAGGCAGGAACTCAGACCCAGGCAAATGTCTTATTAAAAGAAAAGAAAAGAAAAGAAATCACACCTAAGCAAAATTTAGAAACCAATTAAGTAAACAGTCTCAATTTCAGACTGTGGCAGGAAGCCGGAGCACCCGGAGAGAAACCTGCAAACAGGAAACCTGTCAAATCTTTTTACCTTTCAATCTAATAATTTAATTTAACTGAACACATCAGGATAAGTGTTCAGTCCCAGTCAGATTTCTCCAGCCTCAAATGGTCAATTATGATTTGTTCTGGGATTTTTTTATCTTCCGAATTTGTTCTTTTTAGCTCCTCTCCAAAAGATCCTTGATCATGTTGAAGAGGAGGGGCTGGAGAAACTGTAACGTCAGGTGTGATTTCATTTCTTACCTTTTCCCAAAGACATCCGCCGGTTGTTCCTTGCCGTTGAAACGCCTTTCCAAAACTAGTTGCTGCCGTCGTCCAGACAGACCTGGGGCACACTTTTGTCCGCTACCTTCTCCTAACCCGACATCGCCACTTTTGGAAGGTCCCAATGAATCGAGAGCGTTGAGGGAGAAAACGCCTCTCTCTGGCACCGAGAAGAGCATTAGAAATGCTCCTTCGGGCCGTGCTCCATCGGGCCCTTGCCGTGGCAATCCATCTGCTCCACCAGGTGTTTCTGGGCTCCCTCAGCTGCAGGTCGGTGGGTAAACTAGCCCAGAAGTTGTAGGGGGTGTTAAACCGCTGCCGCAGCTTCGGGAACCTTTCAAAGATAAAGTCAATGATGAAAATCTTGATCCCTACAGAAACACCTATGATAAAACCCAGCAGCTGGCATGGCAACACGCATGAGAAGATCAAAACCAGCCAGAGTCCCACGTAGATCTTTACTGTGGGCTCTGGCCGGACCCAAATGCACAGATTTTTGATCTTCTCAAGCGTGTCGGCCATGTTTCCAAAAAGCTCCTGGGTTTTCTGAGCAGAATTGAAAGCCAAGTGGACCATCTGTAAGACACTTGTGCCTTTCAGATGTTCCCCTGGCTCACACATGTCGGGTATGATGCTCCCCGGGATCCTCCAGCCTTTGGTAATTAAATAATTTATGGAAAGTTGGAGAATCCCGAGGAGCACGATGGAGGAAAATGTCCAGCTAAACCACACTGTGCACATGTACAGACAGAAAAAACAGGCTGTCATGTACACAGAGTGCCAGCTGGACAAAGCAGACAGGTTTTTAAAAAGGTGTGCCACAGGTCTGAAGTCTCGTTCAAGGCGTCTCATGTTCTTTGTGATCTTTATGGGGCTTAGTGGGTCCTCCCTCTCCACAATCGCCTTTGGGTGGAAACGGAGTTTTTCCCTAAACGCTCTAAGGCGATCGCGGATCTTCATTTTGGCTGCCGTTGTTCCTGGTCTCTATGAAAACTGTTTGGGCTCAATGTTGGAGCGCAACACATTAAATCTTTAGAACTTCTTTGATCTATTGTGATGTACATGATGTCATCTATGACCTCATCAGTGAGCTCACTGGACTTCTGGGGCAAGGTCTTGCTTCTGATCGTTGCTATGGAAACGATCAGAACAGTTCTGAATGAGTCAAGCTGAAATAATGACTAAATACTTAAATATTAAGTAATATTTTTTATTTAACATGAAGAGATTAACAGTAGATTTCTACAAATTAGAATTTTTGTGTTTGTGGTTTTCCGTACCTGCGGTGGTATAAGTGGTTGTGTATTCCAACCCTGACTGGTTTTAATGGAGTAGGCGGGCGTGGCGGCGTGGCGAAGTGACCTGTAACACCATTGCCATATGTTTGGCTCTAGATTCCACATGTTTCGACTGAGCTGCACCAAACTTACTGGGATGGATCCTTATCCAGCCCCAGACAGGAATCCATAAGAATCCTTGGTGGGCGTGGCCTAATTTATCTACAGCGCCCCCTAGAAGCTTTTAAAACATCAGCTCCAAGCCATGCTTCAACCCAGACGTATGAAACTTGGTACACATGTGTATCTGGTCAGGACCTACAAAAACGTCTCTTGGAGCCATGGTCCAAACTCAACAGGAAGACGGTCATTTTGGATCAAAGCCGCCATTTCCTCTTTTTTATAGACGTCTCATCTGATCGAACTCGTCCTACAGCTTTTGAGATACGGACTTCAGAATCACTCAGCATAACCTTGAGGCACTGAAGGTCAAACAGTTATCACAGGATTTTTCATGTGGGCGTGGCTTAGTGTCAAAGTCTGACTATTTGCCATAAAACATCAAGGTGCAATAACTTCCACATACAAAGTCAGAGCTGCATCAGACTTTCTATGTCTCATTATAGACCAGCCCTCATCACATTCACATGGTTAACTGATGACATAACCTCTGCCCCACCCACTTCCAACAGGAAGTCACCTGTTTTTTCTGCTGGATTTCTTACTTTTACACTTTGATTCATATATAAGTGACATAAATGACATGATGATGAAGTCTCTCAGAAAATACTGAAATTATTGTTTGATCCCTACTTCTTCACTGTGTGTATGATCAAATGGGATCATCTAACTCTTCATAACAACACATCATGTCTATCAAACCTTACAGGAAGTTCTTGCTAATCTTTCACTACTAAACAGGAAGTGACAATAACTCATCTCCTGGATGTCAGACATCAGCCATCACATTTTTACACAACATGTGCTCCTTTACCCAATAACAACACTTTTGATAAGCAACTATCGACTCACAGTTGACAATAAACGTTTTGATTCATATTCAATTGCCCTGATTAAATGATTTTTTCCTGTGCCAGCACCACCTGTAACAAAAATGTGCAGTGGTTAAGGATTTATTCCATTAAGCTTGGCTAAACAATACTGCCTGATTTAATTAAAAACAAAAACAGAGAACTGTTTTTCATTCACAGATCTAATCAATGCAAGGCTTTCAGTTCTTCTAATTTATTTTTCTCAAATAATGAAACGTCTTTACACTGCAGACTTAAATCAGGGATTTGTTCCTGATCACTGTTTTCTATTTGTCTTCCTTTTTGTAATACCACACACTCCAAGCGTTCCAGTTCAACCTCAGAACACCATTCAGCCCATCGTCTTCCAGCATTACATCACCAGTAACATTGTCCACAGATTCACTCCTACTTAAATCTACAACAGACTTTACTGAATGTTTTGTTCCATCAACAAATCCAAACAAACCAGTTCTGTAAAACTCACCAAAGGTTGCACAACTTGAAGGCTTGAGTTCACTATCAAAGCGATAAGGTAGAAATAACTGCATTATGCTTTGGTAACACTTTTCTGGCTCTTTTGTTTCAGAGAAACGCGCATATCGAACAGCTGCTGGTTTTGTCCAAATTCTTTTTGCAATAAACCCAAAGTCATTATTCAACTTTATTGCATTTCTACATTTCTCAAGTTTTGTCAAAACGCTATAATCTGAAGCCAACTTAACATATTATTAAACATATTATCATTCGGCCTATTCTTATAGCGGTCAACTATACCAGTCATCCACATGTCTTTTGGGGTAAGACCCTGTGATCTAGCTTTTGTCTCAAAACAGAAATGGGAAAACTCATTTTCACAATATTATCACCAGTTGGAATAAAAATAACGCTCCGAGAAAACTCCTTTAAATGCATGTTGGTGAGTCTATACACTGCTTCCTGAGCACAAACATCACGGTTATGCAAATAGACTCTATCAAATCTCTTTAAAGCTTCTTTAGCACAAACATTTCCTTCTTTGGCTGCTTCTCTTTTTGTCCATTTCCTAGAAGAAAACCAATTTCACGTTAAATTTTTGACATGTAAGATACAATATAAACACAACATGCATATGTATCAACACGATATTGGATATCAATATTTGCATTCCAAGCTTTTAACAGCGGTCTACTATATGGATTAATCCAGATTTCTTTAATTTGCCTTTTCAACACCATTCCTACTAAATCGTTTAAATTCTGATTCAAATACATCTTGATTTATGCACAAGCCTTCAAACATTTCTTCCACGGTGCTATATGGACAGTTCTCACCCTAACCCTCCTGATTTTTATTTTATAAAGACACTAATATTTATTACAATACAGAGACATAAGAGTCGTCTTCTCTTATGAACAACACCACCAAACCAAAACAATAAGAACAGATCCAATAAAATTCTTAAATTACAAACTTTAAAACGATTGTTTCCTTAAAATAAGTATCACTGCTGTAGCATTTTACACACTGCATCCCTGTTTCTTTCAAAGCTCAGCTTATTAATAACACTTCCCAATAATTTATAATCTGTTACAATTTCAACTTGAAAAGTCATGAATGATTGTGCGGGTAATGCTGTTGGATTGGAATTTACAAAAGTCAGTGAACATATCTTCAGTTTTGGATACATTAGTGTAAATGTGGATCAAGTCTGTATTTTCTGTGACTGTGAAACAGGGAAATGTTCAATATGCACTGACTGGTTTTCATGTTTTGGTTTCTCTGCTGAATTCACCTGATACAGTAGGACCTGTTCCTGTGGCCTTAAGGAGGAAATGTTCTGTTTCTGTGTTTCTCATCAGTCGCCTGACATCAAGGTTTCCTTGTTGGTTCAGTCTGCGTTTGTTCGGCTTCATATCTACACCAGAAAGTTTCCACAGCCCCACAGTTTTACACAATCAGTTTTGGTTGCTTTTCGTTACTTTTGTTGTTGTTTTTTTTTTAAATCTACACAAATACCTCACAATGATGAAACTAAAAATGATTGTAGACACATTTGTAAGTTTATAAAAATGTAAAAGTATTCATTGTGGCAGTCAATATTTCCCTGATGATCCTTCAGTTGTTTTGCTGCCACTTGTGATGAATTCAGCAGACTGAACAGGATGTGGAGTGAAAGCCTTGTGTCTACAGAAAGTATCTCAGCTGATGAAGAGGTTTCAAGGGTCCATAGAGTAGATAGATTTACTGATTTTTTAAAAACACACTGGAGGACATTTCTGATTGGAACATCAATGATTAAAACACCTAAAGCAGACAAACGCAAGAGGACACTGTCCACCAACACCAGGGACGGGCTGGTTTTATACATGCCTGACAACGGATGTCGAGGTCAGTCTGGCATTCGTTAGAAAAAGACTGGACGTTATTATTTCACAACAAAATAAAAGACCTACGGTGAAATCTGGAGTACGGACACAACCACAACGGAAAAAACAAAAATATCCCAACAGTCCACTGCAAGACCCTGTTAACACTGAAGAAAAACCTTGGTTGTTAAAGAAAAGTCTCAATGTTTACTATTGCATAGGTCTGTCACAACCAGTGGCTCAAAAAGCGGGTATGCAGTGTATGCAACGCATAGGGGGCGCTGCACTAGACGGGGCGCACAAACGATGTGGGGAATTTTTTTTTTTCTAGTCAGCATTTTATGTACTTAACAGCTGTTTGTGTATGAAATGATCAATAACAGAGGAACAGCACTGATCAGGCGGCCCTCCCCTCCTGCCAGCCGCTCTCCCCTCCCATGTAGCTCGAGCAGCGGCCCTTGGAGAATGAGCTGAGGCGCGTTTTTTTTTTTTTTTTTTTAATTTGAATTGTAGTAATGCTCTCGACTACAGGGAGCTAAAGATGGGGCGGCAGATAAAACACCAGGGCACAAAACAGAAAACGGAAGAGGGGGAGGAATAAAGATGTTGGAGAGACGAAGAAAAGCTTTTCAAAGTGGTTGAAAGACAAAAGGTAAGTAATGTCAGTGTAGCAACAAGAGAGTTGTAAATATTCAGGTTAGCTTAAGCTAGGCTAAAATGACAGGCGGTTGTTGTTGTCCAACGCGATTTATTCCGTATTGCTATAAATGTCTGATAGACACACCTATCACACACATCTCGACAATAAGTGTAATAATAACGACCAAAACAAAACAGAGGAAATATTAGGGTCAGCTAAATTGTCGTTTCGGGACCTAAATACGAACCTCCTCCTCGCCTCCCCACGAACTGACGCTGTTGTCATGGTTACCTAGAGACGGTTGCTACGCAGGCGCGGTGAGCTGCTACCAACCCGCGTCTTTTTAAAATGTCCACCCGATAAAACCTTAGAAGCAAAACCTCTGACAAAAACTCAGACGGTAGTAGGAAGACACACATTCCAGGCTAAACAACCAGAGTGAAGTTTAATAGGGGCATTCAAAATTGTGTCGGCGATATTCAGTGGCGCACAGTGGGTTGTTTGATATCAGACAGAATGGGTCAGGAGAGGAACCGCAGACCCGTCAGAACCTAAAGAACCAGACATTAGTCTCTTCATCCCTCAGTCATTTCCTGAGACCTAAAAATAATATAAATGGCGATTTAAAGAACAAATCATACAAATAGATTAATAGTAAATAAATAAATATTGTGAAGAGAAACCGTTTATTTTTTTCAACATTAAAAACGTTTGTTAGGATTGTGTAGGAACATTTTTTGATATCTTTTATAAATAGTGTTTTGTGGTTAATATTATTTCACCATTTTATTAATGTGGGTTGCCAGTTTGGATCAGGCTTCCTATCAAGCTATAAGAACGATAGAAAACATGCTAACAAAAAGCCTCAGACCTGCAGCCCACAGGCGGTTCTAGACACAGTCTAACAGAAGTGGCTCTTTGGCTCAAATATATATTAAATTATGACATGCGATGACATGTTCGCATACACCTCAGAAAGTATGTAGTTGTGCCCCTGGTCACAACAACAAATGTTACAGGACAATAAATTGTCCCAGAAGTTATTGTGATAAACGGTAATATTGTTGTACAATGGCAATGGTATAACAATGCAAGAACAGATTCTCATTTGTCAATAAACTTTAAATTCTAATGAAGATTCAACACTGGAACTGGAAGACCTTTTAAATAACCAAAATAAATAAAACAACAGAAACAACAAATAAAAAGGATTATTAAGTCTCTATAAACTAAATTATCCTTCAAAAACAGATCTGGTTGAGACCAAAACTCCAGACTGAAAACTTTCATCATCCATATTTAGGCAGAAATAGAAAAACAATAAATCAGGCAAATGGAAATTATTAAGTTTGTTTTAACTGATCATACAATTAATTGATTCATGGCACTTATTTCATGACGCTTGTTTTACATTTACATTGTTATAACCTTCTGTAAGTCTGAATCAGTTCAGTCTTTCTGGTAAATCCCGTTCTAATGTAAAATATGACAGATTATTGGATTAAGGACATTTCTAGCATACTACATGCAAACCGAGCAAATTTGTTATTTCAGAAGAGTTTATCAAACTGGTAGCCCTTTGTATGACTCTGTACCCATAAAACATACAGTTCTACCTTTGCCGTTTCGTGGTCATAATCCATGTTAGAGTAAATATTTCCACTCAGGTACTGTAATCTGTTGTTCTTGTGTCACACTGATGTGATTTCTCACCATTTTCAAATTTTCTGTCTCCATGGATACCGCCTCTATACTCAAACGACTTTCTTTGTTAGCTGGAGCTTTCCGGTCGTTTACGCAAATGCGTTTCAGCTCGTTAAGGATTGGTGAATGATGTTGCTATGGGATTTTGTAATCAACCTGATTCTATTGGCTGTTAGATGTGTCAATCACCCAAATCAACCAATGGGCTGCAGAAAATCTCCGCTGTATATTTGGTTTTCTGACTCGATGCTTCTATAACCAGAGCGCCCAGGACTGTGCTTTTTAGTACTAATTCACTATTATATTGTTTACAAAAAAAATCACTGTTATTAATTGCAAATAATATTTATAGCAAGATATAGGTTGGGGAAAAAATAAATTTAAAAAAAGAGAGAAATTTGTAATTGGTGCCAAAATGTCCAAAAATGGCACATTTGGAATGTTTGCCTGGAATTTTATCAACCAATACCTTTCTAAAATGTCTATGGTTCAGGTTTTTGGAATGAAATTTGGTCCAGTAATTGGTCAGAACCTGTATTGTGAATTGCTAGAGGTTCTATGTTTCCACTGCATGCTTTTAAAGAAAATCCACATTACGTAATGTATTCTATTAGAATTTATTACTTTTATTTAGTATTTTTTTCACTGTGTGCCATATGTATTTGTTCTTTCTCAGTAATACAAGTGTTGATTTTTAGACTTCTAGAGTATTCTCAGGAATATTACCGTTATCTTGATACCTGAACCAGTCAAATACACCTTGTAGTGTAGTGTAGTGTCCGGCTCCAGTCGGCCAGCTGCAGGTCCAACAGCTGGCGGCAGAACCGCAAGCCGGAGGCCTGTGACAGCAGCAGGGCCAGGCGGTGGTCGCCTAAACACACACATCACCATGGTTACACACACTCATTTGCCAAACACTGTTTATAGCTCCAGTTTAAATTCACTATCAGGTTCTGCTGGTCTCCATCAGAACCCGAGGTTCTGTCCGCTCCTCTCACCTTCCCTCTGGGCGAGTTGGCACGCCTCGCTGACACGGCGGCCCGTCAGGTAGCTGAACAGTTTAAATTATAGGTTTAAATGATTTTATCACCAGATTAAATGAGAAAATCTGATCCATGTGTGAGTGAGGAAGAGGAGGAATGTGGAGCGGCGCAGGCTGCTCTACCTGGGCCTGCACCAAGAACTACCTTGTTGCTGAAATGTGCCATAAAACAGGGTTTATACAGGAATCCTAGACTTGAATTTACTACTTATTTTTACTATGGCTACAATATTTTTACTCCATCCATCCATTTTCTTCCACTTTATCCAGGGTTGGGTCGTGGGGGTAGCAGTTTAAAAAGGGTGGCCCAGACTTCCCTCTCCCCAGCCACTTGTTCCAGCTCCTCCAGGGGGGAATCCCAACTGTAACCCAGTGTTAAAAACAAAAGTAAATAATTAATAGATGGTGATTTAATGTCTTCTTCTACAAGATTAAAAAGTATAAATAGATTTCATGTCTTATTATACAGTAAGAGTTAAAAAGTAATAAAGTTAAAAAAAATAAGTTAATAAATATGTTCATAAATATAGATAAAAAGTTCTAAAAATCTTTAAAAACTTTGACATAATGCTTTTAGTGATTGCTTTTAGCGACGGATTAAACAACCAATAGCTGGCACAGTGTGATTTCACATCAGCCAATAAGGTTGATTGTCCCGCCTCTTTAACTGATGTGCTGAGATTTTGCTCAGACTGCGTTAGACACGCTTGAGAACTCAGCGCTAATGGTTGTTTCCGCTAATAGCCTGGAGATCTTGTCAAATTTGACAGACTCTTGGAAATCGGTAAGAAAAAACAACGTTAAAATAGATTCGCAAAATATATCATTCAAAATAGTAAATCCGTTTTTATTAAATCTCAGAAAGCTTCCCTTGTGAGCGGCTGAAGCCCGGAAAAATCCCCTTGTAGCGTCGTGTAGCATCAGAGCATCGGTGAGCCAACTGCCAAGCACGCGCTTGGCAGTTGGCTCAGTAAATTCGCTGAAATTTGGATAAAATACCGAGTAACTGATCAAATGTAATAAAAATAAAATTGTATTGTAAGATTTTTTATTATTATTATTGTGTATGTTGTATTTTATCTATGTAGTTGCACTTATTTTTCTATTAGCACATGTTCTAATATTTCAACGGTGCTAATTCATGGTTCATGGTGCTGTAATGTGCTTTTCTGTTAGCATTGCTTGGGAACTTTCTGTTCTGAGTAGGTCAGAGCTAATGTGAGCTTCTAATCCACATTCTGATGTTAAATATAGTGTTATAGATGCACTTCATTGGCCCATATATATATATATATATATGTGTGTGTGTATATATATATATATATCTGTGTGTGTGTGTGTATTACCACATATAAGCTAATTTCTTTAGTTTTACTGATGTGTTGGTAATATTGAACTCTAATAACTTGAATATTGTTGTACAACATGGAAAAAACTTGAGAAATTATGAAATATCTTTTTGAATTGTAGCTTAAGCTTTATTGATATTAGCATCCTGTATTTTAAGATGCTTTACTTTGGCCTTGTTCCAGGTCAAGATCATCCTCTCCAGAACTTGGATGGCGAGCCCCAGCCCAGAGGACCGAGTGAACTGGTAGATGGTGACCCGACTGGTCACTAGCCGTGAGACATTGAATGAACATTTGACAGACACATAGAAAAGACCAAACAAGCATTGAAAGAACATTTGACAGACACATAGAAAAGAATGGGTTATTTCTTTTATTTTATTTTCTCATGTTGGTGGGATTGAGGAGGTCTTCGACGTATTCTGCACACCGGCCCACAACGTCCCAAGTTGAGGTCAGCAGCACACCATCCCCACTATAAACAGTGATGGTGCTGTACTGCTTGCCCCTCCTTAGATGCCGGATGGTGCACCAGAATCGCCTCGAAGCTGTGCGGAAGTCTTTCTCCATGGCCTCTCCAAAGTCCTCTCACACCCAGGTTTTTGCCTCAGTAACCACCTGAGCCGCATGCCACTTCACCCACTGGTACCCATCAGCTGCTTCCGGAGTCCCACAGGCCACAAAGGCTTGATAGGACTTCTTCTTCAGCCTGACAGCATCCCTCACCGAAGGTGTCCACCAACGGGTTAGAGGGTTGCCACCGCGACAGGCACTGACAACCTTGTGGCCATAGCTCCGATAAGCCGCCTTGACAATGGAGGCATGGAACATGGCCCACTCAGACTCAGTGTCCCCCATCTCCCCCGGAACTTGTTCAAAGTTCTGCCGGAGATGGGAGTTAAAGCTCCGTCTCACAGGGGATTCTGCCAGACGTTCCCAGCAGATCCTCACAACACGTTTGGGCCTGCCAGGTCTGACCGGCTTCCTCCCCCACCACCGGAGCCGACTTATCACCAGGTAGTGGTGAGTGGACAGCTCTGCACCTCTCTTCACCCGAGTGTCCAAGACATACGGCCGCAGGTCCAATGAAACGACAACAAAGTCGATCATCAAACTGGGGCCTAGGGCGTCCTGGTGCCAAGAGCACATATGGACACCCTTAAGCCTGAACATGGTGTTCGTTATGGACAATCCGTGACGAGCACAGAAGTCCAACAACAGAACACCACTCGAGTTCAGATCGGGAGGTGGGGGTGAGCGTTCCTCTCAACCACGCCCCACCAGGTCTCACTGTCATTGCCCACGTGAACGTTGAAGTCCCCCAGCAGAACAAGAAAGTCCCCAGGAGGGCCACTCCATCAGTTGAAACACCTTTCCAAAACCAGTCGCTCTCATCATCCTGAGGGAATTGAGAGACAACTATGTCCGACTTCTTCCCAGGAAAGTAATAGTCCAATTATCTTCTCCGTACCCGCTCACTCTCCGGAAGTTTGAAAGCCTCGTGAAAAGCTCCTCTCTTTGTGCTGTGGTATCAGCCGCCACTTTCTTCTCGTCTGGCTCAGGAAGGTGTTTCTGAGCTCCCTCAGCTGCAGGTCGGTGGGTAAATTAGCCCAGAAGTTGTAGGGGGTGTTAAACCGCTGCCGCAGCTTCGGGAACCTTTCAAAGATCAAGTCAATGATGAAAAACTTGATCCCTACAGAAACACCTATGATAAAGCCCAGCAGCTGGTATGGAAACACGCATGAGAAGATCAAAACCAGCCAAAGTCCCACGTAGATCTTTACAGTGAGCTCTGGCCGGACCCACATGCACAGATTTTTTATCTTCTCAAGGATGTCGGCCGTGTTTCCAAAAACCTTCTGAGTTTTCTGAGCAGAATCAAAAGCCAAGTGGAACATCTGTAAGATATTTGGGTTGCCTTTTAGATGTTCCCCGGCTCACACACGTCGGGTATGATGCTCCTCGGGATCCTCCAGCCTTTGGAAGTTAGATAATTTATGGAAAGGTGGAGAATCATGAGGAGCAGGATGGAGGGAATGGTCCAGCTATACCACACTGTGCACATGTAGACACAGAAAAAACAGAAAGTCATGTGCACAGAGCGCCAGCTGGATAAAGCAGACAAGTTTCTAAAAAAGTGTGCCACAGGTCTGAAGTCTCGTTCAAGGCGTCTCATGTTCTTTGTGATCTTTATGGGGCTTAGTGGGTCCTCCCTCTCCACAATCGCCTTTGGGTGGAAATGGAGTTTTTCCTTAAAAGCTCTAAGGCGATCGCGGATCTTCATTTTTTCTGCTGTTGCTCCTGGTCTCTATGAAAAGTGTGTGGGCTCAATGTTGGAGCGCAACACATTAAATCTTTAGAACTTCTTTGATCTATTGTGATTGGGTGGAAACGGAGGTTTTCCATGAAAACTCCGAAATGATTGTGAAGCCAATTCAGGAAGTTCTGGGACACACTTTGGTCCGCTATCTTCTCCTTAGCCGACATCACCACTTTTGCAAGGTCCCAATGAAACGAGAGCGTTGAGGGAAAAAGCGCCTCTCTCTGGCACAGAGAAGAGCATTAGAAATGCTCCTTCGGGCCGTGCTCCATCGGGCCCTTGCCGTGGCAATCCATCTGCTCCACCAGGTGTTTCTGGGCTCCCTCAGCTGCAGGTCGGTGGGTAAATTAGCCCAGAAGTTGTAGGGGGTGTTAAACCGCTGCCGCAGCTTCGGGAACCCTTACGGCTGCCACGCTGAACGCCCATCGCCTTCGTTCTGGACCTGGGGAGACCCATCTCCCTCAGTACATCAGAGTTGCCTTCGTACCATTTTCCTCTGGCTCCCAGCGGGAAACCGAAGGTCTTAACGTTAGCCAGGCCAAACATGTTGCGAACCAAGGGTGCAAACTTTTCGTATTTGTTGACTTTGGACTCGGCTCTACGCCTCAGAGTAGAGGGTTTCATTTCAAAACAGATGGCCACGTCAACCACCAGGCCTCTGCCGTTCTTTAGCATGATCAGATCGGGCACCGCGGTTCCCAGGTGAGGACAGGTGATCCTCTTCTCCCGCTTGACATCCCAGCCAAGGGTCCAACCGATGACAGCCAACATACCGCAGATGTTATTGTGGTTGGCCATTCTGTTCTTCTTGAAAGACTTGCATTGGCTCACAACATGGATGATGCCCTCCCACCCCTCGCCACAGGCCCTGCAATTCGTGTTACCGCGCCTCCAACGGCTGAGAGTGGTCACAGTGCCAACCGTGCTGGAGCGAAGTTGGAGAGCCAGAATATAGTCAGATTCATGCAATCCCCAGTGGTCACCCAGCCAGCTGTTGCTGACCGGGTCTTTGGCGAAAGTGGCGAGGCCGCGACCCTGGCATTTAAGGCCGCACCATCGTTCATACTCTAGGTCCCTCCATCTCTTACCAATCGCGATGGGGCTGGTCTGTGCTAGCCTTTCAAGAAGACTTCCCTCCCCCTCCCCCCCAGTGGCAGCTACCCACCTTTTTTCGATCTCCGACTTGGGGAGCAGTGAGGGGGCTAGAGCTCTGCACTTGACATCTCCAGATTGGACCATCTTACACCACCTTTTGACCTGGCTAATTGGGATAACCTTTTCCAGCTTGGGCAGCCCCAGCCCGCCGTTCACCTTGGCGCTGTAGAAAAGGCCGTCGACGGTCGACTGACTCAGGTGAAGCCAAGATTTAACTCTGTTTCTTTATCTTTCATTATTTTTAGCTCCTCTCCAAAAGCTCCTTGATCATGTTGAAGAGGAGGGGCTGGAGAAACTGTAACGTCAGGTGTGACTTCATTTCTTACCTTTTCCCACAGACATCCGCCTGTTGTTCCTTGCAGTTGAAACGCCTTTCCAAAACCAGTTGCCATCGTCCTGACAGACCTGGGACACACTTTGGTCCGCTATCTTCTCCTTAGCCGACATCGCCACTTTTGCAAGGTCCCAATGAAACGAGAGCGTTGAGGGAAAAAACGCCTCTCTCTTTCAAAGATCAAGTCAATGATGAAAAACTTGATCCCTACAGAAACACCTATGATAAAGCCCAGCAGCTGGTATGGAAACACGCATGAGAAGATCAAAACCAGCCAAAGTCCCACGTAGATCTTTACAGTGAGCTCTGGCCGGACCCACATGCACAGATTTTTTATCTTCTCAAGGATGTCGGCCATGTTTCCAAAAACCTTCTGGGTTTTCTGAGCAGAATCGAAAGCCAAGTGGAACATCTGTAAGACACTTGTGCCTTTTAGATGTTCCCCTGGCTCACACGTCGGGTATCTCTGGTCCAGAAATGTGAGCAGTGGGTCCAGGCAGAGGTTGAAAAGCAGAGGGGACATTGGGTCTCCCTGTTTCACTCCGACCTTTAGTGTAATTGACCGAGTACGCCCCCCGTGGGTGAGTACCCTGGAGCTGGCGTGCTTGTATGAGTTGCTGGTCAGGTCGCAGATGCCAGCGTCAACCTTCCTCAGCTCCAGCACCTCACGAATGTGCTGGTGTGAGACTGAGTCAAACGCGCGCGCCAGATTAATAAACACCACAGCGAGGGTCTCCTTGTGGCGAACCGCCCTCTGCACCACACCGTCAAGTAGCATCAGGTTACTACAGCCCTCGCCCCTAGTAAAGCCCTTCTGTGACGAGTGGGCAGGGCAGGCTTCGCTCAGTCTGTCACAGAGAATTTTAGACAGGAGCCTCAGGATGGTGGAGCTAAGAGAGATGGGCCTCCAGTTTTCTACTCTACTCAGCTCCACCAGATCCGAGCTCTTAGGGACCAGAGTTGTACGGCTCCTCTTGAGGAGACACCTGGGTTGCCTTTTAGATGTTCCCCTGGCTCACACGTCGGGTATGATGCTCCTCGGGATCCTCCAGCCTTTGGAAGTTAGATAATTTATGGAAAGGTGGAGAATCAAGAGGAGCAGGATGGAGGAAATGGTCCAGCTAAACCACACTGTGCACATGTAGACACAGAAAAAACAGAAAGTCATGTGCACAGAGCGCCAGCTGAATAAAGCAGGCAAGTTTCTAAAAAAGTGTGCCACAGGTCTGAAGTCTCGTTCAAGGCGTCTCATGTTTTTTGTCATCTTCATGGGGCTTAGTGGGTCCTCCCTCTCCACAATCGCCTTCTGGTGGAAACGGAGTTTTTCCCTAAAAATTCTAAAGCGATTGTTAATCCTCATTTCGGCTGCTGTTGATCCTGGTCTCTATGAAAACTGTGTGGGCTTATGTTGCATAAGTGTTGCTTATGCTCAGGGTGCTTGGTCTCTACATGGCGAAGCAGGTTGAAGCTTCATTGCCTCATTAACGAGCTGGTCACCACATTATGCAGAGCGGGCTTGGAATGTGGGAATAACCTACCAGGGTAAATCTATTTTCCTGTCTCTTCTCTGGGTCTTTTCCACTTTGCAAAGAAACTTTCCAAAGACATCTGATCTGTTTCTTACTCATTTTGCTGCTTGTGGGCTCAATGTTGGCGCTCAAGACGTAACCGAGAGAATCCGGTTAAATGATTTTCAAAACAATAGATCCTCCAGACTCAAGTAATACATAAAACGGAAATATTTAATTATTTCTTGCCCGGGGGTTGGGCATCACTGTTTTAAAGGATCTCTATTCCCCTTTCACGCTGGGGAATAGAGATTGGCAGTATTAAAAGGAAAAGTTGGGTTAAAGTCCCAGAGGAAATAAAAATTTAAAAATATATAAAATAAATAAATAAAAGAGGGGTGGGGTAGAGTCCCTCCCAGATGTTTGGGTTCGAGTCCCAAGCCGGGTTAAGAGAAAAAAAAGGAACCACAGGTTTCTAGGTTAGAGTCCTAGTGAAAGTCCTTATTGGTAAATAAGGCAAGTATTTTCTTGAGTTTTGGTTTTCTACATTGAGGGAACTAAACCCTTAGAGAATCCTAAAGACCTTTATCGGAAATAAAGGCCCCTCTTAGAGCAGTAAGAGGCAGAGCGACCACAAAGCTGATTTGTTGGATTCTGCAAAGACGTTTGCAGTCTAAAGAGGATAAGCCACCCAATTCAAGAAGAATGGGTTTACGTGGTTCCAGAACACAATCTCCTCCTCTGGGTGAAATGTTTGACTGTATGATAATTAAATATGGAGAAAAAAGTGTGTATGGTGTGGATGAATCGGTAAAAAGTGGTATTTTCCCTGTGGGTGGTTCATTGAAACTGACTGTTTTGAAAGGAGTACAAAGAGAAATTGAACATAAAGAAAGTACATTAAGAGAAAAAAACAGATGGAGACTAAGAGTTGTTGATCTTGAGAAAACATAAAGAATGTCTGGAATGCTGGATGAAAGAAAATGATCGTAGGGAAAGACAGAAAAATGCTAAACAAATGATTGGATGCAAGGATGATTCTGGGAAAATAGCGGGGCGACATGACAATGCTTCTGTTTCTACGATAAAATCTGAAAATGTTTTTGCTTCTGTGACTGCATCTTGTTGACATGTTTAGCAAATGGGTGGAAGCTTTACCATCAAAGCATGTGGACAGTCACACTGTAACTAAAGCTCTGCTGACTGAAATGATTCCACGATGGGGTATTCCTGACAGGATTAGCAGTGACAATGGCACACACTTTGTTAATGCTGCATTATCTGAAGTGGGAAAGTTTTAGGTACGACTCTGAAAACTCACTGGGTATCACCCACAGAGTGCATTTTAAAGACCAAACTAGCTAAATGCTGTGAGGAAACAGGTCTGTCATGGGTTAAAGCCCTACCAATCGTTTTGACTTATATGAGGATGCGAAGAAGAGCCAGGATTAACCTCAGTCCATTTGAAATCCTGTTTGGCCAACCTCCTAACTTGGGTTTACGGCCTCAGAGAAAGGTCCTTCCTTCCTTCCATGATGATGCAAAGTTGTCTTACTGTCAAAACCTGTCGAATGCGATTTCTCAAGTTTTTCAGACAGTGAAAGACGCATTGCCATGTCCTGCCGAGACTCCACTACATGCCATCAAACCCGGTGATTGGGTCGTGGTGAAAGACTTTCGGAGGACGCATTGGAACTCCAAGCGCTGGTAGGAACTGTTTCAAGTGCTGCTCGACACACTTACGACTGTTAAGGTTACAGAGCGGGCAACGTGGATTCACGCCAGCCAGTGTAAACGGGTACCGGAGCCTCCAGAGGACACTCATCCTGACGGGGAGGAATTCGTCCAGCAGTCGACAGAACAACAGACCAAGGAGAACGATACGCAACTTTCTGAATGAGGATAAATGACCTTACTGCTGCTGGTGTTAAGTGCTAGTAACCTCTGACACCCATCATTCGGGAAAAGAAAAGAGACGACACAAAGGAATACAGAAGGGACAAACACATCAACGAACATTGGTTGTTTTGTACATCAAAAGGCTCCCCAACCAAAGAACTATTGCTGGTCCACTGGCGAGTGGTCGAAGTGGGGATTGAAGATTAAAATAAATATTAAAAGAGTTCCTGAGAGAAAGAAAGTTAAAGGGAGTTCATCATGACGGCGATCACACATTCATCTTGTTCCAATTGCAATTATTTGTGTTGGCTATTTTTAATTTTTTGTTGTTTGTTTGTATCACTCAGGTGGTGGGGTTTATTTCCCTCTGATAAGGTGGAAAATTTTCCTCTACATGAATTGCGAGATATTAAATGGCTGTCTACCGTTGATTTGCAACTTAAACATTCCACTCCTTACGCCTTGAATTTGTGGTACCACTATGCTAAGTATATTGCAGCACACTGGTTTCCATATTGAACAGGTCAAATTGCTATGTTTGCTCACACATGCCTTTAGCTGCCCACTCCCCAATGGTGATTCCACAGCCTTATCCAAACATCTCTGACTTGTTTCCAGACATTTTGAATTCTCCTCCACTTCCAGCTCTTAATGGTTCCACAAAGCTCTTTCAGGTCACCAACGCATTCTTTGAGGAACCTTTCATTGGCCCTGTTCACATTCCACCTGAAGTAGGATTTGACTGTTTTTTGAATTCCAAAGTTGAACTGATAGGTCACACTCCTACATTTATGGACAATATACCCCATTCATATTGCAAATCTGTACTTGTATGCTAACAATGCTTCTCTTAATTACTCTCGAGCTCCTCCAGGAACTATCTGTTCCCCTTATTACCAGGTGCCAGATGCCCTTGGCACTTTGCCCCGAATTGATATGTTCTGGCGCTGTGGATATTCCCTATACCTGGCTCTCCCAGCATATTGGGCCGGTAGGTGTGCCCCAGTTATAGCAAAGCATTCTTATGTTGTTGGCAGTATAGAAATTCATGAGCAACACCGACAAGTCCGCAGATCACCCATAGACCCGCATGACCCGATTTGGGGTTCAAATGTCCCAGAGGATGGCAAGTTGTGGACTCGGGGTCAGAGGGCTGTTCTATCCTTCCTTCCTTAGGTATTGGTAAAGTTATGCTTCGTGTGGAGACTTTGAGTTACAGGTTTGAGTCATTTGTTAATGATGGTTGGTCTTGGAGCGGCTAAAGTCGAATTAACTGCGTTAAGCCTAATGGCTCTTCAAAATAGAATGGTTCTAGATCAACTAACAGCTTCTACAGGGGGTTGTGTGATGGTGGGTGCTTCTTCTTGTACTTTTATTCCAGCTGATGATGAAGATGGTGGTGCTGTTGCTCATGCACTGTCTAACCTGACAGCTCTAAAGAACGCTCTTAATGATGACCATGCTTCTCCATCCGATTGGTTCTCGTGATTTTCAGGTAACGGTTGGAGACAACTCCTAATAAAACTTCTCACACCTGTGTTTATTGTATTGGGGATATTAGTGATCTTATCTTGCTATGTGAGTCCCCTACTTAAAAGGATAGTAGAAAATGTCATTAACGTTCATCTCCTGAAGTACACTTTCCTCACTCACAAAACCGATCAGTTCCGTAACCCTACCTACCTGAGTGATGGTTCTGATGACTTGGACTTTTTGTCCTCCAGTGATGAGGAGGTTAATGTGTAATGTTTGGCTTTTTTGTCTTTAAATAGTTAATCATTGATATTTTCAAGCTAGTATCCTAGCTTAGCTTTCCTATCCTGCTTTGCACATTACAGAAATGTCTATGTTTCACAAAAACAAATGCCTGTCCTTTCTGCATGTTCTGAATATGCATTTTATATTTTGATTTTACATTTCATTTGATCTGGAAATATGTTAGTTTTTTTTCTTTTTAGTTTTTTCCTTTTAAGGTTTAGTTGGAGTTTCCTTGTTAAGAATTGTTGTGGCATTGGTTTTAAATTGCTCAAAGAAATATATGTGATTCAGTACAAATTGTATTTCTAGCTACTTATAGGGAAGGTTTTCTATTAAGCTTGAATTTTTAAGTTTGACCTTGATTTTTGGTTCTTTTTACTACTTGACTTTATTATTTCTTGTTTGTTTGTTTTTTTAAACTTTTGGTTTTAGCTTTTGTGTAAAAAAAATTTTGTGTGTTTTTTGATTTTTTCATGTCTTTAATCATTGGTGTGATTCCTCCACAATTTTCCTGGACAAACATATACAGGATCGTCTCCCTGGCAAGGAGGGGTTGCAGGATAACTTTTCCTACCTGACAGTCATATTGTTACAGGGTTCAATAAGTGAATGCCGGTTGGTTTTTCGTATCTTGCGTATATGTTTTTTTTTTTTTTTCTTTTTCTCACATCTTCCAGGATAGTGTTTGTTATATCTTTTAGCCAAAGAGGGAAATGATGATTAATATTAAATATTATATTTACTTATAATCAAAAGGGGGGGAAATGATGTGGAAAAATTACAATAAGGTCACACCTGCTAGTTGTATGGCTTTATGTCAGTGGTTCTTAACCTGGGTTCGATCGAACCCCAGAGGTTCGATGAGTCGGTCTCAGGGGTTCGGCGGAGCCTCTGCCGTGGAGGTAAAGACACACTTGTGTAAAGTCGTGATGATGCGCCCCACTTGGCCATCACTTACTGCAGAGGATCATGTTACATTGCTCAGCCAATCGGTGCTGCGGGGAATTTAGTACGCGAAGTATCAGCAGCTGTCGTAGTTGTACGTCGCGTGGTTTCTTTCTTAATATTTTAATCCATACTAAATATGTCGAGCAAAAAAAGAAGAAAATGAACAGACTTTGCTCTGAAGATGCACTTGCCAAGGTGAAGCCACGCCTCTCTGAACTGGTCTCCCAAAGACAACAGCAGAAGTCACACTGATTTGCAGGTATGTCATTTGTGCAATGCTTTATTCTGGCCCCAAAAAAGTATTTTGTGGATTCAAAATGACAAAAAACAAGTTAAATTTAAAATAAAAAATAATTAAGTTATTAAAATTTTTTGAATTCTTTGAAAAAAATCCAAATTTATTTTTAATTAGTAAAGTAGTGAAAAAATTATTTTGGGGGCTGAAATTCTTTTATGGGGCCGAAATATTTTTTGTGGGCCAGAATAAAGTAAGACTGTAACTTGCTGTGAGTTCATGGTTTTGTTCTTTGAGCAAAGATGACGTTCATGCACGGCTCATTTTGTGCACCAGCAAAAAAACATATACCTATGTCTTTAATTTGGAAAAAAATTATTTTATTTATCACTAAAGAAGGGTTCGGTGACTGCGCATATGAAACTGATGGGTTCGGTATCTCAAAAAAGGTTAAGAACCACTGCTTTATGTTTATTCTAAGTTCCTGAATAGTCCCACCAAGATAAAGCTATTTGGGTTACATGTACAAGGTTGGACACTGTTTTTCTCAGCTGCATGGGAACCAGTCTGTTTCCCATGCTGTGGATCCCTTTTGTATAAAACCCGTGTGTTGTCTCTGCCTGGCAGAGTTTTCCGTTCAGACTTGCTCCATTATTGACTGTCCTACAAGCTCTCTGACTTGTGTGCAATTCATGAATAAACCTGATTGAGTGATTTTACCTGACCAGTGCTTGGAAATCGATTTTTCCACAACAGTCCTAAAATACAAAGGTCTCGATGGAGCCATGAGTTAAGTTTGGATTTATGTTCTTTAATCTTGTTTTCAATAGTTAAGGTTGATTCTTGGTTTTTGGTTATAACAGTTCCCAAGTATTTCATTTCAGATTTAATTGGAATGCTAGATATTTCTTTTAGGGGAGTGTCGTGAATGGCTATAAGCTCACATTTTTTAAAATTTAGCATTGGTCCTGAAGCCTCTGAAAAAAGTTTAATTTTATCAATTACAATTGGAACTTGCTTGTGATTTTTTAAGAAAACGGTGGTGTCGTCTGCTAACTGGCTAATGATTAATTCTGTACCGAAAACGTCTCATTTCTCAATGTCTGCACAGTTTGTAAGATAGCTTGCTAACATTTCTGCAACCAAATTAAAGAGATATGGGGAAAATGGGACACCCTGGAGGAATTCCAACATCAATGTTAAATCTAGCTGTGGTGTCCTTAGGTAGTATTACACAACTATTAATGTTTTGATATAGACCTCCAATTAAGTTAATAAAGTTTGCTCCAAAACCTAAATGTTCAAGAACTGAGAATAAGAATTGGTGTTCCACCGAGTCAAAGGCTTTATGAAAGTCAAGGAAAAGAATAAAGCCATCATCTTTGATCATGTCCCTATATTCTATCAGGTCCTTTTCCAGTCTAATATGGTTGTGGATTGATCTTCCTTTTAAGAAGCAAGACTGTGATTCTGCAATAATATTTGAGATTCCCGATCGGAGACGCATGGTAAATATGGTTGTTAGTAATTTATAATCTAAATTTCTGAGTGTAATAGGTCTTCTATTCTCAATAAATCTAGGGTCCTTGGGGACCGGACTCTTCCACCGTGGAGGCCGAAGCGGGTCGGCTGCCGCCGGGGAACCGCGGGACAGAGGAGAGTCCACGCGCTGAGGGAAGATGCCGGAGGTGAAGCGGGCCTGAAGAAGACCCCCGACTGCAGAGAGAGGAAGGTCAGAAACCAGCAGGAAACATGTCAGAAAATAGAAACAGATATAAAACCGTGTAGCCAACTACCTGTTTTCAAGGAGATCAGCTCCTGTAAACAACAGCACAGTTAGCTCCTTTTACAGGAATGTGGAGCCATTTTACCTATTTAGCCCTTACAGGTTTTTGCAGAAATTTAAGTCAGTAGATCCCAGGATTTTTCACACTAATAACTAGGTTTTATTATCAGCCTGGCGGGCCTCCAGGCTTTACTAAACCCCCACCAGGCTACGCTTAGTTTACAGTGGAAACAGATTAAGCCAGATTTATAGCTGAAGTACCATCCCATCCCTTAACTTGTCCTGCTTCACCTTAACGTTTTTACCAGGAGAGTTAAAGCTGCTGCTGACAGGATCTGGGCTGGAGGTTCACGACTGTAAATAGAAGTTATTGCAGAACCTCAAGTGTTAAAGGAAGATTCGGCCCATTTAGAGTTCATGAAATAAACATCAGAGAAAATATTGTAGCAATAATTAGAACCGCAGCAAAAAGGCAAACATGCCACGATGAAATGAATCACAATGTCCCCAAAGCATTGGTGGACTGACAGGAGCCACAGGGGGATTCCAGGTAGATTCCAGGTAGATTCCAGGTAGACTCCAGAGATGTGCATCGCAGCAGCTGTTCCTCCAGGGCCGGCCCAAGGTAATATGGGGCCTTAGACAGAACCCCCCTCCCTCTGGAACCCGTCCTACTAAGAACCTCAGCATCACTAACATGTTTAAATATCAATCAGGTGAATCTGTGAGAAGGAGACCAGGTTTATTGGCCCAGTTTAAAATCAATCACTGATTATTGGTTATTTGCTGTGATGCATTTGTGAACAAACCCAATTCAAACACAATGATTACACCATATTGTAGCCATGGTAACGCAACAATCAAACTATCAAGATGATTCTTTAAACTTTTACAAAGTAAACGTCCTAATTAAATCCTACATGTACTATTTATTTTTCTCAGCTGAATGCATTAAATAAAATGTAATAACATTGTCATTCTCTATAAATGATGCTACAGGTTTAGATCTACAGTCTGTGTTACAATTAAACCATTTCTAGGGGCCCCTGAGTGTCTGGAGGCCCCTGAATGGCCCCTACCAGCAGCTATTGAGTTTTCTTTGCCTTGATATCCCAGTCTTATAATTCTAGATCTAGAAGTCTAACATCAAACTATTATATAGAGTTAACCCCTTTGAGCATTTTGATCTATAAATCAGTCTGCAGCCAGGTTGTTCTAGAGGTTAAATAGATATTATTAGGACTTAATTAGTAAAATGGCAGCAAATTTTCTTATTTCATAACTTCATAACCTTTGACCTTCTCTCCTCTGGTCTGTTTAACAGCTACAGTCTCAGATCAGCTCAGATCTCCAGGACTGTCAGCAGCAGAAACAGAAACTTTATACCTGTTGGGGAAAATATAGACTAGATTTGCTTTGCATTTCCCCACATGATGGCAATGATATAGTAGGAACCAATTAGATTCTTGATTAATATGGGTTGTTGCTATGTTGTTGTACGGAGTTTTTGTTCAATGTGCCCCTTTTTTAAATTTGAGCCCCGGCCCCTCCATAGGTCTCTGCACGGCCCTGACCCGGAGCAACAGAACCACCAACATTGAAACACCAAAATGATGAAACATCCATCAGTCAGACAGGAAATCCTGATTTACAATCAATCAATCAATTGAGTAATAAATCAACAAATTTATGGTTAATAACAACATTTATTCTAACATGATTGGACTGCAGTGAACATTAAACTCGTCCCAGCAGGCAGGTCAGGATTTTGTTTCTGTTTACCCAGCAGGTAAATCACCTGACTGGAATAAACCTGAAAACATCCAGATTTTTATTAATATGTCAGATAAAAAAATGCAAAAAAATCTAAATTATTACATCTTAATTATTCTGAAGCCACCTGGTGGAGAAAAGCTGCGATCAAAACAAACAATACTAGTAATAATAATAATAATAATAATAATAATCAATGATAATAAATGTGAATTTGATTCTTCCGGTTTAAATTATTTTATCACCAAATTAAATGAGACAATCTGATCAATGTGTGAGTGAGGAAGAGGAAGAGTGAGGAGGGGCGCAGGCTGCTCTACCTGGGCCTGCGGCGCCACGATCTGATTGGATGCTGGGAGAGACCAGTGTGTTCAAGTTGTGCTAAAAGCAGTTAGCCTGTCAGAAAGCTATGCTAGCCTAAAATAGCCTCAATGCTAAACATGTAGCAGCTAATGCTAATGTTAGCATTTATAATCACATTTCTACAGAAGTTCCATGAAATTGTGAAGATAAAAGGATAGAAAAACATTTTGAACCTGAAGAACAGATTAAAAATGATAAATATCTTTGTTATTTATTTCTATGACTTGTGATGTAAAGCAACAAGAACTGCTGTTGCTGAAATGTGCCATAAAACAGGCTTTATACAGGAATCCTAGACTTGAATTTACTACCTATGTTTACTATCACTACAATATTTTTACTCCATCCATCCATCCATCCATCCATCCATCCATCCATCCATCCATCCATCCATGGTTGGTGGGTTGGAGGTAGGATCTTAAAAAGGGAGGACCAGACCTCCCTCTCCCCAGCCACTTGTTCCAGTTCCTCCAGGGGAATCCCGAGGCGTTCCCTGTCCTGGGTCTTCCCCGGGGCCTCCTCCTGGTGGGACGTGCCCGGAACACCTCACCAGGGAGGCGTCCAGGAGGCATCCTGACCAGATGCCCAAGCCACCTCAACTGGCTCCTCTCGATGTGAAGGAGCAGCGGCTCTACTCTGAGTCCCTCCCGGATGACTGAGCTTCTCACCCTATCTCTAAGGGAGAGCCCAGACAACCTACGGAGAAAACCCATTTCGGCCGCTTGTATCTGTGATCTCGTTCTATCGGTCATGACCCAAAGCTCATGACCATAGATGAGGGTGGGAACGTAGATCGACCGGTAAATCGAGAGCTTCGCTTTTTCACTCAGCTCTCTCTTCACCACGACAGACCGGTACAGCGCCCGCTTGACGGCAGACGCTGCGCCAATCCGCTTGTCGATCTCCAGCTCCCTTCTTCTCCCTCAATCGTGAACAAGATCTTGAGATACTTGAACTCCTCCACTTGGGGCAGGACACCTCCTACTCCCACCCCTCCACCCCCGACCCGGAGAAGGCACTCTACCCTTTTTTGGCTGAAGACCATGGACTCGGATTTGGAGGCACTGATCCTCATCCCAGCCGCTTCACACTCGGCTGCAAACCGCTCCAGCGAGAGCTGCAGATCACGACCTGATGAAGCCAACAGGACCACATCATCCACAAAAAGCAGAGACGTGATCCTAAGGCCACCAAAAAGGATCCCCTCAACACCTTGGCTGGTCCAGTGTTGCACGACCAGGACGAAAACCACATTGCTCTTCCTGAATCCGAGGTTCAACTATCCGATAGAACCTCCTCTCCAAGACCCCTGAATAGACCTTGCCAGGGAGGTTTAAGAGTGTGACACTCCTGTAATTGGAGCACACCCTCCGGTCCCCCTTTTTGAACAGGGGGACCACCACCCCAATCTGCCAATCCAGGGGACCTGCCCCCGATGTCCATGCAATATTGCAGAGCCAGCCAACACAACCCTACAACATTCAGAGCCTTAAGGAACTCCGGACGAATCTCATCCACCCCCGGAGCCCTGCCACCGAGGAGCTTTTTAAGCACCTCGGCGACCTCATCCCCAGAGATTGAAGAGCCCAACCCAGAGTCCCCAGGCTCAGCTTCCTCAATGGAAGGCCCTCCGATTTTCTGCCTCCTGGTGCTCCCTCCGATTCTCCCTCGACGACTCCAGGTGGTCCCAGGGCTCCCTCGACGCCTCCAGGTGGTCCCAGGGCTCCCTCAACGCCTCCAGGTGGTCCCAAGGCTCCCTCGACGCCTCCAGGTGGTCTCAGGGCTCCCTCGACGACTCCAGGTGGTCCCAGGGCTAACTCGACGCCTCCAGGTGGTCCCAGGGCTCCCTCGACGCCTCCAGGTGGTCTCAGGGCTCCCTCGACGACTCCAGGTGGTCCCAGGGCTCCCTCGACGCCTCCAGGTGGTCCCAGGGCTCCCTCGACGACTCCAGGTGGTCCCAGTGCTCCCTCGACGACTCCAGGTGGTCCCAGGGCTCCCTCGACGCCTCCAGGTGGTCCCAGGGCTCCCTCGACGACTCCAGGTGGTCCCAGTGCTCCCTCGACGACTCCAGGTGGTCCCAGAGCTCCCTCGTCGCCTCCAGGTGGTCCGGCCCCTGCGCCGACATTGTCCGCCGGACCGGCCTTCAGGGATTCGTCTCCTGCACCACCAACGTTGCCCCCTTGCTGGATGGATGGATAGTTTTGGCCCCACTTGGAGAACATTCAATTCCCATGAAGACAGAAGAGCCAAGGCTGGGTTCCCGAAGCTGCGGCAGCGGTTTGACACCCCCTATACCTTCTGGGCTAATTTACCCACCGACCTGCAGCTTAGGGAGCCCAGAAACACCTTCCTGAGCAGATGGATTACCACAGCAAGGGGCAGCCATCTTGCTGTGGTAATCCACATTTTAGAAAACAAAAGAAATGTTTTAATCACACCTTAGCAGAATATAGAGACCAATTAACTAAAGTCGTGATTTTAGACTGTGGCAGGAAGCCGGAGTACCCGGAGAGAAACCTGCAAACAGGAAACTACTTTTTGAAGAGAGGGGGCAAAGGTCAACTAGACAAGCCAAATCAACCAACAGTCATTTTGTTGGACTCTGGGATGAAGCCGGAGAGAACCCACTAATGCACTTGGGGAAAATGCAAACCCCATAAAGACAAAAGAACCCAGGCAGGAACTCAGACCCAGGCAAATGTCTTATTAAAAGAAAAGAAAAGAAAAGAAATCACACCTAAGCAAAATTTAGAAACCAATTAAGTAAACAGTCTCAATTTCAGACTGTGGCAGGAAGCCGGAGCACCCGGAGAGAAACCTGCAAACAGGAAACCTGTCAAATCTTTTTACCTTTCAATCTAATAATTTAATTTAACTGAACACATCAGGATAAGTGTTCAGTCCCAGTCAGATTTCTCCAGCCTCAAATGGTCAATTATGATTTGTTCTGGGATTTTTTTATCTTCCGAATTTGTTCTTTTTAGCTCCTCTCCAAAAGATCCTTGATCATGTTGAAGAGGAGGGGCTGGAGAAACTGTAACGTCAGGTGTGATTTCATTTCTTACCTTTTCCCAAAGACATCCGCCGGTTGTTCCTTGCCGTTGAAACGCCTTTCCAAAACTAGTTGCTGCCGTCGTCCAGACAGACCTGGGGCACACTTTTGTCCGCTACCTTCTCCTAACCCGACATCGCCACTTTTGGAAGGTCCCAATGAATCGAGAGCGTTGAGGGAGAAAACGCCTCTCTCTGGCACCGAGAAGAGCATTAGAAATGCTCCTTCGGGCCGTGCTCCATCGGGCCCTTGCCGTGGCAATCCATCTGCTCCACCAGGTGTTTCTGGGCTCCCTCAGCTGCAGGTCGGTGGGTAAACTAGCCCAGAAGTTGTAGGGGGTGTTAAACCGCTGCCGCAGCTTCGGGAACCTTTCAAAGATAAAGTCAATGATGAAAATCTTGATCCCTACAGAAACACCTATGATAAAACCCAGCAGCTGGCATGGCAACACGCATGAGAAGATCAAAACCAGCCAGAGTCCCACGTAGATCTTTACTGTGGGCTCTGGCCGGACCCAAATGCACAGATTTTTGATCTTCTCAAGCGTGTCGGCCATGTTTCCAAAAAGCTCCTGGGTTTTCTGAGCAGAATTGAAAGCCAAGTGGACCATCTGTAAGACACTTGTGCCTTTCAGATGTTCCCCTGGCTCACACATGTCGGGTATGATGCTCCCCGGGATCCTCCAGCCTTTGGTAATTAAATAATTTATGGAAAGTTGGAGAATCCCGAGGAGCACGATGGAGGAAAATGTCCAGCTAAACCACACTGTGCACATGTACAGACAGAAAAAACAGGCTGTCATGTACACAGAGTGCCAGCTGGACAAAGCAGACAGGTTTTTAAAAAGGTGTGCCACAGGTCTGAAGTCTCGTTCAAGGCGTCTCATGTTCTTTGTGATCTTTATGGGGCTTAGTGGGTCCTCCCTCTCCACAATCGCCTTTGGGTGGAAACGGAGTTTTTCCCTAAACGCTCTAAGGCGATCACGGATCTTCATTTTGGCTGCCGTTGTTCCTGGTCTCTATGAAAACTGTTTGGGCTCAATGTTGGAGCGCAACACATTAAATCTTTAGAACTTCTTTGATCTATTGTGATGTACATGATGTCATCTATGACCTCATCAGTGAGCTCACTGGACTTCTGGGGCAAGGTCTTGCTTCTGATCGTTGCTATGGAAACGATCAGAACAGTTCTGAATGAGTCAAGCTGAAATAATGACTAAATACTTAAATATTAAGTAATATTTTTTATTTAACATGAAGAGATTAACAGTAGATTTCTACAAATTAGAATTTTTGTGTTTGTGGTTTTCCGTACCTGCTGTGGTATAAGTGGTTGTGTATTCCAACCCTGACTGGTTTTGATGGAGTAGCGGGCGTGGCGGCGTGGCGAAGTGACCTGTAACACCATTGCCATATGTTTGGCTCTAGATTCCACATGTTTCGACTGAGCTGCACCAAACTTACTGGGATGGATCCTTATCCAGCCCCAGACAGGAATCCATAAGAATCCTTGGTGGGCGTGGCCTAATTTATCTACAGCGCCCCCTAGAAGCTTTTAAAACATCAGCTCCAAGCCATGCTTCAACCCAGACGTATGAAACTTGGTACACATGTGTATCTGGTCAGGACCTACAAAAACGTCTCTTGGAGCCATGGTCCAAACTCAACAGGAAGACGGTCATTTTGGATCAAAGCCGCCATTTCCTCTTTTTTATAGACGTCTCATCTGATCGAACTCGTCCTACAGCTTTTGAGATACGGACTTCAGAATCACTCAGCATAACCTTGAGGCACTGAAGGTCAAACAGTTATCACAGGATTTTTCATGTGGGCGTGGCTTAGTGTCAAAGTCTGACTATTTGCCATAAAACATCAAGGTGCAATAACTTCCACATACAAAGTCAGAGCTGCATCAGACTTTCTATGTCTCATTATAGACCAGCCCTCATCACATTCACATGGTTAACTGATGACATAACCTCTGCCCCACCCACTTCCAACAGGAAGTCACCTGTTTTTTCTGCTGGATTTCTTACTTTTACACTTTGATTCATATATAAGTGACATAAATGACATGATGATGAAGTCTCTCAGAAAATACTGAAATTATTGTTTGATCCCTACTTCTTCACTGTGTGTATGATCAAATGGGATCATCTAACTCTTCATAACAACACATCATGTCTATCAAACCCTACAGGAAGTTCTTGCTAATCTTTCACTACTAAACAGGAAGTGACAATAACTCATCTCCTGGATGTCAGACATCAGCCATCACATTTTTACACAACATGTGCTCCTTTACCCAATAACAACACTTTTGATAAGCAACTATCGACTCACAGTTGACAATAAACGTTTTGATTCATATTCAATTGCCCTGATTAAATGATTTTTTCCTGTGCCAGCACCACCTGTAACAAAAATGTGCAGTGGTTAAGGATTTATTCCATTAAGCTTGGCTAAACAATACTGCCTGATTTAATTAAAAACAAAAACAGAGAACTGTTTTTCATTCACAGATCTAATCAATGCAAGGCTTTCAGTTCTTCTAATTTATTTTTCTCAAATAATGAAACGTCTTTACACTGCAGACTTAAATCAGGGATTTGTTCCTGATCACTGTTTTCTATTTGTCTTCCTTTTTGTAATACCACACACTCCAAGCGTTCCAGTTCAACCTCAGAACACCATTCAGCCCATCGTCTTCCAGCATTACATCACCAGTAACATTGTCCACAGATTCCAACTCAAACTCACTCCTACTTAAATCTACAACAGACTTTACTGAATGTTTTGTTCCATCAACAAATCCAAACAAACCAGTTCTGTAAAACTCACCAAAGGTTGCACAACTTGAAGGCTTAAGTTCACTATCAAAGCGATAAGGTAGAAATAACTGCATTATGCTTTGGTAAAACTTTTCTGGCTCTTTTGTTTCAGAGAAACGCGCATATCGAACAGCTGCTGGTTTTGTCCAAATTCTTTTTGCAATAAAACCAAAGTCATTATTCAACTTTATTGCATTTCTACATTTCTCAAGTTTTGTCAAAACGCTATAATCTGAAGCCAACTTAACATATTATTAAACATATTATCATTCGGCCTATTCTTATAGCGGTCAACTATACCAGTCATCCACATGTCTTTTGGGGTAAGACCCTGTGATGTAGCTTTTGTCTCAAAACAGAAATGGGAAAACTCATTTTCACAATATTATCACCAGTTGGAATAAAAATAACGCTCCGAGAAAACTCCTTTAAATGCATGTTGGTGAGTCTATACACTGCTTCCTGAGCACAAACATCACGGTTATGCAAATAGACTCTATCAAATCTCTTTAAAGCTTCTTTAGCACAAACATTTCCTTCTTTGGCTGCTTCTCTTTTTGTCCATTTCCTAGAAGAAAACCAATTTCACGTTAAATTTTTGACATGTAAGATACAATATAAACACAACATGCATATGTATCAACACGATATTGGATATCAATATTTGCATTCCAAGCTTTTAACAGCGGTCTACTATATGGATTAATCCAGATTTCTTTAATTTGCCTTTTCAACACCATTCCTACTAAATCGTTTAAATTCTGATTCAAATACATCTTGATTTATGCACAAGCCTTCAAACATTTCTTCCACGGTGCTATATGGACAGTTCTCACCCTAACCCTCCTGATTTTTATTTTATAAAGACACTAATATTTATTACAATACAGAGACATAAGAGTCGTCTTCTCTTATGAACAACACCACCAAACCAAAACAATAAGAACAGATCCAATAAAACACTGATAAAATTAATAAATTACAAACTTTAAAAGATTGTTTCCTTAAAATAAGTATCACTGCTGTAACATTTTTTTGTTTATTTGAAATCTCTGAAATGTATTGAATCATATGAATACCTGACTGAAATATTAATGGAATTGCCCACCGATGTATATCAATCCTAACATATGAATCCCCTTGTTGCTATTTTAGTTATTGTTTCATTATTATTATTTTTTTCCAACAGAACCTCTGCAGGTACCAGAGGGTTCTGCTGCAGGGATGAGGCACCATCTGTAAACGACCTCTGACCTCATCACGGTTTCTTCTTCTTCCCTTTAAAGATGATTTCCACATGTCAACGTTTCATCATGTCTGACTTTTTATTCATCTGTGTGTAAAATTCTGACCCTGAATGAAAAAAAACTCCACAGTAAAACCAAACTTCTGTCCCAGATGTTTGAAAAATGTTTTTAAATCATCGCGGCTACAGAAAAATTTTGAATATTTCATGTGATTTTGTCATTTAGATGATTCTGGATTCTAGTCCAATGAAATTATTGACATTACAATTTAACGTTCAACCAATAAATGTTAAATAGATTAAATATCCATCCATGTGTTTCTGTTTGCAGTTTGTTTTATCACCAAAATTATTTTTCATTAAAAATTTACAACCAAATGTTTGAATCGATTCTTTAAAGGAAATAAACTCATTAGACATTTTATTTATTTCTACCTCAACTTTATTAAAAATATGATCAACAAAGCAGCAGAAAACACACACACACACACACCCTACCAACAGGCGACGCATGTCCTATCCTGCCAAGAGGGGACTTCTGTTTCTAGTTGGTTGAAAAAGCAAAAACCAAAATTAAATTTACATTAAAGCTCCATTACAATAATATGTCTCCAACATCAACACCAGACCTACGTTTTTATTCACAAACCACTGTATGAAAAATATTCCTGCCCATAATTTGAGAGTTAGAGGGTGCAGATCTGCCCCTCCTCCTTACCATGGACCCAGTGTCTGAACAACATGGAGGCAGAAACTGAGAGTCATTATTAGACTGAGGGCAGCCAGCCTTCTGACGTACAAAAACAATAAAATGAAATAAAAAAAACTCAAAAAGGGCACTAGGGGCATCAAAGATAAAAGGGGTAGGTGCTCAAGTCCCCTTCGCACCCCCCCGCCCCCCTCTCTCTGCATGTGCCTGCCCACCTGGTACCTCCTGCTCTCTGTTCGCTCTGCTTCTCCTTAACGTTTCTACCAGGCGGGTTAAAGGCGGCTGACGGGATCTGGGCTGGAGGTTCGCTGCTGTAAATAGAAGTTATTGCAGAACCTCAAGTGTTAAAGGAAGATTCAGGAACATCAGAGAAAATATTGTAGCAATAACTAGAACCGCAGCATAAAGCAAACATGCCACAATTAAATGAATCAAAATGTCCCCAAAGCATCAGCGGATTGGCATAGCGGCCACCTGGGGGATTCCAGGTAGATTCCAGGTAGATTCCAGGTGGATTCCAGGTAGATTCCAGAGATGTGCATCGCAGCAGCTGTTCCTCCAGGGCCGGCCCAAGGTAATATGGGACCTTAGACAGAACCCTCCCCCGTCCCCTGAAACCCGTCCTACTAAGAACCTCAGCATCACTAACATGTTTAAATATCGATCAGGTGAATCTGTGAGAAGGAGACCAGGTTTATTGGCCCAGTTTAAAATCAATCACTGATTATTGGTTATTTGCTGTGATCCATTTGTGAACACACCCAATTCAAACACAATGATTACACCATATTGTTGCCATGGTAACACAACAATCAAACTATCAAGATGATTCTTTAAACTTTTACAAAGTAAACGTCCTAATTAAATGTAGGTTTTTTTTCTGAGCCGAATGCCTTAAATAAAATGTAATAACATTGTCTTTCTCTATAAATGATGCTACAGGTTTAGATCTACGGTCTGTGTTACAATTAAACCATTTCTAGGGGCCCCTGAGTGTCTGGAGGCCCCTGAATGGCCCCTACCAGCAGCTATTGAGTTTTCTTTGCCTTGATATCCCAGCCTTATAATTCTAGATCTCAGAGGTTTAACATCAAACTATTATATAGAGTTAACCCCTTTGAGCTTTTTGATCTATAAATCAGTCTGCAGCCAGGTTGTTCTAGAGGTTAAATTGATATTATTAGGACTCAATTAGTAAAATGGCAGCAAATTTTCTTATTTCATAACTTCATAACCTTTGACCTTCTCTCCTCTGGTCTGATTAAGAGCTAAAGTCTCAGATCAGCTCAGATCTCCAGGACTGTCAGCAGCAGAAACAGAAACTTTATACCTGTTGGGGAAAATATAGACTTTGCCTTGTATTGTCCCCACATGATGGCAATGATATTGTAGGATCCAATTAAATTCCTTATTTATTATGGGTTGTTGCTATGTTGTTGAATGGTGTTTTAAGATCTTGTTCAATGTGCCCTTTTATTAACTTTGAGCCCCTGCCCCTCCACTGGTCTCTGCACGGCCCTGCTTCCTTGAGCGCGTCCTTTGGCTGCTCTGTTCTCTTGTGGTTGACGCTGAACGGTATCTGTTACACCTGTTCTTGGCGCTGAACCGCAGAACAGGTGCGACTCGTCAATTTTAACTGTGTTTGGACCCGAAGGGCGGATGTTGGTCATTTTTGCTGACAAAATAAAAGCATCAGATTTAATCATGGGCTTGTAGTGACTCTCTAGAATAGAGCTGTTTTATTTTTGAAGGGCTATCGTGGAAGGTGTTTTGGACACTCAGGCTAGCAGTGCGACTGACTCGCAAAGGTATATCGGCTCTTTTCCTCCGGACCGGGTCTCTCCCGCTCCCCACCCCGACCTCACCCCCAGCCCTCCCTCTCAGGAAGGGACTGAATGACAACTTGCAGAGTTGTTCTTGCTCGAGCAGCCGGAAGGAGGGATTTACCGGGAAGAGTGCGTAAAGAGGAGGGAGAGCAAGAGTCGCGAAGGACAGTCAGTGTCGGAGGTGTGGGTCCAGGATTGACTTGACTTTCTCCGGTCCATCCCTCCTTTAGAATCCGCGCCGCGGAGCCATCCGACGGCTTCCCGTCGTCCTCACCCCAAGTGTCCCTTACGTGTCTGCGCGAGGACTGGCAGAGCCGCGGAGCCTGAGGTGAAACAGAGACCAGCTGATCGACACCAGGACTGAGAATCATGGAGATCTGTTCTACTTCAAGGAAACTTACTTTGCTCTCCTTTCTCCTGGGGCTCTCAGGTAAATGTTTTTGTTTTGTTTGTTTCATGATTTTTTATTATTGTTGTTATTTTATTTATCCAATTTCTCAAATAAAAAAAAAAGTGGAGCGTTCCTTAAAAACAATTCAAATTATGGATCAAGAGTGGGAATGTTGTGCTGATTTCTTCCAAGGTGACTTTCACAGAGCTTTCTCAGAGCGAGTTTTGACAACTAAATCAGATTTTGTTTTTACCCGCCGAATGAGCAGTTGGTGTGTTTCTGAGCAGAAAGCCCAGTTTGCACTGAGCTCCCCTTGCGCTCACACACAGGCTGCGGTTCTGATGTGAGCAGATGTGAAGACGCAAGCAGCAAACGACTGACAGCTCGGTGTTTCTGGAGCTCTGTGTGAGCCAGGAGCGGGCTGGGATTTAAGGCTCAAACACCTGTTTGTTTTCCACTGGATTTAAAACAAGTGTGTTACACATGATTATGTCTCCCAGGGGGGAATAATCCCCTTATATCTGCTCCAGCGTTGGCTCACCTCTCGCTCCAGGGTTGCATTCAACTCCGATACTTTCCCTGATGGCTGTGCTGAACATGCGTCCTGCTTTTAGTCCCCGAGAGCAGAAATCGGGACAAATCGCAGTAAAACCATTCACTAAAACACATTCCATGAACCCTAACGTTGCGCAAATTCAAGTTACGACAATAAATTTAACGGAAACACTTCTTTAGTGTCACACGAGTCACGTGATCAGGAGCCGGACGTTACTACTGGCGAAAAACGGCGAAGAAGACCACGACAGGAAGTAGTAGGAAAGTGATGTTTTTTTTGTTTGTTTGTTGTTGTTTTTTTTGGGTGGGGGGTACAATGCGCAGTTGGTTCTACCAGAACTCTCACAGTATAACAGTTCATAAAAACTTGTGCGGCATTCGAAAGTGTAGAATCCACAGCTCTTCTGTAAAATCACCAACTACAATTGGGCCAAAACGCTGCATGCCCTGCTCCAACGCCATACTAAGATGCCCAGGTCTTCTCTGCTGGGTGATCGATGATGAGCGCTAGCGCCATGGCTAAAATATGAATATATGGCTAAAATATGAATATATCTCATGTAACTGTTTACATCCTCTGCTGCCATGATTGTTTAATGACTTGTTGCCTGAACAAGTTTATTCCCAGTGCAATTTTAAGTTTTTTATTGAATTAAAACAATACAGTTTTGAAACTGTGTTTGTTTTTGTTTTTTTTGTTTTTGTTTTGAGGGGGGTGAGTTCCAACATCAACCAGCAGAATATGAATCTTGACAAAAATGTGCACACATTTGTAATGGAGGCTCTGACCCTCTGTAAGAAAGGTTCTAGTGGAGAAAATTGAGCAGTTTCTGTTTCTCTGCAGGGGATTAGTGTGAATCACTCAGATGGTTTTTCAATAAGGAATCTGGGAAGTGAATAAATAGATGTTTTAGACTTGTCACCAACACAGACAGCAGGGATATTTGAAACTTTCTGTCCAAGGTGTCCGGCTATCTGTATGGTATATCTCCTTCAGCCAGAGTTGCTTCAGGTGAGTATCTGTGTGTGCCAAGAGGCAGGCTGGTGATTTTCACACACTCTGTGTGTGTGATGCATGAACGCAGGCTCTCTCCTGCTCGGAGCCGGAGTTTGATTCTCAGCGGTGTTGCCAAAACAATCCCATGAGCTGACATGGACAACCTCAGGGCCACTTGTTCCTCCCTGGTTGGGGCGCGGGGGAGTAAAACATGACAAACGGTTCCATTTGCGCTCCCGGACCCGGTGCGAGTCTGTGGTTCAGGGCAGTTCTCTGGTATCTTCTCTGCTGTTTTAATTGCAGGCCGTGATTCAGTGTCAGCAGACAATGGAACAATAAAAGTTCAGCGCTCGCCATCGGAGGGGCTGCAGGTGTGTCCTGAAAAATACTGGGCAGTCTGAATGGAGGCAGGAAACGGTCATGAATAGCAGGCAGTGGTGAGGGGAAAACAACAGGCTCCTGGAGTCCCTGATGGGGCCGAACCTGGAGCAGGAAGTGAACGAACATCCTCCCCCTAGCAAGAAGTTGTCCCGGTTAGGGGTTCAGTTTGAGAAGAAGCTTGGTTCAGTAGAAACTTGAAGGAGAAAATGTATTTGTTTCATTTAGGAAAAAGGAAAAGTGAAATACTAATTTGTTCTGATAACCAACTTTGTTTTTTTGTGTGTTTTTATCTATTCCCAAGTTTACAGATTGCACTTGAATGCAACAGTAAACCTGCTGTCCATTTCTTTTCAGACAAATATACATTCCTGATTTAAGCTGATTCTACTGGATGTGAGGAGAAAGTGGCAAAGTTTTCACACTCTTCTATCACAGTTTGACTATTTTATAGTTTAAAAAAATCTATGTAGAAAAACATATCTGTGCATAACTATTAAGCCAAAGAACAATGGGAAGTAGTTTTCTAAACATTTTGCATTTAAAAAACCAAAAATCTGATAAGTGTGGTGTGCACTTGTGTTCATACCCGTGAGGCAATACTTTTCAAACTGATTTTTTTTTTTTTTTTTGTCTACTTCTCTTTCTAAAATAGCTGAGTCTCAGTCTGATTGGACGGAGAAGATCTGGAAATAGAACATTTCAAGTCTTCACACAGAACAGGATTCCTATTTCATGTTTTATTTGCAATTTCAAATAAAGGGTGTGAATTCTTTTGTAATACACGCTGATCTAACATAGCATTGCTCTGTTTACTCAAATTGAATAGTATGACTTTAGAACTTCAGCTGTCCTAACAGAGAAAGTGGTTTATTAACTGACCTGTCCCTTTATGTTGGGAGAAAAAAAGCAAACAAATATTTATAGTGAGCAGGGTTTTAGCGCATTCGGTTGCAAAAGTTTTTCACTGACTCTACAGCTGTCTACATCCATCAGTCTGATCTATTTGTTTTATTTTGAGGTGATAAAATTAGCGAGAAAAAATGGTATAACTGCAAAAGTACAGTGGCAAACTTGTGCGTTCCATGCTAGCAAACTCTACTTCCTGTTTATTTCAGCGATGTGCAGAGTCGACCTCTGATGATATTACGCTTTGCGTAGCTTCAAACCAGTAGAGGGTAACATGCCTAATTTACCCCATCTGTTTATTTTTTTTCTAAACATTTTAAAAGTTCCCTCAAAAGTTGCATGATGGAAATATAGCTAATATCAACCCACATTCAGATGGCCACGTAAGAGGAGGTGACACTTATGAACGTATTTGATCATATCAGGTTAACTGCTGTGGTCCATCTCTGAGCTTCACTACAGCCTTTTGTTAAAGTCATTGTTCTTTTCCATGATTAACTCTGTCATTAGCTCTCAGTGGGTTCACCTTTTCAAATGAATGTTTTCAGTCTAAAGCTGAACACAAGATTCTCAGTCTCACAAACCCATTAGGATTATCTCTGTGAAGTTACAGTATGTTCAGGGTCAGCTAATTTGATTACAATGTATCTGGTTCAACAAGCACTGGGCCTAATTATACTCCTTATTCTAACTGCTTAAATACGCTGGCCTCACGTCACATCCTCCAGGCCTGTCTCTACCAGGGTCACATATCTACAGGCTGATGTTCTTTCATAACTATCAAGCTCCAGAGCAGATAGAAATCCTTTGTCTTCTTCATTCTTTTCACCAGTAGTAACATCAGGCCGTTGATCACAGGATTTTTATTATGTGAAAAAAGCATTTCTATTGCAGTTTTGCGAAATACACTCATTTTTGATAAAGCAGAGAAACCACTTCATCCTAGCGCAAAAACGTTCTTGGCGCGTTCCCATTAAGCAAATTCATTTTTGTATTTCCACTTTGGGGGATTTTATGGTCAGTGGAAACGGAGCTACTGTCATCTTGTTAGGTGATGGAGTGTGACATCAGTCTATGCAGTTCTGCAAGAAATCCGTGATCTGACAGCTGTTACACGGTTTGACAGTTTGCTTCTCTTTCTTCCTTGCTGTCCTCCCAGAGCAGTTCGGATTGGATGTTAAAACGGCATAACAAAGTTTTAACGTAAACTGATCCAGTTCACAAAATTAAGCACATTCATAAACATTATACGTAGACGTTCAACAGCAGTAGGGCGACTACAAATGTCTGTGCAGCTGATTGGGATGTAGAAAAAACACGTCTCAGAGCTTTGTTGTATGTTCAGTGAAAGAGGCTATTGTCTAAACAGTGAGATTACAGCTGCTTTCGTTGAGTTTACAGTAGCTGTGTTTTTCTAGGCTCTCAGCAGTGAAACGCTTTAAAGAAAAAAAATTATCTTTGTGAAGTTGGAGACATGACTACAGTACATTGCTCCTGCATGTCAGATTCATTAGCTTTACAGTGTGATGTTCCTCCTTAGAATGTGAATATGTTGGACTCATGTGAGGGCATATTCCTGGTAACCTTATCTGTCGCATTATACTGGATAGCTTTGGCAAAGTGGGAAGAGTAGTCGTCTGGCAATTGGAAGGTTAAGAGTTTGCTCCTAGCTCTCTCCACCATGTGTCAATGTGCTCTGGGTAAGGCAATTAATCACAAATTAGGAGCGTATAAACATCATCGCAATATTAGTGTGTGCAGGAGGATTGCAGATGATCACACTGCACACAAATGTAATTGCCTAAGTTGCTAAAGGTCATAGGGTGATGGAAGCACAGGTGAAAAAGAAAAGAAAGGGGAAAATAGATCGTCTACCCCAAGTTATCATCTGTTCTGATTATGGGTGTACGAGTGAGGGAGCGTTTCAGTGGGTCAGTAAAACTACACGCCCTTTTTTAATTCACTCCATATAATTCTTCAGTGCAAGCTTCAGTAAGATAAACCCCTTTACACTCAGAAGCCGGAATATTGGTACTGTGTCTTCGAGGGGCTTTTAAATGAGCCTAGAAGCTAATCTGGAAGCTAGCCTTCCCTTATCTCAGCTCAGTTGTTCATGGCAGCCATGGTCCATCCCTCCACTGACCGCTGCACAGTTAGTCTTGCATTTGGGACACGCCGTCTGGTAAACGAACGTCTTCGTTTGTTTTCCAGGTGGGTCTCACAATGAGCTTTAATTATTTAACAAGGTCAATCTGTACAGGCTTCAAAAGGCTCCACTGGGAGGTCAGCTGGGTGCACTGTCTCTGCTCGTTTTCTGTGGTGACTGTCAGAGATTTATCGTCGAGAGTGAGAGTGTTGCAAGACTTATTTTTAGTAGCATATTATTTTCCGAGAGCCACTTTGGACAGTGATCCCTCTCCCCATAGTTAGATAACATAGTAATGAAGCTTTGGACTCTGTATCTTTGTGTATGGCAACTAAGTGCAGCGGTGTGTTTCCTTTTTTCACTAACTATTGTTACAGTTATAGCCCTTCATACCAGAACGCATGTATCTTCAATCTCCTCCTTTTAGGAGACAGTTTGGACCAATAGTATTGGCCTTATCTTTAATTGCCTTTCCCATAGAATAATACCAACTGGATGTGCAGCAAAGCCCCTCTCCATTTTGAGCTTGGATTACAGCTCTTTGAGGGCAGTGCAGTTTGTGTATGTGTCACTAGCTAATGGTACAATTCTGACTTCAGTAGCACGATTCAGAGACTTATCAGTGCAGAATACCAAAAACATATAAGCATGCACTTTTCCTATTCAGACAGGCTGTTTGCCACCCACTCTGTGCATTTATGTCAATTCCTCTCTTATAACCGTGTATATTTAAACCTATTGAGAATTTGAGAGAAGATTATTTCCAGCTCAGTTTCAATCTGATGGTAAAAACAGAGAGTGGTGTCCTGTTCATAAATCCCGTCTCTACTCTTGCCATTTTTTCTTTACATTTTATTGGTTCTTGAGGTCTTTGCCTTATGTGCATTCATGCCAGCTCTGTTTAGTCGGTTTTATTCAAACTCTAGTTCGTTTGCCTAGAAAGTCCAGTTTGTTTGGGGAGGCTTGGATGCGCATCAGTGTCTAATACGGACCGATAAAGAGAACTCAAATCTGCCTAAAAACCTCGGTCTTTGTTTGGTTGAAGTGAACTCTGGTGCAGTTCGTATGCATATGTGCATATGATTGCTCCAAAACAGGAAGAGGATGATAGTGCAGGGAATTCTGGGTAAATAAATACACCCAAAACAAACGCGCGACTGTAGTGCTAGTGGGAGAAGTGCCTTGTGGCATTTTGCCAAAAAGAAATCCCACAACCGCTAAAATCTGATGCCACTCCATTCCAGTTTATATTTCATGAAAAGGGAATTTGCGCTCATATCTTCTTAAGAGGTTTATGCGTCCTTTCCTTCAGTAGCTCTTGGTGCAGTGCCCCCTCAGTTGCTCAAAGGGTTGGTTCGCTTGACAGTGCAATGTGAAAGTGAACCACAGTTGAAAATGTAACAAATGTTGGATTTTTGGTCCCCAAACAAACCGCATCTACTGGAATATGAAGTAAGAAAGTATCCTAACCAGGATGTCGTGAGAAGACTGGATTTGATATTTAGACAGTCTTGTATTATTAGTAGCTAGTAGTTGGTGAGGATTATGAAAACAATACCTAATACTTCTTAGAGAATCAGTTACCATAACTGTGAAATTACCAGAAGTCTACCAACATTTCCAAACTCAGCATACTCAGGAACAGAGAGGTTGAAAGCCCAGGAGGGTAAAATAGAGCAGCTGTGCTGGACTCTGTTCAGTCTTATCTACTAAATTCTCACCCTGCCTCGTTGTCTCGCAGCAGCAGTGAACCTCAGACATGATGTCTTAACAATAGAGCCGTCTTACACATTTATCTGGACAATCCTTAATCTTCGGCTGAGATTAATGCCAATGCGGAGTCCACTGTAAAATAGGGACAACGCAGAATACACTTGCTAAGGAGGCTGAACTCCTTTTTTGAAAGTCGTATTATGTTTATTAGTTGTTTCAATAAATCGTAATCACATCCTGGCATCTTAAGTTTTTGCCCTTTGGTTGCTGCTTTCTTCTGGAAGAAAACTAGACACTTCAAACGTTGAAGTTGATTTCTGCTCCACATTTGTCAGCTTTGCTCTTTTATTTGCTCTTTGTTTACTATTCCCTTATGATGGTTGTGCTCTCAAGAACTGTGCACCTTATTGACCTCATGCTTTGACATCCTTTTATAAAGTGTCTTAGTATTCAAGGGCCTATGTTTGAGTCTGGGTAAGCTACAGAGTAATTGCCCTTCAGGTACTAAGCGTCTTTTTGAATCTGATAAACACCTCACTCTTACTGAAAATCGCAAATTTTAAGTTCTTCCTCACTCTGCAGCAGATTCCACACAAGAGTCTCAGCCTGAAGCTTTCACTGATTTGCAAATGTTCCGATTTTTTAAATTTCCAACCAGCAGATCAGAGCCAATCAAACTAAAAATCAGTCGATTCTAGTCACCAGTCAGTTTCTTGGTGCATCTCTTATGTTTGTGTATTGCTCTTTGGGGTGTTTATTAACCACAATTATTATTAATTCATGGATTTCTAAAACTCATTTATATTCCGTAGCTACAATAGTTAAACCTGGGGTCCATAACAGCATCTTAATCTAATTAAATCACCTTAATTAAAATCCCATTAGATGATTAATGCAGTGATTAAATGATGTAGAGCCCTGTTAAGTTCTCTCTTTAAAGACTGTTTTGACTTCTAAAGTTCAGGCCATTCATCTGAGGTTTGACGCGTTGCCCCACATTCTCTGACTTGCTTCTATATTTAAGTATACAAACATTGATATTTTTAGGCCCAACAGGGGATGGGATAAACTGTGGGAAAGTTCTGTTTGACATTTGACAAGCTTTTTGCACTGATGCGAACCTAACACTTGCATGGAACATTGAACTTGGCCATGAACAGCAAAAACAGCACTCTGATAATTTTATGCAGGTGACCACAGAGCGGTGTGGTGGCCACAGCGGCGTGTACCGAATGGTAGTTGTCCATTTTGCGGGTCTTCTGTGACCTCTGGTATCCATCCTCAAACTCAGAAAGGAGAAGGCATCCTCTCAGGGGTCATGAGAAAAGCACTGGGCGACTTTCCCAACTTCCATCTCTGGCCTCAAGACTCTTAAAGGGACAGACACACAAACTTATTTGCTTCATCTTGTTTTATTGTCTCTTTTTTTCATTTCTTTTATCTGTCTCCTTCCCCTTCGTCCTGCCTCAAGGAGAAGAAGTACGGAAGGACTGTTTGTAGGTGTTGATATTTTTCAGGTTGCCTGTAAATCATGATTCAGATCTTCTGTGAACAAAAGTCATTCCAAATATTGTTCTGTATATGGGTTAAACAAAGTTATTCAAAGCTAATATTTGCTTTCGGCACTTTCCAGACACCGAGCGTCACCGAGCGACTATGTACATAAATAAACAGAAGCGGTATAGTTTATTTATAGAGATCCTCTCTTGGTTTCTGTTGGGCTTATATCAAGTTGTAATAGCGACGTGCTGCTGAAGCACAAACAATGCAGACTGCAGAGTCAGCCTCCTCCTAATTCAGGCTTCACTACGGTAATCAGACTGTGGCTGCACACTGGCTAATGACTGTTTACAGCAAAACCAGCTACAGGGAGCCTGCCAGGTGCTTCTAGAGACCAGTTTGACTGATTTAGCAGACTTTGTATTAAACTATGAAGTTGAAGACTATTGTAATCCATAAAGAAAGAGACATTAGCCTTTTTGTTCTTGTTGAATTTCTTTTAGTATTTTGGTGCAGAAGTTGTCAGATTGGCGTTAACTTCAGACTATTACATACCCGTCTCTATCTTTGGAACCTTTGCTGCCTCTTTCTTTGCTTTAAGCAGTTTTATTGTGTCTACTTCTTTACTTTAAGCTTAACTAAAGTTCCATGCCCTAAACATCAAAACTTATTAATAATGCCAAGTTATTTCTCTGCTCCATCTTTGTTGTTTCCGTTCAGGGAACTCCTGGTGGCAGGGAATGAGTTCAGGCCTGGTATTACAGGCTCACTATAGATAGGCAATGGAGTCGTCACCTCTAACCTTTCTCTTAGAACAATGTACAAAATGAAAACTCAGATGTTGTTTTTCATTAAATTGAGTATTGTTTTCCTAACTAACACAATGAATTGGAATCAGAATTAAAATGTGCGTACTCCTAGTGGGACACTTTTTAGTCACAATTCAAGCCTCATTTCATTTGTTAACAACTAAACCAGAAACACATGTAATTTAGAATATCCTAGTTGATCAGTTTGCCATTAAAATACAGTTTATGTTAGGAAAGAGAAACAAGCGGTTTTAAACAGGTGTGTACATGGCTGGCTCTGGGTTACAAATTCTACATTAGTTTGCTCACCGACCCTACCGTGTGATACATAAACGGCAAAATAGAACATATGATGGTGGTTTAAAGGTTTGCTAAATAGAAATCTGACATTTACTTTTTGAGCTGGAAGCCGTCTAAAGATGTTAGAAATCGGTTTTGTTCTAGGCCCTATTCAGATCAGCTGCTCACTCACGGCATTTTTTTCCCCCCCCAAGACACTATAACACGGAAATCATTTGTGCAAAATTTGTTCAACTTTAACAATTAAATGTAACACTGGACAAACTGTCAAAGCATATGTAATCAACATTTATCGCAATTCTACCAATCTTAAGTGAAGGGGCATCGAAGACTCTGTTGTCAGTTGATGTGTTAGCAAACAAAGAAATTCAGAGTTTTCAGTTTTTATCCTTATCAATAACAGGAAAACCAAACCTGATTTATTTATTTATTTTTTCTAGTATTTGTCTTTTTGACTGCGGGTCACCACTGGTCAAGAGGAAATGGGCCAAGCTTGATTACTGGCTGAAACATTTCCGCAACAACGCCCCGCAACCTGCCGCTGCGGTACTCTTATATTTAACACGCAGCATTCTGAAGATCTGAATTCACTGCATACTGTATGTCAGGCAGCTTGAACTTTACTTTTGGTTTAATAATAGTAGTGATTCTGTAAAGTATCGAGCAATATTAATGCTGCACAACCATCTGTGTACTGACAAACATTTCCCTAAATCCGTCATCATGTGTCAGCTGTAAACAAACTATCTTTGACATTTTATATGCATGATCGAATGACTGCGCTATCAAACTGTTATGGTTTTAGTATGACTGTTATTACCCGTGACCAGTATGACAAACGCAGACAGCCTGAGAAACTGATGGCTAATAAATAAAATAGTTCTTGATGTAACTTGTAACCTTTCACTGTTGATGTATTTTTCTCGTTTCATAAGATTTTGAAAAAGGCTACAGTTTGCCTTTGAACAAAAAGACCATCAGACTCATTGAGACGCTGTTATGACTCATTGTGGGCTCATTTTTATTTCACAGATGTCTCAGTGTAAACTGTCTTCATTATGCCGCTGAAGCTGAGGCTCTGCGTGCTTGATTTCAAAGCTAACCTCCCCGAGCCTCAGGAGAGCAGGAAGAAGGCAGAATATTTTCTGTTTCCCGAACAAAAGAAAGGAAAAAGGAAAACAGCTCTGGCTTCTTATGCTGTATGTTGTCACAACAGTTATCTAATGGGTCTTCAAAGGATTTCCTGAGGCCAAAGTTTGTCAAATTTCCCTTAACCCACACGGGGAGCACAGTCACCAAAGACACAAGTTTCTGAGAGCTCCGATTGGCCAGAAGCCTCGTCTCCCGTGAGCCTGCTTGCAGTGCCACTGACAGATGTTGCTGCCAGAAGTCAGCAGCCACATATCCTTCAGACCTATCCTTCAAAAAGGAAAAAAAATGATAAGAGAGGTTAATAAAACTTTAGACATATGGGAATTAAGGGCATGGATTTAGACAAGATAGGCAGTGTTAAATTATTCTTATGAGGAGAAAGGACTGTGGGGGTGGGGACGGGGCTTGAGCGTGATGCAAATGCAACTTCAGGGACACTGACATAATCTTCACTTTATTCTTCAAGCCATCCTCATTGCTGTTTTGCACTCGGAGTATTTTTGTTTTGCAAACAGGACAAACTTTTTTGTTTCTCTGAAACCTTCTTCTCTTTCCTGGAGGTCTACAGGCTCATACTGTCTTCAGTCTTAGAAACGATTCATTCTCATTTCTGTGACGTTCACATGTAACATGGTCTTGTTTCATGTGTAGTTCAGGTGTAGGTCAAAATTTCGCTTTTGTTTGTTGTCTTAGATTGAAACCACTCTTGGGCTTTGGCTGGTTTAAGCAGTTTGAAACTTGCTTAAGAAATATCATCATAGCATTCCTGTGAATTTAATTCCACTGCCTGCGATGCCAAAGAGACGGTCTGCGTGACCTCTGACCTCTGTCCATGTGTAGCGAGGAGTAGTGCTCATCCTCATCAACATGCTGGGAAGGAAAGAAATTCTCCTAAAGTTGTTTTTCAGAAGAAAAAAGAAAATGTCAGACTGTTTAACAAAAGTTTCACTCAGAAACACAGACATTCAACTACAGCAGTCTGAACGACCCAATTATGATCTTTTCACCCCAAAAATATCCAATATGAGCCACTGGAATATGTGGAACTAAATCAGATAAAGTTTTTGCATCTGAAAGGTCATGTCGCATTTAAGACTTTTATGTCATTGATGTGAAACCTGTGTCGTAATCCTGTACCAGAAGAAGCCGGACCAGACGTAAACAATGTCTGAAAAAAATCACAATAATGCAGTTATGAAGATCTGTTCCACAGAAGCGCATCATCACATGATATTAAAAAATTCCATTACAATAAATGTTAAAAAGTCCTGACAGTTCCTATCTCCACTTTCTGTCAGCGTGTGATTTTATGTGGTGAAATAAATGTGAACTATTGTTATTTTTTCTTCCCCTCATATTTTTTGTCTATATTTAAATTTTCAAAGCAGTTTAATAAGGAAAAAATATTGCTAACTTCCTTGCTAGTATGTTTAAAAAAAGCAGCACCAGAAATCAGCTATTTTGATAACAAAAAGAATCAGAAAAACAATCTTGAAATCCAGAAGGAACTGATTTCCTAAAAATGTTGTTCGGTCTTCATAGACAAAAAAAAAAAAACCCTCCCTCATCGTTGGCACAAACAGGACGTCTCCGTGACGCAGCCGCTTCACAATCTCACAGAAGAACCTTTCTGTTGACGCTAATGCGCTGCTGACACCTGTGTGGCAGGGAAGATTTGTCTGGTATTATCAGGAGCAGAATTCCTGTGGGTGTGTAGAAGCCAGCCAGAGTAATGGAGTAAGAGATGACTGTGGCAGTAGGCAGCTGTGTGGAAAAAGTCATTACAGTGGAGCATTAAGCCGAGGCCTTCGGGGCATCAGAAGCTGTTCTGTTGTCCTCACCGAGGCAGAACGGGTGAAGAGGCGCTGTTAGAAATACAGTAGGAGACGGGGGGACAGGGGGCGGGATCGACAATCAGCAGGAAACTAATTCTTTTTTACATACGTTAAATTACAAAGCATCATTCAGTCGCAGCAGGATGTTCTGTCCTCTGCTGAAGATTTATTTATTTTTTTACTAAAATAAATTCTTACCTGACTTTCAGATCTCCTGCAATGTTTTTTATTTTTTTTGTCTTTTTATGTCCCTGACAGCCATCTGTCAGCCTCAGGCCTAGTCATGTACCATTATAAACCCAAACATGGGTTGAAAAACACGGCCATTTCCGGCTTTTAAGGGCCCCATACATAGCTGTGCTGCTGCGATAGAACAGCTCCTTTAGCAAATTGAAACTTGGAGATGAAGGTATTATTAATAAAGTGCGGTCTCCCGCAGCAAAGAGAAAAACCATTGAAGAATAACTAAAAACCATTCACAGCGGTGATTGGTAAGACAGTTAAACACCTGCTTTTCTGACGGTCTGTCAGAGTTGGCATGTAGGTTAGCTTCTTTTTCTCTTTTTTTTAAAAACTGATCCGACATCGAATTCCGCAGCACATCTATAAGTTACGTTTGTCAAAGTCATGCTAGCATAAGTGGCCTACTTAAGTGCTATTTTTTTAGTTAAAACTTTTTCCTGATGTTGTTATCTAGTTTTTGTAGTATTGACAATTAGTAGCAAAGCACTGTGTCCCTTTCTCTTTTATACATCACATGGACATTTAAGATTTAGCGTGTTATGTTGCTAGTTCTTTGCCCTCCAGCAGGGAGCTCGAAAGCAGGATGTTGTGCATGTGACGTCATGTTGTAATATGTATACAGTGAACCCTCGTTTTTCGCGGGGGTTGCGTTCCAAAAAGAACCAGTGATAGGCGAAATCCGTGAAGTAGTTACCTTTATTTTTTACAATTATTATACAGCATAATTAAATACTCTACATTGAAACCAAGGAACAAAACCTGTTTTCAGACCCATGCATTTTTTAAACAAATATAATGCGTTCTTAAAAATAACTACAGTAAAATAATCATCAATACAGTAGGACAAATTGTGACTCGCGTATTTCACTGTTCCTCTGACTATGGCGCTGCGGCCTGACTCCGCTCTCTAGTGTCTTTTTCTTCTGCAGCCTGTGGTGCAGGTGTGTTTTTTCAAAAGAAGAACATAGTTATCGGTAGTTGTTGTTGCTCTTTTTCTTCTGGGCAAAAATATTTACCAAAATTTGCCAAGCTGTATCACGTATATTTAAATACCGTAACGTTATTGGCACACAGGTAGAGAAGAAACGCGGAGACTGTTTAGCCAATCAAGACGCAGAACACAATGCACCTTGAAAAAAAACTGCACAAAAACTCTGTGAAGCAGCGAGGCCGTGAAAGGTGAACCTCGTTATAGCGAGGGATCACTGTATAGACCTAGCTCAGGGAACCTGAGCCAACTTCAATAACAACTAACTATATAACAAAGGAAAGTGGAAAGCCTGTTTAAAAAGCAGACAGGGTGAAAACTGGGTCTCTGGTACCTGAAACGTCTTCCTCCAATTCTACCCTTCAAACTACATGTAAACCAGCTGTATGAGGGCAAAGTGTTCAGTCAATGGCTACCTCTGGTGTATAAGAACAAATAATTAGCAACTTGAACGATGTAAATTTTGTCCAATAACTATGACTTAAACCAACCCAGTGTTATTCTTTTGGTTCCAAAAAACCTGCTGAATTGTGTGTAAAGGAAGCTGCTGGTGTCCTCAGCCCTCTCAGTCTGGAGGCCAGCAGTGCCTCAGGACTGGGGAGAAACCAGAGGCTTTATTATCTCAGCGTTGTTCCATAGGGCACGACCTTGTGTCATCTCACCTTTTACTTCTGCAAACATTCTTTGGCTTTTTATCTGCACACAGGCCTCTGGTGACATTAAAGCACCCTTTTATCAGTGGGATTACATCTACATCTCCCCTCGACCCCCTCCTCTTCCTCCTCGCCCTTTCCCCTTTTTCATCTTATTGCCCAGTTCTCCCCGTCTCCTTCATCTTCTTCGTCTCCTGAGGCTTTCAGCTCTAACATCTCATCAGCATCAGCGTCTGGGGTCAGCCAGAGGCATGCCGGGGACGGGGGCTTTGTCATGCTAGCTTATGTATCTGTTGGGTTTTTCTTTTTCATATTTGCTCGTCTTTCTTTCAGTTCATCTTCCTCCTTCTCTTTGTCTAACTCCCTCCTACCTTCCCAGCTCCTCCCCTCCCTGCTTGACATATATTTAATTATAAGCTCTTATTTATTTTCCTGTCACACAATTCTACACCCCGGAGAAAACTGTCTTGGTGTCATTATCTAATGGCTCAGATGTGAAGCCACACCACACTGTCTCCTCATCCCTCACCACATTCTAAAGTCTAATTGGTATTTATTAAAAGCATCTCCTGCATCGCTCCTCTCCCCTACACTGCAGCTCCTCTTACAGATAACCATAATGTTTTAATATTCTGCTAGCATGGAAAAATCCCTGCTAATGCTGTTATAATTAGATTTGTGACAGCAACCCTTAGAGTCAACATGTTTCCTGTCATTAAAATTAAGTCTAAATGTGCTTTTAGCACTCTGTTACACAATCTATAACTGCAAGAAGTTTGTTTTTCTGACTTAAACGCCATGATGTCAGCTTAAAAAAAATCATGGCTAGTTAAGGACTGTTCTAGGGTCTGGTCAAGGGGAAGATGCTAAACAAAGCCAATTTTAGACTGTTTTCCTGTTATTTCAGACAGAGTACATGAGTGGAGACAGGTTTATATTCCCCTGACCTTGACTTGAATGTCGGGTGAAATAAAGTGTTAAAGGCGACGTGTTATGTATTTTCCAGGCACGTAGTTGCATTTTATAGCATAATCAAGAAAGTATCTTTCCTTCAGTAGTTATAAAAATGCTACATAGATTAAATATGACTAAAAAGAAAGTTGATTGTGAAATTTAACAGTGAAAGGTAAAAGTATTCCACCACTCTGGATGAACCCAACACATAGGACGCAACAGTGACAAAAGTTTAACATTTTTCAACTTTCTTGTGTCGCGATGCTGGCCTGCATGTCCACGTCTGCGTGTATGAGCTTAAAATTTCACAAGCAATTTTGCCAGTCGCTTAGCTGGAGGAGCGCAAACGGTTGTCACCTCATCGTCATTCGACGTGATACGTAGGCTTTCACGTGTCGAGCCCTTAAATCCTAATAGTTTGAGTTTGAGCTGAGTGTCTTTCCCCTTTTCTCTCTGCCAGTTTCCTGTCTGATCACTTTAAAGAAAACCTGTCAGTGCCACAAAAAAGTATAAAAGGTGCCTCATGCATAAATTTGGAGCTTGCTTAGAGAGGAGCCAGATATCTGAATGGTCCTCAATAACTCTACAAATTACAAGTCTGTACTTGTCATATCTAGATTCAGATATCACTGAATTCAGCCCCTCTAGTTTGGCAGAGGCTTTGCCTTTAGAAGATATAGCTGTAAACAGTAGTGAAATGTTGATGTGCCAGTCATTGCACCGGACATCCTTCTCTTAAGGAGTAGGTGGAGTGAAGTCTTCAAAAAGGACAGCTGTAAACATAGCTATAAAATCATGGTTGAATTGAGACCTGTCAGACCGTGTCAGAGAAGCTGCGTAAGCTGTAGTGTACACCGTTGTCTCTACAGCACAAACTCAGAGATTTATGGTCTGAAGACCATCAGGCTTCTGCGCATACTGTGAGGGAAACGTGAGACAGCTGGACTAGTTAAATAATTAATCACCTTCTCTCTGACAGGTACCTTTGAGGCTAACAAGTTCTCCAATCTAAGGAGGCGTACAGGATTTGATGAGATGTTGTGAACATTTAGGTTTAGAGAAAACTCATTGGTTTGGTTGGAACAAGGACTGGTCAAACACCCAGGCATTATGTTGAAAATTTCACAAATTATTGTTTTACACATGTTGTGGAGTTACTGCTGGAACTTTGATGAGAGCTGGGGTATTTTTGGCACAAATATCTTTCATCACAATGCTCTGTGCTCGTAATACATCCCCTCAGTGAAGTCACTGATACAAGCTGCAAATGTCCAACTGTCTCCATACAAGCATTGTTAATCATCAGAACCACTGAGGACCTTTGGCTCCCTTGCTGTGAATGTCTGACGTAAGGTCCATTTTCTGACTGTCCAGTCAGGAACAATGGCATCCTAGCTGCTGTGTTACCAGTGAACAGGAAAGTGTACGTACAGGATATGCAAACTGTGATGGTATGCCATACATTGTGCGGCATGGTTGAATTTCATTGTTGCCGCTGAGTTCCCTTGAGTTAGAGAACATAGAAAACCATCTCTGCTTCTCAGTAACTCGTGTTTCTTCTCTTGTATCCGTCAGCTGCAGCTATGTACTGTACATGGGCTGTGAAATACAGTACAGCAGCGGTACAGAGAGTCCTCATAATCTCCCCTGCTTATATGTTTGAAGAGGTGGAAATCTCTTGGCGGAATGCTAAACAGGATCTATCAGGATTAATTCTGAGTTTGAGGCAGTCTAGCTTATTGCTGACTGTGTTTCACAACTGGGATTTAAAAAAATGCTCGCCACGTGAGTCACAAGGCGACACATTGCTCCAACGTCACAAAGTGCCAGGGCCGCGAGAGCAAACAGACAGAAAGCTTTTCAGCCGAGTATCATCATTGATGTTTGTAGCCTTCATTAGTGACTGGTCATTATGTTCACCGATTTCCTGAGGCCAGCCAGCCGTGAGAGCCCATTAACCAGCAGCATTAGGAGTAATTAGGCAAAGCGCTCACTTTATGTGCCGATATTTTCACACAGAGAGCTGTTTATGCAGATATACGTGTGACACCCCACTAGCGGTTTGTAATTTTCATGATCATTAAGGGGCCAGTTGACCTCTTGACGCTCAATTTCTTCTTCTCCAAGAAAGTTAAATTCTCATATGGAGCGTTGAGTCATGAAAATAAATCACATTAACTGTGCTTTTGATCGGAGCCATTCTGTCACAAGATGTAGACCACACTGTATACACCATATGTACACACAAAGGCCTTATTAGTTGTCTTCATCATACTGTCATAGTAAATGAAAATCCTCATTTAGAGCCAACGTGCTTTTTTGACCCTGTTCTGCACAAAGCATTCCCCCTTAGTGATGTTGCACATCCCCACACGGCTTTCCGCAGCACTCCCGCCACTTCTCTGGATGGAAACACTTTTCTCGTGATGGCAGATCCATATATACCCACTCACACTTATACACACATCCCCTCTTGTTCCCCACCGCCCCCACCCCACCCCCGCCTTGGCGCGCATCCTCGGGGAGGACGAAAAGAAAGGCAAGCCACGTCTGATCCGTAATCGCTCTCTTCAGTCTTCCACTCCCTCCCGACTCTTCCCCTAGCCACACACCACCTCTGCTATCTCAATCATCGTGAAAATATCTCTACAGGTTCTGTTTAATAACGGCACTGGCGCGCACGAGGAATCCACTCAGGAATGTTGCTTTCTGTCTCATCTCCCGCCTCCTGACACAACCTGTCAGTGAGCAAGACATCACACGGCGAGGCGCGGGAGAAGCGATCAGAACTCCCCTTAACCACAGAAACTTGTCGCTCATCTGTCTTTTACCTCAGCACCGCGGTAAAAATAGACTCGGGCTGTCTAGTTTCCCTAGTACTTCCCTCTCTCTCACTGATTCTGCTCAGCTTTTCGTAATTCGCTGGCTACACCAATTTCCCTCATCATTATGGACCACTCAACAGAACGGGGCATGGCTTGTCAATATAGAAGAGCTTTTCCATTTCTTCTCATGTCAGTCAAGCTGATATGGAAGGAAAGCAGAACAAGATGATATTGGTAGATTTGACCCATTTGACTGCAGTTAAATAATTTTAGCTAAAATCATCTATACCTTCATTTTATTATTTACAAAGTTATAGTAATTTTGATCATCGGCCCCTTTTTAAAAAAGTACCATCGCAATAGACACGTGATCAATATACAGTAAATGGATAATATTTCTGATAGAATATTCAATAATTTCACTGAACTCTGACCCAGAACCGCATAGCATTCTGGGTGATGTAGACATAGGACAGGCTCTAGCCACTCAACTGTCCAAGGCAACCTAAGAGAGGTTAGTGGCATCAACTAACTAATTTCCTCTTTGGTTGCCTAGCAACAACTTATTGAATAACTCGCACAGTAAACAGTTTAAGGTTTTGCTGCTGTGCCTCATGATTACTTAAAAATAAACAGTGTGGAGTGAAAACTGTGGATAAAATGGCGCTCCACCACTCCCATCCCAGCACAGTGTGCCTCTTGCCAGCCACTCCAGGCTCACAGTCCTCCACTCCATGCTGGAGGTTTTGACCTTGACATTTTTCTGGGTTTTGTGCCTCTATTAAGGCACAAACCAGTGGATGGAAATCCAGTCATCTCCAGCTATGTTTGTAAATCTCTGTTGGTTCATCAAGTCCTAAAAAACCCCCAAAACTTGTAGTTTGTATTTGTGGGTCATCAGCAAAACACAGGCACTAGTTTCTAGCTGTAGCAGGTGAACTCTGTGCCGACTCTTGATCTTTCCTGTTTGGGTCCAAAAATACATTGATTATACATTGATACATAGATTCTGGTGAGCTAAAGAAAGTTATGGTACATCCATGTATTAGTTTGCTCTATGCATGTACTCAGCCCTTGAATAGTAACCTGGTGACATTGAAACATTCAGATGTGTATCATCTGCATAGTAATGGTGACTAATTTTGTTATCTGAGCTAGCATGTAGATAATGAATCTGGTGGGATCCCAGGATTGATTCTTGGGGTACCCCACATGTGACTTCTGTCCACTCTGACAATAAGTTTTGATCATAGAAGTTTGTGCTCCTTAGGTAAGATTCAAACCAAGCTCACTTCAATAATATGTCATGGTCAACAGTGTTGAATGCTGTTCCGAGGTCCAACAGAGCCAACGCTGTGGTTCTAGGCTAAAATCAGCTGACAGTAGAGGACAGTGAAGGGGATGTGCCAGCTAATACAGTCCCAGTTATCGCTGGTTTACCAATTCAGGCCAAAATAGGTGTAAATGTGTCCTAGTTTTATACACAGAAAACCTAACAATGTATCTAATTTGATGAAAAGGAATGAGTTACAAATGACAGAAACACATTGGATGGAAGAGGCCAAAACTCAGGCTGAGCAAGATAACAGAAGGCTTTGTTGAACCCAGAGGTGGAGGGAAGGGGGGCAGAGGCCAAGGGAGGGTACAAACAGTGACTCTGAGAGATAGGCCAGATACTCTGCTGGAGATTTGGCTGTTTAATCAAGTCGGTGAGGATTAGAACTGGATTATGTAGGAATTGTGACACAGCAGCAAATTAGCCTGGTAGCTTTAATCTGTGAGGGAGCCAAAGCCAAAATACTTGGCCAGAAAGCAGGATGTGTGTATGTAATGTTCAAGTATTGAGGTCATAGGATTCATGACGGAAAATATACAGTTAGGTGAAAAACAGGGACACAAAGTTTATGTATTTTTATAGAAGTCTTAAACAAGCTTTTAAAAACATTATTAAAGTATTTGCAGACAGAATAATGGACTAAAGATACTATCTAAAGTTGTGGTTGCACTGAAATGTTAACAAATTGCATAAAACATCTGAAGGAAGGTAAAGTCTGTGCTGTACCCGCTTTGACTCAATTTTATGGACTTTTCTTTTTACCGCTGAGCTGAAAATGCCTGCTGGGTGTTGAAGTGACCATGCAGGCAGGCATGCAGGCCCTGAACTGCAGCAAACGCTTTCAGTTCCATGAGCAGCGCAGCCCTGATGAAACCTGATCAGAGCAGGTAGGTCAGCCACTCATGACGGCAGAACCAGCCCAGTGAAGGAGTCCTTTATGCATGCTGCAACCAGCTTTGACTTGATTCACATGCATGACCACAGCGGCTTTAATCGGACTGTGTTACCGGGAAAAAAGCCGCCACACTAACCTCAGCAAAAGCTGTCCGCACTCTTTAGAAACAACACCGAAGCTCCTTATGGGAGCTTATTTACAGGCTGCGACGCGTGGTGGCTTCATAGCCATGCTTTACGTCTCATACTCTAAATCAGAGGACTTATTTTTGGCTGTCAGACATATTTTATTGCTCCTCACTCTCTGTGGTGAGCAGCAAACTGAGGAAACCACCAGAACAATGTCAAGTCAGGTGTTTGTTTTTTTTTTTTTTTTTTTTGCTTTGGACTCCAAACCTCAACAGTACATGAGTGAAAGATCAGCACAGTCTACTGTAACATTCTCCTACCTGATGGAAACACAATGAATGAGACTTAAAATGTAGGCACCCTACTTACAGCAAGGTCTGTTGCAAATTTCTGTCTGTGGTGGAAATTTACTCCCTTTTTTAATAAAAGGGTAAATAGTTCTGAAATGGGTTTTTTTGTGATTATTCTTTACATCAGTGAAACTTGCCATTTTACCAGTCATGTGAAGAAAACTCATACTAATGTGGCTTTAAGTCATATTAAAATCATGAATGGAAGGGTATTAATCAGCATGTGCTTTGAGATCAAAGATTATCTCCTGACTGCAGAGGCCAGGTTCCAGGTCTTCCTCACAGATGAATTATTTGCCTAAAATTTAAACAAAGTAATTGCTGCCCCCTCAAACCCACCCTCCCCCCATCTTGGGGACCTACTGGGCAGATCAAGTGTGAGCAGATCACTTCTGAGGATGACCACCACCCTGTCCATAATTAAAGTCTCTGCTCTTAACAGAGCTTCTCTGAAGTTCAGTGAGGAAAAACAGTAAAGCCACTGGATGGTGAATTGCTCCCTGAGGTGTGTGGGGGTGTGTGTGTGTGTGAGGTGGAGTGGATTGAGTTGGTGGGGTGTACAATGCAGTCCTGGAGAGTCCAGAGTGGCTGGTTCAGTGGAAGGTAGAGTGTCCTGCATTATGCATGGCGGTTGTTATTTTCATCACATGCTGCTGCCAGGCGTCATTGTCGTTTGTGCTTGGTCTGCAGAAATCCGCGCCCGTTCACAGACTGCTGGCATGTCGTCCACTTTAACCCACTCCCACTTCCACGCTTCCTGTTTTGTCCTCGCCGTGCTTCGATGCTGCCGGGACATGGAAATGGATTCGGTGGTCCCAACGGGTTCCATTAACCGGTCCTGTCTCCTGAGTGGTGTGGATGCGTGTTTTCTTTAATGTTTGTCACTAAGGTGGGCCTCACTGTCAGGCCACTCCGGAGAGTAAGAGGCAGTGAGTGGGTGAAGCGCTTGAACACATGCATTATTTCACGCTGCAAGTGACAGCCGATCAGACGGGCACAAGCAGCAGATTGTCAGCGAGAGGTGAGTGTGTGGAGTGTGTGTGGGCGTGTGTGTGTGTGTGTCTGTGCTGTGCAAAAATTAGGCCTTTTCAGCTTAATACTGATCCTACAGCTTTCTGTACAGTAGAGGTGGCTGAACATCATGGAACCCTCTTCACCTGTACAACAAAACAACAACAGATCCCTCACTGCAGACAAAGGATGAACAAAGTGAAACTTAAACATTGAAATTAATTATACACTGCAAAAACACGCCATCTCACAAAGTGTTTTTGGTCTATGTTCTAGTGCAAATATGGTAGTACACACTTGAAATAAGACAAAACTAGCTTCCAAGTAACTTTTCAGCAAGATATAGGGGCTTGTTTTAAGTCAATAATTTCTTAATTATCCATAACAAGATATGTTTCCCACGTCATAAGTGAAATAATTCCCCAGTGGAACTATTACACTTTTATTGCTATTAAGAAATTATCTGCTTAGAACAAGCCGCTGTATCTTGCTCACTGACTCACAAAGTTACTTGTGAGTTAGTTTTGTCTTATTTCAAGTGTACTAAGGTATTTGCACCAGAAACTCGATCAAAATTACTTGGTGAGATTTTGTATTTTTGCAGTGTAGCCCTCTACCAGCGCACATCTGACTTGGTTCATAGCAGTTTAAGTTTGTTGATCAGACAGTACAGTAAACTGGCATAGAGAAGAAATGTAAAGGACCAAGTGTCCGTTTTTTTTAATCAATATTAGAGAAGCATCCAGTTTCAGTAATATCATTGTTGTTCCAAATTTCTTTCAATCATTCACATCTTTTTATATTGTCAGTATATATATCCAGTCACCAGCTGAACCTTTAGTACATTTCTGCTGTAAATTTCACTTTTAAAAAAAATCTCTTGAGTTAGATTTGGAGTAAGTGCATGTTTTCGGCACATTTTGAAGCATCTTATTTCATCGGCTTTACATCAACAGAAAACTCAAGACCAGATACTTAGAAGCAGGGTTGAGCTGAGGGTATCCTCGTCTTCACATTTAATCTGTGCAGTGCGAGTTCATAGCTGACTGCTGTGTATATGTGTGTTGTTTAAGCCTGTGAAAACATACACACACACACACGCACCCGCACACCAACACACAGGAAATGTGCTTTAAAAAAATAATGGATTTAAAAAGGATGTCTTTGTCCACAGAGGTCATGGTCACGTGAAAGACAGACAGTCAAAGTATAAGCTTCTTAGTTAACAGAAAGCTGGAAATTAGAAGTGAGAGTGACTTCTTTTCTTGACAGACACATTGTATGTTTGTGTGTACATATGTAAGTAATGTCATATTCAGTAAATTATAATTTGCATTCAGCTGATGCTGATGCTCGTCAGATTAAAAGTATCTTTTTAATATCGCCCTTAAGCATGCTTTTCCTTAAAACCACATTTCTGTTTTTAAAAATAGTCATCAGTCTGATTTAATATTCTAATTTTAAATGTCATATTTTCATTAACTGTAAGTGGAAAATCATCATAATTAGCAGAATTAAATTGTATGTATGCATGCATGTACTGTACATAGCTGGCTAGTAGTTGGTTATTATGAAAGATTTCATGATTAGGTAATCTGTCCCATTTCTAAATTCTCAGTGATTCTCAGATTCAGACTTATTGCAATAGCACCAGAGCAAATATTTCTGCATTTGCGAGCAAACGTGAAAATCTATTTACCTCATTCCCCAGCAGAATGACATACAGTATGATGGGATAAAGAGGACTCTCTCTACTGTAACCAGCCATCTCACTGGAAGAGCAGCAAATCTGTGAACAACAGTTTGTTGGTAGAAAACATTTAGGTTAATGAGGCTGCATAAAATCCCAATGTCACATCTCAGAGAGTAAATAATAAATGAAGGTACTTCCCAGGATGTGGGAGGATAGCGGTCGCCTGTATCATGTTGCAGTTGTTTAGACTGCAGTTTTGGGAATTGAACAACATTAACATTGTGTTTCAGCATTTTGATTATTCAAATAATCTTCTACTATGAGGGATGATTGACCTCACCCTCTTTCTGTTTGAGCTGTTTGCTCACCTTTGTTTGGTAGTGTGCAGGCAAAGTACTTCATAAATCAAATTATGGGACATGCTTCCATCCAGCTTATGATAAGATAAGATAAGATAAAGATAAGATAAATCTTTATTGTCATTGTCACAAGGACAACGAAATTTAAAAGGCACTCAGTCATTCAAATATTTGTTTTTTTGAGCAAATGAGCTCCCCTAAAATTCCCACTACTAACTCAATGTATAAGGTACATTTACTTATTTTAGTCCAGACAATTTGTAGGTTATACTTTTTGGAATATTTTCTCTCTTTCCACCTTAAACATCTGTTGCATGTACAAGCTACAAATAGTTTCCTCTGAAGGAAACTATTTGTAATTGTAAACTATTAATCTTAGGTGTACCTAAGACACCAGGTACTTTTGAACTGCAAGAACATATAAGCATTGAACTACATAGATCTGTTTCTTGGGGTCTTGGAAATATCAGTGGTGGACATCATTGATATTTGCTCTCTCGCTTGATAAAGAGAGATAGACTCACAGCAGATGGACTGAAATGTTCTTCTGCTTTTGCTATCCATTAATTACTGTTAAAGGTCAGAAAAGCATCATGTCTGGACCCAAACAGAGGGTGAACATCCATGTGATTCTATAACCAATGTAATATATAAGCCATAATGTTTGGGTATTGCTTAGATCTTCTGTGGGATGGTTGAAATCAAAGGTGTTTAAACCATTTAGCACACATGCCATCCAAATACAGCACTTCTTGCTAACTCTGCTGCTCTCCTCATTCAACCCTTGTCTTGCTTACAATCGCAGGGTTTCTCTTGAAAGTATGAAGGGATGCAAAAAAAATCCTGAAGATGTAAGGTCCCCTCTGTTGGGAGCCTCCTTGATTGGGCCAGAAGCACCGACTGAATGCTCTTATTGATTAAACCCTTTTTTCTGCCCTTCTTGTTTCTGGCTTCATGTAGATTTTGATGTTTTCAGCTTTACTGAAAGCAGGTAGAATTTTGCAAAACCACAAAATGAATTAGGATGTAAAGGCCATTAGTTGTTAAGCTTATTAAAATGTCTACTGTCGTCACCCTGGTGGTGTAATAAATGCCATAATGCATGCATGCATCTGTGCTCACAGATTTATCCAGTTCTGTCCATGAATAACTCCTCTGGCACTCTAAGCACCATTACGGTGCTGTCTTCCTGTTCTTCCTACCAGCTTAAAACCTTCCAAGTAAAACAGATGGACCTAGGGAAGAGTAGGAGGAAACAGAGAGAATAGCGAGATTGATGAAGTTAGGACTGAAAAATCACAGCACAGGGAAAGATGTTACACTTGCATTACAGATTAGTCAGGAAACGCAGTGTGTTTGTCTGCAGTTGTGTGTATTTCTCTATGTGTGTGTTTGCACATCGCTTCCTGTCCTACTTCCTCTTCCCCCCCCCCGACATTCCACTTCCCGTCACAGCAGCCTGGCGCTCCTAGATAAGGCCTTCCAGTACATTTCACCTTCCTGTTGACGCTCTCTACTCCATCCAGCACCAATTCCAGCCCACTGCGATCAATAAACTGATAAACGTTAGCAACCAAAATAAATGAGCTCCATCTTCCCTACATCTCAATACAGAGACGCAACACTTTGTGATGGAGACAGCTTCTATTGCAGTTTTATTAATTATTTTTTTTGTGGAGAAAAGAAACACCAAGTCCTTGGGGTTTTGTTGATGAAGGGCATGTAGATAAGTGAGCGTTTCACTGAAAAGAGCCCAGCTTCTCAGCAGACACAGATCAATATAACTTTTGTGATGATGGATGTATTAAGATGTGGTGAAGCTTGTATATGAAACCAGGGGCGAAGTCAAGGGAGCAGTGATTGTTCATGTACCCAGCATGAGGCTGGAACCACGCCCATCCTTATTGCAATGAGATCCCTGATGAGGGCGGAGGGTGAACGCTTGTTAGCCCGGAGTGTGGAGATCTCTGCGCTGACTTTGTTCTGTGACTCTCGAAGCTGCTGTCACACTATTTCTCAGCTTTCCTTGAATGCTGGTATACACAACACCAACTATCTTGGGCTAAATGTGAAGAAATCAGCCATATTCTAAGCTTTTATCATGTTCCGACTTTTGTTTTACTTCTGTTTACTGTGTTGGAGGGCGTAATATTCTCAGTGCTCTACTGCTTCAAGACAGCCCAGCTTGTTTTTTTTGTTTTTTTTCTGCATACCCTTCCTATAAAAAAGTATTCACTCTATTGGATGTTTCACCCTTTTGCTTTTCCAAATCAATCATGAACATTTTTTTCTCTAACAAACATGTTTCTACATAATGAAATACAAATATTTGTCATAAAATGAGTGTCTGCTTAAAAACTGTGACTGACCTGAGTCAGCAGCGGACCTGCCAATTGGTGCTTGTCTCACAGCTAAAGGTGCATCTACTTAAAGGATCAATGGGGGACGAACTTGAAGGGGAGAACTTATTTTATGTTTTGTATGTTCATTAATTTGTCAAAAGTGTGAAAAAAGTCAGTTTACACTTCGATATTAAAGGGCTTCCAGGAGAACTTTTTGTGAAAAAAAGCCAAATTTTGTTGATCATGACTTGATTTGTAAAAGTTACAAAAAGAGAAAACATTCAAACGTATGAATAGTTTACACAGGCTCTGTACTGTACGATCTGTAGATGGTTCAGGACAACATACGCAGTCTAAATACCTCCAGGTGGTCAGAAGTGATGCTGGATTAATTAGACAGTAGGCCAGATTGAATATAGATGAGCTACTTCAAGCATTCAGCATGCAGAGGTGAGTGAAACTTTTTCAGAGCATACTGAGCGTCTGTGTAATGTGAACAACATTATGCCAGGTGGTTGCTGTTACTTTTGAGTGATGGTTGCTTTGATTCTGGAGCAGTGGCCCATGGGTTACACAAAATAATAATTATAATAATCATAATTACAATAATAATAACCCATTTTATTTACAAAGCCCTTTCTCCAGTTGAAATCTCAAAGAGCTCATGTGTTGTCTCAGGGTTGCAGCGTTCATGCCACACAACCTTTCAGCACCCCTAATAAGTCTTGGGTTGCCTGTTTTAGCTGGAGATTTAATTGTGCATGCCGTCATATAAGATGTGTAGGAAGGTGACGTAGGAGCATTTTTTTTTTTACTTAAGCTGTACATCTCCTTAGGTCATGGAAGCAGAAGTCAGATACCCAGCAGTGTGATAGGAATATTAGGATAGCATAATTACTATGTATTAATATGACAACAGACAAGTTCAAACTTCTGCCAGTGAGCTCTCAAAGTAACCATCAGGATGTTTGAACGTCACTGGTGAAGTGCATTCCCCATGTCACTCTGTGGCTGTTTCGGTGTCACAAACTTCCCCTGTCATACAGAATAGCTAAACGCGGCCATATTGGGGAAAAAATAACATTGTTAGAAGTGTCCCATTATTGCACAGGAGAAATATGCATTTCAGCACAGAATACAGCAGCGGCACAAACGTTTCTATAATTGTTATCATATCCTTAAGAGCTTCCATGCATAATAAAGAAGGGACAGCAGTTTCCAATTTAGACGACTGAAGTTATCAAATGGAACGAGTCAATGGGGGTGAGGGGGTGGTGCAGTTCTCAATAGTCTACCAAATTTATCATAACTCAACTTTGTGCATATGAGTAAACTTTTTTTGTATATAAGTGATTCACAGTGTGTTTTACAGGGATTCCTCCCTGTAAAACACACTGTACTCCATCACTGAGATTGTTCTAGGTCAGAGGTGTCAGACTCCAGTGCTGATGAGCAGGACACAACTTGTGGATGTGTCCAAAGTACAACACACCTGACTGAATTACTTCCTCGTCTTCTCAGGTTCTGCAGAGTCCTACTAATGACCTCACTGGCACAGACACAAAGACTCGTCTGAAGTTGCAGGACGGCGGCCCTGCAGGGCTTGAGATTTTGTGCTCACGATCTGATTTCCTCCACCCTGGTCCTCAGGGCCCTCAGGCCTGCATGTTTTGGGTGTGTCTCAGCTCCAGCACATCTGATCCAAAAGATTGCATTTGCTCCTCAGCATGGCATCCAGCGCTGCAGAAGCCTGTTTATCACCCGGTCATTATAAGGTGTTTAACAGCAGGAAAACACCTAAAATCATGCAGGACAGTGCATGCTTTCTTCTTAAACACCTTCAGTTCTCATATGCTCGGTGACTGAGAATCTACACCTAAAACATCTCATTTTATTTTCTGTTTGCAAAAGATTTAATGAGTGACATGTCAGAAAATTGTGAAGAAAATCTTAATTTTCTTTGCGAGTGAAGAAAAAGTGACAAAATCTTCTCACCTGCAGTAAAGATTTTATGCTAATCACAAAAACATTCTTGTTTTGCTTATTTAATGCACATTTTTCTGCCATTTTTTTCTGACAGACTTTTGCAGGAAATATGCTGCAAATATTTTTCACACTGTTTGATTTACACCGGCAGCATTTTTGCCGTCATTTACTGGGACCTTTCAACGTAACAGTTCCTCTTGTCGCATGTTTTAGCAGGTGGATGTCAGTTTGCAGATGTGCGTGGCTGTATGTGCAGAAACTCCCAGTCCTTCTGTTGCTTCCAGGCCTCCATCCCGGCACCAGATGTGCGCGTCCCTGTAGGGAGCCTTATCTTTAACTACGCCTTTGAACACTGCGATGATCAGGAGCGTTGAGGTTTTTGCAGAATCTTTGCTGTCTCGCTGTCTATCACAGAGGACGGGAGAAGTGAGAGGAGGCGCTACCTCGGCCCGTTCACACACGTAAAACACGGGCAAACTGAAGATTCACTGGGCAGCGTAAATCCAGCTGAAGCAGGTTACAGAGAGGAATATTATGTTATCTGCTGCTCCTGCCACCCTGTCCCAGATAAGCTGTAGAAAGTTTAAAGACGAGGTTTTACTGTACCGTTAGTGTCGCTGTTGTTGTGGAACTGGCCTGGAACTGTCAGACTTTACATGAGGCGTACGGTGGCACCCATCGAGAGATAATTGCAATCTTTCCTGCAACAACAATAATTACAAGATAAATATAGGCTCTTCTCTCCTGGGATTTCTTGCTGCAATGTATTCAAAAATGCTAACTGTAGTCAAACCAAAGCCAGCCCTGTAAAGACCATACTAGTCCTATGACACCACATAATTATATGTCACAACTGCTATTATTACTCTATAATATTCCTGCAATATATCTACGCTACATTCCTGAACTTAGGACAAACATCATTTTCAGTCTCTGACTTAAAACACCATTCAGACCAGACAGTTATTTTATACCTAATAACAATAATTGTTTGCAACTAAATCAACTGGCCACAGTGATATAAGCAACTGCTTGGATAGAAGAAAACTGTTAGTTTGTGTTTCTTTGACTTTCTGAGCATGAAAACATTTATATTAATGTTTCCCCCCATATATATTTGTGTTTCTGACTGTTGGACAACAACTTTGCCGCCCAAAATATAGGAATTTATGAAAATGCTTCAGTTAGAACACCTTAAGCAAAGTATAAGTATTTTAGGTTAAATGTTAAACTAATATTTTGCTTAAAGTACAAGTATTAACTAACTAAGCAAAAGTTAGGAGACAGGAGAGGAAAGAAAGTGATTCAAGAAAATTGAGAGAGCCCTCAAGACGTTTAAGCGTCAAGCAATGCAAAACACAGTCAAAAGAACAATATTCAAATTGTTTTATAGTAAACGAATTTTCTGTGCTCAGACACAAGGTCAGGGAAATGTTGTGGCGGCAGCTTGGTGGCTTGGGAAGCATCCGCTCGATTTGGGCAGCGTCTCACTCAGACTGGCACATGAACTCTGGTGTGAACTAAGCAAGCAAACGCCACTCCCCCTGAAAACCTGTCTGCTTGCAAGTGAGCCCTGCTGTGGTGTCCTTATAGTGGAAAGCATATGCACCATCTGGTGAACTACAAAGAAAGTGAGGTATTTTAGATAAATAAGCAGCTTTCGTCGTCCTAGAGGTTCTGTTCACTTTCAAAGACGCAGTGTTGAGGAGAACCAAGCTAAATGAAAGTGCGACATTTATTGAAATTCCCAGCTCAGTCCTGGGAAAACAACTTTAGACAGCAGTTGTGTGGTAGTGTGTTAGGATTTCAGTGATTTATGTAGCTACAGTTTATTCCTGCTGTGTCATGTCTTACACAAGCTCAGAATACAATCATGTTTAATAAATTAACATATTATTGAGAAGCCTTTACCTTTCTGTTACTCAAATCACTTAGTAAGACACATTATAGATTAATTCCACACAGACTGATGCTTTCAAGCTTTTGTTTCTGTTAATTATGCTGATTTTCTGCTAATGGCAACATGACATTTTAGATTAGATTATACTAAATATGACACTCTAGTCATATTAGAATATTTGTTTTTCTTATATGCATCAAAGACCAAGTTCCATATTGGTTTCTTGTTTTTAGACCAGTGAAAAATCATTGTAATACATACATGTGGACTTAATGAAAAGCACGTTTAATATTGTTTAAATCTTATCTTGAAATGGCACAAATAAGCCTCGTGCAAACATATATTCTAATTTAATACATATGACTGTATAATGGAAGGAGAATTGCATTAAATTTTGAAAAGGTGCTCTTCCTACCTCCAAACTGTCACACACAAAGTCACAATCACAATAAAATTTGAGCAGAGCATGAGACATTCAGTTTCTCAGAAATGAACTTAACCTTAATGTTATAAACCCTTCAACCTCCATCCAATATTGGCTTCTTAGAGTAGCTTTTTCCATCCTAAGCCTTTTCTCCATTTTTCTCTTCGTTAATTATGTCTGGTCTTCTGCCAAAAGACAGTTGACACTGACCAAACTGGTCTTTTCCTGTAAGCATTCCTTCTTGTTTCAGATCCGGCATTTAGATGCATCTTTGTGATTTGCATCTGAATAGCTTGTCATGAATCCGCAAGGGACTGTCTGGCCTGTCTTTGGTTTCTTTCTCTGTTTTAAATCTGTACTTTGAAAATATCCAATCCACTCATGTATTAACTCGGTGTTTAGGTGTTCTGCTAGTTTAGAGAACTATAAACTGAGGGTGTATCAAAGAGCAAACAGTAGAAAAGCACTTCCTCTGGGGACACTGAACTTTGCCTGCCACTTCCTGCTCTTTTGTTTACTTTAATGGCCCCAACCCCTGATGTTTTCTCAGAGATTTTAAACGTGCTAATTAGGATGTGCAGTAATCTGTAAAATGGACAGATAGAACATTATCAAAGGACGCCCGGGGCGTCTTTGTGTAGCATCATAGTTAGATAGATCAACTTTTACACAAATTGGTCCTTTCTAAAACAAGCGTGAACATGACCATTAACCCAATTCTACATTGTGTGTATTCTTAAGGGCTCTGATCTTGTCTAAAGGCAACTGTTTATGCTTGTCAAGGTAGGAAATGTATCTTTCAGAAGTGGGGTGGACATTACCTATGGAAGGGCATGGATACTTTTCCAAGTATCAGTTTAAGAGAGGAGGAATATGTGGAATAACTAGTTTAGAGAAACACAACCAGTTGGGTCAGACCAGACCGGACTTCAGCAGATAACAGGTCAGACTCTATGCCTTGCCTGATGCCAAAAAGGGATGGAAGATGCCCATTTTGTGTTTTCAGGACTTGAGTAAAGATTTTGTAATAATAACTAGTTTGAGATTTCTCAAATCAGATACCAACTTCAGTGTTATCAGTTTCACTGGGTGCACAGTGAAATACTTACTCACAACTAGGTGTACACTCCCTATCTGACAGGAGATGGCGATAAGCAATAAAAAGTTAATTCGGGTCACAACTGTCAGATTAATGTTTTTTTCTTTTTTTGGGAGTGTTCACAAATTAGATAACATGATTTGATTTGCAACTAAACACAGATTTTGTCAGTTGGATTGTGTTTTAAATTATCCACTTTGTTTGTGTTATAAAAAAAAAATGATGTCTGTTTTTTTGTTTCCCAGCCCGTATGGGGCTGGACTTAGCTTTCTGAGCTTAGTGTGGCAGTGATAGTTGTGTTCAGGGAAAGCCACTTCACTTTCAAAGAATGTCATGCAATCCTCATGTGGGCCTTTCTCAGTCCTCTGCATGTGGGATGTGTGCATGTGTGCATCTCAGTTTACAGCTTGTCATCATCAGCTCTCTGGCGTCTTTTTTGTAGTTCGGCAATTATGATGTATTCCAGAACATACCCTCATTTATTTTCTTAACTGTTGCAGGGAGGGGGTAAAAACACAGAAATGGCAAGAAGTTTCCACTTGTTTATCTCCTTGTTGGCGTTTCAGATCAGATTACCGTGTTGAGTTGTCTGACATCTCCGGTTAGCATCCTGGCACAGCATACAGCCTCATTCCTAGTCCCTGTATGCCGTCTCTGTACAACTCTGTACAACATTATCAGCCTTCGTGTCAAACCAAGATGAATGCCTCCTCCACCTAACTCAACACCGAGTCCTTATCTTTGATTCTGAGAATCATCACGCTATCCTTCTTCACCTTTCCAAGGGTGTACAAGACCGGGCTTTTAATTACACGCAATTCCATTTTCAACACCAGAGAGTTGGATCTTGAAAGAAGTGTCAGACATAATAAAGCTCTCAACGTAAGACGGAGGCCATAAATCCCAATAAGAGGCAACTGTCAGAAACTCAGCGCAACCAAGGTCGTAGGAATGAAAGTATTCCTGTTCCTGGCTGCTGGGTGTTTAATAAAACAGGTGTGTGTATGTGTCATGTATATATACGCATACTGTTCATCTAAGTATGCAAACATTAGCATCTGTTTGTGGCTGGCTCTGAGAGAGGAGGCGGTCTGTGAACGTGGTGAGCGTTGCACCAAACGGCATCATTATGGACCGGGTCTGCTGCTGCAGAGCCAGAGCCGCTGCTTTCATCTCCCAAATAAAATCCCTCTTCCGCATGTCGCTTCAGAGATGCTGCTCTTCAGCCCACTGTTACCCAAAGGCTTGTTTCAATCCTAACAAGTATCTCAGAGTTAAAATGGAACTTGGTGATGATGAATGTAACTAAATCATTTGACCTTAGCTTGGGAAAAAAGCTTTGCGGACTTTTTTTTTTAAAACTAGCAAGTTTCACAATTACTAGAAGTGATTTTGATGGCAGAAGATATCCAAAAATAACTACATGAATAAAAACCAGGGCATGCTTAATTTCAGATTTGGCAATTTCCCAAAAACCTGAGCCTAAGTTCAACAACGGGCATCAGAAAGGTTGGAAGTGCTGACTGGAACACCATAAACAGTGATCAGACAGATTATTTTGAAAATTTTAAAAAAAGCAGTTAAAATAGCAGATCTCACAGTATGGTGAAGGCAGAACTGACTCTATATAATTAACTTATAATCCATGTAAGGTTGTAGGTATGTTAGAAAGCTTGGAATTACATATATCCACAGTATTTAGGAAGTTGTATAAGAATTAATTGATACATTATTCCTCCAACACGGACATATAAGATAAGAAAGTCATGCAGTCTTTCTGAATAGTAAAAGCAGATGCCCCACTATGTTAACTTTTATCGCTGCTGTTTGTTCCATCAAATTCCTCACATCCTGTATCGTTGTGCCGCTATACTTCTGACCTTCCACCGTTACAAATCATGAGCCCTCCGCTCCTGTGCCTCACAGTAAGTCTTGGGTTTAGTTTTCACCAGAGTACTGCATGCTGTGCTGCCATGTTGTTTTTAGACAGAAGAGTCACACCTATTCAGCCTTTGCGCTGTCACAAACATTAACATCTGACACGGTAACTGCTGCCAGTAGAGTGTGAGATTCAGCCCTGCCTGTAAGCCTCCAACTGGACAGCCACGTCCTTTAACAGTAGCCTTTGAGCCGTACAGGCGTACTGTCAGGTACCAGTGACAAAGCATCTTTGGGGCTCATAGGCTAATGGGATGTTTCTCATTTGGCGTTTGGTTAAACAGCCAGAATTCTGCCGGGGACGATGAGCGTCTCCTGGATTGAGATTTGTGGGTCCAAATGACACCGTGCTCGTTTTCTCTGTCTGTTTCACACACTCACATTCATTCATGTCAGGTTGTTTTCTGTAATAAGAGGGAGGTGGTGTGCAGTAACCCTGGGCTTATTTCACTCTGACCCAGCTGCTGTCATCTGTCGTCTCTGAATGCTTCAGATCGATCTTGTCGGCTAACACAGACAGATTTCAGGTCTTTATCACAAGTACTACTTGTTCCTCTAATTTTTAGTTTTTTTACTGTTAATATAATTAATCACAAAATATCAGTTTTCACTTCAATTCTGTGCCCTCTTCCTATTGTGTAAATATGCAACCGATAACCAACTTTTCGGCAGTCTGAACGGCCCTATTCCAATCTTTTCACACACAAAAAAATGAATCCAAATTCTGCCACTTCCAGGAACCAAAACAAATATGCATCTGACTGTTTTCACAGCTTTTGCAGACTGTCGTATTTTGTCCAAATTTTACGTTGTTGATGTGAGGTGTGCATCCATATTTTGCAACATAAGAAGCAAGACTTGTTAAATGCAGCCACAAACAACGGCTGAAAATTGCAATTATGAAATTATGAAAGAATCCCTGCGCTCCTGGTTCCAACTCCACACCCAAGCAAACTTCTCTTTATCACCTTTTGATCCGGTGGCGACGCTGTCGGCTGCCATTGACGAATAACTTTAAAATTGATCCGTTTTTACTTGTGCGCTGCTGTATGACTCCTAGGTTATCCTCCTGTGCATGTGGGGGTCACTTCAAGGTCGGAAACCGTTAATTAAGAAGTGCGATTCCGATCACTTTTAATTAGTAGTACGAAGGACCACAAAAAAAAAAATCTGATTTTTGCAAAAAATTGGACTTGAGCATCACGTCCTGCTGTGTGAATATAGCTTTAGTGGTGGACTCCTCAAATCTGTTATGGAAGAGTATCAAGAAGAAAAATACATTTTTAAAGACGTACATAAAACGTTCGCAGTTTACCTCTCCATGTTGAGGACTACCCTTCTTAAATTAATGAAGGACAGTCCAGGCAGGACATGTTTGTCCTGAATGAGCAAGTCTGTAGCTGAGGCAGAGAACTGCTAGCTGCTCGTTTCCGTCCATATAATCTACGATTGGGAGTTTCCTTGTGTTATTTTGGTAGCTATATTTCACAGTCTTCGTCTGCTAACTGCGTGTGACACATCAGCTCAAATTCTGCCAGCACTCAAACAAAGCAATCCCTAGAGAATTTGACCGTTTTTCTGAGAATGTGAACTTTTCTACCGGTAACAATAGAATGTAGTCAAACTTTTATTCAACTCCGCTCTAATCAGCAGCAGTACAGGATTAGCTACCCACTGCAATGACCTTGCATAATAATGTTGTATAATCAATGTTGAATTAGTTTCAGCTCAGTTCCATGCGTTTTCTTTGTGCATGTCAGAAAAGAATGAACTAATTGTAGCTACAATGAAGCTCTTAGGGATTTCCATCCTTTGTGAAGTCGTAGCTCAAAGCGCTATGACCCCTTACTAAAGGCGGCATTTAAATGTGGGAGCAGTCAGCCGGCAGAGTGTGTGTCAGATGTCACTTCCTGTCTGAGCCGGACTGCTGGGCCTTACTGTAGCACTGTCTCCCAGCACAAACAGGCTAATCTTGGAATAAAGCGCTATCAGGACGCCCAGCTTTTTCCTGCCTGTCATCATCCGCACAATGCAGAGGAAGTGAGTGGGGGGGGAGGTTGTATATATTTGTGTGTTTTCATGTGTGCTGTGTGAAAACCAACGCACAAGAAGATGATATCCAGAATAACACACATCTGTGATTGTCTATTTGGATGATTTTGTAGAACTAAACCAATGCTGTATGCATTTTTGAAAATGTACGGGGATGCTTCTTTCTTTTTCTCAAAACTAGAAATGCATGACTTATCACAATCAGTACCAACATGATATCACACACACACGTTGTAAGCAAGTAGCAGAATGTGTATTAACCAGTTGACTTTGTAGCTCTCAGCTTGTTCCCTACGTTTGCTTCAAAGCAGCAACAAGGTCTCATGGGACAAGAACACACAACAATGTTTCACCTGCAAGATGTAAGAAGAGAATCTAGTTGGTTCATCAGTCTAAGTCAGAGGCGTCAAACTCATTTTCAATTTGGGCCAAATCAAGATCATGAATGTCTTCAAACGACCGGTTGTGTACAGAAAAAAAAACCTACCAGTTAACAAATTAAAATATCAGAAGAGCAATGCCACACGGAGTGGTGATTGACAGCGCAAAGACCTGCCTCCTGGCTCTGATTGGTTGTTTCTACATAGCACCGGGAGAAGGCGGAGGAGCTCTTTTCTTTCACAGATTATTTGTTGCCGTCATGACATAGTGACAACTTCAACAAATATGAAGAAAGATAAGTTTTTAATAAAATTAGATGCTGAAAAAAAGACATTGACAGCAGGTAACAGTAAAAATTGTGCAACAACAACAGAGATGTGCCGATACCAGCTAACATATTGCTTGAATGATAAAAATCATGCAAATAACTGTAAATACTACTGATACCAAAGAGAACAATGTTTTCAAAAACCCCTCTGCATCACCCTCCAGTCCTTGTATGATTTAAAATCAATCTCTTTGAGAATTATTGGTAAAAAAAAAAAGAGGTGAGTAAGTTTTTCAAGAAGGAAGGGGGATGCAAATTTTTGTGGCTTTCATGAAAATATTTCTCCTTCATTCAGAAGGTAGATGCGACATTGAAAAGCCAAATATTCAACATCTTCCCTCACACATTACAACATACTAACTAACTAACAGCGTCTGGAGGCTTTATGGGATTGCATGTACTGTTTCTACTTTGAGGCAGTGGGAGCAGAAGAGCTTATGGTGACATTGCTGTAATTATCCTAGAAGAGCGATCGCATGGCATCGATAAGCCCAGAGTTTGAGCTGCTCCATGCATTTAATAGGAACTTCAAGTTCATCCAAGTGGCAGATTTTCAGTCGTTTCTGCTTCGCAACTGTTCCCATCAGGTCACTGTTAGATAGGCGGCAGCACCAATTAATGTAAGCTGCCTCTGTTCGCGCTGAAGGTTCTGCTGCTATCAGAATCTGCTGAATCACAGTGTCTATATGAGACCGTGGGGAAAAAGGATGACGATTATGATCGTGTCTGTCAAAAATGTGTCCTTTCCGAATGAATCTTTTACTGCTCTAAGAATTAGAAGAAGGAATGACATTTTGCCCTATAGCAGGGGTGTTTAAAGCCAGGCCTCGAGGGCCAGAGTCCTGCTTTGTTTCACCCCCCAGTTTGACCTGAGGCCCCTCTTTCTGTCACCAATTACAGTGTTTTGGTACAGATTTGGCGGGGCTGAGATTCAAAGCATTCAATATTAATTGGTTGTTTTTTTATGAGGATGCATCAAACTGAGATCCAACACAAAGAAAACATTCACCTTGTAGCATCAGACTGTAACAAACACTCACATTTTGAAGATTGTTCTCTGCATGTTTTCAAAGTGAACCTGCCAATCCTTTTTTTATCTCGAACTTAACATTTTAATTTTTAAACAACATATTTTAGTTTATCTCGGCTGTCAAATCAAACTTACTAGTGTTTTGCATTTTCAATAAACAAATCTAAAAATGTTACATCCGTGGTCTGTGTTAACACGCAAATTTAGTAGGAGCTCCCTGTTGGGATTCGGATCTGAACCTGAACGCCGTTGTCATATTGGATCATGCTGAATTGGTTCATAGTGAGCCTGGTTCTGGCTCTGCAGGAAGTTTCTTCCTGTTAAACATTAGTTATTTATTTCTGCTGTGTCCACATGCTTGCTGAGGAGGAACTCAATTACTCAAGACATTGATTCATTGTCTATATGAATCAATTGTATTGCTGTAAACCAGGTTGATTTGAAAATAAATTTTATTATGACTGAATATAAATCGCTTTTCTTCCATCGTAAGACCCGGTGCTATGCAGACAAACTAGAAATAATGGTTAAATGGCTCAACTTACCCTAAAGCTAAAACTCAATTATATTCATGCCCACACCTTAGATGTTTCACTTTTACATTTGATTTATGACCTCATGTTGCAGTTTATGCACAACACACAATATATAAGTAAAACAAATTCAAAACTATCTATTGTGGTCTAAACGAAATTTGTGATAGACTAAATTCAGTTTTAAAAGTGAAAACCAGTTTTTAAGAAATAAAATTCAAACCAGTTTACCCAGTATGAGGGTCTTGTTGCTCAGGAATCCGACGTCTGATGGCTGATAGATGATGAGCACCATGGATGAATTTCATGTAACTGTTGCTGCCATGATTTTTGATGTAAACAAGCTCAATCACATGCGATTTGAAACAAGTTCCTTATTTAAACTTAAACACAGCAATGGTGAAATTGTGTATTTTCGACATCAGAGGAATACGGACAAAAAATGTACGCACATTTCTAATGGAAACGCGCTATAGTGTCACACAACTGAAGTCTGCGTAGCTACAGTTCACTGTATAACAAGCAGTCAGAGTACAGAATGGGATTAAGTATTCAGGATGCATCCTAAAACACATTTGCAGCTGTCAAGGGAGATGGCAAGAGTCCTGTATTAAAGATGCGTATCGTAGGTAGGTTTGAAGGCATATTCAATGATATGAAGACACACATACACACACGCAAACCTGTGACCCTCCTAGCTTCATACTATTGCTGTTATGCCAATTAAGCAGCTGCTTCCCTCTTCCTCTCAGCCTATCTGGCTCAGCGTATCCATCTGATGAGCGGCTGGTAGTTTAGCAGCTCCAGGACATGCATGACACGTTCGCTCGTCTGCAGCCCCACTGCCGTCTCTGCTTTAATCATCCTGCACAGGACGGCACACACACACACACACTTATCAGAAATCAAGCTCTGCCTCGGTCCCTGGCCCTGACCGCTCTGTGTGTATAAAAAACCTTGGACATGTGTTTCTTCTACCTTTGTAAGGACCAGATGTATTTAATGTTGGATTCAGAAAAACGCCCTCAACAACTCCTACACTGCTTGATTTGTTTGGGTGGAATAAAAGGAGAAGGAAGGATGTTGAGTTGCAGAATGATGGGGAAGATATATATATATATTTTTTTCCTTTTAGGCTCCTAGTGTGAGTATCTAGTAATACTTGGAAATTATAATTTGGAACATTTTCTCTTGAGCCAGGCCTGACTGTATGTGTCTTTTAATTTCCGTACAGAGTGTTGAGCAACTTTAAAGCAGATTACCGACCTGAGCCACTGTGCCTGCCTTCTCTTCCTCTCCTCCCACTTTTCTCTCATCTATTATTCATGATGCTCTTTGGTTTGTTGTGTGTGTAAATGTGCTGCTAATGTTGCGCCTGGCTAATAGATGCAGCATCTGAGCAAAACAAAACTTTACTGACTTTTTGAGGTGCATCGTAGACCCTTATTTTTTAAAACTGGGATCATAAACACGCCCATGCATGTCACTCATTTCGCATCTCAGCTTATGGTAAGGTGTGACGGCAGCCTGCTCTCGGTAGTTATTTGTTCTAAATGCAAGCTATCAAATATTCATATAGGAAAACATTTACTCGTGTAAGAGCTGTAAAGTTGTGGGACTAAATAATTCAGAACTGCATGTGACAGAAATGAAAGGAGAATTACTGTCGTACCGTTGATATTATGAATGGTAGCCATTCATGCTTTTAATCATTTATAAGTCACTTTGTCCTTTAATTAGTAAATGCCAATTGTTAAATCTCACATTCTTACAATATAACAACAACAGTTTATGTTAGCTTACTTCATATCAGGCTGTCATATTGTTGTTGAGGTTCAACTCTCAATAGCATAGCTTCCATTTATTAACGCTTTTTTTTCTGCACCGCTCTCTTAGGGTCACAACATTTCAGTAAGGCTGAGCTCAGGACTTTGACTAGACCACTGAAAGACATTGTTTCTTTGGTAACACTTTATTTTATTTGAAGTGGTGTGCAGAAGGCTGACATGACATAATCAATTGATTATAACACACCATTATAATGTGTGTATAATTGATTATAAACAATCAATTATTGTTGATAATTGATTATAAACAATCGATTATAAACAATTGTTATGAGCATGAAGGAGTTTTTATGAATGCTTATGACTGTTGCTATGAAGTGTCATTCCGTTAATATTGACTCTTTAAATGCATTTAAAGTGTCACAATTTACACTTTAAAAAGCGTCATTCATTGTAGGCATAACGACCAGACATCTCTACTCAGATCTCATCCCTCCAACAGATACTGTTCCTGAATCAAACATTTAAATTGCTTATTGAAGCCTGTGGAGAATGGGAAGTGTTTCCCTCTTTTGACTGACATTAGGCTGAAATTGCTGTTATATCTCCTTCTAGGAAGATGTAAATGTCTTCCTCTTGTGAGTAATATGTCTCACTACAAAATGATGAACTTCAACGAATTTAAAACTCTACTCGTAAATCTTCAGAGATTGATGGGCAGTGACACACGCAAAACACACACACCTCTTGTGCTTCAGAGCAGCTACCTAAACGTCTGACAGTCAGACCGGCTGATGATCAGTTCAGTAAACTCCTGGCTGCTATTCCCCCCTTTTAAATCTGGCAAAAGCACCAAAGAGGAATCAGTTTCACACACAACTCTTCCATTTTGACTTCATTTCTGTCTCAGAACCCTTGTGTTTTTGTAGATGTGAATTCAGATTTTGTTCATTCTAGAATGTAGTTACATTTAAATGTCAAAAGGTGAAATCAAAGTATGTCACAGAGAAAACCAGAGTCTGAACGGCACTTCGTCCCCGGTGATACCAGTGCATAGCAACAAGCCGAAGACCCTGAGAGCTGACATGCATGACCGTACTGACAGTTGTGTTTCCTTCCCGTCCAACGCAAAAAAATTCCCCTGATGTTCCACAGAACTGGATGCTGTTGTACAAGCCGAGGCAGGTGTGTAGCTCAAAAAGCATAAAAAGCATCAACATTAGCCTTTCAACCTGTAAACAGGAAAAACACAGTAACAAGATGTGGTTCTCAGGACTGGTGCTGATTTTTTGTTTTATTTTATTCCCACCAATCTAAGCCCGGATCTGGATTGATAGACATAAATTGTCCCAGGAGTCGTTACAGCAGGTCATCTGCAGAAGAACATGGCACTGGTTCCCCACCCAGTCCCTCTCCACCCATCATCCAGATTCTATCATCTGTCCTCTTTCTGTTCCCATCGTATCTCCAACTTCTCATCTCCTTGCTCTTTTTGCTTGTGCTCCAAGGTGTTGTATTGTTATTATTGTTTATATGTATATATATATATATATATATATAAGGGTGGAGTCAGCAGACCGACTCCACCCTTCACTATATACATTTATGTTGAAAGTAGATCATCTCACAGTCCAGCTTAAAAAGAATCATACCTCTTGACAAGCAAAGCATGTCTCTTTCCCATGTTTCTTTTATTTTTTTAGTTGCTCCTTTGATTTTTAGTTTACTCCAACCTGCTGATAAGACACAGGAAGCAGCAGCAGACCGACTCCACCCTTCACTGCAGCATGAAAGACAACAGGAACCGACAGGAAATGAAAATCTGCCAAATTAAGTGTTTCCTGTAATTATGAGATAACCACATGAAGAAAGTCACAAATACCAAACTGTTTGCAATATAGCAAGCATGACCTTTGACCTTCTTGTCAGCCAAGATGATCTGACCGATGTGATACGGTGACATCCAGGTAATACTCCCAGAATCCCTAACTACTTTTACGTCATACTCGTCGGATCATCTACTCATTGTCTATATTTTACAGTAGAAAATATTTTACAGTCAAAAATGATTGATTTAGATTTTTTTGAGGTAGTTTAAAGATTTTAGATTTTTGCATTCCCCTACAATTTCAGCCTGCATTCTATGAAAAGCACTAAGGGAGCATTCACACCTGTTTAGTCTGCTTTATCAAACTTTGTTTGATGAGTTTCTTTGATTGATGTTGTACATTGTTTGAATCAAAAAGGTATCTAAACAGCAGCACACATGCACATTTTAAAGAGGCACACATACATCTCTCCCACATCTGAAATTGGCACATCCCTGCTGTTCCTCGGGACCACAGTTTGTCCAAAGAAACCTTGTCCAGCTGTCCATGACACATTTTGTTAGATCTAATTTAAAAACTTTCCCCATTATCTCAGACGAGACTCCTCCTGACCTCATTACCGTCCACACTGAGCGTGCTCCCATCTGTCCTGCCATCAATCATCCTGGAATATTTAAGGCCAATCGCTGCGCAGGCTGCCCAGCAGATCTCAGACCTGCCACAGCGGACAGGATTAAGCTCCACTCGCCAAATTAAGAACCGAGTGTGAATGTTATGAACGTGATCTCAGTGGCCTTGTTGATTTCTCTACTTCTCCCTCCATTTACCATCTCACCATTTATTCATTCACGGGTTTTCCCTCAGGAGGGCGGCTTGACGGGGGGGGGGGCTGCATTCCCACTGGCATCACAGAGGATTTCTGACAAGAAATCTTCTTAAAGCAGAACTTGGCAAGATCTTTGTAGAAAAAATACGACAAGACGATCAGTCTAAATCACAGAGTCATCCACTCTGATGAGACGCTGAGACTATGGAGCTCTTAACTCCCGATTAAATGTTGATGCCTGTGTGCTGACTCTGGGGAAGTCCTCGGTGCTTCAGTTTATGTTTCTCACTGTGAGCAGGGGGCGAAAAATGTAGCTCTAGAAAGTTTATTTGTAAATCAGCATTCTTACACATTTTTATTGTTCAAACTAACAGAAATAAATACTACAGTATATACATAAAAAACAAATGAAGAAACACACAATTACACACAATAAAGAAACATTACAATGATAAAAGCTTAGACAAATGAAGGAGCCTTCCTTCATTTAAGCTTTGTTTACACAACACTGTTGTCTGGAAACAGTCTGCATTTTCAGATGTTGATTCAGGTAAAGTTCCACTTTCACTGTCACTGTTTAGACGAGTTGTAGTTGTCATGCCAGGCCACTGTGTGGTGCTGTGGTTTTAGTATGTCGTCAAAACGTTGACCCTTAATCTAAACCTCTCGCTGCAGCCGTGAATTGTACACATGTGTGTTTTCACACCTGCGGAGTAATTCAAACCACTGTGGGTGATGATGTTCCCAAAAACTTCAACTCTGAGACCTGGTTTCAAAAAGGGCCGGTTTCAGAAACTGGGATTTCTGGTGTGAACAAGCAAATGGGTCGCAACAAAATTGTTACGGTTTAACAGGAAACCGTAACAATTACAGTGTAAACAGGACTTTAGTTCTGGTTCTGGGACCAGAGGAGTCAACATGGTTTACGTCTGATAAGCAACTATTTACCAACCATTTTAAGCCTTTTAGACCATTAACAACATTTAAAGATTTGAGTCAGAAGACAGATGACAGTCTGCAGTGGCCCTTTGTGACAGCCAACCATTTCTGAATACATTACAGGTGAAACTTTGAAGCAGACACAAAGACCTTCTTTTATTAGCTAAGAGCAGAAAACCAAGGCTACAAACTGAACAATAACAGATTAGAAATTTTGCCTGGTCTCATGAGTCTTTTGATAGTAGGGTCAAAATTATTTGGTGTTTGGTTCAGGTTAGTGGTTCTGAAGTTATGGTGTGAGCAGTATTTTCTTGGCACACCTTAATGTGCCCTGTTTAACCAGTTTGCTGAAGCCCCAGAGGCTCCCTGAGTGTTATTGCTGACCCAATCTGTCCCTCATGACAGCAGCATGTCCGTCTCCTGAAAGTCTTCCAGCGATGTAATGCTCCATGTCACACATCCCAAATCATCTCGAACTCCAGCTGCCAAATCTCAGTCTCCTAGAACACATTTGGGATGTGGTGGAGCGTGGGATTTGCATCATGGATGTGTGGCAGCAGCGTGATGGTGCATGTCAATATGGACAAAAGTCTTTTTGACTCGATGTCAGGAAGTATTAAGGCAGTTCTGCAGGGGAAAGGGGGCTGAATGTTATACTAGAAACATGTTCCTGTTAAAGTTTGCTGCATGTTGTTAATGATGATGCATCATGAGCGACGCAACTGTTGCATTGGGGTGTGGTTCAGAGAAAGCAAAGCTCAGAGTCCAACTTTGAGCAACATGATCCAGATCATCAAATATTTATCCTTGACTATAAAGGTCTTTGTAGCACCTCAGCAGACACTTGCTTCAACCAATCAGGCTTCTATTTCAGGGTCCCTTCATATTTACAATAAGAATTATTGTATCATCTCAGGTTGATGTTACTATTCATCCCTGCAGGAACGGAGTCTCTTGTTGCTTCTGCATATCTCCTCAGGCCCTAAATAGTTTTGGACAGAAAGATTTCTCCTTATTTATGTTTTTGCTACCTTCCTCCTCCATTTCTCCTCCCACCTGTTCCGTCACTCGTTATCTTCTTCTAGGAGTCAACTTCCTGTTTTACTTTGTCTTCTGTGGCTTAATTAGACGTAATTGATGCTATACTCCAGAGGAAGAGATGCTTACACACTTTCCCTTTCATCAGTGTCACTTATCTTCTCCCCGTGTTGCTACAGCAACAAAGAAATTGATACCTGTGCTCCTCTGAGAACAGATCTTGTCGCATTGGACGTTCATGTAGCTCTAACTTCAACTGAGAAGGTCTGATTTGGAACATCTGTGTCCAAAAAAGTTTTTAGTCCAAGCACTGGAATAAAAACTTTGATAAAACAAAATAACTGCTTTGATATTCAAGCCAGATATTCAGGTAGCCAGAAAAAAAAACATTTTCATCTTGCTATGTGATATTGATAACGGTTGTTTGGAAATGCAGATAAATATGTAGTACTGTAGCATACTAAAAACATATACGTTCCAGTTGATCCAAGGTGAAGCAGCACATCTATGAATACTAGCTTTTTTAATTTGTACTGATCTATTTTCATTGCTTCTATATTATTATAGTTTTAGACATTTCCCTTTGCATCACACGTTGCTGGATGGAAAAGTGTTTTTAATTATGCTATATGAATGAACTTTATATGATTTAAACTTAGAGTAAGTAAATAAGTTCACATCCGGCTACCACAGTCCTTGTGAAAGATTATTTTAAGAGCCCCATAAACCCAGGCACCATGTTTGGTGTATTTGGATTTTTTTTTTCAGATCTTTCATTTCTTCCACCAAATATCCAGGATGACTGAGACCAACATTCAGCTTAACATGGCTCTAATAGATCGCTTTATCTATTGCATGATTTCCACTCAAACGTTGACCCAGTTGTATTTGGTTGAAGAGACAAAGGTTTGACATCTTCTGGGTCTAATTTTCAACATGCCTCTAGATAATAATGTAAGTCTGTGACCTCCAGAAGACAGCCTGCATGAGGCAACCGTCCTAATACTGGAATCTGCAACACCCACGAATCATATGCTGCGACATTGGTGGACCACTCATGTTCTTTGTAGTGTCTAGTCTGTGGAGACGTAGTAAAAAGCTTCAGCTCAGACTCTCGCAGGGAAACACTTTTGAACTGAACGTTATAGTTACATTTGATTTCATCACTTCTTCCACATAGAGGAAATTTTGTTAATGACAGCTGATTTTCTTTGGCCTTTTTAGCATTATAAATTTGCATGTCAGTCACATATGCTGGGATCCCATCGTTAATTTTGATGTGTCCAACTGTCATGTTTCCACACTCCGAGAGATGTCAGCGGCTTGAATATTCCAGAATAGCTCAGGTTCAGGAGGGCAGAGACTTTCACCTCTGTAGGTGAGAACGCTAAAAAATGTGATGCTAAAAATAATAATAATAATAATAATAATAATAATAAAGTACTCGAGTGTATTTAAATACTCCTCCTGTTTGCTCTCTTGTGTCTTGTCTCAGTCATGGCTGCAGGAAGAGGCAGTGGAGTGAAAGAGGCCAAATAACACAGTTTGAACTCCATTATTTCTCATAACGAATGCAGAGAAATCTTTTAATTACTGTAAACAGACACCAGAGTCAGCAGCAGTCTCCGTCTGCAGGACAATCAGTTATTCTCTTTCTGAATCTGTGGTTTATAAACAGTTAAGGACATGGAGAGAGCTTCTGTGTAGATACGGACTTTAATGTTTTGGTGAGTCTTGGCTCTGTGCTGCCCCTGTCTGGCTATAGATGTACACTACATTTCAGCCCATCAGTGACCTTTCCTTCATTGATCTTTATTTGTCTCACCTACAGTTTGACCTGGTTAAACAGTGTTGGTATAGATTTAGATTAGCTTTCTGGGAGGAAACTAATAGCTAATCCTTGATTTATTTATTTTTTAAGCAGTAATATATACAGCAGACTGTTTAGTAACTGATGGGCTATGAGTTGGGGAATTTCAGGATTTGAGCCTTTGTTCATTCTAATACTAGATCCTAGAGCTGCAACTGATAATTATTTTAGTAATCAATTAATCTGCCGATTATTCAGTAGATCAATCAGGTAAAAAATTGGCACTTTCTGCAGATTTTTCAATTAACCACTTAAGTTTATTTCATACATTTTAGAAATACATTAAAATATGCAAATGCATTTATACATTTCTTTTCTAAATAAAAAAATTATTGCCTAAAATGCAACAATGTTATTTATTTAGTGATCATTTGTGGCAATAGATGCATCTGCAGCTAAAACAAAACACTTCTAACGTCTACATGTGGAAAAACTCAGCCCTTCCTGCTGGACTTAATATCAATACAGTGTAGTGATAATCTTATTAATATTTTTGGGTAAAGCAAACTTTAACCATAGTTAAACCATAGTTTAGTTTAACTTTTAACTGATATATCACTAGATCTAGAAATGGTCAAGTTAACATATGTTTTCACTGTGTTTATTAGCTGTTTATGACATAAATATCATAAGACCTAATGAGGAAAATCTTTGTTTCCTTCGCCTAGGCGTATGGGCCAACATCGAAATGTCTCAAACCAGCATGGAAGTGGTCAAAGGTAAACTGGTGCAGCTAATAGCCTCGTACGTCGGAAACCCAAACGCTGACCTGGCCACCAGCACCATCATCTGGAACTTTGTGACGGACAGCACCCAGCAGGTGAGGAGGCAGTTTGATAATGTCTGTAAATATTCATGTTCATTTCTCCCCAGCTGTAAAACTTTACTTCAGAAAGAATGTGTTTCTGTTCCCGTGGCTCTAAACCTGGGAGAACCTGTCCTCCAAAAAGCTTTCAGTGTGTAAACTGCTTCGTCCCGGTCCAGTTTAGAACAGTGTCCGGGTTTTGGGGTCTGCTGAGCGTGGATTAATGAGCTGTGCAGATGGAGGAGTGGGATCTGGGCAGATTTATTCAAAGTGAGTCTTTAGTGTTTTTGAACAGTCATCCAGAGTCCTGCTCTGCTCTTATTTAGAGCCAAAAACACAGATGACAAGAATGAAGTGTGACAGCTCTGAAGCTTCACCTGAGCTGAGACACTTTCAAGAATGCTGTAGTAAAATGCAGCTATAAGTCAGCTGCACAACCAGGCATGTAGGACTTTTAGTACAGAAATATAACGGACACTTTCCTCCCTTAGAAGATAGTGTTACCCAATAAATATGAAGTAGACTATGATCATGCTGGCTAATTCTTGCTTTGTGTGAAGGCCCCGACGCTTCATCCGAAGTGCCAAAATCAATTGATGAAAATTGTGTCATTTTGTTCGCAGAGAGAGCTTTGGTTAGACTAGGTGCATCAGATACACAAAACTTAGGCTCAAGCAGTCATATGTAAAGCCAAACAACCTTTGCACACAAAGCTTAGTGCCACTATCTGGAATGGATCTGGGCCAGAGGTGGGCCACGTGTGCTGTAGAAGTACTGTTTTCGGCCCACATGTGACACAAATATGGAGCTCTTACTTAATTTTTCTGGCTGATTTGATTCAGACATCTGCGACAGACTGGCGACCTGTCCAGGGTGAACTCCGCCACTCGCCCAAAACGTTCGCTGGAGATGGACACCAGCACCTCCCCACCCCACTAGGGACAAGGGTGTTAGAAAATGGATGGATGGATGATTCAGGCTTGAACTGCATCAGAGCCAAAAATAAATAAAAAAATAAAATAAACTAAAAAAATTGTGAAAAGAAAGTGGAACTTTCTGGAAACTGAGGCAAGTTTGCCTCAGGCGTCATTCATAAAGAGGGTCATACGACTCCCGAACCACTGAGAAAGTGGAGCAGCTGTTCCCCCAAAGTCGGATAGAGCAAACTTGTTACAGCTTACAGATTTTTTGTTACAGAGATGTGAATAAATTGGTAAATCTGAATACAGGGAACAACCAGAGGAACGGCTTTAGTTTGTTGAGCAAACAACTAAGTGCCTCTGAGGGAGTGTGTGGCGTCTGATACTGAAACCTTGGCATCTGTTTGTTGGGGTCCTGTGGGTTATTGAAGTCTGTTCATTGATTTGAGACTCTTCCTGGCAGGAAAGATTGCAGTCAGGAAGTTTTGCTGACTAGTTTGTTTGATCTGCTCCAATGTTCCTGTGGGTGGAAAAAGCCCAAGTAACACAGACATGAACATCAGGACTCCTTCTTTGCTAGTGAAACATCGCGGCTCTTCTACAGCTGTCTGTTGTCTTCAGGCTGTGACTGTTTGGTGCTTACGCCCAACCCAGAAACCGGCTACAATCTGGTCTACTGTCGTACGAGTAATCGCAAGCCTTTGCTTGAAGTGGCAGGAAAAAGAGCAATGACAGAACTTAACAACAGACAAGCACTTATTTATCAGAAGTCTTCATAGGGCCTTCCCACTGCTGCCTTTATCAGTGTGGCAACAGTTTTCTTGAATTCAGAACCCATACAAGAAAAATGTTCTGCTCAGACGATGATAAAGAACAATCTGCAAGAACTTTGAAACTAGGACCATAAGAAGAACTTTTTTTGCAACCCTGATACAGAGAATGTCTATTTCTCTTTTTATACAGATAATGTGTGTACAGACCAGAACTCATTAGATACTGATGTTCATAGGAAATACTCACCATTAGAACTGAAATCTTTGAACTAGTTTGAAAAATATTGGGGGTTTTTGTTTCTTTGTCTTGTTTTTTGTGGGTGTGGGTGTGTGTGTGTGTGTGGGGGGGGGGGGGGGTATGTGTGTGTGTAAAAATCCAACCTCACCCAAGAGACAAAAGCTTGTCATACTATTGATATTAGAAATGACTCAGTGCCTGATGATGAAGGAAGGCTTTTGAGTCCAAACTGAGTTTTTGTAACTGTAACACGATTTTGAAAAATGACAAACATTTCCAATTTTCCGAGCCAGAGATGTCGGGATTATGAACATCCCTGAGACCTCTGACCCCAAATGAGTAAGCATGTTAGTCAAACTGCTCTCCCTGTCTTGGACAGATGTACTCAGACATGTTTTTAGCCGTATGTGCAGCTCTTGTGCTAAAGAGAATAAGAAGCTGTTGTTGTGCTTCCCTGTGTCCTCCTGTACAGGTCATCAGCTACACCAAAGGCACCATCAACGAGGGCAGCCCCCAGTTCAGGGGCCGCGTCGGGTTCCTGAAGGCCATGCCTTCGAGTGATGTTTCTCTGTACATCAACAACACCAGGGAGTCTGACTCTGGCCGTTATGTGTGTCAGATCATCATTCCTTCTGTTACTTCTAATCCCGCTGAGGTCTATCTTGAAGTGAAGGGTGAGGAAAAAGTACTAAATGCCTGAATTTCAAAGTCTGAATGAAGATATGCTGTTGGGAATGGCAGCACACCCAAAACCTCTGACAACTTCTGTGTTTCTCCTCAGTCCCTCCTGCTGTTCCCAAGTGCTCTGTGACCGGGAAGCCAGTGCTGAAAGGAAACGTGACTCTGACGTGCACGTCTAGTGCCGGGAAGCCTGTCCCGCTGTACAAGTGGAGGAGAACCAGTCCTACCTCTGAGGTCTTTTTTGCACCGATGCTCAGTGAGTAAAACTGCAGCTTTGATTTCATCGAACTCTGTAGGCACGATGAGGCCAAAATGAAAGTTTTTCTCATGTAAACTAATGAGAGAGAAATACATTTATTACTTTTTCCACCCATAAGGTGACATGTATCTTGCATTTGTTAACTGAAAACAGATACGTCTGTTAAAGTGGATAATGGAAAAGAAATCAAAACTGTAAAACCCTTGCTGTATGTGTGTGCACACCCTCAAATGAATTCCATTAAACTCCAGCATTCAGTGTTCTTGAGTTTCCGCCTGCCATCAGCTGCAGTGGTTCTAATTAACCATGATGAATGGACCATAACATTCACTCATTTGCATCTTTTAGTCCCCAGTGGTGACAATAAAATTACAGTTGACCATTGTTAGTCAATTTAGGGCTAAATGTAGTCAGATGAAGAAGCAGAATATCCCCTGAATAGGCAAACTATTGCCTATGATTAGCTTATTGTTTACCTAATACAGTATGACAGGCACGAAACTCTGAACAAGCTTTTTATTTACATTATTGTTTTACAAAGAACTGTGTAGTATCATGATTATTTTTTGGGACAACTTCTGTGAATACCTTGAAGGTGTACCTGACGACTTGGTGCTGTTACTTATAGAAGGAGGAGAGACAAGGTGTCAGAGTTTTACTGGTTTTTAAGGCAAAAATATTACAGAGTACTGTCTTTAGCATCTTATTTTAGCAGTTAGTTAGCATACCCAGCAGTTTCCATGCGTAAAGTTTAGATATTGGAGATACTCCATGACAGACAGAATTTGAAACTTTAAAGGATAAAACAGAGCAAAACATGAGAAGAGTAAATCTGCTGTAGCTACCCCATTCACCCTTCCTGTTATTCTTCCTTACAGTCAGACATTATCTCTGTTTCCTAATTGTTTTATGCGCTTTTTGAAGTTTTGTATTACAAAAAGTTGATGGAAATGGCAAAGTTGCATAGGCTGTTTTTTGTGTTTGTTTGTTTTGCTTTTTTTGCGACATTAAAAAAATTTGCTCAAAATTTGACAATTGGATTAAAACATAGCTGGGATAATTTCACTCATCTTAACCTTTTATTAACCTTCATTATTGTAAAGGTAAATAAAATTAATAACATATGACAGATGACTTGGTGGTTCGGCAGTTCAGTACAGTTCAGAAAACGTGTTATTCTTGTTCTATTCTTGTTGTTGATTGTTTTTTTTTTTCTGTTTATTGATGAAACAAAAAACTTGTACTGAGCCAAATGTATGAAGTGGTTTGTGGGAATGTGTCTCCATGACTACCTGCCACATAACGTTTGTGCAGAGTCCACACCTCCTAAATGCACAGAAAGTTGTTTCTAATGGTTGGACGTGTGTCTGTGGTCACCCTGCTGCTTCAGATGAGAACACTGGGGATCTGAAGTTGAGCAACCTGAGCAGCAACATGTCCGGGATGTACGTGTGCACAGCCAGCAACACAGCAGGAAGTGAAACCTGCTCCATCACCCTGGACATCATCAACAGTACGTAACACCAGACATGTCCCAAACTGTACTTCAAACTTCTGAAACTATGAAGCAAACTCCGTTTTCGTTTTTTGATTTTCCACAATTTCAGCCAATAAGGTTGGAATGATTGTTGGCGCAACAGTTGGATCGGTCCTCGGTTTCATCTTCCTCCTCTGTGTCTGCGTCGGGTTTCTGTTCATTTTCAAGAGAAGAAGAGACAATGAGGACGACATGGCCAATGAAATCAAGTGAGTTCATCTGGTTCATTTATCCGAATCAAAACTGATGGCAGAAAAGCTCATTTTACCAATATTTCAATGCTGATGGGGTAAAGCAATTGTATTACATACATCATCCGTATACGACACACTTCGCATAAAAATACAAGGAAAACAAATTCCTCACAGTCTGACAAATGGCCACAAACTTCCAGGAAGTACAAATGATTTGTAAAAGTCTCAGTATAATTGATAAAACCTCTTCAAGTTATTACCGTACAAGCTACTGAAATATCAGATATACTTAGTTACTCACGTCTTTTCCATATTGGCTTCAATTCTAATACGATGACAGGATGAAATCAAAAATGTGTACAGTCCTGCGTGGAATCTAAATCAATTTAAACCTTGTAAAGACCAGGTTATTTTTGTTAGTTTTGCTATACAAAGCAGTGAAACTGAAAGAGGATGTGCATTTTCTTTATCATATCGGTAAGAGTGAGTTGTGCGTTTAGCAGAATTAGGAGATGAAACAGGAAACTCGTAAAGGCGAATGCAGTTCAGTTCAGCAGGTCTGTTCCTGCGCCTCAGCATGCAAAGCTCTTCACCTTCACCAGGTGTCCATGCATCCTTGAAAAGTATTGAAAAGTGTTAAATGCATATATTTAAAATTAAGGCCTGAAAATGTGTTGAATTTATAAAACACATGATTGCACTTTGTCATGATGGGACTTTTTAATCTGCCATATTTGAATCGGTGTCAGAAGTGAAAAGAGTGGCTGGTTTCTTTAACCCCTGATGTGCCCCTGACCTGCAGGGAAGACGCTCAGGCTCCGAAGCGCGTCTCCTGGGCGAAGAGCGGGATGGGCTCTGATGTCATCTCGAAGAACGGCACGCTGTCCTCCATCGCCTCCAGCCCGCGCCACAAAGACAACCACCACCACCACCACCTGCAGCAGTATCCCCAGCATCCTGCCTCGGACACCGCCTCCATCATCACAGCCACAGGCAGCACCGCCGGCTACAGACCTCCCCGCCACCAGGGGGCCTCCACTCCCACTCATTACAGCTACAACAACAGCAGCACGTTGCCCCACGGACAGCCCGCCTCCGCCCAGGCCGCCAACGGCAGTTCGCAGGTGGTCCAGGAGCGCTACGGCCACCTGCCCCAGGCCCAGCAGCTGCCCCAGACCTACACCCAGCTGCAGGGGCAGTTCCAGCCTGCCCCGTCCCCGCCACCGCTGCCCACCTCCACCATCACAGCCTCCAACATCCACCGCATGGGAGGGGTGCCAATCATGGTTCCCGCTCAAAACCAAGCAGGTTCTCTGGTCTAACGGAAGTGCCGTGCCACGCAGTTAGACTGACCGGAGGCTCAGCCGGGTCTCTGCAGGGAACGCTTCATGATTTTATTTTATTTTTTTAGCAAACAGGACGAGAGGAAGAAGTCATTAACTGTTACAGGCTTTCAAATCAGCAGGCTACCATGACAACCATTCAAGACATGCTTGTTACTTGCTTTGTATTCACTCTTTATATTCTGTTCTCACAAATAACGTATAGATAAAATTCTCTTTTCTACTTTTTTATTGCCTGCTGTTCTCCTCCTGTTCACCCGGCAACCGGATTGTTTTTCTTTTAAAGGGTTTATTATTCCCAATTTTCAGCAAAGATATTACAGGAAATACGCGGGACGTAAATCTGTCAGCCACCCTTTCTTACAACAACTACCCGAAGGAGATGTCGTTGTTTCTTAAGAGCCCTTCACATCGCAACATTTAAAGAAAAGGCCAGAATATGTTTGATCTCTGCAAACACTTTGCAGCACGTGGAAGCAAGGCTCCCAGCAAAGCACTCAAACCTCAGTGAGTTTCTCAGTCGCAGATGTTTTAGTCATGACACTCCAGCATCATCTTTGTCACAGAGAAGGGAAAAACCACGAGGCTTGAATCGCAGTTTTGCATTTCCCCGCAGCCCGACTCTTAAACAGCAACTCCAAGTGCTGAAAGTCTCACTTTGATCAGAAAAGCGACTTGAGGAAAAAGCACAAGTTCTGCATTTGGAGTGCATAATTCTTTCAGTCTACTCAAACTAAGTCATGCCTGCAGAGCACAAAGCGTCAGTCTTTGAGCTGGGGGACGCGTCCGCACAGAGACCTGCTAATAGCTGAAGAAAATACCGTATTGGTTTTCTCCTCCGCAGCCATGACTTTGATGGTGGAGGTGCAGAAACTTCCCGTATTTAGAGGGAGATTCTACACATTGTGAGGAAGCAGCCTGAGGTGTTGTGATGGAGGCAGGTCTTTGCATTTCTGTGAAAACAGGGTAGTTTAGATTTGCTGTGATCCATTTAATGTTAGAAGGATTCTGGAGATCCTGAATTAGATCCGGCTTGAAGAAACGAGGGGTTGGTTTGGGTGGACGGAGTTCTGTTTGAAACATTTTCTAGTCTCTAGTCTTGGAAACTGCTTATGATTCTGAATCAGAACTGGTTTGTTGTAGCTCTGCATATTTTCATCCTTTCATTATAATATGTCAAGTTTCCAGTAAGACAAAAGAAATATATAAATATAGTATTTATTAGTTTCTACATGTGTTCCAGACATTTGTTTCTTTCTTTTTTTTTTTCAGGTCTAATCTGTATGGATGATGATATCGAACTTAGATGGACTATTTATCTGAAACACTGGATGCTAAACCAAAGACAAAATCGTCTCCATTCCTTACATGTTGCACCTTTTTACAGCAGCAGTTTTACTTCAGGTCACTGTTACACAGAGCTTCCATTAGGTTTTAATATTGTCAGGAAAGAATGTCACAAATTGTTTCTCTCAGCTTCAGAAATACCTGCTCAAATGAATCATCCCTTCACTGATAAAAACACTGAACACTGAAAATCCTTTAGATATTCTGAAGATGCCTACGGACACCAGCTTTATTCTCTCAAGCACAGTAGCTACGTGACATTTATGTTTGTGATAGTCTAATAAAGAGTTGACAATTTTTGAAATAATAGTAGAGGCAAGCATAAAGACTCAATAAAAGACAACTGTTGAGCAACGTAAGAATTTTATTAATTTAAAATTGTAACAGCTACTGCAAGAAAATTATGAAGCCACGTCGAACAAATCCTTATACAAGCGACCACGTTAGCATTTTTACGTGTCTGCTTTGTTTCAGTTTGGTAATGAAAAGGAAAACTGAGCTGTAATATAAGGCTGCAGTAAAACTCATAGATATTTATTAAACCTCCAAATGTGGAGATGAAACGTTGGGGACAAAAGTAGTGTGACTTTAACACTTCCTGAATATTTTACAGGGTAAAAACTGTTGAACTATGAGGCGCTTCAAAAACGACCCCGTGTTTAAAACAAACAAACAGAAAACTTTAAGCTAAACTGTTGGCAATGGTATCGAAAAACCCAATCAGATAAAGTTTGGGTTTTACTTTGAATCGTGTTTCTGGTGTAGGGATTAACTTTGAAGGGCTGACCTTTCTTCGTTTGCATATTTTTATTATTATTATTATTAGTTTATAACCACCAAAAGTCATAACTCACTATTCCTGATCAATTTGCACATTCTGAAATATTTCGTAGGAAGAGTTACAAACTAAAAATTGTGTCAGAAATGGTAGGAGGAATCCAATCAAGAGTAAAAATGTAATAACTATTTGTTGGTTTATAGAGAGAAGCTTCTCCACTTGCAAGAATTTAAACAGAGATCTCATTCTGACTATGAACAAATAAATTATCTTCTTTAGGAATGTATCCAGGTGGCCACATATATACGTTTCCTTATTGAAGATGTTTTATTTTTTATATATATTTGGATTTCTTGTCCGCTTTTAAAAAATGTTTGTCATACTCTCTCCTGCTGTACTTTGGACGCACGGAGACATTTATTAGCTGCCTGGCTTTCACAGAAAGTGAAAACATTCCAGAACCACCTATCCTGAAACAAATGAGTTGAAATGTTTCTTAGCTGTGGAGCATTTCTGTTGAATGTCGACGACACTTAAAGCAAACTGGAAAATGTTTCATTTCTTACGGTTATCAGACTCCGTGTTTTAGAGTGTGACCGAGTCATTTCAATGTGTACATTGATGGTTATAATGCATTGTTAAAGTCGAGCCTTTATTTTTCTACAGCAAATATAAGAGCACATGAACAGCGTTTCTTTTTACTATGTAACTTTATGAACTAAATAAATAAATAAATGCTCTCCATCACAGCTGGACGCATTCTAGAGGCTCTGTGGACAAACAGGCGGTGAAGCATCTTATTTATACAGAAGGCTTGAAGTCCAGACATCGGTGTGCATTGTCCACTTGTATTCTCCATTCATGTTCATGGAAAAAAAATGCCTGATATTTTCAAATAAATATAAACAAACTCTTGCGTTTGTTTTTCTTTAAAAATGGTTTAAATGTCATAATGCCCCACCCTCTTAATACTACAGCTGTTGTTGAAAAGCTGTAGTATTTATTGATTCAGAAAGAAATCAGTGGGAAAACGTGAAGATCCGAGACCAATTTGCACAAACAGCAATCACAAACGTTTCTGAACAGACGACAAAATCAGCTAAAAAAAAAAAACAAACACTGGACACTCTGCCTCCTAACGCTTTCTCTCTTCTAAACTTTAATGTAAGTGTAAGTCATTTCAGGTCTTAAACCACAAGGTGGCAGCAAAGCAGCTCTGTTGGTGAAGTAAAGAAGAAAGCGTGAGAAATCAGTAATTTCCTTATAAAATCTGATTTTTTATTCTTTTTATTTTTGTTTAGCTGCAGTAACGTGGGGTGTAAAGTTTGCGGTAAATCTGCAGCGGCCAGATGTCCAGCCTGACTCAGACCGATCCACACAGACTCTGCTCTGCGACGGCATCTACTAAATACTGACTTGAGGGAGTTGAATTTATGTGATCACTTATTGCATGTTAAATGCATGTATTTAAGAGTCATTGCTTTGCTAGAAATCACTTTTCAGTTTGACATTAAAAGTTTTTTTTTCCTTTTTCGTCAGATTTCGTTGGTCATGATTGATTTGTAAAAGCAACAAAATACTTTCACAGATGGTTAAGCATATTCTTACACACTGTACTCACAGATACATGTCTTAAGATGTGAGTTGGTGGATTTTTGATCCACTGATGCAGTGGATGCATAAAAGGAAGCAATAACATTGAGGGTAGAAGTTTATTTGAATGAGCAATTAAGCGATGTAACATTCATCTACATGGGGCAAAAGAAAGAAAATATGCAAATACATACACAGTTATTAAAATGATTTTTTTTTTCAGTCACTGAACTTAAAAAAAAACCCAGATGTACACCTCTAGGTGGCTGCGCAGAGTGGAATAACAGTTACAGTAAATAAATGTAAAAAATAATGTACAACATAATATATATAGATATTAATATTTCAAATTAAATAATACAAAAAAAAGGTTTGAAGAGCACTGGATATTCATTGTGAAAGAAGCTTTGTAACGCACTGCACCCGTAATAGTAGTGTGTTTCTTCTCACTCTAAAGGAACTACAGTACTGAGTTGGCAGAAAAAGGTGCATGGCTTTTGTATTCTTCTGAATCACGTTTCCCCATACAATCCACTTTATATGGATGACTGTATATATGTGTTGAAAAGAGCAATCTTTCCGTGATTAACGCCTTTGTAAATAAATTCAGTCGAAACTTAACAAAAACCGTGTCTGTCAGAGCAAAAGCATGACAACGAAACAAGAGATGACAAGACAAGAGAGAAGTGATATCTGAAACTGGATCCCTGCACCGAAGTGATCTCTTGTGATTGTTAAACAGCTTATCATGCTCCATTAGTGAAGTCCTGTAAAAGTGGGACTGGACCGTCCCGGTCGCTTTTTCAGGCGGCGGCCATTTTGGTGTCTGGCCTGAGATGGGTGTGCAGGAAAGGAGGAGGTGAGCTCAGCAGGAGGCAGTAGTCGTCGTTTAGATGGATGAGATAATGTGGATGGTGTCGATCCATGGTTGGTAATGGGGAGCTCATGCAGACTGGGCCAGAGGTAAGGAAGGTTAGGAAAGTCCTGGGGGAGGGGGGTCGGTTTCTCTGTCACACTTCACTCCTGGTATGACGGTTCTTTAGGTGGGACAGAGAACTGAAAGGGAAGATAAATCAAATTAAACCGCTCAGTGATTCTTGAGAAGTGGGACAAAATGGGTTTAAATTTAACCAAAATTCTTTTAAATTATTCCTCAAGCTTAAATATGACAAATAATGTTTTGGAAATGTAAAGATGCTAAGGTGCAGGCTCCCAGGTGCAATTTCTTTATTTTATTTAATTTTTAATGGGCCTGACACAGAACATTGTCATCACCATCTGACAAAAATAAATGTAAAATTATTTTTTTTTAATGACCCTATTAGTGATATTTTTACTCAGTTTTACAGACAAATGCTTCTCAAGAAACAAAATAAATATTATTTAAGACAAAAAAACAACATAAAGTCCTTCTGACAGAGTTGACTGCATGTTGGAGTTGACACAGAACTGAAGGTGGTGACAAGCTAGTGAATAAAAAGAAATACTTGATACATGTGAAGTAAAGCCATTTATGTAAAATACATTAAAATGAATTAACTGCACATTTAAGTTAGATTTGTCAACACTATCACTGAAAGAGTCACACCATCAGAGTTAAAAACTCTGTTGACATATGACGGAGTTGACGAAATGCCAAACCACCTCAATTTATATGATGTTATTAAGAAGGAGGCCATATTGTAGCTCATCAGGTCCATGAAATCTTTACAGTTTACTAAAATGAAGCATTTATTTCACAAAACGTCATCAAAATTTTGTAAATTGTCAGTTATGGTGTTGACACATCATGGTTGTGACGAACAACGTGGGAATAAAACAGAAGAAAAAACTAAAGACATAAGCTATCTAAAGCTGCTTAGCCCTCTTAGCAAAGGAAGAGAAAGGAAGAGGTCATGGGGTCCTCAGAAGTTCTGGTGCCCCCCAATAATGCCTGATTGTTTTACATTCTTTTTATGTCTGGCGGTGTTGACAAAAACTTGGGACAAATTTCAGTTGAGTTGGAAAATATAGAAAAATGATTTTTAATTCAATTTATTGATACATTTATAATTATTTATTTGAATACTTATACTTAATTGTCATGATATATTATCTTAGTATTCCTTTAATTGTTTTAAACTATTATAATATATTGAGTTCTGCTCCAGGACAAAAGATTTTAAAGGCACCATCCACCTGCTACAATGTTTAAAATAAAAAATATTCAGCAAACACCAGGAAAACATACATTGTTGTGCTCACATGGTCCAGGTTAGTTTAGTCAGATATTTGAAAAAATGATATTATGTGTATATTTTATTCCAATTTTGTGCCTTATCCATAGGACCTGTTTTGTCCCTCTTCTCAAGCATCACTGCGCTGCATTCTTGTCAGGCTAAGCAGCTTGCTGATTTCTGGAAGAGTTTGGATGTGTTTACCTTTTAATATGTAGTCGGTCAGCAGTGTAGGCACCTTCTCACTGTCTTCCTTCATGGCGTAGAGGACTGTTTGGAGAAAAGGTTCACAGCAATTTTACATGTCGAACCTGGCGATCGATTCTCACGTTCGGTCTGATGCGGATGCTTACTTTTTGTGAGCATCTGCAGGTCGTCCACAGATGGAGGGGTGGTTTTCTTCTCATATGGAATCACAGTGTTCAGATACTGAAACAAAGCAAAAGTTCAGAGCGTTTACCAAGAAAGAGAAGTGATGAAAGCAGCATGCTGTCACCGATGTCCACCACTGAATGCAAACACGTAGAACAAGAGACTCTGACTTTTTTTCTTCTTTTTTTTTTGCGTGGTCATCCAGGATACTTATTAAATGTGATGTCAATCTTTTGGGTGAACGGCTTACAACGCCACAGTGATCCACTGAAGAAGAACGTCACACAGCCACGCCCCGTTTACGGAAGTATGGACGCTGCCGTCTAGGTTTTAGTTATTCAGCAATGGGATACAACAGCATCATTACAAGCTGAGAACAAGACAAAAGTAGCTAATGAAAAGAAAAGCATACTAATGGCAACGGCCTTTGACTTTAGCTTCTGTTTGGATGCGTCTTGAACCAGGAGTGGTGCGATTGGGATGTGATGCACGTCTCTCACTCAGACTTCTTTCCTAATTTCATAATTACAATTTTCAGAAATTGGTTGCATCCAGATGTAGATGTAAGGATTCAGATAGAGTGTTGGTGGATGAGGATGCTGTGGACAGGAAGGATCTCCAGTAGCAGTCAGTCTTGCAAAAACTGTAGCAGAACTATAACAGTGGCAGAACTTATCTTAGTACCAACGCTTTTAAGCCTCAGGCGGTTAACTTCTATTACATCTATCACAAAAAAATAAAAGTAAGAAAAAATGTATCACCAGAAAACCAAACGTTGCACCAGTTGTCCACATAGACAACTGGTGCCAGCTAAGCTTTCAGCTACATTTTCTATTCAGCAAAACAGTATAGAAGATTCAATTATCATTAGTTAAGAGAGCTAACATGATGAGTCAGCACATTACCTGCTTCTCATTTCCTGTGCTTCCAAATGTCTGCCTGATGCCCGTCTGCAGGATGTTGGAGAGGCCCTCCATGCTGAAGCGCTATGGATCACAACCAACCACACACACACACACCCACACACACAATGAGGGACTGTTAAAAGTATGTTGTTTTTTTTTGCAAAGCTGTGCTGATATCTGTATATCATTACTATCAGTTCTCTTTATTTCTTATAAACAGCATATTTACAGTAGTAAGTAGCTCAAAGTAGAACTACGGACATAGTTTTCGTTTATTTGCTCGACATTATCAGCACAGATTCAGGTATCTGCTCTCTCAGATAAAACCAACGTTTGTGCATTGCATGTAGGGAAAATCCATTAGGCCCGTGTTATTGAGCAGGAGCAGAGCGAGCTGATCTGGGCTGTTAATAGACATAGATGTTCCTGTAAGATCATTTAGTGGGTAATGGATCTGACATCCATTAGTGGAAGAGCCAGAGAAGGAAAGAGGAAGAGCAACCAGATTCCGGGATGTCACTTTTCTGTGATTACCTTAAAGACATAACCTTTTGAAAATAATAACACTTTTAATAACTTTTATAAAAAATAAATATATTTTTTTTAAACATATTTTTTAAACTGTTTCTGTGGTTTGAAAGCATGGCGTGCGACAGGTAATCTGTGAAATACTCCAGCTCTTTTGAATTCACCCAGTGATCCACAGCTTTCCAGAAAGAACCAATCAGAGCCAGGAGGAGGGTCTTAGTGCTGTCAATCACCTTCCATGTGGCACAGCTCATCCTCTCCCATCCCTTGACATGAATGCTCAGGTTAGTTAGCATAGCAACAGATGACTACGGATAAACTGTAAGTTGTTTGTCTGCCATTAGCACATTTAGCAGCGAGTACATTAGACTGATTGACGGTGCTAAGACTATCCTCCTGGCTCTGATTGGTTGATTTTGGCCGGAGTGGTGCCTTTCTTCAGGCTACCATAGTAGCTCAGGAGGAAGGTGGATCTTTCCACAGACTATCTGTCTCATGTTATACTGTCATGAAATGGTGACAGCTTTAGCAAAAATGTTAAAAACATATTTTCCTTCATAAAAGTTGCATACTGTACCTCTAAGTCCACATCTCATTCGTTTTCATTCACAGTTATCTGAAAATCATCCTAATTACCAGAAGCAAAAGCTTGAAAACATCAGTTTGTATGAAATGAATCTATATAATGAGTTTCACTTGAGTTACTGACATAAATGATCAAGAACAAGTACAAACCCATTTGTTTTTTTTGGTTTTTTTAATGGGTCTGGAACATATAGATCCTAATAGAGTAGTGGAAATAATTCCGTGTATTCACCTTGACCGGCATGGTGCCGGTCTTCTGACCAGAAGAGGCGGTGTTGCCCCCATTGGAGGGCACCGTCCCGCCCCCCTGCAGGCTGAGCGCCTTGTCCCGCCGTTTGCGCTTGCTGCTGTCCCGCTGCTCCTTCTGCCTGTTCTGCACCTCCATCAGAGCTGTGATGAACGTGTTCTTCACCTCCTTCTCGAACTCCAGCTCCTCCCGCCGGGCCAGCTGGTTGACCAGCTCCTCCGAGTACTCCCGGATGGCGGCCTCCACCCTGTGCAGCAGCTCGATCAGCGCTGAGCTGGGCATGCAGCTGAGGCCTGCAGGACGGGAAACGAGGGGAAAAGACGAGACGGTGAGATCCTGCCAGGAGAAAAGCAACAACACGACCACAACCAAACTCTCCGGGCAACACAGAAAATGCTGAAGCTGTTAAAAGAAACAGTCCTAAATTTACTGAGAGAGGTTATTATTTGCATAAAGTAACCCAGTAGAAGATGAAACACCAAGAGGAAAAAAGTAGGAGCTAAATTTTACAACACTATCAAATAAACTTAGCAAATAAACAGTGTAGATGCTAAATGAAAGTCAAAAGCAATAAACTGTTTATTTCCTTATATTTATGACCATGCGTATTCACGGCAGCCATATTGGGGTTTTGTTGTCTTCAATAAAAGAGCTACACTTTGTTAAGAATTTTTAATATTTTCTATCTGACTTGGATCTGAGAAATGTCCACTTTAGATGGAACAATGTGTTACTGTATTATATGACTATAAACAGGGTTATGAGTCAAAACGCTTCTCCAGATGCTGCTAGGGGTTAGGGTTAGGGTGGACAGGAAGGATCAATCAGAGCCAGGAGGAGGGTCTTAGTGCTGTCAATCACCTTCCATGTGGCACAGCTCATCCTCTCCCATCCCTTGACATGAATGCTCATGGGTTAGGGCATTTTCTTATTTGCGCAGCTACAAGAATAACCTTGTTTATAATTGTATGTAATCTGTTAGTTAGGGATAGGGTTAAACATGTGTTATGCATATTATTTCAACATGTTGGGTTTTAGTTTTTCACAGACTTTTCCATTTTTTTTCATCTTTATTAAATAAATAACAAATATATAATGGGTGATTTTGTACACTTGATTTTATATAATCTGATAAAGATCAGAATGCTTACAGACTAAAACCTCTCACCATGAGTGCAGTCCGTCAGTCTGACAACATGAGGAAGCCCAAAGAGTAAGAAAACCTAATAAATCTTTAAATCGACGTCGCCCAAATTTACAACCAGGACTCTTTTCTCCTCTACCTTCGTAGGAGCAGTTGTTGTTGGAGGCCTGGGACAGCTGCCTGATCTCCTCCAGCAGGGAGGGGTTGGTCCTGGAGGAGCACAGGCTGCTCTCCTCCTCATCCTCCTCCTCGGTTTCACCGGGATCTGGAGAGTTCTCCATCATCTCAACAATCTCCTCAATGACCTGAGACAGAGAGAGAGAGAGAGAGAGAGAGAGAGATTTGCCAAAACACTCAATACTATTTTCACTGGAGATGATGAAGAGTTTGTCGCAGAGGAGTTTGGATAAGACCCAAGAATATTTTTTTGTGAAACGATTTTGGTGATTTAATCTACTCTCAGGCTCTGACAGAGACGGCAGACAGCAGACATTCTCCCTGGCTTCCTCTCTGTCCACGCACTAATAACTTTTCTGTTTTCCTAGAGAAGCAGCTGATCGGAGGTGCAGCGTGCTTTTGATCAGTGCTGGATTTCTACTTGACACAGCAGCTCCTTCAGCAAACCGACTGTTTCACAGTTCAGGCTCCAAGAGAATCAAAACGTTCTATGCGAGTTCACGAGGCCGGAGCTCCGTTGCAGTTGAGAACATCTGATAAATCCACAGTATTTTTGCAAACTTTAACCTAACGTCATTTTTACATGTTCGCTCTGCCCGCATTAGTTGCGCAAACAACAAGCAAATTCAGGTAAAAGCTAAAACAAAACAAGTTCTTAGGAGGAATGGCTACATCACATTTTAAAGTGGCAGCCTCCTCGTTTTCTTCATGTCACACACGAACCTGATCTGCTGTAATTAGAGGCTCTTCGTTCAGGCAGTTGGCGTTCTCGTTCTTCTCATTCATTTCCTCCTCCTCTTTTTCATGGATCTGAAAATCAGGAGAAATTTTTTTTCTTTTAAATATTAAATGGCTTCATGACTTCATGGTCCTATAATCAGTCAGGTAGTCACCCCGTCTTTAAGACTTTTAAGACCAGGCAGAATAGTGATGTGTCGTAGAATTAGTTGAAGAAATCATAGCATTCATTAATTTATGCATTTATTATTCACCAATAAGGATAACGGTTGAGTCCAAAATGTTTCTTAAACGTCTGCAAAACAGAATGAAACTATGAGAGATGTTAACACATAACATGGGCTCAATGCATTCCCACTGTACTGCCACTGACCAGTAAAATTAAAAACATGTTCACAAGTAAAACTCAACAAGAGGCTGGGATGAAAATTGAAAAAAAAACAAAACTGAAAATTGAAAAAGAAGAGGCTGGGATGCTCCATACTGACAGGACAAAACAGGACATATATTGAAAATATAAGAAAAAAAGAAAATATAAGAAAAGAAAATATATATATAAAAAATAAGGAAATAAATTTGTTTTATTTGGGCTCGTATCGACTCTTTAGGAAATTGATTAAAATACTGGTGCTTTTTTCCCCCAGACGTTTTGCAATATCTGGCCAGATGTACACTGTAAGTAAAATCGACCTAAGACCAAGAAATGACAAAATAACAATTATGAATAAAGAGTCAAGTAAAAGGCAGAGATTTTTAGAGAACGGTGTACCTCGTGGTCAGACAGGTTGCCGTTGAGTCCCTCGGAGTTGAGGCCGTCCCAGGTGGAGATGTAGTTGTCGGTTAGAGCGTCCCACACACTGCGATGAGAAACACAGAACAACTCAGAAGAGTGAACCAAATATAAGGCAGAGTAACCGTTTTGGTTACTCGAGTGCAAAGAAACTCTGCATAAAAAAAAAGATTATTATTTGGTCGAGATGTGTGCTTAGCTGAGATTGAAATAAAGTTCCTCACATCATTGTGCGGAGCGGCGACTGACAGAGGAGGCGAACAATAGCACTGAGAGAGTCTTGGACTTTTCAGTGTTTTTTTTTTTTCCTGCTTTGCTTACAGACGGTGGTGCGGCCCTGCTGCCCTGCTCCCACTGGCACACGGAGCACAGAGGAGTCCTTTCAGCTCGGCAGATTACCTCACCGCTCATGCCCGCCTGCAGACTGCAACTCAAACGTTCAACAACATTTTCTGTTTTTATTTTATTTATGTACCTGTGATGTTGTGGTTGTGGTGGGCCATTTTGGTCAGCTGAGGTTGTAAATATGCTGCATAATCAAACTTTGACTTGACTTCTGCAGTTTTCTGGAGGTTTGTTCCAGATTAGAGGAGCATAACAATTGAATGCTGCTTATGCTTTGGTTTAGTCTTGGGGAGGCACTTGAAGCAGAAGGCATGAGTGGTGTGGAAGGTTAATACAACGATATATTTTGGTGCTTAGGCATTCAGTGATTTACAGACTAACAGACAGATCTTTTTGGAACCTTAAATATCAGACAAAAAGCCTCCAGTTTGTCCTAAATGCTGCTGTGAGAGTTTGGATGACGGCGCTGTCCTTTTGCAGTCTGTCCTGCGGGGTTTGGAGCTCCGTGTTACAAAGCTGTGCTACTGTGTTTGTGGGCTAGTTGCCACTGAACAGCAATCATTCTGCTTAACACTCCGCTCTCCATCAGCTTGTTGGCTTGCTATAACTCGTATTAGGCAGCGACTGCGGGAATTAAGTCAGAAAATACCAGAATGGGTTCTGAGCCAAACTGCAGATTAATGTACAGGACTTCTGCTGGTTCGTGTACCTGCTGGGTTTCTGTTGAATCAGATAAAGCGGAAATGTTTCTCCTATGTCATACGATCTTGTCAGCATTCGGAACATCAATACTGTCTCACTTTCTATTAATAAATGCTTGTAGGTTGTGTATAAGTAGCACTGATGGGACTAAATAACAAGTGATGGAGAATACTTGATGCCACGATTTACTCTAGATGCCGTGAAAAGCATAAAATCAGGACTTTGTTCATTTGTCTGGCCACCACATCGGATGCGGTATATGCCAGGTTTTCTCACACAGGCCTCTTTTTTGTGCTTTCTTGAGCTGCTTTCACCCTAGTTGAACATTGCTTGGAATCGTGCGTTTCTTTCTTTAAACCCTCCTGTTACGGCCCTGGGCCTTAAGGGCTGGACTGCAGGTGTTGCTTTTGTCTGTCTTTGTGCTCCTCCCCTTTGCAGGTGTTTCTGATCCGTTGATTTGGAGCGCAGATCAAAAATCAACAGGTGGTCGATTTTTGACCATCTGTTGGTCAATCCGTTGATCCACTTGGGTTGTTGTGGGTGTGACTCTCCATGTTTTGTTGGTCATTATGTGATAAGGAGAATCCTGGAGAAACTTTGTAAAGCAGTGATGTGACGTTTTGGTGTTGTGGAGATGTTGGCTCACTATTGGTTGACGCCCTTTTGGTGTTGCTGGCTGAGAGACAGCAGTAACTTTGAGTATGGTGCTGGACCGTGCTAAGGGTGATCATGTTGTGGGTGTCGCTCTCCATATTCTGTTGGTCACTTGCTTGGTTACTTGACTTCTGGAGCAGCGTTTTGTGGTAGTGGACCACTTGTTGCTGTGACCTTTTGTGTTGGGTAACACCAGTTCAGATCAGGCCTTAACTCCCCTCATTTGCACATTTGAGCTTGTCTTTGTTTTTGCACTTCAACACTTCCATATGCACTCATACACCACATCCAAGCATTTGCATTACACCACTGACACTGACATCCACAATCCATTGTTGTTTTTGTTAATAAATATTCCTTTTTATGCACTTTAACCACTGCATGGTCTCCCGTTTTGTTATGACTTTGAGCCAGTCGTAACACCTCCCTTCTCACATCAAAATCGGGCTATATTTAGAACGATCGGGCTCCACGAAGAGCAGCGGCGTCTGCGTCTGTGCCTCAGAGCCCGCTCACTCAAAGCAGGAGGTTCTGGCAGTCAGCTGGTGGAGAGGCCACAACTGAAGCAGAGCCAAAGTTAACTGAGGCGTAGGCAAATTCACACTGAATAATTCAGCATGCAGCTCAACAAGGTGGCGGAGAGAATCGGGTTCTGACTGATGGACTGTTTTGGTACATTGTGGCCTTCGCGAGGAATCCTTTGTTCCGGTTTTGGCGCAGAGACACTATTTTTATCTCAGTACCACTGAGTGGTACGAAATGAATGGTTACAAAATGTTTGTGTTGCTAAGCAGTTAGCCTGAAAAGGAAATGAATGGACGTCCTCTGTATGAATGCGGTCACCTCAGAGGAGTTTTTTTTGTAATGTTTTAGTATATCAGTATGTTTTTCAGTATTTGCTTAAAGCCCATTTTTTAGTAAATGAGTATATTTCGCTGTAGAACAAATTCTGATTCACTGCAAAAGCAATAAGATAAAACAAATGTGGGAAAAATGTCTTATAAGTTAAGTAAAACCAAGATAAGTACTAGATCCACTGACAGCACTAGATATGTCAGTGGATCTAGTACTTCATAAATATTAAGGAATTATTGATATATCTATATATTATACCCCCCCAGGGGGTCTTTTTGTGGGCTCTAGTGTCCCTTATTTTTTGAAAGTAGGCTGACAGGAAAGGGGGAAGGAGAAGGGGGAAGACATGCGTCAAATGTCGCCGGGTCCGGGAGTCGAACCAGCGACAGCCGCGTCGAGGACTCAAGGCCTCCAAACATGGTTCGCGCTAACCCCCACGCCACCACGGCACGCCCATTAAGGAATTATTAACATACAAGTTCCTATATCTTGCTTAAATGTTACAAGTTCGCTTTGCCTTATTTGAAATGCACTAAGATATTTTTACTAGAAAGTAGAACCAGAATACTTGGTAAGATTTTGTGTTTTTGCAGTGCACAGTAATGTTTTGACATACTTAAGTATGTTCACAGTCAGACTAGCCATCAGTATATTTCAAGCATTTTTCAAGATCACATAAAAGCTGTTATTTTTGGAACAGCAGAGAACCAAATTGCATATTGTTGTTAGTGCTTTACCAAAATATTATATCAAAAATCTAAATAGATTTATCTGTCAACAGAGAACATTTCTACCATTTTTGTTCTTCCTTACAAACCATAAACTAACAATACAGATGATGTGGGTTTATATTAGGTGACATATCTTTGGATAGTTGCTTATCATACTCAAATTTTAACTTCAACTGAGAACTCTGGTCATCTTTATATGACTTTGAATCTCCATGGAAACATTTTGCCATATAGTCATTCAATGTTTCAATCAGTCATCTTTAGGTGACTGGTACATACATTCTGTCTGAATTGATATTTATTTCTGCTTTACTCTGACTCTACATCTTATAATCTGTTTCCAAATGAAACATTTCCAAATGTACAAATGTACTGTTAATCTGCAGCTAAGCCGTTGCCTTCAGGAAGCTTGATCTGCTCTATCTGCACTGTGGTGGTGAGCTGTTTTCAAAAGTCAGATGGCTGCAGCGTTCAGACCAAATGGATCCCAGCTACAAAATGTTTGCTAATTCGCCCCACTGGATGTTTAATGTTTTTTATTGCTTTTACAAATCAGTTATCAATACAATTTTGTTGATTTGGCCAAACAGAAATGACAACAACAAAAAAATGTTAAAGGGAAAACTGAGTTCTACAAAATAAAAAATATGAAAGATAAAATAAGTGATTGTATAAATATTCAACCCCTTTAAAGTTTAAAGTTCAACCCCTTTAATTGAACAGAGACCCAGCCATTTGGTGCTCGCACAATGATGTAAATCACCTGAGTGCTGTGAGTGTGTCTCCAGTGATTGTAGTATAAAGACACTTGCATTTGCTAGGACTGTTCACTGGTTAATCAGGATTCCTGGCTCCTATAACAGCATGAAGACTCCAAGTCAATCAGAGAGGATGTTAATGAAAAGTATCAGTCAGGGGATGGACACAAAAACCTCTAATGTACTGAACATCATTTGGAGTTCAGTTAAATCATCATCAAGAAGGAATGTGGCCGCCCTCACAACCTGAGAGACCGAGAAACAAGAAGACTGGAGTCGCCGTGACTACGCCGAAGGAAGCGACAACTGTTGTCCTTGTCAAGACTTTCTGGGAGAATGGCAATGAGAGCCACTGGTGGAGAAAATTCAAATGAAGTCTCTACTGGAGTTTGTCAAAAGGCATGTGGGAGACATGTGGCTAAGAGGAACAAAGTTCTTTGGTCTGATGAGACCAAAATGGAGATTTTTTTTGTTTTTGTTTTACCACCATGTTTGATGGATAAATATGGTAGAAGGTAAAAAATAAATGCAGCAAAATATATAGACATCCTGGAGGACAATTTGTTTCCATCTGCCAGAGAACCACAGCTTCAGAAAACATTTACTTTCCATCAAGACAACGACCCTAAGCGTCCAGCTGAAGCTACACAGAGATGCTCTGAAGACAACAAGGTGGAAGCTCTGGAGTGTCCAGACTTCAGCCCCATAGAGAGTTTGATTCTGGACTTGAGAAGAGCCATTTACAGCTGATCCCCACCAGATGTGCAGCTTGACCGAAACCGATCCACACCGACTCCGTACTGGGATTACAACCAAAAGTGCATCGAAATACTGAGTTAAGAGCGATGTTTATGAAATCACTTGTTTTCTGTTTAAATTTTTTCATTTAATTTTCTTTATTTTGTAGAAATGAGTTTTCTGTTTGAAGGAAGTGTCTCTGGAAATGCTATAAATCATTTGGTGCTTACCAGGTTCTCAGATGATCTGAATCTGATAGGAAGTGAACAAAAACAAACCAGAGACTCCAAACTGTCCTTATTGATTGAAACCAAAATAGAAAATCTGAACTGGGAAACGCTGACGACACCATTTACCACCTGGTTTCACAGCTTTACAGCAAGACATAAAAGTTTAAATTAGGTCAATAATTCTTGAATATTAATGAGAAAAAATATTAGTTACACTGGCAGATTTTTTTCACTTATAACAGTGCAAAATGTCTTCGAGGAACTATTAGTTTTTATATATCTTCAAAAGAAAAATAGCAACTTAAATGTATATTTTGCTAAAAAAGTTACTTGGAAGTTAGTTTTGTCTTATTTCATGTGTACTAAGTTGCTTGCACTGGAAACTGGACACAAAACACTTGGTAAGACTTTCTGTATTTGCTGTGTGAACACTGGTAATCCCTGATTACGCAATAACAGACCAAGACTAAAAGCCTTGGAGAAATGCCAGAAAGTGCTCCATCAGCCAGAGGTTTCAAGTCGGTAACTCACTCTTCATCCTGCAGCCGTTCCTCATCCTCCTGGCTGTGGGCCTGGTTCCGAATCGGTGCCAGGCCTTCGGTTTTGGTGTTGTAGTTGTGGAAGCAGACATTGAGTTTCTCATCAAACTCGTTGACCAGATCCTCCATTGACTTGAAGCTCATCATCTCAGAGAAGTTCTCCAGCTCGGAGAAGTCCTCGCGGGTGATGGAGGCCAGAGGGACGGTGGTGGTTGTGGTGGTGCTGGAGTAGGAAGAGTGGTCCCGCTCATCCATCCGGCAGGGCCGCAGGTCCTCGAACTCCTCATCCAAGCACACAAGAGGGGCTTCCATGGTGTCCCCTGGCAGGTTGGGGTCTGGTCCTTACAACAAACAGAAGTAAAATCAAATTTAATGGACTGAGTTTGACTCAGTCCATTTTAGTTTGAAAAAAACAACAACTGAATTTTGAGTTTCAATCATTAAAGGGGCAATGTTATGCCTGGCACATAATGCCATTTTATAGCATAATCAACTAACTACATCCAGTTGTTATAAAAATAATGTATCTATCATATATGACTTATGAGAAATTTAACGACTTGAAATTGGGCCTCTGTCTCTTTAAAAACTCCTGTTCTTTCTGAAACTCCGCCTACAGGAAGTCATCACATCATGACTCCTCTATTTACCCTTTAATAATGTTTTTTGTCTGTGTTGCACTGAGAAGTAGCTCGTATAAAGAGCTCCGCAGACGAGTAGTTCCACCAGGTGTTTGCTATTTACTGAAAGCTAGTCTGAAGGAGCTGGGTGAGGGCGGGATGGCTGCATCCATCCCACTTAGAAGCTTGGAAAATGCAGCGCCAAGAAGGAACTGCGTCCAAAGGCAGCGCTAGGTCCAACCAGACAGTTTGACCAGCTGAATGGTTGTCATGGGAGATTGTTAGAGAAAAGGGTTTCTAACACAAGCATGAACGAATAAAGGCAACACTCCAGGTATACTTTTGAGAATAACATGAGATCATGACATATAGCTCAAAAAAATTGACTTTACATAGTACTGTGCCTTTAAGGAGCCTTTAGCACAAAGAGAAGATCAATCAGAGCTTAGCAGTCTCTCGGGATATTTGTTGGCCCTATACTGTCTTCTAAATCATGTCTGCTCCACCTCATCTGGACTGGCACCATGATGTCTAGATACAGGATGGATGGAGGTAGGTGTGCCAGAAGGGGACCAGGTCCCACAGGGAACCCAACCAGTTGGCTTTACTGGTGAACAGCTAATTATGTACCCCTACTGGGACTGAACTGATGAGGTGTCAAAGATTCTGGGGCGTGAAATTAAATGGAGAAGTCCACCATAAATTACAGGCAGGCTCTCATTGTGCTGCCCTAATTGTTATTGATAATACAGTGATTATAAGGTAGTTTTAAAACAGTGATTTAGACTTTTTTTTTCTAGCTTCACTGGAGGAAAACATTATTTTTATAAGTGAGCATCCAATCCTTCCAGCTTGGGTGTAAATAAAAGGATTAGGGAGTGACAGCTGAGGCCCTCAAAAAACGAGAACATTTTAAACCTTTTCAGTCCATTTGAACAGAGGTCGAACTCTGTGCCTCGGTCCGGCTCTTTGACGCAGTGTCATTACAGTGGACAGGCCTAAATTTGGTGCTTTTGTGCTTTGCTGGACCGTGGCCTGGTCTAAGTGTGTGAACACAAGGCAGTCCATTTAAAAAACAAGCTTGTGCAAGCCTCTTCTTCCTCATCATCTTACTCAGCAAAGTGCTGCTCCGTCTGCAGCCGGAGATCGTCTTTCACCGTCTGCCTGTCTCTGTCTCCATGCCGTCCCGCTGGCTTGTTTGTGTTCGTTTTAAAAATGTCTTTCACATCTGGCTCAGGGTTGTTTATTTCAAAAATTTCAGCTCAGACAGTTCAGCGCAAATACATTTTGTCAGTGGAGGAGGGTTAGGTTGTCCTGAGATGTCTCTGTAGTTATGCTACTGTAGGCCTACGCTGCTGGAGGACAAACTGAACACTTTTGCTCACGTTCTTCTTCTACTACTCTCCGGTTTACATTCTTTGTTGTTATTTCAACTGTTATGTTTCCTCGATGCAGTCTGCTGGGTTTACCTTGACGGAAAACTTTTTAAACCAATTTGATTAACGAACTGAGCTTAAAACACTATTTGATAACTAGGATCAGTTGGAATGTGTCTATGATTGGACTAAAATGACTCTTGTTTGTAAAGTGTCTTGAGATGACGTTTTATGAATTGGCACTATATAAATAAACCGGATGGAATTGAATTAAATCAGGCCTGATTTGTTTACTGCCTGTCAGTAGAACCAATTAGGAAACTGTGTTTAGCTAAATAAGGAAAACAAACTTGAAAATTGGTAGTTGGTTCTTTTTTTGTCCGAGAAACCTATTATAGGAGATACTAATGCCTTTTCAAAATGTCGTATGGATAAAATAAAATAAAAATCAATTGTCAAAAGCCTTTTCAGGCCTTGCTCGGTCAGGTAAGCTAACCAGACATTAAATCCTTCCAACATTACATCACTACCGTTGTATTTTTTTAAAGGGAGCAGTTCTATTGGTTTTTGTGTCACCCTTTTCTTGGAAGGAGCCTTTTGGAGTGTGTGAAGCTGTCAGGTGTGTCTCCCCGCCTCACAAGCCTGCAGGTATGGAGACCAGGATGTCTGGTTTCACTTCGTAGTTTTATCTGGACATGAGATTTCATCTTAACGCTGTGATTTCAATGAAGAGCAGAGAGAATGACAGAACTGACCTTTTAAAAAAAGCATAATATGAACTTCCCAGTCATATTTAAAGCACCAGTCTACATAATACCAGCGAGTTGTCTCTCTTATTGGTCTAAACGCTGTGATTTCAGTTGAGGTTAACATTCTCACTACGGAGGCAGAAATTACAAAGAAGCATGGGTTTAGCTGATCGGAGGCAGAAGAAAATGAGGCAGTGGGGGAGGGAAAGAGGAGCAGTGAGGAGAGGAGAGGAAGGAAACCATGGTTACAAGATAATGATGACGGCAGAAAGGATGCACACAGAGGTCAGGACTGGACGGACGGACGGCAGGGTGGTGGGACGTAATTGAGTGAAAACGCTGATTACCTGCAGTCAGATGAGCCGCCGATTCTTCTGGCTTTGTGTGTGTGCGAGATCCTCTGAGGCCAGGAAGATCTGTTGTTCTGACGAAATAAAAATCCGATGATGTGAAGCAGTAGTTACATTCATTCCAGGGTGGGAAAAACAAAAAACACCCCCCAGAGATAAACGACAGCGGCGTGGAGAGGCTGGATCTGTGCTCCTTCCCTCACCCGTTAGCCCACAGCCGCCTTGATCCGTCCTCCCACAGCCCGTTGTTTTCCAATCAATAGGCAGCCAGCACCGCTCCAACAGAGCCTGCGCACTGCTGGGCCTCTGATGACATCAGCTCCCCCCACCCCAAACCCAACCCAACCATCTCTCCCTCCCTCCCTGCCTCCATGCTTTCTCTCCTCTCCTCCTCTCTTTGTTCCAGCCTCCTCCCTGCTTCAGTCTATCCCTAATATTCATGAACGGAGAAAAGGGAGCGGGGGGGGGGGCGACGCACTTGAGGGAGACAACGTTAGCAGCATATTTTTTTTTCCCATCACCTGGCATTTACAGGGACCGGCTCTTCCTTTGTTGTGTATTCTGAAAGGACGCCATGAGACGGCGACGATGAAGAAATGGCAAATTGAGAAATCTCCTGCGCTCAAGATGACTTTAATACCTTTAATTTCCCAGGGTTGTGAAGACCTTCTTCATATGCAAGTCTCTTATTAATAAACAACTGAATACGATAGCAGGAGTCATTATTCAAATACACTGGAGAATTATAAAAGGAATATTGAAAGAAGATTCTTTCCCCCATAAAACATTTTACAATAAAGCTCCATCATACATCAGAGATCTGATTGGTCCATATGTTCCTAACAGTACTTCAGGTTTAGTGCTGGTTCTTTAGTTGTCATCTCCCAGTTTGAGTCCACAAGGCAGACACCCTGTCTACTTTTAAGGCTTAACATTTTCAGTTTTGATGAAGCTTATAGTTAGTGACTTGGGTTATCCTGAGGCATCTTGATAGTTTTGATGCTGGAGGACATAATGACCACTTTCCATCAGTTTACTACATTCTCCTACTGCTCTCCAATTGGCCCGATTTGCAGTTGGAGAGTTAAGCTGTTAAGTTCATCCTCGGTCTCTGTTTTTGTTTTGTTTTCTTCTCTTCACAGAAGCTACGTATATCTGTTCTGGTCTTTCTGTTTAACAGCTGCTGCGTTTCCATTGAGCATAAATGTGCACAAATTGGAATTATGAAATAAATCTGCTTATTTTGCAAAAAGCGTACGTTTTTTTGATAAAAGTTTTTTACGCTTGGACGAGGTGATTTTTAAAGTCATGTCGAAATTTGGATATTTCGCAAAATATCAACGGAAACGCTTCTTTATCATCACTTGAGTCATGTGACCAGATGTTACTACTGGCGGAAAAGACGACAGAAAGTGGTGGGAGGTTATCGGAGCTGCATGTTTTTTAGTGACTTATTGGGTGAATAAATTTATTCGTGTGTGATTTTAATTTCATTCCTTATTTAATGGAAACACCACAATTGCAAAAGTGTGAGGGTTTTTTTTCTATATTAGCGGGTTATCGACAAAGTTTTGCACACATTTGCAATGGAAACACAGCTTGCGACGCCTTTCGGTCCTACAGCTACCACTGAGCTCATGTTCTCCTCCTATTGATGAAACACTCGTTTCTGTCTCTCTCCCAGCCCAGATGCAACAACTGAACTGACTTTATGTGCTGATTAAAATCCTTCAGATTGTACTTCTGGCTTAAAGCTTATAAATTCAACTAGACCAGTGTTTTTGTGTTTCCGCTCTGTCTGGCAGCAGATGGCCTCCCACACTAACTCAAGTGCAGTCAGCTGGCCGCTGCTGATGGTTTCCACAAAGACAGTGACCTGATGCAATCGGTCGAGTTTCCTTTGAAAGTGTTTTACTAAATTGGATAATAAACTGAGCTTGACTGCATTGCTCAATACCTAGGATTAAATTGGCATGAATTGACTTTGAATAGGACAATGCGTTGGGACTGAGTTGACTATACAAGGATGTTGGATATTTAGGGGGCTTTGACGTTTCATTTGATCTATTTGCTGAGGAGGGACAATGCATTAATGAACATTGTGAACAACACAAATGTCACTGGTAAATGGACTTTATTTTTATTGTGCTACTGACCTAACTGATCTGTGAATGCATTCACATCTGTACGCCAAAATGCAGACTAGTAAGATATTTGGGGTTGAAATGTTCCAACACTGAATGTGGGTGGATCGATTCAAAATGTTCACAATATTAACACAAAGTCAGCATTAGCATCAGATGCCAGTGTGATAAGACTGATGTTTAAGTTTCAAATTCCCTCTTGACATTTTATTTAATTTTTTTTCTAGTGTAGTTTCTCAACTCTACCGTAAGAGAAGATTTTGTTTTGATTTGCTCTCAAATGCTAATATTTTTGCACCTGTTTTTTTTTTTTGGTTTTGTTTTTTTTTTAATTAGTACACAAATTTATTTTGTGTTTATATTATCGTGTTATTATCTTTCAAAAGTATTTTGTTGACACCTACAAACTTTATCTAAATTTCTTAACAAAATATTTCAAAGGAAAACCCACAAAAAGGCTTAAAAGTCAGAAGTCTGCTTGTATCATTCTTAAATAATTGGTAATGGTATTGACTGGAATACTGGTCCTGTTTTTACTTGACATCCAAAATGTGCAGCATTGCACACCTCAATCCAAGGCTGCAGCACATACTGATACTAAAAAATAAAAACTCTGCTTCCTTATTCAAAGTTCTTTGTGCTGTGGATAAAATCCCTAAGCTCCTCTCTTACAATGTTTCATGCGGGAAAAAAACAGAAAAATGTGATTAATGATGTCTGCTTCGTGCAGAGAGTTTGGCTCACTCAGAATCAGATAACAGCCAGTCTGACTGAATTTATGAGATGTCTAATCCTTCCTACTATGTTTAAAGCTGCAATGATTTCCTGGACTTTAAAACACTTTGAAACAGAGAGGTAATTTTAGAAACTGGCAAACTGGAATTAAAAAAAAAAAGGTGTTTCCCACTGATTTACTGAACAAGTAACGTCAATGCACAGAAGGTTCTGCGCGCACCTGGCACACTTTTCCTTTAAAAATAAACCATCCAAAAGAGAGAAAAACATTACTAGCTTCTTTAGCCGGTTGATTCAAGTCAAACAAAAGGAAAAAATGGGAGAAATAAATAAGAAAGGCTTCCTATTTCTACAACAACACAAGTGTCTTCCATGGTTGTGGCATAAATGCAGTATTTAACTACTTCCTGACCAGCAGAATGACAATTAGAAAAGGTTTGATTCTTGATGCAAACTCACCGGCCACTTTGCTGCTGCTGCTGTTGGTAGTGGTGGTATAATGATGTGGGATATTTTCTTGGCACACTGTAGGCTCCAATGGTCTCCATGGTCACCAGATCTCAATCCAATAGAGCAGCTTCGGGATGTGGTGAAGAGGGAGATTAATATCATGTAAAACCAATAATTGTGATGTGATTAGAGGTTTCAGGGCACACACACAAAAAATCACAGTTCAGAATCTGCTTCATTTTTAAAGTCAGGGTGCGAGTTTGGTTCCCTTCCATCCGGAGGACCAAATCTAGAAGTAGATACATTGAATTTTTTAATTAATGAACACACACACAAACCTATACGCTCCAATTAGCAATCAGTCCTTTGTAATTACTTCAGTAAGTCTATCCCATAAAAAGAAGGTTGTGCAGAGACTCAGGTACAGATGCATCTGAAAAAGTTAGACTGTTAATGAAAAGTTCATTTTCCATCCATTTAATCCGCATAGAGATACATTTTCAAGTCTTTATATCTGTAATTTATGGGGATTTTCTGCTTACAGTCACTGAAAATGTGACTTTTAAAATTATATTACAAAAATTAGACTAAAAAAAAAAAAATTTTTTGTAATACATAAATTTGAACTTGAATGAAAAGTGTGTTTAACACCTGCTGAAAGGTTATTTTCAAAAGGTACCTTTAATCTGGCTAACGGGCAGATTCTAATTTACTGGGTAACAGGAACAGATTAGCTACATTTCACTGTAGCTAAACTAATATGCCTTAAAAATGTTACGGCAAATTTAAAGGTGCCAAAACGTTGGTTTGGAAGTCACGCAGAACGGACAAGTTAACCTTGGAATCAGAGGAAAAAGAAGCGACAAATGCTTCAGACGTAAGTGCTTCACTTTACAAGTTTATAAAATGTGTATGAGCACCGCACTGCAGGCATTAGTGATATAAAATATGTATGACAGATCAGTGCATCAAAACAATGCACTGTCTATAAATTAGGTTTACATTTCTTGAACTAGCAACTTTTTTGGCATGGATTAAGGCTATGTGACAATTTGGGCTTTCGGTAGTTTGCTCCTGCAGTTAAGCTGTAAAAATGAAATGTATCACGGATATTTGCTTACCAAACATAGATATCAGAAAATATGTCAACAGAAAACCACAGACAAAGGCATAATATTAGTAGACGTAATAAGAGACTGATTGATGGAGAGAACTGTTAAATAGCGAGCATTTAAAAGTTATTTTTTTAAATATCACACCAAATACTGTTTAGCAGTTCTAAGAGTGATAGTTTGCACAAATAATACTAACGCATGGAGATGTGTCTTTTTCTGAGCATCCTGCATATTGATTTTATAATCAATAATCATCATACTTACAGCTAAAAGTAATGGACCACACCAAGAAAAGTGCATCAAGGAATTTCCTAATTTTTGTTCTATCTTGGCAAGTTATACTTTCATAAATTGTCATCATGTCCAGATGTTCAATGTCAGTACAGGAAACCTTCCAGTACACCGGAATTAAGGTGTACTAGATGGCATATACATCTATACCCCAGAGGGACAAACAGTTTGAATTGTTCATTATATAAGTGACACATAATATATATATATATATATTGCTAAACTTTGAGACAAAAATTAAAAATCATTCAAAATGATCTCAAAAGCTCATCTTGTAGGTATTTTAATGGCTGCCAATGTTCATCTGGGGAATGTAAGTCAGCTTCATCAAATACAACATTAAATAAAAATGAGATTTATTCCACTGAACAGTCTCTTCCCTCTCATATTTTCTGTTATCAAGTGAAGTCTTTGGATTTCAGAGTTTTGCGCTTACAATTTTCAAACACACTTTCTGGGTTTGCATTGTCCATAAAATTGTGCAAATTGGAATTATGAAAATAAATCCACTTAAAGAAAACATCGGAATAAAATAAAAAAAACTCACATTTTTCGCTAAAAGGTTTTTGCGCTAGGACGAGGTTTTTTTTTTTTTCAGCCATATCGAAATAAAGGTAATTCACAGGACTGCAGTGGAAACACTTTTTTTGCATCACACAAGTAGCAACAGTTAGTGCTGTGGACACTAACTGTTGCTACTTGTGTGATGCAAAAAAAGTTTGTCTACTGATGAAAAAGACAAACATGTCAGAAAGTAGGAAAGTGGTAAGATGACGTCTTTTGTTTTTTTGTCCCGGTGACTCCACCAGATCTCTCACAGCATCACACAGTTCAAAGAAAGTTCTGTTTTATTTGAACATCTTGAATCCATAGCTCTTCTGTAAAATCGCCAAATACAATTTCCCCCAAAACACCACGTACGTAGCTGATGCTCCCAAGTATGAGAGGTTTGCCGCTTTAACGCACGAAACACCGCAACTGCAAAATTGTGGGTTTTTTTGACATTAGCAGAATATAGACAAAGATTTGAGCATATCTGTAACAAAAATGCAGACAGTGGGCGTCAGAGTTTGACCGGGTTGTAAACCCTGAAGGCTGCTCTGGCGAAGGGAGGCGTGCTGCTCAGCTGTGGCAGAGCTTCCTGTTCCTGCACTGTGGTCCTGCTTCTCCGCTCACTAATGAGACACACAGAGGGTCGTCAGAGAGCAAACAGCACAGAACACGGCCACTGCAGATCAATGACTACGTTCATCATCATTTGAGACAGAGCTTACCTACGAAGCCTTTTCTGACTCAGATACTTCTTCTTTATATTTGCCAGCTCACCGCTCAGTCTTTGATTCTCACGTTTGTATTCGTTCATCTTTGAGTCGAGCGTCCTCAGCTCTGCCGTCAGAGCCTGTGTGGACGTTACAGTCAAATATAGAGACGGTTCATAATGGAAAATCACCAGACACAAATAAATTAGCAGGAATAACCTAAATCAAAGCGACTAAAAGAGAGGGATGAAAATACCTGCAGCTTTTTGGTCCGGTCCCCGATGGTCCAGCGGTACTCCTGAAGCTGCTTGGCAGCCTCAGGACCGGGCCGCCGGGCCAGAACCTGCTTCAGTTCCACATACAGCTTCTCTTTTTCCTACATGAGCAAGATAGAAAAGACAGAAAGATTTTCCCCAAAGTGAGAACAAAACAGGCGAAGAGGGGATTTCATAAGAAAGACCAACACAACCAGAAGAAAATCAATACAGGCTTTTGAAATTATTCTTAGGAATTTATTATTATATAAGATCATTTGTATTTGTATCTTTTCTTTTTTTTTTTCAAAATCAGTGTGTTCCCTTTAGGCAAAATTTAATTTCGGGATTTCAATTTGTACAATTTTGTTATTAATGGAAATGGAGCTGGTGTTACAAAGAAAAGAACGCTTCTTGTGTTTTCATGTATACAGAGAAGAAATAAATACTTTTTAAATTTTGTGGTAGATGGTGTTCTCACACTGATCTGCTCCATGAAGAGCAGCAGCTACAGGCGGAGCGTCTACCTGCAGCAGCAGTTCCCGTTCCTCCAGCTCCTGGGTTTTAACAATCAGTCGCTTCTGCAATGCCTGAATCTTCTGGATGAGCTGATACTTTCCCGGGTCGCTGCCCTGCAAGTTAGGAATAATCCACAAACGGTCAAAGTTCTCATCATTTCTTCTGTCCTTATCCAGTTAAGATGGGGACAAACAGAGCCAACAGCTGGAGACATTCGGACCTTAAAGCCTCACCTCCAGTTGCCTCCATCGGTGAATATTTATGGGCTTGAGCTGGTCCTCCAGAACACTGTTCCTGGTTCTCTCTCTGAGCAGCTCCGTCCGCAGGCGGAGCTGCTCCATCCTACAGGACAGGGTGGAGGATTAACACCAACCAGCAACAGAAAAGCTTTTCAGCTACATGACTTTAAAGGTAACAACCGGACCGGAATGTTCTGAACAAGAAGCTTCCCTGTGACTTTGGGTCGTCTCATTTAGATGAGGTTCTTCTTACCTAGCTGTCTGTGTCTCAGCAGCCTCCCAGCTGCTTCTGACTGAGCCTTCCTGTCAAGCTCTACATCTTGCTCTTTGTGGGTCGCCTCCTCTGCTCTCTGGCTCTCCTCTGTCACTACCCTGATGTGGCTAGGGACTTGGGGTTGCGTTTTACCTCAGCTCCTCTGTGTTGGGTAAAGTCCTGTCCTGGATGTCGTTGCTGCGGCGCAGCCTCTTGATCTCCAGCTTCAGTAGCTGGATGTCCTCCAGCCTCTGCTTGTAGTGGAAGTCCCCCTTGCTGAGGACGGACTGCTGGATCCGGATCTTCTCAAACAGCAGAGCGCGTTCATCGTTCCGCTGCAGCAGCTGCTTGCCGAGGCTGTCCCGCTCTCGGATCACCTTCCATCACAGCAGCACACACTCAGACAGCAAGTGGGGGGCATGGTCTGACTGCTGGGTGCTGACATTCTACTTTACCTGCTGCAGCTGCTTCTGCTGCTGGACTCGGTCTTCTTCCATGCTGGTGATTATCATTTGCAGTTTTTGCTGTTCTGTCCTCTGGCTGTCAATAAGCTGCTTTGTTTCCTCCAGCTGCAGTTTTATTGACTGCAGGTCCCCCTGATAGAAGACATATGCCAGATAACCAGGATGCACGATACATCAGCACCAAAAAATCGTTATAGCAGTATCGGTTTAATAAATATAACTGGGACAAAATTAACAAAAGATATTTGTTTCAATCTTGATGCCATGTGTTTCTGGAGTTAGAGGAAGTTGGTCATGTGGTATTTGTTTGGTCATGTGACAGTGACAGAAGCTGCGTTTCCATTCGCCATAGAATTGCACAATTTGACATTTGGAAAATAAATTCACCTAATGGAAACACGGCTATTTCGGGGAAAAAACAACTCGTTTTTTAATAAAATAGCTTTGCCGCTAGGTTGAGAATGTTTTTCAGCTGTGTCAAAATTAGCTTATTTCGCAAAAGAAGGTCCTAACCTTTGTTACAAAATAAGAAATATGTAAAGACGTTTAAATCCCAGTTATTGTTCTCACCACGCCCCCTAGTGGAGGCGGAGGGAACAGTACCTTGAAGACTTCGTTCTCCTTCTCCAGCCTCTTCTGCTCCTGCTGATCTCTGACCAGTTCCTGCTCCTTCTCAGTGATGTCATCTTTAAGCCGGGCAACTTGGTTGCTCATAGTCTTTATTTTCCTCTTCATTTCAGAAATCTCCTCCTTAAGGAAATTAAAGGAACAGAGCGGATGTGTAAAGGTACCAAGACTGTGAACACAGATCTGATCTTACAGAGCCCCTGGCCTAAAGTTAGCCGCCTTCTGTGACATCACCATCATCATCATCATCATCATCATCATCATCATCATCATCATCATCATCATCATCTCTCTCACCTGAGACTCTATGAGGTTTTTGCTGTACAGATTCCTCTCCGCGATGACTGACTCCAGCAGGTTCTCCTGCTGTTTGAGTTTACACTCTGACTCTGTAGCTTTCTTTCTCCAATCAAATATCTCCATCTCTTTGTCTTCGACAACAGTGAGTTTCTGCTGTACCTGCAGAAGGTAAAAGGAAAAAAAAGAAAAAAAACACCTCTTAGTCAAGGTGAAAAATATGCAGTGGTATGAGAAGCTACGCCATGTTTGGCCCATCTGCGTGACCCGCCTTCTGCATAAGGCTGCTGCTCTCGTTGACGTAGCGGTCTCGTTCCTTCTCCAGCTGCTGGATGACCTTCCGCTGCTTCTGCGCCTCCTGCCAGAACCCGGAGATCTCGTGCTTCAAGGTTCTCTTGTCCTGCTCCAAGAGCTTCATGAGGTCCTGCTGCTTCTCAGCCGACTGCACGGCTTTGGTCATGTTCTGTCCACAAGGGGAAAAACGAGTTCATACCACTCAGAGAAGGGAGCACATGGTGAAGGGGTGCGTCAAATCTGCAGCGTTAATACCAGACTAAGCGGAATGATTGCAAATGTTGATTCCTCTTAGAAATGTCTATGATGCTAAAATGAAGAGGTAACCTTGTGCAGATTGTCCCTCTCTCGGATCAGCTCCTCCTTGGCTTTTTTATCAACTTCCACTTGCTTCCGGGAAGCTTCAAGATCTGCATATGGAAAATTAAGAGAAGCAAAAGCCCAGCATTATTACCTGCTCCAAACATCCCACCTGTATATAAAACAACTGACATTAGCAGCTTCTACTTCTAGAATGATAGACATTAACTATTTTATCTTAATTGTCCCAAAGTGAGATGAAACAGAAATTGCTATCAATATCTTTGCTGATGTCTTTCCTTCCTAGCAAAATGACAAAACTCCAGCTGCAGTTAGTTTTTCACCTGCAGCTTCATCGTTGTTTGGTAAGTAATGTCAGTGTAAACCACCTCTAGTGGTTTTGTACACTAGAGGTCAGACGTTGAACAATGTGGTAAATGTGTTTGAACTGAATGTTGAACTGGTGTATGATATATAGACTAGATGCTAAAAATATGCAGTTTTCTGCATACATTGCATTCCTGCTCAGCTGATGGATCAGATATCAAAGAGTACAATTCTGGTTTCATCAGTTCGTATGTCAAAAACGCTCAAACCTTTTTCCAGGCCAGCGATCTGAGCTTTCAGCGTCTCCCTCTGTTGGTCTACTTCAGCTTTCTGCTCCTCCATGTGGTGGAACTTCTTCTGGATGGCTTCTCTCATCTTGGTCTGTTTGGCGACCTCCTGACGCATGTGACTCAGCTCCTCCTCTCTTATCTATTAGATGAAGAAAGAATGACAGAAAAAGGGAGAGGGAAAGGATTTTGTGAAAGAAAGCCGTAAAGCACGACACGACTCTGGCTTCTTTTTCTTTCTCAGGCTGCTGCCAGTGCTTGGATTTAGAAGAATGAGGGATCCTCATGCAAATTACAGAACATTAATAGATAAGTCGATACATTTGCAGATTCAAATTGATGGATGGTTGGTGTCAAACGTGTGGCAGATGGATCCATGTTGGTCCCAAAAAGGTGATGGTTTTCAAATATTTGTGTGTAGTTTCAATAAATAAAAATCCAGCAATATTTTTAATAAAACGCCACATACTAAATGAGCCCACGATATGCACAATAGACACAAAACACAATATATTTGCCACTGCCAGAACTCGTTGCCGTGGGCTACTGCCCCTGCATGCCGTTTCTGAAGTCTGGCCCAGGTTGCTGCATGCCTATATTTAAGAAAGGAATAAAGAAATGATGAGAAACACAAAGTGAATACCTTCAGTTCGCTTGCCTTCTGATGATTCTCCAGAGAGAGCTGTTCCTTGGCTGACAAGAGACGATCACATTCCTGCTGCAGTTTGCTGCTCTTCACCTGAATCTGCTCCAGTTCTTTGGTCGAGCGCTCATGCAATACCTGTGATAGGAAGGGACAGACTGGTGTATAATGTTCCCTAATCACTGATAATCAACCCAAGGTGTTACGGGACAGACAGTCACAACAGACATGAGTTCAATCTACAGTCTGAGTCAGCCTAACTTGAGATTTTTGGCAATGATTTGGCAAGTCTTGTCAGTGTTTCCCAGCCAGGTTTTAACTCACCTATGAAAGATCTCAGCACTGCATTTTACAGAGCTTCTTACTTGGTAAAGCAAAACTACTTTACATCACACAACAATTATGAATTTGAGCAAGCAATCACATATGAAGGCTCCATCTGAGTAACACTTGAATTTATTATCTGTATCTCTCACACCTCGCCTTCCAGCTAACACTACAGTGTTACAACATTTCATACCACGCATCTGGTGGCATCAGGTTTCACTACATGACTGTCACTCAGTCATGGCATCAGAAAGGGGATAGGCAAACATTTTCTCCAGCTAATGCAAAGAAGACAGAAGTAATTATGGTCCCAAACATACATGGTTAGAGATTACCAGCCAATCAGGACAAAGAAAACACTAGTTATCAGTTAGTGTTTTTTCAGTTAGTTAGATTATAATTTTGCATTTCTTGTTCATGTGTGTGATTTTATACTTCTATCATGTTTGAAATAAATAAACAAATAAATAAATAAATAAATCTGCAAAAGCAGTGTTTCCAGAATCTGCTGCCAGAGCCCTGCCCTACACCAAGACAAAGAATCATATCTAAGCTGAAAAAGCTGAGATTGTTAAATCTATGAGGAACTAAATGATTTTGGGTCTTGAATACATCAATATGTTAAGTTACCTGTCAGGTAATCTCAGATCTGTCCACAAGGACAGGCTGTTTTCAGAAGCACAACTAAATGAAAGGAATCAGCGTTTAGTCTTGAAACTCCTCAGCTCCAGAAAAAAAATCCCTTTAATCAGGACTGAAAACATTATAATTCACGGCACCCAGTAAAAGCAAAAGCTATTTTATCAATTCTTGTGTTATGTTATCATTTAAAATCTGTTAATTTCACATACAATTAGTATTTTACAGTTTCTTATATACAATATCAACAGCTGATATCACTTTTTTTGTATTTCTGTCCCTTTGGATTACATTTTGAATCGTCTTGTATGGAAAAGATGCTGTTTAAATATAGATTAGTATCCAAACTCGATGCAATCTGCTGGGTTTCCACAGATAGAAAACGTCTTTAACCAATTTGGCCAATGGATCACTTGGCCTGTATGTGTGATTGGATTGAAATGATATTTTTTTGTGCCTTGAGATGACATTGTATAAGTAAACTGAACTGAATAGCAGACTAGGGTTGCATCCCACTGCCTTGCTTACCTTTAGATCTCTGAGCTGGTGCTCCAGTCTCTGCTGCTCCTCTCTGGCCTTCTGTCCCTGCGTGTTCAGAGCTTTGATTTCAGCCATCTTGGCCTCCATGTCAGTGTGCAGCTGCATGATCTCCTTGTCGAGCTTCTCATTCAGTCTCATCTCTCTGGAGAGCTCGTTCTGTTGCACCTGGAGCTCCTGCTGCAGCTAGAAGCAGAAATGCGAAGCTGATCTCAGACTCCTACACAACGGCGTTCATCCACATTCATATTCCCTTCCTTCACTGAAAGTATACCCAACGTTCACCTTCAAGATCTTCTCCACAGCAGTCTCTTTTTGAGCCTCTATGTCTTGCTGAGTTACAGTTGCCTTGTTTAGTTTCTCTCTTAGGTCCGCTGCCTTGTCCATCAGCTGGTCTCTCTCCTTTGTCAACTCTTCGATCATTTTAATTAAATCCCTTAAAAAACACCACAGATGGAGTTATAAACTTAATTTAGAGTATTTACAGTGCGCAGCAAAAGAGAAAGCGGGACCCTTTCCTGACTCACATTCGTTCTTGGTCCTGCTGTTGTCCGGTTTTTTGCTCGGTTGCCCTTGTGAGCTTGAAAACGTCTTCTTTTAAATTCTTGATTGTTTCCTGGTCCTTCCTCTCTTTATCATGAGCCGCATCAATCAATTTCCAAGCCTTATCCAACTCCTGAAACATTCAAAGATCCATTTTTCACGGACAAAACCTGTTGAGTCCCTGAATATTAAAATGTCAAACTTCCACAAAAGGTCATTATAAATCGGTTTGAATATCTGCTCTTTTATTACCTCTAAGTGACACAGACATAGAAACTGGCTGAACAGTTACCGAGAGAATATTTCATAAGCTGATCAAGCCGTACCCTCTTGAGTGACATTATTGTCGTCTCATCTTCCTGGGACAGTTTCAGGGCAGTTGCCACTTTGGTTGATGTCGACGCGATCTCTGCGTTCAGCTCCCTGCATTTTGACATCAGCCTTTTTTCATTCTCCCGCGACTTCTTAAGAGCATGGGCGAGTTTCTCGTACTCCGTCCTGATCCTGTCCAGGCTGCTGTCACTGGCCAGCTCACTGAGGACAACCTGAGACTCCTCCAACGACTCTAAAGAGTCATCTCCTTCAAATTCTGTCTCCTGGAATTAAAGCAGAGCAGTAAATACAGTAAAATGTGATTTATGTCACATCAGGACACAACCAAAATGGTCTGCTCTTTACTGGGTTAAGGGATTTTTTTTTTTACATCAAATGGGTTTTCTGTAAAAAAATAAAAATAAAAAAAAGTTTATTTGTAAATACAATTAAAAAGGGGGAGATGCCCAAGGAGGTGAATACTTCTTATGTACTATAACTCACTCAGCCATTGTGTAGATTTGCTGCTGTGTTTGAGATCATTGTACTGCTGATCACTTAGCCAAACAATAGCTGACAGACAGCTGGCTTCACATTTCATACAGAAAGGTAAGCAACAGCAAGTGTACCATTGTAACATAGAAATTACTGAAAAAAGCCTAAATAGGAGTTCCTACTATAAGCTGTAGGAACTCCAAAATGATAACTAGTGAATAGTATTGATAATAACTGATGACATATTGAATGGAAAATAAATTGATTAACCAGAGTTGAGTAACTGAACATTTTAACTATGTCCTAACATGCAAAAACCTTGGATAAAAAAAATGTTATATATATATACAGTATATATATATATATACAGTATATATATATATATATATATATATATATATATACACAATATATATATATACACAATATATATATATAACCATGACAGTAAATCTCTTGCAACATAGATGTGCAGTAATCATTCATAAACTTTAACAGCACTGCATATTCTATTTAGCTCACACTACACAAGTCGTTACAGAGAACATTACAACAAAGCAAATGTGAAGATAATGTCCAAATATGCAAAATAATGGAGTCCACATGAATACATTTCCTCCTTTGAGGAAACGGACTTTTTAGTTAAGTCAATTTTGATACATGCGTGTAAAACCTAACACTAAATGACTTCCTCTTGTGTATATTTTTAATATTCAGTGATACAAGTTGGTCGCACACAGCTGAAGTTATCAAAAAATGGAAGCATATCCTGAGGTCCAGTTACTGTTCCAGAACTGTTTCTACACAAACCGAACTCACCTCCATTACACGAGCAGAGAAAGGCCAAAAACAATTCCGTATTAATAGCCCACAATTCCCCCTTCGACTACAGGCGACTGTTGATACTGGTTGCTTAGCAACATCAGTTCTCGCGGGATTCAAAAGAAAAGAAAAAAAAAGATCGTCGGGGCTGGTTTCCTAGCAACCGCTGATCTCGCGGTCAGACAGTCATCAAGAAATGAAGACAACTTCATTTTCAAGTTCATCAGAAGATCAGAAAGACTTTTATGAATAAATTCAATTTAATTTTTATCTACGTTTTGCTTCCCTAATAAGAGAGTGAATGTTTAGCCAAGTCCCAATAGAATCAGCTGGATTAGTAAAACGGTTTGCAGTAGAAATTGATCCAATCAGAGGAGCTGTGCTTAAAGCACATTAAACATGACATTTAAAAGTAAACAAAAGTTTTCTTGTGACATTATGTGTTGCCATGGAAAAAAAAAACAGCACCAACCCCCACCCAAACATTTCATTCAATTTAGCCTGCATTGATTCTTGGAGGTTTCGTTATTGAAAGTGATTTTAGTCTGTTTGCTCGGCTACCCATGGCTGGTCCAGAGTCAGAAAGTAGCCTCTCTGGAGACACTGAGGTACGTGGCTAACTTTCTGTCGCCCTCTCTGTTTGACAAATGTGAAATAACAAATGCAAAACGATAAACTAGAAATGTACCTTTTCAAAGTTTAAATGTTTGGGTTATTATAATTGATATTTCTGGGTTTAGTTTAAATAAGAGCAAAAGCAAAAGAAATGATGCAATAGGTGGACAGTTTTATTAGCATGCACTAAAGTAAAAAATGTAATGCTGGAAAGGATCGTGAAGTATGTTGGAGGAGAGCTGTTCTTTTTTTAAAAGTCGAAAAATATAATATAGTAAAATACAGTGACGTGCGGTGAGGTTCATAGCTGGTGAGGCACTGACGTCATCAGAATCAGATTTGCAAATAGATGCATAGATTGACAGCAGTTTACAGGTTATGTTTCACTTCTGCATCCTTACACATACAAACTGTAGCTCACAAAACACACATTTCCTTAAAAAACAAAACAAAATAAATGTTATTACTGTCTTACCTGCTTCGATTGAAAGTCCACTTGAGAAAACCTTTTTAGTGTTGTAATGTAGTCATCCATGTCGAAAGTCGGGATAAGCGAGAGGAAAAAAATCACTATCTCTATTATAATCTATCGCTGCACTTGACTTGCTTCCCGAATCGTTTAGCCTAGCTCGCTGTCACTTACTCGGCAGTTGAGGAGTGAACAAGACGAACGTCTGGGATCTTGAGCGCCCCCTGCCATGAGGCAAGAGAACTGCCTGCCTCACCTCGAACCTGTTCTCTGCCGTTTATAATCGCTCATTACACGAAACACGTTACACAAACACAGTTGGTGACAAAAAGCACTGTACATTATATACATAAGCTAAATTATTGGAAATAAGTTCACATATTAAATTTGTTTAAACCATTTTATTGACGCCGTACAGCAACATGCTCTCTCCGCTTAGCAGCCAGCGCAGAGCCAGGGGTTGCGCAATCCAAGGTGAGGCAGAGCTCGCTGCTGCCTCACCGGCATCGCTTCCAAGCATTTGAATGGGAAAATAAGAAAATTCAGCGATTTTGAACAAATAAAAATCGAAATTGGTGAAGCTACATGAAAAATAAATATTTTTTAGTACAAACCACCGGATGAATATAACAATTTAAATTACTTTATGATTATATATTTTCTTTCTTTCCATGATGGCAGGTCAGGCACTGCCTCACCTGCCTCCCCTGACCGCACGTCACTGGTAAAATACAAATTACTTGAGCCCCTGGGTTATTAAGATGCAGGGTGACTCCTACTTTTTTATACTGCACAGATTTGTTAGAAACAAGAATTTAGGGCTCAAGTTTAAATTATTTGTGAATGCTTCCTATGAAAATTATATATTGAGACTCTAATGTAATATAAATGTAAATGTACCCTCGTGTTTCCTTTTTTCCTGGATATCTGATCCTCTTCCTTGAAGAATTATTCATTAAAGCCGATTGATAATCTGGATTGATAATCCAGCTTAGAATTCACATTTTAAATTAAATTTTTCAGTTTTCAGTAGCATAGAAGTCAGGACTTTGAGAAGGCCATTTCAAACAGCTACTGTTAGCCTGTTTCATCCATTCCAAAACCCATCTCCACAAGTCATCTGTCTGCTGATTTAAGAAATAGTTTTGGATTGTCCACGTTGTCAGAAGCAAGCTGCAGTCTAGTGTTGATTTTTTTATGAAAAGTGTTTATTTTCCTGTAAACCGTGTTCCGAGAGTTTCCAAACTTTGCCACAAAGAATATAGCCATCGTTATGATAGTTACAGCAAAAATTCACACAGGAAAATGATTAAATCTCTCATAAAGTGTAAAGCACTTTGAAATATCTTGCTGCTGAAATGTGCTATACAAATAAAATTTGATTGATCGATTGATTGAAAACCTATTGTATTTATGTTCCTGATAAGTGGATGTAAACTTGTTACTAAAACTTTTGTGTGAATTTTACATTCAAAGACACCAGAGGACCAAAGCAATGGGGATGGTTCTCATCAGTCCTGGTTTATCGAGATTGGAAAAGCTAAAAAGGCCAAAAGGGCGGCTCTGATCCAGAGCGTCGAGAGACTGTGTGCCTCACAAACAGCCCGCAGCAAAGCTGTCCTGGACAGACTGCAGGACACCTTCCCTACACCTCAGCTTCCAGCAAGCCTCTCACCACTCCCCGAATCGTCACCGAGAGGAAAGAAGGTCAAGCACTCTTCGAATATGAAGGACAAAAGTAGCCAGACACAGGACACCAAGCAGATATGTAATGAGGAGGATTGCGTGTTTCAGAAGAAGCAACTTCCAGGTGGTCAGGCGGCGGCGCAGGGTGGTCCATTGCCCAACATTTCAGGTGAATGCGGAGACATGGGGGAAACCCTGAGCCCTGTAGACGCACACACACCCAGAGAGATGAGGTTTTCCACCGATCTGAGGAGCTGGCCCAGCTCAACCCTCACCCCAGCTCCTCACCCGGGACTTAAACCCAGGAGACAGTCTCGCCTCCCGGTGATAATAGGCAGAGCAGGTAAGATAAGGTTATGGACTGAAGATAACTTCTTTCATGTAGGAAATATCTGACATAAGATCAGCTGACGGAGGTTACATTACATCAAGGAAGGTAGCGTTTCTGTTTTGTTTTTTTTTCTGAAAAGACAAAGAAGCGCCTGGATGCAGACTTCAGTCAGCTACAGCTGAAAAGGAGCCGTTACCACAAAGACTGCAGCGCCACGTCGACCGCACTGGCTCACCTCAGCCGCTGACCTCTTCGAAGAAGATGGCCATCGTCGCAGCACAACCTGCGGAGCTCGTCCCAACCGACAGAACAGGACCTCTCCATGAGAAAACTCTCAGTCCTCCAAAGTCCGACTCCATGGCAGGAAAGACTAGATTCCCACCCCTGACCGACACGTCAGAGAGCGCGCCCCCCTGGCTCAGACAACTCAGCTCCCACAACTGGTATGACAGCAGCAGCACAACCAAACCTCCACAGGGAGATTATTCTACACAGTTTATACTGTAAACCAGTGTTTTAGAAAGTGGGGGCCATCAAGGGTTGCTAAGTGTCTTAGGGTTTCCCAAAAGTTAGTTCTGTCCGGGAGGCCTTGGCAGGGACATGTTTGGGAACCCCTGCTACAATCTATCGGAAACAGAGTTCTGTTGTTGGAGCAACAGCCTGATAATCTTTGTTCAACACAGGGAAAAGAAAATGGATGGGATGAAATGTGTCACAGATCTGGCGCAGCACCATCCAGAGCAACTGAAGACCAAACTGCACGAAGTCTGCCGAGTCTTGACAGAGGAGGTACAGACATGTTTTCACAGCGCTGGTCTTGGTTTCAGTTTTCTAACTACAAAGATGTTTTCTTTCTTTTTTATTTTTTTTCTCCTTTGCAGGTTAAAAACCAGCGTCCTTCTTTAGCCGGCGCTGTTATTGACACCATAGCAGAGCTCCACACTCAGCTGGGAAAGTCAATGGACCCCGAGGCAGAAAGGACCAGTGACGCTCTGCTGCTGAAGCTGGCACAGACCAGCAACGAGTTTGTTCACCAGAGAGCTAATCTGGCCCTGGATGCACTGGTGAAGGGCTGCAGTCCTGCTAAGGTTCTGAATGTTCTGCTCAGCACAGGCCTGAGGTAGGAGGAGCTAGGATGTTTAAAGAAGTTCATATCAGCATCACATGGAAATATCGTTCTGGCTTTGTCCTCCTTCAGTCATCACTGTGCTGCAGTGAGAGAAAGCGCGGCGCAGCACATTCACCAGCTGAAAAACGTCACCGGAGAGGATTACATCCTGAAAGCAGGAAGAAGGTTTTCAGGAGGTTTCCTTATTGCGGTCAGCAAGATGTGTGTGGATTCTAATCCTGGCGTCAGGTTTGTTCACGACTGGAAGAAATGCTGACTGTGTAATAAGTATGAGTATCTTAGCCACCTTCGGTAACTAACTGGGAACTGTATTGCTGTACAGGAATCATGGACAGGAAATGCTGTGGGAATTTGCTCAGCACACAGAGTTTATGGTCCAGTGGCAGAAGGCTGTCCCCGCTAAGGCCAGGGCTCAACTGGTCAAACTTTTGAAGAGGATGAAACGACAAAAGGTGGTTCCAGCTAACAATCAAACTCCTTTCAACATTTTGGCCGCACTTTAATCTGTGGAGCGCTGCAAAAACATTCGGTTCAAATAATTTGTTTTTATCCAAATTTGCTGGGAATGTCGTCTCAAAACGCTTTAGAAGACAAATGCTCCCAGTTTACATACAGTTAGTTTAATCCTGACTTATGGCCTGATCTAAAGTCAGTTCCAGTTTTCTATCTAATCTGTTTGGCCTCTTCCACATTTTGTTGAAGAAGGTTCGCATTAAGGTTTCTGAAAACAAACCTTGATGCCTTTATCTCACAGACCAACACAAAGTTCTCATCACTACTTCAAATAATCTCAAATGTCTTTTCTACCCTTGCAACGTTTTTCTCCGGTTGGCCTTTGGATATTCTCTGCCACTTGTTGCCTTCACAAGTAATTTAATTAATAATAAAACCTGTGTGTAAATTAATTGGCAGTTTAAATCCAGCCATTCTAAGAAAGCTTCTAAAGGTGGGTCAAAAAAAACGCCTCAGGCAAACAAGGTCAGTGTAGAATAAGTGGAGCAGGACATAAATCCCTGTTTACTTTCACTAGACATATGCCAAAGCCAAAACACGGTTTCATTGTGTTGTTATAAGCATAGGCGTAGGAACCGTCTCCCCCAATATTAGAGAGAGTCACATTCGTCCCACCCAATAATTTCACCGCAGTTGCGAAGAATTTTGAAATCTTCCACTCTCGTGCTTTTATTTTGAAGGCGCACCAAAGCGCCTTCAGCACAGCGCTTCCTCCCTCCTCCCCACCTTTACTTCTGTTTTAGAAAGAGGCAGAACCTGTTCAAATGCCAGTCAACTAATATCAATGCATGTTGACCAATAAAATATATCAGAATCTGGTAGCCTGTGTGTGCTACCAGAGTATTTAGCTTGCTAGCTGTGAGGCAAATGATAAAGTTCAGTCCTGGAACGACAGTCATTATGCTACGTGGATGCATAACTTTAATCTGATTATTGGATTGTAAATAGTAACGTGTTAGAATACCTGTTACTGAAACAAGGGGCCAGATTAGAGTAACGCGTTACTGACGGGTTGATGGCACAATTGTTTATGACATTTCTGTTCAAGCTATTTACTGATCTGTCAGGTTTCCGATAGGCAATGACAGACTCGTTCCTACGCCCTTGGTTATAAGTAATGTTTTAGTACTGAGATACTCGATTCTGTACTCTGATTTGCAACTAAGCATTGTGTTACTGTGCAGGCTCAATGGACAAGAACTGAGGTAGAGATTTGTCCAGCAGATGGCCCTGTTGAGCAAGGCTGATCCTGCAAAAAGAAGATGGCTCCCTTGGGAAAAAAAAATGTCTGTCGTTTAATTGTACAAGACTGTTCCAGGGACAGACAAGGGTCCAGTTAAAAATAATTCAGAGAAGACAGTGACGGTGGAAGATGGTTTTCTGTAACCAACTAGTCATTAAACCAACTGAACAAATGATCAAAGAAAAAGTTTCCATTTTTTTGTGTTATGCTCAAATTTAGCTTGGAAGAATGTCTTGTTTGAATACTTCAAGAGGCATAAACCATTATATATTGTTACAATTTTACAATACTAATATACTATTAACAAAAAAAATATTCAAATAGGTGCTGGATGACAGGTGAAGTGATGGTAATCATTCACTTCAATCATTCTGGTTCTTTATTGAGTCAGTTTCCCCCTTTTGTTTCACAACTTTTTATTCATCCTAAAATTATTCAGGAACTTTTTCATTTGTTCCACTGATATGGACAATCGTAATAATAACATTAATCATAAAAACTACTCTGGAGTCATTTTGGGTTTGTGATTAATAAATTAAAACTGTTGGAATCAGAAAAAGTTAAAGTATAAACAGTGTTATGTTTAAAGTAAAGTCAGCACCGAAAGTTTTTTCAAAACTCAATTTAAATGAATGTTCCAAACTCTTAAGTGTGATATTACCGCCCCCTATTGGTCGGCCTATTCATTCACTCCCATAAAGCCAGCTTGTCCTCACCGGTATGATGTGCTAAATTGGCCTTTGTTGGTTTATTAATCTCACAGTCTGTGAATCTTAGCAGGTGAACTTGTCACAGCAGGTGTGTGATTCTCAGTCGTTCAGCTGTGGAAGAAAATTCTGACTGAAATCAGTCAGAAAATCTGTAAGCTGAATTGCGTCCTGACCGCATAAAAGGTCCAGTGATCTGAGCTAGTGAAATAAATCCAACAGTCTTGTTAGAAAATTTAAACATTTTATTAAATAAAAACCGATGTAATATACACCATTCTGAATATACAACTACAACAAGCATACCAAGACGTTTCAAATACAAAAAACTGCTGAATTCAGTTGCTTTCGCTTTTTAGGGAGGGGTGGGAGGGTGAGCAGGAATCACAGTAGCCATACATTCCTATTAGTGTTTGTGCAAACCAATATAAAAAGCGTCATGAGGATGGACTTTGTAAAGGTGGAAAAAATAAAATAAAAGCACAAGGTACACATGTAGGACTTCAGATTTTCATAGAGATATTTTGAGGTACAGAGTTGTCTATGCCTATAATGAAAAGATAATGTTAGTTATGTTTTAAGTACAAGTCAACTCATCTTAGGAAGACAGAACAATTAGAAGATATGAGTTTAGTTTGTTCTTCTTCCTCTTGTATTGCATTTTATAATCATAAAAATAAAAAAAACAATCATTTTCTGATAAATTTAATCTTTTTGTGTTTTTTTTTGTAACAAGGCAGTAACAACAAAGATTTGAATCACAGAATGATGTTTTTCTCCGGTATCAAAACACCGTTTTCACCACTTGCGGTTCATCTATCTGTGGGCTTCGGAGAAGTTTGGTTTCGCGAGAACTTTCCAACGCGACCCAGAACGAGCCGGGTGACGACGCCGGCACAAAAACTCACTTCCTTTGACATGTTTGAAAGCCTCTTCAGGGATTTTTAATGGTTAAAATATCAAAAGTCGAATGTGAACGTTACGCTGAGCACCAAAGACAATGTGTAGATACTATTTGCACCCATCCATGTGGCTGATGTAGAAGCGCTGACCAAAAATAAAAAGTCAATTCAAATCAACGATCTATAAAAGTTAGTTGCTTTAAAAATCTGCCCCTCCAAGAAGTTTGTCTAATTGGATCTTGGAATTCCCTGAAAGGACAGTGGAGGAAAAAAACACCAAAAAAAAAAATAAGTCAAAAACCCTAACACCTCTGCCTCGTGTGAGCGCAGCGGGTCGATCGATCGGCCAAACAGCAATCTACAGTACAGTACAGGATTGTGTAGCTACATTTTGTCTGAAGCAAGGACAAAAACAAAGAAATAAATAAAGCACCACAGATGTTTTTTTTTACTTTCGCTTCTTATAATGAAGTTGATGGTTGTCTCTCTTTTTTTTTTTCTTGGCAATTTACAGCACTGAACTGAGAGCGTGGTGTAGCATCTAGCAGCTGCTGCGGTGCTCCACCTCCACTTTCGAGCAAAAGGCGCAGATATAAACGTTGGCTAACTTGCACATGCTCCTGGCTGGAACTAAACCGACAGACTTGGACCAATTCAAGTCGGCGTCGAGAAGCGCTGCATCTTTCACTGCAAACACAAACATTACATCGGAAACCTTTGTTAAACGTGGAGCTGTCCCAAAATGCATTTGGATCTCAGTGCTTCTGCAGGCGGAGAGCACCAATAGAATGGAAAATAAATCACAATTCATGCCAAGAAATATATATATTTATATTAAAAAAAAAAAAAAGCAAAACAAACTAAGTTTTTTTATGAAAAATCAATGATCAACATGGTAAGATGTTGCCCATAAATAATTAGATATATCTGCTATTCACACGCACTATAAAAACAAATTTACCGTCTATTTTTTTCATGAAGATCTCTTTGTAGACAAAAAGATATACAGTACAGTTCGGTGCACCAATTTCTTCTCTTCTGAACAACTCAGGAGTTTAGATGGACAACATATTTCTCTACTCTGTGTACAGTTCTGCATTGCTACGGTACAAAGCAACGTATGAGTACAAAAATAATAGGATATTGACTTTTACATTCTAGAAAACAAGGACCATCCTCTTAATCTAGCTTCCAACGCAAGTGTCGTCTTCTCTCTAGGATAATAAATTGATATTAAATTCCTAAGCTAATTTCTAGTATTTCATTTTTAAGCACTCACATACAGTAAAGACACTGATATCACACCATGTTACACTGTGTCACTGAAGTAGACCGTACACTACTCAGTTCTCACTCTCAGTTCTGATGTGCATCATGTTTTCCTCTACAAAATATATTTATATATATATATATATATATATATATATATTTATATATAGATATATATATATATATATATATAATGGTAAGCTCTTTTGAGATATTTACACAGTATTAAATAAATTTTGTTTTGCCTGAATAATAAATCTAAAATGCATTTAGGTATGCTATTGACCTTGGACATTTTTGATCAATACTCAGATTTTTGTTGCCACAGCGATGAGTGGCAAAGGTCACCAATGTCTGCATCCTGCAAAGACCGATGGGATCAGTCTGAATATGTTTGACGGCTGCGCCTCAGGACAATATGCCAGATCAAACTGGTTAGGTCTTACTGTAAGGTCTGCAGATGTTCAACACGCATTAATTCATCTTTTTTTTTAAAAATCACAGCGGCTGTCAAGACGTTTGGGAACACAGAGCCTTTTGTTTAGAACAGGCCGGTCTCTAAACCTTTGATTTCACTTGGCATGTGGCGAAAACAATCATAGCATCAATTAATAATACCCATGTGTTCATGTCTTAATTTTTCTCAGTTTATTCAAAAGTAATATTTAGTCTTCATGATTTCTAGAGGGATAGCTTCTTGAAGTGTGGCTCTTTTAAGTAGTAATTAGTACTCCAGCTCAAATCTACCAACTGTTCTCACATCATAGTAAAACCTTTATTGGTTAAACTGCAGACGTTTTCACTGTCGATCGTCAGATTTCATGTCATTTACTGTCTCCCTTCCGGCTTCTTCTTTAGCAGCATTACAGCTGAGACTACAGAAAAGTGGTTGGATTATTTCAGTTTGTCATTTTCTTTCACTACTAAGCTGTGTTGTTCCATCAGGAAGACTACAGCTTTAAAGTCAACCAACTGACAACGTCACGAGACATCCAATGCGGATGCAATTCTACACATTTATATGATTCTCGTGATTATGCAAAAACAACAGAGAATCACTCGGAGACAGATTCATCTCCTTTGTTTTCATTCTAATAGGAAGAAGAATGAAAAACGTCCCTCCTTGCTATTTAATTTGATGAATCGATGATGAGTTACTGTAGCTGCCACTTTATGTCCAGCTTTCGTTATTCAGTTAAAATCTAACTTGGTATTAAGAGATAAATAATTGGATCCATAATCCTGCCATCCAGGACAAACAAAACCTCAAAACTACTACTCCAAAAACAAGTTCTGATGCGACTTGCCCTTCAGACAGGATTTTAAAAGAACTTCGCTGTGTAAATATCAAACACGTACAAACAGTGTATACATATATGTTTGCTGCTAATGCAGGCTATGTGAAATTTGTATAGATTTTAACTAGTCTGGTTTTCATTATTTTGAGGACTGTTTTACTTTATCTAATATGCCACAATTAAACTGTCATACTGTAAAATATAACTACACCTCAATTAGGAAATTCATATGCATCACTCTCGTATCCGCTTTGACTGCTGCAGATTTTCAAAGGTGTCTGCAAATCCCACCACCGGACTCACAACCCCGCTCTCCCAAAAGGAGTCAATGGTGACACTCAATCAAAACAAAAGGGATTCTGAGACACCCTATTTTTCTTTTAACAGCAATACATTATTTTTTAATATGGCGGCAGCATCAGTTTTACTGGTTTTAACTCTCCTTCCAGACATTTTTGGAGGGAGAGCTCCTTCCCGATGGGATCTTCAATCCGATCAGGACTTCCAACATCCTCTTACTTCCCCTCCAGAACTAGAAAACTACAGTTCCAGACATGGGGGTTTGTCCTTGTTTTTTTTTGGAAGGATCTGTCAGCTTCTCTTGTAGCACCTATAGCTGATTGAAGAGCCCCTGTTTGACACCACTGCTGAAGCACCTGTGATCAATCACTATCACATCAGAATGTGAAAACAGTGTTGTGTTTGAGCTAGACCTTAGAATACCTCAGAACGCAAAATGATATCGCCAAAGATTAGCCGTTGCTGCTTGATCTCTGTTGACAATAATAGTAATGTTGTAGCAAGATTGAGGATTTACATTTGTTAAAACAATTCTAAGTGATTTCCACACTAGATAACATCTGTGGAGGCACATTTCCATCTTAACCCAAAACACAAGAGCAATAGAGTGATTCATTAAATCCTAATCAATACATTGTAAGCATTTACGTCTGTTCATTTTGATCATTATGCCTTATAGCAAATGAAAACCAAAAGTTTAGTAAAACAGAATTGCTGTGTTACATAATATTAACAGAATGGACATTTTTAATGCAGAAATTTGGTCCCGTTTAAAAGTTTGTTCATATACTGTGCATTACATGTAGTCGGTAACTGGATGGATCTCCTAACGTGTGAATTTCTACATCAATACAGTGCATCAGCCTCTGACTTCCATAACATCAGACATTGAGGAAGCCTTCTGCTCTCTACAGCTCTCAGCAATACACCAATGAACTTCAGGGGTCTACCCATCTTTGGAAGGGACGTACTGATCTGACTTTCCAGTGTTTAGTGTCCCCAACAAAACCTGTTTGTGACAGCTGTTGTATGCCACTGCTCTGTGATCATCAGCTGCACTTCCTGGAGATAATCAGCTCCACGCTGTCGGTTTTTAACAATCACAGCTTATTTTCCTCTGGGATTTACAGAACTGTTTAGCAGCTCCTGAAGATTCTCCCCGGTCCAGAGTCTGGTTTAGAACAACACCTCTTTGTCATTTTTGTTAAATTCAATATATTTGGGTTTTCATTTGCTTTAAGCCATAATTATTTCAACTAATAGAAATATATCACTCTTTGTGAAACCAGGACATTCTAATTTATTTAGACTTGACCTGCACGTGTGTATCTTGTTTGATCATCTGCTTTGCAGAGGCTTCGCACTAACAGTATATTGTTAGTTTGATGAAAATTTAAATGAACTTTTGTATTATTTTTTGACTGTACTTTTTTTTTTCAGATTTTCCCGATTAACCCATGGTTAGCACGCCTGCCTGCATGTACTGTGGAAATACCTTAACCAGATCAAATAAATGAAAACGATAAAGATATGACAAACGTCTGAAGGCTTTGTAGGACCAGCAGCTTAAGGTCACACAAAAAAATCAAACAAAATGCATATCCGACACGAGACATTTTCACAGCAAATATCCCCATGACATTTTAAAGTACTTGCACAAATCAAAGAAACTGAGCACCGTTGAGGTTGAAAAAAAAGAGACAATGTCGGGCTAATTGTTGCTGCGCATGTCCACTGTTTGTGATTTAGAGTGCCATGTAGCAGCAGAATGTGCAGAGTAGGATGCAGTTGATACAGTTATGGCACCTTGTTGTAAATGGAAAGTCCTTTTTGAGTGTCCTCATTCTCATGGAGTCTTAAACAAAACGCAGATAGAGATAAGCAATCAAGCGCTGCTAATGCCAGTGGAAAATGCAGCTAAACACACCTGTTGGCTCACTTTGTTTTACCTTAAATGAGTTCTGCTTTTCTCTGAACACAGATCGACTCGCATAAGAAGAAAATTTAAAAAAAGAAATAATGGAGCACAATTAAAAAAAACACTAGTAAGTAAAACAGGCAAAAAGGTATTTCTCAGGCCAGAGAAAACAGTGTGTTCTCTATGTTTACACTGATATACCAAGGTACAAAATCCTATCCTGCATTGTCTACTGAAATTTTAAATAAAACTTTTGGCAAAGAGTTTCTCAACAGAATTTGGAGCCCTCAGTGGCGCAAGAAAAGGAAAAATCAAACATAATGGAACTGATAAGAATTTGCTCCAGTGCAAACAGCTGTCCGACAAAACGTATATACGTAACGATTTCTATCGTGATGGTTGAAAATGCCATGTCGCCACAACTGATTTGCCTTTTGAATGCATCCCAATGGACTGGATTATAACAAATAAAGAGTGTAGTTTAGAGCGAGGAAATAAGTTAAAGGTTTTTTGTATTTTTTTCCTGTTTCTTTGACATTCCTAAAACAAGTAATTTCTTGTCCTGATTATTTACAGCAGAGCAGAAAAGCTGAGAATGTCAGCTTCTGGTTAGCTTCGGCATTTTCTGACGTAGATTAGCTGAACAGGAAATATATGGCCCCTTTAAAAACAGAGGAAAGGTAAATTTTCAGCATTGCAATAGTGAAGAAAGAGTGTTTCTTATTTAGACAGGAGAAGTCAAAGAGCTGAGCTGGATTGTGGTTGTGTGGTCTCGTGTGCTCTGAGGTAAAGTTGGTAGGAAGTAAGAACATCCTTATATGTGAGGCAGAGAATTCATTGGAAGGACCTGTAAACGGACAGAGAGGGAGGGAGACTGGAGTCAGTGGGAAACAGACCCAGCTCAGCTTAGCATGAATCATTTAGACTCTCCAATGGATAAAGGAATAAAGGGGACTCTGGAACAACTTTGGGGAAAACAGTGTTAAGAGCTAAAGTCCCGCCACTTGTTTGTAAAATTTTGACTTTTGCACTGGAGTAAATGTTCAATTGGAATCTCAAAATCAGTAAAGTTACTTTCAGAAGGCTGTACTAGCTGATTTCAAATGATGCAGAACTGATGATGTTTGTGCCTCGGCGCGTCCATAGCAGTACAGTTTTTAACGAATTGTCCAGACTTTTTTCCACAGGAACTATCTTACAGCTACAACTCCAATCTGGGTCTAGATTCTCTTCCATATACTCTTAGTTAAAGTAAACTGAGACAAACTGATTTGTACTAGAATATAATTTTTCTTTTTTTTTTTAACTAGAAAATGTTTAAATTTAGAAGTCTTTGTTCAGTTTATATCCTAGAGTATTCTAGGTTATTGTCAACAGCAAGCCAATGATAAATGCAAATTCAATAAAACAAGTGTGAACCTACAGATTGCACTAAATCTGTACTCTGACATGTACTGTTGTCTCCATTTTGTAGATAATGGAAATAAAGACATTCCACTGACTTTGCTGTCTTGTCTAGCTGGAACGCAGCTACTGCAGTGTATTGATGGAATGGTAATGGGAGCCTGTCCCTGGTTGTGATCTCATCCCCGGGGCCTTTCAGAGGAAGGTGGCATGGTCTAGGTCCATGTTGTCCATGCTTGCTAAAATGGCCTTCTGGTCCTCCCTTGGTGGACGGCGGTACAGCAGAGCAGAAAAGCGAGCATACGGATCATGAAGAATGGGCCGTTTCTTCTTCTTGCAGAGGTAGAGCGCTTCTTCGGGCTGGAGTACCTGAGAGGTGTAGGCCTGCTGGGTCTGAGAGGTGGAGACACCTGGTGGAAGAAAATTGCCAGCTGCACTTATGATGATTGCAAAAGGAGTGACGTTGAGACCTTCTCCCCCTAATGCAAACGTTTAGATTTGTACCTTGTCATAATTATGAAGATATTTCAACCAAGACTTTCAGAATTTTCACCTGTAATTAAAACATCTGTTTTGACTATGATACTCTGTACATTTTAGAAGATATATCTCCTCACTTGTAAATCCATTTGTGTCTGTAGAGTCATGCGACTCTAAACAGGCGCTATGACAAAAATTGCGATACCTGTTCCGGTTCAGTGACGACGATGTCAACGGTTTCAGCAGCTGAATATCAAAACGGAAGAACATCCTGAACATTGTTGAAGATACAGTTCAAGCTGCAGTCAGGTGTTCAAAGAAAACTGTGAACTTAACCTGAAAATTTGAACAAGCGCACCTTACAGGTCCCTCTCCCTTGCTTCTTGCTGCATTAGCGCAATCCTGCCAGAGCTCCTACCAAGAATGGTAAATGTAACTGGATTTAGTTGTTTTTGCTAAATCACAGTTGGAATCTGTTGTTCTGGTACAATCTATGAGGGTAACTAAATGTTTTGGTTAAATTCCAGTCTGATTAGATTTTAGGTTATTTTCTTCATTCTCTTTTCTTACCTGGTCTACCTTGTGTCTAGTTGCTAGACTTTGGTTCTACTAGGTTGTCTTGTATTTGTAACCCAGGCACTTGTTTGTCCTTTGTTACCCCTATTGGGTGTGGAAAACTGTCCATACCTGCTTTCTTTCTGGTCTTTGAGTTGTTGTTGTTCATCGTCATCTTCTTGGCCTTTCTAACACGCTGGTATCTCAGTGCATCACTCCTCTCAAACCCCAAATGGGCTCTCGACGCACCTCGACGTTTTCTAAATGAAAGGAAGAGAGAAAGGGAAAACTCGGGTAACTCTGGGCCGATCGTGGTCAGCACACTGTGTTTGTGCATCGAGAAGAGCACAAACCCCCCCGCACCCCAAAATCAGCAGTATTTCATGGACTAAAAATGATGCAACTCATTAATTAACCTGAAAAACTTTACCCTGACATCCAGCAGAATATGAGCTTTATTATCACTATCACAACGTTCGAAATCATTTGGAATAAAACAAATACATTTAGCTTAATTATAAAACGTCTGGTTAAAATTTGAATGTACATGAATTCGATACATCTTGAAAAAATATTTTTAGTGAACGATGTAATCCATATTTTACATATATACTGATAAAACCTACATCTTGAATATTAGACCCCCCCCAGTTTAACACCTACAGTACAGATTAGATCACTGAGTCACTTTTCATAGAGGATACATCATACGACATTTAAACAGGTCTCGAACTGTTGGTTTCAGAGCAAGATTGTTCAACAAGGTTTTCAATAATGAGGCATTTTAAATACAAAAACACTTTTTTAGTTGGATATTTACTGTACAAATGACGTAACGGCTTTCTGAAAACAACAGTTGCATAGACTTTATTAGAGTATATTTGGCAGCTTGTCACCAACTCCCTCCTGTTTATGGAGGCACATAGAGTTTGGCAGCCCACAGATTTCTGCCACAAACACACAGAAAACAATTAGCATTGCAAAGAGGCCATCTTCCCACCGTGGCTGCAGAGAGAAACCAAATGCTGTTAGTAGAGGGGGAGAATCACAGCTGAGCGACAAAGCATCATCAATATGTGTTCATAGACATGGATACTGTCTACAATGGGCTTCACCATGCTGACAGGGGGAGAGATGGCGGGAGGGGAAAATGACTACTCAGGAACAGTCACATAATGAAAAATAAGCCAAAGAAAAGCGAAGCACCAGGACAACAAATGTAACAAGATTTTGTTTTTTCTTTCCCATATAATTGTTTTGTTTTTGAAACGGAGAAGCAATATTTAGCAATGGCATGCATGGCAGTTTGCACATGGAACATGACTTTAAAGGGGAATACATTCAAAAGCACTTCATTGGGCACTTCAGTCTATTTTTAGGGTGTCGTTGACCCCTTGAGTGCCTGACTTCTGCAAAGTATTTGTTCCTTAGAATAAAATCAAGTAGGTGAGTATCTATGTCAGGACACTGAGAAATCTGTTCTGCAGTCCAAACTTACGGCTATTAAAATTAATGCACGGTTGCTTTATGCAGAGTATTACATCCCTGTGTCCACCAGCAATATGTCTCGGTTTATAGTGGGGCTGCAGGCTGATCTAGACTTCTGTTGCTCCACAGCTTTTCGGGACCTGGGAAGAATCTACTGCATTTTCTACATAACAATATATAAAAAACTTCCTAAGCATAGTAGTTGAGATTTAGAAATGTGCTTCATCACTGCCAAAAACAAGCAACACCCTTTCTGCTTTGCTGTTAAAAAATGTTAAAAAAGAAAAAAAAAAGAAAGAAAATACACATACATGACGTACATTCAGCTGAAGTGACTCATAGCCAAAGGTGACACAGATGCAACAATCTATGCCTAGGTCATCTATGTTTATGTAGTGTTTTAACAGTAAACATGAATATGTATCTCATAAGTTCAATTTACATTTAAAATATTGTATTAATCCCAAAGGGAAATTAAATTAAATTAAATTTTTAATGTTAAAAATGAGAAATGAGAAAGTTCTCCAGGGTTTTACAACAATGTTTGACTCTCTTTGTCAAACATTGTACATTTTGCGGAGGCCTACAGTGCAGAGAAACTACAAACGCCACTGTATCATTATGTCTGGAACCAGATGTCTGAATTCCAGCAGTCTAACATGGAAGTCCTATTTTCAACACCTGCCTGTACATGTGATCTGTGATCAGAAATTGTAAGCAGGTAAGAGAGTGTTACACGAGTCGTTTCACCAGCTGATGACCTCAGAAGACATACTCCTTAAAATACAGTTTATTAAATAATTATAAAGGCTTTATATATCAAAGGGGCAATATTATGTATTTTCCAGGCATATAGTTCTGTTTAAAATCAAGTAACTATGTTACCTTCAGTTGTTATAAAAAATGCTCTAGATATACATATATAACAAATATGACTTAAGAGAAATGTGGCGTCACAATTTAACACCTTGAAATTGGGCCTCTGTCTCTTTAAAAACTTCTGTTTATTCTGAAACTCTGCGCTCAGAAGTCATCCTAACATTATTGCTCCATTTACCCTTTAAGAGCATTTCTACCAGCATTTCACTGAGAAGTAGCCTCATAATGAGCTCAACAGATGCACAGTTCCACCAGGTGTTTCCTAATTGCTGCTGGCTAGTCTGAAGGAGCTGAGTGGAAGAATCACAGAGGAGGGCTGCACTGTGAGTGGGAAGCTCAGAAGTTTGGAAACTATGACTCTGAGGAGGAGCTGTGCCTCGATGGTGGAGTTCGGTCCAACCAGGCGTTTTGCACAGCTGAATGGTTGCCACGGGAGATTAAAAGATTTCTCAAACGTGCGTGAAAGAATCAAGGCAAATCTCCTTGTATGTTTTTGATGAGAGAATGACATCTGATGATGTAAAGCTAAAAAAGTTGAGTTTACATCATACTGTCCCTTTTGTCTTTTGGCAGTAGGGGGATCTGTTATGTTGGTGCTGTCCAACAGAGGTGAGCTCAGTGTTCTTATATTACCAGGTGGACGGAACAGCATATTGGGTTTTACGATGACTTTTCTGATGCCACCTATTAGTGTGACTGCAGGAAAAATGCAATCCAATTAGATGCATTGTGCAAAAAAAATCATTATTATTATTACTACAATTTTTATATGTATTACACCCATTTTCTTTTCCACTGAGTCATGAAAATGGTTAAAACCTGAAAACTGCTGACCCATATTGACGACCTGTATGTCTTTAATTGCTCACTTGTTGTCCTTTTCAAAAACTGATGAGTCAACAATTTAGTACTACTTAAAAGAAATCAATTGACAGTGAATAGGCTGATTCAGCAATTTCCCCTTAGTTTGTGCAGAAACTATTCTGTGCCATAATCTATTGGATACTAACAATTACGTTTAATATCTTTGGAATAAAGAATGTGATAAACTAGTATAGGTTGTTTGGCCTTGACAATGATAAGGCTAGTGCTCAATAACACCTTAAAACCTTGATGAATGTAGGACCTTGAATGAGTTTGACGGTTCATTTTAATGTGCTCAAGTCTACATGGCAGGCAATTCCACCTCCTGTTCCACTATGTCTTTATAGGAACCTTAATCTAAAGCCCCTTCCAAATGATCCTTCGTTTCCTCATTGCTTAGCACGAAAAATTAGGTATTGGCACAGAACGAAGGGCTAAAGTTAACTCACCAACATTAATTCTCCGTCTTATCCATCTTGAGAAGAAGTCAGAAACTGCAACCACTATGTACTGTATAAGGGTGATATGGGTCTGCAGAACAAATCTGAATGAGAAGAATCAGATTGTGCAAGAATTGTGCAAGAAAGCACAACGAGATTTTAAAAATAGCAAAATGTGATGCGGCGATATGACAAGGTTCAGCATTCACACTAGCCCTGTTTATTCCACTTTAATCAAACTTTAGTTCACTTGCCAAGAAATCTAAATGTACGATCAAACTTGGAGGCGGATCAAAAAAGTGAACTCTGGTTCGCCTGCAAACCCAGATATCGGTTTGGTTGAAGTGAACTCTGGTGCGGTTCGAATGCATATGTGAATGCCAAGTGACCCAGAGTCCAATTCAGTCATGAAACGGACTTTAGCGCAAGGTGTTCTAGGTAAATACACAACTAAAACGAACATGTCTAGCACTTGTGGGAGTAATGGTTTGTGGTCTTTACCAAAGACAAACGAGAAATCCTACAAAAGCTAAAATCTGACGCCGCTGTCTTGGAGTTCCCAGAAGAAAATCTAACTTGCCTTAAACAAGTCATAGATTGTACCCCTTTCATTCTCCAACCACATGGTCTGAAAACAGCATGCATTTTGTAGCAAAGCAAGGTTCAAGGCAAATCATCTTTTATGATAGCAAATGTCAACAGGATTTCAAATACTAGTTTGTGGTGGCATGTTTGTTTTTATTTCATCTTATTTTTTATTTCACTCGCTTAATAAATATGAAAAGTTGTGTTTGTTGCTGAACTACTATCTGAAGAATCTTAAGTCACAACAAACAGTCAGTTTTATTTGGGGGTAGCTCAAACAGACAGGCAAACTCTTACTGCAAGGCTTGGGTAACAATTTACTCAGTTTCTGCAAATAAACTTGACAGTCAAACAATGATTGATTCCATCCTGGTAAAAAATGTTCAGTGAAGCAAATGGTAGACTAATGGACTAAAGGAAACAAGACAAAATGAGGTACACATTCAACTCCCGTATAGTTCTTGACATGCAGTTCTTGTGGGGGTGGGGGGGTTGTTTTATTTATTTTTTTGCTGGGTGCTGACCATGCAGTTTGTAGCAAAGCAATGTCAAGACCACAGCGGTTAGGAGTGCAATGTGTTTTGACGGGGAAGTTTAGGAAAACATATTAGCCTATTTCCTTGCCACATAGGTCAGGTCTGAAGTCAGCGCTCAAATTCACAACCCAGGTTTCTAGGCAGCTAGTCACTGCACAGAAAAAACAAGGGTGTGGCTTGTTGACTTTTTACTTGGTGGAACTGAGTTGTTGCTGTGGAAACAGGAGGCTATTCATAGACATTACCACTAAGGAAATATCTGTAACATTTTAACTATTGGCTCAATGTTATTTTTTATAATTACATATAAGTGTGACGTTAAACCCCCCCCCACCTATATCTATAAACCACAACATACAACTGCAGTGCCTTGCAAAAATATTCATACCTCTTGAACTCTTCCATACATTACCACCATAAACTTGAATGTATTTTATTCGGCATGTACATACAGTAGCAATTAAAGTAAAAGATAGTAAGAGAAAATCATAAGATACAAGCAATAATTTTAAAAGTGTGATAAGTGTATTAATTATCCTCCTCATTCTAATAGTGTTCAATAAAATCCAGAGCAACCAATTATCTTCAAAAGTCACATCATTATTCTCAGTATAAATTTGGGTGTTCTATGCAGGCTTCATATGTTTACGAAAACATTAGTCAACAAACGGCATCATGAAGACCAAGGAGCAGCAGGCAGGTCGGAGAAGAAGATGTGGAGAAGCTCAAACCAGAGTTCTAAAAGAATATTAAAAATGGAAAAAGTATGTCATAACTTGAAACATACAAAGACTTGGCTGTCCATTTCAACTGACAGGCCAGGCAAGGACATCATCAATCAGAAAAGCAGCCAAGAAGCCCTTGGTAACCCCAAAGGAGTTAAGAGAATCCACAAGTTGTTTAGGAGATTCTGTTAACAAGACACTCCACACATCTGGCCTTTATGTAGAAGTAGCAAGAAGAAAGTCTGTGTAGAAAGATAACCACAATAATTCTTGTTTGACATTTGCTATAAGCCATGTGAGAGACAGCAAACACATGGAAGAAGGAGCTGTGGTCAGCTGTACCCAATGCTGAACTTTCTGGACTATGTGCAAATATGTGTGTACAATGCACATCACCCAGAACACACCCTTTCCTCAGTAAAACACGGTAGTGGCAGCATTATATGGGAATGTTTTTTCTTCAACAGCAACAAAGAAGTCAGAGATGGTGGAAAGATAGATGTAGCCGACTACGAGACAATCATGAAAGAAAACTGATTATAGTAGGACAACTCTAAACATAGATCCCGAGCTACAGTGGGATAGTTTAGATCAAAACTTGTGTTTTAGGTCAAAGTTCAGACCTTAATCTATTTGATAATCCCAGGTAAGACTTGAATTTTAAAGTTCACGGACAATTATTATTCAATCTGCATGAGCTACTTAATGAAGAAGGGTAGACAAAGATCTAAGCTGATAAAGCCTTTACTCCAAAGCCTTGGAGCAAAAATATGATTCAACAAAGGATTGACTAACGGGGGGCTGAATACACATGCATTCTATAATTAAGGGTAGGTTTTTAAAAAATCAACACTATATATCATTTTCCTTCCTTCAAGCTAAAGGTTATGTATAGTTTTGCAAGACACCGTTTCTTAAAAGGTGTGAAGTAAATTCACATTTAAGAATAGGGTTGGACATCCTGAACATACCAGCCATTCACTTGCTCTATGATTATATTACCAAGAATGTTTATGATAACAGAGCTTAGTCTTCATCTGGATTCAAACTCCACAAAAAGTGAACCTGGTACACGTATGAATGAGCATCCTGTGATGATGTTTTTACCTAGGGTGCATTTTTCTTTGATAAAGTTTTTATTGGACAGATTGTGTCAATTAAAAATCAACTCAAGCATGTCAAGCAAGTGAGTCCTGTTGCTGAGACCTCTTTGTCTCGATCTCTCAGACAACGGATGGCTTATGCATATCAGTCAGAATGCATAATGTACTTAAGACTGCAGAACGTAAAATGCATAGCCACTTTGACAAAAAGAAGAAAGTAAACAACAGAAAAAAAACTACATGTACTGAGTGACGGAAGGAACAAATCAAACAAAGACTCAAAGCCTTGTATTCCCCTTTAAAGGACGAGGTGATCAAAAAGTCCCACCTGCTAACCCCCCCCTTTCAGACATGGATCCAACCCTTACCTATTGCGGTGTAGAGGACCTGGTCACAACAACGCTGCCCAGATAGCTGAGATCAATCAAAAACAAAGCAGGTAAGACTCCAGGAGTCATTAAGAACCACCACCCTGCCCCTAATTCATAATGATGGAGACATTGCAGTACATGAGAAGCGGACAGGCCCTGTGACACACTTTGCCCAAAAACCTCTCCTTGGTAGTCAGACCTGGGGGTGACCTGGTAACACTTAAAAGTTTGGGGAAAAAGAGTGATAGAAAGGGGAAAGGAAGGTGGGTAGGAAAAATCTGAGAGGTTGGAAGGTAAGGTAGATTTGATCATGCAATCAAAGGCTGAGGATGGGCCGCAGGGCCTGCCAAGATGAACTCTTCTTAAAGCATCCTTCTGCTTAATAAAGGCACTTTGAAAGGCTTTGAACTAAGCATAATGATGGTGTTTCTTCTAGGACATTAATTAGATGAATAATATGGGGTTCCGCCTGTTAAGTGAAAGCAGGGTAATGCATGATATAGATGAAAAAAACTAAGATCTTAAATGATGGCTGACTGTAAGCACTGTAGCTCTTAAATGCGTTAAATGAAATCTATGAATACAATGCATTCCAATCCAACTAATTATTTACCCACATTAGTTTCAAGACTTTTTACGTAGAATAGAATTTTTTTTTTTTTTGCATTTTCTAGCTGGTCAACTTGGAGACAGTGCCTCACAGATTTAGTGGGTGAATACCTCCGACTTGATGTCTGAGATGAAGAGCTGCATCAGCAGAACTCAAACTACAAACTAACATCCCAGAATGCAAATCTATTGTTATAACAAATAGGTTGCTTTTATTTTCAAATTTTATATACAAAAAAAACTCCCCAACTATTAAACCAATGGTCCAATAGGTAGATATAGAACTTCAGTAGCCAAAATGTCAGAGCAACTTCCCACATCAAAGCATTATGGGTTAAGGCAGATGACACAAATGGCATCCCTCTCTGCATGCCTAACAGACCTACCCTGAAGCTGACAACTGGGGTGGAGAGGGCTCAGATGGAAGGATCTCCTCCTCAGTCCTCCTATGAGCTGGCATTTGCCCAAATATGCTGCTGCTTTCCATGGGGGGCGATGGGGACTGGGAAGCTGGGTAACTGGTTGCAGCAGTGGCAAAAGCCATGTGGGAACGGTAGCTGGGGCTTGTTCTCCTGCTACCCTGACCTTGAGCAGGTGATGAGGATGGGGATGATCTCCTTGAAAAGCTGGCTGTGGATGGTGGAAGCAGGGTAATCTCAGACATCCCTGGGGGTATGGGAGGTTGCACAATGCTCGGACGTGGGCGTGGGCGCACTACAATCTCTGGGGAGCCCTCTTGAGAGCTAAGGGGGCTTTGGGTAAGGGGTGAAAGTCGAGAGGGTTGAAGAACCACCTGATGCAAGCCAGAATCCATCCTACGAGTCTGTCTGGGACTAAAACCAGGGGTGGTTTCAAACCATCGTGTATCCAGATTACTGAATTTGCTGGGGACAATATGAGCCATTGGATCAGTATAAGACAAAACTGGCACACTCATACTATGGCCTGAAGGTCTTAGCTGCCCTAAATGTCCCTCTTGCATAGCTAAATGCCTGGCTGGGGAGCCATGAGGCCTGGCCTTGCTGGGAGACTTGCTTTTATGACTCTTTGACATCCTGCCACTTGGGGCCTCAAGTGGCAGGACTGTTGGGTAGGTAGGCATTGGAAGAGAAGAGTGCTGGAAAGCGCTGAGGGGAAGAACATGAGGTGGAGAGGCGTAGGGAGGATCATGGCGAGTATGCAAAAGGTGGTGTGGGGGGAAAATAAATTGAGGCCGCTCCAGACTTGAAAAGGTAAAATCTAGTCCCTGCCAAATCTCTGGTGAATGAGAGGAAGAGGTCAGTGTCAGAGGGAGTGGGAAGCCGGACACAGCGTATTGTGGAAATTCACTCTCTCCGATTTCTTCAGGAATCATGTGGTGTGCAAAAGGACCCTCTGCAAAGTATGGAGGAGAGGACATGACCGACCTCAGAGGGCTGGTATCAGGCATGTAGAAAGGAGGTGGGGGATCGTGATCTGGTCCTAGATAGCCATAGAAAGCTCTATGGCTGAGAGAGCCTCGGATCTGTCCTGTGGCATGGAGCTGACTGCTCTCCATGATGGTCATACCTTCAAAAGGCCTGTGAAAACGAGGACTGTAGGCTGGAGGCTGGAGGTAAGATTCCTGACTGGAGATTGGGGAAATCTGGTGAGGCCGAAGCGGTGCCATAACTGGTGGAAGAGGCCTGGGATCGTCATTCTCTTCATCTGATTGCCGAAATTCTGGGTAAAGGTCTGATTCTTCCACAAAGGGGAAGCCCTCAATACGGCGGGGCTTGACTGACACTGCATCAGTGGGATCGATGACAAATCGTCCATCTGGGCCTCGACTGATAAGTTCAATAGGTGTTGTTGGTTCAGCTTCATGCTTGGACATGTACCTCTTGCTTGTTATTGCTCTTTTGGTCTTCTTGTATAAGGATAACTCTTCTTTCCTTCCTGGACTGGGAGGAGGTTTCCTTCCACGCTGGTCATGACTCTCTTTGGATGATTCTGATGCAGATGCCTTTGAACGTATGCTCTCCGGACTCACCTTTCCTGAAGATGACCTGTGTCAAAAATACAGAAGTAAATATAAGAACATGTATCGGGTCAGAATTTTCCGACTCACATTGTGATGAAGACGTTTTCACCTGCATTTAAAAAAAGCTTATGACATCATTAAACTTTTAGGAAGACAGAAATTTTATTTCTGAATAATGGGTTGGAACTTAAAACAGCAATAGCACAGATCAGTAACAAACATGGATGTCCAGCAAAATATGCTTGCTGCATTTTAGTTAACTCTAAAGTTATCCTAGCAGAGATTTGGTGTCATTTAACAGCTTCTCTTTAAGGTAGGATGGTGCACTGAAGGAAGGGATATTACACAATTACAACACATTTAAGAACATCATGCTGAACTTCATTACAAGTAGTTAAAAACAAGTGGTGGACAACAACAAACTGGATTTGATTGAGTCACCAAGTACTGCATGACCCTACATTTTCCAACAGTTTTGAAACAATAGACGGTTTTTACAATAATAAGACTGGCAAATTTAAATTAATTCCAAGATATAAGTGAGAAAATCTCTCTTTATTTAACAGTATCTTCGTATTTCATATGATGCCTTACAACTCCACCCTCATAATTCCAAAAAAATGATTTGGTCAGCTGGTGCGATATGTAAAATAGTAAGTATCGCACCAAAATTTTGTGTCTAACTGAGACTAAATGTTGGTGTTAGGTAGAAAAACAATTTGCTAAACATAGACAGAAAAGCATAGAAAAACACCCAGAACCAAATATATATCACAAAACTACACAAAATATCATAAATTGAAAATATCTATGGTTTTGTTTTGAAACCTAGTGGATGCAGCAACAAGTTACTGTGGCTATCATTACCAATATTGTACCCAGTTGCATGTCATGCACATGTGACTCATCTTTGGGAAACTAGAGCACCTAATTACAAACTCTGACAGATGAATACATAACCTGCTATCCCAAAAGCTTCTTTCTGAAAAATTGTAGCTGAACTTTTTCTTATTATTATTTTTGTGAGGACAGTTTTCTGTATAAGATAAGTAAGAAGGAAACTTGAATTTTCTGATCATTTTATCTTCTTGTGGTGCTGAACATGCAAACAATGACTCCACTACAAAGGACAAAATAAGGATTTATAGTCTGCGTACATCACAATATTGACAATATTTTAACTATACTTCACAATCAGTGTGCGACACAAATCTAAACTCTTGTTTGTATATTTCAAGGTGTTTATCAAAAAATTAAGGACATCAAAATCATAATTTGCTGTTTGCAGTAGAAACATCACTAATATAACAGTTTACAAAAACCACTGAAAGAACTTGACTGCTTTGAAAATGAAAAGAAAAACACAACCACATCTATCAGTACTTGGAATGGATGAAAAAATGTGGTGAGGGTTTTCAACAAAAAGTGTTTCAAAAAAGGACTTAAGGGACTTTTCCAAACTGAGCTTAAAGCACTGCAATAAACAATAAAAAAGAATAAACATAACACACACATATATAAATATATATTTTTTAATGCATTTGATTATTGCTAGTATTTTTTGAAAATGTAAACTTTAACGTCTTCCCATTTGTGAAGAGTTGGAGGGACATAACATTACAAATCTTTTGCTGTGTCTATTCAACAGAAAACAGAATAATTTGCTCAGTGTAATAGTGTTGTTCCATATACATCTCTATTACATCTATACAAGCTTTGCCAGCCTTTGTTTTTATTTAAAACTGAAAATATGCAGAAAAAATGACTTTTAGCTTACAGAGTCCCAAAACAAGAACATTGAAGGATAGAGCTATATCAACCCAAACCACTTTTATTTATGATTTCAATTAGAAGTCAGCATTTATGCTATTGACTATAGTTTTCACTTTTCGACCAAAATTTCACAGTGCTTAGATAGCAGACAACATTGTATTTTTTTTGTCTATTCAATTAAAACTTCCTTTCCCTTTAGTTTCTGATCTAAACAGCAAGAATATAAGACAAATGGACATTTCCTGCTGGATTTGCATCTTTGGTTCATATGCTGAGAGTTTTTGAAGGTAAAAAAAATACACATTGTTGAAAAATGTAAAAAGATATGTGTTCATGTAGACGAGGTAAAAAAAATCCCATAATATTCCCAGGTTCACTACTGTTTTTCATAATTTAAACCACAACTACATCTGCCTCACATTGTCCTGATCACATTTCCACTAAGTTTTAAACAAACTAAAGATGTGTTGACTTAATAAAGGGGATGACAATAAAGAAAACACGAGCCACAATTATATTTAACCCAACACTACTTTAGCCATGCTCTTAATGTTTCTTTTTTTAGTTTTAATGTTGTTCATGTTGACACTCTCTCATTTATTTTACCATGATTCAGCTTCTTAAAGTAGACCACAAAACATAATAAAGACCTTGCAGTTGGAAATAGTTGAGAATTTCAGTTGCTTGACCTCATGTTGTAACTACTTTATGAGCTGAACACAGCTAGATACACACAAACCTGAGCCTCCTTCTAATCTCATTATTTGCCTTCTACTCAGTGATTCTGGGCACAAATCACCTTTAATAAATACAGAATATTACCTCCAGTGTCTTGTCTCTTCAGTGCAGTCTTTGCTGTTAAAGCACCATGAACAGATTGAATTCACCACGGTCATGTAGATTGGACCTCCAGCATGTTTACCACACATCACTAAACTTTTGACTTAGCATTGCAGTGTGCTGAGAGAAACTTCAGCAGCTCTCAACAATCAAGAAACAGTCAGAAATTAAAAATGAGAATTAACTGCACAATGATGGCTATTGTCTCACTGCCATGTAAAAGGAAGAAGTCCAAAATACTGTCTGAAACCATCTCAGAACTTAAGACCATGACCAGTATTGTTGTTGCCTGGTTGGGACATTTAGCTGGAAGCATGCAGACAGGGCTTTGAGGATCGATGTGCAAATGGGATTATATAGTGTGCAAGGTCAGGGGGACAACAGTTGGGCACACTCACTGAGGACTGGAAGATAAGCTGGAAGATTGTGGCTTGTACTGTGCAGTCAACCCGTCCCAGTAGGACTCAAAGCTGGGAAAGAAACTAAGTGGACTCCTGTAAAAGTGGGGAGATTAGACAGTAAAAAGCACAGAAGATATGGGCACTAAAAGGCGGCTTGGTGATGAGAGGCATGAATAAAGAAGAAAGGGAAGAAGAAAAAGTTTTAATTAAGGTGGAAAAGAGAAAACCTGATTAAAGTGCAGCGCGTGTAAAAAGCATAATAAAACTGTGATTGCAGAAGCAGAATTTAAAGGGCTACAACCACATTGACTGTTATGGAACAATGACAAAAATCCTCTTTTAAAGGCTTTTCCAACATAAGAATTCAAAACTACAGAACATTTATTGAGAACAAAGAGAACAACATAAAACATGTTTTATGTTGATTTGAAGTGTAAGCAAAATAACTGAAAGCTCTTTAACCAGCAGATGCTTGAAGAAACAGCAGAGTGGTTTAATGGAAACAATTTACCTTTCAGTAACACTTTACCTAAAAGAGTTCACACACACACCCGTGCACACCCCGGTACACTCCTTAATGTCAAAACTTCACAAGTAGCTTTAATGAAAACACATTTATTTGGGGAAAAACTTCTTAACTGTTATGCTGTGTCATTTATATGCACATTTTAACAGCCCAGGTTCCGGGTTGGTGATTTTGGTTTGGAAAATGTTTGCACTGTGAGGCTCGGTAAATAAATCCTTATGGACACAACCTGCTGAAGAGTTTGTGTCCAGGGCCTAACGTGGACACAAAGCTGCACAGTAAAGACAACGGCGGTCCAGAGTTGTTTTATTGTCCTGTGTTGGATTATTTTGAATGTTGCACAACTTGTAGTGACTTTTAAGCACACTGCTCTTTGTTCATGTTAGTGGCACATTGACAATTATGTACAGATATGATGTTTGTTACCTGACAGGTAGAACGTGATGTCAGAACATCACCTACCTTCCCGTCAGTAAGCAGGTTCTGTTTAGTTTTATGTATTTAATCTGAACTTTATTCATTCATTCAATCCAGTCAAATTCATCCTAATACTATTTGGTCCTCCCAGTCCGATCTAAATACGGTAAAATCCAGCTTACTTCCATCCAATCATAATACAATACTGTGAGATTTAAGGGATCAAAAAAAGGGGAAAAAATGCAATCAGAAAAAAATTATACCTACATATACGTATATACAGTATATATACTGTATATACGTATATGTAGGTATAATTTTTTTACAGTATACAGTATATATACTGTATATACGTACAGTATATACACATAAAAAAAGAAAAAAGAACAACTGCTTCCACTGAATCTGTCTCTGGTAGCCAGAAACAGATTACACTAAAGATCTTAGAGCTGCATTTAAAAAAATGGGTTTTTACATATTTGTTAAAATAGTCACTTTGTTGAGACAGTGCAGTATGAGACAGATATTCTGTGAAAAAAGATCGAGATTCTCTGCCTTTTCTCAGTGCTCCCAGTGGTAACTGCAGAGGTATGTAGCTCAGTGAGACACAACCAATCAGAGCCAGGAGGAGGGTCTTAGCGCTCTCAATCAAGCTCGTGTATGCAAACTCTCCCCCTTGCTCTCTGCTGCACTGCATCTTCTTCCTGATACCAGTCTTCCATGAATGCTCAAGCTGATGGCGGATAAAAAGTTTTTCTCAAACGGTAAGTTGTTCGTTTGCCATCAGCACATAGAGCAGCATGTGCATGAGATGATTGACAGCTCTACGACCTTCCTTCTGGCTCTGATTGGTTGTTTTTGACTGAGAGGAGTACATTTCTGCAGATTATAATAGTAGCATTAGGAGGAAGTGGACGAAGCAGATTTTTTCCAAAGAATATCTGTCTAATACTGTCACAACACAGTAACAGTTTTAACAAGTATGCAAAAAACATTTTTTATAAAGGTTACATATTCCACCTTTAAAGAGTCACTTGATGGATGTTTTTTATTGAGGTGTATTCTAACTCTGAATGAAAACATTGCAGTTTTTAACAAAATAAATCCTATATTTAGGATATTTCTATTAGCTGTTTCAGTTATCGTAAACTACTAAACAATTAGATATCAATTATACTGTTTATAGAATCCATCTATCTATTAACTCTGCTGCTTGATGGGAGCCTCATCAAGTCAGCTGTTGGTCACAGTGTTCAGTCTACATTACTGATGCTGATAAAAGCGCTGCAGATTGACCTCTCCGGGCATCGTGAGGGAAACATTTGTCCAAAAACAATTTGAGTGTTCATCTCTGTATTTATTGCCACATGGGATAGACTTGATTATCTTGATCAAATAATAGTGGCTGGTCTAAAATAGGTCAAAAATAACCTTTACACAAATGTTTAGTGCTTAAAGTAAAGATCTAATCCTGTTAAAGAAAAAGTTGTTAGAAAGCAGTTGTCTTTTCAGTAACTTAACTCTTGCACTCATGAGAGTGCTGACTAATAGGAATCAATGCGTTCAGAGTAAACCTGGCTATTGACAGTACTTAACACAAAAACCTCAACAAATGCAACAGAAATCCTCATTAACGTTTGGGTGTTTGTAGGAGTGCATTGGTGTTCTGGGAGGAATACTTACGGTGTTTGCATGCTTTTTCTGAGGTGGGTTATGGACAGAGGGGGATCTGGAGAGTGGGAGAAAAATACAAGACAGTTTTACTGTTATCAGAGTTTATTTGCAGGCGGGGTAGACGTAAGAGAACAAACAACAAAAAAGCCTCCCACAAAGACTTTCACTTTCAGGTCTTGTTAACAAAGTCTTAATAGGCTCTGACACTTTCTCACATTTTGTTGACTTCAAAATGTGAAGTCAACAAAATGAATGAATATCATAGCAACAATTAGTGCAATGAATATCTTCATTCGGTCTTTTCCCTCTCATTTATCACATTACTAAATGTGAATCAATTTTTTAAAGGCCAAAATTATATTAACAATTTATTTAATAAGTTTAACAAGAGAAGTAGAAATTAGTCTAAGACGATATGCAGAAAAATGGCGCAGAATAATATAATATTTGGGGATTTTATGACTTAGAAATTGTGGGAAGAAGACAGAATCTTCCCCTGACCTTTTTTCTTCTTGAGCTTCTTCCGGCGCTGCTTGTTGACAAAGCAGGCAGCCATTGTACTGAAGAGGACGGCTGCAGCCAGGAAGCAGATGGTGGCCACGATGCCAGCCACCACAGGCCGTGTCAGTCCACGCTCCTCCACCATCTCTGGAGGGGGGAAGAAATCTGCGAGGCGACAACCCAAATCCAGAAAACTTCAACATCAACAGCAAATTCCTAGCATGGAGGAGATAAAAGAAGTTGTTGGCAAAGTTGTGGTGGCCTGCAGTAAGGATGGAAAATGACGATTAACACAGGAGCTTTTTATCAGCATAGTAATGAAACTTTTGTAAATGTTTCATTAGTGTGAAATGAAACGCACGCGTTGTGACTTTGCTCGTAATGAACACTACAGCACAGAAGCAGTTTCTCACTCCTGGTTCCTGGCTGATATTTGCTTTGGGATTACTATCCAAATTGAGAACGGAGGAAGAGGACACAGTGTCCGCTGAGAGAACACCCAGTGCTCTGAATAACCAGGTAAGATTATGAAAGTGGGTTTGAACTTCCTGTCTCCACATTAATGTGCTACTTTTTGGAATGTTAAAAAAAAAGACAATTTTTTTTGATAGACTTTGAAAGTTAAAAAAAAAGACTAAAAATGCCTAGAAACACTTTTCATTCTCAAAAACTTTGAGCTTTTGGTGAAGTATTTATAAGTGGTGCAAAACATTTCACCTTTCTTCTGACCAACAATGAAAACAAGTCATGCTAGTCAGTCTTTTTACAACTCACCTCTTATGACCAGTTTGGTCAGGTTACTGGAAAATAATAGTTACTAATTACTGGTTGCTTCCTCAAGACAGTAATCCAGTTCACTTTACTGATTACTTATTTTTAAAAGTCATTGATTACTAAGTACTCTAGTTACTTTTCAAAGAATGATGTCCAATCTGAGTGAACAGAGTGAAGTTTCTTTCATCCTAATTCTGTTCCTTCTGCATATTTCTTCATCTAAAACTTAATCAATTGAAACTGTCTCTTTTTAAAACTTTAAAATTTTATGAAATGGAACAATCTCTGTTTTCAAGAGTTTTGTTGAATATGTTTTTAATTATTTCATTTATTTTTTGTTTTACCTTCACTAGTAAAACTTGAATGTATGTATATGCATTTATAGTCAAACTTATAGATTTTCAGCATTTTTTTTTTTTTACTTTTTCCGTGTACTCTGGTAGCCAAGCAACAACATTTTGTTGCCACGTTTGCTGTCATGTCTAAGTCTAATTTAACCGACTTTCAGCACATTCCACCGTATTTTAAGGCAACAAAGTCTCTCTACTGTTAAATTGCGTTTTCTCCTATCCACAGTATATAAATTTTTTTTTTTCTGTTTACAGAGCTGCTTTTGTTATGGACATATTCAATAGATCTTGGTATGCCCTGAACAAAGGTTGAAACTGTGTTTGGTTCTCTGTTTTTATTCATGATGATTCTCAACTTGCTTTACGCCTGCAATACCACTTGATGCGATTTTCATTGAACACCTTTTGTCCTGTCCTTCATTTGCTGGTTTCATGTGTTTGTCAGTGACGTCGGTTTATTGAATGTGTGATCCAAGATTACTGAAGCTCAGCAGAGAAATCTGGGCACTCTTGGGAAGAAACAGGTGGATGAGAAGACTAGGAAAATGATCATCCAATCAGGACGATGCAGAAGCCTCCCTCTCTGTGGATTTCCTCATTATGCCTGCAGGCCTAAGCCATTAAAAGCTCACAATAAGAATTAATCACTATCCCAGATCCCTCGTTCCAAACACTGTGAATACTTCTATGTTGTGTTTACACTATTTTGATCTCTGGTTTAGCTTGATGTTGTAATATGTTGAATCGGCAAAAACATCGCAGATCACTACTAAATATAAGGCGGGCGGGTCAAATTGTTGACATGTGTAAAAATCAACAAAGAATGTTCAGTAGGTTTTGGTCACGACTACTTCAAAGCTCCCCAACTACAACCAGTAGAGGGCAGCAGAGGCCTAATATGAAAGCGACAACTGTCTCTGTATTAGTTGCCAACAGCTGTTTTACCAAACGATATGTACTCAGTGACCTTTGCAGGGGCGCTGCATCACATTCTGAGGCTTGATTTCAGAAAGCAAACAGATATCAGTGGTGCAGCTAAAAATAGGCTGATTTCTAATTATTTCTCTTTTGAGCATAAAGAAAGCCAAAGAGTCAGTGGAAGCTGGGTAAACTGATGATGTCATACTTATCAGAATGCCACGAAAGAGTGTGCATGTCAATGGAGTCTTAATTAAATAGCACTGATAGAGCAAAATGTTAAGTTGAAGGTGCTGTGGGTGCAATGCACAAGTAGCAACAATCTGTCTCAGAGATGCAAGGATGGCCTGATGCTGCGCAGACGTTACAGGCAAGGGGGTGAACTGAATGAAAGCCAACGAGCTGCGCTGCACTTTCTAATGCATTGTGATACAGAATCCTTCAAGTGTCCTGTTGCCTTGGAGAATACAGAAATAACCACAGAAAGTCGCATCTTGTGAGAACTTACCTGTGCTGGACACTCCCACTACGTTACTGGGCTCGCTGACCATGTCGTCCATGACGGCCATGACGCGAAACTCGTACCAGGCCTCCTGGGAGGAGCAGAACAGAGGAGCCGTCAGGATGTTAAAATAAGCAGAACAGATCAGACTAAAGGCTTCAAACAACCACAGAGCTAAAAATACTTATTTTTTTCCCCCACTACACCAGCCACCTGAGAAGACTCTGAGGAAGCTCACTCTGCAAAAGACAATGACGTTATGCGCACCCCCGCCCCGTCACAAAAACTGAAAGTCCATTTATCGTCCAGGTACTAATAGGTAAAATGGTGCCACTTCAGAGTATAATAAACAACATAAAACAGAATTAGATAGGTTATCAAAAATCTATAGCATGAGTGTGAAAACTCACTTGGAAGATAGTAGAAAATAAATACTGACAAAAAGATTGAACAGATAAACTAAGTGTGATAATATAAACAACAATTTAACAGGAGTTCAGCCTTTGAGGCAGAAAGTCAGGAAAACATTTCAATAAATTCATGGGTAGGGAGAGAGTAGTCCGTGAAATGTTCAGAGGCATCGGTCCATCCATTGTCTACACCAGCGTGGTGGAGTCGTGGGGTGGTGTGGGGTCTGTCTGCAGTGGTCACTGGGTGAGAATCAAGGTCCACCTTGGACAGGTCGCCGGTTCATCACAGGGCAACACAGAGACAAGCAGGACAAACAACCATGCACACACACTCATGCTCAGAGCCCCATTCCTGAAGAAGATCCGGGAGGGTTTAGGGACAATCCAATGAGCTTCTTAGCTCCCTTCAATATCCTCTGAGGTACCTAAAGCCAGGGGCCGGCAACCCAACATGTTGAAAGAGCCATATTGGACCAAAAAACAAATCTGTCTTTCCTCTTTTCCCCTTTGCTCTCCAGGGCCCACCACACACTAGTTGGTTTGTTTACAACAGCCACCTGCCTCGCGCCCCGCCAGCTGAAAGAAACGTGTGTCACAGGCTATGACGCAAATCTTTGTTGACAGAAATGTTGAAATGTAATTTTTATTCTACACATTTTTATAGCATTGGAAAACGTTAAGAATGATTGTGTCATGTTTGTCCTCCTACAGAAACCATATTAAAACAAAAAATATATTTCCCACCCCCAACTTTTTCCTTTTTCTAACATTTTTGGAAAAGCTCCAGGGAGCCACTAGGGCAGCGCTAAAGAGCCGCGGGTTGCCGACCCCCGCCAAAGCCAACTGCTGTCTTTATCGCATATGTGATGAGGCAGGAAGTTCAGGTTGTGACCTCCTAGAGTTGGTCATCTCCTTGGTTTTGACTAAATAAGGATGTACCTTTGGTGGACAATCACACTAGCTGTAGGTAAGTGAATGAATAGTCCAGAACAGACATATGCAATATATATATATAAGGTATATATAATGACTTAAAATTTCTTAACAGCATTAACTGCTTTTTTATTTATACAAGAGTTCCAGCCAGAAACGTTGCATTCATGCGTTTCTGGTACGCCCATAATTCTGACGAACAAGCAGCCTCCGCAAACAGTATTGAACAAAAACCTGTTTCTGTTGGCCCACTGGGAGTTTGTTTTTGCTTCAAAAAACAATCTGATGGGACGCTGGAAAAGACGTCGATGTTGTGTTCAAAATAGTTGGTCTATCAGCAAAACTCTTCGAGCCTAAAACAGCATCTCAGTGCTAAACACATAATTTAGCAGCAAAAGAGGTTTTTGAATTGACAATGTTGCTTATTTTGTCGACATTTTCTTTTCAATTAAGATTCAAATAATTAATTACATGTACTCAGTAATGTCATATACATACATATATATCTCAGTGTATATACTGTATATATATATATATATATATATATATGTTGCTGGACTGTGCTGGCTAAAGCCGCGAGTGAAGGTCAACAGGAAGAAAAAATTTCTCCTATTTGCGTCATACAGAAGTGTCGGGACTTGGCAGAGGCCAATTTGGGTTGTGTTAGGGTTTTCATCAGTAGCCGTCCTATTCAGTTTCCCAGCATGTGTTGCATATAGATATCAGAGTGCCAGGCATCCAGAAATGACAGTCACACAAATCCATAATATGACCATCAGCAGACTCCATCATGTCCTGGTAATGCGGTCCAATGCATATCTGCTGACCTTCACTCACTCTTCTGATTGGCTGCCCAACACCCCAGCAACAGCCTAATAACACTACAATAGTGATGCCACAATGGAAATCCCATAGAGGGCCTTTGATTATGTTCCAGCTTTTTTTTTTTACGCAGCCATCACCGGTTTGCTTGTGCACCAAGTCACATCCATCAGTGCATTTCTTCTGGCAGCTTCAGTATTTCTGTCAGAGTCTGAAGTTTGCAACAAAATAACAGGAGAAAAAAATTGAGTTTCTTCTCTCTAAGGTGTCACGTCATTCCCACGTAAAGCACCTGGAAATGAAGCGGTGCTAATGAAGTGGTGCTAAAGGAGGAGAAAACAGGCTGAAATTAAAGGAGCAGATGAACCACACGTCTAAATAACAGACATGGAAGTACAGAACGTATTTAATCTTTTTCGACTCGATGATCTCGGGTCGTCCTGTTTACTACTTGCTTCAAGACACTTTGCAATTCAGCTGGCTTCACACTGAGCTGTCGGCAGAGATGGACAGATTGAGCAATGTGATCAGTGCAAACATTCACTTTCACACATACGCAAATACGGAGAATAGCAGACTGAACAAACCTTGTGGTTTAAGCGCTTTAACCACAGAGGACGAAATCCGCAGCAGCGAAGTTACACAACCCAGGTGTAATGTGTGTGTTTGAGTGAGGCAACAAGAGAGATGAAGTGTGTGTGGGTGTCTGCGGGAAGAGCAAGGAGAAATAAAAGCACTTTTGTGGACCTGAAAGTGGCAGCTAGATTAAAGAAAGATGCTCAAACATGTTGCGGCGGCGCTGGGCTGCAAGAAAACGACCGTTTACTCAGAGCGCACCAGTTTTACGTTCAAGGTTTTTCTTTCTTTGCCTTTTTTCCACTTTAGCGTTCTGTTAAAATGCATTTATTAGTTTCATGTTTTAGTGTTATGTCTTACTGGGATAAAATCTATAGATTCCCTGCACGTTTTACACCGATCCAGAACTAAACCGTAACACAGAAGCCCACAGAGTCAGCCTAATCAGCTTGTGCACACCTGCCCTGTTACTATGACAACCGTGCCGAACGTGACGGCATATTATTGCACGGAACACGATAGTGTTAATGAAACTGTTTTATTTGTGGTGAGCTGACATGTGAGGCTAATTAGTGATCGCCGTACAGGCCCCCCACATCACACCTTCAACTTCTAGATGCAGTCACAAAACACGCTGCGTTACTTCAGAAAGTTAACAAATATTTATCAGTTAATAATGAAAAACCTTTATTAGCTTAAAGAGTTTACTATATGACACCGAATTTTGCACAAAATAATTGGCTCAAATCAATTTCTCAGACTAAATAGCAGACTGCTTGCTATAACAGAGGGACAGATGTGTTTAAAAGTCTTGTCATGCAGACATGGTTTCTTTGTGTCATAAGGTTCTGACTTTTAAGCTAACTGCTGCTAAAAATATCGCAGCTCAAAGCACAGTTTTCTGGATCAACGAGAGCTTTAGGGTGAGAAGCTCAGCTGCAGTGATCACAATCCAAAAGTGTGCACGGAGTACCAGGATCTCCACTGACAGAGTGTGTTTTAGAATCATGCAGATTTTGCTTAACATCAGCAGCAAGTAGTCGTGAGAGCTCCTGCACAAACAGGGAGATAAATGCATTTAGATCACTGTCTTTTTGACAAGAAGTGCAACACAAACACCCTTTAATGAAGGAAAAATAACAAAAGAGATTGAAATTCTTTAGGAAGGACAAAGATTGACATTAGAAGACAGGCACAAAGTTATTTTCTCTGATGAATCACTCAAGGTGTGTTTTATAGCACAATCAAGTAACTGTTTTAAATTAAGTTGTTATAAAAATGTGGCATATATCAAACCTGACTTAAAAGATATTTGATTTACTAAATTAAAGCCTTGAAATTGGGCCTCTGTCTCTTTAAGAAGCTGATACTTCTTACACAACGGAACTGAGGTTCCTTACAATTGAGCCCAAAAGCATCAACAAAGACCTATGTATTTTTGAGCAACATTGTACAAGGCAAACATTTGAAAAAGGCGACTCAAAGATCTGTGAGCAGGAAAAGTCAATGGATCTTAATCTCATTGAGTAAATGTGGTCACTTCTCAAAAGGAAGGCAAAGCAACATAACCCCAAAAAAACCCTAATCGCCTCTAAGCACTGAAAAGACAACCAGTCAGGATTTGGCAGAGCGCCTGGGATGTGTTCTACCTGGATAAGGTCTCGGGCGAGCAGCTCCAACTCTCCTGCAGGAATGCTGTCATCCAAGATCTCCCATCGTTCCCCCAGACGGAACTCCATTACATAATGCTGGATAGGTGCTGTGTGATTGGCAGGTGGGATCCAGGTGAGCAGGACTCCCTGCTGCGTGCGATTGGCTGTGAGGCACCGTGGTGGGGTAAGCAGCACCAATGGTTCAGGGGTACTTGTAGGAAATACTGAAAGAGCATATCAGCATCAGTGATCTGTCTACATGGTTTAAGATTGAAGATTTTTCTTGAGGTAAGCTTCTGTTTCGTTACAATTCTTGACATTTCATGACAAAATGCTTGCCCAGTAGTCCACAAATTATGAAGCAAGAGAAGGTTTTGGCCGTGTGCAGTTCACTGCTTTGAACTTTTGCACCACAAACTTTGTTTTTTTGGGGGGATTTCCATGTGTCAAACCAACACAAAGCTGTGCATAACAGTGAAGTTGAGGAAAAACGACACATAGGTTTTTGTTTCAATAATCTGAAGAGTATAAAACGCTATCTCAAACTTTAAACATTTGAAAGAGTGCTGTTCCGTCCATGATCTAAACATGGAAACATTTCTACTGAGAAATGGACGTCCACCTAAATGAACAGGTTGGGAAAGAAAAGCTTTAATCAGGGCGAAAACCAAGAGGTGAGAGCTCTGGAGGAGCTGCAGAGATCCATATCTCAGGTGAGAGCGACTGTAGTCATATGCTCCAGAAACCTAGCTTATACAAAGGAGTGGAAAAAATGGAAGAAATTGCTAAAAGAAATCCGCAAGTGATCTATTTGTGGAAGCAGGTGCTCCAGTCAGAACGCACACCATATTTTAAAGATGTTTTTTTTTTTATATGGGAAAGCCAAGTATTATTTTCCTTTCATTTCACAGTATTGCATTCCTTCATCTTGGTCTAGTACAAAAATCCCAATTAAATTGACTGTAGTTTCTAAGTATAGCATAACACAAGAGAAGTTCAAGGGGTGTGAAAACTTTTGCAAGGTTCAAGAATGTCCTACACAACGAGTGTGTTCTTCAAGGTGCAACTTCACTACTTTTACCATTTGAATTTTTTTTTAAATTACAATATTGCATTTTAACAAAACCGAGTGTTTGGAATCACAGCTCCACTTCAAAATCCTGCAATAAAAATTGTGCAGAGGCCAAAAAAGACTCCAGAGCCAAAATACTGATTGTCAGCATATCTACCAGCTCCACTGGTTCCTTCTTGAGTAGAACCAAGAAATATGAAATCTGTAGATTTTTTTTTATTTATTTAGAGATGAAGGATGGAATGCTTCGAAGTGAGAGAGAGAGAGAAAGAAAGAGAGAGCAGGAGCAACCCAGCAGCAGGAAGCTTTGACCTCTGGGTTTCTCCTCCTTGGCTCACACATAAAGTGGTGCAGCGCGGTTAGTTATCTCCATTTTCAGCATGTCACTTATCTTTGAATAATAATCTGTGACAGCTTCATTTGCACTTAGACTGAGCAACATTAGCAACCCTCGCCTCAAAGCTGAAATAACCAAACTAAACCCATAACTAAACCCATACCAGGTACTCTGATAACTGCTGGTTAAACAAAAGGACACCTTTACTAAATTAGAACAACAATCACAACAACAGATGTTAAAAAAGTAATTATGACTTTAGATTTAAGCAATAGAAACCCTGAATCAATCTTTGCAAAAAAATTAAAATTAAAAAAAATTAAAAAGTCCTTTGACTGGGAACAAGATGCTGAGTTTAAAATATATGTTCTAAATATTCAATTAAAATTTAATTCAATTTAAAATATTTTGTTTCAGAGGGAAAATTTAATGTTGTAATAACTCATATCATCAAAGTGTCTTCACACAGTCATGGTGGATGGTGATGCTGTGGGCAGGAAGGATCTCCAGTAGCAGTCAGGCTTGCAACACATCTGAAGACCTCTTACTGAAGACATTGTTTCTGTATAATACTACTGCCACACACAACCATCATAACATGCTAACAGTTCAATATTCAGATAGCAGAGATTGTATTCCACACCATTGGTTTTTAGCAAGCTCTGCTAATCCAACTCATTTGCTTTTGCAGCTGCTCTGAAAAGCTCGATCAGCAGCCACATGCTCACCCCTACAGACCTGAGCAGCACTGAAGATAAGTAAGTGAGTAAATTTTATTTATAAAGCGCCTTTCACAGACAGAAATGAGTTCTGAGTAACCTTACTCAGAACATATTTCTGAGTAAGCACTCACTCATCTATCAGGTAAAAAAAAATTACCTGATATTATTTTACTGTGACTTAACATAACAATTAAACAGGTGGTTTACTTGCTTTTGTATTCACCCAGCCTCTAAAGTCACATTAACTTAGGATTTCTTCCCAGTGAGTGGCTGTTATACTCACCTAGAGTGTTCACAGTGACGACCTCGCTGAAGGGGCCTGTGCCAAGCTTATTTTGGGCCAGGACACTAAACTGGTACGTTGTCTCTGGCTCCAAGCCTGGCACCACCATCCAGTCCTGGCCTCCAGGTACGGGTATGGAAACCCAGTCGTGTGGACCTAAACGCTCCCTCTTCAGCCTGAGCAGAAGTGAAATGTGAATGGACAAACAGGAAGACATGCATGGGGGGGAAAAGGACAGTAAAATAATGGAACTGTCTCAGTGGTCCTCTTGTTCATGTCTCTAACACTTATTGATGCCTTTAGAAACTGGCTATGACTTCATCTTTTGGGTAGTTGATGGAAAGTGGATCTGATAATACGTTACCCTGTTGGTGTGTTACACTTGAACAACTCCATAACTACAAATGAAGAAGATCCTGACTGTAAAATCCAACATGGCTGCCATATACACACAGTCATCAACTTCCAGAGCAGTTAGCTTGGTCAACGCGTACAGGAAATAGCGAACCTGACAACTGTTTATCTTGCATGTGGAACATGGTCAGGTTAGCTATGATGTACCTCCATGGTAATCTGTGTGTAACACACCATGTCTGCCTCCTTAATTCAATACAGCACGACCAGTTTGACACAATAAGCAGCAAGGCCACTGCTTGTTTATGCTAAGTTTGTGATTCAGTTCCAAACGGCAGACTGCTGGGCTTAGCTTCAGCTAACAGTTGCCGAGGCAGTAAATATGTCAATTACATTGGAAGATTCTTTCTTTCTTTCTGCAGCAATTCACTAAAACATTAACATTTTAATGCAGTTTATTCTTTATTCAGAACATGGCAGCCAGTTAATAGTATCAACGTCATGCTGTTGCATTTTGCCATTTGGCCATGCCATACACTCACACTGAAAGATCTCCATCACCAACTGAAGCACACAACTACACACATGCAATAACTTTGCAACTGTATCCATAGCACTTATTTACTGTAAACAAATACAGGGTTGTATAAATGTATACAATAACAGGAGCTAAAAATATACAAACTGCGTGGAGTACAGTTTTAAAAGGTTATAAATGTGATGTTTACATTTCTACAGTGCATTTAATATTGTACCTTGAAAAAGTATTCATAGCTCGTGATCTTTTTAATTTCAAAACATTTCATTGGGATGTTGTTGTGAAAGACCAACACAAAGTAATTAATAAATGTAAGGTAGAAGGAAACTAACATGTTTTTTTTTATTGTTATTATTTTTACAAATTGAAATCAGGAGAATACATTAACATTCAGTCCCATTTTCTTTAATTTGTCTATGTAAAGCCCAGTGCAATCAGAAACCACCTGCTCAGACTAAAAAAAGATTTATGCCAAAGTATGGACCATAAGGCAATATGAAAGCCAATGTTAATAGGAAACCATAAGAGAAAAAAAGTAACACAGCACATCACCCTAAGCACACCGACCTCGGTGGTGACAGGATTATGCTGGGTGGAGGCTTTATTTTAACAGGGACAAGACAGCAGGTCAAAGTTCATGAAAAAGTTAATGGAAGTAAATACGTGAAGAAATCTTGTTAGAGATCAAAAGTCTTGAGGCTGTGGCAGAGGTATACCGTCCAGCAGGATATCCATCCTAGGAATCCAGAGTTGTAATGGAATGATTTAGATTTTAAAAAAAGATTTATATATTGGAATGGCCCAGCCCAGAACTAAGTCTTTGGAAAGACACAGTAATTGAGATCTCACTCTACTCAGGCTGACTGAGCTTGATGAGTAATGAAAGGTGGGCCAGCCTTTCATAGTCAACATGCGCAGATCTGGTACATATTACATGCCACAAAGCATTCACTCTGGGAAGTGTTTTCAAAACCATGCGTCCTTCCACTTGATGCTTACAATAATACACTATTTGGTGTTGATCTGATGCAAAAATTTCCAATGAGATATATGTAACTATATTTACAGTGCCTATGAAAAAGCACTCCCTTGGAGGTTTTACACTTTTCATTGCTTTTACAAATCATCAGTGATCACCACAATTTGGCCTTTTCGACAAAAAACAAACTTCAACATCAAATTGAAAACTGATTTGAAAAAAATAATCACAGTTCAATAAAAATATCTAACATAAAATAAGTGATTGTATCAATATTCACTCCCTTGAATACCGTTTATGGGTTGTGTATTTTTTGATGTAACAAAAACTAAACATTCAAGGGGCGTGAATACGTTTCCGAGTCACTGCACATCTTCTATTAAGCGGTGTGACAAAGTCAGCTGTGCAGGAATCCATCCGCGGCGTTTTGAAGGCTCTTCTAAATGACAGCAGGGCTGCAGTGACACTGGCCATCCGAGTGCTGATCACACAGGCTCGCTGTCAGTATGAATATCTTTAATTAAAGCCGCTGTCTGCTTGTTTTCCTATTCGTTCTGCTCTCTGGTTACTTCACTTTATTAATAAAACATGATGGGTGGCAGTGATCAGAATAAAATTAGGATTTGACAGATTTTTTTTTATAGCACGTCTGAATCGGGAATCATCACCTCTGTCACCTTGTACTTTAAATATATTCCCTTTTTACACAATTCAGACTTGATTATCATGCACTGTAGTTTACCATCACTTTTTTTTTATTATACCACATAATTATAGCTACACATACTGTGTTACAATGTTGATAGCCTAAATCAGGGGTGTCAAACTCATTTTCGTTTTGGGCCAAATCAAGATCATGAATGCTCTTAAAGGGCTGGTTGTGCCAGATTGTATTGATAAAACCTGTTCACAAACTGTTAAAATATTAATGAATTCTTAAAATTAAAACATTATTGAACATCCTTTCAGTCCCTCCAGGCTTTTGTGATTCCTTTTGTGATTTTTTGCAATAAAATACAAAGTTTTTCTCAATTGTGGAAATGTTTGCGAGATTTGCGCTTATTTATGACGGTAAATGCGACTTTTTATTACTCGCTGTATAGATTATGGACAATAATCTGACATCATTTAAGGCTGAGGCAGCTGTTTTGTACAAGTAAGAAAGCTTTTGACAACTTTTGAGAAAAATCTGCAATAAACTCCAAATTATTAGTACAAAAAAAGTGCAGGGATTTGTTAATTTTTTGTGAATTTCCACGATAATCCTAAAAAAAACTGGAGGAAATGATTGATATAATTTGGCAGTAAACAGATAAAAACTGCACTGACTTGATTGATAAGGTAATATTTAAGTAAACATAGTGTCTAGTCTAGAATCTAGAGGGCCACATGAAAAGCTGTGGTGGACTGGATTTGGCCCACGGGCCTTGAGTTTGACACGTGGCCTAAATGCTTAGACAGACTTAGATTTTTCTTTCATCATTTTGCTCCACAGTTTATTTGTAGGACATTCAAATTTCAAACACCAAAGTTACTCTGAGTCACTGTCCAACAGCAGAAATAGCAACAATGAGCTAGCTATTTACTATCCTGATTACCAAGTTAAATATTTGGTCAGGTGTGATGTCATGAAGGCTCAGTCTCCACTGTAACTAAATGATCAATTAAATCATCTTCTGTTCATCGTTGTGTTGAAGACATGGCATCTCAGATTGATGTTATAGACCAATAAAAACTGTTTCTAGTTTTGTTTGTAGGGGTTTTGTGGATTACTTGTGGGCTGTCAGTGTCATAATTAACACAAAGTAGCCAGCATGCTCCAAGTCAAGACAATTCAGGAGAACATTTCATGAGGGAGTTTAGGAATTTGCTTGTAAACATTTTTCCTTTACTCAGTTTGAATATATTCAAGTTCACATACAATGAGAGCTTTTTAAAAGAGGATTATGACAAAATTCTGCTCTTTTTTTTTTATCAAATACATTTCAACTTAGAAATCAACTTGCTCCATAGACCGTAACGGCTTGCTCAGATTCTTATCATGTCACACAATGTTTCCATTGTATTAAATATTAGCTACAACAAGCATTTCAACTGAGGCCCAGTCAAGCAGAACGATGCAGCGGCAGCAGCAGGGTAGAGTTGGGTCATGTTCAGATAAGTTGCAATCACCTTTCTTTTTTTTTTTGTCTTTAAAAACTCACTGAAACTGGATTTTCTTGTACTTTCCCCATTTCTGCGGTTTTACAACTGCTCTGAACGTAACCCTAGAAAAGACATATCCAGCAACAAAATAAGGACACAATGAAGGAAGAAAAAGCAGGAAGCAAAGCATGCTGGGATGACTCACACATGGCCGTACCAGACTGAGTATGTCTGCTGGAAGCCTCCGTCATAGCTGGCCTCCCAGGACATGTTGGCCCAGGTGGAGGAGGTTGCGACGCGGACTTTGGTGGGCGCGTGGGGGCTTGTGCCTATGAAAACGGGGGGGAAGTTTTTTAAAGGCGCATATTAGTCGCTGAGTGTCGCTGTTATGGAGACGTCATTCAGTTTACCTGCCAGACAAATTAACTGTGAGCCACGGAGGTTAAGAACCCAAGCAGCCCAAAGCACAACTACTTGACAACCAAGTTTGACTAACAGTCTATAAAATCACAAGAAAAACTTACAGAAATTAAAACAGGTATGTGTTAACATGAAGGAAAGGGTTTGGGTTAGTGAACTGAGATAAGCAACTGTTGCTGTCAATTAATTCGGCAAGGGTTAAGAGGCCATTTGCAAACAGCAATGACCAATAAAGCCATATAGAAGGAAGAAAAAAACTACTGTAACTTATTCTTGCTAGAAGTGGTCGTACAGATTATTCAATCACGGAGTGCAGTTAGTTTTTATGTACCTATGACTTGGACATGCGTGCTGGCAGTGATGCTTGTGGCAACGTTGGTGGCGACACACTCCCACTCCCCGTGGTCATCCTTCGTGAGCGACTTCAGCTGTAAGCTGCCCCGAGGCAGAACATTGTGCTTGCTTTTACTGGGCTTCCCCACCTGCAGTCCGCCCCACCCGAGGAAATAAGCAGACACAATGAACAAGAGGCACACGCAATCCAAAGTCTTAAACACTGAAGAAGGAAGGACAATGTTGTTAAGAGGCTTAGTCGATTCCGTCTGAGGGGAGATCGCAAAATCCAAGCACTAAAATACTGAATGTGACACAGCATAAGGTACTGATTAACAAGAACGTGAAGAAACTGGAACTACAACAAGGTGTGAGGGTGGTACCTTCCTCCATGTGATATTCGGAAAAGGATCTCCTTCTGCTTCACAGGGGATGACAAGTTCCCTTCCAGCCTCCTGCCTGTACTCCCCTCCAGGAACCACAGAGAATTTTGGAGGGTCCTGTACATTGGCGAGACAGCCGTAATGTGTAAGGGAAACGCTGAGTGTGCCTCAAGTTTACTTAAGGACTCCCGTTACATATCTGCATTGGTATCGGAAGAGAAAGAAGTGGATCGGTGCATCCCTACTAAAAACAAACAGTAATAATTATGTTCTCCCATTCCATCGGTTCTTTTTACAATTTACATGATCAGCAGTTAATATAATTACAGAAGACAGAATGTTACAACGTGCAATTTCTCTATACGCAGCTGTTTTCTTCTTCTTTAGTTCTAGGCAGAGGTAAAATAAAAGTAACAATAGAGATTTGACTATAATTTAAAGCATATCCACTGTAGGTGGGTAATCAGTGTGAGAAAAGGCTAAACGGTTTATGTGAAGTCCAGATCAGCTGCTGTGCTGCTGTTGTGTTTACCTTTAGCACCAGGGGAGCAGGAGGAGACCATCCCATGGATCCCAGGGCATTGTAAGGCATGCAGGTGTAGGTGCCAAGAGAATCCTCTGTCACCTCTGCAACACGGATGCTCCCATCATCAATCTGGCTCCAACCAGGGTACTGTGATAAATAATCGAAATGGTTTATCCACTGCATAACAAATCCTGAATATGTACATTTTTACTACACTATCTAGAAGTTTGTAAAAATAAAGGCACAGATTTCCTAAAATGAAGGCGTCCAAAACCGAACTGAATCACCTTGTCTATCCGTAGAGGGAGACCGTCTTTTTTCCACTTAACCAGAGTTAGAGGGGGGTTGGCATCTACTGGGCAGCGGATGAAGCCTGGGAGACCAATGGCCACATAAATGACAGATGGCATGTTTACCACACGGGCAGGATCTGGTGATTACAGAAAGAGAAAAGGCGACTAATAAAAATCACCCGTTGTAGTGAGGGAAACCAAATGGCTGGTTATCGCAGCAGATGTGTGAGGAGGCTTGGGAAATCTCTCTGCTTTAGACAGCAGGCTCACCGCACAGTGACAAATTTATTCACCTTGCGTGGAGCACAGCTGATCTCAGAACAGCATTTGTGTATATCACTAATATTGATATACACTGATATTGATGTGTGGAGTAATTCAAGAGTAATTCATCAGTTTTATCCCAAATTAAATGCCATGAAAGTCTCCAACAACTGATGTGGCACACACAGTGAAAACAGTACGTTTCGTATGCTATCATTAAGAGCAGAGAGCATCTTACCTGGAGTACATAACTTCTACCTAAGTCTATGTTTACAGACTTCTATTCTAATAGAAGAATAGTGTACACACTATTCTAATGTACGCACATCTACGGTTTCACAGCTTACAATAAAGTATTTGAGGCAAGTTGAAATGTGACGTCACACACACAAGATCCCGTCTCCCAGATCCCTGCTGGACGGCAAAGTAACGACTCGCTGACGATAACTATCATTGGTTTTAGCTGTCAAGCTGTCAACATAACGCGCTAAATTTTAGAAGAAAAAGGGACGCGGTGTTTTGCTATTAATTGTCAACATTATGACAACTAGTTAACAAGGCCCAAGGGTATCACATTTGAAATGTCAGTAAAAAGTTTTAATATAGAAGAATAGAGAGGGAGACGGAAGTAGGTCAGTTATGCTAGCTTGACTTTGAGAGCCTTAACATGTAGATGTGCTGCAGAATTCGGTGTGTTTCACTGAAGATGCAGTCAATGCAGAAGATGCATCTAGAAGTCTGATTGGATGTGTACTCAGACCAGGTGAGGTGACATTGTGATGTAATCCGCTTCACTGACAAACTTCTTTCTTAGGATCATATTTATAATTTTCAACCATTGTTTACTTTTGGATTTAGAGAGTCTGGCTTCTTCTGGTGCAGAATTATAACAGACGCCTCAATACGATGACATAAAAGTAGGATTAAATGCAAAATGACCACGTATCTGATTTAGTACCACATATGGAAATGGCACGTAGCAGATTTTTTTTTTTTTTTATCCAATTGATCCATTCAGACAGTCATAAAAAATCAAATATGGGCACATTTGGGTCACATTTGCCTGTTGTGTGAACTTAGTCTTGGTCTTATCTGACCAAATCAAACATTTGCAGTTAAAGTCTCTGCATAATTTGGGGCGTGCCGTGGTGGCATAGTGGTTAGCGGGACCCAAATTTGGAGGCCTTGAGTCGTCGACGCGGTCGTTGTGGGTTCGACTCCCAGACCCGACAACATTTGCCGCATGTCTTCCCCCCTCTCCTTCCTCGTTTCCTGTCAGCCTGCTGTCATATAAGGGACACTAGAGCCCACCAAAGACCACCTGGAGGGTTAAAAAAAAAAAAAAAAGTCTCTGCATAATTAAGCCAAAGCATAAAAATGTTTATGTTTGGTATGCAGAACGTCCATCAATCCGCCTATCGACACTACCTCCAGCAGTCATTGGGCTAGAGGTGAGACACACCTATGACAGGTCAACACAGAGACACATGTCAAACAACAATGCACACACACACACACACACACACACACACACACACACACACACACACACACACACACACACACACACAACCACGCCCACCCACGACATCACACCTAAGGGTGTCCTGCAAAGACACATTGCTGCAAACTGCTCCACTGTGAAGTCCATATGCAGACAAGAAAAGATTTATTTTCTGGTTTCACTCCCAAACCGGCTGACATACATCTAATGGTAGATATTATGACTGGGCGATGCCAAGATTTCACTTTTTGCAGCAGTTTTCTAAAGGTGAGGTTTAAAGCCTCTCTTGCCATCTACACACAGCCCAGAACTTACTGGAACAAAGATGTATTATGCTAATTATCCTTCCCTGCAAGGCATGTGAATAAACCTCCCACTTTCCCCTCCGCATCATAAAACCTTCTTTCAACTGGTGTTTGATTCAGTCATCAAACCCTTTTAAAATCAGACAAGGGGGGAAAAAAAGAGGTCATTATTCTCTAAATAAGAATAGACCAAAAAAAAGGGAAAAGTTGCAGTTGATCCAGAAATTGAAGGACAGGGCAGAACATTGTGGTGCCTCACTAAGGTCAGGGAGGAGAGCTTCCCATTATGCACTGGGTGATAAGCATGAAAGATGAGGTGACTGAGTGGAGGAGGAGAGAGCTATCAGCAGAGCAATAGAGGGAGAAGAAGTGAGGCTGAGCGTGGGAAACAGGACAGGTGAGAGATAGAAGTGACTGCATGACGTAAGGCAGAGTGGAGCCGCTGGAGGAGAGCTGGCGATGGGATACTGTCACTGAGAAGCAGGGGAACAAAAGAGCTGCAAGGAAGAGAAAATGAGCAGCAGAGCAAGCGACTGAGTGAGGTGGGAAAGCTGGACGGCTTGGACAACTTAGGACTTGCAGCACGTCTGTCCTGAAGCCCAGACTGTGAGCCCAGAGGAGCGCCGCCACCGGCACCACAGACAAGAATATCAGCCAGCTTTCTAAATATAGCACTCAGAGAGCCCTATCGCTCACGACGTGCTTAGTTCCCACTGATGCTGAGGGGAAGTTACTCACTGGCACAGCCCTTCAAGGAAAAAGACAGGAAGAGAAAAGAGACAGAAGGAGAAGGGAGAACATTGATGACTGACAGAAGGGGAGCAAAATGAAAAGAAGAACATCAGAGGAAATAATAGAACAGAACAAATCAGAGCCCCCTGCAGTCTGATGAGAAAAGTCACCAGTCTTACAGCAATGATGTAATCCCCCTTTTTCCTCACTCCTCCCCTCCCTCTCCTGACTGGTGTCGCCTATCTCTGTTCACACACACAGAAACACAGACCACAGACATATACAGCCATCCACGGAGTCGGGGGCACAGGAGAAATGATAAGGATCCGCCGCTTTAACTCGCATCACAGCGACCACCAATCGACGAGGTCTCGCATCTCCTCCTGCCTCTTCCTGTCTGCTCCAAACACCCGACACAAGCTTTTCTACAGGCAACAGATTCACACAGGCTGGAGCCGCGAGTGACTGCTGAACCGCTGGAGCGCTCCAGCTCAGAAATGAGGAGGCAGTAACCCAGAGAGGGAGGGATAATATGTCAGTGAGCAAATAAATGTACATAAACGAGTACAAATAGGAAATATAAAAATGATCTATTGGAATGAGAGGGAGGAGAGTAAAAAGAGAAAACAGGTGTTTGACTGGGATTAGGTTTTCACCTGCGAAAAGGAAGCGAGTGTCAGCCTGCTAGAGAGAACCAAGTGGTTCAATGGTCCAGAAACCAATCTTACACCTGAAGGAAACAATTGTTGGGAATGATCTACAGCAGGGTCTAGTTTAAACTAAACACACATGGAGAAATACTCTGTCACCTGATCTTTGTGCATATTCAGGTGATGGGAAATGGAGGTATACTCACGTCGCTCAATTTTACTCTAACAGGTCAGAATGATTTTACGTGATTCTCCTCCCCCTGACCAACACTTCCCCTCACCCTCGCTGCTCATAGCCACTTCCACCCGACAGGTAGGGAGTGGCTTCCCTCTTTGTTTACCTGTCATGTCTACGGAGCTGGTTTCTTTATTGTGTAGCGCAGCAGCAAAGCTCCATCATCCAGAGTCTAAACATTACAACTGTCTGCTAAAATCCATCCATACATGCAGTTTTTTATATCTAAAATCCAGGCACACCCAACTCAATAGATTGATTGACCTGCCTGCCACCCAATTGCAACGAATCGATCAGCAGAGAAAAAGGAACAAACTCGGTGTCTGTCGAGCTAATTACTGTTGTCAGGAAATGTGTTTGACAAACGCAGTAGCAACATTCGCTGTGTTTAAAAACAGCCAAGATTTGCAACCTGATATCCAAACTCTATCAGGTCAGATTACAGCGCTGTTACTTTGACAGCGAAAAATAATCAACAACCTCCCCGAAAGTTGCAATGTTTGTTTCACTCCAGCGGTTGGTGTCTCTCATTCTCTGACCACCACCCACACACATAAACCAGAAGAGGAAATTCACTGTAGGTCAATAACGTTAACAAACCTCCTTTTAGGTGTAGGATAAATCAAAGATAAACAGATCAAACATTACTTGAGATGAGCATTGAAAGACTCGTCAGTTTTCCAAATACTTTTTTAGGAAGTCTAATCTTAGCACCATCAGCTGGGCTTAATCCACTTTAATCCAACTCTAGCTCATTTGTCTAGAAAGTCTTGTTCCTTTGGGGATGTGTGAATGTGAATTCAAACTGCGATTTGAACTGAAAAAGCAAACTCCAGTCAACCTAAAAACCTAGGCCTTTGATCTGTTGAAGAGAGCTCTGGTGTGGTTCGAATGCATGTGAGAGCAGCAAGCAGACGAAACCGCTCCAAAAGCAGTAAGCCGTCAACAGCGCAGGGCATTCTGGGTAAGTGCAACCAAAACAAACGCTTGTGTCTGGCGCTAGCGGGAAGAGTGGTTTGTGATCTTTTACCAAAGAAAAAAGAGAAATCCTACAATCTCTAAAATCTGACGCCACTCCATTTTTGCTTACATTTTGCGAAGAAGAAAGTTGCACTGCTTCTTCTTCTGTCTTCTTCAGAGGTTTCTGTATTGGTTCTCTCAGTGGCCATCGCAGGCGAGGGAGTGAACACATTTTTCAAAGGCTAGTTTGATACAGTGCAGTGTGAGAGCGAACCGCATCAGCTGAAAATGTAGCAAACATCGCAAATCTGGTCCCCAATCAAACCAAGTCTACATATCAGATGTGAAAACCCACTTAAACACATTGGAAGCCAATGCATTTTCAATGGGACACTCTGACTTTGTGCTGCCTCAATACACTTATAATGCACATGAGGCTCATTTAGCACACAATCAGAGGAATCCATTAGAAGTGCTAAAAGTGTGAATAACATTTCAGAAGCACTCCTATGAAGAAGATCTGTAGCAAAATCTTCATTCTGACAACAAAAAAGAGGATAAAATTGTTAAATGAGGAAAGCTGACTTACATTGCACTGCTAGGTAGGCAGAGGCAGACGGTGGTGTGCCTAGGCTGTTGCTGGGGGAACAGGTGTATTTCCCAGTATCCTCGGGCTTGACTTGCACAATGATGAGGGAACCGTCAATGAGAATACTGACTCTCCGCTTGAGGTCACTGTGGATATGAAGAGAAGCACTGGGATCTAAATTCAGTAAGTCCCAGCAAGTCTGTTAAATCTGACCACCAGCTGCCTGGAAGTGGTGACCTAATGAACCATTTTTACACGAGTAATTTTTTCCAAAGAGTGCAACATTTAGTGGAAACTGTCCTCTAGACTCAAGCTCCCGCCTGGCAGTATTTTTCAGACAACAAACGACATTTGTTGTTTGTCATTTACTGACGAAAATATATTAGCAGATACATTCATTCTCTTGTCATTTGTGTATACAGTGAGACCGTTGTAAAAATTATAATACATGTATCCAGTTTTGTCATTTTTGGTTCATTTCCCTGTGGAAGTGGAGTTCTGACTCAGTCATAAAAGGTGCTTGTCACAGAGCATAGTTTATAAATCAAAGTGGAACGGCTGGATGTTGGGAACTCGACACATCCACTGGCTTCAAAGGTAACTGAACATCACAGCAACTCATATTCCCTCAACTTATTAAGTTTCTACCCTACAGCAAAAACATAATTCCAGCAAACAGCAGATAAATTTATTGATCCCACTACCAAAGATTTCACTATAAACAGTATTTCACTCTGAGAGTTTTAACCACCATCAGAATATATTAAACCACCATGTAGGTGGGCTGTAAACTTTGGAGAGAGTCGTTAACATAGACGGACATCTCAAGCTACTGAAAATCACTGGCTGGAATTCATTTAGTTTTATTTTCTAGGGGTTCTGTGAATTTATTCTTACTTTTGACAGTTTCAAGTTATTTTAGGAGCCACTGTGGGCTTTTTGGTCCACGTGTGTAAGTGTTATAACGGTGCTGCACCTCTCTAACTCACAGTGAATTAGGTGGAAGACAGAAAAAAGCTTTGCATACGATTGTACAATTAAGCCATGTACTGTATATACAGTCATCTTCAGTAACTGCAGAGTATGGGTGCAAATGAGACTTGTTTGTCAGATTAAAAGTACCTTTAAAAAAAAAACTTTTTAAGCAGATTTAAACATGTCTATTACTAAAAGGAGTATTTCAGACTGATCAGTCTGAAATATTCTACTCTCAAATGTCATGTTTTGATGACAGTAAGATTGAAGTCACAAATAACCATAAATTACAGAAATAAAGGCTTCAAGAGTGAGTTGAATCACTGAAATAAATAGGCTTTTCAATAATATTCTAGTTAATGTTACATGAATGTATACACGAAACGTTACGCATTGTATTTCCACACTTCTCATCAGATTCAGCTAAAGAATTTTTCCTGCAGACAATCAGATCTTCGCAGGATTTTTTATCGGTGCCGACGAGTAGACATTTCAATCCGGAAACGTAAAGAGAGAAGAACAAACAATAATGAACATGATCATAACTTTACTTCTTGAAGAAGACGTTGTCCTCCTCCCAGAACCAGGTGTATGTCAAGTTGCGAGGATAGGCTTCCGCCTGGCAGGTGAAGAAGGCATCCTGCGAGATGTTCACCGTTATGTTCTCTGGTGGTGAGATAATAAACGGAGGGCCTGGCGGGAGCACACAAACAGTGGCACACATACAGGGTGACTTTTAGCTCATTTAAGTAATGTCTTAATGTGTCACATAAAAATGGTCAACTAAATATTTAAATTAAAGATATGCAGAGAAGTCGACTGATAACCAGTGCGGATTTTTAGCTAAACTAAAAACTGAAAACCCTAGTCCAGATTATACTAAGGTCGCCTTGACAACAACACTCTTTGAAGTGGACTTTTTGTCTCAGCGTAAAAAAGACTCAACATTAGTCATTTTCAGTAGGTGCTCAAACTAAGCCAAAGAAAGTCCAGAGATATCAAAACCTTTTTAAACTTAAAACATTCTTTAAAAGGTCTGATGTTTCCTCTGTCTGCAAAAGAGTGAGTGAGAGTGAGACCTTCGGCAGAATCAAAAAATAGTTATTCTTTTAGTTAACTCGAGGTTTAAACTATCTGTAATAGAACAGGCTGTATTTGAAACTTGGCATCAGCATCTAACAAAATATTTAGTTAGAAAGGGAGCTAAATATTTAGTTTGAAAATAAATATTTCTTCTGGTAAACTACACATTTAGCTACTTGGCAAACTAAACAATAAACTAAATATTCAGCTTATTTAACTCTGAGTTGGAAAAATAAGTACATAGGCCTGAGTTAGCTAAACATTTACGTAATTTACAAACTAAATATTTAGTTTGCTGCATAGGAGTTAAATATATAGTTGGTGAACTAAATATTTAGCTTCAAACTAAATATTTAGCAGACTCACTAAACACTTAGTTTAGTGAGCCCAACTAACTGAATAGTTGGTTTTAAAACAGTGACTTAAATAAATTAATGAATATTAAATATCATGGTGAAAATATGACTTTGAAAAATTAACCCCCAATTTTTTCTCTTAAGCTATATAAGTCAAATTATTGTTGTTAATTTTTGACTGTATAACTTTTCAAATGTCACCCCAGCACGCCAGGCAGAAGGTCTCCAATGCACAAAGATGATGGAGGTACCGCCATGTCCTCATTTCCTACTCTTTGTTAGCGAAGGAAAGCCATGCACTAAGAAAACCACAGCAGACAAACAGAAACTGGGTGGTGCGCTGTCTGCTTGGAGAGGACTGTTGAATTTTTCATAACTGGGAAAACGAGCACCTGAAAGATAGGGCAAAATATAATAAAGAATTTTAAGAAAAATTGCATAATAACTGTCTGTGATGCTGAGTCTGAGAAGAAAAACACGATTTCTATGGCTTTTGTTCAGGTCTTTAATACCAGACATCACATTTTCCAACTTCACCAAAAGCAAGGCAGACATTTGTTTGCTAAGGATTCAAACTCTTACTTTCTGTAAAGAACAGCAGATCTGGTGGAGCAGAGAAATACCTTTCACTTTAGTGAAGTGTAATCTGCCTGATTGAAACTGGAGATAGAAAATGTCCTACAGGATAACAATCCAAAACATTTCAGAGACCAGGATAGCTCACTATAATCATATCTGCATAAAATCACCTCAAAAGAAATCACTGGTTAGCATGAATCCCTCATAATAGATGCAGATTTTCATATATTTATGACCTAAAAGCAAGACAAGAGGTATATCATGAGAAGACGGATTTGACAGAGAAGAGGGATTACAGCGGGAGCTGAAAGTTTCATCTTCTTGCCTGGATTTTAATCATCTTAATCTTTATGGGTTTTTCTCAGTTTTCTAAGCTGTGGCATTTTGGGAGTAAAAAACACTTTTTCTCCTTAAATAATAGAAGTATTTGTGTCTTCAATATATAAGATGAATCCAGATTGAATTAATAAAAAATAAAAATTTATTTTTCCAAACTGACAAGTTATGGGTTCAACTCCACTTTTCTCCTGCCACATGTTGATATGTCCCAATCAGTTTACTTCTTAAAGGAGTCATGGATATTTAGACCAAGTAAAATCTGATTTTAGCGGCTCACTTTGTTACTGTTGCAATCATCCATCTCTACATTCTGCTAAAATGCAGAGAGGAAGATAATATATGGCTGACCTGTACGGGAGTACACTGTAAATCTATTGAACTGTTTGTCTTGCAAAATGTTTTTAGGTGACATTTGTTATGATGCATGACTGCATGTAGAAACAGATTTGGACAAACGGCTGGACGAGCCAAATTGTGCTTAGTAAACTGATTGAGAAAAAGACAAACTGTCCATGCAGAGACAGAACTTTCTATTTAGTGTAGCAAGACAAATCCCTGACGTCCTAAAGGGAAAGGGTGAGGAGCTAAGACCAGTTTCTGAATTAATTATTTCTAGCACACAGAAAAATATATTGAGATAATTATACAGCATTTGCCATGGGAAAGATGATGGTGCATGCTGCTAAGAGGAAACAGAGACAGTAATTAGAATAAATCTACACGTGGTTGTGCCAGTGTAGTCGTGGGAAAAAGAATGAATAACAGAGGATTATTTAATATATATATAAGTATATATACTTCAGGTTTGATTTAACCCTTACCGACAAAACTACACTATGCTGTAGTTTACACTATGCTGAAAACTACAGGCTGTAGTTCAATTAGCAAGAATGAGAGAAAATATGATGAAGAAATATTCCAGTGGGAAAGAGACTAGAAGTGATTCTAGATAACAAAACAATTTGTGCCTTTAATGACTAAATATATTTTCATGTTAAATCTTAAAAGAGTGATTAGAGATGAAAATATACATCCTGTTAAAAATGACTTACTAAAATAGAGCGGGTGTGTGCAAAGTTTCCTGATGATTTTCTAATCATGACACAAAGAAATTCTCCTGTGAGTGAATGCATTTGTGGTTAAAACAGCAACAAAGAACATGATGATACAATTGAAATTGGTTTACTGCTGAGTTGTATCATTTATTATTGTTTCAGACTGGTTCCAAATATCCCACTGGAAATGAAACAGGGATTCACACACAAAAGAAAACACAAATGTGTAATTTGTTAGAATTTAGCTTCACACAGGGACACACACGCCCACATAGTGAGCCAATGTTGCTGCGTTAAAGTGTTTATCCCATATGCTAGCACTGATTAGCAGCGTGCAGTTTGATACTTGAACATGCAGAGTGCTTCCATCTGCCAGCTAGTCTGAAGGACAACCAGGACTATGTGAGCCTGGTGGTAATGTTGCTGGCGATGGCTGCCAGTGTGTGCCTGTGCCAACCCAGCCTATTTGGAACAAGCTGGGTCCTGAAGATTGGTTGGCTCTGTGGCGTCTGCTGATCTGCTGCTCACTGGCTTTCCGGGAGGCCGTCTATCAATCCGCATTTCCCAGAAATTATACAGGACAGTCATGAATTGTGACCTGACCCCGGCGTTGTGCAACAAATCTTATTGTAACAATGATATTTATGACTCTGCTGGCTGTGGATAACAATCTCTTTGTGGACTCCAAATCTATACAGTACGACGCATACATATGTTTTAAGTACTGTTTAAGACTTAATGAGATCCAAGATCCTGAACATGAACCATAAGCAGCAAGGAAACAGAAAAATCCCACAACTACAGTTAAAGATCACCGTTAAGCCACTGTGGTGTTTGAGACAATCTAACACTTCTAACAATACTCCTTTACCTCTCTTGTACTTTGTTTTGGCTAATTTATTGCTCTGAGTATATTGGCCTATTCTCAGTCTATATATTCCAGTGAAAGATTAATCAAATACAAAATTTGCAGACATTTCAATAATGGAGTCATCACGATTACTCCGACGAAGTGTTTCAGCCCTACTATAAATACCCAGAAAACATAATTATATACTATTGCTGAATTTTCACTAGGAATGAAGGCCAATTATTTGATGTAAAAGTGTATGGAAAGGATTCAGTTATTGGACTGGTTGCCTTGCTAGGTCATCAGTCCGTCACAGGGCAACACAGACGCACAGGACTAACAAGCATGAATTTAGAGAGGCATGTTTTTGAACTGAGGAAGGAAGCCTGAGTACCGAGACAGAAGACACACATCCACATGGAAAAACATACAAACTCCAGGCAGAAAGATTTCAGGATGGGATTCAAACTCATGGCTCTCTTGGTGCAAAGTAACACAGTGTGGACAGCTTCTCATTATGTCTGTGTTTAAATGAAGGCAAAAATATGCAAGAGTGATGGAATTTGTGAAAAAGTGAATCGGTGAAAACCATGCGCCAACCTTGTACTAGCAGCCTTGTTGTGTGTATGGCCTCTCCCTGGGAGCTAAAGGCTCGGCACGTGTAGGCCCCGCGATCTTCCCGGGTGATGGATAGCACCGTCAAATTCCCATCAGACACCTACAAGCATTAAATAATGTTTAGCTTTCAAAAACAGGTCATTACTATGGAGTAACCTGGCTTAAGTCAAGTTAAGTCATGTTTGTATGTATTTCAGCAATAAGGCAGTTCGAGGTGCTTTACACCATAAAAACATCAGTCAGTTATCAATTATGAAACAAGCAATAAACTCTTAATCTACAATCACACCTCTCCAAAAACGTACAGCACACATTCAAAAGTTTTGAACTGTGATTTGTTTTCTTTTACAGAAGAGACAAAATAAAATTCCTGTTCACCATTGTCAACTCCAAAGGAGTCACTGAACTGGTTTATAAAGCCTAAAGCTAAAATAGACGCAGGCGATATGTTGAATATATTTGGTGTATTCAGAGTAAAGTCAAACAAAAACATAAAAATTTGATGATATTAAATGATTATTTTTCTTCAATGTATGTGTGTTTTTCCCTAACATCAGTAACTTGCACCATGTCGTTTTGCGGCGGGACACATGAAAGGAGTTCCTGTCCGCGGACCTACACTACATCCCAGGAGGATTGACTTCTCCGTTCCCTTGCAGAAGAACTCCTGATCCCTGCTGAAACAAGCTTCTGTCCAATACCAGAGGTCAAATAAATCACCCAGTGTCTGGCTGAGTTGTAGTGCTTTCTGGTCCGGTCTTTAAGCATTATCCTGGATCCTCATTAATAACTATAATCTGTCAGGGCGTCGCTTAATGCATCGGTAGGACCGGCACACAGAGGCAATAGTTCTGGGTTCGATTCCCCACCTCAAGACCTATGATGCATGTCTTCCTCTCTTATTTCTCTTCTTCTTGATTGTGATTGTGACCAACTAAAACTTTATCAACCCCGTGTCTACCTGAACAAAAACCTACTGATTCATACACCTTAGTAGAGTTCGTGTGTATGACTCTTGATTCGACCAATCGGTTTTCTAAAATTTTGTCTAACGTAGCCAGCATCTGGTTTCTTTATGGCCCAGATGTCTTTTATGACTTCCTGGCCATAGAGGACTTTGGCATAATTGTTGCATGCTCTTGGAATGGCATATCTTTCTTTCATTAATACCATTATGTGAAGGCAACAACTTCCACTGTGTGTCATTGGCAAACATCAATCCCTGTTGTGCAATATCCATGTCAGTTGGTCTATCCTGTTAATAGTAACAATTTTAGATCCATCCTAAAAACAAGCCCACATCCCAGGTGGATAGATGGAACCGAATGGCACCGAACATCTACCTTGTACTTGGCACTGCTGATCAGAAGCCTGCCTTCTCGCAGCCAGCTGACAGAGGGTTTTGGGTTGCCGAACGCCGTGCAGCTCAACGTGATGCTCCTCCGTTCCTTGGCCTCGACATACTGAGGTGGTGTGTCTGTGAATGTGGGAGGGGCTGAGGAGACACAGGACAGGAATGACATGAACTACATGAGGAACCAGTAGGGACCATTCTTACATCACTAACATAATGCAGGATCTATGTATATTTTGTCTTCATGTCGGTCTAAAGCTCACTAAAACATCCAAACCTTCAGAAACACTTTTGAAGACTTCTGACAAGTGCGAGAGATGACAGAAGTAGTAACACCTCTTAGGTTTTCACAATTTGTCCACAAACTTCAGTACATTTTATATGAGTAGCACATAGACAAAATAAAAATAAAAAATTATTTTCAATATTTTTAAAACCTTCCACATGCTAAATAAACACTACATTGAATTTGTGTTTTGCCTGAACTCTAAATAAAAGCCACTAAAGTTTGTTCCTGTAATTTAAGGAGCCCAGATCTGTAGATGGCAAAGAACGGATGCTTCCCTTCAAGCCTGAAAGAGCTTCAGAGCTTCTGCCAGTAAGAATGGGATGAGCTGCCTACATCCAACTGCAGGGCTTACTACAAAGACTTTAAGCTCAAATGCTGACAGAAGCACAAAGGATCAAGTTAAGAGTTGAGACTCTTTCATATTTGAGACAATTCATGGTTTGAATAGTTTTATTAAATATATTTAAAACAATTCATTTTGGTTCTAGGTGTTGCTCTGGTTTATGTGCACTTGTCTGCCAAGGCTTCTGCTGCAGTAATGTAATTTCACAAAGATCTTAAGAAAAGTCCAGCCTTTCAGGTGGATTTACTCTGCTGGATACCAACCCTGATGTTAATCCCTTGTGTGACTGTCATTAGGACAGAACATAGTCTTCTATAACTTTTCAGAGGGATAGAGCCTCTGAAAAGTCCTGGTCAGAGAAAAAGAAGAAAAAGTCAATCATCCACCGTGCCAAATGAGCCCCGTCTTCGACACAACCAACACGCCCCAAATATGGGTTTGTACAGATTAGAATGTTCACAAAGTTTTTAAGTGTTCATATGAGTTCAAGTGTGTGAAAACGTGGTCTGAAAACTACCTACCGTTTTATATGTGGGTAAAGCTAGTTTAGTGAGACGAGTTTAGTGTGTCGGCCTCCAACTGGACTACAGGATAAGTTCAGTTGTGGGCTGGGATTCCATCTTCCCAGCTGCGCAGTTGTTTATCTCACCAGATTGTTCAACAAGGTTTGAGTTAATCCAAGTTTATCAGAGTTAATCCAAGGTCACCCAAGTCCACCTGGTCAATTCCAAGATAATTTTACGCTGAAACAGATGAAAACGTCCCCCATTGCTGATTGTCTCCTTCCAGGAGTGTAGAGAAAATCAGTGTATCTTTGCTCCGTGGCCACAACTGGTCAAACGTAATTGTGTAACTTCCATGACGGATGCAGCTACTCTGGGAGTATTCACAGACAACACAAAGTGGGACAGAAATATAGTGGAAAGAAATATGAATATATATAGTCTTTTTTCCCCCAGGCTACACCAGCAGACAGGTTCGCTACAACATTGAGGACTAGAGACTTGAGTTTGCCATGGAAGTAGCTGGTGAACCATTTATGTTGATTTGGCTGTATGTTCTGGTTTATTATCATACTGCAACACATGTTCTGTTTTATGGCAAGGAGCCGATGATTTTTATTAAAGATGTCCTGGTATTTTACACGGTCTCTGATGTTATGCATTTTAACAAGCTTCACTGATCCTTGGGAACAGAAACTGGTTAAAGCATCACAGATCCTCCATCATAGCTTTCCGGATATCCATCCTTTGTTTCACAGCCGACCCACATGAAGTATTTGTGGATGGACTTTATGGAAGACATTTTGAAATAAAGGTGTGAGCCTGGACTGCTACAATCTTCAAGGACATGACATGTTTTTTTTCTTAGGAAAAAAAAAAAGTTGTGTATTAAAGACATTTATCAAAACTAGATGTCTTTTTGTGACAGTACATGTAAAACTGAACATATATATATAGTATATATATATGATTCATCTTGTAATATTTTTGTTCTCTTTTCTGTAAAAGACGGCGCTTTTTATAGTGCGGCAGCGGTTTTGTAAAACCCTTCTACTAGATCCTCTGGTCTGCTCAGGATAGCTGGGATTATAAACAGGGATGATTATTAATAACAAGCGAGCTATCGTCCGAGCCAAACACAGTTACATTTATTCAATCTCTCTGTTTTACCCCAGTTCAACTCTGCTCCATCTGCATTTACAAGATGATATCATCCACGATTCAAGCATAATTTAAACCAACATTCAAATCTCAGACTAATCAACTTAGGCCTGAAGCTAATCTTCTTACAAGCATAATCCCATAGCTTCTCATATGCTAACATGATATTCCATGCGCTGCCATGAGCCAGGGCAGTGCTAATTCCAGGCCTCACATTCTGTCACCGCAAACTGCCTGCGACCCTGCAACGTGTAACTGAGGAACCAGACCAAAACGTTATAATAAAGCATGTATTATGTTGGAAACTGTAAATGGCAAAATGAAGATGGGTGTGCATTAAAGTGTGGATAACATAATGCATCACATATACATAAATATGAAGAAGTTTGGACACAACACATAAGACAGCTAACACACTGATGAGATGTACACAAGTACTAAATTCATTGTTTATTCATTAGCATGAACATTAGCATGACTGTTAATTTAGATGCATCTTTTCTTTTTCTTTTTTATTAATTAAGTTTGGACTAAAATCACAGAAATATTTTTCTTCTGCTTCATAAATATAGTTCTCTGATTCAAACAATGTTTTTTCTACGACTATTTTTGTTGGCTGACCGAGACTCTCCAGGGTCTATGGACGCCTAACACACAGAAAGGGAGATATAGCCAGAAATATGGCTAAAACACAGTGGGAATCACACTCACAACTCCAGGCTTCTGAATATTGTTATTCTATTTGGAGTGAAGATCCGATGAGGTTAACAGAAACCAAACTAGACATCATGCAAAATAAATAAATTTTAAAAATCCAGCTTTCTTTCACTTACTTTCTGTAAGTTTTAAAACGTGAGAACGTTTTAACTTCAGTTAGCATATAAAGTGAGACACCAATGTTTTCAAGCATAGTCATATTCCTTTTTAAAGGCGAGATTCAATTTAGGAAAACTTGAACAACTGAATGTAACTATCTGCCAGATCAGGTTTACAAAACTGAAACATTTAATATTGTGGCTTTCACTAAGAGTCAGTGGGGTGTTTAGTCATGCTGAGGGCTTAGGAAAAGAACCGGGCTCAACATTATAAGGCAGCACCATGTGGAGTCCAACAACGGCTAACCGAGTCTAGAGGGGATGTGACCAGAAGAAGGAAGAAGAAGAGTTGTCAGCTTGACGAAAGAGAACCACGAGCTCTAATCTATTTTCATCTAAACAGAAATCTATATGCAGCACTTACTCTTCAGTGACAACAAGGCTGACAGTTCAAAAACACGGACAAGCTATGATGTTTGACAATGTGGATTTCAGACGAGCGACTATAAATAGAAGTGCAGAACCCTTAGCATTTAAGAACCTATCTGCGGAACTCATAAGAAGAATTGTCCATGTTTTTGTGATGTGGAAAGACGAGAAAAGCTTAAACAAACCGGTGATGCTGTTTCCCAGGTGATGCAGATGGTTTTCCTGGTGCTAGCAGAGCTTTAAGGAGAGTTACCACTGAGGGAGCATGTGTACTCTGAGGTTCTGACTGGCTTACAGTGGTTGTGTTGTTTTGACACCATATAAACACTAAGATATTCTCAGGAATTAAATTGTCCTAAATTTAAAATTATATATCTGTCATAACATGTAATAAAAAATAATTACATCAAAATGCATCTACTAATACATCTTGGTTAAGAGCCAGACTAATAATAGATGTGTTTGCATGTTGGCTGCTCACAAAGCATTAAGCAACAAGAAATTATTCAACTATTCGCATAATAAATCAAAAATGAGCTCAATAAATTCTATTCCAATTAGTTGTATTTGTTAGAGGGCAATTTTGTTTAGAATCCATTCGATTTATGGTTTCAGTTGTGCATGATTTTTATTTCCCATTTATTTTTTTTGTTTTTAGTTGTGTTTTATTTTGGATATTTAAAATGTCTTCCACTTCAATACTGGGATGTCCCGTACAACATTTTTAAGTCTTACACTATCAATAAATTACTTTAAAATTGTTTAAATTGACAACATTTTGTTTATTGCAATAATTTCTGGGACAAGTTATCATCCAATAAAATGTATCGTGACAGTCCAAGGCATACTTTATGCCACAATCATTATGTTAGCTGAAAATGATCTCAAAACAACATTATTGTTTATCGCAATAAATTCTAAAACTATTGGACAATCTATTGTCCATATACTGTACATTTGTATTGTGACAGGCCTGCAAAGCATGTGGAATAAGGCCACCAAACAGAGCTGATCTCAGTTGTTTTTGGTGTAGTAACACCACAGACTGATGTCATGTGACTAAAGTGCTGCAGGTCAAGTCTGGTTTAGTGACAGAAAGCTGAAGGGCACGGAGAAAATGACAGGAAGGGGAACGAGGCAGAGGAAACCCGAGGCTTCACACAGAACAGAGAACAGCAGAAGTGAGTCGAAGGGATGCAGGGAAGAGAGAAATTCTGAAGAAACTGAGTTAATGTGCCTTGACCCCAGGGGTAGGCGCCAGCAACACATATAGGATAATACACCATATGTGTTACCACAGTAACAAGTGTCCTAGAGCGTCTGATTAGAGGATGATGGAGGCTTTAGCTGGCAAATGAGGGGATGGATATTTCGTACTGAGTGGAGTATGAGGAGTACAACTCTAGAGTCTGGTACTTGTCTGGTGTTCTCGTCTAGAAACAGTGTATGTAACGCAGCGTGGAAGTGCAGGTTGGATGACAGGGAGGAGCTCTGTGACAGCAGCTTTCATGTGACCTGCGCTGCAAACTAACCCAGTCGTATGTCCAACTGTGTCAGTTTTCAGAGAACTGTTAAACGGCTCCACCTTGCTAGTTATCTGCTGACACACAGGAAGTAACATTCCACTGTGTCTACCTACTGCAAAATATTCATAGCCCATGAACCTTTTACATTTTTGTCACATAGCCACAAATGTCAAGGTTTCATTAGGCTTTTTGTGAAAAACTGAAATAAAATAGGTCACGTTTGTGAAGAAAAAATAAATTGAGACACCTTTTTTTTCTCCAAATATTTGTAAAGAGAAATTGGACATGCAATGTGATGTGCATTTCTATTGAAAACTCCCTACCAGCTGCAAGTCCTTTGGAATATGTCTCCAGCAGCTTCACACATCCACAGACCTGACTGTGCTCACATCTACAAAAACGAATCGAACAAAGAGGGAAAACAAACCAGCTCAACCTTTAGTTTCCTGCTGCACAAAGCAAAATTTTTGTTACATTGGACCAGAGTACCTTCTTCCACATGTTTGGTGTGTCCTCCACGTGGCTTGTGGCAAACTGCAAATGGTCTTCTTGGCGTTTTTTAAACCATAGCTCTCCTCTTACTCTTTTTTTAATAAGACCTAGAGTTGTGGACTGCAGAACTGAAGTTATGTTGAAATGTGTACCCACATGGACCATTGAACATGGCTGATTAACTATGGGTCTTCCTAATGTTGTCCTTACCCAGCCTGTCAGTCAAGGTTAATGTCCTTCTTTTGGTAGGTTTACTAGTTGTGCCACACGTTTTCGATTTTAAGACGACAGATTGAACAGAGCTCTGTAATTTAGTTGACTTCTGAAGGCAATTGGATGCACTATATTTTATATGGAGGTATCAGAATAAAGGGGATTAAAGCATCCTGTAAAACTTGTAAAAAAAAAAAACGTATGCCTTTCACACCACAGTTAGGCATTAGTTTGTTTTGTTTATCACACAAAATAACACATCTATTGAATTTTGTGGTTGTATGGCCCTGTAGCACAACTTGTGTGAAGAATGGAGCGGTACAACTCAATATCTGATTTAAACTCATTGGATTTCATAATGGTTTGGAACTGTAAACGGCAAAAAAATAAATAAAAGAAGTTCGAAACAAACTAATACATAATTTTTCCTCTTCTAGGAATTTTATGAAAAAACTGTAAAGTTGACTCATTGTTCTGCATGTGTATAGCTATGTACATACAGTGCGCATGGAGCGCTACTTGGTTTTCTGTTTCACGAGAGCTCTGTTATCTTTTGGAGGAGAGAGTGGGAGCAACCAGTAAGGTATTGGGTACTTAAATAACAATAATAAATAAGTTTCCCACATCTTTAGACTGAACAGCTCGAATAAAGCATGATGCCCAATGTTTCCTACCGTTGACAGTTAGATGCACCCAGCTGCCGTTGTGGAAGGTGTCATACTGCTGCTCCAGCATGAGCACTTTACACTCGTACCAGCCTTGGTCGTCTGAACGCAAGTTCTCTATCTGCAGGGACGACTTGCCGTGCAGACGGGCCCGACCTGGACGAAACAGAAGGAGATCAGGTGTCAACAGAGAGGGAAACGGTGAAGTACGAACAGTTGGGGGGTAAATTATAGAAGATAGTCAAAGACGTTAAGGGAGCTGAATGGACGGATGAACAAAGGTCTATTTATAGAGATGAGAGACAAAAAGTACCAGACAAAAACGGAATAAACATTTGTCAGAGGGTTGGATGAAGTCTCAGCGTCTTATTGAAACATCACAACACATAAAGCCGGTTTCTAAGGACACTGTGGAGTGTAAACATCAGACATCAAAGCTGCAGTTGGATACACAGAGCAATCTATCATTTACGTATCCCTGAGATGCCCTGTTTTCCATGAGTGTGGTGCTCTATTTTAAAAGACGCACTCAGGCAAGGACAGGTCGTTACTCCCTTAGAGGGATGGGGAGAAGCCAACATGACAACATGCTTAAGATGGATGGTAACCCTTGGGGTTACTCACAATCCATCAGGACAGATATTAGCTTTGGAGTTGGTAAGTAGAGTCAGGAGTAGCTGGATTCCACTATTACAGATCACAGATCAAAAGCTGAGACTGGGGTTAGCAAGCTGCTCCAGGCAATCAGGCAACTGGATCAAAACAGATGGAAGCAAAGGCAAAACAAAGGGCTTCCAGAGTTCCAGCATTAATCCCCTCACTGCCCAGTTGGAGGGTGTTTCTCAGTGCAATTTAAGAAACATGCATAAATGTCAAGACTTGATTATTATAGTAATTTTAAGTAATGCAGGAAGCTAAGAATATACAGTAAGTGTGGCACCAGGGCAGCTTATGTCAGATTCTGCTTTTTTCTGAAATCCGTTTTTTGTTTTTTGCTTTGTCGTTTATGCTGCTAATTTAGATACAACTGGAGTCAGACTTCTGTGTTAACAGTTTCCAACTAAAAGGAAGAAGAATGTCGATGTCACACAGCGGCGCGATGCGATAATGGACGCTATATGGATGGATTTTAAAGTTACCCAGCAATGCTACGTCACAACATCATAATAAAGAAAAAGCACAACTAATAGTAATGAATCCAATGTTGGGGAGCTTTGACTGCTCCTTCTGTAAAAAAGTCCTGATTGTGAAGGAATCTGCTTCAATGACACAGACTTCTTTCATAATTGCATAATTATAATTTTTAGCCATTGTTTACATCCGGATTTACAGAGTCTTGCTTCTTCTGGTGCAAAATTAAAACACTCAACTTAAAAGTTGGATGAAATGTGATGTGCCAGTTTTGTCTGCAGATCCTTTGAAAATTATCAGTTACGTATCTGATCATTATGGAAGTGGCAGAAATGGGATATTTTTGGAGAAGTGAAGACATCCGAACTGAGCTGTTCAAACTGCTCTGAAAAAGTCAGACATAGGTCACAAAAGAAAGACAAAAAAACCCGAATTTGCCTGCAGTGTAGTTCCACATAACATATCTGCACCAATGAGAAAACCATTAAGAAAACTATGAGCTTCTATTTGTCTAGTTTCCATTCATTGCTGTTTTCTTTGTGACTGAAACAAGACAGAAGAGGGATGGCTTGCTGCTTATTTATGCTAGGCTATTTATTTCATACCGATGAGCCTTAAACGCTAATTATTTCTACACTAAAACTGTAAAGATAATTTGGCTTCACTTGGCACTTTCAGTTCTTATTGGCTGAGTGTTAATTTTATATTAAAGCATTAAAGCAAATGAGAAGCCACGCTCTAGTGAGTCTACATGAACGCAGTACTAATGTGTGACTCACTGTAAACTATCATCTAAGATTCCTTTTGAGAGTGGAGTTCCCCTGGCTGCAGATGGTGGTAAAATACCAGAGAGAAAATTCACAGCATGACTGAAAATACCATTAAAATCTTGATTTTAACTCTATTTATACAAAGTAATACAGATTAAAGAGACAGCAGAAAAACGACATAAAATACTGGAGAGAAGTATTTGACCTCTTTTCGTGTTAGTTTTTTTTTTTTTTTTTTGCCATGCTTAATGTTTCTGATAATCAAATTACCAAAAAAAACAGGTAAATAGAAAATTCACTTTTCAGTGATCCTTTCATTTTCTAAGGGGAAAACAATTATTGATTAATGAAGAATGGGCCAAAATTACTCCACGCCAAAAGGATAAAATTCTCTGCTCGATGGTAGCTGTTGCAATTTTTCTCTTTAAAAAGTGTACTTTGAATTTTGTTTAATTTTGTCTGATGTTAAAATTTGTTTCATGATCGGAAACATTTCGGTGTGACGAGCACCAAGAAGAAGAAATCTGCAAGGGGACAAATCCTTAAACATCGCTGGACATTTCCACAGACGATTTCTTTACCAGTTTACAGCAGACAGGTCAAGCTTACCAAAGACGGGAGTAGCATCCTATTATGTGTTACATTTTTTAACAATACTTCCAAAATGATTCAAATCAGTGTGAAAAGTTGGTTGATTTCCATTCTGAAATATCCAGACATTGTCAGGTTACTAAAATTAAAAGCATGAATATGTTTATGTCTGGGTTCTGAACAGATGGCTCGTTCATGGACTTAAACTAGTGTAAAACACTAGCATATTTGTGGCTTGCGTACTGATAATGGCATAGCTGCAGACAAATTCCAATTAACTGTGTGGCCTGAGAGTTTAAACTATTACTACCAGGGGACTCTGTAAAACCCTGAACAAGAATCCTTGATCCCTTAAAGCTCGAGGGGGCTGATAACGAGATCTTGGGAGACACCACGGCTCTGTAAGCTGCCTGGCTTGCTTTAAATTCTGCAGGACAAAAAAAAAATAAAAAATCACATGTGGTAATAGCTAAACCTTAGTTGCCCCTGAAGGCCACTATGAAATATTGCAAAGGCCTGAGATGTTTTAACAAGGCGATGGACTGCAATAAAACGCCGCAGCCATAAACTGATGATCATTGCTAAGAAAACTAGAAAACCGACAGACCGTGAAAACATTTGAGTAGCACACCCAAAGCCAAAGAACAAAAATAACAGCAATAACTGCTATTATGTTTAATTGTGTTCATGATATTTGATTTCAAGTTATTGGAGCCAAGTTGCAGCATCTAAATTTGAAGTAATAAGTTACTAGTTGTCTGCTTTCCTGCAGTTAGCTAATTACTTAAATAAATATATTTTCTATCGTTTTCATTTGATGTAAATACAATTCAGGTTTTCTTTAGGGGGGCGGGGGGAACTAACAGCTAGCTTACTGCAACGCAAGACCAAAGTGGAATTCTGCAATCTATCTTAAGATAATTGTCAAAACTGTCATAGGTTTATGAAGGTGCTCTTTAATACAATTTTGTGCTATTCAAGTGCATTTGTTCTATTTCAGGTATTTGCTCTGACTGTTTATCCTAAGAGCATGTTGAACACGAAAGATCTTTGGTATCATGTTCAGTCGTGGACTTCAACATAAATAACTGCTTCACGCAAATCTTTTGCAAGTTTAACAAAAAGAACTTCAGAGAAGAACCAATCTACCTTCACTCACAGCTAAGAAGAGATATACCGTGGTTTTAAAAAGTTATCATTTCAAGAACATTATATTTTCCCGGCATACTGCTCCTACAGTTTAAAGTCCCTTTAATAAATTGCTAGTGAAAGTGAAGGGAGTCACCGATCCCGCCATTCTTCTGTTTGCAAGAACAACAACCAGCTCCTTGGCAGGTTCTGGGTTTGAAACTAATTGATGCTGCCTATTACTGGTGTTAAGGAACATTTTGAAAGTAGTCGAAAAGCTAAAAGTGATGTTTGAAGTTAGAAACATCATGGTGTGGGCTGTCTTCAGTTAACGGTATTGGTAGACTTCATATGACTGAAGGAAGACTGAATGGGGAAGTGTACCAGAACACCTTGATATGAATCCAAATATGGAACAAGTGTGGATTTCCAAGCAAAATAATTGTCATAAATGCACAGCCAAGGAGACCTTTAATAGGGTCAAGATACAAATAAAAAATAATTTAAGAAAAAATTGCTACAATATAATTATCCTTGTATTTATCTATAGTCGCATGATTTCTGCAATAATGATTTTTTTTACACAGACCTGTGAAAACCGCTGCTCAAGTTCTCACTACAAACAGGAAGGTAGAGCACATCCCTCCAGTTCTTACACTGGCTCCCTGCAGCTCAGAGAATAGGCTTTAAAATGCTCCTGTTCATAAATCACTGAATGACTTGGCACCAAAACACATTAGAGCTCTGTTGCTGTTGCATCAGACTATTCAGATCTTCTGGTTCTGGTCTGCTCTGCATCCCCAGAACCAGAACCAAACGTGGAGAAGCAGCATTCACTAGTCTGCAAACAAACGTACAGAAAAGTGCAAAACAGTTGAAACTCTGAGCTGTGTACATCAACGAGCTGCTTGCGTTATGCTGACGCAATGTTGGCATCCGGGTCCCTAAATCTTTCAAAAATGTGAAACCAGTTCAGATTTCAACTCTGACCCAGACATTCAATATCAATTCTACTCTATGTTTTTTTTACGACTTCAATCCGCACTTAATCGTTGCTTGTTTCCAGGCCGCACTTTGCTGACAATGGACCGGTAATTGTGGTGGTACTGCAAACTTGTTTATCCATGTGATCCTACATTGACAGACGCATAACTTTCCAACGCAGTTTGATTTTATTTCATCTAAGTTTTTTTTTTTTTTTGCTTTTGTTTTTTTGTCGGGGAGTGTGTAAGGGAGAACTGCTCTCCCTCGACTTCAGGAATTTTATCTGATGCGACCGGCTTTGGTTTTGTGTCAGACAGTTGTGATTCCGATGTCGGCCTGATATTGTTGCTTTGCCTGACTGCGCTCTGAATTGACTCCTTATTTGATCAAAACCAGCAGCGCTGCATGCTCAGCAGCTTTATTGATCTCATGCAGCACTGCATGTGGAGCAGACAATTAGATTTTAAACACACAGCAGGTAGAAAGATCCGAAATAGTATTATTATACAGAATAGGGTAGATGGGGAAAGAAACATATGATATTGGGGTGTAGACTGTGGGTCAGGTCACATGCTTATTGGTTGTTTTTCTGGGCAATTCTAGTATTTTATAAATAATATTGCAAAAATAAAACTTTCATGTATTTACAAAGTGCAGTTTTCACGTTTATGTTTCAGGAAAATGTAAATATCAGACCGATACACAGCGCTGGCAAACAGGGAACAGATTTGGGTGGAAAACCCCTGGTAACTGGCTCTAAAGGAAAAGCATTGATTGGAAAACTCCCTACTTGTGCTGCTAATGTAAGGCCTAAAATATTCAACAGTGCTTTTCATGACACAAGAAACAGCAGCAAATCGAAGCCACCATCTCAAAGATATGACGATGATGTGCCGAGCGCACAAAGGACCGTTTCATTCTATAAAAGTGGCAGCGAGTTACTGCATAATGCCTCCATGTCATTTGACTGCAGCAGTAAAATTAAAGGCACCAGTAAAAACAGAAAAGATCCATTTAGACCGCAAGCGCTGATACGGCCGATTGTGGTTAGAAGTCACAGAGGGGTTTTGGTGGCATTTAAAACGAACACTCTAAAATCTCACTAGCCTTGTTTTGTCTCCACACTCCATTAACTACACAAAATCACAATTATGTCATTATCACACACAAAATCCAGTGTGGGCAAACTTAAAAGCCTCTTCTTTCACTAATGAACTCAGCAGCGTGTAATCCCACAACAGTAATTATTCAGCTCAAGCAAAATCCAGTTCTTTGAGGAGCGAGGAACGTTTACCAGAGCAAATAAGAGAAGAAGAATATGTGCTGGTTGAGACTGAAGTCAGAGAGTCTCTTTCATATGTGTAACGTAGAGGGAGGGAGCGTGCGGAAAGTCATTAACAGACAATAGCAATAATCTCAAACTATCTTGGGAAGGAAATCAAATATGTTAAACCGACAGCAGGGTTAAGTGGTCTCAAAATACCTGACCTATGTTGAGAATAAAAGGAAACCAACTCAAATCAGAACCTTAGTACGCTTAAAGGGGCAATATTAGGTTTTTTCCAACCACATTGTCCTATTTTATAGCACAATCAAGTTACCATGTTACCTTCAGTTGTTTATGAAAATGCTCTATATATCAAATATGACTTAAAAGAAATGTAACTTTGTAAGTTAAGGCCTTGAAATCGTAAAAGCTCCTGCTCTTTTGAAATTCTGCAGTCAGGAAGTTGTCGCATCATCGCAGCTCTAACAACCCTTTAACGTTTTTACTAGCGTTTCACTGAGATGCAGCTCATATGATGAATTCAGCAGATTCCCAGTTCCTCCAGGAGTTTTCCAATTGCTGCTGGCTAGTCTGAAGGAGTTGAGTGGGGAAGTTGCAGGGCAGAGGCGCTCTGTGAGCCGGAAGCTCTAAAACCTGGAAGCTTGGAAACTGAGGAAGACCTGCACCTCGAAGGCGGCACTTGGTCCACCCAGGTGTTTTTCACAGCTGAATGGTTGCCATGGGAGATTCAAGAATTTCTCTAACATGCATGAAGGAATAAAGGCAACAATCTGGGTATGTTTGTGATGAGAGAATAACATTATAACATGATGTAAAGTTCAAAAAAGTGTATTTTTACATAATACTGCCCCTTTGAGAAATGCTCAGAAATGGTGAAAGAAGTGAGGCTGGAAACCTCCCTGTTTCAGAGCCTTTTACAGCAACAATCAGCCCATCCAGCATCTGTGAGTCAGTTTTGATAAGTTATTTTTGCCTTTATGATTTACATGACATCAGAGATACAAAGTTCTAAAAAGTTGCTACTCCTTACCGGGAAGCTAGGTAAAGTTAGAGGTGAAGTGATAAAGGCAAACAAAGGTTTATCTTTACTTAAGAAGAACAGCTGTTGACTTGAAAAATGTTCACTGACATCATGTCACCAATACTTTATTTTAAAAACGCTTCCCAAAGGTATGAGGTTATGGATATCCTAGAGAATCCAGGGTAAAATTAAAAGCTAATCTCTCAGGGAACGCTTCATCTACTTAACGATTATACACATTCCTGTCCCACCCGTGGTGGGACTTTACTTTAGTGTAAACTTTGGAGTGGCTGAAGCTTTCATTTTGATTCTACTGTGCGAGTCACTTTAGATAAAACCATCTGCTAAACGACTACATGTTCATGAAATGACATGGAAAGCTTTATGGACTTTGCTTAACATGGAGACAAATTTTAAGTTCAATCAAGTTTTATTCTTTAAAAGGGAAAAGGAAGTTAAAAAAAAAGCCCAAGGAAACTTTAGAATAAAATAAAGATATGTTTCAAAATTATTAGAAAAACACCCTGCCTGGGATCAGCGCTCCTCCCACTGCAGACATTAGGCATGATGGGTGCATCACTTCATCTGCCTCTTTCCTAACCTAAACATGACCAATCTTTATGCTCCCTTGCAAAATGAAGCCGTTTTCTCTAGTTAGCCTGACTAATTACTGGTTTTCTTATAGCTGTTCAGTCCCAATTGCTTCAGTTCTTTTCATATTGTGGGTGTGGAACTGCTCTTTCCAGCCAATTCCCCTGCACTCCTCTACAGAGCTGTAGAGGACTGTAAAAAATAAAATAAATAGCATGGCTTCTTCAGATAAATTTCCACTGTTTACTGCACTGTAAGGTGCAGCAGGACTTACCCAGGAGTTCAGCATGTGCTGCCATAAAATCCACAGGCGTTGTCAGAACACATCTGGTGTTTCTTACAGGTAGTGATTCTGTATTTCAAACAAATATGTTCATTGTCAGCCACCCGTACTCACTGAAGACATCTCGATGCTGTACTTCATAGTGTGTGCGATGATATTCAAGACTATGCAAATCACCTTTACTTCCAGCGATATTCTAATCTGCAGCATTCTCTTGTAGGTGAGAGAGGAAGTGTTTGACATCTTTATCTGATATAGACAGTGGTGAATCAATCGGTGCCCTGCGACAGACTGGCGACCTGTCCAGGGTGTACCCCGCCTCTCGCCCGGAACGTAGCTGGTGATAGGCACCAGCAACCCTCCCGACCCCATTAGGGACAAGGGTGAACGGAAAATGGATGGATGGATGGATGAATCAATCGGTGTGCTTTCAAACAGATCTGTAGATTGGGATCACCCGTGTTAAAAGTAAAAATGTGTCTCATTACAGATAAGAGTCCAGGGTTTGTGTCTTAAATGTTGACACTGCGGATAATTTGATCCAGACATTATCGGGTTCACCTCGAGGCTCCACATTGAGGAAAAACTGGACAATACTGGTAGATTAGAGAAACATGGACGTTTTTTGGGGTGTTTTTTATTTTTATTCTTTATGCAGATGGTAAAGGTGACAAAAAAGAAAATTGTAACTCAGTTGAACTCTTTTTAGAAAAGACACACCAATTTTCTGACGAATCGCTGATCTTTAACAAGGCCGATCTGCCAATTCCGATTTTGGCTGATCTAATATTTTTTTGTCTAAAAAGCCCTAACACCTAACACAATTTTCCCCGAGCATATTATAAGTCTGGCGACCCGCCAGGCTTTTTTTTTTTTTTTTTTTTTTGCCACAGGTATCAAGCTAAACATCTGTTTTTTATTTCTTTTCAATAAATTTTATACACCAGTGATAGCAAAGATTGAACTGGATATGAGGGAGAGAGCACCAATCACACTGTCCCAATCACGAGCACTGACCAGGAGTTATACTGTGCCCCTCCAAATTTTTGTAACTTTGTGTGCCACCATTTACTCAGAACGGCCTATCTGGACCTACCGGGTCTGACAGAGCAGGTTCCTCTGTTCCACCATTTCTCTGAATCCTCTATGAAGGCTGTCTTTTGGGAAGATACCGCACCAACATACATGTCAAGTCTAAAAGGCTCACCGGTTGCTCAGTTCTTGTTGGATAAATTGTATTTTTAGTAATTATCAAATATTCGTTGTATCATGTAGCTTTGTAGTAACATTTAGATAATGTTTAATTATATGCTTTTTCTCTTTTTCCTCTATTCTAAGTAATGTCTCTGTGTGTTGAATAATTATGATTCCTTCCTGTGACCTCTTTGAGAAAGAGAGCAGTGAAGCCTTCATGGAGATAGCGGAGACAACTCTGTCTGCTCTCCTGTGGTACTCGACGCCGTGTCTGGTACTCGACTGGAGCAGAAAGATTTAGAGTGTAGATAACATGTGTCTAAATAGTAAATGTCATTAGCGCTGCAACAATGTGATAAATTGTTTTCCCCCTCCCTTTGAGAGTTAAAGCGCTCAGTGTAAGAGGGTCCCCTAAAAAAGCAATAAAATAGAGGGAGCGGGAGATGTGTTTTCAGAGCGGTTGGAGATTTGTAACTGAAAGCATCTCTCTGTCTGCTCTCCTCGCGAGTACAAAAAGAATTTAACTCTCTTGTCTTTCCTGTGTTTTGTTTAATAGGTATTTAGACCTAACAGTTCTCTTAATGTAAACCTCTAAAAGCTCAACTATAAAGGCTGAGTTATAGTCGCCTTCATCAGTTTCACTGCTCGTCTGAAACTGATTTGGGCACGTGTATTTTTGTGAACAAACAATAATGTGTGGGTTATTGCTGCTGCTATAACAGCAGCAAAGTGACTGGCAATTAAAGCATGTAAATTCATTTAAAGATAAAAACGTAAAATATATACAGTATATATGAAAAATAATAAAAAATTACATACTGTACAGTAAAAGCAGAATTACAAGATAAAATACTGTGCAGTTACTAAAACTAGCGTACTCCAAAGGAATGTGAAATTTACAAAATGTAAATTTGTATTTGTGTAAGTGCAAAAATGTTTTTTTTTATATCATAAAATGAATATTTTTTTTATTGTACTTTATTTTGTTGACTTTTTTCCCCAGGGCCTCTACCTCCACGGTTAGCATGTTTCTAGGGTAAACCCTGCATTTCAAGCACATATTCAGGCGTCAAACTCATTTCTGAATGTTATTAAAGGGCCGGTTGTGCCAGAATGTATTAATAAAACCCACTAAGCTGTTAAAATATCAATAAATGGCTGTTTGTGTCAGTATTCAATAAGCAATTCTTAAAATTAAATATTGAACATCTTTTCACACTGGTTAGTCCATCCAGGATTTTGTGAATGTTTGTATTATTTTATTTTATTTATTTTTGCAATCAAAATTACAGACTTTGTGGTGCTAACTTAGAAATATTTGTAAGGAATTTTTAGGATATTTTCGCTAATGTATGATGCTAAATGTAACTTTTATTACTCACCATATCGGTCACGGACTATAGCTTGACATCAAGTAAGGCTGTGGCAGCAGTCACTTAAACCCAATGTTTTCGGCCAATTTTAAGAACGTTTTCAGCAAAAATCAGGGAAAGGATGTGGGGATCTGATTTTGTAGGAATTTTGCAGATTTGTGAAAAACTAGAGGGACTAATTGATGTAATTTGGAGACTAGAGGGCCACATAAAAAGCTACGGTGGGACAGATTTGGCCCCAGAGCCTTGAGTTTGACACATGTGACATATATTGTTATAGTTTGTTCAGGATGAAAGTGAATAGACTTCCACTTTTGTACACACTGTTTAATGGAAAATGAAACGGTGTGAAACATCTGACTACAAAACCAGGTATGCACTCCACAGCTGAGCAGCTAGTAGAAGTGAATCAGAAATGAACACCGACGTACTTGCACTGGATACCAATTTAAAATGATCAAGAAACAGATCCTGTAGGAAAGATTTTTTTTCTGTTAAGTATGGACCTTCTGCAGCAGGTGAAGAGGTTGCAGCTCACAACTGAAAACAGTGCATGTTTACTAAACCCTAGAGAGATCGCCACTGAAGTGGCAAGCATGACATCCACCAACTACATTACTCTGTTATGTAACTCATAATGCTTGGTATCTAGACAGCTGAAGTCCTGGTGGTTGCTGAATCCATCTCACACTCCTAAAATGACAACTTACGTATGTGCTACAGTTTTACATGAATAGAAGCATGATAAAACTCTCTGAGTCTAAGACATACAATCAGACCCCTACTGCACATAAATAATGTGGGATGGAAAGAGCTGCTGCCTCTTAAGGAAATGTCATCTCATTTATGCTGACATAATTCACACAGGGGAGAGCACAGCTGATCAGGCAGCTCAGACAAAATGCTTACATCAAAGCAGGGCAGAAAAAGAAGACCGATATACTGTAGATATCCAAATCTATATATAGTTTCTACGAATCGGTATAGGCTCATTATTGTCGTGGAACGATTGCAGTTTTCTGAGCGATCACCAGTTTTTAAAAAGTCTTGCCTGCCAATTAAAATTTTAATTGCACTTTAGGATAATTTTTTTTTTTTTTTATCAACGTCTATTTTTAGGCCTTTGTGGAAGTACATGAGCTTGGTAAATATATTGGTTTCTTGTGTACTCATTGGCCAATCGCTGATCTCCCAAAATTAAGAAAATCACGGCCGATTTATCAGTGGGCAACTAGATGACTGAAAGCTTTATGTCCTTTCTTGAAGAAGTCTGTGAGCACTGTCATAAATATATAGCTATAAATGAGTAAAAAAAACTGTTGTATATAAAGAAATTATTAATTTCTTTCATCCAAAGAGAAAATGTAAACACCAAAAATGTCTCCACTCCCATCAGTTTGACTTAAGCTGCTCCGTTATCCTTGTCTGTGCTAAAAAGCCAGTGGCTATATTTTGGACATTTACCGGCATATTCTGGGTCCACATGAGGAGGATAGAAGCGAAAGTTGATGAAGAAAGGGATTGGCATTCCATACTTGAACCACTCCACCACATAGGGCTTTCCGTTCAGTGGGTGAGGCACGTCGCATCCCAAGATGACGCTCTCTCTTGCGCGTGCCGTCACAAACTGGGGCTCCTCTCGCACACCGTGGGCACCTGGGACACAAAGTGCACAAGTCAGACTAAACTTACCAAGATATCTATCAATCTACTTATAGTCTTACCCACCATTCAAAGGGCAGATGCTTTTTTCAGATAGTGTGGTACAAATAATCCCTGGAAAAAGACATTTCCCAATTTGTCTCCTCCTCTATATCAGATGGTTCTATAAAAGACTAAAAGTCCTTCTACCTCACTAAATATATTAATGCCAAGCACAGTCAGAATGCAACTAAACACAAATATTCTTGACTATCAACCAAGTGTAGTATTCTGTGACTAAGATTCGATAAGATATTCTGTGATTTGATAAGAAATGCAGTGCTTAGTTCAAGTTAAGAAAGAAAAAAAGAATGTAAAGTGAATGAAAGCATGTAAGCAAGTGAAAAATTCATTGCAGAGGGAAGGATGAAGAAAGATCAGTAAAAGTAATTTAAACCACTTACAATGCCTCAACAGAAGCTTTTTCATCCCATTTGTCTCCGAGAGCACGGAGAGGCGCCAGCAAAGACGTAGTGTGGCGTAAATGTCTGGATATTCAGAAATACCTCGACCTTTGACCCTTTCTGAACAGAATTCACTCTCAACTGGAGAATAAAGCGCTGAACGCCCTCTCTGATTCTGAATCCTTCTATTGTTTCCATGCCAGTTCTAACATGGCTCAGCTTAAAGAGAAGAATGAATGGTATCATCTTCCAAGTCAATGCATCTAATCAAATGTCTTAGCAGCTGAAAGAATGTCCTTCAGAACTGAAAAAGTAAGACGGCAAACAGAACAAGAACTTTGTCCTTTATGAGTCTATGAACTGAGACAGAAAGCGTCTCTATGTTTAACATTGCGCCGCCTAGCAAAGCCTTTGCAAAATGTCAAACGAGAACAATCATTATGTTATTGACTAAAGTGATATTCTTTTTTTATCCAGTACATTTACCAAAAATGACTTCACTTGATTTCATCCGTTTCAGTCTGTAGCTCTGTGTGGAAAATACAGGGCTAATGAAAATAAACAGCTATGTTCCTGACCAGAGGGATGGGTTGATCAATGAGAGCAATAAATTCAGTTATCTGTTCTGTAACCCCTTTCGTCTGGCTGCTATCCCCTAGAAACGTACCTCCACTCTTCACTGTTTCCACTCACTCTCAGAATCTGCTGGGTGAACTTGTTCTCTTCAGCCAAGTGTGTAAAGTTTAAAGGCTTCACAAAATTGGGGGTATTGAATGTATCTCTTCAAAACAGAAAAGATCTTTACTTGAAAACTGAACGATTTGGTGTGTTTTGCCCCACAGAGTTTAGGCATTTCTGCCAGCTTACAGCTCCCACATAAGAGCGATAAGTTGATGCTTAGAGGATAGTTTCCTCTATAAACTCCCCAATTTCATTTATAACATACTGGAAGTCTGGTGAACATCAACTTGTGTTTACAGTGTCTTGGATTCAGAAACACGATTTTTTTTTCTTAACTCCTGGATGAGGAAAAACAATTAAATCTATCTTTCAATCTTTTGGTTTCACTGATAATCATGTAGATTTGTATTTCTGTCCCTCACAGGTAGGTGCAGTTGGGCCTTGAAGAGTAAGACAGATGCAAATCAATAAATGATCAACAAATGTCACCATATTTCTTTTCTAATCTGCTGAGTACACAATAGAATATTAAATATGCTGTAAGTTTGACTACATTCCAATGAATCTTAAAGTAAATTTCTTAACTTATTCTATGAAATGTCAAAGGTGGAACTCAGCAGTGCAGCACTTGATTTATGGTGATAAATAAAACAACTGGCCATGAAAGATATATGTCCCCCTCCCTGTACATAAAGCAGAGTCTCTGCAGGTTTCACTGACTCAATAATAATAATAGTGATGCGGAAGATCTGCATAACGACAGAAATGTACAAAAAAAATTAAAATAAATAAACCATATAGGTTAGCTACCAGAGTAAGCCAGCCAATTGCAGAAAATTTTGCAGTAACTCATGATGAAGTAAAAAAAAGCTGGCTAGCTTTAGCAAATATTAGCAGCAAGCTAGTGGTAGCCGCAACCACACCTCAAGTCACAGAACGCAGTGAAGATATCTGCGGGCAACTCAAAGTTTTTGGGTAATGGTAAAGTCCTGTGAGAAAAAAGGAAATCAAACCTATTGCAATGAATTTAAGACATTTTAAGGCCTTGATTTTAGAATTCTGAATTTAAGAAGTGTGAAACCAAGCTAAAATACTTTTAAACCATTGGAAACACGAGAAACCATTTTAGATAGTTCTGTTCAGTGCTGGAAGGAAAACAGCTAGTTAGACGCCCTCAACCAAAACAACATCAAGCAAGCAAAGTCAACAATCCCACTCTAACAAGGAAAAGGCAAAGCCAATTATTATAAAGGGTTTTTTTTCAACTTTTCCTTTGTGACCATTGATAGTCATTTAGCACTGAGCCTTCACCACAATACAAGACCAAAACAAAGTATCTGAATCACTAAAAGCAGGAAGGACAGCTCTAACATATGGTGCATGGCATTATGGGTAACACGGCGTTTACTGTGGAATCTGAGGTCTGCAATTTGTTTGCAGTTAACATGTTGTGTGCTGCAAAAGCCAGCAGTGAATGGGGAGAACCTAACAGGAATTCAGAGGAATGCTAAGCTACTAAGTAGGATTAAGTATAGTTACTTATTGATTGAGAATTTCTACTTGCTTGTGAACAAGTGCAGCTGTTTGTTACTTTGGATTCTTCAGACATCCACACGTCTTTGTTGGAGGAGGGAGGATTCACCTAATTTGCAGATTTTCCTGGAGAGTTTTCTGTTTACTGAGGAAAATCCGTCTATTCGCAGATTAGAACGAAAATATTCAGAAGAAAATGCAGTTGTGGAAAATGCAATACTTAGGGGCCCACTGTAATGCAGAAACATAGAAAGCACATTGGAATATTGTTTTAAACCCCGTGCTGCTTTATGACAAATATCATGTTGGTCTTTCAGAAGCTGTTTGAAACAGACATGTTTTGGTGTAAAAAAAAAAAAAAAAAAAACTGAAGGATTTCTGGATAGTTTAAATGAGCTTGATAGGTTAATCAGCACAAAAAAGGAGAAAATGTCGGAGCAAGTCAGTAAACAACATTTCTCAAAATGGTTATTTTGAGTACTTTTATAGAAAATAAGGTCAATAGGCAATGATGTGCAATTACCATAGCAACTGTTACCAAAGCCTCTCCCCAACTAACTGATGCTCAGAACCAATCTTTGGTTCAGTGCAACACCAAAGTGGAGTTTGATGTGACGGGGTGTAAAATTAGTTGTTTTTTCCCCCCATCTGAACCAAAAAAACCTTTATGAATATAAACCGGCTGCATCATCTTAAAGAACTTAGGATAAGTAGAACAGGAAAAACAATTTTTGAAGCAAAGAAGCTTCTCAAGAACAACAAAAAACCTCAAAAAGTCCATCAGCTTAGTTGCAGTCTCCTCAAACTGTCTCTATGTTGCAATTAACATCGGTTCATCATGGAGCAGCACCAAACAATTAAACTACTTTGATAATTAAATATCTATAAAGCCGCGACCATAGATTCTCCAGTGCTCTGAGCTTTGAAATACATCCTGCAGCAGCATTACACATGCATGAAAAGACACAGCATAGGCTTCCCTCAACGGAAGAAAACTGCTTTCATCATGCTTCGATCAAAGTGTTCATTGTATGTTTAATTCTTATTGTGAATGACCTCGCCACCCATAAAACACTGGAGAAGGTTAATATCAACGAAAAGCAATATGTAGCTTTCTTGAAAAGATTATGAGAGAAATCCTATCAGAACGATTAGGGTTTTGATATGATTCTGCTTTTGTAAAAGAAAGCTTGAAGAAGCAGATAGTAGATAACTGAGCCATTTTTATTTATTTTTTTTCCCAGCTGTGATTTCTCACCCATCGTCACCTCAACCTCTCCCCCTCACACACACACCAACACCGACATACGAGCACACACACCAACATACGAGCACACACACCAACATACGAGCACACACACCAACATACGAGCACACACTCGCACTTCTTCTCGCACATGTAGCAGCTGTGCTACATGTTGATTGGCTGCTGGTGACATCATCAGACACTGCACAAAAACAGGGCCCCTTGGAAGGTATGACTTCACTGTTTCTACCTGGTGAGACGACGAGGACACCAGGGAGAGTAGAGAGCTAAAAGATGAGAGGCAGGGCACCCCACCCCCCACTCCCACCCTGCGCCATCCCCACCTGCCCCGCCCCACTACCACCACAGCGTGGCAAACATTAAGGTTTAGCTCATTTACAATCAAAGACTCAGGGGAGGACACAGTGAAACCACTGAGGTGCACTGACTCACAACACAGCTCCCAGAGTGTGTGTGTGTGTGTGTGTGTGTGTGTGTGTGTGTGTTTGCTGATGACTGATGCCAGGAGGACTGCTCACTTATGCAAGGTAGACCAAGCTTCACAGAGGCTTGTAACATAAACTGAGCTCAGCGATGGGAGACGCGATTAGGTAGGGGGAAAATGTTAGTTGTGGAAACTCTGGAGGCTCCAGAGCCCTTGGTTACATTCATGGATGGTGCCTAACCAGTAATATGCAATAATTAAAAATACATTAGATAACAAGGAGATCACACATGCCCCGCAGCTGCCAGATGTTTCATTAATATTTATGCAAATGCATAACTCCCTACCATCAAAGTACAAGAACGTTTGCTTTTACCTGACTCTGAGGACTGCAGCATTACTACCGAAAATTTAGTGAATATTTAGGCGGCCTAAATAAAATGGCCAATACACTGTGGCTGTTGAAAAGGCCTGTAAATACAGGATTTTATCAACTTTAAAAGTGGAGAAGACTACTTCGTTAGTAGGTAAATTCCAAAATCCAAGACAGCTTAAAAAGTACAATTTAAATTTCACTATTCTGTAATTAAGAATCACATAACATTGCTTCTCTTTCAGTATCTGGATCTTGACTGATCAGTTTTAAATTAAAGCAGAAACAGATATATTGGCTTTTGAGCAAGATTGGACAAATTTCTGCTTCATCAGCCCTGATGGGAGAGCAGCCGGTTAAACACTCAAAAAGTCAATCTTTTTACAGATAAGTAAATACATGGTACATAAAAATAAGTTTGTAGATGACACATTGAAGTGACACGTGAGCCAAAGGCACCTCTGAATTTTATGTAACTCTGCACAGCTCATGCGCCATCTTTCACTCAAACTGCACCAAAGTGCGCATCACGAATAAAAGCCACACTGCTCGTTCACTATTCATGCAAACTATAAAAAGCGTGACTGTAACTCGGCCTTAAGAGCCTCTAGCTCTAACCGACAACAACTTTCTTCATTGTGGCAATTGTTACTGAGTGAAGAAGACACTGTGCTCAGTATTACTGGAGTATTTAAAAGTAAGTCAGACATATATCAGAAGTACAATTGTCCTGGTTTGTAATGTGAGTGGAGATTCAAAGCGCAGACAAGAGTGTGGCAGTTGTACGATGATTTAATGCAAAGTCCAAAACTTTTACAGTACAACTCAGTAGAACGAGGAACAGTGAAAGGAAACAAAGAGGCAGTGCATGAACAGACAGAGGTAGACGCAAGAATCCAGCAGAGAACAATGACACACAAGAGAATACACAAACACAAGGGTGATAAAAGCGGATGCGGAAGCGCAGGAGAGAAACTACCAAGGGTTTATGTGAATGACCAAAATACAAGTTCAGATGAAAGTCAGTCCAGAACCGAGACGATAAGAAACCAATCAGTATATTCTGCAACATCTTGACGCATTCATGCCTCATCATGTCATCAGGCTTTATTATTGGTCAATACCCAAAACTAAAATGTATAAAGAGCTAGCTTGTAAAAAAAAGTGCTAAGCTAGCGCTAATATCAGTCTGTTTTGGTACAACTTATTGATAACTGACTTATAACCTGCAGATAAAACAAGGTAAAGGTCGCTTTCATGTTTTATCAACTTAGAACATTGCTTTGATTGATTTTATGATTTTAATCAAATCAATTACATGCTTTCAATCACCAGTCTATCTTAGATCTATTCAGGCTTTGCTTGAACACTTGTTAACTCTAATAAACATATTCTCTGCAGATTTTATTTTAAATATTACCTGAAATGTTTTTTCTTTCTTTCTCATTTTAAGTGAAAACAGATGTGATATCTGCAGGCACAAGTGATGACGAGAAGAGACACGTTTTATCATATGTACTTTTGTTGAAACTTAAATTTCCTCAGGTCCAGCTGGTAGTTTTGGTCCGGCTCCTGGTTTATCCCTACAAGTGTTTAACAGTGACAGCTCGGCCCACTCTGCAAAGTGCAAATAAGGCTGAAATATAAATGACAAGTTCACCCTCCACAACAGCAATTATTCATGACTACAGCAAGGTCAGCACATTATCATACCATTTATTATTCTTTCACCTGCTCTGAGTCTCCCTGTGTCTGATTTAAAAGTTAAACCTGTGTTATGGCACTAACAAAATGAGACCTTTGTAAAATTAATGGAGCCATTAATAATGTTGAGATCCAACCAGCAAAGATAGTGGGAGAATGAGCCGGGTTCTAATGGCTGTGCAGACGGCAGCTTTCTGAATCACATTTGAGATACGACAGTTTCAAATATCAGCGCCAAGCGTCCAAAACTGCACATTTGTACGCTAGATTTGATAACAGTCAATGCTGATTAAAGTTTGTTTTGAGGAATGTCACCCAACAAATTAATAGAAAATAAAAGAAAACTATAAAAGAATGACCAGCCCCCTTTTCGTTCCTGAATAGATAAGCTGCTACAAACAATAGATGGTGAAGAAAAACATCAACAACAAAAAAAAAAAACACAACACAAGATTCAGCTGTTACTTCTGTGGACAGATTTTGAGCTCCAGAACCAAAACACCAGAGCAGGCCGTGAAGAGCTTTTATAGCTTTATCAACGTCAGATAGAATAATAATTCATGTAAATCAAATTGTTCTTCAAATCAACTCAGAAAGACAAAATATGCAGTGACTTGAAAGTTCAACATTTTGTCTGAGGGCTGCAGATTGTCATTTCTCAATCTGTAACCCTCAGATCCTCCAGCGAGGCTTGAACCCCTAATGCTACAACAGGGTGGGAGACTTGACCTAATTCCGAGTCTCTCGTGCAAGAGTTGCTCATTACTTGGAATTCAAAGGGTATCTTTCCAGGGTGTGGTAGCATCTGATCCTCCTTGTGTACGAGGAGTGGAGCAGAGAGACGTCGTGCTGCAGCAGGCAGAATATATTACTGTCAGATAAAGTGAAAAATTATTCAATTGTATAAAAAAATATTTACTAGCTCAAATCTCTGTGAAAAGAAAGATTAGCCAGTTACCCCATAATGCAGCCATTAGCAAAATCTTAATTAATCAGCTTCTTCTTCATGACCTACATCTGCTGGAGATGAAGCTAATCATCTGTGACCTGACATTCCTAAGTCAAGACTCAGATTTTAGCATCACTGCTAAAATGCTGTTCAGAGACCATTTATTCAACTTTAGGAGCCGAGAGGTTCTTAAAATTGAGGTTCTGAAATTTTCCACATCACTCCATACATTTTGACCTCAGCTAGATGATATTTTTCTTGGCATTGGTATGGAGTTTGAAATTTACGGGGTGGAAATTCTAGCAGCAGCAAACTATAAGCTAGCACAATATGTTGCCATGATGAGGTCATACGCGTCGCCTGACGCCAGCATGGCGATCCCTGCTTCAGGTTCTCAGTGAGTGAATGCTTCCAGGCCTCATGTCGATGGATGGGCTGTCACTGATGCCGCCTCACCCCGGACCTTAATGCGCTGGCACCATGGTAACAAACCGTCATGACCTTTCTGTTCATGTTTTCTGAGAACTACCGCACTCTTTTAAGATAAATAATGAGGAATTCCCTGAATTCTTGATCTGCCCCTGAAGACTTCATACTGAACTGACTGCATGACAATGAGGGGAAAAAAGGCAGAATAAGGATGTCCTTTGCAAGGTCTTGATGAAGAATGCTTTAGTTATTTTAGCGGCAGCAACGCTGTTTCTGCCTGCAGTGAAGGGCATTTTTGGATTTTATGCTAATCATGGTAACAGCGATGAAAAAATATGTGGAGTTAGACAATCTGAGTAAATAACCACTGCTGCACCACTGGAGACACAATATTCCAAAGGTGTTTCTGGAACATGTCACCGTAAAGAAATAGCTAAACTTCAAGATTGCACAACATGTAGTTCTCAAGGGACGAGGTCAGAACTAAAGCGCTGGGATGTGAAGCCCCATGCTATTAGACACCATGCAGGCGATTGAAGACCGAACTGCAGCATCAAAGTTCCTCTTCCCAGAAACTTATGGGGGACATCATGAGGAATTGTTGGAGTAGTTCGACACACACACCCCTTACCATCCCTCCTCATTTGCATGCAGAATTGGGTACGCAAGTACATAAGTGAGCATTTTTGCGTGCGCATGTGTTTGCGCAGTTCCCCAATTTATCATGTCTCTTCAGAAAACATGGACAGGTTTTGTTTTTTTACCAGCCAGTTTGATCTTCCAAACCTCAGTACAGCGATGGCGTACTGTGGCAGCTGTTGCAGTCTTGTTTTTATTGTGAAAAGCTCAATTCTCTGGTGTGCATGACGCATTACTGAATAAGAGCATAAGGTCTGATTCATTACTAAACCCTATTTTTTAAGGATTCTCCTTTCAGATTCCATCTGAAAAAAGAAAGAAAATCTTTTTAAAACCAACCCCACACCATACCAGTTAAACCATGTAAGTTAGGATTCAGCAAAAAAAAAAAAAAAAAAATTTAGAAGATCAACATTGTTTAGATTAGTTAATGAGAATAATTTTTGATAAAATGTAGATATTTTTTCTTTCACAGATGACCTGTGACCCCTTGAACTCTGGGCCTCATTTTGAGAGATCTACTCAAAATACAAGAACTACTAGGTTTATTTGAGTTGAGAAGATCTTCTAGATCTAAATATCAACACCTATGTTACTGAGAATTATTAAATTAAGATGGAAAACACTGAAAATGTTTTTTTTAAACCCATCTGCCTAGAAGATGTATTTTATGATGTGAAAGTATAATTGTAATCCAAAACATTTAGCAAATCACAGTCCGGGATCTGACCATTTACTGTGTCAAAATGCAAAAAAGGCAAAGCACAGAAGTTTTGTAGTGGTATTATTCAAGTCCAGTCCTCAAGAGCTACCACCCTGCAACTTTTACATCCACTCACGTCACCTAACAACAATCGTTTTGTGAAAGAAGAGTCAAAGTACTGCAAACAAAAAGCCCTCTGTTCACTCTGTGCTTCACCATGGTAATCAGACTTTATAAATAACATGGGGCAATTTCTCAGGAGCCCACTGGGCCGTTTGGATGAGTGACACATTCATCGAACCATCAGAGCCAATAGCATCTGGCTCTGATGGGTCACGTAGCGAACATCATTCAATTACAGCAAGGGAAATGCATTTTCTCTAAAGCAAGAAAATATGGCGTCATAATTTTCTACACGGCATCCAGGAGACCCGAAAGAGCCAAAAAGCAGTCAGGAGTCACTTCAGTGTGACCCAGAAACAATGGATTACAGGAGAGGAAATATTTGCTCTAACACAGATGATGACAGCGAAACAGCAAGAGCAGGACTACATTTCATTAGGACTAAACAGGAGTGCTCCATCTTCTGCACTTGAAGCACTTGTACCTTGTACTTATACCTGATATCTTAATTTTGCCTTGAAGTGTCTTTTGAGGACAGCAAAGTGTTTTTGAGCCTCTTACCTCCTGCTGATCAGCTGAAATTTAGGTCAGATGGCAGATCAGCGGATACTCGAGTTCAGGAATCCCCACAAAGGAGCATGGATGATTCAGTGGCTGCAGAGGAGTTTTTATGTTCATTAAACTGATGACTGAACAAGCCTCGTTTCTATCAAATGGGGCTTGGAGTCTTTAACAGCCTTCTCCCTGCATAGTGAATGAAGTTACTGTGTTGCTTTGCCATGTGTGTGTTTACTCATTATATAAATAAAATGCATAGTTAGAATCTTGATGTGACTGACTTATTAATACAGGTGGATGATATGGACTTAAAACTGTATCGTGATAAAATATGGTATTCTTTGTGATAGCGATAAGTGACAATAAAAACAACTTGCGCCTTTTTTTTCAGTCACAGCAATCAAAGAGCGACAGCAGAGCACCGTATTTTAGATTCATTGTGTAAGTATACTGACATTTACATTTGCAGCATCTAGCAGATGTTCCCAGTCAGAGTGCCGGATTCAGCAAACATTGCTTTGTGTTTTTCATGAAGACAGATACTTTGTCAGAAATCAGATGTTTGCCTAATGTTTTACCTTCACTTGTCAGGGGAGAAAGAAATGCAGCAATGAAGAATGAAAACACTCAGTTTCCCTCGGCACATTTAAAGTAGGAAACGATGTCATCGCATCTACATAAACACACACACATCTCGGTCTAAACTGAACATTTGTTCGGTGTAAAAAAACAGAACTGCTGGAGCGTGATTGATCATTTTAAAAAAAATTTCAGTAGTAATGTGTGAGCAAAAAAGATAAGAAACTTAGCGGATATGTTTTAGGAAAAGCATCGCTGTGAAAATCTGACACAGAACATTATGTCTAATTGACCCAGAAGTTACAAACTATCAGACCTGGAGCATTGTATCTAATAATAACTATCCAATAGTCTTGATTTCAAATCGACCAAAATAATCAGAACAGTTGTTTTTTTTCCCCCACAATTGAGCTGCTTTACAAGAGGTTGAGCAGTATTCCTCAATGACAACTCGTATCATTCTTAAAGAATGATATTCATTGTACAGGACATCTGAAAACAGTGGCAATGTTTTACAGTAATTGATTGTGCAGTATGCATATTGTTTCTGTTTTAATTTTATTTATTTATTTATTTTATTACAAAGGCAAAAAAAGGAAAGAGATGTTGAGGTTTGACGGTGGCTGGAAGAACCTTATTACTGGACATGATTTGGATCCAAACAGTTTCCATTTAATTTCAGTAGAAATGATAAAAGTGTGTAGGTTTTCTGCCAAAGATTAAGGATAACATTCGGTCTCCTTGCAGGGCAGGAACAACTTTGAGGTTTTCAACAAAATGCCACATTCATTGATTTCATTCAGGATTTGCTTAATCCTTGTATGAAAACTTAGAAATTAGGTCAACGGAAAGACATGTGCCAACTTTAATGCAGAAATTACTAAACATGCATCTCCCCAGGTGAGATTACTGAGTACTGACTCCTACCAAATATAGGAGATAAATGCTGTTTTTCTCTGCGGAATGATGTCCATTGAACAGTGTAAGCAGCTTTCAGTAAAACCAGGATGTTACCCTAATTATGTCTTTATTTAAATATGACAACTCTATCCTGCATCAAGAAGATACACACACACACACTTCCTATTCCCATCTCTCCGAAAACCTCTCATATTTCTGCTCACCTCTGCAATCTCCACATTAATCAGATGCTAAACCATGTATTCTCCACATGTCTTAATAGTTTTTAGCAGTTTCAGTGAATTACTGAACCTCTTCACTGAGAGCTCATGTTTGTCTAAAACCTTTTGGCTGGACGACATTGATATGACCTTCTGAACGGAGGACTAAGAACAGTTCATGTCAGCAGAATGCAAGGTAAGTTGTTACCCGACACCTTGAAGCCATCCATAGAGGCCGCCATGTTGATCAGTCAGCATGATCCTTACGGGGCAATCAAGCGCTATGGATACCACCCTGAGAAAATGTACCAAATGTATTGGGAGTAAAGATGCTTTATAGCCGTTTTACATAATCCAAGAACATATCTCCAAAAGTTAGACCTTACCCAACTGTCATCTTCAAAATATACTAATTATAAATCTTTAGTGTAAATAAAAACACAGTATCCAGCCTCAAAGCTTAATTTGATCAAAATGGCGATTTAAGTGTCGTGTCCATCACATCGTCACTGTTGCTATTTTTTTATTTTTATCATTCCTCTCATATTACCTGGGAGTAAAACACAGAAGCAATTTACAAGCCAGTGGAGCAAAGATGAAGAACCGCAGAGATAATCTTTACCATTTCCCTGGTAAAATTATATGGTATTTAGAGCTGGGGTTTTACACATTAATTTTGATTAATTAATTGAATAGATTTTAATGGATTAAAACTTTTGTTGTTTTTACATACGAAAGTCCCAAGTCGGAACCTTTGTATTCGTTTCTGGTACACCCATAAGTAGCGACACCCGCGAAGAACTCTGATGGATGACCGCGGGTCAGACGACCAGTGTTTGCTTCCAAAACTGATGAGACACTGGAGAAGACAATAGTAGTGTGCAATCAGTGCAAAAAGCAGTTTGCGTATTAGCAAAGCTATTCAAGCCTAAAATCGCATCTCAATGCCAAACATGTTGCAGCAGCACAGACGTTCTCCGCACTAACGTCAGAATCCACAGTCCACTTTCCCTGAAACACTCAAAAAATGAAGGACTATCATAGCACTTTGGTTGAATAGCGCAAATAACAGATTAAAAACAATAGATGTCTTTGTTGTTGAGCTCATATGTCTATTTTTTCAATAATTTAGAGGCAATAAGGGTTTCTGAATTTTTATTTTATTTTTATATTTATTTCAATCAAGTCCAATCACTAGTTGTGTTACTTTGTAGAAGTATTAATAACGCTTGACGTCTTTCTCATCATCTCAAGTTACCACAAACCTCATTACAATTTATTGAAAATTTATGTGAAAGACCAACACAAAGTAGGGCCTAAATGTGAAGTAGAAAGAGAAGAGTGCATGGTGTGTCCTTTCATAAATGACTCAGTACCCCTTTTTCTGATACCCTTAAGTAAAATCCAGAGTAACAACTCTGAACCTCTCAAAGCATAATAGTCCTCCTAAACTCAGTGGGTAGTAGCACAGAGCATTAATCAGTAAAGCAACCTGGAGCAGCTGCAGAGAGTCAAAGCTAAGGTGGAAGCATCTGCTTCATTATTCGGCCATAAATCTGGCCTTTATCGATGAGTCGTAAGAACAAGCTATTTGTTGAAACAAAGCTAAAGCTACTACACTTTTTAAGTGGAAATTTAAACACGTGTGTCTTGAAATTTCCACCATGTCTTGTACATTGGGCAGGATAAGTTCCTAATTACTGGTCCACACAAGGATTTTTCTCCGATTTTTAAGCTTTGCCAACATGCAACCCCTTCACGACGGGTGTTGGGGTGTTAAGCTTAAAACTTGAGTTTAATTTAAAACAGCACAGATCAGGCTATGATCCGATATATTAAGACTCAATTCCATGAATGATTAATGAGTGTGGAGAGTCTGCATGTAGGAAGCTGACTGTGCTGCATCACTGGGCCAGGCTGTAAAATGAGACTGGAGAGAAAGCCAGCCAGCTCGGGGAAGTGGGCTGAGAAGAAGGAGAGGGGAGGGAAGGGAGTAGGCGTATGGCATACAGTAGTGAGAGAATGTATATAAAACCCCACAGGGAAACCAAGATGTATGTTAGCAGGAAGTCAATATCAAAACCAAACTGCTGCACTAAAAACCTTCTGAAAGAAAATAGAAGACCTTAGATTTCAGACACCCTACATCTGAAAGTACCACTAAGAACTACCAGAACAGGCAGCACCAGAAACATTACAAAATCTGTGTCCTTTGAAAACTAGAGTCTCTAAGCAAATCAGGAAAACACTGACAAATTACAGCAGAGACTTTCCTTTGAGAATAATGGGTAAGTCTGACTGCAGAAGCTTTCTGGAGGCTGAATTCATTAGCGTTATCCACAGACAGCATCTGCATTATTGCATTGTCATAGTAACAATGTGACAAGACGGATAAATAAAATAGGCTTATGAAAGACCACAATCCTGACACTGAGTGGCTGAGTGGCCTTAAGATGTGGGTATTATGGAGCAAAGTAGGAGGTGCAACCGTACAATAAACAAAAGGCTTTGGTCCAAAGATGGAGCTTGTAGCCTTATTAAAGTCTCTGTGTTCTTGAACAGTGGCTAATATAAGCTTTCCTAAAGCAGTGATTGACAGAGTGTGGTTACCACAATAAACTCAAAGAAGCTTTGAGAAGAACAACGAAAGATGTAAAGGTTTCTGATATTTTAGAATACGCTAGGAAATGTCGAATAAGTCTCACTCATTGAAATGTGTTGGGTTTGCCTGTGACAGAAACATCCAGCAGGATTAGTTTAGTCCAAGAGACACACATCATATAGTCAGATGAGGTTACATTTGGATACAGACGATTAATGGAACGAAGGGATGTTGGGTTATTGGTCTGTAATGAGAAAACCCATCCGAGCTGTTCAGAGTAAAAGTTTTAAAAACTCCAAACAGTATCTGTGGTGGTTTATGGGTCTATTAGTGTCCATGCTATTGCTGACTTTTATATGTCAGGATTTTAAGAGTCATCTATTCTCAAAAGGTCCAAGGTTATTTCAGCAGGACACAGCTGGATTAGGAAAATACTTTGTATCTGGTGGATAGCGATATAGCCTCAACCTGATAATAGAATAAAAATATGTGCCCAGAGATATGTCTGGAAAAACTCCAATCATTCCACAGGACTAATTAAACAATGGATGTGCTTCTCTCATCTTTTACCTGCCAAGCATAATTGTTCCTACAAGTTGATATAGAAACCTTGAGTAATTACTGAGATCAGATTGAGGTTTCTCTGACAAAGATGAATTCGGTCTTTGAATTACACTGTATGGTGCGGAGTGTTGCCGAGATGGCAACGTTGATCTCTAAAGTTACAGGACACTAGATGAGATATAAAGGGTTCTGTTGCCACCATATCAAGCTTCAAAGTCTTAGTTCAAGGCAACGTTTAAATTAAATTTAATTACATTATTCTCAGCACTTGGAAAAATCTGAAGTGCCTAAATAGAAAAATGCTGGAGTCATGCTTGACTTAATGTGAAAGGTCTGTTGAGGGTGTATAAAAACAGCTTCTTCATGAAAACATTCCACCAAATGTCAAGGCAAAACTGTTCAACCGCATCTCAGTAATAAAGAACAAGTTTTTACTTCACCTGTTCTGATGCTTGTTTACACACTTTGAAAATCATCCAGTCACATGGCAGAGCAACTCAACGTATTTCGGCACCCAGGCATGGTGAAGACAACATGCTAAAGTTCAAACTAGACCTGAATGGGACGTAAAGTCTCTCAGTGGGGAAATTCAGGTGTACCAGCAGCAACACAGCTAACAAGCAAATATTCAGAGGACCTTCAGACCTGTCGATCACCAACATTGTCTGAATGTTCAGTCACTGTGGGAAAAAAATGATTTTGCTATGATTTTATTTAATCAGTTGTTATATCGTTAAAATGTGCATCCCAGCTATTATTTTTCACTAAATCGCTTGTCTTGTTAGATAGGGTCGCGTCTCTGACGTTGGGCTGCGGACGTTCAGTGAATGTCGGCTGAACATTTGCTGGATGTTTCCTAGATGTGAGCTGACCGTCCAGAGACAACGTCCACCGAACAGTTAATGGTGTTTCATTTTGATGTTCAGCAAACATCGGCTGCAAACGTTCACTGGACGCTCATGGCAACCAGCGTTCATGGAACAGTCATTACTGGTTTGGAACATGCAAGACGATGTATGTAGATTCATACCAACACAATAACAAACAAAAAAACAGTATGTAAGAGTAAGACTGTACAATCTTAACTCTTAAGGGGAGGGGACAGTGTGACACATCACAAAATATCTCTTACCAACAATATTTTCCATCATCTTGACAAACCCAGCAGCAAATTAGTTCACTGACCCAAAGTGGAGGTTAAGGGTTGCCAGTTCACTGTCAGTCACCTCTCCTTAGGCCAAATATCAGACTGATTGGCATCTATAGGTTGTATGAAGTGTTTTGTCTACTCTGAGCAACAGTAATGCTACTTGAGGAGTAGCAGGAAACCTTCCCACTCATCTCATTCACTGCCTGTACCCACTTTGTCACAAGGAGGTGCAGAATGCAACATCCAGAACAATACAATACTTTTTTTTTTTAAAGAAGCATTAGCAATTACATAGATTTTTCTTCTATGGTAAAATGACACTGTTATGCAAGGAAATATAAACACAATGGGTCAAGATGAAGAAAGAAAGAGATAAATAGATTACAAATAAATTACAGTTGGACAGGAAAAACAGCAGACATGTATGGAGGGAATCTCCAGAGATCCCCTGTGAACACACCAGGATGTTGTGTTCACAACTTGGCAACAACTCCAAGAATGACATCATGTCAAGGATCAGCAGGTAACACTGCTTTAACATCCAAGTGGACAACAGAGACTCACAACCAACAGTCCAATGTTTGGGTATATTCTGCACCAGGTCATTTCGTCTTCACTCCATTCATTTTGACAACCATCAAGCCACTGAGGTCTGAGTTATAAATTGCTCTTCCGACCTGTAAACCCACAAAGTAATCCCACTTAAACAAGAGAAAACCTAACGTATAAAAAGCAATTACAGAATCAAGTTGTCTGGCTCAGCCTGCAGTACTGTAGGCTTTAAGTTTCTACTGAAATCAGTCTGATTCAGGGTGAGTAAGAAATGCAGATACATTGCTTTATTATTTCCTCACGGTGGCTGTACACTGTTTGACTGATAGGATTATGTAACCATGAGGAGACTTCCATTTCCAAAGCAGACACATGAGATGAGCTGAACTGGAACAACTCAAAGTTGGAAGAAGAGTGAGCGCTCAACATTGTGATTTCTATTATTTTTGAAGGATGTAAACTGTTAGAAAATAGGTCAACAAAAATAAAGTACCAGTAACATCTAAATAAAACTTTTTTAAAAAGTTACAAGTCTGTCAACACAAGGCTTAACGTTGTCCTTTGACAGTCCAGAAATATGTTTGAAACCAGGCAACAAAAGTCTTTTTAAACTAACAAACTACTAACTGGTAGGGTTGCAAAAATCATAAACAATTAGACACAATCGATACTAAAACATAAATTATTCAAAAATACTCCTTTGTGTAAAAATCTCCCCAAGTTGTGCCCATTTTCTAACACAAACACTCAGCGCTTCCTGTCACTTCGGCGCCTCAACTGAACAATTACCAAATATAGAAGTCCTGTAAACAGCATGTTGCTTTCTTAAACTGACAAAAAAAGCACAAATTTTGTTCAGAGATGTTTTACCTATGAGGCAGGCAAACAGGCAGCCCAGATGCTAGCTGTGCTAATGCCAATAACAGAAACTCTGATGCCAAACAAGGTCAGAAAAGCTCCTGTTTCTGCAACAGTGAAGTAGTAAAGGCTCCCACATACTTGGGTGTACTGTGCATGCTATGCATCTGTGAGTCCGTGAACAGTTGAGATTTCATAATCAAGTGTACCAGTTGTAGTACTTTATGTCCCATAATGCAAATGGATACAGCTAGTTGGGCACCTAGCCCCGTTTCTCCACAAGGACAGCCCGAACACCTGCTAGTGCAGTGGTTCCCAAAGATTTTCTGGGCAGTTTACTGTGCGACAGTGAGTAACAGGTACACAGTTGTAAAAATGCAGGTCTGCGAGGATGTATCAAGCAGACATTCACATTGAGCCGGCCTGATAGAGTGAAGCACGCTGAAGTAAGTGAAAGTCTTTGAACTTATGGACAACACACGCTAATGCTTTCTCTTTAAATATTAGCTTTACGCATATTTGGTTGCTCAGCAGTTCCCATGCGTTTCCCAAGTTCTGAGTCCACACCACACAATGCTCCATGCTACTGCAGGTACCAGTTGATACATAAAAGGACATAGAGTAGTACCCTTTAGCTGATAACTGTGGTGGGATTTTCTACTGACTGTCCAGCATAAACAACAAAACATAAATCTGAACAGGTGATCCACTGCCATATTTATGTGCAGAGTCATTTAGTTTTTAACAGCAGAGATCAGATCAATGGAAAGGTCACAGTCAGGCACTCCTAATGAAAAGCTGAAAATATCCCAACACTGTGTGAGTGTATGTGGGCGTGCGCGGGCGTGTGTGTGTGTGAAAATACTTGCAGGACTGAGAGCCTGTCTTTTCTTGGTCAGCAGCTTTGTTTTTGCCATCAGCCACCCACTTCACTTCGACTGCTCATTAAGTGATTAGACTGGAGGAATCATCAAAAAATTGGAACACAAAAAAGTTTGTGGGAAACAAATTAATTAAGTAGCTGGGCTACATACCAGTTCGCTTTTCTACACCCAGTTTATCCCTGAATACACATGCTAGGAGTTGGAAGACAGGACCAACACATCACAAGGGGAAGTTTGAGGCCTAGAATAGCTTTTTTTTTTTTTTTTTAAATGCTCCGAATGAAAACACAATTTTATCCTAAAACTAATGAATCAAATTATTTACCATATTTTCCAGACTATAGAGCGCACCTCACTATAAGCCACACCCACAAAGTAAAAAAAAAATAAAATAAAAAAAATTAAAACCTGGAAACTTACATATATAAGCCGCTGGTCTCTCCGCTGCTCTCGGTTTTCCACCTGAATAAATCTGCTATTAAGGACGCAGCCCTGCGTCTCCAACGCGGAACCATAGATAGCTGCACGTAAACTCACGCCGAGTTTACGTGCAGCGGCGTTTATCGAGCTGTACTACCAGATCGATAACCTTCAACTTAAAAGCTGCATCATATGAACTTCTTCGTGTTGTGTCCTTGATGAGGAGGTATGAGTTTGAATAAATTTCTCCATCGTGCCCGCTGCAAGCATGTGCTTGTTCTAAATGAAAATCAGCACTTTCTTCTTTGATTTCCAATTTTGACTTACAATGATTCACTTCCTGCTATAGAGCCCCCTGGTGGTTGAAGAAAAATCCACAGAAAAGCCGCATGGTTCAAAACGTGTGAAAAAAGTAGTCAGAAAAATACGATATTTGTAGAACTGGTTGCTGCTTCTACACTCAGTTATCTCTATATCGACTAATCTATCAGCCAATTTTCTGCGTACCTGGTCTGAAATTTTTTTTAATTGTTTTAAGTTGTGAAAGATGATGTCTGCATTGACCCAAGGTCTGACTGAACACTATAGCAACTAACCTTTTGCCATCTTCTTCTATTGGTCATCTGAACTTTTGCGAAGTGATCCGTCAAATAAACACATCGTACAAACAAGAACAGAGAACCTTATTTCCTTTTTAGTGACACTGATTCACCAACAGCATGACTCACACTTCGGTTTCGCAACAGTCAATAACACGTTAATGAAAAAAAAGCTTATTATTGTAAACTGATAGATAAAAGGAATGATGCAAATGGATACAGCTAGTCCATAAATATGTTTGTTATATTTGAAGCAATTAACATTTGATGAATATTTATTATTATTATTATTATTATCATTGCTAATAATAATAATAATGCAGCATTTCTGGGTTCCCTGCAGAAAAGGGAGCAATAGGATATGGATGATTTGTCTGCTTCAGATTCATATGGGCTCTCAGATCTTTTTCAATCTACTCTGCATTTGATCATCACTTGCTCAAAATCTAAAACGCTCTGACTGACCAAACCTTTAACTGAATAGAGATGCATTCAGAGTGGAAGCGGCTTCTTTTCATTGGCATTGAATGCACTGTGCTCTGTTGTTGAACTTTAACTACAGGGCAGCTAATAGACACCGGATATCTGCAAAACTGTTCCTCACCCAGCACAAAGTACCAGTCAATGTGGAGACGTAGCATGGCTCGTTCCTGAATCATAATTTTTTTTTTCTCCCTTGTCATTTCTTAACCTCTGTTAGTTTTACAAACCTAGTTAAGATTGAAGTTTGAGGGGGGAAAAACTGTGATTAAAAGAAATGGATTCTGACACTTTATCAACCAAAACAGCAGCCAACATTCACAAAGAAGAAGTGTGAAGATCAGTCTCCCCAGTATAGAGATGAAACTAGATTTTTACAGACAAAAAAACAATAAGACAATTATTTTTGTCACTGTCTGTAGTTAAATCAGGCCAAACTTTTCTTATGTTAGGTTAGTCAGAATAACTTAAATTATTTCTATTTGCAGAATTTATTTCTGAGAGTTTTTATAACTTCACAGGGATAATTTGGTTAAAATGTATGACTTGGGTCAAACCTTTTGGGTTTCCACTTGTTGACCTGGTTTAGGTTAACTGACACATTTGAACTAATTGGAAGCACACATTGGATTTTTCTTTAACACTCTGCTTTTTGCTGGTGTGATGAGAATAAGTAAGGCAAGGATATCGGGAAGAGATCTGTTCAGCTGCACAAGTCTGGTTCAACCTTGGGAACAATTTACCGATGCTTGAAGGTGCGGCATTCGTCAGTTCAAACAATTTTATGCAAGTGTAGACATGATGGGAGCGCCCAACCATCATACCACTTAGGAAGACACATTGCTTGTGTTAACGGGTTCTGGTCCAAAATGTGCAGGATGACCCCAGAACAAAAACCAAAGACGTTATGACGATGATGCTGAAGCTGGTGAGGCAGAGTCATTATCCACAGTGAAATGTGTCATGTACTGATTTGTCTGACTGATTTGTAGGCCACCTCTGTCCATTCTTCTTTTAAGAATAATGGACCAGAACTATTGTGAGAAGCTTGAAGAAACCCAAACGTTTTGACCAATACCATTTAAAAAACAATTATCCTAAATCTGCTTAAACTTCTGGATTGTAAGTAAAATGTAATAATCATCATCATCATAAAATGTTTTTGCAAACATTTCAGGTAAAATTGAAATAATTACATTTCTCTGAGAAGAAAAAGAAATTTGGTCTCATTTAACTTGGGCTCTGTCTCTACTTTAGACTTATACTAAACCACGTTTCTGTTGATCTTGATCTTGCTTTCGAGGAAAGCCCAAAGCTCAGATGTTTGGTGTGTTTGACTGGACAGACAGAAGCTTTAGGAAGCTTTAGGACAGAAGCTTTCTTAATCTGGTTGGAAAGTAAAAAACTGGGAAAAAAACACATCTGATCAGGAGTTTTATTAGGACATGCTTACAGTGAACTGGAGCAACATTATGACAGGAGAACATAAGATTCAAATAAACCTCATCTTCATCTTCAACAGACTTAATGTAGTCATACAAATCCAATGAAGCTGTTTCTGAGAGGCCAGAGTAAATGTTCAAACTGCCTTTCTGAAGTTGCTGATGTGTTTCCATAGATACAAGATGTTTTACATTAACACTGCTCAGTCTCTGAAATTATAGCTTCTCTATTACAGGCACTATGGTTGATTTGTTAGCCTCTGAATTTCAAGCAAACTCTACCAGAGTCAGCAAAACCAGGAAAATCCTTATTTAACCAGCCAAACAGAACTTACAGCTATGAATGTGAGACTGTGACAAATCTGGAACCGGTGGCTGATGCTGTTTTTTTGTTCCCCTTGCTGATCCACGACCACACAACTTTACCGGGACAGTACACTCTCTGTCACTTCTAGTTGTCTAATGTATTGAGTCTTCACAGTCTCAAGTGCAGAAAACCATAGAACAAATACAAAATTATATGGACAATAATGAACATTTCAAAACCCTTAGATAAATACACAATCCTAGAATTAAGGGCTGCGTACGTTACTTTAGCCTGAATTCACAGGCTAAATCAGAACCACACTAGAAGCATTAATCTGGACTGTAATACTAAGGGTAGCATCAAGATGCAGATCAAAGCATTTTTTTTATTGTCTGATGTCAGGGTCACCCAGTCCACCCTAAGTTTGCTGTTTGCTTTACAACAGCATGCTTCTGTCTACCTATAAAGAGAGAGTGAAAGATGATGAGAGGAAAATCTGAGAAAACACCCAAAATGCCATGTGGTTTGGCAAATATTACACAAACAAGAAGCCAGCAATAACCCAAGTTAGCTTAGCATACATCAGTCAAAAGAAACAACAAGGTAACATAAGTGTTGAGGCTAACACTTTCCATTTTAGAAAAAGTTTAATTAGGGCTGCACAAAATCATTGCAATTGCTGTAAATATCCCACAGGGCTCACTCTGGATGTCCCTGCACTAGATGGTGGTCCAAATGGAGAAGTTAAGGGTACAAAACTGAAATAAACTAACTTTGTGAGTAAAATGCTCAACACTGGTGAAGCCCACTTGGGAATTTCTGCAATGCTCAACAAAAAACCCCAAATACTTCTCTTTCATCCAATAAGACAAGACAACAGGATTCACTACATGTACTAGGGACACAGTGTGATACATTTTAAATTCAACATGTCAACATGTTTTATCTTTAAGTCAATCATTTAAAGGTAAGAATTACTTTATTGTCACTTACAATCTCTTACTCATTTGGAAATGTGCTTCTGTGATTTTCTCCAGGTTTCATTGTGAGTGAATACTTTCTGTCTCTTTCTCTGGCACTTTTACACCTGCTGTGTTTCCTGCTGAAGAGAAGACAACCGGGACCTGACGCAATAAAAAATAGAGCACAAACTGCTCACGCCTGCTGGACTCGATGGCCGTGTTTGTGTCAGCACATATTTAGTGCTTTGCAAAACTGGTCCATGCACAAGATGAGCGAATTAAGGAGCAAACAGCACAGCTTCATCAAACTGTTCATAAAAGACAGACTCAGTGATCTGTCTGCACATAATCACATAAACAGTAGCTAAAACAGAAAGCATGAGTTTCACAACAAAGCCATTAGCTGATGCAAGTCGTCGTCCAAAGGGAGTGATTCATGCATGATTCCTTCCAAATTTCAGTCGCACTCGAGCAAGAACAGTAAGAAATGAGTCAAGCATGTGCAAGACTTTCAGTGACGATGGTGTGACTGTGCTTGATTGGCCAAACTGGTCTGACCTGAACCCAACAGAGACTCTACGGAGTGTTGTCAACAGGAAGATGATCGACATCAGACCCAACAATCCTGTTTGACACTTCAAGCTATCAAACAGTCTGATCACCTCCGTGCCATGCCGCATTGATGCAGTAATTAATGCAAATGGTCATCCAAGGATTGAGTGAATAAAAGTTAACACACTTTTCAGAAGCCTAATATTTCTGTTTAGAATATCCTCTTTTTTTAATCGATCCGAAGTAATATAATAATTTCCACACTGACTCTGAATTATGGTTTTCCATTATCTACAAAACTAGAAGAAATAAAAGCTTGAAATAGTTCACTTTTTGTGTAATTAATCTATATGATTTATAAGTTCTCCTTTCTGACATTAGCGCTAAAAAAATACTTAACTTTTCACAATATTATATTATTTCGAGATGTACCTACAGTTTCTCTAGCGACTGCTGCAGCACCGTAGAAAACCAACGATCACTGTGAGAGCTTCAAATCACTCTGAGGTCAAAGAATTTGGTTGTTTATTCTACAAGGTTTTGCAGGTTTTACCAACTCAAATGTAAGACTTTTTAAGGCTGCGCAGATACCCTGATTTCAAGTAACATACCTATGTAACTGTAACTAGGTTACTAATCATCAATTTATACGACCGTGGAAAATTTATACTTTTGTACATTTCTGATGTTACCATGACAAACTTCTACTTACTCTGAGGGATTTTATGTGACAGAAAAAATGCAAAGTAGCACATAGAGCTGCACAGGAAGAAAAGTGTATAGTGTTTAGCTTTTTTTTTTTTTCCAAAATAAAAGTCTGAAAAGTGAATGGTGCTTTTCCATTTAGCAAACATGAGTGAATACTTGATAGAATAGCATTTGCTCTGCAGTTACAGCTCCAGACCTTTGACTTGTGCCCAGATGGTCAAGGCTTGACATATAGTTTCATAACCTCACCTTCCTCTAGAACAGGGGTGTCAAACTCATTTTCACCGAGGGCCACATCAGCATAATGGCTGTCCTTAAAGGGCCAGATGTAACTTATAAATGTAACTAAATGTAACTACTCCTTAATGTTAAATAACTCATTATTTATTATAACTTATTCAAGTGACAATTACAGTTGCATAGAAAACATATGTTTGCTTGTTGCTCTAACATAAATCCTTTTAAATTTTGTCAGCTTATGAAAACCCACATAACTCCATTAATGAAGGATCAAACTGTCCAAGTGAATAAAGAAAAATAACAAGTAGTCAAATAGCTTTGAAGACATCCTAAAACTGAGCTGCAAAGAACATGTATGACACATGTAGCATTTTACAAAAAAAGGCTACACACAGCCTTGCATCCAACTGATGGTTTGATGACAACAATTTGCCTGCATACACACATAAGACCTGCAAACACTAAATAATTACAACAGCAGCTATACATAAATACTATATAATCAACTAAAAATACCCAAATGAAGGTTGATTCAGTTCACAACTATATTACTCAAGTTTTTTGGTTAGTCTTTGATGAGGAGATGCTGCCTGTCCTTGAACACACCAAGTGGATTCTCTCTCTACTATCGTTGATCATGTTCTGAAAATGATAAACACAAAACAAAATGCAAGCACAATCATTAAATTGCACACAGTTTAACTGTTCTTCTTCTTGGTTGAATTACATTTTCTTATATTTTAGTTTTCAAAAAAAAAAATGCTAACCTGTGTTTTTCTGACCAGATGTCTGACACCGTTTTTCCTTTGCCAGTGTGTCAATGTCTGGCTTTAGGTCCTGTGCTGAGGCAATGCGTAGAACAGCATGGAGGTTGTCATCCGTGAGGCGTGATCTGTGCTTGTTTTTGTTCAGATTCATTATGGAAAAAAACTGTTCGCACAAATAGGTGCTTCCAAACATGGACAGAACACGGGCAGCATGAAGTCGAAGCTGTGGCATCAAACCAGGGGGCATCAGACGGTAAAAGTCCTGGATTGCAGCATCCTGGAACTTTGCTCTCAGGCCACTGTCGCTTTGAAGCTCAATTAGCTCCATCTGAAGGTGTTGGGGTGCAGTGCAGACATCGGTGGTGAAAGGATTGGCAAAGATGTCAAAGCCTGACTGTTGTGCTCTGAAGTCAGAGAAGCGCCGATCAAACTCAGTCTTTAACCAGCTCAGTTTGGTAGCTAACTGAGCACATGAAAAAGTCTCGGGAAACGAGGTTGACATGCTCTGACAAACAGGAAAGTGGACAAGATTGTCCTGTTTCACTTGCCACATCCATAAGTCCAATTTACGCTGGAAAGCCATGATCGTGTCGGACATCTGCGTGATGACTTGTTTGCATCCCTGCAGCTTCTGATTCAGCTGGGCGAGATGGTCGGTTATGTCACACAGCACAGCAAAGTCACACAGCCACTTTGGATCTGATAGTTCAGACATGAGTTTTCCTTTACTCTGCATAAAAATAGCAATGTCTTCCCTGAGCTCAAAAAATCGCTTGAGGACTTTGCTCCTACTCAGCCACCGCACTTCTGTATGGTACGGCACATCCCCGTGTTCCGAGCCCATCTCCAGCAAAAACTGCTGGAACTGACGGTGGTTCAGGCCCCGCGCCCGAATGAAGTTCACTGTTTTCATGACTGTGGTCACAATGTCCTCCATCCCCAGCACCTTCCCACACAAAGCTTCTTGATGGATAATGCAATGATATGTTATCAGAGGCGTGTGACAGTTCATTTCTTGCATTTTCCTCTTCATTAGTCCAACCAAGCCCACTTTTCCTCCACACATTGCCGGTGCACCGTCTGTAGTTAATCCCACCAAGTTTTCCCACTGCAATGCATTTTTACTTACGGACTTCTCCACCGCATCAAAAATGTCCTGTCCCGTCGTGGTCCCATGCATTGCAGCCACATCCAACAGCTCCTCAGTGATAGAGAGGTCCGACTTTACGCCTCTAATAAAAATTGATAACTGCGCTGTGTCTGTGTTATCTGTACTTTCATCAACAGCTAATGAAAAAGCTGTGTAGCTGCGTGTCTCCTCGGTCAGCTGTGTTGTAAGATTTTCTGCTAGTTCCTTCACTCGGTTCGCGATGGTGTTTCTTGATAAACTGACATTTCTAAAAGTCTGTAACTGGTCGGGACACACCTGCTCACAGACCTTCAGCATGCACTGCTTCAAAAACGCTCCCTCTGAAAAAGACTTGGAAGCGTGGGCGATTTCTTCAGCCACAATGAAGCTAGCTTTCACTGCAGCCTCGTTTTTGGCTGTGGATTTTGTGAACAAACTCTGCTGCAACCGCAGTTTGCCTTTTAATTCTTGGGCAATTTGTTGCTTTTCTTGAAGGCTAGCTTTAGCATACTTAGCTCCGTGTTTGGTGTCAAAATGTCGACGCAGATTGTACTCTTTGACAACCGACACCGCCTCGTAACACAAAAGACATACTGGTCTTTCTCCTTGAAGCACAAACAAGTATTCGCCTTCCCATCTTTCTTGAAACAGTCTTCCGTCTGCATCAACTTTTCTCTTTCTGGACATTTTGGGATCATTATTGATATCTCAATTCCACTTGTTGGCATGGATGTGGAAACACTGCCGCGGCTACCGAGGTAGAAAGGCATTGTGGGAAATGTAGTTTTTGGTCAAAGCACGCTCTTAATTTATTTTTCTGTATTTATTTTTAGATACTCAACACGGACACTCTCGCGGGCCACATAAAATGACGTGGCGGGCCACATCTGGCCCGCGGGCCTTGAGTTTGACACATGTGCTCTAGAACCTCTCTAGAACTTCCTCCCTGACCAGACTGCAGCATTCCTTGGTTTCCATGCTGCTTGTTCACTAAGGTTCTCTAAAAGAACCTTGGAGGTCGGACACAGAACCCAGGAGTTCAAAGAAGTTTGTTAAACTATCATTTATTTAGCAATTGAAGTAAACATGGGTGAATGCACACCACATCTGTAAAAAATAAAATAAAATAAAAAATAGCAACCTCTCTCCCTTCTGCTACTCTACAGCATGTTTTCAACAGTAGAGCTTCTCATGAATCATGAATGCTCTGGCTAGCTAGCATAGCCACCCAAGACAGCAGATAAACGGTTTCCTGTAACGGTAAGTTGTTTCTCTACCATTAACAGATTTAGCAGCATACACACAAGATTGATTGACAAAGATAAACCCCTCCTTCTAGCTCTGATTGTTTTTGGTCTGGAGATGTGCATTAGTCAGCAATAATAACTCAGGGAGGAAGCGGAGGAGATCAATCTGTTCACAGATTATCTGTCTTACGTTACAGCATCACAACATGGCGAAGTTTTAATAATAAAAGTAAAAATAAAATAAAAGTTACATACTGCAGCAGACATAATTTTGATAACTAAAACGGGTCGAGAGTTTGACATTTGCCATTGTCCAGCATCCCACTCGCCTTCCTTCCCCATCCCTCCCGGCAAGCAGTGGCATATGTATTTATCTGGTGACTGCGCGGCATTTATCACACAGCTTAGTCATAATTAGTGCAACTTAGTCTGGGGCACAGAGCCTGTTAGTGGGCATATGTTCAGATCTGGTTAAAGACACAGTGTTCCCCTGAGGGGACGGCTGAATGTGGACATGTGTGCCTGTGAAGCTCTCTGTGGAGCGCACCCTGAGCTTCCATTAACACAACCCACCATGTTCCCTTCCCCGAGTCGCCCACCCATGCTGAGAGAGGCCACTCAAAACCTAGAGAGGAGCGAGTTCACTCAAGTGTACGCAGTAGAAGGGCTGGCGAGGAGCTGGTGCAGACAGAAAGGAGCAAACGGAGTGAGGGAGGGATGGATATCATGAGGGAGAGAAGAAGGGAGAACGTCCGACTCGGGCGTGGGGGTTAGCAGACGAGCCGAGTGTCAGCTGCCAGCTTGAGCGTGCAGTTGGCATCCATACGTGTCTGTATACACACGAATGCACAAACATTTAATGTAGCACAACATAATAACCAAGTATATTAACGTAATACAAGTCGAGCCACAATTTTCGCTCCTCGTGCAAATGTGTTGCTTAAGACAAAAATGTTAAAACAAGCTTTAGGCAAGAAATTGCATAACTTCTGAGTTGAGTAACTGTCATGATTTGGCGGTGAGAGGTGGTGAGGCAGACGCTGTAGACCCAGGTAAGATGAATAGTAGATTTTAATAATGAAACACACAGTCCAGCAACGGGCAGCACGGCCGAGCGGAAGCCAGGGCTCGACGCCGGTAGCAACTGTAAACACGACTGGAACAGGAAAGACAGAACACACATTGGACGAGGACCCGACAAAGAACAGACACACAGGTGGAGTTAAATACACAGGGGGTAATCAAGGAACGAGAAACACCTGGGAGTAATCGAGGGGAAAACAGGACAACACGGAGACACAGAGACACAGAAAACTCTAAATAAACACACAGAAAACACAGAACATGACAGTAACACTTGTCCCTGATACAAACAAATATACCTGCATGCCTGTGAGATGCTGCTCCATCATCTAATCAGTGATGTGAAGAAATCTTTTTCTCCATCTCTCTTGAAGGTGAGCAGTGAAGAGAGATGGAGTGTGTCTTTAACCAGATCTGAAGTTTTGGGGCATTTCTGTAAGTTTGGTGAGATTTGGGTGCTGATTTTCTTTCTGGTCCTCCGTTATCATGTGATTGAGGTCCAAGTCAACACAACATACATGGAGAAGACGATGACTTGTATTAACTATGGCTTGTATAGTTGCCAAGGTTACTGTTGGAAATATTATATGGTCTGCGGACAGTTTTTTTGTTTGGTTCCAATACTAAGCAAGCCTAGTAGACTCGATTACTGCAATGGAATTTTTACTGGATTATCAAAAAAAGCAATAAGGCAGCTCCAGCTTCTCCAGAATGCTGCTGCAAGAGTCCTAACTAAAACAAAAAGAGATCAGCATATCAGTCCAGTTCTAAGATTCCTGCACTGGCTACCTGTTGCTCAAAGAATAGAATTTAAAATCTCCTTAATGGTTTACAAAGCACTTCATAATAGAAACCCAGACTACATTTCTGATCTTCTTCAACCCTATATACCACTCAGACCTTTAAGATCATCAGAATCAAACCTTCTAACTATTCCGAGAGTCAGAACTAAACATGGTGAAGCAGCGTTTAGTTTTTATGCTCCAACACTCTGGAATAAGCTTCCTGCTCACTGTAAGACTGCACCTACCTTGAGTTTATTTAAAACAAGGTTAAAAACCTTCTTATTTGACGTTGCCTACTCTAAAATCTTTGGTTTTTTAAACTATATTCACAATTGTACTGTTTATTTTGTTTATTTTTAATCTGCGTGATTTTGAATTTAATTTTATTATTATCTTCTTGTTGTATGTTGTTTTTAACTTTTTTATACAAGCACTTTGAATTGTCTTTGGCTGAAAGGTGCTATATAAATAAAGTTGCCTTGGAGATCTATGATAAGGAATCCTGAACAACAATCTATTTAGATATATTTTAAACTTAGCCTCATTTCTAGACAAAAGTTGTGATCTGTTAGCAAATTGCTATTATACCCATTCTGTTTCAAGTGTTTCAGAAACCCCTGATCATTCATGGAACTTCTTTCAAAAAATACTAGAAATATTGACTGTGGATTAGCGTTGGGTATGTCTGTGTTGCTGCAACATGTTTAGCATCAAGATGCTATTCTAGGTTTGAGCAGCTTCACTGATAAGCTAACTTTTGTTAGCACAACTTGAACACAACACTAGACTTTAACAGCATCGCATTATGTAATATTTTGAAGCACTCTTAACCCCTAGTGGGCCAAGAGAAGCAACTTTGTCGTTCATAGCTGTTGCTTGCGGATTTCGCTTGTGCGTCAGCTTTACCAGCGTACCAGACACACGCAAATGGAAATGTTGCACTTGTAACATTTTTTATGTAAAAATATATACAGTATATATATACAAATATGTTACTGCATTAACATCTACGTAATTAATTAATTAGCTTTTAGGTTATGGTAATAACTGACTACAGTCAATTGTTAGAATGATAAAAGAGTCAAGGAATTTAGTGAAGCTCAACGATGTAGAATAAAAGATTTTCAAAACCTAAGAATGTCTATTAAAAACATTTCTAATCATCTGAAGACTCCAAGATCATTGGTTCAAACAACTGAACATGAGTTCAAGTTATCCAAATGTGTTAGGTCCTTTTTTGCCAAAGTCTGAAAAAACGACCTAAACTTTAAATCTCAGAGAAATATAAAGAAGCAACTACCGAAGCTCAAGTCTGGAAACTGTTCAAACACCCGCGTTACTGTCCAAGGTGGTTGTGAAGAGAGAGATCCAAAGTCGACATATAGCTCAACCCAACTTTGCAACCATCCATGTGGACAAGCCCAATTCTTTACCACCAGATGAGACAAATGTTGACAAGAAGGACAAGAACAATGAGTGAAGGTGAGGCTCTTAAGCCTAACAACACTTTATCAACTGTCAAGCATAGTGATACATTCAAGATGAGTCTGCAATGATAAGTTCAAAGACACGTTTGAGTCATGACATCGTCTGAACTGGGCTTAAAGAGATAGTAACAATTCTGTATGTAAACTTCTGACTTTGAAAACATTAATAAATAAATAACTGAAATATTCTTTCTCTCATTATTGAGATATTTAAGCAAATAGAAATAATGTAGCAAATTCAAACTGACCTACAAAAGGGGATGTTTGGTCTGATTTAACTTCAGACAGTGAAAAATATTGTTTGCAAATGTCTGGTTTGAGTTTCATATGAAATCTAGTAGTTGTCAAATATTCAGCCAGATATACCAGAATGGGCACAAATCCTATAAAAAGAAGCCTTCAAAGATTATGATTCCTAAATGAGTGTTAGTCAAAACTTAAAGTAAACAAGAGCAGGGATCTCAGGTTTTAAATTCATTTCACACACTGTAGCTGTCAGACAATAAAACTCAGATCTCCATTTTACCTGATGTTTGTTTTCTTGTGAAGATGAATCTATTGATCACTCTTCACATCTGTCAGTTGTTTCCTTGATAAATAACTTTTGAAAGGTGCAAAATGCAACATCTGACTTTGACCAAATAACATGACTTTACATTTAAAACACTTTTTTATTAGTGTTTCCTGAAAAGTTCACATTTTGTCAGAGATTAACCTAAACTGCATCCCAAATGTTCTCAGTTAGGGTTTTTTTCCCCCAGAAGCTACAGTTTGTCAAACATGGCTCTACTTTCCTACATTAGACCACATAGAAGGAGTCTGTCATCTTAACAGGTTGTTGGATTATAATCCCAAACATATTGAACAACAGCCAATGAAACACTTTAAGCAAAGGCTGCAAGATGTTAGAAAAACATGGCATTGCTATATATCAAAATTAATATTTCATCAATACTCTATTTTTTTTCCATCACTGTTATGTCTCCACAACTCTCCCTGAGCTTTTGAATGTTGGTCACTAAGGGTGCATTCACACCAGCCCTGTAAAGTCCACTTTAATCAAACTCTAGTTAACTTGCCTAGAAAGTCCAGTTCATTTGGGGAGGTGTGAATGTGCAGTCTAACTCTAACGCGGACCGAAAACCCCCCACCTTGGTCTCAGTTCGGTTAAAGAGAACTCTGGTGATGTTTGAATGCATGTGGATGCCGAGCGGACCCTAGATCACTCCAAAAGCAGGAAGCAAACACATAGCACAGAGAATAGCATTCTGAGTAAATAAGACCAAAACAATTGTGAGTCTTGCGCTAACGGGGGAAACAGTTTGTAGTATTTTAACAAAAAAAGAAAGAAATCCTACAACCGTTAAAATTTCCTGCCCCTCCGTTTTTAACATTTTGTGAAGAAGGAAATTGTACTCAGTGTCTTCCTAAGAGGTTTTCATGTAATTTCCTTCAGTGGTTCTTGGTGCAGCGCCACCACAGGTGAGGAGGTAAATAGTTTTTTTTTTAAAGGGGTTTGATTCGTTTAACACCATGCAGTTTGAAAGCGAACCGCACCAGCTGAAAATGTAGCGAATGTTGCAATTTTGGTCCCCAATCAAACCGAGACTACTGGACTGTCAGGTGTGAAAACCCCATAAGATCCCTTAGCAGTTGTGGACATAAAAGATTATCAGAGTTCCTCTGACCTGGAAAGCAGAGTTATAAAACCTGACACCTGAAAAATTCAAGTGATGACATTCTTTGCAGTCAGAAACTGGTCTCAGTAGTAATGAGTTGACATGTTGAATGGTATTGAAACAAAATGCAGTCAGCTTTAAACTTTAGCTTACAAGTCATTCATCCATCCATTTTCTGTTCACCCTTGTCCCTAATGGGGTCAGGAGGGTTGCCGGGGCCTATCTCCAGCTATGTTCCGGGCGAGAGGCGGGGTTCACCCTGGACAGGTCGCCAGTCTGTCGCACAAGTCTTCCAATAGTGTTTAATAAAAGTGGCAATTCCAGAAAAATAACTTTAAGCTTACTCTGATTATACAATTATACATTTGCACTGAATATTTGACTAACAACGATGATTTCAGGTGTACCTTCCCTTTTCTGCAAAGTTATATAAAGGACTTAAGGCTTGTGGTAAGTATCACCGAAATGATCTACAAAGTGTATTTAAGAAGTCCAACACAAAAGGAGATTCCTTCTTTTCCTCCAGCCTCGGCAGCAAGCAGCACAGGGTGAACTGCAGGTGGCTTTTCCCTTTTATGAAGCCATCAGGGCAAACCCAATACGGCTGTCAAATCTCCTCAGCCTCACATCCAGCCATTACAAATTACAGGAGTGACAGCAGAGCAGAGTCAGCTGCTCACAGTCACCTCAGTGACCAGGCGCTCCCTCTGGCGGACAGAACAGGTCACGACTCACTTCGACACTTTTACAGGAAGAGGTTAATCAACTCACAGCATTTTAACGACATCCACACCGGCCCACCATACTAATCCCGTTCCTCCTCACGTTTGACGAAATGATCCTGAAGCTGGATGCTGCAGTCCACAAACTGCCGGCAAAACGTGCCGGAGCTAAAATAAAGCGAACTAAAACATCTGGGGAGGATGATGATGTAAAAAAAAAAAAAATTGACTGCAAATTATTTCCATCTGAAGCCAAAAACGTCACATCTCTGGCAGACCTATAAATAAATTAAACCCAACTCCAAGTGAGAAGAAGCAGGTTTCAACGCAAGGTTTGTCACTGCTTATTAAATAAAACTGAACCGGTTCTTTATGTGTCGCCCGGTTCCAGGTGATGAACACATGAACTTACAGACATGCATACGACATTAGAAAAGTTGAAAAACAAGCAAGCGAGAAAATGCTATTTGAAAGGGTGAAAAAAAATGCTGAGCTCAAACTTAAACACAGGACGCCGGTGGATACAGATACTGCACTTCGACTCACCTTGAGCGGCCGTTCCTCGGGTGCTGAATACACTTGCTATCAAAGTGGCCACATACCAAATCATAGTACTATAACCAACCAGAAAATAGCCTCGTCATATCTCAAAGTCCCCCGTTCGGTGAGTCTGTCATTGCCCAGCTGCCCAGGACAAACAGAGATGGGCCGGTATCCTTGTTTCCCCGTTAACCGAGCCCTGGACCCTTCACCATCGGCGGTTTCCCCTCTCTCTTCCCCTCTCCTCCGCTCTCCTCGCGCATCCTGAGACAGATCACCTGCGCCAATGGGACGAGAGCAGGCGGCGCCGCGAGACCGAGAGCAGCCCTTCAGACAGCCGCGGTCCCGCCTCCGCGCTTGTTGCATTGACGCGCGTGAGAGGATTTCAGCCGCTGATTGGTTACCTGTGCTGTCCCTTCCACAGTCGGAGTGGTGCGTTCACTTGATGAAAATAAAAATAGATCAGAAGTTCCAAGCTTCCGATCAAGCAATTGATTCGCGTTTTTTTTTTTGAATGTTTTATCAATTTCATGTGATTAAACATAAAAGAAATTATTTACTTTTGTTTGTGTCATTGTTTCAGCGTGGCCCAAGTCAAAAACAGTATATTTATACCCGTTTTAAAAGGAATATTTACTGATATGTGATTATTATTCGAGCAACATGGCATCTATCATTTCTCATATTTAAAAAACTCTCAAATGTGGCGCTTTACGGCCTTTATAGTCTTTTCCATATCTGAACTGCTCATTGAAATACCTTTCAAAATTATTGGCAAGTACTTTTTTAAAATGCAAAAGCTTGACATTTTTAGTCGCAGGACCTGAACGTAGCCATGCAAAGGGAGCAGTTTCAAGTTGGGTTGGAGTGCGAAGCCGTAGCGGAGCTGCAGTATCATCCTGCGCAATAAGATGAGAGGAATCCTTCAGCCTGTGCATCATCGCGACACGGACTGCAATCAGATCCCTTGTGGAAAAGTGAGACTGTCAAAATATGTACTAGCCTATACGTGACACAAAAAAACAAACCCAAGAAGAGTGACTAAGAGGATTCAGCGTGACTCATCTCTATTGATAGGCTAACTCCGTCAATAACAGGTTAATATTCAACTGAGTCAGCCTGTGTTGCTCAGAGAGCATCCATCCTCTGTCAGAGCCAGGTCTATCCTACGTCCAGGAAGGAGGAGGTTCTGCTGTATGGCGTTAAGTAATCCGTTAAGCATTATTTCGGTTACATTAATACTACAAGCTAAAACTTAAGTTTGCATCAACAGAATAATGTAAACATGAGATGTCCTTAAATAGCAGCTTTGTAACACTAGAGGTACAGGCAGCCTGACATTGTCTGGGGCCAGGATTTTATTTGGGAAAGAAACAAGCCCACAGCATCACAGATCCTCAACCATATAAAGTAGACATAAGGTTGTTTTTTTGGGGGGGGGGGTCAAAGTATTCATCCTCTTGACTCACCAGTGTCTATGGTGGGAAACTTTAGTCTTAAGTTGCAGTCACAATGTTTCTGGCACTATCCTATAGCTTATCTAAAATTATATGAATAAGCCTGAAAAAATGAGAGTATTTTTAAGACATCAAGTCCTGAATTCGCTTGAGTTCTGTGTTACATTAGATGTGTTATCACATCTAATGTGACAACATTAGATGTTGTCACATTAGTACTTCAGTTAAAAACACACAGTCTATGAGTGCCCAGAAAACCATTCAAAAATGGTTATAAGAAAAATTGAGAAAGCCAGTCAGATTGTGTTATTTGAAACTACTGCAAATACTCAGCATGACGAGGGGAGTGAATTCTCATTGGCGCAGACAGAAAGTATGAGCAGCTTAGTATGAGATTAATGCACACGGTTCCAAACAAAGTCCCTGTAGTGTTTAAGGTACTCTAACGTTTACAAGCAACCACTTGGAGTGTATATAAAATGTAATGGGTGCTATGTAGACTCAGTGCTGTGTTATATTAATACACCAGGCAAACAGGATGTCATGGATTACAAATTAAAAGTTCCTAGGTACTCTTACAAAAGTAAACTATTAATTAACTTTTTCTTTTTTTTTTAAACAGTCGTTCACTTCTTTGGGCTTGACTGCAGCCGTGTAAATGTCCATGCCGCATCGAGCCACAGCGCGTTAGCATCCCTGCCACAGACGTCGCTGAGTAACAGATGCAGCTGAGTGCCTGCTTTTGTGATGCTTGACAGCCATTCTGGCAACAGTGGCAGTGGGATTACCCCCGTGTCTTTCGCCTAACTGTCATAACAAGCCGCGTGCTAAAAAGACTCTTGTGAAGTGCAAATGGCTTTTAGAAATTCATCTTTCATCATGTTCTGAGAGCCACAGCGCCACGCTAGGCTCCACTTTTTTTCCCCTTTTATTCTTTCCTGGTGTTTAATGACTCAGGTGTGACCTGTTAAGCACTGTGAGCACAGACTGTAATAATGAAACCCAGTCTGTCTCGTGCCATTTAACTGCATAAAATTCAATTTCTCTTCTTACTCTGTAATCCTTGCAGAGCATGTCTGTTTGAGGGAAGACAGCGAAGGCAACATAAATGACTGCTCAGTTAGTCTAATGATGATTTTAGGTGAATGAGGACTTTAAGGAAGAGCTGGAGACTCAAGGACTTGATTAGAAGGCTTGACACCAGGCATCGGGTTCCCAAAGTTCAATGTCCAAGAATATTGGGATAAAATAAAATATTGAAAACTGATGGTGTTACAATCTAATCAGCTAATTAACTCAAAACATCTGCAAAGGTTAAGACTGAACCTCTGGTCTGACAATATTTCAGCAAATGTATTTACGTTTAAGTGGAAGCTTTCCTGAAGCATGCAGACTGAATGGTGCAGTGATAGGAAGAAGCGTTTATGAAATGCCCAGGAAAAAACTGAGGAAAGGACTGCAGGTGGGATTTAGAGCAAGACTGCTGGAAGCCACACTTTGAAGATTCAGAGTACGTCTTAATGATGACCTAAATATCCCAGAAAGGTGACCCCTTCTTCACCACGTCTGTGATATTCAGCTGAACCAGAGAACATGGCCTGACGCACCTACAGTACTTCCTGCTGTAAGATATCCAGCGAGGCATGAAGTCGTAGTAGCTGGCTGTGGCAACTATGTTCAGGTGAGAAATCCCAAAAGGAGCCATTTACTCTCTTGCTGTGTGTGAGATACAAGTTAGTTATTCCTGTTCACTTTTAAAGTAAGCTTTTGGTTTTTAAAGTAAGCTTTAGTGTGTTTAAAAATGTGCACAAAGAAAAGGTTTGGATAACGCACAAGCAGTTGATTTGAGACGTTTTGTATAAAGTGCCCATTGGGATTGCATTCATGTCTGTTTGATTTAAATTAGAGTTGGATTTTACAAGCTTCCTCAGAAAGCATAAGCTGTGGATAGGAGACATCCTTTTAACATTTCTCTGTACGAGGGCGGTGTCTAATACACTGGATGTATTATTTAATGACTGCCAAAGTCCATTTCAGCATTGGTGAAGAAAAGCATCATTAAATGGAGACCGTGGCTTAAGAAATGAATTCGGTTTCTGCTTTACTTTAGGTGATAGTACATTCAGTTCAATCTTTTTAAATTAGAGCATGTGATCAACTTTATCAACTTTGCAAAGCGCATGGGATAGGACTCTATGATTTTTACAAACTTTGCTAATTTTGACCATTTTGGAAATATTCTTACTTGCATTTCTGTGGCAATAATTACGAACGAGTCCATATAGTTGTGCAACTAAACGCCACTATAATTGTTAAAATTAATAAGTATCACAAATCTGTGCAGTGGAAACATCTGAGTTGTGAAGCTGCAGGAGGAGCTCTGTGTGCTCCGCTCTGACACCAAACGCAGGGCCGTAACGCAGAACCTGGATGCTGGGGCGGGAGGTGGGGAGGTCTAAAATCCTATTTATAGTTTTCCAGACAATACTGGATCACACAAACGCACACACAAATTACAAATGTTTTTTTTTTTTTGTACTGTTGTAACCATGAAACAATCTCCCCTTCAGTTCAACCATATAAGAGGAGACACATTGTTGATGTTACCATTATAAAATAGCTTACAATTAAAGTATTGGCAAAGATCAATGTAATTTTCACTGTAGGCAGAGCGCTGTTGTTAGCAGCTGCTGAAAGTAACTAAAAAAGTTACTTTTAATGTAACTTAGTTACTTTCAAAATCAAGTAGTCAGTAATCTAACTAAGTTACTTTTTCAAGGAGTAATCAGTATTCCGATTAAAGTAACTTGTTCAAAGTAACTATGTCATCACTGATTATAACGCAGAGAGAGTTTCGCCCTCCAGTAAACTGACGCTGTACTTGCTGACAGCAGGAAGATGCAGGACGAATGAGATTCTTTGGTGCGATGGAAAGCTGGAATGTTAAATGAATGTTTTTATGAAAAAATTAGCCTCTACATGACGGGCGCCATCACCAGTTTGCGTTAGTGGCTGATATTAACGAAGTCCTGATCTGACGGACTGAGCAGAAAAGCAGTAGGAGTCTCAGGAATGAGTAGAAAAATATAATTCTTTTTATGTCAACACAAAAATCTATGTTTGAGGGAATAAAAGAGGTCAAAGAACTCAGGCAAAAAAAACACACAATCGACTGAAGAAATGGCACATAAGGGTATATGTAATGGCTGATGAGACCAATACAACACAACATGTGCAACTAAACATGACACAACCACTAACTAGAAGAACACAACACGGTACTGTTAAATGTTTATTTATTTACACAAAGACAGTGTCCAACAGTTCATTAACCTTTTAAAAGGGGAGATGCATGGCACCAGGTCATTGCCAAAAAAAAGAACTAATTTCCACCTGCAGTCCCAGGACAGGTTGAAGTAATCAAATATGATTTAACAGATTGTGAATTGGCGAAAGGCCAGTTTAATAATTAACTACATACATGTCTAATAATTCATTACTCATAGCTCACTGCAGATAGATTAAATGACAGACAACAGGAAGAAAGAGAAGGAGCAAACATAGCATTGAACCTTCAATCTTGCAGATCTCTGGTTGTTTGGAAGCGTTTTCAATGTGCATTAATACCGCTATGAAAATCATCTAAGAAGAATAGACAGAAATTAATGCAAACTCCAAGATGTTTGTCTCTGCAGCAGTTTATGAATTGAATAGTGTTTTCCACTAAGCTGTGAGTTATGTCATAGAACTATAAATATTGTTTGGAAGACAAACAGGAAGCAATCTCTAAATTGACTCTGAAATTTTCTTTGCAACAAGATTTTTTTTTATGTAGTACTCTGTAACCAAAAAGATATTTTTCCCTCCTTTTGTAGATTGAACGAGTCACTTGTGTTAGACAGCACACTTGTTTTGTTTTTGGGAGAACAGGCTCACATTTCCCCAAAGTGGTTTAACAAAGGCAGTTTTATTCACACCCTGTTGTGCCCGGCTGACAGGGAACAAGGGTGAAACGTATCGGACCCATTTCAGGGCCATCGAATGTCAATGAGATGATTAAATCCAGGGGTTATAAGTGGAGACCAATTGGGTGCAGAGCACAAGTCCTTCTCTAATATACAGTTAGACAATGCCCATGGGATGACCTTGTTTCTCAAATAGGATGAACACTACTAAATGAGAAAAGAAGAGGTGATTGTCTGACATTGCAGAATAAGCTTCTTTAGTCCAAGAGGAGAATGTGGCTACTCAGCTGGTCCAGGTGTAACATAGCAACACCTGGTCACACATCGGAAGTGTGAGCTACACAAACTTAGGAGATTTAAATACAAGCCTAGAGTTTCATTGATTGATGCCACATGTTATAAATGGTATGTACATTTAAACGTATGGCTGACAGATGCTCTCAGAGAGAACAAATATGTTCTGCTGTGTCTCTGGTAGCATCTCCTCCATCATTTTGTGGCGTTTAGACCCACTACTTCATCTTAATGACAAACTGTGCATATTAATAAGAGCTGAAAACTGCACAGTCGTCCAAACCCAGGAGATGGATCAAAGCTGAATGGGGAAAAGAGAAAACTGGAAGAGCTCACTTGGTAGAAAGCAGAACAGAATCTTATTTTTGTAGAACTTAGTTCCTTCTGTTTTTTTTTTTTTTTTTATCAAATTGCACCTCGATGTTTTTGATGTAGCTACAAAATGATCTTTAGTAAAATCAATCATTGGCACAGGTCAGGCTGTCAACTGAAATGCCTCCATCTACTGAACTATAAGATTTATAGTGACAATAGTATATTTTTACCTGTGACCGCTATAACTGAATTTGACTGAACTGTAAAATAAATTGGATTGATTTATATCAAATTTGTCTTCCATGTCACAATAGAGTCATGCCAAAATCCAAAAGTCACATTTAAATGGCCATGGTGATCCAAAGCAACAAGTCGCCAAGTCAGAGGTTTCTGAAAAACAGAACTTTTCAGTGGTTAAAGCTGCAGTATGTAACTTTTATTAAAAATATATATATGTTCTTTTACATATTTGTTCAAACTATCATAATGTCCTGAGAGTATAAGACAGAGTCTGTGAAAAAAATCCAGGTCCTCTGCCTTTTTCCAGTGCTTCCAGGACTAACTCAGTGAAACAACCAATCAGAGCCAGGAGGAGGGTCTTAGTGCTGTCAATCACTCACATTCTCATGCCTCCATATTGTTCCCTGCTATATGGCTGTATATAAAGCCATATACCAACACAGCCTGCTACAAATGCAAAGGATAGCTAGCAAAGCCACCAATGACAGCAGATAAACGGTTTCTCCACCATTAGCACATTGAGCTGCATTAACAGATAGTGCTCATACCCTCCTCTTGGCTCTGATTGACTGTTTCTGACCAGGAGCGTTTCATTTCTGCAGATGGCAAAGGTAGCTGGAAGGGAAGGTGGAGGAGATTGATCTTTTCACAGATTATCTGTATGAAATTATACTGTCAAGGTATGGTGACAATTTTAACAAACATGAGGGGGGAAAAAACAGATTTTTGTAAAAGTTACATACTGCCACTTTAAAAGAAGGAAAACACGCATTCATATGCCAGCACTGCATTGGGTTACTAAGCAGAGATGAATCTGCTTTGGCAGAGATGAATGAGAATGAGTGAGACATCATGTTTGTCTGATGTTTGAGCTCAACACAAAGTCAGTTTCAGGAAACAAACATAAAAGGAGCAGGTTTTAATTTGCGAACATCCTTGTGTTGTTGTGCTATTCAAAAAGTACTGTATAAGGATTGATTGATTGATCAAATCTATAAAATTAAGCAATAAAACTCTAAAAAGAATCAGATGACAATGGAAACAGGTGGAGAATCATTGAAGGGACACCCTGACCAGAGTTCAATGTTCATGTTTTCACTCTATTGTGGCTTTTCTTGTCCAAAGCACTGAAGATTTGGACAAGACATGTAGCGCATCACTTCAGTGAATCTCCAGGAAACCTCTAATCACGCTGACTTATAACCTGCGTGAAACTTGACATGACTCACTACATGATATTTCCATTAGTGGGTTGCAACTAAGAATAATCACGATGACTAACGTTAATGACCTTTCTGCTCCAGCCAACGCCACGTACCATATGGCTGAAGTGTGACATCATCCGCTCAGCAGCCATCCACCAACACCTGATGCAAGCAAGCGGCCTACTATTGCTGTCCTTGGAGTATTGTCACCAAGACGCTGCTTGTCTTTCAGGCTCTCCCCTGAATCCTTAACTGTGTGTGAGCGGTAACCAGGGTGAGAGACGGACCGAGTCAACCTCATTTTAGCCCATATGTGTTTTACCTTTTTGTGACAATGTGAGTGAGGGGGAGTCTCTGATGACTCACTGCTGAAACACCAGGTTGAGATTCCTACTGGGATCCTGAGTGGGAGGGAACAGTTAGCAGCATTTATGGCCATCAAAGGTTAATGGAAGGTTACCAAAAGGTCCAGGTCACATCGAAAAAAAATTTTTTAGGCAACTTTCTTGTTTGTGGGCATGATGAGCAACTTTAAAAGTCATTGTAAGTTGTAACCCTGTGAAAACAGAAAGCAATAGGACAGATTATTCTCTATTATTACTCAACATTCTAATTATCTACTCTTCACTTTGCTTTTGTGATGTTGAGAATTAAGATTTCATAATAACACTCCAAACCATTGCCTGGATTCTATATAAACAAAAGTGCTATATTCCTTAAAAACAAATAAAGTGCATTCACAATACAGCCCCTTTATTCTGCTGCTCAACTAAGCTATTCAGAATTTTGTAGTATTGTGGTAAAAGTTAGATATTTTTTGTCTTTCATTACAGGCCGAGATAAACTCATATATATTAATTACATGTGAAGTGAAATATTTCCAGCATGTATTTCTTGCAATTTTAGTGATTATGGCTTACAGATAATTAAAACCCAAAGCCTCTCGGAAAATTTTAATATTGAATAAGATCAATAAAAAGCATCTACATTGAAGTGATGTGGCATTAAGACGATCAGTCTGTGTGTTCAGGAGGCCTGCATTGCCTTGATTGCTGCCCTCAGGTCATTATCATTTTCGTTGCTGTCTGGGATCACTCATCTTCCTCTCGACTATACTTCATAGAGTCTGTGGGATCTAGGTCAGACCAGCTTGCTGACTAATCAAGCACAGTACTATCATGGTCAATGGATTTGCATTTGGAAAGTTTGGCAGTGTGGGCAGGTACCACGTCCTGCTGGAAAATGAAACCAACATTTCCATACAGCTTGTCAGCATAAGAAAACATGAAGTGCTCTAGAATTTCCTGGCTAATGTCTGCATTGACTGTGGACTTCAGAAAACCCAGTCGACCAACACCATTAGATGATGTGGCAACCCAGATCATCACTGACTGTGGAATCTTCACAAATTAATTCAGGCAATGTGAAGAGCCTCTTCACTCTTCCTCCAGACTCTGGGACTTTGATTTCCAAATGAAATGCAAACGTTACTTTTATTTAATAAGAGGAGCTGCAGAAATCTAGACTTCAGGTATGAGACTCTGTTGATAGAGTAGCTATTAGTTGTGTCAAGAAGAGTGGGACTAAGAATGACTATGTTTAGAGAAACCCAGTAGAGGTACTGTTTGAAACAAACCGTACCTGGCAAGCATGTGGAAGAAGACCCTCTGGTTAGAGAAATCTGTCCATCCATCCTTCCACCAATGCATCCATGCATCCATGCATCTTCTAAGAACCAGCCATTAGGCTAACAGGTCTAGGAGGTAAATCCAGATGTCCTTCTCCTCAGTGACACCCTTCAGCTCATTTAGAGAGATCCCAAACTTAGGTCCAGGCCAGGAGAGCTATATAGTCCTTACATCAACATCTGGGTCTAGTCTAGGGTCACCTCCTATTGGGACTTGCCCAGAAAACCTACAACCCCAAATTTGAGAAGCAAACTTCCATGATCCTATCAGCAATTCTGCGATGTTATATGTTATATCTGGTTCAATGTTTCACAAGCAAAACCAAAGCCACATTGTTCTTCCTGAATCGGAGGTTCAGCAATGAATCTGGAATACCGCAGAGTATTCTTTCCTAATGAGGCTGAAAAGTGTGATCCCTAGATAGCTGGAACACACTTTGACATTAAAGAAGTACATCAACCATGACAGCCAGAGTCCAGAGCCTTTTACATATTTGGCCGGTTCTCATTCACACCCCAAGGTATGCTGCCTGGAAGCTTTTTAAATACCTTTGGGCCTAATGCCATGCCATGGTGTGCCTTTTTGTGCACTTTGCCATTCCATCACAAATCACTCCAGTAATTAAACATGAAGGTGGAGGCGTCGTGCTGAGGGGATGTCTTTCTTCAACAGGACCAAGGAGGTTTATCAGCGTTGATGGGGTTGACCCATCATTCTTTATAAAAAAATCCCAATAAAATAGATTCAAGTCTGTAGTGTGACATGACAGATTTAAAGAAGTTCAACAGGGTTAGGGTTTTTGTGAAAAAGGTGACCTCCCACCACCTTCAGCCCACAGGAGGTCAGAATGCATGCGATAGTAATGGATGCCAATCTATCTATGGATTGATGATTATATCAACCCATACATGATATATGGATTGATTTTAAAGTTGTTGAACAATGGGAGACAACAAAATGGTCACAAGATCAAAACAGGACAACAGAAGCTAAGAAGAAAGAAGTCTCAAAAATGTTGGCACTGCTCCTTCAGCCATTGTTTTTGTCCGGATTTACCGTGTAGTATCATGTACCCTGCTGCACCTGTTAGTGAGGAATAGTGAGGAAACTTCTGAACTGCTGGGATAGAGAAACTTACAGATGTGCAGATATACTGGAGAATCATTGAAGGGACACCCTGACCAGAGTTCAATGTTCATGTTTTCACTCTATTGTGGCTTTTCTTGTCCAAAGCACTGAAGATTTGGACAAGACATGTAGCGCATCACTTCAGTGAATCTCCAGGAAACCTCTAATCACGCTGACTTATAACCTGCGTGAAACTTGACATGACTCACTACATGATATTTCCATTTGTGGGCTGCAACTAAGAATAATCACGATGACTAACGTTAATGACCTTTCTGCTCCAGCCAACGCCACGTACCATATGGCTGAAGTGTGACATCATCCGCTCAGCAGCCATCCACCAACACCTGATGCAAGCAAGCGGCCTACTATTGCTGTCCTTGGAGTATTGTCACCAAGACGCTGCTTGTCTTTCAGGCTCTCACCTGAATCCTTAACTGTGTGTGAGCGGTAACCAGGGTGAGAGACAGGATGAGTCAACCTCATTTTAGCCCATATGTGTTTTACCTTTTTGTGACAATGTGAGTGAGGGGGAGTCTCTGATGACTCACTGCTGAAACACCAGGTTGAGATTCCTACTGGGATCCTGAGTGGGAGGGAACAGTTAGCAGCATTTATGGCCATCAAAGGTTAATGGAAGGTTACCAAAGGGTCCAGGTCACATCGAAAAAAATTTTTTTAGGTTGTGTGCTTGATGAGCAACTTCAAAAGTCCTCATAGGTTCTGACTTTATGAAAACAAAAAGCAACTGGACAAATCATAATCTCTACTTCAGCAAGGAGCTGTATTATATATTTTTCAGGCATGGGAAATATGTCAAGCAAGATCTGGGTCAAAATGACGGGCAGATGTTCTTTTTCAAGATTTTCTGCTGAAAGCAATAGGCTCCATTATTTACCTGGCATCACCCCAGTCCTTAAACAACAAAGGATGACCCAGCCCATAACAACACCACCATGTTTGACTGTCAATATGATGTTGTGAATCTAAACTCCTGTTAGAGTATAAACATTAAGCCTGAAGATCTAACCAAACATCCTTTTCTTCTTTGTACTTGCTTCACATGAAGTTTTGTTTGCTGACAGGTTATGATCTGATTTTTGATAGACAATGAAATTGATTTGTTTGTGAACATGTATGTACTGTAGTTTAAAGCATATATCTGCTGCAATCCAACTTGGTGGACCAGCTCCATTGACCCTCATGTTCATTCATTAGTTTGCACAGGCCTTTCTGTCTACTGTCCTGCCGCAGGTTGGCTGGAAGGAAAGATCTGCATTGGAAACGAGGCCAGAGCACACATCGCTGTGCAATGTGTTGGTGACGAATCAGTCCAGTTAGCAGGTTATTGAGAAGCTTGATGTAGCACATTTGAGAAATCCTTTAATGCTTGCCATGGGAGCTGAATGCTCCTTCTCAGAGCTACGGTTTCTAATCTTGTGAGCTTCCACCTCATAGAGCACCCCAATCAGCTCCTTCAGACTAGCCAGCAGCAATTAGCAAATGGCAGGTGGAAATGTACATGTCCAACTCTTGCTGGAAGTACTTGGACTTTCTGAAGATCAATAACAGACAAAAAGCATGTTTCCGATACCAAATATGTTTTGAACCAATAAAGCTGTTGGTAATGAATATGCATCCTGTCAGAAAGCCATTCAAACTGAAGGATCTTTATAAAGAGGTAAAACCGTGTTCCCCTATGAGGTGTGAAAGGATTAAGCCATGTAACAGCAGATGGGATGTTTTCAACTGAGCATCTGCACTTTCTCAGTTTAACCACTGAGCTGTGCCAGAGTGTTGTGCAATAAACTGTAAACGCATAAAAATGCATGTTTCCGCTCCTGAGAAGATGCTGGTGAGCTACAGTTTTGGTACTTTTGAAGGCAGCTTCATGTGATTAAAGATAACATGCAGTTTCCAAGCTCCTGAGCTTCTGCCTCACTGGGCAGCCCTTCTCTTTGACTCCTACTCAGCTCCTTCAGACTAGCCAGCAGCAATTAGCAAAACACTTGATGGAACTGTACACCTGCTGAGCTCTTTATACGAGCTACTTCCCAGTCCAACGCTTGAAAAACCATCGCTAAAGCTTAATAAAGGAGCAATGTGGTGACAGAGGCCCAATGTCAAGGCCTTCAAGTATGAACTCAAATAACTTTTTGGTCATATTTTATATGTACAGCACTTTTATAAAACTAACATATTTAGTTTATTGTGCTATGAAATGCCACTATATGACTGGAAAATACATAACACTGTCCCTTTAACTTTAATGGCTCTAGACCAGTTAGCCATTTCCACAGAAGGTGATGGTGTTGACCCCTCAGGTTGAATTGAACATGCTTACTGTTTAGTAGCACTCTGTGTATGTAGTGTAAAAGATTCAGCCAATTTTTGCATTTGGATAAACCACTGTGTGACATTTATAAGACTAGATTTTTTTCCCCCCTTTGTATCACAGATCTTTCCAAGCGGTTGCATATCCTATTCAACCACTAGAGGGCAGCACCTTTCCAGGAACTGAACTCGATCCACTTGCTTGCATGCTCTGTTATACCAATCAATGCAACATAGTACGGATTTTCAAATATGACAACGGCCTTGGTGGTAATTTCGTCTCTTAGATCATATCTGGAGGGTTTTGCAGATGGAGCATCAAGTCAGATAAATCAGAAGCCGTTTTGAGATTGCCTGCTCCCAAAGAGTGATCGTGAAGGGGGAGCAATTCTAATGATTCATGTGGTTCACCTGCACGTTGGAAGTGAGAGGCCGGGGCGATCACGTTAAAGAGGCGAAAGAACAGAGAGCCGCAGTAAATCTGGAGGGACGCTGCACTGTGTCAAACACCGGCTGCTCGTAAGCTGCAGCCTGGCATTTCCCTCGACGATTCCTCCCGCTCGCCCGCTATGGTGTCGGGGCCGTTTTACAGAAACCCCCTCTGCCCAGAGCCACCTCCTGTTTCCACCCACAGGGGGGGCCGACCTGGCTCTGGGCAGGTGGGTTGCACTTCCAGGTAGCCTATTGAGCAGCCGCTGCCCTGACGGGGCCGTCAAACCGCTCTGCCTGGGTTCACAGTTAGCGCCTGACAGCAGACTGTCATCTGAGCGTTTAGCAGAGAGAGAGAGAGAGAGACGCTTTCTGCTGCTCCGGCTGCGAGTGGCTGACAACAGTGGATTAAGGGACGGGTCATGGCCTTGCTGATGGGATTTTTCTGAAAATACAGCTTCGTCCCGGAGCACTGTTTTTCTTTCAAACGTATAAATAATATTCAGCGTCACGTGTGTTTTGTTAAGCATCGGAAAGAGGGCGCTGGTTTAAAACATACGAGCGGACAAGTCTGTAGGTTTCGGAATCAATTCACAATGTTTCCAACAGAATACCAAGAAGAAAGAAAGAAAAAAAACTCACATGAACTGTATTTCCATTGTAAAATGTCCAGTGCGTGTATTGCAAAGTACCAGTGCAGCACCATGATGCACAACGCAAGTTACAGCGCATTTTTGTTTCAGCTTGTAAAAGGTGTGTGTACGCTTTACTCTGTAAATAAAAACGAGGGTATGATGAGCTTATGCAGCCTCTAACATCCGTTCACCTTTTGACCCTCAGTTTATATTTAATGCCGCCGTTAGCTGCACAGCAGCAGCTATGTGACAACGGATAATCTACAGATACGGCATGGTGTGTTGACGTGGAAAATAGAAAACCGCTTCTTTCGATTGAACCATAGACGAGGTTGAGATCAGCTGAAAATATTTTAAATGTCTGTTGTGTTGGTTGCACAGTTTTTTTTAAAGCTTGTTATTCATGTTCTTAATCGCGACAGAAATCGTATTTTTCTTCATATTGCTATTATTAGAGGAGTGGCAGCAACAAACAGAGCAGATCAACATGAACCCACCACTTCACAGCTTTCTCTCTGTTCAAATCCTTGTTTTCTACTGATGCATTTTTTGGCATTCATGCATAGTGCTTGTATTAGCATCTCTTATTTCCTCGGATTCTACATTTGTATTTAACTAGTGTTGCCAAAATATTCCAGCTTGCTTTGTTATATCTCACATCAAGAGAAGCGAGTGTCACTTCAATGTTTAGGGAGCTGAATTTACTTGAGTTTCATCTGCGATTCTGTCCCAATTAGCATTGCAAAACTAATTTACGTGGGAATATTTTGTATTTTCTTTACCACGTCCAGACTTCAATCTCAAATAGAATCAGTGGAAGGAGCTGAAGATTAGGGTGATGGGAAGGAGGCTTTCCACTGTCAAAGGCTTGGAGCGCATTGTCAAAGATAAATTATCAAAACACCAAGTCAATATGTTTTTCACTGATTATTTAGAAGGCTATACATAATTTTTACATGTAATTTGTTTGTTTAAAGTAAATAAAAGGTGAAATTGTTTTGTCTCTCAGTTCTTCAGACTCAAACTTTTGGTTTAATATAAATAAATCTAAACTTAATCTTTCGGGCTTTTGAATAATTCTGACCGTAACTATACATGTTTATTGCTTTTTTTCTTAGTTTTTTGGCAGTAAAATAAAATGTAACAAAATTAACATTTAAGTATGTTTCAACATTTTTTACTCAGACTGTCCATATTTGTCTTTCTCAATAAACCTAAAACAGTTTTGATAGACGTGAGGGACCATAACCACGTGTGATTGTCGTGCAGTACAATATGAGAATATGATTCAAAATACACACTAAAATGAAAGTTACCTGGAGGCCAGTGAACGACTCTGAACGTGGAGCTACATGGAGCCTCACTTCAAATTGTATGCTGCTAAAAACTGAGTGGAAAATCCTCTCTAGATCCACACCGGAGACGGGCCTGGACCGCTGGCATTCTTCCGTAATCTCAGTTCCACACACACCCCTCAACATATGTTCACATCCACTGCAGCTTTCTTCGGACCTCCCCATCCACATCGCCGACAACGGCTCCGTGACAACAGGCCGCTTGTTTTGCTGAGGTTGCTGCCCTTTTTTTTAAAAAGAGATCTTATTAGTTGTGACAAATTTCCAAACTGAGCAAGGCCATCGATTTTTTTTATTTTTTAAAATGTTGTATCTTTCTTTTGCTGTCGTCGTGGAAAGGGGCGGACATCTGTGGACAGGAATAGAAAGGAATGGGGGAGGTTGGTGTTAAAAGGAAAAAGCCTTCAGGAATGTCCAACCTTTCACAATGAGGATAAAATTATCAATGACAGACTTGTACCCATCATGCCATTTATTTATCTTAGAGCGTTTTCTAAACTCTATTTACTGATTTGTGTCATGACGGAGGGAAACGCATGAAAGTCTGGTGTAAGGATGCAGGCGTTACTTTGCTCCTCATCACTCGTACACAAATGTCAGACTGTTGCGAATTCATGATTACAGAAGATTTCAATATTAATGGTGCTCAGTTGTACCAGCCAACACACACACACACACACACACACACACACACACACACACACACACACACACACACACACACACACACACACACACACACGCCCACAGAAAGACAATGTGTTGGTTTTGGAACAGCTGTAAACTTTATGTCCACAAATTTAAGCTTGCTCTACACTTGGGAGCGTCTAAACAATGTTTTTTTCCTTGAGAACTGCAGTTATAACACACTTTAAATTTGGTGAACGTAACCAACCTGAGGAAGTTCACAAGCAGGTTTTTAGTCACTTGTGTCAAACTCGAGGCCCGGGGGCCAAATCTGGCCCGTCGCAGCTTTTTATGTGGCCCTTTAATCTCCTAATTACGTCAATAAATTCTTCCGTTCTTCGTCAAATCTGCAAAATTTCACACAAAATCAATAAAATCTCCACATTTTCTTTTCTTTGATTTTACAGCAATTTTTTTTCAAAATTGGTCAAAAACATTGAGTTTTTAAGTGACAGCTCCCTCAGCCTTACTTGATGTCAAGTTATAGTCCGTAATTGATACGGAGAGTAATAAAAAGCCACATTTAACATCATACGTTAGGGCAAATATTGTAAACATTCCTTACAGCCACCTCGAAATCTGCAAATCTGATTGCAAAAAACCCCGAACATTAAAACAATCACAAAATCCTGGAGGAACAGGTATTTATTGATATTTTAATATTTTAAAAATTTAATTGGTTTCATCAATATATTCTGGCACAACCGGCCCTTTAAGAACATTCAGATTTTTGCTATGGCCCAAAATGAAAATGAGTTTGACAGCCCTGATTTAAGTAGTGAGTATTGGAAGCTCACACCAGTGTCTTCCTATCATCTCCTGCTATATCCTTTTATGGTTCAGGGCGTTTGGAGTCTGTCCCCAACGACTCCAGGCCAGTGTGTGTGTGGGGGGGTGTACGCGCGTGTGTGTGCTCCTCAGATTCACTTTTGGCATTCCTTGTCTTTAGAGGTACCAGCATGCAGCTTCCAAGCTGCAATCAGCTGGTGCTGTTTGTCGAGTGTGAAGTCATACCGGTCACTGGGTTTGCCCTTACTGACCGGACTTCCACTGTCGCACACAGCAGAGGAACGTCAACCTGGCCGGGCTCCTGTTTAACATCAGAGCAACACCAAACCCACTCTCAGATCTTTAAATCTGACTTACTCGACTGCTCCCCTTAACTTGTAACTTGTTGGAAAGAGTTCTGGCATTATGCCTCTATTGCTTGGCGCACAAGTACAATGATCCTTATGGGTCTGTCTTGGGTAACCAGCAACTCTTATTTCCTGACAGGTTTGAAGACTTATGTGACACCACAGATGAAAATAAGTTACTCTTTGATTCCTTTTACCTCCAGAAGTCTCAAATAATAGCAGTAAGAATCAACCCAGTTCACCCTCACCACTTGTTTGGGTTTCCCAGATCTGCTCTGCAGTCTACCACACGACCGGTGTTCAACTCTATATAGCTGGCATAATTAGCAAGTACATATAGTAAAACATTTAGATGTGACAGTAGTTGAACTATTACACACTACACAGAAAAAACCCATGCAATCATATCTGCAAATAACTTTGACACACTTTCATCTTAAAAATTGGACCGTGATAAAAAATGGGAAATCACTAATTTTGTAGGTCCTTTGCCATCCATCCATTTTCTGTTCACCCTTGTCCCTAATGGGGTCGGGAGGGTTGCTGGTGTCTATCTCCAGCTACGTTCCGGGCGAGAGGCGGGGTTCACCCTGGACAGGTCGCCAGTCTGTCGCAGGGCAACACACAGACATACAGGACAAACAACCATTCACACACACAATCACCCCTAGGGAGAATTTAGAGAGACCAATTAACCTAACAGTCATGTTTTTGGACTGTGGGAGGAAGCGGGAGTACCCAGAGAGAACCCGGGACCTTCTTGCTGCAAGGCAACAGTGCTACCAACTGCGCCACTGTGCAGCCCTAGGTCCTTTGCCAAAAACGCCATATGTTTAGGAACTATATAGATAAGAACTGTATTAATGTAATTTTATCTAAAAACTCGCTCATATTTGAATTCATTTCTAAGTTTAAAATCCCCTCCCACTGGCTTGTATCAAAATGAGTTTCACATGACACATTCAGATTTTCGTTAAATGTCCGCAGCCTTTTATGAACAACGTTCATATTTCATTCACAATTGTTAAGTGTTTCATCTAATTTAAGACTGTTTGTCATTTTGTTCAAACTTGTGTGCTTTGCTTTGAATCATACGAGTCTGCGTCGTTGCAAGACACATCATTTACAGTCAGAGGCTAGAAATTCTCTACATGGAAATCATGACTTACAATGCCTTTCTCTTGCTGTTATAATTATCAACAGATGTACTATTTTCATGTCTGTCATTACAATAGGCAACTTAACACCTTATAAACAATACTGATGACTTCAGCAACATTTTTACCTTAGTGCAAACCAACTGCTAGCTACCTAGCTAGCAGTTGTGCCTAATTGGGGTTACAGTAAGAGTAAGTACAGTAAGTAGTATAGTGAAACATCTATCTATCTATCTATCTATCTATCTATCTATCTATCTATCTATCTATCTATCTATCTATCGATCTATCGATCGATCGATCGATCGATCGATCGATCGCAATACTGTATACCCTAGCCGATTTGGAACTTAAAAACATAAAACATTTGATTCTTGAGATCTCCTAAAAGAAAGTAAATTTATTTGTAGATGAAGCAGTGCCATACTATATGACCTTCTATAATTAACACAAAAAGTGATGCAAGTAGATGAAAAGTGCCAAGACGACACTATTTACCTCATTTATATTCATTTTCTGCTCTTACGTTTCCTGTTTCAGTGTCAGAACCATAATTCATATGTAACATGAAACATGTTTTAGTCATGAGCCTCAGAAACGTCTCGGGCTTCTAATTCCTGATTAAAAATGTACTCTGCCTTCCTGATGGCTCATTACCGAGCAACTGAAAGTGGACTTCCAGCCGTCTAGGCCTTAAGAATTAATTACATTGGAAAACATGCATGCAGGCAGACAGGGAGCGAGGATGCCTCCCACCGTCGGGAGTCTGAAACGCATCTTTGACACTTAGTAAAGTTGGACATTGTGTGTGTGTGGCTTGAATGTGCTTTATTTAGCTTTACAAAGAGGGCTCTATACAAATACGGCACATCTGCTTTAAAACACCATTTGTAGTTACAGTCGCGTGTACAGATACAGATATAAAGTCATGGAAAATTTAGGACACCCAATAAATATTTAGATTTTTATCATGAAATATTCAAAATTAATTAAAATTTGTTTTGAAGCCATTGTGCGCATCGAAACAGCAGTTCCTCACTTCTTTGAACAAGTTAATGCTTGTGTACATCCACTCAAGTGTTTAAATGTCTTCAGGTCAAGTCAGACCCCATCCATCCATGTCCATCTATCTCCAGCTAACGTTCCGGGTGAGAGGCGGGGTACACCCTGGACAGATCGCCAGTCTGTCGCAGGGCAACACAGAAACAGATATGACACACAACCACGCACACAGACACACACCTAGAGAGAATTTAGGGAGACCAATTAACCTGACAGTCATGTTTTTGGACTGTGGGAGGAAGCCGGAGTACCCGGAGAGAACCCACCATGCACAGGGAGAACATGCAAACTCCGTGCAGAAAGACCCTGGGCCGGGAATCGAACCCAGGACCTTCTTGCAATGTAAGGCAACAGCACTACCAACTGCGCTACTGTGCAGCCCAAGTCATATCCCATTTTATAACAATTTCTTACCAAACTATATTATGTAGTGCCCATGTGCCTCTGAAGGCAGATATTTACCGCATCATAAAAAGACACAACTTTTTATTTATTCGTTTATTTATTTTATCACGGTGGGGCATTATATCCGATAAAACTCTCCCTCGCTTAGGTCAGCTGAGATTACCTAAATGATTTTTATTTACTGACCACCAGAATAATGAGGAAAAAATACATTTGGAATATAATCCTTTAAACTCAGACGTTTACATCCAGTAAGGCTGACTATGTCTGTAAATAATATGGGAAAGCCCAGAAAGTGATGTCATTTAAGCTCCATAAATTCATTTCGAGACAAAATCTCAAATTACAGACAAACCTGCCACCTGTCCATTCTGGAGAAATCCAGAGCTGTAGGCCTGTCTGCTGGCATGGAGCGTGATCAAGGCTAACAAAATATTACAAAAAAATCTGAAATTTGATGTCAGCTCATACATATATATTATATACCAAATATGATTTAAAGACGTGATTTTGAAATTTAACATCTTAAAATTGGGCATCTTTCTCTTTAAGGAACTCCTGCTCTTTCTAACACGCCGCCTTCAGGAAGTCATCACAACAAGCCTCCTCTATTAACCCTTTAACAACATTTTTATCAGCACTGGTATAATGAGCTCAGCAGGTGCGCAGCTCCACCAGGTGTCTGCTAATTGCTGCTGGCTAGTCTGAAGGAGCTGAGTGGGGAAGTTGTGGCGGAGGGCTGCTCTGTGAGGCAGAAGCTTGCAAATTGCAGCTCAGAGGAGGGGCTTCACTCTCGAAGGGGTGCTGGGTCCAACACATTCTGCACAGCTGAGCGGTTGCCACGGGAGATTAAAGGATCTCTCACACATGCATGAAAGAATCAACACTCCAGGTATATCTGTGATGAGAGAATAACATTAAAGTCAATTTTACATAACACTACCCCTTTAAAAGATAAGACGCAGGTTTTGGTCTGAGGCGGATCATGAACTCAGATTGCAGAGGGGAAATTCACCTGAGCTGTAGGTAAGAAGAATTAACTTCTAAAATCTCTCATTTGATCTTATTGCAGGTCATTTTCTGAAAACTTTCTATACCACAATATTTCAATAGATTGTGTTAGATTTCTAGAAAATACAACAAATATACCTCTAATCAACTAAAACCTCCTGCTATTAGATAGACTGCTCTATTGGAGTCACATAACTGCTTAAACCTTCCCTTCAAATCTGTTTTCAAAGAAGCCATGAAACGTCTCCAAAGCAGATACCAGGCAGGTACTGGCCAAATAGTTGGTCAGTACCTGGCCAACTTATGTTTTCAGTAAGAAAACATCTTGTGGAAAATAGCTCAAAAAGTGATCAAACCCAAGGAGAGAACATTGATAACAGCACAGTAGAGCTAATTGTAAATCAGGCCACATCAGCATAATACATCTGCTTTATCAGAGCATCAGCCAAATGAAAATGCCGGAGGACTCGAGAAATACCTCAAAGCTTAAACAGTTTTGATGAAATCAAGATCAACAGCACAAGCCAGATGCTGTTAGATCCCAATCCTTCTAAATTAGCATTAACTCTCTGGGCATCTCTCATTGGGGCTAAACAGAGCAGGAGCAGCAGGAACAGCAGGAGCAGCAAGACGACACCGAGCCGAGTTTGTTCTGGCAAAGCATCTGCATCGCGTGGCACCGGTCCAGCCTGTCCTCTCTGCTTTTCTGCCTCGGTTTTTGAGCTGACTAATGTTTCTGTACGGATGTTGGCACATTAAGAACACACAAGTGAGGTCCGCAGGCAGAAGCAGTTGGATTAAATGGTTCTTGAGTCTGGGCCACACGAGGTGCTGAGGGAAGTCTCCCTCACTGGGACTGGCTTTTCTTCGAGCCTGTTGGCCGGAGCATCCGCTCAGCCAGTGGAACCGTCATACCAGGCATGCTGGGGTCTGAAACAACTGCGGAAAGGGAGGAGACATTCGGTCGGTTTTGGCAACTAAAAAAGGAACAGGTGGGGTAGAGCTGATCCGCTTGGGGCTCGCATGAGTGAGGGCGTTGAATCGGCCAAAGCCACATATTATCATCATCACGCAGAAATCCAGAACATGACCCCGATCGGCTTGTGATTTGCGTGATGATGAACTGAGAAGTGTCAACCTACATGGAAATCACGGCCGCAACAGAACACTTGGATGGATTGTTTCGGTTTGCTAAGTGACGCGGGATAAGCAGTGAAACGTTCTCAAGAAGTCGTCTGTTGTGTTGGTAGACATGTGTATTCATAGGAGAAAAATAGTGTGAGTGATTTGAAAAAAATGAACTCAGAATTTGCTTCATTTGCTTCATTAGAACGTCTGTCCTGCCTGAATAAACCCAACGTTTGTTCCTACGTGAGTAGTTGTAAAATCTGTTTCTAGTGGTTGGACCACCAGTACCATCAAATCATTTTTTGAAGGAAAAATTAAACCCAGTGGGCTGAGAGAAGCAGCTTTATTTGTCCTCTGTTACTGTTGTTTGTGAATGTTGCTTATGCGTCAGATTTACAGGCGTACCAGAAACGTGTGAATACAAACGTTCTGGCGGGAACCTTTGCAGATTATTATTATTTTTTTCCTTTTTTTTACATTTTTAGCAAGTTAAAATTTATGTAATTAAGCCTTTGAAATTGGCGCATTAAAGTCCCGGCCCTACGTTTAACATATTACCCTCTTTTTTCCTCCTCCATGGGATCAGTTGTCACTTGTTGTCTTTATCCATGTTGGGTTGTCATTAGAGTTCACTAAATCAATTTTACATAAAATTGCACATAGAGCAGATACATCTTTTGTTGTTTGATTGGTGGGTTGACTGATTTGATAACAGCTCTGTGTCAGTCAGGGCTGTGACTATCAGCTGCCAAGAAATGTCATGTCGTAAAGAAATGCACACAGCCCTTTTGGAATCACTTTTTAGAGCGCTGCCGTGTTAATTCAGTTAAAAACCTTTTTCTGCCAATTTGACTCTTTTTCTTTTCTATCAACTGCGCATAAATTACTTTCCAGATAGATTTCTAAGTTCAGTAGAACAGAGGCCGGCTTCCAAACTGCCAGTTTGTGGCCGACAGCCTATCCTGGCAGCGTTTGAGGGTTCTGTTAGTCAGCAGCAGAGGCTCCTGTTTCTGACTGCCTCTGCAGGAACAGACTGAGGAAAAAAGCTTTATCCAATCCTCAGCCCTTAATGAAAATAATCCATGAGGCAGACTTAATGGTTTTTCTTCAAAATGATGTTAAAGGGCCATGACTGGGAGGTTGTGAAATAGAAACCTAGTTTATTAAATGTGAGGATTTGTTGCTTTTTCTTTTCTTTTTACACATCTCGTGTGTTAAAGGAAGACTTTGAGCTTTCCTTGAGCTGCCAATGATGTAGAAATCCTTGTCAGTCATTAATGGGAACACAGGAACAGTGTGTGGAAGGTAAAAAGTCAGAAGTAAAATCTACAAGAGTTCTTAGTGCAATCTCAATAGGATCCAGGGTTCCCTGATATATCAATGCTGCCACCTCACTGGAAATTTAACCTGGTGGCACAATGCGCAAACAAGCTGGAAAATACACAATCGTCAATTTGTACCAGAATGGTTGAGAGAAGGAGCTTTTGGAGGACTTCTTATTTATCTTTGTGTTTTGCTCTACAGTTGTCATAATACAGGACTCATTGTAGCGTTCGCCATCTCTTCTCTAGACACGTTTTCCAGTTGGCTCAAATTATTTAAATAACTTAGCACCAGCCTTCTGCTGTCCATCCTTGTACTTCCAGCAGAACTTCACTCTGGGTGTTTCATGGCTTCCTTCCTTCGTTCTTTCTTTCTCCCTTCTGGCCATTGTCACTGAAAAACCTCGCTGGGTAACCTTATTTAACCTCATAACTCCTGAGAGAGTTGGTGAAGTCATTGTGAGGCAAAGCGACCTCGGTTGGACGCTATTCTTCAGAGGTAGCCATTGCTGACACAAGACAACGACTTCAAGCACGTCTGCTTCAGTGTCATTTCAGGTGGACTCTTTCGCAACTTCATTGGTAATGATCACATGACTGCACTTACATGAAGTTGCTGATCATTTATGCTAACATATAGTGAAATTAGTGATTTGTTCCAAAACTAAACTGAATAGTTAACAGTCATTTTAAATCCGTCCTCGTGCTTTAGATCAGAGGTGTCTACAGTCGGTGCTCAAGAGCCGGTATCCTGCGGGTTTTCGTTCTCTTCCTGGTTCACCACCCTCACAGTAAATACCTCCATTAGCAGGTCCGTGTCCTGCTAATGCTAACGAGGCATCATTTGACTCAGGTGTGTCTAACCAGGAAAAGAAATAAGGGTGTGTTCACACCAGGAATGTCCGTTAGTCCGCTTGTTTGGTACGGATCAAGAGCGGACTTTATTTCTTTCGCTTGGTGCGGTTTGCTTTCACACTGTGCTTTCTTGCAAGCGGACTGTGACGTAATCGAAACCACACGGGTGACGATCATTGCTCCTGTTGTACAAAAAGCGACAGAGGTTGGGACAGAGCATAGACCCCGAAAGGAAACGCACTTTGAAAACCTGCTTGCTTGTGTTCATGTTGTGGATATTTTGAATGCCAAGAGGAGTTCATTCAGTGTGTGTTATACAATATTTTGATATGCATAAAACTTCCTTTGTCAGTTTGTAAGCAGGTTAGCCTTACTATTGCAAAATGGACAATAATTGCCTGGAATATAATAAAATCCTCATGGATAAATACCCCACTGTAATCACCGTGGAAACGGTGGCTGCCACAGACCTTGGTCCTGCCACAGTATGTGCTTGCTAATCAGATATTTGAGCACAAAAGGATTTGGGTTACTGGGCATGGAAGACAAAGTGACGAGAGTCAGCACGTTGACGGAAAATATCATGAGCATACAGTTCAAAAACAGACAGAGAGAGGGAGAGAGGGAGAGAGGGATAGCTTGTTAAAATGGGGCGACTCTATCAGAAAACTTACAACAACATGTAAGCATGACAGATGTGCAAAATGAAGCCAGCCTGAATGGGGGGGGGAAAGCAGATTAACTGGGTTCATTCTGTCACTGGGTTCAGCGTTATCGGTGCTCCTCTCTGTGTGTGGTGAGTCGGTTCTACGGAAACGGAGGGAGGAAGAAAGAAAGAAAGAAAGAAAGAAAGAAAGAAAGAAAGAAAGAAAGAAAGGGAGAGGCCAGCTTGCTGCATGACTGACATTTTATCTGTGACAGTAAATTTCAGAATATGACTTCCTGTGCGCGGCTGATGCGCCGATCCAAGCCAAAGCTGTACGTCTGCGACCACATTTACCCTCCTGACAGGAATTTGTGTGCGACGCTGGTCCAGTATTGCCGAACGCAAGAGAGGAAGAAGGATATCCTCACCCTGACAATCAATTATTCCCTCTGTTCAAGCTGGCCGCTCCTTTATTTGCAGTCTATCAACTCCAATCTGTCATTCATATCAGCATCTTTTTATCTCTCTCTCTCTCTCTCTTTCTTCTACATTTAGGTTGCCCATGCTGCATCACCGCCTCCCAGAAAACTTCTCAGTCCTCCAGAGGTGATTCACTGCTATCACTTTTTGCTTCTGGTGTGACCACCTGCCTTCTTCTCTTGGTCAAGGAGCCTCTGAAACGCCAAACGATCCGTCCAACTCTCTGGCTCCGAGCGCACGTGCAGTTTGCTCATGCCTGCTGTCGGCTCCCATTACCTAATTGGAATTGAGATGCATCTGGCCTCTGTTTGCATATGCGTGAGGGCGTGCGTGCGTGCGCGTGTGGGGGTGTGTGTGTGTGCTACCCTCTTGGTAGAGATACCCTCTATGTCCAGCTTTGCCTCCCTGCAACCCTTTCCTTGCCATCCAGCTGGGGAGAGCCGTTTTAGCTAATAGAAACGAGGAGCCATGGAAGTGGGCAGATAACAGCCAAGTTGGAGAAAGCCAGCTCCTGTGATTCATTGCCGCTAATGAGATCACTGTTTAATTCATGAGACCCTGTCATGCTACAGTGGCTTCTTCGTCCGTGTTGGCAAACCGAGTTTACAGAAGCTTCCGTGCTCCGAGCTCTTTCATCTGCTAGGCTCAGTGACCTTGCGTCTCCCGGCGCGAGATCCGCGGAGGCGCTTCCTCAAAGACGGTCACGTCTCCACGTCGTTGGGTGTGTGATGCTTCCGCATTGGGCACGCACCGAGACGCCTCGATCGCGTAATCGATAGTGAGAGGCAGAGTGAGCCCTCCTTCCATAAGAGGTGATTTAAAAGGCCTGTCACGTCAAATGGATTAATACGTATTAATGAAGCAGCCAAACTACTGGCTAATGACCTACATTTGGGGGAAACAACAGGGGCTAGTTTTGATGAGGCAATAACTTTCTGCACTTCCTGCTTTTTACCAAAATAGGAAAAGAGTCAATGTGAAGCATTCATCCTTCCTTCCATCCATCCATGCATGCATCCATCCATCCATTATTCCTGCGTATCCTGGCAGGATCCCATTTGCAATTGTGGAAAAGTAGGCAATGCATGTTACTTTTATTTTGCATTTACTTTAGTTTTGCTTTATTTACATATAATGTTGATGTCACTACCTGCAACCTTCACCACCCGACAGTTTTTAATATAAACTATTAGTATACAGTACAGACCAAAAGTTTGGACACACCATTTAATTCAAAGAGTTTCCTTTATTTTCATGACTATTGACATTGCAGATTCACACTGAAGGCATCAAAACTATGAATAACACATGTGGAAATATGCACTAAACAAAAAAGTGTAAAACAACTGAAAATACCCCTTATATTCTAGTTTCTTCAAAGTTTCAACCTTTTGCTGTGATTACTGCTTTGCACACACTCTGCATTTTCTTGATGAGCTTCAAAAGGTCGTCACCTGAAATGGTTTTCACTTCATAGGTCAACCTGCCCTGTTAATAAGGTTAATAAGTGGGATTTATTGCCTTATAAATAGTCATGAAAATAAAGAAAACCCATTGAATTAGAAGGTGTGTCCAAACGTTTGGTCTGTACTGTATATTATATACTGTACTCTGTGAATTTACTGCAGGCCCCATCCTGAGTCCTTGTTGCAATCCCGCTGTAGATAAATCAGCTGAATATTTCTCCTCTGGTTCTCTGCCGATTTCTAAACACATACTCCACAAAATGCAAAACGAAGGATTGAAAATTAGTGAAAAAGAAGCCAAATAATGACACCAAATAACAATGATCTCATAATAAAAGGGTAAGAAAAACCATTAAAAGACAAATTAAACACAAGAACAGCCAAAGGAACCCACTAGAAAATCCCAGTGGTTTTTCTGATTCCCAACAATCTCATTCTGTGCAGAGTTAGAGACGGATATAAGGCCTGGCTTTGAATACTGAATAACAGAGAGAGAGAGAGATGGCTGAAGGAACAGAGAGAGGTGACAGATACATCCCCGTCAGTTTCAGAGTGAACAGATGTGTATTCCCTCTGTGGTCAGATTGAGAGCATCGTTTATCTGCATGGCCCTACGAAGAGCCTTTCCACTTTACGGCAGCTAGAAACAGCGGTCCTTGGTAAGATGGAACATGTCTCTTGTGCAAATGTTTACCGAAGTCCTCATTAGGATGTCACACAAAGCCTAAGGGTAATTTGGAGCGGATTTCCTCCTGCCGACATGCAAAGGAAGAGAACATCCACAGAGCGCTTGATGATTGCATCCGGATGAAATCAAGACACTGGCCAACTGTCAGTCTCAGCACAAATAACTTGTTGGTTAGAAAACATCTTGAGTTTTATATTCCAGATTACTCCTTTGTGGTGTCCTCACATGGTTTATAACGTGACTAACTACAACTGAAATGAGAGGTTTGCATACAACTATCAGAGGCGGTAATGTAAGAATTATTTGGGGCATTCAATTATTTATTTTACTGTCTTTTTGCAGGGTGAAATTCTGAAACATCAAACGACTGCAACAATGTTCTCCCATCTTAAATATAGCACATGCAAAGTACTGTAGATGCATGAATTCACCAATAGCTTTTAGAAAGTTTTAATTGTACCTATTGTAATTTTTTTGACGGCCTAAAATGTTTCAATAGTCAAACTATGGCAAAGTCTTCCTAAATCTGTGTCCAAGGAGAAAGTTGGGGGAAATGTTTCTGAACCTTTTGTAAGGTACTAAAGATTCCAACGTCAAGAGATTCAAACAGCTGGACTTAGCTGCAAATCGCCACTTCTATAAGGTCTGGAAGATGCTAAACTCAGGTGGAAGGAGATTAAAGAGCATGCTCAGGAGCAAACCAGTATGAAAAGTTACCATGAACTGGAAACTGTGGAAACATCAGTGTCTGGAGCCGTGTTTCTGTTGGCCATACAACTGAGCAATATGACTTCGTAAAATAAATTTGCTCGATGGAAACACGGCAATTTTGATAAAAAAAAAAAATTCCATTTGTCCATAAAAAGTTTTGGCCCTAGGATGAGGCGGCGTTTTAGCTGTATCGAGATCGGTTTATTTTGCAAAACTGCAATGGAAACGCTTTTTTTTTGTCTCATGTGATCAACAACCGGATATTGACACTGGCACAAACCGTGAAGAAGAAGTTGATAGAAAGTAGTTGGAGGATCATAGTACGACTTTTTATTTTATTTTAAAGTACTTAGTGGGTGAGCAAACTTATTCACGCACATGTGCTTTTAATTGTGTTTGTTATTTAATGGAAACACAGCAATTGTAAAATTTAGATTGCTATCTGATGCAGATTTTTTCTGATGGGGCTAAATGGGACAAAAGCTTGTTCTTTACCTTATGCTCAGTTGTCCTGAGCACAAGGTAAATGTTTTGCTGTCACTTTGTTGTTGTGCCTGTTCCATCATTCTGTCAGTGCTTTGGACATTCATTTAAAATTCGTCCTCCATCTCTGTGTGATGGTCTGTTCCAGCCACAAATGTATCAAAAGTTCGAAGAATGCTTCCTTCGTTCTCTCTGAAATTTAAGCACCAAGTTTCAGGAACGACTGAACACCTGTCGTTAAAAGGGATCTGAGGGAAAAAAAGTTTTTTTTTCTTTTTAGGTCTGTCACCTGCCTTATCAAAAATCAATCATGCACTGTGTATTCTGCGCATTTCCAGTTTGTTCTCATGATTTCATTGCTCTCTTCACTGGAAGAGTCTTCCAGCTCTTCCAGCTCCCACTCTTCAGAAAACTGCTCCACCTGGTTCCAGTGCTGTTCTCCTCATGTTTTCCTCAACATACCAGTTTCTTTTTTTCCCTCTTGTTCACCTGTTTCTCTGCTATTCTCTCCTCGATTGTTTGTGCTGTTCTCCTTGTGCCTCACCTGTAAGTTTGTGTTTTATATTTATTCGTTCTCCATCACCCTGCCACTCTCAACCACCTATTTATATTTTGTCTTTTGTTTTGTGAAATGAATAAAAATGTGTGTATGTACCAGAAGCATCCTTTTTTTCCCCCCACAATTTTCTATTCTCACACTTTTTATTAAGAGTAACTGAATCATTTATGGCTTTAAACGGACGGAGCGTTTCTTGAGGAACGCTTAATGAACTAAGTTTGAATATATTTCAGAATTGTCGCTGAATAGCCGAACGCCACTAATTTTGTTCACACCGACACACACTTACTTTAGAGATAAATGAATATTTCCCATCTAGTTTTTACGTGGACCTCGGGTACCGATGAAAAATATGAGACATTATGTGAGTGAGCAAAACGCGCAGGTTATTTTTGGACACCCCAGCTCTCTGTGACAGATTTATTATGCAGAAGAGACAAGTCTGAGTTTCCATCTTCTCAGCAGTTATCCCTTTAATGTGGAGAGCAGGGCCGCATGAATACCGAGAGCAAACACTTTGGAACCTGTTGCTTGAGTCTGCACTGCTTATAGAAGCAGGACTGTTTGTTTCTGTCGGCTTTCAGACACATTTTAGCAGACAGACATCATTAATAGTAAATCCACTAGCAGCATACTAATACTGTAAGCTATAATGTCTAGAGTTAGATTTTTCTTTGTTTCCATAGTTATGATGAAATAGCAAGCAGTCCAAGGAGCGCCGAGTCTTTCACTCAGTAACCAGTGGAGATGGGGAGGTGATAACTTGTCTGTTGATTTTGGAAATGCTAACTAAATATATCAATTTGGTTTGTTGTCCTACTGATGAACCTTATAAATTTTCTACATGAAGTAAAAAGAAAATGATTAAAACAATCTAAATGTTTCCAGTACTCAGCAACAGCATCCAACAAAAGCTAAGAGTGACCAACTGCAGGTTGTTCAAAGGAGAAATGTGTGTGTGCCTGCGTGTGTGTGCAGGCATGCGGGGGTGGGCGTGTGTGTGTGTGTGTGTTAAAGAAAACACATTAGTGCTGATCTAATACAAGCCCAACCATCTTCCAAACAAAATTGCTCTGCAGCGAATAAGAAAATCAATATGTGGAAAACATTGAAGACAGCTGCCAGAAATCCATTTAAGACTTCAGAGCTATCAGAGAACCAGGTTCGCAGGTTCCTAGCAGTATATTTAGGACAATTAGCTATTGTCTCTCCAAACAGTCCAAGTGAGGTGAACAAAGTCCCATCCAAATGTACCACAGAACTTCTGGAAGAAAAACTTGTTGCTATGAAGGTGAGAGCAAAGTGACGATGTTTGGCCGTATTACACAGAAACCTCAAATCAGCGATCGCTCATGGATGATCGCCTTTCCTTTTATGACATTCAGTTGTTTTCTAGGCTTAAATATTATTGTTTTTTTAATATATAATTCTATGATTTGTAGTTGTATGTGTTCCTAGAGGGATTTTAAGTCAGGGCTCCACTTTCACTTTACGTTACAGACCAGCACAAAACAGTGCAAAATTGTCAAGTGGGAAGAAAAGGACGTGTAGATTTTTACGTGGTTGTAAGTAGTGTGGGATTTGTGTTTAACACCCCTGAGACAATATTTTGTAGAACCACCTTTTGCTGCAAATTACCACTGCAAGTCTCTTCCAGCTTTGCATATCTAGAAATAAACTTGTCTTCAGATTGGATAGAGGCTGTTAGGTCTTTAACTCACAAATTGATCCAAACTATTCCAATTGTATCTCTGGCTGTTTGTTTCGGGTCGTCGTCCCGTTGGAAGGTGAACCTCTGCCTCAGTCTCAAGTGTTTTTCAGCTTTACAAGGTTTTCCATTGTTGCTCTGTATTAAGCTCCCTCCATCTTCCCAACTACTCTGCACATTTTCCCCTGTATTTGTTGAAGAAAAGCATCTCCTCAGTTTGACGCAGCACAAAGTGTTTCTACCATGACATAATGTGTGTAGCGGGATGTGCAGTGTTAGTTTTCTGCCACGCTGATCAATGTTGGTTTCATCTGACCTGAACAATCTCTTCCACATTTTTCATCCTCCATGTGCAAGGGCAAACTGCAAACATGGCTCCTTCTGGTTCTGTTTAAGCGTTGGCTTCCGTCTTGTCACCCTCCCAATAAAAAAACAAAATTTGTGGATTAATATTTATCTTATGAATAGATTCCCCTCCCCGTGGCCCCTTTCTGTGAGCTGAGGAGCGCCGCTGTTCCTCCAGTGCTACCAGCAGGGTTTTGGTTGCTTTTCTGATCACTGCTGTCTTTTAAGGTCGAGGGTTTTAGGTTTTGCTTTTTTTGTTTTGTTTTGTCTTTGTTCATTGTCTAATGACTGACTAAAAACCTCTCCAGGAACTGTTAATTACAAATGTATGGGCCCCATGACCTCTGAGGCAAATGATCATAGATCTTTATTTGTAAAAGCTTTCAGAAACTTGTGTTTGTAACTTGAGAAAATGTAAAAAATAATTTAAAAAAAAAGTGTTTCTGGTATGCTTACTCTCACAAAGCCTGTACCAAAAAAAATGTTTTTTTTTTTTTTACATCTTTCACAAGAAGCAAGTTGGGAAATCACAAATGCTGACAAAGAGGTAAAGCAGCCAAAGCACACGTCTGCTGGGACACTGAACGTTCACAAAGACTTACAGCTGTGCCCCAAGTCAACGCACACACACACACACACATAGTTCCACCGCTGCTGAAACAAATCTTGCGTAACAAGGGGTGTGTTAGTGTGAGGGGGTGCGTGTGGGGGTGTGTGTGTGCGTACTTGTTTGTGGATGATCTGTGATTTCTTGTAAACTCTCCAAGGAGCTTCACCAACCTCATTCTTCCACCGGCCACCCATTCTTATCCGATGAAGGATTCTCTCTCTCTTTCTTTTCTCTCTCCCTCTCGTCTGTCTGAATGCGTAGCCTTTCACGACTCTGAATTGGGGAACAGGTGAGCACTGCACTGCTGAGACTTATTGATCGTGTCATTTATCTCACAGCACAGCCCTCGGAGATGCGGGGGGAACATTACTCACCACCTTATTACACCGTTAACTCATTTTGACAGGTAGGAAAAACTCCATCTCGGTGGAAAAACAGCTTCTGTCTGCCAGGTTTATCACGATTAGCAGATGATTATCTGAAGGGTTTATTCTTTTATGGTGAATTTGAATGCCCTTACCAAATATAGAATTGCATTTTGAGAAATCTTCCAAATCCCTGATATTGCTGTGGTTTTGAGGATGTAGATCCAATCTGGCATGAAAATAACCTTTAAGAACACGGGCGAGGTTGTTGTGCTCTGCTCCAGTGCTTCACACTCAGTTTGCAGGTCTAATTTTAGCCCTGACTGGCTTTTACCCCTTTGAGGATCAACATTTTTGCCACGAGGTTTATCATAATAGTTGTACAGACATAATCCAGCCTTCTGGATGAAAGCAGTGAATGATCTTATCACAGGTTTGCTGTGGATGTCTCAGGTAATCTTTTAGTTCTGTGAGAAGAGCTGCGCCACTGCTTTAGTCAAAATTTTATGTCAACATTTTGTTGATTCTCATTTCCCAACTAAACCTGTCATCACACTTGTTGGTGGGAGCAACTGAAATAGAAGAAGGATGAGTATTGACCCCCCCCAAAAAATAAATAAAAATAAAAATCAAGATGCCCTCATGCTGCAGTACAAATCAGTTTTGTTTTTTTGTTTTTTTTGCTGCTTTTCTCCTTCAGGGCCCAGATGAGCACAGGGTGAGGCGCTGCCATGGAGAATTCTGGGTGACAGAAGCTCTTAGTTTGCCTGTCTATCAATTTGTAAGTTGTGAGACATGAGGGATATAAATACACCGTCTAGATCCCCTCGTCTCCATCCTTCAACAGTCCTCTCACTCTTGGTCCCTCTGACGGCAGACTGTCAGGCTCCCACGGCACCTCGTGGAGGCTGGAGGTCCGCCCTGGTGCGCCGAGTGTTTCGCAGTTCCCGGCTCTGATGAGCAACCTCAAAATACCAGCAACCTTCATGTTAACCGGTGTGTCCGGCCACCACGACCCAACGTAACAGACACCAGCACTAGATTTGCACTTTACTGCCTTTTGAGATTCTTCATCGCCTTGCTAACGTATTTAGACCACGTCACATTACAACCAAATGTCTTCGAGGACAGAAGCTCCGTATGTCCTGACTTCTCCAAATTCCAATCAGACTGAGGAGACAGTGGATCCCCACTAACTGGGGGTGCAGTATTTCACCTATTTGTGGATTTTTCTGTCGTTATGTACGGTATTTTTGTGGATACATAACGACAATGTATTCGTGGAGCATTTACCAATTCACACATGTTTTTGTAAAGCACATCTAGAATATTCAATAGAAAATGCAGCTTGTTAAGCGTAAATACTTTGGTACTATTATTGGTTTGCACTTGCAAAGCAGCCAATCCAGGAGTTCTGTTCAATTTCCTCGGTGCTTATTGCCTGTACTCTTAGGAGGAGATAAGGAAATAAGGAAAATTGTCTATGTTGGCTTCTGTGGTAGTGCTAACACAGTTTCTACTGCACATAGTAATTCATAGTAAGGTGTATTTGGTGTTTAAACTCTTGAAATATGCAGTAATAAATGGCTATTGAGGTGTTTCAAGGCGATTGTGCTACTTAAACCCTGCAAAAACTGGACATCTACAGTACAGCAGATTGTCCAGTTTTTGTCAAACCTTTATTGGTTTTACAAAAAAACCAATAGTTTTTTTGAATACAGTCGAATTTCAAGTGACATGTAGTGCCATGCCTTTTACTCGTATTCTTCTCCTGACTGATTCCTTTGTACGGGGACGTGATTTTAATCTTTTGTAACTCGTCTGGAAACTGTGGCACCAGCTGAAGGGTTGAAATAAGCAAATGTAAGGACAAACCTACCTAGAGAGCTTAACTTAATTTCAGCTAAGAACGAACAGCAGGTGTGAACTCAAGAACTGAATATGCAGGTGTTTGTTTACAGGGGTAAACGTTAATGCCACAGACATTTACGGTCACCATGTAAAGTCTTATTAAACATTCAATCTGCCATTTCAGTGTTTTTGCTATTTCCAGATCCCAGGTAGAAAAGCAGGACACTTGACAGTGAAAGAAAAGCCTTCATTTTTTCCCCGTTTGACATTAATTCCAGTCTGGATCAAAGATTCCTACTCTGCAGTCCGGAAGGTACCTCACCCTGACCTGTTCCCAAGTAAAGGTTGCCGTGTCAGCAAGTATCTTCATCTTACACTTAAACGTGGTTCATGCTTTCTACTGGGATGTTGTTGTTGTTTTTTTAGGATACAATAAACCAAACGCATTCACCAAAGGAACTAAATGGGGTTTTTTTTGTTGTTGTTTTTTTCTCTCTGTCTGCTGACTCGGGAGTTCAAATTCACATAAGTGGCTCCCTTTGCCGCATTATGAGCTTGTCTCTGTTTATCTTTAGTTGAATTACCTAAAAACATCATGATGCATTACAAGCAGGGCAGAGAGACTCCTATAATGCGAAAAACTATAAAATTTTCAATACTAGCTGCAATAAAATCCCCCAACAAACCACTAGAGTAGCAATAAATTTATTGGAAGTGAGATCATGTGGGTAACTGACAGCCCCACTCCCTGGGGAGACACCTAGAGAGAAAAAGGTTTCAGTTTTCACCGATGTGTGTTTGCTGAGAGCAAAAAATTGCCTTAAATATTCATGTGTGGTGGAAAAAATAACGGTATGCCGCTTCAGTCAGAGTGGCAAGGCGAGCATTTACACATTTAGAAATGTGTAAAAAAAGAAAAAGCATAAATGAAAAAAACAAATTGAAAAGTGAATTAACAAGGACGATTGAAATTGAAGCAGCCTGATGATTCATAAACACATACACCATGTCCAAATCTACAGAGTCAGTAGACCTAAGTCTTCTGGAAAGCCTCTGGACCAATCAGAAAGATTTTGCAAATATGAATAGTCAAAATCACTTACAACCTCTTTCCTCCTCCTTCATGATGCTCACTTTGAACTTCAGCGTAGAGTTTCTGTCATATTATTTGCTCTTTTATGCTAACAAGCAACATTTGTAAATAGTAAAAAGATAAAATGAGTGTGCTGTACATTTAATCACGCTTTCCATTTTAACTTTGAAGTCAGAATAGCTGAATTCTTTAGAGGGAGTAATTTTATTTCCCCGGGGAGTTTTGGGGAGCTTTTGAAGTCATTCAACATTTTCTATTAAACATGAGACACAACCATGCGTTCTTTGCATATAATGACCCATTGTTAACAACATGATGATAATAAATTCACATATAAGGCCCTCGACCCTTCCCCGAATAATAAGGTGTTAGCAACTCAGCTGTGAAAAATAGATGCCCTTGAAACAAAGCAGATTTTTTTATTTATTTTTCTGGTGGCAGTTAACCAGAGGGAATGCAACCATTATTTAGTTTATATTCAGTTGCATTTACATGTAACATGTTAATAAAAATGCTGTCTTACAACTGACTCTTCAGAGTATACCCAAAACAGACATTTGTGACAGAAACAATAACTTTTGCTGCCTTGGCAGGCGCAACCGGTTTTTCTGAAAATCAAGAAACCTCATCATCCCCAGGCTAAAAATCCAACAGAGCTGTTCCCTCTTAACAGTTGTGATAGCAGCAGGAATAAACAGCCTATTAGCAATACCATCAGCATATAACTAATTAATGAAGAAGTTACTCTCTGTGTTCAGTGATGTTTTTTAACAAACCTGTGAGGTCTTTGCATAGATGCTCTTGGGTCAACAATGAGTTTAAATTCTGCTGAACCGCGCTGGTTTTTATTTAGTGGTATCGGGGTAAAGATGGCTGAAAGGGGGAGTATTATGTAAAATTCACTTTCTTGAGCTTTCATCATGCTATAATGTTATTCCCTCATCAGAAACATACCTGGAGTGTTGATTTGATTCTTTCATGCACGTATGAGAAATCCTTTCATCTCCCGTGGCAACCGTTCAGCTGGGCAAAACAGCTGGAGCAACAGAGCCTCGCCTTTAAGGATGGAGCTCCTCCTCAGAGCCGCAGCTTCCGAGCGTCCGCCTCACAGATCAGCCCGCCGACTCCCCCACTCAGCTCCTTCAGACTAGCCGGCAAGCAATTGGCAAACAACTGATGGAACTGTGAATCTGCTGAGCTCTTTACGCCAGCTACTTCTCAGTGCAACGCTGGTAAAAACATCGTTAGTGTCAGAAAGAACACAAGTGTCGTAAAGAGACAGATGCCCAATTTCAAGGCGCTAAATTAAATTAAAAGTCAAACTTCTTTCAATTTGTATTTGATATATACCATTTTAAGAACAACAGAAGGTAACATAGCTAGTTCATTTTTCTATAAAACGGCACTACGCTTTTTAGGCCCATTGTGAAGTTTGAGAATCAGACGCTGTGGACGTCTGGACAGACGTGACATTCAGCTGCAACTCATGACGCCTGGAATTTTGCACAGCAGCTTGAGGTGAGGACCCACCCACGACTGGCTCGGAGGCCCACAGTACACGCATCTCTTTGGGGGTCAGGGTGCAGCCCTCAGAGCAATAATGCCTCTATTCATGCAGGGCAGAAATGGTTAATGAACGGCTCAGTTTGTGCGGAAATCAAATCGTATGCTGGTCCTTCCACCCTCAACAGCTCTCAAATGATTTCTTTTTTCAGCAGCTTCTTTGACAAAACTTCCTAATCTCGTCAACATAAACCAGAATGAAAGAATATTGTCAGGAGGATGTTGGCAGATCCATCTGCCCTGATCCCTTAAGAAGCTACCCTGACTTCTAGAGTAAATGTTACTTTTTTTTTTCTTTAATTTGTCACCCGCTTGAACGCTGCAGACTCTTTAAAGGCAGAGGGAAATAATTAATTGATGAATGAGTATTATGACATCATTAAATATTTTATATATCTGCAGTGGGAGGAGAACAGCAGTGCAGTGGTTGGGCTCAGGGTTTGAATCTGCTTGCGTTGCTATTTGGAGTTCAGATGTTTTCTCCTCCTGCTTCTACTTCTCCAGTCTGAATAAATGCAGGAAGGGTTAGCTGGGGGATTGTCTTGACTGCATGCAAAAAGTGACTGACTTATTCTGTGGCTCAGCATGAAACGGTCGCCACTGCTTGGCAGGACAGTACCAATTTCAAATGTTCTGCCTGCATCAACTGTAAAAGCTGAGGATTTAAATGTGTAAAATTGGTCCTTTGCTGACATTTTTCCAGAAACCATTGAAAGACGGGCAACAATTACCTTGTTTCGGTTTGGAAAAGCCAAACAGGACTGCATTCAGACCACCATTTGGTTTTGATGAACGTTCCTAATATCGCAACTTGGCAGCAGCCATTCATTTTCCAGAGACATAATTTCATGATCAGACACACATTCGCTGACTGTCCTCTACCCGGAACTGGTCCTAGAGTCAAATGGTTTAGCAGCAATGCAGGGGCTAAACCAGACTTAGCCGCTGCATTGCTGCAGCTAAGTACACCAAGAGACCGTCTCACTAGGATATCATCTGTTGACGCTTTTTTTTTTCCAGATATGGAATTTTGTAAGATCAGTGTTGAAATTTTAATTCAGCCTGAAGCGTTGAGATGAAATATTAACTCATTACCATCTAAAACACCAGGGGAGCTGGAGGCTGCTTTGAGAGCAATCGGGGTTCTTTTAAACGGATGTTTTCAGTGGTGGAAGATCAGATTCTCAAAGAGTAGTTCTCAAGATCAATCTACCAAGCCATCCATCCATCCGTCCATCTGTCCATCGTCTACCCACTAGATCGTGATGGGCCACAGTTTTATTTTGTTGGTCAAAAACTAAAAGGTTTCGAAAGCATTAGAAATCAGCTTCCTCTCACAGTCCAAAAACGTGACAGTCTGCTTAATCTATCTTTCATTCAAAAGAAAAGTTAGGAATTCGTTCGCTCCTGCACAGGGATATTGATGGTAAGTTTTGTTCTACAGAGACCAGAAGCAGTTCTGTGGAAACAAGACTTCAATCGGTTGCATTAAGTAAACAATGATGCCCCTTAAAAATTATAGTGGAATACATAAGAAATGTTATTAATGCCTTGAATTTTTTTGAAAAGCGTTTATCAGGAAGAAGTTGTGTCAAAGGTGTATTTGCACATTATAATATTTTTTAGAATGATATAAAATGAAAGTATGCTCCATCTAATCTCCAAGGAATTTAGACCAGGAAGCTGACTTTATCTATGTCACAGCCAGTCAGTCTGCATTACGTCCAGGCTAATGCACTGACTAAGGGGGCAGTACAGGTGATGAAAGGATTCTTAGATAAAATCCCCTCCGCCGCTGCATGGATCAGTCAGAAAAGTCAACGCATTAGAATGATCACATCTTGATGGATTTGACACGTTAAAAGGTGTGGAGCAAACCAGACATCCTCCTTCAGGGTGTGATGACATGCAGGGCTGTTCTGTTCCATATTTCCGCTGAGCTTTTTCTGCAAGACCAGAAACAAGGTGACCGAGTTTGGTAAAATGACCAGCTCAACAACGACACCTGTCAGCTGCCACAGACAGTGTTAGGAACTCACTCCAGCGGTTCTTTTGCATTAAAAGTGGTCAGTAAACACAGAGAACATCAGGTGTTTACTTAAAGTTGGCAGTAGTTAAAGTTGGCAGTATTATATATTTTTCAGGCACATAGTGTCATTTTATAGCACAATCAAACAACTTTGTTACCATTAGTTGTTATAAAAATGTTTGATTCAATCAAGTCAATCCAATTGGTCTTACAAAGCAAAATAGGCAAATATTGAATTTGTAGATGTGCAAAGCTGGTAGACCTGGCAGTAACTGGATTTAAAGGTGGTTCTAAAGACTTTTAGGCAGATTTTTATCTTCAAAAATGATTCCAAGCCATATTTCCTTTTCCTTCAACTTCAAAATGATGGACTTCTTTGTGTTGATCTATAGCAGAGTGCGCAAGTCCAGTCCACGAGAGCCACCACCCTGCAACTTCCACATCCATCAGTGCTCAAGCACATCTGAGTAAAATGGCTGACTTCCCTCTGCAGAGGGTTGCCATTCATTTGATCCAGGCGTGTTGGAGAAGGAAAACATCTAAGAGTTGCAGGATGGAAACTCTCGGAGTCTTTCCACTGGTCTATAGCATAAAATCCCAATTAAACACGTTGAAGTTCGATTGTGTCACACTTTTACACCACTTCTGTAAGATGTTGCTTTTACCTTATTTTTATAGTGTTTTGTTTTGGGGTTTTTTTCAATCTGATTTGCAGACATACTATTTGTATTTAGAACGAGCAAACTGCATAACAGCAGGTTTGGACGACGCGTCTGCGTTCATAGATGGTGTTCTTTCTTTTTTCCTCATCCGCAGCAGTGATGGCACAAGTAGCGCTGTGGACATTTTTAACATAAAAATCTTCATTGGTTGCATTTAAATGCAACTAGGAGTTTCATCCTCACGTCCTGTAAAAAATGATAATATTGTAGCGGACTGATCTTGAAAATTTAACTGATTCTGAAAAAGAGAAGACAAAAAAAGACCAAAACTTATCTTAATCACGTCAATGTGACAGAAGGTGGAACTTTCAGGGGGGTTGAAAACGTTTCCTTTGAGTTGAATAAAAGTTCTGTTGTCTTTCACCTACGTCACAGAACAGTCAAAACTTCCAAAACACGAGTGAGACAGGCCCACTGGCTGCAGCCCTGACGGTAGAGCTAAATTCCCTGACCTGAAAATATAAATGTTTACCTCTGACTAACATTTCTGAGCAAGCGGAGGGGGAATTTCACTCCTCTATCCTGCAACAGAGTCCAACGTGTACATCTGGTATCTGAAAAGCCGAACATCTGAGCTGTGGCTCGCAGTCAAAATATTGCGGTGTTGAATTTGATCAGTGTGGGAACGTCCAAGCAGAGATGTAAGATAGGAGCTCGTGTGAGAGGAGAAACAAATGGCTTGCCCGGGGTGAGAGAGCAGCAGAAGGCTCGGTCTGGTGGAACACGTGTCTGGCTTTAGCTCAAATGAGGACACCACAGAGTCACAGTTTGGAGCGTTTGCAGGGGCCGCAGCGCCTCAAGGTCACGCCAAGCTAAACAGAGGCAAGCAGCTCTTATGTTTCCTGCTCAGGTTGGTCAGAGACGGCAGTAGGAAGTTATGAAGTATCACATTCAGTGGGTCATCTGTTGTATAGGCAAACCAGTCATATGTTTTACATTAACAGAGCGTTATTTAATAGTAAGCGAACACATGAATCTCACTACAGTAACCGGAATGTCCAAAATGATCTGCTTTCAAACTGACCAATCATTCATGTGAGGAACAGGGGATTCTGGGAAAATAATGCCAACTAAACTGAGGAAAGTAATATTCGTACTTTCAGTCTGGGTTAAGTGAATGCCTTAACCCAGAAGTGATGTTATTTTTCTTACACATACAAAATGTTGAGTTTTTCTGAACCTATTTGCCTAGTGCACTAACTGCACTAACTTCTTGTGGCTTTCTTTCAATAATGGCTTTCCTCTTGACATTCTTCAATAAATTAGATATGACTACATATTCACACCTCTTTTTAACATAAAATATTTTATATTAAAATTAAAAACATGAATCCTTTTTCTTCAGTTTGACAACAATCCGCTGCTTTGAGTTGGTTTCCCACAAATGAGTCCAACAAAATACACTGATACACACACTATTAGCACAAATTATGTTTCATTTTTAAAAGGTTTTATTGGCTGTAGAGGCCTTTATTTGATAGTTAATTGACAGGAAAGTGGATAATGAGAGAAGGGAAAGACATGCGGCAAAGGTCGCCAGGCCAGGAATCGAACCTGCGACAGTCGCGTCAAGGACTAAGGCCTCCCGTATATAGGTTGTGCTTAATCCCGGTGCCACCCCAGCACATCCCAAATTATGCTTCATTTTTAAGGTGAATGTATAAGATAAATATAACTTCTGATAGGAGAAGTTTTTTTAACATCATACTTTCTAATTTGACAAAAGAAAAGCATAACTTTCAGTTCCCGGTTGGCGTAACAGACGAGATGTTTCCCTCCGCTCACGAGTGCGTTGCTCGAGAACAGCAGGAAAGGAGTGAGCTTGAAATACTAACATGAAAAAAGAAAAGAAAAACATCGGAGCGTACAATGCCGGCTCGGTGCCAGCAGCTCAAGTTTTGATCGAATGAAGAAAGTGCTAGTGTTGTATCCAAGTCCTGAAAGTAAATCTGAGACTTCGGCTAGTCTCTTGGCTTTTCTATTATTTAAAAGATACAAGGAACACAATGAAAACAAAAGATGCAATGTAGTGCATATGGATGTGTGTGTGTGTGTGTTGGCAGGTGGATGTGGCTTGGTTCCATTTTATCCCACATCTCACTAGAAAGCTTGATGCATTTAGTGCATAATTTAGCCGTGTTGTAGCTGTGTACACTTTGGGATATGGCATAATTGTTCAATGGAAATAACTGAAGTGTAAGTAGTACATGTGCAATGATGTATACTTGTATCTGTCTTTTATTCTACAGCAGCTTTTACAACATGATTATTCTGGCAGGGACAGGGTTTTTTATTTTAGTGATTATCATCAAAAATAATTTTTCTCCAAGCTTCCAATTTTATAAAAGGATTAGTGTGGCTGTACAGAAATGTCAGCTCGTTTACATGTCATGAAATGGTGGTGTTGAGGTGGTGAGGCAGACGCAGATGACCCAGGTAGATGTGAGAAAATTATCTTTTAATGATGAAAATAGTTCACAAAACCAGGCAGCACGACTGAGCGGAAGCCAGGGCTCAACGTCGGTAGCAACAGGCTAAACGAAGGGACAGCAAGACAGACTGGTGCATACGACACGCACAAACAACTGCAAGACAAGGACCCGACGAGGACGCAGACGCACAGGTGGCATTAAATACACAGAGGGTAATCACAGAAACGAGACACACCTGGGAATGATCAAGGGGAGAACAGGACAACACGGAGACACAGAAAACTCTAAATAAACACAGAAAAACACAGATCCTGACAGTACAAGTAGATTCCAGCAACAAGACTCTAAATTAGACTTCCTTTCCATAGATCCTTTGCTAGCCATGCCTTGTTTACACTAACCAAACCCATATCCCAGTTTAGTGTGTGCTTCCAAATAGCATGCATCCTTTGCAGATTTTAGAAAAAAAGTGCTCTCATTGCATGTTCTCCTGTGTTCACTCCTTCACTGCCTAATCTGATTTGACACAGCTTTAACCGTCCCATCCCACCTCTTCTCGACAAGGTGCAAAGACTTCAAGATATTAGGTTACTCATCATTCCTTAAAAAGAGTTTTAAAATCTGCAACATTTCAGACAGTTACACATTTGGAGATAGTTTTGTTATATACTGTATATATATATATATTACAATGTTTTTTTTTTGATAATGTGCAGTGCTGTTTTGTATCAAATTTACCTCTTGAAAAGGTACATTTATTAGTAGAAGCTAATAAATAATTTGTATCAGACAGCAAATCATTTATTAGCTTCTACCTTCTTTACTAGTGTCTAACTTCGTTATTAGCGAGTTTCTTTTTAACTTCTAGCTTCTTTATTAGTTTCTTGTTTCTTTATAATCTTCTAGCTTCTCTCCCCCTTTCTCTCTCTCTCTCTCTCTCTCTCTCTTTGTCTCTGCAGAACAAGATTTTCTGGTTTGGGAATCTTATGGTTTCATTTTTGCTCTTCACTTTCTTTCAGCATGTGCTTGAGTATTTTGCTGCCTAGTGTGAAGTAACCATGTTATGAGTCAGCACCTCTAACTCTGAGGACATTGCTCTTAATTGGAAAAGATGGAGACTCCATTTGCACAGGGAGTCAGTCATTCCAGCTGCTAGGTGTCTTGTTCCAGAGTGATGCCGTCATTGGAAGGACTTGGGATAGAGGGATTGGCGGCTGTGTCTGTTGTAGGAGGAAAGAGAAGGGCCAAAACACACAATGCTTCTGGAAAGTATTCACAATGCTTCACTTTTTCCACATCTTATGTTACAGACTTATTCCAAATTGTATTAAATTAATCTCTTTCCTCAGAATTCTACCCACATATAACGTGGTCCATCTTGAATAAAATAATCCGATCCAGGATAGACGAGGCTGAAAGTAGCATGTTCTGGGATAAATTGATTCTGTCCAAAATCAATTTGCATCAGGAGGAGTCGATTGATGATCAAGTGGAGTAAGTTGAGGTGGTTGGGCCTCATAAGCAGGAGGCCTTCTTCTAGGCCGCTTGTGCGAGGGTTCTCCACTCTCAGAGATGACAGCAGGTGCAACAATGGACTCGACGTCAATGATAATGTTTATTGACACATTTCTGAAAAAAGTAGAATAAAAATAAAACATTTCCAAGGCATATGCACACACTTATTTTTACAGATGCTGTTTTAATAAATCGCTCTACTGTTACACTATTATAGTCAGTAAAAAAAAAAGAAGTTACGTTTTGCCTCGTTTGTTCTTGCCACAGAGAAAAATATTCCTACAAAGATTTACTTTGTACAATCAAAACAAATTCATTTGTTCACATTTCTCCGGATAACTAATTACAAGCAGACAAAAGGAGAAACAGATTAATGTGAAAATTGCCAGCAGATTTATTTTATTTATTTATTTTTTTTTTTTAAATACTTAAAGGGAGTGTAACAGCATGAAGTGCATCGTCTCAACAGCAGCTCTGCTCTGTTAACAGCTTCAGGCAGAAAGCAGAGTGGCTGTCTGGTAGTTCTGCTTTTAACCCTGCGGTGTCGTTTAGCTGAAAAGTTCATGGAGAGCGGGAGAAGAGTCTCTAGCAATGTTCAGAGCTCTGTTCGTGCAGCCGCTCCGACACAGATCCCGGGCAGAGAGCAAGGTCATCCTGATGACCCCTTCAGCTCCTCTCACTGTCCTCTACAGGGCTTTCTGTCTGTCTGTAACAGCTGGAATAAACGCACTGACATGGAGAACATGAAGACACTCTCTGTCTCCTTAGCTCCGCAGAATATCCTGCAGACGCTAATAGAGTTATGTTTGTTCCAGTCAGAAAAAGGACCTTTATGTGTCCCTCTAGACACAAAAATAAACACTTCAAGCGGTTTTCATCTGCATTCTGCCAAATTACATCAATGTGAAGACATTTTCTTCATTTAACTTTAAAGCTGCAGTACATAGAAAGTGTGCTTTTGCATGTCGTGACAGTATATGAGTCAGAAAATCTGTGAAAACATCAACCTCCTCAATGCATCTCTTCCGGTCAGAGAAAACTTATCAAAGCCAGAAGGAGGATCTTGGCGCTGTCAGTCGATCTTGTGAACGTGCTGCTGAATGCATAATGGCAGAGAAACAATTCACCGCAACAGGAAAACTGTTGAACTGCTGTCGAAATAAGAGGCGGATCTCAATAGTGACAATATTCTAAAAAATCCGATTTGAGGAGCAAAGATAATATCAGCTGCTGACCTGACCAGTCTGCAGCATCTCTGTTGTCCTGATCATTGCTGTATCTTTAGTTTTCATTTTCCTCTTTCGCTGCTCTTCCAGCGTTTTCCTCTTTCCCCTGTCATTTCACGTACGGCTCTTCATCCTCTGCACATACGGGCCGGCTTCCGGCCTTGTCAGCTATCACTTTGTCTGTGCTCCTCTCCTGCGCACACTGGTCAGCATCACGTGCGTTTCCACTTTCTTTGTTACCCTTTTTTGTCCCTTTTATTTTGTTACCTGTTTGCCTTTCTGGCCTCTTTCAAAAGCCCGCGCCCGGGCCGCCTGTCTCACAGACAAATCTGCTTGTATCGGATACAGTTTCCAGAACGAAATTCTGCTCTCCGACTGAACTGGAGACAGGACGTCGTTCACGTGTCAGCTGACTGTCGAGTGTGCACATTGTTGGAGCAAAAAATACTTTATTTGATTGATCATAATGTAATCGTCTGCCAATTTTCTAAGAAAAGAACCTTTGGCTTTTTGTAGGCAGTGCCGCTTTGAGTAAAGCTGAAGCTGCTGCCATGTTTTGTTTGTAGGGCAGGATTAACTTGGCATGACAGCAATAAGAGGTCCATTGGGATGCCATTAGGTATTACCATCTGGTTGGCAGATCCACGTCTGACTGCATGGGCAAGAAATACACCAATCATAGGTGAGCTTTGATAAGCAACCATTCCATCTCCACGGCCAAATGTAATGTTTGAAATGTGACAATGGTTTTTATGAGACACCAAAAGGAGGTCGTATGTTAGAGTCAACTGCAGGTAGAAGGCTAAGTGGCAGGTGATTAAGCAAGCAGTAAAAGGCCAACGAAACATCCACTGCAACAAAAAGAATAACTTGTTTCTCAGAGAATCTGCCCTGACATGCTCTGTAATTATTTTAACCTCATGCAGAGAAACTGTGCTCTTTTGGTTGTGTGTTTTCCCCCCATCGGCTGTGGGAGCAGAGTACATAAAAGCCCTTTGGTCTAATTCTGTTTTCCCTGACAAGAGGAAAGGGGAGTAAAACACTTCTACAGTGATGCACAGTTGTTGTTGTTTTGTTTCTTTCTAACCAGGTTGTTACAGAGTAGACTCACCCTCACAGAGAAAGATGTTGAACCGGGTCTGTGTGTCTGGGTGGAACGCTGACAGGTGAGATGTTCTTCGGCACAAAGCGTTGCTGTCGTAGAGGCTGCGACGAAGTCAGAAACGGGTTTTTGATGAGCGAATCCGAGGATCTTGCTGCTTTTTCTGACTTCAGTGTGTTTCCTCCCCTGATAGATCTTCAGGAGACTCCGGGAAGATTCCCTTCAAATGTTCAGCCATAAATATGCTCACGAGATAAAGTAAACATGAACTGTGGCATTCAAATGTACATTTGGTGCTCTGTGTTTAGGATGCTGCGTTGTAATATTTAAAAAGTTGTATTAAAGTCAAATATAAATTCTAAGTATTTCTGGCTTTAGGAATTGCAAGGTAACACATACAACATTAAACTTTTAAATCAAATAACTGATAAACCTGGATGATTTAGTGCAGAACGCCTGAGCTTCCACGGTGTTCCTCTGTGAAACATTATCTTTATTACACACAAAAAAAAGGTCCTACTGTGGATAAATTGAACTTCCACTTGTAAAATCAAATTTACTCTCCACATATTTTGGGTGCTTGAAAATCTATCAAATAATAAGACTTACCTGTTCTTAAATTTGAATATAGCAAAAGAACTTGTTGTTTCTCTGTGATTAATTAATTTTATCAACAATTTTGATGGTTCTTTGTTGAAGAATGAAAGGAAGTTAAAACTCGGGCACAGTGGGTCTTCCCAATGAACAACGATCCATATCAACGTCAAAATATGCATCAAAAGTCAATCATAAAGTTGATTTATGATTGACCGAATTGACTTAAACAGTTTATTTTTTTAAACACAGACATAAATTACTGAAATACAAATTTGTTTGATAATTCAGCATTTTATTGATCTCAGTTCAATAAAATGTAGAGTGAGCTAAAAAGGTGTGTGTGAGCAAGGCGCCAGGAATTGTTAAACTAAGTTATAGTTTAAAAGTCACTTCTACTACAACAATGGAAATACTTGTAAACCTTCAGCTATTAGGGTTAAATTCTCCAAAATTGTCATTATTCTGACATTTAGCAAAAGAAAAAAAAAAAAATCTTTTTTGTAATCCTAACTGACCACGAACAGAAAAGGTTTGTCGTTGTTTAATGTCAGGCAGAGAGGGAAAAAAAGGTTGTGTTTTTTCATACAGGGTATGGAGACGTCGGCTTTCCAGTGACAAATGTTTCATAATTTCAAACAGGAAAAATTATGTTTTTGCCAGTCACAAAAAAATATATATTTTAAAAAATCTATAAAAGAAAGGTGAAAGAATTAAATCATTTTTCAGTGAATTCTGTCTGAAATACTAAATGGTAAAAAGCCACTCACAAACACATCGGTAGTTAAAAGGGATTGACTTTTTAAACTTCTGATACTTATCCAGATCCAGACATCAATTACTGAAATACGAATTTATTTGATGATTCTGCACCAGTACAGCACAATTAACTACATCAACAGCTTCATAAGCTTGGTTAAACATGATTTTTTTTAAAAACCCACTTGACTTTAATTTGTTGAGTCCATGTAATCAGGAGAATAACAGCCAATAAAAAATAATAAGAAAACTGAAACTGACCATTTTTTCCTTGGTCAAACAAGGAAAAACTATTTGAACTATTCCGAACTATTTGAACCTTCTTTCAAATAGTTCGGAAAGTGCAATTAAGAATTCTAAATATAATGTAAAATAATTAAGAAAGCATGACATTGCACAGAAATAGAGTGAATAGATCTGCCCTTATGGGTTGCCGCCGCTAACCAATCTATTTATTTTTTATTTTTTTATTTCGGGACTGATGCAGATTTCAATATCGTGCCGGTGCATCTCCAGTAGTTATACACCAGCACACAAATCAGAAAGTAGGAGCTAAGTGTCTTGGAAGCTGGATTCAGACCCTCAACTTCAAATACTTCAACACAGCTACTCCTCCCACTGAGCCACGGTCACCCTAAACATTTACTTGTTCATAGAAGAGGCTGCAACGAGACCGAAAAACGGCCACTTCAGGATTCTAGCATCACACAATCTTTCTCACCTAGAAAGTATTTGTGATAACTTCACCTGGCTTACATTAGTATACAGCTTAAATTAAACATATGCACAGGTTATGTAATGCAATTCACAGGCACCCAAGCAGAATATAGACATGATATACTTATATTTAGATAGAATTGCTGCACTAATTAAGTATTCTGTGAGGGTAAACAACTGTCTCCACTGACTTTTACGCAAACAGAATTCCCCCAAAGTGCACATCTACTGACAGATAATGGGACATCTCTACGCAATACAGTAGCATAAAGTCATAAATAAGCTTCTTTTGTCTCATAAGAGCTTGTTTACTTGTTTGGGAGAATTTTTCTGCCCTGGCAGAGTTATAGCAGAGATCAGTACGTAGAAAAAAAAATAGCTTGATGCAAGCAATGCATTTTGGCATAACCCAAGGACTGTATCCAGTGTGATGTGAAAGGACTTAACAAGACAGAGCTTGTTCTTTCAATGTGAACAAGGTAAGAGAGTCCTGGGCTGACATGACTGCACTGCCATGTCAAGGCAGCATTTCCTCAGTTTATGACAGAGAAATGATTTACAGTGAGTAAAAATAAATGAAGGTCTATTTGTTGCACTCCTAACGTTGCACTGGTGGTACTTGTACTTAACGCATGTTGCTGGTGCACTAGTGATGCTTGTGCAAGACCCTTAGCTATGTAGTATTAAACCACGTGTTACATTTCAGATTATTGGTTAATGTATAATTTTAGATGAACGCATACGACCTCTGTTGGATCTCTTACATGTCATTTATCTCATGCTGAATTCTGTGTTGAGAAGTTCTGATTTAACTTTAATAGAGTATCATTTTAATGGGTGTGTTTAATAAGCATGCGAGGTGCTTCTCAGAAATATTGTTGCTTGTTCAGACAGCTTTATAAAGTTCAACAAGTGAAACTCAGTGGTAAAATTGCTGTTCATGGCACTATTGCTAAAAATGCCAGAATATAGTTTTCAGACATATTCCTCTTTTTTTTTATTATTGAGGATTAATGTTCTCTGTGCTATGTTTGATTGATCACAGCATTAGTAGATGTACACTGGTCAAGAATAAATTATGGTGTCACCATTATTTCAATAGATGATGCTTACATACTACTCAGCAAGTAAAAGGGTAATGTCATCTTAAATGGACCGTACATGCGCAAAGTAGCCTTTGCGCACAACAAGCATTTCAACCCACTGATAATAACATTATTATTCTGCATCATTACTTTTTTTTTCTTCTTAGATTTTTGCTTAGGATGCAGACTAGTCTGACCCATCAGTTTTTAGAGGGCACTTTTGGTCACAGCAGCAGAGTACTAAGCTCAGGTTTGATCTCATTAAATATTTTTCCTGTAGCATAAAATAGCCTTGGGTGATCATTAGAGCAGTCATTTATATTTATATTCCTTTTTAGGAGCTATAGCATCACCTAAAAGCATTTGCGTTTACTTTCCATTCAAGCAAAAATAATGTGAAGACACAATTTTTTGTTTTATATATATATATATATATCCATCCATCCATCCATTTTCTGTGCACCCTTGTCCCTAATGGGGTCGGGAGGGTTGCTGGTGCCTATCTCCAGCTACGTTCCAGGCGGGAGGCGGGGTACACCCTGGACAGGTCGCCAGTCTGTCGCAGGGCAACACAAAGACATACAGGACAAACAACCATTCACACACAAACACACACCTAGGGAGAATTTAGATAGACCAATAAACCTAACAGTCATGTTTTTGGACTGTGGGAGGAAGCCGGAGTACCCGGAGAGAACCCACGCATGCACAGGGAGAACATGCAAACTCCATGCAGAAAGACCCCGGCCGGGAATCGAACCCAGGACCTTCTTGCTGCAAGGCAACAGTGCTACCAACTGCGCCACTGTGCAGCTTATATATATATATATATATATATATATATATATATATATATATATATATATACAATTTTTTAATTTTTTTTTTTCAAATCTCAATTCCCTCCCACATCAATAAAAGTCTTGAAGCTGGTGGTTTCATATCTGGGTTCCCAGCTGGTGCCTGCCAACAGCAGTGTAAGGACACAGTAGTAAAAGCTTTCCTCATCGTGTCAACTATAAATTCCTGTCTGTGTGAGTGATGCTTTCGGTAGCCATGGAAACCCCATATAATAGCTCCCCCGCCCCTCTCTGCCTCTCTCTCTCTCTCTCTCCCTCCGGTAGTTTCCCCTCTAGGTCTCTCGATCCTCACCAAAGCTGTTGAGGCTACTTTGCGCATGTACGGCCAGCCGCACCGAGCATTGCATCGACACCAAGATGGCGAAAACACGTCTGGCTTGCCTCCTGACTCTCCTCTCAACTCACTGTAAGTACAAAAAAGCGACCCACAGCAGCTGCTGTTTCGGCCCCGTGGCTTTGTTTGGGACGTGGCGGTCGTGGCCAGTCAACTCCTGCATCAGTTTTTTTTATTACCGTTTCTGCCTCCGCGTTGTAGGGAAAACGGACCGGGACTCACAACTAACTAGTTGGACGCAACTACCGTTAAACTCAAAAGTGAACCCGCTATATTTGACCCCAAGCACTATTTAGAAAATGTTAACCGAAATGTAAAGAGAGGATAGTCGCATTTTTTCACAACTTTTGGCTTCGTCCTCCTGTTGTTTCCCAATAGACTGCGTCGCATTTACCGCTGTTTACATCAGTATATCGCTTTTTTAAAAAACACATTAACATAGCGGAGCTGTCGTTAAATCAACCTGGCGTTTCACGTCAGCTTGATTAAGTTGCACGTTTTGTTAGCGCGCGCGCTGGGGTTCACGTGTGTGTGTGTGTGTGCGTGTGTGTGTGTGTGTGTGTGTCCTGACTCAAAAGGTTCAGACAGAAATAAAAGAGAAAAAAAAAAACTTTCGTCAAGTTTGGTTAATCAAATATGTATGTTTGCGGTTTCGTAGCTGGAGCAGTTAACTATTTAGCGCGAGGCTGCGGGGCCGCGCTGACGGCAGAGACGTAGTGATGCGAGATAACGGTCGTTCCTGCGGCGGAGTGAAGGCAGGCTGACCGCGGGAGGAGCCAGCCGAGCGGGCAGACTCTCGTGGTGGCTGCCCCCCTCCTCTCCCTCCTCCTTCTTCACCGCTGCCTTTCAAACCGCACCGAAGCTTAACGCTGGCTAATAGAAACACGAGTGAGAAAAAAATGGACCCACAGTTTCTGTAGGGCTTCAGAAATCTGTGTGCTAGGTTTGTCTCCTGTAGCCGGAAGCGAAAAACGGACACCTGTAAGATATCACCGCGGTTTATTTATTTATTTCCGCATGAGCCCTAAAAGCCATGACAACCGCATCTGATGATGTTTTATCGAGAGAACATAGTTACATTTGTGTCCCAATTAAGAGTCTATAAAGATGGGAAGGGAAATAGTTGCTTGATCGGTTTTATCACACACACACACACATATATATTTATATATATATGTGTATATATACATATATATATACATATGTGTGTATATATATACACATATGTATATACAGTATATGTGTATATATACATATGTATATATATGTGTATATACACACACACACATATATATATATAATTTGCAGAATTTTTACCAACATTTTTTAATAGTTCAACACGATATGGACTTTAATTTAGGTTTGCATGTTGTGCACAAAATAAAAATAGAACACCTTCCAATTTATATCCGACCATAAACTGCAAAGAAATGCAGTTTTCAAAATAGTCTTCCTATTGATAGCTGAAGTGAGAATGGGTTAAATTATGCTTATGTTCCCAATAACTTGTATTTAATGAAATCCCCCACATAGAGCAGCACAGCTTCTTAGTAAACAAGTGTCTAGTTTTTGAAAGTTCAGAACATTGTAGCTTTAGCCAGGCCACTGACTGGAATCAGTGCGTTTTTCTGATCTGCAACTAGAATACGGTTAATGTGATATCATCCTTAGAACAAAGTCTCATTTATAGAGAAAAATGAGTATGTAGTCACAAACTTATTTTTATTCTCTGTTACATTTACCTTGCAAATCATTGAGTTAACAGGTACCACTGCTTTGAGAACAGTGGATGTAAAATAATAAAACATGAGTTTCAGTTCTAATTATTGCTGTATTTAAAAATGAATATTATCTTGTATCAAAATACTCTGTCTAACTTTCACTTTGATTTCTCTATTACAAAAAATGACTTTGTTTAGTGAATTAAAGGAAATTGTGCTTCCTTTTTAGGCTCTTAGAAACCTTGTTCTCTTTGTCTGTTAGAAACGCGCTTTGAGTCTTTCTCCTCGGATTAAGGTGTGAGAGGACAGGCGAACAGATGAAACCAAGTGGAGACATAAGAGCCTTTCCTGTGATCTCTCACGTGTGTGAGCAGGCTTATTCCCTTTACTTTAATTAGGAACGGCAGTGGAGCTTGTTTGAAATATGTTCCTGTGCTCCCCTGACATACCTTCGGGCTGTAAGATGATTATTATTTTTTTAAATTTTATTTCAGATACTCTTAACGGTGTTCTCTTGTGTAAACCTCAAAAGGCGAACAATTAGTTTTTCATGCGGGCGGCGAGCATGTGAAGATTTAGGAATTCCTTTTGTCTCAGTGGACAGGGCTTAGCCATGTGGTCAGCTGGGCCCCAGCCAACACCGCCTCTGTCTTTGTAGAAACTGGACAAATGCAGCCAGACTTGAGCTCGCCACAAGCCGGGTTATGAATCACTAATTGTTGCTGGTAGCACTGACTGTAATTCGAATGCTTCTTGCGTTTTGGAAAAAGTTCTGCTCCTAATATAGATCCAAACACATCCCCCAATGTGTGAGACTGAATGTTCGTAGGAAATGAAAGTGTCAGTGGTTTGTTCTTTCTCTGCAGGCCTTGCTTGGTTTCATTTTCTCTCTCTCTCTGTGAGAGATGAGCTTGTTATTTCAGTTCATGGCGCTCTTAGGATGGTGATCATCTTAATGGCCACACAACTCTAGGCCGAACATGCTGCGTTTCTACGGCCAGTCGTCAGTCACTGGAGCAAACGACGAGGCAAGGCGAACACACTTCCATCAGACTTTGCATCCACCTTTTCCTTTGTTGGCTTTGGCCTTTTCTCCGAAAATACTCCAAAGAAATTCGTTGAATAGGAAATCTGCCAGAAGGTTCCTGCCAAGTGCGCAGCCAAGATATGTGGGGGCTGGAAGATGCTCAAAGTGGATTAGAAGTGAGCCGATATATACTGTGAGATCATTTCTTTTACTTTTATAAGAAACACCTGTGCTGAGGAGTGAATTCAAAAGGTCGTTGTTGCTTTTTAAACCGTGAGCTTTGACTACAGCGAGCAGCTCAGTTTTAGCACTCCGATAAGAAAAGGATACACACATCATCATTCAAATGTTTTTGTTTAATTTTCAGCATTTAAAGGATCTGTTTTATTTTAATATCCTGGATTTAACGTCATTTTCGCAGTTATCTGCCAAGATCCAATTTAGGGCTGCCACTAGTGATTAATTTGGTAATCGGTTGATCACTCGATCATTCTAACCATTCGTTGATTAATCGGATAAAGCAAAATGGCCACAGATTTTTCATCAAGCTACTTAAGCCTTTTCAATATTAGAAATAAATGGATGGAAGATGCGATCGAAGATGGAAATAAATAAATAATTAAATTCCTTTATTTTAAATACAAAGATAAACATTTCATTGCCTGAAACACAATAACATAACGTTCAATTAATTTGAACGAACTAGGTGCATATAAAAAAATGCCACTTGACTAGTTTTGGGTAAAACATATTGGCAAACAAAGGTGTTTTTATCTTAAGTACAAAATGTATAAATATTTTGTACAATTTTGGCTTATTTACTGCTCTGAATATGTTGTTTTTGTCAGCAGGTGACCTTTTTTTGAGTCTGCACACTCCAGTTAACGATTAATCAATTACTATATTACTAAATTATTTCATGTAAAGCATCTTTGAGTGTCTTCATAAAGTGCTGTAGAAGTCTTATAGTTGACGATTATTTCAATAATTGATTCATCATGACTAATCCAATTCGAGCCCTCTCTTTATCTCCATCGATTAGATAAAAAAAAGAAAGCTGCCCGCTTGAAGATTGCTTAAACCTTTGAAAATCTTCAGAATAACACATAGACAGGGTTCTGTCTAATGTCTTTCTAAATGGAAACCTGGGACTCTGTCTTTTTGCACCGTATGACCAGGCAGGAGACACTTCTCTTCCAGATAACTGCTGATGGCTCCCCAAGGAGAGCCTTGTTTTCTGACGTTTTCTCCCTCCACCTAAAGCTAGCAAGCAAATGTTAGGAACACACTCCAAATGACACGTTCCGTCCCCGTGGGCAAGTCGCAGACAGTCTGACATTTTTCTGAAGGGACGGTAAATGGCAGAGGAAATCGGGGCAGGCAAACAGAAAGAAGCCCTGCGCTGTTCGGGATTTGTTTTGTCATGAGTCAGAATGGGATGCGAGTTAGGAAGTTCTGCAGAGTTATTTGCAATCTTCATGTTTGAGCTGAAGCCGATCCTTACTTGTGCAACCGAAGCCCTTCCATGTCATAAGGTTAAAGCGCCCCATGTCCCATACCCCATGTGGAATGACCCGAAACAGCTGAGTGGGAGCGGGCGGTGGTTGTTTTGAGCCGCGTCGCAGGCGTGACCAGAAATATCTGCTGAGTCCCTCCTAAACCTGACTGTGCCATGTTAGCAAATGCAGCATTCCAAATAGAAAACACATGGAGGCAGACAGCTCCGCATCATATGACCTCTGACTAACAATCATTACCACCTGTTTTCCTAAAAGATAAAAAGAGTGCCCCGCCGATGAGCTGGCTGAGGTCAGAGGAGGAGGGGGAAGTTTTGAAGATGGAAAACTAAGTGTTTTTTGGCAGTTGAAGGCCTTCAGAAAAGAAGCGGGGTGTGTCGGTTCGTCTCCCGAGACAGAAAATCCACTTCGCCGTGACTCAGAGAAGGATTCAGGACCTTGGCCTGTTTTTATTCTGTTTATTTATTTATTTTTTGACAATGTCTCGCAGCGGTTGAGACGCAAACAGCGACTTACTGCTCGTTCCAGAAATGGCAGCGGCATGCGCATGCTTCAAATGTCAATAAGACAAGTAAGCAAAAAATATAGGGTTCATAAATCACAGGCCATCTTGAAGCAGCACATGTTGGCCAAAAGTTCGTGATGAAAATATGATAATGACCGAGGTGTGGAGAGGGAGGATTCTTGTGGGAAGTTTGGCTTCTAGATTGGTCACATCCTGAACCTGACGGGGGGACTATGAGTTCTTGGAAGTGACGGGTCTAATTTAATTAGAGCCATCATCCAATGTTTGTTTTGTCAAGATAGCTCAATTCTGTGTTTAGGCTGCTCTATATCAGGAATGATCTGCTTCCTTACTGGGTGCCTGGGCTTTGGGCAGCACAAGAGCAGCTTCCTGTTTGATGATCTTTATCTGCGATCACATGGTCCCCAGAGGGAGGAAGTGCCACGCCGGTTCCCCCTGCTTATGAATGCGCTGGATACTGATGGGAGTACATCAATAGGTCAGAGGATCCCACCATTGATCAAACCCTAGAATGCTGTCAGCTTAGTGAAATAATTAGGGGGTTCATTAATGACGGCGAAGCAACGAGCCGCAGTGTGTGTGAGAGGAAAAAGCTCGAGGCTGCGCCCCTGCTGGGAGTCACAGCCATATAATCGCTCTGGATTCAGCTTTTGTTTACAAGGCTGTAGCAAAAGGGCAATTATTTTCTAAAAATAGCCACAAGGCAGAGTCATCTGACGACCTCAGGTGTTTGAAATTGTTCCAATGTGATAATGATAGTGGACAAGACTTCTGAACAGCAGCTCCAAAGTTTCGGGATGTTATTTTCTTTGTTTAACAAGAAGTATAACTCGTTAGAATAAATGTAGAAGCAAGATTAACCTGTTATTTTAGGCCTTGATGTTTCTTCCAAAGTTGTGACATGTTCCTATTAAAACAGCAAGGCACGGCTGGGGCGCTGTGATTTATAAAACTTTAAGGGTCTAAAGGAGTCGAACATGACGTCAAACCTCCTAGTCAGAGGTTACTCTAGACTCTTTTCCCTGTAAGTCATTTTGACAAATCTATTCCTCTATCACCAGCTTGTCTCCAGATATTGCAGAACATGTAGTCATCCCCTTTTCTCAGCCGTGGGAACTCCCACAAAACCCATTAATCCTCCCTGAACTCCCCACTTCCACCTGCTTGTCCTGTAAGCCGAGTGGAGGTTTAGAGCTCGCTTGTCTGTCATCTGCCACCACATCACTCCTTCTTTTCTAGCCAATTTCAACGAACATGTGGCTTGTTTTCTAATAATGTAGGTGCTCAAGTGTGTTGGCAAGTGTGTTGTAAACAGCAATGCCTTCTCGTCTTCTCGTTGCTCGGCCACAGGTGGTTTATGTATGCTTATCATCAGTGAAGCTGTGAATAACACTGTTATTATTAGGCGCTGCGTGGTTATGTCTGAGATTCTGGGATATATTCATAAAAGTATTTCATGGCGCTTAATGTGGACAAACCTGCGTTCGCACATGCTTCTAATTCTGAAACTAGACGCAAAGGCAGAGCTGCTCCTAAAATAGCTTGAAAGAGCAACCACCTTCTCTCTGCCCTGACACAATTCAGGGGTAAACATGCCTGTACTTATTTATATTTATTTAAGTTACAGCCAGAATAAATTGCTTAGCTTTCTCGAAGACTAGAGTTACCTTTGTTACACATATTGCACAAAAAATAGGGATCAGCTTGCGTATATTTTGGCAGAGGACATGAAAAGTGGGAAAAAACAAAACCATCTGTTCTGCTGACTTTACAAAAGATGAGTCAGGAATGTCGCAAAGGGCAGAATTCTTCCTCTTTACCAGTAAACTCTTCCTAATATTTTTGCAAAAAATACTTTGAATCAAAGAAACAGTCAGTTTATAGTTTCACTGCCCCTATTTGATGAATTTGACAGGATCTAAACTATGACTGGAGGAAGTTCCTCTGCCAGCAAGTGTTCCTTTGTTATGTAATCAGTGTCTTTGTGTTGCTGGTATGCAATAATTTTAGAATTTTATACACACTTTTACTTTAGTTCATGCTTTTTTTATATCTTTGATCGGATCAGTTAAATTAACGCATTATTTCAAATAAGAAACATCCTTTTTGAATTTAGAAATGCCATTCAGCCGTTCCTTCAAGTTTTGAGGAAGGCTTCATCAGGTCAGAACCTAAAGTTCTCTGTTGAATAAAATAATAATAAAAACTCAATCAATTTATGAGTCAAACTTTATTCATATAGCAATTTTGTACTGTGTCAGGTGTAACACAAAGTCTGTAGCCCTTTTTCTACCGAAGTCATAAACTGGTCAACACCTTAAACCGCCAGAGACTTGCACAATAAAATGTTCAAAATGACCAAATCAACTAAACGAATGCAACAATAATTAATAATATCAGAGATATGCATATATGTTTAAAAGGAGAAAAAATAAATATATTTTTAACTTATAAAAACAACAAGGTTGAAACTGTAGATGGCGCACATATAAAAAATAGGAAACATTAAACTCTGAAATGTTAAAGAACAGTACGCTTAATCAAAAAGTTATTAAAATAACATGCAGTCAACAATTGAGACATCAGTGATATTTTTAATTAGATTTATTTGATAGGCACAGACACACAATAACATAGACAAACTGAATAAAACAGCAGTCCCATGCTTGCATCATAGTGCTTAGCGTGAGTTAATTTACAGAACTTGTCCCTAGTGACAAGTGACAGTAAATACCATGAATATTAATAACTTGAACTGTCAACTTAAACTCCCAGCTCCCCAGAGGAGTCAAAACAGATTTTTGGAAAGTTTTACTGTGAAAAATGTGTCACTGTATTCCTGCACTCTACATAGCAGGTACAATTGCCATCCCTGTTAATTAATTAATTCAAACTCAATATTGCCAGTAATGGACAGAAATTTCTTTTAAAAAGTGAACCTGTAAAGCTGTGACATAAAATACAATGTGGTTGAAAATTTGGGTGCGCCTGACCTTTGTGCTATGACGAGAAGTGAGGCGTGCCAGTGTAACCAGTGTAAAAAGTTGGTCTAGAGCCCAGAGGAATCTGAGCCTCACATTATTTGATTTAAAACACTGTTACCTTAATAAGAGGAATGTTATTTTTTAATGTTTCCACATCGTGACTGCATTTAATCTGCTACAGGAAATATTTGCGAACAGCCATATTTGTCCTTCTTGTTAATGAGTCAGAAGTTTCGGAATCCCAAAAATGTAGCTATTTTTTTCCAGAAGGTGCCACAAGCAGGCTGGTGAACAGACACACAAACCTTATTAGTCATTCATATTGTTAACACTGTTTGTCTGTAAAAGAAAATGAGAAAGTAATGGAAAATTTGGGGGACTTATAGGAATTGTAGAGGTTAAAAGTGCAGATTTTTGGAAATTATTTTTTTTACATTGTCACATTAAAATAACTTCCTGATCCTAAAATGGCCATTGGTTCACCAACAGACTTTGTTGTACAGAGTTTTAAGAAGAGTCCTAATTAATGCGTTTTGTATTTAATTGTTGTATGGGTCCCCGAAATTACTCCACTTGATTTTTAAATTATTTTCTTGCCACAACAGTAATGATCAAATTAAGGTAATTAGAGTGTAGAAATTGCCATTATAATAAAGATTTAATGATAAGTCAGTAACTCTAAATCAATGTCATGGTTCACTGAAGAGATGGAGGGAACGATACCAGCGTCTAATCAAACAGCTTCATTCATTTTAATTAAAACATTAAATGTTGCTGGTAAAATCATTACAGGGCTATCATGGATTTGAAAATTTATCATATTTTTATTAAGATTTTTATTTTAATTCCTTGTGTATTTGATATTTCAGTTCTATGCACAACTGAATATAATAAGAGTTCTCTGGAAAACAATGTTTACTAAATGATTTTATTATTGTACTGTTGAAAGTAATCTTTTTTTTTAAAAATCATTCTTCAACTTAAGACCGTGGAGAGCTTTTTGTATATAAAATTTTCACTTCACAGGCTTTATTTTTATTCCTCACGACCAGCGGCAATCCTCTCTCATCCATCACCAGCGAGTGTCAGTGGGTGTAGAATCACCTGCAAAGCAGGAGCCATCGACATAAAAAGCATATATCATCTGCTAACATCCGTTTGTGACAAGGAGCTATCGGGTATTTTAGTAATACTTTCTCGAGTAATTGGATAAGCATGTGTTAAGATTTAGATAAGAGACAGCAAATGAACAAATAAAATGTGATATTTATATTACATATATAGAGAGAATAACTAATAACTCAGTTTGTTCTATGTGCAATAGCGTGCTTGTTGATAATCCTAAATGCTTTATCTGTGTTCTTTATGAAGCATTTCTTAGACTATAGTCTAATTTATTTTTTTTCTCACATATGACTCGATCCAAAAACAGGATTGAATCATATTAAATAAACAAATTTTATGTGCAATTAGTGGATGTTTCTGTAAAATATTATTTCTTACTGTTTTATCTGTTTTCATAGCTTTCTATCGTACCAAGCCAGGTGCATTTAGAATAGAGTGAAGTTAATACTCAACATCCAGTTATCTTAAGGCTTTCTTGCACCATCTCAAGTTCATCTTAAAATAATGCGGGATGCTTCTGACTGTAAAAATAAATCATAAATGAGTGTTGGACCAGATCACTTTGCTGCGACTGTGTCTGTCATATTTGAAATGTCAGAGAGCTATGATGTTATTGATAGGGGACAAGATGTAACGCCCAGGAATGCTGGAGATATTTCTTACTATCTTCATATATGGTCCATTTATCTTCCCCATAAATGTGCCATATATGAATGAAGTTTTGATGAGCAGTAAGACGATGGCATCAACTCAGGTGTCCTACTGAATCAAATATAAGTCTGTAATTAACTAAAACTATTGATCTACATGGTGCATTTTCCTGCCTTAATTTCTACCAAACCCAAATGCAAAAACAAAAGTTCCCCGGTTTGGCTTGGCTGAAAATTTCCTGTGTTGCCTAGCAACTGTTTGGAGCAAAGATATGATTTGGCATATAGGCCCTAGAAAAATGTCCAATTGTAAACAAGCAGGATCCGATGCATAAAGCTGTGAACTTTATACAGGTCACTGCTTTCTGTCATTGTGGTTGTGGTAAATTTGTTGTTGTTGCTGTTGGTTGGGGTGAGATTTACCTCCCGTATCTGATCCTTTCATCAATCTATCGACCGTGGTACCAACTAATTAAAAAAATCTGCAGTGTCAAAATTTTTCTGCTGCTTTTCTTCTTTTATTTAACAACAAGCAGTGAGAAGTAAGAAGTAGTGCTTAACGCATGTGACTAATATGAAAATTTGAACGCGCTAATATTACGTAACGTAGATAAATTGAGCTTCCTATTTTGACCTAAAAGGCTCTCTCCTGTGGAGGGTTACCTGTTTCACAGTAGTGCGTTATGGGCTCGACACAGGGAGCAACGAACAACAGCGAAAGGTGAAATTTTTCCACGATAGCAGACAACAACAAAAGTTGAACATTTTTCAGTTTTCTTGTGTTGCATTGCTACCTCACGTGTGAACGTCCACGTGCACAAACCTAAAATTTCACATGTACAAATTACACCAGTCGCTTGGATACTTCTGACTGTAAGAAGCATCCAATGTTCTATGTGCAGTGTTCTATGTTCAATTCCCATAGAACACTGCACACATTCTATGGGAATGGAACGTAGAGGGACTTTTCTAAATTAGTGCATAAAACAAAATGACTTCCTTTAAACTTCTCTGAATATGAAAAACTGAGAATCTTCAGACATGTTTGGGCTGAGACAATAAAAATTTTCATAAACAATTTTTGAAAACGTGTACAGTGATGGTTTTTGTTATGAGCTATATGGGCACTTGCCCAGGGTGATATCAGAAAGGTGTGGCAGATCAAGAACTAGGAAAGAGCTATAGCTTATCTGTCAGTTGTCCCCAGAACACGTTTTCTACTACTTGTGTGCATGTGTAGTGGAGTAAATTTTTCTTAGTTGCTCTTGAATACTGGGAGAATACATAACCTAATTTCTGCTACAAGAAAGACAGCAGCAACAACAACAAAAAAGCCAGATAATTACTTGTATTTTAATTGATTGGCAGTTGTGGTTCCTGCAAGAACCACATCTGCTTACATATTTTATTTTAAGCTTACAAAGTTAGGCATAATGATTAATTGTGATTAATCACAGCACTAGAGTGTGATTAAGCTGATTAAATTTCTTCATCGATAGACAGCACTTAAGAAGCTGACTTTAGCATTTGAAACCAAACAGTTGGTTTGTGAGATTGTATTTGCAGTATAGATGTGGTCATTAGCTTGGTTTCAATTGAACAGTCACCAGTAACAACAAAAGAGTAGCTAACATTCAGTTGAGCAGATCATCTGACCATATGGTGTGAGGACAATCCCTTCAGGGCTGCTTAGTGCTAAACATATTGAAACCGAATCGCAATTGATAGCATTGTGGTTGGCTCACATGCTTTGGCAGAAAGCAATTCAATGTGATTGATCAAAATGGCCCTGACAAACAACTCCGCATCTGTTTCTACCAAACCTTTCTCATCAGGCTTTGGAAGCAGAGTTATTACTTCAAGAAAAATGCAACTTTTTCTGTTGAGACCAATCACGAGAAGTGGTCAAAGCGTCCATGCCTTTTAGACTTTGCTGTGACTCATATCCAGAGTGGAGGCTCAGCACACACAGAGCTGCTGCCACATGTGTGTGAGGGCATACTCTGGGTAAGTGAGTGCCTTAGATATTTGTCAGAATGCCAGACATAGGCGACGAGTTTGCAACACTGTGGTGGGTTCCTGTCTGAGCTCCATTAGTGGTTGCCTTACAGTAGGGCATCCTAAGTTTCTGCGTCCACAGGGCAACGGAACAAGGGTGTAATTTGGTGAGATTTCACTCTAGATTGTTTGTTTTACGCTCTGAATTACACTAACAGCGCGGCTCAAATCTCAAAGCGGATCACAATCTTTAGGAATAACTACATGAGTTAGGGTACATGAGGGACAGCAGAAAAAGAAGAAATTATTCAGTTGTAGAGGATGTGACTGTGGATATTCCACACCCTATCTCTTCTAAAGGATTTCCTGGATTATTCTTTTTTTTTTTTTTTTTTTTGCAATAATGTAGTAATTGAACTAAATTGTCAGTTTGTCAACATTAAACCTCATAAAACGTGCAACAGGAGAGTTACTCCCAAAATGACCATGTTATCTCCTGTGCCATTTCCTTTCCTGCTTTACATCTAAAGACAGATTAGATGTGAAGCCAGACTCTTCTACAGCTATAAACTGCAACTTTAAATCTCTCTTTCTACCTCTGCCTTGCTTATTATTACACAACATTTCCCAGTCTAAAGCTGTTCTCATTTACTAGAACATACAGCAGAAAAATACAAAAAGACAAACAATATAAGTTTGAGAGTTGTATTGAACTTGTTTAAATCACCATCTTGCAGCAACAATACCCGATTTGTAGGCGTGTTCTTGTTGAAACACAAGGGTAAAAATATTTCTACATCCATATGCCGGAATCTTTTTTTCTTCCATGTTGTTGAGTTAAAACTTGAAGCTTGAAAACAACTTTGAATGACATTGGTGGAGCCATCTTCCCAGAAAACACACACATAAGCGTTTCAGCACATTTTATCTCGCTCTCTTAAAGCTTCGGCCATTTCTTCAATAGCAGCAGACCCCTAAAAACAAAGCCATTTCTCATATTTGTTCTGCTAACCATATAAAGCTCTGAGCATAGATATGTGCTTCCTAAAATATTCAACATACAAAACGAAAGAGTCACAAATTATTTATTGAGATTTTTTCAAAAAAACAACAACAGGAGGAGAACAAAAGCCATTTAGCTGTTAGGGATAAAACAGAAAACAGGTGAACTCAAAGAAACCACTACACTCATAGTGCGCTAGTAAAGTTTATTCTAGCTTGCTCTGGATTTAAGGTGACTGCTGGGTTTCATCAGACTCCTCACCTCAAGACTCAAAGAGAATCTGCCTCTCCTTGTATCAAAATGTAACAAATCTCCTGTTTTTCCCCCAGCCAGCACCGCCCACTCCTACTGTCCTTCCTTAAAACAGACTCTTTCATGCAGAACTGATCAACTGTACAGTTTTATCTCAAATCATCAGCACTCGAGATCTGTGGGCAGCTTCCTTTGGGGCGATTGTTAGCGTGTTAATGCCGTTCAGCGAGAACAGCTCAGTTGTTCAGAGAGAGGAGACGACTGCAGAGCTGTTGTGACGTACTGGTTTCTAACCTAAGGCAGAACAACAGCCTGTAAGGCTGGGACTAAACTGCTGCTGCCTGTTACGCTGTTTCTCTAGTGATATAGAGCTGGTTGCATTTAAGCAGATTGAGCCTGGCTCCTTGCCAGTTGCAGTCATGCTTTATCAGGGCAGGGCCTGCTCTGCTCAGTTCACTTGGTGAGCTCGCTACCACCGAGCTCAGAAAAATCAGCTCTATCTATTATCTGTATCAATGAGTAAAGTAGCTCTGTTTTATTAGTTTAAGCTTTCAACCTGTCTGTCATGAGGAGTTTTTAAATGTTGGCAGCTTTGTCTGTTTTGTCCGAAATTTCAGATACGCAATATGGAATCGACTACTTGCCTGCTCACACAGTAGGCAAAAGCGTACCAAATACGATTTTCTTTTTGTCGATATGCAACACTTATCCAACTTTTTTATGGCAATCTGTATGGTCCAATTCCAAACTCCCTCACCAAAAAAACTAAAATCAGATTCATGCCACTTCCATATGTTGTACCAAATACCTATCTGATGGTTTTAAAAGCGATGCCGTCTGAACGATTAGGTGGCATTTAATCCAACTTTTACGTCATTGACGTGATACATGCACCATAATTTGGTAGGTGTGGTAAATCCAGACATGAACAATGGCTGGAAATTATATGAAATTATGAACAAAGTCTGTGTTGGTGAAGCGCATCACAGCACAATCCCACCACTAGTTTTGACTAGGCATCCAAACAAAATTCTCCACAAGAGCTGCAGTCAATGCTCCACTAAAGGTCATTTCTATTAGTTGTGCTTTATTTTTATTAACTTCCTTTGTCTTGTTATGATTTCTTTCACAATACTGTCAACTCTAAATAAATCTTCCCATCCATTGTTACTTCTGTAAATAGAGCACTTCTTTGTGGCGTCTACATTCCTAGTAGTTGCCACAAAGAACGTCACTTTGGAGTCGTAAACTGTTCACTTAAAAATCTGATTGTAATTGCATAACTCAGTGTCATAAATAATTTTGCAACAAAACAGGTTTAACTTCAGCAAAACATTTGTAGCATGTAGCATCAAGAACCCTGTTTGAACCATTGCTCAGGCATATATACATTGAGATTGCTGCTTACAGTTAGTAATTCTTCCCTCGCTACTTGCTAAGACAATTTAGAATGTAAACTTAAAAATCATTTTAGTAAAATCCTGTTTTACAGTATCTACTACTTCACACACACACAGCATGATGTCGCCTCTGCTCCTAATATAAACAACTCATCGCTGCTCATGGCAGAAAGACGAGAAAGTACTATTGATTATGCTGTTCTGGTGACTTGTAGTTTTTTACCAGCAGGTAAAAAAAAAAAAAAAAAAGACCTATTCTCTCTTTTCACCATGAAAGCAGTCCGTACGTCAGCCGCTGCGTGCTGCTGCAGCTCTGTAACTGTCCTGCCCCGCTTTGTTTCCTCCGTCACTGCACGCACAATAGAATAGCTGATATAGAAGCACAGCTAGCAGCGTGGACGAGTGGATTATTCTGCTGTCAAGTCCCCTTTTCCGGAATTTCCCATGAAAACCAACAAGCAATTCCTCTCCAAATAGGTGATGCAAGTGTGGCTCCAGCGGGTGTGGAAGCGCAGAGGAAGTGCAGATATTTTCCCTGGCCACCTGTTGCTCCTGCGACATTCTCTCCCATGCAGCCTGAGCAAACTATTTGAGGATGCCATTATACACACTTGTTGTCTGAGTGGGCTGCTTGTTGGGAAATTCTTGCCCAGTTTGCGCACTTTGATGTCCCAATATTTTTTTGCAAGACACATCACGTTCATAAACAACTGGGCCCTGAAATGATTAGGAGTCGTTCCCTCTGTCTGCTGCTGAGTGGAATGTATCTGACTGGAGAATGCAGCTCATGAGAGCCGACTCCACCCTTTTAATTAGAAGCTCTTTTGCAACATTTTTTATTTTCATGTTGATTTAGTTCTTCAGCAAAGACACTAAATTCCAATTGTTGTTGAGTATGTCATTCCAAAGTTAGCTATTCTAAGAGAAAAATTAAATTTTGTTCTTTTTAATCCATCAAACAAGGGAGAAAGACGCCACCCCCCCTCCTTAACCCTGAACCAGATTAAGTGGGAATAGAAAACAGATGGATGGCATATATTTAGCAATCCATAGCTCGGTGACCAAGGCCATCTGACCCTCTCCTGCTATCCAGTAGGTTAGAAAAATAAGAAATGTCAAAGGTTTGCAATCTTTCTTCCAACCAGTCGACTCTGGGACCATTTTATGTAAAGCAGCATAGAAAACAGTAACACTAAAAGCACACAAAGTAGAAAACTTTGGGAGAAAATGGACAGTGTTCCTCTATTACCCATTTAACAACGTTTTTACTAGTAATGCACTGAGAAGTCGCTTGCATAATTAACTTTGTTAATGAGAGAATAACATTACCACACGATGTAAAGCTCAAAAGGTGAATTTTACATAAAAACATCCCTTTAAAAACCCAAACCACATTTTGTTATGAAACCATCCAGCTTAAGAAATTTTGTTTCAAAAGACAGACCTATTTAGCAGAAAGCTGATGAATATTATCATCAGCTTTGAGCATTAAAGTCAAAGACAGTAATACAGCAAGCAGACTGAAAGTAGAGTAGTTGCCAATTTACTCGTTTGAGTTTCCCTGCAATGATTATGTCACTGCGAGCTGCTCAGCACCCTTACCAGGGTCATGGACCATTTGTACTACCAATATCTCTAATTTAAATATGTTTAAAAACAGAAATAAAATAGTTTTGACCAAACAAAAAGAAAACATAACATCCCAAAATTAAAGCTTATCTGCTTGTGTCATTGAGAGACTTTGATTTTTTCTGCTTCAAGCTCAGTTTTGTTGTAGGGGTGTGTGTGTGTGTGTGTGTGTGTGTGTGCGTGTGTGTGTGTGTGTGTGTTCTTTAGCTACATAATCCATCTTTGCATTAAAAGTTAATATTTAGAATGACGCTGTAAGCAGATTAGGTACAACATGCTCTTCATTGTAGCTAACATGTCGGAGCATGGCAGCTAACGGCCTCTCTCTCTGCTAATGCTGCAAAGAAAAGCATATAGTCTGAGCGCTAATGGGAGGTCTCTAAAGCGGGAGGAACATGTCAGAAATGTAAATGTAATTCACATTTAAATTTGAGATCTTAAGTATAGTTATTATCAGGTCAACTCAGAAAACTATTTCAAAATTTATTAGGAGGGGTTTCATTGTTTTTATACTGGAATAATAAAAATCTGTAGACATTATGTAAGTCCAGTTCCCTCAGTCACACCTACCCAGTTCACATGTCCAGTCGCCCACTAAATAGACACTTTATGCAACAAGACCCTTGTACTCTTTTTTTTTAATTCCTCCTTATTTGTGCTAACTTGGGGAAGAAGAAAAAGGAAAGAAAGAAAAAACTAAACTGCTTAAGTTACACCCAGGTCAGCTGCTGTAGCACATTTGACTCTTCGCTTTATGATAGCCATTAAATTTACATTCTTTCTGTCTAAAAGGCTGTAGGCTCTCCAACTTCTTCTTGTGCTGGAATCATAAACCACTGGCCCCATCACACTTTTCAGATATTTAAATAACGTCCTGAGATTGTTATTTGGTCTGTTGATCTGACAGGCTGATAGGGAAACTTGCAGTGCTCTGTATTTAAATACCATAAGTTCTGATTCTGCTGGTGATCTGGAGGCTGGATTTAATAGCAGAATAAAAAAAATTATCCCAAAATGAACCTTCTTCTGATCTAGGGTATAAATCTGATTCATGTTTATTAATGCAGAAATGTAAATTTGTAACCATTACATTTGGTGTCTGACTGCAGTGCTTTTCATAAAGGCTCCTCTACACAACATGGCTTTTGCTCCAACGTGAAAACAAAGGCTGGTTAATGGCCTGAGCTGTGTGTAGCGTTTGTTGCAACAGTAGACTTTAGGAAGACTGTGTTTTTTTGTTCAGGACATGTTGTTTCAGGATTGATAGCATCTTGATGACTGAGCTGAACTCTACTGGGAGGCCTTGTTATAAAGCCTTCATAAGCCTACTGCTGCTACCATCTCACACATGTTGCCTCTGTATGCCAAAAACAATGTTGGAACATTGCAGACTGATTTCATTCCCCTTTATTAACAATAAAGTAGAATTAGGTGATTCAGTGAGGTTAAACATCATAGTTATTTATTTAAAAGACATCTGGAGTGCTACCTAGAGGCTAAAAGGCCACACTTACCTTTTCAGGCAAACTCTTTTTCTTCTTTTTTTTCCCTCTTAACCAAGAGTGAGTTTTCAGGATGTGATGCAGATTAAACCTTTCGGACCTGCTAAGTCATCATGTGTCTGCTATGTGCTGCTCGCTTATTGTTCTGTTGTCAGTGAAGCTTTAGCTAGTCGTGGTCGGATACGCTCCCCATCCACAGGCTCAACAATGCAGGCTTATCCGGCAGTGGTAGAGTGGGTCAGCTCTCCCTCATCTCTCCATCACTGTGTTGGCCAAATAGGGCATTATTAGGAAAGGGGACTGCTGGTCGGTCATAAAACGACCCGAGTTATTATCCCAGCAGTCAGATTAGCCTGCTATGACCATATGTGAATGTTTCCAGGTCTTCACGTGTTGTTATGGAACAGCTTCTTGACAGCGTTAAGAAAAAAGTGATTTTTTTTTTTTGTCTGCTCCTGTACTGTATTTCTGTTGGACCACTGTGGTGTTAGTATAACTAATTAATTGAATTTATTTAACGTAACCAGGGCTTAAACAATTAATTGGATTAGTCGTGATGAATGGATTACAGAAATAAACGTCAATTAATTTAGCAATCAATTAATCGTTAACTGGAGGTAATAGACTCAAAAAAGGCCATTTGCTGAAAGAACAAAGTGAGAGTGGTAATTAAGCCAAAACTGCCCCAACAGATTAGCCCTAAACTGTATTAATGTTAAGTCAAGCTACGAATGATGAACCGTACATTAAAGGGATGTTATATTGTTGCATTTTAGGCAAGAAAATGTTTTGTCTTTTAAAAAAAGGAACTTAATTATTTGTTTATTAGAATTTTCTTATGCTTTTCTAATATTGTGTAAAAGTGGATAAATGTAAAATCTGCAGAGTGTGGCAATTTCTTATCCTGTTAATCGTCAAACTAATTGATAGAATAATCAATACTAAAATAATTGTTAGTTGTAGCACTAAAAGTAGCATTTATTTGGTGATTACGGTACTTGAAAACGTTGGACTTATAAACATATTTCAGTATTGTAGTAATGCATTTGTACTTGTATCTTTTTGTTGTAAAAAAAAAAAAAGAAAAGAAAAAATGCTGTGTGAAGATTGCATTCCTAATTAGGATTAAGGAAAAGGGTTAGGCAGCCTTGGCTAGAATGTAAGGCATTTGCAGTGACTGTCTCTGGTGCCATCTGTGCAAAGTATGGTGAGGAGCTAATTCTGGCTCCGAGTGTGGCCTGATTCAACAAAGATTTTGTGGTCGCAGTTTCTCTTCAAACATGGGATTTTGACTCTGGCTGCAGACTAAAAGCTGTTGCGGAGAGAAGAATTAGTCCCCCCATGCACCTCTCCTCTTAGATGTCCTTTAAGCCGACGCCACAGAGCTGCCCAATTCATTTGGACATGGAACATGTGCAGCATGTCAGATTGTTCGCATAACAGAGACGCTGCGCCAGAAGAAGCACGCTCACTATCTACCCTCAGTGCTTCGATGTGCTGTGACAAGCCGTCCATACTGTCTCCCTCAAGAGGCTGACCTAGGCTTGAGTAAAGGAGTTGTCAATTAGTTCATCATAAACAATGGTCATAAACAATGGTCAAGTTTTGTTTCTGTTGTGTGTGTGGGCGTGTGTGTGAAAGAGAGAGAACGAAGGAAGAGTCACTGCTGTTTCCACCTACCTGGGAGAGATCCCAATTTGAAGGTTGGAGGTCTTTCTGTTACAAACACTAAATAGTGTCTGAGCGTCTGACCACTCATCTATTATCAGTATTTTTTTAAACAAATCATAATTACATAAATGCTACTCGTAACATTTCACCTTATGTTGTACAGTTATCTTTTACAGAAGATTTTTCTTTTGAACCAGAACATTATTTTGAGTTGGCTATAACAACATACTTGGGATACACCAATATAAACATCCAACATTTCTGTTATAACTGACATTGACATCTATTACTTCCCTAGTTGAGTCTAGGCTTTTTGGTTTTGTTGGGCCAATACCAAAAAAACAGACAGTCATATATTTTTAAACACATTTTATTTTTGTCGTTGAAAGGCCATCTTGCACATACAACAGTACTGGCGCACTATTAAGCAGCACACAATAACTGCGTTTTATAACAAAATGTTCAGATATATCGTTAGTTATTAAATATATCAGGTAGTCCTCACTGGATAAAATAGTCTAAACAGTAAAAAAAAAAAGTATCCCAATCAGTTGATCAGTTTTAGTTTACATTATAAAATAGAGTTAATCGTTATGATAAATCACAACTGTTATCAGGTTATTATTCTGTAAATATATGGAGCAGCTCTTTTGAACAAGGTTGATCAGCTCCATTGGCTTTTTGCAGCTATGCAGGGTTGTTTCACTGACTGGTCAATGGAACATCCAGCTGTTTGTGATTACTGTTTGGTCTATCCTTTCATTGATTTTCTATGGACGTATTCAAAAGAAAATCTGGATCGTGTTGCTAATTATTCGTGTTCAGAAGGGAAGCGCAGGGATGGGGTCATAGTGTTTCCGAGGAGGCTGAATTACAGCGCATTGCAAATATAACCCAGCAGCGGATCATGTTTTCCATGAAGATCTCATGCCTGGATTTCTGTCATTACGTTTAGGTCTCCGCCTTTTTTATCTTGGCGTTTGATGCTTATTGTTTCCAAAGTTACAGTACACTGTCGCCATTGTTCTGTTTAATTAAGCCGTGATTCACCCTGACTGCCTGAAACTGTGTCAGAAAACAAAGGTCCTCATTGGCATGCCGGGCCACCGAGGGCATGCGAAGAGGCAGTTTGACACCAAATAACCGGACTATTTTTATGCAACAGCCATCCGATTATCTCAGGCCCAAGATGTTTCACATGATTTAATGAATGTCGAATGTTATTGAAGAAAATCAATGGTTTCATGGTTGCTCATGAGCTAAAATCACAAAAAAATGTTGAGGGATCAAATGAAAGAATGGAAAAAAACACCCACTATAACTAAGTGCTTGTTTTTTGCCTTAAGGCATCAGTTTAATTTGTATGTCAAAACCTTATATTTTTTATTTATTTGACACAAGGCCTGAATTATTAGATCTTTATTTTATTATATGAGCTAAAAATAAAACAAATGTGATTCTTAGTTCTTGCTAATGCTTAACACTATGATAATTTTTTTTAATTTTAGTTATTTTTTACATCAGCATGTTCCATTGGCAACAACTAATTACTACATTTGGATTCCACTCATTTCAAGCAAGTGAAACATTAAAGCAATCAGTGGCGGCGGCTGTGAGTAAGGTGAAAAAGTGAAAGTTTGCCTTCCTCCTCTGTGGTCCGGTCCTGTGAGCTAGTCATACTTAGCTCGGGGTTAAAGCGAGAGCGGGCCAGATGTAGATGCTAACGCTGACACAATGTGACAGGTTCCCAGGCATTCAATGACACCATCAGCCCCACCGCAAAGCCCCCACCTCCTCCACCCTCTCGTCAGCTCTGTCCACGTCTTTGACCCTGCTGGATCAGAGGCCTCACCGGCGGTAAGGCTCGTGGGTCACGCCGGACTCACCGGGCTCACAGATAACGGCCTGCAGCAGCTCCATATTTAAATGCGGAATAAATGAATACACAAAGAGCTCTTGCAGGCAGAGCAAACTATGTTTGAGTACACCTGGATAAGATACCGGAGCATTTGAATAAACCCCTGATACCGGGATCCAGTTCAGAGACAGAATGAGTTTATCCAGTTATTGTGGGATGTCTGTGACATCACAGTTTGTTCAGTTTTACAGACTTTTCTTTCTATTTCTGGCTTTCTTTACCCTTTGTCATTTTATATTATATAAGTCTTTGAAATCGTTTTGTTTGGGAAAATATTGCTTTGTAACTTTGCTACTAGTGTGACCATTTTCTCTGAGATCTTATGTTTCATTGTTATCTTTAATTTTATTGAATATAAAATAATAAGACAAAATCTATTCTGAGTAAATAGAAAACATACATTAAAGTGATTTATTGAGGACATGTAAACAAGGACAGGCTGCATCTTTGTAACATATTGAGTTTTTAATCTGTGTTACTAATTTTCAGATACAAAAACTAGACAGTACAATATAATATTTTTGTGTCAATATATTCTTTGCCTGATGAACTCTAAAATATAATAATATTATAGTGCAGCTTTTCACCCTTTCATACTGCTCTATTTTCTTAGTCATCATTCTTTAAGTGTTTAAAAAACACTTTTACCTTTCTGCAAACTTTTCTAGAGAGACGATGTGTTCTTAAAAATATTCGGTAATATTTTAAATGAAACCTCTGCACTCAGAGTTTTAAATTACCTCCTTTTTGTTTTTGAATTAGATGACTTTGCTGTTTTTAAGTGCAGCCTTTGGCAAGGAATTATAGAATCATTATAGAATCATCTTTAACACAAATTTCACAGATTCTGTTGAAAAGTTTTGACTGCACTTTTAAATCAATTCAAATGGACAAATCAGTTTGTCTAAACAAGTTGATTTGTACTTATTGATCATTATTTGCACTTTGACCATGTTAGCCTAAAGCCAGAGCAGTTAGCTTTGTAACTCATAATCTGCCAGGAACACGGCTCCTACGTACAGCTGCCAATCGTTTCAGCGATTGGGTTTGTTCTTTTGATGAACAAAGTTAACAATGTAATGTTTCATCTTATTTGCCCCCTAACAAGCTGCATAGTTAGTCAAATTTTGCTCCCAACAATCATTGCTTACATAACCAAAAGTTATCTGCTTTAAAAGTCATGTTGTGGAAACAGAAGGAGAATCATTCTTCACTGTTTTAAGACAGTAACAGGTCAGTATGAGTTAAATCTGCTGGTGATTTGTTTTCCACTAATGTGCATACTTGTTACATTTTTAAAGACTGTCATGTAACTGACTTTAAATTGATCTCATTATTTTTGTCTAAAGTTTTTTCTTAGCTGATAGAAACATTTTTTTATTATTATTATTATTGTCATGGTAATATAAAACATACTGATTATATTTTTTAATACAAGGCATAAATGACAAAATGATTATTAGTGTAATAATCAATAGCATTATTTTCGAAGCGGCCATGTTATATTATTTCTGTATTAAGTAAAATCGTGTAGGTAATGGTTTACATTTAGCTTTTAATTTAGGCGTCAATAGAGCAGTTCAGTTTCTTTTTTGGTTCTAGGAATGTTCCATCGAACATGTAGACAGCAGAACCAAACAGTTGAGTGAGAGAAAACAGACGAGGCTCCCATGAACACCTTGAAAACCAGGGTCTGGTCAGTGTCTGTCCAGCTAAATGAGTTGTGTGGTTTGTGTTCACAACCAGACAGAGACCAGAAACAAACATTGCAGTTCGCTCTTCTAGTTTTACCACAAATAGATGAGAGGTTTTATTTACTGAAACTGTGATGATCAAATGCGGCCCAGTATTAAAAGAAAGGTCATTGTTAGCTAGTCTCTGTATTCTCAGTATTTACAGATTATTCATATTTGATCCATTAATCTGTCATTCTTGTAATCATTTTAGTTTGTTAAAACCCCCAACATGTTGCCATGTCGCATCTTTATCATGTTTCTGTCAGTCAGATCAACAAGCAATCTTTATTAGCTGACCACATCTGCACAACATGGCACCAATTTAAGAACTACTACAAAATGAATGCATACTTCAGAATAAGTCTCTTAAAAATAAATGCATAATATTAAACTTTCCTTCACTTCCTAGGCTCATTATAACAACTTGTACTGCTATCAGTCAGTTTCTGACAGCAACTGGATTGCTGTTTGTGAGATAGATTGTGTTTTAATTTGTGAATGGAGCAGAAGCAGACATTTTAGGCAGAAGATAGAAACGGTGCGGGAGGACAAGGCCCTTCACTGTCAAAGACCAGTTCCTCATTTTTTGATAACTAGTCACTGTTTATATTTGGTTTAATCATTTTGATCACTGAATTGTATGGTTCTCTTGCTTTTAGATATTTCTTTAAAACAAAAAAATATTTCTTTATATTTTTTACCTGTGTAAAGTACTTTATGTTGCATTTGATTGTATGGAAAATGCTAAAGTTCTTCTAACAAGAACAAGAACATGGGAGCATTCAACTCCCCCCTGGACAACTTACTGATTTCTTGATTTTTACAGAGGATTGTAAGGTTTTATTGGTTTTCAAAAACTCTCATCCCAGCTCAGATCCAGGTCAGAGATGTTCAATAATCCATGGATATGAAAAGTGTTCATATTCATATTGTGAATATGAAACAGCAGCATCAGACTTTTCTGCTCTATTTTGACCATTTATCGTTGATTACTGGAATCATTTTTATAGCAGGTTGTTTCTCCTTTGTTTCTCTCTTTTTCCACATCACCAGCTTTCAGCCAATAGAAAACATATACAACACTGATCTTTTAGCGCCTTTTTAAAATCCTTCCCACATCAGTAATTTACATCACTGCACCTAAATGTTGGCTGTTTTGGTCCTTTATATGATTGTGAGAATTCCATCAGATGGAAGAATGGGAAGAGGGACTTCCTGACTTCACAGGAAACATGTCAACCTATGCCATTCATGCCATGACACACCTTGAATTGAGCGGCCCACTCCACCCGTGTTCAGTATGTAATACATTTATATGAAGGTTTAATATAGCTGCATATTTAGAATTCACTTGAGGTTTCCTGACTCTTGGAGCGATGCGCTGCTCTGGATTCAGCTTCAGTGAGGTGGCATTTGCTTAGCAGCTGAAGGAACATCTGACACTTTTGTTTCTTACCAGTAGCCATATGCTGTTTTTAACCTCTCCGCCTGTACACGCATTCTTTTTCATCGCTTTTTCTGCATTTTGCATTAGACTGCCCCAGATAGATCAGTGGCTGATCTAAAGTGATTAACCTACAGTGCTTTACAAACGAAAAACAGAAACATGTTTGTTTGTGCTTATCATTGAGTATTCTTTACTCAAGCTCCAAAAAAATAATAATAATAATAATACTTTGAAGCATTTTACATCGAAGGATATTTATCTGCCAGCAAACAATGCTTTTCTGTAGACAGAGCTAGCGGAGCCAGATATTTTGGTTGTCACTGATCCAATATTAATATCTATATCAGTCCCAATAGTGAGAATAATTCTCGATCGAGTATTGGTAACAAAGTTAAAAACTACCTTTTCAGATGCAGCAACAAAAATTGTCACCATTCCATGATTTAAAATGCATTTAATGAGATGTCAGTGACACTGCCCCTTGTCTACCTATTGCTGGGCACTGTCAGTCACCTGACTGAAAAAAAACAAAGTTTGCTGCTTGGAAATAGTTCTGGTCTGTAAAAACTCAGACGGCAAAGCTTTGGAAACACAGACGCACCATTCATCAATCTTATTCAGATAACACTGTTTGAAACTAGAGCTGGCAGGTCACAAGCAGCATGTGTGCAAAGCAGCTGACTGCAGAAAACCTCACTAATTATACAACTAGTTATCCAATATTCTGCAAAATGAGCTCTTGGAAGCTATTACCAGAGCTACAGGGCGTTCCAATTAATAAAATAAAATAAAGTAATAATCCATATGTTTTGTTATTTGTACTAGTTTTTCTGTTTGTATTAAAAGCACTGCTATACGTTGATGTGGATAATTGCGTAAATAGCATACTTCTCTGAAACCAAAGTATTTTTACTTTATACTAGGTCTGTAGAAGTCTAATCTCTCGGAGCAGAGAGGTAGAGGCAGGTGGATGTGTGGGAAAGATGTGTTGGGGATGGAGGAGAGCTGCTGGATGACCGCAGCAGTGACGAAACAACCCGGGGTCATTCCTCATGCCAGCTCAGCTCTGAAGCCTTCCTCCTGTCTTCATCACCGCTCAAGCTGACTGCTTTTATGAACGAACCGTTCTGGGGCCTGTTTAGTCACTTCCTCCCACAGCCACGGGAACAGGTGGAAAAAGTGTGTTTCACTGGTGGTCACTCTTATTATGGTGGAAATTCTGTTACTATAGAAATCTCCCTGTGTTTCTATGGGAACATCAGAGCACGTGTCATGGTCATGTTGCAGAAAGACGTGCATCGTTGCCAGCATATTTCTGATTCTGTTTTAGTTGGTGGAATGTGTTTCTTCCTCTTCTATTACTGGAAGTTAAACATTTATACCCGTTGGTAGTCATACATTGAGGGAATAAAACTAGTGCTAGTTTGTTTGAGAGCATAAACATTTAGACCTTGTAAAAGCAGTTCTGAGTGCTTCCAGAGGAACATTCCCATCAGAGACTCTTTCTAGGGAAGACCATGGAAAACTCCACAGTAAGCCTAGAGGAGAAACTATCTGACACATATCTTTATTCAGATAAGATATTTAATAATAATAATAAAAGAATGCTTTAAGCTGCTTCTGCTGGTTAGAATTAAAATAAATCATGGAAGCATCATCATTCTATCATTAGGAGATCCACAACAAATTGCATAAAAGTGACAGAGGCCCTAAAACAGCTCATTCTGAAAGGAACTCTAAAGAGGCGATGTTAGCAGGTGAAATCTATATATTTCAGAATGATTTTGTGCAAATGGATGTTTTGTATTGCCCATAGACCTGTCCTAACTTGTTTAGAAGGAAACACAATAACATCCCTTTAATAGTTGATCTAAAATATTTACCAGAACATTTTCATATCATTGCATGTCATTTTTATCACTACATTTACTTAATAATACTATGTATTTGCACATGCACAAAACCTTAATTACTTAATTGGCTGTAATAAATTCACCTTTATGAGGGTTAAAAATAGATATAAGATGTTATAGAGAGGAAACACCAAAGAGTCACACTGTGCAGGTTTAACTGGAGAATAAAAACCACTGATCCCAGTGGAGTCTTCCTCAGCCATCCCAGTCTTCCTCTCTCCCCCACAGCGAACGGCTTTGACTCGTCACCAGCCAAGCTACTTAGTTTGCCAGTGTTGAAACAGTGAAACAAGGTGCTGAATACGAATCAGGGGTATGTAGGCCATGTTGTTCAGGTAGCAATAGCAGTGGAGCCTGTTCTCCTGTTCTGGCTCCAAATGTACATTAGCCTGTTCTACCAATGTTACAGGAAAGAGTTACAACACCTGACAACACCCTACTGTTGAAGTATAGCCAAAGGTATACGGTATGTTATGTGTTGGACTTGACCCTGGAAACGTCCTGGTTGAAGTGACAAACCAATCAGAGAATCAGGGAATTATTTTATTGTGATGACAGTCATTTCTGTTGAGTAAAGGATGTTGCACCATCTGCACTGATCAGGTTTAAATAAATGAAATAACAGATGAAATAAGAACCGTCAAAAACTATTAACAAAACAGTTTCGATGCCAGCTTTTGATCGCGTGTAAAACTGGCCGCAGCCACTTTGATGTCTTGAGTTTCCAAAGAGGCGTGGGAATATTCTCCACAGGCATGAAGTTTGGATGTTCCACGGGGAATATCACTGGTTGTTTAATTGAACCTTTCTATTTATGATGCCGGCGTCGTCTCGCAGCAGCAGCAGCAGCGGCAGCGTAGGAGACAAGTGCAGCATCCCAGGAGACATTACCAAACAAGGAGGAGCTCATTACAGCGCGCCGGCACGGAGAACTCCTCCGCTCTGCCGGGCCTGCTGTATTATTCAGTGATGTAAAACTGAGAGAGTGGGTTATGAGGGCATTACACTAAGATTACAGAGAATAGCCTGAGCCCATCATAGAGTAGGCAAGGAAGATTAGAAAAAAAAAAAAACAACTTTGCAGATTTGCAGATTAACACAACTCACATCTGTAGCGAACCAAGAAAGGAAAACCGCTATGTAGGTCAGTGAGCACCTGCATGATTTAAATGCTATTGATCTGCACCGCTGTCTTGCATCGTGATCACAGTGACTGTGGACTCATCCCTGGCTCCATTGGAGCAGCACCGAGGAGGTTGTTTAAGAACAGCAAGAACTGGGCCCAGTCAGAGAAAGGTGCTTGGAAAGAGAGTGGGAAACGCCCCTCCCATGTCCTATCATCAGCACTTCCTGATATTTTACTGGATTTGTGTGCTGAATTGCAAAACACTTGGAGGGAAATGCTGAAGGTATTTTTTTGCTGGATGGTTACTTTAGCAGTTTTTTTTACATGCATCAATCTGATCTTCAAAAATCTGTTTACGCCTTTTTTATGTGTTTTATGAGCGTGAGTAGGAGGTTTAACATCAGAGCAGAGAGTTTGGATTGACTAGACACTAGAAATCCAGCTAACGTATTCTGAAAAATGTTTATACAACTACAATTTTTTAGGGTATTTTACTTATAATTAGTTGGATTACTTTGAAATACAGAGCAGAGGACAACAATGCATAAATTAATCATGAATTGGTATAAATGTACAATCGACTGATGAACTACTACATTTTGGTAAAACAAATCTGTACACATGTGTATGCAAGTTCTAGGGTATAGTGTTACTCGTGTGGCTTGTGAATATGTCCTTTCTGTGCCTTTAAATAATAACACAAGGATATATTTTTTCTAATGAAGGGAAAGAAGTATGCCACAAGCCAGTCCTTTTGAGTGGGGGGATTTCCTGGACAGCTGTTTTCAAGGCACATCTCTTGCTTTTTTTATCTCCATGTCAAGCTCACTTAGGCACCTAATCTGCTTTAATACTGACTGAATAAAGGAGAAGTGTGTGGACTGGGAGGAAACTCCAGTACTTGTGTCGGAGCAGAGGGAAAACTGTTGATGGCTTTGTGTGTAAGAACAGAGGTGGACACAATTTCTATTTAGAAATACAGCTGGCATTCAGAAAGCCACTTTGCCCTGGACAGACTACAGTATGGTGATGACAATAAAAGACTTTTACATGCCAAACATTTGTAAGTAAAGTAGAACTAATTATGGGAGAGAAACCTGAGCAATAAATCAGTCAATGGCACAAGTTCATGGTAAACAAAAACGTAAATGTTACAGTTAGAATACTATTACATGTTAAATTTATTTATATGTTTATTTTGATAATTATGTGACAACATGGAATACAAAGATGCTAAATTTAGTAGCAGTTTTCAAGTAGACATTCTTATTAGATAGGCAGAAAGAGAGACAGATAGATTGCGATAGCTGTAGATTTAACTATTACGCTTGGAGCCTGAGGTTGTACTTATCACAGCAACAAACATTAATTTCTTTTTCAATAGTTAGATCTCTGTTTTTTTATTATTATTATTATTTTTATTTGGTTGAATGATAAGGCCGGAAAACATATCACACTACAAGGGTTTCACATCAGTTGAAATTGATAATTATTGATTACTTTTTTGTTTTAAATATCCAAAATACTGCCAAACTGATCACGTGACCTTTCTTCTTTTATACACAAATTCCTCTCAAGGTGTTGTATTCATTTTCTGCTTTCACTCCACGCTGCTGTTTTTTTATTTATTTATTTTTGTTAAGTAGTTAAGAGGCACAGTGGCAAAACCCTAAACTGCTGCTGTGCATTTGTTTTCCCCCTCAGTGAGCACCTTTTTACGCTAGTGTTGTGTTGTGGCTGTGAGCATCAGCTAAGTCTAATCTTCTATCTTGTTATGATCTTGGGTTAGAGCCTGGGCTAATCAGCTTAGGCTGTCTGCTTTAACAGGTGACCGTAGACTCTGCTGTGTATTCAAATGCCAGTTGGCTGAGGTCACTTTATCCCTGTTTGAGTGCTTTCCTTAGAATCAGAGGGCTTAAACCTCCCACCGCTAATTAGAGGCTGACTGCACCGTTTCTACTGGAGGACATTCACTGGTAGCGTCACACATTTGTGGCCTATCCTGTTCAGGTTCAAATCCCTGACCTGAAAGGACCACCAACCTACACAATATTGCTGAAAAACATATCACAATATTGTCGTTTCAGTTAATTATTGATTGTTTTTGTGTTATAAACATTTAAAATACTGCCAAACAAGGTGACTTGACTTTTCCTGTTTTAGCCACATTTTTTTCTTTTCCTTTTCATTTTTTATGTGCTATGTGATTCTGGATCGGAGTTCAGTAAAATTATTTAATATTCTATCAGACATATTATATATTAATATTGTCACCTTCCTAATATAGTTCTGGCCTAAGTGATTTTTTGCCAAATGTCTTTTTTTTTTGTTTGTCTAAGTCATCTTTTTAGGTCGTTATTGTAGGACGGTGACAATATTGATCATGTTTATCTTTATATATGTTAATGATTGGTTCTTCAGCCCTTCCTACACCTTGTAGTTCCGGTGGTTCAGGTCCAGCTTCACCGTGACTTTTTGGGGCCTGAACTCTCCAATGCTTGCCTTTCCAACATATCCTCGTTGTGAAAGCAGCATCTTGATGATATGAATGTTCAGTAGAAAATAGCCTGACGAAAATAGATTTTCAGTGACCCTGCATCCAAAAGCCAGGCCATCATTTTAGATCTCAGCCGATCTAAGTGTTGATGAGCGCGTTCTTCGGTCAACAGTCATGCAGAAGTGATTTCCACGAATTTGTTCGCGGACCATGGGCTGTCAGGATGATTCAGCGGAGGCCCCTCCCATGCCCCCCGTCCTTCACATCTTTCTGGGGTGTTTTTGCACTGTTAGTCCCACATGGACAGCAGCATCAGGCCCAGAGATAGACAGTGAGGAGGGGCGGGGGAAGAGAGGCTCGGCAGGAGGTTAAACAACTGCCATGGTGAGCTCGCCCTGAAAAGGCCACATGCCTCCCTGCGCAATTATCCACTGTGCATAGAAGCAACACCCCAACCTTCCCCCACCCTCAACTTCCACACACACCCAAGCTGACATGCGAACACTCGACTGGAAGACGGACAGTAACAAGGCAAGGAGAAATACTTCTGCCTGTCCAGATTGTTCCACAGATTTAGACTTTATGCTCCCTTTGATTATGTTTGTGAAATTGAATACAAGCATGAAATCCATCCCCAGGGAGGGTGTTAGAACAAGGCCAACATCGGCGGAACCAGCATGGATTGGACGAGATCATCAGTTCATCATGAAAATCCAGAGTCTTATGTTGCCTGCCTGCTTGTTGTGTTGCAGGTTACTTCAGTGTGTTGGCAGTGGTGCTAAAAACAAGCGAGGAATCCCCCTCCACAGACGAATTTAACAGTAAGCGCTTATGACCGAACACACAACCCAAAATGGCCCCGAATGAACTCATCACCTGCTGTTTCTCTTCCTTTGCAGGGGTTGAGTTGTCATGTTTGATTGAGTCCATATCCACAATAAATCCACGCATCGAATGGAAAAAGATCACCAACAATAAGCCAAGTTACGTTTACTTCGACAGGAGGATCTCGGGTAAGGTTCAACTTCAGCTGCTGCTGTTTTTCTGCTGGTTGTTGTTCAACTTTTTTCATCTCTCCTCCGTCAGGTGACTTGGAGAACAGAGCTGTGATCAGAGAGCCGGCCACGTTGGTGATAACCAACGCCACAAGGTCAGACACAGCCAAATACCGCTGTGAGGTCACCGCTGCTGATGACAACAAGTCATTTGACGAGATTGTGATCGACCTTGTAGTGAGAGGTATTCCGGCTTCCTTTCATCCCCAATTGAACTCTGTGTGCTTCTGTTGGAAAACAGAATAAAATCACAGGAAACGCAGAGTAGGAGCCGTTACTTTGCCCTTAAAAGGCAGACTTCACACTGCGGATGCTGTAAAGTGAAACCCTGTTGTAGGTCGCACTGACCCGGGTGGCATATTCTCTAGGATGCGTTCAGAACTGCCCAGCTGCAAAGGCGTGTTCTGGGCTATAAGAGGAAGGCTCTGAAACTGCATCTGTTCTGAACTGCAGTGCTAAAGAAAGCATGCGCCGCGTGTTTCGATGACGTTTTCTGGCTGGTTTTCGCCAGGTCCTGTTAGTGGTGCCACTTCAGTGACCCATGAGTTTTTGGTCTTTCTAAAGCTTCAGGCTGATTTGTAGGCACCGAGGCATCAGTTTGTTTCTCCTCGGTGATGCTTTTGGAATGTAAAAGCTCAAGATGTACTGTCCTGATTCGTGTCATATGTTCTGTGCCACCACAGTGAAGCCAGTGGTGCCAAAATGCAGCGTTCCAAAGTCTGTGCCTTTCGGGAAGTTAGCTGAGCTCAGCTGCGTGGAGGAGGAGGGCTTCCCCAAGTCTCAGTACCAGTGGTTCAAGAACAGCGAGGAGATTCCAGAGGACCCCAAGTCCAGTCCCAAATTCCTTAACTCCTCATACACGCTCAACACAGGAACAGGAACTCTGGTCAGTATGCGGGTGCACGTGTTTGGGCAAGGACACACAAGCGGGGCCTGGGTGGGGCATTGAGGGGACAGTGGCCTAACGCCCAGGGGAAGGGGCAGATATTTTAGGGAGGCAGTCGAGGAGCTCGGGCCGCGACAGGAATCTGCTCTCCTCGTTTGCACATTCCTCAATTCTAGGTTAGTTTCCAGCACAGCTTAGACTGCTGCGCTCTCAGCCATCAGATGTGACACAGCACAGTCAACTGCTCTTTGTCTCAAAACCAGGCAGAGCGGTAAAACGAAAGACATTTCAAAATGGTACCTTCAGCTCTGTCTCACTTTCTCTCCTAACCTGTTATGCTGAACTCCAGTCTTCACAGAAAAAAGTAGCTGTAAAGTGTTAAGAACAAAGTCAAAGTAGCTGCAATTCCATTGTAAATGGAGTATTTGTCAATATTCTACTGATGCCGCAAAAAATATAATTTTGCGATTGCATTGTTTTCATTAAATGAGAAATTGAATTAAAATCACAATTGAATAACCTTGTTCACGCAATAAGTCATTCCAAATCATGGCAGTTTCATGACGCCATCATTAAAAATCATGGCATCATGAAACTGTTTATGGTTGTAAACAATTTCATGAAATAAATTCATAATTTAGCCATGGCAATACCGGTCATCGTCTATCAGCCATCAGAGGAGACATCAGCGTCTCATTCAGGGGTTGCTGCGGCAAACCTCTCATACGTTTGTGCCATTTTGGGGAATTTGTAGTTTGTGATTTTACAGAACCGCTAAAGATTCAACATGTTTGAATGACACAGAACTTTTTATGAACTGTGCAAAGCTGTGAGAGCTCTGGTGGAGACGGCTGCTCATTGTCCAAAAAAAAAAAACCTTCATCCTCATACTACTTCCTGTTGTCTTCATTGTTTCACCACTAGTCACATCATGGGGCGCTGTTGATCATGTTATGTAAAGCAATTTTCATAGCAGTTTTGCGAAATAAACCCATTTTGATACTGCCAAAAAAATTATCAAAATTGGCATGTTTCCATTAAGCAGATTTATTTTTGTAATTTAAATTTGCTCAATTTTATGGTTAATGGAAATGCAGCTGGTAATTTCAAATTGCATTATTATTTTTACATAATGAAACACAAGAAAAAGTGAACATAGAGAGTTTACTTTGCACTGTTTACACACAGAGTCGGGCAATAGTTAGTAGTTACATTTACTCTGTTATGGTTAGTTGAGTAACTTTTTCTGAAAAGTTACTTTTAGGAGTATTTTCACTATACTGACCTTTTTACTTTTACTGGAATAATTATATTATGAAGTATCGCTGCTCTTTCTTAAGTAAAATTTCTGGATAATGTGCCCAGCGCGGGTCAGGTTTTGTTAAAGTTGTTAAAGTTTTCATAGGTTTTATATTGAAAGAAATTGATTCGAAAAAATGTGTCTTTTACATGATTTTGTTATTTTAGAATTATGTTATTTAAATGAATTATTTTCGTTTTGGTCTTTAAAATACCAAAATTTCCACAGTCTTTTATATTTCGGACCATCTGATGGTGTAATTTTTAAATATTACATAACCGATGATTTGATCTGTAGCCTTTTTTACAAAACACTTGTTTTACTCGTACTTGAGTAATTTCTCGGAGGGATCCTTTTTACTTTCACTTGAATAAAAATATGTTGAAGTAGTTCTAGTGTTACTTGTGTACATCTTTTTTGCTACTCTTCTCAACCTCTGTTTATACCATGCCATAACTTACCTTACATTGCATTTTGTAGAAGGAAAATAACACTCCTGTGTTTCCACTAAGCAACATTTATGCATTTAGTGCTATTGTTGTAAGCAAAAGTAAAGTGAAATGCTTTTAAAAAGAAGCAATTGTACCGCAGGACACAGAATTACAGAAATAAAAGCTGGTATGTGCTGCAAGCTTGCTTTGAAACAGGACACTTGTCTTCCGTTTGTCAAGGTAATCATGAGTCAGGACGCATAATGCAGGAGAACATGTGTTTGATCTGCTGTGGTTTTAGCCTGTCTCTATGTCGCGTAATCCCAGACCGACATGCTGTTCCGATCTGGACTCTATAGTGGTTAGACCATCTGTTGCAGGACTTTCTACTGCTCTAATGGCTAAAGTTAGTTGTTTGATTTTGACTTTGTGTTGGAATCATTAAAACACATTCCTATTGGTACTGTGCCTCTATTAAACTTAGTGTATCCAGTCTGCGCACGTAATAGCAGAAAAATGGGACGAAAGCTGCAAATGGAGTTAATGTTGGTGTAATAAATAAATATTTGACTTTGATTTTGTGAAACAACTTTAACTAAAACAAGCAATGTCATCAGAAAATGCTTTGTACTAGGGATGCGATTTTTCAGACGAAAAGAAATGGTATCTGCTAAACTCTGAATCGACAGGTCAGTCTGTTTTTTAAAGATTGGTGATCGGCCAGAAAACTGCAATTGGTGCATCCCTACTTGGCACCTTTATGACTGATTCAGAGCAGGATATACCAAGGAGCTACGATGCTACCTTTGGGGATAAACGGCTTGTTGCAGGAAGAGACTGCCAATAAAACTCCTAAGCACCTGTGCTCTCTTCCTGGTCAGCCATGCCTTTGGAAATAGCTATGCTGTTATAATGTAAATTAACAAATAAATATCTTTACTTGTTTAATATACCAGTTCCACTTTTTGAATCTAATGACGGAAATAAATTAACTTTTCAATAATAATAATAATTATTTATTTTTATTTCTAATTAAAATCCTGACGGTCCATGTCAGAAGCCAGGTTAACCTGCACTGTAGGGCTTGTCAAAGGTTTCCAGATGGGTCCACATGTTGCGCCAGCTGTTGATGACTGGCGGTCACTGATGAGATTCCTCCAGAGTAGAGCCAGATGGAGGCGTGCACAATTCTACATTTCCCTGCTGAAAACTGTTATTATTGACAAAAGTTAAAATATTTGTTGAAAATCTTTAAATCTAATTTGTTGGTCCTCTTTTTCTCGACACTTTGTGACTGCTTTACATGCTCGAAAAGAAGCAACAGTGAAAAGGTTGGTGCAAAAAACTGAAATATTGTTGACTTCATGCTGTTAACGGTGAAATACTAATCAAATTGTCTCATGACAATAAATTGCTGAGCACTGTTTATGGAGATGTATTTTCATCTTCAGATGAAAACTAACTGGGGTAAAAACTGTTTATGCTAATATATGTATTAACCTTATTGCACTAAATACTGAAGAAATTAGCATTAGCAAAGGGTATTTTAACCAAATTGCCACTTTATCAAGAAAAGTGAGCAGATAGTCCATGTCTCTCCAATTTTCCTATTTAAGTTGAATTTAAATTATATGAATCATCTAAATATAACTTTGCCTGATTGACAAGTAACATTTGGTCTGTTAGTGGATAACATTAATATGGTGTGAAAGTCACTGCTTGTTCTTTGGTAGTGACTGTCAGTACCAAGCAAAGCCAGAGTCTTCATCCTGTAATGTGTTGAGATGTTCTTAAATTGTCTGCAAATAGCGAGTGACTGAAGAAAAGAAAAGTGCAGTCGCAGCAGGGGCCTGTATTATTCTGACATGCTTCACTCTCTCTGTGCAGAGATTCACTTCGGTCATAAAAGAAGATGCAGGCGAATATTACTGCCGAGCGAAGAACGATGCAGGACATGCTCAGTGTGCACCCCAGAAGATGGAAGTGTGTAAGTGTTAACTGTCTTCGTCAAACTGATCGTGTTTGTCGTTATTGTAAATAATCAGTCATGTTTATTTTTATAGCACATTTCAGTAACAAGTGCTTACCATCAGGAAAACATAAAAACAATAATACAGTCACCGATTGCAGAGCCAGGATCAAGCACTACGTTTTGTCAAGTGCTACCATCAAAATCCTCAGATATGTTCATCGATGTTCCAGTGATTAAAGGGCAAAAGTAGCTCTGAACAGACTGGTTTTTAGCCTTGATTTAAAGGACCTCAGTGCACCAGCTATTTTGCAGTTTTCTGTTAATTTGTTACAGATTTGTGGTGCATAGAAGCTAAATTCTGCTTCTCCATGTTTGGTTCTGGTTCTAAGGATGCAGACCATAACCAGTCTGAAAGGTTGATACGACAACAGGTCGTTAATGTATTTTGGTGCTAAGCTGTTCAGTGATTTGTAAACTAAATGTGTTTGAAAGTATATTCTCTGAGCTACAGGGAGCAATTGGAAGAACTTTAGAACTGGGGTGTTGTGCTCTGTCTCCCTGGTTTAGTGGGAACATGAGCAGCAGCGTTCTGGATCAGCTGCAGCTGTCTGACTATTTAGACAGGAAGACACTGTTGCGGTGATCAATCCGTCTAAAGTTAAACACATGTCTAGATTTTCCTGGGACATCCTGGAAATACTCCTCAGGTGATAGAAGACTGACTTTGTAACCCTCTTTATGTGTCTCTGAAAGTTCAGGTCTGCGTTCATCACCACACCCAGATTTCTGGCCTGATCAATACCTTCCAGCTGTAATAAAAACAGTGTCTGTGTGCTGACTTTAGATAGTTCCTCTTTAGGTCCAAAGATAAGATCTTCAGTTTAGAGAAAAATGAAAAACTAAAGGAACTGATTTAGTTAATTTAGCAGTAATGCTGTAAACTTGTCATTTGTATCACTACATCATGTGCTGCTGAAACTCATTTGTATTGTTTCACAGGTATTGTCAAATGTTTTCCAATAATAAGATTGGAACACAGATGTGCATTGTGGCCTTTATAACACCTGACAGTGTCAGTTATTTAAAAAACTGGTATTAGCCAAAATCAGAATTGGCAGGTCAGGCTTTTTAAAGATTAGTGATTGTCCAGAAAACTGCAATTGGTGCATCTCTACTTGTTAGATTTATTCTAAATGTCATTTCTGATTCCTCCTCCCCCTGATTTAACCTTTGCAGATGATATTGACATTGTGGGCATCGTACTGGGAGTGCTGGTGGTGGTTATTGTGCTCCTATGTATAACGGTGGGAATTTGCTGTGCATACAAACAAGGCTACTTCTCCGGTCAGAAACAGACCGGAAACAAGTAAGATGCCCAAATATACCTGGCTGTCATCTCAACATCCACAAATATATTATTTTATTTTAAATTAATAAACACTTAAGCTTGCCAGACTACAACAGCTGTGCTTTGATTTGTGTTTGCCAGTTACAAAGTTCCAGCCAAGGGAGACGGAGTGGACTACGTCAGGACAGAGGATGAGGTTTGTACATCCAGCCTACAGAAATCACGCTCAGTAAAAGCTAGCTTGTTGAAACTGGCCTATTAAATACATCTCAGGCTCAACAAACACTGAGCCTCAACAGTCAAACTAACGTGAGACCAGCCTGTCAATTTTAACTGTTTCTGAATAATAACTGCTTAGGATGGTGCAGTCTGGAACTATGACCACATGACACAGCTTTGAAGATGAAACCTCGAGTTTTCTCTAGTATATTACATCATGACATCGCATTGATATGACAATCAGGACGAAGGATGTTAGTTGAATATACTAGCTTGCTGTTATATTCCACACAAGCTTAAAATATGTCAAAATGTATGCTTTTTTGTTCCCAAAGGGAAAATTAATTAACTTGCCATTTTAGTTAAAAGGACGAAAAAGAGTAAATTGTGAGATTCATTTCTCAAATTTTCAAGAAGAAAAATAATAAATTCTCTGCTGGTTAAAAGTTATAAATTTGTGAGACAAAAACTGATCAAATAGTTGAATTGAATAAATGTTAAATATACCCATATTGAAAAGTTTGCATTAGTCTTGGAAATTAGTAGTTTTTTTCTTGCAAATTTACGACTTCAACAGAAAAAATATGTGAAATGAATCTTAAAATTTCGGAGTTTTTTTCTTACAGATTTATGACTGTGCAACATCAGAGAATTTTTTTTTTATTATTATTTTGAAAATTTTAATTTACTACCTTTTTTTCCTTTTTTCCTGTGTCTTACTTGCAGGTTTAAGTGCAGAATGTGTATTTGCTGCTGCAATTATTTCATCCAGTAGATGAATCATAAAGTTAAAAGAAATTTCCAAATGTGACTACGCTAGTACTTCAAATCAGAGTCGCAACACCACTGGTTCAGCTTCAACCCTCGTGTCAGCTCAGTCCTTACACAGATCATACTAATGTGGCAGGAAGGTGATTCTGATCTGGTTTGAATGTATTTTGGGAAATGGACTAATAGCTCTGAGGTCAGAACCTTTAGCACTTACCTTTCTAAATAAGACCTGTAGAGTTTCAGAAGGAGTTCTCTCTAATTTTTCTAAGTAGCAAAGAGACGTAAACTCCTTTGACGACTGTCACATCTTTCCACTTACAAACCATCTTAGTGTAAAATAACGAATTTATGAATTTTGGGCCATTGCTTTGTGTAGCTTCCAGCAGTAATATTCTGTAAGTGTAATCAGAAAGTGCACAATGTTTCCATTTGGGTATATTTTAGGACATAAATTTGTTTATATAAGCAATCAGGTAATAATACAATCGATTATTTGAACTGTATTCTAAACTATATTATTTAGAAGTACAACCAAAAGTACAATCACTTTTCTAAATGTTATTTATTAACCCTGCAGATTATCTTTATAATAGTTTAGCCACGATGGTCATTAAATAAACATTGCGACTTCCCCTCTCAGCCCCTTCAGACTAGTCAGCAGCAATTAGCAAACACCTGCTGAGCTCATTATAGGGGCTGCTTTTAGAGCAACTCTGGGAAAAATGTTACTAAAGGGTTAATTGAGGAGAGATGTTGCGATGACTTCCTGTTTTAGAAGAGCAGGAGTTTTTAAAGAGACAGAGACCCAATTTCAAGATGTTAAATTTCAATGTCAAATTTCTTTTAAGTCATATTTTATATATGCAGCAATTTTATAACAACTGAAGGTAACATAGTTACTTGACTGTGATATAAGATGATACTGTGTGCCTGGAAAATACATAATACTGCCCCTTTAACGATGTATTTAAAACATGACATTTAAAATTAGAAAATTTTAAATGTCGTTTATATATATATATATTTTTTTTTTTTGTTTTAACAGAAATGTAAACTTAATGAAGTTTAAGACCTGCTTAAAGGCTGTTCATTTCAAATCTCACAAACAGGCCTCATCAGATCGCATATCCTAATTTATGGAATATAACTGCATGTTCTCTCCGCAGGGGGATTTCCGACACAAGTCGTCATTTGTGATCTGATGACGGAATAAGGACAGTGAGGGCTGCCGCGCTCCGAGACGTGACAATCGGGCCCGCCCTCCACGCTGCTGGACCGCCGAGCTGCAACAGGCCGAGCTCTGGAGGTCACAGCGGGACTGAAACCCAACCACTCAAACTTGCCAAAGGTGACAGGAGCTCGCAGGCCACAAGATGTACAAAATATTATCACCCTCATTTGAGTTTTGTTTGCTAAATTATGGTTCTTTATTTCCAGTCATTGCATGGTTTTTAACATAAACTGAGGAGGCAGGAAGGAAGCATCTCTGATGTGCCAGGTAGAAACGGAGGAGGCAGTCTATCATGTCAACTTTCTACTGTAAACATTTAGCTTTTGTCATTTGTATAACATTTGTTTTCTACTGTTGAAACACTATTTTTGATGGAATATATTTTAAAATGCCTATAGATAAAAGTTTACTTTTTTAAATATTTGTAATATACTAACATGTGTGTAGATTGTTTTTTTCCTTTCCTTTGGTTGTGGATAAAAGTTTGTAACACTTTAACCACTTTGTGTTAAGCTGTAAGCATTCTCACCTTCTCAAAAGAAAGACTTGCTGCTTCCACATCCAGAAGTAAACCCCGATGGCCGCTCTCACTTACTGAGTCGCTCCACCCAGTCCGCGTTAAAGTGACAAAACTTCCACGTTTGTGTTCATAGGTAGTCTTAGCGAGAGGCTTCAGTGAGAGCCAAACGCTGTAAACACTGTACCAATCGGAGCTGCGTGTTTTCTCATTTTAAGTGTCCTTCAATGCTTACAGTTAGTCCTGTGTGTATTGCAGTTCCTGTCAGGATCGAGTTTGCCGTCGTGCACCGCAGTATGTGTTGAGTATTACACCATAGCAGTGAGAGTGACGATAATACAGGGTTTGTAAGTTAACCTTCCAGAACCAGAGGACCCACAACAAAACTGCTAAAAAGCTAGATGTGGTACCGGCGGGGTCTCTACGCAGTCTGGGAAAGTCTGGAATTTGATTTCAGTGTTACCCAGGTCTGGAGGTAAAAATAACAAATTTGTTTTCCCAGACTTTATTCCCCATCCAATTGACTAAGTATTGTGTCCTCCCTCATGTCTTCTCTAGGCCTGTCACCATAACACATTTTGCTGGACTGTAAATTGCCCCGGAAATTATTGCAATAAACAATAATATTGTTGGTATGAGTCAATTTTCAACTAATTTGTTGATAATGGCCTAACAATGCAAGTTCGCAGTCTCGCAGGCTAATAAACTTTAATTTAGTACAGAACACTACACACTGGAACTGAAAAATATAGTAAATAAACAAAAATAAAACACAACACTCAAAAACAATAGATTAAACAAGCGCAACTAAAACCAGAAATTTACTTGATTATGATGCCTCCACACAAAATTGGCCTTCAAAAAATGTTAATCATCAGAATTGAAATTATTGAACTCATTTTAATTTATCATGTGATTAAAGGTTATTGTGACAGGCCTGGTCTTTTCCTTCTTCTCCTGTTCTCTTGCCTTCTGCCCCCTTCAGTCTTTCATTCGTTCCCTCCTTCCTCCATGTTTGAAAATCCTAAATATCATCTTAAAAAATGAACATTGAACTATAGTATTCAACATTTGAAGTAAACATTAAGAACTAAATATGGAAAAAGTCTGGAATTTCCCGAGAAAACCTGCGTAGGAACCCTGTACTTATTTTTAATTCTACTAAGAAAAAGATGTTTTTTAAAGACGACTAAATAATGAATTTGACAAGAGGAATAGCTCATCAGAACCCAGTACTTTAACTAGACTCCACCTTGTCCAAACTCTGCGTACTAACATCAAACAACTCTGCTTAGTAGCTTTCATAGTGCACAAAGCTAAATATGGAACAAAGACTGATAAAGCCCATGGGCTGCACCAACAATCCTTCAATCTGGGAAAAGTCTTATTCTGGTTTGAACAAACCAAGGGAGCCCAGAGAAGCTGCTGACACAAATAACTACACACAGAAAGAATGAACCCGTTTTGTATCCATACTTATTCACAAAATGGCTGTCTAGTTTGCCAGCTGAGCCAGAAGAAACAGCAACATCTTCTCTTTTCTTAAGATTCCTCTTTCAGGTGCGATCCTGTCCTAACGCCCACAGCAAGCTTGCTCTGGGTAAAGTATCAGCCAGGCATGAAGGGAGTCACTTTTATTCCTCTGTCACATTATCTTCCTGTTGATGATTCAGTTAAACCAGAGCAGGTTCTGCCCAACACAATTTAAATGCATAACGTGGAGCAAACGCAGGATGATGGATTTAGTTTAGTTAGTTGAGTAGTTCCTCAACTAACATACCAGAAAACTGCAAAAACACAAAATCCTACCAAGGATTTTTGGTCCACTCTCTAGTGCAAATATCTTAGTGCACTTGAAATAAGACAAAACTGACTTGCAACATAGGAGCTTTTTTGATGGATTAATATTGTTGGAAAAAGCACTGTTTCATGGGAAAATGTTACGTTAATATTTCCCCATGTTAACACAACATGGGGAATGTAGTTATAAGGGGGAAAACCTGCCAGTGGAAGTGATACTTTTTCATTAATATTAAGGAATTATTGACAAGCTCCTGTATTGTGCTTAAAAGTTACTTACATGTTATTTTTCTCTTATTTCAAGTGTACTAACATATCTGCATTAGAAACCAGACCATTCTTGATAGGAGTTTGTTTTTTACAGTGAACCTTTGAATCTGTTGGACTGAGACAAACATCAACAGACACATGTGGCTTCAATTACTGTATATTTCTGCTCGGAACTTATAATTTCTGTGTTCCAAGTCTGAAAAATAAAGTGAAACTTCCTCTTTGAAATCGGCATTTTAACGAGGAATCTTGACAGTTGTTCTCCAACCCTAAATAGAAAAAAAAAATAGAATAAAAAATAAAACCTCGACACGCTGCTGAAGTTATCGCTTTTAACTGGGAACATCATCATTCCCAGATCCAAACTCCCAACGAAGCGAATCGAATGCAGAGAAAAGCCTCTTTAGACGCCCAAATACAAAGAAAAGTCTTCTTTTTTTTTTGGCAAAAATGCTTCAGACCCTGTAATTTCAAGCTGATGGTTTGTTTTGGTGCAGCTCAGCCTCTACAGCTTTAATCACAGCTTGTTCTCATTCCACTCAGCGGAGCGTTATGTCACAGTGAAGTATTGATTCATTTGGGGTCTGGATGGTTAACACTTGAACTGATTGTAAATAGATGTTTGCTTTTTTTCTTTCTTTCTTTCTCCAGATTATGTGAAGGAGTGAAAACGCGCTTTGTTTTTTTTGTTGTTTTTTTAGTACTGAGGCAATATGAAACTCTTTCCATTAGTGAGACTGAAGAACATTTCATGTGATCTTTCACAACCGGTGAGAACAAGAGCTTCTCGGGTCAGCTTTTGTTCCGAGCTCTTTGTCCATTTTAGTTTTGTAATCTAAAAGAGTTTTGTAGATCACCTGCTTCAGTGTTTTCCAGAAGGCCAGCTGTGATCATCAGAGACGGAGAATCAGCTGAAATGTTAACTTATTGTCAGTCATGGTAGAGACGATGTGCCCGACTATTTTACACCGTCACTTTGGTTCCTGCAAAGTCGAAAAACGTACGGCCAATTGTGCAACTTGAATTTATGAAAATAAAATGTCCCACTGTCACGTTTATTGCTTCCAGACGAAGTTAAAAATGCAGAACATTTTTAAAAGTTGGCTCTGGGACTACTAGATTAAAAAACATAAGCAGGAACCCTGTGTCTAAGTGTACTCTTTTCCCAATAATAAGTGGGACAAATACGACAAATCAACGTTTTTCAGCATGTTGCTGAAATCCCTACTCTTCATTTCTAAAAAAAAAAAAAAAAAAAAAAAACCGCTCATTCCTCTTAAGTGCCTTCAGACCCGTCCCGCGTCACCGGAGACGTCTCATGGCGTCGTCGGAGGTCCCCTCACCGTTTTACCCGCAAAAGCTTGAGAGGAATGATGCTACTGCAAACTCTGTTTTCCCTCTTTACATATCTGATCATTTGTAAATATTTTTTTTTTTTTTCATGGATTTGAAGATATAGACATGTTGAAGTAGAAATTAATAATTATTAGTGCCTATATATATATATATATACATAACTATATATAGTGGGACAGATTTTCGGGGAGTGACGACTGCGACCCAAAGCACTCCGGCTTTACAACAAGTTTCCTTTCCACCCGCCGCTGCTGCGCTCACCCACATGATTTCATTTGCGAACCCGCCCCTGTTCTGCTGCTCGCCGAGGTAAACACCGCACGCAGGGATAAAACCAGACTGTGTGTTCACTGATATGACAGGCAGGTGGAAATGAAGCAGAGTTCTTGCCTGCAGGTGGCTCTGAAGGAGTGTGTGTGGAGGCTGGGACGATGTGGGGTTTTTTATTTTCACATCATGTACATGTGGAAGTGCTGCCTGTCAAACATGACTCTGAGCCACCTGGGCAAAGAGGGGATCGTCTTTAAAGGAGCCTCTGGGTTGCTTTTGTTCATTTTAGAGCAAACTGTTTGTGATGAATAAAACTCACTCCTTGTTTTCCTGGAGAAACATATTTGTTTGGTTTTCTGTTCTTGTGCGTCAGTCCCCAAAGAGTCTCGTTGTTTCTGTTTAGAACTACTTAATGTCTGTGAAAACCGTCAGCTGGAGGTGTGCGATGCTGCGTTAAATTTAGGTAAAGCAGGCCCGTATCACCGATATCGATACGTTTACCGATATCAGTATCGAGACTTTTTATTAATTAGGGTTAGTATATCATCAAGCCTCTGACCCTCAGGTGTTTTTGTGGTTTTTCCTTTGAATTATTATTTTTTAATCCTGGGACAGAATTTGGACAAAGTTTAATATGACGAATACAAACAATAGAAAAACTAACCAAATGTGTGTGTGCATATTTTTCTAAAATTAGAGCAAAAATAAATGATCACTTGATAGCTAATCGAAACAAAAATCGTTTTTGAGCTAGATTTGAGGAACTAGAGTACAGAAAAATGATCAAATTTCAAGACGGAATCAGAAACTAATGTGTCGATCTAACCCCAGTAGAATCGATCCAATACTGATACTGACTTGGTATCAATGTTAGCAATATTTTGGATGAATCTGCTCACCTCTACCAACAGCCACTTGTTGAATAAAGAAATCAATTCATAGAGAAAGCAAGCGAGTAAAGAGGCATTTAAAGTGCCTTGCATAAATATTCATCCCTGATATTTAGTCATGTTACAACAGCCAGTGTATCATTTAAATAGTGTAACAATAGGCACATAGTGCTATTTCATATCACAATCAAGTAACTATGTTAACGTCAGTGGTTATAAAAACGCTTTATACATCAAATATGAAAGAAATTTGACTTCATAATTTAACACCTTGAAATTGGGTGTTAATTGAGCCCAGCAGATGTGCAATTCCACCAGCTGTTTGCTAATTGCTGCTGGCTAGTCTGGAGGAGCGGCGGGGGAAGGCTGCTCTAGTCCACCCAAGTGTTTTGCACAGGATTCTTAGACATGCCTCAGAGAATCAAGGCAACTCTCCAGGTATGTTTTTGATGAGAAAATTAAAATTAAAACATGGCATAAAGCTTTAAAAGGTACATTTTACTTAAAACTTCCCCTTTAATTTATCGTGAAGGGGGCCCAGCAAACAAACTGAACTTTTTCTGCCTCCACACCACAGCATGATGCTGCCACTGTCATGCTTATTCATAGGTATAAATTTTCCTCAGCTGGTAAGTTGATGGGAATATGGATGAAGTTAAAAACAGGACTTGAGACAAGACTAGAGGTTCACACTTTTCAGATGTTTAGGAGGTAAAACATTTTCTCAAGCGCTCCACAAAGGAATACTTTTACTCCTCCCTGTGCCTCACTGTAGCTTTTTACTGTCACAGTGGGGCTCATCTGTAGGGATTGAAAATTATGCTGGGTTTTTCGTCCCTGCTGTCCATTTTAGTGAATTTTTCTTTTTTAAATAAATCACACTGATTCTTTCACGGTCTCAATAGACAAATACAGAAGAAGGATATTTTATTTGAGCCGAATCATGAGTGACGACCAAAGTGGGACATGGGAGCAAACAACAGAGAGGTGGCAGGAGGAGGAAATCTCCCTGCTACCATTTTAAATATAAATATATATGTATATTTATGGTGTTGGTTCCCACACAGTATAACTTTGTTTGTTCCTCTTATTGCAGCCATTCAGGCAGACAAACTTCCACATTTCTTATCCAGTTTTTTGCTACATTTGCAAAAGTCTAAAAGAGCAATTCTGATTCATTTCAGTCGTTTCTGTTGACGGGACACATTTTTATTTGCAGAGAAGTTTGTATCATCTTGCAGACTGCATTGCGAAAACATTCATAACTCGGGAAGATTTTTTAACATTTAGCCTCGTTACAACAGCAAAACGTCAAAATTGATTTCAATTCTATTCAGACTTTATGTGACAGACCTACACAAAGTAGGGCACATGGTGAAGTGGAAGGAAAATATGTATTTGGTATTCAGCTTGCTTGTCTTTAATACTCCCAAATAAGTCCAGGTTATTGGTTTTCAAAGTATTCTCCTTCGATACAAAAATTCACAAAACATTTAAATGACAACGTTAAAGAAGAAGAAGAAGAATACACGTTGCTTTCCACAACTCCGTTTAAAAATGGCTCCTGTTGCTACACGCAGCAGCAGCTACAGAAGCAATGTTTTATTGTTGAGTCCATTTTATGGATTCACAGTCCTTTCACCAAACTTTACAATTAACTGAAACTGGATTACAGGTCAGCTGTGTTTTTTTGTTGTTTTTTTTTTTCCCAGGCAGCCAGATATTTTACTCAAGTAAGATTACCATTGCTATTCTTACTTAAGTAAAACTATCTGTCCAAGAAACCACTCAGATAAAGTCTAACACTGTAAAGTTTCGCAGCTACCGGCGAACTGATCAGGACATCTGATCTGATGTTTAGAAATTATGGAATCGGACAAAAACAATATGAAGTGTTTTGAAAACAAAATGGAAAAAGATACAAATAAATAACATATCTCCAAAATAACAAATTCAAACAGAAGAAATACTTTTCCCTATATGAAACTTGTGAAATCAACAGAGTGTTTTTTTAAACAAAAATGAAACTTGAGTACAAACAGGAAGTTTCACTTTAGCACAAATCGTAGGAGTGAGTCTGCGTCTGGTGCATTTTTGGTTGAAACATGCTTGCTCTTCATCTAGAGAAGTTCTTCACAGCGGGAGGAGCAGCGCTTCATAATCATATCACTCAAAGTAAAAGTAAAAAGTGCAATGCATTAAATCTACTTCTAAAAGTGCATTGTTTCTGTAGGAGCCACTCACCCAGGATGCAAAAAAAAAAAAAATCCCCATTGTTAAAATGTTTTTCTTAAAGTGACACTGAACAAAAGAAATTGAGCTGATTTGATACCTGAATAGTTTGTCTTTGTCACCGACAGAAGCGAGGCTAAAAAGTGAAGGTAGCTTGCAGAGAGCTGACTTTTCCATTCGTTGCTCTAAAGTTTTTTGGGTTTTTTTTTTTTTTCCATGGAGTAATCCAAGACTGCTCCGTGTGTTTCATCCGCGTGTTTATAACATCTAAGGTACAGACACTCTGTAGGTGTCTGGAAGTTTTCAGAGCAGAGAACTTGGGAGCTGACATGCTTGCAGAACAGTCAAAGGAATGCAGATCGTGTCTGACGGTGAGATGTCTGTCGCCTGTTTCAAAACCATCACAGCACCACACGACAAACTGACGACAAAGATTTCAGCTGAAATAATTGTTTTTTTTAATTATTACTATTATCTGTTTTAGGACAGCTTAAAACTCCGCTTGGTCAAAGTCCTTGTGCCGCTGCCATAAATAGACCAGAGAGTCGAACAATTCCTGATGGGATTTCATTGAGGACTTTAATTTCTCTCCTGATTGTGTCTCACCGTCTGAGTCAGCTTGTATTAAAGAACGTCATTACGTCTGAGCTGCAGGGGAGCAATTTAACTGTTGTCAGGTTTGGATCACAAAGCTATTCACAGTAAGCGGATCATCGTAATCTTTTTTTCATAAGTCACCAGAACTAATTAGGTTGGTAAGAAAATCTGTTCCCGGCGGAGCGTCGTAATGAGATAAAGCAGCACAACGCCGTTTGGAACAACCGCTTCCTCACGTGTTCACGCGAAATGGGAAATACCGTCGCCAGCAGTGATGAGCCATGGCTCAGTTTTCATATTCAACTGCTTCCCGACTTAAAAGAACTGCACCGATTTTACAGTACCTGGCTAAACGCATCCAGTTTTCCACTTTCATTCACATCACGTTTAAATTTCTACCTATTTTGTTAGGATTTTTCGCAATGAAACACAAAGTTGTGCAGTAAATTGTTCTCTAAGAAACCTCAGAGGCCTTCGCACGTTGCATCGTCTTTAAGCATTGTCTTTAAGAATATTTTAGTTAATTAAATGCCGTTTTTAGTTAGACACAAATTATTTAGCTGTTTTGTTTTTGTTTTTTGTTTTTTTTGGAGCAGCAGGAAAACGATAAGTACCCTCCCAAATCCCCAAATCATTGCTGGCTACGACCTCACCAGATTGGATGCACTACTTCTGAGCGTGGATAGTAAATATTTTACTACACTGGATGAAAACGGATGAGCAGGATGAAAGTGAGGCCTCCCAGTGAGGAGAAGTTTAGTCTTGGCTCAGCATTATGTGCTCTGGAAGGTCAGAGGTCGCAAAAGAAACTGTTTGGGTTGTTGTCAATTTCGAAGCACAAGCGCTGTGCTATCCTGTCTAAAATCAGAGTTAATTTGGAAAATTATTTTCATGCATATTCTACATTTTTTCCAGTGACAATCCGGGCTGAGTAATGTGATGATTTTTCAGTTTTAGCCAAATTCTTGCTTTCTAAAGACTCTAAACTCTTCCAAAATGGGGTCATTAACTTTTTTAAAAATTAAAATTTTTAGAAAAATCTTAAAAGTTTTAAAGGAACTTGCAACTAATGTGATTATCGACCACATCACTATTTTTAATCAGGTATTAGCCAGATTATAGGCTATAAGGATGTTCCATCATAAATAAAGAACATTTAGGTTTTTTCCTTTTCTTATGTGACAACATGGATGAACAGAGCTCAGGCTCTGCCTCTGAGCCTTTGGTCATACTTTACTAATGTGCTTAAAATGTAAGCAAGGATTTATACAGCATGGATATTTTTATAGTGCAGAACGATGGTACAAAACATCCGGAGCTTAAATCCATAACCCATCTGAACTCAGTCAGAATGGAGGAGGGCACTCACGTCAATCCATGGACACATTGTGGTGTCACTCTGCCCTCTGCTGGTCATTCTGACTGCTGCAGTCCCCGTAACCTGCTGTGAGCACAGTGCGGGTTTTGCTTAAATTATGCAAACATACAACCATTACTATCTTTTCACTTTCAATATAAAGACTTTTACATTTTGGGAAAGTCATTTTATAACTTCTTAAGGAACGTGTTAGACATAATGTCACTTCTGAACATTTCTAAAAGTCATCACTTGAATGCATCGAACAAATCGTAGCACATGGAAAATGATCCCATATTGTCACTTGGCGCTATTTTCTATTCACTAGCATCAGTTAAGCCACATATCAGTTACATATTGTATCATAATGAAACAAAAGATTTTTGTTGGAAAGTTAAAACAATTTACTCGATAGATGAATCCTGCACCTGAACTACAGCAAAAGAACTTTCTGTCAGAAAAAAAACAGCTAGACCCAAACAGGAAGTGCAGCATGTCACAAAACACACGAATAAGAAATATGCCTTTCTTCAAAATAAAAGCATACGTTGACTACTAAGTGTCACTATTGGACCAAGGAAAAAGCAGGAAAATACAGTAAAATACAGTATTCCTTTTCCTAATGTCAATTTGGTAGCATAATTTATTTTATCACTCAATTTTAAACAGTTGTAGTAACCTAGGTTGCTACATGGGGGGTAACTATGGCAACCAGTGACAGTTTAAAAGACCACTGACTCTTTCTGCAGTCACGTTGCGCGCGCATCCGCCGTGTTAATAAAAAATCCATCAGACAAACCCACTTTGAATATCTGTGACATCACAATGTGACATAACAATATAACTCCAAAGGCAGAATTCTGACATCACCAGCGATTATATAAGTTCCTCACATCATCTACTTTCATCACAGCCGTTTAGCAGCTGTTGTTGATACATTTCTCGTGAGAATTTATTTATCAGTTCGCAGTAAGATTTTCAGCTTTGTTTGGTTCACATTTCTTTGGAGATTGACAGCAAGTTTAACGTGAAATCTTTACTGAATTTATAGACAAGTGATTTTAGCTTAGTACCTAAAACAACCAAAGGTTATAATGGAGTCCAGCCAAAGTAGAGTCAAAGAGGTTGCATTGAACAACATTGTTGACAGGGAAATAGAGCCACCCAAGCCACCCAAGCGTAACAAGAAGAAGAAGGTGTCATTTGCAGTCTGGTTGGAGCAGTACGCACCTGAGGAGCTGAAGACTTCTGCTGAAAAGATCAAACAGCAGGACGCTTCAGTGGTGATCGAAAATGAATCCATCGCCAAAGCACAGGAGACAGTAGATCAAAAAGGGGACAGACCGACACCAGAAAGTGAGTCCAATGAGAAGAACCAGGTACCATTTAAAACCTGGTCGGAGGAACACGTCCCCATTGACCAGGCGATTTCTGCAGGAAATATTGAAAAGCAGAACAATTCACTGGTCAGTGAAGAAGAGTCCACCGCTGGAGTGCAGGAGACAATAGATATAGCAGAGAAGGAACAGCCCTCTAAGTCTAAGGAACAGCCACCAAGGATAAGGCGCAAAAAGATTAAAATGATACCATTTCAAATCTGGTTAGAGAAACATGCCCCTGCTGATCTAAAGATTTCAAATGAAAGTACTGGAATGGAAGATGTTTCACTGGATACCAAACAGGAATCGATTCCCGTACTGCAGGAGATTCCAGAGAAGGAACAGCCCTCTAAGTCTGGCGCTGAAGATGTTATAAAGCAGGACACTTCTCTGCCTAAAGAAGAAGATGATCAGGAACATTCCTTAAAGAAGGAGATGTGCGAAGAGGAACCTGTGATTTCTACAACACAGCTGGTCGGCGAAAACAAATCCATCTCCAAATCACAGGAGACAGTGGATCAAAAAGAGGACAGACCGACACCAGAGAGTGAGTCCAATGAGAAGAACCAGGTACCATTTAAAACCCGGTCGGAGGAACACGTCCCCGTTGACCAAGCGATTTCTGCAGAGAGTATTGAAAAGCAGAACAATTCACAGGTCAGTGAAGAAGAGTCCACCGCTGGAGTGCAGGAGACAAAAGATATAGCAGAGAAGGAACAGCCCTCTAAGTCTAAGGAACAGCCACCAAGGACAAGGCGCAACAGGAAGAAAATGATACCATTTCAAATCTGGTTAGAGAAACATGCCCCTGCTGATCTAAAGATTTCAGCTGAAAGTACTGGAATGGAAGATGTTTCACTGGATACCAAACAGGAATCGATCCCCGTACTGCAGGAGATTCCAGAGAAGGAACAGCCCTCTAGGTCTGGTGCTGAAAATGTTATAAAGCAGGACACTTCTCTGCCTAAAGAAGAAGATGATCAGGAAGATTCCTTAAAGAAGGATATTTGCGAAGAGGAACCTGTGATTTCTACAACACAGCTGGTCGGTGAAAACAAATCCATCTTCAAATCACAGGAGACAGTGGATCAAAAAGAGGACAGACCGACACCAGAGAGTGAGTCCAATGAGAAGAACCAGGTACCATTTAAAACCCGGTCGGAGGAACACGTCCCCGTTGACCAGGCGATTTCTGCAGGAAATATTGAAAAGCAGAACAATTCACTGGTCAGTGAAGAAGAGTCCACCGCTGGAGTGCAGGAGACAATAGATATAGCAGAGAAGGAACAGCCCTCTAAGTCTAAGGAACAGCCACCAAGGACAAGGCGCAACAGGAAGAAAATGATACCATTTCAAATCTGGTTAGAGAAACATGCCCCTGCTGATCTAAAGATTTCAGCTGAAAGTACTGGAATGGAAGATGTTTCACTGGATACCAAACAGGAATCGATTCCCGTGCTGCAGGAGATTCCAGAGAAGGAACAGCCCTCTAGGTCTGGTGCTGAAAATGTTATAAAGCAGGACACTTCTCTGCCTAAAGAAGAAGGTGATCAGGAAGATTCCTTAAAGAAGGAGATTTGCGAAGAGGAACCTGTGATTTCTACAACACAGCTGGTCGGTGAAAACAAATCCATCTTCAAATCCCAGAAGAAAGTGGATCAAAAAGAGAAGAAACAAACATCAAAGACGAAGCGCATCAAGAAGACTCCACTGTTATGGAAATCTTTCCCAGAGTCAGATGCTTGCATAGATCTTACATTTTTTACTGAAAACAATTACATCAATAATGGTCCTCTGCCAGAAAAACAAAATGATCAGGCAACTTTGCCCAGCACCGGAAATAAGACATTTTGGAAGATGCTCCCCAAGTCAGAACCTCGCATAGATGTAAGTTTTTTAGCTGAGAATATTGAAAAACAAAATGTTTCAATACCAGCACCAGAACATGATGAAGCAGCTTCCTTGAAAAAGGAAAGTTACTCCAAGAAGACAGTGATTTCTACAACACAGATAGCCACCAAAAAGGAATCCATCTTCACACCGCAGGAGACGCTTGATCAAAAAGGGGAGAAATATCCATCTACGGTTAAGCCCAAGGACAACATCCAAACAGAGAGTTTAACTGAGGTTCTTGATAATCTAACAGCAGAAAATCTTCAACTAGAGTGTTTACCTGAAATTCAGAATTTGCCCCACTCTTCTGAAAACACAAGTCAGGCAAAGTGTACGTGTCTTGTCAAATCTAAGGAGTCTGAATTGGAATATATAGAAGTACAGAAATACTTAATGAATCAGCTTGAGGAGATGTTCAATATAAATCAGAAACTAAACGCTAAACTTAAACAGCAGAAAGATCTGATGAGGAAAAGACTCTCAGAAAGAAAACAAAGCAACAATTCAATGGTTTCTGCTCAAACTCAGACTGATTACCAAGACACCCCAAAGCAGAAAGCAGTCAGGTCTGCTTCAATACAAACGGAGATGGATGTACAAGGAAACAGCTATCAATTAAAACCAGTCCGTCACACGATTTCAACGCAAACAGAGATGGATGTGTTGGAAACCAGATCTCAATTCAAACCAGATTATCAAACAATTTCAACGCAGACTGAGCTCTTTTTATTGCTAAGAAAACAGCCGTCTGAAACACAAATGAATGGGAATCAGGATCAGCAGACCAAGCTATTCAAGAATTTTACAGGTAAGAACAGTAGAGAGTCACCAATGAAAGCTGCCTCTGAACAGGAGGCCCTCGGTAATGAAAAGGTTTCTGGAGCAAACAGTGAAAAACAAGACATTTCAGTACCAGAAGTAATTGGGGATCAGACAGCTACCAGCACAAATGATATTCACGCAAATGAAATTGGGAAACCACAGGAGGCGATCGATGAAGAGACGGTCTCTAAAATTCAACAAAATGGGGACCATCAAGATGAGAAAAAGCCGTCAAAGAAATCTGGCCGTAGGAACAAGAGAAAGTCAACAATGAGAGCTGCCTCTGAGCTGGAGACCCTCAATAATTATAAAGTATCTGGAGAAAACAATGAACAACTAGAAGTTTCTATACAAGAAACAGTTGAGGATCAGACAGGCACCATTAAAAACGAGATTCGTACAGAAGAAACAGTGATCTCTAAAGTACAGCAGATCACTGAAAAAGAAATGGTCTCTGAGACCCAACAAAATGGGAACCAGCAAGATGAGAAAAAGAAGAAATCTAACCGTAGGAACAAGAGAAAGCCAGCAATGAGAGCAGCCTCTGATTTGAAAACTATCAGTAATGAAAACCTTTCTGGAGAAAAAAGTGAACAAGAAGTTTTGATACCAGAAATAGTTGGGGATCAGACAGCTACCATCGTAATAGAGATTGATAGAAATGAAGCAGTGACTGGTAAACCACAGCAGATCATTGAAGAAGAATCGGTCTCCACAGCACAAAAAAACTTTGACCAGCAAGATGAGAAAAAGCCATCAAAGAAACCTAAATGTAAGAACAAGAGAAAGTCAGCAATAAAAGCAGCCTCTGAGCCGGAGACCCTCAACACTGATAAAGTATCTGGAGAAAACGGTGAACAACTAGAAGTTTCCATACCAGGAACGGTTGCGGATCAGAAAGCTATACTCAAAAATGAGATTGATATGATTGAAATAGTCATTGCTAAACTTGAGCAGGCGATCAAAGAAGCAACGGTCTCTGAGACCCAACAAAATGGGGACCATCATGATGAGAAAAAGCCAATAAAGAAATCTAAACGTAAGAACAAGAGAAAGGCTGCCTCTGAGCTGGAGACCCTCAATAAAGAAAACATTTCTGGAAAAAACATTGAACAAGAAGAAGTTTCTGTACCAGAAACTGTTGGGGATCAGACAGCTGCCATCATAAATGACATTGATATGATTGAAACAGTTATCTCTAGCCCCCAGCAAATCTCAGCAGAGCTAATCATCTCTGAAACACAACAAAATGGGGATAATGAAGAGAAGAAAAAGTCATCAAAGAAATCAAAACGTAAGAACAAGAGAAAATTAGCAATGAAAGCTGATTCTGAATTGAAAGCTGTCAGTAATGAAAGAATTTCTGGAGAAAACACAGAACAAGTTTCAATACAGGAAGTAGTTGGGGATCAAACAGTTACCATCATAACAGAGATTCATACGAATCAAACGGTGATTGGTAAACAACAGCAGGTGACGGAAGACGAAACGGTCCCTGAAACACAACAAATTTTGGACCAGCCAGATGAGAAAAGGCCATTGATTAAATCTAAATGTGAGAAAAACAGAAAGATGGCAACAAAAACTGAACTGGAAACCATTATAAAACCAACAGAGACAGTCCAAAACATTAAGACACCAAAAATTGATTTTGAAATAATACCAGAGATCCCCCAGACGGCTTTTGAGCAAATACAGACAAAACCTGGCAAGGTTTCAGGAGATGTAACAGGTAAGGTTCCCATAGTTTCCACAGAAGGGGAGAGTTGTCTAATGGAAACACAGAGAACATCCAATCCACAGATAAAGGTTACAGTAAAAGAAGATGTAATCCAAGCAACATCTCAGGAATTAGACACTCAAGTAGCAGAAGAGTCAGCTCAGCAGAACGATATCGCTGAACAAGAAGAGAGCCCCAGAAAAAAGATTTCACTGTGGAAGCGTCTCAAAAAGGCTTTATCTCCAACATCTCTGCGCAAATTCAAAGACAGATGTAAAGTCCATCCAGCATAGACATCACTTTACGTCTCTAGTATATTAGATTTGAAAGGGAGGTGGGGCCACGTGTGGGTTGGGTGATTGGCGGTAATTGGAAAAAGAGCTACTGTTGCTGTTAATTGGACATTTTAATATTAAAAAGCCAGGACTGCACGGTGGGAAACGTCTCCCCGTGTAGGTGTGGGTTCACTCCGGGTGCTCCGGCTTCCCCCACGTTCAACAACATCAGTACTCATGTTCATCCAGTGTACGATTTTATTTCTAATTCTAAACAGAAAATAAGACAACCACATTTATTAAAGGGAGATTTGGGACAAAAAAATGTAAACAATGTGCAACAGAAAGAGCCTATTAGAAGTCTAAACCTATACAAATTGGGAAAAATGTTAAAAACTATTTATCTTTCTGGGCAAGATATAAATATCTAAATCTAAATTTATCTATATAAATAGATAAAGACAGATAACTCTCTCTCTCTATATATATATATATATGTATATATATATATATATATATATATAAAGATAGATAGATATAGATATATATATAGATAGATATAGATATATAGATATCTACATATGTAGATATATCTATATATATATATAGATACATGTCTCTGTATAAAGAGTAGAGAGATATGTCTCTCTAAACATATATAAATCTCTCTCTCATATATACATATACATAGTATAGATACTGTATATATCTATATATAGTATAGATATATATCTATACTATATATATGTATATATATATAGTACATATATATATATACATATATACAGTATATATATATATATATATATATTTATATGTCTCTCTGTCTATAAATATATATAAATCTATATATATCTACATATGATATCAATCTAAATATCTATAAATCTACCCCTCTCTATATTTATAGGGAGAGATGTAGATATATAGATGTTGATATGTAGACATGGATATAGATATCGCTCTCATATATATGGGCAAGATATAAATATCTAAATCTAAATTTATCTATATAAACAGATAAAGATAGATAAGATAGATATCTATATCTAAATTTCTCTCTCTCTATATATATATATATATATACAGTATATATATATATATATATATATACTGTATATGTATATATATATATATATCTGTCTCTCTGTCTATAAATATATATAAATCTATACATATCTACATATGATATCAATCTAAATATCTATAAATATACCCCTCTCTATATGTAGAGAGTTGTAGATATATACAGTAGATGTAGATATGTAGACATGTATATAGATATTTATATCGATCGATCGATCGATCGATAGATAGATATGTAGCTATATGTATATTATATATATAGATATATAGATAAATATATGTCTATGTATAGAGAGTAGAGAGATATGTCTCTCTATACATATATAAATCTCTCATATATTTATACATATATAGTATAGATATATATCTATATAGATATATAGATCTCTCTATATATGTAAATAGATATAGATATCTATGTACATGTCTACATATCTACATCTATATATATATATATATATATATATATATATATATATATATATATATAGACAGACAGACAGACGGGTTTCCTGATTAAATCACATTTCATTGCTTAGAATCCTGTCATTTGACGCTTGTCTACTAGAGGTCATCAGTGACCTACTCTTAAAGTTTAATTGACCAGAGAAGAAGGTGAACGTCGCTGTTCACCTTCAGAATTAAGAAAGAAAACAAGGTCGGATTAAAAACATCTTTATTTCGCTGATGCGGGAGACATATTTACATGTTTAGAGTGAACAAAGTGTCTAAGCTTTTCACCTATATTCACTTGTTAAACTTTAAGAGTAGGTCACTGATGACCTCTCGTGGACAAGCGTCAAATGACAGGATTCTAAGCAATGAAATGTGATTTAATCAGGAAACCCATTTATATTATTAGTAACACCTTTAACAGATAATCAGTTTCAAATGAATAAAAAAATAATAAACGCTCACAATAGCGTTCCTCAACCAAATGGTTTCTGTCTTCCTGAAACTTACTAAGTTTCATTCTTGCATAATAGAAGCCATGTTGGTCTTTAGCAATGAACATTTAGCAATGGGTCATTTGAGATTTTTTGACAGCAAGATTTTCTTGAGGTAATTTATTCAAATATTGTTTAAATGTAATGCATTCTACTATCTTGTGCTAGCTAATTTACAAACCTCAGTATTCAGCATAATACAAAATAAGTGGACTATTTATTTATTTATTAAGTTAAGAAGCATTTTAGTACAACCTGTGAGTCAGTGTTTGAGGGTTGGGGTCCACCCACAAACAAAAAATAAATAAATGAAACAATTAAAGGTGATGATTTAATCATGGAATCAGAGGACAGACTCAAAGATCAATGAAAATGAGAGAGCTTAAATGCAAAGGAGATGTGATCAGGGATATAGAAGCCAGGTAAGTCTAATCAGGAGAGTGTTGAGCAGCTGAGCGACAAATGAAGCTGAATCAAAGCACAGATTTAACATAAGAGAAAAACTAAGACGCACAACAGAATCCAAGAAATAACTAAGAAGCTAAATATAAAGCAATTCATTAATGATAAGACATAAACAACAATTATGAACACAGAGAATAGCACTATATGTGGAATGGCATAAATAACAATAACTTAAACCCCAAAACGACTTGGAAACAAATGCAAACCAAAAACCCAGACACTGAATGGATCATGATATTATGCAAATATACTGTGCAGAAGCTGGTCTCATATTAGTTATTATTGGAAAATGTATCCATGCTTCAACTGACCTTTTACACCTGAATTTCTTCAACGATAAAACAGGACATGGCACAAAAACAATTTTCTTATGTCTGCTATCTGAAAAATATCCTAACCACCAATATGACAAGATGGTAAGAAATTATAATTCCATTAGATTTCCAGTTTTATGCGACCATATGCATGTTGGTCCAATTTCAGACCAGGTTCTGAAATTGAGAACATTAGGATGCTTTGACAGCAGTGTGTATAGATGCAACGGCGCCCTCTAGAGTAAATATTTGGTGTAACATCTGCAGTAATATGATGCTTTTAAACCTTATGGACTTTTAAAGTTCTCATTTAAAGCCCTCAGATATAATGCAAAACCTAAATGAAAGAAGCTATGCTAAAAACCTAATGGTAGTCAATATACAGCATCAAAATAATAGGCAATGTCAGCTAAAGAGAGCGTGTTAAAAAGCAAATGGACCCAGAACTTATCCCGGGTTCATTAAAAAAGAGTGCTCTGTCTATTGTTAATAGCGATAGAGATAAATACTAGTTACCTCTATCAGGGTGGTTTGGAAATTTGATTCGGTTTTTTTCCCCCCTTTATTCTTCTTCTTCTTTTTACTTGAAATAATAAAAACGTATCTTTGAGATCAATTTTAAACAACAGTACTAACAGTTGTCGGCTTTTAAGTATCAAAAAAGTTAAATGATGATATAAAACTGTCTTAAATAAATAAGGCCCCAAAACCGTCAAGGAGCCTGCAAGTCTTCACGGTGGGTAGAAATGAAGGATGCCTGAAAGTCTCTACTCTGGGTAACACTAGAGCCGCGCACCGACCCTAGTTGATTCAGAGCGGAAACAAGCCGCGGATAGTATAGTTTTACTACAAACTCTACTTATTTTAACTCTTGTACTGGAATATACGTAATAAATTTCATTAGTTTAAGAGAGAGAATAAAGCCAAAGTCCAAAAGACGTTGAATAAAACACAGCAGAAAGAGTTTGATTTACAGCTTTCCTTCACATGACTTTCTACGCATGCGCACTCAGTCGGTAGTAACTAGGAATGTCCAATAATCTGGGAAGCGGCTCGCGCTCGACAGCTCACAGCAAAACGAGATCCGACCGTCGCGTGCTGTTCTTGACCGGAAGTAGCACGTCCATCTCCACGAGCCGCGTTCAGGGAACTGAGGTAGCCCGCGAGCCGTAATGAACTTCTTCGGGTTCGGTCAGACTGCGGAGATCGATATAGTTCTGAATGACGCCGAGACGAGGAAGAAAGCGGAACACAACGGTGAAGACGGAAGGAAGGAGAAATATTTCCGATTCTACGACGGGGAGACGGTGTCGGGAAAAGTTAACGTCACGCTGAAGTACCCGGGGAAGAGGCTGGAGCACAATGGCATCAAAGTTGAGTTTGTCGGCCAGATAGGTGAGCAGCTAGTAGGCCCGCATTTCAGTGTCCACGGACAGAAGTCACCGAAGTATTGCGTGACACACACAAAAAAAAAGGCTTTCAAACTGTCTAAACTCACAATGAATATATTCCGCGTACAGCAATGGACTAACTGTTTTCACTTCCTGTCAGCGCTCAAGAAGTTAATTATGAAAGTGGCAGTTAAAAAGTATCATGTCTCGTGATGTGACAGCTAACTGTCATCAGCTGACGTTATCAGCCGTCGACGAGCTTTATTTGCGACCTCTGCAGGCGTCAGTCTGTTGTTGGAAACATTGTTCGTGTGCCATATGTTTGGAGTAGTAAAGAATGCAGCTTTCATTTTGTAGTTAATTTCACAGTAGAGCCTCGGATTCAAATCAAATATGGTCAGCCGAGGTTTATCATAATCAACACGACTAAGGAATTTATGGATTTAGAGATACTTTTTCACACACCAGGCTTGGAATATTCTGTCCAAACTAGAAGCAAGTGTGGGTTGATTTATACTACAGTATTAGAGATGGCAGCTTCCTTCACTTATAGACACTTGAGGAGTTTTATGTGAATTAGGAAGCAGTGAACAGAATAAGGGAAATATTATTTCACAACTTCTCGTTTCCTGTTTTGTTTGTCCAAATTTGAAAGATATGAAGAAAAAAAAACATGCATGCAGAAACGTCAAAAGTTGCCTTGTGGGAGGATAAACTTTACGCTTAACAACAAAATTGGGGTTTATTGAATAACATTAGGGACACTTTACAGGGCAGCATGGATGAGTAAGTCAGGAGAAACTGTTGAAAGTAGTTGCTTGGTAATGTAACAAACCAGCGTATTACACAATAATTTTAAAGTTCTGTGGTAAGCCCAGACAACAACTCATTTAAAAAACCACAATTATGGGCACATCCAGGTTGATCCTGTTCTGAGCAGCATTGTTGGTCTGATATGCACTGGCAACATCTGTATCGCCACAACAGCCAATATTATGTTAGCAAACCATGCATTGGTTATGCAGATATCACATTCTTACACATAACCAGCCTGTTTTACGTGAGAGGTTTTAACTGTGCTAGCTGCCAAACCAATTATTCTAAATTATCATATGCATGTGTGAGACAGCTTTTTCCAGTTCTGGACAGCTTAAACTGAACCGGAAATTACTTAACTAAGACATAGTTCAAATAGTATGAGCCTTAATTTTCCAGACAAGTAAATATAGTCCTAAGCTAACAGTGAAACTGCATTTATTACACAGACCAAGGTCAGTTTTTTTTTAAACTCAAACAAAAGAAACGTCAATGATACTCTATGTCCTCTCATATAAATATGTTTTTTCAGAGCTGTACTACGACAGAGGGAACCACCATGAGTTTGTGTCTTTAGTGAAAGACTTGGCTCGGCCAGGAGAGCTGACGCAGTCTCAGACATTTGACTTCGAGTTCACACATGTGGAAAAACCGTACGAGTCATACACTGGTCAGAACGTCAAGCTACGGTAAGTTATGTCCTCCGTCAGTCTGTCCATCAACTGAACTAGTTGGTCATGGTAACAGTAAGAGTTATTGGAAGATGTTATCCTCAAACTGCTTGTTTGAATAATCCAGTGAACCCCGTGTGACCTCACAGATAGTAGTTGAGCAGAATCTGAAGCGGATAAAAGCGTGCAGAGGCTGACGGTGGTGACAAAACCATCCATCTCTCTGTTGATGGTTTTGTGTGTCAAAGCTATTTGACGTGCTACAAGACTGTGATCATTTTCTCAACCTGTGCTTAAAACCTGAATAATCCAACTGTACTCTAAAAGAATCTTAGAAACGTCACCACTTTAAATATTTCTCCTTCCCCTCCATTACCTATGGGACCTGTGGTTTTCATGTCACATCAGCTCTTTTGCACTTTGAAGAGTTCATTCAGTCTGACATGCACAAACTGTTGAAGTAATAAGTTGCCTGTTTATTAGACTGCATTGTCAGTTGATTGTCTCCAAATCAATGGGGGGTTTTTTTCATCATGCTCTAAGGACTGTGTTTGCTTCCAGTTACTTCCTCAAGGTGACGATAAGCCGGAAGCTCAGTGACATCACCAAGGAGCTGGACATTGTGGTTCACACCCTGAGCACATACCCTGACCTCAACTCCTCCATCAAGATGGAAGTGGGGATCGAGGACTGTCTGCACATAGAATTTGAGTACAATAAATCCAAGTAGGAGTTTTATTTTTAAAAAGTTATTAAAATGCATGAGATGACTACACCTTCCAGTTAAGAGTAGCATGCTCGCTGGAAGCTGAAGCTGTTTTCTGCTTGCAGGTATCACCTAAAAGATGTGATTGTTGGGAAGATTTACTTCCTCCTGGTGAGGATTAAGATCAGGCATATGGAAATCGACATCATCAGACGAGAGACCACCGGCACGGGACCCAGCGTTTACAACGAGAACGACACCATAGCCAAGTACGAGATTATGGACGGAGCTCCGGTCAGAGGTGATTTCTAAGTCCTGCCTTTCTCTTCCTGTCCAGACTATTATCGTTTCTGCAGACTCACTGCTCTGTTGTTGTTTTCTGGTGCAACAGGAGAATCCATCCCCATCCGGCTGTTTCTGTCAAGTTACGAGTTGACGCCCACCATGAAAGACGTCAACAAGAAGTTTTCAGTGCGATACTTCCTCAACTTGGTTCTCATAGACGAAGAGGACAGACGCTATTTCAAACAACAGGTGAGCAGAACGTTTTGGTCAGCAGCGTGCAAAGTAAGCGCGTTATATGACTGGAAAACATATTCAACTCCCTTTAACTGTAGTAATTTGAAGTCGCTCTTTTCTACAAGACCTTAACATCCTACATCTGAACTTTTGAAACTCAGCTGGTTCGATTTAGATTTGCTGCTGTTACTGACAGAACTCAAATTTTACTAAGAGGTGGGAAAAACAGGACAAATTATCAGATCAGATTTCACATTAAAATAACAACAAAATACGACTACTTAATAATACGACTACATTTACTCAGTCAAGTATATTATTGGATTGATGGGTGGGAAAATGACTTGGATTGTAAATTCCTTTGAATGGTAGGTAAAACTAGAGAACAGTTCTAAATGAGCATATAGATAAAAGTATGTTTTTATTTTAAAGAATTAACAATAACAGAAGTTGAGTAAAGTTTCCTCGAGCTTCATAACAGCTAATGAATGAAGTTGCAGGAAAATGAAGAAAATAAAGACAGTTATGTGTGGTTTTGGTTTCCCCCAAATTTACTTCTGTTTTGAATGTTTTGCGACTACAATGAATCTTTGAATAGATAAAATGATGAACTGGACTATGACGTGCAGCAACAGATCCTTATCTGAAGCAGTTGTTGATGTCTTCTTCTCCTTGGCATTGCGTTAACACACACGTCAACGCTCCAGAGTCGCAAAGTGTCAGAGCCAGAGGTGGTCACATCCCTCCTAATCAGTTTGGTCAATTAAGTTGATTTGATGAGCACACCTTGGATGCTGCCTACTCTTTTTCATAGGAACACCTGTGAACATAATATTTTCAGCTTCAGGTAAAATTTCCCACTTTTAATGCGATTCATGCCATCTCTTTGATGCAGGAAATCATTTTGTGGAGGAAAGGTGACATAGTGAAGAAGAGCATGTCTCACCAGGCCATCATGGCTGCACAGCGCTTCGAGGGCTCCTCCAATCCAGAGAAGTCCCACAGTCAGAGCGCTGAGGACGGCAAGAGCTAAACCCCAGCCAGTCGGGCACTTCCACTTCCTGCTGTGTCTGAGTGAACACAGCTCAGAGGTGTCAGTCCAAATGTTGAGTGAATGAGTGAGTGAGTGAATTCCAGTATGTGTGTGTGAAGGGAACAAACAGTGCCACTCTGGGCTGGAGTTGTGTTGATTTGGGTTTAAGCATCTCAAAGCACAATCTACATGGAGCAGGCCACACTCAGACTGATGAATTGGTACCAGCAAGTTTCTGTCTTAAACTGTTCCAAGTAATCAGTCTGGAAGTGGTCTGTCTGCTTTATCTCTGTGGCATCTACGACAGCAGTCGCTTAGGAGGACATCTTTCAAAGGTGCACTTCACAGGTGTGTTTGGGAGAGCGTTGAACGTTTATACGTGGCTAGAGTATTGCACTGTGAGGAAACTGTAGTCATACAATAGCTTTCTAAAGAGTGGCTAAACAATAGCATTTATCGCACATCTGTGTGACACTTCACAGGAACCTAGCAGTGCGATAGGAACCCATTAATAGGATTATTTTGCTGCCATCTTCTGCTTTTTTTCTGCAAACTTTGCCTGTATTTTGCAAACTTGGCTTGCTCCCAGAATCCCAAACAGGAAGTAGCACACTTCATTAACAGGACAACCATTGATTATCATTTCTAAGAATATACATTTGGAAGATATTTTCATACATTCCAATGCTGTTGTGAGCATTAGGCATGATTGTAAGGTACGTTGTTTTTTTTAAACCAACCTTTTACTTGTAGTACACATTCATCAAACTGTTTTAATGGATTCCATCACAAATGGAGTTTTGGTATGTTTATAATTTGGTTGTTACAGTCATCAATGACTTGTTTCTGAGCCCAGCTTTCTTATTTTGCACTATCGCATCCTTCTGTTTAGTTGTTTTCTGCTCTCTGTTCTGTTTGTGACAGATGCAGTGGCAGGAGTTTATGAGCACAATTAAAAATATAACTTCTAATTATCTTAACTAGAGATGCATCGATCAGATGTTTTCTGGCCAATAGTGGTTTTCTTTGAGGTCTGACCTGCTGTTTTCTTAAGGAGTATAACTTGGAATCTGACAGACATAAGAGTTTTAAAGTCAAATTGTCACTAACCTCCATCTGATTTTTATTCAGCTAAAAGTATGAAGTACAGGCGGTTTAGTTCTTAGTTTTGAAGTGTTTCATGAATTGAATTTGAACAGATTTTTTACGTCGACGCTCATAAGCCAATCAAGGGAAAATTGTACTATTCCAAACAGGCGCCAATAGATTGGTGCATCTCTAATCAATAACATCTGGTCTCACTTCAATTTAATCACACATAGACACTTGATTATGATACTTTTACTATAATATCAGCAGAGAATGAAAGTTAAACAAGTAACATTGGTCTCTCTTATTTAGGACTTCTGTTTTTTTAATCTCACAATGAACAGTTCACCAGTGGAACCTGAAGGTGAAATTTGCCTTTGGCCTTGATACGTGTGTCTTGTGTGTGATGACTTTGAAGTGACCTCTGCCTGTTGATTGTTTGCAGGCTGAACTTTAGCCAGTTATGTCTCTGTATAGTTTAGTGCCAATCATCCAGAACACTCCCCGAGGTTCTCCTGTACCTTTCTTGTACTTGTTAAGCTGCTTTGGATCATGGTTTTAAATGTAAAAGAGGGGTGGGGGAAAGGACAGCTCTATTTTAATGAGCTCTTAGATTCAATAAAAATTCCAAGAACTTTTTTTCACTTTTTGTTTGTTGAACTTTTTTTCAGTATTTGTTCTTACACACACACACAAAGCGGAACTGTAAAATCTAGCAGACAGTAGGCACTACCCCTACTGGCCCTACTTCATGCTTACTTCATACAACAGGTAAGCCCAAAATTACTTACATCTTTAGCAGATTAGGGTTTAAATATCAATAAGTAATATTAATATTGCAGAGTTCCAGCTTGAATCTGATAGAAAGTCTGTTAAAGATCAGATGGATGGCAAAAAGGCCTTCTGATTTCAAATACTTGGAGCTCATCACCAAACAAAAGTTCCCAAAATGCCATTTTGAATATTCAATAAGCTGTGACTCCAATAAACAATTTTCTTTTACTGACTACTGAGATTATCTCTAATGTTTGGAAATATCTAAATGAAAAAGGAAGTGGACATTTCAATAACAAGGCACACAAACAATATGTGCCTAAAGGATGCTTCTGTAAATATGTAAAGATTACTAACTTTTTTGATAATACCTTATAATAGCTTGTATGTTTTTCAGTTTAATTTATTTATAAAGTTCTAATTCATAAGGGTAATCTCAAGTCACTGTACAGGACAAAACAAGTCCAGTTCATAATATAGTATTATGTTACAGTCAAAACCTCCAACGTGTATTATTTAAATGTTATATGAAAGATAATTACAAGGTCATGATTGTGAAATGGCAGGAAAATTAAACTTCATTTTACATTTTATTACTAATAAAATAATTACACACATACCTGACACAGTCTAAAAAGTGTGGCATGTATGTATGTTGAGCCTCGCAGTCAATGTGTCACAAAACCACATTTTGCTGAAATCACTCCATGTATCTACCATTCTTGGAAGATCTTCAAGATGAAAATGTTTGCATTTCCAAAATAAATCAAACTGGGATTAAATAAATGCATCTGTGGAAAAATCTCATTTCTACGGAGCCCCTAAGGGGACATGGAGAGAAAAAAAAAGGAAAGAAATCCCGACTTATTATCTCGAGATCCCGACTTATTATCCCGACTTATTATCTCGAGATCCCGACATCAGTACATAACGACCTAATCACAGTGATGGAGGACACCCACCCATGATTTTTATTTCGAGCTTGGGCTTCAGTATAAACACATTAAATCAGTGCTTGACAGCAGACATGGATTTAGTATTAGTGAGAGACATCTGAAGAGAGTTTTCAGAGCGCGGGGACTCATTCGGCGCAAGTCCTTTTCCGACTTGGCAGTTTTGGTAGAATTCATTAATAACCAGCTACAGTCCTCTGGACAGCTTCACGGTTACCGATGGATGTACGCTAAATTGCATGTGCATGATATCCTCCTCTGGGACATCTCTGGACCGCAGAAAATGATATAAGTCGTCCTCCATAATCAATGTAGACACACTCCCCCACGTTTACCGCATAAAAACATGCCTTTCCCCCCAAAAAAGTAACTCGCGATTTTTCAGAAATGTCGCGGGATCTCGAGATAATAAGTCGGGATAATAAGTCGGGATCTCGAGATAATAAGTCGGGATCTCGAGATAATAAGTCGGGATTTCTTTCCCTTTTTTTTCTCTCCATGTCCCCTTAGGGGCTCCGTAATCTTAGCGTGATTTAAAACATGATGCATTTTTTTTCTGGACAGGTGCCGCCATCATTTTAGTGCAAAGCTAGTGTAGGTTGATTACTCTCAATAAACCTTATTAGCGTAGAGTGTTGTACATGTTCCCACAAGAAGCACATACTACCCAAACCTTCTGCTCTACTTCTGTTAAGATTTGAAGAATGTGGGTGGGGAAACTTCTCTCAGGTCGTAAACCTGGTTAAATTCTGCTTAGCTGTGCTAAACTATCCACCTTTTGGGGTTCCATGTAACATCTGGGCTGCTCAGATTGGGTTAGAGCCGTCTCTTGGACCCTAATAAGCTTGTTAGAGCTCCAGCTTGTTACGGCCTGGGCTTCTCTAAGCCTCTGCCAAGCACTCAGAAAATTAAAAGAACTGATCCGAACGAACGAGGGGAGCAAAGCTTATTCCGGCAGCAGCTCCCTCAGCTCATAATGTCATTAAGAAGATGGCTGGTGAGGCTGTGGTCAAGCTTTCAAAGAGCTGCACTGCGATTGGTGCCTGAAGCAAGTCTGATGCAGTATGAATGGAACCTGTTGGACTGTTAACTTTTTTTTTTAAAAGTCCTAAATGGGAAGAAAAAACAATAAAAATATTTTATGTAGAGCAGTGATATATGGTCTAAAGAAAAAATGATCATGTAATATTATAAACAGACTCTTTGCACACAGGTCAAGACAGCCCAAGATTATTGTTTAACCAGAATTAAAGAAAAAGAAAAACATACAGAAGCTCAAAACCCCTCATAAAAACTGAGAACCCTGACTTTGACACATTTGCTGCTGTGTAAAGTGCCAACCCTCCATGACTCAGAGCTGACTGGGCAACTTTTCCAGAACCTTTGTGTCAGTGACGGAAACAGGGAATTAGTCTGCCTTAAAACAATGTGCTTTTTTTTAAATACTCTGCTATTTTATTTGGAAGCTACTCACTGAAGTCACTTCCTAATAATGGCTTCAAATCAGCCGAATTCGACGTTTTAATTTAAACTGATCGTGAAAGCTTTCACTGGACGGGACGAGCTGCATGGAAACCAAACCTGCCACTAGGGGGCAGGTTGGAATCAAATTCATTCGCCCTCTAACTTGAGGATTAAGAAATCTGCAGCGACCACATTGGTATTAATGGTACTGCCGTATGCTGTTTTATCTTTTGGCACTGTTTTTGACAGTTTCCCAACGCGATGACTGGAGCTCCTTCAGAGGAAACATTCACTGATCCAGATCCGAGTGTGTGAGGTGAACACTGAGAAACAGCGTGCAGGTGATTTAAAGCAGCAAGCAAGTCCAGAGCCGCTGTCGCCAACAGGGACAATAGGAACCAAATATCACATGAAACTTCTCACCTCATGGTACCGATTATAGTAGAATTCATGAAAAAGTGAAAACATAACCACTTCTTTTTGCGCTATGGGCCTGAAATACCAGGATGGATGGATATCAACAGAATATATTAAATTCTTAACATTGTGTGGTACATTGAAATGACAGTCACAGCTTTTGCAGTGGAATACGGAACTTTCTCACTTGAACGGAATCTTCCATATCTGCAACATGTACGTATATGAATCATGCATTTCTTGCAACACAAACGCAGCATTTCATGCAGCATGGAAGTCGCACGTTGCCACGTTCAGAGGGTCACAGGCTCATCTGGGCTTAAATATATTATATATATAAAAATGGTTCAGCATTTCATATCCTAATTGCAACTATAACGTACAGATATAAACTGGCACTGTTAAACTCACGTTACAAAAGCAAACAACGCGCTCAGTGCCGTTTAGACTTAATTCCCAGTTTCCCTCAAATAAGTAACGAAATGCAGGCGTGTATATAAAGAGGCTTTGTTTATTGTGATCAGGAAATTTCTTTTTTTTTAAAAAAAAAAAAAAAGACAAAAACACCCTGCTTCTAAATGTACTGTCAGAGGGTTTGGTTACATGTTCTTTATTGATGCTTTTCTCTGCATATTTATCAAAGGAACCATAGTGTGAACGATGGTCAAAATAGAAGATAAGAAAACTGAAGATGACTAAAAATTATAATAATAAATCATTTTTTCAGCATTGAATGACCTGCCTGCTTTGGAAAAATAACAGTGAAATATCAGCTTGGTGCTGATTGAAGAAGAAATTAAAAGGTGTCTTAACGAAGTAAAATCTATACTAGCCACAGTTTCCCTGTGGCTAGTATAGATCAGCAATGACTGCTGATATTGATATTGGCTTTATGGATATTTTTTGCATTCCGTCAGGGGAAGTAACAAAAGGTTGGTCGTAGATTTGCAGGTGAGGGAGACATTTTCCAGCATAACAAGGCTACTTGTGCCTGCGCAGACATTTTAAAAATATCCATGGATGCTACTCAATCTGGATCTTAAACTGACTAATGGATTATGGCAGAAATCGTTTATAGCGGCTCACAACAGAACTCCATCTTGAAAAGCAACTTTTAAACTGAACTGGAATCTTGATTGAGCTCTGATTTCCTGTTCCAAAAGAATGGAATGGAAAATAGGGTTCCTAACTCGTTTAATTCAAGTGCAGTAGGTTTTGTGCCTACACAAATCTATTGTGTTGACCATCCAATATGTATTTAATCTGTTTTTCCGCATATGTTATTCTGTTATGGAGTGCTTGTTTGTGTTCAGTGGCGCTTTCAATGAAACCTAGTTCATCTAAGCTACTTCAGCGATTTTCAGTTGAACGTCTGTGTGGTGGGTCGTTTCCCCCCCCCATGTTTCAGACAGGCCGTGAACGCAGCGCAGAGATAGCGCCGCTGCTCCGGCTGCTCTGACTGTTCCAGTCCGCCGTATCCACCCGGAGGTGTGCTCTCCCTTTCTCTCTCCGCTGGGCTGCACACGCCGGACTGGCTTTTTAACAAGTTTTAAACTGGAACAAGCTTCGGGAGGCACTGGGGAAAGGCAGGACATTGCTGCGAGTTAGTGAGTTTTGCTATGAATGGGATGAAACGAGGCGGAGGAGACGGCATTCCTGATTTCTTTCCTCCTCCGAACAGCGACAGTAACTGACAGAAACCGCCGTTTGTCCGCCTTGTTGTCCCAGTTGAGCCTTTTCTCTCTCTCTTTTTTTTTTTTTTTTTTTTGTTTAGGGTGAAACTAAACTCGCTGTGAATGCGAGCCGTGGCGCGCTTTTTTTTCTTTTTTTTTTGCCCCCAGCCCGGAGACTTTCTGGGGAACATGCTCAGGCACTTTGCGCCTGTCGCGTTTGGACTGCGCGGGGCTAAGCCGTGATGAGGGGGGAATTAAACAGCGGCGAAACGCCAGACGGAGACAGCGAAAGCTAAAAAGCTCATCACCCCACCAGCAGCGGACGGTGGTGAGCGACCGCAGCCCGGAGCGGACAATTCAAGGTACTCTGACCACATTTCTCAACAGCAGCCTCCTGCCGTGTGTTTGTCGTTCCTCTGTGTGATAAAAATGATGGCGAGTCAGAGAGGAATTAGCTAATAATACAGGGCACGTGCGTGTCAGGGAGCAACAACCGAAGCCAGACTGGCTCGAGGGGAGGGGGGTGTGGGGGATCCCGTTTCCCCAGAAACCAGCGAGAACAGCACACCGGTCCTCCATTCAGATTAGGATCGATTGAACGCTAATCGGCGCTTTTCCTTTAGCACAAGTTTATACATGTGATGGTTGCGGGTAATATTTAACCGTTTGACCACCAGAGAAAAGATTAGGTTGCTATTTCACTCTAAAATCTTGACTAGTCGTTCCAAACTAGTGCCACTTACACAGGAGGTCGATTCTTGATGGGTTAATTATGTCTTCGATCGTTTTTCGTAACCGATTCTGATTAGTTTTGAATGCATTTAAAGAATGGGTGGGGTTGTTAATGTTTTAATATTTGACCTGGGAGAAAATCATGGGAAATCTGTGATTACCCACCTAGCCTAGCCTCTCTAATCAACACTGCAGGAGTTCAGTGTGTCTACCTGTACAGACTCATTCAGTAAATTCGAATATTATCGAAAAGCACATTGATTTCAGGAACGTTTAATGAGTGAAACACAATCATATAGATTATACCCAGATGGATGTTTGAAGGCCTTAATGATTACGATTTTCTACTTTCAGCTAATAAGAACATAACACTTAAAATAATATATCAGACCAATAAAAAAAACACAACCTTGTGCTTAATGAAAAGTATGCTTAATACCCATTTAAAGGTTATTTTCAACATATACTTTTAATCTGACAAGACTCATCGGGATGTATATTCAAATTTACTGTATGTGATTGTACACCTACCTAGAACAGCGGGGAATTTTTTAGTTTCCCAACCCTGGTCCTCAAGGCACACTGCCCCGCATGTTTCAGATGTTTTCCTGATCTCAACTGATGAGTGATTAACATGTTGAACTGCAATCAGGATCAGGTGTGTTACAGCAGATAAATATCTGAAACATGCAGGGCGGTGTCCCTCAAGGACCAGTGTTGGGGAAACACGGGTGTGGAACTCACAGTGATAATACAATACCAAGGAAGAAATACAAAGGTAAGGATTTTAAAGGAGCAAGGTTTTCTAGTGAGGGATAATGGGCCATTTGTGAACTATTTGAAGGTCGTCATTCAAGGAGATTTCCTTTTTAGTTAAAAGAAAAATGGTGGCTAATCTTTCTAGAAGTGAACCTCATAGCAAATTCATCCCAAGATCAAAGTGTGTAATGCTCCTAGAAATAATAATAATAATAGTAAAAAAAACCCACCTCAGACTCTTCAGACCTCAGTTTGGATGTTAGATGTCAATTCATGTTGGGGCACTTACAGGAAGTCTGAAGGAGTTTGACTTATTACGGAGGGTTAAAAGGAAAGCATGTCCCCTTAAGAAGAGCCATTTTCAGTTGTTTCTGTCAAATGCGATGATTCATAGGATGTACTAAGTTCTTCTATTTTAGTTTCATCTTCCTTTACTAGATAATGACAGAGAATGTTTGGATATTTGAGGTTAGAATAACTGCAAAAGGGGTCAGACCATTTGCACAGCATCCACTTATAAAACCTATAAAGGGTGTACTTTCTTTCCTCCGTAGCTGTAAATAAAAACATTGTTTGGATTAACTGAGATTATTTACCTCCCGAGAGCTGGATCAGTCAGAAGTACCATGAGGCGCTGATCTACTGGATCAGTTTGGTGTTCTGTTTCAAAATGATTGGCTGTAAAGTGTTGGATTCCAGATGAGGTTTCTGCCACATGGGCGTGTCTGAAACCTCTTCTCTTGTTATCTGAGCCACATTTCCCATGGTCTTTTAAAACCTACTCTCCCTATATTGGTTTACATTGTAACGACGCATGCATGGAAGGCTTAAATGCTTGTTTAACCACACAGTCCGGGAACTGACAGGAGAGAATATACACACACACAAGCTAGGTTTTAGGTCAATGAGTGTTTATACTCGGGCTCAACTGAAAACACGCTGGGTCCAAAAAACACTTCTTCTACTGTCATTTGTTTTACCAACTCTAAGCCAGAATGCTCCCAGTTTGACTGATTAATCAGCAGAGTTGTTGCAGGGTGGTCTAATGGTCCAGTCAAAGTCCAGTCCTCAACCTGGCAGGTGTTTTGGTGAAACTGAGGAGCTTTGGATAAGCATGTCAGCACTTAGCTCCAAGTTGCCTACTGAGCATTGGTTGCTGTGTTTCCATTTTGAATGTGTGCAAATCTTTGTCTGTATTCTGCCAATGTTAAAAAAGACAATTTTGCATTTGTAGTGTTTCCATTAAATAAGAAATGCAATTAAAACCACACATGAATGAGCTTGCTCATGCGATAAGACACTAAACATGGCAGTGACTGATATAAGCAGAACATATAATTCAACCGTGGCGCTAGCACTTATTGTCTATCAGCCATCAGAGGAGTCTTATTCAGACGATTTAGTGACAAATTCCTTATACTTGGGAGCTGCTATGTATTCGCCGTTTTGGGGATTTTGTAGTCTGCAATTTTACAGAAGAGCTATGGATTCAACACTTTAGAATGACGCATAACTTTTTATGAACTGTGCAGTGCTGTGAGAGCTGAGGTGGAGACAGCTGCCTGGAAAGATTTCAGTTGAACATTGTCTGAAAAGAACAAAAACAAATCATCCTATTTACTAATTCTTCTTTGTTGTTCCTGCCAGTAGTAACATTATCTAACTGTTGCTGTTGTGTGATGGGAAAAAAAGTGTTTCCATTGCAGTTCTGCGAAATACAACTATTTTTATGCCTCACCTGGTCCTAGCACAAAAACCCTTTATCGAAAAACTTGAGATTTTCTAAATTGACGTGTTTCCATTAATACTGATTTTTGTTTTTTGTCTGATAAGTCCCTATAAATTGTGAGAAAGTTGCAGCAGTGGTGTTGACTTGTAACCGCGCAGGAGCAGACATGACCTGGTGGTGGGCAGGCCTGTCAGTCAGCCCTCTCTCAGGGTAGAGATAAAGGGGACAGTGACTGATTCTCAGACCTTTGCAGAGGTAGATAACATCGGTTTGTTGTGTATCGGCTGATCATCACCCATAAATCAGGGCTGATTAATCGGTGCACCCATAGAATGTTTACCTGTCTGTGAATGAGGCTCAAGTGTAAAGTGCCTTCAGTGCAAAGAATGACTATAAAAGCTCTATGCAGATTCAGTCCATTTGCCGTTCAGAACTCAATAAAATTTCAACAGAATTTCTTTGACCAGCCAAGAAATAGTTGTGGAAGAAACTCGTTTCTGAAGGCTGGATTACAAGTTAGAGTCCTACACTTCTTCTAATGTCATAACTACATGGTTTCCAGCGGGGTCACAGTGGGAACCATGCACTTATTTCATCCGTCTTCCTCTAGTCGCTCAGAATGACTAGTTGGTTATTGTATAGACTCGTCTCTGGACCTGGAAGCCTGACATTATAGGTTATCAGCTGTTCTTCCATCAGGGTCATAGCTCAGTTCTTGGTGGAACATCTGTCTGCATCAGGTTGTGTGTGTGTGCTTGTCTGGATTTGGAGAAACATCCCCAGCTTGCCTGCGTTTGTGCAACAGCCTCCACATTCCCAGCATGTTGTTGCTTGGTGTGTGTCTCTGATCCAGCACTCTGCTCTCCAGATGAAGAAATAATGCAGCTGTTTTCTGCTTTTATTCCTGCAACTTGTTCATTCATGATGCTCCACGGTAAACATTTACGGATCTCTGCAGGAACGCTGCAGGTTAAAGTGAAAAATAGTGCAGTGTGTATGGACTTATTCTCTGAAATGTGATTCTTTGTAGCATCACTCAAGAAATCTGATAATCCTGGGTAATTTGACCAGAGGGGCTTTGGAAATGCTGATTTTTCTGTTTTTATCTGATGACAGATTTGTCTGTGCTGTGGATTATTCCCTCTCTGTTCGCACACAGCAGAATAATCATGTCATGTAAATAGTTTTATTTGTGGACAGGTAAAGAAGTTGCAGCACAGTGCAAGGAGTTGACATGGCGTCAGAAACATAATTGGCCTTCCTTGTTCTCGGATTATTCTGATTTGCGTCGGCTTGTTTATATCGGAGATAATCAAATGGTACATCTTGAAGTTTTTTGTCTCTAGGTGTCGCATCATAACTACTTCGACATTTCAGTGTGTTTTAACATTGAAACTTGTGTTTTGACACCTGCTGGAGAGGTGGGCTGCACCGAAACATTGGCCCCGATTTCCTTCGTTTTGGGGGCTTGACGATCGGTTGATACTTACATGAGAAACTGATGTTATTTGATGTAATCAGCCACTGGCCCTTCTACTGAGCTCAAAGTCAGAAACCGTGTTGTCAACATCTAGAGCTGAAAAAAAAATTGTTAGCTCGCAGGGTTTTTTTCTTGTTTGCATTGAATAAAATAAAACCTAGTTTTCAGTTCCAGTGAGAGCTGAACAGGGAAGAGTCGACAGATTTGGATCTCTGCTGCGTCTCTGGAGTTTAGTTTGCCTAAAGTTAAACTTTATATAGATTTTATTAAATCCAAGGTATTTTTTTTCTCCCTACATTATATACATTTTTGGACTGTGGACGGAATCTGGAGTACCAGGAGAGAAAGCCACACATGCATGGAAAGAACATGCAGAGAGCTTACAGAAAAACCACTGGCTAGAAATGCACTGATCTGATACCAATATCTGTGTCTGTCTCAATATTGACATTTTTTTTAGATATCTGCATCAGAGGTGGAAAAAAGTGGATGTGTGCGTCCCGACACTTGGCTGGGGTTTGAACCCAGGACCTTCATGAACATATTTTCTCCTAAGAAAGGCAAAACTTCACCTTCACTTCCTCAAATGTTCAATTCTTTTTTGTGGGTTAACTGAGAGAATAAAATGAGTCCTCTGCAGTACAACTAGCCTAATAACCACCCACAGTGTAAACAGAGAACAGTTGATCATACAGTGTGACAGCTCACCTTGCCAGTCTAATTAATTTAGCATTCTGAATTTAAATCAGCATATGGATACACCGTCTGTGTGCAGCCGTTTGCTCTCGTCTGTGCATAAAACATTAGTACACTCAACAGTCTTTTTGTCTGTGTGCGTTTGCCGGTGACAAAGCCAGACACGACCTCTGACCCCTGCATCAGAGACTGCCACATATATGTGAGGTTAACCAGCCATTGTTGTTTCTGCCTGTGTGTCCCTTAATTCTGCCTGACGGATATCCTGCTGCTGCCGACTCCTGAAGCGCCTCACTCCAGTCCCACTGCGGAGTCGCGGAGATGCCGCCGCGGCATTCCCAGAAGAGATTCCATTCCTCCGTAAACAATCCTGGCATTGACACCGCCGCCGATTAGCTGGTTGCCAGGGTATTTCCACTCCAGCCTCAGATCAGATCTGAGAAACGGGAGTTCTGTTTCAGGGTTGGTCTGGCGGCGGCTTTGTGTGAAGTCATTCTGGCGGACGTCAGGGAAACCAACGCTGTTGAACGCTGAGCTTGCTGCGTGCCAAGACGAGTGGAAATTGAACTGGAGGTTTTCACAAGGCCGTGGAACTTCTGGAAACTGTCAGAATGGAGTGTAAATATTCCTCCCTCATGTTTTCATTCAGCAGTTTTACAGCGGTTGAAAAGTGTGTGTGCTGCCTCGGTTTTAGTTTTTCCCTTTTTATTAAATTGGATGAAAAATGTTAATGTCTCAATGCCTGGAGGGATCCTTCTTTCTTTGAATAATCAAGGGGGAAAAAATCAGAGCCAAGAAGAGCCATTTCTCAACTATTAGAATAAAAGACTTCAATAAAACCTAATGGATGGAAACGTTACGGACGGAGCGACGTTTAATCGGCTCATTTGCATTTTGCTAAAAGTTTTCAAAAGAAGAACTGAATGATTCTTCTGAATGCTGCCCCAGATTGAGTCGTCTGAACACACACGCCATGACACACAGTTCTGACCTGTGTGAATGTGTGAACACAGAAAATGGACCAGTGAAACCAGGTCACCATTTCTAATGATGCTGTGCCAGCACAGTGTCCTCCTTCTGATCAGCCGGTCTTCTACTCCCAACCTAAACCAGCCAGCTCCGTTCTTTGTTAGAGACACATTTTGTGTGTGTGTCCTCTGTGTCTACTGTATGTGCTGGCTTATTGAAAAACACATTATTTGTGTCTAAAAGTAAAGAGATGCAATGGATTTAGTGGAACATGAACTCTGAAGAAGGTGTCACTTTTGTGCACTTCCTTTCTAAATAGTGACTGCACTGGGATCAGGGGTGTGCGTCATGGCGGGTGAAATATTTTTGTACTGCGACTTCATCTTGTTTCCTTTTTTAAACAAATATATTTTAAGAATCTGCTGATGGTGACATTTCAGCGATGAGTGCATAAAACATTCATATTTTGACGACAAAAAAATTCTGGGTTCTACTTAAGATAGAGGAAGAATGTGACCAATTATTTTTGATTATTTTCCTGTTGATTCTAATGATTTTGTGATTAGCTGAAATTGAAATACAAATTGTATTAAATACTTGAGAGTTCCCGATAAATCCAAGGTTTCCAAAGTGTGGCTGATTTTGTGCAGCCCCTGAATGATACCATTTTGTACCACCAATGCAGGTGGTCTACGCAGATGAAGACTTTTTAAAATTTGTTTAGGACAAAAATATTACCCAAATGTTGTTTTTGGGTAATCAATCAAATATGAAAATAATTGAGGTTACTGGTTTCCTTTTAATTTCCAGCGACATAAGATCACAACACTCCACAGACAATAAATCAAAGCGTGGTTCACCCATATCTGCTTTGAATTACATCATTAAAACTTGGTAGCAAGTTTTTTTTGTTTTTTGTTAAGTGATCTAACTTATATTTTTATTGAGAGAATAGACTATTTTTTTTTTTCAGTTTTCTTCAAGCGAGCCCAAGGCAAATTAGTAAAGTAGCTGTCATTTTTGTCAAAGGAAATATGCAAAACCCTTTTGAAGTTTTCAAACTAAAAAGATTTGCATTCCTTTCCAGACTTTTTCATTTGTTTAGATTAAAATATTTCATGTCAAGTTTATTGTTGAATTGACCAAAAAAATAAGTACAACTTTGTGATTGTTAATTGGTTTCTGGTTGTTTTGAAGAACTGGTTTGGGTTTCCACAGCTAGAAAAGCAGCTTGATGCCACATCTTCACTCTCATCCTGTAAATGTTTCAGATTCTGTTGGATTCTCCATTTCTTACAGGATCATAGTTCAGTAAAATGAATTAAACAGAGATAGCAGTAATTAGATGTTTATATCAGCAGGTTAGATTCTCCAGGCCTCAGCTATGTAACCAAAGGACAGAAACGATTGATCCGTCACCATCTCCTCTGTCTGGTGCAGGTACCGGTAACACGTTTCCCTCTCAACAAACATGTAGCCGTCTCAGTTTTAGAGGTCATCTAGTGATGACATCACTGCAGTCAATAATTGATACACTTGTAAAATGAGCATGTGTGCAGCTGGGATGTGCTGAGCTCAGGCCGGCGCTGACCTTTGTTACACGATAGCCCCGCGGCCCTCCGTCCAGCAGACAGGAAGTAGGAGAGAAAATCGAAACACCAAAACGAGCTTTTTGGAGCTGGGATTTAAATTCTCACATGACATGCTTCGCTAATCTCTGTTGCCTTTTTTTAAAAAAATTTTTTATTTTTTATCAGGTCTTCTCCCAGCTGAAAAATGCTTTTTATCTTTAGCCAGTCATGGTGTGTTGTGCAGCCACGGTTTTAAATCCTAGCCATAACTCCCCTTAATAATACCTGGTACAGTTTTCAGTGCCATCATGGATTAGATATCAGTGCATGCAGCCTTGCTCCAGGTCCCAGGGGAGCCTGCTTAGTGGCCCCGTTTACAGCTGCAGGACTCTTAAGCCTCGGGGCTCTAAGCGGCCCCCAGCCTCAGGTTGTATGGCGGGTCACACAAACCCACATTTCTTCACCTCCATGTTGTTAATTAGGTTGATGGATGCGATGTCTGTCTTCTTGCGTTAAGGTCAAACATACCTGTCATGTCGTTGCTAAACTTCTGCCAGTCATTCTGTTTGTGCATAAAAAACTTTTTCTTGTTCTCACAGACCAATAGTCACAATCTTTAAGTCTCGTTGCGCTGAGCACATTCGGACTGGAGGGACACCAGCCTATCAGTGACATGGCTTCATCAGTACAGCCAGTCACAGATATGTTTAGCAGACTGACTCATCTGAGCAGCTGCTTAGCATTTATCTGCTCTATGTGCTCTGTGTGTTGATCTGAAGTGAATGTTTTCAACTTTAAGAGTATTTGAAGCGATAAAGCATGTTTTTCTGATGCTGTAATCTTCAAGTTTGAAGTAGAAATCTTTCAGCCTCAGTAAAAATGCTATTACCTCGTGTTTAAAATCGTCCATACAGATTGCTTAGTTGAAGAAAAATATACTGTTTTAGTTATTTTTTTACTGGAGCACTTTAGATTTGCAGCAAGTTTTTTTGGTAGATTTAATGTGTTCAGTTGTGCAGTTTTGTATAAACTGTGGACCGACTTTGTTTTCTGCTAAGGAATATTGGTAGTCATGTCATGTTGTGGCTTAAAGGTGAGGGAAACGGCACTCATCACAATGACATTTTAAAAAATAGAAGTTGTTTTTTTACCCCTCCAGGGGGTCTTTTGTGGGCTCTAGTGTCCCTTATATGATAGTAGGCTGACAGGAAACAGAGGGGGGAAGACATGCGGCAAATGTCGTCGGGTCCGGGAGTCGAACCCGCGACGGCCGCGTCGAGGACTCAAGGCCTCCAAATACAGGTCGCGCTAACCGCTACGCCACCACGGCACGCCCAAATTTTATTTATTTATTTTTTTCTCCGAAGAGTTTTTGCGCCGCTAGTGGCTCGTATTTTTTCGACAGTAGGCAGACAGGAAGGAGGGTGAGGAGAGGGGGAAGACATGCGGCAAAGGTCGTCGGGACCGGGAGTCGAACCCACGACATTGGCGTTTAGGACTAAGGCCTCCAAACGTGGGGCGTGCTAACCCCCTGCGCCAGTTGTTTTAAGAAGAAGAGATGCACTCATGCGTCGGTGTGAGATTGAAATCAGAATGGTAATTAGCACGCCAAATGTTTTGTTTTTCCCTCATAATTAAATGAAATTTAAATAATCCTATTAGCATTTTTCAGTTTTATAAAGATTAGGAACATGCACTTTAATGAGTTAATGGTGAGGGTCTTTAATTTTTTTTGTTTTATGAATTCAATACTCCTGCTCTCATCAAATAAGCTCAAGTACATTTCTCTCTAATATGTTCGTATATATTTGAATATTCTAGTAGATGTATTATCTATTGACACTGATCATGTGTATTGTGATATATATTGCTATTGATTTATTGTCAAGACCTTGGACTATTCCTTTGAAAGTTAATTTGTGCTCTAGAGAATAAAGTTCCACATCCTACAGTTTTGGCGCTGATACAATTTTATCATGTCGGCAAGATTTTTTCCAAAGTGCATGTTATCAATATAGTTGTTAAAACGCTTCAGTGAGCAACAAAGATTAAGTTACACTAAGAAACTCTCCAGTTTCTCAGTCAGAACTCTGTACCAAGAGCTTTCGCCTCTCACGCCTCTCACTGCTCTCTGGCCGGGCTGTATTCATATAATCAACAGAATTAACAAGGTCACTGCTGATGGCCGGTCCTCTGAGACTGGAGACAGGAGACTTTGGAGAGGGCATCGAATGACTAGCATAATGAGGTAGATAAAAACACAACACTGAAGGAGAATCATAATGCCTGTGTCTCACTTTGATTATAGTCTCGAGTGGAACCTGCGACATCTAAGTGGCTCCTACTGAAACCAGCCGGCATGGACAGACGTGAACTGGATTTAAACACGCCTTCTCCAATGACCTGGGACTTTTGTCCACTTGCGTTATGGTTGAGAAATTGCTAGTATGAGTAAAGTAGCCTTCAATTCAGTTGATGTCTAATAGTATATGACCTTTCCTTTGTACTCTGTTGGATTATACAACACAGCCCACATGATGTCAATGTCATTTAAAGGAGGCAGAACAAACTGCTTGGTCATGGCATAATTCTTTTTTTTTCTTCATCAGCTCCCAATGACTTTATTTAAAAAAAGCCCAACTGAAGTTGCTGGGGGTAGTGATTGTACTTAAAGTCACTCCATGCAGGTTGGTTTACATTGGCAACAACTAGAAAGCTTCATGACATCATTAGAAGGTTTCCAGAATAAACACAGTAGGTGTTTGTAGGTTGTTCAGCAGGCAAAAAAGAAGACAAGTTGCTCTATCATTTTATTATTTGTTACAGGACATTTATGGAATAAATGGCAACAAGATGAAAACAAATATTGGTTGTTTATATCAACCTGGATTTATTTATTGAACCAAGGGCGTTATGTAAAATATGACTAATATCGGCCGCTGTCGATGTTGATGCATATATTTTGTGCATCAGTAGTCATGTTAGTTATACATGCATAGAAGAGACCCATCTCCAACGTCTCTCTGCCCGACTTTCTAACCATGTGGCCATACAGAGACTTAAAGACGAAACGTGGCAAATGAGGTGGATTATCAGGATGATGCCATCCAGGTCATGTTCCAGTGGAATATCTCTGCTGCTCAGAAATTGAGTTGTTAGAATGACGTCATGGTCCTGAGAGCGTGATCCAGCAGCAATATTCAGTCAGAGGCTTCTTCAGGTTGATTCCTGCCCACAGCATCACCTTGGCAAAAACCTTGAAGGTTAGACATATTAAAGTAAAGTTACCCCATGGTGTTCTTTGAACATCTGTCTGATTGAACATACTGGGTGTGGAAATGATGGGAAACTTTTGGATATCTCAGAGATAGTGTTTCAGTTCTGTGGAGACTGATATTTAAAGTTGGTAGTGCTAATTCTGCTAAACCCTAAAGACGGTTAAAATGTCAAGTCTGTTTTAATTTTATTTTAAAAGGGTAAAACTGTGTTTCACATGGACTTTGCTCACACACATGGTGGGATGTTTCCTCTGCTCCTTGTGAGTGGTCATAAGTAATGGCCACTCACAGCATGAAGACTTTAAAGAAATATTTTGCAGGGTGTTAATTATAGTTCTAAAAAGAAACATGAGTCAGCTTGGCAGGTCAAAGTTTTACTGCAGATTGTAACAGAGCCAAAAAATCTCTGGGTAAAATTAGAAATTTTGAGATCAGTTTCCTTAAGTTTAAGAATAAAATACAGTTAATTAGCTGTGTTACCTGAATGCAGATAATCTCATTGAGGCTTCTCCTGTGGAGAAGTGTAATTGGCAACAACATGTAACTAGTTACTAGTAACTAGTTGACTGTTGGAAATTTGCTTAATTGCAAATATCAATTAAGCAAAATTAAGCATCAGTCATCATTTATTGGGCCTACAGCAGCACAAAGGTCTTTCTCTGGTTTTTCAAGTCTTGTGTGTCAAAACCTCTTTCTTGCTGTGCGTGACTTGGTGAGTGTTCCACAGGAAAACATGTGGTTTTGGACAATGTTTCTGTAAAGGATAGTCATCAGTCTTAAAGTATTTCATTGACAACGATCCAAGTTAAATCAAATTAATGAGTGCTGTGCCGAAAGAGAGCTTCACAAAGACCATCTTATGCCCAGCGTGGCTGACACAATAGCTTTTCAGTATCTATCCATCTGTTGTGCACAGTAAATGGAGTATAAAACGGATGGAAACCCACTTAAGTCATGGAATCTCAAAGATGGTTTGCTTGATTGATGAACAATCTTTTCTCTTGCTTTGCCTCCAGAAACTGAAGTTAACAAGCTAAAGGCCACAAGCCAGAGTTAAACTTTGGGGGCAAAAGTGGGTTAATAGGTGTATCTCTTGGCCAGCATATCTCTTGTAGGATTGAGTCGATTCTCTGAGCATTTGGTCTGGCCAGTTTGAGATGATCTGAAAATGGAGAAACAGGGTTTACCTCAGAGCTAAAGCAGTTAAACGGGGGTCTTATCAACATCTGTGTTGTTTTTACATATACTATGTTCTATAGTTATAACATTCAGTGGTGTGAAAAGGTTTTTACCATTTTTCTGATTTCCTTTTTCTTTGCATGTTTATCACACTTAAGAGTTTCAGAACATCAAACCAATTTAGATATTACTCAAAAACAGCACAAGTTAACACAGAATACAAATGTTCAATGGTGTTTATGGCCCTGTGTTTTTTTTTACTAAATGAAATAAATTGCTTACATGCCTCAAAACATAAATGAAGACAACTTTGTAAGTCCTCCATTTTCTGTTTGTATTCAAAGCTACTTAAAAGAAGAAGAAGAAAAAACAGAATCGGGTCAGATTTCAAAACTGGAGACCTGCATTGGTCAGAAAAAGCTAGACCGATAAATCTTTAGTTTTTACAGAAAAAACATTAAACTGAGGAACAATGTGCTTTTCCTCTGTCGAACTGGAACCTGTAGTTCATGAGAATAAAACATATTAACACCGAACGCAGGCCACCTTTCAGACTATAACATGTGCAATTTGAATAGCATGTTATTTATCTTGTTGAAGTAATTTTACAAAATGTGCTCCAGATTCATTCAGTCTATGTAGTTTCTTTTAGAACTTTGGGCAGGTTTGAACAAAACAATCAGGTTTTACCAAACAAATACAGATGGATTAAGATTCACTTCATATTACGCAGAAGCTATAGTCGCGTGTTTAGAGGTATAAAGTGTTTGCTGTTCTCTACATAACAGTTGATTATCACAGTGTGTATTCAGTCTGGCTCTGTGTATGGAAGAGACTATTAAACTTTTAACACAACATCCATCTCATCTCGCCGATATTATTTACATTCGGACTGCACCACTAATAAATGTTTTTGTAATTGGTACTCCATTTCACTGTCGATGTGTGGTCAGCTTCATTTAAACTACAGGAAGTTGTGAAGGCCTGTGTAATGAGTTTCCTGTCGGGGTGACTCATGCTTTTGTTTGTTTAAACAGCTTTGGTGCACTCAATAATTTGCATGATGTCCTAAGCTCTACCTGGATTTGTCCCGAAATCTTACTAAACAGATTAATGCACGGTCGGTAGATGCTATATTTCTCTCAGTACTTATTTTTCAGGTTTTAAAAAGTTTGTGGAAATGAACCGCCTTAGGCTAACATACATATACATGGAAAATAGGCTATTTCCCTGTCCGTAGCTGACAGCCTGATGGTGTTGGACGTTTGCTGGCAGCATGCAGTCCTCGTCATTAATCAGAGCTGCAGGGGAAGTTAATGAAGCCGGTTTGTAGAGTGTCGGCATCCAGTCAGTGAACCATGAGTTGTTTCTTGCTTGTCTTTCAGTTTTAAATGCTGTCCAGGGTAACTGACAGGACAGATGCCTCATTTGGACAGAGGATTAGTTTCAGCTGAACCCACCCGCATTTTCAGCACAACTTTCTGGGAGATTTATGTCAAAGGTGCCCTGATAAATCACTTATTTATTAGTGTGTGTCAGTGTGAGTCAGCATGCTGTGCTGTGGGCCAGATGCAGTCGTGTCCTCTCCTCAGTGACAGGGTGCTGGTGCCACGCCTCAGGAGAACACTTGTCACTCACCTGGAGTTATTCCCTGGCAGGCTGTTGCAGAAAGCGCCAACGATCTTTTTTTAGTGACAACTGAATGATTTAATTAAGGGGAAAATTCTCATTAAGAAAAATAAGTAGGTAAATATGTAGGAATAGCTTATAAGAATCAAGTTGTGCTGACAAAATTAACATTTTTAGTTCAATCAGATGGAGTTTTCTTTACATTTTTAGTAAAATACATTTAATAAAGCTCAGTCTTTTTTCCTTTTTGTTGCTTATACATCACTGTGTGTTTAATTTTCAGGTGTCTGAATATGCTTTGCACAAAAACATACCTGGAGTTTTGCCTTGATTCTTGCATGTTTGAGAAATCCTGAATGCCCATCTGAATGGTATCCCAGGGTAACCATTCAGGTGGGCAAAACGCCTGGGTGGGCCGAGCGGCACCTCGGAAGACAAAACTCCTCAGAGCTGGTAACTATAGAAAGTCTGTCTTTTATTTATTTTGGTTTCTGCTGTGAATATATGATATTTGTAATAAATTATTTTACCCTGCATGCTCGATTATTATCCATAAATCTGAAATGATTTTTCACTTGGTTCTTTTTTATATATATTTCACAGCATCTAGTTCAGTATTCATGAAACAGGAAAGCAGCTCTGCTCCTGATAATGATGTCAACAACATGACTACTGCAGAGCCCTTTTCAGATAATACTTTGAACCTGTGATCCATATGTACACTGTAAACACTGCACTCTGTGATGTGTGCACTTTGTAGCATACAGAAATAAAAGTTCGGGTGTACAAGGACACAGTGGTTGAGTGTATAGAACATTCATCTGCGTCAGCTCATTGTTGACACTTTTTACCCATCCTAAGCTTTGCCACAACTGAAGCAGCCAATACAGATTCATGTCTGACTTGACATTTCTCTTCTTTATTGATGGGTATTAGTTGTGCAGATTTGCTTTTCTTATAGGCTTGGGTCAGTATGAGATTCCACAATACCATAAGAGTAACAACAAATTTAAAGTAAAAGTTAATAACATGATAAAAACAAATGGCTTGTCAAATCCAGTGTTCGAGCATCATTATCTAACTGAATGAATTAGTTTGTGTGTGAAACCTTTAGCCTTCAAACTGGAACTGTCTTTGCTGTTTGTGCTTCTTTCAACATTTCAAAGTGGCTAAATGGTTTCTACCTGCAAATATAAGAGAAAGTTAACAGGTTTGTATCAGGAAGTGGACCAGCGGTGCAGTACGTCTAGATCAATACAGTAATAACTGAGTCGGGAGTCCATTCATGTGATGCTAGTCTATTTTAAAGGCAGGTTTTATTGTCCAGCATAACTCTTGTATCTTCATCAGCTCAGATAAAATGGCTTCACAGAAATGGTGTTTGTGCCCAGCAGTGATTTGGGGGATTTAGTGGTCACTGTTGATGCTTCACACAGTGGATTGCAGTTTTCTGGGCGATCATTAAAAAGCCTGGCCTGCCGTTTCTGATTATGGGCGGTACTGATTTTTTATTTATTTTTTTGTCTGAAATGTTGTTGTATATAGCAAGAAAGTCACCGAATTGGGAACAGTGGAATGGCTATTAACTGCAAACATGCGGACATGATCTGGTGGGCGGGTTTGTCAGTCTGTCTCTCACGGCAGAGCAAAAGAGAGCAGTGGTTGATTTTTATTCACCTTGGCCGAGGTGAATAAGATCTGCTTCAGCTGACCACCGATCTCCCAGAATTGAGGAGAGTTCTGTTTCAGTGGTCAAGCATGTGGTCGGTAGCTGGTAGCGTTAAATCATCATCATCTTGTTGAGGATATTCAGTCTTGTTCATAAAATTCTCAGCTTTATATTAAGAGACATGTACCAGCTCATAAAACCAGCTGTTGTGACTAAAGGGCCATTCACACCAAGAACAATGACTGTTACAATAAAATGATAATGATGGGAGCATTCAAACAGTTGAGTGCCAGCCTTTTGTAAGCAGTGATGGCAGCATCCTCTGCATGCTTCAGCTGTGCTGAGGCCTATAAAATGGGATTTAATGAGCATCTACGGCTGTTTGGTTGCACAGAGAAGGAGAAAAAAGTGGAGCAAGCCTCTTGAAAACTCATGCTGTGTAGGCTGACAGGAAATAGAAATTAAACCATTAGTGCCTCACATAGTACTTGGTGTTTTCACAAGCGGTAAATTGTTTTTAGGGTTTTACAAGAACTAGGATTATTATGCTCAAAAGTTTTTGTTATAGTCTTGCTATGGTGCAATAACTGATTGAAAAATTGGAGTGTTAGATTTGTCGTGTCCAGGGTTGGTAAGGCTGAAACTTGGTCAGTTTCAGTCACCAGCTGACTTTTCTATTCTGTGCATTTTTTCTATTCACATGTACAACTTCATCATCTTTGGCGTTTTACTCTGTAAACCACTTCATTCTGATTCTCCAAAATCATTTTCTGCTGTTGGTGACACTGACTGGTTGGGTTGGGGTCACTAGGCCAGTCCACCAGCAGCCTGAGTTTTTGAGCAGACACAAAATGAATACATTTTGAGTGTGTGAGATGTAATTGCACATGAGGTTGGTTTCACTCCTCACCAACCTCTAAAAGCGTGACTATAACTCAGCCTTTATAGTGGCGCTCTTAGAGGTTCGCATTGACTGCACACAAGCCCAGTTTTGTTAGGCAGTGAGAAACCCCATTTCTCTTTATGAGAACAGATCCCACATTTCTTTTTGTTTTATTTTTCTAGAATGACAGTTCTCATTGAATTGTTCACCTTTTCTTCTCTGGATGATTTAGTTTCCAGATGTCCCAGATAATTAGGAGGATTCATCAGGGAAAATAATTGTGCACCAGACTTCTGCTGTCCGTCCTCATACTTGATAACTTTTTTAATCTGTAGGCGAGCTTTGTAATTTATGCGTTGCAAATTATGAGGGATTTGTGCATTTTGAAGAAGCATTCCAGTACAAGACTCATCTGCACACCAATGAAGCTGTTGGCAGATGAGTTCAAGGTTGCTACCAGTGTTGATGCTGTACAAAGTGGGGTTAGACATTACTAGAGGAATGTTGAGTAGCTCCAGCCTCATTAAACACAATTCAGGGTGTCATTGTAAATGTCAGGGTCTCACAGAGCCATGGTCGAGCTGCAAGTAAGAATAAATTCAGGTGATTCCCCCACAATAGCCACAGAGAACGGTTTCATCCAACTTAAACTGATAAATGTGCCTGCGAACATTTTTCTCAAAATGATTTATGAATAAAAATGAGGAGAAAATACTCTGACATGAGGAGCTATTACCAGCTATCCCTCCATTGTATTGCATACTGATCCAGGCAGGCTGCTCTCACAGCGCTCCAATAAAATATAATTGCCTGTCCGACTGGAATGATTGATGACTTAAAGGAGGGGATGGGAGGGTTGTTGGTCTATGGCAGATATTTAAAAAGTCTCTTTGGATTGCAAAGTATATCTAACTGCTATGCACTGCCCATAAATGAATGAAAACAGAGATGAGATTGTAGTAGTATGAAAGTTGACGCTAGAGGTACATCAACTGCAGTTTTCTAAGCGATCTTAAAGAAGCCCATCCTGCTGATTTTGATTTTGGCCAATACCGGCGTTTTGCCTGAAATGTTGAGAAATTTAGCATTAAAGTCACTAAGTTGGGAGCAGTGGGATGACTATTGCTGGTGTGACCCCTGGGGGATTTGACATTTAACTCAAAGTAGGATTTAACGTATTGATACTCGCGAATGAAAAATTAATACTTTCTGAGGGGAAAAAAATATAGATAAATATCGTAGAATTGATAAAATTACACAGCCCTAGTATTTTTGCCATTTCACCAAAGAGCCTCTTTAAACTGTCATTGCTATTACTGGTACTGTTTATGTATAAAAAACCTATAATATATAAACAAACAATGCTTAGCCTGGAGGGGGCGCAAGCAAAGCCTGGTGGCCCGCCAGGTTTATGATGCACCGGGGAAACCCTGCATTTTTCAATATGTCGTACAAGTTTTCTTTTCTAATGGCATCTTAGATGTGTGCCTCCTCTGACTTTCTTTGAAACACCTTGATAATAATAAAAATATTCAGTAAAAATATTTAATGCTTCTGATGCTTTGTTCATCAGATTTTTTTGATTTTTTTTTTTGCATTTCTAACCAGCCATTCACCAGCCAGGGCCAATCAGCATGAAATTGCCTACTAGCTATTTATCTTTAAGTTTCTACCAGCACGGGGTAACTCAGAAACGAACCCAATGCTGATTGATTGTTTCTGCTCTCATTTTGTTCTCTGGGTCCAATTTCCAAAGTGAAAGAGTCATTATTGTAACATGCCATTAATTGTTATCTTTTTTATTATAGAGCCTCAACAGATGACGTTTAGGCAAGAATATCTTCATATTGACCGTTTTGATCCAAAACCAAGAATTCCCTAAACACACACACTCCCACCCTCTGTATCAAACCAATGGGAAGAGTCTGTTTCTGGTTATCAGTTTTGAGCTGGAATCCACTGTTCTGTTGCAATATGTTGCTTTATTTGCTGTAGAATGAACTTGTGCACAGAGTTGAGCTCACTGTCACATGTTGCCTCGTCATTATGAATCACTGACCTGGAAAATAAAGTTCAGCTTGTAGGCTTCTGTATGTCATTGTCAGGCGTTAGCCATAAAATCAACAAAACCCCTGCATAGTTAGATCCTCACGACTTCACTTAAAGCTCGGGCTGCACATTTGAAAACAAGATAGCTTCATCAAATAAAGTGAATGTGGCAGAGAAAGCAACTGTATTTCGTTGAACACAGTGGGGAAGCGGCTATGTGGGTTAATGCCTTTCAGTTTGGGGTTCCACTATCCATGGATACCCAAACTCTCGCTAAGACTTCCAGAAACAATGCAGAAAGAAGCGGGAGAGTGAATGCTGTTGCTAGGTCCTTCAGGAACTGCTTGACAAGTGCCCAGGTTGACGTCACCAGCTGATTTGCACATCAATATGTCGAGGCAGAGGCTGCGCTCAACACTTGTTTTTCAGTCGGATTGTTGGTGAGTTCAGTCCATAGATCTCTGACTTTGTTCCCACCAAGGATGAGTAGCAATGGCTGATCTAGCTGGTTAGATTACCCAAGTTGGACATGAGAGTTTGTGATGGATACATTCACGAGGTATTTGCTTGCTATGCCACACTGTGAGCAATGGATTGATAGGTTCTGTGTCTCTTTCTCCCATGCTATTTACAGAAAGCTGGAGTAACATTTTAAACAAACCTTAATTGGGTTTTCTGTGGGGGACAACCCCTAACTGCCACCCCCCTGGGCTTCAAGAACAGATTACTGTAATTATCACAATACAGGCGTGCTCCAAATTTAGCCACAGCTAACTTAACTAAGCAGATGTTGCATCTGATTACTCAGCTGCTGTCTATTCAATGAGTAGCAGGATAAACAAGGCATGGCTGGGATTGGGAGAGTTGCATCTAAGGCAGCCTGGTGTCTGATGTAATGACTGTAAGTGAAAATAGGTGTATAATTAAATAATGCAGTATTATACAAAAGTCCTGCTCCTGTTGGTTTACATATTTTTTGCAAGGATATAAGTAACAGATGTTCTAAAAGTATAGAAATGGTACATATGGGTATCTGTTCCTGTTTCAGTATTGCTGATTTTTCAAGAGGTTTTTATTATTCATGTAGTAGATTCAACCTATGTATTTGGGTGGCATGTACAAAGACGCTAACTTTGGTTTTAGAGAATATACTTGTGACTCCTACTAAACAAAAATTCTTTAGGAAAGTCTGACTTTTATTGCTGTGTACTACTGCTGTTACTGTTGCGGCTGTAGACTGTACCAGCTTAGCTCTAAATCTGTCACTAGAATACTTCTGCTGTGTGCTTGTAGGGTTTTGAATTAATTGCTGAGCTTAAACATTCAACCATATGCTGTCATAGATTTAAAGAAAGTACTCGCTCAGTTCTGATGTTTTAATGGTCCGGTTCTCTGTGCCAGTTTCTGAACTTATTTTCTATCTAATCATGCATTCTTCAGGGTTCCCATCGAGGGGTTATGAGAAACCCCACCAGGCTAAAACTAGGTTTATAGTTTACGCATTGAACTGGGCGCGAATTCATATGCACCAGTAACACCATCCAGACCAGTGTGCATTGGCCTCTCACCTTCACATTTTTGCCAGTCAATTTTTTGGAGTGCACTGATTGCAGTTTTCTGGGGCTGATTACCAATCTTTAAAAAGCCTGACCTGCTGATTCAACTTTGGCCGATACCAACTTTTTTATTTATTTGTTTTTGTCTAAAAAGTCGCTAAATATAGTGATCAAGTCATAAAGTTTGCAACAGGGGGGAAACAATTATCGGTGCATGCTCTTTTTTTTTTTACTGTGGTCCATCTTAAATGAACTCTGGGTCAAAGTATTACTATGCAATACAAGGGCTCAAGTTAGTTAACTACATGCCCTCGTTGCTCTGTGCAATCATTGTTTATTAATCTATAATATCCTCCTTGACATGGCTATTGTCCCCGATATGGCTAACTTGCTTGGAAATATCAAAACAAATCTCTTCCAGTGTTTTTTATTTCATTTTTTCAGCATCAATTATAAAAAATTTTTCTCTCTCTGCTTTGCTCACATCAGAGCCCCAAAATTATTCTTAAACTCAGAGAATCATCTTAACTTTGAACAACTATCACTTAAATGTGTGTTGTTGTTTTTTTAAAACTGACTGAAAATTAATGGGTTCTGTTAGCGTACATTTTACACCACTTACTTATTCAGAAATGAGCTTAGAACATAAAGTAGAAGAAACAGTTGTGTGCCGGCTTCTAGCAAACCCTAAAATTACAGCCTTGTCTCACTTAACACTGTTAAGTGAGACAAGGCTGTAAATGTATCACCCCAGCGTCTCCTCCGCTGTGCTGCCATTGTGATGACAGGGAGGATTTTTCCCTCGTGTGTCAAGACTTTTCAGTCCTGACTTTTAATCTCCTCTGAGATGAGCTGAGGCTGTGTCCTTTCACAAGGTCGGCCATTTTCTGTGTTTTCTGCTGCATCAGGTGATCGTGGGAAGCTCGGCCTGCTTTGTGCTGAGCACTTGGCGCACGCGCAAACACACACCTTCTGTCCCGACTAATTCGCACACCTTATTCCCTGTTCACAAAAGGTGCGTGGATTTCCATGCGTCCTACTTATGCAGGCGGACACTGACTCGATAAAAACGTGGAGTTGTGTCAGTGTGAACTCGGTGTGTGTGTTGGTGTTCTCAGAATAGCAGTCCAGAGCTACTCTTAGCTCATGTTTCAAACCTTTATAAACAAATTAACTGTCATCTTGTGCAGGTTTGGTGGGACTGGAATTAATCACAGCAAAGATGATGCCTTCATTTGTGTAGAACTGCTTCCTGACTGCCCATATTTCTACAGTAAGTGAATGTGTTGGCTGCTTTTTTAGCAGAGAACCCAGAGGATTATGTGTGCAGGAAGTCTGCCTCAGATGTAGAGGCAGCTGCTTCGGTGGGGCTTGTGAAGATCACCTCCCTTCTTTCTCTCCTTTTGGTGTCTCTCCTGTAGGATTACTTAATCTGCCTGGATGAACCCATTGTTGTTTTGGGTCATTTCTCCTGTGTTGCTGTTGACTATTTGACTTGGAGGAAGTCATGTTGTTTATGGTGTCGCAGCAAATATTCCAGGTAAGGTCTGATTCCAGGGATAAGGATTGTGAGAGATTGAGGAAAGATGACTGCATCCTCCTGTTTAAACCAAGTGACTGGGACTTAGTTGAGTTAATAATTGTGTGAAAATAGTGCTTACTTATGGTAAAAGAAGAGTAAGGCTGCGGGTGAGCCTGAGTTTATTTGAGTTCCAGAAATGGACAGGTTTTTACAAGTTTTAAACACTTGAAGCATTGTAGTGGTTCTGACAAACAATATGCTACACATTAGAGTTCAGCGGTATACTTTTTTTTCTTGTTAGTTGCCGATATTTAAATTGGGGCTCCTATTGTTCCACACCAGATATATGTATTGAGTTCAACTGAAAAAAAAATGTTCTCCTGCCTCCCAATTTCTTTAATAGCATATTTTTGTTTTTGTGAAGTTACAGTAAATGCTTAATAATGGTTATAAAAATGCACTGATCACAGCATTTCGGGCAGATTTGTGGTGTATACTTAATTTGGGCAATGTTTTAAGAAATATTGCTAGATTATTTTTTCCCTTTGTTTTTAGCCTTCCTGTTTTGTTCTTACATAGTTATATGTCTAAGAATCAGATTGGATGTCTCAACCTAATTATGAGAACAAAGTGTTTTACTAATATAAGAAAGGAAATTAACTCCTTTTCAGGCTTCTTGTCATCACTTCTAAATGCCTCTCACGTACTGAAAATGTATATTTTTAGTATTCAACTTCCTTTTTTAAACACAGACATAAAGATACAGATACTACTGGTTCGATGCATCTCTACACATTCTGAGCTGCTGTAAGAACTTAATGTGTCAACCAATAATATTTATTGTGGTTTAAAACTCTGGCAGGATGTTCCTGTCAGTTTTATAGGAGTGATTTTCAGCTCCTTTACTATGATTGCACCTGCTGTCAGAGTCAGTATTCGGATCCATGTGAACACTAAAGCAAATTTAGATCTGTTATCGCTTGTTGCTGTTTAACAAACACCCTAAGCCCTGGCAGTGCTTCTCTCATCTCCATCAGCCGGGAGCTAGCTAGGACAAACGTGGAACCTTCTTAATTGAAGAAAAGTCAGTCCAAACAGTGACTGCTTCAATGGATTGAATATGACATGGAATAAACTTCACATCTTTTGAAGCTCAAACAACTCTATTCTTTGTTTTTTCAGAAAATCTGTCTGGCGATGACTCAGAAAGTTGCTATGTGTCTTGTTTACAAAATTAAAACAATTTTGGGTCATTCATTCTTTCTTTCAGATAAATATCTGAAAACCTGGGGATCATCCTGGTCTGTTACTTTCTCAATGTTTGTAACAGCAAGTTGTCGAGCTCAACAACAAGCTCAACTTGATGTTGAGCTGAATCACTAAGTTGGAGGTAACTTTGCTCCTTGAGCTGGGCGATGGTGTAGCAGAGAGTCCATTCGTTTATACTTCCAGTGACATTGTCACTACAAAAACTTTTACTCTGGGGTTTCTTTTTCTTTTCTTGTGTAAAACCTTTGAAGTGTTCAGTTTTGGGAAACAAGTTTCATTGTGTCCGGAGAGGAAACTTGATCTTAAAGGTATAAATAAGTAAAGATGCACCGATACGGTTTCTCATTAGTGCTCATTAATTATTCACAGAAGAGAGGAGTAAATGCAGCATTTGTGAGGGCTTTTGCTATAAAACTATAAATGTCACTTCTACTAATTTATAGCGAAGGCAAACTGATTTAAATTTGACTTTTTCTATAAAATATGTTTGAAATGAAAATTTTACATCCAAAGGGCCATCCATAGTGTGAAAGACTATGAGGGATTTACTTCATGTTTTCCTTGTTGGGGAGGATTTTTGACATTTTAACAGTTCTTTGGCTGACAGTGGCATGATCTGCTGTTTTTCTTGTGCCTCCAGGTGGAACAGTGTAATCATTTCTAGTGTCTGTCTTGTTTCAAAATATTTCAGCTCAGTTGTGTATGCTGCCTGTTTCTTGTCAGTCATTTTCTTTTTTAACGACTTTGTTTACCCTCATCTGTCCTGGTGCCCCAATTACAACCATCTGAGTTCTGCCTTCTGCATTCCTAAGAATAAACTCCAAGATAAGTTTTGACATTCATTAAACATTTAAAATCACTCATGTTGGCATTTCAAAGCCTCCAAAATTAGATTTATCCCTCACCTTCAGTTGAAAGCTTAAAAGAATAAAACCGAGCAACTTTGTTGGAATAGATTCTGACTTCCTGGTATCTGCTGAAAGTCTTGCTCTCGCTCTCGCTCTCTGTCTTGCAGTCAGAATTAAACATGTTGAAAATACTGTCCATTTAATAACTTCTCTGTGCTTCCTCCAACTTCATCTTTAAAAGCACCACACTGAAACTTAGAGTGGCCAACTCTGAGTATCCGTCTGTCTGTATCAACTTCGGCTCCAAAAACATTGTTGTCAGAGCAACCTGGCAGCCCTTAGTTATTTCACTGACAGGAAAAATATTGGATTTTCCTATTTTCTACCTTGTTTATCACCAGACATGGCCAGTCAAGCAGAAAATGTGCTTACCAAAGGATTCCCTCCTGCATCCCAAGTAATGTGTATTTCCTCCACAATTTTGCAATTGTTTGTGTGATTTTTTTTTTTTCGCAACCAAAATTACTGATTTTGTGGTGCTACTTTAGAAATTTTCACAAGGAAGTTTGCAATAATTTTTTCTCTTTAAGACAATTTATTGCAAGGCCTGTAAAATAATTTCCCCCTACTGCCATGGAGAACAGAGTGAAACCGCTTTTCTCAGTTCGGTTTTTTGTGCTTATTTATAACAGTGAATATGGCTTCACTCATCATATTGATCTGGAACTATAACTTCACATGAAGTAAGACTGACGCAGAAAGAACTGCCACCTGCAGGTGTGAGTTGGCAGTCACTTAAACCCAGGGGTTTTTGAGCAATTTTATGGAAAATTTGCAGTAAACTCAATTATTCATTGTACAGAAAAAAGTTTCTGGGGATGTGGGTATCTTTGTGAATTTACGCAACTGCGGAAGGGCGATAAACTCTAACGTATGTGTCTAAGTATTGTATGTTTGACCTTAAACTTCAGTTTAATTCATATGAATTATTTTTGGGTGCAAGACTTATGACACAACTTAAGTACATTTAAAAGCTTGTCGCAATAAGCAATTAATCACGTAATAACTTAAAATGAGCTCGATAATTTCTACTCTGATGATGAATAGTTTCCTAAGGGAAATTTTGTTTACACAGACTTAATCATCCATTTTATTTCCATTTTCTCTCTTGTTTTTGGTTGTTGTGTTTTAGTCTTGATATTTAAATTTCTTCCAGTTCCTGGGGAAATTTTCATTATTGTGCCGTTATTTCACTTGAAAATGGTCTCAAAACGACAATATTATCGTTTATCACAATAACGTCTGGAACAATTTACCGTCCAGTAAAATTAGTTTTTGTGACAGGCTTCTGCATGTACGTAGATTCTGTAATTAATGCCAGCTGTCTGATGTAGTGCAGTTGTAGCTTGATCAGGCTTTTCACCTTGATGGTGAAAAGCCTGATCATTCCAGTTTGGCCTGAGAAGGGAACTTGAGAGCAGAGGATGGCAGCGTGGCCCGGGTTGGTGTTCAACTGTTGATTCACACATGGTGTGTGTGCCAGAACCTCCATGTGTTTACACTGTGCCGAAATCCTGCTCGTGATTTTCATGATTATTTCTCTCCCTTCTTCCCTCCCTTCCTCTCTCTTTTCATGTTCTCCTCATTTTTCTCTACAACACTCATCATTCCCTCAGCTCTGGGTCCCCTCTGATTCCTCCCACACTTTTCTCTCCTCTCCCCCACTCCTCAATCCCCTCGTCGTCATCTCTCTTGCCTCTACATGTGATTCCCTCTGTCTCATTTGTCTTTTGCCTTCCTGATCTACCTCTTCACATCTTCTCCCTCTCTCTCTCGCTCGTCCCTCACTCCCTCCCTCCCTCTCCTCTGGCAGGCTGCTCATTGCGGTGAGTCAGTATCATGGAGGCAGGCAGCGGGGCTGCCGCAGCGGTGGGGAGTGCAGCACTGGGACTGCTGGGAGCCACAGCCACGTCCAGCCATGACATCCTGGACAGGTAAGCAGCTGGCACACACCCCCACCCTCAACGTTAACTCTATGCATTGCGTGTGTGTGTGTGTGAGAGAGAGAGAGGTAAAGGACCACACCTCAGGTAGGGTTTTAGTGAGCATGCTAGTTTGTTTATAGTTATTGAAGAAGTGTGTGTTTGAGGATTTAATGTGTGTGTCCATTTTTGTCATGACTTCATGTTCCTTGGGTAAATAGCCTGCTTTACGACAGTTAAAAGATTTGGTGTGTATGTTGGTGTGTGCGTGTGCGCACATGTATATGTTGATGGGTGAGTTCCTCAAGGAGAAATGACACCAAGGTATGCGCAAGCAGGGGAGAGAGAGGAAGGGGGGGAGGCATCGATGTTTAGCCGTGCCTCACTGCGAGAGCTGAGCTGATAGGGTGAGTTTGCACAGTCACCACCCCACCCTGTATAAAGTTTGCCCCCCCCCCCCCCCCCCCCCTCCCCACCCCATCCACGACTCTACTCCCAAACAGAGCCTATCAGCCCCCATAGCAACTGGAAGACGGCCGTCCCTAATGGTCTCTGCTGGAAGCCTCCATTCACATCTCCAGCAGCCCCAGTCATTCAGCACGACTGACACCATGCAGCTTTCAGCCAATTACGTCATCGTTCCAGCTGCACGCCCACACCAGCATGCTCGTGCAGTGTCATTACACACACGCACGCACACACACACATCCTCAACCATGCGTTACACGCCAACAAACACACATATGGACCTGCATCTAAAAATCCTGCTTCTAATGCTGGAGGCTGTTTTACCATAAACACACACAACATTCCGGCGCATGGCGGCTTGTCTTAGCAGCCAGCAGGTGCTGTGGGGGATGTCACTTCTTTCCTCTACATCACAGTTGTTAATCTTTGTTGGGCTAATCTCAAGCACTTCCTGGGAATCTCTTCTGGCACGTTGGGCGATGAGACAGACATTAAGGCGATGAAGTGTTCAACTTTCTGTTTGCCTTGCTGCTGTGGTCACCGTCATTAAATGATTTGTATTCAAAAGTATTCAAACCCTTGCACTTTAGCACTTTGTGACATTACAGCCACAAACTACTGAGTATTTTTGTCTGATTTTATGTGACCAACTCAAAGTAGCACATAAATGTTAAGTTGAAGAAAAATTAGGCATGCTTTTCAATTAAAGAAAAACAAATCTAATAAGTGAGGATTTATTTGGTTTCAGCCCTGTTGAGTGGATATTTTGTAGAACCTTTTAGCTGTCTTCATAAAACACTGGCATGTCAGTCAGATTGAATGGAAAGTATCTGTAAGCAGCAACTTTCAAGTTTGTCCACAGATCCTCAACTGTATTTAGGTCTGGACTTTGACTGGGCCGTTCCAATACACAAATTTGCTTTTAAGGGTGGTGGTCCTGCTGGAAGGTGAACCTCCACCCCAGTCTCAAGTAGGGGTGCACTGATAAATCGGGCCCAATTTCCTTACTTTGGTCGATACTTGAGTGAGAAACCAATCTTATCCACTGATCTTATCTGCCTCTGCAAAGATCTGAAAATCACCTACTGTCCCCTTTTGCTCTGCAGTGAGAGAGAGCTGATGGACAGACCCACCCACCAGCTCACGTCTACAAACTCAGCAACTTTGGATGATATGAACCTAAACTTTTACCAGGATATTTTGGGCTACTATTGTGATAATGAAAAAAGTGACAATCAGAACTATTTACTGCTCCTTTTTTAGGTGTGGCAGTGACTGCATGACGCAGCAACCATAGCCCCACAAACACAAATAGTTGTATTTTAATCCATTTGTAATATGCTTCCTAAGGACACCGTTCACGATTTCTGACACTAAATTGCACACAATAAATGCATTTAGTCATGTTTTTTAATTGGCTGATGAGCATTGGTGAGCATTGATGAACTTAGTGAACGAACAGTGGAAAAAATACTAAAACTATCGATGCCAACAATAAAGGGTTTTCTTAAGCATTAATTGGAATTTATTGTGACAATGATAAAGCTAAATTCATGATATCATGATTATCATAAGAAATTTATTTTTAAATGATAAATGGTATGATAAATACCCACACATATTTGTCTCTTTAGGGACTTTTATGACCAAAAAAATCTGTCAAAATCTGAATCGGCAGGTCAAACAGCAATCGGTGCACCTCTTTCTTGAAGTGCACCCAGTTTCCTATTGTAGCCTATTCCTCCAGTCCTGCTAAGGGAGCTTGATGGTGTTTTTTTCTCTGCTGGATTAACATTATGTTATGTGTTTTTTTGTTGTTGTTGTTGTTTTTTTAGGGCTAGGGATAACCATTAAATCTACTCAGGCCCTCCACCTGCCCTCCGTCCATCTCCGCTCCTGAACTAGGTCTAAATCCTGCTCTGGGGTTACCATGGCAGCAGCAGCTTAGCATATATTAGACAGCGGTCCAACATGGCAACTGACAACAGTGTGGAGGGGAAAAAAAAAAAAAAAGAATGAGAGGAAGAGAAAGGCAGGGCGTTTTGCCAAGGCTAGTGATTTATAAAAATTTGTCCGAGAAATCCTGCTGGGTGAGGCTGGATCAGAGGATCAGCAGCTTGGGATCAGGAGGGGGGAGAGTAGAGGGGACGGGTTCCCCAAGATGACACCGAGAATTGGAGCTAAAAAGCTTTAGAGCTGCATTCTGTCTAGTGACTCTCTAATCCTGCTGGTTAGATGATTAATGCAGAAACAAATTCTGCATGAGGATATGTTAAAAACCACACTTTTCATTCCCTATTTATGTACATGCTCTGGCTGTTATATGTAATATGAGCACGTAATATTTTCAATGCGGTCTACATTAGCTATCCCCTTTTACACAGCGACGTACTCAAGTTCACGCACTGCAAACTTTAATGGACACAAAACATACAAAGCAAATCGTTGCCTGATTCTTTGTTTCAAGGAAAGAAAAATGACTGTAGGCAAACACATTATTCATGTGGTGTAAATCTTCCCTGAACTTTGACTTTACTACAAAAAGTACAATTTACTCTTCCTAACTGTTGTTACAATACTGTCATAAAATATTTCATTAGTTGATCTCCTCTTCCGATGATCCCTAATGGAAATTTGATTAATCGGACATAAAGTTGAAATGGCATCCTTTTTTGTCTTCAAGCTACAGTACATAACTTTTACAAAATAAGTATTTCTACATATTTATTAAAACTGTCACCATGTCGTGTCAGTATAATATTAGACAGAGAATCTGTGAAAAGGTTTATCTCCTCCATTAGCTACTACTGACATCTGAAAAAATACAGCACTCTCAACCAACAGCAACCAGAGTCAAGAGGAGGGTCTTACTGCTCTCAATCATCCTCAGCTACTTGCTTGCTCAATGTGCTAATGGCGGAGAAACAGCTTGGCATTCCAAGTAAACAGTTTATCTGTCATCATTGGAGGCCATGTCAACTAGCCTGAGCATTCATGGCAGCCTCTGTTATGGTGAAAGCAGAGAGCTATGGGGAGGGTATGAGCAGTACCTACACAAGCCTGATTGACCGGGAGCAGCTCATTTGTTCAGATAACAGCAGGAACACAGGAAGAAGGCAGAGGAGTTCGACAGTTTTAATAAAATTGTGAAAAGCATATGTTTTTTAATGAAAGTTATACATTGCTGCTTTAAAGCTAACGACTTAATTCTGTTGTAACCGGTATACCTTCACTTTCCTTCAAGTAAACTTCACACGCACACCATCTATATACAGGCAGCGTAGAAGTTTATCAGACATGAGAAGTGTTCCATCTGTGGATCAGAGTTCGCAGTTCTCAGGATATTTGTAGTATCAGGTTGAAGACTTTTGTTTACTCTCTTAAGGTGTTAGAGTTTCTGCCAGGCCTGTGAGCAATGATGTCTGTTAATAATTCAGAACCATCGATCCAAAGGCAGGCGAAAGCACCTGAAAACGACCATCAATTCTGAGATTCCTGTCAAAAGCATCTCATCCTAACTGGTTAACACAGGATCCCTAATGTCCCCTAAACTCTCCTAAAGCTCCAGCATGCTGGTCACGCAGGGTGTGTTCCCACCAGACAATCCGGTACAATCCCAGTTTGAATGGGGACCAAATGCAACATTTCCTCCTTTGTCAGCTGGTGCAGTTTGCTTTCACACTCTGCTGTGTCAAACAAACCAAACCCAGTGAAAAACCAGTTTACTCACTCGCCTGTGGTGGCGCTGCACCAGGAACCACTGAAGAAAATTACATGAAAACCCCAAGAAGACATGAGCGCAACTTCCTACTTTGAAAAATGTAAACAAAAATTGAGTTGTGTTAGATTTTAGCGGTTGTAGAATTTCTCCTTTGTCTTTGACAAAATACCACGAGCCATTTTGTTTTGGTTGTATTTACCCAGAATGCCCTGCACTATATTCCGCTTCCTGCTTTTTGAGCAGACCAGAGTTCACTTTTTTTTGTAAACATCAGAGTTTGATTGTGCATTCACACTTCCCCAAACAAACCAATCTTTCTGGGCAAATATAATAGAAATTGATTAAAGCGGAGGGGAGGAAATAGACCAGAGGACACACCAACGTAAGTCCATTGGGGGGAAAGACGAACAAAAGTAATGTTGTTGAGACCGGGATGATATGAAATTTATTGTGCGGTTCATCCGTAAAACTACACAAACACTACCATCAACTACTCAGCCGCCCGCCGTGTTCAGTCTATCCGCTTACCTGTATAAATAATCCCGCAGCGCTCTTCCCGCCGTTCGCTTTCAACCAGCAGCTCTGCATCGCCCCAGTCATTTTAAGGATTCTTACTGGTCCCCTGAAAACGATGAAAACCCGGGCATTATCATTAATCAATAAAATCCCCGCGGGCCAAACTTGAAAATTGGATGTTATGTTGCTATCACTTAGCTTTCGTCAATAACTCAGAGGCGGAAGTCAGAGCTCCGCGCAACGCAAGTAATGTCCCGGCCGGAACACGGTGCGCTAAAGAACAAAACATAAATTAACGAAGCTTCGAGGCAGATAAATCTTCCTCGAGGAATTTTAATAATCGAGGTACTCGAATCATTCGAGAAATCGTTTCAGCCCTAGTTGGCACACATTGAAACTGTGATCACAATTGTGATTCTAATGAAAATGTTTAATTACACACATGATGGGACTGTTTATGGTGTGAACCAGGATGGTTACTGAGCTGTAAAACAGTCCAATGACTCAAACAGTACAGTGCGCCAGATCAGATGAGTTGGACAGAGTTTTTTTCTTCTTCTGGAGAGTTATGTGTATGGAGGTGTCGTCTGTGATGCCATATGTAGGACAGATAGTCCGCCTCAGTGGGATAGGAGCTAAACTCCTGGCCAACTGGAGCGATTTCCAGTCTGTGGAGAAGATCCAGATTGTGCATAAGGTGATAATTGCATGCGTTGCTCACTAATAGCTTGTGCTGATTCTTCCCTCTCTGTTTGTTGTTGGTTGTTTTGTTATTATTTTTCTTTGGTACAGGAGAAGTTTTCTCTAGCTAGAACAAGGCAAATACTTCAAAGGTGCATCAGTGAGGATTTCTGACATGATTAAATGTGGAGGGAAAAAAACCAGTACAGATTTAAGAGCTTTTAAATGGATAGCGTACTTGGCACGGTTGAAATAAACGGATCCAAACGTCAGCTGTGACCTCAGGCTGGCCGTTCTGATGTGCGACTGTCTGAGCCAACCTGAACCTCTCACGCCGATGGGACAGACACGTTCTGAATCACATCCCTCAGTTCCAGCGAGAACACGGACACAGTGATGTGTTGTCTATAAACTGGGAACATGGTGAGAATTCTCGGTGCCCAATGGAGCTGAAGCTGTCTTATTAATATCACAACCAACTGCTTTATTTTGAACAGAGAAATACACAGTGACAGGTCTGTTTTCATTCAGAGTTGAGGATAGTGCTTACTAAAACGATTCTTTTCTGCAGCTAGTGGGAACTGCTGACTCTGTCTAAAAACTTGAAATGCAACTTTTGTGACAGTTGCTTGTGTAGATCTGTGAATCTTGGCAGTTACAATACTTTAGCTCAGTGTTTGATATGTGTTGCATTACAGCAATGCTTATTGTAGCTGGGGTTGGGACTTTAAAGTGTTGATGTCTATTAATTAATTACATAGATTTTCACACATTAAAGATTTTAGCACAATTTTTACATTTTTTTAACATACAAAAGTCCTGAGCAAGAATCATTGTATTCTTGTGTTTCTGTTTGTTTGTAGCAGTTATGCAATGAAAAGTAGGCTAACATCTGTGGGGGAAAACCAGGAGACGAAGACGGTTCTTTCATTTTTGTCCCTTTTCTCAGACTCGCTGTGTTCTTTAATGTGCTGAATGTTTAAAGATGAAACTTGAACCCAGCATGATCAAATTCAGTATTAATGTTAGAATGACATTGAGACAAACCTCATGGTATGTTACCATAGCAACATCACCTTTGGTTTTTAAACAGTCGTTGTATGTAGCTTTCCATGCTAACTATTCAGCATGTATATATATTTTTTTGATGTAGTTTTCTGGTTTTGTTCTGCTGTGTGCTAGATCCGTACCTTTCAATTCAGAGAAACCTTTGCTTTTGCTGCTAAAAAAATTTTTGTCTAGAGCCGCGAAATAATATAGCTTATAAATATAAGCTATATTAAATATTTGAAACACGAGAAAATTAAATCTAATTGTATTTTCCTGATTTCGGAACAAAATGAATAATTTTACTTTTGCAAAAGGAATAAAGTGATTTATTTTGTATAATGAGGTCATTAGAAAACAAAGATGGGTTGCCCACATAACAATATAAATTGTATACATTAAAGCTAAAACTATTTACATTCTTTATATTTTAAAAGCCTTGTACCATTGGTGCCATTCTATTGCAGATATTTTTTTGTAAATGTTGCATAAACATCATCCAGAAGTAGGACTGTCACCATAGCACATATTCCTGGTTGATAAATTGTCCCAGACGTTATTGCGATAAACATTAATATTGTTGTGTTGAGAGCATTTTCAAGTAATAATAATGTAAGAATAGTTTCTTACAGATCAATAAACTTTAAATTCTGATGAACATTTAACACTGGATCTGGAAGATATTTTAAATATCCCCAATAAAAAAAATAAAATGAATCATGAAGTATCTGTAAACAACGGTCTCTTTCAAAATAAGGGCTACTTGAGACCAAATCACCATACTGAAGACTTCTATCATCCAGTTTTTGGTAGAAAACTGGATGATACATGCAAGTGAAAATTATTGAGTTTGTTTTAATTTGTCATGCGATTAATTGATTTACGGATTATTGTGACAAGCCTGTCCAGAAGAACTGCTAACCCGCCTTTCTGCTACTGTAGTGTTTTCAGTTTTTGGCTGAATTTATTAAAATATTTATTAGAATCTTTGAGTGAAGTGGTTTATAATAAATTTTATAATTGCATAGCTCATAAAATTTTAATGCTCAGTTGCTGCGAATGTTATTTCGCCTATCGGTTTAAACCGACATGTGAAGCTGAGGCGCTGTATATTCGCTGTAGAGCTGAGCATGATGTCCAAGGAGCTCCCTGCAGCATTCCATCACCACTCATTGGCTTTCCTTTCATCAGCGCAGAACAGTAATGTTCTCTAGAGGGTTGTATTGGCAGTTCTAAAAGTGGCTTGTATCCACGTGTTTTCCGTTAAGGCTTTCGTTAAGAGTTGTGGATATAAACAGTGATCACATCCATCCAATCTGGCACACTTGTTGCTAAGACTCTTCCGTGCTCGCGTTCCTCACGGGATCCCTTAACATATTTGTCATTGACAAATCAGATTTCATTCTGAGCCGTTTCTGACTTCTTCCTACGCAGATGCATATGAAGATATGATTACATGACGCCTTGAATCTTGTAGAATGTGATACAAACTAAGACGTTTTATTACACCTGTGGTCAAATGTTACTGAGATTCTTCTGTTTTGCTCAACATTTACTAGTGACATACATGATATCAGATTTACTCACACGCATCAGGACATTGCTCTCGAAACTGCTTAAACTTTTACAATTTCAGGCTAGATGTTGAACGAGCAAGAAGTTCCCCCACCAGAAGCATCAAGGTGGGCGTGGCCCTCACCAGTTAATCGCAGTCTACATTCTTCCAACTCCATTTTTTTCACATCTAATCTTTTCTGTTCTATCGCAGCCTGCAGCAAAAGCAGCTCCCGCTTCTGTTCAAAAGTCAGGCTAGTGGCAACAGCATCAGCATCCAACCACGTGCCGGCAGCCTGCAATTTAGTTGGTCCTAACACACCCGAGTCAGTTAGATTAGCTTTAATGATAGCTCTAATATTATCCTTAGACCGTTTATCACCGACCTCCAACTGAAAATATTCAGCGATCTTTAACAATTGTTCGCGTGTGCAGCGCTCCAACCCGTCTTCAGACGGCTCTCGTAAAAACTCATCAACAGCAGCCATAACTTTACCAATTAGTCACCAAACACCTGAATTCCAGTCCCAACAGCAGCACTCTGAGCTCCCACAATCTCAAAACAACCACAGCGTCACAGTGACCCCGTCCCTCTAACTGCCTAACCAAAAGCTAACTAATCTCCCCCCCTAGTCTTCGGGTGTTACCGTGATGGGTTTTTATGCACTAACGCCCGAGAGTCCGGAAAAGCAACCAATAAATGGCGACCCCCCTGCAACTCCGGATGTGCTCCCGAGACAACTGCTCTGCCCACGTTCACACCACACTAAAATCCCCCCCCACAACAAACTCCATAAAGGAAGTCGTTGTTAAGCCTAGCAGGGACAGAACCACCACGACTTACTACGATTGCGATCACTCAAACTGCTACACAGACACACTCTCTCAAAACAGATGTATAATGGCCGCATCACTCACCAAACACGCTCGTCAACGTCCCCCAACAAGCCAGCGTACACAAATCAAAGCACAATACTCGACAGCTGATCTCCAATCTGGGTTCAAACTGACGAGCCCCCATTTGTCACGCCCCCCCATAGGCAATGACAAAAATGGGAGACAGACGAGCGGATCCAAATAACAATTTATTTGTTTCCCCAAAAAAGTATGCGCTTTGAGGACTGTTCAGCCAGTCCGAGAGAAGCGTGGAGCAGTGCTGCCTGTCCCGGTCAGGTCCGGAGGCCAACCAAGCAGCGCAGGTGGCTGATTAGATGCCAGTATTTATTAGCCACCAGGTGCGTTCAATCAACAGTCCATCACCCTGCTTCCTGAAAGAACAAAAACAAATAGTGGACTAGACTACAGACCCCTACTGGATAGGAGGGGACTGTCACACATCTCTTAAGTTCACCTGGAAAAGTTATGCTGCATTTTGGGGCATCTTGAAATTTCACCCCAAAGCTGAATATCCCTAACTTTTTGAGGAGTTTATATTTAGGCTTATTTAGCCCTTTTTGTATTGTTAGACTTTGTTTTCCTTTGAATTGATTTTTGTTTATGCAGCTATCTATGTAGAGCTGGTTGATATATTAGATCATAGAATGTGTCGACAATCCGCCAAAGCAGAGAGATTGTGGGATCGTCTTTAGAGCACATTCCACGCATTGCAGTCCCCTGCTCTCCTTTAAACACATCACTTTTGTTTTGTTCCTTTTCTTTAACCTTAATGAATAACTCTATGTTGCAGGGTTGATATGGTTGGTTGTCTTAATTACAATGGTATTGTATTTTGTTAGTCTTCCTGTTAAAAGGGAGTTTTTCTCTCCACTATCGCTGCATGCATGTTCAGTATCAGGGACTTTTGATGTACTAAACTTTGACCTTGATTTTTTTTTTCTTCCTTCAAATTACTCTTTTTCATTCAAAACTATTATGTCAACGAATGACATGTTTGTTTTAAATCGTAAATGATGGAAATAAACCAAAAATGTCTGAAATTTACTGAACTATTAATAACAAGGATAAATTAGAATGTATGTCATTTACTGCACATCTGTTAAGTGCCTTAAGGTGATATTTGTTGTGAACTGACACTATTTAAACAAAATATAATTGAAAAAAGAAAAAAATTACATAATTTTTTAACATCTTTTAAAGTAGGTCTAGTTGACTGTATGTGTGAACATAACTTCCAGAAAAAATTTCCCTCCTGCTTTATGAATTTAGCGCCCAGTGCTCTAAGCAGCATTCTCTGCCTTTTTTGTCTTTCCCACACAGACAGCTGTTTGCTTTTTGAAAAAGAGCTGCAGCTGAACACATACACGCACACACACACACAGGGGAAGCTGCAGCCTGCTGCCAGCTGAATAGGGTTGTACTTTCACTAGTCTCTACTGTGAACGTCATTGTAAAACATCACAAATGCTTGATTGTTGGTGAAAACACAGACCTTTATATATATATATATATATACAGCATATATATATATATAATTAATAATTGTTTCTTGAAGCTGTGAACATAAAAATAGGCCGCGATTTTTATATAACATGGCTGGCTGACTAACGGTATGATTCCAAGGAAAAGACGATGTTAGCAATATTGGTGAGAAGATTAATGAAAAACATATAATAGTATAAGCATTTTATATCAGTCTATCAAATTTAATTATTGATTAATTTTCGTTTTAAATATCCAATATACTGCCAAACTAATGAGGAGAACTTCATTTATCCGCCATTGGTAACTGAAGAGTGAGTGAGTTAGTTGATGCCACCAGCCTGTCTTAGCTCTGTCTTTCCTCTGCCTACATCCCCCAGAATGCCATGCGGTTCTGGATCAAAGTTCTGTGAAGTTATCAAAATTTTAAGCCATATTTTCTTTTGACATGGATCACGTGTCTAACACGATTGATATTATTGTTTTATCGCCCAGGTTAGAACAGATGTGTGGATGAGTATAACAACCTGACCAGTACACGCATTACAGACAACAAGATTTAGCTTTTTTGAATCAGCTGTCTTTCTTCTAAATGTTATTTTGTTCACAGCAGCTGCTCTCTCTCCAAGCTTGACTTTAAGTGATGATGGGAAAGTGCTGGATCAGCTCTAGATTGAGCCAGAAAGATATCACTCGTAGAACTTCTCCCAGCAGACGGACTTCTACTTCTTAAAAAGTTAGAAAGAACAAGCTGCCTCTTGGTAGGAGATCTTTTTCAAACTCCAAGAGTTTTCTACATTAGGTCATTGAAAGAGGCGAATTGTCTGAGTGTTTCACATTTGCTGGCTAGCTTTCCCACTGGTTGATGATATAATGAAATGAAATGATTACCCCCTCCAACATATTTTCAGTCAGACATGCAGTGGCTCCAGTGGTGAGGAGCAGTGGTTGAACAGAAATGCTGGGAGAGATTCATGTCTTTCATTTCAGAGCAAAAATTGAGCCGTTGTTCTTGTTATTGACCAAAATTGAGGCAAATGGAAATGTGCACTCAGGACTAAAACTTCTCACCATTTTAAATGTGTGATTTTGCTGGTTGTTTACTTACATAGTGGGATAGTGTACCAGTTTGAAGTAGACTGTAGCATGAGAGACTCTTAAGAGAAATCCTGTCACATTTTCCTCATGTTTGGCCTCAGTGAATGTAGAAAGAGACGAGAAAAGGGGGATGGAAACGAGATTTTTGAGCCTTGCTGTGAAACTATGTGCTGCAGGGGCTGAAGGAGCACTTCCTGTTTGCTGACATGCCTCTTCATCAGGGAATGTTGAATTGTGGGACTACAGTGCAGCTCTGAGCAGAGAGGCTGAGTAAGTTGTTGAAGCCGGTTCTCCTGCTAGGTGATCCTTAAAGCTTCTTGGTGTTTTTGATGGGGTTTTTTTAAAAAGGGATACACAACCACTTGAACATGTTAACCTAAAGCTGTTGTGATTTTTCTATTAACTATATTAACACCTACAAAACGTCTGCATTGGGGCAAACTGCCTCAAAGTTTTCATGAACAACCCTGATCAGCTTGTGGCTTTCTGCTTGCTATATTAGCAGGAGCTAACGCCATTAGCAGGAATCAAATTATAACATATTTCTATGTAATGAATGGATGTTTAGTGAAAATTAAGCATCTTTAAATCTTTGTAACACAATATATTTGGGAAAATGTTTTGATCCCTATGCTTACAGTAAGTAGCTAGAGTTAGAAACTGGAGCTCTTTGCTCTCCTTTCCAGTTAGCATTTCCAAGCACAGCTTTTTCAGCCAACTCTCTCTCCTCTTCATCCGTTTGGTTTCCCCTTCTTACTTCTACATTGCCTTCTTTTTCAACATGGTGCGGTTTAAAGTGAAGGGGCTCATCTTTCAATTTGCTAAAGTAGCTCTAAGTTACCTTAGCTAGCACCTCACATACTTCATCTACCCAGGATAGTGCAGCATACACATGGCAATGACAATGTGACAATATTTTGTTTAAGTTTATATAAACTAAACAGCCGACAGTCTTTTTACTGTATTGTTTGTACATCTAAAGTAATTGTGTCTCACATAAAGTCTATTGCTACAACAAATCGTGGATCCCTTTAAAGGCTAAACATGACTCATTTACAGTTATATGAGCAGGATATTAGGGCAGAGGAGGCTTTATTTATGTTGGTGTTCTTTTTCAAACAGGGACAGGGAAAGTATAGATGGAAAATAACCCAACCAGCTTCTACATGGCATGCAAAAACCGTGCAGCTTAATATTATTGCTCAACATACTTCTAGGGATTAAGTGCTGGAATTTCACATTTATATTAAAGACGGCTCAAAACATTTTTATAACTGACGGTGAACACTGTTGAAGCAAATGGGATGTTATGGTTCTGTTTAAATCAGACTGATGACAAATCACTAAAAGGGGGGAGAAATGAAACAGAAATTTTTTATTTCATTTTAATTTTGTTTGGATTTTATCCCAAGTTTCAACATCAGAATGAAATGAAGACGTTTCATCTTTGCGACAAATATACAGTTATCAGTCTGACCTACCTTTCCGCTCTGTGTTGTCCAGTATATTTGACCATGCGTGGTACTGTGTGTGTTGGCTGTAGGAGCCTGAGGCCGGGACGTCACATAGAAGACGATAACATCGTGCCTGAACTCGCTCACATCCATCCCAGAGAGAGACCCGACTGGGAGGAGACCATCAGTGCCATGGTGAGACGCGCCATCATTCTCTACATACTCTCCTCCTCAAACAGCTCTGTTAATCAGTCAGACACGCCTTACTTCATAAAAACCAAACAATAAAAAGTCATAAAACACATGTAAACATTGCAGTCCAAACATCATGTTTCAATGTTGAGCGTGGAAAAAAACCCAAGCTCAGTTCTAGAACATAATTAAAACTCTGTTATTTCACTGTTTTTAAAAATGCATCATTTCAACATCGATGTTCTCTAACAAGCCCCTGAGGCTTCACAGAACAGCTGGATTTATTCGCAGGTTAAATGGCACACAGCTGGACTCTAATTACTTGTTAGGTGCCTGTGGTTGTTCTGGATTTTAATTTGGTGTGTCAGAATAAAAAGGGACAAATATGCCACACATATGCGTGAACCACAAATCAAGTCTCCTTTAATTTGCACGTCATATTTATGCACTATTTTGCTTTGTCTGTCGAGTAAAATCTAAATTAATAGAAAATGGGGGGAAGTTTCAGCAGTTTGGAAATGTTGGTGAGGTATTGTAGTCATTAAAAGGTCAATTATTTCAAACCCATTTTTTATTCAGCTCAGTGCAGTTCATTGGGAATAGTTTTTCTATGTGAAACCCAAAATGAATCTCTGCCATTGTCTGGCTGTGTTTCCCGGTTCTGTCTCTGGCTCCCTTGCCGTCCCTTTTACTTGCTGCCAGTCATAACCTCCTCAGCATCTGTTTATAAAGCAGCAGGCCAACGAGTTTTAACTTCCATTCCTCTTCATCTCCGCTCCTGAAACAGCGCCTTAGGTTTCTGATCAATTCGACTCCGAACCGCTTCAGACTCTCTGCCATCTTCCTGCAGCCCAACTTCACCCCAACTCCGGTGCTGGTTTCATTCAGCATGCAGCATCATTCATTATTTCCTTTCCTCCCCTGGTTTTACTGCGGGCCTTGCATCTCGCATCAACAGCACAGTGAAAATGAGGCCGTCTCCATGGTAACGCGCTGAGCCACCCGTGGTCGGCGTGTGGTAAGAGCTTTCTCACAAGTGTTCGCTTCGATCCGGCAACAGACAGAGAGACCGACACCAACCTCACCAAGCTGATGAATATTGATCAGAGAGGCGGGGCTTTTAATTCTTCATGTTGGCTCGTCTCTGGTCAACATTTGAGAGCAGAGCGGCTATGAATTGGGCTGGCATAAAATTCTGAATGTCTCCAGTGGCTCCAGGAGGTGATATTAAGCAACTTGGTGTAAGCTGTTACACCAACGCCCTGTTGCACCGGGGAGCAGAGAAATGGAGCAAAATGCTCCCAAGGCCCAGTGGGCTAATGGTGCAGAGCTTTACACCAAACATGGCACAGGATGTGGTACTTTGATCTGAGCTTCCTGACGGAAGTAGAATCTGCAACTTTCAGGCAAGATGCAAATTTGAACTCTTGCTACTTGTTTTTATCAAAGAGGGAGCAGTTCAAAACTCAGGCTGGCACAACTCGCACAGATGATTGATTAGAAACCCAAAATTAGATCATAATGACCCACTAGTGGAAGGGTGCCCAAAGTCGGTCCTCGAGGGCCGGCATCCTGCAGGGTTTAGTTCTCTCCCTGGTGGTAGTAACAACCTTTTCAGCATGTCAATGTTCTTCTTAGGCCTTCTAACGAGCCATCATTTGATCCAGGTGCGTTAAACCAGGGAGAGAACTAAAACATGCAGGATGCCGGCCCTCGAGTTCCTACTTTGGGCACCCCTGCACTAGTGTGAAGCTTAAAGGGGCAGTATTATGTATTTTCCAGGCACATTAAACAATCAAGTACTATGTTTAGTTATTATACAAATGCTATGCATCAAACACAATTTTAAAAAAATTTGACTACATAATTTAACGTCTTGAAATTGGGCCTCTGTTTCTTTGAGAACTCCTGGTCTTTCTGAAACTCGACCTTCAGGAAGTCATCACAACATCGCTCATTTTACCAACGTTTCCCTGAGAAGTAGCTCTTAAAAGCTCAGCAGACGCACAGTTCCACCAGTTGTTTGCGAATTGCTTCTTGCTAGTCTGAAGGAGCTGAGTGGGGGAGGAGGAGGGCGGGGTGCTTTGTGAGCTGGAGTTTAGAAGCTGCAGCTCCGAGGAGGATCTTTGTCTTAAAGGCGGCACTTGGTCCAACCAGGCATTTTGCACAGCTGAATGGTTGCCATGGGAGATTAAAGAATTTCTCAAACATGACAACACTCCAGGTATATTTTTGATAAGGAAATAACATGATAAGCTCAAAAAACTCAATTTTACACAAAAGTATAAAATTGATCCACGTTTAAAGTAAAAGAATGTCTAGCATGAGCTGATTAGCAAGATGGACAAAATTCTTAAATTAAGTAAATGTATAAATTTAAATAAAATTTAAATGAAAGTTATTTTAAAAAAACATAAATTTACAGACAAATGAAGTACTTGGAGAAACGGATAGAAAAGAAACGATACTGCATGTGTTGTTTCATCATGTCACTGAACTGCAGCAGTTACTGTATTAGATCTGATAGATGTAAAAATCAACAGTACCCTTATTGTCATACGTTAGTATGACGTGTCACTGACTCGGCGCCAGATTTGACACCAAGTCCATCTCGAATACATCGTCGTCGCAATATCAGTGTTTACAATATTCATATCGCAAAGGGATGTTTGGATTACAATAATTGTATTCCAATATATATAGATTATACTTTGATGAAATGGAAAATGTTGAAAATGTACGTGGGCTTAGCTTATTGCTAAAGATTGTTTTGACCTTTTTAGGTCATTCTGATTACTGTTGTCGTAATCAGTAATGATTACTGATTACTAATCAGTAATCAGTAACTAATCAGTAACTGATTAGTTACTGATTGGTGTCAGGCGCCTGGCACGCCTGACACCTGACGTGCCAGGCGTCAGGTGTTATTTTGTACCATCTAATATGGTCAAGAAAGAGAAATTAATAAGTGAATTGAGAAGAGTTTTCAGTTAAATGTTAAGGGAACTGCACAATTAACTTACAGATGTGAGAAACACCATGAAGGAGGACGCCAGGACAGATTACTGAACAGCAGGCTGGGCTTGTTTGACAAAAACCTGATTGCACAGATGTCCATTGTCCTTAAAGGAACCTGGTTGTCCACTGAAGGACTTCAGCGTAATGTTATGTGTGGACAGAAGGACTAACTGGATGCTGAAAAGTTAACGCTGCAGTGCTTAAAACAGCCTGTTGGCTCTGTCAGCTTCATGCTGTGAAGACCTTGGGTAGAGGAGGTGCAGAAAGTTCCAGCTGACTTCATCTGCATACCACCTTCACTGTCACGCCGTCTGGCTGTCGGGTCACAAGCTGCTTACAAGACATTTTGCTAAATAACAATCTCTGCTTTCTTAAGAGCTCACATAACATCTACGGCTCAGTTTTCACTTTGTTTTTCAAAAACAAACCAAAAAAGAGAATTACTTCTGCTTTCATTTGTATTTCCTGTACTTTTATTTTTGTCTGGCAATCAGCGACTAAAAATCAATCACTTTCACTTAAACGATGAAAATCTACGGCTATTTCTTGACTATGTATTTACAACACGTTATGAGAATCTGCTGCATAAATTGCACGCATTACACCCGATACAGCTAAGTATAAATCTGATTGGGATTGAATGAAGTTATTTAGGTTGAATTGGGCAGAATATTAATATCATGCAGTAGTTGATGTCTTTCTTTTTTCTATATCATTCATTCTGATTAGCCATGGTTTACGTATCTGTTTTTTGGACTAACTGGCAGATAAATTTGCTTCAGTGTCCTCATATGCAGCTTGTTTTACGTTTCAAATAGCAGGATGGCAGTATGAACAGGCAACAGTTAAAAGACCAGTTAACATTTAATTAATTTAATTTCCCTTTGGGTTCAATAAGGGATCCTAAAGAGGATAAAATAAATCTTTGATCTCGAGGAGTTTTATCCTGGTTAAATAAAGATTTAAGATGAATAAAGTAGATTTGAATTTGAACATCATATCCATTGCTTGAACTTTTTCTGCCTTAAAGAAGGTCTTTGTAAAAAATAAAATAAAATAAAGATCAATACACCACTTTGCAAAAATATTTAATACTCCTTAAGCTTTTTCACATTTTTTCATGTTACGATCCCAAAACTACAAACGGTTTCAAACGTATTTTATGTCATAGACCAAAAAAGATTTCAATCTGATTTCAGTTTGCTTTATGTAGAAGAGGTGTTTTACCTGGAGAAGACAAAAAAGAAACCTTTTAGCCTCTAAACCTTTAAAATGTGCAAAGCAGGCAGACCCTCCATGAGGGCTGCAACAGGAGAGAGAGATGGTTCTACAAAGTACACTACAATTTTCAAATTTTATTTCTAAAACAATTATGTAAAGTTGTCGCACTGAAAACATTTATATTAATAGACACTTGAAGCTAAATACCTAATGTTGTTTTGGGGTTATAAGTACTTTTACAAGTCACTCTAAAACGTCCATGTTTTTTTTTTCTGGATGTGCTTCACTAAACACAGAAACAATACATTCTGCAAAAAAACAACAACTTTGTTCTTTCTCAGTCAGATGACATAACTGCTTATTCAAGCAGCTTTGACACAAGATCATGGGATGTATTTCTGCAGAGTTTACAGAAGTAACTTCCACAGCATCTACAACTGACCTCTTGACCTCCTCTGTTAACTGAGCGTACATATGGAGGTAGCGGGTGATCCGTACCAGCCGACTCCCTCACCAAATCATTGTTTCAATAATCTCATTTGATCTGAATCGGCAACTTGCACACAATTCACTGGAAAAGTGTTGACCGTGCCTCATAACTGTAGTATGTCTGTAGGAGAAAAATGTTTATGCACACATATCGCTAATATTTGTGCTTCTGCTGGTTTGAATTTTTTATTTTCTTTTTCAGGCACGAAGTGCAGAGATTCCTGAGCTAAGGGCAGAGCCCCTTATTCGCTCCAGCAGCAGCAGTACGGCCAGCATGAAGGTCAAAAATGTCAAGAAGTGAGTAATCACACACCCCCACACACGGGCTATATATTTTGCTGGATGTGTGCTCCATTATATCTTTGTCCACCATCTGGGAAGAACACATTTCTTACATTGCTTTTTCACAATAAATCAAAAGTATAACTCATTTTTAGAAAAGAACCAGTGTTTTAATTTGAGTTGTTTTTTAAAGATCTCAAAGAAAAGTTGAGTTCTGCCAAGTTATTTAAAGATAAAATCAAATCATCTTGTTTGGACATTATAGCATTTAAAACTACAAATTTCTTCCAGAGATTTCTGCCAGCTTAAAGTTGATCAAAATGGCTACTCTGGTTAAGTGATAGTAAATTTCGTCATCAACAGAGAGATGTAGAGCTGCACCAGTAACACTGACTTATAAAAAAACTAGTGCCCCTGGTACAGAGGCTTGAGGAACACTTCATCCCTTGTTACCATGGCCGTTCTGTATCTAAACAATCTGTATTTCTGTTGTGTTTCCAGACTTTCCTTCACCAAGGGACATTTCCCAAAATTGGCCGAATGTGCCCACTTCCACTATGAAAATGTTGATTTTGGAACAATCCAGGTACAGTCCTGACACTTCCACTGGAATTTCTTCACCATGCTTGTGACTCTTCTGATTGCACACATCCTTACTGATGAATAGTGGGTGTGACACATGCCGGTTCTGTTTCGGTTTCTAGATTGTTGAGCGTTTACAGAAGTAAAACACTCAACAAGCGTTGAATCTGCTCTTTCATCTCAGATTCATTTGCTTCCTAAATCGGACGTGAATCAAAAGGGTTTGAGTGTTTCTCATAACCTGGACATGAATGATATTGTGTCTCGAGGTATCTTTGTTTCTGGCCTTGGTTCTTCCAACAAATACTTTCATCTGTTTAGTTTAGATCATTCTTCAGCTTTTAATGTTTCCTTGTGTATTATGGGCTATTATTCCTTTTTATTTTCCTGTTGTTTTCCACTGTTTGTGCTCCTGCTCTGCTGTCATATTTAGTGCTGTAAGAGGACATCCGTGGTGCATTTGGAACGCTACATGTAAAATAGGGCAGAATAGAATAACATCCGTTGTCGACTAATTCCATGTTAGCATTCAGGGGGTAAAAAAGGAACGGCTTAGTCTTTTAAAATTAGCTGTTGTTCTCCAGCCTTAACAAAATGCATCCTGGGATTGTTTCTTTTTCCAGCTTTGACGGAGAAAGCAAAAAAAATAAATAAAAAAAACTGTGACGGAAATTGAGAGCATGGCCTATTTCTCTGTCCCAACACCGCTCCTCTCAGTGTGAAAGTGTTTTCTTTTTCTCCGAATCCATCAGCCATATACTGACTGATCACACCACTGAGATTCGTACCGTTTCCTGCTGTATTGTTATGATTTTAATGAACCAGTAGGGGTCAGCAGTGGGCTAGATTAATTGCAGTAAAGCAGGAGAGGTACAGTAAGTGGCTGCAGGTTATTTATTGCTGTCTCCTAACTGCACACATAGAGAAGATGTTAGGGCTGCAGGGTGTATGTAGGTGTTCCTGTTAGTGTCCCAGCTGTGGCTGCTGGCTGCTGATTGGTCGCCTTCACACACTTTGGTGCAAAACTGCTGTCATGTATCTGTTCGTCTTTGCTTTACCACGTTGTCATTTTGCCTCCCTAATGAGCAAACAAAAGCTCGAGTTTGTAAAAAGAGATTAAACACTCTGTCATGTTGGTTAGTTTCTGTGTTTCATATTTAATATTTCTACAACCGAACACATTTGATTGGTAAAATGCCTGGTAACTGAAGCTGTGTGATGACATGACACGAACAGCTCAACTCCTCTGCTGGCAAGAAACATGGCTGCTGATTAGCCTACATGACGCAGTGGTGACGTTTGATTTTCAGGGTTCAGTTTCTACCGCCAGTCATCAAAGCTGAACAGCTAAAGGAAAATAAATCATCAGAAAAGGCCAGAGTGGACTTTGGATATACTTTTCAACTGTAAAATCCACATTAGTATTTTCACTCTGAGTCAAGACTTTCAGACTTGATGTGAGATCTGTCCTGGACGGCGTTTAGACTTTACCTCAGCTTTGGGTTTTGGCCCCTTTGTTGGAAGATTTTTTTTTTATTATTATTTCTGTCTGAAAAAATAAGTAATCAGAAGAGCTATGAGTCAGAGCAATGCTTCCATGGAAAGCTCTTTTTACATTCAACTTAGAACTTTGTTTTGGTTGCAGTTAAAGTGGCTTCAAAAGTATTCAACTTTTCCACATTTGGTTTCAGGTTAAAACCAAAAACATTAATGTTGTTCCTATTCTAGTACAAAATGGCTCATAACTGTGGAAGGATCAAGACAGTCGGGGTGAAGCGATTAATCAAATTGACTAAATTTGTAATTACTGGAGTATACAGACTTTAAAAAAGCATATTTGCTGAAAAACAACACCCTCAAAGCAGTAATAGAGCCAAAACTCAACAGAAATATATATATTTAGCATTTAAGATAATAAAAAAAATATTGTATGTAAACGTGTTCTACCTATATCTACTCATGGAACAGTTTTAACTTTGTCAGTTCTAATTGTGTAAAAAACACCTTAAGTACCTTTTGCTTTCCTATTATTAATTGGCTAATGCAAAAATTTATCTACAGATGACCAAGTGTACACTATGTCGTTGAATTTTTGGCAACAAAATCATCTTTTTGTTTAAAAAAGTAACTGAATTATTTGTTTATTTACCTCTTTTAGCATATTTCTTATATTGTATAAAAAGGCTTAAATGGTTACATGAAAAATCTTCAAAAAGTTCCAATTTGTTTCTCCAATTAATCAATTAATCATCTGAATTAATTGATGGATTGTTTATTGCAGATTTTTCAAAATCCAAATCTAAGGAAATCTGAGGTTTGTCTTTTAACAGAGTTTAATCCCCCTGAATCGATATGCGGTAAAATCTCCTCCTACTGCAGTTCCAGCTGCTGGTCTTGTTTTCTTGTTTCTGCAATACATGATGATTGCTTGTAGCTCATAATACAGTTCTGTCATAAAATCCCAGTATAATAGAAAACGCCTGTGGTTTTAACATAAGCTAATGTGGAAAAGTTCAGAGTTGTGAATGCTTTTGCAGGTTTTTCTTGTATTACTAAATGCTAAACAGTGTAGCATTTTGTGGTATTCCCTCCTTACCTGATCTACTGGTTTCAGCTTTGCTCAGTTTTTTTTTAAAATTCTATATTTTATTCTTCCTTTTGTGTAATCTTTTCTCCTGCTGCAGCAGTAATTGTGAAATCTTGAACTAATTGGAGCCGGTTTTCTCCAGTGTAATTTTTGCGTTTACCTGCAGCTGCACTCCTGGAGTAAATTGCACACTGCAGTCCTGTCATCTTGGCAGGGCCCGCTCCCAGTGTGGCCACCTTATTGAGTTGCAAACATGTTATTTCACGTGTGGTTGGAGGTAAAGTGCACTCTCACTGTCAGTGCACATGTGCTTTGTATTGTGCAATTGTAAATGCTTGTAGACCGACAGTTCATTGATGCTGCAGCTTATTCTAGCAGCATGTCCGAGACCTAGTTAAAGTCTCCTAGCTTTTTTCTGAAAATAAATTTAACCCATTTATTTCGGTAAATTTAACCCATTTATTTTCAGAATAATCTTTCATGGAGCTTCTTCGAAGAATCCTTCTTTAGAAATGCAGGTTGAACGCTAATATTAGTTAACGTTCAATCCAAATTAAACGTCTGTGCTGCTGCGTCATGTTCAGCATCGAGACACTATTTTAGCTTTACTGATAGGCTAACTCCATTCAGCTTGACTTGAACACAGCAACAGTCTTTTCCAGTGTCCTATCAGATCTTTTTTTTTTATCCCAAGAGAAGTAGCTTTGTGCAGCTTCTCTTAACAAGCAACTCTGTGTTGCATGTGCGTCAGATTCACGAGCGTACCACAAAGGTTGAGGCTGGAACATTTGGATGTAAACAATAATAAAGGAGATTAATTGCGTTAAAATTTTTCATGCGATAATATCTAAATCATTTATTACTGAAAAATTAACGTGTTTAGCAGGAACACTAAATACAACAGTCATTTTCTCACTGGAAATTTTTTCTTCTTTAAGATTCTAAGAATATTATTCATAAACATGTCCTTTAGAGCTCCATAGGAATCCCTTCTCTTGTTCCTTCGACGTGGAGCAGTGACGGCACTCTGGCTAATCTCCTCCGCTTCCTGTCACTCTTCCAGGCCTGACACTGCATTAAACCTGTTGATAGACCTCCAGAACTTTATTGACTTCAGTAATATCTCTCCGTGCCAGTCGGCTTTGCTCTTCCACGCAGCAAATCTGCAACTGGACATTTTCCCCGTCCTGTTGCCGATAGCACACAGAGCTCAAAGCTTTCAAACATTTTATTACTAATGGACACTACCATGTAAACTGGTGCTGTCATCCACTGTTTGCGCTGCCAAGCCAGCCTGTAGTCCTGACTTGTCCACAGATGAGAATATTGGGAGAATTTTGCTTTGCATCCTCATTTTTATAAGGTCCTTGGAGAAGAAACATGAACTACCTTACATTCACATTTTCTGAAATGAAATCAGTTCTGATCATTTGCAGTCCAACCCATCGGTCTTTTTCTGACTGATACTGATTACTAATTTTCTTCCTGGTCTTACCAGCCAATTCCAATTTTCTTAAGAACTACAAAATATACCAACAAATTTGCTTAAAATTGCTTTAACTCCATAACTGAAGTTAACTGCAAAAAAAAGGATAGGGTAAGTTCCTTGATGAAGCGAAATCCTGTTTAAATTCAATAGAAAATAAAGCAGATAAAAAACTTGCTTGACTCTCTAAAAAATGAACTAAGCTGTAAATAAAGACCCCCGGTGTCATCAGAGGGAGATATTTTGACACTTATTTACATCCTCATGTGACTCCAAGAAAATAATTGGCTGAGATATTAAATCTTTAATGCGCGAGAACAAAAGGGTTGGAATTCGATCCGATAGAAAACAATAATCATGACTGAGCTAACAGCTGTGATGGAGTTTCCCCTCATGTTGACCGCAGTGCAGCAGTCAGAACGGGTGTCGGTCAGCCAGAGCAGCAGGTTGCGTGTATGAAAGCAGCCATCCATGTAATGAAGACTGGCACCCACAATCCCCCAACTCTCCTTTTAGTGTACAGCTAACATGTCTTCTACCTTCTGATTTGTAACATAACGTCCATTTTATACATCTTCAGCCATCATCTGCATTTGTGGAAGACCCTCCCCCAGTGGGACCCCATTCATTATTTTTAATACCTCTTGATAGCGAACAGCTTTCAGCCTTCAGAAAAAGGGTCAAAAGCCAATAAAGAGAATCTGATTTTGTAACTCTAGATATTAATATCTGGAGTTATTGGTGAGATTTTGTCTCTTGAGAAGGTGAGAGCCTCGTTCTCTTATGTCAAACCCATGTGTCACATGTCCATCCAGAGGCCTGGGAGTGATGTAACTATTAGTCATTCTGCTCTCGGTGGGGGAAAACAAAAGCTTGGCCAGAGCTCGGTCTTTGTGCCTCGTGGTCATTGTTGAAAGGTTCTTAAAGCTCCACTGCGGACAAAGCAGCACAAAACCCAGCACTCATTAGGCACTGTTGTGGTCGATGAAAACGGGCTCAGCGTTGATGTTTTTCAGTTTATGACATTATCTGTTCTACGCAAACCTCCGTTTCTGAGATTTAGGAGTTTATTCCATGACAGAGCTTAGTCAATCAACAATAAGCATGACCTGCTCACACTGTCCCGTTTGCTCTGTCTTCTTGTAACGTTTGCAAACTGAGTAGACTGATTTATTACCACCAGCTCCGGTGGGAAACGTGCTTAAATGTTGGAATGTTTTAACTGCTGAGCCGGCTGCTTGGAGGAACTGCGCTTCAGGGGGCTGATAAGTCATCTGGAAGACCGCTACTCTGCTTTACCTGACTCATCAACATGATTTGTGGGTCAAGAAAATTGCATTTTAAGTTGTTGTTTGTTTTTTTTTCATTGTGCTTTATCTGACACAACAGGATAATAATGGATGGTTACCACCAGTGTGCAGAATGGCCTGAATTAGCACTATGCACATATTGACTGTATACTCTTTGCACTTAGCTTAGGTGGAAATCCATTTCAGCCCCACTTAGTTCCGTTTGCAACAAAGGTTAATCTGTGTTAGATTGTGCTCCAGCTATCCTTACACAGAGCTGTGTATGCACACCTCAGTAATCAGATTTATTTGGTGTCCCTGCTCCAAGCTATGATCTCACCCCGCTTTCAGCAACCTCGCTCTGTTTAGATTCCATTGCACTCCTGAGCCCTATTCCCAATCCATTTTTATAGCTTAAGTAATGATTTTAGATATAGCCCCTTCACACTTCCTTCTGCAGCTCCCTTTCACTGCAGCAAAGGCCTGCAGGCGGCCTGATTCTACCTCCGCCTGCTCTGCTCCTCTGCAATCTGACAAACTGCCGCCGTTATTCTTCATACTACAAGCTGCCATCCACACAGCTTTAGACTCTGACCCCATGGTGTGTTCACGAGTCATTTTTCATAGTAAAGCTTTTCTAATTGACTTCTTCAAATCAAAGACAAACGTTTACTACACATGCAGAAAGGTAAGTTGCTTAAAGCTGACGTAAGTAGCATTTATAAAAAAATATGTTTGACATATTTATTAAAACTGTCAGCATATCGTAACAGTTTGCTATGAGACAGATGGTTTGTGACAAGATTGATTTTGTCTCTGAACTTTTACTGTTGTCTGAAGAAATGCACCACTGCTGAGTTGTCCTGGCCGAAATCAACCAATCAGAGCCAGGAGGACGGTCTTACCTCTCCCAATCATCCTCATGTACTTGCTGCTAAATGTGCCAATGACGGAGAAGCAACTTAAGGTTGCAGAAAAGCAGTTTATCCACTGTCATCGGTGGCCATGCTAACTAGCCTGAGCAATTTGACAAGCTGTGCTAGCTACTGGTCCTGCTGTCTGCTGTGTGTCTGTGTCCAGTACGCTTTACTTGTAGTGACTGTCAGACACTCCAGTAATTGTCTGTTAACCTGTTCCACTCAGAGAGCTACGGATGGAGAGAAGCTGATATAAAAATGCCCTTAATTGTTTTTTTCTAGCCTTCCTGCTAAAAGGAGAGGTGACAACATATTTTTTGTGTGAGAAGTTGCTGTAGACTTAACTGTTTTAAAACGGAGAGAAGATTATGGATTTGAGACTTCACACTGCTTTTAGCATTTTAAATTAGCAGTATTTGGTGTTATAAACTGTAAAAATCCATTTCCCAGTGAATCTATTTGAGACTAGGTAGAACCTCTCCTTAACTGAGATCTCTAAAAAGATCTCCGGACTGCGTAGGAACCTTTTGCTAAGAAAAAATGCATTCCAAATCCCAACTTGCACTGTACTCTTAAAGGGTTCTTGGCAAGTAAATTCCAAATCAGTACAAACATTTGAGTGTTTTTTTCTAGTAAAAGTTTAGAAAATTAGATTTAGTTTTAAATGTGCATTCTTGTCTTTAGTTAAAACATTTTATTTTGTACCCATAAGCAGCGTGGGTACACTTTATTAGGTTTCCTGGACATCATCAGAGCGATTCCTGTCCAACCTGTCTTTTGTGTTGCGCAGCAGTGGGCTGAATAAACTGGGTCATCACTGGATTATCATTTGATTTTCATAAGCAGACGTATAGTAGTGAGATTCAAAGCTGTGCCGGGGCAGCTGGGGTGAGCAAAATCTCAGCTAATGGTAATGCACAGCTTGCTTTGGCCCGGCAGCGAGTGCTGTCACTACGCCTGTTTTCCACTGCACATGTTGAGTTGCAGGGGGAGATTTTGGGGTTTCAGAGACTGGAGTTCAGGCCAGCTGGGATGGTGTGCTGGTTAAAATAAATTTCAGGAATTATGTATGGATCTTTTAATATTCTTCTGGGGGGAGATGAACAGTTTTTTTTAGCATTCAGGCAGTTTACACAACCCACTGTGCATAGATGGATGAGCATATAGCGAAAGGAATGTCAGGATTGGGGAAAAAGTGTAAAGCCTCTTGAGCTGCTGCCGTGGAGACAAGTTGGTGAGCGGTATGGTACTGTTAGGGTGGAGCAACTGGCGTCACACAATACAGTTTATGCATTGGAGGACAGTAAGCCATCACTGCTTGAAACAAGCATGAGACATACTACTGAGTCACTTTATCCTTGCTTTAGTATGATGCCACGTTAGGCGGTTGAGTTAAAAACCCGCCTGCCCAATGAGAGTCCAGCTGGCAGTGGAAAGGTTCTCCTGAATACACCGGACCATAAATTATCGTACCGAGATCAATGCTGTGCCATTCATTTTAAACAAGGCCAATATTGCTCACCTAACTTTTATTTATTTTTGTTTTTGAAGAATGTTTTAAAAGTTTCTTATGACTAAGTTTTTACAAAATGTTTTATGAAGGTACAATTAATGGCACCAAGAATCAAAACGAAAAGACATTTAAAAATGGTTTACTTGAAACTGTTTATTGGGAAATGTGAACTAGATAAAAGCTCAGTTTATTTTTTCTCGTTTCTTCCAAACAGTCATTAATCATCAGTTAAATGAACCTAATTCTCTATTAAACTCCAATGGAAACACTTGAGCACAAAAGTTATGTGATCAACAACCAGATGTTACTACAGGTGGAAAAGATGAAGAGGGTGTCAGGAAGTTGTTGGAAGATGTATGTTGCACTGACTTGTTGCGTGAACAAAGATATTCATGTGTGATTTTAATCATAATCACATCCATTATTTAATGGAAACATTCCAATTAGGAAATTGTTCTTTTTTTTTTTTTTTTACGATATTGGAATATCAAATCTTTGCACACATTTGTCATGAAAACGCAGCATTTGTCCTCTATTGGACTTAAAACTTATTTGGTTGTCGAATCTCTCAATGTTCATCTTGATTAGTCGAATAATGAACTTTTGAATGAAGTCTTGTCTCAATGTTTCTCATTTTCCTGTTGGCTTTTAAAACGCCATCTGCAGAGTGAATGGCAGAAAGTGTTCTTCAAGACTTAGGATCACAAACTGTGTATGTATCCATATTAGTATACAGTTATGGTGATGGAGAAGAGTAGCCTCTGACAGTTTTAACATATAAACAGATTGTTTCTGAGAAATTAATTACATCTACAAGCTTAGATCCAAAGAATAGGAAACTAGTGGTGGGAATTTTTAGGCTCTTGGTGTGTTGGTTCGATTATGACTCAGAAGGTTAAGATGCGATTATAAATAAATTGTTGACACCTCCACCGTATGACTCAACATGCTTACTGAATATGCAAGGTTATGATGACATAAGAACTCGTGGGAATGGCTTTCCATGCATCCTATTTTAGAGCTATTTTATTTGCCTGTTACTTCGAGCTTTAGATTGGTTCTTTAATAATGTAGCTCTGAGGTGAAATGTTACATCTAGAGTTGGGATGCAACAATATGACAATTTGGGCCATTATCAATACCCGGTATTATCATCGCTGTTATGACTAACTGATATTTACCAATATTTTATATATATTTCATGAGCCTTTTGACATCTTGAAAAAACTCCCCATAATTCTGTCCTGTATCACTGCCACATGCCACAAACAAATACCACATGACCAACCTCCTCCATTACCCCTCCAGAAACGAACAGCAACATGGAAATAAATATCGGTTGTTGATTTTGGTCCAGTTTTATCATTTTTTACTATGACCAATATTGGCTGATACCAATGTTATAATCGTGCATCCCTAACATGAGGAGCGCCATACAAAAGCCCTGATTCTCAACAACGTTTGGTGGCCATGTGTGACAGAATGGACACTGGAATTATTACACCCTCCCTCCCTCTTTTTACTTTATTTAAAAGACTAGACTCTTAAGCTGCACGTCTCCTACTTGAACTGAGATGTATTAAACTGCAGTTACAGCAGTTCACCACCAGTTGGCACATGGAGCACGGTGAGTGCTCCTGACTCAGCGGTACCGGGTTGTCAACGGAGGCGCTCACTGTCGCTCTTACCTGTGTTAACAGGTAAATATCAATTAGCGCTGCTATTTATATAAATTGTCTGGTATAGGGGAAGTGAGCTAGAGTAAGGTAATTAGATATTTGTGTGTAAGTTTTGAATAAGCATTTTTTTTTAACCTATATTGTAAATATTTATTGACTAAGCGAGCCAACGGTAATTTAGTGCGGTAACGGCTGGTCAGCGGAGGCGCTCACTGTCTCTTGTCTGTGTTAACACCGTTCAGAAAATAAAAGAACCTGCGAAAACCACACTGCTTAATCATTAAGTGTGCAACACATGGATCCTTCACCGTAATTGCTGGCTGAACTTTGCAATCATCTTCACCTTTTCAGAGTTCGGTAGAATCTTTATCATCTAGCTTTACGTGCTTTCAATTCAAGATGGCCGATAACATCAGGTGTTTTACTCCTACCTCTTGTTTGCCCATGTCCCCATCTCTATGAATTGCAAATAGATTTTCTGCCCTCATCCTTGTATGAAACCTAATACTTTTAATGATGTATTATCTTTTTAACTATAGATATGCAATTTTGAACACTTTGTGCCTATTCTGTTGGCTCTTTGGTCCCAGACACCAGCTCTCAACTAGACTCATTGGGGTTAAACGGCAACATGAAAATAAATTTCAGCGCACTTTTATCATGTTTTACTATGACTAATATTGACTGATACCATAGAGCAAAAAGCACAGGTATCGTTTTGTATCGTTTTGCCGAAACAAACCAACATAAACTTCCTTCAGTAGATGTATCTAACGATCCATTCAAGTAATCGTTTATTGTATCAATTACTCTGACAATTGATTAATCAAATCGGCCACTCAAGCCTCTTTTGTATTATACATTAAAATATAAAAATAGACCAACAATTCAGTTCCTATTTTAAATAAGAAAAGGAACAATGGGTGAGTTTGATCCCAGCTCTCCTTCCTGTGTCCAGTAGTTCATGTTGTCCACAAATCTGCTGGTGAATGCTCGTCATTTTGCCTCGTTGCCCTTTGTAGCTTGAGTTGTTTTGTACTTTTATACCAGACAAAACATGATATCCTATGAACAATTAAAAATCCATATCAGCTCTGCAAAAATAGTTTTAGTAATCAATTATGCCATCTATTATTCTGATAATTAATTAGATAAAAACATTGGCACATTCTTCAGAACCTGGAGCTTTATTAATACAATATTTGAAATACATTAAAAGATGCAAATAAACAAATAATCTGATTCCTTTTTTAGACAAGAACATAAACATTTATTGCTAAATGAAGTAACAGCATTCCTTTAGTGAATGCTTCATCATTTGTAACAAAGGATGCGTGTGCAGCTAAAAAAATACTTTGACCGTTGGGAAAAGCTCAGGTCTTTCTGCTTGACTTAACGTTAGTACAACTGATCTGTTGATTATATTTTGTATTAATATTTGGAAAGCAAAAGATCTGCTTAGAGTACCTTCTTTCTTTAAGCAAATGGCTTTTTTTTGAGTCTGTGTACTTCAGTTAATGATTAGTTGATTACTATATCAGTTGACGATTATTTTGATAATCAGTTATTGCGATTAATCGTTTCAGCCTTACTGTGTTTGTGCCGTTACTGCAAAGATTCAAGATGCTGGCTCAAATCCAACAATCTACTCCATATTACATCCAAGCAGTTCTTTGCTTACATTACATGCTCTGATATCATGATGCTGATTGTTCAGCTGCAGGTCTGCAGTTGCTCTTTGTGATCTTGTTTGTAATTGGTTGAGATGTTGGGCTGTGACCGGAGCAAAGGGCTGCTGAGGTCATATATTCTGTGGATGTTTGTGGCCATGGTTTTTTTTTGCAGTAGTCTGCTCTCTTGCAAAGGCAGCTGAAACTAAGGCTACGCAAAGTCTCAGTTATTAAAAAGGTAGTCCCTGGTCTGCACATGTGGAAGGACAGAAAGCACCCCCTCCCTTCATGTCCTCTTCTTCTTTTTGGAGTCTCTCTCTTTCTCTCTCCCTCCATCGTTCTTTGTCCTGCGAACACACAAACTGGAGAAGGGGTGAAGGGGGAGAAGTGGGAGGGGTTAGCCAGCATGTCAGAGACGTGGGGGGCGGGAGAAAAAGCGAGTGAATTGCATGTGGCAGAGGGACACAGAAAGCAGACGGTCAGGTCAGCCGGGAACAAAACTAAACAAAAACATCTTTTCTTTCTTTCTTTTTTCTTCTTCTCTTGATTACGTGTAACCTCTTCTTCGCTGCTGCTGAGCAGATTGGGTGTCATACTGGTGCTGGGTGCGAGCCATCAGAGAGAGGACGCCAGCTAGAAGATGAACGTTTAAAGAAAAAAAATTTAAATGAGAATGGGATATCACAATGGTTGGATGGAGAAGAGGGAAAAATGGAGTAGATGAAAGCTGTCCCACTGAGGAATCCAGCAAACATCTCCACCGCCGGTCGCCCTCCAACACCAGCTGCTGATGATATTATTGTCTCTGAATCGCACGCTAGGAGAGCTTGTGTTGTAACGGGAAAGAGAGCGCAGAGCTGACAGTGGGACCCTGCTGCGGGAAAACAAGGCCCCTTCATGTCCGTCCTCTCTGTAGAGAAAGACGCAGTGGGAATGGTGCTGGGGACAGGTGCTGGAGCGATTAGAGCGATGAAACAGAGTGTGAAAGTGTTGACTTTGAAGGGAATGAACACCCGCTAGGAGTGCAACCTGACTCGACCCGCAGTAAGTGTGGCAGATGTTTGTGTTTGTGGCTTTGCCCTTTGGTTCTTCACGCAGATTGCCGTCCTCCTGCAGAAAGTGGAGGAACCGCTTGCCTTTTTAAAATTTATTTATTTTTGCTAGAGGTCACACCAGAAAAATCCAAATTCTTTTCTTATTACACAAATCTGATGCAATTCAGTGGCCTCTCTGATTTGTGTGAATAAAAAAGTGTAAAATTGTGAGGTGGAGAAATATGGTGGCATTCTGCAGATCTTTGCTCAACAGAATAATAAACAAATATTTAGCTGTGTGTAGCTTTAAAACGACTTCATCAACACTTTGACCGGTCTGAGTTGTTCTTCATCACTATTTATGAACTTGGTTAAGATTTCTACCATACTTATCAATTTCTTCTAGAAACGTAAACATCGATGAAAAGATTTGAGGGTACTAGGCATTTTTTCTTTGTTACCAGAGAATATCCTGAGAAAGCAACAAGGATGTGAAGTTTTTGTAAGTCCAAAGAGGCTTGTGGTGATTTAATTCTGTTTCCAGATGTGCAACTTGAACTGCAGGAGTCCACAGAGGCCAACTCTGAGCTGAGCAAGCAATTAGCCTTTCTAAATGTTTCAGAAAGTGTATTAATATAGTCGTTGGATATTCTAATTGTCTCTGAACAGTTATTTTTGAAAACCACATTTTCTATCTTTTATTTTGTATACTGTTTTTCTTGTGCTAATTATGTTAGCATTACGTAACTAAAGCTGCTCATTATTTATGTTCAGTTTTTGGAAACGTTTAACCTGCTGGTTTTCAGCTGATCCTTTAACAAATAAATAACATTGAAGTTGTGTTTTTTACTTTACTTTCACTTATGTATGTAAAACCGAGATAATTGGCTCTTTGCTGTCATGCTATGTTGTCAGAAAGCAGAGAAACGACCACAGAAAGGACATTGTTGCTATGTGAAGGCTCTATTCACTGTATATCTACCATAGACAACTGTGTCTGATTGAGGTTTGCTCAAATGGGAGCACAAACACACAGATGTCTTTTTCCTTCACTCGCTTTGGAACCCCTCCTGCTTCTACACCCAACACACAAACACAGATTCACACAATGTTAATAGTAAATGGACTGCATTTAGTTGCAGCTCTTCCAGTCTTACTGACCACTCAGTGCTTTCACACTACCAGTTACATGACATTCACACACACACGCAGACATGCAGAGGATCTGGGTCAGTTCAGCCCCTCACCAATATGTGCTTCCATTTTAAACATTCACATTTTTGTCCATTTCACCCCCCTGTACTTCAAGCACTTTGTGTTAATATCATGTAGTTTTCATATTTGAATAGAGTTGTAATTAGTAACAGAAATTCTCCAATTTCACAATTTTATTAAACTGTATTTTTTCTCTAAACTTTGTTTTAAACCCTATTTGCATTCATTGTGAATATGAGGTTGTTTTTTTTTAAATACGACACCTTATGATGATACAGTTGCAGCTCAATTGACTCAATTTAAACGATCAGTTTTGTAGATCCTTGGAGTTGGTCTGAAACGTCCTGCAACAGATGGCTTTAGGATGTTTTGTCTGGTGTGAATGTACAAAATAATTCAAACTAGAAAGGGCAAAGAGGCAAAATGAGGAGCATCCACCAGCAGATTGGTGGACAACATGACGTTCAGTGTCCTGCCAATAAACTGCTGGACGCAGGACGGGTAAGTGGGATCAAACTCAGACTTGCTACTGACTGCACAGTTACCCTTCAAAGTTTTCTTGTTTAGAAAAATTGTCTGAAATTTGTGCTTCACTTACACATTACCAATTAGAATAGTTTAAAACATTATTTTAACATTTCCTACCCAACTCCTTTGGGCACAAAGTGGAGCCATCTGGCAGTATGATCTGTTACCACCATATCATCTGGTTTTAAGATTATTTTTATGTTTTGTCGTACCGATAAATCAACCCAGATTTTCTTAATTTGGGGAGATTGGCGTGGCTGAAATATTACAATATTTCATGTTTACATCCATCGCTGCCATGGTTTTTAATGACTTGGCAAACTTATCATGCTTTGGTTTTAAGTGGATTTCTTATTTAATGGAAACACATCAATCAGGAAATTTAGTTTTTTCCACTAGGGCAGAATATTGAAAACGTTTTGCCCACATTTCTGATAGAAACGCAGCTATTGTCCCTTTTTACCTGCAGTAAGAAAGAGCTGACCGACGGACGACCCCGATCAGATCTGAATGCGCGCGGTTAACAATAGTCACCCCACTGTTGCCACCTTACTGACTTTGTTTATATATTTAGCAACTTTTCAGACAAAAAAATCGGTATCAGCAAGAATCGGCAGGTCAGGCTTTTTAAAGATCGGAAAACTGATGACAAACTGAGACCAAACTGTTTAAGTACAGCCTAAAGATCAGTGTAGTCTTCAACCTGTAGTGGTGTATCCTGAGATCAGCAGGTACTTCTTACCAGATAAACTGAAATATCGTCACAAACACTGTAATAAGAACATTTACTACATTCTGTACATCGGTTAAATCCGGGTTTGTAGTTTCAGATCTGTTGAACATTGTGTGGCTCTAAATGAAGCCAGTTCTTGTGATCTGAATCTTTATTGTTCAGATGGAGATGGAGACGTGTAACGTTCCCACCTGTGTGCTTGTCTGATCTTTCAGCTGACCCTGGGAGATGAGCAGTGTGAAGTGACACGGAACAGTTATGAGTCCAAAGAGCTGGTGTACTTGGTTCATATCTACTGCCAGGTAAGACTGCAGATCTGACGCTAGCTGCGCTTCCATTGGATTGCACAATTTGACATTTTGAATAAATGGAGGATTCTTTTTTTTTAAATGAACAAACTTATTTACTTGTGATTTTTATTGCGTTTCTTAAATGGAAGCACAGAAATGGCTAGGTAGTAATTTTGACCGCAGAATATTGGCCATGTTTTGCACACACATCCTACTAATTCAGACATACGCTGCTGTTTATTCAGCTACTGATTGTCATCACATTCTGTTCAGGTATCATACGTCGTTCCTTATTTATTCAACTCCTTGCAGCCGTTGGAAAACCTGTAAATCTGCCCCAGTTCTATTTGGAAAAGAGGAAAAATCCTCCTGCATAAACAGGGCCTTGAGTCGAGCACTCTGAGCCCTCAATAGAGGAAGTAGCGCAGAGAGACGGGTCGAGTGCCACAAACCCAAAAAAGGAGGAGTAAGCAGGAGCGCCGTCTGAAAGTGGAGCAGAAAAGCCCACAGAGTCCTCCCTGTGGCGTCTCTCCCTGCCAACATTTTTAAAACGGCACCAGGATCAGTCGACTGAACTGCGTTCTGCAGCTCTAGTCCCACAAGTTCTGGCTTCACTTCAAATAGATCCTTCTTTAGCAAATCAAAGTGGAGGACATTTTCTACCTCGAGTTTTCCTCCCTGGGGGCTTGGAGTTCTTTGACAGGATCAAACGGAACAAATCTCTGAAATCCTGGTTTTGTTTTGAATAGAAATAGGTTAAACTAAATGAAGGGGACCGGAGGAAGGAACTCTGGGTTTGCACTTGCTCTGAGCCACTGCTAATGTTCTTTATTTGTGAAGACAATTCCTGAATCCCAGTACAAACTTCCACTGGAGAGCCTGAGCTGTTTGAGGTATGAAACCTCTGCAGCAGAAAAGGACTGAATGGTGACAACGGTGTGGCTCTGTGGAGAGCCTGTGTCATCTTCAGATCCTTCTGTGGCCAACCAGATCCTCCCAGATCCTCCAGTCTAGGTGTTTTAGATCTACAGGGCCAAGTCCAACAGTTGTTTGACTAACTGTAGTAGAGGATGGATAGATAAACTATACACAGAAGATCAGCTGTTGGCGCATATTAACATCAACTTCGTGCTTTAATAAGTCATCCATTTGGCTACTTCCTGTATATTCTATAAAAATGGTTACCACTGCACAATGTAGATAAATTGTGTCTTCTCTGCAATATCAGTGTGAGCAGTATTGGTATCAAAGGGTACTGCTTGGAATTTAAAAAAATTCTTTCTGTTTATTTAGGTAATTGTTATAGCTAATGAAAACCCACTTTTTGTTCAGTAAAAGTTCAATATTTCATAGGATCGAGTTAAAAATGTTTTTTTACAAGCATGTTAGTGGAAAATCAAGTGGAAGGAAAAAGTGTAGCGGCTAAAGGTGCACCAGCAACAACTATAACTGCAACCTTGACATGAGGTTGTAAAGTCGGTTCAAGAGTTTGGGGCAGAATCACAGCTGGAGTCAGGAGCCACTACACACACAGTGTGCAGCAATTTGAGACCAGAGGTCAAGGTTACAGTTATTGTGAACAGATTCTTTTTTTATTTAGATCCTGAAACACAAAATATCGTTGAACCCAGGTTTTGCCTTGACTGTGTTTTTCCTGGCATCTTGTAATAGCAAGGATCATCGTCTTCATTAGCATAACAACTGCAGGAGCAGTTAGCTCTGGAAGCAGCCAGTGGATCTGACTGCTGTGTGTGCGCGTGTGTGTGTGTGTGTTCTGTTCCTGAAGGGCCGGAGCTGGATTGTGAAGCGCAGCTATGAGGATTTCCGTGTTCTGGACAAACACCTGCATCTCTGCATCTACGACCGGCGCTTCTCCCAATTGCCTGAGCTGCCCCGATTGGACAGTCTGACTGACCAGTCAGAGGTGAGCTCGTCTGATCCATCTTTTTGTTTGGTGTTGTGATGTAGAAAAAGACTGGTGTTCAGGTTAGGAAATGAATGACTCGGAGCCCACTACCTCCAATTAAAATGAACCTTGAGGTGAAAGTTCAACTCTAACTCTTTTATACCTGCATACTCTCACCAGTTCTTAATTTTTCTTCACGCATTTCAGCTCCACTTTGAGCCATATTAAAGCTTCATCGTTCGCTGACAATTATCTTTTAAGATTTAATTCAGCTGTAAAAACTGAAAAAGCTGCTCTGTACTATTTAAGATAACATAAAGCAGAAATATAAAAAGGTATTTATGCTCAAAGAAAAATAATAGAAAGATATTAATAGCTGTTAATGTTCTGAATTAATCAGAATTGTTTTTTTTTTTTTTGTGATTATTACATCTCAAAATAACTGATTTTGCCACACCTTTTTCAAAAAGTTTTAAAGATCATTTTTTTACCATGATTTTGCAACAAGAGTTGAAATTGCTGCACCGTAATGTTGCCACTTAGCATCACACATGATTTAATCTCACAGGTTCGCCTTTCAATAGACGTCATAAAACAGAAAATTTAATTAACAAAGAGGTCCAAGGGGATTGGTCAATATTCAGCTGTGTTTCAGTGATTGGTCAGAGAAAAGGAAATACAGAAAACTTGTAGGTGGCTGGTCAGATTTGCAGAAAAGTGAAAATTGCAAGTTCGCGCAAAATTTGCAAATGAGTGAATCTGCATTAATAGTTGCGATCGCAACTTCACAACCTTCTGGTTATAGACCTGTAGGACCAACAGTTTGCTGCAGATGTAACCTCTTATTGAGAGGAAGCACCTTCTCACCTAGCTGTTCATCCATTTCAGTTAAAGCGTTTATCACACAGCAGTGGTAGTTACCTAGGTGACAGGGACGGTGGAGTAATGGGCTGTTATCTTCCATCTCCAGTCGGTTTCCCAGATGTTGTTGGCGTACCTCTCCCGACTCTCGGCCATTGCTGACAACAAGATTAACTGTGGCCCCGCCCTCACATGGATGGAGGTAACTCTGCTCTGTCTTAAAGGTTTACCTTAATATTGTTTATGAAATGTTATTCTAGTCATGGCCAAAACCTTTCTGTTTTGGTTTGTGTGGTGTCAATCAAACAGGGATTATACTCTTATTTATTCATTACAAAGAGAAAATTCGGTGTCCCTGTATATCGCTTTCATATAAAGGACAGTCCTTCGCCAACGTGAAGCTGAGGAAGTCTTTGAAATCACATGGAAGGGCTCGACCTCTACGAACGTGCCACTTCATAAAATAGTTTTTATCATGAGAGGTTTAATTCGCAGAAGGTTTCAGGATGCATCAGGAAACACCAGGAGCCCCTTAATGTCTGTTTACAACAGGGAAGATGGGCTGCAAATCTGTAAAAAGCACCAGAGAAAGTTAGTTATTCCAATAAATTTGCCTTCTGATTGTTTTGGAGATCTGGAAAATTGTTTTATCAACAGAAAAAAACAGATGGTGTAGTTTCGCTGCAGGAAAATTCTACTTAACAATTCTGCCAGGAAAAAAAGAGTGGGGTCAAAACATTGTTCAATAGCTACTTTTTCCACAATTTCAAGCATAGGTGGGTGATCGAAGTATGTTGCAGCCTGATGCTGTTGCAGCCTGATGTTATAGGGTCTCATAACCTCATTGAGAAGCTGGGATCAGCTTTTAAAAAGTAGCTGGAGAAACAGAAACCATGGTCACTATCTGTTAGGATTTGGCCCAGTAGTTGATATCCCTGATGAACCTATGAGCTGTAAATGTTAAAGTGAGCATAAATTTTAATTTTGGCAGGCCATAAAAATATATTTAAAAAATCTGTAACTGTTGAACCTAAAACAACAAAACCTTTGTCCATGACTTTTGTTTGACTTTGAAATGCTTTATTTTGATATACAGTGAAACTATAAAGTATGCACTCAGTACATTTTCCCAAAGCAGCCTTTTTACCCAAGTGGAACCTTACAATGGTCTGAGTGTGGAAACCTTACATTTCTCTGGAGTAGGGAGTTGATTTTATTTAACAAGATGAAATAAAACTTAAACATGATTGCTGCTTTTGTAAATATGTCCAAACTAAAAACTATGGAGACATTTCATCCCCCTTGTAGTGATCTATTAGTTGTGCATTGATGCTGTTAATGATATTTATTGTGTGCGTGCGTGTGTGTGTCCGTCTGTGGGTGTGCATGTTGACCAGGTGGATAATAAGGGGAATCATCTGCTGGTTCATGAAGAATCCTCCATCAACGTGCCGGCCATTGCTGCAGCTCATGTCATTAAGCGCTACATTGCTCAGGCCTCAGATGAGCTGTCGTTTGAGGTGATGATCATAATCATTAGTAAACCAACAGGGGTTTTTTTTGTTGTTTTTGTTACCTTTGTAGATAAGCATTTCCCGTTTTGTGTTTAAAAATGTATCTGAATGGGTGGTTGGTTGATGTTTAGTTGTTTATGGTGCAGTGAATTGACTTTTGAGAGAAGTGGTAAAATTATTTTCTTCAAACTACTCCTTTTTATTCAAAAATTTTTGTTTGCCAGTATGCAGCATGCATTACAAACTAAATGAATTAAATAAATAAGTAATAAATAAACAACAGTAACTGACAGCATTAGTAAACCAGTTCTACATCTGACCTCGTAGCTTCACATCCTCTTTGTTTGTCTGTCTTGGAGCTGTTCCTCTGGAAAAACCGAATAGTGTTCTGCTGATTTGATTAGATTGATTAAATATGTAAACAGACGACTTATCTTGAAGGTTCTGTTTATGTGGACCTCCAGAATCTCAAGAAGAAATACTTCCTGAATCCTTCAGGTTCCTGCAAAGGGATTTAGTAGCACATGAGAGCAGAGAGGGAAAGATGACAGCAAGCATTAATAGGAACTGAAAAGATGTTTATATCTTCACAGTGTTGATCCTCTTCTTGTCTGTTGCTCTGTGCAGGTTGGGGACATCGTCTCTGTGATTGACATGCCCCCAAAAGAGGACACCACCTGGTGGAGGGGCAAGCATGGCTTTCAGGTACTCTCATACCACATGGCAGAAATCAAAAGAATTCACGTTCACTTTCAGTCTGTGCCTCAGGCTTGAAAGCTTGAGGATTTTAGGAGACAAGAAAAAAGCATTGCGTTTCAAAGTAAAATTTTGATGAAAAAAAAAAAAAGACAAAGCAAAGAAACAAATCTGCCTTGTGTGAGGCTTTGGAGAGATTACCGGTGCACCTGCTTCTCCTGTGACACTCGACGCATTATTACAAAGCTCTCTGTTCAGATGTGAAACGCACCGTAACAGGTGTTATTCAGGCCTGACTTACATGAACAATGACCTGCTGCATTATTGACTAGTTAGTCACACTTACAGTTTAACAAATCTAATGTAAACTGTGTTGCATGTTTTTGTGAACATAAGCCTGGAGAACTAAAAAGAAACTGTCTAGATCTTAGAAATCTTTGACTCGCACATATATCAGTTTGAGCACATTCAGGTTCCCCAGAATATGAAAATATATACATAAATACATACAATATATACATACATTGTATATATATATAAGGATATGGACTCAATATTTTGAGGTACTATTCTGAAAATGTTAAAAATGACGATAAGAACAATTTCTTTGTTACTCTTCACTTTGTTTTTTGCTCTTTTTTGTCATATTCTTCTTTAGAACACTAGTCGGATAAAGAAAATGTGATTTGTATCACAAAACTGTACACAGTAACTGCATTTAATCATATTTTCACATTTATTGACATTCAGTGATGTTGTCATGGAACATGGATTTTAAACTATTGGAATTCATAGTGACGGCAATAAATCAAAATTCTTATGAAACAATGTTTTATCACGATAAATGATAAACGATGCAATAAATCCCTACCCCTATTAATAATACATAAGACCAGCATTCAAAATATTTTTTCTACCCTTCCTGCAGCTCACTGGTCAGAGCCGGTCAAGCTGAAATGTCTCTTCTCTTATGTAAAAATACATATTTAAAATATGGATCTAATGAAGTTTTTTTGAACTTCAGACCTGAATGAGGACAGATGGTTGAAGGGAAGCAACTTCCCTGTCCCACCTGTTAACAGTAGGTCTTCTTTTGCACTGAATCATTATAACGTTGTATGTTTACCGTGTAACACTCTGCACGCTAAACTTACAAACCTGCAGATTACCAGAGTAACGGCTGATGACTGAATGAGAACAGATTGAAACAGATGAGCTGCAGATGAAATGAGTTCTCATGTTTCAAGTCCTCATGTTCTCTAACTAACTCCAGCTCTCTCTTTGCTTCCCTCCCTTCAGGTTGGCTTCTTTCCCAGCGAGTGTGTGGAGCTCATAAACGATAAAGTGCCACAGTCCATGACCAACTCTGTGCCAAAACCAGGTACTGCCGCCGCTCTGCATCCATTCTGGACTGGGGGCTTCAGGGTGGGCTTGAGGTTTCCTTAATAATAATCGATCTCCATTGACAACATTATAGATCATAAACTTATCACATCAGACTGACTCAGATGTCGGAAATTTGTACAGATCGTTGTGTCGGGAACAAACGGACTCGCTGTCCTTGGCATCCCTCCCTCACCCTACCATCAGCTGCAGCTGTTTAGCATTAGATCATCCTAGAATGGAAGAGAGTGCCATCAAAATGCCAAACCCATTCATGATCAAAGCGCAGTGTGTTTTATAAATCTGCCTCCTACCTTCCAAATCCATGACTGTGACTCACTGTCACAACCATCCACTGGGCTTAATGGTGGGTGACTGAATCCAAACCACCACAGGCCCTCTAAGACGTTAGGGAATGATGAAATGGAAATGAAAACACTCCAAGTTTCCCAGCTAATGAAGATCTAGAAATATCATCAGAGGTTAACGGGCCTTTTAGAGGTTAGGTTATCTGGTTTTACTAACCACATCCATTGTAACTAAACCAGACTGCTGCTTTGCTTTTTAGCCGTCGCCGTGCACACCCACAGCTCCCCTCTGTCTCAAGTTGGGTTCCTGCTTGCCCACTTCTTGCTTTTAAATGTTTCAGGGCCTGTTTTGATTTTTGCATCTGTTTTGCCATAAAATAGTCACAGGTCAGTTGCATCATTTGCATACCTTAAACATTTCTTTCATTTTTCTGTTCTTTTTTTTTTTTTTTTTATTTGAGCCATAACCTTATGTCCTACATACAACAGAGTATTAGGCCCAGGCTAAGAAAAAAAATGATGAGAATGAAGTCATATTGCAAGAAATAAGTCATAATATTGGAACAAAAAAGCCTTACGAGAATTAAGTCATAATCTAACGGGAATAAAGTTATAGAAGTCGAAATAATATGAGAACAAAGTAATATTACTAGAATAAGCTCATTATGAGAGTAAAGCCATAAGAATATGAGAAAAATGTCGTAATAATACAAGAAAAATATAATAATACAAAAAAAAAATTTGTAATAATGTTAGAAAAAAGTTGTAATACTGACAGAAAAGTCATGATACAAGAATAGTCATAACATTACCAGAAGAGTGTTGATAATGAGAAAAAGTTGTAATACGAGTAAAAAAGTCATATTACCAGACTTGTCATAATTATACGAAAAAAAAGTCAAATAGGAGAATAAAGTCGTAATAATATAAAAAATAAAGTCGTGTAAACAGTATAAAGTCGTAATCATACAAGAAAAAAGTCATATGACTTATATAAAGTTGTAATATTTGAATGAAGTAGTAATTTTAGAAGTCCTGCACAAAAAATAATTAAAGATTAAAATAAGTAATGTTGAGCATCTTTAGTGTCGTTTTAGAACATAATCTTTTAACACGTCAGTATCAAATTATTAACAGTAGCAGAACCTTTTGAAACAACTGACCATTTCAAACGAAGAACCACGAACCAGACGAACTGGTCACCTCAGTTCTTGAAGCTTTGCTCTCATTAAAACAACTTTTTTCTGGTAATTTTATGAATCTCTTAGTCTTACCCTCCTACTCTGCTGTACCTAAATGAACAGCTTACTGCAGATTAAGTGTTAAAGCACCCTCTGGTGTGTTGAATGTCGCACTGTTTGCTCGGCGCTGCTTCACTGCGTTGTTTATAATGGTTGCTGGTTTGTTTTGAGCATGTCTTAATTCGCTGCCTTTGACTGTGACTCCTCTGCCTCAGCCTCCCCCTCCTCTGGCCTGCAGCCTGCTTCATGGAGTCTCTTCCCCCCCTGTGCGTGTTGGTATACACACCTCACCTGCCTCTCTGAATATTCACCCTCACTCGCCTGCATATAAACACACAGTTGTTCAAAATGGCTTTATGTAAAAATGTAAATTAGATTCCAGTGCAGCTTCTTCACTTGTTAGATCCAGCTAGTTTTTCCTTCCTACACACGAAAACGTACACGGCTGGTTTGTTATCTGACTTAAAGTGCTTTTCTCCCTCTGATTCTCTCATGCCGCCATCATCCAACCATGCATCCATCCATCCATTCATCCATCCAAATGTCTGTTGGTCCACCCGTCCATGGGATTGCATGCAGACTTGGAGATGGAGAGTGTAATGCCGGACAGTGCATGGGTGGCCGACCCGCTAAACCACTACAACCTAAGTTCAGGTAGACCAAACTCCCCTTCCAGTGTGTTGTCCCACCACTTCCTAACAGGAACACACACACACACAAAAGAACTAACTCCTTCCTCCTGAGTGATGTGTTTGCACTGTGTGTCTCTTAACATTCTTATTGGTTGCGGTACCTAAACTGGGTTTGGGCTCAACTCTTCACTTACGGGAAGGTTTTGTAGTTGTTTGATGTGTTTTATTTGAAGAGAACATGAAAATAAAGAGCAGCACACCCGCAACTTTGCCCTTTCTTTTCTTTTTCTTTCTTCCTGTGTTTTTTTCTTTCTTTCTCTTTCATCACCAAATTACTCTGGATTGTGGGAAGAAGTTGAACGTTTTTAAGCAGAAATGCGAGTCTGTCTTGGATGAGGAGCAACTATTAGGACTCTTGAACTGTTTGTACAATGCACGGCTCGTGGTAGTGCTCACCTTTCTGTTCCTTCTGATGAAGGAATATCCTGACAGCCCAAGGAATGAGGAAGTGAACTTGGTTTTGGTTTTCTTCTCTCAATCCTTTTACATCCTGAAAGTGTCCGTTTATCGTAGATCTTCCTAAGTGTGCAATCCTTGGCTTTTACACACCTGCTGATATAGCAGGCTCTGCTATATCTGCAGATTAGCTCTGCACTGGTGTGCAAAGTGCATGCATAATATGATAAAAAAAAGTTTTTAATTTTTTGGTGTAACTCTTCAAAAGATGGGAGGAACATTTGTAAGCAGGGAACAGGACTGGAGTAAATAAGTGATAAGAGTGTGAATCCTGGAGAACCACACAGAGCTGCTGGTTGTGTGTGTGTGTGGTGGTGGGGGGTGATGAGGGCCATCTGTGTGTGTCTGATTGAAGGTGAAAGGCCGCTGCAGGAATGCCATAGTGCTAGCTCTCCACCAGTCTTGATTTATTTAATCCGTTCACAATGAAGGGCCCTGTAAACCCATCCAAGCGACGTTAAGGCTTTGTCCTGCAGGAGTTGGAGTCTCTGTCTCCCTCTCCATGGCGACTGAAAGAGCACATTCCTGCAGGGAACCACATGCTACTGGAAAAATCTCCTCGCTTTGCCTGGACCCACACTCCCCCGCCACCAACCAATGCTGGATGGAAACTGTTAGCGTGCAACCGTCTCAGTTAAAATCAAGACCATACAAGCTCAAGGCTGCTGATCCTTTACTCTGGATGCTTGGGTTGCTTTGCTCTGAAACCTGGGATTAGACTCTCCAGCCCCGAACAGTAGAAATAAAGCTTTTTCTCGTTTTGTTTTGTTTTACGTCTGTTCGAAACCAGAAAGTTGGGGAACTGTAGATGAAATAAATGTCCGTTAAACGTCTTTCCTCCGCACACAGAACAGTAGACCTGAAGCAGACGCAGAGCCGGCTCTCGTCTGCTCCCCTCTTCATCATGTGTGGGGACCAACAATCTGGGCAGCTGTGAGCATGTTGGAGCCAAGACAGCTGGTTATGTGAGGCAGAGAGGAAGGGGAATGGGGAGAGAATGTGCGAGACAGGGTTTGATTTGTCCTCCTGTTCCCAAGGATTATGGATCATTTCCTGCTGCTGTGAAACTATGCAAGCTGCTTTGTGTACTATGCTAAGCCTCAGGAAGGTTTGTTTGCAGGAACTTCATGATCAAAAACAACTTTTTGTTGGTTTCTACTTCTATTTTATTGCAGTTATACGCAAAACACAAACAAAGTTGTAAAACTGTGAATCAAAATTTTTTTAAATGCAAATCTGAATATTGATGAGTGGAAGGATTAGAGTGGTTTAGAGTTACAACTAATTAGTTAGAGGCATTAAACCTCTGACCTTATCCAGAAATCAGAGTTGGACCATTAAACATTAAGTTTGAGAAGTCCTGATGTAAACCATTCCTGCATGTCTTAGTTTATCATTTAATTTATTCGATCTAAAACACTCAGACACACATATAGTAATAATAATAGCTATTACTATACAGTCAAAACTTCAACTGCAAATTAAAGAAATTCAAAAGAAAGTCAAGTAAAAATAATTCACTAGTGTTGTATAAATCGCTTACACAGACCTACACTTAAGATGTTTGTTGCAAACAAGCCATTTCAACTCTTCATAGCTTTACAATAAGAAAAAATTAATAGAAAACACAGAATCAACAATTAAATCCAGACAACAGGAGAAAAAAGATTCAAAAGTAGGTAAATCGCCATCAAGAAGGTTTCGAGCAGATTTCAGGTATTAAAACTGAATGAGCTTTCACTCAGCATCTTAACTCATATTTCTTCATCCATAAACAATTTTTGAATCTTTTTAGGGAGCATATTATTTTTTGTTTGGCATATTATTTGTGCAGACTTAAATTTTACTAGCTCAACAAACTTTAATACTCCCCACTGGCTTAGCAAAGCATTGGTGTGTTTGTTATATAATATGTGATTTACTCTCTGTATGGCTTTTTTTTTGTTGTTGTTTTTGCAGAACATAAATAGGTTGGAAGTTATTTCCCCAAATCTTTACACAACATGACAAACAAGGTAGTACGGTCGACCTCTACGTCTGCCATTTGATGGTTGATCCTGTCCTGCTTTGTTTTGCGCTATTGTGAAGAATTATGATGCATGGAGAAGGTTTAACTCAGTCATTCATGTGCAAACAGATTCCCTCATTATCACCAGCTTGCATTGATCTGTGACAAAATGTAAAAGAAAGTAACATAAAATATGATTGTGGGGTATGAATATTCCTGCCACGATAACAAATTTTGCTGGGCGATAAATTGTTCCAGAAGTTATTGCGATAAAAGATAATATTGTTGTTTTGAGACCATTGTTAAGTAATATAATGGTAATGGCAAAATAATCATAATAATATTATTACAGTATATTATAATATATAATATTATTATAATAAAATAATAATTCAACAACGCATTCTAAAAGATCTGTAAACTTTAAATTCTAATGAACATTTAACACTGGAACTGGAAGACATTTTAAATATCCAAAATAAATAAAACAACTAAAATTAACTTTGAAGTCTTTGTAAACATAATTGTCCTTCAAATCACCAAACTTTAGATTTTTATCATCCAGTTTTGTTAGAAAGAGAGAAAAAAAGACATAAATGATAAATCACGCCAATGGAAACTATTGAGTTTGTTTGAATTTATCATGGGATTAATTGATTTATTGCTTATTGTGACAGGCTTAGGTATGAATACTTTTGCAAGCCACTCTACTAACAAGTCAGGCGTTGTTACGAACAAGTGACTGTTGAACTATTGCTTGTTTCACAGTGGGTGAATCATTTCAATTACTGCAGTCATGTAAAAAAGAAACAAAGCATGCATCAGTTTTAAGGTTTTATATATCAGGTCATAAAGTGTTGACACAATTTATTACGTCATAATATGCTGTGTGGTTTCGTTCATTTCACTCACATTTTAGGACCTTATTAGGTGAGTTTTATGTTCTAAAATGTAAAACTTTAGCACTGAAGGAAGCTGTTCTTAATTTGTATCCTGACTACGTTACACTAGATTGACCCTGAGCCTTCACATGCTCTGCTGCTCGTTATATAAACAACATTCTCACAGTTCCCCTGCAGTTGTAAAACATGCTGCTATGAATCCAGCAGGTAGGAATTCATATTTATGTTTTTAACAGCGTTGCCTCTGCTGCATCAAACTGAAACCATGTTTCCTGTCTTTTCCCTGGACTTCAATACATTAGCTATATGCAGGTTACTGCACTTAGCACACAGCACTTAAGGCGTTAAGGAAAATATTAGGACAGCTAGGACACATTAAGTATTAGATTCAGTCTGCAGGTCTTACACCTTATGATAATATATACTTTTATTGTATTGCAGTTGATACTTATTGCTGAGGTACTCATACTTTTTTCTTTAACTGCTAACAAGGCCACTGGTTAATTATTTAAAGACAATATAAAGCTAAATCTGAAGAAGTCATGAGACAAATGAGGCAGGTCAAAAAGAGACAAACTCCTAAACATCAACATAATGAAATGAAAACAATAATAATGATAATACAGACCTTTGGGCACTTAAATAACTTAAAACAACATAATATGTAGGAGAAAGCATAAGATACAGAAACCCTTCAGCTGTGAGTTTGACAATGAGGAACAACAAAAACAAAAACAGACATCAACTCAGACTGTTGAGGAAGAATCAGACTCTTGTGTTTGGGTCCAGTTTTCAAATCAAAACCATAGATGGGTTGGTAGCCGGTATGACGGTTTATCAAGGTTAGAAAAATTTACAGGTTGAAAAGCGACCAGTTTTTATTGTTCAAAGTTATTTTAATGGAATCCCAAAGAAACATCTCATTTTTTTCCTGCTGTATGGAGAGTAGATGCTGCTCTGCTTGTCCTCTAACTGTTGCTGCACACTTCCAGTCTTCTGACTGAAGAAAGGCTAATACACTGTTTGGCTACTTTTTTTTTATATTTCTGTTGACAGCAATTAGTATATAAGCTGTAGGCCTACTAATCTTCTATGATTTTCCTTAAGTCAGTATATCAATATCAAAGTAATTAAAAATTGTAAGTGAACATTGTAACTAATCATTGTTAAATTATTTTTACAAGTCAAAACTGTTGCTTTTCTGATTTAGGTATAGTGATTAAGTTATGTTACACTTTTTAAAAAATGTTAGTGGAAACACTGATACCATTAAGAAATATTGTTTTTACTCACGGTCGTTGTGAAAATCTTTTATGGCTATTAGTGACTTTTTAAAGCCAGGACTAGAGAACTTTACTTTTAACCACATTCTTTGGAGTTGTGCTGTTTGGCTTCTCCTAGCAGCCGCTGAGAGTTAATGTCAGGCCACGGGAAACTACACCCACTCAACAAAGAATTAACCACAATTCACAGGAACCTACCCTGCTGATGGTAGGCGTTTTATTCGAAACAAATAACACCTTAAATGTTGTCGCAACTGTTTTTAATTACAAGTAAACGCAGAGCAGAACAGTGCAGACACTGGGGGAGGTATTCACAGTGACATTTCTCATTAAGTTCAATGATGCCTTCAGTTGTACTTGTAAATATTTGCTGTAAGTGAATTCAGATGCGAGAAAGTGAACAAGTAGAGCGTCGAGAAACGTTGTTGCAAAAATAAAGCTGGGGTCTGTTTGTGCTAAATGAGAATATCTCCTTTTAAAATATAATGGTTGATTTTAGGTTCTTTAAGTTGTAAATAAAACGGTTTTTTTTATATTCAATTTTTTTCTTCGTGTTACATTATATATGCTTAGTTTAAACGCCAGTTTTAAAGCAGCATTTTCCCGTACGTGGTGAACCTTTTGAAAGTTTAGTATTTCCGGGTGCCCTTGAACGTAGCATGCCTTGAAGCTTTTGAAGTCAGGGAGTGAACGAGTCTGCGGCGCGCGCTCTCTCCGACCTTTAAACCCTTCTTACCCTGCATTGGGGCAGCTCGCGCTACTCTGAGGAGGTCCAATTGGGATTTTATTCTGGCGCAGATTTAGCGGAACAAAAGGGAGTTGTGCTTTGGACTTGAGCTGCGTTCGTAGAAGCGTAAAGGAAAGCCCCGCGGTATGGTGAAGAGGTAGGAAACAGCGTTTGGATTCTGACAAGTTAGGATTTTTTTTTTTTTTTTTTTGCAATGGAACTTTGTGGATTCGTTTTGTAAGCATCTTGCGCTATTTTCCGAAGGGATTCATTGTTTAAAGAATATCCTTACTACCAAAACTTGTTCAGGTTATTTCATTAAATTTGTAAAATTGCTTGGTATCTTGTATCGGTCATTGTCAGTCCTTCAGAAGGACATTTAAGATACTGCTGACTCACTTTTCCTGAATAAGCTTTTGTTCTTAGTTTAGGAGGGTATAATAAAACTTGAGATAAGTCCCGATGAAAAGCACACAGCGCTTGTCGCTAAAAATTTGAATGGTCAGACAGCACCTTGTAAGGAACGTGCAGGAAATGGTTTGCAATTTAAATATCTCTTCCACCTTAATAAAGTTTATCGTTTGAAGCCTCTCTAAGTAAGGAGATGGCTTCCATTTATGTTTAGCCACAGTAATAAAATTGCAAGAGATAACAGAGCAGCCTTTGTTTTGCATTTGATTGTGCTGATGTTCCCTATAGTGCCCTGTTTTCTGTGTTTCTTGCCCAGTTATTCTTGTTCTGCTTTACTATGGAGGGTTGGAGTTAACATATGGAGCACAGACAGGCCCTCTGGAACAGTTGCCTCTTTCTGGTGTCATCTCTCCACAGGGAGATGAAAGCATCAGACATTTAGCTGACCTCGTCATCAAACACTTTGAGCGTCTGTCTAAGCAGAGGTCACTGACAGTCATGACTGCCATTTTATTAGTAAGACGCTGCACTGCTGTTTACACACGTAGCAGTGTGCGGATGTCACCCTGTCAGCAGCTGTAAAGTTTAAACACTGCATGGCTTGCTGTTAATTCTGTCAATAAACATTATTTTTGCGCAGAGATGTACTGTTTTGTAATTTTCAAGAAGTTTTGTTGTATAGCTTTACTAAAAATAAAAAAAAGCCAACTTTGACTCGCAGTCATCCACAACTGTTTGGGAAAATAAACGTTTTTAATTTTTCTGTTGAAGGTATGCTTATGCTGCCAGAAACCATATAAGGTAGACTTCCGAATTCCAGTATTTCCTAGAGGCAGCAGTGAGAAGAGTCTAAATTTCCTGTTCAGCAGTCTTAGATGTACTGGAAGACTCACAGACTTGCTGTCAGCGCATCAGATATTCCAGTTTGAAGTAGCAATGTACCAAAAAGAGAAAAAATTTGCTGCAGCTTCTTTGGAAGAAGTAGTTTTGAATCAAACCGAATATGAAGAAGCATGTTAGTTAACATTTTCTCATTCACTTCCTGATCAGAAGTAATAAAGAAAACTTTGTCCTATTCCAGGCTCTGTCCATTTCACTGGTGTATTTCTAGCTGAGCCGGCCCAAGCCAATGAGAGTTGAGTGGCTTTGTAGGACCTGCACACGTCCAAGGGGCTTCCAAGAGCACCAAGCTTACATGAAAAAAAATATACATGTACATATTCATAGAATAATAAAAATAAATACAAACTACATAAAAATGGAACATGATTTCAATATTATTTTCATAGTAGTTACATAAATAATAGGTTAAGATTTTCCTGCTGTTGAGATAACAAACTGTGTTTATCAGCTGGTGTTAATTTCAAACAGTTAGAATAATGTGACACACCTAAATACCATTCTGCATTTCAAAGTCCAAATTTTTTTTTTTTTAAAGTTTGCTGCTCTTGTATGTTTAACATCAATAGCCATAATGACACTGGTATGACGTAAGCTAATTACCTATGACGTTAGCGATAGTTGGTATGCTACACACATAGATAAACATTCATCTTAGCAATATCTGGTGTTGCCATGCCTGTATGAGGGACCCCTAAATGAAAATCTGCTTAGGGCCCCAAAAAGCTTTGGACCAGCCCTGACCTCTACTCAGACTCTGCTGGCTTTGGTCTTGTCTCTGTTTTACAGCTGTTGAGTTGTCCTTTGGTCTGACTGCTGAAGACTTCCAGGTCGTATGACGTAGTGAAATTAGGTTAGGAAAGAACATTGTTTTCATTAAGTCTAGTTTCTTAAGAGATGCTGGTGATTCATCGTAAATGCTGATTCAGCATGCAGTCAGCTAAGAGCTTCATGTGTAATCTGTTCAACTTCTTCAGGTTTTATAATCAGCGCCTTGTATTTGGTTTTGTCCTGCCTCGGTTTAGGAAAGAAATCGGTTCAGGCTGCTGGCTTCCATGTCTCTTTCTGTAAATAAGCGAGTCCCCCGGTACCTTCTGGAGTGTCACATTGCCAAAGTGATTTTATGATGTTTGCAAACAATAACCACTCTGTTCCACCGGTTTGTAATAAACCTGTTTTAGCAGGAGAAAAAAAAATGCTGTACTTTTCAAAGACAATTTGGATTGTTGGGAGCCTTCAAACTCTTAAAAGTCCATTTTATTATGTTAAAGGTCGGTCACTGGACTGCCAGGAGGTTTTAGAAATCAGTTGAAATTTTCCTAAAACACTTCGCTCCAGTTGACTTTGAAGAATCTTCTCTTGGTGCATACACTCAACCCAGCAGAAATTCTCTGTGTATGAACACTGTGCATGCTGTAATTAATTGTTGCTCCCAGCCTTTCACCCTGCTGCTGTCTTGGACCTTTATGACTGTCATCCTCTGTGACAACAAGCAGATGGGAGTCTCAGTCCAGCTTCTGAGGCATGTCTGTCACTGAACTCATCTCCGTGTTGTCCTCTCAGTCAGTGACGCGTCAGTGGGTGCCCGTACAGTTGCACTATCAGCTTCTCCTCCTGCCATATGTGGCAATGTTTTTGTGTGTGTGCGTGTGCGTGCATGACTCTGTAGAGGCTGGCTGAAGAGTAGGAGCTGACTCTGCTGCTTTGCAACACAATCAGGAGTCCAGAGGTGTTTACAGATGTGACTTTTCTCATTGTGAGAAGGGAAGAAATTATAAAGTTTTTGGTCAATAGTAATTACATTAATAATTTCAAATATTCAATAATTGTGAAAATTTGCAATCATTTCAGGAATTTTGTGTTTAAAAACATGTTTTTATTGTAATAATTGAGCATTTTCTTGTCAAGGCTGTGGGTTGTTATTTTCTTCCTGATTAATCACAGTCTGGACTGCCCCCGCCCCCAAAATTATAGACATATAGCAGATTTTATAAAGCTCAAAACTGATTATCCTAATTTTAGCTGTTTGCAGTGTCTTTTTCAGTACTATGTTGAACTGCTGAAGACTTCAACAAGACAAATCAGAAACAAACAGAAAATGTTTGTTTCTGATTTTGATCAATTCAAAATTGAAGGGCTTGCCAATAGAATGTGGGTAAATAATACAATAGTTTCAGAAAAACCAGGCCAGAGTTTGCAGATGTTTTCTCTCCAAATCCACAGATCCAGTACAATCATTGAATAGAACAAGTATCTAAAAGAAAAGTCACTACTAATATATGTATTCTTTTACATCCTTTTTAACATGTTAAAAAGGAAAAAGCTCAGATTTACTGAACCAGAAATCTCTGCAGTTAAAGAATTTGACAAATGTTTCAAAATGTAGAATGAAAATGATTTTAGCTCCTATATTAAGTTATCCTTAGTTTGCCATATGAAAAGGAGCAAAACTCTGTTTTGTTTTATCTTCACATTGACATAGAAGGCTAAACTAATGTCATTTCAGTTCTATTAGGATTACCAACATTGCCATTTGCTAACTGGCAGAACAAAGAAACTGAGTTTTATTTTAAATTCAGAATTTCCTTACTATTCATTAGCATAGCCTTTCAAACGACTTGGGTCAAATGTTGTGGCATTTAGTGAATAGAATCCACTTTGGTAATCCTAACTGACCTGAAACAAGAGAAGTTTAGTCTGCAGACAGTGAAGAAATTAGCTTCGAATGTAACTTATCAGGTTTCAGCTAATCGTTGTTGCTGCCTGAGTAAACAGCTGGCACCTTCTTGTTCTCTTTGTGATTTCCACATACACCTCACTAATCCTCAAACTAGCAATAACCTCATTAGCAGCTTCCACACACTGTTGTTTTCTGTAGTTTACAGGGAAGTTGAGCTATCAGATTCCAGTTTAAAAAAATGCAGATAACGCTTGTGTTCTTACGCTAACTTAAAGCTTCCAGACTAAGATTAAGAGCAAATGCAAACTTTACTTACACAAAGTCCTGTTTATCTGAACTCAGTGAAGCCCCACATCGCCTTGCAGCAGACAGCAAGAGGAACTCCCACAATAGTCGACTTTTACGTGATTAGATTCCTCTTTGAAATGACAGCACAAGCAATTACTCAGGTTTTCGGTACCACAGCAGTTTTTCTATTAAGACAGGAAATGGTGGCCAAAACTAATACAGCAGTTTCAGAATTACTTAGAATGAACATGTAAATTAATAACTTCCAGAATCCAGATGTTGTAATGCTTTAAAAGAATAGTGGAATAACAAGACGGGGTGATATCTGATATGAATGTCCTCTCTGAAGCAGTGGCCGTGATAGAGAGCAGAAACGGAGCCCGTGGCAAGTTACGCTGTGTAGAACGCTCAGCCCAAAATGACTCTGTAGTTCTGGGGTCAAAGAAACAGAACCAGAGTTTGCTACTGTCCTCTTACTGGTGGCTAACTGGAAGATTTTGAAACTGTCTTGAGAAGTGGACTTCTTTTTTGTTTGCTTCTCCAACTGATGAACTTGATAGCCTTTCCCACATTTCTCCAGAGACGAAGACCGAGCTCATGACGTTCCTCCAACGGGCTATTTGGTTTTCAGGAAGGTGTTCTGTGTTGAAGGGGCGAGGACGATGCTGCTGTTGGATGTGGAAGATTCCTTTGTTGTTGCCTGGGAGGCGGGATCCGAGACCGCACACGCATAAAGAGCGACTTAGCATGAGAATGGAAACTCAAACACACAATAGGGCAACTTTGACCAGTTTGGGGTTTCATTCTCCTGCATGGATTAATGTGAGAGTCTGTGTACAGCCCACAGTAAACAAGTATTCTGATCACCCAACGTGTCTTTTTCTGTCTTCCTTCCTGTCTCAGTATCTAAGAAGCACGGGAAACTGATCACCTTCTTGCGCTCCTTCATGAAGTCCAGGCCCACCAAGCAAAAGCTGAAGCAGCGAGGGATCCTCCGGGAAAGGGTGTTTGGTTGTGACCTGGGAGAACACCTCCTCAACTCAGGACATGACGGTAATGCGTTTTTAATTGAACACTTCCAGCTTTTGCATTTAAATGAGTATATCTCTCCTTGGGTTAACACAGAGACACTGAGTGAATCAGCAGAGAGTATCCATTCAGCTTTAAGCTAAGAGTTTGGGTTAAGGGAGGCTTAACTGCGCAAAAATGCTCCCCGGGCATGGAAATGTTTACTTGCAGTTAATATAATACACATCATCTAAGTACACATCGGCTTCCCCGTCTCTTTCTGCTTCAGGAGAATCAATATTTACATTCATTGGGCACAGACTGTTTTCCTCAGGTGAGCCGAGGAGCAAAATGGAGTCCAGACTCTACTCCCATCATCAGAGCCTGGTTTAGGTTTACTTTAACCTAAATTTAGTTTGTTTTGTCTTTCCAAATTAGGGCTGAAACAATTCCTCAAATTAATTGTGACTAATTCATTATTAAAATAATCATCAACTAATTTATTAATCAATTAATCGTTAACTGGAGTAGACTCAAAAAAGGCCATTTGCTAAAAAAACAACACACTCACAGGAGTAATTAAGCCAAAACTGTACAAAAATGTATTTACTTTGCATGTAAGATTAAAAACAAACTTTCTTTGTAAATATGTTCTACCAAAAACTCATCAGTTGGCATAGTTTTAGCCTCATCTGGTTCAAATTCTGTTAAATCATCTCATATTAAGCACCAATTATCAATTGGTTAATCTGAAACATAAACAGATCAGTCCTACGCTGTGTTGATAAGTCCAGAAGAAAGAGCTGAGCTCTCACATGTTAGAAGTAATTATTTAGGAGCATGTTTGTGATTGTACTTCATTTTTGGCAGTAAAATTTTTGGGGTTTTTTGTGTAAAAAGAAGGAATTGAATTATTTGTTTTGCATCTTTTAATGCATTTACCCTCCATGTTGCACCTAAACCTGCTGTAAAAGCTGTGCAAGAGTAACGCAGCCCAAAGACCACAAAAGGAGTCTAAAGTGTTTCTCAAACGTCCCAAATTCCAAAACAAGTCTTGATTCACCAGAACCTTTCCAAACAACCCACCGCACCCAGAAGAACCTGCTTCTGCTGCCCTACTGCCAAACACCTCAGAGCTGTTGTGTTTTTGATTTTCTATATTTCAAAGAAATATAGAAAATTTTTCTATATTTGGGCAAATGAGCTGAGTCCATCCATTCTCTGAAGAAACTCTTCCTGGTTTCATGTTTGCTCTGCGGCTGTGTGGAGTTAATCAGAACAGCTGCTCCCCTCAACATCTCATTCTGTCTTCCTCTGACTGGTGTGTGTTGGTGAGAGGTCTGGAAACTCTGCTGCACACATACACACTCTTACTTTGTCTTCTATAAACAGTGAGCACATGTAAAAAATGTCTGTATGATTCATAGTAGCTGAAGCAGAACGGAGGAACTTTGTTAAAGGTATTTTTGTTCCCGGTATGCAGTCACACACGCTTTAACGCTGTGTGTGTGTTGGATTGTCTCAGTCACAGGCGTCTTATCTTACCCTGGAAATATGTAACATTACATTACATGAGGATATTTTTTATTTAAAAAGTGCTCTCCTCTTTTCTTTTCAAAGTGCGTTACGTTAAGAGAGCCTGCAGACATTTTCCAGCAGCCTGACGATTCCCTACTCAACCTTCAACTGCAGGGCTCTCTGTTCATGGAACTGTAGTGCTCAAATCAGACAAAACTGATTGGAAATAGATGACATGCTGGTCTTCTATTCTGTGTTGGCAGTACCCCAAGTCCTCAAGAGCTGCACAGAGTTCATCGAGAAGCATGGCGTGGTGGACGGCATTTACCGCCTCTCTGGGATTGCTTCAAATATCCAGAAATTGCGGTAAGGAGACATTTCCTGCTGAACGGAGTTTAAGCTCAAAAATTGTTGCTAAGATCTCCAGGCTGCTCCAGAAAAGTTGTCACTTTCTACTCGCTACATAGACGGTAATGTAAAATCTGTCATGCTGATAGGAGGCAGAGTTTTATGTCATTAAGTTTCCAGGAGCATAGCTCTGTGTGCTACCGTGCAGAATGGATTCCTGCTTTAAGTTTGATGGCCCAGCTGCCAACTTTCAGTAAACTCACTTTATACTGGTTTGTTTCTTGGTGTTTCCTTCTTATTGGCGTCAACTCAAGAGTAACGATTGGACTGTAAACATGTCTGAACAGTGGCAAGTTTGCATATTCTGTTCTTTTGTTTAGATTTTTATTTCTAATGTTTGTTATTGGACTGCTAGAAGCATGAGCGGATCTCCTTTGATTTTGTTCATTTTGAGCAAATACTTGTGGTGTTTTTGTTTTAATTCATTGTCTCTTTTTCATTTCCTGATGCCATAAACCGGCACCCATAAGTGACAAGTAATTTTTCAGCTGTGAACTATTCACAGGGCTTCTACACATGAAGGTCTGAATGTTGTCATCATTTTCTGAGTCTGATTAAAACATTCCTACACGTTTTGTCTGAATCGTTGAGGCTTAATCTGAATTTTCATTAAGCTTATTGGTAACATCAGTTTATGAAACTTATTTATTTTAGGACACAATTTTTCCTCCCCAGAATTAGTTTTTTTCTTCTCTCTGCTTTAGGATTTAATCATATTTATTTAAAAATTATTGAAATTATAAAATAACAATTTAAGCAGAAAAATCAATAACATGACTTACTAAATCACAGTATAGTTCTTAACCCAGAAACCCAGTTTTAAAGCTAACTAACAAAAATATCAAGCATGTACAAACTGTGCTTTAAGGAGCTGCACCCAACAGATCTAAGTAGATAATTAAGCAGAGCTAATTTAGATAAAGAATGAACTACATTAATAAACAGTTACTTTTTTACCACATTCCTGGATTGGAAGATGAACTTTGTATCGTGTCTTTTCAGGCTCTGTAGAACAACTAGATACATTTCTTTGCTTTCAAACATCCTGAATATTTTTGAAATTTAAATTGGAAAAGCATGAAATTCTGAAATGGAAAGTGTGTTGCAGTTTTTTCTTTTGCAGATCCTCACAGACTCATAAATGATTCACAGTTGCATTTTTCTGTAGTATTAGCGTGTTGACTGTTGCTTTGTTCTTTCTGTCTTCTTCATCAGGCATGAGTTTGACTCGGAGCAGATACCTGACCTGACCAAAGATGTTTACATCCAGGACATCCACTGTGTCGGCTCGCTGTGCAAGCTGTACTTCAGAGAGCTGCCCAACCCACTGCTCACCTACCAGCTCTACGAGAAATTCTCTGTAAGCAAAACCCCCCGCATAGATCACTTCTCCTTATGTGTGCTTAGAAAGTTATCACTTGGTGCAAAGTTTTTTTGCTCCAGGGTGTAACAGGACTGTCTTTGGCGCTCCCTCTTGTCAGACTAGCTGTTCTTGCTTTACAATTGTTTGTAATTTTTGTTTTTAAAAAAAAAAAAGTTAAATTTTTCAAAAGTGATAACAATGCAAGTCACAGAAAACCCCAAAATATTAGCATTTCACCTGACACGCCCTGTCGTTAGAAATGCTGCCAGCCACATTTTGTGACTTGGAATAAAAACCTCCTTTAAGCACAACAGAGCCATCCCTGAGGCCGAGGTAAATGTTTTCTGGTTGCCATGGCTGCACAGGGAAAGATGGGGGCTTCACTGGTTGCTAACTCCACTCAGGGGCTTTTATACCAGCAAAGAGTAACAATGTGTTTAATATTGCCCCCTCCTGCCATTCATCTGTGGCCTTGGTTTCATTGTGAAGGAGGCTGTATCAGCAGCAACGGACGAAGAGCGACTCATCAAAATTCATGATGTCATTCAGCAGCTTCCTCCACCTCATTACAGGTCAGTGTGGTAGCACACTGCCATCTGCTGGCAGTTTAAGAAAGCTTGGTTAAAACTACATTGGACTTGTTCATGTTTGCTGATGTTAAAACTTAAAACACACTAAAAGGGAATAACTTAGCCCAGTACAGTTTGTCCCTCCTGTTCTTTGTGTGACAAAAATGGAAGTTACTCAACATACTCCAAAGGATTTATGAACTTATTAGTCCCTAAATCTAGTAGGTACAGTGGTTAAGAAATGACTCTGCAAGGATCATTAGTTTTAACATTACCAGCTGACTCTCTGGCGATTATTATTGGATTTCCAGGACCCTGGAGTTCCTCATGAGACACCTGTCCCGCCTGGCAGCATTCAGCTACATCACCAACATGCACACAAAGAACCTGGCCATTGTCTGGGCGCCCAACCTGCTACGGTAAGGGTCATCATGTTCAATACCTTCTTCAGGGTTTTTAACATTGTGCTAAATACGTGACAGTCTAAAGTTTTTTTTCAGTCATTCTTCAGTTTTCAAGTCACCAAATTGTTTCTTTTTGAGGATAATATTTAGTAAGTGTTCATTCAGGAATCTTTTGGCTGCACATTCTGTAAAATAGAGGGGATGTGTGCTAACCATCTGTTGATTTTCTTTTCCATTGTGATACATGTAGACAGACAGTAGCAACTTACCACTAAACTGAGCTATGTTGTGTTGCAGATCTTTAATTAAATGTTGCGGCATCAACAACACAATCTCTTTTGATTGTGTATCCCGTGACATATTTGCAGAGTCAGCCAGGAGTTTCAACTAACAGTAATCAATCCAAACGAGACTCTAACAACACTACATCGAGTTTTATTAGTTGAAGCGTAGTTTAAAACATTTAATCATTTTATTACAGAATACAGTAATTATGTTTTGATCTGTGGACAGTGAAAAAAAATGTTTTTTTGTGTAAGTGGGCATAGTAAAAATCTGTTTATTTTGGCTCATTAAATGTACAGGATAAATATTGATTGGATTGTGTTTTAGACTGTATGTTGATCATTTTTAAAAGTGGTACACAGCCCTAACAGTGGACATACATCTGTACATTCTTCACATTTTGTTTATGGTTACTTTATGAGGCATTATTGTCTTTTAAAAGGTAATGCTCAGGCTTCTTTTACTGTAGTTCTTGATTAAAACAAGCCTATTCTGTACTGTTGATTCAGGTCAAAGCAGATTGAATCTGCCTGCTTCAGCGGCACAGCAGCCTTCATGGAAGTACGAATTCAGTCTGTAGTAGTGGAGTTCATCCTCAACCACGTTGATGTGCTCTTCAGCACCAAACTCAGCTCCCTGATCAGAGAGGGCACAGGTACACACAAACATCTCACTGCTGCATGTACTGCAGGCTCCATGTCTACATTACTGCCATTCATTTCCTGTAACTGCATCACCAGGACACAACTCTCTATCTCGACCTAAATCCCTGCTGGTTTCATCACCTTCCACCAAACTTCTGAGCTTGGAGGAGGCCCAGGCCAGGACTCAGGCTCAGATCAACTCTCCTGTGACTGAAGACAGCAAGTACATCGAGGTGGGCGAGGGTCCAGCTGCCCTGCAGGGGAAGTTCCACACGGTCATCGAGTTTCCCACTGAGAGGTTTGTCATGTCAGTGCTTCATGAAACAGTCATAATTTGGAATGAAGTTATTAAAAACCTGTACTCTGTCTCCCTCTCCTGGAAGCTTTTTGAGTATTTAGCTCCCACATTTCCATCTGTATAATCAGATTGTTTAGTTTTTTACCTTTATTTAAAGGGGTTGTATTATGTAAAATTGACTTTTTTGAGCTTTACTTCATGTTATAATGTTAATTTCTAATCAAAAACATACCTGGAGTGTTTCCTTGATTCTGTCATGCCTGTTTGAGAAATCCTTTAATCCTTAACGGCAATCATTAGGCTGTGCAGAACGCCTGGGTGGACCGAGGGCCGCTTTCGAGTCACAGCTCCTTCTCAGACCTATAATTTCCAAGCTTCCGAGCTTTCACCTTACAGAGCCCTGCTCCCCTGCTAATTCCCCACCCAGCTCCTTCCGACTAGCCAAAAGCAATTAGCAAATACCTGGGGGAACTGCTCATCTGCTGAGCTCATTATACAAATTACTTCTCAGTGAAACACTGGTAAAAATGTTGTTCACGGATTAATGGAGGAGGGATGTTGTAATGACTTCCAGAAAGCGGAGTTTCAGAAAGAGCAAGCGTTGTTAAAGAGACATAGGCCTAATTTCAAGGCAAGTCAAATTTCTTTTAAGTCATATATAAAAAACATTTTATAACCACTGAAAGTAACACATTTACTTAATTGTGGTATAAAATGGCACTATGTGTGTGGAAAATGCATAATCCTTCCCCTTTTAAAACAGCTCAGAATGGATTCTTTACAAATCTTTATGCAATATTTCAAGTAAATTTTGCACTATCGTAATGTTTGGTAATGCTCTACAGGAAAAGACCACCTATCAAATCCAAAAAGTCTCCTGTGGGAAGCTGGCGCTCTTTCTTCAACCTCGGCAAATCGTCTTCTCTATCCAAGCGTAAGCTGCAACGCAACCCCAGTGAACCCAGTGAGTTGAAAGCGATGGCTCTCCCCGGTGAGTCTGTATTGCTTTAACTAAACAGCAACTGTCTGTGGGAACCCAGAACTGTGCATTTAGAAACACTGTGTGACGTTTCAGGAGGCCGAGGCGACACGGCCACATTAAGGTCAGCTAAAAGCGAGGAGTCACTGAGTTCACTGCACAATGTTGAAGGTAATAATTTCTAGGCCCTCTGGTGCATTTTGACTCAAACTCCTTGTGCTTGTCTAGAGATGCAGAAAAAATCGATTTTATACAGAATTATAATTCGTCATCGTGGGAATCCTGATTCAAAGTGCTCAAAAATCGATTTTAGTCTGCATAAATTTTAAATTTTGAATAATTCTTTGATATAGTTTTAATTAAGAAAATCAAAGACAGGGAGCTAAACTAACACAATGCTGGTTGTGTTATTCATTCATTCAATTCATATTTATTTTAGTTTAAATATGAATAGGTGAAATTTGATACAGTATGGAACCTTAAAGAATTGTTTTAAATTAATTTTCTGTTTGTCCTTGTCGGTTCATAATTTAAGCAGGATTTCTAGATTGTTTGAATCAAAAAATTGTTTCTGAATCAAATTATGACCCTAAAAATCGGAATCAAATCACGAGACACTGAAAGACTGGCATCTCTAATGTTATCTCACTGTAACTTCTTGTCCTCCTCTAGGGGAGTCAAAGGTGTACCGTCCTCGCCGTCCTCGCTCCAGCAGCGACGCTCTATCGGCCTCCTTCAACGGAGAACTGCTGGACAGCCGACAGCAATGCAACTCCTACGATAACCTCGACGCCACGGAGGACAGCGATGGAGACGACGGGCCCATCTGCGTCCCCGCCCTGATCTCGCCGCCCCGCTCGGCGGGCGAAGATGTGGACCTGAGCCCACCAGACATCGGCATGGCCTCGTTAGACTTTGACCCCATGTCTTTTCAGTGCAGCGTGCCAGACACCACCTTTGCCTTCCCCTTGGGTGACTCCTCAACTGGCACCGAAGGCTCCACGTTAAAGAGAAGCCCCAAGAGCAATGGCTCCGACCTCATCACCGCCTCCTTCCCAGGCGGCGTGACCTCCCCGCTGTTGTCTGCAGACCGCAGCATGGCAGAGAAGGCAGAAAGCAAGAAGCTGACCACATCTTACTCCTACACTGATAAGCCCATGCAGGCTGTATCACCTATTAAATGTGGGAAAGCCACCAGTTTGACTCCATTTGCTATGTTAGAGCTTTTCTCCCCAGAGATTTCTGACAGAAACGGAGCTGGACAGCCCATCTCTAAGCAACCTTTATCTCCTCCTCCAATGCCCAAGGAGTCTCCTCCTCTGATGGGCAGCGTGCTGCTTGGGGGGGCCGAGCCATCACTCACTGAAGCTTTCCAGAAGGAGCTGCACTCTAAGCTGGCGACCTTTGACACGTTGGACAGTAAGGACCTTGTAGGAGAGGAAGCAGTGGAGCAGGAACCAGTAACCACCAGCCAGGAGCATCAAGGTAAGAAGAAGAAAAAGGATCTCTGTAGTCTGATGCGTGCTTCTGTTTTTACAGTTTCATGATGTGTTCAGACCGAACGCAATTTGAGCGTCAGGGGCGTCAGTTTACCTGCAACTTCTATCTGGATGCTTGTCTAAGGTGCGTCGAGAAGTCTCATCTGACGCTGCACGTTTTGAGTGTTCGACGTTCATCCAATGCTGGAGTTACAAAATCTGAACTTCTGCAGCTGGATGCAATAAGACATAGTGGCCTGCAGTTAATGTCCTGCCAGGAGATGTAGGCAATAATGCGGGTCAGCAGGTCGTCAAACTGGGCTCGGGTGAGACAAAAAATAGTGCTGAAAGCGAGCAGCTAGGTCATGAAATTCACAACACCTCTGAATTATCTGGTGAAATTAAACATGGCACAGAGGCGGCCGACGACAACATTCTCCTGCTTTCTCTAAATAAAGCCAAGACTCTCTCAATATTTCATCCGCCATTGTACAAAGAGACCAGGAGAGGGAAAAAAAGTTAAAAGTCTAGAACCCCTCCCCAGCTTTGGCTCTAGAGCCAATTTGAGGCTCCACATCAAGCAGCCAACTTGAGGTGTTGGGCGCGTTTTTGACACGCGAAATACGTTTGGTCTGAACACAGTATTGGTGTTTTTTTAGTGGTTTAACCTGAATCTCTCGCTACCTTACCAAAGCCCCATGCTCAACATCCCCCGCCTCTTTGTCTTGAACCTTCCTCCCTGCTGTCACCGTCATACTCTGTTCTCTTGCTTCTTGATGATTCAGCTGCACATTCCTTCTGTTCTTGTCTTCCTGGTAGGAGTCCCCACTCCAGACTCTTCAAAGGACCTCCCCCCTCGTTCCCTCAACTCTACTGCCCCCCCTCCTCCTCCACCCCCTAAAAATGCTGCCCGCATGTTGGCCCTGGCCGAATCGGCCCAGCAGGTCTCCGTTCAGTCTCAGCCCCAGTCCTCTGGGCCCCCCACGCTGGTGTCCTCTGTCCAACTGCAGGTCTCACACGTTCCAGAATCGTCCCGTTCACCAGCTCCACCAACCCACACTGCGTCTGAGGAAGGAGAGGGAGCAATAAGTTCTCCACCACCATGCGTTACTTCTGCTGCTGTTATCACCAGCTCACATGATCGAACCACTTCCAGCCAACCAACCAGCCTGCCGCCATCACAGTTCACCAGCACCACCACTAAGCCATCAGACAGTTCTGCTACAGCCCAGTCCAGAACTCAGCCAGAGATTGAATCCACCCCGCCAAGCACTCCGCTTTATATATGTGCCCAAGTTCCCACTTCAACCAGCCTGACCTCTCCAACCAGGAAGAGTCCTGAAAGACAGCAGCAGGTCACAAGACAGGCCCTCGGTCACAGCAGCTCGTCTGGTGCTGCTGCAGCCACGACCCCAAGATGCATCAGCAAAGATGAAAGAGTTCTACAGCAATCTGGTTCTGAGGTAAATGTTAGTTCCCCATGGAGATCAGAGCTCTATCACTCTGTCATGATCCCAAACTACAGCATATATGATAAACTTTGTTGCATAATAGAGGCTTGCTGACCAAAAAATGTTTAAGGTAAATTTGATGTCAGATTGCCTAAATAATAACTGAAAATAGGCTGGCAATTGACAGATGTTTACACTTGGTGTGTTCAAGGTACAGTGGAGACTTTTAGCTGACTTAAGTTTATTTGCGTAGCGCATCTCAGAAGAAAAGGAAGTTCAAAGTACCTTACATGGTAAAAGCATAACACAATAAACTGCTCAGACAAAATATCCAGTCAGCTTTTGTGTCCAAGTACAGCGGCAGCTTGAAGTGTTTGTACTCCAACAGCAAATAAGAAGGTAAGCCTCACATAGTGGACCCTGTTTTTGTGGTCTTAGCATGTCAGGGTCTGCTGAAGGGAAATAAGTACTACAACAGGGAATACCTATTAAAATCGATTATCCTCTCTCTTGCAAACTTCTCAGTTGAGCCATACATGTGGGACGTGCTAAGTATCTACCTTTTATAAATCAATGTTCTCAGCAGAACATTCAAGGTGTCAATGCTTCTTACAAAATAAAATCTGAGAGGTATGGTATTCATTTCTGTTGAGCCCTCTCAGGTTTAATACTTTTGAGCCACCTTTCTCAACAATTACAGCTGTAGAAAAATTTGCTTATCAGCTCTGCTAACGGTTGAAGTTCAGTCAAATTAGATAAAGAACATCTGTGTCCAGGGGTTTAGGTGCTATAATCTCAATTAAATTTACTTTGACCGCTGCCGTCTAACATCTGGATATATGACTTAATCTATTTTGTTGTACCTCTGGCTGCATGTTTAGAATCATTATCATGCTGGAAAGTTAATCTCTACCCCAGTCCCAGTTCATTTGCAGACTCTTAACAGGTTTTTCTCCAGGATTGCTCTCTAGTTAGCTTATGCTATCACCAAGTGTGGTGACTGTGTGTGTCAAGACTTTTTCAAGGCACTGCAACACAGGACAGTACAGTATATAGATCAGGTTTGTTTGACTTTTCCCAACTGGAACAAATTCTAACTTGTCTTTATTTTCTGTTGTTTGAATCGTCAGATGAAAGCTGAGGATTGTGCGTCAGCTAAAATCCTTCCCAAACCATCAGAGCAACCTCCTCCAACAGCTCAGAAACCCATTAGGCAGCCAGTCTCGCTTCCTCAGAACCAGCCTCAGACTCTGCTGCACAACCAAGTTCACACACAGCCTCGTCTTCCACCTCAGCCTCACTCAGCTTCCCAGACCCACACCCACACCCATCCCCAGGCCCACCCGTCTAAAGCCAGTGCCAGAATAGCACCCACCTCAGTGGAGCCTGTTGAGAAGCCGTGGGAAGCCATTAAACCCGTACAGCCGTGTAAAGAACCAGCCAAACACAATGATTCTTATGGACCCACTCCTCCTGTTCCCCCAGTTCGCACCTTGGAGAGCAAACTGGCCACTGCAGTACTTAGTCAGAGTGAAGCTTCCTATGAGATGTTCAGGGAAGGCCCTTCGGCTAGCCACCTGACAGAGGGTCTTTCCCATCATCCTCTGTCTCCACGTAAACCCTCCTCTCACCAGCCAGCCTACATTTACCATGTTAAGGGAGAGCCCATCCTTATTGAAGCCCCAGGAGCGGCGTACTACCACCAGAGGCCTGTTCCTCATCATTACCGCCCGGACAGTGTCACCCCACACTCCTACGTGTCCAAGTCTGAGCCTCAGATAACCTACAGTGCCCGAGCAGACAATAGGTACAGCACTTTAGGTCCCAGGTCCTACCACCACTCCATAAAGCTGAGAGGAACCCCCCGGGGTGTGCATGTCTCCCCAGGGCCGGATCACCAGGGCTACAGCCATGACAGGACCCATGGCTATCCCACCATCCGCAGAGTCCACTCCTTCCACGTCCCGCCCACCATTCGCTCTGTCCCCATCCAGAGGACGGAAGTTCCACCGGAAGACGACATGTTCTTCCATCACCGGCCCGTTTATCAATGCAAGGTGTACCAGCAGCCTCCGCAGTCGTCATCCCAGACCGACTACCACGTCACCCAGCTGCAGCCGTACTTTGAGAACGGCCGGGTGCAGTACCGCTACAGCCCATACTCTGGCTCTGTCCCGTTGGAGTCACCTTTCTATGACATAGACCCTTACGGCACAATCCGAGTTAGGCACTTTCACTCCTACGGAGGTCGGGACGCCGGAGCTGCTGGAGGCCGGCCTGGTGGGAAGGCGGCTGGTTACCACTACGTCTCCCGCCATGGACTGCCCCCTGGCAAAGAGCATGGCTTTGTCAGCAGAGACATGCCTCCTGGTCACGGGAGCAAGGAAGCTGCCGTGTTCCTGCCATGGGACCCGGAGGAGGCAGAGAAGCTTCGCATGCACTCGATCCGCAGGGAGAGCAGGGCCAGGATGAAGCTGAGAGGCCCTGTCCTCTCGCAGTACGACAACGTTGGTCTCTTTACACCAGCAGATATATCTGGGTATGAAACCTTGCACCTGCGTAGTAAGTCTGACCCTGGTAAAGCTGTGCTGCTTCCAGTGGAGAGCAAAGATGGACGCTACCTTCCCAGACACATGGTGTCTGACCCTGATGGGCTCGTCTACATGGAGACAGACAAGCATGTCCATGGCAGCGGAGTGGGAGACAAGTCAGACCTTTCTAAGCAAGCCGTTTCCAAGAAATGCCAGTCATCTCACTCTCTTCCTGCGTCTCACCAGTCAGACAGCAATCGGCATGAGCTCAAATACGAGAGCGGAGAAGACAAGCTGGGTGGCGACAGTGGCAGGTCCAAACACCGGCAGGAGCATCCCACCAACAGGCCCTTCCAGCCACGGTACGAGTATCCTGATTCTGACCATCACCACCATGACAAGCTGAAGTCATCCGGTGGTTACCACGGTACTGACGAGCCCCGTCCGCCCCGGGACCAACTGGCACGTTGCAAACCGGAGAGTTCCCACAGCGTCCGAGAAGAGCAGCACCTCAACCAGAGCAAAGCAGACCTGGACAGGGACTACAGCTACCAGAAACACAGCAACAAACCCACCCAGTCCCACTACGACAACCTGGATGATTACCACCCGGTACCTCAGCCTCAGGCCCCAGTCCAAAAACACGCAGGCTCCGGCTCCAGCTCATACCCTGCCAACCCCAGCAGCAGGGCTTACTCCACGGCTCTGGGCCAGGGAGCCTTCATCCAGACTGAGCTAGGCCTGCAGAGGCCTGAGACAGAACTCCGTACTGAATAAAGCTTTTGGGTGGGAAGGGGAAACAAACTGTTGAAGTATGGGTGAGCAGACTCTGCAGGACAGTGGACTGCTAGAACCCTCATATTTTTGCTTTTTCTGTATTTTTTATGAATTGTAAAGAATATTGCAAGGCTTTTTACTGAGTCCTGAATGTACCTGAAATTATCGTCCATGAGGTCACAGTACTGTGACTGACTGAGACTGTAGCCAATTATAAATGTATATAAGAAAGACGTAAGGTACTTTTAGCAGGAACCCCAAAAATGTAAAATATATACTATATATATAGATATATAAATATATGTTCTACAAATGAAATCACTAATAAAAGGGATTTTTAGTTGACTTTTTTAGGTGTGGAGCTGGGCATGAGAATCAACTGGAAGTAAGATTTGCATTTTAGTAATTCATGATCAGTTGTGTGTAGATCTCTTGTTGTGTTCTGTCTGGATGTTACAGCACAACGTAAAAGGACACCCTCCCCTCCCGGTACCAACACAAGAAGATGGTTCTGTGTGTCCATATTGGCTTTGATGAGTGGAAGATGTGACATGGAGCTACTTGGGTTGTCGCAGTGGTTATCAATGTCTTACTCTTTCTGTTACTGTGCCATTTTTTAAGGTAACGTTACTCTAAACTGTTTTCAGTGGCTTTTTTTTTGGGAATCTTTCAGTACTTGTGTGTTTTCTGTTGGAAGAGGGACCAAAGACTTGGCACAGTTGTTGCACATATGAGGTAAAGATGGGAAAGTGGATGAAAATTGTAGCTTCTGAAGTTTAAAATGGTGTTTGTTTGTTTTTATTCATTGTACTTTCAGGTACTAGACTAATTGATTAAAGCTGAAACAATGTCTTCTCATACAACATGATGAAAATGTTGCTGCTGCTTTGTGGGAAAACCAATTTGTTAATGAGCCTTACAATTTTGTTCCTGGAGAATCGTACATTGTTTACTGATACTGTTAACGACAGAAATGATGTTCACCACTTTAAAGCAGGTTTAGTTTTAAGATATTTTAGTTGGTTTGAGATTTTAAATACTGAGGGAATGTTTTTCTTTTTACTTTTCTTCAAATAGTGTGTTGGTCCATGGTTTTCAGGCTAGAGATAGATGTATAGTACATCCATCCATTAGTCTAATACAAGGCCCTCTGGGCCAGCATAATGGATGGCATACAGTATAAACCCAATATGTTTAAATCCAGGTGTACTCTGTAACAGTTCAACTTCTATATTGCTTGCAGGTTTTGCCCCTCTTGCCTTATCTAAAGCCTCTACCCTCTCAGATGGGCTGTTACAGTAAGGCACTGTGTACTTGAATGTGAAAAAACTCATTTCAAACTCTAGGAGCCTAAAGTCAGACATAAAATAAATAAAGGTGTTCAGGAATTGCTCAGCTTGATGGGTTTTTTATTATGATGTTTGTGTATTTTGTACTGCCATTCATTCAGAATGAGAGTTCTAGCAAAAGGACAAAAAGCTTCATCAATGGTTCTGTTGTTTTCCACTGTCTCCGGTTGGGTTGGGGAACTATTGGGTCCTGGTACCTAATACACACCCCTCTTTGTTAAGAGGGGATGAACTCTTGGGGAGTTCATCTCAAGAATGAACTGGCGTTCATTCTTGGGGATACCAAGATGTTTCCAGGCCAGATCAAATATGTACATGTACATCTGAAAAAATTTAGATTAAAAGTCAAATAGTACTTCCCAGTCATAAAAATATATTATCTAGAATCATGACAAATAGAGCAATATATTCTAATCGTTTCTTGTAATTTTACTGATTATGGCCTACAGATCCGTCCATCCATCCATTTCCTTACACCCTTATCCCATTGGGGTCAGGAGAGGTGCCAGTGCCTATCTCCAGAGGTCAACCGGCTAGAGGCAGGGCACACCTTGGACAGGTTACCAGTTTCTCGCAAGGCTTGCAGATGATAAACAAAATTCAGTACCTCAGAAAAATAGAATACAGCTGAAACTCAAGGTATCACACCCCAATTAACTCAAAACACCTGCAAAGGTTTCCTGAACCATTAAACGTTGAGTCAACTACAATCATGAGGAAGACTTCTGACTGGACAGGTGTCCAGGAAACGGGTATGGACAGCCTTCACAAGCAGGGGAAGCCATAAAAAGTCACTGCTGTAGAAGCTGGTTTTTCACAGAGTTCTGCATCCAAGCATTATAGACATAAAATTGAGTGGAAGACGGAAGAAGTGTGATGGGAAAAATGCATCCTTGAACTGCAGCCTTGAGAGGATCGTCAATTAATCAATCAAATTCCAGAAGAGTCACCGCACGCACACCAATATGGGCTACACCTAGTAATGATCTGTGAATTAAAGGATCCTGTGATATGTCATAATTTGAGTTGACAAACAACGATGCAGTGAAAATATTTCCATACACATGTAACATTACAAAGTGCTGCAAATTAATCGGAACAGTTGTGTATTGCTAATCTGAGGCTGCATCAGAGTAACAGTTTAAAATCAAATTTTTAATGTAGATTTTGACATCTTCAGCATTTCGCACAGATCAACACCAGCCAGCAGTTTCATGAGGGTGGGGAGTTACAGAGCCTTGGGGTTCGCAGGAGACTACTTAGTCAGATTTGCCTCTCTTTCTGGACCAGAAAACCCAGATTTATCTTGATTTCAGGGTTATGCTCAAAATTTGTACATATACTGCCATCTGAAATAACCCCAAACTTCCCAGAATAAACCATCATGGCAATTTATGCCCGACTACTTCAGAAAAACTCCAGAAAAATAGGTTAAAACAGGTTAACCTGGAAATTCTGGCTTAAACCCTGGTTTTAGTTTTAACAGTCCCCGGAAGAGTAAGAATTGACAGCAACTTCACAAGTAAACCATATAAAAAAGAAAAAACAAAACCCTGGAGTTGAAGCCGAGTCATTATGAGCAGCTTGTTAATCTGTGCAAATGTTGATTTATGAATCATTCAGCTGCTTTAAATACCAACGCGATAAATATGGTGGTATATCCACTATTTCCTGTTCTGTTTTACACGAGGCTATTGAACCTTAAAGATGCCCTTCCCATTTTTTTTACTACAGAGCTCATTTTACTCCACCCTTCACTCAAAAGTTTACAATCTGCTTGTATATCGCCATACTGTTAATATTGTTGCTTTTAGGAGCCTTTTATGTACTTCGACACTTCCTGTTGTGACGACGTTTGAAATTGTGAAAAACGTTAGTTATCAAAACACTATTAATTTATAAATTAAGCCTTCTCTATTGAATTGTGATTTTCCCCCCCCCCGACCCTCTCCGCCACGCTTTAGGTGAAAAAGTTTCAGTGTTTACAAATGTTGGCATTGCATTGTGGGAGTAAAGATGATTGACACCGGCGCCATTTTGCTCCTGCTCGCTCCGCTTCCATTGTGTGAGAGATAGTAAATATCTGACACTGCCACACAACCACAACACACTGAAACGCTGCGAAGCGAAAGCCGACAATTCAGCCCCGGTATGTAAACGTTTCCACACACTTCTTAGACGTTAGAATATAAATCATTGTTTTGTGTTAGAATTGGACGGGCGAGTGTGTTTTTGGGAGCTTATAAAGCGTTTAAATTCGACGCCGAGGTGAGGCGGAAAGCCTCGATGCCCAGACTCGGAGAAAAACGGCTCGGTGCTTCCACCGCCGAGCTAGCTGCTCCACTTTCATCTTTCCTCTCTAATATAGCGCCGCGCCCCCGACTCTGTTGATGTTCTGATACCTATATGTACATCCTGTAATTTGTTGGTAGTTTTAATGCGCCCACGTTTGTAGTTTCGGTAGAAAATCATTCAAGTTTCCATCCTGTTCTTTGACTCTACGTTGGTAGGCTGGTTCGTTTCAGTCTGCGGCCATAATCTTGCGGCAGGAGGCGGGGCTATAACTGTTCGTCCCGCCTTGAAACCATGCAGTCTGAAAGACTATTGGTCCACAAACACGGCTGCGCCTCGCCGGATTGGTGTATATTCTTGCATTCGCCCGTTTCAAATTGTGATTGGTTGTAGGGGTTGGGGGTTTTAGTGTTTTGATTGGTTGGGTACGATGTTTTTGGGTAACTGCCAAAAATCTGTGCACTGAAAGGAGAAACAAACAAAACAGTGGAATTGGAGGAAATAAAAACACCGATGAACATGATTTCACTCTGAGCTGTAGCTGCGTAGGTAAACGGGTGTTTAGGAAAAAACGAAACGCTTTACATTTAGGATCCAGCAGCGGTAAACAACCCAGAAAAAAACAATTCTGAAAAGTGTCTCACTGAGCTTTTGTTGCCGGCATCCTCTCACAAAGGCCCATCATTTGCAATTACTTCTTAGAGTCTTGAGAAGATGTAACAAAATGGCGTAACATGGAGAAAAAAAGCTATTTTCATCCAGCAAGATGATGATTGTAAAACATGTTTTAGCTATGTCTGCTGTGTGGTCTTTAAAAATAAAGAGGAAACTGGGCAATATGAAAGACCTGTGGTCCATATGTTTGGGGAAAATGGAGGGGGGAAAAAATCGATAGAGGACTTGAGGGATCTGTCTATATGGGGTTGTGTTGACAAAGTCCAGCCCAAAATGGCACCAACAAAGAAAAGGTGAGAAATGTCCTTCAATAAGCCTGGAGAATTTCCTGAATAAAGTTCAGACTAGACTTCAAGCTTTGTTCAAAAGTAAATGGTCCCACCAGATGTTAAATTTATTAAGGATTTAAATTGTCTACCTTGTTACCCCCTTATGGACTTGTGAAGCTAATTGACTTCATACGGCTTTCGTTATGAATACAACAGTGAAGTGCGATGAGGTTCATAGCTGATGAGGCACTGACTTAATCATAATCATATTTACAAATATAGACACCCTGCATGTTATTGTTTACATAAGGAAATTTCGCCCATGCGGACAAGCTGGAGGGCAAAAACACTATTCTTTTACATAATGTACAGACATTATATACATAAACTAAATTATAAAACATCAGTTCATACATTAAATGTTTTTTAGCCATTTTATTGGCGGCGTACAGACAGGAGGAACATGCTCCCATAAAATGGCAGTTAGCGAGAGGTTGCGCAATCCCAGGTGAGGCTCAGTTTGCTGCTGCCTCACCTGCTTCGCTTCCAAGCATTTGAATAAGAAAATGCGAAAATTCAGCGATTTTGAAGAAAACATAATCAGAATTGGTTAAGCTAAATGAAAAATAGGTACTTTATAGTACAAACCACAGGGTAAAAATAGCAATATAAATTATTTTATCATTATATTTTATTTTTTCATGATGACACCCTGCCTCCCCTGACCACACGTTACTGGAATACAACCAGGGAGTGTGTGAATACTACAAATGTATGGATGGACATCAATGATTGCTCCTAACTATATGGTGAAATTAAATTTTTAACACTGATTTCAATCGAAAAGTCTGTTTCATTCCTTAAATGCCTTGTGGTGCTAATTAGCATCATACTTAAATTTCCACTAGCTGTTGATGCGGTGTTTAAATTAATCATTTCTAATTAACTGAACAACTGATTAACAGCAAATAAAAAGTAATTTTTTTGGTACAATTGGACACAAATTCAGGCATTAAGAGTTAACGATCTTGGTATAGATCAATATATACCATGGATAATAATTGATTGATTCCATTTTCCTCTGCAGGTGAAACTTTGTCGTCATGGCCCGTACCAAGCAGACCGCTCGTAAGTCCACTGGAGGAAAAGCTCCTCGTAAGCAGCTGGCCACCAAGGCCGCCCGCAAGAGCGCCCCCTCTACCGGGGGTGTCAAGAAACCCCATCGTTACAGGTGTGTGTATTCACCTATAGGAAGAGGATGGCTCCCAAAACTGAACCAGCTTCACTTGGTCCCTTTAAATGAATGCTAATAAGTGTAGGTGATTTAATAAAACATAAAATATTTCTTTTTATTATTTGCTTAGTTATTATTGTCTTTTGATTATTGACTTGTTACTGAAATACAGGCTGTGTGCAGCTAATAGCAACCAGGTCAGAGTTCTGAGGCTGATTTTTCGTCTGTAGTTTTGTGAAGAGTTTAGCTAACTTTGAGTCTTTATTAGTAACAACTTCCACACCGAAGAGTCGGACCTGATACCCAAATGCAGCGGTGTGGTGCATTTGCTGACCAAAAAAAAAGATTTTTTTTATCTTCAGCTATAGTGTCTTTGCTTGTCTGCCTTGCCTCCTTCATAAAGATGTATTTGTGTAGTTTATTATTTAGCAGGTAAAAATAATAGGTTCTTGCTATCATAATTAAGAAGAAAAACAAAAACGTTTGGACCACTCTAACCAGCAAACCACTCTAATTAGCATTGAGCGCTTTGTCTGAGAGGTGGAGTAATGAGTAAAGTTACTGTTTATCAGTCATATTTAGCAGTGGGAAGTCCAGACCCAGGCTTGGTTCTGATGGAGAACCCAGCAGATCAAACTGAAAATAACAAAACCCAGAACAGACAACTGGTTCTGCCTTAGCTCCCCCAAGAACCTGACGAGCCTGTGTTGTCGTTTCAGGCCCGGTACCGTGGCTCTCAGGGAGATCCGTCGGTACCAGAAGTCCACAGAGCTGCTGATCCGTAAGCTGCCATTCCAGCGCCTGGTGAGGGAGATCGCTCAGGACTTCAAGACCGACCTGCGCTTCCAGAGCGCCGCCATCGGAGCTCTACAGGTGAGTGAGGCAACAGCGACTAAACGCTGCGTGGTGGAAGTTGTGCCGCTAACCCGCGCTCTGGCTCTGTGTTCCCGCAGGAGGCCAGCGAGGCCTACCTGGTGGGTCTGTTCGAGGACACCAACCTGTGCGCCATCCACGCCAAGCGGGTCACCATCATGCCCAAAGACATCCAGCTGGCCCGCCGTATCCGCGGAGAGCGCGCTTAGACACTCCTCTCCACTCCTGTTTTTCTGTCCCTGTCCTCACTGCTCCCACCCCCACCCCCCACCCCCCAGCCCTGCTCAACTTCTTAGTAGACTTTAGGCTGATCCTGATCATGAGCAGATAGAAACAAGTCGAAGTCTGGTCTCTCGTAGAAGTTTTTCATCCTCATAAAATGTTTTAGGGTACCTTTCTTTTCTTTTTTTTTTGTGCATGTAAAAAGTTTTGTGGATCAGATGCGCATGTGCACACGCATACTCAAATGTGTATCACTGGATTTTCCTGGTGCTTCTCAACACGGAGCCCGCCTCTGAGCTCACCTGTTCTGTTGGAGGTCAGCTGGCGCAGCTTGTGGAGCAAACAGAGCTGGAGCGCAGGGACCTGGCCGAGGGGCTAGTCTGCTTAAGGGGAGCTGCAACTTCCACAGCAGGGTGCTATTAAAACTAGCCCTGAGGCCCCCTGAACACCCCCCCTCACACCGCCCCTGACCCCCAGCTGGGGGAGAGGCTGGACTGCTGCTCTGTTTGTGTGAACCCACCAGCCCTGACCTTCCAAACCAACTGTACTCGACAAACGTCAATCTCTCAGTTCTTACATGAAAAGTTCGTGGGTATGGTGTCGGTGGTTTGTTTTCTTCTTTTTTTTTTCTTCTACACATAAAATTCATAATTTACAGAGTACATCTTATTTTACCACTTTCTAAATTATCAAAAATAAAACAGAATTGAGTTTTCTGCGGTGATTTTATTTGCTGTAGGAGTTTTTTGAGGAGCTTCTGTTTTCCCAGGAAACTATTATTCCCATCGCAACCACACGGGGGCGTTAGATCACCGTCACCTTTTCTTTTCAGTTCGTCACTGCAGGTCTGTAATCACACTCGATGCTACTGGCGCCCCCTGTCTCCACAGATCAGCATTAGATTTGACATAGTGAAAGTTCTCTGCATGTTTCAGGTCTTTGTCTTTCCTGCCAGCTCTGAGCGTATAAACTGTCCCTTTTCTTGAAATTTCTGATACAGAATATAACCTCATAATTGTTTTCTTTTATATTTTTCTTATTCCTTGAGATTTTCAGACGTATAAATAAGCTGATCTTTGTATTTTCCAAATTTCTCATATTATGGTGGTAATAAATAGATGTTAAAACAAGTTTCACAGAGTGTGTGTGTTGTGTTCTTTACAGTATTTCACAAATGGCGCCTTCATACAGGTAAAACATTGATGCTGATAGATCAGGGGTGTTCAGAGTGCAGCTTTGGGAGTAGTTTTGTGTGGCCCCTGAATAGTTTATTTGCAATTAAAATTAGATTTTCAATGACATGTCTTAAATAGAAAAAGTATGAAGCAGGTGTTAGTCTTTTATTAGCTACATTTTTCTTTTTGCTTTCATTTTAATGTCATACTAAGCATGGCCACAAACCTCCAGAAACTTTTTATTCATAAGCATAACTTAATTAATCACGCTCAATAATTAAAACAGACTAAGGGTTTTCAAAGACGGTCCTCATTTTTGTTGCTGGGAATAAACTCAAAATGATATTCTGACCAACAAGTTCGGAAACTAAACCTTTGAGGCTCCTTTGCAATTAAAACGCTTTTTAATTTGTTGCTGGTAAAAGGATTGACAATAATTTTTTTTTGCATTTTTAACTGGTAATTTATTTTTATATAGAGTGAATTCACAGCTAATTTGCGAAACAAATCAGTTCAATCCAATCATCCAGACAGATTCGGTCATTTCCATGCATTCCAACTGATCCTAATGATCAAACGATGCGGTCAAGTTCAATTTATTTTTAAAACCGACTCCAAGAGTTTTCTGTCAAAGGAAACCCAGCAGATTACATTTGAGTCATTGGAGAATTCGCTCCTTGATCAGCATGTGTTCTTTAGCTTAGTGTTGTTTAGTTTTCAGGAATCCCTCATACTGAGCATGCATGTAGCGACAGTGGAAAGGAAAAACTCCCCTTTAACAGGAAGAAGCCTCCAGCCTCTTCATTAGCCTCTTCATGGCTAATGTTGTGTCTGTCGCTGCCCCAAACGTCTGAGTGGCGGCCTTGTTATAGTTCAGTCTGCTTATGGAGATCACTTTACCTGGCTTGTATACCTCAACACTTCCTGTCTGAATGACATCCCACTGCTGTGTATCATCATGATGTAAAGCTAAAAAAAATTTATTTTACATAATACTTCCCCTTTAAAGGTAAGGAACGCTTGTAGAAACAATGCATCCAGACTTTGTCACAGTGTGTCCTGAAACATGTGCATAACAACTGTCATCCCAATAAAAATCTTGTGTTTATTGTTTCTCAGGGTTTATCTGATGGAAACGGCTCAGGAAGGTGATGATGGAGGTAAACGGCTACAACTGAGGATAGATTTGGAAGCCAGAAGTGTGTTGATTCCCATGGTAGAAGTATGTTTTGTAATATAAATGACCGTTTCTGATTTGTGCTGCTACCATCCTCACCCTTCGCCTCTGATTGGGCAGGAATCACCATAGTTACCGCTCAGCAGGTGTTGGTCTGATTGGAGGCCTTCTAGCATCCATGATGGCTGTGGACATGGCTGATGTATGATGTTGTCATTGCGTAATTTTAAACAGGATGTAAACAGGACACACATTACACTTTAGGTGATTTTTTTTTCAAATGCACCTCCTTTTTATTTCTACTCGTGTTTCATTTAGAGAGGAAACCTTCCTCCGATGCTATTTAGGTTAAATCGAATCCCTAAAATCTAATGGAACAGGAATTCTACTTCTATCTGTTGACGTTTTTCACATTTCTCACATTGCAGCCCTAAATGTTGATGTTTTATGTAACAGACCAGCACAAAGTAGAGCACGGCAGGGAAGTGTGAGAAAATGTTTACATAGCTTTACGTTTCTTTTGCCATTAAAAATCTGAAAAGGTGAACCTGTGAATCAGCCTCTGACTGGGTTTCTTCCAGGATCACCATGTCTTCAGCTCCATCCAGCTTCCCTAAACTATTTCCACAGTACAGCGCTGCCACCACCGTGTTTCAGGATGGGGTTAGTGCATTTAGAGGGATTTGACACATTTATTGTTTGGCATGTAAGTTAAAAAGTTATATTTTGATCTGACCTGTCCTGAAGGTCTTTATTTATTGCTTTCTGTCTGACGCTCTTTCATGAACTAAACGGTCTAAATACAGCAGCATGCCACTCTTTCATCATTTACGTTGGTAAAACCTTAAGGAAACCAAGCACAGAGCCTGGATATTGACACACTGTGTGAAAAGATTCTATATTCTCATCTCCCTTCAGCGCTCCATCTGGGATTTCTCCCATTGTGCTGGATTTCTCCAGTTGGATTTCAACCGGTCGAATAAGCAGACACAAGAAAATGTGTACGACGATGTCGAGTTTCTGCGCCGTTTTAAGATTAGAGCAGTGGCAGGTTTTTACCAGGCTAGTTTTAAATCAGACTAATCACCTATTTTTGGTCAATTAGGGGTAGCAATTTTATTTTTCTTCCATGGGAACCTGAATATCAGGAGAAGGTATTTTTAGATCATTTTTAATTTATATGTGTGTGGCCTTGTGATTTTGATATCGAAATCAGAATCACTTTATTGCCATTCCATAAGAAAAAGTGATGTGTTTGGGTTACGTGCTAGGTTGACGACTAAGGTGTGAATTAATGGCATTTATCAGTTAAGATTAGGATTAGGGAAAATGTCTGGGTTAGGTATAACTTCAGTTCCTAAAATAGAAGGAAGTCAATACAAATTCCTTTTCTGGGTAGAAATACAAACTTGTGTGTGCTACTTTAGCAATTGTTCGTTAAAATTGCTCAGTCAAAACTTTTCCCTTCACCTGCTGGTAAAATACTCTCAACTCATAAGAATCTGACTCTGTGAAAGAATATGGAGACGTCTCTCGTAGCTGTTTTCCTTCACCGTCTGCATGTAACAAACAAATCACCTTCATCAAGGTCTGCTGGGCGCGCTCCATCCCCCATCACATCTGCTCCTCCCTGGGATTACAGTGCAAATGTTTGTCTGAAACACCCAGTGCTGAGAGGGGAGATTATGGCTGTACTGGCCTCTCCGAGAGGGGGAGGGGGGTTAACCAATCAGAACAGCCAGACGCAGGGATTAACCAATCGTGCCACAGAGAGGGAGGGCAGAGGGGATTAAGCAGAGCACAGAGTGGGATTAGGTCAGAAAAGTGCTTTGAAATGTACTTTGTTAAACACTCACTTCTACCACGCATCAGATTTCTGATAGTTCAGCAGAACTACAAGAAGCTGCATTTCTCCATGTGTAAGAAATAAATTAATTTCCACCCTAGTCCTGATCTTCCACAGTCCCATTCAAATCCGTTGACTATTTTGTAAAATCTGGGAGATTAGCTTTAAATTTAAAAACACAAATCGATCCATGGCTATGGACTAAAACCTTGTTTTGCACACACTACTCTAAAATCCGCCGGCATATTTGATGTCATCATAGCTCTGTTTATGTAGTATTCAGGTCACCGGCGGATTAACAACTTGTCCAAAGAGCTGCGGAGCATCGTGGAGGACGGAGCAGGGGGAGAGACGGGGAACCTCAGAGAACCCCGATGAAGACGGTCCACATTTAACGCCGCCGCTGACCTTTCGCACATTTTCCACGGCGGAAAAGCCAAGAGTGCAGAATGGAAAAAGTTAAACAGAAGAGGTGGAGAGATAAAAGCAAGGGAGCCACGGGTGGAGGAGGTGGAAAAGGTTGAGGTGGGTGAGAGACAGAGGGGGATAGGGCAATAATCCCAACTAATTCACTTAGGGCATTGCTGAAGGGAGGCTAAGAGGATTGGGACACTCCCAGAATCAGATCACCTAAAATAACCAAGATGGAGCAGAGCGAGGTGGAGGCGTGCGGCGCCGAACCGCCAACCCGACGTCGTCTGCATACCGGACAGGACCACCTGCAGCTGACCCCCTGACCTGAGAAACAAGACTTCCAAACTGTACAACTCGCCTCAAGGAGCTTCAGCACACACACGTAAAGAATAAACCACTTTAATACATCAACACAGCTAAAACAGGACATTTTTTTAATCCTATGGAACAGACTGAAACACTACACACTAACACTGATAAACACAAATGCCCCAAAAATAAATAAGAGCAAACGACAGAGCTAAACGTAGCATAAAATAATGATAATGGTAATAATAAATAATTGAGAAAAACCTTAAAGGAGGTGCAGCCTACAGTTCCTTCATCACAATGTGAGTTTAAAACACACAGCGAGTGTAATGTGTGTGTGACCTTTAACCCTGCAAGCCTGTCAAAGGCTGTAGGTTTTATATGAGCATGAGGAGGACAGACCGTTGGACTCAATTCAAAAACACTTAATTGATCCCAAAGGGAAATTAAATGCTGTAAATCATATTAATTCAAATTCTTCAGTTACTGCAGATGTTGATGGCTGTTGGCAGGAGAGATCTCCTGTAGCAGTCTGTGTTACAGTGACTTTGAAGAAGCCTCTGACTAAAGACACTCTGTTTTTCCCAGCAGGCCTTCCAGTTCTGTCTGTTCCTACAACACTCACAGTCAGACAAAAAAAATTATATACAAACAGGCTAACAAACAGGAAACAGCAGAAACCTGCCCTCTCATGCTGGATGCTGGACTAAGTCACACACTTCCACACACCCAACACACACGCACGCACATGCCCACCCACTCACACACACACTCATGAAGGGACGCCCCTGCCTCCTAGAGGACCTGGAACTTCCAGGAGTTCTGGTCCTTGTGGTCCAGGCAGTCCATGGTAGTGAAGCCCAGTTTCCAGGCCTGCTGGTCCTTGTAGTCCAGGCAGTCCACGGAGGTGAAGCCCAGGGAGGAGGCGGTACTGTAGCCCTGCGAGGACAGCGAGGCCGGGGACTGGCTCAGAGAGCCCCCCATGGAGGGGACAGTGATGGGGCTGAGCGCGCCACCGGTGCCGGACAGCTGCGAGTGCATGGGGGACAAGTAGGCGCTGCAGTCCAGGCCCGTGAAGTAGGAGGTGGTGCTGGCGTAGCCCTGGGTGTAGGCCGAGGGCTGGCCGTAGCTCATGGGGTAGGGCGAGGGTCGCTGCATGCAGGGGGCGGAGGAGGCCAGCGGGTCGGGCAGGGGGGAGATGGCCGGGCTCCAGATGGACACGGCCGTGTTTCCTGTGCTGGAGCTGGGGGCCAGGCTGGGCCCAGCGGACTGAGCTGAGGAGGGGCTGTAGGAACCAGACGGGTTGGGGACTGGGTCGGGAGCACTGGGCTCCTGCGCTGGTGAGGCCTTTTTCTTTGGAGGCCGAGGTTTGGACTGGCCACTGCTCTGCTGCTGCTGCTGGCGGCATTTGGCACGGCGGTTCTTAAACCACACCTGGAGGCGCGGAGAGAGAGAGACAGAGAGAGAGAGAGAGAGAGAGAGACAGAGAGAGAGAGGCCCGCGGGTTAGAAACAACAAGTTCTGACTGGAAACACCGAGCAGAAAGCGGAGCGGCGCTGCTATGTGTACCTGCACCCGGGACTCGGGCAGGTTGATCTTCAGGGCCACCTCCTCCCGCATGAAGATGTCCGGGTACCGGGTCTTGGAGAACAGCGCTTCCAGGATGTCCAGCTGTGTCCGAGTGAAGGTGGTGCGCTCCCGGCGCTGCTTCCGCGGAGTGGCTGCCGAAACGGGAGACACACACGTAAATATGTTGACAACATATGACAGAGATGTGGCATTGAATAGCATCATAACGCAACAACCTGATCCGCTAAATAATAATAATAATTTTAAAAAATCATAGAAAGTGCGTCAGGGTGCCAACCAACCAACCAACCAACCAACACATCGGGTTAGTTTGTCTTTGTCTCTCAGTACGACAAAGAAATTTAATCAAACTGACAAACTGCCATATACCAGGAACAAAACTCAACAGAACAAACTCAAAGGGAATATTTCAAGTGTTTCCGCCACATTTTACTCGTGTGATGAGAGAAATACCTCAAAAGTCAGAGGATTTTGTTTTAATTATGTCCGATGCTGTTGTCAGCATGGAGACTAATTAAAAAAACAGCAGACAGAGTAAATGTATCTTAAAAACAGCCCGTTTTCCACACCGTGGACTCCTAAAGAATCCCGTTCCACCAAACTGACTGTGGAAAGAATGTTTTGTATTCCGAAGTCTATGTTATACCAAATACATCCATCCGCAATAATAATAAACCTTCCGTCAACACAAACATCAAGCAACTGTTTCTTTTTTGTTTTTATCCTCGTTTTGGCTGCAGCGTTACGCACCAACCTGCGCGCTTTTACGCATCACTTGTAGCGCGTGTAATACAAAGTAATACAAACAAAGACTCTTTTTTTTTCTTTTTAGACGTTATTAAATATTTTTAAAACATAAAACTTCCAGGTCGTACTCACGGGGATAAGCGACTGTGGTGTGGAGCACGTCCATCCCGGGACCGGGTAGGTTTAACCCGTTCATGGTGTAATGAGGTTGTTTTATGTAGGACATCATCCTTCCGGCAGCTTTTTGAAGTCCTGTCGCTGACTTGGAGGTCGGACGCGCAGCGCGGCAGCTGTGGGAACTTCGGAGCGCAGCGGGACCAACCCGGTCGGCGCGTCTGCCGGGATCCGCGCGCGGAACGACGCGGGGACGCGCAGGAGAAACGTGAACAGGGATTTCTGTTTTTCCTTTTTTCTTTTAAAGCGCTCTTTGAGCCGAGCGTGGACTCAGCAGCGGTGGGCGCAGAGCATCCGGACTGACAGGCACCGCGCAGGTGAAGTGGCCCCCGGGATCCCTCTGCGCCTCGGACGCGTCGCGGCTCTGAGGTTCTTCTCCAGGACGCGCTGCTAATTAGAAGGAGCAAGTGACAGCAGCAGCAAACCCCTCCCACACTACGCGCACACAAGGTGGCACACAGGCTGCAGAACTGGATCAAGTGTTTTAAGTCCCGGACCCAGGAGTCAGATTCAGACTTAGAGTTGATATGAATAATCGATTCACCCCTTCGATACAGAGCTGCAGGGTTAAATTTGCTGGCATATTTGTTAATAAAGTTCAAAAAGTCTACAATTAGCATCATAGAAGAGAAATTTTGATCTTTAATTTAATTCCCTTCATTCAGGAGTAGAAAAAAAATCTGTTGATATTTCTTTTACACTAATTTATTAGTTTGTCTTTTTAAAATTGCTTCTAAAAACTTTTGATTAGCAAACTACAACTTCCTGTTTCTGTGGAACGTGGCGTGATACTCATATTGACGCCATGAATAGTGAACAGGACGGCCAGAGTGGTAAAATAAAATCTCCAAAACCTTTAGAGATCTGCAGCAAAGGGTGGCTCCTGGGGACCACCAGGTCTCCATAGCAACCAGGAAAACTTTTTCTAGAAGCTCCAAACGTGTCAAACATTACAGGAGATGACAAGGTGCTGTCCTGTTCGCAAAAGAGGGTTGTACAAAGTATTAAAAGGATTACAATAATTATAAAAATCCAGAGATTCTGCTAATAATGTTTTGCTCCTGATAAGGGTGAGCATTTATCGTATCGTTTATCATTTATCATTTATCATGATATGCTTCTTGTCGTAATAAGAATAAGTTCCACAATAATTTCCAAATCACGTTTAGGAAATACTCCAAAACCGTCCATATTGTTGGCAATGTTATGTTTTTTTTCACAGTTTTCTCCACTGGTTTGTTCAATGAGAGCATCAATACTTGATATTAAAAAATATTAAATGCAGTTACTGTGTGCAGTTTAGTGATACAAATCACACTTCTGGCTCGTGTCCTAAAGAACCGTATTTCAAATGGATATGTTTTTCAAGAACACTATTTGCTTTTGTTTGAATAAATAGTTCTTATGGTCACATTTATCGCTATCACAATAGTACCATAAAATACTATGATAAAACGGTCAACATGAATAATTTTATACGTATATCTGCATAAATAATGATCCAGTAAACCTTCACACACACACACACCTCACCACCAATATGGATCTCCAAAACAGCTGGACGTGCTAAATTTCCCCCCTCCACACGCTCACCCCCCCACCCCACACCCACACACACACAAACACCCAGATGCACCAAAGCGATAAAGCTCATTTGATTTATCATAATATGCTTTATCTGAAAACTAAGTATCTTATCTCCAGATAAAGAGAGGAAAGACAGAGCAATCCGTTCAGTTGGTGGAGCAGGAAAGAGGCTGAAAGGACGACGGCAGCTCCAGGAAAACGGACGGGTTGGAGTGGAGAACGAACGGGAAGAACCGGAGAGAAAACCAGACGAGAAGAAAAAGATGCGGGGATGGGAGGAGATGTGGAAAAACTGGACAGGATGGCGAACAGCTGAAGAGTGAGAAAATATGACATTCATGTAAGTTTACTGTGTGTGTGTGTGTCTGTGTGTGTGAGATCCATGTATGTGCACAAACCAGATGTGTGCCATACCGCATGTTGTGGAAATGATCGGACACCAAGTAAATACATCGGTATCAGTATCGGTACTGATACCGATACTGATACCGATACTTTCTGTTAAAGTTTGACTCATCATCAAAGTTCTGACCTCCAGGTGTGTTTTCTCTGAATTACTTTGTTCCAACTTACAATGTTTAAATAAAGTTTATAGGTATATACAAAAAAAACTTTAGTAGCATATTAAGATGATTTGTGTGCAATTTTTTCTAAATAAACAAAGTTAAAAATATTACTGTTTCAAAGCAAATCAAAACTACAACAAAAATCGAGAGTGAGTTGAGAAACTAAAATACAAAAAAAATAAAAAAATTCCAGATGGAGTCTAAAACTATATCAGCCTTATCATGCTTGTATCGATCTGATACTGATATCGACTTGTTATAAATATTATTAATATTTTGGAAGGATCTGCCCTCCTCTAGCATGGACTGTTTTAAGCTTAAATTTCTTTAAAATGTGAGAACTGGTTAACCTCAGCCTACCACAATGTGTGATTGTAAACACAAGGCCCAACAGTACCTGCAAACCTGTTGCAATGGGATTCAAAAAACTAAAACTATCTGACTCATTTCAGTGTGAAAAAAAAAGTTACCCTAAAGGTTTAAGAAACCCTGCGTGCTTTGACTATACCAGTGAAATCTGCTTGATAGATCCTAACAGCAAACGGGGAAGCAGTCGAGAGGACAGAGTGGGTTTAATCCCTTCCCCCCCATGAAGCTGGGCTCAAACGGACTCAATCAGGGTGATGCGACCCAACATTTCAGTTTTTCAGACCAAACTGTGCGATCGGCACCGAGGGGCTGAAAAAGTCCAGAACCGGGCTTCACCTGGAGAGGAGGGAGGGATGGAGGAAAAGCAGGTGAAGGGGCAGAGGCTGGTGGGGGTAGGGAGTGTGTGCGTGTGGGGGGGAGGGGTGTGTGTGTGTGTGCGTGCATGCGTGTGTGTGTGTGTGTGTAGGGAGGGGGGACTCTGGTCCTCGTCCCCACTGACACACTGCTGCAGTTAATCCAGATTAGAGCGTCTAAAACAGGTCGGCTAAATCTGCAGGCCAGCCAGCAATACAGAGGCTGCTGTCAGCCCCAATCACTCACACACACACACACACACACACACGCGCACACACACAGTAATAATCTCTTCTGTACAAGCCAGGTGCCACCCACTGCCTGCCAGTACCCCCCCCCCCCCCCCCTCCCACCACCTCCCCATCCAGCCGCACCAGTCAGACCCGCTGCAGCAACCAGCGTTTAAACTAAGACAGAACTGAGAGTCAGTCCCAAAGTGAGATGAAGTGGATTATGATGATGATGATGATGATGAATATGTCCCATTGCATGTCTAATCTGATGAGTCATCAGAAATCTCCACATGACCTGTAGATTTCCCTCCGTCAATAAATTTGCTCCCATGAGGGGAGAAGCTGCAGCGGCAGCCGACATCGACGTGTTCCTGTTGTCTGCAAACGGCTCTGGCCGAAGCGGACGGAGTCAACGTCCAGTCCGGTCCGGTCCGGCCCGGCCTGGCCTGGCCCGCCTCAGAGGCGGGGTGATCCTCACTACATCAGCCCGGTTCACCGAGCTGATCATTCAGGGCTCATCAGTCCAATTCACAACAAATGTTGTCTCGAGACAATGGGCAAAAAAAAAGAAAAAAGAAATCATTTCTTTTTTTTAAAAATGTCAAACATTCTTTCCAATTGATTCTGAATCAGTGAACTGATCTCAATTTGATATTCAAATTACTTTAAAAAGTTTTCTGTCTACGGAAGCCCAGCGGGTTGCGTGGAGTCAGTGACTTTCAGCATTCACTCCTCCTGGATGAACACGTAGCGCCAGTCACTTGCATCGTGTCAATAATATTATAGCAGTTCCTCACACCAAGCATGCATGCAGCGACAGTGGAGAGGAAAAACTCCCCTTTAACAGGAAGAAATCTCCAGCAGAACCAGAACCAGAACCAGATGAGTTTTATTCTTTAGTTTATTAAAGCAAAACCAGAAAGCAGTACGAGAAACAAAATATGACAAGTTTATATAAGTTTGGGAGCGGTTCATTTTCTCCAACACATATGAACAAGGCTGAGGTCTGGAATCACTTCATTTAAATTACTCTGTTCTTTTCTGTTTAAGCCATGTTGTTTATTCAGAGTTCCCTTAAAACCCTAAATCGTCTCTACAGAGACTGAAAGGCGTTCAGTACCTGATGTATGCAAAGTCTACACGGCTCTAAAGCATGAATGTCAAACTCGTTTTCATTTTGGGTCACATCAAGATCAAGACCATAAGTTTGGTCGTGGCAGTATATTTTGATAAAACCCATTGACAAACAGTTAAAATATCAATAAATACCTGCCACTGCATTCGATGACAACTTCTTAAAGTCAAATCATTTTGAGCATATTTTCATGTTGATGTATTTTGGCAGCATAGAGATTAAAATCGACTTTGATTTGACTGAAAATAATATTTAAGCACACAACTGTTATATTAGTGGTTCTATTTATTCGTCCCTCTTGAGTCTAACGCAGGGGTCTGCAACTGTTACAATCCAGTTATATCTCTGGAGGAATGCGTAGGAAATGTAGTCATTTTTAAATAACCGCTATTTTATTTCTAATTTGAGGCTCAACTTTTTGATCCAATTTGAATAACAAACTAAATTTTACTGAATTGTTTGGGAACTGGGACTGAGTTTACTGTTTTTTTTTTTATTATTGTAAAGTGCTTTGAGTTGGTGCTGTATAAAGAAGCTGAACTGACTCACACAACGCTGCATGGCGGCACAGTTGTTGACACTTTTTAATTGCATGAGGGCATGGAGCTGGCATGTTATTCCCATCTGTGTTTCGGTTCCTCCCAAAGTCCAAAAACCTGAAAATGCTTTGGCGTTCAATAAATAAATCCATTTAAAAAAAGTTTTTTCAATACAAGGGTTAATGAAATTTTTGTTTGCACAACAGGAGCATCATGGCCAAAACGTTCCACCTCCGTTTGGGGGGGAAAAAAGCTGCTTTTTAAAATCAGTTCACTTAGTCCTTTATATGGCAGCAACAGCATCGATTAGAGAATCTGCACGACAACCTGGAGCTGTGAGAAGATCAGGTTGCAACCACAGAAGAAGTCAGCAGGTGAAGAGCAGATAGACTCTGCCAGGCGTAAACAAACAACACACTGATACAAAATAATATATTTAAGACATTAAAAACACACTAGTACTTATTAAAAATCCAAACTCAGGAGGCCGAAGAAGAGACAACAATCCAGCAAAGCACAGAGAGCCGCAGAACTACTGACCTTGAGTGACTTATGGTGCCAAAAGTATTCACACCACTTCATTTTTCACATCGTGTCAGATTATGTGCAGCGACAAACTTCAATATATCTTATTTCCATTGGGACATAATTGTGACATAATTACGTAATGCATAATTATGAAGCAGTGAAACATGGTGGTGGCAGCATCATGCTGAGAAGAGACTTTTCCTCAATAGAGATGTTGCAGCTATAAATCTGGCTCTAGATGAAGCCTGCAGCTGTAACTGCATGAGAATCGAGTTGTTCAAAGGAAGAACTCGAGGAGGTTGAATGGAAATAACATCTAAGTAAAACACAAAGAAAACTCGTTCAGCTGACTGTCAGATCAGGTTTTTAACACAATTTGTGGAAAGGAGAGATTTTTCTTTCATTTTGCTGATTTTCTGTTAAAATAGTGTTTTTTTTTTCTAGCCTACACCTAAACTCAGGTGTTTTTCCACCTGAGTTTGTCCTTTCAGCCTACTTGTCACGTGTCCCGGTTTTCTGACTCAGTCATATTTTCTGTTTTATTCTCCCTCCACTGCTTTCTTGTTAAATACGTTTTATAAGACAGATTCTTCAGGAACTTCTCCTGGTCAGAGCTTTAGCTGCCCTGAACATATGGCGACCGTGCTAACACCGAGGCAGACGCTCTTCTTCAGACTGGTTGAGTTTTCCAAGGAACTCATGATGCCATTCCTCGGTCCAGATCGATCACTCCGACATATGCAGCAGATTGAATCCAGTCCAGGTTCCTCAGTGGTGCATCTATCATCAAATCATTCCAACTGGTTTTCCATGAACATCCGGTTCCTCTACTAATACTGTTTTTCATTCTCGCATTTCTCCTTTCATGTTTTTCTACCCTGAATATGTGCTTCATGTTCTGTAAAGGTTGGTAAAACTATTCACACCTGATACAGTCGTTCAACTAAGAACTGTGATGGATTCCTTGTATGATCCAAAGCACAATAAACTTCTTATGCAAGATATTCTTGTGTACCAGTGTATGTGTGTGTAATGACTCAGGGGCTGCACCGTGAGGTGAGGTGTGTCAGTATGGAGGATGACTGATTACAGTAGACAGTAATCCTGCAGATGGATTAGCAGGTGGAATTAGGAGAAGTGGGGGTGTAGCACACTGCCACCTTTGAACTGTAACAACATGGAGCAGCAGCTCACAGGGCCCGGCCTCCGTCTGCATCACCCCCGGCCACACACGCACATGAGCGGGGAAACCCACAGCGACAGAGGCCCCCCCCCCCGGAGACGGTACGCGGGTTCTGATGATGACATCACCCCAGGCTTGTACCGTGAGAAGGTGAAGTCTGACCAGTCCGCCCAACAAGTTCCCGTGATTGAGTCTCGCAGAGATGAGAGTAAAAAGGAAAGAGAGAGAAAAACGTGTCCAATGGAGATGGAGAGAACTTTCCTAAAGTCTGACGTCAGACTCTGTTTCTTTGGTGTTTATTTATTTAAATAAACTGCTTTTTCACTTCCTCGTGCGTTTAGAATTCAGTTCAATTCGAAAATACTTTATTGATCAGCCTGAGAAAACGTCATCTCAGGATGATGTTTTCATTGAGAGCAGCCCCAGAGCCCGGAGCTGCTGTCAGGATCCGGAAACATTGGGACCTTAGTCCAGAAGAGAAAGATCTCTACTTTCAAATTGTACGTTTTTTATTTTAACTGGGCTGTTTTTGTTGTAAGGAATCTGGGTAAAGGATGAAAAACTAACTAATGTTTGTTTGTTGTACACCGGCTTTAAACAATCTCTCTGATGAAATCTTATGTTCAGTCAAAGTTCTCCACACCTTAGCTTTTATGTTCCTCCTTTACTACGTCATAAAAAAGATTCATTTATTTTTTTTTTACAGTCATTAGCATCTACCTACATTTTCTACAGTTTTCAGATAAAAAAAATAAATAAACTTATACATTGGCGCCTCGTCAAAAGTTATATGAAACTTAAAATTTGTTTGTGTGATGAATCTTATTTAAGTTTGAAACTATATAATATTTCTTTTCTTTTTTCTTCATGTGAAACTCTTGTTGTGATTGTGTTTTATTTCTATATGCTACATATAATTAAATAAGATGTTGCTCATGACAAGGCTTGTATTAGGTTGATAAGTACAGAATAATAAACAATATTTCATGTTGGAGTGACGCTTCCTTTAACAAGTGAATATAGGTGAAAAGCTTAGACACTTTGTTCACTCTAAACATGTAAATATGTCTCCCGCATCAGCGAAATAAAGATGTTTTTAATCCGACCTTGTTTTCTTTCTTAATTCTGAAGGTGAACAGCGACGTTCACCTTCTTCTCTGGTCAATTAAACTTTAAGAGTAGGTCGCTGATGACCTCTAGTGGACAAGCGTCAAATGACAGGATTCTAAGCAATGAAATGTGATTTAATCAGGAAACCCGTCTGTCTGTCTATATATATATATATATATATATATATATATATATATATATATATATATATATATATATATATATATATATATATATACATATATATATATATGTATATATATATACATATATATATATATATATATATATATATATATACATATATATATATAGATGTAGATATGTAGACATGTACATAGATATCTATATCTATTTACATATATAGAGAGATCTATATATCTATATAGATATATATCTATACTATATATGTATAAATATATGAGAGATTTATATATGTATAGAGAGACATATCTCTCTACTCTCTATACATAGACATATATTTATCTATATATCTATATATATAATATACATATATCTACATATCTATCTATCGATCGATCGATAGATATAGATATCTATATACATGTCTACATATCTACATCTACTGTATATATCTACAACTCTCTACATATAGAGAGGGGTAGATTTATAGATATTTAGATTGATATCATATGTAGATATATATAGATTTATATATATTTATAGACAGAGAGACATATATATATATATATATATATATATATATATATATATATATATATATATATATATATATATATATATATATATATATATATATACTGTATATATATATAGAGAGAGAGAGAGAGAAATTTAGATATAGATATCTATCTTATCTATCTTTATCTGTTTATATAGATAAATTTAGATTTAGATATTTATATCTTGCCCATATATATGAGAGCGATATCTATATCCATGTCTACATATCAACATCTATATAGCTACATCTCTCCCTATAAATATAGAGAGGGGTAGATTTATAGATATTTAGATTGATATCATATGTAGATATATATAGATTTATATATATTTATAGACAGAGAGACATATAAATATATATATATATATATATACTGTATATATGTATATATATATCTATACTATATATATACACATATATAGTATAGATATATATCTATACTATATATATGTATATATGAGAGAGAGATTTATATATGTTTAGAGAGACATATCTCTCTACACTTTATACAGAGACATGTATATATATATATATATAGATATATCTACATATGTAGATATCTATATATCTATATCTATCTATATATATATATATATATCTATATCTATCTATATATATATCTATATCTATCTATCTTTATATATATATATATATATATATATACATATATATATATATATAGAGAGAGAGAGTTATCTATCTTTATCTATTTATATAGATAAATTTAGATTTAGATATTTATATCTTGCCCAGAAAGATAAATAGTTTTTAACATTTTTCCCAATTTGTATAGGTTTAGACTTCTAATAGGCTCTTTCTGTTGCACATTGTTTACATTTTTTTGTCCCAAATCTCCCTTTAATAAATGTGGTTGTCTTATTTTCTGTTTAGAATTAGAAATAAAATCGTACACTGGATGAACATGAGTACTGATGTTGTTGAACGTGGGGGAAGCCGGAGCACCCGGAGTGAACCCACACCTACACGGGGAGACGTTTCCCACCGTGCAGTCCTGGCTTTTTAATATTAAAATGTCCAATTAACAGCAACAGTAGCTCTTTTTCCAATTACCGCCAATCACCCAACCCACACGTGGCCCCACCTCCCTTTCAAATCTAATATACTAGAGACGTAAAGTGATGTCTATGCTGGATGGACTTTACATCTGTCTTTGAATTTGCGCAGAGATGTTGGAGATAAAGCCTTTTTGAGACGCTTCCACAGTGAAATCTTTTTTCTGGGGCTCTCTTCTTGTTCAGCGATATCGTTCTGCTGAGCTGACTCTTCTGCTACTTGAGTGTCTAATTCCTGAGATGTTGCTTGGATTACATCTTCTTTTACTGTAACCTTTATCTGTGGATTGGATGTTCTCTGTGTTTCCATTAGACAACTCTCCCCTTCTGTGGAAACTATGGGAACCTTACCTGTTACATCTCCTGAAACCTTGCCAGGTTTTGTCTGTATTTGCTCAAAAGCCGTCTGGGGGATCTCTGGTATTATTTCAAAATCAATTTTTGGTGTCTTAATGTTTTGGACTGTCTCTGTTGGTTTTATAATGGTTTCCAGTTCAGTTTTTGTTGCCATCTTTCTGTTTTTCTCACATTTAGATTTAATCAATGGCCTTTTCTCATCTGGCTGGTCCAAAATTTGTTGTGTTTCAGGGACCGTTTCGTCTTCCGTCACCTGCTGTTGTTTACCAATCACCGTTTGATTCGTATGAATCTCTGTTATGATGGTAACTGTTTGATCCCCAACTACTTCCTGTATTGAAACTTGTTCTGTGTTTTCTCCAGAAATTCTTTCATTACTGACAGCTTTCAATTCAGAATCAGCTTTCATTGCTAATTTTCTCTTGTTCTTACGTTTTGATTTCTTTGATGACTTTTTCTTCTCTTCATTATCCCCATTTTGTTGTGTTTCAGAGATGATTAGCTCTGCTGAGATTTGCTGGGGGCTAGAGATAACTGTTTCAATCATATCAATGTCATTTATGATGGCAGCTGTCTGATCCCCAACAGTTTCTGGTACAGAAACTTCTTCTTGTTCAATGTTTTTTCCAGAAATGTTTTCTTTATTGAGGGTCTCCAGCTCAGAGGCAGCCTTTCTCTTGTTCTTACGTTTAGATTTCTTTATTGGCTTTTTCTCATCATGATGGTCCCCATTTTGTTGGGTCTCAGAGACCGTTGCTTCTTTGATCGCCTGCTCAAGTTTAGCAATGACTATTTCAATCATATCAATCTCATTTTTGAGTATAGCTTTCTGATCCGCAACCGTTCCTGGTATGGAAACTTCTAGTTGTTCACCGTTTTCTCCAGATACTTTATCAGTGTTGAGGGTCTCCGGCTCAGAGGCTGCTTTTATTGCTGACTTTCTCTTGTTCTTACATTTAGGTTTCTTTGATGGCTTTTTCTCATCTTGCTGGTCAAAGTTTTTTTGTGCTGTGGAGACCGATTCTTCTTCAATGATCTGCTGTGGTTTACCAGTCACTGCTTCATTTCTATCAATCTCTATTACGATGGTAGCTGTCTGATCCCCAACTATTTCTGGTATCAAAACTTCTTGTTCACTTTTTTCTCCAGAAAGGTTTTCATTACTGATAGTTTTCAAATCAGAGGCTGCTCTCATTGCTGGCTTTCTCTTGTTCCTACGGTTAGATTTCTTCTTTTTCTCATCTTGCTGGTTCCCATTTTGTTGGGTCTCAGAGACCATTTCTTTTTCAGTGATCTGCTGTACTTTAGAGATCACTGTTTCTTCTGTACGAATCTCGTTTTTAATGGTGCCTGTCTGATCCTCAACTGTTTCTTGTATAGAAACTTCTAGTTGTTCATTGTTTTCTCCAGATACTTTATAATTATTGAGGGTCTCCAGCTCAGAGGCAGCTCTCATTGTTGACTTTCTCTTGTTCCTACGGCCAGATTTCTTTGACGGCTTTTTCTCATCTTGATGGTCCCCATTTTGTTGAATTTTAGAGACCGTCTCTTCATCGATCGCCTCCTGTGGTTTCCCAATTTCATTTGCGTGAATATCATTTGTGCTGGTAGCTGTCTGATCCCCAATTACTTCTGGTACTGAAATGTCTTGTTTTTCACTGTTTGCTCCAGAAACCTTTTCATTACCGAGGGCCTCCTGTTCAGAGGCAGCTTTCATTGGTGACTCTCTACTGTTCTTACCTGTAAAATTCTTGAATAGCTTGGTCTGCTGATCCTGATTCCCATTCATTTGTGTTTCAGACGGCTGTTTTCTTAGCAATAAAAAGAGCTCAGTCTGCGTTGAAATTGTTTGATAATCTGGTTTGAATTGAGATCTGGTTTCCAACACATCCATCTCAGTTTGCGTTGAAATCGTGTGACGGACTGGTTTTAATTGATAGCTGTTTCCTTGTACATCCATCTCCGTTTGTATTGAAGCAGACCTGACTGCTTTCTGCTTTGGGGTGTCTTGGTAATCAGTCTGAGTTTGAGCAGAAACCATTAAATTGTTGCTTTGTTTTCTTTCTGAGAGTCTTTTCCTCATCAGATCTTTCTGCTGTTTAAGTTTAGCGTTTAGTTTCTGATTTATATTGAACATCTCCTCAAGCTGATTCATTAAGTATTTCTGTACTTCTATATATTCCAATTCAGACTCCTTAGATTTGACAAGACACGTACACTTTGCCTGACTTGTGTTTTCAGAAGAGTGGGGCAAATTTTGAATTTCAGGTAAACACTCTAGTTGAAGATTTTCTGCTGTTAGATTATCAAGAACCTCAGTTAAACTCTCTGTTTGGATGTTGTCCTTGGGCTTAACCGTAGATGGATATTTCTCCCCTTTTTGATCAAGCGTCTCCTGCGGTGTGAAGATGGATTCCTTTTTGGTGGCTATCTGTGTTGTAGAAATCACTGTCTTCTTGGAGTAACTTTCCTTTTTCAAGGAAGCTGCTTCATCATGTTCTGGTGCTGGTATTGAAACATTTTGTTTTTCAATATTCTCAGCTAAAAAACTTACATCTATGCGAGGTTCTGACTTGGGGAGCATCTTCCAAAATGTCTTATTTCCGGTGCTGGGCAAAGTTGCCTGATCATTTTGTTTTTCTGGCAGAGGACCATTATTGATGTCATTGTTTTCAGTAAAAAATGTAAGATCTATGCAAGCATCTGACTCTGGGAAAGATTTCCATAACAGTGGAGTCTTCTTGATGCGCTTCGTCTTTGATGTTTGTTTCTTCTCTTTTTGATCCACTTTCTTCTGGGATTTGGAGATGGATTTGTTTTCACCGACCAGCTGTGTTGTAGAAATCACAGGTTCCTCTTCGCAAGTCTCCTTCTTTAAGGAATCTTCCTGATCACCTTCTTCTTTAGGCAGAGAAGTGTCCTGCTTTATAACATTTTCAGCACCAGACCTAGAGGGCTGTTCCTTCTCTGGAATCTCCTGCAGCACGGATTCCTGTTTGGTATCCAGTGAAACATCTTCCATTCCAGTACTTTCAGCTGAAATCTTTAGATCAGCAGGGGCATGTTTCTCTAACCAGATTTGAAATGGTATCATTTTCTTCCTGTTGCGCCTTGTCCTTGGTGGCTGTTCCTTAGACTTAGAGGGCTGTTCCGTCTCTGCTATATCTATTGTCTCCTGCACTCCAGCGGTGGACTCTTCTTCACTGACCAGTGAATTGTTCTGCTTTTCAATATTTCCTGCAGAAATCGCCTGGTCAACGGGGACGTGTTCCTCCGACCGGGTTTTAAATGGTACCTGGTTCTTCTCATTGGACTCACTTTCTGGTGTCGGTCTGTCCTCTTTTTGATCCACTGTCTCCTGTGATTTGGAGATGGATTTGTTTTCACCGACCAGCTGTGTTGTAGAAATCACGGGTTCCTCTTCGCACATCTCCTTCTTTAAGGAATCTTCCTGATCATCTTCTTCTTTAGGCAGAGAAGTGTCCTGCTTTATAACATCTTCAGCGCCAGACTTAGAGGGCTGTTCCTTCTCTGGAATCTCCTGCAGTACGGGGATTGATTCCTGTTTGGTATCCAGTGAAACATCTTCCATTCCAGTACTTTCAGCTGAAATCTTTAGATCAGCAGGGGGATGTTTCTCTAACCAGATTTGAAATGGTATCATTTTAATCTTTTTGCGCCTTATCCTTGGTGGCTGTTCCTTAGACTTAGAGGGCTTTTCCTTCTCTGCTATATCTTTTGTCTCCTGCACTCCAGCGGTGGACTCTTCTTCACTGACCAGTGAATTGTTCTGCTTTTCAATACTCTCTGCAGAAATCGCTTGGTCAACGGGGACGTGTTCCTCCGACCGGGTTTTAAATGGTACCTGGTTCTTCTCATTGGACTCACTTTCTGGTGTCGGTCTGTCCCCTTTTTGATCTACTGTCTCCTGTGCTTTGGCGATGGATTCATTTTCGATCACCACTGAAGCGTCCTGCTGTTTGATCTTTTCAGCAGAAGTCTTCAGCTCCTCAGGTGCGTACTGCTCCAACCAGACTGCAAATGACACCTTCTTCTTCTTGTTACGCTTGGGTGGCTTGGGTGGCTCTATTTCCCTGTCAACAATGTTGTTCAATGCAACCTCTTCGACTCTACTTTGGCTGGACTCCATTATAACCTTTGGTTGTTTTAGGTACTAAGCTAAAATCACTTGTCTATAAATTCAGTAAAGATTTCACGTTAAACTTGCTGTCAATCTCCAAAGAAATGTGAACCAAACAAAGCTGAAAATCTTACTGCGAACTGCTAAATAAATTCTCACGAGAAATGTATCAACAACGGCTGCTAAACGGCTGTGATGAAAGTAGATGATGTGAGGAACTTATATAATCGCTGGTGATGTCAGAATTCTGCCTTTGGAGTTATATTGTTATGTCACATTGTGATGTCACAGATATTCAAAGTGGGTTTGTCTGATGGATTTTTTATTAACACGGCGGATGCGCGCGCAACGTGACTGCAGAAAGAGTCAGCGGTCTTTTAAACTGTCACTGGTTGCCATAGTTACCCCCCATGTAGCAACCTAGGTTACTACAACTGTTTAAAATTGAGTGATAAAATAAGTTATGCTACCAAATTGACATTAGGAAAAGGAATACTGTATTTTACTGTATTTTCCTGCTTTTTCCTTGGTCCAATAGTGACACTTAGTAGTCAACGTATGCTTTTATTTTGAAGAAAGGCATATTTCTTATTCGTGTGTTTTGTGACATGCTGCACTTCCTGTTTGGGTCTAGCTGTTTTTTTTCTGACAGAAAGTTCTTTTGCTGTAGTTCAGGTGCAGGATTCATCTATCGAGTAAATTGTTTTAACTTTCCAACAAAAATCTTTTGTTTCATTATGATACAATATGTAACTGATATGTGGCTTAACTGATGCTAGTGAATAGAAAATAGCGCCAAGTGACAATATGGGATCATTTTCCATGTGCTACGATATGTTCGATGCATTCAAGTGATGACTTTTAGAAATGTTCAGAAGTGACATTATGTCTAACACGTTCCTTAAAAGCATCATATTACTGCAGATGTTACACCAAATATTTACTCTAGAGGGCGCCGTTGCATCTATACACACTGCTGTCAAAGCATCCTAATGTTCTCAATTTCAGAACCTGGTCTGAAATTCGACCAACATGCATATGGTCACATAAAACTGGAAATCTAATGGAATTATGATTTCTTACCATTTGGTTAGGATATTTTTTAGATAGCAGACATAAGAAAATTGTTTTTGTGCCATGTCCTGTTTTATCGTTGAAGAAATTCAGGTGTAAAAGGTCAGTTGAAGCATGGATACATTTTCCAATAATAACTAATATGAGACCAGCTTCTGCACAGTATATTTGCATAATATCATGATCCATTCAGTGTCTGGGTTTTTGGTTTGCATTTGTTTCCAAGTCGTTTTGGGGTTTAAGTTATTGTTATTTATGCCATTCCACATATAGTGCTATTCTCTGTGTTCATAATTGTTGTTTATGTCTTATCATTAATGAATTGCTTTATATTTAGCTTCTTAGTTATTTCTTGGATTCTGTTGTGCGTCTTAGTTTTTCTCTTATGTTAAATCTGTGCTTTGATTCAGCTTCATTTGTCTCTCAGCTGCTCAACACTCTCCTGATTAGACTTACCTGGCTTCCATATCCCTGATCACATCTCCTTTGCATTTAAGCTCTCTCATTTTCATTGATCTTTGAGTCTGTCCTCTGATTCCATGATTAAATCATCACCTTTAATTGTTTCATTTATTTATTTTTTGTTTGTGGGTGGACCCCAACCCTCAAACACTGACTCACAGGTTGTACTAAAATGCTTCTTAACTTAAAAAATAAATAAATAGTCCACTTATTTTGCATTATGCTGAATACTGAGGTTTGTAAATTAGCTAGCACATCACAAGATAGTAGAATGCATTACATTTAAACAATATTTGAATAAATTACCTCAAGAAAATCTTGCTGTCAAAAAATCTCAAATGACCCATTGCTAAATGTTCATTGCTAAAGACCAACATGGCTTCTATTATGCAAGAATGAAACTTAGTAAGTTTCAGGAAGACAGAAACCATTTGGTTGAGGAACGCTATTGTGAGCGTTTATTATTTTTTTATTCATTTGAAACTGATTATCTGTTAAAGGTGTTACTAATAATATAAATGGGTTTCCTGATTAAATCACATTTCATTGCTTAGAATCCTGTCATTTGACGCTTGTCTACTAGAGGTCATCAGTGACCTACTCTTAAAGTTTAATTGACCAGAGAAGAAGGTGAACGTCGCTGTTCACCTTCAGAAATAAGGAAGAAAACAAGGTCGGATTAAAAACATCTTTATTTCGCTGATGCGGGAGACATATTTACATGTTTAGAGTGAACAAAGTGTCTAAGCTTTGTGTCTATATATATATATATATATATATATATATATATACATATAGAAGGGAATTTATATATATATATATATATATATATATAGAGAGAGAGAGAGAGAGAGAGAGAGAGAGAGAGAGAGAGAGAGAGAGAGAGAGATCTAATCTAATTATTGACTGCCATCTTGTTTTCAAGCAGCGGTGTCAAAAGTCTGTATACAAGGGCTGCTGGTATCCTGCATGTTTTAGTGTTTTTTTCACTGGTTCTTCACACCCGAACCAGTTCATTAGGTCTCTGCAGAACTTTGACATGTTGAGAATGTAGTTTAAATCTGTTCTATTTCAGCAAACACTTCTATAAAACTGTCAGGGCACCAGCCCTCCACGACTGAAGCTGCACACCAATGTCTTAAAGAATTATCCAAAACTATATTAATTGACAATGTACGTGATATTTATTTTAATGAAAGTCTTGGGAAATAATCGTACAAGTGTGCCAATTACGTCACAATAACAAATTTCCCTGTCTTTGTTTCCTACATATTTTATTGCATTTTATCAAAAACTTCAGCAGAAAAAAAGCAAATAGCAAAGGTTTTGAAAATGGGTGGTAACAGTAATATGCATATGTTCGAATGGCAAAGTCATTTAGCAAAGGCATACTGGTAAAACCCATACTGGAAAATATTTGAGCGAAAAGTTAATTAACAAAGGCTGTAAATGCCAAGCTACAATGGTGTAAAAATTATTCCAGTACCTTTTCTGACTTCACCTTACCTTATTACATCAAGTGAATATGAAGTTTGAATTTTGATTTATGCTCACATAAAAGTCAATAACATAGCAATTTGTTATTGAAAACAATAGCAATTCAAATTCAAAAGAGTTCCTACAAGTTTTTTAGATCAGAACACTTTTCCAGTTTCATCCCGTTACCAGGGTGGCAACAGATTGCATGGGTAAAATTTATCAAGGAAAATGGCCCTGAATCTTTGAATGATTGAATTTTCTCAGCTTTTCGTGATAGTCATTGCTGCTTCATTTAATATTTTCTATATAGTTTACTTGTAAATAAATTTTGAATAATATGCACAGAAGAGACAACTCAAACAAAACATAGAAACATTTTATAGCCATAAATCCAATTCTATAACACTGTGTGATCCAATCCATAAATTAAAACCATAACATCACCCATGCAAAGCGTATTGTTAATCAATTTTTAATTTTATAAACAATAGACATGCTGCTGCTACATTGTTTTGGAATATGTTGCACCAGTTTAAATTGTTGCACTTCAATTGATTTAGCAATTGTTTCCAAAGTGAAGTAAATGCAATTTTGTCTTAGAGTTTAATTGTAAGAACTGGCCATAATGGCAGGGAATGTGGAAGTCTATGAAGTTCATCTAAAACCTGTAATAGTTGTACCTTTGCTCAGAGTTTGGTGAAACTTAAGAAAAGGTATAGAGCGAAGATTCTTTGAAATTATGGTCAAGAAAGATTTATTGCAAAAAATATGTCTATACTAGAAAGGCACTATTTTCCCCTTTCTCCCAAACACATTCAGTAACATTCAACAAGCAGTGCGATGAGAAGAAATCAGAGGACCAATCCCTTAAAGAGTTGAATATAATTAATGTGAATAAATTCAAAATGGACACTACTAACAGACTGAGGAATCAGTGTAACAAAATGAAAAGTTTTAAAGGTTTGGCTTAACATAATGGAAGCATGTTAAGAAATATGCTTGATTTTTCACCAAGGTAACAAGATCGTAGAGACTAAAGGTTTGTGGTTAGTATAGTCTTCACATTAAAACCAACGTTTTGTACATAAACACCCTTATAGAGTGTTTATGTACAATGATTGACCCTTCTCCTAAGCAAATTTTCGTTAAAAATTCAAAGACATCATTTTAGAATTTACCCAGACATCTTGAAAAATGTGGTGACAAATTTAAAGATGAGAAGATGTTGTCATGAGGACAACTAGTGATATAGGTGTAGAGGAAAAAGTTATTATGACTTATCAAAATATACACCCAGCTGATGTTGATTATCTTTTACAGGTAACATGTAGACAGGAAATACGGACTCTTTTCAATCAATTTCAGGAAAATAAAGAGAGGACAATGGCTGGTCAACTTGAAATAACTGTTATAAAAATTCCCCTTTCTACTGAAATAACATCTCAAAATCTACTTTTTTCTATCTTCCTATGAACATTTTTTAGGTAAGTAAATAATGCTGCTGGCTACTTTAAATCATTGTTTCCCCCGAAGGTTACATCACTAAAGATCCACCGACCAGTTTCAAACAAAGCACACTGTGGTAACACATTTTATAAAGTACTGAGATGGCTGTATGTTCTTCAGATTTATGTAGACATTATGTTTTAATATATATATATATAAAAATCAATCTATTTTTTAGAAAATGTTCTGGCAGCACAACATCAACCACTCCACAATCTTACTGCTAGTAATTTAACCTATAAACACTCCAACTCAACATGTAGAGGAACTTAACATGGCCGTACTCTACCTCTCCACTTCCATTAAACATTAATGTCTTTAATGAAAGCCCTTCTTCCACAGACAGTCAGGCAGTAATGAGCAGCTGAATCTCGAGGCCATGCAAAAATACTGACTCCACTGAGTGTTTCTGTTTGATTTTCTGCAAGGGATTCATCACCACCTGGCTGCAATGCGATCAGGACCTAGATGGGGGTGTCACAGTTCGCATTTTTGTAGCATAGGTTTCCCCCCAAAGGAGAGGTGAAGTAGTGGACTGTCAAAAACCCTTCTACAATGACAGCCTGGTGTCAGGGCAGGTGGACATGGAGCTGTGTGTTATAGTCCCTTCTATAACCCTCTGTCGTTTTCTTCCCTGACATCAAGGCCGTCATTGAGAAAAGCTTCTTTCTCTATTGACATGGCTTCCAATTCATGATCAAGATTAAAACCATTCATCTCTGTTACCAGAGACAGGCGAGCAGAGGTCGACTCAGAGCTGTGACGAATGCCATAACAGAAGTAGATGACTAAACCTGCAAAGAAGGAAAAAGACAAACATATTGCTTGTATCATATACTCTCATGATGAAAAATCTGGAAAAGTCTTAACCAGGCTGTAGATAGAGTATGTTTTGATGTAAATGACATGTGATCAAGTCTTCCTAAGGACATGACTTTTAACAGTACCTACCTGTAATTGTGATATCACATTACATTGTGCAAAGTTCCAATCAGCTTTGCAAAGAAAAGAATTTTCTAATGTTCAGCATAAAAATAATGCATAATAACGAGAGATGTATGAGTACCTATAGCCATCCAGATGGAAAATCTGACCCATGTTCCTCTGTCCAGTTGCATCATCAGGTAGACATTGACAAACATGCTTATGACTGGAATGAAAGGCAGCAGGGGAACCTGGGAAACAGGACTGTATTACCACACACGAACACCCTGGAAAATGTGTGTATTTATTTGAAAACGTTTAAAACAAATGCATTTTGGAAGCTTGGTGGCAATTCTCTAAAAGAACGTTTTGGAGATATTTTAATATACTTCTTTAACCTCCCTCCCATAATATATAAACAATATATTGTCACTGCAATATCACTTTGAGCAGTGTTATTACTGCCTGTTTGGATATTTTAATTATTGCTCTGAACGTAGATATGAGGATGTTTAGGAGACAATGTGTTTTCTTGCATTCATTTTTTGACTTACAAAGGCCCACATGCACAACAGACAAGTTTTTGTGTTTTTTTCAAGAGTGGCTATGAAAACAGGGTCTCTACGTTCCTGTTTTCCTGTTTTACCCATTTTTCATTGTATTTATGAAAAATCTTGCCATGTGTAAATATGAACTGCTAATTAAGTTTTGCAGACACTGATGAAATGAAAAAAAGAATACATATCAAATTTTGCAGAAATTTCTAAGGTTGATTACAAATGCAGTACATCTGCTTTAGTATAAAGCTATTTCAGAAGTAAGGATTAGGCTTTACGTCACTGAATAAATGTACTCAAATTAAATGCAAGATTTTTTTGTTTACTATGTTATTTGCAACTAAAATAAACAAGGAATTTATTTTAAGGTTTTGCACACTTTTTGTCCATCATAGCCAAAATTTAGCAGGATGGAGCTGGATGTTGAATTGAATTAGCCTGCCATAGTACTGAAAAGGTCTTCAAGCCTAACCTTGAAGGAGAGTTTTGTTTTACTCTCAGGCTGCCTCCAGATTATGAAAACCAGGACGAGACACACCATGAAGATCACACTCAGGGCTACCATGTTCCATGAAGTGAGGCCTCCCTGCACGGCCAGTATACTGAAGGCCAGGATCAACATTCCTGCAGAGAGTTTGTAAATTCAGACATCATTTAATTGTAGACTTAGTAGTTCTATTTAATGTACATTAAATCAGCTGACTTTATGTTAAATAAAGACTTCTGTCTGTTTATCCCATGAACTCAAATACAAAACCGGCTCTTGAGAAGGTATAAAAGCCAAGAAATACAATGTGCTCTGTCTGTTTACTTTTTCTTCAGTCAAATGTGACTAGTAAATTACAGATCTTGTTGCTATTCTACAGAGACTACTTCATAAATAATTCATCATTTCCTAAAATAATTAATTGAGTGAGTAATAACAAAATTGATCCTTTGTTCATGACAACATACCTATGGCAGAGGTGCAGATGTTAACAGTGAAGCCTGACAGTGCGGACGGCTCAGGGTTGTTTGGAAACAGAAGAGTCTGGAAATTGAATCTCTCCTCCACACCAGGAAGAATGCCCATACTGGGCACACTGATCCCATCACTGGAGTCTGGATCATCATGGGTATTGGCTATCTGGTACACTGGGCCGTGAATCTCTGGCTGGTATCTGAAAAAAAAAACAAAAAAACACACATTAGGACATGTCTCAATTAGATCAATAGAAAATATAAACACCACATATTCACTGCTGTTGATCCAATTGTAACAATGTAAACCAAATGTAAGCAAATGTATAGCAGCAGTGTGACCCTTTGTAAAAGCAATGTCAATTAAAATGGGAGCTGTAGCCAACTTTCCAACAAGTTACTTCAGTTTGTGACAGCTCAACTACAGAGTATGAAACATATGAAAAGTGAGTCAAACGTTTAGTGTCAGAACATATTCACAGAGAACAACACAACACTTTGATTGGTTAAAAATCCAATCAAAGTTGAAGAAAATGCATAAATAAGACTGCATATTTGGATAAAACATTTCTATTGTGAAAGTTACAAAAGTAAAAGCCAGGACATTTAAATTTAGAATTAAAAAAATGTGAGTACACACATTCGGTTCTATAATGCGCAAATGTTAATGAAGTAAATGTTGAAACACATTTACTCCTGCTAATTTGGTGACTAATGTCATAAATTACCCCCAACTTATATGTGTTTTTTAATTTTAAGAATAAGCAGTTTTGCAACTCCATCAGTATTTTTTTTCCTTGTAATACAAAGTAAAAGAAAAAGACTTGAGTGACTAGATAGAAGATAGAGACCGAAACTCCAATTTTACATGTGTTCTGTTTTGTTCCAGTGAGACTTTTATCATCCATTAAGAGTCAACTATGTCAATTTCTCTTTGGTTTCCACCAAGAATTTTTTAATAAAACAGTCCAAACTGACCTTAGCACCAGCACACAGGCGGCCACTAACGTATAGGCCAACAGCGTTCCTATTGACATGAGGTCCACCAGGTCCTTCAGGTCAAACAGAAACGCCATGATTGCTAAAAATGTGTAAAAAAAAAAAAAAAAAAAAAGCAACAAAGGGCTCCTGTAAGAATGGTTGAAGCTTGAAGATATATATTCTTTAAAGAGCAAAATTTAAAAAGTACTGATATTTTAACATTCATGTACATCAAATCTAATAAAATTCCAATATGTTATTTCTTTCATAATATAATTCTGACTGAAGAATTTCTGTGCATACATGTCTCAGAAATGATTGATATACTGTCTATTATGGAAGTGTTTCAACTGTTACACATAATACACAGGATAATGGTTTAATAAACTTTCATGATCAAGTTAAGATCTATTATGTTAAGATCTTTGGTTAAATTTATTTCCAAAGACATTTAAACCAAACTACTCTGTTTCAGCCCTGACAAAAAACATTCAGAGAACTAATCTTACTGTGGCAACACTAAGTCATGTTTTATAAAAGTCTGTTTACCAATGTCATTTATGATGAACTGTTATGTAAAACATAGTCCCAAAAAAATTTCCCCGGAGTAGCAGGTTCTTAACTGCTCCAAAATTAGACTGTTACACTATTATAGTGTATCATGTCTCTATTTCATTAATAATAAATTATCAGACTTGACAGAAGGACATGTAAGAGCCTTAAACATTACATGTTTATTGTCTTTCATTCACGTAAGAAGTTTTGGTAACACTTTATTTGACGGGTTGTGAATAAGACTGTCATGACGTCGTCATAAACACGACATAATGCCTGTCATGAACATGAGTAAGTCTTCATGAATATTTATGACTGTTGTCATAAAGTCTCATTCGGTAAATCACGACACTTTTAATACAAAGTTGACATAATTCAAAATGTCTTTGTTATGACAACTTGTCATTAACCAAGAATCATCATATGTCATAAATATGTAATAATAGTAGTCATAATAATGTCATTAAGATTACACTGTCAAACAAAACAGTAATTAATATTTCCCCTACCTGAAATAAAGCGAAACAAGTAGGACCAACAATAAAGATTTAATTAAGTTTTATTACACTGAGAAATGATTTAATAACAGCCATTAATAATTCCTTTTACATCAAGTGGAACAAGTAGCACCAGTTATGAGGATGTCATTAAGTGTCATTGCAGCATCATTAATATTATCTCTTACCTCAAGTAAAATGAAACTAGTAGCAACAATTATAAAGATGTTATTCAGTGTTATTACAGTGTCAAATGCTAAGCTAACAGAGTCATTGATAGTAAGTCTTACCTCAAGTAAAGTGGAACTGAACTACTGTACTTATAACTACCATCATAGCTGTAGAACAAACCCTCTGTACATTGGAATAAAACAAAAGATTACTTGTTCTTCAGAGGGTTTAACTTCTGGTCAGTATATTGTAACTCTGAGATACTGATTGAAAAACTAAAACAGAACTACTTATTCTTTAACTTAAGAAAATAGGTTCTTTCAACAGTCAGCCATCTCCTTCGTTATAGCCTTCCTGTAACGTTCTGAAATCAGGGAGATCTTTTTGTTTCTTCATTTCCTAGAAGCAGCTCTTTGAAAGTGTCTGGAAACGCTCAGAAATTATAGCTGCTCTTGTAATAAACAATGATTAACATTGTGGTCAATGTTAATCATGGTGAAAGCCTTTTCATGAATTCATACTTGGTGAATCTCTTTTGGACAATCTCATAGTGGGAGATGACACAATTCATTGTGGTCACCTAAAAAAAAAGAACAAAAACAAATAAACAAAAAACGATGTGATCTTAATTCAGCATTTATTTAAATACCATTCACAAATGTGCCTTGCTGCACACTGTCAGAATGGTGGACTGGCAGAGAAATGTCTAGTTAACATGACTGGTTGTTTTAAAGTGCAATACAATTATTTCTTAATACAAGTAGCATAATGACTAGAGCTGAACAAAATGATTCTGATCAAATATTTGTTTGGCAGAAGTTCATACAGACGGCCACTGTTGTTATTCAGATTGCATCATTTGATGTGTAGTTTTAGGCACATGAGTGGATCTTTTCTCTTAATGAGCATTCACAGTTATTTCCAACCAGATACTCTGGCTTATGGCTGTTTGCAAGAAGTTTATTAATAAATAAATAGAGTAAACACCAGTTTTACATTTGACAAGAATTAGTTGTCTAAAACGTAACTTATTAACTGGATGTTGATTCCTGCTTCTCCTTCCCCACTTACCTATCCCCACACACCCCCTTCACCTGGAGAAAATAGTAACTCAAAAATGACTTACCTAAATTTCTTGGGGAACATTTCATCTGCTTCTTTCTCTTTGGTCAAACAGGAACTTCTTTCTCTGGTGGCTGGTCCTCATTAAAGACCAGCCATCTCGATTAATGTCAAGTTGTCATAACAAAGACATTTTGAATAATGTCAACTTTGTATTAAAAGTGTCGTGATTTACCGAATGACACTTTATGACAAGAGTCATAAATATTCATGAAGACTTACTCATGTTCATGACAGGCGTTATGTCATGAATATGATGGTGTCATGATGGTCTTATTCACAACCCGTCAAATAAAGTGTTACCGAAGTTTTTTTTATCCACTGACAATATGGCTAAAAAATAATTATAGCTACAGAAGAAGAGCATCATGGTGGTAAGTTACTAAAATGTTGCACTGTGAATGTCACACTTTTTTTACTTTTAAATTCTTCCTTATTTTATTTCTTAAATCATATAAAACCCTTAATCTGACCTTTCTTTGGTGCCATTTGAATCCATAGATGCTATTGCTAACTGCTCTCAGTAAACTTAATCATCTAAACTTTGCTCCTTTTTAGATCTCTGTTCATATTTCCCCTATTGTTTCGTTGCAGTTTTCATGACTCTGACTCTTTTCTTCCTGGTTTGCATTTCCTACCCCTCTTACCAGACATGACCCCAGCCGCAAAGGTGGAGTTTATGGGGGCCTTCCTTTTGCTGACATGGGCCAAAAAGGAGAAGAGAAGGCCATCTCGTGCCATGGCAAAGATGATACGGGGTAGGGGGAACATGGAACCCAAAAGACTGGGGTAGAGTGAGGACAAAAACATAAGATTTGGGAGATAGTTGTTGGTAAGTGGAGGGAAATATAGGGAAAGAAAAGAAAATGCCAGCTTGGAAAAAAAAAAAAGCCAGCAAAGTATGGATTGGAAATATGAGGCAGAAAAATGCGCAACAGGGTAGCAGGCTGGAGTCAGTATAGCGCAAAGGGACATGATGTTGTTTGTCAAACGTTCTTTGAATGATGCCATGTAATCATGCAAGGCTCCACATGCTATTATTCTTCATTGCAAATTGTATTTGTGTATTTGACACATGCAGCTTTGCTTGGTGGATTTGAACAAGATGCAGGTTCAAAATATAACAAAGTTTTAAAACTGAAAAATAGTGGAATATAATCTGTGATAGACTGATATTAGGACTGATAGGAGGAATAACACAGTTAGACTACAAATAAGCTACACCAGTGGCAGTTCTTGCTTGGATAGCACCCAAGGCAAGAAAAGCTTTCCCATATGGAAGCAAGCTTTTCTTGTTTTTAAACAAAGCTGCACAGAAATGCTCACAGTTTGCAAAAACATGATTCCTTAAAATTTCAAGGTTTGTGTTTCTCAGTGTAGCATCAAGGTACTGTAGGGGTTTATCTACCCAACCCTCCCAGCCCATTTTCCAATGTCTCCCTGTGCATTTGTCAATTTTGTTTCTATCAAGGGAAGGAAACAGAACCCTGGCTATAAAACAGTTAAACAAGACCCTTCAATGACCAGGGAGCTGATTTCTGCCAGGTGTTAACATCTCCAGCTGACCGTCTGGAACATTAAACCCAGCACAACTCAGTCCTTAAGCATGGAAAGAGGCTACAGGATGCAAAATTAAATACATGCATGTTAGTGTCTCACCTGCCCCTGTGCCAGAGGCAAAGGTTGCAGTTAGTGGGGTTTTGGTGCGGGGACTGATCTCAGCCATGAACTTGAAAAGCAGCCCATCATCAGCCATCGACCACAAAACACGAGGCATAGGAAACATTGCACCCAGCAGGCTGCCATAGGGGGGAGACCAGGATATATAGTATCCACACTTCACTTACATCCAAGAGAATGATATAAGACATACATGAACAGAGACAACAATTCAAACATCAAAGAAACACAGAACAGTGAGAATGTAGCAGAATAAGGAACAACGTACATACAGACAGTACTGTCAAAAAGTTCTGAGACCTCTTACTTTTTAATGTTGTGCTTCCAAAGTGCCAGACTTTCATGTTATTTGCCTTTGATCCCCAATATATTTGATATTTATAGACTCTGCAGTAACTGAGCATGGTACAAAAAGAAAGTTATCTTTTCTAAGAAATCAGCTACAGCTATTTTAGTCAGTCTTACAATTTGTCTTATGTGTTAGTTACATTTTTTGTGCATTACTGTTTATAGATCAAAGTTGCAAGCAACAGACAAAAAGGAGGAATAAAACAGCTTTTGTCCAATAAATAATAATAAAATGGCTAAATTTACAACAACTTGCTTGACACCACTCTAAAATATTACAAAAATGTCTGACTCTTCAAAAGAGAGAGAAAAAAACTGAGGTTGCTCAAAATTTTTTAACAGCACTGTAATATCTTGTGTTCTGAGTATCAATGCAGACACATGCAGGAAAATGTTAAATACACAGTCACTTAATAAAAAAAATAAATACCTTAAGTGAAATTATGCTACACACTTCATTGTAAGAGTATAAATGATATATGTCATTCGCACTAATAATATAAAAATAATTAACAATTGAAACTTAACATAAGAAAAACTGCTGCTTAATAAGTCCTTGTTACATAATCAGTCACTTACTTATGTTACAAATTATTGGTCAGGGGAGCTTTTATTTTTAGATAAGGAATCAAATTACGTTTAACGCTAAATATACCCACAGCACACATACAAACACACAAGCGTGTTTATATATGCCTGCACATGCACGTCTGCATGTTTCTCTGTAGCCTTTATCACATGTGAGCGTGGGTGTGCAAAAGACTGTATTCTTTACACAACGGCTTATCAGCACTTAGTCTGACATGACTTTGTCTAGAAACGTTTACAATATCTGCTTTAGAAAAATTCAAGATGAGGCATGCAGTAATCCTGTGAAATGATTTTCTTTATAACAAATTGAACATAGCAGTTGAAGGAGTTGTTTTCATATTAATGATACATTAAAAGATCCAATCTTACATTGACATGTTAACTCTCCAGCTTAGATTGTAGATATTTACTTTAGGACATATCTGGAGAAAGTGATCTAAAGTGCATATTTGAAAAAGGCTCAAGTGAAGTTCTTACCTAGTGGACAGAGCACAAAGAGAGCCTACAGCTACAGCATATTTGGCTCCTCCCCAGCCTACATATTTAAAAGCTACAGGCAGAGGGCTGTTGCTGTCCAGAAGATAGTACGGCATCATGAGGGTGAGGGCAGCGGAAACACCAAAGTAAGCAACGAAACAAATCAGCAGTGAGGACACGATCCCAATAGGAATGGCTCTTTGGGGGTTCTTCACCTCCTCGCCTGAAGTTTGCAAAAATAATAAACACAGTTCAGTTTATCTTCAAACTCTGCGTTGGCCACAATGACTGGCCTAGAGAAAAAAATTGTTAAGGAAATGCAAAAAGCAAACAAAAAAACAGATTGTAATATATATATATATAATACTCTTTTCTGATAAATTCAGAAAAGAGTATTCTAAGGCAACTTGAACACATTGAAACAGACTTAATGTTGTTGGTTTAAAAGTGCGTTATGGCATCAGATAAAATGTTGTAAAGTAGAACTTTGTGCAGCTTCACCTTGACAGTAGTGAAGCACATGTGAGTTTTGCCCAGACGAAAAGGGCTTGGAAATGGCAAACTTTGCATTTTGTAAAATGATACATTTATGTCACCTTCAAACATTTTGAACAAGACCAATAAATTTTTTTAATGCAAGAAAACCAGCATGTTTAGAAATAAATGAAAAAAATTTTCTCAAATTTGCAACTCAGAGTAGTTGAGCCTGAAACCCCTCCGACAGCTGTTGCCCCACTGCTGGCAAGATATTTTTGTGTTGGCAGGAGTCCAGTGTAAAACTGTAAAACAGATGTACTGTATTTCAGACATACTGGAAGCAAGTGTTTATAAGAAATAAACAAACAGGCTATATTCACTAAGGGATTATGATACTAAAACCTCAGATAAAGGCAATTGGGCAAACATTTGCGCAAAGACTCAGTTTAATGTTTTGCGGTGGGACTGGATCACAAAGCAGAGATTGAGAGACTGAGATGTAAAGTACTGTATGTGCCACAAAATGCATCACTACTGATCAAGACATTGTATTATAATGCATTTATGACACTACAAAAACAACAAGCTTTCTTATAATATGTGCAATAGACATGCTTTTAAACTTCAGCAATCGTTTTAAGGGTTTTCTCCATATGAGCCAAAAAACGTTGGGAAAAAAAGAACTACTATGTCAGAGAGCATGTAAGCTAGTGTAAACCTTCCTTTCACCCCAACATAGAAGCCTTGGATCCATTACAGCAATCCACAAACATAATGCAGAAACACAAAGATCTATTCACACATGTAAAGGCGTTTAGAAAAAGTCTGGACAACATCTTCTTAAGCTGAATCTCTCCCCTTTTTGCATCACAGCCTTTGGCATCCTGCCATGTACAGAAGTGGGCTAAATGCATTAAAAGTGCAGCTTCTCTCTCTCCCTGGCTACTCTTATGTAATGCTAGCAACTAATAGTGTTCCAACTGCAGATTCTGTTTCATGCCCTATACCCCAACTCCAGCCTATAAATGAAACCCAGTCAGAGAGTGAAATGGAGATAAGAGAAATGCTTAGATGGAAGCAGATCTATGGCAGAAAGTTAATTGAGAGCAAAGATATTCTGGTTCGAAAGAAAGTTCTCACCAACATGTCAAAGTAGACTTTAAGGATAATATGCAAAGACTTTGAAGTTATGAGTTGAAAGAAAGACTTTGTTGGGTGGCATGAAGGTATTTCTTATGCATCATTTCGCCAAGAAACACAATTTTAATTACTCTACTTAAATCACCATCTCTAAACGGATAATACAGCATAATGTAAAGTAAACAATTTTAAAGTAAACTGATACGGCATAACATGACCACTGACAGGCGAAGTAAATGCCACTGATTTTCTGCTGCCAACATCTTGGTGCCAGATCCCACAGCACTGCTTCAGGTGTCTACTGGGCTCCACCTCTATAGGCCAGGGATCTTTTGGCAGCAAATGTGGGATTAACTCACAATTAGACAGGCGATCATAATGCTCTGTCTGATCTGTGTAATTTGTTAATAAAATATTCACTGAAAAACACTTTACTTTAAGACACATTTTAAAAAGGAAGGATCCCAAAAAGCAGAGAAAGTACTTTCAAAGTGTTCTGTCTATCACTGACCTGTGGTGGCGATGCAGTCAAAGCCTACAAAGGCATAGAAACATGTAGCAGCTCCTGAAAGTACTCCTGTGAAGCCAAATGGCATAAAGCCACCCTGTCCTATGCTCTCCTTGGATGGCAGGATGGCAGTCAAACTGCATACAAAAAGCACAAAAATATACATATTTTTAAGGATAAAATCTCTAAAACATGTTGGACACATAAAGGTTGTTTGTTGTCACGTTCTTACTTTTGGCTTGAGCTATTCGTATGATTGACATGTAGGATCTCCTCTGGAACAACCTGCCAGTTCTTCAAAGTGCCTTTGACCAGCCCAGAGATCACCATGAATAATAAGACTAAAACATTGACACAGGTAAACACCTTATTCACCATCGCTGACTCCTTCACTCCAAATGCCAAAAGACCTTGCAAATGAAAACAAAAAGACAATTAAATGGAGAAACAAATTTGAAATGCATATTACATACATACATTTCAATATAAATTTCAATTTATATAGACATTTGCTTGTCAACCAATCAAATGACAAAAACTCAATACACGTAGCCAACTAGAAGTGGTGAAGATGACTTGCTAAAGTTGAAGCTGAACATCAGAAAGGGAAAGAAAAGGGATTAAAGTTGCTTTGAGAGTGGCATGGATATTGTTACCAAAAGTAAGCTGAGCATTTCAAAAACAACTAATTTACTGGAATTATCATCTTGCAGGTTTATACTGAATAATCTAGACATAATTCAGAGCATGCAGTTGTGTGGACTAAAATGTGTTGAGGGCAGATTGAATAGGCAGATTGTTTAGAGATAAAAGAAAGGGCACAGTTGCGCTAATAAGCAAGAATGCTGGATATCATCACTGAATGCACAACACAGCTAATCTTTAAACAGATGGTTTACAGCAGCAGCAGAAAACATAAGCAGTGGCCACTCCTGTCAGCAAAAACAGGAAACTGAGACTATGATATACACAGGCTCCCCATAATTGGACTGATTGAAAAACATTATCTGGTCTGGTAAATCTCAAAATGATCTCAAATCCCACATCACCTCAAACTGGTTTCTAGAAAAATTCAATGAGTACACTGGTCTCTATGGTGGAAGGATTTGCAGCTGACAAATCTGCAGCAGCAGTGTAATGTTATGTCATTATGAAACCCAAACCTCCATGTTAATCCAATGGAAACGTTATACAGCAACGTGGTTGTCCAGCCGTACACAATCAAGATCTACATAATAACATAGTCAGTAAGTGTTTAGACAAAAGAAGATGCAGACAGAGATGTTCCTACCTGTGAGAGTAAATATGATGAGAACTGCAAACATGTCAGGGTATTCTGCCAGCACACCTGGTGCATTCATAGACATGTGTTCTCTGCAGAACTCCTCAATGCGTTTCCCTACCAACTCGTCAAAGGTGGCGCTCCATGCACGGGCAACACTCGAGGTACCTGGAGCACAAAAAGTTCAGTCTTCATTCTCAAATCAGTTGTTCTCCCTTAACAAAACTGTTTAATCCCAAATTTTTTCCTGCAAAATAAGTGCATGCATTTCAATCCGTGAACCTCCCTGACACATGATATTTATGAATGATTACATTTTATGTTTGTTATGTTAGTGAAAATGTAGGTTTTATACTCGGCAACAATTGTTGCCGGTGGGAAACTGCACAGACTTCCTCTTGTGCAGGTTTGTGACTGACATTTACAGGAAGTAAAGAGGTCTGGTCATGTGACCTTTCACACTAGATACATGAAATTGATATTGCTTAGAGTAGATACACTATTATTTTATTTTAAATCTTCAAGTAGCTGCCAAAAGTCAAAACAATTGTTCTAGAGCTTCCAGAAGTTAGAAAAAAAGTGTCTAGCAACAATTGTTGCCAGTGAGATTAAATTAAATGACCTAAAATATCTTGTGACCTAACCCTAAAAGGACGCTCATAGTGGAAATTATACTGATTTACCAATAATGTAAGAGAGAATGAGGTTCCATCCAGTAATGAAAGCCCAGAGTTCTCCGACTGTCACATATGAGTAAAGATAAGCAGAGCCCGTCTTCGGGACACGGGCTCCAAACTCAGCATAGCAAAGACCTGCCAACACTGAGGCTGAGGCAGCTATCAAGAAAGACAGGATGATAGCAGGACCTAGAAAGATATGATATAATCAAAAATATGGAACTGTGTTCTTCAAAAGCTAAAACTTTTACATCAACAAGGCTGATTAACTTACCTGAATTGTCTCGTGCAACAGCACCAGCAAGCACGTAAACACCAGCACCCAACGTGCTTCCCACACCCAGGGCTACCAGGTCGAAGGTGTTGAGACATCGAGACAGACGGGAGTCCTCGGAATTCGAGTTCACCACCTTCACCCTCAGCAACTGTTTTCCAAAACCCAGAAGTTTCTCCAGCACCATGGTTTGCAGACTGACCTCAGGAGGGGAGAGTACTTCAGAGGTCGCAGGGGGGATAAAGGGCGGCTGCACACACCCTAAGGGGGAAAAGAGGATAAAAGATAATGTTCTGACTAGAGTATATTTGAGTGAATATGTAGGAAGTGGACTCTACATCCTGCCAGTAAATGCAGACTGAAGTTGCTGAAGTATTAGGGTTAGACAAAAAAGTCAACAAAACTCTGTTGGGAGGACAATGTGGTTTCGTGGGAGGTTACTTAATGGAAATCCACTACGTGTAGCTGTAAAGCAAAGAAACAGTTAGTGGAACAGCGTGATGTCTATGGGAAAACCTTGCTATTGGATATATTGCCGATATGTTATGTAAACACAGCTCACAAAGGACAGGGGATGCTCCTTAGCATAGTGTTCAACAGACACACCTCTGCATTACATGACCAAGTGTCATTCATACTTCTACATCCATAAAAGTCACCTATGGACCAACAACCCTAATAATAAGAAGATTCTAAACTTGCTTTTATTAAAGGGGGGAAACTTAAAAAAATAAAAAAGTAAAAGAATGGAACACATAAGAAATATTGGTTCAATGTGGACAATGTCAAGCAATGCAGGTTAAGGTCCAACAATCTGGTTGTTGGACCTTAACAACCAGATTGTTGTTACACAGTGAAAATGGAGTAGAGTGAGTGACGTGCAGTGACGCTGTGACACTGTGACTCATGTCAACATAATGGCACCTTGTCAGGAGACTCTGATGTGATGACATAAACCCAGAAAGATTACCATGTACACAATGTGCCCTTTCCTTTTTCCTTCCTGGAAACATTCTAGCTCAATTTTCCAACTTTGCAATTCAAAACACATATGGAAAAAATCTTCCCATTGATAATGTTTTCCACAAACAGCTTCTATAATTTCAAAGGTCTATGCTGTAAATTAGATACCAACTCCACCATCAATAGTCACACATAGTGAGGAGGTACTCTCTATACAAAACTCAGGAAAAAAACAAGTTCTTAATGCTAACTTTTTTCCTTGTCAAACGGTCATCCCACCCCTCAGGCTGTGCTTACCCATAATCATATTGCCCATATCAGACCCAACCAATGATTACAAAGCCATTTTAGAGGTCATTAACATTAGTACTTTCAGATTGTAGATATGTATTTTGCAGATCATTGATGCTCACATGGTGTTACAGTTAATAAACTGTGCTTAAACCAGCAGGGAAACAGGCTGGATGCTCATGAGAAATGTTTAGTAATTTAAAAAGAAAGCAGGTTCTCTTCCATTAGGCAAATGAATCCGTACACAGTCTCAAAATAAGCAACAGTTGACTGGTTGATTTGCAAAAATATGGTCATAATACTCTATCTGTTTGGAAAAGAAACTTTTAAAGGATTGTGTAGTGCAGAAACTCCAACCCAGCAAGTTACACTGCATAATTGTGAACGTTAAACATTTACTAAATACAGCTTGCGTTTAAATGTTTCTGAGGAAAGTAAAGGAAGTTGTAAAGCGTGTAATGAGACAACATACAGTACATAGCCACATGCACAAACACAGCTAAGTCAAAGTAACTTACATGAACAAAGTGACCCCATGCGGACTTGAGTACACAAGTTACTCAATTGCTTATTTTTTTTGTCAGTGCAAGTGACAAGGCAAAAATATGATGTATTAGACAGAGGGAATCATAACCCATCAAAACAATGTTTGGTGTCTGAGGCAAATAAAAATGGTAAAAGATAATCACTTGGTTTGGATTGTGGTAAAAATCGAAAGCAAAGTTTTGAACTTACCGGAAAGCAGTGACAGCTTCACTTAAAACGTTGATCTATGTGGAAGATTTTAAATTAATGCTGACAGGTGTGGAACTTGAAAGCATATTTGCTAACTTTTCTTTCAACTGCTGTCAGAAGCTCAAGCCGTTAGATGGGTAGGATTCTAAAATAGAATATGGAAGAATCACATGGCTTGGCTATTCCAAGCAGCCTGAAGTTGCACGGTCAAAAAGTTGCAGTCACTCTATCAACTTTTCTACATTTGGCAGAAATTTTCTGTTTCATTTCTTTTTTGCAAGTGTTGAAATACGTAACTCTTACACACAAGCTTAAATACCATGCACACCCACTCTGAACAATAAAATGCTTACGTTTACGGAGAACGCTCATAAATATTACAATTTCCAAGAGCAGGAATTCCTGTGACAACTACAATCTCGTTTTGTGATGCACGGCCTCTTGTCCTACAGCACGCACACAGATGCATTCACTGAACCAGTGTAAGTATCAAAAAATACTCTGAAAACTATAAATCAAATGTCAGAAAAGTGGAAGCAATGCCCATCAGGGGGAGGGAGTAGTTGATCAGAAGAAGGGGTGTGATCCCTAGGAACCAATTAAAATTCACCCTGCATTTAGCACAGTTCCACACTGCAAAATGCTATGTCATGGCTAAAGTCATGTCCAATGCTACTTAGAAAGTGCTGCTTTAAGCGATGAAATTTCAATGAAAAAATTATTAAGACTCTATATTTTTATGTCATTTATGAAACTGGAATAATTTTGGTAATCATAACTGGTCTAAAACAGTAATTTAATGTCATTAAAAAACATCTTTGTTTTACACTCTATGTAAATATCTGGTTTCAACTCTGGGTCCGGCTCTAGTGTTACATTTAAAGGTCACGTCTTTCAGTCTTGCTCAAGAGATAAAATAACTGACCTAAAATGAAGGTGGCTAGGTGTGCTCTACCATTTCCCTTTCAGTTTGCCATATTTGTGTATTCAACAATGCGTTTCAGCCGCTCAAGCCAGAAAGGCTGGGAGGGCAGACAATGTCATTATTGGCACCACCTCCATTCAAGAAATCTATGAGCAATGCAGGACCAATGACACTCAACAGGAGTGACCACAATGACGGGGTTTTTCTCTCAGCAGTACCCATACAATATATTCTTGGAATATCTTTGCTAAGTAAAATCATTACCCCACAGGCCATTCAATTTGCTGACTGCCAAGTTTTAAACATACAGCAGAATGCTTTATAGTCAAACGAAAAAAGGACAGACAAGATTCCTTTGTCTGACTAGATTAAAAGCCACACTGTTTCAGAGGAATAATCGTGTTTTTGGGAAACAAAAGCTTGACTTTTACCTCCATTCACTCCAGCAACAGAAATAGCAGAAACAGACAGAATGTTACTGCATTCAACCAAAGGCAGCATCACTGAGAGGAGCGGATACATATTTGTTGTGAGAGGAGACGGCGTCATCGACACATAAATGTAGTGAGTTGGCATAATTTTAGATTATACACTGAAAAAAATGAACTTAGGGGGTTATCACATTAACAAAAGAATATCATGTACTTCTAACTAAATGATTTCATGTTTCAAACAAAAACGTGATACAATCATGTTGGATAAACAAGAAATTCACACGGGATTATGGAAGATCACGCTATATAACTGTTTTGCGTCTGGGAAAACTTCAAAGTGGTTTTAGTTACACATTAAACTATAGATATTTGTTTTTCTCTGCAGGGCACTATTGGCATTTAAGAACTGCACTGTAACAAATGGCTGTAAAAACTACAGCATGAAAATACAGTAAGGTGGCTGGGGTTTGAAAATACAGTTCTGTTGTACCTTTTCTAATTGTTGAGTGTTCTTTCTACCCTTTCACCCAGTCCTGTCTTAAAACACTTAATGTAATGTAACTTAAAAACATGTCTTTGAATTAAAGTAATTAAATCATGGAAAGCATTTCCACACGATTAAATAGCTTTCTTTCAGCATGAAGCATGTTTGTTGAGCTAACTTAATTTTCATGAGTTGGAGCAACTTAATTAAGTAGTGTGAAGGTACCACTGTAACATAATTTGGTTTCTCGGGCTGTGGTGGCGCAGGGGGTTAGCACGCCCCAGTCCTCAATGCGGACGTCGCTGGTTCGACTCCCGGTCCCGGCGAACTTTGCCTCTTTCCTGTCTGCCTACTGTCTCAAAAAATACGAGCCACTAGCGCTGCAAAATAAAAAAAAGTTTGTTTCAACTAAATTTGCGTTAAAGTAAATTATTTGGTCCAAAGCATTGCAAATTACTTGGGCTGGCTCTTTTAAATTACATTGGGTCCAGCTATAGTAAATGAGTTGAATCAACCTTAATAAATTAAATTGAGCCAACACACAATTGCTTTACATTGGAATAACCATAAGTTGAGCTAACACATTTGCTTTAAATAGGAGTAACAGAATTACATGGTGCTGAAATAAAGCAAAGTAATCAGGTGGAAATCCTTTCCATAATTTATTTATGTTCATCCAAAGAGTTATTTTTTTCAGTGTATATGTACAACACAGAGACAGCAGAGGACGTCTTGGTTCACTGAAAGCAAAGTTCTTTCTCCAAATGTCTACCTGTTTACATTGCAGTGACTCAACAGAACAAATGCACAACACACGCCGGTGACCCAACATCCAGTTTACGCTGGTATTAACAAGCTCACACTGGACCAATGCAGCAGAGACGACATATGAAGCTCTGAATTTCACTGAACCTGGAAAGCTTCCGCAGACTCACACTGGAGCTCCCTGCATAAGTGAGGTCTGCAACTTTGCCCACTACTGACCTACTTTGGCACCCGCTAAAGTTAGACTGAGTGAAGCTGATCTGAACTGTTGCTTTTGGGATCTGAAAGGTCAGAACGTACCCAGAACGTACCCGTATCTTTAAAGGATGCACTTTTCTTGAAGACAGCGTGTGGTCAACTTCTCCTGTCTTCCATCAGAAAGTAGCCATACAACAGTCCAATGCTATCTGAGACATATACAGACAGTGATGGCACAGTTACTTTGAAAAAGTAACTTTAATTGGATTACTGATTACTTGATTTGGAAAGTAACTACGTTACATTAAATGTAACTTTTTTAGTTACTTTCAGCAGCTGCTAGCAACAGCGCTCTGCCACCTGGGAAAATTACATTGAGCTTTGCCAATATTTAATTGCAAGTTATTTTATAATTGTAACATCAACAAAGTGTCTCCACTTATATGGTTGAACTGAAGGGGAGATTGTTTAATGGCTACAACAGTACAAAAAAACTTTAGTAATTCGTGCGTGTGTGTGTGTGTGGGGGGAGGGGGGGGGGGTGTATGTGTGTGTGCCAGTGTTGTCTGGAAAACTATAAATAGGATTTTGGACCCCCCCACCACCACCACTCCCCGCCCCAGCGTCCAGGTTCTGCGTCATGGCTCTTTGCTGTCAGAGCGCCTCCTGCGGCTCAGATGTCCCGCTGCACAGATCTGTGACACTTATCTTAATATTAATAATTATAATGGCGTTTAGTTGCACAACTTGTTTTTACGTTTATTGCCCTGTTCATATTGGTCTCGATGTTTGCAGTTTTCTGGAGCGCAAAGCGAAGCTCTACGTTATTCACAGGTAACATATTGACTTGACATTAACAAAGACACAGCGGGACGGATCATGAGTCTGACTCAAACTAACTGGATGACAGACAAATTCTGGGGTTTATGTCTGCTTATTTACAAGCCCAAACAGGGCATCCTGCCACTCATTAAATCTGCAATCGACTTAAGAAAAAACCCCCCAAAAAACAAGCCCAAAGCTGCTTATAATAATCGGACTTGGCGAGTTTACTTCCTGTTTTTCCAGCAACAAAATGCGCATCTCCCTCTTCCCTCCATTGTTTATGTTTCTGTCGCTGCTGATACTGTCGCATAGAAACGGCGACAAGATACGTAGAGGAACTAAAATTAAATCACAAAATAAAATGGTAACACACAGTGATTTCGATTAGTAACTGTAGTCTGACTACTGGATTTGAAATGGCAACGCGTTACTGAAAAAGTGGTCCACGTCAGTAACGCGTTACTAAGTAACACCTTACTGACATTACTGTATGCAGAGCACCAGTTTCTAGAATAAAACAATTTATACCTGATGACTTAGACTTTATGTAAAATATATAAGTAATTTGACATGACAGAGTACTTCTACTCCACATGGCATATTTACATAGGACAAGCCAATATGATGTTTAAAAATATAGCTAAAATAAACTTATTTAGTCAGGGAGGTGGATTTTAAAGATTTGTGGGAGTTTGTGATAGTCTAACCTGATTAAATTGAGACCAAATCAAAAATAATTGGTTCGATTTAAGGTTGTGTGAACGGCTCAGAAGCTAAACAAATGTGTATTTCTTTACGCATTTACTTGATGGTGACAGACCAACTCCATGCTTTGCGATGTCTGCTCAGACGGACCCCATGTTGCTCTCACTCTGCAGACCGTGTTCATAGCCCACCCCCGGTTCAGATCATCTGGGTTCAAACCTCTCCCCACACCAGCACTCGGATCAGTTTTAAGAAACCCAGCACAGTAGCAGCCCTATTTAAATCTCATAACTCCTGTGATGCAAACGTCACCGAGCCTCTACTGCAGCTCCCCGTAGTCTCCAAATAATGTAGGCATTCTGTTTGTGGAAAATGCAACAGTAAGTGTGAATGCAAGCCGCGTTTGAGGAATTAGTACATTATGTAACTCCGTGGAAGTCCCTCTCGCGTCGAACATCAGAAAAAAAAGAAAAAAGAGTTAAAATCTGAAATAAAACTAAAGACACAAGCATGTGCTTTAAGAGTACTGTCAGCTCTAGAAAAAAATCTTAATTAAACCTGTATGAAAACACTTTACATCTTTTAAGTTAAGCGCACAACTTGAAAATCATCTAACAGGGAATACAAGTAGATTTATTTACACTTTAGTAGTGCCAAATCCCCGTCAGCCTGCAAGGAACAGCTTCAACATATGCGTTTCCAGAGGTCTGTAGATTCCACAAAAAGCGCCGCCACAAGCTCTTCAAAGCATTAAAAATCTCCGTAAAGGCGGTTAAAGACCTTGTGATGTTTAGGTTGTACTTGCTCTGCAACAGCGTGTTCAGACGGAGGAGGGGATTCACGGACAGAACCAAATGCAGCTCCGCCCGTTCATTCGCATTCATATTGAGCAATTACTCTACTCAGTATAGCTTGCTGTTGCGATTTAGATCAACTCCTGCAATGTGTTTTTACAGGCTTAGGAGAAATACATAAAAAAGTGCTTCAAAATTTTAATAGCCCTGTATCTTCTCCTTAATTTGAATGCACTGTACAAGTAAAAGAACACACCAAAAAATAAATAAATAAAATGAAAAAAATAAAATAAAATAAAATACATTTGTGGGGTATATTTGGTTCTCAATAAATTAGAATATCAGTGAAAAGTGTAGTTCATTAATTCAGGTCAAAAAGTGAAACTCAGATATAGGTTCATTACAGATATATTTTGAGTTTATTTTGATATAAATAGTACATAAAAGATCTTTTCCGACACAAATGTTGTGGCTTACAGTCTAGCAAAGACTACTGACCTAACAGTCAATGGTGCACAAGGACTGCTGTATCAACACATTGTAATGGAAAGTTGAGTGGAAGAGAAAAGTGCAGGAGAAGCACCAAGTATTGACAGCGGGAATAAAATAAATCTACAGAAGAGGAACAAAGCCGATTCAAGTATTTGTGCCAAATTCAAAAGTCACGTTGACAAAATCTGTGCTTCAAGACTCATCCCACACTGACATCTCAGACATGGCAACCGCTGACACATTCCTTGTATTATGTCACTTCTGTGCCAGACGACATCAGAACCATCTTACCTGGGCTAAAGGGCAAACGGGCTGGACTGGTCAGAGATCCGAAGCAATCTAGCAGGCAAAAAAAAAAATTAAACATCAATGTTTTCTAAGTTTAAATATGTCTAATGGGAGAAATGGAATAAAATACACTCTATATTGGCAACAACACAAGCAAAAAATTAAAAAAATCTAAGCAATTATAAAGGAAGTTATGGGTGAAAAACATGACTGATAACTTTAATAACATTTGGTGAAAAGGTGCAAAAAGGCATAGAAAGTCTAGAAAACAGTTGTAGACCATCAGTACTTAGAAAACTTTCTTTTTGCTATATGCTAATATCAAAAAGCAAACTCACTGCACAAGAATCCACTGCAGAAGAAAAATTACATTGAAGCCGTTTTAAAGTTTGCTGCAGAACATTTAGAAAGACCAGTTTAGTACAAGGGAAATGTCTGACCAAGTGAGGTTAACGCTGAAACAACGATCATGAAATGACAAATGATGTTCTTGATAAAAATCTAAAGATGAAGCAGGTGTGGATTTCCAAGTAAGACAGTAGTCCAAAAAAAAACCATATCTTTACAAATTTTACAGAAAGGTAAACTTCTAGAATGACCAGACTGTTTTCTGTAAACTTGAAAGTTTGTGGAAAAAAGTAAAGATCAGTCGTACACAAAAATCACTACAAAAATGTCATGATTTGAAGAGTTTGCGTGAAAGAAGTCAAAATCAAACCTGACCAATTTATGACTAGTTTCTTAAAACGGATGTTTTGAATTGCAAAAACGTTTCTCTACAAGATGCTTCATACTTACTCCAATTATTTTCCTTGTCATTGTAGGAGAAAGTTGCTTTATTAGGTATTGAAAACTCACAAAAAGGTTGGCAATAATAGCTGAAATGAGCAGAATCGTTTTTGATGTGTATTCAAATATAAAATGAATCTAAGTAAGTCAGACGTTTTGAATTATTGTTATAAGTTTTGGTGCTGTTGTACCTTAGACTTATATTTTCCCTTGAGGGCAGGAAGACAGCAATCATTTACAATCTATATTTTATTCACAGGCAAAAACACAATAAAAATATAACTTACAAACTACCAGAGCATTTTGGATGTGATGGAGGTGCTTATGGTTTAGACTGGGGTCAAAAACAAAATGTTACAGAGTACTAGTAACTTTTAACACAATCAGAACAAATGGGTTCATAGAGTAAATGAGTCAAAAACTCAAATGGTGGAGTTAAGACTTCAGAGAGAGAATATTTTCAAAATTGTACTCAAGATGACACATTTTTACTCCTAATAAGTTATGGGTTTTAAATTTCTTTTCAAAGTATACTTTCTGAGTTTGCAAGACAGAATCACATTTCAGCTTCGTGCCCATGGGCGTTCAAGAACACTATACATTATTTACAATATTTACAAAAAAAAGAGTCCTCTAATCCTGTAGGTGTAACAAGTGCTGAGTTACACCTACATTTGTGAATATGCAAATATGTATTTGCATATTCATGTATGCAAATACACATGTTCCTAGGTTCCCCCACCATTGGCGTTAAATGTTCAGAGCAGCACAAAATGTAGAGGAAAAATAGTCTCTGGTTGTTTTCTGTTATTTCACTTCCATGAGCTGCTTAATGTCTTTAACGCCGTGCTCTTCTGCCACGGCGATGATGTGGTCCAGGGCGTTCACGCGTCCCAACATCCTCACCACTTCCCTTACTTGCTCCCTGATGGTAGACATGGGATGTAAGAAATACATTATGACAACATGTAAAACACAATATAATAACTGCATTTCAACAAGGTATTTAGATGAAACAACAATGGAAACTATTCCAATTGAGACAAACCGTCTTCAGTATTATTTAGAGCTACTTACCTAGCGGTGCGCCGCTCGGTATCAGGCGCCCCCACACTGCTGCGGTGCAGTGTGTTGGCCAGGTGTGTGAGGTAGCGACACAGAGGCTCCAACTGGGGCAAGGTATGCTGGCCTTTCATCCCAGAGAACCATTGGGCTGGCAAACACTCCACCACCTGAGAGGAGAACAGCAAATCATAACGCCGCAAATTAAGTCACTGAATTAAAAATAACAAAGCTCACTACCTAATTTGTCAAGAGCTTTTCAAATGTACCGTAACTAAATATTTTTAAAAAAATAATCAAATTTAAAATGAAAAATGCATTTGTACTCAATATGTAGTTTGTTTTGACATGCAATGCCTATCACGTATCAATTAAGCTAAGAAAGACACACACTTTAAACTCTGCATGGCAGAAAAAGAATAATCCAAATGTAAATTATTTTCTTTGTCTTTAGAGCAATATTTAGAGAAGAGACTTGTACACCTATAAGTTGAAACAATAACTAATTCTACTTATTTGATAAAGTTAGTAACATCATATGTAATTTATTTATAAAGCACCTTAAAAACAGTCAACTTAATAAAAGTGCTTTATAACGAACAAAACATTTAGGCTATTGCACATTTACAGAATTTAGATTTTGTTAATGCATGTTTATACAACAATGAAAAAAACTCCACACCGCTTCACATAATTGGAGACAGAAGACAGACAGAGAAAGACAACAAGTTCCAAACTTTTTAAAAATTTTCCATCTGAACTTCTCACCTTCTGGCACTTCTGCACATTCTCCTCTCCGACATCTGTGCTCTGCAGCGCGGACAAGATGTATCTGTTCAGAGTGCTGTCCAAAGCCAGATCCTTCAAACAGGAATAGGATAAGATGCCGTCCCACTGAATGATGTTGCCCAGCAGCTACGCAAAGAGAAAGCAAAAAAGTAAAACATTGTCCCAATGTTGTGTATAAAAAGTTCAGATTTTCTGAATGAAATCAATCCATCAAGTTTTTTGTATAGCACATTTCAGCAACATGGCAGTTCAAAGTGCTTTAAACCATGAAAACGTAAACGATTATGGTTGAAAAGCAACTCAATTGATTAGTGAAAGTGCAAGTTACTCTGCAGTACAGTCCTACTGTCATTTGTTTTTGATGATAATTTTTCTTTAGACAAAAAAAAGATGGCTAGACAATGTTGTATTTTTTTAGATAAAGTGCTTTTCAATACTAAAACTGTCTATGCTTAGTCAGACAAAAATGATAAAATTACATTTCTTAATCACCCAGACCACATAGAAACGTACGAGTGAGTTAGTTTGTCTTAATCTGATTTAAGAAAATAAAAATAGCATAAAAATGCCAACAAATGCAAAGATACCTTTACACAGGACCAGAACTGTCGCTCATAGAACAAGTATGCACTGCTGTTCTTATTGTCCATCACGCTGCATAACAGAAAACAGAGTTGCTTATGATGATTAGATCACCAAGAACTAATACTAAGCTTCAAATTCAAACATTTCTCTGACATACTTTTTAGGGTAAAGTGGAAGGAAGACATCCTCATCCAGAGTCCGCCTGGTCCGTAAGACTATTGTTTTCAAAAGCTCCTAGCAGACAAAGATAAGTTAGTTAGAATAATTTTATAATACTAAGCACATGTAGCTTAAATATTTTAAATGGCTGAAATAATTTGCATGAATCCATAAAAGCATGCTCTACCTGTGTGTACTGGTTGTCTCCGTGCAGCACAGTTGGATAACCTTCAGCGAGTCTGTGAATGAAGCTCACCAGCCTCGTTGTCTGACTGCTTGACAGCGGGTCCCACACTTGCTCTGCCAGCACTGCCACAAACAACATGACACATGTTGTACTCGTTTGGCCTAGGCAAATCATTTTTAGTATCCCTTGCTGTTGCACAGGATTCACTACCTGATAGTTTGGAGAGAAGAACCTTCTCTACGATAGCAGGCAGCAAGCCGATATCCCCGTCGTCTTTTTCGAGCGTTCTGTGCTCCTCAAATCCATAAAATAGAAGCGACTCAAACCATAGCATGTACTCAAAGTTTGCACATGGCTCCTACATGAAAATAAAATAAATTAAAACAGAGCTCAGAATTAAGGACCTGGTTTTCAATCAAAAAATTTGAATGAACGAAAGTTTCTTTACCTCGAGAGGGTTCCACGTGATGAGCTGCAGACGAACTAAAGGGTTAAAGAGCTTGGGTAAGCAGAGGCCGATGTAAGCGTCTCTGTAGCAGTCCGGGTATTCCCTTCTCCAGACCTCAAAATGGGATTTGATGCAGTCAAGAGAATGAAAGTCCTCCACCACATCCTCAAATACCTTTTTACTGTCTGCCTTGATGCGATCTGGATGGGACAAGGTGTGAGGATTGTTCATTTCTCAAGCTTTTTGTTGGCATTTCAATGTTCTCTTAGATAATTGGTATTTTTCACAGTTTTGCAGAAACTACCTCTCTCCATGTTGAAGCTGGTGATATCTGTAGAGGTTTCCTCGTCATCAGAGGACAGGCCTTCTTTATGCTCAGCCCTTTTTCCATTCTGCTCTCTTGCTTGTCGCCGACGAGTTCTGGATCCACACACACAGAAGTAAAAACTTTAAGAGAAGCACCATAGTGACCAATACTGCAACGTGAAATAAGTCAGTTTGACCTCCCAAGTATTTTAAAACCAATTTAACCTTCCTACATAGATTTTCCATAGTTTACACTATTATATTTTCTAAAGTAAAAAAAGCTTGCTTTAATACGTCATCAATTATGGGATATCTATAACGTAAAATATTGCAAACTCAGAGTTTTACAAAAGGAAAAAAATGTGTCTACAACATTCCTGAGCAAAATTTGGACAGGGTAGAATTAGTCCAAATTTTTCTTTTACCGTGAATGCTTTACTCCCATGTGGTTTGCTCTAATTGATCAAATACTATATTCCCCCCCAAAATTCTGAAAGTTATAAAGTTGTTGTTTAGCATTTCAGAAGATAGCTAAAATTTAAATTACTAAACAAGAATAATGGATTAAATTTATTTTCCCTGTGGCTTATTATTTTCGCAACTGAATTTTCATTCTACCTTATGCTTGAAAGAGTAGAAAAGAAAAAACGGAAGGGAAATGCAAATTACTCCATTAGTATGATTCTTCCTCAACATAACCCTCTGAAAAATTACCCCCTCTGGTGGCTCGGGGAAGTATTGGAATCTCGGAGGTTTTTAAAGTTGAAAAAGAATGAAGTCGTCCTACCTTCTTGCTTCTCTTTCAGCTATCCTCCTCTGCCGACTGTTCTCTTGGTACGCAGCACGGTCTCGACCGAATGAGTCCAGACTGGGCGCCATGACGGCTTTATCTGAAATTAAACAGGGTGAATGTTAAAGCCTGAACTGAATAGTGGGAAAAAACCCTTGAACTTTTTCCTATTTTGGGATCTAACCATAACAAGATAAGCTAAATGTGTAGAGAATAAAAAATGTTAATGCATGACAAAAGTATTGGTCTGGTCCTTTTAACTTACGAAGCAAGCAAAAATATGTGAACCTTCCAATTCTTTCAGTATACGCAGCAGTAAGCTCAATCTGTCAAAAACGTTGTGTAACATTTCTTAAAACTTACCGTGCTGTAACTGCAGACATGTTACAGTAAATTATGTTAACCTGTTAATCAGAAACCAATGTTGTTTGACATCTTTATTTTGCTGCTCATTACTTGAGGCAAGTTAAAACATCCAGCTGCAAAAGTCAGCAACTCAGAAAGGTCTTTTCCCATCATCAGACATGCTCAATCACACAAGTTATCAATCATTTAACTTTAATCATATTCCCAAGAATACTGCAATGTGTGCAGAATGGAGCAGGAATGTGAAAACACACACACACACACACGCAAGCATACATTCAGATATAAGGGAAACTAACGAGGCCATTTCAAATAAATCATAAAAACCTTCAAGATGGACTGACTTGAAAGGCTTGCAAACTCCGACGATTCATCTTTAATATCATCCTGTCTTCTCTGGACAAGCCGTGCAGCCCGTTGCCTTAGTAACTGGTGCATGGCAGCCTCCAGCTCCAGGACAGCAGGCACCTGAAAGATATGATGCTTTCTGTGACCTCTGACCCAGCAAAGGTGGGACTCCAAGTCAGTGGACACACGATGGACAAAACACCGCTGGGGAAAAAAAGATCCTTGGAGTAAAAAAAAAAAGAAACTCAATTATTCTTAGTGCTGACTCCATCAAGTTAACCTTGATTGTTGTAGACTGAAGTTGAGACGAGTGAAATGCAGAAGATACAGAGAGCATTCCATTCCATTACAAACATTATATACTAAATGAGAAGAACAGAACATGGTTTCAGATCCATTCAACAAAATCTTCTGTGCACTATGAGCTGAAATCTGGTGCTGCAAGTTCAAGATTAAATTATTCTGTCTGGACATGCATGTTGCTGTAAATATATTAGAGATGCACCAATCAGAAAGCTGTGGCAGATTTTTGTTCTCTGGTTCTTGTAAATCATGCCGATCTACAATTTGGCCAATTCTGACTTCTCCCTCAGCCTTCATACCATGAGCAGCCATCAAAATTTTACATTATGGGGTGAGACAACATCATGGCGTGTTAGAGAGCAGTTGCTGAAAAACAGCCTTTACTGTTATTTAAGAAAGGACTAAATGTTTAGAGTTGAAATGATTAATTTTTCATTAGCTTCTTAAATTAGACATTAATGTATTTAGATTTACTAAAGATGCAGTTATTATTTGAATTCCCTAGACAATATTGACTACTAACCTAAAATTCTCAAAAAGTCGCCAAACTTACCAAATCAGGTACGTTTAGAAATAGAAAAAAGTTAATATCTCAAAAGGTTAAGACTGAGCAGTTTTGCTGTACTCCTTTCAGCCTTGCTGTTGTCTGCTGAAAATGCCACTCTCTTGAAACCTGAATAAACCAGATTTGTTTTGAAGAGTAGCAGAAGACATTCAATTGAAATGGATTCTTACACCTTTGGGCATCCTCTGACAATTTTGAAACCCTCACACGTTTTGAACCAACTTCGCTCAGTACCAAGATCCAAAATGAAGAGTGTTGCTGTCAATGCACCTGGCTCTTAAGCACATATACATGATGCAATAAATGGCGGGGAAAAGATTTGTGAGTTTCTAACTGGACAGTCAGGGGTCAGGGACAGGTAAGCTGGAAACCATATAAATCCGGTCAACAGACAATTTCTCTGTGCATCTCTAAAATTTACAAAGATTTATCTTGAATGCATGAGATATTTTCACTTTATTCTACAAATCTGTACTCATCTTTTAGTCCCCGAAATGAATGAGCAGACATTCCCCAATTCACTACATTCTATTGTATAAGAAAAATACTTTTTTTCCCATGCTGCATGTGGATTACAATTCAATTTATTTTTAAGACTGCATCTGTTTAAAATTCACATAAAAGTTCCCAGATTACAGACACAAAACAGCAAGCAGTTTATCAAATTGCAGATAAATTCTCCCTTACCTTTTCACTGAAACACTCAAGCAAGTCTCCAACATACCCTCGCATCTCTTGCAAGAATTTATATCGATCTGCATTATCATTGGATGAACCCTCAAGCTGCTGGATGGTGCTCTCAGAGGCCTCTAGCTCATCGCTGATCTGTTCGTAACGTTTGATGTTCGCGTTGTGGCCTGCATGCATTTGGGCAAGCCTAAAGACACATGAAATACAGGGGAAAATAAGAGTCAAGGGCGACTGAGACAGGGAGAGAGAGAGACAGTCAAAAAGAGACCAATCTAAACTCATAGTGGAGACATATTTTGCCTCGTGGCCATGTCACGTGTAGACAGCTTGGCTGGGTCATCAGGACCAAGGAACATTGAGAGGGCAGCGGGTGAGGTGAGCACTGATATTAGACGTTGTGGCAAACTCCTGCAGAACCTACCTATCCTGCATGCGCTCCTTTACCAGATCAATGGACACGGGGGTTAGATCACAAATGGGGGCCCCATAGCGAACAGAACCATTGTCAGAGAGGCTGGGTATCTTTCCAGGCTGTGGAGCCACTGAACTGTAGGTGAAAGGCATACTGTAGGAGGAGCCGTAGGGCTGAGTCTCATAGCTGTTTTGGTAGTAGGCTGTGCTGTCTTCTGGCTGACTGCTTTGAACCTGATCAACAAAAATGAAACATAAGCTTGATTAATATCACTGCTAAATTAAAAAGCAACAACAGATTAAAAAAAAAACATCACAATACACACTTTTCATGCCAAGATACTTTTCCACAAGTAAATTAGCTCGAAGTCCTCAGTTCACTTTTGGGTGATTTTTAAGGTACAAACACAATTATTTCTATTGAGGTCAGGTTTTAAAAACAAAAACAGTAAAAACCAAGAAGGAAGCTTACAAGAAACATAAAAGAAGAAAGCACAAAAGTAAAAGGAGAGGGGGGAAAATAAGTTGAGAAGAAAGTTAGGGAAGAAAGCAAATGAAAAAGGGAAAAAGAATGACAGAATGAAGCAAGTAAAGTATGGATGAAAGGAGGATGTAAGGAAGAGAAAGGCAAAAAGAAATGAAAAACTGAAAGGAGAGAAGGGAGGAGAGAGAAAAAGAAAAAAGCTAGAAATTAATAGATGCAGTATAATAAGGAAGGTAAAAAAGGAAGAACAAAATGACAAAAAGAAGAAAGAACAGAAAAAAGTAGAGAGGGAAGGGAGACAGGAAGGATACGTTTTTTAAAAATAGAATTCTTTCCATACTTTTTAAAACAGTATAGAAATATTTCTACCAAAATTTCCAATCAAAATTTTCCAAAACCAGAAGTTTTGTCTTTTAATCTTATCTTCCTCAGATCAGAAATCTGATTTCAAAATAAGTATTTAACAAAAAAACAGACAAATTTTGTTTCTCTAATTGAGAACCATTTTCCCTGTAAGTGGAGCGGGCTAAATAGCTCAAAAAATTTAAGATAAAAACCTCCTACCGCTGCAACTCAAAATTTCAAAAACGATGCACATAATTTCAAAAACCCAACATGAAGTCAGAATATTTCACTGCATGTGAGAGATGCTGCTCACCTGGGGAATGCTGATTCCTTTCCTAATCTGTTCTTGCTCCCAGCGGCTTACTTCCTCATCTTGACCTGTATCCAGTGCTTCGTCATCACTACCCTCAATACCTGTGCACATTTGGAGAGGACATCCATCTCAGCTGATAGCAATAATACGGGCAAATGTATTTGCAAAATTCAACACTTCATGGCAGTACCTATCTCTTCAGCTATCTTCTGCCTCTGACTTTTGTTCTTGACACCACTAAAGCGGATCCTCTTCTCGTCTTCATCTTCATCATCGCTGCAGTCCCTGTCTTCTTGCGCCATACGTTTCTTAGAAGGCTCGGCCTCCACCAGAGGAGCTTCCCCTCCGAGCTCTCTCGCTAGCTGCCGACGCTTCCTAGCAGCGTGGATGAATGCTGCATCAGGGATCTCTCCTGAGGTAGAATCAGGTAGTCGTCAGCACTTACGCACTTTTAAATGCAAATATAAAAACATTTTTTGGGTTCTGAAGACATAACACTTTTTTTTTTAACAACTTGTTAAATTATTAATTAGCTCCAAGGTTAGTGAGGGACTTAACTTAAAAAAATATGACTGCTAAACCAAAGAGTGCAGACCAAACTCTGGAAAATATTTTTGAAGAGAAGGTTTTGAAATAGGAAGAGTACCTGGCTTCAGGCTAGTGAGGGATGACAGTGTGTTGAATGATGATCCCACATTCCTGCCCCTGGACAATTGACCCCCTTGTGCTTTTGCCTCTACGTCCTGTTCGTCTCCACTCTCCACTTCCATCTCCTCCTCTCCTTGTTCACTGCTGCCTCTGCTGATAGGCTCCTCTTTCACAGTAAACACGGGCTGAGGGGGAGCGTCTGGGGAAATACATGCGTCAAATGGTAATCTTAAAGGAAAAGCATGCTTTGACTGCACCATATTTATTACTACGGCAAATCTGTATATATTCCAACTTGCATTTGAACAATCTGTGAAAGCAGAGACAATCTAGAGCAGGGGTACACAAGTTCAGTCCTTGAGAGTCCTGCAATTTTTAGATCCAGTCCTTCTCCCTTACACTAAAATCAAATAGCTGGATTCCATCTCCATATATATTCTTATAGTCCCTTTAATAACTTTTAAAATATTAGTTTTCATTCTTCAAACTGGTCACAAAAACGGTAATATCTATGCTTTATTACCATTACTCGTGCCTTAGCCTTGATCCTACCACACTGACGCGCTTTAATTTTTCTGCGGGTGGATATGATCTCATGATGTTGTTGCAAATTAATAACAGTGGATCTCACCTGATTTGGTTTCCTGTTTGACATTTCCCGACTTCTGCAAATCTTCTTTGTATTCTTTCTTCAGCTGCTTGACTATCTTCTTGCTGTGGTTGGGCTTCTTCACGCGGAACACCTCGGATCCCTCTGTTCACATAACCAGACAGACAAGGATGACAACAGTTTACAGGAAGAAAATTCATTTAAAAAACGTGACTGCACAGTCTAGTTTGGTGCTGTAACTATATGAAAAAGGTTCAAAATCGCTTCTGTGGCTAAAGGTTGAGTGGTTAGCTACTTTAGCACTGTTACCTTCGTCATCGTCAAAACTCAGCAAACTGGCTTTAGTCGGAGGAACTACCACTGGGACTTCTTTGCACTTCTTTTCCTTCTTCACGGGTCTCATGATGTTCAGGTTTGACAGAAAGCCGTTACTGAAACAGTTCTCCTCGCTGCTTGGAGCCCTGCTGGTCTCAATGAACGGGATTTCAACCACAGGCCCGAAAGAGGTGGGCGCAAAAGACTGCGGCTGGCTCTCCTCCTGCTCATCCTCGTCGGAGTCGTTCCTCCGCCGCAGGTTAGCTCGTTTCGCCCTTTTGAACATTATGTGAATCCCTTAAGGAAAAAAGCGCATAACGCAACAGCCGAACAATACAAACAAAGCTTATAAAACAGATATATCGAATGAACGCTGCACGGCGGCCATTTTCTGTCTGGGTGCTCGCTCGTTTTTTCTTCGTTGACAATAAAAGTGGAACACAGCTGATCTTAGAGAGATGCTGCCACCAAGCGGCCACAATTGTAATAGGCGCTTGACGCAGACGCCCAACAAAAACCATGTTTCGATGGGGTTTTTTTTACTTTGTAGAAAACCAACAGAAACAAATCAAAGGTATGACACAAACTAATTTATGTAGCAGAACACATCGAGGTATAGTAAAGTGTACATTAGAAGACGATATTGCTCTGTTGAATTTTTCAGATCAAACAGAGTCTCAGTGACAATTAATAGGCTTAAAACAAACAAACAGCGAACTTTGCCTTTCAAATTCAAATACCTGAGTAAAAACTCCATTAAAATGATTTTTAAAAATTATTTTACATCTTCCATATATAACAGCTAGGTACATGTTTTTATATTTTCTGTGTTCTGAGATTTTTATCTAGATGTTTATTTAGTTTATTTATTTTGAATGGCATTTTATAACTATATTTGTATGATTCATTCAAAGGTGTAAATTATTCTGCCCTTGCAAGTGCTCTGAGACTTTAGGAAACTGTTAAACCTGGTTGAGTAATCTCATAGACGGTCCAGGTTTTATGGAAATCAAAAATATGTCCAAACAAACAAATTACTGTTTCTTGTAAATAAGTGAAAAGGTGTAGAAGCATTTTCAGATCAGCTGCCCAGCAGTGTTCAGCTGCCAGATGAATTGCAATACATTATGTTGTGGGTCAGGCACTTACAAAAAACCCATTCCCAGCACGGGCTTTGGCAATTTAAAGAAAGAAATTTAAACTGTAAGAGGAAGACATTGGATTTTTACTCAAAAGTTTTTTAAGTAAAATGCAAAGGCTTCTTAAAATTGTCTTCAGACTCTTTTTAATTTAAAGTTTTTGCCATCCATATCAAATGGACTTGACTAAAGGTCCTAAGAAACCAACAAGGGTAAAAATTTGAAGTGAAAGTTAATAATATATATATGTTAATATATTTTGCTCCTCTAGCACGGATCATTAATGGGTTGACACAGGGCTTAATGGTGTTGATGCCTCGATAGTGAAAATAGCTTCGTAAATTAAAGCACCATCAAAGACGTAGCTGGAGTAAAATTTTGATTAATTAACAAGAAGATGACCTTTTAGCCTTAATGATGATAATTGGTGATAAATGGCTTTCAATTAAAAATAGCATTTGAATTTCAATACCTCAGAGATCTTAATATTCTTTTCCATCTGCAAATCTAAAATATATTAATATTCTGTTGCAATGGAAGGACTGCAAAAGCAGAAGAATTTACTCTCTAAAAATAGCTGGTGGAAATATAATGCAATTTATGTTAATATGCTTTCTCAGTGCTGTATCAAATATGGACAGATCCATCCCAGAATATATTTAACCCAATTGTGTTTGGTTGCAGATTTTGCCAATAACACCTGTAGTTAGTGTTATAAAATTGATTGAAAATATTGACCCTAATAACACCCTAATAACCTGGTGTTATTATACATGAAATAAAATGAATGATCCATCATTGAAGACAAGCACAAATGAGTAGCAAACAGAATGTCCTTGCTGAGGTAGTAACATTAACAAATACACCGATGTGCACCACCACATAGATGACTTTTGGCTCTCTCAGACAGTTACGATAAAAAATTACAAAATTAAAGACAAAGAAAGAACACGGTCATTATTTTAAATTTATTCAAAGTGTAAATGTTGAACATACCCAGCACATTAAGCACATTAGCAGCCTCTTAAGGAGAAAGAGGTCCAGTGTCAAAAATGATTCCTGCCCACACTCACACTAAAGGGCAATTTAAAGAAACTTGTTAAGCAGACATGCATATTTTTGGACTATGGGAAAAATCCAAAGCCATGCACATACACACAAGGTAAAGATGTAAGTCCTTGCAGAAAGGTTGCAGACCAGGTTTTGAAACTAGGATCTTTTTGTCGCATTGTAATATTGTTAATAACTGCATAACTGCATAGCTAAAATCTAGGTTGAACTAACCACTTAGCTGATCAAAGACTAATGTCATCCCAAGTTAAATTGTTTTTCCCTGTATTCTGAGCTAAGTCATAAGTAGCATCAGGTTACATCATTTCTTATTTTATCTTGTGGGAGACGTTTAGTAAAGTCTGACCCAGTTGTTGTAGAGTTCAAATAGCTGATTTGTGTCTGATCTCAAACCCAACAAACTGGGTTACAATTTTTTTATCCAACATTTTGGGTACACAAACCAACATCAGTCCCAGAGGCACATGTTACCCAGCAATTTTTAAAATGTGCTTTTGATTAAATTAGGTGCAGCTGAACTATACTCTTGAGTCTTTTAGAAAAGTATAATGCAATGTGCTTACATCAATAATGTGTGTCTGAAACTGTTTGAAACAGAAGATGAAAGAAATGCAACTAAAATATTTATAAATATATTTGCTATTCTATAGCATTCAACTCTTGATTCTGGCAGTCTGGCGCCATTAACAGTGCCTTGGCCTTGGCCCCAAAGGAAAAAAAAAACATATGTGTAATGTGATGTTCTTTTGTATTTTAAACAAAACGTGCAGTTAATCTAAAAACCACTTGGAGGTGCTGGATCCCTTTGCAAGCAGAAAAAAAGTGTTTAATTTGTGGCCAAGGTATGCTCATAGTTCACTAAGGTACACTGAGGTATAAATGCTAATGAAATACAATGACATTTCCTGATCCAGTGAATCTGAATCAAGAAAGGAATGAATACAGATGACATCAATATTGTCTCCTCAAATGTTCATCACATCGTTCTCCTTGTTTTTAACGAGGCTGTAGCTTTGTATCAGATGAGTATTTGCATATGGAGAAATACAATTCAAGTTTGGTTAGTTATATATCACACTCTGCTTACCTGCTCCTGAGAGCACGGGGGAACATGATCAAAGAAAGAAAGAGCCTGCCTGTCTTCTTTAAGGAGTGACAGGAATCATGTTAAATTGCTCCCACTGGATGCAGTAATTATAAAAGCAAAGTTATAGGAGCTGCACTTTCATTTGCAGCAACGGAACAAGCATCAGGGTTCAATAAACGTAATTATTAAATATCCTCTTGATGTCACAGGGTAACAAAGATAGAAAAGAGAAGAAAATAGATGTTCTAATGGAAATACAAGAGGATCACAACGTTCACCTTTTACAGTGGGTCTCAATTAATGCAAGCCTATGAACATTAGTTTAAACAAAATGAAGACATAATTGAACACTTTTCATCGTGTCAGCCGTGCATATGTTAGCTTTTCTTTTTCTAATGGAGTCAACTATTTTGCATGTAGGTATTGACTCCCACTCACTGCAGCTATTACTATGCTTATGAAACCAACGAACAACGCAGCATCACAAATGCAAGGGCGAAGCTGCAGAAATGCTGGGTAACTAATTATGCTTCCATCTAAAAAGGATCAAGATTCACTCAGGTAATTTTGGTTTAAGCTCTCTAAATCCCCTTTGCTTGCACAATGCACTTTTTCTCCTTCTGTAGAAGAGAAATAATAAGGACACATGCAGGATATGCTTGGCCATTCTATGACATACTCATTACAATATGTACACTAATGCTTGGAAGTTTTTGGCAATTGTTCAGGTAGAGGGACAGGTAGATAAAGGGACAGAGAGCCAGTGTAAGGACTTTGGAACTGGGGTGATGTGCTCTATTTTCCTAGTTTTAGTGACAATGTGAGCTGCTGCTGATTGACTTTTTAGGGAGACCTGTGAAGACACTGTTGCAGTAATCAATTCTACTAAAGACAAACAAATGGATGAGTTTCTCAAAGATCTTGCTGGGACATTAGTCCTTTAATCCTGGAAATTTACTTCAGATGATTGAAGGCTGACTTTGTAATTGTCTTTCTGCGTCTCTGGATGTTCTGGTGTGTGAGCATCACAACACCGAGATTGTGGGCCTGGTTAGCGGGTTCTAGCTGCAAAGGCTAAAGCTGTGTGCTGAATCACATTCCTCTGTTGGTCTGTTTCTGTTCAGCTAAACAAAGTTTTGGCAATAAACAAACAAATAAATACATAAACATGGCAACTCCTTTCCTAAATGTATTAATTAACTTGCAAAATTAAGTGCAAGTTGCAAAAAATTGTCTCAGAATAAAATATGGCCAATGGACTTAAATTGGCCATACTTGATATGATATGTCAAAATTAATATTCTGCTCAAAGTCTCATAAAATGCTGGGCTTGCTGGGCGTGTCCCACAAGCTGTGAATCTCTACAGCTCCCCCAGAGCTTTCATGGGGTGCTTCTCTCATTAATGCTCTCCTTGCAGTCTTTCTGCTTAGTCAGACAACATTTTGGTAAGTTTGCAACTTTGCCATGGTCTTTCCATTGTCAGATGATAAATCAATTGTCCTATGTGCAAAGCAACTCTCCAGGTGTGTTAACATTACAACATAATACAATGCTCAAAATAGTTGATTTTACGTGATATTAATTGAGCCTATATTTGAATCTGTGTTGATTGATAAATGCAGTTTTAGTTTTTTAAGACAATGACCATGTTTTGTTGTATTTTCATTCCACCCCAAAAAACAGATCAAATGCATCATAACAAGTAGGCTTGTCATGATAACAAATTTTGCTGGACAATAAATTGTTCCAGAAGTTATCATGATAAACAATAATATTGTTTATTGCAATCACAATCTCAAAGATCAGTAAACTTTAAATTCTAATGAAACCGAATTTCAGTGGATATTTTACCTATCTGAGAAATAGACAAAATAACAGAAACAACAAGTGAAATTAATAATGAAATCACCATAAACAAACTTGTCCTTCAAGAAAAAGGATTAGTTCAGAACACTGCACCAGACTGAAACTGTTTTTCTTCCAGTCTTTGGTAGAAATAGAGAAAGACACAAGAAAAGCATCAAATCATGCAAATGAAAATGATTGAGTTTGTTTCAATTTATCATGTGATTAATTGAAATATCTGGGCTACAGCGGCAGAAAACCGCACTGTTTGCAAGTCATGTCAACTAAAAACAAGAAATTGATGTTATATTTGCAAGGATTTTTCTGTATGATATTGGATTGGGAAAACATTGCATGGTTAGATGAGTCTTGATTTCAGCTGTAACATTCAGGTGGTGGTTCTGGGTTTGGCATGAACAACATTAAAAGTGTGTAGTAAGTGTGTTGATGATGGGTAGAATTATACTAATGTGGAAGATATTTTTTTAGCAAGTTTTTTTTTTAAATCGGTGTCCATTAAATCCAAGCAAAGCATAACTAATATATAATATAAATGTGTTTCTACATGTTTCCTTTCATGTGCCTTTTATCTTATTTCATTTTGACAACTTTTAAGGTACCAAGAAAGTCTCCAAAGGTTTTAATATTTATGCAGAAACATCAAAAACTCTACAGGCGACACACAAAACTCAACTGTAACTGTTTTGTTTGTTTGAACACAAGCTGTTAGATCACAAAGGAACCCAAGGGCTCAGACAAAGAAACACAGCATGCTACAGTGTGCACATGCTATCTCCAGAGCTATTTGTAGAGGTGTTTTTGATCATCGAATAGTATATCTCATTTTCTCATGCTGCTTGGTGCATTTTCTGTACATGTGACAGATGTTCTATTTGAGTGTGGCAGTGGGAGTATTTGCATATTTCTTCTTGGCCTTTCTTGGCTGCTCTTGTCACAGAGTAGAGCTTACTGTGTCTGACAGTGTGAGTTGATTACGGCAGAGTTTGTCTTAAACGCTAACCCGCTATCATGAATACGCAGTGACCTCCAACTGCCTCCGTCATGCATTAGAATACAAGTTGACATTGTATTTTATGCTTTTTGCCACGCTCTTCCGCCATTCTCTTCAGCTGTCGCCCTTTCTTACTAACTTTACCCATTTCCTAAGCAATACAGTTGTTTTTTTTTGTGCTGCTCCATAAAACTGCAGATAGAAGTGATAAGCATAAACTTTAAAAAGAAGTATGAGGGGGAAGTACTGTGAAACTGCTGGGTAAGCAGGATCACCATTCCTGTTCTCAAACCCTTCTCCTTCTCTTAATTTCTTTCTTACCCATCACTTAAGATAAAATCAAAATGTGATCACATGGTAACTATCAGGACTTTTGCTCACATTCATGTTTGCCTGACTCCATTCACACACTCTAACTCCTTCATAGTTTCATCTTATCTGCATTTGTGTTTGATCTGGTAGAACTTTTCCTTTCCAGCAGCTTTTCTCCACCCGGCACCAAATTTCTGCTTATAGGTTTTAAGAAAGACGACGCATCCTAATCTGTAACCTTTGACAAGGGAGAAACGGCAGCCTCCTTAGAAGACTCCGCAATGAGAAGTTCCCCCACAGCACCTGTGAGGGATGCAGACTGAGACTTAAAGTGGAAAAACAGTCTGGAGGAGATAAGGTACCTGATTAAAGTGAACACAGGGAGGAAATGATGATGTTTAAACTCACTTTGAAGCCTCAAACTGGTAAATAAATGATGTGCTCAAGAAGACTCAAGAAACGGCTGTGGTTCGTACACCTGCAGCTCAATGCTTAAATATTCATTTCCTGTCAAAGTCACACACGCACACATTTTAGGAATGTGTATGTAGCTTCCAGCAGTGAGCTTAAATTTTACAGAGGCAATATTGAATTAAAAAAGCTTTGCTGCACACAAGCTGCAGATGAGAAATGAATGAAAGGAATAAAATGTGGGGTATATTTTACCTTCTAATTATCAATTCCATACACCTTTAAAATTCCCTCATCAGTGGACAGCATGCAGCAAAAGAAGCAAAAGCCCTCTGAGCTTTTATCAGCGCTCTTGCATTTCTTTCATCCGTGCTATACCAGTAATGGCCCTGAGATTAGTGCCGGATGTGTTACCTAAACTTCTCATTTGGCAGGAAAGGAGGGTGAGAAGACTCTTAATTTATTTATTTACTCATTTCAAAAAACGACTGCAGCTGAAAGTAAGACTAGACAAAAAATGCATTTCCTGTGAAAAGGCAGTGTGAACGCTGTAAGCTGAATATTTGTGGTGATAATTGTAGAATAACTTGAAGTCAATTGCAGCAAACATGCAGAAATGTAAGAAATGAGCAAAATGCCTGCAGGAAAACTGTAAAATCCCACCCTAAGACCATTTGAAATCGCTGCAGTACATTGCTTTCAAACCTTTACTGTAAGGTCACTACAGAGACCTCTAGGGGACATGGGAAAAAATTTTTCTTTTACGTTACCTTGCAACATGCAAATGTACCAAACCACCACAAATCATCCTTAAACAAGAGTGACTGCTTTCCATGTATTTAAAAAAAAACCCGAACTATTTTACTAGTTTGTTGTCTCAGTCTTTCTTTATACTTCACTGTGCTAATTGATAATTGTGTCAGACTGCTCATTAGACCACCTTCTTTAAAACTGCTTGACTTTGTATTTACTCCCGTTCCTTCTCATGTCTTCATTTCATGTTCCCTTCATCTATTTGGCTCCATCCTGAGACGTCTCTCTCTCCCTAGTCAGCATATGTTTCAGAAAATCCTTCAGGTCTTTCTTTCTGTCAGCCTGAGTACAGATATTTCAGCACCTTGATTTCAGCGTAATTACATAAGGATAACTGATGACTCTCATTGAATGCATTTCTTTCTTCCTTCCTGTCAGCCCCATCAGGAAAAGGACCTGAGGCATAGCAATCACTCACTATCTCTCCTTTGCAGACGGGCACCAGAATCTTTGCAAAGTTTACGAGTAAAGACAAAAGGAGATTTTTTTTTTCTTTTCTTGATTGCATAGTTATTATACAAGAATAACTCTCCCTAAATGCATTCCACTTTCTTTCTGTCAAACTAAAAGGAAAACGACCTGGGGCACAGCAATCACCCGCTTCTGCTCTGCACCAGAGGGAGGTGCAACTATTTAAAAATTGTACAGATATTAGATATTTTTTTCAGCATTTAAGTTTCATAATCATGACAGGGACATTGGCCTAGTGTAAATGCTATTTTTGAGAACCCCACTTTGTAATAGTCGCACAATATATAGATGCCCACCAGGGAGTTAACCAAGGGCAACTGTTTTACAATGCTTGACAGTGAACAGTTCCTCAGGGACAACTCTGAATTACTCACTGGCTCTTTAATAACAGCTACAAAGAGAAACCTCATTTACACCTGACCACAATTTTCTTAACAAAATCTCCTTTGTTTGGAGGTTTTGTTTTAAAAGCAAAGCTCCAAACAGAAAAACTGCCAGATTATTTGTTTGCACAAATTAATCTGAGCTTTGTTAGGAATTAAAAACCAAAAGTATTAGTACCCATCCTGAGCTTGCTGTCTACATGTTACACACAGGTTTCTAAAAAAACTGCTTAATTTCTGAGACTTTTTAGTCTGTTCCGTTTTGTGTGAGGATGTTTTCCTGAATGTAAACATTGCATTTCATTTGGAAGTCAAGGTTCCACAATATGGAGGAAGTGTGGTGAGGCACAGAATCCAATTTGCTTGAGGTCCACAGTGATAATTTGGGGTGCCAAGTTATTTGCTGGCAGTGGTCCCCTGCGTCTGTGTGTTATCATTTACACTCAGAACATTTTACAGCGCTTCATGCTTTCCTTTGCTTACAAGCTTTATGGAACTTGTGATTTTATTTTACAGCAGGAAATAGGACATGGCAACTCTGCTATTAGTACCAATTCCTACCTTAAAGACCAAGGTGCCACTGTGTTTTCCTATCAGTAAACTGTTCTCACTTATATTCCATAGAGAATCTTTGAACTGTCTTCAAGAGAAGAATTTAGAAACTTAGCCACAATCCAAATAAACTAAAGGTCTCCATTAAATTAACATGTTATTCCTCAATACGTCAGCAATCCAGAGACTGACCACCTTAATGTTACACAAATGATAATCAATTCTTACAAAAAACAAACAAACAACATGATAAATTAACATACTGTATGAGGCATACTTTTTAGTAGGCCAAAATATTTGCACAAAAAAAATCTATTGGTGCATTGTATCATTTTGGGGTTTCATAAGATGTAAGCTAGAAATAAAAATAATTTTAAAACAAATGTAGCAATATCTGGGTAATTATTACATTTCAAATGTTAGTTTAAGGACACATTATCATTTTCTAATTTATCAAGATGCACCTCTGCTGTTCACACTCCATAGCAGAGATCTTCTGCTAGAGATGTTTTCAAAGCAGTGAATAAATTGCAGAAAATGGAGGAGAGTACCCAGCAGTTACAAGTTCGAAAACACACCGCGGAAATTGCTGTATTCATGTTGCATCACCTTAAGAATAGTGGATGAGGTGTCCTGATGACTGTTTTTGTGTCGATATCAAGACCACATTTATCTAAATCTAGGCCTACTGTTGATGGCAAGTGGAAGGCAGTGGATAAGAGTACAAAGCAGAAATCCTAGCCAGCATGCACACTTGTATACAATAGTATTGAATTGCTCTCATAATTTCTTATCTTTCAGACATTTTCCAAGTGTTCTGTGTCATTCCTTTATAATGTGTTTAAAACTATTACAAAATATATGGGGCATGTGCAAAAACCTTTATTTTTTGGAAAGCTGGAGTGGAACGTAAAATATATTTTAGGCCCATGATAGTCATAAAAGAGTCCTGTGGGAACATAGAATGAATTCAGAAAACAAACACTGACACTTTGTAATCGCTCTTCTTAGGCACACATCTAAGCTCAGCATGTGCAGAAACCCATTGCTGCACCAGCAGAGGGCCTCGCACCAGGGCCTTGATTTAATCATTGCCCAGCGAGGGGAGAGGCCAACCAGGCAACAAAGCTGCCCTCCAGCCTTCTATCCTCCTGTCATCAATGCACCCTATAGGTTGACCCAGGAGAGGCCAATCCCTCATCCTCCACCCTCCACCTGGGGTGTTTGAAGATGAGAGGAACTGTGTGTAAAGGGAAGGGAGGACCAGGAGGCGGAGAGGCAGATGAAACCGAGGTTGTTTTCTTTGAACTGCTAATCACTGCGTTTAAAGTTGACCCCGCTTCCTGTCCCTCTTTCAGTGTTTAGCTCATTAAAATACACACCTGATAAAAGATTTGGGTGTGAGTTCACCACGAACCCTTACAGAATGCTCTCTCAATTGCCGCTAAAAACTGAAACCTTAACTCAAGATAGCAAGAATTTTGTAGAATAATGAAATTAAAAATACTGAACACAGTTGCTGTTTTAATGTAGTTGTCTTAGTCTTGTCTATAATTTTAAAATCGACATCAAAAGGTTGTTTTGGAGTTAAGCTATTATGTGCAAATATAATATTTATTGGCTAGTCCCACCTTGAAGGGTTCCAGAAATAAATCAACTTAATCTGAACTAATTTAAGATCTATTGGTCATTAATATGATCAATAAAGACCATAACTTGGAGCAACTACGTCATTGGCTTTACCAAAAGATTGTTCAATGTATTATTTTTAAAAATACACTTTTTTTTTTTTTAAAATCCACATTATTTTTAAAAATCCACATTAATGAACTGTTTACCTCTGGTAAACAGTTCATTACAATAGCAACACAAATACACATGAGACAAAGCTGCATGCACAAACTCACTCATAAGGCTATTTGGATTCAGTCTACGATTACTCTGAACCATTGTACTGTAAATAATCTCTGTAATGTACGACAAGTCTTTATTTGATGTATATGAACCTTTTTGATCTAATATTGCTGGTACATTGAAACACTAATCTAAGGACTAATTTTAGGTGACAAAGGAACATTGGAAACTAAATCATCTAGACTCAGTGTAAATGAAAGGTCCAAACAGAGCCACTTTGGCTTGGACCTACTCAGAGTTACATGCTCATGCTAGGTATGAATTGTGCTCCATCTCTGCTGGATCAGGCTCCAATTTAGAAGTGTTTGCAATGAAAACAGTGGGTCACAACAAGCCCAAGGAGACTCACATATGGAGGGAGAGCATGATAAGGCACAGCAAAGATGGAGAGTTGAGTAGCAAGGGATCAATCAATCATCGCTCCTGTTGGTTTATATTGACTCAGAGGTCCCACTGGGCTACCACGGTCAATGTGCTTTCAGGCATTTTGTGTGGGTCGATGACGGAGCATGCCTGACTTACCTCTCACCTTTTGTGTGCGTGTGTATCAGTGTAATAAATTAGATGGGGGGGTTTTCAGGTGGACTGAAAGGTTTTTATAGATTCCACCATTACAAAAAAGCAGCCATTAGTTATCTTAAAGTGAATGTGTGTTTGGAAATTACAGCCACTAAAAATTGCATATTGATAGTATAATATCCTTTAAGAATATTTCTAATGGTGTAATTTACAACACCTTGCAAAAAAATATAAATTTTCCACATTTTCTTTAATTCACAATCTTGAATGTGTCGTGTTGGCATTCTGTGTAGCAGAACAACATAACAAATAATTATTGGCTATTTTATTTATATTTGTTACATAAAATCTGTTTTACCACCATAAATGGAGTTTGTGGTGGTGAAATGACAAAATGTAAAAATAGTATAGATAGTTTTTTGAAAGGCTACATACTGTATCTTACGGTGTGTTGATTAAACACAAAAAAACTCAGATAACAGAGAAGCTATGCAACAATATTAATAATAAAAATCACATTTAGATGCTGTACAGAGTGTGTCGAATCTGTTTAAAGAAAGTAGAACAAATTTCAATCAGAATTTTAGTAGAATTTCAGTCGGACGGCTGATTTTTCGTAATTTAAGAACAAGAGAATTTGATTTTGTTGCGGTATTACCAGAACTCTCACTGACTAATCTTTAAAAAGCGTTCAAACTACTAAGTTAGCAAATGCTGAAAATTGGCCCTTGGCCTTATTAGTCCCTTTTATAGTATTAAGTACAATCAGAAATTCTTCATGACATCTCCTGAGATTGTTGTGGCAGACACTGGCTCTATATTAAGTTAAGCCATGCTATTATTTTTTTAACTTGCCATGTTATCTGACAATATCTTCCTTTTAAACTTTTTAAAAATCAAACAAAAGCCACAACAATGTATAAATCATATACTGTAAGTGAGCTTCAGATACACACAAGACACAAGAAGAGACAGTAAAGAAATACAGGGAGAACATGGGGTCACAAAGTGAATTAAAAACAAAAACAAAATGGGAGCACACAAAAAATAGCAATCTGTAGAGAAATGACAAAAAGTTTGGAAGATTGATGTGAAGACAGGGAGAAATGAAGATAGGGTGGCACTCAAAGAAAGCTGTTTTGATGATTGTCTGCTTGGAAGAACATTTTCTGGTGTTTTTTGATTTACGAAGACAAAAACAATATGCCCACCAGCTTGGTCTTTCCTGTAAATACTATATTTCATTTATGAATAAAACCTTCATAAATGAAGATCAATCTGTGAATGTGGAAAATCTAACTATGCTTTGTTGCAGGGTAGTAACAAGATATTGTATTTTGTTTGTCTGGACAGGCATGAATGTGCGCATATGTAAATAAGCTTAAACATACTGTTGAAATGAAAATCTGCATAATTTTACCAAAACATTTTGCAAGAGCTTTTTTTTTTTTTTTTTTTTAACAAACTGCAAGGTCATCAATCATGTAGTGTGATGAAGGCTTGACGGCATGGGAATACACTGACAGGATCTGAGTGATGGATGATTGACAGCTGATGATTATCTGAGCTGAGGGTTGGTTAGTGTCTCCTGGGTGAACCTCGCTGAAGCTCTACCTCAAGTCAGGTGGACCAAGAAGAAAATAAATTTACAGAAAATAAACTGGGATCAACCGTTTATGTAAACTTTGAAAAGATTACAACAACGTTTCTTTATATAATTATTTGCGATCGTAAAAAGTGTCCAAAACAAACATGGGATATTCAAAGATATCACAATGTGAGAGTACTAAACTTTTGGATACTGAAAAGCAATAAACTTAATTTAAGGTTCTAGTTATCCTTTCCATGTATTATCAGAGCCATAAAACCTCAGAATTTTACATTTATTGGAAGTTATCTACCTTATTGCTGGGAGGCTTATTGGGGAAATGATTATGGGTCTTACTTCCGGCGCCCACCGGAAGTAGCCATATTTCACTGTAATTTGTAGGGTTTTTTGCTAATCTATATTCATGATAGAAGTTACATCTCTCTTTTTGGCTATAATACGATAATCAGTAAAACTTGTTTATCTTTCTTTTGAATTTAAAAAAATAATAAAGTTCATGATCTGATTCTTCATCATTATGTTTGGGCCAACAATAAATTTTTATAAGACAAAACAAAAGCGGTAGTTTTCATCGCCTACCAGCAGATAAGAAATCAAAAAGAATTTGGCTAAAAACTCTGAACTTGAACAGAGAACCCAAAATACTTTATGTGTGCTCATTTTATTATGAGGACAAAAAGCCAAAGGAAGAAAACACGCGTCTGCATTCAAAGCAACGGCCCACAACGGCCATTTCTTCAAGTCGCCATCCCTCACTGCAACAGCTGTAGGTAGCGGTAAACTATATTGCCACATTTAAGCTGTAATAGCTGGTGTTCCCATATATTTTATAGCCTAAAACCTCTGCAGAAAGCCAGTTAGCGAGTTGCTAACATGTAAACAAATGGCGGAAGTCGCACCCATAAATCACGCAAATCCTCATGGGGGCTAGGAATAAGGATAGCACCAATCAGGATTTTCCCTAATTGATTTCTCCAGTTTCCAGTTTTCTTTTTTGTCTAACCTACTCAGGTTAGACCCAACTTCAGTAGGTTTGCAGGTTAGAGGTTATTTGAAACAGGTAGTGGGTTTAATCCATAAGAATTACAAGACTACCCTTATGTTTTAAATCTTAACTTTAAAAGCTGTAAAATGCTGACTCACAAATAGTCTTTTCCAATTAATCTAAGTTGAATACATTTGTTGTCAGGACAAAATGTGCCACGTCTCTCATATGCATGAATAAAAGCAATCAATCAGTTGCATTTTGATATGAAAATCAAATCAGAAGAACCAAAATCTTCCTCTCTCACAATGATATAACAGATCAGACCATAAATGAACTCTTGAAAATAGTACAACAAAAGAAATGCATATTAAAAAGGCTTACTGAATAATTTCGTTTCTAAAGGTTTTATAGTTTATTTGCTCAGATTTCTTTCCATTTGTGAATTATAAGTAACCTCAATGAATTCCGTTTCAAAGTCCATTAGAAATATTCAGTAATCTATTATTAAGATGTTTAAATGAAACTCAACAGTCAAAACTAACTAATAGAGAAGAGCTTTTTCCCCCCAAATAAATAACACTTTCCTCAGTGAAAGGATTTATGACTTGGCCTCATTTTTAGAAAAATATCTCTGCAAATTCCTTTTTTGGATTTCAGGTTGTCCACTTTCTAGAGTTCAGACTATCAAATATGGGATAGTAAAATGCTTTCAGTCCACTGAATCATGAGGCAGCAGCATGGAAAACCTCTGCTGGAAGTGGAATACTTGATAGTGGCTGAGTGGATTTTTGCTCTTCGCAAAAGAAACTTCTTGCTCTTTCATGTGTGTTTTTCTGCAACCATTCAGTTTGCCGAGCATCTCTGACACCCGCCCCTCGTTTTTAATCAAGAGTTTGATCCTAAATGTAAGTGGAGTTTTCTTTAGCTGAGAGAACCACTCAATACTGTCAAGACAATAAAACAAGTATAAGAGAGACGTTGAAAAAAAAAAAGAACAGTCAGACTGAACTGTTTTAAGAAGCTGTGGGCCAAATGGCAAAAAATGAAAAGGCTTCCTCACCGGCAGGTTATTGATCAGCTCACATTTTCCCAAATAATCCTGAAAGATTTCTACAGGGAGAAACAGATTCTACATCCTTACATCACTTGCCCTTGTCAAGTCTTTTTTCTTTCTTCTGAACACTTCAAGCTGTTCAAAATCTTGATGGAACTATATATAAACAAAAATTATTTATATCGATGTAATAGACAACGACACAGAAGTGGTACTCAAATACAGCTGTGTTTTCCACTATCAGTATTAAACGCAGATTCAGATAAAACAACCTAAAACTTGTCCATAAAAGTAAACCTAGAAAAAAATTATGTGAGATTAATATTTGTTTGAAATGGAAATTCTTTTATAAGATCTCACACTCCTGGTCTATGTTGAGGACTAATAGCCTATGCATATGCTGCTCTACCTCAACACCACACACCACCCCACTCCATCTGGCTCTTGTACAGGCGATGAAAGACACCCATATGTTTTCAGAAAGCTGCTGAATGGTGCCCTTCGAAGACTAATGAGAATAACCATTGCTGACCTTTAAGATTGTGACAACCACTGTGTCTTTGTGTAGCTTTTATAGACACGTTCTAGTTTCTATCCCATAATGGAGATTTAAAACTGTCAACAGGTATTGCTTGTCATGGACTGGCATGAGTTCCTTTTTTGGTATGTGGCAAGCCCAACGTGTAAGAATGCCTCCATATAGGCTACAACCTCAGACCAAATGGAGAAAACTGAACACATTTTAACTATAAAGAGTACATAAAAGCATTTTTTAAATGATTGTACAAATACTCGTAATCCTGACCTACGTGACTTTACTAACATGCTTAACACACTCTACTGTAAGAACAGTCTTTGCCTCTGTTGAAGTCTTAGTGAATCTAAGGTTGCTTTAATATCCGTCTTCATCGGTTTTGTATTGCTAAGTCTGGTGTCTCTCATTTTCCTCTTGTAAAACTCCAAAGAGTCTCTGAGGTACTGTGTCTCCATTCCAGTCCTTAAGGACAACTGTCTTGCATGTTTTAGGTATTTCTCTTCTTCCACACACCTGACTTAAATGGATGATTAATCGGCTTCTGCAGCACTCAATGGCATGCAGAGGAGGTCATGCAATCATTTGCATCAGGTGTTTGTGAACAGAAGCATCTAAAATATGCAGGTCAGTGGTTCTTGAGGACTGTAAATGAGAGACTGCTCTATGGCCTTTAGATCAGGTCATATTGGCTGACCAATTAAGCACAGACACAGCCATGGTCATTAAAGCAGGTACTGCACTGGTACATTTAGTAGTTAGGTTGCAACTCCATAAACTTTGTAAGCAGAGGGAATATAATGTTCTATAATTTCCTGATAGGTAATTTAGCTGACTTTGGACTTATTAAAGCAAATTGGACCCCCAAGCAACTCAGAGTTTGTCTCATACTCTAGGACCTTGATTTCCAAATGGAATGCAGTTTTACTTCCACCTGAAGAGAGGATTTTGAACTACTGAGCAGTTGGCCAGTTCTCTTTTTTTCCTTAGCTCAGGTAAGTTGCTTGTGACATTGTCCCTAGAGTTCCTGGAGTTCAGGCGTGGATTAATATCTGAAATGTGACAGTTGTAGCCCATGTCCTGAATACATCTGTGTGACTTTTGAATCACTCCACCTCCCGTGAATATCCCCTGAACTTTTGAAGAGGCTTTTCTTCACAATCTTCTCAACAGGCATCCCTGCTTTGTGTGCACCTTATCTACGGCTGCTTTCCCTTCCACTATGCTGTCCATTAAAACACATGGATACAGTAGTTGGTGAACAGCCAGGATATTATTTGATCAATCTTTTATGGAATTATCCTCCTATTATCCACATTCGTTACTGACTGCTGAGCAACTGTCAAGTCAGCAGTTTTCCCTTATGCCATAACATTACTGTATTTAACAAAAAATATTTGCATTACTGATATGTAATATTTTGACATTCTGCAAACTTTTCCATTATCAACAAAAATAAAAGCTTTAAATGTATGTATAATATAATGTTTACAAGTTTCACTTTTTGACGAAAAAATAATTTCACATTTTAATTTACTGAGCTACATCTCCATCCATTCATTTTCCATGTGGGTTTATTCTTGCTTGATCACATGGAGTCTTGTGTTTGTCTCCTTGAAAAGCAACCAGCACAGGTTCATACCTTAGGGCAGTTCCAGAGCTATGTGACTTTATTTAAGGAGACCAAAATTATAAGACTGTGGGAGGAAACTGGAATTCGTTGCCTGCTGGTTGTGGTCAGAAGGCCTGGTGGCTGTGGTGCATAGCATCCTCCATTCTGTTAGACTGCCCCAGGGCAGCTGTGGCTGCAATGTAGCTTACCACTGTCACCATGTGAATGTGTGCGTGACTTAGTGTGTAGCACTTTGAGGTCCTCTGGTTGTCAATACAAGTACAGATCATTTATCATTCCTGGAGAGAATCCATGCATGCAGGAGGAAAACATGTGAACTCCATGCAGAAAGACACCAGGCCAGGATTCAAACCCCAGATGTTCTCAGTGCAAGGCATGGACTAACAACTGCACCAACATGCAGATCTAAAAACCAACTGTATTAATTTCTTGGGAATTCTATCAAAAATGAAATTAGTTTTTTAGTTGCATATTCATATCTATCATATAGGTACTTTTCAAAACCTGCAAGAGGGTTAAGGAAATTGGGGGCCAGAGAATCAGAGTTTTCATGCACTTCACATACCAGCCTTCTTATCTACTCTTAGACAAATTGTATAACCACAGTCAAGTTAAGTACATTTATCTTGAAGAACATGAGTTCCTTCTCTTGTTTTTCATTGCGCTGCAGCATAGGACTAAATTAACTATTTTTTGATGCAACTCACTTTCTGAGTTGCTGAATCAGATAGGTCAGCCTAGCCTGTAGCCTGTGATTAATGGTGAAGTGCTTTTTCTGGGCAACTACCAAAGCAGAAAAGAAGAGCTGAGGTTATTGGGTAAAATGTTGTTGAAATAAGAACAAGATTAAACAGCAAAGAGAGGAAAACATTGGTTTTAGGGGTATATTAAAGCTCTCAATGACAACAAGCACTGATAAATAGTGGTTTGTTGCCGTATACCATTTGTGTCAATGTGATAAATTTAAAGCGTTTTTGTAAAATATCTATGTTTGCTAAGTAGAGGACAGAAATCAACAAAAATGCTCAAGTATCGGTAAATAAAAAGTTGGCAATTGCTGCATTAATTTATGAGTATTTATTTAATTATTCAAAAGAACTTGCTCTTAAACACCATCTTCCCCACTTAATAGAGCTTATGTGTGGGAGACATGCACGGATGACATGCGTGTACCCCTCCACCCCCCAAACAATCTCAGCATATTAGCAGTCACACACGCTTCTTTGGACCCACACAATTCCTTTTGCCTCACAAAAACATGTCCTAACTCAGCTTATCTTGCAACTCATCCATAATCAAATATGACACTCCTTGCCTCTTCCTCCCCTCTATCACCCCCGCTTCCTTCTCACGCACCCTCCTCTTGCTCTCAAATCTCAAAATACCAGTCTGCTGAACAGCAGAGTCTCCCTATAAGCCCCAGGCCAATTAGAGTGGTGTAGCAGCATTGTTATGTGCCTGTCATGGAGGGTTTCTCCTCCCCACTCTCTGTTTGTGGCAACACAAACTGCTGCTGGGCCACAGGCAGCTCAGAGCCGGAAAGGATATGGAGGGAGTGAAGACAGGAGGAAGAGAAAAGGAGAGGGAAACGTCATACTGTTTAAGCAGAGGTGACTTCTAAAAATGCAATTCTGGAAGAGTTTTTGAATAATATTATGAATACTATTGCTTGAAGTTAAGCTTTATTAGTACATACACAATAAGAAAGCATAAGCTAGAGAGGAGAAGATTTAAAATACAGATGATTTTGTTTTTCTCTTAATTATCCTCCCACTATACTCAGCTGATTACAATCAAAATCCTAGCTTTCTTGGGTGGAGGTGTTTGATAAATTTGAAGCCCACACTCTGTTCTGCATAAATATTAGCTGATTTTAGTACAATTACCCAATAATATAGTGGTAAAGCAATCTTATTTGACATAAAATAAAAGTAGAGGGAAACAGTGCATGGAAAGTGATGTGACGCAAATTCTTCTAACTACATTTAAACAGAGCAGTGGAGTACGCCGGAGTCCAAAAGCATCACTGTTAGTTTAATTGGTTTCTCTAAATTCTCCTTAGGTCTGAGTGTGTGCATGGTTGTTTGTCCTGTCTGTCTCTGTGTTGCCCTGCGATGGACTGGCGACCTGTCCAGGGTGAACCCCGCCTCTCGCCTGTTGACAGCTGGAGGTAGGCACCAGAGGAGTGCTCCCGACCCCATTAGATGGATGATATTTATATGTTGTAAATACTGATCTGTGGATTATGAATGAGTTGATGATGCTGAGGAACTTCAGACTTTCACACCTGATAGACTTCAAGGAAAAAGCTAGCAAAATGTCCCTCCCTAAAAGTTCAAAAAGAAATGTTTTGAATAGAAATGCTGTTTTAAAAGGATTAATGTAATCAGTTTTAAATGTAACACCAACATTCTGCTTCCTGATATAACATTTACATTTCAGTTTTATTTTGGTCAGATTCATAATTGCCTAAGGCTGTTGCAGCTGTCACTGGGTAGGGGCTCACACAGGCTCCCAGACTAAACAAACATACAAAAATTGGCAAATTAGAATTAAACTATTGCTAACCTATGTAAGTGGCAATTTTTTAAAAGCATAGATCTCTGTGAAAAGAGATACATACCAAGCCTCTACGATGTGTTTCTGGGTGAAAAAACCCTCTAAGTCCCAGTGGTCTCTGCTGAACTTTGATTTGTCAAGGACATTTATGGTGGGTAAAGTTTTCAGTTTACTTTAACTACATTTTAATGCTGGTACAGAGTGAGAGAATACTGTGGGTGTGTTAAGCTCACTGTGTTGGCAAGGTGAGTGTGTTAAGTTTTTGAGAGTTGTTTTTTTACTCACACACACACAGAGTAAGAATAATTGGATTATATAATGATAAAACTAGCTGAAATTAGTCAATGCTGTTGTTTAGGGTTTTTTTAGATAAAAAAATAGAAATACTTTAAGGCACCATAAAAGCACAGATGATGTGAAGTCCTCTCTGCTAAGTCTGCTCTCTGTTAAGTTTTTTTTTCTAAATCATCCATTTTTCCCTTCTCTTCCCCCAATAGATAGAGAAAAATGTCTTGTGAGTACAGCACAAATCTGAGCTGCCACTCAAAGCAAACAGTTACAAGAAATGATTTTTCCAAGCAGACACATGCAGCAGGGTGCCTTTTATTAGCCATACTTCTTGCAATTATGGCTTTCTGTTTTTCGTATTTTAATGTATGCTGTCACACGAAGATGATGTTTGCATTGATCATTTATGATTATAGGGTACAGAACATTTTTCAAACTCATTTTTTAAGGAGAAGTTTGTTTGTAGCTCTATTTATCAATCACTGTACACTTTGTGCAAAACAAAATCCTAAAAAAGGTCAAATAACAAAATAAAGCTTGAATATTTATGTTTAGCTAACATGAAAATGATGCCAACTTATGCAAATTTTGTTAACTTTGCATTTACCTCAAGTAACATTTTATTTTAGCGCTGTGTACCTTATTATCTGCAAAACTGCAAAGGTACTTGGGGAAAGACAATTGAACTATAAAATATGTTTGAATTATTATTTATGCCAGGAATGGTTCATTTTGAGAATCAACAAAAAACTTCATTGGCATTATATCAATTAAATACTAATTGAGCGTTTATCTTTGGTAATGAGATTCAAGTCTTTCAGATTGGAAAGCTTCCTCAATATTACTCAAATCTTCAGCTCCCTTCATAGGTTCTCTCTCAGGCTACGTTTACACAAGCAATAAACGCTTGTGTAAACGCCTGGAAACTGTCAATATTTTCAGACGTTGATTGGGGAAAAGTTCCATGTTTAGATCACACCACCAAGACACTGTAGTTGCTTTGGCTGTACCACAATATGGCGCTGTGATTTTAGCATGCTGTCGAATGTGCATGCTCTTTTTACCCTTAGCTTCTACCTCAATAGCTTCCACCTCATAGTAAAGAGTAACCAATCTCTGTTTTCCATGACTGAAGTTCTCATATAACACATATATTCCTTATCAAAAATTGTGCTACTTAGCCTTCACAGGTTAAGTAGCAACTTGCAATCCACCAATGCTATCAGCCATTCTTTTTGTTATGCATCTTATGCACATATGCATAAAATAAACCCTGCATTCTGTGCAGAGTATTCCACACCTCTATCGGGGGTATTACAGAAAAGTTTCAGTCTACGAACCTGGTTTTAAAAAGGGCCAGTTTCAGAGTCTCCGGTCACTGATGTTGTGTAAATGAGTGGCTGGATTGCAACAGAAATGCTACGTTTTAACTGAAGAGTGGCTCCATGTAAATGGGGTCTCAGATGCAATTTGGGACCCTGGAATCATCAGCTACTCCAAAACAATAACAGCAAAAGAACCACTTTTCTACTACTTCTCCCACAGCATAGCAGACGATATAAACCACAAACTGTTGGATTGTAATTCAAATTAAGACCTATTGTTTTTGCTAAAACCCTGTTTTTTATTTCTCAACTTAAAATGAACACTTTTTTTCACAGCTGTCTTAAGATACTTAGCCTGCTCAACATACTCAACAACTGCTGAACCATAAGCAGGTTTCGGCACTCAAGTAACTTAGGGTGAAACTTATGGTTCTTGTTCTAGGATATGCAAACATTTTCCAACGTTCATTTCAAATTTGATTTTATAGTAACATGCAAGCAAATTTGGAAATGTTTTCCAAGTATAAAATCGTCTTCTACATATGCTTGAGATGTGGAAATATTCCCACAGGAAAAAAACATGCTTTTCACGTTACACATTTGATATAATTATTTTCCTCTCTGCTTTCATTTATATGGACATTTGACGACATGTTTTACATGAGATTTTTTTTCTTCTGAGACAAGTTGAGTCCCATTTTTTTACTTTCATTTCTACATCAGATAATTTCCTCTAATATCCTCATCATGCCTTTTACACGTCTTAATTGACATCTAGTCAAATTCTTTTTTTTTTCTTTTTACAAGGAAGCTTTGTAGTTGAGAGGCACTTGCCTTAGTTTAAATGCCAGTGTGTCTTTGCTGTCAAAGCAGTGCATTACAACCCTCTATTTCACCACCTCCGCTTATGTGAAGGGCCCATTAATGGTTCCATGGGAGGAGGACTCCGATTGGATTCAGTTCCTGTTGTCAGTTGCAATAAGGGGGGAAAAAATATGTTTACTGTCAGCTTCTAGTACAATAGAGAGAGAACTGTTTCATTGCGTTACTTTTCCTTTTAGAAAAGTACACAAATCAGTTCTGATCTGTTGTCCAGTAATGACTGTAGAATTAGCTATCACTCTAATTATTTTATTCGTCTACCTTTTCTGCTTAGCTAATTTTTAATACATACTGAAATGCATCTGTTTTATTACAGATTTCAGGAAGATATATATTTTTTAAATACAGACGTGAGTGCACAGGGACCAAGACTGTAGTAGAGTTGCTCTTGACAGTTTTGTTTTATGCCTTATTCGACAAGACTAATGTGCTATAGAGAGATATTACATTGCAGCTCAGTCTATGACTGCATGGGAGTTCTACCACATAGACTGGCTTAAAGGAGGGACAGTTAACTGTCTTTAAAGCAAAGTAGGAAAATACCTATGAATAGTGTGAAGCCTCATTACTTGAGTAAATGGGTAAATGTCCCATGGCTTGTCCCACCCACAGTATGCCAGCTGCAAGAGCAAATTGGTCTCTAGATATTTGTATACATGACTATGTGAATGTCTGTGTGCATTTGTGTGTTGTACAGTATGAAAGTGGGAGAAAAATATGATTGAAGAGGACAAATATGCCAGAAATAACTTGATTAAATTCAGAAAATAAACAAAACACTGTTGAGTGTATGTCTTCCTCATATCAAGTTATCTATTAAAGTGTATTTGTTTAGGTAAATAAAACCACACAGGAAAACAGATATGACACAATATAATTTCTATTTACGCAAAAGTAAAATGCAGAGGCATTGTGTAAAAAGGAAAGCTTGTAGGACCAGCTAGTAGTAATTGTGTCCTCAGAAACAGATTGGTCTGAGTGACACAAGAGGCTTTTGATACACGTGCTTCTGGAAAAATCGCAGTTGACGACAGGCTTAAGTGATACAAATTAAGAAATAATAAGATAAAAAAAGTATAAACGTAAAACAAACCCGCTCCAGAACATGATTTTAAATGTCAAGATTTAAAGTACTATTTAAAGATAACATATTTTTTCCCCACATTTTTCATTTTCAAGTAACAAGAGACATTTCTTCCTCATTTTTATGATTTCAAGGAATTACGCACCCTCTCACTATTTGACACCTGTATGTAATTTGACAAATGCATAATGACATACAATGCACCGAGAAAGTATTCACTTTTTCCAAATTTTATGTTATAGCCTTATTCCAAATTGTTTTGAATTAATATCTTTTCTCAAAATTCTACACACAAATATCCCATGGTAATATTGTGGAAAAACATTTGAGTGTTTTGTAAATGTATTAAAAATAGAAAACCAAGAAATCACATAAAAAATACACAAGCAAAATGGACTCAGATACATCAGTCCTGTCAGGAGGAATTGGCCTGAACTGGCTTCTGATGTTTCTTTTGAAGTAAAGGTTTCTTCCTTGCTAAGTGGCTCTTCAGCCCATGTCAGTACAGTTCTTGTTTCACTGTGGATAAAGATACTTTACTACCAGCTTCAGACAGCATCTATTTTAGGTTGTTGGGCATTGTTCTGTGGTCAAAGCGCACACTTTGGACCATTTGGGACACAGAACTTATCTACTTCTTGAGCATCATAGTAGACTTCCCTATCATCTCTATACTTGCAAATAACTGCTTGATTAGATGAACATGGCATCTTCAAGCACCTGTAAACAGTTCCGAAGGATTAATCAGAATTGCACAGCTGCATAATTCTCCTCCTGATAACTTGGTTGATTTCTTTTGACCTTCCCATCATGTCAAAATAGAAAGCAGTGGATATAAGTTATGGCTTTAAAATACATCCACAGGTGTGTCTATAATTAACTATCAGGGGTTTGTGGAAGGAAGCCCAAAAGGTTTAACCCAAGTCATTCGTTTTAAAAGACAGTTATCTCTGATACCAACCAAATATATGAACACTTTTGAATTTGAAAAACCTTACAAAACTATTTCTAAAAAAGTTTTTCACCAAGTCTTTATGGCATTTAGCAAACATAAATAATTTTGGTAATTCTACCTAAACTAAAACAAGAAAAGTTTGATGTGATTTAACTTCAGACAGTGAGTCAAAAATTGTGTTTGTGTCTTTTTTATGCAAAACATGAACCTGGTTTCAACTGCAGGTAACATTCTTCAGAATTTGCTCTGCACCCAGGTATCATTCTATATGTATAAATGGCTTCAGCAGGCACACACACCTGACCTCAAATGAGACCCAGATATTCACTCACTGAACTGTTTTATCTTTTTTAATACATTTTCTCTGTCTGTGTGATTGGATTCAAACTTACTTCCAAAAGTTTAAATATGGACCCCACGTTTTGTAAAAATTTGGATTTTGTTAACCTAACACTTTTGTTTTAAAACTTTCTGAATAGCTGCAAGAGCAGTTTGGGGAAATCAACCTGACAGCTTGGGAAACTCAGCATTGCTACATTAATGCAGCAACATTGGGTTTGTCACATTTCCAGTAAGTTGGTCTCCCAAACCTTCTGCTCACACTGAAGTCACCGGAGTCAAAAATGAAAATTTTCTGTTATTCATTTAAACCAAATGAAAAACTGTGATTCCTTATTTAAAAATGGTAATAAATATTTTCTAAAGCTGAACTAATACTCCCAGGAAGTACTCTCCACCAAAACTAAAAGATTTAATGCTCAGGGGCACAATTAAATTTTAATGCCCATAACATGGCAAGCCATAAGATTTGATCTACAATCAACGCAACATTTTGCGCCAGTAGAATATCAAGGTTTGATTGTTACACAGAACCGTCACATCTGATTCTTAAAGACCAAAGCCGTTGATATGCAATTACTGTGAAATACTTTAATTTAACACAGAAGAATACACAAGGAAAAAACTGTCAGCTACTATTATATACGTATAAGCATGAAGCAACACATAAGCTAGAAATCTTCCGTTCCACTTATATGTCACTAATACTATTTCAAGGAAGTTCTCAAAGAGAAATGATTTATCAGAACTGCTATGTGAACCATTGGGTGTACCCTGCCTCTTGTCCAATGACTACTGGAGATGGGAAAAGATGGATGGATGTTATCTTTTCCCATCTCCAGTAGTCATTGGGAGATGGGAAATCCATGAGTGGATGGATGCGTAAAAAAATTGTTGTGACAGGAGAAACTAAAGACCGTTTACTGGGTATGTAATCTAAGTTTTTTTTTTGGATCATGGTGAAACTTACGCACATAAAATGGGGATACCTCCTTAAGAAACAGGTCAGAGAAGCTAGGTAGTCTACCTAGCCAATAGGAAGTTTAGATTCCAGTGTGTTTCAACCAATCAGAATGCAGACTGCCGCTGTAGGCCCCGCCCTTCTTCCCCGTGTCTGCAGCATTGTTTGTGTGTGGAAGAGATCCGACGTGAGGAAGACACTGTTGAGCTGTGCAGCGTGAGACTCTATGTTAAGACGGAAAAAGTACTAGATACGAACTTGCAACAAACTTTTGCAAATAGATTTAACGTTTATCATCCAATTTCTGAGCTGAAAGTAGCTGAAGGGAGTCAACAGACCGAGCTTTAGTTTTTCTGCCGAGTACTGTTAGAACTACCTCGTTAGCCTATTAGCTCTTATTGGCTATTGGGTTCCTGGAAGTTCGTCTCATTCTCCGTTCAGCTGAAGGTAAAAACTACTATATAGAATATGCTTACTTTATACATAATGAAAGTTCATATTACTGAGGTTGAAATATGAAAAATATGTCTTGTTACATTATCTAGTGCCCAATGTGTTCAGACTAAGAGCCACCATATTGTTGTCCCCATCGTGTGGCATTGAGATCAGAGATGCCTTTCATTTGAGTTTTTGTTCTGTGTAGCACACACCTGAACTGGAACTGAATTTGTTTAATCTGTTTCTCTATCACAGTTTAGAGCTCTGGTTACCAGGTTGCACCCAAAAGATTTAAAACTGAAAAACTGATTTAAAACTTGGCACTTGGCCAAGTATTACTGCTATTTTATGTATTTTATTGTGTGTAATTTTATTTTCATAATTGTGAGTTTTGTACAACTGTTTGTCAATTTTATGGTGTAGTTCACTAAAGCCGGTTTGGTTCTTTCAATTCATTTAACTGCCTTTGTGTCTCATTTAAACACCCCACAATGGGCCAATAGCCAAATTTATTGGCCCATTGATTTAATATATTCAATAATCTTCACTGCTCTGTTACAATTGTATTTTTTTTGACTGAATGTTTCATTGTTTATCAAGTATCGTTTTTTCCCATGTTCCGTGAAGGCACTACTTAGCTGCGCACGGTACCTCTAGTCTACAGAGGTAGAAAATGTTTTCCCACGGTCGGGAGAGCAGTTCGGCTTCGAAACGTAGAGATTTGAGCAATTCATTTGTCATTTTATAAGCACAGAAGCAATACAGTTGACCCAGTGAGGTCTAAATACTACTGAGGCTGGACTAAGTTGTGATCAATGTCCTGGTAAATCGGTACATTTGTACTCAATGTGCTTTTCTTTTCTGTGTGAAAATGGTGAAGATTTATTAGTTTATTAGTAACAAAAATAAAACAATAAAAAAACTGTCAAGATTTGTGGAGGCTACGAGCTGCTAGTGGGTTGTGAGTTATGTTAGCCCTTTGCAGTGTAAGCTAGCTCAGTCACATGGTTTAGTTTTTGTTTTTTTTTAATGCTGCTGTGAACCGATTAGTAGTTTAACATGAACTTCAGTGAGTGATTTGATTGTGCCCTGGATATTACTATTATGTTTGTTTGTTTTTTTGATTTAAGAAAATTATATTGGTAACTGGCTAGTAAAATTAATATGTGAAAGAAAATAATTTTTCTCAGAGATGGTTAATTTATTGAATAATTTCATTTTGAAATAAATACTTAAATTAAGGGTAAGGATAGTTAAATTAAGTGGATTGATAATTTTAGGAATTAAGAGCTGCTTGTACATTGTGTTAAGACTGTTTTTTTTGTTTTTGATAGAATCAAAAGCTGAGATGCATGAGACCTGGATGCTGGAGGTATACCAGGACATTCCATACCGCGGCCGCATGCTCCCAGGAGGGCGGTAAGATCTCAGAATTATTTTCTTTTTCTCCACAACGGATTTTTAATTTTTAAATTTTTTTTAAACTTGAGATTACAAAGCATTTTATTTGCTACTTTTCTTTGGGTCACATCTGATTCTATAAAATAACTGATTCCCTAAAAGAGATAGGAGTAATATAACTCGAAATACCTCAGGACAAGTGAACCTTGACTGTAGAAACTGATGTAGACAGTACGTTCAATGGACTGCACTGAATTGAGCTCAATGGGTGAGGGAAACTGAGAGTTGAATGTTTTATTTATTGTGTCGATGTGTTTTGGTGTGTTCACTGATGTCCCTCATTAAAGTCATTCAGGTTAAATTCTTACAGTCCACTGTGTTCTTTACCAAAAATGCTTTGGGTGTGTTTTATTGTGGTGATAGGTTTGTTTTCCTTTTCACCTTGTACAGTTGCCATCGCCAAACCTCCCACGGACCTAAGAGAAGTGACCCTAATTGTGTAAACTTTAGTTGTTTCAACAAATCACAGCAGTACGTAGATAGATATTTAGGTATTCTGGAATACTCAATTCACAAAGGGTTACAGGTTCAAGAAGGTAGCTGGGTAAAACAGGAAAGTAAGAGGAGGATCAAGCAAGGAGTGAGAGCAGGAACTGAGTTGAAATACTGAGTGTTCTTTATCCTAAAGTGAATAAAGAAGTGAAACATTTCACCAGCTTTTACAATCTAGATCTGTGTATTAAAACAGCGACATTGGCCACTGATTTAAAAATGACTCTTCTTAAACTCCTTTCACACTGTTTCCTATCTTCCTATGTTTGTTGGGATATTGGAAAACTCATGTAACATGAGTCCAAATTAACGGGATTTTGTAGAAGATCAAATCCTGCCAACTCTGTGAAGAATATGTCAGTTTGATGTGTTCATTAGTTGTAGTGGAAAAATTGACACAGGTAAATGAAAATGTCATTTGTAATTTCCTACAACTTCACATTCATTTGTTTGTCTGGAATTGTTTCGCAGGTGACACTTTCACTCACAATCTCAAATTGATTATACATCCATGTGACTATTTGTACAAGTTTGGATTTTGTGCTCTGCAACTTCTCACATCGTCATCCACAAATCTTCTGATCTTGAATATAAGTGTGAATGTTTTGAAACTTATTTACCTGCATAGACAACCAGCATCTCTATGTGGTATGTCTTAAATACTGATAAGACACGTTACTTAAACTGTCTTTTGAACTGCTGCTAAGAGTGCAGCCACTTTAGGACTGTAGGAAGCAGCTATAAACACTGTCTTAAAAAAAAAATCAGTTTTAAATGAAGCTGGTTAAGTTGGCTCTCTGCCTGTGGAAAGTTTTGCTTGTTGAATTTTTTCTAGCCTCTATTAAAACCTGTCTCTAGCTAGAATTCCACTCTAGAGTTGGTTTGCACAAATACTAATCATTATTCTATACCTATCTTCAAATAGACCTCATAATATTTAAATACCTTTTAAATAATAACAGAAATATATGCATCGAAAAAACTGTACGTTATCACATAGGAACGTCTGCCCTTCACAAACAGTAAATCTGCCATTTCTATTGTTCATAACACCTCAAGTCCCTGGGGTCTTTCTGTCTTAGTCACCTTTTTTGGTTATATGTTTGTGTGTTCTTTATGTGCTTATTTTATTTTTTGCAAAGAGAAAAATGGGTGGAAAAATCTTGCAAAAATGTTCACAGGTTAGTGTTCCATTTTTGTTGACCATAACTGTATTAAAAAGTAAACTCAGTAAAAGCAGATTTAAGGGAGCAATAAAAGAATGTGGGAAACACTAAAAGTTGCATGTCTAAAAGTGAAAGGCAACTTCAGTATTGTCAGTATTTCAAAGAAAAATATTTCACTCAGTCACTCAGCTATATTAAAAAGTATTAGTCACACACAGAACCACACAAATAAATATTCACCAAATGAACTTCAGACATAAAAAGACTTGCACACTGAGTTGTCCATGAAGCTAATAGAGTCTTCTGCTCCCTGGAGAGTAAGTGACAAGTTGAATCAGCTTGAGGAGTTGAAGACTTGTTCGTCCCTCTGGTATTTGCTTCCATGTAGAAACATCAAAATAAACACCACTGTAGAAACAGACTTAAGCCAAGTGAGTGGCTATATTTCTCTGGCTAAGAAGCACTTATATCACAATTCTAAAAATTATGTGGTAAATCAAATGTATAAATAAAATAAAACAAAGAATAAAAAAAACAATAAAATATGCATGTGATTAGTGTACAAATTGAGCTTATTTCAAATTAGCAGTGTGATATTTATGTTTTGGAAAAAAAATCAATTTTTTATGTTTTGTATCATGTTATGTTATTCCATATCAAAACCACTCAGCCCTGCTGTTAAAGTTTGAAGTCAGATAAAACAAATAAAAATAAATAATTAATCTGAAAGCAAATATCTGAAAAGTTTTGCTTTTTAGTAAATATGGAGCTCTACAAAATGCAGAATACATGCAGTGAACCAGCTATTACCATAGCTTACTCACTGGTCCCTTTTGTTGCTGAATATAAGCTCATACGTTTCTGATTTTACTGCTCTCTATGCCTAAAGGTAAATGTGCCATTATTTGCAATCCAAAGGATTTAACTGGCAGGTTTCAGCTGGTGTGTGCATTTAAACAAACGGACAAACAACATAAAAAAAAAAAATCTGCTTCATTTAGCAGTAGCCCACATTTTGAGTCAGTCACTGCCGACCGACAGAGAAAATTAGGGGAAAAAAACTTTTAACAGAAACCCCAAAGCTACTTATTAAGTTCCTGCCAACATTTTGTTTCCCAAATAAGATTAGTCACTAACCTTTACATGGCACTGTAAATAAATAATCATAATTTTTGTTTTAGAGAGTTACAAATAACATAAAATAACTTCACAATGTTATGGTCTGGTGTGAACTCGAAAGGCTTTTTGATGCAGTTTGCCAGCTGACAAGCTATGCCCAATTTGTCAGGCCACACGGGAGACATCCTAACCAACAAAAATTCCCACACATCCTACTTGTAATTAGCACCAGGAGGCTGACGTGCCCATTTTTCTCCCAGCTGGCTGCTCGTATTTGTGGCAAATTCAATATGACATGAATGCGGTATTAACATCGGTGGGGAGATGTCAGCAAAGAGTCCCGCGGCATATTCCTCCAACTCTATACAGTTTGGCTCTTAATGAGATTTTTCGATGTAATATGCCTCAGAATTCCACAGTGCTGACAGACCTCTATCAATAATTTTATCCACATACTTAATTCTTCCATATATTGGGTAAAAATACACAAAATCTTAAGAAAACCTTTTGGTGTATATTCTATTCGAGAGCTGCATCTGAATAAATTATAGTATCAAAAGATTAATTTACTTCGGGAATTCAGTTAAAAACAGTAACACTCATATAATTTAAAGATTCTTTCCACCCAGTGATATGTCTCAAGTATGTATTTCTGTGAATTTAACACTCCGCTTCTCAGAACATTTTATTATTACATAAGATCACAATACAGATTTAGTTTTGAGAAAACACATAGTAGGACCAACAGAAGTAGATGGTAAGACTCAAGTCATCGCTGTCTGTCAAAACATCATGCTGAACCACGAGCAACTTGAATTCTGTGCCCTTTCACTCTTCCTCTAGACCAGGGGTGCCCAAACTCGGTCCTTGAGGCCCGGCATCCTGCATGTTTTAGTTCTCTACCTGGTTTAACGCACCTGGATCAAATGATGGCTCGTTAGAGGCCTAAGAAGAACACTGACATGCTGAAAAGGTTGTTGGTACTACCAGGGAGAGAACTAAAACGTGCAGGATGCCGGCCTTCGAGGAGCGACTTTGGGCACCACTGCTCTAGACACTGGAAACTTGATTTTCAAATAAAATGGCAATTTAATTTTTATTTGAAAAGAGAAATTTGGACCAGTCCTCTTTTAGTCCATCTTGGACAAGATACTTCTGATGCTGTCGCTGTTTCAAAAGTGGCTTAATCTTAGAGAATGCTGTTGAAACACCTATTCCAGGTTTTTCCAAGGATTTGGGTCATTTTACACAACGTGAACGACACTCGAACCTCGTCTACTGGGCTATCAGGTGTGAAAGCACCCTAAAATGACAAGAGGTCCTAAAATAGCTCATTCTGAAAAGAGTTCAAAATAATCAAAACTAAACTCGCATTATTTGAGAATGACTTTGTGGAAAAAAATGTAATTAACATATTTTGTTAATATGTTAATTGTTAGGTTCCTTGCACAAGGAACCTTCCGCTTCCTTGTGCAAGGAAGCGGAAGGTTTTCATCATGCAAGGTGTGTTCAGGTTAATGAATTTAACACAATAACAACAGGGTGTCATGTGGAAAGCATAGAAGATTTTAAGAGTTTATGAGGCATTGGATTTAATCCTGTAAAGTTTATTAAAAGGGCAAATGTTTGAAAAATTTCAATCAAAATGCAGAAGCAAAGTCATGGCAGCATGACTCTGCCAATGTCTGAAGAACTCTTAAGTGTTTATAAGTGTTCTGTCAGGTGATTTAACAGGAGTAGCTGAGGTTCCAAGGTATGGGGACTTTTCTTTCTTTCTTTCTCTCTTTGCTTTACTTGCTCACTTAAACCTGCGCACACACATATTCACAAGCATGCTTTACTACCTAGTTGTCCTTGCTGTGCCTCATAAAGGCAGACTAAGGAGGCCAGGATGGTTTCAGGCAATAAAATAGGGGGACTATGAAATAGCATTATACGCAAAGACACAACAGATGGCTACTGCTGCTACGTCTTCACTAAATATGACACCAGAAAGGACAATGTGAAGAGGAGTAGTACTTTCTGCATATATACATCCTACTGAATGAGGACACAAGATCTTGTTATAGACAAGGTTGCATATTTAAAACTGTACTCAACAGATGCTTATTGTGTTGTAAAGTGAAAAAAGAACATTAAAAAAATAAGATGATGAGCCCCAGTAGGGGGCAGAATTAGTCCAGAAACAAACTGATTAAAGAGTAGAAGTTAGAAAAATATATCTGGCTATCTAACAAGGTGTTTTTAACTAAGATAAAAATGTCGCATGGTATATTGCATCACACTGTCAGAATATGACATCTGGTTGCTATGGATGCAGCTTGTGTATCTTTTATCTTCATGGCAACTTAGTTTGCATTTCCTTTAGTTGCTTAAAAAAGCATTTAAAACATAAATTTCCTCTAGTGAAGAGGTTGGGAGTAGTGGGGGCAGACTCTGTGTTGTTCAATGGATCACTGGCCTAATTGTTACTCTAGAGAGTTGTGCCCAATAAAAAAAAAAAAAAAAGACGGAGCGTAGAGAAGAGAAAGCAGGTGTTTCAGAAGTCTAGGGATAAATGAAATGACACAAGAAACCTGATTCGACAAACTATCTTAAGAGAATTAGCCTAGTCAACGCTATTGGACAAATAATGGTTGTTGAGACGATGAAAGCACCTTAATTGCTGTGTCTGTTTTCAAGTGGTAGCACCTTTTCAGCCACATCTTAATGACATAGAAGGATGACAGTACTTAAATCCCCTTAAGCCAGAATTTTAGAATGAGATTTTTAATGCAGCACAAATAGTTTATTTTTTTTGTTTTGTTTTTTAGACACAAATAAAAGCAAACTATATCTTAAAGAAAATGTTAATAAAGGTACAAATATGCAGTTTTCCTAGAAATATTTCCTATGGTTTAATGTGGTAGTTTGTAGCAAGTAAATAGGAATTTAGTGCAAAGCGTAATCTTGTTTTTTAATGAGCACTTAATATATCCACTTCCAATGTGTGAAAAGTACTTCAAACATTTTACCTCCCCAAGACTGTTGGAGAATTAACCTGGTCTTTCTCAGCATTTACTTCTTGCTTGGTGTGGATGTTTGTAAATGTAGGTCAAAAAAAAAGTTACATTTGTTTTATTCAAAAAACATAAAAAAAGCTGTGACCTGTCTCAACGGTCATTGGGTTTCCTGTGCACTAGCGATTGCCTTCATATGAAATTCTGCTTGATTTTAATCTCCCTTCAGTGCTCTGTCTGGGTTTTCTCCCAATGAGTTGGATTTCTACAGTTGAGTTTCAACTGGGTCAATCAGCAAACAGATGAAGGACTGATGTAATTTTCTGCACTGTTTTAGATTTGCAGTCTGCCTATGTTTGTGGTTTGGCAACGAACAAAGCCATTCAGCTCATCTTGGCCACCCTTTCAAATATTGAGCAATTGCAGTTGGAGCAAGAGGAATACACACAATGTGTATATAAACATATATATATACATATATATATATGTGTGTATATATGTAATTTTCATATGTTTGAGGAAAGAACAGTTTCAAATGTTAATAGTAGTCATGGATGATGTTTTGTAGCATAAATGGTTGCTACATCCTGCTTCTGCATACATGCATCACCAAAGAGAAGTCAAAGAACCATTCCCGTTAAGATATTTTCTTTCAACAGGACAATCTGTTTTATGAATACTGAGTTTGCTAGATGATGTTTATACATAGAACACATAATCTGCATATAGATTTTCTTTTCTGATCTCAAAGGACTTTTTATGACAGAAATTTGTTTTAAAAATGCCTGTTTGCTTGAACAGAAATTAAAATGTTATGATTTATTAATATTTCATTCTTTTAGATCTGTACAATGCAGTAATTTTGCCTTTACGCTTTAGGCACATATTTTACTTCCTTTCTTCTTTAAATTGTGGCAAAACAATAATAGTACATAAGGAATATTTTAGTACTAAACTTTCTTGAAACTGATTACTATTTTTCTGAAATTACAAGTGAAGCCATGATTATACAGAAAATGTGTTCTAAGATGCATCTCACAGGAGACGCCTGTCTAACTGAAAGGTAAGACTTCAGTTTTTATGTGCGAGTTGCTTAGAATACCTTACATTCCTTATTAATTTATATTTTGCTTTAAAAGCACCAGAGTAAATCTTTATTTTCTTTACTTCATTGTGTCATGTTTCCCCAAGCTATTTCTGTCTTAAATTTTTTATTTGGCCACTAGCTGTTTCTTTGTCTCTTCACTTGTCTCTTATTTTCAGTAAAGTGTGTTCTTAAGGTCATTTTTGGGGGGATTTAAGATTTTTATCTCTGGCAGGCTATTGCGAAAACACCATTTGTTCCCAGTTTTGTTAGCAACATCAATGAAAAATTCACAAAATACCAGAGTTTGACAGACAGCTGAGTGCTACGGTGCTACAAGCCAAAACTTTGTGTGCATGCTTTTTTCCTTGAATTAGAAAAATCCTCAAAGAAAACTGAAATATTTTCAAAAGGCCTGGAAAACTAAAACAACCTTGAAAAATATAAGAATATCAGGTTCATTTGAAGCAAAACTGTGACTTGGCTCTGCAATAAATAACTGTCAAATATATTGACTGAAATTTACTGTGATATTTGTGGACTAATGCTGAGTGCAGAATTTTTTTTAATAATTTCTTTATCCATTGTTGATTTCATAACTACTAATTCTCTGACGTTAAGTTACAGTGATCTCAGTGATATATTAACACTTACGGTCAATTACTACCTACTTTGCTGCATCATTCTCTGTCAAGCTCCAGAAAATGTTTAAACATAAAAGATAAGTTAATTTTTCTGTGAAATGTGTAAAATTTGTTGCATGAAAACATTCATCAGAGGTAAATTGTGGCAAACGTTTTTTCTTTTTATGATTTCTTTTGTCTTGTCTCAGGCCATTGGTGTGAGACAAGGTCAAGTCGCATGCAAACATTTATATTCATTTGATTTTTATGCCTAATTTATTCAACCCTTGGTTTTATTTCCATCCATTTCAAGGCCAGAGTTGTGAGATTTTCCTCTTCATTTATGTCCCTTTTGTATTTAAATGTCTTCTAACTCAGCTAACCAATTAAGAAAGCTACAGATATATTTAACATGCACACAAAAAGATGTGTACAGTGCAGATCCAAAACAACTTTCAAAGTAATGTGTACTCTTTGGAGGTTGATTCGCTGCGACAAGTCTTGTGTCATTTGCTGTTAGGATGTGTCACATCAGTAGTCTGGAAAATGGAGGTTGAAAATGGATTGATGTGGTGAGGTGGTGAGAAGGTCAGCATGTTAGAAAGTGATATTTATTTGACCATATAATTTGGATCATATTTATCAAAGGGTGAAACTAAGCTTTGATCATTACTTATTAATGCAGACTTGGGGATTTTATTCATTGATTTGAAAAGTTATTTGTTTTTACAGTTTTCTGCCAAATGGTATGTTTTTATTTGTGAAAGATATAGGCATGCTTACACTTCACAAGGTCCCTTTCACTTCATGCTTAATCCCATGTAACAGGTGTTTTTCAAAACGTCAGCATTCATGTGTCATGTCACTACAACACAGCAGCTACTGTGTTTTTTTTTTCATGCAATGACTACTATGAAAGGCTCAGCCTGGGAGACTTTCACTGGCTTAATTTTTTAATAATAATTTAATCTGTAACGTTAAAAAAAAAACGTATGGCTGACCTGAAAAAAGTTATTCTGTTGAAGATGACCAAATGTAGGATATTTATGAGAAGAAATGCATACACAAGGAAATATGTCCATATTAGAATATTTAAATGTAAATATTTTGATACCTGAGCAAAACATTTTTTTTTTTCATGTTCAGTAATAATTTCAGAGCTTGCTCTCTGTGATTTGTGGAAAGGAAAACCAATTTCAAACTAACTCTTAAGATCTGAGCTTCATATAAACAGTTTAATTCCAATTAATAGTTTACACCACCTGCTACTTTGAAGATAAAAAATACTCAGTTACTGTAATATAAGTGTGAACCTGTGTTATTAAAAAAAAGTACTCTGGACTATTTTTTAGTTGGCCTGATTCTACTTTACATCACCATTCAAACTCTTGTACTTTTTGTTGCAAAGCCATAAACCCCAAAAGATAAGAATCTGGGTAAGTGAGTGTGATGACAGCTTTACTGCCTTGGGGACAAAGTGTCTTCAAGTCCCTTGTTTTCAAAACTTTTTTTTGTTTTCAGTAAAAAAAAAAAAAAAATCAGCATGGCAAGGATGTGACACTGACTTACAAGACAAACACTTATATGGTTGCCCCGAAATAGTATGTATGCCCTCACTCCACACATGTACTTCCACAGACCACACGCTGACTTCACAGAGCACTTTCTGCCTGTTGGGATTCAATTAGTGAAACTTAAATCATATTGAGATGAAAACAGCATGGCCTAATGGGTTTAGCTTTACATATGTCCTCTTCTTCCCTATTATATTTCATTAATAACAAGTTGACTTGAGAGAGAGGGGCCTTGGTTGGGAAGAAAGCACCGAGCAGAAAATGGTACCACAACCCTACTGAACAGCAATATTTAAGAAAATAAAAAATATTACATATAAAAGCATAACCCAGTACTTAAGTCTCAAATTTACAATATCACATTGTTTTCTTGGGGTGATGTGTTTTCTTCCCACTAAATTGAGGATAGCAAAAGTCCATACACATTGAAACATCCATCCATCTTCTTCCGCTTATCCGAGGTCGGGTCGCGGGGGTAGCAGCTTCAGAAGGGAGGCATTGAAACATCATATACACAATTGCACTCATTTAAAATTTTCCAGTTATTTTGTTGATTCATATTTAAATTATTTTCATTTCCAATTGATGGTGGCTGAGTTTAGGTACTTAGGCCTCCAGGTTTTAATAAACTAGTTTTATGGAGGAGAACTTTTGCCTCGAACGTAGCTGTGATTGGCTTGTAACGTACCCACAGTACCCTTGCTGTCCCCTCAGATGTTGGGGCCAATTGTCTGTCAGGGACATCTGGACGGTTGGTGCGCATCTGTCACTCTTGTCTTTTTGATGCACAACGCACCATTTGGTTCTGTCAGACCCCTGTCAATGTTTTTCAGCTCATTTTACTTGTTGAACAGTTGTCAGGTCAGTCAGTCAGTCAGTAGAAAAAAGATCTCATTGGCCAGTTGGCATATTGAATAAACCCTGTTCCATATGAAAGTCTGTCACATTTTGTGTCTATAATATAAATGTGTGTTGTTAAGAGGTGTTATGTGGATCTAAATACGGGTAAAAGTACATGACCCAATATGAGAAGAATATTTTGCTTGATACATCCTCATTTTTTACATCGCATGTGTTTAAGAATGAAATATGTAAAATTCATAGTGTGCACCTAAGTTAAGATTGGTCTTACTTTCGACCTGATGCCACCGTCTTATTTTTTTTTTATATTGCACATGTTATTGTTGTGAGAATTTGGATTTTTGCTTCAAACAGATGGCATCTCATGGCTGTTTTGATGTTGATGTGGAGGATGAATCCATGCTCTGGTACCACACTGCAGTTTTGCAGGGGAACATTTCTCCAATTGAAGTGATTAGAAGTCGGAAAGACTCTCTGAACTAAGGTTTCTCTGATCTCAAAAGCCCTCTCTTCAGTGTGAGGAAATTTTGTAGCATGTGGTCTTTCAGAACCAGTAGTTTAGCTGCATCGCTCTGTGATTTAAAGTGGTCAGTTTGGTGTGTAAGAACCGAAAGTTCTTTACACCTTCACATCATTATTCTTCTTTAGTAGCTGCATATGCCACTAACCAGTCAGCAGACCAACAATGATTTAAAACAGGATGATATCACAATAATGTACTATTATCACAACATATCTGCAATACCCATTAAGCTGAACAAAGACTTTCTTTGTTGCAGTACTCTAGAGAAGGTGTCTCTTAAATTTATGCCTTTCTATATCTGTTGGTGAAAGACAAGTACAAAGATGAAGGCATAAAAGGATGAGAGGCTCATAACAACATTACTACTTATCTCCCTCATCTTGCTGTTTCCGCTCTGTTATCTCTTTCAACTTCTCTCAGTTTCCCCAGTTACTTTGTAATGATTCTGTCCCACAGCAGAGTTCTCAGCCCAAGCAATCATTAGATGGAGGAAGGATAGAGTGAGCAGCAGAATCGCAGGAAAAAAAAAATCAAATTTAATGTGGAGGGTAAAAAAATAAAGAGGAGCGAAAACAGGGGAGGAAACAGACATGACAATGGGAAGGAATTTAAAAGATGCCCCCAAGTGTGTAAGATGCAATGACAATTTTAACACCTAATTATATAGTTGGCTAATGTTAAACAGGGCTTTGCAATGGAATTGCACAAGTTTATGGCTTTGAGCTGGCCTGCCTATGAATGAAATTGTTTAGATGTTTGTTTAGAATTTTTTTGTTTTGTTTTTGTTTTGCAATGACAGCTTATTTATTATAGATAAGATAAGATAAGATTTATTTGTCATTGTCATCAACAGATTACAACGAGATTGAGATTTGCTCAATGCTTTTTATGCTTTTTCACATAGTTAATTGGTAAAGTTATTTTTCATGGTTGTAAAATAATAATAAAATAATAATTCAATTTATTTGGCATCAGTAATATGCTTAAGTTAGCACAAAAAAGGACCAATCCTGCTATAATTAAGAATAAATACAAAAATGAATAAATTACTCATTAAAAATAATTACAGGGCCTAAAAGCAGTTTGGAAAATTTCTATACCATTAAATGCAACAAGATAATGAAAAGAACAGATTTATTTAATAAATCATCTATTACTTAAGGTTTAAATGTACATTTCAGTTTTTATGTTTTGTAATTTAGGTTTGTGTTTTAGAACATATTGTTTATTAAAACCGATAGTTTTTGGTAAATTTTTTTCTTGAATGCTATATTTTTTTTGGTTTATTTACTATAAGGCCTTTTTCTTTTCCAAATTTATTACCACCTGCATATACGTAAAACATGTGTTTTCCTCTAAGAATAAATTATTTCAAGTGATTTTACTATCTATTTTTTAAACACTGAAATATTTTCTCCTATATTTCCTAAGCCAATTTATTTCTGTTTTTTTTCTGGGTGGGGTTGTACTAACGTTTTGTGTTTTCTGTCAGCATGACACAGATGGAAAAGTAAAAACATAGTGGTCAGTCGTTGGGACATTGTCACCACCTCTGCTTCTCCTCTTAGCCGAAGCCTTATCAGTAGGAAGTAGGTGCAGAGCCAAAGACCTGGTTTTGCATGCTTGGTATGAAAGTATCCATCTGTAAGATATGCATACTGTGAAGTGAAATGCAAATAGAGATTTTCAAAAACAAATGAAAATCTGAAAAGTGTGGCATACATTTGTATGTACCCCCTTAAACTGCTTTGCTGCTTCACAAGTCATTGCAAACAACTGCACTCAAGTTTCCAGAATAGCAATTTATAGTTCACTTTTATTTAATTAAGCTTAAAAACAACAATTTTGTGTGTCTCTTGGAAGTATAAATACATAGTAAAGGGACTTTAACTGTTTTAATGAGCTATTTGGATGATTGGGGTTTAAATGACTAAGTCAAAAATCTCTAGACATTCTTGATCATTCAGGGTAAATACAAAAAAAATACTTTTTATTGGGCTAGGAAAGGATTCATAGATATAAATTACCCTCTAGTCTCTCACAGTAGTTGTGTTCTTACAACAAACATTAAAAAGTAAACTGTTATAAAGAATGAAATGGGCAAAAACTTTGAATTGGTACGAATGATGTGCTCTCATTGCTTTTAAGCTGTTTTTATTGCCACTGTGACCAGTCAGCATTCTTTTTCACTCTTGCTATAAGAAATGGTAGCGAATCCATCAAATGAAATAATCATTTAGGCTTGCTAACTAAGCATTGGATCGTGTATGTTCTGGCTTCTGCTGGTGGAAACTTCTCAGTAACTTTGGCTGATAGGTGCATTGCCATCACTGTTTGTCTCTGTGCTGATGTAGGTATCAACACAATGGCTCGGGAGGAGATTTTAATCTAAAAAGAACCTGGCCCTATTGAACAGTGCATTCCAGAGACTCTCCGAAGATATCGCAGTGCCAAAATCTATAATAGCTTGATATATCTGCTAGTTCTTTAGCTGTGTGTGGTGGCATTTTTCCAGCTGTCTTATTTTGCTCCCTATTTTCTGAGGAAAAAGTGAGCTTGTTGTTAGGTAAGACATTAGACAAGGTAGAAAACCTACAAGAGTCCCGAAAACCTGTTGTGTGATGTGTGGCTTTTTTTCCCATCATCACTTGGCAGAAAAGCTCCAACTACTCTATTAGAAATACTCATTTATAATCTAAAACCGGTGAGAATGAAATATAAAACACCATTTAGTCTGTTGGTATATGAGCTTTGCAGTGTTTGTTCTTGTTCTTGTATACACGTGTCTCTCCTCACATCTAAAATTTATGTCCAAAGATTGAAATGGTTAAAGAAACGGTTGAACTGTTTCAGTTTTCCTCTACCAGAATTGAATATAAAATGTCCTGGTACCTAAAACAGGTAATTATTAAGTTTTTCATGGTTTTTAGTGAAGAAACAAACCCACAATTTCCACCTCATAAATCTCCAGCCAGAATAAAAGGCTGAAGATGGGGATATTCATGACAACTTTGAGCTTTCAGAAATTAAGCTAGCTGTGCAGGATGACAAGAACTACAGTATGTTGTGGCATTAACATAATAATTAAGCATTATACATACCATTCATCAGGCATCTGTGACTTCTATTCTACCGGCATTACTAGGAAATCTATTGAGTGATTCTGTTAGACAAAACTATTTCTCATTATGAGAAATTTTACCACCCCCAAACACATGTATTTTTCAAAAAACTCTTTAGAGTCAGATTTTGCAACTGATGTGAAAGGTGGTCTTCTAAAGGCCTTTCACCCCACCACAGGAAATGTATGCAGTAAGTGTGAAAAGAATGGGTTTACTGCAGAAGGTCATTCAATGACAGGGATATAACCTGCTTTTCCTGCTGGTGCTGACCAGGGTGTTCAGCATATCCACCCTGTGATAGACTGATTATACTGTGTGGACTCTGCAAACTTGGCATGCTGCCTCTCCACACGTTTCCTGTCCTAGTTTACCAATAGCAACACCTGGTGGTTCAGATATAACTCTTTAATGTATATGTATAATATCAAGTTTTCTGTTAGGTGTGTTGTTCATAATTCTATGTATTTGATCCCCTTGGTTATTGTTTAATTGTTGTACCATTTTATAAGGTAACTTGTCTTATAAATCCAAATTTGAGGTTTGGATTGTTTGGTTTAATTAATGTTTTTGTCCTTCCTATTGTTACCTTCTTTGTCTTAAGTGTTCAGGTTCTTTTCACTACTGTCCACAAATCTGTATTGAATTAGATTTATGTATGTTTGCACGCTACCATACAATATGAAAATCCGACATGACAGAATAAAAGGCTGTTTGGTTTTGTTTTTTAAAAAAGGAGAAAAGCATACACGTGGAAATGGAAACTTTGAGAGCAGTTGTATGCGATTAAGGCCTCCCTAATTGCGCTCTAAAAATAGTGCTTATTTTGCTGAGGACTCCTTTTCATTGTTACTGCTGAAGAAGCCAGTTGTGCCTGAAGGTGTTTGATTGCCTTTTTTCAGCTTGCCATTAAAGAGAATAAAACAAGCATTTTTTACAAAGAGACTATATTTAAGGCAACTCCATACTGCTACAATTTTAACAGAGCTGTAAACAACAAAGCAGTGAGAGCTTATCAAACACAAGCCTTAATGTGCAGAAATCTAAAACATTACACATGCAATATTACACATTTTTTTGACAAAACAGTGACTGCATCTACTATAAGTCAAGCTAAAAAAAACCAACAAAAAATGCATCATATTTTTCCTCCTTATTGCATATAACATTAATAAATTATGTATTACAACATAGTAGAGTTCTATGTTGAACATAGAATCTGTCAACATTAATAAACAGTGCAGTGATCTGGACAAGCTTGACTGATATCAGTTTCAGCAGATTAAATCAAACATACTAAGGATTTGGTCTTGTGGTTTTTATCACAGCATAAAAAGGAAAAGGAGTTTACATAATTTATAAACAGGAATTTACAGGTCATTGACCATTATCTCCTGCTGGGTAATCATTACTGAAATGTTACACTTTGGGCTTTGACTACCAGAATGCTGAGGAGGAACATCCTTTGTGCACTCACTTAGCAATGAGGTGTCAATCCCTTATGAAGGCACTGCACATATAGTAGTTAAATGCATCTGTGCTCAGACTTTAAATTGATGCTTCATATGCAGGCCATGCAAAGAATCGTTCCTCACTCTTCCATATAAAACAAATCCAACAGTCTAGTGCAAAAATGTCTGACAAGCAGAATTTTCTTTTTGAAGTTCTGAGGTCCTATTGTTGAAGCTGCCACAATAGTGTTACTAAGAGTTCAATGATCCAAATGACTGTTTAAAACTGGTTGATAAGTCAAAAGAAACATATCAACCTTAATTTTTCACTCACGACTGACAAGGAGACATGAGATATGTACATATAAAGTATTGTGAATGTAATTAGTAATATGCAATGTCTCCTATGTGTTCAAAACAATACATTCATAATCAATATCGACTGAAGTCCTTCACTGTCCGTCAGTCTGTTTTAATGCATTTATAAAGTTTTTAAAAGATAGAAGTTGTCACTTATTGATTTTTACTGACATTTTTTAATCGACTGTCAAAATTGCTTTTACACAATTGCCACATACGAAACAAACCAAAAAATCTCTTATTGTGTAACTGTTTATCTGAATTTTAGGCAAGATAGAAGATGAGTACATTGTCTATTCACCCATGCATAATTAGTGCTTGCTTTGTATTGCACAATTTCTGCTGTTTTCTGAAAGACCTGAGGGCACTGCCAATTACAAGCGTAGATAAATGTTGCCTCGGGGTAATTTTTCAGTGCCTAATCTGACAGAAAATCCTAGCAAAATGTAATAAACTACACAAGATGTATTGATAAAATGTATTCTAAAATAAAAGTACCATGGTTTGAAAATGAGATAACCTTTTGTAATCTGGATAAAAAACCCCATAAAGTTTCCCTCAAAGAATGTCCATCCATTGTCTATATCCACTTATCCCTGCAGGCTCACAGGAGAAATAATGCCTGACTCAAACGGTTATCTGGCAAGAGGTGGGTTTGAATTCAATCCAAAATTACTTTATTTTTCCCAAAGGAAACATAAATGTAATTCATATCATCCATCCAAAATGTTCAAAGAATGTCCCTCTGGATGATGAAACTGTGGGAAGGAAGAATCTCCAGGAGCAGTCAGTCCTGCGACAAATCTGAAGAGTCCTCTGACTGAAGACTTTGCATTATGACAGTGTCATCACTGTCATAACATGGTAAAAGCTCAGTTTCCAGGCACCTGAGACAATATTCCACAGCAACATGTCCTGGATGATACCGTCAGTTGTGTACCGTCAGATTTATTAAAAAGTTCTAAAATGAAGAACAAGGAACTTCTGGAGACGCACTGAGGTCAAATGGTAAAGGAGACTGATTAGTGGCTACTGAGAATCCAATGACAAGCAGAAAACTCAGAAGCTAAGTTACTAACTACTTCAGAGACCAGGCGAGGGTTGGAATAATAAGCAACAGCTTTTGGTTCTTAGATAAAGTAGAGTATGGCATCACAACAAGCAAAGTTTTGTCTGAAGTAAACTCAGAGCTTGGTGATGATGTCACAGCAGGCAAAGCCTTGCATGGAAAGGACAGCTTTAATATCAGCGTTGGACCTCATTGAGATGAGACGTAGATCTCTGAAATAGCCAAAGGTCAAACACAGGAAGGCAGTCTCAGGCAGACAGATCTGTGAGCTTGGCATGGAACACCACCACATTAACAAGGCAGTGTCCAGAAAACAGAAACTAATGAGGTATCTGACGAGACAAGAAAGGAAAATCCAGAAACGGGTAACTGAGTTGTGGTCAGGCAGGCTGGCCACAACTCAGTTACTCAACAACGGTGAATAAAAGGGAAGGCAGACAAGCCAGAATTATAGCAAGAGAGATGTTGGTGTTGGGGATATGATTTTGCCCATTGTGATCAGTGGAAGAAATGGTTTGAATTTCTTCCTCTCTTTGCACTTTAGTCCCTCTACGCATTCATGACGGCACCTTTTCAACTCTTCTGAAAATTGAAGTTGTATTTCAGATATTTGAGATTTCAATCAGTTGCTCTCAGTTGTAAAAACAATACCTTGATGCCCTGGTTATGCATCATAGCAAGCAAAAAGTTAACAGCAGAATGGTCACCAATCCATTACAGGACAACACAGACAACGACCTTGAACACACTCATACCTAAGGACAATTTTGGGAGACCAGTCAACCAAGCAGTCATGTTTTTGGACTGTGGTACAAAACCAAAGTACTTGGAGACAACCTACTCCTGCAGAGGGAGAACATGCAAACATATGTTGAAAGACCCCAGGCCTGGATTCAAACTAGGGCTGAAACGATTCCTCGAATGATTCGAGTACCTCGATTATTAAAATTCCTTGAGGAAAATTTACCTGCCTCGACGCTTTGTTAATTTGTTTTATTATTTAGTGCACCGTGTTCCTACCGGAACATTATTCGCGTTGCGCGGAGCTCTGACTTCCGCCTCTGAGTTGTTGATGAAAGCTAAGTGATAGCAACATAACGTCCAATTTTCAAGTTCGGCCCACGGGGATTTTATTGATTGATGATAATGCCCTGGTTTTCACCATATTTGGGGGACCAATAAGAATCCTTAAAATGACTGGCGCGCTGCCTGGAGTATGGTAGCCTTTCTCCTCCGGGAGCTGCTGGTTGAAAGCGAACGGCGGGAAGAGGCTGCGGGATTATTTATACAGGTAAACGGATAGACTGAACACGGTGGGTGGCTGAGTAGCTGATGCTTATAGTGTAAGTGTAGTTTTACGGACAAACCGCACAATAAATTTCAGTCTCAACAAACGAGTGGCGGAAATCATTGTGGTGGTACATGGCTGGTAGATGAGTTCTGAGTGTGACGAACAAAGGTGCCATAAATATCCTGTATTGCTCCCCTGTTCTTACTTTCATCCCCTGGTCTACCGGTCCCCGGACTTAAGTTTGTCTTTCACCTGGTCTATTTCCCGTATTCTCAAACCCAAAGCTTGACAGGTATGGGGTAAGGTGTGAATTCATCTATTAAACTCACTGAAGATGAATACATAAACTAAAAGCTGGAGCATAGACATTTTTTACAAGCATATTTGTGAGCCTGCCTCTTTATTATTGAATTGAATATAATTTCACATCTTTGTATAACATTTCTTCAGGTTAACTTAGAAAGTGAGCTGTTATTGTTACAGGATAGTCTTCTAAAATACAGAAAAGTAACTGTTAGAGATGCTCAAAAGTGAAAAATTGGACTGAGATTGATATCCGATAGAAACACCGGTGTTATGCCAGATTTACCAATATTTTATTTTATTAAATTCTTTTACCCAATTACTTGATTAATCGTAAGAATAATCGATAGATTACTCGATTACTAAAATATTTGTTTGCAGCAGCCCTAATTCAAACCCAGGACTGCCTTGCTGCAGGGTAATTGTGCTACACTGTGCAGCCCCCAACCCATCCCTTAAGAACTTTGCTTTGAAATTCCTTGATGCAAAGAAATGCAGATTTTCTCTCTCCATGAAGAAAATTATAAATACATAGTGTTCTCATTGCATTATTGCTAGCTTTGAGGATTTTTCATCAGGCTGTGTATGAGAGACCACATAATGAGGAATTATAGTGGATTTTTTTACAAGCCCAAAACCTTTAATCAATGCCAATTGAAAGTGAAAGAGTTTCCATCTCATGATGCACCAAATAGTTTCTATTTTCATTGATCTTTTTCTCTCACAGCCAACTATATTTCTATTTGGCATTCATAATTAACACTATGAAACAGACAGTGAAAGGAACGAAAAGTGCAGCGCTGTATAGACAAAAAATGATTATGAAAGTAAAAGACTCTAAATGGATGATGGTAAATAAAAATGGACAAAAATGGAAATCGTAAATGAACGAGTAGACCGGCAAAGATCAGCAGACAAAGCTAGAAGGTTCGCATACTAAATATAGCAGCCAGTGGGATATAAAGCTGCAGTATGACTCAAATGTGTCAGGGAAATATAATGACAGGATCCAATGAGCATATGTGAGGAAACCAACAAAGGGAGAGGAAGGAAATAGAGAAGCAACAAACACGCGAGCAAGGTGTCTGCCCTCCCTTGTCGGGTGAGGAGACTAGTGTAAATGAGATTGACTCATTTCCCACACAGACACAAGCACCCACTCCCATCTGTCTTTGACAAACGTGCCCTCGTGCACACACAAACACATTTGCACGCACACACCCTGTTGGTACACCCACACGTGTGCACTTGCGCACAGACCAGCAACCAGAGATGAAAGGAATCAATACATTACAGCAGACATCTGAAGAGTCCGATCCACTCCCTGGAGGATCATCTGTAATTGGTCCAGACAAACAACCAAAGGACAACAACAATAACAAACCCTCTGTGCGCAACAAATGCAGCAATTAATAAATCAGAACTGGAATAGCAAATGAAATCTATGAACAAATATCGACAAGGCTTTGAACACATTTCCATTATTCGGAGACTATTGTGGTCTGTAGGTTTCAAGGACCATGTTTGCACAAGCATTTGCATATTTAAATGAGTTACTATTTTATTTACATGTTACCAGTCTGGCTAGTTTTTGGAGTTTGATGTTAATTAGCTACTGCTAGTTTTCTAGCTTATTAGATGGTGAATAATTTAAGATTTAGATTTTTAAGTACACTGCCTCTTAATGGAGCAGAAAAACAAGTTGACCTCAAAATTCTTAAACATGGATTAAACTCACTAGAGCTGTTAACAACCTTTGTGTACATAACAGTAAATGTACTTTATTTCAGCACACTATATTCAACATACATTTTTTCTATCAGACTCATGAAGAAATCTTGAAACATTAACTTGCCGTGTATCTGTATTACAGTCTGTGCTGTTACTGATAAACCAGGTAAACCAGGAGCTGGAGCTGAAATGTGCAGCAGGTTTTTTTTTCTTCTCACAGATCAGAACCACTCTTCAAACTTATTTTTTAACTTAGTATATTTGTTTGAAGGTGTACAAAAGCAATACTACATTGAAAAAAAGCAACATTTGTTCAAAAGGTATTAAGAAAATGTATAAATTACACATAAATAAGACAATTTATCTTGAAAATACAACATAACTGGATTGTTTTATTTTTATTTAAACATTATGGAATTGAAATAGCAAGCATTTCAGGTAACAATCACCCACCACCACAAATATTTTTTTATATAGTTTTTTTTTTATGTGTTTGTCCAAGATTAACATTTTGTTTTTTGGTCTGTACTTTGTTCAACACTTTGTCACTATGGAAAATTTATATGTACCATTGAGTGGAGCTGAGATGAGTTTTTTTCCAAGTTATATTGAGGTTAGGTAAATCATTCTGAGACGTAACATGACTCCACAAAATTGGAGTTTTGAATGATGTTGATTTTTATTACATGACAAACCAGATTAGGATGTTATTTTTGCACTTGTAAGGAAAATGTCTAAGTGCACGTACAACCTATTAAAATAACATAACTGACTTACATATGTTTACCTAACATTTAGAATAACCTGTTTTACCACACAAATATTCACATTGCATTTGCATAAGCTACATGCTAGACTGACAGGATTTTATTCCTAAAGAAAAAAATAATCCTGTTTACTCACTGGATGCAGATTATATTTTGAGTCTGTAGAGTTGGAATGAGGTTACATAAGAACAGCATTAGCAATACATTATAAGCTTAGCTGTCTTGTGGAAGGTTCTTTTTATCTATATGCCTCTACATTTTTGCTTCTAACTTGTTTCAGGTTGGCTTAGTTTTGAACTCTGTATAACAGAGTTTATTTGTGTGTATCTGAGTCACTGACCAAATAAACTATAAGTGCAGCTCACAACAGGTCCTCTCATGTACAATGAGACAGGAGAGGGGCAGCAGGCAGATAAGGAAATGTGACGGTTGTATGAATTTTCACAAATCCTTGAATTCTAATTAAGGCAAAGTTCACGACAACTGTTTTCAATCTTAAAGGGATTAATAAATCATAAAAACTCATAAAACAGTGAATAATCGACTCTATCAAGACAGTAGAACAGAATTTGTTTCACAAAAAAAGCTATTCAAGTGCTATAAAGATGACCAAGCTGTAGCTACTACTGTCTTGGCTTTATACATACTGTAACTCCACATTGTAAATTGTGTGATATTTTTCCAGTAGAGGCTGCACTACTGTAAAACAAGACAGTTGTTTCTGTAAGAAAATATGTATTACTTACAGCCGTGCTCCAAGCCATGGTACTAGCAGAGGTGCAACTATGGGCATTATGAATTATATGCAGACACATTGAAGTGCAAATCTTCTGGGATGTGTGACTGATATGAGCAGAGCTGTGTGTATTCAGCGAGCTGTGCTTGTTACGGTCTTAACTTTTACACTTTATTTTCTTACCACAACATTGTGCACTTTTGTTTATTTTCCTTTATGCTGTGCATTGTAAGCTAATTAAAAATGTGCCACAGAAGCCTGACCAACCAGGCACCATATAATTTTGGGTCGAACCAGCCCAAATTTCAGGTCAGGCTCTGGCTATACATCTCATCTCTACTTCAGAACAACCATGTTATTGTAATTTTTTAAATACTTTTTTAAAAAATCCAGCTCAATCTGAGTGACAGTATCTCCTAAAACTGGTCCTTAAGGCACATTGCTCTTTATTTTTTTTGTCAATTCCCTGCTTCAGCACACCTGATTTCAATTGATGTCTAATTAATAGGCTTTAACTGAACTGCAATTATCTGAATCAGGTTTGTTTAAACAGAGATGCATCTAAAACATGCAGGGCAGTGTCTTGAAGACAGGGGTTGGAAAACACCCTGCACTGAGAATGAGGTGTTTACGTACCTCATCAGAACACAAATCCATAAATTAACATCACAGCAATAAGTTAGACTTACAAACTTTGTAAGTCTAATGTTTGAAAAACTGTGGACTTAAATTTATCTGGGACATTTTCATACATGTATATATCTTTTTTTTTGTTAAGTTTATTTTGGTTATTTGGTAGTGTTCTCTTAATCCTCAAATGGCTTTATAATTAACAGGTTTAATTGAATTTATTATCTGAGATAACCTTTTAAAAGTTAACTTTTCATGAGGCTGAATGCTGAACAAAAAACCTGGGTAATGTGTTGCAGAAGGCAGGCTGGGAGAGAGAGAAAGAGGAACTGGCGGAGAGGGAGAGGGAGAGTACACTGAGGACTGGGAAATGAATCTAACACAAGACATAATAAACATAATAAAAACTAGAGTAAGTAAGAAAACATCTAAACACAAAAAATAAACATAACTGGAATCTCTAAGAAGGGACACAAAAAAATAACAAAATGCAAGTTAAACTCAAACAACCCAAGATCCTGACAGCTAGTGTGATGGGGATTAGATTTTTTTTAAATAAAATTTTGTTGCAGAATCCATGAACTAAATGGAAAACTAGAGAGGAACATAGTGGGATAAGCATTCTGTTTAAACATAATCAAGACATTAACCCTCAAATTGTTTGAAAAGCAAACTAGCTACTTTCTTTTCCCATACCTGATATATCAACTTGCCAGGCACAGAAAACGTAAAGCTGGACAAAAGATAGCTGTTCCACAGCTTTACAACCTTAGCTATGTACCAAATATATTTTGCAGTGTGAAACAATATAGTTGTTGTAGATCACTGCTTGTTATGAGAAGGGTCTGCTGCAGTGGAAGAACAGTTTAAAGATCCAAACAGTGCCTCAGTGGGTATCCAATTCGGAATCTCATAAGATGAACTTGTTTGACCCAGTGGCTAATTTTCTGACTTTTTAAGTCCTTTTCTTTGAAAATATGGACACAGTGTGTATTTAATAACAAACTGTAAACTCTGAATTTAATGTGTGGGGAAGAGGTCTTTCATGGCTGTTTGGTATTTTCTCATTAGTCTACTTTTATATGTGTCAACGTGGACTTCTTCAAATAAATTACAAGAGAAACATAAAAAGGAGCTTGGCTTCTAGTCAGATCTGTGTGTGAAGAAAATGTAGGAACATTTTGAGAAAGTTAAAAGAGATGCTAAGCTCTGTGTATGCAAGAACCTTAAAAGGCATGGCGTGCTTTGAATTGCTGACCTTCATGATTTCCTGAGAGCAATCTTTCGCAACCTGTTACCTGATTAGTAAGTCAAATTTTAGAAAATTGTGGACTTAAATTTATCTGGGACATTTTCATACATGTACTGTATATATCTTTTTTTGTTAAGTTTATTTTGGTTATTTGGTAGTGTTCTCTTAATCCTTAAATGGGTTTTAAAATGAACAGGTTTAATTGAATTTATTATCTGAGATAGCCTTTTAAAAGTATTAACTTTTCATGAAGGACATGGACAGAGTTTAATACCTTGTTTTCTGTCTGCAGAAGCTTCTTCTCTACTTGAATAGATACACAGATGCTCAAATGAAACGTTTGACCTTTTGTTTTAATTCACTCTATGTCAGAAACAGAAAGGCAAATCACAGAGAATAACTAAAGCAATTTTAGTGATCCGTAAATATTACTTTGACACAATCCACTCTGGGGGTCTTATAAACTTTCTCATTACAGCTTTTAAATCCTGTTTGATTCATCTCATCATGTTGATAGTGAATACAAGCAATGCATTTGGGGACAAGAGGTGAGCTGTGAAATCACTGATCCCTTTAACCTTTCCTATCTCTTTTAAATGATTTTTTTATCGAAGGAAAATACCATTTGCTCGTCCATTTAAACAGGAACAGGTTGAGGGAAATGAACACAGACAGGGCTGTTTACTCATTGTTTCTGTGTGCGACAACATTTTATCATAAATTCACCCCTAATTTCACTCTTTTTGTTTCACTGTCTGGTTTAATTCTGCACACTTTAACTTTGCAGTCACTCTAAATTTTTCCATTTCTCCCATCAGCTGCCTGCTCTGCCTTTTCTCAGGAACATTTGTCAATAACTCACTTCCAACCGTAAGTACTCCAAAAAAGAAAAACTTTTTTTTCAACATATCCAAAAATATTCTGCCTTAGAGAATGTTGTTCACTTTAATTATGACCTGAATTCTTTTTTTTTCTTCTTTTTTTAATTTTAGTACTATACTAAACATTTGGAATTGTTCATGGGTTGTAAATTTGATTCATCTTTCTGTGTGTTTAAACTTTCTCTTTGCAGTTTAGCAGGTTTGCATGAGTTAGAACAGTTTTAAAGGTAAGACTCGCAGTACAACAAATTGTGAAAATTCTGACATCCAAACATCACTTTATTCTAAGAAGTGTTTGGAAGTGTTTTTATTGATTTATCAAATCTTTTGGTTTATAATTGGAGTTAAACATATTGATGGGCACTTTCTGTTAAAACACAACCTCTCACCATAATCTCTTTTCATGTTTGACACCGGTATCAAATGGATCAGGAGAAACATGACACAAACATTGCTGCATATTTCTGAGTAGTTATTTAGTTCATTCTCCTCTATACCTTTTGTTGTCTTTAAACCAGGAATGTCAAATGTGGGGTTTAATTGCAATACTGGTAAACAGAGTAGTAAAAGTAGTAAATTCCTATTTTAACTGTATGTCATCTTCATCCCAGAATACTTTATCAATATAAAGTAATAGTGGTGAATTTGAAATACAATATATTTCCAAAAGCATTGGGTCACTTCCCTTTACACACATTATTTTTATATTCCATTCCTAACACAAAGGCCTTAATATGATGTTATAATAACTCACATTAAGATTATAATATCATAAAATTATAAATGAATGCTAAATCAGAGAAGCTAAAGAAGTTATAAATGTGATTTTGATATTGAACTTGAAGTGGTGTAAAACATGTAACTGCAATTAAAGATCACTGATGTGTTGGAGGTAGATGGTAGGTGAAAGGTTAGGAGAAAAGGGGGAACTAACAGGAGAGCAGAGATGATCAATGCCTTACTTGGAAACAGATTGTTGAACAACTTAAACTTTTCAAAGAAAAGGTTGTGCAGGCAACAGATATAGGAGGACCGTTGGGCAACCCTGGGTCATTAGCACAGACATCAGGACATAATGTCTCTAAGACAAAGATCAAAGATGAATATGAGATCATCTATCCAACCAGACAGCCAATGAAACAAGCACACCATCAGTGCTAGCCAATGCAAACGCACCAAAAGGGTGGATAAACCCTATAAAAGGTGAGTGCAAAAGAGTGCAACATGTGGCTTCAAATCGCCCTTCTCTCATCAGCTGGGTACAGACCCCAAAGACAAAGATGAAGACTAAGGCAAAGATGAAGATAAAGTCAAAGACCAAGGCAAAGAAGAAAAACTGGTGCCTTCCTTTCATGAGGTCAGTGCGTCTACATCTCAACGGACCAGAAAGATCATGAGACAAGATGAAGGGAGCTTCAGAGCCGCAAGACAAGAAGCTGTTCATGGGGTGGGACATCTGAATGGAGGTTGTCAGAAACCAGGCGAGTCTTTCACGACACCAGCTTTAAACTGAGTTTACTTCAGTTCTGGACAGGGTAAATCCCAGCAGATTTATTCACCCGTTAGATGGAGAGCTGGTAGCACATCTCCCCTCTCAGAAGAGGAAGCAGAGAGAGAGAGAAGGGGGGAGGGAGTGTTGCGCAACAACAACAGTTTCCTTCATCCATGTTTTTATGGTGTTGCTCAGTAAACTTGTGCACAGTAATATTGGAACAAGAAGGATCAATCTCCGAACTGAACCTACAAAGTTGAGAGCATGAAATGCTGAAGAAGTGAAAGTTCCTTTCACTGACCAGTGAAATAAATTCTGCACCTGCCTCAGTGCAGCCAGACAAGTGGTGTTCTGAAAGCCATTGCAAAACCCAGACTTGTCCATTGACTGGCCAAAGAGTGAGGCATTATTTATCAGACAAGAGAACAAGTCCGCTGCTGTACAGTTTAGTGGAGGGATGCTTTACAACACTGAATAAGATGCTTTGCATTGCACTTGGTTGATATAAGGCTTGGAAGCAGCTGCTGGGCCTATGATACCAATTTCATGAAGCTCTCCACACAACTAATCTGAAGACTTCATTAAGTCTTGAGGTCCTACTATGGTAATGGTTTAATTGTTGTTTCTTTTTGCTTTCATTATGATGCTGCTAGCAGTGGACTGGAGAAATTAGCTGTGAAGAAATTGAATACATACGTACATCGATATTCTATCATACTAGAAATAGGTGAGCTTCTGAGAGCAACCCCTTCTTTCAAACCTGTATAAGCAGTCTGCATTCCCCAAGGTGTAAAATTTTAAACATCTCTGGCCACAGGAGTGATTAAGACACCTGAATTCAAGTAAAGTATTAACCTGACCCAATACTTTTATCAAGGTTGTGTATATTACAGACATATGGATTTTTTAAACATAATAATTTATTCTGTATGGTACATGTTCAAACTCTAGAAAGACTAAACAAAATTCTGGTTCACCTTTCCTTTACCATAATTACCCACATAAAACATTTTTTTATATATACTCACCAACAATTTTGAGAAGTATGCCTTGCAAATACCAGGTGGGACAACATTTGGTCCATAGATTCACCAAGATGTTTAAAGTATTCCTCCTACATTGTGGTCCATTTTGACAAGGTAGCATCACACATTAGAGGCAAATTTGTTGGCAGTATCTTCATAATACAAATTCCCCATTTCATCACATTTAAGATTTGCTCTTTTGGATTGGGATTTAGTGGATGTGGAAATAATTGGCGTACAGTGAAATCATTGTCATCTTTAAGGAATCAACTTGAGATGATGTATGCTTTGTGACATGGTGCATTATCCTGGTGCATTAAGGTTGCTACATGTGACAATCCAAGTATCAGCCATTAATTAAATACTCAGACGAGCTCTTTTGGCACCAAAAACTATATGATGTTCCAAGTGATTTAACTCTACTTTCTTGATGCTCAGCTTAAGCAGCAGCAAATTGTCACCACATCCAGAAGCATGGTTGCATTGATGTTCTGTAATGTGATTGAGTGATTGACTAGTTGCGCTCACATCAACCTCAGACGTGACCTGTTAAGGGTAGAGAGTATATGTTTGGCTTTACCAGTTCTCTAGAATTTTTTCTTGTAAAAAAAAATGTACTGGGCGATACTGTGCTGTCCAGTTAGTTGAGCTGCTACAGGTGTGGACTACTGAGTGACGTACCTTGACATAAATACTCACATTCATAATGTGGAATTGTCAGTTTTGTGCTCGACATGATGGCTGCTCTTCATAAGTGTAGTTTTATGGGAGTATTTTATTTTGTTTTGTCATACTCTTTGCATGCTCGAGGAATTAAACTCAAATCATAGGTCCCCCTTGGTTGGATTTTGTGTTACCAAGTTGTATTTTAATTTGGGCTGTATCTGCTAAATTGAACTCTCTGTGTTTTAATTTAACTACAATGACAATAGACCTCAAATACAGAAACTAAAATAAATGAAATGCTTGGTTTTGTGAACTGAATAAAAAACAATCTTCTCTAACTCTGTTTGTTTTTCCTTTTATTTTCACTTTTTCCAAGGGCATTTTCTCAGGATTAACAGCAAATGTGTTTACAGTTAGATTAGGTATATTGTCACATTTATTTTCAGTGATTTAGTGGCTTAACCTGTGAGTGCACACGTCTGCTCATAATGGGATGCTGTGTGTGTTTGTTCTTGGAAGAGGGTTAAGATGGTTTGGTGGCAGCAGAGCAGAGTGCAGACCAGCCAGCGTAAACAGTTCTGCAGTGGCAACTCTAAATGAGAACTATTTTGTTATCGTCATGTTCACTGGTTTTGCAAAATTACTAAACAACATATTAAGTACTTGAGTTTTTTTGTCTGCAAAAAAGGGGGGATGAGAGAGGTATTGCAGATGAACTTCAAACATTAAATGTTGAAAGCAAAGCAACTTGATTAAAGGATAACTGCAGTAACTCTGAGTTAATTGCATATTTAAGAGCTGCCAAAATTATTGTTTAAGACATAATTAAAATTCTCTCGTATTATGTGTGTGGCTGTGTGTGTGAATGTGTCTTGGTCTATGCCCATTAGATTTTTATGTGTCAAAACATTTGTCACTTTCAAATGAGTGTGTTTGTCTGTCACCTCTGTTCTCAGCTAGTTTTCTGTCCCTTTTTCTTTTGCCAGATCCATTTTCTCTGCCATGGCAACAGCTACCAGTGTGAGTTTTACCTGGATCAGACTGGTCTTCTTAACGATTGCCATAAACAACAGAACAGTGCCCGAGAGGTTAGACAAAGTAATTGCTACATGTATTTTTCTAATTGTAAATTGAAGCAGGTGATGTTTTTAACCACACAAAAATAATGAAGAGAAAAGGATAGAAGAGTTAAAGAGATAAAAAAAGGGGGAGAGAGAAAGGTGATTCCACTTTGAAATCCATCTCTCAAATGATAGATCTCCTACTGGGAGCCTCAGGCTTTGTCCTTACTTCAGCTTCTTTGTGTGTGTGTGTGTCTCAGGTAGAAAGTCAGTGGTTTTAGTCCAGCTATCAGCCCCGGGTGTCAGGCCAGTCTGCTATCAACCGCCATACAAACAGAGGGCCTACATTCCACCCTTACTGTCAGAAGCCCCCTCAGGACAGTCCATGAACTTCTGAGCATCCTATTTAAGAGTCAGAAAATGAAAGCAAACCTGTCACAGTGGATTTTAAAAGCTACATTTTTCAATGTAGTCTGAAATCAAAACATTTCAGACTACATTGTCTGAAATGAACAGAAATGGTACTCATCTCTGGATTACCTAGTGGATAAGCACATAATTTAGTATAGATTTTTAAGAACACATCCAAATATTATTCATATTACCCATGACATTAGAATATAACCTTATGGTTAGTGATCTAAAACCCCAGTTTTCCTTTGTTTGCAGGTTTAATGTCCACAGAAAAAGAGTTTTTATGTGCTTGACACTTTCAGTCCTTCATGGCAACTGCTACTGGAATTGCTGGGAGGTTTTCTCAGAAAGACATTGAGCAGGCAGGCAGTCATCTGAGCAGAGTCAGATTAGCTTTTCTTTCCTATTTAATCAATTAATCGGCTTTGTTTGTAGCACATTTCAGCAGCATGGCAGTTCAAAGTTCTTTAAAAAAAACAAAAAAAACCCAGAAAATTGCAAAATCTTGAGGAAAACCAAACGCACAATAAAGTCAACAATTGAACAGACATATTTTGATGAGCGCCATCACCAAAATCACACACATCAAATATGTTGGTCAATGTTTAATTTACTATGGTTCAAAAGCATCTCTGAACAGCTGGATTTTTAGTCTTGATTTAAAGGAGCTCAGTGCTTTGGCTGTTTTGCAGTTTTCTGGAGGTTTGTTCCTGATTTCTGGTGCATAGAAGCTGAACGCTGCTTCTCCAGGTCTTGTTCTGGTTATGGGGAAGCAGAGAAGACCAGAACCAGAAGACCTGAGAGGTCTGGAAGGTTGATACTGATCTTTAATATACACTGCCTGGCCAAAAAAAAAAGTCGCCACCTGGATTTAACTAAGCAAATAGGTACAAGCCTCCAAGTTCTTCAAAATAAAACAACAGTTTCTCTCAGAAACCCCCCCCAGCTAGACCCAAACAGGAAGTGCAGCATGTCACAAAACACACAAATAAGAAATATGCCGTTCTTCAAAATAAAAGCATACGTTGACCACTAAGTGTGACTATTGGACCAAGGAAAAAGCAGGAAAATACAGTAAAATACAGTATTCCTTTTCCTAATGTCAATTTGGTAGCATAACTTATTTTATCACTCAATTTTAAACAGTTGTAGTAACCTAGGTTGCTACATGGGGGGTAACTATGGCAACCAGTGACAGTTTAAAAGACCGCTGACTCTTTCTGCAGTCACGTTGTGCGCGCATCCGCCGTGTTAATAAAAAATCCATCAGACAAACCCACTTTGAATATCTGTGACATCACAATGTGACATAACAATATAACTCCAAAGGCAGAATTCTGACATCACCAGCGATTATATAAGTTCCTCACATCATCTACTTTCATCACAGCCGTTTAGCAGCCGTTGTTGATACATTTCTCGTGAGAATTTATTTATCAGTTCGCAGTAAGATTTTCAGCTTTGTTTGGTTCACATTTCTTTGGAGATTGACAGCAAGTTTAACGTGAAATCTTTACTGAATTTATAGACAAGTGATTTTAGCTTAGTACCTAAAACAACCAAAGGTTATAATGGAGTCCAGCCAAAGTAGAGTCGAAGAGGTTGCATTGAACAACATTGTTGACAGGGAAATAGAGCCACCCAAGCCACCCAAGCGTAACAAGAAGAAGGTGTCATTTGCAGTCTGGTTGGAGCAGTACGCACCTGAGGAGCTGAAGACTCCTGCTGAAAAGATCAAACAGCAGGACGCTTCAGTGGTGATCGAAAATGAATCCATCGCCAAAGCACAGGAGACAGTAGATCAAAAAGGGGACAGACCGACACCAGAAAGTGAGTCCAATGAGAAGAACCAGGTACCATTTAAAACCTGGTCGGAGGAACACGTCCCCATTGACCAGGCGATTTCTGCAGGAAATATTGAAAAGCAGAACAATTCACTGGTCAGTGAAGAAGAGTCCACCGCTGGAGTGCAGGAGACAATAGATATAGCAGAGAAGGAACAGCCCTCTAAGTCTAAGGAACAGCCACCAAGGATAAGGCGCAAAAAGATTAAAATGATACCATTTCAAATCTGGTTAGAGAAACATCCCCCTGCTGATCTAAAGATTTCAGCTGAAAGTACTGGAATGGAAGATGTTTCACTGGATACCAAACAGGAATCGATTCCCGTACTGCAGGAGATTCCAGAGGAGGAACAGCCCTCTAAGTCTGGCGCTGAAGATGTTATAAAGCAGGACACTTCTCTGCCTAAAGAAGAAGATGATCAGGAACATTCCTTAAAGAAGGAGATTTGCGAAGAGGAACCTGTGATTTCTACAACACAGCTGGTCGGCGAAAACAAATCCATCTACAAATCACAGGAGACAGTGGATCAAAAAGAGGACAGACCGACACCAGAGAGTGAGTCCAATGAGAAGAACCAGGTACCATTTAAAACCCGGTCGGAGGAACACGTCCCCGTTGACCAAGCGATTTCTGCAGAGAGTATTGAAAAGCAGAACAATTCACTGGTCAGTGAAGAAGAGTCCACCGCTGGAGTGCAGGAGACAAAAGATATAGCAGAGGAGGAACAGCCCTCTAAGTCTAAGGAACAGCCACCAAGGACAAGGCGCAACAGGAAGAAAATGATACCATTTCAAATCTGGTTAGAGAAACATGCCCCTGCTGATCTAAAGATTTCAGCTGAAAGTATTGGAATGGAAGATGTTACTCTGGATACCAAACAGGAATCGATCCCCGTACTGCAGGAGATTCCAGAGAAGGAACAGCCCTCTAGGTCTGGTGCTGAAGATGTTATAAAGCAGGACACTTCTCTGCCTAAAGAAGAAGGTGATCAGGAGGATTCCTTAAAGAAGGAGATTTGCGAAGAGGAACCTGTGATTTCTACAACACAGCTGGTCGGTGAAAAGAAATCCATCTTCAAATCACAGGAGACAGTGGATCAAAAAGAGGACAGACCGACACCAGAAAGTGAGTCCAATGAGAAGAACCAGGTACCATTTAAAACCCGGTCGGAGGAACACGTCCCCGTTGACCAAGCGATTTCTGCAGAGAGTATTGAAAAGCAGAACAATTCACTGGTCAGTGAAGAAGAGTCCACCGCTGGAGTGCAGGAGACAAAAGATATAGCAGAGGAGGAACAGCCCTCTAAGTCTAAGGAACAGCCACCAAGGACAAGGCGCAACAGGAAGAAAATGATACCATTTCAAATCTGGTTAGAGAAACATGCCCCTGCTGATCTAAAGATTTCAGCTGAAAGTATTGGAATGGAAGATGTTACTCTGGATACCAAACAGGAATCGATCCCCGTACTGCAGGAGATTCCAGAGAAGGAACAGCCCTCTAGGTCTGGTGCTGAAAATGTTATAAAGCAGGACACTTCTCTGCCTAAAGAAGAAGGTGATCAGGAGGATTCCTTAAAGAAGGAGATTTGCGAAGAGGAACCTGTGATTTCTACAACACAGCTGGTCGGTGAAAAGAAATCCATCTTCAAATCACAGGAGACAGTGGATCAAAAAGAGGACAGACCGACACCAGAAAGTGAGTCCAATGAGAAGAACCAGGTACCATTTAAAACCCGGTCGGAGGAACACGTCCCCGTTGACCAGGCGATTTCTGCAGGAAATATTGAAAAGCAGAACAATTCACTGGTCAGTGAAGAAGAGTCCACCGCTGGAGTGCAGGAGACAATAGATATAGCAGAGACGGAACAGCCCTCTAAGTCTAAGGAACAGCCACCAAGGACAAGGCGCAACAGGAAGAAAATGATACCATTTCAAATCTGGTTAGAGAAACATGCCCCTGCTGATCTAAAGATTTCAGCTGAAAGTACTGGAATGGAAGATGTTACTCTGGACACCAAACAGGAATCCGTGCTGCAGGAGATTCCAGAGAAGGAACAGCCCTCTAGGTCTGGTGCTGAAAATGTTATAAAGCAGGACACTTCTCTGCCTAAAGAAGAAGGTGATCAGGAAGATTCCTTAAAGAAGGAGACTTGCGAAGAGGAACCCGTGATTTCTACAACACAGCTGGTCGGTGAAAAGAAATCCATCTCCAAATCCCAGAAGAAAGTGGATCAAAAAGAGAAGAAACAAACATCAAAGACGAAGCGCATCAAGAAGACTCCACTGTTATGGAAATCTTTCCCAGAGTCAGATGCTTGCATAGATCTTACATTTTTTACTGAAAACAATGACATCAATAATGGTCCTCTGCCAGAAAAACAAAATGATCAGGCAACTTTGCCCAGCACCGGAAATAAGACATTTTGGAAGATGCTCCCCAAGTCAGAACCTCTCATAGATGTAAGTTTTTTAGCTGAGAATATTGAAAAACAAAATGTTTCAATACCAGCACCAGAACATGATGAAGCAGCTTCCTTGAAAAAGGAAAGTTACTCCAAGAAGACAGTGATTTCTACAACACAGATAGCCACCAAAAAGGAATCCATCTTCACACCGCAGGAGACGCTTGATCAAAAAGGGGAGAAATATCCATCTACGGTTAAGCCCAAGGACAACATCCAAACAGAGAGTTTAACTGAGGTTCTTGATAATCTAACAGCAGAAAATCTTCAACTAGAGTGTTTACCTGAAATTCAGAATTTGCCCCACTCTTCTGAAAACACAAGTCAGGCAAAGTGTACGTGTCTTGTCAAATCTAAGGAGTCTGAATTGGAATATATAGAAGTACAGAAATACTTAATGAATCAGCTTGAGGAGATGTTCAATATAAATCAGAAACTAAACGCTAAACTTAAACAGCAGAAAGATCTGATGAGGAAAAGACTCTCAGAAAGAAAACAAAGCAACAATTTAATGGTTTCTGCTCAAACTCAGACTGATTACCAAGACACCCCAAAGCAGAAAGCAGTCAGGTCTGCTTCAATACAAACGGAGATGGATGTACAAGGAAACAGCTATCAATTAAAACCAGTCCGTCACACGATTTCAACGCAAACAGAGATGGATGTGTTGGAAACCAGATCTCAATTCAAACCAGATTATCAAACAATTTCAACGCAGACTGAGCTCTTTTTATTGCTAAGAAAACAGCCGTCTGAAACACAAATGAATGGGAATCAGGATCAGCAGACCAAGCTATTCAAGAATTTTACAGGTAAGAACAGTAGAGAGTCACCAATGAAAGCTGCCTCTGAACAGGAGGCCCTCGGTAATGAAAAGGTTTCTGGAGCAAACAGTGAAAAACAAGACATTTCAGTACCAGAAGTAATTGGGGATCAGACAGCTACCAGCACAAATGATATTCACGCAAATGAAATTGGGAAACCACAGGAGGCGATCGATGAAGAGACGGTCTCTAAAATTCAACAAAATGGGGACCATCAAGATGAGAAAAAGCCGTCAAAGAAATCTGGCCGTAGGAACAAGAGAAAGTCAACAATGAGAGCTGCCTCTGAGCTGGAGACCCTCAATAATTATAAAGTATCTGGAGAAAACAATGAACAACTAGAAGTTTCTATACAAGAAACAGTTGAGGATCAGACAGGCACCATTAAAAACGAGATTCGTACAGAAGAAACAGTGATCTCTAAAGTACAGCAGATCACTGAAAAAGAAATGGTCTCTGAGACCCAACAAAATGGGAACCAGCAAGATGAGAAAAAGAAGAAATCTAACCGTAGGAACAAGAGAAAGCCAGCAATGAGAGCAGCCTCTGATTTGAAAACTATCAGTAATGAAAACCTTTCTGGAGAAAAAAGTGAACAAGAAGTTTTGATACCAGAAATAGTTGGAGATCAGACAGCTACCATCGTAATAGAGATTGATAGAAATGAAGCAGTGACTGGTAAACCACAGCAGATCATTGAAGAAGAATCGGTCTCCACAGCACAAAAAAACTTTGACCAGCAAGATGAGAAAAAGCCATCAAAGAAACCTAAATGTAAGAACAAGAGAAAGTCAGCAATAAAAGCAGCCTCTGAGCCGGAGACCCTCAACACTGATAAAGTATCTGGAGAAAACGGTGAACAACTAGAAGTTTCCATACCAGGAACGGTTGCGGATCAGAAAGCTATACTCAAAAATGAGATTGATATGATTGAAATAGTCATTGCTAAACTTGAGCAGGCGATCAAAGAAGCAACGGTCTCTGAGACCCAACAAAATGGGGACCATCATGATGAGAAAAAGCCAATAAAGAAATCTAAACATAAGAACAAGAGAAAGGCTGCCTCTGAGCTGGAGACCCTCAATAAAGAAAACATTTCTGGAAAAAACATTGAACAAGAAGAAGTTTCTGTACCAGAAACTGTTGGGGATCAGACAGCTGCCATCATAAATGACATTGATATGATTGAAACAGTTATCTCTAGCCCCCAGCAAATCTCAGCAGAGCTAATCATCTCTGAAACACAACAAAATGGGGATAATGAAGAGAAGAAAAAGTCATCAAAGAAATCAAAACGTAAAAACAAGAGAAAATTAGCAATGAAAGCTGATTCTGCATTGAAAGCTGTCAGTAATGAAAGAATTTCTGGAGAAAACACAGAACAAGTTTCAATACAGGAAGTAGTTGGGGATCAAACAGTTACCATCATAACAGAGATTCATACGAATGAAACGGTGATTGGTAAACAACAGCAGGTGACGGAAGACGAAACGGTCCCTGAAACACAACAAATTTTGGACCAGCCAGATGAGAAAAGGCCATTGATTAAATCTAAATGTGAGAAAAACAGAAAGATGGCAACAAAAACTGAACTGGAAACCATTATAAAACCAACAGAGACAGTCCAAAACATTAAGACACCAAAAATTGATTTTGAAATAATACCAGAGATCCCCCAGACGGCTTTTGAGCAAATACAGACAAAACCTGGCAAGGTTTCAGGAGATGTAACAGGTAAGGTTCCCATAGTTTCCACAGAAGGGGAGAGTTGTCTAATGGAAACACAGAGAACATCCAATCCACAGATAAAGGTTACAGTAAAAGAAGATGTAATCCAAGCAACATCTCAGGAATTAGACACTCAAGTAGCAGAAGAGTCAGCTCAGCAGAACGATATCGCTGAACAAGAAGAGAGCCCCAGAAAAAAGATTTCACTGTGGAAGCGTCTCAAAAAGGCTTTATCTCCAACATCTCTGCGCAAATTCAAAGACAGATGTAAAGTCCATCCAGCATAGACATCACTTTACGTCTCTAGTATATTAGATTTGAAAGGGAGGTGGGGCCACGTGTGGGTTGGGTGATTGGCGGTAATTGGAAAAAGAGCTACTGTTGCTGTTAATTGGACATTTTAATATTAAAAAGCCAGGACTGCACGGTGGGAAACGTCTCCCCGTGTAGGTGTGGGTTCACTCCGGGTGCTCCGGCTTCCCCCACGTTCAACAACATCAGTACTCATGTTCATCCAGTGTACGATTTTATTTCTAATTCTAAACAGAAAATAAGACAACCACATTTATTAATTAAAGGAAGATTTGGGACAAAAAAATGTAAACAATGTGCAACAGAAAGAGCCTATTAGAAGTCTAAACCTATACAAATTGGGAAAAATGTTAAAAACTATTTATCTTTCTGGGCAAGATATAAATATCTAAATCTAAATTTATCTATATAAATAGATAAAGATAGATAACTCTCTCTCTCTCTCTCTCTCTCTCTCTCTCTCTCTCTCTCTCTTTCTATATATATATATATATATATATATCTACATATGTAGATATCTATCTATCTATCTATCTAGATATCTATTTATATAGATATCTACATATCTATATATCTCTCTCTATATAGATCTATATATATCTACATATGTAGATATATGTATATATATATGAGATATATCTATATATACATATATAGATATACATGTCTCTGTATAAAGAGTAGAGAGATATATCTCTCTAAACATATATAAATCTCTCTCTCATATATACATGTATATAGTATAGATATATATCTATATATAGTATAGATATATATCTATATAAAGTATAGATATATATCTATACTATATATATGTCTCTCTGTCTATAAATATATATAAATCTATATATATCTACATATGATATCAATCTAAATATCTATAAATCTACCCCTCTCTATATTTATAGGGAGAGATGTAGCTATATAGATGTTGATATGTAGACATGGATATAGATATCGCTCTCATATATATGGGCAAGATATAAATATCTAAATCTAAATTTATCTATATAAACAGATAAAGATAGATAAGATAGATATCTATATCTAAATTTCTCTCTCTCTCTCTCTCTCTCTCTCTCTCTCTCTCTCTCTCTATATATATATATATATATATATATATATACAGTATATATATATATATATAGTGTATATATATATATATATATACTGTATATATATATATACAGTATATATATATATATATATATACTGTATATATATATATATATGTCTCTCTGTCTATAAATATATATAAATCTATATATATCTACATATGATATCAATCTAAATATCTACATATCTACATCTCTATATATAGAGAGATGTAGACATGTATATAGATATCTATATCTATCGATCGATAGATAGAGATGTAGATATATGTATATTATATATATAGATATATAGATAAATATATGTCTATGTATAGAGAGTAGAGAGATATGTCTCTCTATACATACAGTTCAGACCAAAAGTTTGGACATACCTTCTCATTGAATTCAATGAGAAAGTGTGTCCAAACTTTTGGTCTGTACTGTATATAAATCTCTCATATATTTATACATATATAATATAGATATATATCTATATAGATATATAGATCTCTCTATATGTAAATAGATATAGATATCTATGTACATGTCTACATATCTACATCTGTATACGTATGTTGGTGCTTTGTATAAGTCATCATGTTGGACTCTGACGAAGTGTTTGACATTATGACCAGTCTGATGGTTGGCCATCTTGTTGGAATTATCTTACTAATTTCTTCTTTCACTAAGAAAAACTGAAAGACTATTTCTGAGTTATTATCGCGGGTAATAAGTCATCTGACAGTTTTGATTGTGTCTCTGTTGTGTTCGTAGTCTGAATGGTTTAAAGAGCTGCTTTCAGTGCCGCTCCATCTTAGCCTTAACAGACATAAACATGCAGTAATAAATCGATTTTCAATCAGTGTTTTGGACCAAACAGTTAATAATAATAAACAAGTTTTCACTGAGGCTCTGTAAGAGCCATATGAATGAAATAAGTAATTATTGATATGACAGGAGCAGGAGGCTTTGACACCTATGTGGTGGGTGTGTCGATGTGGGCGTCGCTGTCATCAAGTATGAATAGGAAGGTTACTGACCTGCTGGCTTTGTGTGTATGAGGAAGCAGTGAGCGGGGCGGTCAGTCCTTGCAAAGTTTGGAGCATGATAATCAAAATGGAACAAATCGATAATTGTGACAGAACAAAGAAAAGGTTTGGAGTTGATTGATACACGGACAGATGAGATTCCCCGAGTTAACCCAGTGCTGCCCTTTACCATCATTAGTTTGTCGTGTTTTTAATAATAAACACTTGTTAATAGTAAAAACTGTTTGGTGCAAAACACTGATTGAAAATCGATTTATTTTTTACTGTATGTTTATGACTGTTAAGACTAAGATGGAGCGGCACTGAAAGCAGCTCTTTAAACCATTCAGATTACGAACACAACAGAGACGCAATCAAAACTGTCAGTTAACTTATTACCCGCGATAATAACTCAGAAATAGTCCAAATTAGGATGTGTTTTTATTTCTTTCCTACTTACGGAAGGTTTCTGTTTATATCGTAGGTTTGTGGTGCCTTTCTATCCTAAAGAAAGATATAAAACTTCAGATATTTCACAAAAAGATTCTAACATTCATGGAAAAACCTCACATAACCATTAAAGCAGAAAGTATGGCGCCCACCATAAGAAAGGCTTACAGTATTCAATTATGCTGCATAACTGACCAGTACAGTATTGCGAGGGAACGCAAAAGTTTTGCGAGGTAACGCAAAAGAAAAAAAATTCCCCATGTCCCCTAGAGGTCTCCGTACCTGTGCAATATCCTCCCATGGAAACTTTTTTATTTTTTACCTTAAAGGCAATTATGTTTTAAAGTATTAGGGATTTTACACTTACCATCACAATGCTCTCCACAACAACCCAGATGAAATGATAGCAATTAAACTGAGACATCAAATCCACTTTTGTTCTGTTAGGGTACTAGAAGATTTTTTTTCCCACCACATTTAATTTCCACTGGGACCCCAAAAGGCTTATTGCTGACACATAATATTCAATGATTTTTTTTTTTGTTGAAAATTTGGATAACACTTGGATTGTAAAAGTGCTCTATTCTTAACTTGAACCTGAACTAACTGTATTTGTCTACTCAAAAAAAGTATTTTGTCAGCTGTATTGAGGAAAGGCTTTTTTGGAATCCAACACACTTGTACCACTATCATCCTCCCTCACTCTTCCACAAACTTTGTGTAACTTCACAGATTATGCTTCTCTCACTGCTGTCTCTCCAGGCAATTTTTTTAACTGGTGTCCTCCATCTAACCTTACGAGAAACTTGACTGCACTATGCATAACTCCTGTTTCAAATCCATGTCTCTTCCCTGCTCTGTTGCAGTGTTTTATGCTTGGTTCGGCCCTCCCAATTCTCTCTTCTACTCCGTATCTGATCAAAAACCACCCCTTGTCTTTCATGTTCACCCTCCCGCCTGCTGGCCCCCCCAAAAATGTCCATATTTATTGCAATGTGAAGACAAGGTGAACCCTTATTGATCTTGTATGAAGCACAAAGAGGTCAGAGTCCAATGCACAAGCACATATGAGAAGGATCGTGTTAAGATGATTTGAGTGAAATAGAAACCCGTGGTGTAACATAAAGGTCTTCATGTCTTGCAGCTGATCCAGATTTTTATATATGTCTCACTTGGTCTATAAGTAATCTCCCAGTCCACAGGCTAAAACCATATTGTGAAAACCAAATTACTAATTCAGATTGAGGTGAGACACAAAAGTAATTTTTTTCTTCCAAGCAATAAAAAGAAAGGGATAATTTATTAATTACACTTTCCATTTACATTATTTACACAATAAATTTTAATTCCTTTGCACTAACTGTCTTTTTTGGGTAACACCTGCCAGTCCCAATTAAGGATTCTCAGCACATCCTCTAACCCAGTGGTTCCCAAAGATTTTCTGGGGCCTCCTATGGATTACAATAAAATCCCCCCCCCCCCCCCCCCCCCTCTCCCCCCCTCCCCCCAAAAAGAAAATAAAATCAACTGGGCACACACATTGTTCAGCCAGACATAAACCTATACACATATTTTGTTTTCAAACTACACTGAAGTTTATTTCACACTTCAGGTTGCAACAAAACACACCACAAATCATGTTTACAGTGGAACACTTTTGTGTTTTTATTCATCCATACCGCTTCCTGTGCCCCCCACACTTTGGGAAGCACTGCTCTAACCTGAGCTTTGGATCTCTGTAGCCCTTCCAGAGTTGCTGCTTCTCTCAACAATGCTCTTTTAGACTGGACTGCCAGTTAAAGCGGATGACCATTTCTTGATTAAGTTCGTTTTCTTAACTTTTTGATTGATGGCTTGAGCAGTGATATTCAAAGCCCTGGATATTGTTTTTTTTAAACATGTCCATCCTTTTATGCCTGACCTGTTTGCTGTGTCTCTGAGTCATCAATACTCTAAATGAGTCATTTTTAATTTCTTATGTCTGATTCACTCTCTGCAGGAATAGCAAGTGACAGTCTGAATTCTACATGTCCATGGCCAGCAACATAACATCCATAAGAAAAATAAAAGTTCCTTCTTATTTTTCAGATATTTCAAAGGAAAAGTTTCATATTTGTTTCAGACTCTCAGAATGTATGACTCAACATTTTGTAGAGCAAAGTAGACCAAGGTCAGGTCTTTTAAACCATTATGGAAAAAAATAGTACAGCCTCGATAAACAAGTACAAATTACCATGCACAACACAGCGAAAATATATGTTTGATTTGTTTATCTGTCTCGGAGCTCCTGAAGACGTCTTTCATACCTACAGCAATTTTATGTTGTCTGAACAACGTCATCAGTCAATCTGGAGAGAATTGAGCAAGAACGTAAAATGTAGATGGACTCAGAATAATTGAAAACAGAGCTGAAGTTTGCTTTATGGAACAAATAAAGTAAAAGGAAGTCTGAGTAAAAGTTTTGTGGTAAGAGTGAAAAACGACACGAAATTTACTACTACTAAACTGGAGAAAGCATAAATGACAGACCTTGTTCTGAGTAGTGGACATTTCAGTGGTGGATGCTAAATGGGGTTCTTATTGTCAACCTTGCAGTCTCATTGGCCAAATTAGATTAGATAGATAGTTTGTCATGTTAATCACCACAATAACCAATGAAAAAATAACAGCTCAGTTGATTATCTGATGCAGGGGTAGCTGGCAGTTGCACCAAAAGGTTAGAAAGTGCAGAAAGTTTGAATAGGAAGTTTGCTGACAGGAGGATCTGTTTTGGTTTTGTTTTATTAAGCTTACACAAAGAACATAACTGATCAATTGCTGTGCTTTGCTGCATTTGTTTACACCTCCAGCAAATGAACGAGTTTGCTTCAAGTTGCAGGTTCCCAGATGAATAGTTTGATCCAATCTTCAAGGCCATAAAGTAATAATTTCTGTCTGTCATACAAACAAATGGCCGGAAAGTTGGATTTGTTGTCTGCTTGCAGTGCAATTGCATTTTTTTTTTCGGTTCTGTTAAGCTGAAACGGAGAATGTAAATGCTCAACTGCTGTCTACAATGTTTTTTTTCATATCCAACAAACCAGAAATACTGGTTTACACATACTCCAATGTGTAAATTCCCAGATGAATATTTTTATTTATACTCAGTGCCTATGTTGTCCAACCACCAACTTTGAATCTAGCTAGACTGTCACAACATGTTTGTAGGACTTATCTCTGTACTTTTTCTTCAATGTTTTATTTATTCCTGTCCTAAGAATGTGACGTTGACACACAGGGTTTTAGAAAAAAAAGAAAAGTGGAAATGGCCAAGCATTCACCTAATGTTGCTAGTGAGGGGAAGTGTATTGCGAGGAAACATGGAAAAATAATTGCTTTCCGTGAAAAGCTACCAACAGCGAGCAAAAATGTTGCAAGGATTTCTTTGAACACATAAGAATTAAAAGAATATTCATGCTGTTGTCTAGACATAAGAGGGGGTGCAGCTGTACTTGTATGAGCCTCAGCAGGAAGAATGAACTGACTCATTCTTCACAAACCAGGTGACCAAGATTGACATTTTGTGTCTTTTGTAGCATTAAGACACGGATGCATTAAAATGAAGACATTAAAGCTGAAGGAAGACTTTGCTCAGATACATTAGTAAAAAAGAAAAAATGGCAAGTTTGATCTAAAATGAATGACTTTGTAGGTTTGAACCATAACTCCAGGAGAGTTTTTTGTAGGTTCTGAGAAATTACATATTTGTATCAAATTTCTTGGTAAAATCATGGCCTGGGGCTGATGTTTTTAATTGATTGTAGTGCGCACTGTGGAGGAATTAGACTACACTCACCAAATATTGGACTGCATCCCTGTTGGGGGGGTTGATTATGATCAGTTATAGTGAACATGGTACAAATTGTACAAAATGTGTGGAATTTACAGCCAAACTTATGACAACACTACGTCTGCTGCTAAGACCTATTTGTTAAATCTCATCTAGCATGATTTCATGTTGGAAAGCATCAGAGATGGAACTTTTCTTGGAAAAAAAAAAAAAAATCGACTTCCTGAAACCAGAATAGCGGTGCAATTTTGTTTGAGTTATAAGAAGACTTTGGTAAGGAGAAAATTATCATTGTCCAAATGTATACTGAAGTCAAGCTCCTTTTATCATGCATCTATTGATTAAATGCTTATTGCAACAGGGCCAGTAGACTGCAGAAATTGATGGTGGGAGTGGATCCATGGAGTTTATAGACTACACATTCCATTGAAAGGAACATAGGCACAGATACAGTCAGGAAGAACTGTCCAGTTTTCGTGGTGAATTATTTTGAGCCCCCCCCCCACCACAACCTGACCTCTGTGGCTGACATATCAAAAACTCTGATGGAGTGGAGTCATGGAGCTGAGAGCAGTTATTGAGTTGTAATCACGTTTCATTCAAACAAAGAAAATTTGTGAACTTGAAATGGTTAATTTTGTTATAAACACGACTATGGCTTTGCTATTCTTTGAGAATCACCATGCAATTGAATCTGTGATTGTAAAGTGTTAATACCACTGAACAAAACACAAAACTTAACTTTTCTCTCCTTTGCTTGGTTCAAATCAAGACCACTATGCACTTAACTCAACCAAATATTGGACTGATGCCAGAAAATGGTTTGGAGATGTTCCCAGATTGTTGGAGTTGACTGCAGTGTTAACATATTAGGACTTGGTCAAGAAATAGAGCACTTCTTCCCTCTGGTTAACATAAAGGTATCTTAGATTGAATGTCTTAAAGCAGCAGCTCCTCTACAGAAAAAAGCAGAAGATTTTTTTGTTCTTTTTCTTTTTTTTGTTGTTGTTGTTGTAGCAAACAAGGTGTGCAAGAATGTATTCTGGTGTTCTGGCTTGATCAGGAAAGAAAACCCAGAGAGATTCGGCAAGTGTTTCTTCTGTCAGGAAATGCAATACAACTTTTTGAGATAAGGGGCTTTTTCTACAAAGCTGTAGTTATGTTCTTCAGCAGAAAAGCATTGACAATGCAGTTAAGTATATATAATAATAATAAAAAAACAAAAGGGAAGTTCAGTAAATTGAAAGATCTGTTATATACCCACATGCATCTGTTTTTCTAAGCTGTGAATGGAACATCCTGGAACATCACATTATTTTGCTCCCTCATTCAGTCACTTTGAATGTTGCTCGCTGTTAATGCAAGTATTAGACACTTGTGGTCTTGTCTGGTGTCTTTGAACATTGGCTCAGTGAATTTGTCCTAGCTGGAAATTGCTAAAGAATTTTGTAAGCAGCATGAGGATGATTCATCATTTCTTTCCCAAGGCTTTTGCAATAAAAGAAATGGCATTTTTTCTGCTCACTTTATGACTTGAAGTGACAGTCACTATGTTCCCTCAGCATGTCTCCCTGAGTTTCTGGCTAACACTGAAGTGAATGCCTCTAATAGGCTGGGTGAAGTATTAAAGAGCACCAGCGACCAGACAAGGAAACACAAATGGTGCTCTTATTGCCAGGTGAGACCTATTGTTTTGGCTTCAAATTAACTTATTTACGGAAGTCTTGAAAGCACTGACACACACATCCTGAGTGTCTGTTTCGAATTTAAAATGTATTACATTATTAAACTATTTGAATGTGCCTTAGTTTGGGTTGAAAGTACATTCGAAAAGATGTCGAAATTGTCTCAGTTTCAAAGGTTCAAAGGAAGCAAATATGAGCCATTTTTGTTTCAGTCTCTATTAATACTAGAAAAATAGAGACTACATAAGGATATTATTCTTCCTTGGTTATTGACATTACTTAAAACACTTTCACATTGCATTAAGGGACACCCAATGCAAGCAGAAAAGCTAGCTAAGCACAAATGAGCTATATCTTGCCATAATTTGTGCATATACAAGTGAAGGTATAATCATGGAACCAAAGGAGATGCAGCATTTAACTCTATGCATCTGTAACAATATGCACAAAATATGAGCTAAGCTTCTTCCTTATATCAGGCCCTTCAAAGCAAAGCTGTGGTCACTTGTCAACATGTTGTGGATGATATTTTAATTCAGTTCTGTTCGGTTTATCTATCCAGCCTCACACAAGAAATACCGTCTCACAGCACATTTGGAGTTTAAGACCTGCAGACCAAATCCAGCCCACTGGCAACCTTTGGTCACCCTGTACTTGTAGTTTGAAGTTGAAGTGCAAGTCTCATCACTTTGTCATGGGTGTATAATAGATATGGCTTTTGCTTTCTAAGGTCATTATAGATAGTTTCCACATGACATCACACCTCTTACGTCCGGGTGCTCTGTTGCCATCTTGATAAGCATCTTTCCACTGAAAGAACAAGAGAATGCCGGTGTATGTTGTGTCTTCCTTAGATCAAGTGCTCAGTTGAACAACTGAGTTGTGTTTTGTGATGTCTTCTGGTTATCTCTGATAAACCTCAAGTGTAAGCCTTTAAACATTTTTTATGGCCAATTTCTCTGTCGATACTTTGTTTTGCTGTATCAAGAAGCCTGATGCATGACAAAGGGAAGCATTAAATGGCTGAAGCATTAAAAGAGCATCTTATGTGAGACTACAAAAGGAGCCAGAAGGGCTTCTAAATTCAGTATTTAAATAATAATAATAATACCTTCCTGAAAAGAAGGGAGACTAAACATATATATCGAATTCACCAGTAGTCAATAGGGATACAGTAGTCAGTGGAAGGCACAATTTGATGTCACAGTAACTAAAAATTGTTACTCTTGACATCTTTTAGGTATTTTTTGAAAAATATTAGCCTCACTGAACAGGTTTATTGCTAAATTAGCACTGACACACATTTATTCCAATAAAAAAAAGTCTTCCAAAGAAAAAAGGTTGAAAAATGTCTCGCAGTGATCTGAGTATTTCAGAGTGGAAAATTAAAAACATTGTCAAAACAAGAAGAACGATTTTTCATTTTAACACTGAATTGTTAAACGTTCATTGACTGTTCAGTGAAGAGAAAAATACATTAAAACAAGAAGTGTCTCTAAATCTATATATTAAAACTAATCACAATTCATTCTCTTTTAATCTACATAGTATAAAATACTTGATTAAATGACCAACTTTCTTAACTGCAGATATTCAGGGAGTTTTCCTTCAGTTATACTCTTCTTGCAACCAATAACAAAGACAAATTAGAATGAGATTTCATTCTTCTTTTTTATTTGATGGGAACAGCACACATCAAATTTTAAAACAACTTGGAACATTCTGCCTTTTGATATTTTTCAAAACATTTAATAATTTACTTCATTCCTTCAGGCAAGCCCAAATTCTTGACCCCCATGAGAGATGTTAAGCTGTTGCTGCAACCTCCGATGGTGCAACAGGATGGTTTTACCCTCAGGTACTGAAAGTCTCGAGGGAACAACCTGATGAGCTCAATAAATGCAATGGTTTTACAAGTGCCTTGAGCATCAGCTAGTTTGTGTCAGTCATGGAAGAAGAAACAGTTTGACAAGATAAACCTTAGTTAATCAAAAAGAAAAGACTTAAATCAGGAAAACTGTTATTTCCTTCTGTGGTAGTCAGCCAAATGCTGGCTTCATATCGACAACTTCAAGTATGTCGATATGACACCATACAGACTAAGATCATTGTGTGATACAATAAAACGCACCAAGGCCTTGGGAAGAATTTTTACATTAGCTAATCTAATGCCAGTGTTTTATTCATTTGTTTTTGTATTAATTACAACTTAAAAGTTTAAACTATTACACAAAAGTAAGAATGTCTGCTTACATAACAGAAGAAATACATAAAATTAGGCAAGTTGTCAGGATCAGTTTTTCTGTGTTTATTTCGAGTTTTCTGTGTCTCTGTGTCTCCGTGTTGTCCTGTCTCCCTTCGATTAGTTCCCAGGTGTGTCTCGTTCCCTGATTACCTCCTGTGTATTTAGTGTCACCTGTGTCTCTGTGTCTTTGACAGGTCGTCGTCTCATTTTGGCGTCTGTCCTGTGTGCGCGTTTGTTTCCGTCTTCTATGTACCAGTTGCTACCGGTGTTGAGCCCTGGCGTCCGGTCTGTCGTGCTGCCTGGTTTTGTGGACTAATTTTGGACTGTTCATCATTAAACACCATCATTCACACGTCTACCTGGATTCTCAGTGTCTGCCTCACCACTTCACTCCACCACCTCATGACACAAGTATCAGATTTCTCATAAAAACCCTAAAAGCTGAATTATTTATTAATCATTCATATTTGCCAAGTTAAGTTGGAATATGAGGCTTGTTAGGCTCCAAAACCCCCAAAACTGAAAAACATGGGTAAAAATCCATTATTTTTTATTTTAATTTTTGTCTCCTTGAAACTTTGTCATAGAATAGTAATTATTTTTAATCCACACAGTATGTGCGTGTTTTAGATTCATTTTAAAAATTTCCAGAACCCTCTCACAGCTAAGTAAAATCTCTCCACATACAGTTTAAATTACATAAAATAAATGCATAGCAGCATGAATAAAACACCAGCATATGCTGATTTATTAGTTCATAAAATCAATGGTGCAGTTCAGTGCTTGATCTACTGAAGATTTGTGTATCCCGCAGGGCCTCATGCGGTCAAACTATATTGCATGGACAGAAATGCTTTCTTAATAGCTGTTACCTCGTCATAAGGAGAACTTGTGCCCAACATTTGCTTAATGCCGTTTTCCTCTGATCCTTTTCTCAAGTCTTTTTCTGCTTTTTTTTTAAAAAACGCTTTATATCCTGACCGAGATTTCATGTTTATCTTTTTACATCATAGGCAGAACATTTGGACAGGAAAAAGAAAAGGAGGAATAGAAAAGTACTGTTCAAATCACAAAATAGGAATTTGTGATCAAGATTTTTTTTTAACATTCTTTCATTGTATTCTCAAGTATTTCTTTCCGTTAAGGATATTGTTACATTTAATTTTCACTCAGGTAGGTGAGCAGCTGCTCCTAACCCCCTCGACGTTCACCCAGGGCGAGTGCTGTAGAGGATGTTCTTGCTGGAAGATGAGAAAAGAAGAAGAATTTATGCTCATCCATGAGGGAGACAAAATTCCTTGGAGCCGTGGTGCTTGTGAGCTCACAGCTGTATATTAGCTGCTCTGCTTCGGTGAAGTCTCCTGACACCCTCACTCTGACACTCGCTCACAGAATGATCTTCTAAAGCTAACACCTTCACATTCCTCCTATTAATTACTAACCTGTGAGCCTTATTTATTTCTGAGTTTTCCTTCATTGTTTAATCTCCTTGCCGAACCAATTTGCACACAAATGCAGCACTTAGTTTGTTGAAAAAATAGTCTGCCTTCGATGTAGATGCAAATTTTTCAGCACTCGCCTGTCTTTGCATAGTGTGTGTGTGTTATTGTGTAGTCATTTGAACACTATATAAGATTATTCTGTGTATTCACATCCAATTACACAAAGAGATCATCTCTGGATCGCAGACCCTCACAGTACCAGAGCAAACCTTCCAAGTCATTTTTTTCTGTTCTGTCCCTCACTCTTGTGCCTTCATTTCTCTAACTCCCCATCCCTCAGTTGGATTTTTTTTCTCTCTCTTTCATCCTTTCTCTATTCACTCCTTCTTTTTCTCTGGGTACACCTGTGCCTCCGAGCATCTTCCTTTTTTTGCAAATGGTAAATATGATTTGCATGCTTACCAACACAATGCCCTGTGCTAATTTGTAGGGAAAGTGAAACTGGCGGTTGTGAAAACACACGGCCATCTGCAACAGAGAACTCACTGCGGAGGACTTGCATCAGGCTGCCTTGTGCTCCGAACACTGTGCTACTCTGTGCATTTGGGCGCATTCATGTTTCCAAAGTGCCTCAGGCTGAAGGATTCCCATATTGACAGGTCTACTGCTGGCTCGTCGGGTGTTATCAAACCAGTTCAAGTTCCTCGCTTTCATCTAGCCATATAAAGGGTCTTTGCTTGATCACAGAAAGGAATGTGCTCTTGCTGTGGCGTTAAGAACAGAATGTAGCTCAACATCTAAGACAAATGCAATTGAATTTAAAAAAAAAAATAAGGCAGCTAATATAAGATAGATAGATAAATAGATAGATAGCATTTATTGTCATTGAACAGAATTCAACGAAATTTCCATTGCAGCTCCCGTGCAAAAGGTCAAATATATACAGTATAAATAAGCAAACACACAATAATAATAATAACAATATATACAACTAAATTAACTAAAGGCACTCAACCACACCAAAGAAGTAGCAGCAGGTCCAATTATGGCAAAGTACAGATAATGTGACAGTGCAAAGTGCAGAACAATATGGCTGTGTGGGGGTGGGGGATATGTATGTGTGACTGCAAGGTTATGATATGTGTGGGAGGGGGGGGCGGCAGGGAGTAATGGCTCTGACGGCTGTGGGGAAGAAACTGTTTCTCAGTCTATTTGTTGTAGTCCGTATATTCCTGTACCGCTTGCCTGATGGCAGCGGCACAAACAGTCTGTGGCCCGGGTGGCTGGAATCCATCGCTATGGATTCAGCTCTCTTCTTGACCCGGTCTGTGTAAATGGAGTCCAGGTCTGGGAGGGGGCATCCCACAATGCCTTGTGCTGTTCTCACCACCCGTGTCAGTTGTTTCCTCTCCAATGCTGTGCAGCTACCATACCACACAGTCATGTTGAGGCAGAGGATGCTCTCGATCATCGCCCTGTAAAAGTTCACGAGCAGCCGTGAGGAAAGTCCAGCCCGTCTCAGTTTCCTGAGGAAGAAGAGCCTTTGTTGTGCTTTCTTCACCAGGTGGGAGGTGTTTGTGTTCCAGGAGAGGTCAGAAGTGATGTGGAGGCCCAGGAACTTGATGTTGTCCACACGTTCCACCACTTCTCCATCTATGAGAAGGGGAGTGTGAGCCGTCCTCCTGGACCTTCTGTAGTCCACAATGACCTCCTTGGTCTTCCCTGTGTTCAGCACCAAGTTGTTGGCTGAACACCACTGAGTGAGCTGCAGAATCTCCTCTCTGTAGTGGGTCTCGTTGTTGTCTGAAATGAGACCCACTATTGTTGTGTCGTCCGCGTACTTCACGACTGTGTTGGTGGGGTGGATGGCCACGCAGTCGTGTGTAAACAGGGTGAAGAGAGCTGGGCTGAGCACACAGCCCTGCGGCGTGCCTGTGTTGAGGACCAGTGGGGACGATGTTGAGCCACTTATTCTCACCACCTGAGGCCTGTTGGTGAGGAAGTCTCTGATCCAGTGGCACAGTGAAGCGGGCAGCCCCACCTCGAGTAGCTTCAGCACCAGCTTGTCTGGGATGACGGTATTAAATGCTGAGCTGAAGTCTACAAATAGCATCCTGACGTAGGTGTTGGGATGCTGCAGATGGGTCAGGGCTGTGTGCAGAGTGATGGAGACAGCATCCTCTGTTGACCGGTTCGCTCTGTAGGCGAACTGAAGGCTGTCCAGGTTTGCGGGGATGAAGTCTCTGATGTACCTCAGAAGAATCCTCTCAAAGCACTTCATGATCACCGGGGTCAGAGCGACGGGCCGGTAATCGTTCAGGCTGGTGATGGACCTCTTCTTCGGTACAGGGATGATGGTGGAAGACTTGAGACACTCAGGAACCATGGCGAGCTGCAGGGACAGATTGAAAATGTCCAGAAACACTCCTGCCAGCTGGTCGGCGCAGGTTTTCAGCGTCCGGCCTGACACCTTGTCCGGTCCTGGAGCTTTGTGGGTGTTGATCCTCCTCAGGGTGGATGTCACCTGATGCTTCTGTAAGACGAGGGGCTGGTGCTGCTCTTCCAGTTGGGGTAGATGTACGGCTTCTCTGCTGCCCGCCGTGTCAAAGCGGGCAAAGAAACTGTTTAAGGTGTCAGGCAGGGTGGGGTCGCAGCTGGTCAGCTGAGTGCTGTGTTTGTAGTCCGTCATGGTTCTAATGCCTTTCCACATGCTTCGGGGGTTGTTGTTGATGAAATGTTCCTCAATCTGCTGTTTGTACTGGAGCTTGGCCTGCTTAATACCTTTTTTCAGTTCCGACCGGGCCCTGCTATAAGCCAACCTGTCTCCAGACCTGTATGCAGCATCCCGGGCTTTCAGCAGGGCCCGTACTGTGCTGTCCAGCCATGGTTTCTGGTTTGGAAACACTTTTATGGTCTTAACAGGGAGGACAGCGTCGGTGCAGAACTGAACATAGGACAGAACGGACGATGAGTATTCCTCCAAGTCTGCGCCGTCCCTGAACACACTCCAGTCTGTATGCTCAAAGCAGTCCTGAAGTGCAGAGGAGGCCTCCTCCGTCCAGACCTGAACTATTCTGGTGGTCGGCTTAGTTCTGCAGGCCAGAGGCTTGTAGACAGGAATCAGCTCCACTGAGATGTGGTCAGACATGCCCAGATGTGGAGCTGCTACAGCCTTGTAGGCTCCAGGGATATTGCAGTAGACCTGGTCCAAAATGTTATTGTCTCTGGTGGGAAAGTTTATGGATTTGTGGAATTTGGGAAACACAGCCGTCAGTTCCACGTGATTGAAGTCCCCCGCCACAATCACGGCCGCCTCCGGGTTGGAGTTCATCTGCACGCTGATCAGGCAGTACAGCTCCTCTAATGCTAGCTTAGCATTAGCCCTCGGTGGTATGTAGACGGCCACGATCACAATGGACGAGAGTTCTCTCACCAACTTGAAGGGTCTGCATTTCACCGCCAGATATTCCAAGTCAGGAGAGCAGAATGTTCCGACAGAGTGTGTGGCTGTACACCAGGCATTGTGTACATACAATGCCAAACCTCCGCCTCTGCCCTTACCCGAAGCTGCAGTCCGATCCGCCCGGAACAGAGCGCGCCCCGTTATCTCCACCGCTGCGTCCGGGATGTTATCCTCCAGCTAGGTCTCTGTGACAACAGTCACACAGCTGTCCATCCGGCGAGAAGTAATCCGGAGTCGCATCTCGTCGATTTTGTTGACGAGGGACCTGGCATTGGCGAGGAAGAGGCTGGGGAGGGCCGGTTTATGAGGGCTAGCTTGTAGCCTAGCCCACACGCCGGCTCTCTTACCCCTCTTTTGTTTGCGCTGCCTCCTCCGTCGCCTTGGCAACATGGGGGGAATGATCATAGTCCCAGGTGTTCGTAGCAGCTCTGGAGGAATAAAGTCCAGCTTGGTGGGTGTGTGAAGTCCAAACTGTGTTCCTATGTCCCACAGTTCTAATCTGCTGTAAGTTGTAACGGCTTCCAGTAGTGTGTTGAGCGAAGACATCAATAAAAACAAGCTAAAAAAACCGAAAACACGGGAGCTCCGAGCCGCAGCGTCTACACGCGCCGCCATCTTGTCGCCATCAAGCTTTAACAGCTTGGTTAAAGCTATAATTAGAGAAAATGGATGAAAGTGTGAAAATTGACATTATAATAATAAGTCATCATTAACACTGAAAAAACCACATGTATAAGGTGAAAAAACACATAAAAACTCGAAGCATAGTCTTCACTTTATCTCCATGTAGTACCATCTACTTGCAGCAGATTTATCTTCCAGATTTTATTTTTTAGTTCATTTGTTTGTTTGGCTGACTAGAAAATGTAACCCCAGATGGTCTTTGTGACCACTTTCACAGTCACCTTTGCCAAAAGTAAAAGTGAATTTATCAGGACGTTATCAAGATTTCACATCAAAAGGCTCCTCAGCAGAGAGTAAATTGGGAAAGCTGCCAGTTTATTCTCCCTGGAACAGCCTGATTTATTTAGAGGATAAAGTTTTAGAACCTTTTGTTCTGACTTCGGGAAAAAGCTTAAATTTTAACACTGTGTCCTAAAGAATTTATAAAACCTTGGTGAAACTTAATCTGTGTTAAACCTATTTTCTTGTCTGTTTATGTGGACCAGATAAAATGAACGAATGGGACAATAACTTCCTATCTAATCATGATTGTGTGTGGTGGTGACTTAAAAGGATAGCAACGTTCATTCAGCAGAATTTACTGCTTATAAAATAAGTATTAAAGTTTTAAGTATTAAAGTAAACCTAAATAGAACATAAAGGGCTGATAGCATTACCGGATACCTGAGAAAAAAAAAATATCTGGTGCAACCAGAGATTTATCAGACATTCCTCTGAATCTGACAAAGGCACAGCTTTCACTACCAGTCGCACAGGACAGGCCTACTGGCCAATCAGAAATAGGATGGAGGTCGGACTTTGGCCAAACTTTAATTCAGAACCAGCAGTCGCTCTTTCTGTCGTTGAGTGTCTCTACTTCTCATTCTAGGAATGGCCACAGAGCGTGGAATGCAAGTTAAAGAAGCCAGGTGAAGACACTAAAGATGTTGATAAGGGAACTAGCGGTGGAAAAAGTAAAAAGGTTTTGCCACAGCCCATTCAACACGCATCACTTTTGATTTAACGCAACTGCCATCAATTCTGATTATTTCTATATATTGATAAGATACTCAGTGGAACCTCAGAAAGGAAGCATGAATCACAAACTACTTCTTGAATGATAAACTAATAGATAATTCTTCATTGCTTCATCTTTTGCTACTAGGTAAAGTGCTTAAAAAGAAAAACGTGTATCATTTAGAAATTGTTTATGCTACAATTGCTGTCATTTGGTCATTTCATTGACTACATCAGCTATTATTACTAAAAAGCTTAAATATTAAAAATCTAACACCCTACAGTCTTGTTTTTGTCAAATATTTCTGGAAGATCGTGGGCCAAATCATACACTATTTTAGATTTTTCTCTCATCATCTTTTTTGGAACAATCATTAATCACCTTTTGACTTCAGCCATGAAACCTTATTTTTTAATGCCCTGAAGCGGAAGATAACCTCTCAGAATGGACACCTAAGCTGTGTGGGAAAGTGATTTTGTCCTCATCCTGTGTGGATACAAAGGTGTGACAAAAGCAGAAGCGTTTTTTTTTTTTTACCACAACAAAATTCCAACACAACAGAATGAGCAGAGCTGCGTGAAATCCAATCAAAAGTAGTAGCAGCTGGCATCCTGTTGTCTGTGAAAGTCGCAGAACTCTGTTGGATCTGGAAGTGATCTCTCAGCACCAGAATTTGACTGGCGGGAAATCAGATGTGTAATGCTCTTTTAATTTAGAGAAGATTTAATGTTTATTATCACAGGTGAATGTTGTTTTAAAATCTGTGACTCGCACACAAAAAAAAGAACAACTTTTCTTTTGAGGCTACTTAAAAAAAATTTTTTTAAAAAACATCTAGCTTTAGTTTCTTGCAGAAATGGTAGCATTTCATGTAGTGCAGTGCAACAATAAAAAGTGCATACTACTAACAAGGAGGACCTATTTCAGATCACTTCATCAGTATTATTATTTCTTTATATTAATAATGGTGCCAATGACTCTAAGGACCTTTTACATTAATTGGATTAAAAGACAAGATGACATATAAACCAACTATTATTATTAAACTAACTATTATTCATAGTTAGCTAAACATATTCTTGTCCTTTTATACGTCAGTTGGTTTGAACGCCCTATGTGTAAATAAGCAAAGGAAATTGTGTTTTATGCTAACCCTAACCTAACTTGCTTTGATTAATGACAGCAAATCATAATAAGCACATGAGAAATGTTGACCTAAACTTGACCAGCTTAATTGCTTTTCATGGCTCCACAAATAAAGCTTGTTTCTTTACACAAAACAATAAAGAAAAGAAATACTGAACTTATAAAGCAACAATACACGGTGCAACATAAAACATGTAAAGATAATCAGGGACAGTGATGGTACTAAGTATTCCAGTAATGAAAATGGCTCTGTCTGACCTTAATGACCCGCCTATACTCCAAGGTCACAGGCTCCTACTCATTTCTTTCTCCAGCAACCTTAGGACCAGAAATCAATTATTTATCCTTGTAAAATGAGTCTTACAATTTTTACTTGTCTCCTGATAGTGTTTGTTCATGTGAGTCAAGAAGTGTAATACAACCATGACGGTTATCATGTTGCAATGGCATTTCAACCAAGACACTGGTAGCTTAGTCACTATTTTGAATGTATATACGTTTGTGTTGAGTTAGGTCAACACAAACGACTGCAACAAGTAAATGCATTCCTGAGCGTCTTTGCATATGGAGATCTTTAAATTCCCCCAAACCTAAAGATGGAAAAACTGAATAATACCGATTTAAATGAAAACTAAAACAGCTGAAAATATTGGCTAATTTAAATGCTGATATTTGGCAAATATCAACTGAGTCACAAGAAGAAGAAGAAAAATACAGAGAGACAACCAAAGTAAGATATTTCCAAGTAGTAGATCAGTGAAGGGTTTCAATTGAAAAAAAGACAGGTAAAGACGCAGATAAGTGGGAGCTGAACAGCGAGTTCTGGTAAGAGGTTAAGCACACACTTATACCTGCAGTTAAAGCCTTCACCCTGCCATAACATCCCCGGCCTTGCCCTCAGTGCTCATGGATGCCAAGAAATCCGATTTGCCAACTTTGGGAAGCTGTGTGTGACAGCCAATTACTGGGGAGAGGACTCCCAGTGGACTCACCTACTCACCTTGCAGCCCAAACATCTGCCCGTCAGAGTCAGGGGAGATAGGCAGACTGAGCAGCAGAAGCAGTATAGCTGGCTGGGAATACCAGAGTGGTCAGAAACTGATTCAAACACCGGCCATTTGACTGTTGCCTGTCAGGTATTTGAAGTGCAATCATCAAATGTAATTGTTACTGTCACTTTACAAGAAAAAGGTGGAAATAACTCAGATAATGAATTAAGTCTATGTTTTTTTATGGAGGGAAAAAGTTTGATCAGCAGTTCTTGCACTGAGCAAGGAACATACACAAATGTTTGCATTTCTTTCCTTTTACATCTACATTCTTTTAAAAAATATATATTTAATGATAGAAAAATGGTGGTGTTTCTTTACTCTGGAGCTCTGAAACCAAATTTATGAAAATGTTGACTCTGTTAAATCCGTTTACTGAAGCTTAAAGCTTACCCCTAAAAGCTCAAGATTGGCCCAGTTATTTACTTTTATTATATCTTATTGACTTATTTGCTTAAATTTAGTCATTTTGAATTTCCTGTTGTCTTTCATGTTGTGTTCGTTCATTTTTTTGATGTCTCAGAGTTTTTCTCTTCTTCCTGTTACCTTTTTTTGCAAAGCACTTTCAGTTATTTTGTGCTTCTTATGTCAAAGGTACACTTCATTGGGATCTGCAAGCTCACAATGCTCAAGAGGTTTTATCAGCCCTTACTTCAAAACCACACAAAATCTTTCAGGAAACAAAATAATACAAACAATTTCTGGTACTTTCACAAATAGCATTTTTTTTGTATGGGTAATATACAGCATATGCACATAAATTAAAAAGGTTCTTTACTGGCTACAGAACTAAAAATACTTACAAGCGAGGATCACTTGCCAAAGGGGTTTTCACTGAGCAGCTTTCCAGTTTTGTCATAGATACTTTTGTGAATAAAATTTTTAAAAAAGGATAGTGATAATTATGATAATTAATCCAGTCACCAGCAAATACGTCAGCTACAGTTTGATTTCAGTTTGCAGTAGAGTTTTTCACATAGTTGTTTGCAGCGAATTTCACAGAAAAGTCTCAGTTCCATCTCCAGTAATAAACCCAGAACTTAGATGATGTTTTATTTTATTTTATGGAAAACAATTCGATATTTGCACCCTACACTTCAGATTTAATTTCTCAACCACTCCAGTTCCCTTCTTTGTAGACCTTTTTGAAAAACGTCTCAGTCATCTCCTGAAATAACTACATTAAAAGAAATGTCAGTCAAAGCAATTGTTGGTGAATTGTTTTAAACTTCAGGACAATTTGTTCTGGATTTACTTTAGAACCTATAGTAAACCCAGAATCAGTAGGGATTTTTTAGCTCTAAAACACCAACTTTTAAACGTGCCTCCACTCTGGGCAAAACCCAATCAATACCCTGTAAATTCATTTGAAGATGAGGGCAAAGCAGGGGTGAGGTAAAGTTTAGCTTGGAAAATTAGATCACTTGACTCTTTTCTTGCTTTGGCCACGACGTGCAACATAAGTTTGTCATGAGCAATCTCCCACTGTCTTTCCACTTTTTTGGCCTTGTCCCTTTCTGCTGTTGCAGCTCAATTTTATTGTACCTAGGACAGTCAATAAATGAATAAAGCATGGAAATTGGAAAGTGCAGCGCAATATGTCCTGCTGCTATGCCCTCCAACCTTGAAAACATTATGACAGGAAGATAAGGACAAAGGGTGAGACGAGGAAATTCATGGAGAAAGAAAAATCTGGCGTCCCTAGCCAAAGCGGCAAAATTGAAGGTGAAATAATATGAAGCATGTCAAAATGCAATAACACCCTATGTAGCTTGACGTTTAAGTGGTTTCCTGACTGGTGCTTCCCAAGAGAAGCAGAGAATTACGGGCAATGTGTTCTGAAAGGGGATTGCATATGAATCCAAATGGTGGATGAGCAGATGAAAATGAATATGAGGTAGAGGAATAGGCAGGGAAAGTGGAAGCAGCTGATAATGGGGAAATAAAGTCTGTAAGTTTAGACTCCAGCAATAACATTTAGCTATAGTACAGTGTGTGGAGGATGTGCACCCCCCCACACACACACAAATGTAAGGTAGCTCAATAAATAGCTCTGACCTGGACAATTTTAGAGCAATGAACAGAACTCGTTCACATTTAGCTAGACACACACAGTCAGTCACACATATACATTTCTTAGCTCTTCAGTGGAGCTTCACATCCATCCTCAAGCCTTCACTTGTATTTGTGCTGCAAACTTGTTAACAAAGCTTTAGGCGCCCAGAAAGTGCTTGATGTGCCAGCAGCATTCTGGCACACAATGACCGCGTAGCAGAAAAAACTTAGATAAAGGAGAGTTATCACCGCTTGCCTAAAACATTTCACAAATCTTAGCAAGCTCTGAGGTGAGGTATGATAAGAAAAAGTTTTGCCCCTCTTGATAAGGACAAATACACCCTGAGACCAAAGATGTGATATGCCAGAGAATATTTTGTGTAACCACAACCAGATTTTTTGTTCTTTTATGTGCAGTTTCCTTCTCTTCTTTCTTTTGCCCCGGCATATAGGGAGCTGTCCTATTGAAGACTTACACAAATGAAATGACAAACGGTTGCCTCTGTTCTTAAGCACACACCAACTTCCGTGCACACAAACAGTCCCATGGCTCCATTAGGAGACTGTAAAGGCCCTACTGTGGCCCCCGGGCTCAGGGATGGCTGTTTTATAAGTCGCCTGGGGCACAAACCTGACAACACCAGGTATTAAACCCACAGATGTGCATACACAAAAATACACATATAAACATCGAGCTGAAGCAGTGCATGTACCTCACTGTCAGTCACTTCGTGAATCTCTCTAACCTTTTTTTTGCACACTTCAAGAAAGATATTTCTTTGTCCTTGGAATAGAAGCCAAGACACAAAGAAAGGCATTGACTGTGTCTATTAAATATTTAAAAAGGAGGTCCATTAGAAAGAGAACCGATGCTATTTCAGAGTTCATTGTTCCTTCAGTCAAGACATGTCTGCAACAGCTGCCAACAAGCAGAACAATGGAAATGTGCTTGAGCAGAGACTGAGGTGCATCTTGCTAGAGCTTGGATGTATTCCTGTTTGCCTTCAGAACTGCCTTTATTCTTCACGACACTGATTTCACCAGATGTCTGAAACCCTCTGAATTTTTTGTCCATATTGACATGATAACATCGCACTGTTACTCCATGTTTGTTTACTGCACATCAGTGATGAATCTGTTGTTTCACTTCCTCAAAAAGGATTTCCATTGGATTAAGCTTTAGCGACCGTGGAGGACAATGTAGTAGGGTTATCTTTAAATTTGACATATTTTGTATGTGACATGGTTTACTTTCATCCTCTGAGAAATTGGTTACGTCGTGGTAATAAATGGGGATGAACATTGTCAGCAATGATACTTAAGCAGGCTGTGTTGTTTCAATAATGCTATGGATACTGCGAAACCAGTATGCAGTAAAAGTGTACCAGTAAAATATCTCCTCTCATTACTATAGCATCACCAGAAGCCTGAATTATTGATACAAGGTGTGATGAATTTGTCTTCTCATTTTGTTTATGATAAATTCTGACCGTAGCATCTGAACGCTGCAGCTAAACTCATTATGCATCAACCAGGCAACTTCAGCAAGAAATTTTCATCATGTCCATATGCCTAAATGCACCGAGTTTCCAAAATATAATTGGCTTATCTTCTGTTTGTGTTAACAAGCAACATAACAAGTGCACCAGATAAACTATTCAGTGTACCACCATTGACATATTGTACTTACTAGACCCACTCGCAAACTCTAACCATTATCTGCATTCAACTTTGCTTTAAAGTCAACTTTTCACCTAAAAAAAACAACAACAAAAAAACAAAACACTTAAATTGGACAAGCAATTGCTGTTCCCACAAAAGCTTATGGGCCGAGCAATTATTTTTGCTTTCCTGCTTTTGGAGCAGATTGACAGAGAAATGATAACATACACACATTGTCATGCATAGCATTACTTTTTAAATATTCCCAGACTGAAATTGATTTTTCACATTTTACAATAGCACAATGTACCTAATTTTTGTTGTGTATGTTGTATATGTCAATAGTTATTTCAGCAAAAAGCAAAGCCACCCACATGAAACATTTTGTATTTGTCTGTTCAATGACACAAGGCCATTTTCATGGTTTATATAAGATTTAAGTGTTCCAGAAAAAAAGCTTTGACATTCAACTCCAGCGTCTTAGAACAGACATTTTTTTCAGACTGGCAGACTTTAAAGTAAACATTTAAACAACTTTCCTTTTGAAGCTGCAAGCTAAATCATTCAATGCCTGTTTTAATCTGTTGTGTAATAATTTATAATAAAAAGACAAAACCATAGCATAAAACTATCAGAGAAATAAGGAATAATGTTAGTCAAGATTAATGCTGAAGACTACATATTGTAAATTCATATAGTGAATGCTTTTTGAATTTCACTACAATCTTATATACCCATTATATAAAGTCTGCATCATCTATAAATATATAATATGTATATCAATTCACCATCCACACCACAGTTGTACAGTTATTAAATTCAACTACTTGCTTCCCTTTTTTGATGAATGGTCATTTAAATATTTTTAATCTATGAAATGGTACATACAATGTGGTCTGTGAACCTTGAGGAAATACAATCTAACCCTGGTGTGGAGATCTGTTCTTATTTCAAAACATTAATGATGGACATTCCTTGAAAAATCTAGTTCTGCCATTAAACTACCCTGGAATGTAGATGAGAAATTCTGTTATTACAGGAATCCACTCAACTCGCCTTCAATAAATAGGTCTCCATCTGCCAGCCTTTTCTGAACCTAAATGTAGTAAACTCAATTAAGCTAGAGGGGGGAAATGAACAAAATTATACTTGAATAATGAAGAACCAGATAAAAAAAAAAAATTAAATTCCAAACAAAATTGGAAAAATATACTGTTCCAATCAGAAATGTGACTTACCTTAAATACCTTAAATAGAAAATATGAAAGCCAAAGCTCTTCATTTCTCTTCAGCTTTATCGTGTTGGAAAATAGACAACAAACTATTATCCATGTCAACATATTTTAAATCTATATAAAGATCTTCTTTTGCCAGAATACAAGGTTCTTTTTATGAGATGTGATGAATATGTGTTTGTTTAAAGTAAATGATATTTGATTTTCCTCAGATGTATTTTTACATCTAATGTACCGTATTTTCGGCACTATAAGGCGCACTGCATTATAAGGCGCATAGAATAGACGCTACAGTAGAGGCTGGGGTTACGTTATGCATCCATTAGATGGAACTGCGCTAAAGGGAATGTCAACAAAATAGTCAGATAGGTCAGTCAAACTTTATAAATAGATTACAAACCAGCGTTCTGAAAACTCTGTTCATTCCCAAAATGAATAAACAGCTGTTTTATTATTTTCCCCGAGGAAAAGTAAGTGACGTGGTATTTTCATGACACAGTTTATCTTTTAACAACATCAAGGTATAACATATAGTGGAGGGGAACTTTTCCTCGATTCAATAAACACGTAAAAAACAGTCTGATGCTGTTACGGTAAATCAAACGTTAGTGCAATCACAATATACAGTACAGACCAAAAGTTTGGACACACCTTCTAATTCAATGGGTTTTCTTTATTTTCATGACTATTTATAAGGCAAGAAATCCCACTTATTAACCTGACAGGTTGACCTATGAAGTGAAAACCATTTCAGGTGACGACCTCTTGAAGCTCATCAAGAAAATGCAGAGTGTGTGCAAAGCAGTAATGACAGCAAAAGGTTGCTACTTTGAAGAAACTAGAATATAAGGGGTATTTTCAGTTGTTTTACACCTTTTTGTTTAGTGCATATTTCCACATGTGTTATTCATAGTTTTGATGCCTAAAGTGTGAATCTACAATGTCAATAGTCATGAAAATAAAGGAAACTCATTGAATTAAATGGTGTGTCCAAACTTTTGGTCTGTACTGTATATCCACTTCCGCACCATTGATTCGTTCATGTTAAATTCTCTCGCTGCTGCTCTAGTCCCGTCTTCTACTGTGTGACTGATCGCCTTGAGCTTAAACTCTGCGTCGTAAGCGTGTCTCTTAATAGGAGCCATTTTGGGGTCATTACACAAAACCCAGCGTGCACCGCGCGCTTCTTCTTCTACGGGGGAAAATGAAGTCGGCGGCTGCTTACCGTAGTTGCGAGACCTATTGTGGCTCAATATTGGTCCATATATAAGGTAGAGTTTCCAAAAACTCTGCCTTATATTATACCGGATTATAAGGCGCACCCTCGGCTTTTGAGAAAATTGAAGGCTTTTAGGTGCGCCTTATAGTGCGGAAAATACGGTATATAAAATGTTAGATGTGTGCCCCTTGAAAAAGTAGCTGTAGCATAGACATGGATTTGTACATGTATATTTGCTTCAAACAAAAGCCACAGTGAGGTTTTAGAGCAGAGTACAAAAGAACTGCACACACAGTCCCAAGATATTATGAAAAAATGAAAGTCAGCTCTCTATTTTACCTTTGATACCAGGTAAGTTTGTTGAAATACGTTGAGCCAACTTTTCTAAGTGCTGGAAGCAAAGCAAAAAAAAAAAAAGAAAGAAGAACTTCAATTTATAAGCTAAAGCCAGTGAACTTGTCACATGAGGATATACTAAAAAGTACATAGAACATAGTTTTTTTTTTTCCTTTCTTTAGGTGAACAGAATCAAATACCGGTTCATTTGTACAGTGGAAGTTCTTTGAAACATGTTCAGTTGTTCCAAAGTGATATGAAATTCATGAATTGCTGCAAGCTGCATGTACTGAAGCAAGTATTCACTGAAGGTTAGCAGTGAGATAATCAACACAGGTTCACCTTCAACTTTTTCCATGTTGGAAAATTTTGTTTTTCCTTCTTTTAATACACATGTTTGTGGGGAAAATTCTCCTGAACTCATGTCAAAGTAGGTATTGTCTATTCTTTTCCAAGAGAAACTCCATCCATGAGTCATTCCCATCCACTCCTCCCTAATGTCCTGAACTAATTGCTGTTGAAAGGTCAATAGTTTTTGGCAAAACCAAATGGGGTTTGTCACACTCATTATTTGCCTGCATTTTGTTTCAAAGGACAAGAGGTCAAAAAGACAGTAAGGATAATATCTATATCTTTCAAATATGTTAGGGGAGCCAAGACATTGTTATTCGCTTCCTGTAGTGCTTCTGGGATAGACGCATAATCTTAGGTGGTGCTGATATGGAGAAGCAGCAGCAGGTCTTATACTTGATGCTGGGAACAAAAACTGTCTAATGAATATTTAAAACTAGCAGTGGGAGTACAGGTGAAGTAGGTGGTCAGACATACATCTTTCTGGGCTTCAGCAGTCATTGGGGAAAAAGGAAAACTTATGAAGTAGACAGGTTGGAGTCATAGTCGCTTCCTGAACATTATGGCTCAGATAAATAGGGCTGCAGCCCTTCATTAGAACCAGCTTCCTTTTAAGTACTTTTTGTGCACAAAATGAAAGTCCAATACTTAATCTTTATAATGTGTCACAAACTCTTTAAGGAAACAATATCTGATTTCAGTATGTCTTAGAATATCCTGATTTGTTGAAAGATAGGAAGTTCAAGTGGTAACATTAAAAGCACTAACTTAAAAGAAAAAAAAGAAACAAATAAAAGATACACCTACATGTTGGAAAACATATTACTTGTGCAATTTTAAAGTTTATTTAAATCATAATGTTATGACCACAGTTTTTTATAAAACAGGTTTATTTGATTACATCTCTAGTTGTACCATTATCATTAAAAAGTCTAATAATTATGTTTCAGCATAATTATTAGACTCTGACTGACCTCTGAGCTTGTGTTGCTTGGTTGGTCAGCTTAGTATGGAAAACGTCCCTTTATAACATGTTATACACTTTCAAATAATTGGAGTTTATACTTTTGTTTTGAGGGGCCAAGTGATTCACTTGCTTTAATAATGGTTAAAATGTTGTTTTGCATGGAAATAGTGGATGATTTCTTTTTTTAAAGATAAGAAACTGATGTTTTCTTCATTCCAAAACTTTCTCATTCCTTCCACATCAATAATGTTTTTGCTTGTTTGTTTTGGTTTTTTCTGCAAATTTATATTTATGTTTTGGAAACTATTTACCACAAAATAAGAACACAGCATCACTGAGCACATCTGCAGAAGGTATACCAGACTTAGGTGTGATTTTCTAAACTTTTGCTGAGAGATTTTAAAAATTGTTCTTGTCAAAGTGTAAAGAAGTCAGACTTTCAATCAGGAGTGCCTTTCTTTAGTCTACTCTGGTCAGAAGGAAATTGTCATGCAGAGTACAAAGCCATCTCTTGGAGTGTCACTCTGAACACAATCTGGCACAATCTTTTATACTTTTACATGTGTCTGGTGAGAAGGGAATCAAAATCACTCATTGTCCAGTCACAACAAAACACTACCAGCTGCTTTTCCAGAACATCCTAGTAGGCATATGGGTTACAGTTTACTTTAGTGACACACGCCTGTCAATACAAGTTTTTCTAACCACAAGGTTATGAGTGCCAACACTGTGCTGCATTTCTGCCCTTTTTCTTGTGTAATTGCTGCATGTAAAGGCCAACATCCCTTCAAATGATAAAAGAAAGGAAAAAAAGCATATTGGTCAATTTATTAGCAGATATTTCATTCCATTAAATTAACAGGTATTTTAAAGTAATTGCTGATAATAACTAAATGATTTCATAAAATGCACTGTGGCGGTGCAATTATATTTGGTAGAACAAAAAGTCAAAATTCCCAACCATCTGATTATAATTCTTATTACTATCATACTAATGAAAGAGTTTAAATGATTGTCTAATCTGCTTTTGAATTTTTCTCATGCTTTTCAACATAACAATAAATGTTTTTATCAGAAAGTGAGAGAAGTATCTCACTGCTGGAAGCTGGTTTCAAGCTGTGCATACATAAATCCAACTGTTGTGTGTTGATATCTGTTGTGCAGAAGGTTTGCATTGTCTTACACATTAGGAGGAAATGCACAAATCAAAAACAGTGTGTGCTCACTTTGGTCGATGTTTGGAGTTCATCTGCATGTGTTAAAATGGTAAATTTTGATATCACAACGTCACTGTCATTTCTTTTCATACCACACTCCTGTGTTCTTTAACATGAGAAAATTTTGTACTCCACTTTCAAATGAGAGTTTGTTCTCTGTGGTGTAAGATTTGGAAATAAAACTTAAATGAAATTAACGTCTCTTTTTGCAGTGGATGATGATTGTTTGCAGTCCACGCAATTTCCCAGGGCTTCATAGCGCTGAATCGGTTCACTACATACGTCACGGCCAAATGTTAGCAACTGGGTAAAATTTAAAACTTCAACAAAGTCCAGCAAGCAATCGTTTCTCAACAACCGAGGATCCATACCCTGTGTATGAAGCCAATCATTGAACAAGAGGCTGGTTTTTTTACTAAACTAACACAGAGAAAACTTTACTGACTCTTTATGGTAAAATTTCTCATTGCTACAAATGCTAAACAATATGATTCAATGCAAATTTCACATGTTTATAAATTAGAAATACTATGTTTTTTATAGTGTGCAAATGATTTTTAAACGAACAGAACCAGAAAATGAAAACTCATTCATTATTATTTGCTAAATGATTCTGCATGGTATAAAGACCGACTCTATAGGAGGGAGCCTCTGTGCTCTTTGAGCTGTTGTGCGGCATGTACCTTTTTTTTGTGAGCCCACACACATAAAGGTATACACATATATAAAAGCATAAACATAACAGCACACACTCACTCTGGACACACACAGACACACACACAGTGAACATATTCACGAGTGGCAGTTTTAAAAACCCATTTTCCCCTTGCTTAAGCAAGCGTCAACAGTACTTGACTAATGGAAAACCCTGCTTCTAAATGAGGTGGTAGGAATTTCTATCTCACATTCTCTGGTTGTCGTGAATTCTAATAAAGTTGCTTTTTAATCTTTTGCAGCCATGAGTTATTTGAGTACCAACTTTCTTTGGCCAATATGCACACACCTTTCTCAGAAATATATGAGCTTGTGAATTAAGTTCTTCCAGCATAAATGTGACGTTTGAGTAACGGGGAGTTTAGGTCAGTGTTTCTCACATATCCGGTTCAATGTCACGTCTGTAAGAAACCAGGAGGAGTTGAGAACTGAAGGTGGATTTTGACGCCACAGAACCAGAATAAAAATCCAAACAGCCAAGCATATGCAGCACAAGCTGCTCTGTTTATCAATATTATCAGACAACTGATTCTACATTCTTAGCTTGTTGTGTGGACACCTGGATCACACAAAGGGGGATTATTTTGTCTACATGGGTATAACAAAATTTTGTTTCCCAAGATCTCATAATGCTCTACTTTGTAGGGCAGGCAGTGGATCACTATTTATCATCTATCTTCATGCAGATTGTTCTATGGATTATTTCATGTTTTTTTCATTACATATTTCTAGTACTGTTGAGTGAGGAGTATAAAGCATTTTCTGGTGCAAACCAAGCAGAATTAGTTAGAACTAACTTGACCTCGTTTCCAAATTCCTCATTAAATAAACCTGGTTTCTCAATACAAACAATTTGTACTGAATTCTGATATCATGGCATCATTTCAATGGATCTATTTTTCCTTTTATATTTCTACTGTTTTAAGTTTTAGTAGTTAACTCATTTTTTCAATCTTTCATCTTTTCTCAGTAGTTGAGTGTTTATAACTTTGTGAGTTTGCTGATTAAAGTATTAAACTGATGAATTCTCTTTGTCAATATACTTTTGTATATTGAATAGAAGTTGTCTGTTTATTGACTTGCTATTTGAAGAAAGCCAATGCTGGACTTACATCTTCATCTATTATATCTTACAATCTAAGCCTTATCAGAGAGGTATTTATAGACAGTAACTGAGGCTGAACTAATTGGCTATAATTTTTGTCATGAAGGTGCCAATTTTGATCTAAATGAGTAGTTTAAGTAGTAATTGCTCTAAGTACTTTTTTATAGTTAGTCATAGCCAAACCAGACTTGCTGTTGCGCATCACCCAGATACATAAAATGAACTGAGTTTTTTCATCTCATGACTATTTATTTTAAATGTTTTGTATTCAAACATTTGCAGAATTTATTCAGTATTACTCAGATATTTGTTACCTTAATAATGTAACTTTTTTTCCCCCTACTGTAATGATTTTTTTCTTGATCCTGCCCAAAGTCATCCGTTATTGACAGTGACGGCTGAATAAATAACTTTGATTACAATCTGCAGGGACTTCCTCGTCCTCAGAGGAACAATTCATCTTTTCATTTCTAAGGGAACATATTTTCCCAGACCTATGGACACGATGCAACGGACCTAATGGAGAAATGCAGGATGAAGCACATTTCTGAGAGTCCTTTTTTTTAATGTATAAATCTTTCAGGTTCTTTTGTGATCTTTATCTGACAACTATTCCCTTAGAGCCAGAGATAGTGGGTGTGCAAAATGTGTGTTCTTCCTTCCTCTTACTTCTTTCACACCATCTTTTAACTTGACTTTTTTTAACGCTCCCACCTGTCTTATGGACAACTGCTGCTGCTGTCGGTGTCGTCCAGTCTCTAGTGTCAGTCGACGTTTGGGCTCTTGTTCTATCGGGTCTTGTCCACGCTAAAGGTGTCTCGGCGGAGTTCCCCACAATTTTGCTCACAGTTTCAAACAGTCATCTGTTTATTGAGCTACTGAACATCAAACAGTTGGAGCACTGACCTGACACTTACCCAACAGACAGGTATTATATTTGTGCCCAAATTGATAAGCCTGTCCTGCACAGCACAGACTGCGGTTTCGAGTTACAGAGGAGAGAAAAACACGTTGCTCTGAGCTCTGATGCAGGTATTGGCAACAAGTAAAATTAAATATGTTGACCGCATAGTGAAAGCGATTCACAGTGCCCAGTTTTTAGGATTTTACTACAGGCTAAAACTCTGGACATATCATTTTAGCTAGAAAAAACTCTTTTAAATAATTCGTATGGCAGTTTTTTGGTCAGCTAGTAAAATAAAAATGGTGTACTGTTGAAATACACCATAAATGTTAGATGCTAAGGTTGACATCTGTTTTGACACCTCTTATTTGCACTCATCTGTGTAAAGGACTGTTACACAGAACTATTTTTTTTTTTACCCCTCCAGGGGGTCTTTTGTGGGCTCTAGTGTCCCTTATATGATAGTGGGCTGACAGGAAATGGGAAGCAGAGGGGGGAAGACATGCGGCAAATATCGTCGGGTCCGGGAGTCGAACCCGCAACGGCCGCGTCGAGGACTCAAGGCCTCCAAATGTGGGTCGCGCTAACCGCTACGCCACCACGGCACGCCCGTTACGCAGAACTTTTAATAGATCTGTATTGGATTTAATAACTGCAGTACATAATGTAGAGTACTTAAGATCAATGCACTGGACGCTTCAGATGAAAGCAAAACTCTGCCCTTGGCAAAATTTGAAAAATTTCAGCAAAGTGGGTGGAGTGGCCAAGTGTGGGGATGAGCGGAGAGGGAATAAGAGAAGCTGTGTGACAAAGCGAATACGTTTGTCTATTTATATCAAAACCTATTTAAGTTGTCCCAAAAGTATTGCAATATATATATATATATATACAGTATATACTGGATATACTTATATATATATATATATATATATATATATATATATATATATATATATAACTATATATACTGTATATAAGTATATACAGTATATATGTAGATAAAGGTACCCTAAAAAATTCCTTATAGGCCAAACTACAGTTTAATGAACTAGTTAGGGAAGCTAAGGACCAGAAGAATGAGAAGACAGTTTTTTTTTTTTTTTGACAGCTTTTCATTATTCATGGTGTTATCCTTCACCAGCCAGTTCTTTCCTCTCTCACCTTTTCAGGGTCTGTCCGTCAGTGTAGGGATAAAATCCCTCTTTCCTGAAAGCTTAGCAAAGATTATCCCAGTGTCATAGGGGAAGGTGGAAAGGGTGCTGAGATGCCACATTACAGATGTAGTTGACGCTAAAGTGAATTTAATGGGCCCAGGGTTGAGGAGGAGGGGCAGGGGAAAAAAAAAAAAGAAAAGCCAACATCAGCTCCGACATCCTTCTTTTTATTCTCTCCCTTGCTGTTAGACTTCTCCTTTCCGAATCTAAACGTTATTTTCTGTTTATTCCTAAGAGCTTACTTATGTTTTCAGCTTCTCAGCCTAACCGACAACCTCTTATGTGTTTGACTGCCTGATTTCCCCTGATTCCTCTAGACTTGTTCCTTTCTTTTTAGGAACATGATAATACATTTAATGAAAAGAAAATATCTCCCTAACTCGCTTCTTTACATCACTTCTTGTCATCACAACACTGAGTTCATCTCACACACCATCAATCCTGGTAAATACCAATTAGAATCCAATTTTTCTGCTTTGCTTCATGTTTCCTTTTGAATATGTAACAACAGAAAATCAAATTCACATCCACCCACAACTTCCTTCAGTCTATGAACAATCTTTTTTTTTTTTTTTAAATCTGTGATCACTATCCTTTCCTTCACATTGTATTATAAGTTTTAACCAAGTGGAGACAGGTTAAATCTTTCAATAAACATACTTAGCCTCAAAATAGTTATGGTTACTTGAATTGGTTGTTGGTTCACTAGAATCATATATGTGACATCGTCCATCTTAAAAGAAGAGTTATAAGTGAAAACTTGAATTGTGATTGTATGTATGAATCAGTGAATGACTGAATAGTCCTCTGAACTTGAGAAGGCGCTACACAAGCACAGGCCATTTGCCATAATTTATATCAGACAGACATTTTGCAAAACAACCAAGTTTTGAGCAAATTTGATTTACATAGATGCAAAGTGTTTGTGTAATGCACATCATGGTGTGTTTTACCACTGTTAAGCAACATGCAAGGAGAATTTCCTTAAACCACAATTTAAGTTCCACGACCATCCATCATAGTATATATACTATACTATATACAGTATATACTGTATATACATATATATATAAAATGTAGAAGAGCGTTTCAAAAATGAGCCGGTATTTTTTGCATTATCAGTAAATGAGATAAATCTATTAAGTGTGTTTAGGACAAGCCATGATCCACTCATTTTTATTGGTGAAATCAAGGCAAATGCTGTGAAGAAGCAGAGGAAACAAAGGGAGCAACAAACACATTAATACGCAAATTTCAAATTAATAGAGCACAATCAGCTTCAGGAGATACAAAGAAATGGCTGTTGAGCAGAAACGGTGACTAGACTTTTTCAATCAATGAAACCACTGTAGTAATAGTTGTCAAGTTGTGAATTATCTCCCTTACGGATGCTTTCCACAGAGATGTAGAAAGCATTTTGAAGGAAATTATTTTCTTTCTTTCACATGTCCTGATGTTTTGGGCAAAGAGTACGATGACTCTGGTTGTGTTTACAGTCACAGAGGATAAGGAAACTATTCTCTATGACATGTGAAACGGGGGATGTATTTTGTAAAATTGTCTTTTTTAAGCTTTATATTTTTATGTATATATGCTATGTAATATGGTAGCGTAAAATGAATAAAAAATGTGTTGGCATCTGCATTCTCAGTCTGCTTCATGAACCATGCTAATTGCTGATGCAACATTCCTGAGTTAGTTATAAATTATAACCCTATTGGCTAAAAATATTTCCAGTCAGGTCATATTTAGTCACACATTATAGCTCTCATGATCAGCAAAACTAGATTTCAACAAATTTTTACAAAAACTGGAAGTCAGAATTCAGTGCAACCGTAATAGTAAGGGCGAGTCAAAGTTTATTTTTATTGTACATGTTGAAAATAAATATATTTCTAAGCCTCTACACAAAGTATAAATCATCAGTAGTGGAGACAGTAAAAAAAAAGTAAGATTGTATTGCACAGTATGCATTCCAGCTATTCACAAAGCTGTTTGAAGCATACAAATTGTGCAATTAGTATTAAAAATAGTTCTCGAGATTCCTGCTGTCACAATACTTTTTCCTGTTTAAATAACAGGAAAAAATAGTTGGAAAACCTTGTTGTTTTAATCAAATGGTACTTAGATGGCAACTTAATGAGGTATGATGTGTTTTCTTTTGCCATCTGCACAGTAAAAAGATAACCTCCCCAAAAAAACTTCTGTAGTAACATGTGCACATCAGAGCCTTTCTTCTCTTTTTTACTGCCAATGTCTGCTGTGCTGCCGTGGCCACAGATGGTTCGAAACACCAGAAAACAGATGAGAGAATAAATCACCCAAACATAGCCGCATGCACACAAGATAATAACCAGAAACACCCAGGTATGAAGCTCGCATGTGCTCACACGTTCACATAGTTGTGCAGCCGCTCACATCATGAACCCGAAATGATTAAAATTTCAGGATTTGTTTGGCTTAGATGGGGGTCTACCTTGAAGCTGGAAGATCCATTCTCTCAGAGCAGTAACCAGAGTTTGCACCGGCAGCTTCCTCCCTCAACCACAGGGTGTGTTGAAGATGAATAGAGTTAAACTCATAACAGATTCAGGAAATAGGTGAAAACTGAATTTAATATGACAGCGCTATGGGGTAGAGGTGAAAGAAGAGTGATCATAGGGTTCGGGAGTAACGGCTTCTGCATTAATTCAGCACCATCCCTTACTGTGGTGGTGTGGAAGAAAGTGGAAGAAAGTGGCCCAACTCTGTTCTGCCACTTAGCAGCAACTGGCTCTCTGCTTGGCATTCTGTTGCACAGATATTCTATTCAGACACATCTGGGATGATGGGAATATTTTAGCCTATGGATTTGCAATACATTTATGCAGAAGAACAAAAAGATAAATAAAATAAAATGCATATACCTATACTGTATATATATTGAAATACTAATGTTAAAATTCATGCTAAAGGCTCCAGAGAGAACCTGTCCTGACAGGAGCCAGTTGCTCAGTTTCCCGTCTACATTTTGCACGCCATAAAGAGGGTTTTAAAGTGTTGCTAAGATACTTAAACAAGGTTTCGTAATTTTGCCATAAATTACAAACATTTCAAAGTTAAAAAGTCTTGGTCTCATTATGTCTGGAAAAAAACAATGTTCAGGCAATAGTTCAGCACGATTTCTCTAGATGTTGTTAGTGTCCATCAAAGCTATTCAAAAAGAAACCCATTTAAAAAAAATACACAGAAGGCAAAAGATGTAAAAATCAAATGATTAGGTTTAAATGAGCTTGAAAGTGTGAATATTCTTCTCGCTCTCTATTATTTTAAAATTCTTCATGTCACTTAAAACCCGCCACATAGACTTGCCTGACGATGGGGAACTTTCTTTAAAAGTTAGGAATGCATAAATTTCATATTCATGAGGGACCGTGTTGAAGTAGAGCTGAAGAAAAGCATAGCATCAGCTCCCCAATGGCAGGTAGTGTAGGCTTCTGCTGACAACGCTTGACTAAAACACACAAATACAGCAGCACACACACCCACCCACACGGTTCTTTGCAGTGGTGTCGCAGGACTATGTGGACTTTAGGTGCCAGTTGTTGTCTCTTAACAAGGTTGAAATAACAGATATGTTCACATGTTGTTGCAGAGTCACTGGATCTCCCAGAGACACATGCTGTCCAGTTACACTGCAAGTCATAAGCTACCATATGGTCACCAGGTTATTAATTCTACGCACCATAAATAAACCAACAGAAGAAATAAATGGTGCTAATATGCTTGGAACTTTGCCACATTGTGTCACATAATATCTATAATCCTCAATGTATTTTTTTTAGGATTTAATAACATAAAGTAGCACATAATTGTGAGACTGAAATGTTAGTCTGTTTCTCTTTGCCAACTCAGTCACTATACATTTATGGTGCATTTAAAGGAGCTTCAGCATGTTTCCCTCATCAGTATACTTGTCTCTGCTAAAGAAAATTGAAACTTTGTGTGGCTTTTTTTTTGTCAATCTTCCATAAATATGATACATATTAAAAAATGGTGAAAATAATAATAATAATAATAATAAATGATAGTCTGGGAGATTTGTATGCATGCTGACTTTGTTTTGTTTTTTTCTCCAAATTTCTTATATTGTAACAGAATTTGAGGTTGAGTGTCATTATCTAAAATTAGACATTTCTTATCCAAACATATGGCAATAAAAGAATAACCCAGAGCATGGAGAATGAACACAGTAAAGCATGGCATCAAAATGCTTTATTGCTTGCTTTCCTAATTAGGCCTGACCACTTTGATTGGTTAGGTGATTAGATTTGAATGTGACAATGCATATTAATGAAAATACAATATTGCTGTAAATACATCAGATTTGCCAAAATGCTAATCGCCATCTGTAGCTGCAGTCTTGAAACACATAAGAGATTGAAATCAGATGAATTCAAGAAATGTGGTTGTTTACATCAAAAACTGAAGAGACCAGAATAACATAAATTAACTGTGATCTCCTGTGGGTTTTGTTTGACATGTATTGATATGTTAAATCCTAAGAAATTAGATAAAAGTTAATGGTTGGGGCATAACAAAATGTGACAAAGTGAAAGGTGTTAGAAAACTTTACAAAGGCACTGAAAAAGTTGATAGTTTAGATTCTATACTTAGATAAAGGTAAATGATTGTAATATATACTGTATATATAGTATATATGCGCACCTGCATATGAGATTTATTGCAATAAATTATGTGCACAGCATGAAACCTTATTTATAGGCATAAAAAGGAGACCCGGATCCAAATTACCACCACCATTTAATAATCAGCCATGACATGAAGATATTAGGCCTGTGACAAGACCATTTCTGTCAAAACCTTTGTCTAGCCCCAATTACAAGCTAAATTATTGTTCATTTACTCAAATCAAGACTTTCCACATGATGGGTGCTTTTTATTTTTTACCAGTTTTACAGCTAAATATGGAATACAGATTCAATCCTGTATAGTATATCTATAACTCATCATGACTTAAATACTCCAAGATCATGATTTTTGTTTCAATAAAAAAAATAAGAAAGATGTATTTTTTACTTGAATGTTCATTGTTGGCAAGGGTTTGAATTAGACTAAATTAGGGTTCAGCTAAGTGATCAGTTTAGTTTGCTTCTCTCACATACGTTATCTTGTGATAGACATACTGCTTCTTTTCTAAACACTTTCAACAAGAACTTAGAAGCGTGTAGAGTAGCTTTATATGGCTACTCATATGTCTAGGTTCAGTGTAATTTATTTTTTCTTTAATTTTAGGTTTGGAGGGTTACGTAACATCCAGGCTGACAGTGGCATTTTATAGCAAAACCAAGTAACTATATTGCCTTGAGTTTTGATCACTTGATATGACATCCTGTCTATATTAAAAACAACTTAAATGTAATTTGGCTTCACAATTTGACACCTTAAAATTGGTATCTGTCTCTTTAACATTCCCATGGTCTTAAGAGAAAGGGGCATTTGGACCCAACTTTGACTCCACGTTCGCTTTTACAAGTATTTTTTATGTCCGTTTTGGTAACTGATGGTCTGACGGTACAACCCCCAGATCCCAATTCCCCACTGTGAGACCATGACATTTGCCCCGTTGCTCATGAGTGATGCACTAAGACTGCAGGAAAGTTAAGAAGTGTCTACTGTTTGTAACACTCCCCCTTCAGCACATCATCACAACAATGGACAGTTGGACTGAGAAGTAGTTTGTATGATAAGCTTAGCTGCAGATTACAGTAGGGCCACAGGGGGAAGGCAGAGGAGATAACATTTTTTCTGCCTCATATTATACTGTCATGACATAGTGACCATTACTAACTGCAGCTTTAAAAATAAAATCATTTCACTCCAATATACTGAAAATCTTTATGTTTAGAACATCAGAAATTGAGAAGTCACCCTGGACAGGTCGCCAGTCTGTCGCAGAGCAACACAGAGACAGACATGACACACAACCATGCACACACACACTCACACCTAGGGAGAATTTAGAGAGACCAATCAACCTGACAGTCATGTTTTTGGACTGTGGGAGGAAGCCGGAGTACCCGGAGAGAACCCACCATGCACAGGAGAACATGCAAACTCCATGCAGAAAGACCCCGGCCGGGAATCGAACCCAGGACCTTCTTGCTAGGAACTCAACAGTGCTACCAACTGCGCCACTGGGCAGCCTGAGTGAGGAATCATTGTTCTTAACACAATCTGTCTAAACTCCTTGCTCCATGTGCTTTATTTCTATCCTGGCCCATTTTCTCATTTCAGCCAAGTTAACAGTAAAACTTTACTTTGTAAACATTTAATTTGTAACAAAGATTTTTCCATCTTGTCACTGGTTTAATTAATCAGTATGTTCACAAGTAAAATTGAAATGTATTACATAAAAATGTAAAATAAATAAAAGTAAAGAAAATATGCAATACTTTAATTAGGTATTTTAAAAAGGTATTTTACATGATGGTAAAAAGTCACATGTAGACAGAAGACAGATCCTCACATTCCCAGAGATTTGAAGATATTTAAACACAGCTGAAGCTTAATTTGTTGTATAATCATCATATTTATAGCATATCATAAATTTAGATATACATATGTTCATATCGCATAAATAAGTTTAGCACTCCACAGATGTAAACTTGTTCATGCTGATCGTATTTGTAAGTTTTCTTGCTGTGAGGCTAAATTTTCAGACCTCCTGCTGTGATGGAGTGGGAGCACAGTCTCAACAAACATCTCCAGCTGTCCCTATTGCTTTTCATCTCACTAAAGATGCACACATGCACACACTAATACAACTTGCATAAACAAGATGACACACCGAATGAATTTATGCAGCTATATTTCTCCAGTCTCTGGTCCAGGGTGGTAAGCAAGACTGTTCATCTGGATTATGACCTCAAGATTGGGGACAGTTTTTGAAAACAGAAGTGTTGCTTAATTAAGCCTGAATCTAAAAATGGTGACCAGACACAACAATTTCGGTGTTAACGAATGGAATCAGGGGAAAACAAAAAAGTGTTTTTGCTCTGACGTTATGGGTCACGATGTGAGGGAGTTAAACCACAGTTCCCAGTCGATGCACCTATCAAAAATATTAAGCTCTGGGGACTGTTTATTATGTTTGTTTATTATGTGAAAGTACAATTTACCTTTCCTTCCTGTTTTTTTTTTTTGTTTTGTTTTTTTGCAATTCAGCATTTTTACGGTCCGACCAGTAAGCCACAAGAACAAAGGCATGTATAAAATAATATTTTCAATTTCTTTTTCAAAAAAATCTTAACAAAAGGCTTTCAACAACAAATCTCAAAAATATGGCAAAATGGGCCCAAAAGAAATCAACTAAGGCATACCTAACTCAGGATAGCAAACCAAAACTAACCCTCACACAACGAACATACATGGGAATTTATACACAAAGGCTATAAAGAGGGGTAGGAGAGAGACAAAGACAAACAAGGCATAAACATGAACAACTAATTCAAACCAACACATTCTGACTACAACACAACTGTAAAAAAACAAAACAACCTAACACCTAAAATGTTTTAGTAGTTATGTAGACAGAGGCAGATTCTTTAACATCGAGTCCCCTGCTTCCAGCAGCCTGATGGATTGTTCCACTTCCTGGTTTGCCTTTCAGCCAGTCCTCTCCCCCAGCCAGTCCTTCAAACCCAGCAAAACAAATTAATTAACGATCCAAATAAACAAAAGGTGTTTACTAAATGTGTGCACCCATAATAGCAAACAACCCAATGCAATAAACCCCACAAAAAAGTGAAATTCTAAATATATTGTGTGAAAAATTCTAAATATATTATGCGAAAACTTTTAAAGAAATACTAACACTGGGGAAAAGATGGAGGAACCACACAAGTATAATAAGCTGTAAATTGATCATTAATCATGCCATCTGTTGTGTGGGTATGCAAAGTAAGTATCACAGCATGCATTACACTTGAACTTTCACCTACTATCACTTCAATGCTAACACTCCCCTTGAAATGTCTTTGCTGAAATTCAGTAATAATAATCTCCTATTCCACGCAGGCCGTGTTCCAAAATCTCAGAAATGCTTATGTTTTTCAGGCTTTTATTAGATGCTTTGTCTGAATGCCTTTCAAAAGTTTAACTAACTGTCATGTGAAAGCATAACTCTGCCCCTGACAAATTTGGAAAAATTAAAGCAAAATGGACAGAGGTAAGAAATACTGAAAGGCATGGCCAAGTGTGGGGATGAGTGCTCAGGACTTGAGGAGTACTGGTGCTAACTTATAAACTTTGTCACTATAATTAGTGACTTTTCAGACTCCTCTAGTGAGCTTCTGTCACAAACCGACAAGTGACAAACTTGGGGACTTCTGTGTTGTCAGGGACTGTAGGACGACAACGATATGTAGTGTCTCTGCAGCCCTTCCTGTTCATCAGCATACAGCGAGTGTTCCTGTAAGACACGCCCACATCCCGCGGGAGACGCACGAGAGTCAAGTGGACGTTTTAGTGTTAGTGTTTTTATTCATGCTTGGACAATAAGCAAGCCTACAGTCACTAGGTGGCAGCAGTGCTCACACTAATCAAGAGGTCGCCTGCTCAACCCTGTAGAAGAAGTAGCCTGAGTGCAGAGCTGACAGAAGAGGAGAAAAGGAGAGGTTTGTGGCAATGAAAAGAAGAACGGAAGACCAACAAATGCTATGAAACTTACATAGGCCTTGTGTTTCCTGTGAGTATGGTGAGAATTAAGAAATGAGCTACTTGTATTTTCTGCCTAAAATCTGTGGTAGCAGACAGCATAAAACCAAACAAGTTAAAATGGCACCTAGGAATCTCTGTCAACGAGCACCTGGACTTTTTTCAACAAAAACTCAATGAGTATCGCCAACAGTTTGGTCATTTTTTTCATCATCAGTAAATAAATAAAAACATGACAGCCACATACAAAGTTGCCCACCACCTCACAAAATCCAATGATTGATAAAAATGACTAATAATTAAATATCAGTATTAATTAAATATGATCCAATGTGTAATTATTTGATAATTAAAAATGTTATGATATTCAGGGGGTTTATGAAAAAATGTATGTTCCCCAAGGGCAGCCTTACAGAAAATAATTGGGAACCCACTGGTATAGGGTAGCTTTGTTAAAATGACCTTTAAATTTCTGATTTAAGATGTTTGGAGATGTTCTGCTACGAAAGACGTGCAGAGAAAGTGTGAAAGGCTCTCAAAAAGGCTAATCTGAATTTCTGTAAAAGGTAAAAGTCGACCGTGTTTAGCTTTCTTAAGTACTTCACACTCCATGTGCTCTTGTCTGGCCCCAGAAAATTGTAAGGACTTAGCTTTCTTCTTGTCAATGGCTTTCTAAAAGCTCTGGCCATGATTTAGTTCAACTGTTACTGCAGATTTAATGGGATATCATTCATGCAGCAAGACATGGTCAAGGGCAATAAAAGTTGCATTTTAAGAAAAAACATTTGTGTGACAAAAAAGCTGCTGATATATACTTAAAGTGAAGAAATATAAAATCATGTTCTCATTTCAGCTCTTTGAAGTTCAGTGATTTTAGAGAAGATTGGAGCTGACAGCCTTGCCTGTTTGTCTTGCCACACGCTGTCTGCTCAGCAGGAGTTGCAGAGAGGACACCTCATCACCCTTTAGCTGGTTGGCTTGTCCTTTCTACTGCTTTCTTCTATAGCACTATTTTATTTTTAGATTTTTCTACTATGCATGCCCTTTAAACATATTTTCTTTTAAAAGCCATTGTTTCAATTAACTTAAAGCTGTGCAGCAAGTCTTCTTCTACAAGACACAGATTAAATCAGTATAAATTTAAAAATGTTTCAAACATTTTCTAACTTTAAACAGCAGCTATTGAATGAGGAGTTATTTTCCGCAAACCGATAGAGATATTATTATAATTTGATCAACATAATTTTTCTGATCAACAAAGCTTGTTTATTTTATATTTTTCAATCCTCATCATTTCCCATATCTACAATTACCTTGTTGTGGTTTTCTCTCCATGCTGTGGGTTGAATTATCCCATGTTTGATCAATCCACAGAGCTCTTTAATTTGTGATGGGTTTTTGGTGACACTCAAATTTCACTATGACATAGCCCAGTGAGTGGAAAATAATTTTGATTAAATTCTACAACCATAAGATTTTTGGTTGTGGTTCAACATGCTCACACAGTTAAAAGCGTTGACTTGCAGGTTGATCAGCTGCAGTAGTTGCACATAATTTATACTGCTTTAATCTTTCTATTCTTTACTACACTTGCTCTTCTTCATTTATTCAAATGTTCTTCCAGCTGCGCATGGTGTATTTTATCATGTTAATTTTTTGAAATCATATTTTAGACACTATTGATTTTCTTTTTTTGCTTTAGCCATAATTTCTCTTGCTGCTTGGCTGATTGAATAACTGACTGAATGGATTTGAAAGTGCCAGGTGAAATGTGAATTGGTGTTTATGTCTGCAATTGTCTGTCATGATTGTTAAACGAATGGCAAAATATCTAACTTCATATAGTGACAATTCTGCGTTCTTTCTGTAAGGTAAATACAAAATGGATGAAGAGAATCTTCTGCAGACCTTACAAGATAAAACTGGAGCTCAAAATATTTGCTCAAAGACCAAAGTAGGTCTTTGTGGTATATCAGATTTGTTCCAAGAACCAGGCACAAGGATGGTAGCAGCAAAGACCTCCAGAAAAATGTTAATTGGATGATGTCACTTAAACTTCAATTAATACTGTCAATTGAGAACCAGAAATGGTGGAGGAACAAAACACAAAACAACAGATTAAACTACAGCTGTTTCTGAAGTTTCGGAAATGTTTTTTTTTTTTGCAAATGGAAACTTTACAAAAGAGGGAGTTGAAGATTTTATATTTGAGGTCTGTGACTTTCAAAGAAACCAGATTCCTTTACATCAAACTGTCTGCCACCTTTATGAAGAAAACAAATTGAATTTCTGTTTTTGCACAAGGGAAGAAACACTTTCAACAGTTTTGTCGTCATCTGAAGTGGATGAATGCGTAAAAAAAACCAATCATTTCTGAGGATATTTTTGTCAGCATAACTGAAAAAACACATTCACAATGAATCACATGAGTCGGATGACTAAATACCAGATCTAGCTGACTTTGGGGAGTCATCTGACAGTGACATTATTGAACAGGTTTGCTTCAATACATATTTGGAGAAGAGGAAAACAACACTCTATGCCTCTGGTAAAATGCTCTACTTTAATAAAGTAATATCAATGTGGTATTAACTTTTTATAATTTGTATTGGAATATTCCTTTGTTTTATTGTGGGTAGTTAAAACAAATGGCTGCCACTTGAAACCAATAACTGACTTCCGTTTGTTTTTCTTTTGCAGAATCCTAGTACTTAAATGTAACTGGGAAAGCAGTATGGGAGCCAAAGATTACAGAAAGTCCAGAACAATCAAATTTCATACAGTCTGCCCAATTCCTATTAAAGAATGTTTCATCCAAAAGGACATTGATTCAAGTGATTATGATGACGAGAACACTTGGAATCAACCGCACCCTTGTAATGATTACTCTGACCTCTTTTCTGAAGTTAGTGATAAGTCCGATGGAGTTCCCTTTGAATCCACACATCTCCTCTGAAGCTGTTGAATCTTTTCTAGACTTAGATGAAGCAGATGCAGTTATATGGAATCCTTGAGAAGACCTGAGCAGATTAGATGATGATGACAAAAATGAAGTACTTGAACAGGTAAGACAAGGAACACTTGTGCGTGACCTAGTTAGAAACTTGTAGAAGTGAGACGTCGCATAAAGAAATTTATATATATATATATATATTTTTTATATCATCTATTTTAAAATTCACTTGTGCAAATATCTAGATTATGGTAATGTAGAAATCCAAAATTTGAACAGTTGAGTTGTATACTGTACGCTAAAATACTTCGTTGTTCAGGATGCTGACCTTACCAGACCACCTACGCATCGTTCCCTGCTAATATTGTTTTCATATAATAGCCTAGTCACCTCACAAATGCAGACGAGTCATGGGGAGGCATGCAAAACTGCTCAGGTATGACACACACTAACAACGCACACTGGTCAGTTTTCTGCAGATGTAGCAGGTTGTACATTTGCTGGAATTGATTGAATGTTTTCAGACAAACCAAATATTTAAAAGAACAAACACAAGATCAGAGAGGAGGTTTAGTATTCCTTCAGATGTTAGCAGTTCTGAACATTATCTGGGTAATTGTGACTTGGGAATGAAGAGACAAATAACATTAACAAACAAATGTTCAGCCTATTCAAAACCTTTATAATGCTGCGCGTGTGTTCATAATCAAGGTTTTTTTTTATTATGTTTTGTCTTTTGCCAAGCACAGGTTAAAGCAGACAATTGTCCCAATTCACGTTGACTAATAACTCAGGAAATCAAGGTAACCCGCTACATTCCGGAGAGACTATTAAAGGCTTTCATTTTAGCTTGCATCCATGCAATGGACTCAGTTGAAGTTAATGTCTTGATTACATCATTTCTCATCTACCTGTTGAGAAGGCTTTTCATAGTGCAATAGATGAAGGGACCTCTTCCTTAGGATGGGTTCCTATATTGAATCCCCAAAACAACATGCAACCTCCTATCTCACAGAGGACAGACATGTTAACCATCTTCACCGCTACGTTAAAAATGGTGAGGAAATGAAAGCTGAAAAAATCTTGTGTTTCTGGACTGGTTCTTTTGTCATCTGTGGACAAAGTTCTGATTTGCTTCAGTGCTGAAACTGGGCTCAACAGAGGATTTGTTACCTGTACCTTTGTAACATAACCACTATGTTAATTTTTTTCTGAATAATTATATTAAAAAGTAAATGTATCAAACTGTCTTGTAGAACAGTTGCAGTGATTTCATTGTTAAAAATCATTCCGAATTTCCACAGTTTATAACTGATTTGGGTGAAACATCATGCGGTTTTCAGGTGTGTGTGAAATTGGTGATTAAAAAAAAGGGGCGGCGGCGCAACCGGAGAGGAAGACGCTCACCGTTAGATGTGTGCAGCGGGATTTTGTCTTTATCGATCGTTTAAAACTAGTAAAAATGAAAGAAAAGACAGCGATCAAAGTTCGCCCAGTGCCGCAGATCGTATAATAGGAACTGGATCGGAGTTTGCACCCAGGAAAGGCCGCCCGGTGCAAGAGGACGCCACCGAGGGGGAAGAAAGACTCTCCCGGTGAGATCTGGACTTTACTTTTCTTTTTGGGGAGTTTTGGTGGTACCACTCTTTTTTCGTATCTTTTTTGGGGTTTTTTTGACGTTTGGGATTTTTATTTTGGATCAGGACTTTGGACTACAACGGGGAAATATTTCTAGGACTTTATTTTTTCGAGGATATGGAACTCCTTTGTGGACATTAATCTTTTTGAAAAAAGAACGGGAAAATTTTGAACATTTAATTATTTAGGTTTTTTGGCTGATACAAACTGAGTGATTTAAATCTAACATAATTATTTTTTGAGGGATTTCTGGGTTATTGATCTATTTATCAAGATAACTATAATAATTTCTTAGTATTGTAATTCTTTTTGAATAAATAATTGATGCTAAAAATCAACAAATTTCTTATTGAGTGGTTGGGTATTTATTTATTTTTGATCAAAGTAATGGTGTAACATATTTTACCTGATTTCCTGGTACTGATCCCCCTTGAGTGTATTGTGAGTTCTGCTTTAAGTCAAGCTGAATTTTACACCTTGCCATATTTGAACTACCTTGCACTTGCAGTCATTACCTTGAATTCTGTGCCATGTTTGACATCCTCTCAAGCAATTACATTGAAATAGAAATCTTTTGAAGTTGATGACATACTGACTATGATGCTGACTACGAAGAAAACACCACCAGTTCAGTTCATATTAAAAGTTCAGTTCTTTGATATGAACTGAACTTACTCCCTTCAGATAACTGTTGAGGGTTTTGTTTGGGGCCAAGGACAGAGAGGAAAAAATAAAACCCTCTAATGTGGCCACTTTTAGCTCCAAGTGTGCCCCATAAACTAAAACACTAGGGCAGGCCTGTAAGGCTACACTTTTTAAAGGTAATACCACTCCCTCACACTGAGCTCGGATTGGTATTTGTTTTAGCATTAAGACAGATTATTTTTCTAGAAAACTCATCAACAGTTGCACAGATAGAATTTCCATTTCAAAAGTTTGTCATAGAAATTCATGTGACCTTCACGCACTTCAGTAGTTTGGAAAGAAGTTAACACATTCTCTTTTTTTCCACACTAACTCTATGCTTAATGCTATTGGCATAACCAGCAGTATCTGAAAAACTGTCCAGAGTACCACAATTAGTTAGCCTGGCCAATGCCTTCCTACACAACTTCACACAAATTGTAATCCCACTTCACTGATTACTAGTATTATACTAGTAATATAATACTTTCTGCTTTCTATTAAAGAGAGACTAAGGGCTTGCATTTGAAACTTTTGATGACTCCTTTCAGAATTAGAGAAAAATAGATCTACAAGGTCAATAGGAAATGAGAGAAGCCCACGCTAAATCCTATCCCACCTCACTCTGTTTTCAGAGGGGCTTTCAAAAGCACAGTGTGCTGCTGCTCACTGTCTGGTGGAGGAAATTGTACTGTATCATGTTGTTAGACCTTGCATGCACTGAGACAGCTGAGAATATCTTTTGAGTTTTTTTTTTCTCCTCTTAGACAGACATTTCCACCATAACTTCATCTGCAAAGCTATCAACTTCGCGCATGACCCCACACACCTTTCACATAAACTCCTCAACCTCTTGTCATGTGGAAGAGGTACCAAACCTTTCAGGCCCTCGTATTCTGTCCGTGAAAGCGGGTTTGACGGTTTCTTTCCCCAAACCATCAGACTCCTCACACAAACTGACAACTCGGACAGTTTGGCAACACCCTAGGCACTTTTAATATTTTCACAGGTTGATTTAACATTTTCACATTGAAAATATTCACAGGATTGATCAGATCAAATATAGATTACTTCAATGGCTTTAAGAAGAACACAATTAGCAATGAAGTACTGGCTCAGCTTACAAGGAAATAAGTCGAATCATCCAACGACAGAAACTCTAAAGCCATATTTAGAAAAAGAGCAGGAGGTGAGGAGTTTTTGGGTGGACAATCAATAAAACAGCAGAAGAACTGCAAATAATCAAATACTCATTCCCAACAGTATGTTTACCAGCAATACCTCCATGGATTTTACCAGATGCAAAAGTAAATTTAACTCTTCATCCTTTTTATGATTTTTATTTTTAAACCTATTTTTTGCTATTACTATTTTGGTTTCATCCCTGTATCTTTTCCTCATTAGTTTTAGTTGTGTGTTGCTAGCTTAGCAAGTTGACTGAATTAAATGTTTTAACTGTGCAGTTCATTTAATTTTGTTTATAAACTCATATATTTGAAAGAAGTTGTCTGTGTTTATTCCTTAAACGTGTGAATTTATGTCTTATATTATTATTGTTTTAAAACTTAGGCCTTATTAGGCAGGTATTATAAACAATGAGACTGATTTTTTTTGTTGCTATATTACATATTTTTCTTTATTTTAAGAGTGATGCCCTGACATTTTTTTATCCAAATTATTAGATTTATGAACAATTGCCATAAAAATGTATAATAATTTGTTAGAAGTTAAACCTACTGAGGTACAACATTTTTAGTTTCCCAGACTTCTGATTCCCAGCACATGCGTCAATGTTCATAAACATGCATGCAGCCCCGAGGACGCTTCTTGACTAGAGCAACAAACAGAATACACAAATTTGCTCAACAGCACACCTCTAAAAACTGTCAAAGTGTACAGATTAGGGAAGCAGAGGACCTTCTTTGAGGTTTGAGAATTAATGCTGGTGAGTCAGAGGAGGCTGATAAATATTTAACACAGCTTTCAGGCTCTTTTAAAATGGCTTTGCACTCTTTGCTCTTGTATGCTTTACTTTTTGGGGCCACAAAGAAACAAATCCTGTGCTAAGTAACACATATTTATGAGAACCTACTGCTCCCAATGTTATATACATGTATGAATCTCCCCAGCCTGCATAAAGGGAAACTTATGGAATCTTATTAATAGCCAACTTTAAAAGAATCACCTTATAAACCCTCAGTGACAACATGTCTTCTTAATAAAACAGAATAGAATATATTTTATTGATCCCCAAGGGGAAGTTGCTTATTCTTTGACAAGCTATTGCATCTAAGGTGTTAAATATTAACAATACAAATATAGCCATAAGAGATCAGATCAAATTATATATACTGTATATATATATATATATATATATATATATATACAGTACAGACCAAAGGTTTGGACACACCTTCTAATTCAATGAGTTTTCTTTATTTTCATGACTATTTATAAGGCAAGAAATCCCACTTATTAACCTGACAGGTTGACCTATGAAGTGAAAACCATTTCAGGTGACTACCTCTTGAAGCTCATCAAGAAAATGCAGAGTGTGTGCAAAGCAGTAATCACAGCAAAAGGTTGCTACTTTGAAGAAACTAGAATATAAGGGGTATTTTCAGTTGTTTTACACTTTTTTGTTTAGTGCATATTTCCACATGTGTTATTCATAGTTTTGATGCCTTCAGTGTGAATCTACAATGTCAATAGTCATGAAAATAAAGGAAACTCATTGAATTAAAAGGTGTGTCCAAACTTTTGGTCTGTACTGTATATATATATATATATATATATATATATATATATATATTTAGGAATATAAAACAAAATGTTATTTTGAGTGGTGTAGTTTTGTTCCAACTAATTTGACTAATATGATGCAAAACCACAGCAGAATTCAATGTTTGATATTTTAAACGCACATCAATAAACTTCAGTTGACATTGAGCTGCAGTCTTCTAAACATCACTGAATATATAATCTTTTAGCTGGGAGAAATTATGAATATAAGGTTGCATGTCAGAGTTCACAAGTTTGTGTTTTTCCTTTTTGCTCTGCTTGTTAGGGGTTGTGGAATCTCAGCTGGCTGTTGGGAGACTAGCCTGTGGCTAGCCACAGCTCATTGCTCAGGAGGTCTGTCCCCCTGAGCTCATTACTCAAAAACGCCCATGCTAGCTCCACCGCCTGGGGCAGAAAGTCAGTGACTCATTGACCATGCTACTCAATATAACCAACAAGATGATTGAACATGAACACTTTCGTGAATTCTTTTGCACTTCAATCCCTTTTTTTTTTTTTTGGCTTGTATTGTTCGTTAATGTTGGAGTCCCGAGCTGGGAAACGATGACTAATTTGGGACTGCTGAAGCTGACTGCAAACTGAAAGATGCTGCTGCTCTCAATGCGTCTAACTGGTCATCAGCTATTTTGACTTAGATCTGAACTGCAGATTTGCTTATAAGTTGTAGACCTTAAGATTACATGCTTAAGTCCTCTTGTATAAAGGAGATGCCAGGAGGCAAACAGAAGACGCAAAAAGCAGTTCCTTTACTGGACACTTGAAGCGAAACATGATTTTTTTGTCTTCAAAAATGTCTTCAAATTTCCTTTACATGAAGAAAATTTATTTGAACTGAATATGAATAAATCAATGTTTGACTTACCAAATCTTGATACTCACAAAAGGACCATATTTTTCTTGTCATTTGTGCTTTTGAAGTTTTCCAAATGTGTAATAGCAAGTTTGGAGCAGGTAGGTAGTTCAAACTAGAATGCAGGACAGTTGAAGGTGATTCAAGACCTCTGAAGAGAAAAATGTGCCTTCGTACAGTGGAAAATGGTCTCCATTGGAGACAGACTCTTATAAAGTTATTAATGTAGAAGACTATTCTAGAAGTCATTTGATGTGTGATCTTTATCCTATACAGCTCTACTTCTTTCCTCTAACATTTCTGATTTCATACTTTTGTCTATAATTGGTTCATTCTTCTCTACAATCCTTGATGTGCATAATTTTACTTAAAAAAAAAAAAAGACTTGAATCCATGACAATCGATCGCAGGTATCTTGTTGTAAGTTGTGTTTTGTTTTTTCACTGAAATAATTTGTGAGGAAACAAAGTTGAACTTGGAAAACGTTGAACATTTGTGTGTTTTCATAACATTACAACAAATTTCTGTTTAAAGTTATTTCTATTTGAAAAATACTTTCACAAATATTTAAAATCATTTGTGGAAGTGTGGATCCTATGCTTTCCAACAATGTAATCCTTGGCTCCTCATCTTCGCTGCCCTTCAATATCAGAAATCCCCTCATGCTTGAAAGGAGTGTGTCAAAAGGATTGTTTTTCTTTTCAAACATGTCAATACATCCTTTGTACTGAAATTGTGTTTTGAATTTGAAATGCATGTCGAAGGGATTAGCATGCATCACTGGTGGTAGCACACATTAGGCTGAATTGCTACAATTAGACACTGTTGAGATTTTCCATCTATTTTCCTCCATCATATGCCAGGGGGGTCTGAACTATGTCCGCTAAGGTTATCTCTTACAGATGGCTCCCCAGATTACAGGTCCTACGTCAAGAAAAAGGAAGAGAGTGTCTCCCTATCTATCTCCTGTGGTCCTTTGAATCTGGGCATGGAGTTGACTTTTACCCAGATGATAGATCTACTGTTTATGTACTTTCATGGACACATGCACAAATCCTGCTAACTTGATGTCTTTTAAGGAACTTGACATTAAAGCTTTCCGTGTTGACACCTTATTTTTACAACACTTGAAACTGCCTACCTCTGTTGTCTCTGACCTAACTTATATCTGCTTGGACGGATTTGTCTTGCCAGGTTGGCCAATGCTCGTTCTGTCAAATGTACTATGTGCTTTATTCACTTACAAATGAGTGATTGACTGAAAGGGCAACTAAACTAGAAAAGAGCTGTGGGTACATCCTTTTTTATGAACTGTGGTCTTTTTTTTCTGTATTTTAATTTAATATTCCTTGATATTGAACCACACTTACTACTTGTCACCACCTTCCATCACTTGTGTTTTCCTTTCCGGTTCCAAAAGGCTTACAGGTAACATCCTTGAAAGAAAGTAGTGGTTTCTTTGTATCTCTCCACTGTAATTTCTTTCCTTGAGAGAGGAATATTGACCACTACAGAAAAACCATGTATTGAAATGACTTCATCCAAGGACTGTTCCTCTATTATTCAGTGCACAGCTTACCAGTGTTGCATGTATAAAGGGGGTTTAGTTGGATGTGGTGTCTGAAATCCTGTAAAGCCAACTTTCTCCTCAAGGAGATCGGTCATATTGTGAGGCTACATCAAAAGCTGTTGAGGCTAAGTAGGGTTATAGCCATATTTATAATGTTGTAATTTGTAATTCTTTAGGGTTAAGCTTCAAGAAAAATGAGTGCGCAATTAATAATCAGACAAGCTGGGAAGCACTGATCTTAGAATACATACTGAATTATTACATATTTAAGATGTGTATGTGACTGACCGAGACAAAACAATACATTTCTCAAAATGAAAATAACGGCCATCAAAGTTTCAAACGAATTGTCCTGAAACCTATTGTCATGAAAACATGCAATGTATTGTATTTTGTTAATATTGGGGTTTCTTTTTCCAATAGCTCATTTCCATTCTGTGACTTAGGGTGACATGGCAATGACAATTAGCCACATGTTCCTTTTAACCCTTCATTTTATAGGCCAAAACCAATAACAAAAGTTAGCCAATGAAGCCCTGTATGTTAATCAGCTGAGTTTCCCCAACCACCTCAAACAAATCAGATTTACTCTGTACGCATGCTGAATTCAAACACAAAGATAAAAAATTTTAAAACTCCTTCAACTGGTTTTAATTTTTTTTTTTTTGCAAATAAACAAAAATTGGTATATTCTCAAAAATTAATGGTGCTTATCTGTTTTTTTCTTTTCTCCTCTAGCAAACATTTCCTAATTTTCATGCTTTGCATCACATGTTTCTGTTTTTTGCTTCTTTACAAAGATAAGATAGTCATAGAATACCTTATAACATATTTGTATATTTTGTAGTGCTTTCAATTAATTACAAAAACTGAATAAGATTAATCACACTGTGGCACTGATTAATCACTATGCTTAACTTTGTAAGCTTGAAATATAAATGCATGCTGTTGTGGTTCTTGCAGGAATAGTGCCTTGGGGAGGCCCATCCTGTTGCCTTCCAACCTATTAAAATACAAGTAATTATTAGATAATGAGGTAATGTAATCTGCAAGTACTCAACAGCAACTAAGGGAAACTTACTCCTCTACATACGCATACAAGTAGTAGCAAACATGTTCAGGGGACAACTATCAGGTAAGATATATTTTATGTTCTAGTTTTGGGTGCAGCCCATATCAGAAACTACCAGTGTATGCACGTCTTCAAAAAATGTTTTGTCTCAAACCAAACTGAAGATTCTCCTTTTTCCAGATTTATATATTTAGGAAAGTGTAAAAGAAATCTTAAACAAAAAAAACGACCAAAAAAAAAACAAACGCTAATTTAGAAACATCTCTTAATTCATTTCCTATGGAACTTGTACTATGAGGCGACAGTCACTTGTCACACAGCTAAGTGACCAGCGAAGTTTGTGCATGTGAAATTTTGAGCTCATACAGGCCAGTACGCAACACAACAAATTAAAAGAAAAAGTTTGACTTTTCTTGTGGAAAACTTTCACCTGTCGCTGTTGTTCGTCGCTCCTTGTGTGTCCAGCCCATAAAGCTCTGCTGTGAACTAAAAGAATCCTCCATGGTACAGAGGCTTTTAGGTGTTACATCCAGTAGCCTTGTAAGTTCTTTTTCTTTGTTTTTTTCTCCCTCTGTATAGTTGCAGCTTCCTACCTGCTGGCTCTACTGTGGGAACTGGATGCAGACCTCCTTCTGTCTGAGGCCTACAGCAGATCTAATTGAATCATCACAGAAGATGCGGCTGGATCTTCGGTGAGTAGCTTGCCTCTTTACTAGGTGCTTTTATAGCTTTAATTGCTTTGAACTAAGAACTTTGGATTACAGTTTTGACTTTTAGACATAATTTTTGTTTTGTAAATTTTGTTTTATTTAGTATTTTGGTTTCTTAGACTCTTTTTGATTATTAATTTTCACTCTTAATTTTAAAGAGAAACTGAACAAACACTACAGTGTTTAAACCTTTAAGATTGGTTTTAATGTTATTGCTTCTTACCCTTGAGCCAAGTTGTAACATAGGTCAAAATAGGTAGTTCAATTAATCTGCATTATTTAATATTAACACATTAAAATGATTAATTAATCACTTTAACACATTAATGAGTAAACGTTGACAGCCATAGTAGTTTGGTAATGTTTGATAAATCTAGAACTGAGTAGCTTGGGGAAAAACAGTTTTCAGTCAGTTACACTTATAGCACCTACGTAGCTTTTTCAGGTCGTATTACACCAAATTTTAAATACATTAAGATTTAAAACAAATCACAGTTTACATTTATCTTGGTTTTAAGCATATTGGTAGTTTTTAGAGCCCTTTTCTGATTAAAAAACAACCCACATAAAACATTGTATGCTGATAACAATGTTGTCTAGTAAGGCTTTATAGCTGTGAACAATGCTTTGTTTTCTCAAATTAGAGCTGGAGGTATTTTATCATTACTTCTTTTCCTTGTGTGGCCATTGTGTCATGCATTGGTGTCCGTTATGCATACCAAGCATAATGTCACAAGTCTTAAGCATCTTTTTATGTTCTCAGCTACCTGGGGCTTGTGTGTTTTTCTTTCATGTTCTTCTAATTATCTCTGGGTTTCACTTAGAGGAAATATAACTGCTGATTATAAATGACCTTTTAGTCTTCTTATGGCGTTGTATTGACTTCTATTGATTCTGCACAGCCCAACTGAAGATGCAGACTTTATCTTATCCATCATCAGTTTATCCTTCCATTAACATAACTTCAGTGCATGCCTTAGCATGAACCCTTTAGCCAAGACCCCATTGATGACAACCTGCCTCATTAGGAGAGGAATTTAGTCTTTTTTTATGCCAGCGATTGTACTAGAGAAATTCCTTCTGAGATTATAATAATAAATAAACAGCACAATATACAGTTGCACACAAAGAACCAATAGTCCATTAATTTCACTCCTAATCCTTGCGTTCTACATACTACTGCACAGAAAGAAAAAAGTAAGCAATATAACCTACTGCATAATTTTGTAGAAACTTGATGCAATGAAGGCAAACTCTGCCTCCATTTAATTCTTCGAACTCCCCCAGTGGATGCCAAAGCAATTTTATTATTGAACTGCCTCTCTTTCTATCTCCATGTGTTTCCATGCACACTCTGACACATCCATCTAAATCAATCACTTTCGTCAGCAATTACAAACAATTAGCAGATAAAGAGTTCCATATGCAAAGTCTTCTCCTTCTGACATTGCTCTGCAAGCATGGCTGGTTTGCATATGAATGAGCCTTTATTCAACCCTATGGGACATGCCGGTATTATAGCTCAGTGATCAACCTATTCTTTATCTCTCTCTTTTTTTTCTTTCTCAGAATGTAGGTTGTTTTTCAAAAAACTTGGGCAAACTTCTCCCACACAGTGCAGTTGCTGCTGAATATGCAAAAGAAAATCTCCAAAGCTCAGTGGACTACTGCAACTCACTTGCATCAACAGTGTTTAGACTAATTTCACACCCCTCATATGGAACTTCAGGAGCTCCTATGGCTGTTATGGTTCTGCTGAGCATTGCCCTCTAGCTCCTAACACCTGATACTCTTAAAGTTAGACAACATTGCAGAATTATCTTTGAGAAGGGCTTATCTACTTTATTCTGTCCAGTTGGGAGTTGCAGCAAATTAAAGCACTAACACATTTTTGAGGCAGCACCGTTGTTCATCTTCACCTCTTTGGAAAACATCCTATTGAAAAGTTTTTTGACCTTGTTCACCGCAAAATGAAGTTCCATCAGTGCAGTTTTTAACAATATAATGGGAAACCACTGACGGCTACTATAAACTTTACTCAGGTGATTATTTGCTCATGCTTCTGTATGTAGAACAGAGTCAGAACAATGCAGTGGGCTAACTATAGGATTAACAAGGATGGAGACAGGAACATAAAGGTTCGGGCCGCACTGAGACAGATATCTAAACACAGAGGTAGACTGATTGGCATGGGTAGAGCCAATGATTGGCATGGAAATGTCACTGATGTCTTTGACAGCTTGGCAGTGAAAGAAAATTCTGTCTCACTCTCCCTCTGTTTGTGTGTGTTGGCGGGGGATGGCAAGTCACCTGACTACATGTCAGAAATGCAGCACGACTGTCTTTTCACCCATTTCCCTGCTGACCCATTCACACAACCCATTTCTTTCTCACATCCACCCACTCATAGAGAGGAGGGAGCAATGGATTTTTGCTAATGCAAATACACATTTAGCCTCTTTTTCTGAACCAACCCTCTATTGTATCAGTTCTCAAACGCAGACTCCTACACGGGACAAACGGTTAGTAAATCTAAACTCAATTGACATCACATAACAGCTGTACAGGAGAGACCTGAATATTTAGTTCATCAAATAGAAGACCAACCTTTGTGCACATATGAGTAGCTAGTATAAAGCAAGCATATTATGAGATCAATTATTGATGAGCCATATTAAAACAGAGATAAAGGGGGCTGATGTTGGAGTGCATTGCTATAAACACAAAGATCGTATGCAAAGCAAGGTAACTGACTTTTTGTTCCTAAAACAAACATTGTCTTTTTGAGCTAAGTGGAACTGCAGGGAAAACATATTACATGTGCTTTAAATGTGCATGTCAAATGTTGCTAGAACATAATTGCAACTTTCTGAAACCCAGTGAATCCTGTCAATTCTATCTGGAAATGCCAGTGGTACATAATGCTGTGGGGGGGAAAGCATCTTAAATTGTTTCTCTGCCATTAGAACACAGAGCAGCTCATACACAAGCATTGTTGACACTGTTAAGATCTTCCTCCTAGCTCTGATTGGTTGTTTTTAACCGAGAGTGATCCATTTCTTCACATGACAATAGCACTGAGAGGAGGTGGAAGAGGAGGTGTTAGATTTTTTTTTTCTTTCACAGATTTATTTGTTTCACGCTAAATTGTCACAATATAGTGTCAGTTTTAACAAATATTTATGGAAGAGCGGCTGAAGTTTTGCTCACACAGATCTTTAGATTAAAATGATTCAGTTTAATTCTTGACGAAAGCATTAATCTACGTTTCTATTATGTTTAGCTACGTAGAGCTATAGCTAAACGTTTAGCTAAACATTGACTAATACATTCTGTCTTAGCATTATTCCTTTAACATGTGGATTACAGTTGTCTGGTCTTCTTGTGAATGTTTATACCATTCTGCTCAGAATGATGGACTTTAAAGACAGAATTACAGTTGTTACAGAGCACACTTGTAAGACAATACACTAAAGTACTTTATTGTCCACTTATTTAAATTTTGAAAGATTCCTTTTAACTAAAACAATGGAAGTAAATCCATATTTTGTTCACTGCCTGTCTAGCAAGATACACACAGTCATCCTCAGGTCTTGTGAGGACCGCAAAGGGCCAAAGGGAGTGTTTTTTGTCACTGCAGACAGAGGAAAAATTATATATATTGATCTGCTTGATGTGTAATGGCGCAGTGTAGATTCTCTGTTCAGCTTGTTAAATATTAATTCAACCAAATAAAAATTAAATGCAACCGAATATGTCATTATTTTTTAAAAATTGACAAGTGAAAATAAATTATGACAGGATTTTTTTTTTACACTGTCAGTCAAAATGATGGACATCAAGAAAGTCTAATGCAACCTCTGACAGAGCGATCTGGAAGATGACTCGTCTCTGTACCCACTTGCATGCAGAAGCTGAGGGAGCTTAATTCTCATGCAAGAAGGAATGAGTGCATGTATGATTCTGTCTGAATTCATCTCCAACTCACTAAACCTCTGTAATTACATGCCCTCACGGGAAGAAAATAAACCATTTTCATCTATTTTGATGATGAATTTGACAATATACAGTTATGTAGACTTCACCTCTGCAGGAAAAACACAAATCTCTGTCTTTGACGGTGCTGATCTGAAGGCTGTGCAATTAAACATTGTTATATGAGAAAGTAAATCAATCTATAGTCTGTGAATCTGCTATCAGGATATGGTTGATGACAGGCCAAGTCAGAGAGCGAATGATTTAGTTGACAATACCGGTCACATAAAAACCTGGAGGGACTGAGTAAATGGTGAGCAAAAATGCAGGATAATTTGCCAAGTTCCTAAATGACAGCACTTTTTCATTTTTCTGAGTTTTACTGTCAATTTTGATGGAGCCAAAATATTCCCAGGAAGAACAACTGAACACAGAAAGTCAAAAGGTAAGATAGGAAAAAAAAAAAACCACTCATGAGAGTAGGAGTTATTCTCTGCATTTTCGTTTTAACATACGGGTCCATGGGATCATTTAATTTAAATTACTGGCTTCCTGGGAAGGTAATTTTCTTTCACGACTCACCGTATTAATTAACTGTAACACCAGCATAGCCTTGGCTTAAGTGATTAGTGGTGTCATCTCCTAAAATTAATCCCTTGCCTCAGTCCTGGTTGGTACTGTTTGATACACAGAGGATGACCATGTCTATATCCACAGTTGGGTAAAGTATCCTAAGAAAAAGTCGGGGTGTACATTGGCGTGTATATACATCAAGTCAGACTTGATGTATTTTACATGGCGTTAAAATCAGCATTCAATTACGATAAGTAATGTTCATAAGATTTTCTCACATGACAATAACATTTCATTTTTGTGGTTTTGTTGGTTGATATTTGAATGAGAAATTGACTTTTTGTTTTGTGGAAGACTAAGCAGCTTAAGGGTATTATTTTGTGACATCTAACATTGTTGTCATGAAAACATATTTAAATGTATTTAAAACATAATCTTTTGATTCCTGTCATTTTATGTGTTCTTGGCTAGTTCTAAGTTACATTAGTCTCGTAGTTATAGATATGTTATGTGTGTTTTTAAGCGTGTTTTGTTTATGTGTTAGAGCAATCTTTCCAGCAGACCCAAAGCCTATGGGAGCCAATTAGAGTGTAATGCTGGAGTTGACAAAAGAGATGCCACTTGGTCCAGCCCACCCACTTTTCCAATGAATCTCTCCTCAGCTTGATGGCCAAACACAGCTTTAATAAGAAAGGTGTCTGGCACTCTCATCTCCTCTCAGACACACAGGAAACCCAGTGGCCACAGAGTTTGGGCTTAGATGAGGTCACTGCCCCTGTGGGCTCAGCTGGAAAAGCGGAAACAGCGAAATAAATGGACAAGAGACTAGAGTGTAAGGGAACCAGTTACTGAGCTGAAACGTCACGTGTGTCTCTGAGACATTATATAACAGAATATTGGACGAGATTGCAGATCAAATGACTGCTGTATGCCTGGAAGTCAGACCCATTTTTCCTGTGGAGAAATGTGATACAACTGGTTCACCTTTCTAACTCCCCTCTGTTAACGGATGACTCAGTAACAAGATCACCAGTGGCTAAAATAAACACTGAAGATAGTCTTTCCTATGTTATGCACCAGTAAAAATGTAATTAAGAATACCCAATGTTGTACAAGTAAATTGATCTTTGAGTATTCAATTGTTAAACAGTTTAAAAACAATGAAAATATCTGCAACACAAATAGGCTGATTAATAGAGTCATTAGGGTAACACTCATTGGACCTGGAGGTGGATTTAAAGTCTGTTGTTGGACCAGCATGCTGGACTGTAACTCACACTAAGCACGTAAACAAAGATGGCACCATAGTGCAATATACTGTAAGTCTGCAGTGCATTGACCAAGAAAGCTGAGAGTTCACACTGTGAATCAGCTCCCAGGCGTTGTTTTGTCATGTTTTAGCGTTTTATTATTCAATATGTGGTTAAGTTTAATATACCTGAGCTTTAAGACGGTACATTTTGGTGAAAAATGAAAATCGCTTACTTTCTGTATTTGCTGTAACAGAGAGCGCTACAAGACATCTTTCCTGCCCACTGCCATCGCTGTCTACAATAACTCTTTGAAAAATTTAACTAATATGAGTCACAACAACATTTAATTTCCATTTGGGATCAATTAAGTATTTTTGTAATTGAACTGAATTGAAAACACTCTACAGTGGTTCATAAATGATCTGTATAATGGAGCATTGATAAGCACTTGCGTGCATTAATAACTAAATCTCAAAATCCATCTCATTCACTTCGATTCCATCTGAAGGAGAAATGTTTTATCACCATTAAGTTAAATATTGCATTTAAAAATAAACAGTTCTCTTTTCCAAGGATTGTTGGCTATGGATAATTCACACAAGTTAAATTCCCAAAAAAAACTAATACCAGAGTCTACAATAAATCACCTGTTTGCTAGCAAAAGTGACAGGAAATAAACAAAAAAAATCTATGAACTAACTGAGTAGCCATGACCTTTTAAACCTGTTGTGTTTTTTTTTTTTTTTTTTTTTACAGATTTATTTAATCAGCCCATTTAGGAGTCTTCAAATATTTATTTATGATTTTTTTTTTTTTTACCAACGTGTCACATCTTTTGAATTGTCACTTGCTTTGGGCTCCACAAGTCTCTTTTCCTTTGCTGGCTTTCTGGCAGCAGAGACAGCTGGGAAGCATCTAAAGTCTTTCCATCACTCAGTATACAACTGTATGTTCTAGCTGTGCCTCTCTAAGCTTCCTCTACTTGGGGTTTCTTTTGTCTCGTTTAGGTTGTCTCTCAAACAAAGCTCGAAGGGTTTACTGTGAGGCTTTTTGTAGGTCTCACAGCGAACAATGCACCATTACAATCGACTCGCTTGCAGCCACTTCTTCTAGGAGCAACGGTTTCGGAAGGAGTCTGGTGTTTGGATTATGAATGATATTCAAGAGGGGAAAGGGATATACTGTAGGAAACCTGCTAAAGAACAAGGCCTCCAGTAGCAGAAATAACTCTCATTTAATTGTACTTTAAATCCTCAGGAATGAAATCTTGCATTAGTCTGTAAAATAATAAATACTACGTACATCTTTAAGATGTAAGCAGTATTGTAGGTTTGTCTTTGGGTCATGTTGATAACCAGCTTACACCCAATACTTACAATATTCAAAACAGGTTGTTCTACAAAGTAAAAAAAAAACAAGGTGGAAGAGGATTAAACAAAGAATCCTACTTTCTATCTATAACAGTGTTTTTCGGAGTTAACAGATGACTCAAGTCTTTTTTTGGACGGAGTTGTGGCCAGTTTATGGACTGGATAAGAAAGAAGAGCTGATGGTGGAGTTTTTGACACCTCACCTAGATGACCATTCTCTAACGGGTGTCGCTAAAGTCTTACTGATGGTCACCAGCCAACATGGTGACCAGGTGACAGCACACACTCTCACGTCAGATAACATGACAGCTGTTTGTTACTGTTGGCAGCATGGCTCCGAGGCGATGGTTCCTCTCGGCATGTTGATTGCTGGGGCATCATTTGGCCGAGAGTTTGGACAGACTCGTCAACAAACTAGAGATTCAAGATGGTGAACATTAAACTAGCTAAGCATATAATTGATGCAATTATTTTTTTTATGCGTCACTAGTGGAAATTGTGACAAAATCGATTTTTCCAAGAAGATCAAAGATGAGGAGCTAGATGGGTTTGTCAGATAGTTTGAATTTGATAAAAAAATATAAAATTTACAAAGGTTACAGCAAACCCTTGCAAGGGCTACTTGAATAATGTGCAGCATGATGTCGGGCTCTTTTTCATCCATCCAACTGATTAAAATTAGTAGTGCAATCCACAAATCTGGTCTTTATGAAAGAGAATGCCATTTCAACTATTTAGTTTGGAATAGGCCATGCAGGGGCCAAAGTAAACATATGTCCTCCTCTGGTCAGATGAGAGCAAAATTGAACCTTTAGCCCCACATCTAATCCGCTGTGTGTGAGAGTAAACCAACTGCACATCCTCTTGAACAAACTATACCTTGTTTATCCTCAGCTTTTAGAGAAATAGCTCAGAAGTATTTCAGCTGTAATGTCAGTCAAAAGTGGTTCTACGAAGTAGTGACTGATTTCAGATTTTATTTTGTACAATATTTTGAAAATTGTGTATCTTGTTCCTCCAAATGAACGCATTTAGGTATGCATAAGGTATGAAATGCCCCATCTAGCTTATCTGTCACACCTTTCTTAATACATACCCTATACTCGTTGGGATTTTAGTCTTTGGTCTTTTGTCATATTCTTCAAAAACTATTTCCATTATCTTAAGGTCAGAGGCTGACGCTGCCTGCTGACTGCAATATTTATCAATCAAATAGGCCTGAGACAACAGAGAAAAGTGGAGTGGCACAGCAAAGAGCACTTAGCCCGGATAAACAGGCGGGTAGTACCATGGATCACTGCACTGCTAAGCCTGTCACTTGGAGAAGGGCTAGAGGGAGACAAAGAAGTGAGAAACTCTGGACAAAGCATACACATGTGCGTAGGTGTGTGTGTGTCTTAGAAACAGAGTGCATGTGTAACTTGGAGTGGGGCTTTAGGGGGGGAAAACACAGGCCTGGTCAAAATGTCATCAGCGTGCCAGCTTATAGCAACTTGAAAGGCTTAGACTTGTGATATTTATCCTGTGGGCTTTGGCAGGGAGGTGGACTGGGAGAGAAAATATCTGTAATTTCACGGTGTCTTCAGGGGAAATTTGATTTCAGATGGCTGGCAGTCTGATAAATTGCTGCCTGCAATCCTTTCCTAAAGGGACAAAAGAAAGGGTACAAGTCTCCATTACATCCAAGTGAGCCGGTGTGTAACTGTGTGTTCTACTACGTAAATGTTGCACGTCAGTTTCAGAGGAAGGTTTATGCATATATGATCACTTCTTTTTGCACAGAGTCACACTCTTTTATGAACTTCAGTTTTGATATGGCTGAATTGGTGTTGATCACCCTCTGTACTGCTTTTTACATTTTTTTTTAACTCAATTGTCTAAGAGCCCTTTTTCAGGAGTTAAATAAGGTCAGACTTTATTCCACTTTACAGTGAATAAAGCTCCTCTGTGGCTCAGCTATCTGGGCATTCACTACTCGCAGACATAAAGCCAACATCCAGACAATATTGTCATGAATTTTTAATAACAAAATCATACCCTATTAATTCAATAGAGACCTCTAAAGTTCAGTATGGTGTCCAAACAATTAGAGTTCTCTGCCCATCATTTCTCTCTATTTATTTCTCTCTATTTATTTCTCTCTATTTATTTTTAATGTGACTCTTCAAACGGTGGAAGTGAAGAATATGGAGATAATAACAGGAATATGAAAGTAGAAAACAAAAATGCTAAAAAGAAACAACAAAAACATGTGAAAAGAGAGAAAAAAAATCATTTGATTTGCCTGCACAGATCATTTTGGTGGATCAAGCCAGTAAATACATTAATAGCTAAGAGCTGATAAGAGCGCCTCCGTGATTACTCCTCATTCCTTTCTTTCCCCAACTCTTTCTCAGCAGTTCGTGTTTTTAAGAAGTCCTAACACATGCTCCAGATCCAACCTCTACACCGCTGTTTATTACCCTGCCTCTATGCGACCTATGATTACAAAAGAGGTGAAACGTTTTCAAAGCGCTCACATGACTCCAATTACATCAGGTATTGTGTAAACAGTGAACGCCAAACGTGGGAGATACTCAAAGGAGCCTGACCTTATTTCTAGTGAAAGAGCATGTAGGAGGCAGAAAAAATGGATTTAGCAGCTCTCGGGTGGAAACAGCTGAGTACGACTGCTGTGCCTCAATGACGGGTCTATTCTGCTCGTTCGCCAACAGCTTCCAAATGTTGCTGATGCCTATAAGGAGAGGACCCCTCGGCTGTCACTGGCAGTGGGTTACTCTCAGTCTTTCCCCCTTACAGAGAATATGTATCAGTGTGTGCACCAGTGGAGCATGGACAGCTCCCGAATGATGCTGTACGGCATTTCACGTACCGCTGCCATCTTGTCTGTGCAGTTAGAGCAGCTCAGTAGCTATAGAGAGCTAAAGCAGAAACAAATTAACGGTTTGATATATGCCAAAAAAAAATAAACTGTCTGCCTGACAGTCTTTGAATTGGGAAGCCTGTTATAATGGGGCTAAAAAAAACACATATTCTTCTGTAGATAAGTCTAAAATATCATACAGGAATTAGAATTAAAATATTTGTTTCTTTCCTTATTATGGACATAGAGAGTTTTACTCATTTAAATTCGAACATGATTAAATTTTTAGTACACCTGTCTGTGCTTCTCTTCCAAAGCAATTACATTTAATGTTCTTGAATTCCTCTTAAATTGAGTAAGATCACATTACTAAGTTATCTCCATCATCAATATTTTAAGTTAATTTTATCTTCCAGTTTGATACTTGTAACAGTTATTTAATAATTAGGGTATGGTGTTCGGGATGTCAGTTTTGATATGAAGAAAAATATTTTACATTTTAGTTGGAGGATCAGTAAACATATATCACCTATTCGTGAATAGGTGTTTAAAAAATGAAGCAAGTCTTTCAACCAGTAGATTAAAAGTTAAATACCTGACTTGAATTTTATCAGTATTTGTTTTCTTTTAAAAAAGAAAGAACTATGTTCTTTTTTTCTTTTCTCATTGCATCTCAGCTGTTTTTCATATTCCTGTAAAAACAAAATGTGTAAAATGAGAACATAATCCTATTTTTCTAAACTTTTCCTACCTTTAATTTGTGTAAACTGACAATCTGCTAGTTGAAAAAAATAGAAATTGTACAATAATCAGGTTTTTATAGTGTAAATATCCCTAAAGTAATACATTTGAATTGTAATTTGTTTTTGTTGTTGTGCAAATTTTGAAGTTTTAGTGCAAATTTGTTTAGTTCTCCAATGTTTTAACTAAAATAGTCAGAGTGCTGGCATCCTTCAGTCAAACCGTGTCTACGCAGTTGAATTTTCCTACGGGTTGTAGCAGTTCAGCTTGGTAGAACTTCGTCACAGCACCACATTCGGGTATAAAACTCCAAAAAAAATCCAAAGCAATAAATCTACATGCGTTGGCACAGTAAAGATAGTCATCAAGTTTTGGTGAAATTATGGCACGATGGTAACATAAACATAAAACAAGAAACTACACCCAAAATCAATTAAAAATCAATATAGGAACTGGACATGGATTGATCAGTAATGTTGAAGGAGCTGCAGGATTTCCTGACGACCTTAAAATGGGTTCCACTTGTAATGATTATGTACTGTCTTCTCCACACATCTGGCCAGAAGTAAGTCTGCAAGGCAGAAACCTTTTCTTCCAAATTCAAAGAAAACATCCATGAATTGTGAAAGTGTCACAAAACCTTGTGAAAGACAGTGTTACGGTCTGGTAAACCCAAACTTGAACCTTTTCGCAGCAGTTCCCAAAGGTAAATTTGGCATAAGGAAAAGGCTACGGATTACCATCAATATACCCACAGTGAAACCAGGTGGCGGCAGCATGGAGCAGAGCTTTTTGTAGAGGCAAATGAAAATGCTTTCCTTTTTTAAATCAAGGTTCACATCCAGATCAACAAAAGGATGATTGTTCTCAACGAAAATGTACTTTTTGAAGTAGCCTAGCAAAATTCTACAACTAAATTGGACAGAAAAATAAATGTCATCAAAATCAGGTAACTTTTAGAAACCTTTGTAAAGAAGAATGAATGCTTTTGACATCTGATGTAGAAAAAGATTGGTAAAAAATATAACGGTATGTTTAATTGATAACACTCAAGATGTCCGGGGAACATCCCTATAAGTCACAATTTCTTTTTTTAATTACAACGACACCAGTGCACAATTTATAGTCTCATCAACAACAGAGAAACAACGGCCATACAGACAGGAACACAAGCAAGTTTTAATTTCACAGAACAAGTGAAGTTTGACAGACGTAAATGCAACCCATTTTCACCTCTGTCACCATTAAATGCATACATTTCCATCATATAATTTTCTTTGCAGTAATCTCCAGGTCAATCATGTACAAGGTCTGAGCATGCATTTGCAAAGATGCACATTCACATACGCACACATTATGAGGCTTTGATGTAAGCTATCCCTGTAATGATTGGGGCTTAGCTCATCTCATTTCCTTGATTGAAGCTGTACAGCAGCATAAATAATTCATTCTCATGTATATTGCAGTGTTTTAAATCATGGTTTTTGAAATTCAGTTTGATCAGTCAATTGGGAACACATGTAGACCTTTGCCAACCTGTCTGTCCTAAATGCAATTCTATTTTAGATTGATCTCTTTGTAAGACCGACGAACATCTGCTTTAAAAGATCAAATAACTAAATGGTTTATGACATTACTGACAACTCAAATGTCAGGGACTCAGAAATGTGTGCATGGTTTCTGTCAGTAAGTCCACACGTCCACACTGTTAGACAGCAGCGTTAAAAAATATATATTTGTATTTGCATGTAAACATTTACTTCACTTCAAGCCTAGCAGGTGTAACTTAAAGTATTTAGAGAAACATCATGTCTTCTAATGCAATAGATGCAAATTGCTCAATCATTTTTGTTCTATGGCTAAAGCCAGTCAGTTAGAGCCTAACAGCCTTAGGCGACGCACTAACTTTACTTTAGAAGCTGCAAGATTACACAAGGTGACATTGAAAGTTATTTCAGTCACACGAGCATTGAAGCAATTAACCAATTACAGCTTGTTAGTAACAGTCCGTCAAGGGTAATGGCTAAAAAATAGCAGAGGTAACTTACCGTATTTCTTTTCAAAGCAATAGGAAACTTTCTGGAAAACATGTGCAGCATTATTTAAAATAAGAGACAGGAGGGAACACTACTTTCCATCTTAAATCAGCGTGATAATTATAATAAAAAAATTAGAATAACAATAAATTATAGAGAGAGATCTAATGTGCCATCCAGATATATTGGGACCCGTCCGTTTTAATCCTCATCTTGTGTTAGGTGACAAAAACAAAGGTCCTCATGCCTTTGTTGAGTCAGTTGCAATTGTTCTAAACCTTAAAATGATTGCATTGGCTGTAGGCTGGCATAGTGTATAAGGGAGTAGTTGTGTTTGTTGTTACTTTCCTTCTAATCACGTAAAGCACTTTGGATTCCTTTGTTGCTGACAACAAATAAAATTGCATTGTCTTCATGTAGAAATTTCCTGTTTTAAATAGCAATACACATTTGCCTCATGTCTGTCACATATTCTCTTGTCTTTCTCATGTTGAAGAGAAGCTAATCAAAAAGAATCTGTTACTTGGTTAATTTATATTAAATTATAAGAAGACATTGTCTTAATTTGCATGCACAATGTTTTTCTTTTTTTTTTTTTTGCAATTTAAGACGACACCTGAAATACATTTGGAAAAATACAAATAAATCAGCCGGTATATCAGGAAGAGAACAGTGACCCATAACAAGTCTTGTTTATCCTTTGGTAATTTTTTTGAAAAACTGTACAAACGTACAACACCAAACTTAATGTCTAGGAACCATACTGCTGAAGAAGGAGATATGTTCGGTATCCCAGAGAAAACTGTGTTTAGGTGCAAAATGTGCACCTCAACCCCTGAATGAAAGAAAAGAAACTTGTGAAGATCTCCATCTATGGAATTTTAACTATTAACAATGAAACCAAATATGTTTTTGCATTGGCTGAAAGGCCATTCAGATAAACTGCTGATGGAACAAGAACTTTCCATTAATATTAAAAAATTGTCTTTAAACAAACTCCTATATCTTGCTGAAAAGTTACTTGAAAGTTAGTAAACTTGAAATAAGACAACACTAACATATTTGCATTAGAAACTAGACTAAGATTTTGTGTTTTTGCAGTTAATATTTCCACATCAGCGATTTACAAAAATATTGGTGTTTTGAGCTAAATGAGTGTCTGAGCCCACAGCAACAAGATGTGTTTGTTTGGCTAACCGGAACAATGTCAAGTAGACAAGCAAGATTCATGCTGTCTTTCTGCGGGGAAGTGGTGGGTTGGTGTCGAGCTTCTGGTGTGGCGGTCTTGCATGTGTGTGGCACTGTTTGGCCCTGCTCAAGTTGTAGGGGGCAGAGTGGTCATTCTGTCACCACAGATGGACAGGAAAAGCCCCAGGGGCATCTGAGACGCCACAGGCAATGTAGTTTGCATACTGTTTATGTGCATGTGGGGGTGTGTTTGTGTGTGTGTGGCTGATGGTAGCTGTGGAACCCCCTCCTCACGGAACAAATGCCATCCCTGTCTGCTTGGTTTTTCCTCCAAATCATCAGATCAATCGCACAAATGCTCAGCAACCCATATGACTCACAGACATGCACATATTCTGACCACACGGAAGCAGATATCTCTCCCAGTGTGGCTTGTATTCTGCAAGGCCAGTTTAGCGTCATTTACATTCGGTCTGCCTCGATGTGCTGTCCCTTAGAGCTACATTCACTGATAAGATGAACATTAATGTAGGTAGAATGGCATGGAAACGATGGAGAAAAAGTAGAGAGAGGTATGGAAATTAAGGTGGGTGGCATGAAGGGAAGGGGCTGGGCTGGGCCGGGCTGGCTGCTAATCCTCAAACAGTTAGCACAAATGCGTTCTGCGCCATATTTATTCACCTTTTCCCCCATGTATTCGAATGTTCAAAGAATAAATCCACGACCAGCCAAATATGATATTTCAGAGGCTGTCATGTTCCATCTAGGCTTTTATAGCAATTTACAGTGTTTTGCAAACTCAGTATGTGTGCTCTATCTGTGGTCTCTCCAAATGCGGTAGAAAGATTTGTTATCAGCTGGGTGTCGCAGCTGGTGATGAATTAATAAAAACTGCACACTGGCTGAGATATTCATAGCATACCCATGCTTAGAAATCCAGAGCACATCAAACGTAGCATTAAAGTTGAGCTCTATTTTCCGGCTGCGTCAGTTATTCAAATCAGTTTATTGTTCTAGTAATGTCAGTCTGCCCTGTGCAAAGGTCACATACTATCCTGAAAAAGTCGATTGAAAGACTGATTAGATTGAAATTGTATACTAAATTATCATTTTATGAGTATGTTCATAATGCAAGTGTTTTTTTTAGATGTTGGTAAACTAGGATTGGGGAAGTATATTATTATTTATTTGATAATAAATTGTAAAATAAATAAATAAATAAATCTTCAAACAATGTCATACATTGCATCCAAACAATAAATGATGACCAACCATTCTGAAACAGAAACAACTGAAATGTTATATGACACAAAAGATATTCTACTAAACAATTTAAACATTACCAATGTCTTTTACTTGACTGTATGTTCAGTCAGATAAATTATTAATTCAGACTGTGATAACTGAGAATGCTGACTCTGTCTCCAAAAACTGAGTACACCTCTTTGAGCTCTGTAAGAAAATATTTTGATCTGTGTCTTGTTACATAATTTGATATTGTATCAGTTCTTTTTAGCAAAAAAACTTTCAACTTCTACCAGTGTAGAGTCTGCTTTCATTGGGTAACGGCTGGAAGAATGTTTCAGAGACTGAAACACAATAAGGAAATAGAACTTGTTGCATTCCAAAAAACAGACATTTTTTGCCCTGATCTATTATACAGTTCCTCAGCTATTTAGTGACAATAATAATTAATCATCAGCATCATCATCAGCAGCAGCATCATAATGCATTTTATTGACAGTGCACTTTACATTCAGCCGTCTCAAAATGCTGAACATCCATAGAAACAATCTTAAAAACAGTCATAAGAGAAAATAATAAAATCAATAACAATTATAAAATGTTAGAAGGACAGAAGTTTTAAGTTCTTGTTTAAAGGTTATTGTGGTCTGCGGTGCCCTCAGGTGTTCTGAAAGCAAATTCCAATACATGGAGCTGCTTAGCAGACAGTCTTGTCCCCCATGGTTGTATATTTAGTGGTAGGGATTCTCGTAGGAGAAGAGATGGGGCTTTCAAGCAGAGGGAACATGCAGGGTGAATAGTCCCTTGAGGCAAACGGGACCACGTGCATAAAGGTGCTGGTGGGTAAGGAGATGGCTCCTACATTGTATTCTGGCTGGCAATAGACCAAAGGAGTGAGTGTAAAACTGGTGTTACATGATCATATTTTTATGGTTATGGTGAGTATTCTTGCTACAAAGGTGATTCTGCTGGTTTTTCTGGAAATGTTTTCTTGGTAATAGATGCAGTAATACAGTCTGGTTAAAGAGATTGGACATCTGAATACTCAAAATCAAAATTAGGGAGGAACAAACACTGAAACAAAGTAAGCTAAAAATAATCAGGCTCCAGTCCATCTAAAGCTCTGCAGCTTGATGAGAGTGCGCAAACATGATCATGTTACTCTATCTTCCACTCTCTCTGGCTTCTTATTTACACTAGGATTGATTACAAGATTTCCCTCCTAACACACCAATGCATCTATGTACACACCTCCATCTATCTCAAAGAACTATTTAATTCACAAAACACAACTGGTTCCACCCACTGCAGGGTGAGGACCGTGAGGGATAGGGCCTTCTGCTATACCGCAACACAGCTATGGAATGCTCTCCCTCTGAAGGGTATAAAGATGTTTCTTTTTAGTAAGATTTTTGGTTCACTTTCTCAGATTTTCATTTTAACCTTTTATTTTGTTATTATCCATTGAAAATGCTCGTTTTGCTTAGCCCTTTGCAGTCCTTTGAGAGCCTAAAAACATAAATAATCTAAAAAGTATTATTATTAATATTATTATTATTGCTAATTATAAACTGTGTAATGCTAAGAGTAAAGGCTCCTGCATTGCTCCTTGCTGCATTGAAGTGGAAGAATCCCTCAACTGGTGTTGTTTAACCAGTATGTTGTGTTTACAACATGCACTCGTTCTCATTATGCCGAGCAGCTTCTGCAGCATTTGTCTCTCCACAGTCAGCTCTAGGGGCTGCACAATTGTCCCAAAAACACACAGCCAGCCCTCTTTTTCAGTTTGTTCAGTGGATGACTATGATGCTGTTCCTTCAACAGATGGCTTCAAGAAAAAAAGAAAAAAACATTTTCTACAGCAGACTGATAAAGGTTAGGTAAGAATATTTGTGAAAATTTTATTCTTCTAATCATTACTCTTTTAGAAAATCTGCATACTTAGCTTAAATTCACCACTTTGTCTCTTAACCCAGACTGCTGACCCACTTCAGAAATGTAAAGTTATGTTTCTTTCTAAAGAATTACATGACAGGTAGAATAAAGATGCAGTGGATGTCTGACTACAGAGTGAACGCAAAAGAAGAGAGAAAAACCTCTGTGTGGCTCATGGCCTGCTGAACGCGTGCTCACACACAGAATCCCTTTCTCAAAATCTGTTCTCATCACATACTGTCAACTTTAAAGGTCTGAGTTTGAAGGTTGTTGGGTTGAAAGAGTCTGAGTGAGACTCTGAAGAGCAGTGACAGAGAAACTGAAAAGAGGCAATGAGTTTGCTGTTTAAATAAGCGAAGAGACTTCATTAAGTAATCCTGCTAAAGATCATAGGTTTCATATTTAGTTCATCCGCTCTGCTGAGGCTTCCCCTTTTATGACTCCTCATGCTATTTGACCGCCTCATCATGAGAACCACTGCTCCATACCAGTATCATAGTAAAATGAATTTGCTCTATTTCAATTAACCATAGAATTGTGCAAATTGAAATTACAAAAATAAATTTGCCAATTTTGAAAAAAAAGAAAAAATGGGATGAGGTGGTTTTTCAAATAGTTGTATTTCGCAGAACTGCAGTGGAAAAACATTTTTCATGTCACACGAGTCACATGATCAACAGCCGGACGTTACTACTGGCAAAAGACACAAAGAAGACTAAAGGAAGTAGTCGTCTTCATGGTTTGTTTTTTTTGCAGCCCACTCCACCAGAACTCTCACAGCATTGCACAGTTCATAAAAAATTGTGTCATTTTAACATGTTGATTTCCTAGTTCTGCTGTAAAATGGTTGACTACAATTTCCCCAAAATGCAGCACATGTAGTCGCTCCCAAGTGTAAGCAGTTTGATGCTCGAATGGCTGACTAAATGAAGTTATAGTACTTCCAGGTACAAGACACCAGTTTGAGATAACATAAACTTTGTTACGAGATGGATTATTTTGCTAGAAGCACCCAGCAAAACGCTGGCCATTAAGGAATGGTCAGCAATACTCAGGTTGCCTACTAAGAACACATCCCCCAAACCATCAAACATCACCTCCAGTGTCAACTGTTTGTACAAGGTCGGACGGAGCCATGCTTTCATTTTGTTCATTCCAGATTCGGAATATTGCAGCTGAAATTGACGCTTATTGGGCTCTGCAATCTTTTGAAAGTCTGTTATTGTCCAATTTTAGTAAGCACATGGGAATTGTTGATTCAATTTCATGTGCAAGAGTGGCACTCATTGTCTATTCCCTTCACCTTGCTTGAAAGAGTAAAGAGATGCTTGAGTTGCAGTTGTATTTCTATCATCTCAAAACAGCTTGTCCGTTCTCCTCTGACCTTTGACATTTTTGTTCACACAACTTCCACTCTCTGGACACTTTCTATTTTTCTCTCTCTTTCTGTAAATAAATAGTAAATGGGATGAATTTTTATAGCACTTTTTTAGTCATAGCAAGCACTCAAAGTGCTGTAAACCCAAGAGATAGTTGTGCATGAAAGTCCCAGTAAATCAGCAGTTTTCTGAAATCCCTGTTTCTCTCTACTCAAATGCTTACTTCTCACTTGGTTTGCTAAAAATAATGTCACAGGCTAGTGAATATTAGGCAACTAAAAAAATTATAAACGATCATAGACAATGTGAATGGGGCAAAAAAAATGCTTTTGGAGAGTGCTAGTGGATGGAAACAATGCAGTTTTATTTCACATGTCATCGAAGGATAGAAATGTACAGACTGCCAAAAGATATTAGGAGGTTGTGACATGCAGCTACACTTTTACTTTTGAACCACATTTATAAAAGTAGTAACCTAAACATGCAATTTACAATGTATATCATTACTATTCCAACAAACAAATGCACAGTCAGAATCAATCATGAGTACATCTTGATCTTATACATGCATGTTTGTGCGTTGTCTGGGAAATCTTGAATTACTGGAGAAAACCTATATACAGAAAGAACATACAAACTCCCCACAGTAAGGACAACAGAACTGTGTAAGTCAAATAAAGACCACTGTAGTTACAGAATGTCTGATGAATGATTGATGAATAAGTTTATTTGTTTGCACAAGACTATAGTTTGAGGAGCTAACCTAATTCAACTTCACATTCAGTAAAATTACACATTTATATCTGAGCAAGATTAAATTATACAGTGAGAATCAGACACAGTGGCAGGGAGATTACATCAGCAAATATTAAATATTCTTCTCTTGGTCACGAATTCAAGCTAATACTTCCCCTTGCAATAACTCTTTTTGCTGCGTCTCTAGTGTTTGAAAAAGAACATACATAAAAGTGTCTCAGAGTACCAGCAGGTATGGCACACGCATGTGAGTAACTTTTTAAAAACTTGCGATGTGAATAAGTGCAGTTCAGTACCAACCTTGAGACACTTCCAAACCTCTTAACTTTTACAGTCTCTAAAAGCCACACAATTGAGATGGAAATTTCTTGTCTTCTGTAAAAAGCCTTGTTCCCTAAAAGTCTTATTTATTCTGTTTCAAAGTTCTTTAGGACACGTTTACATGTTATTTTCCATTTACATGCCTAATAATCAACATACCTACAGCTGTTTTCCCCCCAAGAAAACAGATTGTGAGCAGGTAAATATTTTTACATTTCTACCTCAGAAACTAGTTGATTAAACAGCATGTTGGTTACACACATGGTTACATTCCTGAGAATGGCCTGATGCTCATTGATGAGTTTGTGTGTCTGTCAGTAGAGCTACTGTATAGAATAGAATAGAATAGAATAGAAGTACTTTATTCATCCCAGCAGGGAAATTACTTCACAGTTACAGCATAGAGACCAGACACAATAACAACTACCACTGAGTAGTAGTTGTAGATAAAAATAAAAAATAAAATGCTGTTAATATAAGAAACAACTTAAGAGCAGTCCTTGCAAAGATTCAAAAAATGCAGATATGTATCTGTAAATATATGTACAGCAAGTGTGCCACAGTGCAGTTGTGCAAAATTGGACTGATTAGTGCAGAACAATGATTTAGCTTTTATTGTACAGTGAGATGGCATGTGACAGGAAGGATTTCCTGTATCTGTCCCTACGACAGCGGAGCTGGAGCAGCCTATGTGAGAAGGTGCTCCGCTGTCTGTCCACTATGTGGTGGAGAGGATGCTGTTTATTGTCCATAATAGACAGAACCTTCTTCAATGTCCTCCTCTCCACCACAGTTTCCAGGGACTCCAGCCTTAGTCCCAGTACAGAGCCAGCTTTCCTAATGATTTTGTCCAGTCTATTAGAGTCTGTACATCTGTTATGTGTTTAAGGTTAAATAATGTTTAAGGGATGCACTCGCCTCAGGCAGCTGGATATTATCTGGCTTATTGCCATCATTTTTTTGTCAAATAGAAGATTTTTGTGGTACAACTAACTCAGCAGCTGAAGCAAACTTCTTCTAGTTTTTAAAAAAAATAGAATATAATGACCCTTACATTGATCCTTGAAAAGTTTTCTCTTGGTCTGTTGATGCTTTACTGTAGTAGACATAGGTTCAAATGGATATGGTTGCCCGAAAGAGCAGCAATTAGTGGAGCTTCACTAGTTCTGATAAATGTTCGGCTCGACATTTTAGATGTTTCTTCATCTGGACTTCAGGGAGATTGTGTTGCCGATTTTATTGTAGTGCTAGAAAGCTTGAGGTAATGATCACATCAAAGGAATGTGAACAGAGAAGAATTTGAAGAGTCCATTGATAATTCTCCAGTTCATACAGTATTTAATACCGCAAGAAAATATGAAAGACATAACTTTAAATATATATTTGGCAGATGATGCCCATTTTACCCCAGACAGGTAGTGACCAATATGACGCCAGGATAAAAGCTTTTATTTTTACCTGTATGCACTCAAAGAAAAACACACATTAAACGTAATGTTCAAAGAGCACATCTTATGTTCAGCACCAACTGTTTATAGTAATTGTCTTTTCATATAACAAAATACTATTACTATAGCATTATTACACTATCTTTTTAGCTGCCTAACATTTCAGGACTGTTTTGAGAAACAAAGCAAGCAGCAGCTTACGTATTTGACAGTGTGGAACCATTTAAGCTGCAGCTAAGCTAGGTTGCCATAGTCTTATGACAGATGTTAAATAAAAATTCTTAGTGATATCATTATTTAATTGTATGATATCATATGCAGACACTTTGTCTGCAGAAGATTCACCAACCTCCATGAGATAAAAATTTAAACCAAAGGCAACCCTACAAACTTTCTGATTCGTAGGCATGCAGATCACATACTTTCAGTCTGAGAAAGTCAGTTTATACTTAAACACACACAAAAATGAAATCATAAGCCATATCCCCAGGTTTTCTTTTAGGAGCAGAAATTATATAATAAACAACTATTCCTGCAAACATGTTTAACTTTGTTGCAGAGTTTGCCCCAACTCTGGAATATTTTTAGCAAAGTGTCAACTCAGCAGCTCTCTGCACCGTTAGGACTGGCAGCGGACAATCAAAGTTTAAATAAACGTGCTGTATCCTGCATCCACTGAAGATTACTCGAGTGCAGGCTGTTATGACATGTGGACAGTCATGGAAGTGGATTGCTGTGATAACGTCTCCTCTTTATCTCCTGCAGCCTGACAGTGGAGCGCTCCTGCCATCTCTTTCCCTTTCTTCCAACGGGCCCCTGAACATCACAAAAGTCACCAAATCCCCAGAGAGCGTTTCTCACAACTTTGCAAACACTCTCTGTTTTGATGTGTCTGTTTTTTTCTGATGACGCAGGACATTTCAGTGATCAAGGGCAGCTCAGAAGAGGACAGTAAAGGTGAGCGGATAACCACTCACACATGCGCCGACACACGCGCACACACTTTGAGTTGCTTGCCAGCACACCTGCATGTTTGAAAAGGGAAGCATCATAAAGCATCTCTCATTTTATTCTGCAGCCATGAGGTGACACACCATTGTTTTCCCCCCTCTGTTCCCTTGTGTATTTTGATTCCTGCCAGAGAAAGGATGAGTGTATTGAAGTACTGCATTTGAGAGGTCATTACATACTGAGCTGGCCATCTCTTATCTGTGTATACTTTGTTGCTGAGCTGTCCTTCACACAGGTAAACTTTTGACAAATACTTGACATTGTGTTTTGCGATGCACTAAGCATTAGATCATATTTATGGGACAAAATTTTTCCAATTTTCAAAAACCAGCTTTTATCTTCAATTTAATTGCAATGATGTCAACATTACTGAAAAGTGGTAGTCTATAATTATTAAAACATATATCTTTTGTTCCAGTATTTATGTTAATCATGCACTCAAAACCAAGTTTTTTCTTGTTTACACATGTATGTGTGTGTGTGTGTGTGGTTTGTGTTTAAATAAGCTGAAGTGCGAGAGGAAATTCATCAGCGCAAGCATATTGACCTGTCAGCGGGGCGTTTGTTTCTTGGGCTACCCTGCTGACGCTTCACAGTTCCAAATTATTCACACATGATGAGATGATTAATCTGATTCATGTCCCACTATATGTCCACAGGGTCCATCCATCTGTCCACCTCTCCATCTTTCTGCTCAGCAGCGAATCTGTCCACTGTGGTCAAACACCACTGTCTGTCCTCACAAATAGGAAGGGTCAAAGCAAGTGCAACAATGTTCCCCAAATGCATACATTGCATTCACTTGAGATTTGACAACGGAAATTTGGCTTTAGTTAGTGTAACTTGTTGAACATAGATTAATATTTACCATTTAAAACATGGTGGTTAATTAGTCAGAGATGGGAAATATGCAGCCTGAATGTGTCCCTCCCTTTTGTGTTAGGCAGTTGCTCTATTACTTAGTTATAAAGAAACATAACCTCATCCTCTCAGTTAAAGAAATTATCCCTTGAGCAGCACATCTATAAAACGTAGCTTGCTCTCCTGTTCCACTGTAACCTGCACATTACTGTTGACTTCTTTCATCACTTTCATCATTTTTCTCTGATGGACCTAACAACTAGGAAGCTTTTGTAGATTTTAGAAAACAGTCCAAGCCTTGTGAATATTTCCCAAAACTCCAGAAAGGGTTTTCATGACCTTTAAGCTACAATCAAGTAAATTGATAGAAATACATGTTTGAAGGACATCACTCTGTGTATTGAATCTATATACAGTAATGTATGGTTGGATTACTGGAATGAATAAACTTCACATTTACATTTTGAATTTACTAAGATAAATGGATGTAAATGAATTCAAGATTTGATCAAAATCAAGCATGTGCTGCTTTAAGCAACCAATATTATGAATTTAATATCTGCAATTTAGACTACATTCAGACTTATAAATTCAAATAGACTATTCTATTACATTCTTTGCTTTTTGACAACAATAGCAACTTAGATTTGATAAGAGCACATTGATGTGAAAGCTATAAATAAGTTGTTCAGAACAGAATATAAATTCTAAGTGATGATGGAAGTAATGATGTAACCTACTGAATTGTTCAACGTACTGAAATGCATTGAACAATTTGTTTGAGACTATCTTTAGAATCATTAAAATATTTTTTATAGGAATTATGTGGGAATGCTTGTGCACTGGTGCTAGGGGTGAAAGTTCCTTTGGAAAACAAGCGTGCCCTTGCAAACAAAAACTAAAAATCTGTGTTGCCTCCTACCAGCTTTGATCAGCAATAACCTCAAGTGTCAGGTTTGCCACAACATATGTGACCTTTCTGAGACTGTACTTCATGTTGGAGCTTCTATATATAATAAGGTCGTTGCAATATCCGAGAAGCATGTTAAACAGCTGTCTTTTTTTTTTTTTTAGGAGAAACATTCAAATATAAAACAGTTATTGTTAATGTTTTTCTGTTTTGTAATGGATAATTCTGGGTCAGGGATTTTAAAAAAAAAAGGCTTCTTGAAGTTTGTGGATTAATATACATTTTATTAGTCACATTTTGGAGACTTTCAGACAAACAATGGATGCTGAATTGTTTTGGTTCTTCTTGGTTCATTATCTTTCCACCCTGCTGAAATATGCCGATCATTTATTCTCTCACAGAGATTATTTCAGAATGTGTCTATTTAACGGTATTAGCGTTTGTAGTGTGTTTGTCTGCTTATCACACCCTAAGTTGCCAGCTCATTCAAACCCAGTCTGTTCTGTGTCCTACTCCAAGATGCAGAAACATTTTTGCCAGGTTACATTTGGCCAAAATGAGCATGCCAAACATATGGCAACAACAGACATGAAGAGTAGAAGCCTTGTAGCACAACACTTCATCAATCAAGTTATTAAACTGGTATTTTACACTTGTTGTGCTTTTATATAATCATGAAAAAATTAAGACATTAAAGAAAACGGCTAAAATATTTAATCAGATCAAAAATACATTTGATAGAACACTCTTCATACTTTGTTTTAAGTTACAAGTGCTATACATATTTACATGACTGATTTATCTCACAGTGCAAACTAAAGTACAATTATTATACAATTTTACAGTAAATATTTAATGGTCAAACTGCCAAATATTACCCATTTAAATTTTTTTCATTTGGTTAAAAGAGTCTAATCTAAGGTTAATTCTTCAGAGTGTACAGGTTTGAATTTAAGTCCTGTGGTTAATTTCACAAAGGTGCAAGCTGAAACAAAATAAATGTCAAAATAAAATTTCTCTGTAAAATGGCATCCGATATGCTCCAGAAACATTTTGGTGATCCTTAGCTGACAATTTGGAGGAGATTTTCAGGACTTTTGACCCTCTTTTTGGCCACTTTGGCCACATTAAACAAAAATACTAATGTGTTTCATCATGTTAATAACATGTCTCCTTGTGCAGGTTGTTGCAGTAATGATACTGAAAGTGTTATATTAAGATGTTTCGCATTGGTATTTCCATTGACTTTGAATTCACAGTACTTAAACTGGTAGAGACCTTGATTTCTCTGTCTCTGTCCATACACTATATCCAACAAACAGTCACACAAACATTGTTATACATCACTGCAATGCAGCATAGGCTTTATGTCCTGGTGTGTGTGGGAGTAGGTCATCTCTTTTCTGTGTTTGTTTTTCTTTGTGCTAATCTTTACATTGTCTGTCTTTAGGTCAGTCGTTCGCATCAGTAACATCCCCTCAAATGTATACTGTAATTTCCAAATGCTTCTGTGTACACTACAACAGAGCACTTGAACTATTAAGTCTATCAAAACTGAAATCTATCCAAAGTGTATATGGAAGAGAATTTTACTACATTGTCAAGATGACTGAGTGCACAAACCAAGACAAAGCAATTAAATGCGTCTGGTATCCGGGGACTGGAACACACTCCTCTAATCTTTTATTATATCGCTACTGTCAAAGTACATACATTAACACGAATGCTTCTAATGTAATTAACTTTTCTATTAGCACACTGGCCTCCGAGGCTACCGCCGCCACATTTAAAGTTGTTCATTCAGGATGTACGGCTTCCAATGACTCCATGGTGATCCAGTCTTAATTAAAATGCAGAACAAGTTTATTGGCACACTGGAAGTATCCATACTTTAACGCCTGCACCTTTGTAGAGGAATTTTTTTTTGATACATTTATGGCAAGATAATGACAAGAAGCATGTCTGATCAGAAGAAAGTAATTATCCTGAATCTTTTACATCAGTAATTTATTACATCCATTACTTCCTCCGTTAAATTTTGTGCTGATCTTCTGACTTTATTTAAAATTTGAACACGCCCGCCTTTTTCTTAATTAACATCATAAAAAAAAACTTAGTTAAAAGAAGAAAATTGCCAGCCTGCAGAGACATTTGAAATAGGTGTTGGCCTCAAAAAGTGCATAATTCATCCATTTTATTCATGACTTGAATGCATGCAGATATGTACTTAAACTGTGGGCATCAAAGAATCCTTGTTTCCCCTCAGTTTTTTCATGTAAACCCACAAGCTAGGGTAACTGGAGTAGTAACATTCCAACAGTTCCTTATTCTCGTCTTGTCCCCATTGCTGTCTTGCTCCAGCAGCCCATTTGCCCAGGCAACGTCTCAGCCAGTCTGGTTCTCTGTTTATTCGCGCATTGGCATTAATGGTCTTGCCTAAGAACCATCAACAATAATATGACTTTATGAGCTCGATATATCCCATCATATACACGTTTTTCACCAGAAGGCAACATGACTACATGTGCGTGATCCATATAGTCCTTGACACATCATAGGTTTGGATCCTGGCCAGTTGACCTTTGTTGGATGTCTTCCCTCTCTCTCATAACCCCTGTTTCCTGTCTGACCTCTCTCAAAGAGCCAATAACATCGGCTGACATTGATTAATTGTTTTAATTGCTGACATTGATTTATTGTTTTGTACTTCTTCACAAAATACCTACAAAGATTGTCAAATGGCTAAAAACTCCAGGATGGAATTTGTACACAGAGGAGACGGTCTGTGGTCTCCGTGACCATTTTGCTTACTGATATGCACACTGAAGCGACAGGGGTGTCCCCAGGTGGTCTGTGTCGTGTATGAAGAGTGTGTACAAATACAGACTCCCTGCCACCATGTGACTGAGTGATTGTTCGGCTTTAGATGAAGCATAGAAGAGTTTTTAACCTCCTTTACTCAACCTGCTATACCTTCTCTGACAGCTGCACCCTTTTTACCAATCAGCCACCTGTCTCTTGTCAGTAATCAAGCTCCACAGTATTTAAGTTCCTTACTAACATCTACTCAGTTTTGGATTCTCTGGTTTGTGTCTGTCTTTCTGCCATAGCTCCTCATGTTAGCTCCTACTTTCAGTGGCTAATGACTCTGTGCCCTGTATCTGTCTCAGTTCCTCATCATGAATCATTTTGTGTTCATTTATTAAAGTATCTTTATTTTTCCTCCTGACAATTCTACCTGCATTCTGTCCAATGCAAATACACCACATAGTCATATCCTAGGATTGTCACACATCCTTTTATGTATTTGTTTTGTTTATGTGTCTTTTTATGGGATACAGTTTGTTCTGTATATTTCTTATTAAATCAACACTAACTGCAACAATAATAGGCAAAATGCAGGACTGCCAGGGCCGCTACGGACCGGCGCTGCTCAAGTCTTGGTTATCTAGAGTCGGACACCATGAAGCTGAAGCCTGGTGTTCTCGCATGTCTATACACCACCACATTCTTAGAAGTCAAAACTATTGTAAAGGAATAGATGTCAATGGGAAAATGTACATCCCAGGCTAGACAGTCAGTGAGGATGAATACAAGGCACAGTTTAAAATATGTCAGCGATATTTAGTGGTCCGCTGAATATCACCATCTGTTTCTCCTTGGATCAGGAGAGCAACACCGCAAACACATAAAAGCTCAGAAGATCTAGGCTTCAGAGTCAAAGTTGAGTTCTTCATCCATTAATCTAATAACTGTTTCCGAAGTAGAACATTATGTTTCAATTGATGTTGAGATTTATTTTTTTTATGTATTATATGCCTTAAAACAGGAAGCAGACAAATATTGTTCAATTTCATTATCAATTAGTTCAATCTTTATGTATGACCAGAGGTGAGTAATAACTTTGTGAAACACGTTTTAATCTGCCCAACTTCAAAAAAGCAGCTTTAGTCCAAATATGTTAATTAAAAAAAAAATAGCAACTGATATCTCACAACCAAATGTGAACATGAAACACATTGAGAGTAGTTTATAATCTCTATATCTCAGTGTATAATCACAGTTCATAAACAGTATTTTTTTTTCCCTTTTAATTCAGAAGACTACCTTCGCTCCACGGGTATTAGATTTTCAAATCGGCATAATAACAAACACTGAATTCAGCCAATTTCAAACACGGACCTCATGTGAGTGCAATTTGAATAATATCTGTTTCAAAGCAGAGTGCAACAGAAACTGAGATAATCAAAAAAAGAAGGAATGTCCCCAAAAGAAAAAAAATATAATTTTGAACACTAAAGGAATAAGAAAAAAGTAAGATCACAACCTGGTAACAGAACCTTTAGAGGCACAGTGGAATACACTTCCAGCTCAATGGAAAGATATGAGAAGGCGAAACATACAAAAGTGCAAGCCTGTGTGCTGTGCTCCTCCTGACATCCACACATCTGGGCAATAGAACCGCCGACTGGTTTGAGCTAGTATGAAAAACCTTTTAGAGGAGGTTGATCTAGCCACATATCATCTTAAACTGTCTGGCGGGATGCCTATTTGTAGAGCCCGTCATCAGACATTACGTCAGCTTTCTTTATTCCCCCTCCTATACGTACTGTATAAAGCCTCTGCACAGTCACTAGACGTAGAAGGCTGAACTCCTGCATTTTTTACATTTCGGTCAAAGTGAGCTTTGTTGCATCACAGAATGTCAAATAAGACTTTAAATTTTCTTTTTTTCTTCTTCTTTTCCAATGTCTTAAAGGGTAAAAGTGAATCAAGCTAGAAAAAAACTGCAGATTTCAAACAAACCTAATAACTTTGGTCTGGCCATAACTAAGGCCATAACTATTTAATAATGGCCTTATTCAGTGTGGCACTGAGTTCATGCAATTTCTTTTAAGAAGAAATTAAGCCTAAAGTTTAATTTAGGATTTGTGGCAACAAGCTGAAGTTTCCGCTTCAGCTTGTTTTTCTTTTATGGATAGATTGTCTTTTTTCACAGTTTTATTTTTATATAATTGTAAATGCAAATTCAATAAATCATCTTTTTATATATGTTAACATAACGTTAAACTAATGAAGAGGTCAATGAGTAGTTGGTTATGCTCAGACATTATGACTATTACTCATATTAAGTTATACTCACTGTTTTGCTCTACCTTTAACACCTTGTAAGATAGGTGTTTAATATTAATTTTCTATTCAATCTTTTGTTTTAAAGGGCAGCTAGGGCATATGAAGTCAGCCATCTTTAGTTGTTTTTTTTGTCAGCCAAATGCGAGGAAGTTCATCCACTGCAATCTGCTCTCCAATTAATTAATCAACACCACCTGAAAAAGAGAAAATATCCAGTGAGTAGCAATTATCCCTTGTTTATGACATATTGGAAAATGGACAGACTGGGCTGAGATGATAGAACAGCAGCTCTATTACAACTGAAGATACAATATGCCGCTCCTAAATACCCAACTTGAAGCAATTGGGCTATAGCAGAAGAAGACCACATAGCTGACTCAAGTCATCTAACATGTTAAATTAAGGCTGCAGTTCACAAATACTGGCCAAAATTGGACAATGCTAGACTGGAAAAACATTACTGGTATAAACGACATCAAATCATGGCTCCATCCTGCCTTTTTTCTCCAACTGTTCAGACTGCTAATGATGGTGTAGCAGTCTAGCAGATACTGATTAAGTATTTAAACTTGACAGCTTACATAGGTTTTGCTGACATGCTCATCCCTCTATGACCCCATTTTTTTCTTCATTATCTTCTTCAAGATAATTTACCGTGTCACAGAGCTGAGGTTTTCTGAAACTGGTTACGTGAAAATTATGAGATCCCTCAACAGTCACTTGCTCTCAATTCAGATAGGGAACCATTTAGTTTAAAGTGTTTTCAAGTCCTTGTTTAATTTATACCACAAGGAATTAAGACAGTTCTGAAGCACATTTATCAGATAAATCTACTGATGAGTGTAGGTTTCACTGCATACTTCCAGCTTTGCTGTCTGGATCAAAGGACTTAAAAGCTATTTGAGATCTTATGACAAAAACAGCAATTCCTTACTTGGCAAGTGTAAATGTGATTGTGATTGTATATAAGTTAAGCTGCCAAGCCTGATGCTAAAAAGCTAACCGCAGCCCATGGGTCCTCATTCGTTGAGTTCAGTTGGCTGGCTGCCTCCTCATTAGTTGGTTATGCAGCTTCTCTGCCTCAACAAGTGACTTGTTTCATCTACACGTCAAAGCTTAAAAGTATTTCTATCAAAAAAACTTCTGCATGATAGAGAATAGAGAAAAAATATGATAGTAAGCCTGTAGCCATTCTCAGAGGCTGCAAAATCAAAATATGCAATTTCTGTAAACACAATTTCGCTGAAAGCTTGTGTGTTTGCAGCAAAAAAAAAAAAAAAAATTACATATTTGCCCTGCAAATAGCATGATGACATCATACTGTCACAAATGTTTGTATTTATTTGTCCTTGTAAAATATAACTCAAAATGAAAGCTTGACACTATAAGGTCCCTCACTGTCTGGGATTTTTACCATCTTCAACTGTCAATTTCATCCTAATCATGCGTCATCCTCCTTTTTCCCCCCTCTTTACAGTGTTGGTAATCCTGCTTTTGTTGTAGTGATTGTGTTTGTATTTCCAACATAATTGAGTGAAGAGCTCCTGTCTAGACGGGACTCGCACATCAACTGTTTGCAAGCCGTCTTAACAGATGAGTTCACAGCGTTAAATAGCATTTCCTCAGTAAAAAGAAAGAGAATAAGACCTAATTTAGACCTAAATAGTCTAAAAACAGGGAAGATGCAACAGAAGGTCATTGAGACATTGGAAATATAGACAAAATATAACCATGGTGCATGTGTCAATGTGTTATTATGTCAGTATTTATGTCATAGGCTTTAATGCACTCCACCCAACACAATGTTTTGTTCCAAACACATTGAAAGTACCAACAAAATGTGGTTATGTATGCACATTCCAAAACAAAACATTGCTTCCATGCAATTTTCAAAGAATAAAGTAGTAACTTTGAATCTCATACTTTTTAAGACATCATCCAAAGTGCAAAGGAATTTTACCATCAATGAATCTGCTATTCAAAGGTAAAACACCATTTCCAAATGGGGATCCATTTATGGACATGTCAGGGTGGAAGAGACGGACGTTTTTAGTAGACTGAGGAGAATATTAATAAGAAACTCATTAACATTGCTTCATTATGCAGTTTCTGAAAGAGGGTTTTTAAAAAGAAAATTGAGTTTAAATGTTTGGTAGAAAGAGAACATAGTGATCAGAGAAGAGAATTGGCAAACAAAACAAAGAAAACCTTCTTGATGCCACAAGCCTGAGGCCTCTGAGCCACAGGGTGGTGCAGCTCTCATAACAACCCATTAGATGCGGAAAGAATGACCCAACACAGAAATGATCCAACAGATGAGGCTCAGAAATGATAAAACATCATTTGTTCACATTAGCAGAAACATTAGTGGTCACTCTCAGTCCTCTTTCATCTTGTTTGAAGCCATAAAAAAACAGACAAAACATACCTCACTTAGAGCAAAAGATTAATATGTCTGCGTACCACCTTGTGTATTGTTTGGTGACTGTAGACAATAACAGTGCTGCTGAAAAGAAGTTCTATCTTTCCAATTGCATTAACAATAAAAACACATAGATGAAAGAATCAATAATAAAACTGCTGACATGATTTAATTTGATTGTGCACTTTACAATGCAGTCTTATTTAATGTAATGATTAGTTTATTCAAGTGAGTACATAATTTATTGTATTGGAGGTTTTTTCATACACTTTGACACAGTGCCAAGTAAATCGCAAGTTTTTGCATGAATCAAAACTGTTTGCCATTTCAAATGAATCTGATTTATTTTAAACCTCTATCTACTGTCTCTGTTCCCCATGCTTGGTGCTTTTATGGTGTAAAAAGAAATTTCCCATGGAGTACATTATTTAAATATAGACAAAAATAAACAATAGACAGACATTTTGTTTAAATGTCTGTCAAGACAGCAGTAATTCATAAACTTTGTATTTACCTACACAATTACAGTTTGCTTTAATTTACATTCCAGCATTTTTTCTTGACAGTTGATGTAGAAACACTGAATTGCCATGGGATATCATTAAAATTTCCATCTAATCTATTTGAACCTGAACTAAGAAGGAGCAGACCTGAGGATTTATTGAATGCCATTTAAAATGTCATCTCACGTCCACATGAAAGGCTCTTCATCTACAGTAATTAGATGAATATTTAACAACCACATTATCTATTGCTGACAGCCTAAAACACTGAAAGAAGATTAGCTTGCTGTGTTTATTATGGGCATAATGAGCCATTACAGGTATTATTTCCCTGCTCACTCTAATGATAAAAGTGTCCCTCAATGTCATTTACTCACTATTGATGAAACAATACCATGCTCCCTGTGGTATATAACGGTTATAACTGTGCTGTACATTCTAAATGCCATCTCCCCTGTTTGATACTCTCTCAAATACCATATCTTTCCTTCTTTGTCATGGATTGATATAGGCTAACCATCCTATACTAATAAAATGTAGTAATTAATTAGGTATTTTGGTAAACTTCTCATTGATATGGAGTAGAAGATTTAAGGTCTTTGACTATTATCGCAGTGGATATAGCTGGGTAAGACAGCTGAAGAATTTTGAGAGCACTCTTGCCGTAAGGATATTCTTTGCTCTCAGTGTTTTGCATACCCCATGATGAGAGACTGGCACCGACGTATGAGCACTCAGCCCAGGGTGGCAGCTGCATGTGATAGCTATCAGCTTTGCTTATTCACACATGTACACATATGCAAAGGCAAACACACTCACACACAGCAGGATCAGATCCAGACATGTTCTGTTTTGATCCTTATCCCACTCATTTGAATAGAGTTCAAAGTGACACTGCCAAGAGCCTTTTTTTCAGTCAATCAAAAAAGGTGCATAACTGTTATCATTTAACAGGGAGGCTGGATATGGAAGCAGATGTACTTTTTGCTTTTATTAACATACAATGCTTTTTCCACCTCAGTCAGTTTAGCTTTTAATGTAGCATATGAGACGAAATGCAAAGTTAGAGAAAAGAGCCGTCAGAGAGGGCTAAACTTAAAGTGTCATATCTGCTCTAATTACTTCAGTCTGTTCAGGTTTCCCTCACTCTACTGGGTTTTTTTTGTTCAAATTTGCAGTTCATTAGCACATAACATGACTTACATGTCTCATGGTTTTATATCTGAAAGTGTTTAATGAAGACAATAGAAAAATGAAAACTTCCTGCTGTTAACTTCGAAGCTTGCGCATAACCCCAGTTCTTGCCTTAGTCCCAAATCATCGCCCCTGGAATTGGCATTAATTGCTTCAGAGAGGAAAGTAATTATCTCAGGTAATTATTACTCTGGCTAGAGTGAAAAACTAGACAACCCTTCTCTGTCGGTTCCCTGTGGAGAGAAGTAAAGAGAATTCAGCCTTTAATTGGAGGGGCTGGACACTAAGAGCCATGAGCTCTCATGGCTCAAGGGTTTATAGCACATTTACGCATGTCTACAAAGACATGTACTCTCTTAAAAATAGCAGAAACACATTTGTATTTGCTAGATGTTTTTTCTTCAAAATACTGTTATGCAAATCTCTAATTTACTGAATTGCTGCATTAACATTTGTGCTATCTCTTAAGTAGTTGTTGTTCACGCAAACCAACGAAGCACAGACACACTTTTTAATCCTGTGAGAGTGTGTTCTTAACTATCCAAACCATTAAGACAACCAGAGGAAATCTGTGAACTTGCTAGTAACAGAAAATGGAAGGATGTGTAATGATGCCTCGGGAGATGTGCCCATAATACCCGCTGTGCAGCAAACATGCCAGTCAAGCACCAGGTGGCAAGTCCCCCTGCAAAGCAGTCACATCTGTAAATACACACACACACTCACACAAGCAAATACACACACAGCAGCAGCAGCATGGAACATAGATACAAACAGGTAAAGACTTTGTTAGATAAAAAGGTCTAGACATCCCTGATGTCGTTGTTTTTCAGACCTCTCTTCTCTCGCCCTTGGTCCTGAAGCAAAGGCCTGTGTTTGTTGGAAAGAACTAGAAACTGTTTTCTGATTAATTCAGCTTATTTATGTGGTGCTGGCTTACAAGACAAACCGACCATGTTCATATCACTCCAATCACTGCAACTTCAAATGACTGATTCCACGCATTTCAAAGAGTTAAACAACTTTGAGTTGTGTTATTGTGTTGCCTTGCTTCTGTACTAACTATTCAGTTTCCCTCAGCTTCTCATGTCATCTTGCACCTACATCTTGCTCCCTGCAGAACTGCCATGCATTTGGTTTGCTAGGCTCACTTAAGATCCAACTCAGTTGCACATCCCTTGGATTGTACAGCATATTATTATTGTTCTTGATATTTCATGTATTTTAAAACTTTTTGATCTTTTGTGAGGCTCTATATCTCTTCATGCTACTGTTACCTGAATCTAGCCGTTATGGGACAATAGAGGCTATTTCTATCCAATGTGCTTAAACAAAAACAAGATTTTCTCAAAAAACACCAACTTCAAAGTGCAGCTATCTTTTTTTGAGTGTTTGGTAAGAATAAAGTGCCTTTTGTAGTAAAGAGAACAGAAGAGAACTAAACAAATGTAAATTTGCTTGCTAAGGTCAGATTGTAAATGATAAAAAATGCATATGCAAATTGATGGATAATGTTAGCATCTATAATAAATTAAATACTTTTTGATGAAGTCTTAAGAAGAGTGAACTTGCACAAAGGGCCTTCTTGAACATGCCTTTCAAATAATATATTATGTTTCACTTTGCATTTTAATTAATAGTGAATTACTAGAATATACAAGACGCACGTCTCTAAATTATGAAAGAAAAAAAGATCTGACGTGACCAGCCCAGCAAGTCTGGTTCTGTCTTTGATATAAACAGTTGCATGAGCAATCGTTTCAAAGTCTGGTGGCTGATAATTTGATGTGGTTAAAAGATCAATTATGTCCTTATTTGTCAAACCAATGCCACAAGATCCTCAGTATAACTCATTTTAATGCAGTTTGGTGCATAGATCTCATAAAGTTACACATTTATTCTCCTACTTTTTAAACTTTTCTTTAAATAAAACAAACAAAAAACCTTTCAGTTTGGCCCTAATACTCTGTAGTATGCAAGTAACTGTAGCTCACAGAAAAAGGACAGGAAACAGTCAAAACCGATTTACTGTGATTGTAAAATGTTATTCACTTTTCATCTCTTCTAACAAGCTGAAATGTAAGCACTGCATTAATTCTAAAAATGCACATGGCAGCACAACACTGTGTTGAAATGTATGCAGGTCTACAATAATGTAGCCTGGCCATTGGGATTAATGCATGCATTTATGTTTTTTGTCCCTGAATATCTTAATCAGAGCAATGGCCATAACCTACATTTTAAATAGGGCAATTCATTCCATCATTTAGAGAAACAGAAAAAAAAAAACCTTTTGTCCAATTCACGACTGCAAATGACTGAGATAAAAATAAAGCAATCTATATTCTGGGCTGATTAACTTTTTATCCTAGCCTACTTCATGCAGTCGGTCATTGCAAGACACAGTGATAGATCTGCTGTAAAAATGTGTCAAAAAATACCTGGTACCTCATTAAGTTTTAACACAAGATGAAATATTCAAGCCAAAAGCATGTTTCTATTCTACTAGTTTTTTATTTTTATAGAATTCAATACTCCCATATGTGCCAAATTACACAAGCAATTTATTCTTCAAATACAATGTATCCAGTACCTTCTAATTCTCCTTCATGCTGGAGTTAAAGGTTGTATTTCAAGAATGGTTTCTCTTACTGCATTTCTCATAATTCCACCTCTTCTGCTGGGCATCAAATTCCAATCAGGTAAGTATCTGCTTGGAATTCACTAAACAACCCTTCATCCTTACACTGAGGGGGGAAAAATTAAAGGTTTCTAGGAAATTGCCCATTTTCTCCTTCTGCTGTTTGAGTTAGGCACTATGATTTATTCATTTTTCACCATTTTGGACTGGAGATAGTTTTCTGTGCGAGCTTTGCTTTTTAATCAATGTGAAGATAAGCAGGAGCCTCATTTTGTAATATATAACAAAATCTCCACCTAACTCTGTCTAATGTAATCAGTTTGCAGGTGTGAGGATTTGTGGTGTGCTAACATCTGCAGTTTTCAGAGGAGAAAACAAATAATTAAAAATCTGTAGCTGCATTTTCTTTTCTGCATATATCTGTATTTCTCTTTGGAGTTGAGGCTAAAATGATCTATTATCTACATCTACATCCCATAGATTTAATGCTTTAATCGTTTAACTTAACCAACATGTTTTCTCTGACTGGAAATAAGATGGATGTGCATTAAAATATGGTGCAATAATGTATGGAAGCATAGAGCTGCTACCCAGGCAAAAACGAAATAGAGCTATATGATATTATACCTTGGAAACTGTTGTTCTATTAATATACAGTGGCGTTTGCCCCCTTCCTGATTTCCGTTGTTTTGCATGTTGCTCACACTTAAATGTTTAAGAACATCAAACTAATTTAAATGCTAGTCAAAGACAATGCAACAAAATTAAGCACCAAATTCAGCTTCTAAATGAAGGTGTAGAGAAAGAGGGAAAGAAATCCAGACCCACCTGAGCTTATGTGAAAAAGTGCCTTCCCTTTGGGATTAATACATTATTTTTAAATTTAATTCAACTTAAACGTAACTTAATCAAGTTTGTTGTTATAGCACATTTCAGAAACAACGCAGTTCAAAAGGCTTTATGTCATGAAAGCACAAGTATAAGAAGCCATAAAAACAACATACAGTCAACAATTGAGAAACCAGTGACAAACATTACATTTTGGCAAGTGCCATCATAAAGATCATCAATATACATCAAATATGTTGGTCAATGTTTCATCTGTTGTGGTTGAAAAGCTAGTCTTAACAGGTGGGTTTTTAGCCTTAAAGAAGCTCAGTGTTTCAGCTGTTTTGCAGTTTTATGGAAGTTTGAGAGAACGAGAACAGCAGCGTTCTGGATCAGCTCCCTCTGTCTGATTTTATTTATTTTTTGGTTTTTTTTGTAGGCAGACACTGCTACAGTAATCAATGCGCATGGATGATTTTCTCTAGATATTGCTGAGACATTAATCCTTTAATCCTGGAAATGTTCTTCAGGTAATAGAAGCCTGACTTTGTAACTGCCTTTATGTAACTCTGAAGGTTCAGCTCGGAGTCCATCGCAACACCTGGATTTCGGGGCTAATTACTAGTTTCTAGCTGAAGCTGAAGCTGTGTTGACGCTAGATGGTTCCTCATTAGGTCCAAAGACAACTGTGTCAGTTTGGTTCCTGTTCAGCTGGAGAGAATTATAGCACATCCCCAAATTGATGTGTTCTAAGCATCTGTCATCACGCCTGAGTTCACTGTCTTTGGCCTGACTACTGCCACACCTGTTATCAATCAAGACATCACTTAAATAGGTGACAAAGTGAAGTACACTGGAAGATCCTCTAAAACTAGACACCCACTTTGTCACAAACATCTTGTCTGGTCATCTTGTCTGCATGCTTCTTTTTCTTTGCAGAAAAGAGGATTTCAAAAGATATTTTGTTCCTTCTGCCATAAAACTGTAACAGCTCAGTCTGGACATCTGCACTTTTTTTTTTTTTTACCATTGCAAGTAACTTTTTCATATTTTATATGCTGATTCAATCTTTTATGTGCCTACTGGACATCTGACTATCTTTTTCAGGGTATTATTTATGATTTGATACATTTTTCCGACAGAACTTTGTTGAGAAATCTCTGTCATTTTCAGCCAGAAAACAACTTATTGGTTAAATCAAAATAACTTCAAATCTACCTCTGCCATGGGGTATGAATAATTTTGAGCTTAACTATACCTAAATCAGCATGCATGTCAGAATGCACACATCCATGAAATGCATAATGTTACTGGAAGCTGATTTTCTCATATGCTTGCTGAGGCAAATGTAATTATGCCCAGAACAGTATTTAAATGAGACACTGCAACACAGTCCTAAAGGTTAGGAAGCATTAGATGACTAATCTGATTTAAATATAGCACTCGGTGCACAACAACCAGGAATCAAATTCACATGCATAGCAACAGATCAATGAGTTAAAATAAAACAAAAAATAGCTTCAGTGAATTCCCCTTGACTGAATTTATTTTCAACATGCAAAAGGTTTTGGAACTGATTAAGATTCTGCTTTAAGTGTTGGTTTGACATACCCATTATATGTCTCAAGTGAGCATCTGTGCTTTTACTTCTAGGATTTATTTGTGTTTCATGAAGCACCTGACAGACGCTCTCAATTTTCACCCAGCCTGTCACCACATGGCCCTGGCTGCATTATTACACTGGAAATAAAACTAATAAAGCGGCTGAATTCAAATTCATTTGACTCTATTCCAACCTTTCCTTCCTGTATCCCTAAGCATGGCTAAGTTTAAGATTTTATATCCTTGAATGTTTTAGAAAGACGCTGCATATTGCTTTCGGTCAAGAAACTTACCTATCACTTCATTAAGAACATCTGCTTGTTAACCCAGTTCACTAATCAATCAACCACAATGTTTGATGCATTTAGTTGTCCAGTTGCGATAAGAATGATTTGCTGAATCTCAAACCTAGCGTAGATCCTCTGAAGTCACTCCTTTGAGATCTTGGCCATGTCGTTGCCCTTCTAAAAAATTAATCACCCACCCAGTCTGAGGTCAAGAGTGCTCTGGAGCAAGTTTTCATCTAAGATGTCTCTGTACATTGCTGCCTTCATCTTTTCCTCTCTCCTGACCAGTCTGTGACTTCTTGCTGCTGCAAAACATTCTCGGAGGCGACCACTACTGGTCACCTCCCTGAAAAAGGTCCTTCTGCCCCAATTACTCTGTTTAGACAACGGACCAGCTGTATGAAGAGTTCCAAACTTCCTGGTGGATCTCAACAACTGATTGAGATCACTGAGCTCATTGGACCCTTGAAAGCTGCAGAAATGTCTCTATATTATTCCCCAGATCTGCATCTCATGAATGTAGACCTATGTGACAGCAATCCTGTCACATAGGTCTACAGACAATTTCTTTGACTTTGTGCTTGGTATTGGTTCTCTGACATGCACTGTCAACTGTGGGACCTTCCAGAAAAAGTTGCGTGCCTTCACAAATCAAGTCCAATCAACTGAATTTACCAAAGGTAGACTTAAGCTGTGGAAACATCTCAAGGTGATCATTGGAAACAGCTCAGTTTTAGAGCTTGATCAACAATGTAGCAAGCAAAGGCCGTGAATACGTATGTAAATGAGGATTTTTTTGTTTGGTTTTCTATTTTTAGTACAAAACACTCATAAAATATTTTCCTCATTGTCATAATGCGGGATTTATGTATACAAGTTTGAGGAAAGGGATCCGTTTAAAACAATTTGGCATAAAACTTTAATGTGGAAAAAAACAAAATGTGGAAAAAGTGAGTCACTGTGAATGCTTTCCAGATGCACTGTAAGGTATATGAGAAAAGAATGTTTTAAGCCTCATCCTAAAAGTAGACGGGGTGTCTGCCTCAGACTAAAACTGGGAGCTGGTTCTACAGGAGAGGGGCTTGATAACTAAAAGATTTGCTTCCCATTCTACTTTTAGAAATTCTAGGAAATGCACGTAAATCTGCAGTCTGAGAGCAAAATCTGTTATCAGATCTCTGATGTACGATGGAGCTGTATTATTAAGGTCATTATATGTGAGAAGGAGTTAAATTATATTCTGGATATAACAGGGAGCCAAATAAAGGGTTGTTAAAATAGGAGCAATATTATATCTTTTTAAAAGTTTCATCAGAATAGTCTAAAATTAATTTTGGCTAGTCAATGCTTTGCAAAAATCTAGCATATTTATAAATATGTGACTGCTGCATCCCGTTTTTTTATGTACTTTGAACTAAACTCTCCACATTTTGTTGTTTACTTGGTTGAGCCTCTAAAATAGGTAAGAGGTTTATTTCATTATTTATTACCACAGCTTCTCAATTTTTCATTGTAAGATGTGGCGTCTGCAGGACACCCGAAAAGTATGTGTGTATCAATGGAGATATACAGACATATTTCATACATCAGCTTCATGTATGAGATATACATACATATACATGATATACTGTACATGCATATACTCTGCTTCTGCTTTATCTGAAGCAGAGTGAAAGCGCATTAGTCCAGACAAAGGTATTCAGGAGATTCTAGCTGCACAGATCTATTAGAGTAAGAACAACCTAGTCTGGAATGAATTCAATTTTAACACAATGCCGTCTGTGTTGGCATCATTACAGTCATTTCACACTGAATAATGAAAATGGGTATAATGCTAATGCAGACTGTGTCAAACTAAGTATACTGGTCCAAAGAGAAAATTCCAATGTTGTCTTCAATAATGAAGATAAGTTCTCAAGTATTGTGAGGTGGTGAAAATTGAAGATTATGAAAGAGGATGTCAGCTTGTGTTCATTTTTGTAGTTTAAAACAAATGTTTACATACTCGGAATAAAATGACACATATCTTTGTTCATATTTCCTAAAGTTAAAGCAGACCAAACTTCTCTTGTTTTGAGTCACTTGGAATTAACAAATTATGTCTAATTACTAAATGTCACAATTATGAAATACTAAGATGTTTATTTACAAGGAGATTAAGGGGGTATTCCTGCCTGGATGGGTGAATGATCTGAGGAAGTTATTTCACAGTTTAGATCAGCTTAGTCTTTCCTGGTGTTAAGGCTGCAGCATGTAACTTTAATAATAATAAATAAATAAGTATTTTTACATGTTTGTTGAGGAGCGCATACCCTAGCTAGATTGACAGCACAAAGCCCCTTCTCCTGGCTCTGATTGGTTGTTTCTGATCAGGAGCAGTGTGCTTCTGCAGATGGCAATATGAGCACTGGGCGGAGGTGAAGGAGCTTGATCTTTTCACAGATTATCTATCTCCTGGTCTTATATTCTTAGACAGTTTTAACAAATATGTATCTATTGTGATGTATTCCAGCAGTTTGGAAAGGATATTCAAAACATTTGTCCCAAATCATACATTTCAAAGGCAATGCTACCAAATACTGAAAAAATGTGTGTGAGCTTCTGATTTTAAAGACAGTAATAAATAAATTTTTTATGTTTTCTCTTATTTTTGTAACATTTAACAATGTAATTCTGAATGACCTAAAACGAGAGAAATTTAGTCTTAATCCATTTAAACAGAGACAAAAAAGATGTATGCATCTTTTTACTTGAAACTTTATATGCAAACTTTTGCTTTCAACTGTAAATAATCTTGCACTTCTTTTAATATACTTGAAGATTTGCTACTAAGGTGGTAATGTGATGGTAATGTATATGTGCTTTCAGACAAATGTGCTCATTTTGAGCACATTAAGGAGTCATTCAGAGAATGGTTTTTGTGTGATGCATAGAGTAAGTACATTTATGAGATATCTAAAGTAATATTAATCATAGCCCTTACCAGATAAAAAAAAAGAAGGAATTATAAACAATGGCTTTAAAATAATAAAAATAAAAATACTGACCATACCCACAATATTAAAAATGTTCTAAAAATATTAGACATGTAATTACTGCACTGCTGTGATACCATAACTTAGAAATAGTTAGGGACCGCCAAAGTAGCATAACATGCATCTCAAATGAAGTATTTTTGGAAGCGAGGAATTAAAAAAATTATGATGCTCACTGCATTAATATACAGATTTTATTCAGTAAACAGAGCTGATGAAATTCTGATAAAGCTTATCTGTAAGTCTTCAACTCATTTAAACTCCTAGTGAACCAGCTCTTTCATCTCGGGAACACATAAAAATAAGGCTAACTGTGGCAACCACTTGTCACAAGCTAGAATGCCAAATCTTTACATTTCTGCATATATATCTGTCGTAGAAGTTCAAAGGAATCTTATTTTTGCTTTCTTTTTTAATGGGATTTATGAAAAAAACCCATGCAATATGTGTCTTATTTTATTGAAATTCATATTTCTCAGCTAAATAAGCCTATGATGTCTATCAGCATGTAACAACAAAATGTTTGCGAGGAAAGTAAAGTTTATGTGAGACATACAGTATATAATTAAGTTGTCTTAACCCCTAAACTTGATGGATATAAAAAATATCCAGGTTCTAACTTGAAAAGACAAGCTTCCTGTAGGATCAGGGCACCACTAAGGGGGTATATATATATATATATATATATATATATATATATACGTAAATGTGTGTGTGTGTTCAAAAGACAGAGGTGAATGACATGCTCTGTAATGTTGTGCGTATCTACAAACATATATTTTAACATAATAAATCTAACATATTTTAAAAATATTAACGACTCAAGTGTAACCTGAGAGCAAAGAAAATAAACTGGATCACTAACATCATGAGCTTTGAGTCAACATAAAATCCTTACCAACTCGGTAAGTAGCAAAAAGAGCAAAATTGCAGTGGCATCTGTATTTGTAAGGTATTTGCCCAAGGCAAGATTACGGTTTGGTTCCCCTGAAGGGGAGCAGAGGGGGGCAGCAGATGTATGTATTAAACGTTTAATTATGCAGACAAGCACTTCCAGCTTTAATGTCATTAGAAAACTTGATTAATTACTGATGGTTGCAGTCTGTGTTTCCTGTGCAAGCTAGTCATATTTAATAAATTAAAATATTGAAAAACTTCATTTATTTCAGTAACTCAGTTCACTGAGTGGAACACATTATATAGGTTCATTACACACAGACTGCCGTTTGTAAGCCTTTATTTCTGTTAATTATGATGACTTTCCACTAAAAGCTCACAATGTAAGATTAAAATATTAAATCAGACTAATAAATAACTATGTTTAATATTGAAATATGGAATTTATAAAAAGGTATATCTACAGTTGACTTAAAAATGTCTTACTAACAAGTATTTTCTGACAAGTCACATTCTAATTTGAAAAGTATGACTGTTTGTAGAAATATATTTTATTTCCCAACTTTCAGGATAATAATAGAACATCGCAAGATAGTTTTTGATGACAGATATGATTGGTTCCTAAAATCAAGTTTTTTAGAGAAGGTCAAAGAAGTGGCAAAACTAGAAAATTAGAATCAATTGAATTTCTGTGATGAAAATTGTTGCAGAGTACAATTGTCTTGTACAGGTTTTTTAAAGTTTTTTTTTTTTGTTTTCTTTTTTTAGATAGTTCTGTCTCCCATGCATTTGACAGCTAACAGCAGCATAACTTAGTTGATACTTATGTGGCATGAAAAGTACAACACAGAGGAATCAAAATGCATTAAAAGTCAGCTGAAGACTTCAGTCTACACACTCACACAGTTATGTGGACCAAATTCTCAATGTCAAATTTTGGAGTGGAGTTAAAAATGTGTATCTAAGTCTTCCCTTCTTGTAAAAACTCAGAATGTATTCATGCTATAAGTATTTTATATCTTAAATTGCACTTCAATAATATTCAGATCAGTCACTGTGAGTCATGATCTAAAATGCTAATAACATGGAAGGATCCTATACCGTGATAGAAAACATAAAATCAACACCAAAAATACTCATACTCACTACCATGTAACACAATTTCCTCTAACACATTTTTTTTATGATATGGTATGATATGGTTATAACTGTCAGCTGCTCCCAGCAGTCACGTCACATGACCTCACACTGTCTCAGGAACTGATTTGGAGAAGGCTTATGGCCATATCAGTGGAGGTATTTTGCAGGGTCTGCTGTGGGAATATGGTGATTATGGTGCTATTTTAAGGAATATCTTTTCAGAATCAGATTACCTTTATATGTGGTAAATTTGTTTTGGGAATCTGTTTTGGGAACCTCAGGGTTTCATCTTTTGCTTTTGCAGACGATGTAGTACAATTAGTGTTTTCATGTTGTGTAAGACACTGGAACGGTTTCTGTTGGCGAAATCGCATAGGAGTCAGCTCCTCTAATTCTGATCCATGGGAACTGGGAAGGAGGGGGACTATTTATGTCAGAACAGTCTCTGTCTCAAGTGGAGGAGTGATGGCTAGATGGATTGGGGCTGCATCTGAACCAATGCACAAGCTACTCCAGACTATTATGGAAAACAAATTTGAGCCAAAAAGCAAGGCTCGCAAATCTCTATCTTGTCACAATCCCATTACACTTTCTGAATCACTTTCTAGTATTTGTGATGTAAGTTACAGTTTGATTAAATGACCTTAAATAATAACTACTGCAAAATATTGAGAAAGTTTTCTAATTTGATATATTGACATTTGAAAAAAATTGGCCTCAATTTAAGACAAATTTTATTGTGCAGGCAAAATAAAATTGCCTGCTTTGACAGAGTATCCTGTCTGTCAAAGCCGTCCTGTGATCTACGCAATTCAAATATCATTAAGTAAATAAGGATTATTAAATAGCTAAAATATGTAATCTAAAATATGTTTAAGCAAACATGTGTATATTACTTTAATGAAAAAAATTACAAATGAAATCTTGGACTAAGTCTCCAAATGTGTGTAGGTGGCTAATCCAAATAACACAAATTTACTCACACTGAATAATATGAATAACAATATTCATACAGCTGCACATTCTAGTGACGCTAGGAAAAACAATGGCTAAACACTACCACTTTCAGAAATGAAATAATTATTATTCTTGCAGAATAATTGTCTGAAAATATATCAAAGGGTGAGGTATGGTTTGCCTTATGCACAGAGGTTTAAAACTTTAGTTTGTATTTCTGTAGATGTATTTTCATGTGACTATGAAATGAGAGAGGAAAAACAGCTTTTTATTAAAGTTAAAGGGCGATCAAAATATTCTAATTAAAAGTGTCTGTTTATTGTTTTCTCTCTCAATAAACAGACACTTTATGACCTATTAAATAACTGGTTTCTGTTGCATGGAGATTCTAAAATGTAATTAATATTAACAGATTGTTGTGTGGATGACCAGCAACAAAGGGGTTCGGTTCAGTTTCTGTAACAAACTGTGCAGCAGTGGGGTGGAATTTCATCTAAGACAGAATCTCAAGGAAAAAAAAAACAGGGTGCAGAGTCACTGGGGGGATGATTGTGTTACCTTGCTGTGTGTCCAAGTAATTTGATTGTGGTGTGTCTTTGGTAGCACCTCTAACAAGTTGCGATCACAGCCAGCTCTGTGAAGTGATGAGCTGCCAGCCAGAACTCCAGTGTCTCTGCTTTTTGGGTGTGTTACGTTTGTTTATGTGTTCACCTTTCCTGGAAGAGAAAGTCATTTATGTATTTTCAGAGAGGTTTTATGGAAGACTCATGGAAGACTTACATTTTCCTCTGAAAGATAATGATTGGGCAACATTTGCAAGTATTAAGCTATATTTTTGATAGTTACAGAGACCATTCAGATATTGGAACCTTTTACGTACAAGTCTGCCACAATTACAACCCAGGAAAATTTGACTTACCAAGTTTAATACTAAAGACACACTTGATTATTTCCCCCTCAAGCCTACATCGACACACCATGGATTATTCAGAGGACAAAGTTTCCTGCTGTGTCAGCTACTTGTAATGTTTCTCATGTTGTGTTGAAAGAATCTCCATTAGTTCAGACACAGCTTCTGCATAGGGTAGAATGTCGTTAAAAACAGGGTGAGGGTATAATGCAGATTTTACTTTTTTGAGCTCTATATGATGTCATAATGTGATCTCCTCAACAAAAATAAAGGAAAATAGGGGAAGTGATTACCGAGATGGCAAAAATCTTTAAAAAAAACAACAAAAACTGTTGAGGGAACCCCCCCTAAAAACTAAACACAACATGCACGGTACATACATATTTAAAAAAGGGACTTTGATTTTTATCAGTGTACATACTAGATCAAAGGTACACATCTTGAACTATCTGCTCTTTGACAAATGGCAAAAAAAATCTACAAATTTAAAGTATTCTTGCAGATACTTGATGTTTTTTCTGCACTTCTATTTTCTCAAAAAAACTGTACTTGTCATGTTCTGTGTTGTCTGTGTATTTATTTAGAGTTTTCCTTGTCCTTGAGTCTCTTCGTTGTCCTGTCTTCCCCTTACTTGTTCCCAGGTGTGTCTCGTTCTGTAATTACCCCCTGTGTATTTAACTCCACCTGTGTTCCTTGTTCCTCGTCGGGTCCTTGTCGTTACTTGCCGCCCTTGGCGTTTGTCGTTCCGTTCCTGTGTGCTCTGTCTATTTTTCGTCCCTCGTTTACCGGTTGCTACCGGCGTCGAGCCCTGGCTTTAGCTCGGCCGTGCTGCCCGGCTTTGGGACTGTTTTGGACTGTGTGTTGCCTAATTAAATTCATTATTCATCTTACCTGGGTCCACTGCGTCTGCCTCACCACACCACTTTATGACAGTACTAGCTGTTTGCTGTAATGATCTCATAACCTTATATTAACAGAAAACATTCATCTTTCTGCTGTGTTTTGTTTTCCTGCAATCTGGGCATGCATGTAACAGAACCTGCAGGCTAATCCAGACATCAAACTCCTCAGACAGACAAATCTTTCTGAGGGATTGCAAGTCATTGCTTTGTCAGAAGGGTATTTAGTACCTCTAAACTCTATGGGTGTACGACTATTCTTTGGAGTCTCCTCCCTGTGGGTCAAGATCGAAAAATATCTAGATAGAAGTGCTCTGTATGTTATGGCGGACCAATGACTCTATTCCAAGCTCACCGCAGATGTTGAAGCTCCCCCTTATTTCTTAGGCTGAGTGCAGTTATCCTATGGAGGAAGCTCATTTCTGAGCACATTCCTGCATAAACATGGCAACAAACCATTGACCAATTACATAACGCTTTGCAAAGAGCTCTTTTGAAATAGTTAAACCAGAGCTCAGTATAAAAAAAGGGGGAGGTAGTTGCCTCTCTGCAAAAAACATGACACAATTTTCATCACTTTAGAGACAATCAAACTGTCACAACCTCCCCAACAGTTCAGCACTGGTTGTCTTGAACTTTGGCTCATGTAAATAATTAATAGTTGACACTAGTGAGAGAGCTAAGTTGGCTTGCATATGTCAAGATCTTTATATTTATGTATTTAACAAGTCACATATTACACAGTATTTTTGCCAGGTACCAAGTAATTTCTCAAACTTGCTTTTACCCACAAAGCAATCTTTGTTTAAAAGATTTGTGTATTTGAGAGTCTTTAAACTCGGGGCTTTTGCTATACATTATTTGGTGCAGGATAGACAAATCTATGTTCAACAGAAAAAAACCTGTCTTGGAGAAATGACACAAGCTGCAAAGTTATATTTAGCTTTATCTTTAATGCATAAGTTTCCGTCTGGCTTTGTTTGACTTTGTGGCTTGTGGACACATGAATATCTTCCTCTTTTCCTGAGAGCATGGCAAAAGGTTTTTAAATTGGTGGCAGGGTACCTTTATCTTTAAGCATGCATCACAGAGTGAAGATGTAAACTTTTCCTGCTCTCATTATTAATTTATTAGATTCAGGTTTACAGCCCTTATTATTACTCTGTGACCCCAGCAAATGGAATATTTTACTAACAGTGTGGCTCAGATCCAAAAAGGTAGGTTAAAGCTACTGTTCCTGTATAGTAATTCCTGTACTTTGGAGCAGATGCTAAAATGAGCATGGATACTTGATGTGTGCTTTGGTACCATTAGGCTTGTTATCACCTACTTACCTTTGTGGCCTATAGTATAATGTTAAAAAATAAAGGCTTGTGAAAAGGAGCTCTGTTTATACAAGTTTTTTTAATAACTATCTAGCATTGGGAAGTATTTACATATGTACAAAATACTGTATATAAAAGCCAATCTGAGAACTTCAAAAACTACAGATAAGTTTGAATGAAATGAAGTGCATTCACTGACAACAATAGCTTAGAACCAACAATGTAATGATTTTATTTTTGAATGGAATTTGTTAAGCATACATACTTAATTTTGGCAATTTATTGACTTGATTAAATCGTATTTTTTTCAGAATGGAATGAGTATGCAACAAACACCTTCAATGGTTGTCATATAAGGGTGAACAGAAAGACACAAATTCAGGAAGACGGCAGGAGGGAAGCAGGTGAAAATGAACAACTTAACTTTAAAAAAGGGACGGACACAAAAATGTAGAACTAAGATTAAATAGATAAGAAAATCTAAATTTAAGAACATGGGAAGCATGATTGGGCTTCTTAAAAAAGTGAGCAACATTCATGCACAACACCAGCAATTCTTATAGCGTTTTGGCACTATATCATACTCACTACCATAAGGACAAACCAGTTCTGCATAATTGAAGAGGCTAAAAATGACTTACATTTGTCAAGAGGACCTGGCCAAAAAAGCTAAACACAGATGAGAAAAGTGGATGTCATATGAGTGAGATGGATCAGTCAAAAATATTAAGGTGCACAAAACATAGGATTCACAAAGAACATACTGACGTTAGAATGGGCTTAAAGCATGTGAGGGAAGACCACATGTCTATTGGAAAGAAAAGTGATCCATGAATTTTACTATTAGAAACCTTTCATCACTTTTCTATTTCTCTGTCTCCTCTCTTATTTCTAAAAAAAAACCTGCTAGACTATTATCCACCGTCTCTCCTTGTCTTCTCCTTTCTCTTGCTATCTGCCAATTTCCATCAGCACCAGTATTTTTGCAGGGCAATGTATTTTTGCTACCATTATCTGTGTTACAGTAACTGCCTGTTCACTGATAACAGTAATCAATTACATCTTAGTTCAGAGTGCCAGTAAGCGCTCAACCAGATATTATTACAAGCAACATGTTCTCATATTCAAACAAATTATGGTGTGCTTATTTCAAAGATTACATTTTCAAGAAGCAATTAGCGGTGTAACCAGAACTCAAAGCCCAAGATCTTGTGATAATAAAAAAGCCACAATATTTCTAATCAATTCAAAGTCTGTCTCACATTTTGCTATTCAATTGTTTTAGTCCAAGCTATAGGGTCCAGATGTAAAAGGTGTTACAAAGAGCAGTTTAAGAGGACATCCTAAATCTACAGTTACCTCTAAAAAACAGAATATTGTGAAAAGGTTAAGTATTTTTTTGTCACACATTTAAGAAAGGGTTGTGGAACAATAGGTTTGGCTGTGAATAACTATATAAGTGGCAAAGGCAATCATTAGTTAGTCATTTTGATCAAAATGGACAAGTTGGGGCACCTGATTATCAGAAAATGATATTGTTGTGAAAATATTAAATATTCTAAACTCATGGTGTTACTCTCTAATTGACTAATTAACACAAAATAATTCCTGAGCCTCTGAAATAGGGAGACTCAACTCCAGTTTTCAAAGCCGGTGTTTTGCAGCTATTAGAACTGTCCCAGGTTCAACAGACCTGAATCAAATAGCTGAATAACCTCAGTTTTCAGCCAAGCTCTCCAGAGTCCTGCAAATGACCAATTTATTCGACCCAGGTGTGTTGAAGCAAAGACAAGATGTAAAAGTTGCAGGACTGGCCGTGAAGGCCTGGAGTTAAATACCCCCATTCTAAATGTTCTGCAGGCGACACAAACACGACTGACTGTCTTCCCCATGGAGTCAAGGATTATCTTTGTCACTGACACCTTGCACAAGAAGGGAAAGCCACAAAAGGTCATTGGTGAAGAAGCCGGTTGTTCAGACGGCTGTATATCCAAGCAATACAATGGAAAGTTGAGTGGAAGGAAAACGTGGTTGGGAATACCCCTATCCTCTGGATCAACCTGTCTCTCCACTTTAGCAGTTGCACATGGGTGACCAACCTAGGCATGGTAGTCACCAGCTACTGATAAGTAAGCAGCCTTGTAAATGGTGTCGATTTCTCACCACTGGGTGTGCTGTAGTCTTAATTTTGGTGCTAAAACCACGCCATACCAGTCTGGTGTAGCTGAGTGAGAAAGGCATGGGGGAGGAGCACTTTGTGAGCTGGAGGAGCTTTGTGGAAATACCCATTGCTGTGTGAGAGAAAACCTTTAGACACCCAAAATGGCTGCCGCAGGAGATTCTAGGATTTCAGGAAAAAATTAGAGCATCACTCCAAGTATATTTTTGATGGGGGGGATAATATTTTAACATGACATATACTCTAGCTCAAAAAGTTGATTTTACATAATATTGCCCCTTTAAAAACCCGCTTTTAGTTCTAGTTAATATTGGTAGCTTGACTATGCCCCTGAACATTTTTTATCTTTTTAGTATGTTCATATTGTCGCTTCATACTTCCTTATCTGCTCCTCGCAAGCCATATTGCTTTTTGTAAGACATTAAAGCATTCTTTTTTGTTATAAAGTACTACTTTAATAAAACTAAGTTTGACACTTCATTTTTAATAATCGTTATGAGTTTCACTCTCTGAAATAAGTGACAAAAATATTCAAAATGTTGAGAAAGCAGTTCCCCCAGTTGCATAAGTACTGACAACAAGCATTAAACGATCAATTAACAGTTATTAAGGAATCCAAACCGCAGTTGCGCACCTCTAGATCAAACTGAACTATATGTTTAGTGCATGTAATTCTGCACTGAACAATTAATCTTCAAAACAAATCTCAAGACAAAGGAAACCTTTATTCTACTTTTATATTTCAGCTGAAATACAAAAAGGTGGAGAATTTTCAATGTCTAAACAGTTTTAGAACCCATTTAGAATTAGAGAAATAAAAAAATATGGACCATTCAACCTTCTTTGTAAACAGTGTTGTTTTGTATCCTGCACGAATAATCAAAACCAGGCTTGAACATTAAAGAGAAAGATTATTTTTTTAAATTGAGCTGCTATCAATTCATTTAGAGGTCAGCTAATCTGTTCTGATTTGTCCACTGTAACAAAGGTCATTCACTTCCTCTCAACATTCCACCCTCACTGCAGCAATTTTAGTGTTTTTCTCCTCCGTGCCTGTAAGCAAAATTGTGTAAATGTGTCTGTGAGTTTATAGTACAAGGAGGGCCTATAAACTCAGTGATCCTGATGACCGAAAAGGTTGTCTACACCTAGGAACCCTTAAAACCTATCATCATCTGGTCTTAGCTCATATAACAGAGGTTTATTGCATATTTGGGGCTAGTTATTATCACTCACAGCATTAAATGGAAAAAACGAGAAGCTGATTAAAAAGTTAAAGAATTCAAGGACAGTCCTTCAATATTGGAGTCAGATGTTTCACCCTATGAATAGTAAAATAACTTTCTGATAATTAGTGCAACATAGGCTTCCCAAATGTGACAATTATGATCAATATTTGCACAATGGGTTTCTTTCTACTTCTGAATAGCTTGCTGTAGTCTTTTTTTTTTTTTGTACCCCTCCAGAGGGTCTTTTGTGGGCTCTAGTGTCCCTTATATGATAGTGGGCTGACAGGAAACGGGGAAGGAGAGGGGGGAAGACATGCGGCAAATGTCGTCGGGTCCGGGAGTCGAACCCGCGACGGCCGTGTCGAGGACTCAAGGCCTCCAAATACGGGTCGCGCTAACCACTACGCCACCACGGCACGCCCCGAGCTTGCTGTAGTCTAAAACATACTGGTCAATATTATATCCAAATAGTGTGCATCAGAAAAGTATTTGCAACACTTCACTTTTTTCCTTTTTGTTATAAGCTTATAGTCTTGTTCCAAATTGTACTGAAATAATCTTTCCTCAAAATTCCACACACACAATTACTCCATTATTTAATGTGGAGTAACACACATCTGTTCTGTTGTAATAAAATGTATTAAAAGTAGAAAACCAAGAATTCACTTCTTTATTAGTACAGACAGTGTTTGCTTAATACTTTGATGATCCACATTTGATAACAATTACAGGCTCAGGTTTTTTGAATATGATGCTGCAAGCTTATCACAACACTAAGCAGTTTTGCCCAATCTTATTCCCAGTACTTTTCAGGCTCCATCAGGTTGAACGGGAAACATCTGTGCACCCATTTTCAAATTTGTCCGCATATGTTCAATCGTATTGAAGCTTGTACTCTAGTGTGGCCACTCCAGGACATTTGCAGAGTGGTTCTGAAGCCACTCCTTTGAGATCTTAGCCATGTGCTTTGAGCCGCTGTCCTGCTGACAAATGATCTGTCACCAGAGAATGTTTTGCCATTCTCTTTCTAAGAAGCAATAATATGGATCTATCTTTCTAATCTTAAAAGCATAACCAAAATGACATCAAAATTATTCTCCTTACTTTGGATTTTGGAGGATTTCAGCATCTCTGGCACTCAGAAAGCCAAAGATCCTGAGCATCACTTTCATTAAGTGTGATGAACTGGCTGTCAGTTTTTCCCAAAGGAGAAAAAAATCTGAAAAATACCTATGATTTCAGTTTGCCATCACTCGTTTTTTTTCCTCTACTGTGTTTTGCTCTGTATCCTTTTTGCACACACATGTACAAGAGCTGAAGTCCACTGGGACATTTTTCTTTTGGCTGAAGGATCTGAGAGATTCAGAGCCGTGAACACTTCAGTCCTGCTGTCCTCTGGTGTGCGCTCTCACTCACACTGTGTTGGGAATTAATAGTATCTCTGTAGCATATCAGCAGCACAAAACATGTGGAGGGGGGAACAAAAAAGACAGTGTTGAGGAGAATATAAGGAAGAAGAAACAGAAACTAAACTTCATATTTTGCGTTTAATTTTGGCAACGCAAAGTTCTGCAACAGGGTGAGCAGAGTAATGTTACTAAAAGAAAAATGGGATGACAAGTAAAAAGAAGAAAAAGAATCAGAATGGGAATACTGCAAGAAGTAATTGCCTTCTTTCTTATAAAATACCAAATCTACTTGTAAAAATGTACTTTTCATTGCTCAGCAAATTAGAACAAATAAAGTATTCTATGTGTAAGGTTTTCATATCTACGTGTCCAAAGCTACACATATTTTATGTAGAACTGACACTGAATACACAAGTTAAGAATCTTACAAAAATAAGTTAGTATTTATGAAATTTAACTCCATGTTGGAAAGCAAGCTTTTTTATGTTTCAATTAGTTGACCTCACAAATAGCTTTCCTATTGCATTGATTACAAATCTTTACAGATGTTAAATAGTGGAAAAGAAACTAGCTGAAGCTGTGTGAAGTGTGAAACATCCAAACAAATATTGACTAAAGCTGTTGCAACAGGCTGCTACTGGCGTGGCAGCATTCTGAAAAGACATACACTTGCACCATCTGGACGATGCTTGCAGCATCTGGACAACATATACTAAAACATTTGAAAGAAAAAAAAAATCACTAGACATATTATAGATCCTTATCCTGTGAGAGTCTGTACCCTGAGGCATAAGCTAAAGAAAAATGAACTGAGAATTTCATGAACTACTGCAGTTGTCAGTTTCCACAATAAAGACTCAAAAACAGCTCAATCCTCCTGTTGTTGTAGGCCAGACAGTCAGGGAGGACGGGGCCTACAACAAAATCCTTGTGACAAAAGTCCCCTTTGAGAATTTGCATTTTCAACTTGTGAATGGATCATGGAGCAGTTACAGATAGAGTATCACAAAGTCCTGTGTAAGTGTAAATCTAACTCTCTGGTGAGAAGGAACGGTGTGAAGGTTAGAGCTGTGAATCGTCAAGTTGCTACAGGGAGTGCAGCTGTCCTGACTCCCTGACTGTCTGGCTGTTTTCTTCACCTGCGTTAGTGTTTTTCTATCTTTTTCCATTTGTTGTGGCTCAAAATCCCAGTTCAATATCAGAGAGCTGATGACACAGTGACTATAAAAGGTGCTGACAACGTGTTGGGTCTCTGCACACAAGCCCAGGCAAGGAAGCTAAAAAATATCTTTTTGTATTTCTCAACTTTTAAGCTGTAGTTCTTGCAATATACCTATTCAGCATATACTTTACCTTCTGTACAGAATATTTGTAAAACACATCGTCCAGGAGCATCTCTTACCTATTTGCTGTATTAACCCTAGAATCAGTTAAAACATCTAAAAATTAATTAAAACCATGGAAAATACCATCTGAGTTGGCTTTTGATTAGTAGTAATTGGAAAGTTGATCAACAAATTTGATGTGCGCTGATGATTTTGATGATGGGATTTTTCAAAATGTAATGTTTATTGCTTGTTTCACAATTGGTGACTCTATGATGTTCTTATTATGTAAAGCACTTTGGACTGCCTTGTTGCTGAAATGTGCTATGTAAATAAACGTGACTTGAATTGGCTTTGATGTCATAAACTTATTAAGTGAGTTAGCAATTATAATATATGAGCTTATGTTATCATAATTAACCGGACTCTGGGATGATTTGGAGGTGAGCCAGAAAGGTTCCCATGTCCTTTCATGTTTGTGATGCTTGCCCAGCTTGCCCAAACAAATATGTTCCAATTGTATAAAGCATGTTTCTTGAAAGGAATTGGTACAATCACCATTATACAGGAAGAAAAATCCAACCTCTTTCACCTTTCTATTTCATTTTCATTAAACTGAGTGATGCACTTTCAGTTGTAACTTTTTTTGGCATGTTTTATATTGGGGTAAGGGGTTGTAATGAATGATATAGTATATGAACAAGTAGACGATGGAAATAAAATAACAACCAATAACAAAAGGAAGCAAAGACAGATGTCAAGATCTCACTGAAAAGCTAATTGGTGTAATTAATTGCCCCTTGGATTTTTAGAAACAATTATAAATCTATTTCCAGTCTGCCAGTGAATATTTGCGTACGTTTGAGACAGGAAAAATTGTTCAAGAATCATTTACTTGTTAAATTCCTAAAAGGTGGTACTAAGATTTTACAACTCTTTGTGTGGAAAACAAGTGGCTGAAATTAGTAATTCGACTCAAGGCTGCTTTCTTTGCAGTCCAGGAATTGAAGCCCTTCACTCATCTGCTAAATCAGAAGCTATAGATCAAATTTGGTGTCATGAGGACAACAGCAACTGAAATTTCTAAACTTTACACTTTATTTAAAAAATAATTCCCTTTCAGACAGTTTCTACTGTCTGAAAGGGAATTATATCACTGTTCTTTTTTAAACAGTGATATGAAACCCTAATGTAACACTAAAATGAATAAATTTAAACCTTTATTTTTATTATTATTATTATTATAAATCAGCTTACAGTGTGACACTCCAGTGCTAGCATTCAGGATCAATATACAGTAAATTCTACTGAGAGGTGGGAGGCTAAAGTGAGAGCAGTTTCACATTTGGTCCGCTCTAGGGGGCATAAAATCTTAGCACAAAATTCTTCTGCAATTATATATAAAGCATATGTTATAAATGCAAGGATAACATGGAAATATGTGTTATTTTGAGTGATCCAAGCTTTAATTTGCAAAGTGAAATTAAGGCTTTGCAAATTAAAGCAATTTTCACTTGAAATCGCCCTGAGCTGAAAGTGTGTTTGCATGCATATCTGTCTATGTGTATTGTTTTACTTTTGGAGATTTGTCTGAGGACACTGTCTCTCATTGACCGCTGGAGTTATGCTCCAGTCCTCTGTGCCCCCACAAAATTGTGTAGGAAATAAAAGTCAAAAGTGAATACATTTAAAAGTGTATTTATTTTTATACTCTGCATCAGGTTAGATGGCGAGACTCCAAGGTTGTCATTCAGATTCACATTTGTTTAACAGTAAATTTGATTGACAGAGGTGAGAGGCTAAAGTGACAACAATTTCTCTCTGTGTGTGTCACTGTCTTCCCTTTGGAGACCTGTCCAGGGAGAACACTGCCTCTCACTTCCTTAACACTGAAGACAGGCTCCAACCCCCTGGAACAGTGTAGGAAATGACCATCAAAATTGATTACATTTAAACATTTACAATACTTGTAAACCACTAAAGAATGGTGTGACTGTGCTGGGTGATGCAGCATTCTGGATCCAGAGGGATTAAAGAACTGTTGCTGATGTAGAGCAAGAGCAAATCAGAGCAAGTTGGAAAAAGTTTTCTTAACTGTGTTATAATGTAAGATCACCTGAAATATAAATGAGCGATCAATCTTTTTAAACTAATGACTAATTGCCTTCTCTGGAAACATCTACTCTGAGTCCACATTTTATATTAATTTTGTTGGAGCTCAACATGTTGAAGTAAATTTATTGCAGAATTGACTTGTGGTCACCTTAAGTACTGGAATTACACTAGATGCCTGACTTCAGCTTGCTCAGTCCGGATTTTATGGTATCAACAGTCATGGCCGATGAGACCCGCTGACTCAGCATGAAGAGCCATTAGCTTTCCATCAGTCCACTTCTGCTCCTGGTGGAACTGGCCACAGTGAGATTACAATTTGTGAACTATTCCCCACTACAGCCAAAGTGTCTCAACTGTCTGAGAACTACATTCAGCTACATGAACTCATCACTGCTTATATTTAAGATTTTAGGATACATTTTATTTTTTAACAAAGAGATTGTGTGACTTGGTTATTCAAGTAAAGATTCTAAAAGCAACTACCTGTGATCAGAACTAATTCTTCAACATAAAGGCTTTTCTCATTTCACACAAAAAAGACAAGAAAAAGGATAGCAAACATTGGTACCTACAGGCTGTAATTACACAGGATGATGTCATGAATACAATCAATTGTGCAATTATTGCCCGCAATATTCATGTATCATTATTCTCTACTTTGCAGCCAATATTTAAATTTTCTTCCCTTTTTTTTGCTTCAAAATGAACATCATGGTAACAAGAACACCTGCCTATCAAAGCTTGTAAAAAGAGGTGTTGAAGAGGTTGAATTTTACTGGTTAGTCCACCATCCAACCCCTTCCCTTGAATGAAAAAAATATTAATGGTTTTTCGTTAAAGATGATGGGTTTTAGAGCACAGCAGGGCATAGATCAGTGGTGGCTTTGGCTCTAATGGGCTGGCAACCCTCACGCAGAGAAACACTAGCTTCTTCAATTTGCAGGTCATGATGCCAATTTCAGCACATTCTTGTTTGAAGAGGTAAGTGCATCTGTCAAAGTTGAAGAAACCGTGACACTATTCTTGTTGCTGATTGCTTTGTAACTCATTCCTTCACTAAAGTTAAAAAGTTAAAAACAGAAAACTCAGAGAGACCACCAAGACATTTCAAATATTACACAGATATTTTGTCCTGTACAGAGGAGTCAGTTTTTGCTTTTCGATTTAAACTCCTTCCCATCTGAAGTTTTGCTTACAATATAATTTATTGGTCTTATTATCTACGGAATCTGTAGTTATGTGAAAGAAAATAAAATTTGACTGACATAAAAAGGATGTAAATGCATCCCTAACATGCTTATATTTTAGATGTTCTGTTATCTTTCCTGAAGAAACTAGGTTATTGTGATTAGAGTATATACTGTACATTTTTTCCTCAGAAATGGTTGATAAGAAATTGATTGTGAGAATGAGCCAGTCACATTATCCACAGTAAAAGGAGTGTAATGGCCTGAAAGGCCACTCAGCAGGGAAGAAGTCAATACTTAAAAAGTTCAATTAAAAAAATTACAGGTATGAGTTTGCCAACACAAGCAGGGCCAGATGCCTTAAATTGTGGGAACATATATGATGAAACCAAATCTGAAGTGCTTTGCCATCATGACCATTGTTACATTACTATGAAAAAGAGAGAGGCTTGAGAGAGGACAGGATAGTAAGCACAAAGGTGTTAGCATCATGGCATGTGTGAGCCAAAGGGATTGTTTCACATCGCACTATCCTAAGGAAAGAACATAATATTGACACGTTTAAACATCTAAATATTTGACTCACCCATGCAGTTTAAAAGACAATTTAACCTAATATCTAGTACAGTTTTTTTTTTAGGAATTTGCTACTGATTCTTTAAAAATTTAGTAAATAACAAGCCAATGCATGGTCATAAGCTAAATTTAGAGTCTGCTGTCAGTGGTTCTTTACACATTACTTTCCCTCCTTACTACTGTGACATTAAAACAGATTTCTTGATAGATACTAGAAACATTAAATCATCCTTTTTTTAAAAAAAACAGGTAAAACTGAAGTTTAATATTGAGTGCGTCACAATGGGTTGAAGCTTCTTGACCCACATGCAGAATCACTGAGACAATTTTCATACTCATTGAAAAAAATAAATCTCGAGAGTTTAGGGAGGAACAGCAATGTCTGGAACGGGTGGAAAATTATTAGATTTGGCAGCAATAAGGAGGCCGAAAAGTAGGTGAATCAAATTATGAGTGGCGTTTACTGGATAAGTATGAAGGAAAGGAATCGGTTGAATTTTGTAGATCCCGAGGGAGAATGTGTAAATGAAAGTTGTTGGAGCGGAATCCAGGGACTGTTGGAGAACAACTGAGAAGAGCGCTAGTGTTTGAGGAGATCTTTTTTGATCAACCTTGAAGACAGAATCCAGAACCAGAGATTGTATTTCACGTGGAAGATCAGAAGGCGTAAGGTAGGTAGCAGGTATGAACATTCAAAAACTCACAAGTTATTTTCCCTCAAATAACTTGAGGGAAAAAAGTATGTCAAGGCGGCTGACTTTACTAACAATGTTGGATCATCAGGTGAAGAGGAGTTGTCTTGCAGCTTCTTTTAACCTCACAGCCAGATGTGGAGCTCGTTGTCAGGTGTGTGGACTGCAGTGACCCAGACATATCCACCTGCTAGGATACTCAAAGAGAGAAGAGGAGTCACGCTCACAAATGCATGCCCACCTGTACCGGCCCTGGCCACTTTGGATTCCCAGGTCAGATTTTATGTATCCACCCCGACCCGATCACTTAAACGATACGGCCAGTTAGCAGGGTCTATACGTACACTCTTTATTTCTGATCAATGAACTCCTGCGAGGTAAAGGCAACAGGAACAGAGCTTAATGCAGCTTAATGCAGCAGCTGGACTATTCAGATCCTGTGAGGCTGAGTCAACAGGGGGTGCTGCAGAAGGCCCATGGGTGGGATTTAAATATCCAAATGATGCATCTGAGGGGAGAAAAAGAGAGAAATAATTCTATAAAGACAAGTAAAAAAAACATAAGAAATTTGTTATGTTCACTGCTCTGTACACATACAATACATACTGAATTTTCTAAGATGTAACTTGAATCAGATTAAATCAATGAAGCAATAAAGTTTAATAGTGTATGGAAATGCAATAAGCTATTTACAAACCTCCACGTGATTGTTTTATTGATAAAAACAAGTTGCAACAGGATGAATTCTACTTAAGATTACATAAACACAAAACTAAATGTCCACTTGTTTGATTGACTCTTGAGAGAGAAGGGATCAGCAGAGTCTGACACCATTTGAAGAGCAATAAATAACATCTCTAGAAGGGATGCTTTAATGCATACCATAAATTAAATATTTGCATTTGTTAAAAGAAAATCATGGATTACTTTGTGTTGGTTTATCCCATAAATCTTGATTAAATACATAGTTTGTGACTGTAACATGTCAAAACGAGGAAAAGCTGAATGAACCATGTATTTTTACAAAGCACAGCACATATACTGCTCCTACATTGCACTAATTGGAGGCTCTGTCTGTTGAATCACCCTATGTGTAGTGAAACTAAAAATGCATCTAAAAATGTTCTATTTTCTATTCTATTTTCTCTACAATCTGAAAAACACCCACATACACTTACATATTAGCTACAATCTACTGTTTTCAAAGAATTTATTTATAGAATACATGAGGGTAATATACATTAGGGGAAAAGACTGTTTAGGTGACATAGCATGTATGACCAGCTTTGCCCTGATAGGCTGAAAAATAAAACTGTGCTTTTTTTCAATGGAAATAAGAATAGTGCTGAGAGATTCATTTTGAGAATGGCATTAGTTAATTAGACACTTATGGACTTGAAACTTGAAAACATGTGATATTTCTTGGAGTGATTCCACACATATCCAACCATTAGTTTGTATACCTTAAGAAACAGATGAAGTGCTGTACTAAATATATGTTTGTTGTTTTTTTTAAAAAAAGAGAAAAAAGAAAAGAAACAATTATAATAAAAAATAAGAAATATAAAACTTAAAAGAATCAAGATATACTTTAATTTATGAAATTGTGAACAATTCTCACTTTATGCCTTTTATTTTTCCCTTCCTCTTCTCTAAATGTCAGACCCGCCAGATTACCTTGCCGTCGTTCCACCCTCAAACACCCAATCGGAATTGAGGGGAGCCAAGAGGAACCGGAACAATTTGGCTTGATAGCACACCCTCTGCTCAACATTGCTAAGCGACCACCGTGAACTCAATTTCTTGAGCCTTCCCTTACCTAGAGGGTAGAGCTGCTACGTGAGAGAATGTCTATGTGTACACTTGTGCCCATGTGTGTGAGTCTGCATGGACTGCAGATCCATCTCTCAGGTGAATCATCCCAAAATCTGTCCTAGTTCTGCTCTGTTAGGATTTGGTCCACACTTGTGCAGTGTGTGTGTGCATATTTGTGGTGTTCAGCTTGAAAGCAAGGTCTCTGGCCCAAGTGGAAACCTCAGCTGTGGACAGTCACAGTCACATTACCAATAAATGACATATGATGGAGCATTTTACCATGGTAGCTTATGTGCGTGCGGGCGTGTGCATGTGTGTATCCATGAGTTTTTCATGTAAAAAAATTATAATGAGCCTCTTTTTTAGCACTTGATCTTTGCTTTCCTCCCACTGATTTAGCTTCATTGGCACTGTGTAGCTGAATATGGCAATCAAACACGGAAATGTAACTTTATTGGACTGGCTAATAATTTCTTCTTGACTGCCAGGAAACAGTTGGCTTATTCGGCTCTGGCTACCTCTTGCTTGAATTGTGCTGGATCTGACTGAATCAGATGATGTACTGCATACAAGTACATAGACATATACACACACAGGCAGAAAAAAAACAAGCAGAAAGACTAACTAACAGAGGCAGACCCAAAAAACAGGAAGAGGGAAATATTTTCTTCTCTGGGCTTTAAAATTCATTGCTCAGTCTAACAGATCAAAGGTTGCTCTTTTTTATTATAATGCAAAATGTGATATTAGAAAATCTTGTATTTGTTTGGAATTTTCAGTTATAATAGAAAAATCAAGAGACTGCAAAGCAATCTTGTAGATTGACAACTACAATCTACAAGATTGTAGATTGTATAAGGTATATACAGTACAATACCTTAATGCACCTTGAATGATGCATCTGAGGAGAAAAACTGTGGCTCTAGTTTGTCTTATTACAACCACAAACTCAGTTATATATTTTTGGTATTGTATGTCATAGACCTACACAAAGTAATGCATAACTGTGAAGTGAAAAGAAAATGAAAGATTGTGCTATTTGTTTTATGAATAAAAATCTAAAAAGTATAGCATGCAAAGAAATGTATTAGTGTATTGTAGAACCATATTTTCTGTGATCACTATTGCAATTCTTTAAGGGTATGTCTGTACCAACTTTCACATCTGGAGACTGAAACGTCTGCCCATTATTCTTTGCCAAATACTCAGCAAGATTGAAATGACTCTTACCATAACTTTTCAAGCATTACCATTGATTCTAAATTAGATATACGTCTAATTCATGCCAACATTTGAATATGCTTTGATCATAACCATTCCACTGTTCTTCCACTGTGGCTCCAGTTGTATGTATAAGGTTATTAACTTGCTGGATGGTAAATCTCTACATTTGTCTCAAGCTACTTTTTGTCACTAGTTACAGGTTTTATTGCAGTATTGCCATACATCATTTTACTTCCACAACACAATTATGTATTACTGTATTCTAGTCTTTTACTGTAAACCCCAGCCAAAAACACTGAACTTTCTAGTTCAATCAAGTGAATCAACCACATTTATTTGCATAAGAGTAGTTCAAAGTGTTTTATATCATAAAAACATCATAAAGACATCAGTCACCAATTGTGAAACCAGTAACAAACATAACATCTTTATTGTATCAAATGTATGTTGGTCAATGTTCCAAGCAACTCTAAGCTGCTGGGGGGTTTTGCCTTAATTTTAAAGGAACTCAGTGTTTCAGCTTTTTTGTAGTTTTCTGGAAACTTGTTCCAGATTTGTGATGGAATAGAATCTGGATACTGCTTCTCCATGTTTGGTCTGCTCTGGAATGCAGAGCAGACCAGAACCAGAGGACCTGAGAGGTCTGGAAGATTTTTACAACAATAGATTTTAATGTATTTTGGTGCTAAGCTGCTCAGTGTTTTAAAATTAGATATTTCAAAGTCTATTTTCTGAGGAACGGGGAGCCAGTGTAAGGATTTTAGAACTGGGCTGATGTGCTCTATCTTTGTGATTTTAGAGAGAACATGAGCAGCACCATTCTGGATCAACTGCAACTGTCTGACTTTTTAGGTAGACCTGTGAAGACACTGAAGTACTCAGTGCGACAAAAGATAAATGCATGGAAGAGTTTCTTTTTATTTTGCTGGGACATTAGTCCTTTAAACCTGGAAATTAAAGGATTAATTTAATCCTTTAAATTAATAGGATTTAATTTAAAAGATGATAGCCTTCTATCATCTTCAGATGATAGAAGGCTGATTATGTAACTGTTTTTAACTGTAGCTGTTTTTTGAAGGTTCAGGTCTGACTCCATTACCACACCCTGATTTTGTGCCTTATCACTAGTTTGCAGTTGTAATAACTGATTCTAGATCATTACTCTTTAGGTCCAACGATAATAACTGCCATTTTACTTCCGTTCAACTGGAGAAAGCATGGATTTATTCTACGCATTTGTCCAGTTCATGGATGGGTTCAGAGTCACCTGGTGACATCGTAATGTAAACATGTGTGTCACCCCTGTGGATCTTCCACTGTCTGTATTTATGTGGATTGAACAATTTGATGAGGGCAGTCTCAGTACCATGGTGAGCACAAAAACTGGAGTCAAAGGCATCAAAGCAGTTAGTTAACATTGGGAAGCAATTAGGGAGCTGTTGAATCACAGCTTCTTCAATAATTTTACTGATACATATAATGATACGTAGAGTGGCCTATAATTCTGAAGTAGCAACTTGTCCAGATTGCACTCTTTTTATCAGTGGTTTTAGCTGTATTGTGATCAAATTTGAAAAGATGAAGGGGCTGTTAATATTTTCACAAAAAACAGCATGTATTGTCAAATAAACAATGCTATCTTAAAAGAAAAACATAAAAAAACAACAACATAGGTTGAGCTACCATTCATAAAACCTTCTGTAATTGGATTTGCTTATTAAAAAAAACAAAACATATGTGTTTATCCCTTAAATAAATGACAAAAAAGCTATTGAACCACCAGTGAGACATGATGTGACATTTCATGCTTAACAAAACATACTGTACAGGAATAGGACTCTGACCTTTTTAAGTTTAAATTTATGAATCAAAGTGCTACGTGCTCACACAAACAAACACAGTCTCTCTGTCTCCCCCACTGCTTACAATTCAGCATGCTCCTCAAGTAGCATGGTTATTATTCTGATCCTACAAGGCCACGCGCAACTCCAACGCCATTTGGAAAATTCAAATGTCACTTTTTTCTTATTTTTTTCACTCAGACATTGTTAATTATAAGAATCACCAAAGGTGTCTGTAGCACAGAGAAATATCCAGCATAAAGAACAAAGACTGTGATTTTCTATATATAATTGTACACTGCTCAAAAAAATAAAGGGAACACTTAAACAGGTGTTTAACACTTAAAGTGTTCCCTTTATTTTTTTGAGCAGTATATTATATATTTCAGACTATGAAAGAACCACAGTATGGCCTGAACCTTTGCCTAAGCAAAATTTACCATTTTCCCTTTCAAATTCAAGGATGATCTAGAGAAAAACAAGAGTTGACTTGAACTAAAATGCATCAAAATGCATCCCAAAATATTAATAAGTCTGTGCCACTTCATTGTCTTTTTCTTAAAAGCTGGAAGGCTTAGGCTTACAAATAATTAACCATGATCTCTGTCTTTGATGTGTTTAGAACGTGGCAGCTGGCAACACTTCAATTACCGAAGGCTGTCACCGAGTCCCTAGCCTGTCTCCCCTGTCTATCTCATACACATCATAACGGCACATTAGACTATTTCTGGATTTAGCATGAGTCAGTATTACACCTTATATCAGTTCTGTATGAGGTGAACAGAGAGAAACAACGACATACCCTTGTGGAGTCCCAGTACAATTCAATGCCACTACAAAAATAAAATAGGGACTTCTTTGTGTCAATAGGTAACTTCTCATAGAAGTCTGGCATGCACCCCTTCCTGCCTGGTTCAATGCATCAACTATCAACATAGCTTGAAGCAATCCTTGCTATTATGTGAACAAAGTGAACAGAGATTCCGGTTGTACTGAATCTCAAGGATCAGTATATTAAAGTGATCCATTCACAAGATCATTTCTCCAGATCACAGTTTTCATTAGTGCAGAACAGTGCCTCTCCCAGCACAAGCCATGTACTGCATGATTCAGAACATGATCCATTCACACTGTGACACGGAGCCACTCCAGTGTCGCTCACACTTTTTCCCCAAGCTACCCCCATCTGTTAAGCCACATAAAAACAAATGGACACTGTCCCCTTGTTGCATCATATGAATCATGATATAAGTCTGTGTGCTTGTCTCAGGGAATAGACAGTGCAAATGTCCAGAATTGTATAGTAAGCTACTCTCGTGCTGGGCTGTGGAACAGCACTATGCTAAGGCCCTCTCATAAGTTTGCATACGTAATTGCTTAATAGACAGTGAAGTAGTTTTTAGCGTGTGGCTAGATAGGAGTGAGTCAGGCAATTGGGGTGAAGTCACAGTTTTTTGACCTCATTGGTGTTATACTTTGACTCTTTATTATTTTGGGGATAAGTTACATCTGTATCATTTTTACTTTTGGAGTAAGCAGTTCAACTTTATCAAGAGGATTCAGTCTGTATTTTGTCATCAAGTAGATTGAAAGGAGATATGAAGAGTCTCAAGCTTCATTAATTAGGAATCCACAGTTAGCAAAATAAATATTTAACTTGGAGCTAAATACTTTGTCTTAAAGCAAAAAATATTTGCTCAGGCTTAACCCTTTAGTTGGGAACTAAATATTTAGCTTACTATTACATATAAATATTTAATGTAAAACTGCTTATTTAGTTTGTGAATGAAATATTTAATTTGAAACTTACATTCATAAGTATAGGAATAACATGGGGAAAATATGACTTTAAAAAATGAACACACAATTTTTTCTCTATGACTGGCTAAATAAACCAAATTATTTCTGTTAATTTTTCACAGTGTGACTTTACAAATGGCACTACATAAGTGCACAGTAATGTTTTACGGTTTTCAGGCTGAAAAATGTTGAAGATCCCTGGTAAAGACTATACAAGCAGAGATATACATATATATGAATATTCATTTTTAAGATTTCAACTGTGAGAATGAATAGCATCCAGACAATGCATCAGTACAGCTTTTTACACCTCTGAATTGATGTGGAATGGTGCCATTCTCATTAACAAAAGCTCCGTCCCTACCGTCTTAGTATGCAGAGTTGGGTCTAGGAACACTTTCCGAGTGAGTGGTACTGAAACAATCGGTATGCCACTCTAATCTCAACTCTGCTGCTGAGCTTTGGATCTGGTTGTATTTGGCAGACAGTCTCCCCTTGTGGTGTGGCAGGCTGCAATAGCTCTGGTATTTGTAGTACTTAATGGTTGCCAAAATCTAGAGGAAAGGTCATTTATACCGCTGACACAGTGGGAGAAAAACACTCAGGTGTCTGCAAGGGAAGCCAACCTCATACTTCAGTTGCTGGCACTTTGTATTGTTGACACACAATTCCTTCCTCTTGGTTTGCTCTCTTAGCTGGAGCTGAAGATTTTAGTGTGGTCATTCCCTGTTTGTATTTGCCTCTACTGCTCTATGTAAACAGATCTTTTCTGCCAGCTTTGGTTTTGCAACTTAGCGGTAGGGCATTTGTGTGTACAGGAGTTCTAACCTCCACAGCTGCCTCAGACCTATTTCTGGCCAAACCCAAACCCAACTTACAGAGGTCACACAAAAAACTGCTGGAATGTATGTTCTTCAAAAAGCACCACTTCAAAAAGAATGCCTGAGAAGTAATTTAATATAAATTAGTTGTGGTCAACTCTCCACTAATGTTCGTGGCGACGCTCAACAATGGAGAACCTCTAGGTTATGATGGACTCAAATAAACCCAGATATTTAATTTTGTCTTATAGAAATTCATTGCTAGGCCCAAACCTAATGATAAAGACTCAAATGAGCTTATTATTTTCATATGCATAAATATAAAACTTTCTGGCACCTCATTTTTTAAAAATGTGCAACCTTTTGGATTTTGATAATCAAGTCCAAATCAGTCAAAAGATGTAAATCAATATGCATGAACTTTATTATTTTTATTATTATTTTGTTTGTTTTGTTTAATCCAACAACAAATAAAATTCACATCACATCTTTATGTAGTTGCTGTGGCTTGACACTGCCCCACACGTTTCTCTCTTCCGCATTGCTGCATGTTTTTAAAAGACGTGAGCGCTCCTCTGTATGCTCACTCTGTCTCTGATAGTAGACGGCATGTCCGTCTACTATTTTCACTTAATACCGTACAATAACCGAAAAGAGAGATGTAACGTCTACCATGACTATAGATTAGCAAAAAAAAACCAACTATAAATTAACCAGTGAAAAAACGTTTACTTCCGGTATCAACCGGAAGTACTATCCACTATTGTTTCCACAATAACCCTTCCAAAAATAAGGTGGATAGGGTGCCATGAAAAGGTTCCAGAAAAAAAAGTAACTATTATTTTTAAAACTTATAGGTAATAATGATACTTTGGTTTGATCCCCTCATTAGTGGGGTTGTTCCTCAGTCGCAGTCTGCTCAGATGAGTGGAGTGAGTTTTGTAACGCAATTATCTTCAAAAACGATCATCTCAAAACTTTACAAATTTTCTCGTGCGCAAGAAAGGATGAAATACATAACAAGAAGAGGAAAAACGTAAGAATAACAGAGGTACAGTAAAATTAATATGATGAAATTACCTGTTGCCTTAGTTATTCAGCAGTGTAGTGTAGCTGCAACCTAGCCAGCTAAACACGGAGCTAATCAAAATGTAGCCTAGCCAGTTTTTCTCAATTGCTTTCACGCAGTTGTTAATTCACGCTGCACATTTTTATAACAGTTAACACTCCGGTCTAAATAGCGGCACTCATGGTTAAAATAACATGTTCTAATTGTCCCAAAATATTCAAAATTTTAAATAAAAGCAAATATCCCCTTCAAACAGCACTTTTGCAACCAAGTTTTTTTTCCCCAAAAAACTTTATTTGCAAATATACCATTTCTACTATAACACTGAACACAGTTTCAGGATATGAATTACAAAACATACAGTTAATATCAAATTCTTTATTGATTCTAGAATTAAGATACATTTTAGCAGGCTAGAGTTTATGGATAATTTTATAGGAGAAATTCATAACCTTGAGCTCAGGTGCTCTTTGGCTATGAGGTAACACTTATTAAAAGCATTGCAATGTGCTAATTGTGTTCATACTCAAAAAACTTTCACTGTGGCTAAAATAAAAGATTTTGAAGAGTGGGGAAAAAAAATCATCCACACTGATGTTAAGAACTCATTCCGAGTAAAGCAGTTATTAGGTTTTGTGGGCGACTGATTTTTGAAACCGGATTTATTTGGAAATATTCAACCCTAACAAGTGAAATAATTTCAGGAATGCATTTTGTATTTACTGTGGTTCTTTTTTCTGAATCTGAAATTTGATCAATTGCCTAAAATATTCAAGTGTGACAAAAAAGCCAAAAGAGAATAAAACTACAAGGCATCAAATGCTTTTTTAAAGCCCTGCTTCTTTGAAATTCTTGTGTGCATATGTGTGCTTTTCTACAATGAGTGGTTCAATTCACTTTACCTGTTGGCACATAGGTGGGCAGCACTTATTGAAGAGTTTCTGAGAGTTTCTATTTTGCTGTCACCAGACCCTAGTCATCAGGAAAAGTTAGCATCACAAGAAAGTGCTATGTGTCCTATCTTTAAATCAGCAATCAATGTGTGAGATGTTTTGTCTGCTTCTAAAACTGTTCTTACGTGTTTTAGGTCCATCTACACCTGTCTACACCTGTAGATTCACTGGAAGCTGCAAAGAGACTGTTCTTCTTCAGGTTTGAAGATGCATCAGGCAGTGAGTATGTCTTTCATACAAGGAGATAGTCATTTCTTCTTTTACACTCACTACAATCAAGGAGGGTCATATTTTTTAAATAAAATCACTTTGTGTTTAGAGAATAAACCCCAAGAAGCACTGTGTCACCTGGATGTCTAAATAAATCTTCATAGACATGCAACAAGAAATTAGACCTAACTTTTAGACCTGTTATTCAGCAAAAAATTACTTATTTCCTACAAACTGAATTATATTTTCTGTGTGTGTTTAAGTCTTTGTTCTAATCAATAAGCTTAGAGGCAACTGGCTACTGCTCAACATGTACTGTACAAGCATTTTTACTTTTCTGAATGTTATTGTAACTCTGACCAAACAGAGTCTTTTATAGGTTATGTGTATTTGTTTGATACCCATTTCTAGCTAAAATAGAAAACACTATTTTTTTCGTTTTTCTTCTTAATGGATCACTGTTTCTTTCGATCCATATTTTTCCCTTTTGTTTTTGTGAATTGTTAGGTGAACCCATACAGAGGCACAGGGATAAAAGAAAATTTGGTTATAAAAGGCGTTGTGATGTATGTTGTGCCCCGCCTCGTTCCATCTGAGCCAAAGTGCCGGGCCCTCAGCTTGGCAACATGTGTCAGACCACATTAGGAAGACCAGTGAACAATGGACTCGGCCAGGAACAGGTGGTGGTTTCTTGCAACTCTGAGAGTTGGATGTGCATTAATGGTTGCGTGTGCATGTGTGTTTGTGTGACAGGGAGTGAGAGGAAGATGGGTCTATCTGCCATCTGGAGCGCTGAGAAAATCCCAGGTGAGGCGGAAACTCGAATGTGCTGTTTCTATCAGTTCACTGACTGGCCTCTCTCCTGGATCCAAACACTTTTTAAAGATGACCCCCCTGGTTCCTTGCTATGCCTCCAGTGAAGGCACACACCAATTTCAGAGTGTGAAATGAGCCATTACAAGGTGTGCTGCTCAAGGCTGTGCAACTCTTACAGACTAAGCAAAAATAAGATCAGAATGCCAAGACATGTCAACTGTATTCCTATAATTTCTCATATCAACTTATTCAAAGCATTTTAAACATTTATCTCATTTATCAAATGTATGGCAGATCATGAAACCAAATTTATGTTACTGCTGGCGTTGCAATGTGGAAAACAAAATCCAGCTTTGTAGGAAAATCTTTAGTTCGTGCAGTGCAAGATAATTTTCACGGTACAAAAATTCAGGGGCAATTTTGATTGTATGTCATATTTGATTATTGATCTCCTTGATTAATTTGTTTTGAGAATCACAAAGATTGACTTTATGAATGTGCCATAGGCTTTGCAATATTGTGGCTGTAACCGAGATTTAAGGTGGAAATTCAGGTATAAATCTTGACTGCATATGAATAATTTTCCATTACTCTTGACGGGGTTGTTTGTGGCTACTGGTACCTTTAATTGAGAGAGTGCATGCATCTGAAAACATGCCATACTTTACTGTATGGCTTGGATCACCTGGGAAACATCTGCCCTATACATCCTAGAATGCTTGTAACATAACATAATTTCCCCCTTTGCAGTTTTGCACAGTATTAATCTAGAGTTTTAAAAAAAAAATAATGAGAGCTTTCAGCTGAAGGTTGAGATATATTTTACTGTAAAATGACTTAATTTCAACATACATATGTGTCGAGCTAGGTGTTGAAATTTCAGGAGCAAAATACTGTGGATGACTCTGTGTTTCCTTTGTGTTTGACGCAAGTTGTTTTCACTTTAAAGCAGTGTCTGTGAACTGGAGCTTGTATCAATTATTAGCTCAAGTAGGCAACTTTAAGGTGGGCAACATGAAAAATGTAATTTTATGAATAATGTATAGGCTGAATTTGTAAATAGGTGGAGAATCACTGATAAGATTCAATCTCAAAGAAAGACCTTGTGCCTACATCATAGACGCATAATATAAGAGATTAAACATACTGTGAAACGATATATAATTGTCAAATTATTACATAAAAGATTTATTCCATAACATAGGTTGTTTTTCAGTCATAGCAAATCACATTTTAAAAAACACCTTATTAATTCTTACTGTTGCGTAGGGCCTCTGATTACTGAGCTTCTGATATTTCCTGAGAGATTAGTTTTCTGATGCTTGACATTCATTTATATGTACATTAGTAAGTTCTCTGCTGCAGTTTTGTAAGCTCTTTTTCTTCTACCATATCCCCCTGATAAAATTACAAAGGTCGTGTAACCAAATGGTTCAATGCACAAATGTTACTATAGTTGGCAGTTTTAAAAAGAAAAGCCTTCTGTTTTAAACTTTCTTCCCTTTCTGTTTTTAGAGGCACTTCAGCTGTTTTTATCTATGATTACAACCAAAATACATCAAACTAGTCTTTTATTTCTTTTTTCTCTGATGGGCTCTGCATTTTAAATACAATTAAACACTAGATGGATTCTGTAGTGAGTGCCTGGCACCTGTTTTTGCTGAGCAGATTTACAGTCTGTTAACTGAGGAAAATGTTGTTCTTTTAAGAGAATGGGTCTAGCTTAACTTTAGGACGTTCCTAAAATGATACAGAAACAATTCAGGTCAAAGCTTTTAATTGCTGAAGAAATGTACTTCATTATATCTTTCAGTCTGTATGGGGCAAACATAAATATGCCTAATTAAGTTAAAGAAGATAATTGGTGTCCCAAAGTGTATTCTGACAACATTTCAGCTCGGAAACATTCAGGTGATGACTCATTGCATTGGTATCAGTGACGTGCGGTGAGGTTCATAGCTGGTGAGGCACTGACTTAATCATAATCATATTTACAAATATAGACACCCTGCATGTTACTGTTTACTTAAGGAAATTTCGCGCATGCGGACAACGCTTCAGGGCAAAAAGACTACATGTCATCCATAGCTGCGCTGCCGCCGTAGAATAATTCCGTTACCTCAATCAAACTTGGACATGTAGATTTTATTAATTTCGTGTTGTGCTCCACAGCAAAGGGAAAACCCGTTGAAGTACAACTCAAAACCACGTATTTCTCGCTCTCTGTATCAGCGCAGCTACGGTCAGACTCGTTGCCATAGCAACTGACAACAACACCACAAAAAAACCGCACTGAAATATTTCCCACACAGAGAGCAGAACATTCAGTCTGTTGCAGTAGCATGGTTTTAGGCTTAATGTTTATTTTGCAATTATTAATAAGTGATTGCTGTGGTAAGAGGAGAAAACTATAAATATATCGCTGCACTTTACTGTATGGCTAACTCCATGGCTAGCTCGCTGTTATCGTCTCTTACTCTGCAGTTGTGGAGTCACAATGTCTGGGATCATGAGCGCCCCCTGCCATGAAGCAAGAGAACTGCCTGCCTCACCTCGAATCTGTTCTCTGCCGTTTCTGATCGCTCCTTAGCACACGAAACACGTTACACACACAGTTGGTGACAAAAAACACTGTACATTATATACATAAGCTAAATTATGGAAAATCAGTTCATACATTAAATGTTTCTTAGCCATATTAGCCAATGCAGTTAGTGAGAGGTTGCGCAATCAAAGGTGAGGCTCGGCTCGCTGCTGCCTCACCGGCTTCACTTCTGAGCATTTGAATGGAAAAATGCGAAAATTCAGCGACGAAAAACTAATCAGATCTGGTTAAGCAAAATGAAAAATAGGTACTTCATAGTACAAACCACAGGGTGTAAATAGCAATATAAGTGATTTTATCATTATATATTATTTTCCATGATGACAGGTGAGGCTCTGCCTCCCCTGACTGCACATCACTGATTGGTATTCATTCATTAGGCCATGTGTAAGGCATGTAAAAGCTCAGGGTATATCAGTTTGGATACACATGTAGGATATGCTCATATCCCAGTTCATATAAACAGACACTAATAAATAGCACAATTACCTGCTCATTTGATAGGATGGAGCATCTATCTTCTACTATAGAAGATAGAAGCTTACTTCTATCTTCTATAGTAGGAAGTATTTTTAAACTGCTGTTTTTGAGCAAGGGGTTTCTCATCATTATGGCTGTTGCACATTTCCCATCCATTGTGAAGCTTTACTTCAAGCTTTGGATCAGAGCCATTGTACATGTCCAAGAAAATGTACCATTTTGACCTGTGCAATTCTGAACAATATTGTTCTGGGTAGCACACTTAATTTGGAGACAAAGATTTCCATTTCACCTTTCTAAAATATGACTAGGCATCTGTTTGGCAAGTATGAACATTTCATATACACTTTTATTTATTGTTAAACCCTCTTTTGTTCATTTATGTGATGCAAATTCTGTGGCGTAGCTAATAAATTCATGAAATAAAAGAGGTGGTGTTTGGTATTGACGATTACTTCCATCAACCAGATTTATTAACACCTGATTGTTCATATGCTTAGATTGGCCAATAATTGGCACAAATGCACATTGTTTTAGTAAGCACTTGTGGAACTTGTTATAAGATTATTTCTACAACCTATGTCTATGCCAGATTTTGATGAGATTTGCATGAATCTAACGAAGCTAAAAAATACATATGAACTAATATTTAAAAGCACCAAACTTGGTGGTTGAGAATTAAACGTTTCATCATGCTATTCCATCATGCTATGTTTATTTTATTACAAGATCTAGCAGTGATTTAATATTTTCACAAGGATTTATATTGTAGCCTGTATAAAATAATCTCGCAGGAAAGCACAGGGCAAAGTATCTAGGTGTTTTCGGAGTAGCTCCTACTCAGAATATAAGAGCTTCATCACAACAAAGCCACACTGGCAGAATCTATCTCTGTGTTGTGTTGTCTATGTGCCATTAGAGGTTGTGTGCAGCAGTGTTATTGTTTGTTCAGACTTCGTAAATTCTCCTTCATACCTTTTCTTTGTGTCATGATGTTTTCCATCAAGGTGAAGGAAAAGTGCTCTGGGAGAGACAAACAACATTAATCTAGTCTCTTGTTTTGTAGTACCATACTTTCATGTATTTTAGTCTGATTTGCTTTCTGTTTGTCTTCCCCTTCCCACCAACATTACCTCATGAGTAGTCAGTTTTAGTTATATTCATATATTCCGGATACACTATATAGATTCTGCTGTCTGTTTGTTCATGTTCTCACTCCATCCAAACTTTGATTCTCTTCTTTTCTATCTATAAACTTTGATGCTGTTTGTGCACTTTTTATATTAAAAATTTAAATATTGAATTGCATAAACACTAATATAAGTCTTCTTCTACTTACTTGCATCTCCAGTGTAGACAATTGGTACACTGTATATTCTAAGAAAATTGCCCGTACAGCCATTGTGGCAAAAAAATTGGAAGTTCATAAAACTTTCAAAAGTTTTGTGTTCTTTCTGATTAACAAGATGTGAGTTGACATCAGGGCAGGTTAAGCTCTTGCTTAAGCTGTAGAGGTTAAGCTAAAGCCCTACAGCTTAAGCCCTATGGCTGGAAAAAGGCAATGGTCATCCATCCATAAGTACACCATCCATCCATCCATCCATTCATCCATCATCTTCCGATTAATCCAGGGAGGCTTCAGAAGGCATTTGAACCAGATGCCCAAGTCACCTCAACTGGCTCCTCTCGATGTGGAAAAGCAGTGACTCTACTCTCACTCCCTAAACTTTTCATCCTGTTCCTAAGGGAGAGCCTAGACAACCAGCAGAGGAAACTCATTTCATCTGCTTTTATCTGCGATCTCATTATTTTGGTCAGTATCTAAAAGATGGCTGTCCAAAATCTGACAACTCTAACCCAAAATGAGCCCAATTTATTTGAGCTACTTGCCCAAGCTATAGTACAAGTATTGCTGGGTTTCAGATGATGCCGCACCGACGTCACCCAATGCAGGTGGAGGGCCGGAAGTAAATGCAGCCCATTTATTTCTGTTGATAGAGCATCAAAATGTCTAAAGTTTGTGTCCTGTATGATTGTTCCAACCGTTCTAATAGAGAGAAAGATAAAAGTTATTTTTGTGTTTCGAAGGAAGTTGGTCACAAGGGAGTTCATTTTAAAAAACTTACAGAAAAAAGAGGAGAAAAGTGGATCAACAGTCTACAGCTAAAAACAGGAGGCGTGGAAACTAACAACGCCAAAGTTTGCAGTGCCGCTTTCTAGCAGGTAACGGCCCATTGTTTAAATTGTATTTTCAGATATTTTATTGGTCAGTTACTTAGATAGCCAAGTATTCATATGTAAGGTAAGATATATTATTTTTATCCCCTAGCATGGTTGTCCTCAGAGTGCTAGATTTTAGAGGTTAATAATTATTTTTCTCTCACAATTTGTCAAAAACATTTAAATGCAAAAAAGAGAACCAAAGTCAGTAACACAGTATGGTTTAGTGCCCGCTCACACCAGGAAGCATATCTGCATGCTTTCTGTTTTGAATTCTGATCCCATTGTAAAGGGTGAGAACACTGTAAAAGATTATCCACCTTTTTCTATGAATGAGAAGTTATTGAATAAAGTAATGACAAAAGGGCATGTAGTGGAACGGTTTGTTTGTAAAAGTTACTTATGAATTTTTATTTATTTTTTTTTGTAGTCGACTGTAAGTATTTTAAGAGTTTATACAGATAATTACATCATTGTTTACACCCATGCTGAATCGATATTCGAATTCATTAGAGACGTGGACTTGTGGCATTTTATTCTCCAAATTCAAAGAAACTGTTTTTCATTCATCTATTTTATTGTGTAACTCAAAATCTTTTCTTTTTTACATTTTTTGTTTGTTTGCAAAGTGACACCTTTTACAGCGTCTGAATCGAGCCGCTCCTCCATTTCCACCCACTCCTGCCTAATCCCCATCACCATTGGTTTATTTTTCACGTCAGTCAAAGGAGTTTGGGCGGAACTCAAACAATCCACTCGTGCTCCAAGCACTGTGGACCGTGCGCCACGGCAGACCAAGACCAGTGCAGACAGATGTACGGGAACGTTTATCCTGCTACCAGTGGAGCATTCTTATCAGTGCTTGCGGTTTAACGCTGATTTAAAAAACAAAACCCATTTATTTCAGAGTTCCTCTTACTGAGCGCACTCATCAGAAGTGCATCCCCGACAACATCCACATTAGTGCTTTTTTTTTTTTTTTTACATTGTCTTTTAGAGGAGCGAGAATTTATATCGCAAGCAAAACAGCCTAGGGATTGTAGACTGGGCTGTGTTAACCCCGTTTCCCAGACGCACACAAAAGCCACGCTCCTGCAGGTTCACCTGGATAAACTGAGGAAGCCGTCCGGTCTCGTTTAGAGGTCCAGGAGGGAGACGGAGTGGAGAAATTAGCGCGGAAGACAGGAGCAACAAAGAAGCAGGCAGGATGAACCTCAAGAGTCATTTGATTTTCACTCTCTACACTATTTATGCGATTCTACTGAAAGGTGAGTCTGGGACGCGTGGGGGAGTGCGTGGAGTGTATGTGCGCGTCAGGTTTTCATGTGTGCGTGTGAATGTTTCTGGAAACTGATAGGAAGATAAAGAAGGGGCAAAACGCGTTGCCACACGCGGGTCCTGGCAGACCGGTGATGAGCCGTCTCTCTTTCTCCTACACGCGCGTGCACGGGCGCGTGCACACGAACACACTGTGGGTTTTTTTTCCTCCTCTTTTTCTCATTGAAAACACACACGTGTGTCTGTACGTGCTGTCTGCAGACGTTAGAGATGCAGCACAGCCAGAGGGCTGCTTGTGTCCCGTCACGTTTTGAAGTCCGTTCATATTCGGGATGTTGATGCGTGCATAATTGAATAAGCAGAACCCCTGGAAACTGACGTGTCGGACTAGGCGTTTTGTGCGCCTACGGTATCCTGTTGTGTCCCGTGTGCAAGCTGGTAATGAAAACAGACACCTCACAATGAAATCCAACCCCGCGGGCGTTTTTGACTTGCTGCTCTTAGATGAGCCCCGGAGTCACTGGAAGCCTTTTTACGCGCTCTTATCTGCTTGGATTCCTGGATTAAGGAAGAAGCTATCTTTGAAATGTATTCTTATTCATGAGTTATGCCTCAGACTGAGCATCACTTAGCTCTTATTAAACATGCTGTGCTACTGTTTACTGTGTCTGAAAGCATATAAGACGTAAAGACCGAAAGGGATTTAAGAAGGATTTGCTGATATTGTGAGTGACATTCTGAACTCCCATATCCTGGTTTCAATAAATCTTCCTATAAACAGCTCTCAGACTTTAGAACAGCAGGTGATCCAACTGTAAACAGGAGGGGTGAGGGAAGGGCTAGGGGATGAAATCAGGGGGGGCAAGGTCACTGCTACTGATCCGCACAATTAACTTATTAACTTTGCATAGCTGTTCGTGAAATGGCTCAATGCCTTTTATTGTCACACTGAAACAGTGATTGATTATATTAAATAGAGACAGAAGGATGTGAATGAAAAAGTGTGTATGTTATCGTTAGGTCTTCACAGAAATATATGTTGTTTCTCTATAAACGGTTGATAGGATATCAAATTACAAGTTTGTGAACACAATCTTACATTTTTGCCTTAAAACAGTCCATATTTTATCCTTAAGTTAGTGCTGGGTGGCCTGAAAGTGTTGAAGAGGGAGCGCAGAGTTCCAGAATATGGTGTACCAAACAACAGTGTTAGTTTGCTTTTTTTTTCATATAAAGGATTCTAGCCACACAAAGGTATCCAAATATGAAGATATAGAGGCATAGAGAGGTATGGTTTCAAATTATCCACCAAACAATTAAAGTCCTTTTCATGAGATGCCAGAGAAATTGCCGGCGTAATCAAAGTTTTCTTTAGTCATGTGGAGCATAGAGTAACACAAAGCTCCCTCCCCACAACATATTCTGTGGACTGTTGGTCAGCTGGCCAAAAAAAAGTCTGCTACACTGTTTTCTTTCTTACAAGACATGTACATTTTGTTAATGTGAATTATTTACATTTGCTAGAAACACAAAGAGGGCTCCTTCACCAGTCTTAATAAGGTATCCATGTTTTAAAACTGTAGTTGGTAAGCAACAAGTAATTGAAGCATGTAATACATTTTAGAGCTTCATAACAGCCTACAGCAAAATGAGCTGGAGAATATGGATGAGGAGAAAGATGTCTGATTTTTGATCTTGGACTTGTTAACTTCACAACTTGACTCCAGATAAGTAGATGGATCCTAGTAGCATGATGGGTTATGATATCATAAGATTATGTCCTGCTTACTCCAAAATCATATCAACATGCTGAGTATTTAAGTCATTGTATAATGAATTTAGTAACACGAAAGGCATAATTATTGTCTTGACTTCAACCACTGTTCAGCATGGGAGAAAAGGGACGCTCCATATGAGAGATCATCGGTGCTTGATTCTCTTGATCATTTGTTGTAGCCGCTTTGAAGTGTATGTGTGTGTTTGTGTGTAAATGAGACAAAAGATCAGCCCTTTCTTTAATAACCCGACATGATTGAGGCCATTCTTGACTTAATGAATTGGTGTGTAATTAGGTATCTTAGGGTGTATCTAACAGCTTCCACCGCAGTATTTATTGATGTTCACAAGCCTGTCTTCTCATTTTTATTCTCTTTACACACTTGTTGGAAGTGCGTGGGTGTGTATAATTTTCTGCATGTGTGCGTACATTCCTTCAGATGTGCACTCTGTATAGCTTATGTTTGAAGAGGCCACATTGAAAACATAACAACACACACAAAATCACGCTGGTCTCTCTGCCTCTCTTGTCTTTACCCTGAAGAGGATAATACCAGGCTGCCTGATTTGAACAGTCATCTCTTGGTGCAAGACCTATTATTGCACAGGTTCAACGCAGCAGGTAGGTCAGCCTCCTTCCGAATGAGGTCTATCAAGGAAAAGACATGGCCTATCCCCGCACTCTGTAAATGACAGCTGTTTCGGCCCGTTTGGCCTTGAGCCAGCTGGCGTTGAGAGATCCGAAGGCACTAAATCTCTGTCGTGGAGCAGACCTGCACTGCTATATAGCGCCAACGTGAGCTGTTGTGATGGAGGTCGTTGTTTACCAACAGCTCGAGTTGTTAACATATTATCCAGTGTCTCTCTTGTTCCCATGCCGTAGCCAGAGAAAACAGCCTGTTATGCAAATGGACTTCTTACGTAAGAACTCAGGGCTGAGCAATGAGCAAGGGGAGGTGGAGGCAGAGAGACACGAAGAAAGAAGTAGGGAAATGTTCAAGAATAGAGGAGTTGATAGAAGCGTAATGTGGGAGCAGAGGTGTGGAGGAGGAATGTACAATCTTCTCAACTAGAGTGTTTGGTGTGTGTGTGTGTGTGAGAGCGAAGGATGTGCACTGCTTGTTTGCTCTATGGATGCTTGTTTATCGCCGCTGCTCTGTCTGTTTTCTGTCGCTTTGCCTGCTTGGCAGTCGGTCGTTCTGAACTCTGATCTTGCTAGCCTAAATACAAACTCCCGCTGAGGGATGTGTTTATCCCTGCAGTGAGACTAAGCTGGTGAAGGCTGACCCTCCATCCCTCTGTACTTTCGTCCATTCCTCCCTCGCTTCATCCTCCCATCCTGGTGTGGAGCTTTGTAGCACAGCAGCGTGGGAAAGCTACTGATAACAAGCGGCCTTGTGTGTGTGTGTGTGTCTGCGCATGTTTGCAGAGCTACTTATTACACAGGAGAAACAAGTTGTTCCATTTTTCTTGCTTACTTGCAATTTCCCTCTCTCTTTTTGTCTCTCTCTCTTTGCATCTGTCCGTTTTCATAGACACCACATATGTGTCCTGCACCTTATACATCCATCACAAAGCTTTGCTGTACTGGGAATCATCTGGCTCAGTGCGCATCACACAGACATACACAGGTGGAGTTTCCTCCGTGGGTTCACTGCAACCCTGCCAAGGGATTTCCCATGATCAAAGCCAGTCTTTTGTTAGTCCAGGTGTCATAAAAGTTAAAACAGAAAGGAGGAGGAGGAGGAAGAGGAGGCTTGAGGGAAATGTGGTCGGATCCAAAACTTACATGCTCCTCGTGTCAAAGCAGAATGGCTCTAAAAAGAAATGAAATGATAGCAGCATTGTTGCGTTACTCACAAGGTAGCTGGTCCAGCTGGGCAGATTTGCTACCAAATGCACAATTATGATATGTTAAGACTCTTTTCCTCTGTGTAGACATTTTGCTTTAGAAGGTAGAATTTCAATTATAAAACAAGGCTGTGGGAATGTTTTAAGCATTTATGTATCTGAAAAACTGAAATGAAGCATTATGGACTAAAAGCAGTTAGCTTTATGTCAGTCAGTGGTGGTTTCTGATATGGGTAACATGGGCAGAATCTTATTATAGCTGTCTATAATAGCCCAATCTGCTTTTATTTAAATAAGAATAGCATTAGTTAATACATTGCTGCTGCTAAAATAATGCATTAAATTGTTTATTAGAATTATAAAAATGTTGTCTAACACCAGTATTTCATATTTGATAATAATAAGTACTTACCGGATGTACAGTAAATGTTGACAGAATTTCAGCAAAAAATGGATTTTGAATAGAAAAGAATGATCACTTTATTTATCCTCAAAGACAAGTAATTTCTTTTGATTATAAAATTTAAATTAATCATAGAGTTGACATTTAAAGTCATCCTTAGCATTTCATATTTACTATTAACAATGTTATGCAGGCTAGCATTGCTAAAATATCTGTTGCATTAACCCTGAAATTACCTATAATCCACAACACAGCTAGCCAATGTTTATATATAGGGGCTGTAAGGGTTGGACCAATGGAAAACAAATGGGCTCCAAAAGGGATTTTCTATGTTTTACACAATACCCCATTGTAATTTTGTATAACTATTTGATTCAGGTCAATTCTGGGTTAAAAAGTGACACTTAATGCTTCTAGATGTATCACAGTTTTAATTGATATTCTCAATATTTACAACAAATACCTATATAGGTATGTTTTTCCAAGTACAGGCTGCTTTATGTTAACCAACGCAGTAACATACAAAAAGCCAACAGTGAAACCCATCAAGTACAGATCCAGCCTGAGCCAAATCCATATGGGGTCAATGTACACGTGTTGCCTGGAATACTCCCTGATAGACAGAATTTAAAAGCAACCAGCTGCCTAAACAAAGCAAGCTCACTGTAAGACATTCAGTCTTCCTGTTGTTTGCTTAAAGTCTTTTGCAAACTGAATGGAATGGCAAACATTTCGATGGGCCTTGGCATGTAGCTTCTTATACCTCTGTATCTTTTTCTGCTTTCATGTCTGATGGTAATTAAAGTAGCCAATGTGAGTCTTTTTCTTTCTAGAAAAGAACGTAGACTTAGACTTAGACTGACTTTATTGTCATTTTGCATGCACAGGGTGTATACAGAACGAAATTTTGTTGCATACGGCTCAGGACAGTGTTTTAAGCTTCCAATGTTGTGAGGTTGTGAGGAAGTTGTAGTTATTGCATTTTCTTTTGTGAAAAACAAAGGGAACAATTCCAAATCTGAATTATCTGTGTAAATGAGTCAAATTTGGCTCGGGGTCTACAGATGAGTCAAGAGTCATCCTGACTCTATGAACGTACATAGCTGCTGAGGAAATGATTCTACCAAGTTTTAGTAGCTGAGGATTCATATATAACCGTGAGGTTCCCAGGTTGTACTATTATGTTTGAAAACAAATGCATCGCATCAGCGTTAAATAAATTATTCTTTTGAACTGAAAGGAGCACTGCTAACTTTTACTGATCCACATCCACATGTCTCTTCAAAGAAATACATGGTCAAGAATGATGTTTGTTTTTTTTTTGCACATGTCAAGTGTACAAATCACTAAAATGACTGTCTTGTTAGGCATAAATTCAAGAAAAGAGTGTTATTTTATCCCAAACGGCATCCTACTGTAGAATAATACACTGTTAGTGCCTTGAGCTAATGGCTTCCTACTGGTTACGATCACACAGCATGTCAAGCATATTTCTTTTTGCAGAAGATTCAGGTTGAATAAATGTAAAAAAATCTTTTATTTTGGCACTAAGTGTGTGTGTTATATTTTTAAGGCACAGTGTTATTTAGTCTGCCCAGAGCAAGAGGCAGAGATCAAATGGGCCTCCCACAGAGAACGGTGAGAACATAAGCCCACAGGTGGATTCTACTGCACCAGCATCATCAACAGACTGCATATTTATACCTTAGTAGACACCCAGCAGGTGAAAGAAATGCACAAGCTCAACTAACATAACAGCTAATGGCACCTTTTACATGTACCTATGTGTACAAGGTAGAATATAGAGCAGTGTGTAATATTTCAGGTGATGTGCTCTTCACTGACAAGCATGGAAGTTCATTGCAGACTCTCAATAGTTTGATGTCCATCCATCCAACACGCTTATTCTTGCAGTGTGCCTAGAGAGAACCCACGCATGCACACGCAAAACATGCAAACTCCATGTAGATAGACTGCAGGCCGGGACTCGAACCCAGGACCTTGCTGCAAGGCAACCAACTGTGCCACTCTGCAGTAAATAGTTTTATGTGTGGCTAATAATTACTACCGCATCTTGTAAAAGATATTTGTATCCCATAAGGTGTGTTTACACTTCAGGAACCTATTTATGAATTTGGGTAGTTTTCTTGAGTAGTGTTCTCTCCCTCCTTGCAGTTTAACTACAGGAACTGGGGACATACTGTATCTTACTAAAAGAGACATCAATTCTGAAAATAGTCCTTTTGGGAGATTATGACTTCTTGGATGGTACCTGAACTATAAGAAAATATTCTTTGTGAGAGGATGCTGAACATTTCTCATTGGTAAAATATTCCCAGCTTGTTATTTCAAGAACAACAGCGAAAGATGAGTTTTCCACGAAAGCAGACAGCAACAAACGTTTGTGTTGCATTGCTAACCCGTATGTGCACATCTACGTGTACACACGCTAAATTTCACAGGCACGAATTACACAGGTCACTTGGCTGGATGAGGACAAGTGACAGTTGCCTCATCGCACAAGTTTCATAAGAAAATAATGGAGAGGGAGATCTCTAAATGAAATTTTAAAACAAAAATGATTTCCTTTAATCCTTTCTGAATATAAAAACCTGGAAAACTGAGGATCTTCAGATATGTTTTATGATCTAATTAGCTTATTTTATGTAAAACAATATAGACAACTATTAGACCTATCTGATAACGTATAGTATACTGCTTGGTATATCTTGACACATGTAACTTTACTGTGCCTAATCCAAATTAGTAGATAAAGCGAAAAGGCTTGGATAAAAGTTATCTTGAAGATTAATTATTGCATGGCATAGTCAAATGTTGACTTAGCAATATTTTTTACTTTTTACCTAAAGGTTGTGCAGAACAATTTACATTCAACTGAGGAAACTTCTTGGGACAAAATAGTTTTGTATTTCACTGTTTACATCCTGGGATCCTTTTATACTTGCATTCAACCAAGGGTGCCAAAACATTTGGTTATGTCCCTATGTGTGGTGTGAGGGTGCCTGTGTGCACAGATGCATGCATATGTGATGTCTGCATTAGTATTGAATTCCAAAAGGATTAGACTGGCTAATCTTAAACTCCAGTCTTTGACAAGTCATGTGTCACTAATCTCAAACACTCTTTGAGAAAAAGACACAAACACAATCAAGGTTTGGATTAAAGCTCTGTGTAAACACAAGGCTGTGTTCCTTTAACACAGAGAGGGAAAATTGTTTGAATTTACAATAGAGGGGGCAAAGAAACTGAAAAAAGATCTAATTCCATACTTATATAAACACTGTACTGTATGCTTGGAAATAGTTCATAATCAGAAGTAGGTTGATTTGATGTCCTATTAAGTGGAGCTAATTTATTTTCCAGGTTCCTTGTCTTAACAGCCTCTTGCCCAGACAAAGTTCTTTTTATGGCCTGCGCTTTTTCATCTTGAGGCTTCTTTTCATACAGCTCCCTGAGGCTGGACTTTGGAGACTTGGCCGTACATGTTCAATCATTTTTTTTCCAGCAGAAATAAAGATATGGACAGCAGTGACTTTACCTCCTCTGGTCCTTAGCCCCAGCTCTGTTATTGTTTGGGGACTTTGCGTCTCTGCTTGATAGAAATGAATTCATTCAAAATGATGTGTGTCTGTATAATGTACATAGATGTTCCTGTACACAGAACCATATTGTGTTTTGTTGCTACAGTAAAAAGGAGAAGAAATATACTGACCGTTGAACAAACTAGCCAAAAACTGGAGAGAGAAACTATTTTATGTTTCTGTTGGTGTTTTGTTGACCCAGATAGATCAATTGTATCTTTTTTCAATAGTCCACAGGCAAACATTTGCTATATAAAACATATAAATTACTGTTTATTAATGCACTATAGCTTAATTTTTTGACTGTAAGCTAATTAACAAATTCCAGGCTGCTCAAGAAAAACAACAAAAAAGTTGATTTGCAAATTGATGCATACACAGAGAAAATCTCGTCAATTCTTAGAAAGCTTTTCACATACAGAATGTTTTGTCTTCTTTTGTTGTCAGTGTTTGTCACATTTATTTGTCAAGCCAAATTCCACACAAATTAGATTAGATGGGCCATGAAAGATCTATCTCGATAAATTAGACTTTCAGTAAATTTGTTATTCGGAAGTAAATTTGTTATTCAATATAAAAGTAAAGCTTCTCATATACATTCATTACACACAATAGTATTATAATTTAAAAGTGTTTTTATTATTCATTTTGATTAATAATAGGACACTTATAAAATGGATCTTTGATCTCAAGGAGTTTTATCCTGGTTAAATAAAGATTGAAGAAGAATAAGAAAATTTCATTGATTTTATATTTATTAAATCACCAAATTGAGTTTGGGCCAGGATAGAAATAAAGCACATGGAGCAAGGAGTTTAGACAGATTGTGTTAAGAACCATGATTCCTCACTCAGGCTGCTCAGTGGCGCAGTTGGTAGCACTGTTGCCTTGCAGCAAGAAGGTCCTGGGTTCGATTCCCGGCCCGGGGTCTTTCTGCATGGAGTTTGCATGTTCTCCCTGTGCATGCGTGGGTTCTCTCCGGGTTCTCCGGCTTCCTCCCACAGTCCAAAAACATGACTGTTAGGTTAATTGGTCTATCTAAATTTTCCCTAGGTGTGAGTGTGTGTGTGAATGGTTTTTTGTCCTGTATGTCTTTGTGTTGCCCTGCGACAGACTGGCGACCTGTCCAGGGTGAACCCCGCCTCCCGCCCGGAACGTAGCTGGAGATAGGCACCAGCAACCCTCCCGACCCCATTAGGGACAAGAGTGAACAGAAAATGGATGGATGGATGGAAATTGAGTTTCACAGGAAAAAAAACCCTCATAAATGTCTTATGACCTGCACACTCGTGCAAAAGTCTGCAGACTTGACAGCTGTCCAGCAGACAGTCATCCACACCCTCCATAAAAGATCTTTATAAAAGAAGCTGACGGTTGACACTGTGCTGTACAAACATAATAATGAAAAGTTGAACTGGAAAATTGTGGTTGAAAAACACACAAGCAACATGGATAAATGTAGTTTTAAGAGGAAACAAAACTCATTCAATAATTTGGACCAGATTCAGAGACTGAAACCCTGTAGAGAATCTATGTATTATGATTAAAAGAAATATAATAGTCTAATTCAGTCTTAAACAACATCTACAACAATGCAGATAAGGTAAAGGCATTTATTGAAGCAGATCCTTTGTTAAAATTCATCTTATTTTTTCTCTCACCACTATACTTTAGCTTAAATTACTTTTTCAATACATCTGCATGCACTAAGGTTGAAAAACATTTAGGTTTTGCTCCATTGCAGTGTTACAGCTCTTTATATCATCCAAACTATTGATTTGGTTCTTAACTGCTTAACTTGCAGTTATACAGTAACAAATACAGAGTTATAGCACTACACTAATTGAAAAACAGGATTTATTGCATTCACAAATACACAAGTATTCACATGTTTTAGCTTTCAAAGGAAAGCTAAAGCTAATTGAAATATAATTCCCCAAAGACACATGCTTGTGTTAATTGGCTGTGTGTGGTTGTATTTGTGTGCACATAAGGGTGTATGTGCTTTTTCTGCTCATATTTGCCTGAAGTCAGTTTCTTGTCCCTTGTCTAATCATCAGCTTGAGGGTACCCCCTTCTGCACAACTTAATTTGATCTTTGAAAGCTATTATACTCTTTTGCATGAGCACCATTTCTAAATATGTCTAATTTAGTAAAATTATTTAACTAGAATCCATTGATGTGGACTTGAATTCAAAGTAAAACGGTTTATTTACTGTAGTAGGCATATCAAACTGCTTATTGTTGTGTACCTTGGACTGAGGTATATGCGGGAGTGCAGTAATTCATTAAGTGTTTGTGTGGTCCATTAATTTCTACCTGTGGGAACTTAAGATATTACATCGTTTCTAGGCACAGAGCCTTAATTCTGGAAATCCCAGGTGTGAAATTTCACCCATTTGAAACTCTGTAAGTCCATATTAACACACACAAAACAACCATTCTTTGTTTTGAAAATTGTAGAAACTGAGTGTCCAGGGGACAAAACAAATTGGCATTGTTGTGCCACTACCTGTCCCTTCTTTTTAATCATTGTAAATGCAGACGTTCTGTGATGTTTTTTTTTTTTTACTGCGTGAATGTAGTTTTTTTCCTTGCCGTGCCAAACCTTAGGCATATGTCTGTTTTCCAAAAGCACAATATGGGATATTTTGCTCTATTCTTTTTGATGTTCGGTAAAGACAATGTGTGTTTGCTGATACAAACTTTTTGACTGAGACACTTCAGTGTGTTGCATGGTTCACTAAAAAAGAAGCTCTTAAATAACAGGTATGCACTGAGAAGTGCTCAGTGCTGCTGAGTGGAACTGAGCAACTGACGCGACGCCGGCTTCGCCCCCATGCGGAAGTAGAGCAGTCCTCCGACAAAACCCATTCAATAAGTAATCAATGATGTCAGTAACGCATTACTGACATCATTGGTATTAAATCTTTGAAAATTAAGTTAGTAAAAACATGGAAATTAAAGAAGATATTTAAACCAATTAGCATTTTCTTGACAAGATGTCTGGTGATCATTTGAGGCTGCAGAAGAGGGCAAGATAACAGGACGGCTGAATGGACTACAGCCAGGTTGCTCTGTTTTGTCCTTTTGAGTTTTCAGCCTCTATTTTGAAACATCTAGGGTCTGAAAATGTTAGAAGCCTTTAAGAAGTTTTTGACTTTAGGCAGCAATCTACAGTTTTTAGGGGACACACAAGAGCACTCTGTGTTAGTAATTCTAGCTGGTGCAACCTTGCTATCCACTTATATAGATAAGGAAAGTTTAAAATGTCAGCCCTGTAACCATCTTGCCTTTGTCAGTCAGTAATATAAAAGTTCTGTTTTAGAAGGACTACTCTGTCACACATATGGTGTGCAGTCTACTCTGTTCCAAATCTAAATAGTTAATGACCCCCTCAAGGTCTAGAAAAACATATTCCAAATGCTCAATTGGTACCCTTATAATGTTTGCATTTATTCAATAAAAATTGTTACAAAACCAGTTGAATCTTCTTAGCATACCTATTTGAGAGTACCAATATTTACATGGGCAAAATTTCTTGATCAAATTAGTGTATTGTAATGTAATATATGTAATTGAAAAAAAATCTGAGTTAAACCTTTACATTGGCACACAATTAAGATGATTAAGACATATGTTTACATTCACCAGGCTTTATTCAGAATAAAAGCACTGACATGTGCAGAGTTGTAAAAATTTCCTTAAAAAAACCCAGTTGTACTTCTGTCTGTGCTGAACATAAATCTAAACACAGTAATGTGTTTGTTCTAATAATGGTTGAGATGTTACTGCACTCCCTAATTAAGCTACATGCAAACTACACTTGCTGTTGGTCTTCCTGCATTACAGGATGAGAAAGGTGGAGGAAATAAACGTCCTTCAAAGTTCTGTGTTTCCTACAACTACAGCACTGCTGCACAATGTGGAGGCTGGTCAGTTTGTGACGATCAAAATAACATGATTAAAACAAGTGTTCAAAATTCGAATTAACAATTGGCATGAACTTCCTTTCGCGTTCAGATTATAATTTCATTTGGTGAGAGCATAGTCCAATCAGAATATTCCAATTGGGTTGCTTATATGACACTTTTTTCTTTTTCCAATCGACCATCTATTCTGATTCCTTATGTTTATGTAAATGTGTCTAATGTCATATGATGGTGCCTGGTTTAAGATGGATAATGTGACTTGACTTATTTGATTTTTGGCAAAAATACATCTGAAAATGTCAAAGACATCCATAACAATTACTAGGATTACAGCTTTTGAACAGCTGCTATAGGTGTTGATGTAGTATTTTACTCAGTATGCCTTGTCAATTTAGCTGAAGAACCCAAGACTTTATTGATAGGTATGTGACACATTTAAGTTCAGGCATAGACATAGCTGAAATAAATAAAAGTGGTTTTACTATTGAAATCCCTTAATTTTCTTTTAATTAAATTTATTACATTAGCTTTTTTATCTTAACACTCAGTATCGCCCTTTATTCCAACCCCCAGATGAGGTCTATTGTCGAAAGAAAAACAGAATTGCTTCCAAGCTTCTGGTCTGGACTTACTGGATGTTGCGATTGCTCCAGGCCTGTTGTAGAAGGAAGCAAAGATGGAGTCAAGTGAGACAATTTATAACAGTTAAAAACCAAATGAACTGAGACCCTTGGCTTGGGTGAATGAGCGATAGTATACATAATGCGCCTAAGGGATTTCTTCTCTACACAAATTGTTCATAGTGTCTGTGTTGAGGTGTGTGTATGGGTTGTGCATGTACAAACTCTTAGCACACACAAGCACATATCTCTCGTCACCATCTGTCTCTGTTTGCCACATTGCAAATCCATTATATGCTACACCACATTATTCCCCCAATCCTAAGTAGAACACACCCCTAAGCTTACTTCCACTATTGCTACTCAGTGGAACGGTGACAATTTGCCACTGCATGCACATCTTTGTTACAGATGCCGTGGCATGTTTCCAGCTGTATTTTAATACACATTTTCATGCTCCATTTTTTTGTAAGTTGGTGTTTAGCATTGACACTCTGAAATTTTACAAGCCTGTTTGCTTGTTCCTGCTGTTTCACGAGGAAATTAGTGTGATAAGATATTTTCATCTGGTCCCCACTGAATTAACAATGGGCCTTAATAATCCTGCCTCATCCAGAATTATTAATTTTTCCATTCTGGCAGAGAGATTTAACACAAGTAGATGCATACACACACACATACACACGCCGACACTCTGTGTGAATCTGGCTAGGGCTTGGCTCACTAGTTTTATGGCTAACTCATCTTCAGTTCTAATCAAAAAGATTCCCCAGTTCCTAATCTCCTGCTGTGGAAACAGAGTTATTATGTTTTTAAATGGTCTCCAATTACTGGTAATTTCGGTTCCTATCTTAAAGCTATTTGCTTTTCTCTCACTTTGCTCTGCATGGGTACAGCGGGCATTGTCCCTTGTAAAAACAACTAGAAGATAAGTTAGAAGTAGAGCAGATGCATTTTTGGAAAGCAAAATTGGTTAGCCTTTCTGTGCACTTTTATCTTGTCCCTCCTTGTCTTTTATCATTAAAAATTGCAAACAAAGTTGAGTTAAGGTTTTGATCATCCTCATCAATGTGTATTCCTCAGAACTCTTATTCACCCTGTTTATCAGTCTTCTTCACAGTCAAGAGTTCATACTGCTTGACAATACATATTTTTGCAAAGTTGTAATTTGTAACTCCTGTCAGCTTTCCTTATAATAAGGATTCTCAATGTCTGAAAGTACTCTTGCAGTCCTTGAGACAGTTTTTCTTATGAGTGCAGGTTTGTAAGCCTTGTGCTGCGTTTTTATGCCTCCATACCTTTAACATTTCCATTCAGAGCATCACTGCAAGGGCATTTTATAATTTTGAAAGTTAATCTTTGGTCCACCTGGAAAGTAAATTCAGTTGGATTAGTTTTGATGAATTGGATTTCAGTTGTAACCTTGGCTGTGCGTTCTGGCATTTGGCAGCAGTCATTTATTTTTAGTTTTTGGCATTTCAATATAGTGTAGGATTTTATACTCTTCAGCTTTTAAAACTTTCATACTTTTTGTCTTATGAAATAATAATTCATCAATATACACTCAGTTCTCCATAATGTTTGGTATTTCTTGTGTATAGATAATCATTTGGGGAAAATAACACTAAAATGTTTGATTTCTACAAGTTTTCAGACTCTTTGACGTGACTCTCACAGTTGAGCTGAGATGCATTGTACTTCCATGAGACGTCCTTGAGATTCCTGAGTCCATAACTAAAGTACACAAAGGGTAATTAAATTCTTCAGACGTAGCTTGTGAAGTTTCTATAAGATCTAACAGTCAACTGTGTATATAAGGATAAAAATGAAGCCATGAGGTCAAAAAAGATAGAAAAGTCTGAAAGTGGAAGGATGAAAGAAATGTTCTCATGCTTTGACAATGCCAATAAGCACAGTAACCTCTATCATTCTTGTGTATAAAAGATTTAGAAATCTCTCCAAGCTGATCTAACTTTATAACTTTAATACAGAGGACACTAGTCATTCATGTGACTCACTAGCTAATACTTTTTAGCGCTGCCCTAGTGGCTTCCTGGAGCTTTTTCAAAAATGTTTGAAAATTGAAAAAGATGGGGGTGGGAAATATATTTTTTGTTTTAATTTGGTTTCTGTAGGAGGACAAACATGACACAAACATTCTTAACTTTTTGCAATGCTATAAAAATGTGTAGAATAAATATAAAATTTCAACATTTCCGTCAACAAAGATTTGCGTCATAGCCTGTGACACACGTTTCTTTCAGCTGGGCGGGGGGCGAGGCAGGTGGCTGTTGTAAAACCAACGGGTGTGTGGTGGGCCCTGGAGAGCACAGGGGAAAAGAGGAAAATAGCCGAGGAGAGATTCTACAATTCTTGGACCGAATCATTTGCATTCATAGTCAATGCAGAAGGATTACTTGAATGTTTGCTCTGTAGCGAGAAGTTGTCAAATAATAAAGGACCGTACTTTCCGGACTATAGAGCATACCTTACTATAAGCCGCACCTACAAATTGTTTACAAAAAAAAACAACAAAAAAACTGGAAACGTAGATATATAAGCCACACGGTTCAAAGCGTGGGGAAAATTACCAGCTTATAGCCCGAAAAATACAGTAATGTGGAAAGACATTTCCAGGGAAGGTGCTACATTAGCTGCTGCGTCAAGATTAAAGTTACATCTTACATGCCCGATGTTGAGAAGCTGTCCAGTGATGTCTGTAAACAGAAGTCACATTAAACGAGTAAGAACACAATCCTGTTTTAGGCACATATATTTAGTAACAAAGTGGTTGTTTTTATAAATTGATTAGTAATTTTTGTCAGTATATACTTAGAATGACACTTAGCTATATTATTGTGTTTAACATCCTCTGGTCCGAGGATGGCTGCGTTGGTTGTGTGTCAAAAGAGAAAAGGATGCTGCTTTTTTTTTTTTTTACCATTGCACTGACTTGCTTGGCATTTGTACAGAAATCAAACTTAAACTGTATTAATTTAATTTGATATACATTACCTTTTCAAAAGGCTGTTGTTTTATTTCATAACTGCACTTTGTGTTTTATTGCTCTCCGTTTGTTGCCCAGATAAGGGGCACGTTAAGCACGTTCCGTTTTGTTGTTTTTTCAATCACACACTTAACGTGATTGTTTACAAGGAGCGATCGTTGTTATGCAAACTGCATTTGGGAGCAGATTTTTCGAGTTCCAAAAGGAAAAGTATCCTTTCCTGTCGAATCTTCATAATAAAAATGACATCAAAAATCAGATTTTTTTATTGCGTTTATTTAATTTTATCAATGCAACGAAAAACACAATACATTAATATTGTAACGGGAAGTAAACTTAAAGCACCATCGTACAACAGAGTCACGTGGTGCATCATTCCTTCCAGGATTCATAGCAGGGAAAATAAACATTTAATCATGAAGATTATGAATGTACGCACTTAGTCGTTTTGGTAATAGGCTAAAATAGCAAATATAAACATCCTCCGCTCCTGTGTTTCCTTCATTATAAGCCTTGTATAAGGCTTTTAATTTTTTGTGGCTCTAGACCGATTTGTTTTTTGTTCCAATATGGCTCTTTCAACATTTTGGGTTGCCGACTCCTGGCCTAGGAGACTAGACAGATTATAGGTGGCTCTTAAGCCTGAAAATATGAAAAGAACAAAATTTTACTGTATTTTAATGTACTTGTGGCTATGTTCTGTTTCCCATTAAAAGTTTTAAGTCCCAGAATAACTTAAATAAAACATTAAAGATTATTTACAAAATCAAATGCAAAGCATCACTTCACTAACTAAGGGGTCTAAAAAAACTCATATATTCTGGGTTTCCCCCACAGAACTTGCTAAGCCCAGTGGTAGGGGCACTATAGGGCAGTCATGCAGTGGCCTAACGTTTTTTTGAGTTAAATAGTTAAAGTTGACAGGAAATTTGACAATATCACTAGGTAATCGTGTGTTATTGGAAGGCGTTATTAACAATATCTAAACACCAACTATAAACTTAAAAAAGGCAAACATTAAAAAAATCTTAAATAAATAAATAAACAATACTGAGCCTGAGATGTATATATCTGTCTTTACCAGTCACCTTATTAGTGATACCTGTGTAATTACTTTTTAACACAAAAAGTCTTTAGGTGTCTAGATGTGATTAAGACGACAATCACAATGGGAAGGAAAGGGAATTTTAGTTACTTTGAATTTGGCCTGGTTGATGGTGCCAAGATCTAGTGTCTAATAAAGATTAAATATCCAATGAGCAGCGATATTTGTAAAAATGCCTTAATACCAAAGTTCAAATAACATACAATTTTGCGGTGAGACAAGAGTCGGTCAAACAACTTTTTGATATAAAAACCATCTCAGAACATGAAACCTGTCAAGAGATGAGACACCTGGGCTACAGCAGCAGAAATCTACTCCAAGTGTCAGTCATGTGGGCTAATAATAGGAAACCGAGGCTACACAGACTCAGCAAAATAGGACAACAGATTGTGAAAATCCTTGCCTGGTCCTACAAATCTTGATTTCACCTGGCAGGGTCAGAATGTGGAATAAACAACAGAAAGGCATTGATCTGTTCTGCCTTCTATCAACAGGCTGCTGGTGCTGTTATGGTGTGGGAGACATTTTCTTAGTGCATTGTGTCCTTCTTGCATTTCGGCATTGTTTTACGTGACAACCTTGTTCTTGACCAAGTCTATATTTTTTCATAAACACAATGACCCATCTTCCTATGTCCTAATGGACAAGTTAACCCAACCATCTAAAGCTACTTTCATGAAAATGACTTCACTATACTCTACTGGCCTCCACAGTCATCAGATGATTATGCAATGTGGCATCTTTGGGGTATGGTGTAAAAGGGGAAGTGACATACCTGGATCTGGGAAATCTATCTATTTTGCCTCTTAATGGTGGCAAAATAGAGATTAAACCAGATCTAGCTAGGTATACCTATTAAAGTGGCTGGTGAACATAGAATTTTTTTTTTTCATTTGGAAATGTGTTGATTTACAAGGTTACATTTTATATCAAAGTAAAAAATTGAATTGCAGAAACTGAGGACCCCCAGTTAAGACTCAGTTATTACTGTTTTCTAAATGCAAGGTTTCTCCTTTACTATATACATTCGTAGCTGGATGGCTCCAAAGACCTCGTTTAACCTCACATTTAAAATTTAGTCTCTGCCTACATTTCCACAAAGGCTTTGCCAAAATGCAAATGCTTTTGTATGTGTATGTAGTTGAAATGGGCCAGCTAATGCTAATCTCTGCTAATCCTCTGAGAAGCACCCTCAGAGCTACATTATCTTGCTACTGAGTTGCTAAGATAGAGAGTGGAGGAGAAGAGACAAAAATGATGTCTGCGGACATATGTGCAATAAATACTGAATAACATGGGAATGACACAAAACTGTCTAACCCCTGATCACTCCCCCAGTGACAACTTTAGATGAACATCAAATCTTCGGAGAGCTGCTGGAACAGACAATGTGAACCACGGTTCAGTTGGGATGGTATTGGGTACTCCTTTTTTCAGAAGCAAGCGCTAATCTCAAGATTTCCTAATGCAATGGTCACCTTAATCTTAATCTTATTACAAAGTGAGTCCAAGAGCAAAGGACCCATATGAGATGTATGGAGTCCGTTTATGCATCTAATCACAGAATCACAGGAAATTCTGATCACAGAATCATAGAATTTTACTTTGACTTGCCCTTACATATGAAGGTAGACGGTCACAAGAGAAACACAATTTAGGTTCATTGCATATTAAGATACATATGAGTAACAATAAATGACTTATTACTTATTAACTATCAGTTTCTGCAACATTGTATTAGTTTTAAAGCATCTTTGATTTCCTTAATGCTCACTTGTATCTGACTGAAGTAATACTGAAGTAATTTTGGGTTGGTAAATGGACTGAACTTATATAAATCTTTTCCCATCATTTTGACCACTCAAAGCTCTTTACACTAGAGTCAAATTCACCAGTTTTCTCTCACAAACGCACTCATATTTATACACTGATACGCTGATCGATAGGCAACTTGGGGTTAAGTGCCTCTGCTCAGGGCCACATCGACCTACAACCCTCCAATCACAAGATGACTACTCTACCCAAAAATCACAGTCGCCCTGTTTTGATAAGCAAAACATAACCATGTTTTACACTTAAAACAAAGAGAAACTTTTTAAAAATAATGTTTTTGAATCAAAATATGAAACACTAGTGCTGTGTTAGCTTGAACCAGTTTGGACATTAACCTGCTAATTTGTATCCGATTAGGCTTTTAAAATGGCATATCTTCAAGCAGAAGTATTGCTTGAATGGCTTGTGGTGCTTTATCCCTTTGTACCTTGATTTGCAAAAACTAAGGACATAATCTTTGAAGTGGCAGTTCTTTTGATATCTAGTGGGTACTTGTCATTCGGACAAGATTATCTTGATTGAAATGATAGTAGAAATGCAAAATGGTAGGAGGAAGCTGTTAACAGTGAAAGAAAGCAGACATGCACCAGGAAAAGGTGATGAGTTGTTTATGAGATATGCACAAGTGTATATTGTTCCTGTGGCTTGCTCAGTATCCGGAATGGCATGTTACTGGCCACCGCTGTGTCACCTCTCTCTTAAAGTCTCGCTGAGATGAGATGAGACAGGGATGATGGTTACAGCAAAACAATCTGTAAGTCTGTGTGTCATAAATGGGTTGAAGGTGAGGGTATAAGAGAATTAGATTGATATGGAGGGGGTGTACCAGGATGAATGGCAGTTAATTGAAGTGGCCCCCAATGAGAACAAAGAAAAAAGAAAACAGACAAAAAAAGAACAGCAGCCATGCATGACATATCCAGGAAATGAGCTTTGACACAGCTTCACTCTGGTTCTCAAACACAAACTCACACACACAATCTAACAATTGCAATTATCCTGAAGCGTGATGAACCATTTAAGTATTTAGGCTATGTGGGTGCAATCGCAGAGATAGGAGACAGTGTTTTAAAAGGTCTATTCATTTTTCTTCATACACATGAACATCGATGCAGTAGAATGGTGCATAAATGCTGATAAATTGTTTTCACTCTTTTTTTCCAGAATTTTCAGAAAATAGCATGGGATTCTTTATTATGTAGACTTTAGTTGCTGAGGATGCTTGAGATAATGTCTAAAATATCCCAATTAAATTTAAGGGTTTGCACATAATTGAATTTTTGCATAACAAAAGTAAACTGTATCACTGTATCAAATGAAGAAAAAAAAAGTTTGATCCATTAAACCCAGTTTTATTATCTAGACATTAGCATAGTCCTTTAAAAATGTTGAAAGTAATTCGTCATATTTTATGAGAATAAATGAAACCCAAACAGGAATTACAACCAAAGCATACACTGAAAAAGAAAGGAACACAAAGGTTCTTCAGCATATAACTTAAGGGTTTAGGTGCATGGGAACAAGATGGCTTACTTGCATGTACAAAATGGAAAAAGAAAGACAACATGGTAATGCATGCATGTGACAGTGAGGTGCAAATTGTCAAAGAGGTGAACTGACCAGTGACTAGCTTCATTGCTAACTCAAAGCAATGAATCAACTGCAGTTCCCTTGTTCTACCTCGATTTTTTTTCTCTTCACAATCACGGGTGTAGCTTTGTTGAAAAGGTGTATCAAGTCCGATTTGAGAGGTGAAATTTAAAGTGCTATAGACTGTTTTTAAGAATTCTTGTACATCCCACTTTATCTCAAAAGAAAGGGAGCAGATGCTTCTGTTTTTGTTGTTTGTGTGTGTGTGTGTGTGTGTGTGTGTTGCACTTTGTAGCTGGTCCCAGGGCATCTGTTTCACAGCTGAATGCACATGGAGGCCATGATGAAAATCAGGTTGTAGTTTGTTTTCCATTTTCTGTGGTTGAAATAATGCTCTGTTTTAGTTTTACCACTGTGCTGGATGTGATTTGTCTTCTGAAGTTTAGATTTGCAGAACAGGTGCAATATGTTTCTTGTTCCAGGGAAGAAGTTATCTTTTTGTGTATATTAATTTATCAGTTCATGCCTAAACGGAAAGGTGTGAGACATTACAAGCTTTCTGTCATCTTCAGGTTAGATGGAATAGCTCAGATGAAAATAATCTATGCTTATCATCAACCATAAAGCACAGCACATATTTTTTTTGTCGACTCCACTTTTTTTATTTCTCCAAGACGTTGCAGCCAATTGAATGTGAACAATGATTTGTTGTTTTAAAAGTCATAAAATAAACAAAAGGTTCTTTTTAAAGTGCAGAAAGATAAATATTTCTTCAATTTCTTATTTTCTCATTGCATTTGACTACCTTATTCTTTATCATGCCTTTCCAATCCACTGTTCTCTTTTCCTTCTACCTGGATGCTTCATTTCTTTCTTACCTCTAACACCTCCATCTCCGGTGTCACCCTGAGCTTTCATCTCGCCAGGGTGCTTCCTTCGTTAAAAAACCCCAATTGGCAGACAAGCACCCTTGTCAGACACCATTCATTGAACTTGCACAGATATGACAAGTGTTTTAACAAGCACCACTGAGTTTTGCGATACAATGGAAACTGCATGCCAATGGCAAAACAGATTCGGTGACCACATATAGAAGCAGTGAAGTTTGGATGATGTTATGTTGATGTCCTTGTCAGATTTTAAAATAACTTTGCAGCCTTAACGTACTGAGTGAAACAGTTTTGTTTAGCTTTGCTACAGTTTGTCAAAAATGTGACTTTAGAAAGGGACAATCTTTAGAAAGGCAGTGTATGCTGGAAGGTTGTACGACTACTACAGGGACAACCAAGAGACTCTTGAGGCAAATAACCGTGTAGACGAACAGTCTTCAATTCAATTGAAAGTCACTGATTAACCTTGCATACATGCGTTTGGCCCATGGGAAGAAGCCAGTGCACATGGAGAAATGCCCATGTGCCTAAGGAGAGCATGTAAACTAAAAATGGAAAACCTTAAATTTTTTATATAGCCTTATTTTTTTTTTTTTACAGCCTTATAATAATCTGATTCTTCTGATTATCAATCAGAATAATCAGATTATTCTGTTTGAAATGACTTTTTCAACACTTCCCCGGACGCCAGAGATTTGCACAGTGAAGATTTAAATGAGATACCGTTTCTTAGGGGATTGTTATTTTTAACTTTCTGGTTGTGGTTCTTCTTGTTGAGGATGCTCCAATGGAAATTTTGTGGCCAGTTTTCTGAAAGCTTTACTCTGCTTCTTCCATTTTACCAAATTGGGATTTTTTGTTTTGCATTTACAGTTTGAAGAGGCAGGATTATGTAAAATCAACTTGTGTGAGTTTTACATCATGTTATAATGTTAGCCCCTCATCATTATCTTACCTGGAGTGTTGCCTTGATTCTTTTATGCATGTTTGAAAAATCCTTTAATTTGGCAGCAATTCAACAGTGCAAACCGCCTGGGTGCACTGAGGCACAGGTCCTCCTGAGAGCTGCAGTTTCCAAGCTACCGAGCTGACACCTCACAGGGTACCTATCACCCACGACTCCCCCACCCAGATCCTTCAGACTAGCCAGCAGCAATTAGCAAACACCTGGTAGAACATTGGGCATCTACAGTACTTAACTTATTGTACAATCTACTTGTCAGTGCAACACTGGTAAAAAGTTTGTTAAAAGGTTAATAAAGGAGTGATGTGACAACTTCCTGAAGGCAAAGTTTCAGAAACAGCAGGAGTTTTTAACTTTCCTGTTATGTTGCGGGTCAAATTTACCTGTTTTAAAGTTTAAATTAAAAAAAAAAATAGTTGGAAGTATTTTTTTTTGCATGAAACTTTTTCTATTTGTCTTAATAGGTGCACTCTACATATAAATTGAGAATGTATTCATTTTACGCATTTGTAAACCACCCTGCATCTACATATTACATAGATACTGTTCAGGTCAATTTGACCCGGCAGTCAAGTTGAAGTGCAAAAAAAGATACAAAAATGTCCAATTCTACATGTTTCCTTGCAGCTATGAACCATATTTCACCACACACACACACAAACACACGCCACCGTAAACATACATGCACACGCCCACGCCCCCACACACACGCACACAATTGAACCCAGAATTTTATATACACCAAGTAAAATGGCACTTCCAGCTTTTTACATATCTGCCTGAAGTTTAGTGACATCATATATTTCATATAGTTATCTCGTTATTGTGGCATTCAGCAAATAGGAATAATTCAGGTAATTTGTCAAAAGTTTTGTTTTTTAAACACCGGCATAGTTGTACTGAATTACACAAGTTATTTGATAATTGTGCACCAGTACAGCACACTTAAAAATACCAGTAGCCACAAAAGCTTGGTCAAACATTTAAAAACACAACTTTAATTTGTTCAGTCATTGTAATTAGGAGTATACAAAATAACATAAATAATAAAGAATCTGAAACTGACGAAACCAATACGTTGATTACCTTGGTCAAAAAATAAACTGCAACAAGCTTTCTTTTAAATAGTTCAGAGTAATAAAGCATGACCTCTCTCAGAGCACAATGCCTATAATTCGACTCAATAGATATGCCATCGATACCCTTGAGTTTTCTTTATTATTGGGACCGATACAAATATTCATATCGGATCGGTGCATCTCTACTTAAAGCATGTGACACCATCATAACAAGTGTTCCACATTCCCTGAACAATGATCTAAGCCAAAAAGGATACCGTCTCTGATACTGAAAATATATGAAGGGCATGTTTTATAGACCATGACATATAATTTCCTCTCTTCAGAGAGCTACATACTGCCCCTCTATTTCCATCAGAATGCAGCCAGGCTCCAGTGATGAAACTGTTACACTTGCAGGTTTGTTCTTGTTGTTTCATTCCCTATGTCCTTTATATTCTCCTCCCCTGTCTGTGTCGCCAAATTAAATGAGACTTCAGCTTCATATCAGTGCAGTTCAGCTGCATAAAGGTTATGTGCATCTAAATGACAGTTAATATGCAACATCTGCCAGAGGGGCTCAGATAATGTCCTAGCTAAGCATTTCTGTGTCTGCTTCTGTACATTTTGCATATACTAGAGTGGATTATAAATTTCCATAATAGAACCAACAAGCCAATACAGGTGAAAGTAATGTGGATGTGATGTTTAGATTCAACATCTGTCTGGAATTAATCTTGATTTTGACAGTAAAATGATAAACTATAAACTAGTTTGAAAATAATCCGTAAGGTCATACATGTAAGACTGAGAGTTTTTTCAGACTGTATGTAGTGCTTTTTTATAAATACCATTAATAAGTGTCTTGAAGCACAATAACATGGCATATAACAATGTAAGACTAGTGGTGGGTTCAGTTGAAATTTAGTAACTGAAACTGAACTTTAATGCTTTATTTAACCCATCTTATTCTTAATTAAAATTAATAATTTACATTAAGAGTTTTTAACATAGCTACAACATGTTATAGCTGATTGAAGTTCAACTAGCTTGGTAAATAGCATACAAAACAATAAATGAATTAACAGTAAAACCCTATTTTTAAAACAACTTCTCTCTCATACATGGTGCAATGTTGCATCTACTCATTGCGTAAATATTTAGTGACTATTTAAGGAAGAAGTCTCTAACTTTGATCATCACTAGCAAATGTCGTGCAAGGTTTGGAAGCATCCCTCCCCCAATACACCTTAGTCAAATATAGGGTTTATTACCAGATTGCAGAACAACAGTACATGCTGAGAAGTTAATCCAGCCATTGAATTCATCTATGCATGAGCAGTGATGCATCTAAACATTGCAGAAGAGTTGCTCATAAGGACAAGAGATTCAAAATCTTGAATGTTGCTCTTTTATCTTATTATATCATAATTCTTTAAAATTAATGAATTTATTTTAGCCACAAATTTTAAAAGTGCATCTCAATAAGAAATCTGTTTAATACAAAGCATGTTTGAAATGTTTCCTTAAATCTAATTTTTTTTATCATATCCAAGTAGCTGTAAAACATTTTTGCTAGTATACTTTCCTTTGTGAACCTACTGGCTCGGCATGCAGCCACTTAGGCTAATTTAATGTGAGAATATGGTGTTGCTGAAACTGTTGTGATCAAAACATTGATATTGAAAATAAGTTAATGAGCTCAGTGCCTTAACTGGCAGAGGCAAAGTACTTTTCTAACATTGCTGAATCAATATTGTTGTATCATTTAAGTAAATTAGCTCTCTGCTGGATTGCTGTGTATGAAAATATCATGTTCAATAAAAGTATAATTTCAAGAAAAAAATGCTGTAGTCTTAAATTGAGTGCATTCAACTTGAGTAAAAGAATAAATGACTGGGATCCAAAATTAAACGCACTGCTACTCTGATTGAAGTTACAGACATTGTTGGAAATATTTGGTGTTATTTCTGTATATGAGTCAACAAATTAGTCTGGGTAGTTTGGCCAGAGAACTGGGTTCTTGACATTTATCCACTGTAGATGTTGCTTTTTCTCTTCTATATATTGTAATAATCTCCCGAGAAACAACCAAGGGAGCACTGCTAAAATCATCAAGTATTGATCTGGCCTTTGAGCTTTCCAAACTCCCAAACCAATCAAGCATGTGCAGGATGCGACAGAACAAGCGCGGTCTATGTCCCAGAGGAACAACAACCAAAATGCTGATGCCAGATACCACAGGGCCCCTTTAATTTTCTGTGCTCAGGCCTTTAGAGTTCAGAGGTGGCTTGGCACCAAGCAGAGCACACACTCAACATTAGGCAGGACATATTTATATTCTGGATCACTGGAGAAATTGCTGACATTTTTAGACAAATTGATGCTCATATATGTCTATCACAAATGTTTGAAAGCATATGATGCAAGAACTGATATACTGCTACCTTTTGCTGTGGTTGGAAGAAATGCTGTGTTGTGTGGTAATAGTTGAACATCCTCCTTTTCGGCCTGCTGACCAGCAGTGCACATCAACAGGTTATGGAGGGGAACTGTCTGCCACTTTCTCTGGCATTTTTTGAAAATTATTTTAAATTATTGTAGCAATATGACAGGAGTTTTAAAATCTTCATATGACTTGACACAAGAAACCTTAGCTTGGGAAGTAACAAGTAACAATGATAAATTAACCTCAAAATAAGTACATTAAATGTACCAAGCTTACAGAGTCTATTGTGCAACCACAAGGATCTCCCTCACTGTCTCACCACACTTCCATTTCCCTATGCTCCGTCTTGTAGAGGGGAAACATGACTTGTTTACAGTCTTTGTAGTGACAACTAAATGAAATCACATTTTCCATCAGTCAGTGAGCTAATTGAAGCTAGCTCTTCCATTAGCTGTCTGCTCACATCTGCTTTGTTGGGAGCCAGACCGATCAATGCTTACTCAAGGGCTGGGATATTTGCATACACATACACACCCCATTCACACATGCATTTTCTACTCCTCTTGAAGTTTATAGCTTACAGATGCAATAATTTATCATCATTTTTAATTTCATTTAAAACTATTAGCCATTTAGAGTGAGCTCTGCTGCTCTTTTGTTGTTGTGCCAATACTTAACATTCAATTGTAAATTCAAGGAACATTATAGGATAACACTTCCACCTGTGTGGATGTTAGTATCAGAAAGTAGGAAAGTTGAGTTGCTCCTCTTCTATCCTTTGTGTAGGAAGGGCTCTAGCTGTTCCCGCAGTCTTGGCAAATTCTCCCTCCCCAAATCCTTTTTTGAGTAATTCTGTTGTCCTGCCAACGGTGAGTGAAAGCGCACAAGTGTATTATGGACTGGTCATGCATGAGTAACGAGGGGCCCCTATGATGTGTGTGTGTGTGTGTTTGGTGAGTTGAAGTTTATTCTTCTACCCACAGAGAAAACTAGTTATTATGCACTTGCTTAAGTGGCCCTTTTCTCTTGAGCTATAACACATGCTTGCTTACACCTACATAGCATAGGTGCCACAAAAACCCAAAACAAAACAACCCCCCTCCAAAAAATAATCACACCTCAGCATTGATTAGTAACTTGCTTCTGCAGTTTACTGTAATGAATACACCCACGTCATCCTTCAGTGCTGTGCCTCTCATCCCACCTCCCACTCCCACCACCTAGTGCAATTTCCACACATAATCCATCTGTAGAAGGTTGGGAACAGGTTGCCGTGAGCTTCTCTCTCTGTGTACAAATCAAGCCAAGACAAATGCGACTGTGTTAGTGGAAATCAAAGTGTGACAAGTTTTCACACACCGGCAAGTGATTACTTTGGTGCAGTTTGAGTTTCAGTGTTGTGAGGATTATGGTGATACATTAGTCCAATCTGTGTTGATCTAGCAAAGCGGGAGATGAGCAGCCCGTATGTCAGATTGTCATTTGGATTGGTTTGGGTTTTATATCATGTCTGCTGTCGTCCAGCGTGTCTTGGCAAAAGCGTTTGAAAGCTGTACGCTGTTTGATTTTCAATACATTGCTGATGTCAGTGCAGATTACTGACATCAGCAGAAACATTCATTTATATATAGATATATAAATTTATGTGTATATCAATATAAAGAGATATATAAAGATATACATACATGTATATGGGATACATGTATGTATATCTTATACATATACATATACACATGTGTACATATACACATGTATATGTATATGGGTAACTAAGTATGGAATGGAATGCTCTGTCAGCAGCTTTAAAGAGTAACACCAAAACTAAATAGAGAGGACTCCCAGCTATCACTAATCTCTATTTGGGAACATTAAGGTTTCTCATGCGGCTACACTGAATAAAGACCGGTGGACCAAGCCAAAAGTTGATTTATGCATATGCATTTATTAACAGCAATAAGATGTGTAGCTCACTCTAAACGTAATTGAATTGCTTACCCAAACCAATGTCAATGTTAATAAAAATACAATTACATTCATTCGTGTTGTGGAAGAACATTTATATTTATATAGGTGCAACTGTAAATGAAGATGCACCACTGAATCAGGGATGGATAAGAATAGACAGTTCACCCTTAATCTGTTCTGATCGCTTATAAGTAGGTGTTACGTCCCCAAGGTCTAGGGGTTCAGGGGAGGTGACATAAAAATGTGTCCAGAGAAAAAAGTGGAATGTAAAATGATTTATTACAAAAGATGGTGTCTCAAGAGGCCAAGGGCCGTAACAGTAGGTCAATGATAGGAAGCTAGGTTTGACGCATTTCAGGTCAAACCTAGGTAAGTTCATCAAAAGGCTAATATCATTTTTGATTTGAATACAAATCTACCAAAATTGAAATAGGAAATCAAACCTAAAAAAAATCCTCAAAGAAACAGGAATTTAGTATCCATTATGATAAGCCTAATCAGTACATCCTTGCATTTAGGCTTTTATATTGGTTAATTAGTTTTAAAAACCATGCTAAGTTCTATAACTCTTTCTTTGAAATATGGATTTAACAACTGTCTTTTGGGTTTTATTTATTTATTGTTTTTGGAGTTATGTGTTATATTTTGAAGAAAATAACTGAGTTGAACAATGTCACCTGAACCAGACAGGATGCAAAAAGCCAATGAATAGAATGCCAGCTCCTCCATGTTGTCTGGAAAGTTGTCAGTTCACCCTTAACAAGAACTGGTTCTAAAAATGAATGAATCCATGATTATATTCCATGTTTTTTTAAATTTTAACACACATTAACTACATGATCAGTTTCCGCATACACTCTCAGCTTGTGATGTTTTTCTGATCTCCCTCCATATCAGTGTCTCAGTCACATCAGGTCAAATTTAATCATGCTCAAAAAACACTCACATGCTCTGACCTTTGTCCAAGGTCACACATAACTCATTTGGCATGCAGAGGCTTGTTTGCTGGTGATGCATTGCTCTCTGAACTCCCCTCTTATCCCTGCTAATTTGGTTTCTTCTGTGCAGGCTATTACACACGTGTTTGTGTGCTGTGTGTATGGGTGCATACAGAGTGCTCAAACATGCCAGTTTTCTCATGCTACAGGCATGGCTGTGGTTTCCAGACTTAAATTGTTTTGCTTTCCTGAAGTCACAGAACATTACTCCTGAGCTATGGCAGAAGGTGGTGCAAAGAGGAGAAATGACAGTGCACAAAGCTTGTGTTATGTCTTTGTTTACTTTTGTATATACTCTCTTTTCACCTAATGAAAGATACTGTCAAGATGTCCAAGCGTAATGTACAGCAAAATCCAAACTCTAATTAAATTGACTGGATGTCGCCTCTAAGGGTTGGTAGAGTATTTTATGATATAGTATGTTTAGGTTGGAATCATGTGGAGCTGAAATTAAGTGGTCAAAAAACAGATAGGCAGAGGCTGGGGATTTATTGTTCTTCTCGAATTCTCAGCATGCAGTCAGGCTGAATTAAAATGGCTCTACGAGGTCAGTGTTGGCCCCAGGACAGGCTGACGAAGCGAGTACTGTCTGTCAGTGCCCAGGCCCTATTAAATGATCAGAGACTACCTTCCCCCTGACACCAATTTCCCTGAGATGCCTTAACTGTCTTCTGAAGCCTAGCCCAAAGGTGTCTGTGTGTGCACGCCTGCATGAAATATGCATTTTTGACCTAATTTTAATCTGCTATGTAAAGTGTTTGTATTACATAAATCTCCTTGTTTTGTTTTTTCCCCTCATATGTCAATAGGCTTACTGATGCAAACCATGATCTTCTATGCATACTCAGCCTCAGTGCATGTTAGATAAAAGTGGGTTGAACAAACACACCACAGTGTGTTTGACCTTTGCCTACAGCATGTTTTCCTGTAACTGGTGCAGAGACCTGGGACCAGAATATATCCCTACAGAGCCATTTCAAGAATGCATTGTAGTGCTAAATTGTTTTGATACCCATAGGTCTGAAAGGCCTGAAGATGCTCTAATCTACCACTTTCAGTTATTACTCAACTGTTTGGTAAGTTAAGTAATAATTTTCACACATACAAATATGCAGGCTACTGTTTTTAGTTTTCCCTTACAAAAAGAGAGACGTGAAGATTTAGGTAATGTTATGTACTTTCTCTGAGATAATTAGGAGCTACAATAACAAAGAAGCTCTATTATTTAGCTTAAATTGTGTGCAGTGTTTCCACCAAGAGCAGACTATTTATACATTAGTTTTTAAAGCCAAAGAAATTTTGTTTTTGACAAAAATGGGAATGTCCATAATTGGATGCACCACTCATTGTTTGTGAAAATTCCTTTTTGATGGCAGAGGTATTTAGGAAAAAAAGTAAACAATATGGAAGAGTGGATCCATCCTGACTTGCGTCAGAGGTTCAGCCTGGTGGTGGTGGTAGTGTAATAGTATATAATAATTTCTTGCCACATTTTCTGGGGACACTTGCAGGTTACAAGTTGGAATCAAGGTAAATGTACGTAATAAAGTGGCTTTTGTGTATGTATTGGAGTTCAGTCTTTGGCCTTGTGTGAAGCAATTGCACGAGTTAAAGAAATTGTGTTGGCAGAGTAAAGATGAAAATTATGCATAATTTTTCAACTGTAGAAATCTGGCATGATTTTTTCCGTCATACTTTAATCAGCAACATAGCGACTGTGCCCGTTCTTGCAAACAAGCGCATTTTTGAAATTGCTTAAAGAGAGACAAAAAATCCTGTCAGGAAACAGAAGTAAGAATAATTTTCTTAGCTCACAAACGGCTAGGGTTGACATTTCCTTTCTTTAATGTTTGCAAAACCTTAGAGAAAATACAGTCATGTCTCTGAAAGTTTTCAACACAGACGGAAATAAATATTCAGCCCGCTACTGTTAGTTACTCTTGCTAAAGTAAGACAGAACATGAAAGATTTATTTGATCATATTGTGGCACAAAGGATGACTTGCAAAAAAAACCAAGAGGAGGCTAGACGTCTGGAATTTTCATGTTTTATTTAAAAAACCCTCCCATCTTATATTGGCCGTTCTATTTCTGTCTGTATCTTGCATTTACCCACTCTCAATCTTTGTGGTTGGAAAGCATGAGTTACAAATGACAGAGGCGGCGGGTTTGGGTTTCATTAAAAAATCATCCACAATAGCACTGCAGAAAGCCATTTTCAAGCCAGTTGTTCTAGTTTTGAGTCCTTTGTAAGTTTGTTTTTTCCATCTGTTGAGCTCTTTGTTGATTTTTTTGTTAGATAATACATTCAAAAAGATGTCAAAAGAGTATTGATTTCATAAATTGACTGATACTTTTTATGTAAGATTTTAACATTCCTCATTTTCTCTTTGTGTTAGAAGGTGTGGGGAAGGTTAAATTATTATCGTTTGCAATAATGAAAAATTTTCAGTGCATTGTTGTCTGTTTGACTCTGCTTAATTGTCAGTATTGGAAAAGGGCTTGAGGCATGCAGTTTGGTTACATTCAATTGACTGAAATTGTCTAAAAACTGACCCTGAAAGCAGAAAAAAGTTAAACCTGTCAGCAAACTTTGAAAAACTGGCAGTGCTAGAAGAACTAAAATTCAATTTAAAAACTTTTTCATACATGTGAAATAAATGTAGTGTGTGTGTTTAGAGAATCGTTAATCAAATTGAGTATTCTTGTTTTCAGTATCTCGCCCAAGCCTACACATTACCATTTTAATGACATTTCTCTCCTATTAATCTGCTTACCACACAACCAGTGGTGCAACTTATAAAACTATCAAAGAAGTACTTTGATTAAAAAAATAAAGAGAAGAAAAAAACAAGGCCATAAAAAGAGGGGGAGCAGTAATTAAAAAGCCACACTAATGAAAGAAAACTCATAAACCGGCAATAGCTGTAAAAGAATGGAAAAAGTGCATATGCTGCAGTCCTGAATTAGAAATGTGACATATAAATGGATGTTCTTTACAGCCCAGAAAGTCTGGGTATGTGGCAAACAAACCTCTGCCATCCCCACTTTAATTGTAAAATGTTGAATTCACTAGAGTTTACTCAGATAACTAAATGAAAGCTGATTTCAACATCTTCAGTGTGGATTTAGTAGTTTAGTGGTTGTAAACAGTTCATATTAACCTACATATAGTGAAATCCTGTGTTTTTTTGGACTCTGCTTCTGTTATTTTTCTGTATTGATTTCTAATTTTCTTTCATCTGTGTTTGTTTCATCTGTTAGTTTAGTAATTTTTATCTGGTTGCTCTTGTCATGTTTTACTCTTAGTCTGATCTAAATTTTATTCCGTGTGATAGTTACAGTTAGATGGATTTCTTTGTTCCCGTGTTTGTCCTCCCTTGTTGCTTCGTGTCTGTCTACCATTTAGTCCACTTCCCCAGCTGCTAGTCATTTACCTCATTAAGCTTCACTCACTACTAATGTGGGGATCTTCCCTTTAATTTTTAACATACAATAGTTACAATAGTTATTTTAGTTATTTATTGTTTTCATAATACTCTGAACATTAACCATTTAAAAACCAAGCATGCAAAAGCTTATTTTAACATGGATGTTTGTTTATTTCATGGGTTTGCAAATTTAAAAAAGTTCCCTAGTCCAATGAGTCTTGATTTCACCTGCAACATTCAGATATTAGAGTCAAAATTTAGTTTGCACAACATGGAAGGATGGATCCATTCAGTTTTATCCAAGGTTCACACCATGAATGGTGTAATAGCACGAGTGATACTTTCTTGGCACATTTTGAGCCATTTAGTGCCAGTCGAGCATCATTTAAACAGCACAGCCCAATTATGCTGTTCTTGCTGATCCTGCACATCCCCTTTTGACAAAGTGTACCCGTCTTCTGATGGCTATTTAAATTAGAATAATGCACCATGTCAAATTGCAGTCACCTGATCTCGATGCTAAAAAAGTCCTTTGGGCAGTGGTGGAACAGGTGCTTTCACCTCATTGATTTGCACTCAACAATTCTGCATTATTCTATCATATCAATAAAGACAAAAATGTCTCGGAAGCATTTTCAACACATTGTTCACTATATTTTTTCAAGGAATTAAGCTAGTTCTGAGGGCAAAAGAAGGGGCAGAAGTCTACATTAAATGCAATATGCATATGCATTATTGACACAGCATCATCATCTGAATAAAACATTCATGTTGTTTTGGCTCCAGAAAGAGATGTTTCATTCATAGACGATCTTGAGGAGTTCAGATTCAAATGTACTTGTGCTGGGTCTCTTTAGGTGCCAGTGGGTATGTTTTGCAGTGTGTTTGGGTTCCTGGTTGTGCTTCTATTGAAGAGGTGCACAACCAAAGAACAAATACTTAATTCCACAACACAGATATTTGACCGACACTATGTTACAGTGATATGATTCTTTTTTATTTCCCTCTAGTAGTTTACCATCAAGTATATATCTACTTTACATATACTTTTTAGAAGAGAACACGTGAAAAGTTAAGATGGTAGACAAAGCAATCATTTTCACTGTGTTTCCCGCAATAAGTTTCAGTAAGTTTGCACATCGGTTATGCGAAGTCTATTTTACTATCCATGTCAGTTATACATACACATTTATTTCTACAGCAACTAAGTCCACGCTAATTAGCACATATCCCAAGGATTTAGATTTATGAAACACTGTCTCCTTTTCTTAAAATGCTTTTTCTATTTTAGGGGAATATTAAAACAGCACCGTCAAGTTTCATATTTTTGTCAGTTGCTTCTTTAAAACCCTAAAAAGAAAGATCTCTCTGTTTCCAATAATTTGCAGACTTTTTTGAATATAAAATGAGCTTAATAACAGGAGATTGACACTGAGACTATATACTCTGACAGATCTTGTTGAAGTGGAACAGCACAGTGTATGCTCTACTTGACAGGACAAGGCAACGAAAACTTTGTGGAGGAGTGTCAGCCACTTCTTATTGACTATAGTCAGAATAACCAGTTGTGGAGATTTGTGCCAAACATTTGGAAGAAGAGTGGACATTTACCGGCCAGTGACATGTAATGAATTTAGATTCAGGCTTAAATACTTTCCATGTAGGAAAGATAATTTAAAAAAAGATCTACAGTATATGCATAATCAGGTCAAGCTCAGTATTGATTGATGTCAAGCAAGGTCAACCAGGTATTGATGTAAACATAATTTTTAATGGATGCACCCCTCTGGCTAGTAATGTTAAGTTTTTTTTGTATATTTATATTTCTTGTGTAAATACACACCAGTGTAAACTAGGGTTTAGAGGAATGTATGTTCAGTCCTCATTAGGGTTAAAGCTTAAAGTCTGGGTTTAGAGTTAATTCAAGAAGGTTATCATCTATGGGATATATTTTGCTACTGTTCTGCTGTAACAAGTTAATTTCCCCACTGTGGGGTTAGTAGAAGACTTTTCTATTCTAAATCAGAGTGGGAATTTTAGTAATTTAAAGCTTTTCTGCATATAAAACATGTGAAACACCTACTGCTACACTAGAACAGGGTTGTCCAATAGTAGGAGGGCAGTAAGTAGTCCTCGAGAACTACTGCCCTACAACCTTTAGGGCAGTAGTTCCAATACTGCTCCAATACTCATTAATCAACACATGGCTCATGCAGAAGAAGTAATTCTATCTCTACTGTTAATAAAGCATTTTTTGGGGGTTGTGACATAAATATATACTGGAAATGTAGTACAAAGTTAAGGCATATAGAAATAAAAGATATCTAACAAATGAGTAATCTTAAGTTTTTTAAAAGTTCTGATGTACTGATGATGCGTTCCTATGCAATTCTGTTCAATCTCACCTCTCCTCAGTGTGCTGTCTGGGATTTCCTCTATTGACATCAATTTCTCATGTTGAATTTCAACTGGACTAATCAGCAAACAGAAGGAGGAGTTGTGAATGAGGATGTTGATTTTCTGAGCTGTTTTAGAATTGTAATCTGCTTATGGTCATAGTTTGGCAGTGTAGGAAGTGAACGAAGCCATTCAGTCCATGTTGGCCACACTTCCAAATATTGAATTAACATCAACAGCCATGTCTTCATTAAGCCCTTTTCTGGTGGTTGTTTACAGTATGCAAAATTTCCAGTAAGCTTTATAGCGTTGAACATGGCCAAGCATTTGGGTCAAATTTAAAATTTCAACAGAGTCCACGCCTCCAATAAGCAATCGTTTCTCAATAGCTGAGGGTCCAGATCCTCTGAAAGAAGCAAAGCACAGAACAAGGGACTGTTTTTTTTTTTCTACCAGGCTACCTATTTTAGTTTGTTTCACTTTTTCTTAAGGAGCTACATTTTCTCTTTCTCTTTTGACTTTTCCCTTCAGGGGTTGCCAAAGTGAAACATCTCCGATGTTTCCTCTGCATCTTGCAAGCCAACACAGCCTACTATAAATTATAACATTTTCTAAGGTACATCTATGAAATACTTTACTTTGTTTCTGTGCTTTCTCTAACTGCAGTTTGAAACACCACCGTGATACCAAATATAGCTAACTTGAGTGTTTGTCCTACAGTAACAGATTGCACTATAATGAGTGTTGTGGTTACCACAACCTGGTAGCACTTATGTAAGATGTGTTCACTGATCAGAAAAGATCAGAACATTGAGTCAGGGCCAATCAGGCTGAAAATCATTAAATTCCTTTCACCAAGTGGTTTCTCTCTGTATTTGTACAAAAATGTCAATACATTTTTTCTACTTGTGTGGTCACATAATTTGTTCTTATTTGGTGAAATTGGTTAACAAGATTCGATGGTAAACAGAAACACATTAAAAAGACATACATAATGGGCAAAGAGGCTCGGAGCTGCCAACTCAACTTTGTGACTACATGAATCAACAGAGGACAAAAAGGCCATACCTTGTAGTGTTGTTTACTTTCAGGATAAATATCTCATTCTTTTTTACAAAAAGCTAAATATAGCTGCTGTTGGTAATCCAAGTCTGGATTCTGATTGTGAGCACAGGGGAGACCAACCTCTCAGGTAATCCCATACTTTCAATTGACTTCTACCTTCCTGTCTCTCATCTTGCTTTACCGTCAGATTTTATTTATATCTTCTTTTTGAGCAAGTATTTGGAAGTTTTGCTTTTAACATACTCACCAAAATCTCTGAATAAAAACAGAATTCCTGGGATTCAACTTCTATCAGCTGAAATTTGCTGTCCAAGAAAAAGTCTTATTGGCTTATCACATGCAGAGAAGAGCCATTCACATAATCCTTAAGCGGCTTGAATCCAACACATCCATCCCTGTCAGCTATTGTTCTGTTCAGGAAAACGGATAGCATTTTCCGCGTTGTGCTGAAAGCAAGGCACATACATTTAAACAGTGCTGCCTGGTGAGCCATGCTTTCATGTATCATTGTTTGTTGCATGCTGCTCTGTTTGATTGTGTTGCAAATTGGTTTACTGTGTGTGTTTTGTGTGTTGCTTAGGAAATGAAAATGAGTTTCAGCACATGGAAAAATGTCTTTATTTAGGTTGTAGTAAAAATAAAAGAAGCTTAAAATAGTTCTCTACCATTCGGTTGTGAAATTGGCTAAAAATGACCATTGTTGTCAGTAATCCAACAATTTCTGCTACAAAAGCAGAGTTGAGTGGCTGTGAGAGACTCTAAAGCAGTCCATTACCGGTGTCAAACTGTGCCTAAAGTAGCACAAGACCATGTATGCTAACTGATGCTCATATAGGCAAAAGACAAACTTCACATGGTATGTCAGACAAATTTGTTTACCCTAAATTGGGCATTAGTGCAGCATGTCAAACTCAAGAATAAAGCAAGTGCAGTTGCGGTTCTCAGATCTTTTTTTTTTTACTTTGTGTCCGTTAGTGGAGTGTGAGGGGTTGTTCCCTAGGCAACCTGACCAGGGTCAGCATGTTGTGCTCTTTGACTTGCTGAGTGAGTTGCCATATGCAAATAAGGCTGGTGCCTTCAATCATTAGCATTAGAGCGCATTTGCATAATATGCACTTTTGCTTGTAAAAAAAAAAAAAAAAGTAGGCCATGAGTGAGGCAGAAAAAAAAAAAAGAGTTTGAGTAGTGTGTTTTCTTTTCCAACGAAACAAAGCTCTTTGACAAACACATTATTAGATAAAGCCACACTCCTACAAAACAAATAAGGTTCTGTCAGACAAGTTTGTGTGTGTGCTGTTTTAATGAGGTTGATGCCTACTAACTATGCTCTGGTTGACATATTGTGAAGAAAAGACAGAATATGTTTTCAGTGTGTGACACAGATTGACTGTTGTTTAAAGTAAAGCTCTATACCTTTCATGCTGTATGTGTATATCAGTGTTGAAATCATGGATTTGTCTTCAGTTAGTTTCTCACAATTTATTCTCAAAAGATCAAAAAAGACCACAGCAACTGTGTTCAGGTGTTGACAGTTCTTTTTAGTGTTTCTATCTGTTGGTGTTCCCGAATGTCTCAGTTTGTATTAACCCTGGTGTAGGATATCTTTGGATGTGAACAGTATTGTGAGTAATGTGTTTTTTAGTAAAGTAATTTTATGCTAAATCTAGCTAGATTACGGTTTTGGTCCAAAAAGAGGACTTTAAAACTGGTTAAAATAAGAACAACAAGTTTGGCTCTATAGTGGGAATGCTTGAAGGATATTGAGGATATTATTTATATGATTCTTAGAAATTGTTAAGAGGCTGCTTAGTTTCTGCAGCCTATATTGTTTTATTTTCTATGAAGCAAATGACAAGGGAGAACAAAATCTTTTTATTTGTCATGACAGTGTCTTATCTGCTAGATACGTTTTACCACTGCATACATCAGCATGGTGTATTAAATTGAGACATTTTGACATGTCCTAATATCATCGTGGGTAATTATTCCTTTTTCTCTATCATGAAAGCAATGCATGGTTCTATCTTTTGTACTTAAATGTAACAAATGGGCATTTATACAGTTTTCTTCATGTCATTTTGAAATTTTTGACTGTCCTTTTCTTAAAAAGAAACACACTACTATGAAACTTGATGCTGCGCCACATGATTGTTTCTCAGTCTAATGTCAACATAAATTTCTGATCTTACTTTTCCACATGTTATGTTATGGCCTTATTCCAAATTATGTTAAATTATTTCTTTCATCAAAGTTCTACACACTAATACTTCATTATTTGAATGTGGAAAAAAGATTTAGACTTTTATACAAATATCCCCATAGCATTATGCTGCCACCACCATCCTTCACTCTAGGCATGGTATTGATCTGTTGGTGAGCCGGGCCAGGTTTCCTAAGAAACGTTTGCTTCACAATTATGTACTAATTTGTTGTGATCTAGCACATGACGTTCTAATAAAATACATCGACAATTATGGTTTTAACATGAAATTGTAAAAATGTTCAGGGGATATGAATACTTTTACAAGGCTCTACATGTGTTACAAGGAATCTTTTTAATCCCATATGGCATGCCACATATTGTCCTAGAGGCTAACCCCGCCCATGGCTTTGATTTGGTGAGTGAAAAGATAATTATTTCACCTTTCACTTGAAATTTATTATCAGCGGGAGAGAGAGACAGGTAAATGACAGGTAATTGCTTTTCAGAGTCAACACCATTCTTCCTCCAATACACGAGAGCAAGTGGGGAGAGATGAGGAATAGAAAAAGAGCTGGTGAGAACAGCGAGGCAGAAACAGAGTGGGATGAATGAGAAGGAAGGGCTAATTTCCATAATGAAAAGGTAATAATTTGTGGTGTTAGTGTTAGTTTCAGCCGAGTGTCTACGGCATGTCAGTTCCTTGCCCGAGGTCATTGTGTGGTACCAGCCATGCATACTAATTTGTTAACAAAACCTGCACGGCCTGCCCCTTCTCAAGAATGTCAGTTTCACCTTTCTCCCCTTTCCTCACTTCTTTCCGATTCAGTCAACACCCACTCACTTTTCACTCATCATCCAGCTTCATCACTTCCTTTTATTTCCCCACATTTCCTTATCTTTTTATATGCTCTATGTGGCAATAACAAACAGAGCAATGAATTATATGTGTGTGTGTGAGTGTGTGTGTGATCTCAAAGGCAAAGGAATATGATTTTATAGTTCCTCTGACTTGTCCTGTTTTTTTTTTTATTGCAACATCGATAAAAGATGCTTCTTTCTTTTTGCACTTAACACACAGACACACACAATCCCTTCAACTCAGCAACATGAATGATTTAGGACAGTGCACATTGACTATCTGCCACCTGCCTTGGGCTCCGCTCAGGCCCACCTAGCTGCTGGCCCTGCATGTTAATGCCCAATGGATAGGGACTTGCATGTTAACATGCAGCAGGACACGAGGCAGGTTGACAGATTGACGGAGTAGACACTGTACACCTCCACAGCTAGTTCAAAATGAGACATTGTCATGTCAAGGGAGCTCTTCCTTCAATTTGCTTTTTTTTTTGCACGTGTTTAGCACAAGTTGCTTCCTATGAATAACTAAAATGCTGTAAAATTCAAAGGCATTTAATCATGGTTGTTGCAGAATGGTATGGAAATGTCAAGTGAAAGCATAACATAAGTATTCTAGTCAAATGATAAAGAGATTTTGTCATTTCTCACAACAGAAACCTGTTTTAACAAATGCTTTTGGAAGCACTGGTAATGATTGCTGCTGTTGCTATGTGACTAATGGAAACTGGTTTGAAGTGCACTTCCCTTTTGCAAGCTAGAAGTTTTACTGTTTCTCTGCTCCCGGCACTGCGAGCCATCATGACATGCTAAGCCCTCATTGCTGCTGGAATTGAAGAGCAGTGTTGCTCTGGTTATGTTGTAAATGGAAAGGAAAAGGTCTTTGTGTTTGGTCACAACACAAACAGACTGAGTCATAGAGGAAAAGAACACACAGGGGCAGAAGGGTTTTAACTATAACTGCTGTTGCATATTTACATAAGGAAATGGCCTTAGTAAAACATTTTACACTGTCGATGATGACAGTAAGTTTTGCATTGATTTGACATGGACTGAAAATATAAGCAAAACTAGCAGTTTTGCTGTATTCTATTTCAATTGTATGATTGAAATTGAGTAACTGAAACGTTTATACAAGATATATATACCTATTTAAATGAGTTTTTTTGATATATTTACTTAGTATGTCTGTTTTCCCTATAAAACAAACGAAAAAAATGATGAATCTGTCTAAGCTATTGTACATACACCACAATGTCTGTGGTTTTGTAGACTATCAACATTTATAATTATTCATGATCTAATGCAGTCAAATCGCCCACTCCCACCTACGGTAACAAAAGTAATTAAACACAAGATGTATAGATTGACATGATGCCCTTGAAAATGAGTGCATTTACATTTTTTTTTACTGTTTTTTTTGTTGACTATAAGTTGTGCATGCTTTTGTCTTAGGTAAACATTGAAGTTGTGTGGACAATGAGCATTTAATTAAAACATTCACCACACCATCACTTCCATACATGCTCTTCTTATGTACGTATCGTTTTGCATACATATGATACTCATTGGTTCTTTACTCATTGGTTCTCTTGCCAAGCTGGTGTGTCTAAGGCTAATGTCTTGTCTTAGACAGCGATAGGAGGTAATTGAAATTCATTGTATGTATGTGGTCACTTTTTACCCATTAATTTTTGTTTCCAACTCACTTGCTTTTCTAAATAGACTAGTTTGCATGAAGAATACTAATGTGTAACTTGCAGTCAATTTTATGAGGTTGAGTACATTGCAGGCTTAGAAACGACTGTTCATGAATTTCAATTGAGATTTTCAATAATCAAGTTGGCATAATTTTAAAAAGTTTGATTCATTTGACTTAGCATTAGTTGTTATAAGTGACAAATGTATTTTTGGCAAATTTTAAGACCATAATGTAGCAAAGAAACATTTTGTTTATTTAAAATGAAACAAATACAGCAGCTAATCGCATTGTTTAGAGAAAATGATAATATAATATTTGTAGAGAAGGAAATTTTTAACTGAGAGTGGAAATTTCGAATGTTGGAAGGCATTGTGTTACTATTTGGTTTATGTTTGTGTGTTTGTTCTCTAGATGAGGTTGTGTTTTCAGCATAATTGGGTTCTTGAATTCTGCAACTTTTTACTCCAGGTCTCAGTGGCAATGCACCACAAGTAGTCTCCATCAATCCACATTCCTTTACCATGTTGGTGTGTCATTACTAGAAAATCAACAAAGACCAGACTGCTAAGGGATTTGATTGTTCTTATTTATGGGAGAATTTTGTCGATTACATGACACTATGATTTCCAACAGATTGCACTGTGATATTTGTCAATGCCATTCTTGTGGAGGAAGCTAGCTGACTCAACAAAATGTCACCTATGCCTCACATCAGTTGATCAATGTTTAAATTTCCAGTTAATGTGTGTAAGTTGTCTCAGTCAGTGATGCCATTTTCCCTGTAAGTTAAGGCAGACATGCATGAATTCTAATTTGGACACATCTCATTGAAATGAACACTATGGTGTTTGACAAGACAGTGAGGGTGCTGTGGACAAGGCTGTGACGTTTTGTGATAGATTGTACATGACATTTTAACGAACAGTCTGTAAATGAAAAGACGACTGCAGTAAACTGTAAAGAACTTAGTATTTAAATAAAAATACAAATCCAGATATTTGGGATTAACATTTTGCTTGTGAGCAACGTTTTGAACACAAGATCAGCAATAGAGAAAATTATATCATTTTGTGGTATTTCTGCAGATAAAAATGTCATTAGGTATAAAGATTTGCAGAATACATCAATTTCTTGGCTACACAATTATCAAGACATAGTCATAGTCTCAAACAAGCAAATGCTTCTTGAAAGCTATTAACAAAAAGAGTACTTTGTACACCAGTTATGTTAAGTAGGAAATCTTTTTTAAACAAAGCACAATAATTGCTTTCAATCATATTTTAAAATGTAAACGCGGTATTGATCCATGATGTCACAGACCCAATACTTACAAAAAAGTTTAAACTGAAGTTGACCCAATAGTTTTAATAACTTGGAAGATTTAGATTTTCAAATAAAAAGTATCAAATAAAAATTTGCTTTTTTGCACATTTTCATTTAAAAATTGCTATATTCAAATGAGGCACATTATATCGATATAAGAATTGGTATTGGTATGTTTGCCTTTTTGTTACATAACAAGGGTTCAATAGGTATATTATATGGAACATATTATTTTGCTCAGATGAATAATACAGTTTTTTTTATTATAAGACTACTTTTTAAATGAATTTTTCTGAATTTTATATGCCCTTTATAAATGGATCCATAATTCAATTAAAAAATAATTTAATTCGTAAGCCAAAACTCATCGTGATTTAAAAAAAAAAAAAACTGAAAGATTTTTTTCATAGACTTTTAATCTTTACATTGAAAGAAAACTGATGGCAAACTTTATTTAAAAAAAATAACAGTTGTATTGTATTAATGTCTACAGAGTCTCCTAATTGTGAATAACCCAAACTTTAAATGGTATAGTATATTAGCACAATATTTGGTTTCTGAGGCTGCAGTGTAGAGTCTCTTAATGAAAAAATAAAGCAAGTATATGTTATATGTTCATACTCCCTTGTGAGAGCATACACTGACACAGGCGTTCGTAGACTATCCGGTAAGTATTGACTACCTGATAGAAGTCATGTCATTACAGCTGTTATGTGGAGCAGCTTATGTTTTCTTAATTAAACTATATGATTGCTCTGGGATGATAAATCTAGTCATTTTGGACACATTTCCCAAATGTCCTAAGATTCAGGGGCAGGAATAAAAATTGTTTACTTTTTTTAGATTGGGCAGCTGTCTATTTTTTATTTGATTTATTTTTTGCATTACATGCTCCCTACTATGCAGACATCAAATGGACTGTGGGTGCATGAAAGAAAAAAAATGATCAAAAGAGAGGGAGAAAGTTGAATATAAAAATACTTTCAGTGTTTTCTTGTTGGTCACTGAGGCATGGATAAATATTCTCCCAACAATAAGTGGAGGCGACAGAGGTTGTCGGAGAGCATCCATCTTTCTCCGTCCTCTCCACCACTCTGCTCTCCTTTCCTCTTCTCTTGATCAAGGTCTATAGTATTGTTAGAAAACAGTGGGCTATTTGCTTTTAAATAAGTTCATAAATTGCACCAACTAAGGAAAGGTAGTAGAAACTATTAATTTGACTCTTCTTTTTGTTGGTGTTCTTTTTAGGTAGAAGTAAATAGTTAAAATGGTTGACTCTTGATTATAGAATATTCCCCTTTGTTTGTAGATATGGTCATTATAATGTGTAGTGTTTCTGTGAGCCCATTAGTCCTGAGCCTTGCCCACACACAACAACCAAACCCACCCTATCCCCATTTGAGAATATTCATTTGGAGCAAAGGGGTGGCTCTTTTTTTATTCTTGATTGCACTCGTTGGGAGCAAAGGCATGAACATTGACAATTCCCTTTTGACAGTTTGAAAGTCAGTGTATATAGCCATGCTGAAGCCACTGTAGCGTGTTAAGCTGTGGTTACAAATTATTAGCTGCAAGCAGTGTGGAAACAGAGCAAGTGGCTCTTGTTAGACATGGGGATTTGAAAACCTGCATCTTGTCTACAGTGTTGAATGTGTTCAAAGCTCAGTGGCTTCAGACCCCACTCCCCACAGGGATATTTATGGAGAATACATTGAACAGCATACTGATTCCTTCTAGGATGAATATGTTTCATTGAGCGGGCTGCACAGTGGTAGCACTGTTAACATACGACAAGAAAGTCCTGAGTTTTAATCCCTGCCAGGGGTCTTTCTGCATGGACTTTGCATGTTCTCTTTATGCATTCTCAGAATACTCAGGTTTCCTCCTTCTTAAGTGCGACTTTGTGTGTATAGTTGTCTGTCCTGTCTCTCTCTGTGTTGTCCTTCGATGGACAAGCGACCTGTCCATAATGTAACTTGCCTCTCGCCCGACTACAACTAGAGATAGGCATCGGCCCTCCTTGTGACCCTGCAAGGATAAGCATGTTTAGATAATGGATGAATGGATATTGCATAGTATGCATAGTGCTTGTTCTGGTAAATCTAACAATGTCATTGAAATGATTACAGGCGGTTATATGGATCTATCATTGCTTTGGGTAATCGCTTTTGTCAGTTGGTTGATAGACAGACGGACTTGCAGGGCACTCTGAGGGCAGCAGACGTTTCTGCCTCCCCTGGGTCAGTGATGAAGCACAGCCAACACAACAGGAGGCCAGCTGACACCTGGGTCACCCTAAGAGAGTCTGCTGTTCATCTAGCCTCTTTGTCTCGCTTCACTTTTCAGCTCTCAATGGTCCTGAGGCCACTGTCTCTCTCACACACACATTATATATATATATATATATATATATATATATATATATATATATATATATATATATATATATATATATATATATATATATATATATAATGTGTGTGTGTGCGCGTGTGTGCACAGACCACTTTTATGTCTGTGTATTTGTGGTTTCTTCCAAAACTGGAAGACAAAAGCAAGCTTGGGAGAGCAAATAATCGCAAATGTCAAAGATGTCAAAGCAATGGAGTATAAACGGTTAGCTTGCAGTGAGTGTGCATTATTAATCATATTGGTATCTGAAGCATGCTTGTGCAGAATCTGTAGATGACATTTAATCTAGTAAGGATTCGACAACATTAAAAGGAAATGATTCGATAACATTTTCAGAACATAAAGGTCTAATCGACTCCATAGGTGATAGTCCTGGGTATTGTTTGTTATATGCTGCAATAAAGGTTGATTATAACTTTCAGTTTGAAAAAACTGCCCACAAACTGGAATTTAGATACTGTTATGCTCTTACAAGACCTTATGGCACAATGTACTGAAACACTACGATATTTTTCATCAAAGTTAATCTGCCTCCCAAATTGTGTACTAGTTACTGTCCGTATTTGACTTCCACTGGGCACTTAAGTCTAATCTATTGTTGTGGGCTCAGAAAAGCCACTTGTTCTTCACTGTCCAGTCTCACTGTCCCCAGCTAATGTCTGGTTTCTTTCTACCCCAGTCACGAGTAGTTCCATTAAGGTTTATTCCTCACTATTGTGGGTGTAAATATGGGGCAGAAAAGTGAGCAGGTCGCAAGCGAGTAGGATCTGTGATGGACTCTCTGATTGTTGTATGAGAAACTCTCAGTAATGGAGAACCTAAAGCATGTGGTTTTGATTGACTCAAATAAACCCAGTTCACACCAGCTTGTTTTGCTATACATCCAAATCTTTTGGACTTAGGTAATGTCATCAAAAAATGTAACATGCAATATTTAGCGAGAACTTTATTAAAATAAATATTAAAGTAAAATTCCAAGCAAAGAACAAAATGCACATCATGCCAAATTATTATGTAGTTCCAATGGCAAAAGCTACAACTCCAACAGAACACTAACCAGAAGTACACAGTTCCTGCTTCATAATTCTTGCCTGCTCTTCAGAGAAACATGCTACTTGCAGGGCTGCTAAATCACGGTCATTCTGCTGCAAATGTTGCTGCGCGTGTTCTGGCTCTGCTCATGATTAAACTCATAATTACACTCTTCCATACTGTACTGCATTTTGATAGCAGAATGCATGTCCGCTGCTCCTCTGCTAAACATTGTTTGGAGTATTCCGTGACGTAAATCACAGGGCCAATCAATGAATGCAGTCTGCCGTCAATAAAATTGCTTGTATGCAATACACTGCTTGTACTACCCTTGAAGTGGGTACGAAAAACGGGGAAGTGCTGTTAATGGAGATGTTAATGGATTTGCCTGGGGCAGAAACGGTTAAAGCCACACATGTAAAGAAGAGGCTTAAATGTGTGCATTATGCTTAACACTGTCATGTCTGTTTGAGGCCTCAAACAGGCACTGTATAAGAGCTATTAGATGCTAACCTCTTAATAGCAACCCCCAATTTTTAAAGCATAGTCTTGATGCTGCATGTCATCATTACAATGGGAATTATTTCCTTGTATATGATTGAAACCTAAGTAATTCTTAAAAGGTTTGAAGAGCTTAAAATGACTAACTTATGCTCGATAGCCATTAGCAATGTTATGAGACCTCATTTCACAATTTCTCAATCACAAAAAGGCACTCTACTTGTCAAATTGAACTTTTTCATACAAGGAGATATCCAGTTCCTGTCTTCTTGTAACTTCATCTGTTGAATCCTTATTTTGAATTAGGAAAGGAAGTAGCTCAAGAGTTGCACTGTTGTGTAACAAAGTTGGCTGATATAGAGTGCTCAGTGGGCTGGCTGGCAGTGGTTCTGAAAATATTTCTACTGTGACTGCAGATTCGTTAAAGCACAATTTGCAAATTGTGAAGCCTTTTTGCTCTTTAATGACAAAAAAATAGTATAAATGCTTAATTTTCCATAACTGCTAAATGTGTGTATCCTCATTCTCATGGACAGAATATTGTGAATTGTCTTGTCTCATGAACCTTGGAGAAAGGCTCTGTGTATAATAATAGAATTCAGTGAGGAGCCAATTACCAGCAGTTGTCATTATTTTAGGCGTGGTTCCACCTCCTGCTGTTTTTGACTTAGACGCTGTCTTCAGCAGAGAGGGTAAAAAGAGGTGCAGCCTTGATTGGAGCAGATGTGACATGGTTGTCGGGTGACCTACTTCTGTCCATATTATGAATTAAAATTGTATGATGGAGACTAGGGCAACTAATGAATGTTACATGGGAAGGTGGGGCCAAGTAGGTTTGTGAAGAAGGAAAGCAAAGGTTACAAGGATGTACTAAATGTGTCTTTAGTTCTGTGTGCTTATGCATGGTGCTATTTGGATGAGTGTGTTTATTATATTTCTACATATCATTAAAAAGATACTGGTAGTCTAGAGAATAAGCACATGCAAGAAAGCTGACCTGCATACAGCCCACCAAGCCTGAACTGCTAATGGCCCTTTAATTGGCTGAGTGTTTTCTGGGAGGTAGCTGTAGACAGATGTTATCTGGTCCTTTTCTCTGTAGGAGGTGAGAGTAGAACTCTAATGGTTGGTGCATATGGAACTAAGACCCAGGGTGGAGACATGGCCTGCTGATCTGGCCCCTTTTAGCTGTTGAATTAGTTAGCGTGGGAAGAAGTATGACTGAAGGAAGATAAATTTCCACATTTTGTACCAGACACAATTTTTGCCTGCATCAGCAAACCTCTTGTCCACTGATGTGGACATAAAGTAACAGTGATGGTTACAGTATTTTGCTCTTATGGTCAGCTCAGGCATTCCGTTGGATGTTGTATTTGATAAATACACAGTGACTTCACTCATAAAAAGTTGTTTGTCTGTCTTGGCCCATATCCTTGTTTCTCTGTCTTTGTGGCTCCTTCTTCCTAATATTTCCTCTCATTTTTTCCCTGCACTTGCTCCGTCTCTCCTGCTCCCTCTGGCTCAGTGAGGCACAACTGCGTGTTGTGAAAGATCATATCCTCTTGACCTTGCTCCAGGAGCTCTGATATATTTCATCTACCATCGATTTTCTATCCTCTGTCATTTTTTTTTATCACCCAGCCCCTCTCTTGCATTGCCATTTTTCTTCCTCTCCACAAAATCATTTTCATCTCATCCCATACAAACATATTAACAGAGTTTTTATTAGTTGGGAAAAATTCAGGTAGGGGAGTAAAGGCAAAGGACAAAATGACTTTCTAAATTATTAAATCCTGAGGAATATTTAAGACAGAAAAAGAGACGGAGAGAAAAACCAAATAGCACCAACCCATAAATAAATGGTGATAGGTTTTAGAGGAAAAGTTCAGATAAATTGAAAATGTTTAGAACAATAGAATTAACAGTGCCAATTTATGTAAGGGACCATCTCTTAGGTTTTTTGCAGTCTTCTTAACTGAACAGCTATGTTACTATGCTAAAGTAACTTTGGTTGATGTTAAGTGTTGTATCAGTCCATCTCATCAGGCCCAACTCAACAGTTTGTTGTATGTCTATTGAGACTTAGGGCAATCAACCACCCAATTGATTGGGTGGCTTGAGTTTCAATTAATGTAGTTTTCTTAAAGTAACATGCATGCTCTTTGTCTGAGCAAACTTAACTGTGCTTTGTGAAAAATGTGATTATTGATATCTTTAAATATAGCACTGTATCATTTTCAGTTTGAGTTGTGTCAGGTAACTAGCTGTTAGCCTCCAGGCTTTTAAGGATTCAATCTACCACAAATTCAGTGAATTACCACACTTTTCTGCTATAGTTAAATGAACTGTTGCTGTCAGTAATTTTATACAGCCCCCACTTAATTGAAAAAAATAACTATCCCTTAAAGAACCAGCATATGAAGCAACCATTTACTTTAACCTTCTGCAGTGATAGCACTTTGCTTTGAGGTATTTTTAAACTCTTAGATGTCACCACCTGTGAGATTAAAGAAGACACACAAAGTTGGTGAATATTTTTGACCCTGATGCCCCTCATAATGCTTTCTGACTAACACAGTCTGTCCCATTAGCATCCATGCTGTCGGGGGGCAGGAGGTCAGCTTCAGTATTGGTGTAACGGTCAGGGTTCAGGGTTATTGATACGCAGACTGCGTAGGCATCATGTTTACTGTCCATAGAGGTGACTTAGCTTGTGACCCACTGCCCTCTTGCATCTGGGTTCTTAGTGCAGAATTAATTTTATTAGTTTTTAAATGTTTTTCCTCAGCTGTCACTCAATTTCTTTAATCAGCTCTTATTGATGTGGCTGTGCCTCATTAAGGAGGAGAAGAGGATATGAACATAGTAGAAAGATGGCAAAACAAGAGCCGTCTCGCAGAGGAATACAAAGGGCAGGTTATTTAATATCTGTTCATTTGATCATTTTCCTTATTTCTCCATTCTCCAACACACTGCAGCTGACATCCCTGCAGTGAATGGCTCCCAGAGAGTCATACCTTTCCTTGCTCAAAAACATGACTACTGAAGAGGAAAACACAGACTAGCGATAGCAAGAACAGGCTCCCTATTGATTTGGCGGCTTCATTGAAAACAGAGTTATGCAATTTCTTCCTTCAGCTTTCTCGTCATTAAAAGTAATTATTGTCTTAATTTACCATGATCAAAATTCAGGATGTGTGAGTGCACATGCATGTGGTTATGTAATCAGATTAATTCATGCTCTGATGGATATGTCTATTGCGAGGAGATTTTGACTGTTAATTGTATTAGGATTGTTTCCAGCTATAAAAATAGACACTTACATAATTTTGGCTGTAGCTTATTTGTCTCTATCTTACCCTTTGTTTTCAATCTTAAGTTAAAAGGTTGAACTGGGTATGGAAAATAGATGGATGAATGGATAGAAGCGTCCAATCTTTTTTCTGTTTTGACATTTTGTTAAAAATAGTGATTGTTCTCTCTCGGTGCTTAACGACTAGAGAGACAATCATATAATGTTTAGAAGCTACAGGGGAACATGAACACATTCATGACCAACAGTTGCTCAGAAAGACGTACATTTCCTGTTCTAGGAACCAAATGGGGAACATCGTTTGTTTGGAAGCAGACTTTTTTAAGCAAACACTTTTTTTATAATTAAATTTGCTCTTATATTTTGAAATATTGCATACTTTTAAGCTGCACTTAATGCTAGCTTCCTAGTACTCTAGCCTTTCTCAAACTTTATGTCCAAAAGATCCAAATCTAAGTTCTGGGTAGGTTTAAGAATCCAGAACAAGCACCGATAAACAAATCCTCTGGCTTAAATATGCTTACAACTTATAAGCAAAATAAATTATGCTTGTAAGCAGCTGTAATTTCTACAGCAAAATGTAGGGAATTATAAACCAAGTACAAACTTAAACTTAACCAATAGATTTTACAGCCTTAGCAAATGAAAGAGCCTCACTTTGCTGACTAGAAAAAACAAAATAAACAGAACTAAAGTACAAGAAGACACACTAATATCAAAACAGCTGAGGGAAGGCTTGCAAATACTAAGAAATAACTTAATGTGTAAAACTGCATTTTATACCTTTAATGTGATACCAAAACATAGGATAGGTATCAGATTAGTTTTTATTTTGCAACTTTTTTTTTAAAAGCTCCACAGCCACATTTGTGAGATGAAAATTCTCTACATATGGATGTAAATTTCACATGTTCAGTACAATATGATCAACAATAGTTTTATAAATGTGCTCTTAATTGCCCACCAGTAGTTAATGATGATCAATGCTTTTATACTGGATTATATTTTGTTCTGTTGGATGTTGTGGATGGTGTTCTGATTTACAAAGCTGGCCAATACTAGCTCAGTGATAAGGCTCTGGTTGATCGTTCATATCAGAATATTTTCTTTTTGCAGTCCCAAATAACTGTTTGAACAGAATCTACTGTGGGAGTCTATTTTTCTGCTTGATAAACAAAGTTTGTTGCTTTGTAGTTGTAGTTATTAATGAACAATGCTATGCTGCAGTTAGGCCTTTATCAAACCGCTGTCTCTCTCAGGGAGCGCAGAGCTTCAGCTGAGTGGTTCACAAAATACAAGCAGCGAGATCGCAGCCAACATGACGTGCTTTCTGTTGCAGCTCCTTTGGAGTGAGAAGTTCACTTATTGAACATTTCCACTTTTCGAGATTTGTTACAGTAAATGCACATATTGTCAAATGCTATCATATTACATGATTTAAACTATATGCTTTGCACGATTACCTTGGTCTGGATTGATGTGCTGTTTGATCTGAATGCCAACCTGAGTTTGGACTTGATGAAAAACTGTCATTCACTGTGGTCTGAACAGTGAATTAAAACCCATCAAATTTTAGCATAAAGGCTTGTTCCACCATGAAGATAGAAAGCAGTCCGCTCTCCTCTGATGTTTAACTATATTAGGCCAGTGTGAGTCCAAGTCAAGTGTAGACAAACTCCTTTGTCATTAAAAATGCAAACCAGTTGATGTATTATGTCTCTGAAGAAAATATTGCTTTAAGAGTAGGAAAACTTCACCAAACTGGTGTAACTGTGACTCATAACCCAATATGAAATGCTGCAATGTCTTAAACATTTTCTTAACCCACCTTTAAAAATAAATAGATTTAACTCAGACCAAGTAAACATCTTTCTTATGACCGTATGAATCTTTAATTTAGGTTGTTTCTTTTTTTAAACATCTGAAGTATAATAAATATTTTGAGTGATGATGTAAATTCACTCTCCAGTATCTTTGACATTTAGTGACCAAATGGATGTACAATGCAATGGCTGTCAATAGTGTCCACTTCTTCTACTGATGTTTAATTTTTGACATGGATACACATCACAGCACCAGGATATAGAGTTTGCAATTGTTGGTGGCATCAGGAGGAATGTTAGCTGCCAATTTTTGTCAGTCTTACAATGTGCTTGTCAGTGCAATTCGGTAAATGTTGCTCTATGTAGTGCTAAACACTTTCAATGTTCAATATAACTTGAAAAACATGGTTAAATTTCAGTCAAATCGTTATTAATTCATCTGTATGAATTAATTGTTTGGTTTGGTTTTTAATTATAAGTACCTCTAACTGCTTCATAAAAATATTTATAAAAGTGCTGAAATGGATGAGCTTGAAATATTCAAGATTTTTGCTTAACTATTTGCTTAGACATAAGAAAATATTTTTATTAAATTGTAAAATAGTCTCTCTGACTTTTGTATGAAAAAAGTCACCAGGAAATGCACTGTAATGTTTAACAAGCATTAAACATTGATCTGCATTAAACTAAATGTTTAAATATATATGGTTTTATTTTTTAATTTTATAAATGAAACTATAACAAAGTTTCAGATCGACAGATGAACTGTGCTGAAATTTCCTTTTTAAAATTCTCTGAAAATCTCTGTTAAGGATCAAATTCGATGTATCTGGCCCTACCTGACCCTGTCTGTTTGATGAGAGTGAGCAGAGGATATGGTAGGAATGTTGACCTCATGTATTTTCATGGTTGACTTAAGCTTACCTGTCCCTGTGGAGGGGGAAAGGATTGTAAATTGCAGGCCATGACATTCTATTCCCTGTGTGCTCATGGTTGGCTGTGCTCATGGTTGGCATCTGGTGGACAACTCGTCCCACAGCTAGCGTTGTCCACAACTCACTCAACACCGAGACCAATTAAACCCTGACGTAAGCATTTGCATGTACAAGGAAATGAGTGTGACAATAGTTTTTAGATGATGTATGAAAGAATTATAATTAATAGAAAATTAATATGGTTAATTAATAAAAATTAATATAAAAGATAAGTTGTGCACGTATGTTTTCAATAGGAATTCTTGATACATAATAAATAAACCCCCGACATCAGCTGTAACAATATCTGATCTGATCCTGAGAACACGTGTGAGGAAAAGCCATTTTAACTAGAAAATATTTTAATTTACTCAAATGTTTACCAAATTAGCCGTATGACTAGTATGTTAGTTTGATTTAAAAAGCTGAAGTCACTTACTTGATTGCACATTGGAATGTGTATCCTTATTTTAAAAGACAATGTACAGATTTATGCAAAGTACTATGTAGGCAAAATATATTCAGTAAATGTAAGGGTTTTAAGTCTCTTATAACTCTTTTTTAAGAATTGTATTTAAAATGCATATCGTGGCGTAATCTTTAAAGCAAAGCCACGTGTTATATTTAATAATCATTGTGATTAAATCACATTTGTTTATTTTTCTCCTCATGTTTATAAATATAAATATATGAGTTAATTATGGTAAAAAAAAAAAAAAGAAAAATCAACAACACAACATTTGATAAACCCTCCCCTAAATTTAAGCATCAAATGTTTTTTTGAAGTCTTTGTTTTTAGGCCATTACATTTACTGTGTTTCTGGTCCCAATTTAGGTGGTGAGCTTCCAAAAAAAATACTGCAGAGTCACAGAAACACAAAATATTTCTTAATAGTAAATTCTGGATTTAGAGAAGTAATTAAAATATTCTGCTAACATAGCAGGTACAAAATGTCTGCAAAGGTGATACAAACTGATGCAAGGGGTGTATAAAGGTCCTGTAACAGACTCGCCCTTTTAGTGACCAATTGTTTTGGGTGCCAAAGGAAAAATAACAAATGACTTGTAGAAAAAATACTTCATTTAAAGTTGATGGCATAAATCAAGATTAAGTCACAATGCAGGCAAAATATGTTCATCTGGTAAAAATTATGGTGTGTAGTACTTAAAAGGAAAAAAGGGATTTTTTTTTTATGTATGCACTTATATATGTATGTAAAATTAATTCCTGATAAAAGTTTGGTCCTATTAAGAGTTGGATCTAACTACAGCCTAGTTGTCTGCTGAAGTGCTTTAAAATGACATTGTTTGCAAATAAAAAATGACAGCGTAATGAACTCCAAATGAGTTGAAGAGAAATGAATTGAACTGAATTGAATTCAGCTGATTTTAACGGTTCTTGATCAACTGCTTGACCCTAGTCCCCTTCTCTTTCTCTTTCTCTTGTAGGTGAGTACAGGGAGCCTGGCTGTAGGCACCATGTCCATAAGAAGCACTCACAGTATGCACCCATTCTTTTGTGTCTACTTCCACTTCGGAAATTTATTGGGATATTTGAGGACATCTACACTTAACTTCCTTGAGTAATGGCTGATTATAGTTGCGGGCGGCACCATAGATAATCATTAGCCATATGCACTGTGTACTGGCATCGCTCAAGATTTAGAGTGCAGTCCGCGGCGCTGAAAACAAATCTATTGCTGCCAATACGTTTGCGCTCGGTTGTGTAATAGGTCTATTCTGTGTGCAAGAATCTGTGGGAGCATGTGACGGTGTCTGCCCGTCCATCTTTACAGTGTGCTCGTGTGTGTGAAGCGGTGTGTGTATGCGCGTGTAGCTCCATTATCTTTGCGTCTGAGCAGTTTTCCCATCCCATGCATCATCCACCCCCGTCTGTCTCCATGTCAGGCCTGATAACAGCTCCTATTGCCCACAGAGATGACTAATCAATAACACACAACCATGGGAACAACAGCTTGCTGTCCGTGGACACACACTCAGCGGAAATATTGGCACACTGTCCGCAAACATTGCATTGACTGCTGTAGGCTAACAAAGAACCTGTTGTTCAAGATACCAAGAAGACTTCTACGACAACCCAGCCCTCCGATCCCCCACTATCACCATCACCACAACTCCCACGGCTGCTACGTACCTTTACATGAAAAGATGTGGAAATGCATGTGTTCAACAGACGTACCAATCTGCCAGCAGGCAGGTTTTATCAGCCTGGCAGTATCACTGTGTGGTCCTAAGGATGTTTCTGCTTACAAAGAGCCTTTTTCTCCTTGCATCATGCACATGATTTGTTGTGTTACCTCCTTATCTACTCATGTTCGGCACTTTAATTCTTTTCTGCTACGACTTCTGTCAGCTTTCACAGAAGCTAAATCAGGAAAGCTAAATCTACTTGCTGATTTCATTTGATTTGATGCCCCTTACCTTCAATCAGTATCCCAGTCAGCCTCAGCAGAATAGTGAAAGCCAACTGACAATAAATGCATAAAACCCTTAGAGAGAGTGATAACACACTCTCCCCTCTTTTTCTCTTCTAGTCTATTTTCTCCCACCTTTCAAGGAGGTGTGACTCCCATAGACAGACTGGCCTGTAGACAAAGCTTGTCTGGTGCCCTGACTCCCCCTGAGGTGCCATTCTGACCCAATAACTCCTTCACTCCTCTCTTATGTTTCATTCACTCCCCTTTTCTGTTTCCTTCTTTCCCCTCTCATCCTCCACTCGCGCTCTGTCACTCGCTTTCTCTCCCTCCGGTGGCCAGAATGCTGTAATTGAGTTTTTTATTCAAGTCAATTAAAAGTGCAGTCCCAGTCGAAGACAAAACAAGTCGACGGAGCTGCTTTTTTCTCTTCTTTTTCCTCGGGCTCCCTCATTTTTTATTCAGTCCACTCTTTATATCACTCAGTAGCTAAGAAAGCACGGGGTGTGTACTTTCATTTCATATGTGTCATTAAACTGTTTTGACATTGTTTACAATGTAATTTATCTTTCTGTATGACACCCCACCCCCTCCCCCAAAAGAAATCCTATTTAAATGGTAATTCAAACTTCCATTAAGTTTGGGGTCTTTGTGAATGCCATACAGAAGTTAGTCTATTCCTCCATTCTGCCTCAGCAAACATCTGAGGCATGATTGTTTACTCCCAAAAAGCCAAATATTCATCAAACAGATAGATCAGCAATGCTGTCTGCAGTCCATTATGCTTTCCTATCCTCATTTACTGTTGTATCGTGTTACTCACTGAAGTGATGAATCATATTCCTGAGATCACAGGGATCATCTGCGATGCTAAAGCATTATGGTCAGACGCTATTTGCCATTGCTAATAGCTTTGTAATCAGCAGAAAGTTTCTCAGACATTTGAAAAGGCTGGTCCATCTCAGACACCAAGTGCGCTTTTGCTTACAAATTCACAGGCAGATGTTGACACAAACCAAGCTACACATCACGTCAACTCAAAAGATCCCCCTCCTCTCAATTACTGAGTTTTAATTTGGTCTGTGAAAAATGAAAATGTGGCAAAAGTGAAGGTGATGTTTTCATATGCAAATGAGGAATGGAAAGTGAGAGTTCCTCTATTTGTTGAAGAAAAAGCCAGAAGATTTATAGTGGCTGCTGGGCTAATTTTCTATAAATACACTGTTCAAAGAAATAAAGGGAACACTCAAATAACACAACCTAGATCTGAATGAAAGAAATATTCTCATTGAATACTTTGTTCTGTACAAAGTTCCATTTGCACAACAGCAGGTGAAATTGATTATCAATCAGTGTTGCTTCCTAAGTGGACAGTTTGATTTCACAGAAGTTTGATTTACTTGGAGTTATATTGTGTTGTTTAAGTGTTCCCTTTATTTTTTTGAGCAGTGTACTTTCATCAGCAAACCATTCACAGTATATTTACTAAAATGCAGCTGCTCCTCCACTTGGTCTCAGACATTCATTTTTGTTTTCCAGGTGAACCATGCTGACTTTTGTAGCAACGTTTTAACAGACAAACTGACAATTTTATATAGATACCAGTTTTACTTATTTTTTTTAAGTCAATTGATCAGGTGAGTAGGCCAGTGTAGTTAATGTATGATGATAATTTGCTAATGGAGACATGCCTAATTAAAGACTTAAGTTTTTTAGTAGTGCCCTGCGCTCACTGGAAGATTATGACTGAGATGGCAGCTGCACAGGATGCAGTGTGAGAAGTGGGTCATGTCTGCTGCATTTCTAAAAGCTTGATTTAATTTGGGCAGAGGGAAAGATTGCTATTAAGTTCTTTGGTATATGTTTACTTTGGTTTATATTAGCTACATTGTTGTAAGTATGTGCTGGTCATTTTTTCCCTTCACCATTTCACATTTTATTAGATTTGGTGGTTTTGTACCTAGGTTTTTCAGGCCCAAATTAGTTAACTGCTATATTTTTTTATGATTTCCCAGTAGTTCAAGAAGTAAAAACAGAGATCAAAATCACAATTAATACAATTAGGGTGTTTTAAAATAATCAGCTTTTTTAAAAAAAAAACAAAGAATCTTAATAGTAGATGTCCCAAATTTGTGTGTTTTTATTTAAGCCGAAAATACTGTATCAGGGTACATACTCTTGATTATGTCTTTAAAAGAAAATGTTTGTTGATTGGCTCTGATTGGCTCTAAAAAAAACCCCCCATTATTTTCTATTAATTAAATGAGGCAAAACAATGTAAAACAAGCCAGTTTTAATATGTGGTGAATTTATTTGTGCATTTAAAATTTAATTAAATGTGAAATTTGAAGCTTCTTCTCATTATTTATCACCATGCTTTATCACAATGCTTACAAACGGAATTAGCCTGATGTGGAATACTTAACTATATAGCTGCGAAAGATTTATGTACAGGTAAAAAATGGAAGTTAATTGTAGTGGTAGAGGAAAGCTTTCTTTTCCCCATGGGGCAATTAGATTCACAGCACAGCTTAAATCACAGGCAGTTATTACAGGACACCTAAAAATATATAGAATAAATAATGATAATTAAAAAATATATGACACAGACAGCAGACAGACAGCAAGAGATAACTTATAAGTTATATTCCTTCTGCCCACACTACTGGGGCTGGGGAAAAATGTCAGTGTTTGGGTTTGATTTAGGTTCAAATCTGCAAAGGGGGAATTGACCCAGAGTCTTGGTTAACCAGTAACATTGCATTGTAAGATGCTGACATGGATGTTTCCCTGTCAAAACAAACACCACATACTATTTGAATATTCCAGTCCATCAGTGAAACCATTAGTGGATCATTCACAGAGACAAAACCAGTTCACCATGAGGTGGGAAGAGTTCATTCTAGTGTTTACCAGCTGGTTCTGTACATTTGGCATATCAGTATGTGGTGGCTGCTTCATTATAACTGTAAATAAAGGTTATTTATCTGAAGACTGGCATTTTAAAGGCCATTCCAAACCCTGCTGATGTCAAATTAAAGTTTTTTTTTTTAATGTATTTTATCCCATTAGCTGTTTATCTGTCTTGAATTAGCATGGACATGAAGCACAATCAGTAGTTGACATTTTAAAAGCTGTACTGTATAGCATTCTATTACAGATTCAAACTCTTATTTTTGACATTTTGAGAGTGAATATTTTAAGATCTCTTAAAGGTGTTAGTGGTGTTGTATAAAAAGAGTTATTTGTATAATATGCTTTATTATAGTTGATTCAGCTTTAAGTCCATGCATTTGTGCTAAATAATTTTAGTTTTTTTCCAGTTCACCCACCTTCATTCTATTAAATATCAGTTGAAGTATTAAAAAAAAGGATCACCACTGGAAAAATATATTACATGTGGAAAACATTGTGGTTTTACATGACAGGGCCAAAGGTTGTCTACTTCCAAAGTAATTTAACTTTTAAAACTAAAGGAGAAAGTGCAGACATGACTGGCAATTGCTTGTAAAACGTTAAGCGGGGTGTGTGGCAGTGGTGCAGGGGTAAAGTGAGTGACCCTTAAGGCCTCACTCCTCCTCGCAGCTGTTACAGGTTCGAGTCCTTTTGCCACATGTTTGCCCCCTCTCTCACAAACACTTTTTAAAAAAAAAGTTAAATGTTTTTTTTCTTTCTCTAATGTACATATTGACATTTAGATGAAAATATTGTGTTATAATTAAGGGTGGATATTGAAAGCGTTGATACAAAGCTTTGATAGTTTTACCTTGGAAAGTTTGCTCTTATAAAGGATACTAGTCTGCTAAAGTAATAAAACCAAAATGAAATGCATATAAAACAATAAAAAGTCCCCTGTGACAGAGGTGTATATCACTGCGTCAGTAGTAATACCTCTGCATTTATTTAAAAGCAAGGCTTATTTGCATTATTTGTATTAAATGGGCCTTAAGAGCAGATTGTGACTGTTGTCTTTTCTTATTAATCTGGAAGAATTGATTGCTTAGTTTTGAAAAAGTGATTTATGTTTTTTTTTTAGCTATTTGCTTTAGTTCTCTTTTAGACTTTTGATTGACTGGTCAGTAGGACTTGTTGTTTTTTGTACCTATAAAAGCTGCTTATATATTGATTTAATTTACATAGAAATTGTTATTCATATACTGTTGTTTTCAGCATATGACAACAGCAACAACACTTTTATGAATTACTATGGAACAAAATATTGTGACCAAATACTGAAGATTAACTTTAAAAAGACAGTTTTTAAAAGTTAATCTTGTTTTTTTTTCTTTTAGGAATGTCTGTCTTGTTCAACATTTAGTCATGTACACATAATAATGCATTTATTTTTAGTTAATAATAAATTTTTGATACTAATAGAAAGTTAAAACTGTCAAAAGCAACAAAAAATGTGGATAAGAGTGGAATGGAAAAGAAACTCTGAAAAAGTACCCATTTTAGGCCCATTTTAGGTTATGTATCTAACCTCTTCCTGGCCAATCCTGTTATTGGTTTAATTAAGAAAGCAGGGTTTTATGATGGGTATTGACACAGAACTGGGTTTATGTAATTGATGCAACAGTAATGCTAAGACAGCAGGGGGTTAAAAAGGAGCTTCACAGTATATCAAATCACATTCATTATTGTAATGTCAGTATTGGCAATTTTGAAGTTGCAGAGGATTTGAATCCAAATATTTAATAGGATACTATATTCACATGTCATACATTCACACTTTGCATATTGATAACATATCCTTTAGCAAACCCAGTGGGCTTAATAAATAGCCTAGCTGTGATGTGGTGTGACTCATGGCCTGTACTACCAACTTGCTAAATACTAAATGTGTCAAGGATATCTCTGTTATATCCCAGAAGGACATTAACAGTCAATATCATATCGGGTAATTGTAGTAGGTACCATAAGCCAAGTTTATGTGCAAGCTCATGTAAAACACGCATGAAAAGTAAAGACGAAAAGAACGGTTTCCGAAGTTAATGTGAGAATTTTTACATTTACAGAAGAGGCAATGTAAAACCCAAAATCCTTTCACTAGTTTTTATACCAACATGTTTTTTTAATTATCAGCTTTTAAGTGGTTGAAACTGACTGATTTATTTAGCATGTCTGCTCTTTTATAGAAAAGAAGACACTTGCAGACAGAAGTATTTCCAGTTTGTTTCTCATAAAATTCTAAGAGATACTGAAGACAGATGACACCCCCTCCAACACTCAACTTTTTTTCTTTTCCTGAAGAGTTTTTGCGGCGCTAGTGGCTCGTATTTTTTACACAGTAGGCAGACAGGAAGGAGGGTGAGGAGAAGACATGCGGCAAAGGTCGTCGGGACCGGGAATCGAACCTGCAACGTCCACGTCGAGGACCAAGGCCTCCAAACGTGGGGCACGCCAACCCTCTGCGCCACCACAGCACGCCCCTTTTTTGTTTTTTTTTAAGATAGATCTATGCACTAAGCTCTATCTTTAAAAAACATATTGGATGTTAGCTGCACTTATGCTTTTGTTAATTTTGTACCTTATTACCTCACCACTTTCAGAGCAAGTTAGGTTTCTACAATGAGTTTCCATGGTGATATCCCCTGGTAAGGACTGAACCAGTTCTGCTACACTGAAATCCCAGGGTTAAACTAGCAGCTACATCACTAAGCCAGTAATACCACTTTATATTATATATCCCAGGACACCTTATCTTTTGGTGAAATACTATCTCTACTTTACACACGTTTGCTGCTGAAGATCCTCAGTAGCCTTTATTCTTCTACTGTGATTGAGTTTTCCTTTGATATATTAGATTTTAGTTTGATTCATCAGTTTCCAGCCGAAAGCATCTTGGTCCTGACAAGTATTCTGTGACTTGACAGGACTGTGGTGTTGTTTTGGAGGAGCTGTCCTTCAGTCGACCACAAAAATATAATTTGCTTCCCCATAGAGCTACTGCTGACACTCTTGACAATTGTTAGGGGGGAAATTCAAGAGAGGCTTAATTTGAGAGCTGGCTGAGGAGCTTTGCACTTCCTTTCAAAGGTGTCTTGACTTTATATTGTTTTGGTCTATTTAGTGTCTGCAATACCAGCCCAACCACAAGTATACATATTTATTATATGAGGAGAATTTTAGCTGTCAAATTAATATTCAACATCATCTTAAGCAAACTGTTCTTGTAGTTCAAACACAACTTTAGTAGAATGAATATGAATGGCGGTTCTGTCATTTTTAAACCATTAAAGTATGCTTCTCGCGAAATTCTAATGAGCACATATTCTTTCTCAAATCCAAATGCTCTAAGTTGGCACAGTAAGCAGAGGACAGATACACTCAGATACCTTTGTCAGCTCAACTCAGCAGGATGTAATGATATTGATGACAGAAAGTCATCACGGAGGACATGTACCGCAGCAGGAAACGTCTTAGCTGAAGCATGCTCATTCTGTCCTCATCAATTCTTTAGCAACCTGCAGTCACCTCCCACCTCCCCTCCCCCACCTGGGCACAGCAACATGCCTTACACCTTTGCTCTTTTTGCATTTATTTTCCTTGTCTCTGTCGTAGACACAGACAATAACTCTTGCACCTTGTGAGACCGGTTGCATTTAAAATATTTCACTCACAACTGTGAGTGCAGATGAGTCCAAAATATGTAGTACTATGATATGGAGGGGAAAACAAAAACAGCATGTTTGTTTTGTTTTTGGTAAAGGCAATATTATTTTATGGTGAATTATCCAACCGGTGTCATCTGTGTGGAAATTGAAAGGTTGGTTAGGTTACAGTATCCATGTCAAGAAGGACAGCAGGGTGACACGAAAGGATTTTTTCTTGTTGATCTGATCTGCTTTTGAATATTTTACCTCAGCAAGAAACACAAGTACAAGGCATAGCATAAATCCATGTCTTAAAACTGCAAATAGAGTTCACTCAAAATTTTCAACTAATTACTTTACATTAAGGTTCCAATTTTCAGATTTTTGTAAAGCTATGACTTGCCAATACAAACTATGGAAGATACAGATTTCTCTTTGAGAGCTATAATTAATATTTAAGCATTAAGTACTTGTTAAAGCAAACATTTAACTGATTCAGGATTTCCCCCAGAAAACTTGCCAAGCACGGTGGTAGTGGCGCTAACATCTTACACAGTAAAAAGAAAAGAAAAAAATGTTACACCAGAAGAGTATTGTTAATATTGATTTTCCGGTAAGGTGCTACGATAGATTCACAGACAAGGAAAGTATGTGTCATGAGCATTGGCATGGCAGATCAATGTTTAGACAAGTCAACCTGAAGATTCTTGAATTCTAATCACCATCTGAGCAACTGGTGCCTCCCAACACCAGAGTCGCTGAGTTCAAACACAGCCTGCATGGTTTAAGACAAAAAGCACACTATGGCCCTTCTTTGTTATTTTTTGCCATCTGCTGTATGTCACCACTGTCGCAGTAAAGTGGACTCTACAGTTTCTTGCATGAAACTACTGAAATGTGCCATCAGATGCATTCTAAGCAAACAGCCCTCTGAAACATGACTGCAGCACAGCCATAGCAAACACCTGTGTGTTTTACTCACTCTCCACTGGTATGCATAATTCACGTGAAAAGTGACATTGCATCATAAAAAGGATGCCTATAAGAGCTACGTAGTATATGCAAAGAACGTCTTAGTGGAATATTTGCATGCACATTGGATTTTATTGTCAGATGGGATTCTGGCTCAGTTGTCACAGGTCTTTACTGAAATACTTCAGGCAGTGTTGAAATGTTCCAGTTTTTTCTAGTCTCCTCCTATAATGTGTCCTCTTTTTTAAAAGTGGTGAAATTATTCATTATTATCTATTGGATGTGCTTGACAAGAGATTTTCTCAAATATATTTTTGAAAAATAAAACCAGAGCAGTAGTGATCAGCTTATCCCTTTGGGGTTTTTATGTATGAAATATTAAGGTTGACAAAAAGATTTTCAGAAACTGACTTTTTAGTTTATTATCTAACCCCAATCTTAATAATTTATTCTGATTAAGGAAAATGTCATCACCAAAAAATTTACAAAATGTTAAAAAAAAAATGAAGCTTGAAAGGAATTGGAAACAAAAAGCCGTCCATTCTATCTTGTAATTGGTGTCTTGGGTCTCAATGAGACAACAAATAAAGGTGAAAAATAAAAAAATAAAAATTCCCACACTAAAGACTTTTTGACCTATGTGACCTATGAAAGGAATGCTGCGACAAATTACCTTTTGTCTGATATTATCCAGTTTGTGGACAATTTCATTGATAAAAGATAAGTTGTACATTAAACTACATTTTTAAAGCAAAAATAATCTTAGAGGTAATATAAATAAATAGGCACATGCTTTAAAATATTTCTATTAGCCAAAAAAATATTAAAATGAAACAAAATGTTAACCTTGACTGTGCATGCATTTGATCTCACAGCAGTGTATTTGACTCTTTCCTGTCTGACCTAAACTGTGACCCTAAATGTAGGTATTTGTGTAGTTATTTTTATTTTTTACATATTTGCTGAATCTGTTACTATGTTGTGACAGTGACTGAGATGGACAATTGGTGAAAAGATCGATCTCCTCCACCTAGTCGCTGAGCTATTATTGCTATCTGAAGAAATGCACTGCTCCGAAGTTGACCCAAATAAAAGCAACCACTCAGCCTGGAGGAGAGTCTTAAAACTGTCAATCAATCTCATATACTAAATGTACTAATGGTGGAGAAACAACTTACCGTTAACATGAAAACCATTTATTTGTTGTCATTGGTGGCAATGCTAATTAGTCTGAGTTTTCATAACAGGTTGTGCTAGCTGCAGTGTAGCGGAGAGCAAGGAGGGTAGAGGCTCTGATCGGTTATTTCTAGACAGCACTGCTCTGGGAGAAGGCAGAGGAGTTAGATTTTTTTTCACAGCTTATCTGTCTCATACCATACAGTCACAACATAGTAACAGTTTCAACAAATATGTAAAAAAAAAAATATATATATATATATATATATTTTTTTTTTTTACAAAAGTTATACACTACAATGTAATATCCTATTGGGGTTAATGCACTACTCAACAAATGCAAACCTTTTTTTATTTGGCCTAATTATTGTATTTTTATTTTTTTTATCTCTATTCCAATCTGACAGGTAAAAATTCCATAAATTTCCTCTAACCTTCCCTACTCTCTGTAGGTGTCCATGTCCCCTGCTGAGCAGAAGAGAGTCAAGCTGTTCAACTGAATATACAAGTGAATTAACAACTCTACAGCCTGGCAGGTGTCTCATTAGAAATATATTAGGGCTGTTATCAGTAACCCAGCACTCCCTAAATGTCTATAGCTGTGTACACGTGTGTTTGAGACAGAGCCTTTCAAGAGGGATAGAGAGTGTTTCTGTGTTTGCGTACGCACAACGCTGGTAATTGGAGCTGTGTTAATTCAGTGCAGCAGTGATGCAATCCAGAGACTGAATGTATTCATTTTCAGACCTCGCATTTATTTTTGGCATGGAGTGCCTCTCATGCAGCTGCATCTGAAAAGTGAAACGATTAAAAGTGTCCTGAAACTTTCCTGAGTCGGCAAGTGACACATACTAATTAATATAGCACCAAATTAAAGGGCTGAGCTGTGACAAAGATTTGAGAAAAAGAAACTCAATATGAAGACCAAAAAATACTTCCACCATGAATAAGTTTAATAGCAACTTATTCCTCTGTAAATTTATCCATTAAAATGACAAAAAAACTGCTTTAATTATTTCTATCATAGAAACCAAAAAGCGAGTGCAGAATTTAGTGAAAGTTTGTAATTCATGACATACTTTATGCTTAACGGGTTCAATTTGTGTACAAGCTACGTTAGTATTGTAGTGCACAAATTCAAGTGAAATACATTGGTATTGTGTTGTACTGCTGTTAGAAATTCGTAGCTAGAATGTTCTAGGAGGGAATGTCAGCTTAAAATATCCCTCTTTGGAGATAAATTGTTGTCTTTGTAAATGCAACGCATCATTAAGCATTCTTACCGGTTTCCTAATATATATAAGTATTCTAGCATCTGTCGAAGTAGCAAAATCAAAATAGCAATAAATAGATGTCAGATAATTTTTCTTTGGAATGCACAGACATGAAAATTGTGGGCCAATATTGATGTGCAATATTACCATTGCTGGTATTGCCAAGGAACATTAATTACAATGTTTGTTTTCAAGGTATATATCTATTTCTCCATCCTTTTGGCATCATGGAAAGTGGAAAAGTGCTGTCATTGCTACTCAATTAAACACCCCATAATCCTCTGTTGCATTGTTTGGGCTGCCACATACCCAAACAAAAACCACAAGGCCAACTCCCTCTCCACTCCATCCCAAAAGACATATACAAGTAGTAACAAGATAGAAATAAACATTAGTTATTAAATAAATATATTTCATAGTTTTATTTTTAACTTCACTCTTGGGACTGACGTATCCTTAATTATTATTACCACCAGCAATTAATATATCTTGTTTGTTTTTGTATTTTTGTTTAATTAAATAATTAAGTCAAGTTTGGCGATATCTTCCAACCATATTATTATTATTATTATTATTATTTTGCCAATTTCTTTTGTTTTTTGTCTAACTGATTAAGGTTAATATCATCTGTAACATCATTTGTGGACAATTTCAGATATCCTTGAACAGTTTCTTTGAATCCATAAGTGCTTTTTAGATCCTTTCTAATGCATTAGATCCACCATTATTTTTGCGGATGCTAGTTCGTTTTTTTCTGTCCAGTTCCAGTAAAACTACTAGGGGGAGATACCAGTGATAGACTTTCAGACTTGGATGTGGAAGCCAAAGGCCTAATTAGGTCCTGTTTTGATGTTTGCGGGAGAATGTCTGGTGTTGTTAGCCTTCAACTGATTCACTCAGAAAATGTTTGAGGCCCTGACTGCCGACCACAACCTCAACATTCCCACTATTTATCAGTGGGGAATGTTTTTGGGGGTCAAAATAAGTAAACATAAAAGTAAATTAGAATGATTGATTTAAATACTTTAGAAATTCTGCTTCAAATTGAACAAGCACCTAAACACACTTACATAAATTGTAAATCCATTTGCAGTTGTGAATATACTACTTTTTGCCTCCTTTACATCAGTTTTGGAGAATCATGATGGAACAAGATGATAAAAACGCTGTTTTGTACACAAATAGATCAGAGAGTCTTTGCAGCAAAAACTATGTTCCACACAATTCTCACATATTTGTTAATTTTCAGTCATATTTCTTGCTTTCTTGTCTTAGTCAAACACAAAACATTTTTCTCACTATCTCATCTTTGGTTTAAATTTAATTATGGCTTCAGTTACTTTGACTCTGATTACAAACAGAGAAAAGGTAAGTGCACTATGTTGTGTGAAAACTGCTAAATATTGGTACACAATGTTAACAACAAGACTGTTATTACTGATTATTTTACTTTTTGGGTTATGTAACTCTTACCATCTGAAAGTAAAATCAGTTAAACTAGACTAAATACACTGAATGCCAATTTAGCAACAGAGGATAGTATTTGTCCAAACTGTCGCTATGTCGTTACAATAAAGTATGAAACAGAGAATCTGATAAAAAAAAAAGAAAAATCAAGTTCCTCTGCCTGCTCCCTTTGTGACTATCAACATAGTTCAACACTAACAAAACCTCCATGAATGTCCAGTGGATAGGTTAAGAATATCCAAATGTTTTATGAGAATAAAATTATTTAAAACAATAGGTACAAATTATTTGACAGGAATGGTTGTAGTGATATATAAGCTGGCATGATAAGAATTTAGAAAAAGAAATGCTATTTCAGCTATTTTTTTCTCCCCTCATCTATCCCTTATTCAAGCACTTTTTCCCTCAGTCTGTAGCTTTATTCTGTAATCACCTTGGGGACTAGAAGCAGTCATAAGGCTACTTTGAGGTTAACCTCCCACAAAAACACTGTGGATATTTTGGTCTCTCTTTTTTTGGCCTGTCTGGACAGTTTCATAAAGTTTTTATGACAACATTAATAGTGCAACATGCTACCTTTTAACACTTTATAAATTCATGTCTTGAGAGGATTAATGTTTTAATTTGGGCAAACATGAGTAAAAATCATCCTTCTGCGTGAGGTACATACAGAATAAGGATCACAGGCTTAAAAGGTACCAGTCTTAATTTTAACCATAGATGGTTCAGCTGCTTCAGAACGGACACACGCTTCCTGTTGACCTGCTTGCAGAAATGCATCGCATGGAGAGTGTGTGTACCGCTCACATATGCACAGATGCATGCTTGCTTTCACCTTGTCAGCACTTGCTCCAGATGTGTCTTGATTGGGAAAACATCCATTAAACATACTAGAGTGTCTTTGTACATAACGGTGCAGCTGCACGCCGCGTGATGCACCTTTTCAGACACACTCAGATGGAGCCGAGTTGTTGCACAGCAGCGTTGCCAGCAGGGTGAGCTGTGACCAGGGTGTTTGCTCGTGGTTACGTAAAGACAGTCCAGAGAGGGATTAATGTGTTTACTGGGGGGAAGAGTAAGTATTTCCCAGTGACCAAAGATCGCTTTGTTCACTGAGGTGAGTTTGAGTGGCTAATGTTAGGTTATATGTCAATGACCCAAGTTAATGTGAATGCTCCTGTTTGGAACAAACATATAAGCAAGGTTTTGTAGGTTCTTCTTTGTGGCTCATTAACTTTGCAATCATCAGATTGGAGGAGATTAAGCTTCACTTTGCTTTTTAGACTTGAGACCACTGCTTATTACCCACCCACTTTAATTCTCTGTCCAGTCTGTCCTCATTTCAACACAAAGTCACAGCTGCTATTTTACATAAGCTAAAATAGTCTTCTTAAAAATGTAATTAACATTTTTTTCTTATTTCATTTACACAGTTCATAATCAGTGATCAACATAGGATAAATGCTGTCAGAAAACAATGAACTTTTTATTTTAAAGGAAAAAAGAAAACAACCTTTTTTATATAATTTGGAGCTGTTGGCAGCTGACACTAAACCACAATTCATTTCATAAAATGCCAGATTCCCATCCACCCACTTGCGCTAGTTCTTTGAAACTCATCAACACAAAGACACAGATGTGTATCTCATCTTTTAGAATAAACACACTCTCATCCCCCTCCAAAAACTTGATCAGTATAATCAGTATGGAAACACATCATGAAGCTCTTCTGGTGTTTCAATCCAAGAATATATTTCTGCTGTATGTGAACGAACATATGCTGGGCTATATAGTGTACTACTATGAGTGGAGGGAATACTTTGGCATATTGAAATTGATGTTCTGTAAAGATGTTATGAGTAAATGAGTTTAATTAATGTCCACATCATGAGGAAAAGTCAGGAGCAAGTCATAGCCAGAGCCCCTTTTTTGTTTATTTCAATGTTTTAATTATTATAATTTGTGGGATGCAAGTGTATGTTAGTGGAAATGACGAATTTACTGTCTGACAAGAAATCATTCTTAAAGTTGGAAGTTGTTGAAGCTGTTTTTTTTTTTTTTTTCACTATAACAACTTCATTATATTGGTTGATGCATAGGGTTGCATCAATCTGTGTGATCAACCAAAACTCTTCAGTCTGTTCCAAGTCGACCAAGAAGAGAGTAAACTTTACAATATTGGAATATCAAAGACATGGTTAAATGTGGGGCTTCCATACTGTTTATGTAATCTTATCCTGCCATCTGATTTTATTTATTTATTGTACATTAAGGATCAATCAGTTTATCATGTGGAAATTTCAGTGTGGCATTAATACCGTATTTTTTGGGCTATAAACCACTTTGAACCAGGCGGCTTGTAGCCCGGTGCGGCTTTTCTGTGGATTTTTCTTCAATCGTCAGAGGGCTCTTTAGCAGGAAGTCAAAATTGGGAATCAAAGAAGAAAGCGCTAATTTTCATTTAGAACAAGCACATGCTAGCAGCAGGCACGACGGAGAAATTTCTTCAAACTCGTAAAGGGGAATCCACACGAAGAAGTTCATTTGATGCAGCTTTTAAGTTGAGGGCTATCAATCTGGCAGTACAGGAGGGAAATGGAGCCGCTGAACGAATCCATGGTTGGCGATGGAGACGGAGGTTTGTGTCCGTTTGCTTTGGAGACGGAGGGCTGCGTCCTAAATAGCAGATTTAGCTCTCAGTTTTTAACAAGGAAGAAGCAGAGGGCTGCGTCCTTGTGAAAAACCAAGAGCGGCAGAGTTTTTTTTTTTTTTTAGTCACTAGTACAATATTTGAATTGCAGTTGTATTGTTTTTTAGCAATGGTGCACATATGCTGTTTGCGTGACATCCACCATTCTTTATGAGCTTTGGTCTGTGAGAAATTGAAATTGAATGAATGTCAGGTGTGGGCGTTAAAGACAGTAATGACAAACTGTTAGATATACCATTGACAGAAATAGCCAGAGTACATGCTATCTGGAATTCCAAATATCACATCTAAGCAGTTCCTTGTATTTATGATACTACATAGTAAAATCTTGATGGTGATGATGAGAAAGTGCCACTAACATCCCCCTATTCTCAAAACTTTGTTCTGTCTGAGTGATATAGAGAGGGAACCAACATTTAGTTCTACCACAATCTCTTTGCTCCCTTCAAAGCAGCAGAGACTTTTCTGTATCCTTCCATTTTAGTTGCACTGTGGTAAAAGCTATAAGCAATTTTGTACTGCGCCCTGGACATAAATTAAACCTAATAAGTCCCAAAAATGTTTTTTTGTCAGAGAACATGGAGAACCAATTATAAGGGCTTTTACAAGCACAAAAATGCTGACAACAAATGCTAAACTGACAGTTTAAGTATAAGATTCACAGATTTATGTCACCTGCTGTTTTGTCACGGGAAGTTGGTGCAAATTTTCTTTTTAGATGCCGTCTCACCACGAGGACAGCATGTTTGAATTACCCCATTTTATAGTGAAATAAAACCCAGCCTCAGTGATGGACAGTCAAAATCCTGTAATAATCGCTGCTACATGTCATATGTGATATGTTAAAGGTGGTTATACATTTTAATATTTACAAATGTTTTATTTATATTTCATCTCTGGAAGTTAACTTTCTGTTACTAGGGGAAATCTGAATTTTTTGTAAGTTTTATTTTACTTTAAATTTGTTAGTTGGCTGTTACAAGAAAAATTAATGGCCTATTACTTGTAGAATTGAGTGAGTGACTAACCAGTGAGTGTTCATTAATGACTAATTAGGACTGAATAGTAACATTTCAATTGGCTGATAGTCAATAGTTAATTTATGTTCTCCAAATAATATGCTACCTAACTGCTTTATACTGAATGGGAAGAAAATGCAAAGCTATTTCATTGTACAAGTAAAAATAAAAAGAAGAACTTAAAAGATTGTAAGTCAGTTTTATGATGTATTGTGCAGATGGCTTTTGACTTTAAGGGAGATAGAGGTGAAACTGATGAGCCTATAATTGTTCAATTTGTTTTGAATGTTTGAATCTCTTATGTTCACAATGTGCCTTTTACCTCTGTTGCAGGTGAGTCTGATGTGTGGTGAATCCTCTTCTGTGAAGTACTATGGATTTGTGAGTTGTTTTTACATCAGTTACTTGTGCATTAAACACAGATTCTCGCTTAGTCTTGACTACAACCCCCTGCAGGCTTCATGTTCCACAGAACCTCTAAGGGTTTTATTTGACACTAAAACGAAAAGCTAAGCAGTATTTCATCTCTCATTGCCAACAAAAAACATAAAATCAGCTGTGTTCATTATTGTCAGAGTGATTTCGAAGGTCTACCACCATGAGCAGGTCTATTCTGGAGCCCTTGAAAATGGATTCTTACCAAATAATAGGAGAGCCTATTTTGATTCTGTGAACACAGTTTCACAGGCGGAAACCTTTAAATCATATTTTAAAACACAAACGTTGACATCACAGCAGCAAATAAACCTGTGTACGTCCTCCGAGACTCTTCTTGCGTTTCTCTTACAGCCAATTTTATCATTCCAACAGCAAAAAATAAGCAATACGCTGCTCCATTCATTCCTCTGTTTCTTCACTGAACCACTGGCTTCCCCCAGGAGCTACACCTTTGTGGTGCAAGCTCTTTCAGGGGATGTTATGGTGTTAATTAAAGTTGGTGCACATGTGAAAATGTCCAAGTGTTTGACCTGAAAATATTTTTCAATTTCAATGTAATAAGAGGTGCTTTTCGAGCATGGAATAGCAATTTACGTAACAAAAAAACCCTGACCCCTTACATAATGTACATTTTATTATAAAAATGAAGTTTAACCTTTAGGAACTATTGTGCAAAGACAGTAACATTTGTACAAAGTACAATGATGCTTTTATGCTTTTCTGGACAAGTGATAGCAATGTAAAGGCTTATTTTAATCAAGTACTGTTGAAGGAATCAAAAAGCTTTTTGGTTTATATAGATATAATAGAAATATTCTTTATTGTCTCATTGGAAATGTAGGAACAGCAAAAATGTCTTGATATGTCACAGAGGAGTATTTCCTTTTAAATATCTTGCTACATTTCTGATAGCCTTTTGACTTCATGTTCCACCTCACTGGTGATACAATCCATAAAAACACAAAATCCTGTGTATACTCAAGTCTTGCATTTTTATTCTTTAACTGGGTAACAGATCTCTGTAAATGGACTTAAATCTTTTTTTAAAAAATAGATCTTGGCCATCATGACTTTGCATGTTTAGTTTTTCACATTCTTGTGTACTTTGTTTTGTATTCCATTTTAATTTGTATTTGCTGTCTTTGCTTATATTTTTAATGAAATGACAACATTTTGTCTTGGTGATGCTGTTGGTTTAAACACATCAAACCCTTCCATCCACTACTATTTTTTTTCCTTATGGAAATGACTCTGTTTAGACTAATTCGCTTTCAGGTGCAGGGAATAGTTCATTTCTTTTCACAACCATGCTATTGCGTGAACACTGTTCCTGCTGTCTCTGGTAAAATCTAAGGGGACCAAGTGGTTTGTCCCAGCAGAACACTACAGACAAAGTAACATGTGAACCGTCAGCAAAAGTCAAACTTTTATCCTGGCATAAGATGCTTTTGTTGGATCACAAGGCAGGCGGTTCAACTATCCATAACAAGGCTGGAGTGCACTGAGCCCAGAATGTACCAATACTCATGCATCTGGTTTGCATTAGCAGAGTGATACTCATCTGGGTTACATGTCTGCTGCTGCAGCGTAGACCACCCTTCTGTTTTCTTCTCTCTCTTTAAGTGGTTTCTGGAGATATTAACTACTGGTTTGGCTCATCATAAAACAGGACAGACAAAAGGCTCAAAAGCTATAAAAAAAAATTACTGCCAAATTGTGAATAAACAAGCTAAAAATAGGGGTTATTTTCAAGATGTTGCCACGGTGGATAGTGGGATTTTTGGTTTTGGAATTCTTGTGATTCATTTGTGCAATATTTGATGTGTTCAGTAATTTTACTTGAACTCAAATTGTTTCACATTTACAGTCCACCTTTTACTGCAATTTTAGCTTTCTTTCTCTAACACACCATTTGTATTTTATGCCAGTTGTTATTTGAAAATTGCTTAGACTCATAGATTGTATGCAGAATGCCTAGAACATCAATATTCAATTCTTTCAACAGATTTTCAGTAGGGTGTAGTTTTAGATTTTGACTTAAATGATCAATGACTTGGTCATTTAAGCACATGCACATGAATACATACTGTAGGTTATATTTACTAACTGAGTGACTTCTGATGGGATTTGCACTAAATGGCATTTAGTGATATTAGGCCAATGGGTGACGAATAAATATGAATCCCACACTTTTCACATTGTTTTTGTGACACACATTAAAAAGCATGTATTACTTACTCATCGTTAGTTTATTACATTAAATCCTGAAAAAATACAATGAAATTTATGGTTGTAGTGTAATAACATGTGAAAAACTTCAAGGGTATAAGTACTTTTTTAAGGTAATTCATTGACAATTGTTGGATGCATTCAGCTCGCCTGAGGCTGTAGGACTTCTTCCTACAGAGACAAAGGCAGCCCATGGTTTGTAGTCTAATAGCAGAGAAACATTTGTCCTAACTTTGGGGTGATTTGACTCCAGTTTACACAGACTGGTCGATACAAGGTAAACATTTGCTCTTTAAAAACAAAAATCTCTACAATGTGATTAGATTGCGTTGCTGTGTGTGACACTTCCTCTTTTTTGTGAATATTGTCACATTTTGTTAACAGATTGGGGTGTTAACAATCTTTAGGTCAAAACAACCCTAATCTCTTTTTACAAGAGCTGTCACATCACTTTAGATGCTGGTTCAGATTGGGAGCACACACACACACACACTTACAGACAAAACCCACAGTTACTGCCCAAACCCACAGAACCCCGAGGCTTTTGCAAAGACCCACGCCCATGGAGCAGTTGGCTCATCTAGGCCCCACAATATTAAAAAAGAAAAAAGAAACTGAACAACACATTTACTAGATCAAAAAGAAGCCGAAATTTAAAGACGCCACTTGCTTAAAAAAAATGTTTTGCATAACCTCATCAAAATTTGGCCTTTACTGTTTTATAACTGTTGAAAAATAATTTCAGCTTGTACTCAGTCAAGCCAAAAGTGACGTACATACTCAAACTCACTCAGCTTTAATGAAATGGAAATTTTACTTAAGAGTAATCTTGTATGTCAGTGTGCAAATTGAAACAAGCTCATTAAGTGTAGTGGGCCACTCTTCAATCAGTATGTAAATCAAAAGGGGCTGTGATGGTTCAACACATTTCACGAATACACATTTAATGGTCCTATTCTTCTTCTTTTCACACACCTCTTTTGATTCCCTGTGACTGAATCCTTGGGTTTACAGATGAAGTTACATCAGTCTTAGAAAAGTAAATTACGAGTATAAAGATACTATACTGTACATGTGGTTGGAGAGAAGAAAGGGACAGAAAAGCAACCAGAGAGGTGAAGAAAATTTGTTTATTGCTCTTGAACGTGTCTGTCACTGTAAGCCTTGGGTTGACCTCAAACTATTAGAGACAACAAGCAATTGCAGATTGTAGAGACCCACATTGCAGTGCTTGTTGCTGAAACAGCCAACACAAACTTGGCCATCATCAGTTTATGTGTGCACTTCTGAATCATGACACATCTCACGGTGGTGCAGCAGTTTGAGCTATTATCTGTTAAAAATGCCACAGAAGTGATTCCTTCTCTCCCAACAATGACTCATCCATCCACATACCATAGACAGGCTATTCACAAAGCCATGCATCTTGTAGCTATTTTGGCTTACGTGGTTTTACCTGTGCCCTATTGTAAGTGGTGGCAAGCCAGTAACACAAATTGATAGGGAGGAATGATTGGTAACCATGTGCTTTTTTTTAATCACATAGTGCATGACTTTAGAGCATTAGGTGGAATACAGTGCCTTGCTAAAGTCTACTCCTTGATTTCTTTTTTTTTTTCAGGCCCAGAGTACTGCATATTTTTGAAGAGGAAGGAAATTGAAACACGGTTTTCTTTTTCTTTTTATTTATTTATTTTTTTTGCACTAAAAATCTGAGACAATTGGCTTATAAATGTTAACAATCCCCTTGTTTACTCTTAAATACCGTTGTAATTGCAGTGGAAGTTTGTTTTGAGTTGTGGCTTAGCAATTGACACTTCTGCTCCTGCCCCTGCACCCCCACAAGTTTCCATTTTGTAAAAATGGGTCTGAATACTCTCACAAATCATTTCAATATTTACATGTAAACATTTCAATTATCTTTATAAATACGAATTAAAAATATAAAGTATTGCTGTAAAAAGAATTTTTTTTTTTTTTTTTTAAAAAAGCTTATAGTGTCAATCATCATTAATCTTAACCTGAAAATCAAAGAACCTATAGTTGAGTGTGATCAGCTTCATGTTTTATTCTGTTGGTTGGTCATTTTAAAAATGTTTTTCTGGCTTTATTTTTTTGAATATCCTGTCACTTCTACTTTGTGCCTGTAGATAAAAATGTTGTGTCTCGGGAAGATATGCAGGAGTCCACAGCCTGTTCCCCTTCTCATTTTTCCCAGAATGGTCCCCATATGTGTCCCAGATGAATAGCTGGAGATAAAAGTAGGGTTTTCTGGTAGATGTGAACAAAAAAAGATGGAGTGGGTGGAAACTGTGGTCTGGGGTCTTGGCTCTGTTGCTGTTAAATATAGGGTTGAGAAACGCCACAAATTCAGGGTCCAACTTCTATATTAGATCATTCTGGAGGCTGACTGGCACGCAGTCATAGCAGCAAGAAACACATGGTTATTACTTGCACAAATAATTCCTTCACATCGTTTTGCGTTATCTCTTTTGAAACGCACATGTTCAGCAGACATTTCAGCACCACTGGAAAACAGGATAAGATCGCAAATTACACTGAACAAAAGAATTGGATTGTTGCTTTGCAGTATGAGATATATAACATCAACAGCCCCTATATCTGTTTTGCTTCACTGTATAATATCTTTATGACATGTTATCCTATGAACCCCTGGCTTTATGCAAGCCAAATGTATTACTTTTACTTTGGTCTAATGATTTTTCAGAGACCCGTTAAAGCTGCTGGTATTTTTTTAAATAAAAATGTTGTTTAGATATTTGTTGAAACTGTCACCATGCTCTAACAGTATAATATGAAACAAATAAAATAGGAAAAAATCAATCTCCTTTGCCTCTTCCATGTGGTCCTACTGCTTTCTGCAGAAATATTCCACTCCTGGTCAGAAACATCCAATTACAGCCAGGAGGAGTGTCTTAGTGCTGTCAATTATTCATGTGTGTGCACTGCTCACACCTCCTATTGCTCTCTGCTATGCTACAGTTTCTTCCCCAGAACAGAGACTGCCTTGAATGCAGAAGCCAGTGAACATTGCAACCAATGGTGGCGGATAAACAGTTTTCCTCTAACACTAAGTTGTTTCTCTGCCATTAGCACAGTTGCAGCAAACCGGCAATCTTGAGGCTGTGCTGTGTGCGTACAAGCTCAAACATTGATTTTATTCGTCTGCTGTCTCCTGAATCACTGGGCGAGTCCGGGCGACTCTTGCTGTCCTCTGCCCCACCTGAGTCCAAATTGCCCTACATGAAGAATGTAGAGTTTAGATTGAGGCGAAAAGGTTGATTACATTAGAGATTTCTATCAGGAGTCATTTGAAGTCTAGTTTAGAAACAAAGTGATGGTTTTTGAACTTTGAGGGTGACCCTCACATTGTGACATCCATTCATTGTCTCTCTGTGTGTATTTCATAGCTCTACAAGAAAACAGAGGAAAGAACCATACTCACACAGATGTTATCTGTGCTTCGGTTTCTCTGTATATCAGCACAAAAAGTGCTAACTTAAGAATTCCCAAAGGCAAGTTCCATTACTAGAACACAATTTGGGAAAATGTTTTTTTTTCCAACTCAAACATATGTATGAATTAGTGGAAAAGAGGTGATTCAGAAGTAAACAACATATTACAAAAGCCATGCAAAAGTGTATCTATTGTTTTTTATGTTGTCATGTTAAAACAAAATGTTTCAATGTGAGACCTTAAAAGTATTAAGTGGTCATCTTTGTTCATGTAGAGACGAACATTTTTTCCAGTATAGACGCCTGCTCTCAAAAAGCGGCAGCTGTTTCCACAAAGCTTCTTCTTGGATCTGCAGGAAAACGACCACCTTACAGAGCCCTCCTCTCCTGCTCCTTCCCCACTCAGCCAGTCTAGTAAACTTCAAATGGGAATTCTTATGACTTTTTTTAGATATGAATTTCCTCTTGTCACTCTTTTATAAAGCTCATATTTCTGAGAAGCTATGACTCACTACATCTCTTCCAGAGTTCCCATGAGCCTTTGGGCGCCTTTTTGATTATTGTCATCCTTGCCTAGCTTGTCAGTTGGGGTGGACAGTCATGTAATGATAGGTTTGTATTTGTTACTATTTCCATTGACATGTGATGGATTGAACAGTGTGCTAATGTTCTTTATCAAAAACTCTGAGGCCTTCACAGAATGCTACCAGTTTTTTTTCTGAGGTTAAATTAAACACAGTTGGACTCTGTTTATTATTAGTAACTGACTAATGAAAGCATTTGGTTTACTGGCAATTGGTTTGGGGTGTTGGACAAAAGGAGGCTGAATATAAATGATTACCATATTTTTCCATGGTTTCTATTATATTCACAAATCGTATTTGTGAATATAATAGAAACATAACTGTGGTTACACTTCACAATTATTCACCCCTTTTTTTAGATTTGTGTTGGGGTTAGAAATTTTTGTGAGACACTATGAATATTCAAAGTAAATACAAAATAGATTAAAGGTGAACTAGGTGTTGACAAATACTTAAATATGTTGCCATGGGGATAAAAATGAAGAGAATGAACAAAGAAAAAAACAATCACATGGTAAAAAAGGGGTTATAACGTATTCAAATTTCAAATAAACATTTCTTTTGACTTTTTCATTTACAACCTTGTGAAAATTGAGACATTTTAATTAATTATTTTGGATCAGCATGAGCAAGAACAGCATGAGTAGACACAGGACATAAAACTATACGACCTTCTGATGTAAGAAGACGGCGTGCTCAAAATTGTTTGTATTTGCCACTGATGGGCTTAGAAAGAGTTAGGCCAACAGAGGTAGACTGTTCTGTTTACATTCAGCCTCTTCTGGTCTCAGTTGTTTGACCCTTTTCAGGGCCTTTGTTATTTGTACAGAGGGACATCACATAATTATGTGATGTTTACAAAAGCAGAAGCCAGAGCCCATCCAATCAAGCCCAACCATTTATTAAGCGTCCATGGCCTCAGATAGAAAGGAAATGCTGGCTTTCATGACTTTCCATTTGTCCCTGCTTAGTATTTAGTAGAAATTTCTCTATTGAAGAATCTGAAGTAAGATTTTTGTTTCTAGTTGGAATTGTATTAGGTAGTGATATGACTCCCAGAATAGCAGAGACTTGCAGTAGTTGTCCTTGTAGAACTATATATATGCTTAGGAGGGGGAATATTATATTTGTAGCACAACTTGGCAAAACTTCTACATGTCCTAGTCCTTTAAAGGTCATCTGGGAAAGCTTTGTGATATGTGGTTTGACATTTGGTTGCACAGTTTTGAAAAGAGCAAGTATATACTCCTGTTTATTTTTTATAAAAAACATTTTTTCTACTCCAACTCTGTAATGTATGGGATATCTATCTCTCTCTCTTATCTTAAACATATATAGACTTTTCTCAGCTCCCAAAAGACTCCATAGGAAGACTTGTCTCCCCTATTAAAAACTCTGTTATATCCATTTCATGATGTAAGAATAATTTAAGCTGGTAAATGTGCACTTATTGCATATTTACCAGTTTTACTGCAGAGTAGTTGTTAAAAGACTACTTAATAATGACCAGACTTCAAATACTTAATGTAACTTGTATTCAGATTTAGTCAAGCCAAATAAATATAAGAGAAAATACGAAGACATTCGGGGAATTTAACAAAGACATTCGGGGAATTTAAGTTTCCTGTGTGTTTCCTTTTTAAGAAATATCTACAGCAATGTAGCCCCTAAAGTTTTGTTTGCACCAGACCACCGTCTGGGAACTGCTAGTATTTTCAGATGCTTATTGGGGAAAAATTCCACATTTTGTCAGCACCGCACCACTGTTTGGACAAGATCACCAAGACACCTTCATTTTACTGTAATTGTCATGCCAGGGCAGTGTATGTATGGCAAGACAGAGACATATAATACATGTCATTGAAATACAATGACATGTATTATATGTCTGGTTCTAAAAGTAACAAGCACATGAATAACTTAATACATATCATCGTCCGCCATCGAATGCAACCTGGCCATAGAGACACTGGTTACATTTAGAAACATCAGATGCATAACTGATTTAGACCCACACATCCAAGTGGCCTGTGTCGCATTTGTAAAAATCCGATCTGTGTTGTTCAGACCGACATAAAAAGATCAGATACAGGTCGCATTAAGGCAAAACAATCTCATTTCAGTTACTTAAGGCTGCAATGTGTCACTTTTTCAGTGGCTGGATTTCAACAAAAATGTTACGATTTCATTAAAACCAGTAAAGGCCAAAGTCATGTTGTGGAAAAAATTACTTCCCCCCCCCCACTGGATGAGAAGAAGTAAGCTATTTATTAAAATCTTGCAAGGTAAGAACAAAAATACAGAATGAAAGAAATCTGTCCAGTCTGCTGTAGCTTTTAACATTTGATACTGGTTGCTTTCTATAGGTCCTGGTCAGCAGATTTTAAAAATACAGCTTGTGATTGTTTGTGGCTGTTTCCCAACATAAGGAAGAGAGGCTTGATTGAACTATATCTGGATTGTTATGCACAAGGATTTTGTGGAACTCACCACAGATGGTCTTGCCATTTGCCTTTTGTTAAGAAAAGAGGTTGTGTGTTTGATGTTAAAGAGGACAGCTTTGATCTTGATAAGTTCTGGTTCTGGGAAATAACACTTAGATTTGTCTCGAGCATCAAGGACCTCTCTCCTGCTGTTAGATGACACTGTAGAGGTCTATGCGATAGCAGCTGACCTATCTTATGATTAGACCATTCAGATAATCTAAAAGAAAAGAGCGGTGAGGAGCCTGTAACATTTTCCATTAAAATCATCCTATTTAGTAATATACCGTATGAATGAAAGTGGTGTATGAAAGAGAAATAATTAAACTACAACCACAAATTTTGATGTACTTTATAAGGATGTTTATAATATACAGTAGATCAACACAAAGCATTACTTTGTTGTGTTGTGAAGTGTAATGAAAATGAAATAATGTTTTGCAAACAATAACCTAAAAAATATATAGACCAAATAAAAAATGTGGACACCTGTTGCTCTTATAGCCTTAAATAAAATCCTGTGCAACCAAACGCCTTCAGAAATCACCTTGTAAAATCCCATCTGTGTTTAATTTAATGTCAGTTTTAAAATTGTGGTTATATAATGGCCTTGTATCATCAAGCTTTCCCCAGGGATTCAGGATTGAAAAATAGTTGGCTTGTTTATGCACAAACACTACATTTTTGAGTGAGAGTGTCTATAAATTCAGCTTTTTGCTGTCCTTAGATGGTATTTCAATAGCTTGTCCTCACCTTTCTTCTTGTTTAACTCCCCCCTAACTCTCTACTCTCACATCTTCCCCTCGATTTTCTCTTGTATGTTCATGATGGATGGGCTGCTCTATCATATGAGTAATACTAATGCAGGCCTGTCTTCATGCACCGGCTTGAGCCCTTGCAAATTGAATTTGTCAAGGGCCCATTTTCCGCTAGGTCTTTTGTGTTCACTCTCTCACCTTTTCCATCATCCGTGTCAAAGGCTGTACACCTAAACCAGCAAGATTTTGTGTCATTCAGGCATTCAGATTTCATTCTGATGGCGAAATATATTTGTGTTCATTTCTGTACTGCTGTGAACGCCTGGCAGGTTTAGTCCTTCCTTCTGGGCTTTTTGTTTTATAGCATTTCTATTTGTTCATTGGATCTAGTTGCAAAAATGTGCAGCACATACTCCCACAAAGTGGCAATTTCAAAAATAGCCTCTCATTCACTACCCCTTTTTCCTTGACTAGGTATGTATGTGACTTTCATGCTAAATGATTTGCTGTTCACCCGGAGTTGTAAGATGGACAGGGACAAGTTGTACTTGCATTCACTTCTCCCTACCCTCTTTGTCTTGTCTCGTTTTGCTGTTCACGTTCTCTCGCTGTCTGAGAATGACATTTAGTAAACAGACATATTAACTGACCCAATTTATTCTCCATTGCATGTGTGCACATGCACAGGATGAGGGTGCAGTCTTAAATGCGCTTTGGCTGGCAGGCAGTGTGTGTTTACGCACACACCTAGTGTATTCAAATCATCAATCTGCTGCTGTGATGAAAGCTGAGCACCATAAGCTTGTAGTTATAGGCCACCTGACTACATGCTTTAATGTATTTTATTGGAAGTACGGTGTCAGAACCCCCAATCAAAAATTTCCAAAAATTATTGCACTCCAAACAGTTCTTTGCAAAATAGATATTTCTCATACTGATATTGTGATGATATATTTGTAATAAATTGTGCAGCCCTAAAAGGCGATTCTACAAACTATAGATTTACGGGGACTGAATGAAATTGCACATCACACTTTTACATTTTTTTGTAAAAAAATTTTTAAAAAGGGAATAAAAAAACATCCACATCATTGTTTTACATCACTTTGTGTGTCTGTCACATGATATTCAAATTGAAATTTGCAGTTGTACTGTCACATGACAAAATGTTTAAAAGTTCAAGAGACATGAATATTTTTGCAAGGCACTGTAGGGGAAGATTCACTAATCTTCAACTAATGTTTATAATATTCACCCAGGAAACAATGTACATTTTGCGGCCTTTTGTAATGTTCTGTATCATTTAGTCACAATATGGCTATCATGTTTCCCAGCATCTCAGTAACTCCTCATCACCTTCTCTCATTCATGCTGTCTGTTTTTATTTGTCTTTGCTATATCAATTACAGCACTTTTCTCCAAAGTTCCCTTCCTTTCCATCCCTCTCCATCCCCCACTTCTGTCTCATCTCCTCTTTCATATTCACTTCAGAATCATAGATAGATAGATAGATAGATAGATAGATAGATAGATAGATAGATAGATAGATAGCATTTATTGTCATTGAACAGAATTCAACGAAATTTCCATTGCAGCTCCCGTGCAAAAGGTCAAATTCACATTCTCTCCAACCATTTCATTTCTCTTCTTCTTCTTCTTTGTTACTGTACGACCATTTTCCTTCATTAGGGACCATTTGGGTTTCAGCTGTTCCTAGGAGAATGATAGAGTTGCTCTGACACCTCTGAAAGAGAAATTAGGTAGAAGTCGTGATGAAAGAGAGTCAATATAAGTTGAAATTTTGGAAGCAAGGGAATTAAAGTCAGAAAAAAAACAACTATTCTGCCTATTGTCAAGACTCACTACAGAGATTTGTGTGATGGCATGAGCGTGGGACCAAAAGTAAACACATTTTCAGACAGATGATGGATTATATGATGAAGAAAAGGACAATGTGACAGTGGAAATTACAGTCACCATGGTATTCATACCATTTTCAATTTCCCAGCCACTCACTGAAGGATATACCTAATCTGACACTGTCTGTAAAAATAAAAAGGTGTTTATTAGGAAGATGATGACATTTAGTTCAGAACACTTTGTGATATATAATATTCGATTTTAGCAATATTTTGTTGAAGCCAAGATTCCCCATGCTGTTATTTGTTTTTCATAGACATAGTAGAGTTTCCATTTTGAAGACTGTTCTACAATGGTTCAAATGCATAATAAAACTACAATAATGCTATGTATATTTTTTGCATATCTTTACAAATAAAACTCATATTTCACAAGTATAAAATTTCAAAGAACTGCAGTAGAGGTTAGTACAGAGTTGGTATAGATTTTAAACTACAGATGACCAATTTGTACTCAGACTTATTAAAAAACTGTAAAATAGCACTTATTATTTTGCGCTTGCAAGGGTTTACTAATGACCCTTTTACACACTTTTTATATTACTTTCATTATCACTGTTACCCTATCAATTCTCATTTGCCAAAGGTACAGGACAAACACATGGTTGTCAACATATTAAGTGCAACTGGTTACACAAAGACTAGAAGAAAAGAATCAAAAGTGATCCAAAAGTGGTAAGAACCAACATCTTTTTACCTAGTTCATGGAGCTCCTTTTCTCATTTCCAGCCACAACTGAAGAACATTTTCCTATAAACTTTCCATTTAAACAATCCATCAAATGGGAAATATATATCTTTTATCTAGTTGACCTTAATTGGCAACAGAATTAACCTAACATCCACATGCCGTGATTTTCCTATCACAAAGCTGCAGAGAGATCTGGAGGAGAGAAAATCTGACTTACATTGGTTTCTTCATAAGTTGTTATCAAGCATGCCAACAACTGGGGTTCTTTATCTTGTTCCTGTCAAAAATAATTGCAGCTTAAAATATTAGTAGCTTGTACAGACAAATATTAGGGATTACTACAACTTAACATTAAAGTTGCAGATCTGTTCGAAATATCATCCCATATTAATTTGTGTTATAAAAGATTTCACTAACTTTCTCTTACTCATGTCCCAGTGCAGTTGTAGTCTCTCGCTCCCTTTTCATTAACATCAAGAGACACCACAAAGTATTTATAAAAATGTCTTTGCATTTGACTTCTAGGCATTTTGGAGTGCCAACTTTCCAGCAAATTATGGCTGAGTTATGCTTTACAGTAAAAACTACCAATTACAGCAAAATGTCTGCTAATTATTATGTGAACGTTATTGTTTTTAGGTGTGGCAAATAAAAAAAAAAATGGTTGTGCAGACCTAATAATACAAATATTGATTGGACTGAATTAGATAGTAAAGAAAAAGAGAGGCAGAGGAAAATGGATAATTTGACAGTGCAGTTGAGAATCATTCTTCAAACAGGTGGAAATGGATTTTCAAGAATGACACTCAATGCCTCTTGTACTTTGCCCAATAATACACCTGCCACCAAAATTTAATAAGTTCTTCCTATGAATCTTTTTGGTGATCCTGCAGCACACGTGCAATAGTGCAGCTGGGTTGTGAAAGTGAAATGTTACCTTAATTCAAGCATATTTTTAATTCATCTCCATTTCAATACTAGACTAAAATCGAATTCTTAATATTGTACAATCAAAGTAAGACATTTGCTTTTTTTATATGTGAATGCCTGGTATATAAATTCATAAAGGCTAGTGCAAACCTTTAAGTTCCTGCTATTTAGGTTTCCATAGAACAACACTTGTAGATATAATTTAGGACAAACTCTGTTGAGGTTCAATATTAAAAGGGGGAAGCCCCTCTGTGCCATAGCTGTTTGGTCTACATCTGCACCCTGTCTGGTTATAGGCCACTGAGAATCAGGATTTGTGTGCAAAAGTGCAAGAGATGGAAAGAGTTGGAAAGAGATCTATCAAAATGACACTTAAAGGGTTGTAGATCCATGAGCTGCTCGGCAAGAGTGAAGTGGAAGTCCCTAAGCACACGGCCGGCGCTCACACATCTGTTTTAATTTTGCTGCTTGGTGTCAGTCTTGCCTGACTAACATGTGATCGATATAGGCAGACATCCATGTAATTATGATAGATTGGATTTCTCTGAGCATGAAGCCAGTGACTTGGGGCGGGGAATATGTGACATGTTTAGTGGGATGTCAGACGACAAATTCTGTTTTATAAATATCTGTGATTCCCCATGTTCTCCAATATTTGGAGTTCCGCTTCGTGGTCAAATTGGATAGTCGCCAGTAATAATGCAAAGTGGAGAAAGTGTCGGTCTTTGAGAGTTTATGAGAGCCATTCCAAATTTATGTATGTTAATTGACTAATCATTGATTTAACTTAATAAATCAGTAACAGAGAAATTATTTAAGATAAAAAGGCATTTCAATGCCTTAAAGAGACACGTTTTTGGAGAACAATTGAATCAGTCCTAAATATTTTGGGTTGATGTGGCTTTGCCAACACATCTGGCAGAAGTGTCCTACTAAAGTTTTTTTTTTTTTTTAATAGCAGGGTTGGGGGCTAGCATGGCAGATGTCTTACTAATTCTAATCTCCTAGACAATTTGCAGCTTCTATTTAGATGTACCTTGTCAAATTGTTTGTATTACTCGTATATCATGTTGAGAGAAAGAGATAAAAGATTTTTGCCAAGACTTTAGCTTACACATAGACCTTCTTTTATGCAGGCTCTATCAATTTTTCTTAGAAAATATTGATTTCTCTAGTGGCATCTTTAACAGCAGCTTTTTGAATAGGCTACAGCCATCATTCAGATGACTGTCAAATGTCATGAAGTCTAGGTGAGAGGAGATATTGGTACTAATAATTTTCTCCAGATCTTGGGGCAATAATGAACCCAATCAATCATCCGCATGCCAAAAGCTCTGAAAATAAGATCTAAGTTGAATATGTATTCATATCTGAGGTTTTGTCAAATTAGACACAACTGTGCTATTACTCTGAATCCATGTACTTCAATATAAAGCCAGTGAGATGTGGAAGCAGTTATTCAACATTTTTCCTGTGGCTGTACACCTTCAGGGAGCCATGTTTTTGTTTTTTCCCCCCCTGTGATAAACCAGGAACAGAAGGAACATCTTTCAGTGCAAACAAACAATACTGAATAACTCAAGTAAAGCATTTGACAATCAACACTCAGCAGTGCAAGTAAAAACATGCAGATTATTTCTTCTGTTTGAGTGGACTCCAGCGGGGATTTTTGCTGCTGTGTTGGCACAGTGTGCATTAATCCAGTCCATAGCTACGGAGTCACACTTGTTCAATTTGTGAAAATCAAATTTTGTTGGTCACAAGCACCCCCAGAATCCCTCTAAATTCATAACCTGCACAGGAGAAAAACAAGTGAACTGTCAACAAATTGATTTTGTGAATAGAAATAAAAAAAGGTCTAATTTTTAACAGAACAAATTAGCTGAGCAAGAAAATTGTTGATGTTTAGGGGTTTTATTTAAAAATGGTCAACTATTGAAGAGTAGGTATTCTTTGAGTTTAGATTCAATTGATTTTGTTGTATTTTACAGATTTGTTTCTGAGTGAGGTGAAATCATGCATATTTCACTTCACAGCATACTGCAAAAACAGATCTCTCTTAGTAGCTTATATAGACAAAAAGAATTAGGAAAGAAAGCAGTCAAGCTCAATTTGAAAAAATGACATAGAAATAAATGTATCAGATTCCACAATAGAGAAATACTGGGTTTTTGGTTGTTTTAATTGTGATCAGAACAAGTAAAGTAATGTGACATTATAATGTGTACCGAGCCTGTTCTGTTTTTCAGTCAGACTCAGAGATGATTCCCAGTCAGTTTTTGGTATTTTGGCCATATCTTCCTCGCACAAATATTTACCTTCTTTAAAATGATGTTTATTAAGATGACTTATTGTCGAGATTAAAACTCCAAATTCCTTCGTAAATGTTTTCAGTATAAAGACGTCCAAAGTTCACAAGGGTAAAATCAAAGGAGAAGAGGTTATTAAGTGTTTAAGAAAGTCATGTAGCCATCCTGCGAGTGGGAGGTTGAGAAGGGTGAAGCTGAGGTGATGCATCAGCCATGCTGTCATGTATGGGTTCACCTCTGCACCCCACTAAGAGGATGCTGGGCTTGGCTAGAAACGCTTGCTGTTCCCTTCTCTAACGCCGAGAAACTCCCTGTGGGAGTCTGCTGTGTGTCAGCAACGTTAATTACTACACCTCATCTCCTCAAAGATTAATGAAGCCTCTGTTCTCACTGTATTTATCATCCTATCTAGTCATTTGTGTTCTGCTGTTCGTGCAGTACATATGGGCAAGTGCAAATATTTGCCCATATGTGTGGCTTTCTTGCCATACGTTTATGCTTGTTCTGTCTGTAACTGTGTCCTTATATTCCAGACAGATTTTAACTTCTTTTTTTTTTTTTTACATTTTCTGTGGCTCTAGTGGTCTTTATCCATTAGTAGCTGGACAGAAAGGAGGGCAGGGAGAGAAGGGGAAGACATGCAGTAAATGACCTGTGTATCGAACCAGAGACAGCTGCATTGAGGACTGTAACCTCTGCATATGGTGCTCCTGCTCTACCACCAAGCAAAGTGTTGCCAAAATAACAACTTACTTCTTAAAATGCTGTAAAAAGCATTGGAAATGCAGCATGCTGTTAAACTAATTTATTTTCTTAATTGCCTGCCGTGCCTAAAGCTACTGTCTGCCTTAGTGTTTAAGCCTTTCCTGGTGTGGCTTTGTTTTGGCTTTGTTAGCCTAATTTCATGTTTTATTATTAATCTTACTGTTTGATACAGGCTTATAGTGTGTTTTTAGGTGTGAAATTGACCCATGGTAAACCATGTTAGGATTACCTGAAGTGGTGAGTTAGTGCAACCGAAGGTAGAAATAACGGGGGCAACGTCCAACGAGTTTTTAGATCAAATCCTAAATGATTCGTCTCTAATGTGTCAACTAAAGTCTCTTGACACAATTACCACACACTTGGGTCACAACGTTGTTGGACACCTGCAACATCAACACAAAATGTTTGCTTTATTTTTTTTGCAAACGTGACATATTTATCAAAATGTACAGCCCTGTGGTTTTTAAGATTTTTCATTGGCAGTATATTTGCAGGTTAGAGAAGAAACACATCTGATTTTCTTTTTTTTTTTTTTTGATTTTAAGTTTTTCATCGGACAATATTAAATTATGTCAGGAATGTTTGACTGTCCAGTGCATTTTTGCAAACACTGTTTATGCATTAAAAATTTTTTATTTATTCTTATGTTCTATTCCAATTGTTTCAGATGTAGGATTCTGTTTTTCACTAGCTGTTTGCAGTATTTGTCAAACTTAACAGACTAAAGCTGTTTAAATTGTTTGAGATGCACTGATATAATAACTTATAACTGTCATTATTATTTACTGTCTCCCATAAGCCTTGTACTTAGTAAATTCCGATGAAGCTTGTTTGTCTAATTTAAAATACCTTTATAATATATACATTTTTAGACATGTATAAAACATATTTTTCATTAATCCCTTGTTTCCTTTATTATTTTTTATTGGAACAACTTAATATTTTAATGAAGAACATTTTTTAATAATGTTCTCATTTATTAAGATGCACCTGTAGCTTTGTTCAGAATTTCAAATCTCCATGGTTGAAGGATTCTCTCCAAATCTGTACTTGTTCATGTCAAGTAAGTTCAAATGTGAAGTTTTCTGCATTTGGCTGCCTGCATAGGTCTGAATGAATGTACAACATGCCAGTACATTCAATCCCACGGATGGCAGTGCATTTAAATGATTAAAAATGACCTGTGATTATTATGCAAAACGACAGTTTTATTCTTAAATTCCCCTTTCTTTTCAAACCAGCAAGTGTTCATTTTTCTGAATGACATCCCAAATATAAACAAAATGTGAAAATAGCTGGGGAAGATGCTGCCAGCCAAATCACAGTTATTAATACCAATTTATTCCCATGCCCTTGTCTTTCAAACTGTTTCTGCATAATCAAGCTGTCATCAGGCAGAAATATTGAGATATGGGAGACAGGGTAGAGGTTAGGAAAGTGTAGGGAAAAAGTGAGATAAATGCTGTTTAAGACTCTTGGAAAAATACATTTTTATTCAAATTGGAACACAGCACTGGAGTCTGGAGTATCTGCTGAGCTTGATTGTTTTTGTCAGTGGGAAGGTACTAATTATTATGAGTTGAGTGTCATTTTACAGTGCGTTCACAATGATAAACAAATAGTTGTGGGGATAAAATAATATTACTTTAATTGTAATAATAATTTTAAAAGTTGGAAATTCCCGAGAGGAAATTAAAGTGTTGCTGCTTTCAAATATGACAGTTGTGCATTGTGCTTTTTAATAATCCTTATTATCCCTGATTATCTAAAGCACTAACTGAGAAGGATCAGTGTGTTAATTGATTGAAGAGTCATTAATTTACATGATAATGTGCTGAAAAAAAAAAAATCTGCCTGTGACAGATGACGGATGATGATAGGCAACTTAATTGCGGAGTAATTAATGAAAGCAGCAACATTTTGCTGGTTGCTGTAGTGAGATTTGTATCTGTTCTTTTATGAGTATACTAGAGAATATGCTTTGTGGTTGTTAAACTGTTTTGTAGAGTCTTTAAGGCTCTTGCTAACAACTGTGATTTCACTGTTGGTAACTTCATAGAAAATTAGGTTTGCTTTCTACTCATTTACTTTTCTATCACACAGCATGCCTTATATCTGAAGACCACTTCCACAGATTTAATAAGATTTAACTGATGTGTGTTTACGTCCAAGTGATGTAAAAGCATATGCAACGTGCTCATATCTTGATCTATTTGTACATTATTTGTCAAATCAAACTGATACAACAGAGTAAACAACACAGGAAACAGGCAAAAAATAAAATTTCATGTGTACAACAATAGCAATTAGTAAAGGAAAACACTTTGGTTTGCCAACAAAAACTTGACAGAACATTTACAGTTAGAACAGGATAAATTTAGTAGATTTTTACACTACCTTGATAAGTAGCTCTCAGTGGAACAAAGCAACAGAGCCATTACTGTCTTATTTTCAAGCCAAGGCAGAATTGATAATGCAATACTTAAGTTGTCCTGGGAGACAGATTGGGCCTTTGAAGTTGCTGCAGTAATTATGAAGGACAAACCAACTGATGTGGACCAGTTGTAATAGGGTCCAACTAAATATCCTGTCTTTTAATCAGAGATCTGTTTTTATCTCTGCTACCCTTGAGTTTAATACTGACAAGAAAACTGTGAAGAAATTAGTTTTGACATGGTTGATTTGACTGTGGCTCAGTGGGTGGAGTAGTTGTCTTGCAATATGAGGGTCGTGGGTTTGATTTCAGCTTCTCCTGATCTTAATCTCAACTTGCCCACTAATATATGTGATGGTGTATAATTTGCTACACATTTGTGAGTGTGAATGTGGTTCTAGTGTGTGTTCTTTGAGTGGTTCCAGTATGACTGGAAAAGTGTTCAGTCCATTTACCATGATTGTCAGTAATAAGCCTCAGCGGGTCAAATATGTCTCAATTCTACCTTAAACTTATTGAGAAAATAATTAGATGGAAAGAGATTGTAAGGTTTAACAATAATAAAAAAAATACAATCCTTTTTTAGCTATTTAAATGCATGTGAAGATTGGCAGTTTAATTTTTGGCAAGAGGGGTGAAGTTCTTTCCGAGGCTGACTACTCACTTAACCTTTTATGACACTGCAAATCTAGTGTAAGGGTGCTTAAAAATGCAGTCCTGAGCTCATGGATTTTTTTTTTTCTTCCACTACTCTGCCATTGTATATGCTGGTTCCAATATTCCTATGGAAACACACAGTCATTTCTAACTAACCTTGGGCCAAGACTATGCTGAGGAAGGAGAGACAGCAGCAAATAGGAGTATTAATCACAAGACAACCTCACCAACACTTCCCAATCCTATCAACTCCCCCACTCTACACACACACACACACACGCACACACATGCACACCCCCGCCAACCGCACACACAATCTAACATGAGTCTGCAGTCACATATGTGGACCTCCCTGCCAGACAGAGCCAATCATTCTCAGGGAGGCAATGAGATCCCTGATGAGCAGTATCAATAGTAATCATAGAATTTGCTATGATGGTGATGGATTTTTATGCCATTTTGCCCTCATTACAGGTCAGTGTGATTGCTTGGGTAAACTTGAATTTGCCCCACCAAACTTTTGGGAACCAGAGTTGCTAAATGTACTATTGATCAGGGTTTTTGCTATGGAATAATTAGTCTCAGTTAAAATAAACTGTCAACAAGTTTTATTCCTGTTGTTTATTTCACTATTTTATTTAACTGCTTTGGCACATAAAAACAACAGCCATCAGTTAAGTTTCTTGCAGAGGTTTTCTACCCATTAGAACATTTTGGCACTTTAAATCACAAAGTTCAAAGTATTTATTGGAATTTCATGAAAAAATAAAATCCACAGAAATTAGTTGTATTTGCATGTAGAAAAGCTAATGAAATGAATAAACCTTTGTAATATAATATAAGTAAATAAGTTAAATATTTTAAGAGACTGAATTCTTGTTTGCCTTGGTTGATTTAACAAAACTTGCAGTAACTGTGCTTCCTATGCTGTGTGAATGTTCCTTCCAAACTCGGCATTTTCCTTCAGTTCCAAACAAAAAGTTTAATATATTTGAACTGAGTGGGTTGCTTGCTGTCAGCCGACACGGTCTTCCACTTTTTTTGATGCTCCATTGGTAGGAAAAAAATAAAATTATATATAAAATTATATATAAAATTATATATATATATATATATATATATATATATATATATATATATATATAAATATATATTATAAAAATTTCATCACTTCTTCAGTAGCAATGCTGGTTGAAACCCCTGTGCAAGGAAAGCTTGCCTGAAGGAAAAACAGTATTTATTTTAAGAGCAGCTTCATTTGCCATTTATAAAGGCTGCGATAAAGCAAGCAACCCTATAGGATGAGAGCTTACCAGCTTTTCTGTCATTAGACCAAAATAAACTATTTGGAAGAATGATGAAATGTCTTAATCTTCTAAATTACAAGCCATAGTTGGTTTTATTTTGCGTTTACATAGTTTATACATATTTTTTTTTTCTTTAAGCTGATGTTTTTTAAGCCGTCCTTCGAATTAGAGAAAACTGAGAGACCTTTAAATCATGCCTGTCTTTATGAATAAATCCATCCATGCATTCAACAATTTTTTTAGACTTGCTTAATCCTGATCCGGGTTGTGGAGGGTTGGTAACTGTGCCAGTCAAATGGCTAGTGCCATGGCACAACGTAGAGTGCTTTAACACCCTCAAATTGCTGTTGGACATAAACCAAATTTTCAAGCTTGTTTTTAAAACTTTTTCTGTATTCTAGTAGAAAATCAGAGTCGTTAACACAATTCAGTTAGTCGAGAAACAAACAAAAAATGAAGCAATGATTTGTTTCATTTTTCAGAAACAAATCATTTTTTGTTTCTGAAAAATAATTAACTACTAGAACCATCAAGGGGTTGATATAAGCAGATAATTGTTTTTCCCTATAAAGGTAAGTTGTTTCACTGCCATTAGCACATTGAACAGCAACTGCATGAGGCTGGTTGACAGCGATAAGTCCTTCCTCCTGGCTCTGATTGGTTGTTTTTGGTCAGAAGCATTTCTTCAGACCACAATAATAGCTCAGGGAGGATTTGGAGGAGATCAATCTTTTTACAGATTATCTGCCTTGCAACATACTGTCACAACATGCTGACAGTTTTAACAAATATGTGAAAAACACATCTCTTTAATAAGTTACATACAGCAGATTTAAGTGGAAATAATTCTATGGGAACTGGCTAAAAAATTACATTTTACAACAAGATTAGTTAATAGCTCACCAAAGCTGTTGGCTAATTTACAGTAACAGTACAGATTATCTTGTAACCAGTACACAACATTATATATGATTTGACATCTTACTTACTTGGCAGCAACCTGTTCTGCTTTGAAGGCAGAGGTCAGGGGTACACACTTGGAGCGCCAAGCCATATTCGAGATGTACTCAAATTCAAATTCATATGTTATTCTCAGTTCAATGGGGATAGTAATTGTACAGAGAACTTATTCATGACTAGTGGAGAGATTTCTCATATAATTTTCTTCCTTCACTCCTGCAAGGTGTTGGTAACATGAAGCTAAAATAAAACATGTCTTGCCCTCCCTTGACTTTTTCTCCAAACTAAATTAATTGAACAATTATTATTCTTCCTTTAAAAAGTCAGGCAGAGATGACAAGTTTAGCAAGAGAAAAGTTGAAAATGTTACTGATTATTTTATAGAGAAAATGTTTAAATAATAAAAAAAAGCTTAAGAGGAGGAAAGAGAGAGTCTATTAGGCTAGTTGTTATGGATTGGCTAGCTGTTGTTTCCAAGGGAACAGCTTTGCTGTGTGTGGAGGTTGTTGTAACCTCTGAATTCCCAGGCATTAATTTTGGCTACGGGCTGAAATTGGCAGGGATATAAATGGATAATGTCTTATCTCTTCAATTAGATCCACCAAAGGGCTCCCTGTTGTGTGTGTCCTACGTTTTAGCCGGCATCCATTTATGAGTGGGGGTGTGTATGCATATGTGCGTGTGTGTGCATATACTGTAAATGTGTATATGCTGAAGTGTGTTCTAATGCAATGGCCAAAAAGACTGATTTGTCACAGGGATAAGTTGTCTGTCACAGCCATATGTATCATTCACTAATTGCAATGCATTATAGAGCACAATGGCAGCTACAAATTCATTTTACGGGTGGTGGGAAAGGGGCTCTTAACATGAATGGCTCTCTCTGCGTCCAATATGTAAGCTTTTGATGTCCTTCTCTCACACTCTTCAATAGCTCTCTAAGTGCATACTCAATATTTTTTCCTTTAGCATATATAATGTATAATTATCTATGCTCAGCACTCCTCAAAGTGCTGCACTTCAACCGATTTTCAGTTTTATTCTCCTGTATCCTCTTTCCCATCTATCCTCAGGGCAGAAAATGTGTTCCTCTCATCTTGAGTAAGGCATAATTCTCTCTTTCTCACTCTGTCTTTCTATCTCCCACTTTCTCTGAACCAAAACACTTTTTTGCAACACCTTCTACTTTTTGCATCAACCCAATGCTTTTATGTTGCAGTGGATAATTTGAAATGTTCAGTTGTACTGTATTATGAAAATTAACCTTCTGTGCAATGAGTGAAATGTTTATATTTATTGAGTTATTTTGCACGCAAATCTAAATATACTTATGCAAATAGGGCCTTATATGCTTAGACTCTAAATATGCAACGCTAAATTGTGTGGACAAAAAAAATATTATGTTCAAGAAGTGGCTGTGTTTCAATTGATTGCACACGCAGAAGCACAGTTTGCACCTGCTTTTGAAACATGCTGAATACAGGTGCAACAATAGAATAGAATAGAAATACCCTTTATTGTCCCACAGAGGGAAAAATCAGCTCCCGTCGTCTGCTTCTGTATTAATAAATCGTATTGCGGATTATCACAGTTGCATATTCTTTTCCCAGTATATTGCACTTTCTAATGATCAGCATATGTTTTCCATATTCATGGAAACAGACAGGTTACATTTATTGCACCTGGTATTCTCCTAATTCCGTCAATGCAGTCCTATTTGTAAACTTTTTGTAGATCAGGCTTGCGCAGGTTTTCAATCTGCTTTTGTACACGCAAACCGTTGCAAGATCAGGTTCAAGTAAAACCTTTTTTGCACTGCAGTGCCTGACCCTGTTCAACCCTGCCCTGTTGTATTCCAGCTCTGGTGGCGTTTGCATTGAGCTGAGTGTCGCCTCGAAAGTGGTCGGGGACCGTCATATCGAACAAATTCCTGTTGAATCTGCTGAGCCTGTCTCCCCACAAAACACTTTTTGTTCCTCATTGTCCCATCTAGCTCCTTCTGTACTTGAATATCAGTAAGGAACCTGATGAGGACAAGAATTACTGCAGCTTTACCTCTAAATTAATAATTTTTTAAAGTTTTTACGTGATTTTATTAAATATTACAGTTTGTTTGATGATATCAAACATGTTAGTGTGCCAAAAGAGGTGTTCAGTAACACTGTCGGCTTTGTGTTCTCCTTTTCAGTGTTTTCATCTACATGCTGATCCAGTACAGCATCTGCTTACGTTGTACCTTTTAAATGAACAAAGAGGTGGAGATAAACCACCTCTATGCCACCATACTCCCAGTAATTGTTCACTGAGCATTAGATACAGCTGAAAGTGTTTTTTTTTTGCCCCACACACCATATGCCCATTGACCTTTCCATTTCTATAGAAGCTACATTGTATTATAGTGACCATAACTTTGAAATAGTTTTGCAGTGATGGGGTACAGCAAGTCTTCTGTCTCTAGATGCAATTGGAAATCCTATAATCTTTTACTGTTACTCGAAAAAAAATAAACTATATTAAAAAGTGTTTAACTGGCCAAAAAAGATGTGTATCATTGCCATATACAGTATATATATATATATATATATATATATATATATATATATACGCTGCTCAAAAAAATAAAGGGAACACTTAAACAGGTGTTTAACACTTAAAGTGTTCCCTTTATTTTTTTGAGCAGTATATATATATATATATATATATATATATATATATATATATATATATATATACAGTACAGACCAAAAGTTTGGACATACCTTTTAATCCAATGAGTTTCCTTTATTTTCATGACTATTGACATTGTAGATTCACACTGAAGGCATCAAAACTATGAATAACACATGTGGAAATATGCACTAAACAAAAAAGTGTGAAACAACTGAAAATACCCCTTATATTCTAGTTTCTTCAAAGTAGCAACCTTTTGCTGTGATTACTGCTTTGCACACACTCTGCATTTTCTTGATGAGCTTCAAGAGGTAGTCACCTGAAATGGTTTTCACTTCATAGGTGTGTCCTGTCAGGTTGATAAGTGGGATTTATTGCCTTATAAATAGTCATGAAAATAAAGAAAACCCATTGAATTAGAAAGGTGTGTCCAAACGTTTGGTCTGTACTGTATGTATGTTTGTTTCTTCTTCTATGCAAGCAGCACCATACCATGTCTCATAGTAGCATATATTTGGCATATTAAACTCACCACATATGTAAACATAGTGACTACCGACACCTATGGCATTTTCCTTGACAGATAAAAGCAGTTGTAAAGGACGGAGCTCTACAAAGAGGACAAGACATTTGTTCCAACCAATATAGACACAATGGTCCCATTCATCATTTCAATGCGCTGTAAGAAAATGGCTCCTCAGTGACAGTGTGCCATTAAAGTAGCTATGTGAAGCATGTTATCAGTGCCGAAACATCCATGAACCGACGTGTTTGTGATACTCTGAACACATTTGATATTTCTCTCTTTGCTTCTGATGCTGATGAAAGCATAATTTTTCAACCGAGCTGAGTTAATATAAAAAAGTCTTAGAGGCATGGGTTTCCCTTCCAGAAATATTTGCCGTCTGTGTTTTTAAATAGATTTGCTTTGCTTTTAAACACACACACACACCCTCACACACACAGCAGTTCTTCTTGTTACTCAGGTCACACATTTCTTCTGAATACTATCCACAAATGTAGCTGTATTAGAAAGTATACAAGTGAGTTTGTTGGAATTTAGTTTTTTGCTTCAATAAGGTAGTTAAAAAATAAATAGCTGAAATTTGCCAACAAATATCAAGAATGGTTCAAGATGAAGCTTAAAAAAGAGTAACACCAAAATAATTAGCAAACTGAAACCCCTGATCAGGAAGACGTTTTAAAGACTTAAATGATTAACATTAAAAATGACACACCAAGCTGTCAGTATTACCAACTCAAGCAGTCTATCGAGTAGAGTGGCCATTAGTTCCTTGAGGAAGCAAGATTTTCTTTCTGCTCAAAGGGAAAACTCATCGGCAATATGATGGAGATGCATTTGCCTCTTTTTTTTTTTGCAATTACAGCATTCTGTTATCTGTTTAACGATAGCCCAAGAAAGAGACACTCAGTGAGGCTGTTAGCTCAGAGTCCTGCTGAGCTAATTAAAGTATATGGTGAGGGGAAAGAAAAGGTGAAAAAAATAAAAGCTGTTATTCACCCAGAACCGGCTTTAGCCTTAAATTTGGAATATTTAAGACCTCTAACGTGTTTTCATTATGATTTTTCATGATGCTTACAGTAAAAGAAAACTCCCCAGATTATTTCCCTGTCTCATTTTCCCCTTTGCGGATTCTCCCCTCTGTTCCTGTAAAGCTGTTCGACCTTTAAGTGCAGGCTAATCTCGGTTCGTCTGTCTGGCTGCTGGGTCTTAATCCACTGACTCTCTTTATTCATTCTTCACTTTCTTTATTCAACCCTCTAATCTTTATCCAACGAATGTTACACACCATGTCTGCTTCCCCATTCTCTTTCTCCCTCGTCTCCGTGGAGATTAGGACACATGGCTATGCAAACGTTTATCTCAATTTTATTCTTTTCATTCGTTTTTCTGAATTAACTTTATTTTCTGCTGGAATCTTTATTTACCAAACAATGACGATCACAGTGTCTCAAAAATATGATATTATGGTGCAGGAGTTTAAGAAAATAAAAAAGGAAAAACAAAAAAAAACTCTGGTCACGCAGACACATAACAAAAACAGACACAATGACTGAGTTTGTTTAGGTAACGTTATATTTTTGTCACTAACAGCCTCACCTGCTGGGTGACCATATAGGCACCACGAGTCAGAAATGAACATAAATTGTGTTGTTAAATGACGGCAGCAACATTCAGTTTGGCTTCCTGATCAACACACTGGAACAGGCTGGATTATCACACACTGGCACAGTGACTACAAGGTCAGGAAGACTGTTGGATTACTGGGTCTGTTGCACTGTGGAACAAATAGCTGTTCTATGCCTCTTTGTGTGTTGTATATTTTTCCTACCCCAATGTTTCGGTGAGTTGGGAGATCAGGTGCGTGAGCAGAGACTTGTGTGAGTGTTGGATTGTGAAACAGCTGTCTGGGAGAGTGACTCTGACGAAGATGGATGAGATTGCTGCACAAGGCACCATCCACCAGTCAAGGCATGCTCCGCCTTTGAACAAGAAAATAGCAAACACACACACACCCCCATGCACGCACTCATAGATATACAGTGCTGTGAAAATAAATGTCATTGCCTGCTTAGATCTTCAATATCTTTTTTTTTTGTCACACTAAAATATTTTGTGTCATCAAGGTAATCTGAGTAAAAAAAAAAGTGACTTTTAAATTATGGTTTCATTTATTATAGGAAATAAGGCAAAATTTTTCGGCAGGATTATATGAGAGAGTGAACGGAACTCATGGTTCTGTCTAATATTTGAAATCATTTTGGTCCTAAAGTAACATACAGCATCAACACTGCCACGGTACCGTTTGACTGTTGTTTTAATGTTGTTTTTTTTCCTAAATGCTGCATTAGTTCTACGGCATATGTACTCATCTTCCAAACTCTCTGCATTCATCTAATCAGATCAAAGAATATTTCATCCAAACAATCCTTTAGTAGCAAAGCTGGACCACTCTCTTTCTTATTGTTTAACACATATGAAGCCTACAGTATTTTTTATTTGCTTCCTGTGTGAAAACTTGATATACTCTTGAAATTCTTTAGCTTTCTTCATGTTGTATGAAATGTTTCATTTACCAGACAGATTGATTCTAGAGGCCTGACAGTGTTAAGTACAGGCCTATGTTTTTTTCACTATTTCATTTGTACTCATTTACCTTTTATCTGATATTCAAATGTATTTAATATTCTAACATTTTTAGGTGTCATAAAAGAGAAACTCAGAAATGCTTTGTAAGAAGACAAGTACTTTATCACCTCACTATACAGTCACTTTGTTAATTTTGGCTTCCTTTGTTGTCCACATTCTATAAATGCTTTTTGTCACAGAAGGTAGCTCCAGAGCGCTGCTTTGCTGCTGTTTTGCTTAAGTGGTAACTAGAAAGAATGACTGCTCTGAGATTAGCTAAATCTGAAAATCCTAATGCCATGGTTGTCTGTGCCAGCTGACACAGGACCAGACTTACGTTGACATAAACCCCGTTGTGTGTACACAAACATGCTCACACATACACTGAGCCAGCTTTGTGTGCTGTATTCTTGACAGATAACATATTTATTGGATTTCTTTTCTTTGTCAGCATGGTGTCACCCAGCAGTCATCCCTCAGACGGCCGCTTACAAACATGCACACATGGACACAACTTAGGCAGATTCCAATGACGTACAAGCCAGTGTCACAAAAGTCCTTTTTTGTATAGCATTTATTTTGAAGGATGCAGTTTTTGAGAGTGAAAGAATGAGGACTTGTGGGCGTTCCATATGTGTCTTCACCATTTCAGCTTAAGGGTTTTTTTTTTTCTTCTTTTTGGAAAGGAAGTTGAAATCTTGGCAGACAGGTAGACAGATAAAAGGAGTCAGAAACCAAGACAGAGAGAGCAGAAGTGAAAATAAGGCCATGGCTACTCACAAACAGTCTTCTTCACCAGTCAAACGCAGGCAGGAAAACGTCACTTGTCGGCACCAGTCACATAGTCACAGAGGCGTGGACAGTCACCTTGTACAGAGCACGTCCCTGTACAGAGAAAAAGCACGGACAGAGAGGCACCTCAAGGTTGGGGGGAGGTGGGGAAACAAAAGGGATAAGAGCAAAAACACAGGGAGTGATTTTAAAAATGTCAGAAATAAACTCTCATACATGAAAGCTTTTGGACTGTGCTTTGAAGAACCCAGGTAAAGAACAGACAGGGCTCCTGAAAGCATGGATCTTTCCTCCTGTTGTACCTTGCAGTACTTTTTATATGTTTACACACTGTTTTTTAACAATATTGTACTGTGCCAGCCAGTTATTTAGCATTAGAAAGTATGTGCCTTGAATTAAATGATAATGAGATTCACTAAAATAAATCAAATATTTCTTCGAAAGTATATTTGCTTGTATCTGGCACCAAAAAACCTTATACAACTATTTCTAATTTCCGTTAATTTCATTACTATGTTTTGTTTGCACTTTAGTAAATAACCTCCAATTAATTTAGCATCTTTTTGACAGAAATTTCTGTGTCTGATTGTAGCTAAATTCACACAAACTTGGTTAGTGCTCTTAAACAATAGTTATGTGAAGTTTTTCGTAACAAATTACAAATGATACTGAGACTGAATTGAAAAAAAAAGCACATCACCAGAGAAACCACGTATACATCCTACATTAGACTGAAATAGAAGAGTTTTAGTGATAGGGTATATGGGAGCAGGAAGATATGAAATAAAAGGGACCTGTTCAAAATTCGGGATATGCCACATCTCTCTGCTCCGGTACAAAGTTACGTATTGACACAAGCACAAAAAAAGTGTCCCTGATCTTTATGTAGACTCACACCAGTAAAGTACTCTACCAGATAGCCCTACTACATGTGAAGGAAGGCAACACTGGTGTGAGTTTTACTTTTTACAAATAAGTCAAGGCATTTACCTTTTGATAGTATCTTTGGCTTTAGCAACAGTTTGTCAATAGCATCCAGTCATTGCACTTTTGAGATACGACTAAAGTGGTATGTTGACGCTGTAATTTTATGACCAGAACTGAACTGGTGCCTCAGAACTGATGGTGTCCGCACTGATATAACTGTTCTAATAGAAAAGACCTCAGAAGTTTGGAGCCTGACAGGTCAACATTCCCCTCATTGAGAAAAAGCTTTGTGACTTCTTAGACCAAAGCAGGGCCACTTGTTTCCTAGTCATTAGAGCAAGGTTGCTTCAATTTATTATATTCCTCTTGCCTGGTTACCAATAACCCCTCAGCTCTCAGGGTCATTACTGTTGGTAATTACAGTGTTCACAGATGCATTTCATGTGATGGGGTGAGTCGGTCCTACTGTGATTGACACATTATTGTTATTATTGTTCTGCAAACACGTTGTTTATTAAAGGTGCTAACACTAATGGTGTCTTGCTATTGCAAGTTGATAGTTTGGGAAATATCACTATAGTGTTTGTGTCTTAGTCTCATGGAGGAATCAGTAGAGACAAATCAAAAACCTGAACTCTCTGTAACAGTAAAGCCATTGTGTCTTCAATGTACACTTCCCTGCAAATGACAAGAGGGAGTTTTTCTGTTAATATGTTCTATTTGTATGAAGGCTGTGTCTTGATACAAGGTCGCTATTACAGATAAACAGTCTGTCATTGCCCACAAAACATAAGCACAGCAGAAAGTAAAGCATATTTTTCTGTCCACTCACTCTCTAATGGACTTTTTAATGATTCCTGTGCATTGTCTTTTCATGAAAGCATTTGCGGTTTTACATGTAGCCGTATTGTTTTTGAGTAAATCTCCACTGTCCATGAACCTGTTAGATCTCTTTTATTGTTAAAATCCTTCTCTCTTACATTCACCAGCTGCTGTAAGGCAAGGCCACCTCTCTGTGCCTGCTGTCTATTTGCTCTCATTCAGGGGATTCACTTGAGAGGCCACAGCTCAAATAAATTCACTCAACAGCCACTGCTCAGTAGGGACCCCTCACTCGCTTCTCCACTTGCTTGCTCATTCTCTCTCTCCGTTACTCTCTGCTTCTCGGACTCCCTCCACATCACTCTTTCTCAAACTCAGTCCTTAGCGATTTTTTCTGTCTTTGTTCTCTTTTTTTTTTCTTGATTCTTTACCAGAACTTTGGTTTCCCTCCTACTTAATGTAGGTTGTTAATTCTTTGTGTGACATTTCTACATCAAATTTATGAACAACATTTTTGTCTAACAGTCTATGTAAGTTTAAACAAATTAGAACAGTGATGTCAAAATTGAATGTGAATAAATATAATTCAATCACTTTTCATAAGTGAAGGCTGTGTTTCCCAAATTCCACAAATCCATAAACTTTCCCACCAGAGACAATAACATTTTGGACCAGGTCTACTGCAATATCCCCGGAGCCTACAAGGCTGTAGCAGCTCCACATCTGGGCATGTCTGACCACATCTCAGTGGAGCTGATTCCTGTCTACAAGCCTCTGGCCTGCAGAACTAAGCCGACCACCAGAATAGTTCAGGTCTGGACTGAGGAGGCCTCCTCTGCACTTCAGGACTGCTTTGAGCATACAGACTGGAGTGTGTTCAGGGACGGCGCAGACTTGGAGGAATACTCATCGTCCGTTCTGTCCTATGTTCAGTTCTGCACCGACGCTGTCCTCCCTGTTAAGACCATAAAAGTGTTTCCAAACCAGAAACCATGGCTGGACAGCACAGTACGGGCCCTGCTGAAAGCCCGGGATGTTGCCTACAAGTCTGGAGACAGGTTGGCTTATAGCAGGGCCCGGTCGGAACTGAAAAAAAGGTATTAAGCAGGCCAAGCTCCAGTACAAACAGCAGATTGAGGAACATTTCATCAACAACAACCCCCGAAGCATGTGGAAAGGCATTAGAACCATGACGGACTACAAACACAGCACTCAGCTGACCAGCCGCGACCCCACCCTGCCTGACACCTTAAACAGTTTCTTTGCCCGCTTTGACACGGCGGGCAGCAGAGAAGCCGTACATCTACCCCAACTGGAAGAGCAGCACCAGCCCCTCGTCTTACAGAAGCATCAGGTGACCTCCACCCTGAGGAGGATCAACACCCACAAAGCTCCAGGACCGGACAAGGTGTCAGGCCAGACGCTGAAAACCTGCGCCGACCAGCTGGCAGGAGTGTTTCTGGACATTTTCAATCTGTCCCTGCAGCTCGCCATGGTTCCTGAGTGTCTCAAGTCTTCCACCATCATCCCTGTACCGAAGAAGAGGTCCATCACCAGCCTGAACGATTACCGGCCCGTCGCTCTGACCCCGGTGATCATGAAGTGCTTTGAGAGGATTCTTCTGAGGTACATCAGAGACTTCATCCCCGCAAACCTGGACAGCCTTCAGTTCGCCTACAGAGCGAACCGGTCAACAGAGGATGCTGTCTCCATCACTCTGCACACAGCCCTGACCCATCTGCAGCATCCCAACACCTACGTCAGGATGCTATTTGTAGACTTCAGCTCAGCATTTAATACCGTCATCCCAGACAAGCTGGTGCTGAAGCTACTCGAGGTGGGGCTGCCCGCTTCACTGTGCCACTGGATCAGAGACTTCCTCACCAACAGGCCTCAGGTGGTGAGAATAAGTGGCTCAACATCGTCCCCACTGGTCCTCAACACAGGCACGCCGCAGGGCTGTGTGCTCAGCCCAGCTCTCTTCACCCTGTTTACACACGACTGCGTGGCCATCCACCCCACCAACACAGTCGTGAAGTACGCGGACGACACAACAGTAGTGGGTCTCATTTCAGACAACAACGAGACCCACTACAGAGAGGAGATTCTGCAGCTCACTCAGTGGTGTTCAGCCAACAACTTGGTGCTGAACACAGGGAAGACCAAGGAGGTCATTGTGGACTACAGAAGGTCCAGGAAGACGGATCACACTCCCCTTCTCATAGATGGAGAAGTGGTGGAACGTGTGGACGACATCAAGTTCCTGGGCCTCCACATCACTTCTGACCTCTCCTGGAACACAAACACCTCCCACCTGGTGAAGAAAGCACAACAAAGGCTCTTCTTCCTCAGGAAACTGAGACGGGCTGGACTTTCCTCACGGCTGCTTGTGAACTTTTACAGGGCGATGATCGAGAGCATCCTCTGCCTCAACATGACTGTGTGGTATGGTAGCTGCACAGCATTGGAGAGGAAACAACTGACACGGGTGGTGAGAACAGCACAAGGCATTGTGGGATGCCCCCTCCCAGACCTGGACTCCATTTACACAGACCGGGTCAAGAAGAGAGCTGAATCCATAGCGATGGATTCCAGCCACCCGGGCCACAGACTGTTTGTGCCGCTGCCATCAGGCAAGCGGTACAGGAATATACGGACTACAACAAATAGACTGAGAAACAGTTTCTTCCCCACAGCCGTCAGAGCCATTACTCCCTGCCGTCCCCCCCTCCCACACATATCATAACCTCGCAGTCACACATACATATCCCCCAGCCCCACACAGCCATATTGTTCTGCACTTTGCACTGTCACATTATCTATACTTTGCCATAATTGGACCTGCTGCTACTTCTTTGGTGTGGTTGAGTGCCTTTAGTTAATTTAGTTGTATTTATTGTTATTATTATTATTGTGTGTTTGCTTATTTATACTGTATATATTTGACCTTTTGCACGGGAGCTGCAATGGAAATTTTGTTGAATTCTGTTCAATGACAATAAATGCTATCTATCTATCTATCTATCTAAAAGAATTTGTATAGGACTACTTGCAATGGGTAGTGACTGATATTTTGACAAATATAGAGAACATAGAAAAGCCACATTTTTATTTTCTTCTTCCTTTTTTACAGCTGATCAGGATGAAAACACTGGGATTTACGTATTGATAGTTTGGCTTTTGAAATTAGACTGTTTGGTTTATAGTTTTGTTTTCTCCTTGTTTGTATTGATTTATTTTCAGATTATAGTATTTTCCTAATTGTCCTTACTGCTTGATTGTTTTTGTGTTTTGCTAGTTTGACTGATCTTAGTATTTTCCTCTGTATTTATTCCATGTAGCTCAGTTATTTACTTCGAGAAGTTTCCTGAACAGCTGCAGCGCATTCATTTGAACAGACTTACCTGTTCCTACCCCTCCAGTAATTATTGTCTCATTATTTACATTCTCTTTTCTTCCACTCTTGGCTGAACTCTCCTTTTCATCCAGTCTGTTCCTGTTGGCTTTTCTTGCACTCTAAACTAAAAGGCTATTTGGCAGATTTTAAGGGATATGGATTGTCTCTGGATCTAACAGAATCTATATGAGCTAGATTTTGCACATCTAGTTGAAGATCTAGCACTAATATTGAGAGTGATCAAGCACAGATCTCCTTATTCTAGACTGTTGGTGGATTCTTCATTAGCAATGTTTTGGATTTGTGACAGATTTATTCATATTGCAAAAACATAAAGGTGAATCATTTTTAATCCTTTTTTTAAATATAAACATAAAACAAATGCAACATATGCACTAGTCAAATAAGAACTGAAATCTTCTACACCAGCTAAATATTCTTCAAAAAACAGTTTGTAATCTGTGAAACCTTTGTTCTCCTTGTGAAAACAAAATGATGTATTCTGTTTTCATAAAACTGGTAAAATCTCATCTCTCATCTTGTCCTGTCATCACGTGAGATAAATTCATCGGCACACTCCTACAGTTTATTACTCATTACTTTTTAAGGCTGAGTCTTTTTAGCACTTAAGCCTGCACTGTAGTTCAAGGCACTTCAAATAAACTCACAGTGCACATAAGCTAATGGACAGATGCAAAGACCTCCACAAGACACAGACAGTTGCCCCTGTTCATGTGTTTCGCCTCATGCAGGAGGAGCATAAATAAAATAGGAGTGCAAGGACTTAGTGTGCGGCAGCGAAAGGCATGTTACGTTCCGGTGCATCTCGCTCCAGTAGCAGCGGTGTATTTGGGACACAATCTCTTTGTCTAGACATACAGGGTTTGCCCTCTATTGGACCCTGTCTGCCGTGAGAATTTGGTCTCATGTGCATTGCCTGTCTGTACAAACAAATTCTCTTACAAATTTGTAAAAAGAAATTGGCTCATAAAATGGAATTAAACTGGTACCTTGTTATACAAATACAAAAATCTTCAGATGTTTAGGTTCTTTCTTTCAGTCAGAGGATGTGGACAATGTGGGAGACTTTTATTCTTAGTCTGTCCTGTTGTCAGTTTTTTTGTCCAATAGTGAAATAATGATATATTATTTTAGGAAGGATTTATTGTTTATTTGATATCCCCTTGATTTTAAGCATTGCATTTGATTTTTACAATAATATACACACACATGCATATATTAAAGCAGTGACGTCCATTGTTTCTGTGTTCATATGGCTCAGAAACTCAATTCTGTGCCATAGCTCTATAAAATTATTGACAACAGAATAAGATTCAAAAGCATGCGTGTGCAGGCGTGTGTGTATATGTGCTAGTGCTCTCTTAACTTGTCCCTGAATCAATACTTCAAAATCTCCAGGGTTTCTTTGGTCTGCTCATGAAGCAGTTATGAATTCTGAAAACTCAGCTGACTGAACCTGTGACCCTGAAAATGCCCCACTGAAAAGAAGAGAATCAAGCCACTATGTTATTTCAGTCTTTGTAAACAATTGAAAACTAAAAAAATAAAATAAAATAAAATGAAATATCTTCTCTTTCTGTGCTTTTTGTATTTTACTCCTCTGACTGACCTCAATTCACAGAATGTCTGGATGAGAAAAACAGTCTGAAAAATGAGTATCCAATACTTAGAAGAAATAATACAGGCACTTACTCTTGAAACAAGATGGCTGTGAAAACGTAATAAAAAAATAATAATAAAAATCTTTAAAGGATTAGTGTTTGTCAAAGAAAAAAATAATGTAATTGGTTCTGTGAGTGGATAATACTTGCAATTCACAGAGTGAAGACAAAAATTGCCACATAATTTTCTAATAAATCAAGGACACATTGCAGCAAGTGAATTTGAAAACAAATCCATTAGACAAGTCTTACTAAGTGCAAGTGTGGCTATGGTTAGTGTTATCTTCTCTTTTCTCAGGCTGGAATTCCAGTGGAGCAGTCAAAGATTTGATAGATGTGCAATATGCATGTTTTATTCTAGGCCATTTGTATTTTATTTTTTTTAATTGAATTAGTAGAACAGCAAAAATTGTTGCAGATCATGACTTTAAAATGTAGCTGAGGTTGTTTAAAGAGAGATCCTGGAGCCACGTGGGTTATATACAGTTAATATTTTACCTGGAGTACAAAATAATAATAATAAAAAAACTCTGCTGGCTTTTCCATTTAGCATCCATATTAGTTCAAGCTTCAGCCCCAAAGGCTATTTATCTATTTATTATATATTTATTTACCACTATTTAATGAACTTTTAAACCATCATCGCATTGGCATTGGACAGTTATAGAGATTTAATAATAAATTAGGACATTTGAAATATTTTAGAGTATTTTCAGTTGTGTATATTTTCAATTTTATTTCAAATATTACATATATCACTGTCTAATTTATAAATATTAATTAACTTTCTACTAATTACAGAATGCCTTGCGTGGGGAGTCCATCTAAGATGATTCTGTTGTGGGCTTAGGCAAAGCTGTCCACTTACCTGACCCCGAGTCATATCATTACTACCCTATCCTGCATTCTGAACAGTTGGACATAAATTGTTGAAAAAGATGGAAAAAAACCTGTAAAAACCTCAATTTCATTATATTATGCAAATTTATTTTTGAAAAAAATTAAAGGCGTTTAGTTCTGCATGTGTCTAAGTACTAGTATGCTCCTCTGTGCGTGTTGTTGGGCAGGCTAGTTTGCCTGAGAAGAACAGCAGTAGGAATCCTATGAAACCTTAATATGCAGCTTGTTTAAAAGGAAGTCCATTAGGAGTTTTGTGCCCCCATCTGTCCTCTCCCAGACTTCCTCTTCCCACCCGCAGCTCTTTTGAAACTCCTCTCAAAAACCAGCAACCTCGACTGTCCACTTATGTTTTGCAAGTGGAATTCAGTCACAAATGAATAAGAGCATTTAGATCCCTCAGCCACTAGGTTCAAGTGAGAAAATGCCACAAACGCAGACCTGTACTTTGTGTCGTTAGCGGTGAACAGTGAAACATTTACACACACTATATATAAAGAAAGATAACTTGTCTTTCTTCACCATCCGACAGTTAACTGGACTGCATCCCCTATTTTGGATTAAGAAATAAATTTCTGTTTTTACTTTCTCAAATTTAGCCATCAATGAAGAATAAAATGGATTACCATCCCTTTAAGTAATTTAAGAAAGCTCACATAATCATGACAAGGGGATTGCAAGAAGATTCTCATAGATTGAGTCATAACTTTGTATTAACTGAAGAGAAACTTGTGCATGCATTTTAAAAACCCACCTGAAACATACGACTTGCTCGTGTGACAGTTTCAAACAAAATCGGGCAAGACACCAGGTACAGCTGTGGACCTTAAGCCTCCTCCAGCTTTGGGGGACAATTTTCAGATCTCTGAAGATGCCACGTTCTTTTGTTCATTGAATTACAAGCCAATATAAATATCACAGGAATTTCCAGTCATGTTCAGAAACAAAATGGTTTCATATTGCAAAGATGAACATGTTTCCTTCAAAATGTACAAATTCACTCCAGAGCAAAAGCAACAGACCTCATGAAAATGCTGGCTGAAAAGGGTAAAAATTTCATGAAAAACCAGGAACACAAGTTCTAAACCAACATTGGCTGAAAGTTTACTCAGAAAACATGAAAAGTCAGAATATTCAGTTTGCTAATGTACTCAGGGACAAAGCATTTAATTTGTAGAGAGAGACATCCTGTGGTTTGCAGAAACTGAAATGGATGTTTTTGGCCTTAGTGACCATTGTTATAAATGCAAGTGCAATCTCATAAACACTACCCCAACTATAAAGTACAAGGGGGCAGTGTCATCTTATGCTGCAGGGAAGATAACAAAAAAGATGGCACTATGAGGTAAGAATATTTAAAAACCAAGATATCAACTTGAAAGTTAAATCATGAATACAAAGGTTTTTTCCAAATGAGCAATTACCTTAAGCAAGCAGACACATGAGTTACAAAGAGATTTAAAGACAGCATAGTTCATGTGGCAGTGTCTAACAGAAAGCTCTAATCTTAATCCCAAAGTTTTTAGGCAGATTATTAAAAGGTACATGAGATCAATGTGGCCAGTGAATTGAAGTAATTCTGTTAATGTTACCTGACCTAAAGCAGGAAAAGTTTAGTCTGACTTCATCTCAGAAGGTGATTTTAATGTGATTTTTAGAAGGAATCTAAAATGCAGTCCTTTTCTTCAGAATCATAAAAAAAGGTTTTTCTGCCTTCTTAATAGTAATAACCTGGCTTTGTAGAATTTTTACGTTTACCAGAATTTCTTTTGCCAATTTCCTTAAATCCTCTGGGGTTTTGTTGCATTTTGTGAAGTTGGGGAGAGCAACAATCAAAGCAATTGTGCAGGATAGCAGGAGATCACATGAATACAGCAGAAGAACAGCAAGACATCATATGTCATTAAGACTTGTGCTTTCAATGTAGACATTTTCCTCTCTGCCACTTTGATGGCAAAATTATGCCTGTCCAAATGCTGGGCAGGCTTAAATGAGGCTTTTCTTTAAGAGACCGTGCGTGATTTTTCTTCTATTTTAAACCTGGAGCAGAACTGAATTTTGTTGCTGTTGCTTAACTGGTTTGGGAGAATGGTCTTTTGAAGGATGGGTTCAAAACCACAAAGGTTTGTAACTGAAGTGAAATTTACAAGTTTTCATCCAAGACATTAATGTAACCTCTAGTTAAATTTGTTTATTCTATTTGAAAAGAACCTTTTGAAATATCTTGCAAAATGACTGCATCACCTTTGTTTCCATCCCAGTGGGTGCTAACCTGTGCTGTTCATTTTTGTCATGCATAAGTAGACATAGTATAACAAGGTCAGTTGAAAACATCCATATAGCTTTTGACTTTCACAGCTGTGGCAGCTGTTAGGAGCATGAGAAGTCTCTAGGAAAATGTTTTTGTTTTGTTTGTATTTTTTTTTTTCCCTTTTTTTTTTTTTTTTTTTTTTGCAGTGGTGCACCATGTATGGCAGAGGTCAGTTGTACACAGAATGAGAAGTAGCCGGGTATCAAGTTGTGATCCATGTTCTCTGTTGGTTTGCTGTCCATTTGAGCCTTCTTGTTTTGATAAAAACACAGTCAGTGGGGCAGCAGGTCTTTCAAAGCCTTTTTGATTGCACAGATTTCCCTGCCACCAAAACCTGTCTGTTGCTGTCAGCCTGCTGGTGCAAGGTCCGCATTTCTCATGGTTTTATCTCCTGTTCCAAGAGAGTGGTCTTGGTGTGTCACATCTTTCTTTTCTGTGTGATATGAAAACAGAAGCATGTCTTATTCATGTCGCTCTAGACAATACAATATCGGTTGGCACTGTTTTTCTTGTAAATCCTTGTCAGTGTGTCACACATACTGACAATGATTTACAATCAGTGAAGGTGCATCTTTATAGAATAGAGTATCAACAAAAATGTATGTGGCTAAATAAATTCAAAAGGTAAAGCACATTTAACCAATAAAATTGCATGTTAATGCATATATATATATATATATATATGTATATACAATTATGAGGGGGAAAAAAGTTAACTTGACAGTTGAACAGAGGAAACTGTTTTTCAGTAACAATTTTTTTTCTTCCACTATTAGCAATTGCCATTATACAGCGAACTGGCAATACTGAGCAGGGTTACATACTGCTCAAGATTGTCGGTGCTAAAACCTTCCACCTGGGTCAGATTGGTTGTTCTTGACTGGGAGTGGTGTATTTCTTCAGATGGCAGTAGGACCACACTAAGGAGACAGACAAGCTCACTATTTTTGTCAGTCAGAACATGTTGACAGTTTTAACAAGTATGTCAAAAATCTAATTTAATAAAAGTTACCTACTTCAGCTTTAAGAGGCTCGTACTCTTTCCACTTCTCACCTTCATCATGTTATGAACAACAATTCTCCTCCAAGATGCCATTTAAAACCGATCTTAGGAGCATTGGAGCAAGAAGTACTTCATATATAAGGTTTGCTAATTACTGTTGCCACTAGTCTGGTTCAGCTGTGTTGGAGATGTGAAGGGTAGGGGTTCTCTATGGGGCAGAAACTCAGATTGGGGCTTCAGCTCTAAAGCAGAGCTTTAGGTAGAGAGGCCTCACTTTGAATGAACAAGTGTAAAGGGACCCCCAAATGACTGCCAAAGATTTCTCAAACATGCATGAAAGAATCAAAGTGTCTCTCGAGGTATGTTTTTGATCAGGGAATAACATCATAACATAATATAAAGCTTAAAAGTGAATTTTACATAACACTTCCCCTATAAGTAATTAACATTTGCTTCACATTTCAAAATTTCTATGCAGCGTAGACTCAGACTTTATTTTTTAAGCAGCAGTGTACCAAATCACTCGTTCCTCAATGTTTGTTCTTTGGTTTTGTCATGACTACTTTGTTCAACACATCAGAGACTGAACACAAGTGGGAGAACACACTAACAAAGGAAAGGCAGTACAGAGAACAAAAATGCAGTTTAAATTCTGCAAGACACCAGAAAATGTTGATTGTTTCATCTTCACACTGAACGACACCTTTATTATGTGGTTCTCTTGTGGTCATGATATGTAAAAGGGTCTCATTGACTGTGAGACTTGCATTCGTAGCTGTGCCATAGACTTACACTTTTGTCACACTCATTTAACTGTTTTCACCATAAATTGATTGTGAAGCTGTTAAAAAAATTGTGCTACTTTCTTAGGTGTGAGTAAAAAAAACCAAAACCGAAAGTAAAAAAAAATAACACAAAGCAAATTTCTTTTTTCAAATTATTTTAGCTTGTGCTTAACACTATTTTGCCTTCACAGGACTAAAGACTTCTTTGCCAAGTTGCTAAAATAATTTGAACTTCGTTTCTCTCTTTTTCTTCCACACTTAGTATGAGCCTCACACTCATCAGTTCGCTTGTCCTACATCATAGTCTCCCAATTACTCCAAGTCAGTGTGGTTCAGTACAGAACAAAGGCTAATTTGAGGCATGTCACTAGCTAATTTGTGACATGTGGCTAGCTCTTTGAAATATCACACGTAGACGGTTGAAACAGCTCTCCGCTTTAATCTCATTAGCAGCCTAGTTGCACGTCGGAGCTCGATTCAATGTTTATCTGCTCAGTAAAAGGGGGCATTTATGAGGGGAGCATGCTAAGCAACGAATCGTCATCTGATTTTGTATGCTGTTTATAACTAAGGCCACAGGTGGCCATAAATATTGCCCATCTCCAATGAAGAAAAGAAGACAATTAATTAGAAGCTACAGTTAAGACAAATCTTTTTTGCCACGCTATTAATCCTTTTATCATGTTTTAGAAGAGTGTGAATTTTTATTTGAGTATTTGACATAACAGCTAATGTTTTTCAGCCCCATTAAGACCAAATCTTAGACTGTGAATGCTAAAACAGCAGTCTGAAAACTATTGTTAATGTTGCAATTAAGAGTAGAGCACAAGATCAGGATATAGATTAAACATATTTATTCATGCTGAACATTGAGAATTATTTATTCATATCTACAAAATCAGAAGTTTTTATACTATTTATTTATGTAAAAAGGTATGAAAGAAAAGTATTTGGACATTTGGATTACTTCTTATGTCAGATTTTTCACAAATAGAGCCTGACAGAAGCAAAATCATCTTGAGGTGTCTGAGAAAAAGGTCACTTGCATAGTAGATAATCCTGTGGAAGAAAGATTCTGTACTTACTGCTATCTTTCATCCACCTTTTTCTCTTTACTGTAATCTGTGCAGAGCCTGTCTTGTTATCTTTATGAAACTGTTTCCACTTTATTTCACTCTTCATTTATGTAGAGATAACAAAATTATTATTTTTTTGCATCTTGTCTTGTAAAAATTGTGTAGTCCACCCTATTAACAGCTTATATCAGTGTTTATTTTGTTGCCATTGATTGTGTTAACAAAATAAAAACTTTATTTTCTTTTGTTAACTGCCAGTTACTGGAAAATGGCCATGTCTACTTGGCCAACACTATTTTGTCAGTAAGATAAAACTAGGTGGCAGTGTTTGTGGTTTCTGGTTGCAGATTTCTGCAAAGTATCTTACCTTATCAAAAAATATATTTAATGTATTCATGAACATCACAGAAACACAGTCTTTATCTTTTTTTAAACGTTGGAAATCTCAGCTGTAACCCCATAACCTCAGCTACTGTGTCAAGCCGTGCCTCACTATTCTGAGGGAGTCACTGCAGGAGTCCCGGTCACAGTAAATAAAACATCTTCCCACCAGTGGTGAAATATTGAACAGACGAGGCACTGAGCTGCTTGTCTTGTCTGACAGGGTGGGGTGAAAGCCCAGAGGAACCGTGGATGCAGCAAATAGAGAGGGAACAGCACTAATGTTACACTGAGAAAGTGAGGATATGGGTGAAAGCACATTACCACAGAGAACTCAGTTGGAAGAATTGGCTCCAAAAGACAAGAAAGATGGGAAGAAAATGGGAACCGATAATGGAGTCCTGCCAGGGCTGTTTCATCTTCCTGCTTCCTTTACCCCTTTACCCAGTTTGTACTGGAACTGTGCACAGAGCTAAAGGGAAAGCGGGTCATGGTGACTTTTCAGCTTGAGTTGTGAACTACACTGGTCTCCCCTTTGTTCTTTCATTAGGCTCCCGCTGACTCACCCTGTAGAAGCTGCACACAACTTCATGCTAACTCAGACACACTGTCACATCAACACTGCCACATGCCAGGGAGGCTGTGGTGACAACAGAGAGCAGCACAGCTCTTTCTGGGTCTGTTTTTCTCACTTGCAAAGAGAGGAAAGGGTGCTTCTCAAAAACTGGATGTTTCTCAGTTGCTTGAGTATGCAGAAAGGTTGTGCTTGACGTTGTCTAACACATAACACTGGATTTTTATTTTTTGTCCATCTCTTTCAATAACAGTATTTTAATATCTTCTTTTGATTAAAATGTTATTGAAATGTATTCCTAAATACATATTTCTTATTGAAAGTATGTGATAAAATAAACATTGTATTTATGGTTTGGCAGTCAATATTAATAAAAAAATAGATGTTTATTTTCAAGACTACGTGGTCTATAGGAACACAACCCAGAAGCATGTAGACACCAAATTAAAGTGTCCAGCTTAATTGAAATTCAGTAAGACTTCTCTTGGCAAATAAATAAAAAATCCTAATATACTCACAATTCTCTTGATGTTTTTAAAAACTGCACAGTTTTGTTTTTTATGCTGTACATTAGCCCTTATTGTACTATCTTTTATTATTTTTATTTTTGGTATATTTTTACTTTTATGTGAATATGCATGCTTCCACTTACATTTAACTTCTTCCTTGTACACTTGAATTTCCTCGCTGTGGGAAATTCAAGTGGATAACTCTGTTCTGTTAGAGTAGAGGATTACTCTATTCCGTTATTTTAGTTGGGCCATGTCACAGGTTTATTTTTTAAACAAACAACCAAAACATTCAGACATGGGAATTTGCTGAAATATCATTGTAAGTCTAAGATGAAATAGTGACTTTATTTTAAGAAAAGAAAAGAACAGAAAAAAACATGAGGATTCCTGGCGTGTGTAAACATGCAATTTTACCAACTGAATCCTGTATTCAGAGGCAGCGCTGCAGATATTAATTGGTACTCTGTTTGGAATCACAAAGAAAACTATAACACCTATAGCAAATCATGGTTAGCTGAGTGTTTAGAATATAAAAGTACAACAATCATTTAGCTACGTTTGGTTTGGTACTTTTAAACTGTCAGTAACCAAATCAAATAAAAACTTAAAAGACTCATGATTATATTTCTGCACTGTGCAAGTGCAGTTTTGCTTTTCTGTTCTTCCAGCATGTATGCAACAAGGAATATATGTAGCACTGTTGTGTCACTTGAGGCTAGATGGTCTATAAACTCAGGAGTCTAGGAAACAATTACTGGAGGTGTTGTCAGTAATTAATAAATAGAGCACAGAAAATGATGCTTGGTTGCATTTGAAATTTAAAGTGAACAACACACACAAAAAAAAAAAACTTAGATTGACCCAGAGAATAAATAAAAATAAATAAAAAATACTGCAGTTACATTTCAACAATATGCAAGAACAGTCAGAACAAGATCATTAATTTCTTCAGTGATAAACGGGACCAGTCACCACAGATATACAACCCACATATTAAGAGAGGTCCTGATTTTATTTGTCCATACTATTTGAGGAGGAATTGCCCATAACTGAGAAGAGATAGCATAGTGAGACGGAGGGGGGAGAAGAGCACAGACTACAATAGCCTTCCAGACCAGTATGGAGGAATTTGCAGGACCTCCTGGCTCCCAGATGGACTCAGTAACTTCCCATCCTTTTTTATTTTTTCCTGTTTTTTTGGGACATATGGTAGAAAACAAACAAAGATAAAAAAAATAATCTAAAACAGGTACACATCACATCCTTTCAGGGTTGTCATCTTTTACAGAATGTGTAAAACAATCTCATTTTTTCCAGCAGTTTCCCCCTTTGTGCTGTTGTAGGTGGAGGGTGCACAGTAGGTCATAAGCTCTATTGCTGAGTGTCTCCTCTGAGCCAACTTTTTGTGGTGGCAGAAATAATTCAAAATAAGTATTTATCAGTTTGGTATAGTCTCCTTGAGAGTACATAGCACATTAAATTGATCACCTAAAGCCAGTCCTACCTGGACATGGTCAGAACATGTGTTTGATCTGCTTTCTAGATCCACATTCCCTCAAGCAGAAAAACTGCTGATTCACAGTTGATCATTGGTTTGCTTGTGCATTGTATAGGCCTAGAAGAAATTATTCTATTTTTTTACTGCAAATTAACATGTTCTGCATGCCTGAACTAAAAGGTTTATGTAACACAGTTTTCTTTAATATCTTTAACCAATTATTAATTTATGATTGCGCAAACTCCTGATGGAACTAGATAGCTGCTGCATTACAGCTTCAAATGTTAACATTGGCGATATTGAGAGGTAGTGATGCCGCATTTGATGTTGGCAAACATTAGGGCATGAATCATTGGATTAATTGACTCATTTAAACCATAAACCATAATAAGTATTTCAATAAGGGAAAATTAAAAGATTCAAGCTAGAGGCAAAACAAAGGGGAAGCCATGTAAAATTTTTCAATTAGTTTTGTCATCTTTAAGATTTCTAATATTGCCATGTGTGCTTGCCAGTTTGAGAGCCACACAACTGTGTATTCTGCACAGATTGTCTTTGTTGAAAACTGGAATATATACCATGCCATTTCACTTATCAGATTTTAATGCACAACAACAGATCTTCAATTAAATGGATTCTCTGTAGCTGAGCTTAGATACTGGTGCCCCTTAATCAGTGCAATTATGAATAAAGAAAACTTACAGAGCCGCCAGCTGTTCACCAAACTCAAGTCCAAGAGACAGAAAATACTCATGAAATCACTGTCTATGCTCTTTTCCTGAAGAGAGAACAGTCTGGAAATAAATGCATTGCTCTTCTAGCATTTGACATAAAGTTGAAGGCATCTGTAGTCACAGTCACTAAGGGTTCTATACATACAACAGTTCCACCTTCTGGGTGGGACCCGGTGATGTTTCACCGCCATTTGGACAAGATTTAAATATCCAACGGCTATTTTCTTACTCAAAATATTTTTTATTGTAGATTTTTAATTTCCTTCTCACAAAAATCCTGGTTGTCATGAGGAAATCCAGTTTCTCAACTAACCCAGACCAGCCTGGCTGCAGGTACAACCATGCAACATTAAGTCACTTTACCAGGCCATGTCTAGTAGTGTACTGAGTTATTACCATGTGATTGGCTTATTCGCTATTCCTTTTAACATACAATTGAATAGTCATATCTAATTAACGCATCTATATTAATCTACTCAATATTGAGGGGATCTCTCATTTATTACCATTTCAGTTTGACCTGTTGGATAAATAGGATCTAAGATTGTAGCTTTTCATTTCTGCAGTGGTTTTTGGTCTGGATTAGGATTTTGATGCATGGGATTAAGTTCAACCAATTAGATGGAAGGAATGATCAAGTAGACGTCTAGATCAAGTTCACCTTCTAAGCTTCACCAACTTAGAAGCTGCTGAGCTTCTAAGGTGAACACCTTAGATATTTGTGTTTTTGAGCACAGCTGTGGATTAAGCATTGCTCTTCATTAATGCTTAATCCACAACTGTCATATAAACAACAAAGTAGGATAGGCAATGTATTGGCATTCGGCAAAAGCTTTTTTTTCTTCTTTTAAACAGTCCAGTCCAGCCAAAGCTATTATTTTCTGAGTCTGGGGCCTGCATATTTGCACAGATCGGTTTTACCTTATTCTTACAAGCAAACTAAATCATTTGCAGAAAATCAAAGTAACACACGGACAAACAAAAGATAAAAGTTGGATGCAATATGCCCATGCACAAACAAAAAACCCTCCCCAAAAATCCACACACATTGACTGAAACATCTGGTGGCTATATTCCATTTTCCTTTTAAGTGACTAACAGCTGTCCCCTGGATGATTTCTAATTAGAAAGCTATTGATTACACTCAAAACTCAACTCCCACTTTCGACTTGATTAGGAAACGCAACAGATGTTTTAAAACATCATTAACGGAATCATTATTTAATGAACAGCATATTTCATTTAGTTTTATTGCACCATTTAGATCATGAGTACAAATGTATTCCAAAGACACTGAACTGTCCGCTCCATCACCTGCCTTTGACCTGTCTAACTATGAAAACGTTTTCTAATGGATCAACGCTGGAAAATGTTTAATCTGTGCAAATTTCATACTGCTTTTCATGATAAAATATATTTGTAACATTTGAACAAGTGACCTGACATCATCGTGTTTTTGTAAAGTTGGATTGCTCTTTATTCTTGAAAAAAATGCATTTTAGCATTTTAACTTCTTGTTTTTTTATGCAATGTACAGAGCAAAAGAAAACTGGTGACAAAAGAATATGGTAAACTTCTATTTTAGCTAGAATAAAAGTTGTGCTTATAAGCAGTACTAATTAAATCAGTTCCTTAGTTCCACACCGCTGAGATCAGCAAACTCTGTACTTTTAATTTCAGCTGACTTGTCTGTATCTTCTGGAACGTGTTTGTAATATATTCTTAGAACAAAATGTTTGCTTAAATATTAATAATTCCATACCATATTTCATCATAATGTATGCTTATTGTGGTACCTGGAGATGGAAAATCACTTTGAGCTGAGGTATTTGATCATTTATTATTTTCTTCAGAAAATAAAACCGTCACATTCTTGCAGATCTCTAGCCTAATGCATAAGATGTTCTTTCTGTTTAGTTCTCTCCAGTTGATTGAGCCTACAACTCTTTTTTTTAACCTCCAGTTTCACCTAAAATTATTCACCCAGACAGCAAACTGGGTTTATTGGTAAAATAAACACTGTTAGAAACATATCAAACAAAAACAGTTTAACTTGTTTAACACAAATGATATTCCAAGTAATTTCTCCAAATTGAACAGTACATACCCCTCTCACTGACTACTATGGAGTAAAAAATATTGAACCTCTTAAAGCTGCAGTAGGTAGCTTTTATAAGAATAAGGTTCTTATATGTTTCATAAAAGTGTCAAATGTCGTCACAGTATAAAATGATACAGATAATCTCTGAAAAAACTAAAGTTCATCTTCCTCTGCCCTGTGGATATACTGCTACTTGCAGAAATATACCACTACCTGTCAAAAACAACCTATCAGAGGAAGGTCTTATCAATCACATTTGTGTATGCCCTGATCAAGATTGCTAATATTTTTTGCAAACAGCTTACCATTATAGAAAAACTGTTTATCCATAGTCATCAGTGGTCTTGCTAACCTGCCTGTGCTTTCACAACAAGCTCTGTTGTGGGAAATTAGCTGTAGCGTAGCAGAGAGAAAGGGGGCGGGAGTGAGCAGTACGCACACAAGCATAATTGACAGCGCTAAGACCCTCCTCCTGGCTCTTATTGGCTGTTTCCGACTGAGTGGTACATTTCTGCCGATGACAATAGGACCACACAGAGTGGGCAGATGAGCTCAATTATTTATTTTAATTTTTTTTGCAGCATATCTGTTTCATACTGTCATGACATAGTGACAGTTTATCAAGTATGTACAAAACAAAATATATAGAATAATAGAGTAATGTACAGAATTCTTAAGAATTATATTTATTGGTCTGAAAATTTTGGAGATTGCAGTAATCACTGAAAGTAAGATTTTGTATTGAATTTGAATCTCACCCTTGATATATTCATTGTGTCAAGTAACTTAAACTTTTCCACTGTGCCAGTAAACATACCTTGAAGAGGCCGTGAAATAATACTAATCACAACTGTGTCAAATATTTCATAAACTGAAGTGTAAAGTTACAAGAAAACAAGTCGATTCACATTAGCTCATTTTATTGCTGCTGTTTAAGCCCTTCTCAACTATTACAAAACAAATTGCGTTTTAAGCAAAATGCAAAGGTCCTATAAAGGTTGTACAAGTGTGCAAGAGGCCGCTTTTTGATGTCGATGTTGATTTACAAGTTTTGACAGCTATTAAAATGCCTCAGGTTCAAAGTCGTGTTTCAGCAAAGAGTGCTACATTCGTGGCTGTCCCCCTGCGGTTCAACCTAGCGAGGGTTCTTAATGAGGACTGTTTTTCTTTGTTCTGCTTTGGGCAGGCTGTAAGTCTTCTCCACCCTGTCTGATGAAACAAGAACAGACATATGACAGCATGAATACACATGAACCGAAAAGGTTCCACGTCAACTATTTTTTAGTTGTTGGTCTTTGTTTGTGTTTGTTTTCTTACAAGTGCAGTCCATTTCAATTAGTAGAGTTGGTAGCTAACTGCTCTTGATCCCTGGCAGATTTAAGCGGTAACATCCACTGCCTGCACTCAAAAATGACCACACCTTCTTGTACAAAATGTAAAAAAAAAAAAAATGCATTTGGAATTATAGACGAACACAGATTGGCTCTATTTTCTACTTAGGCGATTCTAAAGTTAATTGGTTGCACTGGATTTCATTTAGGAGTATTAGAGTAATGGGTACCGAATACAAAGTCAGATGCCACAGCATTTCTCATCAAAGTAAAGTTTGTGTGACTCAGTTAATAAAATTAAGTACCAGCCTGTAAAGCACATGCATATGATTCTTATAAGTCACAGATATGAAAGAGAGGGATTTAAGATTCAAACCCTGTTAGACTTGTCAAAACTATATATTGGTTACTGTTTTCAGTAATTCTTTAGAAACTGTGTGATTTGTGGGACCTTTACTCTGTTTATATAAACAAAATATGGAGATTCTGAACTTTTGCCAAAATCTTGTCTCATCTCATTTTTGTGAGATCAGTGTCATATGTCATCTTCTCTCATCAGCTGGATGTAGTTTTTACAACTCTATTGGTTTCTAGAGGTATTAGAATCAAGAGAGTTGAAAATAAATTCAACTTTGTAGTAACTAAGATTGATCCTACAGACACAATGACAGATACATTTTTTAAAGGTAATTGGTTGTACAGAATGTTATTTTCAAACTAAATGGGTGTAATTGCAAATACATGCCAGATGTGCAAAGTTTTATTTGAAAAATGTAAAATCCTTCGACTTTATGTTGGTCCATCAAATAATATGTAATACAAAAACATGTTTTTTAACATGACAAAATGTAAAATCAAGTGGTATGGACATATTTGTAAAATCAAGTGGTATGGACATATTTGCAGGGCATAGGAAAAAGCAAGTAAAAAGCATTGTAAGGAAAAAAGCAGGGACAAGCTGAGATGTACTCTTAGGAAGGTGAAACCGGTCCACCTAAAATATCTACAAAAAAATATTGTGCATTTCATTTAAGTAAGTCACATTTCAGTAAAAAAATTCATTTGTCTAAACCTTAATAGTATTCACTATTACACTTTTTGATAAATGTGCATGGAAGTATACTGTATGTGCATGCACATTCTACGTGTATAGGTTTGTGTATATGGCATCAGACTCAGCAACCCTCCTCTAAACCCTCTTTATCCTTCCTTTGGGGGCACAGCTTAGTGTAAACAAAGGAAAAGAGTATGAAGAAAGGGAAAAGGCGGAGTGGATTATCACTCGGTCTCCTCTAGAATCCAGGGGAGATCAGCGAGTCATTTACGCAACATAATTCATTTAAGATGTGTTATATTTCAAAAACTAATGGACTTAAACACAACAGTTGTTCCCAGTACATGACACTCCAGTCACTGAAAGCAACTAATCAAGACTGGGGTGTCAACACAGTTTGGAGTCCTAACATTGAGCCAACCCTGCACCCCCACCCACCCACACATACTTGGTATCCTAGGGGGATTGTTTTTCTCTTTCCTTTTTTTTTCTCACTGGACTCCATTGAGAATCCCTGAATGTGACCTGAATGAGAAAGGATTGCTTTATATCATTTACAGCTCTTCGTCATGTCCCTTCAAAGCCAGGTCCATCGCTGAGAGCAAACTTAGCTTTATCCATCGTTCCCCTGGTGATAAATTGGTTACAGGGCCAAGAAACAAAGTGACCATTTTCAGTGAGGCACTGCAGAACTTAAATGTTCTATATTTTACCTTGGGAAGCTGATATCATTTCAAAACAGAGTAGGTGAACAAGTAAAATAGAACTTTTGGTAATGTTGCAAGTTCATTTATTTTTATGCCATTCTAGATACTCGATTGCATATACTTTCTAATACACCCGACATGAGAAATTAAAAAGCATCATAATTGTTAAGGCAGTAACCCCATGTTGATTAGTTTTTCCTACAATGTAATATTGTGTGATTTCTTACCCCCAGCACATTAACTCCCTGAAGTGCTCTGAGTTGTTAATGCAATGAATTCACCCAGACAATTTCATGTTGCCTATTACATGTGTGAAGCCAAGACATGGTTCACATATCAAAAGAACAGTTCATGGCACATTTGGAAAGCAAAGATTTTTCATAATTTTCCTATTTCAACAGGATAACAAAAGAATAATTGAACTAATCAGAGGAATGTTTTCATGACTCAGTGGCCTGCGTGATGTGGTTTGGTTTGGTAAAACATGATGTTTAATTATTTCTGACATGTCTTAAGTTGCTGCTTCTCTCACTACTTTCTTCCTTTCTTGTTGTGTCTCTCATTTCCACTCTCTGCTGGACTGACTGTTTCCTGACTGCTGTTGTTTCATCAACAGGTAAGCTCACAATTTCCTGTCAACTAACAGATGTCTGCTAGTTTTTACTTCCCAGTTTTGCACCCAATTTTTCCACAACTTGAAGAAAGCATGTTCTAACCTCATGTCAGGGATATTAGTCACAGAGGACATTTGGTCCCTAGGGATCAATGTATAGGATTTAAGGAGTTTAGCGCTTCTGTGGAGTCCCCTCCCTTTACAGCAGTTTTTCAGCTATTGTTGCTATTTTTTCATTTTGTATTTAATCCATCATTTCATCTAAGTCTGCAAACTGCAAGCTGTTATGCAATACTCACAATCTTCATGTGAGATACTTTATGTTCACACCATGAGCTACTACGTCCTTGCATTCCTCGTTGATCCTGTAGAGGACAGAGCCTTGGAGAAAGTAGCATACTTTCTATTTGCTGACTTTTCCCTGGAATAAATTGTAATTTTTCCTGAACATTTTCCACAATGTCTTTTTGAAATACTGTAATGAAGATAGTGTCATTTATTCAAGAACACAGTGAAGAACTTTTTTGTTTCACAAACGTTTCAAGAAAAGGTTCAGTGATCAGAACTGTCTGATCTAAATCCTCACTTCATTGCTGAATGAATAAACTAGAAATTAAGACATTTATTAATACCTTACCCATAATGACTTATTACTCCCAAAACCAACATACTTAGTGTTTATGCATGCCTAATTACTCAGGAATTAACTATTCTATATGCTATGTGTATATGTTTGTAAATGCTCAAAAAAATATACTTTGGCATGATTAAGGCTATTGCTAGTAGTTAAGTCATTTTTTTAACCCTGCTAAAGTGAAGACTATGATTTAAGTTTTTATTAATGTACGCAAAACCCTGAATCGTCGCAAGTTTCTTCTCACCTGTGGAAATCAGACCAAAACCCAGCTGTGGAATACAAAACAATAGTTGTATATTGACATTTTAGGATGAATGGATAAAACATTGTGCAGTCAGCAGTACAACATAGACAACAAATACAGCAGAGTATCTACATACAATGTTGACCAAATGGGTAAAGCATTAACAAATGAGTTCATTTATAGCTATTAAGTATGAATTGTCCTTAATTATTCATGTTTTCAAGGTTAATTAACCATTTAGTAATTGTTAAATAAGGCTATGTAAGGTGCATTTCTTATATTGTGCAACCAGTAAGTCTTCTTCTCTTGGTAACAGCTAGTTGTTGTCACTTCGCCCTGTAAGTATAGTGAAAAGGATCAATCAATCAATCAATCAAATTTTATTTGTATAGCACATTTCAGCAGCAAGGCATTTCAAAGTGCTTTACATCATTACAAACACAGAAACACAATGCAATATAGAATCAACAGTCAAAACACAGCATTAAGTTAAGTTCCATCAATAAATTTGTAATTGATTACATTTCAAATACAATTCTAAACAGGAGGGTTTTTAATCAAGATTTAAAGGAAGTCAGTGTTTCAGCTGTTTTCTGGTTTTCTGGAAGTTTGTTCCAAATTTGTGGTGCATAGATGCTGAAAGCTGCTTCTCCTCGTTTGGTTCTGGTTCTGGGGATGCAGAGCAGACCAGAACCGGAAGACCTGAGAGGTCTGGAGGGTTGATACAACAACAGCAGATCTTTAATGTATTGTGGTGCTAAGCCGTTCAGTGATTTGTAAACTAACAACAGTATTTTAAAGTCTATTCTTTGAGCTACAGGGAGCCAGTGGAGGGACTTTAAAACTGGTGTTATGTGATCTATCCTCCTGGTTTTAGTGAGAACGCGAGCAGCAGCATTCTGGATCAGCTGCAGCTGTTTGATTGATTTGTTGGACAGACCTGTGAAGACGCTGTTGCAATAATCAATACGACTGAAGATGAACGCATGGATGAGTTTCTCTAGATCTGGCTGAGACATTAGTCCTTTAATCCTGGAAATGTTCGTCAGGTGATAGAAGGCCGACTTTGTAACTGTCTTTATGTGGCTCTGGAGGTTGAGGTCAGAGTCCATCAGTACTCCCAGGTTTCGGGCCTGATCGCTGGTTTTCAGTTGTACTAACTGAAGCTGTGCATTAACTCTAGATCTATAACTCTAGATCTATAACTCTAGATCGTTCCTCTTTAGGTCCAAAAATAATAACTTCAGTTTTGTTTCTGTTCAGCTGGAGAAAGTTTTGGCACATCCACACATTTATCTGCTCTAAGCATCTGTTCAATGATTGGATGGGGTCAAAGGTCACCTGGTGACATCGTAATGTAGAGCTGTGTGTCATCTGCATAGTTATGGTAGCTAATATTATTTCCTGTTATAACCTGAGCTAGGGGGAGCATATAAATATTGAATAAGAGGTTCCTAGGATGGAACCTTGGGATACCCCACATGTGACCTTTGACCTCTTTGATGAGAAGTTTCCAATTGAAACAAAGAAATCCCTGTTCTTTATGTAAGATTCAAACCAGTTAAGCACTGGACCGGAGAGTCCGACCCAACTCTCCAATCGATTCAGTAATATGTCATGGTCAACAGTGTCAAAAGCTGCACTGAGGTCCAACAGAACCAGTACTGTGGTTCTGCCACAGTCCGTATTTATATGGATGTCATTGAACACTTTTACGAGGGCGGTCTCTGTGCTGTGGTGAGCACGAAAACCAGACTGGACGGAGTCAAAGAGGTTGGTTATAGTTAGGAAGCTAGTTAATTGTTTACACACAGCTTTTTCAATAACTTTGCTGATGAATGGGAGGTTGGAGATCGGCCTGTAATTCTGCATTAGTGATTTGTCCAGATTGTTCTTTTTTATAAGTGGTTTGATTACTGCTGTTTTCAAAGCCTGGGGGAAAACGCCTGATGAGAGCGATGAGTTTACTATTTGGATCAGATCAGCAGCGATAACAGGCAGGACTTTCTTAAAGAAATGTGTTGGTAAAACATCCAGACAGCAGGAACTGGAGCTTAGTTGACTTATAATTTCCTGTAGGGTTTTATAATTAAGTAGTTGGAATTGGGTCATTTTTCCTGTATTTGTTTTGTTTGGGCACGGCATTGGTACTGACTTTATAGTGGATGTGCAGATTAATCCTCTGATTTTTTTGAATTTTTTCTGAAAAGAAGCTGGAAAACTGGTTGCAGGCGGCAATACATTGGAATTCAGGCGGTAACGTCACAGGAGGGTTTGTGATTCTGTCAACTGTTGCAAATAAAGCTCGAGTATTGTTAATGTTTTTGTTTATGACATATGCAAAGAAAGCTTCTTTTGCATGCTTTAGTGTTAAATGATATTTACGTAGTCTTTCTTTATAGATGTCACAATGAACGTGAAGTTGAGTTTTACGCCATTTTCGTTCTGCCCTACGGCACCATGGAGATTTCTTTTTACCAGACACAACCTTCATTTTAATTGGGGTAATGGAATCAATAAAATCTGAAACTTTAGACTGAAAATCATTTACCAACTTATCTACTTCAATCAGATTTTTAAATTTGTGTCATGTTGTTAGGGCTGATCAAAATCTTCCAGTTCCACTTCCTAATCAATGAAAAAGAAAGAGAGAACCAGGAAAATGTCTACCGGGCTTTTTTCCCACAAGGAACAGTGGGTCCTCACAACCTAGCATGTGTTAGGAAATTTGTCCTTACAATGTATCAAATACAAGGCCACACACACACACACACACACACACACACACACACACACACACACACACACACACACACACACACACACACACACACACACACACCCTCACCCTCACTCATATTTTTGAACTATAATTGAGAATCTTCCTTTCTTCTTCTTTTATACGCAGTAGTTATAGATATAAATAAACACAAATATGGTTGCTTGGTGTACCTTAGCATTTTTTTTCCTACTTATGCTGTGTGCAAGTGCAAATAGGTTGGACCCACAGGCGTTTAAATGAACAAAGAAACAAATTACAGTCGAAGGCTTCTGATCCTGCTGAAAACGAACCCACGAGTGTTTTAAGATGGCAGAGCACAAGCAATTAAAACCACAGACCTAAAAGCAAAATATGTCACCCATTCCGATGCCTCAAAGGAAAAGCAGTAGCTCAGGCAGCAGTTATAGAGTAAAATAGAAGTATGGCATTGAGTTACAGCATTTAGTTAGTTAGGAGTTAGAGGTTAGTAAAAAGCTTTTACATGTCAGCCCATGGATGCTGGTTGTAGTAAATACATGTTATGGCCTATAGTAAACAGAGAGCATATAGCATCCCATTGTAAGCAGAAAGCTCAGTACTACTGTACATCATTCTAATAGCATCCCAAATGGACAATGTCTGTCACTGTCTCTAAGCACCCAAGGCAAGAACAGCTACCTTCCTTTATCTCTTTCACTACCCAAGGTGTGAAGAAATACCCCTCGCGGGTTCTCATAAGATCTTCCAAAATGCCTCGACAACAGTTTGTCCAATGTCAGAAATTTAATTTTAGTCCTGTTGCTGCCAGCTTAAATAACTTGTTTTATTTTTGGATGGGACTAGTTTGTAATAAAAGCTAAGCTGTAAATATAGAGCCACTTCTAAAATGCATTTTTTCCAGCAGTATTGATCTAAAATTTAAAATGTGTAAAAGGGCTTGGACACTTTGCTGCATTTCTATGTATTTCATGGTAATTTGACACAGTTGCTTATGTACAAGCCCTAATTTTTCTGGGCATCACCAACAACTTGAGCTGTGACATTTGATCAATAAACAGTGATTTGCTGTTTATTCCTCCATTCTATTCCATTGGCCTTAAAAATTACATTTTTGCTTTTGCAAAATCCATTGAAAATACTAAAAGCATACATTTACACAGCACTTCTGATGCACCCAATGTGTTTCTAATTTTCATTTATTAACTTTTGTTTTTATTTTGCTCAGTTCTCTTTGAGATAATAATACATTGCTATTGCATGGGTTGATGTTATATATTAAAAAAAGTAAGTGAACATTAAAAAAATATATATATATAAATAAGCACAAAAGGACAGGTGGTGATGTAATAAGCCTGGGGAAAAATACTGTCACTGCTTCCAAGAAAATAAAAACAGTCACTAGAAAAACACAAATCTCTTTTATGTAACAATTACATTTAGGATTCATGTCTAAAACAAATTGGTAAAAATGACACATATTTTGAGATTAGAAAAAAGAGAAGGTTTCTGTTTTTTTAAGGTTTTATCAACTCTAGTGGCCTTTATTTGAGAGAGGTCAGAAAGGAAAGCAAATGCGGTGCAGTGAAACACCCATTGAACGAATGAAACACTGTTAAAATTGAGTCTGTTGAATGTTTGACAGAATAAGCTACTGTGACACGTGGCAGATAAAGTATTAATTACCCATATTTAAATATAGCATCATTGTCACCCTGAAAATAGCATATTGAACGTATATAGCATGCTTAGCACACAGTAGATGGTGTTTAATTCAGCATCTAACTATCGGCTGCCAAAACCGGGTCCCTCATTACCCATCAGCCCATTTGCCAGCTGCCTCATCATTATCACTCTCCCTCGGCAGCCCCTGTCACTCAAAATGCCTGGAAAGAAGCTGGAAAGTCAATTAATGTGTGTTGTATTCCTGTGTGTGTGTGTGTTCACTTTTGGGCTTCTCTGCATTTCCTTGTGCGTCAGTGTGTGCATACATGTTAATCTGGGAGGGGATTAAATAGCACAAGAGGGAGGTCACTCAATGTAAGGAGTAAATAATGCTTGTCTGAATGGTATGTAGTCACAATAGTTGTAGGGCCGCATGATACTGGAAAAAATGTACTTTGTGATTCTTTTCCTAACCCTGCGATATACGTATGTTACAATGTGGGAAACTAACAAGAATTAAACAAACAAATAACTTAAATAGCATTGTAACTAATGCAAGAGTGCAGCAGTCATGCTGCACTCCTGCCATGTTGTTGACAATTAATCTGCTTTCTTTTCCTGAATGTTACAGATATGTTTTTTCTGTATTTGAGAATTATTCTTGTTTGGGCTGAAAAATATTAGAAAATCCTGCGATGGCAACAATATTATTAAATATTGTGATAACGATATTAGCTGCTATTTATATCTATTTTCTTCTTTACTCTCTTTCGTATCTGTACTTCCATGGCCCTGTGACCCTTAGCATTTTGAGTAATGCCACTAGTGTCCAGTGTGAGCATCTGGTGTCAGAGAGTCCACCTGGCTAAATACTACATTAGCATAAAAATGCAAGTACCCAACACCTGAAATATATTAGCCAAGAATTATTGCACTAAGCAGTCCTTTCCGATATGAATATTGCACACACTGACATTATGATAACGATATGTTTGTGATATTCTCTAAATATTGTTTCTTTTAAATCATCACTGAATATTAGAATAATGTTTTAATGGTGGCTGCAAAGTGCAGGCTCATGTAGGATTCGAAATGTGCACTGCAGACATTGTTAAAGTTTGGTTTGAGGCAAGAAAAGCCATTGTGACATTGTCTGCACAAGAATTCATTTTTGTTCATAGTTTGGCTAGTTCTGGAACTTATGATCAGATGTGACTTATGTTTTTTTTTCCTCGTTATGATGACATTTTTGACTTATGCATTAAAGGTGAAGAGTTTGTTAAACAGATACTGAACACAATGTGTCATTGGATTTTTTAACAATGCAACTTATATTTAGGAGTGACTTGTTAAATACTAAAATATTTGAGTTTCTAAAAACGTTGGCTCAAAACATGCTACATGTGTACTTAGTTTTATATCTAAGTTACTCTGTTCTATAATTTGGTTTATTTATTCCTTTTGTTGCCATTTACTCTTATGTGATTCATCCCTTAAGTATAGGGGTGGATAAAATTAGGTCAGTGATGTATGTGTTAAGCAAAAAGTACTTAAAGAAATAAAAACCAAATTAGCTGAAAGTTTCTTCATTTATTTGGTAGGTGCTTGGTTATATTTACAGAAGATTTTGACAAATGTGCTTTAATCCCAGTGGCATCTGCATCACAGCAATGCCTTTCTTCACACATGCCAACTTTTACTTGGCTTCAGAGATGCAGTTCTCTGAAAGCAAAAACCCTCCATTCTACAAAAAAACATTTTTTATGTTGCCAAAAATCCTAATGGCTTGAGAAACTATTGATTTGTTGATTGATTCAAAATGTTAACTACATATAATATTTACATTGGCTGATAATATTTATTGCATTTATGAACCATATTTCTTAAAGGAATGCTGCTTCTTGTTTGGTCTGAAATGTTTCTACCAAATTTATGAACGAAGTCACAGGTAAAGGTTATTTATTAGCTTTTTATTCCTAGTTGAATTTCAAGTACCCCAGTGTACCTATGTCAAAATCAACTTCAATTTTCCAGGTTTAATGACCGTGGCATAATGTATGTGATTAAACTGGTGATGATATTTTTTAACCATCAAAATAGATGATAGTAAAGTACGGGCAAATGAACAGATGATAAAACATGTATGGGTGAGAAATGAAGGAAGGGGGAGGGAAAAAGAAAGTTTTCTCAGTGCCAGATGGAAGAGCAGTTGGCACCTCTCTCATTACTGCGGGGATGGATTTTCCTCTATCACAGCAGCACACATACATACAATCAGACAAACACACACACAGAGCTGCCTCCTGTCATTCTACACCACCTGGCTAGCACCTGGTCATCAAAGCAAGACCAAGGAGGGCTCTCATCTTTAGTGGAGGAAGAAGAAACAGTAGCATTAGAGGAGGGGAAGGGCATTAATCCCATATGCTTTCTGATTTGGTTGCTGTGTCCTAGCGTTGATGTCTGATTCTGCTCTCTGTAATGCATCAGTGTACCTGAATCAACTCTCTGTCATCCCATGCCATGTTATAAATCTCCCCCTACTTCTTCTCTGTGTGTGTGGGCAGACGTGTGTGTCACACCCTCACCATCCATGCAGGCAAGGCCTGTTGAGCATGTGAGAAATTAAACGTGACGCAGATGGGTGGAGCAGGATCCTTCTTTGATCCAAGCAGTGCAACAGAAGGGGAGCCCCTGACCAACACATGTCATACAAAACTGTTGGACACCTTCAAAGATAGCTTTATGGTTCTGTTGGGCGGGAGCCAGTAGGCAACGTCATAGAGGGTTTTAGATAGTCTAGGTTTTCTGAATGGGACATTGTCATTGAATAACATGAACAAAGAAGGTTAAATCTTTGACAATGAGAGTGTGTTACTTCTTTTTAAGCACAGACTAACTGTGAAGACATACCTTTTAATAAAGACTTATAGATTTTCTGGATCTTAGTGTTTTAAATTTGATTTGAACTCCCGTGTGACATTCACAGTGACATGATTTAAAATGAAGCAACATCCTCCAATCAAAAAGCATTCAGATTAATGGCCTGGAAGACATCTATGTCAAAGCAAGAAACCAGCAGCATACAGTTGATCAGATTTACCTGATGTTGGTACTTCAGTTTTGTTTCAATGGAAATTTGACTAATATGGATTTGTGACCCATATCTGTATCAGTATTTAATCTCCAGTGGTCATAGTTTTTGGTGATTTAGATGACCTGATTATGTATTTTCATGTACACTTTTGACAAAGTGAAATATGGTGTAAATCTAGATAATATCCATTAATTCAGTATATCTACGTACTGCTTCTTCACAGCAAAAGTCGCCTCAAGACATTTTATGAGTCAAACAGCTTCAATACATGTTTATAAATCCAGACAGATTCAGATTCAATTGCATATTTTCCAATTTAATCGTAGCTATAATACAGTGGAGTTAAACTCAGTTTATAATATCAATGGGTAAAAAGCATTATGTGAGGAAGCCCACCTGACTGCAAGCCTTTGACTTAACAGCAAATCCTCAGTTGGTACAAGCCTGTGACGATAGGGAGTTGATTTTTATCAAGTTTTTATCACTACCACAATATCTCCTCCTGAGCAAGTAATGGAAAAATTACTCCGTCTTAACATAAAGAAATTCCAGCAGAATCAGTCTTAATATGAGCAACCGTCAGGGTTACAGGACAGAACGGTTACAAAGAGTTATTTTTGTTCATTCTAGATATTTTCTATTTTTTAGTACAATTTTTTTAATGTGTTCTTTAACTGAGTGATGTGTTTTTCTGTTTTCACAGGAACATGTCTTATATTTTAGGCTATGTTCCTCTGGTGATATTTCTGTTCTCCTATGTTTTCATAAATTTAGGTGGTAAAATTAGCTTTTTGCTGCAATGAAATGTACATTTGTGTGCATAATAAGTAAACTATGACTTGGAAGCTTTGGCCCTGAAGTACGTTCTATAGGAAGGAAATATTGAGTACTGAGAGGTAATGGCAGCAGTAGGTCATTAACGACTTTGTGTACAAAATACAGCTGAACAGATGAGCACTTTAATATCTAGGCAATAAAAAGGAGAGTACAAATCGCTTTATGAACATTAAACACAGAAAGACATATTAAGCTGAATCTTAAATAAAAGGAGGGCAAAATATTACTGGCAACATTTTGTCAGCTAATGGCACTGTCCAAGAATGAGATGATGCCATCAGCATTTAAACACAAAAAGCTTCTGCTCATTTAAAAAAGGAGAGACAGTTCAAAGTTAATGGGAGTAATAATTATAAATAACGTATAAATTTAATGTAGTAGGAGAAATTAGTGGAATTAGGAAGCGTGGTCATCACGATTGCTCAGCAAAATCTAAGCCACAGTAAGCTTTAGTTTGCTTATTGTAACCTACTGAGTCATATCTGATAACCAGACTAATACAACATATAAGAGGCACCTGCAATAACAAACAAACAAACTGAATTTAAGTTCTAATTTTAGATTTTTCATTTCACCTTTATTTAACCAAGGGAGAACACTCAATGAGATTCCATTTATAAACACTGTACAAAATGGCTAAGGTCTTCATAGTATTGTGTCTTGGGTCTTTATGCACAGAAACCACAAATGGAAGGTTATGAGGGGAAAAACATCAGGGGGTCCCCAAGCAAAAGGTCTTTGGAGCAGGTGATATTTCACATACAGAACATACAGAAACCTTTTTTAATGCCAAGGCTCCCAGTGTGCTACACCTGTGGTTATGTTAATACAGGAAATGTATTGTCATTTAAACCTAGACTAATACCTAAGCTAATATGATGAATTAATTTGCAGATGAATTTATTAACACCTATTATGTAAACATGATTTCCCAGACAAACAGAAAGCCGTTTGTTTATGAATTTGGCTAAATCAGTCATTTAGGATAGCTGTTATAATTGAGGTGTGAATCTAAGAATGTGGTTGGCAACTTCTGTTTTTTGTACATTATGTATTTTGAGCTTAATGATAACTGTCAAATATATTACTGCTTTTAAATTCTGTTGAAGAGGAAGAAAAATTATTCTTTTCTTGCCGTAATGTCTTTGGATATTATATTCTATTAGATTCCTGCCATACAGAATGGGCAGCACTTAATCCTAGCTGTTTCTAGCTGGCCTAGGCTTGGAAATCTAATGAGGGAAATGACCTTGTCTTTCATTTGGATGGGTATAACGTCGGTGGGTCTCCTTTCCCAACAGCCACAAACGGTTTCCTCTCCCTTCCTTATACAGGCTTCTATTTCTAAGCAAATTTTCCTCGTCTACATTATTTCACTTCATTTTTATTCCCCTGGCCATGTTTAGGAATCTTTTCAACTCTGTTTCTATCAGTCTTTGACTCTCCCTCTCCTCGTCACATGTACTCCACTGGGCTCTGCACAAGCATCCTAAATACAATTACAGTCTGCAGCTGAATGGAGAGAAAGGGTCCTCGGGGATCGCGAGAAACAGGAAATGGTCAGGAGGGTTGGACAGAGGAGGGAACTGCAAATCCCTAATTCAATTGGCTGAACCTTGGCAACAAGTCCCTGGCGGCTCTTGCTGTGGAATCAGTGGAATCAAACAATGCGGCTTTAACCGCAAGAGAAGTTTTTATGCACACTCACACGCACATGCCCCCAAACACAAATTCATTTAATTTTCCTTTGCATCAAACTCCTCTCCAGTTTTTCGCTATTGCTATCCATTCTTCTTTATTTTGCACTTTTTCTTTGCTGTTAAACCCCAATACATCATGATTTGGTCTAAGACCATTTCAAAGTCTCTGTGGTACAGCATGTTGTTCTAAACTTGATGTGATCAATACCTGCGCGATGTGTCAGCATTGTTGACTTGCAGCAAGAGGTTTATGGGTTACACTTGATTGCTGTGGAGCTGCACACTCAACACACACACAAACCATGCAGGCGGGACTGCGTGCAAGGAGAAAATCAATTGGTAACAACACTAAATCTTTTAATTCACACCGTGGGTGTCCATTGGCAACCCAGAGGAAAAAAGCCAGTCAGCAAGTATACATGCTCAAAAGCATTAATGACTAATGTCTTGGGGCAAAAAAACAGGAGTGTTGGGTTGTTGTGAGCCATAAATCATTTTAGGATTACAGTTTGAGCTTAAATCTAGAGAGAGCACTGTAACCTCAAAACATCCCATTTTAATTAAAAAATCTGATGCCAAAATTATAAGTACCACCATTCATTAAGGTCATGTAAGGATAGTGGATCATCTAAGAAAAAGACTCTAAAGTCATCAGTGAACTCGGAAAACATTTTCAAATGTTTGAAAGTACATCTATGTCATAAATAAAATGACTTGCTTTGTTATGAAGCTAACAACAAGGCATTGTCATTTAAAAGGACATAAATTAACCATAATAACAGGGATACAGATTGACAGGAAAATTGACATGAAATTCATACCATACCCATTACTACAAAGAAGTCAAAAACAAGTCCTTCAATTTCCACATATGTAGTGAGGAATAGCATAAGAAATTAAAGAATTGGCACGCTTTCTGAAATGTATTTCATTAGTTGAAAAATACCTTAGTTTTTAACAAGAATTTGGGGACATCTTGTATGAAAACTAGCCAAATACATTGCTTATAATTGATACTGAACATAAATTGTCTTCAAATATTGATAACTCTTTGAAGATGAGGGAGAACTAACTCAGAAAGAAACATTGATGTATTAAATACTTATTTTCCCAACTGAATACAGAAAGAGAGAAGTTCACCATAATGACAAGTTATATAAACCCTTACATACAAATACACAGTGTTTCTTCTGTTTTGCCGGACTAGACCAAAATGATGCAATGGGGAATCCACTGCATAGAAGCTGTCCAGGGATGTGTCCTCAAACCAACACCAGGTGTGTAAAAAAAAAAGAATAAAACACCCTGAAATGTTTTTATTGTATCATATTGTGTTTTGCTTTCTCAGAGCTCTTCTTTTTCACTCCTTCCTCATCTCTGCACCATCTATTTTCCCAACCTTCCATTTTAAGATGTGCTTGCCTGTGTTGCTCTAATGCTTGCGTAAATAGCAGTATTAGGCTCTATAACCTTACTGATAACTGGAACAAAGTGGGGGATCGATGCTGAGGCAACACACACCCCCACCCCCACGCCTACACACGCACACACACACACACTCCCATACACGACAGCATAAACAGACGCATTTCCACACAAGCACCCGGTGGTGCATTCGAATAAACAGTGGACTGGAACCCTCAAATCAATACAACTCAGAAGCAGGATTTTCCTTAGCAGTTACAATACATGCTGAAGACAAACTGGAACTGGGCATGTTGTGCCACAGATATAAAATGAACTGTTTGTAACAACCCACACTGTTGTTTGATCATTATTTTTCTTTATTTTCATTTGTTTTTCTTAGGGTTTTGTGTCAACCGCACTTCTCAGAGACATTCAAAATTCTCCTCAAATATATCTTGGCCTAAGTACAAGTTAAATGTATAAGCAGAAAACAAACTACGACATTTTTGTTGTACATGCAGTGTCTATAATTGTATAAAATCACCACATTAAATGAGATATGCAAATAACATTTTTACTTTCTGTGCCTGATGTTACACATTTAACCCTCCTGTTATATTTGTTTCTGAGGTACAGCAATAATGTTTGTGGGTCAATTTGTCCCGGGGAGTGTTTAATCATGCAATAGTGTCAGAAACCAAAAGGTTCCTCCAAAACATTTTTGTATCTTATTATTAACTCCAATACTAACCATTTCAATCAATATTTGTGCAATTATGTTTTTTTATTTCTCAGAAATTAAGGATCAATGACGACAACTTACTCATTTACTAAAATGGAATTTACATTTTTTATGTCCACTGAAAAAAACCTAGACACAAAAAACTATAATTTCCTTGAAATTGATCTTTGGTTAAATTTTTTATATTAAACTTTTTTTTTTTTAAATGGGTGATCTTTATAATTGAACTTGAGACACACATACTGTTCAGGGCCAAATTGACCCGCTGATTAAAATCAAGATAAATGAGCCATGCAGAAAGTATTTATGTTTTCCTCCACTTCTGCTGAGTGTCACTCTGTGGGTGGAGTTTGTCCACAGGAATAGAAAAGATTCCCATCAAAAGTTGTATGAACACCTGCTTTCTCGCAGTTTCCTAGTGAAGTAAAGAGAATAGTGAGAACGTGGGCTTGTGTGTGTCTGCATGTGCGTGGTGATATATGGTTCATAGCTGCAAGGAAACATATAGAATTGGACATTTTTTAAATCTTTTGTTGCACTTCAACTTTGCTACTTACCAGTAACAATTACAAGTTCTGTCTTGTGGCTGACAGGATTATCTTGTACATCTTGTTACATTTAGTACTCTGGATGTTTCAGTCTGTTTCCTAAACCATATTAAATGCAATCCCAAGGTTTATGAGAATGTTTTCATACAAACCACTAACGTTACAAAATGTTTTTTATTTTGCATTATGGTATTAAATGAAATCCTCACCTGAGTCACCCTGCTGTTACTCAGACAAAAATAGTTTCTTGAGCCTCTTTCTCTTGATGTCTGTCTGTATTTGTGTGTGTGTGTTCAGCATGCATGGATGCACATGCATGGTTGTATTGCCCCTAAAGGTTTCTCCTGTTTTATGCTGTTTTTCCTTTGGGAGGAAAGAGCAACCAACTGAGACTAACAGGCAGGTCTAAGTGGAAGTGTGCTGATGGATCTAAGTGGAGGTGTGCTGATGTAAGAGGTTACTACTACCCATTAAAACAGGAAAAGATATTTGATCATGGCCTCTGGGTGTCCTTCGTTGAGGACAATAGTATAGTAAATGTCAACACAGAGTCTTAGTGTTTTTCCTTCAAAGGAAATAGGTTAGATGTTCGGTACTGGTGACTTTGTTTTTTTTCCAAGGGAAGTAACTTCGGCTTGATTTTATTCTTTTGTCTGCATGTATTTTTATTTTAGGACACAAAGACTGTGTTCCCTTTTCTCTTAAACGTAGCCAAGTCTTGTAGCTCACGTATCAAAAGGAGGTCAGGAGCAGAGGTGCCATATAGGGGGGAAAGGTTATGACAATTCCAAGGCCCCTGACTGACTGGGGGCCCTCTGCAATTCTTTTTTAAATTTATTTATTTTATGGAAATACAAAATGGGGCCCTGTCAATTACAAAATTAATCATATTGTGTTTTCTAAAATAGTTTTTAGCAGTAAAAATCAAATGTTGCCCCTCCCAAACCAAAATGCACACATCCACTTAACTCTCTGTGTTATGCTATAGCTAGCAATAACGATAAGTTGTTACTCCACCATTAGCACATTTAATAGTGAGTGAATGAGGTTGATTGATAGCACTAGGACCCTCCTCCTGGTTCTGATTGGTTGTTTTGGCCAGAATTACTTTAACCAGTAATAGTATTTCAAGGAGGAGGGGCAGGAGATTGATGTTTTCACAGATTATCTGTCTCATAACAAACTGTCAGGACATGGTGCCAGCTTTAACAAATATGGAGAAAACATCTTTTTTATTAAAGTTATGTACTGCAGATTGAATAAAATGCAACTACATAGCATTTTTTGAGAAGTCTGGATTGCTTCATCTATAATTTGCACGTTGCCTGTGACTGTTGCTCATGGGAAGAGACATTTCAGTAAACTAAAACTAATAGAAAAAATTTAAGCAACCTATTTGCATACTGTATGAGGACTGTTTCATGTAAAATTCACGAGCAGTAAATATTGTGCTAGTTATCAATTTCATCTGTTGTCATGAGGCCCAAGATTCCTGGCCGCGCCCCTGGTCAGGAGTAATAACTTCTGGAATGAAGGAGCACATTAATTGTGTTACACTCAAATAACATTTTTGAAGAAATGTTCTAAAAAAAATAGAGAGAAACTAAAACTAAATAAAGAAGCTTTGCAAGATGTGGCTAAAAAAATAGTCTGTGTCCATGAATCAAGAGGAATAGAAAAATATATGTCTTGGTGACATTCATTTCATTTTGCAATGAAAGACAGAGATTGCCTTGAAGGCACTTTTGGGAAGGGATGACTTACTCCAACATTCTATAGTGAAAGAAGCTGCTCTATTAAATTGAAGACAAATATAGCTTGAATAACAGTTAGGAAGTTGGTGTATTTGAGTCAGGCACTGAAGAAGTGCAATAAGATAATCATGTTTCAAACAGAGCTCTGTTATGTCCAATAAATGTCAGCTTGACAAGCTATAATCTCATTTTTTAGCAAATGGTGAACAGCGAGTTGTTGGAAGTGTGGGGAAAGTTTTCAGAGATTGGATAACAAAGCTTTGTAGTTTCATGTAGAGGCCAAACAGAGGTGCAGTGACCACTATAAATACAGTAAAAAAAATTGTTTTTGAAACTCATGTAATGATTCAGAAATTATAAAAGGCAGAGAACAGCAGTGTGGTAATAATATCAAAACAGTATTGTCAGGTCTATCTTTCAAAGGAAGGCATTCTGCTAGGATGTGTTAATTAAAATACTGGTAATCTTGCTAGTGTATTGTAGTGTCTTATTTACTCGACCAATTGTCTGACTGGGAGACTGTTACTTTTGACAAAATATAGACTAGCGTGAGATTCTTAAACATATAAATTCCATTATGTGATGAACAATGTAATTCGAAAGCACTGCTGATTTATGCAGGTCAGCCTTTAACTAAGCAAATCTCCTAAATGTCAAGCAGTGACATAACTAAAGCACAACTATTTCCAGGAAGATTTTTTAAGTTGTTTACCTCAATAACATTTCAAGAACTGTTAGTTAAATCAAAAAACAACACAACCCAAATTTAGTGGAGAGCAGTTAATGAGTGAATTAAACAACTTGTGGAGAGAATATTGAAAGGTCAGCTGCTTTGCACAGAGATGTTCTAGTCAATCACCTGCTGCTGTTGTCAGTTGACTAAATGCCAAGCTTTGACTACAACATTTTTCAGGGGTCTTTTGAAATCTATGGGTGTTCCCTTTGCGTGAGTGATCTGCGGCAGGGGGTCAGATACTGCAAGATGTTTTTGCCAGACTTGTTAGTGATCTTTATCAAGTAGATACAGGTTGGCGACAAGTCTCCCTTCTCATTAGTTATACGTTTGAACTTGCTGTTGGTATAGCTGTCTGGTTTTGTCACCTTGGTTGAGGACAAGAAGTTCCTTTGGGATCTATATCTGCTCAATTTCAAGAATGTTGAAAAAGAGCATTCCATGATGGAAACTTTTTCCAAAAGTAATCCTAACCCTATGGATATTATTCTTTAGCAGGTCTTCTGTGAGGTTTCTTTTTTTTTCTCCTCCCTGGCATCTCAATGCACAATATGCTATGTTCAGTGTAGTCACCATTCCATCTCTGCATGATGCCCTAACTCAGCCTTGCCTGTCTAATGGTTGCAGTTCACTCAATCCCACTTGTTTATGATCATTTTCATGCCTATGCTAGTCTTTCTGACCTCTAAGATCTATACCAGGTCTAAGCATAAATAAATATTATTTACAAGGATAGTTTAAATGCATGGCATCTGAAACATCATAACCTACAAATTATTGCATCTAAGCAGTCTTTTGCACAAATTGATCGTTATATAATGTTTGCAGGTCAATGTATTGTGCAGCATAAATTTCTTGTATAATTCTAACAGGGTTTGCTTTACTGTTCTATTTTCATGTTCCATTTTCAGATAAGCCTCTGAGCAATTACAATTTTGCATTTAACCACACATGTTTTTAAGTACAGTTTATAGGTCTATTTATATATTTAGAGTCTCAGTTATTATAACCTATCTTACTATAGTTATACAGTTCCAGGTTGTACTTCTTGGTGTATCCATTGTACACAGACAGTTTATTTTATCCATTACTGGTATGAGCTGTGGATGGCAAAAAGAAGAAAACGTCCTTCAATTTAAGCAGACCAGACTGATGTGTTAATCTTTGCCCTTGATGACAACTAAATACTCAGCAATGCCTGCTTCGATTTTTGACCACTTGGAAAAAAGGCTTAGGATTTGTACAGTTGAGGCTTTCATATCCTCTCACCTTGACAGCTGTCCCTTTTAAGAATCAGTCAAGGAGCTCAATCTGTCTTGCAGCCACTTTGGATTGCAGCAGTGAGACTTCTTTCTGTAAAAGGGAGTACAAAGAGAGAATGTTTCTCTGTCTAGATGGCCAATCTCCACTTGGTGCCAGTAAAACTGAATATGTGTCATGATTCAGAAATTTTCTTTAAAACCAGAATATGGTTGAAATCTAATTGCTAATTACTTTCTATGCATCTTTTTCAAGATGAAACATAAATTCCAGATTCATATTTGATAAAGTTGTATAGGATTATAATTTGAGAAGTGTTTTTCATGTCATATGGAAACCCAACTTTCTTTCTTTATTACTTCATTGTACCCTACTTGTTGCTGATTTTAGGGTTGTGTTTGTAATATCATCTGATAAGTGCAACTTTTTCTAATTTTCCTGCAATGCACCTTTGGAGTTTTGAAAATTCATTTTAAACATCCAGTAGGTTGACATAAATAATTTTGATGAGCTCTGATTTGCCACAGTTGACAGGTGTGATTGTACCAACTGAACACTCGCTAGAGCGGATAAAGAAAAACATATTCATTGAGTCTCAGTGGAGTGCTCCTCCTCAGCTTCATATATGCAGTGGCCTTTTTCCTGAGTTACCAACTGACAATCACCGGCTACCGCCCATCTACGAGAGCATGGGTGTGTGTCAGGTAACTGACATTTCAATGGTCTCCTCACTCACTGTGTGGTGTTGAGATGTCAACACCTTTGTCTGGCCCTGACAGAAAATCGGCTCTGATGGATATGACATTGCGGGTCCTTGGCAGTACTGCTTGCATTAAAAGGTCTGTGGGAGTCCACAGCCACAGGATAAGGAGTGCCTTTGCCTCCCTGCTTCACACACATTCATAAGCAAATGCGCACGCCTTCACACACCCACACAAGTGAAGTGACCATAAAGGCACAATGCCAAATAACACATAATCCTTCAATGATCCATCAAGTGGTTGAGCAGCCATTGTGTTCCGACCATTAGCCGGGCGAGGAGAGCATCTTTGAGATTGTAATGTTGCTATGCTCATTTTGAACACGGCCAAGACGAAATGCCAACTGCTAATCAGCTGTGTGTGTTGCAGGAGAAGTGAGCAGGAAAGAGGACACCATTAACACTTTTCAAAAATTTATGCAGGCATTTTGTCTCATTATACGTGTGGATCATAACAAGCTCCAGTCAATTACTGGGTTTTTGTTAGGAATCTCATGGAATGCGCTCATTGTGTTGTCTGTATGTATGTATGATCCATCAGGATCGAGGAGAAAAGATGCAAAAACCACATAAATGGATAACAGGCTGGCATAGACCTACTTCAAATATCAAGATTCACAAGGATTTTGAAATGTGCCAGTTTTATAGCTGTTCCAGTTATTCATTTGTACAGTTCATAAGACTTTTAGAGAACATTTAAGAAAAAGACCTGAAGGGAGCACAGAGTGTTTAAAGCACAGACTTATAAAGCCCCCAACCCCACCTGTGCAGATTACCAGTTATCTGAAAGCTTATGGCAAAGACAAATTTGTCAAGGACAGTCATGGTATGGAAAGTAAAGTCACACCACCAACCAAGCTTAAGGCAGCACAGCTTTAAAACTACAATTGGCAAACTTCAACCAGCATGATTGCTAAGCAGCTAACTTCACCAATTACGAGCTATTATTAGCTTTTAGGCTATTAGTACTATTCTAAAAAAATTCAACATGCAAAAGGGGATTGCATTCCACATAATAAGCACAATTGACTGAAAACTGCTACAAAATTATTGGGCTCTTTTTCTATGATTGTTACTTTAACCACGTAAATAGATTTTATATTTAAAAAAATATTTAAATGAATAACTTACAAGTGCTGTGACTAAGACTTCATATATCCTCATGCTTCTGGTGACTGAACTAGGACGTAATTAAGAAATCTTTAAAATATTTTCTGCTAAAAGAAACACATTGAGAACAGCCCCCTATATACAGTACGCATCAAAATAGCATAAATGTTAAATAGAACATTACCTGTGATAAGTGTATCATTGAGCAGCAGTATTAATTGTTATCTTGCGGTTTTAAATAAAAATGAATAAATAATGCTCTACATTTTGTTTACAGTTTTGTGTAAAGACTGATGCCATCAACGCCAAGCATTTTCAGGTAAAGGTTATCATACAGTAAGAGCCTTATAACGGGTAATAAAAATGAAAAGTGTCTAGCTCTACAGAAAAAAAAACTATTGTTAGTTTTTAACTGATAAAATTAAAATGCTTTTAAGTTTCAGTAGTGATGCATTTGGTAAACATTACTTAAGTTTCCATGTAAATAAAGACAAACTAAAAGTGTTGATAAAGTGTAAAGAACCAAGTCTTCACTCAAAACTGCACAATGGTTCACTCTGACGTTTGGATGCCTGTGCAATGCACTTGATGTGGGGGGCTGACGTTTACCAGATGGCACTTGCTCCCAGGATAGTAATGTTAAATTATCTGTGTCCAATTTACACCTTTGCAAAAGCTGAGAAAGACAGGAAGGGAGAAGGGAGGGAAGAAAGGGTGAAAGCTAAGCTCAACAGGAAGCCTGGTGGGGAGTATAACAGTTAAAGAGAGTGACCTTTTTGGAAAATAAGCAGTTTTTTTTTTTGTTTTGTTTTTTTTTAGTTGTGCTATGATTGGTCCTTTCTCTTGTCTTGCCAGAAAATAAATCACCATTCTCTCCTCACCACACTCATGCTTACAGAGGCGTACAGCAATAATAGGAACTTGTTGAGGTCAATTTTAATTTGAATTTGGGGCACAAAAAAGCAAACAGCTCACTGTTTCTATGTATTTGCTTCACTTGATGGTAACAATTGAATAGGAATTACTTTCATTCCAGTTTGTTCGGAATGACCCAGATGAGCTCAAATTTGTCTTTGGTAATTGAATACAGAGTTTTATTCCTTTTGTTTGACAGAAGAAATATTAAGAACTAATATTAAGAATTATTCATGTCTTACATAATTTTTGCCTGACTGATTCATATAAAGAAAGCTACTCACAGATTAGTCCCCAAATAAATAGTAGTGAATTTTGTTAGTGAAACAAAAATCAAGGTTATATTATTTCATATTTTAAAGATGAATGAAAGGTTAAAGAACAAATATTAAATAAAAATATTTTAAAAAGCTGAACAGGTGCACAGTGACTTTAGAATGAAAAAGAACAAGTTTGCTTGTAGGCTTAAGCTGGATTTTCAGCTCCAGCAGTCAAGAACTAGTTTTGATTAAATAGGCCATGAGCATTAACCTTCAGATGTATAATTCTTTCCTGTCATATATTTGCGTTATCAGCATACTTGCACATCATCTTCATTGAAATTGTTTAACAAAATTGCTCTCCTAAACCCTATGTGCACTAACACAGGGGTCAGGAACCTTACAACCCAGCCATAAATTTTAATCAAGTGAGAGGAGTTTTACTTTGGAATAATAAAAGTAAAATTATAGTGTAGTAAAATCACAATTAAAACATATTTTTTCAAAAAAGTCACTTAAGTAAATGCTTCTGCTCAGCTAAACTACATTTCTTTACAACCACAAAAGAAACATCATGACTTGTTTTAGTAGAGTATTATTCTCATATGTCAGTGGGTTGATTGGGCCTAAATACAGACGCCAAATTTAGGATTTTCTTAGCAAAGAAATAATTAAACCAAATTTACAGAAATATGGAGAACACTGGGAAAGGGAGAAAAACTAAACACAAACTTGCTGCAGGAAGGTATCAGGGCATAACAGGAGAATTCAGTAGCCAGTGAGTGAGTGGAGATTTTAAAACAAAAGAGTTGATTACTGATGAGGAGCAGGGGGCTCCTGCAGGTGAGCGAGGGGGCCGGGCAAGCAGGCTGAGGGAGGCAGAGAGACAAATGTCACACAGGAGTAAGGAGGAGTTACAAATAAGCAAAACATAATTCTAATGGAACTAAGAACAACTAAGCACAAGGAAGAAAAAAACCCCCAAAGAATTACTAAGAATAGATTCAACTAAAGAAAAACAAGGTTGATCTTGTTTGTTCATTTGTTATCTAGAACACATGAGAACAAATTAACAAAACTACAAAAACCAAAGACAACCCAAGATCTTGACAAATAAAGGACATTTGTTAAAATTTTTAAACTAAGGAACAGCAATTTTAATTTTATTTTTTGGACTAATATATTTTCAAAGAAAATGAGAAAAAAAAAAACACACACACAAGGTTTGCAACGTACTGACAAAAAATGCTGTTCTTCAGTGGGGACAGGGAAACTGATTTGAGTTTATCGACAATAGATGGAACTAAATACAAGAGAACCTGCTACAGCCTCCAAAAGGGTTGACTTTAATTGAGAATCTATGGAGATGCTCTTAATCTAATTTGGCTGAGCTTGAGCTATTATGCAAAGAAGAGTGGGCAAAAGTTTTAGTCTCTCGATAGATGACAGGTCGAGACATTCCCCAAAATACATTTTGTTATAGTCAAAGTGAAGGAAGCTTTTGCAATGTACTGAATCACAGGAGCGGAATAAAAATGCACGCAACACTTTTTTAGATTTATGTTTGTGAACATTTCAGAAAGCCACATATCGCTTTTTTCCAGTTAAAACAATTATTCACTAAAATATCAATAAAATACTCTGCCTGCGGTGGCACTTGGGGGAAAAAAAATCAAATGGTATAAATATTCTTCCAAAGAACTAAACATACAAGTTGTGTGTCCTTTGCAAAATGGATCATTCCCATCCAGGTTTGCTGTGTGCATTTCTACATCAAAGGCAGCATTTACTTTGAGGCAAAGTCCTGTTGTAAATCTGCATGTAACTTTGCCCACAAGCTCTGCTGCACATCCCTGCCTATCTTTCTTGGCAGTACTTTTGTGTATATGTGGTGGTGGCATTTTTAATAAATATGAATCCACAACCCCCACACTCAAACACCTACTTGAGTTTTTCTTAAGAAACACGGCATGAATAATGGAAGCTGCTCGAGTGTAATGAAGGCTGTTATGCATACAGTACACAAGTTACACAAACCCTCAAGGTTAACAATTTTCTCCTACTTCTTCCCTGATATCTCTTTACTTTCCTCCCCCACTCTGTAGCTTGTTCTTATCCTCTCCACTGGCCTACTCACAGAGAAATCAGAACAGGTTTTAGCTGTTGCTAAGGGGATACTTAAAATAATTAGAGTAGAGAACTCTTGATGATCAATGATGCAAGAAATATATGATGTTGGACTTGAATTCCTAAAGAATAATAATAATTGTAAATGCGTTCAAATTCGTCATTCAGAAAGAAACCGAATGATGATTAACAGGCTTTTTAAGATAAAACAAAATAGTGTGGCATAGGTGTCTTATTTGCTATTTGAGTCAATCTTTTGTAGAACCATTTTGCTACAAATTGTAGCCGCACATATTTGGAGAATTTCTAAACCATTTCTGCACATGATTTTGCTCTTTCTTTTTTGCAAAAGATCTCAAAGCCCAGTCAAGCTGGATGAGAACTGATTGAACAGCAACTGTCAAGTTTTGCCAAAGATTTTGGATCGAATTTGGGCTGTAATGACAGTCAAAATCTAAATAAACAAATATGTGTTGCTTTGAACAGCTGTGTTGTATTTTAACACTGACTATCTTGTTAGAAGGTGAATTCCTACTCTTGTCTCAAGTCTTTTACTGCCTGTGCCAGATTGTCGTTAAGGGTTGCTCTGCATTTTGTGCCATCCATATTTTCGTCCAATCTGATAAGCTGCTGAACAAAGTCTCCACTGAGCATAGTGCTGCCAACACCATGTTTCACTATGAAAGAGATGTCAGCGGGGTTATATATAGTTTTAGTTTTCCACCACATATTTCACTTCATATGCTGAGCACAGTTCAGTTTTTGTTTCAAGCCACAGCACCTTCTCCCATAGGTGAGCTGCAAGCCCAGCGTATTAACACAATATCTTCTAACCCCCTTCAAATTTAGGGAGCACCTGTGTTGATACTGAGATTGAATTAAATACAGGTGGACTTTATTTTCTGTTTGACCTACAAATACATTTGATTGCAATACATTTTATTTTGGAGTTATCAGAAAGTGGGGCTGAATACAAGTACACCACAGACTTTCAAGTATTTATGATTAAATTTGACATGCTAGCTTTCTCTCACTTGTGGTTGCAAAGTGAAATTTCCTAGGGTTATTAATATATTTGTACAAACACCCAGTGTCCGTTTGGGGAATAACCCAACTATACCAGATATTTTCAATTAGTAGTCTTATCTCTTTATGTGCTTGAAAGCTGCAGCGACATAATGTTCCAAACAGAAAGGGTTATAAAGGTGATGGTTTGAAAGTAACAGCCTAGCCGTGACTGAAGCAGCAACAATCACAGGGAGCTTGCACTGTTTGATGCCAAATGGTCCCTTGAGGGGGAGGCTCAGCGGTCAGCTCCCCACAGAGACACAGTGAACACTTTGCCAATTTACCATCATTCTACCCTTTGTAAGGCAGCCCAGCACAAACACGGCTTTGTTCGCTGACCTTTGAATAATTCAGCTCAAGCAAAATGCTATGACACATTTTTGATCAAAGTCTCACTATCAAGGGGAGGAGGCATTTTCTAGATGCTATGTGTTCCTCTTTACCAAGGATAAAAGCCTCCCTTCCTCAACATGCTCTGTAACAGGAAGAAGAAACCCGCAAAACGGAAAATCCCCTGGAAATATTGGACAATCCGTATGTTTGAATTTGAGAAAGCACTTGATGCGGAGGGAAGCATTACACCCACACACCTCTGCATCTTATGGGGATTTGACCTCTGAAGAGTAAAAAAAAAAAATAGTAATGTTTGGAATTTTTTCCTGGAAATCTCCTGTCGCCTCTAACTGAAAAAATTGTAGAGAGATTACAGGTTGGTGGCAGGACGTGTGTATCCTCTTGAAGATTTGTCTGGGGAAAGGCATTTGTTACCCCCCAGGCATCGATCACACTATAACTTCTACTTCCTAAGTATTCATTTGAAGAAGCGAAGGAAACAAAAAGGCTTGTGCTGAGTTATAGGCTATACCTGGACTGTCCATCATCCAACACCAGTACCTGTTTGACAATATGTGTTTTGTTTATGTGTGTCTGCTTCACAGTATGCGTATATATTCTAGTGAGTCCATCACCCAATAGCAATATTTATTTGAGTTCTCTTGTTGGGAAGATTCATGTTTTAGACACATGTGGTGTTATGTGGAAATTGAAATGTGCTCCTTGTGGCCAGGGGATTTCTTTAAAGTTTAAAATAGAAGAAGTTTATGGACTGTCTTTCTGGGTCTGCATGCACCTTACTTTACTTGTTTTTGCAGCCCAAGTGCATTTTTTTCTAGATGACCTTCTCTCTGATCTGTTTTTCATTCTTTTTCCCTGTATTACCTCCCCTTCTGTATTATGATGCATAAAAATACATCTTCCTACGCTCATTCAATGATGACACCTTGGCAAAATACAAAAAAACCTTACCTAACTTTTGTGACTGCTTCAAATCTCCATGGCACTGATGTAGCAATGTTTTAGGAGACTTTCTCCTGGGGTTTTGGTATATTTTATCTCAAAAATATTAAACCTTTACAATCAGATTATGGAGTCAGAGCATCATAATGCATTTTTTACAGTCACACCACAGATGTACTCAGTTGTACCTTGGTCACTGTGCAGGACATTTGAATCCAGGGAACTCACTGTCATAGTTGAGACAACAATCTGAGATGATATGAGGTTTGTGAAATGGTGGATTATACAGGCAGATGGAGCCATTTAGAGATGGGGGAGTAGTGGTCGTAAAGTGGTCAACAAGATCAGCAGTTATTCACTGACATGATGTGACATTTAAATTATGGTTTTGGATTCTAATGCTTACTGAGATCAGATAAAGTTTTTCCAGTGTTTTATTATCTGACCAGGGTATAAGCCCATACCCTGTACAGCTTTAGCGTATTGGGTAATAAAGTTAAAATGAAGGCACAATTCATTAACATACAGGGTAGATTTTTTTTCTGCATCCAGCAACACACTGAAGCCTGGTTTTATCTCATTCACAACACGTTTGCCCAGGGATACTTGCTTCTTGAACTGCAGACAAACAAACTGTCTTTTTTTCTGCAATGATGAATTACCAGTATTTAAATTAAGTACTTTTAGGGGGCATGTAGTGCCAAACAAAACAGGACAACCTTTTATGAATATGACAGAATGTCATAATGGACCAAAAAGCACAAATGATTTTTACTCCGACAAGATAGCTACAACTTTGTACTGTACATAATTTTACAGACTATAAGTGTGTGGATCACTCTGTGTACTCCTCCCAAAGTCCACAAACATGCATGTTTGCAATCTCTAAATAGCCTCTTGGTGTAAGCGTGTGTGTGCATGTGTCCTATGTTGCCTTGTGGTGAACGGTCGACATGTCCTGCATGTAGCCTGCCTCTTGCCAGTTCACTGGTGGAGATGAGGACTCACCTGGCTACTGTGTGTTTGGAGAAAGGTCAAATCTGACATGCAAGAGTACAAACCGGTCAATTACCACGGCACTTGATGAGCAGTTTTGCTCTGACATGTCATTGAAACTATTTGCTTTGTGAAAGAGATGCTGTGATGGAGAAGATGCCGGGCACAAATGATGTACAAAACAAACCCGTTTGTGGTGCACCACACGTCTGGGGCCTCATGCATAAAAGAGTGTGCGGTTTTCACACTAAAACCTGGTGCACGGAAAAATTCAGAAAAGTGCGGTGCACAAAAAAATCTGGATGTATAAAGCTATGCGCACGCACGTGGCTGTGCACCTGTCCTTTATAAATCCCAATTTGCGGTAAATGGAGCGCAGCTGCTGGTCCGCCCTGTCGCCACCCATAAATACATATTTAAATTAGCATAAATACCTGGAAGTCTAAGCAATAAAAATAAAATAGATGGTGAGCAACACTATAATGCCCACATGAACATTAGTTTGTTGATAAAAGTTTCTACTATTGACTTTATAGCTTGGTATAGCATGTTGCATTGGCATATGCCTATAAAAATGCTTACTAAACTCTGGAAAATCTAAATTCAATTACATGTATTTTCAAAACTTTGAATGAAAAAAAAAGCTTAATCTCTCAGGACATTAAACATATCAAGCATTCTATTTTTACCAACAGTGCCCTGACTATTTAAAAATATATATTTAACCACTCCAACCAGGTGACAAGATAAGTTGAGGTTTCTCCGCTTTGCATACAGCGCAGTGGCAGCTGATTTTGATTCAGTATGGATGTACCACATTAGGTACTTAAGGTATTCATTTGTGAATAAAACCAACTCTGTGATGGGCTGCACTTGTACTATGCACAGGCTGTATATGTGTGTGCTCTGTGCATGTAAATGAGCAAGAATGGGTGCAGTTTTACAAAATTGCATACTCTTGTTTTTTTGTGTAGCTGTGCATGTAGTGACCTTTCTTAAGGAACAGCTGCGAAGTCAAGTGACAGAAGAGCTGGAAAAGGAAATGTCTTGACATTAAAATTTCCAGGTCACTGTCATGGAACCATCCCCCCTAATATACTAAGTCCAGATTTTGTCGATGGTAAAACATCTTTTTTTTTTGTAAGGGACATTACCATTTTCCTCCCAGTTTTAGGATCAAAGACCAACAGAGGACCTCATATGAACTGATGTATCATATTTTCTTCTCTAGTTAGTGATTTAGAACTGCCCAAGCTTTAATCACTATCCTCTTAGTCACAGTAAGCTTAAACGGACAAATGACCAACGGATATGCAATTAGTGGAGGACTAAGTACACAGAGTGCTCTTTGAGTTTTATTACAAATAGAATTCATTTGGTTGAAATTGTCTCTAATGAGTCATTTCTCAAAAAATTCTGTTTTTGTTTAAACGTTTTAAATATACAGTGTGAAAGAAATCTTTATGTAACATACATAAACAATACACATAATAGCAATTTTCAATGTTACCTAGTTTTCATAGATATAAAGCCAGATGTTCTGAAAAAGGTTACTTGTCTGTATATGTAAACATCTGGTTTCAGCTGTATTTAGTGACAGTAATCATAGCTATAATCATAGCACCAGTACTATCTTGTTGTCACAGATGTCTCCATTGTGTAGGTATACTGTTTCAGAACATCAAATAAATTTGAACACAAGACAAACATAGTGAGTAAATAAAAAAAATGTTTTTTATAGGATGAGATTATTATTTTAAAGGTAAATAACTGCCCAAACAAAGCCGGATATATGTAAACTAAATTATTACTCTATATGTAACATTTTTATTACCTATGATTAACTTTTTTTTTCTTTTTGGCTGTTTAATCTTGCTCAGACCTAATTCCTGCCACACCCACAGAATCAAATACAACTTTAACCGAATCTGTCTGACAACATTAATCAGGTGAAAAGATCTCAAAATGGAACACCTCATGAGCTGATTAAAAAGGTTCAAAGACATGAAAATTGATGAGAGCCGTCAGTTTGGAAAAGGTTACAAAACCTTTTTCGTCACCAGAGAACCAATGTGAGACCCATTATCCGCAAATAGAGAGAACGTGGAACATTGGTAAGCCTTCCCACGATGGGCCAGTCCACCAAAATTAGATCAAGAACATATGAACCACTCACAAAAGAACTGGAAACATGGTTCTGTGTTTATGATTTAATTATGGGAAAGAGATTTGGCAAATATGCCATCCATCATCCCTGAGGACGTATTCTGTGGACTAATGAGACAGAAGGGGACATTTACCCACCAGATCAACAACACACATTGCTGTATGCCTAGAGGTGAACCCCATCCCATTCCCTCAGCTAAATTCATGCAGAGGATATCAACCTGTTATATATGCAAACCGTAGAATCCTTGGAATATGGAGTCAGTCTGGAACATTGAGACTCTTTAGATTGCAGCGGACTCCTGTACATTATTTAAATAATGGAGTGTTTAAATTATTCACAATAAATCGGTACAGTACTTGCTCATCTATTTGGTACAGTTAAAGAGCAATATTGTCTAAATCAGTGGTTCTCAAACTTTTTTCAGTGATGTACCCCCTTAAAAATATATTTTTAGTCAAGTACCCCCTGACACGGGCAAAACATTTTTGGAATAAAAAAGAGGTACAGTGCTGTAAAATCACTGTCTGATTTATTAAAGCCAAACAACTTATATCAGTGAACCTGACAAATACATTCATATTGCAAACATTGCATGGTTAAACAAAAAAGAAAAACAGAAGACGGTGACCACCAGGAAGGTATAAAACCAGTCAAACCGTTTTATTTTAAAGGATATTGAAACTAAATACTGAATATAAAATTCAGTGCATGAACACACATTTACATTTTATCGAACTTTTTACAAAATAATTTTTCCCAAGACTTATTATGAGGACCCTACTGATTTTTTAAAGATATTTTGAAAAGCTTCACGTACCCCCTGCAGTACCTCCACGTACCCCCAGGGGTACACGTACCCCCATTTGAGAACCACTGGTCTAAATTGTCTAAATCTGCTCACATGTTTTAGACCAGTGTTTCCCAAAGATTTTATTGGCCCCCCTATGGGTTACAATACGCCTAACCCCCTTCCCCCCCCCAAAAAAAAATCAACTGGGCACACACATCGTTCAACCAGACATAAACCTATACACATATTTTGTTTTCAAACTGAAATTTGAAGTTTAATTCACACTTCAGGTTGCAACAAAACACACTACAAACCATCTTTACAGTGAAGCACTTTTGTATAACTGTTATTTTATTTTATTTTTTTCATTCATCCATACCGCTTCCCCTGCAATGGCACTGCGCCCCCCCTTGGGGTGCGCCCCACACTTTGGGAACCACTGTTTTAGACTAAAGGAATAATAGCATTTGTTTGGCTTTCTAGCCTGAGAAAAAGAGCGTGAAACTCTCCCTGTGGATACCATTACCTTGTGGTTGTGTGCTTGTGTCCACATGTTTGCATCTAGCTCAGTATCTGTCTGTAGCAGATGATTCTGCTACAGACAGGTTATTTATGTGTAATCATGTTAAGGAGGTGAAATCAAATATGCTAGATTAAACGACAAAACAAACAGATGTGTGTCTTCCTGTAATGTGAGTAAACAAGGGTGTGTCAGACTGATCCAATAAAGCGGGCAATATGGTGGCAATAAGCCGAGTTAAGTAAGTTTGATTCCATCTATTAACACTGTTTACCACCTCCTTTATTATCCAGAGATTAATTGCAGCCCTTAGCAAAAGCTTGGCTAAACAAAATAAGAATAAATTTGCTGCTAAATCAAATCCAAATTTAATATATATATTTTTTTGCTTAAATGAATCCGAGGAGTATATTGTTGTTTTTCATGGTCATGGTTGTCTGCAAAAGAGTCACAAATGCATAGATCTCGCTATTAATATGCCATGGGATATATCTTTTAAACGTCTATATGTGAATCGATGTCCAGCTAAGTCAAGGTGACAGGAAGTATGCTGAGGTTTTACAGCAATCTGCTCACCGGTAGCATATTGGTCTAATTCCAAGGGCCCAAAGAACTTCAGACATACGGAAAAAACAGCTGCTGCTGTACTAAAGATAAGCTAAACTCTCCATCATGTCATGTGACAGCCCAGAGAGGCACACTGCACACATCGATCTCCATAGGCTTTTCTCTGCCTGTCAGACTCTAAATATATCTGCCTCTGCAAGAGAAAGTAGCCTGAGGGCATTGAAAACGCAGAAGCGGAGAGTGAGATTTAGATAAGGAAACAGTTAATAAGGAGGTAGAGTGAATATGAAAAGGGAGGAGAGACAAACTCCTGAGTGAGCACAAGTTGAAGAGAGGGGGGGCAAGAACAGAACGGGTTGAAGAAGGACGAAAACAGGAAGGATGTTGCAATAGAACACACGTTCTCCCAGGAGACTTCTACCTTAAGGGAGTGCTGTGATCACGGCTGTGTTTGTGTGTCGGGGTGTGTGTGTGCGTGCATGGGGGCCACAGTAGGTGGCTTCTGTATGAACTACCACACAGTTTATTTATGACGGCTCCCTGCTGATGGTTAGAGATACGGAAAAACCTGCTTGCAACTCGGTGCTTCTCTGTTTCAGCACCGTCTTTTCATCCTCTCAGGTAAAATGCAGCTGTTTACACATAGCTTGGATCAATAGCTCTGAGACAGATTCAGGCAATTCTTCCAGAAGTGGTTAAGCACATCATTGTCATTGCAAATATGTATCAAGCCAAAACATATAAAATAGTTTAAAAAGGGTTCAGTTATTATTCATTGCAAGGAGAGGCTCCACAATTTGTATTAAGGAAGCAATAGAACACAAGTTTCTTTATATGAAACATTGATAAAAGTTAAATAATTGGAAATTCAAAATGAAAAACCAGCTGAAATCAGATACCAGTAAAATCTGAATATTTGATAGAGCTAGTTTTGAAGCATATTACATCGGTATGAAATCTTATATACACTTGGATGTTACCAACCAATAAAAATAGACAATATCTTAACATGTGGCCCTCATTTCATTTCACTTCAGTTCAGTTCTTTGTTGTAATTGTCATAAATATATAACATTTCATTCAAAGCACTCATACACTGCAAAGATGTAATATTTTAAATCAGTTTTTCTTATTTAGTTGAAAATAACGTGATAGTTCAGACTGTTCTATCCTTAATAGATATTATAACTTAATTTGTATGAGGCTAAAGCAGCTGGAAATATGTAGAATATACCTGGCTAAACAGAAAACGGTGGACCAAGTACGATTTCAGTATTTTCAGTAGTGCTAGCAACACTGAAGGGCTTACTTGTACTATAATGGCCAGCAATGGTAGCTCGTGAAGTCCAAACAGATGTACATTTCCTGTGTTTAGTTCGGATCGAAGCCAGTCTGAATTCATACCAGAAGCAATTTGCAACATAATTTGTTCGTAAGCTGCCCGAGACTACCTCTAAAAGTGGGTCTTAGTCTGGCTTGCACCAGGGTTCCCTTGAGTCTATTGACACCTGCACAAAAGCTCCAAACCAACTGGGGAAACAAACTCTGGTCCACTTACAGTGGACCAAATGTGTCAGGTGTCGATACACCCTTACACAACAATTTGAGAGCTTTTCTCAAGAAATACCTCACTTTTGGCATTTTGATATTATGAGATATCGTTGCACAATATACACACATACACCTGAAATTCTAAAACTTCTCAGTAAAGACGTACATATCTCAATATCTGTTGGCTGTGGTAGAGAGGCACTTCTGATCCTATTTGTGCTCTCCTTTGTATCTCCGGAGAACTGGACATCGATGTAATCAATCAGAAATACTCTGCTTACTGCAATTTAAAATGGGGGAAGAAGAGAGCTGAATAAAAAGGGTTTCATGCAATTTCAGCTTGACTTACAGAACTGTTGTGTTGGTTGCCTAGAAACTGTAATACTCCAAGATAGGCCACATGTGCAAAGACTCTAGAGGATAAGTCAGATATGATGGCCAGTATATATATATTTTTTTAACTTTTCATTGCTGTTTGTCTTCTGACTCCCTCCTTATAGTGGTTTATATATTCAGCTGTTGTTATGAGAAAACAGTGGTAAAAGAAAATCTAAAAGTTTGTTCCATCTTTGTCTCAGTGGTTTAGAGATCATAGAGGCACTGTTGTGCCATGGAGCTCACACCTTGACAACTAGGATGAAAAGCAGCCATAGGCTGAGGTCAGACAGGCTGTGGGAATGTTTCACAAAGCCATCAGTCTCGTGTAGAAAGAGTTACTGTCAGAAATGTGACATCCACTGCCCTTTTTCTCTGTTGGGCTCTCTCCTTCTGAACCAGTGACATAACAGCAAGCTGTGAAAATATCAGTGGAAATCTCTGAAGTATATTTGTTTTCTGTATGCGAAAGAAAACCAATACACCTTTTTTTCCAGATAAATCCGATTGTCTTTGCTGTGATTCTCAATCTTCTGCCCCCCCATTATGTATCACCAGAGATGCCATAGACCAACATTCATGCAAATTACATTTAATATTCACTACAAATTGCAAGAAAAAAAAGTCTTCATCTCATTCTCAATCTCATTCAAGAAGTGAAACAGTGCTAACAAAATATAATCATCCCCATCTGGCACTAGAAATTGGCTATCAGGACTTAATCGTACTCACATATAAACAAAGACATATCTACATATGAGAGAGTCAAAGTGGTCAGCCTCTATTTCTAGCTGCCAACAGCTTGAAGCTCTTGTGTTTAGTACTAGTTTTTACTTACTTTCCTCACAACAAACTTGATATATTATATTAAATTAGTTGTTTACCAGTAGAACTGATTATAAATTAGTAATCAAAAGAAAGGAAGAAAGCAAGAAGTAATCTACATAAACTGAAACATGGCACCTGCCATGAGATTCTTCTTGTTCTTTCAGCTTTTTCTGTTCTTCAGCTGCTGTCTTTTAGAGCTGTACATGTTTTCAGGCTCACTGGAGGATTTCCAATAGATCCATCAATTTGGCAAAGCAGAGCGTGTGAAGCATAAGAGTCATTCTCCAGGGATGTACTTGCAAATGCAGAGGCATACATATGCACACCAGTGGACAATCTATGACTTTTATTTGGTTTACCCTCTCTGGTTTAACTGGCAGGGTCTCTCAGAAGTGATTCTTTGGTGCTGCAATTTCTTTTGTTTTTTTTTGTTGTTTTTTTTTAACATGGCCTTGTTGGCTCATATAATTATTTCCACTAAGCTGCTTATAAAATACTCCCACATTGTGGCATATTCTCTGTCTCTGTTCTTCATACTGATTACAGTGTTTTCTTTCGCAATATAATACCGGGGTGTTTCAGTTTACGTATAAACTATGGTGTGTATTTGTGTCCAGCCCCATTTACTCGGATAACCCTTATAAAATCTTATGTCACCAATTTAATTCAGAAGCTGTGTGGTCACTTACTGAAATATGATCACAACTATCTGCAATTCAGTCTTATTTAACACTGTTTGGTGAAGACCTCAGAGATTTCTTTGGACAACACCAGAAAATGAGCAGCATCATGATGGTCAAGAATCACACAAGATGGAGTTAAGTTAGTAAAGAACAGTGTGAATGGTAAATGGCTTCCATTTGTACTTTGCAGCACAATCTGTCATTCATCCATTCATACACACATTCACACTCTAACGGGGATAACCTACAATGTAGACACGGCTGCTCTGGGGCATGGTGACATATGGAGGGCTGCCGTGCAATTTGTGCCGCTGGGCCCTCTCACAACCAGCAGCAGTCAAGCAACTCACGGAGGAGTGGGGGATCGTACTGACAACCCACCTGTTGCAAAATAAACTCCTACTTCATGAACCTCTGCCACCACACTCAACGTCCTGACCTTATTCCTGCAACAAATTGGTGGCAAGACTTGAAAAATGTTGTCTACAAATGCAAGCATGTGTATATGCTGTATATACTTCAGACATTTCATAAGAAAGAATGGGTAAAATGTCTCTCTCTTTGTGTGGAATGGCGGTAGAGAAATATATGCACATCTTAAGACTTCCAGCTGTGATTGGAGTGAGAGTTGGTATATTGCGTATCGTCTCATGGGGTTGCACACAAATACACTTGTTTAATGTTTTATTTCAAAGAAAACATTACAACTATTTTTATTTTCCTTAAGAGTCCAATTATGTTCTACTTTCTGTTGTTCTTTGCATACAATCTCCCCAAAAAATACATTGAAAAAGAGGTATATATCCACAGACCCATATTTTATCTGTAGCCTGTGGTTTGAACAAGAAAAGAAGCACAGCCCTTACTAATAAGCATGAAGGGATCTATTTGCATGTATCCTTACAGACTTTGAAACTTATCTGAAGGCAACATGGTTCCTTTCCCAATCCACATGATGTGACACCACTAATTAAAAGGTGTCACACTATAAAGTTTCAATTTGCAGATGAGCTAATTCAGGATGTTCTCTTTAAGGGTTGAGTAATCCAATGATTTTCACACTTTTAACTAGTGTTCAAGATCAACATAGAGTTGCTTCTAAATATGTGTCACAGATACCCACACTCTGCTCTCCCTACACTTATCTAATCTGTTGCTCTGTCTTCTGTCTTTTTCTTTTCCTTTTTTCTGACTTCTGCCTCTCTTGCTGTTCATCCAACCCCTCGTCTCCTACTTGGGGAATGCAGTGATGGCTTCAAAAGGCAAAGTTCGAGGTGAGTCGTGACTGCTGCTCAAATCCTCTGCTGTTGATTTTTTTTCTTAGGAAAAATAAACTTATATCTTCTAAAGCCACTCTTGGCAGAGTTTCGGGGTTTTAATTGTCATTTTGGGACTCACAAAATGATCATTAGTTTTAAGATTAAATTTGTTTTGCCTGGCAGAGTTCCTGAGAGTAAATTGTTTTTTAATTTTTTCAACTGAATCTATGTTGAATCAGAATCTGTTTAATTAAAACACTGGTAATAATTTATCAGAACTCCAACTCCAAGTTTCCCATTAAGCCATTGTTGATTTTCAGATATTTTTAGTTTCTACACAAATAAAAAGTCCCCGTTCTGGTGACGGCAACATCTTACATGCATTGAGAAGGTGGGCATTGTAAAGCAGTGATCTTTGAACCAGCAAAGACTATCAAATGAAACATGTAGCTATAGTTTGGCGTTTATAACGTCACAAGATTTTGTTTTTCACTGAATATTTAAGGAAACAGCACGATTAGCCCAGCAGATAGTGCTAAGAAAGTTAACCTATATGCAGATGATTGTTGTTTTTTTTTATAGTACCAGCCTGTGCACCTTTCTTTTGTTGTAGCTCTGAGTCTTCTTAAACATGAGACTTTACATCTGAAGCAGATGCCAAAATACTCTTCCTGAACTGTGTTTACATTTTTATTTTTCATAAATTTATGGTTTTTGTGCTACCCAGTTTTGCCGTTTATGTTTAAAGGGATTTATTTATCCAGTTGGTGCTGCCTTTCAGGTTGGAATTACATTTCAATTCAAAGTTTTCCTCTTAAAAATGTAGAAGTTGTGGTAAAATTTGGATTATTCGTTATTCCCATATGTAGGCGCGTCCTTCCATTCCAATTTCTCTTTATCCTACTTCCCCCGTGTCCTCATCAGTGGCAATCGTAGTTAAAACATGAACATCATTTTCCTCTCACCACGTCACTACACAGTCTTCTCATTTTCCTGCTGTGTCTGAATGTTTAATTCATTCAAGCTCTCTCTCAAGCCATCAACATCCAGCTGAATGTGTTGTGCTGTAATATCTCATTCACTGCCGAGTCCCTTAACTCTTTAAAGGCAACCAGTACCAGATGAGATGACTCCACAGAGATTCTTCTAATCTTTTAATAGAATACCAGAGATTTAAAACAAAGCCCAAATCTGTTGTATCTCTTTCTAGTATACAATGATTAAGTGCTTAATAATAGTTAGAATCAGATAACCTTCTGGTTCTAACTATCCTATGTTAGATTTCTTATTATCTTAGGCAAGGAAAGGGAAAAACTGGCCTGTTTAACAGCTCCAGTAAAGTTGGCAAGGTAAACTGAGGCAAGAGGGGTGGAACAGGCAGAGGAAGAAGGGAGCAAATGATCGTAAATGCACACAGGGGCTGATGAATCGTGTTTGAAAACAATGGAGATCATCAGAGGACTAGGCAGAGCAGTAAAACCTGGTATGATATGCAAGGAGAGTGACTACCAAAATAAAACTGGGTAGGGTGCAATATACAAAATGCAAAGCAGCTTTATTAATTTCATACACCATTACAAAAGACAGCAAGGCAGCAACATCCTTGCTTATCACAAATAAACACATATTCAACAGGTTGCTTTAAAATAAATGCTGTGCAGTCCAGTATTTATAATACTGCTGGGGACTGCTTGTACTCCGTTTTACATATTTTAACATATTTGGATCAACTGCCTTGATATATGTTCCAGCCTTCTAATTCTGTGCATATTTAATTCAATTATTGTGAAGCAGGAAATGTCTAAACCATGCATTACTGTTGGTACTACGGAGCAAGTTTGAGCAAAATGTATTCACATTAATGAGCCAATGAGTTCTGATCCTGCAATGATGGAGGAATTGAATTCAATTCGTTTAGAGGGAAGTACTTGAGTGAACTGGATTACTCTAAACTAAACATGCATTCTTCTTCTGTGAATACATTGAACGAGATTGTTTGCGATGCTTTTTCACTATTAGGATGACTTCATAGTTAGATAAACTCAAAAAACTGAATACATTGAAATAACCTTGACTTTATTATTCTACATGGAGTAACAACAAAACATTCACAAATTTAAAAAAAAATAAAACAAATTCACATTATAAATTTTTACCAGAACTTGATTCTTCTGAAGTCAAAAACATATACCATTTCCTCTTATCAGATGGGTGATTATTATATCCCCACTAATTACTATTTGTCAGGTTATGGATCTATTAGATACGAAATGTGCATGGTGAGAGCACATAGTCCCAACAAAGAGCCAGAAGAAAGTAAAACGTATCTGACTGATATCTATTTTGATAGTAAATTTTTAATTTGTTCACCAATTATTCGCTCCATGATAGACATCAACCAAGAAACTGTAAATAAAATACACCTTACCTACAAAATTAACTGAACTGATGTTCAGTGTGGAGAGATGCATTTACCAGGATAAATGTTCTTCTATCCTAGAATTTTTCAACATTTTTCTTATGTTATGTTCTAGATATTTACTAGTTGCAACCTTTGAGCTGTGGTTGAATAGACACCAGTCACTCACTGTGCACCTTTGTGAGAAATAGAAAATTGCAGCAATCATGAAATCACTGTCTCCTACCTCTGCTTTTTGTCTGGCTAAGGTTAAGCCACACATGCAGTTTAGCTCATTTAGCAGAACAAGACTTTTTATAAAACAACCTGTAATGTGAAGAGGTGGCTTTATTTGAGTTTTGGAATCTATATTATATGTGAAACAGCTTGTAATGGGTTTTTCAGTCCTGCGTTTTATTTCTATCTGGAGCTAGATTAGACGTTTGCTGTGCTAGATTAACTAAAACACTGCTGATAAAGTGCTGGAAGGTTTCTGGGAAGAAAGTAGCCTGATGCGCCTTTTATGAGATATTCTGTGAAAGAGCAAGACGTTTGATACATTGTATCTGTTCTTGCATACAGCAAATATCTCAGTCTTCATATCATAGATACAACGTAAAGAAAAGAGTGTCCATCTTTGTGTCATCGAAATAAAAACAGACCGAAATAGATGGATTAGCTGAAGACTGTATCAGAAATGTTCTTGGAAGATCATGCATTTTGACTTCTGCTTAGACCAAGATTATTATATTCTTTTTACCTGCCGTGATAGCTTCTGCAGCATTTTCTTTTTCCTATTCATCTTCTCCCTCTTTTCAAATTTTAGCTTGATTAATATGAGCGTTAACATCTGTAACTCGCTCGTTGTTCTTTGCTGGATTTATATCCCCTTATACAGTTTGTACCCAGGACTAGTGTGACAGAAGTTATTGGCAACGATGGCCTCAAAAGTGTATGAGACATTTGAATACAATTTTTAAGAAGAATAAAAAATATAAAAACTAGAATGAAAAAAAGAGATTCTTCTGGTAGCATTAGTAATCTTTTTTTTTTTAATTAAGCAAATTGTGCATAGTTTTATTTCATTTAGAGAAATAAGCTATTTCTCATTTAGAGAAATATTCTTATTTTTGGCATAAGAATAAAATACAGTCACAGCGAAAAGAAAGTACACATTTAAACTCTAGAGATTTTGTAGTTTGTCCATATCTGGGTTTTGAGATTGAGTTTTTTTGTTTTTTTTTTACATTTCCATTTCCATATTTTCTGTCATTCAGACTGCACCTTGTTGTTGTTGCCTTTATTTATTTATCTTTAGAGTACAAAACAACTTATTTTGTCTCTTCCTTTTGTGCCTTTATTGTCTTGGAATACTCTGCGCTGTTTTGTTTTTCTGCAAGTTTTTGTTGTTTCTACCTTTTGTGATAACTTGCATATTTTGTTCCATACTTTTTTGGCAGTGTTTCCTCTTACATTGAAATCTGATCCATATTGCTAACTGTCTTCAGGTGGACAACTCCGTGCTCTAAACTACACTAGATCCATTCAGCTCAAGTCAGTTAGTTAACCTACTTTCTCAGATAACTTATAAATGCCAGATGAAAATTTGGCATTTCCTGCCATTCTTTCAATGATGGCAGGAAGGATGTTCTGTACTGATGTGTCTTACAGCCGATCTGAAGACACTGTGTTGTCTTAATGTCATAAAAACATATGTTCAAGGTTAACCATTATGTTCCTTATTTTATGAAACATCCTTCTTTGCCCTAATCAGCCCTAGAGGCTCCTGGACAGTGTCCAGTCTACTTTATTAGCATGTTCATCTTTCTTAAGTCTCCATCACCTCTACTTTTTCTTCTATAATGGATACAATGTTAGGCATATTTCTGTTTCTCCTGAAATCTACAACCATTCCATTTGCTTTGTCTGCAAGGTGAAATGTCACCATGTGGCAAAGACGTCCACCAGGTCTTTACACTCTCTTTTCTAACTCTGCTAACCTTGCAACTGCATAATCATTTAAGTAATTCTGTAAATGACATGTGTGTCAATTGTACTGGTCTTGAAGTAGGAATCTATACAAAGACATCTGTCAATGTCTGAATGTGGTTGAGCAATTCTTATGGATTTTTGTTGAGGCCAAGTAGGACTGATTTGAAGATTTTACTTCATCAAAGTTGAATTATATAACACAAAAATTACATTAACATTTATCCCTTTATTAATCTCCTTAAAACAGCAGGTATAGTCTGTAATAGAAGTGAGTGTATTTTAAATAACAAAAAGCAAGAGTTTAACTACTTTTTATTTTCAAACTTCTGCAACAATCCAATAACTTTATTAACATTTGCAAGTTTATGAAAGCAGAATGTTTTTTTTTAACAACATCCTCCAAAATATGTATGATAAAGGAATATATTTCCATTTCAAATGACAATCTACACTCTTGCAGTCATCACCAAGTTACTTGAGGTTTCTCAAATTATTTATTCAGATCTATTCATCTTTTATTATGCTGACCTAAGCTCAGCTTTGAAAGAATATCTACATTGTCGTGAACCTTGTCTCTGAATCACCGGAGAAAAGAACTGCAGTAAAGTCAGTTTGACATGAGCCAAATGATAAAAGCTGTTTTTAAAACTAGCATTTTCTGCCCAGTGAATCTTGCAGCAGACTCACCCCTGGGGCAAGAGCATTTCCCCAGATCCCTCTCAAATGAACAGTATCTGTCAACACATCAGGACACATTAGAAAATCACAAAGTATCATGTTGATGTGGGGAGTTTGGGACTTTGTGGTGGCAGCGGTGATTAGTCTGATTTCCCTCATGAATGTAACCCTTGCCTGCGATCATCAACCTCTCATTCCTTATGAAAGCTTTAAAAATGAATCCCTTCATGTCACTTTTAAAAATGTACCTACTGTATATAAAAATCGAGTCAAACACATTTCCCTCTAGATCAGAGTGAGGAAAACACATACAATAAGCATAGATCCTTTTTCATTGCTTTTGTGACATTTCATTTGTACCACTTACCAAACCAACAAGTATCTATGAGACATCTATTTATATAATTTTGAATACATGTTTGAAAATATTTGAGTTTCATTTTTACCTACTTGCAAATAGCTGATAGATTTTCCATGTCCACAAACTGGAATTGCCTTTATTTATTTTTTCCTGCTTTGATTTCATTTTCCTCCAAATGTACTTCTATTTTCACCTAACTTGCCTTTTCTTTCTGCTTCTTCTGCTCACTTTTTTCTCCAGAAAGCCCTGTATGAAGTATTTATCAAGGCCAGGTTAATAAAACCGAGATGTCTGACCTTGGCTTTGAAAAGATAGTGAGATCCCTAGCCATTTTGGACTGAGAAAGCTTGAACTCGGGCTGCTAACATGCAGAGAAGTGATAGAGCTCTATATCACTAGCCCTTATATAAATGTGGCTGAATCAAGGGCAAGAATACTGGGCAAATTACATGTATCAGGGGATTGTGTCTGGTCACCAATTTGAAATTAGTTTGTGGGCTTTTATGAAACCTGATATACAGAAATGGGTTAAGAAAAGATTCTTGGGCAAAAGTTAGAAAAGGTAGAAAGAATTTAGTTTGTAATGGCAAATAGAAACTGTTGTGTGGTTCTTGAAGTTGTCATACCTGGATCTCACCAAGTGTTTATTACATTAACACCTTCACATGCTGCAAAACAAATTATTTCAAAAATAAAAAAACATTGCCAAAATAAAAAAAAAAGCCACCAGCAGCTGTCAATTCTCAACAAGAAGCCCTATTTTTTTTTTTTAAAAAGTGCTAACAGCATTGAAACTAGGTAATATTTTTCTTACCTGATTCCAAGGGCTGGCTTGGACGTCAGGTTTGTGATGGCGGCACCAACAGCTGCCTGGCCTAATTATCGTATGTAAATGACAACAGCGCTGCCATAGCCAGCCTCTCAGGTGATGGATAATTATTTTCATATCTCCAGATCAGATGCAACTGTCCTGAGGTGGTTGTTCGCCAGCACTTCATACAAATCTAGCTCCGCCCTCAGCAGGGGTTGCATTCAATTTACTCACTGTGGGAATCTTATCACTGTCAAAAGAGCAGGTTTGGCTTGGAAATGCATACTTACACACAAACACAACTCCTCACACTAATACACAGAGAAATAATATGCAGCTCAAACAGAGGAGAGAGCAAAACAATAAGAACAGATTGAATTTCTTCAGCTGTCTTTATAGTATGTATTCATGCACTATATTGCTGATTGCATGACAATTTTCTTATTATTTTAATTTTTATATTTGGCACCTCTCCATTCCATATTTATGTGTAGAAATCACAAACCTAAGAACCGTTTTCTTTCTCCGCCATGCTTGATGATGAATAATGACAGAGCAGATAAAAAGAATAACATTGGCACCTTTAAGCTTCAACACATTACTTCATATTTTTATTATTAAATTAAATATTAAAGTAGATATGACTTTTCTTTACTCTACCTATAGATTTGACATGTTATTATGGTCTGTAAACTAAACACAAAATAATATACTTTATTGAGAAATCTCTTTTCACTCCATAAATCAGAAAATATCAGTCAATGTTTTTACAAACTTCTCTTAAAAAGTTTTTTAAAAAATTCTTTTTTTCTACTTTTATTGAAATATAACAGTAATATACAGAAACCATAAATGTTTTTTTTTCTGAACAGTGCCTGTAACATGGATACTTAAAAAAAAAATAGAAGCCTACCAAGAAAAGTTATTGATCTCTATTTTCTTCATTCATCTGCACACTAGTTATCTTTTTCAGTGTCAGAATTGAACAGCCTCACACACTTCTTCAGTGTCTCTTTCATTGTCGCTTTGGTCTAAAGGCAAATTCACTCTTGAGCTCATTTTGTCCTCTTCACTTCCAGCAGTTCAGCCTTTTGGAACCCGTTGGTGAAAAACTGTATGTTAGCCACATTCCAGTGTTCGAATCTTGTATGAAAGATGTATGACAATCTAAAAATAAGGTTAACCTTAACTTTAGACTGACTTAAAAAGAAGTTAACTTAAATTTTCTTATTTAACTGTAAATTAATTAATGGTGAGCTTCACTACTAAATGAGATAGTAAATCCCTTCCAAAATGTGAAATGTTATTTCATATCTAACATTACTTTTTCAAAAAAAACAAACCAGTAAGTTTGTTTTTCACACTGATAATTACCTTTTTCTCACTGAAACATGAGATATAATTTCCTGCTGGAAAAAGGTCACAGCAAAAGTAACGCTGTGCACAACATGTTCCTGAGACAAAAAGAGGGTGTTTGTGTGAAAATTGTCACAGTGGGAGGAAGAGACCCAGAGCCAGGGCAGGGAAAGATGATGCACTTGTGTAATGCGAACTTCTGTTCCAGGAACTCACTAACAACATTTTTGTGTTCACGTGTCGAAAAGGAATAAAAACAACACTTTTTAAAAACGATAGGTTTAAAATACATATTTCTAATCACTATCAGTATTTGGTTGATGTTTGGATGCAGAGATCTGTGAGGTGGCTGAGGAGTTGTTTTTTTTCCAACTCTCAAGGACTAAATGACAGGATACATGCCTGGTTGATGAATTCGTACCAGCTCTTGAGATGATCAAACTCTTGACCTTGTACTGTCTCTCCAATCACGAGGCCAGCCTCGCTGGCTGACGTGCTGCAAATCAGTCAGTCTGAGGACCTTGCAGTGCCCCAGCTGGGTAGCCACCTGTGTAACCTTATAGACACTAACTGTTCGTGGAAAGCTGTCATGTTCTATGTAATCCTCTGCATCCCATTCAAGATCCTCTGTCTAAGATGCATTTTTAACAGAGAGCCACTTGAAGTCAGATTCTATATTCTGAGATGCTGCTCTAAGATGGTGCTTAAGGCATGGGGTGTTTGGACACATGACTCTTTTTTTTCCCCAAGTTAATAAAAAAGCAAATGTATTGCTTTATTAAACCTTTGATCTTATATTAAATTCCATTCTCCATTTGCATTACCTTTTTATTTAATGTAGAAAATGTAGAAATTTAATGTAGTTTAAAAATATTAAAAAGATCTCAACTTGAAATGGCGTTTCTGCTGAGCTTATTACTTGAATCATTTCTCAGTCCAGTGCTCCGACAAACTTTTGTAGACACTTAACAGAGAAATGTTGATGTGATGAGTCGTTGAAAGTGGAGTCTTGGAAAGAGCATGAACTTCATAAAGAGACAGAGGCCCAATTTCAATTGGTTAAATTGCACAGACAAATTTCTTTTATCTTATAACTGAAGATGACATATTTATTTGATTGTGCTATAAAATACTACATGATTCGGAACACACAAACTATTTTCCCTTTAAGACTTTGCTATGTATCTTTAAATGTGCAGTATTATATATGTTTTCAGGCACATAGTGGTGTTTTATAGCCCAATCAAGTAACTATGTTACTTTCAATTGTTAAAAGTTGATTTCACATAATACCCGCTTTGTAATACTAGTAAAATTTGTCACAGCCTGGATTATGACTACAATTGGAAATTGAGCTTTGCTTTGCTTTGATAAGCCTTACACTTCAATTTGTTAGTCTACAATCATCAGTCATGCTTGGCCATCTTTAAAGGTGACTCAGCTAATCAAATCTTTGGTCTGCTTCTATCCATTCTGTAATCTGGTATTCCCAGCCATACATCACAGCTCTGCAGCTCAGTCGAGCTCCGGTCCTGGTATAAAGGTCACTAGCTGCAGGCTGTCCGTCTGTCTGCGTGCATCGCTCTCTGTTCTCTGCGTCTTGAATGCCTAAATAAGAAAGGTTAGTAGAAGCAGCTGCTCTTGCCTGAAAGGTCATGAGAGGAAGTTGACAAGATACATCCAGGATAAATCTTGCATTCATATCACTATTATTTGCTCGGTTGTTTGCTCTGCCAAAATGTAGTTGGTGTCTGAATGTGCACAAATTCACTCTCTGTATATCTCTACTGAACAACCTGTGTGATTGTGGCTTAAACCAACAAAAGTGTGAGCGCTTTGCACCTTTTAGAACTTCATTCAACTCCGCTAAATAAATCAAAGCTAATTTTATGATATCATTACTTTCTAATGGCATGCAGACGAGAGCGTTGTTGACCCGGCTTAGCCTCGGCTTGTCAGTCAAGGTGGAGGGCAATTAAACTGACCCCACTCTTGGCGTGAGATAGAGTTCAATTCAACAAAATAAAGGAGGTAGGATCAAGATAAACTTGAAAGACAGGGGAGCACCAAGAGACAGAGAGAATATGAAAATGAGCGACACAGAAAGTGGAAATGCCACCCTTCAGGGATCAACCAGAGGAGGGAACGAGACAGCAGGAGAACGGAATAAGAGAGAAGGGAACTGACTGGAATGGATATGAACTGGAAAAGTCAAGGCAGGAAACTTAAAGTAGGAGAAAGAGTGGAGTTGAAGTGAGAGAAGAACCTAAATTTAGACATGGAAATCAGGAGAGAACAGCTGCCTTCTTCCCTCAGGAGATACATTTAAATCAGGTCTGGGTGGCCATAAGGGAGAATGGAAGAACCTATTCTACTGGCCAATTAGGTGCACTGAACACTGTGAAGCTCTAATATAACCATCATTGTGGCCCCTTTGGCCCCTTAAGTCCCTCTGGATGTGTAGACAGACAGAAACAGGCCTAAACCAAGGGATCGCTTCACTTTTTCACTATAGTAAAGGGACAAAAGAAAAAGAGGAAGATCAACCAGCAAAAGAAAGTGAAAGATTTTTCCGATTCCCGTTAAATCAAGAATTTATCTAGTCATTACACGACTCAAATGTAATTGACATTTGTTGTCTAGAGTTTGACCTTTTCTGCTGAATATTTTAAGAGCAAATTAAAATGAATTAATACATATTTTTTTGTGCAGAGGCCAACAGGTGGGTAATATGTAGGTAGAGGGATTGAAAGAAGATTTAGCGAAGCACTTTGTTCTTGATTCTTAGTAATTACATTATAAGTGTAATGTAGTCAAACGCTTTCAGGAATCTTTTAGCAGACCAGAAACTCCTCTTGTAAATACTGTATACTGTAGCAACAATAGCTGAACAGGTGAACCAGTGGAAAACTCTAACAGAAAAACTAAATTATGTACACTTGAAGAAGAATTTTGTCAGATTACTACTATTCACATGCTGCTCCTGATTTTGACTCTATAGTTAACAATATTTTATTCTAGCTTCCCTGCTAGTAGTGGCTATTGTTATTCATATTTATAATTAAGATGATGTCATAATATGTCTGTTAGAAAGCAGTCAGTGTATTGTGGGTTTTGCCTATGTATTTTTTTAAAGATGAAAAGATTAGTGTATTAACTTACTGTATCTTTACCATCTTCCATTAGCAGCTAGCACAGTTAACATTAGTAATTGTAAACAATCCATGTGTATTTCCTTGTCAAGGAGGAACCTTTCCTTATCTGTGATATTTCCGAAAGGTTGCCAGCTTTTCCATATCCAACATATTCCATAAGCAGCATAAAAACAATACTATAAAATATTAGACAGCATAGGATTAAATTTTATTTCAGTTCTTAACAATGGTCACCTTACTTGGCTGCAAATTCAAAATAGGCCATTTGGTTAGGGTTGGGTATTAACATTAGAAGCAAAAAACATATTCAATTATTTGAATATTTGGACAGGATATTTTAAGATCTTTTAATGCAGCCAATATTGTCAAACCCATACAGTTCCAGCTTTGATGACGCTGAAAATTTAGTTTATGTGTACCTTTTAGTGTTGACTCAGTTCTAACTTCAATGCCACTGGCGGTGAAACGGCAGCAGCAGAGATGGGAACCTTTGCAGCCAAATAGGTTTATTATGAGGGTGAGTTTGCTGGTGTGCTGTGGGGAGAACAAGACGTGTCATTTTTTCATTTCTTGTATTTGTTATATATTTAAAACTGAACATTTTGAGTAGAGAACCATTTATCTGAAATTATGCACAACATTTTTCCAGTGCCAATTCAATCCCTATAGCAGATCAAATCGGGCCACTGTCCTATGATTTTAGGTGTTTAATTTTAGATGCTTGCATGCCCACTGGGCTTCACCGGTATTTTGCAAGACTCTTTCTTTGCATTCAAAATCTCACTTACTGTTGTTATTCAGTACAGAAGTTAACTACTAACTTCATTTGAGGCCAGCAAAAAGAAGCTAAAATGCATCATACCCATCACTATGTTATCCAAGTGCATGAGTGATAAATTATATAAAAAAAAGGTAAGTGATTTAAAGATAAGTTTTGAAGAAAACATGCAGGCAGATGCAGAAGTATTTTAAATCGACAGATAATGCTTCATACAAAACTTCTATGAATAAAACATATTCCTCCTATAGCTGAGATCCATTTTTCCTCCATTTATCTCTTCTTCCCTCTCTATCTCTCACACGCATGATTAACCTCGGGAGGCCTTAATCAACACTGGAAATGACCCATGCTCCTTGACTTACCTCTCCCTCTCTTTCCTTTCTTTCACCTCTTCGTCTGATAGGGCTTGACTCACCCGCTAACCCAGAAGGCAAACACAGTTTGAGGGTTAGTTTATCTCACCTGTGCAATAAATTACCTTCTGTGAAGAAACCAGAAAAAAAATTGCAGATCATACTGATTCATACAGGGACATTCGTTATCAGTTTAAAACTGCCTTTTTTGGATTTTTTTTTCTTCCAAAAGTAAATCTCTCTTCCCATGTGCATCATTCAGTTTCTTTCCCCTGAAAACCTTCATTCTCACAATTTTTTTTTAACCTTGTACCTCTGCGGATGGCACCAGGGATAGATTTATGATTGTTACTGTTCACTTGTTTCCCAGCCTGCCTCGCGCTCACAAATGTATACTCGTACCAAAGTACACAGACTCTGACGACTCTGTGAGCTGTCCAGGGTCCTGACAACTAGAAGGTAACCGCTGACAGCCAGTCACAACAGCGCCTTGTCCGTGGTGCTGAAAACGAATTTGGTTCAGCTTTGAGGTCACGGATGAAATGTATAATTTGACTTGCCGGCAGCTTTTCGCTCACTGGATGCACGCATTAACACACATCAGCATCCGCTCATGTCCACTGAGGACAGCTTTTTAATTGGTCCTTTTCACTGTAGCTAAGGTTTCAATACTTCTGGCTAAACACCCCCTGTGTGTTCAACATTTGGGTCCAATTTAGCACACCATAATCACTGACCAGCCTCCCTGAGCGTTTGCTTTGTAATTAGGGTCTTAAGCCTTTAATTATTTATTTTCTTATTGCCAAAGCCAAATAAGGCAAATGTACGCCATATTTAGACTGTTCTAGAGATAAACTGCAGCATTCTTATGGCTTGAACTCTTCTTACATTTTGCGTCATCACAACCATTCCGCTCAACTGATATACATTTTTACATAATTTTTCAAGTGGAAGAAAAGTGATATGCAGTATTTATATTCAGCGTTATTTATTTTTTTAGAGATAAAAAAAAAATCCACAGCTTTCTGATAAAACTTAATTGGTAAGGAGACTGCCTAGCTGCATTCTTACCTCAGTATAAATGCATCTGTTCTCCACTGGCATCACATGTTAGGAGGTGAAAAAACATCATTATGAATATCAAGGAAATGGGTAGACTGGTCAGAGACTTGGTCGACAATTTTTTGTTTAAAGTGATTCACTTATAAAGTCTGATTGCATTTAATGCATATTAAATGCTATGTGAGGTGGAAAACTTACCCTGCACATCACCATGATTACTCCATCCCTATGGGGAAATATGGTGGTAGCAACTGCATCCTGTTGAGATGCTTTTATTCCTCAGAGACAGGAGAAGTGATCAGTGTAAATGTAAAGGTGGATTTAGCAGACGGTAGGGGGGTTCTCTTCTGGGCTGCAAAACCGTTTAGATTAGAATGATGGCTCACCTTCCAATAGAACATTGACCCTGAATACATAGACAGTGCGACAAAGATATGGTTCAGATCAAAGCATGTCCATGTGTTGGAATGGCCCAGTCAAAGTCAAGACCCAAATCTACTTGATGATCTGTGGCAAGACTTGAAGGTTGATATTTACACATGATCTCTATTCATTGTGAGTAAGCATGAGCTATTTTTGCAGATAATAATGGGCAACAATTGCGATCTCTAAAGGTGCAAAGCTGGGAGAGACTAGCAGCTGTAATTGCAGCTAAAGATGATTGCACAAATAATGAACTCAGGGGGTTGATTGCAAATGCGCACAACACAATTCCAGACCGGTATGTAAAAATTATGTAAAAAATATGTATTCTTTCATATTGTACCTCACAATAACACACTATTTAGCCTTTCACATAACACCCTAATAGAGTACATTGAAATTTCCGATTGTAATACTGAAAAGTTTAAAAGGTTTTGGAGGAAGAATTTCTCCTGCAATGCACTGTAGATATTTCTAAGCTTTAAGATGGATGCATGATGCTTGTGTTTGAATTTATTGACTCATCATTCATTAACTTAATTAAATGCATTTTGCCAGCAAGGCAGCCCTTTAACTTAAGCCTTCATAAACGTGGCATCTACTTCTGTCTCTCTCTTTCCCGATTCATCTTCATCTCCTCTTTCTTGTTGTGCCATGTTGCAGGTATCAGTGGTCAGTATCCTCTGGTTCAAAATGTCACGGTGACACAGGGTGGAACGGCAAACCTGACCTGCCGCGTGGAGTATAATGACAACACCTCCCTCCAGTGGTCGAACCCAGCACAGCAGACCCTTTTTTTTGGGGACAAGAAAGGTGAGTTGAGGACGCACAACACACATTGACACCCACAGGAGAGGCACAGAGTATTCCCCGTTCTAATGTAGGCTTGTGTTGGCAGATAAACTGACAAAATAATCCTTTCTTTTTCATGCGTGCTTGTCACTGGAACAAAGCATGAGATATAATGTTTGTGTTTGCTGGTGCGCTCTCTATTTTCACAACAGGGGTATCGCAGTCCAGACAAAAACACACATGCCTTTAAAAATCTGTAAAGCCTTTCATCTGGTGATGGGTGGTATGAGGCTATTATTATCCATAGCTTATCCTTAAATCTTACATGGAGAGAGAGAGAGAATGAAAGAAAGAGAGGGAGCAATGGAGATATAGAACGAGAGAGAGATAAACACTGAAGCATCCAGAAATACCCAGCTGAAGAGCAGTTGAGGGTGAGAACTGATATGACCAACTCTGTTCCTGACTTGTTCGCACAGAGCAGAGAAGCCAGCAGGGGGTTTAACCTGCCATGAGCAATGTAGGGAGTTCAGTGTTTCTTTTTTGTGCATGACCCATTTTATCTCAAAGTAGGAATTGTTTATTGGAGCACATCTGTGAAGACAGCAAGAGCAGCTTTAATGGCTTCCATCAGATTTCTTATGTTTCATCCTCAATCAGTCTGAAGGTAGACGGTGTTTTAAAAGCTGAACTCACAAAACTATGTTTTATTTTTATTTGAATAAAAACATCCTAATCTGACATTTAAAGTGTCATTACACATTGGCTCATCAGGACATCCTACACACTAACAGTAATGTGTTCCAGCTTAAGTAGTCAAATCCAAATCAGATAAGCAGTGCATTGAGCAGTTAAATATGTTGCTATAATTATTAAATTACAGATTTTGTGTCTGGCATTAAATTGGTTGGAACGGTTGGTCCTGCTATTTCCAAAATGTTGAATTGAGCTGCTTTCCAAATGGAAGAGGTCAACACAATGCAAAAAATAAAATGAAGTAAAAAGGCACATTTCGTAGACTTCTTCCAAACGTAAAGAATTTCCATTTTCATTTCTTCTCTGTTTTTTTATTCATCTTTTGGTTCCAAATCAAAGTATTTTTTTTCCTCAAAACATTCTATAATTTCTAGAAAGGTATTCATCCCAAACAAAATCACAAAAAACGACCAAAACAAATCCTGACAGAGGCATTTCCAACACAAATACCGGCTTAACAATACTTATGTTACCAAGTGTATTCGCAGATAATACACTGTGTATAATAATTACCAGATAACATCCTAAAAACTCTACAATTCAGTAATAAGCTTGCTCCATTACCTGACAAATACCCTTCAAAGTGACACACAAGCAAAGTGCAGATGTGACTGGAAGCAACCAGCAATTTAGTGGCTAATAGGTGCAAAGGGTTTATTTTTGACCTTTCACACCATCTTAGTAAAGTCCTCATAAATAGAATTCATGGCACTTATTTCGTCAGGTAATAGCAGCTGAAATAATTGTGCCCTGTGCGTCTCTCAGCTGTATTAGTTGAGTGTAATAGAGTATGAATCACACTCTCTTATAAGTGTCTGGATTAAGCACATATGGGATTTACACAGTCTTCTTCCTTTATCCTGCAGCCCGCTGGGCTTCCTCGTCCAGTTCCATGTGTGTGTCCATTTCACATGTTGGTGATTGTGTCCAACTGTGTCATTGCTGGTGTGGATTTTTTTGCATATTGGAAGCGAGCGCATGCAGCTGGAAAGCATTTTGGTTCACATTTTCACTTACATGCCTCTTTTCTGAAAGAGCGGCACTAAAAAGCTCCATTGAACATCAAATTCAACAGTTGATGTTCTCTGCAGGTTATTCCATATCACACCAGGGGTCGAGCTTGGGGGTCTATTTCATGGCATTTCCAGTGCTGAGCTCTGAGATTGAAAATGAAAAACTTGCCAAGGACTCTTGTATTATCAGAATAGCAAAGGGGATAGTACTGAGATTCCAGAACTGTAATGCTCCTTTTTTTGGGATGATGATGTATTTATGTATGTGTGCGTGTATGTGGGGTTGCGCAGGCGTGTGCGTGCGTGTGTGTGTAAGTTCTTTGGGGGGTTCTCTGTCTGATCATGGTGAGTTCAGATGCACATGGTGATGGGAGCATAGAGATTATGAATGTTTTCAAAAGTGCCACAGGCAATGTGAGAAGAGAACGCAGTCTCAGCTGCAAGCGCCTTTGAGCACATGAGATTTCAGATTAATTTTCTTTGCTGTCTGTTGGGAGGAAGAAGATGGGGGATTAGGCCAAGCTGCTCAAAAATACCATCCAAACTCACCAAGTTTCTGCTTTCTTCTTTGCTTTTGCAGTGTAGCAAACATGGAATATTTTTTGGCATAAAAATGAACATTTGATGTGTTATTGGTAGCTGTTAATAACTTCATGAGTGAAGTAGAAATTATTGTTGTTGCATAAAAGTTCCACATTGCAATGGACTTTGTCAAAATGTAAGGATTTTTTAAAAATAAAAACTGAAAATGCCTTAAAAAGCTGTTCCTGAACATGATACTGCACAAATGGACCCCCTTCAATACGCAGGAGGAAGGAGGACACTTGTAAAAATAGACTCAGGTGTCTCACAAATGACTTAGCGACTAAGACCAAGAACTAAAGACTAAAACAAAAACTGTTCCAGCAAGCAATGTGTCATGAAGTTAATCTTGAAATTATTGTTTGGCTCTTAGTGCTGAACTGGTTCCTCATAAGGCAGCTCACCTATATTTGATCAGTGGCTATTGATTGAAAGAACTTGCTGTGGTTTTTCCACATGCTCTCTGTTAAAAACCAAGCTCACAAAGGTGACCACCACTGCTGCAAAAATAATAGGTCTTCCGATGCCCAACCTCACTCTACTTAATAACGATGCCACAAGTCAAGGTCATTTCAATAGAACAGGAACTCCCACACCTACTTAATGAACATCTAGCCTCACTGCCCGCAGGATGTAGGTAAAGGACAATGGCTCATATGGAAGAAACCTGATTCATTACATAATTACATCCCTTAACAACAGGCCGCTTTAGAATAGGATCACAACTGTTTTATGTATGACATTGGACGTATGGTGTTGAATATTGCTGTTGTGTTGTGCCTGTTGTGAATCATTTGTGTCAAACATGCAGCAATGTAAATACAAAAGATTTTCTTGGAGATAATTAATTTTAATTTATTGAGTTTATCATAAGATTCAGCCTTCTGTTGACTCTAAAGTACTGGGTGCATTTGTCATATTGCAAAGTAAAAACACATGCTACCCCTGTTAGTGCTGTATAGTGCCCCATAAAGCATCAGCATAAGCATATTGTTTTTTCAAACACAAACTCACACAACTGTCTACATTACAGCTCTTTGAGTGTGCCAGTTTCACGGCTGTTGTTGTTTAATGTCAGGGCTCAGACCCACCTCCAAGTCATTTAGTCGGATGAAAGAGATTCCTCTTGTCTCCCATCCTCTCAAAGGCGCTGTCTGTGGAGAGTTGTTTGAATTTCAAATAAGTCATTGTCCCAAAAGCAGCCAATTTTGTCCTTTCCATCACTCTCCGCTGAGGAACTTAAGCTGGGCTTTGACAGACCGAGGGAGATGAGCACTGGGCAAAAGGGATTCTCTCTTTTATAAGATTCAAAAGAGGCTAATATCTCGTTACAAATTGCTCTTTTGGTTTCATGTAATTCAGGACTTGATAATAGCTTTATTTCCTGGATGGAGAAATTTTCCAATGAGGCATAATTAGAATTTCTTCGATATTCTTATACTAGAAAGAGCCTATGTTTAATTACTTTTCAGGCTAAATTTACAGACCCATTTAGTAGACCCATCATGTTTGAGCACCAGCTGAGGTGTGACACTGAAATTACTTATTCAGCTTAGCTACAGTAATTTGCTGTCCATTTATTCACATGATTACTCTTTTAACACTGACATCTGTATTTTCATTTTCAGTCTGTCTTGTTCTTTTTTTTCCAGCCTCGGTTAGCTGTCCACCTCTGTCTTCAAGAGACTGGCAGGGTTGTACCATCTTTGCTTGCTGTCTCCAGACACCAAGAAAATATTTGTTGAAAGTTAGTTCATATGTATTTACCATTTAAGGGGTTGCATTTTGAAACAACTTATTTTACCTTGAGAGGTTACAGATGTAATAAATAAAAGAGAAAATAAAACAGTGATGAGCTCTGCTGCTTTGATAGGTACAGTTTTTGCTACATCCCAAAAAGCTGGAAATATAGCGGATCACAAATGGAGTAGTTGAAAGCAGAACATCGGCAAAGAGGTTCAACTGTTGAAAACGGTGAGAATCTGCTACGATCACTTTTATTCCAGTAAACAAGGACATTTTCTATCAATCCTTTCATCAAACATCGTCAGCGTTTATCAAAATCTTGCTGTTTACTTTTATTTTTTCTAGATTTATTACTTTACCATCCCTCAGTTAAACATATACAAAGAAATAAAGCGTGATGTAGTAAAAACTAATATTTTTTAATAGGTAGTGCTTTTATTAATTTGGCCCTCTGCGCTCCACTTGCGGTTGTCTCTGCCAGTATGCAATGCCATCTGCAGATTGATTGAATCTGTTTAAACATTAAGATTAGTGTTATGGGTGAACAGCTAAGGGCCAATTGCTCGATTTTTGGCCCCGTGAGCTTCTGAATATGAAACCATTCAAGTCCTTAGATGTCAAATATTCAGCTGTCTAAATCAATTTTCTGCCTGTGTATGGTTGTGTGAGCATGCGCATATATGTGTGTAGGTTTGTAAGTGCACGCCTACATGTGTGCACATGGAATGTCAGGCATCCCAGCTTTCCACCACGAGTCCTTGAGAGCTTCGATGCATTCAATGGATCCGTGCCTGAGCAATTTAGAGGGCAGGCTTTAAAAGTTTTCCAAAGTAAATACCAAAATAAGGAAAAACTGGCAGACTTTTTTCTTATTAAGCAGATAACAGAAGCTTCTCACGAAACATAATCTTAGCAGGGGGCAAAATGTTTTTAGACCGCTGACTTTCTTTTCTCCTTCTTGTAATAGTGCCTTGGTGAAACATCCTTTCCTATCGGTCTGAGGATTGGTATGGGGTTCTCTCTGATGGAAAAACACTTGACTGTAAATCTCCAAAGATCCCCAACAAGACCCTTCTCTCCAAGACAAGGACCATAAAACATGAGTGGTGAAAAAAAAAGAAAAATGAGATGAAATGTAGGCCTTGGTGGGAAAAAGGAGAGGAATTAAAGATGCATTTTATGAGAGAGCTTGCAAAAGCTTTTATCACCTATAGAAGAAACTTTTTTTTTGACCTTGAGATAGTTTCTGTGCCGCTTTTCTTTGGGCATTGTCTTTGTCTGAATGAAACATTTAGTTTTGCAAAAAAAAAAAAAAACACTAGATTTTCTTATTTGCGTTTTCTTTGTGCGCATCCAAACAGACATTATAATTACTAAAAGAAAAGGTCTGTGAATGTATTGCTTGTTTTTTATATCTTGTAAATCAGAAAATCTGGTGTCAGGCACATGTCAGCTCTGTTTGTACTACATAGCAGGTCAGAGTGAGAAAGAGGTTATGCCTTCAAATAAAGCAACAGATCCGGTTAGTACTGCATGCTTTAGTACAGCTACTTATCACTCACGGGGATCTTCCTTAGATAATCAGGAATATTTTCCTACTTTTAGACACTGACTTAATCTGTCTCAATGAGAAGAGAGTACAGAGCTAAAAAGAAGTTTTTTGTGGAAGAATGTCTTCTGGTCAAAAAAAATAAACTTTTAGGAATATGTGCAAAAGCTTGGTGTGGCACATCATCCCTAATATACCATCAAAACTGTGAAACATGCTGCTGACCACATCTGGGTGTGGCGTGGTTTTTTCAGGAATGATAGGGAAGCTAGGCAGATGGTTTAAACTAAATGCAGGGCCATCCTGATGAAAATAACTTTAGAGTCTACAGTCATCTGCAAACTGGTGATGAGGTTTACCTTCCAGTTGAACAGTGCTACATATGCTGCGCTACAAAGTACAAATGGTTTCGATAAAAACATTCCTATGTGGTGGAATGGCCTAATTGAAGTCCAGGCCTAAATTTGGTTTAGAATCAGTGCCAATTAGTGGAGATTGATGTTTGCATATGTTCTCCATCCAATCTGTGTGAACTTGAATTCTTTTACAAAGGAAAATGCCCAAAATAATACAGTTGGTAGATGAAGTGGTAAACAGACTTACAGATATAATTGCAACCCTGCTAAATATTAACTTTTTCTTTTATTGTAAAAGATAATGTGTAATTTTCCTTCCACTTCACATTTATATTATTTTATGTTCATCTATCCCACAAAATAAAATATATTAAAGTTTAAGACTGTATTGGGGCCATAAATGAGACGTTAATTGAGCATGAATTATTTTGCAAGCCACTGCATCCCAAATCTACAAAGTAAACTTCTCTTTACTTTGTAGACATCTGGTCTCCTGCTGCAGTCTTGAGCTGAGGAGAGAAAAAATGCTAAAAAAAATACTATTGAGTTGATGGGCAAAAGCTGTCTCCTCAGTGACCTGCTTCTCACAAGGACTTAATGAAGTGGGGCTGGTGACGGTGTCCCACTGAACTCCACACGGCAGGAAGAGACTGATGAAAGAAAATCATCTCTGTCACAGGGAAAAAAATCTCTGCAAGCCAATTACCGTATGGCGAATGGCACATTTTACATATCACACAGCCTGCTTTATCTCAGCAACGTACAACAGGCAATGGAGGTTGAGGAATCACTCAAGCTACAGAATGCATATGAAACTATTCAGTGAGGATTGTTTCTGTTTGCTTTGCTCTCCTTCTATCTCTCTTACAAACACACACATACATACACACGCAGACAAATTCAATGCCGAGATGGGTTGTTGACAAGGAAAAGAGAGCGTCTGCATCCAGACAGAGACAGCTGAATGTACATTTTGAAATTTGCACTTTTCTCATTATAAAACGGTGTCACTTGAATGAGCAAACACCTGCCAAGGTTCTGTCCTAATACACGCTGTCCCTAGATAGATGAAGGGATGGGGAGGAGAGACATGGGAGAAAGCTGGAAAGGAAAGGGCAGACGGGAAAAGTAGGAGAGATTATAAAAGAATGAAGGGAAGTGTGCAAATATGTTGGACAGAAAAGGAGTCAAGACTGCATTGTGGATGCATGTGTTATTCATGTCTGCACAAGCCAGATGTAGAAATGTAATTAACACCCAACACACACATGCTTAGAACCATTTTTCTATATTTTAATAACTAAGACAGAGGTTTTGCAGAAGACTGATTGATAAGTATCCAATTTAAATGTCTAGACATGTCACAAGAAATGAGGGCTAAAAAAGGCTGAGCTTGCATATTGATAATTTAATAAGTAATCATTTTTATTTTAAAGTATTACGTCATTACAATATTGTTCACCACCCTTTTATTTCACTGACATAGGAAGATAAACTCTAAAACTACACCAGAGTCTGGCATTGACTTACGTAAAGCCAGATTTACATGGCAACACCCTTACTTCATTATTGATTCAACTGGTATTTGTTTGCCAATAAAAATAATAATAATAATAATAATAATAATAATAATAATAATAAATGAGCTAATGATGACAGAAGCAAAGTAGTCTGTCCTGATATAGTTGAATCATGACTTCTACATTCTTGAGCTCAATGCACATACAGAAACAATGAAAGACGGAGATGCATTATGAGCAAGCACTTCGAAAACATGACGGGCCTCTATGGTCCACAAAATTTTCTAAACCTCCGCACATTTAGACCTGTATAAATATTTGTATTTCATAACACCAACAAGTTAGGAAGAAAAACATTGTAACAACAGCTTAGACATCTTTCTTTGTTTATAAGAAAGAAAGAAAAAAGTTTGCACAATTGAAACCTATTACAAGAAGATCTGCTGTAAACTTGCTTCTTTGTTCTACAAACCATCACTAAGAATTTTCAGACATATTAAACGGGTCACATTTTGTATTTGTTAAGATGGTTTTATTGCTTACAGGCAGAGCAGGTTGTAAATCTCCACGTACTACTTTGTGCTGGTGTATGCACTCTCCATTGACTATGAGATTATTTAAAACAATGTGTGAGATGTAGGGGAAACATGTACTTAAGTGGTAAAGAAGAAAATTGACATTACAAAGTACTGTAATTGTTTTTGTACATTTATTTAATTAAATATCTTTTAAGGTAAGAAATAATGCAATTAACAGAGAAGGAAGAGTATAACATTTCTTGAAAATATTCTGAACTTCTGGATCTTCCTGAGTCAAAACTAACATTTGGGATATTGGATGTACACAGAGGAAACAGACTGTTAATTACTGTTCATGCTTTGTTTTCATTAACATCTCAGCAATGATTGCATCTTAATATCCTATTCAACATGTTTGTATCATTACAGTTAGCATCAGTGAGGCTGCCAGTTCACTGAACATGTTCCCTAGGAATAAAAATGTCGCTTCTAATTTAATGGAAACGAGCCATCTCTGACCTTCTCTCTTTGCAGCTTCCTTTAGTCTCAGTTGTTTTCCCCTTTCAACGTTGTGCCTCTGTTCTCACCCTCAGCAGATTTTTAAAAAGAGATAGCTGACACTTGCCCTCTCTGTTCTGTCCGTTTCTGTTTGGGAAAAGAGCATCATGTGGCTTTGGTGTCGCGGTCGTTTACACGCTGCTATCTGATCGGAGTTGGCTGCGTTCAAGGAAACGTTTAACAGAGCCAGCAGTCATCAGCACTCCTAATTACATGGAAAATCTTTGTGCATCCACAGGCTTTTGGAAGAAAAGTGTAACCACTTTGGCAAACTTGTACCTGTCAGGTCTTGAGGTGCTTTGAGTTGGTAAGGTTTATGCACTTAAATGTTTTAATATATGGCTCTCTTTCTTGTTCACACATACAAATACCAAGATCTATGTGCTTTACAAGCAGCAGAATCTACAAAGGTGTATTGACCATTTGTTGGAGAGACAAATCAGACTTTGATGTTAACAAAAGCATCTTTACTTTCTGTCCATCTTTATAAGAGACGAAAGCTGGAGCTCATTGAGCAGAAAATATGGTTGTACATCCAGTAAATAATCTGTCAAATACAAATGTGCTATTCTTTGATGTTGACAACAACACTATCCTTCATGAAAACACTGAAGACTGTTAGTGCTAATGGTTTGTAATGGATGGCAGACTGCTGCAGTTGCTGATGAATAGCAACGGATGCAATCCTCCTTTCTGGCTGCTCTGTCAATACCCAGCCTTTCACTTTGCAGAGTGCGGAGCAGAGGTTGTACTGCTAAGGCTCTGTTTGCTTTTACTTACAGTTTTCACATGAAAGCCCAATGTGCTAAAAGCATGAGTCTTCAGTTCTTATTATGTTAATGTATATTTAAAGTCTTTCATCTTTACTGGCATATAGAAAACTGTCTATCAACCCCCAAACCTAAGCAAACTGTTAAAATAGCCAGCCTATCACCTATTTGCTGGTCTGACCCATTTTGGTTGAAATAACATCAGTAAGACACTTGTTGCCGTTTGCCAGTCTCTAAGGAAAATGGCCTAAGGAAAGTTTTTCTGTGAGATGTTTGAGGGGTTTCTTGCATGTAAAGCCTGTTTCAAGTCATCCCACAGGATCTCATTGAGATCTAGATTTGGGATTTGACTCGGCCCAGGCCTTTCCATTTCTTACTCCTATTCAGCCAGTCCTTGGTGGATTTACTGGTATCGTTTTTCATTGTTATGTTGCAAGGTCCACTTCTGCTCCAGCTTGATTTTTTTTTTTTTTTATAACAGGTGGTCTCACATTTTTGTTACTATTTTAATTTTGGACTCCTTGGTCTATTTAGCACTTTCAGAAGTCATGGTCTTTCTCTACATTCAATTGGGAATTTATGTTTACCCAGAAAGCAAATAATTTCTATTGTCACATATTTTCTCTGAGAAAGATGTGGTTCTTCTTGGATTCCTTCCACGTCCACTGTTGGTATTTTCTGAACTTGAATCTTATTTTAAAAATCAATGGAAGAATTTAATGATATACAGTAGGTGGAGTTGGCCTTCTGGTCTAAAGGTCTTGGAGCTCATCATCCACTCATCAAAACAGCACTAGAATAAGGCTAAAAGATGGTCAGTGATTATTAGAATGGTTTGCTTGCTGTAATGCTAATAGAGCTTCCCACTGATTATTGAGGACATATTCTTCATTCTGTGTTAAATAACAATGGTCCTCAAGTTCATAAGCAATTGTATTTTTAATTGGCCATGACATTTGGATGCTGATGATGACTCATAAGTTTATTATGTTGTTCTATTGTTACACTACATAGTGCAGTGTCATCCAAGCTTGTCAATTCGCTGAGTTCATGTTTGTATTTTTCGGTTTCAGTAGACCAGCAGGACTGAATACTCTGTGTGTTTCTCGGTTTCTGGATGTCTCATAAATTGCTTCTCTAAAAGAAGTGTTGAGGAGAGGCAAAGATGAAGGCAGGGTTGCATTGAGACAGCTAGTGAGCCAGTAAATGTATTTTCTGACATTTGGCTGCTCATAGTTCCTTGCCCAAAGCAAATAAGAAAACAGTTGAATTGAAGCATTGTTTAACTTGCACAGGTTAGCGAAGCCGCTGGAGTAGACAGAATTAGGTCTTGGGGTGGGAGGAAGCAGAAAAAGTGCTACTCAAGCAGGATAGACACAGTTTGTGACCAGAGTGAGATTCAGTAGTTTTGTATTTTTGTCTTTCGCAAGCATACAACGTGGAACATACAGTATATACCACATCTTTTCAAGATGGGCTTCTTCATTAAGTGAGCTGGCAGTGCATTTGACTAAAACTAACTCTGTGGTCTTGCTTTGATGACCGTGTGTATTCATTCGTGCACAGAAGCAGAAATGAACTGTCACAGGTGTAAAGCCTAAAGATATATCATGTGCTTACAGTATATCAACATGTCACGCCTGTTCAGAGTCGGTGTATGGCGTGTAGAGATAACCAGTGTTGCGAGGAACGAGAAGGGACAGAACAAATGCAGTAATAAATGAGAGTGAGCAGATGTCGTTTAGTCAGACTGATTCCAACTCTTTTGCCATTTACTGTAGGGGATAAGCTTGGATGCAGCAAAGCAACTCTTAGCATCCCATGACTGACTGAGTTGACATCAGACTTTTTGCTATTTTTTCCTCCATATTTGTTCACTCTGTGAACGCTGCAGTAAGTACAAAATACCACTACAATGCCTGATTATTACTCTTAACTGGGATTGAATAAATAGAAGAACTCTGTTTTTGAGAAGATGGTCCAAGTTAGCTATGCCTCAAAATTAATTGTTCTCATTTCATTTTTTTTTTTTTTTTTGCACTTCACTTTGACTGCAGGGCCCCAATTTTAAACTAAAGTGTTCTTTTCTCATCTTTTTATACTTGGCTTGTTTTGGCAAGAAGAATAACCTTTATGAACTTGTGAGCACAAGCAAATCTCTTCTGAAATAAGAGAGTGATTAGAGGAATATTGTGATGTGGTAAATGTGCAGAGGGCAGCAACAGTTCTCTGAGATTTCCATAATGAGGCAGTCTATGTCTTCATCTTCAAGATGCCTTTTGCTTTTTATCCTGCTAATGACACATAAAAGCTTTAATCTAAACAGTAAACTTGCATCTACTTTTCAGAAATTGTCTGCAGATTATTGGTCTTGGACGAAAATTCACGCACTTGTGGTATCGATGCTACTTAATATGATATAATGCTGCAAATAAGAGTCAATTCTGTTTTAAAGCAAACCGTTTGGTTATATTGGGGATTTTATTCTCACACAAAATCAAAGTTTTTATCGCCTTTCTAACCTTGCCACATCTTATTATAACAGCCATATGTAATATGAAAATAAGGTAAAAAGGGTTTCAATAAATTAAATGGAGCAATTCCATTTAAAAAAAACACCAAATATTTATATTTGTTATGCTCAAATATTTATTTGCATTGTGGTCCAATGCTGGGAAGAGGTGTACATGCCTCATAATCATGTATTTAAGCTCAATTATGATGCTATTGGCTTGATGTGAGGACACTAGGAGAAGCTGCAAGCATTTAAGGCTGTTGCTCAAATGCAAGTCGCATTTGTCACAATGCCAAATTATCTAATGAGATGTTTGCTGTTTTTTTTCTTCTTCAAAATGGTCTTACTTGTTGGTATTAACATTTTTGTGTTTTATCAGTTGGACCTCAGGAAGACTGATAAACAGTTTGGTGGAAACTAATGGAGATCCTAATAAATAAACAAATATTGACTAATGAGATGTCTACTTAGGAATACATATATTTTCACATGTAAGCATAGATTTGTTCTCATATACCATCAGTGTATCAGTCACACACACACACACACACACACCGCTACACATGCCAACTGACATGCAAAAAAACATTAAAAGCAAAGTATCCTTGAATTAAATTAAATTAAATGAGTTCTGTGGAAATGCTTTGTTCATGCAAAAACAATCCATGAATGGATCCTCTCTTCAGCAAGGGCCATAGAAACAGGATGAACAGAAATTGTTCACACAATTGACAAATTCAAGGGGTCTTTTTTGAATGCACAAACTTGTCTTTTTATGTGTTTTGGTTTTATAGCTTTGAATGTACCCTTTAGATGAAAGTGACAAATCCTGCCAATTTTCAAGGTGCCACTACTTTCTGAAATTGTAGTGCCTGTTCCCACTGAATCACAGAATACCGTATTTTTCGGTATTTTATAAGCCGCTACTTTTTTCCCACGTTTTGAACCATGCGGCTTATAGCCAGGTGTGGCTTTTCTGTGGATTTTTCTTCAACCACCAGGGGGCTCTTTAGCAGGAAGTGAGTCGTTGGAAGTCAAAATTGGAAATCAAAGAAGAAAGCGCTAATTTTCGTTTAGAACAAGCACATGCTAGCAGCAGACATGAGGAAGAAATGTTTTCAAATTCATACCCCCTCATCAAGGACACAACACGAAGAAGTTCATATGATGCAGCTTTTAAGTTGAAGGCTATCGATCTGTACAGATAGCCTTCAGATATCCAGATCGATAGCCGCTGCGCGTAACCTCGGCTTGAATGAATCCATGGTTCGGTGTTGGAGAAGCAGGGCTGCGTCCTGAATAGCAGATTTATGCTGCGTCCTTGTGGAAAACCGCGAAGAGACCAGCAGTTTATAGCCCGGTGTGGCTTATATATGTACATTTTCAGTTTAAAAAAAAAAAACAAAACTTTGTGGGTACGGATTATAGTGAGGTGCGCTCTATAGTCCTGAAAATACGGTAATCCAAAAACATTTTGAATACAACAAATTTAAAGAAAACTGTGCTGCAGGTTAATAAATTCAACAGTAAAAGTATAAACTATAAAAATTTTAACAGTGACACATCACAGCACATATAACCAATATTTATTTGAAATGTATTGAGTTTTATAAAAAGTTAATCAAATTGCATGCTTTTGGTTAATGCTTTTATAGAATTTTGTGTGTTCTTATTTCAATACATTAATTAGTTGGGGTGAGGGGTTGGAGGGGACATCACGTATTTTCTTTGTTTGACCTGCCAATCACTGATTAGAACCAATCAGACCAAAATCATCCTGTTCTCTTGTACATCTCTAGTTTTAAGTTTTATCCAAGTATGGTTGAAATCAAAAGAGGTTCATTTTGGTTGCAAGAAAACCACTTCACCACCAACAGCTTTTTTGCGCAGAGATTTTGTTCTTGTGTGAATGAGTAATGGAGTTGTTAGAATGACAAACTTGCCATATAAGTGATATAAAAACAGGGTTTTTATGTACTCCAATAGCAAATTTTGCTTTTCATCGAATAATATGAATGCACTAAAACCTCCACCCAGTTTCTCTGTTAAGACATGTGTATTTTACATCTGTCTTCCCAAGTGCATATTCATTCAGCTTGTACTATTTCCTCCCTGTTCGTGTCTATATATGCAGCTTTAAGGGACAACCGGATTGAGCTTGTGCGCGCCACATCGTCAGAGTTGACCATCAGCATCAGCGACGTCACACTGGGTGACGAGGGCCTGTACACCTGCTCTCTCTTCACCATGCCGGTCAGAACAGCCAAAGCTTACCTCACCATCTTAGGTAAGAGCATTTCATACAAATTGCTGCATGATGTCTCTGTCTTTCTTTGTAGAAAATGTTTCCACTAATGCCTTTGTTTTGATTTAATATGGTTAAAACTACATGTTGCTTTTGCCTGCAGCTAGACACAAACAAACAAAAAAAACAGACTGTTAATACCACTGCCCCCTTTTAGACATGTTTGTGTTGTGATCATCACTTTACACAAACATTGCTTCATTTCCTGCCTTTGGGCTTATTATCTTTCCAATTAGTTTTTTGCTAATGTTAATAGATGTGCTCATGCACTCCAGGACCATTAGCTAGCTCTCTGTGTTAACAAGCGTTCTCAAAATTAGAGACATTAAAGGCGACCGCTCAATAAGGATGTGGGGGAAATTATTTTTGCAATGCTGAACAATACTTAACGTAGCGCGCCAGGAAACAAAGACGCCGATTTAATAATTATACAAAATGATCTGGGAATGGCCTGGTTTTATCAGCTGCTACATCAAGACACTCAGTGCTGGCAATGAACACAAGTAAAAATGATTTGGAGGAAATATTCAAACGGCTTCATACTCAAATCTGTTGGACTACACATACAAATATGTGTTTTTCTGTTAGAAGAAGGAAACAATTACTCGTGTAATAATGACACAGATGAAAGCAGTGGAATAATCAACCACTAAAAATACTGTATCAGATTCATACTTAGAGGAAAATTTACATGTAATGAATTCCTTTCCAATGGCTGCACAGTGGCGCACTGTTGCTTTGCAGCAAGAAGGTCCTGGGTTCGATTCCCGGCCCAGGGTCTTTCTGCATGGAGTTTGCATGTTCTCCCTGTGCATGCGTGGGTTTTCTCCGGGTACTCCGGCTTCCTCCCACAGTCCAAAACTATGACTGTCAAGTTAATTGGTCTTTCTAAATCAGGGGTCTCAAACTCCAGTCCTCGAGGGCCGCAGTCCTTCAGTTTTTAGATGTGCCACTGGTACAAAACACTGGAATGAAATGACTTAATGACCTCCTCCTTGTGTAGATCAGTTTTCCAGAACCTTAATGACCTAATTATTCTGTTCAGGTGTGGTGCAGCAGAGGCACATCTAAAAGTTGCAGGTCTGCGGCCCTCGAGGACTGGAGTCTGAGACCCCTGCTCTAAATTCTCCCTAGGTGTCAGTGTGTGTGTGCATGGTTGTTTGTCCTGTCTGTCTCTGTGTTGCCCTGCTACATAGAGACAGGGTGACCCCGCCTCTCGCCTGGAATGTTAGCTGGAGACAGGCACCAGCACCTCCCAACCTCACTAGAGAAAAGAGTGTAAGAAAATGGATGGATGGATGGATGGAATTCCTTTCCAATTTATCACATCTCACTCAATATCATGTGATGGTTCATGTGATAGTACATGAAGAAAATATTTGAAGTATTTTGGATATGTGCACAGAAATCCATTATAAATAGTTATTTCTCTAAGTTTACAGCTATGTGTAGCTGAATTTAGAATAAACTCGGGTTCACAGTCTTCACAAGCATCATTTTTGCCCTATGAATCATTCACCCATTTTCAAGTTTGAATGATTCATAGGGCAAAAAATGATGGTTTGATTAAAAAAAACATCAACAAATAAACATTGCTCTAAAATAATCAGGTACCAGATTGTGAATTACTGGGAAGAAAATGAATATTAAAGTAGCCAATGCCTACCTTAAAAGACAACTATTAATCAAGAATTGTTATTAGAAGATTACACTAAAGCCTGGCTCATTCAAAACAAATTATAAAAAATTAAACTTGGCTGAAAGAAAACCAACTCACTCCTGATGTTATGAAAAACACAAACCAACAGTTAGTTTCATATGACATTTAGATTAACTTTTATTTAATACCATGCAGACTTTAATTTTAGTCATTTAAAACAAAATTATAGAGTGCCTTGGGAAAGTATTTATGAATCCATCCACACATTTGAAAGCAAATGTTTTATTTTCAATGGCCCTAACCTTTTTTGCACAAAATTAACAAGACTACGTCAGATGAATATTGTGTCTAATCTGCTCCTATTCAGTGAGAGGAAAAAAACAACTATCAGTCACTTTTGTCAAGCTACAGTAACGTATCCACAAAAGTAGACAACATAACTTAGATGGAATAAAAATGTTTTTCTGTACTGCAGAACAATGCCATTGAAAACCTACAAAATACAATGTGATTCCAATTGTTTCATTACATGAGTAAAGTCAGTTCTTGCTGAATACTGCAGTTTTTGTTGACATTATGTATTCAGCTTTTACCCATTCACAAACAGTAACCACCAGGTCCATTTAACTGTGCTAATAACGTAGCTCAGTTAAATGTGGAGGTGGTTAGACAAACAAGGCAAGAGTCAGTCAATGGCATTGACTGACAGACCTTGCAGTCACTCAGCCCGAAGCAAACCCATTGCTCACTGACAACAGAAGGGCAGATGCAAGTCACTTAAAACACTCATTACAGGAAAGGCCAGTAATTAACATTTTCTGTACAAGCCTGTGGCCTCTTACCTGATCACGAGCTTTTGCTTACCCACCCCTACATCCCTTCAAACTAAGACAAGCTTTTCAACTTAACATCTGTGTCTTGATTGATGCCTTTTGGGCACTGGCTGTTACCATGGTGATAGCATGTCAATTAAAAAGTCTTACTGCTACAGTTAGTGTGCAGGAGTGTAGCCATGTGAATGTTTTTAAAACACTACTTAGTATTTAAAATGATTTATTTCATTGATTCTCTCCATCCAAACTTACTGTGTTTTTGCAAAGATCAGGAAGAGATTCTGATCTCTAAATGTGCAAAGCTCATGCAGACATACCGCGAAAGACTCTGTTGTTTTTTGTTTTGTAAAATAACAATGAAAACCACTTATAATTTTCCTTTCACTTACCAATTATGTGAAAATTTGTGTTGGTTAATCACATATAAACTCAAAAAAATACATGAATTTTTAGGTATGCGACAGAATGTGAAAAAGAGGTGTGTATACTTTTCTAAGTATACTTTTCTTCATTAAGTCAAAGCAGGATTGCAGAGAACAAAGAATTGCAGTAAGCAGTAAGCTATACGGAGAGGTGTTAGTATTTTTTTGTAAACAAATAATAAGCAAAACCTCTTAACTCTATGCCAATAAAAGCCTGATGTGTCCTGGAACTGTTTGGTGAAGCTCTGGAGTGTGCTCCTTAATCTCTCTGCATGTGGGTAAGCTACTGAAAAAAAATCCCAAGCAGCCATAATAGAATTATTATGGCTGCATAATGACAGACTGTGGTGCCTGAACTATTTCTATTGCTGTGATTTCCATTCCATCATCCAGGTGTGCCAGAAAAGCCGGAGATCAACGGCCTGACAAAGCCAGCCATGGAGGGGGATCACATCACTCTGACCTGCATCACTCAGGGAAGCAAGCCCGCTGCCGACCTCCGCTGGTTCAGGAATGAGAAGGAAGTCAAAGGTACCTCATGTCTGCATTTGTATTTAAATTCATCACGTCTATTGCTGCACAGATGCTGAATGATAACAGCCCAACCGGATAATTGGTGGTATTTATTTAACAACACTAACAATAAATTATCCATCCATCCATCCATCCATCCATCCATTTTCTGTTCACCCTTGTCCCTAATGGGGTCGGGAGGGTTGCCGGTGCCCATCTTCAGCTACGTTCCGGGCGAGAGGCGGGGTACACCCTGGACAGGTCGCCAGTCTGTCGCAGGGCATAACAATAAATTAGTGTTCACTTATTTCAATATTTGTAGTATTACCAAGAGTAACTTACTGTAACTTTCTATTATTTATTGTTACACAGAGTGACATATTTTAAGCAATTTCTTCTGATTATTTTGATTACTATGGCTTACAGCTAATGAAAAACAAAAATTCAATTTCCCCAAAAGTTGAAGCATTATAGAAGACTTTAAAAAAAAAAAAAGAATTGAAATGTTGGTCTATTAAAAAGTATGTACGTCTTTGTGTTTGACCTTGAAGCACTGACCGCGGCCTCTTAGCCTTGTAATTCTCCCAACGTTTTCTTCAAAGGACGTTGTTTCTCAATTCTCTGGACAGTTGCTCTCTGGGTTGCTTGCTTGTCTTTCCTTCCACTCAACCTTCCAAATTAAAATTCTCAATCATTAGCTTCTTCAGCAACGACCTTCTGTATCTTTTCATCCTTGTGTGTCTTGCTGTAGCTGCTGGACTACTTATCAACTTTTTATTGGTCCCATAAAATATTGTTTATAGTTTTGCTTCTTTGATTGACCTACTTAAATAAATTAGCTTTTCAGTAATATTTAATTTACTGAGATGTTCCAGTACGCTCATATGTAACTTCACAAGGAGAAATTTCTTCTAGCGGTTTTCTGAAACAAAATTGAACCCCCAGTGGGCCAAGAGAAGCAACTTTATTATCCGTCGTTGTTGTTTACAGATGTTTCTACATCAAATTTATGGGTTTACCAGGAACAAATACAACCTTGGCATGTGAAAAAGAAAAATATGATTAACTGCGTTAAAATCTTTTACACATTAAAATGTTTCTAATTAATTAATCAAAGTTAACGCATTAAAGTCCTGGCACCGATTAAAAGTTACAATATTACTCTCTTAATAAACTCTTAAGTCTTTAGGAAGGTTATCTAAAATAAGAACCATTACTAGTTTAATTGGAAAGGAGACATGGGCAGCACAGAGAAAATCTTTGCCTACATAATCAGGATGGACAAACTCCAATTCGGAATATATGAATCAAAGAAAATATGTAGATAAATGAGAATATATGAAACCCCAACATAATACATAAATTACATTGCACTCTGACAGAAGAATACCATCCTGCAAACAAATGGAAGTTCACTACCTACTTACAGCAACTTCTGCTCTAGAAGTTTGAAGAATGATGTGAGTTTTGCTTTCCACATCCTGTTGGATGCTGCCAAAATTGTTCATCTCTCTGCTGCTCAACTGGAGAGTAGCTCAGCTCTGCACCAGGCTGAGTGCATAGCATCCATGCAGTCTGGTGGAGTTAAAAGCACTTTTACAGCACTATGTGATGACACCTTGAAGATACCTTGATGCATCCAATCAGAGGGATTCAGTCACATGCAAACATTTTATGGACTTGGATTATATTGGATTATACATTATGTGTCCTTAATGTTCTATTCTTCAGTCTGAAGTTGGTTGTTTTTGGTGTCAGTCTCACTAACACTCCAGAATGACATCAGTTTGCTCTTTACTCAGTCAGTGGAAGTAAAAGTAGTCCTCTCATAAGCCTAAACTCTCCAAACTTTAAGAATATTATAAAACTCTACCCTCTCAGCTACTGCTCAGCTCTTTTTTCCTCCTCGTCCTCTTCTGTGAAAGTTACTGAACTTTTCTCTGACAGATTGACAGTTACATCCTGCATCCAAATTCTGCAACTGAAAATAAGAACAACTTTTTGGATATCTTTTTGCCGCCCAGCAAACAGCATTAAGCTTTGTCAATTAGAGGCAACACAGACCACTGTGAAAGTAGTACAACTCTGTCCATCTATTGACCAGTTGCGAATACAGTGCATGATCTATTCAAGAATATACTTTGGGATTGATAAGCAATGCATAACTACATTGCAGTCATATGTCAAATTACACTTTTTGTTATAATTTATTACTGCCATTATGTAACTGCTGGAGCAGAATTTCTAGCTATGTTTTTATTCCATATTAGTTATTTATCCTGGAGCAGATTCAGCATTTACCGTCTGACCTAAGATCACTGCATTAGCTTCATCCTTTGGTTCTTCTGCATTACTTAATGAGTTGGTATCATCCTCATTTATAGCTGGGAAACCAACAAATCTTGAAATTCTGACATTTATGTTTATCACAATCTGCCATTTTCAAGCTAAAGTGACTTTTTAGGGTCAAGCAATATGCTGTGAGAAAAGTAACTGCAGGCGGACTTTGCAACTGTCTTAGTGCTGTGTATTAAAACAATATAGTAACAATGCCTTATAAACATGCATCTAATCAAGTTTGTGAAATAATTCAGCACAATCCTGCTTTGGCTCCTGCCAACTGCGCTCTTGTGTTTGCTTTCTTCCTTCTACTCTGTTTAAAATATTTCTCAACTTTATGTAAGAATGTTAACATAGCTGTTGTTAGCGTCTATCCAAAATGTGCCTGTTGTTGTTAAAGTAACAATGTGAGCTATGCCTTTTACCATGATCAATCATTATTCTTGCAACTTTTTGAACAAAAAAAGCAGACAGGCATCTGTGATATATTTGGAAGATCGGGGCATAAAATGATTAGATTAAGCTTTTCAGCAAAAAATGAAACAGATGCTCCACTGAATCAGCTGAAACCTGCAGATGGAAGACACTCACAGATCATCAGCACAGTTGCAGAACCTTAATAGACGTTATTTGGTTGTACAAGAAAGTATATTTAATGCAAATCATGAAATGTAAATCAACTCTTTTATTTTTTTGTAAAGCAATACAAATTTGTAAATGTAAATATAAACAACCCTTTAAATTACTTGATTGCATGAATAGATGTCAAAATATTTGCTTAACCCACCGGATCACTGCCACTCAGTAATGAGAATAACAAGCAACCAGGTGCTTCACAGCCTAAATGTCAATTAACTGTTGTACAATTTGGTTTATAAAAAGGATTTCAAATGCAGAGCTGAAAAGCTTCACAGATATGTGGTTTATTTTTACTTTTCTCATGCAAGGGATTATTGAACCAGAAAAGCATTTTTTTCTTTTTCCCAAAGCGTGCATAATTTTTATTTTCAATAAATTATGTTTATTTTTTCTGCTTTCCTAGACACTGTTAACACTTACATCTGACACAAAAATCGTCCCTTTAACTAACTCGATTTTGCTTTTATCTTTGTATTTTTGGAATCTTTCCCCTATTTGCATGACTTTGGCAAATTATTTTACTTCGTAAGTGAAAACAAAATGTGTTGCTAGTGCTTGGTATTCTCCTTATCCTGTGCACTCATTATAAAGACCATTAGATATTCCAGTAATTAAAGAGAACACAACAATCTATCACCTAATTAAAGATATGATACATGTGGTGTGTTTTATACTTTTTCAGTTGAACTAATTACTATATATTTGCAGCATATTACAAGAGTTCATTCTCTACTTTGTTATACCTTGTATTTCCCATCTGAAGAACAAGCATATACAAACAATACAAAGTACACTAATTAGCAGCGTGACCACTTTTCTTAACAGGCTTATTTAGTCTCCAAGGGTGAATAATGCTTCTCCCAGTAGCCCACTTCTGAGGAAAGAACTCCCAGTACAGAAAAATATAAGCTAGTTGGGATTTGATGCATTTTTAAATGAATTAATTTACCACCAGAAGTTTACAGTTTGTTCCAGATATTTGTAGTTAAGGTGATCTCTAGAGGATGTGCAATTTTATTGGTAGTAGCTGCTTTTACGGACTTCTCAGGTGATTATATTGGAAGTGTTGTCTGTTGATGTCAGAAGGTTAGTCACAGCGACAAAGCTGTTCTCCCTTAATTCAGAAGGGATTAAGTATATATGTACATATATACTTGTATATATATTCCACACTGCACGTTCTGTGTAGCACCTGTAGAATTCACAAGTAATCATGTGTTTGCATACCAAAATGTCATGCGTTAGGAAATTTTGAGTCATTTAAAAACACTAGTCAGTGGCACTTTTATACTAACAAGTGTGTATGACAAAAAAACCCCCATCTAGTTAATAAGGTGGTTCCATTGCAGGATTTCTCAAATAGTCATTTGAAAGCCATGGTGGGACTTTTCTGTAGCTATGAACACTTTCAGAAAACCTAAACTATATGTCTTGTTCATAATAAATTTTAATTTGCTTCCAATAAGCTAATTCTCTTTTTTGTAATGATTATTCTGGTGATGTCACTTGGTGTACCTGTCTGTGTTGATTATCAATGTTCCATCCAATGAGGTTTCAGTGTCTGTGTGCTGTCAGGCACAGTCTAATCTGCCCAGGGCCTTCAGAATCAGGAGAGCAGGCCTGTGTAATAATTTTGAGTTTGTTATTATTTTATTCCCACAACGGCTGACAGAGGAGAAGAATTTGATTTGGTCTCAAGATTAATTAAAAATCAATTTCTAAGGAAGAGTGTTTTTCTATAGAATTGGACATCATAACACATGAACGGTCCCAGCCAGTGTTTGTTCACCATTTTCAGGCCAGGAACTCTTTGAGTGGTACCACTAGCTTACCGCCTCTTAATTATATTGCTATTTGCAAGTGATCGATTCACCAGAAATAAGACAGGACAGATATAATAGGCAGCCTTGACCTCCATGACCTTAGAAAAGTACTTGTTGATGGAATTGACACAAAGAGATCAGCTCTATGACAGTCACTGAAGTTTCACTGAACGAGAACAGGATGGCTTTTGTCTATGAAGAAATAATCAGAAACTGAGTGAGTATCATGTACTTTCTTTAAATACATGGCACTATTGCAGCTGTAGAGTAGTTGTTTGGCGATATCTTAACTGGTATTATTGTTTTAATAATAACAATAATAACAACAGTATTCACTCTCAATAAGCAACATTCCCCTAATGATTAATTATTAGTATCCAAGCTAACTGATAAATAAACAGCTAATCATTTAGCTCAATCAGTGAACACTCACTTGCTCTACACTTCTCTCTCACAGTCTGCTGGTGTATAATGGCAATTATATATATATCTTAAAAACATCAGAAGGAAAACTGAAAGTCTTCTAGCTGTTTTCTCTCTGTGTTAATTTGCATTATAACACTATTCTTTGTTTCACTTCCATACTGCTACAAAGTAGTTCTTGAAAATTGTGAAGCCTGTAAAATGTCCTTTAAAAAATAGGAACTAAAGCAGCATCAGATTTTTTTTCATCAGTCATTAAAATAAAATACAGTGATGTAGTCATACTCTAATTAAATGGCTTGTTGAAGAATTCAGTTCTAATAATAGAGTACTGTACCCTTAAAATGAGCTGATTAAGTAATGAGAATCGGTTGCGTTACAAAATTAAATTAGACAATCGTGTAGTTTGGAGACTAAGCCATTGTAGCATAGATGAAAAACAGTTTGAAATCTTTTTGCATATATAAAATCATGCAGGTGGTGATGTTGTTCTATTTTCAAAGAACTTCCTGCTACAGGTGCTGCAAAACTGACCATTTAAAATCTAATCTGAAACAAATGTCAGTGTAAGATTTTTGCTAGAGCTGCTGTTGAAGTCATTGCAGTCAGTGTTTGGCCCTTAATTAATTCACTGAAAAGACATCTGCTGGTAGCTCCCATTACACCTTTTATACTCTGTCCTCAGTCCAGACAGCTCAGTCTGGTATCAGGCATTAAGGGTTTCCCAGGATCCAGATAAGCAAGGAGATTAGGTGAAATCGATACTGTTCCTCCACACACTTTTAAATAGATATCAGTGTTATCGCTCATTTTAATTACATGGTAGATTATAATTAAATCTGTTATCAGAGTTATTCAGAGTCGTGTAGGGCAACCTATCTCTAAAAGGAAAAACAACAACAAAAGAAACTTGTTAATCTAACATGCTCGGTGTGGACAGACTAGAGATTTTCATTCTGATTTAAAACAACATACATTTAATCAAGCATATTTTCCAAATATGAAGTAAAATGCATAAATTTAACACAACAAAGACTAACTTAAAAATCTAAATAATTATTTTGACACCATACTGCATGTAGTTTGGAGACTAAGGAATTTACTTTAGAAAAATGAATATTTGGCCAAAGAGGTTCATCTACCAGATGGTCATTCACTGTATGCTGATTTTTCAGCTCACTGACTCTTAAGATTCAACTTATTAATATTAAAACACTGTTTTCTATACATCAAACTGTGGTGTTTGATATTTTTCCAATAAATTAAGCTTCATATATCAGAGTAAATCATGACTTTTTGTTAGGCTCAAGTACATTGTCTAGAGTGTATTTGAATTGAAATCTCTGTTTACAGTTATTTTTAGAACAGATGGGCATTTTATGTCCCTGGGCCACATCTGGCCTTTTAGATGTCCATTAGTTCAAGCATAAAGTGTTAATTCCACACTCACACCTAAATTGGCTTTTAAAAAACAACCTTTCTTTTAAGGGTGAATGTTTGCGTTTCTCTGTTTGGGTTGCTAAGTTGCCATCCTTGAATGTACGCCTTTGTTACCTCAAGTAGAAAAAAAGAGTTCTAATTTCTAATTTTTCTACTTTACAGTAGCAAGAAACATATTGAAGTGAGAGTAGCATTACTTCAAAATAACTTTACTCAAGTAGAAGTACAAAGTATAGTGCAGCAAAATCACTCCTAGTTGTACATTGTTTTCAAAAAATGTAATTCAATAAATGTAACCAGTCTAAAAATATGCCAGGGCAAATTGCTAATATTACTCAGCCCTACTTTTAAGCATGTATACATGAAAGTCAAAGGTGAAGTGGTTCTGTTTGTGGAGAACAGATTGATGTCTAGAGGGATCAACATTGTCAGATTAACAGAAAAATACACGAACAGTTACTGTTACTGTTATTTACAGTAACAGTAATAGAAAGTTCAGTTGGTAGTTGGGTATATCAGAGTTTATAGTTCAGTTGCAATAACTACTCTTACCAGCAACTGATAAAAAAAAAAAAACATACTTAGAGTTTATTATTGAATATATCTCAGCCAGTGACGCCCTTCAACAACAGCAAAACTTGCTCAGATGATCTTTTGGGAACCGCAATTGCTCACCTCTGGTATTGAGTATCGTTTAGATTACCATTCATCTAAAAATAGCAACGGACTAAATATGAAAGTTAAAAAGCAAAAAGCAGTCAGAGCTCAAAGAAAATAATCTGAAAAGCTTGAAGAACTAATAGAAGAAGAATAAATAATCAGCATCACTTTAAAAGACACTTTAAAGCAAAGTATCAATCTGGAGTAGTTCAAAAGTACAGTTCTAGCGAGTCTTGTCATTGTTCTCTATTCATTTACCCCCAAAACTAAAGTGTGTACAAGACAAAAAAAAGGCTTTTCATTACTGTGGTGAAAAATGCATTGATCTCATGAATAATACCATGTCTTTTCAGACAAGTTTTAAATTAGCATCTCATTGTTATGTTTGATACATTTATCAGACACGCTCAGGACCTGTTTACTTCAGCAAAACAAAACAAAAAATCTTTTCTCAGGACTATGATTGACAGACACATTTGCACATAATGTTCATCTTTGTCAAACCAAAATTACCTTCCTGTTACTATCTTACTCCTTCTAACAATGGGAAGAGGTGTGGATTATTGTCAGCTTGTTGCAAACTCCCTATCACCCATCTACTCTAAAAACATAAAAAACCCAGAAACAAGTAAATTCTGCACATGTTGCTGCTCAATGTATGTATGCGTACATGCTTGTGTGGGAATACGTGGGTTGCCCTTGAAGTGTTCATCATCTTGCCAGGATCAGTGTGTGTACAATGTGAAAACCCATCTGATTGTGGGGCAACCATGCCGGGAATAAATGACAATTGTGACATATTGGTGTGGGATCTGGGGGAATGGGGAAGATTATATTACCGGCAGAACCACTGAAGCAGTCCATCACCCATTCAGCATGCAGTTAACAGACATCCTATGCTAAGTGTGTGTGGGGGTGTGTGCGCGTTGGGGTGCCTTTTTCAGTGTCTGCGTGAGCAAAACAGACAGATGGAGCAGACAGCCTGCATGTAAGGACATAAGCTTGTGTGCGTGTGTGTGTATGTGAAACGGAATCCAATATTCCTATTTCTCATTCTCTTTGTCCCTCGGATCCCCTCAGTCCCCACCCAGTAATGATATATTTCTATCTCAGTTACACACCACAACCCAGAGAGACCTCCTCCAATATCACCACATGTAGGAGTTGTTTACACACCGCTGAACCAGGGGGAGCCGCGTGGAGACCAAAAAAAGACAGAAATGAAATGAATATTTATTTCAAATAAGGTAGAGGATCTTAGCTATCTGACTAGTATTACCATACTCTCTGACCTAAACTGTAGAGGTTATTACTTCATCATGTTGCCCTGTAAATCTATTCCAAAGAGACTTAGAGGGAAAAACATGGGTTTGATTCAAATTCACTTGCGGTCACATCTTTACACTGTCAAACTTTTTAGTCAAGGACAGGGAACTATTACTGCTGACATACCTCGCTCTATTTTAGGTCGTTGTCTGCTGGCTTTTCAATCTGCTATCACTCAAGTCTGCCTGAAGAAGTCACACGGTGACTGAGCAAGCTTCTGAAATAGTGCTGCGTATTTCTTCATTTATGGGTAATTGCCCTGGACAGCTGTGGGTAAGAGCAGAATAAGGAGGCCATCATTATTCTAAAACTCACCCCAGAACGACCAATTGAGGAAAGTGTAAAGGAGAAAGCTCCTGGAGTGTCTGTAGAAAAAAAATGGTTGCTAATATGAGTGACATTGCGAAAACTAAAAATAAGAATCAGGTTTGGGAATTTAAAGAAGTTTTCTAGTTAAAAGTTAAATACAGCCAGTTTGGCAGTATTTGACAACCTTGCTTGAACGCTATTTAAAAAAGTCTGCGTTGGGATTACATTTATACTACCCGGCTCCCTGGGTCGTAACAGATCAATGACCATTAAAGATGTAATTTCAAGATGCCTCCTGCAAGTCACAGCGGCATGAATAAAACATACAGTCACAAAAATACATGTTCACCCTTTCTATCCTGTTACATGTGTACCACAAATAAGCATGCACAGCTGATCAATATGAGATTTAGTGAAATTTGTTGGGCCTATTTTGATGTTAAGTGGATTCAGCTGTTTGTGAGAGCTGAATCCACTGCATGACATATTTATCTCTTGATAAATACAGACAAACTCCGAAAGATGTTTCTGTTTGAGAAAAGTCTTCCTAGCATTATGCTGCTATCATCATGATTCACAGTGACTAGAGCAGTGGTTCTTAACCTTGTTTGAGGTACCGAACCCACCAGTTTCATATGCACATTCACTGAACCCTTCTTTAGTGATAAATCAAATATGATTTTTTTCCAAATTCAAGACAAGTATATGTCTTTTTTACTGGTACACAAGTACACAAGCTGTTCCGAGTATCAGATTTGCATAATGAGTCGGGTGTGTCTTGACCTCCGTGGCGGAGGCTCCGCCGAACCCCTGAGACCGACTCACCGAACCCCTAGGGTTCGATCGAACCCCGGTCAAGAACCACTGGACTAGAGGTTCTATATTTGGATTGTGCAAAACTAAAAAATACTTCTTAAGGCTCTCTTTCAATGGTGGCTTTCTTGACCAAGTTTTGTGGGATGTTGAATGCATTTTTATTTAGGAGTTTTAGACTAAATGGGGCTGAATACAAATGCATATCACCCTTTTGAGTAAATTATGCATAGTTTTCTTTCAACTTAGCAGTCTTTCATTATTTTGTGTTCTACTATTAGATAATATCCCAATTAAAATCTTCAAAGTTATGTTTGTAATGTGAAAAACGTATTATAGTCAGATCCAAAGATAATAAACCAGGACATCAAAGGAATCCTAAGGTGTTTTTTCATTGTGATAATTGCATGTAACTTTGAGTAAATACGACCTCTTACGAGTATTTCTGATTCATCTCTTTTTCTGTCACTATAAAGTGCGGACAGGTTAACTGACATAGCCTTGAGCACAGAAGTAGATGGGGGTAGGACTGCAACAGCCCGCTGTCTATGCGCATTACGGGAAACATTGTGGAGGTGGGCCACCTGTCTCCATTTTAAATGCCAACGCGCCAAGACCGTCCGGCCCTCTCCTTTTGGAGTGGAAAGTCATCCTCATGAATCCACAGCCGATACGTCTTAGCTGTGAATGCTTGGGGAGTGTCATGTCAGCGAGGACATTATGACACAGGGCTGCTAGCCACTGATAAAGACTCTCCTAACATCCAACAGCACTCACTGCTCTTAGTCATCTGTTAGAAAAGCACACTCACTGAACTGCTATAAAACGGCGGTGGATTTGCAACAGTATTTATTGACTTTGGCTCTGAATAATCTCAAATTAAATGTGCATCTACCACAAACTCCAGTTTAGCTAAATAGTGCAATACCACAGTAAAAATCCATGCTAGGGCACTTTCATTAGGAAATGAATGTAATGGTTTTAAAAACAATTATTGTCAAATTAAAAAGAATTATGCTCTTTTTAACCTCCTTGGTTGTCTTCTTGACAACCAAGGAGGTGTAATCCCAGCTGTCACTGTTGTTGAGAGGCAAGTCACAATCTGGACAGATTAATGATTCATTCCAGTCCAAAACTTCCTAAAACTTGCATAGTCAGTTTATTAAAATCCATACATACAGTACATACAATGTCTCATTGAAATAAATGTAATTAAATACATTTTAACACTTATATAATTCCTACTATGTCCAAGTTAAGTAAGCAATAAAATCTCCCTGAATCTTTAGCTAAATTCAAACCTAATCCAGGAATACGGTTTAGTGCAGGATTCAGAAACATTTTCAATCCAAAGAGACATTTTTGCTCTCACACCTCCTAAATCAAATTTGTCTAGAACCACAAAACCTACATGACCCATGAAAAAAACTGTGAAAGGTATGAAACATTTTAGGGGAAGTAAACTATTTAATTTCTTATTTCAGGGCAAATTTAAATGCAGATTATTTGCCCCCTAATTTGTGGTCCAATTTTGTTAATTTTTGTGGTTCTATTTATTTTTGGTAAGACTTGTTTGAAGCCACTGTGAAAGGCCCACAGAGCCATGTGAGACTCTGGACCCACAGGTTGCAGACCCTTGATCTAGAGGGAAATAAAATATAGAAGAATGGCATTTGCAGTGCTTTCATAAAGACTGAAGAGAACAGCATGAGAAAAGGTGATTCCGGCAGGCGACAGGTCACTTTGCCACTTCAGGCTCTTATATCATTGTCATGTTGTCCATTTTGTGCTCATGTGCACAATTCTCTATCCAATTATTAGATTTAAATGGCTGAGCATTATTTTCTCAAAACAACCCATTTCTGTTATTCTTATGTTTCCTCCTTTTCAGATGATTCATGAGTTGTGAGACATGACAGTTTAAAGTATATCTGCTCAGAGAATCTGAATTTATTGTCATCACAATATCAGTATATCAAATATATTAAAATAGCAAAATAGGAAGGACTGCTTAGACTGCAACATAAATGTTAATGATATATTACCAATATGGCTTTAAGCTCTATTGGCTTACAAATAATACATTTGGACATTTAGATTATCTCTACCCTAAATGTGCATTTCTTATTTAACGTTTAAATATTTCTTCTTTAAACTTTCGAGTCAGCCATGATTATGCCTGTTTGCTGCCTTGAAGTGACTTATGAAAGGGATAACGTGGTAAGGAGGGTAAAAGTTACTTCACTGATGTTATACATGAGTTGGCAAGTAGGTGCAAAGTGGGGTAAGATTTGACTAATACAATATAGTCAGAGAAATTATGTAACTAAGTGGTTCAATAATTTTTGTTTTATTAACACTTATTACTTTCTCATCTTCGCATATCTTTCATGCTAAAAGATCTATGTAAGACAATTTGTTCCCCCAAAGGAGTCACAAACAGTTACTAGGTTTAGGGAGCAATTACATTTCCCATAATAAATCAAAACATTATTTAAAAGCTGCAATTTTTTTTATTGACTCTGGTTTATCTTTGACTGAGTAAAATTTGTCTGATCTGTAAAAAATAGGTAGGTATTTCTTTCTATTGGTTTTGCTTGAGCCAATGATTTCCAGTCTCAGCTGAGATGCAGTTAAGGGTATGTTGAGTCAGCCTTCAGACCCCTGCTGCCAGGATTAGTCAGCACGGTCGTTTGTTGTCAATGATTTCTCCCCCTCCCTGGGAGACCTCCACGGTCTCTGTTGTTTTGTTGCTCCCCTCCAGACCATTTCCTATTCTTGGGTTGTCCTTCTCTCCTGTGAAATGGAATAAAAGGGTCAAATTCTCTCATTGTACGCCTGTCATTTCCATTCCTAATCCTCCAAGCTTGCCTTGGCTCATACTAGTGGTGCAGGGCTTCCACCCACAGAACAGCATGCCGCAGTCCCTGCCAACTATTACCTCTTTTTCTGTCAGACCACAGGTGAATATTGCAGAACTGTATACCCCTTTCTAATTTTCTTGTAGAATACTCTAACTTTTTCTTTATTTTTCCAAAATTACTTGTTACTTATTACATGTGAATATTTTTGAAAATCTGCGTAGCTGTTAAAAAAATATTCATGGATTTTCAAAGTACTTCAAATAATGAAAACTGAGTGATGCTTAAACTGAAAAATGAGAACGCATTTCCAAATAGTTATTTATTTTACTTTATAATGTAAAATAAGCTGATTATTTTAGAAGTATTTAGCATATTTAATAGTTTATGTCTCAGAGTTTAATTATGTTAGATTTATGTTACAGCTCTGCAGTACTTTTTCTTGGTAAAAATTATTTTTGTGCTGAGGGTGGTTTTCATTTTTGTATATGATAAAAACTGTGTTATATAGAAAAGAACCTGCTTTCTTCCTCATTATGCAAGTTATCTAAAGCCTGCGTTTAAACTGTACTGTGTTTTTTAGCTCCAGGGACAAATGGTCCATGATTTCCCCCTGAAAAAAATAAATTCTAATTGGATTCAGTAGATCAAGAGGCAGTTTTCTACCTTACCTTAGAAAATGTTAATTTCCTTGGGCCCACAGATAATAAGCAGTATTTCAACAACTTACTTACTGTCTTCAACTTTTTTTAATAAGAGATTTGACATGCAACAACAAGCTGTCTTCACTGATAACGTTTAACGAGTGTTTCTGAGCCATTGCCGTACATTTCACAGTATCTAGTCTGTTTGTTTTTAAAGCTTGAGGGAATAAGGTCACAACTACAGAATACCATTATTTTATAAATAAATCATAATTTGTTTTGCACTCTCACACACAACAAAGTGACCAAAGTGCAACACTGGTAACATTGGCAATAGAATAATAAAAAGGAAATAAAAACACAATGATACAAAATAAAGCAATAAAAGCAGAACCAAATAAAACATAACTGACCTGTATGCATATTCCTATGATTACACTTTAAAAAAAAACAACTACGTACTAATGAAAGTAATCATATGATTACTTAAAATGATCAGTTTCTCTGATTTTACTCTTTATAGGTATACGTTTGAGTAAAATGAACATTGTTCTTTTATTCTATTAACTTCTGACAACATGTCTCCTAAATTCCAAGCAAGCATTTAGTATTTATCTGCAGAAAATGAGGAATTTTCTCCAGAAAAGATAAAAAGTTACAGTGCTTTCAGACCCCAAATAACGCAAAGAAATCAAGTTCATATTCATTTAGAAACAACAATACTAATGTTTTATAGAATAACCAGGAGTTTTTCAATGTTGTTCAGTGCAGCGGTCTCTTATTTTTTTCCAGAGCTGTATGTATATATATGCATACATTTTTTGGTTGGCATGCCAGAGCCTTACTGGCAGTTTTCAGTCTTGGCTATGTTTAAAATGTGTTAGGATATTGTATTTTTAGACCAATAAAACTAATATTCGCAGACACCTTTGTACACACAGTTTGTCTGTTTGAGTTTACATAGGTATATGTACTACAATCATGTCTCACTTACGCTTAAATAAAAATGTATCTTTTCAGTTGATGGTTTTAGAAGAAGAAAGTTTGTCAGTTTTATGCTTCTCTTTTTGAATCATACCATGCAGTGGCAGTCAATTTGAAATATCACACAGAAAACAAGTATAAGAGATTGCTTGCAAGTATGGAGGAACAAAGAGCAACAGAAAAACAAAAAAAAACAAAACAAGCTTGACGTGTTGCTTAAAGAGTGTATGAATTTGGGCAAGAAAAATAAAGTCAAGTCAGTCTGGTAGAAAGATGAAAAGAAACAGTTTCTACCGAGCAAGTATTACGAATAAAAATGAATGGAAAATGTTTGCTCCTCTGATACCTTCATTGAGTTAAAAAAATAATATGTTTCAGTTTAGTCTTTATAAAGAAATCCATCCATATTCACTGTCAGTTGTTGATTGGATGGATGTTGCTAACTCTGCAGACCTGTCAGTCATTCATCTCTTGGGGAGCCATTCTTAGAGCCTGAGTTGGTGAAAGTGGCTCAACAGAATAGTTGATTGGCAGAATGTAGAGGTAGAATAGACAGTAAGGAGGGATGCTGGGAAAGTGGAGCAGCTCAGCAGTGTGGGGGTAACGGCCAGAGCATAAATGGCCTCTTTAGAAGGCACAAACACATGGTCATTGTAAGAAATGCACAACACATGCAGCAAGTATTTACTTTAATTATTGAAAGTTGCAAAAATAAAACTTAGATATTTTAAAATAAAATTATTTTTCTGTTTCAGCTTGATGATTTTGAAAACGTGGTAAAACGTTGTAAGATCATTGGTCTAAATATTTTCTATTTTGAACTGGATATGACATACTTCAGTCTAAATTCTTTGAAAAGCTGTGAAATAGCTCTTTATAGCAGATGCCAAATTCAGCATTACTAGTCAACTATGGTAATCTCACTGTACTTTCAAATAATTTGTCATTGTGTCACTGTTTCTAGCTTTCTGCTGAGAACCCAAATCAATTACACAAACTTTTTAAGTGGTGAAAGCTTTCTTGGTGTTTATGTAGCCACGTTTTGGCAACCCAACAGTTTTTATTGCTCACCCTTCAACCACGTGGTGCGTATTGCCGTTCAAGCTGAATATTGCCAGTGCGCTGCAGCTGTACTAATGACAAACCTAACGTTACATGAAAACTAACAATTTACTTTCTCAGCTGTGGGGGAGGAGCTGTGGAGGGACAGTTGTAGTGCAGCAGAGAGCAAAGGCGAGGGATCTGTAGGGTGCACTTATTCATATTTTCAGATTAAATCCAATTTAATTCCAATTCAAAACTCCCTGCTGCATCTTTACATCACTTTACAACCTCTTGGCTGCATACGTCTCCATGTCAAGTTCAAGTAACTTACAGAATGTGACATTTTGAATTGCATTTATTTTCCTGTGCTTGATACATGTACAGTGCTTAATCTTTTGAGTTGCTGGACCTTTTGTTGTTTTGTCCTGATATAACTATATATAAATAAAGCATGATTAAATAATTACACATTTCTTTTCTGAATACATCTGTTTTTCCCTCATACTTATCATTCTGTCACAGTAACTTCAGCAACACTTTGCTAAATTGAAAAATATTAAGGATGTACTGTATGCATAATATGCTGATATCTAAGCACAGTTTTATATGCCTCATGTTGAAATAATTCAAAATTCCTTTTAATGCTTTTGCTGGCCTAAAATGTATTGAAACCGATGGCAATAGTATCAAATAGATCTGGGTCTGTTTAAGAAGTTCTGAACTTAAATTTTCCACAAAGAAAAAAAAACCTAAACTAAATAAATTATTGTGAAGTAAATAAACTTGAAGAAATTTTGATATGGAAACAAAAATCAATAATCTCTAGGAAACAAATGTCTGACCCCAATTCACATAGAAGGGACTTCAGGATAACCCAGTCAAACTCATTTAACTTTTTTAATAACACATGTATCTATTCTGATGTATTTTTAGAGAGTCACATGAAGCAGAAAGTTGAAATAATTAATTGATAAACAAACAAAACTTGACATTATGCAAATGATTGGAGGAAGCTTTTTGATTGCATCGCTAATGAACACAAAAATGTGGATCAGCAGTTTTTGTATAGAGTTAGAAGAAGGTGTTGCGAGGATTGCTCTGCCAAGGAGTTGATTAGATAAACAGGTGTAATAGGTGATAGTTTGCTGAAAGACAAACATTTGAGTTTTTGACCCTGTTGGGCTTGACGGAGTTGTGCAGAAGTAGAAAGTTGAGAAGAGGTATTAAACAGTTTGATATTAACTTGAGATTGATTCCGTGGGATGCACAAATAGAGGTGGTAAATAGCTGTTTGTGGAGTCAAAAAGCGCTATTCATTTTTCCTTTCATGTGTATTTTTGTTGAAGGGTATGCAGCCAAACAAAAGTGACCCAACGCAACATTGATATTTGAACCCACATGGCCTCAAAATGCTTGTGTGCAAAGAATATCTTCGTGTAATGGTTACCGTTGACCTTATTGTCAGTTCCTCACAGCAGTAAGTGTTCATGTTGATGCAGATACATAAACCAAAGCTCAGTAAGACTTTTTTTTTTCTTTTTCCATCTGCTTGAGCTTTATGCTACCACAATCTTTATAAGAACACCGTTATGCTTGGATATCCTCAAAGTGCAGAAAGGATGTAAACAAGACAAATAATAATTAGCTGTAAACTTTAACTTTTGCTCGGGTGACATTCTCCCATTGATTTCTCTTCATAGGTGCCAAAGAGGTGAATGCAAGTGGGAAGACTTTTACGGTGCGGAGTTCTCTGCAGCTACACGTGGACAGAAATGATGACGGCGTGGCCTACACCTGCAGAGTAGACCATGTTGCACTCGCACAGGCTCCCCAGCAGGCCACCGAAGTACTGGAGGTCCACTGTGAGTATATGTCCAAAACGCATGCTATCAAGCGCAAACAAAAGAGGATTATCTGGACATAAGTAAAAGTGAAAATAGCAATAGAGGATAGCACAACATTCTGCACTAAATGTAGATAAATGTAGATAAAAACATTTTAAATTAATAATGATTTTTTCCCCCTAAATGTAGCTGTTTTGAACATCAGCAACATGTTCAGTAATGGCGATTGTACATCCTTGTTGGTGTGAAGGATGTAATGACACACAAATCGTCAAAAGGCATAGTAAACTTTGCATTTGGAGTTCATTGCATGAAAAACTTGGTTCTAAATGAGGTGCCATTTCTTATAAAAAATATTAGAATTGTTGCTCTCTTAGAATTAGAGATATAAATCTGTCTTAATAGGAGGATCATTTGTCCACTAATCCTTATCCTAATGCTAGCTGTAGGGTAATTATAAGAGAGAATAGTTTTACAAATATTAATGTGTTCCATTACCACTTACCATTAGTTGAAACGCTTCCTGTCTATCCTAGATGCTCCTCGTGTGGAAATCATTAAATCAACTACTGTCCCTCAGGAGGGCCAATACTTAAAGCTGGAGTGTTTCTCCAGAGGAAACCCATCGTAAGTGTTTTCTGGTCTCCATTGTTTTAGTTTTCTATGTTTTATTATATTCTTCATTCTTGAAGTGAGTTTGACCTTTTTCAAAAAAAAAAAAAATCTCAAATAACAGACCGGATCCTGTGATGTGGACGAAGGACGGTGGTGATCTTCCTGACCTTGACAGGATAATTGTCGAGGGGAGGGAGCTCACCTTTACTTCACTCAACAAGACAGACAACGGGACCTACCGCTGTGAAGCCAGCAACCATCTTGGGACCAGCAGTGCTGAATATGTACTCTACGTGTATGGTGAGTTCAAGGGAAAGGCTGATGTGTGAGTGATTGTGTTTTATGCAATGACAGACAAAAATAAAGGTACAGAGTTATCTTTATCAGGTAAACCTACTCAAAAACAAATAGGTTAAATACTACAACCTACAAAATGACTCCTTGGATTCCATTTATACTCCACACAAATAGTGGAAAAAGAGTTGCATAAACAGGATTATAATACCTCCTGATCTGCATAGTGTATAACTGCAAAAAGTGATTAGGGTTGCCATCCTTCACAAGGAAAATATAGGCCTCAGGTGCCACAAACGCCACCAGTGCTTTTCCTTAAATAAACCTTTGTCCCAGATCCTCCACACAGTCTCTCTCTCTCCCACACACACACACACACACACACACACACACACACACACGCCCGCACGCATACCTAAAGGGAAATGTGTGAGGGAGGCAGAATTTAGTGCTGCGTTGTCAAGAATATCATGATAAGTAATTCCTAGTAACGCCAGAGGAGGTGGAGGATAAAGCGACTCAGTGTCAGGAAAAACAGATAGTTCTTTCTCCCTTCTGTTCCTGCTCTGCCATTTGTCTCCTGGTATTAAATAATAAAAAATACAAAAGAGTACAAGCAGAGCAGTGACAACTGAGCTTTGGAGCCATTTGACAGCTTGCAATGATTGGCAAAAAGAAATGTCTATTAGCAGATCGATAACAGATTACATGAATGTTGGTATATTGATCCAAGGGTGTTACATTTGCTTTATCTCAAAGATTTATCTGAATAAAAAACAAGAAAAACATAATATATGTTAAGTTATGCTTGTCTAACTTGACATATATTATGTCAACTTCACAAGCTTTCAGCATGTGAAAGGAAGAGCAAAAGGTAGGACTGAGAAGACTGAGTGAATAAGGATAAAAGCAGGTCACTGGTCAGGGCTGATCAAATCACATTTTCCCACGTAAAGGACATTATCAGAATGACTAAAGTTAGCACATTTTCTAAAAAAGCTCACCGAAAAGTTTAACAAACAGAAAAAGAAAATGAGCAGCAGCTTAAAAAGAACATTTTACAAGACCTAAATGAATCAACTCATTGAACAAATAACAAAAGTACTAAAGTTAGGGAGACACCAGACAATTCTTCAGCTAATTTTACCTGCAATTTCCAAGCTGAAACAGTCTGCACATATTTTAATAGTGCAGACCAGTCGCTGACCCAACTGCAAATGGATGTGGCCAAATTTTGACCATAAGGCTGAAAATGCTTTTGATTTTTTTAGCTTATAGCAATTTATATTGTAAACTGCAAACATCTTTCCGGTGGTTAAGTTTTAAATAATCGATAAAACATGATTATTTGTTACGATAGAATCCAAACGTATAGTATTGTATTTCAAGCTAAAATTATAATTTTGTCACATTAAAATTTGTCCAACAACTCACTAGCAATCTTGCATTTATAACAGACCATTGCATATCATTCGTTTTCATGCACACCTTTCATGTCATCCAGGTGCAGACTACCTGGGTGACGCCACTCCCACTTCAGTATACCTCACTCCTCTACCTGCCGGGGCTCCCCCTTCTTCCCTTCGTCCTCTATCTTGCTTTTATGAAACTGTAATAGAGTGCCACGCCTTTCTGCAGACAGCCTCATCAGTAAACAACAATGTTGCAGTTTCCATCCAGGACGTTTTAGTAAAGTCATTGGCCCATTGAACAGCATGTCCGTGTCATGCAGCTTGAAAATCCAGCTTGTCATGGTCAATGCTACTGAAGAAAAAGCTAAATCACATCATACAAGTAGTTGGCAATGTTTCTAGCTATAATTTTAATCTACTATTAATGTAGCAAATTAATTGCAAATATGGAAATTAGCATTTTTCTTCTAAGTGCTATGTGATATTTTTTTTACAGATCATTTCAAATGCAGTAACGTTAATTACAAGTCTATTGCTGCCATAATTAGCTAAATGGTCTATTTATGCATTTAGAGCCACAAATTAGGATCAAGCCTGGCTAATTAGGCATACCATCTAATATTTTTCACCTTTTTCATATTTAAATCCTTCATGATAAAGCAATATGTAGTGTGGCTTTTACAAAAAGATTTCAGATACATGTAAGAGAAATACATTTGAATGAAACTTATCTCATTAACAAAAATGAACAAATAGATGCAAATTAGATATGAATATTATCAGTAGTTTTACTATTTTTCAAGACTTCACATTACCCATTCATTCTTCCACAAACCCTTTTATTCATTTTTTGACTAATAGAATAAATGCTGCATCTCCTAATTAATGGGCTTTTCACACACCATGGTTATGTGTCTGTGCCTAACAATTCCTTTAAATGCCAGCTGAAGCTAAAAGCTAGAACAACCAATGCACATAATGATGCAGATGATATTAAACTGACAAATTCTGCTGCACAAAAAAGGCTATTGGGTACAGCAGGGTCAAAGAAGCCTATTCAGATTCATTACTTCTTCGCCTGAAATGGCACCAAGCCTGTTTCTACCCTTCATTAGTGATTAGCACACCTTTTAGCCTTTTACAACTGCCTCCATAATTCTTGAAAAATACCTTTTTAATGGTCCTGCTCCAAGGGGGAGACGTTTTCTCTCCTACCCATTTCCTGCAGACATGCAGTTAGCTGCTCTGTGAGTCACGATCAAATGTCACCAAGACACAGAGGACGGTTTGCCCTGAGAAAGACGACCACAGCCAATTAAAAGCCTCTGGTTCACCATAAAATGCAGAGTGACATAAACATTAAAGCCAAGGTGGTAGTGTAACCTCATTAACTTGGTCACACAATGTTTCAGTCCCTTTTTCTCTTTGGCCTGAGCGGCTGACAGCGAGAAACACTTCCTAGCATGAAATCTGAAACAGAGCGCGATAATGATGACCCGATCACCTCTTCTGAAAGCACCCTTGAAAATGTGTAATTGGCACAGATCTTTTGTCAAATTAATGTCTTCATTTGGTGGAATTTAACTTTCTGTCTCCAGAGACATAGACAGCATTAGCAGATTCAATTCAAGGTTATTTCTGTTCCATTGCTATTAAAAACAGAGACCCACATTTAAAGAAACTATTTAAAATTACTGCGAAGACAATTTGTAATGAACATGCACATGTTTTGTCTTTCTCACTTTAAATAAATGTAGATGTTAGGGTTACTTCTAACAGAGTAAACAAATAGAAGTAGAAAAGTAAAGATCATTGGTTTTGACGAAAATTAACCAGATTGTTCACTTGTGATGATTTGATGATCTAAGCAAAGTGACATCACTGCATCTTTTGCTTTAATAATGAGATTTTACACAAACATTTTTAATGTGCGGATGCCAAGTCAGCACCTATGCTCTTCAACAGGCTTGGAGACCCTATTGAGTTCTTGCAGATAAGGTTCTGACTAAAACTTTGCTCTTTTTCTTTTTATATTTCAAACTTTTGTGACTGTTCGAAAAATCTTTACATAGAATATTTGCACAAAAGTTTTGGTACGAATGGTTACACACATATCATCATAGAACAATAAATCCACATTAAGAGCAGAATTGCCAATGATATGCCCAAAATGGTACATAGTTCAGTGAAATAAACATTCACATAAACAGACTGGAAGTATCCTTGGCCAGTTGTAAAATAGCTATTTATGGAGCTCATTTGTGTTGTTTAGAAAGGAGACCAGAGATGGTTGTAACATGGGTCAGTGTAACACTTCATGTGATTCACTGTGTAAATTACACCACATATGAAGATATAGCACCTTGAAGCAGAGATAAAAGTTTTAATGGTAACGTTTCAGTTTTGATTCCATGGTCCCAAGAATCTGAGTTGTGGTAATTTTTTTCATAACCCTTAAAATACTAAAGTTTCCACCTTTTCTATATTGTATGTGCAGTGCCTTGCATAGGTATTTTACAACTTGAGCTTTACTTTTTTTCCTCAAAGAATAAATCAAGAATTTACTGGATTTCGCTGGATTTTCTACGATCTATGAACACAAAGTAGCACATAACTGCTTTCATTTGTTCACAATAATGGATAGCAAGAAAATAAAATTAATGTTCAAAAAAGGCAAACAAAATGTCTTGTCTGAATTCATATGCGTCCCTCATTTTTTTAGATTTGTATTTGACTAGTATTTATTCCTCACAATAATATGTGATGTTGTGTTGGTATATTATATGAAATTCAAATACATAGAGGAGTTCAGTTATGGTGTAATCAAATGCAAAAACATTCAAAAGGAGTCAATGCTTTTCCAGAGCCCTGTGTGGGACAATTAATTAACTTACACATTTTCAGTTGTTCACATATGCAAGAAAATTATTTAGTGGGTGAACAAACATTTCGAGTATCGCCACAGGGTATGTTACAAGTTGCACAACTTTGACTTACTCCCATTGAATGTTTGTTCTTTTTGTCCCTGAAATAACCAATAAAACATGCAATAGTAAACATGTGTGATTAGTTTGAGTCATATTTTAAATAGTCTAACTATTACGAGCTCTAAGTTAGACAAAGGGATGTCACTAATGCTGAACTATCCCCGTTCTCCCAAACATCACTTCTTTGTGTGAATTCATTTGTTGTTGCTGTATTATTTTTGTGTGTGTCTGTCTGTGCCCTTCACCAGACGCTCCCACCACCTTGCCTCCATCCACCACACCCCCCCTACATCCCATCCCTCCAGATCCTACTGTTCAGTTAAGCACCCACGCCTCAGACCCCACAGTCACTGGCAGCAGAGGTACAGTAACACCCCACATACCACCACTACCCCCTCAGCATGCTACTTTATATTTCACTTTTCTACTTTACACTTGCATCTTTTATTTTTTCTGTTCAAGTTGTTGCCAATATCCTTTGACATGTTTAATCTTCTAGAGTTTAAAATAAGTTGTGAGTTGTTGTTTTTTTTTTTTCCCCCAACGGTGATACAAGAACATAAAATCCACCAAGTCCATCGACTTTCCATTTGGTATTTCAAAACTCTGATGTGCTTCTGGACCCTGAAGCATCAAAACAACAACAATTTAAGTGAGATTGTGTGGAATACTATTGTTTCTTTCTGGGAAATCAAGAGGTTCTAAATCCTGCTTTACAGCAGATTCAGACAGTATCCATGACCTTTGTGGTCATTTGCGTACAGCTGGAACAGGGCAAATCTGAAAAAAGGAATTCCAGTAAAAGGGCAATCGTTATGTTGTAATCATAGTATTTGCCTTCACTGCTGCTTTCCCAGCCATCCTTCCAAAATCCTAACATCGTTGACAATATCTTTGATTGTCAATATTTCCTCAAAATCTGTTTAATTTCTCTATAAGTATAGCTTCTGCACCTGCATCATAACTTTAACTTTATAGTGGAAACAATATCTTTAGAACTTTAATCATTTTATCAGTACCATCAGTGGATGCCAACGACAAGAGTCTGTGTAGAAATCACAGAACAGTACCTTCCTGCACAGTAAGTGTAATCTTTTTTAATTTTAATCTTTCATGGCGTTATGTGTATGCCTCAGGAAGAACAATTAGCAGAAATCATATGCACAAAATTCAAAATTTACATAGTATTCAGTGATATCTGTGAGCTGATCACACCAAGCATAAGGAACCTTGTGTTGCAATTATTGTATAATGCTATTATAAACTCTATGACGCACTGTTTGCAATTTCTTCTGCTTCTCCAGCTCCTTCCCCCTCATTGCTAAATAAAGTGCCAGGGTTCCTTTTGATAATCTGTGAGGTACAGTTTGCATTTGAATTGCAGCCTAAATATCTCCCAGGTTTCTGTGGTTAACCCATTTGTGTCTTTTGGTTTCTGTTCTTGCTCTTGAGAAATGGAAAGACAGTTGTCTTTTCTATCAATATTTACGACACAAGATATCAGTGACATTTCCTTTTGTTTTTATGGTTGTATGTTGTCATATTCAAAATATGTTGAGTCTAGTGAAGCTAGACACACTTTGTAATATAATTGCACATTGACATACTTTCAAGGCTTAAAACCAATGAAAAAAGGCAGTTTAAAATTAAAATATTACATCAGACCAATAAAAATTTTTATTGCACATTCTGATTTGTTTAATGCGACTGAAGTCTTTTGCCATCCATTCGACATGGTTACTCTTTTTTTTAGAACTTAAAACCATTATTACTAAAATTTGTTTCATTTATTTAAACAATATAAAAAACTGTTCTAAATTTTAAAAAGCCAGAAGAGTTATTGTGGGTACCAAAGCAAAATTCTTACTGGAAGCCCTGTAATGCGTTCTCTATGAGAAGTTGGAAGACTTTGCTGGGAATTGGGAAGTTTTGGCATTGCTCTTTGTATTAAGCAAAAAACAGGAAAGGAATTGAAAACTGCTGTGAGAATGTCACTCTTTTAGCCAAATGTCGTAACCAAATGTTGACATGAACAGAAAGTTGCAACAGAGGTATAATTACAATAATCTAACTAATTTTATATTACTTGTGGTTTTTAAGGGTTTTTCAGATGAGTTTCATTGAAAATCTAAGCACACTTTTACACAAAGGATTTTTATCATGTATGTTTAGCTTTTTTTCTCAAGACATTTAATTGAATTTTCCTTTTTCTGTGTTCCTAAACGGATCTTTTTATAGCAGATGTTTTTTCCCCACTATTAAGATTAGTCTACCCTTACTTTTACTGTTCCAGATCCACAATCGCAGAATAATTTCACTCGTCCTTTCGGTAAATTACCATCTTGTAAGTCTCACAGGACACTTGAGTCCCCCTCCACATTTTCCCTACATTTTCTTTTGTTGCAGCTTTCCCTGTTGTCTCCTCTGCCTACCCTTCATCTCTCTGAAGATCTTGTTTGATAACTGGCTTCCAGCACAATGTTGGATGTTCATCACCGGTGTTCTTTGGTTTCTTCTCTGATGTCCGTTTAGGTAGTTCAGGGACACAAGGAATGTCGAGCTTTTCCGTTGTATCTTATGGGAATCTGCATATCGGAATTCTATACGGCATTCTCAGTCACAGGATACCACTCTATCTGTCTTCATGTGTCGACTTGATTTATTACCACTTATTTTCACAGCCTTGGGATGAAACCAAACATCTGAGGAGCGATACAAACCCCCATGATGTTTTGTCTTTTTAATAAAGTCAACCGCCTGTGCGGAGAAAATACACATTAAGTCTCAAACTCTGTTGGCTTTATGTAGATTATTAGCATATTCTGAGAAGCTCTTTTAGGAGTTCCATTTTCTTTTTAATGCTCTACTTATGCCAGTCTTGCTCTTTCAACAAAAAGTACAAGATGACCCAAATCAAAGGATGAAGCATCTATGCATCAGAAAATGTGAAGGACATCAATAGCTCCAAAACAAGTGTTCATTTTTTAATTTTTTTGCCTTAATCCAATACTCAAATGTTAAGAAAAAACATTTTCTAAAGTACAAAATTGTTGGAAAAATGTCTTCAGTATTTGTAGGTATTTTTCACATGTGCTCACCTGCATCTTTATAGTTTTACTGCAGGTTGTGATGTAAATATTAGGTGATTTGTGTTTTTATGCCAAATATTCACTGTTGCAACTAGTGAATATTTACATTTAGGAAAAAGGCATCTGTTAAGTCTCTTAGAAAGACATTTGTTTAAGTTTTGGGCTATGTAAATCAATGAAAGTGAACTTAATTAGAGAAAAAGAGAACTCAAAAGCTAAAAAACTGAAATTGTAATTCATTAATAGTAAAAATAAATAGGGCTCAAATGCAGGTTCATAGACAAATTTCTACGCAGATGAACTTTAATTATTAACTAGAACTCAGGAATATAATAAGACATGAACTGACAGTAAGACATAAGCCAAAGAGCAGACAGAACAATTTAGGTTATCTCACTTTTATTCACCCTTCTTTAACCTTTAGCATAGTTCTGCACCTCTGAGCTATAAGCCTAAACACTACGAAAAGTGAATTTTGAAATAATCAAGATGTATACCCTTAAGGGTAAAACAAACAATTTAAGATATAAACAGTCCAACTTAACTGATTCTATTAAGATCTTTAAAACTGAGTGTAATAAATGCACAGACTGGAAGTTAAACTAAAAGTAATCATATCAGTGTAACTTTTAAATGTATATGTTCCATTTAATGGAGACCACCTTCTTGTCAAACTACACGCATTTTAAACACTGAATTCATTATCCCCAATGGAAAATCTACATTTACAAAATCATACCCTATTGTACAAATTCTAATTGTTTTTGACCCTTAGAGTGGATCTAATGTAAACAGTTTGACAGATACACCTCTTTTCCTCTGAACTGTAAACTGCAAGGGCTGATACATAGCTGCAGTATGTGATTCATTTTATTAATGAGGTGCTGGCAGGTATGGCCAAGACTCACACTGCTTCAATAGCCTGGCCAGCCTTAATAGCTACAATAACTCTTGCTCTAAGTATCAGGTCCATGTAGTATAATCAGACCTTCCCTTCCATGAACACACACTTACGTACAGACACAGATACACATTCTCTTCCCTACCAGCAGTTCTCTAAAATTTACCAAATTCTTTCTTTGTGGTTTGTGAATTAGCTTCAACCTTAAAGCTCAAAGGTTGAATCATGCACAAGGGTTTCTCTTGTGCTTAAAATATTTACCATTCACTTCCCACGATCTGCGTTCGCGTGGCCAACCTTAGTCCCTGTAGCCTTTTATTGCTGTGGAAAAAGGACCAACTACTGAGAAGGCAGCTATTATTCATGCCCCAATGTCTGGGCCTGTGGAGAAAAAAAAATCTAAAATAATACCCATCTAAAACCTTGCAGAGTAAGTTTTCCTTTCTGAGCCCAGTAGTTGTTCCCCAAGAGGAGCTCAAGCTAAAAATATAGAAATGCAAACGTAGGCTGCCAGAGTTATCTATTCAGCAACATGCCTTTTACTAAGGGTAATCCAAAACACTAAACATTGGGAGGAGTTCCTCTTCGACTGAAGTTGAAATGAGTGAGTACACACTGAAGCTAGACTCAGGATAAACCCCAAGAGTTCAGTCAGGGTTTAATGGTTAAGATTAGCCCCTGAGCATTTTTCTTTTACAGGGGATTCCATCCTGAAACCTTTGTTTAAATGGTAGCACCTCAAAACAAGGCAGGCTTTAAGGTTATGACCTGCAAATCTTAGATGGTCTCAAAACACTGAGCAAAAAAAAAGAGCATAAACTGGGTCTAAAATAATTATAAAAGAATTTATTTATTTATTATTATTATTATTATTATTATACAAATTTAGGATTAAGCTGTATAAATTTTAGCATAAATCTACTCTTGTGGTATGAAAAAAATTTAATAGGTTTCCCTAGGAATATTTTTATAGCCTCACATTTACCTTAAAGCTTTTTAAGATTGAGAACAAACCTTTTGTGAAAACTCAATAAGGAAAGGGACAATTTTCATTCCTTGGAGGGATTTTCTAACAGCTTTATTCTATTGCTATTGATCCTGTTTTAAAATGGAGCACAAAGGTTAGATTGTGTGATGAGCAAAGGAAATATTTCCTTGAGGGCAAGCATCTGGGGCAGCTGGTTGGTGGTTGTGTTCAGTGGTGAAATGGTGAAATATTGAACAGTGCTGACCATTCATTGTTCCCTGTGCTCTGCACACCTTAGACATAAAAACCATGAACCACAGGAGAAATTAAAACATAATGCAAAGGTTCTTTCACTTATTGTTGCCCGGCTTATTGATGACGTGTCACTTTAGCTCGCTCTGGGGAAGAGTTACAGCAACACTTGTAGTAAAGTGTTGAACAGAAAAGGCAAAATCATTAGAACCTAAGGCTAGTTTTATGAATTACACACAACCTTTGGTTTAATTAAATTTTAGTTGCAAAGGACACATTTTGGAGGATTCATAAAGACACAACAGCTTATTTCATTTGCATGGACCTCTTTGTCATGCTTCACTTATGTTCTTCCCTCTGAGACTATTGAAAATAAAATATTTCTTCAAAACTAGCTGTAGGGTTCTTTTACGTGAACCACACAGCTGCTTCAGTTGCAGCATAGTGTTTGATAGAAATATCTGAAGAGCAGCAGCAATAAAGTCAGCCTGAAGTTATTGCAGCTCTGACCTGTTTCTCCTACCATCATATTATCCCCCCACCACCCCTACGGCACCCCTTGCCCTTCCTTGAAGGTTGAAGTTAATTTTATTTTCTCTACAGCACCATGTTACAACAGAAATCAGTTTAGTATACCTGTTCTTTATGACAAGTCTAGAGCACACATTGCTATTTTATTAAATAAACTACATTATAAATGTTCTGTAAAGTCATGCATGGCACAGTTCTCCTCAAGTGTTACAAGCTAGGTAAGGACTGGTAACGGTATAGAGTATTTATACCAATTAGGTGTAGAAGAATTCTTTAAGTCGCAGCTTCAAAACTACAAAACATGTTCCACTACAAAATGGTTGTAGTCTGAAGTATCTCTAATAAGATTCCAGATTAGGTTTGGAGTTAGTGGAGTCTCTGCCGAATGCACAGAGCAGTTGTTTGGCGCTCTCCCTTCCTTTACCAGCTTGTCCACTATACTAGTGTCCTTCACGGTTCTTTTGTTTACAGCAAAGAAAGTCTGCCGTTTGAAAGTAATTGTGTGAAAACATAAGGAGCACTGCTGTTACTGTCATTACTGTCGCTATTTCAGGTAATGCTTTTGGAAAAGTAAAGTTGGCATGCTGAGAGGCGAGAGCCTCAGGTGTGTTCAGCTTTAGGATGTAGGCTAAGCAGTGCAGCCCGTTCTTCAGCAAATTAACCACCTCTGATGAGCCTGTTAGACTAAAATCCACAACTACATCATTTACTTAGGATTGCTTCTAATAAGATCAGTTCATTTGAATCCCATATTTTTCTTTGGTCTTCCACCATTGTGCCGTTTGTGCACAAGTCAGCTGAAACAATGCATTGTCTCAACTAAAAATGACTAAATTTATGTCACTACTTTTGAAACAATGAATAAATCTTAGACATCATAATTACTAGAATAGTTAATATATAATTTTAGCAAAAGTACCATAATGTTATAAAAATAGGAAAAGCACAGTCTTAGAACGATCATCCTCTGTTACTATAATGTACGTATTTTATTGCTGTTTATTGAGAAATTATGTATTCATAGACATCAAGTTGTTTGAATAGATTCTTTAGATTTAGTAAGTCTGTCATTAATTATGATGCAGGACTTACCCTGCTTACCACAAATCCTTTTTTCTCCAATAAGAAAACAAAGAGGAAGAGGTTAAATATTCAATCCAGTGTCCAAATGTGGGGTTTATTGAATGATTAGCTGAGGTAATTTGTTCTTTGGATCTAATTAGTCCACTCTGACCCAGAGAGCAATAATGCACAAGGGCACACACACCAACACTCATGATTTTGGAAATGCTGCCTCTTTTACACCTCTCTCTTGTAAACTGAGTCATGTCTTTGCAGCGTCTCTTAGTGTTTTACATGTACTTCTAGCCACCCCTTTCAGCCTTACTCTGTAAATGATAATATAATATTTTAGACTGCTGCAAAATAAATATACGGCATCTTTCAGAGCAACCTGTTCTGGTTTTCTCTTTAACTTTAAAATTGTTGAATAAATTATTAGTGCCACATTTAACTGTGAAATACTCATTTAATATTTCCTCTTCTCAAAAATTATATTTTTATAAAGAGCAGATAACTGTGCTTTGATTTCCTGTTAAATTTATTGCATGTTTTTTCACATTTTTGTCTCCAGGCACATTGATAAATGTTGACCTTAAAAAATTATCCTACCCATTTTTCCATTTTTGGTGTGATTTCAGAGAAATGTGATACAAAGCACTTGACTGCCTTAGCATGTAATACCACACTGCAATTAAAGTTTAATCAAACTTACTGGACATTTAACTAAATAAAGCTAAATGAGCTGCTAACACATAAAAACAATATGGAACCTAATGGTGACAGCATGCTAAATGCTTTCAGTGAGAATGTTTGTGGCCACAGTTATACTACAGTCTGTAACACTACCAAGGCTTAGCAGTTCACATAAATTGACAAAGTCAGGTGAACGTTATTCAGAGTTACACCCGAGAGCCTCGGGTCCCTCCAGAGGATCTGCAGACATCCCACATTCTTAGCTGCGAGTATCTGACGATCAAACAACTTACACCTTCTGGTTGAAAAAATATAGCATCAATACAAAAGCCAGTCTGAGGCTTAACTGAAGACGTTAAGGGAAAGAAAATCAATATTATAACATTTTCTCTGACTGCTATTGGTTTATAACAGATAGATGGTAAAATATTTATTATTTTACTATCTCTATTCTGCTCTGTTTTGAGTAGCCCGTTACCTTGGAAAGCCATTCAGTGCCACCCTTTCAAAATGGAAGTGCTCTGATAACAGACACAGCACTGATTGCTCATAAATACTTCACACAATCTTACTTAAAAAAAACACAACTGTTTCATTCTGTAGTAAATAATAATAGCATACAGACGTTTTCATAATGTTCCAACACATACTGCACCATTCCTGAGCCCACTTAAGTTTTAGGCTCATAGGAAAATTGCATTGTTTTTGGTGGAGTTACTGGCATCACACAACACAGTCCACCGACTGGGGTATAAAGAAATCCATAATCAGAATAAACGGAAATTAATCATTGATATGTACTATTGACGAGTTTCACCTTTGAACTGAATAACTGAAGGAAAAAAAACCCCATAAATGATTCAGTGATGCTTTAGGTGCAGATGCTGCTGATGCTACAGATTTACTAGAGCTATTGCAGCTTCCTAAAAAAAATAACAAGTCATAGCAGAATTTAAACGTGTTATTATTTTAGTTGCCAGATAAAGTATTTTGAAAGTTTCAAAGCTACTGTGTCGAACAGCATGCAGATAAATACAAAAACATTTTATATTTTAACAATTGTCAAACAATTTGGGGTTGCTGTAGGTGTTCCACAATTTGACACGATTAAACCAGCGAAGTTCTGATTTAATCCTCCTCAGATCTTTTTTCTGCAGATTTCCAGGAATCTTTTTGATCATCTCATAAAAACATCAAGGGTTTCATATTTACAGAAAAGATTAAGATTTTTTCTTTCTTTTTCACATATTCAAAGGAAAGAAACAATCACAGTTCCCCCACAGCAAATTTATAACATCCTGTTAAAAGACACCTTTAAAGTATGACTGACTCACACCATAGACACAAGGGCACAAGTGCTGCTTTATTGATGGGAGCAACCAAAACCCATTCCTTTATATTGCTACATCTAAAAAGGAGAATGTAAAAAAAAAGCATCACCAGAGATAAGAAAGGGTGCCTGCAGGGAAGGAATTTTAATATTAAATAAATGTAAAGCCAATGATGGGAAGAGAGATGAAGTGACAAAGATGTGCTTTGTGTAAAAGATACTAATATGATGGATTAATGAGTGCAGTGTCTGATAACTCCCCACTGCTCATATAAAAGATGAGTGCAGATGAAAGTCAGGGTAGAGGTTGGAGTCATTGAAATCACAGGAGATCTTGTGACTTTACTCGATGGCAAACATCTCCTGTGATGTATGGAAGGTTCCTACTGAAAGAAGTGTTTGGTGTTTAAGAATCTGACGAAGACGTGTTTGATTTTGAGTATCCTGGTCATTTAAGAAGGACTCCCTGATGCTGTAGGTGCACAAAGTCAACCTTCTATCATCTGAAGAACATTTCCAGGATTAAAGGACTAACGCCCCAGCAAGATCTAGAGAAATCCATGCATGCATTTGTCTTTAGCCACATTGATTACTGTGATAGTGTGTTCACAGGACTGCCTAACAAGGCAATCACACAGCTGCAGCTGATCCAGAATACTGCTGCACTAAAACCAGGGAGACAGAGCACATCACTCCAGCTTTAAAGTCCTTCCACTGGCTCCCTGTAGCTCAGAAAATAGACTTTAAAATACTTCTCAGTTTATAAATCATTGAATGGCACAGCACCAAAATACATTGAAGAGAGCTTTGATGAACATGACTTTGAGACCAACTGTAGGAAATTGGGCGTCTACTTTTGATTTCAGTGTCTTTTTCTTTCCTAAAGCTTTAACTTTCTAGTTTAAACTATAATCTGATATAAATATTCATTATTAATAAAAGTGGTTTATTGTAAGCAATGCTACAATGGTTTTAATAATTTGAAGAAAAAAAATTACATTTTTGCTCAATGTAAAAAATGTTCTACCTGAGATTTGAACAGTCACACACTGCACAGAAAATACACCAAGTCCCCTCAGATAAGGTTCCCCCATTGAGAAAGTCCTGTGTGGATAATGTTTTAATCAACAATAAATTAAAAATGAAAAGAAATAACTGACTACCTAGTGGCTAGATTAATTTTTTATTACCTTAAAATGAACAACTATATTAATTATTAATCTCATTGTAAAAGCTCAATTTAAGTTCAAGCCATCACTTTTCTTAAACACACTAAAGCAGTTTAGCATTTTCGTCTGAGAATGAGAAGAATTATTGTGATGATTTAATAGGAACACCTTTGGTCCCATTTGACCCAGGAGTGGTTCATAGAAAACTTTAGCCCTTTTAATTTATTAAACAATCCAGACTCACAGCAAGGAGGGTTCTATAAATATTAAAAGAAGAGTTTGCTCTGCCGCACTCTCATATTAAATCATACAGAGAAGGATGTATATGCCCTTATTAAATAATAATATCTTTTTGGGCCTTCAAAATGTATAACTGTGTATGGAATATCCTTTTTATCCCCCTCCTTCTTGGCTCAAAAAATAATATTTTGTCCTCTTGTCCATCAGTTTTAGTTTCCAAACTGAATAAAGACACATTTCTATAACCAGTGCTTGTTTAGCAGCATTTTTTGTATGTTTCCCCAAATTCAAACCATGCATAAAATTTAAAAAACCAGCTTCTTGTTCTATGTTTTGCTTCGTTCAGAGGATGTGGACCCGTGGTTATTGAGAAAAAATTGCTTGCTGGAGCCGTGGATTCTGTTAGTTATAAATTATACCCAGATGCTAATGTTTTACCATGATGTACAGTATGTATGCAGTTCAGTGCTATGAAGCTTACCAGAAATGACCTGGGCTGTAAGCAAAACCCCAACATTAATGTAAAAGAATAAAACATAATATTGACAGCATATGCTAAATTGTACATAAAGCAAAGAAGTCAAAAACATGACAATAAAAAATAAATATGGTCAGTTTTATTAAAATTCAGCTGTCAACACTTGAATCCTTGAAAATTCTAACGTTTTTATTAACACAACCTTTTTTTTAATGATTTGTTGAAGTATATCTGAAAAGAGGTGATATCCAAAGCACCGATTTAGACTCCCACAAAATATTTGTATTTCTTGACTTGGTTTTAAGTTACGAGTCAGTATTCTCTCTCTCTCCCGGTTTGTTTAGTGTTGGCAGGTCAAATATTTCAACTGCAGTTTATTCCATATCACAGTTGCCATCAGAATTTCCAGTGAAACCACAAAGGTCATTTTAAGGTGGCTTGCAGTAAATCCTGTTTGCCAATTATGCATTTGGCAAGTTGGATGAACATGTATCATTGCGGCAAAGCTGAGGTGGTGGGGTCATTTTAATGCTGGAAACGAAAACGGAAGTAAGGAAAATGTGGTTTAATCCCAACTCTAACCATCATTATACTACTGATCATGTGGTTGTAATAATCACCGTTTTACAATTTTAAATCTTTAACTTGTAAAAATAAAATTCAATGCCGTCTCAAATAGTGCAATGCAGTGGTGAGAGCGCCTCATTGTGCAGTTCAATAATTTCAAGATTATGTTGTGGAGTTTTTCGAGAGGTATTGAAAAAAACTCACAATTTTATGTGAAACGAACCTGACGATACATTAGTAGGTCACATTCTGTTTGAGACCAGGCCTCCAAAGGAGAAAGCTGTTCAGTTGTTTCTCATATTTCATCATCTTTTTTCCCCCCCAAGTTTCATGCCTTCTGCTAAAGTTGAAACTTATTCAACTGCTATCCCTGAAAGCGTTTTATCAACCAGAGCGACCTCCTGCGGAGCTGCTGAAGTTTTTACACAACTTATTCACATTTGTGAAGAACTCTTCAGAGAATCTCCAAGAAATTCATGAATGTGATTCTTTTGGCAGAGCTTCAAGCCCATGAGAATGAACAATCACTGATTTGTATGCAGATGAGAAAATATGTGGAATAGACCACATTTACAGCGATAAAAATCTAGTGTAATATTCCTATATTTTCGAAAATAATCAAAGCATCAATTGCATTACATACAATGATCAGGCAACCTAATGTAAAAAACAAAAGCCTTTCACTTCAAAAAGAATATCTGGGGATCAAACAGTCGGCCAGAGGATCAGCAGTCCAGGGAGTGTGTGTTTAATGTTTAACAATACACACATATACAGGGAGAAGCCTGACAGAAAGAGAATAAAAGACAAAACTGCGTGTGTAACTAAACGCCTCTGTCCTCGTCCTGCTGGGTCCTGCCAGGGGGAAATTCCTCTACTCTCTGCTCCACCAACCAAGAAGAACCACAGCACAGTGAAGCTATGCTGCTCACGTCCGTGTCTATGAGCGTGTGTGTCGGTCTGTATGACTTTGTGTTTGTCCACTCGGAGGCGGCGAAGTGTGACGGCCTGGTCACTCAGACCGTGGAGACTTATGAAGCGAGAGCAAGCCAGCTGTTCAATTTGGCCTCATGGGCAGACAGAATGAAAAGTGGAATGCTGAAGAGAAATGGTCAACATACGACGTGTGCTGTATGCATAAGTCCTCTCTCTGTATCTACTATTTTCTGGTCAGGCAATGCCACGTTTTAGCTGCCAGAAAGTATCATGTACTTTCAGGAACACATGCAAAATCTTGGGGGTATTTAAAGGATGCCTTTACTCCTGCAAAAAACAGCTTAGTGAATGTCACTGTAATCTTTTAGGTGTTATGGATCAAAACAAATAATACAGTCTCACCGCAGAACAGCTGTCCCTGTCACATTTTTTTTCCCAAAGGTTTAGAAAGAAGAGGTCTTTCTCTAAAGCTGTTAGTGTCAAATTTCACACCTTAAAAAAACTAAATATTTTTTTTTTAGAAATGTGACAGAAGAGTGTGTCTCATCCCTCAATGGATCAGTTTTTCTTCCTGGGAAAACATGCTCCTGGATGTTAGACCGTGGCCCCTGCAGTCTGTCAAACCTCACATTCAGGAGGAGCGGTGTGGTTTTTGTCCTGTTCCAGTCATGTCTGTGTATCTATGGTTCTCGCTTTTTTTGTAAGTGCGACATTGCCAGGGATGAGAGACTGCTCCTCTAAATCCGGTATTGATACTTAAGCACCTGAAGTGGTCCTTCAGGATCATGAGACAGTACAAGTATTTTGGTGTCTTGTTCCTGGGTGATTTTAGGACGTCTCGGGAGATGTATAGACAAGTTGGGACTTCTTCTGTTGTTATCCAAAGACTGCTCCAGTCTGTCATGGTGAAGAAAGAGCTGAACTAAGCTGAAAGGAAACCTTTCGATTTAGCAGAATGTCAACATTTATACATTCATCTACGGTCGTTAGGTTTTTATCATGACTGAAAAACAAAATCCTGAGTTTAGAGGCTGAAAGCTCCGAGTTGTGTCTCCTGCTTCTCCACATCAACAGTGGGTGCTCTCCCAGATCCAGGCTTATAACGGGACGGAAGAAACTAGATTTTGTGTAAAAAGCAGTCAGAAATGATAATGTGAGTAACCTCTTGTTAAGAAACAGAAAAAAAACAACATTTATGGGTTTTTGCACTGGGCAAAGCAGGAAGATTATTCCTTTTTTTATAACTTTTGGGTTTTTTTCTAACATTCTGCTGCTTTCCAGCAGCTGGGGACCTGTAGCAACTCTCTGACATCTAATTCTTTCCCTAACATTAATTCCCTCTCTCCAAGAACTGAAGAAAAGATTTATCTTCCCTACTTTTTGTATGTAATGATTTATTTACTGTGTAACATTTTTTTCTCTGCTGTTGCCCTGATTTGCATGCTGAGTACCCCTGCAACTCAGTAGGGGAGGTGCTAAATAATTTACATCTTTAAACCAAGTCCCTTATACATTCTCTTTTTTTTATTCATTTTGCCCGATGACTGTCATCGCAGTCCTATTCGTCTTGTGTCAGTGTGTTGTCCATCTCTCGTCTTCTCCGTTTTATTATTCTCAGAGAGTTTTCACAGGCTCTCTGCTCTGAATGCATGAAGTGTAAGAGGGAAGGAATGACAGCAGCTAAGAACAACCGTTAAAGCAGGAACAAACTGGAAATAATCTTCTTTCTTCTCTTTGCTCTCTGGTTTGTGCTGTCTGTCTTTTGTTGTTCCCCTGCGCTCACTCCTTCACCTCACTAACCAACACCTTGATTGTCTCTCTTTGTTTCTTTCTCCCCTGTCTCCTCAGATCCCAACGCGCTGGGGCAGCACGGCACCGACCATGCCTTGATTGGAGGAGTGGTGGCTGTAGTGGTCTTTGTCACCTTGTGTTTAATCATTGTTCTGGGAAGATACCTGGCCAGGCATAAAGGTAAAACCACAATGGGCCAGACCTCAAGGCCCACTGAATCAGTGGCGCATGCTCTACTTGTCAAATATTAGTCTGCAGCTCTTCTTTCTTTTCAAAGTTACCGCTGGATTAGGATAGAATGTGTTTTTCACACTTGGGAAATGTTATGTAAATGACTTTGATTTGAGCTGAGTGTTTCTACATTTAGTCGCCTTGTAATTGAATGCGAAAAAGTTTTATATTTAATTGCGATTTTATGCAAAAGATAAAATACTGAAATGGATGTAAAATGATATATTGTTTTTCAAAACTTTTCAAAAATTTTAAATCTTAAAAGTGTGACTTGGATTTTGATGTAGCCCGTCCTATCGGAAACTCTTAAATGGTTAGTCAAATCACTTTAGACTACATTGAGGCATTCACACATAGATGGTGGCAAGCTACTACACTGTAGCCACAGCTGCCCTGGGGCAGTCTGACAGAGGCGAGGCTGCCACCAGGCCCTCTGACCACCACCAGCAAGTAAGGTGGTTGAAGTGTCTAGTCAAAGGACACAATGACTGAAACAGACAAAGTAGGGGGTTGAACTGGCAACCTTCCAGTTATAAGACAGATTCCTATTACAGTTGCCACCGCTGATCCAAATAAATGTATTCCAGAACAACCAACATCCTTCAGAGGTTACCAAATTAGTAAATAGTGAAGATTAGTACATTTACTAGGCACTGTAAGTCAACATATGTCTTTTTTGTGTGTGTCAATGAATAACAATAAGCTTAAAAAAAAGCTACTGTAGACCATCTACATGTTATTACTAATTAGTATTAATTAATCCCAAATTTGAAATTCATCCAAAATTGAGCCAGCAATTAAACATAATAATGCATAACAAATAAATCAATTACGATACTTTTATATTGCATTAATAAGACAAATGTAAATAATTACTTATTTTTTTCAACTTCCTCTAAAAAGAATTTCATTTGGAGCACACGTGCAAACTCGGTTAAAAGAAATCACACTTATCTAAAATGTAAAGGTGATGGTCAGAATTCAGCAGCTATGCTAAAACATTTGGCCCTGATCGCAGCTTCGCTGTATTTTAAGTCTCGTCAGTCTGACAATGGCCTGCGTGTTTGTTGATGCTTTTGGGTTGTGTCTGCAGAGGGCTTTACTCACATTTACCACACTATCCCAGCTTCTCATCACTCTGTCTATGAATAATGTAGCATCACTGATGTTGTCTTCAGATGTGCTGTCTGCCCCCAGGCAGCCAACGCCATGCAGGGCTGCTCAGTATTTGTTTTCCTTGAGATGGGTTTGCTTTTTTTCTCCCCGACTTCTGCAGGAACATACTTGACGAACGAAGCCAAAGGAGCGGACGACGCGCCTGATGCCGACACAGCCATCATCAACGCCGAAGGCAACCACGCACACGCAGAAGAAAAGAAGGAATACTTCATTTAGACTGCCTAGGGAGCTGTGCTGCTCTCTACCTTTTCTTTCAGTCCCTCTATTTCTTATAGTCTCTCTCTCTTGTCCCCCACTTTCGTCTTCACCTGTGGCCACTGCCCCCTTTGAGTCAACACAGCCCGCAGGCAGAGATGTTCCCCGAGCTTTTTAGTATTATTATGTCCTCTGGTTCAGCATTTTCCCGTATTACATTTTTACCGGGTTTTTTTCCTTTTTGGGAGATTTTTTTTTTTTTTATCTTCCACATGCAGTGTGATGCTGCTCCTGAAGCTCTACTCATTCTCACGTTTTTGCTCGTCTAGTGACACGAACTCCTGGAAATCTATATCTCTGCCATGACCTCTTGTTCACCCTTTTTCCTGTTCCCCACCAAGCAGACACGCTGCCACACGTTGTATCTCATGCCCCCCTCACATATCTCACGTCAACACGGTGCCTAAAAATACAGACGCCATCGAACTTCTTTCAATGCCTTCGTGTGTCGCCTGTCAGTAGCAATGTAAATGCTATATGTAGCCCATTTCATTGCTTAGTTCACAGCTTTTAATTATACTTTGCGTCCTTTTTTATTTGAATGATCTGTGCTGTTTACGCCTTATACGTGTCTATCACACTGAATATGGTAATTTTAGATGAACCACTGCGCCCGACCTCCCCATCCCCTCTAAATAAACTTGTAATTAAGCAGTGGACCCTTGTAAGATAAGACGAAGGTTTTGTGTAACACTGTAGCAAGGTCCGTCAGATAAGTGTATAATATGATTTTCACTATTAGGGTAGGAGTAATAAAGGGTAGTGCAGTGTTGTTTAGAGCAAAGACCCACCAAAAATATTTGAAGGAGTAGATGAGGCTATTTGCTAAATCTGCTGTCCCACTGTACTTTACTCTGTACATCCCTGCGCCATGCAGACAGCAGTTTAGTGAAACATTTTAAACCCTATCAGGACAGCTTACAGTAGTCTGTGTTTTACATTAATGGTTCAGATGTACAGAAAGAAGTCTCCGCGTCTCAAAATCTGTAAAAATTGTATTGAAATTCTTTCTAACTTTTCACATTTTAATAATTTACTTCCTGCTCATAGCATAATAAAGTCATTTTGCAGCTTAAAGGCCTCATGAAATATACAGTGAACAATTTAAGGTTTCTGTAATAGCAAAATAAAACCGTAGCAGTGTGTCTTGGTGTTATCCTTTTTAGAGAGCTAAAAAGGATAACACCTCAAATCTATAGTTTGAGGTATTGGGGCATCAATACCTCAAACTATTGATGCCCCAATAGTTTCATAAAGGTTTCAATTCAAATATTCACATCATCAGGGTAGAGGTATTGGTGATCAAACACTGTCTTTTGGCTAAAAGATGGCTACTAGTTTGCTAGATTCAAAGATTGTACTGTAAAGTTGATCAAAAACAAAAAGACAGCAGCCTTTCACTTGTAAATAATAAATCCTGTAATATAGGAGACAATGAGTTGCAGGAAAAAGCAGTAATGCTTCCATCTTCATGCACGCCCATTACTTGCTTCGTCACTCTGTCAGTGAGGTCAGCTGGCCTTGTAGCTTATCCTCTAAAACAAGCTTTCTTTTGCTCATAATCTTCAAATTTATCCTTGTGGAAAACTGAAGAACATTATCAGTTCTTAGTAGGTAACAGATAATGAAGTTTGGACTGCCACTGTACAAGTTATGTTTCACTAGGTTTTGAAGAGCAAACTTAAACTGCATTAGTCAGTCTTTTTATTTCCCATTTAGTCAGTCACAGTGCCATTCCATGAGGTCTTAAAGTAAAAAAAATTAAATTGGGGAGAAATGTTGAGAGTGCTGGCTAATAGATCTGCTTGGGTCCCATTTCCAAAAATGTAAAAACTGGAGGCAAACAGAAAAGCACAAAATTTGACAGAATGAGTTACTGTGTTCCTTTGCCAACAACTAAATTGCCTTGGGAACGGTTATTTTAATCTAAAAGGTAATGGAAAGATGAAAGTGCATCTTTTTGAAAATGTAAGTTAAGTATTTTTTTTATATTAAAAAAATCTAATATTGTTGGTTTAAACTGTATCCCACTCCCTGTTATATATTGTGTCTGCTAAAATGTGGTTGACTGTAAAAAAAAAAAAAAAAAAAATTGCTGTTAAATTCTGGACTCATGTATTCCTTCAAATGTATATTTGCCACTATTATTTTCATTTCTAAGAAGACTTTAAAAAAAAATTCTGTTTTTGTACAAAGCATGTACATAATGTGTAAGAACAACACTTTGGTACTACACATTAGCATGATTTTTGTTCTTTTTTTAACTTTTAATTTATTTAAACTAAAGTTATTGACCAGAGAATCACAGCAGAAGTACATTAAACTTAACTTGTTTTGGCACTGCAGGTCTGAAGAATAAAATATTACAATAACAATCAAGTTTAATGATAAGTCATATAAATATTGGCACAAATTGATGCTAAAAAGGCTATTTATATGTAATAACAAAAGAAAATATGTAATTGCCTATAAACCCATTGCCCAAAATGAAAACTACAACATTTTTCAAGAGGAATCAGCTAAAATGTTACCTTTATGTTGGTGGCAAATAATAATGATACTCATGGACCACTTTATTAGGTATACTTGTTAATTTAGTTAACACAAATACCGCATACATCACATGGCAAAACTTCTAAACACTTAGATGCCTTTACGTTGTGAAGACGTCTTTTTGAAGTTCAAACCTAGCATCAGAACGAGCAAGAAAATGTTTATTAGTTTGAACGTGGGTTGGTTGCTGGTGTTAGATAGGCAGGTCTAAGTATTTTAGAAATTGTTGACCTACAGAGATTGTCATACTCAACTTGCTCAATATTTTGAAAATGATTTGCAAATAGTATCATCTGTGTGAAAAAAGATCTCGTTGATATCAGTGCTTAGAAATGAATGGACAGACTAATTTGCTCTAGTAGAAAGGCAAAGGTTGCCCAAATAACCACCCATCACAATAAAGGAATGCAGAATAATATCTCTGAACACTCAACATGTTGAGCTTCAGACTTTGAATAGATGGGCTACAGCAGCAGAATCCCACACTGGGTGCCACTCCTGTCAGCTAAGAGCTCAAAACTGAGGCTAGAAATCACAGCTTCACCCAAATTGGACAATGGGAGATTGGATTGCCTGGTCCAGTGAATCTCAATTTCAATTGCAATATTGAGATGGTAGGATCAGAATTGCATCAAACAACATGAAAACCATAGACCTATTCTGCCTTGCATCAACAGTTCCGACTGCTGCTGGCATAATGTTATGGGGATACGTTTTCTTTTCATCCATCAATTCTGTTTTTGTATTGTTTTAAAGGAATTTGGCTGACTTAGTCTCCTGTAAAAGTGTGATAAAAACCAATAGCAGTAATCTACTTGGATGAAACAAATTATTACCAAGGGCAATAAAAAAATAGGCCCTGCTGTCTCCAGCTTCATGGCCAGTTAACAACTTTATGCAAACATGATTGAATGGCAAACTGTCTCGCTCTGTACGGAAATGGTGGACTTCATAACTGGAGAGAATCACATGTTAGAAATCCTTAGATCAATATCAGCATAATATTTTCTTGTCACAGTGTATGTAGGGATAAATATTTTTTTAGGTATTGTTAATTACCACAATTTTCCACGTTTGTGCACTTCAACTTTCACCACGCTGTTAACAGATTTAACTTTGATTTAAAAAGCTCTTGCGGTTATCTGCCACTTTTTTGCAGAGGAAATCATTTAGATATAATACTCACATTTTCTGTTGCATTTCATCTGTGTACCCATCTTAGAAATGAGAAAAGTTAGGACATGATATTTAACAAAAGGTCTGCAGTGATGAGTTGGTGTTGGCATTGGAAGAGAAAAGGTGCCATTTACTGAATTATGCACTCTGGCCTTTACAATTTGATGGATATTTCTTAGTAAATGTTAAAATATGTGTGTGTGTGTGTGTGTTTTCTTTTCTTTAGAAACCAACTGTAAATATTTGGTTTGAAATGAAAGTATTGAGTTGATTTATTGCAATGGCTTTTTATAATCAATAGACCAAACTTAAATCTTGTTCAATTTTGTTTTGATGTTTTTTTATTTTTTCTAACAGCTTAGCTCATGCCACCATTCACTCCTTTATTATACAGGTCCAATTGTAGCTGTTCCTTTTTTTAATTTCTTCTTCATTTTTTCATGTTTAATGTTAGTGGAAAAAACTAAGCTTTGAAAAAAACTAATTATCCATTTCATATTGGTTTGGTAAGCAAGATTTTGGGCTTAAAACTCCATTATTAAAATCACAAACTTGTACAATTGCAATGCCATATTCTATAAGTGGCAGGCTATTTTTTTCATTTTTGGTTCTCCAATTTCCTTTATAGCAACCCTGTTTTCTTCTGCTGAAGGTGTGCTTGGTGCGGGTGAGGTTGTGCATTTATGCAGATTAAGCAGAACAATCCTGGCTGCAATTTTGGCAGAAAATTGCTCGCAATTGTATGACCAATTTTCACGTTGGCTGGGACATCTACACACCAGGGCAAATTTGCAAAAAACACCCTTTTTACCTCTTTTGCTACAGGTCATGTTGTCTATAGCCTGCACAGATTTACAGGCAGGTACAAAAAGGCTGTTTGCCTGGAGTTAAAGAATTAGATGAGTTATCCCAGCATTATTTTATCTACCAGTTGAGAATTATCTGTCAAATAATCAAACCTGGAGCAGAACAATGTTTGTCTGTTTCTGTGTGGGTTTGTAAAATACACCAGAAAAGAACAAGTTGCTCTCTATTAAATAGCAGATGCAGAATTGTGTTTTGTAAAGAAAACTCAGCCTGAAAAACTGGACATTATGATAAATGAGCTAGCTCTTCATTATTTATCTGCATCCGCTTCCTGCCTACCTGCTTCTTTTATACGTTGGATGAAAGCTAATGTGTTTTTAAAGGGTAATTTGGCTTTTTTGAAGAGATGTTTGTGGATTTTACTATCTGTAATAGCCCCCATACCTGCACCAGATAGATGTTGTTGGCAGTTTTAATGGAAGCAAACAAGTTTTCAGAGCAATGGAAGGACAACATTTAGTCACACAGTATGTTTTAGCTATTTAAGATCACCCAAAATAATTTTTTTTCATATTAGTAAGATACAGTCCTTTATCAATGCACACTAATTAGATGTAATTTCACAGTATCGTCTCTATTTTATCAGCCAAACAGCTTTCCTGTTGCAACACTGACGTTATATTGGTGCAATCATTACTAATTGCTAAACTAACGGTGTGTCCAACAGACAAGAACATGTTCAGTGTGAGGTCATATAAATTGGTCTAATTGGTTAAAATTTTAAGTTTTAATTTTAACTAAACTTTTAGCAGAACACCACAAGACAGACGTCTGTCTGCTGCAGGTAGGGGAACTAGCACTAAATAATTTCACAGAACGACACATATGAAAATCTGAACTATCCCTTTAAAAATATTGCATTGTTACTGGAGCAAACCCAATCACATTCTCTTTCTCAAAGTCCCCACCATTATGTGGATTCGACTCGGAAGCAGCATAATGAATGTTCATATTAATCAAAAATGTTATCAAGTCAATCTGTTCTGGCTTAGAATCCGCTTTTTTGACTCTGGTTTTAAATAATTCAGGATTTTGTTTTGACACAGTTTCCATGCCCTCTCTGGCTCTCCACATGCTTTTGCTGTACAGTTTACCTTCAGTCCAGCTCTTTGTTCCTCCTGAAATATCAATGCAGACATCAATCAGCCCAGTTTCTATATTGCCGCATTGATCACGTGTGACACAATCGCATGTAGTGATGTGCTGTTATTATTTGTATCAGTTTTGTTTCTTTTGCATCTCAGGAATATATTTCATTTAGGATTTCTTTTCTTTTTTTCTTTCTTTTTTTGGTGGTTTCCTGTTTTAAAATGGGGACATGTGAGCACTTATCACTCTACTCGTCCCTGTATGCTGACACCATGTATTTGTTTAAGATTACCACGATGTTAATAAAATTATTCAGTGATTCTTCAGTAATTCTGTCACCTTGCTGTCATTGAAAACATTTGCATTAGTCTTTTTGATAACATTTGTTAGTCACAATTTACCACTTAAAGTTCTTGGAGGTTTTATTGATAAAGGAAAGAAGCTCTGATGGTGCAGCCATTTATACTTTGGAAACATTCGAATTGTCCTCATGAGGAGTCCTGCATGCATGCACACACAGACAGACACACATCTATCCCCAGGAACACTCCAGCAAAAACACCAACACATGCACAGAAGCGTGCTCATATTTTTTATTCAGAGGAATAATTCATGCTGTGTTTCAACTGCATGTCTGGGCTCTGTGGCCCCGATGTGTTGGCGTTCGGTTTACCATGTGCAGTCTTTAGATGACTTGGGAGTGTCTTGCTGTATTTGTTGACTGTCTACACAATAATACTCCTGTGAAAACAGCTTTACCTGAAACAAGCAGAATATAAAGGTACTTAAACGGTCTCAGGAAATTAAACGTGTACAGGAAAAGAACGAAAGTCAGCGAGGCTGCAAGCATTCGTTGTGGGCTCTGTTAGATTGACAGTGAAAATAAGCGTACAGTTGTTTTCACTTACAATTACATACAAACTAAACTGTATAAAATTAGGTAGCACTGTTGCCTTGCAGCAAGAAGGTCCCAGGTTCGAATCCCCCAGGGTTTCTCTGTCTGTTCTCCAAGTTCATGTTCTCTCCGGCTTCCTCCCAAACTGCAAAAAACATGACTGTCAGGTTAATTGGTGCCTCTAAATTGTCCTTAGGTGTGAAAGTGTGAGAACCATTTATAGTTGCCTATCAATAAATTAGACTATCACTGAAGTTTGAGTTTAATTGATTTTCGTAGTCCAATTGAAAAAAGGAATAAATTCACAGATTCTTTAATTCAGAAGAACATTTCTATTCAATGCTTGATATAATAGAGAAAAATGAAACTTGCATTTTGGCACCATTCCTTCAGAGTTAGATATTAGAAAATGTTTAACACCAGATTAATATGTTGCAATGAAGTAACCACTTTAAATCCATTACTCTTGGTCAGATTCACTTTGTTGATTTGAGGTGACTTTCTCTGATCGTGGCAAAGGGACACGCCCTTTGCATCATCACACTCACGTACATGAAGAGAGTGAAGAATGTGCATACATTTTGGGAAGGATGAAGCACATTATAAGCATATGAAGATGGAGAGAGTGAGAAAGGGATGATGCACCCATGCCTGAAAGACAGAAGGAAGAGCCATCCAGCATTTTCAGGAAGTCAAAGGATGATGACTGAGGGGGAGAATTAGGTAATAGCAATAAGATGTCATGTTAGATTGAAGAAAGCAGCTGCAATCAGCCCATCTGTCAGGAATAAATGTAGCCTGGAGAGGGCTGCAGTTTTGCAGCTGAAGTATGATTCCTCCACTGATGGAAAGGGAGGGGGTCAGTGAAAAACTCAATTACCTCTCAATCAATTGAGCTGGTTTCTTGAACTGGCACAGGCGGCCCAAGAAAGACTGCAGAAAAAGAAATGGTTTCCATGGAAAAACTATTTTGCATAAATGATTTTAACCCACCCATTTAAGCAACTGCTGGCTGCATAACCTGCCTGAACAAATTTCTTTCTGAGGAAGACTTGCCTTAATGGACTGAAGATTTCATGTTATGAACCAATTCTTAGATAGTTCGAACAATGACTAAACTAAATCAATCTCACAATGACTTTAAACACTAAACACTAGCCAAAATAGTTCAATAAATCATTACATTAAATTCTGTAACAATTGTTTTTCTGACATGGTTAAGAATGTGTCCACCTTAAGTCTCATGGCAACTAAATATCAAGAAGTAGTAGCTCTAAACCAACATTTTAATTCACAGTTAGTGTTAGTTTGTGAGCTTTTTATTTAAATTTTAGATTATATTCTATCAATAAATGTGCAAAAACAAATGAAGAGGTCTTTCTGAAAGTTCAGAAGAGTAATAATTAACATTCATTTAAATGTGAATAACAACTTTCTCTAGGTTAAATATTGTTAAAAATGACAACATGGTAAAAGTTGACTTTTACCATGTTGTTTACACGCTGTCAGTATACACCATTTTAAACAACCAGTTATATAATTACTGTTTTGTTGTGGCCACATTAGTGACAAGGGAATATATCAGGCCAGAAAATAAAACACTGATTGTTGCCACTATTTACCACAGTCAACAAAAGACTGCAGCCGACAAGCTAAAAATGTTCAAGACAGGAGATATGACATAGAACTTGGAACCAAAATTAATGACTGACATTTGTCTCATAATAAGGAGCAGAAATAAATTCATTGTGCTTGTATCCCTAAATAAAATGTGACAGCAAGGTTAGGTTATAAACCAGTATCTCAGAGTGCAACGAGAGCATTAATCAGAGGTGCAAGTCATTCTGTAGGAGCAGCAGAGATCCACAGCTCTGGAAGGAGAAAAGGGATATAAAAACTGTAAGTCATGCAGTCCATGAATATGACCTAAATTATGAGAAACATGAGTAAAGACACTGTTAAAACAAAAAATATACTTGAAGTACCACTTAGAAAATGCTTCAAGCCATGTAGAGAATACCCACATGTGGAAGAAGGTGCTCTAGTCATATGAGATGAACATTAAACTATTTAAACTACTGTACATCCCAAACAGTATGTGTGTTGAAAAACTACCACTCTGTTTCACCATGAACGCAACATCCCCATCCCAAAAACATGAACTTTGATGTTCACAAATGCTCTTTATCCAATCTGCCTGTCCTTGAACTGTTTTGTGAAAAAGAATGGGGAAGGTCTTTTGTCTGTAGGTGTGGAGAGCTGCTAGAGACATACCCCAACTTTTTTTTACAAGACCATGAATAATCTTCTTATGCTTCACAGCTATTCACAGCTATTCACAGCTGTTCTGTTATGTAAAATTTCAATCAAATACATTGAAGTTTGTGGCGGTATTTGAAAGGTTTCAATGGGATTTTAAATTACTGTAGAATTAAAGTCACTGTTGTTGACTGTACACTCACTACAGCATCTTTCGTTCCCTTCCATTTAATTTTGTGAGACCAAAAGCAAAATATCATTAGAATGGGGCAAAGACACAAGTATGCAGGGGGTTCTCCTTGAGAAATAACATGCATCTGATAGTTTATCTCTGGTTTTTAGGGCTGTTGAACATGGAGCTTGAGATGATTGGTGGCAATGCACACAACTCTAACTCACTGCCTCTTTCTGATCGTCCCAAAGCCTCCTGCCTCACACCTGTTCAGTGACAGCCGGATCACTGGTGAAGGGAGCAGCCGCTCCATATGCAAATCCATATGCGAAGATGATCTACTCTTCCTATTCTCAGCTTTTTCTGTCAGAGCCACTTTTCTGTTCATGCATATATTTAGTCAAATTATTATTTTAATGCTTCCTTTGCTATATTAGGTGGATTTAACTCAACTTGTTGTTTTTTTTTTTCTTCCTTTTTGTCCTCTCCTCTCCCTCTACTACAGAATCCAGTATACCAAAATCCCCATTTATCTTGCTGGTACATTCCCTTTGGAGGCTGACAGAAGGGATGCATACTGACTTTGATGTCTGGTAAATTTGCTGACCATGTGTGTCTGCATTCTAACCCATATATGGCTCCAGACACACTGCGAACTGTTTGCTCTCCAAGATGCCATCAGCTAGAGAGAAAAAAACACCTTAATGTATATTAACTTTAGTCTGAAAGAACTTCTTTTTTTGAATTTTAAGAAGCTCAAAACAATGACTAGACCAGTTCCTTCTATGGTATTTTTTTAAATATTTTGAGCAGTGTGCCATTAGTCTTTCCACTGCCTTTTTACGCAATTCTGCTCAATTTGCCTTTGTGCAGGCAAGCCTTTCATAACAAATTTTAAACAAGGGAATAGCATTTTAGCAAAATTGGTTTCTCTTCCTGCATTATCTTTTAAAATATCTTGAAATGCTCCATTCATTATTGACCATTTTTCTTCATTCATGAGATTCATCCGAGTCGATTATTCTGATATCTTCATTTTTACATGATCTCAAATAGTTTCCTGCAGAGCAGCACCAGTAAAATCCAGACAGAAACAATAACTTGTACATATTAAATGAGTTACTGTATATCTTCAGAGCAGTCCCTTCATCTGTGAAGAATGTCCTGAAGAAATGGATTCTAAAAACATACTAGTTCATATATTTCTGTATGCCTTGTCTACTCCACTGCTACACAGAACAAAAGAAGGATAATTCTAATTTAATTCGACTGCGATTAGACATATTCTTTTTCTTTTAGACAACCAAGAGCTCATTAATTGTGAATTTAAGTATTTTTCTGTGGTCGTTTTCTGCTTCCAACTAAAAATGCAACCATAGAGGGAAAGACTGGAATGTCATGTTTTACCAATTACAACAGATTGTAAAAGGACATGATAACGTCGCTCATTATTTCTGAATCCTAAAATTATAAACAGCTCTCATCAGTGGTGTTGACGTGAGCAAAACTATGAATAGTTTAATCATGAGGTTTGACAAATCATTTTATTCTGCTCTATTTTAGATTATAGACCAATCAAGTATAACATCCTGAATCATAGTGTGTTGGTCAGACTTATGCTGGTGTAACAGCCTGAATCACTGAGACATGGACTCTACCAGTGGGAAGGTGAGCTGTGGGATCGAGCATCAAGCGGCAGCAGACCCCTTCAGTCCAGGAGGGGCCTCCATGGATTGGATTTGTTTGCAGAGAACATCCAGCAGATGCTGCATTGGATTGAAATCTGGATGATTTAGAGGCCAAGTCAACACCTTCCTTTGGACCGCTTTTCATAGATACTAAGCACTGCAGACAGGAAAAAGCCCTCAGAAGCTGCAGCTTGGAAACGTCTGACTCAGTTGATTAGTCATCACAATTTAGCCCTTGTCAAATGTGTTTAAAAAAATCCTTTTGTTTGACCAATTTTTATTGCTTCTAACACAATTTTTACTTGCTGTCTAATATATTTCACAGACCATAGTACAGAGATAACCCGTGGGTTTTTCCACGTTACCTAATTCCACACCTGATTGGTACATGCCAAGAATTCAAATTCCAAACAAAATTTCTGAATATAAAGACACAAATTGGTGGTACTACTAATATAGTAATGATAATCATCATTATCGGTAACTTGTTTTTTAGATGTTGTCAGGAAACATCCTGATCTTGTCCCTCCTTCAGTTTCACAGAATTGCACACCGTGATGTTTGGAACATCAACAAAGAGATGAAAAGTATGTTGCATGATGCTTCTCTTTCCAGTAGAGGAGGCGTGCTGATTTCTCAGTCCTAGAACACCATCTGTGTTTTTGTCTGCATTGTAGAGATCCCCAGCAGCGGTGCCATGGCCTATCAGCTCAAACAAGACAGAACGCTGGGTTCAAAAACCCAGCTGCATCCTCCAACATGGGGATTTGATATGTTTTAGACATAATACAAATTTCCCGGAAAGACTTTATATTTATACATGCCAAACTAACTGAGTTGGACAAAAAATATGATTGGCTGTCTTTAATGCTAAATTTATCTGAAAATATAGCTATATTACAAAATAAGTACATAAGTACAAAGCATACAAATATAAAAATACATTTCCCCAATCCTTAACAAAAGGGATAAATAATAAACAACCCTCAAAAAGAAAAACTTCTCTCATTATAGTCTGATAAATTGCAGTGTTTTACAATAATATATGTCTAAAGCTATTACCATTGTGTCTTAGTAATGGCCTTATGCATCTGACTTTATGACATTCTGTTTAATACTCGTATTTCTAGCCTTTAATGTTTTGTAGCACTCGCTGCATATTAAGCACATTATTCATGCAATTAAGTTATTTCAAATGTCAAAGAAAACGGCTTTTTTTCAAGCTTCTTGGTTCAATTAAAAATCCTTAAGAAATCCATCAGAAACACAAAAATTGTGTTTCCATTAACCATAGAATTGTGCAAATTGAAATTATGAAAACGTATTTGTTTAAACGAATCACCAATTTAGAAAAAAAAAAATCCTGTTTTTCAATTTTAAAAAGATTTTCTGTTGTGAGGTGGTTTTTCAGCTGTATTGAAATAGATGTATTTTGAAAAGCTGCAATCACTGGAATCACTTTTTTCACATGAATCACATGCTGGATGTTACTACTGGCAGAAACAACAAAGACAACAACAGAGAGTTGTAGAAGGATGATGGTGTGTTTTTTTTTTTTTTTTTAGAGAATGGAGCTGACTCCATCAGAGCTCTCACAGTCTCACACAGTTCATTAAAGTCTAATGAGACAGAATCTGTATAACTGCCAACTACAGTTTCCCTAAAACGCTGCATACATACTGTAGTCCCAAGTATAAAAGGCTTAATGCTCCAATTCCTGAATAAGACGCCAACATCTCCTCTGATGACTGATTGGTAAAAAGTTCTAGCAATATGGCTGAGTTATGAATATATGTCATGTAACTGTTTACATGCATCACTTCCATAATTTTTAATGACTTATCATGTGATTAAGCTTATTCACGTATAATTTTAATTCAATTTCTTATTTAATGGAAACACCGCAACTGCAAAATTACATTTTTTTTTACATTAGCAGAATATAGACAAAGATTTGTACATATTTGTAACACACCACACAAATTATACATAAATTATTCTAAATTATGCATAAAAATATTACTTAGGTTGCAGCTGGAAAAGGTAGACATAGAAATGACTCTGGGAGCTGATTCCACAGGAGAGGGGCCTGATACTGAACAGATCTGTCTCCCATTCTACTTTTAGAAAGTGAGAACCCCCAATAAACCAGACTGCTTAGAATGATCCTTATCTGCAGTCTTATACAATATAGACTCTGCAGATAAAGATCCCTCAATTTTTCTGTAAAAATCTAAATCGCTAGTTAAAATTTTTTGAAGTGTGCTAGACCTGCAATTTGGATTTTTAATGTAGATTTACAATAACTAGTATTGACAGTAACTTCTCATAAGTGAATAAATGCACCCACACATTAGAGCCAGGTTGCAGTAATATTCCTCAGAACTGTCTGGTACATGAAGAGTGCTTTGTAATTCAGCCACCTGATTGTTAGCGATATAGGCATGTAACCAGGGGATTACTTCTCCTACCAGCTTCTGCAGCAGCCCAACTTACACCTTGTGTTTTATCCATCCATCTTTGGAGTTAACTTGAGCTGGGTTCTGCACCCCCAGCTTGTGTAACTGGGTGTAATCTTACATCCAGCATTTCATCATTCCTCATCAAAACCAGTATGGATATTTCTCCAGCTTTCTTTCCACATTCATTAGAAACAGCGCAGACAACAACAGTAAGTTTAAAGAACGGAAACATTTGGGGATCCAACTAGTTAAACAACAATCGCCTGGTTAAACTGAGTAAGACAACTCTGAAAAGTTAGCAAACAGTGGCAGAAGTTTTCCATTGCTCATTTTATGTGGCAGAACATATCCATTAAAGCTTGCAGACTAAAACAGGCCAGCTGTGTTTCATGTTCGACTCAGAACTCAGCTAATAGCACAGCTAAAGTCATAACAGCACCATAACAGTGCCAAGCCATCACCGCGCGGCTGTCCAAAGCAGCTTGTTTTATGCGAGACATCAGTGTTTCGGTCTATCGTGGTGGAATGTAAGCTTTATGGAGGACTGCAAAGCATAAGTCTGCCTTTGGCAGCACGCAGCCATGGTTGCCGTGATTCTGCTAATTTATATGTGCAGCACAGCTAATGGGGGATATAAAAGGCCTCGAGTCTGTCCATTCTAGCCCGCATTTTAGGGCAAAGCTCCAAATGATGAGAAAGCACAGTGGTGGTGAATTGTGTGTGTTTCATATATGCTGGCGTGTGTGTGTGTGTCCAGGAATGTGGCAGTGTGGAAGTGGCAAAGAGGTTGAAAATGGTGCTGCCTCATTAAGTTGTTGCGACGGTATTACAGTCCATCAGAGGAGATTGCATTTTCTTTGCATTTTGTTTGTTTTCCATGGCCATATCTGAAGACAGGGCAGTTAAAAAGAGACACAGACACACCGCGCTCAGCATCAACTCTGAAAGATTGTGATCCAAACATCTAATTACAATCATTATGGTTTGCTGTACAAACTCTATAAATTGACATATATTGATGTGAACATCAATATTTCTGCTCAGTTTTATCAGCAGCAAAAACTATAAAGATACAACCATGTATCAGAATGGATCCCTTATAGTTGAGACTTTAGTCCAATTCAGAATCTGGGGCAAGTTTGAAAAACGTTTTTCATAAACACCATCCAATCTGAATAAGGTTGTGCTTTTATGAGAAGTGGAATGGATAAATATTTTATTTTCTAGATTTGTATTGCTTGCAGAACAAAACCCCCAAAGTCTTGCAGGTGTCATTTAACCAAAATGTGGCTCCACAAATTATTGACTCAGTGGGCTAAATACTAATGTTTGTAAAAAAATAAAATAAAATTGTAAGTCATATACTGTTTTTCTTCCTCTTTGCGTCTATGCACAACTGTGTGGGTGCCTTTTATTTCCAGAATATGATACATTGAGGATTGTAGTTGTAAAATGACAACATGTTAAAATGTACTGTAAACACTTTTGGAAAGCATGTTCTCTTCCATCCTTGACTAGACAGTCACTTTTTGATCAACTCTCTTCCCTGTAAAATCACATAAGCAGGCCAGAGTTACAAACAGTATGAATATTCTTTGTTTAGCCAGTTAAAGTTTTATTTCCCTCAAACTAAAAGTAATTTACTATGATATGAGTTATGTACCAGTGCTTTATGAGCAATCAGCTGTAATTACTTGCTTCCTTTTATGAGCAGGACAGCTTTAAATGGTGCAAGCATTAGGCCACATTCTTATCTGCTGATTACTCACTGAATATTCAGAATAAGCAGGCTGCGGTGACACACTTTCTTTGGTGGGTGGATTTAATGTGCTCTATGCTTGTACTCAACAAGCAGTTATTTTGTGTTTGAAATTTACATTCTCAGCAAAATACTTGCTCTGATTCAATAGTATCTCTTTGAAACATCAGTGTTTTCCACTCAGGCACTCTGTCTCTATATTTGTAAAAGCTGTAAATGGTCATCTGTTGTTTGGAGTGAAACCCTGATGTTGTTATTTTATCACTCTGAAACCAAAACCCTACACACTTGGCTTGCTTTACCTCATATTTGATTTTATCTACAATATATGCAGAAGGGTTTTATGTTTTCCATCTTCATTTGTTTCTTCATCCACACTGAAACTTTGGGTTTCATCAGAAGACTCTCATGTTGAATACATCTCAGGTCTAGCAGTTGTTATTTGCAACAGTGCTGAATGTATGGCAATTAACCCATGAATTAATAGCATAAAAATACAATCTGTCTGAGCTTTCATATCCTGTACTCTACTGAGCAACTTACTTTTTTTGTAACGACTATGTTTATTTTTTCCTACCCCAAACTTAATGAACTATCTGACTGGAATTACAATTCAAAGCTTTATACGTCCCACCAAGTGGTTAAATAACTAAGGTAAGTAGTCAGAAAAGGAGTCAGATTTTGCTGCCCTTAGCCTTCAGCGTGCAGAGATGGGTAAATCTTCTGTATGGAAAAAGTGGGGTGGAGATCAAATTATATAAGCTACATATTCCATTTTGAAATAGGAAAAACATTAGCAATATCTATTTAAAGCAATGTATGCTAATGAAATGCAAACCAGATAATGTAGCACAGGTATTAGATTCAAGAGGATTTCCCACTAGATTGTAGCTCTAAATGAAAATAAAAAACGGTGACGTTACTTTGGGCAGCTGGCAAAGCTGCGTCATGTGCCCTCGAGGTGGGAATCTTTTAGCAGCCCTAGGATTTACTGAAGATGAGATGGATGATGTAGCTGGAGAGAGGAGGCATGGTCCCAAGGAGCTGCCCAGTAAAAAGCTTCCTGATAAACAGCAGCAGAAGGCTGGCCAAATGGCTGTGGTTTGTCAAACAATACCATAATTATAAGTTATCCATTCAAACTATTTAGGGTTGAGAGGAGTTGGCCTTTGTGTCATTTCTTATAACAGTATTCCTCTAAATCATAAGCATATTTTTTAAAAATTTATCTATTTGAATGTTTATTTGGAAAAAAACAGATATTATTATTCTATATGGTGCCAAAAGCTTGCATTGTGACAACAGGTGAACCAATGACAGACAAGACACCCTACAGCTGTAAGAATAAAATGGCACAAAACGTTTTTCTGAGGTTACAAAAAAGGTCAGAATGAAGCTGTTGTTTTGAGCAGAGCTCTGACTCCTTGTGTGTCAGTGTTCGCTCACGTTACCCCCTCTGGTTTGGCCAGAGGTAATGATCTATGTCGAGAGCAAGGTACAAGTTTACACCAAGGTGCTACACAGGGGTCAGGGTCACCTTTAAACAGATGTTATGGCACAGGTTTCTGCCAGTGCATCAGGACATAGGTCAATAAAAGCCAGATGTTGCAGACCTGAAGGGATTCGTAAGTGGCATCATCTCTCGTTGCTGACTAAATACTGCTGTCTCTGTAAAGAGCCACCCTGCTTGTGAGTGAAAAAGCAGGAGTCCAGTTTTTGTGCTGCTGCCATGGTGTTGCTAAGAAACTACTGTTGAATGTTGTGTTAAAAACTGTGAGACTCTTTTGTTGAATCCATACTTTCTGTTTTTATGTCATTCAGCCAATGCTGTACATGCAATTCAAAGAACCCATTGATCTTTCTATGCTTATTTACAGTAAAACATTCTCACCTTGACTTGTAGAGTAAAAGTTACACACACAAACACAAACGCATGCACACTTCTGTTGTGGATTAACAGTTATGTCCTACTTAAAATATTTTTTACATCTTCTAGACTAAGGAAAAACATGAAATGAAGGGGTTCAAGGACTACATATTTTTTCTCAGACAGAACTTTACAATGATCACATTATGATGCATATTATAGAAGGTGACCTGTACTTGTACAGTGCTTTATCTAATCTAGACAAAGGGCTTTACATCCATTCACGCACACACTGAATGGATGCAGGTGAGCTTCCTTGTAGATGAGGTGTCTTATCCAAGGACATGACGAGTGAAAAGGATAGAGGGAATGTTTGAACCGGTAACCCACAAGTATTAATCCAGTCACCCCAGTATGACCCATATCTTTTGCAAACTGTCCATAAATCATCATCTTATCACCCAGACAATGTGTAATTAATGTTCACAACAACTTTTGAATATTTATTAAACAATGTTTTTCTCACCTGAAGAAAACAGGAAAGATGATTGAGGTAAAATTAGCACATGTTATGTTTTTTAAAAATATATATATTAATTAATGATCACAGTTTTCCCCCACACTTTACCATGAAATACATCCTGAAAGTATTGAGGAAATTAAGTTTTATTAGGGAAAGTTTTTAAAAATAAACTCCTAAATGACCCTTTTGTGGATCTTGATTGGTCACTACAACCAAAGTACTTAAGACTGTGAGGTTTTTGCATTTATCCTGTCTTAAACAAATTGTAGAGGCATATATCAGAAGGTCTCCATCAATATTAAGTTTTAAATATACAGTTTAATAAGAAAAGCTCTTCTCCTTTAACAGACTCCAGATGTAAAAGCTGGACTTGACTTGCTAACGTAGACAGTAATCTCCATGTGTGCTTAAAGAGACAACTTTTAGTAAAAAATTAACATCACAACCTGAACTGAAAAAAATATATATATATTTGCATTAAACAGAATTTTATTGTAATAGAATTAAACTTTTTTATGCTTTTCAGTTCTTTTGTCTTTTTAAATAGCTAATTTGGAGTATTTCATTTCACTTTTATTCTAAGAAAAGTTGATAAAGCTCAAAATTTATTACATAGACTGAAGTCACCATGTATCAATAAAAACCTATCAATAGTTTCGGCCTATTAAGACAATGAGTCACTTGTGAAATGTCTTCATTTAACTTTACATACTAAAAACATTCATTCTGTTGTTCCCATATGCCTTTGTGCATTGGGTTCATGCACTGAAAGATACACTACATAAACAGTTACTGTGATATGACTTAGCTCAGCAGTGTGCTGTTTATTAAAAAATGGGCTTACCACTGTGCTCAACACCACCCCACTGTTTCTGAATAATAAGTATTAACTCTAAGCTATTTTCTTACCACACACATCAAAAGCCACAGTACTGTAAAAATATTTTTTTGGATGTGTGTCAGTCTGTGTGTGTATGTTTAATTCGTGCACAGGCTGACACGACTTCTTTAAAAAATGTGGCTGAGTTATGACCTTATTTAGATTAATCGGAAAGTTTTGTTGTACAGCAAGGCCTTTATTAATTCATGAAACACGCATGCTGTCACTCTTCCCCCTGAAATGATTAATATGTCAGTGACAGAAGTGAATCCCCTTTGGGAAAATATGCACTCAGAATCCTCTTTATCATTTATCTATGCTGTGTATTTGTATAGCATAATAAATCAATTTCTGCCAAATTTCAACTAACGTTAGTTGCTACCACCACAGACGGTCTCTAAATTAAATGGAAACAGGGCATGTCAAAACTTGGACATTCTGTAGCAATTTATAACTACTTTACATACGGTGCCTTGAGAAAGCATTCAGACCCTTTAAACCTTTCCACGTTTTATGACAGACTAACCCAAATGGTACATAGCTAAAGTGTAACTAAACCCAAATTAAACTTTTTTTTGCAGATAAGTTGTATGAATTGATCCTTAAAGGGTGCTTATTATGCAAAATTGTCTTCTTTGAACTCTATCGCAGCAACAGCAATTAGCAAACACCTGGTGAAACTATGGACAGCATGGAGGAGTATTGTTGTGATGACTTGCTGAAGGAGGAGTGTCAGAAAGGATAGGAATTTTTAAAGAGACAGAGGCTAATTTCAAGCTGTTGGATATGGCCATGATGTGAAGTCAAGTTTCTTTTAAGTTGTTTTTGATATGCACTTCACTAAAGTTAGCACGCTTCTTTGATTCTGCTATAAAGTGGCACTATGCCTCGAAAATACATAATATCCCCTAAGACGCCCCCACACACACCTTCTGTTACCATCCAAATTGTGTCATTTTGGTGTAAATTTGTTTAATTCTGCAATAATTCACCAAAACTTAGTGGTGCCCTATTGGTTACAACAGTACATCTTGGTCCATGTCTACGTCACAGTCATTCGGGTTTAACACCATCTCACTCAGACACCAAATACAGACCATTACTAGAAGAGAATCTCTTAGTTACTGGAAAAGACTTAAGACTGGTGGAGCATCACCTTATAGCAATACAACAACCTTGACACTAACCATTTAAAGGGTAAATGGCCAGGATTTGTATAGGACTTCATCAAATCCAAAGGGCCCCAAAGCGCTTTACACTACACTCAACCATTCACCCCTTCATGCACACGTCCACACAACTTTTGTTGCCTGCTCAAAAATTGTACACCCACGACAGAAAACTGTTGTTTATCGACAAAAACATTTTTCATGGAAAAGCAGCAAAGGAAAGAGAAATTTTGCGTTGTTTATCGAAAAGCTTTCTGTTGTTATTCACTGGCTTCCATCTTCCTGATTCTTTGTTGTAGAGCGGTGTGACACATATCGTTGAAGTCTGTGGAGACCCGGCTTTCGATTTGTGACAATGTTGTCTGCTCAGCATAAAGTGTCGTAGCAGCAGAGGCAGAGATGTGTCGAGTGGGTTGAGGTAATTTATGAAGTATGATGTTTAATTATTCATCTAGTTGGCATGCGAGTTGTGTTCAGGGAGTTTAAAAATGGATTGGAAGGTCATGTAGTCTTAGCTGCTGAATTCACTGTGCAACATATTGTTTAGCAATTAATGCATTGTTTCACACAATGTTTGCCATGTGCTTCTGAAAGTCTCTGAATTAGTGGACTCTTAGATTTAAAGGGTTAGTTATACAGGAGAAAAGCTTTTTCAAATCAATGGTCCAGTCAAAGTTTAGATGTATAAATCAGATTGAGGATCTGTGGCGAAACTTTAAACTCCCTCTTCACTGATGTACTTAATGCAATTTGACTGAGTTTGAAATAGTTCGGAAAGAAGGAGCAAAACTAGAGTGTTGGATTATGACAAGGTAAATCCATTCACAAATAAATTAAGCATTTTTTAAACTTTGCATGACATGACATATTCACTTGTTGGTGGATATGTTGTTATGTTTTTGATGTTTATCCATTTGAAAAAAGTAACTTTAGCCTTTTGACCAACTATTGCACCTGCAGTTGCTGCTTTAAATGATAGAGAAATATGGGTTGAATCAACAGATACATAATTTGAAAACAACCACTTCCAATTAAAAGTTATCACCAATAACATTTAGAACATACTTTCAGTACAGCAGTGAACATGGAAGTTAGTTTGTGCAGAAAGACCAGCCTTAAAGAAAAATCTGACAAATAACTTAAAGAAATTCAAACGTCTTGTTTCCTCTCTGAAGTTTGACTGTTTTCAAGCTCATAGCAACAATCATCATCAGTAATTTTAAAATAAAAAGACTTTTGCAGGCAAAAATTCTGACAGGGATCAAATCAAGCCATGGTTTAGCAAGCTGTGATGTGAAGAAGGCTTTGTTTTTACTGTTCCTTTCCAACACTGCTTTTGTATAATTTTGGTCTCATTAAACTTGTTGACAGTGAAAAAAAAGGCTAATTACAAAAAGTTTTAAGAATGAATGTGTCATTTCCTGTCGGAAAGACACCTACTAATACTTTGCTTTCTTGCTGTTTATGCCCTCACAGTCAGATGAAATTTGGCTCAGGCATAAAATAAGTCCAGACTGGCTGCATGAGCAAAAGTAATTGTTCTTAAACACTGTGTCATTTGTCAACTTTTTCGCACAGATGTATGCATAATTAAATCAACTCCATAAACATTTTCTTAAGTTTCTTTTTCTGCTAAATGTGTGCCTAAATATCTATTCACCCATCCATTTTTCAACACCTACTTATTACTATGAAGGATTGTTGGAAGGCAGGTACCAATTTCTAACTGTTGGTGGGTACGAGCTCAGGTGAATCCAGAGTAGATATGAGACAAACACATCCACACAGTGAGAAATGTATAATCTCAATTACAATAATCTAATTTTCAAATGTTCTCCACAGAACTCACTTTAAATGTAACTTGACAAGTCAGTGACAACCCAAACATAGTCGTGAGACAAATCCCACTTTTGGATATGTTTTTATTTGAATAAATTGAATGAAAAATAAATTCAAAGTGGATGACTATGTAAAGAAGCAAATTTACTCGAATAAAGACGCGTCTCAATGTTTTTGCCTTGTGGCAGTCGGCTCCAATATATTAACATATGTCTTATCTAGATCTACGCTGCAGAAATGCGAAGCAGACCATCAGACAGATTGAGTCACATGGTTCCTGTGTTTGCATCTATAAAAGCATTACGGTACCTTTTCTTTTGGTTGACAGAGCGCTTGTCTCTCCCCATTGGTTGGTTTTGAGCAGAACATCATAAGATGTTTTAGCACAATATCCATACACGCATACATGACTACCCTTTACTAATGATGATCTTTTTGCCTCATAGTTTTCTTTGTTGTGAATTATTTCCATTAATTGATTAATAAAATATTGTTTCCTTTTAACCTAAATACTTTCTTTTCCTATGGTCATCAAGCCATGTAATAGTCTACTAAATCTAAATATCAGTTATTGTTTCAGATTAATTTGATCAGCGATAGTTATGTTATTTAAAGTTTTGCTTTAGTTTTTCTTAGAAAGGCAGAATAATAAGCAACCATTTTAAATGCTAATAAACTGTTAATATAACTAACCATTATCATAACTAAAATTCATACATAAATGTGATATGTGCATTTATTCAATTAATAAAAGATTTAAACTGTTCCAATACAACCTGTTTGCTCACTAGGTTCTCATTCCAGGGAGTGAGCTCACACAATGTGGTGGCTAAAAAGTGCTACTATTAAATACTAAGGAATGTATGGAAATATAATAGAAAAAAAAAATCTTTTATTAATCTGACATAACATTGTGTCTTTTCAAACATCATGCCACATTTATTTTTGTTGTTTTTAGTCACATATGTTTACATCATGACAGCGATTAATATTGGGTAAATGTTAAAGATTTTTTCAGTAAAATCCACCTACAACCCTGAATGCAACTCAATTTCTGCATAAAAATAATTATTTCTTAACAAGCAACAGGCTTACATGTTTGTAAGCATATGTAAATACGGTAAAAAAAAATTATGTTGGCTGTTTTCAGTGCTTACTTGTAAGCTGACTGAAACATTTTGTAGCTTCAAATGAGGCAGTCCTCATGTCTCTGAAGTGATGAATCAAACTCTTATTGTTGTTGTTGATTTCAAGAAAAGCCAACATGTTCAGTTCCAGCTTCAGAGTGAGGTCAAAGTAACATTACATGACCACTTTTTTCCACGACAAACTGATGTTGCATTTAAAAAAGTAATAAAATAAACTGGATGGGTTGATGTCCTTGATTACTGTTCAGACTATGTTTGCGTTCTACCTTAGCCTCTTAAATGATGGGGGGGAAAAAGACTTGGACAGATGGAGACAGATTTTAACAAGCCTGGGAAAATAGGTAGATGGACAACAATGTAGAGCAGCTTCTGGTTTCATTTGCATAAACAAAATGTCAACTAAGCAGCACATTCAAAAGAGTGGATGGATGAATATTCATTGAATTTTGTTCTTTTATTTTTTTAACAAAGAGAGTACATTGATTGAGAAAAAGGAGAACAAAACAGCAAGAAAGAGGGCTAGATAATTTGTTGGGGCAAACCAAACAAGAAGATTTTTTTTTGTGGAGGAACAAAAATGTTCATGACTGTACATAATATGTGGAAAGTTTTTTTGGTTGAAAAAAGTATATAATTTATCTCCAGTTGCATCAACATGTACTTAACTGTTACCAAAAAAGGCCATAACACTTATTGTTCTGAAAATATCAATAGGACTCTAAAAGGAAAAATAGGTTTGGAGTAATAAGGTCCCAGTGCTCTGATAGAGCTTTGTTTCTACTTTATCCCCTGCCAATAATACCTGATTTTGTAGCGTTTCCTGTGAAGACATTCAAGCAAATTGCTAATTTTCTGCTTTAATAACAAGCTCATTTTCAAAGAGGACCAAATGTTCTCTTTCAAAAACTGTTAAAAACGGCGACATCTTCAAAGCAGCATTACAGAACTGAGTGACCTTAAAACTTTATACCTCTGACTAATGTTAATTACACTGACATTGATAATGTGCGTTCCAGTGCCAGACAACACCCTAGAGCTCCTGTGAAATCGCACTTCAGTTTACAGCCATCAATTATAGCAACAGTTCAGCCAAATGAAATTCTGCATTATGTTGCCTCGTCAGCATGCAGAAGACAAGACACTTTCAAGTTGTGCTTTTTACTTCTCTTAAGCCCTGCAAAAGGTTAATGTGGAAAAAAGTCAACAGTTCACCATGAAGGAAACAAACCATGGTGGGAGCAATAAAATGTACCAAGAAAAAGCTTAAAAATCAAAAGAAAAGAAGCTGTTTCTTAAGTTGAGTGTAGGAAAGAAAAAAAAGAATCATAAAGGAGCTGAGATCACAGCTGAAAGTTGCCAAAGAGTGATGATGTTACATTAAATCCAGCATCACTAATGGCCAAACACAACGAAAGTGGAGAAAGTCTTTGCCTCAAATCTGAATACATAAAGTGAAGATTTATATAGCAAATGATCCAATGAGAGCAAAAAGTCAGGTGAAATGGTTTTTTGAGTGCACTACTTTGGAGATTTAGCAAACTGGCACCATCCAAAATGCTTTAAAAGTGCTCTGTGGGAAGCCCAGTCTGCCACATTTGCTACAGATCAGGGCTGTTTCAAAACATCTAAAATATTTTGTTACACCGTTCGTACAGATAGAAGTCCTTTTAATGAAATAAAGAAAGTGACCCACTGTATAGTTCACTCTGTTATGAAGGTCAAAACTGAAAACATATATAATATTCTGTAATATGAGCCACTGAAAACTACAACTAAATTCACCAGGTGATTGTGTCAGAACAATAAATAAATAGACAGCATTACACAATGGTATTTTCCACTTAGGTAGCAATAGCAGAAATGAGTGTAACTTTGTTTTAAAGATACACAATTGTATTATATTAGTAAGTTAACGAACAAGGAGAAAATTATAAGTCAACTAAAATACATTAATAATGTATTTTCCTTCATCTGGAGTGAAAAAAATACTTAAAATCACACAACAGAAACAAAATATTAATTCTTTAGTCATGCAAAAACATACAAGGTTTTCTTTCCTCCTCTTGTGTTAAACAGAAAAAAAAAAATCATATTCTTTACTGTGTTCTCTCCCGTTTTACTTCCCAACACTATGATTTTCCACACACAATGTAAAAACAACCCTGATTTTGAGAATCTATTCAACATAATGGAAGCAACGGTGTGAATGAAGAAGTGAAGAGGAGACATAGATAAAGAGCAATGAACAAGGCGACATTTTTTTGCTGATGAGGTGTCAAAATCACTTTTCACTAATGACCCTCTTAACCCTGTATTAGTCACCTTGCAGACTTAGACATATCCTCACACTTTCACTTACAGGTTTATAAGTACTAAATCATTTTCCAGGATATGTCTGTAAGGAGCTTTTCAAGGCAGTCCAGATGATAAACCTTAGTGGCACTGTCAGCATTTAGAGCAAGAGAGGGGGAGCAAGATGAGCATGGATACCAAAGCAATACAGAAAAGAGAAAAAAAAACATCCTTACATAAAAGATAGCCAGCTTGAATTCAGTCAATCATAAAAATAGTCGCTTCTTTAAAATGACCAAAAACATCATGTGTTCTATTATGTTTCATTTGATTATTTTTATTTATTTATGTTAGGTTAATAGAATGATTAGAATATGTGAAAAAGGTTCAATAGTTGCAGGGTGCTTGCCAATAATATGACCTTTTAACTCAAAGTTGTAAGTGTGGGTAGTTATGCAAGCAAATCTGGATAGAATATTTAATCAATCAGTCAATCAATCATATTTTTAACTGGAGCCAGTGGATTAGTTCTTCATGGCAGCAGAAAATATTAACAGAAATGAAAATGAATTTTCAAAAGGGATGTAGTAAACATTCATCAGCGACTTTTAAAAACACCAGTGATTAGTTACGCATTTTGTCATGGCTGAATTACATCAGTTACCAATTATTTTCAATGGAAACATTTAAACCAGGGCTTTTCATACATGTTCGCCCTGTGGGTGCCATAGCTGTATAGTATGGGGAAATAAAAAAACAGTTAAAAGTCTGCAAACATTTAGTCAACTTCACCAAGTCCATGGCAAAGTCTAGATAGCTACGGTGAGTGAGGAGACAGAGTCTGGGCCAAGCGACATAAATAATAATAAAAAAGAATAAAAGCAAGGATTTTTAGGTAGCTCATCTGCAGATGCTCGACTGCCACAGGGTTGCCTACAAAGCCCTGGGAGTTTTTCTGGGTTTTTTTCGTTTCTTTATAGGAAGCTAAATCAATTTTAGTCGGAACAGACAATAGTTCATACTCCTAGCACTGTAAATGAACATATGGCGTTACTCATAGCTAAAGCAGGTAAACCTCACAACATGAGTGAAACATGGTGAAACATCAACTGTAGCAACAGAAAAAAAAATCACAGAAAAAAACAGCAACGCAGTAGAGATGGGGGTGCAAGTGTCTGCTTTCTGAGGAAATTGTTATAATTAGCAGAAAATAAAGCTTTTAAACGGTCTGTGTGTAATTGATCTTTATAATGTATTTCAGTTTGTGAATTGAGTTTTTGAAATGGATCAACTATTCAAAAATATTTGAATATATTGAGTCGAGTCTGTATTGAACCACACATCTAGTTTGTAGTGTTTTTCAGCAACACAACTGTGTGTGCAAGTCTGGTTCTCCTGCATAAACTGGCATAGTTATTTTTGACAGCTGTGTTGATGAGTGACTGTGAGTGTTTTTTACAAAGTTCAAACTTCACTCATTATCTGTGTCTAGCATGTACGTCTCTCCTTATGAGGCCACAGCTTGATGCTAAATAGACAAAATAGTCAACTTGAGTTTTCCCATCTCACTTCCTAAGTTTTTCCACATCAGTGTTCTCACTGTTCCAAATACGTAGTTCACACTTAGAGGCATTAAGTTCACTTTTAGACTTGGAGATTTTATGTTTTACAGAATCTAAGGTCCTCACACACCACACTTATGACTAATAACTAATAATATGTTTTTCATACAGCCTAACAAAGATTAAAATTACCTTTTTTCTTTGATAACTACAATAGTTTACATCTGGCTTAGGAACGTTTTTTTTTTATTTAGAAAGTAACAGGAAGTGGGAAGATTATTTATGTCGTGGTCTACAGCTTGGAGTTGTTTGATTAAATAAGTTCAACGTCTTCATACCCCTTTTGAACCTAGTGTACGCGCTGCTAAATGTGCTAATGACAGAGAAACAACTTACTGTTCCAGGAAAACTGTTTTTCTGCCATCATAATCAGTGGCCATGCTAGCTATTCATGGCAGCCTCTGCTCATGGACAGAAGCTGTAGCATTGCAGAGAGCTACAGCACTTCCACGAGGATGATTTGCACCTCCAAGACCCCTCCTCCTGACTTTGATTGGTTGTTTCTGACAAGCTGTGTAATTCTGCAGATAGTACTGGGAGTACTGGAAGAAGGCAAAGGACCTCAATTTCACAGATTATCTGTCTCATACTATATAGTTATAAATATGTAAAAAAGCATATATTTATTTTTTATAAAAGTTCCATACCCCAACTTTAAGGAGTATTTTTGTATGTTAAAAGTAGGGCTGTCAACATTAGTAGGCTAAAAAAGTTTAATGTGTTAATTATAAGATCATTCAGATTAATCACAGCATCTTAAAGACCTAGAAGCCTCTCTCCCACAGAGGGTCACCTAGTTCAAAGCAGCACCGTACACACGCACAATCTGTACTGGAGTCATCAATGCAGAGTTGCAAACATGAGTGAAAAGATGAGCAAGGCCTCATTGAATGTGAAGGGTCTGTGCAAAAACAAACATCCAAAAACCATGTAACTTATCAAGCATGGTCAGGCTTAGGGGTCAGACCTACAGTAAGCATAGTAATTAGCCATGATAAATCAGAGTGCTGAAGTCTGATTAATATTATTACGACTTTTTAATCAATTGGCAGCACTAATAATAACCCTAACCTAAATTATATCTTATATAGATATGTGCAGTTATCTTGAACTCATGAATATCTGCCAGTGGAATGGGGGATTTCAAATGCTACAGTTTCAAAACAACAAGAACGTTTCATTTTATGCCTTTTGCTGTGCACTGCAAGTCAGGAAACTGAAAGTCAGCTGCTTACACATTTATGTTGCTGCAAGAAACAAAATAAGTGCAGCATAGAAACAGGTTGCTATGGCAATAAAGCTAAGAAAGCTCCTGACCATGAAGTAAAGCAACTAAAAACTATAGTTAGCAAACCTTCACACAGCATGTCAATTGTAAACAGAAAGCCCGGCTGATTCATTTCAGTTTGGTTTCCTTGTGTTACTCTGAAAATAGCAATAAGCACTTTTAAACTTTTTAACACAATTTGGTGAGTGGTCCTAAAAAAACACTATTGTAACAATAGTAACAATCGTCGACTTCAGGAAGAACCGGCCCAGCCACGCTCCACTGCTCATCAACAGCTCAGCTGTGGAGGTGGTCAGCAGCACCAAATTCCTGGGGGTGCACATCACTAACGACCTCACCTGGACTGGGAACACCACGTCTCTGGCCAAGAGGGCACAGAAATGCTTGTATTTCCTGCGGAGGATGAGAAGAGCACACCTGCCCCCGCCCATCCTCAAGACGTTCTACAGAAGCACCATAGAGAGCATTCTGACCAGCTGCCTCTCTGTGTGGTGTGGAAGCTGCAGCGCCTCCGACTGGAAGAACGTGAGGAGAGTGGTGCGGACAGCAGAGAGGATCATCGGGGCCCCCCTTCCCTCCATTCAGGACATTTCATCCCAGCGCTGCTTGTCCCGAGGCCGAACATCGTCAGTGACCCCTCACACCCCCACCATGGACTGTTCTCCCTGTTGCCCTCTGGCAACAGGGAGACTGCTGAACTCTTAACTGGACTGCACTCAAAACCTGGTCTCCACTTCATACCTTGCACATGTACAGAGCTAAGTAACTTCCATTTTACTGTCAGTCTGGCACTTTATATTTTATATTCATATTTATATTCATATTTTATACTGTATTTTATTTTATTCTGGAGTAACCTCACAACATTGGAACCTCAAAACATTGTCCTGAGCCGTATGCAACGAAATTTTGTTCTGTATACACCCTGTGCATGCAAAATGACAATAAAGTCAGTCTAAGTCTAAGTCTAAGTAACCAAAGTAATATTTTAGCAACAGTAGCACAATCATTGTTGTTTTTCTGTTTTAGCAGCAGTTGGAGTATGTTATATACTGTATTTGTGTTGACTCAAATGTGTGTACTCTTTCTTGCAACAAAAGGGTACTGGGTTCATATCCAGTCCAGGGTCTCTGCACAGAGTTTGCATGTACTCTTGATGCATGTGTGGCTTCTCTCTGGGTGCTTTGGCTTCCTCTCAGAGCCTGAAAATTTATGTTAATTGACCTTTTTAATTTGTCCTTGAATGTGACTGTGTGTGCCGTTTGTTGTTCGTCCAATCCACCTCTGCGTTTCAATGTGATGAACTGGCAACCTGTTCAGGATGTTGCCAGCGTCTCGCTCAAAGGTTGCCAGGGATAGGAACCAGTGCTGAACTGTTCATTTTAAGAGCCCAGCTAGAAGAAACAGACTAATAAGCAGAAATGACAGAGAAATAAAATTTGTTTTGAACTTAGGTTAGACGATTACAATTTGGTTATTTGCCCAAGTACTGGTACACACAAAGACACACACAGTAAGTAGCATGAGGCCATTCAAAACATGTCAAGTTTCCTCTCACTGGTTGTTGATAATATTCCTCCTTGCTTGTCACTCAGGACTTAGACTGATTCCTTTTTAGCCCATAAGCCAAATTTAGTCACTACAAGAATGTATCAAACAGTGATGTTATCTCTGAGTAACTCTGTCTTCACATTATCTGATTTCCCTTCTGTCTCTTTTCTATTCTCTACTTTTGTGTTTTTCTGCTGTTACCCATATGCTCCTGATTCTGCTGAAACTTTTCATGCATTCTGCCCTCAGCCTTTCATCTGCTGCTCTATTGCTGGGAAACCTTCCCAAAATAATTAAGTGTGAGAAGAACCTGACTTTGCATATAGATCATACGCACATCTGACAAGAAAAATGTCCACATCTCTCCCTTATGAAGGCCTACCGTAATGTGATGGATGACTTGCATTTAACTTCCCCAAACTTCAGAGACGTTTCTCTGATATGATTTGATTAATGGCAAGGAAGAGATGTCCACTACATGAGAGAAACTATCAATGAGGGAAATACCCCTCAGAAGATCTCTGATAAAGTACTTAACTGCTGGTTCTGTCAGTCAGCTTCTCACACAGATTACTAAGAGCTTTTACGTGTGATCCTCCACACTGAACACATTTCTTGGAGGAAATCAAAAGATGTCTTTGAGTAAAAGATGAAGATATCTTTAGAGATAAGTGGCATACCATGAGCTGTATATAAACATGAACTAGTTTGATACCTATGCATTCACACCACTCTGGTAAAGGGTACTAGAAATAAAGAAAATAAATAAATAAGAAAAATGGCACTACTATAGGGAAAGCCCTGAGGGAATCAGGAGACTGTTCCCTTAAACAAGCATGCATCACCTGTCAGTACTAAACTGCAGGCGGAATATGAAAATCCTCAATTATGAAAATTAGGTGTTATTTAAGCCTGCATGTTGTGGAGCAAAGAGCTTAATTAATCCATCTCTGATGGTCCAATGTCTTCTTTGCATCGGGGGAGATCATATCCCCAGGGATTTGTGACCTCGGAGCGAATCTTCTAATATGAAGCAGATGTTGAACATAATCAGAGCTGCATCTTAATTTTAATGAACCCTGCAGGGTCATAATAAGTGCTATTCAACACCACGCATCACCATAAAGTCTCTGAAACCAAAGCTGCTTCAAGCGGTGCGACATTATGGACTGAACTCAAGGGAAATAAGAAAATTAGAAGCACGTTAGGGGATATTTTCTATTAACCCATGCCGTTTCATGTCTTTCAGTACCAATTTCTGTAGGTTACTCAAAAATCTACCTGGAATGCTAAAATATATGTTTTGTTCCTAAAAATCTGAAAGACGTCCTGTGTGTAAATGTATTCAACCCCCCTTTTAATCTGGTGCACCAGAATAAAAGTTAGTGGAACAGACTGCATTCAGAAGCCACTCAATCCAGTATTTCAAGTGTTACAGGTATTTTTTGCCTTAACCCTTCAGTTGAGGAAATACAAGATGAACATTAAATTAATCAATTTCTGTAAAATGAAATGCTTAACAGGAACATCATCTCTACATTAACTAGTTTTATCTCACATTTTTTAAATCAGTAATTAAACTTACCTTTAGTCCAATTACAGAAAGTGCAGAGACAACACTTGTGCAATGACTTCAAAATAAAGGACACAGAACAGCACTTTCCCCTTTAATAGGAGCAGAGTGTTCTGAGTCTTGGCTGCTGATGGAAGGTAGACGCCCGGGTAAAACTCTGAATCATGCACATCATTAAAGGTACACTCCGCTCCGCTCTGCACATTTAGTGTCTAGCTGAAGCAGATGACATCGGGTTTGCTGTGTTAGTGCAGTTGTGATCTTATATTGCTGCGTCAACATTTTCCCTGTTTGCAGATGAAGGGGTCCCACATTGAATTGCCAACAGTGTTTAGCAGACACTGTACCTAAAAGCACATTAAAAGCATAAATACTCTTAAAAACACTGAATATATTTGCATAATATTTTTACCACAGCAGATAAGTGTTAGTGGTCAGAAAGTAACATATGCATCAATTTAAAAGCTAGACGTATGTAGGAATATGCCTTTTGATTTAGCTTTTAAAAATATTCAAATATTGAATGGAATTTTACCCTGAAAGTTGTCAAAAGTAAAAACCTAATGGTAAAAAGCTCACTGGTTGATTATATCATCCGCTGTTAAATTTATGTAGCTTTCTTTTGCTGTATTAATGTGCATTATTTACTTAACATAAGTTATTTACTTGTATATTTAATCTGTATTAATTGTTTGTATGAGATATTCTTTCCCATCTTAGGACGTAAACATAAATAGTTGCTACAACAGAAAAAGGACTAGACAAAGTATTTTAAAAATATAAGTCAAGGCGATAGAGCTTAATGGTTAGTCTATATATCTCCTTATCATAGGCTGTTTATATTGTTATATAACGTTTAGCAAAAATATTCAGTGGTAAGTATATCTTCTGTAGCAAAAGAACAGGGGCTATTTTCTCATTTAGAAGCTAAAGTTCTGTAATATATCCTGCTACTGGAAAATATATCATGTCTCCCACTAAACTGTGGATTTCTGCAGATCCTCAAGAGTTACAATGGACCACATCGCTGCATCACTGATGAAAGCTTTTCTTGTCCAGTCTGTCCATTAAAGCAGACAGCCATGTCTTTACAGGTTTGCAGTTGTGCCATAATCCTTCCTTTTGCAGATGATGGATGTTGTGCTCAGTGACATGTTCGAAGCTTGGGATATTGTTTTATAATCCAACGCTGCTTTAAAATTCACAACTTTCTTCATGTGTAGTCAATCTATCTTAGACTTAATTCTGTGTGCTAATTTTCTCCAACAAATCTTCTAGGCCTTCCAAATCAGTTGACTTTTTACTGAGATGATAATTATGCAAAGACTTAATTCACCTATTAGTTGGCTTTGGAAAGCCATTAATTGCACTGGGTTTTGCTTTGACATTTGTGGTTGTAAAGTGATGTGTAAAAACATGTTTTAAGGTGTATGAATACTTTTGCTGGACACTGTCTGTCCATCCCTCCATACATAAACACACACACACCTTCATACATACATCGTGAGTCTGTACTCCTCTGGATATTTTCCCTTGCCTTCAGTAAGATGTGACTATCCTTGAATTACCCTTAGCACTGTTGCATGTTGGTTGCTTAGCACTACCTACACGTAGACTTTGAAAGACATGTCTGTCAAACTTGTCCTTGTAAAAGTCATCTGTTGGTCTGCCATCACCAAACACATGGCTGCCTTACCTCCATTCTATCACCTCATTTCCTAACTCTACACAGATCTCTATCTACTTGGGAACAAAATCCACCTTAGCATGTCATGTTTTTTAATATCCCCTAGTGCCCTCTATAAATATTTATTAAAGATGTGCCATCACTGCGGGACAGAGCAGGGCCTTCTGCTCAACTCAAAGCAAACATCTAATGTTTAACTTCTGTTGCACATTTCCGATGCTGTAAGCAAAGCAGACATGCTCCAGCATCATGTGAGGACATTCGTAGCCCCACAGCTACAAGCCTCCTCATCCTCATGGCTGCGAGCAATTTAGCATTTCAAAACTCCAAAGCTGGTGAAAATGTGAAGCAAACTTAGATTTAGCATCAGGAGATACAATTACAGCTGAAACCTGAAAAGTCAGAAAATAGACTTTTAATAAGCAGAAAGATATTTTTAGACTTTCCACAAATTCAGAAGTTTGCACACACCACATTTAACAAGCCTTTAAACAATTAGGGAAGGCCTTCATAAATATGTAATTGCTTTGTAATTGAACAACATTTGAGTAAACTGGAGGAATACCTTAGAACTAGTACCAACAAATGTAACATATGATGTTAAACATATATGCACATATGTATATATGTGTATGTTTACATATTTATATGTAATTTTTTCAGTCATTTAGCAAATGAGAAAAATTTGGGCAGAGAAAAAAATATTTCCTTATGCAGTGTACATAAATATATGATGTCAGTTGTATATATTTGTATTCATGTGGAAACCAATGTCATCGATACAAAATGTTTGCATTTTGAAATGGAATCAGCAATTATGCATTATCAACAAACTTTAGATGCAAAAATTAGAAGGTCATGACCTCATGTTGGATGGTTCTCTTTATAGTCACTGTAATTAGTTTCTAGAACACAACATCTGCTAAAAGAAACTTCTAATGTGGGTTTGTTTATTAGCTAAAGGGGCTCCATAAAATTCATATTCTTTTTCCACCCTGTGAGGTCCCTTTTTTCCATCTCTCTTTTTTCTATTACACACAACTACCCATTGACATCACCCCCGAGGTCCCTTCACATTTACGATCTGCTGTCGCGCCATCTTTCCTGCTTCACTCCACCTCCAAGGCCATGCCTGGCCCAAATCTAAGCAGCTGCCAATGGGGTAAGCCTTCCTTTTGTGTTTGTGCGCATGTAGATTGCGTGTGTCCATTATGCAGTTATCAGCTATGGTGTTCAGTTCTGCCCTGATTGGTTTGCACAGGCTCCTGCAGACTTTCATTTCCTCCTCAGAGAACGTGAGCTGCAACAAGAAAAGCAGCAGCACCGATACTAACAGCAAGTTTTCATTTTTTTGTGAAAAGTTCAGACGTGCAATTAGAATGTCAAAGTATCTGATGATCCTCGAGAAATCATCATATCGTTACATTTGATCACGCAGACAGTAGGGGAGATTCAAAACCTCCCTCAAACTTTACTCAAAAATTAAAATTTGCATTAGTTAGGATGCATGGAGATACGGAAGGCACAGCTTTAGATTTCACACCAAGCAGACCGGCAGCACATCCTGTCCCTCCCACAGCTTGCGCTCGTCTTACAGTGGGAATGTGATGTTTGAGTTTTGAACTGGCATATGGTAAAATAAGCATGAAATTTGGCAATTTCCTTCTTCCGCAAAGCTGGCATTGCAAAAGAGAAAATGGCTAAAATTCGTCAGAAAGAGCTTGATTTACTGTGTAATTTTGTAATTACCTAATCAACACATCATTCTGTCTGATTTGTGAAAAAAAACAAAAAAAACCTCATATTTAGAAGAGAGAATCAACCCAGTTTGTGTACTAAATCCAATTTACACAAATAGTGAGTGAGGGAGAAATAAAAATATTTCATTTAGGTTTTTTTTCTTTTACTATCAATAGACAAGCTGAAGAAAATGAGACTCTAAATACAGTTTCTTACAAAAGTATTCATACGCTATGAACGTTTCCACTTTTCATCACATTAGGAGCAACTTCACTGAGGAGCCTTTTCCAATGAATTATTAGAACATAGCTGAAAAGTTAATATATTTAGTAACTCAGTTCCAAAATGTTAAACACATTATGTTGAATATTAGACACAGACTAATAAAGCAACATGCCGAAGAAAGTTGCTGAAGTATTTGATCTAACTGGAAAACACTACAGTATGTGCTATGTGTGGAAAACAGCTCTGCATATCATCATGTAAAGACTGTTCCCCCATAAAACATGTGGCGGTCTTATGCTGAGGGGATGTTTGTCTTCAGCCAGTGCAAGAAAGCTAGTCAAAGTTGATAGAAAGATGGATGAACACCAGGTAATCCTTGGGAAAAAAAAAACTTAAACATACAGCTGGTGATCTAATGGATTGGTTTAGATCAAAGCGTATTTATATACGAATGGTTTAATCAAAGTATGACCAAATTTAGCCTGACAATCTCAAGCAAGACTTAAAATTGACATCCATGTGCAGGTGCACCTCAATGAACAAGAATATTATTGAAAAGTTCGTTTATTTCAGTAACTCGGTTCACTAAGTGAAACACATTAAATGGATTACTACACTGATGTTTTCAAGCCTTTATTTCTGTGTAATTATGATGATTTTTCACTTACAGCAAATATGAACACAAAATCTAAGATTAAAATATTACATCAGACCAATAAAAAATATTTCTAATACAGAAATATGACCTTTTTGAAAAGCATGTTCAATACCTGGTTAAAGGTTAAGTTCAAGAGGTATTTTTAATCTGACAAGCATGCCTTATTGGAAATCATATTCCAATTTACTGAGTTTCACTTCTTATGCAAGTAAATAAGAGAGAAAAATACCTATTTTCACCTGAAAACGTAACAGCTGTGTACTGTAAAACGAGGTGCAATTGTTTTTTTTTTTTTTTGCTCTTAAGTTTAGAATCTACTGATATGTCCAGGAGTAATTTGTTCAAAGGTTTATAGTCGTGACTTTAAAATTTAGGAAGCTGTTGTTTCCTGAATGCATGATAAAAATGAAAAACAAGCGATTTTATTAATATAAAAAATAATGCTTGTCTCAAAGGAAAGTAGTTAATGTCCATTTAAGGTGGCATCTTGAAACACTATTATTATATTAGCATTGCTAAATATTTGAAACATGACCAATAAGGGCAAAATAATATGTATTTTATAGTAAGTGATGCTGCAGTTAGAGCATCAACTGTTTAGGATCAAATTCGCCGTTTCTCTCCCAAAAACATTCATGACCTGATACCATGTACGTGTGCAGCAGCTGGAAGTGTTCATAGCGGCCCTCTAAATCAAAAGGTGTTCCAAAGTACCTTCCTCCAGGCGCAAAATAAAATAAAAGTCGAGGGATAATTTTATTGTCCAGAACAAACTCCTTTCAATCTTTCAGCGAGATGAATACTAATGACAAGACCGCAGGCAAGCCTTAGATGTGTTTTATTACCCTCCCGATGCCTGCAAAAACAGTGTGAGCGGAGAAAAATGATCACCAGATTTTCTTTCGGTCGGAGGGACATGCAAATTGGAGAGAGGTCAGAGGAGAATTTAAAGAATGTGGTCAAAATATTCTGCAAGTGAAGGAAACGGTGCAAAATTCATACTTGTGTGAACCTCTACAGACATTTGTTTAAATCGGGAATTAAATTTAACAAGAGAATCTTTTAATATGATGTTTAATCTGATGAGAAACACTATTCATTTTTAAGGTTGTACTCTAATAATTTCTTACTTCCCATCAGTCCATTTTAAATTTTGCACTGTTTGACCTTTTAGGCAATTTGAAAGATGGTGTTAAAATGCCCATTTAATGGCTGATTTTACAGCAAAATGTGCATTTGACATGAAAAACAAGAAAAGTGCATATTAATGAGCTTATGTCTCATTTTCTTCATGTTTCAATTGTATACTCCAGTAAATAATGGCAGAAAATCAGCTCCTGCTCAAGACACTTCACCCGCCCTGTCTGCTAGTGGTGGTCAGAGGTCAAGGTGAAACAATCCTTCCAATATCTTATAATATTAATTTCCATGTCACAGATAGTAAAATACATATAATGAATCAACCTCTTGTTTGGAGGATGTTAATTAAGCAAAGATTTTATTTAGATGTAAGAATTCAAACAGCACTTGGAGAAGCATCCAACCCGTCTCGTGGCACCAAAACAGCAGGATGACTTGACAATAAAATCACTGAGGATCCTTGGTCACTAGACTGTGTTCATTCTCTATGCCAGTAACCAATCCTGTGTACTGGTCAATGGATGGTAGTTTCCACGACCTTCATCACTGACCCCAGTACTATGTTTGCTATTCATCCTGGCTTCAGCATACAAATCTCACTGGCAACCTGAGAAATGCAGCAGAATTCAGAAATGTTTCTGTGGAGATGGTGTGAAACAAAAAGCCAGCAGTGTTTTACGTCGAGATGCACAAGCTGTGAAAAATCCATCCTGTTATCCAGGGGACAAACAGGCAAAACCAGTAGTATGGTTAGCAAATGGTTCTGCTGCCCAGGTTATTTATCCAACATTACATTCTGTGCACTTTCACTTAACTCTATTAGGAATTTCACAATTTGGTCAGGCAGCTACTAGTTCATAGCAAGTTGTCTGCTGCTTTCCTTATATTTTGGTATTTAAAGCAAACTATGTTACTGTAGAGCCTCTGAGGTGTAAACTTTATTGTTTAATTGGTTTAATGCATTCAACTATCTGCTGGTTTCATAAAGACACCTCGTATTAGTAAACACTACTTTTGATTCTGCAAAATACTTACAAAATCAAATGTTTTATAAACATCGTGTTTATACAAAACTGGAATTAAGAATAAAACAAAAGCTCAACTAATTTTTTTAAATGTTTCCCATATTTTAATTGTAGAACAGACAATCTGCTTACATCCATATTTTACCACATTTTTCAAAAAGGTAAAAAAAAAAATTCTTAAAGGTTTATTTTAAATCAAAACGTACCAGCTCTGTAGCTCATTAGTACCCACCAAGGCAGTGCACCAGCAGCAGAATATTTCCTTTTTTACAGTTTGTAGTACTGTAATCTTTAAACCACTAGAGAGTAAAATCTCATGAATTATTCACGTCAGACGGATTATACCAACATGCCAAAACTAAAATAAAATAAAAAAATCATCTCTGGGTAAGTGCACTCCCTATTTAACCAAAAGAAAAAATACTTTTGTCATGTTTTTTGTCTGTTTTTTTTTTTTTTACTTTAGATTTGAATGTCCTTCACCAAAATAATTAAATTGGAATTTAGAATTAAAACTCGACAGGAGTTAAATCAAACTGTGCTAAAGTGTCACTGAGTAGCATTGTCTTTTTGAGCACTGACCTTTAAAATCCTCCAGTGACCACAAGTGACCTTTCAGGAACAAAGAAAGCCAGAAAGTCGCTGCAAATGACACACTTACTCTTTCCTTCCAGTGATTAGAGAGCTCTCGGGCTTAGCATGCAACATTATTAAATGAAATTAAAAGGTCTGATGGGCTTTCAATATTACCAGTGTTGATGAATATATTTTACTTTTATGCAATCAAGTAAAATTGAAGTTACATTTTTTGTGTTTGGTCTAGCTTTTACTTTTATCTGTAAAATCAGTAACACTTCCTTTAAATGCAGACTAAACCTTTCACATTAGGAGGGATGTGATGAGCATTTGCACCAGTTCATTCATGGCCCAAGTTAGATTACACTTTTATTACCTTTCTTCATAGCTTCCTCTGCCTTGATGATGTTTAACTGGACAGGTAGAAAATATAATCTGTCCATAAACACAATACATACTGTGAGATAACAAAGGATGTCTCTATTCAGTCTATATTTTTACATTTTATTTTTGCTTTTACGTAAAAATATGAATAGGACTCCCCTCTATATTTAAGGGTCAAATTAGTTTGACCCAAAGGCTGAAAATAATGGCTGGTCTGAAAAAAGCCAAGACCAAAGGAGATTCTGCCTTCCTAAAATTTGGTTGGTACTGACTCTATTCATGAAACTTCATCACTTCTGCCTTGGATGAGTTTTTATAAAGAAGCCAGGAACTATCTACCTGGAGAAAGGAGGTAAGCAGGTGATCTTTTTGTGATTTTTCTTTTTATAGGCCTGTGAGGAGTATTTGGTACCATACAAGTTTCCTCAGTTTTTATTCTTTCTTTGTGACACTAAAATGATTTGGATCAGTGAAAACAAAAAGATAAAGATGACTTGAGTAAATAGAGTAAATGCAAAATCCAATTTTAAATAATAATGTAATTTATTAAGAGACAAAGCTACATTGGCTATTAAGGGCTTTATTGCAGTCGGCTATTCCAACATGACAAACACACATTAAAACTGGTTGTTGACTACAGAAAGGAGGCTAAAATTAAGCTTCTGCAATGGTGTTCCCGATGCACCAACCTCAACAGTATTAAAAAACAACTTGGCTGCATACAAAAATTGTACAAGAATCTTGTACATGATTAAATAAAACATGTATGTATACAAAGTAAAATTTAGCATAAATTAAAGGTGAAGCACCCTTGTTTTTAAAATGTATTGGGTTTTTATCCACAAAGTGAGTGGTCTTAATAAAGAAAGTAAAACCTGTAATTAATAATTTTATGTCCATAAGAAATGTATTGCCTTAGTAAAAGCAAACTGTCCACAAGTACCACAAGTGGGACAGTTTGGAAATAATTCAAACAGAACTGAAGTATTTGCACTCTCATTGACAGAGAATTTGGTTCATATTCAGGAGTACAGAAGCATTTCAAACAAGCAGGAAAAAAATGTGGTTGAGTGTCTGGATGTTGTGGATGTTTGTAAGTGTGAAATATGTGGGGGTGTGCGTGTGTGTGTGAGAAAGAGAGAGACAGATAGAGAGAGAGGGCGATCCTTCAGCAGGCAGCATTCATGCATTCATTCATGCGTGCGTGCAGAGTCTGTCTGTGCATGTTTACACACAAATTTGATTATGTTAGTCCTTGCGTCTTCTGCATGGAAATCAACAATAACATTATGACCCAGGGGAGCCTATTAAGCAGAGGCCTCTCCATTGTGGTTGTGTGTGTGTTTAAAAATAGGAGCCATGTGTTTGAGTGATGGGTGAACTTCTCCCGTTTACTCAGAGGGACTCAATTAAAACGAGACCGATTTTCCACCCTTACTTCCCTCACCTGCAGCATAATTACTCAGGTGCAGACCTAAAAGATGGTCCACTTACAAAGCTCTTGTTGTGAAGACTAACTTCCAATTATTCAACCAAAATGTGGTGGCTTAAATACCTCTAGCTTCTGTAACATAAATCATTTATAGCAATAAGAAGACTTTTTTTTCAGAGCTTGATGTGAAGTTGAGTTCAGCTGAAAATAGTGCAAAGATTTCATAACCAGTGGTTAGGAGGAGAGAGGATAAGTGTTCAGGAAATTAATTTCAGTCCATAAATGCACTCTGGACTGACAGACGCTGGAGAGTATGTGTTTAAAAAAAACCCATTAACCAACGTCGGAAAACTCCATCTTAATGATTGCACAAAAAATATGTACAAGACCATTTTACTGTAAATAATTTAGTTTACTTCAGTGATTCAGTTCAAAAAGTACAGCTCACATAATGTTTAAAGAAATTATGTTTCTTAATTTTGATGATTGTGGCTTGAAGCTAAATAAGCGAGGAGAGTTGTCAAGGAGACGGTCATTGACGCCCTCCACAATAAAATGTAAGCCACCAAATATCATTGCAGAAGAATATGGATGTTCACAGACTGGTGTATCCTGGCATTTTAATGAAAAGTTGAGTAGAAGGAAAATATTCTGGTAGAAAAACGTGCATGAGCAACAGGAAGAAGCACAGCCTTGAGAAGACGGTGAAGCAAAGCTCAATCAAGAGTTTGTGGGAGGTTCAGACTGGACTCAGAGCTTCAAGAGACAAGAGATTGTGTCTGTGTTAATGGGCTACAAGAATCCTGGTGCTACAAGAAGCCCACAACAGAACAAGAGACATCAGAAGTGTCCTTTCGGGGCCAAGCAGAAAACGAGCTGGACTGTTGCTCAAATGTTCAACATTCTCTTTTTAAATTAAAGTAACTGCATTCCACGTTCCCAGACACTGCATAAGACCAAATTTGTTTTAGGTCCAATGTGAAGTGCCCACACTCAGTGGTGATATAAAGAGTCATGCTGGTGTCAGTGCCTCTTTATAGAGCTTTATGGATCTCATTTCCCATTAGGATGAGGTACCTGGCCACATAACCAAAGTACCAGTATCTGTTTTAATGATCATACTGTCATTGCCTTGGATCTGAACTAAACCCTGTACAGAATTTATCAAGCACTGCCAAAAGGAGGATCAGAGACGACAGGAATCCTGACCAAGTATTGAGTGCCTTTACTGAGCCGAACATAGACCTTTCAATAGATCAACATCTCAGAATTTAAAATGCATTTTTATTGATCCTATGTAATCTGATTTTCTTAGAAATGTAAATTCAGATTGTTATTAAATGTAAGCTGTAATCATCAAAATAACAGAAACAAAATTGAAATGCACCACTTTTTTTGCGAAATGTAGACTACAAGAGTTTGATTTTTCAATGAATTAATGGAATAAATAAATCCACTTTTCTATATTCTAATCTACTGCGATGCACCTGCACTGCATATCAAACAAGTATTCCTCACATTAAAGCAAATCTTTCCATGGTTTAACCCATCTTTTTAACTTACATTAAAGAAATTTTAAAAGTTGCAAGAAATACTCAGACATCACAAAGTCCAGAAAACAGAGCATCCTGTTTACCTTCATAGGGTTGAACGTGTTTCAGTGCCTGCGCTGTGATCCTTAAATGAGGTGCAGTGTGCTATCACAGCAGGACAGCTGCAGAGGCATGTCGCTGGAGTGTACCACCAAAAAGACTTCATGCTAATTGGACTGTCAGCATGTTCATTACAAGACCAGAGAAAGCCGGACAGAGGGACTGAGATGGGTAAAAATCCACCCCGTGATGTTCTGGTGGAGCGTGGAACTGTGCTCAAAAACACAGAACATAACAGGGATGACAGGCTTTCTTATCTTCCACATTGCACAGAGAAACAGCACGAGATTACTGGCAGCCAAATAGAGGAGGATAAATCTGAATGACTTCAAATCGATTCCTCAAGTTGCCGTTTGTGTGTGCGTGCGTGTGCTTTGAATATCTCAAATTCAATTTTTCTCTTCTTCTCCTGGCAATGTGAAGCCAAACATAATGCCAAGCATAATACATACAAGTCTTTGTGCATTAGCATGAGCAAATACAATGTGTCAATCAAATGTCAGCAGATTTTCTCACAAGAATACAGACATGCACAGATCCCTTTGTGCAACAACAGTAAGGTTGATGTTATCTCCTGCCAGTCTAAGCTATGTATTACAGGAAGTAATGACCCAAATGTAATCTCATACACAATGTGTCTCTTTCTCTAATTTTGAAAAAAAAAAAAAAAAAACTTTCCGGCCTTTGATTAGATGTGTTATAAAATGGTGAAACACAATACAATTAAAGAAATGCTTAAATTAAATGAATCTATGTTTGTAAACATAAAATGTAACACGACTAAAAACGGCAATAACTAGAGATTCAAAGGTTAGCCTCATGAAAGGACAATAAAGGAATTTTAGCAAAACTTAAAAATGAATGTACACAGATGTTATAAAATCTCTTTAAAATATAGAGTCCTCGAACATCATAAGTAATGAATGATGTAATTTTGTTTACTTTGCAAACTAATAAACTAGAACTTAGGACGTAGTGTGACTGCCCCTGTGATATAGCTAAAAGGTGTACTTTGTGTTTAAATAGGATCTTTGTATCCTCCATCCATCCACTTAATCCTGTGCAGTCTTGATTTGGGGTACACATTGAGCAGGTAGGGAAATTTAGAATTTCCAAATGACCAAACATTCATGTCTATAGGCTTTGGGTAAAAATTAGATTAGCTGGAGAAAACACTGCATTGCTGTGAGAAAACAGTACTAAGGCCCGTGATGCCATTCCATGATGAATATCTTTATTGTCAGTTAAAAATGTTATCTTAAAACAAAACATTGCATAAGGTGCCCTCTTATGCATAATTGGCTTTTTATCAAAATGTGGTTCACACTTCACATTTTATTTAACTGTACCAAAAGATTTATCAAAAGGCAAAGGGAACATGAACTTTTTCCAGTTTTTTGTTTCTGGAATTTGAGATTACTGGTTGTGTATTTCCCGCAAGCTATTATTGATCAGCAGGAGCTTCGCACACCCTGCCAATGGAAAGGTAACAATGTCTCCACTGACTTACTGAAAGTGGAACCTGTTTCAGGGCAAAGGGCCCCCTTACTCGTGAAGCTTATACTGAAGGACACGAGACAGTTAATTTGGAGATAGAAGCTTACAGCAACCAGAGGGAATCCACTTTCTAGCTCCCACACTTGAGACTCAAATGGCATTACTAAGACTGTAATCTAATCACAGGCCAGTGTGGTAATGGTGTCCTCAGCTCAAGCATCAGGAAACTCCTGGGCATACAAGCAATTAATTAAGTTAATTGCCTGGTTCACTTAATTGATTACCTTGTTATTTTTGCTAGCCTTGATAAGGCTCTCTTCCACTGTGAGATAATGTAGACATAATGTGAGCATTAGCCTATAGGCAGCGCTGGCTTCAGGTAGCATATCTTTTCTGCTCCTCTCCTGATTCCTGACTCATTTAGTGAAATGCCAAAGTGTGCTGGGTATGCAGTACGAGGTAATTGATGCCAAATTACCTTTTCATTGTCATAATGCATAATTAGTTTTATTTATAAGCCATTAACCCAATGTGTCCAGTTCAAAGGAAAATTGATAAAAATGTATGAGGGTCCCGTCACCAAGCAACGCCAAAGTCGTAAAGATAAAGGCTGGTTAAAGAACATGGCATACTGCCGAGGTACATCGTGCTATTGATCAGCAAAATAACAACAAGGAATGTGGGTAGATGCTTTACACTACAGTGTTGGACAGAAGTTTACATACCATCATCATCAGCATAAATATCATTGATTTTGGCATCTTAAATTCATGCATACAGTCAGAAATGTACGTATCACAATTACAAATTTATTTAACTATCTCTTGCAAGTTGCATAGAAACCGCATGCATTTTGTTGTCATAAATCAGGTTTTATTTGAACACTCTTCTCATCAGCAATGGCACAGCTCACTCAACCTGCTTGGTGTTCTAACTTTTTAAGTATGGATCGAACTATCTGAGCACTATGACAATTAGGTGAATTGTCGCTCCAAAGTTATGGAACAGGTACCAAATTCTTGTTTTAACATATCCTTGAAGTTGGATCTTAAGCACGAATAGTCAGAACCCAAGAAAACCAAAAGTCCCACATTATCATGACATCACTGCCATATGAAGAGTGATTATAAACTTTTATCTGGCACTGCAGATCAGTAAAGTCAGACGTATTTCTCAGTGAAATGAACCAGCATCAGATTTGCCCTCAGACAGCTGCCATTTTAACTCGACTTTAGGGTAGGGCAGCCAGTTTTTCTCTCTGCTCCCGTTGTCCTCTCTCCCTTTGCCTCCTCTTTCTTTGTTCCCTGTCTGAAACGACCCAATCACGCCCTTCTCCACACTTGCTCACTCTTCTCCGTTCTTTCCTCCATCTCACACTGTTCCTCCTTCCTCTCCTTCTGCCATATTTCTCAGTGCTTATGAAGGATGACTATTCCTCCTCGCCTCAGTGTGTTACCTCCCTGGCCTCAATCTTTCCTGACTACTATGACCTTGTTAGAACTTGATAATAAATGATAACGAATGAATATAAACGTCTGCAAGAGGAGCCGTATGTGTTCTTTTACTACCTTCGGCTTTACCCTTGAAGATGAATGCGCATAGCTGCTTCATCACCAGTAAAAGGTTATTAAGAACTGAGCTGCTGGTGGTAAAATATCCGTCATTCTGTTTGGTTTTTACTAAAAGGGAGATTCTTTCTGAAAATTCCTGAGTAGAAAACTTCTTCCTAAAGTTCCAATAAGGCTTGCTGAAAAATAAGCATCACCCACTTCGCAAGCACACCTTGATTTTTTTTTTTTTTACACATCTTATAAAAGCCAATTACCATTCTCTATCATGCTCCATGGCACCATTAAATGAGCTCATTAAAAACCTTTAGGATTACAAATCAAAGTAATTGCCAATTAGGATTTACCTAATTGTTAAAATCTTCCAGGATCTGATGCTTTCTCGCTACATTTGTGGCGCTGTGTGGAGCCATAGTTCTCCGTATACTTGTTTATCGGTGGCACCATTGTGATGATTGATGTGCACAAGCGGAACCAGCCGGGACCGCATTTTGATTTACTCCACACAGTAAATACTACCGCTGAGGCAGAAAGGAAAAGGGAGTGCAGTAACTGAAAGAGCTAAACTCGTGTCTTTATCTCTAAATTGTGCAGGCATGGTATTTCCCCTCAGTTTCTTACTTGAGCCTTGTGACTTTCTATAAAAGCGATAAAAAAAAATCATATTTATGGCTTGAAAGAATAATTAGACTGCTTTACAATGACTCGTTAAATCTGGATGGGCTTAGCAACGTAAAATGCAAAAACAGCTACCTGCCTTACCAATATGGCAGTGCTTAAAAGTTTATTTACCATGTTCACCATCTTATTTTTCCAGGAGGCTGGCTTCAGATCCTATTTTTCCTTCGTGAACTAAACTAAATCCATGAGAATAAAAATATTTTCCCTAGCCAATAAGTCTGTGTACTAATATTACCAATCAAGTTGTGGCAGCTGTATTTCTGAAAGCACTGGATTTTATTTAGGGGTAACAGAGTTGAGGGAGGTTTGATACGCCATGTTTCTTTCAAATATTATTTTTGCCAAACGGTTTGAAAAAGAGTGTCATTTTCCCATTTCTCTTCACTTCCTCTCTTACACAGTCCTACGTATGTCAGAAAAAGATAAAAAAAATTTACTTGACTCAACCTTGTGAAGCAGTTCACCCTCTCACTGGTCTTAATAGATGACATACAATAATTATTCAAGCCCCTATCTCTATTTATTATTCTGTATTCATATCAATGCTTGTTCAAAGCACGGTTTGATCTCACTGTCAACCTCCATTATAGAAATGTTGACCTCTACCCCTCCACCTCCATATAATCCGGTTTTGAGCCCTAGATGAGCAGCCGCAGTCATGTAGGCTGCTCCAAAGTCAATGCTTAAATCAAGAGGTTGGCTTGCTCTTTCCACAAATCCCCCTCTTTGAAGACATAAGAAAGAATCAGAAAGCTCTTCTTAATGTTTTCCTTAAATCCACTGGGAGGCTCTAATTATCTGTACAAAAGCTTATAAGCCAGAGCAAGCTGTCAATTAAGCATAGCTGTGGCTCAGCTGACCAACACAGCTCCCTTATGATCTGAAAAAGTTTGGATTTTATTTCAGACTTTGATTATAAGGCATTTTAGTACACCTTGTGCATTGTATATCAGAAAGCTCGTTAATTTGCTGCAGTGCCCCAGGTGTTAGCTATGTAAACAAAGGCCTCAGTGAAACACTGACCATTTAAATAGCCCTGTAAATCAAATTTGGCCACGGGGAGTCAGGAGCCAATTTTCTTAGCATCTATCACAATTTATGGAGCTTTGGAACAATATATGGACATGCCGATGGGTTTCTCTAAATTAACTGAAAGGGGCATGATGGAGAACTGCCCTCAGTGGAACATTGTGGGTTAATTTCTTCCTTCCCACTGAGTTGTAAAGGATGAATTTATCAAGAACCCACAGCAAAGGTTTCCCAGTGCCTGTCTGGCTCATGTGGATGAGTTATCTCATACAGCCTGAAATATTCATTACGTTTTTCTCATGCATTTGTCCGTGTTGCATCTGAAATTGTCTTTTCCTACTTAGATCTCCTTCACACTTCCTTTCATACTGTTGTTTCCACTTCCGAGTTTTGAAGTTGTGCTCAATAGAGCTGTGTGCAGAAGGTTTTCTGGTAGGCAAAAGAAATAAAAACACAGGCAGTTTTATTTGTTGGCAGGCTTGTGCTTAGGGTGCTTGAATGTGAACTGTGGGCACTGCCTCTGAATGCTTCAGAATCCTCTTGTGAAGGAGTCGGTTACTTTTGGCTGAAAATGAGCCTTTGAAATGCTTAGCCACTTTGCAGGCATTTTGATTAATAAAACATATTTATAAAAATAGATTTAAAATTAATTTTAAAAGCCAAACAAACAGAATATTCAGAAAAGCCTAGTGAGAGTGCTCCTAAATCAAACAGGATTTTTAAAAATGATTTCCTCACATGCTGTATTAAGATGAATTTATTATGAATGTATTTACATCACCTTTTCACATTGTGTTAAGCTACTATAAACTTTGATGTATTTTATTGGGATTTTGTGTCCTAGAAGAACTCTAAGTACAAGATTATGAGTTAGAAGAAAAATAATACTTGGTTTCCAAACCATTATTAGGTGATCTGGTTAGATGAGCTAAACTATTTGTCCTAATTGAGACCTGGTGTGTGTGCTGGAAAATTAACATTGCACCTGAAGACATTGAGCACATGGTGAAACAAGGTAGTGATGGTATGATGCGTAACTTCAGCACCGACGGGAAATTGGTCAGAGTTGATTGGAAGACAGATGGCAGACTGCTCATGTTAATTACATTTTGGATTACACATTAAAGTGCCTGGTTATACAACCCCTGGCAAAAAGTATGGACTCACCAGTCTTGGATGAGCACTCATTCAGACATTTCATGCTGTAAAACAAACCCAGATCAAAAACATGATACAATATTAAGGTCGTTCCAAAGTGCAACTTGTTGGCCTTCAGGAACACTCAAAGAAATGAAGAGAAACTATTGTGGGAGTCAGTGAATGATACTGTTATTGACCAAGCACAGGGAAATAAATATGGAATCACTCAAGTCTGAGGAAAAAAGTGTGGAATCACTCAAATTGGAGGTAGAAAAAAAAGGACACACCCAGTCTATTTCCGTTCCCTAAATGGACACCTGCCCCAGATTAGATGTGCCCGTTAGTGTGCAGTTCAAAACACCTGCAGTCATGACACCTTGGAGGGCTGCTGGACGAAGTGGAGTGGTGAGAACCATGGCTCCAACAAGAGAAATGTCCCTTGAAACAAAAGAGAGGATTGTGAAACTCCTTGAGGAAGGTAACCCTTCACGCATGGTTGCTAAAGATGTGGGCTGTTCACAGTCAGCTGTATCCAAGATATGGACCAAATACAAACAGCATGGAATGGTTGTTAAAGCCAAGCGTACTGGTAGACCAAGAAAGACATCAAAGCGTCAAGACAAACAACTTAAGGCCATTTGTCTTGAAAACCGAAAAAGTACAACTAAACAGATGAAGCATAAATGGGAGGAAGTTGGAGTCAATGTATGTGACCGAACCGTAAGAAATCGCCTAAAGGAGATGGGATTTCAATACAGGAAAGCTAAACGAAAACCAGCATTGACACCTAAACATAAAAGAACGAGACTCCAATGGGCTAAGGAGAGGCAATCATGGACTGTGGATGACTGGATGAAAGTTGTCTTCAGTGATGAGTCAAGAATCTGCATTGGACAAGGTGATGATGCTGGAACCTTTGTTTGGTGCCGTTCCAGTGAGATTTATGAAGAGGCCTGCCTGAAGAAAACAACCAAATTTCCACAGTCCTTGATGATATGGGGCTGCATGTCAGGCAAAGGCACTGGGGAGATGACTGTGGTTAATTCTTCTATCAATGCACAAGTTTACATTGACATTTTGGACAGTTTTCTCATCCCTTCAATTGAACAGATGTTTGGTGATGATGAAATAATTTTCCAAGATGACAATGCATCGTGCCATCGGGCAAAAACAGTGAAGGCATTCCTTGAAGAAAGACACATTCAGTCGATGTCATGGCCTGCAAATAGTCCAGATCTCAACCCAATTGAAAACCTGTGGTGGAGATTGAAAAAAATGGTCCACAAGAAGGGTCCAACCAGCAAAGCTGATCTGGCAACTGCTATCAAAGAGAGTTGGCACCAAATTGATGCAGAATACTGTTTGTCACTCATCAAGTCCATGCCTCACAGACTGAAAGCTGTTATAAAAGCCAAAGGTGGTGCAACTAAATACTAGTGATGTATTTTGAATGGTCTTTTGTTTATGCGTTTTTCATGATTCCATACTTTTTTCCTCAGAATTGAGTGATTCCATATTTATTTCCCTGTGTTTGGTCAATTAAAGTATCATTCACTGACTTCCACAATGTTTTCTCTTCATTTCTTTGAGTGTTCCTGAAGGCCAACAAGTTGCACTTTGGAACGACCTTAATATTGTATCATGTTTTTGATCTGGGTTTGTTTTACAGCATGAAATGTCTGAATGAGTGCTCATCCAAGACTGGTGAGTCCATACTTTTTGCCAGGGGTTGTATATATATATATATATATATATATATATATATAGATAGATAGATATAGATATATACTTTTTTACCGTCATATTCATTCAGCCTACTTTATAAATACCTGAGAAATACTAAAGCAAATTATTAATATAATTCTGCCCATTGGCCATCCTGTACTTTAACTACTGCGCTGAAAATAGAGTTAATATTTTAAACTGTTTAAGATATAAATGTGAAAAACAAAATTAAACAACATGAACATTTTTGCAAAACAGCGAACAACTCCAAACTACGTGGCTGATTTCTTTTCTCTTTGTTTTTTCCAGTTCAGTTGCTTTCTGTAAACCATTCATTGTAGTTCTGAATACCAGCCAGTTTTTGGAAAACAGCACACTCAGTCACCCGATCTTTGGTGTCCTCCACTGCAGCTGCAACATGGCAGCAGTAATAGAAAACCATAAAAGGCTTGTACGTGATGACAGACTAATACCAACTGATTTAAACTGTGGCAGACCTAGCAGACTTGTCTCTTCATAATGGCTGAGACAAATGCAGGTGTAGGAGCCAACAGCCTGAGGTCAATAATCTTTGTTTATTGCCTTCATTACGGGAAAACTGCAAATGTTAATAAAATCGATCCCTTTCCATGAGTAAAATAGCCCAGAATGTAAAGCTCCCTGCTTTGTTTTAGGATTGAAACAAAGCAATCCTCTTGATAAATTTATCTCCTGATAAATTTGCAGGATAACAATCAAATTCAGATATTGATTATACGCTGTGCCGGATTTCAAACATTATTTTACTTTTTTATTTTTGCTGCATGATGGAGAACATGAGCGGGAGGCACAGAGTAGGAGAGCAGCTGCAAAGAGGGAAGCAGAATGACTGTGTGGGATTCAATTCAACGGAACTAATATTAGCAGTTATACTGTTGGGCAAATGTGCTTGTATGGCTCAAAACACACACACACAGTAATTCGAATCCCAGAGATGAGTGGCAGCATGAAATGTTGAGGAGAGGCATGACCAGGATGTGACTAGCTTCCTGCCCTTGCTTTGAATGCTAAAAGGCTGACAAATGGGTTTGGAGGAGTTAAATGAGGACTAACCTGGTCTGGATAATTATCAGGTAACTAAGTTTGCACAAACTGGGCTGTGCAGCCACAGAGGCCAGTGGTCAGAGTGGCTACAGCCAGGATGACTGCTAATTAGCCTGATGTTGTACAGTAGGGTCATGTGAGTGGGTTAAAATCAAATAGGGGGAGAACATCTGTAACACTTCCACAGCTACAGTGCCTTCTAAATGTATTCTTTTCTAATTTTATTTAATAGACCAGCACAATTTCCAGTGCACAGATGTGAAGTGGATGAAAAAGATACAAACTTTTAAAAGTTTTTTTCTTAGGAATAAAAATCAGAAAAATGCAGCATGCTTTTGTATTAGCATCCTCTGAATCAATATTTTGTAGGAACATCACACAACCATTGCCTATATCTGCCTATCTTTGCAAGGCTGTGGGTGCTTGTCTGCAGTATTTATTTGGTCAAGAAACAGGGGGGCACTCATAAGAAAAGATTTAATAGCAAGACAGGCATGAGAGACAGCCAGAGCACCTCGAGAAAACCCACATATGAATGGGAAAAAAAAAAAAAAACGTGCACATTCTGCACAACTCCAGAGACGTTGCTAAAACTATTTTCTAGTAAAATAGTACAAGTCACTCAGATTGGCTTTAAAGCAACAGTGAACATAAATGTTCAAAGTCTTATCACAGATTCTAATTGAAATTGAAATCTGAAATTTGGCTTGGCCATTCTGACAGTTCAGAATCAAATCCCTTCATTCGTAGCTCTATTTATGTTTAAGAGTTGTCGTCCTTCTGGAAGGTGGACCACCATCCCAGTTTCAAGTCTGTAGCAGCCTCTAAGATATGCACAGCAGGATGCTTCCTCTACCATGTTTAACTCTTTGCACAGTGCACCATTTTGGGGTTTTATTTGTAAGAAAAGTCTTAGAGGTTTATGGATGCAATTTTGTTAATATTATGATGGAAAGGTTGGAGGAGTATATATTCTTTTAGATCCATTATCTGCTTCTTTCTATATAACTTTTTAATAACCTTTCCATTTATTTTTTTTTACACCAACCTAATAATGCTTAGAGTATTAGAATGACTGCTGGAGTTCATCGCTGCATCAGTCATTGGGTAAAAGGCTGGAAACAATCTGAAGAATAAGACCAAACATACACACAACCTACAGGGGAATTTGATCACAAATTAACCTCCCAGGCATGTTTTAGACTCATGGAGGAACTGGAAGTGTCCACAGAAGATCCACATATGAATGTGGGAAGAGTCACAAAAAACAAGCAAACAACAAAAAAATAAATAAACAATGAATTTGTAATCTTTGAGGGTTCCACTCCCAAAGCACAAAACAATACCTTTCCTGGCAGCGTAAAATGGCCATTGTTGCAGGTAAGTAGTTCTCCTGCAGACTTCCAGACTTTGTGTGGTAACACTGCCACCTTCTGGTGAAAATTGATTAAACGTATGCAAAGAATTGGCTTTACACAGGACTGAACTGCATGTAGTTCATAACATTTGCACCAATACTTAATCAAGCAAATAATGAGCAATAAAACTTGGGGCTATTGGTGTGAGTGTTTCTGTCAAAACTCATGAGACAGAGGGAGCCTTCAGTATAAATATTTATGCCTGCCAAACAGATCAATGGCAATTAAAAAGGTCAAGGGCAGATGATGATGAATGTCCGTTGTATGTATTGATAAAATTTGACCACAATAATGAATTACAAATGACACACTTACACACAAGCTTCAGACAGCAGAGAAAATCAAAGGGATTAATTCATTGATCATGCTTAATCTGTCATAATTAATTCCATAGGAACAACGGTGATGAGAGCAAGTCTCCATTAAGCAGATAAATTATTCAGCAGGAGGATGTGGTGGACCCAAGACAAATGAGCTTGTGGGACCGGTGCAGCAGCCACGGACTAAAGCTAATTACAGGCCATTCTTGGAAACAAGCACCGTTTTTTTGTTGTTGTTTCGATATGCTTATTTGGAAACCTTACAACGGGAGGCGTAGGTTGGAAGTGGGAAAAGCTTCACCTTGATTTCAGCTGATTTGACTTTATTATGTCTGTCATGCACAGTCTCAAGCTGTTCATGTCATATATATTAAATTTACTGATCACATCTCTTTATGTGAAAGTTTATCAATTAGGGATTTCATATTTATTTTATTTTTTTTGTTCGGATATACTCGTTTTTAAACAAATAAAAACCAAAAACTGCGAGTAAATGTGATTTGCAGCTTTTGGAGTCCCATTTCTGAATATAGACTGTTCTCCTTCCTATAACGCAAAGAATATGCATTGGATTTTGGTTGCAAACATTGTTTAGATTTTTTATTAAGCTTGCAATAAATTAGAACATCAATTTCTACGAAGAAAAACCAACATAAAATATTTTTAACACTGAAAGGCATGTTCATGTACCATATTTATGGATTCAACACTTTCTCTGATCGCTTTTTGCATAAATTATTACATCACTGTGACATGGAGGCAGACAGCGGAGACTTCCTGTTGCTTTGATAGCAGCCTTCAGCAAACCTGATCTCTCATCTTCCTCTTGAAAAAAAAAATCCCTTCGATTTTCAATGGGGGTTTAGGTCAGAAGAGTTCGCAGGCCAAACCAGCCCAGCGAAATCATGATGATTAAATCAGGCAGTGTGGGCAGGTAAAAAGTCCTACTGGAAAATTAAACCAGTATCTTTACTAAAGCTTTTCAGTAGAGAGAAGCATGAAGTGTTCTAATATCTCTAAAGCTTCTGTTTAAAAAAAAAAAAATCAATTAAGAGAAAAACAATTTTATGTCAAAAATTGGTGGAGACGATCCAATATATTGACACCTATGAGGTGTATTTGTGATGAATCAGGACATTTTATCCAATATAATTTAGGATGTTTTATTCAAATTACTTTTCAACATTTACAGGTGGATGTAGGCACAGGGTAAGACACACAGGCCCCGATATTTGTGTGCATTTGGATATTTTATCTTAAATTCCTGTTTCCTCCTTCTGACAGATCAAATGTCTCTAATCAGGCAGTCGCTTTACACTCCTAAATATTAGGAAGTTTTTCATCAAAAGCTGACTTGGATCTACCATTGCTTCAACCAGCTTTTCACACCTCAAGCTCTTTTTCATATTTCATAACTCATTTTTCTTCCTGTGATAAATCAAATCAGTTTAATCACAACGTTTTCTGCATGTATGTGGGGACTCAAAGAACAAACTGCTACATAACAGGAAATATAAAAATCACATGAGGGCACTGATCTTTCACATAAGCAATACAGGAAAAGCACTGCTATGTACACACAGTTTGGGCATTAACCCACATGTCTGAGTATGGACATATGGGAGGTTAAAATATGAATAGCTCTAGATTTTACATAATTTCTCCAGATTGTTTTTAATTACTTGAGTAATCCAACAAATTATACAGCATTCTGGAAAAAACTTGTGATAACATTTTGTATGTAAGCGTCCAGTTCTCCAGTAAGAGTCGTCTTCTTTCATCCAAAGCAGACACAGAGGACTAAAAGAAGGTTTCTCTGCAGAGCGGGCAGGTGGACTTGTTGCTGGAAGTGAACCATTTGTACTATAGAAAAAGAAAAAGGCAATATCAAAGCAGGCTGCCACTGGTTGCTTAAAGTAAATTAATACTTCAATATCACATGTCTCACCAGACAAGCAGAATGGAACTTCTTCTTGCAGGTACGACAAGCTTTCTTTGGCAGGGAGTAGTTGGAGCCGTGAATAACAGAGAAACAGATCATGCAGTCCTCGATGCCCTCGAAGCGCTTATCGACGTTGTTCTTCCACAGAGCCAGGCCCTCCATTATGCTGCCGTTCTGACCGCACAAACAATGTTGTTGTTTTTCTACCTACTAATCCCAGCAAATAAAAATACCCGGCACTTTAAAAACACCTGAGTCTTAAGTGCCTTAAAAGAGTGTATCGATTGTTTTTCTACCTGATGTGTGAGGTAGGTGCTGAGCTGCAGCATCCAGTTCCTCCACTGCTGCACGGCGACGCCCACACGTCTCCCACTCTCCACAGTGATAGAGCCCAGAGGGTAGTTCTGCGGCAACTGAATCACCAACTCGATGTAGATATCATCCACGGAGTATATGGCAATCACCTCTCGCGCTGCTGAGCGGGCTTTAACCTGAGGAGACATGATTAAAATTTATATATATATAGTCTTAACACCATAGGGGAGTCTTCCAGTCAGATAATCAGGCAGCGGATATACAATTAAACACCCAGATCACACTTAATGGACTGACACAAATGAGAGTTCATTAACTTTAACAGAACAGTATAATGTTGCACCTTCGTTAAAGTGCAACGATGCATCACAAAATTTGGTTAATGATTTAACATCATACCTACTGGCAAACAAAAGATGGAAAAGTTTAACAAGTTTCTTCTTCTAAAAAAAACCATCTAGTTTAGAGTGAAAAAGGACCAAGAAATGAAAGGTGATGGGAATCAGTTATTTTTATCTTGACTAGTGTATGGAAATGTCAAAATCCTATCTTTTTTTATTCTGTGAATGCACCACCCAAATCACCAAGACAAGCCAACAACAAAACTCTGATGTGGATGATGTTATTTGGTGATGCAACTCAAACTTAGCCATAATGAAGACAGAGGAAGCACTGGGATGCTGGAAGCCTTTTGTACAGCATGTCAGCTGCTCATTTAAGTTGCAGAAGAGCACAAGAGTCAAAGACCGTCGGCGGATCGCAGAAAGACTGAAAAAGCCAGGAAATGATGCTATAATCCAGTTTAACATGTCAACTCTAAAATTATTGTTTTTGAATAATTATTAACGTTTATGGTAGGCTTTTCATAGAGAGACTAGGAAGTCTAGACGACGAGTCTGGATCAAACTATTTTCAGTGCCGTTCTTCGTATTTTACTGCCCTTAGCAATCTGTATTGTCTACAATCTGTATCAGCAGAGTTTAACTCATAAAATTAAGAGATCAGAAATTGGCTATTAAATTCTGATAGGTGAATTTCCAGATGACAGTGTAAATTGTTTTCTCTTTTTAACCCTTTGGGATCTGTGATCCCACTGGTATGATTACACCATGCAACATTTTCAAAGGTCAGTAGCAAAAAAAAACACTTTTAAAAAGTGCAGATTTTAAACTAACCCTAATTTTGGTTTGATGTTCATTCATCATGTAGAGCTAGTGATCTGATAGTAAGTTAATGTTAATCCAAAGTGTATAAGCTTAACGAGTCAATATTCAGCCTTTTGTTTCCTCCTCTACCTTAAAAAGTAAACTTCAAACTTATGGTAAATATGTTTTTGACGCAGTACATGAAACGTTAAACTAAAACCAAGCAAAAGGGGTTCTAAGCTTCCCAGAGGCTTTCACATAAGAAAATATAAAAGCCTGCACCAGAAACTAGAAACTATATTCTAAATCAAGAGAACATAGCTGACAAATCAAGAAATCTATTTCTGTTATATATGTATATATAGAAACAGCTTAAATGTGCTACTTTCCATTATGACATGAGTGATTAGCTTGCATCTATTAAACTTGACATTTTAGAGCGACTTAAGTCTAGAAAATTACCGTTTCAGAGCGGGAACAAATTAAGAGTTTAACAAATGCTTTCTGAAGGCCGTCTTGTTGGGTGTGCAGAGTGCATTTAGCCCGCTAACTTACAGTCATGCTGTCAAACATCTGAGTGCTGTCGTGGACCGAGGAGATCTCCTGGGCCGACAGAACAGGACTGACGTATTTACTGGTGAACTTCTCCACTGCAGAGCTCACTCTCTTCTCCTGGCTGTTCCACCACAGACGCACCATGGCGGGCAGGTCCTGCACTGTGCTGTAGTACACACTGCAAGCCAGGTGGGGGAGCTCCCACTCAACGCCAACGTTCTCTGCAGTCAATTCACAGCACGGAAAAAATGAAGAACTCAGACCCTTTTAAGCTTTTTATGAATTTTGGTTTTTATTTACAGACTCAACCGTTAACGTATATGATTGGGCTGAACACACCTGCATGCCGCATGTCAAAAATATTTAGATGTTAAAACTTTGAAAAACGTGGAATTTTCCTTCCACTTAACTATCCTATACTTTGTATTGATCTATCACATAAAGTCCCAAAAAATACATTGAAACTTGTTGCAACTTGGTGTGAAAAGTGGTGCAAACACATTTACACAGCATCAGATCTTATTTCATTTGCTTTATACGTGTTCTTAGCAGGATTTGCTGAATTGATGGGTATAGTTTAAAATGTGCAAACATTCAAAGGATAGGAATAGCTTTGCAATATACTAAAAGTTTCAAAGTGACTTACTGTCAACTGTGAGAAGCAGACTCTCTGTGAAGAAAGTTTTACTCTCCTTTGTCTCTGTCCCCTGGCCCGGGCAAATCGGGTTCTCAGGCATCAGTTTGAAGAGATGGAGGAGCAGCTTGTTAAGAGAGCAGCTTCTCTTCAAATACTGAGCATAATGGGCACGCAGCTACATAAAAAGAAAAAAAAAGTGTGACAGTACATCAAAACCAACTCCTTTAGTCTTCATAAACCCACTCTTGCAGTAGAAATTAGACAAAGACTCACATGGGAGGGGGAGGATTTGAAAAAAGTAAGGAGCAGTTTCCACGCAAGAAGGTAAGCCAGTATGCAGGAGTATTCCACGCTGAGAGGCTGGACCACTGCAAACTCTCCCACCTGAAGCGCTGCCAGGATGCTGTCACACAACTCTTCACAGGTCGACAGAATGGCCATGAGCGCAGCTGGAGGAGATCTGAGATCAAACAACCACAACTTGGAAAAAACTATATATATATTCGTTTCATTTTATTTATTGTTTTCATTTCTTTTTTTTCCAATTATGCATTGCGATGAGGCAACAGAATTTCCCCACTTTCACTTACAGACATGGCTCATCTCTGTCATCATCAGACCTATTGCTATCGCCTTCGCCATCACATTCAGGCAGCTGTGGCATCACTCTGCATTGACAAAAGAAAAAAAAGCTTTTTTAACATTGTGTGCAAAACTTCAGCTAACCTGACAGCACGGATCTGTAATGTTGAACAAATTCAACACTATAGATCAGACTTACTGAAGTGTTTTTCTGACAGAATCGAGCAATTCTCACAATAAGAAAGAAAAACCCTTACTTCTCCAGCATATGGTGAACAGTCACCTGCAGAGGCCTGGCCTTGAACAGCAGCAGGGGACACAGAGTGTTCAGCAGGGTCTGCAGAGGCTCTGGCAGGTTGGTCTTTTGGTCCGCTATAAATCGTGGCGGCAGGGAATTTTGGTTTAGTTGCTGGACTGGAACACAAGTCAGAGCCAAACCAACCGACTGGAGAACAGCCATGGGGAACACAGGATCATCCGGTTCAGGAAAAGCCTCTGATTGAAGCAGAGATAATAAGTGAATGAAGATGTTAAAATTAGGACTGGCATTTATATTATTTACAATGTGAGAAAACAACCTATCTGGATTGAAATCTTATTTAGGAGAAATCCATTCTTATCCATTTTGAATACTTCAAATGTAACATTCAAATGTTCATGGAAAATCATGCGCACTGAGTAGTACCTGAATTATTTTCAGGCAACATAAAGGCAACACACGTACCAGTGATTCTCACTGGCAGGGGCAACAGGAGGTTGTAGATTCCCTCTATGAAGAAATCTTTCCATTCGCCGGCCAGCTCTGTTGGCAGCTTCTCCAGGACGTCAGAGGATGGCGCCGCGAAGAACTGGTTCAGCGTCACGATCAACGCAGCGTTCTCGCACACAAACAGCTGCACCCAGGGGTTCCACAGACAGCTCACATTCTCACTGGCAGTCTGGGTTTAGATAAAGTTAAAAACTGAGTTATGGTTAAAAAAAAAAAAAAAAAAAAAGCAGCTCAGCTAAGAGAACCTGATGACAGGAGAAGTATTATTCATGAGCTCCACAAATCTGGTCCATAAGAATGGCAAGATAAAGCATTTGTTAAAGGGAAGACATAAGCCATTCATGGAGAAGAATGTAGTTTAGTCAAATTACAGTCAAATTTAACTCTTTACTAAAGTAACGTAACACAACTAACAGCCCACAGTGATACATGGTGGTGGCAGCATCAGGCTGTGGGCTTGCTTTTATTCACTAAGGACAAGGAAGTTGGTCAGAACTGATGGGAAACTGGAAGGAGTTTAAAACTGAGCAGTACTGGGAAGAATCTGTTGGTAGAGCAGAGTCGTATCTTCCAGCACGACAGAGACTTCAAACACAGCCGGAGCTAAAGTGAAATAATCTGTGGCAAACTTTGAAAATTACTGTTCCACAAACGCATAGAAATGTGTGGTTGTGATGTGATAGAATGTGGAGTGAATAGCTTTGTGAGGCAGTCTAAATTATAATACAAAACAATCTCAAAATCTCATGTGAGCTTTGTCTCACCTCCAACCAGGCCAACATAGAGCAGAGCAGAAAGTCCCACTGGTTTCCCCCAAGAACAGCTGGACAGTGAGTCACCGACCAACACAAGAATCGAATCATCTCCACATTGAGGTTCAGCTGTTCAGATGTCGTATCGGACAAGTCACTGAAATACACAAATGTGGCTAATTTAACAGCAATAGATGAACTGATCTGTAACAATGTCAGTCGGCATTTTCTATGGTCCTGAAAGCATAAAGTGCTTAATCTACAGATTAACCTTGTTTTTTAAAGACATGCTGCAAATCTTGAACATGTGAAGGAGCCACAATGTTAGAGTGTCAACTTAGAAATTAACAATTGTAGTATAACTGCTTAAATCACAGGAATATCTGCTAGTGTTAACTCAATAAAAATGTTAAAAGTTGCTTCAGTCACCAGCTAAAGAGAAACCAATCCTCTCTGCTGTTCCTCCATTCCATCAGAGTGGCAAGAACAGCCTGAATGACCTCGTCTTCTACCGGCGTGTTGGCGTTCAGGCAGCACAGCAGCACTGCCAGACTGCCATAAACATCTGCAACACACAGCCAACAATTACTACTTGCATATACAGTATAAATCTGTAAGATATAGATTCCTGTATAGTGCTACGGTATCTCACTTTCTTCCTCTTGCCAGTTGATTATTCCAGCAGTAGCCAAAGCAATCAGAGTTTCTCTGTCTTCTTTAGCCATAAGTGGGCAGAGCACCTGCAGTGTGCTGAGTTTGCTCAGATTCACTGGGAAAAGACTGATTAAATAAACATATTTAGTATAAAACAAAACAAGAGCTACAATTTCAGAGCTAAAAATGTTCCAAACCCCCCCCGAAAATCAAATACGTTCTCATAAATTACTAACCTATCTGCACTATCGTAAAGTCTTTTTAGAGCTCCACTGCAAGTGGCTGCCAAGTTGTTGGTGTGGATGTAGTTTTCTAGAGTCAGAGTCCACAGACCTCCATCTGTCACAGACCTTATGGTCAGAAAAGGAGAAGAATTTAATTAGAAGATCATATTTAAAATTACTGTTAGAAAAATGAAAGAAAGCCCGAGGTGAATCTGACCTTGAGTAGAGGGTCTCTAGTAGAGATTTCATTGGAACTTTGCTATGGAGTCCAGCTGATAGTCCCCATTCAGCCAACAGGTTGCGATAAGCAGATGCTACTGGGGGCCGGAAATCGAGCTCCTTACACCACTGCAGCGCATACAACACTTCTGAAACTGTTGAAAAGGAACAAACTTATGAAAGCATCGAAAACTGGTGGAAGAAAACAACTTTGTTCTTAACAGAGTCCTGTGTGTACCTGTGCCTGTAAGGTTTGGGAGGAATGAAGAACATGGCGCCTCCTTTTGGCCAGAAGCTAGAACTGCAGCAGTCTGGGCCACAATTCCCAAGACGGCACAGACACAGAGGTGAGCTGGCAGCCTGTTTGAGTCTCTGGACTTCCACATGTCCTTAGAGGGTTTTTCACAAACTCCTCTGTGACGGTTGGACAGCAAAGGAGATTTGACCCACTGAAGACAACAAGTGAAAAATAAAAAATGGAGGTACCACATGAATATTGCATGTTTTCTTTGTGCAGTGCCTTGCAAAGTATTCCTACCACTTAAATGTTTGTTATTTTGTCACTCTAAGAGGACAAACATCAATTCATTTTATGGGAATATTATCCAAGACCAGCACGAATTAGTAAATAAATTTGAAATGGATGAAAAATTGCAGTTTCCAAAATTTTTACTCAATTCTAAATATGGTGAAATGTATCAAGACCCTTTTCATCCTATTGGCCTAAAATAAACCTAGTGCAACCAATCATCTTTAGAGGTAACCTTACCTATAACACCTTGGTGTAATTTAATCTCGGTGTGAATGCAGCTGTTCTTTGAACTGATCAGTCTGTTTAACATTACTCAACAAGAGATTAAGTAACATACTAGACAGGTCAGGGGAAGAACGTTTGGAAGAGGGTTAAGGCTTCAGTTAGGCAATAAAACAAAAACATCTGATAGAAAACTGTTCAATCCATCATCTGAAAATGGAAAGAGTAAATCAAAGATTCCTAAATCTGTCACATAAAATTTCAATAAAATACAATGAAAAGTAAAATGTCTTGCTGTAATGTAGCAGCATTTGAAAAAGTTCATGAGTAGGATTATTTTTGTGAGGCCTCGGTAAAATATTCTCTTTGTAATCACTATACAGATGTTCTTGAATTTTCCCATAGTCAGGTACGGACTTGCTGACCTGAGGAGACAGGGCGTGTCTGATTCTGGTCCACTCCGTCTGGCTCGGTGTCAGAAGAGCAAAGAATTGGCTGAGGACGGAGGATGCTTGGCCGCCAACGGAGACGATTGTTTCCACTAAGCTTTGGACAGCTCTGACTAAAACCTGCAAGCTAAAACAAACAAAAAAATAATAATAATTCAAGATAACACAACAGACCAATCAAAAAAATAAGATGCATGTACAAAGATTTACCCTTTAATATCGAGATTGCTGGTCAGAAGCTGCTTCATGACCCAGACGGCTGCACTGTGCAGGAAGCCGCCTTGGCGGACCTCGCATTCACAGTGTTGCACCAGTGACCTGACTCCAGCTGCACACACTTTCTTCAGCTTATCCAACAGTGATTCTGTAAAAGTAATGGCAACATGAAGTTGCTCTTTCTTTCTCTCACAGCTTAATTAGACATTTTTGTGCAATGCGTGTGTCAACCCACCAGACAGGTGAGTGTGTCTTTGATCTTGCGCAGTCAGCTGGAAGACGGTCAGCAGGAGCTCCTCAGCAGAGAGGAGCAGCAGGCAATCCTGGACGGAGCAGAAGAAAGAGGAAGCCACGTCGCAGATGAAGGAGATGAGTGGCTCCATGTTGCCCGCGTCCGACAGACTCTTGGTCTCGGACAACGTAGTGTGGAGCTTCTCCAACATTTTCTCCATGTACACCTCTCCTATTAAAGACTCTAAACACAAAACACGTCAAAATGTAAGACGCATCATCTGTTTTGTCAAGCAGAAAGAAACTCTTTGCAGTGTTTCTGCACAATTTCTCTTGAGTTACCATTGTTGTTGTTCTGAGAGAGAACGAGGCCAATGAGCGTCCAGCTGTTGTTGCTGGTGGGGGTTTTGGGAGCAGTCGAGTTGTGTTCCATCTTGCAGAGCTCTGCAGTCAATCCCAGGAGCTGCTCGCCCAGAATCGAACCTTTCAGCCAGTTCCTGCAGCTTGCCCGAGTCTTGGGATCTTTACCTGCCTTTACAAGGTAGGAAACAAAGTCAAGAAGTCTTTTCTAAACAAAAACCACAAACTAATTTCAGTCTGATGAAAACTGAATATTTACTCTCTGAATAATTTGCAGGATAATTCTCCACTCCAAACCCATCTAGAAAGAAGAGAAACGGACCATTAAAAAAAAAAAAGGTAAAACTGCAGTTGGATATCAAACAAGTGAGGATGAGGTTACCGTGGTGATGTGATTAAGAATTTGTGTGGTCTCCTCCTGGCTGCAGCAGGACAGTGAGCTGAAGACCATCTCCACCAGGTGCTCGGTATCGCTGCGGCCCACCTCCGCCAGCCACACGACCACACGCCTCAGCAGAAACTGAACTGCTGGATTTTTCTCCCCCGTCCATTTGTCATCTCCAGGTTTAATTTCATCAAATTCAAGTAAGGTCTGAAATAAGTAAAAATGTAAGATAAAATGCATCCTAGTCTGAAGCTAAAAATGCCACTTTAGGAGTTCTAGTTTGAACGTATTTACAGACAAAGAGTTGCACAGTGTACAACATTGTAAAAGTCATCGCAATATAACTTATTTTACTTGACTAGATTTTGCACCAAAGAAATTGTTGTCAAATGAAAATAGATCTTTGACTTACACTGAAAATCCTGGGCGTGTGAAAAGACTGTAGGAGAAGGGACAGAAAAACAAGATGTTTCTCTGAGTTTTTCTCATTCACATGCGCGAGGCACAGCTGAGCCAGCTGGCACACGGCGTCTTCAAAATGCTGAGTCTGTAGGGACCCAAGCGCCTTCTCCTGCACAGGCTCCGACACAGTCTGCGCAAACTTTTCGACTCCCTCTCCCTGAATTACTGATTTCTCTTCCTCTTCTGTCTTTGTGAGACACAACCTGACAGATTTCTTCTTCTGGGTTTGTTTTTTGCTTATTCTCTCAGGATTACGCATGACCTGGAGAGATTCAAGAGAGAAAACAACTAGCTCTTATTTCAAATGTATTTTACTTGACACATTTTACTAAAGCATAAAAGTAAACTCACCTGCAGCAAAGTGGCTACGCCTTCCAAAGCCTGAAGATCAACGTCCTCGTCGTCGACAAAACGCACACACAGGAGACCGAGTTCCTCCCAGAAGTCAGCTAAAAGTCTCTTGAAGACATCCTTGTTGTTATTTTTCTCGCCTTCACAGTGTAAACCCGCCCTCTTCTCCCAGGAAATGAGCATTTCGGTGATCAGCAGAAAAAGAGGCCCATTCTGAAGGGAAGGATTTCTAATAGCCTTTTCTATCAACGGTAGGAGCTGCAGAAATAAAGCAAAACACTTTAAGAAACATCTGAGAGGTAGAAAATGTTGGGAAAATTTGGCATGACAGCATGACCACACCTGCTGGGAAATGAGCATGCTCCTTATTTTCTCCTGGGACTGCTCGTCCCCGGCGTTCTGCGTTATGCTGTACCTCAAGCACTCGACAAACGACGTCACTATGACTGCGCTCTCCGACGGGCTCGTCGCCGCACGCTCACTGGACAGGCTGACCAACACAAAACGCGCAGAAATACGGGAATTACTTTTGGAAAATGCACATCAGGTAACATTTCACATATAAAAACACAAACAAGTTACCCTTGCAGGAATGCGGTGTAAAACGTGGTGTAGAAGTCCAAGTCAGGATCTGTGATTTGCTGCGGCAGTTTGCTGAGGAGAGGCATGAGATTCGGATGGAGCCCTTTAGCCATGCCTTTACCTCCTTCTTTCAACAAAGCCCAGAGTTTAGGAAGAAAGCCTTTCTTGGCATTTACATGTGTCCAACAATCCTGAAACATTTAAAAGAAAATTAAGAAATCACACGGAAGAAACTATGGATTTTAAAGAAAATGAAAAATGAGATGCATTGCAGGAAAAGCTAAATATATCCATGACTGAGTTGCGTTTAGAACCACTTCAAGAAGAACTATTTGTTTTCTGTATTTATCAGCCTCTCACCTTATTGAGGAGGAATTCTGACTCACTTTTTCCTAATCTTGTTTTAGACAACTCTCTTCAAGATTCCAGTCTTGATTTTGTTTAGTTCCCCCCCCAACTATGCTGTTAAAGATCTGATGTCTTCAGGATTGTTTAATGACCCAGTTTGGGTCAAGCTCTAGCTGTCTCAAAATTCCCACTAGAATATCCTGGGAGAAGATTTCATAGTGGTCTCAATACCCTCTTTCACCACAGTGCTGTTATTCAGTCACAAACACAAGACCCTCTTTATGCTCCTACTGGCCGTTCATAAATCAGCATATTAAGCCAGATATGTCCTGCACAGGAAGCATCTGTCAAACATCTCCAAGTCTTTTGGGGGAAAAAACATTCAACATGTTTTTGTGCCTCAAAAGATTTGGATTCATTATCCTGGGATTTTTAACAGCCAATATTAGAGATGTCTAGTCACTAACTGACACAAACAACCATGTCTTAAGTCCAGAAAACTGTTCCATCTCTGCACACTTTAGTGTGATTCGTTAAATACATTTTAATGGTGAGACAGACCTAAAGAATTTAGTGAAAGGAGCTAATGACTCCAATGTCTGGGATTTTTGAGGCTGCAAAACAAACCCAAATCATCACACCTCCACACCACATGCTTATCAGCCATTATGAGCTGTCAAAAGCTCTACTTGTCTATACTGAAGTCCAGTAGTTCCTTCAATTGCAGCTTTGCAAATTGAGTCATGCTACCGTATTATTTGTAGGCGGAAGAGACATTCTCCTGGCTATCCTTCCAAACAAGTCAAAACAAGTCAAAAGCTAGAAATGACTAGTCAAAAGCTACTCATTTCAGGACAATTCTAGTAGTATTGTCCTGAAATGTAACATTTAACATACCAACTCAGTCCTGTAAACTTTGAGATGCAGGTTTTGGGTTTATTACACAGCCTAATGCCAACTATTAAAACGTTTAGCAACCCTCAAGTGTTTTTCACTCAGAAATATCCCTCCTTTGTTTCCTGGTAACAAAATAGGGAATAATATCTTTTCACCTGATCTACCAATAAATATACAGAATGTAGTTTTTTTTAGTTGTATTCTCTTTGATTTACCTACTGATTTTACTATTAAAACCAATTTTAGACCAAATATAAACATATAAAGAACAGCTTTTGTTTTACTCCCCAAACAGGAGAGTGAACATGCAGGTCCACTGTCCTGCATGTTTTAGATGTTACTCTGCTCCAACAGAACTGATTCAGCTAGTCAGGAGTATGGCAGCAGAGAAACCTAAAGCAGGGGTGCCAAACTCCAGTCCTCAAGGGCCGCTGTCCTGCAGTTTTTAGATGTGCCACATGTACAAAACACTGGAATGAAACGGCTTAACTACCTCCTCCTTGTGTAGATAAGTTCTGACCTAATTATTCTGCTTAGGTGTGGTGCAGCAGAGGCACATCTAAAAGTTGCAGGACACCGGCCCTTGAGGACTGGAGACTGTGCCCTAAAACATGCAGGACAGTGGACTTTGAGGAGCAGGGTTGGGACCCTCTGGAACGGGTCGTTCAAACTCACAGGAATAGTGGACATAACATGAAGAACTGCCTCCCACACGTGAGGAAGCACAACAGGGTCTGTGTCATCGATACTGAGGAGAACAGCAGGGCACAGTCGTGCTGCTTCACTCTGAACCATATCTGGTGTGAATTCACACAGAGCACACTGCATCTCAAAAAAGGCTCCTCTGATCTGTGGAGCAACACACGGGGTTAGGGCAACTCAGTAATGACAGACAAGGAGTCGCTCTAGTAACAAGAGCTATCGACGCAAATGTTCTTGTTCAAATCTCCTCGCGTTGAATGTGAACGTCATTTAATGCACACCTGTGGCGTCTTGTGCTTGCTGTATTTCCAGAACTTCCCAGAGTTAACCAGTAGAGCCAATCTTTGCTGCAGTGCTGCCCTGTCATCCTGAAGCAGCAGGGAAAGTAGCTTCTTCACCCCCAACAACGAACTGGTCAGCATGCGAAAATATTTGGTTTCTCTTTCCTCTTCTGTCACACTTCTGTTGAACAAGAGAAATCAATGCCTCAGTAAATCCTTTTTTGTTTTTCAAAAGTATATCATTACTGCACACACACAAAACAGGAACAGACAGAAGCTAAGGTTAAGTAAAAGTTTTTAACATACTGTGAATCACTTAGAGTGTCTGCGGTTTCCTTTAACAGAACATCTTGAAGCACCTGCAACACAGTCATAAAATTATATGAGTCTTACATACTTAGGACTTTTAGAAATATTCAGTTTCTTGTCACATCACAACCTTTGTATTCAGTTCATTTTCCTGTCATAGCTTTCACATAAAAATCTGGGAAAGCAGTTGCCTTCCGTAATGATTAATTAGTAAACTGAGACCAACTGTGTGAAATTTAATCAGTGTAAATGCAGCTATTCAGACCTCAGAGTTATCAGAGGTGTGTTTGACAACATTAGTAAATAAAGAGCATTAGAGGAAAAAAAGGAACATAGCATGTGGTTCAGGGATACGCTTAAAAACAAGTTTAAGGCAGGGTTATGTTTTAAAGCAATAACCATTGGAGACAATGTGAAAGAAGGTTCTCTGAGGTCAGATGAAAACAAAATTCAAGATTTTGGACACATAAAAAGGGCATTGTGATGTAAAAAACTACACTTTAACAACCTAAGCACACCATCCCTATGGTGACACATAATGACGGCAGCATCATGCTTTAGGATCGCTTTTCGTCATAAGAGACACTGAAGCTGGTCAGAACTGATGGGAAGATGGATGCAGGTAAATACAGGAAATTCCTGGAAATGTTGACCAATTGAAATGGGCAGGAGTAAATCTCAGTCATGTGTTAAAATGGTGTAGTCAAAGTTCAGCTCTAAATAAAATTCTGTGACAAGACAGAAAATACCCTCAAACTCTGTTATGCACATAAAACCGAAACAAATTACACCGATGTTTGCAGTTGCACAATTACATAAAAACCTTTAAGAGTAGGGATATTAATGCAATGTATCAGTTCTGCGTATTTTAGCACAAGAATCCACATTTCTGCAGAAAAGTTAGCATTTCCACTCACAGTAAGGATCTCGTCCTTGCAGAAGCTGAGAGCTTCAGGTTGTTTAGCAGGCGAGAACGCAGCCTGAAAGGCCTGGCAGGCGGCAGAGGCTGCGGGTGTGTACGTGTCACACTGCGACAGAATCCAGTGGCCCATCAAACTCTTCAGAAAGGGAGCCAGGCTGCGACGCACTTTTAGCACCAGCTGTTCAAAAGCTTGCTGAGTGGCCTCCCTGATACGGCGGTCAGGGTCCTAACAGATAAAATGAGAAATAAAGAAACACTTTAATGCTTGACTGGAAAATTAATTCAAAGATTAATTATTTCAACTATTAAAAACACTAGAGATCAAGACCTATATTTATTTTATTAAGGATTAAAATGAGAATAAAAGGTGCTGCAAGTCCTTTGAGGCCATTACACTATTAGTTACATTTATGCATCAAATCGTGTCTCTAACGTTTAGTGCATCACAGTACACACTTAATTGTTGTGCATATGAATCAAAAATCTAGTTATTTTGTTTTAAAGCTTAAGGAGTAGGAAAACAAATGGCCAACTTTCATCAGTGGCAGATTGGTTTAGCAAATCATATCATGTAAAGTGACTATGCTGAATGGATAACTGTGTGGATGCCAGGTGAATTAACAACTTACCACTGATATCTTGCAGTAAATTCTTGGCCAGTATGGCAGAACTCCCTTCACCTCTTCTGCATCCCGTTCCTGACACATGGCCCCAAAGTCCTGCACTGCCTGGGAAGAACAAGCTTATCAAAAACACTTTCAATGATAAGAGCTCGAAGGTGATGTTTCTACTCATGTTCTCAGAACCTAATTTTTACAAAGAAAGCAACACATTTCGCTTACAAGTTCGCCAGAGCATTAAATATGCATATTTGCCTGATTCTGCAGATCAACATTCAGAACATCCAGATCAAGCTCACTTTCAGTCTGGTGACAACATCCCTCTTTGAGAGTTTCCTCAGCACCAGGCGGAAATCAGCATCCACCAGGTTGTCTATTTCCTCCGCTCCGTGGACAGCTGGGACATAACTCAGCTCAGAGGTGACCGTCGTGTCGAAGCCCACGAAGCCCGGGATGGCACCCCCTTCCCGGGCCAGAACCTCAGCAGCTCGGCCGCTGCTGGACGGCTGATTACAGGAAACAATACGTGTTTTCACACAGCAATGGAGGTAATAAAAATACGCTTGATGGTCAGTTTATGGTCATCAAACAGTTTAAACATGCGTCGTTTTAGCTGAAACCACGAAATTTGTATTAGCTCGTGTTAGCTCACTTTGTACCGTCTACGCTGTTTCACAGATATTGGTGGTTGCTTACCCGAACATTTCCTTTTGTTCGTTGTTTGTTCTTTCCCCCCATGGTGATCTTCCTACATTTGAACTCTTTAACTTATACAAATGTGTTCTTACTAGCTCTCACATAGGGACCCCAACTCGGAAGTGACTCCGTCCTACGTCACTATAGACGTTAACGCATTTAAAGCAACAAGCTGAGGAAATAGTCCCTCTCCTCGCTTTTTGTATGAAACAAAATATGTTCGTCATATGATTGATAGCCAGGCATGTTGTAAATATTGAAAGCCGCATCGAAATAATTAACTTAATGGAATTCTGTTGAGTCGATTTTTATTTCTTAAAAATATAAATTCCGAGTTTTCCGAACGCAGCAAACGAAACAAACCACGTGACTTCTATGCTTTCCTTTCAAAATCTTTCAAAATAAAGCAACATCCGGAAAAGTAATTGCGAAATAGAGCTCAAAGATCACAAGTCAAAGATTTGCAAAGGAGCCCAATCATGAAGTTCTTTCAAACTAACTATTATAAGTAATGATAAAACTGGTACCAGTTTCATAGGTAGCAAGTGTCCTGTAGTAGTTTTTCTGACCTAAATATTTATTCAAATTCTAATTATCACATGTAATCAACTTATTTTCTGGATTACTTCTGAGTCAATACAATTTTTAATATAACTAAATTATAACCAAAAAGGACTTTTCAAAACTATACTGAACTGTACTTATTACATCACACTGCAGCCCAATTTCTGTATAATTGAAATCTACTGAATATTTTAACCTAACAATTAATGGAAACCACACACTGATGTGAAAACAAAATTATATAGACACTGTGTTTATAATCTACACAACCATAATCAGTACAAAAAAGACAAACAAGTCCTGCATTTGGATTAAGAATCATTTTAATAAAAACCTTCTTTAGATGGGTAAATTCCCAAAACAACTACAATGTAACTATCAACAGTATAACACTTTATATAATCTCCCCTTATATGTATATATATATATATATATATATATATATATATATATATATATATGTATATACTTCCTAAGCACTTGTCATATTAGAGGTCAGGTGCATCTCAAGCTGAGCTACATTCAAGTGATTGCATAATTTAACATAGACAAACTGGCATTTCAAATAACTTTCATAAATAGTTGTGCAAGATTTCACAAACTATATTGTCTATATAACCCTTCATTGAAAGAAAATTTAAAAAAGCACAAATGTTTCTAAGTTTTATGATGACAATCACCTTTAAAGTGAGCTTGTTTTTCACTCTTCCAGGAACAAAATCATTTCGGCGTCTGTGTCGCTGTTCAAAAAGAAAAGAAAAATGTAATGTGCACTGTGATATTTTTTCCATTTTTCCAAATTCTTGTGTGTGGCATTCAGTTCAGTGAAGGTAGCTTGAACAAAAATCTACATTAAAAACAATAGATTCAGCATTGGATTTATGCAAAAATTAATATGCCAGTAACAAATAACATTCTGAAAATGTCTTTCATCACAATTTGAAATATGAATTATATCTAAGTCTAATCCAACATCGACCATTTAACTATGAAAAACTGCACAATTGTAGGCAGGTGATCAGTAAAATTCAGACACTCCTTACAATATACATAAAACCCACCTCCTACCATTTCTATGCTGCAAAAGTATGGTAGAATAATCTCATTTGACTGCAGGGTCACTAAGTATTTCAATAAATAGAACAAACTGGTATAAAGACAGACTTCCAGAGGTACAGTTCTAAACATTTTAAGTATTAATTACCAGTTAAACTTTGTTGAGAATAACAAACAAATTCCACTCAATAAGTACAATAATCACAGGCAGCGTTATTATTCCTTTCTTGGCTAGAATTAATGTCATTGTTTGCGTTTCTATTGTGACATTTTTTTTTTGATAACATCTAAAGGTTTTTATTTTTATCTCAGGCATGTGTAAATGTGATCCAGTTTACAGGAAACAAACGTTGACTGAAAAAAAAAGATTATATTATATCATACTCTGAGGAAAACTGGGTGTATTCGTACTCTAGATGAAATATCTCAAACGTTCTGGTGACACTAAACCGCATTCAAAAACATTCTTATAAACTGAAAAAATATCAATTTCTTATGACTGGCTAACATGTAGTTATTTAATTAATGTGCCTGTGATCTTTTTTTAAACTAATTATGAAGAAATTATCTGATTCATTATTTTTGGCTGGAATGAAAGGAATTATATTACCTGTTCACACATCATCTTCCATTACTCTATCTTGTCTAAAAACTGAAAATATCTGGTCCAGGAAGATAAAACATGCTAACTGATGCACCTTTTGGCTCAGAACATATTTTTATGAAAATAAAGAGGAATTTAAAAAAAACAAAAAAACTTTCAGCTCAACATACGCACACATTCACATCAGTACCTAACAAAGAAGTTACTTTCTCCATATTTTATTCAGTCTTTGCTTTCCATCCCTTATCTGAACAAAACCAATGAAACAATGCAGTCACAAATAACAGAATGGTGACTTAAAACTGAAAGATATGACAGAAAAATGAATGAGTGTGTTTTATATGTAGTAAACTAAAACTGCTAATATCATAAGTCCTCCTGAATAACGAGCTGAACGTTGGAGGCCATAATGAAACTGAGATTATTTACATCACTCTATGTGAATACAATTTATGCTAATATTTAAACATTTCCCTGTCAAACAAAACTATAGATTTGGTCATTTCCTTGTTCAGTAGGCTGGAAATAAATTTCACCTTTATTTTAACTTTAAATTTTATGAACCAGAAAAGAATATTGGATTTTCTGAAACCTTCAAAACATAGTAAGAGGACATCTCTGGTGATTTAAAGTATTTGTTTATAATCTTGTTACATTTAAATGTGATGCAAAGATTAGTTTAACAGACTTTTTACTAGATTTCTTTTATTAGCTATAAAAGTATTTTTAACATATATTTTTCAAAAATGGCTGCCTTTAATATGCAGTCTTTTTGCCAAAGCAGAACAACCAATGAATTTATAACAATTTATTAACTGAAGACTGATTGTCAGTAGGTTTGAAGGTTATCTAATGTCAGCCTGGACTTCAACTCAGAAAAGAAAAGGGCGTCTTCGTGAGATTTCTGCTCTGCTCAGTTTAATTACACTAGAATTTTTTAAAACTAAATGATATGGTTTGAAAGTAATTATGGATCTGTATTTATTTTTCCCAGCTACCTGTAAGTGTTCGATCACTGTCAGTATGCTTACTTGTGCCGGTTCACAAATGAAAGTCACAACATCCTGCTTGGACCCAATCTTCAGATTTTGAATCGCTACAATATTTCTTCTTTTCAGATATGTCACCTTTACAAAGCCCTAAGTAACTCTGACGAGCCACTTTCTCTTGTCTTTTTCTGTCTTATCTCAAGACTTTTGCCTCAAGTCACCCAAGCTTAGCGTCTCCTCCAGGTGGAAGCACAGTCCGGCTGATTACGGTGGCGTAGCTAGGGTCCAACATGGGCACAGACCCTTTAAAATTCCTGGACGCCTCTGTCCCAAACACGTCGAGCAGTTCTCGATTCATCAGAGCAAATCTAGGAACAAAGACATGGAATAGTCCTTAATCACCACGAGAACAGAAGAAAGTCCAATGATTGAGTAATTTAGTAACTGATTCACCCGTACTACAATTTTATGTCCCTCATTCTTAATATTTGAAATATTTAGCTTAAGATCATTTGATTGCTGTTTAACAAATCCCTCATCATGATACAAATTCATAGTATTCTTTTTAATGTTTTTCCAGAGTTCTCTGTTCTTAATCTTTTTTAGGGATAAACACAATTTAGTTGTTGTGTAATAAGCAAAAGCAACCCTTTAGTTTTAAAGCATATGGTCATACCTGCCCTTTGTTAAACGCAGCAGGAACTTCCAGTATGAAGGTCTGAGGTTCTGCACTTCCATTACTGCCTGTGGAAATGTCATGAGCCAGACATATCCTTAGTCAGCTGAGCAAAATGCACATGAAGCATGTTCATGTTAGTACCTGGGTGTTTTTGTTACAAAGCTACTTACAGCATGGAAACAGATAGCAGTGGAGATGGCATAAATAATCGTATCTGCGTGTGGAAAGTAAGGGAACCGGCCTGCTTCAATGCCTTTGAAGTACATGGTCTAAAAAGAGAGATAACATGTGGTTAGTAATAAAACAAGCCTAAGTCAGATAAACTTGGATTAGTCAACACTGCATATAAACTACAATTACTAAAACATGTCGGTTTGACACAATTTTTAAATAACGGTCAGGAAAAGAAATTTGAAACCTGTGCTGCTACTAATGTGATTTTTCAGCTGGTTTCACCATCAGCCATTTTGTTATTACATAACTCAGTGATTACATGTCACTTTTAACATAGCGGGTGATCTCAGTTCCACAGCTTTAGTTTTATATCTTTTAATTGAAAGAGTTGAACAAGTTTGTGTTCATGAATGCTGTTTTATCTTACTAAATCATATTATAGACTGCAAAACAAGAACAACATTTATGATTACTTATGGAGTTAACCCTGCTGATTCAACATCAGCCACAAGCTCAACCTTTTTTCTTTTTTTTTTTTTACAGGAAGTTGACATGCTTGATTTACAAGACAGCAGCTGGTTGGAAACTGGTTTGGATAGAAACCCATTTTTGGTTAAAATCCAGTTGTAAACAGATGAAACACAAACAAATCAGTTAGACATAGTCAGTTGCCCAAAACCTGCAAGATAATCACCTCTCAAAAAACAGGGACATGAAATAAAACATTTTCAGATTAAGTTTATAGTTTCTTTTTAGCTTAAATTTTTGCTTGCATGCAATTTATTTATTGCATCATGCATTGTGTTCTGCATTCTGATTGGCTAAACAGTCTCTCCGCTTCTTCTCTACCTGTGTGTCAATAACGTTGCGGTTTGATATGTACACGTACGTAAAACAGCTTGCCAAATTTAACATAATCGATGGTGGCATGTCGGTTTATAAGAATCTTTTTGCCCAGAAGAAAAAAGAGCGACAGCAGCTACCGATAACTATGTTCTTCTCTCAAAAAAACACACCTGCACCGCGGGCTTTAGAAGAAAAAAACGCGACAGAGCGGAGTCAGGAGGAGCAGTGAAATACACGTGAGTCACTATTTGTCCTACTGTACTTTGTATTTTTTTTTTCATAATCATTTTTCATTTTCTCCTGTTCTAATCCAATGACTCGGGTCGCGGTGGGGCGGCGCTGATCGCCGCAATTTCAAGCCTTCAGTTCGTATTGATTATTATTTTACAGTACAGTAGTTATTTGTAAAAAACAAAAAACATTTATACAGTACTTTTATTTGTTAAAAATCCTTGGGCCTGTAAAAAGGTTTTGTTCTTTGGTTTCAATGTATTATGGAGTATTTCATTGTATAATAATTGTAAAAAAATAAAGGTTACTACTTCACGGATTTCGCCTATCACCGGTTCTTTTTGGAACGTAACCCCTGCGAAAAACGAGGGTTCACTGTAAACTGTTTCTGCGTCCTTCAGATTCGACCACCGTAACCAGTGACATTTATTTCTATGACACAAAGTGTGAGTCTGCTTTAAGATGTGGTGTGATTTACCTCCACCAACTTAGAGAAGAGGTACATGGTTATACTTGTGCTTTTGTAGAAGAACATCGAGACACCAGCCAGGAAGCCTGAAAGGACACAAAAGAGAGGGAAAAGGGACAGCTGTGAACAGAACAAAAAGCACAGAAGATTACTCTGCAGGATTTTTCTTACCAGCTATCAGTGCATGAAGTTCATCATCAATGTTACGCAGCCAGCGCAACAAGCAGCTCGTTCCCTAAAAAGATCAGGCAGAACATTCTGATGAGTCCATGAGAATGAAAAGAGAATATGAAAGCAAAGAAACATGTAATGTACATAAAAGTTAAAGAAATAGAAGAACATAGAGTACACACACCTTATAAATACTGACAAAAGAGCCTAGAAAGGCCCCCAGCTGGAAGTTCTCCTTGTTGTAGAAGACAGAAGGCAGCCGAGATGGTTTGGAGAACATCTGCCTGAATGCTGAGGGCACTTTGAGACAACACTGGATAAGATAGCCAATACTGAACATCCTGACAAAACCCTGAGGAGACAATGATGGAACATCAGCATTGCTGGTATAGAATTTGCATATATATTCAAAGCACATTACATCCATTGTTTAAGAAAATCAGATAAGAAGCCTTACTTTAACACAGTAGGAAATGCAGTTATCCTGGTAATGTTTACAACATCTGTGTCTTGGACCATGTTTGCATCTGAATAATGAAAAACACAAACAAGTTAGTACTTGCTGTTAACTACTACTAAGGTATTTGTTTTTTCTTGCTTTTTCTTTTGATTCTCACATTGATTCCAGCAGCTTCCTGGTGTAGGCGATCAGAGTTTTCCTCTTGTGGTCGGCTTTTTCTGCTGAGACCTGTGATTGTTCGGTCTCTATGGCATCTGGCCTTTCAGGGGGCTGTGTGCCAACAGAGTCTGCCATGTTAAAGTGAGTTGGAATCTCTTCTTTCCCAATAATGAATCTGTAATAGAACACAAGCTCAAACGTATCAGACTCATCAAAACACCTGAAGCATAAACAAAATGAGGGATGACTTACTTTAGTGCAGAAAATGCAAAGCCTTTAAGACCGTCGTTGCTTCTGCAAAAATAAAACTAAGTTCATCTCAAATTATTATAGTGATTTGTTTTTCCTCTCTCTTTTTTTACTCTCTCTTTTTTTAGCATTTTTTTAAGTATTCAAAGAGCTTGATCCATTTCAAACTGTGTTTGTGTTCATGTGTGTGTGTTAGTAGTTTCATACTACCGAAAACCTACATTTATTTTATTGGGATTTTACGTGACAGACCAACACAAAGTAGAGCAGAAGAGTGAAGTAGAGGGAAAATGATACAAGTTTTTTTTCTTTTTCAAATTCAATTCTGAAAAGTGTGGCATGCATTTGTCTTCTGCCCCTCTGAACACACACTTTATGCTTAACAATAGTTTAAATGTTATTAACAATATTTTGAATGCAACGCTCTTACCTGAAGAGAAACATGAAGATTGATGCAGTTATGCAGAACAAGAGCACCTGGTTGGGGGCAGCATGAATAATAAAATCAGGACTATAAGAGGAAATATTTATTTTTGTCATTTGCACACGTCAACACCATGATGCTATCAGTTTAGATATATAGTTAAAGTGGTAAGACGATACTTCCTGAGTGCAAGTAATATTTTCACACAGATCAAAACTAAGATTGCACAATTTATCACAGCAATATTGTCACTGCAATATCAGTTACAATATACAATGGACTCCAAATGTTACGACCACACATTTTACACTAATGTAATAGTTCATAGGGGTCCAGCTCCAGTCCTGCCAGTTTTAGCTCCAACACCGCAGATTCAAATAGTCCAACGACTTCCCCAGCATGTCAAAGTTCTGCAGAGAACTGCTAATGAACCATTATTTGATTCAGGTGTGTTGAAGCAGGAAAAGAGTTATAACATGCAGTCCCTTGAGGACTGACTTTGTGCACCACGTATGAAGCCAGTTAGAGCCTCATGGAAGCAGATCCTAACAGAAGGAAACAAATGACGCTGCTAAAGGTCACAGAGTGTAGGAAGCACAGATGACAATGAGAGGAAAGAATATATTTCAAGTGACGTGTCTCAATATTTACCAATAACGTAACATTGCAAGATTTCCTAATATTTTGCAAACAAAATCTGTTTTCACATTTGATTTCAAAATAGGAATTCATGCAGGGTGTTTTGCTCGCCGTGCTGTATTTCCTGCAATATATTTAATCATAAAGAAGCACAAAGGCTTCAACTCACCTCTCCATGTCTAATGGGCTTGACGATGCCCCGTGTCACTGCCATGCGGAACAAAGTCTCACTAGCCTGGCAAATAAATTAAAAATCAACTAATAAATATAAATGCACATATGAGAAAGATAATGTTCAACTGAACAGAATCTTACAAGATTTGCCATGTATATTGTCAGCAGACCTCTCCTGGAAAGAAGAGACAGCAATATAATTAAGGAATATAAATTATTATAATTAAAACCATACAGAAACCTAGGGTCAAAAATATACAACATTATATTATTCTCAATGGCAAAACTATGCAATAAAAACGGAAGAAAAGGACAAAAATCTCACCTGCTCTTCCGCTCCAGAAGGATGGCGATGTAGGAGGCCGGCAAAGCTGCCCCAAACCCCGAGGACCATGGGTAAAACGCTCCAAGCAATTTCCTAAAGTGAGACAAACACTTTCACTTAGAAAAATGCCAATACAGTCCAGGCTTTTAAGTTGACTTGATTACAGGGATTCCAAAGGAAATTCACAAAATAACCTCTTTTTATTGGGGTCTGATATTCCACTTAGTTTAAACCTAAATATATATTTAGGTTTATATATAAATATATTTTCCACAAAGCCTTTGGGAGGAATTCTAAAGGAAACACTTCAGATCACGTTTACTCACATCTCCTCTTAATTTGGGAGTTTAATGCAAAGTTAGATTAATATATTTGCAGAATATGATGAGGTCTAAGGTTGAACTTCTCAGGACACAAAATGTCTCTTTTTTAGTAGCTCAGGATCAAACTGTAAACTTTTTCTTTCTGACAATACACTGTAATTTATTCTTACTGTCACACAAGTCCAAAGGTACCTCACAAGTACTGTTTGTGCATTGTAGGTACTGTCAAAAGGAGATTTTCCTAATACAAATTTTTGTCTGTCTGAAAACATTGAAATGACTTTTAGACTCTATTTGTTGAAAACAAGCAAGATTGTAATTATAGTTGAAAATGTAAGCATGCTTGGACAATAATCCAAGAAAACAATATTCTGAGATTTAACTTCAGATTGAAACTGTCAACAGGTATTTTATAATTTATTAAATTCTGCAGACATGTAGACATACAAAAATTATTTTAAAAAAACCTCAAAGCTGGTTTGAAAAACTAATTCACCTCACAGCAGCACTTCTAAAATGTCACTTTCACATTGAAGGACCTTTGCCATCTGCTGGAACTACTAACCTGAGAATGCAGAAGAAAACAATGAAGAGACTTCCATTGGTAGTTAGGAAAGAGGTAGACCACAGGATCTCAGGGAGAAGTCTCTTTAAATAATAATCCTTCTTCTTTCTCCGTAGAATTGCTGCTATCTGCAATACACAGTCAGACAGTAGTCACTGTGTTTGCAGTGCTCAATTTGAGACAAGTCATGCTTAAGTAATTAACATATACTGAGCACCAAAAAACATTTTACTTGACATTTATGCTCTGTGGTTTAATGGTTCAGCACGGCTCTCAAAAATCATTAGAAGATGCAATTGGACTTCTGATATTTATCACAGTGCTGAATTCAATACTAACTTCATTGTCGATGAGCATCTGAAATAAAATCAAGGTAATTTTATTTATAGCAGCTTAATCTAATGCTGTCTATTTTCAATGTGAAGACAAAATGCAACCCTGCAAAGAATTCAACAGAACATTTGCCTCCTTTAAAATGTTGCTATTGCTAAATCTGCAATTATTTGCTTTTCTGTTGGTGTTGAAGGTTAGATGTGGATGCCTTAGACGTGCGGGCAAATATCATTACAAATCACTACTAAAGGAACAGAACATCTGTGCATGAACTTGCAGAAAAACAGCCTGATTTAAGGAGATCAGACTGCATTTATAAACAGAGTAACTACAGGTGTAAAAAAGGTTTAACTGTTGGTTAAAATGAGACCTTGCTTACAAATAAGACATGTTTCAGTTTATATCAATACACTTAATCTAACGAGCAGAATGGCAACATTAAACTTTAATACTCTAAATATTATTTTAGCAGAAATAATAATCGCTGCTCCTTGATTTAAATATGTTATTTATGCACCACATAGATTTTTTTGTGCAAATAAAAACCTCAAATTATGGTATTTTAGATCAAAGTAATCATACTGTGAGAAGTTCATACAGGCTATTCAGAAAGTATGTTTCCAACTGGGAAGGCCTGTTATTCTTGTAGTGATTTTATATATTTGCCCTACATAGTCGTACTTTGCTCAGACAAGGCAAACATGGTCGGATTTTTATTGGTGCTTAAATAATGAAAGTGACCTTGTGTGTGTTTTTACTGGTGCTTAAGTGAAAGTGACATTGCATGTGCAGCTTTGAGTTAAACTTTAGTTTAAATTGGTTAAAAATAAAACACAAGATTGCATTGAAATACATAAAATGTATATTTTTCTCAGGGTCCAGACCCAAAGACACATAGTTCTACATAAAGACTTTAAAAAGACAATCTGTAACAGACCTTTTTGGTTATAAAGTGCTCTGTGGTTCAGTCTCTGATTCTATGAATACTGTATGTTCAAGCTGGGCCGGAGGGGGAATATGACATTGTAGTTACAGGCACTGAAATATAAATGCAGCACAGCCCTATTTTTTACAATGGCATCTGAATCATGCCATGGTTGTAAACATTATTAGATAATGTCAATGAAAAAGAGAGCTTAACTACTAAATGTAATGATACAGAGTACTGAATGTCTGGATGTTTTTCTAGCAAAACGTTTTAGAGTTTGCAGGATAAGACAAAGCTTACTCTGAACTAACACAAAACTCCTGACGCAGAAAACGTGCTGGAACTTTCCTCCTGTTCATGACGTTCTGTAAAGAACTGGTTTCACTGGGCTAGCTTCTCTGTTTGTCCTCCTGCAGGGACTCGAACTGGCACCTCAGTTTGTAGCATTAGCTAACCCGTAGTGTCTTTCTCACAGCAACGCTCGGTTAGCTAGACAACTTTACTTAGCTACCAGTCAACGGACAGACTCAAAGCGACTTACCAGGTAAAGAGGGGCGTAAATTTTGAAGGACACCTCCAGAGCCCCTTTAGTGATGTCTGCGGCAGACTGCACACACGATGGGTGCCAGGTATGACCGACCTCGTAGCAGCTGTGTGGTATCTTACTTAAAGCAGCCATGTCTGTGAGGCGGAACAGAAACACACTCTGCTTGTTGCGAGGTGTGCGGGACACGCGCACCATGGGCACAACGCTGGCCGTGCACGTATGCTGCGTTCACCTTGCCCCGGAAATCAGAGCTCGTCGTTAAGTGCGGTGTTTTTTTGTGCTCTCTTATCCTGATTTAACTTTGTCAGTAGTCAAAATATGTACTGACTAAAGAAATGTTAGTTTTAAGGTCAAATTAGTGAAACTTTTTTTAAAAAAATTATAGACTAAAGAAAAAATATGCTTAAGAATAAAAACCTCAAATCAATACATTTACTTTACTGACTAAAATAAGGTGAGTTGAGCTTTCCAATATTTAAGAAAAATGTAAAAGCAATCCACGCAAACAAATGGAAAACAAATAAATATGGCATAATATATATTAAGAAAATCGCTCTAGTTTTAAAAAATTTAATACATTGCACAAAAATAAGAATAACTTCCAAAACTAGCCTTTCATTTTGGCTTTTTAAATAAAACACTGGGTCATTTTTGGCTCAGTTATTAGAATCTAATATGGAAGGCCCAACACCCACATGTAAGACACACGTCACTAAACTATAACTATAACTGTATAACAGCTTGTGACAAAAAAAAATCCCTTAATTTTTAGTCATATTAATCCAGTTATTAAATATAATATATTAAATATAATATTCTACACACTGCGGAATGATTTTTATTATAGTTTTTGTGTGTGTGAAATGTTGAAGCTGTTATGTACACTGTGTTTAACATGTACATTAATCTCCTTGTCAAGCCTTGTCACAAAGTACTACACGATCCAATCTGTAGACTTTTACTAACTGCTTGTCATTGACTGGAGAACATATCATTCCACTTCTTGTTCTAAAACCATTTCCTACTTTTGCTAGAAAACTCTGAACTGTGTTAAAAGTCCTTCTTGCTGACCTCAACAGATTTTAACCTTAGAACTATTCAAATGGTTGATATGGCTTAAAAAACACCTTTTACCTTATTGTGGAGGAGTTCTGATTTTGAAAGAAATATTGAGGGATTCCAATACGTCTTCTGATTTGAATTTTTTCTCTAAAGATATTTCTCTTTTTTTTTAAGGTTTTGTTGGCTCTAGTGGCCTTTATTTGAAAGTAGTTTGACAGAAAACAGGGTAATCAGAGAGGGGGAAGACATGCGGCAAACATTGTCAGGCCGGGAATCGAACCTACGACCACCGCTACAAGGACTAAGGCCTCAACGTGGGTCATGCTTTGCCCCTGCCCACAGCACCCCCGCTAAAGATATTTCTAATTATAATATAAGAAATATATAAAAATGTACACAATAATATGTCAGTTAATCTTATGCTCCATTAGCCTTGCTGACTTTTCCTCTTGCCTCTGCATGTATATTCAATTACTTCTGATTGAGTATTGAGTAATAGTAAAAATTAAGAAAGAAACAAGCCTTGAAGGAATAGTTCAGAAATTCTAGAGTCGAGTTCTGTCAAAATATATAATATAATATATATATAATATTTAATATGTGAGCTGAAGTAGATAGTTCTTATACTGTGATCCTTTAATATATATATTGATTTATATATTAAGCCATTAGGACCAATATATTAATTGGTCCTAATGGCTGGAGCTAAGCTGTTTATGTGAAAACAATTTTATGAACCTTTAAGTAATTTTCAAGTTTGCAGTGGGTTGTAATCCAAAAAGAAGCCAATAGTTGTTTGCGCCACAAATATGTTTGTGAAATTACTGAGGTTTAAATGGGCCTTAAACTATAAAAGGGGTATTTTATTGTTTTTCGTGACAGAGGATAACTTGATCTAGTCTTCTTTGTCACAGTTTCCATTGTTTAAAACAGCAATAAAAATCAGACCATGCGCAAGTTTATGCGAACAACAATTTTTTGAAGCTGGTCCTGATCTATGAACACAAACAGACATTTATATATTTATTATTATTAGTGGATTTTCATGGTTTCTTGCTTTTTCTATTTGTAAAAGTGGCCACAGGAAATGTACCACATTAAATAAATACCCACGTGAAAGAGAAAGTCATCAAATAATAATGAAAGATTCTTCAATACTCTGTGGAACTCATAAATTAAGGTGTACACTAAATAATGTTTTAGCTACATTGGTTTTACATTGTTGATGCTGTACCATCACTGTGTAGACCCATAAATTAAGTTATTAAATGTGTTTAAGTTAAAGAGACTGTACTTGTAATTTTTAAAAACATATTAGAACCTCTACAAAGATTTTATAAAGCAATATGAAGACAGGCTGTGTTTCTGTGAGAGAGCACATTATTCTAAACCTTTCTAAACAAACTTCTATCACTTATTAATGCAATTTGGAAGAACCTCTTTATCATAAACTATTATATCTTCTTGTCTGATGACTTTATCTGTATTATTTTGTGGAACTCGTGGCATAATATAAACATCTCCCAGGACATTCTGGTTTAATCCAGTGAACCAGTGTGTGTTCCTTCACTTTGTTTGGACAAGAAGTGGCAACTCTAAACCGCTGGGAACAATAACACGACCAATGTGGCTTCCTGTGGCTTACTCACCCACTGCTCATATGTGGTCACACACACAGCAGAGTGCAGAGCTAAACGACCACAAACCTTTGGAGATAGTTTCACTGGAAAAAAACAAACAACTAGAAAACCTATAAGAAAAAACTTGCATGATCAGAATATGAGTGCCACAAAACGTGCTTTTTCTGGTTACTCTGGTTATAATTGGGCAGTTGGTCCAGTAAGTGCTTGAAAATCTATAAATTTACTGAGCTCGTATTTCTAAATGAAAAGATTGAGAACCGCTGCTGCAAATTGATGGGAATGTGAAAGAGAAAGCAAATAACAAGGGGCTTATTCGTCGAAACAAAAACAAAAAACAAACAGTTAACTGAGATTAGAGCCCTCTCGTGTTCTTGAGTCCGCATTTTGGCGTGAATTAATCGATTATCTTAATGTCTCTGCAGAGGAATTTAATTATATTTTGACGTGCCAGAGCGAGTGCTTGTTACGCCTGCCCATCTGGTACCACAGGAGGCGGTCATATCACCGGCGCTCTCCGGCTGAATGGACTAACTGTCTTCATTTGCAGGCTTTCTTTCATAAGTGCTGCACCCTGGACGCACTTCAGTCTCTCTGCGGAGGTTTCACTTGTTCCTCTGAGCTTCCTTCCCGTCAGCGCACAGGGGTCACATCCTAACATGGCTCGGAGACTCTCGCTCTTGCTAAGCAATTTGTTGTTTGTTCTCTCGTTTGGCGCGGAAGGGGCTTACAGCAGGGAGAGAGTTTACTTTATCGGAATCATAGAGGACGACTGGTCTTACGCACCAAGTGAAAAAAACCTACTGAACGCCCTGAACATCCAAGATGACGAGTAAGTGTTTATGACTTTATTCGGGCGTGTTGGAAAGGCCTTTTTGGTGGTCATCTTTACGCTTCCATTTTCATTCATTTGATCTATCGCGTTCTGTGGCCAACCCACATGAGGTGCGAAGGTAAACAGAGACGTTTAATAGTGAAGAGACGAGAAGAAACTGCAAATGAATGGAGAAAGGATTTACTCTTTCTAGATCAAAACTGTTATTTTTTCGGGTTATTAGAGCACGTTATCAAGGTGTGACAGAGTTTAGACCTCTGACCGGACTGTTGTGCGTGGCTGGAAGTCTGACAGATGCGCAAAACATTAACAGAGAAAAACGCGCTGCTCTTCTGATGCATCAGTGCACCTACTACGTGTTTTCACACCAGTCACAGAACAGGAAAGGGAAGGCGTAAAAGTTATTTAAGTTACGGTGAAGCTGCTGTATATAGAATGAGATGAAAAGGTATTTGATAACTCTCAATTTGATTTTCTTTTTGTTTCAGAACATAAAAGAAAGTTTTCTTTCAGACCAACTTTAGTTGAGTCAATACAAGCTTATTTCAAAATCTCAAGTTATGATTTTAAACTAAACCAGACACATGCACAGTGTGAAAACAATGAATTACCCTCCAAATCTAATGGCGGCAGCAGCATCAAGGATTTTTGACCACTGGTGGCCTGTTTATGGTCATGCCACAGGATCTCAATCAGACCATCACACTACTACCACCGTGTTTCAGCATGATGTTCTCTTTCTGAAATATTATATGTCAGTTTTATGTCAAATGTAATAGGACAGACACCTTCCAAAAAGTTTAATCTTTGTTTCATCTGTTCATATACCAAAAATGCTTAAGGAACATCATGATGTATAGTGGCAAATATTAGATGGATCTCACAGTTGTTTCTACCTTGGATTTCTCCTGTGGATAATTTTTCTGTTTTTTGATTACTAAACATATGGCCAGCTGTGCCCCAGACATTATTGTCACATTCTTTCGTGACTCCCTGGATGAGATATTGCGGTGCTCTTGGAGTAATTTAGCCACTACTATCAATTTGTGTCACTGTTTTTCATTACTTCTTTATTTTTTTATTATTTTATTTTGCTTCTTGAATTTCTTGCTGCTTTTTGAGATTAAAAAAATCAACAAGAAAATACTTCAACATGACGCAAACTGACAACAGTCTGCTTCATGTTGTTAGACAGGATGTATTTTACTGATTTTTGTATGATTTATTTGATATGGGATATTTCAACAGCTGATCTGACATTTAAAAATAAGCATCAGCAATTTCTTAAAGTAAACAATAAATAAAAGTGAAGGAATAGATTGTTGTGTACTTGAAAGCAACATGGAGCTTTTTAACATGCAGGATTTGTGAAAAAAGTAATATTTTGTTCTTTTGTTCTCTTTTTCAGTTACTTATTTTTTGTAAAAAAAAAACAAAAAAACATTGATCACAGTAAATCCAAGAGAATACTATTTTTTGTCATAAAAAGCCAAACATTTAATTAATACTTCACCTGAATATTGCCAGAGAAAACAGAAAAACATGGACAATCATAAAACACCTTGTCACCACACAGGCATAACGTTTTTAAAAAAACTTTTTATTGCACAACAAGCCAGAAAGCCCCGTGGTCTTGCAAAAAGATCAAAATAAAGTTACAAGTTTGCATTGTTCTTCTTTTCTGATTGCTGCAGTTTTGAGGTGGATACATAGTAGCTAAACTGCATTTGTCACAGGTTCAGAAACAGCTTATTATCTTTGAAAAACATGTAATCATAACAAAAACATCTCAAATTGTAGAGGATCTGGCCAGTTATAAACTATGCTGCATAATTAGCCAAAATCAGCTTCTATAAGATCTAAAAACCTAAAATTTTTTCCAGCTACTTGAGTAAACTTTTACTATGTGCAACACAATAGAATTGGTTTGTTCACCATAGAGAACAAATATATGTCTTGAAGATGGCCTTATGGGCTGAGATATATCTCTTTTGTATAGTTCCTCTACTTTATATATAACTACTTCCTCCTCTTTCTATTTCAGACATGCGTCTATTTTCCTGAAAGGAGGGAAAGGGCGCATTGGCAGTACCTACAAGAAAGCAATGTACAGAGAGTACACAGACGCCACCTACAGCCACCTGGCGGCCCGGCCAGATTGGCTTGGTTTTCTGGGACCCATATTGCGAGCCGAGGTTGATGATGTCATCATAATTCACTTAAAAAACTTTGCTAACAGGAGCTACTCCATACATCCCCACGGACTTTTCTACGCGAAGGACGCAGAAGGTAAAGTATCACACAATGAACAAGCTCACAGTTGGAGAGGAATCACAAGTTCTTGTAAAGAGCATGTGTTGGATAGCCATGGCTGAAAATGTGGACGCACGAAGCATTAATTTACACTGATTATGTCAACTATAGTTGCTTATATGCAGTACATATAAGCATTAATGTCATGGTGTTATTTTAGAAAGTGAAAGTATCTCTGCTCAGTTAGTTCTCCAATATCAAATGACTGGGAAGCCCTGTTTTAAGCTCCATTACTCCCTGGCCGTCACAGACACTAGTGGAATGTGTTCAGTGGCCTCTTCCAGCTGCTACATTACACAAGAGTAAGATTACTCTGACAGCCCTGGGAGCCTTTAGCTTCTGTTGAGCATTTCCTGCTCTCCACCACCCTTTTTAATCGCACCCCATCCTGGGGAAGATTTTTTTAAATCACAGTCAAAACACAAACCACTTATTTATGTTTTTTATCTTCGTGAAGCTTTTCTGTTAAATTTCCACAGATGTACAAACTGAAACTGCTCAGGAATAAAAGATGATGTGCTTAAAAGAGGAACTATAAAGGCTGTCATACATAGAACTAATACATTTGGTTATTAACCACTGTCATGTGAGGAAAATGCTTTTGGGTTAAGGTTCACCAGTGCAAAGTGCTCCAAATTCAAATGCACAAAGTGATTTAGCTTTTTGAATGGAAAATATAGAATAAACAGTTACACTCATCCTATAAACTACAAAACAGTTCTAAAATTATGCAAAATGCACGGGCAGATGATAGTAGGAAGTTTCTTCGCATTGAAAGAAAGTTCTTTCTACTTTAGCCACATTCATCCTCCGTATGAGGAACTGCTGGAAAGATATTAACGTCATCTGTCCATTATTAGCTTGTGCTTGATCAGGAGAAGCGATTGCTGCAAAGTCAATAAACTGATGCAGTCGGTTGTGAGCTTTTCTGCCTTGTTGCCCTGCTGGAATCAAGTTTGAATGTACTTAATCATCTTTTAATCCTTCTGTATATTGAACTGAGATGACTATATACTTCTGTATAAAATGGATCTGTTGGATTTGTAGAATTTGTTGTAAATCAACATTAAATTCACTTTAAAATATTGTGCTGAAAAGATGGAATGCTAAGGAAAAGAAAGTTGCTATTTCATTAAGTTCTTGACTAATTTTAAGTTAAAAGGCCACAAAATCACTTAAAGAAACTCAAGAGAACCTAAAGTAATTGAATGATGTGGTAAACCTGAGGAAAGTGAAAGCATATTATTGCGCCTCTTCTGTAAAATTGATCTGAACATGAATAATGAGAGCACTAATAATGGGCTTTGTTTTATCAGGAGCTCTGTATCCAGACAAGACACTCAATGATTTAAAGGAGGATGACTCTGTCCCTCCAGGGGGCAGCTACACTTACCGCTGGGAGGTAAGACCGAGGTTTGCCCCCACAAACGATGACGCCGACTGCCTGACCTGGGTCTACCACTCCCATATTGATACTCCAAAGGATATTGCCTCAGGTCTCATTGGACCTCTCATCACATGCAAGAAAGGTACAAAAAAGTATATGAAACACTGTCAGCTTCTCTGGAGAGTTTCATTGTATATATAATATAGAAGAACTGCATTGTTCTTATCTGCACTATATACGTATGTCTTTAATAATAAATTAGCTGAATGCAGCATTAATTTTAAAAATAATTCTAGGAGAAGTTATCAAATTAAATAAAAATATCTGAAAAGACATTAAAGAAGCATTTGTTATTTGTGCTCTAAGGAATTCTGAAGAATCCTGGAAGACAAGTTTCCGAGTCAGCCCGCAAGGATGTCGATCAGGACATCTATTTGTTGTTCAGTGTGGTGGATGAAAACCTGAGCTGGTACCTGGAAGACAACATTAAGAGATGCTTGGAACCAGATGGGGTCTCTTCAGATGATCCAGAGTTTGAGGAGTCAAACTTGATGCATGGTGAGAACCTTTCCCCTTTTAAGACTGTTCTCATTGAAAACAGCTGCACACATTATCAAAAGAGTACTTTTTACTGGTAAATTAGTTTTCCGATCGTAATCCTTTTCTGCTTCCCTTCTGTTGAAAAGTTAATTGTAATAATACTAAATTCTGTAAATACACTATTCTTTTAATTTGTTGTTCATTTAGTTCTGTTTTCTTTTGTGCTACAGCTATAAACGGGTACACATTTGGTAATCTGCCTGGTATTAAGCTCTGCCAGCACCGGCCTGTAGCCTGGCATTTATTTGGGATGGGTAACGAAGTGGATGTCCACAGTGCTTTTTTCCATGGAAACACTCTGCTGGACCGAGGCCACCGCACTGATACAATCAGCCTGTTTCCGGCCACGTTCGCTACTGCTACGATGGTCCCAAAAATGAGAGGAAAGTGGCTGCTGAGCTGCCAGGTTAATGACCACTTACAAGGTAGGACAACTTGCCCTTTAACCTTTGTTTCACCTCTGCCCCCTCTAACTGCCTCCCCTGCTGACAGGGGAGAATGTGTGCCTGTGGGGTGCTGCTGTTTTTGTTACCAGCATTCACATAGCAGAGGGGTGTGTTTCTGTTCAAATTGGGCCATGATGTGTTTTATTGGTGTCCAAAGTCCGGTGAACATCTGCCTCAAAGAATTGTACTCTCTCAAAATACAACAAATACAGCTCCTTGAAAATGTTTTTCACACTTTTATGTGACTGTTTAGGAAAAATCTTTTTCGTTTTGAGAGAGAGTGATACACTGAATCAGTCAGAGAAATGCGCATTTGTCTTTAGATATTTTATTTAGAAAATCAGAGTAAGTATCAGCAAGTGAGAAAATAAAAGCAAGAGAGAAGAAGAATTGAAACGTAACACAATTCTCCTTTTATATCTTTTCAGTCACATGTATGGTGTCTTCCATCCATCTCTCTCCTGTAGGGAGTTTCTCTCAGTTTCTCCCATCTCTGGTTAATTGGAACCTCTGTCCCTAAATCAAACCTGGTTCAAACGAGTTTCGCTTGGAAATAGAAGAAAAAACATCTTCACTGAAACTTCCGTTATCAGTTCTTTCTTCCCAGTAAATAAGCCAAAGTTTTAATTTCCAAGACATGACAAATCAAGATGATATGGAGAATGAGGTGTGACGAATGCGATCACCATTTGTATTTACCCCACTTTACTACTCTGTTACTCCTAAGTAAAAGCCAGTGCCAAAAAGTGACTTAAGGAAGAAGTAAAAGAAAAACTAATGATGTTGATCTCAGTTTGATCAACCACAGAATATGGTTATTCTGTGAAGGACTCTGAGGTTTGTTTGTAGTGAATAAACAGAATTATGAAAACTAAAGAACGAAGCAGTCATGTCAAAGATAAACCAATTGAGAAATTGGTTTTCCCATAAAACTGTATTACAAGTGTAAACTATTTCACAGAGAACTATACAACTCATCATCTAAAACTGGAAAGAATATAGCATAATCAGTGACGGTTTTTGTATGAATAGCACCCTTAGCAATCCTGTCTGTCTGCCATTCGCTGACCAATAAAAACATAGGAATTCATCTCATTTCTGGCTGGGAGAAAGTGAAGAAGTCTTCAATAGGTGCGAACAAAAGTCTCTGTATTTTCAGTAGCAAATACCTGTATTTACAGGTGTTTCCAGCTTCCTATTGACTGCACAAGCATAAACAACAAAAACAGGCTCAATTTTATACTTGTTTAACCTTATTTGGGAGCCCCCTTTTCATAACTGCCCTGGGTAACTGTCCGTAATACACCTATAAAAATATGCAACAAAGCATGATTGCTAATTTACCAAAACATGATCACCTAAGATGATTGGTCTTGCAAGAAGAGCTTTAAATGGTGAAACAGAAAAGAGTCCCTTGGTAGTTCAGGAGGTGTTGCAAAACTCACCAGCTTGGGTGGAAAAACTGCATCAAAACATGGAATTAAATGATCATCCCAGACTCCACCCAGTCTGACTGAGCTTTAACTATTTTGCAAAGAACAAAGATTCAGTCTTAGTTCCAAAGTAGGTAAAAGCTTTCCAGTGTTAATTACACCAAAATTGGTTGGAAATAATTGATTCAGGATGTCAGTTTTTTATTTGAACATTTAAAACAGTTAGACAAGCATGCACTCTTTCTTTTACTTCACCACTATGCACCAACATGTGCTGGCGTGTGACATTAGTTATGAAAAAAATACAGTGAATGTTTTGGTTGGATCATGACAAATTGTGAAAATGTTGAAAGTGTGTAAGGCATTAATTGTTAAAGTCTATAAGTGGTGTTGGAATTGTTTAAATTTGAGGCAAGTAACACTTTTTGATATTCTTCAATTTCCTGTCATGTAAAGATAAGAAAGTTATTTTTGTAAACAAACTCATATTTTGTACCTATTTGATTTTTTTTCTCAGCTGGTATGCAGGCCTTTTACGAAGTGATCGCATGTGACTCTTCGTCTGGCAGCACAACAATACCTGGTGTTGTCAGAAATTTCTACCTGGCAGCAGAGGAAGTCCAGTGGAACTACGCCCCCTCAGAAAAGAATTTGATTAAAAACGCATCGCTTACTGAAGAGGGCAGGTGAGTAATCATGCGTAGCATAGAGTAATGTTTTGAATAATCCAGAATCAAGGTCGATTGGCGAGGTTTGTGCTCTGAAAATGTGGACTTTCAGTGTATGAGTATGTATGAGTTTTAAAGTGATTGAGCCAGAGTCCCATCTGAATTCTAATAAATAATGAAAGGTCTGAGTTTTAATGACTCACATCTTATCATGCTAACAGCTCAAAGCATTTTACACTACAACCAGAATAGATTGATAGGTAACTTTCCAATTGTAAGACAACTAGACTTGTCATTGAGTCACAACAACCAAAAAAAAAGAAACACCAAAGTAATCCAAACATCCCCAGGATATGAGTTGAGGAAGTTCTACTGCGGGTGGGGATGCCGCTGTTTACACTGGCATGAAAGGAGCAGAGGACGCTTTGAGAGATACACAGAGAGATTTCCTAAGAGTGGAAATCTTGGTCAGGCACCCAGAGAGGAAACGGAGACATCGATTGCATGTCCTTAGGAAGAGGTAGGAAAGTAAATTTAGAAAGCAAAATCATCTGGGGGAGTGAAGAGGTTACCAGTTAACTCTAACCCAGGCAGGCTGTGGGAAGACTAGACTAGACTAGATTAGACTGGACTGGACTGGACTAGACTAGACTAGAATAGAATAGAAATATATTTTATTATCCCCAGTAGGGAAATTCTGGAACAACAGCAGTAAAGAGACAGAAATCATCAAGATTCACAAATTATTTTGATAAATACGTCAATATTTGAAATGGTGTACTCCGATTCAAAGGCATGTCCAACTTAGTGGGATCATTTTAAAAATGTACGTGTGTATTTGAGCATTAAAAAACCAACAGGCTATTTACAAGAAGTGACAATGAAAACAACAGAGGAGTACAAATAACAGCAGAAATGTTTTTTGAAATGAGAGTAAAATAAATATTATTTTGGATAACTAGATCTGTAAGTAAAACGGAGATAGAGATAGATGTGTCTGTCAGGAATAGAATAATAGATTTATTGATCTGGTTATTTTCTGTTGTGATTTCCTTTTTAGGGCATCAGAGGTGTTTTTTAGCCGAGATAATGGAGCAATTGGAGGTACCTATGTAAAAGTAATATACAAAGAGTACACAGACAATACCTTCACCCACGTCAAAGCATCACCATCCCATCATGGACTCTTGGGTACTTGTTTTTCTCTCTGCCCTTTTCTCCAAATGCATTGTTTAATGTTAAAGTTGCTCGTTTTGCATTTCTTCTGTCTTCTCAAAGCAGCCCGCTGTTAATTTCCTTTTTCAAACCTTTGACCAGGTCCTGTTCTGAGGGCAGAGGAGGGTGATATTCTTAGAGTGACATTCCAGAACAAGGCCAACAGAAGCTACAGCATTCATCCTCATGGACTTCACTATGAGAAACATTTCCAGGGAACCAGCTACGAAGATGGTGAGGAAGCAGTTGGTGACAATCCTGCTCACTGCAAACTTTAAAGGCTAAAACAACTAACTGTTTCTGGAGGATTTTTTTTTAAAGCCTGTATTATAAAATTAAATAAAAAAACTTTGTTGTGCCTGTCAAAAAAAAGTTTAGCTCTTTTGTAAAGCTAAACATTTTATTTTCACACTGTTTTGCTCATTTGTTCCAAATTACAGAGAGAAAAATTAAAAACAATATTGACTCAGAGAATTCAGATAATAAAAGAAAATAGTAACAGTAATAAAAAAACAACAACTATATTTTAATGAACACAAAATATAATGAGACTGTGAAAGTGTATTAATTGAACTTTCATTGCTTTGTCTGTAATGTTTCAGGTTCTGACAACCCAGGGTCACATGTTGACCCGGGTAAGGAATTTGTCTACACTTGGCGGGTGCTGGAAGGCCCGTCGCCATCCGATTCTCCCTGTATTCCCTACATGTACTACTCCGCCACGGATCCTGTCAAGGATACCAACTCCGGATTAGTTGGGCCTCTACTTGTGTGTAAACGAGGAGCGCTGGGGAAGAATGGAATCCAGGTAGGGGTTTTATAATCTCTTGGCACACACACTTTTCCCACAATAAGAGAATCCTACTGTGTTATGTATCCTCTAATTATAGTTGCACTGCTACAAAGCCATACATAAACACATTCTGTCATTTCTAGATGTCTCTGTTTTCTGAATTGTGTGTGTTTATTGTTCAACAGAAGGGTGTTGACAAGGAGTTCTTTCTCCTTTTCTCTGTCATGGATGAAAACTTGAGCTGGTATCTGAATGAAAGCATCAGGCTTTTCGGCACTGCTGAGACAGATGAAGAAGACGAGAACTTTGTGGAGAGCAACAAAATGCATGGTAATCAGTTTGTTTGAAAAAGGCTGCACAGTTTTCTCTTAATGAGACTTTTACGAACAGAGATCATAGTTTTATCTTTCGAGATCCAGCTTGTACTTTGCTAATTATTTTGTCCCTTTCTGTTTCAGCTATAAATGGACTCATGTACGGGAACCTTCCGGGGCTGGAAATGTGTGCCAGGGACAATGTCATGTGGTACACCTTTGGGCTCGGCACAGAGGCAGACATACACGGAGTGTATTTTGAGGGAAACACCTTTGAGAAACAAAGCACTACACGCGATACAGTCAGCCTGTTTCCCCACACCACTGCAGCTCTCTTCATGCAGCCAAATAATCATGGTTTGTCCTTTGCATTCATTTTCTATAACTGCAAAAGTATTGTAAAATGTGATCTAAGGGAGGATAATGTTTGGACACCAAAACCCAGTGGCCCTTTGGACCTTCCACAATAGTTGTTAATATCGCTGGCAAAAAAATAATAGCAAAGAACTAATTAAGGCTTTTATACTTAGGCATAATAACAAATGCAGGTTGGAGTTTTTCAGTTTTTGTCATTGCATAATGGCACTTAATTTCCAAAACAAAATTCTTTATTTGTTCGTTATTACATTTTCTACAGATATCAACATCCAGTAGAAGAAAATGTATCGCTGATTTTCTATACTTTTAAACCATACAAAAAAATGGTGATTATTTTAAAAATACAACAAATTTTCTATATGTTTAGCCTCTTACTAATTGTTAGTTTTTGCATAATGAATGTAATTCATACATGAATTCATACATTCATACAATAATTGTACTCTTATGAATGCTTACTTTCAGTATTTACTGAAGCCTGCAGAGTCTCAGAGGTTTTGGTTTTGTGCAATATCGCAAACTGCTGTGCAATATGACCCTGGAGTGAATTTGTTGGGTTGTTTGCTCCTTAAAAGATTGGCTATCCAAAATATTTTCTTCGGGGAATTGTTTCAGGTAGACAAAGAAAATGATTTGGAAACTGTCTTGTATCTCCTCACGAAGCTTGCTTATGGGCAGCAGTCTCAAGTGTGTTCAAAGTGTTTTGGAACACACTTGTGGTTGCTCTATACTAGGAAACTGCCAAAAATACTGGCTTTTACTGAGGAAAATTGCTGATCAATTACCGTAATCCAATACATCTGATTATTAATTTTAAACGTCTTCTATAAAGTTAATTATGTATACCTGGGACTCAACAAGGGTCTTCTTGATTTATATCATGACATTTCCCATTGTGTCATTGCTTGAATTTTAGGAACACATGAATGCCACAAAATTACTGATGGGAGAATTTGCAGGAAATCTCAATAGTAGGATTATAAGCTGGAGCTTTGGGACAAATGTAATTTAAAACAGAAAGAGGGATGTGTGCTACCCTCCCACACAAAACTTTCAAACAGCTGAAGACAATCTTTTTTGTTCCAACAGGAAATTTACTAAGAATCATGGTAATAAAATTTGATGACATCATTTGTTTTGTTCATTGACCCTCTCAGGTCTGTTTGAGGTGGACTGCAGAACAACAGATCACTTCTCAGCTGGCATGAGGCACCTTTACAAAGTCAAACCTTGCAAGGCAAAAAGCATACATGCCCCACACTCTGACTCTCCCAGGATTGTGAAGTATTATATCAGTGCAGAGGAAATTGAATGGGACTACTCACCTACAAGAGACTGGGAGCTGGAGAAACACAAAACAAATCCAGAGGAGAGGTGTGTGAGTAAGGCAGGACGACTGTGAGATGATGCGTCTATGTGTTGCACTTGGAGCCTGTAATTAGTGGTGGAACTTATTACTGTTTGTTGATGGAAGCTAATTGGTACATGTCTCCCAGTCCAGGCAATATATTTGTGGGTAAAGGGGAGAACAGGATTGGCTCCCGCTACAAGAAGGTAGTGTATCGTGAATACACAGATGAAACCTTCAAAAATCAGAAGGCACGGGAGGAACACTTGGGCATCTTGGGTGAGATTAGCACCTCCTTACGTCAGCATTGCTAAATAAACTGAGAGAATGGCAGAGAATATCTTTCTTCCATTTGTAGGTCCGATAATCCACGGAGAGGTGGGAGAGCGGATTCTGATTATATTCAAAAACAAAGCCAGTCGGCCTTACTCCATCACACCACACGGAGTCAAGGCCAGCGCTTCACACATTCCTGTTCAACCTGGTGAGAATAAGGAAAACAAATCTGTATAACAGGAGCTGTTTCCTCTGAATTAACTTTATGGAGTTTATATATTCTATCTTTCCTTCAGGCCACATTATTGAGTTGACTTGGGATATTCCTAAAAGCTCTGGACCAACAAATTCAGATCCTAACTGCACTACCTATGCTTACTTCTCATCTGTTGACTACGTCAAGGTACATCCCTCCTTCTTACAGAAACATTAACTTGTAAATACGTCATTTGCAGTTTAAATTTCATGTCTAAATAGTAGCTAAAGCACTCATGTCTTCATGCTCAGGATCTCTTTAGTGGTCTTCTTGGGCCACTGGTGATATGCAGGCGTGGGACTCTGGGCCATGGCGAGTTGGTTGACAGACAAAGGCGGGACATAGACAGGGAGTTCGCGCTGCTGTTTTTGGTGTATGATGAAAACCAGTCCTGGTACTTGGATGACAACATTAAGACATACCTTGGCGTCGACCCTGGAACATTTAAAAAAGATGAAGACTTTAAGGAGAGTAACTTGATGCACGGTACGAACAAAAGAGGGTGGTGTGGAAACTTTTACTTTTTAGTTAAGCGATTTGTAAACTTTAGTCACATATAAAGAGTGGAAATAAACAAGTGGAAACACTGTGTGGATAGACATGCTTTGAATATAACATTTGTTATAACATGAATTATAACATGTTTCATAAGACTTACTTACGAAACATGGACTAAAAACATTTCCCTGTGGTCTTATGAATCATTTTCTGTCTGCACGTCATGGTCACTGTGTCGTCCGTTTAAAAAAAATGACCATCTATTTTTGGTAAGCACGGACCGTTTATGAGATCTCTGTGAGATGCTTTGTAACAACTGACCTATTTGGTCAAGACAATGCCAAAAAAACATTCTGCACAAATTACAACAGCAGAAGTGTTTACATTTCCAGCGGTCCAGAGTGGTCATCCAGTCTAAGTAAATGGTACATTCTGAAACAAACAGCTTGAGAAATTTGGTAAAATCCTAAGATTAAAAAAAAAAGTCTTGCACAAGAACTACAAGATTATAACATATGGTGCAACAAAGGAGAAAACAGCTCTTTTCCAGCTTACATCATTTATAGTCAAAACAGGGTAGTGTTATGGTAAGAAGGTTTAATTTTATGTCAAGATGGTTTCCCGTCACAGCTGGTTGTGTGATTTATAAATGTGTGTGTTACAGGAATTAATGGTAGACTGTATGGTAACCTCCGTGGACTGGTGATGAAGGAGAATGAGAAAGTCGACTGGTATCTACTTGGCATGGGCAATGAAATAGACATGCACACAGTTCACTTTCATGCCGAAACCTTCATCTACAGGGTTTGTTCCAGGACACTCACAGTTCCTCGGTTGTGTTATTTTGCATATTTCCTCTTCTTTGTTCCCTTTGCGGTACCTTATGGACAGTTGTGTGTGTGTGTGTGTGTGGGTGTTAGACGGACCATGTGCATCGCGCAGATGTTTTCGATTTGTTCCCTGGGATTTTCCAGACTGTTGAGATGGTGGCGGCAAACCCAGGGACATGGCTGCTCCATTGTCATGTCTTTGACCACATCCATGCAGGCATGGAGACCACTTATACAATAAATGGTGTGTATCTAAAGCATTCTGTTTGTGCCGCTTATTAAACATACCCATATTCAAGCTGTCAAACTGTTCCTCCTACATGTGCTTTGTTTGTGTCTTTACAGCTACAGAAATCCACTTGCGAGGTGAGTGAATTATAGAAGGATTTTATTATACATTCAACAATGTGCACAAGAGTAGAAAATGAATCTCAGTGCAAGTGCTGTCCTGCTTTGTAGAAGGAGTTTAAAAAGTTTTACTCTGAGTAAATAATCAACTACCTCATCCTCCACACTTGTTAAGGCATGAGGGACCTCTAGTAAAAAAATAACTTTAAAATATGGGTTTTCTTTAGGCAGCTTCACAATTTAACACTTAAAAATTTTTCGGAAAAATCCTTTTGAGAGATTTGGTTCAGATTACAGTGCCAGTGCCACGCCCTTTTACAAATAGGAAATACTCAGAGAGGGATCGTTGAATAATTGTTTAAGAATTTTTTCTACACTTTTATCTTCAGAACAAACAGCACATTTTATTTTAGATTTAGGTCTAGGAACTGAGGCAGATAGAGGAAGGTTCATTTTATGTTTGTTGAACTATTTCCCTGTTCCCGTTTTTGGATCAGTTCAAACTTAGGCCTTCTTCTGGACTTGTTTGCCAAAGTTTCAGTTGTATTATTGAAGCAGATATGAATAAATTGTGGGGAAATAGCTACCTTCTTGTGGCCTTCCCCTAAGTTGAGAAATTCGAAACACTGTCGGTTCATTTGAATGACATATTTCCCTTTTTTTCCTTTCACTGCAGTGAGTGTGAAAGAGAAATGTGCCCCTATACACGATACAAAATTTCATCCCATTGAAACACATTTTAAGATTACCAAGCGTTCTGACCACTGCAAGATCCATGTTGTTAGTTTGGACACACTCAAGCATGCATCCTCCTTAACACCAAGTAAAAATTAGACAGAAAGTGAGTGGTAACAACTGTTGAATGAAGGAGTTTATGAAAAAAATCACTTATTTTCTTTCTAGAAGGGAAACTAATGATTAGGGTAATCAAAAGGAGGCCTCCTAACATTTTGTTTTAAGTGCTGTCTAGTCCATTTGTTATCTTAAACTATTAATTATGTACATTTTCTTTTAAAATCTAAATATAACAAAGGTGAGAGCAATATAAGGCCTAATGATAGCTTTATTTGTTTTAGACATATGAACTGTTTGAAACAAAGCATTCATTACTGCACCACACAAAACATCCCAAGTAATCCAGGCCAAGGGGCCAAAAATAGAAAACAGAAATGAGAATATAATTGAAGCCTAGAATTTATACATTTGTAATTATAAGATAAGGTTATTTATTTGTCTCCCATGGGAGAAATTTGTCTGAGAAGAGGGAACAAGGCTGCAGTACAACAAAGACAGAACAATACTGTAGCTTTTCTGATTGTCCCAAAGGAAATAGGAAAAGTTTACACACTTATGTGATTATGTCCCTATTTTCTAATAGTTATTTACAACAGTCCGATGTAGTGTGAAATAAAACAAACCTTAGCATATTTAAACCCTAAGGTATTCTTTAGCTACTGTCAATATTTTGTATTTGACCTGGTAGAAGCTCAGCGCTCATTTAACTCTGTCCAGTCGGAGAGTGGTGCAGGTTGCAGCGTTAGCGTCGTTATGCGGAGCAATTGGAATGTTTTTCACAATCTGATTCTGTTTGATTAGCGTTAAGCAAAGGAACATGTTATCATCTGGGTCAGGTGACCTTGTGGCGCTGACGGTATGCGTGCAGTCATGTTCATGAACATATTAAAAAGGAATATTTTTTAAAAAAGCATTTCTGGAGTTACTTTAAACTTGTTCCTTGTGTGATCAGAGAACTAACTTTCTTGTGTTCCTCACAGCTACTGCACCAGAACATAAAGTCGGTTTCAAGACGCTGCTGTTCGCACCTGGATTCGGTCTGCTAGTCAGAAGAATTTATAGATGAGGGACAGATGATTGTATGTGTGTGAGCACAATTATGGTCAATGATGCACCTTTCTTTTGATTGCCTAAAGTAATCAAAACTCTGTAAGATAATGCATAATAGATTGTATTGTGTATGTTATGTCAACCACTGGATGGTCATGCCTATTCCAATAACTTGATGGTATTTTTTAATTGTGCACTGTCAGTCCATTATTTTAAGAAAAAGGGAGATGTTTAACCAAATATTTTAAGTTGGTTTTGAATGTATGGGTAAATCTATTTCTTCAAGCTGTTTTGTTAGCTTGAAGAAATTTGTTTTTGATGAAAAGAAAGACCACTGTTTTTTTTTTTTCTCTTTTTTGACTTCTGCATGTGAGCATCTCTTACTACCACAAGGTGGTGATCATTCATGCATCCATTCAGTCTGGAAACAAACGGAAAGTTATTCAAAGAGCAGGTCGCCGAGTCTGTCTGAATGCAGCAGTCAACAAAGTCTGCATCACGGTTCACAGATCTATGGATTTTTGTTATGGAGACTAGCATGGTGTGAATGTTGTAGATTTTGTGAAATTATATTGAGTTCACCAGATGGATTCAGTTCATTAGCAAGAGTTTAGTTTTTCATGGGAAGTTTTGTTTAAATGGGGACCAAGAAAGCAGTGCTGCAGTTTTAAGTCAAACTTCATTCAAACCATGTATTGTTTTTCATAAGGTGCATTTTGTTTCTGATTTAGTTATGTTGTGAAATTACATTTTAACCTTGGTGAAGTGCTCATATTTTGGTTACACAGCGACTGTGGGTCTGGTGGACTTGCTGCATTTTACTGTTGAAATTCAGCACAAAATAAATATAAACAGAATTTTGTTTTTTGATTTTTGCCTTTAGACTTTAAAAGAAAACATTGTAAGAAAAAAAAATATTACTCATTCATGTTTGCTCTACGACGAAAACATTTAAATTTAAAAAGGACCAAGTTTCTTTTCAATATGTTTATCTTATTACACAAGAATCAAATGTGATTGTAGTGTGTTTTCTAAATCTTAATGTTGCTCGAAAATAATAAATTTTTCCTCAAGACGTCCATTAGTTGGTCATAACATTTTCAAACAGGCCTGTAGTTATCTGTGTTTGTAGCAGATGGATTTCCTTATTCAAAACAATAAGGCTAAATATATAAAATCTGAACTTGGAGATCTGTCTGTATATAACAGCTTTGTGGCTCCATGGGGCCCACAGAGCCTGTTGGGAAAAACTAGTGCCTTGAAATTTTGAAACTGAATTTTTTGTTTTGACAGTTCCGGACCTTTAAAATAAATGTGTTCAAATCCCTAAATCCCTCCTCTGGTATCTTCCCCAATGAACCAGATATATAATGAGATGGATAAACCCTATGAAGTAAAAAATAGTGCACTGTTGGTTAATTTTAATTGTGGTCTATTTGTGTATGCAGGAGTTTGTGATAAGACTGAATAATTATTAAGCCTTTCATGGGCACTCATAGTAGCAGGTCTAGAAGACGGTCCTTCATCATTTCTTGAAACACAAATCCAGGGTGTGATAGAGGAGTGTTTCTTTACCTCTCAATCTAACAGCTTGACCTGTGTACCAGCAGAAATTAGCATATCAGTGTTTATGTCCCTGTGATTGTTGTTGTTCACTCAGTAATTGATTTGCATATTGATCACATCAGATCTAGAGTCCACTGCAAGTTAAGACAAACACTACCCAAACTGAAAAACAACTTTTAACCATCCTGGATTTGTAACCCTTCCAACTTTCATGCAATTCATTTAAACTTCTAAATCTTTAGGCATGAATATTATAGTATGCATGTATAAGAATTACTGATGACTGTTTTATCTATTTTTTTAGTCACAAAATGGGTCAACATGAGTAGGCCTAATGTGCAGCATCCAAGAATGTGTTTATTGCATAAATTAATAAAATAAACTATAAAAAAAAACAGCTTCTGAGTCTTTGATCTTCAAAACAAATATGACAAATATTTTCTCCCAGAGATTTGCGTGCACTACAGTGACATGCAAACTTGTCGGAAGTACTTATGGCGCCCCGCAGCCCTAGACATGAAGCCCACATCCTTATTAAAAACGCCACTGCTTGCTGACCATATTTAGAAAACAAAGCACAGTAAACATCTGAGAACCGCTCACATAAGCGCTGAATCTGCGTCAAGGCTTTGTTCTTGCTCTCCTGATCAATCAATAGTTACAACTGAGCCACAGAAGTGTTGACACCTGCAGATATGCTGTCTTCTAACTTCTCAGACACTGTTTGGCTTGATTAATCCCTTCCGTTTACACACGCGTCACATTCTCCAACGACTGATAAGGTCAAACTTGAATGCCACTGTAAATAGGTTTTTCTCAATCTTCCCATCACCTCTGTTACGGGTGCATGACATTATCATTCTAGGTGCATTAGGTTTCTAAATAGATTAATAGCCTCGTTTTCACATCATTGCCCTCAACACAGGTCTTTCTCAGAAACTGGGAGCTGACGAGAGCACAGAGTGTACGCAGCCAAAATTCATTAGGGGGCGCCCTTTGCTGAGCGCTGGAGTATATAAATGTTGCTTTTCACAGATACCTGGTCACAGAGAGCCAAGACAGACACAGAGAGCTGGGTGCTTTGAAGCACTACCTGCAGCCTGGAGTGGTGAGAATTATTCGTTTTATATTTTCATAGACATCTAAAAGGAAAATGATTAAAGAATGAGACTTGAACATGGGTTATCAGTTGACATAAATAGGAATTTGAGTAATTAATATGAGCAAACTCATTACTCTTAGAAGCAGTGACTTCTGTGGACGTTACTTTTTCAATCCGCTGGTTCTGCATCTCATTTGAGGGTGTGTTTTGTGTGAGTGAATAAAACAAAGCAGGTTGTTTAATTTGTTGGGAATGCACTAAAGTAATTGCAGAAAAACATTTTTGCCGGTTGGGTGAATATGAGAAGACATTTGGGGAGGGGGCTGTGCAGGAGAAACACAAGAGGGTCATCGGTTGACCAGTCTTCAGTCCAGTCTGGACCAGTTTACTCGCCTGAAGGAACTCTGTGGTGCTAATACTTGATTGTTCTTTTCTTTTATTTTTTATCTACTATAACTAAGAATGTATATAAATCCCCACAATTTATAAGAACAATTTGTTCCTTTTTGTATTAAACCCATCAAAAAGGAATGAAGGGTGCAAAATGGCTCCTTCCTTACAATACTAGCTCATTTACAATATTTTAACACAATCAGTGATCTCCCAATGGTGCAAAGTTAGATGCTCAATCTGGTCTCATTTGAAAAACCAGCCCTTCCAGGGTTTTACTGACTCCACCGATAGGCTGACTTTACCACTTCCCCTCCCTCCTGTACTTCTCTTTTCAGATAAGAAATCCGTCACTCCTCATTCTGACCGTCAGTCGGGGAGGCTCTCTCTGCTCTCTTCTAGCCTTCTTCCTCTTCTGTCCTTTCTCTTTCTCAAGCTCTCCCTCTCCCCCTCGGCCATGGCTCCGACCCTCGCCACAGCCTTCGCCAGGCGCTGGTGGATGGCAGTGAGTGCCATCATTGAGAACCTGCTGTTTTCTGCTGTGCTGCTGGGATGGGGCTCCCTCCTCATCATGCTGAAGTCTGAGGGCTTCTACTCTTACCTTTGCAACGAGGAAGGTGAGTCTGAATGTTTAGATAGCACTTCTATCACCGCTTACCATTTTCCATCATATTTATCTGGCCAGTCATTCAGGTTCAATGCTGTGAGTTTTCTCTTAATACTCTCTGAAAATACATTTGAAATTAAAGGTTGGGGGGAAAAGCAATGCTTTGACTTTAATTAAAGGATGTGACAGATTTTTTTCAAGAGATGTCAAGCAACACTGATACCTTCCCATCTTCTCAAGTCTTTGAAAATAAAATGTTGCCTGTGAAGATGTCCCAGGCTGGACTAACGGGGTTTAACCAGATCAGATACGTTAGAGCATTCGGGCATGCAGGTAGGCAAAGTGGTCCGAAGGGACAAAAGAATAGAGTACGGTTTCTTGAGACAGTATGTTACTGTGCTGTTCTTGTCTCTGTTAGCTTACAATAGTTGAGGACAGAGACACTGACCTATTGAAAGACAACAACCAAGAATGGATCACATGAACTGCTTCTTTGTTGCTCCTTTAAAAAAAAAAAAAAAAAAACTCGGAAAAAGATTAAGCAATCTTTTCCTGAAGTGTTTTTTTCTTCTTTTGTCTTATTGCTCATTTTAATAAAATTCCAGGTGGTGCTTTGTGTTTTAAAGAACAGATAACATTTATGCACCATCTCTGATTTGACCAAGTCATGTATTTTATATGAGGCTTGGCAAAAATGACGGTTGAAAAAGGAATATGTATCTCCAGATAAATTAAAAGGTCAAATCCTTATTCATTCCCGTTATATTTAAATGTAAAAATAGTGTGCCTTGCTGAAAACTGTATCCTCACATCATGATGCCACCACCACCATATGTAATGTAATGTTAGCTTTCTGCCAAAGATTGTGTTTCTAAAAGAAATTCAGTTGTGTTGTCATTTAATCAGACCATTTCACATTTTTGCTGTGCCTTTTAAGGGCTGGATGAAAACGGCAAGCAGGAATTTCTCACCCGAGTATTCTGCAGCTCCTCCAGAGTTGCAAATCACAATTAAGTTATATATGATCACAGTTTATTGGCGATGTAAAGGGGCTGTATAGAAATGCTCAACACACTTTTAAGAGTTTAATTTACACACCACCTCACAATTATGTGAAAATGTGTGTTGGTCTATTACATGGAGTCTAAAAAAGTACACTAAAATGTGTACTTTAATAAAAAATAAAAAGATTGCTTTAGATCTGCCACAGCAATTTTATCTCATTCTGATTACATAAGACCAAAGAGGAAAAAAAGAACCTCTCAGCTCTTTTCAGCCATGTGACTTTGGAAATGAAGAACAGCGAGTTCCACGTAAAGCATTTATTACCAGTAATTTGAAAGTTTAAAGGGTGCTGATAAAGACCAGGGAGGGGACAAAGGCTGATAGAAAAGTGATGAGCCGTAGAAGTTGGATGACCTGTGCAGGAAACGGTTATAAAATAGTCGTGTGGTTTAAGTTTGGTTTTCCTTCTGCAAGTAACGTCACAGAGGGACCATGTGTTACGCAACAGGAGGAAATCATGTACTCTATTACAGTTCATGTGGCCACAGGACATCTCTTCTCTATTTTTACACAAACAGGTATTTTCTGTTTTCTATTTTAGGCTAATGTCACTTCATTTTTCAATAGTTATGCATACAAACTAAAAGCAAAATTTATTCACAACTTGTCAGCACACCAAATACTCAATTTTGATATTGAGTTAGATCAATTTTTCCCCTTTGCACCATGAAACAGTATATATAAAAGAAAACACATTTTCAGGATATTTGGAAAATCATATACAAAGTTCTGCAGAAGGCTTTGGCGCCTTTATTGTGAAATGTGTCATGATGTGAAGTTCCACTTTGCAATGGCACATTGTTACTGGCAGGTGGATTCAAAAGAGGCAATGTTTCATGTTGGTCTCTTCCTGAACCTTTGCACCTGTTCACATTATAACCTAAAGGTTCTGATAACCTTGCTCAGTTCACTAACTCTGCCAGCTGATCACCATTTATTCCACTCACACTTTATAAAGTCTCAATAAAATTCCAGAGAGCCTGACAAGATTTGAGTCAAAATGTTTCTCTGTGTTCCTGCTTAATTTCTACTGTCTGTGCACATTTTTTTGCTGACATGTCGCATTTTTTAGACTGATATTTACCGCACAGATAACTGAGGATGAGTTCACTCCACATGTGACGACTGCGTAATGATGTGTCATGATCTTGTGATGAAATAGAAGTGCAGACTTTACATTTCAGATAATAAGTGAAAGTAGATTTAAAAAGCTCATATTTACCATGTTTTAACAAAGAGGGTAAAAAAAAATAGAAGATCCATCTGACCATCACTTCATCATGTTCTACAGGTAACAGCTCCAGCTACAATCTGTCTCACTCCGCGGCGAATTCAGTCCCCCATGACTACGCTGACGCCTTCGAACCGGATGAATCGGACGGGGTGGAGATGAAGCCCCTTGTACCGGAGGGTCCGCTGAGGATGAACGGCTGGCTGATCTGCAAAGAACAGGATGAGATGCTGAATCTTGCTTTCACAGTTGGCTCCTTCCTGCTCTCAGCCATCACGCTGCCACTGGGGATCGTCATGGATAAATATGGGCCTCGGAAACTTCGACTGCTGGGCAGGTGAGCAAAGCAATATTGGCTCAATAAAAAACAGAAAGATGATATTGATTGCTGCTTTTCAGAAGGGCAATCAACCACAAAGAGTTAATTGAGATTATATTATACTCTTATAAAAAAATAATTACAAATTTAAGATAAGTAGTTTTGGTCATTAAAAATGCTTGATCATCTATTTTCAGCACTTGCTTTGGCTTTTCCTGCCTACTCATTGCCTATGGAGCCTACCAGCCAAACGGTGAGTCCATGTGATCCAATCTGTCCATTTTCCATATCTACATGTGATGTAGTGATTGTCAGCAGTCTAATGATGTGTCATTTTTAGAGCTCTCCGTTCTTATCTTCATTGCACTCACTTTCAATGGCTTCGGAGGCATGTGCATGACCTTCACCTCCCTTACAGTAAGTGGGCATGCCAGGTTTGTGTACTTTGCATTTTTCTTGCTGCAAAGCTGGTGCACCAGCTGCCTGTTGTTGGAGCAATGTCTGTGTCTATGAGACTTCCTCATTAACACGCTGCTAGAATCGTTTTACTGGACCCCTGGCTAGTCACTCTGTTTCATCTCTTGTTTGAATTCCTCCTGTTGTTCCGATCTTTTCTGAAGAGATTTACAGAAGCATATTTCAGCTCTGCTTCAGATGTGAGGAAGGACCACTGAGTAACATGAAACAGGAATACGGTGCCATTAACACCCAAGAGCTTCGGTCTATTTTTGTTGGGGATTCTATGTGCTTGGGCAATGCGAAGCAGCACATAATTGTTGCATGAAAAGGAAAGAATATGGTGTTCTTGAGTTTCACAAATGAAAAGGACAGTATACAACCATATGCCACACTTTTTAGATTTTTGTCTATGGAAATGTTAAAAAAGAAGCCTAATTTACCTCTTCAAAATGATCCACTATTCTGTGCTTTTCAGTCACATAAAACCTCAAATTAAAATACATTAATGGTTGTGGTAACAGTGACAAAATGTGGCACTGTAAAAAAAAAAGTAAAATTATTTTGTAAGTCATTATATACATTATGTGTACAACTTCATAAGAGTGTAATACTAAAGAACTGTTTACATTACCAAAATATGGCCTCATATTATAGCTTCATTTGACTATATCTGACTTCACATACTGACATTTGGGACCAAAACAAGGGATACATATTTTAAATGGTTTTCACTAAATCTGAGAGGAGCCTTGGATACCCATGATCTTAATTAATTCAAGGGATCACTGGGTGGACTCCTCTTTATTCATTTGCATTCTTTCCTCTCTGTTTTTCGTCCTGCTGTTGCTTCCTCTCACCATCACTTTTAGCCTTTGATAACTCAGTCAAGAGTCCATGACGCTACCATGGTGATGCTGTTCACTGGACAGTGGCTCTACACCAGTAAATCTCTGTGAAACAACATTTCTCAATAACAACAGACTGAATCACTCATCTCTACTGTTAAGTCTTTTGCACGTCTTAAATGTCTCACTAGCTAAAGTTATGGGAATAATAGACTCTCCACAGTATGCATGAAAACATGTCTTTACCCTTGAATGCCGGTTCACCTCGTCACCTTAACAACCTCAAATGCTATAAAAGAAAGCCTTGGTGTTGGGTTAATCATTAAACACAAGCTACATCACTGGAGTATAGTTTCTCTGCACATCCCTCTGTGACTATTAGGAAGCACCGTGCAATACCAGTTTAACTCTTTGTCAGTGTTAAAGACTAATAAATATCTATCTGAATGATGCTACTGCTGAGAAATACAGTAAACTGGTTCCCCAACATAGCAAACCCCCTCCCCAGTCCTATGTAAAAGAATGTGCTTGTTGTTGTTCAGCCACTTGAAAGCAGAGCAGTTCGTGAATGCCTTTTTGTTGGTTGTGTCGCCCCGTTTTGTCCTCCAACTCTGTTATCCTTCTCTTCCAGTTGGAGCAGAGGGTGTAAACGAAACAAAATAAAGAAATTTAAAAATGAACTCTCTACCCTGTCCATCTTGTGTGCTTTGTTTCTGGTATCAGGACCGGTTCACCCCCCCCTGACTGTTTCAGCTGTGTCGACCCCCTCCTCTGAGTTTTGTGTGTTGTAATGGACAGCTGTGTGTTCATGTGCGTCTGTTGTGCTTTGATTTGCTTCATGTCAGTTTGTTGTGCTTTTACCTCCTCATTTTGAACCATGCAGTCTTGCTGATTGATCCCCACTGTGACCTCTGACCTGAGTGTCGTTGGGCATCATCTTTATGGGGCCCCCATATGATTCCCTCATCTCCAAATAAATGCAGCTGACATAACTATGATGCTTGTTTAACCTTTTAGCGTACATTCACAGAGAAACAGACCTTATTTAACTTTTATCTTTTAGCATCTTTGTTCGTTATTTTAGTGTAGGTTACCATGTAGACAGAATATGCTAATCTATGTTTTCCTTGTTTCCTTTACCTTTTAGCTCCCTAATATGTTTGGAAACCTTCGTTCTACCTTCATTGCCCTCATGATTGGTTCTTATGCGTCGTCTGCGGTCACATTCCCTGGTGTCAAGGTATGGAAAAGTATTCCTTTTCAAAAAAGAACATGAAATGAGTCCAAGCAAAATCTAAAAAATATCCCACATATTTTTTGAACCTAGAAACAAACTTTTTTTTTGTCCATAGTATTTTTTGTTTGTTTATTTTCTTTGTTACTTTTTGGGAAATTTTAATGTAAAATTCTCTGTTGTATCTGTGTATTCAAAGGACAAAACGATTTTTGAAATGCTCTAATCTCAGTCAAACACATATCAGATATGATCTAAGAACAAGGAAGATAGCACAAAGCCATGTTAATGGTCATGTTAAAGGCTTTGCTCTATGAATCTTTTGGGCCATAAGTTGTTAAAAAAAAGTTACCTCCACTTCGGTTTGAAATTTTCCTTCATTGTGGACAGGTCATCTATGATTTTGGTGCCTCATTCATTACCATTCTTGTGGTGTGGGCTTCCTGTGCTGGACTTGTCTTCCTCAACTGCTTCTTCAACTGGCCGCTGGAGCCATTCCCAGGACCAGAAGATATGGACTACACGTCAGTAGCAAAGACAGTCGCATATTTATGCTCCCAAGTACACTGCCAACATAAATCCTACTCCCACTGAGAGAGTTTGATCAAAAATTATGTTGTAAAATATTTGCTTCTCTGCCTCCTCAGTGTGAAAATAAAGTTCAGCTGGCTAGGCTTTGACCATAAGATCACAGGAAAGCAGTTCTACCGTCAAGTGACCACAGTGGGCCGCCGCCTGAGCGTCAGCAACAACGTGAAACAAAAGGAGGTGGTTGGTAAGGACGGACGCACTCTCTGCCTATCCACCATGGACCTGGAAATGGACTGCAAGCCCAAGGAAGAATGTAAGAGTGCAGTGTAAAATAAGACTCCTGAAATGATGAAGGTTTAAAGAATTCTGACTTAGTTTGTACCCCTCTTCCAAAACTCTTGCTTTTGCTTTCTGCAGCTGAGTCTTTTTTGAAGAGCATCATGAGCCCTATTTTTATGCTTAGCGCATCGACCATGTGCATCACTCAGCTCCGCCTCTTGTTCTACATGGGGGCCATGAACAGTGTCCTGGAGGTGCTCTGTGATGGAAACCTTGACACAGGTCAGTCTGTTTGCTTCTGAGACATGTCGGTCTGTGTGCAATGACTAACTCAAAAGACAGCACCGGTCCGGCTTGTATCATGACCTACAAACAACTGAACGTAACCTTTTCATTTTCAGTGGAAAGGATGGAAGTTGGTAAGACGAAAACTTTAGCGTTCGCAGTAGTCTACCTTAGCATTAGCTTATTAAATATCCAGCTGACAACAAGTAGAGTACTACATTTGTTTTCTTGGTTGTCCCTTTAGATAACTGAGTCCTTCAACTGTCACACAGCTTTAAACTAAAGCCACCGGTATTATTAGTTGACTCATTAACAACTTTTCTAGAAGAATCAGCAGAACAAACATGACACACTGCTTCACATGACTCACATTTCATGTAGCACTGCTCCCAGAGCCACAAATATGTGCCCTAATAGCACCATATTGACTTTTGAACGACCTTGTTGCACTCTATAGTCTCAGTTTATTAACTGCAATGTCTAACCATCTAACCAGGTAGTGACCTCTCCCCACACTGGATTACACCAATTTTAAAAAATCTTTTTTCAACAGTGTTGTATTGTATTCCAATAAACAACAATAAATATGTTGTCCTCCTTTGGTCCTCAGTGAGTCTGTACTCCTCCATCTTTGGTGTGCTGCAGCTGCTTTGTCTGATGACCACTCCTGTCATCGGTCAAATTATGGACTGGAAACTGAAGGACTGTGATGACGGGGAAGAAGACAAGGAACCCTTAAGCAAGTGAGTCTGAGTGTTGATCTGTTGATACACTAAAATGTCAGTAACATTAAGCAATCTTGAAAAGCACAGATGATGATGCCATAGATTTTTAAGCTTTGACTGTCTTATTATTGGAAGAAAGCTCTTCAAGCACATTATTTCCTCAATGGATTTAATGAAAAAATCTAAATAAATCATTCAGGGTATCAGAAAGACACTATAGACAGCCACAAGTTTACTTCACCCTTGGAGACAAGATGCTGGAATATGCCATGTTCATGTGTTCTAATAATTACGCATGAGGATAAACAATTATGTGGTTCTTTATTTCCTCAATGGACTTGAAAGGCTCTGTGTTCCAAAGAAAGCAGGTTTTGGTGGAAAATGTATGTCAAGTCCAGAAAAAAAATTAAAAACCTTGTTTCCTTCTGCTTGTAAAGCTAGAAAGTTTCATTATCCACAGTGAAACAAGTTTGTTTTAACAGACGCTGAGAAGCCATTGCTCTAAATGCAACATAAAAACAGACTACAGTTGGCAAATGTGAAGTGGTTTTCACAATTACTACCATTAAATTTGTACAAAAAACGGGGAGGGAGTTTGCATCCCAGGAAACATTGTGCTTTTGGTGTGTTTTACTGTATCAGCCAGAAAGCTTGGGTGACAGTGCAAGTAGGCAAAATTCTAGGACACTACTATAAGAAGCTTGCATAACCAGTGATTATTTTATTTTTATTTTTTTTTAATTTCTGATTCCATCTGTTTCTTATACAGATGCAGTCATGGCATCTCTGCCTCGTAATCCAACTTTCTTTTCTTTTTTTTACATTTTAGAGGTGAAAGCAAGACAAAGCGCAGAGACAGAAAGATCCAGAAAGTGACAAACGCTCTGCGAGCATTCGTCCTCACAAACCTGCTTTTGGTGGGATTTGGTGTCACCTGTCTGATACCAAATCTCCAATTACAGGTGAGTGTCTCTTTGTTGTTTTTGTTCTATGTCCTCACCAGATCTGTGTCCGTATGCAAAGCTGACTTTACTGTATCAAGCTGACAGTAAATGTAGGCATCTGATTGCACACTAACACCATCTGGCTAAAGGGAAACTGAATTAACTTCACATGAGATGCAAAAGCAAATAAACACTGATTTTGTTTTTCTCCTTTCCTCAGATTGTCTCCTTCATCTTACACACTGTGGTGAGAGGATTCATTCACTCTGCTGTTGGGGGCCTTTATGCTGCTGTGTATGTACCAACGTCATTATAATCTCTCATGGCCATTTTACTTTCAATTGCCAAGTCATGTTTAGTCCTTATGCGTGTCAAACTTCCATGTTGGTAGAAGCTGCTTCAAAGTGACCAACTAAACTAAATGTTTTCTTTTTAGATATCCCTCCTCTCAGTTTGGCAGCTTAACAGGGATGCAGTCTCTCGTCAGTGCTGTTTTTGCCTTGCTGCAACAGCCCCTGTTTTTGGCAATGATGGGACCACTTGAAGGAGACCCATTCTGGGTAGGAATCATCACCCACCTAAACACATTCAGCTATCGAGCCAAATTAAAACCTTGCTTACTCCGGTGTCACCCTGCAGGTCAACATCGGACTGCTTGTGCTCAGCATGCTGGGCTTCTTGCTGCCCCTCTACCTGATCTGGTACAGACGGACACTCCATCGAGAACTACAGCAGAAAGCCGAGGACGCCAAAATATACATCAAAATCAACGGCTCAGAGATCCCAGAGGCCTTCGTTTAAACAGAGACGGAGAGAGAAAGCAACTTGCAAAACAGGCGTCTTGAAGTGTTGAACAAAAAATTGCGACACATCTCCATAAGAAAGACAACACCCATCTTTAGAAATTCCCCAATTGGAAAACTGCTGGGATTGTTGTCATAGAAATGAGTCCAATGGACGGCTGATGAGGAGAAAAGTGAAACAAACAAGGGAGATGAAGAGCAAATAAGAGGAGAGACTGTGAAAGGAAAGAGGCATCAGCCATCTGTATTCCCCCAAATCCTCTGAGCTCTCTTCACTTCCTCTTTCTCCTGACCTTCAGAGTGTTTTCCAGCATTTCCTCTGCTTTAACTTGCCCCGCAAGAGAAGAAAAGGGATATACGTCCTCCTGGTTCAGTATCACCTTCCCATCTAACCACTTTAAAATTAGAGGGCGATCCAGTTGTCATGGGGTTTCTTCGATGTGCTATATGTTGAATGCAAATCATCCAGATGCTATTGCATGGTGCTACTTATCAGTACATCTGCTGGATTTCTCCCAGAAGTTTGCACAAAGGAAATGTGGAGTAAGAGTCGAGACATTTTGCTGATGTTTCTCGGGTAATCGGAAGAGACAGTCATTATCTTTTTGTATGGCTAATGTCTAATAATAAAATCTATTGCAGTGCTATCCCATTTTTTTCAGAGGAAAGTCAGCCTGTTTTCAAATAATTTTCACAATGTATGCTTAGAGTATTTATTTTACCTTATGTATCAGCTTCAGTATTTTTCTACAATTATATTGTAAAAAAAAAAAAACATTTCAAAATGTACAAAGAGTACATTTTTAATTGAAAAGTGAAAATTAACTGATTGAATTTTTACACATAACAGTGAAGGTGTTCTACGTAACAGTGAAGGGCATTATAATAGTGACTTAATGCATTTCCCCATAAAGCTGCCATTAGTCAGACATCTTAGTTTGTGTCAGTTTTTCCTCCAGTCTGTCTCCTTCAAGAGAAATTCAGCACTTTTACCCCAATTCCACACAAATCCAGCTCACGGTGGCACTTTTTCTGGATGATTGGCTTCAGACCCTTTGCTCCCCCTTTTCCTTTTACCTTTTATATGTGTATTTATTTTTTCCTAGCATTTCCACTTTCAATTCTTGGTGTACTTTAACTGTGCAGTGCTGCTTTTATGTAGGTTCGTTCTGTTTTGTCTGCCTGGAGCTCCTTCTGCCCTCAATGAAGATAAAGTAGAGATATTTTTGGTAAATGGGTGTCTGTATGTGGAAGAATATGTGGAAGTTAATAAAGTTTTTCTCCCCCCTTTTTTTTCACTGCATCGCTCTAATTACGTTTTGTTTGTTTTTAAGTTGTTCCAACACGAACCAGGAGATGGCAGCGTTTGGTTTATCCTCGGTTTGACCAAAGCAACGAGTATTCTGTGGAGTACCATCAAATTGTAGCAGTGATGAACATTAACAACTAAAATGTAAAAGAAGAATATGATGCATATTTGTTGTGTACGAACAAGCTGAAATGTAACCTGAAAATAGCTCAAACATAGAAACTGTGTTTAGAGGAAAATCATTGCATGCTGACCTACGAACAAGATCTGAGCATCACTCTTAATATAACAGACATACACGGTGGTGGCAGCAGCATGCTATGGGTTACGCTTTTTCTTTGCAAGGAGCAACAACACCATAAAGTTTTGAAAATTATGATACACTACTAGTTGAAGAATACTTTTTAAAACAAAAATGAAGAAATAAATACCCTGTGTAGGCTAAATGTCAGAATCTACTTGTGCACAAATAATCTGTCATTGCCCCTGAAAATGATCCAAATCTTTAAAACACCAAGCTATTTTAATAAGTGTTAACAAAATGTCTCAGCACTCGGGAAACATGCTCAGGCGTGATCAGCATAAACTATTTTCTCACATCTAGGTGGTTGGTGTTTGCAAGTCTGTCGTCACGCTGAGCTGCCACCTGATATCGCGTTTTAGCAGATTTTTATCACTTGACGCTTGCACCTCTCACCACCCGAGACGAGATGTGCGAAATCATCAGTCACATCGGAGGTAGAGGGGTCTGCTCCAGCTCAGCTTTTCATAAAACGACCGAAACGCAGGATGTAGAACCCAATTTATAATTAAAATTGAGCTGCTATCTTCATTAACAGCTCGGCCACAAACTGGTAACAGAAAATACATATTTTTGCCAAACCCGCTGTCACACATTTTAAGGTTACTGTTTTGTTTTTATTTTGTTTTTTGCACATAAAACATGTAATTCAGAATTTCCCTCAAACTGGGTAAAAGGACTCAAAGTGAACTGATCATATTTTGGGGGTTTATCAAATCTCCATAGCAATCATTAAACATTATCTAGCATAATAATGCTAATGCATGATTAACAATAGAAATCATGAATTTATTTCTACTCCTCAGATAGGAGACCTGAGGATTTTTCAAGAAGTCAGAATAAAAAAAAACAATATCCACAACTTTGATGAATTGTATAATGGCCATCGAAAGTGATGGATGGACAAAGATGGCATTAATCAGAGAAGCAGCCAAGAGTTTGACTTTTTTTTTTTTTAAATTTGCTAACTATAGAGGAGCTGCTGTAACTTTTTGGTCTAAATTCTGTTAGACAGTGTTGGAAAACTAACACTGCTAATTACCCCAAATACCACTGGAGAACCAATGGAATGGTTAGATCAAAGTATGTTTATTTGTCAGAATGGCCAACTAAAAGTTCAGACCGGGATCCATCTGAGAATTTGTGGCAAGTCTTAAAAAATGACTTAAACATTTGAGAATCATCGTGTTAATTGCATTGTACAATCATATGCTACTTTGTGTTTTGTGTGTCACTTACACTTGTGATAAAATAAACTGGTTTGTGGTTGTAAAATAAAATATGGAAGCTGTTATTAATACTTTTGCAAGGCATTGTATAACAAAAACCTCGAATGTGGAATTATCTCATTGGACATGAGCCATAAAAACCAAAGATTATGTCGGCAGAGGAGAAACTGAAAGATGTATCTTTAAAATAAACTACAAGAGCCAGAAGCGGATATGTGGTTGTTGTCAAACGGAGACATGAGCTATAAATACAGCTCCAGCTTGCTGTTACATAATTTTAAACTCACATAGCATCCACATCCCGTGATATTCAGGAAGTGGGTCGAGATTAGGGTCCTGGAATCCTTTGTACTGTACTAAAGACCCCCTGTGTTGGGAAACAAAGCACTGCCAAAGAATTATGGCTCGGTCTTTGCCTCTTATTTATAATTATTTTAGGATGTTTATTGAAGCTTTACCTTAGTGGCAAGGCTTACGTGCCACCTATGCAAGACAATAAAGGTGTCTGTAAAGCAGAAATGATGTCAGGACACACAGCGGTGGGAGATAATCGCATCACAAGCGAGGACTTTGTTAAAAGGGCTTAGAGAGCGTCTGGTCCCTGCCAGCGGTGGTCCCCGTTTCATCCTTTGACGCTGAACCGCGCTTCTACGTCACCGCTGCCATGATGACGCAGTGAGCTGCACACTCTTAGTAAAAAAGGTGAGAGGAAAGCTCCTGTGACCACTGCATGGACAGAGGCTATTTTGATGTCTTGCATTTATGCTGTCATTCTCAATAAAAAGTGCGTTTTATTAACAAGTGGGCTATTTTAAAAAAAAATTATTATTAAGAAATGGCACAGAGTTAAGACAATTTAGTAATTCCAATTTACAAATCTTTTTATTCTCTTCTTTCCTTCTTCCTTTCGTTTTTCTTAGTTTGATTCTCTGTTTCTTTTTTTTTCTTTTTATTCCTCGTGTATCTGTTTAGCAATTTCATATCCAACCGGAAAAAACAAAACAAAAACAAAAAAACATTTCAGTCAAAATAAATTGCCAATGCTGTAATTTGTGCAGCCGTGTCATTGGCCACCTGTGGGCCTTGCGGGTGCACCGCAGACCATTCTCCGGGCGAACCGTCGTTTTCAGTGTGCGTCCGTTTCCTCACGCAGCGCCCCTTTTTTTTCGGTGATCTACGCGCAGCAGCAGCAGAGCAGCAGCAACGCCGCGCGGCGGCCCCGATCAGGAAGTGAATCTGAAGAAAATAAGCGACTGTGGAGGTAGAATGACATAGAGACGGGGTGGGGGGGAGAGAGGTGGGAGAGAATCGAGCGGATAAATAAAGGCGACTATATAAACGGAGGGAGGAATCCGACCCTGTTTCTGGATCCGTTTGGGAGCGGCGCCTGTCTGGGATATAGCTCCACTGCACCGCTGAAATAACACAAAGATGCTCATAAAGGAATAGTAAGTAAAACGGCGTGTGCACGGCGGAGTTTGTGCGTGCGTGTGCGTTTGCGTGACAGAGCGCTGGTGCGGTTTCGCAGAGCTGACATTGTGGCCAGCAGCCCGGGAGAGGAATTAGGAGAGCGCGTCCGGAGTGATGTCGACATCCAGAGGACTTTATGTCCATGATCAGATTCCTGCCGTCACGCAGAGTCAACGGAGGGATAAAACAGCGCCGGCTGCTGATGCAACTGCAGCCGGCGCTTCCCTGTGCCCTTCACGTCCTTCATCACAAGTTCTAGCTCTTAATTCTCTCTGCCAGTGTTGCTAAAATGACGGATGCTGGTGCTGGGGCAGAAATGGCTGGCATAAGCCGCTCCGTGCCGTGCTCTGCCGCGCTGCGCCGTTGTGGCCATGTTATTGATGCGCTCTGGTGAAGGTGAAACTAGCGACGGAGCATTCCGGTGTTCAGCTCTGGAGGAATGAAGAAGGTGTTGGTTGGCCCGGGGTGGAGGGGATGCCTGGAGAGGATAAGGTGCGGGGTGGGCAGGTGTAGAGGAGGTGGCGTAAAGGGCAAATGGCGAGGTTTGTGTCAGATGCTGGGCTAAGGGAAGCAGTGGCATATTAATTTGTGCCTGCTAAGAGGAAGGATATTTGAAATTCATTGTTTTGCATTGTTTTAACACAATGTTGCCCCTCCACCCCCCACAAGGACTTTCTGTTCTTTATAGAAGAACGGATTGAGTCCTTTGCTCAGAATCAGAAGGGCAAGAAGGATGCAATGCTGGCAAATTAGGATGTTATTGGGATTGAAATTAAAACACTTGGATATTAATACTGAAGACATCCAAAATTATATTTAGTGTTTTCATTACAGCAACTTCAGTTTTTGCCAACTGAAGAAAACCTCACTCTGCTAACCTTAATATAAAGGGCCTTCTTCTAAATATTGTATTTAAAACACTATTTTTTTCCCCACTGCAACTTTTGTAAGGTCACAGCTACTTTCTGAACACCAAGCTACAAAAAAAAAAAAAAAATCTACTTCCAATAGGCTCACCATGCCTTGGAAAGCATTAAAGCTCTTTGAATCACAACCAAAAAGTTTTTCATTCGGCTTTTATGCAATACACCAATACAAAGTTGTGCATAACTTTGAAGTGAATGAAAATATACATGATTTAAGACGTTTTACAATTAAAATGTAATTTTAAGTCAATAAAGGCATCTTTGCTCATTCTTTTTTGAATTATTGGTTAAGGTCAGTCTGAATTTTTACACTGATTCTCGACTGTATTTATGTCTGGACTCTGACTGGGCCAGTCTAACACGAATAAGCTTTTCTCTAAACCATTCAATTGTAGTTCTGACTGGATGCTTAAGGTCAACATGCTGCTTAGATCTCCACTTCGACATCTAACAACTTTTCATCTAGTACTGCCCTGCAAATAGCTCCATTCATCCTTCCAACAACTCTTTCCTGCATTTCTGCAGCAAGAGGCTGCCACCACAGGGTGTCACAGTGGGGATGGTTTGTTCAGGATGATAGTGTTCTGCCCCACAAAGTGTTTTGCATGAAGGCAAACAAGTTTGACTTTGGCTTCACCTGACCAGAGTAGCTTCTAACGCATATTTTATGTGCTTTCTATGTGGCAAAGTTCAGAAGTCATTTGTTTTCACAATGACCTCTTGTCAGTCTTCTATAATACCAAGTATTTTTGGGCTGTATCACAAGTAGTTGTCCTGGCAACAGATTTCCCCACCTGAGCTGTGGATCTCTGGAGCTCCTTCCGAGTTACCAGGGGCAAAAAGGTCACTCTGCAACTGACTACAAATGCACACCAATCGTTTCATTATCATTCTACTTCATGTAATGTTTTGACTCATGCTCCCTCACAAAATCCAAATTAAGTCCATTGAAGTTTGTGGGAAAATCCGAGGAAGCTCAGTGGGTGTGAATACTGTTCCGTGCATTGTAGATTAATCACCTACAGTTGTTGTGTTGGTTTTCTATCACATGTATTTAATCAATGAATGTCAGCAAAAAGCCGCAGATCGGAGTGGTGGCATGGCCAAAGATCTGAAGTGATTAGGGAGAGTCAGGCCCTCTGCATTAAGCCTGGATATTAATTAAATTGGTTACGATTAAAGGCTAAAAGCTTCTACACACTGTCAACACACAGGCAAGAGACTTGTGCATCCACTACAGGAAACCATCATGGAGACCATGGAGTCAAGTCTTACAGGTGCTTTGTGACCTAGTGATCCTTACCTGACACTGACCTGGATCTCTTTTTATTTCCTTATTTCCCAGTAGGTTTTGGTACTTATACGATAATAAATAATCCTCTTTGCAATACGTGAAGCAATAAAGCGAATTATGTAGAAGCTGAAAGAGGGAAGAGAATGAAAAGAGAAAGAGAAATAAGCTACAAGGACATATAAGATGAGCAATGCAGAAGGGGTGTTTGTTTCCTGAAGCCACAGAGAGACACATGATCCCTCAAGACCTTTGGACCAAGGAGACTTCCAAAGACAGAAAAAAATAATCTTCAGTTCCTGTTTTTCATTTTAGGATTAATTTCTGATTTTTGAAACAGATACTTTGCAAAAAGTGCTATATGAGGTGCACCTTTTAAGAAAGAGCAATCAAATATTTTTGCAATGAACAGTTGTAACCTGCAGCAGCGTATGGCCTACTATTCAGTGAGCGCCTTTATTGGACCCAGATTACATTAAGTGGCAGGTGGGTGTAGGATTATGGGAATTTTGGCATACTTCACATATTCACAGAACAAAATCAACAAAGCTGTGTAGTGTACCCGTGCACAGAGGGGTGTGAGATGCAGACAGGTCAGAGAACGGAAGCAGAGCAGTGTGTTGTAACGGTGGAAGCATTGTGAATTGGAGGAATATTGCTCAGATGAGGTGTCTGAATTTGGAAATATGCACATTGCAAATTCTGTCACAAATGAATTCATGTTTCATTGCTGTCAAATGTAAATGTGTGGGCTACAATTCTAGACTAAGATCCCTCCCTTCAGCAGCCAAAGTGTGGCTGCTGAAGTTAGTTACGTTTTCTAAACTGAACAGGAATTTATCTTAAAACTGTTTCAAAGAAGAACTTAATTCAGTGTTGTTGTTTTTTCCTTTGGTTATCACTTGTGTTACATTAGAGAGTTTTCGTACTTTGTCTCGATTATCTATTTGTGTAATAGCAATTCAGATTTCTCCTTGAGATCCACAACGAACAGAATGCATTTTTCTTAACTCTTGACAGCTTGTCCAGGTTGTAATCAGCTTCTGCCATCAATGGCTGCAGAGAGCTCCAACCCAACTGTGTCCATGAATCTGATTTCAGAAACAGAAATTGGATGGATGGATGGATGGATGGATGGATGGATGGATGAATGGATGGATGGATGGATGGATGAATGGATGGATGGATTGTTTGACACAGTCTACTCTACCAACTACACATTGTTAAACATAATTAAACTGTCTTTATTTACATTTGTACATTTTTTTTGCAAACTTAACATGTTGACACACAGTTTTCTCCTTTGCCATAAACTAGCGCACCTTTAAAGTGTATTTTGTGAAACACCAAGTTTTGTCATGTCTGTGAAATATGTATATTATTTAAAGTCCCCTTGTTATATGTCTTCCTATTAAAATCTTAATGGTAAACTAAATTACTGATAAAGGGGAAAAAAACACGTCATTATTGGAATATTGCTGCAACATGTGTAAGGACTTACACAATTTCAAAGCAGTATTGACAGCATAATATGCATAGAAAGGAAATGATTGAGTATTTAGCCTGTTAGGACCCATATCTTCACAGTATTAAAATGTAAAGCAGATATTCAATGGTGTGACAGAAGCTTTAATGCTTCTCAAAGTAAAATTGTCCTGCATAAGTCACCTGTTTTAGTGGCAGCTGAAACTTTGACCATTTCAGATTTATTAGTCTGAAAACTGAAATCAGTGCATCCCAACTTTACCAATAGAGGAAGATGTTAGTGTTGTAACAGCAACTGGATTAGGTAAGCTGTCAATTAATAGCTTAGCTCAATGATAGATTCTTAAGCAAACCCAAATGCAAATACATCTTCCTGTTCCTTCTCAGAGAAATTCTGCACCCAACAGTGTGCTTTGTTTGCCGGTGTATCATTCATCATTTGTGCATAAAACTTAATTTTTGCATTTATATTTTTGTGCGAGGACATTTGGCTAAGAGCCACATCATCAATTTGTTGGTGATCTGTAAGGTTTAGGATCATTTGTTAGCCAGCAGCCTTCGTCATGCTCTTGTAAACAAAGGCAGAACAGAGAATTACTGACACTTTCAGGCGTATCGTAAAAATCTAAAAAAATTAAAAAAGCAGCAAATCAACAGCATTTTTATTGACTTCTGCTAAATGAGCTCTGAAACATAAGCCTTAACATTACCTATTCAGAAATCCAATTGAAACATATTAAAATTCCTTTAACATTCAACTTCTTCTTTTACCCTTATGTTGCTTGAGCAAGGAACATTCTCAATGTCGCTTGCAAAGCAGTGATCGGATTCATTTATCAGTGTGTTGCTTTTATTCAGTTTGGTTCCAAGACAGAAGTATTGTTTCCTCAGTTTCTGAGTTTTGGTAAAGTTTTAAGTCGATAACTGTCATAAATTAATTTGTAGAGAAAGAACGTTTTAGGATTTAATTGAATGTTTCTCACAAGGCTAAACTTGCAATCTAAGCCAATCTGGGTTGCTGGGTTGACTAAAGCAGTTCGGTATGTAACCACGTGGATATATATATTTTTTTGTTGTTTTGCTCTCTTGTGTGATATTTCTGTTTAGGAGAAGTAAAATTTCGGAGTCCTTATTTGAATAACTTCTTTTTCTTCTTGCAGTCGAGTGATTCTTCCCATCTCTGTGGAAGAGGTAAGTGTAGTTTAATACTCTTCAATATCTGTGTGTGAGTCAGCTGACTCCATCCATCCATACGTCCGTCTTTCCATCGACTGATTCGCTTCCTCTTTTAGGACATGAGCTTAAATACAGTAATAACTCTGGAAATTTGAGACTGGACAAGTGTGATTTGTTGACATGCAAAATGTGTAGGAACCCTGAAAGCTGTTCCTTTAAATAGGACTTTTTAAAACAAACAGCTTATTATCATCCCCTCGCTCTCTCTCATTTGTTCTCTCTCTCTTTATCTCTCCCTCTCTCCATTTGTTTGGGCCTTACCAGTATTATTTCAAATGAGTAGTTTCCCCCTCTATTAAGGCTTGCATCACAGATGAGTTATCTGAAACTACTTCCATGACATCACCTACTCACCCACCCCTGTATGCTACTTTACATTGAACACTTGATCCACAGTATAAAAACAGTCATTTTAGGCAGGCAAAACATTCCAATTTAATCTGAAAAACTCTGCTCACACACACTGTGCAGTGTGCCACATCACGTCAACAACATGGGAACCTCTAACTCAGAGACCACTGATGCTGTCTCATATTGTCATTACAGCTCATCCCTGGTAGTCTTTGTCATTATATTGCTGAGTATTTTTATTATCATGTAAAGCTTACTAGAGGGATGCACAAGTGATAGAAAAGCTTCGCTAATGTCTGATTGCGTCTCATAATATTGACTTTGGTGATTTCGTTAGGTCTGACACAAAATTTCAATTAAAATGCATCAGTCAGAAGTAACTAATATAAAAATATGCCAGAAACTAAATAGTTAAATCAGATTTTTTTTTTTCAGTTATTAGAAAACAAAAAACATTTTTATTATCTGCAAAGGTTCAGAAGGTAAGTATAAACAACCTACATAGCCTTTAGCAAACACACATTTCAAGATTTTTTTGCAAGATTGAATCAATCAAGATCTACTGAATGTTTAAGTTTACATTTTGCAAACTTAAATGTGATAATATTCTTTATACATAACTGTAAAAGGTCTTTCTAACTAGGTCAACAAGAACTGATCAACCTTTCAGATTCCAATTTTGTTTGTTCATTGCCTGTATTCTACATTGCAGCAGCTCTACAGTTCGTCTGTTTGTCTTTCCAAACACCTTGGACAGGTGTTCACTTAGTTTTCTTTTCTTTTTTTTTTTTTACAAGTATTGCCTGTGCCAGAACAAGGTGCCAGTCTCAGATCGAACTGTAGACCACTGAACAGATACTTGAACTGAGATTTTTCCAACAGGAAAGTTGAGAGACATTGGATCAGAACCAAACACCTGCAGTATCCTAATGACTAAAGCACTTTCCTCTCTACTTATAGTTACAGACCTGGTGTTGTGCACCTTGGTTTTTAGCCTTTATATTTGCTTGTGAGTACATTTTTCCTTTTCATCTTTCACAAGTAGTTTGATCAGTAAAAAGGCTCTTACTGGACCTTCTTATAATCTTTTGTTGAAATATTACTTTTTGTGTAGATTCTGCATAAACCTTTAATCCTCAAAAATATGAAGAAATTAAATATTTTCTTCTATTATGTGTTAAAAAAAAAGATGGAAAGGAAAAGAGTTCAACCCTTCTCTGACTAATAGTTTATGACACTGATTTACAAGCATTAACATAGTTGGCTGTTGCTTTTTATTGCTAGAAGTACATAAAACATATACTGTATGTTTACACATGAAATTGTTACTCTCCTAAATCACATTGGGGACAATTTACCTCTACTTCAAGATATTGTCAGTTTGAGTTTTCAAAATATGTTGATTGTTTTTATTTTATGTGTTTTTAAAGTCTTTTACATTTTCTTACATCATATCAAGGCAATGTTTGTTAAAGAGCAAGCCTGCACAGAAAGAAACAGATGAACTGATGTAGGAGTACTTTCTATGTTAATGAAAAGTAACAACTCAATATCAGGAGGGAGGGAGTTTAGTTGTGGGCAGATTCATCTCGGCAAATAACAGCATATAATGTTAATTGGAGATTAGTAAAGGAAGTGATAAGTTTTTCCTCCAGCAGCCCAAGTCTCTTAGAATGAGTCATGAGTGAAAAGAAACGTGAAAAGAAAGAGCCAGAGAGAAATGTCTTTCATTCCAAAGTGACTTGGAATTACGTAGTTGTCTTCTGTTATTTGCAACTAGGTGAAAATGCTGCCAACTAGCCTGACCTCCTTATTCATTCTGCCATTAGTTCAATCTTTCAGTGTATGTCCATGAACCTGTTTCTTTTAGCGTGAGAAAATTCAATAAAATTGCTCTGTGAAAAAGGAAAACAGATTTTATCCTTTGAGTTCGAATTGCCTGTAATTAAAGACATGAGTGAAACGTTATTTCAATTCCTTCAACTTCACACCTTCTAATTAAAAGTATATAATCTATTACCATTTTCATTTTTTCCCAGCATTGACTCGATTGTGCTTACATAGTTTGAACTTTGCTGTTCGAAATGCTAGAAAAATGAAAATAAACATCTTATTTGTGAAAACAATAGAATAATTGAGCCTTTATTGAGTCACTTCATACTGGCTGTGTTGTTATTGTGCCAAGGCTCAGGTTTGTTGAGGTTATATGATAGATTAGAGCTGATTAAGAAAACAAGGAAACCATTGTTTTCTATTTTGAAATCGCTTGAACGCAAAGCCTTTAGATGGAGAAAGAGGTAAAATGAGGAGAAAGAGAAAGAAGCTTGTGATAGTTGCAACAATAGATGGAATAATTCAGAGCTCCATTAAATAAAAATAAGAGAGAAAACAAGGTATTAATTTTAAATATAACCTGTGATTATAGACTTTTCTTTTGCTCAAGTTTCATTAACAGTCCAATCCATTGTTCTGTTTCTCAGTACCAGGTGGGCCAGCTGTACTCTGTAGCTGAAGCCAGTAAGAATGAGACGGGCGGAGGCGAAGGAGTAGAGGTGCTAAAGAATGAACCCTATGAGAAGGATGGAGAGAAGGGCCAGTACACACACAAAATTTACCATTTGCAGAGGTAAGCATTTTCACAAGAGGCGTTCCAGAAAGTGTGTCTTGTAGAGAGTCCACATATCACATCTACACAGGATGAATTTCTCATCTTCTGTCTTGAGTCCATTATCTTTCTTTATAGCCACTCAGACCTTTTCCACATCTTTCAGTCACCAGGAACTCAAGACTTTAGCATGCTTCTTTGGACCAAATAGTGTAGCAGTTTGGTATTTATTTGACTCTAATAAAAAGTTTTTAGATATACTATGATTAATATTATTGTTCCAGTTATTCAGATTACCTACATAAATAAAAACGTGTCATGAAATGTACAAATGCATATTTTCAGCTTGTCATTGGTGGAAATATTAAAATTCTGATGACACAAACCAAAAGTATTTTAAATAAATAACTAAGCCAAGCGTTAAACACTTTGATTGTTGCCTGTCCATAGATCAGTTTTATATGACTGACCTTTTTGCAGCGACTCTTTTATTTATTTTATTAATGATGGTGCCATTGATACCATTGTACTAGCAATGCCATATAATAGTATCCATGTCTGTAACTCTTTCGCATTTTGTTTAGTTTATACCTGAAATTCCAATTTGTTTTATTTAGAGTTTAAATGATGGACTAGAACAAAGTAGTTCATAAAAGTGGGAGTTTTTAATCATCCTTACTATAACTAATTTGAAAGATTTATAATGTTATTTTATTCAGCGATAGAATGACATTTCACATGTAGAATGTGTTTTTTTTATCCCCCATTGTTGGGTGGAAATTAACTGAGGTTGAAACAGATTAAATGGAGACCACAGAGCATACACTTTCAATTTCTGCCATTGATTCTCAATTGGATCTAGGTCTGGACTTTAACTGGGCCATTCTAAGACCTGGCTATATTCTGATCTAAATAATCTGACTAAAGTTCTGGTTTTATGTCATCTTGCTGAAGGATTAACCTCTGCCTCAGTTTCAAATCCAAGAGGTTTTCACTCTATCTTTACCCGTACTTAGCTCCATCCATGTTCCCATCACTCTAACCAGGTTTGTTGTCCTAGCTCAAAATATGCCTTCCCACATCATGTTTAGGTCTAATTCTACCACATGTTTTCAGTGTCCCCTACATGGTTTGTGGACATTTAAACTTCTTTCAACAATGTCTATCTTTTTGCCACTTTCTCCTCCTCAGATTTGGTGATTTGTGTTTGCTAGATGTCCAAAATTCTACCACCTTTGTATATCAAGGACAACAAAAGTCTTGCAGCTGGAATTACAGCAATTAAACTCATGTAGTTTGTTTTCTATTCTCTTGTAGTAAAGTGCCATCATTCGTCAGAATGTTGGCTCCATCTTCAGCTCTGAACATCCATGAGAAAGCCTGGAATGCATACCCTTATTGTCGTACAGGTATGTATAATTACACACTGTGGATGGGCACACATGACTATTTACAGACTAACATACTTTAGAACTCTGCAAAATCTTGATTGCATTTTTTTTTCTAGTAAGTACATTAATTTTGTCTAGACTTGATTGAAGATTTGAGCCTAATTTTTTAATTATGATCTACTTTTGGACCAGACCCTGGACGTTCCAAATCCCTTCTGGGAATAAGTTGTGAACAAGTTCCTGCAATGGATCTAATCTCCCAGCTAAATTACTAACGCTAGCAGTTTTGTTTACATGCCCAGTGCACATTTTTGGTGTGACGTCTTTGTCAGCTAAAGGAAACAATGGAGATTTCTTTGTTTGTAGTCTTCAAAAAGGTATTTTTATGAACGTTTTAAATTGCTTCAGGTAAAAAGTGCTTTCATGCTCGAGATTCCTACCTTCCTCTCTTCTTTCCTTGTGCCTTTGGGTCTCTGTCACTTTCAAGGAGTAGTTGAATAATTTACTGCATGTCCTGTGAGAAGAGCCGTGCAATCACTTGAGCCGTTCAGGCAAAGATCCCGCCACCCGTACACACTGCCAGCTGCCAGACCGCCATCTGTCACACAAACACGTTTAAAGGCACAAACCAACTCTGCATCTCAAACACTGCTCTCATATCATTTTGAGATTGCCAGCTTGTGCAAATGCTAACAGCTTTCTCAGATATTCTTTGCTGTCATTAATTGTGTCTTTCTCTGTGTTTGTGGCTGCACTTTTCCCCCCACCTGGCTCTGCAGTCATCACTGTGAGTATTTCTTTTGCTTGTGTTTGCTTTGAAGAATTCAGAAATCAACACATGCAACACACTAAGCTAAGGTGCACAACGAGAAGGCGCCTAACCTGAAAGCTGAGAAAGAAACGTGATCTTTTTAGTGAAACTGTAACAGGGATAGAAATACACTGTGATTGTGTTTGTGTAGCTGGGTGTTAGAGAACGACAGCAAGATACCGATCCTTGTCAGCTGAACCTTTTATAGATTTTTACATGGGATTCTTACTCCCTTCACTCAGGGTTGTCTGTGTTTTTCTTTGCAGAATGAGTATATGAAAGATAACTTCCTGATCAAGATTGAGACGTGGCACAAACCTGACATGGGACGCCAGGAAAATGTTAGTGAATAAGATCATAAGCTATGGAAGTGTATTTTCATGTCTGAAAAATGATACATGGCTTTCGAAATATCTTAGTTTCTGTTATTTAATAAAATCAAATACTGCTAAGTGTGGTGTTACATCAGTTAGAATTGTGTACAACTATTTTCACAGAAATAAGAGCTACAGATCTTTCTGGATTATGTTTAGCAATGTGTATTTTTTGTTTGACAGTTCTTTGCATGGTAACATATCCTCAGTCAGACTGAAAGGAGGACTTCTGAGAACACCAACTGTGAAATCATTTACTACTTAAGTCTAGACTATGGCTGGGCCATTCTAACTCAGAAATAACTTTGATCTAAATCACTCCATCATTTCTCAAACTGTGTTCATGGTGAACTTCCACCTCAAGTCTTTTTTCTTTTTTTGTGGTTTTAGTGGGGTTTATGTTTTAGTAGCTGAACAGGAAGAAGGGGAATCGAACCAACTACTTTGAGGGCTGTAGCCTCTACTTATGCTGTGCCTCCTCTACCTCTGAGTTATGTGGCACATTCACCTCCAGTTTTTCAAAGCCTCTCTAACGATTATTGAGCATCTTCATTAAGGAATCACGGGATGATCAGCTGAAATCAATAGATTGTGGTTGATAAATGTAACAGACACAACAACCACTGATGCTGCATTCCCCTGACCAGAACGACCTGTAACAAATATCTAGCATTGTTGGGATTTTTGCTTATATACAATCAAGCAATGTGGGTGATGTTACAACTGATGTCTGAGTTGTTGTTTTTTTCACTATTGTCTTCTGTTGCTCCTTCTCTCCCTCTGTTTACCATCCAACACCAACATCAATAACTTCTTTTCCATTTACAGACAGTAGCATGCATCCAAACAATATTTCCTGTACAATTTTTCTCTTATGACACTTAAGTCCAATTTGCATAATAATTTGGAACACGGTGTAGACTCCATTTACGTATGAGTTGACTTCAGAGGGTAAATTGTTGCACTGGACATCTGTGTAAAGGGGGCTAAATACAAATGCATGTCACAACTGTTAGATTTTTATTAATAACAAAAATTGAAAGCCATTTATCACTTTCCTCCAACTCCACATCTATTTATTTTGTGCTGGTCTATTACTTGCAATCATAAAGACCTTGACGTTTATTATTTAAAAATGTTGATCACAGACATGATTTTTGTCAAATCTTGCATTTCTGTGTCATTTTACATGGTAAACATTTATTGAATTGTATTTTTTCTTGAGCTTAGGCTTACAACTACAACATTAGGAACATATTGCGTAAAAAATTCTGTATGTTATTTAAATTTGTAGACAAATTGTTGTGACTTTGCCCTGTGGTTGTGTTTTAGGTACACGGTTTGGATGCAGAAACCTGGAAAAAGGTGGATGTAGTCTATATTGATATTGCAGACAGAAGCCAGGTGGAGCCAAAGGTAAATCAGTGGGCCCATTTTTACTACTGGAATGATGAATGCAGCTACTGTTGTTTGTATTGTTATATGCCCCACATGCAGTATATCTTGTTTGTTCTGGTCTGTATCAGGACTACAAACCAGAGGAGGATCCCTGCAAGTTCAAGTCAGCAAAGACAGGACGAGGTCCTCTAGGACCAGACTGGAAGGTAAACAATACCAACATTTTCATCTTAACAATAAATGCTACATTTTGTATTATGTATTACCTCCTGTTATTACATTATTATTTTTGGTGTCAAAAAATAGATTCACAGAGGTTTCATTATAGGGTTTTGGAATGTTTTTTTGCTGTTACTCTCTGTGGTGGCTTTCCTAGCATTTGGCTTTCACATGTTGTGAAACGGCCGATGGTTAATCCTGCACAAAGCCCTTGTTAATCTTTCAAGGTGGAAGGGCACGTTCATGTTTTTCTCAACTTTTTGTTCTAAAAGATCTTAGTAACTTAACCTAAAGAGATACATTTTCAGTTCCTCCTAAGTTTCATTTACTGTTCCTTAATACTTTCATTTATTGGACCATGCCTCATTGTTAGCTTCCATAAAACACACATGCGACCTCTTCTCTGTTAATTTGCCAAATGAAAAAAAACTCTCCCTCCCACTGGCATGTGTTGTCCAGCAGCTATGATGTCTAATGAGCGTTCTCGAAGCTAACATTTTGTCCTGAGGGGATCCGACACAAGAAGAAGACACAAACGCCTGTAATAGTTTCCACCTGCACCTGTTAATTTACAACTTCCCAATGCATAATTTCAACTTCGAATGTCCTTGTTGTATTTCTGTCTTGGAACATAGAAAACATGACTTCCACGTACAAACAAAATGCACCAATTGCTTCCGAAAGCTGAATAAAACTGTTACTCTGACTCATATGAGAACATATTTTTGTGCTTTTGAAACAATAACCTTTAAAGCCTTTTTGTACCCTAATGCATAAACAGCCCATAATCAGCCCCACAGCTGAAATAGCTGTGGTAATTATATTAGGCTTTGTTTCATTTCTGCTACAGATATATAAACACTTAAACATTAAATCTGAATCCAAATGTGTATCAGTAGGTCTCCGTTGCCTATGACAACCCTAATGCTAGTGTTTTTGTTTACATGCAGAAGGAGCTTCCTAACAAGAAAGACTGCCCACACATGTGTGCCTACAAACTGGTCACTGTCAAATTCAAGTGGTGGGGTCTGCAGAATAAAGTGGAGAACTTTATCCAAAAGGTTCTTTGACTGTTGTTTTTTCTTGCATTGTTATTCTTTTCAACTTTTGTACAAGACAGTGGTCGAGTCAGGGAATAATATGTACTTCTTACTGAATTTCCAGATCTTATTTTTGTTTAATGTGCTAAGAATAGTTGGCAGTACAGCAGCTTGACGTGTGGTAATAAAGCATAAATAATTATGATAGTGCTACTTATATCCATTCATAAGGAAATAAGTATCTGTTATCCTTGGGCCACAATAAGGTATTTGATTTTTTCCGTTGTTGTCTTACAGCAAGAGAAGCGCTTGTTCACAAATTTCCACCGCCAACTGTTTTGCTGGATTGATAAGTGGATTGAACTGAACATGGACGATATTCGTCGCATGGAGGAGGAGACTCGTAGGGAGCTAGATGAAGTAAGCCAACAGAAATACCACATACTGCCAAATCTCTTACACTTATATAAAACTTGTTTCTAATAACCTAGAATCTAAATTAACGGCTGCTAAATTATCTACGTATAACTCACTGGACCGACATTTGAGATGCAGGATGACCTGAGAATTTGGGGCCAAGTTCTGATTATCAGTTTTTTAAGTTCCAATATGCTAATGGCAATTTTTGTAAATTCATATTTCTCTCTAGAGACAATAAGTGACAGTATTAAAAAGAACGTTCTACTCTAATTTAAATATTACAACTTCTTAGATTCAAAGCACATTTTAAAAAAGATCTTAACCTTATTAAAATTAAGTTTCTAAGAAACCCTGAGAGCCAAAGAGCCTTCCTGTTATCTTTTTAGTCCTTCCTGTTATCTTTTTAGATTAGTCTGTCATCTATCATCCAAAACCCTTCATTCAATGATTTCTCAGTGTATCTCTAACAAGCATGTTGTTGTATATTCTTGTCAGATGAGAGTCAAGGATCCTGTGAAAGGAATGGTGGCTCTAGAGGACTGAGACTTTGTTGGACATAAATGCTGCCGCTCATCAGGTAAGCAGAGTTGCAATGGAAACAGATGTGTAGACATGTCCGTCAGCATATATCTACACGTCAACTTCTTTTCTTCATGGCTCAAACTTTGCTTTTGTTTTTTTTTCTCTCTCTCACTCATGTCTCCCTTTCCCACCAGATTGGACCTGAAACCAGCGGATTCACTCCTCCTTTTGTCTCAACTGATATGTCTGACTGGACGGTCCAAATCCTACTTTCCGCAGTAGATTTTGGTCTTCTCGGACCTGGACCCAGTACACTTCCAGTTTTCAGCTGATCTCCTCTACATCGTCTGTCCTTCCTTGAGTCCTACTTGTCTTATTTTGTTTTGTTGTTTTTACTCATTTGCTGTTTCCACCTAGCTTAAACTTTTGAAGGTCTCCAATAGCATCATTATTAAGATTGTAAGTTACTCCGATCTCTTTCTCTCAATTTTGTTCTAAACTACAGAGAACAGTGAGAACACTGTCATTCATCTCTGCAACTGAGGACATATTTTAGACAAAATATCACAGTGGCACATCAGTATAGTGTAATGGAGTCTGCTGTGTACTTATAACCAGCCAGTAAGGTTTTATCCCCAGTACCTGCCTTCCGGCTTCAAGGCGTTTGTCAATTTTTCTGCTGCTTTGTGAGTTTGTGTGTGTGTGTGTGTGTGTGTATGTGCACGCTTCTGTTGTGTGCCGGTGTGTGTTGATAGGTCATCAAAGTGTCCAGCCAGGTTTTTCTTCAAACACATTATTTCAAGCTCTGGATGAACATGCAGTAATGTGAAGATTATGTCTAACTCTGTGAATATTTAGGTAGAAATAGTCTAAAAAGATGCACATAAAATGTTAATCACAGTTGATACGGTAAATGAAAACAGCCATAAATGATTTGAGGACTGTCGTTTTTCTTTTCTGACAGACTTTTTTTTTTCTTGATGTGTCATTTCCAGTGGATAAATGGTCTTATCCAGCAAAAGCAATAACTATCATGACATGTTGGGTCTCCTTTTTTAACATCACAAATCTGTTTTAGTCCTTAGTTTGTTTCTGTTGTGAGGTCAGTTTTAGGAAAGCAGAGCCTGCGCTGAATGTCAGGAGCTTAACAGAATTTAAGTGTTAGTCTTTCTATAGAGTGTTATCTTGTTATTTATTTCATTGTTCTTACTTATTTTCTCTGGTATTGTGCTTAGGACTGAATGAGTAATGATTAGTGGTGTGACAGTTTGCAGAGACCTGATGAATGACTGGGTGAAGAAGTGAGGAACGGCTCACTCGACATCATTGCTCTCTGTTTTTATTGTCTCCTTTGTCCTATCTTATTGTTCTTCTTCTTATGTTATAGATAACAAGAGATATCTATTATGCTATAGATAACCAGATAACGCTGGTTTCATACACTTTACTATTCCATGTACTTTAACAGGAGAGTGTGCAAGAGATCACATAAAGGAGGCAATCAATTACATTGATTGATTATATTTGGATCGCTACAAAAACTGCCACAAAATTTGGAGACAATAATATACAAAATTATATTTATTTTTGGAACTTTATGTCCAACAATTTCAAAGGCTTAATTCTGGACACATGTGTGGAGTTTATATACATATTTACTTGCAATAATAAACAAAAGGTTTAGTGGAAGGGCCTTTACTCCCATTGGCCTTTATTAGACATAGATCACATGATGTCATAGTTTGTTTTTAAAAAAGCAGGTTTAATTTGACATTTTACAAAGTCTTACTGATCCCTCTGTTGTAGAAATTGTGCTTACGGGAACGCTTGTTTGGAATAAGGACATGTCATCATCACGTCATCACTAACATAATTTTAATCCTAAATTAGGTTTTAGGTCAGTTTATTAAGTCTAGACAAATTCAGTCGTTTTTTAGTTTTGTTGTTTCACAGTAAACCCTGAAACTGTACTGATCATTTAAATAATTTAACAACCAATATCATATAAAATCATTAGAGAGAGCAACTATTATTATCTATACTTTTTAGAATCTTCTTTCATTATGTTAGAAGTCTTTTTGTTTGTTTTTTTCCACAGCGCTGTAATTCAATAGACCTACCAAGGGTCAAAAGTGACACAATTCAATGAACTAATAAATTGATGAATAATTATTTATATCAGTGAGACTTTAAATAAAATGTCAATAAGCATGTATTCAATATTTATAAATATGTTATCTTGTTTTCTTTTTATATAATTATTTATTAAACAAATGTATTTTAAAAACTAATGAAAACTAGTGAAAATCAACAGTTATATGTTGAATAAATGATGTACTCACAAGTTACACAGCGCAATTACAGACCAATCATCTGTAATTGCCATCTGCAGGGCAGTTAGTCCCACTCACTTACCTTGACAGGTAAGGCAAATAAATTCTTGATAACACTCAACATGGGATTAAATACTGACATATTCAAGCATCTTTTTAACATGATGAATGAACAACTTATGTAATTATTTCCTAATTTAACACATGTACACATGTTTGTTTAACATCTCTTTTATGCATCGACTTGTTGCACTTTTGGCCCTCAATAGCCAAATTGCTTCTCACTGTCTTTTACCTCCTCTGAAGAGAACATGGATGTCCCACCCCTCCACGTCTGTGTCCATCATCCCTCTCTGTTTGGGTTTGTCAACTGGGTCACGGAGATTTGTGGATGTACTGTGTGTACTGACTTTGTAAATAGTAAATAAATTAATGTAGATGAACACATATATATATAAATGAGACTGTCCTGCCAAGTGTGCACAACACCCTCTCAAACACTCCTGATCCATTATTCAAAAACCTCACAGACTCCTACAGAAACATTTGAGTGTGAAAATGTAGAGATATAGTAGCTAAAATTTAGTGCAGGTCAGACATTGTTTAGAACAATATGAAATGTATTTATTTAGGGAAAATAAAAATTTAGCAGCAGCTAGGAGCTGAGCTTTGCTATTTGTATTCAGAGGAAAACATTTGAAGTGAAGCAAGCACCCCGTTCACTGTCCCTCAGAGGGGACGTCTTCTCACTGGCAGGACAGCATAAATATATATTTTTGTTCTGAATGTTGTAGTACCTCTGTTGTCAGTCTCTGGATTACACTCTCTTCTCTCATTGAAATGGTAAACGTTACTGTAGCTTGGGTCAGTGCATTGATCCACATCATGGCAAAATCGTGGAAGTGGATCCCCAGTGCATGTCGGATTGTTGTGCTCCCGTTGTTAGTCATGAAAGATGATTATCCTGCCTGGCCTTCAACGGAAGCACAGAAATACCCTAACAAGGAATGTGGTTTCCAAACAGATGCCGAGATAAGATTTTAAGAGCTCAAAGACACAAAAGTTATGAGAGAACATATTTTAACAGAGACAATCTAATACGTATATCTCTTTTTAGATTCCTTGATTTTTAATTGGAGTATGAAGAAACCAAATGATTCCATAATCCTGAACTGTTTTTAAATCTCTCTGTCTCTCTTTTTCTCTCTCACTCCTGTTACCTTGTCTCCTATTTTTTTTTCTTTTATTGTGAATTTGTGCCTTTTCGTCATCTTATTCTCTAATAACACTACTGTACATCAGAGACATAACGAAATGAATAAAGACTCAAAGTGACTATACAAATTTAGAGCATGATGTAGATTATTTTGTCCTGAAGCCTCGTTAGAGTTTCTGTGGTGTCGGACTCATAACAAAATCATTGATTTGTAATAAACTCCATACTTATGAATGGAAAGTCCTTTAATAGCTTTTCAGTATTCACATTGTCAAATGTTATGTTAAAAGACCTTAAAGTGAAATAACTATTCAATAAGGTAATGGGGAACAAGTGGGGTAGATCAGAAATAGAATGGGAACACATAAATTTGACACACGACACCTGTATTTAACTCCGTTAATTATCCAGTCAAGACTGACCAACTTCTCTGATGGTCAGAATTGAAAGACAGTCAAAAAGCATGATGCTGCCACCACCAAGTTTGACAGAGAAAATTGTTAGAAAAAGATTCTCTTGCAATATTAATGTTAGTCATTAGCTGAAAATGTAAAAATAAGTAACCGAATGGGTTTTAGTCTACTTACCCTAATAACCTTTTCTAATAATTTTGCACTCAAGCTAACAAGCAAATATGTCTTAAGTAATGCTAGTCGTAATAATGTGTTTTACCACTTGTAATATAAACTGAGGTTTGTACTTTTCAAAAGACTGTACAAGAAATCCTTTTGAAGACAACAGACCATAAACACTTCCACTGTCTGTTTTGTCAGATGTTATTTTAGTTAAATATAAAAAAAGAAATGTATTATGATACTAGAGCACCTTACACATTCCATACTGTTAAATATCTAAGGATTATTTTTAAACATACAATACGTCCTTTATAGCTATTCAATACTTTCTCACTGGGTTATTAACCAACCAAGGATCTTAGCTTAATCCGATGTTACGCTGTTAGTCTGCTGTGGGTCAGGGCACAGTACAACAAGGGAAATTAACAAACTGTCAAATAACATCACAGCCGTCCAGAGAGGAAGAAACTACATTTCTTGTCACGTTCTTGGAGATTTTTACCTTTGAAGACAATTTTTCTGGACAACATAAGACTCATATACCAACAACGGTAGAATTTCAAGTGCTTTGCTTTACTTTTTTACTTTGTTCTTTTGATTTTTCTGCCATGAAAAATGTATCAGTAGGAAAGTCTCTGTCTTGGCTGTGAAGGCTTAAAGTAAAAAACAAAAAAAAAAACAAGTAAAAGGGTTATAATGACCCTTTTACAAAAACGATGTATGTAATCATATCTGTATTGGTTTGATCTTTATAATCATTTTCATTTCTTGTGTTAACTCTCATGCTTTGTGCTCTCTTTTAGTTCTAGTTAAATTTAAAAATTTCTGATGTATTTTATATAACTGTAGAGTTTTTACAGTGGCTCTTGTGTGTATGTGTGTGTGCTTTAAGTCATGTTGTGTCTCTCTTTAGTTGTGTCCTTTCAGTGACATTTAAAAGGTAAAGCACCGTTGTGACACTGTGTGGTTCCCTGGGGCAGTTGCTTGATCTGTTATTCATTTATATTCCAGGTCTGGTGTAGATTTCATGTCCAAATCTGAGCTAAATTGCTACATTCACAAAGAAAACTCTCACTGTGCTATTCTGCAGATGAATTGCACATATCATAAAAACATACATAAGCTTGCTAAATGTAGATTTTATCATTTTACTATTGGACTATTGTGTTAAAACAACTCTAATCAACATCATGTAGCCTGTTCTAACACATAAACTCATCTTTTGTTCACATTAGGTGATCATTTACAGAGAAACCAAAGAATATTTATGTGTGAAATAGAGATAGAGGACTGGACACCAAAACCAATCTTCCTTATTTGAACATATTGAGAGCAGAACATTTAGTGTTTCTCTATTTACTGGATTTTTACAGTCTCTTTCTTTATCATTAGTTTGTCTGGAGGGATATTTTTATATATTTATTTCTTAGTAGGTGTTTCAAAGAGGACGCTGTTGGTCAACCACCCCCAACCTGGATTTCAATGGAAACAGTTGCATCATTTTGCAAATAACTGCCTATTATTAAAATTATAACAGTTTAAATAGATTTGACATAAACCACTTTGATGTTTTAAGTTATTTTTAACTTGGTTTGGGCAACCTCTTAGACTAAATAGGACAAACTAATCTCAGTTTACTATAAAACACATCTACTAGCTAATATGCCTGTAACTTTTCAGTAGAACTCCTTTACAAATCTTGAGCTATCCCTTTAATTATAATATTTCCTCATAAGGCTCACCAGAACACTGAAGACAGAGTGTCCTGGGAGTGGTATATTGACTAAAATAAAGTCTAGTGTCACTCAAACTCCCACTGACGAGAAAAAAACTTCACAGCTTGTAGGATGCCATATTTAGAGGTTTTTTGGAGCTTCTTGAAACTAGCAGTGCTGCCCTCATGTGGTCAAACAGAATAATTTCAGGTGATACATAAGAATAAAGTAGAAAACTATAAAATTTCTGAAGAAATTTAAACGGGGCCTGATAAAGTGTGCCCGTTGGTTAGAACCCAGCGTTCTGATGCAAGGAATTAGCATCAAAGCTAAAATAAGCTACAATATACTCAATAGCATGTGGAGAGTCGCAAGCATGTTGAGTAACATGTACTTGCTCCATTTAGAATATTAAAATTAGTGTACAAGTTAAAATTCGCCAAAATGCTAATGTTAGCCTAATGCTGCCAGTGACATGAGGGGTATAACTAGCATATCGTCTTACATTGACTTCCTCCATAATTCAGTGTGCTAAACATGGCTAATAAATAGAGTAGCTAAAAAGCTTATTTTAGGGAAAAGGCTACTGCTAATGTGGGCAGTAGCTACTGCTAATGTTTGTGCTAATGCTAATGCGCTGCCTTCTGATTTTTACTTTTGCAAAAATACAAATCAGATGTTTACTTCGTGGCACTTGGTTACCAGAAAACGCATATCTCTTAGCATCAGATTTTTTAATAAGTTAGTGAATTTTTCAAAAAAATACAAATGTTTTTTGTTTTGTTTTTTGTCATTGGTAGTGAATATATTATAAGACAGACACTAAACACAAAAGTAAAAAGTAAAAAATTTGATCTATACTTTGTGGCAGTTCGCTACAAGAAAAAAAAAAACGCTCATGTCTTAAAACCAATTTGATTATTGTTCAAAAAACATAATATTTCTTCTGCTCTTTTAAAATACGACTTATTTCACACTACTTACTACTTAACAAGAATTGTGCAGTTGGTTAATTTGGAAAAAAAAAATGTAAATGTTTTTTTTATGTCAGTTCTAACTGGAAGCTCTGCCCTCCTCTGTAGGAACTGAGTGTTCCGCCATCTTTGTAGTTCTTTACATCTCTGCCCTGCTCAGTGTTCTGTCTGTACTGACACAAAACAGTTTCAGAAGTTGTTTTGATTTGAATTTGGCTCGTCTTTCGCTAATTACATCGCCATGGTTACTCGAAATGCCAACAGAGTATTCAGCCGCATGTTTTGATATATTTTGTGGGGGTTCACGCAGAGGTATGAGTGAACGGTGAAAGGAAGCTACAGTTATTTTGAGGTGTAAAGTAATAGGTGCCTTCCATGCGTATGCATTGCTGTGGCAGGCCCCAATTACAGCAGTATGAATATTTAAAACCCTTTGGTAACTTTATTACACTAACAATTTTTAAAGAAAATGTGTTGAAACATGCCAGGCAATCACTGTAAATCTTTGCTGGTCTAAATAAATGACATATCTTAGGTGTTCAGGCTAACAAACACCAGAACACCACATTTTAAAGCTGTTTCAATGATTCTACATTTCTTAAGGGAAAAAAAGTCTAAAATCTCAAAACCTTGGAATTCATTACAGCCAAAAGAAATTACTAAAATGTGAGCATTTACAGGATAAAATGGAGAAACTAGAAGTATAAATAAAATATAAACAATTTGGCAAAATGCTCTGCTTTAGTATCTACTAAATTAGCTCCAATTTTTGTTCCAAACATTTATTGTACGATTCTTGGGAGATTAAAAATAATAATAATAATAATAATAAAACTGTTTTTACTTACTTAGATTTCAAATACTTTTAGAAAGCCCTTCACCACTGATATTTTCTGAGGATTCTCTTTCCTCTTTGACAGCCTCCTACATATCGCACAGTGGAAAATGTAATCACTAAAATGTCCATCAGCTTTCTCAGATTATGCAATCCGTGATACACTGTCATTTCAATGTGAGCAAAGCTCACCATGATCAAACATGATTACAAAGCCATTTCAGAAATGACTATCAGGCATCTCCATCTCAGCTGGCTTTGTTTGTTTCCTCTGCATTTTGACCTGACTATGCTTAGTGTAAACTCGTTGTGAAAAAGAGTGAGCTTCTGTGTGGTGCATAAAACCTCTTTATTTCCTGATTTTTTAACTGTGTCAGTTTGCATCTGCAGAATAGAAGATGAGCACTGAGAGATTTACAAGTGGTTGGACAGACAAACACAGGTGAGCAAGGCACTGTATAATTTAATATAACGAGCTGCTTTGTTATCCTATTAACTCTTCTCATTGTCATGAGTTTCTTAAAGGGAAAGGGTTTCATGAGGTGGCAACTGTTTTGGGATTGTTTTAAATAATGCTGTAAAAAAAGGTGCTTTAACAAATGAAATTTGACCGATTTAAACAAAACTGTGAATATATCAGCCTTTATGTAGGTAATTACCACTCTTAGACTGTTACTCAATTACTGAGCTAGACTTTATGGCTTTTTAAATCTGATTTTGTTTTGTAAACTGGGAAATGTTATCTCACCCTTTGCAATTTTTAAATCAGTTAATCTTCTGTTTCCCCATCCTTATTTAAGATTTTGTTGCGTGGCTCCAAAACTGTTATGTAATTGATTTACTGTTAATTGTGCTACAACATTATTACATCAAAGAATTTGAGGTTTTATTCTTAAAACTGATGCCTGGATAAACGTGTGAAAGACCTTAGGTTTAAAACTGAACGTGACCTGCATGTCTCTGGGTTTACAGAGATAACCTTTCCCCCACATGAAAAGAATCTGGATTGAGACAAAACAAGGCCGATTCGCCGTTGCCCTGGTGACTAATGCACGGGTGTAATTGTGGGGTTTCAGGCATTGTTCTGTGTGTTCAGCTGATGGAGAGAGTGCTGATAGTAAACCTCTTAGGGATCTGAAGACTTACCTAAGTCCTGCAACAATACTCTCCGTTATGGAGGATCAGCCGGTGGCCCCCCTCCTCCAGCCTCTGAGTCTGCATACACTCACAGGAACAAACCTTTGCACATTCACATGGCTGTCTCCTGCCTGTGATTAGGCACCAAATCTGGGTTGCCAACATTCCTCAGTCGACCCCACTGCTCCGTCAAACTGAGCGGCGTTCTTGCATGACTGCACAGAACCGGAGGAGACACATCACCCACACAGACTCTTCTCATTCTCATCCTCTTTTAGGATTTTTAGCAAAAATTTACTACAGCGCAAAAGAGATTTGATTAACAACAAATAAGTTGGATTACTTCCACCTGCTTGAGCAGAGAGGAAGTATCTCAAATCAAATGGTCGCAACCAGGTCAGCTAAAAGAATCAGGAAAAACAGAGCCAAATAACTTTCTTGTACTGGATTTTTCCTGCGTGGAGGACTACATTTTTTATCCTTCACTTGCGTGTTTCCTGATACAAAAGGATTCTCTGAGGCACTAGGGAAGCTCCTTTTTTATGCTTAAAAGATGGACCTGTTACCGGATGGTTCACGGTTGCGCTCGGACAGCACGAGCAGCTCTGAGTCTCAGGGCTCCAGGTCGAAGACGATCCTCCGCCAGCGCCTGTCCGAGCTGATGACCTGCATAGAGGACATGAGTTCTGATGACGAAGCCGGCGAGGAAGTGTCCCGCACGCTGGACGAAGCCTTTCAGCTTTGTGCACGATTACTCCCCACAGATGCATTCAGGTTGACCAATGCATATGTTCACATGTTTATGCAGGCATCAGAAAGAAAACGTTTTTTTATGAAATGTTGGGCTTCATAGAGGTGATTTTTTGCTGACAGTAGGAAATAGTTTGATCGGCTGCAAATGTTATAACCTTGGGTAATTCCTGCTTTACGGTATTATTTAATTATATATAAATATAAAGAGGTGGTGAAATTTTAATAGAAAATAAATAATTAATAATTGTTATAGGCTGTACATGGTCACCTGGAATGTGGCAACAGCAGAACCTCTTGAGGACGTCGCCTCATTGCTACAACTAAATGATCAACCCTCCATAGACCTTTATGTGATTGGGTATGGAAAACCGTAGCAGACAGATATTTATGATTAGCAGCGGGATCAATGATTGAATCATTTTGTTTGCTTTCCATTTTTACTGGTGTTACTTAGCTTGCAGGAAGTAAATGCCACACCTGTGAGATTTATCTCAGACTTGATAGCAGAAGATTCCTGGAGCCATCTTTTCATGGACACACTGGGACCCAAAGGCTTTGTAAAGGTGAGAAAAGAGGAAATAGTAGTGTAGCAATAGATGCATGTAAATGAATATTCAGTAGTGGTTTATATTGTCTTTTTGTGCTCCATCTATTTATGTATGAGAGTTTGACACCTCAAGTGGAAAAATATGGCAACTTTTTAAGCCTTCATTGGAAAATGGCAAAAAAAAATTTGCAGCTCAACGAAAGTTGAAAGAGGTGAAAAAGTCAAAGTCTTCCTTTCCCTAAAAAGAGTCCTCTGTTGTTTCCATCACATAAAGTCCCTTAAGGATATGTTGAAATTTGCGGCTGGAGCCAAATTAAACTCCTAACAAATAAAGTAAAATGTAAATTTTTCCAAGATAATATACACTGTAACCCATAGAAGCTGCAAACAAAAATCAAATATAAAGTCACAGGAACACACCAAACACTAAATGACAAATCCTTGTTTTTCTATCTGTGCTCAGGTCACATCGGTGAGGATGCAGGGTTTGCTGCTGCTGGTTTTTGCCAAAATGATGCATCTCCCCTTCATCAGAAACATCCAGACCACCTACACTCGCACTGGCATCTTTGGCTACTGGGTAGGAAATTTCTTAGCGGCCTTGGCTTAACCCTAAACATTGTAGAGAGATCAACTCTTAATAGGCGTTGGTATTCCAGTGACATCAAAGGTTTTAAATAAAAGGCCTTTTGTGTTTGTGAGGTGGAAAGTGGGGAACATGAGAGAACACTGACATTTAGTAAACACTAGGATGTGTCCCAACAAATAATTAAAGTTCAGTGAAAAAAAAAATCATGCTATGTGCTATCATGAAAATAGTTTCTTTCTTTCCTCTTTTTTTCTATCTCAGGGAAATAAAGGTGCCGTCTCTGTACGCCTTTCCTTCTACGGCCATATGATGTGCTTCCTCAACTGCCACCTTGCAGCTCACATGCACAATGCCCTGCAACGCGTTGACGAGTTTGAGTACATTCTGGAAACACAAGACTTTGACATCTTTGACACGCCTCATGTCCTGGACCACAAGTCAGTGTGCCCGCACATAATTATGCTACCATCCAACCCAGTGCTGAAATAGAGGTGTCTGTGGTTCTTACCAGGGTGGTGTTCTGGTTTGGTGATCTGAACTTCCGTATCGAGGACCATGGCTTGCATTTTGTCCGCTCATCCATCAATGGAGGACGCCTCAATTTGCTGTGGAGCAAGGACCAGGTATGGGATTAAGAATAGTACACCCAGCTATTTGTGGATGAAGATATTCTGGTTGACATTTTGTTGTTGCAGCTCATCATGATGAAGAAAAAGGAACCCTTTCTGCAGGAGTTTGACGAAGGGCCACTGAATTTTAAACCCACCTATAAGTTTGACCGTAAAGCTGACTCCTATGACTCCAGGTACCATGTGTCTGACGCTTATATATCACACAGATTAACACCTTTAACAGCATTCTGATTGAACTTAAATTTCTGCAGCTCTGCAAAGACATGGTTGGGTTTTAAGTAAGAAACTCTTCATTTCTGTGTCGCATGCTCCACATTCCCCTTTTTTGTCGGCCACTCCACCTTTAGTTAATGCAGAACTCAGCTTCAAGTGTGCACAGCATGTATCACATCAAAGGCAGTTTTGTTTTCCTCTGATCCCACCATAATGTGTCTGCCTTAGAACGAGAACTGTGGCACTGACCATGTACAGACCAAGGCCTCTGCAGCGCTGCAGTACCACCCTCCTCTTCCTCCTCACCTCCCTCTTCTAGGGAATGGTCTGTTTCTGGTTGGGGGCTTGGTATAGAGAAACAATTAGGCTATTAATAAATAAAATGTTTAAAAGTTACATACAGTCCTACTTGAAAATAAACAATTGTCCTTACAATACAAAGGGGGGGCATAACTTACAACCGCAAAACTTATGGAGACACAAGTTTAACGGACAAAATTCAGATGGGTTTAGCTAACAGAATACTGTGGATGAATTTCAGATGTGGTCTATGTTTTCATTTGAGCTGAGCTCCTGCCTGCTCCCCGCTGTTTGTACCTGAATAATACGTGTTTTGCTTTCTAGAAGACATTTAATTAACTCCAATTCTACTTTAGACGGTATTGTCAGCCACACACTAGAATATAGTTACCTTTGCACTGCATGTTTGTGTGTTTTAGCGGCTCTTGTTTCCAGTGTTTTTATAAATGTTCACATGAATTAGTGTAAATACAAATGTGTCCTCAGGTAAGCAACAGATAAGATTTTAACCAAAATACGAGTTCACGCGTTATCATTCACTCTTGTTTTGATTTTGTCTAGCAGCAAGAAGAGAAAGCCAGCCTGGACGGATCGGATCCTCTGGCGGATTAAGCCTAAAAGCCTCCCATCAGAAGAGGATGATGATGATGATGAGAAGGCATCAACTTCTCCTGATGATGGGCAAGAGGAGTATCCAATCATGGTCACCCAGAACACATACACCAGTGTCATGAGCTACGGAGTCAGTGACCACAAGCCAGTCATTGGAAATTTTACTCTGGAGGCAAGTACAAAAGTGTCACATGACCCCAGGGGTTATATTTTATTACACCACATCTTTCCTTTTGTAATCCCTCCAGCTGAGAAAATACTTCGACACACAACTGGTAGACTTGGCACCTGTAGGCGAGTGGAGCGCAGACCAAAATGCACTTCTGACTTATACCATCCTAGAGGACTTCATGTCTTCTACATGGGACTGGATTGGCCTCTACAAGGTTTGCAAACCAGGAAAAAGTCCATCACTACAATAATACAAACCATACAGATTTGAACTGAATGTCTTGTTGACCTGCAGGTCGGATTCAAGAGTGCGTCTGACTATGAAACCTTTGTATGGGTCAGAGAGAACGAGCTGCCAGAAGTTAATGAGGTCATTGAGGTAAAGTGGAATTGAAGAATGTTTTGTCAAGCCCATATATAAATACCTTCTTCATAAGCATACACTCCTGTTTTGGCTGCAGAAATCTGTGGTTAAAGATGACCTCCCTCTGCTAAGCGGAGAATATGTTCTGGGTTACTACAGTACAAACCTGAACAGCATCGTTGGCCTTAGCGATAACTTCCAGGTGAGGTAGCACACTATGCCACTCATGGATGGCATACCCAATCATTTTATTTTCCCTTTTTCATCATACGATTTTCAATGCAAAAGTTATTAAATAAACTCTAATTATTCCGAGAAAAATTGGGTTTCTAGCATGTAGATATTTACTATGTTAAATACATTACTAGTGAGGTAATTTTCTATTATTTTACTGGTAAACTGGATGCTCTGACATATGCCACATAGGCTCAGTTGTTGCTGCATTCATACGAAAGGTTTATCAAGTCTTTCAGCCAATCAGAGAACCTGGTAGCTGGACAGATTGTAGTTTTTTTGTGTTGTAACAGAGAATGTTAACAGACCACACATTGTCTGTGTCAATATAAACCACATGTGTCAAACTTGAGGCACGTGGGCCAAATCCAGGCCGCCACAGCTATTTCTGTGGTCCTCTAGAGTCTCATGCACATTGACATTGTCTATGTTAGACAGCTTTTACATTTTTTTTACTTTTTACAATCTGTGCACATATTTGTACTTAAGCATTTCTTAACTAAATATGATAATCTTATAGCAGTGGATTAGCTTCCCTTTTTATGCTAAATGTTTGTATGAATTTGTAGATCCTGGAATCCAAGCGAGCTGCCATGGAAGGTCTTGTATCTAAAGACATCAATGGGGTCGACAAATAAAAGAAACATTGCTGCAGTGCCCTGATGTAAACTTCTGCACCATGATTGTGATTCAGACTTTACTACATCTCGTTGCTTGTACTTGTGACAGTGCAATGACAATAAAGTTGAATTCCATTCTATTCTATTCTAAATTGCCCAGCTACATGATGAGATGGTTGGGAACATCAATCTTGTATTTGCTGTTTTCCTTAAGATTCATTCTTCTAAAATTGGACCTTTGGTTGAGAATAAATTACTAATAAAATCAAATCACTTTAATGATTGACTGGTCTAATGATATGATTGTATATACATTCTGATTAAAACATCATTACTCAAGATTTTGAAGGAAATTTGCCCTGTTTGAACCTCAGACATTCATTTTCCTGTACTCCAGACTGTTGAAGGGAGAGTGGACACAATGGTAAGATCCCAAGAGCTGCTTGAGAGATTCAGTTTATTTATGTTTTGTGGTCAATATTATTTCACCATTTTATTAATGTGGGTTGTCAGTTTGAATAAGGCTTCCTCAAGCTATAAGAATGATAGAAAACATGCTAACAAAATGCCTCAGACCTGCAGCCCACAGGCAGTTCTAACAGAAGTGGCTCTTTGGCTCAAATATATATTAAATTATGAAATATTGCAGTTTTTTGTTTCATTCTTTTTTAATTGCCCTGTAGGCAACAATTTATTCACATATACAGTACAGACCAAACGTTTGGACACACCTTTTAATTCAATGAGTTTCCTTTATTTTCATGACTATTGACATTGTAGATTCACACTGAAGGCATCAAAACTATGAATAACACATGTGGAAATATGCACTAAACAAAAAAGTGTAAAACAACTGAAAATACCCCTTATATTCTAGTTTCTTCAAAGTAGCAACCTTTTGCTGTGATTACTGCTTTGCACACACTCTGCATTTTCTTGATGAGCTTCAAGAGGTAGTCACCTGAAATGGTTTTCACTTCATAGGTGTGTCCTGTCAGGTTAATAAGTGGGATTTCTTGCCTTATAAATAGTCATGAAAATAAAGAAAATCCATTGAATTAGAAGGTGTGTCCAAACTTTTGGTCTGTTCGCATACACCTCAGAAAGTATGTAGTTGCGCCCCTGCGTAGAAATAACATAAAGATAACTGATGGGTGCGTGTGAGCAGCACCTACCGACTTGGTAACCTTCCCATAATCCATTGCGGGATTATGCAATGGATGCAAGTACCATACCATACCATACCATACCAACTTTATTTATAAAGCACTTTAAAACAACCACAGCTGATACAAAGTGCTGTACATCAAAACACAACATAACAATAAAAAGCATAAAATAAAAACTTACAGTTTAAAAACAAAAACCTACAATTTAAAACTAGATCCCGCTAGAGTCAAAAGCCAAATAAAATAGATGGGTTTTAAGACGAGCTTTAAAAGTGGACAGTGAAGGGGCCTCCCTGACCTGCAAAGGCAAGTTGTTCCATAATTTGGGGCCCATGACAGAGAAAGCCCTGTCCCCTCTGAGCTTCCTTCTTGATCTCGGTACCTCCAAAAGCAGCTGATCTGCGGACCTAAGAGATCGATAAGGTATGTATGGGTGAAGAAGCTCAGAGAGGTAAGCCGGGGCAAGATTATGTAGTGATTTAAAAACAAACATAAGAATTTTAAAATGAATCCTAAAATATACAGGCAGCCAGTGAAGTGAGGCCAGGACAGGGGTCACGTGTTCCCTCTTTCGAGTTCCTGTCAGCAGTCGTGCTGCAGTGCAAGTGTAACTTCACTTGACGTTCCGTTTCCTAGCAGCGTATCTTTTCAGCGGTAGGCTCTCTGGCTGTAAACACGTGGAGACTGCATATCAACCCGCTAAGCTAAAGGTAAACGTTTAGTTCATATGTAAATCATTCGGTGTTTATATAAAACCAATGAAAGTTTATGAATTAACTTTAGATTTACTCCTGTTCAGTGGCTCGTGCAAAAAAGGCTTCAAGATGCTAAAAGGTTTGGCTAATGAATGTGCTAGCTGAGTTAGCTTCAACGGAGAACATGGACACCGCCAGTTAGCTAGACATAAAACTGACAGATTGTCTTTGTTTATTTGTTACATTTACCCACAATTTGAAGTGTCGTTTAATTCTAGCTACATTTTCTAAATAAAAATATGTAAATTAAAGTAAAGGTGTTGTGCTACTGGTTACCTGCGCTCGGTTGCAAGAGAGAATTTTGCCAAACATTATAATACCTGGAAGAAAGTTTAATTATCATTTGGTTGATTTTCATTATATTGTGTTGGCTGTATGAATACGCGTATATCATGTCACAGTTATTATCAATAAACATGAGTGTCCAAAACGAGTATTTACTTTCATGATAGGAAAAAATAGACGGTCGTGTCGCTTTCAGAGCAACTCTCAGATTCCCAGTTGAGTTGATGCTGACAAATCAAGTCATTGAGTTATTCTGAAACATTTCTTTTTCACAACCACATGACATGATCTTAGTGCATTTGTATTCAGCTTAACTTGTTTGAAGCTGTACTCTTGGCAATAACAACTTTCAAACTTTTCCAGGTTTAAAAATACAAAAGAGTTTTAATATTTTGGCTTTATTTAATGCAACTAGAAGTTCCTTATTTTAAACGTTACTTAGCTGCTTGAAACATTCACTGTCACAATATAAATTGAGATGCTTTGGAGATCGTAACATTCAGAGATCACACAAACGTACAGCAAAACCAGGTCTAACAAATTTCATCTTGTCAGAGCTCTAACCGAACCGGACTCGAGATGACAAGTGAGGATGTGGAACGGCTGCTGATCCAGTTCCAGGACGAGAATGGGGAAGTTCTGGGCTCACCTTTCGATGTGCCTCTCGACATCACCCCCGACAAACTGCAGCTCGTCTGCAATGCATTGCTGCAAAAGGTAGCACTGACTAACTTGGCGTGAACATGCTTTTTAATATCTAGGAAATAAAAAAAAATGTTTAGGCTACAAGGTAACATTTGTAAAATGTAGGTCTTCTGTTTAATTTGATTTAAATGCGTATTTTATAGGTCGTATGTTAGAGCAAAATCTTCTAGCATTGTATTATACAGATTGAATGTTCATGAGATCACGTAGACTTGTAGAATGATTTTTTTTTTAAGTCGCAGTCCCATTATGTGTAATCATTCTGCTCCATTTTGTCATGTTTCACTCTGTAATTTCAGTGCATTTTATTGGGGTGATAAGTGATCAGCAAACATCTCTGCCTCCGTTTAAAGTTTTTTGTTACCTCTAGCTGTTTTTCCTCCAGTATTGTCTCGTATTTGGCTGAATAAAGTAATGCCAAAGTATGCCAATGTTAAGTATGTTATTTTAAAAAACAGAAAACTAAGCATTTTTTCAGTTCTGCAAGGCACTGTGTTTAAAGCTGAATATTAAAATGTATTAATCTACATATTGCGACTCTGTACCTGCTGCAGGAGGAGCCCGTTCCTCTGGCATTCTTCGTGCGCGGCGAGGCAGAGGTGGTGTCCAGCCTTGGTTCCTGCATCCAGACTCTCGGGGTGGAGACGGAGCAGGTTCTGCCGGTGGTGTACCAACCTCAGGCTGTGTTCAGGGTCCGGGCCGTGACCCGCTGCACCAGCACGCTGCAGGGACACACAGAGGCAGTCATCTCCACTGCCTTCAGTCCTACCGGCAAGTGAGTTACTCTCAGACATGATAACCAGCTGCATGCTTTTTCAGAGTATTTGTCCAAAATATATATAATATAAAAACCCACAAGAGGCTGATTTATAAGTTATGTTGTTGTTTGTTTGAGATATTTGGCCAGTGGATCAGGAGACACCACGGTGCGCTTTTGGGATCTGACGACTGAGACCCCCCATCACACTGCCAGAGGTATGAAGTCACTTCTATAAGGAGGCATCATTTCTCTCTCAAAAAATACAAATTACATATTGACATCTGGACACCTCTGAGCTCCACTGTGCTTTATTGAAGGACACAACCACTGGGTCCTGAGCATCGCCTGGTCACCTGATGGGAAGAAGTTAGCTTCAGGGTGTAAGAACAGTCAGGTTTGTTCCAACCTTCTTGTTTTTTTATTTTCTAAACATGAATTCCACAAATTTTTTAAAATTATTTTCACAATGCTGCGTCTTTAGATCTGTCTTTGGGATCCGGTGACAGGAACACAGATAGGGAAGACTTTGACGGGGCACACCAAGTGGATCACTTGGCTCTGCTGGGAACCTCTTCATCTGTAAGCCTTCAATTCCTCTTTTATTGGTGATCTTTTGGGTATTTTTAGTTGTTTGTAGAAACCTAAACATTTTGCAACTATGTTTCAGTAACCCAGAGTGCCGATACTTAGCCAGCAGCTCTAAGGACGGCTCTGTTCGGATCTGGGACACTGTTCTGGGACGCTATGAGAAGATCTTGACCGGACACACTCAGTCAGTCACCTGTGTGAAATGGGGCGGAGACGGACTGCTCTACACCTCCTCCCAGGACCGCACAGTCAAAGTGTGGAGGCCCAAAGATGTAAGGCAGAGTGTCTGTTTAATCTTTAACTGAAGTAGCTCTGAGATTCCAGACGTGTTCACGTTTGTTTGCTGATTTCAGGGCGTGCTGTGCAGGACGCTGCAGGGTCACGCCCACTGGGTGAACACTCTGGCTCTCAGCACAGATTATGTATTACGCACTGGAGCTTTTGAACCTGCTACCGCCACCATCAACCCCCAGGATCTCACTGGATCTTGTAAGGCCTGCTGTTCCTTTGTAATGCTGGATTTTGAGTTTTGTGCCTGCCTAATTGGCATCATTTCCCTCTAGTGGATGAGATAAAGGAGACAGCCTTGCAGAGATACAATAAAGTTAGGGTGAGTACCTTTTATTTACGTGAGAGGAAAGTTTCTCTAACGCCTCGTTGATTCTCTCAATTTATTGTCTTCTTCCGTTGCAGGGCTCCGCTCCGGAGCGGTTGGTGTCTGGCTCTGATGATTTCACCTTATTCCTGTGGAATCCTGCTGAAGACAAAAAGCCTTTAGCCAGGATGACCGGCCACAGCGCTCTGGTCAACGAAGTGCTCTTCTCCCCCGACACCAGGCTCCTTGCTTCTGCTTCATTCGATAAGTCCATTAAAATCTGGGACGGACGTACTGGAAAGTAAGAAAACCTCTGACTCAGGAGGTCGAGTGAATGTACATAGCTGAGTCTTTTTAAAAACAAATATCTCTGCCACATACTTTAAAAGAAAATAAGATTTTACACACGGGATCGGTTTCAGAAAATTGTTCATCTCCATTAACATGTATAAATATGTTACTGATGGTTGTTTTACACCTTCTAAACCCACAGATATAGTGTCCTGCAAAGCTAAAATGTATGTCAGCCAATCGTATTGCTTGAAAACAACCACAACTTCCTGTTGGGAATTAAACAAGGTTCATTTTTGTAGATAGATATATAAGTTGAACTACTTTTAAATAGCATATTAGAAGTTAATGAAGCACAAGACAATGTCGATTGGAAATTATGTCAAAGCAGCCATGTTGATATATAGACACATTATTTGTTGCAGGCTGTAATGTGTTTGACCCTAAAACTCAGTTTTTCCATTCACTCAAACACAAATACAGAATTTTCTCAAGTCTCCACTTTGGTCAGTTTTCATAAGAAATTGTTTTTTGTGATACTAAACAGAGTTTTTGTGTGGACGAAAGGCTAAAATGCTAAAAAAAAATTCAATTTTTCCAGATACCTGGCTATGTGTGGCCTAAGCCTCACCTCTTCTCCATTTCTGATAAGATTTTTAGCAAATCTACAGGTGCAGCTACATAAATCAGAATAACATGGAAGAGCTTGTTTATTTAAAAAATTGAAACTCAGATTTGCACACAGAGCTCTATACAATCACTTTAAGGCCAAACATAATAACGCTTGTGAATACTTTTTCCTTCCACTGAATTTTCCATTAAAATGCTTGAATATGGCTCAGTTTTTGATTACACTTTGAGGTAATTTAGATGTATCTGTATGTGCAATACCAAATAGATCCATAAGATGGTGCCGTTAAGCTAAATAAGTGCCATCCCCGTCTTTTGGTTCTCAGATACCTGATGTCTCTGCGGGGACATGTGGGATCTGTGTATCAGGTGGCGTGGTCAGCAGACAGCCGGCTGCTGGTCAGTGGCAGCAGTGATAGCACGCTGAAAGTTTGGGACATAAAGACTGGGAAGCTTAATATGGACCTTCCTGGACACGCTGATGAGGCAAGACAAGAGATGTGTTCAAATTATTAACGAATGTTTGCATTTTATTGATATTAGTTGATGATTTTCCTTCTGTCCGTAGGTTTATGCTGTTGACTGGAGTCCTGATGGACAGAGAGTGGCAAGTGGTGGGAAAGACAAATGTCTTCGAATGTGAGTTGCCCTACTTGTACAGTTTCCACAAATGTTGGACATATCCAGATACTAAACCTTTGCCTTGTTTTTTTCAGATGGAGAAGATAACCAATTATGTTTCCTCTCATATGGGTTTCTTTAAAGCTTCAGACAGCTGAAGCAAAGGGTGTCCAGAGCAGATCTAGTCCTCTGTTCATCTTTACGGCGCCTGCCACAGGAGCAATTGTGTCGAGGAACTTGGATCCTGTCACAATACAAATGCTGAGTCTTGTTTTCAAGTCCAAATGTTAATCATTTACAATGCAAGACTGCAAACAAAAGCTCACCCAAATGGAAATTTAAAACGTGAAACATCCGTTCCTTCAGATTGCTACATATAAAAGTATTTCAAAACATTTACCTTACGGAATATAACAGCCCTCATCTGTACAAATCAGGTACCAGTTTGCAGATTACTGAAAGCTTGTTAGCCATCATCATAGATGTAAAGATACATAAAAGAATCATACTTTTTAGCAAATTATCAGAAAGCTATACAGCTCCTGTTTTCATCTCAGTTCTTGAGATATTTTGGCGATATTTTCATGAACAGTTGGTCTGTTGAGGCAGCATGTGGGAGCGGTAACACCTTCCTCTGTGATGTTAAGTCCACTGTTGCTTGCCCTGCACCTTCAGTCTTTAATCTTCTGCCGTCAGCGCGACATTAAACACATCTCTAAGTTGCAGCGGCAGGAAATCCTGAACATTTCTTTCATCCCATATTGGGAAACCTCATTTCTTGTCCATAGCATGAATTTATTGCTGGATGATTTACTCTTGACGCATTCTAACTTGAGGTCCCTCCCACCATACTGTTGACTTAACAGTAAATTAAGTGGCTGGTAGATGAACAAGAAACAAAGTTTTCCTCTGAATGGTTGAGAAATGTTGATTACAACCAGTTTGTACACATGTATTATTCAATTTCATTGTATTATGTTGTGCTTTATAATGATAATAAAGACTTGACTTGTGGTCTTCAATAGCTGTCCTTTTTGAGTTAATACTATACAAATAGGATTACAATAACAAATATTACCACATTAAGTCTAAGCTTGCACTTTGAGTGTAAGAGTTATTTTTGTGAAGATGCAAATTCAAAATTCTTATCTTCATATTTGTTAATCCAAAAATTTAATTTCATTCAAATCTATCAGAGCGACATTTTTGTTTTGGAAGCACATTTAAAAAAGAAAATCTTTAATACTGAATTCTAATTTTACTCAAAAGCTTTTACAAATTATTGATCCACAACATGTAACTAGAAACCATTTAAAAAAATATGTATATACCTGTATGTATTTTAGAAATGGTGCACCTGAGGTTTTGTTTTAAACACTTGAGTGAATTTAATGTGATAAACAAGGCAGGAACTTCCCCCTTAGCTCCTTTGCTAGTAAAGTTTAAATAGATGTCAACTTAAATCACCAAATGTTTATTTAAAGCCAGTGTTTTTCCAACCTGTGAGCAGCTCTCCCTCCCACTGAGGACTCCTGTTGATCACTAGTTGTATTCCAGGTGGACAGCAAATCTAAAATACACAACCATCAATTTGTTTTGATCTATCACATAAGTCCCACTAAAGTACAGTAATGTTTTAAGTGTTGATAAGTTCAAGAGTAAAAGTTTAGATATTTTTGATTTGCTATATTGATCATTTCAGTTTGCACGGTAAAATTACGTCTGAAACGTTATGTGTAGTCTTATCACAGCCACACAGACTTGGTCTACACAAGTTTATTATCATCAAGAACATCAAACTTGAATCATTGAAATTGTCCAACAGCATTTATGTCATGTGCATTATGTTGTATTTTGGTATCTCCCATACAATAAAAAAAGCTTTAAATCTGCCCTACAATGAGCAGTGTTGGTGCTTACACAGAAATTAAAGAGAATGTGTGCATTAAAATTGGCCATTTTATGAAAAACCAAAACAGCAAACCATGAACAATACTGTGCAGTAAATGCCTTCTGAAAAAAAGAACAAATGACGAGTGATAAAACAACCTTCTTTGTATCCCTGTGTAAAGTGTGAAACCTGGTAATTATTGGAACATACAATATTTAAAAGGGGAATATTGTTTCTTGTGGACAAATTCCACATTTCCAGATACCGTAATATGAAATACCATAAATTCCCGATAAATTTAAAATATTCCTACATGGGAAAGATTTTAAATATGTAATCAGGAAAGAAGGAGCAAAGGAAGAGGATCAAAGTGGAGAAAGAAATGACAATAGGGGAGGGACGGTACAAGAAAGAAAGTAGGACATTAGGGTGGAAAGGTGGGAACAAGAAAGAAAGTAGGAAGGAAATAGTGAAGGAAGGACACAAGCGAGGAAAGGACAAATGAGGAAGGACAAGATGGCGGATGAAGACAGGATTAAAAAGACAGAAAGGATTTTGTCCAAGACTAAGATCACCCAAAAATTGATCTGTTGCTTTGAGACTTCTCACTTATGTCAAAAGTCTTTCAACAGATCAGTTCCTAGTTATTGTCGTCTAACAACTAGGTGGCAACAAACCTTTTCCCTTTTCAAGATCCTAGTCACACTGAGTTAGCTATTATGTTAGCATACCAAAAGTCTGTCTGACAGATCAAACCAGGGTTAATAAAAAGAACCTTAATGTGGTAGATCTGACTAGAAGAAAAATGATATAAAAAACAGACTACAAAAACAGAAAGTTCTACAATGTTCATGAACCAAGACGGATGTACCAACATGAGCTTATATTTTCAGTTACAAACTCACTCCCTTTCGAAACTTGTCTGTGTAGCCTCAGCAGGTCTGCGACTCGTTGTTGGAGTCTAAAAATGCTCATGCAAAGATGAACTGTGGTCAGCACTGGGCACTAAGGTTCGCCATGAACCGTCACCTGGACGCTGCGAGCATGACGGCACCACAAGCAAAGCCAAGAGCTGCACAGACTGGTTGCAGTGGTTCAAGAAGCTTGCTCAAGTCCATTCACAGCACAGTATATGGTAAGTACTCAGTGAATCAAGACACTTTTTTGGTTTCAGAACAAAGTGTTCGTTTCATGTCGTTCCTAATACTCCTTTTATCGTATTTTCAGCCTTTTGTTATTTAATCCGTACCTACTTCTAATTCACTTGATGAAAAAAACCCGCTCTAATCTTCATTGCTGGGTTTAGAGTGAGCCTACGTAACCGAACATGTTGCTTAACAGTGTGGACACCGGTCAAGATGACGCGTCATCTGCTCAGGAGAATCCAGACGGCTAAACTGAACTGGAACAGAGGTGTTGTGTTGTGCGTAGCAAGAGGCACTGGTCCATGCTTCCTCCCGGACCCTTTTTCACATTCATGCCGGTTTACTGCGTTTTCCACACGTCGTTGAGTAGTTTGACCACCTCTTCGTAAATGACAAAGACTATGGCCACGTCAAGGCACACGCGGCCAAGTCTGGGAACTGTGCCTTTGTAGAACCTGCAGGACGTTACGAGATTACAATTGGTTGCTAAAGGGGGAAAGAAATCTAAAGTAGTGGCTACATGGTACTCACGCCTGTGGTCCTTCGTGTTTCAAGATTTGGAAGGCACAATCCAATGTGTTTTTGTAGCGATAGGCCTCCAAACCCTAACATATATACATATATTAAAAAAAATGTGTTAAGATTTTCTAACAAGCAACAAACGTACAGTGACAACATTCTTTTCTGCGCTCATTCTGGGTTTGATAAATGTGGATTTGAGAATAAATTATGCTTAGTTTCTAAGCTAGGTCTCAGAAGATGTACAAAGGTCGATGTCAGCTGTACCAGAGAATTATTAGCTAATACAAATCCAGAAGCTTAGCGATGCTAGATGCCAAGAGGATTCTATTTAATTAGTGCATTTGATTTGCAGAAATGTGACACAGGTGAATCAAAGTTATGTTAATGTAGAAACTAAAATATCATGGCATGTTTAAGCTTGATGATTGTCAGGTAGAAAAAAAAACAACAATCTTTTAGCTTCTGAAATCCAGTTAGAACTGAACTCAGGACCTCAGGAGAATGGAAGTTGTGCTGAAAACAGTGTTACTTTTGTCAATCTAGAAGGTGTGTGATGGTTGACAATTTGCACAAAACATTAAATATATAGAAGGTGAAGACCAGCATGTAAAGAGATTTAAACAGTATCCAAATGTGAATCTTTTTGTTCTTGGGTTTTGAAAAAAATAGATTTTTATGCACATTTGTCAGTCTCTATTAAGATAATTTTGTTTCCAAGGCAAGTCAATATAAACAAGAGAAAACTAAGCATATAAGAGAAAACTAAGAATTGAAAGACAAAACAGAAGATGCTCTGCATGCTAGGGTGTTTGGATAACAAGCTATTCTACCAAAGAACATCGAATAATTCAGACACCAGCCACTGTGAGGCGCTACTTTTTGGGTACTAGATGGGAAATGACATTCCCTCTTTAAATCATATGCTTGGCCAGTAAGCAATCAAATCTAAAATAGTTTTATATATATATATATATATACATACATAAAAACTAGGGTTGCGTTGTTTCCTACCTGCATCCTGGTCTTGACGACGTCTAGAGGCGTATTTCCAAAAACGCTGACTGCTCCTGCTGTGGCTCCAAACATCGCAGTGACGATTGGATGCATTTCTCTTCTAGGCTCATCACCTTAGGGGCCAAAGCCAAAAAACTGACGAAAGTGACAATAACTTATTGATCTCTTATTTCTATCATCTGTTCAGGGAAAACCATCTCACCGTTGTACCAGTTCCGCAAAGCGTTCATAACATAGAATCTGATGGCCTGATTAGTTCCTTGTTTAAGCACAGTTGGTGTCAAGCCTTGATACGTTCCTCTCAAACCTACACAGGAAAAATGGACATTACTACTACAGATGCAGTTTTGCTAATATACAAAATAAGCAGCTGCTCCAGTTTTGCTCACTCACCCTGCTCCCTGATGATTTCACTGACTCCGTGGAAGAAGCCTCTGTAGCGAGGCCTGAGGGAACACTGGTCATGAATGAGCTTCACCTTTGTCAAATACAGACCGTTTTATCCAGATGTTTCATCTCTGTGACACATCACAAAACTTCCTGCAGAAAGTGAACGTCTCAACCAACCTTCAGCGTCTCCATGGGGCAGACGACCAGCACAGCCTCTGCTATCCCGGCTCCCAAACCACACAGGAGGCTCCGTTTGTTGTCGAGCCGGCCCGTGTGGTCTCGCATCGGATTACTAAGCATTTCAAATGTGCCAAACCTGGAAGGATGGAGACATTTCAGTATTATAAAACAGGAACAGAAAGAAATTTGTACAGGAATGCTCCTTCTTTGCAGATTTTCTAGAAAGGCAAAAACCAAAATATTTTTGGCACCCGTCACAAATTCAGTCACTTTCTTTCTAAGTCAGTCTACACAATAATATCCAAGATCACATAGCTTGAGAGAGGCAGAATAGTACTTTATCGAGGACAGTGATTCTTTTAACTTCAAAAAAAAAGAAAAAAATCTGTATTTTTCGGACATGATACAGTCCTTTTACTAGAAACTGTTAGTCTTAGGTCAGGTACACGGATTTGACAAAGTATTTGTTTAAAAAAGCAGCAAAAGTTAAAATAAAACATTAAAAAACCCGAGGAAGGGTAAATCAAGATCACTTCAAAAGACGATAAAGGTATTTGGAAGCAACATATAAAAGACATACTTGCTGGTTCGTTACTTTCACCTAATTCTGTACTCAATAACAAATCAATGTAAGATTGTACAAAACTTTTTTTTTTTTTTTAACTCAAGCTGGAGTTTTAGAAAAAATGCAGAGAAGAATTTAGATATCTGCTGCTGGTCAGAGTGACTTTATTTTCTGATGGCAATTCATGTTTTATGAAAAATTATTTAATGTGGAAATTTCAAAAACTATAGCTGATATTTGTCCGTGAATCAGTCAGTAAGTTTCAATCCAGTCAGATTTAAATCAGGTAGTTTTGTTCATGCTCTACTTTTTTATGTGATTGGTTTGATATCATTCGTATCCTATTAAGGTAAGGGACGTATGCTGAGATACATAAGTGGGAATTTTCTGACAAGTAAAACTACTACTGTCAAGGATCCAGCAGCACATTTTTCTTTTATAGTCAAAAGCTGTCACATGTAGTTGTTAAATGAAAAATAAAAGAACAAAACAGAAAAAAAGAAAGCTTGTATGTGTGGTACACATCCAGTAAAGAAACCCGGTCTGGTTTCTATGTCACTGGATCTGTTCCGCCTCGTTTAACATTTTCCACCCTGCTAACCTCTGACGTGTGAAAAAACAAAAATCTGAATTATTTTAGTAGCTTCTTTTGCTTTTTACTTTTTTTTTTTTTAAAAAAGGCTGTATGATGTAAAAGTTGCCATGTACAGTGTGCTTGTCTTCACCTGACTGCTGATTTGGGTATTGACCCATACAGCAGGGAGCTGAGACCTCGGTACAGCCCTCTGAGCCCGTGATCCTGCACAGTCAGCCTCACACAGTCACCTGTCCAAACCCAGAGCAGGACGGAGTGAGAGAGCATCACAAGGCCAGCACAGAAACTCATCCCAGCCCGGTGACCTACCGATCCCTCTGTATCTTGGAGGGTTGGCTCGCTCATCCAGCTGCAGCTGGGTCTTCACATACTCTGTGGGGAAGGTGATGCAGATCTCTATTGCTCCTGCTATGCCACCTGAGAGAGAGATGCAGAACTGCTCCTGAATGTTCTGTTGCCTAAAGTAACTTGTGGACATAGAAGAAGTGGTGGATTTGTAATGTAAACATTTATTGTTTACATTTGTATGAGGGGCATAATGCAATGAAAACAGGGATGAGGCTACATGATGCAACTGCTGTAGCATCCTGCTGGGCATGGGGCTTTTTGACCCAGTTCTGCTTGGATAGCTTTAAGGGCGACAGACTGGGATTATACTGTTCTCTCTGCAACACACAAAGAGCAACTACTGCTTTGAAATCTCCAGTCTGAATTAAAAGAGCCAGAAAATCCACCTGCAAGTATAGCTTTTCCGGGATGAGTGATTTTCCTCCCTCCGATCGCAGCCGCCGCCAGGTTCCGCCTGCCCTCGCACAACCTCCGGTGCTCTTTCAGCGACACCAACCCGGTGGCGGAGGCGGCGGAGGCGGCCAGCAGCGGGGATGGGAGCCGCTGATGGAGAGCCGAGCTCAGGCCTCGTCTTCGGGCAGCGCAGCTCTCGCAGGGCCCCTCGCAGACAGAGAAGGGCTTCGGCAGCGAGGACATTTCGACGGTCGGGGAATGACTCCGCAAAACGTCGGTACAGGGGGGCGATAGTCCGGCGGACTGGCGGAGACAATGTGGAGGATATAACAACAACACGGGAAGGCGGGGCACCGGCGTGGCGACGGCGGTCAGGTGATGGCGACGGGCGGCGACCTGCTATAGCTACAGTCACGTGACTTTGTGAGGACTTTAACAGCCAATGGCGTGAAGGATGCTGCTCCGTTACAGTCACGCGCTCTGCAATACTAATGTTTTTCTTATGCCAGGCTTGTTCAACATATTAATATTGACATTATTTTTGAATTAGTGAAAGAGTACAAACTGACATGTTGACAACAGAGGCTTTGTTTTTAATTGAATGCAAATCCACAACAGTAAAAGCTTCCTCGCACTTCACAGGCACGTTCATCGGTTTCATAACATTCCTTAAAATATTATTTGTGTTTATAATACCCTACATGATCAACTGTGAAAAAGAAGGAGGGTTATGGATACTTTTGCAATACTTTTCCAAGACATAATTGACAGAATAAATACATTTTGGCAGCGGGTTACGACATTAACACTAGTAGCCACGACTTAAAGTAATTTTGTGCTGTTTCCACCTACCTTCCCTGGCAGGAGTCTTTGCAGCAGAACCTGATTTTTCAGTGGTCTGGTGTGATCATGGTTAAGTTGCTCAACTTGGTAAAGTGTCAAGAAGTTAGTGTGTGTGTGTGAGGGTGTGTGTGTGGGGGTGGGGAGGTTGTGACCTTATACTCAGCAAATGAGGAAGCATTGACATGTTTTTTGTTGAAATATGTCATTATCATTTAAAATGGTGGGTAATTATTCAAAACAGAAGACTAAAAAGGTATTCAGTCATGAAGGAATTAACAAAGCAATCAGTGGAGAGTGTGTAAGGATTATAAGGTGTCGTACTTAAGAGCTTAAATCTAATACAACCTTTAAAGACTCTATTCATAATAGACCAAAATCAAATGAAGAGGATTAAAAACACAAAGAAGGCTCACGCTCTTTCTAGTCTCGCGTGAATCCTCCGAACAAGAGTTTATTTCTATTGGCCCTTAATCTCTGCTACTTTAAATAGTGCTCTCCCCATGCCGGAGCAAACACAGGCACAACATTGCTTGCTCCTCCTTTACAGTGAAAGTAGGTCAGAGTTTCTATACACAACCCCAGCTCACCCAGTCTCCTGGAGAAAAACATAAACACACCCACATCACCCTGACAAGGTGTTTATCATTTGGGTGGTTAAATGAAGAAATAGATGTCTTTTATGCTTCATTCACTTTATTTTGGTTTTATAGGGAGCTTGTGCCTCGTTTGGTGTTAAGGCACACTTGAAGGTGTCATATATAGGGGCAAATGACTGCCAGGAACTGTAGCTCAGGAGGGTAACAAAAGGGAGATAGTATTTCCATTAGCTGATCTTCCTGCTCCTCTATGTTCTCTACCGTTGTGTAGATTCGCACCTGCAATCAAATGTACTATTATCTTTCTCTTCACTAAATTTCCGTAGCTTCAAGGGGAATTTCTCCCTGTTTTCTTACTTTGATCTTGTTGAGTGACATCCTTTTAGTCATCCGGATGTGCAGGAGCCGACCCACAGTGGAGATCTCCAAGAAAGCCCAGACTCTCAAATCTACGAGGCTCTCACACACATTAACCAACTCCAGCAGCTCATCATCGAGTGACTCGCTGCAGTTGCTCAGGTCCAGTGTTAGATTCTACAGACAAGAACATTTCTCTTTGCATTGTTGTGACTGAACACTTTCAAATGGTTTTTACGCAGCTATCGTTCTTCCAATGTATTTGAATTTGTCCTCTTGTCTGTTTTTGCTTGTTTTGTTACACCCAAATGTTTTAGGTCATGTACCAACTTTTAATATCTGACAACAATATAAGCAGCTGTCTTAAAGCAATGATTTTATGAGGAAATAGAGCTATCCAGTCATTTTAATTCTCACATACTTAAGCTTAATTCTGGCCATAACCCCCAGGGCTACTTACTGTCAGACAGAATCAAGTAGAGACACAATAGAACTTGAAGTAGGCTGACACAACTCAAAAAGCAATAAATGTTAAAGTTTGAACAGCTCTCTAGGTGAAAGTACATGGAAGTAGAATTTTAAAATGTTATAAATTAATTTTAATGAGGCGTTGTTTTAAAAAGTATAACAATTATAGCAGAACACATTTCCCTTATCGTACTGAAGATTCTTAAAGTTGAATGGTTGAAAAGTAAATATATATATATATATATATGAAAAGTGGCTTAAGTAAAAAAAAGGTCTTATGTTTGTTGAAACTCATGTTATAAGCAAAATTTGAATATTTTATAAGCTTTTACTTGAGCCAAACAATATTCTTATACTGCTTATAAGCCAATATAAGCCAAAGTTTGTCAGTAATTGTCTGGATGGCAACATTTCTACCACTGTCATTTTGATGATCAGAAACTGCAGTGCTTGGGAACCACTTGGCCAAACTGTAACTTCATTATACAAATGTACGCATTTAACAGCAAGCCTGTGCCCTCTGCAGATTCCGGGTGAAAATTTTGTTGGAAAAAAAAGAACATTTTTGCTTCACGTGATGCATCTTTCTCAGGACTCTGACCTGCAGGCTGTGTCTGTACCAGGGCAGCATGGTTTGGAGCAGAGGCTTGGCGCTGCAGATCTCATCTGTTGAATAAAATGCAGTCATGTTGTACTCCACGAGTGGAATCTCGGGCAGCAGGATCCTCGCCAGCTGCTGTGTGTCAACGACTTGTTCGACTGTGAGTCTGACTTTTAGATCTGGGCAGCTGGACACCAAAGTGGCCCATGAGTAACCATACACCACCTTGAAAGAGATTATTTAGCACTTGTAGTTTAATCATCTTTTGTAGTTTCTCGGTAAAACATGGATAGGGCAGTGTCTTTGGACTGACCTAATGTTCTTTTTTTTCCCTGCTTACCTGTTGATGTGGCTCATTCTGAGTGCAGTACAGTGAAAGGTTTTCCAGGAAGTTACCATCTCTGCCATAGTTTACCCTTCTCGCTCTGATACTTTCACTGAGAGCCAGCAGCAGTTCATCTGACAACCAGGAGTAGCTAAGAGCCAAGTGGGTGAGGCCTTGCAACTTTTGCAGCATTTGAGGTATATTGCGATTAAGGTGATTGGGCACAGTGACAGAAAAGAAACCTCTTAGATCCAAAGAAGAAAGGCCACAGAGGGGAGAGAGGCTTCTTTGATTTTGTACTATTGCAGAAAGCAGCTCCAGACCCTGTGGGTCAAAAGAATTGAGAAATAAACCAGATTCAGGTGAAACTATTATAGCAGTTGTTGTTATGGCTGCACACAAATTTAGTGGTATTTGATTGTCATTAAATTTCACCTGTGAATTAAGGCTCCTAATGTATTGCTTTATTATTTGCTCGAGTGAGTCACTTCAGTAAACCCGATGTGTATGTAAACATATTAACTTCTCTAGAAGTTAATAAGTCAGTATTTTGTTGAAAAAGTCTAAATAACAATTCTTTTATCCATCTCCTATAAAAACATTGGTAGCTTTACATTACAAATGAATGTTCCAATTCACTTTTTGTTCTTTTGCTAAATGTTTCTTGTCAAGTATTATTCGGTATCTTTTGACATTACCTGCTGGGTCTCTGTCCGTATCCTGATCAGGCAAATGTTTTTAAGTCTTGAGGGACCTTCTAAGAGGAAATAAATGAGTTTGTTGACTACAGTATTTCTGAGGCCCTGGCCCCAAGAGGAACGGTCCAGCTCCAGCCGTATGATGGAGAGGGTCTTTAATGGGGCTTGAACTCTGTGAAGACAAAATGATGTTCAATTTTATGAATAAAAATGTCCTTGGAGTCTGATTTCAGATTGCAGATAGACACTTAAAATTGAACTATGTAACTTTTCTATATATATATACAGTACAGACCAAAAGTTTGGACACACCTTTCTAATTCAATGGGTTTTCTTTATTTTCATGACTATTTATAAGGCAATAAATCCCACTTATTAACCTGACAGGGCAACACCTATGAAGTGAAAACCATTTCAGGTGACGACCTCTTGAAGCTCATCAAGAAAATGCAGAGTGTGTGCAAAGCAGTAATCACAGCAAAAGGTTGCTACTTTGAAGAAACTAGAATATAAGGGGTATTTTCAGTTGTTTTACACTTTTTTGTTCAGTGCATATTTCCACATGTGTTATTCATAGTTTTGATGCCTTCAGTGTGAATCTACAATGTCAATAGTCATGAAAATAAAGGAAACTCATTGAATTAAAAGGTGTGTCCAAACTTTTGGTCTGTACTGTATATGTATTCTACATATTTCTTAATATGTGTGTGTTTTATTATCACTATAGCATGGCAGCATAGTATGAGACATGAGAAAAAGTTGAGTTCATCTGGCTCTTGCCTATGATCCTGCTGTCATCTGAACAGATACTCTCCTCCTTCAGAAACAACCAATTAGAGAGAGGAGGAGGGTCTTTGTGCTTTTAATCACACTTATGTACGCACTGCTCACACCTTCCCCCTTGCTCTCTGCTATGCTACAGCTAGAAGCATAGCAGTGGAGCTTGTCATGAATGCTAAAGCTAGTTAGCATGGCCACCAATGATGGTGGATAAACAGTTTTCCTGGAACTTTTCCATTCCAGGAAAACTGTTTATCCACCATCATTGGTGGATGATGGTGGATAAAAACTGGAATTTAACAGGAAAACTGGAATTTAACAGTTTTCCTGGTATTTTCCTGAAAAAACTAGTAACTGGAAAGATTCTCCGCCATTAGGACATTGAGCAGCACATACACGAGGTTGATTGACAACGCTAAGACACTCCCTCTGGCTCTGACTGGTTGTTTTTGGTTGGGAGCGGCGCATTTCTTCAGACAGCAATAGCAACTCAAGGAGGAGGTGGAGGAAACCAATCTTTTCGCAGATTGTCTCATGTTACACTGTCGCAACATGGCAACACTTTTAGTAAATATGTAAAAAAGCATATTTTTGTAAACGTTACATACTGCAGTCTTAAGATGCAAATTGTTTTTACCTGACCAGTGTATTCAACAGCCCACAGATGGTGTTATGCAGACGCTGGGCCAACACAACAGATCTTGGAGGACACACGGTCACCTCCAAGCTTTCCAAGAAGACTCCCAGATTGTCAGCATAGCCCACTGCCGATAAGTGTTCGGACTGCTTGTATTTAGAGAGACGGCCACTGAGGTGAAAGGAGCGCCAGCGCCAGAGACAGGGCAGACGCATGATTTTGTGCCAGTGATGACAAACCAGAGATGCCCTGCTGCGATCACCATCAGAGAGATATTTGAAGATGTGTAGCAAGCAGACATCAGGAAGCATCTCCCACTCACCTATCTCCTCAGTATCACGGTTGTCTAAATGCATGGTCTCTTCCCCACAGTCGTCAGAGGAAGTACAATCGTCCTCCCATAGTCTGTCTTCGCACTCCTCCATGGTTTATCTGGATTTAAAGATTTAAAACAGCCTGTTGTGTCACAGTAGCAGCTAGTAGATACGGGTTCATGTGCAAATCCAGCTGACAGTAACATTAAACAGTAAACATTAAAGAGAAATCCTGACACTCAGAAACTGTGAGATAAAGCCTGAATGAGCCCCAACTGACAGAACATGCAACTTAGTGAAGTACTGTCTGTAGAACCCTCTGGTTCCGTTACATCACAAGGACCCAGTTCTAATATCAGTTCCACATTCAATTGTATTAATTCAAACAGTTGAATTAATGCAACTGTATTCTAAAACATACTATATACAAGGTTCAATTGGTTACTTCGTTTCACTTAAACAGCTACGACATTGGTCTAACCATTGAAGTTCGATATAATAAGAAGTCTCAAATCTCCCCAATAAATTTAAATTTTCAGTCTCAAACCTGACCACATTTAATCACAGAGTAATATTAGTTTCTCAAAGTTATTTAGAGCTTAACTAAATAAAAAAATCTGTGTGGACATTGCAATGTGAGAATATTTCATATTTTTCCTTTTAATCTATGTTACCTGACTATTGTTTCAACAATGTCTTTAAAAAATAGATTATAGATCACACTTTTAATAGAATACGGTTATTCAGGAATAGGATAGCTTTAATATTCTTATTATTTTTGAAGGTTGTGTAAAACTCTTAATTGATATGTTTGCTCTTGTTTAGGCTTTACAGATACAATGATTTGAAGCTTGTTAATTTAAGTCAAGTTTATTTGTGTAGCACATTTCAGCAACAAGGCAGTTCAAAGTGCTTAATGCTATAAAAACATAATACCAATTTTGAAACAAGCAATAAACATTACATTTTCTCAAATGCCATCATCAAAATGATCAATTTAATATACTGTACATTAAATATGTCAATCAATGTTCCACTTAACCTCTCATGTGACTTCTGTCCATTCCAATAAGACGATATCTACTTTCTTTTAGTAAGATTTGAACCAATGAGTACTGGACCAGAGAGCCTTACCCAGTTCGACAGTTAATCATTTTTATTTGTTTAAATGCACCTCTCACTTCCTTATGTAAGATAAAGCCAAAAGCAAAAAAAATGTTGACTTTTTTTTTTTGAAAGATTATGAGGATGGCGAAAAATTGGGATGTACCAATAAATGATGAATACAAAAATATGCAAATATTTTGTAACAGAGGTCAGTATAGACTAGAATAAGTGTCACATGGAATGAATGTGTCATTCTAAACAGTTTATCTGCTCTGGAAAAAAACTGCACAACATGAGCAAAGATTTCCCTGAAAAATTTGCCCAGACGATTGTTTCTAGAAATATATTTCTAAAATATGTACAAGTCACATCTTTCTTTCACAGTGATTAGTTTTCTTTCTTCGAGCTCCTCAGCCCATCAAACAGAAGACATTTTGCCTGTGAATAGAGAAATATTTCAGTGAATTTAGAGCAGATGTTGTTTGTGTCACCATGCTAGTATTCCTGCCAACCTCATGCCAGCGCAGTGTGTCGGAGGGCAAGCCCAGGTGGCAGTGTGGACAGGTGTCTGTCTGTTCGGCCAGCTCCTGGTTTCGTGGTCCCCAATAAGGCCCCTCGCTGCCCCATAGGGGGCGACATGTAGAGTGGGAGGAACAGGCTACACCAAAGTGAGGTCTGGGATCTGTCTGGTAGTTCACTTTCTGGCCACTAGAGGGCAGATGTGATTCAGGATCAGAGTCTTCCTGAAACACAGGGAATAGAGACCTACAGGATATAGTAAGAAGTGTTCAAAACAAAGCTGTGCTTTACTGATTCAAAGCTTAATTGTTAATTTTTTTTAAAACAATTTTTTGCTTACATTTAAAGAAGCAAAATCAGATTTGTTTTTAGAGTAACTTAGGGAATGTTTGAGCTATTTACTTGACCTTAACCTAAATGATGAGTTCTTCATAGTTAAATAACTACTGAGGGTTAGATGTAATCTGAACATGTAGTTACAGTTGGATGAATGGTTAAGTGTTTACAATGTTCTTGTTCGAATGCTGCTGTCTATTTCTTTTTTCTTACAAGTAACAAAAATGAATCATATAATTCTTGACTTGATTCACTTTACAGCTCTTGCTTTTTTGAGCATCAATTTTGTTTTATTTTTTTGCTATTAATTTATAATTTGAATGGGTTTTTTTTAAGTAAACAAAAGCTTTCCAATATATGGGAGAATCAGAGAATCTGTTTGCTACACAACAACAAAATAAGTTGTGTCAGAAATATTACCTCCTGTTTTGTGACGTTGGGATGAGACTCAGAGTCAAGAGACCTCAAACAATACCAGCATGGCTCAGTTGGGGCATCTGTAAAGACACAAATTATCCAATGCATTAGACCATTATTCAGTACAACAAATGTTCTTGAAAGTAAAAAGTCCAACATAAAGGCAAAGAAAGGTCGTATTTTGCAAACATTTTTTGCCACCCACCCAACCATGGATGGATCTTCTCCACATTTTACCCATTCCAAACACAAATTAAGTATTTTGTTAAAAATGTATTTATTAGATAAATAAAGCAGAGGATGGCAGTATTTCTGGAGATGAGATGATAGCATTTGATCTTTAGAGAGCTCAAACAGAGAATCTATTGAGTCAGTACAATGTCCCCACAGGAATGTGGGAACATAATACAAGTTTGTGTGTATCTTACTCTGTGTGGTGGAGGGATGAGATGACACAGATTGGGGACTCATGTCCTCTCCTGTTGACAGGTGGGTCTCCGGGAGGTAGTCCGTAGCTATCACAGTCTCCTCTGCTAATGTCTCTGCATTCTCAATGCATTGATCCTCTAAAATCTATGACCATCACCCACACAGACCAAACACCAAAACAAAAGTACAAGTTGCAATTAATTTTCCTGTTTTGCTTCCTGTTGCCCATCTGCTTTTTACCTCTTCATCCCAGACTCCGCTGTTAGCCCTGGTGGTGTCCTCTGGTGTCTGGATACTTCTGGACTCAATGATTTCTTCACTGGGTTTTTCCGTCAGTATTTCTGCCTGGACAGACGTTGCCCCACTACTTTCTCGGGGAAAGGGAGTAGAATTTAAAAAAAAACAAAAAAACACATGCCCTCCTAACTGATCTACAAGAGGGTTATCAGCCGTTCAATCATCTGCACCAGCTCAGCCTCTACTGTTACTCTGAAGGCGAGAGCTTGATTAGTCTTAAACATTCATCCACTCCTTGCCTTACCTTTCTTCCTCCATCCCCACTCATGTGTCTCCCTCCCACGGTGCCTGACGTGCTATTTCCTGCTAATCCCAACCCTCTTTGGCTTTTTCTTTCCCTAGTCTTGGTTTGCCTGCCAGCCTCTCTGCTATCTTCCCTTCCTCTCTGTGTCTGAAACGGAAGCTCCACACTCTCAATATTTCATGTGTCTGAATAGCTCACAAGCAGGCCTCTGTAAAGAGTAATCAGATGAGGGCTCCAGTGTCTGTGCGGTGGAGTCCGGCTTGGCGTGAGCAAGACTTCCAGAAGCCAGAAACTTTCCCACTGCTCTCACAAAGGTGTAGAAGAGCCTTAAGACCCTTCTTTTTTATGATTTTATTCTTTGTCTGACTACAGGCAGGACATGTTTTTAATTATACAAACAAAGAGGCACATGAGAAGAGAATAACGGATCTGATAGCCTGTATGCCCTTTAGGTTTTGTTTCATATCTTTAGAAATTAATCAACGGTAGATAGTGTGAGAAAGTATACCAAGCTGGTTTATACCCATTTTATCAAACAGATTCGATTGAACCAAAGAAAGCAAATAGTGTTTTTGTGACAGGCAGCCTCCTACATTTAGAAGCCTTCCAATAAACTGCTTGGAAAGAAAGTGGAAGATAATTTATTTGATTTTCAGATATTAAATCATCAATAAATGTAAATATCTTATTTCGATTTCCACATTCATAGAAGAAAAAAAACCAGAGGTTTTCTATAACTGCCATCTTGATCACAGCACTTCTTTGGCTGCAGAGACGCATCCCGCCAGCAGATGGGGAAAGAGCATTTTATTTGTGATATTTAAAATGTAGGTGTATAAACATGAACAAAAAGAATTAATATCCCCTCTGGGTTTTGGTTGTATTCTTTATGCGTTCTCATTTCTTCTTTTTTTCTGTTTAATCACTTCAAGCACATGATTATAGAGATCACGTTCTGTTATTACCAGTTTTGTGGCGTGTTCATTTGTGTATCGTCATTCCTGCAACTTGTCTTAATCACTCTTCGTTAAAAAGGTTTTAAATAGTGCGTGGCATTTTATGGTGCAAATTTTTGCCGTCATTATCATTTTCTTCATTAACAATTCAAACCATGAATTGTATCAAGGAGTTCCTTGGAGGACAGTAGAATCTGTTTCTTTTTAAATGTCTGTCTGTAGCTCACCAACATTTGTGCATCTGTGTCTTGCTGTAAATGCGCGGTAGGTAATTTAAGTGTTTTTGTGTGTGGGTGTGTGTGTGTGTGTGTGCATGCATGCGTTGTTTTTTTGTTTTTTTTTTTGTAGGAGGGAGACGAGGAACATAAGTGGAGATGACTCACCGGTCTTTTGTGACAGTGGTGCAGAGAGCGTTTTTCACCCATTTTTTCCCCCTCTCTTGGGGTTTGCATACTAAACAAGAAATGGAGAAAGAATAGAAGGAAAGCCGGGCAAGACTGGGCGTTAGGTGGCATTAGGAATAAACGAAGAGAGGTGGAAGGAGCATGGATAATTGTAAGAAAAGGGATGATATAGATCGGGGTAAGTAAGGCAGGGAAAAGACGAAAGAGGTGAGCAAAAAGATAAGTGTGGAGGTGTATGGAGAGCCATTTCAGTCAAAATTAAATTAATAAATAAATGAGTAAAATAAATAAATGGGTAAAATAAATAAATAAATGAGTAATGGGCATCTTTATTCCCAACTATATTTATTCATTTATACATTTACTAAAAAAGAGTAAATAAATCTCCTTGGGGCTAGCCTGCTCCTAATCCAGTGCAGGTTTGAAGTGTCTCTAGGTGTTGTAGTTTTGGTGCTGGAGCAGTTCTTGTGTGATCCAGATGTGGAAAAAAAAAAAAGAGGTAAAATCAACCTTTATTGAAGTTTCACAAATCAGATAAAAGTTTCACAAGTCACAAACATGGTTCTACATATTCTAATCTGGAGAATAATCCAGTCCAGGTTAGAAGAGTCTGGGTGTTGTAGTTTTTTAAACTAGAGTCGATTAAAGATGCGGAAAGTAGTGAAAAATTAAGTGGAATTGCCCTTTAGCTATTTCCCGAATCGGAAGCTGGAATCGGAGGTTCTTGTTGTGATGGACTAAATAAACCCAGATATTTTATTTTGTCTTATAAAAAAATATTACTGGCCCAAATATAATGATAAAGACTCAGATCATGAACTTTATTATTTTTTTAATTCAAGCAAAAATTAAAATTCACATCACACCGTCGGCGCAAAATTGCAGCTCAGAACTCTGACCAGCTTCTCTGCTTTTCTCTTCTTTATTACTGTCAGTTCTTCAGAGGAACGAGCTGCTAGCAGCGCTGCTAACTCACGTTATTCCGTTGTAACGCTGTGTTCCTGTCGCTCCCGGTGATTAAACTCACATTACGACCCTCTTTACTGAGCAGCTCTTTGATAGCAGACGGCGTGCCCGTAAACAAGTTGGACTAAATATTGTATTATAACGGAAAAGAGAGATGTAACTTCTATCATGAATATAGACTAGCAAAAAACCCTACAAATTACAGTGAAATATGGCTACTTCCGGTGGGCGCCGGAAGTAAGAACCATAATCGTTTCCCCAGTAAGCCACCCAGGAATAAGGTGGATAGTGAACGCAACATTATGCTCTGGAAAGCTGCTTCAGAAATCTGCAAATAAATTTCTGTTTATTCACTCCTGAAAAACACAAGCAACAAGGTGCGCTTTTATTTTGAAAGAAGAGCGTCGTAACTTGTGCTGTCGCGCACATTAAAATCGAGTGCAGGCTAGCTTTACGGCACTGATAGATGGGGGTTCCGACGCTGGCTGTCGGGTTCTATCTAACACTTCTGATAATGCTGACACTACTGTAGGAGCACTAACGATGTCATTTAAAATATTCATTGCCTCTGTGAGTATAGCTGCCGCTCAGCTATTTTTCTGTCCGTGAAAACCCGCCCTCTCCTGCCTGGGGTCCAATCAGAAACTGAAATTTTAAGTTAACTTCCGTTGCGGTAGTACATGTAAGAGAGTTTGATAGTACATGTGAAAGGGTTTGTAAGTTTTGGCCCATAGGGCCTCTCATAGAAACACGATCTATCTGAGCGTCTCTACACGAAAAATAATTAAGTCATGAGTTGTAAGACTATTTTCTAATAAAGTTGCTGAGCTTCAACTCACTGATAAGCTGGTGGTAAGTCGCCATTTTTCTTGAAGCAAAGTACGGAGTGATGCTAAGCAACCAATTGGAGAAGGTGTAGCCCGATGACGCTGCCCCTCCTCATGAGCATTTAATTATTTATCTTTTTTCTCAGTTTTGGGGAAAAACAGACAAATGAAAAAAGGAAAATTGAAAAAGAATTAATGAAAATTGACCATTTAAAAAGGACAAATGGAAAATTGGAAAAGGATAAATGAAAAAAGGAGTAATGAAAAAGGGAGAAATGGATAAATGAAAAACAGATTAAGGAAAATGAAAAAATAGAAAAGGATAAATGAAAATGGAAGATAGGGAAATGAAAAAAAACCCAGGCAGAAATAAATCTGGGAGTAAATAAATGTATAAATTAATAAATATAAATGGGAATAAAGAGGCCAATTACTCATTTATTTATTTTCCCTATCTATTTATTTATTGAATTTTGGCTGAAAGGGCTCTCCATAGAGGTGGTGGTGGTGGTGGTGGTGGTTAGGGAGGAGTTGTGGGGAGGTGTAGATCATAAACAAGGAGAGTGTTGCAGTGGGAGAGAATCGAGATCCTGGCAGTTCTGCCACCAGTGTCCTAGTGGCTGCTGAAAGCATGTTTGATGGAGTGTGTCATGTTCAATGAAGTTGGTATTAAAAAAGGAAACATGGAAAGGAATGAGGTGATATTCATGCTTAATAAATGACAAGTTAACATATTCTAAGCAAGATGAACAGTTTTCAGTAGTCATCTTTACATCAGCATGACAAAAAGCACAGTAATACATTACTTGACCTTTCTACATCTGATCAAATTAACTTCAAACATATTTACTGGGATTTGATGTGATGGAGCAACAGGAAGTAACATAATTTGAAGGAAAATGACACATTGTTTTCAAAGTTGTTTTTTTTTAACAAACAAAATTATCTGAAAATTGTTGAAAGCATATGCATTCAATTCAATCACCTTCAATCAGGTTCCCATAGACAAAAAATCAACTTAATACATACAATTGTCACCCAATTAGTACTCCGCCTGTGTTTAATCTCAATAAAAATGTCAGAATTTCAAATGTTTGATCCACAATAGCGAACAAATGATATCATTTTAAATCTTTCTTCTGATGCTAGTCTATTACAAAACAATGCCAACAAAATACACTGAGGTTTCTGGTTGTAATGTGACAAAATGTGAAAAAAATTATGGATTTTTGTAAGGCATTTTATTTTCCAATAGAGCACTTACAAAATGTAATTCAACAATTCCTATCTGTGACTTTTTCTTTTTGTATGAGGCTGCATGTAGTGTTACAATCTCAATGCCTCGTTTATTTAGCACAAAAATAAATTAGTCTATTTTGAAGCTGAATCAAAAAACACTCATTAAACAGAACTTCAGAATTTAGGTGGGGACTTTTAAAGTAATGTTCGACTGAAAATGCTCTACATTAATATCATTTTCTTCTTTTTGCCTGTTTATTCATGTTTGATATCTATAATTAACATGCGCTATTACATTACATAGCAACTCAATACTGCTGCTGAAGTTTCCTTGCTGAGGTAACCCAACACTGTTGATCTGCTATAAAACAAATGAAAAATAAATGAGCTGAAGTATTTTTAGCAGTAATAAAAATGCACAGATGTTTTTCTATTATAATTATTGATCTAGGCAGTTTGGAGTGGATTCACTGTCAAACCAGAAAACTAACATAAACATTTGTTTGCACCACTGAAAATGCTAGAAAAAGGGATGAGAGACGTTTTCTACAAGGCAAAAATCATTTTAAAACACATTTGGAGAGACACCTTTAACTCCCAGAGCCTGGAGGCAGAAGAAGCGTGCTGGAATGAGAAAACAGTCACAATTGTCTAGCAACAAAGTTGTCAAAACAACTATGCATCATCAGTGGTTCTGCCTGAAAGATGTCTCTCTAAGAGCTGAAATGGCCTGAATTGTTAGTCTTTCAACAGCAAGTGGTGACGATGCGTCACTAGATACTGTTTGCTTTAAATTCCACATCTCAAAAGGCAGTTGAATAACGCTCAGGATTGGAAATTGATCAAGAAATACAAATGTTAGTCACATAAGAAGCTGAGAAACGCGACTTAAAAAGAGTTACAGGCTTGCACCTGTTTGACTCTCCTTCATTCGCCTTGAAATGTGCCATGTCTGTGTTGTTCTTTTCCAGTATGGATCCAAGGAAGATGAGACGGAGCATCGATAACGGGAATTTCTTTCTTTTTTCTTTCTCTAAATTTTTTATTCTTTGATTTTATTTTTGGTTTGCATTTACAGTATTTTCTGTGATATTTAGAGTACTTCTGTTTTCATTCACAGTTAACCAACTTCACCAAACCTATGCCACAGATAAAATTGATGGACTTTAGTAGCTACGGTGAGTAAGGAGACAAAGTCTGGGCCGAGCAAAATAAAAAGAAGAAAATACGACCACAATAATTTAAAGCAGGGATTTTCATGTGTTGGATCCGAAGATGCTTCACTGCCACAGTCATGCACTCGGTTGCAAGTTGTGTTGTTTGAAGACAATAGTAGCTTTTTGTTTCATGTTTTTCATGCTTTGACACAGTTAGAGCCTTTTGCAAACAGAATGTGTCACTTTGACCATGTGTCGGTGCCACTGTTTAGGCCTTTGTGTTTACTGTTTTCCAAATGTGGAGTTTTGAGTTGAGAGCTGCATAAAAGCTATCAAGAAGAACTGTAGAGGCTGGAGGCCATTTGGCTTCAACAAAAATTTTTATAGCATTAATTTGTTTGCCAATTACATCCTCCATGTGTTTCTCAATAATTCAGATTTATTTTTGCCAATGGAGGCATGATGGTTCGCCTAAGGAGTCTTTTTAAAACTTCGAGTTCATGCTGGAAGTCCTATTCTGTATATCACAATGTCCTATATGCCACAATTATGTTACTAAATAATACACAATTAAAATAAATATTTTTATCCAATTAATCTCTGCCGTTAATTGGATAAAAATATTAATTATAATTGTGTATTATTTAAAATTAATATTTTTATCCAATTAACGGCAGTTATCCAATTAATATCTCTGCCGATCTGAAGAAGAAATTAGCTCTGAAGAAAATTAGCTGAGAGGAAAGTTATAACCAATTAATATCTCTGTTTATCCAATTAATCTCTGCCGTCGGGCTGCACAGTGGCGCAGTTGGTAGCACTGTTGCCAAGAAGGTCCTGGGTTCGATTCCCGGCCGGGGTCTTTCTGCATGGAGTTTGCATGTTCTCCCTGTGCATGCGTGGGTTCTCTCCGGGTACTCCGGCTTCCTCCCACAGTCCAAAAACATGACTGTCAGGTCAATTGGTTTCTTTAAATTCTCCCTAGGTGTGAGTGTGTGTGTGCATGGTTGTTTGTCCTGTATGTCTCTGTGTTGCCCTGCGACAGACTGGCGACCTGTCCAGGGTGTACCCCGCCTCTCGCCCGGAACGTAGCTGGAGATAGGCACCAGCAACCCTCCCGACCCCATTAGGGACAAGGGTGAACAGAAAATGGATGGATGGATAATCTCTGCCGTGTGTAAGGTTGTGTTACAACCTGATACTAATCCTTCGCGGTTCTCCCTGTGGGCGTGCTGTAATTAAAATGCAATTTGAATATTTCAACAGACTCCAACTCTCCCAGGCACAAAACCTGGTACACATCCAGTTCCTGGCTCAGACGAGCCCGACAGCACAACAGTTTATCAGTAATGGCCCCAAGAAGCCCATGCGTTTACAGAAAGAGAAATGAGAGGGAAAATGTCGGCCATTAGCTACATGAATATTGAATACCCTTCAAATCAACATCAAATTATGATAATTGATTTTTCAACGCGTACGGTTTTGTATTAACCATTTATTTTAACGTAGTGTCAAAACATGTCTTTTTATTTGTAAATTTACGGTGTGAAGCCCAGATCAGATTTTAGTAACCCAGTGCAGATGTTTAAACAGTGAATGCCATTACGATACCACGGCATTAAAAGGACCAAATTATTGCTATAAAAATGGATCCTATTAGGTTGCATGGCAACTAACAGCATCCTGTTTGTCTCATTTTTGCTCAGCAAATGATGTAGTTTTATACGTTTTTTTTAATGGATTCCCTTTCTCTGTCTTACTACTCAGTGACAGTGTTGGTTTCCAAGTATAGGTGCTATATAATATTCTTTTGACAATAATTTTCTTTGAATAGACTAATTTTTCTATGAATATGGTAATAGCTTTTTAAAGTGTCCATTTCACCCTTTGTGGTTGATTACAAAATTCCTTCTTGTTTCTTTACATAAATCCATCCTGTGGGACATTGAGCTAATTTAGCACAGGGTGACTTTGCCTCGTGATAATTGTGTTAGCTGTGTACATTATATAAGATTATAAAATAGGTAATCATATTACTTTGTGATATCAAAGATTCTGCATTAATGTAAATATGTGGAAAAAAAATATTAAATAGATCTAGTAATACTTATGACTTGATTTGTGTGAACAAGTGTCAAACAGGCACATCTATTAGTTTGTAATATGGTGATTTCTGCTTGGCTACCACATCTAAAACACCGAAGTTTGGATTACTTGAATGACACTTGTCAGCTGTTTTGCAAAAGGGAAGGGAAATTAGTGTCGATCCAATGAGAAAAAGGCAACACATTTGCAAGACGCGTCTTCTCTTCTGCTGAGACAACGATGATAACAACTGAGTTTCTTAAGCCGCTCAAAGCTGACAGTTGTGTGAATCTGGGCTGGTGTTTTCCTCCTTGATTGTTAGGGTTTGCTATTTGTAGGACAGTTCTAATTTTAAAGTCTCAACAATCATACGTCTGCTTTTTTCATCATCAGGTTAAAAACCTTTTTTTTTCTTCTTTTTGCATCATTTTCCACAGATATCAATATCCCATAGATTCTATGGCATAGAAGACGATATGTTCACCCTCTTTTTGCAAAATATATGTTTTTTTCTTTATTTTGGAACCTAAAAATAAAATGATGTTTTTAAAAAAAAAAAAATTCTTTTACAATTCATATCTATTGAAAACAATATATAGTTTTTTGTCAAACAATCATGTACCATTTGTTAACAAGATTTCAAAACAATTTTCTTTGTAGTGTAGAGGTTGCAGACTCCTGGTCTAAATGTTTTCCAATAACAGACTGCTGAGTTATCATTAAATTTAATCTATCCTCTTTCATTGTCAAAGAAATTGGTGTTTTTGTTTCTCACTAAGACTTAAAAGGAACCTTGAGTTACAACCAGACTGGTGGACACAAGCGAGGCTATGCTTTGTTTTTTGGTTTTTCCACTTAACTCCCATTAGTTTTCTAATATAATTCTGGTTTAAGCAAAACTTTACTTAAGGTGAGTTTTTTAAAACCTTCCAGCATCTGAGTATTAAAATATAAAATTCATCCTTTGTGGTTAGGATATTTCAACAATGCAACAACCAATCCATACAGAGTTTGTCAATGTTTGTCGTCAGATGAGTAATTTTCTAATAAAAATAAATCAATCAACAAAGCACAAACTAAAACAACCCAGTTTCTGTGGTTGGAACTTGTAACATGTTTGCACATCCAGAACAGCTGGTGTAAATATTTAAAGCTAGCAAATGATATCAGAGCATTAAATCAAAAGGAAGCATATTAAGAGTAGCTGTCTCTCTCCTGCTGCAGACAGATGTCGGCTATGTATCAACAAGCAAATGTTTTCTTGCTGAGAGCAGAAGGAAATAGTTTGCTACTCGACACTCCATCTTGTTTGTGTTTTCGCAGTGCGACAGTGATTTAGTCAAAGTGCAGTTCTGTGCACAGTTTGATGGAGTTATGACTACAACTATAGGCCTAAAGGCTTAATGGCGCCCTCAAGAGGCCGGAGGGCCCCCAGGTAATCATGCTCAGTTCATACAGAGTTATATTCTATAAATCAAGACATAAACTAATCTAAATTAGTTCAGAGGTCATTTGGCTTTAAGCTTTAACCTTGAGCATATATATTCATACTGGACTGTGATATTACCATATATTATTCCATGGGCAATTTTATATTTTATTCTTTGCATAATTTAGTGTTGCTGTGTCCTATACAAATAAATTTGGATGAGTTGAAAACTAATAAACCTGGTTTCTTTATCATTGCCTCTTTGGTGCTATTCTCATTTTTACTGTTGTACCTTTTGGTAGTTTATTAGTTTTTATCATTCTTTCATCTTTTACTTAATAGTAAGTTAAGTGTTATTAAGTGCTTAGTGAAATATTTATAAGGTTGAATTAGTTTTTGTTTATAAACTTACATATTGGAGATAAGTTGTTTGTGTTTATTCTATGTGTGGTGTCTTGCTTTCCAAAAGATGCCAGTGATGGACTTCTGCCTTTATCTACTGTTACTTTAATAGCTAAGCCTTATCAAGTATATATTTATACATAATACCTGAGACTGAACTGTTTGGCTATTATTTCCCTGATGATCAGGTGGCGCTCCAACTTGGTCATTTTTATCTAAATTAGAAGTTTTGTTAGTAATTTTCATAATTTATAATGCCATAATTGTTTGCATTAATTGGCAAACCAGATCCTGTTTGATTTACAATGTGTTTATTGCACAACACATTGCAAAGAATAAGCCTTATTGTTTAATTACTTTGTTAACATAGTCACCTTTTGATGCACCTAGTTTAATATTTTCTTTGTGTTTGAGCTAGGTTTGTTCACAAATAGTCTGCATTGAAACGCTGTTAGTGGCGTTGATGTTTCTAACAAGAAGAAGGGACCCAAATCAAATTCTACTAACAATCCCATCCAACTTTGTACTAGCTGTATGTGTAAACATATAAAACACAGAGTTAGAGTTAGTCACTGACATGAAATATAATCTATTTACCAAAGCTGCGAGTCTGAGGTCATTCTGGAATAGTGCGACCAAACCAAGATGAATTTAGGGAGAGGCGATCTTCGAACCAAATGCGGAGTGAGCTGGAGGGCTAACATCTGATGTGCACCATATTGACAGGCTGCTAATCACAGTTAGTGTTTGTTCCGCTGACAGCATCCATAAAGTTTGTCTGGATGCCAATCAAGCAGCAAACCAAGAGCACTTCAAGGAAATTACACCGGGAGGACATATTGTGTGTGTGATGTGAGTGAGGGGGAGGTGTGAAAACAAGATATGGCAAAACCCATCTGCCAAACACCTTTTTCCACCGGCCGACTGGCAGGCTTCAAGCTGAGGCGAACATGACTCAATCTTTATCTTGAATGCCAGCAGCTAAATTACTATACAGCTCAAAGAGAATGCGTGTATGTGTGTGTGCGCGCGTTAGTCCACACGTGTGTATGTGTTAGTGCATCTGCATGTGTGTGTGGTCCTGCGCAGTAAAGTGTACAGATGGATGACTCATCCACCAATCATGTGACTCATCAATCACTGCAGTTACCATTTCCCCCTTCGCCCACCCCACCTCCTTCTGAATTTTTCCATACTTTATTTTTTTTTTCCTCTTCTTTTCATTCCCATTCATTCTGCTTTCTTGGTCTTGATTATTTGCGAATATATCAAAACCCCTCTAAAGGATTCTGCTTTGTCTCCATCCTCATGCAGTTGTGACATATATGAGTTGTGCTGTCACTAAGCTGCGGCTGACTGTCATCGTCTTTTTTTTTTTTTTTTTTTTTTGTCCCGCTTGGGTTTCGTTTTCTTTTTTGCTGCTGAATGTATACAATACAGCACTCTCCAAAAAGGCATTAAAAAACTGAACTTTAATAAAATAATTGTTTTTATTTTTTTATCATATAGCAAAACTAGTAATCATCATGCTGTTATTTACACATTGCACGGGCATATTTATTTCACACTGTACATCTTACAATGCTAAAGGTGACATCAACAACAACACTCTCCTTTTACAAGACAGATGGCTCCACTGTGCATATACAGTGGCCATCTTTCCTTTGATTTTTTTTTTTTTTAGGTTCACAGTTTACTCAGAGAAAACAATCATTTTTGTATTCTCCATACTGTTTTATTTTTTTCCTCTTTTTTTGTTTTTTTTTTGTTCATTTTTTAAGATGCAAGTAGAAAGACGTGCATTTAACAGCTTGCGCACAATCCCTGACTCCCTGGACTGAAGCTTTTCACTGAATATCTCATGAAAAATCAACAAAATGCTTGTAGCCTCTTGGTGGAAACATCTGCAATAAAAAGGCTGCAAAACACATAGTGTGATTTCAAGTATCTCTTTTTTTTTTTTTTTTTTTTTCAAAAAATAAGGGAATCCAGAGATGGTGAAGGAACAAAAAAGTACATAAGAAGTAAAAGGGCTTCAGATGATAACAAAAATTTAAGGCATAGATAAATATCAGATGTGTGCTGACCCAAATAAAACTGGATCCCAAAATAGTTAAAAACCTCTGGTCCACCACGTTGGAAGTGTTTACTGTTTAAGTTTGTGCTTTAGGAGTCCACAGGGTTTCTACATCAGGATCACTTGTGATAAAAGTCATATGCAATGTGATATTTCCCTTATAGAACCACGGCACTGGTAAGGCAAATAATCTGAATATCAAATTTGAACTGAAAAGTGTTTAAAGCTGTTTAAAGTTAATCCAATCTGGCATAAGAAAGAAATCTAAACACATCAAAGACAACAACAGAAAAAAAATAAACAGTTCCAGTTTCATTTTTTGTATCGCCGAGAAGGTGTAGAGCTGCTTTTCCTTTTTAATGTGACATAAATATACAACAAAAGATACAAAGTGAGGTTGTAAACATATTTTTTTAAGGTGTGCATGTCAATGTGTCATAGGTGCATATGTATGCATGCCTCTGTGTGTTTGCATGTGTGTGCGCGTGCGGGCGTGTGTGTGTGTGTGAGTGTGTGTGTGTGTGTTTGCTTGCTCTATAATTCTCTGAAATATACAAGAGAGCATCAGAGATTGACCTGAATGGAGGCAGACATACACTGCGGTATGTTCTGGTTTAAAATGTAAACCCATCAAGAGGCTGAACATGATTACAGGGAGTTCAAAGAGGAACTTCTTCATTCTCTCCCTGACTGAAAACATAACAAAGTTACAGTGAAGAACAAAAGAAATCTAACTTTTATTCATTTCCCAACTTTTTAAAATGACCACAGGCTCAAAACGTATCTCCTCTGAGTCCTTTCATTTCACCTCGGTTATAACTTTCCTCTCAGCTAATTTTCTTCAGATCTAGCCCTCCTTTGGTCCCTCTGATCTGACAGTGTCCAAAAGAGTCCCTCAATACATTCTGCGCTTCATGTAGATCCTCTCAATAAAGTTCTCCAGCTCTTCCTCACTGTCCAGCTGAGGCACCAGCCCGTCTTCCTCATAATCATCTCCAGGAGTGACCTGTGGGTAGTAGTACTGTGGTCGTCTGCCCCTCCTGGGTGCGACCACCGGTTTAGGAGGGGGCAGAGGCTGGTAGGTCCGTGGGTGAGGAAGGATATAGTTAGAGATATAAGGTGTGAGAGGCAGACGCGGGGGCGGCTGCTGCCTCCAGCCCTGTCCGGCCCGGTTCTTACCCCCACCCCTGTGCCTGCGCCTCGGGGGCTGGAGATCAAGTTCCTGGGGGCCGAAGGGCTGATCTCTGGAGGGGGAGTACTTGCCATAGTACTGTTCTTTAGGATATGGGAAGTAAACTGGGTAGTAGGCTCGATATGGCTTTTGGTAGTAGGGATAGGAGGGGAAGGCTAAAAACTGTTTCTGGGGTTTATACCAGTAGTCAAGCTGCTTCTGAGGCTTATACCAATAGTCCTGCTTGTATGACTTGACTTTGTCCTTGTGCCATTTCTTGTTGGATTTATTGTGCTTGTAAGGAGCTTTCTTGGGATTTTTTGAGGCTGTGTAGTGGTAAATGGGTGGAGTGGCAAGAGGAGGAGGCACCAGAGGCCTAAAGCGAGGAATGATCGGATTGCTGTTGATCGGCTGCTGCTGCAATTCTTTCCTTTTCTTCTTTTTCTCCTCCACGTCACTTATGATCTCGATTACGTCGTCAGCGGGCAGGTGGAGCTTGCTGCTGATCTCAATCAGCCTATCGATCATCTGCTGGTCCAGGTCGTCCTCGTCTGGGAGGACCTCCTCTGACCTCTTGTCCTCGGCAGTGTTGCTGCTCTTCTGCCGCGGCTTCATGAAGGACTGCTGCTTCCTGCCCATGTACTGCAGCAGCATGTCGGAGGCGATGTCCGCCAGCCTCTGCTCTTCCTCCCTGGCTCTCTCCGCCTCCTCCTGCTGCCGGAGAACCTCCTGCTTCTCTGCGCGCGCCCTCGCCTCCTCTTGCATGTGGGAGAGGCTCTCCTCCTCCTCCTCGACCTCCTCCTCCAGCTCCTCGCCGCCGTCATTGAAGTCGTCCATGAAGTTCCCCCCCTTGATGGGTCTGTTGCGCGACATGTTGTCCTGCCAGTGCTGCTTCTTCCCGGCTTGTGCGAGCTGAGTGTTGTACGCCTTGTAGCCCTTCAGGGGAGGCAGGATCTCATTGTCTTGCAGACCCAAGTCGATGTTCTGGAAGTAGCCTCGGATTTTGCGCTCCAACGAGGGATCTTCTGCCTCTGTTGTGGATGCAGATTTGACTTTTTCTATGAGTTGTTCTAAATTATTTCCCTCCTCTTGCTCATCTTCTTTGTCGTTCCTTTCTTCCTCAGTTGCATTTTGATCCTCCCCTGATCTTGTAGTTTTAGCCTCCTCGTCCTCTTTCTCCTTTTCCTGGATTTCATCCCCCTGAACAGCTGCCAAATGGCCTAAAATTACCTTTTCAATTGCCTTATCAGCCTCTTGCTTCTCATTGTCCTCTTCCTTCCCCCTCTCCCCCTCTGTCTGTGCTGCTCCTCTTATCTCACCACCCTGCACGTCTTCAGCGGAGGGCGGCTTTTGACTCTGATCCTCCTCTTCCCAGTCTCTGTTTCTGCTGGCGAGGATTTCGCCATCCCCTGGGTGGTCCAGGGACTCCAAAAGAACAGCAAGCACCTGCTCAGGGTCACTCACTTTATCTAATTGGCTATCTTGACCTGGACCATGAACCCGGTCTGGCAACGCGTCATCTGTGCCAGGGAAAATCTGGGGCTGGGGCGGCGAGAGGAGGGGGCCCAACGAGTCCTCTTTGTGGTCTGTCCGTGTGCGCCCCTGCACCCCTCCCTCCCCTTGCTCGCCCCATGCCGGGGCGGAGCTGGCTAGCTGTGGAGTGACAATGAGCAGGACCAATAGGATGAGACGAGCTGTGGAAGGGGCGTTATGACAGGTCATGACCATGCAGGACTGGCAGGAGGGAGATTAAGCACCTGAAGAAGAAGGAAGACGAGGCAGAGAAAGAAGGAGAGAAAACACTTGAGTAGGTCTGTGTTAGATGCAGGGATTTCAGTGGATAGAAAGGTCATCTGATCAATAGGAATCACTTTAATATTCTCAATTATAATGTGTTAAGTACCATTTAATGTCTTTGGAGACTTTGCTACCTGATATTTTACGTTTATTTCATGCAAAAGATATTTTTTAATCTGTTTTTTATTATTATTATTATTATTAATTATTATTATTATTATAAAGACATTTCAGGGAGAAAAGCGGTTCGACCATCCATAGAACCGGTGCGTTTAACACGGAAAAACTATAGTTTCTAAAAGAAAATGTAGCTGCATTTTCCAGCATGCAGTTAAAAGGAGACTCGATGGAAAACGTGAAGGTGAAGCTTCATCGGCCTTTTATTTGTTCGATTCGCCTCCTAAATCATCACATGACGAGCGTGGCCTTTTTTTTTTTTTTTTCTTTTTTTTTTTTTGCGCTTGCCAAATCGCCGCCTGAACCAGATTATTATTTTTCACACGGTGCAGATTAAGAGACTTGGAATAACTCTTGCTCAATCGCATAATGCAGTACGAGATTTATCTCACACTGGTCATTATTTGCACGTAAATAAACGAGATTACTTGTTTTTAAATATAATCAATTAAAAAATAAATAAATAAAATAAAAGCCTCACCTTTTGCGCCAAGCTAGCTCAACCCAGATTCGGACAAGCATCCCTTTCTTTTAAATTAAAGTGCAAAAACAAAACTCTGTTTTAGTCGTGACTTTGGTTAATTTCCGTGCGTCAAGGCGATTTCGCACGACGCTGGCTTTAAAGATGGCAAGCACTGGCAAGTCATGCGTAAAAGCTTGGAGCGACGCTTGGCGGTGTTTAATCCTGCGGTCTCTGAGTGGTCGGCACAATTTGTAAACAAGCGGGATGTCAATAAAAAAAAATTAAGATTCCGTTTTCCTGCGAGCGACGAAAAAAAGAGGAGCGGCCAGGGAGGATACGTGGCTTTTGTCCTTTTCATGATGCGAGTATCTTCCTCCAGTGGCGGCAGCCGCGGCGGCGGAATGCAGACCAGCGCAAACATTTGGGGGCAACATTGCCCGCATTTCAATTCGTTCCCGTTTTTTATTCAACGAAAAAGAGGCGAAACGAAACAATGAAAGTTGAATAAAGCAGCAGCTCTTTACATATTTGGTTCAAATTGATTCATTCGGAAATTAAGAACTCTTGAAAGTTAGATTTTTAAATGAATATTTATAATGAAAATGCAAACATTGCTATTTAGTTCACGTGTGATATTCGCGAAATTTCAACGCCAAAAAAGGTCTGAAGAGCTGCTGCGGAGAAATGTTTACTGAAAACCATTTACACTCGCACAATAGAGGGCTAAATCCTTAATTGTCTCCTCGAAACAAAAATATACATCATTTTTTTCTATCTCGTTTCCATTGTGGAAACAATGATTAGTTTTAGAAACCAAAATTATTAAAACAGTCGCTTTCCTAAAAACGTACTATTTTTTTCATAATTTTAAAGCTACCTCTTTTTTAAATAATAATAAAGTTAATTTATACAATTAAGATAACTTTAACATAGTCCAAGATTAAGATTCCACTTAGACAATGGCGAATTTCAGCAACAACAAAAAAAAGACAATTCTACCAAATTTATGTTACATTTTGAACGATTTCACATGCGCGAAATGTACCTCGTTTCTCATTTTACAAATCTATATATTTTTTAAACTTTTTTAACATTTTTTTTTTTTTTTACTTTTGAGAAAAGAAGAAAAAAAACCCAGTTGTGATTTTTTTTTTCCGGTCAGATCGCCTTGCCTTAGATAAAAGATGACACTTCGCTTCACTTACCTGGAGTCCCACTGGGGGGTGGGGAAGCGGGGAAACTCACAAAGCACTGGAAAAGCCAAGATTATTATCATAAATAGTGGATCACCTGAGAGAATGTCACTTTTCCCTCCTTCTCTATTCAGCCTGTGACCAACATCAAGACAAAAAAATAAAAAAATAAAAATCTCAGTCAAGGATTCTTTGTTTAGCTTTGACGGTGTGTTTATATCGCAGCGGCACTGGCGCTGGTGTACAATTGGATGAATGTTTTCAGCACCACGGTCAGCGCAACTTTATCGTATATACCCCTCGCTGGACCACGTGACGCTTCCCTCCCTCCCCCCTCAACCCCCAGCTGCAGGCGCTGCTGACGTCACTCCCATTGATAAGAATGTTGGTGGGGAGATAGCAGTGTGAGTCTAGGCTGGCCCGAGCTGATGAATGAACGGAAATGGCATGAATGAAATAGTACTTTCCTGAATGAAAAGGAGAAATTGTAGCGATGAAGCTGCTGCGGGGCTGTTCTTCCCCCTCGCACGCTCGGAGATTAGCGGGCTGCGTCCTCCTGCCTTTGCCCCGGCTTGATTAAGTTCCAGGAGACGGGGAAAGATTTTTTTTAAAAACACACACACACACCGGCGCAACCTGTGTGTTTTTTTTTTTTTTTTTATAATTTAGGGTCATTTGGTGGAGAGATTCGTCAACAACTTGCAATCTGACGCTTCCGACACTTAAAGTGGTGCGGACTCATTTCTCTTGCAGCCTGGTTGTTAGTCTGTGGTGGTCATCTCTGGCTGCATCACCGCCCTGACTGTGTAAGCACTTCATTTGTTAGGTTTATATGAGGATTATGCTAGAATATGTGATATTCAGAATGGTATTAATTCCTCCACTTGCCAGGCAGGGTTAGTTCTGTAGGTGCTGTTGCTCATTTGCGTTTTATTTAGCTGCAATCATAATTTTCAGAGAGGTACCTCTCTGTACAAATGTATCAGTCAGGACAGGGGTATAAAAAAAAAAATCCGTTATTGCAGTTAGCCTTAAAATCCTCCACAACCCTGATACATTTATAAGTTGAGGTTTAGAATTGAAGTTTGTATTTTGACATATAAACAGAGCAGATCCCAAAAAGATTAAAAGTGCAAATAGTCTGTCAACTGTGGCTTGATGGCTGCAATACCACTGAGGGTCTTTCCTTTGTCAATAATTATTCACAAGTTTCTCAATAACGTGTGAAAAATTATATAATTCAAATAACTTTAACATAGTCCAAGATTAAGGCTCCACTTAGACAATGGCAATTTTCAGCAAAACAACAATAAATAAAAAAATGCTGAAAAAATTCTTTCAGCAAATTATACGTTTGCTGAAACTTATTATTTGTTATAAGTTTCAGCTTTTAACAACTATCTCTACTTTCTCAATAAGTTGAGAAAGTTATTGAGAAACTGATTCACAAGTTTCTCAATAACTTGTGAATAATTATTGGCATCCAATTTTGCACTGGAATGAGAATAAAAACTGAGATTATCCTCTTGGACCCAGGACATAATTTTAGATAAATGCCTGTTCTACCAACTACAACGTTGTGTAGCCCACATTAAGAATCAGCTGCACATACTGTTACCGATTTCTAATTTAGCAAATTATTATTGAAACATTATTTTATTAAATTATTGTTCTATTTTTCCTGTTGTATTGCATTTTGAACTGGCTGTTTAAACCCATACCAAATATCGGTTTTTGTTAGTTTCAAAGCTTATTTAGCCTCATTACTAATTACTCATTATAATCTTTGCTATGTAGGTTTTATTTGGTTTTGTGCCAGGAACATCCAGAATGATTCTATAATTCTAATAGGATTGATTTGGTGTGTGATATGAGTCAGTGTGATGGTGAAAAATTAAATCTGCTTTTATTTTCGACGTTCTAGCGGATACCCAAAGATTTTAAAAAACTGACTGGTAAGTTACATCCAACGTTCTCTTGAACAAAAGGAAAGTTCAAAAAAATTTTCATACAATGTGCGGTGTTGTTTGAGATTAATCTGTCTGTCCAGAAGGGACAAATGGACTTTACTTCAGGTAATCCAGATTTACCATCGTTTATGACTACACACAACTAGAGCCACAAATTTAATTGGAAAGGATTCCAACACCCGAAAAGCTTGCAGTAATTAATTAATTTATTACTAATAAAAAGAAATTTGTTACTTAACTAAAGTTGTAATGGATCTAGTTGCTAAATGTTAGCATTATCTTGTTTTCATTTACTTAATTAATCAAACATTCACTTTGGGAGGGAAGTGTACACTTTGAAGAACTGAAATATATACATGATTTATGTTTTCTTATTGATGAAAATGTGAAAAGTAATGCATTTGTATACAGTATATTTTACTCTGACACTCCTAAGTAAAATCCACTTTAAACAACTGCCTTCATCTATTTAACCAAATCCACCAGAGTGAAAGGTTTTCTCAGTAATCCAACTGTTCTGTGAAGACTTCACAGGTTTGTTAAGGAATACTTGTGAAGCAGCATCACAAAGACAAAGGAACACAGAAGAAAGGTCAGGGATATTTTACAGGATCTTAATTCATAATACATCCTACATTCACTTATGACTTAAAATGTCATTGCGATTTATGCATCTTCTAAGTGTGACATTTTGGACGTCTACACTGTGCCGTTAGCTGAAAGCTTCTCTAAAAGTGTAGTTTTGTGCACTTTGGCTGTGACTCGATCGTTGTCAGTACCAAGGCATTGGAAAAAAAAAAAAAAAAGAAACTGCAGCATTTGCTGTGGAGAAGCAGTTCACAGCTGGCATAGGAGCACTGAAAGGGTTTAAATCTCTCACATTCTGCCTGAAACATCAAAGCAAGAATCAGAAGGTTTCCTGGAGTAAACAATTACTGGTCACACAGGGAGACTTTCATTACCCACACATGGTTTTTACCTGTGTTTTTAAGGCCCCGTTTCTGCTCCATTTATCACAAAATAAAAAGCGCATTCCACTTCCCCCATCAGCTAGTCGTTCCCAAGGTCTGCCATAATGGTACATTTTTGTGCATCATGGCTCAAGGGCACAAAAAGTACACTTATTCCTGTCATTTGGCTTTCCCGCAGATAAAGTAAGACACTGGGCTGTCATTACTGGCATCTTTGTGCATTATGTAGAAACAAGCTTAGTCACAACATTAAAGCCAAACTCATTTCCATACATTTCATTTGTCAATGTCAAACCCCTGCTTCGGCCTTGTGTGCAACGAGATTCAGCTGTCAGCCCTCAAAGAGTTTATTTCTCACTGCATCTGGGCGTTTCGCTTCTGGCTGAGAGCCTCCGTGTTTATGGATGGGCTTATATTCCGCTGTGTGTTCAGGTAATCATAAACAGGGATTCTGAGTTATCACCGGTGTTCCATGGTTAAATTTATATTTGACAAACATGTCAATCATATGAAGCCTGGTTTCTTAAGCAACTGCTGTGTGTACCGATTAGAGTCTTAACACGTTTTACCTTGTTAGGGAAATAAGAGCCAATCAGGAAGTGGAGAAGCATTTGGGATTATAAAACAAAATGTGCATTTATTTAGTGCATCCATTTTAGTGCAGTCTTTTTGTATAATTAGGCTTCATTAAACTAAAACGAATTTTAAGTAAAATACTGTAGAATGCTAATCACAACCTTAATATCAAAACTATGGGACATGAAAAGGCACGTTTTCCCTATATTGCTTAAAACGTCCTGAAGCAAAGAGTTGATGAATTTCTCATTCATGCAAATTAATACATTTCAAAGAAAGAAAATATTTGACATCTGATAATTCATGCAACAACATGCATCACGGACTGTTTTCTTCACACACACATACAATCTGTAAATCTTATCTGCCATTATTTATCTTGTATTATATTATATACATATATAATCCATTTCCTAACATTCTTGTATATTCTGTATAATCTGTATAATCCGTGCATAAAGCTCCCATATTTATATTTATATTTATACACAATATCTATATCTCTTGCTATAACCCCTTATAGTCCATACATACATAGTCTTGTACATCCGTAAATAAATATTTATATCTCGTAGAGCACTTCTGGATAAATGCAAACTACATCTCGTTGCTTGTACTTGTGACAGTGCAATGACAATAAAGTTGAATTCAATTCTATTCTATTCTATTCTATTCTATTCTATTCTAACAAGCTGCACGGTGGTGCAGTTGGTAGCGCCGTTGCCTTGCAGAAAGAAGCTCCTGGGATTTTTCTGCATGGGGTTTGCATGCTCTCCCCATGAAGTATCTCCAGGTACTTTGATTTGATTCAACAGTCAAATAAACATGGCAGTAAGATTAACTGGTTACTGTAAATTGTCCTCGGTTATGAGTGCCTGCATGCATGGTTGTTCTGTGTATTTCTGCGTCACTCTGCAGTGGTTTGGTGACTGTCCAGGATGTGCCCCTCCTCTTGCCTACTGCTCACAAAGATACAGTAGGTACCAATTTTCCTTTTCCTCCTTCCCAAAACCGTGCACTGATAAGTCGATGAATGGACTGTGTGGTGTATCACAAGCCGCAAATCATAAGATACCACATGGCTGGTTAATAATGGTGAACAATTAAGAACTTTTAACTGTGCACTAAATGAATGGCCTAAGTGAAGCTACCAGCCACCCCAACCTTTTCCCAGTTAAACAAAATTGATATTAAATGTTTGTGCTGGTTTGTGCAGCAACAATTCTGCTTGTGCCACTGTCATTCTTATCATTTACAAAATTAAACGCCAGGAATCTGCTTTATTTATAGTAAGTGTATGAAAACGTACAATGATGAAAGACTTGGGCTTGTGGTTCTTGGTGACGTCAGGAGGAAGAGTGATGTGATTAGAAAAGGCTTAATATGCTTTGAATAAATTTGAAGTGAGGAAGAATAATGACACCTTATGGTCCAGTTGTGGAAGGTGGATGTTGAGAGGAAGGAAGGATCCAGATGGTGGAAGGTCATCTGGGATAGATTGTTGTTGTTGATGAAGAGGAGTAAATGGATGCCTGGAGAAGAACTAGATAAAGCAATAGATTGGATACAGGATGGCGTGCAAGCCACAGCAGGAGGTAAACCAACAAAGAACACAAGGAATAAACAACTAGCGAGAAAGCATGCCTGATCTTCAGGTGCCATCCAACAGCTTCTTAAAAGCCTCTGCTAACTAAGGGATAATTGCAGACAGGTGTAGAGATTGCAGCAGGTTGACCACAACCTCCAGAAAAGATCTTCCATTAAGGAATGACCTCCCACACACAAGCACAGCCCAGTGTCAGGATCCTGACATACCCCTCTTTAGATATCTCCATGATTGCTTAAAAAATTTGTGGAGAGTTAAAAATTTAATTTTGGTATTTCTGAATCAATGCTACTAAAATATCATGTCAGGTGGTTTTATATTTCACAGGTGTGACAGAAAGGTTCTGAGAAGACCCGTTTAAATGTTAAAAAGCAATCAGGATTAACATCTCCGGTCTTTGTGGTGCACGTACATACATTCTAGTGTTAGAATCCATTTGCAGAATTAGGTAGGAAATGGCTTTTCTTTTTTTTTTTTTTTACCTGAAGACTAAACCAGGGTTTTATTTTGGCTCAGAAGAAGAGTGTCACTTATTTTCTGCATTACAATATGGGGTCTGAGTCCATGGATGAAAGAAACACATCAAAAGGAGAAGCAATTTGTAATAATGCCTTGAGGCAGCGCATAACCTCCGTTTGATTAGATTCTGCACAAGTGATTGTTTGCTGCAGAATGCAGTGTTACTCAGTGTGTTTGCATGGCAGACATGTTTGTGTGAGCGTATGTTCATCTTAGTTGAAATGCTTGATGGCGGCAGCAGGCTCACAGAGGTAAGTATGAAGCTGGAGGGCAGATGCTGATATAACGGTCTGGTATTATCAACTGCCACTCAGCATTAGTTGGCCCCTTACCCTCACTCCATGTCCGCACCCCCGCACTGACTCACGCTCCCCCGCCTGCTCGGCCACTCACACAGTTTAACACTGATGCACCATGGCTGCATTTAATGGAATACATGCACTGGAGAACACACAGATGCCTCACAGTAATGGTTCCATCTCTCCCTTTGTTGTTGTGCTCTCTTATCTCTTAAACAGCATGCTCAAACATGCATTCCCTCTCATGCAGTCATGTACATTTCAAACAAGTGAACCACAGGAGGAGATGTCGCCGATGGTTCCATGTGCAAGCTGCTAACACAAGACAATGGCTACATATAGATGGTCTTTTGTTTAATTTAATTAAGGTTTTCTTTCACCGTCCTGGTATTGGACGGAGCAAGGCAGCAGGGTTGTGAGGTAAGGTGAAAAATCGACATGCTTTATCACCGGGAGATAGGGAAAAATGAATGCCGACACAATTCTGGCCACAATTACGGTAATACAAGCGGGGGGATCTCTGAGCAAGCGCGCTAATGCAGCTCCTCGCTCAGCCCTGTGAACGGTTTCTACCTGGAAGTGATAAAATAGAGCTCATGATTAACAGAAGCTATTTCCGCCCACGCCACTTTGTCAGAGGAGGGAAGTAATTGCACCATAAGGTTCCTACAACACAATGCATTGCAGGGACTTGATGATGCGAGAGACTCTGGCGCCCACACTATAATCTGCAACAGAGTTACAGTCAAGTTTTTTTTCTCTCTTTTTCCATGATAGCAACACGCTTTTTCAAAAGTTTGAAATTACTGCATGCAGTGCAATATAACCTAAAAAAAAAATCTGATATGACAACCTTTATTTTTTTTTGTGAGAAGGAATGTATAAATGTTTTTGGCCTATTTTTGTGAATCTGATTCACTCTCGTTCTAACATTGGTATGTGAGTCAATTGTTAAAGGAGGCAGCACTGCATCACCAGACGACATTTCAACCTCATGGTGCTCTGGTCACTCTTGGAGTTGTTGTTTGTGTTTGTTTATTAAACAAAGAGCAGGATTGGGTTTTGTAAACCTAACTTTTGGTTTTCTGGTGAATTACAACTAAAACGTAGATTGAGATCATCTGTCAACAATTTCAGTTGCAAGCCTTTTCAAACGTTGTTTGAAGCTCCAAATCTGATTCTTAGACTTGGTCAGAGATCTGGAACAACTGGGGACGTGTGTTGGATGAGCAGAAATACTCAAATACAACTTTAAAATGAAACAGGAAGAGAAAAAAGAAAAATAGAATACAAAAAAAGGGTAAGTACTTGCCATAAAACACAGTGACATATAGCTTTCCACTTGAAAAAAAATATGATTCTGCATTTTTATTGTAAGAGAAAATAATAAATCTTTGAAAAGAAAGAAAGAAGGAGCTTGAAGGTGGCAAAAATACGCCTTCCATTCCCATCAGCTCCGTAAATCTTTAACCGGCACATCAAAGAATAATGCCCTGCTGCTCACACTGCATCACCCTCTAAATGAACATCACCACTTTGTAAGTTTTCTGTGGCAGGTTAGCACATCTACCTCATGATGAATATGGTGTTAAAAGTAATATTTGGATCTATAAGCTAGTATAAATGATGCGTAGAGCTGCCAGTGATGGCCAAACAGCTTTTAGACCCATAAAAAGACTTATGACCGGAGTCCGTGGTGCCTCTGAAAGTGGATCCTGCTTGAAAAAATGTGTGCACATTCCTGGCAATTGTTGTCCCGCACTCTCAATGTCTGCTACTCAGAAATTATTTACCTCCTTTGATTATTAGCTGTTAAAATGTGCATCGCAACCTTTGAGAAAGTGGTGGTGTCAGTGATGAATGGTGTCGAAGGCCAGGAGCAGGCAATGAATTTGAGGTTGATGAGGCGACTCATAACAGGGCGTGCAACAGCAGTGCTCACCATCAATCTCTTCCTCTGTCCCCTGTAGACACCTGGCACATGCATCAGCAAACACACGGCTGCAAGAGAACTGAGCCAACCCAGGCGAACACACACACACACACACACACACACACACACGCCAACAGAGTAGTGCAAGGCCTTGTGGAAAGAGACTTGTCCTCCAGCCAAATGCTGCCATGTAAAACAGCAGAACGCAGCAAGTGGCTTTATTAGAATACTAGTTTGCATCCATATCGTTTGAGTTCATGGCACAGAGCCAGCCAAAGATGGGAAACATTTATTGTGGCAGAAAAACAACAGTTGCGTACACCTTTGCTGCAAGAAACCAAAGTGAATCAACACCTGCAATTTCTAATAAGTTGAGCACATGTGCACAGCTTCAATTATTCAGTTATACAAAAAAACTTTTAAAGAATTTCAGAGAAATTGTCTTTGACATTTTTTCACTGATTTATTTTCTTGTGTGGTAGATCTGTGTTGTGTGAAAGTAATGATTGTGACACTGTGCCTACTTCATTAGTGTAAATAAGACATTATGTACCCACATACTCACTTTAATTTTCTTGGTAGTTCACTGTTGAGGAATTATGGCGATAAATAATGAATAAAAATGCTGAATTCTCATATTTACTTTAATTTAATTTAGACCATGTACAGAGAAATGAAATGAGAACCAATAAAAATTTGAATAAGCAGGTCGAATAAAATTGGTGCATCTCAAATTTCCATTAAATAGGAAATGCAATCAAAATCATATGACAATAATATTGTTCAAATGATAAGTCATTAAAATTCATGGCATTGACAGATGTAAACATTTAAATGATATTTAATCATATTTCAGCCACGGCACTAGTGCTCATCATCAGCCATCAGAGCAAATGTTGGCTTCTTATTCAAGTGTTGAAGTGTCAAGCTCCTTATACTTGGGATAGGATACGTATATATAGAGAGAAAATTTAGATGGCAATTTTACAGAAGAAAATTGTTTCCTCTGCAGCTTAACGAAATGCACAAATTTTCATATGACTGAAAACCATTTCATCCTTGCCCAACAACCTTTTTTTTTTCAGAAAAACTGGTAAACCTACTAATTTTGGTAGGTTTGCCATTAAGTAATTTTATTTCTGTAATTTCAATTTGCACAAGCAAAGATGATAGTTTTATCAGCTAAGCTTGCAACCAAAATAATAATAAAAAATTAACTGAAGTAGATTGAACTTTTTTTAACCCTTCAGCATGCAAGAGAAGAGTCGTTCACAAACCTGTGATACTGGGACTTTGGGGGGTAATTTCTATAAAATGGAGCAACTTAGAAAACTAGTATGTGTACTTTACAACCTAAATACTAACCTTATTAATAATACATTAATTTTCTAAAATATAAGAAATGCAACAAATAAAGCACAGTTGAAAAAGTACCCCTTGAATTTGGATTTCTGACTTTGAAATTTTGAGTTTCATAAAATAAAACACAGCTGGTTATTTTACCGACTGTTGCATTCCGATCATCTCAAATCCATCCTTCCTTGGCTTCTGATGGTCAGATTTGACCTTATAGCTACTCCTCACTGGATGTTTCCTTTACTGAATAGTAGCTTGCCCAGGGGCTCAGCATGTGAATGTGTTCGTGAATCGTACACATTCAGTCATCGGTGAATGACTGAATGTAGTGTGAAGCGCTTTGGGTTCCTCTGGTCTTGATAAAGAGCTACACAAGTACAAGCCATTTACCAGACAGGAAGAGGAAACCTGGTTTGCAGCAGAAGATAATGGAGGCAGGTGAGTATCCAGGTAATATCTCACAAAGAAAAAAGTGACTCAAGAAATGTGTCATCTCATGGAGGTACATCTCTAATTCATCTCAGTCCTAGCTGTTAGGACCTGGGAAGCATTGAGGACATACATGGTGAGTTTTGTCTAAGGAAGTTATTCTTTATCATGGGAATAGCCTGGATAGGTTGATCATCAGACAATGAATGGTCGTTCAGCAGACACCTGATGAGGTATTAGGTGTGAATACTGACTGCCCACTGATGCAAGCATTGGAAAAAGTCACAGAAACATACCCAACACATTCCACGGTCCACAATCATGACAACAGACTGCTTGATTACAGTTATTTTAAGCTTTTTTAATCAAATGTTTGACGAAGATCCGATAAATGGAAGACACGAACACATCTTAAGCAGCACCTTTAAGGCAAAAAACATGAACTTTCAGAATCGGCTTAATGGCGCCTTTCTATGAATAGTAACCTAATAGGCTTTTTCTTAACCATTTTCCTACGTAAGTGGATTGATTTTACACCAGCAGCTGCAAGGTAAATACAATATCGTGTAATAAAAGAACTCGTAATTAACGAATTTCTAACTCTTTTGTAGAAACAATGGCTATTTTCTTCAGTTCTTTTGCTTCTGCATTTGAGTGTTTTTACTGTGGTATAGGCCAAATGCTGGTTAAGGCTCCACTAGAGATTTACCTTAAGGCAGACAAACAGAAGGACAGATGAGTCCTCCAAAACTCCTTGTTGAAGTGAAAACTGTTATCGGTTATCAGTGCACCACCCGACTGGAAGGGAAGTAATCTGAAAGCTGTTTGAAATGCAGTAATTTGCTAGTGTGACTCATCACTGACACCTACAGCAACAACAACAACAAAAAAAAACTCTGATCCTTTAAAGGCAGAGGAGGGTAACGTAACTGTGTGTGTATGTGTTAGATAAAACCAACAAGATGGCATTTGAGGTTAATAGAGACAAAGCTATAGAAGGGTATGTAGCTCCAGCTACATAAACGTGGACCACACATGCTCGCTGCTTTTTGCTGTAAATATTTTCCCAGTTGTACTTGCTGACCTTTAATTAGCATAATTAACACATGAATCTTTTACCGTTGATTGCACACACTTGAGTACTTGTGCTTCTAATTGTATAGCTAGATTTATCATTTCTGGTGTTGAGAAATGTCTCTCTTCATAGATATTTTAGCCATGCTAAGCTCGATAAAGAAGAAAAACAACCTTAGTGTGGGTTGCGAAGCCTTTCTGAGGGTGGCAATGCAAATCAAACCGTCTGTGTCCTGGTATCAAACAGGAAGCCACCGTCAAGTTAATATAATTTTGATGACAGCCTGATGGTATCAAAGCAAACAGTGTAGCCTCACTTGAGGTGTCAGGTTGAGGGAAATTATTATGATTAATACAGGGTTACAGCAAGGCAGGAGTGTAATCAGTCTTTGCCTTGCTAATCATTATCTTCCTCTGATTCATTTTGGCTCAAGATTTAAAAGAAGATATCAAGCTCTATTGTGGTGGGAATATAGCTCAAGCAAGAGTTTCAATCATGTATCCTGCATACGGTGAATTATTAGGCGCTGGAGCTGGCAACTCATAAATAATGATATTAATGATGGTAATGACTTCAGATCATCTAATAGCCGCAATACAGGAAATTGGACACTCAAAATGCTCCACTTGAAACTGCCACATCTTCTGTGGACAATTTCAGTCAAATCTTGTACATACATTTTGGATAATATTCCAGGGGATTTTCCAGTCTCCCCAAATTACCACGTCATCAAATGTTTGTATGCTGTCATGTCGTTGCATCTTAAAATGACTCAATTGTGCTTGGTCCACCTGGTTAGACTTATACAGAACTCTATGATGCTTCAACATAGATTATGTATTTAAGTTCCATCAAAGTTAATATAAACACAACAAACACTTCTCTTTTGAAAACAAGAAATTAGAAGAAAAACATTAGGACATGTGATCTATCTGCGAATCTTATTAGGTGATTTTAGATTTTTAGATGCATCCCTTCTCCAACACATCTGAATAAAATCAATGGTTTGTCACCAGGCCTCTAAAATTTGCTGGGTGTTTGATCTCAAGGACTGGACCAGGCATCCAGCCTGAGCAAAATCCATATGGGACACATAGTGATGGGAAGAGCCTGTTGGTTTGGCTCCCAAATGGCTCTTAATTTATTATCATCTGCAGCCCCATATTTTAGCAAAATTTTGCAAATAGGAATGTTTCTTATGTTCTCTATATTTGATTTATAACGTTTTATTTGATTAATTGCAAGTATTTGTTCTGTTATGAAAGCAGACATTCTTACTTTTGTATAATAGGGCCTATTTTAATCCAAATTTTAATTTTTAACAAAAACAAATAAACAACACGCTGCAAGCAAATCTGCGGAACCGACCCAAAATAATATTTTATTATTATATAATCTTCAGGTGCTGCTCCTCTTACAGGTGTCAGTTATGTTTAAGTGTTTTTGCAACACACTTTCCTCCTCACCATCCGATTGTCGTCTGTCCCCCGCTCTGTTTTCTCATAATTGTATGATCCCATATGCCCGCATGTGATTGGCCGCAAGGCTGCTACGTCATAACGTTCCGCCAAAAGCAGAGCGCTTTCACTGAGAGTGAGATCTAAGCAGCTCTGAGTTTCTCGTTGCGTTGTTGTGTTTGTAGCCCCGCCCCTTATAATGAAGAACGACTTTCAATGAGGAACAGGTGTTCTGTTTATCTGTGCTACCTGTAAGTCCGTCCTACCTTGTGGTAATGTTAGGGGAAGTACACAACTGGAGTTATTTAGCTTTGACAGAAAGCTACAAAGCAGATGCTAACATTAGCATCTTCAATGCTAACTGTTAGCCAGAGTCTACCGAGTGCTTAAGCTAATTGCAGTTCAGAATATGTCACGGCAGAGTTAACAGTCAGACCATCGAGGCAACCACAATGTTGTCTGTTAAAATCTCTCAGGTAGGAAAATATTTGGGGTTATGTGTCCTCTCCGTACATAACATTGGCATTCAGTAAAGAATTGCAAAGTTTAAAAAATGAATACCGCTTAACAAATTTCTTCAGCGTGTGTTTACTCCCAACAAATAGCTGCGTAGAGTGACAACATTGGTCCTAGGATGAGCAGAAATTATCTTTACCTCGCTTGATGAAGCATGTTTTGTTTCTTTATTAATATTATGAACTAGCACTATTCTTGGGTACAATTTCAGGATACTCTATCCAATGCAAGTAACTTCAATTAAGAAAGAAGAAACATTTCATCCCAAAATGTATGAGACACAGACCTCTTGTTTCTACACCAGCTTTGCTGTTCTAAAGTGATTTTCTTTCTGCTGAGCCTGTTGTGCCATTTGGAGACCTACTTTACATACTTTGTTCCAATGTATAAACAGTAACTATTGCAAGAATTAATTTTGTTAAATGTTGAAAAAAATGGATTAGAAAAAATGTTTTTTCTACCTGAATGTGTTATTTTGTATTTATTTGCTGCTTTTTATTCTATTTTAGTCATTGAAATGCCGGAATTTCAACATAACTCGGTATTTTGATTGATGACATTTTAAAATATTAAATTAGATTTTATGATAAGTTACTCGGTGCTTAAGTAGCTTTTTTCAATTTTTTGGAAAGCTAAATTTTTCTTTTAGTAGCAATAAGTTAAGTAGTGTTATTCGTAAATACAGTCTAGCTACGCTACCCTCCTCTGCCTAAGTTACATCCTTTATTGGATATTTAATGCCATGAATAAACCCAGCTCTCCTTAATTTCTGTGCAGAATTTGTGCTTTAAAATAATTTTTTATTGTCACAACAGAAAGAGCAAAGTGAGGCCATACAACCAGAGGCCAGCAGCAGGGACGATAATGCAGGATCTTCTCAGGTAAGGGCAGATTATAACTTGTTGAGAAAAAGTTACCTATCAATACCAATCTAATCTGATTGTTACAGGTATCAGGACATGGTTTTTACAGACATTTCAGGTTTACTCTCATTCACACTCTAAGATATTTTTTATCTAGGTTGGGAGAAAAAAAGTAAAACATCCGTGACATCCTCTAATATGGCAAGGAAAGCCAAAAATAGGTCGGTGGAACTTGTTTATTTACAGGTGTATACGCTTTTTTTTTTATCTTAAAAAATAATCACATTTGACAGAGGAGCTTTAATCTTCAGATGCAACACAGTGATTTCCAAGAAACAGAATTAAAGGGTGAAATTAAAGGATTATACAGAGCTGAGTGCCTTCCAAGCTGTGACAACGTGTAGCAAGTCAACGTGTTAGAAACATTAAATTATTCAGTACTTTGCTCTTCGTCATTCCAATTCCAAAAAGTCTTTAATGGAAACGGAATGAAGGTCAATGTTATACATCAAACAATAAAAAAGGTCACTTCAAGATTTACGATTTCTTGATGGCAATTCCAAGTAAAACAAAGTACAGAGCATCACTTTCTGTGAAAGAGACGCTTCCCTTATTTGCTGCATAAGGGAAGCAGTGCAGATTAGCCAGACTCGATATTTGCTGAGTCACATCGTGACTTCCTTTGGCGCTTTCTTTGCCTATCGAGTCCAGTTATCTCCTTTGAAGTGTAAATGGATTATCCCTGCTTGTTACCTTGAACTTACTGTGAAAATAGATAAACGTATTGAGTTGTAAAATGTGGGCTGTGACTTCTGCAAGCACCCACCCAGAGTCGTGATATCAGATCTACTGTTTTTGTACAATAAAATAGTAACAGTAAAAATGAATCATTTACAGCGTTCAGAAATAACACCTAAAATTAAGAGTGTGATGATGCATTTTCTGACGTTGTGCTGGAACCTTTTATGTCTGTGTTGCATAAATATCTTCTAAATGAAGGACGCATGTCAACTACTCATTGTTTTTTTTTAAAAAAAAGTGCCCTTGTACATAAAGAACCAATATGGGGTTCAGTTTTTTGGATTGTGGTTTTATTCATGGGCAGAAGATAAAGCAGTCAAGATTCTGCTGCAATCATACTGGTAAATATAGCTGGGATCCCATAACACCTGTCATTTGTCAGTTAGGATTTTGTTTAATACACAATAGTGTGTTAAACTAAAAGTGACAATTACAAAAGTGTCAAACACAGTGTTACTGTATCACTGGTTTCAAATTTATGTTCCTGTTCAAGGACAAAAACCATTGGACATAACACACTTTTTATGTGACCAACTACAAAAGAAGAGGAAACAAAGTTACAAATGACAGGCGATAACAAAATAAATAAGCTAATTTGTGAATGAAATCATAATCTGCATATTTTGAATGGAAAAGTTGATGTTCAGGTTGAAAAATATTTATTTTAACTTGGGTTGATTGAATTTAAATCAGTGGAGGCCCTGCCTTGTAATTTAGAGCTCTTAATTAAATGAATTGTTGTTAAGTTATTGGTAGCAGATATAAATTTTGGCATGTGGTGGAGTAAGTGCCTTAAGGATTAGGAAGGCGGCCAACAGATATTTAGACAGGTGGTCCTATTATAGTGCCTAATCAGTTATTAAAGAGTATAAGCTCTCTTTAATAATATGGCTAAAAAGCCTTGACATATTATGCATATCACTTGGCTTTCCTGGAAAGTAGTCGGGTAGAATGGCAGCGCAAAGGAATCAGACACTGGTAAAACATAGATTTAACTTTTTGCTTTCAGTTGCAGACAATGTTTGATGAGAACAATTAAAATAAACGGAATTGGTCATTTATTAAATAGGAACATCACAGTGTTCGTCATGTTGTCATCATCATCATCCACTGACAAATTGCAAAGAGTCTTGTCCCTTTACCCAGAAGGCAAGTGCAGATGTAATGAAGTTTTGTAATCTTTGGCAAACATTATAATTATTATTCGTTGGTGTTACCTGTCTTGAGCAAAAGGAACCTTCAAAGAGAATGTTGGTCCTGTACATTGAAGCATCTTCTTATTTCTGCCCAACTTTCTTATAAGTTAAGTAAATTATGTATTAGAATATTTTTAATTAGATTCTCTGTTTCAGTTATATCCCACATTTCGCTGAATGTAAAAACAGCAAAACCTCTCAGAGATGAAAGAGTGTTGTAACATGCAAATATTTTACCATGACTCCAACATGAGGGGGCTTCTGTTTAATCTACCTACTGTACTCTGGCTTTTTATTCTTTCAAATGGAAAAGAAATCCTCCTGTACTGAGAGTGTAAGCCCATGGCTTGAAAAATGTGAAAGGATTCCAGCAATAAAAAGGCTGAATAAAGCCTACAGCCAGACAGCTGAGTATTCACAAAATTCATTTTTTAGATAGCACCAGCTGGAAATGAAATTTCCCATTTCTCTATCTGTCACTTCTACTAATCCAGAGAGTGATCTCCCCGAAACAAAGATGTGTTTTCTGGATGTAACTGAATGTCATAAGCCCTTTCTTCCTCTATCGTTTCAGTTCATCATCTTCTCTGTTATGATGTTTCTTTCCTGTCTTTGCGATAGTTTCCTTTGCCTCTCACGTTTTAGCTTACGAGCATGAATATAATGTTTCTTATTAGGGATATTATAATTTTCAAAAGAAGCAAAGAAGAATAAAATGCCAAAATGTCCCATGGATAAACTTTTTTTTTTAGGTTTATTCAATATTCTACACAATTTACATGCTTAGAAAGGATTAGAATTAAGTTTTTACAATCTAACAGTTCTTTAGTTGTAAATATTACATTTACAATCGCCCATTGTCTAAACCTGCTTGTCCTTAAAGAGGTTTGAGTGTGTTAAGTACCACTGCATCAAGGCAGCCTAGTCCAAGTAACTATACCTAAGCAGCTTTACAGCGCATTTCCTATACATGCATTCATTTCTGTTTTTTCTGTTTGCATATGGTTTATGTATATACATATATATAAAATCTTCTTTAAGTCAAATATCACCTTGGAACCTACAGCACAATAAAAACTTCCAGTGAGATCCATTATGTACATAAAAGATGCCTGTTGTCGGATTTGTCTTAGCTATCATATCGGTGGAAACACAGGTATCCTGTTAGATGTAAACTTTATCACTATCGCTTATTTGTGTTATGTGTCAAAAATCGAAAGTATGAGCATGCAGGCGAGACGGGAATGAAATTTCAGCATCACACAAACAGCTTCCAAAGACATTTAAGGTAGAAAATGACTATAAGATTATAGTGATAGGCTAATTTGAAATTCCAGTTAAATCCACATGTTTGCCCTAATTGTTCTTTTAGAACAGTTTATGTGAAAGGGTGAAGATCGTCCTACAATCCTGTACGCATCTACGTCAAAACATGCTGAGGAAAATGCAAAACAACACATCTTAGAGCTCTAATCATAATACCGTGATAATATAAAATCATAATATTTTTATTTACGGTTATAATAGCCCATTATTTAGTGGACAATAACCTGCCACCCTCACCCCAAACACAAATGCTTTGGCTGCTGACACAATTTATGACTCTGAGTTCATTAAGCTGCACTAATAGAGTTTAAAATGCTACAGGCAGAGAGGAAAATGTGCAGCTTCCTCCCGCTCAGGGTTAGGCAGCTCCTGTCACTGACACAAACAAATGGCATCACACCAGTAGTGTCTGCTTCCAGTCACAATTAATTATATTTATTTATTTCATATATATTTATATTAGATTTTTTTTCTTTCTTGGAGAAACAAAAGAAAAAATGAGGGACTTGGTGTGCATGGTTTTTTGCGAACAATAAAGGCTTTTTCTCCTTTTTTGGTGGACCTGGCAACAAAAAGCTTGTAGTCAGCGGTCTTGGTCACACACTTTGTTTTGCTTCACTGGTGCATTTAGTTTTCTGCTAAGAGAGGGTGGTGTGGCAGCGGAAACCTTTTTATCTTTTGTCTGAACTGATCTAGAAAGATACAACACTGATTTACTGCAACACTTATTTTGGCTTCTCATCTGATGACAAGGACTACTGGACAGTGAATTTACTGAATCTTTACGAACCTAAAAACAGAGATTAAAACTGGAGCTGTTGTTACTTTGCCTGTGCAGGCATAAACAGCGGTTTAACTAAGTCTTCTTCTGCTAGCAGAAAGGCCGTTTGATGTTTTGACGCATTAGAAGATAGAAACCTCACTCAACCTCATATGTCTTTTGTCAAATTTGGCCTGAAAATGTTATCCCTTCTCACTTCTTCTCTATTTAGCCACTTGCACAACATGCAGAAATTTTTATTAAATCTTAATTGGGGCAAAACTAATGAGTAACATTTTATGAGAAAAAAAAAAATGCAAATCCCTTTTTTATTGGACTTTGCAAATGCGCTTCCATTTAATAAGTACTCTGCCATTTATTACCTAACGTAACCTAAACTGACCATGTTTAGAAAATATTAGTATTTTCATAGTAAGAGTAGATAATGGTCAGCAGTCCTCTCTCTAAATATTTAAGAAGTGTAAAATAAGCCAATATTATTATGATCCATAGTATCTTTCTGTAACGTTTCGGGTGTGGCATATTGGGGAATTTTAATTCAGATTTAGATTTTTATGTTGAAAGGCCGTGGGATGCCATTTATTCTTAAAAAGACATAAAAGAGCCATTACAATCCACTAACAAGCACACATTTTCATTATTTAAAGTTCATTATCACCTAAGTGTTTTTTAGTTTATGTTTTTAACTTTTTGAATTATGTTGGAAGCATAGCACAGGTTGATTTTAAAACCTTAAAGAATTCAAATCCTGTAAGCCCAAAAGAATTTATATAGTAATGCAATGACTTGCTTTCATCTCTAGTTGCAACAGTAAATTTTACTAAGAACTTAAAAGAGTCACTTTATAGAACGTCTGTCATCATCATGGGGTAAATACAGCAAGAAACACTGAGACAATGCCAACAGTATCTCAGGTAAAAGCACGTAGAAAACACATTGCCTGAGGGAAAAAACACCCACAAACCGACAAAGTGTGAAAAACAGACACAAGTCCGGGTTACAATGGAAACTAGAGGTGGTGAGGTGTCAGGCCTGATTTCCTAAGCATTAGGAGAGTCATGAAGACCACTTGAATGTGTATTACAAAGACAGCATCAAGCAGTTGTGACTTCTCCAGGGTTCATTTTGACTGCAGGTATTAAATCTCCATGATTGGAGTAGCAGTATGTGAAGTAGAAGGAGAGCAGTAAAACAGCATGACATAATCAATGGAACGTATCAGTACATCTGGCAGCATAGCCCTCTTGGCCCCATGAAGAAAATAGGACATCCAGTTACAAATGGGTGGAATTTTACTGTCACTGTTATGAAACGTGATTTTTGTTTGTTTTTTAAGGTTTAATACCTACTTAGGTTTGATTTTGGGTTACAAACAAGTTGCTACTCACCTCTCCAATTGGAAATAAACTGAAAACCTTTAGTTTTAAAACCTCAAACATCCTCAGCTACCTTAAACTATGATTTAAACTTTAAATCTTTAAATTTTAAAGACAGGTTAAAGGTGGGGCATTATGTAAATTTGACTTTTTTGAGCTCTAGATCATGCTCTAATGTTGTTCCCTTATCAAGCGTTCCTTTGATTCTTTCATGCATGTTTAAGAAATACTGTTGTAAAAAACAGTAAAAGCAACATGTTAGGCTAATACCTAGTTACCACACAAGATAGCCTGACTAATTAACAGCTAATGGCTTATTTTTATTGATTTTTTTCTCATATAGAGCAGAACTATTGAACATAATATTCTCCACAGTTGAAAACTCCTTCTAAACTTAGCTGGTCATTCTTCATTCTTTATTTTGCTTTTGCCTTTGTTTCATAATGAGCTAAATGTTTTATTTTTACTATATTTATTCTTTATTTTGAGCATGATAGAAGTATAAAGTCACACACATGAACAATGTTGAATATTCCTTAATAATAAATCACAATGACATTACAGAAACATGTATTTTGCCAGCATTAAGAATGATTATTTTGCTTTCAAATATTAATTGGATGAAATAAAACATTTTTACATTTTTGTATAAATGTCAAACTGCTATTTTTACTCAAACTTATTGTGTGAAAATTACATTCTGGCCCAGGGAAAGTCCACCCTTTCCAGCAACAAAAGCCGATGATTTATTATTGTATTTAGCCATAAAAAATGCTGCCTTGTTACTATTCCTGGCCGAGACGTTGCCTTTGGTGATAGTGGTTAAAAAGTGAATTGTTTAATGAGCCAAAAATGATTATGATTGTCTACCCCAGAAACCACCTGGATGGAGGAAGGAAAACATTTTAAGATCATAACAAAAACTCACAGTGACTCAGATCAAACAGAATCACTGAAGAAAGGAAGGAAAAGGAACATTTTTGTCAAGAACTTTCTAATCATGGGTTTCAAATTGACTCAACAGTCTTTGTATGCAAATGTCAGCCTCCTTTCTTTTTTTTTTTTTTTTTTTTTGTAACCGGTTTCTTTAATTTATTTGCCAATTGAGCCAGGCAGGGTAAAAGTAAACAATTAAACCTGGCAGATTTGGACCATCGTCAAGCAGGAATATTTGGGAGCAAAATAATATTGCTTGTTCTACTCTTATCGGGATCAGAAACAGCTTTATTGACCAGGTTTGTGCACATATAAAAAATTATTAAATATTAATACATTAATTTGGTTGGAAATAAAAGTAGGTTTGTTAAAGTAAAATGGATATGTACAGTGTTATTAGAAATTATAGTTAGAGCAAATACTGCATATATAGTGTTGACTCAAAGCAGAGTAGTTTGTGCACTCCAACAGTTAAGTGTTGGTCAGAAGACGACGTGGGGAAAAATAGTCTTTGCAAATAGCAACAACCCAAAGGTAAACAGTTTGTGTTCAGAATGTGTGGGGTCTGCAGATCTTAGCTTCTTTTTCCTTGTCTGAGTCCCGGATGGAGAGAAGGTCAGCCATCATATTCCGCTCTGCAGATCTTGTAAAAGATCTGAGTTAGTACAGGGTCTCAGGCAGGAGGGGGAAACACCATCAGGTTCTAGAGTTTTCCTGATTTTCTGGCATGGAAAAAGTCTTTCCACACGTTCCTCTGAGCTCTTTAGTCCAAGCAGGGGATCGGTTGAGGGATGAGCGGTAGGTTAATGCAGAACAATGTTGGAGTGACAAGTTGTAGCCTTGGTTATTGGATAATAAGAGCTTATACTGTAACACTTTGATTTAAGTTTCAGATGTTAAAAATGAAGGGCTGCACAGTGGCGCAGTTGGTAGCGCTGTTGCCTTGCAGCAAGAAGGTCCTGGGTTCGATTCCCGGCCGGGGTCTTTCTGCATGGAGTTTGCATGTTCTCCCTGTGCATGTGTGGGTTCTCTCTGGGTACTCCGGCTTCCTCCCACAGTCCAAAAACATGACTGTTAGGTTAATTGGTCTATCTAAATTCTCCCTAGGGGTGTGTGTGTGTGTGAATGGTTGTTTGTCCTGTATGTCTTTGTGTTGCCCTGCGACAGACTGGCGACCTGTCCAGGGTGTACCCCGCCTCCCGCCTGAGACGTAGCTGGAGATGGGCACCAGCAACCCTCCCGACCCCATTAGGGACAAGGGTGAACAGAAAATGGATGGATGTTAAAAATGAACTTAGGGTTGTTCAGTTCTGAATTGTTGACTCACTCACACACTAAATAAATAAAAACAAATACTCGCACTCGAAGACCAAGGTTTTGAATTATGCTGAGTTAGTCACATCCCTTGAAATTTTCCAAATGTTTCCACGCAGTAACTTTGGGGAATTTGAGATGGACCAAGAAACTGTAACATATTTTTGTTAAATATAAAAAAATGATACTTGATTGGATGCAGGGCTGGTTTTATACTGGGTCATTCAAACACAATGATTTGCTTTTATCCTTCCACTGTGGTTCTACTTATATATTTACAATCATTTTGCAGCTGGCCCAGCCCAGACATGGATCAGATTCAAAGGGTACCACCCATCTTGACTTACATTAATCTGCTTTGGGTTACATTTATCATATAGGATATGTTCTAAACAAAGTTGTACGTGTGTTATCTTTAGCTGAGACTAGTAAAGAATAGCATTACCAGAAATATTCAGGATGTGCATGTTGGAACCAGATTTTACAAAAATACTCAAAATTTGAGCAATGAAGTCTGGTGGCTTTGTTAATGAACACACAGCTCACGCGTTTCTGTGCAGAATTCCTCGCGGTATTGCAGTCAGCTCAGAGGATAATGGCGCCTGATCTCCTCTGTCACTAATGCCCAGTACAAAAACTATTGCACTCCGAATGTAGTATTTCATCAGACAGCTTTGCTACACATTTGTAAATAAATTTAAAAAAAGGCATACATCCGCTTAGCCACATGTTTTGTGTAACTAATTGGATAACCACACCAACTAAAGCACGAAATTGACTTCTTTTTTTTTTTTTATCCCTCCTGCAGTTGCAGTGGATGCAAGCCCTCTCTGCAGGGCGTTGGTGGGGCACACATTTATGAGTCATACATTTAATATGCTCTCCCTTCCTACTCGTATCATAAACACTCAGAGGGATAGAATTGAAGCATTCTCCTTTCTTTCTCCTCTTTAACCACATCACAGACTTGGTTGGACAGTCAAGAGGTTCTTAGCCCTCTCTATTTCAAGCTCCTGACTCTTCTTCTTCTTTCTCTGACGACCGACACTTAAAAGTGCCGATCTGACTCTTCTTGCAGTTTTTCTTTTTTTTTGTTTGTTTTGTTTTTTTAATGTTAACATGTCTCTCTGTATGCGTTTGGTTAGAAAGACAAGAGATTAGCATGAGTCAGATAGTGATTCAGGACACCAGGTGGCAAATGCCTAAAATCATGCTCTCCCTCTCATTTCCTCTCACTTGTTCACTGCCTCCTCTATACTCTTCGCACTGTCACTGCTTCTCTTTTTGTTTGCTGCCTCTTCTTGCCGTTCCCACTCCTTTTTCCCCACTCTCCCCTTGAAATTTGTCTCCCTCAAATAAAAAAATAAAACTCCTCCTCACACCTCTCTCCTCGCCCATGTCGCCTCCTGTTCCTGACACTGGCCATGAGTGCGCCCCGAACTTACTAACCCATCGCTTCACGGGTGGGCGGGGAGAGGTTAACAGGAGGCAGATAAAGAGGGTAAAGACAGATCGAGTCAAGAGGGAGATCGATGGCCAGATGTGTGGAGATAAACAGGAGTGTGTCGGATTGAGGTGGAAATTGAGCACGAATCTCGAGGAGCTTACGGGGAGGGGCGTTAGCAGAAGCGCACTCCTTGTATCGTGTGCGTGCCTGAGGGAGGTGGTGGTGATGTTGGTGGGTAATTTTGAAAGAGTGGGACATGGGAATGTGTAGCGAGAGGCAGAGAGGGTTGTAGAGAGCTGTGTTGAGGTGGATGGAGGCAGGGATAGAGAGATAGAAGGAGGGGTGGTGATCCTGGGGGCCTGATGACTCATGGCTGTGCTGCGGTTTGTGCGTCACTGGCGCTAGCTGGAGGAGGAGATAGTGGAGAGGTCTACGCATTTAATTACAGCCTTCCAATTTAGACACACTGTACACACACACCTACATACACACACTTGCATCAAATAATATCACAAAGGATTGTCTTGCAAGTTCACTAATTGGCACGTATATACGGAGAAGCGCTCAAAGATCTTTGCCGCATGTTTGGAATACCTGCGACTGGAATAATATTCAATCTTTTCACCCTACGTTCCTTTGGTTTCAAGCCAATGATTATGGTTCAGCTACCCCCTTTCTCAGACAGACCTTGAGGCAAAAAACTTATCAACCCAACCGAAAGGAAAAAAAAATCCATAATACCAAATTGCACCCTATGAGCAGCTGCACCACACTGCTTGTGACTGGAATATGAAATAGAGTCAGAGACGTAGAAACGAGATGTGGAGGACTCGCTTTGATGATGCAGTGGGGCAAATTCTTCTCCACAGATTACACCGAGAGTTTTCACAATCCAGCCTATGACGTACAAGTCGTCCTGCTGGTTAAAGGTCATCCTGGGAGCAGGATTTCTGCATCGCTTGTTGTTGTTGTTGTCTACTTATTCACACTTGGATGGCTTTCACCAAGACATGCAACATCTGAGGGAGGTTGTTGTGCTTTTGCTTTTTAGCCATTGTAAACATCCTTGTTTCAGAATATATTTGAAAACCTTCTTGCAATTCACATTTCTTCCATGTATTTAGAAATGCTACTTAAAAACATTCTTTCAGTGAAATATTTTACAAAGCAGTGCATTTATTAACATAAAACAGGTGTAAAAATAAAGAAGAACAAAAGAGTAAAATAATTTTAAAGCACCATAAATACCAGTGTGCCAGTATGTATTTGTGGTTTAATTTTCACACGGATATTCAGACTTTATTTTCTTATATCGCAAAGGTAAACATTTTGGCTGTGCAGACATTCAGTACAGCTGAGTGTAACTTAAAGCGACTTCAGAGTTCCTGCTGTTTTCCATTTCACAATTTTTCTCTTCCCAGTGTTTTCTTACATCCTAAACAACCGAGTGAAAACACATTTTGGTTTTTTGGGTATTATTTGCATTTTACTCAAATCATGATTCAACATAATGCTGAACTTTTCTTCAATTTTCGCCAGTGTGGCAAAGTATCAAGTTATTCCCATAATAGTATATCCCCATTTCAGATAAAAACAGATTTACAAAAAAAGAAAGCATAACAAATGCCAACAACAATTAAGAATCAAGGGTAATTTATTATTATTGATAGGAAACTCGTTCGCTGCTTTTCCACACATAAAAGAACACAATAAAAACACAATAAATATGCCGTGCAAAAACAGGACAGCCAAGGTTTGATCAGTAAGCATCCACTCATTACATAAAACAATTTATGAGAACTGTAAACATAAATACAGTTGTAATCAGATATAGTTTAATTTTCGTCATTTTAATTTACCTTATGAAATACAGAGAGTTTTGTTTATCACACTAAGCCAAACATAAACATGAGATACAGATTTTTTAAAACATAATTTTTAATATGGAATAATATTTTAAAATTGTAATTTTTTTTAAATTATTTTAATTATCAAAAGTTAAACCCTGATGCATGTATGTAGCCTTTTATTTTGACTGAGGGTTTTGTGCCAGTGATTCATAAAGCAAAAATTATCAATGAGGTTCAGAAAAATGGGACTTGTGTTGTAGTTAATAAAATTATGTGGTTTCATTATAAATCAATAAAAAGTACCTTATTTTATATTGTTGTATATTAATGTTTGATATTTTGTATGAGAATTAAAATGTGTATCTTGTAGATTAATCTTTAGTTTAAGGAGAAGAAACGCATGGTTTTAGATGGTGTTTTTGTTGTAATCCTTAAAGAAATTCAAAGACCATTTGAATTTCTTCAAATGGTCTTTGGTCTTTACCTTGTAAAGCAAGCCCATATTACCTTTATCATGATAAAAAGAAGCATTTCAAAACATAACAGCATGAAAACATTTCTGCTTTTTGTTTCCCTTCAAATATATACATTGAAATTGTTCAGACAAAAGGCCCACCTTTCGCTTAATTTCCCTTCCTCTCACGTCCAGACACATTTACCCTCCATGTGCACCAATTACACCCTAAGAGGTAGCAAGCCTCACTCTTAAACAATAGGACCAATCAGTTGCCCTCTCTGGCTCTCCCCCAGCCTCGCAGGCCCCTTTACTATACTTTATTTTCCAACCGAGAGAGCAGAGGGGATAATTTTCCAAACAACAGTGTTAGAGGGGTGGGGGAGAACCGCAGAGGGAAGAAGAGGGAGAAAGAGATAAAGAGAGAGAGAGGGAGTCTCAGTGGATTGGCCTGTTCAGAGTCTAAAGGCAAATCTGACAACTCAGCACTGAATGCAGATTTTACTCCGCAGTAAACCCTGACATAGGTTCTCCAGAGATGTGAAAAAAGGAACAAAGACAATTAAAACATCTACTTAGAAGATCATGCAACACAGGGCCCAACACAGGTTCATGCTTTTGTACTTTAAAAATGTATTATAGAAATCTACCTGCATATAAAAATATCTAAAGTAATTAAAATCAATCTTGGAGCATTTTTCTTTTGTTCTACCTGCCGTATGTTACTGAAATCTTAAAACATTAAAAAAGTAATCCTGAGCATTTTATCAGCAGTATATATTTCTAGGGTTATGTGTTGTTTTTTTTTTTATCATCCATTCAGGAGGGGGGTTCTCCCCAGCAGTTTTCCAGGTCTTTCAATTTAACGCCTATTTCCTTTCTCATTCATGTCCGCTATCATGAGTCGTCAGCAGCTACGTCCCTGGGGAGGGAAATCCCAGCTGTCACTAAATAACTTTTCAGATCACACCAATGAAGCTAATGTCCGCGGACGCCAAAGGCCGCGGAGTCCATTTAACAGCCACTTAATGCATGAGCACACAAGCGGCGCACAAGCACGCGTGCACGGTCACACACACTGACACAGCCGCGCAGCGTGTCACGGATTACCCTAACCGAGCTAATGATCTCCTCGATGGGACAACTGGGACTCTTCTGAGGCTGTCTTCAGCCTGATGTCCCACTGGGACCCGAGGAGAGCCTCCGGGGTAATTACAATGTAAATTCTTTGTGTGTGTGTGTGTGTGGGGTGGGGGGTGGGCGTGCATGTGTATGTGTTTTATCCTGCCTGGATTTGCAGTTCCCAAGATTAGGTTAATCTGCTCTTGTCCTTTTTGCCCAGGAAGGTTTGGGATTTGATGGCAACACATTTTTGTTCATAAATTATTAGTGACTTAGAAAAAATAAAACATCTTGGTATGTTTATGTTTATTCTTGGTATGTTCATTGCTTGAACATTTAAAAAAAAAAAAAAAAGTAAAGTAAAACCCCAAACATAGGGTCAATAAAATACCCAATAAGATTAGATCAACTTCTTTAAATTTGACAAAAAGAAAGTTGCCAAAGATATTTTAAGAGAACATACAATGCTCTGAGGATATGCTTTTCAAACGAAATCAAATATTTAGATCAAGTAGTCCGAATCAGACTGGACAATGGAGAATACAAATAAAGGGGGAGGGCACAACTGAGAGATGGATGGGCTAAATGGATGGTGACGGATGGCAGTTTTAGGCGGAGTGAAGGCTGAAAATGAGGTGGCATCCTCACCCCCTTTTTTATTCTCCAAGCTGCCTTTGTTTTGGCTCATGGCCCCTCATCATCAGCCATCATCATCATAATTGTTTAGCCCTCCCTTTCTTTATCTCTGTGTGTCACCAGCCTCTCATCCCACCCCTTTTTCTGTGACGCTCGCCACGCCAATCAGATCGTAACATGACATTATGGCTCATTACACCTGGGCTGAAGCATTTTTTCACTTTGTGGCAAAGAAGTAATCATTTAAAAAAAATAAAAAATAATCAAGATGCAAACATTCGGTTTGTCTTGTCATTTGTCGCCTTTTGTCTCTGCTGAGTCCAGGCACAAATACATGTGGCATCATGTATTCTGGGACTGCATGCTCTTTACACCTACTGGAGAGCACTAATGGACAGCGTGAGGTTTGGTGCTGGGAAAAATAGAAGCAGAGGAAGGTAATCATAGGAGAGGCAGAAGTAGAAAGAAAGGCGGCAGAAAAACATTGTGGTCATCTGCAGTGCGATGAGTCACCTGTAGGCAACACACTCACTCTCTCTCACACACACACACATATATATCTACACACGCACACACACACACACGCCCAAAAAAGGAGCTGCCACAGCTGTGTAGCTACTGTGCCACATTGTCTCGTGGACTGCATCCACTGAAAACATTACGCTCTCAGAGAAATCAGAGTAAACAGATGGAATCTGAAAAAAAGAATAGCAGATTGATGATTTGACCTTTCACAGCCTCGCTGGTGAAATGGAGATGTTTGCCAGATGATTAACTGACAAACAAAATGTTAATCAAAGAGCAAAAATTAGTATTTGTGTGATTTACTCCTGGCATGATGTTTCCGCTGTCGTAATTGGTGCAAACAAAATCTGTGGGTGAAATCAACCGTTTGCATCATGTGTGTGTATTTTCTTCTGTGTCTTTTCCGTTCTTTTTTCTTTTAAAAGCTACAGATGGTAGCATATGCTACGACTCAATGGATTCTAATACTCGACACATAACCAAAAACTCAAACAAAAGAGCTATATCAATGAAAGTTATCAGAGCTTCAGAAATTTATCAGCAATGATGTCCTTTAGTGAAGAATTAGACCAATGTTTTGAAGAAAGTTTAGTCTGTCAAAATGCAGATGTATTTATTTCTGTAACCTGAATAATTTATGTGTAAAACATTTCATGAAACTATGCATCCATTTCACAGAAACAAGACCAGATTTTAGTTTTCAGTTGTCACAACTAGTGTAAAGTTTCAACAAATAATAAAATGTGTTTTAAACTCGCTCGGTTCAGTATGAAATTATTCAGTTCAGTCAAAGTATTTTATATTTTGAATTAGGGATGATCAAATGCAATCCAGACTCACTATTGAAATATTCCTATGGTTTCCTCCAATCAGAAGTTGAACTTTAGCATTGGTAGAAGCTGTTTACCATTTTCTACATTTTTGTAGTTAGAAGCTGGAATTTGTTTGACATGCTATCACTGTGCCTATTGTCCTTCTATAAAATGCTGCCACAAACATGATTTAAAGGTAGTGGCTTCTTCAATTTTCCCCATACCAAGTTTTACCAGCCTGCTGAATGTGAAGCCTATTCTTTTTTTTAAAACAGGGCAATTACTCCAATTTGTGCTTTAAAAATAAGACTCTCAAACAGAAACACAAAAGGATGTAAAGCTTAAAGCCCTCATGTTCGTATCACACCATAAAGATACTTCACCACATGTAGTTGCAGGCAGCAAAGGGATATTACTCATGAGAAAGACTGCCCTTCGACGTGGCACAGATCAACTAACATCGTATAAGTGCTTGACGTCACCAACTTCTTTAACTTCCATTTTTAAGCCCCTAGTTAAAAACACATAAATTGACACTCCAGACTGGCTGAAAAAGGTCAGGTAAGACTATTCAAGTATAAAATATAAAATATAAAAACGTCTCAAGTGTCTCGCTCATCTTAGTTACAGAGAGATGAAACATTAGGATTGGGGGAAAGGGAGGTAAATGTAGTCATCACCTGTTTTGATTCTGCGTGTGTCACTCTGCGTTTAACTCGCACCCCTTCTCCCCCCCATCTACCCCGCCTGCCATCTTGCTCCTTTCATTCCTCACCACTAACTCCCCTGACTCCACCTCACCTCCACAGTTACCCCCACCCATTTCCACATTCCTCAATGAGAATAGCAACTAATTCAGCCTATTTGTATTAATAGTAGCAGCTCGCGTTGCTTCTCTAACAGCGGCAAAAAAATAAAAAAATAAAAAACTCAAATCACTGGAGTGGGAGTTGCTCTCGTGTTGCTATAGCCTGCTCTGCCGCCTTCGCTCCCTCCTGTGTGAATGCGATCACAGCTGCATCTTATGAAGCATTTCATTTAGGCAACATTTTAGTTAAGTGATTTATGCAAGTTTCAGGAGTCTGGGAACATTCAGGTGAGAAAGACCGCGGAGAAGCAATTAGCCTTTTCACTGTGTAGTCAGGGCAACAGCGTCATTGACAGACGTTCTGATTATTAATATTTCCCTGCCACTTACTGGGCTCGAAACTTCACATTGTTAAGAAAGCAACGGGAGACAAGTTGAGAATGTTCCTGCGTGGATGTCTTTGTCATCGCCACATGAGCTGGTTCTCTGATATTTTTACATTTTCTGGTAGCGACCTTCAGCTTGTTCAGTCCGACCAAATATCCGGTCGAACTGTTTAAACACTACGTGTGAGACACAGACAAACATCCACATTGGAACAAAAACTGGGCTGGCTCCTGCACATGTTGGAAAGGTTGTTTCGGTTCAACTCTTTTCGCACACATTTAGACTACAATAAACTTAGTTATGCTTAAAGGACACATTAAAAGGAATACCATATGGTTGTTTTACAGCTCATCTAATTTTGTCACAGTTGGAATTTGTTTCTATTCTATTTTCAGTAAAATAGACAAAGTTGTGCATTTGTCAATTTGTAATGTTAAATAGTGTGATTTAAACAGGTTTAGAATATTGTGTATAGATATTTACAAAACTAATTAACTTAAATGTTTTTCTCTCCTTCCCTAAAGATTTGTGCTTTTGCACAGGTCTTTGCTGCCTTTGTCGACAGTTATCTCAACCTTAACATCTGGACTATTTTTATATCGTAGAATCATTTCACTGGCCATCAAAGCTTGTTATAAGCTAGAGGATCGTTCATGTATCATGTCTGATTTGCTGCATGAGGCACTGAGAATATCAAAGGAAAAGTGTAATGTTGTAAACACCCAAAGGCTTTCAGTGAGAAACCATAAATATTACAAAAAAGGTTGCCGAAAAGCAAAAAAAAAAAAAAAATGTTAATGTTTGTTTACGTTATTAGAGTTTCCGTTTTTCCACAGTATTAAGTAAGTCACAGTATTCACAGAAGCAGTCAGGAGACAAATAGCAACTCTAGAAGAGCTGCAGAGATCCACAGAGAATCTGTTGACTGGACAATTATTATTAGCACCATCCACAAATCTGACTTTTATAGAAAAGCTATAAAAGAAAGCTACAGAATTTTTTAAAACAAGATGTAATTTACACACAGACCAAAAGAACTCAGGTGAATTTGTTTCCAATCAGTTTACAAAACCAGACACAGCATGACTGCTTTCACCATTCATCAGAGCAGCAGCAGATCGATTCAAAACCGAGAGGCTCTTCAGCCATTCAAATCTACTGACAGCTTGAGAACGCGACACGCCGCCGGTGAGTCCAGGTGCCACCCGCTCCCTTCCCGCGCCTCTCACGTCAGAGTCGACGTCTCCCGCTTCACATCCTTGAAAGAGATTTTTTTTTTTTAAAAAAAGAAGCTCCGGAGGGTGAAGCTGAAAGTGAGAGAAAGAGGTCTGCCTTTTCTCCAAGGTCAACCAGCTGCCACAGTCAATGAGCCTCTTCAGCCTGGGAGCCAACAAAGCACGGAGTCACTTCCAACCATGAATTTGTCATCAAGCCCCCCCCTGCCCCCCTTCCCTCCAACCCTATTGAACCCTCAACAAACAAAAACACACATCAAGAAGCTTAATGAAACGCTTTTCACCAACTCATTCAAGATGTCCTCAAAAACCTGTTTGCTTCGGATTTTAGATTCTTTTTTTTTACATTTTTTTTTATCGGCGCCCTTGTTTACATTCTCTTCCCACAGCAGGCAGTCTCCATTGGCACTGTCTGTTTGACTCGACGCTTTATCAGAGGTGTTACGGAAAGGACAGTGTGTCATGGGGGAAGCGAGCAGCACGGTGCCGCACTGTTTTGGACACCGGATGACTCACAGAAGACAAATCAGGGCTGGTGGCATTTGAGAGAGGACTCGTCCATTGCATTAGGACGCCGCTGTTAAATCAACAGCGCAATCATAATGTGTTCCCGCAGTGCCTGTTTTAGCAGGTCAGACATGAAATTGATTAAGGCATCGTCCAACCTAATTACGGGGAGAGGCTCCTCCACCGTCACATGTCGTGACTGTAATTTGTTTTGGATTTTTTTTTTCCCCCCTCTCTCTCTCTCTCTGTCTTCATAAAAGATGATGAAAATTCCCAAAACATTAGGCCTCTATTTTACAATTTCGAGTGCAGCATTGTCGTAACTGTTTCAAGTAATTTCTATATGACTCATCAGACTCAGCACTCATACATCACACCATGAAAAGAGCAAATTCTCGCCTGCTTCAGTCGTGGCTGAATTGCTTCTCATCTGGCCTGTCACTTTTTTTTCTAAGACATGTCCATTCTTCACTGATTGGGTTCTTTGACAAAAGTGAAATGGCATCATAGCATTCGATGAATAAAGATGCAACGCTACCAGAAAATAAGTCAGAAAGTTACAAGGAAAATGTTATTTTAATGAAAAGAAAGTGAAAAGCTTGATGCTGTGTGTCGATCTAAAGAGAAAATATAGTCACAAAATATGAGACAGACAGACCCCACCCCCATCGTACGCCTTCAACTGCCTAATTGAGGTTTTTTTTTACCGCTTTTCAAAGCAATGGCTCTCAGTAGGGTTCTTTTTAGTAGCTGCATTAGATTTTTTTTTTGTCTGTATGACAAAAGAAAATTGCACAAGATTGCCCCTCGTACAAGAGGCGCAGCTTTAAATGCTTTGATTTTGTTTTTCACTCTCAGGTCACAGACACGTGAATGTCAAGTATATGCAGCTGAATTTAACCCTGCCTTTTTTTGCCTCCATGTTTCTGACTCTGTCTTTGTGTCTTTGCTGGCTTGCTGTAACAAACCCCCTCACACACATGCACGCTGCCGACGTGAGATAGCGGCGGCTGCGTGCCGTGCGTGACGGGCCGTGACGTACCCCGTTACGTGCCGTCAGGTTTTAGCTCTCTGCGAGAAGCTGATTTTTGAGGGGGGTTTTGTTATCGTCCGTGGGCATCATCGTCGTCGTTGCTATCAGCTGGGGCAGACGTGACGGGTCCCTCTGCGTCATTGTTCACTCCGAAGCCTCTAAAACTCTTGCCGCCAAAGCTACCATCACCAACCAAATGGGCGGGGAGGTAGCAGGTGGGGGTGCTGGGAAGACGACGTCAAAAATTACTCTGCTGCTTTTTAGTTGTGTCTCCTCTCTTGCTTACCTCCCCCTTCTTTTCTCTCTAACCTCTGCCTCTCTATTAAATGTTCACTTCTTTTGTTTCCTCCACTCTTTCTTGTTCCATCTCACTCTATCTTTCTGCGTGACATCCCCTGCCCTTATCCATTCTCCGGTTCCACCATTATCTAAACCACCTATCTCCTCATCTTTCCCCTCAATTCCCATTTCTCGTAGTCGGGAAGAATTTTATATCAGAGAGAGACAGATAAACCCACCACCACCACTAAAAAAGGAAAAAAATGAAAAGCTCCCCCTGTGCACACAGTCAGCCCCCACCCCTTCATCGCCACAACCTTCTACTCCCCTAATCCTAATCACACCACAACCGATGTCATCAGCTCTTATCTCTCTCCACCAAATCTGCTCTGACTCAAAACAATTTCCTCTCATTTGCGATTTCTTTTAACCACCCGCACCCCCTTGCCTCCTAGAGCATCATCAGCCCCCCTACCCTTTTCAAAGAAAACCCCATATTCCTCAAAAAACTCTAAAATCACTCCCCATGCAGCACAAACCCCACCTAAGACGCGCAAACGCAGAAGGGTTGGGAGTGGTTGACGTTGCAAGTGTTGCCATTAAAGAGTGACTGCGCGGCATGTGTAAGCGGCGTCTTGCCAGTGTCATCCAGCGGGGTGCGACAAGAACTGCAGTGTGACGGCACGGCGCACGCCGGCTATGATGGTTGGTGGAGCGTATTTTACGTGTGCGTGATTCTGTGTGTGCAGTTGGGATGGGAGAGATTTGAGGAATACAATTTGGTTGGTAGGAGGACCCGTTGGGCCTTGCTGCATCATTGATCCCGGAAAATGAATGAGAGCCAACATTTAGTGCCACCCCCACCCCACGGTCCCCTGTCCCTCCATCGCAAGCTTGTCTTTGTAAATTTTCTCTGCCTTTTTTTTTCTTTCTCTAGCCTTTATTTTTCTTTCCCCCAACCAAGGCAAAAGGGAGTTGTTGAATCTGTAAAAATTAATTGAGTGTTTGACAAGATGCTCTTCAATCCTGTGAAGGAGACCCCCTAACTGTGTTTTAATGATTGAACCTAGCAGAAGGGGGAGCAAATACTCATTGAATGTTTGATTAACTGATAGGAAATCCATTCAAAGTGCAATGAAGCAGCCTGGTGTGCCAAAAATTTTAAGTGTTTGAATTTGAGCAGGTACAAAAACAGCACCACCCACTGGGAGAGTTTTGAACGGGAAAGACAGAGAGAGGGAGAGGAGCACCTCACTGTGTGAAGTATGAAGGGTTACAATGGCAGAACATGAGGTGTACTACATGATGGCTCAACAGGAATCAGGTGTGTGTGTTGCTTCATAGTGACAGGTGGTACAGCTACTCAGAAAGAGAAAAATAAACGAGTGTTTCTGAGTAGGGAACATGACATGAGATTGTTCTGCTGTCTGTTGTCATTGTTGGGTTTCAGAGAACTGAACAGATGGGTGAAAAGCTTTTCAGTTTAATGATATCACTTATTCTGCACCACAGATGAAGTAGTGGCATCATATTGTAGCTCTCATGTTTAGTCAATAACCTGGCTGTCCAGTTTGTTTCAGGCTTTTGTCATTTACTGTTCCTCGCAAAACCATTCATAACTCTTGAACTTTTTTCAGTTTTTCTCACATTGCAGCTACAAACTTCTGTGTTTTATTTGGATTTTGTTACATCCCAACAAAAAAAGTTACGATGAAAAGACTAGGATTCTAACAAATAAATAAATTATATGTCTAAATAAATTCAGTGCAAGTAACTGCTTTCACAAGTCACTTATAAAGTGGAAGTGATTTTTAGAGAACGTTAAAGCATCTTTAGGTCACATTTGATACCTTCAATTTTGTGTAAAGCCTCAAAATATGCTTAACTTAAATTACTAAAGGTGGTTGTGTAAGATTTGAATCCAAAATGCATAGCACACAGTTCAGATTTTTATTTGTCAAAAACCTTTATAAACTATTTATCAATACAGATCCACTTCAAAATTTTGCACTAACTTATCTATCACTATCCCAACAAAACACAGCAAAGTCTGCTCTTTTTCCTTGCAGATTTATTTACAATGTTTGTTTTTGGTGTTTTCTTGCACGTTTTGTGTTCCGTTACAATTGAAGTATTATTTTTAATGCTAAAAAATTGCATTATGCATAAAGTGTTGGTTCTAGTTTTGTACAACTTTATCTGCAAAGCTGCAAGCTGAAAATTAAATTTGAATTAAAAGCATTCTTTTCCTTTAAACATTTATAAACCCTTGAAAATGTGTGACACCTCTCTGACATTTTGGCGCCGTTTTCTTCCAGAAGTGAAAAGCTTGTTTACGTGACGTAGCAGCACGACTGCTGTCCATTCTCATACTCTCTGTTATTGATTATCCTGCTGGTAATTAGTTATTGATTACTCCCAGCTTTCCTGTCTGTATATGATGGGAGATTTTAGCGTACAATTATAATTTAGTATGGCACTGATTCTTGTTTTCTGCCGAACCTGATCTGAGAATGAAAGATTTAGAGAGTGAAAACACAAGTGGAGGAGTGAGTAGACGGACTGAAACAGACGAATCACCTTCTCTGCTGCTCTGAGTGTTGACTCATGCTGCAGATCTTGCCTCACGAGTTTCCAGCTCAGAGCAAAAAGAGTGAAACGCAATGCTTTCTGGATGTTAGGTGACATTTAGATACAGAGATCTTATTATTATGGTAATTGCAAAAATGATCTAATGTGAATGGCACAAATATTTTTAAAAAACGGATGTCTTGTATTCACTTTATTAGCTTGGGATCTGCCTGGATTGCAGGTTCCTAATTAGTCTGCTTTTCATTTAGGAAAAGGTTTTAAATCTTCTGTTTCCAAGAAGATTTTTATTTTTTAAAAACTGTCATTTTGCTGAAGATGAGACACATCATTCCAACCAAAAGAAATAGCTTGTCAGTGATCTGATTGAACTACTTGAAGCCATAATTAGTTCATTATTTGATCTTGAAGAAGCCATATGGAGGATTGTACAATATCCACATTATTTTATCTAAATTAATTCCTATCAAATAATCTCAATTTTCCAGACATGCTTTTGCATAATTGCTAGATGTTTTTCCGTATTCTACATAAATAGAGCATTTGTAGGTGCTGTATTGGTTTTTCACTTTTCACTGATTACTATTCCTTGCACAAAGTGACAAATTAATTGATAATGGCATTTAGGTTCCTTTGTGTGAACCTTTTAAAGCAGAAAAACTTGTCAGAAACCTTCTTGAGCTATTGTGAATTCTTTTGTCAAAAAAACGAAAGAGTTTTAGGCACACAAAGGTGCTGTGCAACACATCACCTGCCGGAGCAAATAAGAGAGATTTATTCTCAATCGGCATCTTTTCAATGATTCATTTCTATGAGATACTTTTATTGTGTCACAATCTGGTTTTAATATTCAAGCTTTTTTGTGGCACAACTTCAAAGAGACTTTGTTTTCCTTTCAGTTTCAAATGACCTAAATTTATTTTTGTTACCAAACTAAAATTGTGGTCTAAATGAAGTAGAGCATCTTTTTCAAAACATTCAAAACGGTATATTTAAAGCCATCTTCAACTACATTTGTGTCTTATTAGAGCCAAAACATGAGATCAAGCATGTTTATCACTTTTTTCTTTTAGTTATCCATAATCAGAGGTGGGCAGAGTACCCAAAAATTGTACTCAAGTAAGAGTAAAAAGTATCCATCCAAGAAATTACTCAAATTTACAAAGTATTGGGTAAAAAACCTACTCAAGTACTGAGTGGCTGATTAAATTATCAATCATTTAATATTTAAAAATTACATAATCAGACAGACCAAATTTTGAAGTTAAGTGGAAATGACAATAATTCATATAAATAACAAAATGAGGCAAAAGAAAATTTTTCCAAATTAGTTTCTGTCACTTAAAAACTTATGAAATTTTAACAAAAGCTGCAGGTTTGTGTCTGTGTCTGGTGAATTTTTGGTTAAAACATGTTTGTTTTAACAAAACACTGTGCAGAGTATCCAGGAATGCTAAAGTATTTTAAATTTCAAGTAAGAGTAGCGATACTTAATAAAATTACTCAAGTAAAAGTAAAAAGTACAGCATAGTTAAAACACTCGTAAAAGTAATTTTTGTCAAAAATGCTACTCAAGTAATGAATGGATATACTTTATATATATTAATCCCAGAGGGAAATTCACAATATTGTATCTCAGTCCTTTCTTCTTGTCAGATGCTGGAGTGAAAAGGGGAAATTTCTCTGTTACTCACCTATTGCCAACCGTATCCTCTCATCGTTTAGAAATAAAAAAAAGAATCTCAAACCATCAAAAACGATCTTCTTTCTCCAAATTAAGCTGGCATTTGATAGGATGCGGGGTTTAATCAAAGCTGTGCTGATATAAAAATATCTCATGTTCCTTTCAGTCCACGTTTGTAATTTGCAATTGCTTGTTCATTATGTTTATTATTTGTTTTATTAGTTATTTAGACTCAGTTGTATTTTGTTCAGTTATTTATTTTTAGTGATTGTGTTCAGTCATGAGACTTGCTTAATTTAAATAACCAGGGAGTTTAGTTGAGTTATGAATGTTAGTCATTTGAATATGCTGATAGTCTTTACATATGTAGTTTATACAATAATTAATTCCTGTGTGATTCTCTAAACACTTGGTTTCTCTTGCTCTCATTAACATTTGCCCATTTAGCATGATCTAAGTGGGAGTAAGCGGGGCGCCAGGTGAACCTTTTTCACAATATCAGCGCATCATATTCAGACAATGCTGCAGATTGGCTTCATTGCTAATCACACATCATCAAGTAATTCAGAGTGAATTGTTTGGAGCTTATTTACAATTTTCTCTTTTCTGTTTGCCAGAACGACGCTCAGCTGCATGCGTCGATCTTTATGGCGGCTCTGGGACCCAATTCAGCTTCTTGGCTTTGAACGTGTCTTTTGTATCTGCATCCTTACAGGCTGCACAGAACGGTTGCCGAGCAGCATTGTCAGTCTAATTAACCCCATTTAGCTGGGTTGAATTTTGTAGCCTGCCTTCATTTGCCAGCTGCAGGAAGGTATCTTCAGAATCAGGTGCAATTCAAGACCAGAAGTAGTGACTGTAGATCTATTAGGGGCAAGATTGCTTTGTGTACTTTGTTCACTGATGTTGAAGCACTTTGTGGCTTGTGCCACGAGGGAATATCTGAAAAAACTCCAAGTATGGATTAAATTTCAGTCAATATTCTGCTGCTAGGAATTTTGCGACACTCATTTGCTGTGTTCTTGTTTGTGTGCATCCACTCCAGAATGTAAATAATTTATGTAACTAAACTTTAACCAGTGTTCTCAGTGTTGGTATTGTCCAGTACAAACAAATACAATAGTAAATCATACTGAAACTTCGTGCACCAGTTAGCAGTTTTTCTCAGGTGGGCCATAAGTTTATCCAGACGTCCTCCAACGACCTTTAAAGTTAATATTGAATTTTTTCTAAAAAACCTCAATTCAACAGGTAATGGCTGAGTTTGATTAGCTTTGAAAAGTGATTTCTACTACTTTATACTGCTTTGAACAAGTACACAAATATAAAACAACTAACTTATTAAATAAATGTTTTTTTCTCATGCTAATCAAACTAAATATGTAAACTAATACAAGGTAGTGTAGTAATTATTTTAGCTTACAAAATCCTGTTTTACAGCAACTGCTCTCATCATTTTGAGAAAATCAAGAAGTGCCTCAGAGACTACCAAAACATTTCTTACATATCCTTATGTTACAGCTTTTTAAGATAAGTAATGGAAATCTGCTATATTCAGAATGGATAGCTCAAAGAATAATAAAAAAAAACAACAACTAAGATATTTTTATGCTTCAGATTTATCTTAATAAATACAGAAAATGTTTTCTCTGGGTTTAATACAGTCCAAGCTGCCACACACTGCTGGTCAGCTGGTTAAAAGAAAGCAGGACCGTAACTGACCTGCTTTCTTGTCAATGTATTGTTTTAGCTACAATGGAAATAAGCGTTTTTTTCTTCTGTTACTGAAACTATTTGTCTGTGGTTCGATTCCTAACCTTGGGACCTTTTCTGCAGATCTTTCCTCCTGTTTCTTCCCATTTTCTGTCTAATAAAAGTCAATAAAAGCCACTATTGACACAAAATGTTTTTCTTTTAAAAAGGCAGTTGCATCATAAAATACATTTTGTCAAAGATCTTTGGAGAGCACACACCTACTTTAGTGCGTTTCACATTTTCCTTCATTTAGATTTATAAAACAAATTTTATTTTTTATGCTAATTTAAAAGAAAACAAGACATAATTATAGCCTTTAAAAATAACCATTGAAGCGAAATCAACACTTTAAAAATGTTATGGATATATTTATGTATATAGTATTGCTATCTTATTTTATTTTGAGCATTTTCTGCTCCCTTTAATCTGAATAATACAGTATTATTCGACACACAGCAGAACATTTCACAGCTCTTGTTCTGCATTCACACAGTACACAGAGGACCTTTGTTTAAAGCGTCATCCATCATTAAAGTCACTCTGGATGTAGCTCCTCTCTGCTTACTAAAACGATGCTGCTGCATTGTCGCCGTGTGCCTTCTAAATGCACAAAATCTGCCTGTGTATCCTACGCTTTTCATTCCACAGTAGAACACAGTCAGGTTTTCAATTTAAACATTAGTCATAGAAAAATGAAGGAAATGAAATACAATGTTCATGTGCAAATGCTGTTTAAGCTTATGAGACATACATTCTCTATTTTATAAAATCTGAATAAAAGCCATAATAAAAAACGGTATTATGTGTTAAATTTAGGCTACAGTGCATTTTTGCATGCGTGCTTTCATCATCAAAGACACAAAGGCTGTTTTTTCTCATTGATTTTTTTGTCTTTCCTTTGATCTTCATTGCCAAATTTGATTCTAATGAAATGTCTGTGCACTCTCTTCACAACATGCCAGATAAAAACATGTCCCAGTGAGCAGATCAACCACCTGTTCCTCCGCCAGAGCTGATGACTAGCTTGCTATGGCTTATCAGGGACGAACTGGGCATAAGTAAAACAATTCACCCAGGTTAACTGTGAACAATTTGTCCGATCTTTTTTGTTAATGAATAAGTTTGCTGTGTGAATTTTGGAAAATGATTAATACAATGTCAGTTTCTGAGAAATGTAAGAAAATTAGGTCATCAAGAATGCCAAGATTTTGAAAGGTTCTACTTTAAAGAAACCAAATTCACTCCAAGAGTCTAACATCAACTCATCCAGGAAGTTAAAAAGAAGCCAGAACAGCATCTAAAGAACAGCTGGCCTCACTAAATTGGAGTGTTTGGGATTCAACAATGAGAAAAAGACAGAGCCAGAGAGTTTCAAGGTGAAAATCCTACAGGCCTACAGGCACAAAACTACCTATCTCAAATTTGTCAGAAAAAACAAACATCTTCACCAGCACATATGTTGTTGTTTTACAAGACCAAAGTTGAACTTGTATGTATCATTACATTAGTCATAAAGCTAAGACAGGAGAAATACAGTAACTCAGACAGTCAAACATGCTGGTGATAGTTTGATGATCAACTTTGTTTCCTCAGGGAACATATAACAAACTGATACTGATATTGGTGAAACCATAAATGCATAACATGAAAACCCTGTCATGTGTCTTAATTAAAACAATTAATTTTGCAAGAAGAGTGTGCCAAAATTCCCCCAAAGCAATTTAAAAACTCAATTCCAGTAATTGTAAACTCTTAAAGGCAAACAACTAATTTTTTGGCTCAGAGGGCAAGTTCTTATTCAGACTGGTAATCATTCTCCGATGTTAAAAACTGCTTGAGGATCTAAAACATTTAGATTTATTTAGGTTGTAATAAAACTGAAAAGCAATTGAAACATGTCAGGGAGCAAATACTCTTTCACTGCACAGTGCTATCTCCCGGTACAAACATGCCAAAACTTAAACAGCTTGTTTCGTTTTCTTTTACCTTCCTCCAAATGTAGCTGATCTGCTTCTTTATATGATACACATGAAGCTACATGCAAGTAAAGTAAACATAGTGTGTAATAAGTCATGTTGAAAAAGGTGAACAGTAAAGTTCACTTTAAAGCATTCCTTTCAGCATGCTGTATTACTACAACTATAGCACATTCTGGTGAGTTTTGACAGGTATCTGTATACAGTATGAAGCCAGATCATAGTTGAGACACTAATCTTACAGCCGACACTTCTTTGTTTTAGTCCTTTAAAATGCAAAATAATTTATTGTAATGCAATATGTAAATCAGGTTGCATTCATACATGGACACATTTTGCTCATCAGCGGAGATCTTGCCAGAGGCTCCTCACAGAGACTGCAATCTTGGCCTACTTACCTCCAGAGACTGCAATCAGTAACATGCTGTGGCATCATTAACAAGCGGAAAGAGACAAAAATCTCCTGTCTGAATTGTATTTCAGAGTCATGGTGTACCACGGTCGCTTAAGAAATGATGCTACCTTATTTGTTGTGTCATGTTGTTGGGAAACGTCTAGCCTGCGCTAATGTGATGATGAGTCCTAATTTCGAAATCAATAGTTGAAATTCAGTTTTCATCAATAAAATGGAGGTAGTCTTTTGTCTAACCATCATAGAAGCCATGAGGCATGCATTTTTTTGTATTTTCTGATGTCAGTGCCTTTAGACAATACCAAAAACTGACACATTTATTTAAAACTAGTCATATAGTGTCATACCTGTCTGACTTTAGTACTTCATCATCCCTATTTCCTTTTGATTGACTTCATTATTTTTATTGGTAATGTTCATAAAATGTTCACACAATCACATTGTTCAGTTGAAATGTTTTTAATTAGTCAGTCATGCCAAGACAAAACTCAGAACAAATTTATAATGACACAAAAATAAAACCACTATTTAACATATTATTTAGTGATACGTATTTACATCTGTTCAGGTAATTTTTCCATGTGTACAAAATACATATTTACACTCAATGTTTAGTTCTCTAAAGCATGATAAAATTACTTAAGGGTTAAGGTTTTACTATACAGGGCAATTCACACAGAAATCAAATCAATAATATGTTCATGTCAAATTTGTATGGAGGTCCAAAAGTGCCAAAATTCAGAAAAGTAAATAAATCTTTAAATTAATATTGTTGTTGGTTTCAATAATTAAAACAAAAGTCAATTTATAAATAAAAAATCAAAAGTTTGTTTTACTTTTTTTTTACTTTTTACCCAGGCCTTGAAGAGCAAAACCATTTTAAACGCCATTGTTGTAATCATAAATTTGGAGAAAATTAAAGCAAATTTGAATTTTCAAGTTTTTAAAGTTAAAAACTATGTTCCAATTAGTAAAAAAAAAAATAAAAGTAGTCCAGAGGAGACAAAGACTGAAAAGTGACCTTTGGGGTCGCTGTATCAGACAACTGAATGAATTGGCACATTCCAATGTACTAGTTTAGTTACACATTTTCTACATATATTGACATTCCACAGTCTGTTTGATAAATTTAATGAATGTTTGTGGCATATTTAGTCTTTCTGATCGACCATAAATGTTCAGTGAAAATGCGCGGAGCGAGACAGGAAGTACCATGCCTCAGTGATAGGGGGCAGTGCTGAGCATCATAAACACAACAAGCAACAGGTGCTCTTCTTCTACACACTGAAAAGACTGAAAACAGTCAGGGGTTGGGGGGGATACAGACAAACAGAACTGCTCAAGCCACTCTCTTTGGCTGCCAGATTTTAGATAATGAAAGGTAAATGAGAAACGACAACCTTTTTTTTCGTTTTACAACAGAATGACAGAGATATACAGTACTTGTATATATAAAATAAAGGTCGGATTACACATAATTTTCAATTTTAATCAGAAAAGAGAGGTCAGCCAAAGAAAACATCCAAATAATTGTAAAAAATTACCTTTTTACACATTCTTTTATCTCTCTTGCTATTATATTGTTAGAAGCTTTAATTAGTTATGGTCAAAATTAAAATATAGCTTCCATATTTGATTTTTGATTTGTACATCTGACTGTGGTGGAGCCTCACCAGTCATGAACCTCACCGCACGGCACTGATAGCGGCACATTTGGCACTTTATACTTATTGTGCTGGTGAGGAATTTGGATCAATGTTCCTCACCACAGTACAGCCATGTACTTTTGACTGATAGGGCTAAAACCAGATCTTTACTTCAAAACACTGGTTCTTCCTAGTCAGTGGAGTTTCATATCGCTTGCTGGCTTCTGTGGATTCACTCAGCAGTTGGCCAGTAAGGCGTTTTTCTTCTTCTTCTCCCCACTGCATGGAGCGGGTGCAGTAACCACGTGTTGTCAGCAGGGGTCTCCATTCCAAGAAGCTCACAAGCTTGTGGTCAGGTTCAGTGCATCCAGTGGGGTAGGAGTGGGGAAATTAACCCAGTCTAACGTGGCGTTGGCCACACTCTGGGCACTGGGTGCTGCTACAGGAAAAGCAATTTGGAATACAACACCTGTTATCAAAATAAGAACTGAGAACAGCAAAGTTAGTCCCCGACGCATGATCAGCTGAGAGGTGGAGAGCTTCTCTGCAGCTTTGGAGTCAGATGATTCTTTGCTCTTTTCTGCGTCTGCCTCATTTACTGCAGCATTGGTGTGACTTTCCTCTGACTCACGGCCTCCTTTCAGCTCCTGATCTTGGGTATTAACCCGACTGTAGCCCTCTGTTCTGAGAGCTGTTTCGCTCTTTTCTTGGGCCTTTAGGATAACAAAATAAAATATAGAAAATGAGAGGTTTGCATACAGGGTAGGTCAAAGCTTCAGAGAGAAATGTGTACCTACCGAATCTGGGCAGACAATGACATCTGGTAAGATTGCTTCATTTAGAACTGCACTAACAGGATGCACTGGGGCCACAACCACAGTTTTCCCAGCTCGCCTCTGAGCCTAAAGCATGTTGACGAGATGTCCAGTTAGGCACAAATACAAACGTTAATCCAAACTTGTCATTTACAAAAAATGATCCAGTAAATAATAAAAGATCTAATTACAAAAATAATAGTTATACACGGAACAACTTCAGTGTGAATTGTGAGTAGACTAGTGTTTTGTCATAATTATCCACATTTTAAATAAACGTTACAAAATGGGTTTTTTTCTCTTTTTTTAAAAGATGTTCGCCATTTCATGACTTTGCAATTTTATGCTTTTGCACTTTTGATCGTTTGGTAGCTGATCTATTCTGATCTGAAAGGAAAACATTTCTTATCAACCGTGCAGTGATGTGTTGCTGCAAGCTGGAAGTTTTATCCCTGCTTTCATAACTGAGGATATAGAGTAATTTTCTGTAATCTGCTCTAAATCTACTTTACCTTTTTGTGAGTCCTGTAAATTTCTTTTATGATAATGGCAGTTATTTTGATTTTATTAGTTTAGGTTTGATCACCTGTGTAGTTGCCATGAACATCATATCTGACCTTTTACTTGCAAGAACAATCTTTTCCAAAAGGGAATTAACACAGTCAGATTATAAACAAACCTTAAATAAACTGTTTAAGCTTATTTAAACTTAAATACAGCTAAAACAAAGGTGTTTTAGCTATTAACTAGTGATCATTTCACTGTGTTTACACTTTGAAATTAAATTATTATCGCTAAATAAATCCTCAGACATGTGTCCAAAAGGAAATTGTAGCACACAAAGCAGCAGTTACATAAAAAAGAAATATATTAAGGTTCCACATAGTTTATGATTTTTTATTATTATTATTATTATTTTTGCCTTACAATATCATTGGCTTAAGATCCTAAAACATTATTTTGACTTAAAATTGTTTTATTTTGTTTGTCCTTCTTCTGCTTCAAATAAACTTCAGGAAATTGACCTCAGAGTTAATAGATACAATCACCGATTGCATGTAATAATTTGTTTGGTCAATAAAATCTTATTTAAATAAATATTTCCTCACTGGAGTAATTTCCTGATGTGAGTATAGGACTCATCCTTCTGACAAATGTGTTGCAGAGTCTGAGAATGATTATTTTTATGTACGTTGATGTAATCATTAAATGTTATATGAATAAGGGGAATAAACAGATAAGCAAAACCTGAAGTACACAGGTATGTAATTAGTGTTTTTTATGAAGTAGCAATGGTAAATTGAAGTTGCAAACCAATCTAAAACCGTAGAACAAATTTGATAGTAACAAAAAAAACTTGGTACAGCAGAAAAAAACATCAGTATGGAAAGACAACAGATCAAAAAATGATACTCTTTGCTTAAAAAGCATAAATGAAGGTCCAACATGTATATCACAGTTTAGTTTGACCTCAAAATATACATATATTTTTTAATTGAATCTACTTCTTATTTGAACATTTGTATACGTCTATAATGAAAGAAGAGAATAGCTCACCTTCTGCGTCACTTTTTTCCAGTCAGCTTTAAAGATCAAAGCAAGAAAGAAACCCGTCTGGATGAAAACACAAATTAGGAGACCGAGCCACAAGCCTGAAAAGACAGATTAGCGGACATGACAAATAATTACTACGCTCTGCAGCAAGTTTTGAGTTAGGTAAAAGAAAGTAACCAAATGAGTTATGAGTTTGAGATGTTTTATTCTTGAATCAAACAGAAATACTCATCATGACACCATTTCAGCTCTTGGGCCTATTTTTGTATCTATTTAACAAAACAAATATTTACAGATACACTAAACTCCAAATCCATTGTTTGAGTTACTTTAAAGAGCATTTGCCTTCAGTTAGAAGATGAAAGCAGAAAGTCTGAAATATATGTACGTCCAACACACTTTCCTAACACTTTTGACGATGTTCCTAATTGCTTAACAAAGGAAATATTGACAGAGACTCTAATCATCTTATTTCACAAGGTCAGAGGAGTGATGCTGCTCTGTGTAGGTCTGATTTAAGTGGACAGCAAAAAGTAGGAGGCAAATTGTGGCCTGCAGGGAAAAAGAATGATGAATGGTTGGAAGAGTGGTGGATGGACTTTGCAAATATCTCTGAGCTTAAATATCAACATCGAACATAATTTCCAATTTATTTCTTAGGAGCTGGTCATTCAGTATGCATGTACTAACAATTGTAAAGAAAATGCAAGAAAATAGGGCAACACTCTGATTAATGTAAAGTAAATTTAGTGTGACTGCATGCTGCAGAATGATACTCAAAATCTCAATTATTGTTTCTGCTACTATAAAATTACCATGAGGGAATCACTGAATGGATTAAATCTGACCTTTAAGCATCCGTCTGTTTGCTTTATCTAACAAAAATGCTTTCCTGATGCGGACAACGTTTGATAAAACTGATCAAGCTAAAGACAGGCACCCTGTGGAGGAAGCTCAATACAGCCACTTGTTTCCATGATGTTGTTGTTTTAGTCAGAATAGCCACAGACGAAAATTGCAAAATCGACAGGCCAGTAAATCAACAGCGCTACCGTTCAGCTTGGCTCTTTCTCTACCACAACAAACTTTCTTTACCCTCATTTCTGCAGACAAAACCCCAATAAGTCTGTCCATCGCCTTTACGACAGCAAGATTTTATTTATTCATTTACGACGTCTCAGACTCAGATGGAGGATTCAACATGTTTCCAGTTGAGAATCATGTTTAGAGGTTTCACTCTCTACAAGGCAGAACCCAGACGTTTTCAGTTTACTGTAAAAACTTAAGGCATGGTCGTTATATTTTAGTATCCAAAAAAAGAGGACACTTGGCCCAGCAATAAAACACTTTGGTGAAACAATCAACATGGGTATTGGCCAATGTCAGTCATTTTTTAACATATCAGTATCAGTCCGAAATCTCGACCAAAACGAACAACCAATTTTATTTCCATCTTGGTGCCATTTGTTTGTGTTTAGGGGGCTGGTTATGTGGTATTTATTGAGTCATGTGACAGTGATTATGATGCAGGGAAGGATTGTGGGGGATTACACAGAAGCAGAAAGCATAGGGCAATGTATCTAATTCTGTTATATTGGTGATTATCGATAAACACTGCCATAGTAGCAGTATCAAATATCAAATTTGGTGCATCCCTAACATTTTGTCTTCTTTAGCTTACAAAGTTGAGCAGTAACAGCTATGTGCACAGTTCATTCTGCCACCCATTTGTTGTGACCAGAATGGTATGAAGGACATTTATTTTGTGGTTTGTCCATAAAGCATCTTGCCTATGACTGGATAAAAACCAGCGTCTAGGGAGCACCTCGGAGACGACGTTGAATTTAAAAAAAGGGCTGTGGTCTTCCATGTATCGCACTAGTCAAGTTGAGTCTGTCTATTGGTCAAACAATGAAAACCTTGACATTTTCAACAATAACAGAAAGCTGACGGATGCACTGAACAGAACGTGAACATGTCTGGGGAAAACAAGATTTTTGATCATTCCTATCTTAAGGTTCCACACAAAACACCCAGCAGTCTCTGCACCAGTTGCAAAATGTTTGGGCATTTTTGATGTGGTGATATGGACAGAAAATATGCTTAAGAACAAATTACCTAATATTCGCAGCTTGGCCCAAAACATCAGTGCTATTCCGACAGGTAGGCCGATGAGGTAGTAAAATATCAAATTTGACAGGGCTGCGATTTTCTGCATCCCACATCCAACAAGAATTCCTGAGCAGACACACTGAAGGATCCCCAAAAATAAACAACAACAAAAAAACATTTTACTGATAGAAAACATTTCTAATTAAAATAAAACACAAAAGTAAAACATACCAGAAGTGCATCAAGGAACTGAAGAAATATGTAAACTGTCAGGTTGTCTGATACAAGCTGCACAATTTTTCTGCAGAAGACAAGGTGAGCTCATCAAAACAGAGCGGCTTATTCACTGCATGGGAATGAATGTGTGTGTTGGTTTGAAGACTCACTCGTCTGAGGTAAATATGTAGCCAACGACGGACTTACAGCCAGCAAGGATGAACCCCTGGAACAGAGCCAGCACTCCTGTGGTGCAAAGAAAAGATACGACACTTTGCAAATTGTTCAAGATTGGTGTTAAGAGACGCGCAATTATCATAATCATTATATGTGTTGGATATAACACAAGCAGTTTCCTTCCAGTAGGAATGTGTCAGAGCTGTTTAATTTAGAGTCTTTGAAAATGTTTTTCACTAGCATTAATTCCACTTTTTGTCAATTTCAAACCACAAACTATAACTATAAACTATAACTTTAGAGGTGTTCATGTGACAGACCAAAACAAAGCATCATTGAGTTAGCTATGGGGGATTTGTTTAGTCGCACATTTCACAAATATACAGAAGATTGACAAAACAAAACCAAGAAGGAATCCAATTTGCAGTTTGCTGGAAGCCTTTCAAGTAACCCAAGAAATATGTGGAATAAAGAAAAGTCATTCGTGACAGAAAGCTACGCCTAACACTGAATGCACCACAGTAAAATATGATGGTTGTAGCATTATCCTGTGATGGTAGATACAGAAGAAACTGGCTGAAGAAGATGAAGCTAAACACTGAAAAACCCTTTAAGTCAAGTTTCTTTATGTAGCATATTTCAGCAAAGAGGCAGTTCAAAGTGCTTAACATGATAAAAACATGATACAGTAACTAACTGTTGGGAACAGCAAACGAGCCGTATTGTTGAACACAAGCATTAAAATGGTCAAGAGTAATCATCATCAAATACACATCAAATGTATCAATCAATGGCTGATTACTTGTGCATGTCACATGTTCTTAAAGCAATGTATCAGATTCCTGCCACTTCATAATTAACTTACAGTATAAGTGCATGCAATATGTATCTTCATACCTGAAAGAACTAAGGCAACTTTGCAGGTGATTATGGCTCTTGATGTGTTGCCGGCTCCCAAAGCGTTCCCCACACGCACACAGGCTGCAGCGTGGATACCTAAAGGAAACTGCAAGAAAGTATATTACTCAGTCCGGGTTATGTTTGTAAATAAGACCCGGTTCTCAAATGCTTATAACCATGATCATTTCTTTCTGATAATGCGTACCATGTATGTTATGGCTCCTATTTCTACCATCAGATGCTGGGCAGCCAGGTCATCTTCTCCAAGCCAACCTAAAAATAATCGAAAGTTTTGGGTTTGAGTATAACAGTTTGGGAAAGAGCATGTCAGCAAGTACAACAAATATTACTGGACCGGTGCAAAACTAAATCAATACGACAAGTAGGATTCACCTTTTTCAATAAAAAGAATGTACAAAAAAAAACCTAATTTCAAGATGATGCATCTACCTGAAAATTTTACTGTGAAGAATTAATATTTGTACAGGCAAAGCACATTTCTAAATAAATAAATTGAGCCAATATGGTAAATTTACTTTATTTCTTTAGTTGAGTTTTATTCCATGAACAGACTTGTAAATTGACAGATGTAAGTGTAAAAGCAACATACAGTGTTGTTTTTGTTTATTTTATTCTCTGTATGTATAAATCATATTACATATTAAAGATTTCCACAGGATGGGAATCATTGCTCCATTCCGAGAAACCAACCAACTTACAGAAACTCTCATCAGGTCTGCCAAGACGTTTTTGCACATTTCCCGTCAAAATTATGATGCAATCGTGTAAAAGAAAAAATACAAGACATACCTGCAAGAAAGCCTCCAACCTCCCAGACCCACCACTCAAAGCAGATCATGAATGCGCTGGGAACGGCCAGCTTCATGTAGGAACCCCAGCCCTGCAGACATTCAGTGGACCAACCTGCAAAGAGTTTTATCCAGGTTCTTAGCAAAAAGCATGACTCCATTAACCCAGATGAATATCTGTAATATTTTTAGTCTGTCAGGGTTTTATATTTTGATTTTAGACATACATTTTGATTAATAAAATTAACTAAACTTGAGGGAAAAAATGTGATTACATAAGAATAGTTTTTTTTTTTTTTTAAACATTTTTTAAATAGAAATCATAGGCAACATTCCACAGAATCATCTGGAAAACAGTAGATAGTCAAACAAACATTTTACCAGGAGGGAAACTATAAAATGTATCAATGGAAAGTTAGGCGAAAGGAAAAAATGGAGTAGAAATGATGTATTAGCAATGATTATAACTGCAGCTTCTATTCCTTTCAGAAGCTGCAGTTATTGTTCCTAAAATCTGTCATTTTGATCCTTAGAATACCAAAGTTTTCACTTAACTTTACAATTTAGTTTGTCTGATTGTGTCGTTTTTAAATATTAAATGATTGATAATGTGATCAACTACTCAGGGCTTGAGTAGACTTTTTACCAAATACTTGCTTACTCTTACTTGAGTAATTTCCTGGACGGCTATTTTTTACTTTTACTTGAGGAAAAATATGCTGAAGTAGTTCTACTCTTACTTGAGTACAAATGTTTGGCTACTCTGTCCACCTCTGAGACTCCATAGTCAATGCAGAGAAGCTGAAAGCATCTAATAACTCAGCAGATCTACATGCTGATCACCTCCATGCCACATAACAATGGTGTAATTCAGGCAAAACATTGAAAAAAAATTGTTTCTTTAATCCATAATCATCAGAATTAACAGAAATAAACAATCCAAGTATATTTTTGTGACAGTCTATTGATAAAAGAGCCTCTTGATCTTACCTCCCCATGTCTGCTTATAGAGCTTCTTCCACCTGATGTAGCCAAACAACAGAAGGCAAATGATGATCTGAGAGAGGCTGTTGGCAGCTGCTGATCCACTGCAAACACACACAAGACAGAACGGATTTATTTCTTAATCTGGTTTACGGCAGACGGTTAAAAGATGTAATTTTACAAGTGTATCTCTGCAGAACCACACAGAGGAAAAACATACACTGCGAATTGTACATAATGGAACGGTAAGATCGCTCAATAGGCCCTTAGCAGGTGTCCCTGGTTGATATGGAGCAAGTGAGGAGTGGGGAGACGTGACCCGAACAGGGAGGCCCGATTGGTCAAATTGCTGATGAATCAAATGTTTGTCCAGCTGGAATCTGGAATGAGCCGTAACATTTCTTTCTTGTCTGTTTTTTGCCCTATTCTGACCCTTTCTCTCTAAATAAAGATCAAAAATAATAAACGTCAGTGAACTGCTGACTCAGTCTGAACAAAAAAAACGAATTACCCTTCAAAGACAAAGCGTAAGATAAAATGCAGGGGAAAAAATCCTTCTCTTGAATGCATAAGCCCATACCTTCCCTTTCTCTCTGACTTCCTGCTCTTTTGATGATATTGATTATGTATTTTATCTGTTCTGATTCCCGAGGTTTGATACCTTATCAGTCAATACAAAGTCCATCGAAATTTCAAAGGCAGGAAATGTTACACACACTTACGTAACACCCAGCTTGAGCTCAGAAATAAGAAGATAATTGATCCCCAAGTTCAAAATGTTGGCTACTGCAGCCGTGTACATCTGAGGTAGAATGATTCCCTAATAGATACAAAAACATAGAAGTTATAATTAGAAAGGCAGTCTGCAGTGACAATTTTCAAACACTGGCTGGCCATAAAACCTGAAATGGAAAATAAATATATCAAGCAATATCACATGTATAAGAAAAATGTACATCAAAGAAATTATCCAACAAGATTCAATATTAATGGATCATTTAGTCAAATCAAATATCATAATGTTATCCCTGACTGATAAACCAGTCAGGGAGTACTTGAGTACCAGGTATGACATCATGAAGATAGATAGCAAAGTAGAAAGTTTAGTAGAAAACTGTGGCACCAATAAACTAGGTAAACCAATAAAATCAGCACAGGGAAACGAAGACAGGATCAGAGAAGAAATACAGTTAAACTATCAAAACAGGTTGAAAGGTTTTCCCTTAACAAGTTTCCACAAACTCAGATTTTGAGATATAAGGTAGTTGAGCAGAAGAATACTTTTTCCGGGAATGTACCTGGTTTTGTAGATAAGAAACCTGCAGCTGATGCAAAAACATAGCCTGGAACAAAAAGAGACAAAAGTTGTTTTTTTTATGACTAATCTCACATATCTCCTGGTGTACAGTATCTTTAAAACATTACATTTTTATGGTAATATTGAGATCTATGAATCTCAAATGTTTTATTTAGTGTTAAGTGCATAAGTAGGTCATATTAATAAAGCTCCCACAGTATTGTTTTAATGTCATATATCTTAGAATAAAATATGAAATGCATATAAAGTGGGCTGAACTTGGGAAAACTAAACATTCAAGAGTAAACTCTACAGTCATTTTCTTGAACTGGTTGTGATATTTTCACTCTTACAGGCTAATGTGCTTCAGGAGGTCATTGAATGTCCTTTCTGTCCGCTCATATTTTTTGTGCCTCCAAATTGCAGCAGAGTTTTTAAATGAGGCAAACTCAGTTTGTTAATTAAAAAGCTTTAAATTCGTAGATGGCAAAAAGAGCTTGGTATTTTTTGTTGAAAGTCAACCATGATGGTAACAATTTAGCCCCCAGCATCGACTTTTTAAAAGGACATTGTGTTTCTTATCCATCTCAGTGTGCAGTTAAATAATACAATTATTCAACTGCTGGATTATCTTAGTTCATTAGAAATAAGAATGAAAAGATAAACAGGAATGGCAGAACTATCAAGCCAACAAATTCCGACTATTCTAAGCTTTACTTTGTTTTTAAGCATGATCCCACAGCCATGGTAAAAAGAAAATGCACCCGTAAGTTCAGAAGATTTCATGTGTGAATGAGCTGGCTTTCACCTGATTCTACACATTTTTTACAAATTTAGCATGGAGATTTGTATTCTTTTTTGTATGAAACCACACACCACAGACTCTCCTTGCAGAAAAACTAAGTACACCCGCAGAACCTTGGACACCTGCAAATTGTGTAAAGCCCTACAATTTAAATGGCAAATGATTTCTTTTTCCTTTTTCTAACCCGAGAACTCTCTTAGCATTCTGTCACATCCAACTACAGGCTTCGGTGTTTTCATCTGGCATCTTGTGTGGTTGACCAGCACAAAGTCAGAATCTGTATTCAGACCTTTTTACTCAGGTAACGTGCAATAACATCAAGTACAATCAATTACCTTCAAAACACTACCAAGATATGGCCGTCTACCTAATGTCAACCCAGGCAAAGCTTATCGAAAGCCACGTCTCTATTACCAGGTCCACCATGGTTCCTCCCCATTTTTCATAACCACCTCAAGAGAGGTACAAGCCATGTATTACGCACAAGGATTTTTATTGACAGCTGATTGGCCCGTGATTTACGTCACTAGATGAGCAAAGGCCGGACCTTGGAAACTCCTCAAACAACTACATCTCCACCATCATTTTCAAACGTGAGGCCATAGTAGTTGACGAGATGGCGAGCTGCAAATTAATAATTCTACCATCAAACCTTCAGGTCCAAACCTTTCTTATCTACTGTGGTAGAACAGCACATGCATTGTCAGGTGAAACAAGCAACTCACAACAAACAAATATACAGAGAGATCGCTGGCACCCAAGGATACATGTGCAAAATTGCATCATCTGAACTTCAACCACAATCCCACATTCCCGCTCAAGTTCATGCCCATATTTACTCTCACGTTTAGTGGAGATAAACTCAACTTGGCTAGAAGCAAACCAGACATTAACCAGTTAGATTGAGACTAGACAATGGAGAATGGGCTTTGGAGTCCCATGCTAAACCTAAAGGAGCTGCAGAGATTTACAGGTCAGATGTTAAAATTTGGAGTGTATGGAAGAAAGGCAAGAAGTGTTGATACACTTGAAAGTCATTGTTGAAAGAAAGGTCACCACAAGCTTTGTATGAAATAGAAAGCAGGTGGAAGAAGGTGTCCTGTACAGATGAGACCAAAGTTAAACTTTTTGGCCTCAATATGAAAGAATATATTGTGGAAATCTAACACAGGACGGCACGTTGACTACAGCTTCCCCACTGTGGAACATTTTTGGTAAAACTGCAGTTTTTAGTGCTTCTGTTGAATTGCTTTACTGACTAAATACATACTTTTTAAATATGTATTTAGTTTATATTTAAATAGAAATAGACGCGTTTAGTTCATTGTACTCACTGGAACAGCAGGAAGAAACGCCATCACGTAAAGGTGGGCAATTCTGAAATGTTGTGAAAGAAAAAAATCAACTTTTCAACAAGTGCCATAAACAGTTATATTTTTGACTTTTCATAAATAAGAAAATTTTCTGCAGAATGAAAATTATGTTTTTAAATCTTTATTGTAAATGTAATAAATGAATTAAAAAGATAGAAATCTTCACCTTGGGGTCTTACTAGATTTAGTCCAATGATAAGGCACATAGAAAGCTAAATAATAAACAGCTTAAAGATAATTTAGCTGTCAGTTTTACTGATAAGGATTCCAGCTTTGGCCTTGAAGATGAAGATAAGCCTTTTTTTGTATTTTATGTTCTAAACCACAGTTTCTCCCAGACAGAGTGTAAAGATATCAGAGCTGCAGGATATACCGGGCCACTTCGTGCTCTTGCTGAAGAAGGAGCAGTAAATTGTGGGAGTTGACGAGGAGAGCCCAACAAGGCAGACAAAACATCAGCAGGATCAGGGTGCTTTTCTGTAGAATAACTCCCACACGTTTCATGTTCCTGCTGCCATATGTCTGCAAAACAGGGACGTTTCAGTGGATGGTTTCAAGCGCAATGAATCACCGATGGAGCACTCGGTCACCTGAGAAATGAGAGTATCACACGCCATCGTCAGGCCATAGCCTGTTGCAGTTGTTGTCACGTTGATCGTCTAAAGCAACAGACAACAAAACTCGGTTATGAGACGTTTCACATTAGATCTGCTGTTCACGCAAATATCTAGATTTTGCCTACAATTGAAAGATGTTTTGTTATCAACTTTGCAAACTCAGTTTAAGTTTAATACAAATTACTCAGAGGTGAATAGGTCGTAAGAATACACATATTTACAATAATGTGCAAATATAATAAATCTGGGAAGTCTTATAAACTTAGGCTCTTCTCTTTTAAATTGTTTTCTTATAGTTTATAAAAGTTACATGCCTTTAGGGCTGTGTGGCTGGTATGAGTGGAGTATTGGGAACTAGAAAAATTATAGGCATGAGCATCACTGCTGCAACTGCAACCTTTAACCTCAACATCATTCAGACTGAAAATTGTTCATGCCTGGCATGTTTCGGTTGGATTTTTAACACCATGATTTTTGGATGTAATATTAATGTTTTGGAGTTTCCCAGCCAGAGTCCTGTTTTGAATTTACAAGACTTGTTGCTCATCATCAAAATACCAGTGGAAACATAAAAAAATGGTCAGTAATTATAAGAAGAGTTTGATTGCTGCAACGTTAAAAGAAAAAAATTGTTCCACTTATTATTATTGTTTTGTTATCTGTGGAGCGATGCCCTTCTCGTCTCCAATGAGAAACAAACTTATTAGAGGACTTAAAACATTAAACCTGACCAGCATAGTCTACCTGCCACAAACCACCTTGAGCTTTGTAGCCATTTAAACTCATTAGAGAAAATATCTCAGAAAGAATAGTTTAAAAAGAATTTCAAATTTATTTGCTCAATTGAAGCAAAGTATAAGCTGCTGTCATTTTTTCATCAGACTATTTTTATGTATTATAAAGTTCTATGCAATTCCACATGTTAAGAACAAAATTATTTTTTGAAACACACCAGTCAGGCAAAACATCATGACCACTTTTTGCTGTCAAAGCTGCCTTAACATGTCCAAGAGGTGGACTTCACCAGACCTCTGAAGGTGCACTGTGGTATCTGGCGCTAAGATGTTAACAGCTGATCCTTGGAAGTCCTGCAAGTTGCAAAGTGGGGCCTCCACTGGTCAGCCTTGTGATCTGTGGAGCCCCTTGATCCATTAGATGGAGTTCTGGTGAATTTGGCGGCCTAAGTCCAGACATTAAAGTGCTTCTCAAGCTGTTCCTAAACCGTTGTTGTTTTGTAGCATTGCTGCTTTATGTGTGGAAAGAGAACCTTCAGGGAAAACGCTTGGCCTCCAGCATTGATTAGGAAGCTCATAAATGCCGAAGTAACGCTGATTTTGCCGGGTTTCTTTCTTTCCCATAATGCATTCTGGTGCCCTGTGTTGCCCAGCTGGGTGTTTTTAGACTATTTAACACATTTTTATCGCCAAACCTTTGAATGATCACTCTATGAATATTGAGTAAACCTTATTTTTGTAAATAAATGACATAAACTGACTCTTTCTTTGGAGGAGCTTGAACGGCTCTGGAAAACTTCTGGAGAACTTTCACAAGTTTGGAAATTGCTTGCATTAGAAGCCCCTTTATGTCCTACAATAAAACTGAAATCTTATTTCTCAACTTCACTAGAAAACAAATCTTGATCAAAACATAGAAAGAAAGAGAACAAACTGGAACTTAAAATAAGCATAATTTTTTAAGATTTATTTGATGACATCTTAAAATCCACAGATTGAATCCTGTCAATAAAAAGACGCGTTCTGTCAAGAACTGCTAACAATTCAGACACCTGTCATATTTTCTAATCATCTTAACACACACACTCATGCACACGTCAACTTTATGGCATTGTTAATCTTGCAAAAGAACAATTTCATACCGCTGAGGCAAGGGCATATCCCGCCAACTCTGCATTTCCAATGTGACCGCAAAAAATGGTGATAACAAACGGCAGGAGAAAGTTCAGAATCCGGGACAGCAGCTGTAGAAACACAGTTTGGACTGATTTAGCTACTGCCACTAACTGCATCCAGGCAACTAAAAAGTAAAGAAGTTAGATAGCAATTCATGTGAAATTAGCAGCCATGGGCTAATTATGCTTCTATTCGATAAGCAGAAGCATTTTTTTTTTACTTTTAGCACACATAAAATATTCACAAATGATTGCACTATGAAATTGGGTTATGAACAGCACAGCACACATTAAATCAAATCAAGTAAAGTCACTCCGATCGCAGTTTTGTGCAGATTAAAGAGCAACACTTAAGTTTCCGTCTACTCACCAGGGGGCCTGTGAGTCGTAAGACGTGATACAGTTCCTCTCTGTAGGCCAGAGGCAGCCAACGCTTCACACACGCACACCAAAACAGCTTGGAGCTGGCAAATGTTGCCCCCTCATCCACAGGAGGCGCTTCCATCTTGGCAGCAGGAACCCCAGCAACGGGTTCTGCACCCTGCAAGGGGGGCGCAGGTTCCAGAGGACCCGGCCTCTCCATTCAAGCACAGGGAGAGAAGACAGGACAGGAGAGAAAAGCTGCAGAGCAACGGAGGGAGGGAGCGAGGGAGGGAAAGAGGGCAATGGTAGGGAGGGAGAGGGGACAAGAGAATTGGCCTGTGTGTTCAGCACAGGCACTTTTTTACGTTATTGATTGCATCACACTGAAGGAGAAACAAGAGAGAATGAGTGACAGAAAGAAAGAAAGCATAGAATTTTTTTTTAAAAAAAACAAGTGAGTTAATGGGATATTCATGATGATTGATTACGTATGTCTTTTTCATTTTCCCGACAGACAAACAAAAATGACAACAACAAAAAGAGTCTGTAAAGTCATGTGAACTGTGTGTCTGCCCTTCAGCTTCACGCCGCTGACGGAGGGGTCACATCAGGGCTGTTGGAGGCGGGTTATTGTTGGGAGGTAATGAGCAGTGGATAAATGTTTGAGTTGGATACACACAGTGAGAAAGCGCCTGTGTGGGTTTGCATGAGTGGGTCTCTGAGCCCTCCGCAGTAATCTGATGAGGAATGCTTGTTTGTTGCTCATATGCAAGGAGCTACATTCACCAACTGCCAGCTAAATCATGTTTGTGTTTTTGCACATATATTTTGCTCTTTTTTTCAATTTTATTTTTCGCACATGCATTAGACACTGATCTTATCTCACGCTAAGTGTACTTTGGCCACCGCCTGTATGCCTGCGTTCTCCCTTCTGCTGTAATTTCAACACAAAGAAACCGAGTCACATGAACACTCAAACTTGCTCTTATCCATGCTTGCTGACTCAGCTCTGGAACTTAACAGAAATATTTCAATGTAACTTTACGTGATGCTGATGAACAACTTGATCCAGTCATGGAGCATATAGATTTAGGGGACGCTGGGCGTGGAAACACGCTTGCAGCAGGCAGATTGCAAATCACAACAACAAAGATCTATAGGAGTGTGTACATGTGTGTGTGTGTGTACATGTGTGTGGTAAACGTCAAAATTACTTTTGACGTTTATCTCTCTGAATGAACTGTGCGTTGCCAGGTGGGGCAATACCAGATGAAGTCCTGCGTGTCAGCAGGAGATTATCTGTATGACCAACTTTCTTCTAACCCTGTTGTCATCATGTGATTCTGGAACAGGTTGCCGTGTTTAGAATTGTTTTCCTGATATGCATATCCAGAGCGTTCTGATCTAGGAACAAGTAGAACACATGTATGTAGATGTCTCTACATACATGTGACATATTTCTTCCAGTACAATTAACTGTATAAAAGAAAGTGTGTAATTTGTGTTTTTCAGAGCTGCATACTCTGTGTGTAAACTCTCCTTTGCTGCAAAGAATAACTTCACAGACAGTTTTCTTTGGTTCCAGAACTCATATTAAAAATTCTACAATGTATGAGTAAAAGATTTGTTTATGCAGCATGTGCACAGGCTGCAAGCACACCACTTGTGCAATGTAACATAAAGAGAGCATTTTTCTCAAGCCAGTGGATGTGTCGAAATTGCAGGTGATCTTTGACCTCTGATGAAATTAGGTAGAGAGATTTTCTGAAAAGAGAAATGTAGAACTTGTAATGGCATCAGGGAACACAAAGACATTTAAAACATAGGAAACTAATAAATTGGGCGCACATGCTCATCTACAGTACAATGAAGGGTTTTGGACTTTTATTAAAAATAATTTAAGCTGGTAGAAGTTTAATAACTTCTTGTTTTTGATTAAACATAGGAAAAAATAACACAAAAGGTGACTTTGTACATATATTTCTCCTTTTTTAGTCAAATATATTTCTGGAAATAGAAGGACAGGAATAATCTCTTCCAGAGTTGGCCAATGCCTCACCCTAGTGGGTAAGCTAGAAAAAGCTAATGGAAACATTTACAAACAGCACTCATAAAAAAGCATTTCTGTTCTGTGTGTTATGTAGAAGAGATAACGACGACAGTTTGTATTATTTTACAACTCCATTTAACTGAAGGACAATAAATTCAACATGAGACTTAAGGGACTCGATTGCAAGAAAATACTCTTGTTCGATTTTTCAATCTAGAACATGTCATTATTTTCAGATTTTAAAAATAATTTACGTACAAAAACATCTTGCTGTCAACGAAATTGACCAACAACAAGTCAGTTAAGTGATTAAGAAAAAGCCCCTGGAGTGGTTTTCAGAAGTTAATAGGGAAACAAGAAAATAGCTTGCAGGATTCAAACCAATTTGAAGCTTCATCTTGTGAATGTGACTCTTGAATTCACGAATCTCTATGACTGGTTCATTTGGGATGAACCACAAATCCACAGTCTCTCACTTCCTGCACAGATTTCCCTGCAAATAATCATTACCCATTTAGCACAGAGTAACATTGCTGTGAATGCGTTGTCAGCTGCTGCTCTTCTAAAGAAGTTTTAGTTTTCAACAATCCAATCAAACAACAGGAGAAGCAGGTATGTTGGCTCAACTGTGCAACTTTACAGTTCACATTAATTTCAGTTCTGGTTGGCTGATGATGGTTGTGTTGGTCTTTCGTAAATAGATGAAGGAGAACAAAGGGTATGCTCTCCTTTCTGGACTTCTGTTAAAATGAAGACAAAATTGGAGTTGAAACTAGAAAAATATTGTCTAAGACGTTGAAAGCTAAATGTTTCCTCAAGTGTTAAGGAAGCATTTGGCTTCCTTAAAATGGCATCTGCTGAAAACATTCAAGACTGAAAAAGTAATTGTATAATGTTTTATTATGATGGTTTTTGAACAAATTATACGTTAGCAAAATACAACAGCATAGAATTTCAACTGTTAAAGTGAATTTTGTGTAAAATGACTTATTGTTTGATTTGGGATATGCATAAATTGCATAAAATCTTGTATAATTGTTATAAAATGTGTTCAGTAACGATCCCTGTTCCTGATACGACTGTTAACTTGTTTTGTTTTTAAGGATAGGTTAGTCATTTTCTTTATCTTTACACTTTCTTGTAAAAAAAAACAAAAAAAAAACAGTAGATGTGTTATGAAAATCAAATAGAACCTATTTGCATTTTCATTAGCAAATATATACTCACTGGTATACCTGACCAATTTCTTGTTAACATGTGTTAAATCAGAAAGGTGATGATAAATTGCAGGCTCACCAAATTTGCACACTAACAGATTGAGGATTGTGGGAGCAACGTGTCCTTGTCTGGATTTCAGCTGCATTCGGCTTGTAGGATTTTTCTCTACCAGTGGGAGCGCTTTGATTTATCATGCCTTTATCAGTGGTCTGGGGGAGACTTTCTTTGCAAACTTTGGTGTAAGCATCACAGCCTCCCTGGATGTTACTGCTGAATATTTCCACCCCTTTATGACCACAGTGTATCCATTTTCCTAAGGGAACATTCTGCAGCAAGTGCACCATGTCAAAAAGATCAAACGATCACAAACAGGGTTTCTTGAAAATTATGAGTTTGTTCCACCTCAGTAGCTTTTACAGTCACCAGATTTCAATACAACGGAGCACATTTAGAATGTGCATTACATTTCAGGTGTGCATCCAACAAATTGGTGTGATGCTGCTGTCATGTCCACATCGACCAAAATCTGAGGAATTTTTCTGACATCTCGTTTCAAAATGGTTCTTTTAGATTTGGATGAGGGCCACCCATCTAAAAATGGCTCTCTTTTATGAAATGCAGCTCTTTTAGTGCTGTTTTGCTACACATGACGTTTTCCTCTGGTGAAGAATCCTGAAATGTAAAAGTGTAGAAAATTGTGGCTCTCAAGAGCCTCCACTTGACTTCTTTTGACACTCAGAGGTTTTACAGGATGTACCACATAATTAAATTGTCCAGATGCTGTCGCATGCGCCGCTCTGCAGTGGTATTCAGAAGAAGTTAGGTTTGCAGTTCACTAGCTGTGTAGGGGACTATTCATGTGTTAAAGTGACCTGGTAAAAAGACTTGAAACTAATTGAGAATCAGTGAAAAGCTGATGTTTAGACTCACTCTCCATCCAAACGGATTCATTTTTCTTGTAATGTCAGAAAAGAATGGGCAGAAAATTCAGTTTCTGTATGCAAAGTTGGTAGAGATAGGAATCAAAAAGGGTTACTGAGACATTCTCCTTATCGCCTATGATCTGTAAGTCCAGTAACAATTTACTGGACTTATATCAAGGAATATACCTGGAATATATCAAGCTTTGCCAGGTTAATGATCAGTTTCGCAACAGGCCCCACACATGTCTCAAGAGTCTCAGGTGTTGCATAACACCATGCCAGATCCCCTGCACTGATTTATTTATGCTGGAAAACTAAAGGAAAACCACAGATCTTTGCTTTCACCAAATTATCAGAGTTCAACAAGAAAACACAAAATCAGTCAACAAATAATAATACCCCAGATATTACTCCATATGTCCCTCCATCACAGTTTCTGTGGTTTTGTGTTATTTCCATCAAAGGTTATGAAAAAAGAAAAACATTTTGATGTCTTCATGTTTTTATTTTTATCATTTCAAAGCTAATCTCTACCTGGAGTCATAAGGAAACATCAAAGCCCTAAAAACAGGAATAAAAAGAGTCTTGTAAAATGTGGCGTTTCAGCCCTCCATCCACACCCAACAGGCTTTAGTGCAACTTTAATGGCCATTGCCAATAAAAAAAGATTCCTTTTGTTTGCACATTATAACAGCATGACAATAAAGCGAGGAATGGAATAAAATCCGGGGTGGAAGGACCGACAGGGTGTTGCCAGGAACAGGTAAATAAAACCTGAAGAAGGAAAGAAAAAAGTTATTTTGGGGCCAAGAAGTTGTAAAAGTTTCCTGTTGGGCCGTTTAAGAGCGGCTGAGCATTCAGACCGGCTTTCATAGCCTCACATTCACACACACTGATCACAGCAGGGAAAGCTCCGACAGATAACATAACAAACACAAAGTTAAAGGTGAGTAAATCTTTTTTTTTTTTTTTTTTTTCAAAAATACCACATAGATTGGAAGATTTAAAAATTTACTTTATTTGCTTTTTCCACTTAATTTATCAATAAATTGTCATCGTGATGGCAAAACCTCATCTTGCTTTGCCATCACGAGCCACAGTTATGCCAAAGATCAAACATGTTTCACTGAGATTTTTTTTTTCAGTTTAAAAATAAGAAAGATATTCAAATGAAGCAACTCGAAAAGAAAATTTGTTTCCCAATCAGTTCAATAAAATACGGCAGTTTTGACCTTTGCTTGACCTTATGCTTTAAAAGAACAGGTGAATTGATGCTCACATAAAAAACTATGTTGAATAATTAAACTGTTTAACTTTTTAATACACTATTGGCAGTGTCTGCATTGTTTAAAACACTTTATCTTGCTTTATGATGTCAAAATTATTGTTATATCATAGGTTGGCATGCTAACGGTTATTTTAAATTGCACCTGGAAATAAAAGCATTCTTTTCTTTTGTGGATTATGTTACAATTTAAATTGAGCTGGAACTAAAGCTGATCCAAGCTGTCATAAGGGTTTTTAGACTGGAGAAGAAATCATGGATAACAGTCATTAAAAAAGAAAACACCAACAAATACAGAAAGAGATTTAAACACATAGTTTGGGTGTTTATTCGAATATCATTTATTTATTTAGGTTTACCTGAGAAGACCATCAAAATGAAGTTAATGGTCAGTATCGCTCTTTTATTCTTGCTGCCCTCCTATGCAAGCCAAACATCAGGTAAGCTCCACCACTTTACCTACATAAAACATTTGTTCCCTCCTTCTTGGTTTCCAACTTATCATTCTTTCAGTATTTGATGCGTCAAACCGCTCACTCGTATTTCTTCTTTCCAAGTCGTCCACATCGAGTCCACCCCCAAACCAAGCACTGATGGGGTAATCCAGACTGAGACTGAAAAGATAGTGTCTCTGGTCTGTATTCTTACTGGCACTGTCGACAATAAGGAGCTGGAATGGCGGAGAAATGGCGCTGTGATTAAACTGGATGATGGAAACAAGGAGAATCGTAGCAGCGTGTGCATCAATCCCGTCATCTATAAGGATGAGGGCGCCAAGTTCACCTGCCAACTGAAGAGCAATTCCTCCCATTCGGCCTCGGTCACCCTCAATGTCACATGTGAGTCCCATTACAAGATTTTTATACTACAATAATAGTACTAATCATGAGGTGTACTTAGAAAATAACAAGTGTTAGAGATTAAAAGGTTGAGATCATTTTAACATCTTGGTTCATTCTAGTATGATGTGGTAAGGATTCAACTTTGCTTTTGACTTTTGAAGGCCTTTGTGTCAAACATGGTTTCAGTTTGAGAATATTTTTAGCACAGTTTTTCTCATAAAACTATTAATTTTTGTAGTTTTCTTGCTATTTTTATCTATGGAAAACCAGAAAGTCACTTTACTATCAGTGTAGATTTCCATCAAGTGCATCATCCTTCATTGAGTGTAGTTATCTAAGAGCTACACTAAAACACATAAAAGAAAAAAGTGTGTGGCAGATTGAATGAGTGAGGAGGTGATTTTAAACCATGAGAAAATAAAAAGAATTACCCCAATATTATCCATCAAAACATAGATAATTGTATCTTTTTGTAGACTGAAAATGATTGTGATTCTTAGTTTTGATGCATTTCATAAAGCTGTGGAAAAAAAAAAGATTTTCAGTATTTGACATGAGATGTTCAGGACAAAATTGGCCATTTTCAATCTCAGGCCAGTTAATTATTTCTAAAAAATCAATCTTCTGACTCCTAAAACAAATCTAAAAGAAACAATTTATGACTGATGCATCTACTGCTTTGGTTGAAATTACTTCAGTAGTTTCCCTTCTTACACACCGTGTATTGACTGTAAAGGTGTGTAGTTTTACTTCAACAGTAGTAGGATTGTGTTGTAATCTGAGCAGTATTTTAGGATTTTTGGAGCGTTCTTCTGTCATCTATTGGTCTATGCAACATGTTAGATTTGAGCATTTTATGACTGTTTATGAAGAAGTAAAGAACAAAATGGCCCTGCGTGGAAGCCACGCCCAAAAAGCCAGGACAGCATAAAGGAGCTTTTGTTGTTGTCATTGTTATTATTAGATATTGCCATGTGTCCCTTTGATTCCAATTCAAAGTAAAATCAGAAAAAGCTGTCCTAAAGATGCAGTTGATTGCTGCCTTAGAAGAACTGGATGAACATCACAACCCTATTAAGTCTGAGCTAATTCCCCGCACCAAATGTTCAGAAGCACGTTAAACCTGCTCATTTGTTTTAGTGTCAATCGTTTTTCTTAAATTTTGCTCAGATCTCGCCGAGATCTCTGGTTCAGAGAACGTTACACTGGAAGAGGAGGAATCACTGGACCTCCAATGTGACATGAGGGCCAACCCTTTGGTAACGTCAGTGACGTGGAAACTAAACGGAGCCCTAGTGGATCTATCGACAGGTGGCTTCATCGTATCCAACAACGGCGTTAACACCAAGCTACATGTCAAGAAAGTAGACAGAAGCCTGCATGAAGGCGAGTACCAGTGCACGATAGCCTCTCCCGCCTATGAAGAGCGCAGCAGGACTTTCCAAGTCACTGTCACAGGTAAGTTCCCCCGCTGATTCCTTTAAATGTTTACAGAAACCTGTGTACAAGCTACATGAATAATACCCATAATCTGATTTAATTTGCCTTTGTCCACAGATAAGACCTTAAAGTTCCCACTGATGCCGATGATTGCGGGGCTGGTGGTGGTGGGCCTCACGGCTCTTCTTGCCATAGTTTCACGATGGCGGATAATTGCACGGGTAACTCACGCAAAACAAACTCAAACATTACTCATTCGAATCTTGCAGCACAAACTTCTTAAGAGTTTCATTCTCCTTCAACAGTGGTTCAAAAAGTGATCCAAAAGAACCTGGTCGTCTGCGTTGTCATCAAGCGAGACCATCGATGAAGCCTTCTGCGTGGTGCAAGGGATTTTGATCACCCAGTTCTATGGCTTTTTCTTATTTGATTTCTTACATTTTTGGACTTTGTCCGAAGCTAGACGCTCTCCCCACCTAATAAGTAAACAAATAAATAAAACAGTTGTATTTCCTGGAAGAATTGAACATATCAGTCAGTACGTTTTAAATGGCATTAAGTTAGTTTAGTTTCATTTTAATAGATTCAAACAAGATTTGTTATTCTATTGTGTTTCCATTATTTTCTTTTTAGTTCAGGCTACAATCATCACGTTGTTCCCTTGTTTCTGGGGAAGACAGAAGAGTTGGCTTTCCCACACTAACAGCTCAATAAGCATTTGTCCTGTGCTAAATATTCAAATGCATGTCAAACTCTGACAAATGTACAAACTTGTGTATACTGTAAGGGATATAGGAAACACACTATAATGAGGGATTTCAGAATCATATAATGAGGCATTAAATGTACTATAACCTGCTGTCACGGAAGAAATAAACCTGTTTATCTGTTCCAGAAAGAAAAAAACGAAATTATTCATGAATACAATTTAAGTTGAGCAATATTAAAAGAAATACAATGTAAATACAGAGTCAGCAGAGAAAGAAAGGATTTAACTTAAGTTAATATGACTGAGTTTGTGTTTGATGCTTGGTTAGGACAAAAAATAAAATAAAATAAAATTCAAAATCAAGCTGTGTTAAATTTTGGTTTGGAATTAAACTGGGTTTCTTCATTCTAGCTTAGTAGATATAAATATTGACAACTTTTGATGTTAGCAATGATTTAATACAAAATTCATATGTTGACCTGTTATTTAGGGTTGATAGCGCTAAATCAAGACAGGTACTTCCAAAAAGAGATTGTATTTCAAAAATGTTTTTTTTAAACTATTGACTCTTTTTACATTTTAAATGCAGGAAGAGCATTTATGGGTATAAGTTTTCTCTTTAAACACTAAGCACCTTTTTGAATTTTTAAATATTTAACCTGTTTATCAATGCAAATGTGTATTTAATGTTGCTTGTTGTGGTCAGTTGTCATCATATTTATGTATAGTCGTATAATGTATAAGTAGAAGTACTCATATTTCTTTTTTTGTACAAAGTATAGACAGAAATTAGTGATTCTCAAGAAACTGTGCTATCAGCTAAAAGACAAAAATCAGTAGCTCTCTGATTGTTCAGATAACTATTTTAAAGCCTCTCCTTGTGTAATAACATATGAATTTAATTCAACCAGCAAAATATATTTTGGTGTCTTGGAAAGCATTATTTTTTAATGTAATTTCTCTGAGGTCCACATGTCCACTGAACTTTAGCTCCTGACTCAACAATAAAGCCCAGGCTTGTTAAAATCATGTTATACATTTACTCTTAATGTGACAAAGGGACAGGGATTATGAGGTTGTGTGGTTCAAGGTCTGGATCTTAGTGTTCCTGCCCATGAACAAACACTTTGGAGGCTTGCATAAAAGAAGGCAACACCAGCTGTTCTGATGTAAACCACATGTTGATTAAATAAACAAAACTAATACATATTTGCTGTGTCATATGACTTTTTTGGGGGACAGATGAACGTCATATTATTTTAGAATTTAATAAAAACACAGAGTTGAAGACGAAATCTCCCATGGGAAAGCCTCAAGAGTCACAGCCATGTTTAAAAACAGCAGAAGAGAAACTCTTCATCATGTGTATGAAGACCTTGTGTAGTGGCTGGTTTACAGAGGAGTCTTGAGGCAGAGAAACAGTGCAGACCAACCGGGTGTTTATTCTCCAACACTCAACACATAGACATTCCTGCTTACAACGGCCATGGGGCTCAGCGGTAACCACACCTAACCAACCTGCAATGTGGCCGACATGCAGGTTTTTATAGTTCCTGGCTGCTCCAATTAACAGCCTCACCAAGAAACAGGGTAGGACAAAATACATGTACACAAACAATCTTGACAAAACAACCAAATCTTCAACACAATATTAACAAACGCTCTTCATTTTTAAGCAGCTGTTTCATTTCTAAAAATACCTTACTATAAATATAAATCCAATCATTAAACTTCTAAAATGCATCATTCTATCGCTCCCCCTCTTCCATCTGCATTGGTCTCCTCTGTAACCTTTATAAGGTGTCCAGGCCGCCGGGGAATCTTTTAGCCTGAACGCCCTGCAGAGGAAGAGACAGAGGTAAGCCACATCTACACAAACATTTCAGTGTATTTCAGTTACAAGACCTAACAGGACACCATTAGTTCCAGCTGAGATGTCACTGCACAAAAACACACAAACAATAAAATACTACAACCTGTATCTGTCTCTTCTCATTCAACACACCCTTTTAAGTGTTTTCATCCAAGTAATGAAGACCTTCATTACACCTTGAGAAACAGAGTTTTGCCCTCTGCCACATGGCTGCCAAATCGCTCCGACCCTTGAAAGCATTTCACACACAGGTTTAAAGTGGCATCTGCCGATCACTTTACCTTTAAACCTGTCTGTGGAAATTAGATTAGATTCACGTTTTAGTGTGAACAAACAAGCACCAAAAAAAATCTAGAAATATAATACAAGCATCACACGACTAACAAGAAGGGCTACTGCCAACAGGGCATTTTTTAAAAACATTACACTGTAATCATAAAAGGTAAATTAGAGGTATCAAAGTTAACATAGACTTCAAGGTTCCTTAAGGAACATCTGACTGTATTCTGTAGTTTCTGATCAAGTTAAATAGTTGAAAATGTCATTTGGTGATAATATCAATTATATCAACACTTGGGTTTCAAACAAAAATTATATTTCATCATAAAACCTTTATTTATTTGTTATTGCTAGTTTATGTTGTTTTTTTATTTAAGAAAAAAAGGAATGGCTTCTAAATAAATGGCATTCTCTGGTATTATTGAGGCTTACTGGTTTAAATGTAGTTTACATTTAAAGCAACACATGAAGTATGTCTCTTTAATTCCAATGTGTGCAAATCGACCTCAGTCCAACTATGTTGTTATGATGTTCATTTTCTGAAATGTTATTTTTACAAGATGGAAATGCACGCTTTTCTGAAGGTTTTGTCTCGAATACTGTTCTCTAATATCCTGGATATAATCAAGATGTTTTTGGTAAATGTGAAACAGGCTGTAAGTTATTTCAATAGTGATTTTTTTTTTTTTATCTTGGATTTGTGTACAGCCTATTTCTTATTTTTAAATTGTGAACATTGAACTTAACTGAGGCAAGTCAGCGGTGCTTAGAGAAGTCTTGATTCAGATGGTTAGGTAATAATCAGACCTGGGTGTTGCCGGTAGAATCTTTTTTATTTATATAATAAAATTTTGTATTGATTTTCTGAGTATAATGTCACATAAAACACAAACAGTAACGAAAACAAAAAAAAAAAAGCTGATGCACCACCACACCCCGAAATTGCTGGCAAATTTTTAACTTTTCAAGAAAGAGATGTTTTTAATAAAGTAGTTTTCATCAATTGATTCATGATTTAACAAGAGGGTGTTGGTTACAATTTCACTGATGGCCAGATTATTTTTGAATGCTGTTATCTCCTTAAACAATAAAATGAGAATTTGAAAACTGCTTTTTGTATTTTCTTGGGTTCTTTTAAATTGATGTTATTCTAGTTGTTGTTGTTTTTAATTGTCAGTCTGAACATTTGAAACAAAAAAAAAGCAACAACAAGAAGGAAAATTCTCCTTCACAACAGGATGTTATTCCTCTGTTCTATAGTTATATTTTTATCCTCTTCAAATACATTTGCACCATTTATGTCTTGTAAAGAACAATCATTTTTTTCACCAATATGAAAAGTGAAAACGGCATACATTAATTATTGGACATCTTCAACATTATAATTAAGAAAAATATTTTGTGGCAGTACATATTTTGTGATTTTGTACCTACTAAGTATTTGAATTTTAAAAATATCCATCTTAGTATTCAAGAATTTTCCCAAGAATGTTTGTAGAAATATTACTTCTGTTTTAAAACTTACTTCCACCCATAACATATTAGTTTTCAAACTTATGCTAAATTACTAACACTGGGATGATTAAAGATAAAACCATATGGCAGAACCAATTCCCAATTATATCTTGCACTCTCATTACATCGAAACTCTTCAAAATTAAAAAGAAATATGAAAACTATGTTGATTTAAACATCCATAAAAAGATAACTGAAATAACTGCAAGAAAAGCAAAGCATAAAACAATAAAACCATAAAATTATTTTTAAAAAGGATAGTAAAACACAATAAAAAAAGAAAGGGTGAGTGAGAATAAAAGTACTAAAATCTTACCAAACAGATTGACAGATAAACATTCTTTCCATCTCTTTACATAAACGTGACCAACTCAACGTGCTACGTCATCGTGCTGCGTGGTGATGTAGTTAATACGCTGTGGTCCACCGCCAAATTCAAATTGTAAGGAAAAAAGGGGGAGAAAGGGAGCAGCTGCAGCAGAGGACCGACGATTATCACAAGTATCTGTTCGGGGTGAGTTATTTACGCTGTGAAAATACTTTTTCCCTTTATCTGACTTTTAAAAAACTGCCTCTAGTCGTAGCATGTCGAGTTATTATCACTGTCTGCGTTTTCCCCAAAAAACGGGGTTGCTTTATAAAATGAAAATCACGAACAAACCCCCTCACTGTTAATGCATCTGTGTTATTTTTAAGCTTGACGCGCGGTTGCTAAGGAATGTGAAAAGTTTGTAACTTTTAACGTAAAGCAGGGCGTAAAATCTCAGTTATTCTTTGTTCTGGGTGTGTTTGGAAAGCAGTTTCTGTCGACTGGAGTTTAACAGGGCAGGGCAGCGTGCACGGCAACACACACACACACACACACACATTGTTTCAGACACATTGTCTGCAACAACAAAAGAAAGTGAGGCTCACTAACATGATTATCGCTGCTTGATTGTGAAGGTTGTTACGGGTCATTTTTTTCACCTTCTGAATATTTTCTCACACTTCTTGACAGTTTCTCTTTGAAAATGTCTTTAAAAAGATAAAACATTTGTCGATGAAATGGTCTAAAAAGTGTTCTGCTCTGTGTTTGTTTTACTTTTTGTTTACTTGTTAGTGCTGCATTCGCCTGTTTTCCCTCTCCCACTAATTTGGGTTTCTGGAAAATATTCTCGGTGTGAAAAACGTATTTGAATTGTTTAGCCACCCAAATCAAGATTGGCTAAATCTTGATTGCCTGATCAAGCCTTTCCTAACAATTAGTGACATTTGGTTTAAGTACATGCTGTTTGTTGATGCATTCATGGACTGAAGATGGTTGGAATTAGTTTCCTGCATGTCATGAAAATAAATAAAAATGATTGGAATCTTTTCTCTTTTTTTTTTTAGGATTAGACCTACCAATCAATAACCACAGACAAAAAAAAAAAATCATGGATGGGTTCGGAAGAGCTGTGGTTGGAGTCTGGCGGGCACACACAGTCCTGGATGAATCTGATGGAGCAGAGAGCTCCCCAGAAGTTCCTGATCGTTTCCGTAAGATGCCCTCTTCATCCTCCCTCGGCTCCCTGCGGATGTCCTTGCGGAAGCGGCTGCCACTCCGGTCGGTCCAGGCAAACTCTCTCCCGGAAACATCAACCACAGAAATCCAGAAGCAGCAGCCCAAACCCAGCACGGCCCGCAAGCTCTCCCGCAGCGCCAGGAACTCCATCAGCGAAATGTGCCAGGTGAGTGTTTGCATCGCAGCTTGCCCTCTGTGTGTGTTATGCATGAAGTTAAGTGGCTTCGTTTAATTGCCTCAGAGGTTTCAAAGGACCAGAGAGTTTTCACGCGAGGAGTGCTTGGTGGCCACCCCGGGTCGAGACCCAGAAATTGCAGGTGCGTCATCTTGCACTCCACGGCGTACTCCTCGCCGAGCTGCAACACCCAGGCGCACCCCTAGATCTGCTGCCAAACCCGGCCGCACGCCAGGGTCTAGAGAACGAAAGACCCCTGAAGCGTCTGTACGTGGGGTGAGAACGGGGAGAGGCAGGAGGCAGCTGGTCCGAATGGCTGCGCTGCGAAGTCCCTTTTCTTCCGCAAACACACAGAACCAGAGAATGTGAGTTACATAGTTGACCTTTGGGGATTTCTTTTTTGATGCTTTATTACTTAGTCCTGATTTTAAACCCTTTTTTTGGGGTACTTTTGTTGCTTTTTTTATTTTATTTATTTTTTTAGAAAATTTGACAAAGATTTGGAGTCTGTTTCCAGTGGAATCAGAAGGCTCAAACATCTGTCCAAGGCTTTTGACGACATAATCCGAAGAGAGGACAGGTAAAGTTATGTTTTTCCTAAATGGGTGTTTTTATTTAGTTTTGTTTCTCTTGGCAAGTCATTTTTTTTATGATATAGTAATGAACATTTGATAAAGAGAGTATCCTCTTGTAGCTGTCTGAGAAGTGTCAAAGGGTTGTTGAGGCGGGTCCGGAATCCAGTGCAGATTGTGAGTCTCCAGGTTTCCTCCCCTTCACCCGTCCCCTCAACATTCTTCCCGCCTCAGTTTGAAACAGTGCCTCTGTTTCTGGTATTCGGATAAGTGGGGGTGGTGGGCGTGGGAAATTGGAGCCAGATGAAATGACAAAAATGTGGGTCCCTTTTTTTTCTATTCTTTTCTTGTGCATCACTTCCTGTGTTGACATTCAAAATCCAAAAGCCCTGCCAGAACCGTAAACAATCAGACACTGCTAAAGGCGGAGACACATGAACAGTGAGCTTGTGTGATATCTGTTCAGGATACAAGCCGCTATGGGTGATCCTCACTGTAAAATGCATATTTAGAAGTGTATTTCTCTACAGGGAGCTCACACATCCCCTGATTGTGGAGTAGGACCCAAGGTAACTCAACTCCTGGAAAGATGTTTAACCGTACCTGAACACTGTTACTAATTTCAGCATGAAAATGCATGACGGCGCCCCCCCTCCTCATGACTATCTGTGTGGCTTCACAAACTAAGCCTTGAAAATCTAACATTCTAACAGTTTGTCATTTAATGAATAACTCGCAGTTCAAGCAAGGAATGTTTTTCTTTTGTCACTTTGCAGTTATGCTAAAGAGAGCTTGGAGGGACTTGATATTTTAAAACTCCTGATGGAAAGCTGTGATATTAAAAATCTGTCATGTCAAGTGTCACAGATATTGTTGCATGTACAAATAATTTATGATTTCCTTTTGTTTTTGTTTTAAACTTTTTTTATTTATTTTTCTTATGGCAGGATATTGTTTTTGAAACTTATTTCTGACTGTCCAGTCCCACATGGTTTATATAAATTCATCATAGCCATGAATGTCATATTCATTTTGGGTGAAATAATCATCTTTATTCAGAATAATGTTTTTATAGTAGATTTTCTCCAAACGGGGTCAACATTTTTTATGTTTTCCTATGCCCCCTAATATTTTTCTAACTGTAATTTAGCAAGTTTTGTCTTGACAAGATCTCTTTTTTTTTTTTTTTTTTTTTTTTTTTCTTTTTGTACAGCTTGTAATAAACTTCTGGCATATTTCAGGCTTGATATTTGACTGCTCTTCTTGGCAGAACTGTAGAGCTCATGTAAATCAGTTAAATTCCGACATTCATATTTATAATGATGCCTGTATTGATTGAACAAGTTATAGATGGATAGATATATTAATTAAATACTGTAAGTCCTGTTTTTGTGTTTATGACAGGCCTGGTTCAAGCAACTGTCCTGGAGGGGCGATGATGAGAAAGTTGGACCCCAGTGGGAAACTCAGTCGGTCCAACCTCGCGCGCCGCGCATCAAATCTCTCAAACACACTGGGAGGATGGGCCAACACAGCTGTGAACACTATCCGGAAACCAAACTGAAGCACACAGAGCCTTCAGTAGCCATGTTTTAAAGGTGTTATTGTGGCGTCACTGTTACATGTACTGAGAAACTTTCCTATAGCTGCTTGATTTTTGTCTTCTATGTGTGTTTAGCATTATTTGTGAGTCTTGTGTTTACATGTCTCAGGTTAGCTCTGTAGGGTGAACATCCTCATAACTACCAAAGGGATTGTGATGTTTAAACAATATATTTTAGTTACATATCCTAACTAGTATAAAGAAATGCTGCACTATACTCAGACTGTAGCTGTAAAACTAACTAAGTGTTCTGAGAGAGTACAGGTGGTTTGTCTTTACAATATATGTGTATGTAGAAATCCTAATGTTTTTATATTCCTTTTAATAAACCAAAATTTTATATTTTTCCTTTTTTATACATGTGTAACGGGACCTTTTTTTTATATATAGCCTGGGTAATATTTAAATGGGCACTTTCTAGCAGAGGTTGTTGCTTGCAATGGTCTGTGAATGATTCATGCTCCAATACAGTACACATAAATCATCAGATAATGTGATGGGGGGAGAGTTAAAGGCTCATTACCAGATGATGGCAGTGATGATGATGTTATGAAGAAAAATCCAGTGAGTTATTAGTGTAGTGACAGCCTCAAATGAAGCAAAACACTTTTTTTTTTTTTTTTCTTCGCTGTGCTTCCTTTTTCTGAATTAATGGGGAAGAAGGGAGAATCTGTGCCTAACTGTGAAAATGAATTGGACAATAAAAACTGCAAGTCAACAATATAAGTCTCCTTTTTTATATATATAAATGCATTTGAAACGACATGTTGGGTAACCTAAAACTGTTGTAAATTATTTGCGTGTTACTGGTATCATTAGAGCTAAATCTTGAGTTAATTTTTTTTATTGTTTTCTAAATTAATAGATTGAAACATTTTGCGTAAGAACAAAGGGGCTCGTTTTTGTTTGGCAGAATGAAAGGCTTTCAATTTGATAGTCATTTATTTTGTCACGCCGCTAATGCAAATGCTTTCTAGAAATCCTGAGTCGATACCTTGATAAAAGCAGTTTGTCGTAATCACAGCCACAAGTTTTTCCAATAATGTGTCAGCTCTACATCCTAAAACTGAAATTTATCCCCAATTTTGGTAGAACAGTTCCAAGTCAGTCAGAATAGATGTAAAATGTCTTTCCAGTAAGATGAAATCTAGAAGGACACTTTCAGTTGCATGTAGATATGAACACATGTGTGTTTTTAATATAAACGTAATCCATACTGCTTTTCTGAAAGATTGACCGTGTCTAAAGCCCTGTTTCTGAGTTTCTTTCATAACAGAGTTATTAGCATGTCGTGAGACTGTCCTATGAGAACAGTCTTCAGTCAGAGGCCTCTTCAGATTTGTTGCTAGACTGACTGCTACCAGAGATCCTTCCTCCCCACAGTGTCCACACCTATTTGAAGATACTGGATATGAGGTACAGTGACATTTAATTTTCCCTTGGGATACATACAAATATTTTCGAAATTGAATTGAACTGTAGAAAACATTATAGCACTATTTTTGCCACACGGTAAAATGTATTTTATGAGAAAAGGCACCATCAGTGGTTAAAAGCTGAGCATTTTTCATAGTAAAGACTATACTTCCCCCATGTGGTGTATCCTGGCCATATCATCTGAAAGAAGAACCACTCGGTTTGTCCCTTGTTGGTTCCCGTTAGGTTCGGATTGCACCTCCTCTGTCTCTCCGGCTTTGTACCCAAAGCTGAACACACGCCGCGGATAGCTTCTCCAGGACACCGGGGCTGCATAGCGTCGAAGAATGGCTCTCCACGTCCCCAAGGCCCCTGGCTTTGCCCAGATGTTAAAGGATGGCGCAAAGGTCAGAAGAAATCGGCATGTAGATTTCTTGGAGTACTTTAAAGAGGGCAGCATGGAAGTTAGCATGCTAGCTGCGGCTAGCCATGAGTTAGCATGCTCATGCACAGTCATGTGGGAGCTTTCTAGAAAGAGGCAGGCCGCTTGAAGTCCCGCGGCCGTAATCAAAAGACAAAATTCAGTTTCTTAAACGCCGTTGACTTTTTTTTTTTTATCAGCGTACATGTCAATATCTACGTCTGTTGGTTATATGATGCTGCAATGATGAAGGATTATGAAGCTGCAGGCACACCCTGTTAGCCTTCAGCTAGCTGTCAGCACTGAGAATGATGCTGTGAATGTCTATTACATCATGTTATGGCTCGTTTCACAAAATCACCCATAAAATTAATCTTTTATTGAAAAATAAAGTGGCTTCTTTCTTTACAAGTTGTTCCACTTTTCACAAAGTAGATTGCCGCGCATCTCACCCAGGCTTATATGTATCAATCCATATTTATTTTTTTACAACAGTTACTATAACAAGTTTCCTGCTATTTTTACATTTTGTAATTAAATTAGAATTTTTCATTTTCCAACTCTAGCAAAAATATTTAAAGACCTTATTTTAATTATTGTTCATTGTCCCTTTAAATAAAAAAAATTAGCAAAAGTGGCTTTCTGTGTTACATTTATTTATTTGTGGATGCCGTCATTTATCTTAAATGTTCCGCAGTACAACATAACTTTTTGTGCAGCTTATTGATTATTTTGGCTTTTAAGTTACAGAATCACTAGAAGCTTTTTTTTGGCCATCTTAGTTTGAGGTTTTAAATTGGACCTGGTTTAGATCCAAACAAAGCTATGTCACACACAGTTGTTAAATATTCGGAAGCAAAACAGAAGTATCTCAGATCTAAAATTGTAATTAAAAAAAACAGTATTTTTCAGGTTTGACAATCGCTTTGGTGACAAGGTGCCAAAAAAAAATAAGTAAAGGAGCTCTTTATCAAATTGCTGGATTTGGAATCGGCTTCGAAAGTTTACTTTATAATTTTTTTAATATATATGTAATAAAACACCACTAGTCAGCTGTTTCAAATATGTTGGAATTATAATATTTGTTGAAATCCTAGTGTAAATTCATAGTAAAAGTAACCACAATTTTTTTTATTGATACATAGCTGAACATTTCCCTTTGTTTGTGAAAGGCACACTGTAACTTAACAAAACATTTCTTTTGTCAAAACAGCACTTTTCAGGACTTGAAGAGGCAGTCTTTCGTAACATCAGAGCTTGTAAGGAGCTTTCTCAGACCACACGCACTGCATATGGACCCAATGGTAGGCATTTTCCTCTGACAAAAGTATATTCACACAAAGAGATTAAAAATCTAGTACAAAAATCAGATAGGCAAATGATAAACTGTCAAATGTTACAGGTATGAATAAAATGGTCATCAACCACCTGGAGAAGCTGTTTGTCACCAACGACGCAGCAACGATCCTCAGAGAACTTGAGGTGAAGACTCTCTTCTAATCATCATGTTCTGCCTGCTCAAAATTAACTGAAAAATTAATGTGTTAATTATTTCCTCTCTCCTTGCTTTTATTTTCTTTTTCAAGGTGCAACACCCAGCCGCCAAAATGATAGTGATGGCGTCCCACATGCAGGAGCAGGAAGTAGGCGACGGCACCAACTTCGTGCTGGTGTTCGCCGGAGCTCTGCTGGAGCTGGCTGAAGAGCTCCTGAGGATGGGCCTGTCTGTGTCAGAGGTGATCACATGCAGCTGTTGAACATTGTTGTCGATAGCTGTGTTTACATTGACCATATATTTACCCAAATTGGAGTTATGAAAATAAATGTGCTTAATGATATCGCGCCAATTTAAAAAAAACAAACAAAAAAAACTCATGTTCTTTGATAAAACGTTTTTGATCTAGGTTGAGGTGGTTTTTCGGCTGCATAGAAATTTCTCTATGTTATGCAATTGCAATAGAAACACTTTTCGCATCATGCGAGTCATGTGATCAATAGCCTGATGTTACTACTGGCAGAAAAGACAAAGAAGACGACAGGAAGGAGGATACTGATGCAGCATGTTTTTTAATGACTGATCATGTGTGACTTTATTGCGTTTCTTATTTAGTGGAAACACCGCTGTTGTGAAATTGTGTTTTTTTGGACATAAGCGGAATATCAACAAAGTTTGGCGCACATTTCTAATGAAAACAATAAAGTTGGAAACTAGTAATTAATGGAACTATATTTGCTCCTACTTATAGATATATTACTGCTAAGTCATATTCCATTTTTAGAGACTACAATAAAGCGTTTGATCACATATACTTGTTTTTTTTTACATTGTTGCCTATAACGCCAGTGAACGTAGCCATAGGTGTGTGTTTTAACAGCAGAAAGCACATGCAGCTCTTCCCCACTCCATCACCATGTTTTCGTCTGACCTCAGGTCATCGATGGTTATGAGAAAGCGTGTAAAAAGACTCTGGAGATCCTTCCAGACTGCATATGCTCCTCTGCCAAAAACCTCCATGACATTACCGAGGCCACGGCTCTCGTCCGTACAGCGGTCATGAGTAAACAGTACGGTAACGAGGACTTCCTCGCCAACCTCATCGCACAGGCCTGTGGTGAGTTGGCAACTTGGACGACCTCAATCAGCTCATTTGTAAAAACGTCTTGACAATAGTGTCTGACTCTGTTCTTTGTTTGGTTTGTTTTTCAGTATCCATTTACCCAGAGTCCAGCAGTTTCAATGTTGACAATGTCAGAGTTTGCAAGATTTTGGTGAGTGGCTGTTTTTGTTTAATATTGTTGTTTTTTGGGGGTTTTTTTTAAAAGTTTGAGGTTGTTTTCTTATAAGTGTTTGAATCTGTTTTGTGTTTAGGGTTGTGGAGTGACAGCATCCACTGTGCTGCATGGGATGGTTTTTAAGAAGGAGGCAGAGGGAGACATCACATCTGTTAAAGACGCCAAGATCGCCGTGTTCTCCTGTCCCTTCGACTGCCTGGTGACAGAGACCAAGGTAACAGACTTTAAAAAATATATATATATATATTTTGTTGTTATAATTCTTTCATTCTGCTGTATTTGTGATTGTTGATGTTCCTTTGACTCGTTAAATTCGTCATGGCCTGTTCAGTTTTATTGCCAAACCAGATACAGACTCAAAAAAAGCCCATTTACTAAAATAATAACATACTCAGAACAGTAATTAAGCTGAAATGGTGGGGGGAAAAATATAAATGCATTATATTTGTTTTCCAATTTTGGGAAGATGTTGAATTATTTGTTTATTTGCATATTTTAATGTATTTCTAATATTGTATAAAAAAGCTTATGTGGTTAATTGAAAAATCTACAGGAGGTGTCAATTTTTATCTGAATAAGCATCGATTACTAATATAATCGTTGTTGCTGCTCTAATAATTAATGCTCATGGAAACTATATCCTCGTGCGTTACGTATATGACAAAATTAACAGTCCATGTGTCTTCATGTTTGCTCACATAGCTTTGAGTTATTAAAATATTTTATAGCAAATCATTTCCATCTATTTTGAGTCCCACGTTTGAATTTCTGTTAAAGTAGACAGCAGCATTTTAATGTGTCAAGGCTTAAATTCTATTGAGGTCTCTTGGTTGGTTCCTAACTGCAGCGCTGCTTGCTCCACAGGGCACAGTGCTGATAAATAATGCCCAGGAGCTGATGAACTTCAGTAAAGGGGAGGAGGACATGATGGAGGCGCAGGTGAAGGCCATCAAGGAGGCTGGAGCCAACGTGGTGGTAACTGGAGGCAAAGTGGCTGACATGGCTCTGCATTACGCCAACAAGTACAAGCTCATGGTGGTGAGGTAGGAACACAGAGGCTCAGGTGATGAGATTTAAAGTGAAAGGGAAAAAGGAGCAATTTTAAAACAATTAGAAGTCCTGAATTTTATACTGAGAAAGTGGGTTACAAGTGTAAAACCAACTTTCCCTGTTAAGTGTTAAAGTGTAGGACACTAAAATTAGAAAGAAAAAAAAAACATTAGAGGTAAAACCAATAAATTAGCAGAACTTTGGTTTGGAAAATTGCTGAACAATGGTGCAGTGTCCTGCAGACAGACTGAAACAAAGTAGATATGTTTGGCCATAATGCCATAAGGCCATATGTTTGGTGCCATCACACAAAATATAAACACATCCTTGAATTAACCTTGAATTGAAAAAAAACATACTTTCATTTTTACTATAGCTTTATTCTCAAGTTTTAGTTCTAAATCTTTCCTGCAGACTGAACTCCAAGTGGGATCTCAGAAGGTTATGCAAGACCCTGGGAGCTGTAGCTCTGCCCAAAATGGTTAGTTTACTCATGTTTTACCGTCTTTAGATTTGGGAACTGTAACCAAACTAACCTTAACGTCAACCACTCTTAGATGGCTCCGACTCCGGATGAGATGGGTCACTGTGACAACGTCTACCTCACAGAGGTGGGAGACACTCAGGTGGTGGTCTTCAAACACGGCAAGTCTCTTTTTGTAAAATCCACAAATTCAGACCAGATTTATCCTTTAGGACTTTTATGCGTGACTTATTGTTTCCTGCGTTCTTTAACAGAGAAAGAAGATGGCGCCATCGCGACGGTGGTAATCAGAGGCTCCACTGACAACCTGATGGACGACATTGAGAGGGCTGTGGATGACGGTGTTAATACCTTCAAGGTTCTGGTCAGGGTAAGTAACTTGTAGAATAAGACTGTCAGCTCAGCAGCTGTGAGACAGGTACTACCGTTTCCCTCTTTTTCTCCCTCTGCAGGACAAACGACTGGTACCCGGAGCAGGAGCCACAGAGATCGAGCTGGCCAAGCAGATCACCTCATTTGGAGAGGTAACAGAGAGTTGAGTTTTCTGTTTTATCATTTGATGTCCACATCATCCCAGCCTGAAATAAATAACCTGTCTTTGGCTCTGTAGTCCTGCCCCGGGCTGGAGCAGTATGCCATCAAAAAGTTTGCCGATGCCTTCGAGGCGTTGCCGCGGGCGTTGGCCGAGAACTCCGGAGTGAAGGGGAACGAACTCATCTCTAAGCTGTATTCTGCTCATCACGAGGGGAACAAAAACATCGGTTTTGACATCGAGGTGAAGCGATGGAGATTAACTATAATTTCAAGTTATTTTAATAAAAACCTACTATTTGAAGCAACTCATGATGTGGCTGCCCTGTAGGGAGAAGGTCCGGCTGTGAAGGACATGCTTGAGGCCGGCATTCTGGACCCCTACCTGGTGAAACACTGGGGCATCAGACTAGCCACCAACGCTGCCATAACAGTGCTGAGAGTGGATCAGGTCTGTATAAACACATGAAAAATATAAAAGTTACTCCAGCTGATATCGAAAGGAGTTGCTTTCTGAAGTCGCTTAATTAAAAAACAGATTGATTAGGTCTTTCCTTTCATAAGGATCTTCTTCCTGTCGACATGGTAATAACTTATCTTTTTGCAGCAGTCTAATGAAGAAAGTCCAGATAGATGATTTAGTATGTATGTATATGATCCAGATCATCATGGCTAAAGCTGCAGGGGGACCCAAGACTCCCAAACAGAGAGGCCACTGGGACAAAGACGGTTGGGATGAGGAGCCTGATCATTTTGAAACCCACCATTAGAGGGCGTACTTGTATACATAAAGCTCTCTGTCAGTAGGTCTCCGAACAGAAAGGTTGCTCGGTCATAGAACGCTGACGTAGTGTTTGGACTCTCACTACTAATGTTGAATTTCACCCCTAAACGTTTTTAAGAGCTTTAACTTTTTCCAAGTGTGTCTCTAACAACACTAGGTTTGCAGCTGTGTGGAATTGCACAAAATAAAGAATGTTGTGTGATGGCATGCTGCATGTACGACTGAAAACAGCACAGGATTATAATCTTGTATGTCATGTAAATCAAGAAAGTGGAGAATTTTGAAAATGATTCCATTTGAAAAACATTTGCGATGCTCAGTTGACTTGGAGATTTTTGATGTATAAATATTAGCACTTGGACTGGAATGAGAAATTGCTAAACCTGACCTTTTAGAAACATACGGCCACATTAAAACTTGTCTTGTGAAATAATCCGACAAGGAAATTCACTTTCCTCAACTTACCTTTAGGGATTCCAGCAGCTGTGTTGAACTCACTGCTCTTATTTACATTTAGAAAAAATATTAAATAATTTTTTTTTTCTTTTTCAGATCATCATGGCCAAACCAGCAGGTGGACCCAAACCTCCCCCAGGCAACAAGGACTTTGATGATGATGACTGAACATAAAGCTTCCCATTTTAAGTTCCTGCTGCATTCACAAACCTTTTCAACTTGTTTATTTAAAGCTCAACTGTTTGGTTTATTTTGTAGACAACCTCTGGTTGCATTGATCAACATCAAAGTACAGATGGCTCTGTTTGCTTTTTATGTTCCTACATCCCGAATAAAAGGCACTTGTGCTGTCAACTACTTGCTTGGATTTTCCTCATTTTGTGGTTTTGATATTATGCAGAGTATGTTTTTAGAAAACAACTCTTTGACCTTTTTGATTTTTTTCATTCCACAACCACATTTGTGTTGTATATTTGCTGAATCAAATAAATAACTGCTTTTTCACTAATGTTCTCAAATAAATCTCTTCAGATTTGTTAAATGAACGTGTTAAAGATATTTTACTTTGTTGGACTGCTTTAACACAAGGTAGTGGTTTTATAGAGAAGATTATTGAAAAAATACATTTAATAAGGCTATGTTCTGATTTTAAAAAATACATTTAAGGTTTTGTACTGTGTTTAGGTAGCTTAATTTGATGTATTATGAACTGTAGAGTAAATTGTGAATTTTCTTTAATGCTACTCTGAAGGTTTGTCATTTGCAGGCTGAAACCGTAGACAATTCTGCAACCAACGGCTTAATTTCAGTAATTAATCTCGTAATGTTCCCCTGAACGCTTTCTTTGTTTACAGTGATTATGAATTTCTTAAAATCACAACTGAACCAAAGCGATTTTGAGGAATTCAAATGTTTTAATTACATCGACCAGCAGATGGCGCTAAAGTCTCTGGACGACCGAGATGTGGGCGGATTTGCTCTGACGTTGCCCACATTTGGGATTAACTTGTTTTTTTATGTTGCCATATCCCTCGTATGTTTTGTTTTTTTAATGGAGGCCTGATGAGCTGGTGATACTGAAAAATATCACTTTGCGTCAGTAGGCCCTTGGTTTCAGCCTTCTCTGTGCGTTGGGTTTTGGAAATGGGACGGGGATGTCCTGCGGCGCCGATTGAGAGCCTGACTGAGGAGCAGCAGACGTCGCACTGACTGAGCCTACTGCGCCGATGTTCCCTTACGCTGATAATAATAATAATTATAATAGTAATGGGGGCAGACGGAAGTAAAAACAGGAAGGTGAGTTGAATGGAACTCCTGGTTGCTACGGTGTGGCGCTCTGTTTCTATGGCGATGGTTTGGTGTCCAGGATGCAAAGTCGGTTTCTTTACAACTAGAATACACGGCTCCGTTTCACCTTGATTTAAATCAGCAAACTAAACTAAAGTATTACATTGTCGTTAAGGATTTACATACCTAGTCAATCAAATATTTCCACAAGAATCCCGCTCCTACTGCATCAAGCTTTTACTTTGAAGGTCTAAAAGACCAATCTCCCTATAATAATAATTTATTTCCAGATAAAAATATTGATACAAAAGGCCTACTGCATCCCGTGTCTGTAAACCACTGTGAGGTGGCAGTATTGGATTTATATGTGTTTTTTTTATTTTAGGTCGTATAACTTTTCCTGTCTGAGAGATCGGTGCTGCTGTGTGTAATGAATTATGGGTTTGATGAAAACAGTACTGCATGCAATTGAAACTTATACTGGTACTTTAAATTCATTACAGTAGTGACTTTAAAACTATAAACGAAAATACAGTGACAGTACTGGCAATAGTGCATTAAATGAATTGTGGTTATTTTGTAACTTTGCCATATAGTGACACTATAAACCCTATTACTGGCATCCAGATGTTACAGTAGAAATAAGCAACTAAATTTTAACTCATCATCTTGGCATATCTATGACTGTCATGACCTGTTTTATTTACTGTTTGAATCAGAAACATTTTTAGATGTTATTAAGTCAGTTATGCAACAGGAGGGCGGGGAAAAGGGGAAATACGTCTTTTCCCCAATTCTATGCAAATCTGACCAACCAAACAGAGATATAAGAAGCTTATAAAAAAAATATAGATTTTTTTTTACGTTTAAAATTTCTTAAGCTGTCCTGGTTAGAACCAGAAGTTGGGAAAAGCAATCTAAAATCAAAGATGGAGAATTACAGGATCTTCTTCTAGTACCCCAATACAAACCTTTTACAAATCTTTTTTTTTAACCAAAAACTACCCTATGGAATATTTTCATGTAAGGAAATGACAAAGCGTTCCAAAAAAAAAAAGAAATGCCTGTCAAATCCCTGTACACGTACAGGAATGAATCGTCTTCTGCCTAAAATTCTTCAGAAATTCTCAAGAATCAGTATTTATTTCTAATACGGTCATTTTTCCGCCTCAGCTTTAGCACTCAAAATAACATCTTATGTACTGTACTGTTCAAGTGTTTTTCCTTATTGTCTACTAACTTTTTCTAGGTGAAACCTTAAAGAAATAAATGTTTTTAGGTATTGGATGCCTTCCTGTATGAGGACTGACTATGAGTCGGGTAAAACAGGGAAAGAACAAACACTGTCCTTTAAAAATAGGGTTGACTAAAACAAGCATGCATCTCTAGTGTATCTGTTGTATCCATTATTACTCTGTTCTCTTATTATTAGCTTATATCAATCAATCAAGTTTATTTGTATGGAACATTTCAGCAAAAAGGCAGTTCAAAGTGCTTTACATCATAAAAACACACACAAAAAAACAAAGTTTGAGCCATCAATACACATCAAAATGTTGCTTAATATTTTACTTATAATGATTCAAAAGCAACTCTAAACAGGTGGGTTTTTAGTCTAGATATTTGATGTAGTATCTTTTAAATGTTGTGTCTGTCTCCGTTAAATCACTGGTCCCGTACTCCTGCGCTACCAGAGGGCCTCAGGAGGGGCTGAGGACGAGCCCATCCCATCTGGATGGCGGGGTCTCCTCTCCAGCATGAGCCTGTCTATCCCAGAAGGCCTCTGCCGCCTGGCCCCACCCGCCCTCCGTCTGGGCCAGCGTCGGATGCTCCAAGGAAAAGCCCCTGAGGTGCCAGAGCACGTCCTCAGGTTGGCGGGAGTCGGCCCAGGCAGGCTGAGAGGAGAATGGAGCCTTCCAGGCTTCGTTACCATGTTTCTGCCTGAATTCCCACACAGAGCTGTGCCAGGGCACGAACACTTTCAGGTAAAAAAAAAAAAAAAATCTGCTTCATTAGACACACTTCAGCTGTATTGTCTATCTTCTATGTTTTCAAACTTTGTTATTGGATTTTTACCCTTTTTTTTTCTGACAAGGTGATGGGGTACATTGCCAAAGGTTCATTTGGACCCATTCTGAAAGTGAGGGACAAGTCCAAACAGAAAACATATGCTGTTAAAGTGAGTGTGCTCCCTGATTGTTATACGTTAATGTGTTTATTTAGCCTATTTAGGCCATGATGTAATAGTTTTCTATCTTAGTTTTTCTATCTTGTGGGTTATTTCTGATTGAATATTATTTGATGCTGCAAATGTAACGTAAATGTGCCATGTTAATTCACAAAAAATGTTCTACATTCTTGCTTGTTAGAATTTGTCTACTGGTACAGATTGGCAGGCATTAATATTCATAAATCCCATCTCTTAATATATTCTGTATGAGCTGTTCTTTTTACACTTTAGTCTTTTTAGTGGGTTTTAATCTAGCAAAATTATTCATAATTGAACCATTTTATGAATAAATGGCTCTAACTTGGATCCAGCTGTGTGTTATTTTATCACAGTGTAAATTAAGCTGTTCTGTGAAGGCCTCAATAGAACAAAAGTGAACAAACATCATCATGAAGCTCAAAGGACACAACAGATAGGTCAGGGATTAAGTTGTGGATAAATTTCAGTCAGTTAGGCTTGAAAAAAAATCTTTGAGGATATTAATCCATCGTATGAAAATGAACTGCTAAAGAGATGGCCATCCACCTAAATTTGAAACAGTTTGTTCATCATTGTTTCTGCGTCCACCAACAGGTTATACCTAAAGCGGAGATTTTAAGGCTGGCGGTTTTGGAGCAGTCAAAAGAGGAAGTTATAGTTCAGGTGAGCGCTGCCTTCGAAGGATCTTTAAAAGTATTGTTGATATTTTTGCTTTGTTGCAAATATGTTTCTATAGACGTATATTTATTCATTTCATGTCACAGTAGAATTCAAAATTCACACACTTGTAATTAAATTCATTACAAGTTCCGTGTTTGATTTTGAACGTTTCAATGTATCCAATACTTAGCACAGTTCTGAGTCAAAAAAAAAAAACAATACAAAAAAAGCAAAGAGAAAAAAAATGAAAGTATAGAACCCATAGAAATTAGCTTTTTAAGGAATATAATTTTTGACCTTTGCCCCTGCAGCGTCAGGTTCGCCACCCATTTGTCCTCGACCTCCAGGACTGCTGGCAGACTCAGCGCCACCTTTACATTAGTGAGTCAGGCAGCTAGCAGTATCCCACTCGTTCCCAAATCTGCAACCCCTCACTTCACCTTCTGTCCCCTCTGCTACTTATCTCCCCACAATCCCAAATCTAACACCCAGAACATGATAACAGAAATGCTTCAGTTCAAGTGTTTAAATTCTGGATTTCACCTAAGCTCCCAACCTCTCCAAGTCCCCCCATACTAGTTCTTCAGCCGTGTTGCCCTGATTCCCTTCCCTCCAGAGCATTTATCCCTTTTTCCAGAATTACTCACTGACTCAGAAAGTGTGACCCACTTAATCTGCCTCCCAACCCCCATGTTGAAAGAACTCCACAGTTCAACAGAAACACATGCCACAGTTAAAGGGCCTGCTGCATGCTTTTATCCAGAATCCTCTTGTAACCATACTGCTGGAGTTTTTCTATATATTAGCAACAATAAACTGAAAACCGGAAGAGCTGCCGTTCCTTGATTTGTTTTAGATAAAGATATGTAGGTGTTCTTCACTTTAGCACAAGTTTAAATCTTTTTAGGTTTTTCACCAGTGTTTTTTCCATCCTCTGCCACCATTCACTGCTTCTCATATGTCCCTCATGTTAAAGGCTCATGTTAAACCGTATTCTGCTCCAACAGTGTGCGACTACTGCAGCACAGGGGACCTCTACACCTACTGGCAGATGATTGGTCAGTTCTCAGAGGAAACCGTGCGAATATTTGCAGCAGAGCTGGGATGTGCACTCGGTTTGTATGCTACATTTTAATATATTGTTTTTTTTTTATGTCAGGGAGGTGATAAGAATAAAGCCAAAGAGTCAAGCTCTTCAGTGATTTGCAAGTCAGTTTAACTTTTTGTGTTAGTAAAATTGGTCAACAGCAAAAGCCTTGAAGGTGTTTTAACTTTTTCTACTCTATAAGTATTTAATCCTTTTAGAGTAAAAAAAACCCCAGAAAACTTCTATTTTAAAAACAAACCTTTTTTATAGGGTATTGTTTTGTTTTTTTTACATACAAAATTATATATATATATATATATATATATATATTTTTTTTTTGGCTTTCTCTTAAATGTTCTACACAGTCATTTTATAGGTTGATAATTACTTATTGTTTGTTTTACAGGGTTTTTGCATGACTTTGGGATCATCCACAGGGATGTGAAGGTAAGACAAGCAAAGATGTCACTTCTTACTTTTTTAACACATTCAGCAATACTGCAAAGCAATATGCATATTACTTTTGAAATCTACATAAGCATAAGTTATTTTATGTAGCATGACTAAGTATAGGAAAACACAATATGTGAATTTAGAAAGAAAAGCCTTTTTTTTATACCTGCAGTTTGTACTCAAGTGTAAGGGAGTTTTTTTTTGTTTTTGTTTTTAGAAATAGATGTCCCACTTTTAAGGTGTTAGGAGTGAACTAGTTCCACTTGCTTCTTTCCATTTGTCATCCTAGTGTTTTGCAGTTCAGAGCTTACTAAGCAGTACTTTGTGTTGTTCTGACTGGACCATGTAAACCTAAATGTAGATACCTGTGGCACTATTGGCTTTATTGAATTGATGACCCAACATGCTGTATCTGAAAAGTAATTATGTTCTTATCACCTAACAGCCCTAAAATAAGGAACATTGCATAAGATATGGTTTTCATGTTTTAACAGGTAAATGTCAAATATGAATGTAAAGTATAAATGTATGAAATTATTTGTTTTTCATTAAAATATGAATTTTAAATACCTTTAAATAATAATAGCACAGTTTTGCTTGTAATTATTATTTTCTTGCCAATCAAAAGGAATTTCCTGAGAATTTTCTTTCAAAATAACACAATACATTAAATGATTTATTTAAGGAATAAATCATTAAATAAATGACTGATTCATTTATTTAAAACCAACATTAGATCGCAGTGCACAAAACTCAAACTTGACTTCTAAAAGTTTGATTAATTTAATATTATCAAACATTATATTAATGTTGTATTAGAACATTCATACATAGCTGGATACATAAAAAACAAAACTTCTTTATTTTCCATCCATCCATCCATCCATCCATTTTCTAACACCCTTGTCCCTAGTCGGGTCAGGAGGTGCTGGTGTCCATCTCCAGCTAGCATTCAGGGCGAGAGGCGGGGTCACCCTGGACAGGTCGCCAGTCTGTCGCCGGGCACTTATTCTTTATTTTCTTTTTGGATATTGTCTGTGTTATGTTCCTTTTCATAATTTGTGATTTATTCTTTTTACTTAATTTCCTTTTTACTTTGGGGCTTATGATTTGGCAGGTCTTGTACGAAATCATTTGTGAATTCAAGTAGACTCATTCAGATTTTCCTTCCTTACTTTCAGATGGAAAACATCTTGTTGACAGACAACGGTGGGTGAAACAGTCACCAGCAGAGGGCAGCATACCTCTGAACAGGCATTACAGAAGCTCTCAGAGACCCTCTTTTCTGTCAAGCTCTCAGCTCATATTTTATACTAATAGCAAAGAGAACAAGAATTATTAGAAGAAGATGTTTATAATTTTTATGAGTCTTAACTCATAAAATGATTTCTTAGTATGGTGGATGTCTGGAGAATTATGATAAATTCTTGTAACGATGCAGAGAAAATGATCCTTTGTAGGCCACCTCCGCTTGGCTGATTTTGGTTTGTCCCGCCGCCTGGAGAGAGGAGGCCGAACCTTCACAATCTGTGGAACCATCCAATACATGGGTGATGAAAACCTGCCAGGAAAACATTAATGCCCCAACAGTTTGAGAATTGTTTTTATATCTTTTCTTTTCCAAAGTATAGAGCTGAATGTTAAAAATAAAACTTCTGTTTTTTTCTCTCTTTTACCCCCCGATCAGCTCCAGAGGTGCTCAGTGGTGGACCTTACAACCACGCAGCTGATTGGTGGTCACTGGGAATTCTGCTGTTCTCATTGGCTACTGGGAAGGTGAGCCTTTGTTTCCAATGTGTCCAGCAGGCCTCATCTACAGGCAGACATAGGGACAGCTCAGCCTAAACTGGGTTGGAAAAACAGAGCTGTTCTCTTCTGGGCAGCATCTAAGAACCTTGTAATAATTAAACTGATGAATAAACTTATTGTATAAAATCTGTCTCTTCATTTGCCTCAACAGTTCCCTGTTCCCCCAGAACCAGATCATTGCAGCATGCTGAGGAAAGTGCGGAGTTTTCCCTATGAAATGCCCCTGAGCCTGAGTTCACCGCTCTCCATGTTAATCACAGAGGTACTTTCTCGGTGCGTGTAAATATAGTTTTGTCATAGTTTCACTAATTTGTAGCATCATGATACTTTTTTCCAGCTTTTGTGCAAAAATCCACTACGACGCCTGAGGACCTTGGACCGTTTCAAGCGTCAAACGTTCTTCTTTGGGATATCTTTTGACCCCCACCTCCTTCAGCGTCGGCCTGTGCAGGTAACCAATGAATGCCTGATTGTAGAAAGCTCAGGGCGTTTTTTCTGATTATCTGAAAATGGAGAAGAAAATGAACTTTTCTTCTCCATCAGGTGATCTTGGAGCTGAGAGAGAGACCAGACCGTGCTGCCAAAGCTCGACGGGGCCTCACTTTGACCCTGCTGCCTCTGAAGGGCTTTGACTTTGATTCTCTGCTCAGCCCTGCCGCCACGCCGGACACACAAATGGACGGAGACATACGCACATGCACAGCTGTGCCGCTGCCTGGCCCCTCGCTGCAGCCCACTCAGGAAAAGGTTCCACGCAGGGAAGTGTTTGTATGACAGATTATAAGTCTGGCTGCAGTGTGGAAGGGAAAGGCCTTCATTTTGTGCAAAAACACCATTAGATTTTTTTTTTTACTCAAAAATTAGAAGAGTAAAAGTGAAGGATTTAAATACATAAACCCCCATATTTACAGTGCCTTGCAAAAGTATCCATCATTCCGACATTGTAGCCACAAACTTCAGAGTGTTTTATAGGAAATTTGTGACATAGACCAACTTTTAAGTATTGTAACGTGGAAGCACAAATACAAAATAAATATGAAATATAAATAAAATGTTAGAAAACTGTAGAAACGATCACAAAGAAACAAATCACACCAAATAAAACATGTTTCCAGATATTGTTTTTATATAAATCCACTGACAATGTTACTGTATCTTTGTCACCTTCAATTGTCTTAGCAGCTTCAACAGATAGAAACTAAGATCAGAACAACAATTGAATCCTCATTTTAACATAAACTGGTATCCATGTGTACACCGTGTGAATTTTGTGTATGCTACAGAAAAAAATGAAGAATTATCCTTCTACTTTACAGTTAAGCTTTATTTGTCTCAATCCTACTCATAAATTAATATTTATGGTTATAACATGATGTAATGTGACTAATTCAAGTCTGAAAAGTATTTTTTGCAAGGTACTGAAATAATGTAATTATTTTTTAATGTAATTTTATTTTATTTTACATGTTCACCTTTTAATGTTTAATGTCCCTTTAGTATCATTTGCTCAGTGGTTTTGTGCCATGACCCAGTTAGTAAAACATCCAGAGTCTCCTTATGGTTCGGCTGGCAAAACATTGTGTACTGAAGATAATTTAATCCGAAATTGAAAAGTTAGGCTAATAGCTCTAACTACATTGTATTTGTTTAACCGTTTAACCTATTTGTAGTGAAACCCATCCAAAACCCTTAAGAAAGGAGACAGGATGTTCAAACCTTTGCCTTTATGCATCATGTTGTGTCACCATGAAACCATTTTTTAACAAAAGTGGACAAAAGAAACTCTTGTCATTCGTTCTCACTCCTTACCTTTGTTGTCCTGCCTGTTGAATTGGCTGCAGCAGGAACTTCTCCCGTGATCTCAAAGTGAAGCAAGCAACACAGCCTTAGAGTCTGATGAGCACGCTCGCAACTCTGCGTTTATTTCTTACAATCAGTGACTCAGGGACGACTTGCTGGTTTTACTATTTAGCCTCATTTTTCACATCAAGTCAGATTTTAAACAGTAATTTAAATATGCTCTAAACTTCCCTTTGAACTTTATAATATTTTGATAAATATGAAGGCTATTTTCTATTGTTTTTTTCCTCACTATACAGATATTTAGATGTATTATGATTTTATAAATGATGCATGATGTTTACCCAGATTGCTTCACACGCACAACTCTGAGCTTACCTTCTTGATCACAAAATGCTGGTGTACATATTTATAAATATATAAGCATATTCCTCTTTATAAAGTTTGTAAAAACATTTTTGGAGAGTATTTCCTCATGTATTATGATGTCTTTTTGCAGCTACCATGTAGCAGAAAAAGAATATTAAAAGAGTTCTGCTGATTTCTTTTGTCTTTTTGTTTTGATGAAATGATTTTGGGTGCACGGATCTCTATTGCCTAACTCACCCCAACATTGTGTCAGATTATTGCAGAATATCCTAACTCAGTTAAGAAATCACATTGTGCATTTACTTAGCTGAGTTACTCAACACACCTTACTCACAGATTGACATTTAAAACCCTAAAGTAAGCAGATGGTGGTGTATACTTGGAGAGACAGAGATGTTTTTAGATTTAATCCATTAAATTTATTATTTCAAATTCACTCATTAAAGACGAAAAGTTGTTTGCTTCTCCTATTGCTGTCAATTACATTTGATTCTGCATTTATTTAACATCCTTTTTAAAAAAAAAAAACGTATGTATTTAATGTTCCCATGCCTAAAACCAAACCAGTATTTTGGCTACATAACAGTTTGTCTTGAAACACAACACTTCATAAATACAAGGGCATAGGTTTGGTCTACGTTTTGGTGGGACCTTACAACTTACTGACCAACCCCATTCTCCTGTAGATTTTAGAGTGTATGTCTGATCTGTAAATGGAGAAACTAGAGAGTGAACTGAGCCTAGGCCACAGCTACAAAAACAGGCATGTAACAACCGTGTTTGTAGTGCCGTGCCAGAATTTGTATGCAAGAGGCCTCTAAGGAACAAACTGAGCACAGCAACAGTTTTCACTGAGTGCATCAACAAGAGGGGATACAATTCTCTGGTAAACAAGTGCTATTCCCAACCTTTATTTTTTTAAATTTGCTGTTGGTGTCAAATGAAAATAAAGGAAAAGAAAACATTGCTTGTAAAAGTATCTAAACCTCTAATATTAAAAGTGTCAATAAACAGTAGTTTCTCAGTCCTGCCACAAATTGTCAACATTCAGTTTGTTTTGTGTCTTCCTGGAAGGTGAACTTCAGCCCCATTTCAAGGTTTTTGAAGTCAAGATTTTTATTCCTAGTATTGTTCCATGTTTGGACCATTTCATTGAACAATCCACTAGTTTCCATGTCTCTGCTCTGGATAATCGTTGCCATCTTATCCCGCTGCCACCACTATGTATCACTCTATTCAGATGTGCTGTTAGTTCTCTAAACATAGGGGGTTTTTTGCATTTAGGATAAAAATGGTTTATTACAATTTGATCAACAGTTCTCATGGGCCAGTCTTCTGTAATCTTTTAGATTTATTTCTGCTTCAGCAGACCTGAATGAAATAATTAGATTATTTGAAAGACTCTGGAGAACCTCAACTGCATACTGAGGAGGCAATTCAGACATTTGATTCAGATGCGTTTTACTAGGGACACATCTACAAAACGGTCCGTAACGACAGAAGTTTGACACACCTTGAAGAACCTAATCAATATGTTTCTCTGTCCCCTCCATAAATGGCAGTTTTGGTCGACGTTACTCTGGACTTTATCATGTTCTTTCAACAATAGCTTTCTTCTGGCTACTTTCCTATAAAGCCCAGGTTTTGTAGATTGCACACGTATTGTCTGCCTTCCTAACTGGGTGTTAATTGAGCTCATAAAATCCCAACAAAACATTGAAATTCATGACTCTAAATGTGATAAAACATGAAACAGTTTGGGAATTGGGATATCTTTGCAAGACGTTATAAATTACGTGAGATTGTCCCTTGGCTTCATTACTTTTTCATAGCGCTGCTTCTTATAATTCAGCATTCAGTAATATTCTGGGAATATTTGGACATATTTTCTGCCTTTAATTAAACTACTTTCTGAAGGTGACGCGTGTTTTATTAGAAGTCCGTTTGCTTGTTTATTCCAGATGAAAATTAAGCAGCCAGTCTGGAAAAGATGCAGAATCATGCTGCGTTCGCGGGGCTCTTTCTCCAGAAGGAGGATGTTCTCCGGCGCATGCGCGACCGACGCAGTTTCGCTCCATCACATGACGCAGGGGTGTTGGCTCCTCCCTCGCCTCGAGAGGCTTTCTAAAGGGTCACGTTGCGCTGCAGCACTTAAACAGGAGACAACTCCGCATCTCTAACTTCCAGCTCGCCTGCTCTGTCAACTGAAGACACCAACAAACGGGTAATAATCAAATCTGAATCTACCATTTATGACTGCTGTACACTGTAACATTTTCATATCGGACCGCTGTAACTTGGACGGCCGAGTTGATGCTGATGGGAATGTGATGCTGCGCTACTCAACCTCAAGCTAACTTTGTCCTCCTAGCTTGTTAGCCACAAATTGTTCCTACAGTCATCATGACGTATGTCTCTTATTTTGCGTGCTGGCTACTAAAAACAGCCTCGAGCTCTTAAGCTTATTTGACCATATATGAAAGCTGCGCATTTTAAGGATCAACGAACCACACAAACAGGAAGGACGTAAAACCATTGACCTTCAAGGATGGAAGTGAAGGTGACGGACCTGGTTTTTCGGTTAGTGAAGTTAACGTACCATGGGTTTGCAGTTTGAAACGTGCTCAGGCCGATGACACATTTTGAATAAAAACGTGGTGAGCAGCAGTGGAAGATGATGGGGGAGGGTGATGATGAAGTCGTTTCCTGTCGGAGTGTATCTGTTAAAGTGCACGTAGACCTCTGATGCGACGAAGGCGGGGCGGGCATAGGAGACGCCATGATGACCGCAAATGCATAAATGTGGATACAATGTTTGAATAGAAGGCAAACAAGAAACATCAACTCAATTTTGAAGTCCTTTTTTATTTTTAAATTATATATATTTTTTATTTTGTTTTTACACTTCTTTCTTTTTTTTTTACAATTTTACATTGCCATATTTGTTGCTAAGCAGCACCCAGCTGTACTACTTCAGCTGCCATACTTGTTGGTTCTTGCCTACCTTAGTCCCAATCCCTAAAATAATCCGGCTCCTTGTTTCTGAAAATCATATGACATCAAATGCAGACAGCCTGCCATTTTGAACGAGATATGTCGCCTGTGTTTAACATGAAAACGTTGCTGATGTGTAACCTGCACATTTTCACAACTGTCAACCTCTCCTTGAACCGCACCACGCATCACAGCCGTCACATCTGCTGTTGGCTCCTGTATCAGTGGGCAATGGGCAGTGCTCCGGCTAGTGCTGCTGGATCAAAGTCTGAAGATAGAAACAGCCCAAATACAGGAACGTTCATCAGCTCCAAGGCCAGCAGCCTGTCTGGTAAAAACGCATGCAAGCAGGCTTTTTTTTATTATTATTATTTTACAATTCTGACTAGTGCTGCTGTGCAGGAGCCATTTTCAGCTCTATAGCTTGCAACCTGGAGACAACAACAAGCTGGGTAAATTTCCAGGGGGGGGGCGGTAATGATCCAGATAGTGCAGCAGAACATAGATCCAGTTTTCCTCTAACTGTGCCATCCTCTCCCAGCTTATTTATAATGACAATAATTAAAATATATGTGCATTTCCAGCCTGATTCAGTTGATACCAGCCTGTTAAATCCCTGCTTGCAGCCTTTATAAATGCTGCGCTTCATAGATTGCAGGCCTGAAGTCTCTTGTAGTTAAAAGCTTGCAGTAATGTTTCACAACAGACCAGCTGTAACTTGCTTACTGTATCTGTTGGCAATGATGTTTAAGGTTTTGTGATTTCTGGCTGCATTCTGCTGGGTGCTTAGCAGGGTGAAAATGGTTGCATCAGACACGTCATGACTCAGAGTCAGGAAGTAATAAACACTAGTTGGTGTAGTTAAGTTTCAATCGTGCCCAATAAATTTATTTTGAACTTGTTAACTCTGAATAGTCCGACAGAGATTCAGTGTCAATAATTTTAATTATCTAAATCATGTGGGGATCTTTGTTATAATTCACACATTATATATAACTGCCATATATTTTCTTATTCTGTGATCAAACTGGCGTTTCCTGTTCATTTCTGAAGGGATTCCGTGTGACGCAGCAGGGAGTTGGCCATGTATCTTGATGTCGCAATGCAGACATGGTGTTTGCCTGATAGAGGAAAACCACCGTGCAACAGGCAGGAGTGAAAGTCTGAGGTGTGACTGAGAGAAAGTCGAGCTTCTGACAAGATAATCTCAGCTTCTCTCTCAAAAGAAGCTGAAAATTGTTTCAAAGTTTTTTAATTAAGAAAATATTTTATTATAAAGCACATCTCAGAACAGTTAAACAACAACTTTAATGAGTATTGTTCTTCCTTTGGCACTTCCTCCCTTCCTCAAACTCTACTTACAGGAACCATGACCATGTTTGAAGCTTGTGTAATCAAAATGTCAAGTCAGGTTACAGGTTGTTGTCATGTAATGTGCTCTTTGAAGACTACGTTTAAAAAGTTTGATGTCTCACAGGGACCTTGTTGCATCTTTGGCTGCTGGTTCCACCAAGGCCAGTTCCATTTTAGAAAATGTTTTGTTTTTTGCCTGGACACCATCGCTGGGCTCAGCAGCCAGCTACAGTGATTGTGACACTTTAGTTCACCAAATCTGTAGTCTTAAGTTTCACTGCGCACAGTAAGTGTCCGTGGAACAAAGATGATCTTTATATTTTCCTTTCATGTTCCCCAAATGCATTGATTGTTCCCTAGAGACAATATAGGAGCAGATGCTAAAACAGAAAACATCAGTGTCTCCTGCAGCCTTACCTACATTGGTATTACAGCAGGCAAACTAGTGGTGTTTTATTGAATTGCACTTATTTTTGTCATCAATATCCAGAAATAAATGGGAACATATTTGTAGTGAAAGTAGTAAACCATATAAAATATATTTTTAGATGACTTGTGGCGGCTTATAGCACAGGATAAAACAGGAGAGCAATGATGTGATCCATGCATGGTCGTTAAATAATCACCGGTGTCTGGGAGACCACCCAAATTTTCACTCTGTTAATCAATAGTATTAGCAGCTACAACCAATAGGAGCTAAAAGAAGCAGCTCTTTATTCATAAGCATTATTATATGCTGTATTTAGTGTTAATTAGTAGGAAGGCTACCAAAAGGATTAGCTAAGATGGGGTCAAATCTGTGACATTTTTATGTTTTAACTTAATACTGACCCAAGACATGATCCCATGGAGGAGCTTAAAGTCTGAACTATATTTGGAAAATCGTTGCATAAAAATGCTACAGTTTCCAACTAATCTGCTCATGCTTCTCTGAGCCTGAGACGGTCTCTTATGTCATCACTGACAGTTTTATTTCTAAGAGTGAGTGACTGAAATATTACTTTCTTTTCTGAATTATATCTACCAAAGGTGAGAAGTTTATTTTAAAGAGAGACTGGATGATGGATCTAGTGGAGGCCTTCTGTTTGCAGTCCACATAAAGACATGTTTAGAAATCCGAAAATCAATTAAGAGCTGAAAAAGCAACCCAGATGAATAATAGAATAGGCATCAATAACATTTCCCATCAGTTCCCAACGCTGCACTTGGCTGATCATGTTTGGCCTCCAAGGTGTGCTGTGTCTGACACGTGATCCCCTCCAGGTTTTCTTTTCCTCTCAATATAAATGTCACCTGCAACCATATCAATGTGAACAATCTTCACTCTCAACATGCACTATACATTTTTTTTAACAAATTCGGGGGTTTTTTTTCTTTTCTTTTTTTTAACTATTGGCTTAAAAATGTAGATTACACATAGAGCAGCCGTCATTTTGCAATGTTTGGTGACTGGAAACCTGAACACACTGGAACTGGTAAAAAATGCATTGTTGAAGCACGCAGGCACCGTCCTAAAGATAAACCAGTATCTGCTGAGCATGACTCAGTGTCTGGCTAAGAGAACACCTAAAATACACACATTATGTCTTGTGATTTCAATGAATTATCAATTTCATTCAGTGCACTGGAGATTGTGCATGCACTTCAGACTGGTGAGCTAACAGTTCCCCTACAGAGTGTCAAAATACAGCACTCTGTCCTGACCTGTTTGGGTTCACCTCCCTGCAGAATTGGCTAACAGTAGTGAACTGTTCCTGCAGCAGAGCTGCCCTGCAGAGAGGCCTGCCTGTGTTCTCCCAAGGCCCTTATCCCGTAGCTTAAAGCTGAGGATTAACAGAGGATATGACCCTCGGTGTCCTACAGCAGCAACCCAGCCTTAATTACCCTGCAAAAATCCAACATCTCGTCAAGTATATTTGGTCTAGTTTCTAATGCAAATAACTTGGTTTTGTCTTAATTCAAGTGTACTAAATTACAAGTAACTTTTTCGCTCTTTATGACAGAAATATTTCGGCCCTGTTCTTTCTGAGTAAACATCATTCCAGCAGCTCACTGCGGCTAAACTCCTGGTCCTCTATCAGGCCATTTAATCCATCCCTGATCCATTGTGTCAACCCATAGCATTTCCGCTGTGAACAGACCAATAATCAGTGAAGCCTTTACAGTTGGTGCAGTCAGCCAGACCGAAGAGCCAGAGTGTGTCCTCAGGCATATTCTGGATGTGTGGAAATTTACAAGTATTGCGTGGATTTACTTTGCATTACCTGTGCAGAAGGGAATTGTAGTTACATACTGGCAGCAACAGACCGACAAGAGACTAAAATGGTGGAAGCACACTGCATTCTTTTATATCAATAAATCAACTACATAAATTTAAAGAATGAAAATGGTGTTAACTGGGAAAAACAGGAAGAGTGTTGCTAGGGAAGAGAAAAGCAAGTCATGCTGCATCCAGACCTGAAGCTGAAATCAAGCCCGGCAGCTGAGTCTGTCGAAGCGTTTGTTTTATAACCCCTCACCTCCCTCCCGCCCTGTCTGTGATTCAGATACACGTGGTGGGGGTAGGAGTTGCGTAACCACTTACTTCTGCTGAGTGGAGAAGGGAGTGATCTGGAAACCTGCGTATGATCGCTGCCGCCAAATGGTTTCACTTTGACCAGACCCACACTAGAAACATGGTCTGTTAGGAAGTGTGACAACTTAAATTTTTTTTAAGTATAGAAGATGTAGCATTTCCTTTCCTACAGGAAGCAGCTTGCTGCCTTTGGGTTTATCACATCTCCCTCACATGCTGCGTTACTGGATTGTGTGAAATTCAGTATTTTTCCAATGCATCATGCTAGTGTTTTGTCATTCTTCAGCCAGTCCTTCTGCTCACTGCTGTGGCAAGTCAGCCCTTTCCCCAACAATAGCAGGGCATGAGAACGAGGCCAGAGCTGGGTGGTCATACGGTGATAAAATGTCGTCCTCTCCTTCTCTTTCAGCCACCATGACTCACCAGTACCCCGCACTGACTACTGAGCAGAAGAAGGAGCTGCAGGAAATCGCTCAGAGGATAGTGGCTCCAGGAAAAGGCATCCTAGCTGCCGATGAGTCCACTGGTATGTTCAGTCAGACTAAGAACATTTTGAACATTGTAGAAGGAGTTGTGCAAGTATATGAGGTAAAGCTAAGTAACTTTTCATCATGTGTCAATTTCAGGCAGCATGGCGAAACGCCTGAACCCCATCGGGGTTGAGAACACGGAGGAGAACAGGCGTCGCTACCGCCAGCTGCTCTTCACCGCTGACCAGCGTATCGACAGCTGCATTGGGGGGGTCATCTTCTTCCATGAGACCCTCTACCAGAAAAGCGACGATGGCGTTTGTTTTGCTAAACTCATCAAAGACCGCGACATTGTTGTTGGCATCAAGGTATCCCAGAAATGAACTGTTAGATTCAAACATACAACTTTTGAACTTTAACTTCATCTGCCTCCCAACAGTCTCATAGTTTGGCAGGTAAAACTGGAAATGTACACATGTTTACAGAAAAACCCAAACATCAGTTTCAGTTGTGAGGATAAACTGCCCTAAAAGAGCTTTTATGTTGTGTATTCAGGAAAAATAGAAATTCAGCAGCATTTTGTTTAATAGATATTTCTTTCCATCTGCTTTTAGGTTGACAAAGGTGTTGTACCACTTGCTGGAACAAATGGAGAGACCACCACCCAGGGTGAGCCAATGCAGAAGGAATATTCTAACAAACTTTTTTAAAAAGTCAAAGTGTAGCAGGAACTCTAGATTCTTGTGTGTTGGTGCACAGGTTTGGACGGGCTCAGTGAGCGCTGTGCTCAGTACAAGAAGGACGGTGCAGACTTCGCCAAGTGGCGTTGTGTGCTGAAGATCAGCGAGACCACGCCATCTCAGCTGGCCATCCTGGAGAATGCGAATGTACTGGCCCGATATGCAAGCATCTGCCAGCAGGTTGTTTTCGTTTGTTTTGTTTTTTTCCCCATCTGGTTAGACACAAGCATTTTTTTAATACAGTTAAAATGTGCCTAGTTGAGGGCTAGTTTAAAGCCACTAATGACTTTACGTTCATACTTCTACCTTTTAGAATGGCATTGTCCCAATTGTTGAGCCAGAGATCCTGCCTGATGGGGATCATGACCTGAAGCGTTGCCAATATGTCACAGAGAAGGTGAAGCATCTGGAACGTCACGATCTGCTTTCCATACATATCAACATATTTCTAATCTAATAGCAAACTCCTTGTTTGTCTTCAGGTCCTTGCAGCGGTTTACAAGGCTCTGTCAGACCACCATGTGTACCTGGAGGGAACATTGCTGAAACCCAACATGGTCACCCCTGGACACTCCTGTCCTACTAAGTTCTCCAGCGAGGAAATCGCCATGGCTACCGTCACTGCCCTGCGCCGCACTGTACCTCCAGCCGTTACAGGTAAGTCATGGAAATATAAGGATGTATTTATGAAACTGTAAAGTGTTAAGTTTTTTTTCAAACTTTTAGTTTATTGTGATAAGTCAGGATATTATTTAGTAAAAAATACATATTAGATTTTTTTTTCTTCTTATGAAACGTATTAAATTTCTGCATATTTTTTCTTACACAGGAGTGACTTTCCTGTCGGGTGGTCAGTCTGAAGAGGAGGCTAGCGTGAACCTCAATTCCATCAACACCTGCCCCCTCACCAAGCCCTGGGCTCTGACTTTCTCCTACGGCCGCGCCCTGCAGGCCTCCGCCCTGAACGCATGGAAAGGAGACCTGAACAAGGAGAAAGCTGGCACCGAGGAATTCATCAAGCGTGCCCAGGTCAGTCAAATCAAAGACTCATCAGAAGGACCAACATGCGAAATCCTTTAGGGTTTATATTAAGACGTCTCTCTTTGTTTCCCTTCTGTCTTCTCCAGGCTAACGGGCTGGCTGCCCTTGGAAAGTACAAGTCCTCTGGAAGTGCTGGTGCTGCTGCTCAATCCCTCTACGTGGCTAACCATGCCTATTAAACTTTAACAACCACATTCAGCTGTGGCCTAGTGGCTAGTCTTAATATCTGCTCTGCTATTCCCCTCTCACTCCTCCATCAGACACAGGCCTGTGCTGTCTACTGTAATTTGTTAATAGTTATTAACATTACATTATTAGATGTCTATTTAAAATCTATGTAAGAATGCAATACTAAAGGGAACAAGTTTTTATTTTTATTTCAGCAAACAAATCCAGACAGGTTTGAGACAATTGATGACTGAAGTGTTGAATTTCATGTCTAGCTCTGGTTAGACTCTGAGATTAATGCAGAATGTAATCCAGAGAATCTGTCAGTATTCCTTTCTTGCCCCTTCATAAGTGCTCCTCTCTCTCCACGTTTGGCTCCTTCTCCGTCATCGGTGCTCTCATATCGGCTCCCCAGCAGTTCAGATCAGCACGTGCACATCTGTGTTTCGCTTCAGTCAGAACCCAGCGTTGGCCCTTCGTTTGACTACTGTACTAACATTCACACTAACTGTGGGACCAACCAAACAATAGTGGCATCAGTGCATCTGTTTTAAGGGTAAAACGAGAAGCTGAGCAGAGCGAAGTCGAAATGTTGAACTTGAAAGTTGATCTTGTGTAGGTCATCGGTGGCTCCAGCAGAGGTCACTAGACACGGTGTACTGTAATAAATGTTGCAAACCAGTAATCGTTTTTTTTTCCCCCCCTCGTGCTCCTTATTAGCATCATCAACAAAAACAACCATCACGTGTGTCTTCTCAGTATAACATTAGCTTTGAATTACACTTGGTAAATATTGTATTTAGTTGTGTGACGTGTCTATGTGATTTCTGTGTGTCACCCGCCCCCTGCCTGACCTTCCTGATTCCCCCCCTGCCTGCCCCACGGAAAGATCGGATGAATTTCTATCCATGCAGACATGGACCAACACATGGGGTCAGCAGCGCAGAAACAGTCACTGCTTTATTGGATTAATGTGGTGTTTGTGATGTTATTATTCTTGAAGCAATCGGTGTGTCAAATAGTGGAGAAATAAACTAAAATACACATTAAAACTAAACACGTCTTTTTGTGTGTGTCTGTGTGTACAAAACAGTAAATGTATAAAGTCTGCTGTATTCACTTTTTTCCCATTTTTCTTTAATTTGAACATTTTTTGGTTGGATTCAGAAAAAATGAGTGTTGAGGCTTCCTGTAGTGGGTTGAGTCAGCAGTAGTTGAGCATTCTGGAGTTGATGGCACATTAATGGGGTAGGGGTTCAGCAAGGCTATGAATTAAACTCCCAACAGTGACAAATGGTAAAATAATCTTTGAAAAACTGCAGCTTTTATGGTAGTATACTCCTATGAAAAAATTGGCTTTATTACAGAATACACAACCTAGTAGCTGACTGCAATAAAATTATAATTTAAATACCTATTTTAACAATTCAATTTCCTACGTATGTTTCCTACATAAATCATGTGTTACTTTTGCTGCTAAATTGAGGAAAATACACTGGTCAAGCCAAACAACAAGTCTTGCATTTGCCAACCAGTAGGGGGTGCAGTGTTACATGTCCCACACTGTCTACATGCGTTTAATATTCTCACGGTGGTTGCACGGAGACGGCGCTAATCCTTGTATCTGTTTTTTCCCTTTTCTTCCTTACGAAAGAAGATTTACTTCCGTTTTGAAAATGCAGCACTAAACATAGTTAACGGCTCCGTTTTAAAGTGACGCGACCGATTTAATTCCAACCTTTGTCATGTGACTTGAGGCTGCGTGTGTGTGTGTGTGTACGAACAAACGCACCCAAGTCATTGACAGAAATGGCCACCGCGGAAGTGGGTGAGTTGATTCAGTAGCAAATTATGTGAAGATTCATTTCTTGCTTTAAAATGTGTTTCTTTATCCTACTATCGAGTGTTTTAGACTGTATATGACGTCTTCTACAGAATATCTAGAACTGTCTCTTTGCACTTATGTCGTTCATTGTTATGAACCTGGAAGCTAACAGCTAGCTTGCACCAACTGCCTAAAGATGCTGTCTGAAACACCTGCAAGTTTATTGTACCTTTATATGTGTTTTACTAACGCTTATAAAGTCACCATTAACGCCTATAAAATATATATTTTTTAATATCCGGTTGCGTATTGTGCATATTTTTCCCATGACTGAAAGGATTTTGAAAAAATTCGGTTTATCTTTTTAACCATCACACAATTCAGAAAGTTGTGAATTGTTGTGTTGTGAATTCAACTGTTGTGTTGAATGTATTTACACCCCCTTCGTTAGTCAACTTTAATATTAAATGAGGATAAAATACCACATTAACTAGTGTCAAAAGCGTTGTTAAAATCCAAAATAATTAGAGCTTTATTTAGGTCAGTCCAAAGGTTGGAGTTTCATAAAATAATTTAGGGCACGTTGTAGGCTACTCATTTTCTGCAATTATATTACTTTGTCGTGCAGTCAGACTTTATAATCCATCCATCCATCCATCCATTTTCTGTTCACCCTTGTCCCTAATGGGGTCGGGAGGGTTGCTGGTGCCTATCTCCAGCTACGTTCCGGGCGAGAGGCGGGGTATACCCTGGACAGGTCGCCAGTCTGTCGCAGGGCACAGACTTTATAATCAGTTTTTAATAGAGGTTTAACATTTTTTTGTTTGTTTTTTTTCTCATTTGGAAAGCTTATGGTTCTCCCAGGTCTTTTTGGTTTTGAAGAATTATTTTTATCTTTGTTTAGGTTTTAGGCCTTGACTTTTTTTAGTCCTCTCTTTTGCTTTTTTAAAGCGCACACTGTAAAATGTGCAGTGATGCCGTCAGGCACTATTTAGTTCAGTTTAATCCAAGTCAATTTATGACCATGGAGACTTTACAGGACAAAAAGGCAAATTAATAAACAAAAATATAACTTAACCAGTAACTCAGTGCAACCACTTGACAGAGTATGAATAAAGCTAAATTCAAAATAAAATTATACTAATATATTCACTTTAAAAGGTCTTTTACCAGCTCTTGTGTTTCTCTCAGAGCGACAACGAGGTCAGCTTGCTGCTTTGTCCATAGCAGCAGTGGTCATCATCGTGGGAGTCCCTTTGTGGTGGAAAACCACTGAAACCTACCGGGCCTGGTTACCTGTCAGTCAGATCAGAGAACTGGCTAAGCTGCAGGTTTGTAATAGAAGAGATTAATACCTGATTCATCTATTTTCATCTATTGACTCATCTATTTTCCACATGTCTTATTCTCTTTGTTTCTCAGCTCCAGCTGAGTGCAGATGTGGAGGTTGTATTTGCTCGTGGAACAGTGACACCAGAGCAGCAGAAGAAGATGCCTCTGACACAAACCCAGGAGGAGGATCATGCTGTAGATGGTGACTGTTTTTTAAACATAGATGTTTATAAACTTTAATTTCATTCGTGGAATCCTGCACATTTTTCTTGTTCTTCTTTTCATTAATGCAATTTTTTCCAGAGGATACAGCTTTGAAGTATAAGTATGAGACAAAATATCGCACAGCCACCATCATGGAGGAGGACGCCCTGAACAAACCTAATGCGGCAGGTGAGTTTCCTGTAGAATCTAGCTGTGTATCTCATCTACGCATTTTAGTTTCTCCCTCAAAGCACAGGTGGTCACATGCTGCTTGTGTGTTTTTTTTGTCTTTTGTAGAGGCAGATCTCTCTTTGCATGTGCTAAGTGAGAGTCCATGTGGGTCTTTGGTCATATATGTGATCCCTGAGTCGTCCTCACTACTGCCTGAGGTTAAAACTGCTCACACTTTAACATTTATTCCTTACTATAATGTTGGATTGCTGTGTACACTTGAAATAACCATTATGTTTCTATTCTAAATTTTAATTTTTAATATTATTTAATATTATTATTTAATATTATTTAAATTTTAATAACCCTATTTGTATTGAATTAAATGCCTTTGACCCTGCAGATCATGGGTTGTTGATCAAAAAGCTTAAGAGATATCAAATTAGAGGGACAGCCCATTATTGGATGTAATGGTACCCTAATAAAGGATATGAATATGTAATTCATACACTGGTTTACCAAAGTTTATTTGTGGTGTTGCACAGGACTGTATGCTTGGTCTTACACCTTTTATTCTTTGGATTAATAATGTAGTAATGCATCAAATAGTCTGTAAAACTATAATCAAAGGTTATTTTGAATTAAAGAAACAACAAATAAACTTAAAGGAAAATGTTTGTTTAAAAAAAAAAAGAAAAGATCAAGACATAAAAACACTTTTATTGACATTCTAACAAAATGGAACATAACCAGGTGGTAAACAAATATAAAACATATTTTATATTCAAGTTAGTTATTGTAAAAATAAAAGATAGGGAACAAAAACTTCTGTGTTTGCCATTTAACCTAATATATGCTTGATTAAATTTCTTCTATGATTCTTAATGTTGATTGAATTGATTGCATCATATAATTATTCTCTCAGGATGTTAAAGTGTACATTGGTCAGCGACGGACTGCGCTGCTTCGTGTTCCCCAGATGAGGACAGCTAAGACACTTGAGCAGCTGCTGCATCACCTGCAGCCACACATCAAACAGGTACTGAGAGTGATGTCATTCAGCCGTGCTGACATCACTGCTGCCCTCAGCGACAGAGTCCGTTTCCACCCAGGCAACAAAGAGAGCATTGCAGACAGTATGAGAGCCTTCAAATCCAGTCCAGGTTGGTTATTTTTGTCAGAAGTTGCCTCAATGTAAATTATTCTATAGGCTGTGTGTCTGTGTGTGTGTTTTAACACTTCCCTTCTGTTCTCTGTTTATTCTTTTAGGCTATGAGATAACATTCAGCTTGTTAAACCCCGACCCAAAGTCTCACCGGCTGCATTGGGACATAGAGGGTGCTGCGCAGACCTACATACAGCCTTTACTTACCAAAATGTCCCCTGTGGCTAATTTTAGCATTGACTCTCAGGTACTTGTGTTGGCAGTGTACTGTGTCGTTTCTCACATTGTAAGCAAAAACCCTAACCTACTTTATTGTGACACATCAGCAGGGAATAGCGCATAACTGTGAACGGGAAAATAGATGCATGGTCTTCAACATTTTTACAAATCTGAAATGTTTGACGTGCTTCTGTAGCAGCCCACACTAATCTAATGCTCCTAAAAACATCCAGTGCAAACAAACGCCTTAAAATTCCTTCTAGTTGTTATTATGAAGACCAAGAAACTCATGTTTGAAACTGGGTTAGGGATATGCAAAGCTTTGGGATTTAAAAGGATCAGAAAATGGAAAGATTTTGGCACCTTTATGAGCCTTCCAATACATGGCCATCCCATTGAACAAGCAGCCAGACACTGTGAGCTTTAATCAGAAAATAAAGTAAGAGAGCCATGCTAACTCTGGAGGAACTGCAGATATCCAAAGCTCTGATGGTTGAATCTCCTGACAGTATGTAGTGGATGGGAAGATAGATGCAGTACAATACAAGGCAAACCTGGAAGAAAACCTTTTAAAGGCCGCAAAAAATTAGAGTGGAGTGAAGCTTCATCTTTCAGTAACTTAAATGCCTGTAAGTCAATACTGTACACAAGCAGGGCTGCAACAGAAAGATTTAGATAATTTCATCTTCATGTGATGGACACATTCAAGCCCTGGTCTAAGAATCTGTGACTGGATTTAAAAATCTATGCTTACAGCTTGACTGTCTACGTCCATCTAGATTGATCAGAGGAGCTGATGACAAATGCCCTTCACAGTTATTATTTAAATGAAGTTTTTATCCTTCAACTTCGCTGCCTGGCACTACTTTGTTCATCTATCACATAAAATTCCAATGAAATGCATTGAAGTTTGTGTTTGAATTGGAACTAAAATTGACATGTTGAAAGAATATGAACACTTTCTCTTGGAACCCCTGTCTCATCAAAGTGCAAGACAAAACTTATGCAAATGCTCAGTTTTTGTACCCTCGATTTTACAGACCTTGCATTATGCCATGCTGGGTGTCAACCCACGCTTTGATAACACCCGCAGTGCCTACATGCTCAACGCTGACAGCCTTGCACATGTTATCAACCCAGTGGAGGCCAGACTTGGTAAAAATATATATACACATATCTATGAAGGATAAAATACAAAATGAATATAATGTGATTTTTCTTATTAACATGCATATGTATATACTTTTCTTTTCAGGCTCTAATGCAGCATCTTCCAACCCAGTGTTGAATTTTCTTCTATATGTTCCTGATGCCTACCATTCACCTCTTTACATCCAAGATCAAAACAAGCGGGAAGTGCCCTCCAACGCGTTTCACTCGCCACGCTGGGGTGGGATTATGGTAAGATCACAGGATTATACTTGACTATTTAAAAAAATGTGTAATGAATAATAAGTATTCCATATGGGCATTTTCATATTTAAAATTTTGACAGTACTTGTGATTATCACAAAAGGATCAAAAAAGCTCCATTTACGTTTTAGTGTAGTTGAACATGCTATTCTGTGCTGTTTATCAGCGTAGTTGCACTTCCTACACAATGTAACTGTGGCACATAGGTCATGTTGACAGAATAGTCAAGGTAAGTTAATACTGTTTTGTGTTTTTTGTGTGCGTTATTTACTAGTTGTATCGCAGATTGACATGGTTGTGGAGGGGGTCAGTATCGCTCCACCGTTGCTAGGAGACGACGGTTGAGGACCGCTGTGTAGCGATACTGCTAAAGGAGTTGCTTTGTAACAGCTATTAGATTAAAATGTTGCAAACTCAATCACGACATCTTGCTTGATTGATTGCCACCGTTACATAACAATATAATAAAATAACCTGTTTTGTAATGTGTATGTTTTATTTTAGAAAAATATATTGTCAAAAACACCATGACAACAATAAATGCCAGCAAATATTGTGCTAAAATCCATTTTACTCAACTTGTATTGGTTTTCATTTGTACACATGGTTAGCATTGATGCTCCCTTTTTATAAACAGCTTTAATAATCAAAGTACCTTTCGAGACAAGCAGGAAACAAGTGGGTTTTCTAGCATGAACATTCTGCAACTGAATGTTACAGAATCTCATAATACAACATCACAATTTGACTGAAGTCCAGACTTGGGCAAAGCCACTCCAAATCTTTTATTTTTCTTTTTTCAGAGGTGAACTTGGTGTGCTTTGGTTTTTGCTACATAACCCAAGTTTGCTTGATCTTAAGGTCACAACCTGATGGTTGGACTTTTCTCTTACAAAATTTCACTAAAATGTTCACATAAGGCCAAGTCCCTTGTGTTAATTCAAATGTTAGCTTTCTGACCTGTAAATGTGTTTTGACCTGTCTCGATGAAAATGTTCACTTGTTTTCAGGTGTACAATGTAGACAGTTACTATGGGCCAGAGACAGAGTTCCCTGTTGACATAAACATCAATATGGCTAAAGTCATGGGCGTCTTCCTCGCGCAGCTTCGGTAAGTCTCAACCTAAGTCGTTTGAGTTTATTTCTTTTGAACAAATTCTTCTGGCTTTTGCTTTTTTCTTACACTTAAATAAATGTGAAGATTAGATAAAAATGACCTGAGTAAATATAAAATTAAGTTTTTAAATGGTGATTTTATTCCTTATGAGAAAAAAGCTTGCCAACCCAATCTGGCATTATGTAGAAAAATAAATGTTCACAGCACTGTTTATACCAGGTAATTTTTCAGAGTTTTTTCCTCTGTCAGACTGTTGCTGGGTGTGCAGTCATCACCCCCTCCCCCCGGCTTCCTGGTGGCACCCTGTGGCAGCACCGGACTAGCTGACTGGGAGCTGGACCGTCTCATGTGGAGCCGCTCAGTGGAAAACATAGCAACAGCGACCACAACAATCACCTCACTTGCACAGCTGCTAGACCAGATAGGCAACATTGTTATTAATGACAACATTGCTGAACAGGTAAAGTATACGTACCTCAAAAAAATCTTTAATACATATTTAATAAGATTGATGATGATAATTCCTTAAAACAAAAGCTTTGAATATTTGTCATCATAATGAGATGATGTGTATAGAGTTTTGATGGAATAAGGCTGTGACATGAAAAAATGTGGAGAGTGTTGCGTCGACTTTCCAGGTCCACTGTATGTAACTTCTGGATAATAAAATAAAATCTGTTGCACTCGATTTTATTTAGTTACAAATAAACTAAATATTTATTTACTTTAATTTCATCTGTTAAAATGAATCTATTCATGTTCATAGTTCATCACCAAAGCATTTTTCAATGACAGTTCCAACATTAATTTTTGTTGACCTCTGGAAACCTTTTTATTCATTTCTTCACAATGATAGCAGCACAAATGGAAAGTTTTTGCTGCACAAACGTTTGACACCAGTTTTGTTTGTTCCGAACCCGTCAGAGTTGTCTAGAACCTGTGACGGTTCAGGTGTACCAGAACCATCTGATAATTAAAAAACAAACAACTGACTATAAATCACACAGTTTAATATGTATAAAACTGTGTGATTTTATACATATTATAAAATGTATACATTTTACGACGCCCTACGATTCTGTCGTCCTCATAGGGCAACAGACTACGAGGACTTGAAGGTTTTCTAAAGGAAAGTAAAGGAGTACAAAGTGGTGAAAAATATGTATCATTTTTCTTCCACTTCATAATTTGATCATTATTAAATCCTAATTAAGGTATATTGAGATTTAAGGTTGTGACATAACAAGTGGGAAAATGTTGTGGGGACTTAAATACTTTTGTATTACAAGTCATCTTTCTTTTAATTGCATGTTTCCTAATCCATTATTCCTGTCGCTGTCTGCCAGGTGTCCAGCGCTGTGACGTCTCTACAGCTGGCTGTTGCAGAGCTGGAGGCTGGAAACCTCAAATTCGCCCTGCAGTTCAGTAAAGAAGCCATCCAGGCTTCAGAGAAAGCCTTCTTTGACCCCTCTCTGCTCCATCTCCTCTACTTTCCTGATGACCAGAAGTTTGCTATCTACATACCTCTCTTCCTGCCGATGTGTGTGCCTATTCTGCTGTCTCTGATCAAAATAGCTTCTGAAGCTAGACAGAAACGTAGGGAAAAGCAAGCTAAGAAGGACTGACACGTGAAGATGTTATGGTGATTTTGACATTTAGATGCAATGGGGGCATCAAGAAAGGCTATTATACAGTGTTGTTTGGGGATATTGTTCTGTTTGAAATTAGGATGGGTATGTGTTGCAAGTTTTTATTAAATGACTACTGGAACTGTTGCTGTACGAACGCTTGAATTTGTGTAAATGTGTAAAAACTTTTATATATGAGCTCCACTTTCTATTGTAAATTATTAAGAATTAAAGACAAAAGCTTTAACTCACATTTTAGCCATTTTTTAATCTTCACTTTTTACACAATGTTTTCAATTAAGCTTTTTATCAAACATTTTATGTTTTCAGTAGCTGTTAGCAAAGCAAAATCATGAGAGAAATACGCCAATTTATGAAAACACTAAAGTTGCAGTAACCTAAATAATAAAATACAAATATTTTGTTTGCCCAAATCACAAAAACTTTTTTCTACTCAAGTCTCAGCAATTATTTAATAGTGCCTTCAGCTCACCTTGGTTGTAGGGTGTGATCTTGCTGATTCCTGCCAAACTTTATGCTTTGCAATACTGCCAAGGTTGTAGTTATCCTTTTTACCTGCATACTTTTTTTTCTTTAAGTTTTCCTTCCACTCAACTTCCCATTAATGTTCTTGAATACAACATATCTGTTTTCTACTCATTGCATAAGCTGCTATATTTCAGTACATTTCAGTATTAAAGATATTATCTTATGCAACATTAAAATTTACAGAGAAACAATTTGGATTTTATTTAGAGGTAAGCCACACAACCATAAAAATGAACAGAAATAAAGGTTAAAATGTATTAGTTTGTGTATAAGCATATTTAGCTCAACTTGAATCACTTAAAGTTTGTGATGCTGCTATCAACTATTAGCACTACAGTAAATTTAGTCAGCTTTTAAGAGAACATAATTTGTAACTAATGGATTATACATAAAATGTTGGTTTTTTTAGCATAACTATATGGTAAAGAAAACTAAGCTGCATCTAGTTTCTGCAAAGCCAAATGATTGAGAAGCACTGCTTCAAAAAGTATTTAGTATTCTTTATAAAGACAAAGCTAAAAAAAACAAAAAAACATTGGACTACAGTAGTAATACGGAAGTATAGTAGGCGAGCTGTTGCTTCTTAACCAATGCTAAAGGTGATTACGTGAACTAGCGTCACTACATGGCGCTAAGTTCGCCATTAAAGTTAGAGCGGATTTAGCAGCCGACAACAGAACAGTGTCGCAGCATTTCCCTGTTGGTTTTCACCCGAAGTTTCCCGCCTCTGTTATGAGATAGCTCTGCCGTAGCCTTTTGTTCGCCACTCGCTCTTAGTCCGTTCGCGGTACGGTTAGCTTATTTTGCGCTATCATGTCCGGAGGATTCGCTCGAGGACCCTCGGGAAGCAACGATTGTCGGATATATGTGGGGAATCTTCCCCCAGACATCCGCTCCAAAGACGTCGAAGACTTATTTTATAAATATGGATCTGTGCGTGATATTGACCTGAAGAACCGCAGAGGAGGACCGCCGTTTGCTTTCGTTCAGTTCGAGGACCCGAGGTGAGCATCTATATCCTGGTTAGCCTTACCGCCACTGTTAGCCAGATGCTACACCCAAAGTTGTTTTAATGTTCCCTGATACAAATGTTCATTTACCGCCAGCTGCTAGTTTTAGCCATAAATCTAAACTATGTTTTGACCCACTTTTACATTCGTCTCGTAGTTATATTTTCATCCTGTTGTAAGTGAGGTGTTCGGTTGCCTACATGTGGTAGGACTGAGGCCTACTTCACAAAACATGCTCTAAAGGGCACCTAAATACAAGTTGTCATGGTTACAACTAAACCTTCCTTGTAATTAACTTCTTTTTGGTATGTGCAAATAATCTGAGTTTTCTTTTTTCTTCCAATATTTATCTTATGTGAACTTTAATAGTTGCTATTTCGATATGTCTGCAAAAGTGGCCCTAGCTTTTAAAAGGCGAGACCTTGTAACATACCAACCTCGTGAAAAAATATACAACAGGCTGTATGTGTTTTATTTCTTCTTCCCCCTTTTTTTTTTAACTTTTTTGTCTGAGAAATAAATTATGACCTTTCCTCACCTTAATCTCTCATTAAAGAAAATTTTCAACAATATCAACTATTCCACTGAACAGAAAGATGGAGGACATTGAACTTCCAGCGTGAACAAGTTTGGATATCCCAGCAACGTACCTTCATAGCAGGCAGCAATATGCTAAAATAAGTCTCCAAAATTTATATTATGTCATGATGGGACTTACAGCAGGCTCTTGCTGCTGTTGATATAAAAGCTCATATGTGCACAATCAGAAAAAGCCTCCACATGCATGACTTTAATTGGAAGTGTACAAAGAATAACCTTTTATTTTCTTAAAAAATACTACTTTATGGTGTTGCATATATCAAATCTCTTCCTTGTTGTCTACAGGTCAGTGGTGACGATGTTTTTTTTTTTTCTAAAGAATCATTAAACACCAATGCAAACCACTCCAAAGTTCCCCCAATGTCTAACAACACATTGCACTCCACTTACTGTAGATTGCTCTGTTAGTTCTTCAATAGAGCCATTGCTTTTCTAACCTCTGCTAGTTTTGCTTTCATGACTTTTGGTTTAACTTAAGGAGGTACAAATACCAAAACTGGCTTATTGGGGCCCTAAGCTGATATCCTTTGGGACTTTGTAAACTTTTGCTTTTTAAGATTTAATGAATCTGTAACCTTACTGGGAAAATACTGTGACAGTGGCTCTTTCACAGTAATTCAGATCTGTTGATGTCAAGATCCTCCAGTTGTTGTACTCTTTTGTAGTTAGAGTGTAAAAAAAAAAAAAAAAAAAATTATAATTTGCAGGGACGCTGAGGATGCTGTGTATGGGCGAGATGGTTATGATTACGATGGCTATCGACTGCGTGTGGAGTTTCCGAGAAGTGGAAGGGGTGGTGGCGGAGGAGGAGGAGGTGGTGGAGGCGGAGGCGGAGGCATGGGGCCGTCAAGGAATCGGTACGGTCCTCCATCCCGACGCTCCGAAAACAGAGTGGTTGTGTCAGGTGAGTAATGCCGTCCTCTTTTCTGTGCCTTTATCTTAAGAAAAACATATTTTGTACATCACCTTTTTCTTTCTGTTTTCTGTCAGGTCTTCCCCAAAGCGGGAGCTGGCAGGACCTGAAGGATCACATGCGGGAGGCAGGTGATGTATGTTACGCTGATGTCTTCCGCGATGGCACAGGTGTGGTGGAGTTTGTGCGCAAAGAAGACATGACCTACGCTGTGCGTAAATTGGATAACACCAAGTTTCGTTCTCATGAGGTACGTAATCAGTCAGAGCAGAAAGCTTTGTTACTGAGGAGGTGCTCTTGAGCTGCAGTTTGAAGTTTGCTCATTTAGATGAAGAAGCGGGATTGAGGGGGATGGATACCCAACTGTAAGTAAAGCCAAATCTCAAAGTGTCCCTGGGGGGGGAAAGAAAGAACATAAATGTTATTTTCATATATGTTTATGATTAAGTTCAGGTGGAGATGCTTGATCGATCAACCTTGTTTTTTTGTTTTTTTACAACAACATTAAGAGAATTATTGGCCTTTTTTAGGTTGCTGAAACCAATGTGAACTCTTCCTGGTGTCTGCTTGAACCTGGTTGTTCAGTTCATAGATGCTAACACACGCGTTTGTGTTTAGGGAGAGACGGCCTACATTCGTGTGAAGATGGATGGCAATCGCAGCCCCAGCTACGGCCCCTCTCGCTCTCGTAGCCGCAGCAGAAGCCGCAGCAAGAGCCGATCCCGCAGCTACTCCCCGCGCCGCAGCAGGGGATCCCCCCAGTACTCGCCCCGGCGTTCTCGTTCACGCTCCCGTTCCCGCACTTAAATCTGCCTAAACTGAAGCAGCGGTGTACGTCAGAGCCAGAGAGGAGGCGGTCACGTTTAAAATCCAGTGGTTACTCCCAGGATAATTTCTCACTTGTGTACAATGTTGTTTTGTGTGTTTCACCCACCCCTCCTCCATTTTGTTTTTTCCTACTTTGTTTGCAGACCTGATCCCCCCCCCCCCCGCTTGTCTTCCTCTGTCTTTTTCCCCTTCTGTTTCTGCTATCCATCTTTTTCTCGTCCTAGCATAATTTTTTTTTCTCTTCTCGTTGAATGCTTTTGTTTTTTTTCTTTTTGCCATCGTCTTTGACTTCTCCCTAGCATATACAACTGTCCTTTGACCTTCTTGTGTGTTTCTCTGTAGAATTCAGAGGAACAGGATAGGATGGGAAGAGAGGAAACAGTTCATTTTAGGATAAACAGGAGGAGGAGGAGTCAAATATGGCACCAATGGTATGATGGCTGTGCCTTGTCGACTGTGAAATCTACACTTAAGGCTTTTGTGAATCTCTTTTCCTTTGAAATACTCAGTTTACACTTGAATACTGCTGTTGAATGTTACAGTAAAGTGTGCTGTAAACTGTTTTTGGGGACCCTAAAACTTATTTGTTTTTTTGTTTGCTTCTCCTCTTTTTGTAGTCAAAGTATTTTTTGGATTTGATTGGTAGTTGAATTATTAATATTTTAAAAATGTTTTCCAAAGGTGTGATTCTAACTCACCTCCTTCTCTTTGGTTCTGCTGGTTATTCTAAAGGTTTGGACTGGGCTCATTGGCTCACCTTTCCGGATCCGGATCAGGATTCAGGATCAGTTTAGGATTAGGCTTCAGGATGGATACATGGAGCACGACCCCGGCCCTGTCCACCTTACCCCGGCTAACCGGAAACCTCTATGTAAACGAGATAAATCAAACTGATTTGGCTTTCGGAATTATCAAAATTATTCCTTCATTTTTTTGGTCTGGGACCTCAGAGACGCAGTTACTGGCGGCACAGAGGGGAAACCATTTCTCAATTTTTTATTTTTATTTTTTTAATTATAAAAAGAAGAGCAAAGCTTGGATAGGATCCAGTAGGAGGGCATGGAGGTGCAGGATGGATCCCACACGTAAGGAGAGTGGTAAATTGTGGGGAACATTTGTCAGGGGGTGAGGGAGGTGTGGTTGGTAAAAGGAAAGGATTCTCAAAATGGTATGACTTTTCTTAGTTCAGTCATTTTCAAAGATGGATGATTTGTGATTTTCAGTATTTCACTGCTTATTTCTCTTTTAATAAAACATTCAGTAACAATAAGTGAGTGCTGTTTTTGTTGTATTTTTTAAATGTTCTGTCATATACAGGTTTGGCACAATGTTGCACATCTCTTGCACAAAGTATTTCTGAGTAAGCTGAGGTAATAGGAGCAAGTTTTCCCTTCGTTTAGATCGTTTCTTTCTATTTTTGTAAAAGTAGAATTATTCTAGTCCTAAATTCCCAGATTTTTCAAAGCATTTTATTAAATGGATCTACTTAATATCAAGTCAGAGAATCTAATTTATTCCACTACCATTCAATCATATTCAATTCAATCCCAAAGTCGTATTCTTTGTGAACAAAGCAGAGTATTCACTGAGCACAATGAAATTGTTTCTAAGGATTTGTTAAGTTTGAACAAGTTTTCAGTCAGCTTTCATAGAAAGTAAAACAGGTTTTTGCTCTTGTAGGAGAATATATGTGCTCAATTAATGGATAACTTAATGGGGGGGAAACGATCTCACTTTCAGCTTTTAAAAAAATAAAACTATAAAAGTAAGTAATTTAGAAAAGGGGGAGGTGTATCAGTTGCCCATATGATTATTTTCTTGTATAATAATCACAAGCCTGCTATTCAAGGTCTCAGTCTCTCGAATCAGCTTATGATCAGTATTTTTGTGCAGTAACAACCACTGGTCTCCTTAAGCTGGTAAACCTGAGGGCAGAGTAACACAGTAAGCCTTTTTTCTCAGAAAAAGGCCTGTTTGGTCAGTAATTAAATGATTTAACCGTCACAAAATAAAAGTGCATGTGCGTTTTCCTTCATGATAAATATTCTGTTTAAGATGGGAACACACATTAGGTTTTAGTTTTATTATGTGATGGAGCAAAAATCAAAGTTTTCTTGAAAGATTCAGATTTCTCTTTAGCACTGCTTAGAGAAAGTTGGTTATGGAGTTGATGTAGAGTCCATCTACAACCAGAAAAGATCCAGCTTATCTTGGATACTGTTAGGTTCCTCTTATGTTCATTTCAAATCTTAGGGAGCTCATTTGTGACTCCTTCTCTGAAAGATTTTACAACATTTTAAAGTCCAATTTTTATTTTTTGCAAGAATTAGAAGCTCTCTAGTGATTACACGCCCTGCTGAAAAGGATATTTTTGAATGTTATTTATGAGAGAAACACTTTTTGTGAAGTCATAAACCTAGGATTATTATAGTTCTCTATGTTATTAAAGTATTGTCAGACAAATACCATTATTTTGGTAATCCTATTTATTTCATGTAAGGAAAAAAATGTTTCATTTACTTATATAAAGCAGTGTTCACTTCTTGATGACAGAAATAATCATTTATGAAATTGTTCCAGACAAAATCTTGCCACACAAAATATGGCGAACAGGCTGACGTACTGTTTCTAAGTACGTCAAAATGACATCTACGGTGAGGCAGGAAGGTGAGAGCGGTGCAATCTGGGTGGAAATAAAATGCAGGCCCTTCTCCGCGAGTAGAAAATGAGCGTCAGCTGGGCGAAGGCTTGCCCTGAGCCAATCAGCGGGAGGAGGAGATGCGGAGGGCGGAGCGGGAGAACCACGCGTCCTTCAATAAATGAAAGAAAAGCTGTGCAGTCCCCCGAAGCGTGCATCTCTGAACACTGAAACTACACACAGGAACGGTAAGAGTTATTTAAATATTACACAGCGTACTTTGCTATGGCTGAGCATGCAAAAGCTGATGCGCAGGAGAAACCCGAGTGCTTTGCATCTTTCCTGTGCCGTTTGAGCAATAAAAGCGCATGAGCTGACTACAAAGGCTAATGGTGGCTGAAGCAAAACATCCTCTCGCACAGAAAGCACCAAGTTGGTATAGATGTGTGCACTCCCAAAATGAGTTATCTTTGTAGCAGCACTGCGTGAAACGTAAAATGCCGGGCTCACGTGGTTTGCAAACTGAAGCAAAAGCATCGATTAAAAGAAGTGCCGACAGTGGATTCTATGCACCAAACAGCGTCTTGTCTGCATCCTTTTATAGACAATGTATCAAACTTTTGTGTCTTGCAGGGCATCATGTCTGACAAGAAGGCGGTGATCAAGAATGCAGACATGTCTGATGAAATGCAGCAGGATGCTGTAGACTGTGCCATGCAGGCAATGGAGAAGTACAACATAGAGAAGGATATCGCTGCCTATGTTAAAAAGGTATGGTGCTCTCTTATTAAGTTGGAGAAATGTGACCTTTTGAAGAACTTTTACATCAGCATTGACCTTCATCTTTCTCATCTTTCCCGCAGGAGTTTGACAAGAAATACAATCCGACATGGCACTGCATCGTTGGCAGGAACTTTGGCAGCTATGTGACACACGAAACTAAACATTTCATTTACTTCTACTTGGGTCAGGTGGCCATCCTGCTGTTTAAGTCTGGCTAAGGCATGCACCCTTGTCACAATGTGCATGCTGCCACCTTTCTGCAGACATGCCTACCTCCTGGTCCGCTGCTTTCATCAATTACGTTTTTGCCAACTGCATACACAAACCATCGATCATGTCTGCACAGATGATTCATAGGAAGTCCAAGAATTAGGATCAGTCTGATCAGGCCCTCTGTCAGTGTTTGTAAATCTGTCTTTGTTATATCTGTTTTTGCTTTTGTGCAAGTTGGTTATGGAGTTGGATGTAGAGTCCATTATTTCAAACGAGTTTGTTGTAAAATAACTTATTTTTAGTGCATTAAAACGAGCAACAGAGTTTTTGTTCAAATGCCTTTAATTTCCAGGACTGTTGCTTGAACCTAATAAAAGCTGTGATATGTGGAGGTTTGTATGTGCTTTAACATTCCTGGTTATGCCTGTGAAAACTTGCAGCGATCCTGTTCTGTATGTCTGTAAACTCATTTGGTTGCCTGGTATTGTGACAGTATTTGTCGACAAATCAAATGTTGAGCACAAACCAATTTTGACAATTAAATAGTTCAAATAATGTCTGTGGATGCACTTTAATTTGGTTGTATTGCATGGCGTTATGCCTCACATCTGACATGGCCTTAACATCACCCTGATTGGTATTAAGGCTATGACAAGGTGTGGGAATTTTATGTAAAAGAATTTGAACCTTAAACTTGCAGTTGGAACTAAAAATTCATTAGAGGTGGCGTTGCTTTCATTGTACCAGTTTACTATCAAAGTAAGGAAATGATGGAATTTCAGTATACATAATGAAAATGCTCACATTAGCTGTCCAGTGAGTTGATGAAACAAGATGATTTAAGATCAAAAATTTGTTCAGATTCCAGTTCATTAATACTCTTACACAGCCACTCACAAAGCAGACTATATATCTTAATAGAAATCTAGTAAATTCTATATGATGGGCCTAAGATAAATTTGAGGGGGTTTTTTCTGTGTGTGAAAGGACACCATTGAAAACACTAACGGATTTTACTAGCTTTGGTAAAAAAAAACAGAAAATGAAGCAAAATGGGAGGACATTGGCTCTATAAAACTCAAAAGAGAACTGGATAAATGAGAAGCAGAGGGATCATCTCAGGTTTCAGCATTCTGGACTAAAAAGCACTTTTAATTTTAGGGAAACCTTGCAAGTGTGAATACACTGTGGCGTTCAGGGGTCTCAAACTCCAGTCCTCGAGGGCCGCAGTCCTGCAACGTTTAGATGTGCCTCTGCTGCGCCACACCTGAACAGAATAATTAGGTCATTAAGGCTCTGGAGAACTGATCTACACAAGGAGGAGGTCATTAAGTTATTTCATTCCAGTGTTTTGTATCTGTGGCACATCTAAAAACTGCAGGACTCAAGGCCTGGAGTCTGAGACCCCTGACCTAGAACATGTTACGTTGTTCTGTTTATAAAGAAAGACAACAGTTGATCCAAAACTTAAAAACTAGACTTAGTTCATTTATTCATTTAGCAATAACTCAAAGTTATCAGAGAATATTTAGTCATCTGAAATGAATAATATAAATTGGGTGACATTCTGGTCTACACTCCATGACCAGTTGGTGGCGGTTATTTACCAACCGCCACCAAGACGAAGAAGAAGAAGGACGAAGAAAAGTGCTTCCGGGTGATAAACATGTCGGCTCCTGTCGGGGTGTCGGCACCGGTGTTCGGCAGTCCTGCCGTCCCTGCCTTCCCGTCCATGGCTCTGTCGGCCGAAGCCGTTCCGTTCAGTCCCGGAGAGTCGGACTGCTCGCCGCCAGACTCTCTGTCGGACGCGGAGAAGCAGTTTTCCCGCTGCGCCGCAAGGCTTCGAGCCCTGAGGCCAGACTGCAGCCAGCTGAGAGAGGAGCTCAATCAGCTGTTTGACCAGCTGCTTTCAGAGAACTACAACAGGAGCTGCGAGCTTCCCATCACCATCCGACCAGAGGTAACACAATCTACCAACCAGCAGCCGCTCCTCTTCGGTCACTTGTAAGGGTTTCTTGGTTGTTATAAAGCGTCTTGATTCCCTTTTCCAGGATGTGTGTGTTTTGCTAAAGCACACCAGTGGCCTCGTACCTTTGAATCAAGAACATTTAGTTGTTAAATTCTGTCAACTTGTTCATCACCTCCTCAATCAGCTGAAGGTAAGAACGAGCATAATGCAAAAATCTACTTTTCCATCTAGGACTTTGTAAACGTGTTCAAAATCAATTTAAATGGATATATTTGAATTTATGGCTGTAGCCTCAGGCACCTGTTTACTCTTGTCTTATGTGTCTTTTTGGTTGTTCCTTGGATGGGCTGAATTGAAACCAATTTCGTCAAGCTTCTGTACAATGACAATAAATGATGATTCTGATATTCATACCCCTTTAACATTTTGAATATCTGGAGGTTGAAGTTAGATTTTCTGCCGTGTGCTGGAATATATTAACTTTTTATTGTGCTTGGATTTTCTCCAGGTTATAATGGATGGACAGACACTGGATGTGCTGGTAAACTATACTGCCAATGCCCTGAAACAGTGCAGTACATGGACACACTCAGATGTTCTCTTGGCACTTTCCACAGTTGTGTATGGTAATGGATCTCTGTGCCACCAGGTAGATTATCATTGTTCACTGCTTTTTAAACTGCATTTGTTATTTCCATGGCTTTAATTAAAGATTTGAATCTAACAGTGAACCGAGGAGTTTCTAAATTCTTATCCTTTCAATAATGTCCCTAACCTTTGTATATTCTTTAATAAACTCCAAAAATATCCCTTAAACAAGTTGACATTTAAACTCAGAGTCTTCAGTTTTCATATCTTTGAAGAGTGAAAAATAAATCAAATTTGTCAATAATTGTTCTACCAGAACCAGTCACAGAAATGTTTTCCTGTTTCAGTCATGTCTTTTCCTATTTGCGTTGAGATTTTGCTCGTTCACAGCTTGTCAGTGACCTGCTGTGTGAAGATGGAATCATTCTGCAGTATAGTTCTCCTTCCCAGCCAAATATCGAGTTGAGGCACGTTGCGCTCACCTGCATGGCCAACATCTGCCTCAGGTAGACTTCAGGATGTCCACATTTCATCACATTATAGAAATTACCTTCTATTTATCTCATTTTAGATTTTATGTGGTAGATCAACAGAGAATGGTGCTTAATTGTTTCCTAAATGTCTTTATACATACATATTTGAAATGTTACTTTAGGCTTCTTTTGTGTCATTTTGCCGGATGGCTGCGTGTTTTCCTCTGCAGGATTCCCGGTCAGCCACTTTTGGACGATCAGTACAGAAGTGTTTGTTTCAGACTTTTTCTGAAGACACTGCAGTCACCCAAACCTCCCAACACCGATGATCTCTTCTACTGCATGGTACCTACATCTGACCTGCTACAATAAGAAAATAGTTGAAAAATGCATGTTTGGTGATGGCTAACACTCTTTTTTTGCTATGTTTTGTTTCTTGCAGGTCATCCAGGCTGCTCTGAAGGGACTTCAGTTCTGTCTGTCAGTTGGGAAGTGGAAATTTGGAGGAGGAGAGGAGCTTGGATCTGTACTGGCTGCACTGAAGGTGGAAAAACGAACCATATTTCCTTCTGCATAAATCTGTCTGGTGAAGTCTATTCATTTGAGACCTACTGATTCTTTCCATAGAGGCTCATGTTCCAGGGAGCCCCTGGTTTGAGTGTCGACTGGCCAGAGGTAATTTACCCAGCGCCTCTTTCGCAGTATGAAAGTCTCTCTCCACCAAGGCCTACTGAACCACCAAAACCTTTAGAATCACCAAAGGAGGCTGATAAGACTGGAAAAGCTTCAGGAGTAAGAGGAGCCTTAGTGCTTACTGACTTTAGTACTTACAAAGGATTTTTCCGCATTTATTGCAAGGTGTTCACTTTTGTCTCGTTTAAGAAAAAAAAGAGGAAATCGAAAGGAAAAGGAAAGAAAACAAAACATGAAGAAAGCAAAGTGGATGACAGAGAGGAGGAAGATAAAGAAGCGGTGCCTGAAGTCTGCGGAGGCGGAGGGGACATCAGCAGAAATGATGTGGAGAGCCTAGCCAAAGCGCCCACCTCATTTCTCTACCCGTTCTGGAAGCTGAACAGTTCTGAATCCGAGTTTTCAGACATCGAAGGAAACGCACAAAGCAAATTAAGGTACACAGAGAGCTTTTTACATATTTGATCTTTTGATCACAGGACTCCTCCACTGTCTGGAAAGGTATTTATGAAATATGGTATTTCTTGTCCTCTATCCATTCATCCCTTTTTTTGTTTTGTTTTCTGCCATGAATTCAGTCGACTTTTGTTTTTATATTATAAAAATGATCAGGACAGGACAGAGAGCAATGTGTTGGGACCCTGTTTTAATGCCGGTTTTTTTATTCCCATCAACAAACTTTTCCATTTTGCTGTTTTAGAGTTTACCAGTGCCGTGTTCGTCAGTTAGCGCTGCACTGCATGCTAGCAGTAGTGAAAGCTGTCGAGAAGAGAACTCTGTATGGTTACTGGTCCTCCTTCGTCCCTGACTCTCCTGCTGGTGGACCCCCATCTCTAACTCTCCTTACAATTATACTAAAGGACCCCTCACCAAAGGTACAGCCAGTCACAAACATTTGCTTTGGTTTTCATCAGGATGTGTGAAACATTACACTTCGTGTTTAATTCATGTATTCTTTCTTATTCTAGGTGCGACTGTGTGCGCTTCAGGTGCTGTCGGCCATCTTGGATGGCTCTCGGCAGTTTCTGGCAGCGGCTGAAGACACGGCATCACCTCGAACGTCTTACACCCCGTTCTCCTTCATGCTAGCTGCTGCTATCAGAGAGCTGCACCGCGGCCTCAGCCTGGCTCTCCTGGCTGAAACGTCCTCTCAAACACTAACACAGGTCACAAAGGTGGGCAAGCTGATTTATCATTTAATGTTTAGGCAGCTCTTACAAGCAGGTATTTGTGAATGAGTTTGTCCTAATAAGAAAAAGATTTTTAATATCCAGAGTGCTATTCACACTGTTCACAATCAATGCATTAAGTCTGTTTTGAGTTTTCTCTAGATAAATGACTTGACTTTACAATTTAATATATTTGTAGAATTACACTTTGTCCACAGTTGCATTCTGCTTGAAATAAATATTTATGGGCGCGTCACATTGTATTGACTAACATCAAAGAGATTGGGTTTACCACCTGGAAGACAGGTGAACTGGAAGACAGTGGCCGTCTGCAGCATTGTTCTGTTGGCTGTAGGGGTGAAGCAGTGAAGACAACAAAACTCTTAAATACTTCATTTATGATGAAAATGACCATCACTCACCCTTTTGAATAATAAAATTGACCAAAATAATGTTAGTTTGTGCTGAAGGAAAACGTATGTGACTGAGACAGTGCTGCAGTCACGGAGTATCTCCTCTTCTGTCTGATAGTGCCTGGCGTTCCTGGTGACCAACGCTCCCTATCATCGCCTCAGACCTGGCCTGCTGAGCCAGCTCTGGAAACAGATTCGTCCTTATGTGCGCCACAGAGGTTTGTACCTCATCTCAATGACCTGTCTAGCTTTTTAAAGCTTCTCTCTGACTCTATGAATGCTCCGTCTACAGATGTGACTGTACGCGGGTCTGTGCTGAGACTCTACGGGGCGATGGTAACGGCTCAGGCCCCACTCCCTGAGGTGCAGCTTCTCCTCCAGCAGCCAGAAAACCTCGGCGGCGGCAGCATCTCCGGCTCGGTAACACCGCAGGACTCTGCTCTCAGCTGGAGACACAGGAACGGAGCGGCCTCGCCTGCTCGGACACCAGCAGCTTTCTCCCAACAAAACTCAAGCATACATTCCCCCCAGCTTCCTCACACACCGAGAGAGGAGGAGAAGTCGTCACCGTGGCTGTTGAAGCTGTGCGTTTCTCTGGTGACTCAGCCCAGAGAGGAGCAGTCAGACCATGAGGGAGCTGAAGGAGGCGCTGCTTTAGAGCCCTCTCCTGTTCGACTAGAAGCTCTGCAGGTAAAAGTTATGGAAACAACTTGTAAACGCTCTAAAGAAGCATTTCTCAAGACATGCTTTGTTTTTTTCTTTCAGGTTTTGTCCCATCTGGTACGCGGCTATTTCTCTCTTGCTCAATCAAGCCTGTATGAGATCGGGCAGGTGAGCGTTCGGTGCCTCGAGGAGACAGACCCCTCCATACAGCTACACAGTGCAAAGGTAAAGCTGTCTACCTCAGCTGCAAGCATTACACATGGTCACCAAACTACAGTAAGCAAACGACCTCTGTGGTTTTGTTGTATTTTTTAGCTACTAGAAGAGTTTGGTACAGGAATAATCCAACAGTACAGAGCTGAGAACAGTATTCCTGAAAGCTCTAAGGTTCCTGTGAACCAGGTAAGAACCTTTACTACGGTCTTGGTCTGCAACTATTATATTATTAATCGATTATTAACATATTTTTCATCAAGTCACTCCAGCCTTTTTTATGTAATACTAGAGATGCATTAAAATGCAAATAAACAATTCAGATCCTTTTTTAAATGATAAAATTTAAAAGATGCAATAACACAGCATTCCTTTAGTGAATTTGAACTGGGTGAAGCTAAAACTATGCCGCTTTGAGGAAAACATATTTACAAACAAGGTTGTTTTTTATCTTGAATGCAAAATGTGCATATTTTATAAAATTTTGGCTTAATTACTGCTCTGCATTCAATGTTTTTCAGTCTTGTTTGAGTCTGTATACTCCAGTTGATTATTAGTCGCTTACTAAATTAGTATTCCCTAGTTAAGACAGATTTAAGAGTTTGTTGTAAAAGCTGAAGGCTCAGCGTTTCAGAAGATTAAACATTATGTCATGATGGGTTACAGGACGCTTCCAAAATCACACAAATTTAAAATGGATAAAACTAAATGACATCCAAATTGCTTGTAATGGACCTTATGCCAAACATTCAGCTTGGATTGTGCTCATGTCATGTTAGCCACCTGTGGAACGTGTCCTAATGCGACGTTTCCTGCTTGTAGGTGGTGGAGTTTTGGTTAGAAGTGTTGAGTGGGCCACTAAATGCAGCACTACAAAACGAACAACATCCCACGCTACAGGCAAGCGCCTGCGACACGCTCGCCTCCATCCTGCCACAGGCCTTCGCTCAGCTGCCTGTGAGTTTCTCCTTTGATCACCTTCTAATTTTCTGAAGAGAAAATTGAAATTCCTCCAGCTGTATTTGCAATCTTGTTTTTCAGGATAAAACCCAGCTGATGTGCATCACCGTGCTGCTGGGCCTGACCTACACCGAGAACTATCTGGTGAAGACTGCAGCCGTCAGGGCTTTGGGAGTTTACATACTGTTCCCTTGTTTGAGAGAGGCAAGTAATCAGTAAAGACCAGCATCTGCGCGGTTAGGAAAAACAGTCATCTGAATGTTTTCAGATATTCTCTTATTATATTCTTCCCTCAGGATGTGATGTTTGTGGCTGATACTGCGAACATTATCCTCGCCGCCCTTGATGACCGATCTACAAACGTCCGTGCAAAAGCTGCGTGGTCTTTGGGAAACCTCACAGACACACTTATCATTAATATGTAAGACTGCTTGGGTTCATAAAGCAGACAGAATAGGGTGAAAAGTCTGGAACTTCCTCTTAAATCAGCAGCAACATACTTAAAGGTGGACATTACTGGAGATTTCAACTGAACACTCAATAAAACAGATTTTGGAATTGATTGGTTTGGAACCTCAACTTTATAAACATTTTATTCATGATTAAAATCCTGATCAGCGCCAGAATATCAACCAAATTAAACAAACTCTGTACTCTATCCCTGGTAGAGTGGTCAAACAATCAGCCAAAAGGGTACAAGAAATTTGTTGAGGCTCACAGAAAATGTGAAGTTGAGACACAAGTTGCAAAGAGGCATTTAAACTAATAATATATCATCTGCATGAATAACTTTGACCCAATACAGAAAATTACCAAAAAATCAAACTTCTGCAACAAGAACAAACAAATTCTTGTTGTTTGTTGTATCAAAATTCCATCCAGACTAAAAAACACTTTAAATTCATCATTTGAAAACTGAGAATCAATTACCTTCACGGCAATAATGACTGTAAACTTCTGGACCTGATCTGTATCTTTCTCTATCTTCAGGCAGAATATAGGTGTGGATTTCCAGGAAGAATTGTCCGACATGCTTCTGCTGAAGATGCTGCAGGCAGCAACTCGAGCATCTGCAGACAGAGACAAGGTGAAAAGAAAAAAGAAACGCATTCACTCAGATTTACAGCAGTAACCCCAGATCTCCTGAGGGCAACGTGTTCAAACTAATATGCTACCTTGTTTTCTTCTCCTCTAACCTTCCAGGTGAAGTGCAATGCAGTGCGAGCTCTTGGAAATCTGCTTCATTTCCTGCGTCACAGTCAGATGACTCGGCCTGTTTTCCAACGTCCACTGGAAGACGCGGTTCGTGCTCTGGTCAAAACCGTCCAGTCGGAAGCAGCTATGAAAGTCAGGTGGAATGCCTGCTATGCACTGGGAAATGCCTTCAGAAATTCCTCCCTGCCACTTGGTAACTATATTTTTTTTAAAATTTCTCTTAAGAGTCTAGAGATTCAAGTGAATATTTTGCAAAATTCACTTTTTATACTTTCAGTTGGGTCTCGACTGCTTCTAAAAACTGTCCAGGCATTAAAAAAAAAAACTCAAATGTTTTTTGGGAATATGTTCATGTTTTTTGGTTTCTGGAAAACAAATAATTTCAAAACCTTCTTTGTAGAGTCACAACAAGGTGCACAGCGCCGTTATCTAGCAACCCCAGCGATCCCAGTCTGTCACCCTAGCAACCCAAGCAGAGCTCCAGCACGTTTGGTTGTTGACTTACCAATCAGAAACCACTTGCTACATTCCTGTTGGTTGTGCAGGAGGCTCCATTTCTGCTTTTCGAAGTTAATGTTGTATAATTACGCATCTCTTTTCATCTGCTGAAACTTGATGAAATGTTGAGTTGGGGGGGCGTGTCTAGCAGAAGCTTACTTGGATTTAAAGTGACAAGATGTCCTTAAAAAAACAGCTCATTCTGAAAGGTCAAAATATTCAGAATTGATCAGACAAAAATCTCATTATCTAAGAATGATTTTGTGCAAAAAATGTAATAAACATGTTTTGTATAACCCATAGACCTTTCCTAACCTAATTGAAGGGAGCATTATAAGTCCCCTTTTAGGAGTAGCTAATGATTTAGATCCAAGTCTAAATTTACTTAACTAACTTTCCGTCTTGTAGTTGTTGGATTTTGCTGATGTCGAACATTACAGCTGGCCTTTGTTTCTTTCTTTATGACAGAAACGGCTCCATGGTCTCAGGATGCCTTCTCCGCCCTCTGCCATGTGGTCACCTCCTGCAAAAACTTCAAAGTCCGCATCAAGTCGGCTGCCGCCCTCACGGTGCCAGCCCAGCGCAGCTGCTACGGTGACACAAAGCGCTTCAGTTGCGTGTGGCGCTCTCTGGCCGCAGCCCTGGAAAACAGCGAAGACGCGGTCGACTTTCTGGATTACCGCTACAGCGCCAGCCTGCGACACACGCTCTCCGAGGCTCTGTTGCACCTGCTCAGCCTCGGCACGCTGCAGGACATGCCTGAACTCAGCGCGTTGTTGGCTGGGGAGGAGGGCAGGGGCATCAGAGAGCATTTAATCAAGTATCTTAAAGCGGAGGAAGGAGAAGGAAAAACAGGAGGAGAAAATGAAGCAGGAGAAGAGAGGAACTCTGGGGAGGAGAGTGGACAACTGCAGCAAAGACTGGGTCGACTCCAGGAGACACTTGTCAGACTTAAGAGCCTGAAGGTTGAAGAGGAGGGAGGGGAGCAGGAGAAGGATGTGGTGGTTCATTTCCTCGAGGATCTGTTGAAGATATGTGAGGAGTTTTAGAAATATACTTTAACCTGAGTTTATCTTAAATCAGGCTGGAGCAAAATGTAAGGAAAGAGCAGATCAGTCTTGATATATTTGAACAATATGTTTTCAGAAGAATTAAAATCTGCTTTGAAGATGAATTTGTCCTTCAGATTTCAAGCGTTCACAGCAGATGTATGTGTATATATATATAAGTGCAAATTTACACAAATTATTAAAAGAAAACTGAGCTGAAATAAAAAGTTGAGGGAGGAGAAGATCCCCAAACCTGACCCCCAACTCGGACAGGTTCTCCGGCAGGTGAAAAAAGCCTCACTGGAATCATCATCCCTTTTATTTCTATACTGCTACATTGTTTTCTGTTGTATTTAGTTAACAAAAAAAAAAACACTTGTACTTGCCTAAAATCTTTGATCTGTATTTTATCATAGTCATAATCAACTAACTGAAGTCAAGTCACCAAATTATTCAATGACATTTTTTTGGAAGCATTAGTATTGGTATCTGCAATACTAGCCTTGTATTTACTTGATTTCGGATCAATACCAGAGTTCCCAGTATTGCACACACCTACATGAACCACACTACACCGTCGTTAGCTGGATATGGCTGAGTGTACAGATATATTTTACATCTCTTGTATTATTGTAGGATTTCTGCTGCCTGAAAATAGATTGATACCTTTGTTGTTTTTCTGATTCTTCCAAATTTTTCTTCCGTCACAAAACTACAGTGCCTTTCAAAAGTATTCAAACCTCTTGAACCTTTTGACATAGCCACTTGTGTATGTGTATTTTAAAATATATTGTGAGGTGGAAGGTGAAGGGTATTTGGTTTTCAATTTTATTTTTTACAAATAAAATTTTAAAAGCTGTGGTGTGTGTATTCTGGCACCCCTTATCCAATGTGATTAAGATCCAAGCTAAGTTTTGTGTTTTGATATGGTGCCTTTAATGGTGAAAAGTACAATGTACATCACTAAATGTCTTCTGGATTGTTGGGGTAAGTTGCTCTTAGAGGATTGTTTGATCATGGCAGGATTTTTTTCAGGAAAAATAGGCTTTTCTCAATTGTACAAAGAGCTAACCCAGTTCTATCAAATTCTGATATTTTCTGCAGAATGTCAAATTTTTCAACACATTTTGCCGTCAGGATGCCACCAAAAGTCTGTATTTGCACCACAATGTGGTAACATAAACTAAGAGTTTTTGATGCCGATTCAATTACATGTACTTGTGTTTTATAGCTTGACATTTTTTAACTGTACTTTTTGTGTGTGTTGTATTTGTTGCTGCCTCTCAGGCCAGGATTCCCTTGAAAAAGAGGTTTTTAATCCCAATGGGTTTTTATCCTGGTTTTTATAAAGGTTAAATAAAAAAAAATAAACATGTGTATTAATTGTTGCGTTTCATCTGATCAGTCTTCGCAGAAATCAATAATTAATTCAAAGTGCCACCATAAAAGAACCACAGCACAAATGTTTGACGGAAAACGTCTAAACCACGTGTGTAGTACCAGCAGTGGCCACCAGGGGGAAGAAGAGGCTGGAATGCGTATGAACCGGATGTTGATTGTCTTTGCGTGGATTTTTCGCAGACCACGCTGCTGCCACGGCAATGGACACATTCGAGCTGTTTAGGAAACTCGGAGCCGGGGCTAAATTTGACTTAAAGAGATTTGGTCAAGATGCTGCTCGGTTTAAGGTACTCTTGATAACAATTCTCGGCGGAAGTAGCAGCTAACACTAATAGTCGCTGCTATTGGCTAGCAGTGATAGCTGTTGCTTCTCTGGTTTCTCTTCCCTTTAGATGATTAGCTGTGGTGTTATTATACAAGCCACCATGGTAACGGCAGAACCTGCATATGTTCTGACCCATTGTGTAGGTGGCCAGGTCTCAGGGCGGAGAAACGTCGCTGGATTCCCTGTCTGCGATCAACTACTTCGGCACAGGAGCAGCTAATGGAGCCCAGAGCTGGACCCAGAGAGCGACCCAGGATGAGGAGGGCATCGAAAGTGGAGATTCTGAAGTAGGAGGCAAAAGAAAACGCAAAGAGCGACCGGGAGAAGTGAGACACAAAAGCAAGAAGACGGAAAGCAGCCGGATGGTGGAGGACGGTAAAGGACGCAGAATCCATGCTTGTTTCTCAGGATTTTTTTTTTCTTACTGTTTTAAATTTTAGGAGTGACAATATTCGGTAAACAAGAAATAGTTTTTAATTGTGAATTAAGGCATTTATACATACAGCTACAGAAGTACGTTTTTTTTTGTTTGTTTTTTTTTACCAGCTTTGTACTTCTAGAGATTAAATGTTTTGTCAATTCTTCTTTGTAAAAGAGCTCAACGTCAACCATATTGGATGGAGAGCTTCTGTGAAGGACAGATACAGTTCTGTCTGTATCAAAAGTGTCCATCACTTTGACCGAGAGATCGGATTTTAAATGACAAATGTGAAGTGATGCTTGTAGCAGTTTGCCTTACTGTAGGTACAAATTGTATTGTGTAAAGTTAATTTTTCAGAGTATAAGCTCTCTTCTTTGTTTTTAGCTCCAGCTAGTGGTGAACCACTGACTGAGACCCAGAGAGGCGGCATCACCTGGACCTCGTCCTTGGACAGAAAGATCCAAAACGTACAGAAGGACGGGACGGAGAAATTCTCGCTCAAGAGGCTGAAGCATCTTCATCAGGAAAAGGTCTCCTCTCACTGAAACCCCCAGAAAGAGATTTTTGTCTGCTTTTGTATAAATTGGATGCCCAGGAAAAGAACTCTACACTCCTTAAGGCTTTTTTTCTTTCTTTCTGGGTTTGGCTTTAAGGTGAATCGCATTCGCGCGCAGCACCGTATAAACGTCCATGGCTGCGATGTGCCCGACCCGGTTTGCTCGTTTGAGGAGCTTCAGTCCGAGTATCATCTCAACCCGCGCGTTCTTCAGAACCTCAAGGATGCAGGACTGAACACGCCAACGCCGATACAGATGCAGGCCATACCGCTCATGATGCATGTGAGTTAAAATACTTTGCGATTGGCCAATCAGAGCACGGATCTCAGTTGTCTTTTTTATTTGAGATTATTTCCGCCAGTCTGGTTTCTCTTTTAGGCTCGGGAGCTGTTGGCGTGCGCTCCGACCGGATCTGGAAAGACTTTGGCCTTCTCTCTTCCGCTGCTCGCCCACCTGCAGCGGCCTGCAAACCTGGGCTTCAGGGCTCTGGTCATCTCTCCGACCAGAGAACTGGCCAGCCAGGTACACACACAGATTGTTTCTACCCCAGTCAGGATAACAAAATTTACTGGATGATAAATTGTCTCTGAAATTATTGCGGTAAACAATAATATTGTTGTTTTGAGACCATTTTCAAGCATTATATTGATGATGGCACAATAATGCAAGTTCACCGTCTCAAAGACTAAGACACTTTAATTTTGTACAGAACACTCCACACTGAAACTGGAAGATAGTTTATATATCCAAAATAACACAGAAACAAAAGCAATAAAAGGAAATAAAAACGACACACAACTGAAACCATGTGCAAAATGGATTATGAGCTCTGTAAATTAAATTAATGGAAAAAATCAAAATGGAAATTATTGAACTCATTTTAATTCATCATGCAATTAATGAATCAATTGCTTATCGCAACAGGCTTGTTTCAGACCTTATTTTTGTGTAATTCACCTCTTGCTAGTGTCGACTGTGGATTTATCAAATACCTATTATAATATCGATCAAGTATTGGTTGCAGTTAGCGCTCACAATGCTTTAGATACTGTGCTTCACTTGTTGCAGAGGAATAATATGCAGAAATTTAAGTTTACTTGTTTAATAGTTTATTTTATCTTGTTGAATGTTAAACAGAAAGTAGCTTTATTAAATCTGAAGCAGAGCTTTAACTTCATCTTCCATCTAAGATTTCATTTTTAGGTTAAGATACAGTGAATCTTGTGGATCTTCTTGTGACCGATGGCTTAATGAGTTTCATTTGATCCTTTCTAGACTCTCCTCAAAACTATGGCTTTAACTTTATGGCTTTAAAAAGGATACGAACACTGAGAAAATTCCTACGGGGGGCTCAAGTAGACTCAATGCTTAAATTGAACCAAAAGTAGCTTTAATAAAGTTTTAGTTTGAGTTTTAGTTTGCACATGTTGCCTGGTTATTGCGTCCTTTACTGTGGTGTTGTTACAGATGTGTGCTCTGTTCGTAGGTACTCTTTCCATGTTAGCACTCAGCTTTGTTGTGTTGTGTTCAGACCTACAGAGAGCTGCTGCGCCTGTCAGACGGAGTCGGCTTTAGAGTTCACATCATCGATAAAGCTTCCCTGGCAGCGAAGAAGTACGGTCCACAGTCAAATAAAAAATATGGTGAGTGGTCGCAAATGTTGACTTTTATAAAAGATCTCTTTTATTGAGATCTTTCATTTTTGTTTCTTATTAAATCATGTGAATTTTTTAATGTTTTTTTTTTTTTTTTGTGCAGACATACTCGTCAGCACTCCCAACAGACTGATCTACCTCCTCAATCAGGATCCTCCAGGAATCAACCTGAGCAGGTATTATTTATCACACTTCTCGTTTTGTTAATTTAACGTCTGTCTTCACTCCGGACACGTCTCTTGTTTCACAGTGTGGAGTGGCTGGTTGTGGACGAGTCCGATAAGCTTTTCGAGGACGGGAAGACGGGCTTCAGGGAGCAGCTGGCGACCATTTTCCTGGCATGTTCTAACGCCAAGGTGCGCAGGGCTTTCTTCAGCGCCACCTGCACGCCGGAGGTGGAAAAGTGGTGCCGCCTGAACCTCGACAACTTGGTTTCTGTCAACATCGGACACAGGTAGCGCTCTGCCAGTAGAACTGAATACCTCTTTGTGTTTTAACATAATAATGCTGTAAAAAATGTTCAGAAATACAGCGGTGGAGACGGTGGAACAGGAGCTGCTGTTTGTCGGGGAGGAGAACGGGAAACTTGTGGCCATGAGGGACATCATCAAAAAAGTAAGGAGTGCTTTTTTTGTATTTTTGAACCTTTTTGTTGGTGGAGTGAAGCATGTTTTCCTCTTTGTGCTCCAGGGTTTCCTGCCTCCCATGCTGGTGTTCGTTCAGTCCATAGAGCGAGCGCGGGAGCTTTTCCACGAGTTGGTGTATGAAGGGATCAATGTTGACGTGATCCACGCTGAACGAACACAGCAGCAGGTAGAAAGAAACACACACCACACACACATTCTTACTGTCTAGCCATCTGTTATTCGATCCTTTCATTCTCAATTAGCTGCCCATCCATTCATCCACGAGCTTATCTATCTTTCCATCCTTCTCCTTAAATATTTGTTTTATTATTTTTACTCTTATTTTTTTATTACGGTACTATAAATAGAAATGCTGCTCCTGGAAAGAACTTGGCTTTTATTAAACAGGCTGCTGCAGGACTCCAGCGACATAAAGTCGTGTTACTTTACAGCTAAGCAGCAAACAACAACTGCATTGGATCATATTTTTAAAGATATTATTGTTTGATGCTCTCATGGATCTAAGAGTCAGTGAAAAATAGTAAAAGTAACAATTCAAGTATATTTTTGAGTTTTTCAGGCTGGTAAACATCATCATGAGGAATTTATTAGTGTGATGAATGAAAATACTATAAATACAATTGGGGGCGTGCCGTGGTGGCGTAGTGGTTAGCGCGACCCGTATTTGGAGGCCTTGAGTCCTCGACGCGGCCGTCGCGGGTTCGACTCCCGGACCCGACGACATTTGCCCCATGTCTTCCCCTCCTCTCCTTCCCCGTTTCCTGTCAGCCCACTGTCATATAAGGGACACTAGAGCTCACAAAAGATCCCCTGGAGGGGTAAAAAAAAAAAATACAATTGAAAAACATAATGGGATAGTTGATGGTACGATAATAGTGCATCGTTTCCGTATATCCATCTGTTTGTCAGTTCATTAGAATCAGCCTTCACCGTCATTGTACAGAAAAACAACGTTTCAGCCTGCATATCTGTCCATGCATTTATCCATCTGTCCTTTAATCTGTCCACCACTATCCGTCCATCAAAGTGAGCATTTGTATTTGGACATTGAGTCTGGAAAAGTTTAGAGTCTAACCAAGTAAACAGTGCAGGAAGCCCAGCATGGTTCATGGCGTCCTGACTGGCTGCTGCGTTTCAGAGGGACAACGTGGTGAACAGCTTTCGCTCCGGGAAGATTTGGGTGCTGATCTGCACAGCTCTGCTCGCCAGAGGAATCGATTTCAAAGGAGTGAACCTGGTGCTGAATTACGACTTCCCCACCAGCGCCGTGGAGTACATTCACAGAATCGGTGGGTTCATTGGAGGACTACTGTTTCAGCAATATTTATTTATTTGACTTTGAGATTGTCTAAAGTAACCACGTTAGTCGAGGATTTTGTGGCAGTGTAAATTATGTAGAATTTATTAAATGCTTTTTCATTCTTGTGGTTTTTTTTCTCATGAATCTCTGTCTCTGTCCCTCAGGCCGTACGGGTAGAGCTGGACATCAAGGGAAGGCCATCACCTTCTTTACAGAAAATGACAAACCGTTGTTGCGCAGGTACAAAATAAACCGATTATGTTCGAATAACCAGGAGGGAAAGCTTGAGTTAGATGTCGTATACATTCTGTAACCTAAGCTGTTATGGAGGATTGGCAAGATAAAGGCTCTTTTCCCTTTTTTCTTTTCTTTTCTAACATCTACATGTTTTCCTCATCTGAACAGCATTGCTAATGTTATAAAACAAGCTGGGTGCCCTGTGCCGGACTACATGATTGGCTTCAAAAAGATCCACAGGTAAGTCAGATTAGTGATTATAACCAAGTCACGCTGTATATCAATTACACAAAGTACTGCCTGCAGGGAACCCCTTCCTGTTTTAAGTTTTGATCATCATACTTTGGATATTTTGTTTTTCTTTCAGCAAAGTAAAGCGAAGACTTGAGAAGAAACCTCCCAGTAGGAGCACCATTTGCACAACCCCTCGCTTCCTCATGAAGAAGAAAGTCAAAGCTGAGAAAAAAGAACAAAAGAAAGGGTCAAACAGCAAACAGAAAGGAGAAAACGGGCCTCAGACAGCGCAACAGCAGGGCAAGAAGAAGAAGACAAAAGTTCAAAAAGCAGGACAGAAAAAAGGAAAACCTAAAGCAGCAGCTCAGAAAGGAGGATCAAAATTAGCAGGAGCCAAGTTACAAAAGTAAGCACGGGCTTCACCAGTTGCTTGTTGAAGAGTAGTTCATGAACACCTTAGAGTTTAAATAAATTAATCACTTTCACCAAAAATGCGTATAGGAAAACATTAAATGACTTGTGAATAATATTGAAACTTCAGGACTAACTATAGAAGAGGTACATGTAACAATAATGTTCTTTGTCTTTTTTTAAATCAGGAAAAACGGATGAAAAATTTACAAAAGGACAAGAGGACGGTGGTTCGGTGTTGTAGTGGACTTTATTTTCATAAACATTCTGTTGAATGGTTTCACAGTTATGGATTTTATAATCAGAATAAAGAAAAACCTTTTATACTTTGTCATTTTGCAGCCTTTTGTCTGTTCATCCATTTTGTCATTAAAAACCTGTCTTATCAACATTATCAGGAATTGCACTGTTTGGTGTTTGTGCTTACAGATTGTTGCAATAAATTAGAATATCATTGAAAATTTCATTTATGTCAGTAACTGACTTCAAAAAGTGAAATCTATAGATTACAAAGAGTAATATGCTCACAACTTTTCTATGACTTTAGATTATTATGGTTTACAGATAAGCAAAACTTTTAATAAGGTTACAAGTGCTGTTGCTGAAAAGCTGGTTGTTTAGAGTGGCACATCAATCTATATTCCAGGAAGGTTAAGTAGAAGGAAAAAGTGTGTCAGAAAAATTTGCATAAGCAAAAGAACCATGGGAAGGTTATGAAGCAAAGCCCACAGTGAACCTTTTTTGAGAAATAAATAAAAGATGTCTTATGTTAAACAAGGAGGGCTGAAAGGATGGTGGCAATTAGAGTTGGAAGTAAGGCTGGAATGAGATTTGGAATTAGTGTTGGAAGGAGGATTAGACGGAGGATTGAATAGAAAATTGAAAGGAGGGTTCCCTCCAATCCTCTCTCTAACCCCCTTTCCAAATTTAATTTCAACTCTCCCTTTCGGTTTCTGGAGGTCATTCAATTCTTTATTTTGGATTTTGCTTGTTGTTTTGCTCAGTCATTTTATGCCCAGTTCTTAGAATAAAAAGCACAGTGTGCAGCATATGTGTGTGCTTAAGAAAATGAGTGAGAATAATTTAAATCCAAGGAAGAAGTATTAGGTTTGTATCAATTCAACTAAAGAAATGGGAAAAATGTGACGGGCTGCTTTAACAAAGTGCCTGGCTGACTGTCACAGATTGATCATCTCCATGACAGGCCGCATTGATGCTGTGATTAGTGTAGAAAGAACCCTGATGTGTTGAGAGCTTATACTGAACATGCGAACAGGTCTAATCTTTTTAAAAAAATTTTATTCGTAGTATGACATATTCACAGGTTTGAGAAAGTAAATTTTTAAGTTTCTATTTGCTGTAAGCCATAATAAAGTTTTAGTAATTCAATTTAATTACAGAGATAAATGTATCTCTCTAAATTCTAATTTTTTGAGACAGGCACCTGCATGTGATAAAAGAGGGCGCTACCATTAGCTGACTGTGTGATATCGCGACAATGCTGCGAGATCTCGCCCTTGCATTATACTGCAGGAAACCCCACCTGTTCTTCCTTTCTCAACATGGCACCGAAGGCGAAGAAGGAAGGTTTGTGAATCCTAAAATTGTGAATGAATAAATCGCACATTTTGTGATTATAACGGGTCCAACAGTAAACACAGACGATTCGCTTGAAAGTATATATCAGCGTCGCTATACAAGATCTAGTTTCACAGTTGCCAACTTGTTTAATATGGTTGTGATTTACATTGAGAATGTGATAGAGGGATTGTAGCTAAGCTAACGTGAGCGCTGATGTTGCCGACAAAACGTGGTCTACTTGGTCATTAATTTAACTTCTTTTGCCGACTCTGTGATGGATTTGGTATTAAAAAATGGTTTCTGACAATATATTGCTAACCATTTGTTTAAACATCAGTCATGTTTTGCTGTTAGCATGAAATTTAGCAACATGAGCGTCTTGAGTGTGGAAATGCTAAACTGTCGGACGGCCGTCAACATTTTCTTCAAGGCGTGAAACGACCCAGTGTGGTTTGAGGGGTTTTAGTTGAATCTTGGGAGAATTAATCATTTGAACTCAATTATGAAATCTAGCATCCATGTTGATGTGCACATTTTTGTAGCTGTATGACTTAAAATGAAGACTGGAAATGATACCTTTTGTGATTGAGAGGCATATGAAGGTTAACTTGTTTGATTCTGATGTTTTTGACACTTTTATCCTGAGGAGGAAAGTTTTGATCAGACAAATTTTGTAGCCGAAATCTTATAAACTGTAAATATATTAAGGAGCAAGACTCAAGGTCCAAGTTCTGGCTAGCACTGTTCGCCATCCAGTGTTTTAACTTAACTGTTTTTTTTTGTTTTTTTTAGCTGTCCCTGCCAAAACAGAGGCCAAGTCAAAGGCTCTGAAGGCAAAAAAGGCTGTGCTTAAAGGCGTACACAGCCAGAGGAAGAAGAAAATCAGGACTTCTCCCACCTTCCGTCGCCCTAAAACCCTCCGTCTCCGCAGACAGCCCAAGTACCCTCGCAAGAGTGCTCCTCGCAGGAACAAGTAAGTTTTTAGACCTCCAGCGATGAAAAGGCCAACAAAAACACGGTGCACATGATGGTAAATGCGATCAAAGTATGAAAAAATCATGAGTCCAATTTTATTAACTACTGATGCACCTCAGTTAATGTGCTATTTTAGTTTAGTCTGTTTTGTTTTGAAGCTTTGTCTACTTGAAATAATCTAATGTTAAATGTATTTTTAAAATAATCTTCCAGGCTGGATCACTATGCCATCATCAAGTTCCCCTTGACAACAGAGTCTGCAATGAAAAAGATTGAGGACAACAACACTCTTGTATTCATTGTGGACGTCAAGGCAAACAAACATCAGATCAAACACGCTGTTAAGAAGCTGTATGACATCGATGTCGCCAAAGTCAACACACTCATCAGGTAAGACAGCCTGGTCCATGCTGTGCTTTTGGTTTCCTCGATAAAATATTGCATATATATATGCACTCTGCTCTTTAATATAGAACCCAACATGGGTCATATATGATTCCAAATAACTGTAAAATGACTTTCATGGACTACTTTTACTTATGTTTACTCGCATTATTTGTTCAGGCCTGATGGCGAGAAGAAGGCCTACGTTCGGCTTGCGCCAGATTACGATGCATTGGATGTTGCAAACAAGGTGAGTTTTATTCCAGCAGACCGATGCTGTAATGTTCTATTTTATAGATCCCTGTATTTTGTAACTCTGCGCATGTGATGTAAACATCATTTTGATCTGAATGTCTGATGCATTCAAAGGAACCACTGATGCCAGATGCTGCAGTATTAGATTAACTACTTTCAATGAGCTTTATGTTATTCATGCATTTTTCTTTTTTTTTTTGTAGATTGGCATCATCTAAACTGGCTGAATATAAGTGGAAGAATAAATATTTGTAAAAACTAAATTTGTGTCTTTGTATGCTTTAAGAGACGTCACCAAACCTTTTGTATGTATATTACACACTTGCTATCATTGATTGGTAGGAAACTAAAGTTTTATGTTCTGGTATTTACACCTAGGGATTGGCAAATTGTGAGACTTTTATAATGAAATTTTAATGCTATTACATGTTTTCTGCACTTCTGTTTATGTAGGCGTAGGCAATATGTTGAAAGATGAGAACATGATTAAAATGTCTTAAAGCAGAGATCATGGTATCTAAGTAGATTCATAAAATAACTTCTGCAGCAAGAGTGTTTTTTTATTGTAATTTTAGACAAAAAAGTTTGAAAACTGTAAGTACATTTTTTGTTGCAAGTTTCTCAAAACTTCCTAGTTATGTTATATTAATTTGAAGTTACTAAGCTAACTTCAGCTGTTTTCATGAGCCCATATTTTAAATGATTTTAAATGAACTCCCAAAAATGTAATATAATCTATAAATATCTAAACATGCCACAAATATTTAGAGATTTGTGGCATGTAAATGGTTTCCAAACTCTAGTGGAAACAGTTTATAGATTTTCAAAAACCTAAAATAAAAAATGTGATGGATTTAAATCGTATCCTTGCACAAATGACACATTTACATCACCTTTTGAGTTTTACTGGTTTAATATAATAAAAAGCATTGTTACAGTAATACAGTGGATTTTTAAAGAAATTATGGGTTTTACTTACATATAAGGTTATTATTGCACTGATTGAAGATTGCACATTCTGATACAAGAAAAAAAAGTGACTACTTTCAGACTGAACTGACAAATGATTCACATCTTGAGTAAACCTTTTGGGTTTATTTCAGTTTACATGAAATAGCCACAAAATGGCTAAAAGTAAAGCCTTTCCTTTTACATTTTTACAACACATTTTGCTTTATGACAGAAAGGTTCGAACTGTGCCTTTAACAAGGCCTCTGCAGATTGGGCACTTCCGCAGGGATGGTGCGCACTCCTTGCACACTACTAGGTGACCACATGGGATGAAGACGATGTTGACCTCTTTGTCCATACAAACTTTGCAGGTACGCTCCTCCTGCAGGCGCCGCAGCTGCTCCTCCATTGGTAGGTCTGTGGAGTCGGACAGAACATTTCAGTCAATTATGCTCATAAGAACCTGAATCTATCTTCACAAAAACTAAACCCCGTACAAATACAGTTGCACCACCTAGTGTTAACATCGTGTAGTGACAAATACAAAATGTACTTTTCTGTGAAATTCAATACAAAAACTGACAAATCACAAGTGTTGAAAAAACCTCAATACAACCTTAACACAACCTCTGCTATAAGATAATTTTCCTTGTAGAAATGTTACAATCTGAGGAAGAAATCTTTATTACCTGAAAGATCTTGGCTTGGTGAAGAAGCTTCATTCGACTGAGCTAAAAGGGGGAAACAAAACGTGTCAAAGTCAGGCTTTGATTTAAAAACAAAAAGAACGGTGTGCTTTCAGAGTAAAATCTTGACTTTGAGTTTCATCTTACTACAGTCCATTTCAGATTTTTCTAGCAAGTTTTACAACTGAAGTTGACCTCTGATTCCTTTTAAAAATCTGTGTGAATAAATGTTCCCCAAATTTTTCTTCACTGCATTTCTGTTACATTTTCCAGAAAAGTTAAGATTTTAGTTTTTTAATCATTATTTATTCTCTCTCTCTATATATATATATAAAAAATATAAAAATATTTGGATGCCCAGAAATCATTTGATTTTCTTTTATTTTGTCCAAATATTTTACGACTAGATATCTCTAATCTGGATTATTCTACATTAATGACATCTATTTGAAGCACAGTGTGCGATTCATTAATTCAAATGCGATGTTGTGTTGAGCATTTAAACCAGTTTGAAATCCAGTGGATCATTTAGAATTTCTATCTAAACACTGAAGCTGTGAAAAGACCATTTTTTGAATCAATGTGGCATTTATACGTGTTGTTCTTTAAATTAACTCAAAACCTAACGCAATGGCTTTGTGCAAACAAAACATAATAAACATCATACAAATACAGAAACTCTTTACCGTTGCAGAAAATCAACATTTCTATAAAATCAAAGCGTGTTCAAAGTTGAAAAATGATGCAGCTAAAGTCCATACTTCTCAGGTCTGTGTTGGTGTCCTGTGGTGATGTCATACCCATGAGGTCTCTGAGCAGGTGGACGTCGTTTTTCTGGATCCAGTTGCGGAACACCTCGGCAGCAGCGTTTCCTTTGTTGAGGACGAGCTCGATCAGCCTGGCAGTTTGCTGCTGGGCAGAGGTCTGGGCCAGGAGGCCGCTGTAATCCTCAGCAGCTGCAGGTGAACAGAGACCAGTCAAAAAACTAAAACTTACAGGAAACCAGCAGAAGGTTCAGCTAAATTCACAAAATTTTTCCAATATGACAGCTGCTCAATGTGGATTAATATTAATCCTAATAGTTGATTCCTATAGTCTTAAAGACCTGGTAGCCTATATTGAATTAGATAAACAAAAGGTTTATCGTACATAACACATTTTGCTCTCTTAAGTGCTCCAACACCGGCTCCACACTCTTCAGACGCTGGGCCAATGCCGCCTGATGCCTCTTCACAAACGTAAAACCATCTAAAACGACAAAAGATTAAAAACCATTATCAAATTTTCGTTCAACAGCACGGAAGCAGCACATTTCTCAATTATTTCCTCAGAGCTAGCACCTGATGCCATCGCCTCTGCTAGCATCTCCCGCTCCTCCTCCCTCTTCTGGTCTTCAGCGCTGAGCAGATCTGAGACCAGCTCCTGGACGGTCCGGTAGTTCTCGCCGCTCGTCAGGATCTTGCTCTGCACCGTTTGCTTGACGAGGCTGCGGTCGAAGCCCATCTCTAGAGCAGATTTGATCACAGGCGTGTTCATCATGACGGCATCTTCCGACCGCTCCTCTCCTGGACCCAGATGTACCACTGATGGGGAGGGGGGTATCATGAACACTTTAAGCCTCTGTTATGGTAATATTTTTTAACTTCATATGGGTTTAAACTCACCTGGTGGATCCACAAACTCTCTGGAGCTGGTGTCTCCTGTTGTTAGGAGCTTTTGGAGATAAAAATGGAGCATTTTAAATAACCTGGAGCAGCTTTTCAACAGCAAGTAAAATCCAAAATGATTCTCTGAGCTAACCTGCTCAAACAGGCGAGGGAATCGAGCCTGAATCTGGTGGACGAAGTCTTGTCCCTTCTCCTGAAGCAGATATTCACACCTGCAAAAGAACAACCAGGAAATTATGCTCAACAATCAGAGCAGTTTTATAAATAAATAATAATAATATTTTTTTTAAAAAAGAGGTCAGAAAAGGCTAAATTTACCGAGGAAACCATTTAGCATGTTCTACCCATGGATCATCCCCAGATTCCCAGCACCGTAGGCCTCCATCACAACAGAAACACTTGACATCATCGTTTCTCCCTGAAGGGAGACACAGTTAAACACACTCAGTGTAGCATGTGGTTTTAGGGGAATTTCAGGGGGTTTAGGGAGGTCAACAGATGATGACAACATCTCAAAACGTGCCAATCGTCTTTCTCGTTTTCTCTGGGGGGGGAAATTTAAATGATCATAAGACTTGTTTGAGTTCTGGTACAATCATACCATAAATTCAGGCTATATGGAATTTCCAAGTGAAATAAAATGAAACTCTGCATTCAAAGCTGTTGTATAAAATTCCCTACTCCCTCTTTTGGGGTATTTTTTATGACATGAAACATTTTGTCCCTTTACAGAATTAATAAACACAAACAAGATTATTAGTAAAACTGCAGTTCCTAATTCCTGTTTACTTAAAGTTTAGCCACTGGATGAGTAAACAATCACAAGACGAGCCATCTAATAATAAACAGTAATAGTGTGCTGTCCTTACCCACGTAGTAGAAGCCAGCCTTGGCCAGCTGCTCGGGTCGGACTGGAATACGAGATGGCCAGTTGACGAAGGTGAGAAGCCGTTCATCGCTCTGCTGCATGGAAGGGTTGGACACACTGGTGAGGACTGGGGCTCCTGCTGGCACCTGGGATGTTGTTGCTAAAGATACGGTTCCCGCGGCGCTGGACAGCGACACATTATCGGCTCGGTCCCCCCGGACGAAGCGACAGTTTGGATAATGGCGCTGGTGCTCGGATACAGCCCGGTCACCTGGTTCCCAGTTGTTCAGCTGCAAAACAAGACAAACCTGGTCAAAGGTCACCGACAATTCACAAGAGACTTGAGTCATGTTTTTTTGTGGAAAGGAAAAAAATAACTCGTCTCTTAGAAAATATCATAAAGAGAAAAGCATGAATTTCTTAAAAATTGATTCTGATTATATTGTTTTACTTCAATCTATAAAGTCATTATTACAGTCATTTGCAGAAATTTAACATAAACAACCTTAAAAATGTAAATGCCAAATTTTACTCCTCAAATTTGGTACCTAGTTTTGCAAAATAAGTTTTACTTTTTTATAAATGCTTTAACTATGTCACTGAAACTGTAAACCCACAAGTACTTTTGTGGTCTATACTTAATTTAATACTTCCAATTACATGAAGAAAAAATGAATAAACGAAGACAGATAAATCCCAGAACTGAATCTGGCAAGATCTGAAATCCTGAAATAGGAAACGCATCGCTAATATTACCTCCAAAAGCTTACATAGTATCTGTCTGCATCTTGTTTACAGATGCAGAGAGAATAAAAACATGGCATTAAAAAGGTCAATAACTCCGTTAGATGCCCACCTGTCCGCCGCAGCTGAAGCAGGCCACCCTGTCACCTTGGCCCAGGTAGTAGAAGCCCGCCTTGGCCAGCTCTGTGGGGGTGATGATGGAAAGCGTCCAGGAGTGGAAGGAGTCCAGACGGTCCTGCTCCCTGCGCATGCTTGGGTTGTGGCACGTCGGTCTCTGATGGGACATGTCCTCTACACCCCGAGAGCTCAGGGGACTGGAGGGCGGCAGAGCAGAGAAGGCCGTGTTCAAGAAACCAACCGGATCCTCGACTTGGCTTACTGACGGGTTGGGAGCAGCCGGACCGGGACCAGGAAGCTGGAGGAGAAAGAGAATGACGGGAGTTTAAAACAACATCCGCTTTCTCAGCCAACTTCTCTCTCGTATGAATCATGTCCTCTTTTGAGTAGACAATCTTTGATCTTACCGGTAGAGCTGGGGCGATGCGAAGTGGGGAGAAAGCAGAGTGGGAGGAAGAGAGAAGGTTGGTGGTGGATGGGAGGCTCTGAATGAAGGAGCAGGAAGGCGAGAGCTGTCTGTGTTTCTCTGTCGGACAGTCCCCAGCCTGCCAGCCCTCGGCCGTCACGTTACACCTGAAGCACTGTACCCGGTCGCCCACGCCGGTGTAGAACCAGCCTGCTCTCGCCAGGCTTCGCTCTGTGACAGGGGAAGCTGGGAAGCGGGCGAACGTAGATATGCGATAGAGCTCTGGGGGAAATAAACAACAGCATAGTGTTACTTTAGATGGAGAGCAGCAGGAAACGAATGAAGATAAATTTGAGTTAATGTGTCAAAGGAAAGGTCTAAAAATACCTGAAGAGTTGTCGTATTGTAGGTCAGGTGGTGGCCCATTACGACACAGGCCCATCAAAAACGGGTTGTTTTTTAGCTGAACAAGAGTTTCCATTTTTGAATTTTTTTTATATTAATAGTAAGGGGGGAAAAAAAGAGATGTCCCTTCGAGGGAGAGGGGTTTGAAAAAAAAAAAAACCCAAGGTCCTTCATTCAAACACACCCACACTCAAGTCACACACACACAGAGAAACTGAGAACACCAACACAGCTAAATAAACCAAAGACAAGACGGGACACTTAAGAGCGAAAATGAAGGCAAGTCGCGCATAAAACTTAAGAGCTCATATTCTCGGCTTATTTTTTACCTCTAGCCAACAGGAAGCACAAAAGACAAAGCGCAAAACCTGTCAGAAACAGTGCAAGTAAATATGCAATTAAACAAAACACTGCGGTGAATCAAGCCCAGCCTGAATTTTATTATTATGAGTCTGATTCTGTTACAGATCAACCAGGATCAGTATACACCCTGCTGTTCTCCACCTTTACCACAGACATATTCAACCCTTGAAACTTCTGTGTAAGCTTAAGGATAAACATTAAAATAAATGAAAAACAAACAAACAAAAAAAACCTCAAGCATGCACACATACAGACCTGGGAATATGTGCTTTCAAACCCCTCTCCCCGTTTGGGGCATCCCTTTTCTGGGTGTCTAGGCTTCCATAATTGAAGGATAAATATCTAATTAAAAAATATTTTTAATCTTTTAGAGTATAATTAAGTTCCCCCTCTGAGTTGTTTTCTGGTGGAACCTGCAGAGACAAAAGGCGAGAGATAAACAAAAACATACTTGAAATACTTAATTATGTTGAATTATCACCTTGTAATAATCGGTTCTGGCTGAACACTGTCATATGACACAGATGTCTGACACTTTGTGAACTGTCTATGCTTGGCAAATAGACGTACCAACAGGTTTTAAAAAGTTCACCTTCAAATCTACAAAGTTTTCAGTGTGATGGACTGGAATTTCCTCAAGCAGTTTGGAGTGGTTACAGTTTTCCTACACATCGTTTTTGTATTTGTTTTTAGTTTGAAGTGATCATTTGATGCATTGTCTTTGTCCTAATTATACACATTCACTCTGTGTTGTTATATCCTGCGGAAATGTATTTTTAGTGAGAATTGTATTCCCACCAACAAACTCGACTCTACATTATTAACTGGGCTTTATGATTTACTGTCATAAAGCGGCGCACTGTTATTTATACGTCTCTTTCCATCAATATAGTTCAATATAATTTGCTTGTTTTATCTAGAAATGAATCATACTGTGTGGTGTTGATCTCTCTGTGCGACTTATCCTAATCAAACTACTTTTTAAATTCATTTTACACGTATAAAAATGAACGCGAATGTTAGTGAGACGACGTCATATATTTTAATTGGGGGGTTTTCAGTTATACAAGATGGTAGGTTAGAATTGTGTTGTGCAAGAATGAAAGAAGTGTAAAATATATATTAAAATCTATTTTATTATCTGGAAATAATTAGTTGGTTAATGACCCCACTAAAGTAATTACAGCTAGGTGTATGCGGAAAAACAGGTGGAAAGTCCCTGGCTTAACAAAGGGACGCCGTCTCCCTCCCATACCAAACCTACGTTTTGATTAACAACAGCTGTTTAACCTTTACAATATGCAAGGGGAAATAACCACATTGCAAGCAAAAAATAAAAAATAAAAAAATAAGGGAGCCTCCATTTCCTCTAAAGCTTTCTCGTTTGAATATTGTTGCGGGTACATTAGCTTTATTGTGTTACATTTTTACCAAACGTTTGCCAGCCAGCGTCGTGGCGTTTCATTTCTAGCACAATGGATGAGTAAATGCAAACCGAATCTGTGTTTTGAATCAACATCTAATTGAAAATAATGACGCAGCAAAAAAAAAAAAAAAAACCCTCAAACGTTCCTTTAGCAGCTCTACAGCCGTTAGCTCGCTAAAGCTAACCTCCGCTAATGCTAATAAAAACAAGGATTCAGTCCGCTCCACAACTCACTGTTCTGTGTCACAGTGGACAATTAACTCAAACTATTGTCTGTTGTAAAAGGCTCCATTACGAAAAACAAAACCACACCAACAGCGGCCCTTTTCCATTTTATGCAACACTCACCAGCTTAGCTGCAGACGGGCTGTAGCTCGGAAAGTCCCTAACGTTCCGATCCAATGACGTCACCTTCCGGTTGCAGCTTAAAGAGCAAAAATGAAAACAGCCATTAAAGGAATGAATGAATAAATGAATGAATGACTGTTTGAGTCGCTCCTGGCAACCCCTGGGAAATCACACAAGTTAAAAAAAAAAAGTTAGCGTGACTAGAATTGAAATACATCAGTATCAGACTTTTGGTCAAATCTCTAGTTTGCTTTAACTAAACCATGTTGCTAAAAAAACAATAAAAAACCCCGTTGATGTATAAATACAACCTTAGTCACCAAAAAAATCCAGATAAACCAGTCCACAAAAAAAAAGCACCAATTAACTTGTATTCACAAACTTTGTCTAGTATAAATCAAATAAAAAATAAAATGGACAAGACAATATTTAATAACAACCAATATAAGCAATAGTTTTAATTCAGCTAGGTTCAATTTAACTTAATTTATAAATCCCAGAAGAATTTTAGATCATTTATCTATAGATCAATTAATGATGTCACTGACCAGTCCGATTTTTAAAGTAATTGCAGTCAAAATGACAAATATTTCACAAAGACAAAGTTACTTACATCTGCTCGGTGCTCGCTGTACTTTGGAACAAAAGTAGATTTGAATTTTTACGTGTCTTTTTACCCTTGATCGCCACGCCCCCAATGTCAAAGAAGGAAAGCGAAACACGCCTCTGGAGAAACGTAATTACTTACTTAGCTTATACCAAGCGTGTGATTTATTGACCTTGCGGTGAGTTGAGCTGAGTTTTGATATCAGGATTGGTGAGAAACCACTGACATTTCCCACTTCACATTTTGACTTTTTGGGGACTTCCTGTCTGTTTTGCCTCCGTCACCGCCCTGAACTGCAGGCTGCAGTCAGTGGTTTATCCACAGTTTGACCAGTTAAAATGTTTGACGTAAAACAATAGTACTATCACAGTATTCAGTACGACATATAGACAATAAATCTATGCCTGTCAGAAATATTAAGCAACAAAAGTGGTTGCCAGAGTAAATACGTAAGGGCATTGAGCTACATATCACCATTTACAGATAAAAATCACAAAGAATGATCAGGACAAAAACTGATTTAAAAAAATATAATTATACAGACAATTTGAAAAAGCATGTCTTCGCTTGCTTTTTTAAAGATGAATCCAGACTTTAAGACAACATAAAAACAAAAAATGAGCGACCCACTCAAGTTTAGGTTGTGACCCTAACAGTAGATTTGATTATTCAGTAGAAGAAGATTGACCAAGCAAATTACAGCCGAAGTCAGGATTTTAAAAGAAATTCTAAAATAGCCATAAGAAGCAAAGCAGGAGCAATGTGAGCGTTTCTGTCTGTTCAGTCATCCCAAACAGAAATGTTTCGTAATTAAAAAATATTTAATAAAATGTGGACACCCATCCCAGATAAGCTGTTTCGAGTGATTTTCAAGAGTCATTGAAAAATAAGTGTTTCTAACAGCAATTAGGTGCTATTAACAACAGCTCCTAAATTCACCTAAATTCCTCCAGTCTGACCTTTTTGCAAAAAATGTCACGTAGTCAATTAATTGTCAGTGCAGAACAGCCAGGCTCTCCGGGGCAAAAACCACCTGACCTTTCGTCTTCTCAAAGTTCAAACTAGTTCTTTAATTAGTTTGGGATTTATTTTGGGGAAATTACGTTATTTAAACAGTTTGAAGAACTCCGAGTCCTTGAAGGAGTCGAATAGCTATGCATAAATGTCATCAAGATAACAGAGATAAGAAACCCAATGAAGAAAAACGTTGAGTACCACGCATGTCTGATCAGTGGACACTGACAGGATGTGGTTGATATAAACACAGCAATCCTCCTAAAACACCGTGACTCCACAGAAACCATTTGTCACTCATGAACACGTGACACCAAGAAGGGAGTTCATGAAGCTGCACCTGATTGATTATGAGGCGTAATTCCTGTTCTGATGAAACAGAACCTTCAGAGCACATGTCACAACGTGTAAAACCACACAATGCAAATGAAGTCATCAATAGGTTATCTAGTCTGCCACGATGGTAGGCTCATGATGTGGAAAGTTCAATGTCTACTACAGGAGAACGAGGAGTTAGCTCACTTAAATATCACATACACAGTTGAGCTAATAAATATAGAAGAGTGTTGAGAATGACAACAGTAATGACATAAATCCAAGCGAGAAAGAAACAAGAGTATGATTCAGGAAAACTCCAGGGACCAAAACCAGCAAGATTTGATCGGCTGGGTATTTTTGTGGGTTGGGGGTTCAGTTCAAATCCAGAACTTAAAAAATTTATGCTAAGATGAACTGGAAAATTGAAAGAGGGAAAATTCCAATGTATGTAGACAGATTTTTTTTTTTTAAATTACATTTAAAAAATGTAATTCAATTTTTAAAAATTAAATAATAATTTTTAAAATTTAAATTCAATTTTCCCCATGGTCTTTTTATTTTCCAAATACAAGGGAAATAAAAACAAAATACTATGGAAAGCAGAGATGCTTTAATGCTCTGACTTTTCAGGAAAAACATATAAATCCTAATTCAGCTACAGGTAGATACACATCTGTGTGCTGTTTGGTCGTAGAAATGAACAGAACAGGAAGCAAAATATCCAGGTGTAATTTAAAAGTTTATTAAACAGAAACTTCTTTAATTTGATTATAATTAATTAATCATGCATAAACAAGTAAAAAAAAAAACAACAAAAAACCTCAAAACTCTTTGTAAATAGTACAATAAATGTTATTATATGCAACATACAGAACATAGCAAGTGTCATGCATGCCAAGATAAATAATAAACTTGGTAGTGTGTTTGATGATGTGCAATAAATCACTTGTTAAGCTGTTCGGCACTTTAAATGAGAGCTACTAAAACAAGACCGGCTGCTTATGTGGGATTTTCAGAATGAAGTCTATAGAACTGCACATACATTAAAGGAAGAAGTCGGTTAGGAACCAATGGTCTTATCTGGTCATTTATAGCTTAATACTCAGATCAACTCTAAACACACTGCAGAAACAACCAAGCAGATAAAAACCGATATAATTTTCACATGGCTTGACTTAACAAGGGGAATAAAAGAAACTCCCTCATATACCGACGCTTGGACCTGACGTCTGCAGTTTGAATAAAATATTCTAAAAATGCAGCATTTCAAATTGTATGTCACCTTTACCAGGAATCCCAACTTCTTTAAGGTGTTTAAAAAAAAACAAAAACACAACTATTCTTCCCAATATTTGTTACATCTGGGCAGCTACATGTTTTGGATTGATATTGGCTGAATAGTAAAAACATATGGTCGGGAGTAAAATCAAAATTGATCTCATGTTTAGAATAAGAAAAAATTCATCAAATTGACCCCTGCAGTCACCTGCATGATCGAACAAACCGTTGATTCTCAATGGCATAATTTTATCTCCACTATAAGCTTGTATGGCTAGCTTAAACCTCAACACTAATCATGGGATAAAGCATTCTCTAAAAATGAAAATCTGATGGTATTACAAAAATGTACGGCATCAACTTAAGTGTTTAAAAACACTTCAAAAGGGTCCTTTAATTCTAAATGTATTTACACAAGTAAGAGTCACACAAACAATCAATCCAATATTTAGAAAGCTAAATCTAAAAAAAAAAAAAAAAAATTATGAAGGTTTGGGATTTGAAGGCGGCTAGTTTGCCAAGTTAGACATTCCTTTCCACAAAACACTTGAATCTCACTTTCTGATGCTTTGACACCAACAACATTCACTGCCATGACTTTTGAGTGAAAAGCAGAATAAAAAGAAAATACTAGATCAAGAAATATTCAGTATATGGAACAGATTTTCAGAAATAAATGAAAAAGTAGCATCTAAAATGTTAATGAGAATTTTATACACTTTAAAGCTGATGAGATGAAAAAAGAGGCTGTCACTATTTGAGTGTCTTTCATATTGACCCGTTGAATGGATACATCTCAAACTAAAGATGGGGAAATACTAGGAATGTTCCAATCCAGTATTGCAATAAAGGTGTTATGGAATAATAATAATTGCAAAAATCTTAGGCTGTGAATTTTATTCCTCAGGTCAGGCAACTAGAGAAAATTTTTTGCAAAACAAGAGTTTGGTAGAATGAAAATGAAACAACTATCAGCACTGTGAGTTCATTAGAAATCCCAAATAAATACTGCACCTGTGAAACTCATGTTCAATGCTGGCATGGAATAGAAGTCTACAATAAAAATATTGGAATAAACAAACAAACAAAAAAAAATACTAAAAGTGTTTTAAAATTACCCAAATATTGGTGGACAATATCGATATGATTTTTTTTTTCGCAAGGTTTTTTTTAAATCATTATTGACAAAAGAAAATCTAAGAATCAAAAACAAACACAAAACAAAAAACTGATGAATCGTCCTTACAGTTTTCTGTGGAAATCCTGCATTATGTTGGAGCTCACCCTGATCATGTGCTCATTCGCTTATATATTGAAGTCTCAAAGTTTTAAAAGTACATATTTAATGTTCAAAACTAATACATTGGCAGTATGCTTTCGAGTCGGCTGGATTTATTGACTCAGGCAGACAGATCCTGAGAATCTTTTACTTATTTTTAAACTTGCGCAACTGATGTAGGTTTAGGGAGGAAATGTTATTTTCTGACTCGCCACAAGAGGGCACCATTCCCTCCGTTTTAAGAAGAGATGCCCAGAGATTTCGAAACTATCCTAGTTTTTACCTAAAAAAAATCCTTTGATTCTTTGCTCACTTTACGCCAAAAACGTTGTTAAAAGTTGGTTTTAAAATACAACTCAGAGTTTTAACATGTAATAAAATCACAAGTTGCTCAGAGGTAGTAGCATGAGATGCTGCTTTTAACTTTCACAAGTCACTTGGATAATTTAGGAGCTTTAAACCTTTTTTTAAAATGTTTTATTATTTTGTTAAATAAAATCTTTATGTTACATTAATGCTATTTTAACAGGTTTTTGTGTTCAAACCTGTTTCGTGGCAATCCCAAGTGTGACTTTGGATGGAGGACCAGGATGAAAAGAAGAGGAGCATTTGCAAAAACCAGACCCAAAAAGAGAAAACCTCCAGCTTTTGTGAGAGTCATTTGTTTTTTTTGTTTTTTTAACAAAGGCCAGGAAGTGAATTCTGTAAGTAGATATCCATCACATATCTGTAGCATATTCTCTCCTAGTAGCTGTTCTGCACCACTTTTAAATCCGACTCAAATTTTCCAGAATTCTCAGTCATGCTACTAAAGCTTGATTTCAAACCACACTCAAAACTGATGGCGGCTGCTTGCGTCTATAGCCAGGTGAGTAGGCTGTCCCTGTCCATGTGCGGCCCGGAGAGAACTGTGTCCATTTCCATCAACATGTCTGAAGTCAAACTGTCGGGGATGCCGGGCATCAGGTCCTCATTTATCGGCAGCACGGGCATCGACTCTTGCAGGCCCATTGAGGGAGGCTCACTTGAGTCACCTGAACAAATCGCAGGCACAGAACGAGATGAATATTTTACTTTCCTTCATAAAACAGTTTTTACAATAACCTGTACAACTTACATACATTTATTGCACCATTGTACAAATGTTTAAAAAATAAAATATATATGCTAACAAGCAGGGGCGCTGCCAGGAATCTTGGGCCCCCTGCCAAAAATTTAAATTGGGCCCCCCTAGGCAGCTGCTGATACAATTTCTTGAGTCTATCTGACCCATCAAAAGGGTCACAATTTTAAAGGCTTGCTTTCTTTGGTCCAATACTGATAACTAGCACAATATTTACAGCAAATGAATTTTACATCCTACAGTCCGCATACAGTTTGCAAGTAGGTTGCTTAAATTTTTTCTATTAGTTTTAGATTACTGAAATGTCTCTCCCCACGAGCAATAGTCAAGCATTTCGGCAATAGGCGCTCCAAGAGGAGGTGGAGCAGATCGATCTTTTCCAAGGTTACTTGTCACTTAACATACTACCACGACATGGTGATAGGTTCAACAAATATGTAAAAAAAAAACAAACATATTCTTTATTTAAAGAATATGTTTTGAACAAATAAGAACAAAAATAAAATTAAAAATGTCATGAATTTGGCTTGGTAGTTGATAAAAACAGCTATAAGGAACAATACCAGTGTCCATGTGATCCACAGAGCTCAACATGTGGTCCGACGTGCGTGATAAGCTGCTGACACTCAGACCACTGTCAGTGCTTTCGTTGCGAGAGTGAGCCCTGAGTAAGAAACAAATAATTATGGGGTTAAAACAATCTTTTTCTTTCAGGTCTGGCCACCTTTTGCACTTAGAGGATAATTATTTCGGTCACCACAATTCAGCAAATGTATGAAAGAGTATAAAGGTGCTCAGAAGTTGCTGTAAGCCCGTATGAAAGTTTGAATTTAGTTTCTTTGAAGTTACTCTGATGCTGTGTCACATTTACCAGAAGTTTCAACCTGGATCAGGGAATCATGTTACAGCCAACAATACAACATTCCAGCTGTAAGGTGGGAAACTCCATGGGTTTTACTAATTGTTGTTCTGAGTGACAGACTAAAAACTACTGTGGGGAAAAAAAAAGCCAAAACAAACCAATTCTCAGCATTTTATGCATTCAAAGGAAGATATTCCCAAATACGTCCCATCAGAAGGGAGGTTATTAATTTTAATTTGGGAACTTCATATATTCTCTCATGCATGGCTGCCATATTGGATTCTGCACTCTGTTTCCTTTTTGGGATTTCAATTTTTGGCACGTGAAGTAGTTTCAAAATTCTGGCATCTAAGTACTCAGTGCAAGTCACAGTGACACCTGACTGAATGCTACATACAGCGTTATTTGAGTGAATCCATTTTTTGACCTCAGGCCCTGGTCTTTTACTTCTACCAATTTATTATGTACTGTCTGACAATAGATTGGACAAGCCTGATTGCTTCAGAAAGAGTTTTGGGAACCTTCTTGAGCAACAACACAGTATCCAACAGATTCTATATAAACACTATAAAACATCTTCACGCTATCTGCTAACTTTTATTCCTTTGTTAGCCCGGTAAATGCAATTTAGGGTCAGGAATAAAGATACATTTACAAATCTACTGGCACATATTTTTTTCTGAGTATTCTATGTATGAACAATACAACTATAAATCGAGTACTTTTCACTAACTTGCAGTATTGTGTTAGTAAAGACGTACCCATTAAGGTTAGGCTCTTGGTTTAGGGCCCTGATCCTGATATCCACTGACGGGACAAGCATCTGTGCGCTTCTGTCATGGTCCATCCCGCCGGGCATCTGGTTGCTCCCTCCCGCCTCCTGCACCTGGATGCGTGTATGCTTAGTTTCATTTAACTTTAAAGAAAGCAGAAGTTTAGGATAACATTGAATATTTATGGAACGACTCGCTCCAGCTTGGCGTTCTCTATGACCTGTGGGGCAAATTGTGGAGGGATGCCCTGCTTCAGTCTGAGCTTTTCAAGTCTTTGCTGCATTGCCAAACTGAGGATGGCCGGGTTCACCTTCGGGGCTACGACACACAAAAAAAACATTAAAAATATATGCATGAACTTCTTTGAAATGAAACATAAATCATACAGTGAAACAATTCATGAAGAATAGATTGTCCAACACTTTGAGATCCTTCTTTTTTTGCTGTCTTGTTGCCAAACATTGAGCTGTCCTATTGGCGCACATTGGAACACAATGTTTCTCATTGACAATTATCAACTCAGGAGGCACAAAATCTGTTATAGTGTGCTACCTAGACGCGGGTCGTCCCATGTGGTGGCCTGATTTATGTGATCAATGTAGTACATCTCTCCATCTGTAGTCACAGCCTGCTCCCAGCCTTCAGGCAGTGGACCTGAACAGCAGTAAAAGTACAGAGTGAGAAGGCAAATGGTTGATGGAGCCAATGGAGTGTTGAGAGGAAAGTTTGTAGTTTGCAGATTTTAGGAAGAGAAATGAATCACTGCTTTATTTTATTTACAATTAAAAACATTTTTTAAAAAAACTGTATGTGCATTTTGCCTAACCTCAGTGTGTGTGTAAATGAACGTCCATCCTTAAAGGGTCTGCTCACCCAAATCACACTATAAAAATTTTAAAATACCTCTCAGAAGAAACAATGTCTCCAATGCTGGGAACATTTACAAAACAAGCCAACAGAAAGCAATCTGATTACGGCTTTGCCATAGTTGAGGATCTGGGTGATGTCCTGTAGTCCACTGTACATTCAGTTTGTTTTATACCAAATACGGAAAGCAATATTTGACTCATTAGATGGTGAAGAGTCAGTTGGGCCAAGGTAACGTTTAAAAACCAGGGGTTACGTTGGAAAAAAGTGTAAACCTTCCCATTTAACTCTGTGAACTTTGATTAGCAATGTTACGATCCAAAGAACTTTTTTCTTATGCTCCAATTTAAAACAATAAATCAAAATCCACCAAACCTACATTTTTTGCTCAATGCTTAAATTAAAGAACCATATTTCTTTTTACATTTTAGAACAAAAGCAAATGCACAAAGAAAATGTATAAATAATCTTGAGTGGGAAGTTACATATGTGTTCAAAACAAAGTAGATTGTCACCTAATAAAGACTAATATTCCTTGAAACATTCAATTGATATGCTCAGACAAACAAATATGATTACAATATTTGATATGATGATCTTGTGGTTCGCACATTAAGTCTTCTCTGAGTGTCACAGTACAGGACAGAGTCTCATCCCCACAATCAATGATTTTAGTCTGATCCACAGGTTTTAATTGCTACTTCTTAATAGAAACATCCAGATGAGGCACTAGTTACAAAAGGAGAAGATGATTGATTCCTTTACTTTTTCACAGAAAACCTGTGGCAAACAAACAAACCCCAACATTGCCTCGACGTTTTTCCAACACCCAATCAAATAGTATCTAAGCAAGTAATTAACATTGCAAAAATGTACGTATGTGATTGAAACTTTTTAAATTTATGTTGATGTTTTAAAATCACTGCTTTTTATCATGTGCATGTTTTGTAAAGCTGTTTCACAGGCTTTGCACATTTCGCTGTTGATCAAACAAATCTGGGTGTGAATGACCAAATGTTCACACAGCAGACAAAAGTGGCGCAAAGCCAACTTCTCTACCAATGTGTTACTGGTATCTGATTTTTTTATTTTTTAGCACAAATCAATTTTCTTCTCGATATCACACCCAGGTCGCTTAAATACACGCTCCCAAACTGGATCCTTATCTGATGTTGGTGCAACCAGCTGGAACGGTCATGTCACATTTCATCCAACTTTTAAGTCACTGAGGTGTGACAAACATCGCAATTTTATTGGGAGGAGTCGGCAAGTACCAAGGTCAGATGTAAACAATGGACTAAACAAGTATGGTGGAAAATGTTGATGGAACTAATCATAACTGCAAAAAATAAATAAATAAAAAAAACTCAGAATGAATGAAAATAATTAAAAAAAACAAACTAAGATTGGTGTCTGCCAAGGATCTGAATTAAGACTTTATACATGCATAACGCAACTTTTTAAGCCTTTTTCACCACTTAAAACTACACTGACTGTAAAGGAGAGACAATACTAGCTGTCTGCCAGTACCGTGCAAACGGCAAAATATGAGGTGCAAAAACAATAGTTAAAAAGGCAGTAGATTAAAGTTTTGCATAGATTTCAAGTGGATTTATCAACAAGTCCTATCAAAGCATGCAGTAAACATGCTAGATTTAGCCTAAAACTTAAATTCATTGATTTATTGATGAAAGTAGTGGAAAGTGTTGAGTCTTTACTTTAACGGAGTAAAGTCGGTCTTAGAGAAACATGAAATATAAAGGATGTTCAGCTGAAACTCAATCTGAGAATAAATATACGTTATTATCGAGAAAAATAGATTCTGAAACATCCTGAACATCATTGGTGAGCGAGTTAATAAGTGGAAGACGGACATGATAGTAATTAACATGGACACCAAATTATGTTACAAGGTGCTTTAACCTTGCTTCCCTGTTTTATGATTTTTATTTTAGCAAAAACGAATTTATTACTCTCTCAATTTTAAAAATAGGGACGCAGTTGCTGCACTACTCTACATTTTAGGCATCTAAGCTAACATAGGGGTAATATGGATGAAATGTAATGTGGCATTGTGCTGCCATTTGAAACTGCTGGGTTTTCAAGCAAGTAGATTAATTTTAACGTCACATCGGCCTGGCACTTAGCATTGGTAAACAATTCATCTTAATTGACTAATCGGTTCCAGGCGCAATGAATACTGATCTGGACATACATGTTATTTCCTGCACAATGTAATATTTTGATGGGTGAAGCCCAACAAAGCTTTCAAACAGCTTCTCCAAGCAGTTTTTCCTCAGAGAGAAGATTTGTCAGTAACACTTAAAACCATTATGGGTCTGATAATGCCTAATACGCAGGTGGATGACAACTGAAAGCAGAAGCCAGTGAGAAAGAGTTTTTATGAGAGCCTGATTGATGTTTAAAAAAGATCTTATAGGTTGTACTTAAAGTCAATGATCACGTGTTGCATCATCACATCCTGTGGTTGATTCTCTCATTTAAAGAAATACAATTTGGGTAAACTGACCCTTTAGACATTTATATCAAGCTAATAATGGAAAAAAAGACTTATAGAACCTGCATGATTCTTTTTTAATTTCACCCTGATGTAGGTTCACATATTAAGCCTGATCATTTTTTCAAAGCAGAGGCATTAGTGCAAGCAACCCAAAGAGAATCCCAAAGGAACAACACCCAACACACTCCAGGTCAGAGGAAGACAGACGACAACAAAAAGGGTACAGCACTGCAGTGTGATACCTGTCTCAGGAACAATATTTTTTGGTTGCGTAGTGGGAGCTGGGTTGCTGAAGGAGTGGGCGTGGCTCGGGGTGCAGGCGATCTGATGCTGGGCTGCAGCCGACTGAAGCTGCGAGAGGCGGGGGTCCTGCCATGTGGTCGTCCTGTGCACGTGGCTGAAGAAAAGAAACACACACACACACACACACACAGCAAGCGATGCATCTATTAAACCGCAGTAACCTGAAGGGCGAGGAGCGTTCTCCCTCAGACTCGCTTTACCTGTACGACCAGATGTGCTTGCACATCAATCTCAGGCTTTTCACAGAGCAGGAAACGTGCTCTCATGAAGGTGAAACCCAACAGGCCACAGAACTGGTTCAACTGTTTCCTGTCTGCAGGAGTTTTAATCCTGTGTACAGCTCTGCCACTTTACTTTTAGAAAAATGAGAACATCTTGTGTGGCAAAAAATAAAAATAAAAAAAACTTTTAGAAAAAACCCCCCAATATTTTGAATCATATCAGAGCTGGAATGATCCTTTGGGACATCTATCAGCCTAAAATATTAAGGTCACCACTTTCCAGTTCCAAAATCTGCTGATTCAGAATCTGTCTTGCACAACCTGCTTTCGGAAACTGTCATCCGGCACAGAAACCCTTTTTAAAGAAAACCTGCAGAGCCAGAGATGCAACACAGCGATAAAGCTGGAGGAAGCCCTTACTTGATGAAGTACCGTTGGCCAGTGGACGTCTTGGCCATCTCCCAACCGTCGGGGAGTGGCACATCATCGGGTATGATTGGTGTGGCCGCTGCATCTGCATCTGCTTGAGCAGAGAGGGAGTTGACTGGGAGGGAGGCCGGGGAGGAATGAGCGCGGACGTGATGAGGGGCGAGGGAGCCGCACAAGCCTCCGTCTGAACTGGCCTGACGAGAAAGGAGCAGGGTTAGCAAGAGTGACAAACGGCAATCCGAAACATAAACTGAGAGCAAAAACAAAGCAAGTTCAAATGGGTAACGAAAGCTAGACTGTACAAGACTTGCTTCTCACACTGGACAGTCTCACCGCCAAATGGTTTCATTGCAAAAAAAAAGTACACTGGAAAGTGGCAGGATTTTGTGATGCATCATTTCAAAACTTTTTTCCTCCTTTAACGTGGCATTTATCCTCCATAATTCAACCGAAAAACAAATAAGCTGTATTGACCTGTCTGCATAAGTGTACACACACTTAACCCAAAGCCTAAGCAGCTTTTGATCAAGTTCAACATTTAGTTTTCCTTGGCAAGAGTCCATCAGCGTCCCTCAGCTTCAGATTTCAATATTTACCTCTTCTGCCTGACAAAAGTTTCCAAATCATTTAGATTATGAGCACGTATCTTTAGTTAATGAACTAAACAAAAGAAAACAAACTCAAATTTTTATTTACAAAAGATGAAGTAATCCCAGAGCATGATGCTGCTACTACCACGTTTATGCTTCACTGTTGTTTTCTTTGGAATTGTGGATCAAAATTCAGGTTTGGTTTCATTAGACCACGAGTGGCTAAGGCTTTGGAAGACTTCAGTAAAGTTTGGATGTTTTCTTTGGAAGAAAAGACCTCTGTCTTACAAACTTATCTTTCATCTGACACTTTTCCAATAAAGGACACACACATGTGAAGCACATCGAGCAGAAACTCCTGCAGCTCTCTCACTGTTGCCGTCCGGCTCTAGGCACTGTCTCTGAAAGGTTTTTGTTTCGTCTTTCCATCAGTTGTGATTTCACTCTCTTCTCATATTTTCTTTAAGCGTGTTGTTACTGTGCCATGGATGTGAATTTATAATATGGGATTGTGTTTCTGACTGACACATTTGTGCAACAAGATCTTTTGATCCGTTGTTCCGTCTCTCCAGACTTTAGTCTGCAGGATGCAAATGAACAAATGCTATCAAAATCCTTCTACAGTAGCAGAAATTTACTTCTGCTTAAACAAGTTAACTTTAAATGGCAGCAGGTATGTACTAAAGGGACAAGATAATGTAAGTAAATCAAAAAAAAATAAATTAAACTTCATTTATGTGAGGTTATTCACAGGTGTGCATCCACACGGAGCCTAAGAGCTTTTTTTGGTTTTACATTGTTGTACCTTACTGATTGGCTTGATTTTCTGTTAAAGTGTGCAGGATTTTTGTCACAACAAAATCCTAAACATATTTTAAATGATTTATGATTTTTTTAATATAAAAATTATTTGAATTTTAAAAGGAGTTAATGCAGGTTAGCGTCCCCTCTGTAGTGACTTCAACTTTTTTTTTAAGAGTGACAAAACACTAGCCGGAACATCCTACAGTCTGATATCTAGGGTTTAGATGTCCTTAAATGAATCTCTTGCATGTGTTAGGTGCCGTAAACAATTCAAGCAACGATTGCACTCGTTCACAGCTGGTGAAGTTCTGTTTGTCACTTTCTGTACCTTTTTGTGTTCATTCGAGATTTTCCCACAACTGGACCGCAAATGACAAGGAGACGAAATCAGCTACAAAAACGCAACATGAAGAGTTCTGATAATGGCAAAACTGAGTGACCTTTCGTGGTTGTAGTTCTGAGTGCAACAGTTTGTGTCAAACTAAGAAAATGCAACTTGAAATGAATTCAGCAGAGACATTAAACCCTGAATTAGATTTCTTGCAGCCCTGCAGCGATGCACAATGTCCAGTTTGAGTATTGCAGCATCTGTGTATTCTTTGTCACCTTAGATAGTTTGTGCCTTGCTTTCAATGCATGGTGATCAATTTTACAGCAGTAAAATGTCTGTAGAACATTCGGATGTTTTAAACTGTCCACGCAGCTGCACAGGCCAGAGAAAATAATTATGAAGCTCTGGATCTAAAAAGAGAAATGGTTACTGCTATGTTCAGATGTGAGGACTCTGGACTCCCTAAACACTGGTACAAAAACCAGCGGATCATATTGTTCTTGTTGTTAAAATTCCTATTTGCAAAGTTTTTGGTGAACACAGTGGTTTTAAATAGGGGTCACGACCTCCTGACATCTTCTGAAATTAAACTACAAGAGTAAATTGATTACGGCAAAAGCATTTTAATGCTGTGACAGATAAAAACTGTATTGATAAACAAATAATAATAATAATAACTTTTCCAATTTCTAAATTCATTCACTAAATATTGGTGAATTTTATGCAACAATAGACATCCTGCAGCGTGAAGCAGCTTGCAGTAATATTACTTGTCTGGAGTGGCCCCTGGGCTCCGGCGGCTTGAAGAAAGAGTCCGGAAACTTCCTCATCCTCATGGGCACGGACGGGGGCTGCCTGGTCGCCTTGCTGGGGTTCATCACCGCGTTGAAGAGGGCCTCCAGCTCCGTCTTGGAGTCCCCGCGGACGTGCACGACCTGCTGCCCCGCCGGAGGCGCGCCGCGGTGCGCGTCCATGTCGCCCAAAGTTTGGAATCGAAACGTATCTGTAGAAAAAGTCCGCTCATGTAAAACAGACGAAGAGTAAAACGCAGATTGCCGAGAAAAAACGGGGTTGGATGCGCCTGTGTGCAACAGTTCTGATCAGATTTGTTTACACTTTCAGACCCCCCCTCCGTCTTCTTTTAAACCCCCACCCCATTTGAACTTTTCGCGTCGCTGCCTCGGTGTTTGAAGCTCGAACTTCTCCAAGTTATTTAGCAACAGGGGGGGGGGGGGGGGGGGGGGGGAAACACACCAAGCGTCAGGTAACGTGGTCGAAATGGTGTTATTTAAGCCAAGATCGCGGACAAAAAAAAAAAATCAAATCAAATCTCGGCAGAGCACAACATGCCTCCCACATACCTCAAGCAGCCAGAGCGTCCCCACTCCTCCTCCTCCTCCTCCTTCTCCTTCTCCTCCCCTGTGTGTTCCTGCAGGGAGAAAAAGAAGTCCCAGTCTGGAAAACGCTCAAGCCGACTCCGTTTTCCCCGAGACGGACGGTGGAGTAAAAACCCTGTAAAGGGCGAGGCAGGGCGCACGCACAACAAAACTGGCCGGGGAAGAGCGATTTCACCGAGACCTCTAAACTTTTCCCATCCAGCGTTTCAGTCCAGATTCATGTGATAGTGCGGAGGGGCGGGGTTGTTGGGTTTAAAGCTGCCGCAGTCGCAGGGCAAATATTCCACACTCAAGACAGATATGTAAACCATCGCTGGTGAAAACTTCAAGAAAAGCAGGAGTTTATTTACAGAGCTGGTCAGCTGGAAAACCCAAATAATCCCATTTACTCTGTGTTTAGTTTATATTTTAAATCCAGCTTGTGCATTTTCCAGTCGTTAAGAGGTAGAGAGTGAAGTACTGCAACAACCTCAGGTAATCTCACAGAAGGGCCGCATTAAGTCCTTCTTTTTCCCCGACTCTGGGTCTGGAGGGTCTTGTGTATTTTTGGTTGGGGGGGGGGGGTTGGGTAGGGGAAATTGGGAAGTTGCGCGGAGAAAACATCCGCCCCATGATGAGGCCAACCCAGCCGGAGCCTGTTTGTCCCGTGCAGGCTCAAGCCGCAGTGTAGCGCCCCCTGGCGGAAAACACGCACCAGCGAGCCCACAATTCAGCAGCTGCTGGTAACTACTGACGGCCAAAAGTATGAAGTCCCAAAAGTGTTATTATTCAGGGATATATTTTCGGAGTTGTGTAGTCAGTGAGTTACATTTACTCAGTTACATTTACTTGAGTAACTTTTTTTTTTTTTTTTTTTTTTGATATAATGTACTTTTAGGAGTATTTTTTTTTACTACGCCGTACTTTACTTTTACTTGAGTAATTTTATTATGAAGTATTTCTACTCTTACTTGAGTAAAAAGTCTGGATTTTCTACCCACTGAATAAAAAACAAAGATATTTTAACCAAAAATGCACCAGACATAAACACACACTTGCAGTTCTTTGCTAAAGTTTCATATATATATATATTTTTATTGAAATTAACTGATTTGGAAAAATTTCTCTTGCCTGATTTTGTAATTTTTTGTTACTTATATGAATTATTGACATTTTTGTACCTTAAAACACCAAAATGTCTGTTTAACTTTATAATTTGGTCCATCTGATTGTATAATTTTTAAATATTACATTTGATTTGATCAACTACTCTTTACCAAATACTTTTTTACTCGTACTTGAGTAATTTCTTGGATGACTACATGAGTAAAAATGTGTTGAAGTAGTGCTACTCTTTCTTAAGTACAATTTTTGGGCACTATTATGCCTTTAGAAAATTTATTTCTGCTTAATTTCAAAATGTTTAAATTCACATTTGAATATTTATTCAGTCAATCTAATGAAAATGATTTTCTGTGGCTAAGTTATTAAGCGGCCGAGAGGTTTTTGTTACACTAGGATCTGTTTAAGTTCTCGAGGTGGAAAAGAAAAAAATTAGAAACAATAGGACAGTGTAAAGCACTGGTAAATTGTTCCCTCTACAAAAAGAGAAGAACAAAACATTGTGTCATAAAGCCATCAGAGTCTGACTGATCGGTACTGTGTGATTACTCCCTTCCTTGTTTCAAGAAGGAGCTGCAAACATTGAAGGTGAAGAAAAGGTCGACAGAAACTTTCCCGGCAAGTTGCTCATTGTCAGGGAAGCCAGATGCTCTGCTCTGCACAGCATCAAACTTGACATATGTTCCATATTTCTATGTTTGTAATCACCTGCGTAGACTTTCTTTCTTTCTTTCTTTCTTTCTTCTTTTTTAACTGTGGAATGAAGAGCTTATTTTGTCAAGATGCAGTCACTGTCATTGCTGCCTTCTTCGGCGATGTCAAATACATTCAAACAGTAAAACATGCTTTTTTTTTTAGGCTGTTTGAGTTACAAGTCAGGGGTTTTGAGTCAGTGTTCACATTCATTCCTAAACTCTGTGTAAAGTGATTATATCTTAGCAATCCCATTTTATAAACAGGTATCACATAGCCATACATCATGAAATAAATTGCCAGCTGAGAAGCAAACTGCTAATAATTTCAGTAAAATAAATTTGATCATTTTGTCACAAAAATTAGTTTTAAATAAGTTGCATTTTGGTTGAGTTACTTTAAAATTGTGATCATTTTCTGCGATATAGCTATAGGTTACATCCAAACAGACATTTAGCAACACATTGATAAGAAACATTATTGTGAAACACTCATGTGGACAACAGGTGGCACTGTCTCCTTTTTTACATTAATTTCTTCTTTTATTTTTAGGTAGTCCTTTATTCACTATAAAAAGCTGAGAGCTAAATACTGTCTTTGTGTTGTTCTTTTCTATCAAAAATTTGCTCACTGAATAAAAGCTGAAAGTAAACCAAGACAAATGTTTTGTGAGCAGCTTAATACTCGTAGATAATCGCTGCTCTCTAATCGTGGTTCTTCATTTTCATTTTCACTGATTCCTTCATTCTTCTTGGTTTTTAAGCTGCTTTCCCAAACAGCAGCAATGTTGGTGTGAGTTGCCTCCTCACATCAAATAAAGATAGCATTGTAGTAGCAAATTGTTTAACATTAATTTGAGAGAATTGTCATACATGGCAAAGATTTGAATCAGTTAATAGTGATTGTACAGCCCAATCAACCTACTGAGAATATTTGAAATCAGAAAGGATATTTTGCATTATCTTCACAAATTTAGATAGAGATAAATATTACTACTTCCTAAGCCACATACCTAATAAAAGTAAACTACAGCATGCACAGATCTACTACTGGTAGCAAACTGGAATTAGTTTCGCTATCAAATCAATCAATCAATCAATGAAATTTTATTTGTATAGCACATTTCAGCAACAAGGCATTTCAAAGTGCTTTACATCAAAGTGCTTTACAAACACAGAAGCACAATGCAACATAGAATCAACAATCAAAACACGACAGTAAGTCAAGTTCCATCATTAAATTTGTAATTGATTAGATTTCAAATACAATTCTAAACAGGTGGGTTTTCAGTTGAGATTTAAAAGAAGTCAGTGTTTCAGCTGTTTTACAGTTTTCTGGAAGTTTGTTCCAGATTTGTGGTGCATAGATGCTGAAAGCTGCTTCTCCTCGTTTGGTTCTGGTTCTGGGGATGCAGAGCAGGCCAGAACCAGAAGACCTGAGAGGTCTGGAAGGTTGATACAACAACAGCAGATCTTTAATGTATTGTGGTGCTAAGCCGTTCAGTGATTTGTAAACTAACAACAGTATTTTAAAGTCTATTCTTTGAGCTACAGGGAGCCAGTGGAGGGACTTTAAAACTGGTGTTATGTGATCTATCCTCCTGGTTTTAGTGAGAACGCGTGTCATGAATTGGTGCGGTGGATGTGGTGAGGCAGATGCAGCAGACCCAGGTAACGTGAGAAATGATGATTTTAATGATAAATAAGTCCAGCAACAGGCAGCACGCACATTAGACGAGGACCCGACAAAGAACAGACACACAGGTGACACTAAATACACTGGGGGTAATCAGGGAACAAGAAACACCTGGGAACTAATCAAGGGGAGAACAGGACAACGCGGAGACACAAACTCGAAATTAACACACAGAAAACACAGAACACGACAACGCCAGCAGCAGCATTCTGGATCAGCTGCAGCTGTTTGATTGATTTGTTGGACAGACCTGTGAAGACGCTGTTGCAATAATCAATACGACTGAAGATGAACGCATGGATGAGTTTCTCTAGATCTGGCTGAGACATTAGTCCTTTAATCCTGGAAATGTTCGTCAGGTGATAGAAGGCCGACTTTGTAACTGTCTTTATGTGGCTCTGGAGGTTCAGGTCAGAGTCCATCACTACTCCCAGGTTTCGGGCTGATCGCTGGTTTTCAGTTGTAATAACTGAAGATGTGCATTGACTCTAGATCTATAACTCTAGATCTATAACTCTAGATCGTTCCTCTTTAGGTCCAAAAATAATAACTTCAGTTTTGTTTCTGTTCAGCTGGAGAAAGTTTTGGCACATCCACACATTTATCTGCTCTAAGCATCTGTTCAGTGATTGGATGGGGTCAAAGGTCACCTGGTGACATCGTAATGTAGAGCTGCGTGTCATCTGCATAGTTATGGTAGCTAATATTATTTCCTGTTATAACCTGAGCTAGGGGGAGCATATAAATATTGAATAAGAGGGTCCTAGGATTGAACCTTGGGGTATCCCACATGTGACCTTTGACCTCTTTGATGAGAAGTTTCCAATTGAAACAAATGAAAAGATCGCTAGCATCTTTTCATTTTGTATACTTTGTCATGCAGAGGCATTGTGTTTTTTAAAAAAATATATATTTATTTAGCTGTTCTAAACATTAAATCACAAAAAATGTAACAAGCTGTAATAATAAGCATGGTTCCTGAAATAGCTTAGATCCTCCTTACTAGGCCTTTATTTATTCCCTTGATCTTCATGAGTTCACCCGTTATTGACATGCACACACTGTTTTTGAGCAGCATGTAAAGTTGCACAGATGTGGGGTCCCTGAGGCAACAGCGCCATGCTTTTTCCACATTCCTCTTTCTGACCATGGCTGCAGACTCACAGAGGCCTGGAGCAGCAGTGATCCTTTCCATTGGCACGCTCAGCAACTTTTTCCAAGGAAGCGACAGACTCCAGCTGGACTCTTCCTGGCATTTTCAGCTGTTCTTTTGCTTTTTTTTTACTTTCTTCACTGCTTAAATGCCCAGTTTACTGGAATAATTGGTCTCGCTCTATAGGAGGCTTTTGACTCAGTGCTTAGGGTTGGAGGAAACATGAGCACAAGTAACAAACACCCTGCCCCGTCTGCACCCTACCTTCAGCTGCGGCTCCCACGCAGCGACACAAGCCAAGACTGGGGGTTCAATAAAACAAGCTGCACATTTTTTTTTTTCTCCCCACATCTGTTTCTCATGCTGGCGGCAGGATGTAACCCTTAAAACAACAATGTCTGGTTAAGAGACACACCACATAGAAAAGTAGTAGCTCCAACACAAAACTAAAAATCTGCACATTCAGCTCCTTCTGGGAAACGTAATCAGATTTTCATTAGCACCCTTCTTTAACTCGTCTGATGTAACGGGAGTTTACAAGGAAGTGGGAGTAGCCTCAGCCAGTCACTCCCACTGTCACGTGTGAGAGGAACTGAGGAGAAAGTGAAAAGGGGGTTTGGAATACAAACAGTAGATGTGGACAGTTTGTGGAAAAAAAAATAGGTATAAATGAAGAAGTTGGTGGGAAGAGCTCCGCCCCCTCGCTTTGTGAGGAAATAATCACAGTTGGACTGGGATGATGTGGGCAACAACTGTCCTCCTGCTGCTCCTGCCTCAGCTGGTTTCCTCCACAGTATGTATATGCATGTTGAAAATTGTTCATCTGTTTTCGCATTTCTGTATTAGGAAACATTTATTAGGATTTATGGAAGGCAGAGTAATGCAGAACCCATAAGCTGTCAGCGACAGGCCCAAACAAGCTGCTTTATTCGGTTTGTGTTTGTCAATGTTTGAAGAAAACATTTATATTCTATAAAGAAAATAGAAAGTTAGAGAACCCATTTTATATTTTATTGAGATAAACACTGTTTTAAATATGAAGGATGTTTTGTCAAAACTTTATCCCTAAAAACCCCCCAATATTTTAATCTGAGATATTTGAATTAAGGTCTAATGCATTCTCAGACATTATAATGTGTCTAATGGTATTTTCATCATATAATTAAACAAATCTACGTATATCCCAGCTACCATTTATCCCAGTAAGCTCCAGATTAGTTTGCTTCTTAGCCATTTTATGCCCCCATGCTTTGCTATTTCTTCTCAATCTTATTCGCTTTTATGTCCGCAAACCAACCATTTTATTCCAGTAAACTTAACTAAAGCATAATAATGTATGTCTCATCAGTGAATAGCTTTTTTGAATTTTATAAATAAAAAAGACAAAAAAAGATGCTCAAATCTCTTGTTGCATTTCAGTAGGATTTAATGTTACAGAGCATAACCAATGACTGATCAGTCACTTTCATAAGACTACTGATTATTATTTGAAGCTACTCCAAACCACTTCCCACAAAAGTAGGAACAAAATATCCTAAAGTTACAAATTTACACCTGGTTCCAGAAAGCTGAAAATGACAGCTTTCTGGATACAAAATAGGTAAAACTGCCGATGTAGCAAAAAGAAAAGACGTGAAATGATAAAGATGTCTGTTTTTTGCTTATTACACTTTGACAGCGTAATATTGCTAGCCACACTGTAAATTAGATTCTCAAGTTTTTAAAAAGCAGAATAAATATTCTTCAGCAGATGCTCGGTTTCCCATATAATGAGGAGTTTTTTGAAAAGCTCTAAAAGAAATAGCAATATCTCGTAACATATAACCTAACATAAAAAATGAAGGCAAAACGTTCTAGTGTTTTTCTGATCGCAGGCAGTCTGTGTGCTATCTGATCAAACTGTATTCTTCTGTTTACCTGTAGACTGGAGGCACCACTGGCCATTTAAACCAATCAGAGACAGTAAACGAGGAACTCTCTGACTCACCTGTCAAAGGCCAAAAGGCTTTCAGGCAGACCAAAGGTCACGATGCGTGCTCCGTCCCATGTGACATCACCGTCAAACTCCTCCGGGATGAAAAACACTCAATCTGTGGTGGAGGTTTTATTTTGTTCTTGCAACATTGCTAGCTCTCTCATCAATATTGGGTGCTCACTAAGCACGTCTGTTTCTATGTGTGCAGGCCAGCTGCAGCAGTCCCTGCTGGCATTTGGACGTAGCACCCGAAAGCTAATCAGGGATGTGATGGAGGAGCAGCAGAGAGGCTTAGATGTCCTGAGTGGTCAGGTAAAACCTGGTTAGGATTTTCTGGTTTGATGAGGAGACTTTAAAGGAATTAACTGGCCAGTAGTGACCGCTGCTGTGTCACATTTCCAGGTTTCAGAACTGATGAGCAAAGTGCAGATGCTCAGCTCCGAGGTCCAGAGAAGCAACACTGAGATGTACTCGATAAAGCCTGTTCAGTCCCACGGTAACACACAGGCTCCTTCATACAACATGCAGGCTGGAGGGTTATTTTCTATCTTAAATAAAATCCAAATAAATACGCTTAAATTTGTGGATGTAATGTGACAAAATGTGAAAAAGTGTAAGGCATCATATCTAAACCAGGTAAAGGTAGAATTAAAAGCCAAATGTAAATAGGAATTATTAGTGTGCAAAGTGAGATTTTTATCAGAGAACCCCTTTAGTTGTTAGCAACAATGGCTCGAATGTTTTCTTGAATTTAATCACTTGTGCTTTTGATCAGGACGGGACTGCAGTGACATCAAGGACAGCCTGATGTCAGTCGTCCCAAAGATCCCCAGTGGTATTTACATAATCCATCCAGAAGAAACAGACTCTTCTTTTGAGGTACAAAATGAATTTAGGCATTCCCCGTTTGGCCAGTTTTCATCGTTAAAACCTAAACAAATGTTGTTAAGGTGTTCTGTGAGATGGACTACATGGAAGGTGGCTGGACTGTGATGCAGAGGAGAACTGATGGCTTGAATGACTTCAAACGATCCTGGGCTGATTACATTAATGGCTTTGGAAACCTTGCAGGTTGTGCATACCTGTATTCATTATCATTCGAGAATCAGGTTTATCTTAAAACCTTTTCGTCAGAAAGACAAATCCAACTCTTTCTCCTATTTTATCAAACCAGGAGAAGCCTAAAGCTCCAGTGGAGTTTGATCCTCATCAAATTTCTCCTTCTTTGGCTCTATAGGAGAACACTGGTTGGGTCTGAAGAAGGTTTTTCACATCGTCAACCAGAAAGATGCTCGCTTCCAACTTCACATCGCTCTGGTGTCCAACAACGACGTCACGTCTTATGCTTCCTACGATAACTTCCGCCTCGACAATGAAACCCAGTTCTTCAGAATCCACCTGGGCAGATATGCAGGCAGTGCAGGTATGACAAAACAAGGAAGACATCTACAGCTATTTTCAAACTGTTTGATATGTGGCGTTATGCATGTGTGTTTTTGCTCAGGCGACGCTTTCCGTGGCTTTGAGCAGGAGCAGAACCAGGACACAGCTCCATTTAGCGCCGCGGACGTGGACAACGATGGCTGCAACCCGTCATGCAGTTTTGCCAACAGGACGGTGGAGAGTTGCAGCATCCTGCACAACCACACAGGGTGGTGGTTCAACCAGTGCGGACTGGCAAACCTCAACGGCTCCCCCGAAGACGGAGAACAGAACCAGGGGAAGAGGACGCACATCCTTTGGGACACCTGGAGGCAGAGTGGAGTCCCTTACGCCATCAAATCCGTTACGATGAAGATCAGAAGGCTTGCAACCAACAACTGACACCTAATGAAGAGGGATGAAGCATTGATGGGCCTCTGACAATTTTACTAATACAGCAAATATTCGGTAGTGCAAAATATTACAACTTATACTTGAACTTAGATAATACTTTCAAAGAACCTTTCTAAAACTTAGCAGATACTTTCAGGAACTTAACAAGCACTTTCTGAAACGTTCATGAATTTTGGCAGATACTTTTAAGAGCTTTTTTAATCAAGCTTTCTTGAAACTCCTGAGGTACTTTCTGGAACTTTTCTGGAATCTACCAAGTACTTTTCAAACATTTTATAGAGCTTTTCCTTTATTTCCATTCAAATTCCATGGAAGTACCTGATGAGTTTTGAAAAAGTCTCTTTGAAGATCTGCAAAATTTACGGAAGATTACCTCAAAGTTCAACAAAAGTATTGTTATTTAGTGCTAAAGAATGTTTACTGTAATTATGATCTTAAACTATTACTACAGCTAATTTTGTTTTGTCTAAAGAGGACAAATCTATGCATTAAACTCTGCCACAAATGCAATTAACAACTGATCACTGTTACAATTGTTAACCTGATGTGCACATAAATTCTATGATTTTTGTTAAATTGTGCTAGTTCTTTTTAACTGCCATATTTTTTTCTACATAACCTGTCTTTATTTGTGACATTTGATTCTAAATGTTAGTTAAGAAAAACTGCAATAACAAACATGAATCCCGTGTCACCATCTACTTCTTCATCAAGAGGAAATGAAAACAGTCAAGCCAAAGCTTTTTATACTTGGTTTTTATTCAAATGATTTTAAGATTTTACTCATTACAAGTGGACAATAAAGTCATTCTGCATTTATGTCGTATATCAAGCTTTGTTGAAGGACTGAATTTAAGGAAGCCATAAATCATTTTTAAAAATTCACTGTCTCATCATGTCTGTGGAGATACCTGAGATGTAGGGTGAACCTTCCGCTATTTTAGTACTTAAAAGTCTAGCACTTAAATAATATTAAATGAAATATATTTGATCAAATCAGATAAAGAAGAGCAAAAATCTATGGAATTAGCTGGGTTAAAATCACCCAAGCAAAGGAGAGTAGCAGCCTTCACACTTATAAACTGCTGGGTTAAATTAGTGACCTCTTAGGAGAAATACAGACCAATAGTGGTGCATTTAGTTCCTCTGTTGCTTTGGAGCAAGCAGGTCCTGGGTTCAAATTTTTTGTATGTTGTCCTCATGCAAATGTGGTTTCTCTCTGGGCTATCAGGCTTCCTCCCACACTGCATAAGTATAACGGTAAGGTCAACGGGTCAATCGAAATTCTTAGTAATTCTTAGTAATGAGTGTGTGTGTGTGTGTGTGTGACTGAGTGTCAAAGCATAAACATTTAATCTTTGATGTACTCCTTAAAGTGATGACAGAATCAGAGTCAAGGATCTTGAGAATACTATCAACTACTTCTACTATCAACTTCTTACTGACTTTGTGCAATTATTACAAAATAAAATTAACACTGTCGTTATTTGCAACTAAAAGTAAATGTCTTAAATTGTGTTTAGCATAAAAGTTATTTAGTGTGCTTAGTGCGGTTGCAATTTCAGAGAAGCAGCAACAGGTGAAACAGATTTTGATTTAAAAAAAAGAAACAATTCAGTCCAGCAGGTGGTGCTAATGACCCCAACTTTAATACGTCATGAACCTAAACATTTTAAATGCACAAACAATTAAAAAAAGCAATATAAAAATGATCAAGAATCAGAATTGAGTTTTAAGAAATGTGCAGTAATAGTGGTCAAAATGTGTGTTTAAAGCTTTTTATGTTTGTACTGAGATCTACCTCAACTGATAACATACAAAATGACCCACATGCATATAAAAACGGACTCTTTATCACACAACCTACACCAAGGAGGTTCTTATTGTTATTAAAAGAAAAAACAGAGAGAAGACATATTTATTATTTAAAATGAATCCATTTAAGTCCTAGTTTACAAAAACGCTTCCATTAAAGCGTCTGATATGTAAGAGGTGTGACAACAGAGGGCTAAAGGACCATAAAGTTGTATTTGAAATCTTACAGAGCTCAATGTTAGCACAACTTTTACCACCGCATATCTGGAAAGCTCAACATCTGGCTTTCCGATGTAAATAGAAAACACCTTTTTTTAGATATGAAAAAAAACCCTCCATAAATGTTTGAGATCTTAAAAAGAAAATTAATATCAGACGGAGATAATCTGAGTGAATACAAAGCACAGTTACTTATTCAGGTACAAATTCAAGCTGATCTGGTCTTGTCTGAAAAACGAAACCCTACCCTTTCATTAAATCATGAATAAAAGGTGAACGTTACTGGTGAGCTGATGTCATCTGTAGGATCAGAAAATCCTTTAAAAAGAGTCAACATAAAATAGGACAAAATATTTCAGGAGCTACAAGTCATGTCCTGATATAAAGACATTTAAGAATAGGTTGATATCCATCAGGCAGAAAACAGTACCTTTTGATTACCAGATGTTTTGATAAAATTTGAATGCATTCACTTCAGTTCCCATTTTAACACTGGATGTTGTGCAGATCTGGATATGAACATTTTTTTAACATAGTTGGTAAGATTCACCTTTTTCCCTTTGTAACTGAACAATGTGAAAACTGCATCTACATCTACAATGGTTATATTAGCCTGGCGTTAATAGTTGTTTGGTGATCTGAAAACGTTGAATGTGACAAAAAAGGAAGAATTGAAAAATCCGACAAGGTTTCAGCTACTTTTTTATCTTTTATTGCCTTGTACTGGTAGCTTGGTGTGTATATTCAACCTAAAAGAAGAGCTGCTGCATGAAAGCACATGAGTTACTTTAGCTTTGAAACAAAGACCAGAATGCTCATCTGAGGAGTCTGCATTCTTCTCAGTACTGTCCCACCTCTGTCTTCCTGTTCAGTTCTGCACGCAGGAACACGTAATTCACTTTCTGTTTGTGTGTGTTTGCGTGATAAAGGTTTATTAACGCAGCTGATAACACTGTAGGAACTCTGGCTCTTTGTGTGGTCTGGTATGTGCATATATTGGCAGCGTCCATCAATACAGTGGCACACACAGATAGAGAATGAGGCTCATCCAGGTGCTTCGCACTCTGTGTTCCCCCCAATCAGACTGTGTATGTTTGGGTTGACAGTGTTTACATCCAGATCTCGGGTCTGTTCTGCTCTGTGGAAGGAAGTCTCAACAAAAACTCTTCTTACTGGTGACATTCGTCAGTGTTTAGACCTTTTCCTTGAAACCGTCTAACGCTCTCATAGCATGAAATGTCCAAAATGACTAATCTTCAGCAATCAGCGCCTTAAAAGGCAGTTTTCTCTCTGACTATCAGACATCAGAGACTCGGTTTTATCAGATTTCTTTCAGCTTTTAGGGGTTTTTTTTTAATGCGTGGCCACTTTTAACGAGAATGAACTCCAGTCAAGAGATGAAGCCATGATTTTTTAAAATAGAGAAAAGCTACTGAAAATGGCACGCGCAAGTTTAATTTACAAGTCTCAGGAATATACGTTGGGGTGTGTGTGTGTGTGTGTGTGTTTGTTTTCCCACACTGGACAGGGATCAGCTGAAAGTAGGAGCGGACAGGAAGCGAAGTCTACTGGGAATTTAAACCCGAAGGAATCTCATCTGCAGTTCATCAGCCATCAGTCACTCCTGCATGCACGCACTCGAACACGCACACAAAAAAGTATTTAATGTATAAAAACTTAAGAGGAAGGAATATTCATCTTTTTTTCTTCTGAAACTTAACTTTATTAATCCTTCCGCAGGTAAGGCAAAGTCAAAGGTCAAGCTAAGAGAGAGAACGAGAGAAGATGAGAGAGAGGAGTCCACGGATGGCTGAAATGAAAGAAAACAAGTTGATCAGAAATGGACCCTCCAGGATCCTTCTACATCTGTGAGGTTCAACGTGTCATGTAAATAAAAGTATAGTGGGACCCAGAAGGATGCATTCTTTCTCAAGGATGGAGAATAAACAGAGGGGGAGGGCGGCAGAGCGAGTGAGCGAGGCAGGAACATGCCACAGGCACTTGACTACTTGTTCACATGAAGCGGGAGCCTGTGCTGCTGGTCATCCTCCAGGATGAACCACAGACCGCTGCCGGCCGACCGCATCAGCCGGGCTGCCGGCGACACGGACAGATCCAGAGTGAGGAGTCGCGACAACCTGCTCCTATATGATGACTTTGGAGAGGAATACTGCTGTGCTGGGCAATGCCTCGGGTAAGGCTCTGACTTACCTCCACTACTCAGATAAACAAACAGTAAACATCTGTGTGGAAGGGTGAGGTCTGGACCGACTGGAACCTTTTAATTTTTGTTGTTGTTTAGGGAGGTTCAGTTTTTATGAGGTATTTGTGTTGACATGCCTTTGGCGTTTCAAACATGGTGCTCTATATAATGAACAAGCATCTCTATTTTGGTCCCGACACTCCAGAAGTCTTCTGTTTTTCTTTTAGATGCAGTTTTAGAAATCTAAGCCATGTGTTCATATTCTTTAATTAGCAATCTTTTTCAGTTAATCTTTCTCTTTTTCTAGTTGCCTTTCCATTAACTTTGATGTGTAGTGTATAAGGTGGTTGTTTTGCATAGTTTTTTCAACCTTTTGGTTGAAATTGTTAGGATTTCCACTTTTGCTAAAATAATCTGTAGCCCTAAATGTTTTCCACCGCTGAATAATTTCTCTAAATGCAGAATGATGGACTTCAGCTTGTCTGGAAATGGTCTTGTAACCCTCTAAAAGTCAGTGCTGATGTTTTCCAACCCTGCCATTGTGTGAACATACGCCTGTGTGCAGCAAACGACTAAACTCCTGCTTTTGTTGTTAGCGTCTCACTGACTGACAATAAACTATTCAACGATTAATATATTTTTTAAGCTTTTTACTCCCAGCTTTTCCCCTTTGGCTTCATTTTTGTTGAACACATCATGACAGTGTGGGACTTGATTGGTCTCTCGCTTTCAGAGTTAGATTTAAGTAGCGTTAAAACTTGGTAGAGACCAGATCCATTTTATTACGTCCTGACATGAACCGTATGTTTCCCTGATTCCCAGCAGGCACAGCAGCGCTGACAGGTCGCTCACAGCTCGCCTCAGCGCTTCTAAACGCCGCCAGGCTATGCGAGGTCCTGCCTACATGTTCTCAGCTCCTTCCTTCAGCCTGTCAGAGGTCGAGCAGCGTTTCCTGGAGGCGGCTGAGTACGGCAACATCCCAGAGGTGCGCCGCATGCTGCTCCATATCCCCAACCTGAACGTCAATGCAGTGGACTACATGGGACAGAATGCGCTGCAGCTCGCTGTGGCCAACGAACATCTGGAGGTGACGGAGCTGCTGCTGGGGAGGGCAGATCTGGCCAGAGTGGGAGATGCTCTCCTACTAGCCATCAGTAAGGAATTTGCATAGACAAAATTTGCTTGGAGATGTAATGTCTGAAGGAGATAATGTGTCTTTTATGATAACAAAGGAATGTAGCAGTGTCTTCTTCTACTACTTTTAAGGTCCTTAAAGTTAATTGTTAGGATTTTGGATTTTTGAGTTTTTTGGGGTTTTGTTAGTTTCTATTTTCACTTCAGTTCCTTCTTAGTGATTCTAGTTATTTTTATTTATTGTGTCTTTCTTACTCTAGTTTACTTGTTCCTTTGTCTAGTTAATTTGTTAGATTCCTTTCCTAGTTGCCAGTGTTCTCTACCTCTTTAATTCACACATCACTGGTTCTCTCTGTTACACTTCGTGTTTCCTTGCTGATATTTCCCCTGGATTTCTGTTTTTGTTCTGCTCTGGCTCCCTGCGTTCCCTGTGATTTTAGTAAGTTTTCAATATTGTCATTAAAAATATTCAACACGATCGATGCTCCCAGCTCCTGTCTGCATTTTGGGTCCATCAACAAACATACCATGACATTAATGATTTTTTTAGTAATTTTACTACAAGATCCTTCAAAATGTGCTGCTGCAGTGGCGATTAACTTTTCAGCAGAACAACAATCCTAACACACATCTAAATCCCATCTGACTTAAGAGGAAGAATTTACAGAAATTTTATTCTCTAGATGTCTGGAGCTGTTAATTAAGGACAGAGCCAAAAACACTTGTACCTTGTTGTTGATTGGATAAAGTTCTTAAGTAATAAAATGACTCTCAGATTAAAAAAGTTATACAACATTTACCCTGTAATAGATTTTTCCACCACAAGTTGTAGCAAAGGGTGAACCAGATATGCAAGCTACGCTTCTTTTTTTTAACTTTCAAATTTGCATTTTACTTGCATATAAACTAAACTTTACTTTTGTTTCACAATGTTTCAACCGCTTTCTTTCTACGTTTACTTTAGGTAAAGGTTATGTCCGTATCACAGAGGCTCTGCTGAGTCATCCTTCGTTTAGAGACGCTCACCGTCTGACAGCAAGTCCGGCTCAAGTAGACATGTTGGATGACTTCTATGCTTATGACGAAGATGGGACAAGGTACGACTGGTAAAGAAGCACCATAATGAGGTCAACCACTGACAAAAAAGCAAAAACTAATGAAATTTGTGAGGGGGTGAAAAGACTACATCAATTTGAATTATTCTTTTAATCAGATATTACAGTGCAAATAAAAGAAATTGGTCTGAAAACAAAATATGTCCACCGTTTTTGAGTCTGCAGATAAATACAGCTGTTTTATGTTATTTATATAAATTTTTACTAAGGTGGCCTAGTTAAGGCCGACTTCTTGGTCGACTGAAAACATTGTTGTTGCCATGCTTATCCTCATAGGTTTTCTCATGATGTGACTCCAGTGATACTTGCGGCCCACTGCCAGGAATATGAGATAGTTCACACGCTCCTGAGCAAAGGCGCCCGTATCGACCCTCCTCACGACTACTTCTGTGGCTGCGACTCGTGTAATTATCAGCAGCAGTACGACTCCTTCAGCCACTCACGCTCCAGGATCAATGCCTACAGAGGCCTGGCCAGTCCTGCATACCTCTCCCTGTCCAGTGAGGACCCAGTGCTGGCTGCCTTGGAGCTCAGCAATGAGCTGGCCATGCTGGCTGACATTGAGAAGGAGTTTAAGGTCAGTGGAAAAGCATCCTGTCAGTGCAACTGTACTGGTCAAGTCAGGGTCGCATTAATAGAATAGAATAGAATAGAATTCAACTTTATTGACATTGCACTGTCACAAGTACAAGCAACGAGATGTAGTTTGCATCTATCTAGAAGTGCTCTACGAGATATAATATTTATTTACAGATGTACAAGACTATGTATGTATGGACTATAAGGGGTTATAGCAAAGACATATAGATATTGTGTATAAATATAAATATGGGAGCTATATGCACAGATTATACAGATTATACAGAATATACAAGAATGTTAGGGAATGGATTATAGATAAATAACGGCAGATAAAATGTACAGATTGTATGTGTGTGTGAAGAAAACAGTCCGTGATGTGTGTGCGTGTGAGGATAGTCCATGTGTTATTGTTGTATGAGAGGGTAGGGGAGTACAGTCCTTATAGTTTATGTTTTATGTCAGGAGGCGTTCAAAAGCGTGACAGCTGTGGGGAAGAAGCTGTTCCAGTGCCTGGTGGTTCTGGTCTGTAGGCTTCTGTAACGCCTCCCAGAGGGCAGGAGGCATGGCATCGGTTCTGTTTGAAATTGTTCTTGCTGTCTGCTCTCTAAATTTTCTAAAGTGCTGTATGAGAACAAAATTGTTTTATCTTTATTATGTTGAACTAACAGATCTCCATCATTTTCAGCACTTGAATTTACTTAATGACATACACCAGGAACAGAAAGAAAGCAGTACAGATTAAGATTATTTACACTTACAAAAAGTGTAAAAAAATTACAAGTTTGTATATAAAGAAGAAAAGAAGCTTTGCTCATAAGTGTTTGATCATAACGGGAATCCGTTTATGCTGGTTAATATTGCTGACATTAAAGGTGGAGTACCATAAGATTTAGTGTTGGGACCTAAAAGTTTTAATGTACATATTAGTGATACTAAAGTCTAGTTTCTTTTGTTTATTTTTTAACCAACAAGAAAAAACAATAGATGACTAAATTACTATTGTAAAACTTAGAGTTTCAATATCAACTGAATTTACATCAATACATAAACTGAATTTTTGGGTTTTGTGTAAAACTAAGAGTGCTTTGCATACTTGGGATCCAATTTTGCTTTGGACTTTCACTTATTCCTCCATATTTTAGTTACTTCAATGAGGTGTGGGGAAACACTTTGTGGCTAAAACTAAACTTGTTCTTTTTGCAAAAACAGAAAAGGGGCAATGTGCCTTTCACTATGTAAAGAGAACAACATAAAATGAATAAAATAGGCGTGAAATGAAATGTTTGAAATCTTGGTTGTGATTTTTTTTTTGTCCAAAAAATGCGATGATTTAATGAGCACAGTATCTGCAAAAGTATAAATCAGAAGAAAATCACAATTGCTTTCCTACCACACGTTGTTACTGCTGCTTTAAAACGACTTCAGCTTATGTTCTTATTTTTATGCAGAATGATTACAGTCGCCTGTCAAACCAGTGTAAGGATTATGTGGTGGGCCTTCTGGATCTTTGTCGCAGCACAGAGGAAGTGGAGGCCATCTTGAATGGAGAAACGGTTTCTGACGACAGCTTCGACATGCCAGGTCGTCCCTCCCTCACACGCCTCAAATTAGCTATCAAATACGAACTCAAAAAGGTAACCAGGCATTCAAACAAACAATAGAGTTAATTAATTAGAGTCTCCCAAAAATGAAAAAAATCCAGAACTGGAGTTTTTCTGTTTAGTTTGATCTCTTCTTTATTGGCTCTTTGTTAAAACAAACAAACATAAATGCTCTTCAAACATCTAAGACTCTGAACTTTTCACCAATTCCTGTTATATGATCCTTATAAATTGACTGGAGTGCAACATACTTTATTTTCCAGAATATGAGGCACATTGTTTGCACAATTTGGCGTCTAGAAGATACTGCAGTTTTCACTGTTTGTGGCTAAATTGCTTTGGAAAGAACTGGATTGATTCTGAATTAGATCCCATCTAAGGTCGAATGAGCAGGATTCGTATATAAACTGAATTAAGCTGTCTGACGATGTTTTAACCCGGCTCCGTTTTCCTCCAGTTCGTTGCTCATCCAAACTGCCAGCAACAGCTGCTGAGTATTTGGTACGAGAACCTGCCCGGCCTGAGACAACAAACCACTGCTGTGAAGCTGCTGGTGGTGCTGGCGGTGGCTGTAGGACTCCCTGGACTGTCTGTGGCTTACTGGGTCACTCCGTGCAGCAGAGTATGCAACGTTCAGGCTTATATTTTACCCACTAGCCAACCGGATCTCTCATGCTCTTCACTCTGTTCTCAGGTGGGAAAAGTTATGCGCAGCCCCTTCATGAAGTTTGTCGCCCACGCCTCGTCCTTCACCATCTTCCTGGGCCTGCTCATCCTGAATGCAGCGGACCGCTTTGCAGGCACCACGCTGTTGCCAAACATGACCCATCATCAGCAACCTGGAAGTCCACAACTCAAGCTGGACCCCCTGCTGCTTCACCGCAAGACCACCACCCCCTTCACCTGGATGGAGATCCTAATCATTTCATGGGTCATGGGTGAGTGGAAGACGACAATATATGAAAACAACTAAAGCAAATGTTAAAACAAGGATGTCACCCTTGACCTGTGCTGCTGTAGGCATGATTTGGGCCGAAGTGAAGGAGATCTGGAGTCAAGGACCTGGAGAGTACCTGGTGGAACCGTGGAACTTCCTGGACTTTGGGATGCTGGCCATTTTTCTGGCCTCGTTCAGCTGCCGCTTCTCTGCAATGAAGCAAGCTGACTTGGCTCAGGCCTATGTGTACAAACACTGCAAAACTCTGGTCCAACTTCCCCCAGAGATACACTACTTCACTCTGGGTAAGCACACACACACACACACACACACACACACACACACACACACACACACACACACACACACACACACACACACACACACACACACACACACACATATAGTATCACCAGTTAAAAGTTAGGGAAATTCTTGCTAACTTCAGGGAACCAGTTAGAAGCTGCAAAAGATTTAAGATGTGATGGAAAGCGTAATCAGATGTTAGAATGGCCAAGTCAAAGTCAAGACCTAAATCCAGTTGAGAAGATTTGGAAATGAAAACCTGGACCATTTTTCAGAGAGGAGTGAATTAAAAGTCTCTAGAGTTTCAAAGCTGGTAGAGACCAAAATAGTTGTAATTGCAATTTTATTGAACAAAAAACTGACTCAGCAGGGTTTCTGCAGTTTTCACCAATTCAAATTTAAGACCTTTCTAAGACCATGATGAGTAGAATTTAAGACCTTTATCACATCAAAAATGTGCAAAAGAAAATAGCAAATAAATAAATTTGGGTTGGCAACTGAAGTGAGACAATGAATTTGCACTTACCCATAATGCTAGATAGCTTAACCCTTTCTGGCCAAGAGTATATTAGCAGCTAGTTATTAGCAGCTAGCTGTGCCTTGAGTCACAGAACGCAGTGAACCCAGACTCAAAGTTTGCTGTAACAGTAAAGCCCTGCAAGAAAAAAGTCAGCTATATAGAGTATATGAGATAAAACAGTCCAGCCACAACAAAATTTAAGACCTAAAATGAATGCATTTAAGGCTAAATTATAGTGTTTCAATGAATTTAAGACATTTTAAGCATACTCAGGTGGGCTAAAAAGTAAAGACATACCACACTTTTCAGATCTCTTTTTGCAAGAAATGTTAATCATCTTAATTTTCTTTTCCAGTCACAATTGTGCAAAACTTTGTGTTGGTCCATCGCGTAAAATCTCAATTCAAACCATTAGAGTTTATTCATTGTAACATGAAGTAGAGCTGCGGCGGCTCCTCTACATCAAAAGTAGTTACAGTAGTTATGGCTTTCGAAGCCCTTCTGCTTTAGTTATTGAAACTAAAATGAATTTTAACTATGGCTGCTGTCACAACACTGCCGTCACATGTAAGACAAGTCAGGTTTTCATTCGCAGCAGATATCCTGATGCTTACCAGCAGATTTATGCCCGTTTTGCAGCTCGTATCCACTGGACGCCGTCAGATCCTCAGCTCGTGTCGGAGGGTCTTTATGCGGTCGCAGTCGTGCTGAGCTTCTCTCGGATTGCTTACATCCTGCCAGCCAACGAGAGCTTTGGGCCGCTCCAGATCTCTTTAGGAAGAACCGTCAAAGACATCTTCAAGTTCATGGTCATCTTCCTGCTGGTCTTTCTGGCGTTCATGATTGGCATGTTCAACCTGTACTCTTACTACCTGGGAGCGAAGCAGAATGACGCCTTCACCACGTGAGACATTCATGCACACATAATTATTCTAAGTGATACTTTTATTGAAGAACGAGGCTGAAACAGGATTATTTCTGAATTAAATTGGTTAATGTTTTGTGAAAAGAAACACCAAAAAACAAAACACAACAAAGCTTAAACTATATTGCCCTCATTAGTTTTCTGATCAGTGTTGCAGTGATCTGTTGTTTTTTTTAAACAAATCTGATTTGACCAGACACTATTTTTCTAAAACACACCTGTTTTTAATCAGGTTTTTGAATTTAAGTTTGACTTTGTGTTTGACTTTATTGAGCGCAGTGTAATTAAAGAATAAACAAAGTTATATGCAAACAAAATACATTTGAAACAAAAGCAAAGAAAACAAAAGAAGAACAGTAGTAAAAATTATCTAAGCAAGCATCACATTTAACATGTTAAAAATATATATTTCTAAATGAATATACCATAATGCAGTAATATTTGACAACTTCAATAAATACAACAACCTTGATAATAGAAGAAAATTACAAAGAATGTTAGACTTTCCTTCTCATTCTTATTCTTTTAGGAATTATTGCGTTGCTTCTACCTTTTCTAGACGGGTACTCTGTATTTAGATATTAGAGAGGATATTGGAAGCAGGTTTCCAGCTGTTGGATTATTTTTTTTTCGTGTTTAATAGATTGCTTAAATTAAAAACGTTCCTTTCTGTATGTTCATGTAGCCTGGAGGAGAGCTTCAAGACGCTGTTCTGGGCTATATTTGGACTCTCTGAGGTCAAGTCTGTAGTCATCAACAATGGACACAAGTTCATTGAGAACATTGGCTACGTACTGTATGGGGTTTACAACGTTACCATGGTGATAGTGCTGCTCAACATGCTCATCGCCATGATTAACAGCTCCTTCCAGGAGATAGAGGTACATCACTGACGTATATTACATTACCGTGTGGTCGAGCCTATAAATATGAGTTTGGAATGTGTTTGGAATTTTTTGCACTCTTTTGTAGAATAAACTTTCTTTGTGTTCATAAAAATGAATTTAAATGCTTTGCTGCACACAACTCTGTCTGAACATAAATATATTCAACAGATAAAACACATGTATTCAGCTTCAGACGGCCTTAAATAAAAATGAGCACAAACAATTGACTTCAAAAGTCACTTTATCGGTAGAGGATCTCAGTAGAAATCAAATTGTTTGGTTAAAGCCTTTGAGGTTTGTTAGATAACATTAGTGAGCAAAAAGCCTTATGAAGACCAAGACATGTTAAACTCAAAATTGTGGAGAAACTTAAAGCAGGGTTAGGTTATGGATATTATTTCAACGAGAGTTTTAATCATAGTAAACAGTAAATGATTAGTTCTGTACTCCACAAATCTGACTTTTATGGATGAGAGGCAAGAAGAAGAAGGCAATTCTTGGAAGGACGCAGTGAGAAGTTTTGTTGGAAGTCTGAGATCCAGCAAATTTGTGGAAGACGAAAACAAAATGGAAACTTTTAGACATACAGTCAAAATTATTTATATGGCAAAAACCAAACTGAACACTAGGTAGTGGCAGCGTAATGCTGTGGAGGTATTGTGATTAATGGATTACAACATGTTGATGCGATAGAATGGCCCAGTCAAAGTCCAGACGTTTCTGTCTCTGGATGTGCAACCAAACAGAAAAGACTCAGCTGTTTTAACTCACCACTTTTTTCTTAGTTTTATGTGTAAAAATAATTGAAGCCATATTTAATTTATCTTCCATTTCACAAATAAGAACTACTTTGTGTTCTGTCACGAAATTTCAATAAAACATGCTAAACTATGTCAGAATTTGAAACAATTGCTCAAGCTGTTTGAACATATTTGCAAGGCGGTGTAGAAAACAAGCCAAGAAAGAGAGGGAGGTTTCTGCAGTCTGGCCGTCCAGAAGCACCATGTCCAGATATAGTTGGGATTTGTTGTCTAGATGATCTCATAAATTGCTTTTGTTATCTTTGGACAAACAAACCAGAAGTTTCCAGCCTTTAAGGGATGCCAATGTGTGTTTTTCCCCCCCCTAACACAACCAAGACAACCAATCTGACTGCTATCAGTGTTGTAATCTAGCTTTCAATGAACTGCAAAGGCTGTTTTATTTTTCTTGTAACTGTAACTGGATCTATAGTATGATGTACAGTTTCTGGGTTTTGCTTCTGCCTATCTCTCTTTTCTCCCTGAACCAGACCTTTCCACTGTTTTGCAGATCTAAATATGGATGCAAAATGTTCACTATGACACCAAATTACTTAATACAACAGATTTTCTTTAATTTCTGCCTTTGTTACATGTCATTTGATTATGTCATCTTTATTTCTAGGAAGACCATCACCGATTAATTTTCTAAATCTGGTTATGAATTAATTTATTCCCAAAAGATATTTAATTTGCCACTTTAAACCTGTTTTTTGTTTTTTTATTTTCCATTTTGTTTCTCTGCAGGATGATGCCGATGTCGAGTGGAAGTTTGCTCGGGCGAAACTTTGGTTTTCTTACTTTGAAGAGGGAAGGACACTCCCTGTGCCATTCAATCTGGTCCCCAGTCCAAAATCTGTGCTGGGACTGGCCACAGCCATAAAGTCCATGCTCTTGCATGTGGCTCACAGACACAGGGAGAAGAAAACTGAGACACAACTTAATCAGGTATACAGATTCAACATGTAATGACTTAAAACACATGATAAAGTGTTTATGTTCCTTTAAGTTCCTCAGATTTGGTCTTACAGATGTTTTTAACTCTGGATTTTCTTGCCACGCTTCCAGAAAGCACAGATTTGCAGAGTGAACAACTAATAGTCGTCCTATCTGTAGATTCTCTCAGCTATTTTAACTGAGACTAAAATGAATATCTTAGCTGCATCCTCCATGAGTAGGTTTATAATTTTTGAATATTTCTTATACCTGAACCTCGAGCAGCTTGGAGTGTTCATTGATCCCCATTACGTTGCTTGTTCAGTGATGTACTTTTTTTCATAAAACATTTTAAAACCCATATATCTTTTCCAGCTTCTTCACAGTTATATTTAATTATTACAGCTAATTAGTAACTGTATCTATCACAATAAATCTAAATGAACTACATTAAAGTTGTGGTTGTAGACAAATTTGCATCTGCCCTCTTCGCTACAGCGGCTGAAAAGTAAATGAAATAATCATTGGCGCCCTCTAGTGGTATTAAGCATTCCTTCAGGATCAAACTCACTTGAGAGCAAAAGAGCAAAGTAAAATAAATTACTGTAATTTCAGTTTAGTTAAATCAAATTACACAACATATATGGGTTTTTCCGCAGCTTGGGGAGAGCAAAAATCCAGGTTATGGCGGTTCAAATGGCCCGACAAGATATGAGGTGTGTGTTGAAGTAGTTGAGTGTTTTATTATATATTGTATAAAATTAACTTCTATAAATTTACAATGGATTTTATTATATAATGATGTTATATTCCCCATCTTTTCCTTCACTGGCTGCAGAAGATCATGAAGCGACTAATCAAGCGTTATATAATCAAAGCTCAAGCAGACAGAGAGAGCGACGAGATCACAGAAGGTAATATAAACTAAGCTCTGTGTGTTTGTCATTATTATAACTTTGTGACAATAAATACTTGGTCTGTAGTATTTATTTTCCTACTAAAAACACTGAGGCATAAATCTTTTAGAGCAATCATTGCAAAACTGCCCAGCCATAAGTGTCTGCAATTATCCATTCCTGATTAATTTGTTTTGATCTGGTCTTATTTTCCATCTTATGTATCTATACCTAAAATGGTATAGATATATACCTGGGTATCTGTACCATTATAGTATGATAATACTATCATACTAATAACTTCATTGTTATTCTTGGTTGCATCTGTTCTGGTCCAGGTGAGCTGAAAGAGATCAAACAGGACATCTCGAGCCTGAGATATGAGCTGCTGGAGGAGAAATCCCAGAACCTGGAGACGCTTGACGGACTGTTGAGGAGGCTGGGAGAGTTCAGCACGCCATCATCTTAGTGCACAACCTCTAGCTAAATGCTCAAAGCTTGCTAAGTGCCTTTTAAATGTCATTAAATGTACCTGCATTTGGGTAGAGGCATTACCAGGTCATACAACAGAGTGATGTGAATACAAAGATACAAATTCATTATGATTGGAAACATTCTAGAACTTTCATTTTTACGCAAATAAATGTGCAAATGAGAGTAAAAGTCTTCTAAGTTTGCCCAAAAAATGTTAAACATAAACATGTGGTTCTGTCTGGAGTTTTGGTGGGGAAATGATTCCTAAAAGCTCAGGAACGAAGCTGCAGGTTAGCTCTCAGTTTCTACAGCCCTTTTCAAATGCCAGGTTTTTGAGAGGCAAAACAACAGATTGTGGTTAATCAACTAATTTTGTTCCTCCGTTTTAGAAGAAAAAAGAAAATCCAGGAACGTCATATGCTTTCACACTCTTAAACTAAAGCTGTTTTGAAGCACCTCTTGTTTCAGTTTCAGTCTTCTACGTTTCATGTTTTCATCACAAAATGCTGGTATTTTCAGAGATGTGTATACTTTTGACAACAGCTTTCTTCTGTTTCGTCAGTTTTTTAAACGTTTTTCTACAACGTGTCATAGTTTATGTTTGTTATAATTCTATGAGTTTCTTTTTGTTTTAAGTAAAAACAAATCACCGCTTAAAAATAAATGCACCATATATCAGGCATAAATGAATAAAAATAAGCAGAATCCACACATACATGCTATTTGAAGGTTTTGTTTTTATTTAGACAGCAGTAAAGCTGGCAGAGAGGACATAAACAAATCATACAGTTCAAGGCACTGAGGTGTGAACATTGAATTTCTAGACCGACTAATGAAACATTAAAACATAAATTATCAAGATTAATAGAAAAATACTGCTTCTATGTACCTTTTACATAAGTTTACTGAATACATAACTTTCAGAATTACTAAACAGAAAATACAAAAAGGTGATACTGAGAAGCTAAGCCGTATACAGAACAGACCAAAAGTTTGGACACACCTTCTAATTCAATGGGTTTTCTTTATCTTCATGACTATTCATAAGGCAATAAATCCCACTTATTAACCTGACAGGACACACCTATGAAGTGAAAACCATTTCAGGTGACTACCTCTTGAAGCTCATCAAGAAAATGCAGAGTGTGTGCAAAGCAGTAATCACAGCAAAAGGTTGCTACTTTGAAGAAACTAGAATATAAGGGGTATTTTCAGTTGTTTCACACTTTTTTGTTTAGTGCATATTTCCACATGTGTTATTCATAGTTTTGATGCCTTCAGTGTGAATCTGCAATGTCAATAGTCATGAAAATAAAGGAAACTCATTGAATTAAAAGGTGTGTCCAAACTTTTGGTCTGTACTGTACGTCAAGTATTAACACCTACTGCGCCGTATGCAGTAGGCCGATTACTCATGCTGCAGCACAGCAGTCAGTGATAATAGTCACAGTTACAGTATCATGGTTTTGATTCTTTATAAACCTTTAAAATCTGAGTCAGCTCTTTGTGATTCTTTCATGTGCCGACGGTTCGTCAGGCTTGTCAGAAATATTTGATGTAATTTTCAGGGATAAGGCCAGTTCTGCCCTGATATGTCGCCTGAAGCCAACCCGGTTCCACAGATGGACCCACTGCAAAAACAACAAAACAGAAATCACTCGAAAACTCAGACAATACAGACGCAGACTTTTATAGCCCTTCTACAAACACATTAGAGATGCTCAGAGAAATTGTGTGGAGAGTGGAATTAGACAACTTTCTGCTTGATCGGGCGGTCTGATCTTTTTCCAATCAGTGAACACACCGTACTTAGCAGGAACACATTGTGCTGACAATAACACTCTTAAGTTTGGAATTTGTTATTGTGTGAAAAAGACTCGTAAGAAGCGATTTTAAACAGTATTTTCTACACCATGACGTCTGTGGTTTGTTCAGCGTTCAAGGAAGCGCGAGAGAGCAAGACATAAAGATAACAGAAAGGCTCAATGGAACAGAAAGGCTCAATGGAGAACAGCAAAGCTGATCTGATCCTTTTCTACCCATTCAAGACTGATGTGAATGGAGCAAATAGTTATATTACATATATATCCACAACTAGACCAGTCATTTGGTCAATCACAATTTAGCTTAATATTTCATTTAATAAGCCAAAACACTTCGAAAATAGCGTAAGACATTTATGCCTCATGTTAAAAACAAATCTACATGTGGATAAAGAAAGTGGTCCCAAACAACCAGGAGACATGCATGAAAAAGAGGAAAAACATCAAAACACAACAGAACAACATTACTTTTCTCTCAAGATCTAAATATGTCAGTGTAAGACAATGAAAGATTCGCATTTAAAATCAATGGGTAGATTTTTATTTTGTACACGTTAACTCTCGGAAACATAAAATCTTACCATTTGTGAGCAGCGCCCCTTGTGGAAAACTTAGTTCATGGCTGTGCTCTGCTTCACAGGAGTACAGAGCTCTAGCTTCCCTGCAGGAGAGAATTAAAAAGGCGCTCACTAATTGAGTTAACGAGGGATTCGTTCTTGAAGAAGAAGCGACGGCTTCAAATATCATCCATGTTGCCTTACCTTCCAGAGGGACAAATGTCTAATGCTGAGCAGAACACTGAACTCTCACGCTGAGGCTGCCTGACTGATACTCTGCAACACAAACGCAACGTAAAAAAAATATTTTTTTCTGATGTAACTTATTAATCACAATGAAGTAATATGTTTAGCTTTCAAATAATTCGTGATGAAAATCACAGCACACAGATAGGTTTTAGTCAACAGTCTGCTCTTCCTTCCTCCTGAGCTTCTCTTTCTCAGATCCTTAAAGCACAAAAATGTTAAACTGAAGTGAAACATCTTAAAGTGACGCTCACAGTGAGATGGGCCTTGAGTAGCCGTTGCTGGATGTCGCTGCGGCGAGCTTCGGGGTCAGATCGGAGCCACAGCGGTGGTGACCTTTCCGTGCTTTCGCTCTCTCCTGTTGTTCCAGCGACATGAGGCTCTGCACCGACCCATGACAGCTTTTGTAATCTTCAACCAAACACAAGAGATCAGAATCGCGGTTGCACAGTGGTAAATGTTTTGGCTTTTATTTATTTTAGAGGCAAAAAAAAGGAGTCTTTCACACACCTTCTGAAATGTGCAAGGAGGTGAGAGAGGATGACGTGGAAAGCCGGTAGGGAAACAGAGAAGAGGAGGAAGAAGAAGAGGAGGAGGCAGTGCTGTGCTGTGGATGAGAGGTAGAGTCTGTTCCTCCGGCTTCTGTGGCCATAGCACAGGATGCGTTTCTTCGTTCCTCTGACTGAGAGCTCTTCAGGGAGGAGACGGAGGCTGCTTTCTCCCTGACAGGAGAGGAACGATTCCCTGACGCGGGCTGGACCGAAGGTGTGGAAGCACATCTCGAGTCTTTCGCAGAAGACAAAGACACGGTTGAATTTCTGTTGAAAGACCTCTCCACTGCAGAGAGTAAGGAGGATGTGGAGGAGGACACAGAGGAAGTCTGCTCGGCAGAGGACAGTGGAGTGGAGATCCAGGAAGAGGAAGGCGTGAGGCGGGGGGAGGGAGCGTTGTCTGGAGACGCTTTCTGATCTTTTCCATTGCGTGGTGACGAGCCGGAGGAAGTCGAAGGAGGAGAAAACTGTGCTGCGGGGGACGAGCCAGGCTCAGCGGCAGGAGAGGATGGAGGGGAGGTCTGAGACAATCTGTTTTTTTCAGAGGAGTGTGACGACAACGACTCCTGGCTGCCCATCGGAGTCGTATCAGGGCTGCTGCTGAATGTGTCGCCTGAAAAACAGGAGGAAATGCCACATCAGAGACCGAGGAGCCAGACTGTTGATCTATTGTCTGGCGGTCCTGGTGATATATGATACAACTCCAAGCAATGCCCACATGTTAATACAGTTACGATGAAAACATTGAGGGAAAAAACGAAAAACAGTAACAGGAAGATCTGACTCAGCACAAATGGCTATAAAAAGTCTTCAGTAAGAGAGCGTTAGCACAGCAAGATGTTAGCTGAAGTGCTGGGCTGACGTCCACTTGCTTCCTCTGTTTTAATATGACTAGAAAATTCTGCTAATAATATTTTTTTCTTCGAAGCTCCAATTAACGGGAAGGAGAAAGATTTAAAAAGAAAATGTTCCCCAATTTCTGCTTTGCGTCTTCAGGTCTTTACTTCACAGCAGTCCAAATTATAAAGTGTTGACTGGATCCAGACTAGTGAAATTATTAATTGGATTAATCATGTTGAATCGATTACTGAAATAATCAACAACTGATTTAGTGATTAAATAATTGTTCATTGGAATATAATAACTCTAAAAATGCACACACTCAGAGCAGTAATTAAGACATTACAAAAAAATATAGACATTTGAATGTAAAATTTTAAAAACCCTTTGTCTTTAAATATATTCTACCCAAACTCCTCAGGTTTAGGTTTTACAAATTCTACAAAAAAAAAAAAAAAAATCTATTAAGGACCTTTTGCCATTCAATCATTAACCGGCTAATCTAAAAAATAATCAGTTATTCTGCAAGTTATCATGCGTTCACTAAAAGAATGCTGTTATTGCATTTTAGGCAAAAAAAATTTTATTTTCTTATTTAAAAAGGGAACTGAATTATTTATGTCACCTTAATTTATTCCTAGTTCATAAAAAGTTTTTTTTGGGATGCAAAATATCTTCAGAATGTCACCAGTTTTTAATAATTTAATTATGGTCTGGACTTTTGAGAGTCATTCTGTAGAGTGAAGTGAACATGACTATATTTAAAAGAAAATAATTATTTAAGTCCAATAAAAAGAGACTTATCTACCTGGAAGCCTAATATAAATGGTAAGATGTGTTATTTATAAGATACGTTAAAAGACTCACTGTCATTATCTGCCAGGCAGAGAGCAGGAGTGTACAGACGGGCCTTTCTCTTTCCAGATGACAGACAGATGGCCTTGCTCCTCCGTGGAGTGGAGCGAGACGACGGCGCCTGAGGCAGCGGCACTGACAGGTCCGGCGCCTCACCAAAGATCTGGCGAAAACACCGACAGTTGACATCAATGTGAGTGGGCTCTGTGCTTATATGTGTGTGGCGTCTTTAAACTCACTTTGTCGTGGTTTTCAATAATGATCTCCACCACAATGTTCTGAAACTTGATGTTCATCATGGCGGCCACCGTCTCCTCCTGTGACCTCATCAATGTGGGGCCAAAGATCATCCCAAGGTTAGATACGGTCATCATGTTCTGATCGCTGTGAGAGGATACCCTACACGCCCAAACAAAAACAGAGGACTTGGCTTAGCTATGTAGTTATAAACACAGAGGAATTTGGCAAATACAAACAAATGAGCTCCAATTTAAAAGATAAAATAGATTAGAAATTTTACTTCAGAAATCATTGTTAAACACTGCTTTAAAACAGAAATGCTAGTAAAAGCTAAACAATAAGAGCACCATAAAATCATGTACATACTTGTGAAGATGATTAGTTAAGATGTCCAAAATCGTTTTGTTTTTTTCTGGGAGTTTGTGTACAAGAGCATGAATTGCTCTCACTCTGTACGTCTGGTCGTCATATTCTGTGAGAGAAGCAGAGTGATGAGGGAGGAGCCTGGTGTGTTTTAACTTAACCCTAAATAAACTTTACAAAGTAACAAATTCAAGCTAGCAGCAACTTAAATAAAAATACCTTGCAAAAATTGAGTTTTCTTCAACTTTATCTAACTTTTCACATTAAAACCATAAAATTATCTATTTTATTGAGATTTTGTGCAACAGGTAAACACAAAGAACAACATAATTGTGAGGTGGAAGTAAAATAATACATATTGTTTTAGGTTTTTACAATTTAGGTTTTGACTTTGACTGGGCCACTCGAACACATGATTATTTGATCTAAACTATGCTGTTGTAGCTCTGGCTGTAGGCTTAGGGTCAATGCTGGAAGACTACATCTCAAAAAGAAAGTGTGTCATGTGTCACATTTAGACTCATGAAGGCCAGAAAGTTTCACTTTTAACTGAGCACCTTCTTTCATATTTGTTGTGACCTCTATCTGAAAAACTGCAAATCAGCATTCTTATGCTAAGCTACGGATCTCTGCAGCTTCTCCACCGTTAGCATAGTTAGCATTAACCTTCTTTGTTGTTTCTCTGATTAATACTCTGCTTGTCCAGCCTGTCAATTTAGATAGATGTTTATATCTTGGTAGGTTTTGCAATTCATAATGTGTTCTTTCGTAAAATCAAAAATATTCTTACTTGCAGCCCTGAGGAATTCCTTATGCAGCCTGTAGGTAAGTAATGGTTCTGCCAAACACCTGAATGTAATTTATAGAAATAATTCACAGTTTGTGGGGAAATGTACTTAAAAACAAGCAAAAAAAATGTCATGCTGTTTGCCTAGATTACCTGAAATAATCTTTCAGGCCACTGGTAATTGTCTTGTTGTCCCAGATTTCTGCATCTAGCTGCACATTGGAGGGTGCAGAAGAAGCTGCAGGGATGTTAAAATGTCAGAATGTTTCCATGATATGTTATTTTATTTTTAATAAAATAAATAATGTTTTCCCAGATATATAAATATCAGCATACCAAACGCGCACGCCATCAGGCGCTGCACTTTAGAGTTTACTCCACCTGTCCTGTAAAGTCCAAGGGTAGTAAGGCCTGTGGACACGTTAATAAATAAAGATCAACAGTCGATATAACAAGCATACATCAATATTGTTTCAGTTAAATCTCGTAAAGGCGAGAAATACCTCTTGTTTCAACCAGCTCAACACACTTCTTAACAAAGTTGAAGCCTGCTTCGTTGAGAAATGCTATAAAATGAAAACTCAAAATCAGACCAAACAATTCTTACATAATTCTCTTCTTAAGGAGAATCTTCTAATCTGAACTTGACACTTACTCTCCTCTTTTTTGCTGAGCAGAGAAGGAAGCGTGTAAATCTGTACAAACACGGAACAAAACATGAGTAAAAGTTGCTTTCTAGTAGCCCGAGCAGAAATTTCTCTCCAGAGATGTATTCTTTATGGAGCTGGGTGTATCCTTACAGGCTCCTTTCCATCCATCGCCTCCATCCACAGCCGTCTGTTGGCCTCTGACAGGGCTTGCAGAGTAATGACGCCATGTCTGTATGAAAACATAGTTACACCCAAGCTCAATTCGGCAGCCACACCCCCAATTATTCAAAGGCAAAAATAAACCAGGCATCATTCATGAGAAACACCAAGACTCTCGGTCAGATCGTCCGCTCACCTCTCCACCACCTCGATGTCGAAGCAGAAGCGTTTGTCGATTGAATCCGTCTTCCTTCGAACGCATGAGCGCAGCCTGAACATCTCTGGGGCGCCAGTGACTACGCCGTTCTGTCAGAGAGACCAGCAACACACACGCATAAGCCGGATGCCAAAGTTTTGTGCTGACAGTAAGGAATTACTTAAGTAAGAAAAATGAAATGTGGAAAAACTGTCTGTATCGCTGCAGAAAACAGTGTCGGTCAACATGAATGTTTCTGCTAGTCCTGTCTTTCAGTTTAATTAAACATTTTATACAATGGCAAAAACACAACAAAGACAAGTTTGATGAAGGTAGTTTGAATACTTATTCTCCTGTTCAAGTTCAAAACAGGATTTTATAATAAAATCAATCCTTCTTAGAGGTGGATTTAAGGCTTTAATATGAGCATAAAGTTGCTATGAGATGAATTCATATGCATAACTTAAAGATGCAGAAAGAAATCACATGGTGACTAGAGTCAAAACACTGTTGTACTGACAACAAAACTCTTTGGTGCAGTCACTGTTACTGAGTGAAGACTCAAACGTTGAGTTAGCAGTGCTTATCAATTCCAGTTCTCAGGCTCCCCCTGCTCTGAATGTTTTAGATGTGCCTCTATACCAGAACAGCTGACTCAAATGATTGCATGCATTCTTCTGCAGCCATCAAGTGCTGCAGAAGCCTGTTAATCACCCAAAGATTCAATCCAGGTGTGTGGCAGAAGGGAAACACCTAAAACATGCAGGCCTGGGGGGCGTGAGGACTGAAATTGAGAAACACTGAGTTCGAGGAAACAGAGATGTAAGTCTCCAAGTGACAAAGACACACAAACCTGTACACAAACTCCAAATGATTAATATGGAGTTATATGGAGAATATGGATATGACTAATATCAGGAAATATCAGGAAAATTAATATTTTCCTGATATTCCCTATACAAATAAATTAGTAAACATGGGAGCCACCGGCTCACCTGTCTGCTGGCTGGTCTGGTCTCCGTGTTGCTCATGGTGAACATCTTTGAGCTCCTCTCATAGGTGCAGTAATGCCTGGTCCACACACTCCCCAAAGGACCTGGATACACACAGTGTCACTGCTGTGCATTTGGAAATGTAACTCTTTCAAGTCTGATTTAGTAAGACACACATTTCGATTCTCCTTAAGGAAAAGTAACTAACATAGTAAAGAGTATCTCACGTTTTTCTTGTATGTACAGGAATCCCTCCACGGCGAAGCAGCTGGGGCCTTTGAAGTCATCCTCAGCAGACCTGATCCTCTTCATCAGCCTCTCAACTTCAGCACGAGTGCTTTCAAAGTTGTTGCGAGCCTTTAAAAGGAGACGCGCATTGGAAACAACTTAAAACTGGTTTTATTTATGGTTAATGAGTAGATTACTCATTTGTAACTTATTCAGGAAAGTGAATTATTAAGCAATCTAGCTTTGTATGGAACATCATCATCATCATTTGATCTTTTCTGGTGTAAATAAAAAAGAGCAATAAGGGGTAAAGGCTAAGTTTTAAACAGTAAAAAGTGGAGTCTTTTAAGACCATCATAATCTAATTTTAGGACCTACTGAAGATGCATAATAATGAAAAATAAAAATAACTTTTACCATTAGGCTGCACAACTTCAACACCTTTTTAAAAAGCACCCAGTGAGCTTCATAATGGCTACTAATGAAAGTATTGAGCAAGTTACTAATATTTCTTTTTTAAAGCTATATCTTATTAAACATAGACTCTCTGACAATGAGAGGTTTAAATTTCCCAAGTAACTCAAGTAATAACTAACTACAACCAGCATATGAGGAACAGCGACGAGCTTAGATTTCTCAACTAGAACAACAAAACATGGAACAAATGAAAAATGTTTTTTACACACTTTTCTAAACCCTCTCAAAATGTTGCTGAACAGCTACCCCTAAAAATGCCAATCTTAAAAAAAAAAAGCCAAAACTCACTAGAGAATTGAAACCAACTCTGAATACCTGGAGCTAAATTTGAACCATTTCAAACAGCTAAGCAGACAGACATTAAAATCCAAACTGTAGTTCAGATTGTACATTAAAAAAATAGGCAACACAAACACATCCAGATATTTTTTTATACATTTAAAGTGACATGAAAAAGAAAACACCAAAGAACAACAGCGACTTTTTGTCTAATAAAAAAACCCAAACTTAACTAACTTAACTGTTAAGATAAATATAATTCATTAGTAGAAAGTCTTATTTAAAAATAATACGCCAGAAATAGCAGCTGAGTCTGAAGTTTGCACTTTGACACAGAGTACTTTTACTTCGTTTCCAGCAGTTGAAATGCGAGTGATTATTTACAAAGCAGTAATCTCAGGCATAGATTTAATCTTAAAGCTAAGGAAAAACAAGCACTTACATTTTGCAGATTAAACTGGAGCTGCTGCTTGTAGGGTTCAAACTCATTGGCCAGCTCATAACCCTCGTGGTAGAAGGTAAACAAGCCCTGCAGGAAGGCTAATAACTGGGAAGCACAGGGAGAGATCAACAGAAGACTTGCTATCTAAGGGCTTGGGAGTTTAAAACGTGACGAGGAAATTACAGAGAATTGACTTTCAGTCATCTGCTCAATAATCCAAACTGGCTCTAAAGACAAAAACCCCGCTGAGCTTTGCTTGTTGTTTATTTTGCTGCCATTGTTTATTTTACAACAAACAGCTCTTCCTCTGTGTCAGCTGGAAAAACCTAATCACAGGAAGTCCTGCTACGGCAACAGGAAGCGTCCTTTACTGATATCTATCGTTTAAAAAGTTTTACCGCTCGTCATGCAGTGTGTGCAAAGTGTGTTTTTGAGCTCATGGTTCACTTGTTATTCCAGTGAGTGTGTTTATATATACACACTTGTTAATGGCTCGGCTTGATGCTGACGTCTGTATGTAGAAAACACAGCACAGGAAAAGTCTAATCGCTCCAACTTTCCTGTGATGAAACAGCATGTACTGGCCTGCCTTCCATTTTGAAATTGTTCTTTTCAAATGCCCGTCTCTAAATATAAAAAAGGGGGTTGCACATAGTTATAAATATAACAATGGTACTAAAGAATACAATCTTACTGGCTCCACAAACTCAAACTTCTTCCTTTCCTGCACTTCTTGGATCTTGAAGACATACTGGAGAGACGCATCATAAAAGATTTGCCTGTCTTTGTCCATCTGTGAGTCAGCCTGTGAGGGAAAAACATACACAACAAATATTGAGAATGTGATGTAACTTAACAGGTGTGGGAGAGACGCGTTGTAGCTTTGTGAGAATGTTGAGAATTTACCTCCTGCAGCTGGGACTCCTTCTTCCTGGAGGACACACCGAGATACTTCTCCAGCACAGAGTAATATCTTTCTGTCTCCTTATCAAACTGCTTCTTTCCCTCCTGGTAAATACATTTCAGGAGACAGGATGTTAGCAACAAAGATTTCTAAAACCACAGAGAAGGAATTGCATGCCTACTTGTTTTGTACGGAGGCTTTAACGACAGAGCTGTTTATTACTGCTGTTATTTCTGAATCACAAACAAGGATTATATCAGAATGTTTTAAAAAAGCTTCAAGAATTTTTGCCTTTTTTTAGGAAACCTGTGTCATTACATAGATTGAAAGGATCCAAATGCAGACATGCAGGAGGCAGGTCTAAACTTCAGCCCTTTAATCGTAGTGACATCAAGTCACAAGATCAAACAGCACGGAGTGACTTAAACAGGACAAATGGAAAGAAAACTACTTGAGCATTTGTGAGTTACACTGCAGAGGTTGGAGAGAAAAACAGGAAGCTGGAAATTAGGAATCTTAAATATAATATAGCTAATGTAAAACATGAAGCTTTTCTACTCAATATTGCATCCCCAAAACTAACAGTAGCATGAAAGAGCAAAAAAACACAGAAAGAACTGAAACTGTGAAAAGAGACACAAAGCCCAACACATTTCAAACTCATTTCAAAATAGACAGAATGTTCAGAAGAAAATTGCTCCGGTATGTCAGACATCAAGGTATATTACATTTTCAAAAGCAGATTGGCTTCACATGCAATACAATCTTCTTTAGTGTTGTCATGGGAAAAGCAACTAAAGATTTATTCCGTCAGAGCTATTAACGTTAAAACACCATGAAAATACGCCTACTAAGTCAGCGAATTTGTCTAGAGCAATCCAACTTTGCAACTAAACTGCTGAAAGAGTAGGAAGATTTTTATTAAATAATAAGGCATCAGCTCTCAGGAACTTAAAGCTCTGGCGGAGCACAGAGAGGCCGTTAATAATAAACAAAGAGACTCTGCCAGAAATAATTAAGAAACAGCTCTCCTCCAAACAGCTGCACTGCAGTTTTGAACTACTCCACATGTGCCACAGACATTCTTGCTCTGTAAGGTCTAGCCGATGATGTGCTGCTCACACATTTGTGTTACATTCTGCAAACTGAGAAGCTGCTTTTAAACAAATGCACAGAGGTGAGCTGAGGCTGAACTTTCAGGTTGCTTTTTATTTTTTATAACTAAACAAACTCATTAAATCACACCATGTCCTCTTAAATGTTTTAGAAAAGAGAAAGTTAGATAAGTGGATAAAGCAACTTGAACAGCTGCAGTAAGCAGACACCACATATTCATAGTGTTTACACTGTCTCTGTCTGTGACATGCTCCCAGTCTCTCCCAGTGTCCGTTCCCATGACCTTGTCACTGACTCTAGACTGCGATCCAACGCTTATCTGAACTAACTGAATTTCTAAATATTAATTAATCACCGGATAACTTCTCGGCACAATAAACATTTTTTAGATTTTAACTCCACCACCTAGAGAAGTGGATGTACCTTAACTGCTCCAATCTGCTCCTTCCGAAACCTCTCCAGTGGTGAGATCAACACGTCATCGGCATTCTGGATCTGAAAGAAGGAAAAAAAAAAACAACAACAGAAAAACAGAAGTGAGTTCAGTTTGTCGTAACAGTAAATACCAAGAGCAGCATTAAAAATGTCCCACGAGGGCTGCAGCTGGAAGCTCAATGTTGAAGTTCAAATATGGTTTCATTAAAGATCAGCAGATCCTTGACACGTTCTACAAAGCAGTGATGATTGTTACTTTTGTGAAGCTTTTAATTCAGAGACGTGTCCAGAAAAATCTTTCAAATAGGACATAATATGTTAATCAACAGTTAGCTTCACAAAAAGTATCACTGAGAAGATGGAGATTTATTCTGCAGCAACAATTTATGTACACGGAGATCAAGATAACACAGGAGTCACATGTAAGTTGATACAAACATATTTGACAAGGGTAAGAAGGTTCAAAATGTTAAATGGATTTAAAAGTATAAACTGAAAAATATATTGAATCACAGTTGCATTTTATGTGCAAAATTGTAATCACAGACAACTACCTGGATGTACCAATTTGCAGATCTTTAAATTAAAAGCACCATTCTTAATCCATTGACTGCCAATAATTTACCTAGCCAGCTTCCTAGAGTCTGACTGCCCCTCACATCTACACCAGACGTAGATCTTAGCAACTGATACACTAAAGCTCATGCAGAGTGGTGGAGATAGTGGATGGAGGTCGCAATATTTGAAAATAATATTGCAATCCCGTGTTTTTCTTATATAATGCAGCCTTACTTCAAATTATTTCTTTCTATCAGTGTAAATTTAACTCCTGTAGTAGAGTCAAGAAATAAAAAACCGCAAGAGGTTGCAAATATCCCAAAGCCACCTCGGTAAAACCTCCTTTGACATATGTCGTCAATATTGTTAAATTTGTATTTAGTGATTCAATGAGTCATTTCTTGTACTGATACCAGCGTCAGGTTCTTGTAAAAGCAACCCGATACTGTGAACCGACACCACTTTTGTGCTTGGTTTTCCTCCTGGGCTGGTTGCTATGCAACTCAAAAGTTAGAAAACACTCCATACAAGGTGGTAGTGATAATACATCAAGAAGTTATTTACTGACACTCCCAAAAAACAAAAACAAACATTGGAAGAGGGAAAAAATGTCTGTATTTTGTGCATATTTCAAGACAATCATGGAGGATACTAAAAAAGCAGACTGTCTGCTGTGCCCCGATAAGTTGTCAAGCATAATGTTGAATAATGCTCCTTTAATGTGACTAATCTGGCAAAGAATTTTAAAACTAAGCACAACATTAAAATTCAAAGAGAACCAGCACAACCAACATTGCAGCAGAAACTCCAGAAATGTGAAAAACAACAGAGCAAACAAACATCAGTGTAAAATTCTGCCATCATAGAGACGTGGTGCTAAAGTTTATTGAATGTGTTATAGTTTACGTTTTAATTGAAATGTTTGCTAGTTAGTTCAGGAAAACTTGTAAAAATGTGAATTTAACTTTTACTATTTTTAATTTATTTTTTAATGTATGTAACAGCGTATGTCATGCTGTATATTTGATTTGTTAATAAAGTCAGAGGGACTGTAGGCCTAAACGATGAACAGCCGTTGTGTTCGAAAGAAAATAAATGTGTTTTCAAAAGTTGTGTGATGTCTTAGTAACAACTTATTAACTTGGTACTTGGAATTGGCAAGTACCTAAACTGAAGTACTTGTATTTGCATTCGGTCTGGAAAAAGCTGGTCTATGTCTGGTTGTAAGATTAAGTTCAACGATCTCATACCTCTTTTCAGACACAGTCACCAAATAATTGTGTGTGTTGCATTTACACTTAGGAATTTACTACTTTTGTTTTATTTTGTTGTTTTTTTTTCTTAGTGGAATGTCTGAAATAAATGAATCAATTTAAAATTCAATTCACGACAGAGAGAAACTCGGCGCCGCACCTTAACTTCAGTTTAATGTTGCACTGGCGCCCGAAGAAAGGGCTGCTTTCTTTGTAATGTTGGATTTTTCAACACATCACAATAAGTAGAGAGAAACTGAAAACTGAGACCGGGAGGGATTGTCAAATCCAAATAAGAGAACTTTCAGGTTGAACAGGTAAAGTATTTTAGAGGAAACTATTTTCTAAAAGGAGCTTGAATAATGATGTTATTATTCTAAGTTTAGATCAATCACCAGGGTTCCAGTTACTGTGAGTTTAAAAAAGCAAAAAAAATCAAAACACACACAGAAAGAGCAAAAAACAGAAGACAAACACACACACACACACACACACTCCCACCCCCACACGCACACACACAGAAACCTTTTATGGACTTTCCCAGGCAGTCAAACTGCACTCAGTCTCACAGGGGAATTGCCAGAATAGGTTCCACATGGTTCCTGTGCAACCAGACCATGCAGGCAGCCACAAAGGCAAACACACACACTCACACAAGCGTTTATATATAAGGCGGCCTACTATACGTCTCTGTTACAAGCGGTTTAAGCTTTGGCTTCACACAGAGTGTGCCAGAATTGAGTCAGTCCTCACAAAGGCCTCCAAATGATCGAGGATCACTGAGTCCAAGACATTTCCACATTGCGGTGAACACACGCTGCTGCTGGCACAAAGTTAACCCACAAATGTGTGAATCAAAGATGTGGGAAAGCCAGAACAAGAGACAAATAAAAAGGAGGTTAGTCAGAAGTTTCCTAAAAGGACTAAAAACTTCACATTGATGCACAATCTGCTCAATATTTGTTTGTGTTTGTGTCTAAAGTTAGACTGATGATCATAAGTAAAACTAGAAGCAGAGGAAACACAAAGCGCATGACGAGACAAAGCTTAAATCAAATAATACAGAAAGCCCCAGCAGAAAGCTTTTGGCTGAAACGGTGTGAAAAGCGTCACGTTTCTACATGCACGTGTAAATAAAGACACGATGCTGTTTCCTGATGATCTTTATCGTGTCTCAAAGCTGTTTGACTTACCAGATTTTAAATGAATAAACTGCAACAGCACAGAAAAAAAGAAATAGAAACATATCAATAATATGTTGCAAAAAAGGGGTTTAATTTAATCTAATTTGAAACCAGTATAAACATACTCTGTATAAAAGGGACTTAACCTCTGTTTCTCACTGAATTTTTCCTGTTTCAGATCAGTTTGAATCTCCAAAACATTTCTATTTTCTAAATGGCAAAAAATAAGAACATACTTTTCAAGAACTCAGAAGTTAACGAACAGAGAGTTTGAATGAGGAGCCAGGAATCTAAATTGATGGGTTCAGTTAAAATATTGCTATAGGCTGTTTCATAATTAATGACTGTATGATGATTAGAAGATGCAAAGCACTTTGAACTGCTTCGTTGCTGAAATGTGCAATACACATAAACGACTTGATGTGTGTACAGCTGCAGAAATTATTTTTAATAAATAATGTGTTTCATTAAGACAAAACCTGAGAAAGGAAGTGGCTGAAAATACCGGTTTTGTTTAAATCTGTAGATTTGTCTCCTTTTACTCTGCACATGTATATATGAATAAAACAAAAGCGTAAACTCTCACCAGTCGTTTTCGCTCCTCTTCCATGGTGCTTAAAAGCTGAGAGAACTCCTTCAAGGACTGAGCTGTAGCACAAATCACAGACTTATAATCTCTGAAGTCGAGTCATATCTTTCAGAGGAAACATAGATGGAAGTTGTTTAGATTTATTTTTCTCACCTATACTGATCTCGTCATCAGTTTCAGCATCGCCAATGCATTCAAACTGGAACTCCTGCAGCGACTGAGAGAACCGCTGCACTGCCAGGGACAGACCTGAGGAAAATGGACAGGCAGGTATAATAATCATGCTGCTAATATAATTTTAATAAAAGCTCACTGATGTCACTGGTCAAACCAATTACAACGATCCCTGTTTCTCTTAAGAAGTAATCCTGATGTTATGAAACAAGGACCTGGCATTTCATGTGACACCAAGAGCCGAAGTGTCAAAGTCTGATGTTAGCAAACTGCCACACCTGGTGATAACACACGTGTTTGTGTTAAATGCTCTTTCTGTGTGTCTCCCTCTGACACTACACTGCGCTGCTGTGAGATGCGATCTGAACCAAACCCCTGCAGGGATCTGAAGTCACGTTTGGTTTTCAACATATAAAAGGAACTGAATAACCCAAAGCTCTCCACCACCAGGAACAGAAAGCAAGTCCTATTCATTACAGCCATGAGATGGAAACTAAGTTGACTCGTACTTGTCTGCTTAAGTTTAGCAACTCATCTTGTTTAAAAAATAAATAGCCCTAAAAATGCTCAACACGTGTCTCGAATAACAAATTGCACTCTACTGGATCTAAATATGGTGGCTCGGGTGATTCTTCGCAGAAAAGGACTTGTTCTCAAGAACAATGCAGCCATTTAGTTTGACCGCACTGACGGACGTAACCTGAAGAGGTGAAGAGTCTCGCCCTTCTTTGTCAGGTTTTAAAATCAATGAGCCATCAGACAGATTTCCCTAAGTATTTCCTACCTTTCACACCGTAGTTCAGGGGGTTTTGTCTTTGCAGTGTGGCTTGAGATGACACTAGCTGTGTAAAAAGCAGGTGGTAATATTGTGGAAATAATAAAAGTGGCGAAAAAATGTAAACTTCTTTGTGGCCCTTTTTAGATATGGCTGGAACTGCATGTCAAAGCAATCTTAAAAGTCATTTGAAATAAGGGTCTTCCTTTTACAGAAAGAAGGGTGATATTTTAATCACTAAGCTGCACACTGTAATTGCATTTAATCATATTTTTGAATTAATTCCTAAACATCAACAATTGGAAGTTATTATAATGATAACAATAAACAGCAAGCCAAATTCTACTAAAGAGAACAGATCTGTACTGAAAAAGTAGACTTTTATTTCACCCCAGTGTCAATAATTACATTTCTACAACTGTAAAGCTCTTATTTAGACACTGATAATTAAACCCAAAAACTTAATTTTCAAAGGATTTGAAAACATTTGGACCAGATGAAGGAAAATGCTGCTGAAATGTCTATTAATATTTTCAGATCAGATTATCTAAAGGTTGGTCTCCAATTTTATTTTTATTTTCTCAGAATAAAATACTTGTGCTAACAACAAAAGGAGTTCTGAATATGAGAATTAATGTTAGGGGAATACGCCAAGATTTTAGATGAAGCACTGAGTATAAAAGTATAAAACTGCAGTCTGAGGATGATGACATCTGTATTTTTGATGATAAACGCTAATAAATAAAAGGTTGATACATTAGCACAAACCACCTAATCTGATGTAAATTTAGACCTTTCTCAAAGAGGCTCTGGAGTTCTTGAGCCTCTGGGGTTTTAGATGCTATGCTGTTTAGTTTTTATGGTAATTCAGCCTTTCTCTGTTAACCTGTAACCAGAATGGGACTGAAATGTTGCATCTTAAGTGAAGAAAGAATCTGGACCCTCAATTGTTAACCCATTACAACCTAAGGGTTTGCTTTACAGTGTCTTTGAAAACCTGTACTGATTTCTCAAGCTTTGAAGAAGTAGTAAGATCATTCTAAAAGAAAAAGAGGAAGCTAAATTTTCCGATGTTTTAAAAACGTGCACAGTGTCTTGCTGTGTGGAAAGTATTCACACCCTCTAAACTCTAATTGTTTTTCAGATCACATTCACAAGCCTCAGTTTATTTTCTTTAATGTGATACACCAACAGACAGTGGCACACAAATGTAAAACCACATGCATGTAATACAATGTAATACATGGTTTAGAGAATAAAACATTTAAGTTTAACATTCATATACGCAACCCCCATAAATCAAAGATTTGCAGAAAACATCTTTGTAGAAAGACATCTATACATGTCTTGTAGGGGTCAACCAATTGCAGTTTTTGCCAACTATCGATCTTTAAAAATCCTGACCTCCCGATTCTGATTTTGGCCAATACCAATTTTTTAAACTTTATCTAACTGTTTTCTTTCTGTCTGTCATTGTGTGCCTTTTCCTAAACGTCTACCTTATTAAGAGAGTAACTATTTTTGAAGTCATGTGCACAAATGTTTCAAGGGCTAAAAAGAACGTCGTCACATTTGGTGATTTTTGGAGTATAGGTATTTCAAAACAGGGACTGTTGGGTTGTTAAAAAAGGGAATCATGATTTTTATGTCAGACCTAAGTTTCAGGTTATGCCATCGCAACTTACTGACAGTAAATAAAAATTCTGAAAATTTCTTGTGCCTTTCTTTTCTTTTCCTTTCTTTTTTCTTCTCTTTTCTACAGCATAAGATAATTAGTGGCCCCCATTTTGCCACCCTTTACAAAACCTTCTGGAAACGTCCCTGGTACTGGATGACTTTCTTTCAATTAATGCATACAGTTATACTCCATCAACCACTAAATCATCTCTAATGTGCAATCAATAACAATATGTGTTTTTAAACAGTAGCATCCATAGCAAATGTACAGTAAAATTCCGTTTAAAGTAATGGTACTTTTACCATACAGATATTATATAACAGATATTACATAGTAACTACCCGCACCAATGTATGGTAAATAAAGATATATAGAAATATCTATCCTCTGAGAGTTTAAGTAGGTAAACTAAATGGGATTGAACTGATGGCCTCGGGCTTTTTTATCACGCCGTGCGCCGAAATCAGGTTAAATAATCTTACAAAAATATTAATCAGTCGTTGTTTACTTACTTCTGAGGGCGGATATAAGCATGTTTCCATCTTTTATCAGGTCTTTTATAAACCTGTTGGTTCTCTCCAGCTCGATTTCATGGCACTGCAGCCGCTCTCTGAACTCCGGACTATCCAGCAAAGAATCACTGAACTCCAACGTCGGGAGACCCATCGATAACTCAGCACAGGCGGCTAATGATTACAGAACTGCAACAAGACGTCTCGGTAATCTGAACCAGAGGGAGAAAAACCTTTTCACATAACGAGCTGTTTTATTACGCACGAAAAGTCTTGGTCTAATGTTTCTCCCAGCTCCTTCTTTTCATGCCTTTCTCCCCCCCCCCCTCCTCTCGCGTGAACTTCCGGACACTGATACACAGCAGAGCCTGTGACAGAGAGGGTTTGGCTAGCGAGCCTAGCCGCGCTGTTTCTTCCACTTTGTAAACGCGCTGCTCTGAAATACACTTTCGCTTTGAATTAATAAGTTATAAAAAATGAAACAGAAAGGACTTAAGAGTCGGAGAACCGAGAAATGCTTTTTTTTTTTAGGACGCATAAAAACTGCAGACGACCACTTGGAAGCTAACGTCTTTTTTTTTTTTTTTTTTCACCTACGGCTAGAATGGAAGGGCTGTTACTATGGGAACGGGAGACTCCTGCTGGCGTGGACAGAAATCAGGAGAAAAGTTTGCCAAGAAAAACCCGAGTAGTCTTGTCTGTAATCTGTAGGCAGAGATTGAGAAGGATAGCTTTTCTGAAGCCTCCTGCGCCTTCTTGTTAGTATAAACTACTTTTATGAGATATTGAGCAAAGTTTTTTTTTGTTTTTTTTTTAAATGCATATTAATATAATCCACTTTAGTTATTTTTTTTAAAAGAATAAACACGTCAGAGGTTGTTGGTTCATACCACTAAAATACACAATTGTTCGTTTTGGAAGTGGTGTTAGAAGGAGGGTTAAAACTAGTGTTGGATTTAAGGTTGGAAGTGAAATGCATGTTATTTTTTGTAAAATGTTCTGCGATACAAATAGTTACAATCCTGTTCTCAAAAGATGATGGTGGCCATGATGGTGCTTTTTGGGCTCCTTAATTGCTGCAGATGCATTTTTATATGTAATAGTATTGGAATATTGTGTTGCAGGTCTGTGACAATCCTGTGACGTTTTGCTTTGGATAATTGATGGTAAACATATTTGTTTATGTTTACATCCAGTTTCCAATTCCATGTGACCCCTAAGGATAATATTAAGTAGCTAGACAATTCAATGTTTTTTATTTTAGAATTCAATTACAGTTATTAGAGTTTCTTCAAAGAAGATACAAGTCCTACAAGTTTAAGTCTTTGAAAAATGCCAAGAGAGTTCATGCATTCATTTGGCAGTGGGGTTTTTTTTTTTGTGGTTTTCCCAGGGATAAGGCCATCTGATGAATAGATTGGGCTATAAAGTGAAAGAAACACTGCTGTGGGATTTTTGCCAGGAGAACTCAGAAAGGCACACAGGATTACTGAACTCTGGCCAGACATTCTGTGGTAACCTCCGAACAGACTCACAGAATCACATTCTGTTGTTTCAGTATGTGTAATGAAACACTGCAGTCCTCAAATTCACTTTCAACATCACACTTGCTGCTGGACAACTGAGTCATCCTGAGTCATTCCACATTTCAGCATTGCACATTGTCTGAGATGGCTATTTTCTTTTTTTCTGCTTAATCAGTCTTTAATAAAGCTGAGAAAAATATTTATACAGGCCCTTCCGTCCCCTTGAAACCTAACAACTCCTGTTAGGTTTCAGTATTCTCTTGGTGATCCTGCTGTTTTATTGTTGCATTACTAGGATATGCGGTGGAAAAGACTGGAACACCATGACTACTGGAGTCAACAGGCCTAAAAGTAGTTTTGACGCAGACAGCTTAGGAAGAGACATTAAAGACAAGACTTTTTCCATATTTATAAACTGTATACTCAAAAGTATTTTGTGCAGCAGCATTTGTTCGAATTCATGGGAAATTGTGATCTTTTTCTATATTTGCTGAAAGGTAATACATAAAACTAAGGCAAAGGTTTTGAAGTACCAGGCACAGAAGAACTAAAGCTTTTGTTGATGTTTTCGATTCGAGACCCTTCAGACAAAGTGTTCTTTGAAAATGCCCACATACGACACCCCTGCCACTACCATGAATTATTTCTGCGCAGTCGACCCTACAAAGGAGAGCCTCCAACCGTAACGGTTAAAACTTCATGTATTTGGGGCAATGCAACAGATGGAGTTAGCGCTCTTTTACAATCAATCAGTCTGGACTTTAACAGACTGTTTTATTACATATTTGGTAATTAAAATAATCTATTTAAAACAGGTTACACACATTATCAGGCAAAACTCTCAATGCCACTTAGCTTTTCCTCATAGTGGGAGCGTCAAGAAAGGAAGAAACAAAGAAGCAAACAAACAAACAAAAAGAAAATACACTGAAATGATGGTGGTGATTGTAGCAGAAAATGTGAAGAAGTTAAGAAAATAAAGCACTTTTTCAACAAACTGTTGAGTAACAAGTGTCATTTATAACTAACATTTTTCTAATCACACATAACTAAGCATCTGATGAATAAAGCAAAAGACAACTAAAAAAAGATTTATATTTGCTTTATATAATCAGGATCTTAGTAAAAAAAAAAAGGGTCTTACTGCTGTTTTCCCAGGCTTCTTCATGTAACCGAGCACAACTTAGACTTAGACTTAGACTGACTTTATTGTCATTTTCAATGCACAGGGTGTATACAGAACGAAATTTCGTTGCATACGGCTCAGGACAATGTTTTGAGCTTTCAATGTTGTGAGGTTATTCCAGAATAAAATAAAATACAGTATAAAATATGAATATAAATATGAATATAAAATATAAAGTGCCAGACTGACAGTAAAATGGAAGTTACTTAGCTATGTATATGTGCAAGGTATGAAGTGGAGACCAGATTTTAAGTGCAGTCCAGTTAAGAGTTCAGCAGTCTGATGGCAAGTGGGAAAAAGCTGTTTCAGAACCTGGTGGACCTGCACCGGATGCTGCGGAACCTCTTTCCAGAGGGCAACAGGAAGAACAGTCCATGGTGGGGGTGTGAGGGGTCACTGACGATGTTTCGGCCTCGGGACACGCAGCGCTGGGATGAAATGTCCTGAATGGAGGGAAGGGGGGCCCCGATGATCCTCTCTGCTGTCCGCACCACTCTCCTCACGTTCTTCCAGTCGGAGGCGCTGCAGCTTCCACACCACACAGAGAGGCAGCTGGTCAGAATGCTCTCTATGGTGCTTCTGTAGAACGTCTTGAGGATGGGCGGGGGCAGGTGTGCTCTTCTCATTCTCCGCAGGAAATACAAACGTTTCTGTGCCCTCTTGGCCAGAGACGTGGTGTTCACAGTCCAGGTGAGGTCGTTAGTGATGTGCACCCCCAGGAATTTGGTGCTGCTGACCACCTCCACAGCTGAGCTGTTGATGAGCAGTGGAGCGTGGCTGGGCCGGTTCTTCCTGAAGTCGACGATCATCTCCTTCGTCTTGTCAACGTTCAGGATCAGGCTGTTGTCTCTGCACCAGTCCACCAGCTGCTCCACCTCCTCTCTGTAGTCCAGGTCGTTGTCGTCTCTGATGAGGCCCACCACCGTTGTGTCGTCCGCGAACTTCACGATGCGGTTGGTGGCGAACCTGGGGACGCAGTCGTGTGTCATCAGAGTGAACAGCAGAGGGCTCAGGACGCAGCCCTGAAGGGAGCCTGTGCTGAGGGTGATGACATCGGAGGTGTGTTGTCCGATCCGGACTGACTGAGGTCTGTAGGTGAGGAAGTCTAGCAGCCAGTTGCGCAGGGGGGTGCTGAAGCCCAGGTGTCCCAGATGCTGTGGGATGATTGTGTTGAACGCTGAGCTGAAGTCCAGGAACAACATCCGCACATGAGTGTTCTTCTCCTCCAGGTGAGCCAGGCTCAGGTGTAGGGCGGAGGAGATGGCGTCCTCAGTGGAGCGGTTTCGGCGGTAGGCAAACTGGAACGGGTCGAATGTGGAGGGGAGTCTGGAGACGATGTGTTCTTTTACCAGCCTTTCAAAGCACTTCATCATGATGGGAGTCAGTGCCACAGGCCGGTAATCGTTGAAAGAGGTGACTTGAGGTTTCTTTGGCACCGGAATGATGGAGGCAGTTTTGAGACAGGCTGGCACTGTGGCTTGGTCCAGTGAGGTGTTAAAAATGTCTGTTAGGACACCAGCCAGCTGACCTGCGCATTCCCTGAACACCCGCCCAGGTATGTTGTCGGGGCCTGGGGCCTTCCGTGGGTTGACTCTTTTCAGAATCTTCAACACATCGGCTGTGTCCAGGCAGCCAGCTTCCAAGATGGAGACCACATTCAAAGGTGCTATGTATATTTTAAAATAAGCTGTGAGTTTATAGGTCTTAGCGGAGACATTTGTACTTAGTTCTTTATAGACCTCTCAGTTAGTGTGGGTAATTGTTTGTTTGTTTATAAGACTATTATCTCCATGTAGTGAAATACAAACAATGCAACAAATGAACATGTCTGAAAAAAAAAACAACAAAGTATTAAAAATGAAATCCACTTAATCAAATCTGAGCTCTTGAACATACCTTGATCCAAACCTTTCAGTTGTTGCTATGCATGTTTAGGGTCAATATCCTGCTGAACATTGAACATCTGCTCCAGTCTGAAGTCTACATTGACCCTAAACAGGCTTTTTTTCTTCCAAGGTTGCTCTATAATTAGGTCCCTTCATCTTTCTATCAAAACTTATCAGATTCCCAGTCCCCGATAAGAAAACTATCCCCACAGCACAATGCTGCCACTACACTGTTCTACAATGGGGATGGTGTATAATCTTATTTTTCAACCACATTAGCATTTTGATTGTAGTTCCATCTGACCAAACTCCCATCTTCATGCTCAACTGTGTCTCCTGTGGCTAATTTGAGGAGAGCAAGGTCAATAATGGGTGGATTCTCTGTCTTGAGTTGTGAATCTCTGCAGCTCCTCCATAGTTAATATGAAACTTTTATCTTCTTCTGTGGTTAATGCTCCAGCATCTTAGTTTGTATTTGTATGTTAATACATATAAAATATGTTAATGCCTGTGGCTGCATCGCAACAATGTCAAACAAAAAGTTCATGTGTAAATTAAAACTTGCTGAGGTTACTGTTTACACGTAAAATCCAGGTTTTCATTTTATGTATAAACATGAAGTTTTCATTTGCAAAACTTCATGTGTAAAACTTCCAGATAACCTGACTGATAACCTCGACATCAACTCTGTTTTCAGGAGACACTGGGTTTGACATCTCTTCAGTCTCCTGCAGCTTTGTCATTAAGCACAGCTCGTCTGTCTGTGTTCTGACTTTGCAGGACTGAATTCAACACTGTGCAAAAAGAGGCATACCCAAGCTGACATGAAGCTCAGGGAAGCTGACAAGCAGAAACTGGCTTCATCCAGACAACAAGGCCTCTGAGTTCTAACCTGCACATGTTTAGTCATGTTGGAAATAAAATATTCTGCTATTTTAATCCTGAGGCAGTACAAAGGGAACAACTACTGTAACATCTTTGACAAGTAGGCCAAATATTCTTACCACAGTCTTATTTGTCAATCATGTATAACAAAAAATAGATTTCTAAAAGAGGCCTATTTGCAAAACATCTCAAAACTTTGGTTTTCTTTTAATAATAATTTTGCACTTTAACCAATCATCAAGGTCATCAGATTGTAACAATACACTCCTGTACCAGATCAAACAGTCATTTCCCCCCCGATGTTGTCCACAGACCCTCTCCATACAATCGGACAGAACTTTAACTTCTAGATCTGCAAACCTGGCAGAGACATAATCACAAAATGTCTGTAGCTGTGATTGCTCAGGGGGAGCTAAATATACTGCTCAAAAAAATAAAGGGAACACTTTAAGTGTTAAACACCTGTTTAAGTGTTCCCTTTATTTTTTTGAGCAGTGTACAAATAAACATTTTTTTGTTTCCTTGTTTGTGTTTTATTTGGATCTCTGGGAGGGGCTTTATACTCTTGTGTCAAACAATTATGGTTTAAAGCATACTTTACAATCCTAGTTAGCAAAAATCAAAACCTGTGTGTCAACGTTAGCAAACTGGCATATATGTGTGTCTCATTGAAACAGGAATGGAGAAACAAATTGGTTCTGACTTGCCGAATTGAAAAATAAACTTTTACTTCTTTGCATGTGGACAACTTGGATGTAATGTACAAGGTGCAATTATACCCTAAATATAATTGGACTCCTATTGAGTTTGAAGAGCCCAATAAGTATTTTTAACAACAAAAAAATGTTTTTAAAAAGGGAGAATGGAAATTATTGCATATCAGGTAAAGCAATCCGAAATCAGTTGAAATGTCTGTTCTTTACAGCCGAAAATGCCTATAAACATCATCATAATCATCATCATCATCTCCAGTCTCTGTGTCTGCGATCACCCCTGTCTCTCTCCCGGTAATCTCTCCTGTCTCTGCTGCCCCAGTCGCTCTCTCCGTACCGGCGTCTGTCCCCTCTGACTCTCGGTTCTCCTCGGTCTCTATCCCCCGGTCCTCGCTCCTGCGTGGCCCCGGGACCGAGGTTTATCGGTTTGCGGAAGGGTCTGTCCCTGCCGCCGAAACGCAGCTGTCCGGACTCCTTTTTGCCGCCCAACCCGCCCCCGAGACGCCGCGGCACCCATCCTCTGAGGGTCCTCTCCTGCTCGAAGTCCACGAACACTTCGTGCTGGTCCACCACCAGCTTGTCGGCGTCCCGGCGGGCCCGACTCACGTACCGCTCCTCCTTGTACTCTATGAAGGCGTATCCTTTGGAGAAACCCGTAACGATGTCCCGAACAAGTCGGAGCCGGCGTATGTCTCCATATTTTGAGAACACTGTCTGCAGCTTGTCTTCAGTTGTCTGGGGGTTCAAGCGGGCCACAAACAATGTGAGCAGCGGGTCGCCAACGACGCCCTTGTTGGGCTTGTAGCGGGCAGACATGGCCCTCCATACCGCCCGGTCATGGGGCTCCAGGTCTGTCCCGTCGATGCTGCCAGCTTTCAGGGGGTTGTAGTCTTTCGCTATCGGACACCAGTCAGACATTTTAGCTGTAGTGGTTTTTCAGACTTCAAATGAGTCAGTGGCAGCTACTCTGACTTTATATAACTTTTCAACACGGACATTTACCGTTAAAAGTCGTTACACTGCATGTTCATTACAGCGTTTTAAGTGTCGGAGCGCATCAACAAAAATAATCCGTGAGGAAACGAGTTCTTCTACGTCGCATTTTATTGGTTCCTACTTGAGGACGTCTCCTCTTCTCCAGGCTTTCTAATGAGACGCGCAATAACAGGATGGATAATTATTGCACAATTAATTATTATCGTGAATAACAATAAACAGGAGAGGAATTTTTATTTACTGCACCAGTAATAAACTAATTATGTTTAATATACAAATATCCACCCAAACTGCTAGTTTCTTTGGGATTGTTACCATTGCTGCTTGAAGTGTTTTTTAAAGTTTGTTTCACAAAATTATAATTAAATCATTTAAATATACGGCATTACACATTTTCCAGGCACACTGTGCTAAAAATGGCACCTTCAAGTAACTGTTACCTTCAGTTACAAAAATGTACATGTCATATATAACAAAAGACATTTGACTTGTTGAAATTCAGCCTGTCTCTAAAACGTTCCTACACTTACACCCCACCTTCAGCACATCATCAAAACATGGCCTTTACATTATGCACTTAGTTTTGAAATATTTCCCTTACCACAATAAATTACATAATTACAAATTCTTTTGTACATATTGCCTAAATCGGACATCCCAAAATGTTCCACTTTTTGTTATGGCACCTGCAGAATATTTTTTCTATTTTAGTAAAATTAAACTCAGTGAGTTGTAGTTAATACATACGGTAATTAAAGAACATGATGGGGAGTTCAGTTGCTTTTTATCACAGGGACAGTTAGACTTGAAAAGATTTATTCCCAGAATAAATAAAAACATTTAAAGACTTTGATCTTCAACTTTCTTTGATTATTTGAAACATGTGACACACAAACCAAATACCTTTTCACAGTTCTGCAAATACCTCGTCTTACTGCTGCAGCACTTGAAGTGCATTCCACCACTTTAACATGGCTTGGTTTCAGTATAATTGCATGAATTAACAAACAATTAACTTTGAACTTAGGGATGAAAACACACTACACAAAGCTTTATAAAAACATTATTTAATGAGAACAGTGAAAACTAATTTTCTTTACTTTGGCTCATAACAAAATCATTAAAATGATTCCACTATACTAGTATTTACACTGTCATGCTGCCTTTGATACAGCAATGAACTGGATCACAGAGCAAAAACCTTTTCAGCCCTTTAGAAAATATTTGTCCACGTTGCATTTGTTTCACCAAAGTTTTTCTGTTTCACCAGAACAAGGGGATGTCTGATGCTGAATTAAATTTACATGTCCTCCACGCTCCACTTGTAAGCTTCCTCCTGGAGAGCCTTTTTATCAGCTATCCGCGTGTAGCGCTTCTGTTCAAATCCATTGGATCTGTAAAACAGCGCATACAGAAACGTTGTCACAACAACAGTCTTACATGTTCACTAAAAAACTTTAGTTAATAAAGTAAACCTTACTTTCAACACTTTTTTGACAAGGGACTTTAGGTTGAGATTTGCTTAGGATCAATATCCTGTTTGAAGGTCTATTGATGCCCAAGCACCAGGGAACACAAACCTATTTATTGTTACAGTGGAAATTGAAACCTCAGTGGCTGCAGGTCTTTTTTCAGTCACTGGAGGGTTTTTGACCTCCAAACTCCTGGTGTCTCTTGTAATTATCAGGACCTTTTGTAACTTTTTGTGCCCCTTCCCTTTTCCATTTTAGGTCAAGGCAATGCTTTTTTTCTCTCAGGTTTTTGGACAATTTCTTTAACTGAGCTGTATTTCCACCATGCAATGAAAAGCTTCCATCAACAGCCCAAAACCATCTGCAAATGTGTGCTTTTAGGAAGAACTCCATCCAGTTAAATCTGCTTGACACGCAAATAGTCACTGAATGCAGGATGTAGTTTGAATTTAGATAAAAAATAATTTTGATATTAGTGTTATTCAACTATTGAAGTTGTTTCTGTCTCATTTGCTCATGGCAACCAGGTGAACAACTTGGGATTTTGCCAATAAATGTAATTCCTGTTTGTATTAGGGTAGGCGTTGAATAATTTTAGGTGCAACTGTACAACAGCCATGCAATGATTTTGCCATCTGTTCTTCTGTGATTTCATGTGAACCATCTACAAGCCTTACCTGTCGACTCCATCCCACCGATAACCTGGTTGAATGTTAAACCGATTAGGAGGCGGTGGAGGCCCTTGGTAGCGAGGTTTCGCTGTGAATAAAATCACAAAAACAAACCTGTTGACTTGGTGTCTCTTTGGCAAACAGTTAACCGCAGAGACTTTACTGAGGTAAATGAAGGTGAGAGACATTCAAACCTGGTGTTTTTGTGTTGCGCTCCTTTTTGCGCCTGAGCATCCCAGCCATTGGATCCCCTTCCCTTTCCTGTTCTCTCAACATTCGGTCAAGATCCTCGTCGTCGTAGTGACGTGCCAGCGGCTTCTGGGTTTCATGCAGCGCATCTTCTAGTTTCTGCTGTTGCATCTGTCCCTGGGCCAACCTACAAACATTTTGATTTAATGAACCATATTACACATTTCAATGTCCTTTGAGATGTCAAATAATGCTTAACAGACTTACCCTCTTCCCCACTGAGCATATTTCTCATCCTTTGCAGCTTTTTCTCCAGCTTTTCTCCTCTGTTCTTCTCTTTCTGAATCCAAATCCCTCTTTTTACCGCTCTTGTCTCGGAACACCGTCTGGGCATTCCGGGATTCATCTAGTCAAAGTATGAAACATACAATGAAACATCCTGTATGTTTTACAGTCAAACAGAAACAAAGTGAAGGAAGAAAAAAAATGAAACTAACTTTCTAGTGGCTGATTGTTTTTTTCCCGTCGTCGGTTTTCTTCCTGTTCTTTTTTTAAGACATCAATAGAAACCAGACCTGCTTTTCCCCCAGAAAGCATCCTTGGGCCCTGTAAAAATAAACCAAAAAAAGAAGTAAAAATTTGAAGCAAAACATGTTTTGACATTAGTCATGGATATATACATATATATTTTGGCTTACTTGCGAGGGCCCAGATCTTCGAGGTGGCGACAAGTCGTCATCTGAGTCTTTTCCACTCCGCGGCCGTCTGGGTGGAGACTGGTCAGAATCAGAGCCCTGTCTTCCTTTTGGACGTCTCCTCGGAGGAGATTGATCTGAGTCCGGCGCTTCCCGCTTCACAGGCTTTTTTCGAGGAGGTGACTGGTCAGAATCTGAGTCATGCCGATTCTGAGTTCTTTTAGCGTGAGGTGATCGCCGAACGTCCGGCGATCGTCGATTTGAACTGTGCTTGCTTCTGCTAGGAGAGGAATCTAAAAATAATCATATTTAAATGATCAGTCTACTGTTTTCTGTCAGTCAGGATACACAAACTGTTATTCAAATTAGCTCGTCAAAAGTTTCATCATAACATTACAAATAAAAAGTAAAGATGACTGAAATGAAAATACTTAAGACTTTCTATTGCATCTTTACAGCACCTTACTAAAGTATTCATGGCCCTTTTCATCTTTTTTTTTAACATTTTATTGCAATGCAGCCACAAACTTTAATGTATTTAGTGAGATTTGGTGTGTTGGAGCACTACAAAGTACTGAATGAATAATGATAAATGGCTACATCTTTAGAAAGAAAAATCTGAAAGTGGGGCACCTATTTAGGCCTTAAATAAAATCCTGTGCAACTTCATTACTAATTCCAAAAAAATGAATAAAAAAAACATCACAAAGGTCAAGGAGCACAAGGGTTATGGTATCTCAACAGGAGATACTAGTCAAGCACTCCAAAAATCTGACTTTATGAAAGTGTGATAGAATAACAAGTCAAATTTGCAGTTTGCCACATAGAAGTCAAAGCAAAAACAAGCAGCACATCAAGCTGAACATCCACCATGCTCATAGTAAAACAAGGTAGTGGTAGTATTATGCTGTGGGGATAGTTTTCTTTTGCAAGGTGCTCTATGTCAAAAAAGATGGCATACGTAATACAATAACATAGACAGAGTCCAGATTATATTCGAAACAAAAAAGTAATTTACTTTCCCCACCCACCTTTACTTTGCGCCTTTCTTTGCTTCCCTGAATGCTGCCTTGGAGGTGACGCGTCTGGAGAGTCGTGCCGAGTTTTCCTGGGAGGAGATGCATCTGGAGAGTCATGGCGAATTCTCCTGGGAGAAGAAGCATCTGGAGAGTCGTGTCTCTTATTAGTGGTAGGAGAACCGTGTTTATTTCCCTTTAGTGAACGTTCTGAAGAGTTAGGCCGTATTTTGCTTGACACAGCAGGGTCTGTGTGTTCACTTCCTTCCTCCTCCTCCTCCTCCTCGTCCTCTTCCTCTCTGTCCTCATCAGCTACACAGCAGGAGATTTGAAGTAAATATCAATCCAGATTCACACATGAACAAATTCTTCTTATTTGCCCCACAGTTACCTCCAATAACTTTCCATCTGTTGCTGGTCCTAAAGACTTCCAGTTGTTTCACATCATCTGGTCGCTCATCAATGAATTCAGCAATCTAAGAAAGAACAGAATTCAAAACACAGTAGAATAGTTTGCTTGGAATAATTTTTAACGACTACATATGTTTTAATTTGTATGTTTTTAAACAAATACAGAACATATTTGTCTTAAGAACACATATTTATTTGAATATTTGATAAGTAAGTAAAACTTAACAGTAAAAGGAGTGAATGAATGAATGAATTTAGGCTAGCCTGCAAGCTAACGTTAGCTCGGTGCTTACCACCGGAGCCTCCTCTTCATCTTCTTCAACCTCCGTTTGCTCCTTCACCATCTGTCTCCAGTCAATGTCGTCGTCCACTATTTTAAGTCTTCAGACGGAAGCAAGCAAAATAAGACGAATGTCACATCAAGCTAACCGCCAAAGAGTCGCCGAGACTCAAAACTAGCTCAGGCGCTAGTGTAGATCTAAAACGTCAGAATCGCAGTTGGAGTTTTTCAGTCACTCACCCTCTCTCGGGAACCTTACGTCGTTTCTTTTTCATCTTCCCTTTTGATTGACTGGAATTGTCGTCTGCTGACAAATACCGTTTGAGGTACTCAGCTTTAGAGAGTTCTGCTCCCTTGCTGTTGCTAGTAGAGGCGGCCATAGCTGGATGTTTTTGGAAACTACGGATGACATTGAGGTTCAAGCTTAAGCTAGCGAGCAGAAGACGCGGGTCCGCATCATTATGTACACGGAACGTGGAGAGTGCCCAAATTGGGCGGAGTTTTTGGTTCTTGTTACGAGATCAGAGCGAATGATCAGGCTGTGGGAGAATTATTTTTGTAAATTTTGAGGGACAAAAACACAACATTTATTTTTAATAAATATAATATAATATATTTTAATATATTTCAAATGGAAAAGATAAAGTGAGTGTACATGCTAAGCATGTTTTGTTTGGTGCTGCATTCATTATATTTATACTCTGGGCTGCACATGTACTTCAATTCAAACTGGAATTTTTGCTTTTGCTTTTAGGCATGTAAATATCAACTGACTATTCTCCCTATGTCTGAAAGGATTATACTCCCCCAAACACTCGTTTGCAGTTCGAGCCAGCTTATGGACCGGCAATGCTGAGAGGAACAGACCTCGCCATTCGGAGTCTTTAGCATGGACTGCTGTTATTTGTGAAATTGCATTTCATGTGGCCTCTTTTTTACTGGTGTAGTAGTAGTAGTAGTAGTAGTAGTAGTAGTAGAAGTAGTAGTAGTAGTAGTAGTAGTAGTAGTAGTAGTAGTAGTAGTACTATCGGCCCGTCGCTTAGAAACATTTTTAAAGTACTAATGGAAACATGTAGAGAGCTGGTCTGAACATAAGTTTGATTGCTGTATTGAAAGAAAAATGGTTGGTGCTTATAAAAAGGTTAGGTTTTTTATAAGCATTTTTTTTATTCATATATTTTATAAAATGCGCCTAAAAACGGATTATTTTTATTTTATTTTTTTCCAGAATTTATTCCCATTTATAATGGTCTTGTTATCTTATAAGAGAAACCTGCATTTCCAGCTAGAAATAAACTCCTGGGTTGAATGCAAATAATTCTACATCCAGATCTACCGGCGGTATAAATGACTTTAAATCTAAAATGATTGTTTGTTTTTTGCACGGGACCCAATTGGTTTTTCTCAACTGGACCCATATGGGCTAACCCAGTTGGACACGCTAAGTAGGTCGTGTTCTCACTAAACTAGGAAAATAGAGCACATCTCCCCAGTTCTCAAGTCCTTACACTGACTCTCTGTTCTCAGAGCATAGACTTTCTTAGTTTCTAAATCACTGAACAGCTTAGCTCCAAAATACATTAAAAATCTATTGTTGTTGTATCAACCTTCCAGAATACTCGGGTCTTCTGGTTCTGGTCTGCTCTGCATCCCCAGAACCAGAAGCAAACATGGAGAAGCAGCATTCAGCTTCTATGCACCACAGATCTGGAACAAACGTCCTGAAAACTACAATGATACTGAAACATAGTTAATGTAAATCAAAGGTAAAAACTTGCCTGTGTAAAGTTTATTTTGTTTCATAATAACTTGAATACCGATCAGCATATTTGATGCATGATGTTCATGACTTTGGTGATGGCATTTGACAAAATGTAATGCTTATTGCTTGTTTCATAATTGGTTGCTGTATTATGTTCTTATGGTGCAAAGAACTTTGAACTGCATTGTTGCTGAACTTGACTTGATTCAACTCGGTCTAATCTGGGATTCAAATGTCAAATAAGTGAATCACTTCAAAATAGTTAACGCATTTAGTATTTCATATGGGTTCCAACATTTTACCCAGAGTTATCCTGCATCAAATCTGCGAAAAAGAAACTCTAATTTGCAGAATATCCCATTTCCTGTGACTTTGGGCAGCAAATGTAAATGTTGGCTGGTTGATGGGTTGATTGGAGAATGGACCTTTAATGAAATTCTGCTGGCAAGCCTCATACTTTGAACTGACTATGCATTTTTATTCTTTTCAGTTTTTTTATGAGCACCAAGTAACCAGAAAATCATTGTTTGACTATATATTTAGCATTCTTTTATTGAAAACCAGAACTCCATCACTATATATTCACATGTGCAAGTTGTCACAGTGCATTACATCACAAAAGATTTGTGCAGTTCTGAAGCAAAAGGTCTCAGAACGTCTTGAGTCATCTTCCTCGATAAAAGCATTCTAATGCCGTAACAGCGATAAAACCTAAAGCTGTGGTGTTGATGGATGTGTATGTAGACAGAAGCAGGGCTGGGCTTGTTTGTGTGTAGATAGGCACATGCTAGGGTGTCGCATTTTATTTAGCAGTGTGTATGAAAGAGGAAGATCAGCAGGGGGACAATCCAGGACCACGAGCTCTTCAGAAACAGGCTGACAGCCGAGCAAGGCTGCAGTTGTTCTGCAGGAGAACAGAAAAGTATCAGTGTTGCTTTCAAAGCACCGAACCTCATGTACGTAAATAGCTAATCCACCCACCTTTCTCCACCTTGATACTCTCAACCTGCCCAGATATTTTACACATGTAGGTGGTGTTGTGTGGCAGTGTGTTTGTGAAGCCTTTCAGGGTCATCCTGTAGCCTTGGGGATCAAGCTCCACCACTTCGCTTTTGTCTCTGAACTGGGCCTCTGCAGCCGAGCCGGAAACATTCGTGTTGATCAGGGCCTCCTTGGTTCCAGATGACCAGGAGAACTCGTAGCTGCTGATTTTGTTGGGCTTGGGCTCGATCCGGCAGTCGACTCTCAGGTCCTCGTCCTCTTCCAAGCACACAGAGATCAGCTGAGATTGCACTGGGATCAGCAGCACTGGGTAAAACGCAAACATGGGGCGCGAGAGAAAATGATTGAAGTAGCTAAGTCTCATTTGTAGCGACCACAGACGCCACAGATCAGCCCTTTTAGAAGCATTTAGCTGTCATTACTGAATATCCCAGTTTGACTCTTACAGTTAGCCATAGCAACATCGTACCACATGGTGAATCTTGTATCTGTTTTTATGACCCTGAAGTGTTATAATCAAAAGCTGTTTGTTTGAAAGCGCGTCAGTAAATAATCTGGACAAATGCGGAAAAGCGTTTTGAAATAATCCATGATGAGTTAATAGCGATTAATACCGAAAGTGAAGCTTTTTTAAAAATTTTATTCAACAGGATAATTACATAAAAATAAATGCTTGAACATACAGTAAATTCTCCCCTGTAGAAATAGTCCATATTAGAAATTTCGCATTATTATTTTGTTTCATTTACTCGACTAAATCAGTAAGAAATAGAAATGGTGATATCCTTCAAGATGATATTTCAATAAATATACCCAGTTGCTTCCTTCCTTCTTGAATATGAGATAAAGCAGCTTCTCTAATGAGAACAATCTCCTGATTTTTTTTTATCATCAGAAACTTCTGATACTTCAAAATAGTTTGGCTTAGCTTCTCAGTGCCACACCTTAGAAGTTTCTAGAACTTTACTCTCACCTCCAAGTATCCCACTTAGAATCAGAGATGTGAGCATGTTGAGGAATCACCCATCCAACTGTGGGAAAAATGACAAATGGGTTAATGAGACGGAGGAAGAGATAACACTTAAACTTTAATACTGATGCATGCTAGTTGTTTTCTTTGGCTCGGTGCCAATAACAGCTGAAAATACTAAAATGGATCCTAATTTAGTTTTTTTGTCACAACAAACAGCACATAGAGGTTGGAAAGTTCTGGTCAAAACCAACATGGATGTGTTCAGTGTGAAGAGCCTGACCCGTCTGCGGTCCAAAGAGATGACGTAGCATAATTTAGAGCACCGTTGTCAACATTAAAAGCCATTTTTATATGTCTTAATGTTGTTTTTTTTGTTATATTATTTGGAATAAATTAGCCTCTTACTTTTATCCATCATGTCTTTATAGCTCCATGTTCCTGCATCTCATCCTCAGTACTTCATATTTACTCTCTAATCCACAGTTAATTAAAATCCCTGAGGGACTCTTACCTCCTGTCAAAGCTGAATGATGCAGCAGTTCCTTTCTGCTCCACTTGTAAAACGCTAAGCGGCTGCCAGGAGTCACCTCAGTGTGCAGCACTGCAGAGCATCCCACCACTGAGAAGGAGTGGGAGCAGCACACAGAGGCGGAGGGAGACAGCGGGAGGGAGGGATGATCCTGGACCAGAAAGAGCGCTGATTCGTCTTTTTCCTCTGCAGTGGCTGACGGAAGCAATGAGCTGGCTGTCTGTGTGTGCTCAGAGGCAAAACTCGGGCATGGTCATCGCTTTTCGCCAGCAAGGTGTTGTCTGACCTTGTCTCTTTCCCTCTTTCAAGTCCTCGCCTGTGTCTCATGTTCTAAGTCATGCTGGCCTGATTTGCCCTTCATGCCTCTGTCCAGTTTGTTTCTCTAAGTGTTTCTCAAAAAGAGGAAGTGTTTTGTGCACCAAGCAGTCTCATTATGATGTTCAAATACAAGAAGATTATTTCTAATGAGAACATGTGCATTGCTTTGCATTTTGTTATGTTGCCAAAATAAAATGTTATGTTTTATTGGTGTAGGGATGGTTTTCTTGATAAGTACAAGAAAGCTTGTCAGAAAATGACAGTATATCTATATCTTAGAATCACTTAGCTGAAGTCTACACCTACACCTAATTACCAGACTTAAAGATTTACGGTTATAGAAACTCTCCAACCAACCTGGTGGGTGTCTGGGGTTCACCCTCCAGCAGAGAGCGGCGCTGTTAACATAGCTAGAGGTTCAGGGTAACTGAATGCATGTGCACTCCACACTTTTCAGTATTCAATCTGTAAAATGTTTTGAAAACCATCAGCTAAAGCAGGTTTTTAGCACAAGAACAAAAGTAGTCTATGCCTGCCAAATAAAACTACAAATACAAGTTAAAATAGAATTAAACAGTTAAAATCCTGCTTTAAGCAATTCTTCAGTCTATGCAGCATATAGCGCATTCTTTCCTTTTACTTTTTGGTTTCCTCCCTGAGATAGTCTGCCCGAATAAAAACCCACTGTCATGTTTTCACAGCATCTCTGGATTCCATGACTCATTTGTGCCCCTTCAGAAATTTCCATCACTGTGCAGCTAAAATAAAAGCTCAGTGTCTCCATCTGGAGGTTAGTAATGGGAGGTGTATAAAATGTAAGATGAAGGTAAACGTATTTGCAACACAATGTTAATGTTAGGTTAGGTTAAAATCAGGTATAAAGAAAAAAAGAATCAAAAAATCAAATCGGGATTTATCCTCAAGTGAAGAAGTTTAGAAATAAATGTGCAGAAACTTAAACTGGTTCTTGGAATGTGTGGCTTTAAAACCAGGGCAAAAACAATCAAAATTATAATTAATCGCCTGGAAAATGTGAAAGCAGACATGGTTTTTACAGGAAACCCATCTTTTGGATTCATAAGTATAAAACCTCGAGTGTAACCAATGCAGCCATTTTAATTCATCAGCGTACAATACCAAACAACGTTGTATCAAGTTTATTGCATAATACTGAATAAATAAAAAATGTTCAGTTCATCCAATATATATTTATATAGTAGAGTAGTTTTAACTCTTTCGAGTCTTAGAATTACTCAATCACTTATAATAACTTATATATAATAATTAACACCAATTCTGAGAAGGACCAAATAAAGTGTTGATTTAATTCTACCAAACCACCAAAGCCTCAGAAAGTATGCCGTTGCGCCCATGGAGGCCAGTATCCAACTAGTAAACATCCAACTGTAATGTAATAGGATACAAAAATGCAAAAAAATAAAATACAATTTTTAAGAAAAACATAAATTATGTATTATGAGATAATGTTTTATTACAGATAAATTTTTGTACTTCATAAAATAAACATCCAATTGAAGCTCAGGTAAAGGGGGCCCCTTCATTGACAGCCTTAAAGTCCGTAGCTCCGTCCCTGTCTGGACTGTTAATTGCGTCCTCGGATCACAACTTTTAATTTCTCTACAGAGGCGCCCTGTGCTGCCCGGGTTGCTCGGCTCAGCCCCCACAGGCTGTTTGTCGGTCGGGGCTGGGGGTAGTCTATCTCGGAAATAATCTGCCCACGCGTTTAAGCGGCTTTATCCCCGCCGAGCCTCAGACCGCTGCAGCTCCGGCTCCACACGCTGAGCGCCAGAAAGAAAAAGTGACACAGGTCACACTGACCAGTTGGAGGTTGCGCACGGCTTGTGACACACATGAACGGACTCTGGTGCTGAAGCTGAGTCTATTTCTTTACTTTTTTTAAAAAAAATAAACAATTATTATTCCAAGAGCCAAGAGGAGAAGGTTACTCTAGGGATTTAAACACAGACAGAAACTGGCAACGGTGTTCAGGACATGGAACAGGCTGGACTTTGGATATTCTTTGTGACTACTTGTGTTATTTCAGGTAAGGTTGATTTAACAAAAAGAAAGAAAAAAAATCACTTCTTAACTTATCTGAAGTTTCATGTATTCACACATTAAGTACTTTGTGCGGCAATATTTAAAACATTTTTATTCACCAACTAAGATTTATCGGACCCCTGTGTTTTAATTCATTCAAAATGTTCATTTTAATTCCTGTGACAACATAGTAGTGATGCCTTGTTTTTTTTTCTTCTGATAGTCTCCTCTTAATATGGAAAACTCAAATCATAGACACTTTTATAAACATTTTTAAATACATATGTTCAAGTGTAAATGTAATTTACCTATATTTTCTAAGTGAAACTGACGCCTAAGTGGCAACAATGTAATGTTACACTGCAGTCCAAAATTAGGCTTCTGTTTGTGTATTTTGCTTAAGTAAAAGTACAAGTAATGAAAGAGTAAAATTTACATAAAGAGATAAAGAAATATGAGTAATTCATCCTCAGCATAAAAAATGTGGACTTAATATTAAATAAATTGTTCTTACTTGCTATTTTTTACTGTAATGATATAACACAGATCAAGCATAACATTTTCACCTCTGACAAGTGAAGTGGATGTCTTTCTGTCCTTTGGTGGGATAGCTTCAGGCAGCATTCGTTCTCAAAGATGATGTGTTTCAAGCAGGAAAAACTGGCCAAGTAAAAACGGTTTGACTGACGTTGAGAACGTCTGATGACTAGATCATGGGGTGAAAGGATTTTCACAATTGCAGATGCTGTGGTTTATTCCCAGTCTGCAGTGGTAAGTATCTACATCAATGAACTGGCAACATGATCATTAGCAGCCAAGGCACATTGGTGCAGGTGTGAGGACGATGGCTCCTTGGCATAACTAAATAAAAGGACATTTAATTTAAGGAAAGAGAAATATTTGATTATCCGGACATTTCTGCATGTTGTGTTCTGTCAACATTGTTTTATGTTTCTTTTGGGTTTCATTTTGTTCAGCTTGTGCCAGTCATTCCCTGTTTTATTCTGCAATGCGGGTTCTTTGTCAGTCTTCCTTCCTGTCTTTTTGTCTCACTTCTGGCTTTGTTGCCAGCACACCTGTGTGGATTTACAGTCCCGGTTTCCTTTATGTGTATTTGTCAGATCCACATGTTTATCTCTGCTTCATAATGATTTCCTGGTTTCTGTTATGGTGTGCCTTTGCCTCCCTTTGTTTAGGGTTTCGTTAGTTCATTCTTCACATTGAATCTGATCCTGTATCAAATAGTTGCTTCCTGTTTCTTTAATGTTGTCTGCATATGCTTATCCTGTCCCCTGTACCATGATAACATGGATCATTTGGGATTGAGCAAAAATACCACAATACTGCTCTGTTTAATATTAATATTAAATATCTACAGTAATGCATTTTTGTTCACCAGTAACAAATATAAAAAGTGGCGAATGAACCATTTTTGACACATTTTGGCGTAGATTTTAAGTTATGTCAACCTCCCCATGCAACAGGTAACCAGAGAGTTTGACATCTGTCATTGAGCGTCTTGAGAAATAAATCTGTTTAGGGTTTTTCCATCTGAATATTTATATTTTTCACTCCCAAAAGGATTTTATTTCCTGCCTCTATCACAATGACCAGTTTTACTACGAATTTTCAAAAGCTTGTATTATTTTAACTCAGACGCCACACCATGTATAGCTCTTCCGTTTTCAACTCAAACCTGCATCAGACTCTTCCAATCTAAAGGATTTAAGATTTCAAACTACACTCAATAATAACCAGCTGCTCAGCAGGACCTACGTATTGTCTGCCTGAACTTGACCGCAGTTAAAGAAAAGCAGAAAAACTAAAGTGAGTGCTGGTTTAGATGGCGTAGATGTGTTTGTCTGGAGGTTTATTGTGTGTGTGAATGAATGGACCAACTCATGGCCACTGTGACAGGTGCAGCAGTGTAATCACTGTAAGCTTGGGCCACACATTAAAGCTGGCATTCGATCTGTGGCTGCGTCGTACATGGAGGGAGATGTTGTGACATCAGCTGTGATTGCTTTTTTCCCCCTTTCCTTTCTCAGAATAATAAAAGCTTTCTCTGGAAGCTGGGCAGTAACTTGCTGCTGTGCACACATATGTATTAGTAGTGTGTGCCATACGATTGTTATGTTGAAGGACACAGCATTGGATTAGAGCTGTGCAGGAAGTGACAACAAGATTGTTGCCAGGGCTGCTGGCTGCTGCTGCTGGGTATTTTTCTGTGGATGTTTTGGAGCGGGTCGGTGTGATCCGGGGCCACCTGGCATCGATCAGTGATGAGTGCTATCACAATCGATTATTTTGTTTTTCCTCTTGCATTAAAACTTTGAAATCCCCAGCAGGGAGGCACGCAGAAAAGGCTGAATGAGACGAACAGACAGGCTCATGCATTTCTGCGTAATCCACTGCCCACAGCTGGAACACACAGACGCTACTCTACAGAAATAATCCCGCACAAACACGCTCCTTCTGTCCGCTCTGCCTTTTGTTTCCCTCTTTTTTACTCCACTCTCTCCGGAGTGTGCAGATTGAAACCATCTTTCTGCCTGATTGCCCCCTCAGTCTGGTAAAGTTTCTCCCCGGGTGTTTTCTTCGTTTCTCCTCATCCCGTCTCCTTTTTGCCTTTTGTGTTCTCATGTTATGTCTCAGCCACACATGCAGCAGTCACCATAATCCTGTGAGCTGCCTGCTGAACGCCGGCCAAGCGTACTCGCCACGTTCCTGCCACGGAGATTACGCACCCACATAAACTCACATACACACGCGTGAAGACACGTGTGTGCACTGACTCTGATCAAAAACAAGGGCAGAATTGATTTCAGTGGCAATGCAGCACTGTGAGAAAACTGTATTCAGTTTTTTAAAATTTTTGTTAACATTTTCTTTGAATCATCAAGCAAATTTTAATAACCAACCTGAGTTAATGTTCAAGTAATTATTTCACCAGGAGTGATTTCTGCCTGAACTGTAGAATCTGTAAAATTGAGAAATCAGGTAAACATAACCTGACTGACATCATGGATTTGGCTGAAAGATCTGAAGAAAGCAACATGTTATGCCCTGAACTAAAGCTCAAAAGCAGGTGATAAACAATGTCACCAACACTGATTAGTCTGCAGATGTCAGAAAGCCATCGGTAAAACTTTGAGACTCCAGTGAACCACATAGAGAACCATTACACACAAGAAGAGAAAACATGGACTAATGGTGAACATTCCTAGTAGTGGCCAATCTGCCACAGTTACTCCAAAAATGCACTAACAACTCATCAAGGAGGTCACAGAAAAATGAGAGGTTCATGAGTGTTTATGATTCAACCAAAAGAAAGAGGCTGGGTAACAGTGACTTCCATCGTGCACTCTTATTAAAATATCTTGATAATCTTCTGTTGTCGTACAAGAAAAAGCAGAACTGTTTAGGAGGCATGTATACCATTCCATCTGGTAAACATTTAAGCAACATTTCAGAAAAAAATAAATAAAATGTCAAACATTCTGGCTGTAACTTTGGTATGGAGTTGCTTCTCTACGTACATGGAGACACGGATGACTTTCTGTATTTAATGTTACCAGGAATTTTACTCTCTACCAGGAAATCCTGATTAACTTAAGCTCAAACACTGTCCAGGTTGAGCTTTTTCTCCCCATCAATGAATGAAATCATCATATGAAAACTGCTGTTTGTATGTATCCAAGTCCTCTATATTCAGTATGAAAATTTGTTTTGTGATCTGAAACATTTAAGTCTGGCGAAGATACAAACACAGAAAAAACCCCATAAAGGGGCAAATACTTGTTCATAACACTATAAATCACCAAAATATATGACAACTTTTGTCAGGGAACTGTAAATACTATGGGCCTTTTCAGTTTTCAGACTTTTCAGCATCCCTGATCACAAACCTCAAAAAGCAGACGGGGCATGTAATCCCCGATCAATCACAGATTCTATGACAGAAAGATTAAACAGTTAATCTGCCCTCTTCTCTTTCTCTCGCTCTGTGAACTTTTTAAAAATCTTTTGATCCATCACATGCCATCATTGTTTTCGTCTGATATCCATTTGAGCAAAGGGTTAGCAAAAGTATTACTACAGACGAGATTTTAAAATGAAAGCCATTTTGAAGAGAAGTATATTTTGAGACAAAAATGTTTGCAGTTTTGTCAAAAAAAAAAGCCAGATTTACAACTGTAAGCTCTTAGATTTGTGATTTTTTTTCTGTTTGTGACAAACAAAAAAAGAGTCTTAGTTTTTGTTAAAACAAGTATTTCTAAAATCTCGTCTCATTCTTGTAAACCCAGAGTATCACATGTCTTCTTATCTTAGGAACCGAGTCACAGGCGGCTCCTTGAGGATAGTTAAGTATGATATAGAACAACTTACAGAAGTAGAAATTACTTGAAAATAGTAATGTGTAAACATTACTAAAATTGCGTCTCACCTCTAACCTTAAACTGAGTATAAGGTGGGTTGTTGTGTTTCAGTCCCATTTACTAACCCATCAAATTCACTTTGAGTGCTTTCTCTCAACCACTCTGAGAAGTAGTATGCTAAAACAAATTATGAGTGAGGACAGGATTAATACTTTTGTAACTTGTGCAGCAAATTTTCATGACAGCAAGAGTTACACCCTTAAGCTGTGATGTGTGTGGAAGATAGAAAAACAGAAATATCTCTGATATCTTAATGTAAAATTGGAAGCAGATGAGGCTTCAATACAAAGGTTGCATGTTAGATACCATCTAAAAGAGAACAAAAGGAAGTGGAATAGTGTTTTATTGTTATTTTTTCACTTTGACATATTATATTTTAAGCAATCCACTGAAAAAATAATGGGGTGGCGACCTTCCAGGGTGTACCTCGCCTCTTCCCTAATGACCGCTGACGGATACCAACACCGTACGTCCTGCATGGAAAATCAGGAATGGATGGATAATGATAAAATCAAAAAAAGTTTATAAATCTTTGTTAACACAAAAGGCAGCTCTATCGTAGTTTGTTTCTTCATATTCCAGCCCTACTGGTTGTTGAAGTGAATTTTATCCTGTCAAATCTCAATTTACGATAACCCAGCAAAACAAACCTCAAACATTACTGTCACATCTTGTTTTATAGAAGCTGGACTATATATCAGGTGAGAGATTTTTTTTTTACTGCCCAGTAAAGTGACCTTTTTGTTGTATTTTTAAAAACTTTCAGTCGCAACACCTGCACTTGCCTCAGTGTTTCATTCATACACACAATGGTAAAATTAGCTTTTCAAATAACAGCAAAGAAAGATGCAGGATATCCGTGCAGGATGTGAACAAAAAGCCCCACCGTCATGCTGTGTTGCTCTAACTGTTCCTAAATGTTCCATTCAGGCAGGAAACAGTATTGCTATTGTTGTGCTTCGTTCCCAAGCCCTTTTCTTGCCAGCATGCTCCTGTTTATGGGTTATTGACATGATGAGGTCATTTCCCATACTAGAAACAATAGAAGAATGTGAGCTGACACAATCGAAACGAGGAAGCTGCGAGCGATGTGGGGAAAGGAGGCTTTCTGTACCTATCAGAAAGGTTGTCTTTCTTTGCGATAGCTTCAGTTTAAGCTCCTAATCAGCTCAGTTGCAGAGGTCATCAGGGCGGACTCTCCATGTCTGTGTTGAATAGAAAAGTCATGAAAAGCAAAGACTATTACGACATATTTTATTTCCCTCCGGACAAATTATTTAAAAATACTGGTGTTTTTTCTATATATTCTTAACTGTTATACATAGCTTGATTTTTGTTTTTTGACAAATTTTACCTAGTAAATAATGTTGGGATTTTAGAGACTTCTAGGTTTTTCTATAGTTGAGCGCTAATTTGTTCATCAATGCCAAACACGACGTAGCGACCTGTAGTCTCCAGATCCGCTGTAAGTTTCGAAAGTGAAGATTTATATAACGATTTGTCCAGTGAGTTAAGAGAAGTCAGGAGAAGTTTTGGTGCGTTTTCATCAGAAAAAGAAAAGAACTCACTTCAGATTGAGAAGTAGATTGTTTATTTAATGGCGGAATATTTGAGACTGATTTACCAATTATAGTGGAATTTAAAATGCAATCAGACTACACTGATTGCAGTTTTCTGATCAATCACCAATCTTTAAAAAACCAGGCCTGCCGATTCAGATCAGCTGATTATTTTTATAACGGACACTGCCAGTCCAATATTATTTTGTTAAAAAAAACATTTAATTTTCTAATCTTCCCTCTACTGAATGACAATTTAAATAGTATTTATATTTCATGCATACAAGTTGGAATATAACAAAAATTGGGGGAAATTAATTAATCAAACCTACTTTTCCTTGCTGTGTTTGAGAATGAGCCTACAAGGCTAACAATAATTTTGCCTGTTTATATCAAGCTTCCAAACATTTTACACATAAGTTGCATTTTAACTCCCCTTCTAGCCATTTACAAAATGGTGTCGTGCATTTACATTTTATTCAGTAAAGCCAATGTTGTTGTGAAAAGTTAAGCTTTAAACCATTAATATGTAATATATATCGATGCTGTAACAAGTGTTTTCTTGCAGTAGATGGGTGCTGCACTGCACCCATACTGCCTTTCAGATTTTTTCCAGTCATGCTCACGTAGATTTAATGCATTTCCAGAGAAGATTTTATTTACTGGCAGCATTTATTTGAAGTGGATTAGGCTGTGATGGATTTTTTGTCATGTTTGTTTGGTCTAAATATTTAATCTTTTCAGACTGGGAAGGATGAAATTGACACTTGATGTAAACACCAGGAAATCTGTTCATTGAATTTTTAGTGTAATATAACTCACAATGTTTCCTGTAATCTCCAAAATATTCAACCACCTCATAGCACTGCTGCTAACGTGAGTCACAGCCAGACAGCGGCGTCTGGCTGTGTTCCTCTGGAGTCTTGGCCCAGTTAAAAGTCTCCAGTTCGTTAAGAGTTCATGCACGGACCCCTTCTGAGTTTATCACAGAGGCTGCAGGTCATTTGCTGTCAGTAAAGAGTTTTTAACCACCTGTCTTCCCGGGATTCTGATAGTAGCTATTGATAGCTTCCTCTTTCTGTTACGTCCAGGTGGCGTTGCTGTTGTTCTTTAACTCAAAATTTGGTAATTTACCACTCTGCTTCCAGTTGTATCTCCAGGATTATTTAAGGCTGTTGGTGTATTTTTAAAATCATTTTCTTTCTTTGTGCCACACGAAGCCTTCTCATCTAAAGTTTTTGGAGAATTTCGTTGTCCCAGCAACTAAAGATTTGTGTTATCAGTCCTGGTATCTGAGGTGTTTAATCTGAGGAACACCTGATGCAACCAGCAAATGTATGATTGTATGAAGAATTAGATGCAGAGGGTTCACAATCACTTTAAACTGCCTTGTTGCTGAAATGTGCTATACAAATAAACGTCACTCTACAATGCTTGTAATATTAGTTTCATATAGTCTTTTTGTTTACGACAAACATCTGAATGACCTTTTTAAAATGAAACTATTAATAAAGATAAATGAAGATTTACAGCCTTGTGCAAACACTGTTAAACTTTTCAACTTGTTTGTCTTTTCTTGTCATCTAAAACAAGAAAAAAATATTCGAAAAAGATCACAGTTCACAAAGCTCTAGATTTTATTTTCAGTTTGGACTCTGAGATCTTAAGATTGCGTTCTATGTGTCATGTACAGAAGGTAAATATTTGAACATGTTTATACAGTTTAAACAAGGTCATTGAGACAACCTAAATAATTCACACATAAACAGAAATCAAAGCAAATTATTTCATGATAATCATGATAATATGGGTAAAAAATGGAACAACACAAGAAATTCTGATAAAACATGAAGGAAAAGAAGTATTCAAATCCAGAAAATATTCAGAAAGGATTCTGAGGATTATTAAATCAATATCAGCTGATTTAATAACTGATGGGCTGAAAAACTATCCAAGGGTTGCAGAAAGTGCCACAGCTGGAAAAAACAAAAGTGACTCCCATAAAAAAAGTCTCAGGGACAAACTGTACAAATAGCAACATTTACAGCTGCACTTTCTCTCTTTTCCCTCTTAAGTTCATGGACTGATTTGATTTCTTAGGTTTTTGCTGAGATCTGGTGTGCATTTTTAATCCAATAGAAGAAAAACATGATGAGTCCAATACTTATTTTACTTGCTTAACCTATATTATAAATCACATAGCGTGTAATTTCTGAATGGAAAATTTATTGGACAAGCTAAATAACAAAAAGTTGTGGTAGAGTCAGCGCATGGTTGTTAGCGATTTCAGGCTAGAGTACAAAATGGAATTGATTTTAAATGGTTTAAACACTTTAATTGCTATTTTTCTTCTATTTTAAACAACACTAGCATTGTTTAGCTAAATGTAAACACTGGTGGAGTGATGGCAATAGGTTCCAATTAGGAGGTAGTTAACATAGCCTGCAGTTAACCTTGTTAGTTACTCTCAGCTTTAGGCCGAGTCACGAGGGTCAGTCTCTGGACGTCCATATGTCAGATGTAGAGCAGCAGATGGACTGTGAATTTTCTGATATGGATTTTAATTTCCTAAATCCCACTGCTCCCAGTGTTATTATGTCTCCTCCCAATGCTGCACACCAACACAGAACACATTTCAATCACTATTCAGTACATTTCAATAAATACATTGAGCTTTGATTCAATAAATTAGAATATGCTTGAATAGTTCAATTATGTCCTATTAATTAATTCACTAAGTGAAATAAATTACACAGATTAACTACAGACAGACTGATGTTTTAAAGCTTTTACTTCTGTTATGAGGATTTTTGCCTTACAGCTAATAAAATATATCTAGGATTATCATCTTGCATCAGAACAATTAAAAACAATCTTTTTTTTAAATAAATGCTTGGCTCAATTAAAAATATGTTTAATACTTGCTTAAAGGTTATTTTCTATCTGAGATCTAAGAAATGAGCCTTATCTGAGCACATACATCTTGAATATGATTTGTGTATTTCTGTTTGCTTGTGAATAATCATGGCAGGCTAATCTACTGACACTCTGAATCACGACTTCATAATGTGTTTGTATCCCTGTCCAGTTAAAAATGTGCATTAGTATTGAAATCTTTCAAAAATAGGGAAATTAAATTAACTTACAAAAGCTTTTATATACCAACGTAAGCTGAATTTCAACTCCTGTCAGCTCAACAACAAACACACAAAAATATATGTTATTGTTAGAGATTTTAGCCACATTACTTGAGCTTTATATAATAAAACAAAGCTTAAGCGGATCTCTAACAGACACAGATATGTGAAAATAAGTAGTAGAATAGAATTATCCTTTATGTGTTCAAAATAAACACTGTACTTACTTTGTTAAATGTACAAAGTAAGCAGTTATTAAGACTATGCAGTTATTAAAATAATAAAGGTAGATTCTACTGAATATGCCAGTAAATCCCTCCATTGTTCTGTGGAGGCACAAATTAATTCGTCATGAAATTAATATTGTTTCCAGTCAGAAATAATGTTGGTAAGATTATTTTAAATCTACCTTTGCTAGGGTATTAGTAGTTTTAGTTAAATGTGTAGTAATCTGTATGTAAATTTCTATCCTCTGTGAATTCATACTTTTATTAAAAAATATCCCAGAATTTGCTTGTTGTGTTAATGTGACATTTATTCCCATGGTGGTTGGATGTACACTTTTGACTGGAACTATGAATACAGATGAAAATATGAAAATCAACATCATTTTATGTTGTGCAAATAAATGTAGTTTTTATATGTATTTGTCAAAAGATTTTCTCGAAACTATCAAAACAAAATTAAAAAAAAGTCATGATTTATTACATTAATAACTAATGGGACATTTATTTGAACACACTGTAACAAGAGTTGGCATGTTTAAGATGTATCTTTATCTGTTTCATTGGGTTTCTCCAAGCTTATATAAATAATTTCCATTTGTATGTGTGTTGATTAAACTATCTAAAAGATACACCCACAATGCAACAGTAATAGTAGGGAAATGTGGAGCTTGGTGTTTAGACGTGCGAAGGAAGAGCCCATTAAATGATGGTGTGGATAACATGGATTAAAATAGCTAAATACATCGCAGGTCTTGGCAGACGAGGCACTTTTTGAGGTTAGTTACCTCGCGGGGTGAGAAGAGATCTCTGGGAAACACTGGGAAAAAAATGTGGTTTTATTCAGTAAAAAGTTGTAATTGTGGCCGTGAAACGTTTGCGAGTAATGTGTACATTAATGTCTGAGAATTAGAGCAGGAATTGTTTCACTGTGTTTTGTTCAGTGCTGCTCACTTTGCTGTTTAACCCACATTATAATTAGGACAAATTCCATCCGCCATCACAAAAACTGAACAGGAAGCTGTTTCTACTGATTCTGACAGGCACAAGTAAACAAGCGTGATGCTTGTGCTTTCTCAGTACAGTGGGCGAGGCTCTGCTGTGGATTTGTTAAAGGAGATCAGTAAGTCAGTAGAAGGAGTAACTAAACAAATCCTGCTTATTTATACCTCCAGCTAATCCACAACCTTTGGGCGCAGTTTACCTGCACCTCTGCCAACATGCACCACCTTTTACAGCTCAGCTCACACGTTAAGCATGCTGTGAATTTTATAGCAATTTATTGGCTAAATATTCATTTTGTGTTTCGTTTGTTTGCTTGCAGAAGTAAACGGACAGAGAGTGGAAATGGATGATGGAAAGTCCGGCTATGTTGGCTCAAAGGTGGACCTTCGCTGCCGGTTCATCAACAGTAACCCACCTGTTAAAATCTCCCAGGTATATGTCGACAGTGTTGGATTAACGCAGTCAAACACATGTTAAAATTAAACGCCTCACAAACAGTGTCACGGATTTTCTCTTAAAGTCACATAAAACATTTTAAATTAATGAGAACATTTAAATAACGTGTTCAGATAATGGATGGCGAACATTTAAAGTACCAACAGGTAGTGAATTAAATAATGGGTCATCAACACAGATTACAATGGCTTTTGCTGCTCTGCACCACTGAAATAAAATTGTAGTTGTTGTTTTTTTCTTTCTAAGGGTATGTCCAGTTAATACACGCATCTAAACACAAAAACACTGAATGAGAAGCAAACATTTCAATAATTATTCCATTCAGGTAACAGACAGCAAGACCATGAGTCCTTTTTAGAAAAAAACAATAATTTATTATTTACTTTTGTCAAAGAGTTTTTTGAAATTTCTGCTTGACTCTATTCGATTTTTGTCTCAATTTCTCAAGGTAACGTGGCAGAAACTGGCGAACGGCTCCAAGCAGAATGTGGCGATAGCAAATCCATCGCTGGGTGTGTCTGTGGCCCCTCCTTACAGGGACCGCGTTACCTTCAAGAACGCAGCAGTCAGACGGCGAACTCCGACGTTGGAGGACACGACCATCATCTTTTCTTCGCTCCGCCTTTCTGATGAAGCCACTTACATCTGTGAATACACGACGTTCCCTGCAGGGAACCGGGAGAACACCGTAAACCTCACCGTCTTCGGTGAGAGCATGACCGAGTGACCTTTCAGTGTCTGAAGTGTAAAACACTATTATTTTGAAGGGTAAAACTTTGTATTTTAATATTTTTGGTGGATTCTCCAAGCATAAATAGTTATTATTGTATATAATCCTTGTATGCTCAACAACTTTTAAGCAAAAAGTTGTTGACTGACAGACACGTGTGCATCATCACTGAACATTAACATATCTCCATTTATATTTCTACAGTTCGCCCAACAACCCAGATGAGTTTGTCCACGCCTACACTTGTGGCTCGTTCATCAAACCTAAAAACTCCAGTGGCCACCTGCATCTCCGCCAACGGAAAGCCACCTGGAACAATTAGGTTTGTCTGTATTTATGTTCAAATTAACCTTTCTTTTTTTGAAATACGCAGTGTTTCACCAAAGTGTTCATACTCCTAGGACCTTTTCACATTTTCTAAAAAAAAAACTAACTACAAACTCCATTTTTTGTCATTGTGACAGACCAACACAAAGTACTGTTTCCAAGTAGTGTCTTAAATGTGAAGCGGATGGGAAATGATACATGGTTTTCTAAAGCTTTTACTGCAGTTTTACTGTGATTTAAATGGCAAGTCTTTTGAGATTCGTCTGTCTTGTGTGCGGGAACAGGTGGGAGACGAGGGTGCCTGGAGAAGTGACCACCCGAGAGTACATCAACTCAGACGGGACGTTCACTGTTCAGAGCGACTACATTTTAGTCCCCAGCAGGGAAACCCACCGGGAGACACTGACCTGCGTCACCACCTACAATGAGGAGGTCTACACGGACAGTGTCACTCTTGATATCCAGTGTAAGTCATTCGTGAGAAGCACAAAGTATATAATTCTCTAAATCTTCACCAATTTGAATCCCAACTAACACTGTATGACTCCAAAAGATTAGACTAAGAATCATTGATTGAGGTAATCTTAGCAAATTCTTCCTATTTGCATTCTCCTGGCACTTTTTAAAATTATTATAGTGATCATTTTGCATTTCTAAGGGCCATTTTATCAAGCTACTTTCTGTGTTCTCCCAAGACCTGGCCTTACACCTAAGGCAAAAAAAGAAAAGCCAGAAAATCTGAATTATAATGAGACTTTCTTTTCAACAATTTAGAAATAAGGCAACTGAGACATTATGTCAATGAGCAACACAGGTGGAATTCAAATTCCCATTTATTTTGGAAAACAGCTGAGCAGTTAGAAAATAAATGATGAACTATTAGCTATCAAATCAGATAATATTATGGTTACTGACAAACTTTACGTGGCAGATCTTTTTAACCAGTATTTCAAAAAGTCTGGACATTTTGACGTATTTGCAAGCATTGTTTAATGCTGAACTCAATATCATGTCTGATTTACCTGTTGAATCTCAAATGTCAAAGAGGTCAAAGTTGAATTGCTTTCTTTGGATCCTAAAAAGCCAGCTGGAGCAGATGGTCTAGCTCTTTAAAAAAAATGTCTATTTTATTTATACTTAACATTTTGCCTGGTGAAATAACGGCTAACCTAACTGATATTGCTTCTTCTTCTCTAGATGAGCCCAATGTGATGATTGATGGTTTTGATGGGAACTGGTATCTGAACAGAGAGAACGTCCAGTTGAGCTGCCAAGCCGACGCCAATCCAGTCGTCTCTCTGTACCAGTGGAGACTGTAAGAGTTCACTTACACAGATTTAGTTTTTTTCTTTGAACAATCACAGTTGTTTCCTTACCAGATTAATGCCAGGATAGATTTACCTGACACATCGCAGACATAGTGATGCGATGGACGAAAACATTGTGGTGTATAAGTTCAACTTTTCAGAATACTCATGGGTTGTTATGGGGAAGCTTATTTATTTTCTCAGCATCAGTAAAATCAAAATAACCTCAACTAATCTATCCCGCAACTTAATTCGGTCATCATGTTGTTGATTAGATGGACAGGTGGAGGAATCTCCTTATTTAAAAAAACACAATATCTAAAATTATGGTTTTGAGCCTTCCTGCATGTTTTTGCCTTTAAATAAAATTTCCAATAGCCGGTTATAATTTTCTTGATTAAGTCATGTTGGAGATAAATAGAAATTTGAATTTGCAGGAGGCTTTGGGTCAGATCATTTCCTTATTTATTTGAACTAACACTTTTAAATACTACTCTAAATTGAAACTAAAGGCAACATCGACTATCTAAAGACCAGCTTTTACGCTTACCTTGCATCTTTTGATATGTTTTTTGCGACTGCAGGGTTAACAGCTCCATCCCGAGCAATGTCGAAATCCGAGACAACGTCCTCCTGTTTAAAGGGCCCGTCACATACGAGGTCCAAGGAACATACGTGTGTGACGCCACCAACAGTATCGGGACCAGCTCTGCCTTTGTCGAAGTCAGCGTTTTAGGTAAGGTAGCTAGAGTACGTCTCTTATTCAGCTAATTTATTACTTTTAGGTCCTTCAAAAACTATGATATGTTTAAATGTACAAATTCACTGGCAAAAAAAAAGAAAGAAAAAAGCACTTGAAGAAGCTTCAGAGGAACACTGTTTTGGGTTCGCATGAGGCCGGGTGTAAAGATTTTACACTGACTTAGTGGATATGTGTATTTTAATATTAAGTAGAAAAATTTTTATTTAAATTTTTGAATTATCAATAGGGCTCTTATTTTCTAATAGCTATTGGAAAACTTTTACTTGTGTATTTGCTGTTCTTGCAGAAAAGCCCCTGCCCCAGATTGCAACAGGAGACGTCATCAGTGTGATCGCCTTATTATTGGCTGCTGGCGTCCTGATGGGCATTACTATCACAGTCCTGGTGCTCAAAATAAGAACTAGAAAAGACAGCTCCTCGTATGTGAACGCAATCTCAGATTGTTACATTTTAGTTTTTTCTCAAGGCGATTCCCATTAATTTTGACATGTTTTGCTTTCTCTCTCTAATGCTTTTTGATCAGAGGTGACTCACCATCCAGAAAACTGTCTCAACCCATCAGAAAAAGACCAGATGATTTTCAGGTAACCCGTATGTTGTGCTTGACATTTTCAAATCTCAGGGCTTTGAATCAGTCTACAGTATTATAACCATACTGTAATGTTACTTTTTTATGTTGCTTTATGAGGATAAAAAGGTTAAACAACACTAAACTCAAATGTTACTAAAACGTCCGTTACTGAAAGCCATTTTGGACATTAATCAAGCTCTTTACAGCTGCACCTATTGTGTATTAACCCTTTGTGTCCTAAATTTAAAATCTCCACCTGGATATTGTTTGCTTATTTTAATTGTACACAGTTCTTTAAATGTCCTGTGAGTAAATATATATTGCCATTTTATACATAACAACTGGAACTTTCAATATTTACCAAGTTATTTTTGCAATTTGCCGTCTACTAAGAGTTCCCCCTGATATATTAAACTCACTCCCTATTACAGTGGGGGTGAAATTACCATAATGACCCGATATTGGCCAGAAAGCGCAACGTCTCCCCTTTCAGAAACCATTGGAATATTTCAGATAGCGCAAAGTGTGGTGGAATTGCGGTGCTGAAAATTTGACTAGATCATCACCGCTCAGTTTAGGACTTATAGGGTTAAACACCGCTTACATAACACCACTTCGTTCGTAACACCTTGTGGACTATTGTTATGAAGTTGCCTTAAACAAACACTCAGTAAAAGGTCATGCCCCGTTCTAATGCTGTTGAACACTGAATTTTACATTTTTAATCCCAATATACACACACTATACAAAACAGAGGCACTTCACAAGCAATACACGTTGTTTACAGATGTGACAGGACATTATGTTCCATAAAATTCACATTTTTCATTCCATAGGAAGAAGAAAGAAACCAGTAAATAGCTTTACCAGCTATTATTTTAATGTTTATTTCATTGCTTTAGTTCACTGTGGAGTTGGTCTGTGACAACATTTTTTGTTCCTTTCTATTAAAGTTTCTGAAGTAGTTTATAATGATTTTGAAATCGTGTTTGATATGTCTGGGTTAATTTTTATCTCACATGGCTTAAACTCAAGGATAGCTCGGTTTCCTGCAACACTACTATCAAGCAAAAGAAAAACAGCACAGAGATAATGGGTTTTTGACTTTTAACATTATGATTTTGCTTCTCTGCAGCATGCTGGACGCTTTTATGAGGAACTTCCAAACACAGCTGACTACGTGAGCTACAGACTTGCCTGTAACAAGGAGGATTATCCAGAACCCTACTCCCCACCGATCAACCCCCCTCTTTCATTTCTACCCCAGCAACCCTACCACCCTTCACAAACGATGCCTGTTTTGGGCACCAGCAGTGCCAGCACCCCGTCAAAAAACACTTTTGCTCCACAGACACACACCACAGCCATCTTTAAATACCCGTCTGTGCCAGGTTTGTCATCTCCTCCGCCTGGAGTGGGGCCATATACTTTCCCCAAAGAGCAGTATGTCTGAAGCGGCATCATGTCACAAGCCCAAACTTCTTGAACCTGAACATATGTCTTTAGGAAAGGTTTGGTGAACCTTATGTGAAGCTAGATGGACTATCAGGCAGGAGATCTGCACTATGGACATCTGAGGACACTGAACATTTTGTTGCTGGACTTTCGTAATGTCCTCACTCTTGCTATGTCTTTCTTTGTCTTAATTTAATGTTCAAAGGGAATCTTGTGCTCCATACTCAACGTTTAGGCTAGAAATTGCCTGTTTGAATGAACAATGTTAAGAAAAATGTATTTAATCCAGGTGAAAGGATTACCTTGATGTTGTTTACTCTCCTTACTTTATCCACATTAACATGGTTTTTATAAAAAAGGAAGAAAAAGAAAAACACTTATCATCAATTTACATCAATTCCTGTGTTTTCTGATGACGCACTGTTTTCCTGTTGTATTTAGATACAATCCTTTTATGTAAGGTCTTGGCATTGTCTCCTGGTCTACCATACTTCTGTACTTGTATTTTGTATCTTTTATGGTTTGTTCTTTGTAATGAAGAGAAAAAAAATCTTTATATTCCAAGGGAGTTTATGAAAGTGATGGTCTATTGTTGATATCTGGTGTTGTTGGATGAATGTTGAAAAGTTTAGCAAATAAATAAAAATTATCACATGAACAATTTATGGCTTTTGTTTTAGGTGTCTTTTTGGACATTATGCAACTTTTTTACTAAACAATCAACTTAAAAAGCATTTTCCTCCAAATCCTTTCTTTAGACAGAAACACATTCTTTTATCATTTTGGTGTTGGCATGTTCTCCTCATGCATGTAAGGGTTATCTCTGGGTATGACTTGGCCCTATGTGTGTGAGAATTCGACCGAGACGGAAACTCATTTCAGTCTTTTGCATGCATGCCGGGTCTTATCCTTTTTCAGAGTAATACAATCATCAAATGTGTCAACATGCTGTTCAAGCTTGAACAATGTAGTTTAATTGTTGACAGAAACTCAGTGGAGGGCCTTGAGGCCTGATAAGATTGTAGCTGCACAGTTACTGCGTAAAGAGATTAAGGGTTCTTTTTCTGTCTGATTGTAAAACTAGAGAGCCTAGATAATTCTCTGCTTATTTTATAGCGCAGATTATTAATAATAATTGTGTTCAACTTTTTAAACTACCAGGCTGTTTTGCTGCATTTATCTTTAACTTTTTTCCTTAGAATATTGATGTGATCATGGTCAGTTTTTTTGCCGACAGACGGTTTTTTTGAACGGTTGGACGTTCAAAAAACGACCTTCCAAGGTCTTTAAACCTTTAAAGGTTTAAAGATCTTGGAAGACTTTCAGAGGGTTCTGTGTAAAAGCGTCAAACTAGGTACGAATCCTTAAAGAATGTGCCTTTTCAGATGTTTAATTCATGTTTGCATGCCTTTATGAAATAGGTTTTGATCCAGTTTAAATTCCAAATTATTCAGGTAAAACTTTGAATGTTCACCAAAAACAGCCCTGCTTGTGTTAGGTAATGTGCAGGTATGTGCATTTATGCATGAGTATGTGTGTGTGAAAGGCTGAGCCGTTCACCCATGCAAATGTCTTGCATAATAGATGAGCTTGCGATCCCCGTGTTATCCTAACCCTGAAGGAAAAGAAAGGAGGAAAGACGGGCAGAGAAAACAAAAACCAAGACTGGACAAGGCAAAATCAAGTTTTTAAATTTAGTCCTTGTGCCTTCAGCCATCATGAAGAATCATTTGGACTAGACAGACAAAGAAACACAATTCTAGTGCAAAAAGGATGTACTAGAAAGGGGATTTTCTTTTTGGTGTTTGTAAGCTTCAACCTTCAATGTCTTTCCCATTTTTAAGATTACACTTCTTGCTGGACTAAGAATCATCATGCTACAATGGTGGCCCGAGTGCTAGAGCTGGAATTTGTATTTCTTTCAACAAGTTTATTAGTTTTAGCAACATGCGGTAAGGGTTTTATCTATTTATATATCTGTCTCTGTCATGTAATTTCACAATTGCAATAGATCAGTTTTGTGTAAGTTCATATATTATTCTCATTTAGTTTACTCATGACTGAAAAATAATACCATGGTACACATTTTTAGTGTAGGGAACAAAAAGCAATGCTAAATACATTTAGCATATACAGAGTCTCAAACCTATATATAAGCTTATATATATGTAAAACAAAACTTTGTGTGTGTATGTGTAATCAATCCTGGCTTCAGCTGAACATAGGCAAGGCACATGACACCTCCATCTTTGTTTCCTTCACACAAACACACACATTTTACCGACAAAACATGGTGTCATTTCTCTCCTTCAGCCCTTCAGATAAATCACACTGGAGAGGTGGTGTATCAGGATGCCAGTGTGTATGGGGTGGTGGACAAAGCTGTGGTTCTCAAATGTGGAGCAGCGTTACCTGATTTATACATATGGAGCTTCACTGAGCCAGGCACTGATGGCATCAAAGCAGTGCTCTACGATTTGGGGAAAGGACCGAGGATCCAGAAGTTAGCTATGATGGTCGGACCAGTGACAATCCTCCCAAACACGGCATCAATAAGCATCGAGAATCTGCCTCTGGCTGCACATGGTTTGTTCACTTGTCAGGCTTTCTATGACATTGAACATGAGCCTATAGTTTACTACTACTACGTACATCTGACTGTCCAAGGTAAGAGTCCCACCTGTAGGTATGACTATGGTTAGAAGGGTACCCTATTACAATAAAGGGATGTCATAGTTGAACACTGGGATAACCTCTGAGAACAGACAAAGTATGCAACAGAGGTGACAGATGAAAACCGCATTTAGTAAAAATCACACATTTTGAACCCCCAACCTGGGAAAACTTGAACAAATTCCAGGAACAATACTTGAGATTAGCTTTTGAGATTAAGAGCTAAAATGGCAATCAGAACCCCTGATCTCCAACGTCTTTTCTGGTAAACCTCGAGCTTCAGAAAAAAACATGGCAGCCATTTATCCCAATCACTGTCTAAGCAAAGGCAACTCGTAGTACAAATGCCCCTTCCAACAAGAAACCAGTTTCACGTTTCCCCGCTGAGGGTATTGAAAGGTTTAAGTTGACGTCATCAAACACAATCAAGCAATGAAGACCCGGTTCTGGTAGCGCTCAATGGGTCATTCCATGTGAAATCAGTTTGGGTTGTTTAGCGTAGGCAGTGCTAGCATATAAACATTTTAACAAAGGGACCTTGTCATGACATGAGCCTTTTCAGGAGCATTCAAGTAGATTGTAGTCAATTTGTAATAACAGATTTGATCAGGTGAATGATTTTGAACAAAATCATGATTAATTTCAGCAATCCACCTGCTACATTTTTCCAAAAAGGTTTAGACAGTAAGATCTTTAGATTTGTGTGTCTAGTGTTCCCATTGGCAAAAAACACAGAGTTAGCACCAAAGGCACAATGTCTGATACCAACACATTAAACTACAAGCACTGACACATGAGTACTAAACAAAAGGAGAAACGTCAAGCTAGCTGCTCCAAATCCATTGATGATGTTTCCTACAAGTTATTTAGAAATGGAAAATTCAGGTTACAACTGTATAAAACTTAAAAATTAAATTGACAGTGTTGCACTTCTAAAACATCACTGCCTTCTGTGATTATGTTTCCGACACAGTTCCTGTCAGTAAGCCGTATCTCGTGATGAGTGAAGCATCTCCAATCGAAGGATCTTCAATGTGGATGAACTGCAGTGTTGAAAATGGTTCTGAACCGCTTCAGTACAAGTGGCAACATGAAACTCTCAATAAAAACATTTCTGACTTATCACAGAACAGCAGCATCATCACTGTGACCAGAATCAGCAGAAACTACACTGGCTGGTACCACTGTGAAGTCAGCAATGCCGTCAACAACGAGACCTCTGACCGATTGTTGATAAATGTCACATGTAAGTACTTTGGATTTTCCTATTAGGTGCAGATTAGATGCAGATAAAAAAATAAAATTGCATCAAAATGCTTTCCTCCTGTTTGTTGCTCCACTTTAACTTTTTCTCTACTGTGACGGTTTTTTAAAATAAAAATAAAGCATCTTTGTTCTGAGTAGGCTGTCGATCTCTGACCTACATTTTGACACTCTGCTCATATTGTTTGTCTTCAGATGGTCCGGATGAACCTCAGATAAATGTGATTCCATTCCGTATAACAAAGCATGGATACTCCGCTCTGGAGAATGAGACTGTTTCCATGTACTGTGAAGCCCAGTCCAATCCAGGCAGTCAGTACATCTGGTTTTACAATGATTCAAAAATGTACACAAGACCACTCCTCACTATCAACAAGATCCTCCGAAGCCACACTGGCAACTACACCTGCATGGCCCAGAACTCCCACCTCCACACCCAGTCCAGTAAAACCCTCAGCCTGACTGTTTACTGTGAGTGTGACCTTTGACCGGAACATTTAATTTAATCATCACTTTCCCACATTAATCTTTGTTGTCAGTCTCGAGTTCTTCCATGTTAGAAAATTTCATTTCCAACATCCTGAAAAATATAACCATACACACAAACATCTTAATTTAAGCTCTAATTCATTGCAAATTTATTGATAACACACGTTTTTTGGTCCTGCAGACCCTCCAGATGGCTCCCCCATGTGCTCTGTGGAGTCTGCACTCAACCACACTGCTCTCAGGCTCCTCTGCTCCTGGCTCGGAGGATTTCCCTCCCCGTCCCTCAACTGGACCGGAGACCCAACACAGGCAGGACAAAAACAGGTCGACACAGGGCAACAACCTCGTCTAACTACCAACGTCATGATGCTCCCGTCTGAGAAGCTGAATCGTAACAGCAGCTTGTTCACATGCGTCGGCTCCCATCCTGCTCTACGACAACCTACAGAGTGCAACACGCATACCTGTGAGAACCAGAATAAGAACATTAAATCTCTCATAACTAACTGGACAGAAAACTTGCACATTTCACCTGTTTTTTTCTTCACACCAGATATCCCTCCCTCAGAACCGCTGTGTTTCACCAACGTGACCAATGATAGGCAGTATTTGATGGTGTCCTGCGCCTGGAATGGAGGGCTACCCAAAGCACTGCTGTGGTGGGAAGGACCAGGAAACCAAAGCAAGGACGCACAAGAACACTCAAACATCCTGGTCCTTCCTTATGGGACTGCCCACAGTGGGAAACCCTACACCTGCTATGCCAAACACCCACTTCTGACTGCAGCAAAGACCTGCAGAATCACACTAGGTCAGTGCTCATCTTCGCTGTACAGAACAATCAATTATTACTTCCAATGAATTTGGAAATGTGCAGAGACACCTGCAATGCATAAATTAAGCGACAGTTATCTTTTTGTAAAAAGATTTTATGGTTTCATTACATGCAACATGCTAATTGTCTTTAAAAAAACAACAAAAACCATAAGATTGCTTTTGTCCCTAAAATTCATCACTCAAGAACAAGCATTTGGTCGTAATTAGTACCAGTCTGATGCTTAAATAAATCATTTATCATTTGGTTCTGAACACCTTTCTTACTGAAGACACAGACTAAACTTACATTTTTCCAGCAAAAATGCAGAAAAAGTTATTCTCCTGCTTCATACACTAAGCAGGAGTGTTCAAAATGTTCAAAGCAATTTTATGATGCTTTGAACATCATAAAATTGAATGGATTCTGTTTAAGCTGCTGCTTCTCATGTACCTGTCAAGATTTGAACGCAGTATACAAAGCAGGTTGCATGACAGAGTTAAAAGAAGCTTAAGCAGCCAATCCAGCCAACCTGATTGGAAATGCCAACCTGATCCCAGGTGTCAGAATCCTTGAGTGAATGTAGAATAGCTCAGTAATGCAATTTCTAGTTTCACACACACCATGAATAAAAACACTTCATTTAGTGAACACTATATTATCTTCTGTCTCCCTACATCTGCGATTCCTTTTCTTTGTAGTCTCCGTTAGTAAGCCGTTCCTCCTGATGAGCAACGCGTCCCCGAAGGAAGGATCTTCTATCTGGATGCACTGCAACACTGAAAATGGGACTAAGCCAATACATTACATGTGGCAGCATCAACTGTATAATAAAAACTTCACAACGTTTGCACAGGGCAACACCAGCTTCATTAATATCACAGACATTGTCCGTAACCAGACTGGCTGGTACCGCTGCGCTGCAGGAAACGCCGTCAACAGAGAGAACTCAGAAAAGTTATGGCTCAACGTCACGTGTAAGTAGTAAAGGATCCACTAAATTAATTCCCTGTGCTCTGCATTTTGTGTTAAATATTCAAAATTTGCCTTATTTGCTTTGCACTACACAACTTAATTAATAGCTACCCTCTATATAATTTGATATTAGCATAAATGAGGCTACCTTGTTAAGGCCTCAGAGAAATGGAGGCTTTTCTTCAGCAGGGACAGAAAAACTAGTCAGAACGAACTAAAAACAGGACAGTCATGGAAGGAAACCTAATGGAGGCTGCAAAAAGATTTGTGACTGGGTTCACCTTCAAGAAAGACAAAAACACTTCACAAGTTAAAACTGTGTGAACCTGCAGCTGTAAATGCAGAAAATGGTGGTCCCACATGAGATCAACTGTTTACAAATGCACATTTCACTTTTCAGATATTTGATTGCAAAAAAAGAAAATGTCTAATTTTCCTTCCACCTTAATATTATGCACTGCTTCGTTTTGACAACTTGACATTAACCAAGAAATTATGAGCTGACATAAATTTGTTATAAAATTATTAGGCTACTGATTAAACTTTAAAAATTATGTAGCTTTATGTTATTAAAGCTAAAGTTTAATCAGTAATACGTTTATAACAAATTTATGTCAGATCATGATTTCTTGGTTAATGACAAGTTGTCATAACAAAGACATTTTGAATAATGTCAACTTTGTATTAAAAGTGTCACGATTTACCGAATGACACTTTATGACAAGAGTCATAAATATTCATGAAGACTTACTCATGTTCATGACGGGCGTTATGTCATATTTATGACGACGTCATGACAGTTTTATTCGCAACCCATCAAATAAAGTGTTACCCCAAAGGGAAAAAAAGCATCTTTGGGTGATTAATGAGCCATTGCCAACTTAACAGCTGCCCCATTCTAAAGATAGATGATTGACAGCATTGATCTAGACAATGTTCATGTTATTTCTGCTCAGTTGGTCCAGATGTTCCTCAGATAGACGTGGCTCCATCCAGTGTTGTACAGCGGGGCTACGCTGCGCTAGAAAATGAGACAGTTTCACTGACATGCCGAGTCCAGTCCAATCCAGCCGGTCAGTACGTCTGGTTCCACAATGACTCTGAAGTGTACTCTGGACCGCAACTCATCATCACAAAGATTCTCCGTCTGCACACTGGTGGCTACACCTGTGTGGGACAAAACTCCTACCTGAACACGCAGTCCAGGAAAACCATCACCCTGACAGTTTACTGTAAGTGGGACTTTAAAATTCAGACCATTCCTCTTTCTGTGCTGCATCCCTGCAGGCTCCTTGATCCAAATATGTCATAGTACAACATCAGGCAAGTCAAAAGTGAAATATATCACATTTTTATCAATTTCAACAGAACATTTTCTTTATTTTAATTTGATCAATCTGAAGTTTTCTTCTGATTTGATGTTACTGATGGTTAAGTTTTCATACAAAACCTTATTTCTAGTTTCAATCACAAAACTAACAGTCCTCAAAGCAAGAAGGTACATTGGCATCTTTCTATTATCGCCAAGATGATTTGAATAATAACAAAAATCCCTAATAAGTTATTTATTTAACCACTTCATGCAGATTCATACATTTCACTCACAAATAGTTTTATCAAATGCTTTCTTCATTCTCAATACATTTTCAATCATGAATATTATTGATGCCTTCCCACCTCCCATCTCTATTTCCTAGGCAAATAAATGCACAATGCAAACATGACAATAGTTTAAATGTCTAAATTGCAATGCAACTTGAATATTTTTTTGTTGTTTTAAGATGATGAAAATTCACTTTGGTCTTGGGCCAACTTGGACAAACTGTTACTTTCAGTCTTAAGGTTTACTTAATCCAGATCTGCACTCAGATAGGACATTAATACAGTTATCTGCTGCAGATATTAACTGCCTATAAGGATTTAACAGAAAATCACTTCAAAACTTCTTAACTTTCAACAAATCATTGAAAAGGATTCTCCTAGTTTCACAGACGAGTATGAAATCTTAAGAATTAAATTGTTATATATTTCTATATATTAGTTCCCACAGATTCAATAGATTTTTCTCTTATTATGACAGATTTGATATAAACTGTAAGACACTATTTGGTGTGCAATATTTTCTAAGTCATACCTATAACAATTGATCTTATTAGTGACAAATTCATCTGCTCCTTTATTTTCAATCACGATTCAATAAAATTATTTTACACACAGAAGTATTTTGTAAATTTCTTTCTAGTTATTGCCACATAAAACATTTAAATGCTCTTTAACCCATGCAGGCAGTCGAGAATATGGGATCATGTAGATAGTTGCTGTTCTGACAACCTACAGCTGGAAATTATTAAATGATCTACATAAGCTACGTTAGTGAATCTGAACAAATGTTTAGAGCACTTCCCTCCCCAGTGACTCACTTCTTACTGTACATATTTAATCCCTGCAGATCCACCTGACGGCTCCCCCGTCTGCTCCGTGCAGCCGGCTCTGAATCACACCTCACTGAAGCTGCTCTGCGTCTGGCCCGGTGGATTCCCCTCCCCGTCCCTTCACTGGACTGGAGACCTGATCCCTGCAGGACAACAAATAAATCCAATGGGTGCACACGTTTTGCTGCCCTCTGGAGGTTTAACTGCTAACAGCAGCTTGTTCACCTGTCATGGCTCCCATCCTGCTCAAAAACAACAGATGAATTGCAGCACAGTCACATGTGAGTCCAGAAAGCTCAATAAAAATGATGAATGAGAGAAAGAAAGTCGTTCAGTCATGTTTTACTCCCTCTGCTCTAGATGCCCCCTTTGCAGAGCCTGTGTGTTTCGCCAATGTGACGGATGACAAACAGTTTCTGGTGCTGTCCTGCTCCTGGGGTGGAGGGTTCCCGACAGCGTTGCTGTGGTGGAAAGGTCCAGGTGGTCAGGGCAAAGACGGAGAAGAGAGCTCCAGCGTTCTGATTGTTCGTTACAGCGCCTTTCAGTTTGGGAAGGCCTACGTATGCGCTGCTAAACACCCGCTTGTGACTCAAACAAAAACCTGTGGACTTACACTGGGTCAGTGCTCATGGTCACAAACGGCATAAATGATTTGGGAATTAGAGATATTTTGCTGATGAAGTCTAGTTTTTATGTATCTCTGTATTGTCAAAAACACAGCGCTTGTTATGTGAAGCGAAACGCCATAAATTCTCATTTATATACATGAATTTAGAAGAACCAATCACTTCAATTTAATTGTAAAACACTAGCAACTGCAACAGTGTAAAGCATAAAAAAGTCAGAGCATTTAAAGTTGCATTGCCACCTTAAGACTGGCACTTAATGTGCTTGCCAATTTGTACATTCAAGTATTTAATGTTTGTTTAACGATGATGAAAATGGTTGCTAAATTTGTGTTGATACAACGTAAAATTGTTAGTGTGTGGATTTTTTTCCCACAGGGCCATATAATTTCTGGTAAGACATAAAAATACAAATGATGATTTTTTACTTATTCCATTTAAATAACATTTCATAACCTGTTTGTCATAAATTTTAGTTTGAAAACTAAGGCAAAACCTGACCTATAAACAAACGTATAACCACTGTTTTACTCTTGTTATGTGCAATATTTTGAAAGGCAACCGAGTCTACATAAAATATTCACATAAAGGTGAGCCTTTGACTGATTTGTTGCTGGATTTGTTTTTTCACAGTCCCTGTTAGTAAACCATCTGTCCTGGTAAGAGACACACTCCCAGTGGAAGGAGCGACGGTAAAGATGCAGTGCAACGTGGAAAATGGGACTGAGCCCATCCAGTATGTGTGGCAGCGTGAAATTGAAAGAGGCAGCATCACAACATTTGCTCAGGGCAGCAACAGCAGCATTATCACCATGAGCAACGTCAACCGGAGCCACAGTGGCCGGTACCGCTGTGTAGGCAGCAACTTCCTCAACACTGAAAACTCTGACTGGGTGTTTTTGGACATTATCTGTAAGTAATTGTAAATTATATTAACATGTTAGCAGCTTATAATCTTTCCAAATATATATATATTTTTTTAACCTAATACTTTTAGAAAACTTTAATTGGAAGTAAACAGTAAGTTCCATAAAAATTACAACAAAGTAAATGTACCTACTAAGTTCTGACAAAGAAGCTCTCATAAGTAATTGCGTAACACAGAGCAGATCCTGACAGAACAAAATCAAGTTATCATGTAAAATCTGAAAATGTAAAGTTCTACAAAATGCTGCTTAGTAAATGTCATATGGCTAACCTTTAGATAACAGTTACCCACAAGTTTCACATATCTTTATTATCTAGTGCTTTTTTTTTAAGCTAATTTACTATATTCAGCACAGCGTTAAGCTCTTGACTGTGTTCATGCTCTTTTTGTTCTCAGTTGGCCCAGATGTTCCTCAGATTGACGTGACTTCATACAGTATAACAGATCGAGGATTCTCAGCTCTGGAAACTGAGCCGGTTTCTTTGTCATGTCAAGCCCAGTCCAATCCAGCCAGTCAGTACATCTGGTTCTACAACAACTCCCAGTTGTTCACCGGCCCACAGTACACCATTGCCAAGGTCCTCCGTGTGCAAACTGGTGACTACACCTGCTTGGCACAAAACTCACACCTGAACACGCGCTCCAGGAAAACCGTCAGCCTCATTGTCTACTGTGAGTGTGACCTCTGACACTGAACCAGCATTCACATAAATGAAAACCGTGGTAACAATTCTGAGCAGCCTGGAGTGACCCAATTCTGATTTGTTTGCCTTAATGCGACCTGTATCTCATCTTTTCATGGCAGTCTGAACAACACAGGTTGGATTTTGTTTTTCCCGAATGCAACCCAGGCTACCTGGATATCCGACACATGCGCATCTGATCTTTTCAAAAGTGACCTGAATCCTAACGGTCAGGTGGCATTCATCCGATCTGAACTTCATTGATACTCGACAAACATCCCTATTCCGTACAAGCGGGAAGAAAAACAACAACCATGACGGATTATAATGAGGATTACGTTGTTAATATGCTGGCTCTGGTCGGACAACAACTTCAAATTTTTAAGTTAAAAATTGTAAGCTATGCTCCGTAGTTAGCATCCACGTTTACTTCCGCAAACACTACTGAGCGCGCGCTCCATGTGTGACGTTATTGTGCCCTCTACTGCGCATGCGAGACACTTTCAGGTCGTTTGCATTACCCACTGGAGAACAGATACTGGTCGCATATAATAGGAAATGTGAATGACAACGGCAACAAAAAAAAAAATAAAAATCTGATTGACAACAAATCGGAATTGGGTCACTTCATGCTGCAGTGTGAACGTAGTCAAAGTGAGGCTTTGGCTGTTTTTATTTACTCCTGTTTAGTGTAGCTGGTTTCTGTTTTCACTTTGTGTACTTCCTTAGAACAGTTTATTGAAAGGAAACCCTTTATTCTAGGAATTTTTGTAAGGATGGTAGTAGCCTGATTTAATTACACACTTTCTGCTGAAACTAAAATTTAAATCTGAGACGGTACCAACACCAAAGTTAACCTCTATGAATCTACTTACCTCTGTCCTTTCTACATTAAGCTAAGAAATTCCTACCATCCCACTCGTTAGCTTAATGTACCTACTTTCATTATTAACTGTAAAAAAACTGTGGTGATGGAGACACAAACATATAAAGCCCAAAATTCAAAAGTCATCAGAATACATATGATAATATATGTTATAAAACTTGCTATTTAACAGTGGTCTGAAAATAGAGCCTTGTCGAACTTCAGATTAAATTTATTAATTCACATTTATAATTGGGAAATGACACAAAGTGATCTCTGCCTACCAAATAAGATCTGAACCCAGTACTTCAAAATGATGCTGTATATGGAGTTGCATCTGTCCATGAATAGTGAGAGGTAAAGTGCAAATATAGTGCCATAGAGTTCATACTCCCAATTTTACCTCCCCATCTGATGTACTTATCTAATTCATTTTCATTCCCTTTATTCCCCATAAAGGGATTTTTGATCATTTTAAACACATTCATGACATAGATCTCATATAGTTGGTAAAAAATAAATAAAAACTAAACCATCCACTCAACTGAACATGATGTTTTTTCTGACTCACTCATCAATTTACTGATCTATACTAAATTCCCACAGACCCTCCAGTTGGCTCCCCCTCCTGTTCTATGGAAGCGGCTCAGAATCATACGTCTCTTAGTCTTCTCTGCTCATGGTCCGGTGGACTCCCTTCCCCATCCCTTCGCTGGACTGGGGATGTAATGAAGGCGGAACAGGAGGAAACAGAACTGCAAACGAATCTGCAAAACAGTGCTGCCATCTTGCTGCCGTCTGAAGGCAGGATTCCTAACAACAGCTTGTTCACTTGCATTGGTGCTCATCCTGCCAGAAAACAGCAAGCAGAATGCAGCACGCGTACATGTAGGTTCACACATAAAAATAAATAATCAACACTGAAAAGTTGTTGTTAAAATTAAGACCTTACTTTTTTCACCTTACAGACATTCCTCCTGCAGAACCGGTGTGTTTTGCCTACGTCACAAACACTCAGCAATACCTGATGCTGTCCTGCTCCTGGGATGGAGGGGCCCCAAAGGCCCTAGTGTGGTGGGAAGGACCAGGGGGCCAAAGCAAAGGAGGACAAGAAAACTCCAACATCCTGGTCCTGCGTTATGGGACGGCCCGAAGTGGGAAACCGTACACCTGCTACGCTAAACACCCACTTCTGGTGGAAGCAAAGAGTTGTAGGCTCACACTGGGTCAGTCCTAACGATCACTGTACAAAACAGTAAACAGCAGACGGGATTTTTGTTTTTAAAAATTACTTAATATCTTTCATTTTTAGAGGCCCCGGTGTTGTTGACGCAGCGCAGAGTCATCTCTGTGTACGAGGGGAGTGACGTTCAGCTCACCTGCAATCTGAGAGCCAATTACCTTCCAGCCAATGACATCACCTGGTTCAACAACCAGGGCGTGGATGTCCGAGACACGTCGAAGTACATGCTGCTGCAAACGTCTGCCTGGGCCAACCTGACTGTGAGAGAAACCGACGAGACGCAGGACAGCGGAGAGTACAGATGCTCCACTTCAAACGCAGTGGGAGGCGCTGAGATCAACGTCACTCTGGTGGTCAAAAGTAGGAATCTCTTTGGATTGTCTAAATTTCGTAATAGATATTACTAGACCAGTTTTGAGGGCACATTTCTTTTTGCTTTGCCTCTGCATCAGAATACCCCATGCCACCCAATGCAACCCTGATCAGAGCGACGTACAACAGCCGACAGCGTAACGAGGTGGAGCTGGAGTGGCAGGTCGACGGTACGGAGGAGACTGGAGGATGGACTGGTTTCCACCTGGAGCAGCGATGGGTGTCTGAGCGACCAAACAAGAGACGGAGCAGCAATATTTCACAGCTGCAGATGGAGGAGAGGATTGCCTCCCAAGACTGGTACCGTATCGTCATCCAGGATCCAGGCAGCAGGAGTCACACAGTTCGAGGACTGACTCCGACCGTTACCTACCAGTTCCGCATAACACCCATCAACCACCGCACCATCGGACACCCGTCTGTAGCCAGGACTCCAGGTAACAAAGAGAAAATTTAGAAAGCCTGGTCATCTTTGAGGGCCAAACATATTTTCTCAGGATCTAGTAAATGTAGGTACAGTTACTTGAATAACTTATTTGAAAACAATTACTTTTTACTTTTACTTGAGTAATTTTATTTTGAAGTATCTCTTGAGTAAAATTTTGAATTTTCTGTGAGTAACTTCACTGAATGAAGAATAAAGAAACTGATTTGGATTTTTTTTTTATTTTGCCTGATTGTCATTTTTGTTACTTAAATGAGTTGCTGGCATTTTCATCCTTGAAATACCAGAATTTCTTCTTAGCTTTATATTTTCGTCCATCTGATTATGTGATGTTATATATTAAATGAGTGATAATTTGATCAGTTACTCAGTACTTAAGTAGACTTTTTTACCAAATATTTTTTACTTTTACTTGAATAATTTCTTGGATTTCTTGAGTAAAAATTAATGCTGCTCTTACTTGAGTACATTTTCTGGTACTCTGCCCCACCTCTGGAAACGATGACATACACGTTACATCTTTCACTTGCTTCCCCTTCACATTATTTTATTGTTTTTTCCAATACATCCTTTTAAGTTTCTGTTTTTTTAATAATTGCAGAATTGTTTTGTTTATTGTGATGGAATAATGAGGATGAAACCACTTTATGATTGGTGTAGAAGGCAGATCTTAGTACCAGATAATTCACATAAATTCTAATTTAAACAGGAAATAATTTAGAGTTATTGGCCATAATGGGGTATTGGTAATATACTGTACTTTCAGAGTGATGAGGTGATTCTACTGAAAAGAAACTTGGTGACACAGATACAGCTGTGAAGTTTTTTTCACTGAGAAAAAGCGTTTTATATTTAATCTTTGTGCAACTGTGATGTTTTTGCAGTGGAGCTGCGTGACAACATGTACCCTGCTGTGGTTGGAGCAGCTGTTGGTGGGATGCTCTTTGCAGCCATTCCTACTGTGCTGCTGCTTGTGTTCATCATACGTAACCGGGATAGCAATCCTCGTAAGTCCCCCACATTAAAGGCTCTTTGAAAAAGTTATAGGCTGCATATATTTTGTCCTCAAGAACTCTGTTTGCATTTTAGTTTAGTATAAACCCAGATATGTTTGTAGCGCTGGCTAAAGCTCATGGCAAGTGACATTGGGACCAAGACCAAAGCAGGCTTTTACTGTCTTTAAAAACTCAAGTCCTAAAAAATTTAAAGCAGTATATGCAAGCATTACTTTAGAAATGTTTTAACTATTGTCACATTAGAACTGGGCGTTTATTAGCAAATAAACTAATGATTAGCTATACAGGAAGTGGAAGCTAGAGGCTATCTGCCAACAGTGATTTTGATGTAAAATGCGAAAATAGTGCGTTAAGTAAAGACATTTGGTTTTATTTTTATACTGATTTACTGTTTTATCAGACATTTGTTCTGACCTAATATATTGAACATGTTCTGCTAACAGCATGTGTTGCACACAGGAAGCTCATTGCTAATGCAATATCTCGAACCTCCAATTTCTTTGTAAACAATTGATGGTTTCTCTGTTTATAACTACCCAATGCAAACAAGATGCTCATTAAAAAAAATGCACAAATATCATTTGCACAAACCCCGTAACATTTTTGGGGCTGGAGTTGTTTTAAGGCAGTAGAAGCCTTGAAATAAAATTCTGAAATGTCGTTTTGATATAAAGACAGTAAAATGTGTTGTGCTATATTAACAGTTTTTGCTTTCTTTCCTCAGGACTACATACAATGCTTTTTGGCTCGTGAGTATTATCTCTAGACAAATAAGGCACCTTTAGTTAATTGCCTGATTCTCTGTAAAGACATTTTATTTGTTTTTTTCTTGCTATTCCAGGCAGCACAGCCAATCCAGAGAAAATATTAACTTCCCAGAGGATGAGGTGGTTGCTGACTCAGATGGTGGGTTAGAGAACTCTACTGGATCAGGCAAGAAAAAGTCATATCAAACACATTTTTGATCAATCTAAGGATAGAGCCTAAATGTCATCACACTATAAAAGCAGGACAGGAAAGCAAAGTCTTGAATGTTCATAGGGAATTGTAGAAATATTACGCTGTTTTTTCCAGGTACAACTTCAGCAGAACCAAAAGCATCATCTTCTCTGGCCGCAGGCAAGCATCTCCCACTGCAGTAACGTAATGAGCCTTTTACCGCCGTTTGCACCAGCTGCAAGATCATAACTGTATAAATCTAAATCATTTGGGTATTATTAAATCCCGTATTATTTTTATAGACTGTAGGCAGTTTGATTTGTCACACCAAGGCATTTTATCAATGTATGAGCAATTTATTTTAAGAAATGGTTTGTTTGTTTAGGTAGTGACTGGGATTTATTTTTTAGTTAACTTTTCCACAGCTGCAGAAGATGAAGGAATATAGGAAGCCAGAAAAAAGAAAGATATATGTCTGAATGTCACCTGTGCAAAATGTGTAATTATGTCACTATTAGCTTTTTCACAGTCCTTTACCACTCAGTGTCATTTAGCCTTTACAAGCAATTGACAACATGCTGAGATGAATGTTTATTTCCCCAAAACATTAAAAGTGTGTTTTTATTTTTACAACATGCAAACTTATCTCCAAGACTCTGTCACAAAATACTATATGTGTGCTTTTGAAAATGGTTAAGTTATGCTCAATTCATATTATACATGTTTGTTTGTTTAAATAAAAAGTCAGTTTTACATGAGGTTCAGCATTTTTACACTGGATGTTTTTCCCATTAAATCTCTAGGAATTTTTTTTTTTCCTGTCCTGAATCTGTAAAATGACATTAAAATAAGGAAGACTCCCTTCCTCTCAATTTTAAGACTAATGCTTTTACTTTCCAATTTCAGATTAAGGCGGTATAATTTCAGATTAAGACACAATCTGAAATGTCATTTATGAAGTTGAATGTGTTACTGTCTCCTGAGGTGTTTCCAACCAATTTAATTACATGATCACTACTTTTATGAGTATTGGCAAAATCCAATACTCGTAAAATATGTTTTTCATTTGGCCTCATCTTGCCAAGTTTTCAATTATTCCATCACTTAACCACAGAAGAGATCTGAAAATTATTGAAATTATGGGTTCTCTAAATTCTGGTTTTCCATAACAAATGTGTTAAACAAAATGTTGAGCCAAAGGCCAAAACAAGGAATAAAAATAGAAACTGTGTGTAGATAATAATGGCAATTAAATTGTAAGTGAGACTTGAGTAGTTTATGAATGATAATAAACACGATTCATGAAAACATACCTGGTTTATTTATAGGTACAAAATTAAAGTAGGACAGAAGCAGCAAAGCACTGATAAGGTATTGGGAGTTTCTAAATCCCTCTCTGCAGTGAACTGGATCCCAACTAACACAGGATGAATTTCCTTTCAGGTGTAGGTCACCTTCATGGTCAGACGTGAGTTATTTTGAGCTTTTAGCTGTATTAGCTATGCTAAAACAGGATTTGGGTTCATGAATAGTTTAGTATTAAATCCCAGAACGTAAACAATGTATGTGTTCCAGCTCAAAACGACGGTTTTCAGTTTCTAATAATTCCTAAAATTCCAATTTCTAAACATCCCAAATAGGATTTGACTGGAAAATCCCCTCCTTAAATTGAAACAGTTTCAGATTTACATTGGGTGCATAAACACTTTTTAACATTAAGAGCACATTGTGTCTTTAGAGTGGATTAAAAGAAACAATGGTTGTTTTCTTTCTCATTTTATTTAATGTAACTTGTATAATGTCATATGGATATCAGCTGTAGACTGAAACCTTGTAGAGCTATTAACCTTACCTTTGAGTCTCTGCTTGCCCTTGCCAGGTAACGAAAACTGATCTCTGTCCTGCATCCATTCATGAAAAACATCTCGCATTACATTCTCACGGATCCACTTAACAGTTTCTCCTCCTCTTTCGCTTGTATAAGCTTGCTTAGTCTATTATTAAAATGAAACACATAATTCAGAAATGGTTCATCCATGAAGATAAAGAAACTATGTTAGAGTTTATCTTTAAATGTGGGGATTTAAAGCCGTGGAGATTGCAGAACATTGTGAGCACACAGAAATATGATCAGATGCCTGATTTTTAAAATCTATTCAGATCCTAATCTGGTTGAAAAAGTTTGCTGTGCCTCTTTAATCCTTCCTGACCTTAGAGATTACAATGTGAAGCCTTTTATTTTAACTTAATGGGGTTAGTCATGGAGATATCAACTCACTATAGCTTTTTGCAACTTTTATATCATTCTTTTTGTGCAGAATGTAATAGGTTATGACTGTACAATATCAGTGAAACAAATAGGAAAGAAAATATAAAATTTGCATTTCATATTTTTAAACAATATAAGCATTCACACCCACTTTAACTTTTCATAAAATATCTTTTACAGCCTTCACAGGTATTTGCATCATTTTGCCGGCTTCATATATGACTCAAGCTCAGTCAGACTGGATGGAGATGATCGATTTCTAAGTTTTGTTACAGATTCTCAATAGAAGTCTGAATTGATTTTGATTGAATTATTCTGACACATGACCACACTTTGATCTAAAACATTTAGCTTTTTAGTGTCACTGCCCTGCTGAAAGGTCAACATCCAGCATAATACCTGACCTTTTGCAGCCTCTCAGAGGTTTTCTCCTAAGACTGCCTGTATTTAATTAATCTACCTTTCCATCAACTCTGCTCCACTTTGTTTCTGCTGAAGAAAAGCATCCCCGGATTATTTGTTAATTTTCCTAAAACACTTTGCGTTTTGCATTTATGCTGAAGTTTTCAGTCTGATCAGAACACCTTCTTCCATGATTGCAACGTCCTTGGCAGCGTTGCAAAGAAAAGAGGGCCAAAATTCTTCCAAAGCATGCGGAGGCCAAACAGTAAATAGTGAACTCCATTGGCTCCCACTTTGTTTCGGAGTGCACCTTTGAGGTCCTATATTGACTCTGACAGCTCTCCATGGCCAAGCATTAGGTTACACAAGAGGACGTCCGCATCCATACTTTCCTGGCAGGTGCGCAAAGGCTCTTTAATAATCAGAGCCTGCTGACAGTGCCCTATACAAAGCTGAAAACAAAAGAGAGACAGAGCTTTTTATTCACTGTCCCCCAGACTCTGGAACTCACTTCCTTTGGAGAGGAGTCTTTGATTGTGTATTGCATAAATCTCTCACTCAACTTATTTTTTATTAAAGCAAAACAAAACTATATTAAAACATTGAAAAAAAAAAGTGTCAGACAGCATCTAACAGAAAGTTCAACAAATCCTAACTAAGGTAACATCAGTAGCTGCAAAAATAAATATTGTGCAGATGTACTACGTCTATTTCCCCACAGTGTTCTGTCCTCAATTTGATTCCCTGCCTGAGCGTTAACGGCTTGTCTGTTCTTTTTTCAAACAGAGCTGCAAACTTTTAAACTTCATACATATTATTAACACTTTAATGAATTGGATCTAAATCTAAGAGAGAATGTCAGTGGCACTATCTCCCAGACATGTAATGTTCCTGGAGTGCAGATGCAGGTGTCAGGTGCTCAAAGGCAGAGTAAAGGATGAGAAGGACTGGGCAGGAAACACTCTGATGCATGCCAGGCCAGGCTGGACACTGTTTGCTAAAATGACTGAAAAACCAGGTTTGGTTTCGGGGCCTTTTCCTCATTAGGAAATTTTAATGTGACCATTTACTTGCTATTTGTAAAACATCATGTTTTTTTTCCCTTCACCTAGGTAAATCTGCTTATCTAAATAATCTAAGCATTCAAAAAATATACACTGCTCAAAAAAATAAAGGGAACACTTAAACAGGTGTTTAACACTTAAAGTGTTCCCTTTATTTTTTTGAGCAGTATATTATGATAAACTTATGCCTTGGTTCATCTTCTTCAGCGGTGATAATGATAATGTGTTGCTTATGCAGTCTCACTGTAAATGTGTTACTTTACAAAACTATGCCCTTGGAACGTTTTTATATCTGTATTTTATTAAGATTTTGTGGTGACAGGACAACACAAAGAAATGCTTACATGGGAAAAGGAAAGAAAACAACACATTGTGCAAATACATTCTGTTCTGATACCACTAAGTAAAGTAATGTAATTAGTAAATTGTGAAACAAGAAGCAGCATAGAAGCCTAAGGCAACTCTGGAGTAACTGCAAAGACCCATTGCTCAGGTGAGACAATCTGACGACAAGACATTAGTTTTGCACTCAACAAATCTGGCCTTTATGTAACATGAAACCGTGCAGTGGATAGGAGTGAAAGGCAGGGTTCTGGACAGATGACACCAAAATTTAATGTTTGAGGAAAACTAGGAAAACTGATACTGACTTCACCTTGAACACACTGTGCCTTTGATGAAGTAGGGAAGAGGCTGCGTCATGCTATGGGGATGCAGCAGGGACAGCGTTGATTGACAGAGAAATTTCCAGCAAAAATCTAAAAACAATGCACTCCTTTCATGTCATTTCACCAACAAAATACATCAAATCATGTTGACTTGGGGTATGAATATTTTTCATCATAATCTAGAAATATAAACATTTCTCTTTGAAAATAAATTGTAGAAAAGGTAATATAATTGCTTACGCCATTTTGCTCAGCATATGACTGTCCAGCAGGAAGAAATGCTCATTTTAGCGCCATAGATGTCAGATTTATATAATGCAGCCTTGACTTTGTCTTATTTAACATGCATGAGTGCATGCAGAAGCATAACCCTATGAGTCAGTCCTACATAATGCAGGGGTCCAGTAACACAGTGTCATTCTAACCCCACAGAGAAGCACAGGGAACTAGAGAGAAAGGAAAAACACATCAATAATTGACTCTAAATCAGTCTCTTCCTACTCTCAGCCTAATGAAGTCAGTGCCTCCAACTGGACTCTTGAAGAAACCTGTGGATAAGAAACCGTGACTCAGACGGAGAGTCTCGGTGTTTGCAGGTTCTTTTTTGGAGTTTTTGGCTGTTGTTTTTTTCAGTTTGTGCTCTACAGCATTTCTCGGAGTAAAGAAGCAGCGGGACTCAGGATCATCATGATACCATGGTGGCCAAACTGTTAGGGCTGGCCTTTCTTTATCTCACGACCGGTCCATTCACCTTCTCTGCACATGGTAAGGATTGACGGTGTTTGAATTCAATTACAAACACTTTTTAAAATAACTTTTTGGCTCTTAAATATTTGATGATCCCTTTATGATCAATGTTATTTTGACATTTAATTGCATGATTTTTCTTTAGGTACCTACAAATAAAAGGTATTCTTCTTATCACCTGTCAGTGTGCAGAATAATTGTAAAAATAGTTAAATACAAATAAAAACAAGAAATGTATCAGACGATTGCATCTTTTCCATTCCACTTCCACTATATTTTGACCATAAATGCCACAAAAAAATATTTTAAAAGCATCCCATTCCAGATTTCTTCCAACATAACTTGTACAATTAAATCATTACTTTTTCTCTGTTTTTGAGCTGTTATTTCCTCTATATTTGCTTTATAACAATTAAACATGACCATCATTTCAGAGAAATAGGAAATTTGAAAAGGCAAAACATTTTTCCAAGTTGGATTTGAAAATAAAGTGAGACAGCATTGACAACACTTGTTCTGGAATCTTGTAAGCCTCTCCTGAAACTTGCAGTGTAATCAAACCTGCAGCAGAACACCAGCAGGGCACATGACACCGCCGTCTTTCTCCATGACCCTTTTGCAGGCACGTCAGTGTATCCTGTCCCAACTTCATCTGTAAAGATCAATCCAAACTGGGAGGTGGTCTACCAGGACACTGACATTTATGGGGTGGTGGGCAAAGCCGTGATCCTGGAGTGTGGCACCAGCGTGCCTGACATCTACATATGGAGCTTCACCAAGCCAGGCACTGACGCCATCAAAGCAGTGGTGTACAATCTGGGGAAAGGGCCGAGGATCCAGCAGTTTGCTGAAACACTTGGACACTTGACCATCATCTCAAACAGTGCAGCAGTGAGCATTGAGAAACTGCCTCTGGCTGCTCATGGCCTGTTCACCTGCCAGGCCTTCTACAATATCGACAAGGAGCCCGTAGTCTACTATTACTACGTTCACCTCAATGTCAGAGGTAAGACTCTCAACTCAAATTACGTTTCTTCGTCAAGCTGGGTGTACGTAACAGGCTCAGCTTTTCTTGTGTACTTTGACACTTCTTCTGATAACTGTAACCTTTTTGATCACCAAATCAGTGACCAACTATTTATAGTCAACAGTTGTCTTTTTTTAAAATAAAAATCAAGAAGCAATATAGTTTTTAATAATTGGTCTTCCATACTGTCTCGCTTTGGATGCCAAGTCATATATTTTTTAGTGTGCTTGTTTTTTTTTTTTTTTTTTGCGTCCTTACAGTAATGCGAAGCAAACAGGGCTGAAACAAAAACATTTTTCTTTTACAGGTTTTTCTTTTCTTTTGTCTAATGTTGCAGATCAAGCATTTCGTTTCAGCGTTTCGGTGAAGGACTGCTTTGTCCCCAGTTCTCCTCTTCCACTAAGCCTGATCTCCTCTATTAAAACTTTTTGAAACATCTACTTTAAGCGCTCAGTTTAGCCCATGACTGAGCATGCAAAATTACAAAGCACATGTTCTGAAAACATTTAAAGTTTCAAAAACTTTAAATTTTAATCTAATTTTCACTGTAGATGAAATTGGTCAATTCTTTGCAAAATTATTTCAGTTCAACATCGTTAGGGGGTTTTTGAGCATCAACTGCCTTATGAAGAGCAGCCTACACCTGTTTAATTGGATGAAAGTCCAATGTAAGTCCAGACTTTGACTAGGTCATTCCAAAACCTTGTTTTGTGTCTTAGCCACTCGCAGGTGGTTTGAAACATTGTCCTTATGCACAGACTAAGTTTGAAACTTAGCTATTTTGGGGATATATTTGTGAATTCATAAATAAATTGCCTGGCACCAAGCTCATTAAATCACCTTGTGCGATCTTAAAGGGGAAACACACAAAATCATAGATCAGGTCTAAAGTTTTAGACCAAAACAAGTCTGTCCATTATTTTTGTAATCAACAGAATCAACAGTCATTCAGTTTACAAGTAGCCTTAAAGCTGGTATAGTATCATGCAAACAAAAGAGTCAGAATCCATTGAGTGGTTCAGTCATGCACTGCGGAAACACAACATAATGAAAATGATTATTAGCATAAAACTCTTATTTCTCTCTGTATTTTTCTTGAACACAGTCCCCGTCAGTAAGCCGTATCTGTTGCTAAGTGATGTGTCTCCGGTGGAAGGCTCCACAATGTGGATGCGATGCAACCTGGAAAACGGGACCGGGCCAATCCAGTACGTATGGCAGCACGAAACCCACAGTGGCAACATCACGGTGGTGGCCCAGGGAAGCAGCAACCTCATCAACATAACGGACATCAACAGAAACCACACTGGCTGGTACCGCTGTGTGGCCACCAATGCCGTCAACAGTGAGAGCTCTAACCGCTTATGGCTGGACACCATCTGTGAGTGTAAAAAGTTTCTTTCATCATGTTTTATAATCTTTTAAAACAGTGTTAGTGCATTTGCAAATTCACGATGAGTGTCTTCGACTTCGAGAAGAATACATACCCATTTATTTTCTGTTTTCAGAAATGAAAATGAAAAAAAAACATGGCTTTTTTTTATTAATCTCCCTTTGTTCTGACAAATAATCAATAAGTAGGGTCCACAAGTGTATAATTTTGTGTTAGTATAAGTCCAGTTCTTCTCTGAAGGTCTTTGTTCAAGAACCAAAACATTGTGTGAAGAGAAAGACGACACTAGAAACAACAAAAATATATAAAGTTGAATAATATCTCACAAAAAATATCCCAAGCATTAAACAGGACACAGATCACAGTTTACCATCTATATTCATGTGTTTATCTTATTACTTTGTCTTGTGTTTGTTATAAAACCTCAAATTTTGTTTAGTAAATTTGACCCTATTTTCTTTCTGAAGTGTTTTGATTTGGTGATGCTGATTGGCTGCTTTTCATCCAATTGAATGCAGCATAGAGTAGTAAAAGCTTTACTCCTTGTAGTGGCACTCTGCGTCCCAAAAGTTCGTTGTACCACCTTTGCAGTTTGTCTAACAACAAATATTTGAATCACTCGACTGAAACCAAGTCTTCTTTTATGATGTTTACTTAAAGAACTCCAAAAGTTCACTTACAGAAGAAATGAAAGGCTCGGTACAGATCGGTCAAAAAATTGTGTTGCTTCCACCGTATCCAACTGCAATCTGACCTCAAACGTGCATACGGGCCATATTAATGTTATGCATTACGTAGTGGAAGCCAAAATTACTTTTCACAATAAAAGTATCCCTTTATATTAACTAAGTTATACATTCTAGAAAATATACTCATCATGAATTTCTTAAAATTAAATTAAGCATATTTATACATTTTTAATCTAAATTATTATTCTATATGAATTCCCCATTAACTGGCTCTTACACTCCTTATAATTCTAAGACATGTCTTCCCACCCCAAACTGACAAATAGTATCAGTGCTTGGACCATCTGGGCCTTTCATCTCTTACAGGCTTCCATGTTCTTTCTCTGTAGATGGTCCTGACATCCCCCGGATAGACGTGACTCCATACAGTATAACAGAGCGGGGTTACTCAGCGTTGGAGAGAGAGACTGTTTCACTGATGTGTCAAGCCCCGTCCAATCCAGCCAGTCAGTACGTCTGGTTCTACAACAACTCCCAGGTCTACAGTGGGCCGCAGTACACCATCACCAAGATCCTTCGCATGCACACAGGAGACTACGCCTGCTTGGCCCAGAACACATACCTGAACACCCGCTCCAAAAAAACCATCAGCCTGACTGTCTACTGTGAGTGTGACCTCTGACCTCAGGCCCTGATATTACCGCTATTGCTCTTTTGTCTGTTCCAGAGTGCTTTCTCTGTCTTGGTACAATAAGGTGCAGAACTATAGATGGGGTCTTTCCTCTTTTGCCACATCAAGCTTTGTTTTTTTTTGCTGTCTTTCTTTATTCTTAAATAATTCAGTATTTCATTTTCACTCATTCAGACATCAGATCAAACTCACACACCAACATAAATACACAAACAAGAGACAGGAAGTATTGCAGATCTATTCAGGAGTTGGACCTTGGGAGAGTTCGAAGGCACTTTGGCAGGTACCTTTTGTTGCAAGTACAGGTTGATCATAGAAGTGGTTACGTATGTTTCACTCTACTCTTTAGTCACGTGAAAAGATTCAAACCCAGCATTTTGAAGAATGTGTCCTGATGAATTTACCTCCACTTCGAACATCACTGCGTGGCCACTGTATGATCTATCCTTGCAGACCCTCCTGACGGTTCCCCCTCCTGCTCTGTGGAGGCCGCTCTGAATCACACTGCTCTGAAGCTGCTCTGCGTCTGGGCCGGGGGATTCCCCTCCCCGTCCTTGGACTGGACCGGAGATCTGGTGCAGGCAGGAAAAACCCAGGTGGACGCAGAACAACAAACTAATCTACAAAGTGGCACTGCCATCATTCTGCCCTCTGGGAGCGTGACCCCTAACAGCTTGTTCCGATGTGTGGGCTCCCATCCTGCTCTGAAACAAACTACAGAGTGCAGCACACGGACATGTGAGTACACAAAGGTCAGAGCAGATGATGAAAAAAAGTGTTTTTGTGTTGTCATTCCATTTTTTATTTCCATACTTCTCCTTACAGACATTCCTCCTGCAGAACCGGTGTGTTTTGCCTACGTCACAAACACTCAGCAATACCTGATGCTGTCCTGCTCCTGGGATGGAGGGGCCCCAAAGGCCCTAGTGTGGTGGGAAGGACCAGGGGGCCAAAGCAAAGGAGGGCAAGAAAACTCCAACATCCTGATCCTGCATTATGGGACGGCCCGAAGTGGGAAACCGTACACCTGCTACGCTAAACACCCACTTCTGGTGGAAGCAAAGAGTTGTAGGCTCACACTGGGTCAGTCCTAACGATCACTGTAAAGCAATAAACAGCAGACGGGATTTTTGTTTTTAAAAATTACTTAAGATCTTTCATTTCTAGAGGCCCCGGTGTTGTTGACACAGCGCAAAGTCATCTCTGTGTACGAGGGGAGTGACGTTCAGCTCACCTGCAATCTGAGAGCCAATTACCTTCCAGCCAATGACATCACCTGGTTCAACAACCAGGGCGTGGATGTCCGAGACACGTCGAAGTACATGCTGCTGCAAACGTCTGCCTGGGCCAACCTGACTGTGAGAGAAACCGACGAGACGCAGGACAGCGGAGAGTACAGATGCTCCACTTCAAACGCAGTGGGAGGCGCTGAGATCAACGTCACTCTAGTGGTCAAGAGTAAGAATCAGATTTAGTTTTTCTTTCCAAGCCCTTAGAAGAAGTTAAGAGAAGTAACTTTTCATATTCGGTTCAATAAAGTTTAAATTCTTATTGAAATTTTGTAGCTATTAAATGTCAGAAAGTAAAATATAGACATTATACACTAGTTCATATCTTTTTGTTTTGTTGTTGTGTCAGAATACCCCATGCCACCCAATGCAACCCTAATCAGAGCGACGTACAACAGCCGACAGCGTAACGAGGTGGAGCTGGAGTGGCAGGTCGACGGTACGGAGGAGACTGGAGGATGGACTGGTTTCCATGTGGAGTACCAGTGGGTGTCTGAGCGACCAAACAAGAGACGGAGCAGCAATATTTCACAGCTGCAGATGGAGGAGAGGATTGCCTCCCAAGACTGGTACCGTACCATCATCCAGGATCCAGGCAGCAGGAGTCACACAGTTCGAGGACTGACTCCGACCGTTACCTACCAGTTCCGCATAACACCCATCAACCACCGCACCATCGGACACCCGTCTCCAACAAAAACTCCAGGTACAGTAAGTGAACTCTTAAAAGACAACAATGCAAGCAAAATTTAAAAACAGTAGAAAAAGGCCGATCAAGTAGACCAATATGTGTTAAAAGGACCAGATGATATTTTAAATCTCCAGCTATCAGTGTTTTGTTGTGATTGCTGCTGATTACTGTGTTAAAGGTCTAATTTTCTTTTTCTTTTTATCCTCTTAGGTGAAAGACACACACAACAAAAACGCAAATGCACACATCGACACACACCTGACACTGACATTCACCCATCTTCTCTCTGTTTCCATTTCCTTCCTCTCTAAACTTTCTAAAAACTGACCCCATTTAGATTCTTCTTATAAAACACTTGATTTGTCAAAATAAGTAGATTATACATGTTGTAGAAATTTTACTGGGCTAACTAGAGGATTTAGACTGGAGTAAGATTTACATTTCCCAGATTTGCAATAGTTTGCAGCACAAACTGGTTTAGAACCACTTCAAATTCTTACACAACGTATTTGTCAGGAAGAACTATTTTCTTGTTGTTTTTTTTTTCATTTCAGAGGTGTACTATTTTGCAATCTGTAACTGTGGTCTCTTGCAGCGGAACCACGCAACAGCATGTACCCTGCTGTGATCGGAGCAGCGATAGGCGGGATGCTCTTCGCAGCCATTCTCACAGTCCTGCTGCTCATGTACATAATCCGCAACCGCAACAACAACCCCAGTGAGTCCTAGAAAGGGGAATCACAATTTAGCAAAGGCAGCATGTGATAATAAAGTCACTTAAAAAAAATTATGCATTAATGTATTTTTGTTCCCCCAGGACTGCATGACATGCTGTTTGGCATGTGAGTATCTGGGTATTGATGTTCGTTTATCCATATGAGGCTCATTTCCCAAATAAATAATCCATGTCTGTTTCCTGTTTGTTTATTTCTAGGCAGCACAGCCAGTCAAGAGAGAACATTAATTTTCCAGAGGATGAAATGGTCAGAGGGTCAGATGGAGGGATAGAGGACATCGGGGGATTATCAACTGCAGGCAAGTCAACCTGGCCTCAAAAACTGTTTCTTCTTTTCTTCTGTTTTTATCATTAACATAACATTTAGCAATTTTAAGAATCAACAGTTTATTTGAAAGCCTTTGCACCTACACTGTTTCATACAATTTGGAATTGGCAGCCTTTAACCTTTAAACTATAACCATTCTGAAAAAATCAGATGTTGTATTGGTCAGATATTGTATATCTAATCAACATATTCAACCCAACAGTGGAAAAACAGGTTACACTGTAAAAACACAAAATCTCAACAAGTATTTTTGGTCTATTTCTAGTGCAAACATCCTAATGTGCTTGAAAAAATACATCTTTACAGCAAGATATATTAGCTTGTTTTATGTCTTGTCTATAGTTCCTTAATATTGACTTAAAAAAATAATGGTTTCTTTGGCAGATTATTTGCCTTACAAAATGGGGGAAAAAGTCTTATAAGTGAAATAATTTCCCAATGGAACTAGCACTTTATTTAAAATCAATATTAAGGAACTATTTACTAAAGACAAGCTCATATATCTTACTGAGAAGTTGGAGGTTTGTTTAAATTAAAATTTACTATGATATTTGCACTAGATACTTGACAAAACTACTTGGTAAGATTTTGGGTTTTTACAGTGTAGATTAACAGTTCAATTAATTTCCATAGAAAATCAAAATACAGTCTGACCTGGACTACACACACATTTTGCTCCTCCTGCTTTTTTCAAACTAGAAAAGTTTGCTGAAGTGTATATATATATACATATACACATCGCAAACTCCACATAAATTATAGTGTTCAGATTAAATTATTTACTTTAATGACCATATTAAAACCCAAAGACTGATGGGTTTTTTAAAATGTTGCTTTACATCTTAACTGTTATAATGTAAAGTACTTTGAACTGTCTTTTTGCTGAAATGTGCTACACAAATAAACCTGATTGATGAATTGAACTTTGAGTGCATATAACCCTCTCGTTTACTGGAAGTTGAACCTTGATGTTGATCTCTTTCAGGCCCAGCCGTTTCTATACCCAGGGCATCCTCGCCCCTCACCGCCTCACCCAGGAGTGCCACTCCCACCCCCACCAGTCAAGCCCCTCCCTCTGGAGACGACAACGAGCCAGTGAGCGTCACAATCACAGTCAAGGCTGCAGAATCCTAGAGTAAATAAACCAGCTGTAGTTTACACTGGAGCTCTTGCTGTAAATAGCGTCATGCACATCGATTTGTCTGATTTATCTAACAAAACATTTTGATGTTGGTTTTAAAAGGTCAGGCGCTGCAAAAATGAGCTAGACGGTCAATTTGCTATGTATAATATGTACATGTTAAGTGGGTTTTTTTAGCCTTTCGCCTTAGCAGGCATCCGTCTTCTTTACACATTAACCTCAAATTCTTTCAGATTTGCATAGAGGATAGTAATACGCGTTTGTGTATCAATTAAAATATAAGATTTTTTCATTATCACAGATCATTTAGCAAACAAGATCTTTATTAATTTATTCAGCTTTGAACATTAACATAGCAAAAACAACCAGAACACTTCAGTCTTTATGAATGGCAAATTGTAGAAAACTATGTGATCTATAAAGTCTTGATCTTTCAAGTGTATAAAAAAACAAGTGTTAACAACAGGAACATGTAAATATATACAGTTTGTCTCTAAAGTCCATGACAGCGTGTGTTTTTCTCTGTTTATTATGTGATGGGGAGTGAAATCTTCTGGGTGCAGACCACATCTCCGAGCTTCTGCTTTATCTTCACAAAGAGTCGTTTGAACTCCAATCCGTCGCCCTGAAAAGGCAAAGTCATTTCAGTGTTTCAGAGCAACGCAAACAAGAACTCCCAAAATGCATCTGATGTATTCTCTTAAGCGATTAAGCAATATTTGTACAAATAGGCAACAATTGGTTACAAACTCTGAGTTGCAGGATTAACTCGCTGTGATGCATCTCAAATTCTTCCTTCCACAAGATAAATACAATTTTAAAGATAAAGAAAGTTTTCATCTTATATTTTCTTGCACGTTTATGTGTTTTTTTGGGGGTCATATGTGATATATTGTCACAATTCAGCACGTAGTTGTAAAATGGAAGGACATTTATGCATGGCTATCAGTCTCATTCCAAATCAAAACACTGGAAAATTGATAGAAGTAAAAAGAAAATTTTTCCTCAACACATAAAACTAGTATGTGTGTTAGTGTATCACGTAAAATCCCAATAAAACAGACTGAAGTTGTGGTTTTAATGTGATCAAATGAGGAAAGCCTTCAATAATCTGACTACTTTTACAAGCTACTTTAAATATGTGCTTCATTTTCAAAACTTTTGTTGCTGCTTCTGCACTTTCTCTGTATTTTCTGTGGTTTCCAAGCCCATTTCGCTTTGCACGTTCAAGGTTTTAGAAGAAACCAAACTGAATGCTCTTTCACATGGAAAACCACATTCAGGCGTCAATCTGAAACGCAACAGCTTACCTTAGACAGTCTGAAATCCAGCAACACTCGCTGATTCATCTCCAGTAAAAAGACCTTGAAGATTAGCTTGTTGTTACGTTTGTCCAGAGTGCTCACAGTGACCTGAAGAGAAGGGAGAACTTTATGAAGATAAAAACACGGCAGCTCCAGTTAGAGGAGGCCAGTGTGAAGGCAGTCCTTAATTATCATCCACTTAAAAAAAAAAGTGTTTACCTGTTGGGTGCAGGTGAGTTTGAAGACAAGTGCCATGCCGTCACAGACGTCTTTCAGGGCAGATAAGGAGTCGTCGGCGTTCACGTTGGTAAAGAAGCGAGTCATTCTTCGGACTAATCTTTGCCACAGCGACTATTAACAGGAAGAAACACATCAACTTCATCAACAAAGTATTAAAGAAATGTGAATTTTGTTCATTTTTAACACATTTGCAACATTTTCTGAATGCGCCGTACCTGACTGGCTCCCGGCGTGCCCAACAGCTGACTGCCCAGCAACATGTGCTCCGGTTTAGTCGGCTGGGAGAAGCTGACCTGCCCTTCGGCCAGGCCGATCAACAACATGGATTCCCATCCGCCTGGAGCAAAGTCAGGCTGAGAGCTGGAAAACTGCATCCTGTCATCACTACACACACACGGAAAGATCATAAATAAATAGTATTTCGGCTAACTCTGTATGCAAACATCACTTTGTTCCGAGGCTTGGACCTGCTTGTCCGGGATTTAAGCTCCAACTCCGTTCGAAGAACTTTGTTGGATCCTGATCTCTGACAACCTAGAGAACAAAAGACAGAAATCAGCCCTGTGAATATTAACCCATTAAGATGCATGATTAAAATAACATCTGAAAATAACTGAAACCATTTTCTTCTTTAGAGAGAGTAAATAAAACCAAATGAAGAAGTTAAACTTGCTCTAATTGTATAATAATTTGGCTTCATCTTTATGTCTATTAACATAAAACACAAGGAATTATTTGCTCTTTTTGAAAAAATGATGCTGATCTAATGCTACATGAAGCCTGAAAGGTAAACATTTGAATCAGGCTTGCCTTGAGTAAACCAGCGATCCTTCTGTATGTCTGCGATAACGATTCTTGCATCAGGATGGGGCTGCAGCAATTTGGACAGCAAACCTAAGGAAATTTACGGAAATAACAAGAATTTAACCTGCAGATTTTAAAACATTTTTGAATACAAAACATTTGATGAGTAAAATCTTTATCTTTTAGGCTAACTTATACAAGCTTTACTTCAAAACCCATAAAATGCAGACTCAACTAAACCTGGAATTGATTATTGTTATGTAAATCAAGATTCTGTGAAGCAGTTTATGCTCCGGTTTGGCTTTATTTTGCTTTTATAAAATGTGTTTGTGCCTGAACCAGAACCTGAGGCTGCATTTATCTACAGGTCTGAAACCAAACTGATCAATGAGCTGGGCAAAAAGTCAAATTGTGATATAAATAAACATAGAAGACATCATTAAAAAAAAATTAAAACATACTTTATATTTCAGCTATTTGAAATATAACATTTTAATGTATGGAATGGGGAATAAAGTTTACAAACTCTTATTTTTTGACAGTTATTCAGATTTAAAATTGATTATCAAGCTTTTCAACATTAAATGAGAAAATTGCATAATTTAGAAAAACAATACTTTCTGCCATTACTAAACAAAACAAAATATATTTTTTAATTTAATTACTGAAGAAACGATGACTTTATAAGTGATTTCCACCTGTATCTTTACAGAATATGAATTAATAAAGCTAAGTACATTTTAGTAGGAAAAATATTGCAATCCATGTCCGATGCAGTGTATTGTTTTCCCCCAGAATATAGTTGTAAGTCTGAGTCTTACTAAGAGGCATCGGCTGGATTTTCTTCCAGGGAGGTAGGTAAGTCTTCTTCTGGAGCCAGTCTGAGTATTCCTGGCAGCTCTCGGTGGGCTGATCCCAGGGCAGTTCTGGTAAAGAAAAACAAACATGTTGACCAAAGGTTTCTGTACCTCAGCAGCAAGTCACGGGAAATCCTCCAGAAAATAAAAACGAAGGTAATTTCCATCTCATCACTTTTGTTTCACATTAAAAAAGTGACAAACCCTGATAAATAAAGCTGACAACTTTATTTGTATTTGTTTATTTATTTCAAACATATTTTAAAAAACAAGAGAACAAGCAATCAGTAGGACAGAGAAAAACATGTGAATACATAACTAAGAGCAAAATAATTTGTTTACTACTTCTTTTCTGTTTGATAAGGAGTAGGAAGAAGTGACCACTTATTTTATCCTACCCCTTATCTCAATTTAATGGAATATATTACTTACTGACTCAATAATTATCAAAAATGTGTAATTTAAGTCATGCTGTATTATTCATGTGCCCCTTTAATATGTTATATTACATAATATAATATGCCCATAATAAATTATATTGCATAGACAAGATAGCTATAAGCTAATTCTCATGAGACAGGAAAATGTACGGATAATACTATTAGTAGTAATGACAATTGTAAAGAACAATCTCACGTAGAGCTAAGGTTCACTGTGCAATGTGAGTAACACAGCTTTATATATATATATTTTAATCAAACAATTGATTTAGCCACCTTTCAAGGTGTCTAAATGTATCTGGCTATGATGACTGTGGGTAAAATGCAAAACTTGAGGAATCTAATAATTTCCCAAAAACTGAAAGTTCCTACAGTCCAAATGCACCGTTTGTGTCTCACCTCCTGCCAGCATTGCACTCAGAACAATCCCACAGGCCCAGACATCTGCAGGCTGAGCTTTGTACTCCTGCTGGCCGAGAAGCTCTGGAGCAACGTAGGGGAGCGTTCCACAGAGTCGATTCAGAAGGCGCTCCCGCCCTTTGAAACGAAACATGGTGGCCAGACCGAAATCTGTCAGCTTCAAGTTGTCTAAGAGGAAAGAAAACACCTCATGATATATGAATATATTAAACATGCACTCCAATTTGTACACATTTTATTTCCTCACCTTTGTCATCCAGCAAAATATTCTCTGGCTTTATATCTCGGTGGGTGATGCCAAGGCTGTGAAGGTACTCCTGTGAAAACAAAGCAAGAACAAAACCTGTAAAACTAGTGTAGATTTTTCAAACTTTTACAGTCTGAATTTACTCACCACAGCAGCTATTAGCTGCTTGAAAAACCTATGAGCATCTTTCTCTGGCATCCCCACATCAGGCTCTAGAACAACAGAACGAACCCCAAAAAGGCTTAAAACACGGCAAATAAAAATTATATGCAAGATGAACTTGTATTTAATACATTTTATTGGGATTTTATGTGATAAAACAACACAACAAAGTGCATAAATATGAAGTAAAAGGTAAAGTAAGACAATATGTTGCTGCAGCACACATTTGTCTGTAGAATCCATATAAAATACATTAAAGTTTATGGATGAAATGTGAAAATTTTCAAGAGATCTTAGCACTTTCACGAAGGGTTGTAGATGCAAATTTATACTGAGAATAAATGTCATAAAAACATTGTGCAACAACTTGTCCATTACCAATGCGGTCGAACAGCTCTCCTCCGGTGCAGTACTCCAGAAAAAGATAAACAGTCGGTCCTTCCTTTCGATGACCAAAGAACCTCACGATGCTGGGGTGGGTGAGCATCTAACAGAGAATAAGTGTTACAATGTGTAGATTGTGAGGCTTAAAGTGCAAAATAAGCAGCCTACCTTATGGATGCACACCTCCTTTTTGACATTGTCTGCACACTCCTTAGCCTGAGAAGTGTCAATCACCTTCACCGCCACTGCCTCTTCGGTCTGTCTGTTCACCAGTAACCTCACTCTGACACGATCAGTAAAACAAAAATTGTGGTTAAATTATGAGGCACATGACAATGTTTCAAATAAATGCAAACAAGTGTGGAGAAACAAAATTGTGGACCATGCATAAATGTATTGCAGTTTTTACTGATATGCATAAAAAATGATTCAGAGACAATGCCAACATCTATATTTCAGAGAGTACAAAATTTAACACATGATTTGCATTTTCGAGTGGACAAATATGACGGCTATGTAAAAAGTAGAAATATTTATAACAACCCATTCTTACTCTCCATAAGCTCCTTCTCCCAGAGTCTGGACGACGTCCCAGTCCTGCACAAAAGGGATCGCCATGCTGCGACGCAGACAGAAACACGTTTTTATAAAAACATATCAAACAAGGACTCCGTGTCTCATTAACAACTGCGCATTTGAAACATGTCATTCCTAAAGTCTAGACACGCCAGGAAGGACGCCAGATGTTAAATGTCACCGTTCATTTAAAGAAAAGGGTGATTTAAATATCTGTATGTTTCATCGTACCTGAACAGCCTTCAGCTGCAGTTTTCGCACAAGGCGGTTCGCGAAAGACTAAAATAACCTCGTCATGTGTCAGCGGTGGAAGCTTTAAAAGATCCTGGCGGAAAATTGGCGCCTTGTTGTTTTACTGGACGCAACTTCCGCAAAGCTTCGTCATTTCCGCTAGAGCAACATTGTTCTGTGCGCTGTTGCCCTCTGTCGCAATAAAATAAAATTAAATTAAATTAAATTAAATTAAATTAAATTAAATTAAATTAAATTAAATTAAATTAAATTAAATTAAATTATAAATGTATCATTTTCGCAAACTGACAAAATACGTTTATGAAGGGAAGATTAACTACATTGCACTAATTAATCATCCTTCTCAAATAATATTTGGTTAGAATGAAAAACAAACACCAACGCAAGTAATGGTAATAGTTTTTTAAAAGCCGATTTAAACCGTCTCATAACTCGGGTTACATGGGATCTAGAGATTTCTCCACAAGATGGCGCTGGAGAAAAATCATACAAGTCAAAAAGAAAACATTGAGAAAAATCTATGCATAAAAATTAAGCCTGTGACTGAAAAATCTTATTCATTAAATTCAAAAATATATTTTATTTTCCCTGTATTTCCATTGTCCTGGCTTTAGACATTTTTTTGACAATAAAATATCAACATAAAAAGATGAGGCTCTTTCTGAGAAGACATAAGGGTACAGTGCTGTTCATACGTGTGTTGGCCTAAATCAACAAGTTAATCAACAAACTTCACTCAAATGTGCCTTCGTTTTTGGGAAATGATGAGGCAAATGTTTGTACTTTATCTCTGTTTCACAATGACTTTGTTTTTTTGTGCAACATGTGACCCTGTGTGTGGATAAACACAGTGGGGAAACCAGAAGTTTAAAGAGAAAGGAAAAGGTTATGGCCTAATTTAGAGTGGTTCCAGAAAATTAAGGAGTAAATCCATAAGAAAGCATGATTATTCCTAGTTATCTAAGCCATCTCGTTTTTTTTAGTTTTTTTACGAGTTATCCTTTCTTTCTTCTTCGTATTTGGGCAGACATTTTAAACAAAGTACTCTAAACTGAAACGTTCTGGGGAAACACACGTATTGATCTCCTTTTACTGCTCAAACAGGTAATGAGTAACAGACTAGTTTTTGTTTGTCCTTGTACCCCTCACCTCCACCTGAACCTTATCCACTCTGAAATAAATCAGATGTTCCTGCCATTTTATCACATTTCCAGTTTGTTCTCTCATTAGGCTGAAACATGGGGGCTTCTAGCAACTGGAGCTGGTATGCTGCACTCTTGTGGCTCCTCAGTTTCGGTAAGGAACTTATAATTAACATGCAATACCTGCATTTTGTTTATAACTCCAGATTTTCAAGAATGTCCAGGTGTCTCTCTTGTACATTTGAGTGAAATGTGTGAAATTTGTTGGATATCACCAGAGCCTAAAAGTTTATTTATACAAATTTAAAAAGTCAGATGCTGGAATTATGGAATGGTCATTATGTGCCTGTAAAATTAACATCCTTGATTTAAATACAAAAAAAGTTAGTATAAGGTTCTAACATATTTAACCAGAGAAAAGTCTATTTATTCAGTGAACATTACTGTTGAAATACTGAAGATTACAGTTTCCTGGTAAACCTATGAATGCACCAGTTTCAATTGTTTTTGGCAATCGATCACTAATGATAATATTAATAGTAAATAACATTATTATTATTACTAACTTTTATATAAAAAGAATTTTGAAGTGCAAATGTTTAATAAATTAGCTATGTATGTGTATATACAGTGTATATATATATATATTTATATATATATATATATCCTCCTGAGACCCAGAAAAAAAAAAGTTTTTGAAATTTTTTTTTTTTTTCACTACATGACTCTTTGGAGTGAAAAAACATCACTACAATTGAAAAAGTTTCAAAACATGTTATTATTTATTTATTACAGTATGTCCTTTGGAGAGGACATCGGGACTCTCTTGTGGCAAATATGAACACATTTTGAGGCCCAGGATGTCCTCTCTAAGGACCAACAGGATTTAACACAGTGGCATGTATGGTTTCAGAGTTATGAACAAAAAAACCTATGTCCTCCACAGAGGACAAAAATGTATTGCTGGGTCTCAGGAGGATCTCTAGTGGGGTCAGGAGATGCTGGTGTCTATCTCCAGTGAACGTTTCGGGTGAGAGGTGGGGTACAACCTGGACAGGTCGCAGGGCAACACAGAGATAAACAGGACAGACAACCATGTACACACACTCATTCCTAAGGACAATTTAGAGAAACCAATTAACTTGACAGTCATGTTTTTGGACTGTGGGAGGAAGCCAGAGTGCCTGGAGAGAACCCATATATACACAGGGAGAACATGCAAACTCCATGCAGAAAGACCCCGGGCCGGGAATTGAACCCAGGACCTTCTTGCTGCAAGGCAACAGCTCTACCAACTGCGCCACTGTATTATATTATATTATATTATATTATATTATATTATATTATATTATATTATATTATATTATATTATATTATATTATGGAACTTCAAGCTCTCCTTGGATGAAAGCCATTCCACACAGTGAAGCATACACCATGTAGTTGTGTGCCTGTTTTTGTGATTAAAAAACACAATAACTGAACCAAAAAACAAAAATGTCTGTCTGTTTGCATAGGTGCTGAGGTTCTTTGTGATTGCACTGACCATGGTATACAAATCCAGGGAGGTAATTTTACACTGACCAAGGAGCTGAAGAAAGGCAGCTTACTCATCTATCGCTGTAACGATGGATACTACCCATATCCTGCTTTGACCCGCATCTGCCAGCCAAATGGCTCCTGGAAACCAGCACCCAGGAGGTTTTCACCACAGAAATGCAAACGTGAGCGACACAACTTTGAGTGAGTCATAATTCACACCAGACTTCAGCAAAGTAACAACTCTGACTCCTTTTTGCTGATTTTCCTGAAGTTGTTGAATGCCCTGATCCGAATGTTATGGAGAATGGAAACGTGTCTCCTCCTGAGGTCCAGTACTTTGTGGGGAATGAAACTTCGTATGAGTGTTACTCTGGATACACATTGAGAGGATCATCCAAACGGATTTGCTTACCAAATGGGAAGTGGAGTGGCTCCACTCCAATCTGCAGCCGTGACTGTAAGTCTTGAGCAACATTTCATTGTTTTTTTGCTTTGCTTTGTTTTGCTTACTTTTTGGGTGAATAGAGATTTTTCATATGGGACAAACCCATGTGTAAGGAGTGAATTAAATGGGTTAAGAATCAGTATTTGAGACAGGATTAGACCTTATGATATGATGACATCTGAAAACAAAGAAGAAGTCACCATCCTTATTAATGCAGCTTTCAAAAATGTGCCAGCCAACAAGGATGATTAAGGTAGAAAACATGTAGATAAATGTAATAGAGAGTACACTACACCAATACATTTCAGGAAATAAGACCTCAAACCTTTTTTTCCTTTTTAGAAATAACAGTCGGGAATTGAGTTTCATTTCTGTTTTTCCCCAGCCGGTTCTGCCTGTCCTGATCCTGGAGTCCCACCTGGAGCCTCTAGAGCAGGAAATATGTTTGGGATTGATGACAAAGTGAGATATACCTGCAATGGCGAACTGTTTTTGGTGGGCTCTAAGGAACGAGTGTGTCTGGAGAACGGCCAGTGGACCGGGACAGAGCCAGCATGCTACTGTAAGATTTGTTAATTTCATATTAATAGTTATTAATCAATATGTTCCTGAGGTACCGAGCTTCTTTAAAATGAAGTCATTTTGTTTAAATCGTCATGTGAATGACTGCGTGAATGACTGAATACAGTGTGAAGCGCTTTAGAGTCCTCTGAACTAAATAAACCGCTATTGACCTTTTGCATGTGACGTCACGCTCTCCAGAACTCCACCCACTCCACCATGGCTGCAGTCAAAATGTGCTCCTTTAAAACCAGTCTAAAAACAGACTGGTAGCCTCATATCGCTTCTATTTAGTTGATCTCACTTTAAAAATGGTCACAGGGCCCTGCGTGGTCCGTTGCACAAACAGACAAGGACAGAAACCAAATATGTCATTTTATCTTATAACTTTTAATGAGGAAAGATATGGCGACAACGGACAGCTGCTGTCAATAATAATGACTGTCAGCCCTCAGTGTAATCACGGATTTGCATCGAACACTTTTTACAAGAAAAGACGATTAACGTTCAAATACTTTATAAGTAAGTATGATTAAAAAGATATCAACTATGGGGAAAGTATGCGTCTAACCATTAGTAACCATGGAGACAATACCGCATCATGCGTCATGTAGCCTAGCATGTATTAAAAAAACCTGATTAGCATCTTGTCTTTTGTACATTTTTAAGGCTGCTCCACTGTAAGGGGAAACGCTTACCAAACATTTTATTTTTTTTGTCTGTACTTCTTTTGTTTAGGTCAACGAAACTCTTTTTCCCCCTAGATCTTTAAATCTGCATTACTGAATTAAATTGAGTTTTATTTTGCTGCTACTTCTTTCAGATAAGCACACGTTTGATACCCCACGTGAGGTTGCAGAATCATTTGGAGGTGCGATTAAAGGCACCCTCACCACTACACAATCTCTTAGTAAGTTCCTGGACTTCATCTTATGACAATATTTGAAACTATAACTGCAATATATTAGAAACAAATGTCTTACTTTTTGTTAAACATGACTAAGAGTGACATGACATATGGCATGACAAAAAGATATTTATTGCTAATTATTCCTGATTGCACATGTAAAACAACTGTATGAATGTGGCTCATTCATAAAACCTCTTGTTACTCAGATGATACCCAAGAAGGGAGATTAATCAGGATTTCAAAAAGTGGGACTCTCAACATCTACATAGGTGTGGACATCTCAGAAAGCATAAAAAAAGAAGATTTTGAGAAAGCAAGAGACGCTATCATAACTCTGATTAAAAAGGTAAGGACGTCTTTAAAGAAAAAAAAAAGATGTCAGTTATAATTTTAGGAGAGCAAACAAATGTGACAAAAACCCATGAGGAATATTCCTGTCTGAAATAAAAATAACCACGAGGATGCTGATACACAAAGTGAAAACCCACACGTAAACCTGGCAGCATTTATGACTTTACAACATTTCTTCAGCAGCAGAATCATTTAAAAGATATTCTTTTGTCCTGCACAACTGCAGGCGTTCCAAATTCACAAAATATTTACTGTCCTTGCGTCGCCCCTTTTTAAAGTTGCAATACAAAAATTGTCGGGGTGTTAGAATAAACTCACAAAGCATTTGTTCAGTTCACAATAATGATCGGCATCATAAACTTTACTGTTCATTAAAAAAATTGGGCTAAAGACAGAGACATTTAGGTGTCATCAGCCGGTCATATTAAAAGTTTTATATTATTTTCTAATGGAAAGGTCAACTGCTTTAGAGCTCCCTCTGCCTTACGATGCGCTGAGTGTGCAGAGACTCAGCAGCATAGTGCTTGGACTGCAGTTATTCTATGATGGCTCTGCTGATTGCGGGTGGAGTTTAAGGGTCTGAGGATGCTCACAGGGTGAGACCACAGACTCCTGTTGATGGGTGCTGGCAATAAATTTGCTGAGCTCTTAAAGAAGGTTAGAAACGTAGCAGTTAGTGCTACTAGGTCTGGACATTTATTCAATCTATGAAATTAATCAAAAGACATGTTATAGCACAGAGTGGACAATTTTTACATGTAAATGAGAATTCGTCTTTCTAAAAATACTCAGTTGGGTCCGATTGTGTGTGAAGCTTTTATTCAGTGCTTCCACGCACTTATAGGCTCATTTGACATACAGTTTCTTGTTCCCTTTGGCCGCCACAACAGCAGCCTATTAGAGGTAAATTTAATTATGAATTACAAATCATAATCTTGACTGATGTTCCTTGGCGCGAGGCCCTTGGCCCGTTGTCAAAGTCCGCTTCTGGAAAAGCACCCAGCTGATAAATGGATAGCTTTCTCCATAGGATAACAACCCTAAGCAATTTAAAGTATCAGGCGTGCTGGATTAACAAAGCATTTCACAGCAATTGTTCAAGTTAACTTGCGCTCGTAAAGATGTGTCCGGCGTTTACACAGGACCGCCGCACCTCAACTGTTGTTGTTTTCCACAGATCGCCTCCTTCAGTGTGTCTCCAAACTACGAAATCGTCTTCTTCTCATCTGAAATATACAGGGTCGTCAACATCCTCGATTTTTTCAATGCCAAAGTGGAACTTAGTAAAGTCATAGAAGACCTGGAAAAGTTTAAGATAGAAAGTGAGTCGACCCCGAGCACAAGATAATGGTTATAAAATGGTTTTAAATACCTACCTGGACTCTGGTTTAACATCTGTGTTTTTGTGGCGTTTGGTTTAAAGACAAACACACTGGAACAGATTTGAACCTGGTCTTCAAAACCTTTGAGAATCAGATGGCTTTTATAAAGCGACAAGCTGGAGATGAGGGATTTAAAGCTCATCGGCATGCCCTGATCCTTTTCACAGATGGTAACAAGCCTACATCACACATATTGCTTGCAAACACACATCAACCTTCCACAGTTTATTGATATCCTTTGTAACAAGTCTAAAAAAAAATTCTTATTTCATATATTTCACTACCTTTGGCTAAAGACATAAAACTCGGCCAAGTTACTGGTTTCAGGATAGATTTAAAATGTTAATAATTTCCTTTTCCTTCAGTCTTTTTTTTTTATTTATTTTTTGATCAATGCAAAAAATAAATAAAATATCTATGCATTTAAGTTCCAGGTGACTACATTTTAAGCAAAAGAACTATATAAAAAAATGTATTGGAATAAATTCTATTATTTTAAAACTTAGTCTCAGACAAGATCTCCGACAGAATGTTACGTTTTCTTGTCTTATTCAGATGTTTCTCATTTCTCTAGCCTCTAACCCTATTCTGAAAAATAATTGTGGCACCGGTGGTTTTATTTAAAAACATTATTATTTGACATCTGATTTTGTTGCTGACATTTCTATGTTTCTTTTCTTGTTACTTTGTAAATCCACAACAACATTAAAATAAGATATGTTTTCACACTTATTTAGGGATATCAATAAACGTATATATTTGTTTTTACATCTGAAACTTTTATGAGCAAGACCTTTTCCACAGGTGCGTATAACATGGGTGGTTCTCCTGAGCCTACTGTTGCCAGAATAAAGAACGCAGTCTATATGAATCACACTGTGGAGAACCATGTCGGCACAAGAGATGACTTTCTTGGTAAGTTTAATTTAGTTTTTATTTGACTGATTAACAACAAAATAGTGCCTAGTGTTCATGCGTTTCAAAATCTTTAATAAATCCAAAACTGAAAAGTGTTGCTTGCATTTGTATTCAACCCCTCTTGAGTCAATACTTTCAACTCCTGACAGGTTTTCCTCAAAGATCGGTCTACATTTTGCTCCTTCCATCAGTCAAGCTTCTCAGTGTCTTCTAAAAAAAAAAACTTTCCATGATGCTTCAAAAGATATGAAAAAAATTAAACCCATACATAATTCTCTTCAAAATTATGCACTTATGCATGTTTGTTCATTACACTGTTGTAAATATTATTGACCCAGGGAGGCTGAATTATATGTTTGAGCACTTTCTAGATATTCATTTGTAATAAAAAAAAGAAGAATTTAAAACAGTGTACTACTTTCTATAATTTTACAATCTTGCACTATTTTGAATTGGCATGTAAAATCTCATGAAAATACATTTTCATGAGATTTTACATTTGTTGTAATTTGAGCTAATTTAAAAATGTTGAAGGGGTATGAATACTTTTGCAGGGCTCTTTACTATCTGCAATGTAAACGAAACACAAACTTACAAAGTAACACCGTTTTGCAGACATCTATATATTCGCCATTGGGAGTGACATCTTTGACGACGACCTGCAGCCCCTCACTGTAGGAACCGGAGGAAATCATTACTTCAGGATGTCAAAAATCGTAGAATTAAAGGAGACCTTTGATTTAATAATTGGTGAGTCAACTTTGAAAAGGGAAAGTTGTTAAAAGCCTCTGTTTTTTTATTTTATTTCGTCAGCTGTAATGTGCGTGCGTTTGCGTGGGCGTGTCTGTGTGCGTGTGGGGGTGTGCGCGTGCGTGTGTGTGTGCTGGTATAGTTCCCGTAATTCTTCATTTGGCACTAATTTAGCTCAGGGAGGTAAGTGATCTTAAATGGGGCTCTGAATGGTTCTCTAGTTTCCCAAAGTAGTCAGGAAGAGAGCTGTTTTCTTCTGATGGGGATGGATGTGATGAAGCCCCTCAGTGGACCTGAGTGGAGTCTTTTAATCTAATGCAACAGGCTCTATACTTGTTTATTTTTTTTTAAATTTCCTTTACAGTTTAAATATTTATTTTAAATTTCTAAATACTGTCCCGTTTGTTTACCGTTTACGCTAACCATGTATTTGTTTGTTCTGCTTATTGCAGATGAAAGCGAAGTTGTAGGTATGTGTGGCCTGCACAGGGATTATGAAACCACAGAAGATAAAGAAAGCAAAAGGAAAAGATACCCATGGTTGGCGTTTATTGTTAACACGGTGAATAATTCAGCAATTTAGTTAATTAATCGTACAGCAAAATAGCATTAAAATGCCATGAAATATATGTGTTGCAGCACCATTTATTTATGGTTCTGTTAGAGTTATGTTCCATCTTTATTTTAGCAAAACGTCATGGTGGTTTAACAGCATACACTTTCTCCACTGCCTGTTCTGTACAACTTCAGGGACGAAAAGGAAAAACTTGCATCGGGTCGCTGGTGTCGCCGGACTTTGTCCTGACTGCTGCTCATTGCTTCACCTTTGGTGATTTGCCAGCGGATATAGTTGTTGAAATTGAAGATGGACTGGGCAGCAAAGGTAAATATCACTGACTTTCCTTCTCAATTTGACAAAACAAGCTTCCATTTTATCACCATTTAATATGCAGTTGCAGCATTAGACATTTGTTATAGATTATTATACTGTCTTTGAACACAACATTGTAACTACATTTCGCTGACTATTTGAATCAGTCAGTATAATTAATCACGGCACATGCTTAATCTTTATTTATGCAGTGAAAACTGTGAAAAGTTTCACGCTGCACCCACTGTACAACATCACGGCCAAAGTCAAAGAAGGCGTGGCCGAGTTTTATGACTATGACTTGGCCATTATCCGACTGGAAGAACCAGTGAGGATCTCTGAATTTGTGAGGTATTTTCACATCTTTGTCTTTAAATAATATGGCTACAGTTAGACTTTTTTTTTTTTAAATTGATATAGCAATTTTCACATTCCTGCTTCAAAAACCTGAATTTCTTTCAGACCAATATGCATACCCTGCACCCAGGAGACCAGCGACGCTCTCAACCTGGTTGGCGAGTCAACATGCAAGCAACAAGGTCTGGGGGTTTGGCTCCTGTGCTCTGCTATGCACACTTGAAATCAGGCGTAAACACTTTATGATTAGATGATAGCAATTTTAGTTAAATGGAGATATGCCTGCAGATGCATTTCAAGGCAACACCGCACTCACCCAGCTTCCTTGTGCTACATCATGGAAATCAAAAGAAGGGACTGAAAGGGAACTTTGTTTTTCTGAAGTGTAGCTTTCTTCTAAAAAATAATTTTATTTATTTATTTTTTAACAAATTAGTCCAATGGCTCTTTAAAGATGGCACACGTTCTTTCCTTCTTTTTCTGAAAAAGTGTAGTCTCGTGGAGCAAGGCATTTTATAGATTCAGAAAATGTTTTATAGAGAAATCAATCAATCAAATTTTATTTGTATAGCACATTTCAGCAGCAAGGCATTTCAAAGTGCTTTACATCATTACAAACACAGAAACACAATGCAACATGGAATCAATAATCAAAACACAGCATTAAGTCAAGTTCCATCAATAAATTTGTAATTGATTGCATTTCAAATACAATTCTGAAGACTATCAAGTTATGATTCGAGTCAAAGTGGAGGCCCCTTACAAATGATTGTGTTCTGAATTAACAGAGCAGGTCCTGTTAAAGAGTTACCGTGAGCAACTCGGTTTCCTAACAAGGAAGCACCCGCTGGTAGCAGAAAAAATCGTCCACGCCAAGCTTGGAGAAAACGTAAGTTTTATATAAATGAGACGCTTTGTTTGCCAACGTTATGTTTCTTTGATGCTTGAATGGTTTATTGCAGCGAGATTTGTGCATCAAAAAAGCTCTTTCGGCACCAGGAATCACCACAAAAAACGAAAGGGTTGCTGTGACCGATAACTTCTTGTGCACCGGTGGTCGGGTTGGGTACAGAGATCACATAGCATGCACAGGTGGGTATACTCTTATCACTTTTCAAGATGATTAACAATGGTGGTCCAGTTTGGTAACTCTGTCTGTGGAAAACTCTCGGGACAGGGGATTCTGGCGGCGCTGTGTTCAAGAACTTCAACCAGCGGACAATCCAGGTAAAGAGCCGTGTGCAGCAAATGTGTCAGAAAGTTATTTACCGTCATAAACATGGAGTAAAAAGAACAGGTCAATCAAAGTAATGACTGAGATGACAGATTTGTTTCTTCTTCACAGATTGGCGTGGTCAGCTGGGGAACACAGGCACTGTGCTCCTCCACGGGCGGACTGGTTGAGTCCAATGATGAGTCCAGAGATTTCCATATCAATCTGTTCAGAATGATCGATTTTCTTTCTCAGAACCTTGGAGATGATAGTCAAGACTACACAGCACTGAAATTTCTGAAAAACGGAGCATAACTGCACGCTATAATTGCATCATAACATAAAATGTGCACTCAAGGCATTTTAAACTCACACATTTGCTCTCTTTTCAGACTTTGACCTTTTGGTTGTACCCCACATGACAGGCATTCAGTGTTTATGCAACGTTTGAAAATAAATGTTCCCTCTATTAACGAATGAATGACTGATTATGTGTCCATCAAATCAGGTTTTAATGTATGTTCTGCTGTTTCAAAGATGCAGATAATCTGGAAAATAACTATATCTTGGATTAAAGCTATCATGGTATTTTACCTGTTGTCATTTTGTTTATAGAAAGTTGGGCTTTCTCATTCTTCGCATCAAAAGGTAATTATTTTTTATCCTGCAGGATTTGCCGTAACTTTTTTTTCAGCTGAAAAACAAACAAAACTAAAGTGATTATTTTTTTAAGCAAATAGTGAACATAGAGCTATGGTCATGAGCTTTGGGTCATGACCGAAAGAACGAGATCGCGGATACAAGCGGCCGAAATGGGTTTTCTCCGTAGGGTGGCTGGGCTCTCCCTTAGAGATAGGGTGAGAAGCTCAGTCATCCGGGAGGGACTCAGAGTAGAGCCGCTGCTCCTTCACATCGAGAGGAGCCAGTTGAGGTGGCTTGGGCATCTGGTCAGGATGCCTCCTGGACGCCTCCCTGGTGAGGTGTTCCGGGCACGTCCCACCGGGAGGAGGCCCCGGGGAAGACCCAGGACACGCTGGAGGGACTATGTCTCTCGGCTGGCCTGGGAACGCCTCGGGATTCCCCCGGAGGAGCTGGAAGAAGTGGCTGGGGAGAGGGAAGTCTGGGCCTCCCTTCTGAAGCTGCTACCCCCGCGACCCGACCTCGGATAAGCGGAAGAAGATGGATGGATGGATGGATGGATAGTGAACATAGAGTCAGCACACAGCTTCATCTTTTTATTTTCATTCAGCAATCCATTTAAAGCTAAATGGATTATTTCCATTTAGCTTTAAAATACTAAATGGGAACAGTCATCCATGAGTTTTTCATTTGAATGTAAACCACACAGTGGCTCACATGCCCCAGATGGCCTGCGGGAGATGGTGCTTTTTTTTTCTTTTAATCAGGCATTGCACAAATCATGACTTTCCAAGACAAACTAACAAATAGACATCAGTTCCCACAAATGACCAACCAAATCTGAGTCCTTGCATGACCCAACAGAAGCTGCACAGAAGAGTCAACAAGAGAAGCAGCCAACGTAGAGCAAAGGGACATGACCTGCAACTTGCCAATGGTGACTCTGAGGATGATTAGGACATAAATATACAACACAGTTATTTGAGAAAGGTCTTATTGACTTAAGAAAATGTGTTTTTCTGTGGTGATCAGTCAAGGTTCATTTTTATTAGAATCTTATTAAATTAAGGAGACCCCGATCAATTTAAAAAAAAACTCACCTTAATTTCCATAAATTGTTTGAAAGAATCTGGAACATTAGTTTTAGAATCTGATTTAGAAACGGATTTTGATGCATGATAGACCTGGGACTGTTTAAATCTTGAACAATCTCACCATTAAGGCGACTTAATATCCTTAATAAAACAATTAAAAGAACTACTAAATGCTTTGTAAACAATATTCATGTTTTGATAGCTATCTTAACATAGTAACAATCTAATATTGTTTTTTATCCTGATTTTATTGTAGTTTGAATTCAGATTTTTATCTTTGGCAGGAAGTTTATAAACATTTTGTTCTTACAACTTAATTACTTAACAACAGAGCTTTTACATTTATTTTCTCACTACATTCAAATGATCAGATTGCTTATCTTTTATCTATGTGTAGAAAGGTACTTTATATTATATGGCAGAACTTTCTAACAAATAGTTTCTCCATTCCAAATGAGCAGTTCTTAAATAATCCTCTTTTCCAAAATTGAAAATTGAAAAAGGAGCACTTTGAGGAATTGCTCCAGCCCTTAAAAGGTTTCATCCAAACTCTTTTATGGCTGCTCAGCTCTTGCCGATAAAGCTTTCCAGCTCGCTCCCCCCCTCCGGGTCAGTGAGTCAAGCCCCATTTCCAGCTCCCGGCGCAGACGTGCGCAATGCGGACACTCCATTTGGCCGTGTGCCACAGCCAGCTCATTTAAAATTAAATTTAGTGGAGAGTTATTCTTTTGTGTAATTAGGTTTTTCTTTTGCTCTTTATGGCCGAGAGATGAAACGATACTGAATTTGTCAGCTGTTGTATTTTTTACAACCCCGACACAAACAAGGCAATTACATCAAGAGTGATTTGTTGCGGTCGGAGCCATTTCATTGCTTCAAATTATTTTGTTTTGCCACCCAGCCAGCTTTCAATAATAATAATGATAATAATAAAAAAGAGTACACTTATGCAAACCTCCGTACTAATGCATATTGGTTGTGGCAGTATCACAGAAAATGTTGATGTTTCAATATTAATGTTGAACCCAGGCTTCTGTGTGTGTGCAGCAACGGAGGCATGATGTACTGCTTCCCCCTGGGAACATTTGTCTGGTTTCCCTCTAACTGCGAGAGAGGGAGGAGGTCAGTGGGATGAGAGAGGATGGCAGAGACAGGAGAAGACAGACTGCGTGCGATGACGGACGAATGGCAGAGGCTTAATTGAGTGAAAGCTCCTTCAGGTCTCAGATGCCGTAAACAGGGAGGAAATTTAAACCAGGGTCCTACTCTTATTGAATCCCTCCTGAGGGCTCGCTAACCTCTCCGTCTTCTTTTCTACCTGGATCACAGCTGCCTCATTCTCCGCCTGCTATTTAACCGAGGCTGAACCCTCGGCTTTCACTGAAATCAATCTACACCTAAACTGATTAGCGGTGTTTGGATAGAGCAGCGTGCATGAGCGGCGGTAATTTCAGGCCCGGCTAAGCCCCCTCCACTCTTCACCATCTGTGCACTGCTAGCACACACAGCATATTCCTGATGAAGCATCCTGCTGTTTAAACTCTGGCTGATCTGTCTCACTGAGAGCCCTAAATCAACCTTATAGGCCATTTCAGAAATTGCTGCCATTAGGAACTGCATGCATACACGTTTCCCCCTCTTTTGAGCTCTAGAAAAGAAGACTGCATGCATTGAATGCATATTTTTTTGCTGATCCTGTTACTTTAAAATGAAATTGCACAGATAGACAATGAAACTTTATTTGCCTGAACCCTCATGGCCTGTTTTCTATTCTTGTGGTCAATTTAAACATCAGGTAATGCAAATTTAGCAACTTCTGACTTACTGTGTACACTAGATGCAAAAGCATTCAAACCCATTAGACTATTTTCACATTTTGTCCCGTTCAAACCCCCAAACCTTAATATGTTTTCTTGAGAACCAACTCAAAGTAGTGCATAATCGTGAGAAGACTTTTGCATTCTTTCCTCATTGCCTTTAAATATAATTTTGTGCAACTCGCTGCTTTCAGAAGTCATCAAATTAGCAAATATATTCCACCTGTGTGTAATTCAATCTCAGCATTAAGCTGTTCTGTGAAGACCTAATGGGTTTACTGGGGAACATTAAGGAACAAACATCATCATGAAGACCAATGAACAGGTCAGACAGGTCAGCGAGAAAGTTCTGAAATACTTTAAACAGAGTTAGATCAGAAGTCAGAACATATCAGACTCTAAACGTCTCTCTGAAGAAAAGAAAGAAAATCAACACATCGCCCCCAGGACAGTGAAAATGGCAAATGACAGCGAAGCATGGTGGTGGTAGCATTATACTGCTGGGATGTTTTTCTTCAGCATGGACATTTAAGCCATGCTGAAGAATTGGCTTATTGGCTTATTTCAATAAGCCAATCAGAGTTAATAGGCAGATGAATGGAAGAAACATGGCCAAGGCAATCATAAGAAAAGGCTGCAAACGACTTGACCTGAATTTGGAGATTATCTTTCAGTGAAACAGCGACCCTAAAAAAACACAACCTGACAAAACTGAATGGTTTAGATCACAGCATATTTAGACTGACAGTAAATGAATGTCTCTGGCACAGCTTGGAAATTGAAAAACATGTTGCTGACACAAACATTAATTACAAAAATCGGGTAAAGCCCAATTTGTCTTCAATAATCAGTCAACCTTGTTTTGAAATATACAAATTGATCTAAAGTTTGTAAAAGAAACTGAAAACATAATCAGACGTGGAATCAGAGAAATATAAAGATCTTCCTACCACTGGTGATAAAGTTTAGTGTCAGGACCTTCCAAATTCAATTGCTATTTACTGAAGCAAAAGCCTCTTTGACTTTAGCTGGATAAGTTATATTTTTGCTAAGTACTGATTTAACCATGTAAAAAAAACAAGACTAGAGGTTTAACTGTTTAAATTCAATTTAAACAGTTGTAAAACTGTTAGATACATTTGCTGGCTTTTCCAGTATAAATAAAATTGACTAAAACCGTCATAATAATCAAAATGATTCTTTAAGATTCAAAAGGATTACAAAAATGATGATTTTTAGGTTTGTCTTACAACTTGCCTACACTTGACCTTACGTAAAAGGTAAGTAAAATAACATTTGATCCAAAGAGTGTATGTGTTCACTTTAAATAGTCAAAGTACTGAAATGAAGAAACATGTTTGAGGGGTAACGAGCCTTTGTGTAACAACAAATTTATTCCCCCAAAACATGAAACATCTGGATTAGTAATCAAAACTCCTTTCTTAACCTAATAAAGGGATACATAAATCAGAAACGTGCCTAACTGCCATTTATTTTACATTATTTTTAGCATTTTTTTTCTTGACATAAGAAAAGTTTCCAACTGATTAAGTTGGAAGTCATATTTTAATAAGTTTTCAGTTTGACATCAAGCTGCTGCAATGAAAGATGAGTCCAGTTCTACAGCAGAAGCTCCTGTAAAACTAACTGGACAGAAATGTTTCTCTCATCTTTTATTTCAATATGACAATGAATGCTTAAAAAAAATGTAATCTAAGTGCACCCACTAATAATAGTTACTCATGATGGTGAGCATTATTTCTGGTTAAAATACAGATTGCTTCTTCTACAGTTCAAGACAGATTTTGCTTTTGTTCCATTTGCACTCTGATTTATTGATTTAAAGGAGAGAGGGCTTCATTTGAAAAGGTGAAGTCATGTCTTCCCAACTGAGGTAATGCATCTAAATCAAACCTTAACACGTATATCCAAGTATGTAAAGTGCATTTCTCAGCTTTCATCCTTACATTTTTTTTATTCAATAGAGATCTTAGATGTCAAACAAAGATCTAGGCTGCTTTGCAACCAGTAAGAGTGCTGCAGCCCGGAGGAACTGGGAATAACGTTTTAAATGATCCCTGATCGAGTTAAGAGGGATCATTTTCATGTAACACTTTTGTAATGATAATATCGAAAGCTTAAGTAATAAAGGAATGAGTGAAATCTGCCTCTTGTCAGCATGTACAATGAGAACCACTTGGGGCGATTGGATGTCTAGCGATCAATGTATCCTCTTCTCTTATCATTAAGACTGCTCTTAACAGATTACAGCCCCCCTCCCAAAGATGAAGTCTTTTTCTCCTCCCCTCTCTCTCTGCTCCTCCTTCTGAAACACACACACACACAGCCTTTTCACTAGATACAACAGGAGACTTGTCCCTCTTGCCCCGTTTTGTAAAATAAATCGCTCTTTGTCTTTTAATTTAAACTTTGTAGAACTTTTTTTCACCCCTCTTGTGGAATTTAGATGGACTTTCTGGATTTGTTTGAACCGATTTGACGACCTGACAGATGAACAGAAATGAAAAGGACGAAACTTCAGTTGAAGTTCTGGTAGAAAACTGAAAATAGTCAATGAAGATGGACCTGGTGATAACCGCCTTTTTTCTCCTGCTCTTTTGTGTCCATCCATCTGCAGCAGCAAGCGTCATTACAGGTAAGCTACTCTTAAAAACACACAACACAAAGTCAAGAACATTTGAATTAATCTGAGGATCTGTTTTGTTTTTGGCTTCTGAACTCTAAACTGGACTTTGATTCCTGAAGCAGACATATTTGAAGCGAGAGGTACACAAGACAACATATTCAGCATGTATCTCAGTATATGTTTGCCTCATTGTTAGAAACCAGCAAAGAAAAGATCCCACCTGTTTACTTCACATCTCTTTTTTTGTGTCTCTGTCCAGGTCAAAGAGTGTGCAAGACAGGAAAAGGGAGACCTTGTTACAAACTGGCCTATTTCTCAGAGCTGCGCTGGAAGTTGAACTTTGAGGAGGCGGAGAGCGCTTGCAAACGAGACGGAGGCCAGCTGCTGAGCATCGAGTCCGCGTCCGAGCAGAAGGTCGTAGAGCAGCTCATCAGAGATCTCCGTCCCACGGATGGAGACTTCTGGATAGGTCTCCGGCGTGGACAGGGACACGAGGACAGCAGCTCGGACTGCTCGTTTCAGTACTACTGGCTGGACGGGAGCAAATCCTCATTCAGGTAGGAGCGGAGGGGTCAGCAGGGGTCACTCATGGTTGTTTTTTTTAATAAGCTCCACACAGTTACAGAATCATTTTATCAGAAACTCATTTCACTTTCGTTTAGTGCAATCATTATTCCAGCCCATCAAAGGGTCGTCTGGTCCAACAGAGCCGCCGCCACAAATCTTACTATAAAGAACCCTGAATCTCCGTCTGTTATCTTCTCTTTATCTGAAATCGTGTTGCAGGAGTAAGCGGCCCCTATCCTGGATATCAATGTGTTTCCAGAACATAAGCCATGTATGAGATTTCCAGTGGGTTCTGGGTCTTCCCCAGATTCTCCTTCCCAACATGCCTAGAAAACCTCCAAATGAAGAAGATAAGATGTCCGAGCCACCTAAATTGACTCTAATGTGTAGTTGCTTTTCTCTGAGGTCCCAGATTACAAACTTTCTACCCTGATTTGTAACGCTGTGCCTGACCACCTGAAGCTCATTTCAGCCAGTTGTGTCTTGTTCCTTCAGGCATGATCTATATGTCATGAGCAAGGTCAGGGTCAAGATGTAGACAGTTGGTAAATCGAAAGCTTTGCCTTTTTGCTTTAATCTTTTTTCAAGTCAATACACCAGGCGGAACCTCAATTATGGCACACGAGGTTCCAATCCAATTTTCGTCTCCTGTTCCATCCTACCAACATTCATGAACAAAAATACTTGATCTCCTCTGACACCCGACCTGAAGGTAGCAACCTTCAGGGACACTGAAGGTACACTGTCTGGACAGTGTCCTTTCATACTGGGGACACTGGGGACCAGATGAGGGACATGGCTTCATACTTAGCAGCTGGCTCTCTCACGCAGCTCTGATCATGCTGAAAGTTATTGCTTGAAGACGGGAACAGAACTATCATCTGCAAAAGGCAAAGGTTAATCCAACCAACCACTTTTTTATGATAGTTTCTTTATATCCTGTACATGAAAACAAAAAGAAAATTTGGGACAAGGAGCACAGACTTATCTGTGAATAAGGAAACAAGCTCTTGCGCTACCTTTAAAATCATCCGCAGCAACTCATATTCCCACAATGTCCTCCACAAAATGTCTCTATGGAAAAAGTTGTACGCCTTCTCTAGATTCACGAAACGCCTGCGGAAAGGACAATCAGACTTCTTGGCTATTCCACCAAGGTAAAGATCTGTATGAAATTCACAAAGTTCCTCCTGAATCGTAACCATGAGTCAGAATTTCCTATTAAAAACTCAAGAGTAAACTCTCCCAAGGAGGCTGAATAGTGTAAATCTTTTATAGTTGGAACAAACTCTCTTATGTTCTTCTTATGTTATGTTCTTATGTTATGTTCTTATGTTATGTTCTTCTTTAAGGGTGTGAGCAGGCTTCATACAGCCCTCTGTGAAACTCTAAATCAGTTTATCAACTACAACAGCTCTGTCATTTTAAAAGCCTTTTACACTTCGGGATCCATCCATCCATCCATCTTCTTCCGCTTATCCGAGGTCGGGTCGCGGGGGTAGCAGCTTCAGAAGGGAGGCCCAGACTTCCCTCTCCCCAGCCACTTCTTCCAGCTCCTCCGGGGGAATCCCGAGGCGTTCCCAGGCCAGCCGAGAGACATAGTCCCTCCAGCGTGTCCTGGGTCTTCCCCGGGGCCTCCTCCCGGTGGGACGTGCCCGGAACACCTCACCAGGGAGGCGTCCAGGAGGCATCCTGACCAGATGCCCAAGCCACCTCAACTGGCTCCTCTCGATGTGAAGGAGCAGCGGCTCTACTCTGAGTCCCTCCCGGATGACTGAGCTTCTCACCCTATCTCTAAGGGAGAGCCCAGCCACCCTACGGAGAAAACCCATTTCGGCCGCTTGTATCCGCGATCTCGTTCTTTCGGTCATGACCCAAAGCTCATGACCATAGATGAGGGTGGGAACGTAGATCGACCGGTAAATCGAGAGCTTCGCTTTTTGGCTCAGCTCTCTCTTCACCACGACGGACCGGTACAGCGCCCGCTTGACAGCAGACGCTGCGCCAATCCGCCTGTCGATCTCCCGCTCCCTTCTTCCCCCATTCGTGAACAAGATCCCGAGATACTTAAACTCCTCCACTTGGGGCAGGACACCCCCCCTGACCCGGAGAAGGCACTCTACCCTTTTCCGGCTCAAGACCATGGCCTCGGATTTGGAGGCACTGATCCCCATCCCGGCCGCTTCACACTCGGCTGCGAACCGATCCAGCGAGAGCTGCAGATCACGATCTGATGAAGCCAAAAGGACCACATCGTCTGCGAAAAGCAGAGATGAGATCCTAAGGCCACCAAATCGGATCCCCTCAACACCTTGGCTGCGCCTAGAAATTCTGTCCATGAAAGTGATGAACAGAATCGGTGACAAAGGGCAGCCCTGGCGGAGTCCAACTCTCACCGGAAACGAGCCCGACTTACTGCCGGCAATGCGGACCAGACTCTGACACCGGTCATACAGGGACCTGACAGCCCGTATCAAAGGGCCCGGTGCCCCATACTCCCGGAGAACCCCCCACAGGGCTCCCCGAGGGACGCGGTCGAACGCCTTCTCCAAGTCCACAAAACACATGTAGACTGGTTGGGCGAACTCCCATGCACCCTCCAGGACCCTGCTGAGGGTGTAGAGCTGGTCCAGTGTTCCACGACCAGGACGAAAACCACACTGCTCTTCCTGAATCCGAGGTTCGACTATCCGACGGACCCTCCTCTCCAGGACCCCTGAATAGACCTTGCCAGGGAGGCTTAAGAGTGTGACCCCTCTATAATTGGAGCACACCCTCCGGTCCCCCTTTTTGAACAGGGGGACCACCACCCCAGTCTGCCAATCCAGGGGAACTGCCCCCGATGTCCATGCGATATTGCAGAGTCGCGTCAACCACCACAACCCTACAACATCCAGAGCCTTAAGGAACTCCGGGCGGATCTCATCCACCCCCGGGGCCCTGCCACCGAGGAGCTTTTTAACCACCTCGGCGACCTCGCCCCCAGAGATTGGAGAGCCCAACCCAGAGTCCCCAGGCTCCGCTTCCTCAGTGGAAGGCATGTTGGTGGGATTGAGGAGGTCTTCGAAGTACTCTGCCCACCGGCCCACAACGTCCCGAGTAGAGGTCAGCAGCACACCATCCCCACTATAAACAGTGTTGGTGCTGCACCGCTTCCCCCCCCGAGACGCCGGATGGTGGACCAGAATCGCCTCGAAGCCGTGCGGAAGTCTTTCTCCATGGCCTCTCCAAACTCCTCCCACACCCGGGTTTTTGCCTCAGCAACCGCCCGAGCCACACGCCGCTTCGCCCGCCGGTACCCATCAGCTGCTTCCGGAGTCCCACAGGCCAAAAAGGCTCGATAGGACTCCTTCTTCAGCCTGACGGCATCCCTCACCGAAGGTGTCCACCAACGGGTTCGAGGGTTGCCGCCGCGACAGGCACCGACAACCTTGCGGCCACAGCTCCGATCGGCCGCCTCGACAATGGAGGCACGGAACACGGTCCACTCAGACTCCATGTCCCCCACCTCCCCCGGGACGTGTTCGAAGTTTTGCCGGAGATGGGAGTTAAAGCTCCGTCTCACAGGGGATTCCGCCAGACGTTCCCAGCAGACCCTCACAACACGTTTGGGCCTGCCAGGTCTGACCGGCTTTCGCCCCCACCACCGGAGCCAACTCACCACCAGGTAGTGGTCAGTGGACAGCTCCGCACCTCTCTTCACCCGAGTGTCCAAGACATACGGCCGCAGATCCGATGAAACGATGACAAAGTCGATCATCGAACTGCGGCCTAGGGTGTCCTGGTGCCAAGTGCACATATGGACACCCTTATGCTTGAACATGGTGTTCGTTATGGACAATCCATGGCGAGCACAGAAGTCCAGCAACAGAACACCGCTCGAGTTCAGGTCGGGTGGGCCGTTCCTCCCAACCACGCCCCTCCAGGTCTCACTGTCGTTGCCCACGTGAGCGTTGAAGTCCCCCAGCAGAACAAGGGAGTCCCCAGGAGGAGCACTCTCCAGTACCCCCTCTAAGGACTCCAAAAAGGGTGGGTAATCTGAACTGTCGTTCGGCCCGTAAGCACAAACGACAGTCAGAACCCGTCCCCCCACCCGTAGGCGGAGGGATGCTACCCTCTCGTTCACCGGGGTAAACCCCAACGTACAGGCGCCGAGATGGGGAGCAACAAGTATGCCCACTCCTGCCCGACGTCTCTCTCCCTGGGCAACTCCAGAGTGGAAGTATGTCCAGCCCCTCTCAAGGAGACTGGTTCCAGAACCAGAGCCATGCGTCGAGGTGAGACCGACTATTTCTAGCCGGAACCTCTCGACCTCACGCACTAGCTCCGGCTCCTTCCCCACCAGAGAGGTGACATTCCACGTCCCAAGAGCCAGTTTCTGCAACCGAGGATCGGACCGCCAGGGTCCCCTCCCTTGGCCGCCACCCATCACACAGTGCACCCGACCCCTTTGGCCCCTCCCACGGGTGGTGGGCCCATGGGAGGGGGGGCCCATGTTTCCTCTTCGGGCTGAGCCCGGCCGGGCTCCATGGGTAAAAGCCCGGCCACCAGACGCTCGCCATCGTGCCCCCCCTCCAGGCCTGGCTCCAGAGTGGGGCCCCGGTGACCCGCGTCCGGGCGAGGGAACACCAAGTCCAAGGTTTTCCTTCATCATTGGGGTCTTCGGGATGAGTTTTGACTTATAGGAACCCTGCTACCCAGAAGCTTCAGATCTGAGTTACCCAAACTCCTTCAAACTTTCTATAAATTTAAATGTGCATGTCTTCCATCTCCTGAGCTGTTAGGCGAAACACAGACGGCTGAGTTACACCCACTCTGTGGCCATTGAATTAGGTGCACATCAAAATCTAGTTGAAATACAACAGGAGGCATTAATCAAGAAACAACGCCAATGATGCTGCCAACAGTGAGTTCAATTTGGCAACAAAAAGAGAAACATGCCAGAGACAGGTTATAAAACATGTTTTATTTACTCTAATCATCCTTGACTTTACCTAGATGATCAGCAGAATTTTCAAACTAAGTGTCTTGCAAAAGTAAGGAATGTGTGGATTTTATGGCCATAACATTTTTGGCCTGGTTTATGAGGCAGGGGTTAGGCTGAATTATACAAACAGAAGCCCTTCATCTCATATAGAATAAATTAAAAGACTTGAACTAAATTAATTTCAACAATCCTCCACTAGTCCTAGAGAACCATCCTGAGGTAAAACAGTGTACAAGATGATTGCATAATATGGCAACAGAGAAATCAAAGGGGGAAATCAATGTCAAAACAGATTTATTCAAAACTTTTGTTTTTCCAAGCAAAACTTTCCATCTCAACAATAATGAGTTGCTGCTGCACAACTGATGTCGATCTTTGGTAGTAGATCATAAAACTATTCAAATTGCCAATCATTTGGGTCATGAATACAACTGATCAAAATGAACTTTTTGTAGATTCTTGTATCCTATTTATCTCTTACATTTGTATTTATCTATCACAAGAAAATGCCCCCAAAACTACATGAAAATCTCTGGTTTTAATGTGACCAAATGTGCAAAGGTCGGCGCTATATGAATATTTTCCCAAGACACTAAATGTGCTCCGTCTGTGTTTCAGGAACTGGCACATTGATGAGCCGTCGTGTGGCTATGAAGTGTGTGTGGTGATGTATCACCAACCGTCTGCTAAGGCCGAACACGGTGGCCTCTACATGTTCCAGTGGAACGACGACAACTGTGAAACCAAGAACAATTTTATCTGCAAATACACAGGAGGTACAGCTGAAACCAAATTATCTGCTGTTTCACTTTGAATATTTCTAAATTTCTGTATTTCCATATTCTTCACAGAAAAGCCAATGTCATCCACTCTGTCTCCCAACTCCAGTCAGAAAGGTAAAGTACAGTACATGACACATTGATATTGGACATTTATGCTACTTTAAGCAGTATATAAATATATATATGTACAAAGCCTGAGACGTCATTATTTTGTAGATGCCTCCCTTCCATCTGCACTCCCATTGGACCCACGTGACAACAACCAGCAAAGAAGAACAGGTCATTTAAAGTCTGCATTTACTGCCAAAAGTTATACAGTTATAACAAAATATTAGTTTCTAACATCTGCTTCTGTCTTGTAGCCGTGAATTTAGTTTACGTCATCATCCCCACAATCCCACTAATCCTGCTGCTTCTGACAGTGACGGGAGTTTGCTGCTTCAAAGTGCTGCGCAGTCGGTGAGAAGCTAAAGCTGAACTGCATAAAAAAAGACAACAGAAAATAAAATAAGACTCCTTATCAGTTACGCATAGTGCTTGTAATTGTACAAGATAATAAACCTGTTTATGGGACTATTTTATTTTGCTTTACTGAAAAGCCAGTGTTTACAGACTTTAAATTTGACGCAGATTTTTAATTTAAAACTTTTTGTTCTTGTGCAGCTCCACAGCTTACACTTTGTTGCAGCGGTTTTCAATCTTAAACCAAGAAAGATCATCCGACCCGTCTTAAATACAGCAAGACAATGTCGTTTTTCATTGTGATTTTCTAAAGAAAGTTTTTTAGAATATGTTTGAGGGGATAAGTCAAGTTTTCTTAAGAATGGGGTTCGATGGAGTTATCATTAGTTGTTAACTAACGTACACAGCAAAAACAAGCAAAGTAAATTCTGGTTGGATAAAGAGCTAATTGTTAGGTAGAGCTTCAAAAGTAGATTTTTGCCATCCTAAAACACACCAAAATCCTAAAAATATCATAGTAGTTTATGCATATGCCCTATTAAGTAACACTGCTCAATCAGCTGCTACAATCAGATTGGTGTGTTTCCTTAGGTTGTTATTTTTCTAAGTCCATGCTGAATTACAACCAATGCCAAACTGGCCAATGGGACAGAAAAAGTTACTGTGTACAACCCACACTGAAAAAACAAAACTATCTGACACAAATCCAGAAACTGTGAAGATCAATTCAACAATGTTAACCTGAACAGCTCTGAAATAATTGGTACCGACAAAGCCTTATTCTCACCTCAGATGTTTCAGACAGTGACCGGCTTTGCTTGATGCATTGAATTTTGCATAGACTCTTCACATGGTCAAGTTATAAAACTGAGATCTGACTGGTGTCTACTGCAAGTAAAATATTGTCAACTGCTAACTATCCTAGAGAACCCTGATTCAAAAAGATATTTAACCAACATGTAAATGCATCAACCCAAGTGATTAGAGTTAATTGTTTTAAAAGTGCAGTTTTGAATAGGCTTTATTACTTTGGGTGTTTTCCTTATCCTTATGTGTGACACAGAAGGAGGAACGTACAGAAATCAGAAGTATGCCAAACAGATCCCAGTCCAACTACTACAGACGTCTACAACGTCATCCGCTCCCAGAAGGATGATGACCTGGTTTCTGCTCGCCCACAAACAAAGAACACCTCCTTTTTGTGCTCCTCTCCGGACACGCCGACGGGCGACTACGACAACCTTGGTGGACGGGACACAGAGAGCGGCTTCGTAACCCTTGCTAGCACAGAGAGCGACTTCCTGAACTTTGACCTCAACGACCTCAGCCTCGGGCGTCAGCGGACCCGTGACTTCTACGACAGCAGCTTGGGACGCTCGGCTAAGAGGGTACTGAACGATGGCAGTCTGGGTCGCACCAAAACCAGGGAGTATTACGACAGAAGCCTGGGCCGCCGCACCACAAAGAGCGAGCATTACAGCGGCACCGTGTATGGAGATCACGGCCTATTTGACAGCAGCATCAGAGCAGGCACTGACTTGTATGATGCCAGACTCAAAGCTGGTGGTCAAACGGGAAAGGTTGACCTCTACCAGACATACGTCACCAGCGGTAGGCACGAGGCGTTTCAAACCAGTCTGGGAGCGTACTCAAACCGGAAGTCCTTCCACACAAACCTGGACTGCTACAGAAACGGCCTGAATCTTGACAGTGGAGGGAGGTACTTCAATGATCAGGAATGGATAAAAAGAGAGAGATACTGATTTTTCACTCGAGTCTGCTCACACCACTGTAAGAGTGACTGAACAGGGATAAAAGAATGGATCAAATTTGTGCATGTGCAAGACCTGATAGTTTTTTTTTTGTTTGTTTTTTTTTTATCTAAGGTTGAAAATACTAATTTTGTTTCTACTCCAACCCTTACTTTGTTAGTCGTATGGATAATGAAATTTGGTCATTTCAGTCAGACACATTTAAATAGTTAAAGCTTCTTATGTTTCCATGTATCTTGGCACATCTGATGCATAACGCTCAGGATGATGCGTACGTTTAGGAACATTAAGTCCTGTCGTGTGTCTGATGAGATTCATTTTTGCATAGTGATTTTGTAATAGGATGAAGATGTAAAATTCAACTTAAACCTGCATCAGAAGAGAGTTTACAGTGGGGGGGAAACTATTTGTCCCCTTACAGATTTAATCAAGTTTTGCTTTAAATTAGACAAAGATAACCTATGTAGTTAGAAAATTAAAAAATGCAGTTTTATCATGGTGAGATAATTTATAAAAAGAAAAAGCAACCCAGCGTTTTATGAAAAGGTCCACTTTTAAACTCATAAATTAACTGCGATTTGCCACAGATATTGGCTGAAGTTAAAATGTCCCAACGCATGATTATTAAAGTAGATTTAAGAAGCCACTCAAGTAGAACCTGTTTGACAACATGAAGTAGGCTAAAAGATCATCTATCAGTTTAGATCTGGAAAGGGCTACTACGCTTTTTCTAAAGCCCTGGGACTCCAGTGAATCCCAGTGAAAACCATTATCCACAAATGAAGAAAACAATACAGTGGTGAACCAAAACTCCTTCAGGATTGCCTCAGTGATTCTTCTAGGTCATTAAAAGAACCCACAACAACATTTAAAGCAGAATCCTGAGGCAAAACCCCCCACATTGCTGATCCAACAGGACACAAGGCCAGTCGCAAGTTTGTCAAACATGCATGATGATCCCCAAGACTTCTGGGAAAATATGAAGTAGCAAAATGAGATTTTGGTGACACCCAAACATGGTGTTGCTGTGTGATATTTTGTGGTTATTTTTGCTACTTTAGGACCTAAAGGGGCAAAATTCCTTTCCAGGAATTGAGGTCATTATTTAAAAACTGCATTTTGTATTTAATCCTGTTTTCTTTTTCTGAAATTAAAATTCATTCTATTAAGAAAAGCAGGTAAGAGTCAGAAATGGCTAAAAGAGAAGACATCAGAGGGGAAATAATTTTTCACAGTACCAGATGAATTCATTTATGAAAGCCTAAATCGTCAAATATTTATCATCTGAAATAAGAAAGTAGTTGCCTAAAGCAATCAGCAACCAGATGTGAGTGGATCTTCATCAGTACAGACAGTGCATCTGCATAACACAACATGAGGGTCGTTTGAGTTTTCTTAGCATCAATTCTGTTAAAACCCTGCATTCTGTGCTGCCTATGTTGGTTAGAGATGAGATTATAAGTGCTACAGAATGGGATGCATAGAACAGCAATCCTAGTGTCTATAAGCTTTGCATCTTCTTTTATAATTTGAATATAACCTCAGCTGACCTCTTTTAGATCACTGGTCATTTGGGGTTTAGGGATTAAAAAGTCTGAGTGTGGATTTAGTGACACTGTAATCCATCTCTCCTCTCACCTTGAGGTTAGCTGCTCCTGTGCTGCGTAATCTCATCTCACTAACATGAATATGTCAGCTCTTGCTGGTAGAGGGTTTCTAAAAGAAAACAATGCATGGAAAAAGTAAAACAACTTATTTTGATCCCTTTTTAAGTCTTATTTTCAGTTCGGTAATGATATGATGGAATGCTAACCTGGTGAAGTCTTAATCATATATCAGGACCTGTCTATCTGATCCACTCACATCAAGGGAGGCGGTTCACCGATTAATAACACGAAAAGGGACAAAAACAAAAAGATGCAACTTTCAGAGGCAGCTGAAGCTATTTGAAGAAGAAAAAAATAGATTTGATCAAGTTCAGGATCTTTAAAAGAGAAACTTTCAAAAAACATGTGAGAGTCTGTTTGCATGAACTTGTCATGCAGCCCTTGCTTTGTCACACAAAATATTGATGTCATGGATAATTGTGTTCAGTGCCTGAAAAACTTTTATTTTAAAACCAGACGCATTTCAGACCAAACTCTAAACTGTTTATATGTATTGTGTTTTTGGATACTGCCTTAAATTGTAAGATGTCACAAAACTGTTGTGTGATTTATCATTGTCCTTTGCCTACAGAGTCGGTTCAAACGTGGATCCTGCTCTGAATTCAGACGAAGTGGCTCCAGCCTCGCCATACATAACAGCATGAAATCGAAGAGAATGAAAGAATGCATTTTCACTATTGTTATTTAGAATGTGTAATCCTTTGACAACTCTCCTGCAAGTGAGATGAGTTTGTATGACTGCCACATGAAAACATCTTTGAATAAAATGATTAGAAATGAACCACTCAGGTCATCAAGTGTTTGCACTCACAGTCAATCATGAATTTATTCACATTATTCACAAGTTAAATCAACACAGTTTTCCTACACATTTGTCATTTCCAAATTTCATACTTCTCCAGATTTGTTTGGTCAATGTTTTGGCAGAAGGTTTTGACATACAAAAACCAAACTTTACCATGGATTTATGGAAGAAATATTTGCAGTGGTCACTCTTCAACGATGGAACCTGCAAAACCAAACACTGGAAGGAGAAGACTGTGTAGGAACTCTGTCAACAGCACACCCTCATTCATTTACCATTTCCAGACAAGCAGACGACACATAACTCAGATCAAATGTTCAGAGGATTTCTTCATTTCAGGCAACGTTTTCAAGTAGAGCATAAACAGAGAACAGTTGGATTTGTTGTGCCGCGGCCTCTTAAGGTTGATTTAGTGTAAAATCCAGTTTCTGCTTATGCCTTTAAGACATGAATGTACAAACAAACACAAAAAAGTAAAAAAAAAAAAAAAAACCTCCGTTGATGATTGGCAATCACATCTCCATTCAGAACATCTTCTGACAATCGCTCCAGCCCAAAGCAGACGTGACATCTTTAAAGGGTCCGCTAATTCACACATTTTTTTTCTTACACAAACCACACCACATGCACACTGACACACAAACACCGGCTGCGTGGATCGGATGTAACCGACTCCAAATTTTGTTTTTTTTCAATAATCTTGGATAGGATAGGGAGAAGGATGAGGACCAAGTGTCAGCCGTGGGCCCGCTTACGAGGCTGCTTTTGTCGCCGTGCTTTCAAGATCACGTACCGCCTGTAGGTGGTGTGATGGTCTGATATGAATGGGATGTAGAAAGCTCTGAAGAGAGGAGAGGATCTGAGAAAAAAAAAAACAACCTTATTAAAACATGCATCCGTCTTTTAACTTCTGTAAACATAGAAAAGTAGCATGTTTATTTTAAATATCAAGTGTAGAACAACTGGAAATTGTCAGAAAGTCTGTAGTAATCTGTCAAAGTACCTTGAAGCTTGAAGGAAAGGCTTATAAGCAATGACCGACCACTCTTCTTTATTGGTTGAGTAGCGAGGCTCAAGTGGCGTTTCCTCATCCGTCTCCAAGTCCACAAGATAGTGGCACTGTTTTATATCTACCTGCACAAAAAGGAACTTTCACGGGTCAGTGAAACTATTACCTACGCAATGCCAAACATCATTATGTCTAAGGGGCTCACATATCTGGAAGGCTCCTCCAGGTTCTGGTCGTTCATATTGGCTGGAATGATCTGCGTGGCCTGAGGCCCAGAGGCATACGGCTGAGGAAGCTGCCCCTTAAACGCAGACTGAATGAAGTGGAGCTGCCAGCTACAGAAAAAGATTAGACTTTTAGCAGAAAAGATAAGAATCATCCACTGTAATTATTAAAACAGATACAGAAATAAAAGTATTTTTTATGTAAGACTTCTTCCAAAACTGATCTGGTAATTGGATAATTATGAGAGGAGATAATTATGATTTGGCAGCAAAAACTGCAGAAGAAGTGGTTTAGGCAATTAAATACCTACACACAGGAAGCTTAAGGAAAAAGATAAATCTAGACAATAGTATTTTATTTGAAACTAACGTCACATCTGTCTCATGAAAATACCAGATTTAATACACTCTTGGTACGTATTAACCTATAAATCCAAAAGTTAACCATGGAATTACACAAGATACTTCTGCAGAGTTTAAAGAGAGCAAAGAGAGATGGATGGGCAACTAGAGGATGGACAAACTGAAGAAAGGATGGATGATTGACAAATGGAGTGGATGGAGAAACAAGTAGCAGATGGATGAATGAATGGCAGGATAGATGATGAATGATCAAAAGTTTAAATGGATTTAGAGTTGAATGAGTGGAACTTGTTGGCATTGAGATGAGGAATAAAATATAGAAATTGCTGTATTTTTCCATAATATACTATTATTAGAATTTTATTTCTGTGTTTATAAAGACTGTGGGATTCCTGTGACATTAGCAATCTTTTGGTAAAACTCCTGCAACCACACTTGATGGTTTATTACTTATATCATGTCTTTCTGTTAACAAAAGGGATGTTTTAAGATTTTCTCACAATCACATCCAGAAATGCAAAAAAATGTGTTACTAATGAGAGCTAACTTGTGAGGCAGAAGGAAGCTGCTTGGGAAGCGGTACCACTCTTTCCCAACACACACACTGACTGGTCGGCCATCGGGGACGGAGTGCAGCGTGGGATCCTTGGCGATGCGGTGAAATTCTGGATACAGGTCCAGAGGAGCATGGTACCCTGTAAACACGACGTAAAACAAAATCTGACCTTACATTGAGCTGATAGGCCTGCTTCCAAGACTCTTGTTTGTGCACAAACCTCTGAAGAGAGCGACAGAGCGAGACAGTGACAGCACTGTGAAGGCAACGACAGTGGTTAAAGCCAGCCAGTTGGAGGAAACGGTGTAGTGCTCCAGTCGGTATCGCTGGAACAGGAAGTGGTAGCATTTCTGTGGGAAAATAAACTAGGATACCTTATCTGCCTAAACACTGTCAAAAAAATTAAGCCATACACTTGGAAAAAAGCAAATTATACCTGTAAAGACGAGAGCGCTACTGCCCCACTGAGGCAGATGAGAGGGTAGATGGGAAAGAGAAAGCGCTCTTCCTTGTGAGGTCTAGTGAAGAAAACCAACATCCACAGATACATGGGAGAAAGAGTGAGCCAGTATGGGCGGCCCAGGTTCTGAACTGCAAAACCCCCCCAAAAAACAATAAAGCAACATGTTAAATCACAATCTGATCTGACTATTGGTACAGACAAACACTTTAACCATGTGTAATGTTTAACTATACCTAAACTAAGGGGAACTAATGTGCAGAAAAGCGCCAGCAAATGGGTATGTTTGTAATTGTGACACTGTAAGTGAGATCTTGTTGCAAAAAAACGTCATGAGTCACAAATGGAAACCCGAGTGCTTCGATTACCATTAAAACATTAAAACAAAAATAAAACAGAAAAGAAATGAGTCAGGCCTCACCATTGAACCTGTGCAGCAGCGTCTCCATGAGAGCGGTGAGCGGCAGGGAAAACAACGCCAAAACAAACACCAGGTTGAAGTTCAGGACTCCGTTCAGAAAGTAAAAATGCCACGGCTCCGTACCTGAGAACAGAGTGACACAAACAGAGTCAAATTATCACGTAACTGTGAGTCGCTCTAAATGTTACAACTACCCATCAGATCAAAAATTTATTTCAAGGCATCTATGATGAAGATATGCAACTACATTAAATGTGAATATAACATGTAATATGTGACATATGTAATCTGATAATACATTTGATCTAATGTTTGCTCTGTTCAGTATTTCATCTTCTTCTATGATTAAAAAATACAATAAAGCAGTAGAATCTTTGTTTATTATTACTTAAATACAATTATATACAAGTTAGTAATTTATTTTAATCTGAATAATTAGATGTGAAAATTAATGGTTAGCTATCTGAATTCATGAGATGTTAAAAATGATAAACGAGTTGCAATTTTTAATTTGGTCTTATGCAGCAGGACAATCAAGAACTGGTCTGAGGTGAAGTTGTTATGTATAGAGACAGTTTAATTTATTCTGTAAATTAGGTAATGATTTCACTTTATAATCTAAAATAAGATGGAAACTTACCAGGGGAAAAAAAAACTTGAAATAATTGCATCAGATTTGACATTTTAATAAACAAAAATCATTTCATTAATGTCCACCTCTAATTTTAAATTGTGTATCAAATAAATTAGACATTTATGAATAATTATTAATTGACTTAAATTCACTATTTTTATTTCAAATTGAAACATAATAAAAAATGATCATGCCTCATTTATTTCTCGGCAAGCTGAAGTATGGAGGTCAGCTTTTTTTTCTTCACTAAACTTTTCTAAAGCAGCCATTAAAAACGTTATGACATTAAATCCTGGCACTAAACAATGAGCCATGTTCCTCACAAACAACATTCTCAGATTCTTTAAAGCATTCTATTGAAATATTAAATTATAATGTTCCCCTGAGTTGTTTATTTTTCTGACATAATTTTTAAAGGAATGCGACTAAGAAAATGAGACATGGTTGTGATGTACTTGTGCAAATTACCGTAAAGATCAGGCCCATGTTCTGTAAAGACATTGTAAAGCAGGATACTGAGTGGAGCAATCACCAGTTTGCCATAAAAGAAGGAGTCCACTGCCACCAAAGGGACCTTGAAAATGTGAACAAGATGGAGACAAAAATAAATTACGCAGTTCTTCATTTATGAACACAGAAAACATGGAAAAAGTGCATTCTGTGTAATTTTCTGTATAATTGAAAAACAAAATGCAATCTCTCTCTAGTTTGACTCAAAGACAAGATGGAGGTTTTTCTAAAAGTTTATTTATTTCACAACATATTACAGTGAACGTTCTCACCAGCAGCAGAAGCAAAGCAAGAGCGCACCAGATCAAGAAACTCTTCCACTCCCTCTTTATCACCAGCAGGTCGAACGCGATCGGAAACCTGCACAGATGATAATTAACACGCCGCCATTCAGATATTCTGAATTTTACTTTTAAAAAGGGAGCGTTACTATTTTCCATCTTACCCAATCAAGGCAGAAAATGGCCAGCCAACGATTCCACCGGCGGCCACGCCCATAACAGCCAGTGGTATCGAGTCCTGAAACCACCCCGTCATGGCAATCAGGGTCGTGTACATGCAGAAAGAGGAAGGCAGAAAAGCTGAGGAAAAAGAGCAGAAAAATAGAAACTATGAATGGTTAGGAATAAAAAGCTGACAAAAACATGTCAAAGACTCATACCACATTCTAAGAATACTAACTGAAGGCTTGTTCTTGTTAAAAAGAGAGTCGTAGCATGCTATGGTTAATGAACAGATACAAATCCACTGTCACCACATCCTCATCCAGAAAGAGGGATTGCTGCTGCATCAGGGATTCGATGCCATCGGCTGAGTTTCTTTACGCTTTGCAAATTGGTATAATAAATTAAACTTGACTGGATGGTTTTCTAACGAGGACAAAATTGGAATGCATGTAACTGACTCTGAATTTGTCTTCATGATTGTATTAGTCTGACTATAAATATCTGTATTTAAATTGGTCTTCTAAAGGGCTTCTTGTTCCATATTGATGCTGTATACATAGAATAATTCAAACTGAATTAATGTCATCTAAACTTTGGTTGCATAAGCAAATTGAGGGAGCAGGGAGCGAGCAAGTCGTATTGAACTTGTGCAACTATAAGTCTTAAAGACAAAGAGAGTGCTCTGGAAAACCACCTTAAAAAAGAAATATATATTTGTTTTCATTTTTAGAATTTTCTGAATTTCAGCCAAACAAAACTGGAAACATTCTGGACATGTTTCTGTATTCCCAAAAATACTTTAAAAAGTAAACAAGGCCTGGAATCTAAGAAATGGTGGCTACACAGATGCTGTTTTCTGGGGTTGGAAATTTTTCTGTTTCAAATTGTAAGCAGATGGATATAAGAAGAAATTATGTAATTATTAATTATAGACTAACTTATATAATTGTACAATGTGCCAGCCCCACCTAGACTGTCATGTTCGGAAAAACCTAAATACCCACTACCCAGGTCATTTATCAAGTCAGACAGAACATGTATTCCTTTAGCTTTTAGTTTCCATAATAGGTAGGTTATTAAGCTGCAGCAATTATATGTCAAACAATAAAGCCTGATAAGCTAGGAATAAATCTGACCAACCTGCCGAGGAGCAGAACATTCCCGTGCTCAGTACAAGGAATGCCAACATCAGCCTGCCCACATGCAAACCAAACTTCTTACAAACTGCCCTGCATCACAGCAAACAAACAAATCAAATACTTTACTTCAACTCCATACAACTTACAAACTGCATTCAAGCACTGCCTGGCCAAAAACGAAAGAAAATCTCACGATACTGAAAGGATCTGACTGTTCCTTTAGTTTACCAAAAATGAATATCAGCAGAAACCTTCAGTGGGGACCTCATGCAAAAAAAGCAGCACTTTAAAGAATGAGACGCTCTGCAGAGGATCAGTTCAAACATGGCGGCATGATAAGTTGTCTTTATTGTTTTTTAACCAGGCAGTGTAAAACTTAACATAATTTCAAAGTGCTATATTACTATCTTGTATTTAGGTGAACAAACTCACTTGTAAAAATAGAGTTCACAGACACAGCAGCAGAATGCTAACACACATCGCACAAAGTAGAACACCAACACCTGAAACACAAGTTTTAAATCAAAGTGCATGTTTTGGCATCGTGATTTGCAACAGTGTGTATTTTTACATGAAAAGATCCTATATTTAAAAAGACAGAGTTCTTAAAAACATTGTTCTAATAGTAAGGCTGAGGTTCATGTGAACGCAGGTCATTTATTATGAACGAAACTCTTGATGACTCTCAGCAAAACATTTAAAAAGTAAACGTCAAAAACTGACATTGCATCTTGTGATACTTACCTTGTTAGTCTGTAGAACATGGGCATGCAAACAAGCAGGGAGCGCATGCAGCCATAAGTAAGCGTAGGATCTGATGGCATACAGTGGGGAATATTCCCATGTTTGCATTCCTGTCCCATACAAGAGAAAGTGCATCTGTGGAAACACAACGTGAAAAAAACAATTGAAATGGAGACTATGCAAAATTTGGAAGATAGGTTTTGAGGCAACTTTGCTAATTTTTAGCTTTATTAACGACTTCATTTTCTTTCGGAAAGTGGAACTTACAGGCTCCCAGTAGTTAAACGTCTCATCACAGTCTGAGATGTTGCTGAGCAAAGCAGCACAAAAGCGTGCAGAGAGGAGACATTTAAATGCCGTCGACCCCTCTGGAGCCCACACCTGCCCTCCACGACTTATCGGCCTGTTGGAAAAAAGAAAACATCCTCGTTTAAAACTTGTTTACAGTCAACATGCATAAGACTCGAAGAACGCACTGAGTATGTTTAAAAGGTTGTTGAATATTAACAACGTATTTAAAAAATACATAAATAACTTAGAAAAAGTTATTTTCAAATCAAATGTAATTGCGCTCCACGTGGGCACTGTGCTCGTTGCAGTGTTTTACTAATTAATGATTAACTATGCATTTACCTTTATTTTCTTTTTAAAAATCGGTCAGAACAAAATTAAAACTGTATTGTCAAAATGATTTAACTTAAAAATATAAATAAACTTGCAATGATAAACAAAGTACATCTCAGAGACAATTACTAGTGAAGAGCCTGAAAGACTGTGTCCCAGAAAACAAAAATATATTACAGTATGTCTCAGCAGCATACTTCAATATTGTTTATAATAAGTATAATCATACATCAGGTCAACAATACACTTTTTCCTCCCTCCTTCAGTTTGAGTGCTTATCCTATTTTTTTTTATTGTTCATATTTTTCCTAAGGTTTATATATCAATGTCAGAATACCAATGAAAGCGTGATAGATAACATTACTAGCACTGTAATAGAGAAAATGTTTGGTTAACTCGTCAGCAGTAATAATGGTTTCATTTTGTTTTAAAAGCAAATGATTACCTCACAAGCAGGAGTATTTTTCTTCTAGACTACATTGTGAAAATCTGGTCCTTGGCCATGCCTATGCACAGTCGGCACATATCTCAGCAAAATATATTTTAATATACCTGGCTTACTGTGTCTACAAAGGGTAATTTTATTCGGAAATCCTGCATGTCCTGATAATATATTCATTCGTAAAAGCCTTCCTCTAAAGACTAAACAATATCTGAGCTTTCCCAGTATTAAAGTGGGTATATAGTATTTAACATGCTCTGTGTTGGAAGGATGTGATTGGTGTCGCAAGTCTTCTTTGTTTCACATCTTTCATTAGATCGGATTAGATATGCAGCCCAGAGCTGATCCAATGCTGCCTTATTATTAAGACACGTCATCCCACAAAGCTGTCAACATTTTATCTAGATGGCTTCAGTGAGGGAGCAAAAACAACAGTCGCTGGCATGACAGTAGCGCTGGAATTGACACCGACAAGCTGTTACCTTTATAAAAATGTGCCGTGGCATCTGAGGAGAATGAATGAATCTGATCAGGTAAAAAAAAAAAAACCTTATTGAACCGCAACAGCTACAGATCTACAATGCGGAGCTGCGCTATAATTAAACTGTCCGTTGGGGGTTTATTACCGTGAGCAGACAGTCTTATTAATTATGCAGTGGACCTAGGCAATTTTTTTTTATCGCTTTGTTATGGTCGGAACTTGCTATGAAGTAGCTAGCTGGCAAAGCTAGCTGTCAGTCACTCCATAGAGCCGTACACTCAAACCTCTCTTCTTCGGGCTCGTACTCACTCTTGCCGGGTCTCTGTTATTTTGCTTTCATCGGTGCCTTTCTCTTCTTTCGTCGGCCGGGCTTCGGCTGGGACGTTCACGTTGTTTGCATCCTGTCTGCTGCCTCGTCTGGCTCGCTGCCGAAGCGCCTTGGCCGCCATGTTTCACCAGCGCTGTTCTGCCGAGTCGCGCTTCGGTCATTTTCGTCTCTGTTCGGTTATTGAGCCCAACCTCGTTTCTTCTTCTCATAGACGTCGTGTAGCGCATCAATATTAATAATTATGATATGAGGCAAGAATAAAGCGTTCGTTTTCTTTATATAACTTGGAAAATTAAATTAAAAGAATTATTTAAGAGTTTGATGTGTACAGAGAATCTAAAAATGGGGCTTTATGTACAAATATATAAATCTACCCTCGAGTTTACATAACCATACACCATATTAATCCACAAAGTCATAATTTACAGAGGCGGTTCTATAATCATGAATGATAACCTGGATGAGTGTGCTTCATCTTTCTCCGCTGATGTATTTGGAACTTAAAGCCCAATCTTTTCGTTATGACTTATCACAAGTTAAGAATTTTTACACAAATCTTTCTTAATGCTTTATCTCTCTTTACAAGGCTGCATCGGGAGGTGATCATTGTATTGATGAACATTATGATCTTGTGATACACTTTTCCACATTCAATGACGCATAAAAACACTTCAAGTTCGGGCTTTTCAGCATAATCACTCCAGTCAGACGGCTTACAAATGTGCTGTGTTACAATTGCTTTTTAGAATAGCAACAGAATCAAGCAAGTTAAGCAATACATAGCTGCAATCTAGTGATTTAGTTTCAAAAATAATAAAGGGAATGACATATAGAGAAAGAATGGTGGCTGCATTGCAAACATATTAAAAGCAAACAAAAATGTGTCTATATAACAATATGAGCAGCAGAGTTTAATTTCTTAATATTGAATAAAAAGCACATACTTTTTGTAAGTGATAGGTGAAAACCAGAGAAGAAGAGGTTGGACTATGTCACTGGACAGGGTGAAAAGGGCTCAGTAGTCAAATTGATTCACTGTAGACTGCAGAACCTAAGTAGTTCCAGTAGGTGGCAGTAGTGCAACAAATACAAACAGTAAGTTTGTATTTGTAAATAATTAGTTCTGTGACATATACGTGTGTTTAAGAAATGCTTTGCTTTTTCATGTTTTGTAAAGTGAAATGCTCTTTTTTTCACAGTCATTGATTCATCCATTCATAACTTTACTGGATTGAAAATAAACAGATGATGACGACAAAGTGGAGGAGGGAAATTAAATAGGATTTGCTTCTTTATACTCCAATGTGAACATGTTATTGACAGATTTTTTAAAAATTCTTGTACTCATTAATATTATTAATTTGATATTTTTTCTTAATATCAACGATCAAAATAATATGAATATAATTATGAAACTATTTCTTTTGGGGGCTGAGAGGATTTGCTTAATATCTTTAACATATAAGAAATAAAGCCTTAAAATTATCTACATTTTCTATTTTATAATAATTTTCAGTCGATCAACATTTCAGCTTCAATAGTAGGTTTATTTTATGGTTATGAGACAAACATACACTGGATGATTTCAGTCACATTTCAAATGCATAACACAACAACCACATTTTCAACCATTGTAAACATCCGACTATAGATTTTCTAATAAATTTTCTTCCAGCTAAAAGCACATGTGGAGAACTAAAATGTCTGAACTATTCTAATGTCTCCCAACAGTTTGCGTGAGGTGCTACCTGACTGTGACCTGCATACGAGACGAGAGCAAAACCTCCAGCTCTTTGTGAAATGTCAGGGCTTGTGTGTGTGACAGGGCGTGTGTGTGTGAGTGGTAGGTGAGTCTGTAACAATAACTGGTCTGACTCAGGTCAGGGTGCGAGAATGTGTCGATGAGTTTAACTTGCTCCACAGTTCCGCAGCTAGCCTCTCGGGCAATAGCGTGGAACATTTTCTCCTCCCACGCCGGCCCCGTCCAGAAGCTGATGTCAAAGGAGAAGGACTCTGGGTACAGTGAAAAAGGTTGAAAAGACGTCCCTGGTGGTGGACGGAGAGAAAACTGTTTGAGGAAGCGTGGGTCGTGACTCCAAAGCAGACGCCAGTCAGGCAGTGAGAACAAGAGAACAGCGAGGAGGTCTAAATTTAGAGATGCACTGACAGTGACGTGGTTGTTGCCGTCAGCTGTGTTGCTCGCAAACACCTTACCGATCAAACCCATTGGCTGAGCCACCAGATGTAGGGTTTTCTCTTCTGTAACTATGGAGACCCCACAGGGAGAGAGGAGCGCTTCCAGCTCATGTCCTATCAATTTAACGGGCTCATTTTCCAAAGGGAAAACACCTGTGAGGAGAATCTCGTGAAAGGCAGGCAGAGCCCAAAGGCTGATGGGCACGCTCCTGAACACCACTCCACTAATACCAAACAATAAGCTAGAAGGCCCATTATAGCCGTCACAGGCTTCTTCCGCCTCACTGCCCTCAACCTCAGAACTTTGATCAATTTCCTCTTGAGACTCTGCATTACCACTAATATCTTTGTTTATGAGGAGCTCTTCCAGCTGAGGAAGCAGTGATGGACGCAGCAGGTAAAGACCCCCTTCCACTTCCAAATTAAAATCATGGCAGCACACAGGCTGTAAACTCTCAGTGCCTTTACTCCTCACTCTGTCTGCCTTGGTAGGAGGTGAAGTGGCTTTTATGTTGGAGAAAACTGCATCGTCTTCTTGAGCCTGCGAGGTGAGTTCTTTCTGAAGCAAGTGGATCCAGTAGTACTGCAAATTGTCAAGATCATGGCAGCAAGTCTGCAGTTGCTTGGCTGATATGAGGTGTGGGAAAGGGTTTCTTTTCATGGACACTGGCCAATGTTCCCCTAACCCTTTGAGAAGAAAGTCTTGCACCAACTTGACAGGATGGATGGAATCTGAGGAGAGGAAGCCTCTAAGGAGAAAAAAAGAGATAATAAGACCTCCTTGCTTATTCACTACAAATCATAAAAGTCTATCAGTTCCAGTACCTGGATACATAATCACTGAGCTCAGCTGGTATGTTATAGTGGACCATCTCCCCTTCAACAACCTCCTCCATCTGAACTATCTGGACAGGAGTGAATGGGGCGCTGCGTGAAAACACATGCAGCAGAGCTTTTCCCACATGAAAGCCTTTATCTTGGCTCCTGCACAACAGCAACACGCTTGTTAAACAACGTTGGATCCCAAACGCACACCGCAAACACGCAGAGGACACACAATCCTACACTTCAACACTCACCTTGACTTCTTACCTGTATCCAGTGGACTTGTAGCTTGGGAGGTTGTCACTTTCAAAGTGTCGCACAGCGCTGAGAATGAGGTGAGCTTCGGCTGCCATGGCACTCACCTGCCAGCTGTTGTGCCACTCGCGTTTCGGCTGGTCCGCCGGAGTCCCGCCTTGTCCGTTGCACAGGGAGACGTGAACCTCTCCGTCCTCGGCCAGAACCTCAACACAACTGGAAGTTTCAAAATAGGAATTTAAATTTGACATCTTCCAGAACTCGTGAGGACGTCATTAAAGCTGAAAAATATTAGACACTCGGGGCCTTGAGTTGACACATGTGCTATTCAGTATCAAAAGGGGTAGGTCGGAATATGCTTGGAGAAACAAAAAAAAAACAGTTTTAGACTATTTTTTATTGTCCATTAAATCCATCTATTCATTTATCAATTGATCCATTTGTCTATCTATCTAGTTATCCATGTGTTTGTTCATCCATCCAGTTGTCTATCCATCCATCCATCCATCCATTCATAACTCCATCAATTTGTAATCAATCCATCCATTCACACATCCTCCTGTTCACTTATTTATCCATTTACTCCTCCATCCATACATTGGTTCCTCCATCTATTCATTCAGTCATATTTGTTTATCCATTCATTCATAGCTGCATCTACCATCTGTCCATCCAACCATTAAATGAACATCCATCCTGTCTAACATCCATTTGTTTGTCCATTCATCCATCATAAAAAAAATATGTGAATAAATTCACCATGAATTTCTTTTTCAGTTAGTTTAGATTTTTAGTACAGAGCGAGAACTGTGCTGACTTCAGTCAAGAGAAGTTTGGTATTTAGACGTGAAAAATGTGTAGAAACCCCCTTGCATGTGAGGACAAGATGACGTGAGATGCTGTTTTACCTGAGGAAGAAGTTTTTGAGAAGCTCTCTGTTCTTTTTCACCCCGCTCTTCCTCCCACAGTGGGGGAAGTTGAACACCACTCGGTCAAACACATGGCCCTTCAGGAAGGCGCACTCCCCCAGCTTTGTGCAATCCACCTCAAACAGGACACTTCCTCCTGAATAACAAGGACGAGAAGTAACCACAAAAGTCCAAAATAAAATCCGCTACAGCAGCCACAGATACTGGAGCTCTCGGTACCAGAGTCCTCGATGGTCTGGATGTTGGCGGCGGCTCCATCGTGCCGCAGTGCCTCCTCTTGATGCTGCAGGCAGGTGGCCGTTATGTTGCTCCCCGATTCAGAATCCAACTTACACACTGAGGAGGAGAAGGAGAAGTTCCCCTCTCCAACCAGCAGAATGGACCGTGAAGGCGACATGTCACACACACCCGAGAAGAGAGGCTTAAATTATGAATTTCCCCCAACAAGTTGCTCTGACGTTGTTCTGGCTTTTGATGCTCTCAGGCAGAAATAATGAGACGACGACAAGCGACAGACCACTTTCTGTCCTGCTGCTTAACGGTCTAATAAAAACTCACCAGCTGCCTTTTTAATCAAACCTCCAGCGTTTCAGCATCTAAAACGGACACATTTTGGTTGATAGCTATTTTCACTTTATTTTAGAGATAAACAAATGACCTTCCTGGATCCGTGGCTGCTGCTGCGGTACTTACAACTGAAGTCACCTGTGGCAACCAACGCTGGTGTCGCACATAAATTGTCCGACGGGAAACAAATCCCCAGTTCGTTACGCAATTTTCCCCTGAACTCTGACGTCCTAAAAACACCAAATAATGGTCCTATAAATAAAAAAAAAAAAAAAAATAAGTCATAGCTGTGACTTTCTCATCGTTGCATAGAAATGCGTTAATTTTTAGCCCTCGTGTTCATAATTATGTGTATGGAGGGAAGGACTCGCAGGAGCGAGTCACCGCATCTTGAACAGGGAGGAATCTACAGCATCACTTGATCCGCAGCATCAGTTCGCATATTTTACGTTATTCGTTTATCTAGGAAGTAAATACCCCTGACAGTGTTTCTGATGTGCGGTTCCCAGTTTCGCTCGGGATTTTAAGGTACCCCGATTACATTAGGAGTTTATAATGAAATAGTATTCACCTATACATGCCAGATTTTACTGATGCTAAGGTCATGCTAGCTAACGGAATTGCTGCACTTAGTCATGGAACCAGTGCCTGTCTATCTCATTCATAATTGTAGCCATAATTTTCCTATTTATCCGTTTAAATTTTCCACACAATCCATTCTGCATTGCTACTCTCTGGGGGCTTTGGGACAAATCTGTTAGTTATTTTATCTGTGGCTAACTCTGCTATGTTTATGCTCTGCTTATCTTGTTGTCATGCAGGATCCCACATTACAGCTGTATAAAAGTGCCTGTAAAGGTAGCAGGTATGCAAAATAAATGTGTCATAAATGTGCTCTTTGTCTCTACGTCCTTTAGGAAGCATTGTGCCCACATGGGCAGTGTTCTGGCTTTGTCTTCCAATCCGGGCCATCAGAACTGGCCTTTCTCCAAGGATCACCTTCCTTCTCGCTGGGATGCACATCCTGCCCACTGGGACCGTCCACCACGCTGGGAGAGGAGAGATGGGCGCCTACCCAACCCTGGCAGCTTTCACTCTCTCCACAGGAGCTGCAAAGGTAGCTTTAGGTTGATGAATCAAGATCTGTGGAGTGAACACTATGACTTACACTCCCCTGCACGTTTCATAACATCAAAATCTTAAAATTCAATGGTGTTTTCTTTGGATGTTATGAGATATACCAACACAAAATAGCACGTAGTCATGCTTATGTCACACCGTTCATTCTTTGTCATATCCCTTTATGTACGTACTTATGTTTTTGTCTTTTTGTTCACTAACATTCTCTAATAGGTCTCCAAGACCTTCACAAAACAGCTGGATTTATACCTAATTTTGCACAGGTGAACACCATTTAAACATTTGATGAAGGCATCTTGTTGCACTGTATTTCATTTAGGAGTATTAGATTAAAAGGGGGAAGAATTTCTATTTGGAAAAAAAACATAGAATTTTCCTTCTGTAATTATGCTTTGTTTTGTGTTGGCCTATCACAAAAAAATCCAAGTTAAATATATTGAGGTTTGAAGTTGTGACATGTGGAAAAGCTCAAAGGCTATTAATACTTTATACAGTGCTGTTTACCATTCTATTCATGTTTTATTTTTGTTGTTCTTCCTTGACCCCGCCAGATGTTTTTCCTCATCAGATTGAGGGTGTCAAGATGATTATCAATAAAACTTTGAGTAGCTTTTTTAAGGTGACTCTTCATTATTTACATTTATATTTTGAAACAATATTTTTTTATCTTTGACTAAAGTAAAGAGTCTATTTCCAGGTCAGTCATACCCTCCACCTCAGTGCTGTTAGTCCCTCCTACTATCGGTTCCACGTGGAGCATCTGCAGTCTGACGACTACAGCAAGGACAAGGTTGGACCCAAATAATCGGATTTTTAAATTATTACTGCTTTTCAGAGTTCCTGTTTAGTTTTGAAAAGTTTAGAAAATTATGAATTTTAGTTTAGGATAAGTGTGGAATAAGAAAACCTACTACCCAAATACATTTATATTTGCAGTCTTTTATTTTAAACCTTATTAATATCTGAACCTTAAAAATAACCAGTGCAACTGGTTTGTTTTTAACACGGGTTAAATAAATGATACACATACTGTAGAAGTATTTCATCCAGTTTGATTCTGGAAAAGTATAACATTTTGACTTAGCATATCTGTAGGAACCCTCACTTTGTTAACATCATTTTTTAGAAGTTACAGTAATAATTAAGTAAATAAATAGATTTTCCTTGTCTTATCCAATTTTAGGACGCCCCAGCATTGATTGGTGAAATGGACTCTTCAGGTAGTCTGAACGCTCACGCTCTCCTTCATCTCACCGAGCGCGTTCGAGCCAGAACGGTATTCCAGGTGAGTTTCCCGGTGTCTTTTGGGGCCCATTTGCAGCATCCATACAAGTCCGATCCTTCTTTAAAAACTGGTGCAGATTTTTTTTTTTTTTTTTTTGCCAGAAGCTCACAGCCTGAACTGTATTTCAGACCCAGCAGTCTCAGTTCGTAACGTGGCAGTTTGAAACTGAGTACAGAGGGAGCGACTTCACCGCTGCTGTGACAGTGGCCAACCCAGACATCCTCAGAGAGTCAGGTGAGAAATGGCTAAGTCGCAACTAAAAATCTAAACAATATATAATGCATTTAAATTTTTGCTTGGTGATGTAAAACATAATTTAAATGTGTCAATTTTATGTAAAACTTAGCAATTTGCACAGTTTGTAGCATTTTCCTGGTTTTTTCCATAATGTCTCTCTGGTAAATTTTTATTATATGCCTCTTGTGTGCAGTCATTCTGGTAGCACACTTCCTGCAGAGTGTGTCATCTGGCCTGGTGTTGGGAGGAGAACTGGTGTACCACAGAGGGCGAGCAGAGGAAGGAGGAATTCTGACTCTGGCTGGACAGTACTCAGGTGAGATGCTGTTTTTTCCACTTTTATAGGTTTTGACATTTTATAAGGTTGGAGACAATAAAGAGGGCTATCTTTGATCAATTATCTCAAAATAATTTCTCAAGCTCCTTTCCTGTGTTCTCTTTTCTTGAACGTGTGCCTCAGATTTTCTGTTGGATTTTTTCCCGTTAACTTAAAAAGGCAGATTTTGTGTCTGCTAAATCATATTTGTGTTTGCAGCTTTTAATTATGCTCCACAAAAAGGCCAATGATCCTTTTTCAGTTTCTGTTAACCAATAGCGCCAGATTTTTACACAAAATGCCCTCACGTCATTAAAGTATATGATTTGCACCACTAACAAGCTTCCAGTGGTGTTCGTACAGAGCTAAATTAGTGTCATAAAGATTCACAAAGCGCACAATGAAATTTGGATGCGTACAGGATGATTTGTAAATGTAACACATAATTCACAAATGTGTATAACACAATGCATAAATGCGTACCTCAAGATTCACATATGTGTAAACAGTTTGTCGAATTTACATGTTTCAAACTACACAAGTAGTAATAAATTACGCATACAAATCTAAAAATACACGTGCACAAATCGCCAACACAGATTGGTCAATACGAGGGCATGGATCAGCTTGCCTGCGCTTTCGACTTTTGAGACTTTCCTACGGCATCATCTCACTTTGGTTTTGCAAGTGGAAATTATGTGTTCAAGGCTGGTGAAAAGCTGGGATGTGATGTATTATACCTATATTTTTCAAAAGGTTTCTCTTTATTTTACTTTGTTGCCATACAGGACCAAACTGGGTTGCAACCCTTAATGCTGGCAAAGGCGGCGCCCATGCCAGCTACTATCACAGAGCCAACAAACAGGTATGAACACTAACAGCCTGGCTGTTATTTGCTCATTATTTGTGTGCAGCATGCTAAGGGAAAATTTGTTTTGCCAGATCCAAGTTGGGGTGGAGTTTGAAGCCAGCACCAGGACGCAGGAGACAACAGCCTCCTTTGGGTACCAGATGGATCTCCCGGAGGCCAACATGGTTTTTCGAGGTAGTCTAAGGTGATTTTAACTAAGGTTGCTTAGTGCCAAAAAAAATCAGTGTATCAGGCGTCTTTTTATGGCAAACGTTCAGGTATGATCAACAGCCGGTGCATCATTGGAGGTGTGTTGGAGAAGCGTCTTACCCCACTTCCTGCCACCCTGATTATGGGAGCCTTTGTGAACCACAAAGGTGACAAGCTGCAGGTCGGCCTGGGCGTCAACGTGGGATGACCCTCCACATGCTCAAACTGGAATTATGAAAAGAATGTCAGGACATCAATCCAGAGACCTACGTTTGAGATTTATTTTAAAATGCACTGACTTAAAGGGTGCATCACTTGCACTGAAACTCTTCCTGTTGGTTTAACTCCATGTATCTCACCTTGCAACCTACCTCTCAATAACAAGGTGATGTTTTCTGATTATGGGGAAAGCTCTGTGCCAGAGGAATGGATGCTACTTTTAGAAGGGTGCATCACCCTCTGAACTTTGAAAGCTGAAAGTGAAATTGTACCGTATATTTAGAGTATCAATTTTACAATGTCGGTAGTCATGAAGAAATGTATAAATATATACATAAAATAACAAAAATGTATTTCCCATTTTAATGATTTATCTTGAAATTATGTATTGTAGATTGTTCTGAAAGCTGTTTCTAAAAGAGAAATTCAAAAAATTATGGTATTTTCCATTTTTCACAAAGTCAGTGGTCGAGAATAAAGCTGCAAACAACAAAATCGAAAGATGGAACATTTTCGTGGCATCTATCTTTCGGGCTTTATGGGTTTGCAAGCACTGTCTGGCATTAAAAAGAACAAAATCACCAGCCTGAAGCAAGTTTTAGCTCCCAAATGGAATAAATACAGCTAGATTAGGTCTGTATGAATATTTGTCAGCAGCTGATGTTAGTATGATCCCCAAAGAAACACAGAGGAGCAAAGCAAATGGATCTGAGGGCGTCTATGCACAAACAGATTTGTCTCTTATATGTTTGCCCAAAAAGGCCTGTAAAAACACAAATTCTATTTGACAAATTCTAAATATTTTAAATCTGTAATGTATAATCCACTTAACAGGACATTGGACTGGAGAACAAGATGACTGTACTTTTTTCTGACATGATTTAATAAAGATGTTATTTATGTGATAACCTTTGGTCTTCTGCCTATTAAAAGATCCATCTGAGTCACAGTGGAATGGTTTAGGTCAAAGTGTGTTCATGTGTTGGTCTGACATAGTAAAAGATCAGGTCAACTAAATTAGAAATCTCTGGCAACTATTGACAATTCAGAAAAATATTTACTAAAGTGCTCACTCCAAACGTACAAAGCAAGTGATTCTTGGAGAAAAGATAGAAATGCTCTCATTTTGTCTATTAGAGGCTAAAACATCTAAAATAATAATTATATATATATATATATATATATATATATATATATATATATATAATTGGTCATATGTTCAAGAAACCGATCAAAATTCCCCCTCCCCTTCACATTTATGAACCACACAGAGACACATGCTTATTTTTAGCTCTTTCTCTGAGATAATGTTTTGCATGATTCATAGCAGGAAAAAATAATATCTCAGCTCTTCTAATCTTATCCTCACCTTCTGACCATCAGCTCTTCCTGCTTGAAGTGCACAAATTTAAATAGAATAATGAAGGAAACAGTCTGTTCCCCTATTTACATAAAACAGAGGAGACTGTATGCAGATTACAGAAAATAAACACATTAAATTTGAATGTTTTTATTAAAAGTTTAAAATTATTAATATACTGTACATATTTACAAACAGAAAAGTACATTCAGATATTACATTTGTAAACATTTAACTTGCTGATATTGCCGATATTGATCAGTGTTCATCTGCTGCCAACAGGCTGTGTCTTATTTGTCCTTGAATAAAGAGGAAAAGAACCCTTTTCCTCCTTCACCCCTCACTCTCAAAGACTTGCTCCTATGGAGTCCAACAGTGCTCTCCTTCTCCTGCTTCTCCTCCTTCTTCTTCTTCTCCTCCTCCCTTTGCAGCACCTGTTGATTGATGACGAAGCGCATGTCCTCCTGCAGCAGGACAAAATGGTAGATTTTAGAAAATACTGATGTAAGGACATCATTAGGAGTGCACACCACCGTAGTTACTGTAGCTTCAAATCATCAAAAACGGAAACTGAAAGGAGATAAATCAGAGTACTCGGCTGTATTCCCTGAGGAAGTCGTGGTGTTCCGTAGGGGTTGGTTTTGGGTCTTTCTTACGGTACCACATTTAAGAAAGTGGTACCACGGTCAAGAACGGACAACAGTTACGGTTGTTTTGAAAATTTCATGAATATGATCTGGGTGGAGTTTATTAGTATGGCAGCATAGAGCTATTGCCTCAGGAAAAGAAAAATAATCGTATTGCATTATCAGTTGAAAAGCTTATTAATCCAAGAATATCTTTATAACAAATAGGCTACACAATAATTCATTTTGCAACACAAAAAATTAAATTACAGTAATGTGATAACATTATCATGTTATATCAACAGAATTGTTGCTACAACATACATTGTTTACATCATAACTGGAGGATGTTCCACATTCCAATAAGAAAACGTTTTATGACACAATCATTAGTATTCCAATAATATGTTTTCAAACTTGTAACAAACATTATCGAGCTTTTACAACTTTATTACTCTATTGTAAGACCTAGCACTGAAGGTTTCTGTATTTGTGTGGGTGCGCATGTGTGTGCGTGAAGTTTGGCATAGATGTGTAGAGGAGAGGATTAAACGAGTGTGCCTCCTCCTCCACTTTTCTGAATATTTTAGTATTGTATAGATAACTATTTACTTTAATCTACAAGTTGAACATGTTCAAAATAAAATCTTTACACAAACAACAAACTCACCTGCCAGGCATCCAGTTCTTGAGACAGCACCACCTTGTGTTTGATTGTGTTGAGAAGCTGCTGAGTGAGCGATTCTTTCTCCTGACGAACTTTGGCCAGTTCACTCTCCAGAGAGCTGGATAGAAAAGAAAATACCATTAGCCTTTATTTATTTATTTTTTGTTATAAATTAAAGATAATGTCTAATAAAACACTGGGGCGTTTTGTGTTGCAGTATCACCTGTAGCTCTGATTTTCTCCTCCTCTGAAGGGTTTAATTTCTTCCCTGAGAGACTCAAGTTCCTTTTCCTGAGACTGGAGCTGCAAGGACAGAAAATAATAAAGTTTCAGCACTTTATTTTAAATACATCTTGGGATTATTTATATAAAATACAAACTGTAAAACACCAGTTGTCTAATAGAAGAATTAAGACATCATTTTCAACAATATACACATCCTGTAATAATTCCAACTTTGTATGATAAGATATCAAAACTTACATTGCTGTCTCAAAAATGATCCTCCCATTGAACACACATTATCCTCCCATTGAACACACATTAGAAACATTATTTTACTTTTTACTGTCTTGAAGGGGGACTTTTTCATTTAATTTTTTTCTGTTTTCGCTAATTGCAATATGCAATATCCTCTGCTCTGGTGACCTGCTGCTTTAATGAATGTTGAATTCATGTGTAGCTCTTAACAGACCTCGTCCTTTAATGCTTGTATTTGTTCATCTTTGGCCTGCAGCGCTGAGGAGTGAGCCAAGAGAGCCTCTGTAGCCTATAAATAACAGGAAACATAAAGAGCACAAAATGTTTACACAGATTTTGTCGCAATATGTTGGCATCTCTGCAAGGTTTCCAATAAAAATTAATTGTGGACACGTGTTAGTACCAGACACTTCTAACATAGGGGATGTGAGTAGAGGTTCAGAATTAGCAGACAGTTCCCAGGTCAGACAATAAAGTTACTGTATGTGTGTATCTGTGAGTACCTGTGTCTGCTGAATTTCACTGAGCAGAGACAAAGGTTGTGTGTGTGTACTGCCCAGGAAGCTCTCCTCTCCCAGGTTCAGATGTTTTTGTTGTAAAGAGCGATTCAAGGTGCGTAACTCAAACACAACCCCCTGCTCCTGCTCTATCTATGTTCACACACAAAATACACACACACACACACACACACACACAGAGACCATAAGAAGCAAACAGGCAGACTGTGTAGGATTTTAAAGCAGATGTGTTAGTTATTTCTGTTAGTGATGAATGGTATTATTATTATTAGGACAGTTGTGACTAATGCCGGATCTTCACCTCAGCTTCCTTCTCAGTGAGTTTGACATGAAGCGCTGACAGTCTGTCCCGCAGTCCGTCTCTCTCCACACGGAGCCTCTGGCTGTCCTCCTCTGAAGCTTTTAGCTGCGTCTCCATGTGCGACAGCCGCTCCTGCAATACTCTGTTCTGCATGAATGAAGACGAGCATTGTCATTTTTCCATGAATTGAGTGAGAAGCTTTCCGTTAAACTTCTGACTATATGTAGATTTACTTTTTTCATGCATCAAATGTGGGTGAACAGAAATAATAATATTTGAGTTTTTATTCTTAAATGTTAATTAAATCATGTTTTAGTTCTATTTAAATGGAAATCTGCATAGCAATATAAAATACCTGAATATGGCAATCTTGCATTGCAATACTGAAATAATTCACTGCAACATTGCACTATTTGGACATATTTCATAAATAATTTGACCTTTAATTTTTTTCCCCGCACAAAATATACAAAGTGCTAATTTGGGTTGGGATAAGTATTTGCCCCCTTACAGATTCCTGCTGCTTCAGGACCTGCATGACTTCCAGTATTTAGTGGAACCATGAATTCTGCCTTCGATGAGGAAACCCTGAAGAAGAGTAGTTGGCCGTCAGTTTGTGACCTTAAAGTTAAGCATACTTGGGTTACACCCACTAATAGGTTCCCCTCTGAATGGCTTTAAAAAAAAAACAAATGAGGGTTTTGGATTGACTTAGTCAAAGTCTGGACTTTATCTGATTGAGATGTTGTGGCATCACTTGAAACAGCTTGTTCATATTCTGCTGTGTAGATATTTTTATATAATTCAGTATAGAGGATTGGCATTCTTATGGCAGAGTAATTGACAGTCATTCAAAACGCTTCACGGCAGTCGATGCTAATGTTATTAGGTTTAGGGGCAATTATTTCTTTCTTGGTATTTACTCAAATTTTGTCTAGTCTTATAATAGAATTTGTTAGATGAGATAAAATGTTAAGTCAAAAGAAGTAAAATCATGAGAAATCTGTGAGGGAGTAAATACTTTTCCACAGCAAAGTACTTTAACAGCAATGAGAAAGTTCTAATACCTCAGCTTGCATATTTTCTAATTGAGTGAAGCTGATATTTCGACTAAAGGATGACTCCTCCATCTCTTCTCTGAGGGTGCGGAGCTCAGTCCTCAGGGAGTGCTCCAGTGTTACAGCCTAGAAAACGTGGGAGATACAAGGCTGTGAAACCTGTTTGCCTGCATAGCAGTCAAAAAAAGTTAATCAGATGTGACTCAATACACAGGTGAAAATGATCCAACCTCAGATAGTTGCTCCACCAGTCTCTGGTTGTGATTGGTCAACTGAGTCATCTGCTCGCTGTCATCTTTCCTCCGGTCCCGCCCCTCGCTGTGGTATTTCTGCAGCTCTGCCCTCAGTGAAGCTATGTCTGTGTTGAGCTCTGACTCCTTCTGCCCAGACTCCAGTTCATTCATCTCCAGCTTCCTCTGCAGGACATGCTTCTCCTGCTGTAAAGCCTGAGACAATAAACTGCACATTAATCAACTTCATGAGGTTGACAAAAAGTGTATGAATATCAGCAGCAGAGCCTACAAAAGGGAGACATGCAAATCATCAGGAGTCTCCCCATAAATGAAATAAGGAGAAACCTGCAGCTAGGGCTATATTTAGGAAAGCGTGGGGTGCCTGGACTAGAAAGTTTTGCAACAAGTTCTTTTTTGAATATGTAAATTGCAAAACAATAACGTTTAGACATATTTGTTTCAGAGGGGCGTTTAGGCTGGCCACACCAATTTAGTTTTCTTTATTCAAAAAGATTTTCATTATTTTTAAATAACTGTCTACATGGATATATTTAACAAATAAAGCGTGACCCATAACGTTATATATAAAGGAAGAAATCGAGAGCAAATTGTAGCTAAGCTTTGATAGAAAAAAAATTAATGATTCCTTCCCAAGATATTGTGATCTTTGCTGCACTCCAAAATCATCCTTTTGATTTGTCATTGATCGGAAACACACAACAAAGGAAATAAATCATTTCACCTTCTCCTTCTTGCATACATGTGTGACAAATCGTCCTTGTACATTTCTTCAATTTTGGTGTTATTTGCTGAAAAACAGACCCGCAACATGATTGTCCCACCTCCAAACTCCAAACTGCGTTTGATGGGATTTTTTGGAGCAATGCGCAGCGACATTTCTCCTTGCAATACGTGACCCAAAGAGTTCAATTTTGATCTCATCTGACAAGAGTGTATACTTCCAGTATTTAACTATCTTGTTGAAATGTCTGTCCATGCATCACAGAGCATGGTAGACACACACCTGAAAAACAACCTAAGACTCAGAACACACTTTCCAACCAAGGGATAATTTAGGATGTTTCGGACTGGGAGGGGAAGAATATCTGAAGAGAGCCCAAGGATCCATAAGAAGAACGTTTTAGCAAGAGCCACTTTGCAACCAGAAGAACCATTAGCCTCTTGTTCAAATGATGAAACATTATTCAAGCTGCAAAACTCTTAATTCTTCAGTGAAGTATTGTGCTTTTTCTTGCATTAGATATAGATTGTGAGGGAAAAACTACTTCTGTTTATTCAGGGTCTCTGTAACTGTGTGAATGGTGTTTGGCTTTTGGACAATCTTTGGATTTCATGTAGCCTCATTAGAAACATATTTACTGAGAAAGACATCAACATGTTGAAATTCTGTTCTACGTCATTTACCCAGACACAGCGCCCAAACCAGTGTTGAAATGATCGTTCAGTGTTTTCATAGAAGATAAGCTCAGTGGAAAAATCTTGAGAGGACTCTGTCTGTGACACAACATAACACCTACTGTTGCAGAAAGCTTTCATTCCAGACTTATTTGTCAACAATTGGTGGCTCAACATTGGGTAACCGCATTTCTATTTTCCTAGATGGAAAAACCCTAAGTAATGAATCGTATGATCAACGGAACAGCAACTTTTTACACATTTGAAACTGACTCACATTTTGATTCATGAGGTATTTTCCTGTTTATGTTAAAGACAAGAGTTCTGTGCAGTTATTTTTCCTTCAGCCCAGTTATCTCCTTACCTCCACCTCTTTCTCTCTCTGCTGCAGAGTTTCTGCCAGCTCCTCATTCTTCTCCAGCAAGGCCCGTCCCAGTTCTGCCGCCAGTATCAGGTCAGTCTCTATCGCTCCCCCGCCGTCCACGCCGTCAGCGGGGGACGAGGCTGACTGCAAAGCAAAGAGAGATACCGAAGAGGAAGAGGAGAGAGGAAAGAAGGAGTCTTCCAGGCTGGGCGAGGGAAGGCTGTTTTTCCTGGGAGTGAACATGACTGAAACGTGTTGGCTTAAGGGATTAGTTTGAAACCATCACCCTCTTGGCTTTTGGATGACTTCTCCAGGGTCAGAGAGGTGAGGGATGAACTCCCATTCCTTCTCCTTTCCTTTAGTTTTCCACTGTGTTCTTCAGAGGCACCAACGCTGCAATCGTTCAGAAACTCTCCTCTTCAGAGACAAATCTGTAACAGCAAGAAATCAATACAGACAGACAATCTTAGAAAGGCTTAGCGTCACAAGTTGTTTTCTGTTGATATTATCTAACAACCTTAACAAGGAGGTCTTTTGTCTAACTGGTGATTTGGTTACTCTGACCGAAAATCTAGCTCCTTTATTACCATTGTTCTTGCTCCCCTCCCTAAATTCCACAGCTAGTGTAAGCATTGTGTTTCAGTCTCAGACTGTAAAGAAACTAAAGTAAAAAGTTTCTGAAACCTTGTGAACAGAAACAATTGAGAATATTCCATGTTTTTTCCACGCACTTTAACTAATGTGATGTTCCTCTAACACAAATTTCATTCAAAACCATTTCCTTCTGAGGTCACTCTTTGACGTAACATTCTCCTTCCACCTCTTAAAGCCAATAATTCATCCAAATTAAAGCACTCCAGAACTTGGTCTGTATGTCAAATTATTCAAATTTTGAAGTCAGACGAAAACCCAAGTTATTCTGGCTCAAAGAAGAAGAATCAAGTCTGTCTTACCTGACGGGTTACCAGTCACCAGAAATAGTCTTCCTGTTTGGTGTTGAGTGTGCGCACATTTTGTCTGTGTGCCTGGGACTATTTGCGCAAGAGAGGCTCAGCTGGTTTCCCTGGTAGTGAAAACATCCGGTATGTAAATAGAATCTGAGGGCCACACCTCTTCCCGAGTCACGAAGGTGTAAAGGAAACAGAGTCAGGATCAGATGAAGCAGGTGCTGTTTGGATATCTAGTGGTTGAGCAGGGATATTAAAAGGCAGATAAAGTTTGAGGAAGTTGCTGCTTGAAAGCTCAGCAATCTTCTTTTGGGATGGAAAGAGATGAGGACACAAATAGGGGTCTGTTAACTTCAGCTCTCACCCCCTCCTTCTCCTCCTGTCTTGTTTACCTGCTTGGAGTGTTTCAAAGGAGTGCTCTGTTCACTTATGAGGAAGGGGGCAGGGAGAGTGTCGAAGAGAAGGCAACTCACACCCCACCTCCTCTCAGGGGGCAGCAAACTGGGAAAAAGGGAATAAAAAGCTGAGCACGACACTCATCAATCATAAAACTTATTTTTTTGTCTTAGTTTCTGTGTTTTCTGCATTCTGATATGGCTTTCAGACTGTTTTTAGCTCTCTCTGTGATGCTTTTCCTGACAGCCTGTGAAGCTGGAAAGCAGATGCCCAAACTATCAAATAAGAAACTCTGCGCTGACTCTGAATGCAGTCGTAAGTAGCAACAGCTTCTATTTCTTCCTTGCTTACTGATTATATTATCTAACAACTGGAACATATGAAAGATAAATGCAGATTTTTTTTTTTTAAAGAAATGGAACAAATACTGTTGCTTCTTCATGAATAAAGGAGAATAATTTGGAAAGTAGGGTACCAGAGTCTGGAGAAAGAGTGAAAAGGTACAGAATCCAATACTTGGGGAGCCATATCTGCTGATGTTGGTCCGCTGTGTTTTCTGAAGCCCAAAGACGGCTCAGAATCCACCAGGAAACTTTAGAGCACTCCATGCTTTTTTCTGCTCATAACTTTTATGAAGGTACTGATTTTATTTTCTGTCCACACTGCCAAAAGTACCAATACTTGCTTCAATAGCCATGTTATCACTGTACTGGATTGGCCAGAAAAAAAAAAACCCTGTTTGACCTAACTATGCAAAGAATGTACAGAGTATTGTGAAAAAGAAGACGAGAAACGAGAGAGTAAAATGAGGATGAGCTATTGGCTGCCATGGAAACGACCTGTTTAGCACCCCAGACCCACAAGTTGATAATTTCCAGGCCACGCCACATTGATCCAGATTAACTTTTCAAAAGGATCACATGTCTGTATCAGTGACCCTTAATCATCAAAGTTAACAGTAATAAACACTTGAAATATAACCAGTGTGTGTCAGAAATGTATATATTAGACAGATTTTACTTTTTAAATGTAGTTACTGTACTGACTAAAATTTTGATGATTCTCTGAGCTGCACAACAATTAAAAAACTGAAAATCTTACACAATCATTCAAGCCCCTACAAATCCTAAACTATGTTCTCACACAGATCCAATCCTCATAGCCCAGGCGCTTCAGGACTACTACCCTGGAGACTGCAGGTTCATCCCCATCCGACAGGGGCAGCTCGTCTATGTTTATGCAATGCTGAAAGACAGAGGGAATCTCTTCTGGGCTGGCAGTGTGAGTAAAGAAGAATAAATTTAGAAAAAATCATTATGACCATAATACACGGTGCCTTGCAAAATTAATCATACCTCTGGAATGTCACATTACAAGCACAAACACTGCAGAATTTTATTGTGTGACCGATCAATATAAAAATACCACATAATCATAAATTTACTTTCCTTAAAAAGTCGTTGGTAAGTGAATAAAGTAATCTCAGCTGTGAAGGCTTCAGATGTTTGTTAGAAACCATTGAAGAACAATCAACATTATGAGGCTTATGGTAGTCTGTAGCACACTGTTGGGGCAACACAAGCCTGCCAGTAACTTTGTACCCAAATAATTGCCTTGTTTGTAGCAAGATTTAAGTCCAGTGAACAAGACCTAATTTTTGCTTCAACCCTTTAAAAAAATGTCATGTGTAAGGTAATCAAACCTGCTGGGTGTGAAGATAACTTGAAATAGAAAAAGGCTTCTTTCTGAAATTAAGAATCTGGTAGATAAATAAAAAAAATACCACTGATATTTTTTCTTTGCTACTTTCAAATGTTAGAGTCACAGTTTACAGATGTAACAGGCTCACCTTAATCAGCCTCGGCGCCTGCCATCAGGCCAAAAACAGCCAAGCAAATATTGACTGAAAATATCTTTCTACTCAAGCCTTGAATGTTTTAAGTCAATACATGCATGTTCCAGGAGGAATAAATTAATGTAGCAACTTCCATGGTAAACAAGAAAAAGTTTCTGGTAAATGGTATAATGGGTTATGTTGTACTCATTTTAAAAGGCACATCTGTTACAAACTACAGTATAGTTTTTACTGTAAGTAAAAACTATAAAATACTGTAACAATCATCAAAAATAGATTTTAGGTGTGTGAACTATGTCCTGTTGTTCTACTGCATTAAAATGTCTCTAAAGATGGTGTTGTTCAGCCATCTTGAAGTTTATTAAGATATAGTAAAAAAAAAAGATTGAGAAGCTCTAATCTAGCTATTTTACTACTGTAGGTACAAAATACATATTATGGAGAACAGGAGGCTCGCATTGGTCACTTCCCTAGCAGCGTTGTGGAGGAAACACATGCTCTCATGCCAGCAACCACTGAAGTCAAAACTACCGTAAGTGAACCAACAGTTCTGTGCATATTTACAAATAAGTTGAACTATTATCAATTTATTTCTATTTTATTCTTCATTTTCACTGCTTTCATTTTTTTTAATCCAGAACTGGGACTTCTACTGCAACTGATGTTGAATGAACAGACAGAGAAAACGACAAGCGTTCCTTAACACACAATTATGGTCTAATCCATGTTAGCTTGTCTCTGAATACGATTTTGAAAATCATAAAATGATTTATGGGTGTCAGAAATTGCATTCTGATAACCTTGTCAAATAGATGCTTTGATTACTGGTCATTGATTTCAAGGTCGAGTTATTTTCCTCTTCCTTGTTATATATCAAACTTGGGCTCTTCTTTCATGTTTTTCTGTATTCTTGTTATTTGGTATTTAAGTGAGATTTACTTTACACAACATGACTTGACAGAATTTAATTGGATTTTCTGTCAAAATTAAATAAAGAAAATATATTGCAATTATCTTATCTGTATTTAAACATGTAATCATCTTTATCTTAAATTATTTAGAAGATAGTTCTCCTACATATGCTATCTGGGACACTTTGGCTTTTCATACTTTCAGTTTTACAGATAATAAACATTTCAACAAAAACTGTAAAAATGTGTCTTTTTTTAGGCTGAGCTTGGCAAGAGATTTCACCTGAATATGCTGCCTATTGTTTATTGTAGCACAATATGATGGTGAAACACACATCTTTTAAATAAATGTGTTGGGTTTTTTTTTTTTTGTTTTAGCTGTGTTATGCTTAGACATTCAGAATATACAGGACACTTGGATTTAAATATTTTTTTCAAGACAAAGTCAATTTTTACTATCTGGCAGTCATTCAGTTTTTTTTTTTTTTGTTTTGTTTTGATTGTGTAATAATTTGTAAAACAACAAATAAAATGTTTGCCACATCTTGGTTTATTGATTTGAATTTTAAAAATTGCTTTTTAATTGTCACAAATGTTTTGGGGACTAAACAATAAAATAGCTCGACTCTTCAGCCTCTGCTGTTGTGTGAAATTATACTTTCAACAGAATAAAGAAAAAAAACGAGAAGACAAATTTGAGTTTCAATATTTATTCTAAATATGGTTTTCTGTGTGAATATGCCAGAGGCTATAGCCAGTTTAACAGTAATAGTAGAGCGTTGGGTTTACAAGTAAAAATTTACTCACTGTCAAAAACAGTACATATAGATAAGATATCTGAAGAAAAAAAGTGGCTCTTGTGCTCATCCTTTACACTGCACCTGTCATTCTTCATCTGTTGCTTTTTTCCGATCCACACAGTCTTGGCCCTAAATCCTCTGGTGGCATTTTGAATTAACCAAAAAAGCAATCAAATGCTCCCAATGATCCTGTATCTCTTCACTTACAGAAACCAGCACCTTATCCCACTGAAAAGAGAGCACAGCTGGCATTTTGTTAATAAGTCTGACAATGTTAGTTTTAGACAAGAACATTTTAAGCTGTCTAGGCCTTTTCCTTCCACCCAACTTTTTAGAGTTTGGTCTCCTAAATCCAAAGCTTTCTCGGGCTTTGTCTCATATTCACACACTAGGTAAAGGAAAGAAATACATGTGGTAATTTTAGATCAATGCATGGCTATAATTTGTCAAAGATAGGCCTATTCTCTGGAGCTTAACATCGTGCAGACAAAACTCACATGTAATGTTAGATGTTTATGCAGGATCCAATTTTTTCCAGAGGTTACCATGTTCTAAATCCATCAGTGATTGTAAGTTGGAAGTCAGCAGGTTATGTTTGCATTTTTTTCCAACTTGTCTGACCTATTATGTTAACCAAAATGCCAACATATAAACAAGTAGTGGTGGGTTAGTACTTAATCAGTATCAGGGCTGTCAGGATACTCTACATTTTTTGTTTCTGTGAGCCATCTTCAAATGAGATGGGAATGTTGCAGTCTGGCCCAAGACATGGCCGAGGCGCCGTGATTGTTAGCACACCATCAGATGACAGATTGGAGGTGATGTCGGCCCCTAACACGCCAGATGGAAGCCTGTATTTCCTCAGAAACTCTCTTGACACAAAGCCGTGATCATCCTGAAAGCAGAATTAGTCAGAGAGTTAGAAAGGTTACAGCTTGCAGTTTCTGCAGATCTCTGAAATCTCTCCTGACCTGTCTGTCCTCGTGCTTAGCGTGCACGGTGATGAACTCGTCGCTAACACTGACGGACAGCTCGTCGGGCGAGAAATGCTTCACATCCAGATAAATAACAAAGCGGTCCTTTTCCATCCGCATCTGTGCAGAAATTTGTTAGAAGTAGCAAGATGCTGTTTTTTTTCTCAGCGCAATTTCATATCAGTAGAAAGTTAGTTGTGTTTCTGACTTCAACTTAAGCACTTAGAACTCTGATTTAAACAACAAATCTCACAAATGTGACTGTGAAACACTAAGGCTTGAAGTACCATCAAAAGGTGAACCAAACAGCATTTTACCTCACTGTGTCCATTTTCTGGCCAGTTGAACCAGCGCATAAATGAAGGTCGCATCCAGGGTAAGGACCAGGAGAAGGGCCACACCAGTGGCCAGTCAGCAAGAGGTTCTGCCAAGGAGAGGTCAGAAAACCGGCTTGGGAACCCACGGCGGTACCAGGGGTACTGAATGGGAATATCCATAGTGGAAGCCAGAGAAGGTTTTAAGCTCAGAGCTGGTCTAACTTGGCTTAAGATGGGTGCAGCTCTCCAGTCCTACACTGAATTTATAGGCCTTCCCCTCCCAACCCATCCAAGCCTCCCTAACTTCCCATGCCATCACTGGCAGTGAAACTGTGCCAACAGGCTGATCTCTCTGGAACAATGATGTCAGCTGTTTGTCCCTTCATCCCCCTGACTGTTTCCTCTGTCTGACTGTTGTCTCACACTCTCCCCCCGACACCATGTTTCTCTCTCTCAGTCATGACGGGACATTGGCTGGGAATATTGCTGATACCTCTAAGCTTATGCCCCAGGAAATACCGCTGCCCAGTGTTCGAGAGTTTGTTTGGCGTATAGCTTACGGAGTATTAGCCAGTGGTGCACCATGTGCCAAAAGCTTAGATCTATGTGTGGAGTGGATGTGGTGTTGAATGGAAACTGATGAGTTTGTATGGGACAGCATTAGGTGAGACTTTATCTGCGTAACGTTTTGCCATGAGCTCAGATTTTAAAAATTGCTTTCCCATTGGTTGTTCAAAGTAAATGTTATTTGTCCTATTACACATTTCTTCTATTTTAGCTTGTTTGTCTACTTAAATGTTTCTGCTCAAAAAGAGAAAAAATAACACAGTGATCCCTATAGAAAACAAAGTTTTTAAATTATTATTTTATTTATTAATGGAAAGAAAGCTATCCAAACATACCTGACCTTGTGTGAAAAACTTATTGAACCAAGCTAATATTACCCCTTACCTAATAAATACTTGTGCCGTTTCTGGCAGCAAGTGAGGTGTTTTTTTTTTTTACATCTCTGTTGAGTAATTTTGACCCAATTGGCCACATTGGAAAGGCTTAATTTTTTATGTATTAAAGATTATAAGATTGCTGATCTATCTTTTAATCTGTGTATTTTAAATTAATAGTCTAAATGTATCAACACATAGGTAAAATTATCATATGTATATATATATATATATATATATATATATATATATATATATATGATAATTTATATATATAATTTAATATAATATAATATAATATAATATAATATATATATATATATATATATATATATATATATATATATATACATATAATAAGATCAACTGATTTCTAGATCAAACAAATCTCAATTTCCAGTAAATATACTTAAAATCATAAAGAAAAGTACAGCCTGTCTTAATATCACACATATATAAAAATGTACTTAAGCGTGATTTTACCAAAATCTTTCACGACCCACTCTGGGCGTAAAATGTAATTAATAAATGAATTACATTACATTTACATGTAATTAATTAACTACATATTACATTGGGAGTTTGTTTAAAATTAATTAATTAGTAGAAAGACAAAAAGAGGTTTCGGTTAGTCAACTTCCGGTCTGCCGACGGTTGCCATAGCGACGTGCCTAACATTGCTGCCGCGAGAAGGAGTTTGTTCAAAATTTGTTCACAGCTGCTTCAAATGCTTTTCTATCTACAGAAATGGACCTACCGGCTACATATTATGGCGAACTGGACGAAAAAAATCCTGTCCTTTCATGTTTTAGACGCGACACGGAATCATTTTTAAAGATTATGAAACAAGTCACTTCGACGACGAAGCGCGACAACAGCTCTTATGCTAAAGGGTAAGAAAGTGGTAAAGTACAGTATGATGACGTCACGCACCTGATTGTCTCGTCATTTACGTTTATTCACAAAAAAACCTGTTAATGTTATACTGCTAACATTTAGCACAATTTTTTTTCTCCCTCCAAAGCAGTGGTACACTTGGAGGCAGAGGAGCCTCTTTTCTTTGTCAGATTCTCAAGACGTATTTCAACATAGTTTTGTTTTTAGGATTGAACTACTTATGAAAATACGGAAAGAGTACAAACAACGAATACCAGAGAGGTTTTACCAGGAGCACGTGTTGCAGGTTGCGGATATCCTTTGTGAATATAAGGTACCTTAATAAATAACAGTTATTTATGCTGTAATCCTGCTGCTGTTTTGCACCATGGTCAAAGTCATTATTGCTTCATAACGTTGTCAGTCAACAGACCATTTTAGGTGTGCATGATATTGCACACCAAACATGTGTATGTTAACAGCAGCACAATGTCTCATGCAAAACTATTTGAAGCTGACAAATGTGCCTCTGGCATTTCAGATTTTACCCTTACTCTCTTTGTTTCTAGCTGTACCAGCTGGCTCTGTGGCTGGGCTACGGTCTCAGCCTGCTGCAGTTGAGCTCAGTGCAAATAACTGACATTACAGATGTGGACCACTTTATGGCTTGCTTTTTCCCTGAAGGATTTGAACTGGAACAAGGCACCTTTACAATAAAGGTATACAGACAAATGCATTTTTTTTAGACAAGTACACAAGTACACAGAATATTAACAAGTGTGTATTTTTCTGTGCACCCAGACGATGTTTGGTTGTGCCATATGTATCTTTGAGGAAGAGAAAAAGTGCAGCATCCTCAGCCAGAAGGGACTCTCCACACTGCTGAAAGTGCTGAACTTCATTAGGATCATGATGCAGGCATTCCAGCAACATGAACATCTCTCCTGGCTCATATATAATGGTTTGTAAAGTCAACTAGTTATCTGGTTTCAGCTTATAAGATAAATTAACAAGTTGCCACAATATTTTTGTCTTTAAAAAATCTGACTATAGGTAATAACCTGTATCCAGTATTGAATATTACATAAATATGTATAACTCTTGGGAGGGTAAACCAACAAAAAGTAGTGTTAAAGGATCATAATGTTTTTTTATTTTCTACTTTTCACTGAAGTTAGAAATGTACGCGTTTTATGGTATGTCTCTACCAGATCTGTAGAGGCAGTCTTTTGGCCATTTTTTCTTGCTAAATAAGCAAGCTCCACCAGTTACCCTAGATTGATTCTGTAATTATTGCTTGACCTGTCATTTTGGTAGATTTGCATTTATATTATGATTTTTCTATTTTGTATGATGGATTAAACGGTGCTTTGTAAGATATCTGTAGCTTTCATATTGTTTTCTAACCTAACCCTGGTTTAAAACTCTGTAGCTTTTACATTAACCTGTCTATTGTGTTCTTTGGTTTTCACTATATATACCAATGCACATCACACTTTTGTCAGATTTTCTTTTAATTTGTTAATATGTTTGAAAATCATATGTCAATTACCTTCTGTTTCACAGTGATTCACCCCTTTGTGCTGCTCTATTACATAAAATATGCAAAACTATTTTGCTGGTTGTGTTTCAGAATTATTTCCATACTCTATAATACATTTACTTTCTCATCTATCCTAGGTTCATTGTCCATTTACAACATCTGCCGTTACCTGATGTCTATGAATTGCAGTGAGCAGGTGCTTTTACATTCATAGACTCTCTACTATTTCTTCAAATGATTCATCTGAAACATATGAATCATATGTTTCATATGGAAAACATATGATTTTTCATACATTTCATCTGAAATCAGATGCTCAACACAGCATCTGATTTCAGAGATGCTCAACATAGATATGATAAAATGGATTTTGGGAGGAAATAACTTGATAGACCAGATGTGAATTATGATAAAACCTACAGTATAATGTTGAAATTATAATTGAAAAGGTCTGCAAAAAAAAAATTGAGTCGCTACCAACTTATTCTCTTTCACATCTACAGCATGCATATAAATGCATCCCTATTTATGACACCTAACAGGATTATTTATGCTCCTATTCAGGCTCTGGAGTACCTTCTGTGGGCGAGTATCAGTTTGGAGCTGTCCATCCCTTTGATGACACCCAGATATCTGCCACTTATTGTCACACTCTACTGTTCAGTCTGCCAGTGTTACTATGACAACCAGGCTGAACTGCAAGCAGAGGTGAAAGACGTTTGCATCCAGTCAAACATTCACATAAAAAAACATTAAAAAACTACTCATGAATTGATCTTAAATACTTCACCATTACATTATATTCAAATTCAAAAATACTTTATTGATCCCAATGTGAAATGAAAAAAAAACATCATTGTAAAATTAATTGTTGGTTAGAAATTTAGGTAAGATAATAGAAGTGTGCCTGAAAGCATAATCCTCCCTTTTCACAAATCTATTATTTTTACGGCTTTCAGGATTTTGCTAAGAGAGCTCTTGGAAAAATAAACGACATGGCTAGCCTGGAAGACGAGGCTGAATGCACTAATGCATTAACTCAGAAAGCTTACAGGACAGCGTCTCTGAAGGTAAGCAGACTATGACACATTGAAGCAATGTTTGGTCCCTTCCAGATTATGTTTTATGTTTTAGCATTTTTGGCTTATTTAAATGTTTCAAATAATCAGGCAGATGTTACTATCACACAAAAATAACCCGATTAAGTGCAAAGTGCAGTCTTTTCGATCAATTGAGTGAAATTTTAGCCCACTTATCTTCAGAGAGTTGGTTTAATTCAGCCATTTTTCACATCTTCCCCATTTGTGGATAAAAAAATCTCACAATAGTGAAGTCCTCCATCCTTACAAATGGCTTTGTAACCTCTGTTAAACTCAGACTAATGTTTTTGAATTTTCTAATATCAGAGTATGTGTTGCTTTTGAAATCTTTTATCCTAATTCATGTTGTCAAACAGGTTCTATTTAAGTGATTTTATTTATTTATTTTTTTATTCTTTGGATTTGACTGTGATCAGATCATATCCATTAAACTACATTAGGTATGCTATAGTGAATATTACTGAAATGTTTCTTTCAGTAACTCAATTCTTTGACTGGAACACATTCCATAGATTGATTACACTCAGACCACTGTTAAGTTTTTATTTCTGTTAATTATGATGATTTTTTTTGCATTTAACATTAGAATATTACATAAAACTAATACAGTTTTTAAAATGTTAGCTTCATGAAAATTATGTTTAATACCCACTTAAAGTTTTTCATCTGACTAATGAGCCTCAGAACAAATATTATAATTGAATGATTGTATGAAAAAGTATGTGGAAGAAATGTATAATGAATAAATGTTGTTTTAAATATATAGCGATGCTGTTATTGTGTTGACATTCTACACAGAAAAGACAGTTATACAAGCTTGAGTCATGCAGTTTAAATTAAGACTATTTTCTTTTTTTCCCACTTTTAGCTTGGTGTTCTGGTGTTCAAGCGGACAGTCTTCGAAAGCAGAAAACTTAAAAACACGCTAAGAACCAAAAACAAAAGCACCCTCAAAGATATCCCCAATGTAATATCATGTACATGGACATTGTGATACCGACCACAATGTTAAATCTAATCTTTGAGTGAAATGTAGCACTTCTTGAGCTACAGTACTTTGCTAACAGTCATATTTCTTGCAAGTCCTCTAAGGCTTTTTAATTTTATGAAATGTTTGCCATCATGTCGAGCTGTTATTAAGTACTTCTCTTGTTGGATTTTAAATGTTTAAGTTGCAGAACTCTATGCAGAAATCTTTGTATAACTCCTACACTGGACAAAACAGAGCAAGTAAAGTCTGCCTCTCCCCCAGATCCCATGGCCTCGTACCCCAACAGAGCAGATGCTGGTTAACCAGTTTGACTGCACTGCAGGACAATTTTTAGCCATTTCAGAGGCACTTTGGGAAAGCCACACACGTCCACTGGAAATAAAGCTACCCGATGAGCCAGAGCTGCTTGAGATGATCATCGAGCTCCTCTCTGCTGGCATGAGTATTTTGTCTGGTTAGTGCAACAAATGCGCCAACATACTACATTTTTAACGGCGATGTAATGAAATCTAGAGGTGTTGTAAAATATATACATGATAACCTTGTATTGTGAAAGTGTGAAGGCCTGACTGGGAAATGACTTTTTCTCATGTTAATGTTTGCTAAGGAGGCACAAGTACCGGTGAACAAAAGTCTGACGATTACCAGAGTATTTGTCCTAACGTACTGACAACAGAATCCACTCTAGTGGATCTAGCAACAGAAGGTAAGTCTGCATCATCAAGTATATTTCTTGATCAACATAATACGTAAGCATAAGATGGTTATATGCAAGGAATACCAAGGTTTTAAAAATAATCGTATTGAAGACGTGACAATGTAAGGTTCTTCTAATGACATTCCAAAGGATGTACCAGAAGGTACCTGCCAGCTGGCAGAAAAAGGTCTGATATGGATTTTAAGGGAAATTAGAGTTCAGTCAGCTTTCCATATTTTATTAAAATTTGCACTGAGTTGAATGAATGACACTTAAACTAATATAACCACCTAACATAACCACACATTTACTCCCAGTCTTTCACAATCACAATATTGCAGATACTGATTGCAGTCAGTGTCTGCAATATCATAGTCATTTACAGTGACGATTGTAATTACCGGTATATGTTTATGTAATGTACTATATGCACTTTCATAATAAAGTCCAATATATTTTTCTGTCATATTTTTCTTATTTATTTTTTTTGCATTTTTTAAAATATATAACTAAGCACTGGTAGATATTTGCCCTCTCTCCAAAGGAAAATTCTCACCCAAAATGTAGCTTTACACCCATAGTTTAACTAAAGCACTAACTGTAATAGTTAGAATCAAGAGATGTGAAATTTTGTTTCTCCAGGTGAGAATAAAATACAGATTACGTCTGCAGTGAGATTCATCAAACTGTTGTTTAAGTACAAGCAGCCAGAAGCATTCTCAGAACTCACCAAGGAGATGTTGCATATTTTGTCTGTAAGTACCTCTGAAGATATTTGCTGTTATCTACATTTATATGAATGCGTGGCAAAACATTTTGAGTTTTTCCTTTTTCCTGTGTTCTGTATCCATTTTTATAGAAGGTGTCCTTCTTTGACGTAAAAAAGAAAACTTATTTCGGAAGCAAATAACACAAACCGGTGTCAATGTTTTTTCCTTAAAGAAATAAAAAAGGACCTTCATTCAGATCCTGTTCTGTGTTTTCAAATGAGTTTGTGTGCATAACTTCTCTCTCTGCATCAGGGTGCGGAAGGTCCGCCTTTCAGGAAGGCAGAACGTGAGCTCACCTTACTCTACAGTTACAGCAACCTGCTGTACTCTCAGAGAGACAATTCTAAAGAGGACAAAAGAGATGGTAACAATAAAGCTATTATGTAGGTCATTAGCACTTTTATCATTTATGGCTATAAATGCATTATCGTTTACATTACTTTAATACTCATTAAGGAGACTTTGTTTAAATTTTATTTAAGAATAGACTAAAATATTTTGTTGAGCAGTATTTAACTATAATATTGACTAGAAACCTTATAGTGGAAAAGGCATTAGTCAGTTAAGAGTTTTTAGAAACAAATAACTAAACCTTCCCCCTCCCATTGCTTAGCACTGCCGGTTAGCATAGAAAAGAAAAAAAAAATTCAGCTTTTGTAAAAAATGGAACAGTAAGCAGTGACGTATAGAATACTGTGTAGCAAAATCCAAAAACTAATAAAATACATTTTATTTTAGAAAAATTAAATACATAACATGCTATAGATTATATACTGTAAATATGACATTTTAACTGTAGTAAAGGATATTCTCTTTTATGTTTGCAGCAGTTTGAATAATTATAGCTTTTTTTGTTTGTTTTCAAAAACAGCTGTTAGATGATTTGATATATTTCTGTTTTTAGTTGTCCTGCTTATATCACGGTATCGTGAAACCATGCTATTTTTACTCAAGGTTATACTGACAAAATGTTGTCACATACATACTCTGGATTGTTAACCATGACCTTTGTTGGTTTTACACCTATTATTGCATTAAAATATGGTTATTTTTTGTTTCTGTTTTTCTTCAAACTTTTTCACAGACAGACAAAAATTCTTGTCCGCCGTGAGCGATGAGCTTGTTGGCATGGTCGACACCCTGCATCTGTGTGTTTTTGGCCCTGATCCTGTAAGTTTCCATGTTGTGTGTTTAATTTATTGTTGCATTTGGATGTTCTTAGACACCAGACTGAAGAAGTTCTCAGAGGATGGATTTTTAGAATTACATGTTACAGATATCCTGTCCATGCATGTTTTCTACAGGAACTGAGGCCTAATCCAGACCTTGTTTTTGATATTTTGATATTTCTTTGGAAAAGACTAAAACATATCATGCAAAGTCATTACCTGGAAATCCAAGACTCTGTTAATGATCAACAGAAGCTACAGTGTTATGACAAGGTTTGTTTTCTCCAGGAAATATTGCTTAAAAAGCCAAGTTTATATGTAAAAGAAGTCAATTAATAATTTCGACATTGTAGAAAAGGGAGGATCCACTAGTCTGCTTTCTTGTTTTTATGTTTCTTGTGAACATGTTGGCAGTTGCTGTGGTGTCTCTCTGTACTGTGTGATGTGGCCATTATCTGTGAGCTGGCCAATGTTGACTGCATTATGGTGGCAGAGATGATCCACATGTTGGGTGAACATGTTGAGAGAGTACTTGGCCGTATTAATCAAGCAGAGGGATCAGGTGAGAAATGCCTCTGTGTCATAAACACAGGAACATGTAATGTCTTACAGATTCTGCCTGAGATACTTTTTTATTTCTTTACGACAGTTTGTGGAAGATCTGAGGACATGAAGCAAAGCTCCTTTTCTCTTCTTAAGGTGTGTGCATGACTTAAATTACAATACAAAAAGACAAGGATTTTATGTGGTAGATTGAGACAAAATAGTTTTATCTTTTTAGAAGTGCAAATTTGAAAAGTGCTTTTGTCTATGTCAATTTAACACGTTATTATGGGTTATGTAATCTGTTTTTTTTTACCATACAATCTGACATGTAGGTTCAGATTACAACCAGCTGTAATCTGAACCTATATTTGTAAGCCTTTTGCAGTCTCTGATAGGTTTTCTTCTGGAACTGCGCCGCACTTTGCCTGGCCATTGCATTCCTGCACTTGATTTAAATTCTGCTTACAGTACATTCTGGGCTTTCTCCCATTCACTTGGATTCCAGTGTAAAATGTTGTTGTTTCTGTGTTTTTATCATCATCTTTTTCAGGAGCGATGTTGTAATAATTTCCTGTAGGCAGAGTTTTTCAAGAGACAAAGACCCAATTTCAATGCATCAAATTTCTTTTAAGCCATATTTGATATATATATATCATTTTTTATAACAACTGAAGGTCACATAGTTACTTTATTTTGCTATAAAATAGCACAATATGACAAATTATAAAATACATAATACTGTCCCTTTAAAATTTCTGACACACCGTGTGAATTATACGTTGGCTAAAAGATTACATTACATTAAAGATTATTCGACAAAACCAGAGCATCTTCTTTTACACGTTTGCTGTATTTATTGTAAGATCAAATTACAGACAGGTGGTTTCTATTTAGTAAATAGTCAACTTCCAAACCAAGGGGTTATGGTCGTTTTTGAATACTCTTTTTTTATTTTCTCTGAACATCATTTTCTTTGTGTTTGTACAGAACATGAAATATCAATAAAATACATTAAAGTTCTACTTTTTTAGGAGTCAAACACAAATCTACTAAAGAAGGTGTGTGAAGTGACAGAGAAGGGTCTTGATGCTTTGTCAATAGGTGTCTCTGCACTGATTCCACAAGATCGCTCAGCCATCACTGACACTGCCTGCATGCAGGTAAGCAGGTGATCTTTCTTGTAATGCAAGGTTACATAAAGCTTTTACTTCTTAATGCATAATTTCCAATTGAATTGTGAAAATTCAATAAACAAATCCTTTTTTTTCTGCTAGAAATGTAAGTCCCTACATCCCGGTAATCCATCCTTTACACCAGCAGAAGAGCAAAATGGGACAAATAAAATCCCTGTAAAAGTTGAAGAAGAAAAGGAGACTAAGGGAGAGTCAAAAACTGAAGGCCATCAGGACGTAGAGTCCAAAAATGTGTTTATACTGGCCCAGGATTTTCATCTAGGGCTGGATATCATCTACCACAAGGCTTCTGTCAAACTAATGCTGCTAAATGAAGGTTTGATTCGCTGCTTTAATACAGTATACATAGTGCTCATTACCATTAGCTAAAATGTCCCTATCCTTTAAATGTTATTAATAATGTGCAAATTCAAAAATAAAGGACTTTGCTGAAGCTTTGTTTTTTATTTTTTCAGTTAAAGAGTCTGATTTGCTGCATCGGATCAAGAAAAATAAGCTGTCCAAAGCTCATTTAATGATGCAGAAAGCATCGGCGGAGCACAGTAAAGGGGAGCCAGGTGAAAGCAGCAAGATCAGAAGTCTCCTCGAGGTAAAACATTTATACTTAACATGCTTTATATAGTCTCACATGTGCATGTAATTATAAAACTAATTTTCCATTTAAAATTTAATTCTGTTTTGTGGGAAAAATGGTTCGGTGCCTTTTAATCTACAATTGCATAAACTATAGATTTATCTGAACATATAGAAATGCCTTCTGCAAATTATCTTGTGTGTTGAAACTTATTAAGTTCAGAATCAGTTTGTTTTATCTTTGAAGTTAAACGAATCAAATGAAACTAGTCATATTCAATAAATTATATAATACTGAAACACTCAGTGACTTAATTGAGTAAGTGAAACCTGGTATCGATTAACTACACACAAACTTGTCTTTTCAAATCTTGATTTCTGTAAATTATGATAATTTTTCAACCTACAGTTAATAAAACATACCATTTAAAGTTGGAATATTGAATCAGAGCACATTTCTGTATGAAAAAACAACATTTTAGTTCAGAAATATGGGCTTCATTGAACATATGTTTAACTCCTGCTTAAGGTTGTTATTTTCAAAAGGTACATTTAATCTGACAACCGAGCTTCATCAGAACTCATCTAATTTAGTGAACATGACTTAATGTGTTACAAGAAAACAGACATTTTTTGCTCTATGTGGCAAATATTATTAAAATATACAGCAATGTAGTTGCCCATAAACAGATGCAAGGGGCATTAATGTAAAATCCAGGCACGTTCCATACAGTTAAAATGAATACTTTTTTCTTTTCATATTTAGCTTGATGTTTTGATGATGACAGAAACAAACGTTATTCAATAATGTATAATAGGTGTTCAACTAGGGTGTTCATGTACTCTCTTTAGGAAGCTCTCGTCCTGGTAGAAAAAGCAGAGCTGGAGGAGATGAAAACATATATGGCCACTGTTAGGAATGTCAACGAAAAAAAGCACAAAGCAGAACATGATGAAGGTGAAAAAGCTCCACCTCCACCAATGCTAATCTCACGAACTGACCACTCCATTACTTTTGCTCCTGCTGAGTATGACTTGAAAAAACGGGTGAGATTTGCTTATATTGAGCTAATTTTTCCACACAATCTATGTTTTCCTGTCCCTTATAATTTCCCTTTCTTTAGGTGAGCTGGTATCAGCTTTGTGGGCGAACAGTCCAGGGTGTCAACCCTAAAGTCCGCCTTGGTGAATGCAGTTTACCAGGAACTGGGAATATGGTACCGTTTAGTTTTGAAAGGCACAGTGTTTGAAATTACCAATACTTTTATCTACATAATTCATGCAGCACTTCAATTTATGTTGTAGGTGCCAGTGGTTTCTGGTGAGTGTTTGCTCAGGGTAGACGGTCTGCAGTCCAACCAGACGTATGTGTTTGCTGTGGCAGCCTATGACAGCAAGGGGCAGCTGGTGGGCAACTCTATAGGGGATACATCATTACCGGTGCTGGCATGCTTGCCCACCCCAGTGCTTTCCACATGGGCTCACTTGGCTGAGGTAAATTACGTACACAAACATAAACTTTACCAAGGAGACAAAGAAACATAAGGCATACATGTTCATGTTCATGTATCTTTGTTGCCTTCTCTCCCAGGTGGCATTTGAAACAGGGCAGCACGCTGTAGCTAAAAGAGCCTGCAGGAAACTGTGGAGTCAATACATAGATCCAGACAGTTCATCCAACAGCAAACACAACAGATTTGCTTCCAGTGGGTGAGGATGGAAACATACATAGTTCACTTTTTCTCAATTTAGCCTTTTTTAAAATTCTAATGAACTTGTTAAAATTCCCCAATTTCAAGGCTGCATAAGGAGACCCTACAGCACACCTCTCCTAACATTTGCAAGATGTTTCTGAATTCCATTTTCACTGAGACAGAAATCAACATTGAACAGGCGTCTCTCCATTTCGATACATGTGGTGACAGAGGACCGTTTATCTGGGAACAGGTATATATGTCCACGTCTTCTAGCACACAGCAGCCTCATGTGGAAAGCATGATGTCTCTATTGCTGATATTAATTATACTGCAGATAATAGCTCACACAAATAATTGCATTTGTTTATGTGTATAAAGGAAGCCAGATTAGCAGAGACTGAGCGGATGATGTTGGCTATGGACCTGGCGATATATTTGAATGATGGTGGGGCTTCATTACGAGCTGTAGTTACCTGCTACAGGCTGCTGGCCCCTCTGATCTACCATCAGATTGCTTGCGATCCTGTGGTGCAAGTATGCAAAAATGATCTAAAATTATATGTACATTTAAAATAATTTTTAAATTTACAACTGTGTGTCTATTTGAATGCCCAGGTGCTATTAAAGTGTCTAGTGGTTCTGGAGGATAATTCATCTCTTACGAAGCAAAAATGGACCGGAAACTCCTCAGAGTTCCTTTTGCACATGGTTTCCTGCATCACCTACTACCTGTCAATGGTTTGTTTATGTGCAGTTCTGTGTGTGGTGTACTCTTAACTCTAACCCTGGTCTAGAGCACATTTTACTTCTCCAACAGCAACCTAATCGGATCTCATCAAGCAATGAAAAAGAAATAAACAATAATGAAAATAAGTACAGTCAGTGCCAACACTAGGTCCCGTTCTGATGTAGCATGCATGCCCTAAAGATGTGCATATACCGACTGAGTTGTAATTTTCAGATTGCAGTTTAAGTGCAAAATGTTAAGCTCCGAGGTAAGCACTGACATTGAAATTATTGATGAGGTTATTAGAGAATAAAGAGGGGAAAAACACAATTTCATAGGGTTGCTCAGGTTTTATATTTTTAGTTTAGTTTGTTTTTAAAAAGTGTGGTACCATCGGGGAAAATCCTTTGGACTAGCTGTAAGTGGGTTTCTTCCAAGCACAAAACTTTGAATCCTGTGCGGTCCCCTGTCTCTGTCTTAGGTTAGCGTGACACACCCACAGGTGAAGCTTGTCAGCCTATATAAGGCAGCTTGCACCTTGACATTGTGGTACATTTACTGCTACAGGATATTTGAGCACCAGTCAGAGGACAGCTGTCGCATTATTTCCCAGTCTAAACCAGTCCAAAATGTTGGGGATCTCCCATTTCTCTTAATACACATCATGAGTTAACTTAAATAACTGCATGTAGTGAAAACAAAACATCTTCAGAAAGTTTTCCTTCCTGAGATATTTTTGGTGGTTTTGATATCCCTTCCATACTTTTATCTTCTCCTCAGACCTGCTGACTGCACAATGTCTGACATGATACATTTGATGGCAATAAAAAAATATTTTTTAACCTAAATAAACTTTTAATGGTAATTTTACTTTTAACTATCTATACTAATGTAAACACGTGTAAACACGTTTTTTTAAGCTAAAAGGAAAGGAGGAAAACAACATGTTTATGTCACAACAAGAACATAGAAGTGTAGTGGATAGAATGCCCCCCTTCATTTGATATCTTTCTTATTCAATTAGATTTGCAGCTTGAAACCAGGCAGTTTTTTCAACATATTTTACTGAAGACAGAACATACATGCCATATTAACCCATTTAGCAATGCACCTTATCAAAGATGACCTACTTCCTTGAGTTCACTGTTGAGTTTACTTTTATCTTCATCAACAATAAAGTTTATGTTTTACTGTCTTGCACTCACAGGCACTGCAAACATTCAGAAAATATGAGTCGGCCGCTGCTGTGCTTGATTGTGGGCGGAGTCTGGTCCAGGAGGTCTTTGATACACATTTTAAATTTGGCAAACTAGTTCTTCAAGCTGGGAATGTAAGACAAGACACATACTGATCTGTTTCATCATTTATCATAATACTTAGAGTTATGTGTGCATGTATGTATATGAAATGTGGTTTATGAACGGTTCAGCTTTTATGTATCTATGTGTAGGATAAAGCAGCAGCTATAGCTGCAGCTGAGAGCCAAAGAAAGATGAGCCAGCTGATAAAAGCACTGCATGTGAAGAGCATAAGATGCATTCTATCCGAGGAGGCTCTTAACAGAGATCATGGTAATAACAAAAATTGCCTTTTGAAGAGTATATATTCAAATTATCCTTAGCAAATTAAATTATAAAACCTTATATTTAGGTTTTATTATATTTAGCAAAACCTGCGACAGACTGGCGACCTGTCCAGGGTGTATCCCGCCTCTCGCCCGGAACGCGAGCTGGAGATAGGCACCCCTCCCGACCCCACTAGGGACAAAGGTGTTAGAAAAAATGGATGGATTATATTTAGTAAAACCTTAGTCCATCTAAAAAAAAAATTAAATGGTGTCAAAAGCTGAAAAGTTAAAAGTTTGTTGTTAATGGATTGGTATTCATATGTGGAACTTTTTTTGCATGTTCTGCCCATACATGTTTAAGCATTGTGTTACCCATTTCTGAAGCCCTGAGCTGAATTAAATATAGAAAATGTGAATTAACTTTTCAAGCATGTGCTAGGGCATTTCAGTTCACCTCAGTCAAAAATGATTCTTATAAACACAGCTGTCTATGTCTCCAGAGATTGCATGGGTTACCCTCGAAGATCCTGGTGTTCTTTATCGACTGTTCCCCCGCTTGTCACTGCAGGATAACTTTGACAATGGTGAGTAGCTTATCTTTACAAACAACTGAAACCAGATATTTACATATGCTGTATAAGAAGCACTTCACATGTTTTCTTATAGTCTGTCAATAAAACATTAAATAATTTTTTTTCTTCAATTTTGTAAGTTCCCTATGATAAATGGAAATTCTCATTATGTGTTTACATATGTGCACATGTTTAAATGTGGCACTTCAGGCATCAGATGTTGAGTTTACTTATACTTGTGCTTTCTCAAATTGTTTAAAAGCATAAGAATCTTAACTGAATTTAAAATAATTTCATAAAAAAAATCTCTCTCATTATTCAGCCACTTATCAGTTTGGTTTTTCTAACCAACCAACCTAAAACAGGAGCATTACTGTCTGATTGTCTAACAGTTCATTCATTCAATAAATTGAATTCTGTTCAATGACAATAAATGCTATCTAAAATCAATTTATTATTGAATGATTAGTCACGTTCACTCAAAGCAAGATGGATCTTTGTGTGTTTTAAATAGTTATAAAGCTGCAACGGAAAAAATACTTCCTTGAGTTTGCGTCACTGCTTCTACAGAGGACCTTGGAGGAAGGCAGTCCAGAACTGGTGCTGGACTGGGGACTAGCCATTTTTCAGACTCTCTCCAGGTTTGTTTTACTGACATTCAAGGCTTCACAGATATCTAGGCAAGACAAGAAAACTCATTTTAACATCAACTTAAAATGTGTTCATCGTCATGCTTCAATTAATAGACGTGATCCCTTTCCAAGTTGATGTAATTACTAAGTCAATAGTTATGTTACAGTGAGCCTCGTCATTACAACGTACTTCACTGATTATTCTGCTCCTCTTCACTACACTTGCAGACGTGATGAAATTTTGGGACTAGCCACAAAAACTGTGCAGGAAAGCAGCAAAAGTAAAGAAGGAGAGAGTTCGATGACTCAGAGAAAAAGTATAGCACCTCAGGTGAACATAAAATACACACAAATGCACATATTTAGACATGTACAGCATGTGTAGAGCTCATAGCAAAAGTGTCCATACATTAGGATCTTCTTCATATCTTGTCATGTTACTACCCTAAATTTCAATGTATTTCTTTTGGAGTTTTTATTTTTGATACAACAACATAAAGTTGTGCATTATTGTGAATGAAAGCAAAATAATACATGGTTTTTAAGTGGTCCAATAACTTCTACTGTTTTATAGCTCAGGTGAGAGAATCTGTTGACAAGACAAGTATTAGTGTTAAACTGTGGCAGCAAAACTGTAGCACATAAGTTATTTTTTCTTCTTGCCACAAGCCATGTGGGGGATACAGGACACATGCAGAAGAAGATCTCAGTTTCACTTTCTGGCCTGCATTCAAAACACTATGTTTGGTAGAGAACTTTATCGGCACCTCACCCTGAATACACCACCATACTGTGGGTGGGGTTTTCTTCAGCAGGGTCAAGTAAGCAGGTCGTAGTTGATGGGACGATAGTTGGTGCAAAATACAGAATAATCCTAGAAGAAAGCCTGTAAAGTTTGCAGAAGAATTAAGACCGGGTCAAAGGTTGACCCTGTAGTTCACATATGTCAAACTCAAGGCCCGTGGGCCAAATCCGGCCCGCCATAGCTTTTTATGTGGCCCTCTAGACTCTAAAGGGACACACAGTTAAGATAACTGTGGGCTTAAATATTATTTTATCAATCAAATCAAAGCAGTTTTTTTTTCATTTTCTGCCAAATTACACCAGTCAGTCCCTCCTGTTTCTTTCAAATTATCGTGGAAATTAACACAAAATCAACAAATCCCTGCAGTTTTTCACGCTAATACATAATTGTGAATTTGATGCAGATTTTTGGTAAAAAATGTTGAAAAACATTGGATCAAAGCGACTGCTTGCTCCCAACTGCAGGTGGCGATATTTCTTACTTCTACTAAACAGCTACTTTATGTTGATGTGAAATAATTATTCATAATGATACCACAAGTAATAAAAAGTCATACATAAGCACAAATATTCCTAAATTAGTAACACAAACACTTTGATTTGAGTTGTAAAAAACCACAGAAACAATCGCGAAATCCTGGAGGGACTGTAAAGATTTACAATATAATTTAATTTTAAGAATTTATTTGCATATTAACAGTTTGGTTAGCAGGTTTTATCAATACATTTTGGCCCTTTAAGAACATTGATGATCTTAATTTGGCCCAAAATGAAAATGAGTTTGACATCCCTGCTCTAGCTGGACAACAACCCAAAACATGAAGCCAATGAAAGGTCCAAGCATGTTTATGTGTTCAACTAATAGAGGGAAAGTCTAAGTTGGAATTTGTTGTTATAATGCAAAAATTTTCGAAACATTTCAAAGAACAATATATAGAAAATTTAAGCTATGTGTTGTGCATCTGCACAGCTTTTTTATTTTCAGTAAAGCCTTTTTTGTGTTTTACTGCAGAGTGTGCCCACGTTTGAGGAGTTAAGAAGGAAGCTTAGGAAGAAACTGCCACAGAGCTTACTGAAGAATCTGAAAACTCTCAGGTATTGTACGTGAATATCGATGGTCAAGGACACTCAGATTGCAGTGTAGTAGTTTGGACTAACAACTTTTGTGTGTGTGTTTTTAGAGAGCTGAACATTGTGGAGCATTTACTGTTTTTGATGTCTTTTGTGGTGCAACGCAACAAGAAGCGGATTCAGCTGAGGAACTTAATAGCTGACGAGAGAGCAGAGAGATCTTTCCTTAATTACTGCATGGCTACGGCACATTTAGCAAAATTTTACCAGGGCTTGCATCTGATTAATGAAGGGCATCTGGATGAAAGGTTCCCAGTCAAGATCAAGTTCCTCTGAGCAGCACTGTATTTCTGTTAACATTATGCCAATATTTAATTTTATCTTTTGAAACAAGATATTGTACATTTTGTAACCAATAATTTCAGGTTGCAGTGAAGCCTCCTTTGCTTTTTTTTTTGTTTGTTGCTTTTTTCATACTTTGCTTAGGTATAGCCAGATTGATATCTGCTGGTTCTCCCTCGCCCACTCTGGCATCATGATGAGGAAGTATTCTCTGCCCTCTTCTGAAAAAAAAGAGGAATTACAGAAGGCTTCTGACCGTAAGGTTGACATTGTGACTCCAAAAGGAGAGAGGAAACGACGGGAGGGTGAGAAAATTACTTAACAAAAGACTGTAATGGACTATAACTTGGCATTTTTTTAAATAGCTTGATGCTTCTTTTTTCTAGCTGTTAGAAAGGTTATCCCTGTGGCAAAGGGGATCACTGATGAGAATGAGGATCAGCATAAAGATACACTGGAAAGGAGTTCTTATGTACTACTGAATTCTGTTGAAAATGCTGCTTTATATTTTCGCAGAGCAATGGTATACAAGATGCGACGATAAACAGGAATGTTTGGCTGCTATGTTTGTTCCACACTACCTAACTGTTATCTTGTCAGGTACTGGCCCATCGTGGAAACCACTGGACAACTCTGCAGTACATGTGTCAATCTGTGTGGGACCAAAACCACAAGCTTACTGCAATGGCACAAAATGGTGCTTTAAGTAAAAGTTTGCCGCCAGTCACAGCTGATGAGCTGCAAGCCATCTTCACCCCTCTTCTGGTGCTAGCCACAGATTTTACGCTGGACATGCTGACTAAACTTCAGGTCAGCCAAATTCTACTTACACAGATGAACATTTTATTTAAGATTTTTGTGAGTTTCTGTCACATTCTTTCATTATCTTCCCACCAGATTTGGAGTTTGTATGATCTCGACGTGAATGTTGAAGAACTTGAGTCGCGTCTCCACTTCTCACTCCCCTACGATGACTGCTTCCTGGTGGACCTGCGCTGGGTTCGAACGTTGGTGTTATACACTCTTGAGCAGCTTCAATTCTGTGAAAAATGGGAGACCCTGGCACACTTTGCCTTACTATATAACTCATACACACGGTGAATAAATAATAATAATAATAATTTGTTAAAAGAAATGTTCAAAAATACAGAAGATTATACACTGTGCCTGGTATCTTGCAAAAGTATGTATATTTTAAATCAGTATTAGTTATGCACTCCATGTAGCACACAGAAAAAATGTGGAAGATCTCTGGGTCTGGGTTAACCTTTTTGGCCTAGATTCAATGTTCTGTCTGTGGCATTGCACATCACCCTGAACACACCATACCCAGGGAGAAACAGAGTTGTGATAGTATCATGCTGTGGGGACCTTTCTCCTCAGCATGGACGGGAAAGCTGGTCAATGTAGTTTGGAAAATGGATTTGCAAAACATTTGCAAAGACTTGAGACTTGGAAAGCTCTACGGCACCAAAGATACACTCACAGTGGAGGGATTTAGATAAAAAAAGAATTGTCCAGGCCTAAATCCAACTGAGAATCTATGGAAATAAAGTTCTTGAAAATTGTAGCTGACAAAATTGTTGCTGAGCTAGATGCGCTTCATTAAGTCTGAGCTGTTCAGCATCAGAGAATGGTCATAAAAACTTAGTATCAAAATGTGTAAATTCAGGAGACCATGAATAATTTCCCTTCCACTCCACATTTGCGCAGTGTTATTCTATCATGTGTAATAAAAAAGTATGTTGAAGATTGTGGTATTGTGTGAAAATGTGAAAAGCTTCAAGTGGTATGAATGCTTTTGCACTATGCTATGCTCAATGCATGTAAAGCAAGGGTGTTTCATACAGATTTATTAGACATTTTGCAGTTTCATTTTATGACCTAGTCCTGCAACTGAAGACTTTAAATTTGAAATGAATTTATATTTGTCCCTAGGGAACGTTACGCCTTGATGATAGTTCCTCTGCTGGTTCATGCTCAAAGGAACCTGCTTGAGAGAATTTCTTCTTTTAAAGGACCTACAGTCCCACAACCACACCATGTCAAGACAGAGAACACCACTGGGAAGAAAGTAGGGCATACACAAAACAGAAATCACATCTTGCTTTGTGTGATGATACAAAGTAGTTATGTATTGTGTGCATTGAATTGTTTGTGTCCTCCTTTTTTTCATGGTAGATGACTAACAGAACTTACGCAGGCTACCAGCTGCTCAGTGTGTGGAATCGACCCCCTCCACGGAAACAGAACGTTCACAAAAAGGGAGCAAAAAAGCATTTATATAAAGATCCATTTTCACTGAAAGGTTTGATTGGACAAAAAGCTTCATTCATTAGAAAAGTGCTGAACATAGTCATATAGAATATTTATTTTGCAACAAAAAAATAACTCAAATCTTCCAAAGGCAAACAATTGAAAGCAAATTTTCTTAGTGCAAAATAAATAGAAAATGTAAAACAATACAAAAATGTTTTGTGCTGAAGTTTCAGAATTGCACCTCGCTATGTCGCTTGTGCGCGTTCCCCTTGTCGTGGAAGACACCCTGAGCTCTTTTCGTGAAGCCCTTGGAAAAAGATCGCCCAGTCTTCCACTCCTCCAGCATAGTCGTTCATTAATTATACAGCTTTTAGCATGCACACAACCCTGTAAGTTTATTGCTTATTAAACAACAGGGGCATGTACATATGCTCCTCTGCAGTAAAAACTCTGCTGATGTGATTCTTCAGGCTTTGCACCACAGACTCCAACTTGTCGAACTAGAGGAGGTACCAGCCGTCCAGCAAGCCAGGTGTCATTCAGCCCAGCAGTTGTTACCTCTCCGGACCTCCTCCCTGAGGACCTGCTTGATGAGGACTTTAGTTCTCCAAACGCTATCTACAGCCTTCCCGTCAGCCTTAACAGTGCACCAACTGTTGCTGCTGCTTACACAAACTCCATCAGTAAGAACTTATAATTGCTACTATTGTATATTTTTAGAAAGAAGCAGAATGAAAGGACAAAGTAACCATATTTGATCATGTGTAAATTACAGTGTAGGCATATAGGCGCTTAAGAAGTTCTCACTGTCCTTTCTCTTCTCTTGATTTTCCTCAGAGAACCTGCAGGCTAACGGTCACGACTCCCTTCACATTTTAGCTCTGCATGAAGTTGGAAACCTGCACTTTTATACTGGAAACATAAGGTTAGAAAACATTTAAATGGGTTTATGTGGACCAATCAATAAGAATGTGTGCATTTCTTGTGTCATAATTTTTCTTTCATTCTCTCAGTAATTTTGGTATCGGCTTGTTTTGTGTTGCCTCTAGTGCTGCACACTCCTGCTGGCGTAAAGCTCTTGACTGCATCTTCCAGAGCTCAGGTGGCATCCAGCAATGGGACGATGTTAACTTTGAGAGCAGCTTCTCACAAAACATTGTAAAGAAAGCTGGTATATGGGGATGCTTGCAAGGTGCTGTGCTCGCTGCAAAGATAGCGCAGTACGTTGGACTTTTATGTTGATATGCCGTTTTGTGTGTGTCGCAAGAAATGTCCCATTAAAACTACACTTCTGCTGAGGCGCATGTTTTAATTTACAGGTTTATTTTAACCTCTGATATCAAGAAGCGCACAAAGCGTTGTCGGCTGTCTGCTCATTTCTTTAAGGTAATCTGTCTCAGGAATATTATTACAGTGCACTGAAATTTGTTTCTGTAATGTGACAAAATGATGAATATTTCATGATTATGAATTCTTTTGCAAGTCACTCAATTTCTTTTTCTTGTATAATCTCTGACCTGGTGTCTGCTCATACTCTTTAGTGTGTGCTGTATTGCTCCATGGCTCACCCTCAGAAGGATCTACAATATTCCTCATACAGCATTAGGGATGAACTGTTTCCTGGCATTGACCTTTTTTCTGAGCCACATAGGCTTCAAGTCGACACCACAGTAGCAAGTCTTCACTTTGTTTGCCATTGGCTCTTCTTCACAGGCTACTACATTACGGTATTTATTAACATTTGTCCTCAATTTGAACTTCAATTCAGAAAAAAAATAGACTTTACTGGTAAATTCTGTTTTTTCAGCTTTTTCCCATTCTAGCCCTTTACCTCCACTTTGTGGGGCCCGTGTGTAGAGATGTAGAGCGCACAGCTGAAGCCAAGATCCTCAAGGTCAGGATCGTAGTTATTGCTGTGAATTGTTTCTTCTGTTAACCATCAGTGAGAAATTAACCCTATCATGACAAACCAAGCTGTGGTTTTGGAGATTTATTCAAGCTTGTAAGCTGGGAGGGCGAAGGTGCTCATTCTCTCTATCTGAGGAGAGGGCAAACACTTCTGTATGCACAGATATCATAGGGGAAAAGACAACTTGATGACTCTGAACCCTCCTATTGTAGCAGGAGTACAGCACAATGTTCCTGCAGTGGATGCTTATAACACTAGACAGGCACATGCTCTTGCAGAAGGAATAATAACAATTACACTGTCAGATAAAACATACTCAAAGAATTAAAATACAACAGTTATGATTTTACCTTCTCTTTTAACATGAACATCTTTCTTTGCTACCTGATCTGACTGTTGTTTTCTGCAGGTTCGTGCTCTTACAGAGTTGTGCATGTTTACTGAAGCCATTACAGAAGCTATTCAATTCACTCAAGGAGCAGATATTTTTCTTCCATCTGGACTCCGCGTGACCACAGCAAATCGACAAGTATGTTTGCCTTTTCTCTTTAATCCATTTGAAATATGTTCATATTTCTGCATTTTTCCATAGCACTACCTTCCTAGTCTCTGATGATAGGGAGACTAGGAACAGAAATACGTTTCTCATACAACAGAAATACGTTTTTTCTAACCTGATTTTAATGGTAATTGTGCTTTTTAAACAGCCTGTAAATGCTTTCTGCAGCGATGCATCTCTTCCTGACAATGTGGAGGTAAACTACGCAATTTCTATGACTCCACTTTCAAATCAGTTCATTAAAACCACTTTGATGTATTTATACATCTATTCATATTTATCTACACTCTTGCATAAACGAGATAAATATACTGTTGATATGGTCCTTCCTTTCTACTGGATTTTTCTCCTCAAGTTAAAAAATGCAGTACCTATCAGAAGTTTGCATTATTCTCATCTGCATTATTCTCAGATTAATTTCTGGCTCTTAATGACTTATTGGAACCACCATTTTTTAAGGATGGGTTCAAATAGAAACAAAAATAAATGTAAAATTTATGCTGATTAGTGAATTTCTAACAGAAACTATAAATGCTGTAGAATTTGTCAAATAAAATTGTTTTCTTTTAATCTAATCTGTAATGTTTATGATTATGATTAGGCTGTGGAAGACCTTGTGAACTGTGACTTTACTTCAGAGGTCTGCACATTGTATGGTCCTACACTGTGCTGCAAATTCAACCTTGCTCGTATTCAACTAATCTTAGCAATCACCAAATCTGTACGTGGCAGTCCTGTGTCAGGTCTGTAAGAAAGAAGCTGTTCTTTATTAACTTTGTTTTGCCATCAGTGTGTTTGCAAAAGAATATTGTGTTAAGGGCTGAAATGGTACTTTGTGCTGAATATATGCCTTAAACTGTAACTTCTGAGGTACGGTACATAAAAATGTATTTTTTTTTTTACATAAAGACATATTGTTTTTCAGATTCTGAAGAAAATTCTAGCTCTTCTAGCCCACAAAGTCAAGAAGTGTATACAGAGGATATGGCACAAGATGAGCAGGAGAGACATGAAACAGAGGGATCATCCCCTAAAAGAGAGACACCGAAAGTTGTCTCTTTTGCTAAGGAGAAGAGGGAGTCATCTCCAGAAAGGATCAAGGTAAGAGTGTATAAGTTCTATCCCAGTAGATCCTATTGAGTTTGCTAGCTGCAGGCCCGTTCTGTATTTAGCTGTTCCTGGCACTTTAACACAGATTCTGAGGAAGTGGTGGGCCGTGTGTGAAAATGTCATTTTCTTCTTTTATAGTTTCTTTTATTGGAAGGAGCTTCTACTTTGATTTCCTCTGCTACGCAGCAGCTCACTTCTCTTACCTGCAGCGAAGCTGAGAAACTGGAACTGGTGGTGGAGTTGAACCTTCTTAAAGCTAACCTCTGTCTGCAGCAAGAAAACTATGCACCAAGGTACCCACACTTCAAAGTGGATTTAGGAAACTGTTTTGTCTTTACATCCTTCGTATTTGCATAAGTTTTCTATGTTGCCATGTTTGATTGCTCTCCCCTAGCTCTGAGGCTGCAGTTTCAGCTTTGGTGTTGCTGCAGACATCTCCTGTCACTGTGACACCATCCCCTCCTGGAAGTAAACAGGTAAAGTGGCATATGCATCCATATATGGTGAAAATAAGAACGTTTTTTTATTTTTACATGCCAATATATAAATAAAATAAAATACTCACCTACTATTCACCAGGCCCTAAAAATTTATTTTTTACCTATAACAAAAATCTTATTAAAGAAAAATATCTGATAAATTAAGTACATTCCTATATTTGATAACTATGTATAACCACATTCAGGATAGCTCTCAATTTTTAGATACTGCTTCTTTCTCCTTAGTTTCCTTCTTTATAGGAGTATTTTTCTGTTGTGCTGCAATGAATCTTTATCACCCAGAACTCATTTACAGTTGTTACGCCCCCAAGGTCTAGGGGTTCAGGGGCGGTAACATAAAGATGTGTCCAGAGAAAATAAGTGGAATGTAAAATGATTTATTACAAAGAAAGATGGTTTCACAAAACCAAAACACAGTACAATTTAACCCAATTAACACAAAACAGGGGTCTAACAAACTGAAGAAGGTTTAGTGCAAATTAAAACGGCAAAATGTCCAAACAAGTCTAAGGTAAACTTAAATAGCCCAAAAGGGAAAGGAAAATAAAACATACACACACACCAAGGGAGCACCAAGCCTCCCAAACACGAGCTTTTAGCTTGTGAAATCAAACTATTTCAAAGTTAAACAGCTTTGCAGAACAAGCAAGAACAAAATGTCTTTAAATGGCTCAAAACTGCCCAAAACAGTTGCAAGCACCAAAGTTGGGGGACAGCTGAACAAACCCTTTCCCTACAAACTGCTCTACTGGAGGAATGGTTTTGGGAGCCTTTTACAGGGAGCAGGTGAGGCTCATCAACGTCTGATTGGCTTGCAATTCTGGTCCAATGGGGTGGCTGCTCTCCTGCAGCCTCCAGGCAGCCAATCAGGAAGGTGTGCCCTCACAGCTGAACCTGCATAACAAAAAGAAGCCTGCACAGCCTCCAGAGGCCAGGGGCCATAACAACAGTATGTGTTTTATGTTTTAAGGACACCAAGGACTACAGTGCACCAGACAACCTGCAAAGAGACATGTCCAGGGCCGTTGAAGCCCGTGAGAGAATTGGAGTTTTGCTGTGGCTGCGCTGCCGGCTCACTCTGGTCCACTGCCTGACTGCTAACATCCCTGCTAATGCAACTCTTTTTCCAGGTTTTAGAAGCTTTTAGACTTTTTTTTGTGTTTGATGATTAAATTTCTTAATTTTACAATAATATTGCAGAAATGAGTCGTAAGTGTGAGTGTAAATACTCAAAAAATCATAAGAAAACCTTAATTAGTGATGTTATTGATCAAACTCTCCTTATGACTGATATGCAATATGATAGCAGAAGATGAACTATATGATTAATTTGTTTTTTGTGTGTTAATGGCATTTTGTCTTTCAAGGTAAGAACATTAATGAAGAAATATATCAGGTGATACAGCAGGGACTGGATGAATGTCTGCAATGGGGAGACAAAGACAATCAAGCTCTGTTTCTGGTGGAAGCTGTAGAATTAGAAGCACAGAGAAACAGAATTGATGAGTGCATGGCAATGCTGAAGGTACACACAGGGGCAACCTTTTGTTTTCTCTATTTTTAGAAATTTAGATAATAATTAAGGGCACTTTTCACAACATATTAATGCATACTATACATAATTTATGTTGTTATGAGTAGACAGCATGCATCTTGACAAAAGTCACATTTATGCATGTGTTAGAACAAGAGTTAACTCATGTGATAAGGAAGTCATCACTGTCATGCAATGTTAATGACCTGTAATAATGAATTTGTTGGTTGTAAGAAACTTTATTTTTTTTTTTTTTAGTAAATGTCATTTATTTATGTTTTTCAAATATCTATTTTTCTTCTTCAATTCTTTTTCCTTTTTTTAGCTGCTTCTACGTTTTTAAATTAACTTCAGATCTCTTAGCAAAATGTATACTTGGGACTTCTTTTTTATCATAGACTTGATCTGTCTTTTACATGTTGTTTAGTGGTTTCTTTGTTTCTTTTCAATCTTGTTGCCAGTTTTGATAGTTTCATTATTACACCACACTTAATTTTAGCACCAACACGGCTAAAAGAAAAAAAAAACCTAAGCAAGTCATAGCTAGGATTTAGGGTTAGGGTTTGTGCACCTTGAGCGCATAAACTACAAATTAGTCACATCTGCGTTTTCTTTTTTTCTTTCACTTTATTGGTTCTGTAAATTCTGTCCATCAAATGGGACTATGATAAACTAAGGTTCTCCTTATATCTATATCTGTTGTTTAGGAAGCAGTGAATCTCCTGTCAGGACAGACATGTATGCCACCTGGGTCTGTTTTGACTCTTGCTCGAGCCACGTTGTTGCTCAGTGACCTGAAAAAAGAACAAAGCACAACACTTCTCAAACTGACACAGAAACTCTTGGAAAAGAAGGTACACATAAAATAAGATGAAGCTCACTATGTATACATTCTGTCATTGTACTGATAGGAGGGAAATACATACAGTTAACCTCTTGACCTTCTGTCTCAGCTGTGCCTGTTTGATGAAAATATAATATGGCTTGATGGAAATATACGTTTCTCTCCACCCGGACCCAGAAACATCTACCTCCCTTACCTCGACATGCTGAACAAAATTACTATGAAGATTGGTAAGACATGAACATGCATACTGTACACAGGGCACAGGCAGCTATCCATCAATTCATTTTCTTTACACCCTTGTCCCTAGTGGGGTCTGGAGGGGTGCTGGTGCCTATCTCCAGCGAGACATTTCGGGCGAGAGGCAGGGTCACCCTGGACAGGTCGCCAGTCTGTCGCAAGGCACACAAGCAGCTAATTATTTGTGAATTTTCCAATTAAAAAGCTTAAAAGAATGACCATCTCAGAGAAACACACAAAACTAAGCCCTTTACTCATTTGGTGCTTTTTGCGAACCCAGTTGTAATGTCACTTTTATTGCATATTACATAAAAGGATGTTTTAGCCCGTACTTTAACAAATAGCATACTAGGTTTCCTAATAAAAACTTGTTAATGCTTTTGTCTCTATTTTGTGTCTTGTTGTATTTGGGAAGTATCTCGTTGAGTCCTGCATTTAAAACATTAACTGCTTTCAACAAGACTGATGTCTCTCAGAGTAGTTTAAATGAATTATGGTGCTAACTAAGCTGAAGATAACTTTATTTTTTAAATAGCTTTGCGGTGTAATTCCAAACATAGTATAGTTATGGCATGATTTCTTTGGTATGAAATACCAGACAACACAAGATAGGATGCGCTCCTTGGTGAGATTGTTTCAGAAATCAAACAATCTGTCTGCCATTGTTCACTAGAAGCTATGAAGCCCACCAGTCTTTGGTAAGATCTTGTAAAACTACGTAAAACTAGTCCACATAAATTTGCAGAGTTGAAGAATTAACCTTCAAAATTGCTGAAAAATTGCTCTGCCTCCTTTGTTACAGGTTCAGTCCTGAATGTTGGCAATGTGGAAGGATCAGCATTTGTCCAGTCATCACTGTCCACTCCCATGAAGAGTCAGCACCCATCTGATAACACTGAGAAAGATTCTCAAGCAGTTTTCCCTCCAAGCCATGAAAGCTGATGAATGGCATAGCTTCCATTAGACTTTTTGCCATTTTGAGAGGCAGGAGTTTTTGCTTCCCTTTGTATAACCCATGCTGCGTTTCATTACAGGGTTATCTTTGTTCTGTATTACAGCAATACAGTTATAAAATACAAATACAATTTGTGCTGCTAAACAACAAGACTGCACAATCCTAATTTCAAGAATTAAAAAATTTACTTGACTTAAACTTGATTTTTTTTTTCTCTTTACCTTTAAGAAAATGATTTCTTTCTTATTTTCATTCCTAAATTTTTTACATTTACTGTGCTTTTAAAAATATTTGCTCCCTTGCATATTTATTTGTTTTTGACCACACCCTATTTTGAGATAAGATAGAAATGAACCAACTGAATACCTGCTTCATTGGTAGTTGATAAATAAAAGCATAACACAATTAAGCAAACTGATTTTTTGTGATTTTCTTTAGGTAAATTAATATCAGACGAGCTTGATGTAAGTGGTTAATGCAAAACGGTTAATAGGAGGCAGTTACTTTTTCATGAAGGACAAGTTGGCTTTCATAATTTTTTTTAACTTCCTCATGTTATCCTTGTACAATAAAATATTTTTTGATGATCTGACATTTGCGAGAGAAAAAAATAGAAATCTGTCAAAATTTCTACTATTTTAGAAATAGTAGAAAGATAAAGAGTTTTCACAACTCTTTATCTTTCTTGTGCAATATTTGATTAATTAAATCTCACTAAACACATCCTTTTGCTTATTTCATACATTCTGTGCATAAAATACCCAAGAATTTGCATTGGCTATCTAGATTTAGGTGCCAATCCTCCTCTGAGAGGGGGCGTCAATTTTCCCTGTATTTTGGTAAATAAATTCAAAATATGAATTCCGGTCGCTCAAGTGTTTTATTGTGAAACGTCACCGGACGTGGTCGCTGTTACCATGGCTGACTTGATGGCAGGTCTGCTGTCCAGAGTAACGGCAGCCTGCTCGGAGCCATCAATTGTCTGGCTCAACCGACGTTTGTTTGAGTCCGGCAGTGGTTAGTAACGGGGGTCCGCCCGTTGTTCAGGCTAGTGCTGCGACAGTTAGCTGGTTAGCCGTGTTTAAATGGAGTTTCTAGTTAAAAGATGATCGCTTCACTCTCAAGAGGAAGTTTGCTGGATGAGGTTCTTCATGGGGGCTACAATGAGGTAACCCAGCGTTGCTGATTCTGTTTGGTAAATTTGCTGAGCCAATTAGCAAGCGGACGTTGCTTACATTTTCAAAGCTTAGAATCGCGTGCGCGTTCCTTTATACGAACAATTAAAATAAGTTTAGTGTTTTTTAAATTATTATTTAGATATGTCAATCTTGTACATGCGAGTAACATCGCGAGTGTAAATGTTTTCTTCCAACCAAAAGAAAAGTTGATACGAGACTTAGTAATAAAGTATTGATAAAGTCATCTATGATTCTAAATGTATAATATGTAGTTGTTAGGGTATATCCTTACTGGAGCTCTTCAATCTTACTTTAGCTAAGGAAGCTCAATAACACAGGAAGCCAAACCTGAAATTACCTCTGCTGTGTGTAAAATGTGCGCCTTGTTTGTGATGCATCCTGATGACAATGGGCTGTCACATGAAGCATCAGTAACGATCAAATTTATTAAAGCTGATGTGTTGAAGGAATATTTAAATCAGGAGTAAAACTTTAAATAAGGGAACTGCAGGAGCGAAAGCAAAATTGAAATTATTGGAACAATAGGCTGACCTTCCTCGCCAGCGCCCTCCCTCTGCTCTGTCCTAACATAAGCAACAAAGGCTCTTATTTGCCTGAGCTTCATGTGGCCCCAATCACTAAGCCCTGCATCTGTGTGTATGTGTCTATCTGTGGTGTGTTGGATGTATGCATCTGATTGCTGACTTGCAGCAGCAGCTGGCAGCATATGTTTCCTGGGTGAACTCTCAGCTGAAGAGGAAGCTGGGCCTACAGCCCATTGGAGACCTCCGGCGTGATCTTCAGGATGGCGTTGTGCTTGTTCAACTCATAGAGATTGTTGGTAAATGTACACAGATTCACACATGTGCTGATATACAGTACCACATGCTGAAGTAACTCAGTTGGGGAAAAGCTTCAGCAAAACTCATCATTGTTTTTGGTTGGATCTGTCTTAAATGATGTAATTTTCTGTAAATCTATGAGATGAGCAAAACAGTTTAGAAAATTTAAATCTAAGTATAGTGGTCCCAAAAATGTCTGCTTATGTCATTTTTAAATGGTCAGAATCATAATTTCTAATTAAGCTCAAGCTTTTTGTTTTATATGTCCAGACAAGCATACACCTGTGCTGCAATTTGCAACCGTTTTTCAAAAAGCACATGGTATTTGCTGCTCAAATCGTTCATTTATTATGGTCCAAAAACATTTGTTGAGCTCATAAAATCTGAGTGCCTTTCAGGCTTTAAAGTTTTTCTTTGTTTAGAGATTTTGAAGTTTTGTCTAATAGAAAAAATAGATTCGCTTTTGCAAACGTCACAAGTTTTTGGACTTAAGACAATCAAATAAAATCCAGTAAATGGCCATTACCGTGACTGCTGAAGTGGATGACACTATCTTCAGTCATCCACTTCCTGATCTCCAGTATCTCCAGTATCTGGAGTTTGAGACCTGTAGCATAGCATTTCACAGACTACTTCACATGAAAACATCAGCAGCAGAAACAAGGTGTTAGTTTACCAAACACTGCAGCAATGAGTCAGATGTACACTGCTCAAAAAAATAAAGGGAACACTTGAACAGGTGTTTAACACTTAAAGTGTTCCCTTTATTTTTTTGAGCAGTATATTTTTAGAAGCTTAAGGCTGTCCTGCAAAAACTCCTGTGTGGACAAAATGTCTGTTGCTGTCAAGAAAAATTGACGAGAAGGAAGGTAGTGTGCTGTTTTGATGCATTTTTAAGCTACTCTCTTTTCAAGGTCACAGAGTGCACTCTTTTTTTTCCTTTTGGTTGTCTTATGTTTTTATTGAATTGTCAGAATGGGACTCACATTTGGTAAATGCCTTTTCAGTCACTTGGATTTTGTGAGACGGAAGTTTTGATTGGGACATGATCACATCCCTCAACATAAAGTCCCTAATGTTCTTTATCTGTGCTTTTTTTTAAATTATGGCAGCTGGTGAGGTTCTACAGGGAGTCTACACACCTTCACTGAACAAAGAGGAAAGCAGAAAGAATGTGGAGGAAGTCTTAAAGTTCATTTCCTCTAGAAACATACGCATGCCACGCATATCTGCAAAAGGTAAAAGACAAGTAATTATTTTTACACAATGTTTTTTACACAGCTGTTGTTTCTATATATCTAACCTCACTGACTGTCAGTTTCAGTCATAGACATGCCATTATAAGATTATCTCACCTTGTCTGTCTTCTTTCTGCTTTGTTCTGCACATACACTTGGTCTCCTGTCTTTGGACAATAATAGAAAAGCTGTTATTGTTGTATTGTGCTGGTGGAATGCGGTGAACAAAAACTAATTTCTCTGATAAGTTATTCTGCTTGGTCTCCCCGCTGAGACTGAAACTGTATCTTTTGACCAGGCTTTTCGTAAGGAGACCATTTACCAGCATAAAAGAAAAACAGAAACATTTTTTATGGTTGACAGACATCTGCATCACAGGCTTGGTTTTGGGTTTTTAGACATCGTCGATGGGAACCTGAAGTCCATCATGAGGATTATTCTGGCTCTGGCAGCCCATTTCAAACCTTCAGCCAGTCAGAGGGCTGCAGCTTTAGGTGGGAGGAGCTTAACTAGAGGAAACACAACCCACAATCCTCTCTCCACGGTTGCTTTGGCTCAAGGGGCTGCTGCTGCTCTGGCATCTGCCCGCCTGGACGCCTCACTGCCAATACGTTTCGCACGCATCAACAGGTATGCCAGTGTTGTTGACTGTAAGATAATCCCACATTGTAAAGAGAAACTTTTAGGAATGCCTTAATGTACCTTAGTTGCTTTTGGATCACTATAACTTAAATCTTGCAAATCTGTACATTAGTCTTAATTTCGATTTGAGGTCTGATGAACTTGACCTTCTGATTTCCTCCTGTCTGTCTTCAGCCTGTCTGTCTTCAGCTGTAGATTATTATAAAAATAATCTATAGCCAGTAATGATTATCAAATGATTATAATGTGACTATGACCAACACAAAAATGTCTGACACCAAAGTAGACACAAAAAAGGGCCTATTTTCTCTTATAACATTTTTCATTGGTCACGTTTAGTTTTTTGTCAACGTTCTGTAAAGTGGCCTTGACTTACCTGGTGTCTTTATATAAGCAGCTTAAGTAGCTGAAGTTGCAAATGCATCCTTTCTGAATCATTTTATAATTTCTCAATTATGATCATTCAAAATCAGCTATTTTTTTTTTTTTAGATCACCAGTTAGATCATTTTAACTCTAACTGGTGAGCAAAAAAAAAAAACTACCCCCCTGTAATTAGTTTGCCATAATTTGTTGTTTATCCTGGTCTGTTTGAGCCTACACCTACTTTGGCTTTAGTCATCTAAACCATCCAGATACAGATCTACTGGGTCTCAGAGCAACATCCTCAAAGGATTTGCTGACCTCTAATGGACAAACAAATAATATCAATTGATTATCCTCCATTTGAGCCGAGGCTCATCTTTCTTATTTATAGATGATGAATCAGACAGTCCTTACACATAATTGGATTATTTTTATTTTGCGTGTCGTCTTCTAGTGGCTGGGGGTTAGATGGAAAAAGGAGCATATGTGTTCGTGCCCTGGTCCAGCAGTATGAAAGAGGAGTCACAGATGAGCAGGAGAATCCTCATCTCGGCAGGTAATTTGCTTCAGCATAAAATCAAATTACTCTTCTAAGAAACAATTTTCCACTCTGTAGTCATTCCCATTTCTCATTTGATTAAAACAACCATGGATGATGTCACGATAAATTCGTCACAATAAGCAATTAATTTTTCTTTACTTCATTTTGTGTTGAGAGAAGTAGGAAACCTAACAGTCAAGCACCATATCCAGGGAATGAAAAGCTCTTTGTAGGGGACTAATTGTCTGACTGCAATTTAAAACAGTCTAAATAACTACTTGTGACAAAAATTATAATTAAGTAAAACGAGTTCTGGCAGCAATCAGGTAGTTGTTGTACCTGCACTATCATAAAAATGCAGTCATATCTAGCTTGTAGTAGGAAAAGGATTTTAGCTGCATCGACTGAAATTATTTTCAAAGTGAAAGTCCTAAATTATTTTGAAGTATTTCAATCCCAGTCAACTACAGGGCTAAATAAGAATGATTGACCTCAAATACAATTTCTCATGTTAAGCAATTAATTGTCATTAAAACATTTTTTATAAGAAACATTAAAATTATCTGAAGTGCATTGAGGCAAAACAGTTCTTGGATTTAACAGAAAAAAATAAAAATAGAATTTTATTTGCTGTAGTCTTTGACACAGAATTATTGAATGAGATTAAACATAGTTGTGAGCAAATCTTGCAGATGTGAGCAACAACAGCCTAAACCCATCAAAAGAATATATTTAGTTTCTTTGTGACTTAGAAAAGTGTAGAGGCTGATTTGATTGAAGTTAACAAACATGGCTCCTGTTTTAAAGAACTTTGTGCTACTTTAAAATACATATCTTTTGTTTGTTTTACCTTTGCTCACAGTTACTTTTTATTTTCCATATTTGTCACTTTTCAGACCCTAACCTCAGACCATGTTATGTGGTTCATTATTGTCTGTGTGTGTGTGTGTGTGTGGGTGTAGGGTGTGTGTGTGTGTGTGTGTGTGTGTGTGTGTGTGTGTCTGACAGGGCATATGACTTTTGTCTTTGTCCCCTAAGCTTTTATCTTGGTTAGATTTGTGTGTGTTTCCTCAGAGACATCTGAGCTAACCACAGGACTGATACTTGAGAAAAAGAAATGATTTGTCTTTATTTTCTGCAGTCACATGCTGGTGTGAAGTTTTTTTTCCAGCGTTTTACCCGTCGTGAAAATAACGGGTGAAAACCAGTGCATTTATTCCAAGCTTGCTGCCTTCTTAGAGACCATCTCAGACTCACTATAACAATCCTTTATTAGATGTTTAGGTTAACAGGGAGATACTGCGCAATGCCAACTGTATCGGTTGCCTTGGTAACTCTTGGCTATCTGGAGGGCAGGGGGCTTGACAGCATACAGATACAGAAATTGTCATGAGTTTCTCAAGATCCTAAGGGCTAAAACAGAGGAAAGGAGTGAAGAGTTTTGTGCTGGCCGGACTGTCTGCAGCCCACTATGGGGGGAACCCAGATTAAATGGTAAGCCGAGACACAGAGGCTCTTTGACTTTCAAAATTTTAAGCAACTTTAACTCGGATAAGATTGAGTTTAACTAGTGCCTGTGGCTTTTCCATGTTATGCTCTTTTCTGTATGGTTTGTCTCTTTCTGCTCTTACGTCCCCTCATTTATAAAATATATCTTTCAGCAAAAAAAAAATTATATTTATGCAAACTGACTGCAATCAAAGAACACAATATAACATGCAAAATGACTACTAACTTGTTTTTTTATATTGCATTTGCAATACTGATAGAGTCTGGTTTGTGACATGCCTTATTAATTTGAAAATGCAGACTGTAACACAGAGTGGTGTTCTAGACTGCTTTCACAACATTCAGTTTGCCTGTGGGCATATTTTGTCAGGTTTGTTCTGCATTGATTGGTACGGTTTTTCAATCCTCTGGCTAAAAGCTAACAGAATTGCCTTTGGCATCGGTGAAAATATGCACATCACAAACATGATTAAAGCCCCTTCTCTCTGAATATCGCATTGAATTTGACTACAGCTTATTATTTTGTCCTTATAGTTGCTGTGTTGATGGGTTACTTACTGTTTTCACAATTGATTCTCCTTGAATATTTCACTATCAAGTGGTCCACATGCACCAAAAGGGGTCCAGAGAAGTTGGATTGGTTAGGGCGCCGATGCTAAACCTGTGACCGCCTGCCAAATTAAGCAGAAATAAGTTACAAAATCAGAAAATTCCACCACTGGGGATAGACTCGGATACTGCCAATTCATTTGGCCAATGAAACATTTACCAATAGATAGATTAATTAATGTTTTTTGTCTCTCGTGAGCCTCAGCTCCGTCACTCCACTGCCGTCACCAAGAAGTCAGCAGAGCAGCAACTCTGACCGACAGGCGCATGACAGCCTGCAGCAGGAGCAGGAGAGCAGCGGTATGGCCTGTCAAGCCTACAGTGAGCATCAAAACACATTCACTTGGCTTGTGTAACTCATTTATACGTGTGCTCGTAGTGGAGTCATCTAATGCTGTAGTACAGATGGCACTGGAGGATTCTCTGAGTGAAACCTTGGAGAAGGAGGTTCAAGAGACACGGAAGATGGTGTCTGCCCTACAGGTATGGCGACGAGGATGAGGCGATAACATTCCCTTCTTTTAACAGTATTAAAAGATGAGGAGGATTTTATTGTTATCATGATAAAGGTGTCAATTAGTACTAAAGTTATGTTGATTTACTCTTTTGCATTAGCTGAAACTAACTTGTTTCCACATTGACGATGAGATGTTTAAGCCTGTTGAGAATAATAGTTAACAGTTGTTTATATACCACAATAGTCCATCTGTTTTTTTTCCCTCTGATTTGATACGTTTCTACACAATTCTTGATTTAATAACGCAGCTCTTATCCAATAATTTCACACTGTAACCATAGAACTGCAAGAATGTGTAACATTTCTTAAGATTTATCGATCTTTTATTGCAGTAGCTAAATCTCCCACTGAAGGTAATTTATGTCATGAAGGGGAAAAACGTGTTGCAAAAAAACTGTTTTTAACACTTTCAATTATTATTTAAATTATTATATTATTCCTAAGTGATCATGATGTCATGCACTCTTCCAAAGCATCATATACCCATTGTTGTATATGGGTATACAACAATGGGTATATTGTTGTATACCCATTGTTTACCATTCTGAACAATGGGCATAATATTTTCTTTTATATATCTTTTGTTTGAAGCCGAACCCACCTGGAGAGTTTTTTGCTGAAAAGCTTAATTTTACTCTCATGTGACGAAATCACACCGTTCTAGTTACGGCCTCGGCTCTGCAGGTTTATATTTATGATGGTAGAACAGAAAGTGGTTTATTTTTTCTTCTTTTACTGCCATACAACCAGTGGTCATCCATTGTTGCTATGGAGGTTTTGGTCGTCCTAAGGTGCAGCTCGTTGCAGCAGTTTTCTACCAGTCTGTGATGGCAAGAGAAACATGGTGCCTTGTCTATTCTGGAGGCCAAAATCTAAGAGAAATAGACATCTGAATCATTCCCTTTAGCTTTAAGCCATTTAACTAATTTGATATGTAGACTATAAAAAAAATACTACCTGGATTTTTATGTAATGGTGAAATTGTGCCTCTGCATTAAAAGATGGAATTATTTTAATTTCTTCAGCACACCTTTACCAGAGGTGCCAATTAATCTGGTTGGCTTTATGAGGAAATTCAAACATAGTGAAACAAAAAACAAAACATTTTTTTGTTTTACTGGAAGTGAAACAAAAAATGTCATGTCTGAAACCTAATTGTAAAACCTTCATCTTTAGCTGTTTTTTGTTTCATTTGCTTGGTTTTTGTATATTTTGCACAAACTTAACTTCACTTCAAATAAAGGATAGTTTGTCAGCTAATGGGTGAGTGGCTTCACCGCAAAGTACAAATTGGTGTCACATGTTAGACTGTGGGTGTTTTTCCAGTCTCTGTTGCTGCATGGCTCTCTCCCTGAGGATGAACAGGACGTTTCTTTGACATTGGAGCCAGTCAATACTGAACAACAGCTGGTAGGTTTTAGTTTACTTGATTTATTTGTATTTTTTTAACTGTTGATTTGATTTTCTGTTTGTCTGACTCTTTTCGGTCTCTATTCTGAATCTCTTGAGGTTTTTTGTGCTCGCTGCAGATCACATTACTTTTTCCTGAGCCATTTGAGTATGTGCGTGCTTGTGTATGTCACAGAGCGACACGGATATCAGTTTCCTTTTATTCTCCCTCTGTTGTAGTTCTCACACACCTTTTTCTCTTCCAGATAGTCACTCGCAGCCGTTTGGATCAGAGTATGGAGGAGGTCACAGAGCTGAAGGTACACAATACGTTATCTTTTTTATGCTAATATTTTATTTGTTTCTTCTGTTAGGAACAAGATTTTTGTAACTACAGACTGCACTCTGGCATTAATGTTTAATGCCTTATGTTCTTTGCTCCTCGTGTTAGAGAGAGCTGTTGCTCTGTAAGCAGGAGATCAGAAACCTGCAGGCAGTTAAGGTGAGTCGAAGCAGCATTTTTTTATGTTTTAAATAATTTTCCGATTCAGGTCTTGACTTTGTGTTTGGTTCTTATTGTGCAGGAAGCCCAGCAGCAGAGGCTGTGCACTCAGGAAGCATCTATACTGCAGATGAAGCAGGAACTTCTCCGAGCTAGCATGACGAAAGATGAACTCAACATCCACCATGTAGGAAATACATTCAGGCTTCTCTTAAAAAATTCTTCTCCCTTTTCTTAATTGTGATCATGGAAAATCATTAAAACACTGCACCTAAAATTGTTTCCAAAATGGTATTTATGAATATTGTTTAGAAGTAATTCTCCTTTTCTGTAATGATGTGCTGTAGGCAGAGCTGAAGTGGAAGCTGGAGGAATGCAACAGGCTGTGGGGTGAATGCAAGGTGACAGGCTTCAATACAATTCATTTTGTTTAATTAATCTTGTTTGTCAACATCAAATGAGTTTGAGTAGAATAAAGAATCTAATATGTCTTCTCTATGTGGCTGGGAAGCAGAAGGATGTCGGCCAGAAGGACAGGTTACTCCAACAGTTCAAACACAAGCTAGAAGAAAGCCAAAAACTCCAGGTATGTTAATTTACTGGATTGAGGGGTGAAGTGAACTACTTTAATAATTCAGACATTATAACACCCTGCTACAAAAGTTACAAGTTTCTCAGCAAAAGTAGTAATGAATCATGCATAATGGCTTGAGGGTCACTGGTAGGGCTTTGAACTTTCATCCTGAGATTTTTAGAGTAGAGTTATGCATGAGGGACGTCATAAAGTTGTTAAAGCTTGATGTTTCTCAAAATGCATTTCATTTCTTCCTCTTTAGAACTGTATGTCAGGTTTTAGACATGCCAACATCTGTGAAACAATGAACGGGGAGACACCAGCGAGTTATTTATGGGCAATCTTCATACATGAAATGTTCCCAACTTGTGGTCATGTGACTTTCTTTATAGGCTGAAGCACAGAGAGAGTTGGAGCATAAAAATGACATGCTACAGGAGCTAATGAGTAGAAATCTGCAAGAGGTAAAGCTGTTTCTGTGTTTTGCTGGGTGTTTTTTTTTTCTTCTTCTTCTTTTTTTGCTGCCATGAAGAACACACCCATTCTACCTACAGCTATGTTTTTTTTTCTTTATCAGATTCCAGTCAGCGCAGAAAACAATGGATATTCTTACTCTGGAAACCCAACTCCTTCGGTGTCAGGTGTAAGTATTATTTCTCTTTCTATCAGCTGAATACTGGATAGATTTACTGTATATATCATTTATGTCATATTAAGGTTGACATGGTCCTATTGCCCATCTCATATCAAAATTTTGTTCTGTGAGCCACACATGTTTTTACATCTTACAATCAAATAAGAAATCTTAACATGGAACGGGGAGAGGGAGAATCTGCTGCTCTAATCTGCCTCAGGTGGTAAGCACAAACTTATGAATGTTTTGGACTGGATAGCCTCAACCAGTTAGAGAGAAAATCCCCAACACACACTTTATTGCTCAGATGAATGTTGCTAATTGTCACTTTTTTTTTCTGAAATACAAATCGCATGTGACATAGAAACACTCACGAATGGCTCAACTTGCATGATGTGCAAAGACAAAGTGATCTGTCCGAGATGGGTTCATGGTGCATTTTCACTGGGCTGAAAGTGTGTTTTGGTTTTGCTCTGCCAGCAAGCGGAGGAGGTCCAGCTGCTCCGAGACGCGCTGAGGAGCCTGCGGAACAACTTCAGAGACCACGACCCGCAGCACCATACACTAGACACCCTGGAGCAGGGAATAGTGTCACTCATCGACAGACTGCATGTTGTGCATACTCACAGGGTATCACATCTTCAAACAAATGTCCTGGTTTAGGAAACTATATTTGAAAAGTACATTTCTGGTAAAAGGTTTACATATAGATGCATATTTGTTTACACTCTTTTAAGCTTTTAAACACGGCCCATTTCCAGTAGGGTTGAGTTTGGTGCCCTTCCAGAAGCATATTGTTGGCCCGCTTCTTCCATTCCAAAACCACTTTCGATGTGCGTTTGGGATCGTCGTCCTGTTGGATCACCAAATTATCCATGTTTTCAATATCTAGCTGTCAAATTGAGGCGATTTTGAAAAATTTATGAGTGAACTTCCTGTCTTGTTATTCGATCCACCTTTCTCAGCTAAAATCCATTGCTGAACAACCCCTGGACATTATGGTACCACTGCCATGTTCAACAGTAGGCATATTGTTAGTAGGTTAAAGCCTCATCTTGACCAAAATTCTCTTCACCTAATGGCATTTGGCTTATCTGTGTGGGCAGTTGTCACTCTTTTAGTCAATAGTAATTCAAACTTGAATCCATTGTGGAAAGCTATGCTAGTGTTGGAACAGTTTCCAATTCATAGAAGACTTCAGCTTCAGTTGTTAATCTGCGAGTAACTGTCTGGGTCAAATGGTTGAAATTGGGGTTAAATGCAATATTCCAGCAGGATGACATATAATAGCTTCATTAATGACCTCTCAGAAAAACAGACATCCAGCTGAAAGTTTGTGGACTGCTTTCATATTATTATTTTTTTGTTATTTTTCATATATGCAGCCTTTTCATAACGACCGAAGCCATCACAGTTACGTGATTGTGCTATAAAATGGCACTTTGTCCCTGGAAAATACACAATACAGCCGTTTATGAAAATACACAGTAAAATCTAACACAATGTCATTGATTAATGCATTATTATGCACCGTGAAAAAAATAATGTTTTTGAGAGCGATTTAATTACACTCTGAATATTTTTTTCTTTCCATCTGTAGGGCAGAGGGAAATCACCGAGACGGAAAGGTCAGCACACAGATTTGGACTCTTGGACCTCCTTCCGTAAGAATCTCTACTCTGTAGAGTCACAAATTGTGATTGTGACGAAACATTTCTACCTTAAAACTTTTCTCTAACTGAAACTGCTGTTTGCTGCAGAGAGTTGTCAGTCACAGAATGGTTCTCCTTCTTCTACAAAAATCCTTTACTTTACTGGAAAATCCCCAACACCCTCCATGATCAATATTCCCAAGAGGTTTGTGTCTTTGTTTGTTTACAATGAAATATATGTTTTCTTTAATGCTAAGTAAGAAAATATAGCTTCTGTGTACCATTCGTCAATACAACTGATCCTGTGAATGCAGTACAAATAGAACATACAATACGCAAAATGATTCAAAATGTCATAAAAAAACGAGAAAAAATGAATTCTTTTTCTTGACATGCGTTATGCAGGCTGGGTGAAGTAACTCTGAAGGATGTTAAGGAGGCTGTTGATCGAGAGGGAAACTACAGGTACCACTTCAAGGCTCTGGACCCAGAGTTTGGCACTGTAAAAGAGGAGGTAAGTCTAAGACGGAGAGAAAGATGACAACAGTGGGCCACCGTTTACTAATGATGGTGGCTGCATGTATTGGCACCCCTCATAAAGATGTGTTAAGTTTTAAAATATTTTTTATAATAACCTAAACCTTTTATCACTAAAGTTTAGTTTGCTAAATATTGTAGGGGGTTTAACTGGAAACCATCTGAATTTAGATGAGACTGAGACTGAGCATTTCAACAGGATGAAATGTTTCGGTTTTTCTCCAGGTGTTCCTGGATGGAGCAATTGTTCCAGGCTGGGAGGGAAAAATAGTGGCCTGGCTGGAAGAGGACCACGGCGATGAGAGGTAATAATCACTGTTGTGTCTCTCAGCCATTTTAATTACTCTCTATGACAACAGACTCACTTTCTTTTCTGTTTTAGACCTTTGTAGATTCAAGCGGAGCAGCTACAAAATATGCACAGTGTTGGAGACTGGACAAAATTAGCACATTGTTGTCAGAACATAGGATTTTTTGGATTATTAAATATGAACTGAATATCCCTGCAGTCTGTGCAAATATCTGACAGCAAGGAAATTATAAGACTCTGTGCCTTACAAAGGAAAACTGATTTTTATCATGTTCTTAATGCTGCCACACTATAACTGCTGTAGAAAAATAGTCGAGAACATTCTTTTGGACTAAGTGTATTAGAAACTACTGTACTGAGGCTCACATGGAGAATTAGTGGAAAAACAAATATTTTTCAGTTATTTATGCAACTACATTAGCTCTTGTTTAAAGAATATGAAATTATAAACTAATTAGAAAAAAAAATCTATTAGAAAACAACAATGTGTTTTGCTACTGCTTGGAAGACGGAATAGATAGGATGAGACAAAACAAATTTATAGGAATTTGCCTTTTTTTTTTTGTGGGACAAACCATTTTGTCCTAAAGTTGCAGTTTTGCATGCCACCTAGTGGAAATAGGAAGCATTTGCAGAGAACAGTTACAGTTGTATAAAGAAAAAGCCTTAAAGTATCTGAACTCATTGTCATTGGAAGAACACATGTATGCGCCCATGTAGAAATTTAGACAAAAAGGCCTCTTCCCATACCTAACTCCATTTTTGATAATTGTAGACTATATCTCTTAATATTTTGAATAAGATCATATTTATGTTAATGGTTTATTTGTCTAGAGATTTTTAAATAAAACAGCCTTTTTTAAGTGTCAGATTTTAATGTTAAGTCAAAGCAAAATTTAGTTCTTTAATAATTAACCATTCCATTAGTTATGTTGTTTATTTCTCTCTGTGGAGGTTTGCATATTTGTGGAAAATTGTGACTGATCTCTCACTAACAAGCCAGCTGAAACAAGTCGGTTTTGTGATCACATGTATTTAAATGCCATGACTGCATGTACAGTAAAATTGTACAATTTTCTGGTGAGACGGTATTTATCAATTTGTGGTGTTGAGATTTTTTTTTTTTTTTTTTTTTTGCAAAGTATGGATATTTGCATGTTTGGGGAGGAAAAAAACCTTTGAATGTTTCACATTTTGAAATAAAATTTTTGTATGCCGCTTTTTAATGTACATTTGCATCTATGATTCTGCTACTTTATTAATATTTTTTACCAAGAGCTGTATTGTGTTGTATGATTACTTGCATTTAAGAAATTCTTTAATCAGAGATTTTTTTTGCAACTTATTGTTGCCCAATTTATGGTTACACACAATTGTACTTCAAATACATCTACAGAATAAATAGGCTAGAAATATTTCATTTAATGTTTTATACTGTTATGTTTGAACTATTTTTACATTTGCTCATCTATGCGAATGAAGTGGTGCCTTGACATCCCAATAACAATAATCTTTTTATTTTTGTTATGTTAGAACCACACAGTCCTAAGTATTTTGGTAAGTTATATTGTGGGCCAACACAAGATGGTTCATAACTGTAAGAGTTGCATACAGTTTTTAAATTTAAAAAGAAATTAAAATATTGAGCATAGTCTGTTTAGCCCCTTTAATGCTGATACCCCTAATCTAGTGCAAGTACTTAAAGCTTTGAACATCTCCCTAGGCACAATACAGGGCAGCTGCAGGCATACTGAAACATGGTTGTTCACCTAAACTTATTGTAGTTCTGGAAGAGGGGGGACAAAGCCATATAATGTCCTATTTGCATTATGCTTCAGTCAGTCCATGTGTAGGAAAGAGTAAACTAAAGTTGAGTAACTAAAATTGATCAGAGAAAATGCATCAGATGAATTCCTCCATGTAGTGCCATTTTAACTTATTTTACGTTACAGCAACCTTCAATGTATTTTATTGGGATTTTATGTGACGGAACATGACAAAGTAGTGAATAATTAAGCAGAAAGAACATTTTTAGGTTGTGCTGTTTTGTTCTATGGGTATGCCATGTTTACTGCCACCATGTGCCTCCTAGTGGTATTGCAGTAAACTAACTTTACAGCTTTTCAATAGTTTATAGCGCACCAAAACGTGTTGTGAATATTATTTTTTTCAATTACTGTGTTTTGAATTCTACCTTCATTTCAAGCTTCGGAGATTATTGCAAGACTAAACTTTGGTGGCCGACATTTACGACACCTCCTCTAAAGACGTTGTCGTAAACTGCAGTCAACCGCAGCCGTAAAGCGTTGTGTTTTGGACTGGAGGAGGTCATTAGAAAGTGAGGAGGAAGGAGTCCGGGCACAGACTAACTCGGTGCCAGCTAGTTTCCGATGCCGATGTGAGGCAAATACATTATTTAACATCCCTGTGTAGTATTTCAAGCGCTGCGAAATGATTCGTTTAATTCTCCGGCTCAGACCGTCCGCCGGGTTCTCCTGTCCCCGTGTCCTCCCGGCGGGGCCTTCCACGCTCGGCTCTCGGTCTGTGTCCGTCACCGGCTGTCTGAGGCGGCTTCACTGCTCCCGAGTCGTTTCCCTAGGTTCGAGTTTCGGTCACCGAACGACTCTCCCGCGGTGTCCTCAGCTGGCCGGTGGCTTTCAGAGCAGCCGCTTCTACAGTCTCCCTCCTCACCAGAAGGTAAGGTTACCTGACCGGTTGCTATAGCACCGAAGCTCACGGTAGCAGCTAGCAGCGGAGAGCTGTCACACCTGTGTGAGTCGTGACGCGGCGTTTCTTTGTAATAGCTGGATTTAAAACCATCAAGTCGACGCAGCATTATGTCGGCACGAGAGTTTAAACTTTGTAATACGTTGTTTGTTTGTTAAAACGATAAACTCTGACCTTAAAAGTGGGGACGTACAGCGCCTTGCCAAAGTATTCAAACCCCATGTTAGCTTCTTTTTTTTTATTATTATTATTCTTAACATCACATAACATCAATGTTTTTATGACAGATCAACACAAGTTCCTATAGTAGTGAATAAGAAAAATGATATGCAGATTTCACTTTTGGTTATAAATAATGTACAAACTGTGGCGTGGATTTACTTCCACAACTGGTGTGCTTTTAGCTTCATTCATGTTTTAATGTAAACTGACCTGCATCCCTGCTGAAAAACAAAACAAAACAGAGAAAAAAAACATCCCCACAGCATGAGGCTGCTACCATCATGTTTCACTATGAAGCACTGCATGAATGATGAGTTTCATAGTGAAACTCATCATTCAACTTCAGAATGATGAGCTGGATTGATTTTCTGTTTATAGTATGTCCTCATCCATTTCCTTTGATTGGGCTGTTCCAAAAAACAAACAAACAACAAATTGCTTTGATTTCAACCATGTAGGTTTGAAACTATGTTTTGCATTGTTGTCCTGCTGGAGTTTGAACCTTAAGGCTTTTTTAATCTGTTACATGCTTTTTTTTAAGGTGCTGGCCATTTACATATATCATAGCTTTTTTGTAATAAATATTTTTATAAATATTTTGCGTATGGAAACATTTACATTATTCTGTGAGTTTCTGATGTTTTTATTCCACTATTGAGTGTCACTTTATGTCAAAAGTAACCTACCTTTTATCTAAATGCAGTGCCAGAAGAATCTGTGTTTTAAAAAGTCTGCTGTTCAGAAAGAATTCAGATTAATTAGCAGGGATTTGATTTAATACTTTTACAGAAAATGTTTTTAAGCATCAGTAGTTGGGTGAATCCATTCTGACTTAGAATAAAATCTTGATTTAGAAAAAAAATAACTGTTTCATTCGTTTTATTTTCAAATTCTTTAATGTGAAAGAGCATTCAATATCTGTTCTTTTCTTAATTAATATGTTATAAAGATATTTTAATATTCCAGACATTTTCAAGTGTTCCTGTTCTGCTTTTCAACATTCAGATTTTCTATTAGATAAATCATTTATTTTCTCTTTAGTGTAATGTAGGTTTATTTTGGGAAATCTCCCACTCTCTCCTGTCAGCTTCACAGCTGGCAGCTCTTTCTTATCTCTGCTATCAGATGTCACTGGACCCGAGTAGCCACCGTAAAGTCTGCAGATGTGATGAAATCGGACATGTGGGCCATTTTATTGAACAGTCAAATGAGGCGATGATGACGCTGCAACTCTGCTCACAACAGCTGACATTATTTACAAATCCTCCATGATGAGATTATTTTAACATGATGGGTTTTTTATGTGTATTCCTTTAGATGACTTTCCTGTTCTTTCTTGTCGTTCATCAGGTGGAGCTTCCTGCTCTCTCGCCCACCATGCAGACGGGAACAATCGCTCGCTGGGAGAAGAAGGAAGGGGATAAAATCAGTGAGGGGGACCTTATAGCTGAGGTTAGCTGCTGTCTTATTGTATAAATGTAAAAAAAAAAAAAAAAGCATTCCAATACAATCCAAAAGTATACTACATACTTCACTTTTTATTTAACCACCTTTGCAGGTAGAGACAGATAAAGCCACTGTAGGCTTTGAGATGCTGGAGGAGTGCTATCTAGCAAAGATCCTGGTCCCTGAAGGCACCAGAGACGTCAATGTTGGATCAGTAATCTGCATCACAGTTGACAAGTCAGTGCTCTGTATTTATATCGATTCATGGCAAACTTTCTTCTCATTCAGAAAATGACCAAATGAGGATCTAAATTAAATGTTTGTGCAAATTTTCTCCTCCAGCCCAGAGCTCATTCCAGCATTTAAGGATGTAACATTGGAGTCCGTTAAATCTGCTGGTGCTGCTCCTTCATCTGCAGCTTCTGCTCCTCCTCCTCTTTCACCTGCCACGGCTCCGCCTCCTGCAGCACCAGGCAGCTCTTACCCCCCACACATGAAGGTAGGTGTACTCTAACGTCAAATACCATCAGGTGTGCACTAACAAGAGGGTGAAAGGGACGTGAAACTTCTGTTTACAGTCACAGCTTGTGTCAGCTGAAGAGTCATAAGGGTGGATTCTCTGTATGTGACTCACGCTTCAGTGAAAAAGTATTCATACTCCTTGAGCTACTTGTGGCATTGGAATTTTTTATTGTCCAGTTGCCTTCAGATACAGATAAATACAGACAGAGAAGCACAGTAGACGGGACAGGAAGAAAGTTATTGAAGTCTTAAGCATTTTTTGGTTGTAAAACATCCCAAGGTTTGAATGTGTCACAAAGAATCTGTAAATGGGAAAAACTGCAACTTCAAATGAGAAGCAGCCGAGAACCCCATGAAAGCTCTGGAGGAGCCGCAGAAATGCACAGCTTAGGTGGGAGGGCGTCTCAAATTAAGCATTTGAGTTTTTATTCATGCCCTCCATAACTCTGGCTTTTATGGAAGAGTGGCAAGAAGCCGTACAAAAATAAACTTTACAGTTTGACAAGCTTTTGGGATGCTACTCTTTTTTTTTTTATTGCTTTCTTTCAACTTTATACTTTCACTGCTTGGTGTTTGTTTCACAAATGAAATACATTGAAATTTGTGGTTGTTATGTGGCAAAATGGGACTATTGAAGGGATAAGAAGTTTTTTCTGACTGATTACAAGGCTCTGAATTTGTGCTCTCTAAACCTTTGGCTGTTGTGTACTACAGATTGCACTTCCTGCACTCTCTCCCACCATGACAATGGGAACAGTGCAGCGCTGGGAGAAGAAGGTTGGAGAAAAGTTGAGCGAAGGAGATTTACTGGCTGAGATCGAAACTGACAAGGCAACTATTGGTAGGTCCAAATGGAGTAGGAGTCAAACCTGAATGGTGGGTTGGGTTGATTTGTACAGATGTATTAAACAAAATGTTTTTTTTCCATCTGTAGGATGTTTTTTTTCAAATTGCATGAAAATTTAACATCTCCTGTTTCTGCGCAGGCTTCGAGGTGCAGGAGGAGGGATATCTGGCTAAAATCCTGATATCAGAGGGAACTCGGGATGTTCCTCTGGGAGCGCCGCTCTGCATCATCGTAGAGAAAGAAAGTGACATCGGTGCCTTCAAGGATTACGTAGAGACCGGGGTGGGAGACGTGTCCATGCCACCTCCTGCTCCCGCTCCCACTCCTGTCACGGTGGGACATTCATAAAGTTTCTTCTCAAGCTGTGTTTACACGTGGATAAAAATCAACACATTTCAGTTGTATAGGTTAATTAGGGGTTGGCGATGTGAGAGCAAAGCACTAAGTTAATTAAGCAAGAGAATAACATTCTGCATCTTTGTAGAGAAAGTTATGAATACCTGGAAACATAAGAGAATCTGCTTTGAGTCAAATGATCAACAGGTCCTATCAAAACAGGAATCTGTCCATGGCTGTTTTTTGCACTGTGCAGACCCATCAGTTGTTAAATAGGTAGAATATACACTAACTCTAGTGATGATGATGTTGTTGTTTACCTTATAACAAAAATTAGGTTTCTTATTAGGCCAACCACTATGAGACAGAGCGCACTTGAAATCAGAGTCTTGTTTTATTTTGGTATTTTACTACATCACCCACCTTTCTGATCAATGCATTAAAACAAACCCAGGTTTCTCTGTGATACAAAGTGTTTTTGTCAAGTTGAGCCAATGTGTAATTGAAAGTAGATTGATGAGCGTTAATAGTAACTGGCTCAACTTGACAAAAACACTTTGTATCACAGAGAAACCTGGGTTTGTTTTAATGCATTGATCAGAAAGGTGGGTAAACAACAACATCATCAAACCTGATATTAGTCAGTTTCTGCAGCAATCTGGATAAGACCTCTCATGATTCAGTATTTAAAAAAAAAAAAAACTTTTGTGAAGTTATACAATAAAAAAAGTAAATATCAGTCGGCATCCTATATATGTATAATTTTTAATATGTCCAATAGTCCACTTCTGCATTTTTCTTCAAAGCATTTTTTGCCTCTCTTTCTCAGAGGTATTTTTAGTACTGATCAGATTGCTGAGAAATCTGACCAGTGATCATGTGCTCTGTTTCTGGTTGGGGTTTCTTACTTTTATTCACAAAAGTTTTTTTTTTTGTTTTTTTTAAATACTGAATCATGAGAGGTCTTATCCAGATTGCTGCAGAAACTGACTAATATCAGGTTTTGTTTCTGGATGTTTGTTGCAGGCTCCAGTTCCCAGTGCTGCTCCAGCAGCTGCCGCCGCCCCAGCAGTACCAAGGAAAGGCCGCGTGTTTGCCAGTCCACTGGCCAAGAAGCTTGCTGCTGAGAAAGGAATTGACCTGGCACAGGTCAGCGGTAGGTAACCGAGGCTAACCAAGCTAACTGTGGGCAACTTTGATGTTATTACAAAGAACAATGTAATCATGGTACTTTTATTTTGTTTTCATTCAGGATCTGGTCCTGATGGACGCATTACCAGGAAAGATATTGAAAGCTTTGTTCCACCAAAGGTTGCTCCTGTGAGTGAAGGCCAGCTTTGTTTGTTTAAAGAATTTTTTCTCTGCCTTTTGTAAAGCTTTATTTGACGAGTGTAGTTGATTCAAATTTTTTTCTTAATATCTATAGTATATAAATAATAATGAAAAAGAATGGCCAATAATTTAATCAGGAGTCGAGGTGACATCATAGAGCAGTAGGAATGAAACAAGGTTGATTATTATTTACAAAGATAAACAAAATTGGTGCTTAGATTTCAAACAAACTTTATCAACTTAAATTACCATTAATTGATAAAACATCAGTCTGTATATCCCCAAATTATTGATGACTAACTAAATAAATAAAAAATCAATTAATCAAAATCAAGCAGGGATCTGTAAGCTGCTGCTCTGGGGTGACAACAAAGTCCTGGAATTGTTTTCAAATCTAAAGGCATTGGAAGTGCTATTCTTTTGGTTTATGACAAAAAATGGATTCACATAAGAACTGTGCTTCTCAGTTTATTTCGATTGAGAATCTAAATAAAATGTCCCAAAGTCACTGGAACGTATGTATGCGAGGAAAGCACCACAACAAAGAGGAAGCTACAAAAATGACAGAAAAACATTTGGACTCATTTAGGTTTTCACCAAATAAATTTCGAGTTGAAACATGGCTTCAAAAATTGGAATCGAATTACGTTTACTGTAATTTGTTCAGGCATGCCTTAAGCGTAACGTTTCGCTCTCTCCCACAGCCTCTACAGACTCTAAACATATTACTGAAAATACAGTTTTTACACCTTTTCTGCTCCCTCTGTCTATTTTACCCTCCTGGTTATGCAGTAAAGCATTCAGTGTTGGAAAGAAAGATTGGATTTTAAACCAGTCAAAAAGTCAACATCCAATTTCGCTTTGATTTTTTTGTTTTTCAGGTTAGATTTTGGTATCTAACCTGTTTTTATTTGCTATTCTTTATTTTTTAAGTAACTAAACTGTTCGTGCCTTAATGGTTTTCTGCTGATTAAATCCTTTCCTCTGGCAGACTGCAGCTGCTGCTCCCAGTCCCACCGCTGTCGGAGCCGCTCCTGCAGCCGCTGCAGCTCCGGCTGCTCCAGCTGGCACCTTCACAGACATCCCCATCAGCAACATCCGCAAGGTGAGAGCCAACACCTGACTTCTACTCCCTCCGTGATGACTTTCCGCTCTGCCGGCAGCCGGGCTTTAGGACGGCCTCCTTCTCCACTGGCTGCGTTCAGAGCTTTGAAGTAAACACCCTGAGGAGGTTTCACAGCGATACTTTATCTGTGACCTGCGCTTCCACATTTTGCCTTACAGGCAGGCAACTACCTTTATCAGCCCAGACTGGATATGCACACCTCTTAACGTCTCTCTGTGATGAATTATGGATCAGAGCTGAAGTGCGTATATCTGTCTGTCCTCCAGGTCATCGCTCAGAGACTGATGCAGTCCAAGCAAACCATCCCGCACTATTATCTCTCTGTAGATGTTAACATGGACCAAGTGCTTGAACTTAGAAAAGAGCTCAATGAGGTTAGTGCAGCTTCTAAGCAGTCATGCGAGGTACTTTTTAAAAAAAAAAAAATTTATGCAACACATTAAATTACTGTTGAAATGAGCAAGTGAACATGCTGTCCCCACTCTGCAGGAAGTGAAAGCCCAGAATATCAAGCTCAGTGTGAATGATTTTATCATCAAAGCCAGCGCTCTGGCCTGCCTCAAGGTTCCTGAGTGCAACTCCTCCTGGTTGGACACAGTCATACGGCAGTAAGTAGAAACAAGAGTTAATTTTCGTTCAGATGTTGGCATTGTCATTACTTAAATGTAATTGAATTGAATTCCCATTTTAGCCGTCTGTTGTTTTAGTTAACTAAATTACCAAATAGCGACGCAACAAAGCAAACTGTCACCCTCCTAAGAGCAGAAAGTCAAAGATTCATACTTGCATTAAGGACATTAACCCTGAAATTGAACTGTTGTCTACAGTTTGTCAAACAGAAAAATGACACTTTAAAATTAAGTATATTTCTGAGGACTGAATTGTCCCTTTTTTCTTTTTTATTTTTGGATTATTTAATCCAAAATAATTTTTTAAGAACCGTAATATAAGAAAAGCATTTACAATTTTGTTTTCTTGCTTTCTTAATTTAAATAATTAAATTAAAAATGTAATTATTTATACTTGAACAGGCTTTTCCTGTTCCTAATGCTAAAAGTTGACGATTTTAAACATTCCTAAACCTCTCATACTAGAGATTAGCACAGCTAACATTGCAGAAATAATTTCAAGAGAATACAGAATCGATCATTCTCTCTTGAGATTTTCAAAAAGCTGCCAACATTTCCACATCCAACATTTTCTAATATGTATAAATTGGATGGTACAGGTATTTAAATAAAGGAAATTCATGAATCATTGACAATATTTGGAAAAGTACATTCATAAATTTCTGTGATTATTTTTAAGAGAAGATTTTTAAGGGTGAGGCACAAAGCTAATGTGTTTTAACATGCATAACAAATCCCTTAGTAACTTCCCTGTGCGTGCATTTCGAAATAAATGTTTTATCCACCAAACTCCTCAACCTTAATAAATCTTAATAAGCAAGTTAGAATTTGCAGCTTCATATTTGAGCCAGCAGAGGGCACTCTGATGCTTTTCTGGCTCAGAAACACATCGATTACGTCACTATTGACTGCTTTTCTCCAGGAATCACGTGGTGGATGTGAGTGTGGCGGTGAGCACCGCCAGCGGTCTCATCACGCCCATCGTTTTCAACGCCCACATCAAAGGCCTCGTCGCCATCGGCTCTGATGTGGCGACTCTCGCAGCCAAAGCCAGGGAGGGCAAACTGCAGCCTCACGAGTTCCAGGTGCATCGCCTTATCAGCTGGAATCTCATGATCTAATCATATCCATTCATTCATTAACTAACATTTATTAATGTTACGTCTTCTAGGGAGGAACATTCACAATCTCCAACTTGGGGATGTTCGGTATCAAAAACTTCTCGGCGATCATCAACCCGCCTCAGGCCTGCATCCTCGCTGTGGGAGGCTCCGAGAAACGTCTGATGCCCGCTGACAACGAGAAGGGGTGGGTGTCATGGCAACAGCTGCTTTGATAAAAACGAACAAAATGCTTATAATGCAAAGCTAACCCCGGTCACCCTGGCGGTTTCGCAGGTTCGACGTGTCCAGCATGATGTCGGTAACGCTGAGCTGCGACCACCGGGTGGTGGACGGAGCAGTCGGAGCGCAGTGGCTAGCAGAGTTCAGGAAGCTCCTGGAGAAACCGGTCACCATGCTGTTGTGATCAGACTGAACCGCCACAGAGCGGCGGCAGCGGGCGCAGAGCTCACACTGAGGAGCTCTGGTTGGCCCGGAGCCTCGTGTGACTGGCTGGCCTGCCATAAGGTCACTCCCACTTAGCCCGACGGGGGAAGAGGCAGAACTCACTCCTATTTCCTGTCTGTCCATTTCACTGTCTCTCCTAGCTTTCCTTCCTGTCACTCTCTTTCACTATTTTTATTTATTTTGGCCCCATCCTACGAGAGACCGGAATTAGGCTTTAGGAATCCTGGAAAAAAGACTTTATGTCGCTGAAATACAGAGAATATTTTACAAAAACAAATGTTACATGTCTCTCCACTTAGCATATTAACCCTAAAACCAGTGGGTGTGTGTATTTCTGCAAACTGTTATGTGTCGGGGTGAACATGGTAAAATATAAAATGAAATTGACAGATAAACGGGCCAAATTTACACACACACACACACACCTGCATTCAGTGGCCATACACATACAGTTGGAATACTTTATGCTTTTTCTGTGAGTTAAAACTACGGGGTGTGTATAATAATAATCACTGTGGAAACACACGGTGTTGTATATTTATGTATATGGTGTTGAGCTGTTTGGTTAAAGTAACCAAGTTCCTTAAAGACCTCACCATAGAAATGACAAGCTCGTCTAGCTCTGAGGGGTAAGAGACACGGAAAGATTTGACCAATTTCTCTCCATTTTGTTCTATAGTGTCAAACATTTTGTTGATCTTGCAGCTAAAACGCACAAACCCGGTGCTGGATGTTGTTCATAACAGCAAAGGAATAAATTGGGAGATTCTGACCTTCTGCACAGACTCTTTTGATTTGGCTCACAAGGATGAAGTCGTCGTTTTAACTGTCCGGTTACAGGTTCATTTTTAAGGGTTATTGAAACGTAAATTTATTTCAAGACAAAGTGATACATTTCAACAATTGTTCAGTTTTAATTTTGACAATTATAGGTTATGACTTCTAATTATAGGTTATAGGTCATGGCAAACAAAATACAGTCTCAGAAAATGAAAACGTATGCATCCTTTTGCATTCAATACTTGGTGTGTGCTGCTTTTTGTATCAGTGTTACATGGCGTGGATGTGGGGCAAGTCAGGTGCCAACTTCCTACTACCAGAGAAAAAAGAAACCAAGTTATAGAAGACCATTTCATTTTATCGTTTTCTATCTGGTGCTTTTGTGCCTCCCCTTTCTATAGTGACTGTAGGCAATATGACCCATATAAAGAAATACCTCTTAAAGGCACAGTTGGTACTTAAAAACCGTTTCAGGCGATTGCCTCGTGAAGCTGAGTGAAGAGAGTGCCATCAGTCTGGAAAGCTGCTATCAAACAACAGTTATTTACTGCAAAGCTTCACGTGTGTATGTCTGAAGTAATAACATCTAACCTAGAGAATAAAGTCAATCCAGTGACTAGAAAGGTGTGTTTTAACATTTCAGTACTTCTTTCTTACAGTATTCTACTCTATCCCAACAGACAATGGTTAAAAAAACAAAACAACTCTTCTCTGTGGACAATAGTACTGGGATACTAGTAGTAGTTCATGGTAGAGCTGAGCCTTGCTACGCACTGGTTGCTCGTTTTAACCCTGTTGGTAAAACTTTGAATGAAAAATGAAAAAATCTCCACATTTTTATTTCACATTCTGCTCTGTTGCCATGTCCGGTCAACAAGACATTTCAGATACTGTCTCAATTAGGTGACAAAGTAAATGCGCTGTATCTCCCAACAGTCAGGGCCGTGCAGAGACCTCTGGAGGGGCAAGGGCTCAAATTTAAAAAAAAGGGGCACAGTGAACAAAAACTCCATACAACAACATAGCAACAACCCATATTAATCAAGAATCTAATTACGTCCTACTATACCATTGCCATCATGTGGGGACAATGCAAAGCAAATGTGTATTTTCCCCAACAGGTATAAAGTTGCTGTTTCTGCTGCTGACAGTCCTGGAGGGCTGAGCTGATCTGAGACTGTAGCTGTTAAACAGACCAGAGGAGAGAAGGTCAAAGGTTATGAAGTTATGAAATAAGCTAATTTACTGCCATTTTACTAATTAAGCCCTAATAATATCTATTTGACCTCTAGAATAACTTGGAGACTGATTTATAGATCCAAAAAGCTCAAAGGGGTTAACTCTATATAATAGTTTGATGTTAGCACCTCTGAGACCTAGAATTATAAGACTGAGACTGAGGCACAAACAACAAAAAAAAACAACTCAAAAAGGGCACTATGGGCATCAAGGATAAAAGGGGCAGGGGCTCAAGCCCCCTCGTCCCCCCCTCTGCACATGTCTGCCAACAGTTTTGGGTTATCCCTACAGATCATTGATCAGGTTCTCCAATCGTTGAACACAAACTCTTTGATTTCGTTCCTACTAAATATTCAGCTGTTATTGTATTATAACAATAACAGAGTTTATGGCTGCAGACCTCCAAACTTTAGTTCCAGTGAAAGAAGCTGGTGTTACTTTAAGGTACTTTGGACATTGTGGAAACGGTGTGTGGACGACCCTGTTTGTTTGAACATAACTGTCTGAATGCACAAACCGGGTCTATAAAGACATTGATAAGTGGGATTGCTGTGGGAAAAACTGCACTGGTCTTGTGGAAGGCCTTCCCAGAAGAACTGACAGCTGCTGTATCTGTAACAGATTCCCCCACATCATATTAAGTAGACTAAGAATGGGAGGAGGTCACTTAAGTTCACTTAAGTGCAGGCAGGTGACGTAATAGTTGTTAAATGTTGTCAACTTTAACCACTATTCACAAGGCAATGGTGTTAAAAAGCGAAACGGATGTCTTCAGGACAAACTACGGCGATCTTTTTGCTTTCATAGACGCCATGAAGACAACCAGGCAGCGACTAGCAAACTCCCTTTCTTCTCAGCACCATGGCAACACGGTGATCTCGGAGACTCCAAACAAACCGAGAGAGAAAACATAATAGCTGCTGTCAGAGACGAGAACGTAACTCAAAGGTCAAGTCAGAAAAGCTGAAAAGGGCACATGTTGCTCTACTGTACCTCCTAGAGCAGGGGTCTCAAACTCCAGTCCTCGAGGGCCGCAGTCCTGCAACTTTTAGATGTGCCTCTGCTGCACCACACCTGAACAGAATAATTAGGTCATTAAGGCTCTGGAAAACTGATCTACACAAGGAGGAGGTCATTAAATTATTTCAGTCCAGTGTTTTGTATCTGTGGCACATCTAAAAACTGCAGGACTGCGGCCCTCAGCTTCACAGTAAAGCACAAACAGGTGTAGCCGCATGCTAGTGCTCAGCATTCCTGCATGCATGAAGCTGATTAATTAATGCTGCTTAATGAGGCTTATTAATCCTGACACGCTGACTGGCTTTAACTTCCCCCCCCCCCTCGTGGCATCACTGTGAGGCTCACTCGCGACGTTTTGTTGTGGGCTTAACATTTTTGGATGATCACAGGGAAACTTTGTGGCGGATCAACTCATGTGAGTCACAAACAGATTTTATGTAAATCCATCAAAAGGATGGATCGGCTCCGACTGCATTCTGTTTAGCCCTGCAGGTCAGAACCCGAGGATCTCCTTATCATCGCACGGCTCACTTGGTGGTGTCGGGAACTTGTCTTTGAATATTTCTTCACGCCACTGACAGCCTCAGATCTTTCACTGCCTTGAATCCGTACACGACTGCTGCACAATGAAAAGCTAAAGATACTGTTTTCTTTTTTTTCCCCCAGATATATCTAAATTTGGTTCTCAACAGAGAGAAAAAAGATTCATTTTTTTCCACAAAATCTGAATGTTGTAGTTGGAAAAAAAAAAAAATCAAAGTTAACAGCACTTAGTTTTATGTAGTAAGGTAGAATATGGAGTTTAAAGTCAGATTTAATTTTACAACTTAATTGTTGCAGATAATTCACAAAATTTAAATGTGAGAAAATACAAAAAAAAATCCAGATTTTAAAATGCTGGTCTTATTTATTACTGACTGAACTCTGTCTTAATTAATTTTCCGTCCCACAATTAATTTGGCTTCAGGAAACAAAGGTGAAGCCTGGGTTGAAAAAGGACTGGAGTGCTGCACTTTTTGTTAATATGTAAAAAAAAAAAAAAAAAAAGCAATATTAGCAGTGTGTTGTAATCCACAACAGACTTGTATTTCCATCCAGGATTTCCTTGATACCTAAAGAACTTGGTCCGTATGTAAAGTCCTTTTCTTTTCTCAACCATCAACTGAGCTTAACTGATAAGTGAATAGTTTTAATCTCTAAAGCATCTGTTGAATTCAATTGCATTCATTTGCAAAACTGCAGAAGCCTTTTTTTTTTTCATGTCTTGCAGTATTTGGGCTGATCTGGAGTCTTTGTCTCACCATGTACTGTAAATCATAATTGTTTATTTTCATTTTATATGTAAAAACATCCTGGAGCCGCTCCTGTTTCTGAGCCGCTGACGGTGGAGAACGTTCTCGTCGTGGCTCTACAGAATCACTCGACCTGGAGCAGCTGAGTGAATTCCTGCTGGGGTGAATCTCAAAGCAACCGCTGCCGTCCGTTTGGGGTTTAAGCGGTTAATTGTGGCAGCTCCTTAGTCGTTCACCTGACAACTCCATTGCAGTTTTTTTTTTTTTTTTGCAGTCAGAGGGGAAGAGGAGAGAGGACAAAGGGAGGAGGGGGTCGCTGAGCTGATTAACCATGCATGCTCATTTGTTGTCCTAATTTGTGCCACTAGTTTGTGGGCAGTGAGAAAGCTCTGCCTTTCTGCCTTCCCTGTCCATCATGGCTTCTCCCGTAAGGTGGATTCTCTGGACTTTGCTTGTGTGTTTTGCAGCTTTGCAGAACGGTGAGTCAGCCTGTTTGTTGCTTTGAAACAAATATAAGACATTTTTTACTTCTGAAGCCTGTAGACAGATAGGCTGCAGTAGCTATTTTAAAAAAAAAAAAATATATATATATATATATTAGACAGTTTCAGCTTTTTTAATGACATAGGATACCAACATATTTTGTTAAGGTTACAACTTAATTTAATCAGTTTTTCTGGGCAGAAAGGAAACAATTCGCACAGAATGTTTTTGCATTTACATCTGTCTTGTTCCGATAAGGTTTCAAAACCAAATTCAGATGGTATAGTTCACTGTCTTTATTCCAGATAAAGATAGTGTCTCTGTAGAGCGACATTTTGAAAGCCCAGTGATCTATTTTTCAAAAACAATGCTGTGAATCGACGTTTTGTTTTCACAGAGAAGCGGCCTGTTGTTCCACTTTGTCTGTGATTAGTTTGGCTCGCCATCAAAACTGTCGAGTGTAATTAACAGCTGATCCGCACGCCGAGTCGCCCTCCCTCTGTCGCTCACACAAAAGGCCCGGGGACGACAGAGGAGGTTCATTATCGCAGTAATGAAATGAAAAGTGTGTGTGTGTGTGTGTGTGTGTGTGTGTGGGTGGGGGGGGGGGGGGGGCGACTGGTCTCAACGGGACAACTGGAGAAGTTCAAAGGAAACCGATGAGACAGAAACGTGGAAATAAGTTTTAAGTTTGCGTGGTTTGTCCCGTTTCCAGCTGCTCTCAGGGTAACCATGAGGGAATCCAGTCTGGAGGCGGTTCGAGGCGATTCCGTCCTCCTGCCCTGCTCCTTTTTCACCTCCTCTGACTTCTCCAGACTTAATGTGATCTGGACTCTGGCTCCGTCCTCCAGCCCAGGGAGCCCAGTGCAGGTTGGCATCTTCCATGTGTAACACAAAAAAACGCACACGGCCTGACAAAAGCATCCATGTCCCTCGCATACTGTCAGATTTTGATTTATGTTAAAGAGATTTGATGTAAAAGTCCATTTTCCCCATAGCATGATGCAGCCACCACCTTGCTTTACCAATGCAGTAGTGACTTCTCACTTTTTTTTTTTCTTCTTCCTGCCATATAGTCCTGAAAATGTATTTTCTGGGCCCGCCTTTTTACACAGTTCTCTCTATTTGTCACCAATATTCAACTGAAGTTCAATTCACTCTCAGAAAAGCTGGATTTATGAGAATTATCTAAGCGAGCTGCGGGTTTCTGCCGGTTTGCGGTTGATATGATAAAATCTAGAGTATTTTTGAGGGGAAATGTGTAAGAAACACCGAGAAACGAGGTCAGTTGAAGACGCTTGTCTGAAATTCCTCCCGTTTCAGGTGATCGTGTTTGACCACGGTCAGGTGATTAAGAACCCCTCCCTGATTGGCCGAGTGGATTTTACAGGTACATGTGAAACCAGCTTCTTCTTCTTCTTCACGCTGCCTTCTACGCATTTTAGCTACAAGCTAAAAACAAGTACATTTTTATTCTTTCATGTAAACAAACTGCAGGCCTTCCATTCAGTGCAGACATTATGCTAAATGAAACACGAGTCTCGGACGGCGGGATTTATCGCTGCATGGTCAACAACCCGCCAGACACGGCGGACCCTGGCGTGGGAGAGCTGCTGCTCAGCGTGCTGGGTAGGTGGCTCACTTGTTGCCTGTTTCATCTGATAAAAAAAATAATTATTTATTTATTTATTGTCTTTATTGTAATTTCGATATTGTTTATCGACAAAATTGTCATTTTTCATTTGGATAAAAAAAAAAAAAGGTATTTATTTATTTGCTCGCATACAGGTTTGTGCTTTTTGGTCATATTTAAAGGGCTATTTAATTAGACCACTTGTCTAATTTAATATTTAAATTAAGGTAATTTAAATATTAAAGAAAGATAAGCTAACTAAACACAAAATGCAAAATTTAAATGACTTTCATTTATTAATGGGAAAAGCATTCAAAGAAGCCTGGTCTGGCGTGAAATTAGAACTGCCCCCAAAACCCAATTATTTATATATTTATTTATTTATTTATTACTGAAAGATGCAACAAAATCTTCTTTAAAATCAAACACATTAGACGGGTTTCAAGCTAGAGCGTCCTGTCAGGCTTCAACCTCTTAATTGGATTTTAGTTCAGACTTTAACTGTGCCACTTCCAAACCTTCCTGTTTGCATTTCTTGAAGTCAGACGTGATGGTGCAATTTGAATGCATAACCCAATGTGGTTACTCTGAACCCGTGGGATGATGCTTGCAGAGCCACCTTCGCTGCCTGTGTGCGAGTGGGACGGAGCGAGTGACGTGGGCGGAAGCGTGAGGCTGTCCTGCTCCGTGGCAGAGGGCGTCCCCACCCCAGAAATCCGCTGGGAGAAAGTGAACCCGGAGGAAATTTCACTTCCAATCAACATGGAGGGTCAGTATCTTACTCTTGTGGTAAGAAAAAAAAAAAGTGGCAAAAAAAAAAAAAAAAAATCCACACCACACAAAATCAATCTTGGATTGTCAATTTGCTTATTTGAAAACGACGAAACTATTCTGATGAAGCTGTTTGTATAAAAAGTAGAAACTGTTCCTCTGCGAGACTCCGAGGCTGCGTGCGCATCGTCACAAGGATCTAGACATTTACGTACGACTTCATACCGTGAATGTACAACATGAAACCACTAAATAGGGGCTGTATTTATAAAAGTTGGCATACACCAACATTACCACGCCTTTAAGCAATTTGTGAAACTCGGATGATGACGTAAGCGTCTGATTAATTACACAACATTTCAGTTAAATGGAGACAAGACCTAAAACACTCTGCCTCTTTGTGTGACATCACTGAAAAGTTAAACCTCCCAATATATCTGGAAAGACAAACGTTGGTCACCAGAGGTCTGGATCATCTGCTTCCACCATTATCTGTTATACAAGATAAACATATTTTGATGCGAAATGTACAAATGAACCCCACATTTCCACATCAAAACATGTTGGCATTATTATAATTCCTGTCCTCGTTTCAGTGTCTTCACTGCATCTCTCGTCTCTCAGGTGAGCTGTCGGGCTCAGTCCAGATTGTCAACGTGTCGTCTCAGACGTCCGGCTTGTATCGCTGCTCGGCCACCAACGTCCTGGGAACGGAAAACTGCTACATCAACTTGGCCATTTACAACAGCGAGGGTCCGTTTCACCACCGCCACGCCTCTTTAGGTTTGCTCGAGCCGTTTCTGATCGGAGCCGTTTTGTGCACCGCAGCGGCTCCAGGCGGCCCCCCGGGCGTCCTGCCAGGCGTGCTGCTCACTCTGGTGATGGCTTTGGTGCTGCTGGCTCTGCTGGTCATCATCCTGTGGCTGCATCGCACGGGGCAGGACGGGAGGAGCGGAAGGAGGAGGGACAGGAAGGCGGAGGAAGAGGAGTGTTACAACGAGATACGCTACACTCCATCCCTGATGAAGCGCTCCTTTGTCTGAAGTCTCAGCATCAGGTATTAAAATGAGGGACTTGTTCAGCTTTGCTTCTGCTTTTCTCACGGCTGTACTGCCAGAAATATTGTGAAATTAAAAAAATATCCAAGTTCTGATAGTTTATTCTTTTAGTTTCAGAGTTCTTTTTTTCCCCCCCATTTGCCTTCAAAGCTAAATGATTATAACCAGATATAAACCTAATTAAAAAAAATGTCGAGCTGCATCTCTCCTTCAGGGTTTTCCTTTTCAAGAATTTTTGAAATGAAAAATGTTTCATTTTTTCAACTATCAAAATAAACTGTACGCGCTTTTTTTTTTTTTTGTTTCTTCCGCCTGCCTACAGAAGCAACCGTGGGTCTTTGTTGAATGTAAGCTGGATGCCATCGTCTCATGTTCTTTATGAGTGCAGGGTTTCAGCTTAATGTTTTATTCCCTTTATCTTTTGAAGCTCATGTACATCTTTTGCAATATGTTTTTTTTTTTTTTAGAATTTTATCAGCGTATTTTTTGGATAAATTTGCAAAAATTGTGTTTCTCCCTTAAGTTCAAACCTTTTCTTCAGTCGAAAGACCTTGAAAAGCATTTAGTGTTCGTGCTTTTCATCGCCTCTGGACTCGACTGCACCAGTTTTCACTAAATTAGCATCTCTTTGTCGGCTGCAGTTGCAGCAGGATGCTTGTTAATGGAAGGGAGCTTTACATCACTCTAATTTCATCTAGTTTGCAATGTCTGTTTTTGTATCAAAAGTTTTTTTAAACTGGCATTTAATTTATGTTCAGCGTCAGGATCATCTGGTCTTTTTTTTCTCTCCATTATCTGATTATAAACTATCAATTTTTCATTTTTTTTCAAACCCAAATATGCAGCAAAGGCCACTGAAAATGGTTTAAATGAAAAACCATTTTTCATTTCAAGCTTCTTTCTCCATCACAAATACTTGATTCCTAGTCTCGTCTCTCAGGTGATTCTTAGTCCATCTGATAACGAAACATACTTGATTTTTGAAGAAGTTCACAGGCTGCTAATACAGTTAAAAGGCAATTAATTTCCAATCCATAACAAATTTAAACGGACAAAAAGCCAAGGTATCCAAGATTGAAACAGCACTTCACAAAAAAAGAAAAATAAATCACCCCGACCAACAAGTTTGCAAAGAAAGACAAAAACTTTAATTTAAATAGAAGAAAAAAAAATCACATAAAAAACTGTACAGAACATTGACTTAAAAGTTCTTAAATAAAAGACCACCTTCCCAAAAATGTCTAAAATCAAAAACTGGGATGATGGACGATGAAATCTTGTGCAAAAGTAGTAATAAGTGATTCTTCCCAAACTGCACATTTCAGCTCTTCAGGTTGAGTAAAATCCAGAGTCTCACCCTTCCGCACATAGTGTCTTTGATGAAGAAAAACCAAAAAAACCCAATAATAAAATAGATTTATATTTTAAATATATATTCATATAGCAAACATGCTGTACATAGATCTAGAGATTCAGAAATCCCTTTTGGACACCCAGGTCTGCCTGTTAGCTTGTGCTTTCCCGTCTCCCAACAAAGAAAAATGAAGGAAAAAAAAAGAGAAAAATTCCCCGTTGCTTTGGATGCAAATTATATTTAAAAAAAAAACAAACAAAAAAAACCCAGCACTGATCAACAAGTCTGTATTTCCTGAGTTGAGGGTGTTGTTACCAAGTCCTGGGAGAGATGCTGTACAAGGTTCCTCGCAGCAAATTTACAAAAATTCTCAGGGTTGCTCAAAAGATTAAAAATAAAAAAAATCTGTAAGGAGCTTAAAGTGGAGCAAAGACGACAGCAAAGAGAGCGATTTCTCAAACACCATGAAGAATTGTGACACCAGTGTGACCCAGTTCCCAACCCACACATTAAGTGACCTTTACTTTAAAACTATTTTTAATTTTAAGTGTCAAATATCCATTTTTCGACCAGAGCCTAATTCAAGCCACCCGACTCAAATAATAATAAAGATCTTAAATCCCTCTTAATTTTCTTTCCTCCCCCCCCACAAAATGTTAAATCCTGAGAATGCTCGTCTTCTTTCAAGTGTCCCACAGAGGGGAAAAAAAAAAAAAAAATCATAGAGAAATTAATTTGTGAGCAAACCAGGATCTGGCAATTAATGCTATGGCACAACGTTACGAACACCGCAGAGAGCCGACAGCTGGGCGCTGCGGCGGGGAGGAGAACATCTGAACGGGCTGCCAGTTTCTGTGTTTTGTTTCATGTTTACCTGCAACTCATTAAAACTCGCAGATTTTCACAGCGGTAAAAAAGAAACAAAAAAACAAGTGGAAAGGAGAAAAGCTAAATTTGAGTTCTCAAGAATATTTCCAGTCACGCTACAGAGCTTAAAGAGACGGTTTGTTTATTTGGAAATGGTTTTGTGTGAAGCACTGATGGACAGTAGATTAAACTCTCCTCTGTAATGAGGAAGGTAACAGACGCTCAACATGAAAACATCAGCAGGAAACTTGATTTCAGTCCTAACAGGTTTCACAAACTTTGAGAGAGTAATCCGAATCACCTTTTGAAAAAAAAAAAAAAAAAAGAATGTTTGTTCTTGACCAGATTTAAAGTGAGGTTTATTCATTTCTTTAGACCTTTTTCTAAGTTTGGTTTCTCCATTAAAACCTCCCCGATACTCGGAGGAATGATCCGATATAACCTAAAGAAGTCGGAGATGCACAAAAAAAAAGGAAAAAAGGTGAATGGAATCGGACGATTCTCGATCATGATCAAAGCTCAACAACTACACTCTTCAGTGTAGAGGTGGTTATTGAGTGAATACAACTAAAAATGAATAAGAAATTAGCAATTAAGTGCAGAGGTGCAAGAAGCTGCGATATGTTGACACATGACAATTTATTCTCTCGGGCTGCGGGAAAGCGAGAGAGAGCAAGACTTAAAGGGATAAGAGGAAGACTGAATGTATAAGTGCAAATTTGTCTCAAATACATATTGAGTCTGAAAATCTAAGCAGCCTTGTAGAACTCTAAGTGTGAAAGATCTATTTTCTCTAGAATGTACACACAGACTGGGATAACTGGTTTTTGCTACATTAGATGCTAACGCCAGTTTAAAATGTTAACCCAGTAATCATTTTGTTCCCATTTTAAATAAATAAAAATACTGTAATGTTGCCTTTAATCTCGATGTAAATAATTACTGACCACTGAAGTCAGAGGCTAGAAACACATATTTTATGTGCAGTTAAAATTAACATTGACAAACGAGTTGAAAACTCTGATTAGTCTCAAAATAAGATGCACACTGGTCAAAAGTGCTTCCAAAATCCCACTTCAAATATGCAAACTATCCCTTTAAACAAAACTCTTGGAGTTGATGATACGTTTTTAGACAAACTGATGGGAGAGAGAGGATGCAATTGACAGAAGGAAAATACATCAGCACACCACATAGACAGCCCCGCTCATAAAAGATAATCAGTAAGACGTTTAATCAAATAAATATTTCGCCTTTGCTTTTACCATTTATTCCGCGGTGTAAAGTTCCAACTAAAACGCTGGATTTAACTGCGAAGGAAACAGCAGTAGTAGTGGGTACATTAGTAGTAGCAGGGGACACAGAAGCAGTAGTACAGTAACGGGAGAGGAAGCGCTGCTCCCCACACTGAGCAGCATGAATCCCTGCTATCTGGAGAGCAGGCAGCCGGCTGGATCTAACCAGTCAGGCTTCTATCGATCGTTTATCAAACAAAAAGCAAACTCAGTGTGTTTCTAATCACTGAGGAACTTGGGATTCTTCAAGTAAAAAAAACAAACAAACAAACAAAAAAAAAATAAAGAAAGGACATACAATCCACTGAAACAAAAAGGTTTGACATTTCTAACCCCCAGTTCATGGGTTTTTAAGCCCCATGCTTTCCAGACAGAGGAGCCTCCGTTTGGCCCATTCCGTCTTCCACATTCAGGACTTCTTACAGGCCTAAATGATCTGTAAACTAGCCGTTGGCGCACCGCCCGTCGGTCTGGGTGAGGGAGGATGTCTTTGTTAACTGCTGATCTGGCCATGCTCCTCAGAGGACTGGGTGTTATTTTTGTTTCCACGCGGCGTGCGGTGGAGAGAGGCACCGCGGAGGCTCCTGAAGTTTGTCAATACGCTCCGTCAGATATCGACGCTCGGCCGCAGGTTCAGTCAGGATGCAGTAACGGCGGGAAAACTAAACAAGGCTTTTCATGGTTTCCATACGTCAGGTACAGTAACCTACTGATCTCTCTTTCTTTTTTTTAAATTGATGAAAAAGAAACACTTGTCACTGCATCTGTCGAGTAAAAGACAGTCAGACGCTAGATTCTTTTCTCTGGTATAGAAAAATAAGCAATCCTGAAGCAAAATATCCCTTTTAATTGCACTGGCCTTTTTGGCCTGTCACTTCTGTTACAACCCAAAGGTTGTCCGTAGAGGCAAAAAAAAAAAAATAAAAGGTAGATGATCAGATCTCATGATGAAACCTGACTTGTGAAGTTGGCTAAATTCACTCCGCGGTCTGCTGTGCGCTGAGCCGCTCCGGCTGCGGAGGGACGTTTTTGCTACCAGATTCAGGCGGGGATCGATGGAATGAGTCCCGAAGCGGCTGGAATGCGTCTGGTCAGGGTGGGGCGGACTGGGTCCCACGGTGTGCTTTCGTCGTAGAAAATGTCGCCAGTGCAAAAGTCAGCGGAGTTGATCAAGTAAAGGCAGCTCTGTGGATTCCTCTTTTGAAGCGGGAGCTTCAAATACAGCCGTAGCCACCTAAACCCAGCAGAGTCGGGTCCAGCGTCTGAGTGGCTCCGAGCGGGTCGTGTGTGATACCGGCCTCCTGCAGTGGCGCTGAAGGAGGAGGAGGCTGAGAGATAATAATAAATAATTAGTAAAAAAAAAAAAAGCTACAAAGGAAAGTCTAATTAAAGTGTTTTCCCTGACTAAAAAGGCAAAGAGAAAGATTAACAGTGAACAAGCTGCAGATGTTGAGTCATCCTCCTTAATGAGCCACGTGATCCCAGATGGTGCAAATACTGTCAAACATGCAGCTCTTCATACCTTTTAAAGTCTCTTTGTCCTTCAACCAGACAAGATTTTGCATATTTATACCTTTTAAAACATTCTACTTTTTCTAAAATGATTTTAAAAAAACAATCCTTTAAAAATTTTAGTGGGAAACTTTCAAATCATACAGACACTTGTAGATTAATAACCTCAGTGAGAAACTCCAATCAAAGGTGGGACAGAGTTTGACTGTAACGATTCAGGCTTTATAAAAATAAAAGTTTCTGTTCTGTGAATATTTTTGGCCTTTTTTCTCCACCTAAAACTGGTAACTTCACCCACTCTGCTGCTCAGCTGAGCTCCTGTATTCCACAACTACTTTACCACTTTTAATCCTGCATTAAACTTAGGAAAATCTCTCCTCTTTCACATGATGTGGCATTCTAATACTAGTGCTTTGGGGATTTTTAACTACCATCTACAGAAGCAAGGAAATCACAGCCATCTTTCCATGAAGCCTAATATAAAAATATGATTCTTTTTTTTTTCACAGCTGAAATCGTACCAGAAGGAAATCACAAACTGTGTGTATACTGTGATGGAAATCAAGTGAAAAAGCTAGTAGTTAGAAATCTAATGTCTGGTTCACACTGCAAGATCAAAAAATGATCAGAATTTCAAAACTTGGGAGGCTACACATGATAACAGGTTTTGTATAGTGTCTTTAGTTTTCCATTGTACTGAAGCTCAGAGTAAACAAACATGGCGTGGCCAGCAGTCTGCCTACCTGTGTGCGTATCGTCTGTACCGGCCCTCCTTCCATCTCCACGGCGGCCGGCCCGTTAAAGCCCTTCCTGCCTGAAAAGCTCCACTTGCCAAAGTGGCTCTCGTAGTGCAGGCCGCTCCTGTGGCTCAACCTGTGGCCCGAGTTCTCCAGCAGGGCTGCCGGGCAGAAGCGCTCCGGGGCGGGCAGAGGCGGCGGAACCATGGAGCTGCTGAAGGAGAGCTGGGAGCTGGAGAGCTGCTGGCCCAGGAGCCCCTGGATGGAGGACGTCCGCTGCAGAGAGGACAGCAGGCCAGCCTCCATCCTGCTCTCCGATTGGCTGAGCAGAGCCAATGGGAGAGGCTGGGGATGGTGGGGCCAGCTCTGGGTTGGGCCTGCAGAGTTGTCTGTACCTGAAACGCAAGACCAGCCTTAAAATGGCTCCTTAATATTCACGCACCGATCCACTTTTTTCACTTGCGCTACCAATAAAGATATCTGAGGTTTAATATTGGCTGATCCGAAACAGAAAAACAATGCAGAATGGACTTAAAACTTTTCCTTTTTTATGAGCACTGACATAAATGTACTAAATTACAACTCTGCACCAGTGCAGCAGTTAAATACACCAAAAGCTTCACAAGCTTGGTCAAACATGTAAAAACAACACACGTTGTTCAGTCAGTGCAATTAGGAGCATTGACAGCTAATGTAAAATAATAATGAAACTGAAAAAAAAAAAAGTTGACCACTGTTGTCAAACATGGAAAAATAAACGGCAAGAAATCTTTCAAATGGTCCAGAAAGTGCAAATAAATATTAAAACATGACGTCACTTAGAGCACAAATCACAGAATTAGACTGCATAGATCTGCCCTCATGGATTGGCCACACTGTCACCAAGACCTGATCTGAAAAGGAGATATTTAATATTTCAATATTGGTGCATCTCTACTTCTTAAATATGGAAGAAAACATGAAAACGCAACAGCTTTGATCTCCGTTTTAATTAGTAATCAGATTCCTTTTTTAAATAATATGAAATAAGCAAAAGGTCTCTACCCATGGAGGGCTGGACAGTGGTGATGTGCGGCTGGGGCAGGCCGGAGGCTGGCGTACTCTGCGTGGTGTGAATGGCTGGGTTAGTGGAGATGGAAGTGGAGCCTCCTCCGCAGTCTGAATCCTCGATGTTTCCGCCACTGTTACAGCCGGCGCCGCAGCCTTTCTGCAACCTGCAGGGAGACGCGTTTCAGTCACAAAAAGATCAGAGTCTAACACTGAAAGCACCAACTGAAAAAAGAAGAAAAAACAAAAAAAACACACACACACATACCGATCCCAGCTGCTGATGAGCCATGTGTAGATATTGTGTGGGCTGACCGGGCCGCCCCACACCGACCGGAGCTGGCCGTGACCCCCGGCGTATGAGGTGGTGAGTGGGGACACGTATATCGGGTAACCGATGGGCTGATCGCAGGAGGAGTTGATCATGTTCCTCAGGGCTTGTTTGGCGTTCTGAATGCTCCCTCGCTCTGGGTTACGGTTACGCAGGAAAACCAGCTCCTGCTGTTGGCCGGCCCACAGTCCACGCACACATTCTCTGTTCACCTACGGGCACAAAGTTGGAAAAGATCATTTTTCATATTTTAAAACGTCCGGAATCTACAGTTCTTAGATATTTTTTCAAAATAAATTGCACGTTTCAACACTCAACCTCCCAGAGTTACCAGACCTCTACGTTCACCTCTAAAATACTAAATTCTTAGAAATCCACTGTAAATATTTAATAGCGGATTAGCTTTTACTACTTTAACGTAATGTGCAAAAAGAAGAACCTGAAAAGCAGAAGGAAGGATACAAAGAGGGAAGAGAGGAACAAACGGGGAAGAAATGGAGCTAGGACACAAAGACGCCAAGACAGACATAATAAAAGAAAGAAGCAACAACCCAAAGACAGAACACAAGAAGGAAAGAACTTCAGAAACAAACAGGGAAGAAATTACAGAAGGAAAACACTTTTAGACATTGGGACATATACAGTCTGGTAATAAAATAATTTTCCCACACTTTGCTTTTTCCAAACCTAGAAATGCCCAAGTCCAATTCTATACTTTTACAGATTATAAATATATGTTTAATTAATGTTTAGTTAGAAACATTACAGATTTGTTAAAAACAGTAACGAAACTAAAAATTGGACATTTCTACACAACAAAGACCTTGATGACTCTGAAGCTGAGGAATCTCTTGTTGAGCATGATGATCTTGTACTCGTCGCTGCCGTCATCCATGATGTGTCGCAGTGCCAGCAGTGACGGCATGTTGGCCAGGATGGCGCTGCGCCACACCGGGTCACCTTCATGGGAAATCAGCATCTTTTCTTCGTTGCCAGTGATTGCATCATACAGAACCATCGGATCCTCGTACTCATCTGGAGACGTAAAATGATCCTACAGGAGAAAAAAAAGCAACAGTTTAACACCAGTGACGAAAAAATACCCAAACGTAATTAGTTGTTTTTTTTTGTTTTCAGTGACGTTACCTGATGCAGTTTGAGGGACATTCGGACTCCTGGCGCCACAACTCGATTCAGCAGGTCCATGTCTGCAAACACCCACTCGTCCCTGGGCGACGTGATGCGGAAATCTCCTTTGAAGAGCGCATGCAGGCCGTAGAGGAACGGCTCCAAACTGTCACAGTTAAAAATTGTAATATTTCATTACATGGGGAGCAGTAACAGTATAACATTTCAATGTATCTTACAAAAATCATAAGTCTAGACAATGTAAATGGATGCAAGGATTCGTCTCTATCCGCTTTTGCACATCTAGAAACTGAATTTAACTTTTTTCCCCTGCTAGATAGCTCAAATTCAGACTGAATGGAGTGTCTGAACTACAATTTCAGATTTTACATGGACTTTGACTGGGCCATTCAAATGCATGCAAATACATTGATTTAAACTTAATCTTTAATTGTTTAAGGTTGATGTCCTGCCTGAAGGTCGACCTATTAAGCTTTCTTCCAGCATTGCACTGTATTTAGCTCCAGCCATTTCTCCAATGCTTCACTGACTGCTGAAGAACGGCATCCAAACAGAAAGATACCTGCAGGTATAGCGTGTTAAGGAGGTTTTGTCGTTTTTGAGCTGCTTTTGTATTCTCTCTAAATGGTTTGTTGCAAACTACGAATAAGACTTCTCATCGTTTTCTTCTTGCAAATTTTCATTGATAAACACAAAGAAAGCCAGTCTTCTTTCCCTTCTACATCATCATTATGGTAAACAGTGTGGATTCATAGAGTACTTAAAATCCCAATAAAATACATTTAAGTATGCGGTTGAAATGTGACATAATGTGAAAGCGGTCTTGCGGTTTTTACCTTGCAGACATGCTGTGAGATGCTGTGCCCAGAGCTCTTCTTCCCAGGATACAAAGGCCAAAACACAGGTTGACGAGTGGGGAATCTCTCTCACAAGTTACCGGCTACAACACCAAAATGAAGTAAAAAAAGAAATTAAAACATACAACATTTACAATTTCTTCTTGTTAGTTTACTTGTCGTCATGCCGTGTCGGGTCTGACCGTTTGGCGCCTGCTGTTGCAGTACTGAATCCAGTCGAGGTAAACCATGCTGAATGAGGAGGGGGTGACGCCCGAGGCTCGGTGGTCGTAGTCCTCGTCGATGTTCAAGTTGAAGGTGGGGTCGCTGTCCACATAGTTGGGGGCAAGGCACGGCCGCAGAGCCTCCTGGATCGCCTCGTTTGCCAGCCACTCCTCAAGCTTAGGGGATCGACTCACATAGTAGATGATGCTCTGGTGGCGCAAACATCCAGATTAGTCCAATATGAAGCGATGACATTTAAAACAATGGTTAGAGAGAAATTAATGGTTAGAGAATGCATGATTAACAGTGAGATTGAATAAATGTACAGAAGGAATACATGTGCATGAGCACTGCATGGTATTATAACTAACAGTTATTAAAATCACAGCAATTCTCAATATTTGTGAACCTTTGTATAAAGAGAAGAAATTAAGAGAAGAGATATGATTGGCCAATAACTGATTCTGGAAAAAGAGAAGCTGTTGCCATGGCACCAGTCTATATTAGTATAGACGTTCATGTAATAAAGATACAAATTCCTAAAAATAATATCTGATGGTGACATCCACTGAGGGAGAGTCAAACAGCACAGAAACAACCTGAGACTGTGTGTATTTGGATGAATTTTACACAATAAACTTCAATGTGTTAACATTAGTTATTCTCCAAGTACCTCTTGTTTTATATAATAAAACTTTTAACTTCAAGATTGTTTCCCTCCGGTCTACAACACGTAACACCTTACATGAGAATCGTACCGCTGGCTATCAAGTCAAGAATCCATCAGCTAGAATACAAACCTCCACTGCCCAACATCGTACCTTCACATAATAGGTGATGAGAATCTTGCGCAGGTCGAACACTTGCAACATAGAGGCTGCGTTATTGTCACTGATACTGTAGCCCTCCAGAACATATTTGGTGGCAGCCACTTCCCAGGCCAGCCAGCGCTGTCCAAACGCAGCGTTGAAGGACAACATCTGTGGCAGATGACCTGGTTCGCAGCAGCAGCAGCCTTCGTCCTCCTCCACCCCCTCTGTGATGGCCTCTACCTCCCTCTGCTGACAGTAGGTACCTGGGCAGGGTGTGACATATCACAATCAGCCCCAAAGCCAAAGATGACATTTCTATTTAATCAAGCAAGGTTAGAAACTGTAGGACATTACTAAACTTCCAGAAACTTGTAACAAAATAAACAGCTTTTATACTCTGTAAGAAATAACAGTGCCATGAATCTGTGCATAAAATGTAATTTTAAGACAAGATGAAAATATTTTTAGACATAAAAGCTCTGCTACAATCCCCTTCAGCCTTTTTTAAAATGAAATTTTTGAAACATTTTCATGAATGAAATTAGAAAGTAAAAACTCTCTAGACTGAGACGCGATAGCTATTTGGTAACAGTTGCAGCTTTCAAAGGCTCCATACATTTGCATCCTAAGCCACAGCTGACCTCTGAACTCCAGCCCACGCAGCTGGAAGGTGACGAGGCCGTTGCCGATCTCGATGATGTGCACCAGAGCGTTGAGGTAGTCCGACGCCAGGATGAAGCAGTCGCCCGTGCTGTAGTTGCCCCAGCGACCGAGCAGCAGGTCGCCACACAGGCTGTGCTGCAGAGAGCGCGTCAGGTGCTCATAGAAAATCGAGTTCAAGTTGTTGTCGTCGGCGCCTGCGGGGGAAAAGAAGAGATGCTCACCATAAGAGCAAGAACACAAAACAATACGATGTCTTGCAAAAGTGTTCATACCCCCGGACTTTTTGATGTTTAACCCTTCCTCTGATAACCCTAAATACAAGAATGATAAGGAAACATCCCACAAAAGCAGCAGCTGTACCTTCAGCAAAATAAGCTCTAGAAAGTATAGCAAAGGCTAAATACAAATCCAACAAAATGTAAACCTTTAAATGAAAAGGACAATGACTTTTTGTGCACTTGGTTGTTTTTTTAGATGTTAAAAACCTGACCAAATACATGCAAGTATGCCCCACTTCTGAAATATTCAGAAAAATGTAAAAAACAATATGATTTTTCTTTCACTTAATTATGTACTAATCTGTGTTGATTTATTAAGTGACACCCCAATAAAATTTTAAAGTTGATATTTGTATGATAAAATGTGAAAACATAAAAGGTATAAATTTTGCAAGTGCTGTAAAAACATGAGCAAAAATCACTAGCGGCGTACCTGGGTTGCGGTCTAACTGAGTGGCGAGTCTGGTGTTCGAATGGTCGACTCGTTTTGTGCTGCAAAAAAGGTTTTGGTGTTAAAAAAACTTTATCCAGTACTTGGAGTATATGAGCAGCACTTTCACACTTGCATGTGCAATATTGTCAAACACATACTTGTAGTCTCGCTCCCAGAATTTCACAGGCCTCGTGTAAGAGGTGACGAACACGGCACTGCCTAGAACAGGGTTGAGGGGCGTGGAAAAGATGGCGGAGAAGACCGCCTGAACAAAAAGCACAGCAGAGTCTGAAGAAACAGTTAAGGACACAATGTGGAAATTCAATTTGATTACTGTAAGAAAGGAACAAGAAATAACTTGAAGAGTTCAATTTTTTCCATCAACACTGTTAACAGGTTGGTCTAACAGAAGGATACGAGGAACGGCAAACGGTTGAGCAAAAGCGTGAAAGGCTGAGCCCCATGTGATCTGCCAGGGGGCTATGTAAGTCAGAACAAAGCGCAACTTGTACAGCAGATCCCACATCTGTCAAAACACAAAGAAAAAACACCATTATATGTAGGAATGTCTTAAATGTGTGTTTTTAATCCACTGGAGAAAATGACTTCTTTTGTGTTCTCACCTTGCTGAAGACGATGGACATGAAGTAGTAGTCAATTAGGAAGGTCTCCGAGAAGTGTGGATAGTCGCAGTGAAAGAAGAGCGTGGTAAAGCACAGCGTGACGTACTGCTGAGACGGGGTGCAGAAGGATGAGCGCAGCAGCTTCATTCCTGCGACTGAGATGAAGAGAGCTCGGCTGCTGGAGAGAAACACAGGCACGCGCTGCTAAACATAACATCCACAGCTAGATTTTGTTTTTGTACTGAGGATTTCAGATGAAAAAAAGTGCCGGAAGCTTGCAAAAAACCCAACCCTGACAAGACTTACTAGATGTCCAGGTCTTTATGACTCTGGCCGACAGTTCGGGCTTCGGTTGTTAGAGAGTTCAGCACCACTGCTGGGTAGATGAAGTATTTCTCCACGCACTGAAGCCACGCGTAAAGCTTCTCAAACCACATCAGCTGAGCAGCATCTAGGGAAGGCAGAGAGCGAAAACAACGTTACATAGACTGTTCCAAACACAAATCCCTTCAAATCAAAGCTGTAAAATCTGGCTGAAAATAACCTGGAGGTAGAAACGTTGCTGTTAATTAGACGCTGAATAAGAAGGACTCTTTTTTTTTTTTTGCCTTTTTGTCACATTACAGCCACAAAACTTCAAAGCATTATGTTTGAGAGTTTGAGATGCAGCATTAAATATTTATAATTATCATTTTTATTGAGAAATAAAAAATTAATAAGTGTGGTATGTGTTGGTACTCGGCATCCAGTATTTTAAACCATTCCATTACATATCTGACATTATATTTAGCGTTCCTCCACATATTCCCTTATGATACACTGCACATAGGAATTATTATGTCTTTCTCCTTGCCACTTTTCCATAAAAAACTAGCTTTGTACACACACAACGCTTTTTAGATTTGTTAAAAAAAAGAAAGGGAAAACTATGTTTCATTTTTGTTTCCCTTCAAAATTTATGAGATCTCAATAAAATGTGATGTTTGTGGTTATAATGTGACAACAAAATTTAATGAGTGAATACATTTGCACAGCAGTAAATAATGAAAAAAAAAAAAGATGCACAAAAAAATTAACTGAAACAGTAAACATAGCTCCAGTCCATTCCTGAAACAGTGAACTGCGAACTGGCTTGTTCTATGTATTTTCTGTGTTATAAGAATTTTATTTTAAGACGTACTTTCAGAAGATAAAATTCCTCATAAGCTCACCTCGGACTTCAAACTGGCTGTATTCTCTGGATCTGAGCACAGGGTGTGCAAGGCAGAACCATGGCAGCTGTTTACGGAGCTGAGGCAGGAGATAGTGGGTAACGAACCCTACAACTCCAGCCAGGATGTACAAGACGAAGCTGAGAGCAGGCTGAGGGTCGAGCGGGAAAAGAAAAACATGAGCGTTACAAATCTGTGAACACCTGCTGCCAAAATCTTGAGAGAAAAGCACTGGAAGAGTGAGCTCCTGCCTGGAGAGCGATGAAAACGGTGCTGGCACTGATGGCGAAGGTAATCACAGCCATGAGCGGACACATGACGAGGTCTGAATGAAGGATCTCGCTCTGTAAAGAGACGGGATGGTTTAACCACGGAGCATGAAAACACCTGGAAACATGCCGCTGGAATCAGTCGGCCCGTTTTTACCACAGAGTTGCGCAACTTCTCGGGGAGAGGATCTTTGATTTCCACAGGGGGATCTTCTGGTGTTCTGTTCTCCAGTTCTGGGAATAATTTGGACCGGACCAGTGACCTAAAGCAATAAGCCAACAGCTAAATAAATCACAGAAGAACTAATCTGCATTATAAGTCTTCACTGGCTGCAGTGTTGAAAACAAAAAAAGGTCAGCTGTGTTTGGCAGGGATTCAGTACATTAATCATTTAGACTCAAATTTCCAGATACCAGCAAAGTTGTGGCGAGTGTATTTAAGTTGAAGACTAAAATACAAAAGACAAAAAGCAAATGAAAGCTCTGTAGTGTCTAAATCCACTTTTTAGAAAGTCAAAATTTTGTGCTCAGTCAAATGAAAAACAGGAATGATTAGAAACAAAACTGTTTCCACTGTCCTTAATTTTTTATGTTCATCCAAATTTATAAAACTAAAAGCAAACTCTACAAATTACAATTTTTTAAGCAGCTTACTGTATGACATACAATTTGAATGCATCATGGTGAAGAAATAAGACATTTATCACCATTTCTGAACTAAAAAAAAAACAAAAAACTTTCTTCTTCCTTACATATAAGGAGATTTATACATAATCTCTCACTGTTCAATTGCTGACAATAGGAGGAATGAACACTGACCACAGAATGGTTGGGTCACTGCTTTGGCGGCTTAGGTGGTAAGACAAGGCCAAAAGTAGACCACAAAACACAGAGAACAGCACTGGCACATGGGCATCCCCCCATGGGGCCTGTTCCAATTAAATGCATATTCACATTAAATATGAACTAATATCGATAACAATGAATCTAAATTTCAGAAGGACTTACATTTATGGCGCCGAGGCAAAATCCATAGAGCAGAGCTGCCACCACTATGCTGCGTATGAGGCTGAACAGAGATGAGAGCGGGCTGGTAGTAGCTGATGAAAGAGGAGACAAAGTTCAGGAACAACATATGGGAGAGTCAAACTACATCAACAGACAATGGATTTTTAAATATTATGAATACAAGGTGAAACACACTGCTGTTTGCATGCTGTGTTTTGAAAAAAAAAAAAAAAAAGAAGCTATAACAGTTTTTCAAAATAAAAAAAAATAGCATGATCATCTGAAAATATTCCCCAGCTGTTTGCAACAAACAGGAAGAAGCTGTTTCTTGTCGGGGCAAGCGTAGTCTTACCGGTTCCACCAAAAATATGCATGTCAATCTGCTCCAGCAGACACATCACAAATGTATTGACCTGAGGTAGCAACCCAAACAGGAAAATGACTGGAAAGCACAAGGCAAAAACTGTTGAACAAGGGAAAAAAACAAACAAACATCAATTACTCTCAAAGACATTTACTTTTTAGTATAATCCCAAGACACATCACCTAATAAAAAGTTGGTTTTTAAAAAGCGATTGATAAAAACTGACCAATAAGCATGTCCCTGACACACAGCAGGAAGTGTCCAGAGAAGAAAGTGACCCCATAGAGGGAGAATGGCTGCAGACTTCCAGCTCGCCCAGACAGGTCAAATATCCAGATCATCCCACAACACAAGCAGAAGTAAACAGGCCTACTGTACACAATGATCCAGTTATGGCCCTGGGAAATAAGACAAGAAAACACTTATTTTAGTCGTACTGGCATGGTTGGCTCAGGTTTGTGCTTTAACAATGAATGATTTTCTCTTCTATCCATGGATTGAATCTACAACAATCGTAAGCTTCAAATGTTCTTTATGGTATTGTGGAAAATCAGAGTAATGAGTGATGCTTCTTTAGTTTTATGCAGCATGTATGAAGACACTATGAATCAAATTCAAATGTTATGGAGACCACTGAAAGGTCAGAAGCCTTCTTTCAGCCAGGTGTCCAGCACTGCAAAGCAACAAGTGGGGGAGGGGCAGCACTGTTGCTACATGCTCCATATGCCTGGAGGAAACTCCAGTCTCTCTGGGAGTTTTTCTTATCTCAATAAAAGCTTGTTAAAACCTTGCCTTACTTGACAGTGGTAACTGGCCCATGCCTGATTAAAACTCTTCTGCTCGTCTCATCCTTTGGTATGAAACCATTTCTCATTTCATCATTTCTTCCTCTACTCAAAGATCAAGGTGGAAGGCAGTATAAATTTTGAGTAAAGTATCTAAGACATCTCCTTAAGACCTCATCAAATGAGCTCAACATGAAAGCATTTGCTCCCCCATCAAATGATGAACATAAATCAAAACTCACATGCATTGGGGAGGCGGCATCCGGCTGTACACTCTGAAGTAGAAGGAGACGATTTTATATTTCATATTTATTAAATCATCAACATAAACAATAAAGATTCTACAACTTGCAAGACAAAAACAAACATGTAATCCTGGAGGAAAAAACATTTGAATCCACATGTCAGAAAGATACATGATTAGTGTATATTTAATACGTTTTTTCTAAAATATGCAGGTTACCTACCTTCAGTAGAGAGTACTGGCAGCTGGCAATGACCAAGCAGAACTGGAAGACCAAGATGTCCCTGAAAAAGCCCTGAAGCAGGAGCAGAAACCCCAGGAAGGCCACCAGGCTGGCCAACAACACCGAAAACACGTTCTCTCCCACGCGGCGATTCCTGCACGCAACGTCAAGAGAAATTATTATTTTTAACTCCATCAGGCTGCAACTCCTTCATCTAAATGCCTTCAAGGTATGAAGGCTTTTTTGAAATAAACTGACTTATATGCCATAAAAAGAAAAAGGCCATCAATTATCATTTCTTTTCATTACTCCAACATTTCTTCCCACCTGTCCAACAGAGCCAGAAGAGCCAGTCGATCGTATCGAACCCTCAACCACTTTCCAGGCAGCACCCAAAACCGGTAGTACTGCTTAGGCTTGGCTTTCTCCTCAATCATCAGAGTGTTCTCATGGGATTCTTGGAGGGATTCGTGATCGAGATCAAACTTAAAAAAAAAAAAAAAGGTAAAAAACTGGTACTTAATTAAAAAAAGGACTAACCAACATATTCGACCAGGAATAATCTGCTATTCAAGTACTTAAGGTCGGCTAACCTCCGGCATTTCAAGCGGCACCCTGCGGACCTGCATGCCCTGCAGAACCACAGGCCTGGGCTGGAGGATGGACAGGACTGGAGCTCCATCCTGAACCTCAGTGGAGGTGAAGCTTGATGACTGGGACTGCCTCTCTCTTTCTCTGGAACATTCACATTTTCACAACTTACTGTGCTGTATGCTTTTCAAGAAACCAATTCACTCAGTAGCATAAAAAATTAAAAACATAATCCAGCCTGTCAAGTCTTTACGTACTGAACCGGGTCCTCATAACCACCTCCAGCAGGTCCAAAAGTGTATGATCTCTTCACTCCTGAGACACAACACCCAAAATAAAAGTAATTAGGATGTATGTATTGATCTTAATGTATTCTGCCTTTGTATCAAGTCTAAACTTTCTTTATCCATATTTTCTTCAACTTATTATCAAAGTATTTATTAAGAACAAACAATATTTGCTTTAGTATTTTTTCCCAGCTGAATGTAATAAAAAAATCCCTGACTGGGACAAAAGATCGGCTGAAGTAAAGATTAAACGCATCTAATGCAGCATCATGAACAAATCCTGTAAAACAGTAGGTACATTACTCTGTGATGAAGCGATATTTTACTGAACTTTAAAACTGTCACATTTTCAAGCACTTACAAGTTACTCTTTTTATTAATTTGATTGAAGTATTAGACCGGGACGGAAATCACATATACATCCAAATTGCCTGACAACTCCTCTTCCCCACCGAGTTATTCCTTCAAACTCACAGACTCACCACTTTCATCGTAGAAATAGTGCACCGCTCCCTCTGATGTGTCGTCGAAGTTGGAGGCCTCGTGGATGCCGCTGCGGGGGAGTAAGAGCGAAGACGCAAACTGTAAGGCTGACGGAAGCGTGCGGGTGCGGGAATGAGACGAGGTCCGAACACGCTGAAGGTCTTGGAGGCTAAAAGAAACCAAAAAAAGCACGACTGTAGCTATCCTTATAAACTAGTTTAATAAATCAGATTTTGTTTTGTATTTAAATTTAGTATTGATTTTGACACCATCATAGCAGTTTTTTTTTTTTTTTTTTTTTTACAGATTTATTAAAGATCAGAGAGATCAAAGAAAAGGTTGATGCAACCTTTTACTCCTGACTACCACACTAACCTGGGAGGCGATCCCATTGTTGAAGGTGGGGGTGTGGGGTTGCTCCCGGCGTTGTGCCTCCGGCGAATCGCCTGGGTCCTCTTCACGCTCGTCATGCACTCATGTTTGCTTCCGTCTTCTGGACCTAAAGCTGGAGAAGAGTTAATGGGTTCATCAGTGCAGTGGCTTCAATTACACCATTAATTAAGCAAATAACAGCAAGAAAAAGCTGTATCAAAACTGGTTATACATTCAAGTCTGTTAGCTATTAAAAAGAAGCAACATCCACTTACTGGTTCTTGTGGATAACACTACGTTAAAGGGAAAGGCAATTCTTCTAAAAGCAATCTATGTTGTATTTATGATAGGCAAACAGTGAGGTGCCTATCGTCACAACAGACTCATAACTCTGACGGAAACCTGACACTTTGGCCTAAAAATGTATTATTCGGCTTTGAGGATGAAAAGTACACCATGCTCCCAGCTTCGAGTAGAATAAATCATCCTTCCTACGTTATATCAACCCTTTATATCATAAAGCATTAGCTTCATCTCAGAAGTGGGAGTGTAAATTCTCTCTTACCGTTTTACATATCAACAGCAAATTTTCATCAAGACAAACTAACAAATCTTAAGCAATAATGTCTGGAACATTTCACATCCAAGTTAGAGCATTTGACTTGAGGTTTGTTATTTGATTTTTGTTTCTTTAAGTTTCAAACTTTGTCAATGAATTCGCTGATGGTAAGAAGTACTAGTAAGACCTTACACCGATCAGCTTTAAGATTAGCTACACAAATTAATTTATCTAAACGCGACAGGGCGATGTGTTTTAACCTTGTTATGACAACGTACACTAAAGTCTGTTAAATACCCATTGCTCCTAAGAGGTGTGAACTGAACAATTTTTTTATTCAGAAGTTTTGTGCAAAGATCTCTGTGGAAAAGCCAAATTTTTAAATTTAAAAATGTAATTCATAAATCATACATAATATAATCCAAGTCCCCCTTTCGACATACACTTCCCCCTTAAATGCAAGACTTAAATTAGCGCCTTCTTGGAATTTTCTTCAACTTTAATCTCACATCTGCTCAAACGTCTTCAAGCAAGTTTCCTCCCTCCTAATCAGTGACAAAGCACCAGCAAATCTAGTTGCTCTATGTCGGTCACCAGGAATGCAATACCTACAAGCTTATAAAAATCAGCAGAGGCGTCATGGTTTTAACTTCTTTCTTCAGAAAGTGAAACAAGGAAACACTGCCTATAAGCTGCTGCTGCTATTAATAAAACACACTGCTGGCTGTTTGAGCCCTGTGTTGTCTGGTATGAGAACCACATTTTCAGGATTTAATCTACACCACATCTGACTTGCCCTCATGCTACAGGAATTGTTTTCCTCCTTGGCAACTCATTAAAGTTTACAATGTGGAGAATAGCCATAATTAGATTTTAGCACTGCTTTGGGGATGTGATGTTAAGATGCTGATTTACAGTTTTGATGAGCTCAATAAATGAATCCTATACATTTATCATTCAATTACTCACTCCCAATAAAGAATGTGTTTTTTACTAATTCCCAGTCAAATTCTAGGTCAACATAATTTGATCTATTAATAATCTAGGAGCTAAAATGCAAATGTAAAATGCTACGTTGTGAAAAACTAATGTTGTGCACCACTCTGACCCCACAGTGAAACATGGTAGTGGCAGCATTATTTTACGGGGATTATTTTCATCAGCACGGACAGAGAAACTTGTGAGAGCTAAAGGGAAAATAGATGGAGTTAAAAACAAGCAATTATGTAGAAAACTGACCGGGAAACAGCAAAAGACTGCAAAGACAATTAAGAATGAGTGGCAAAACTTGAAGATTTATGTTCACAGGTGCTTGAATTATTTTTGCAAAAACTGAGACCAAAGGTTGCAGCTAAAAGGGCAGTGAAAGGTGGTCCAACAAAGTGAATTCAAATGTATCCCACAATACATTTTACTTTTAACATGTTAGAACTCGTTTATTACTTTCCCTCCTCTTCAAATGTATGAACTAATTTGTGTTGGTCTGTCAAATAAAATCACAATAAAACATTAAGATTTCTGGTTGTTATGACAAAATTAGAAAAGTTCCAAAGTGTAGGTTCAGCATAACAAAAACTAAAAAAATATGACCTTTCAACTTATGACATGAACGTATTTCTAGATTTGATAGTATTAAGAATAAATAACATTGACAGAAATAATATTGACTGATAAATAGGCACTGCTGCGCCATATTACAAAATTATTTAGACTGCAATATTGTTGTTGAAAATTGAAATGGTAACACCTATTATAATTAAACAAAATTTCCCAGACACATTTTGAGTCTTTCAAATTATACAATGACCTCAGCACTTTCCATTAGCTTTAGCATCCCAGCTCCTAAATGTAAACATCAGGTTCTGGGATTAATGGCCACTGTAGCCTATTGAATGGTCTTGAAACGTTTGCCTTTAAGATTGCAATACAACAATGATATTGTGATAATGACAGTAATTTATTATATTGTGCAGCTCTATGATTAGTACCCTCATTTTCCTCCGTACTGTTTCTTTCCCTTCGACACAATGTACCCATAACGCTCGGTGAGCTCTAGAATCTGAGTTTCAGATCAATACCAACTGAGGAAAGTCAACATCTGTTCAAATGGCCAAATGCATCATCAGAAAGCAGAACCCTACTGTATTGCATTTGAAATGGCACACTTGACTTAATATTGCATCCAAGGAAGGATCTGATATTAAGATTTGATACATTGTGCAGCTCCATTATCAAGTGCTTCTAAGACTAAACCATAAAACTTGGCATAAAATCAGGGTCTTAATACTTAACTGGGTAGTCAAATCATTTTTAAAACTGAGTTACTTCTCAGAAAAGAGGTAAGTCTGCAACACTTGCTTTAAACAACTGATTTTTAGGTGAACTAACCTCCACCCACGGCTCCCTCTTCAACCAGCTCTCCTGCCCTCCAACCCATCTGGTTGCCGGTCCAAGACCCTCCGAGAGAATCCAGCCGATGATGACGATGGCATACAGGGAAGCCGTCGGTGAGTATAGTTCGGGCTTCAAGATCAGACTTAGACATAGTAAGGGTGCGAGGAGCCGGGGTGGACGTGGAGGGCATTGGAAGAAGCGCGGAGGGCGTGGTCGCTGCGTTGCTTTGGCCCCCGCCAGCTCCATCCATACTTAGTACCCTCGCATGAGTCTTAGCGCTCGCTGTGCTAGAGGAGCGCTGAGCAGCACGAGAATGAGAGGGGGCCGAGGTTTCGGGTAAATCGCCCTCCCTTGGAGCAGGAAGTTGAGAAGCAGTGGAGCGAAGGGATGTAATGTTGATGTTGGCGAGGTCTGAGGAGTAGCAAGAGGTAGAGGAACTCGAGTCGTCATCGTTGTCGTTGTCCTCGTCTGAGCTGTATCTGCGCTGGGAGCCCAGGCTGGACCCGGCGCTAATATCACTGCCGTCGTCCTCGTCACTGGAGTCCTCAAACAAACTTTCGCTGTAAGCTTTAGCCCCCAGCCGGCTGCGCACAGGGATGTAATCTCTGTGTTGCCTGTGATTGTGGTGACGCCTGTAAGAGCCGCAGTCGAAACTACTGCTGCCCGCTCCTGTTCGCCGTCTGAGAGCTTTCCTTCGGCCCGGCCTGTGGCCCATGTTTCCGCCTCCGGCCCGCAGCAGCTTCAAGTCTTTAGGACGAACGACCTGCTGGGCTTGGAGCGCAGGCGGGTCAGACAGTAACAATGGGGTGGAGGATATGGGCAGAGAAGGCTCAGAACACACTAGACCCAGGGCCAGCCCTGAAGGCACTGAATTGGCCTGCCGAGGTGGGGGGAGAGGAGGACCATGAGATTTTCTGTCCAAGTCACACACCTCTGAGTGGCCACTACTTGAAGGGGAAGAGTTCTGGAGAGGAGGGGGCTGTGCAATATCAGAGTGTGCAGGGGGTAAGTCCTCCTCAACAAGTGTCCGGTCTAAGCCCTGGCTGATGGACAACTCTTTGGAAGGGGAGCGCAGGAGCACACTGTCTGACAGGTTGTCAGTGTCACTGCCACCCTGTCCGGCTGCATCCTCTGTGTTTTTCAGAGGAATAGAACCTGACACTGGTGCTGCAGCAGGCGTCTGTCCATCCGCAGGCCGCGACTGGCTCAACGATGGACTTTCTAACTGAGTGGAGTCCGTTTTCTCTGAGCGGTAGCTGCTTACGGTGCTTAGTGTCTCGCGGTCTGTGGTAGCTCCACCTGCACTGAAGCAGCTGTCTGTGGACCCCGCAGCCAAAGCTACCCCGCTGCGGCTGCCTGGGTGCTCAGTTCCTGGAGCAAAAGCTCCAGGGTCCAGACCCAAACCCATGAGGTTTTCGCTTAGCTCCTCGCTTAAGCTGTTCTTTATAAGAGGGCTGAGGGGTGTATCACCTAAGCTTTCAGATTCGGCAGAGGGTCCAAGTGGACAATATGTTCCCAACCCATTATCCTTGGGACTCTGATGAGATGATTGTTTAGGCAAGTCCTTCGGCTGCTCCTTCTCATCTCCATCTTCTTGACTTAAAGGTGAAGGCGGGATGGACAGGCATCCTCCAGGATCTTCAGGTCCAGATGACACTCCAGGAACTCCAATGAGACCTTGGAATTCGCCTCCTGGAGAGTCAGAGATGCAGGACTGGACCATACTGGAGGGCCCTGAAACATCCCCCAAAAAATGACACAATCAGACTGAAATCCATCAACTACTTAGCATTTTACAAATATTACATGTAAAAAGATTCATTTTCAAAGTCCAGTATATTTCATGCAAAATTTTTATGTAAAATACAAGTGTTCTTCATAAATTTATTGGAGAAACATCCACAATGCTCAGAGTTTAGATTGAAGTAAGCTCAAATTGAGAGGAAACCACACCCAAGGACAGAAAAAGGGATACAAAGACAATGACGACAGGGAGGAAGAAAGATTGGCAAAAAGTAGCAAGGACACAAAGAAGACTGAAAGGAACTGATAAAAAGGAGGAAGGACCAGGAAAGACACATTGAAGGAAGGCAGTACGAAAAACAAGGAGGAAAGATAAGGATATTAAGGAACACAGAAGCTAGGATGTACAGAAGGACACAGCATAGAAGCAATAAGATATTGAATAAAGTTGGAAACTGATCAAGGTCTTGGAAGATACGTCAATCAAAGTCTATACTTTTCCAATATTTTCCAGACTGCGTAGGAATCCTGGAATGCAAGTTGGGCTTAACAGGAGCAAACACAGTTTCAAAATGTACTTTTTATTCTTGAAAGGATTTATAAAAATGTGCGTCTGCACATGCTTTGAGGCACAGTTATTTTTATACAGACAAGGATTAGACACCACTCAGCATGCAATAAAGCTCACTGCAGATCACAGAAAAAACAGCAGCCTTACTTTGTGCGTCCTGGGAGCTCTGACGTAAAATCGCACGATGGGCCGAAGTCACAATTACATTATTGCTTCCCTGTGCCTGTGTTAATTCTTTGAGATCTGAAGCAAAACAAGATATTGTCAAAAAATGTGAATCAAAATACTGAGTAAAGAAAAGTTTGCAAAAATCAAGCAAATAATTAATAAAAAAAGGAGAAGACGGTTTAAATGCTTACCAGTAGTTCCCCCTACATCCTCAAGCTGGGGCAAAAACTCCTAACAAATGAAAAATATGTGACATATTAAAATTCATGAGTCATATCAGTAGTTAACAACCCTGCACCGACAGTATTGTTAGATGACTGAAAAGGTTTTGAAAACTAAAGATGAAAGATTTGTCAATTCACAAGGATTACAGAGCAAATGAGTGAGGCCAACATGCAACTACTGAACCAAGCAATCCTCACCGACACTTGGTTCAATCCGAAAAGAGAATGCTGGGAGCTGCAGCGAACCGGGGGAGTCGAGTTAACCTTCCGAAAAACGGTCATCTCCACACCAACATGACTATCCCTGGAAAAAAATAAGTACTGGTTAGTATAAAAAATGCCATTCTCCAACATCCCTTTCAATTATATCTCCACACCTGTGTTGATTTCCATCATGAGCCCCTGACCCATCATCTCCTTCTTCTGTCCTCGGGGTGTCAGCTGCGAGAGAAGCCTGCTTCTTCTCGACAATCTCACCGAGGTCGAACATGGCGTGAAGTCGGTAGTTAACCACCTTAATGGCAGTAAAGAAGACCGCTACCACAGCAGAGTACACGCCTGCCACCACCAAGCTTGGAGGAAGAGCCTGAGAGCGAGTGGAAACGAAACCAGGCGGAATTAGAAACCCAGGAAATGTTTTGTCTAAATGGACAACTGAAGATTTAAGTCAAGCTAAAACGGGTTGATTTTGGAGCAGCTTCTCTTTCTTGGTCTAGAGTCTAGACCCTTTTATCCCATGGTTAAGCAAAACTCACTTCACTGGAGTGGTGAGTAATATTGGTGTTTCTGTAGTTTTCAGCTTGTGATCGTCTTGAGACTTGGTGGGTCTTGGACTGTTGCTGAACATCCCAAGTAATTAAATTTTTATCTCAGGGTGATAGTGTAGCTCAGATAGTTCAAACTTGGATAATGAACCCCAAAACACATCTATACTGGTCTTGCAGTAGATAAAGCAGGAGAACATTAAGCTTCTGGAAGAAGGCCTGACCTCCACCCTAATAACTTATTATACAATTGATGAACTCTGATTAAAAGTGGGTTTGATTTCTGTGCCAAGAAACTGACCAATTTAACTTGGCTATACAATTTGTTCAAACATCCAGCCAGAATTATGCCAGGGTTTTATTGATTAAGTTGCTCTGCATCTTGTTTAGGAACATTTATCTCAATCTTTGAAAACTCCAGATTTGTCCAACCCCAAATAAGTTATAAAAGGAACATTTGTATTTAAACTACATAAATATAAATAGGCAAAAGAAACAAAGAATGAAAAAAATCCACCATTCATCTAAGAAGAAATTAAGGATGAATTTTAAGGTCTCCCCTCCCCCAGTGTCCGTACAGCCTGATCTGTTCCAATTGTTCTAGACAGAGAGTCACTCCCTAATTATACCTGGGTTATCAAAAAGTTTCTCACAGGGAGTTTGGGAACCAACATTTCTGGCTCAGCATTAAGACATTAAAGACCTTCAAAACCTTTGAAACACTGAAAATGGAGGAGTGTTTCATTCTTATCTAAACCCTCCCGAGGTTAAAGTAGGATAAAAACACAATAAGACTCACATGAATCTGGCTACAGCTGGAAGAATCTAAGTAAACACCTTTTTGGGTTTATACACAAAGTAGCAGAAGCTATTTTCTAAAATCCCACTAACAATTTTAAATAAGACATAACATATTGTATTGACAGAAACAACAATATTTATGAGGAATTTTATTAAGTGGGGTTACTCATCAAAACGTGAGTTAAAACTCATTCTTATTTAGAGCCTTAAAATTTGTTAAATGTGTTGTAGGAGAAAATCGATCTTAAGCAATCCTCCCTTGTTGCCAGAGATATACATTTATCATCTATGAAAATTTCAGTCCAAGTGCGAGATATAGAAAATCCACAATAAATTCACATTTCTTACACTCAACATTTTTTAAAACCTTGAATATGTACAACTACTCCTCCCTGAGGTAAAGAACAATTCAAATCTATCTAAAATTACTTTGACATCATTGCCATGTTGAGTGCATGAAAAGTTCTGACTGACAATTTTTGTGTTGATTTCATGCCAGGTTGCCACATCAAATAAAGAAAAACTGAGGTCAACAAGACATTATTTGTAGAAGAATGATTCTGTCAACGTAGCTGCCATTATAACTGTGGTCTTACCATGTACAGAAGAAAGGGGAAAACCAGGAGAAAGATCCACAGGTACAGGTGGATGCAGTTGGAGAATGTGCTCTGATGGGGGTCCACATACCAGCCTCCTGTGAGTGAAGCCCACACACCCTGCCGCAAAATCTGTAGAGCTTGGGAGCCCATCTCCACTGTTTAGGGTTAGACAAAAGCTGGAAAGCTTCCTCCGAGCCTGGAGCTCAAAAAACCGTGCAGCAGATTGAGGCACGGTATCTTCTCTCTATGATGGCACTTCCAACATAGACAGCATGGTGACCAAGGCTGGTTTGTTGAGGACAACAGTTCTGTATCGTGGATATTTATAGATCTCAGTGGAGGTTGAAAGTCCTTGCATATTCTTGTGCCCTTTCTATACCAATGCTGCTGGGTGTTCAGCTGTTTGATCTTTTGGCACTTTGACATCCCACTGAAAGTGTGAAATGGCATTCATCTGAAAGACAAATGAAAGATAGTCACTTGACAGTTGATCTGTTTCTGTGATTGATATTGTTTTAGCAATGCATTTAGGGGAAAGCCAAACGCCACAGTACTCTGTATAACTCATTGTTATAGTACTTTGTTATTCACATGTTTTGACTATGAATGTGTCTTTCGTTCGTTTTATTTTACACACGTAATTAAGTATTTATTATTCAAACAGTAGCCAAGCTGAAGCAAGAAAATTATTTTAAGCACCCATTGACCACAATATTCCGAAGTACACCCATTTACGCCATTATGGGAGGGTACGTGACATGACCAAAACATCTTTCCAATTTCAAAAGACTGAGCTTAAAACTTCAAAATGTTAGAGGTAGGCCAGGGCTATGCAAGCGAGATTAAGTTTTAGATTTGCATTAGCAGGCTAGCAGACACTTTAGCCTAGCTTTATGGAATCGCTTTGCTTTTCTAAATGATATACGTCGTAGACGCATTGAGCCACCAGCGTGGATTAGCCTCTGCAAACACTTACGATACAAAGAATAAAATTGCTACAAGTCTGAAAAATCGATGGCCAGCGTTTAACATCCGAATTCTTAACGTTAGGTACCGGCTAATGCTAGGCCGCATACCATATGAAAGGTGAATGTAACGTTTTTTAAACTAACAAGACAGACCGAAGCTATCCGCTGGTGGATGATGTAAACTCAGGTTAGGAGGACAGTTTCAAATAACTGCTCACAGTAAACAGCTTTCCGAGTCTGGACCCAAACATAGCTTACAGTTAGCATTAGCTGTTGAGCTCGCCTCATATCCTCCTTCCGCATCCAGTCCTTGTAAAATCTCAGAGCTTTCCTCCTCAGGATGCAGCTAGCAGGAGACGGCAGTCCAACTGTAGATTACCTGGAGCTTCGCTGTTCTATTGGGGCTGGTTAATTTATCTTGGTTTTCCTCATAGTCCGTCATCCTCTTTGGTGTTAAACATTGACAGACATAAAACAAGAACAGTGAACCCCTCTGTACACGAACGACAGCTGTTTCCTGGCATAAACGAAGTCTGTGTGGGACTGTTACAGGTCAGGCACACCGAGGTCCTGTTAGCCCCAGCTAACAGCTAGCTGACACACGCACGCACGTACGTAAGTACGCACACGGAGACGTTCCCATGGTCCCGATTGGCTAAGTAAATGTCAACGTCACGAAGTGAAATCTGTCCGCTTAAAGTCTGACTGGGGCATCTTTTTTTATTTGGGACATTTTACTTTCAAATAAAGGCCACTAGAGCCAACAAAACCTTTTTAAAAAATCTATTCATCCATCCATCCATCCATCCATCCATCCATCTATCTATCTATCTATCTATCTATCTATCTATCTATCTATCTATCTATCTATCTATCTATCTATCTATCTATCTATCTATCTATCTATCTATATACATACATGCATTTTCACTAATGCCTCAAAGTTACCTCTGTCTTGCTCACCGTCAAGCTTCACTATTCCATCTGAAGAAAGGTATCTCCACAGCATGATGCTGCCATCAACATGTTTAACTGGGTGGATGCTGAGCTCACATAGGGATTTTGCATTTGTGCAAAATGGTTAGATTTCGAAGGTAATCTGACCTGACCACCTTCATCTTTCACATGTTTGCTGTGTCTCCACATTGCTTTTGGTAAAGTTTAGGACTACTTAGCTCTCTTCAGGAGTCTTCCTTAATGTCCTGATCTGTGAAGTGCATGATCAAAATCTGTCCAGTCAACAGTTTGTCCTACCTGCAAATGTAAGTAGGACATTTGCAGGTAGGTAAATGTCCTACCTACATTACGTATAATCGAGATAACGTATAATCTCAATTATATGTTACTTCCTGCAGTGGGTTTCCTTCGAAATACATTACGGTATTTAATACAATCTAGAAAGGTTTAAAGAGTTTGAATATTTTGCAATGCATTGCACATGCATTTGCAACCCGCATATTTATTTATATCTTGGAAAATATAGAAAAAATAATCCTAAATCACTTTAAAAACATTTCTTGCAGGACCAGTGCTTGGTTAGACAGCTGTAATCTGCTTTTGCTGCTGGAGCCGTTTTGTCAAATTAACCTTGTGACATCTCTGCAATTCTCAGGAGTGGCTTATTGTGTCCTTTAGCTACCCCAGTTTGATACCTTCTGTCAGCACAGATCAGTCCTCACCTGCACCAGACCTACAGTGACACCACACCTCTGCAGCCTGAAGGACTATTCTTTTCCGTCTCAGCACAAAGGGACTGACGGGACAAGTGACCCCCGCTGGCTTGGAAAACAGCCGTTCTAAATTCTTGTCTTTAGTGATAAACCTTTGGAAAATTGATGGCTGCTTTAAAACAGGCAGCTATTGCCTCAGTCCTAGAAAGAAATGTGTGCACAGTGGACAGTTCCTCTTCATCTCAGCAGGGGGGGTCCAACTACACAAGTATGGAGCATACAACAGCATGCAGTTCTTCCTCAGACATTGAGAGGCAATGCTATTTTCATCAAAAGTATTACATTGGACATACAGTATTTTACTTTTGCCATGGCTTCATTTATGACTCACTTAGTATGCAACCTTCTTATTCCTACTATAAAGATTATATGCAGCCAGAGGCATCTAGAAACCTCAATTTGCCTTCTTAGCTATTTAATATCATGCAATTTAATGAAGCAACCAATAAACCAGCGTCTCTACTGACTGGGAAGTAATTCTTTCCTATGGATTCATCCATTACTATAATTCATTTTTTCATTTATTCCACTTGCAACTAAATTATTGTGAACTGCAGTGGAGTCCAGTGGTTACCCGGAAGAGCCTACCAGCACGGTAGACTCTAACTAAACCAAAAATGGCTTGTCAATTTGAAAAACTAAACAAAACATTTGAACATAATTTAGCTCCATATACCAGTCTTGTAAAAAAAAAAAAGAATCTTATGTTTGAAATTTAAGTTTAAAAAAGCTGTATTCTTATTATGTTTGGGTAGATTTATAATTAGACTATTAGTAGGTACTTTTAATCTCTAACTATTAATAAAAATGTATTTACTGTCATGCTTTGATGTCCTGACATCCTCTGACATCTATGTCATTTTCAATAGCTTACTAAAGTTCACAATTACATTATAACATAAAGCTGCTGGCCAGCTTTTATGCTAAATCAAGCAAGCCAATTTTAGATTTAATTTGTCACCTAATTAGCAATGTGCCAGTGTCTATACTATTATACTATACTATTTGTTTTATTATTATTAGAAATCATTATTTAACCAGGGAACAGTCTATTCATGATTCCATTAGAGCAGTTCTCCGGGGATTTCACAGAAGGTAACTGACCACAGTTTTATTTTTTACTATGTTCATTTTTTAAAATTGTTATTTTCCTCTTTACTTGGACGCTCTTTACAATCTTCCTCTATACTTAGTAGCCTGAAATTATGAAATGACTATGTGCTGGTATGGTAGATGGTTGTGTTGGCTGCTCTAATATAAGGTCCCAAGGTGACAAAAATGGCTTTTCCTGAGGTCCACGGAAATAACATTGATCCAATTGTGATTCAAATCACTCCCCAGAGTAGAACCAAGCACATTGGATGAAGGTGCTTGAACAAGAAACAGACTTATGGAGCTCTACAAAATCAAATGTAGTTAAATCCACGGGGTGCCATTCATGCTGCCCAAACCTGAACAAATCTAGCAGCTATACATGAACTGGCTCAGTTAAACGGAGTGTAATGTGTTGCGCTTCTCCTCTATCACCCTGAAAGAATTGGCCATCTGGGTCGTCTTCGTACTTGTGGAAACATGATTGAGTCCTGATTCTATCACATTGTGCAGTGATTCATCATCCCAGACAAAGGAGTCAGTTGGCTTAAGGCTTTGTCATATTTAGACTTAATAGTGCTAAATTAGACAAATCAAGATAAAGACATTCTGTTTCAACCAAAAAAAAAAATCTTTTGTTCCATGATGAATGTTTGATATGCGGGAGTTACTGTCCCTACAGAATTATACTGCCTCCAAAGAAGAGAGACCGGGAAAGAGCAAAGGATGAGCGAGAAAATGATGATGAAACTTAAGTGTAATGCACACTTTTCTTGAACTGTGATTTGTATAAAAAGCTGTTTCTTCATGTTAACATTTCTTGTTTGTATAGTGTGACCCTTGCAGATTAAATCAGTAAGTATTTAATCTGCAGTAGCATTAAATAGTAATTACAAAAGAAAACAGTCAAGTTAAATACAAAGGATATTCAGTTTCAAATGTAAGGTCACTTGCATTGGTTCTTGCATAAATGTTGCCCATGACACGGCCCTCATTGTTCACCTTATAAATGTATTCACAGTCTACTTTACTTGATACATCTTATTAGTATAAGGTTCACCACCATTTGTTAGGGTTGTTAGGGCAGCAGAGAGAACCATAGGCTGCCCCTCCCCACTATGGAACAGATTTACACTTCCAGGCTCCACAAGAAAGTTTTGGACATTTTAAATGACTCTTCACACCCTGGCCATGGTCTCTTCCAGCTGCTGCCATCAGGCAAGAGATACAGAACAATAAAAACCAGGACAAATCGCCTAAAAAACAGATTTTACCCGATGGCAATCATGGCACTAAATTCAAAGGCATAAGAACTTCTGCTCTTGACACAACTTTGTTATAAATGTAAATTCTGTTGCGACACCTCTAGGCGCTGCAACCATCTTCTGATGTCTATTTATTTCTCATTTTGTATTATTTATTTCTTTATCTTTGTATATTATGTATATACACATAACCTGCATCTTAACTCGAGTCGAGCAAATCTCAATCTCGTTGTGATCTGTTGATGACAATGACAAATAAATCTTATCTTATCTATCTTATCTTATCTTATCTTATCTTATCATTTGGTTCAGGGTTTCTTGAATTCTTTGTGACAAGTACTTAACAAGGTGTAGAAAACATTTCTGAGATTTTGGTGTGATGCTGCCACATGGTTTCTGCAGATTTGTTGACTCTACATGTAAAACTTTAGTCTAACTGGTACTAAGCACCACAATAATATCTCCCACTCCATTACACCACATCTAAAATGGTTTCTCATTCACACAATTGCCATTTACTGGATATTAATTTTTTTAGACCTTACTATATAAACTATAGTTATTGTTGTGCATGAAGATCTAAGCAGTTTAAACTTTAATAAGACATCTTAACCTTCTATAGATGCTTAAATGCATATAGTTACTGCCATGTGATTGGCCGAATCACTATCTGTGCTAATAAAGAAAAGAACAGGTGTGCCTAGTAAATAGTTCAATGAGTATATATAAAGAAGCTTCTTGATGCTTTATTGGCATCGGAACAACCTTAGATTGATAAAAAGAACCAATCTAATTGAAGTCACTCTTATTGTGTTACAACTTCTATACTTTCTTTTTGAGACCTTGGTATTTCTTATGCTTTTGATGTTCCATGTATCCATGTTCTTGATGTTTCTGTCTCTGCATCTTCTGAGAAGCTGGATTATTGCTGCAACGTGTTGTTGAACATAGACAACAATTTTCCTGATGCCAAGAAGGCATCAGGAAAATGCTGATGGAAGGGAGGAGGGACTTATGCATCTTCCAGGAACATAATGCCATTTTGTACCACAATCACATAAATATGTTACCTTCAGTTGTGATAAAATTGCTATATATATATATACATATATATATATATATATATATAAACAACTTTAGAGAAATTTAACTTTGCAACATGGCAACATTTTATGCCATGATGCAGAAATTGGCCCCCGTCTCTTCAGGAGACAGTTCTTTGGAGTGTTGAACTGAGAAGTTGTTCCAATTTGAGGATTTCTCAAACATGAATGAAAGAATCAAAACAACTCACCAGGTATGTTTTTGATGAGGGAATATTATAACATGATATGATGCTCAAAAAAGTTGATTTTGCAGAACACATTCCTTTTTAACTACACAGCTATAATTTACATTTTGATCAGTTTTCAGACTTCCTGAAAAAAGCAGACATTGCCTTCTTGTTTAGCCCCAAACAAAAAATCTTGATTCAAGACTCCAGACTCTTGAGCCATTTGAAATAAACAGGGGAGTGCCTATTCCTAATTGACATGACATGGAAATAAGATGTTGGGGAACAATTGGCAAGTAATTTTTTTTCGTCCAAGCACTTGTGTCATCCAGAGTTGTGCCCTGGGCTATGAATTTCAACTCACATTTCAAAACCTGATTCTCATCTTCATTTACTAATACCTGGAATCTTTTCTGCATTTGGTCTTACCTTGTGTTTTACTAACATGATAACTTTGTGAGTTTCTTTGTGAATGTTTGCAACACACAAGTGCATGTTGGTAAGTTAGAATACCATTATAAGGTTAGATCAAATCAGTAATTAAATACAAAGAGCAAAGATTTCATATTATAGATTCATTAGACCCTGATTGATGTATTTTTAAATGTGTATTTCTAAAATTGTTATTATCTTAGTTTGCAGCTAATTAAAAACCCAAATTCAACGTGAAATCTACGTCAGATCAATGTAAACATTTTCTTAGTACAAAAATGCTCCCAGTTGACAAAGGAGAGTAACCAACAAAAAGTAATTGCTGTAGAAGTTGGCTGTATGCAGTTATAATAGGTATATTATAACTAGAAGATAAAGTGGAAAAAGAAAGTACAAAAAAATGTTCAAAGGTTTGGAGAAAACATGATCCAGTACTGTGAACTGGACTAACATTTTTGTATTACTTATTTTTTGACAAAGTGAATTTTGGGTTTAAGTTAACTGGAAGCAATCATAATATGAATTTCATTTTATGAACTGAATCAGCTGCAATGTCAGTAAACAGTTTTAAGTCACAGAGAAGCATCACATGACACAGGTGTGTACAAAGTATATAATCAAGTGTATTTTCATCTTTATCCACGTTCTGTACACATATTAAGATCCATTTCACATGAACACTATACAATAGCAATGAGTGAGGAATGGTATATTTTCTGAGCACTGAGCAGCTCACATTAAATGGCACTTTCATAAAAAAAAAAAAGAAATCACACAGCATGAGCAGATAACTGAAAACAAAAAGTTATCATCAGATTCACTGAGATTCAGCACATATAAAAAGCACAACAAAATAAAACATTGATTGGTTCCATCCTTCTGTTTCCTCTGCATAACCTGAATGGCAAACAATGGGAATAAAAACAATGACATATTTGCAGCTATCAGAGGAGAGTGTGCTTCTTTTATTATTTTTTTGTCCGGATTAAAGTAGAAAGCAATCTAAAATGTGGTGTGTTAAGAAGAGTGGTAACAAGATACATCGAAATATCAGAGAAATATTACAGTTCACAAATTTAATTATTCATCCCACAGAATAGTCTTTTGGATAACTGATAGAAAACAAAAATCAATACTTTTGGCTGCTTTACAAGGATTATCTTATGTCTCAGAGCTACGCTTCCATTTTCAGTGTGCTTTTTAAATTCCCAATGACAGCATAGAGGAAATAAAAGGTTGTTAGTGAGCCGGCCTTTCTCCAAAACGCTCTTCAAAAGTGGGATTCTGCACTTCTCAAAGCTCCATCGAACTGCAACAGTTTGGATGTGGTGATGGAATCAATGGTGGGAGCTGGACCAACAGTCCTGGATGAGATCACATCCTGGTCAGTCCGCTAACCTCTATATGTACAGTACATACAAGCAGTGCTTGTAGAGGAATACCTTCACATGTTCACCATTATCGCCTCATTATATCACACAATTCCTCAGATTCATCTGACTGAAACATTCGAGGACTGCTGTGTAGAGGTATGAATAGTGATTTCATGACCACTTTTAGACAGAGCTAGATGTCCTGGCTCATTTACAGTACAAGTATCCATCAGTGAAAATAATCCCATCTCATGAGGACGGATGTACGCAGAGCGATCGGGGTAGTTAAAAAAAAAGAAAAAAGGAAACACATAACATAACACGAAGGCTGCCGATGTGATGTCTTCTCCAAGTGAAAAGGGCTTTCTCTTCGAGTGCGCTCGGGATGACTGCCGGGGCGCTTGCTGCTCATATACCATAAAAATTCAATAACTGGCCTGTTCTGCCTCATGTATCATAATGGGGACATTGAGACTCAGGATAGAGAATTATAAAGAAGTCCAAAGAAACTGGATGTTCTCAGCACTTTCTTCACAGTACCATATCCATGCTATGTACAAAGCCTAAGTGGATGTTCTCTTTTCTAGCTAAGTTAAAAACATGAAATAAAAATCGTACACCAACAAAGAGATGGTGAATACAGTGTCCATTTTGACACAGATGATGTGTTAGATCTTGTGTCATTGACGGGGAATATAGCACTGCTGGGGAACTGGGCATCCTTGACTGTAGGGAAACCAATATCTATTCGCTTCGAGTGAATGTTTCCTTGCAGTCTGGGAAGTTTTTCAGATACCTGATGGATTCAGGTTGCAAAAAACAAAACCAAAAAACCCAAAAAGGAAAACAGCATCCTCTCTCATCCTCCAGTCTCAGTCCACGGTTGCCTATTCTCCTTCTCTTTCAGACATAGTATTCCTTGTCTTTGTTCTTTTTGCCCTTTGTGATGGCCTTTGCCACAGAGGCGGTGGCTGTGCTTTTGTCTTTAACCACTGCTCCGTTGCCCTCCACGGTGGAATTGTTGGCAAAAGTGTGACCCTGGTCTGCTGGGTAGGAGCCTTCATCCCGGTTGCGGTACTTGTACATGGCATAGAGGAGGATGAGGATGCAGAGAGCAGCAGCAGCCACGATGCCGACCACCATCCCTGTTGTGCTACTGGACTCCCTGATGACTTCTACGGCGCCTGGTTGGTTCTTTTCATCAGAGGCTGTGGGATTGGCTGTGGGCACATGGGGAAAATTGGGGGGGTACGTTAGTCCTGGTGTGTTACGGGAGGATGGAGGAGCAGGGGGCAGGAGCACCTGGTCGCGGGTGTTCATTTTGCCTGCGGGAATGTGGAGCTGGTCAGGATTGGTTGTGGGAACAAAAGGAGGTAAAGGGCGGGATTTCTGAACTCCACCCTCACCAACGGCGGGAGGTGGAGGAAGGACTGTCCTGTCAGTGACCATGGGGGAGTTATTATTGTAAAAGTCCTCATCATCGGATTCCGTCATCTCCCCTGAGCCGAAGGCCGAGACTTCCACAGGGTCACCACAGTCCTCCTGGTCCGGGGGGCAGGAGGGATGAGGAGGGAGGATCAGGGACTCTTTGGTGGTTTCAAGAGGGGAGAGGAGGGTGGGAGGAGGAGGGATTACAGGGTAACGAGTGGCGATAGATGGGGGCTCAAGGGAATCCACTGTTATAATAGGCAACACTAATTCTCCTCCTAGAAAGGAAAGAGAAAAAGTAAGGTATCCCAAATTAGAACTTGTCTGACTAAACAGCTCAACATAATATTTTCTGGCATATATGCTGTCAGTGATATTATTATATTGCATTGCCTTGCAAAAGTATCGATGTTCCTTGAATAGCCTCAAACTTCATTGTATTTTATTGGGAATTTATGACAGACCAAAACAAAGTGGCTCATACTTGTGATCTGGGAGGATAAATAATTAAGTTTTTTGTAGAGTTTGGTGTGCATTTATCTACACCCTCCCCCATTTAACTCTAATCCTTCAAAATAAAATCTAGTTGTAACAATTGGTTAAAAAAGGTTAAGGCCACTGAAAATAAAAAACAACAAAAAAACAAAATAGCATCTTCCAGGACCTGTTCGACCGTGTATACAATCACTTAAATCGAACATGTTCCTCCACAAAGTTAGTTTTCCTCCTGCACAACTCACATCTCTGTCATTGAATCTGGTTGCTTCCAGTTCACCATCTATATTCAAGTCAAAATCCTGTCAAAAAAGTCATGAATCAAACTTTTTTCACAGAATTCTGAGGAAAAAAAAACAACAACATTCAGTGAGCCTAATCATCATCTATACTTCAAAAATCACCTGTTTGGTAAGTTGTAATGTATTCTCAGAGAGAAATCCTTAATAACACACAGCGGCTGCATTTCTCAGAGTAAATACAGCCACTCTTTGAACTCTTTAGGCTTTCTGAAGTTTAGCCCTTTCTGAGAAAGAATGGGCAACACCTTCAGTGTCTAGACCTGCAAAGCTAGTAGAGACACACTCCAAAAGATCTGCAGTGAAGGAACGCTCCACAAAGAAACCTCTAGGATTTTTATACTAAAAATGTTAAAAACACACACATCACTGAATGCTTTTGCAAGACATTGCATATAACACTCTTAGAGGTGTGACTCGTAAATGCCTGGGTATGCAAAAGAGAAATCCTTAATAACACACAGACATACGGTAACCAGAACGCAACAAAAGCTTAATCAGGACACATGCCAACACACAAGCACCCCTAAGAGGGTGAAAGCTCAATGAAAGGCACGTGACAAATGGATGAAAGTGCAAAAAATTAAATGGCCGTGCTGCTGTGTGCACATCTGTGGGCAGAAATTCAGGGATGACAAGAGAGGAAACAGATTGTTATTTGAATGAAACACAAACATATCTCAGAGGATCGATCTATCTATCTATCTATCTATCTATCTATCTATCTATCTATCTATCTATCTATCTATCTATCTATCTATCTATCTATCTATCTATCTATCTATCTATCTATCGTTTCTATTTACAGAGTTGTACAGATATTTATGGTGACTCCATTCCCTTTCATCATTATCATTTGAGTCACATGTTGCAGAGCCAGGCAGCAACAAACAATTCTGATAAGGTCATATTAATAATGGAGGCACCCATAATAAGGTCAGACTCGTTCTTGAGTTTCAAAGCTTGTAACTGTCACAAACCTGATCTACTGTCATCTTATCTTAATTACTCTGGCATGCTCTTAATTTTCCACACTCATTTTCATTAATTCAGTCCAACTGAGTGATTTTCAGATGGGTATATGATGGGTAAAAATTAGACGAGGCTTTAGTGACAATCAAAATGAGGACAGCTGTTCAAGCAAGTGGTGGAAAGAGGAGCGGAAACACAAAGAAAGAATTCAACTGCGGTGGAAAACAACAATGGAACCAGAACACTTTGTCCGCTAACAATCCTGCGCAGGAGTTGAGTAGCAGTCCAACAAGATGTTTTTCTGGTTTTCTGATAGGCTACCCACCTGTTCCAGGCTCACACTCTTCCAGATCCTCATCGTCACTCGGACATTCAGCTGATGCCACCAGAATATCATCAGAGCTCTGAGGCTGGAAAAAAAACCCCAACAGAGTGAATGAACAATTAACACATTTCTAGCTAGATTTTTTTTCCACCTGCTTTTTTTTTTTCTTGCTGACTGTTCTATTTAAGGAATATCTGCTCCACACAGAGCTATGCCACAGAAGTGTTTTTATTGTTCTTTGGCTTGGAGCAACTCCGGTAAGAGTGCATGTTCAAAACAAGCACATATGCAGCTGCTCTTTATCCTTTAACCCCTGTGGCGGTTTTCATGCACTGTGTGCAAACAAAGAATAAACATCACTGATAGATTACCTGTAGGCTAAATGCCTTTTAATACTTTCTATTTTACTGTGAACATTTTTGTTTTGTAAGCAATTATCTTGGTGAATTTCCACAAAAACATGCTGCTTTAAGGTAAGAAGCAGAATGCGAGGAGGACTGTCTGTTTGATACATTGACTGTACTTGCATGACATTTTTTTTATTTGGCCCATCTGATTAACTCCATCCATCGAGATTAATGGTTGTTTTTATATAGAAATCCTTTAACTTTTCACCTCTAACCACATCTTCCCATTGGTTAGAAGTAAGGCAGTGCCGTTTCCATTTCTGTTCAACAAAGTTTTTCTGCTCAGGGGTTTGGTCATGGAAGCAGTGGCAGTTTCTGATATGAGTGGTATGGCTCGCCACCCAGGGTGCCATCCAATCAGGAGTGGCAAAAGGGCTCAGAAAAAATACACTGAATCACGCAGACTGATCTTGAAACAAGTTTTCTACTGCTTGCGTGCTGTAGTGGGTGACTCAGTTAATATGACTGCATACACTGCATGCTAAAGATAATCAATGGTTATTTTGCTCTTTTTCATAAAATCTGGTCTACTTTTTGTCATCTGTAGTTCATAATATTAAATAAGTCAGTTAAAGAGACAGTTTAAAATAGTTTTAGTTTCAATTTGTACAACCACATAAAATGCATGTGGAATATTTTTTGGCATCATATTTTTTATTTAAAGTCCTTTTAATGAAATGCTAGAGAACATGGAGTATAATGCATCAAGGTCCATTCTCTAGCAGCTCTAGTCAAAAGGCTGAGGCACTTTGCCCTTAGTTACAGGAAAACAAACTGGGGAGTTTGGAAACATTTCTGGCCCCAAGTTAAACAGGAGTGCTTCTACTATGTTCTTACATTAGTCTTTGTGTAAAAATCTATAAAACAAATTAATGTTATTGATAAAATGATCATAACGCTAATGAATAGAGTATTATAGTAATTTAGCAGGACTGATCATTTGAATTATGATGCTGGTTTTTGTTTAACAAGCTATCAAAACAATAAAACTGAATATGATCATATCAAAAGAATCTCACTCTGTTTTATGCGTAGAGAGCATACCCAAATGGTATTAATCATTTATAAGTACATCTTTAATATGTTTGTCTTCAGGGAAAAAATCGAACAAAAGCACAAATGTTTTTTGGTCTCAGTAAGGACGTTTTCAAATGTAAGAAGCCAAGGTTCATTGTTCTAAAATGTCACGGCCTTTCCAAGTGTACGAACCAAGGAGCCTAATCTATCATCTGATTTCCCTTCGTTCGTGTGATCGTGCTCTTTTATTGGAGCTTGAGAGACCCTGAAACCTGATGGCTACTTTTAAAGGTTTTTACTTTGTGCTGACTTTTTGAGCACAAGGCTCTTCCTCAGACTTGAATTTATAACTTTTGATCTTCTCTTTGCACTGTTCTTTATCTTACATTTCAATGTATGTGTATCAATAATGCATGAAAAAGGTCCCTCAGACTAAGAGCACAACGTGATACGAGAAGTAATTGGAAAGGATCTAGATCTTTATATTATTATTGAGAAGCCCCGCTTTTGGTTGGCTGTGGAACTAGCTATAGCTTTTAACAACCGTACACACAACAATTTATTGTTTGTTTGTTTTTTGTTTTTAAAAATGTGTCAATGAAACATGATGCGCTGGTTAGCAGGCAAGTGTGTTCAAACTGGACTGGGATTAAGGTAAAAAAATACAAATACAAATTCAAATTCAAAGTAAACCAGAAAAATAATAGCAACTAGCAACTGTAAAAGTAAATCAAATCAACACAGGCAACAATATTAAATTAGGTGAGCCTTATCACGCATCGTTTCAAACCATTTTGAAACAAGTTTGGCCATAAATATCTGATTCAAAGTCCGATTAAGTTCCTTTTCTCAAAAATCAGCCTTCAACTTGTTTTCATTTAAGCTGCCCAACCTTTGAGATGCTCTCCCTCAAGCTGGGAGATCGCTGCCGGCGGGTGGTGGTGGTAGCCATGGTGGTTGTGGTTTCCATAATTGTGGTGGACATGTCGGACACGGCCAGCGGTGTCACAGAGGTGGTGTCTGTAGTCAACGCAGAGAGCGAGTCTCCGACCAGGCGCAAGTTCCCTTCCACCTGAACGCTCGGGTCGTTTTCTGCAGCCAGTTTGAGCACCTGGAGGCCATTGTAGTACAGCCCAGAAATCTGACCCTGGAAGGGCCGACCCTTGTCGTAGCCGCCAATTTTAATGGCCGCCTGGCTGTTAAAGATGGTCAGCTGTCTCCCTGATGTCAGACAGAAACATGGACAAAGAAAAAGCAGGAAAAAGAACGCAGACATGACAAAGTCAGAGAACTATTTTTTTCTTTTCTTTTTACTGGTAAAGCATTTGAACCAGGTGAGCTTTAAGGATTATAGTTTTTAAAAAAGGTTTATTTAGATGTTAACTTTAGAAGGGAAGCTTAAAACTTTGACTTCACAGTTGGTGCAAGAGGATTAAAACTTGTTTAGGTGTCGTTTTGTACGTGTTTAAACATTTTAACTGAACTCTGTGGGATTATTAATCTCTTAGCTTTAGAATAAATTTTGTGTGCAGCTCTGTAAAAAGTATTCCCCCCTTAGATATTTCATTTTTCTCTTTATAATTATTTTGTATGTTTCAGAACATTAAACAAATTGTAATATCAGACAAAGAAAATCATATGGTTTCCAATTAGGGCCTTTCATTTATAGAAAAAGCCCCTCTAACTTAACGACTGCTTGTGAATTTCTGGCAAACGCTCCCACCAAGTGATAGCTGTTAATGTTTTTTTTGTTCCGTCATTATAGAGAAATTTTAGCCCACTATCTGTGGATTGAGAATTGCTTCAATTCAGCAACACTGCAGGGCTTTTAAACATGAACGGCTTTGTTAAAGTCATGCCACAGAAACTCAACCTCGTTATGTCTGGCATGAGCTGGACATTCTCCTTCAGGACTTTCTACCAAAGAGGAGAATTAATGAATCAAACAATTATAGCAAGACACCAAAGTCCCGACTTGGAGATAAAGCAGGCTCAGACCATGACTCTACCACCACCATATTTGACTGCCTTATTGTCTTTTTCTGAAGATTTAACAGAAGACACGTCTTCCAAAAGGACCTGCTTTTTTCTTGTTGGCCTATAGAACATTTTCACAAAGGTTCAGAGAATCAGTAGGATGTTTATGGTAAATGTGAGACAGCCTTTGTTTCTTTTTTGGCTTTGACCTTGGCGCTCTTTTTACCAAGTCTCTATTATTGAACACTGACCTTAACTGAGCAAAGAGAGGCCTGCAGTGGTTGATAAGCTCTATGCTTAATCTGAAACCCTTTGATTAAGTCATCGACGAGCTCTTGAAGTAATTTTGTTAGGAGGGGTTCCACTGTTCCATCTTTTCTCTATTTTCTTTTGGATAATAATGGTGTTGGGTGGTTTGCTAGAAACCTTCGAAATGTCTGTGTAACTCTTTCCAGACTGATAGATGTCAGTGATTTTGTTCATCTGTTTTTGAAGCACTTTAGATCAGGGTAAAATGTATTATTTATTCTGACAATGTAGCCTGCTTCATGATGTTAGGCAGACACCATTTAACTAATTTCTTCATTCTGTACGAAGTTATGCTTAAATGTGAACTGTCAGCTTTCTACAAAATGTGGTTCGGCTTATTTTTTCACATGATTGGATAGCTTTTTAAAAGTGTTTTTTATTTATGCCCTTACTCAGGTTATCTTTGTGTGATATTAAAATTTGTTTGATAATCTGAAACACTTAAGTGTGACAAATGAGTAAGCAAAACAGAAAATTGTAAGGGGCGAGTACTTTTTCACAACACTGTACGCCGTGTCCATTTTTTATTAATTTTTTTAAGAATTTAAATCTCCCGACTGTTAAGCTTCTTACTATGTGAAGCTGACTTCTCCTCCCACTGACCCCTTCAGCCATTAGGTCTTTAAAACATGCTTTGCTAGGGATTTCAACACATCCAGCTGTGTCCACCCCCTGAGAGGGGCAATGATAGCCCACTGCAACATTGTCAGCAGCCTCACTGATAAGCCGTTACATCACAGGACTGCAGTAATGGGCCTAACTCAGGAGAATACTTATTAGCAAAGCTAATGGCTGCAAACAGTGAACTGCTGTATTTAAACAGCCTGTCAGGTCCGCTGTGTTGTGGTAAAATATACTTAGCGTGGGAGTTCAGTGTGACTGCAGAACAATATGAGGAAATACAAGGTCACAGGGAAAAAGTAAAGGGAGAGCAAATTCATCTGTGTGATCACATCCAGACGTTAGGGTTTAAAATGTTTAGGTGTTATGAAAGACATTTATATCACAGGTTAGTTTCACTTGGGGTTACCGAAAAGGTTACACAACATTTTAATGATGTTTTATGTTTAATAATTAGACACAGCATCTATTTATACACACTGGTTAACAGGGATGAATGGGGGTTAGACAAGGGTTATGAGCTTTGATTAATTTATTTTAAAATGTTTAAGGTGCAGCATCTCCACAAGGTGTAAGGATATAAAAATAAATAGCAAGGCTGATATAGCGTTACGCTTCAAAATTTATTTTAAGGAAATAGAGGCCATCCAAATTCACTGCCAATAGAAATTCAAATTCGAGTGGAAATTGGAATGAGGCTAGCTAGATCCCTCTCATCCTTGTGTCCTGGCGCTGCACCTCTTATGGGGAAAGGTTATTTAGTGGTTATTTCTAGGGTTAATTCATCTAATAATTTTTACCTTTATCGTTTATCCACTCGTCAACTACCCGACCAAGTCTGTACGGGATTCTTTGTCTAGCAATAGCCAGTCGCTCATTATCATAGTGTCCTTCAAAGAATTTGGAGAGACAGGTTAAAGGTTAAAGTCTGCAAGCTGAAAGATCACAAGGTTAGCAACAACGTTCTAAGGTCTAACAGGGTTAACAAGTTGGCAATTTTCCATCCAGCTGTGAGTTAAAACAAAGGTATGCTTTACTTAGAGCCATCTAGTTATTGTGAGTTACATTCTTAAAATGCTAATTAGAGAAATGTTTAGGCTATTTATAATTCACTACACTAGTTAGTGTGATTTATCTATTTATTTAAGCAAAGCATAATCTTACATCAGAGATCAATTACAGCAAAAATCATTTTATGCAAATACAGGTTAATTTAGGCACACACAAGAAATACATAACAGCTTAATGATTCAAACAAAGCCAGTCAGAAAACCCCATGCAATTAGGCAGTAAAATTGAATTGCAGAACCAAAATTGAAACCCCAGTTAGTATAGAGAGCTAAAGTCTCAGGCCTCTTCTGTTACACAATATATGTACATTGCATGCACAATTATCAGGAACTGTCAGTATGTTTTTTATTACTTAATTATTGGAACACTTACAGTCAATTTAAAATGTTATTGAATTCAAATTTGCACGTTATACAAGGATGTTTCATCTTTCTCCACTCCATGTTAAGTGGTAAAAGTTAGTAGATCAGGTTTGGGTTCAGGTTTATTCAAGTACCAAAGGGCAATTAATGCTACAGCAAGTATAAAAGATTTTAAAAAAAGGAAGAAAGAGAAAAACTCATTTAAAAAAAAATAACAACAAGCAACATTATTAGTTCCCAACTGACTCCTTTATTCTCAAAATGTATGTAACTAGTAGGGATGCTCCAATCTAGATCTGAGGTAGTCGGCCAAATTTTTTAACATTTTTAAGTGATCACCTGTACAACTGATGAATAAGGAGACTTCTAAATCTTACATGATGCCTGCTCTCAAGCTGGGCACCCCTGCTGTTCAAAGAGTTGCCAAGTTTGATATGACTCTCTCATCTGGATCCATATAAGATGAGGAAAGTAAAAAGGTAGAGCTCATTCTTCATTATTTTTTAAGGCCTTTGTTGATTTGAAGGATGACAGTGATGCATTGATTAAACAAACTTCTTCCTCAGCCACTACAAAACAGATCTTCTTCCAGGAGTTATCATTGTGTTTGGAAATGTTATCTTCAGTCCATCATTAACCTGTAACACCTGTCCTCCACCTGTGTCAGCTCTGACTTTATCAATGATCGAGAAGCAGGTTTCATCATGACTTGCTCTGACTTCATCAGCCAATAAAAACCTAAGAAGAATCGGTCTGAGGTTATCTCAACACATCTGGTTGCTACGCTACAGCGTTGCTTCAGTCTTATCATTGTACATTTTGACATTACAAACAAGAGGCATTTCTGACAGCTTTATTTTTAATTGTATGAGTACTTTGCCATTAACGTGCACCATTTTCTTTTACTAGATCTCATTACTTTGACTTTTCAGCATCATCTAAGCACATTTTTAGCCAATTCGTATTAAATTCAGTCTGCTTTTAACTGTAGCTGCTTTGGGCTAAAACGATGTTATGAAATGTAATGAATTAAGTCACAAATTTTCAATTGGATATCTGCGCATAAACAGTGGATGATTTACTGGGCAGACTTAAGAGGTCCTATTAGCATTTTAATATCTTATAATTAAGATATTAATTATAATTAAATTCTGAATTACCAATGAAACATGAAGAAATAATATATCACTGTTGTATGTTTGTTAACTCTACAGTATTTGGATACAGATGAGCCACCAAATACATTTTAGCTTTAAAAAAAATCAATAAGCCGAAGAGAAAGATGACTTTAGCTCTCTATGTACCACATGCAAGCACAAAACATAACATCTACAACAAAAAGTATGGTATAATAGATTAATTACTCTGAAAACCACAAGAGCAAGGTTAGCATCTGAATATGAGGCAGTGTGAATGTGTTTACTTCATTCTGATTCAACAGAGAGTAGGTAGTAAATTAAATAAAGCTGAACACGTTTTAAACCTTTAGTGTGTTATAAGACACACCTGCATTTTTGATGCTTTATATTATCACTACTTCATGACATTTAATTTTAATTTCACTGCTTTACAGTGGTCATAATCGTCACCTGCAGCACGTGTTGCACACTCTTTTTACAGAAACAAAGCCCTCCTTTATGATTGCTCCGGTGAACTTCAATCATTTACTTTAGCAAATGTTTAAAAACCACTGATTACTGAGTGGGAGCTGAATAAAAAAAATGCACACATGGTCGTCCATATTATACAATTCTGATTTCGGCACAACTGTGGCAAATGTGCATGTGTGTGCGGGTGGGGGTGTAGGCATGTGTGTGTGTGTGTTTTGAGCACCAGCTGGAGGCAGAGTGGGGATTTGCTTTCCTCTCGCTCTGCCAGCTTGTGCACCTGTGCTGAATGATGTTAATTACTTGATTGCTTCAGAGCAGGTTAAAGCACAGGCAGCAATGATCACATAATCTATGGGTTTTTATACCATTCGTGGCTCTGTGCATAGTTTATATTTATGGAGGTTAGTGATTTCCCTCATTATGTGTTGTGTTCCTCTTCTCTGATTGCGTCAGTATTTTTTACATTCTTATGAACATTTCACTGACAATAACGTAGTAGAATAACCCTGATAATTTATGTTACTATTGCAATTAGTTTTGCACGATGCATAATATCTTATTTGATCTGAAGTTTAAATGTTGGTAAACAAGTGCTTAAAAATGTTCTTGAAAATTACTTGAACCGACTTCTCCTTGAGTGGTTGTACGTTTTTTTTTTTTTTAAAAACATTGATTAAACTTCTTTTATTGATTTTCTGACCCTGAAATTTTATTAGTTCGTCTTTCATATGTGTGTGTACAAACGTAATAATTTGCAGAGGTAATTATATTAATAAAATTGGCCAATGAACAATATTACTTCCAGTGGACACTTGCAATCTCCTGAAGCCTACAGAGAAAAAAAAATCCATGCTGCCCCTCATGTTAATCACAGTTTACGCAACATGCGGTCTCGCTTCCCTTACCTGGTGGGTACCGCTCAATGACTGGCTGGTTGTCCACCTGGAGAGTGGCATTGCCACCACTGCGTGTGAAGCGCACAACATGGTACTTGCCATCATTTACAATGGCGGCAGGCTCGTCAATGGTGATGTCATCTGTTCCCACATTAAAGATGACACCCACTTTCCCTTGATCCTGCCGGAAAAAGACCGTGAAGGAGTTAGGCAAATGACTAAAACAAGGGATACGGTTAGTTACCATGAGAGAGAGAACAAAGACAGTGACAATCACTTGTAAAATTAACATCATTGTTCATACCATCATTGTTTTACCCATGCTGATTTATTTATTCAAAAGTAATTCTTTGACTATATTTACATGCCATTTCATACTGAAACTACACAGAGATTAACTAAAACGATTGTTCGAACAAAATCCATCCATCCATTTTCTGTACACCCTTAACCCTAGTGGGATCGGGAGGTGCTGGTGTCTATCTCTAGCTAATGTTCCGGGCGAGAGGCGGGGCCAACCTGGATAGGTTGCCAGTCTGGGCAACACAGAGACAGACAGGACAAACAACCATGCACACACACTCGCACCTAGGAAGAATTTAGAGAGACCAATTAACCTGACAGTCATGTTTTTGGACTGTGGGAGGAAGCCGGAGAACCTGGAGAGAACCTAAGCATACACAGGAAGAACATGCAAACTCCGTGCAGAAAGACCCCAGGCTGGGAATCGAACCCAGGGCCTTCTTGCTGCAAGGCAACAGTACTAACAGCTGCGCCACTGTGCAGCTCTGTTCGAACAAAATATTATATCTTTTTAGATCTGAACAATATGCTAAGCTTTCTTTTTAGGGTTCAGTGAAAGTTCTCCTCTAGAGTCAGCTCAGGTTTCCTGATTTTGATCAGTCTTGACAGAAACCTGCTGTTTCTCTTTTGGTTGACCAGCTTCTCATGCCTTTCAGTCTCTCCCAAGTCAGACCAACAAACCTCCCTGAAAGGTCAGAGCTGCTTCCTAATCTACAGCCTTTGGGTGCTGCTATTAAGAAACATTGGAAAACAAACAGTGTGGTTTCTGTGCCTCTTTGACTTTCGCCTTATTGCCTTGAAGTCTTTCTAAATGCAAGGGATGGTGGCAGTGGTAGTTGTAGAGCACATTAGAAAGAAAAAATGCCAGGCACACCAAAGGTAGAGTTTTACTTCACCATTGCCTGAGCAATGCCTGAAACTACGAAGAATATGGAAGAATGCAATAAAAATATACTTTTCGTGTCAAATTATTTTCATTTCAGCTTTACTATGAACAAACAGCGCTGAAGTTTTTATTTATAAAACCGTAAATCCAGCAGACTGTACACCCATAACCTGAGAAAAGATGGTAAACAAACAATGACATTGAGTGGTGCTTTACTGAAATGAAACCCTGCAAACTGCTGCTCCTGCATGCCACATTAGGATGACAAACCCAGCAGGCCTCAGAACCGTTATGCGACTGAGCTTAACTTTTCTTTTAAAAACAAAGTTCTTGACATGTCCCACTTATTATAACTGATTGTTCCTACACCCCAAATTGCATTAATGACTAAAACATAAAAGAAATTCTAAAATCTAGACAGAATTTTTCTTTTCTTTTTTAGCCTCAGTGACAGCTGCTATTATGTGATGCAAAATCTGTAAAATAAAATCACTCATGTAGGCTTTTGAAATAAAAAAATGATAATTTATGCAGACACATTCGGTTTTAAATTTAGAGGTCTTCTCAGAGACCTTAAGTGTTTCTCTAATGATGTAAAGTTTGTGATTGAAAAAAAAAAACCTTGAGACTATTCTTCAGTAAAGATGGGGACTGGGATTGAGACTCGAGGTGCATTTAAGTTACACAAACAAAAACTGAACTACAAGCAGCAAGCTGGTTGGTGGAGATCCTTGCTACCAAAGATCATAAATGACCTCAGAGATGTGCATACTCCCTTGTGAAATGTGTGTTTGATTTATTAACCACACTGTGTGCTTGTAATGGTTCGTAACAAGCTTTTCATTTTTGCTGTAGCGTCATAATAGTGACCACAGGGATAGCAAACTGTGTATTAAATAACTTAGGATGGTTTACTGTACCTACCATAGACCAAATATGTTCAAAAATATTTTTTCTAAGTATGAATAATCTCAACAGTTTCAGTCCTTCACTTTTTAATGACTGAAATAAACATTTTCTCATCAAAACCATGCCATTTACTTTTCTCTGTAACACTGAATCGCTGATCTAATCGTTAGATCTAATTTATCACAACATTTAACTGTTGTTTTTTAACTTTTTAATGTGCAATCAAACTGTTATAAGCTGTTGTTTACTATCACAATATCCAATCATAAATGTAAACATAATAATGCATTATTTAATACAAGAAAAACATATAACTATTTTTTAAAACATTTGTTGTCAAGCCTAAGCAATAAAAGTATTTCAAGGTGACAGAATCAAATCTCGTAAGTAAGTTAATTTGGTTTTCTCCAGAAAAAAAACAATCAACCCCTGAAGTCATTTAATCCATCATTCATGTGCAGAGCTATCAGTGTGGCTAATATTATGAAGCTACAGCAACAGGAGCAGAATCTGGATGTCAGTAAAAAATGCGTTGCCTGAGCATAGCAGCTCAGTTTAACTCTTCATTACATGAAATAAAAACTCAAGTCCCAGATTACAAGTCTAAGCAAAGCCTGAAATTTTCCAACTTGCAAGGGTGAGTTGAGTCAAATGCCATCACCGTCTTAAAGATGATCAGCTAGATCAGCTAAGTGTTATTATAAATATACATCCACATTACCAAATTACCTCAGAGTTCTACTTGTTTTCATTGTCTGCTAAATATTGTACCTTATAGCATTGTGGTGCTGTTAGCACTGTTGACTTGATTTAAGAATATCCTAGGTTCATACTGGCCTGCTATTTTTTTGCATGGAGTTGCATTGAGGGGTTCTCTCCTGTTTCCACTCACAGTCCAAAAAGATGACTGTTTCACATCTGAGTGTGTTTGTGCATGGTTGGTTGTTCTGTGTATCTCTCTGTTGCCTTTCGCCCAATGACAGCTAATGAAAGGCAGCAGCCCCCAACCTCACTGCCATTAAGACAGATGGATTGAATTCAATGTTCAGTAAAAGATCCAGACATTAAATGCTCGCTGTCAAAATAGGCTTAGAGGTGTTAATGTGAATCTCTACCTAATATAACGGGTTTTTTTCAGGCGCACTAGGGTTGAGTAATTAAAGAGTTGAAACTTCGACAGTGTGAACATTTCTGTCATTTAACTAGCAGGTTTTTGGATTATATACAGATTATTTTGAATAAACTTTAACAGTGGGAAACACAATTGTCAATATTGTTGCTTTGTGACGCAAAAGCACCAGCTAATCTAAACCACACGTGTCAGACTGAAGACGAGAACCCCTGCGGTCAAAATATTCACCCCTCACACTTAGTTCATACAAACCTGTCAGCTAATTAAAGTCAGTGTTACAGATCCTCAGTGGGAAAGATCACCTCACGGTAAAGAACACCTAAGTCACACAAACGCATGACTAGAAACCCTGTTATCACCTTTTCACATATATAATTAATCACTCATACAGTATCTCTCAAGTTCAGCCCTGCACGTTCCCTGTTTCTCTATATTCCACAGGCTTTGTAGAAGGTTACTTAGACTTTAATTACTCTACTGATGAGGCCGTCTGACAAGTAGTCATTAGACAGCTACAGGGCAGAGCGACCTAAGGTTAATCTAACCCTTATGTTGGACAAAGCAATTAAAATCTCTTAGGTCAAAACAGTCTGTTGATGGTCTCTTGCAGCTCCATAGAAAGATTTGCATCTACTTTGATTTCTTTCCGGCTTGACAACAATATAGCAGCGAAGCAGCTTGTGATATCTAGTATAACAACAACCTAGCACTCTATCTTGAATTAAGCCAAAGTTCCCTTTTTTTTGTTCATTTACTGTTTCTGTCGGTTGATTTGAAATAATCTTCCATCTAACCCATCTGATGAAGTATTCTGTGACACCATCAGCTCAATTCTCAGAGCTGAGATCAAAATTTAATCCCATTCCAAGGGAGAAGGATTGATTATCATGTAGATAAATTATGATCATCAGGATTTATCTGTGATTAGTTGAAAAAGAAAAATCCTTCAGGGCTCTAGAACTGACAGATCTGTGATGAGACATCATTGCCACTTGATACATCTTTAAACAGAGCTTAAAGTGGACGGATCATTATTCTTTTAAGAAGACCGGCAGAGCTGTCTGTCTCAGTTTGTCATCAGCCAACTGTCTTCCTCTGTTCTGCCTGGCTTTACTAGGTTCTTTGCTGTAGACGTCTCAGTGCTGCTGGGGATTCGGAGGCTTCTTATCTTCTTTCATTCCCACTGGAATAAAGAAAGTGTCTTTTCAGCAGCTCGGCGATAGCTATGGCAGACGGTAACGGATACAATTGTTGGTGAGCATGGAGAGCTGATTCTTTTTCATTTCGGAAGATTACTTGATGGAAATGAGACATCAAAAAATAAAAAAAAGCCTTTGAAGCGTTCATCCTTTGAGCTTTTACACATTTCCCAAATGATCAAAAGAAAGTATTTTCTCTAGAATGACATCCATGTGCAAATAAATTATTAGAGTAAACTTCATATCAGATGTTTAATATTACAGAAAATTGTTCAATTTTAAACATCAGGCTTTGGCTTTTAATGACCAGTGACATATAGTCTTGCACAAAGAGGTTGTCAGTCTTCTGACACACAGCACTTTGCATACAAGCTAAAAGGTTTAATTTAAGCCCCACCTGACCTGAGTTCCTTCTCCCATGTTGCTGTTTCTCCTGCTTGGCTCCAGGAAATTTTCAAACAAATTGCAAACAATCTAACAAACCTCTGAAGCTTTACTAGAACAGCTGGATTTATTCTGAGCTAAAGCTACACGATTCTGTTTACTAATTACATGATTTTTGAAGGCAATGAGATGTGATTCATTTTATTTAGCATTATCAGAATAAATGGGGTCTGAATACAGTGCAGAAATTCCAGATTTTTATTTGTAAAAAAAAAAAAAGAGACAATGCATAATTTTACTACAGCTTCCCAATTATGTGCTACTTCATGTTAATATGTCACATAATATTGCAATAAAATACATTGTAGTTTGTGGTTTTAATATGAAAACATTTTGGATGCATGACGTCTACCTCACCTACACATCTGAAATAATCAGGTTAATAAAAACATTTCTCTGCTATGTGAAATATTACTCAATTTGGCCATGTACCTGATAAATTTATAATGAAAATGCATAACAAAGCATCTTCCAAACCTCATCTGGTTACCAAATAAGTACATATTTTGCCTCTCTGCGGTTTGACGCATAGCTGTGCTCCGTAACTTCTTCAGCAATTCTAATCAACAAAATTTTCTGAACAGTGAGAGCTTTGTAAGTTGCATCTTTTAGACACTCATTAAAAACATGATCATTTGAGACCATCATTAGTTCCTCTAATATGCTCTCTGGTGAATGCTGGGATGGTTTGTTCAGTTTGTGCAGAGTAATTGGTCTATGGAGCTGCTGCACAGGCCATGTTCTGAGTAACAGTTGCAGTGAACTGTGTGACTACTCTAATATGGCACTCTTCTGTTTCACTGCTATTATTTGTCTTACTATACGTCTAAATAATAAAAAAAAATAGATGGGTCTGGAGCATCGAGAGAAAGGGCTCTTATCTGAATCACCTATATGCGTGCCGCATATAAAAGTCATAAATCATCTGTTTCCTTTACTATTTTCAGCTCTCCCTTGTGGCCAGTATTATTTTGGCCAGCAGCAAGCAGTTTCTCTTTGTCTTCCCAGAGTTTCCACAGTCCTTTTAAAATGATAATTAAAGCAAAGAAACAGAATGTGTTCAAAAAGGAAAGCTAGAATTTTACGAAGTGACAAAAGGCCTCGACACCCTCTGAAATCTTTCTGGATTCCTTTCCACAAAGTGGTAATAAGCTGTCAAACTAAGCAATCTGTCGCGTTGTGAGAGGCTTGGCAGCTTCTGAAAAAAGGAAGAAAAAAAAAAATTGCCTGGTTTGCACGTCGGCAGCAATCAAGGCATTTATGTGCAAGGCAGGCTAGGTCAGCATCACACATTTAAAAGTAAAATAATTTAAACGAGAAGTGTGGAGAAGTATGTGCCCTTTTGGCTGAATAAAGGGACTATTACAAATGGATTAACTGACATGTATTTGAACCATGTAAAAGGTAAATCTTTCGGAGGTTGCTTCTCCAACATTTCACTGGGATATCTTAAAAAAATAGTCAATGTCAACATAAACTGTGGGAAATTATTCCTCAAATTTCAGTTTTTAAATGCCTGTCTTACTATAACCTACAGGCACAATTTGATTTATTTTATTGATTTTAAGATTTAGTGCTTTGTTACAAATTAACAGTAGTTTACATGTCATCAAGCCTAACGACTCAAAAATATACATTTTTTTTACTTGTAACTTGAACAGGCTTGGATGTCTTGAAATTAGTGGTACATGCTAAGAGGCAATCATTGAATTTGTAGAGGGTTATTTAAAAATGCTAAGCATGTTAGATAAAAAACAAAACAAAAAAACCAAACGTGATCTTGTAGATTGTATTTTACAAGATGAAGTGTCTTAAAACATGAGGCAACATGCTGATTTGTGCGTAGAGACCAGTAGATGTTCTACTCTTGTAGGCCTTGATGAATTTTATGATTGATATGGCCTTCATTCATCATCACAACATTTGTGTATTCAGTTAGGCGTGACTTTAAATCAGCAGTAGATGTGTGCCTGCATCATTTTCATCATATACAGCACCATCACAGGATGGCATGTGTTGTTCTACCAAAGAATTATTCAGGTTTGATTTATGACAGGATACATAATACGCTTTCAGTAAGCATGTGTTCACAACAAACTACATACACACCAGTTTTTGTCAGGTGCTTTGACAACAGATGTGATTTTAATTATTACACCACTCAGATATTTCACAGATTGTCTGCCTGGTTCCACATCCTGCTGCGTCTACACACCAAAACAGACCTTGAAAAAATAAACTAGCATCTGCTGACTCACTTGGACTCAATCTATGGAAGAATATATTTTAGGAAACATCGCATGGCAAATGTGACGTTCTCAATCTTCTTCCTGTTCCTTGTATTTTTATTTTTTTTAGCTACTAATTTACTTCAATGTTTGGACACCATAGCTGAACATTGGTGAATCATACAAGCTGTGGTGTCTTAGAGCCAAGAATAAAAGCATTAGTAGTTACAACCTAATTCACAATTTATTACAATAGGTTTTAGGAGTATTTTGTTAAAATGTGGAGCACAGTGCATTAAGATTGGAATCATGCACCTTTTTAAACATTTGGAAATGGTTTTCTTTTTTCCCCTGCATGAAATTCTATAAAAAATGTTCTATTTTTGCCACTGTTGGGAGTTTTACTTTAAAGTTAGATTTCCCCTTGACTAGAAATGTTTGTAAAGTGACCCTCTGGTCTCTTATATTTAATCTATCTCAGCAGTTTATTGCTCAACAGCCTGTAACATTTACAGATAAGTTGCGATTTTAAAGGATATAAAGGTAAAAAAAATAAAATAAATACTATCCAGTGCTGTATGTTCTTTTTTTAACTCATGATGTCAGGAAATACATTTTTCAAGTAGCGCAATTAAGAAAAAAGCTACAAATATTTAGGTTGATGACATCACAATGACCAGGAGAACTGAGCTGATTGGTAAATTAATAAATACTGTGTGACTCACCCTATTTAAAACGAATTTGATCAATTTTACATCAGCATTTTTTTTGCCTGCAGCCTATATTGACCACAACATTTTAAAAAGTATTTCCCTGTGGTGTACTTACAATGTGCAGTTGGAGATAGTCTCCAAGCCCATGGGTGCTCTCCACGCGCACCAAAATGGCCTCCTTCTGTTGAGTGCTGAAGCCCACGGCTAACCGGTCGGCCCGGGTGCTCGGCCTTTCATTGGGGGCCCAGGTGAATGTGATGAGGGCCCCTCCTTTGCCAAAGATGTATGTGGTCCCAGCTGGGAACAGACAGAAAAAGAAAACATTAGAAAGTAGTCATCGTTTGTTTTTTTTTTGCAGGTATTTAATAATAGATCTCGTCAAGCACAGAAATTCAGACTTTACATTTGCCCTTTTCAGCTTTTAAAGCACCAACCCTTGTATGAAGATGAAATTATGCTTTCTCCTCTAACCCTCTCTTAACAACGCCACCTCTGTCCTCAGCTGTGCTCTCCACTTTTTATGTAATTCAAAATAATAAAAAAAAGCAAACCAAAAGCTTCCATCGGACTGCAAAGAATGGAAATTAATTAGGGATGAATTCTTTCATTTAATGGTTACTAAAAAACCCTAATTTAGAAAGTAGAATAAAGGTTTTGAAAGTAAGCGGTGCCAATCATTAGCTGAATGATGCAGCCAAATAATTGTCATAAGATTTTGGGACTCACACATAAAGTTGTTTCAAATATTAAGTTCAACACTATAATATTTTTAAATTCTCAATTTTGAACAAAACCAAACAATTTTTTGATTTATGTTTTATGTAAGATTCATTTTCTTTCTGAGCATAGTCATGCTTATTTCTCAAATCTGACTGATTCATTATTTTAATTGTTTGACTGTCACTTTTACTTATTGTGCCATTAAATGTAGATATTTAAATACTAATCTTAAACATCTGCTACACCACTCCATGCCTATCTTTTGTTTCAGTGGAGTAGGAAGACTCTAAGCCACAGGAAAACAGTTCTTTTTGTTGCTAGTTTACTTCATATTTACCATATAAACTGACTTAGAAATAAATAAAACAAGTCGTTACGTCACAGCAAAAGAAAGGTGACCTGTTCTAATGCAGCAGAGCACTGTAAATTTGACATGCTTGACCCAGATACACATGTAGTATTAAGACCTATAAGGCAAGAGTAATATATGCAATTTAATGTCCTAACAGGACTTCAGACTTAACAGAATCTGCTTCCTCTTCCGCCTAACATTTGATTTTTATTTTAAACAAGAGCACACAAGTCAAAACAAAAAGGGTGACTGGAGCTTTAGAAAAGTCAAAGATTAAGAAATGCGCAACACTATACATTAACTGTCGAATGTATATATATATATATATATATATATATATATATATATATATATATATATATATATATATATAAAGATGGGTCGTATAAAGATGGGTGGGTCGTATTTCAATGTGCTTTTTTTTTTTAAAGCATTAATTCATGTCTGATTGAAATTCCTCCACCTGGTCCTTGAGAATCTGGCAGGTGCGTGGAAAAGCGATTGCTTCTGCCTAAACTTTTTATCCCTTAAGTTATTCCTCTCCACTCACAACGATTCATGTCTGTCCTTGAGATAAATGAGGAAACGTTGAAGCTAATTTTGTCATTTACAAGTCTAGCTCAAATTACAGAAATACCTGAGAATATCCGCAAAGTCATGTGTTTAAATTCTTTTGCTTGTAAATCACACCTTTGAAAGATGTGAAGAGATGTACTGTGCCGGTTGTTCGCTAAACCTGCTGCAAATTGCTAAATTCTGTAATTTGCTCAAGGATATTGTGAGAAGAGCAGTAATCCATTTATGCACCCCATGCATATGTAGATCATGCCAGCTCAAAGTTAGGACTTCATGTGGTGACTGCAGAAAGTGCCAGATAATATCTTATTGTGCAGCGTGCAGCTGTTATGCAGCTGGGAGAGGAAACAATAATCACCTTAGAAAGAACACAGCTCTGTGTTTATGGCACTGTTGTCACACCTGAAAAGTGTAGTGTGTGCGCTTGGTATTATTCAGTGAAGCTGAGGAACACTTGAGGAAAAAAATTGTGGCCCCATTTTCAACAATCTGCAAAGGCTCTTCTGCTGAGTGCATAAAAGGTCTCTTATTGTGGAAAACTAACTTCTGGCTGACAGCTAAAAATAACATTAAACGCTTCATCTGAGGGTTCAAAAAACACCTTGTGCTGACTTTGAATTTAATTCAAAGGGTGAGCTCTCCAACGGTGATTGTTTCCGAGTTAATTATTTCTTATTGAGTTAATCTTAATTAATGTCTGGGATTTGCAGTCAAATGTGAGTCAGTGACATTAGTCACATCAAAGAGGCTCACTGAGTGGTTTATTAGTTTCTTCCTTTCAGTGAAAGTTATCTACATCTGGCCTCTAAGTTTCCCCCCCTTTTCTCCACAATTAAATTACTTAACAGAATCATGAGCATAGCCTTGATTCTTTTTCAAATGTTTTAGATTTCTGCCCTAAATACAATCTTTTAGTAAGTTCTAAAAAGATTTACATTGGTCATTGAAAATATGCATTTGATTGCATCTAAAACATGTTTTAGATGCAAATCAAATTGCAAAAAATCAATTGCAGCCTTGCTTCTGTCAACCTGCCCCAGGGCAGGTGTGGATACAAACCAGTAGCTTACCATAATCAGTGGGTGAATAAGCCCTTTGAGATTTAAATTACAGATATAATGGGTCTTATAAATATTTTTTTTAATTATTATTATTATTATTATTATTATTATTATTATTATTATTACATGATTCGGCCAAGATGTTAAGAAACACAAAAGTTTAGTTAGTTCAGCTGGATCTGTTGTCTATGCCAATGCAAAATGAAATGAATATTGACTTTCATCTGAAAAGAAATGAATGCAAACGGACTTAACCCCAAGTTGCTTTACAATTTGCATATTGGTGTATGAGTAAGTGTGGCTGGGTGAATGTTCCTCTAGCCTAACAGCTCTTTGATTAGTCAGTATGACTGGTAAGTGCAACACATAAGAATTTCCAACTTCGTTAGCAAAGACCATTTGTGTCTTACCCTCCTTGTGGAGAGCGTCTCTAGTGTCTGCTAAGCAGCTGCCAAGTCAACAGTTTTAACCTTGATTATTTAGGCCACAGCATAGCATTTCTGTATGTATAATTAAAAGTATATGAATATAAGAGAGGGTGACTTTTAACTGTGTTGAGGGTGGTTCAGTTGATAAGGTTGTTGTCTTGCAACTGGAAGGTTGTAGGTTTGATGTTGATATCTCCTTGGGAAAGGCACTTAACCTTAAGGTCTCTGTATTGATGTATAAATGTGTGCATGTCTGTGTTCTACTGGTCAGTATGGATGGAAAAGTGCTACATATGTTCAGTCCATTAATCAACTTAGGATTTGTTCCATTGTCAGAGAACAACTGGATCATCCTGTTTCAGACTTCAGACATAATACTGAAATTTCCTCATGTACATCAAACATTTACTGCACTCCAATAGTTTCCTCTGCAGCCACTGCATACTGGTTTTTAGAAAGCAATTCTCAATTGATTTTTATTTTGAAGAAAGGCTCCAGTAGTCTAAATTATCAAATCAATATTTAACTGGGGTCTTTACTGTGAAATCTTCTGCACCACTAGCTGGCTGACCTGCAGGGTAAATACATATATATTTTTTTAATATTCAAACTCAGACAAGACCTCAAATTATTCTTTGTGGACTTTAAATCATTCATGAGAAAAACGAGGTTTTGGGGAGTCTGAATTGGCTGAAATTGAACATTGCCAGCTAATGCTAACCATGTGATATTCTGAGCTGTGCATACTGTGCTCTGCAGCAGACTGCTTGTTGCAAACCTTTCTTCTATCAAGAATCTAGGTTGCTGAACTTACTAACAGACTTTACAATAATGATACACCCTTACAGTTTTTTTACAGTATTCTAAAAGGTTTGCAACTATAGCTACCAGTTAGATTAGGAATCTGACCTATTTTAATAGGCCCTGACTGATTATACTTTACTGTATTCTCCTGTATTATATGGTCACATCATCCTGCTGCTTCAGGGGTGTTTGTCTTTTCAAAAACATTACTGTGTGGGTTGCTTCTTTGTTGATTTGCATGATTTGCAGTTGGCTAATCTCAACAAGCAAGCGAATGACTCAAATAAGACATGATTTGTTTGTTTCTCCTTTTCTAGATGTTAATTTAATCAATTCACACAAGCTAAAGTTAATTCTAGCTATGAGGTTAAATATATTTAACTGTGGAAACTTTAGTTTACATTTTCCTAGGGCAGCAGATATTGTACGTGGCTTGAGTTTGACAAAGTAATCAGGAAAAGTTGTAAATTGTTGATCTACAGGGTATCCATGTTAATTGGGTATGAGCTGTAATAGTAGATGATGAATATACAGGTCATAATAAGTATAACTTTTAGACAGAAGTAATTTGATTGATAAAATACTACTCAAAGGTATTTCAGTTTTATTGTTTAGCACCAAATCAAAACAAAAAGCCATCTAAGTGTCCTAGTCAAATCCAACTGTATGGAATTCATTTCATTCTGCTGGTTCACGTCAAGACTTTGAACACATCAGTACATACTAAAATGAGTTTCTGTGCATTGTAAATAAAGGTAATTTAATGACATTTAATAATATTTTGGGAAAAAAATAGAAATTTTCGCACTACTGTGAAGACCTCTCGAAAAACAGCCTATGAAATGGAGATTTTTGTAAACAAGCAGACAGACAAGAGAAAAAGTAGAAGGCTGAATGAGGTTAACATGCCTCCCTGCCATGCGCTTCCTGAAATATGGAATATTAATGCACCTGGAGGAAAACATGGAGGCATCTATCTATAGACAGCAGCACCATCTGCATTAGTAATGACATTAAAGCGTTTCATTACACCTTTCTGCCTCGCCGCTCCAGCTCTACCTTTCTAAAAGGAAGACCTGCATTGAGCAGAAGCTGGTGGTAAATCAGCTTTATTAAAATGATTACTAAAAACCACACAGTTTACTACCTTGAAGCACCTCGGTAACGGGGCTTTGTGGAACGTCTCATGGGAGCTGCTCTGCTCGTCTTTTTTCTCATAACATGAATAAAAAGGCAGCCTTGAGATTCTAAACTGCACGATCAGTACTGTGTCATCATTATTAGTTGGTAACCTTGAAAATTAAATCAAGCTGCACAAACATTCTAGTAACACTTGCATTTGAAACAATATACAAGAAGTCTATGAAAAATAGGTGAACCTCTGCATGTTTACATACAAAATGAGCAGCATTTTTCTTACCCCCCTCAAAGCCCAAGAAGACTGAGTTATAGTAACGATGTTCGTTTTTTAAATTAATTACAACTCGTTTTGATTAAGCTCTTTAAAAGTAATCATGACACTCTATCATGTCCTAAAGGATCTTTACACAACAAATGCAACAGTATGGAGGGTTTACAGTATTTATGCCAAGATGAATGCTACCCACACAAATATTCTGTCCTTCTTTCATATGTTCTCTAAGCCAGCTGAATGTGAAAAAGAAGAAAGGTTGTAGCCATAAGACATGAAAATACAATGAGATCCCGGAATTGATTAGTCACCGATGCAACATTGTAGAACATGAGAATAATAAGAAATGAAATTAAATGAAATTACATCAGACTTGTACGTCTGCTTTTCCACCCTCAAAGGGGTTCTCAAATTTGCTCTACAATGAAATCAGTTATTTCCATTTACGCACATATTCACACACTGATGATGGCAAGCTACTATGCAATAAAAAAATGCAATAATTGGACATATTAAAACCAACTGGTTTACTGGTTACTGACTTTGGAGATGACAACATCCACCAGCAACATAGTGGTGGAAAAAAAAAAACACTCCAAAGAGCATTTATATAATCGGAGGCATTCATGTCTGCAAGGACACTTCTCAGTTTCCCATCTCAAAACTTTGTTTTTATATCATTATTACAATACATAGTATGCCACTGGCACATAGATCTGGGTCCGGCGCTGCACAGCAACTAATGAGTGCGATGTCATGGCGACCAGGCAAGCGAGCAGTGCAGTGCACCGCGCTGACCAATAGCATCTAGTAACTGTTACTCCTAAAATAAAGTAAATTTTTACATATGGCTTTGTTCAGGGTCAAAGAAAACATTGTCTAACATTATCTATTATTATTATATTATGATCTTCTGAATGGTCCAACAGCGGGGACAGCAGACTTCGTTTTTCCAATTCTGGAAAAACAACAGAAAGAGTTGGCTTTAGATCAAGTCTGAAAAATACAGTTAATCTATTAGTATTTTGTTTTAAATAGACAATCAGATCATATTGCGCATAGCTGCTTCAATTTCCATGTTATGACACCAGTGATACCAGTCAGTCACTCCCTGTACAGGTTTTCTGATAATTATTTTCACATTGTGGCAGTATGGAGTGATACCGTGCCCTCCGGTGTCGGTTTTAGTAAAAGCTCAATTAGAAATATGACTGAACACATCTGTTGCCTTCTGATTCATTGCTTGAATAGAAAACATTTTCACAGATCCTTAAGGAATTGGGGATGCTTTTATCATCTTTTTCTCAAAATCTAAAATACTTAGATTGTGCAACACATAAACTAAATTACTCGACCAATTTTATATAAAAATACTGTTTGCAACCTTTTCCATTTATGGAAATACACGTACTGTTTTGGCACTAAGCCCACACTAAATTGTGGTTGGGAAGAGACTCGTTTCTGTACCACTCAAGTAAGAACCGCCACTGCATGAAATTGTAGTATTGCTATTAAATTCATAATATGATGTCTCATACTTGAACTGGCCGAGAGCTGAAAGAGCAGGTTAGAACTAATCTTCAATTTCATCTGCGGCAGTAAGAGCTTTTATTTTTATAACTTACACAGGATTGGTCGTTTGCTTCGTTTCTGAATTGCAGCGTTTCGCTGTCTGGAAATATTTCTGGCAGGGCAAAAGTGGCCAACTGTGTACAGTGTTGTGTGGACGCTTCAGGAAAGACAGTTTGTGAAGGGCAACAAGGCCACGTCAAACAAAGCTGTTCGATTTAGACTTAAATTCTCTAATGTGAGCAGTTCTGAAGGAACGGGGAGTCATGGAGTTCAAATTTCTCATCTGGCTTATAGCATCTGAGGCAGACTTGCACCATGGTCTATTAAATTCAGCTTAGTGAAATGATGAAAATGAATACGCAGGCCTGAAGCCTGTCAGAGAGAACATATGGTTCTCAAGCTAAAATATAGTGTTCCAGTTAGAAAGCAGCATCACACACTTAGAGCTGTGTGCAAAGACTCAACAAATAAAAATCAATCACACCAATTAAATTTGGCCAAGCGAAAGTGGGCTGGAAAAGTCTTATGAATCTTAAATAAACCACACATGCAGTCGGCACACGCTGACTTCAGCTTTATTATGGTCGAACTGCTGTTTCTGCGCCTTTCAGCAAGACGCATTCAGACTGCCAGTTTTCAAATTGAATGTCTGCAGCTCGCGGCACCTCAAACAGCCCTTTCTTCTCCATTATGGCGTTCAGGCTTTCTCCCACTCAGATTTCAGGTGACTCGGGGTTGCGATGAAATTGTGCCGATGCGAATGCAGCACATGAATTACTGTGCCGAACGTAATGCAGCCCAGTCAAGTAACATGTCAGATAGATACCGTATGAATGTTTCTAATAAATAGTAGGCTGTTCCTGCATTAGTATTGGGTTTGTCACATCAGAAGGATTTTGATAAAATATAACAATGTATCAGTCCAGTCCTGAGTTTCTAAATTGTTCTAGTGACATATATTTCTTTTGCTTTCTCTTGTTGGTTCTGGCCACCAAATCTTCGAGGTCAGGTTTTAAAAAAGGCCGTGGCTTAGTGTAATATACACCATCAAACCCTGAATGTCCCTCATGCTGTGCGACTTGCTGAGTAAGATGATGGTGGCTCAGAAAGACTGAAATGATTCACAGAGATTTCTGGAAAAAAGAAATATCCTAAAAATTGAGCTCCACTTAAGAAAATAATAAAATGTTGGCAATATTCTTGGAAAAGTTATTCATACCTTGATTTCTTAGAAACTGTGACTGTTAAGAACTTGTGATTCAGATAATGTAACCCCCCCCCCCAAAAAACCATGCTTAAAAAAAATCAAAAAAAAAATCATTTTGCTATGTCTTTAATGCTGTGTACGTTTTCTGTGAAGTCCCAAACATTAAAAACAAACAATATTTGACTCAGGAAAATGAGAAAAGAAATATTTCATAAAGCAAAACAGAAACCAGAAGATGCAAAGACGCAACCAAAAACACACTTCTGTTTTGCAAACTTAAAAATACCAGAATCTCAGGTGCACATGAAGGTTTTTTGTGCTTTGTGGAAATATATCTTTCATACTCTCCAATCATTTTATACATTTTAAATTATTATATCCCCATGTTTCTTAGCTACAGGATTGTTTACTGTTATCCTTAGCTGTACCTGTTGTGTCTCTAAGCTAAGACGTCACTACATATTACATTACGATTTGGATGAGAATGTTAATACAATCAAGAACAAACTTGATTTTAAGATCCTGACATGTATGAGACACGGTATGCTCAGTATTTGTGCAGATCTACTGTGAAAAAACTTCATCTGTCTGACATCATAAAGACAGATTGCTTTATCAGGAATGTTCAGGGTTTCAAAAGATTCAAAAGGGACCTAAAATAAATATTAAAGATGTTCTCTTCTACATGAGCACCTCGTTATTTTATCTGCCATTATTTTTTAAAATTTACAAATCAACAATATATCTTATTTAATCTCATAAAATTTGTATAAAAGGGTTTATTATCTTCTTGTTCAAACTGGTTGTAACAAGTTATCCATCATGACAGCAAAAACATATATAACACATCTGCCTGTCTTTCTAAAGATCACCATGGATTCCTCTAAAATGCTGCTGATGCTCACTGTAAAATCCGACTGCTTGTTCAAGTCCAAAACATTACAGGCAAGATTAGAAAACTAGACCGGTGTTTTACCAGCTGCCACAAATATCTAGAACAGTACAGATGGTTCTGCTTCTTACTGGACTCGTTCAAAAATAAAAAAAGGAGGAAAAAAAAACAGTTTTCATTGATTAACCAGAAGCAGTAAAACAAATGTTTGACTGCTTATGCCTTTTTATATGTTTTTCTACGACCTTGTTAGATTTCAATTGGCAGTTTTCTGAAAGATCTCATCTTTATGACTGTCATAAACAGTGATAGTAATTTTGAAAAGGCATCAGCTGTGTGAAACTACAAATAGACAATGAAAACTAAAGCCTTGTCAGTTTGTGTTTACATTTAGCTTGTTTTGGTTTGCCGCACTTGTGCAGTGGTGTGCTTGATTGTTTGCTAAAACACTGCACCTGTAAACCTTCAACAGCTTTTCCTTCATCTGTATTCTTATTATTCATTTTTATTATTCTTTTTTATTTTGCAAAATACCAATAAGAAAGGATTTCATGTATGAAAATGTTAAAGATGCCTGAAATTGATCACTTTTCATGTAATGATTGCATAAACATATCAGCATCAATTTTTGAATTCCACCACTAAAACAAATGAACTCTTCAAACATATTCTAATTATTGCACCTGTAAATACGGATTTAATTCTAATACTTAACCAAAATTTACAGATGCTGGCGGGTTTTTGCTGTTGTTTGTTTTTATGAAGGTCAGTGAAAATGTGTATTTAAGCCAGTCACCATCACTCATGAGGTAATGCAGTTTGTTACCCGGGGGGGGGGGGGGGGAATTTGAGCCCTCTTGAACTGACTCAATGATGCCCATGGCCCTTTGTTCTCCAATTTTTGAGATAAAATAAACATTGCTCCACACATTACTGGAGAGAGCCCCGTAGAAAAGCATTTCCCAGCACTAATGCATTGATCTAAGGACAACCTGTCCTCTGCTAAATTCAATTTTTGAATCAGGCTCAACGGATACATCCTTCGAAAGATGCTGCCACCTCCTTCCCCCTTTCAGACGTCTCTCTGGAGGCATTAGTTGCTCTTTGCTTTGCCACAGCCAGACAGCCCTAACACTAACACCGAGGCCCTGGAGAATGAAGTGCAGCAGATTTTTCATGAGTGTGTTGATCGGGCTGGTGTGTTGGGCTTGTGATGAGGGGTCAGCAACAGTGCAAGCTTTTTTTATAATCCAGTTGAGAGAATACAAGTTCTTTGGTTCTGTGGTCATGGTGGTGGCTGACTCTCCCTTAGCGCTGCGGTGCAACACAAGTACAGAGTAAAATGTGCGCTGAAGCATCACTATCTTTGTGAAACCAGACACACCGAAGGATTTCTCTGATAGGCCTTTTCTAACTTGTACAGATATGGCTCTTTACTTTATTATGGGCAGATTAATTCTGAAATATGAATTGTTTAAGTCAATATTAGCTGCAAACCTAATATTTGAAATATGATGTGGGATTTAATACTGTAAGCTTTAAATAGAAATCTGATTGTCTGATCTGTATGCAAATTACAAGATTTTAATTTCATATCATGTATACAGTGGAAGAAAAAAAAGGTTTCTCTCACTAAATTCTTATTCACACCAACTGAAGCATGTCTTATACACTGATGGGAAGATTAAGAGGGAAATTTCAAAGCAGAACCAAGAAAGTTGGCAGGGCTTTGTTTTGATGTATTTGTTTATTGAGGAATTTTATTGCGATTTTTCCATATTTGGACTGCTGCTCAGCAATCTGAAACAATTGAGCAAAGAGTTGCCAATCCTATTTCTGGCCAGCTAATTATTACATGTTTAATGTATTATTACATTACTTTTATGTGGGACAATTATGAAAAAACTTTTTTGGAGTATTTTTTTCAGAGTTACTTGATTTCTTTTGAGTGTAAAGAACGAAATTGTTTTAAAAAATAAAAGATTAAAGCATAAAACAGTATAATAAACAAAACACATATGATGCATTTATTGAACAACATCTAGAAATCTTTGCAGTCAATTATTTATTTATTACAACCTTTGCCTTTGCAACAACTTTCCTTAAAAATAAATATTTTTAGCCTGGATTTCAGTCACTTTAGCCGTGCCGTCTTGGTTTTTATCTTTATTTCGCTTCCTTTCACTTATTTGTTTAATGCAATTATTTTTCCATTTCAACCATGATACCCTAGTGTTATTTATAATTTTATTTTAGTTTCAGTGACATTTTTTTTTAGATTTGATCATTTACATTTTGCTAATGTTTTATATTCTAGTTTCAGAGTTTCAATTCTTGTGTTCATATTTCAGCATTCATCAGTTGTGACTGCGATTCCCTAGCTGTATACTAAATATAACACCTTATTATACAGTAGTTGCCAAGAATTATTTTAGTTTCTTAGCTTAACATAAATTTGTGTGTTTAATGTTTATAAGTTCAGTCATTTATTTGAACTTGTGCAAAGCAGTTGAAGTTTCATTTAATTATGTGAAACGTGTCTGAATAGTTGACATTATTCTTTCATGTGTATTTTGATGAACTGTCTGCAGTCCTGATATTGGAATAATGTAACAATCCATGCAGTAACCTCTGTTTTAGATGAGGAATGAGAGGCGCTGCAGCAGGGGAGGTGAGCTATTAATAGAGAGTTGCCCAGGGGCGCTCAGAAATCTTTGGCCAGCCTTGAAACACTCATGCACACTTATACAGTTGTGTATCCATGACGGAGGGCATCACAATGACTCACATCCATTTCCAGGAGTCCGGAACTTGATTTATACTTCTGTGCTAACAACCAGCTCAGGCATGCTGCAGCCTATGCAAATAAACCGAGTGCCTGCATCAAGCAGTCACAGCATCAGACTGCTACATGAACGGAGATTTTTCCCTTTGCATAACAAAGGGAAAAACATACAAAGGTTTGATTTGGATAGAAACAAAAGAGATGTCCAAATAAAAATAATGCTACCAGCTAATAAGCTAACTGGCTTGGTTGACAGGCTTAAGTATGAAAATCAGGGTAAACCAAAAAAAAAAATCTAAATATTGTGTTTTGATCAAACAAATCTTTAGACATTTTGAGATTCGCACTTGTTCCCTCTCAACTATCACATCATGCCTTTTGAGTCTTGCTGCAGAGCCAACTGACTCAACGTAATTTCTTCAGACTTTTGCCATTTGGCATTTCCTGATCCACTCAGTTTGATTGAAGTGCATTTTAGATAAAATAAGACTCTAAAGTACAATTTGTCCAGAATCCTCCCAGTGTAAGATTTGCTAGAATTTGGACCTAACTGGCCTTGCAAAGATATTGAAATTTGTCACACTATGACTACAGACTTCAATGCTTTTGATTGTTCAATGTGATAGACACACACAGTGCAGACAATGTTTGTGGGAAACAAAATAGTTTAAGCTTAGAAAGATTGAGTGGAGTGTGTCTGAACAGCAACATTCTTGCCACTAATGAATTTAGATCTGGAGTTACTGAACTAATTTAACAGCTGAACATGCTTTGATCTAAGCAGCTGCAGCTCTAACTGTACCTTTATGGCTGTTATCCTGCTGGAAGGAAGACCTCCACCCTAGTCTTAATTATTTTGCAGAATTTCATCCAGAATTATTCTATACCTGGCCCATTTCAGCTTCCCACAAACTCTGACCAGCATCACCATCACCATTGCCATGTTTCATGTTAGTTTATGTTAGGGATGTGTAGTGTTCATTTAAAAAAACAAGTTCAGTTTTGACCTCATCTGAACAGTTCACATTCTTTAACATGTTAACTGTGACACCTTCAAACGGGACTTCTTGTGAGTTTCTTTCAAAAACGGATTCTTTCTCATGTTATTTTTCTTTCATAAAGATGAGAGCTGTAGTTCCCACCTGAACTGTGAATCTTAGTTGCACCACGCTGTTTCTATTTTAAGATAATGTGTTGAACAGAGCTCCACGACATGGTCAAAGCTTTGGATATTTGTTTTTATTGCCAACTGGGCTATAAGCGTATCTAGAACTTTCTCCCGAGCTGTTTGATGTGTTCCTTCATCTTCATGGTGCGGTTTGTTCACTAATATCATCTAACAAGCCTCTGATGCCTTCACAGAACAGCTCGATTTATACTAAGGCTAAGTTGCAAACAGATGGACATTTTGTGGAATTAGGTGTGAGAGTAAAGGGGGATGACTACAAGTACATGCCATACTTTCAAGATTCTTACTTTTAAAATGTTTAAAGCATCTGCCATGGCCTATCACAATAAAAACTAATGAAGCATTAAAGTTTGAGGTTGTAAAACGTGACAAAGAAAAACTGAGTACAAGCTAGAAGGATATGACTTTAAGCTAAATTGAATTAAGAATACATGAGATTTTCTGTTGTTGACTGTGGCAATGTGATGCAAATGTGTCAAATTTCCTTTTGTCTCTTTTGACTGGAAATGGCCAAATACATACAGCTCTGGAAAAAACTAAGAGACCGTTTAAATTGATCGGTTTCTCTGATTTTACTCTTTATAGGTACATGTTTGAGTAACATAAACAGCGTTTTCCTATTCTATGAACTCTATACAACATGTCTCCAAAATTTCAAGCAAATATTATTTATTAGCAGCAAACGAGAAATGGTCAAAATAGCGAAAAAGATGCAGTGCTTTCAGACCTCAAATAATGCAAAGAAAACAAGTTCATATTTGTTTAAAAACAACAATACTAATGTAACTCAGGAAGAGTTCAGAAATCAAGTTGGTGGAATAAACCAGGAGGTTTTCAACTGAGTTCAGTGCAGTGGGCTCTTAATTTTTTTCAGAGCTGTATGTTTGTGTTGCTGGAACTGCATTTGTATTGAGGGTGAATCTAATGACATCAAAATAACTTTTGCGTGCAGTTATTTAATTTATTGAGGTTGGGATGCAAGTGTGGGCTTATGTATTCATAGTGTAGATTTATTTCATAAATATAACCCTAAAATAAACACCTTAAAGAAATGAATACATGTATCTTCCTGACTTATAAGAAGACGTACAAAAAAGCACGAGAGATTTGTGACTAGGCCTGTCGCGATAAACGATAAATCGATTAATCGTACGATAAATTAAAACTATCGACGTCATTTTAATTATCGGCATTATCGTCTCTTCCGGCCTTTTTCTCTTTCTGTTAATGACACTGAATGAAAAAAAGGCTCAACTCCGGTGCTCTCCACTGACTCCTCCCTTCCTCATTTCCTTAGTGTAAAGCCCAGCACACAGGACACGATCTTAGAGCTGTCCTAGCTATAACGGTTCGATCGGTTCGTTCCTGCCCTGTGGTGTCCAACAATGGGCACAAAATAATGGCTACAAGTCCAATGAACTAATTTTAAAACCAGGCATTAATCAATGCTTTACTACAATCTACCTGCAATGCATGTGGCTAGTGTCAGCATAAAGTCCTGACTGAATGAAAATCATTATAATCTATTTACGTCACGTTAACGAAGAACAGCTGAAAAGTTACCGGGTTTATCAACTGCGGTAGCAATTTCGCTCCAGCTCCTCCTCTTGTCATTTCTATATTCTTTGCATGTTGAATAAACATTAATGTTGTTTCCACATATCATCTCCAAAGTCCGCTGGACTTCGGGTTGCGCCATGTCAGCTGTTTGGGATTCCCCTCCGTAATTTCCCCTCAGAAAACACGGAGGAGAATCCTCGCTTTCTGATTGGCTGCCTGTCACATTCAACAGGCTGCGTTAAGCTACCAGTCGGGGAAAATCCCTGATTTAGATCGGAGGACAATCTACCGTAACACACCATACAATCTTAGAAAGACCAACGTGCTAAGATTGTTGTAAGGGGAAAAATAGGAGCAAAAAATTATGTAGTGTGAACTATTGCATCAGGTAGTGGGATGTGCCCATTTTCTCTATTTAAATCTAATTATTACTGAAGGGCAACATAATATACAGAGTTCATAATCTGCACTCTTTTGGTTGAATGCAGTTTTTATTTCCACTTTGGCTTTATGTTTAGTTTTTTTTTCCAAGTGCATTTTTTGTTAATGGAGACCATTTTATTTTCGTTTTTGGTTGTTTTGTTTATTTTGTTTATCAGTTCCAGTGTTTAGTATTCTTTTAAAAATAAAGTGTATTTATCGTTGGCAAGAAATCGCATGGATTATTATGTCATTTCCATTAAATCATTGTAAAAAGGTCTTCAAACAATATTATCGTTTATCGCAATAATTTTTGAGACAATTAATCGCTCAGCAAAATTTGCTATCGTGACAGGCCTATTTGTGACTGTTAAATTCAAAGATAATTTTGCTTTTTAAATCCATTGTGCTTCTGTAAACGTTGTAATTTGACTCACTATAGTAATTACAGCACCAACAAATGTTGAACAAAATCAGAAAATGTACTCCACACAGAGCAATAGAGCTTTGTGTACATGACTTGTAAATCATAAGCGCTGTCTGTATCACTTATGTCAAAGGAAATTGAATTTCTTGCTCTGAAGCACATACTTCATAATAATTCATAGCTGAAAATCTGCAATACAGGTAATTGAAAATATATCAGTGAGTTCTTTGAAGAGTATTTTATGGTCTTGTTTAACCAGAGGCTTTGCTGTGCCTGTATAAGTCTGGCCCAGAATGATACGGCTGTAACAGCGTCGATGTAATTCATCACATTCTTTTTTGGGCCCATTTTGAAACTGACAAAACTGCTGCGGTGGAAAAAAAAAAACATCACAAACCCATTGGGCCTCTTTTTATAGAACATAAAAGTGAGTCTTAGGACTGATTTTTCAAACTGAGATATGAAAGAGAGAAACGACTTGTGTCAGTGCTTTGATCGAGCCATTTTGAGTAGCGTAACAAATTTGATGTAGATTCTCCGGGATAGGTTGATACTTCACATTCCCCAACCAATCGTAGCATGAATTTTTAAAAATTAAATACAAAATGAAGTTTGGTAAGAAGAAGGACTCAAATATTGAGCATTATTTCAAGTTTTATTAAATGTTCCAACACCAGGATATTAAGCCTATAAAAGCGATGACACCACAGGTGCCTCTCAGTTAATGTATTTCAATATTTTAGTTCAAAAAGGGATTTAGTATGCACAGTGATATATGAAAAACATTTATTGCACAGATTTTGATGCTCATGGCTTACACATAATGAAAACCTAAAATTCATTTAGATCAGAAAATTAGAATAACCCATAAGCTCTAATTTAAAAAGCTTTTTTATTAAAGAAATGTAAGCATGTTGGAAGGTCTGTCCAGCCACTAGATAGTATATGCACTCAGTACTTAATGTGGCCACTTTTTGCCTGAATTACTGCATCAATGCAGCATTGCATGGAGGCAATCAGCCTGTCATTCTGCTGAGGGCTTAAAGAAGCCAAAGTTGATTTAACAGCAGTCATCTGCATTTCTGGCTCTTCTTCTCTCACTACCTCTTGACAGTATAGCTTCTCTTTGAGCTTAGGTCAAGAGGATGTGCTGGTCAGTCCACCACAGACATACTGGGGTCATTAAACAAGGTACTGGTAATTTTAGAAGCTGCCAAGTCTATCAGTCACTTAAAAGATTTTGCAGATGCTGCACTGACTTTGGAGTTGGTAAAATAAGTTAACACCATCAGAAGACATGGGAGTCCAAATCCTCACTGACTGTGATGATTCAAATTTTACCTCAGGAAACTTCCTCAATACTCTGGGACTTTTATTCCAAAGGGAATTGCAAAATTTACTGTCATCTGAAAGGAGGAATTTGGACTACTGAGCAAAAATACGGTTCCTTTTTTTCTTAGTCAAGGTCATATTTTTCTGAACCCTGGTTCTGACAATCCAGAATCTGATGGTTCTGGGTTGACATGCAACAGTTGTCCTGTCCGTCTGTCCTGTGCATGGAGGGTCGTAAAGATATTAAAGTTTGAACGGCCTTTGCTTCAAAATCCTCTCAAGGCAGTAGATAATCCCAGTACCTGACCCTGCTTTTCTACCACACTTTTTTCTTCCACCTAACTTTCCACTAATGTACTTAAATGTGGCAGGATGTGAAAAGCCAGATTCTTAAGAAATATCCTTTAAAGTTTAGGGTGTAAATGAATCTTTCAATAACTTTTATGTAATAAAAAGCATCTTTTATTGCTGTAATGTAATATTATAGTTTTATGATAAACTAAAGCGCTGAAGCATACCACTTTGTGCGATGTTAATGTAAATAATAAGTTTCACTTGAATTTGAATTACTGAACTAAATTAATAAGTTATATTAAATGGCGTTTCAATCTATTCTGACTGACTGAGATCCAACTGTAAACTAATTGAAATATTCTGAACACCACTGCCACAAAACATCCTAATTAATAGATCAGTGCTTTATGCTGCTCAAACAATCAGATATGTCACTGAAAAAGGAGTAAAAAACCTCGCAATGATGATTCATCCCACTGCTGGTGTGCGTTTGTACTCTGATGCTGTAAGCATGTGAAACAGCAAATGCCACTGATTCTAATAGAGACATAAGATATTTCATGGTGCACAGAGGCTGAAGCACATACACAGTTGGTGAAACACTCATCTTTTCAATGCACGTCACAAGAAAGCCACCAATGTTACCACCAGTACACACTACGCGTGCGATAACTAATTCTTATCATTTCTACCAATCTGCACTGTCAGAACCAAAGGATACAAGAAACAGGAAGCTGGAGGGGAAATGTCTTACCATGCCCCGCTCTCGTAAGAAAAGGCATCCTGTTGATCGCAATGGGGACGGTACCATGCTTATTGTGGAAGTGGTGGACATGGTGGGTGGTGCTCAAACTCGAAGAAACTCGCGCCGTACCGGTCTGGATTGGGAGCAAAGTAATCAAGGTGAACCAGAGTATTTGCCTCGAACAATAACTCAGACCCATGCTGAGGCTGAACTGGGACCAGCTGCTCCTGTGTCCGAGCACGGGGGTGGCTGCAAAAAGTCTACCCATGTGTGCTGATTCCACGAAGGCCCAGGAGAGACAACGGGGCCGGGCTCTGGCCTCTGATCGTTCAGCCTGAAGACAGCAGGGCATCTCACTGAGAGGCTGGATCCATTTCTTTTCAGGATCCCTTGCTGGATTAGTCTCTTTGTTTTGGCCTGGACTCTGGTAGAAAAATATCCTTTAGATTTGCACCAAAAAAAAAAAAAAAAAAAGAATTCAAAAGAAACAATCCAAACCCAGAGCCACACGCAAAGGTGTTTACTAAAACAAGATAAAACCCCCACAAAATTTCAAAATCTATCTGGAAAGCTTCCTCGAGAACATTCTTCCAAAACTGAGCTCCAGCATGCAGGAAGATGCAGATCCAAACAAAGCTTGGGGTTCAGTCCAACAGCCATGTTGTCCAGTCATTATATTTAGGCATGAATGCTGGCAGGGCAGAGACTCGTGTGATAAGAATTCTGATAAGAGCCTCCATCGCCCACAGGTAGAGCTTGAGGGCAGCTGAGCCTGCCCACTAAGAAGAAGAGAGCCCCTCCACCGCAGTGAAAGATGAAACACGTTTCCGTGGGAAAATGAATCATTTCATTAAGGAAATAAATAAATAAATAAATAAATCTCGAGCAGATGAAAATACGAGGGGTGCAGCTACGGAGGATGACGCTGGAGCCAATGCTTTTGTTCCCTTTAACCGGGGAATGAAAAAAAAAAGAAAAAAGAATAGAGACAGGGAGGAGGAGGAAGAAGAGGAGGGGGTGGGGGGAGGTTAGAAAGCCGGGGAGCAGTATCTGCAGCAGCGCGGTAAAGAAGAAAATCCAGAAAAATAAATAAATAATTTGTCAGTAGCTCCTCTTCCCCCCAGTCCTCCTCTCAGTGGCACCGCAGATCTGGCGAACCGCAACCTCTGTCGTGCTCAGAGATCCATCAGAATGCAGCTACAGCAGCCTCTGCTTCAGACGGACGTAGGCTCCATCTCTCACGCTCCACCTGCTCAGACTCATGCAGCAACCACTACTGCTGCATTCCCCTCGCTGCCGCTGCTGCTCCTTTCCTCCCCCCCCTCCTTCGTTTCTTCCCTTTATCCTCTCCGGTTACCTTGTCCAGATCCGCTAGCTTCTGGTGGAGGACATTCAAGTGGCGGCGTCTGGTCTCCGGAGGAGGGCAGGTGATGCTCGACTCGCTGCAGAAAGGTTTATGCTAATTAAAATGAAAGACTTTGATAAATCCCAGGAATGACTGAGATTCCAGGACAAGCCCAGATTCCCGGTGAGGACGATATCCTCGCCTTGGACTGGAGGCGAGCTAAAGGAGCTCTTCTGAAGGCACACTGTAGTCAGGGTGCTCTGATCCAGCGAGGCACAGCATGTGCCTCTGTGTATGTTTGTGTGTGTGCGCGCGTCTGAGGAAGAGTCTGTGAGCAAATGAGCGAGGAGGGTGAGGGTGGGTGGGTGAGGGACAGCGGCAGAGAGGAAGGGAGGGAGGGAGGGAAGAAGGGAGGGCGACTCAGGAAGAGACGGCGAAAGAGAGAACAGGCAAACACTCCGGGAAATAGTGAGGCAAGTAAATGGGTTGTGTGAATAAATACATGCTAGAGAATTCGCAGCGCGCTGGCTTGCAGGTCCTGGCAGTAACACGTAGGAATCATACTGCAGAGGAGGAGCTTGATTTAGGTGAGCTGTCAGAGCTGTTGCACAGGGAACACAGGGGGATACAAGCAGCATAAAGACCCCAACGCTACAACAGGTAGAGAGGAGAGGGGAACGAGAACGCATGCCGAAAACAAAGCAGGACGGAGGAAGTCAGAGGTTGGGCGGTGTAATCTGTCTAGAAGAAATCAAGAAGAGCTGCATCAAAATCCAATCGAAGACCTGTCTCTTCGCAGGAGAGCATCGCCATGCTCTCAATCTATTTGCTCACAACCCCTCCTCCTACATCTGTATACCAGTCACCCCTCTTGTTTGCTCAGGAGCTCTCATGCTGCTTAACCATGCTGAACTCATTCACAGCCACGACCGATCCGTGGGGTCAGGGGCTCTCCGGCCATGCCTGAGCTGCTCACAGGAAAAATATGTGGCGCTCTGGCACAATGGAGACGTTATGAGAAGAAGGTAGGGACAGGAGCGAAGGGAGAAGAGGAGAAACACAAGGGGAGGAAGACATCGGGAGAGGGAGGCTGCAGCTGTATCAAGTGAATCACGGTCGATAGAGATATCAGCCGGGATGGCCTGGTCGGTTGAAAGGACACGCATGGAAACAGGAGGACAGAGGCGAGCCATGCAGCACCACCTCTCACGGTGACAAGAAGCCGACACAGGCCATTACTCAAGAGAGGGAGGGAGTGCTGCGTGTGGCGGAGCGAGGCTGATTGAACTAAAGGAACCGAGGAGAGATACGCGCACGACGCTGTGAAATCACAAGTGGCTGAACGGCGTTCAGACATTCATCCGCGGGTATTGTGGACATAAATAAACCGATAGAGGCTGTGGATCTGCTTTCGTTTTCCCATCTGAGTCAGAAGGAGATTTAAATCCTTTATGTGTTCCCTTCTCTTTGTACTTCTCAGTAAATCGTAATGCGTGTCAGCTCTCCCAAACAGACACTGCCTGTTTATAACATGAAGATTAGTTTATGGCAAATGTCTATTTGGTGACAAAACATACAGACACCTCATCGGCAATACCTGCACAGATGCACATTTCACTCTCCTTATAACAGGTCTGCTCAAGTTTTGCAGTGCACAATAAAAGAAAACATTATGGACTTGTATGTCAGGTCATTTTCCCTTTTGCTATTTTGCATCTTTGCGGTTTTGGTCTTTTTTTGTAGCAATCATGCATCAATTGGGACATTTATGCCTGCTTTGATAACTACTGATTTAAAGCAATTTTCTATAATCTACAAATAGCCTGTTGCAAGTAAATTATAGGTTGTTGTTGTTTTATGGCTTCAATAATTGGTAACAACCCAAGAAATCCACACGCAAAAAAGACACCGTAAAAAGTTATCTCATAAAATATGGTTGTATGTATTAAAGTAGAATTGCAAAGGCAATAAATTATTGAACATATGAAGGTATAAAAAGGCAGAGAAACCAAGTGGAATCTGTCAATAGTTGAAGCACAAACCCTTCAAATAAGCTGATTTAATCAAAATTGTGGCTAGTATAGCAGTTTCTCATTTCCAGGGTGTCACACAAGAAGCATCTTGTGATAGCTATCAGGACAGCACTCTCCCAAGACATTCACAACCTTTCACCTGAGGAAGAAAATGATGGCAGTGGTCACAGATGTATCTCTACTTCTGAAAATTTCAGAAAGCATCACTGGGGCCATATTCTGTCAATGAAAACATTATTTCACCGTAAACCAGCCGTGAAAAGCTACACCCCACAATATTTTAGTGGAAAAAATAACCAGAAGAGTTGGCTCATTTACAGTGGCAGAAAGACTTTAGCAGATCCATCGAACCACCATTCGACCATCAAAACATCAAGTAATGCAATTTCCTCTGTCTACTCACAAGATTCCACTGCAGGAAGAAAAAGAGGCTTAAACTTGTTTATAATTTACATCTGGACAAGCCAATGAACATAGCAACCCTTAAATATCAAAGCAACAGTGGAGTTTGGAGGTTGTGGTATCACGGTGTGGAGGTCCATGTCAGAACATATGAATTTTCTATAATTTAGATGAGGACATTTACAGAGATATAAACAGTGTAATGATCCCTCGCACACAGACAAGGAAACTCCAATTACTTTACATATGAGTGTAACGTAATTGGATAATTTTATAAAACTATGTTTACTTATGCATCATTATGAGCATACAATTTGAAAAAGGAAAGGAAAAGAGTAATTGCATTGATCTGGCGCATGCAAAAACAAAAACACAAAACAGTGAAAGAAATTTGACAACGCAAAATAAAAATGTCAACAAAAGTTCATAAGTTGTTTTTGTAAATTGTGTTTTTTCCATTCTTTAATGTGAATATTTTTTTGTAATATTTTTTTAATACTGTTGTGTGGCACATTATTACTGTTTTCTAGCAACTGTTAAAGTCAGCAGTTTTTTTTTATTTATTTAGGGGCTTATTCTATTTTTTTTTACTTGTCTATTTTTCATGTTATTATTCTTAAATCTCTTAGGGAATATATAATATTGTCAGCTATGAGGTCACATAAGAAAACTGTGAATAAGTGATTTATTTAATGTGTGTGGCGTGTGTTGTTCAACTTTGTTTTATCTTATAGAAGAGTAATATGTCACACTACAGTATTAACTACATTATGTTACAATTTTATTTTTTATGTTCAATTTCATGTTTGTCGTATTTAATCCTCTATTTATTAGCTTGAAATGTATCATAAGCATTAAATCTACTTCCACATACATCCTTGGTTAAGATACATAAAAAACCCTGAAATAAATAATTTTTTTACTGCAGCACTATTATTTCATGTTGAACAATTTAGAAAAACACAAACTTTAATTTGAGTACCTTTATTTAAGGGACAAAAAACTTCTAATCTTGGAACAATTGTTCCTAATGAAATCAATAGTGGCAAGCTTAATGACACCCCAACAACTCTTATATAATAATTATAATAGAAAAACATTTAGTAAAATAAAACTTTATTTGATTTAAGTTGATCAGAGCATCTAGAAAACTTTAATTATTAATAAACGCCCTCTTGTTTCCCAGGGAAAATATGTGACAGCACACTGGTCACTGGGCTGGACAACTTTATCTTGTCTCCATTGGTAAAAGGACAAACATGGGGGAGGGAGGAATAAAAAAAAAATCTCTAAGGCTCGTTGTCAGAGAATGACAACAAAGAGTGGCAACCAGAGGACACAAAGTCTTCAAAGTGGCATTTATGGAATAACTGAGTGTTTCCTAGGACAAAACCTTTTTTTAAATGCGATGTTTGTTGTAATCTAGTGGGATTTGAGATTTAAGCTTTACAGTCGCAAACAGTCAATTAGGTTTTGGTGTACGGTAGAGGGTTTGTGATGATGAGGGCCTCTTTTCATTTCTCAAGAACCTGAGCACTTTGTTAGAGTAGAAAACACCATGATGTCTTAAATACCACCAGATCTTAAATAAAAATGCCTGTAAACTCATAATAGGTCACCAGGTTTTTAAGAATTAAAACTATCCGAGAATATTTCGAGAATATGTCAAAACTAGACATAAAGTCAAAGTTCTTCCATAAAAACTCCTAAATTTGGCTCATTAGGGAGCTGAGGGGAAGAGAGCATAAAAAGAGCGTGCAAAGATCCCTCTGTGTGCTTCAACTTCATGCTTCAAACTGAAGAAATCTGAAGATACGCTGTTCATCTATCTACAGCAGGAATACCATTAGCTGTGGAATTTAACACATTTGTTATACCACAATAAACATACTCAAATTAAAGGTTATATTTTACAGAATTTTTATGTAAGCGTCTGTTCTGCTCCAATAAAAGGTGATATTATTTAATTTGTGGTGGATGCTGTAAGCTGGTGCAATGTCATTTTCTTGACTACTTGGTCAGGGAGAATAAAAAGGAATCCTGAGATGCTTCATGTTAATTTTACTTTGAAAATATGTGTATGCTTTTAGCTTGAGCGTTTAGTTAAAGGTCATCATGTTTTCATTTTGCTTTTGTGAGATTTTAATTTCACATTATGTTTTTAAAATTTTTAATTGTATACGTGTGTTTTGGATTTTGTCTTCTCACTTTCTTTCTTACTGCTATTTTTTACCTAGTGGATAAACTACATTAATAGCTATGAAAAAAAAAAACACTAATGTTGTGTGGGATTTCACACTATGAAAACACACAAGTATAAAAACAGCATGTAATTTCCAATTATAGTGAGGTCTGAGTACAACAGAACAGAGTGGGGTGATTTATAATGTGCGACTTGGACTGTCAGGCTGTCCAGCATGCGATCATCTTTCTAGGCAGTGATGATATCTTGGTGGGAGCTGTCAGCAGTGAAAAGCTGTCCTTAATCAATTTATAGGCTCGAGGGTTGCTCAACATGAAGGAAGTCTGGGGAGATGGAGAAGCCTGAGACTCACTAGCTGTCCTTGTGCTGTCCTTGGATATTCGATAGGCTGAGCATCCCATGTAGAACTTCCGACAGACCACACGAGAAGTACGGATAAGCAGTATTTGAACACATATTTGATTCATTTATTTAAAATAAAACTCTGGTGGAGTTGTCCAGATTTAAAGAAAATAATCACATTTAAATTTTTGAGAAAAATCAAACAAATTTTAACATAAAAGATAGCATAAGAAAATACAAATTGCTGATGATGATTTCATTTAATAAGAGAAATTTTTATCTTAACCAACCTGGCTCTTCTTTGCAGAATTATTCTAACTGAGTCACATTTGAGGGTTTTTCAACCCAGCATCAAAGTCTGATTTAAGCCCGGACCATGACTTGGTCTCTCCAAAAATATTTATCTATTAAAATCTTTATCTATTGCTTTATTTATGATTCATCCAGAGGTTGAGTTGCTGGTGTGCTTCAGATCATTGTGCTGCAGCAAAACCCAAAAGCACTTGAGTTTTAATGCGCCCTCTTTGTTCTTAAAGGTGGATTTTCCACGTTCAGAGTTGGAGATTCAACAAGAACACCCGATAAAGTCCGGATTACGGCTGGGAAAGTCAGGGCTTACTGAGGCACCACAAGTTTTTTTATTCAACATGGCAACCATGAACATAGAATGAAGAGGAGGTGACTGACTTTTGAATAGCACTTTTTAAGTTTAGTACAGTGTTATACATTGTATTGTGCAATAGCTATTTGTGAACTTACTCTTGTTTCTTAAAATAAATGGGGAAAAAATACTTTAGTATCAGTTTATATTGCTAATAGTAGTTAGGATCACAATAACTAGCAAATCCCACTGTTTTCTGACCTTATTTTCAGCTCCTAATTAGCTGGAATTGAAAATCCTATGGAATTTTCAATTGAAGAGAAAAATTCAATTGTAAATTGAATTTACGGACCTACAGCTGAGCAGGCCCAGGAATGGTATGATATGGATCAACTGTATGGGGCACTTTTAAAATGCAAACATACAGTATATGGCAAAGTATTTTCCATATATGGCAACAATATATGGCAAACAAACAATATTTCACTGTTGGTATGATGTTTTTTCTACAATTCAATTCAAGTTGTAGTGTTTTAGTAGACTAGACACGCCCTTTTCATGTCTTTTCCTTTTGAGAATAACAATTCTAACTGTGTTACGTTGGAGTGGCATAGCTTTAGAAATACCTTTGCAACTGCTTTTAAACTTATAAATGCCACTGAGTTGGTTCTTTATCTGTTCTTAAATTGATTTTACAACAAAGAATAATGTTTTGCTTAGATCTGGTCTATCTTCTCAAAGCCCCAGTCAGCGTTGGCAGATGGCCGCTTGCACTGAACTAGGGTTTGCTGGAGGTTTCTTCCAGTTAAAGGGACGCTTTTCCTCTCCACTGTCACTACATGCATGCTTGGTACTGAGGGTTTTTTTTTGCTGTGAAGAGAAGTGAAGTGCTGGGTAAACTTTTTTAAATACTTTGAAGAATTAATTGAGCATACTGTCCTGTTTGGTAACTAGGATTAATTAATTGGAATGTACAGTATGTGTGATTAAATTGAAATGATATTTTTGTAAAGTGCCTTGCAAAATCATTTGTTGCGAATTGGTGCTATAGAAATAAACTAAATTGAACTGAACTGCTTTTGCAGATGAGTCAGCCTGTATCATCTTTTCTGATCGGCTACTTTTAATAGAATATTGATTCAATGTTCATTTTTATTAGTCTGGGTGTGGCTAATGAGAATGATCTCAACTATAAAATGAAAGTTTATCAAGAGGCTTTTACTGTATTTTTATTTTTACATAGGGCCGGGATGGTTTAGACAGTTGATTCAATTAATGCATGAAATCAACATGTGGAAGCTGCATTTTGTATTTACTCAGATTATCTTTGTTGGGCCATTTTTTGGTCTGACACATTCAAGTGTGACAAAAAAAGCAAAAACAAAGATATATATTTGATGGGGAAAATGTTTTTGGATGGGATCGTAACTGCCCTAGATTTTCCATTTCTGCAGCACCGTCTAGATATTTTTTTTACATACATTTTTTACATTACAACCAAATCTTTTTCACTTGGATCCACTAAGCCACTCTCTTTTCCTTGTATGTTATAATATAAATATATATGTTATGAGGAGAGCTTTGAATATCGTAGTAAAAGAAGAAGCCAGGAGGTTTCCCGTGAACTTGCAAATGACATGATACGAAAGGACGTGCACGGCGTTTTAAGGACTTAAGAAAGCTAAATGTGCATGTTTTTTCTCAGGAGGATTGGTGAGGGGATTTTTTCTGCAGACATCCAGTCTCGCCCCAAGGGGTAAAGTAGCAGGATTAATCATAGCACTTTCAGATTAATTACTCATAATGCTAGCATCCTCTGTAAGGCATGGCCTGCAGTTGTGATGTTTGGTTGATTTCATTAATCTCAAAGCGACAACACCTAAAATAAACCTGGCTCAGACGGTGGAAGAGAAGGAGACAACACGCAGCACGATGCACCGCAGCTGCACCAAAAACCAGCAGAATTGCACAGAATCATTTTGTTGCAAAAATGAAATCCAACTTGCTTGTTGTTTTATTTTTTTTACTGAGCTAATACTAATTGCAGTTCCACAGTTGGGAACAAAAATAATCTACGGTTCTTTATTCAGAGTTGAAGTAAAGGAGGGCTTAATGATGCACAACTTTATTAGCACTTTTTTCTTATTAAAATTCATACTTTCAGTGCACATTGATTTCTCACTTTTTGCTTGAAAAAAAAAAACAAAACTCTGGTGTCCTGGCATCCTGCAAAATTCTCATTCGAAAAGACATCCTTTGCAGAAGTGTGTTGCATATTGCCGGCTGCACAGGGTGCTGGCAAAAATAGACTCCATTTGCTTGTTTAGCTGAGCCTGCTAGCCCCAGCATGGTTCCTGGAAACGAAGAGTGGCAGCGATGCATACAATGCAGACAAATGCCAACGACAAGGGATAAAGAGCCACAGTCAGCCAAATCTGAATATCCATCATTCTAAACTGCTGTGGCTCAGAGGAATAAATTATACATGCTGCCATCATGGAAATCCAAACCTGAGAAAGAATCTCAAGTCTTCCCAGCTTAATGATCTGATAATATTTTGACAATAAATCTAGGAAACTAAGAGTTGGAAGCTCATTAGGGAAGGAGCTTTGGTTAGTTTTGATCAGCTGGTTTACTCATTATATAGTCACTAGGTAAAGCAAGCAGGCATGCAGAGGAGATGGTACCTTTCAGCTTGTGTACCGATTTAACGCATTTAGAAATCACTTTAAGCATTTGAAATGGAGTTAGAAATGTTTCAAACCCACTTGTTGATTTTCCCTTTCATCCTCTATCCTTTATTATATAAACCCACAGCAAAAGCGCACTGAATATTTTTACTGTGTTCACAAATTCCCAGCTTGGAAGGTTTAGTGGATTGAAACGGTTTGTTCTGGTTTCAGCCCAAAAGCTCCCAATACAATAGATGATCAAACCTGTTATTTGCTGATAATCACTTTAATTACTGACACCTAGCTGCTATGTTCCATTTTCTCTTGCGTGAAATTAGTAAAGGAATACATTAGATGTGTCCTGAGGCTTCAAGGGATGAGATTTCAGAATGCTAAAATGCTCCACTCTTTCTTGTGAAACAATTCAGTTTGCTGTCACCATTTGGTTTTATCTGTTGAAGTAAGTATAAACTATGTTTTATAAGTCTATAATACAAGCATCTTGCAATAGAAAGGCCTCTGCCACTTTTAGACTGTTGGTGTAGCAGCATTTTAGGCTTAGACATAAATTAATTTAAACTTCACAGTGACATGCATTGGTTCTGCATTTTGATGTCTCGGATAAATAACCAACCAGCATCCTTTTCTAACTCATTTCATACTCTAGCACAAATAATTTGATCATCTACTAAATCGTTTTGGATGTTGAAAAATCTACACATGCCAGGTATACCATACATCCACAACAATACCACTTAAAAAATTGCAGTTGTCTAATTGCCTGCACCACAATGCAAACACTACAAACATTCACTCACCTTGGGAAGTGAAACAGATAGCATGACCTACATTCCGATTAATTTGGCCCATAATTATCTAAACATTTGGGGGAACATATTAGGCATTGCATTTAGCTCCCAGGCAAGATGAGCTTATTTGTATGGCAGTTCAATGTGTTTTACATGATGAAAACATAACAGCAAGCAAGAAACATTACACTGCAGTGGAAAAATAAATGAAACTAATCAAAAGTAAGAATTCAACCTACAGTTAATGATGCTCCAGGTATCATCAATCAAAGGCAACCTTAAACAAATGGGTTTTTTTATTCTTGGTTTAAAGGAGCTGAGTGTTTTATCATTTTGGTAGTTTTCTGGAAGTTTATTTCAGAGCTGAGAGGTCTGGGAGGAAGACAGGAAAACAAATCTTTTACGTATTTTGGTTCTTAGCTATTCAGTGATTTAAACTAACGACAGTTTTTTTAAAAGTCTGTTCTCTGAGCTGCAGGGAGCCGGATTAAGGACATTGTGATGTGCACTCTATTTTCCTTGTTTTAGTAAGGAGGCAAGCAACACCATTGTGGAACAACTGCAGCTGTCTGACTTTTTTAGCAAACCTGTGAAGACACTGCAGATAAAGGTACAAATGAGTTTCTCTACACAGTACTGGGAAATTCGTCCTTTAAGCCAAGAAATATTCTTCTGGTGATACAACACAGACTGCAAAGGTCCTATCACTACACTCAGATTTCAAGTCTGATCAGTAGTTTCTAGCTTTGTCCTGACAAAAATAAGTACCTAAACTTGGTTTCTATTCAGATGAAGAAACTTATGGCACATCCATGCATTGATTTGCTTTAAGTATCTGTTCAATGCTTGAAATACGGCCAGATGGCCAAATGATCATTAAATATTTAAAAAAATACAATGATGTCTAGTCATCAGTAGCGTGCATCACACTGACACACCTGAACACTGTAAATTACATTGCACTATTCAGACTGAGAGGAGTGTTAAACAGGAAGAAAGTCTGAACAAACTCAATAAAAATTGTCAAAAAACCCCCCAAAAATGAATATGTACAAAACTGTGAAACTTTACAATTTCAAGGTGTCTGTTTTCTATATGAAAATATGAACATTTGTTTTCCTTTGATGTAATTACATGATATCACTTTTTTTTACACGCTCAAATAAATACTACATTGTTACCATAATACTGTAAGGAGTAAATACCAGTTAATTATATGATAACTTTAATAACTATACAAACTTATAAATTTTTTATTTACAACCAAATAATTACTCTAGTATTATCACAACATCACTGCTGTTATTACCAGAATACATGATAATTTTGGAAAGTAAAAGGAAATATGCTACATTTTATGCTACATACACAAAATTTTGACTGTAACATCAAAACATCTTATTACCTGGTACAACATTGGTACTACAATGTACTACATTGTACTACATCTTATTACTGGTACTTATTACATATTTCTTATGTGGAAATAGTGTAGGTTACACGATGAGACTGCGTTGTTAATTTGTCTCTACAATTATTATATTATTTTTGAGCAAGAAAAAATTTGGTGTTTTAATGCAATGAATGTTATTTTAATGTCACATTTTTTCCATATTTGTTTCACTACCAAACATTTGAGAAAGTATTCATGAATTAATTTAGTAGTGATTCAAAACTATCCACATATACACACATGAAACTAAATTGAACTGTACCTTTAGTTTACAGACACTGAACATTGTGGCATTTTTGTTCCATCAAACTCCAAATATGCTTTGGAAACATCCATCCATCCATCCATCCATCCATTCATTCATTCATTCATTCATTTTCTAACACCCTTGACCCTAGAGGGGTCAGGAAGGCTGCTGGTGCCTATCTCCAGCTAACGTTCTGGGTGAGAGGCGGGGTTCGCCCTGGACAGGACGCCAGTGTGTCGCAGCTTTGGAAATTTTAAGTGACAAATTTTGTTTGGGCTGCAAAGTGGTGCAAATGGTAGGAGTGATGCCTTGCTTCTATGAGATTGTGGGTTCGAATCCCAGTCTGAGTTCTTTCTGCATGGAGTTTACAACTTGTAAAGATTTAAGAGTGGAACAGCTAAAAAACTGCTGAGAAGATTACAGTGACAAACCACAGAAAGGGGAAGGATATGTTGAATTCCTGTTATACAACAGCATATGTTCTAGCTTATTACCACGGAGAGGGTTTTGTTTTGTTAGTTGTGCTGCAGGGATTTGTAGTGATTTGATCACGGAGTCTTAAATTCAACAAGTTCAAATCCGTACATCATATTTGTTGTGTTTTGTAAATGATAAAGCAAACAGAAGATCTGTGAACTCCTTTCCTTTTATTATTGTTTCCATCCTTTCAGCATCAAGACACTCAAGGGAAACAGAGACAAAACAATGAAATATTATTTCTTTGTTGCTTACACACTGCTGATTTAACATTCAAACCTTGGGCTGCATCTGAATTCACTGCTTTGCTCACCCTGACATTTTGGATCATCGCTGACTGCTGAAGTGCTGCACAACTGAATTTTTCACACCATTCACATGTGATTCATTGAATTGTGAGGCAAAGAAATGCACCAATAAGAAATCTAACATCGGAAACTGACTAAAGCACTAGAGTGTACATTTATTGCAATAGGTAGTAAAGATAGGGGTTTGTTACGATGTCAATATTTAGTTGTCGTACATTTTTACACACTTGAGCTCGGCTCTTAACATTAATTAATACCATAACCCCAGTGTGTGGCCTATGAACGAGTGATGAGGCAGCCTCCAACACTGGTGGTGGTTTTTCAAACAACTGAATGAGAGAAGCAGAAGAAAAGTGCCTCCTTCTGAGAAAAATCATGTAAAACCACATGGTCTGATTATTTCCTGGAGCATTTATATTTCTGGCAACATAATAGATGTTGAGTAAATCATGTTAATTTAAACTTTAACTTACAGAGTTAGGAAAGAGCTACAGATAACTTTTCAAAAGGATCAGTTACATCTGATATTAATTTATGATAGTAAAATCACCCAAAAGTAATTTTTCAACTATGAGAATATTGTTTCAAAATGGGCTCCATTAACAATTTCGCTACATTTCACTCTTAACGCTTTCATAAACCTTTTTGCAAGGAAGTGCTTTATTCATAGAGACAATGTTCTCTTAGTTCTAATCCCAGTGGTGGTGCCGCAAACTTTTCAACTCTTTATCATTTGCCAAGTTTCAAAGTTCAGGAAGAAGTGTAGAAAAACAATAAGGAGTAAAATAAAACTGCAACCTGCAGCCAGAGGTAAATGTGCAAAAGTGCAGTTGGAAGTAATGCACCCTATCCAACTGGTTATTTAGATAAACTTGTCTAAATATGCAGTTTGGTTGTGCCAAAAAAAATTCACCATTAAGAAGAGTTCAACTTTTATGCACTTAAATATTTTCATTCACCAATATATTTATTTCTGATGAGGAAGAGAACTTAATCTCTTAACAATAAGAAATGATCAGAGTTTTGAAATAATAATAATAATAATAATAATAATAATAATAAAAATAATGTCATGGAGTCTTAAATTCAACAGGTTTGAATATCTGCTGAAAGTTAAATCCTTATGATTACCGACTAATTTGTTGCATTTTTAGTATTTGATGATTTATCTTTGGATAAGAGTAAGTCATTGAGTTGTGAAGGCCTTCTTGGCCTCATTCTCATCTCTGGTTGGGAAACTCAAACATGCAGCAAAAAACTGCAGGTAGGCTTTCCACAAAAGCCCAGATTTGTAGAGTGCACAACTGATAACCTTATATTAGACGTAAAAACAATACAGTAAAAATACTGAAGGCTGTTTGGTTTTCATAAATCAAAAATATTGTCACATGGATGTCATTAACCCAGCATTGCATTGTGCAGATGGAAAAATGAGGACATTCATGGGTGAAAAATATAACGAAAGATATAACATTTTAGAAGTAATTATGAGTATTTATGTATCCCAAATAGCCATTTTTTTAGTTAATGAGAAAATTACAATATTTTCAGGTCATCATGGATCCCTTTAAGGAATAGGGGCCCTTCCCAAACAATTATGTTAATAATTGAGTCATCTATTAAGACACCCAAGGGTGGCATAAAAATTAGAAATTTGCTGTAAGCAGCAGCAAAGATGGGCTTTGGTGCAAACGGCACTGTGATAAATGTGCTAATATTTTCAAAAATGCTGTTTAAAAACAGAACACAGTTTTCAACACTACCAGTTCTTTCATTTTTGACAAAACAAATAATGACACCTCTTCTAACACCTTAACACACCAAACTCACAGTTACTTTGCACTTATACATTCTTGTACGACAGCCATTAAATAGATGTTTTACTTCTGATTGGGCCTGAACTCCTCACTGTTTTAAAGTTGCCTGTTGTATCTCCAATTTCTGAGAGCAGAGTGTAAAAATAGGTCACACTGCTGTGCATCACAACGGTGGAGAGAAACCAAATGCACAAAAGAGAGGAAACAAAAAAAGCAAATGTTTAATAAATAACAAAACAGTTAACACCAAGGAGCATTGATCAAGTATGCAAGAGCTAAACCTAGCATGGGGGAAAAGAAACTGTAAAAAAGAAGACAATACAGTTTTAAGAGGAAACAAAGACAAGAGAGACGTGTAAGCAGTGAGAGACAAAACAACACGGCCCAATACAACGATGGGTTATTTCAAAAGATCCTTACCTTCCTCACATTATTGATTTTAGTACCACGAAACATTTTATTTAGCTTTGTTAGTCACTCAAGGGTAACTGAAGAGGAATATATGGAAATGTATGTAAAACAGGAGGAGGCATTAATAAAGCTTGTCGAAGGGGAAAAAGTGTTCAAACATACATTTTTTATGACGTTTCAAGATTGCAGCCAACCTATGCCAAGAATGTGTGTTATCCCACACCACAGTAACGCATATCTGTTCTTCATTTCAATGTAGCAGGAGGATATTTCGCCTTAGGCAAATAATGCATAACACATTTAACTTGGTAGCATGCATAATGTGATCACTTGATAAGTAAGGTTGCTATGGATTTTTGTTTTAAATGTCAGAAAAACACCCCGTCTCTCACGCATCATGTATACCAAACATGCTCCAATGCTACATCATTTACACAGACTGCTGCTCAGCAGCAACAGCGTCTTCACAGGTCTGTCCAACAAATGAATAAAACAGCTGCAGCTGATCCAGAATGCTGCTGCTCGCGTTCTCACTAAAACCAGGAAGATAGAGCACATAACACCAGTTTTAATGTCCCTACACTGGCTCCCTGTAGCTCAGAGAATAGACTTTAAAATACTGTTGTTAGTTTATAAATCACTGAACGGCTCAGCACCACAATACATTAAAGATCTGCTGTTGTATCAACCTTCCAGACCCCTCAGGTCTTCTGGTTCTGGTCTGCTCTGCATCCCCAGAACCAGAACCAATCGAGGAGAAACAGCATTCAGCTTCTATGCCCCACAAATCTGGAACAAAGTTCCAGAAAACTGTAAAACAGCTGAAACACTGACTTCCTTTAATCTCGACTAAAGAACCCACCTGTTTAGAATTGTATTGAAACATAATCAATTCTGAATTTAATGATGGCACTGGACTTAATGTAATATTTTGATTGTTGATTCTATGTTCCACGACTTGGTGTTTTGGTGCTTTTTATGATGTAAAGCACTTTGAAATGCCTTGCTGCTGGAATGTGCTTTACAAATAAAATTTGATTGGCTGATTGATTGATGAACATTCACTCACCTCAGGATGTTGGATTCTTGAAACTCAGTAAAACTGGTAACATGAATATAATGAGTAGCTAATAATATGATAATATGTGACAACTTGGGGAAACTGATAAAGTACTGAAATCTAATCTCCAGGCAGGAAGTTGATCTACAAGTATGGGGGAAATTATGAAATGGTAACACCACAACATCAGGAATGAGTACCACATCCTCATTCCCAATACAGAGGCACTATTGAAAACATGAATGCATGAAAAGCAACACAAATTATTTCACTGACATTACAGAAATTGATGTTCCACAAAATCCAATTCCTTTCCTTACATTTAGGCCTGTGGAACAATTACCAACCTTCCAGCACAGGAAACAGCAACTACAGCAGCTAAATGCTTTGTCATGGAAACAGAGGTACTAATGTGGTGACCTGGGTAGCAAAAGTCTGAGTGAACACCCAATTTTACCAGCATTTGTACCTATCAATTAAAACACAAAGGGAATTATTATACCATAAAAAATTAACAGATAGTACTTTTAAATCCAACTCGTAATATTTCAGATGGCTCATCAAGATATTGATCTCTGACAATAAAGATACTTTCTGGGATGTTTTGGATAATATCGCAAAGCATGATTCCTGTAACTGAGAGAAGACTACTCTACTTTCACATGGCAAGTAGAGTGAAACATGTCAAGAAAGCATGTTCTTCAGGTACTAGGTTACAGAAACTGAATATTCTCTTTTATCAGTATATGACCCTCATAATAAAACTTTGCCAAGCCTCTCGCTACCGGCTGTATTAAAGTCGTATTTCCTCAGTGCACAGAAAATAATTTGTAGAGGTTTTTGTGGCACTAATGGTCTTTATTCAACAGTATATGGACAGAAAGATGTGGAGAGAGAGCGAAGAGAAAGACATGCAGCAAATAGCTTTGGCTGAGAATTGAGGAATCGATTTTCAGAGGATTACATTTAATTAGAAAATGCAATTAACCAAGTTCTTGGCTTCAGATTCAAACAGAAACAAACTTCAGAAAAATCAGTATCTGTTTTGGTGTATCTGTTGCAATTCTGCTGCAAGCTCTCGTACAAATATTTGCTGGTGAAAGGAAGATATGACTGCAACATGAGGAGAAAAAATGGAGACAGTGCCCATACACTGCCGTCCTTTTCCTTTTTTCATTTTCTTGGGTTATTTATTGGTTGAAAAGCAGTGCTTCCATGATCTTCAGCTGAAATTTGGTAATAAATTGCATAAATTACCATGATGACAGACCCAGGCAAGAAGTGAATCAGCTTTATGATACTGAAATTCTTGAATCTAACTTGAAGTTAACTCAATAAACCACTGGTCTTGCTTCATAGTACAGGTCTTATGTGTGGTGGTTAGCAGACAGTATTCAGGTGTTTGGGAAAAACAACAAGCACTGCTGACTGAGATTCTGACCATACTATGATATTGTGTGCATTTTCAAGGTGTGCTTTATATACTCTTCATCTTAATCAACATTTAACCTGGTTTCTGTTGTGTTTAACAAGTGGTGCTTTTTCATGACACTGGTAAGCTGGTAAGTAATTTGGATAACAATTAAGGGGACAATAAAAAGACAAGGATGATGTTGACACTTAAAAGAAGGAGTAATTATAAAGCATGAACCATGAAGCTTTCTGAAGGACGCTGAACAGCGTCTTCATGTTTCCTCCTGCTTCAAGGATAAAAGCTTTTACACATCAGTTGAAAGACATAAAAGTTAAATTAAAATTAAAGTGAAATATTATTATTATGACTATATTGTTAGATTTAGAATTCACGATTCTAAATCTAACAATACATCCATTCAATCTTGCTCAAAAACAAGCATAGTTAGATAACAATTAGAAAATACTACTAATAAATTCTCTCTTATGTTCTCTTTTTTTCATTCAAACCAAAAGTTTTCTACTTTCTTAAGGTGTGAGGACTGATGTGGCCATGAAAGATGCTTGATGTTGTGTCTGTCGATCTTAAATATCATGGTAATTCAAACTGTTCATGGTTCTTAAAACATTTGGAAGTGACACACATATTCATCCTTTGTGAATCGTTTGTTGCCGAAAAGATCAATCTGAATTTAATGTCACAGAAGCGCATGACTCCAGTCAATGTTTCAGCAGCATTTAGCAAACTGTTTGGGATCGTAGGACAGATAGGGCTTTCGTCTGGCATCACCTACAAACTAAATGGCTTGTAAATGGCATCTAATGGTTGTTATGGAGACTCATTTGCCCCAAGTTGCCCTAACCATCTTGGTCATTAAGCATGGTGGCAAGATAAGTATGGGTCTTCATCCAGCCTTTTTAGCAAAAGGCTAAAGAAAAGGGCCCAAGGGTCGCATCATATTTATACCCCCAAATCAATGAATGCTGATTAGAAGATGCTAGTGACCAAGATCCTCCAGTTAGATTTATTTTAGAGACTGATATGAGTAACATTTTTTTTTACCCCTCCAGGGTTTTTTTTTGTGGGCTCTAGTGTCCCTTTATATGACAGTAGGCTGACAGGAAACGGGGAAGGAGAGGGGGGAAGACATGCGGCAAATTTCGTCGGGTCCGGGAGTCGAACCCGCGACGGGCGCGTCGAGGACTCAAGGCCTCCAAATATGGGTCGCGCTAACCACTACGCCACCACGGCACGCCCATGAGTAACATTTGTTGTTGTTTTTTTTTTTTTTTTTTACAGATTTTAGGATTAAATAATGCCAAAGGTCAACAAAGGTTAATTTGTTGGGAGGGTTTTTCAAAATTGAGACTATGGTTGCTAACATAATTGTCTGTGTTTGTACATATTTCTTAGAAAGGTATTAAACTTTGCTTTTTTGCATAGAGGTTAGACTGGATATGAATGGAAAACAGTCTTATTTATGCAATTCTAGTTAATGTAATGGTAAAAAAGCAGCTCTTTCTAGAGTTTATTAGCCTAACCGTATTCAAACTGAAATCATAATGCATTGTATCGTTGCCCAAATAACAGGGGCGCCCATTGTGTACTGAAGCCACACTGCGCAAAGAATCAAATCAGGTGAGAAATGGATACATATGTGGGCCATGAATATATCATTATCTGCATTACAACTGCATCTGAGGAAAACTGTATGAGGAACAGCAAGTTTACTTCACAATAGAGGGAGAAGCTTAAAAGATCCTTTTATTATTCATTGAACATAGAAGAAAGTGAGGGAACAATTCATCAAAATGAACTGGGAGCAAAAGAAAAAAATCTAAAGGTTTTCTTTTGCTGAGCATGCAGAGACTGGCGCTTTGTTGTGCAATGACCAGAGTATGAGCCGGGAATAGAGAGCAGGTGACAAAGAGACTTAGAGGGGGGAAAATGGAAAGGGAAGAAGTAAAGAGCTGTGTGTGTGTGTGTGTGTGTGCAAGAGAAAGAGATACATATACAGAGGATTTCCTGGTGTACTGGGAAAATGCAATATGAAATTCAAACCGTGGTCTCTGAGGGAAGATTTGATTTAGCTCAAACCAAATGTTACTATGATGCAAATAAAACCACTTTTAAGTTCACAAGAGGGAAAGATCAATGAATACTGAGTGCTGTAGTGCATACAAGCAGCAGAAAGAAGAAGGGCAAACCAAACCTAAAATGTCGAAGTAGCTTGAAGTGCATTAGCGCTAATAGGTGATTGGTCAGAACAGAAAGATCTCAGACACCAATTACAAAGTGAATTAGAATTAGTGGCTGAATTTCTGCCAGTCTAGACAGCTCTGTCCACAAATGTGCTAAGGAACTGACATCAGGGCTTTGTGGTGTCATGTCCTTGTACCACTTTGCAACTAATTTTGTGGTATGATTATGATTCATGTTCTTTTGGAAGACCCATTTGTGCCCAAATTTTAACTTCCTGGTTCATATCTAGACATGTCTTACCATTTCCTCATCCCGCCTCTTACATTGTGAAGAGCACAAACCCCTCATTTAATAAAACATCCCAACAGCAGGACGCTGCCATCACTGAACTTCACAGTTGGGATGATGCTCTGAGGGTTGCAAGCTTCCCATTTTCCTCCAAATGTAACTATGATCATTAAAGCCAAACACTTCCATTATAGTTTCATCTGGCCCCGGGAAATTTCTTCAGAAATTAATGTCTTTGTCTCAGACTACATTTGCAAACTTTAATTTGATATTTATGTTGCTTTGGAAGTAATTACCCCTTCCTTGCCAAGAGCCTCACAGGCCATATCAGTGCAGGTTTTGTGTTTACCTGTGGATAATGGCATTCCCATACTAGAAAAAGACAATCTTCATAAGACTTTGTGCTTTTGATTTACTGTAGGTTAATTGGACCAAATGTACCAAACCTGGAACCAAAGCATAAACCAGACATCCCAGATTGTTTAAGGACAGTGGAATACTAGTGTTAGCAAATATTTGAATTTGACTAGAAAGGTGTTGTCTGATTTAATGTCAGAAAGTCAGAAATATAAAGTGTATGTAAACATCAGTTTCAACTTTGTTTTGTAGGTCATTTTGAAGATTCATATCTCTTGTTTTTAGCAGCATCTTCAAAAACTGGCACGCTTTGTTTGCCGCAACTTAAAACAGTTTTTTGGGTGTTTAGCTGACAATAGTTTAAGTCACACATCTAACACATCTAAGGGATATTGAATAAACTTAATGTTCAGAACAAGTACATAGAAATTTTTGCTTCTTTTAATGCCCGTCTGCATCTCAGCAGTAAGGCATTTATTGATTATGGTAATTCAGATTTGCGTAGTCAAAATAAAATTCAGTATGATGTGAAAATACCCAAGATGCTCACACAATATTTTGGGTACTCTACATTTACACAGCTATGGGTAGTTTAATTCATTATCAATCTTTTCTACACCTGCAGTCATTCACATGCATTATCAATTAATTATTATTAAAACTGTCAAAAAAACAAACAACTGTTTTTAAAAAAGCAATTTAGGAGCAGAATATTGCTGGCTATTTTCAGGTAACCGAGTTCTTGTTCCTATATTCTCCTTGCCCTTTCTTTCCCCTCTCAGTTTCCGTTGTGATTGAAAGAAACCTAAAGCAAATTCTAATAAAGTTTATTAAAATGCATATTAAGTGGAACATTTGCTGGAACACTCCTGTAAATCTGTTAGGCTTCTTCTTGGGACTAACATAAATTCTGGTTACTACACTGCTGGACTGGACAGGTTAAAAAACAAAACAAAAACCTAGATCTTAATGCCATGTTCGGTATTATTTTCATATTAAATTACATATGCTTTATTATGTAATTGTAATAGCACCTTAGGCATTGTTTTAAAACTACAGCTGAAAACTAGTCAGGTACATGTATGTTAGGAAAACTGCTTACTAACCAGGGGGGTTTGCTGTTCTAATTACTTTTTCACAAATAGCCAGGTTGATTAGTAGGTACAATAAAGTGAAATTGGTTAATCTGATTTCACATTGTGTGCTAGACATTATAAAACTGTGTTTTTTTTCCCAACAAAAATAAAGATATAGATTTCAAGACACATGCAACAACATTGACACATTGCAGGGACTCACAATAGAGGATTGTAATTTTACTCAGCTCTGAACAGAATGAAAGTGTGACTTTTTGAGGGGAACAGCAAGTGAATGATGTATCACTGAGTATCAGTGTGTCTGAGAGTGTTAGGAGAAAAAAAACAACAAAAAAACAACAGAAAGTCAAAGATGGAGTCAGATAGAGGGGGGCTCTGTATCTGAAGGCCTGTGTGTGAGTGTGTGTGTGTGTGTGTGTCTAGCCTTTATGATGTAAACTGAATGTAACCTTTCTCCTCTCACACAACCCCTGCAGCAGAGACTCGGAAGCCCCAGACTCCCCCGCTTTGCCCCCGCCCCCAGGGGGAGCAGGTATAGACTAGCATTCATCTGAGGCTCAGCTGCTGCGTGGTCTAAGTGTCAAGTGAAACCCACCATGTTCCCATGGAGAGCAGGGCACAGAGTAACAGTCAGCACTGAGCAGCGACCGGCCACTTGGTAATCAAGTCTTGCATAATGTCAGCCCCAGAACTGGAACCGGGGAGATGCTGCGCTGAATATCGTCCTGGAAATGGGAGAGCGGCACAGAGGCACTAACTGCCAGTGCAAGGCAGCGTATTTTACATCTGAAAACACCCACTGCACTCATTGTGAGCAGCAGCACAGAGCCTCTTGGAGAGCCTCTGACCCCACTTTCACACCATTTATTGCTATAATTATGTGTGCTCTTGGTTACTTCACCTGCAGGCGTATTATGATTGCTGCTTCTTCTTTCGCTAGTGAGAAAGTAATTTTCAAAAATGTTTGTTCAATAAATAGCCTTTAAATGGCAATTATTTTTAAATGTCCTCTCTAATAAAGTGTCTGTTATTATAAAAAGAAAACCTCCTCCCTAGCAGAGACGAATCCTTTGTGTGGAACTCAGTTCTTGCTACTGCTGCAATCTTTTACTTGGCTCTTATCATATTACAATAGGCTTCTAAACTGCCTGTGGCCGCTGGAATAAGTCATCATGCAAGAGGTTCTTTATGGCTCATATACAGCCTTCCCGATAGCTATTTTCAGGGAATCTTTCAGTTTTATTGTCTGTTTACAATACTGCAATAGAGGCGTTCCACCCTCTAGGTCTACCTCTGGCAAACAAAGTCAGAGGAGGCTGTGTGTTTTCTTTTTTTCCCCAAACAGATTTTGAGAAGGGGAAAAAATAGTTCTCCTGTTTGCATCAAATATGCATTATTTCAGATATTTATTTATTTTTTTCCCCTTTCCATAATATTATTCAGGGTGAAATATGTGTAGAAAAAGTTGGAAGATACAGTTGGAGGTGCAATGTACAATTGCCCTAAGAATGTAATAAGTACACTGAAGGCTGCAAATTATTATTATTATTATTATTTTTATTGGGATTTCATGTGACATTTGAATACAACGTAATAAATAAATGCAAGATTATAAAAGTACATATTTTTCTATTTGTTTTATGAAAATCTATGAAATGTAGTAAACTTTTGGAGATTGAATTAAAATAGGATTCAGGTCTCGATCATATAAATAGGCTTCGATACAAAATGTTCAATTGTAAAAGGATTTACAAGCATAAACAGGCCTCCAAAAGTAACAGCATGGAAGGGAGAGATATTTAAATTTGAAGCAATCACACAACCAACAACATGGTCGCTTCACTTAGTTTCACTTAGATCGCCATTATTGTTTTGAATAGCGCAGTGTAGGGGGACTAATGACAGATATCATGTGCAGTGCTGTCAAAGCAACTCCTGAGCACTTTAGCAATATATGTTTTACAAACTCAAAGGTGGATTAATGATGTATCCATTTTAGAAAAATGAAAACCCCCGGGGAGTTAGGAAATCACTTGTGTGTCTTGTGACAGAAATGCTCTCTTTTTTGGGCAGTTTTGCAGCTGCACTATGCATTTTCCGCTGTCAGAGGACGAAATCCGAAGGCTTTTTATTTTTAAAGGTGTTCAAAACTTAAAACTCCTCCACAACTTTCTCCCTGCCCCGTCTGCTGTGTTTGTAGGTCTTCATGATTCTGTTTGCTGAAACATGTTCCTTAATTAATCATTTACTGAATAAATGACCTGTGTTTTACTAAAACAGCTTGGAAAACCATGTAAAATTATTCATGACTTTAATCCACTTAAAAAAAATTTACTAACTACTTTGTCTAAATCAAGGGTTATGAATACTTAAGCCACCATAATGGTAAAATAAACTGATAATTTTCAATACTAAATGTTATTCTGTCAAATGTAAGAAATTAATATTCTATAAATTGTAAAACTGACTTTTAAATTTGGCCGTCCTTTGTGTTGTATTTAAATTGCAATAACTGCCTTTGAAATTTAAGACATAATTAAGTACAAAGTTTCATAAATAGCATCGTAGCTTCCAGCAAAAAAGAACGCAGACATCACAAGTCAGTTTATAACTATGAAATAACTCACAGTTCTGCTGTTTTCACTTTCGCAGCCAGAATGCAGTACTTCCTGTGACCTATTCAAAGCTATTGTGTGCTTCTGGTTGGTGTTTGTACATGTTTTAATCCATTTAGAGCAAGGGGGATGCTTCCAGGCAATTTATAGCGCTGTCTATTACAATAATTCCTCTCTGCTTGAAGGAACAGACGAGGATGCTGACAATGAGGTTCAACAACATAATAGACTCCGTTATGTTCAACAAAGCAGTTATTCAATAATAATGATACTTAAATTGGTAACACAAAATAAGCCATGTGTGAATGCAGTGACTGAATAGGTGCTGGTTTCTTGGCAGTGAAACATCAACTGGGTTGAACTATTCATTCTGTGCAGAACCTATTATGTTGGGACAACTTTTGCAAACCTCCCTTGGAGTAAAGGTGACAATGCTGACACAGTTAGTATTCACCAGACAGAATAACCACTGATTACGCCTGCTGCCTTGAGATGCTTTCTACCACACTGGCTGTCATGTTCGCACAACCACAGTGCAATGAGGTTGCTTACTTTCAATGTGATGCTGCAGAGAAGAGGGTTGCTAGTCTTAGGTGACAGAAAGATTCCCAAACACACCGGAGGTCTTCCTGCTGCAGATCTGGAGCCCCGTTTGGCTCATTAGGGGATCCACAGTGGCTCCTAATAAGTTTAGTCAACTTGATATGGAAATCAGAATTGTTTTGAGCTAAAAAAAATATTTTGTTATATTTCATAATGCTGCAAACTGGGTGTTTTTGTTTCTCTTTGCATAACTGCAGAACATTCCATTCAAAGTAGGTTTTACTTGATGCTCTTCTTTGTTCTAAAACTCAAACATATAAATAAAACATTAGAGTTTTACTCTAAAACAAAATTTACAGAGTAGATTTTCATAAATGATCTGGAAAAGTCACTGGAAGTCTTTCAGATCTAAACACATTTTAATTTTTAGAATGGAGGACAAAAACAGCTTTTTGAATCATATGACACGAATTTGCTTGGGAATTTATCATTAAATAAAAATATCTTTTATTCTCCCATGGTGGGGTAATTCAGGTGTAACAACAGCAAAATGATACGAGTTTGAGGATTTTATGTTTCCACAAAGATAAAAGTATTAAAATAGATAAAAATACTAATTAAAAATAATGCACTCTATAATAAGAACACAAGAAACCTCTCGTGGTTTATTAGTAATTTTCTGAGCAGAATTTATGCCACATTCATAATTTGTTCTATGTTGATATGAAATGGAGCTTTGTGTCCTGTAAAATATTTTGAAACCACGTTTGTTGCGAATTGGTGCTACAACAATAAAATGAACCAAACTACTACCACGGATAAAAATGAGATCTGAGTTTCAAGATTGAATACTTGTACGTTACACAGACATTTCCTAAAGAATTTCACACATAAATGCATTTTCTGTGATAAAAGGGAAGAAATGAGAACTCACTTGGTTAACCAGAGTGACCACCCTGTTATGGATTTCAAACAAAAGCTGCAGAGAGAAGCTCAATTTCCTCCTGTAAGTTTTGAACCCCTCTGCAGACACAGAGAGTAAAATATGTATTGTAGTGGTTTGGATATTTCTCCTAACTCCGTTAGTCAGTGTGACATCGGCAAAAGACTGAACTCCCTCTCTCCTGCATTCAGTGTTTGGAGGGTGAGTCATAAGAGGCCATGACTAATCATGAAATAACCTGTCGCATATCTGAGTGAGCTGCCAGTGTGGCTCGCATTTTCAAATCTGTTGAACATAGCTCAGCACAGCCTGCGTCTGCTTGCATTCTAATGAGCCATCAGCTCGCATTAAATTATCTCAATCCGTGACACTTCACCCAAAAGCATACAAGAGGTCAGGGGAAGCAACGTCTAGTCACTGTAAATAATGAACAGGTTTATTTGCGGAAAAAATTTAGATTGCTGATGATATAAGTTCTTGAGGCTAATGAGGAGATGAAGACACCGAGGACCAGCACTGCAGTCGGCAGTCACACGGGCAACTTTGGTACTTTAGACCTAAACCAGTGTAAACAACATCAGACCAAAGTAAACATTGCTTTTACTGGAAAACAATCTTGCTAAGCTATATTATATTGAACCATCACGGCTAAAAGTATAGATTAAATCAGATGTTTACATACACTGTATACAACTTAAGGCGAACTTTTTGTCTCACTGTCTGACATTCCGTCGGACTTTTGTTTTAGGTCACTTAATTTTCCCACGAGTAATTATATTTGATAAATTTCATATTATAGAGAGATCTACGTTTAAGGAATTTTTAAAATACTTTCTTCAGACATAAAACTTTATAAACATTTCGCTAATTTTGAGAAGGATTATCTGTAACAGAATAACATTTTGAGGTATCGTTCCTCAAGTTTCTCACAATAGTTTGCTGGAACTCCGGTCGCCCTCCTATAGACAGAACGAGTAACTGAGTCAGATTTGTGGGCTGATTTTGCTGAAACACTTATTTTGTGCTCTGCCCACAAATTTGCTAAGAGACTCAGATAAAAAGTTTATTAATAAACACTCCAAAACATCGACTTTGGTGTCTTTTAGTCACGTTTTGAAAAAAATATGTGTACAATTTTTAGCTTTCCGGCTGATATCCTCAATATTTAATATTGAAGTAAATCACTTACATAACATTTTCAGTTTTACTACACCAGTAAGTGATGTTGACTGGGGACCTTGTTGTAAAAGCAGATCTCAATATGTACAGTTGATTGCTTCATTGTAATAAAGATCAACACAAAAAGCAAATAAAGTTTTAAAATGAATCTGTTTTTTGAGACAAACTGAAGTGGTTAAGATGTTCATGTTTCATTGTGAATAACCTGAAGTCAGTGATTTTTACGCTGCCACATATAGTAATAATCACTTTTTTTAGTTGTACGTCTGCCCAAATATCAGGAGATAAAGCATATTTTGTTGAGTTCAGTAAGTATGTAGCATTGATGGGACATTTTCACGACACTTGAGGAGATGAATATCCTTACTTTTATTTTGGCTGGCAGAGTGGACAGTCTTCATTATAATGATCATTTAAATGCATACCGTATCAATAAGAGGATTCATTTTATGTTCTTCCAATTAATGACTTGGTTTATTACAATCCCTATGACAATCAGTTTTCTGAAATGTGTGGTTAAGAAAAGATTTCCATACTGTGTGACCTTTGTTGTATATTGCTGTCAGTGCTGTTTGATAATGTTCTTGTTTTGAAATACAAGTAGATTCAAACTGCAACTTGTGTTGGTGTTTTTGTAGATTCAAATGATGTAATGTTTTTTAAAGTGAATTCGATGACTACTGACTGCCAGTAGTATTTTTTTTAAAGGTTTTATAGGCTCTAGTGGCCTTTATTTGACAGTAAATTGACAGTAAAATGGGTAATGAGAGAAGGGGGGAAAACATGTGACAAAGGACCCCAGGCCAGGAAGCGAACCTGCGACAGCCGCACTGAGAATTAAGGCCACTGTATGTGGGTTATGCTTAACCCCTGCGCCACCACGGCACACCCTGCTAATGGCCAACCACTCTCCCATCTCTTAGTCATGACGCTCGTGCAACAAAACCATTTGACTGTTCCAAAAAGTTTGTGGTAGCTTGTTTTAGCTGTAGATTTTCCAAAAATAGATGCAGAGAATCAGCAGTCAATCCTTTATGCATCATTTATTTGTCTATCTTACTAAGTAATTTAAATTCAAAGCAGATACAAAATAGTGTTACATAGACTTCAGAAAAATAACCAGCTGTTATGTGCCACTGTTACTTGTGCTCCAAGTTAAACAGTGCATCAACTCATGTTGGATATCATAAAAGATGTATAACAAAGGAGAAGCACAATCTCAAAAAGAAATAGGATAAAATGAGCATTAGATTTTTCCATGTAAACGTTAAAGCAGTTTTAGTTTTCTTTTACCACTGATCTCAAACTTGTGTTTAGAAGTTTTTGTATTCACAGTCTATTTATTTAATCACTTCAATCAACAAATCCTTCAAGCATATTGCAGAAACTCAGTGCATTTAGGCCTTTATGCATGTGAACATGGCATGCTGAAGTTCAAACTGAGTATCAGAGCAGAGAAGACAGGGACTTTATGTGATGTAGTATGGTTGTTGGTGCCAGACAGGCTGGAATGGGTATTTCAGAAACGGACAATTTACTTGGATCTTAACACAGAAACCATGTCTCGGGTTTGCAGAGAATGGGAAGGGAGAAGGGAAACTGTCCAAAGAGCAGCAGTGTGGAAGAAAATGCCTTGTTTGCCTCTGCCAAAGGTCAGAGGAAAATGGGCAGTCTGGTTCGAGATGAAAGAAAGGCAACAGTTTCCTAAATAACCACAACCAAGATATGGGGAAAATAATCTCTGAATGTACAACACATCAAACCTTGAAGCAGATGAGCTACAGAAGCTGAAGATCACAGTGGGTGTCATTCCTACCAGGTAAGAACAGCAAACTAAGGCTAAAATGTATGCGGGCAATCCAAAATAACTGACAATAAGAGATAGGAAAAAAGTATCGGCTCAGTAAGTCTCGATTTCAGCCGCCGCATTCGGACGGTAGGTTAGAATTTGATGTAAACACGAGAGCATAGGTCCAATCTTCCTCCCATCAATAATTCATGCTGAAGGTAGTATAATAAAACAGGGGACATTTTCTTAGTACGTTTAGAGTCTGTTTACCACCAATTTAGCCTTGTTTACTCGCCGCCTTGGTATTGTTGCTGACCACATCCATCTCTTTCTGGCTGCTTTCAGCAGCATAAAAATAAAACTATGTCACAAAGCTCAAATCTGAAACTGACCGTTAAGGCAGTTCTGAAGACAAAATCAGGCCTGAACCGGTACTAACAAGGTGTGTTCAATAAAATGGCAGGTCAGTATAAGGTCAAGGTAAATATATAGACTCTGAATCTTAAAGACTGATTCATATTCGTTTTGTAAAATTAACTTTTTTCCCCCTTCGTTCTGTCAGACGTTGCTTTTAGTATTATGTTTTAACTGATCGGTGTTGGATGTTTCTTATACTCACTCACCAAAATGAAAGCTAATACATTTAAGACAAATTACAATCTCTTAACAGATGCTTTGTGAAAAAGAAAATAAATTGTACACCTCTTCACTGTATTTGATTTCATCATTATGAAGTTGCTTCACATTTCTTATAATGTCACACGTTGACATTTGAATTGAACCGACAGGGAAAATCCTCGATTGGCCTTTGAGAAGTAAACTATCAATAGAGAACAGCATTAAGTCTGAGTCAGTTTATCCAATAAAAAGCAACATTAATGTTTTCTATTTGTTCATCTTTCCAACACTTTTATCTAAAATTATTCTGTTAAATTGCACTGTTTTATTATCTTGCCAGCTCAAAATCCATAAATGCAATTTATGGAAGAGCATCATCAGTATCTCTTTAGACAAACTGCTTTATGTCTTTGCCAGTTTATTAAACTGCATGACTCATTTTGTCAGTGTCACTACATGAAACCCAGCATAGTTTCACTTCAAATATTGCCGAACAGGATAAGATATTAATCTGGTCTGATTACTGATGGCACTTTTAATGCACGATTAACATAAAAAACAGATTAGTATTTAATCATGTTTACTAGAGTTTTTAGTGTCTGAGCAGTGATGCTGCTCTTCTGAGAAAAAAACATTAAACTGTGCCACACAAGACATGATGTGAGAGACTACAAGGACAGAAACAAAAATAAGCCGGAAAGGACATTTTTCCCTGAGGTGCTTGACTTCTTCTCACATCTATGTAATTGTCCTAAGTGTTTCTTGCACACGGCTGAAGGGCTGAATGCTGCAAACGTGTAGCGTTGATTCAACCTGACGTGATGAATTTTATGAAATGATGAATTTGAATGTTTTCCTCATAAAAATAGAATTAGATTAGAGGCTAATCTTTAAGAACCTTAAATACTCTCTGTTACTCTGTTCAGCTTTTATCCAGTCTCTGTTAAAAAATATTAAGATCTTTATAAAGTTGGATGGTTGGACATTGAAGGAGAAGCAGTGTGGCTTATATTCTGTCCATAGAACAGTGAACCACTGTTAGGAGGGTCACCGGCATGCACTTGTCAGGTCAACCTTTGCTTTTGTGGATCTGAAAAAGGCTAAAAGTAAAAGCTTTGTCTGCAATCTCAGCTGAACATTAAACTTTTTTCAAATGCAGGCTGGACTGGTCCTAATCCCTGACCATGTTTATGTTTTCTTTAAACAGAATCTAAAGAAGAGCACCTCAAGGTTTCATCTTTGTTTTTTGCAGATGATGACTACGGCTTTTGGTGTGAAGTGTAGCTGCCTGCAGTCGACTGTGAAGAAGCAGGGATAAAAATCCACTTTTCTTAGACAATGGTCCTCAACCAGGAGAAAGTAGACCTCTCCATACAAGTCAAGACTCATTCTCTGCCTTTTTCTCAATTGATCGTATGATGAAGCAGGAGCAGCATAGGCTGACTGGGGTGTTGTCTGAGGTAATATGGGTCCTATTTCTGTCTACTGTGGAAAAGAAAGAACTGAGTCAAAAAGCCTCCATTTATCTGTCTGTCTACATTTCAACCCTCACCTGCGGTCATTAGATATGGATTGTGACAGAAAGGTTGATAACCCACATATAGGAGGCTGAAAAGAGCTTCTTTTGGGTGGCTGTTCTTGGCTGTATAAATAGGCAAAGGAGAACCATCATTCGAAGGGAGCTGTGAATAAAGGTAGTCTGCCTTGAAAAGAGTCTCTTGAGGTGGTTGAGGAATCCTGTTGGGATGCCTCTTTTAATGTTTTCAGGGCACATCCTACTGGGAGGAGACTCGGGCGAAAACTCAAAATCTGATGGCCATTTTGTCACAGTTGACTTGAGGAAAACCTTGAGATCCCAAAGAATAAATTTCGGAGTGGGATGTCTGCAAGTTCCCGCAAAGGGAAATACTTACGGTAATTAGCAGACGGACATCTTCAAGTCTTTTATGCCATGATAATCCTTTAATCTCTGAATATACAGTACAGACCAAAAGTTTGGACACACAGTTGTGTCCAAACATTTGGTCTGTACTCAATACAGACCAAAAGTTTGGACACAGCTTCTCATCGAATTCAATGAGAAGGTGTGTCCAAACATTTGGTCTGAACTTAGACTTAGACTTAGACTTGTACTTTATTGATCCCTTGGGAAGACTCCCTCAGGAAATTGAAGTACAGACCAAAAGTTTGGACACACAGTTGTGTCCAAACTTTTGGTCTGTACTGTATATATTTTTGTTTTGTGAATCCTTAATTGGATGGTAATAGCAATATCATTATGCAATTAACCCACAATTTCCTAACTATTCTCTGCCTTTTCCATCAATATGATGTTCTGACTGTTTTCTCTAACATTTAGCACCTTGTTCAGAGAACTATGGCAACAAAGATAATAAAAGTCTGGCCAAAAATGTTCCTGGAAAACTTGAATGCATGCCACATTACCAAATAATGTACTGCAGTTCTCTTTTGCATATATTCATGTAGCAATGGAAGTGTGCAATGTTGCTTCCAGAAGAAAGGTTAGTTCATCTAGGAAAAACACAAACTAAAAGAATGGTTTTTTGCATTTATTCCAAACCAACTATTAGTCTTAATTTTGGTTTTAATTCCACTTGGGTATATTTAAATAGTGTTCTGTGGCAGGTAGGATCTCATTATTTTTATTATATGCAGAAATCAGAGCCTAAACGTGTCCTCTGAAACTAATTATACCAACAGAAGACATTTTATTAATTGTGCGAAATTATCAAAGCAGAACTTTTTAATCTGCACAAACCTAACTTTCTGAAACATGTACTGAAACCTTACAGTGATCTGCTTATATCATTTTCCACAGACCGCCATGCTCATTTTCAAAAACTTAATTAAGACAATTTCGACAAGCTGCACTGAATTTGATGTTAGATTAGTTAAAACTGTTAAATGAACGCTGCTGTGAGTCACTCATTTATGTCTCCAATTCAACATGCTCTTTCTGCATTAGCCTGTTTAGCTGTAATTACTGCTAATCAGAAATACTTAAATAGACCTGGAATATAAACATTCATTGCAAGCTCGTAAAATTTCTGTTGTATGAAAAGTCTTTTTAAGCAGATGTGCCTCATGTATGGGGATAAAAAAAAAATTATTGTACATTTTTTTAAGTCCTTAGTTTGATCCAAAGCAAACTAAAATTGTAGCTTTACAGGCTCCAGGAAGAGTCACATATCTGAACTCTATTCCTGTTAGGTCATCATGTTATGAAGAGCAATATGTTTTCTTGAGCCTCTGTCCCAAGGCACAAGATTAAGTCAAAACCTCTATCCTGGATTATCCCGTCTGGGACGTACGAGTAATTGTGAATGAATCCACCTGAAATGAAGGTCAAAAGAAAAACAGCAGTTTATCGAGCATCGCATCCTGGTACATTTTCCCTCCTCCATTTTCAGGTGAAACATCACATTTCTCCTAAAACCACAAAGCAGGACATTTTAATCTTTCTAAAAACATGTAACAAAACACATTTTGAAATATCTTAAATCTCTACACGAGTTGGGAACCCGCTGTAATGGCTGTCAGTGTCATGATTTTCACTGGTAGTGAACCCAGTCATTGGCAGGAGGCGAGCAGAACGACAGGAACTTATCAAAACCAATGGAAGAACACAAGTAGAACCAAAATTTAAGTGGTATGGATAGAATTTCGAAGATATTTTCTGTTTCAATAAAAACTGGAAGAGCAATTAGAAGAAACATTATTCATAACTAATGAAATTCCTTTTCAAAAATGGTGGATACCAGAATCATAATATACATGGTGTCAGGGAGGATAACAGCAACTAGCCTGATGATCTGACAAAGGCATAAACAGAAGAGGGAGGTAAAAGTGATGAGGAGATGATTAATATGTGGTTGGTTAACCAGGGTACAAGAGGGGAATGGCAGATAAATACCAGTGGGAAAAATAGCATCAGAGTAATACTTGCTGATTTACAAAGATAAACATACATTTTATGTAAATTGCATGTACTTTAGTTTTTCCTATTTTGAAGAGTGGCTATGGCGAATTGCCTCTGTGTGGCAATTATTTTAAAATATAAAATAAGAAATTTTATACTTATTTATCCAAAGGAAAAGGGAATGCAAGGATTACCATAAGTAAATAAATTAGAATATACTAAAAACTTTACTCAGTCCGAACTGAGAATGAATAAGTAAATCAATGTTCAATTTATCTTAAATTAAATGTCACATTTTCTAAAATTAAAGTTGAATGAAAAAAATAAAATATCATGGAAGAAACATGAGTACATCTATAATCCTTATAGTTTCTCTTTTTTTACTGCGACAAACGGGCCAATGTGTGAACACAAGCAGGTAATAAATATGCCAAATCAATTATCTGTAGCTGCAAAGGTTAACCAATAATTACACACACACCATATGTTTAGAGGAGGAAGTGCTGAAAAGTGAGCACCGAACATCATTCTTGTTAATTCTGGTAATGAAGCCATGACCTAGAAATAATAAGCACAGATGTTTATAGCAAACTCACTTAGACAATGTCTGTATATGAATATCAATGCACTGAGTCACAAACCAAGCAGAAGTGATTTCAGCTTTTCCTATTATGGGTTAAATGGTTCAACAGAACAGTTTCTTTCTAATCCTTGGTCACGGAAAACTTCTTCAGATTGTCGGTGTTGATAAAATTAACCAAGATTTACTTTCCAGTGTGAAAAGAGGCGAGCTTTGACATCTCATGCTGAATAAAACTACAAAATTCCAAGTACTAATCATCGTTTTTACACAGATCTATTGACCCTAACCAGCCAGCCCATCACAGGTCAACATACAAACAACAAAACATGCATAGAGTCGTACCGAAGGCTAGCTTAGAGACCAATTGACCTAACATTCATGCTGTTGCACTGTGGACGGAAGTTAGCGTATTCATGCTGAAAGAACCCCAGAGGGGATCTGAATCCAAGAACGTTTTGCTGCAAGGCAAAAAAAAAAAACCATTGCTACACTGTTCATTGTTTATACACTACAGCAACATTTTGTTTTGCTTCCAAGGACTCAGTGATGGTTCAATGTGAAGCACAAGACTTGTTATTTACTTCAAACAGATCTGATCTATTGGGTTGACCTTTGATATTGGGCTGCCATGCCATTTAAGCATGGGCTTGATTGAGAGGCCTCCCAAAAACGGAGGAGAGATGAAAATCACAAAACCTTCCATGAAATTGGGCTTTTGTTGAATATGTTGTTTTGCCGTGATGCTAAAAGTCTTTTTTTTTTGCATAATTTGAAAAACATTTTCTCTAGGAACTTGAGAAAAGAATTGAACTGAAAAACTGGAATCAAGGTCACAGTTCAAAACATCCTAATTGCAATAACATGATGCTGGAATTGGAAATACTTTAATAAATGACTTAACCAAAATAGCTAAGCCGTGTGATTATGTCTCAAAATTACAAAAGTAAAATCAGGTATCTGGAGTTTAAAAAGAAAAGTCAGCAAAGGTTGGTGGGAGGATTTATGTGGTTTATTCAGTAGGCTTGTAATTAAAACTGAAAACCCACATAGCAACATTATGGAACTCATTTGACATCTTATTCAAGAATAATAAGGATCAACTGCATGTTGTTGCTGTTTATGAGAAAGGGGAAAAAAATCTGGAGGTTTGTTTGTTTCAAAGAAAACAGCTTACAACATAAGCAGAATTATAAGTGGAAAAACAAATGCACTCGCAAGTGACTGAAAGTGAAAAGAGAAATGAGTCAATTTCAAGACAGTAATGTGAAGTGAAAATCAACAAATCAGGGCACACTTTGAAAAGCATACATAAAAGGTTCTCTGAATACAAGACAAAACTAAACTAAGAATGTCCATGGTTCACTTCATCCTTTTAAACAATTTTTTCTTGTGCAACTGTATGAAAGATAAGATCTGCTTTAACAGTAATGCTTTTCAAGCTGAGCTGTAAAGTTACACCTTTGATGTCTCATCTGGTGCCACTTTTGAACACCAGAGACATAACTCAGTCTTCTTTTGACAGTAAAATTAACTTTTTTTTTTGTTGCTCTGATCTCTTTCTTTTTTTAAAAATAAGCTTGAAAATGGATCTGATCTTACCTTTATTTGTATATAAAGTCCATGGGCCTATCTATCCATCTCCACATATCAGTGTCTCCTTCTTGTTTGCTTTCATTTGTAAAAGTCTGACTGTTTTAAGGAGGATGATCGCCAAGGAGGAAAGTCATCCTTAAATTGTTCTATTCTGACTATTTTTTGTGTGTTTTTATGATTGTTTTCAGCAGATGGTGTTCAGCGCACAGTACTTTCTGCCTCACTTTGCAAATTCCACTGCATGTTTATTCTGAAAGACTAAATATGTCACACATATTCATGAATTATATTAGACAGGCTATGGAATAAGCAACATCTGTAGAATAATGGTCAAACCTGTATAGGTCACTTTCTTATTCATTTTCTGATTGAAAAAAGTCCAGTTTTGAGTTTCCGATCAGCTTTTAGGACTAAGGAAGCTAAACACAGTAATATTCTAGTCACCAGCAGATCTTTCAGTGCATCTCTAGTTACAATCTTTATTGTCTTTGCACATTAATGGATGTTTTTTGAAAACTACAGAAAAGTGTATTTAACTTTAAAAAAAAAAGCACATCAAGGAAACCCTACGGTGAGGAAACCGCTTTTGATGACTTTTGCAACATCAAGTGCACAAAGGTTTGCTGAATTTTCTCTTCAAAGTTAAAATGTGAGTGAACAAACATGCTTCTAACCATCAATGACAAAGTATTATCTTTTAATCCTTACGTGCTTTTCGTACTGCTCACTGAATTCTTCCCTCAGACCCAAAACTGCAGTCTTTGTGAGCGAACAAATGAGCTCCTATCCTTGAAGTGGTTTTTTTTATCTTTATATATTAACTTTCTAACCAGAACACCACTTATCAAGAAATTATCCTCTGTTACAGTGCCTGCTGAGCTTATAGCTTAATGTACTTTACCCTCTTAAAAAGTAAAACATAAAACCACATTTTAAAAACAATTACCACAAAGACACATTTCTTGCAGTTATTCTAAACGATTCTGCAGCAAATGAAGCTTAACTTGCCATGGCTGGCCTATTAAACCCAATACTTTTCTATAATTAATATGAGGAGCCCGTGGTAACAGTTGGCTGTATTATTCATAACCTTACTACATAAGAAATATGTTTTGTTGTTGTAATATAGTGAAACCATGAGTCATGTGTAACTATGTTTAAAAAGAAAATGCACAGAGGAGAGGAAATAATTATTGCATGGATTTTGTTGGAATGGTTAACACATTAATCTCATATTGTTGTGTAAAACGTACCTTCAGTCCTTAGATTGTGAATCCTCTAAGACAAAAACTCATTAAAATTCTATTAAGATGTAAATGGAAGCCGTTTCAATGCGTAGCAGGCAGGACACCACCTAAAGGTTTCATCCCTTTAGAGGTAAAAAAAAAAAGCTGACTGTTCTTTCTAAAGTGTATTTCATGCGTTACTGAATTCTGTATTGATGGTGGAATTTGATCTGCATCGTGTCAGTGATAAGCCTCAAAAAGACATTTTCCAGCATTGTAGCCAGTCGGGCGTGATACACCTCTACTTACGGTCACTGCAGAAAGGTCCCCCGTAGGTGGTCATGGTGCAGTCGCAGGAGAAGCCCTCCCACAGCTGCAGACACACACCTTGGTGGTGACAGGAGTCCTCTGTGCAGGTTGTGCTGGGCCCTGAAGGGTGTTCACAGTAGATTAAGCAAAGGGCTTTTCACTTCATTTTATGCACCTTTGCTTTTACTCAAGAGGAGTGAATGAAACCAAAGTAAGTAAAACACTTACAGTACATATGGCTACCTTTACACATCCAACATATCCAACAATCTATATAGTTTAGGAATGTTGTACAAACAAAATCTTGAGAGAGTGGCCTACATTTGCGTTCAACCCTCTTCAGTTAATAGTTTGTATGTTGCACCAGATTTAATTTAGGGTTAACAGAGTAAATGGGATGTAATATAAATGAATGTCAGATTTTCCAGATTTGACTTTGAAAAACATTTCATAATTCTGCAGTGTGGGATGGATGAATGAATGAATAGTTCTCATGCTTTCCTACAAAAATAAATAAATAGGTTTTCACTGATAAAATATACTGAATACATTGGATAAAGGGACAAAAAACTAAAACATAAATCAATAATAAGTGCATTTTAAAAGTACATTTTGTTAAGTCATGCCACTTTGATTTCTAATGACAGAATCTCAAAGCCAAGAACTAAAAAAGACCTTTACTACCTTAGGACTAAGACTTTGGACATTTAAATACGTCCAGTCACATTAAAAGAAAAGCACATACTCTGTTAATTCTAGAGTTTTGGTTAATGAATAATCAGGGGTCATTTCTACAAAGGTATATTGAAAGTATATATCCCTGAGTATGCAGGGATTCAATCACATTTTGTTTAGATTCAAGTCGCCTTTTATGTGGGCAATATAGGCATTACAAGGTTGGGTGCATAAGCACAAGATATGAAAGACAACTTATCAATGTGAAACAGATTTTACATGAGGGAATAGCTGACTCTGTTTAGATAGATCTAGGGCTTATTTGCATCTATTTATGTGATTCTCACAGGGAGGGACTTCATAGAGTGTGACTTGGAGATGTTCCTAATGTTTTTGGAATCCCCTGTGTTTGTATTTGGATTATTTTGGCTAAAACTGTTAGTTTAAAAGTTGCTTCTTAAGTTTTGTTCTCTGTGTATTTTGGTTTAGACATATATTTCTTTTTTGTATTAATACTTCTCCTGTTGTTTAGTAGATTATTTTGTGTTTTGGTTCGTCTCCTCTTGTGTTCATTCGGTTCTTATTAATCAACTTCCCTTAGTTTTCCCTTATGGTTTCTTTCCCAGCTGCTCCACATCCCCCTGATTACCACTCCCAGTTGTCATTACCACTCATCAGCTCTCTCAGCATTTTATTAGGCAGTTTTTATAGATTACATTTTGGACTGTAAAAAAATTACAAAAAAGAAAAGAAAAAAAAAAGTCAAAATCCACTCATGGATAAATACTGCAACATTTAAAATAAAAAATAGATTTACTGAATTTGTTTTCTTCCCAATCAATGTGGAATATTTGAGACACCTGTTCAATTCCAAGAGCAATCGGGAACAATTAGCGTGCAGTGAGAGGCCTCCTGTCCCTCTGGTTTAATCCCTAATACGCCAAGCTGAACAACAAGAAAACCATTTACAGAAATGATCTGGGATGGGGTTTTTTTTGCCCTCACCTCCGCAGCCTCGTTCCACCTCTCCCACCTTGTGAAGGGCATCCGCCAGCAGCTCAGGGAGCCTTCCATTTAAGTCCACAGAAGCCAGACAGCCCTTGTATCCTTCCCGAGAAGCTATTAACCTGGGAAGGCTGCTGTACATGCTCTTTCCAACACCACCGATGTACAGCTCCCCTGGAAAACACCAAGTTAAGAAATAGAAATGCTCTTTAGCAAACTTTAATTTCAAATTAAACAGGAAAATAGTCAGATTTTGATGTAAACAGCATGACTTTTACCTTTTAGGTCCAGGTTTCGGGCTCCGTTGGTGTGTTGGGTAACGGTACGGGAATCAATCTTGAGTACGTGTACATTGTTGTTGTCACGGGAGATCACCACGTTGTGCCATTGGTTATCATTGAGAGGCTTGTCAGAGTTTCCCTTCATTAGTGACGGTCCATTTCCCAAGTCAAACACATAATGAATGTACCTATAAGACAAAATATTTGCTCAAGATCTGTATTTTTAAATTCCTTTCATAACAAATGTCACACATAAATTACCACTAATTCCACTTGGCAACAATTAATTTTCTTTTGCTGCCATTCAAATAAAATAATGTGATTTAATTGCAAACGAGTGTCTTTTACTTCAAGCATAGTCATCAGACAGACTTCATTCAAACTTAATTATGTTAATAATCAAAGTTAAGAACCATCCATGAATGAGCCGCCACACTTCACACAAAACACTGAACAGCCGGAAAATCCTGACAGAAGTGTTGGGAGCCTTTTTTTTTGTCTGTGTTGTCTTTGGGAGCTTCTGCTGCTGGTTCCAGATCTGAACAAGACCTCCTGCTGACTAATTGCTCACTGACAGAGAGTCTGTGCTTGGCATTTCAGTGGGATGATACAATTGCGGCTTTGCTGGCTCTGTTTCCACAGCCACTTTCTGATGTTCTTGCCATGAAAAAATATCTTTAATAGAAAAATAAAAGATCCTTTGAAACATGTCTATGTTATTGATGCTTCTATAGGGGAGCTATCATCGTGTTTTCACTTGAGACTCCTGGACGCCGATTGTCCTCACAAATAATTTAAATAATTTTCTATATCATGCATTTACAGTTCAGGAATTTACATCTACGTAGTATCATATAATTGTGGGGCTTTTAACTTTGAATTTGAAACGTTCTTTCCCCAGAGTGGATTGATTATAGAACAAACAACTTGCATGATGTCGGGTTTTGTCAGTTGCTAAAGGCATAACAACCTCAGTATGAGTAAACTTTGGATTTTGAAAATTATAAAGATTCTCTTGAAAATAATTTAATTTAGCAAATAAACATTTTTATTTATCCTGACTGACTTAAATAGCAATTATTAAATCTGATATAGTATAGAAGTGAGAAAAAAACATGCATGGGCTCTTTCCCCGCAGTGTATGTCAATATATGGTTTCTGGAAAATTGAACGACTTGTTCAGCCAATTTTTGTTTAAAAAATTTCTTAAAGGTGTATTTTGTATTATTTCGACTAGGACAAAACTTCTATGATATTAATTAATAAAAAACAACCTTTCAATTAACATGACATTAATATATACTGTATGTAAAAGTCCTACTTTAAAGAGGAGTATTATGTAAAATCGACTTTGAGTTTTATATAATATATTATGTTATTCCTTCATCAAAAACAAACCTGAAGTGTTGCTTTGAAATTCTCAGGCATGCTTGAAGAATCCTTGACTCTATTGTAGCAGCCATTCTGGCATGCCTAAATACTTGCTCATACGAAGCACTGCCTATATACAATTGGGAGCTTCATAAAGAGACAGAGGCCAATTTCAAAGTATTAAATTGATAAGGCAAGTTTTCTTACATTGTACAGTTAAGTTTTGTTTCATATATAGCATTTTTGCTACATAGTTTGCTATAAAATGGCGTTATATCCCTGTAACACACATTATATCACCCCTTTAAATTGCATGTGTGAAATATCCCATCACTCACCCTTTGACAAGCTCCACCACGATGAAGTCACTGCCATCTCCAGAGTTATACAATATCAGGCCATCCGCACTGGTGGTTTTAAACTGGAAAAAGAGATGCATGGAAGCATAGGCCTGCAAGGTCGAAAAGGCCAAATAGCTGGCTTGAGTTAGGAAAGTTACAGGGTTGGCCACAATGTGCCTCATGCCAAACCGAGCATTAAGCTCGCAGAAGGAAATGTCTCCATTCTTGCACTGGTCCAGATAGAGCATCCCATTGAAAGAGAGCGCTTGCAAGTGACCGATGAAATTGGAGGGCATCACTGAGATGAAGCGGCGCTCTGTCATGATTCCTGTCTCGATGTTGTTGAACTCCAGGCGGGTGTGGGCACCAGTCATGTGGCCTACAGAACAAACCCATTTATCATGAGCTGCTAAAACACTTTTGATGGGCCAAGTTTCTTTTTCTCATCTCTACCTTCCATTGTCACATTGTCTACTGATAGCTGCAAGTTCTTCCCACGTCGCGCCACCTTCACTGTGTGCCACTCGTTGTCATTCAGCTTCTCGCCTACAAGAAGAGTCTCTGGTCCCTTGCCTAAGAGGAGGAAAGCGTCAAGTGACAATCATATCACAGGGGCGCAGTATCTTTTCACACGAGCACTCAAACTTGAGAAGCACTTACAGGGTGAATACATCCATTTACTTATCACTCACACATACAGCAGAAACATTCAGGAGAAAGCAATAATTTAAATTCACCCCATTTCAAAGTACAACTAAGAACAAAACACCTACAACGCAGTCATTTTCAGGCTAAATATTTAACGTGTGTTGAGACATTTGTGTGATCTCTGCTGAAAAGCTGTGTTGGCTTACAGCAAAGGCCCTGGCTCGCTCATATAAATTCAACTTTCAGATTTTCTTCACTATCCTCTGCATTTTTCACTGGTTTAAAAATAGGTCACAGTGCAGAGGCTTGCCACTGCAGTACCGTCAACCCGAATCAGTGCCTATGCAACAGGCCGACACGGCAGTTCAAAGGAGTTCTGACATCGCTTGGGAAACTAATTGGCCATGCCTAAGCTGACTTTGCCTTGAGGGGTTTGTCTGTCTAATTGTGCTCAGGGCGCAGGAGAATTACAAGGGACGCATAGAGGGCAATAAATGAAAAACATCAGCTGGTTTCCGAACAATACACTGTTTCATCCTCTGGGAAATAAAACCCGTGCCTGGAGACCTTGTCCGGCTGCAAATTAAGTGTCTCCACGTAGCACATCGCATGACACGGACGGAATATTGGCTATGCACTCTGAGTGGATCAATAACATCAAATCCTGCATCCTTTGCATTCAATGTACTTACTTAGATGGAAAAACAAACCACTGTGCGGAGTCAAGTAGAGCTGAAAAGGCAGAAATGTTTACCTTGTGGATCACTATCATGAAATCAGACATACAGGCAGGATTTGCTGTAATGAAATAGGAGTTTGCAGGACGAAGGGTAGAGGAGGCTGTTCATCTAATCTGTGCTGCTCAGGGGGGAGCTTTGGTGCTATCTAAACATATAAGGCCAAATACACGAATACCCACACAGAAAAAAATGTTACTTCTAGAAAGTTTGGGCCAGGGAAGTAATGATTTATACAGCAGGGAAAATAAACATTGAGCAAACAAATGTTTCCCTCAGAAAATATATTTCTCACGAAGTTATTGACACATAACTTACACGAGTGCATATGGAGAAATGTAGACAACTTGGTCCATTAAATTATGTGTAATAAAGCGGAATGGAACATGATCACGGACATTTTTTCAAAGCTTTTTAGAGTAATTACAACTTTAAGTCATCTTCTGTGTAAAAAAAAAAGCCATTTGCATTTCTAAGGTTTGAGTTTGAGATATTCTTCGACATTACTGTCTTCCAATCTTAAAAGCTTCTGGGGGCCTCTTCTATGAAATCTAATCTTCAAGGAGCTTTATTTTTTGTCTCAGAAATCATTTGAGAGTTTCCTTGGCTGTGTGCTCAGGATCATTCTCTTGCTGAAAAATCCACCGTCGTTTCTTCTTCAGATTCTTAATAAGAAAGTCCCGGTACATTTCTCCATTGATCCTTCATTTGATATGAAGCTTGCCAGTAGAATGCTAGAAACCAGTAGAACTCACTGATGATGTGTTTTACTGTGGTGTGCAGTGCCATATCTTCTCTAAATATTGTGTGTGCATTAACATTTTTAAAGAGATACCTTTGAATCTAATCTATTCTTTACTTTACTTTGGATGTATGTTAAATTTTCCAAATTTCCTTCAGGAAGCTTTGAATAAGTTTCAGCAATCTATTTCTTCAACAGTGGAGTTTTGAGCAGTGAGCATACACTAAGGTCACCACAGTTCAGTACAATTACTTATTGTTTACATATAAACCACAGTTGCCTTGCAGCAGGAAACTTTAGGATTTGAATTTCAGTCAAGAATGGCGTAAGAGGCTCTTTCTCCCACAGGCAATTTTTAACAAATCAGTTTTGAGGAATTTTGACAATTTACACATGTCGAACTTTGACAAACTCCACCTTGGCATTAAAATTTCCTCACACTAATCAAATTTAAACTCTATCAGAGAGCATCTAAGGCAGTTTTAGTGACTTATGTGAGCAAACATTAATATGGTAAACTGATGACATTAATTTTGAATTAAGATTTCTGTGGTGAATGATCCTCTGTATAAATTTTAAGTTTTTCTAAAAACGAGCTGCACGGGGATGCTTGCAGGTTTAATTATTTCATTTATATCTTTAAAACTGTTGAATTAGTTGTTTTGATTCCTTTCCATGTCAGAATTATCCGGGCTATTACCTACAGCTGTTTTTCCTTTTACAAACATTCTCTTAAAACTTTTAAAAGCAATCTCAATAATTAGCAGTAATCAGCAAAAAATGGCATTACAGCAATCAGAATCTCTTCTTATAGTTTCTGACCAGCTTTTTGAAAATTTCCACTGGTATTTTTAAAGATATTTAAGGTTGGAAGGCCTCTTTGCCATCACTCTAATTTTTTGTTCAGTCTATTGATTCTCGGTCAGATTCAAGTTTGGACTCTGGCTGTTCCACTCCAAAACTTTAAAAGTTCCTTTATTCAGAAGAAACATGTTCATTAAATTACTTTTAACCCGAATCTGCCGAAGGAATTAATAATTTTGGTTTTAACTATTTTCTGATTGAAACATAAAATACACTTATACTTTACGGTATTACTATATTGTTTGCATAGTGTTGGATCCTTTAAAAAACATATGCTCAACTTGCAGTGTTTCCAGATGTGAGAAAATTTATTATCTAAATAAAAAAGCAGAAATACAATAGAAATTAACAAAAATTATTATCTATCAAACTGTTCATGTAATTCTAATTCTTTTACATAAATGCAGTGATTGTCTTGCTATTTTGTCTGTCATTAAGAATTTAGTGAAGAACTCAGATAAAAAATGTTTGATGAGGACATTGTCCTCTACATATTTCTTTCTCATCTTAGTGCATCAAGTGATTTTTAAATTTAAAAGCATCTGTATCTACCATATAGTATCAAAGGGCTGAAACCCCATTATGTGGTTTAACACACACAAAAAAATTGTTTTGTGACTGAAAATCAATTTATTTGTCCTCAGTTGCTGATCCATACCTGAAATTTGTGTTTCGACAATAAATTTGATGCTGCAACACATTCACCTGATGGCTCTTTTGTCCTTCATTAGTTTAAAACAGATTCTAAAGAGATGTTCTTTAAAGAAAAAAATTAAATGAATTAAAATTTGCAAGTTGAACATCCTATGTTTAACTTAGGATGTTTAACTAATTTAAACATCCTAACTTAGTCAGCATTTATAATTACTGATAGCATATCAGTAATTATAAATAAACTATATAATAAATGTATTAAAAGTGCATTCTTATAAAAGACAGAGATCTAGCTCTGATTCAGCAGGAGGTATTGAGATGGTGGACTGTGATGTATATTCTTCCGGGCATCTGACCGTAAACTCTTTGAAATCTGGCTTCCTTTCAAACCTCCTTCACTTCACAAGCTCTTCTTCCAGAAGCTCAAGCCCTAGCCGCCCATGTAAGGAGTCTGTTTTGTCCAGTTTGATCCTCACTTAAAATTGAATTTGATTAATACTCTGAAACAAAGACGACTTCAAAGGTGCCGCCGCAGCTATACGGGTCATCCCTGCGAGCGCGCCGAGACCCAGCCGTGCGTGACGTGCATGTTAATCGAAGCGTGTTATAGTCATTTTGTAATTTGGTGCATCTTACTTCAGAAGCATCTAGTGGCCCATTATTCTGTGGTTATACAAGAATTAATTAAGGGCGGTGTAACAGGATTTGTTAAACCAACTTTTACCCTCCCTGTGTGCATCCAGTGATGGATGGTTTCCAGGCACTGTCTGCAGAGAAGCTCATTCTCTGGTTCTGTCACAATTATACATCAAATATCTTAATTATCAACCTTGGAATTTTATTTATTTATTTTTTTTATGTCCTCCATGAAATTAATAGAGCAGATATATTTTTAACTCGCTCAGAGGTTTGGTGCTGCTTGGTTCAGCATTCTTTTGTCACATCTGTCAATTAGGCTTTTGCATAGGCCATCATCTTTTAAAAATATCTGGAAGCCATTTAATTACACACATACGACACATATGTTCTATGATCAATATGTGAAAGTGCATTGCCATCTGCTGGCACACATTGGGACTTGTTTTTAAAACCCAGACAGTTAAAGGAAAGAGGGGTAACTGCTCGCTTTAGCCAATTTCACAATTTTTTGTTATATTACAATTTTCTACTAGGCGCAGAAAATCTTAAAAATAATACCTTTAAGATAACTATTCACACACATACATAAACATTCCCTCTACTTACCTTGATCAGATAAAGAAAGTGCAATCAATTGAACATAGGGGGCAGCAGATTAGTCTTACAGATGTGCAATAAATCTGTTGCAAATGTGCCCTTATATGCCTTTCAAAGACGTTAAAGCTTCATCTCCAACTAATAAATTAATAGGATTACAGGCTGAGACCAGGTCTCAATGAACTGAAAATGTTGCATTTGCGAGTCTAATAAAAACTGCTGTGATTAGGGTTTTCATTTCATGTAATAAGAAATGCATAATAATGCACACTAATCCTGTAAATCACTGAGAAATGGAACATTTAGACATTTTATTCAAAAATAATCCGAAATTATTGAAACACAGAGGTTGCAAACAACCTGCATTGGAGAAGTAACTTTTCCCAGCGTCTATATAAAGCATGTTCACAGCTTTCCTGGTGATACATTTTATCTGTTTCTAACACTGCTGCTATCTCAGGCAGAGCCTAAATTGCCTGCCTCTTGCTATCTGTTGAGCACCACAATCTTTATCATGTATTTGACTGTACTGAGATACAAAATATTGCTACAATCTCATAGGACTGAATTCCAGAAAATCAATTGTGTTGATCTAAAGGAAAGCCTTCTTTTGATGTCTTGCTGATTTTGAAAGACTTAAACAGTCATTCTTTTATTGATTTTTATTCTAAGTCGTTTATTCAGCCAAATATAAGTCCAGGATTAATCTAAGAGCCATTATCAAGAAAATAAAATGCTTGTTGAAATATGCCATAAAAATTCCTCATGAATGTTAGATGGAAATATTTAACTCTACTCATGGAGTCATTAAGACATCTTGAAATTTTTTGTTGTTGCTGTGATACTCATTTTACTGAGTATTACTTACTGAAGGGTAACATTTAGGATATATTATATATTAATAGAGTCCCAATAATTAGCTGGGCTTACAATCGAGACACTTTTATATAAGATTCTGGCAAATCTCAGTACCTGTGGTTGGTGCATTGTATGTGATCAGATATTCTTTAATTATCAGTCTTTATGGGCTAGTTTATCCCAGCTAATCTTATTTTGATGCAGCATATAAAGGCAGTTCTGACAAACTATTTGTTGCAATTCTAATGTAGGATCATGCAAACTTGCACTTTACTAGTTTGCATAATGTCACACCAATTCCTGATTAAAGCATACTTAATGTATGATTATCTCTACTTGCCATCTTCACTTCTGCTTTTTTTAAGTCTTGGCTCTAATTTACTCATGAGGAAAAAAAAAACTGCTAATTATTCTTAAGCTAAACCCATTTGTCTGGCATGAGAGCCAATTGGCAAAATGCAAACAGATAATTAACTGAGTGGCAGTAGACTAGTATATGTCAAATTTAGCTACATTTGATTATTGCATTATAGGGCTAAAATAATTAGAAAACATGTAACTAGATTGTTGGGTTTCCTGAGCAAAGCACAAAGGGATCTAATTACATTTAGCTGTGCAGCTGTTCAGTGAATAAAGGTCTAATTTTTGCTGTTATCTGTAATGGTACTTCAGAGAAACAGCAGCAACAGTAAACAAGACGAATGTTCTGTTTCATGAGGGGAAAAAAAGGAAAGAAGAATATAAATATATCACAGTGCATGTTCTCTAAATCATGGAACGAAAGATAATCATAGGAGACACTTACTGAGATTACAGTCTATCCTGATACAATCTGGTGAGAGAGAGAGTGAGATGGTGAGATTAAAGGAAAAAAAGAACAGCACAAAAGAGGAGAATATTTCACATCCTTCAAGGTATATTCTGCAGACAGTTCAGTGCTTTTCAGAGCCCACCATCCGGGGACAGCCTCGAGAGTCTAAACCGCCACTTCCCTCCCTGTAGTTTTCACAACAAACCAGCGAGAGAAAGGACAAAGCTCACTGTGTGTCTGGCTCTGCTGGAGGCATAACAGAGCACATCAAAGTTGGGATCAATAAGAGCTTTATTGACCATAAAAGTAAAGGTGCACCAGCTTTACTTTGTTTTCCGCATGAGTACCGGCTCTGGCGAGGCTGCTTATGCTTAGCTTTTGGCAGAGTTTGATTGTTTCAGAAGCCGTGACTGATAGTTTTACTGACATGTGCTCTAGGGTAAATCAGCAAACATGCACCGCTGTGAGGAAAGTCGTCTGAAGAAGATAACGAAAATAGAAAATGGAACATGTGCTAAATTTGAGCATGTCGTGCAGCTGATATGAAACAACTTCAAACATATCAGCAGAGCAAAAAAACATTTACGATAAAGATTTATTCATGTATTTTTCTATTTAGATAACGCCAGATTGGCTTTTTAACATCTGTAACAACTATGCAATAAACAGCTTATGTTGTAAAATTGTATGTACATAATTAAAAACAAAGCTTGTGACATTTTTTTTGTCTACGGTTTTATTGTGAAGAATCACATTTAAACAGTTTCATTAAACTTCCGGTCATTTCACTCCTTGACCAATGTGCACCTTGTTTGTTACCCAAACATTACTATTTCGTCTCTTGTCACTTCCTTTTGTACCTTCAAACAGATTTTAGTATACTCATGTACTTCAACCATCTTAGGCTAGCTTAAATTGTACAAGCTAAAGCTTGTGATCAATGCAGTTACGTCTTTATGCCCTGGTCCATTCCACTCTAGATTTACTCTGCATGCGTCTCTGCTCGGATGTGTACTTCACCAGCTGAGTGAAGCCATTTGTGACTTTAGTGCTGCAGAAAGTCATTTTCCGCATGTTATTGAAAAGCTGTTGACTGAACAAAACATGTTACTGGGTCATATCATTATGATGGTCAAGGTCCCCAACGTGATTGACGATTTCTAAATAAATGCGGCTTATGTTTTTCTTATCTTCATGACATATTTTTTCACCGATGCGACTTGGACTCAGGAGCACCTTACAGTCTGAATAAACCATTTTTTCATTATGAGTTTTCATGAAAGTTTATTTGTATATTATATTATATTATATTATATTATATTATATTATATTATATTATATTATTCTCCTGCAGTACAGCTCTCAGAACTTCAGTTGTTTGTATGCAAGTTTTATGACAGTTGACTTTTTGAATGGCAATTCTTTATTCATGTGCAAAATGAATATTAAAAGAACTGAATGATTTACTATGCACAATTAAAACCACTCCTTTTCATCTTTAGTCTGTACTGAAACCCTGTATACAGTACATGAAGGGAAGAATAAGAACAAAGTAAACACTTGATCCCAAGAACTGTTTGGTTATTAAGTAATACAAACTGACTGATGCGATTTTGATTAATGCATTGCTGGTTTGATAGTTAACTCTCTAAATGTTTAGGCTGATGCACCTTTATTCAAAGAATGTATGGTATTTCAACTGAAGTTGCCATTAAGCCTCATTCTGCAGATTTAATGGCAATTTATTTACGATGTTAAACAGGGAGGAAAAGAGGTGATTTGCACAACCTGCAGCCACAGGCAAACTTACACCTTACGAAACTATTAAAGCACAAATCTAATGCATTATTGACATCCAAAACTGATTGGATCTTTCAAGTTAATAAGAAATAACATTTTTCAACTCAAAAATAGATTAATCCAGATAAAACACACTAAACTTTGGAAAATTTAGACAACCTGAAGAAATGTACAACAATAGACTGGTGTAAATCAGGTGGCGGCGGAGTGCTCTCAAGCTGTCAACCATCACAGAGCAGTGGAAACAGACACCCAGAGACCTGAGAGTTTTCTGATGCTGGCGTGTGTATGTGTTTCTTTGAGTCTCTGTGTCTGTGTGTGTGTCCATCACTGGCGCTTCCTGCTCAGTGAAGTGTCTCTAAACTGGACAAGCCAGCAAATGTGAGGGGAAGGAACGACAATGGGTCCATCTACAGTGTGAGGAGTTTAAGTGGTGATATTTCAGCGTAATGATGGATCAGGTCTCTGACTGCCCTCTCCTTGAACTGCAGACAAGCCATTGAAGGGCTGATAGAGCCGAGACAGTCGGGTGGGACCCGACCCCAGGATGAACTGAGAGGAGAGAGACAGGGAGACAGGTATAGCTAGAGAGAAATAAAGAGGCAGACGAAACATGCACATGTACAGTTGTTTAAAAAGGTGCAGCATCCCTTGTTTTGTTGGGCTTTATTAAAGCACAAATAAGCTCATTGAAAAGGGTTTTGTTTGACTAAGATGGTGGAAGCATTATATTTTGCACTTTAATTAAAGTCAATATTTAAATTTTTTAATTTAATACTTAAATTAAATTTTACCAATGGAATAGTCACTTTCCCTCAGTCTGCCTGTTTGGTTTGCATTAACAGCTCATCAGAAACTTCCTCTTTTTTTGTTTAACAAGTCCCTATATCATTCTCCATCCTTTCCCAAGCATAAGCTCACTGGTTTTCACTATTATTTGCATCGCGTTCCCTGCATTATGCTGCCCACGCTCCACATTCTGTTTCCCTTGTGCATTATATGCAAGTTTCTTGTTGCCTTTATAAATATAACCTTTTACTCTGCTTATTCCTGGTACTTGTCTGCCTGGTAGAGTGCCTCTACTTTAAACTCATTAAACATGACACATTTTCTGTTATATAATGTTGCCTACCACATGACTGAAGCTTAAATGGTTCCAGATGGCAATCTCTCCGTTTGTCTTTCTGTGCCAAAACCTTTTCAATAAAGGTTAAAATTTCCACAGTATTTCCTTAAACACGCACGAGTGTAATTGATTTGCTTTTCCACCGAGAAAATCTGAATAACTGATCTGCACTGCTTAATTTGACCAGGCTACCATGGAAACACTGATTTTTATCAAATGTCAAAGCCACTCCCTGTACTTTCTTTTTTATATATAACAATGACTCTCGTAATGAAATTAGGACAATACACAGAGGGTCAGGGTGATTTTAAATGAAGTGAATTGACTACAAGAATGTGCATACTAACTCTGGCTCCAACATCCTATCCAGTGGCATGCGGTCAGGGGAGGCAAGTGAGGCACAGGCTCACCTGTCATCATGGAAAAATAATGATAAAATAATTTTAATTGCTATTTTTACCCTGTGGTTTGTACTACAAAGTATTTGTTTTTCATTTAGCTTTTGATTTTTTTTCTCTTTAAAATCGCTGAATTTTCGCATTTCAGCATTCAAATGCATGTGAGGCAGCAGCGAGTTGAGCCTCACCTGGGATTGCGCAAGCTCTCGCTAACTTCACTGGCTGCCATTCTATGGGAGCAAGTTCCTCCTATCTGAACGTCGCCAATAAAATGGTTAAAAACATTTAATGTATGAACTAATTTTTCATAATTTAACTTATGTACAGTACAGACCAAAGGTTTGGACACACCTTTTAATTCAATGAGTTTCCTTTATTTTCATGACTATTGACATTGTAGATTCACACTGAAGGCATCAAAACTATGAATAACACATGTGGAAATATGCACTAAACAAAAAAGTGTAAAACAACTGAAAATACCCCTTATATTCTAGTTTCTTCAAAGTAGCAACCTTTTGCTGTGATTACTGCTTTGCACACACTCTGCATTTTCTTGATGAGCTTCAAGAGGTCGTCACCTGAAATGGTTTTCACTTCATAGGTCAACCTGTCAGGTTAATAAGTGGGATTTCTTGCCTTATAAATAGTCATGAAAATAAAGAAAACCCATTGAATTAGAAAGGTGTGTCCAAACCTTTGGTCTGTACTGTATATAATGTACAGTTTTTTTTTTTTTGTCACCAACTGTGTGTGTAACGTGTTTCGTGTGCTAAGGAGCGATCAGAAACGGCAGAGAACAGATTCGAGGTGAGGCAGGCAGTTCTCTTGCTTCATGGCAGGGGGCGCTCATGATCCCAGACATTGTGACTCCACAACTGCAGAGTAAGAGACGATAACCGCGAGCTAGCCATGGAGTTAGCCATACAGTAAAGTGCAGCGATATATTTATAGTTTTCTCCTCTTACCACAGCAATCACTTATTAATAATCACAATGAAGCCTAAAACCATGCTACTGCAATAGACTGAATGTTCTGCTTTTTGTGTGGGAAACATTTCAGTGTTTGTTTTTTGTGGCGTTGTTGTCAGTCGCTATGGTAAAGAGTCTGCTGATACAGAAAGCGAGAAATACGTGGTTTTGAGTTGTACTTAAACGGGGTTTCCGCTTTGCTGTGGAGCACAGCACGAAATTAATAATATCTACATGTCCAAGTTTAATTGAGTTAACGGATTTATTCTACTGCGGCAGCGCAGCTATGGATTACATGTAAAAGAATAGTCTTCGTGCCCTCCAGCTTGTCCGCATGCGCGAAATTTCCATATGTAAACAATAACACGCAGGGTGTCTATATTTGTAAATCTGATTATGATTAAGTCAGTGCCTCACCCGCTATGAACCTCACCGCACGTCACTGATCTTGTCATATTGTCATTGTGCTAATTTTGCGCTCAAAATCAGCATGGACAATTATATATTTTGTGGGTTTGCAAAATTATGTTTTTCAAAATTATATTCAAATGTTAAACCATAAATTGACTATATTTAAACCATTCTTAATAAGTTTTCACACCCACTCCTGATTACTGTTTGAACTGTTGAATCAAGGAATTGAGTCAACATCAAGGAGACAAAATGGATCATATAAAGTAACACTTCAAGCTCCAATCTAAAGACATTCAAGTCTGAGACTTTGGGACTTCAGCAAACACAGTGAGAGTCGTTATCCGAAATGGAAAAGTCATAGGACAATTGCAAACTTGCCTACCAAAATCACTCCAAAAGTGTATGAATAGCACTGTCTTGCTCACTTTCACTTTCTAGGGGTGCAGATTACACCCAGTTATGCGCGATTTTGTTAATCTGCATACCTACATTTATTATTCACATTAAATACATTCAAATGAACAATCTCTACTGAATCTAGAGTCCCTTTTCAAGCAAAAACATTTTTTTATTGTAAATAAATTCATGCAGTAAAAACAACAATACTTGCTCCATATGGCTGCACCTTTTTATGGGTTAAGATATTTAGTGACTTAACCCATAAGTCGCTAAAAATGACACAAGTTATGTAGCACAACTTTTGCTACATAACGAAACGCCTCAAGAGTTTCAAAATAAGACTTTTAATGTTAGGTGTGAATGATCATAGCAAGAGTTTTCTACTTCAGTAGTTCAGATTTTTGGTCAAATTCAACATTAAAACGATTTCAAGCTCCAACAGACAGACGGGAGATGTGTTTATCTTTTTAGACAACTGTAGTTATTGTGCATGAAGATGTGAATGGAAGAAAGTCTAACTAAACAAATTTCATTTGTCTAGGTGACACGTCCTGATAAGTCAGGTGGAATGATCTGCTTAAATTTGCTGCAGCAGCTTTACCCAGGTTGACAGTGAGTTTGACTCTGCCTCCGTCCAGCTCCACGCGTAAGGTGTCCGCTGACTGCTGAGATGTGGTGGCCATCAGCAAACCAAAGGCCCTCTGGGACATGAACCGCAGGGACACGTCCTCGGCCTCTGTGTGCAGCGTCCTCGGCAGCACCACCTTCAGATACATGCTGCCATCATAGCTCACTGCTGTGGCCTCTGTGCAATTAGGGAACAGGAGTGGACACTGAAATCAATAAACACTAAATAAAAAAATAAACAGCATTTATGAAAAAAACCCTGAATCCCCTGTTGAGACAATCTTGGGGACAGAATGATAAAGTTTTAGACTGCAGTTTTCATCAGCCGCACTAGATGGCAGAAAAAGCCTGGAGCAGATGAAGGCAGGGGGTGAGAAATGCAGCGGCAATTAAATTTCCGAAGGATTTATTCCCATCCCAATGCAATACAGGAGGGATTTTCATACATCCGTCATATTATTAGCTGCCAATGGATCTGCGTAATTTGGCCTCTCCGTGAGAAAACCATCTGCATGGATAATGCAAAGCGATTCAGGGTGAACGACTCTTCCCAAGCACCAGTGCATCCCTAATGAAACGCACAACACACACGCACCCACACAACACAGACAATTCATTAATGAACTACTCGACTGTGGGAAAATACTGCTATTTACTTTAGAAGGCCTTAAATAAAACATTATTTTTTTCCCAGTGTGCTGTAATTTTTACCAAACTGCTTTCAAGACATAAAGCAATATTTGGAGGTGAGTTCACGGATCTCATTTAAATACATATGAGAATCTAAAGAATGATCCCCTTGCAACCGCAAATTAAATTTCTGTGGAGGCCTGGGATATTAGGTCAGATGATAAATTTTCTCTGTATCTACATTATTCCTGTCTGTGCAGTCACTTTTTACACCTCGCCTAATAAATAAAATACAACCCAAAGTGTGCTAAAAGCATCCCTGCAGCATTTTAAAATCACTTGTCCCCTCCATGCAGCACCACCACCATCCCTTCCAGAGACTCTTACCCTTCTCACAGCTGGGACCCACATAGCCTGTGCCGCCGCAGTCGCAAATATGCCGATTCCAGCCCTCTCTGCAGTGTCCGCCATTGGCGCACGTGTCTCTGGAGCACCTCAGATGAGTCTCCCTGGTGCAGAAACTGCTGACACCCACGGCGCTCTGCACCTCGGCCAGCCTCCACAGGTTGCGGCTCTGTCCATCGATGAACAGGTCCCTCACGCAGCCCACGAAGCCGAGGCCGAGGGAGGCTGTCCACACCTCAGGGGGCAGAATGAGGGCTTGCCGATCTTCGGGTAAACCTCCCAGATACATGTCTCCATCCAGGTCAAGGATCTCACTGCCCTCGTTGGCGGTGAAGGGGATGCTCTGGCTGTTCACTGAGATGAAGCCTGTGGGGTGGACATTAACACTGAACCAATTTGAACTCGTAGAAGGGTTTTGATGCTTTGGAAAAGAAAAAGGAAACAGCAGCTGGGTGTGGGTGGTGCTGAGTGATATGCATAAACAAAGTATAAGGCTGCGGTAATGGGAACCAACTCGCTAATTTTGAAGGATCCACATGAAGACATTGCTCAGTGTTTAAGAGCTTAAAATTTGAATGAAGGTTCAAATTAGATATCCACATTTTGCTCACTGTATAACAGTGACTCATAAGCGTATTCAGTGCTCTTGAGCTTAGTCTTATGTGAAAATTGTTTCCATGTAATTGAGCAACACTAAGGTCCAGATAGTTGTGAAGTGAAAAGAAAAGGATACATGGTTTTATTTATTTAATTTTTTTACAAATTACTCTGTTTTTCCTCAGTGAAATTCAGCGTAGACAGAATGTTAGAAGTCACCAAATTATTAAATTATTAAACACTGTCCACCTGTTTATGATTTTAACTCAGCACAAATAAAAAGAAGCAGCCATGAGGCTTATGGTAACACTGGAGGAGCTGCAGAGCTCCATAGCTCATTTGGGGAAATCTCTATATGGAAGAGAAAAGAAATGTGAAAACATATAGAACAAGGTGCTCACAAAATTTAAAGTTATAATGCACATGTTAACTACTGTGTAAAAGATAACTAAAGTACAGCCATGAACACACTATTGTCACAAGAAAAAGTATTGGTCGCAGCATCACGCCACAGGAGTGTTTTCTTTTGAAAAGTTGGTTTGATGTGATGAAGGAATGAAAGGAGCTAAATAGGTGGCAATAACAGAAAAAAAATGTTAGACTGATAAAGCGTTGAGATTAAAATGGAATTTTCTAGCAGAAAACTTCCCAAAACTTACAGCCATAGCTACAATAGGCTGTTTTAGATCAAAACATATTCATGTGGTAGAATGACCAAGTCAAGTCAAATCAAGACCTCAACCCATTTGTGAATTTGTGGCAAAACTTGAAAATGTCTGTTCACAGTTGCTCTCCATTCAGTCTAAATGAGCCTTTCTCTGGTACTTGCAGTGTTAAGTGATTTTGCAGAGAATTTTCATGCGCTAAGCCGAAAGAATCAATTCCCAAAAGATCAGAAGATGTAACTGCAGGGAAAGATGGTTCTACAAAATATTGACTTAGAGGGAATGAAGACAAATGCACACCATGATCCTTCGTTTTCAATAGTTTTCAAAAGAAAAGAAAATCTTTTGAAAACTATGTGGCAATTTGTGTTGGTCTAAAATATACGAATCTCAACAAAACTAAAATGAAAACTGTGGTTTAAAAAAAAAAACCTTCAAGCTATATGGGTACTTCTCACTTATGCATAGCAGGAATACAAACGAAAAGATCAGTGTGTCTCACTTGGATTCTGCTAATAAGACATTTTCATTACTTAAATACAGCAGCCATTTAACAGTTTCACTTGAACAAGGTAACTGTATAATTGGCCACTTGTGAAATAGGTTAACACAAATTTCAAAATGTCATTTCGAGATTACACCATCCCAAAATATCATCATAATTAAAACCTAATATGTGCGCCTGTTTCACTGCAGCGAATAAAAAGCAGCAGGAACGTGCGGATGTCACTGTATCCATGCTGGCATATGGCAATTTCACAGCTTGGAGGCCTTTATGCTCAACAGCTAAAACTGGAGACACACAGAAGCAGACAGAAGGCTCCCCACCTCCACCCCTCGCCTTCACAAATGCATGAAATTATCTCACCATTGCGCCCCTTTCTCTGGAAGTCCACATGCCACCACTCGCCATCGTCAAGCCTCTTGTTGCTGGCCTTAATCTTAATGCTGCCAGAGCCCATGTCCATGGCCAGGTAGAGAAATCCCTCCAGCAGCTCTATGGCGAAGAAGTCTGCGCGGGGCTTCCTGTCGGGCAGCTCTCCCTGCTGGCTGCCGTGGCTGAACAGCAGCAGGCCGCTGGGCTCTGTGGTGCGGAAGTCGAAAGATATGGCGCCGGTCTTCTTTGTGTTCCACCTGGGCAATGTCAGGTAGGCAGACGGCGTGTCGAAGGTGACCGGCTCCAGAGCTTCCACGTTTTCACAGCTGAATATCAGGTCGCCATGGATACTGATCTTGGGGTCCCGCTGCTCAGCCAGCCGTGACAGTTCCAGTCTGAACTCATTATTCCTGTAGACCACCTAATAAATGAGAGAGATGTCGTAGTGAGATGACAGCTAGAAGAGGGGGGTGAGATTTGACGTCGAGCTTGAATACTGCTCATCAATAAATCCAGGAATCAATATGGCGCAGCAGCATTTACGAGGGTACACAGCAGACAGCGTGTTGAGTGATCCCTGAGCTGAAATAAACAGGCAAATTTTCATTAGATGGAATTATGACCACTTAGTGCAGTAATCTAAAAAAAAACACACATTTAGCTTTGCTGAGATGGTTTGTCCATGTCCATGCAATATCGCATGGACATCGGGGGCAGTTCCCCTGGATTGGCAGACTGGGGTGGTGGTCCCCCTGTTCAAAAAGGGGGACCGGAAGGTGTGCTCCAATTATAGAGGGGTCACACTCTTAAGCCTCCCTGGCAAGGTCTATTCAGGGGTCCTGGAGAGGAGGGTCCGTCGGATAGTCGAACCTCGGATTCAGGAAGAGCAGTGTGGTTTTCGTCCTGGTCGTGGAACACTGGACCAGCTCTACGCCCTCAGCAGGGTCCTGGAGGGTGCATGGGAGTTCGCCCAACCAGTCTACATGTGTTTTGTGGACTTGGAGAAGGCGTTCGACCGTGTCCCTCGGGGAGCCCTGTGGGGGGTTCTCCGGGAGTATGGGGTACCGGGCCCTTTGATACGGGCAGTCAGGTCCCTGTATGACCGGTGTCAGAGTCTGGTCCGCATTGCCGGCAGTAAGTCGGGCTCGTTTCCGGTGAGAGTTGGACTCCGCCAGGGCTGCCCTTTGTCACCGATTCTGTTCATCACTTTCATGGACAGAATTTCTAGGCGCAGCCAAGGTGTTGAGGGGATCCGATTTGGTGGCCTCAGGATCTCATCTCTGCTTTTCGCAGACGATGTGGTCCTTTTGGCTTCATCAGATCGTGATCTGCAGCTCTCGCTGGATCGGTTCGCAGCCGAGTGTGAAGCGGCCGGGATGGGGATCAGTGCCTCCAAATCCGAGGCCATGGTCTTGAGCCGGAAAAGGGTAGAGTGCCTTCTCCGGGTCAGGGGGGGTGTCCTGCCCCAAGTGGAGGAGTTTAAGTATCTCGGGATCTTGTTCACGAATGGGGGAAGAAGGGAGCGGGAGATCGACAGGCGGATTGGCGCAGCGTCTGCTGTCAAGCGGGCGCTGTACCGGTCCGTCGTGGTGAAGAGAGAGCTGAGCCAAAAAGCGAAGCTCTCGATTTACCGGTCGATCTACGTTCCCACCCTCATCTATGGTCATGAGCTTTGGGTCATGACCGAAAGAACGAGATCGCGGATACAAGCGGCCGAAATGGGTTTTCTCCGTAGGGTGGCTGGGCTCTCCCTTAGAGATAGGGTGAGAAGCTCAGTCATCCGGGAGGGACTCAGAGTAGAGCCGCTGCTCCTTCACATCGAGAGGAGCCAGTTGAGGTGGCTTGGGCATCTGGTCAGGATGCCTCCTGGACGCCTCCCTGGTGAGGTGTTCCGGGCACGTCCCACCGGGAGGAGGCCCCGGGGAAGACCCAGGACACGCTGGAGGGACTATGTCTCTCGGCTGGCCTGGGAACGCCTCGGGATTCCCCCGGAGGAGCTGGAAGAAGTGGCTGGGGAGAGGGAAGTCTGGGCCTCCCTTCTGAAGCTGCTACCCCCGCGACCCGACCTCGGATAAGCGGAAGAAGATGGATGGATGGATGGAGATGGTTTGTGTCAATGCATTGACAGAGGAGCACTGAACAGATTGTACGATTTAATAAACTCATCAGCTGAAAGCTTTAAAAATTATTTGTGAAGCCAGACATTATTTTTCTCCCCAATGAGACCTTGCATCATGTATTAATTTGCCTGTTTTTATCACCTAGAAAGTGCTGCAACACTGCTATCAAAAAGGATCAAAGCAGAGAGCTGCAAGGACTCTGAAACTGGAAAAATTGATTTACATTCGGATGTTGACGAAATGTATACATTTTTAAGAAATATGCTTGAGTTAGTTTATGCCAGAGCAGATTAAAAAAACTAAATCAAGCTGTCACAGTCACACACAAAAAAAAATCAATATCCAGAGTGACCGAAAATATGTGTTTTAAGTGTCAGCTAACTGAAAAACATCAGTTCAGACAAAATTGATGTCACAGATGCAGAATAAGAAAACGGGAAAAACAAGATTTCAAAACAGCAAAAACAAAATGTTTTGCATTCAACCAAATCCGCAGACAACATGTTAAACATAGACACAGCAGACAGCTATTTTCCAACCATCTTGTCTCACTTTGGGTTGTTGCGATACTGTTTTGTGAAATCAGACATTACAAGTGAAGCCCTGCTCTGATCCACCAGATGGTTTATTACATAGAGCTGCAGCACTTAGATAGACCTCTGAGGAAGCATGAGCTGTTAAAATCATACTGTATGCTAAAGGTCAAATCCAAATGACCTAAAATCTGAATAATCATTTTGTTGCATGGTCTTTAAACAAATTGTATAATTTCTACAATGTTAACTTTCATACTACTGACAGTAAATTGTAACAAATGTAAATACAGAAATTTTCTTACTGGACTATTTTATTTTAAATACATTGAAATATCTCATTTTCTACACTGAGAGAAGAATTAAACTTTTTTACTTCACAGAAAAAAATCACACGGCTACCAACGCTAGTTATTTTTCAGCTTGCAAAATGTTACATCATCCTTTCCAACTCTAGATAGACTTTATACATAGCTCTGGAAAAAAAATAAGAGAACATTTAAAATGATCAGTTTCTCTGATTTTACTTTTTATAGGTATATGTTTTAGTAAAAATGAACATTGTTCTTTTATTCTATGAGCTAGTAACAACATGTCGCTGAAAATCCAAGCAAACATTTTGTATTTATTACAAGAAAATGAGAAATGGTCAAAATACAACTGAGTATTGCTTTCAGACCTCAAATAAAGCAAAGAAGTCAAGTTTATATTAATTTAGAAACAACAATACTAATGTTTTAACTCAGGAAGAGTTCAGAAATCAATATTTGGTGGAATAACCAGGAGGTTTTCAATGGGGTTCAATGCAGTGGACTCCCATGTTTTCCAGAGCTGTGTATGTAAGTATTTGTTTATCTGCCTTTACTCACATATGGATTCGAGTGACATCACATTCTTAACCCAGGTGTTACTAAGATGTCGGCCCATCAACACGTCTAGGAAGGTTCTCCCCAAGGTTTATCAGGCTGTTTAGTTTCTGAATGACCAGAAACTACAACACTGGTGTTGGACAAGAAGACCTGGCTCACAGTCTACACTCTACTGCTACCAGGAGGTCTGGCAGTCAAGTTCTTCTACACCAAATGTTATGCTTTCATTGAAACAGGAACTGGGATTAAATGGTCCCCAAATAGTCTGGTGCATAATATTGCCAAAAAATATCTTGGTATTTGGAATAATTAAGAGTTATTTTCTCTGGAACCAAAGGCTCAACTTCTTAAAAATAGCCCACCCCATTATCCTGTCTGCATTAAACTTTACATTTGACAATGAAGTCAGGCAAGTGTTGTTCTCCTAGCAAGGCCTGTTCAGATTGATCAACAGAATTACCAAATATTTTGTCACTTCAGAGAAAACTCCTTCACTGTCGCCATGTGCTTTACACCTAAATGTTTTGAATTGTACTTGGTGATGCAAGGAATAAATGCAGCTGTTTTGCCACCCAAACTTCTTTCATCTCTATTGAAGGTCTGTAGCTATTGCAGAAAATTGGTGACCTCTATGTGCACCTCAGCATCTGCTCACCCCACTCAATGGTTTGATGTGGCCAACCACTTTGTGGCTGAGTTGCTGTTGATCCTGATAACTTCCACTTTAGTATAGTAGCCAACTGTTGAATAAAAACTACTTATAAATGTTCACAACTGGACTAATTGCACAGGTGGGTCACTTATCTAGAGTGACCCATCTTTTCACAACTATTTCCTTCTGTCGGCATGGCAAGGTGCAAGATTTTATATACCTGTGGCCATTGGGGTGACTGGAAATCCTGAATGTAATGATCTGATTGGATGAGCTGGCAACTTTGGGAATATGGTGTATATAAATTTTCTGGTAAAAAATGTGACATTTAGCAATAAAAAGAATGCTTACATGTCCCCTTTTTAAATACATAAATGGTTTTGAAGTCTGAGTCTAGGGCCTCCTGCTTTAAACCATTGTTCTGTTAAACCCCGTCACACTATTGCACATAGGCTTTGTGTTTCCATGGGTTGAAGAGACACACGGCTTTAAGTAAATAACATTCAGCAAATAACAGCAAATAACATCACCTTCCTACACATTTGATACTGTAGTACATGAAACGTGATCTCCAGCTAAGCCAGGCAGCCACTGATTTTTTTCAAAATGTGGAAAAATGTAGTCACATTATGCATGTATATTCTGGGCCCTTTAATATATTCTGTCAGTATTTTGTGATGAAAGGTTTAAAGTGTACATGATGTTACAGCAAAAGGACTAAATTACTTTTCCTCTTCTATTATCATCTCATTTTACTTTTTGTCTCATTTCCAAATGTATAATGCTGTCTATGCAACAGGACACAGTGAACTTTGTTTTTTATCTGTGGACATTATGTAAAACCCATTTTCAGATATGGCAACATACATGGCAAGATAAGAAGCTGTCTTTTGATGAGTACTTTGTGAAAGTGCATATCATAGAAATTTAAAGGAGATAATTTAGCAAACAAATTTGTTAGCAAAAGGAATTTACTGATTTTCACAATAATTTAACACCTTTCAGTGAGAGTCTTTAGGTGCTTGTTAATTGGCCTCAGCTACTCAAAGACATAGGAATCAAATCTAAAAAAGAAAAAGCGGATAAACAGTTTATAAAATGTAATTAATTCAGGCCCACAAGCAAAAACAATCTCAAATCAGATGAAGGTCAGGAGAATAGATTCATCCATGTATTCACACCTTCTTGGTCCTTCTTGGTTTCAGCTTGTGGGAAGCTGGAACTGGCTGTCTGTGGGCAACACTCAGGACATGACGCCAATGCAACACAAGGCCAACAACGAGATACACAAAATGACGATGCACACTCATTCTGGCTCATTATGTCAATTTTCTTTTAATCAGTCAACCTAATGTGTTTTTGTACTGTGGGAGAAGCCTGGAGTACCAACAGAAAAGCCATATAGGTGTAGGGAGAACAAACATCCCAAACAAATACCTGCAAAGCACAGATTTGAACTTGCAACCTGCTAGTAGAAAAGTAACAAAACTAATACAAAGTTAACATTAAATATGACATAAAACTACTAAAATAAAGAGTAAACAGCAGCTTAAAGGAGTATATCACTTTAAACTCATGTGTCCTAATTTCTTATATAAAGAGAAAAGCAGAGTCATTTCTTCAACAACAAATTTAAAGTCCCTCAGCACTGTATTTTATTTCTAGTGCAGTTACTATGCCCATGGTTTGTTTGTGTTTTGGGAACAACAAATATAGTTTTGCTATAAATTTTTTTTCAAAGGAATTATGCAGCTAAAACCTTTCCAGACTTTGACACAAACTTTATTAAATGCATTCAAATTTTGTTTGTTAACCAACACAACACGGTGCATAGACGCAAAGTGGAAAGAAAAGACTACATTGTTTTAAATTATTTTTCAAAATACAAAGTTGCAGGACAGTTTTGGAGTGGAGAGATTCAGATTAAGATTCAGAATGGCCCAATCAAAGTCCAGATCCAAAGGAGGAACTGTGGCTAGGGTGGAAATTTGCTTCAAGTCCTTCCCCTTCACATTTATGTGATTTGTTGCATAAAATCCCACGAAAAGACACCAAATTTTATGTTTGTAACATGACTAAATGTAAAAAAGGGGCATTCTGGGGAGTGAATATTTTTCTACAAGGTCATTTTTGACTGACTGGAATACAAAACAATCTAAATCAATCAACCTTGATCCGATACCAGAAGTTGATGCATACATTGAAAGAATGCCCGTGGGTTTCTTTATGTTACTTTGTTTTTTTTGGCTTCCACTCTGGCTTCATCAATATTCACAAGACACAGCAACCCTTGTCTCATTTTGTATCAGTTGTAAGTCGCCCCACTGTTATCTGCCACCTCACTCTACCACCAGCCGCCGCCTGAGGTGACACACCACACTGCACACAGGACTAACAGCAGAGCCTGGAGCCTGTGTAAGCCAATATCACACTTTACACTGCCTCGGTGTGACTAATTAGACGGTGAAATCAGATGCTGAAACTGACCGTTGAGAAATGAATGAAACGGGCAAACTCTAAAAGGGGAATCCAGTCAAGACGGCCATTTTTACAAAGAGCAAACAACGTGTTAGAAGGCACAGATGGCCACGAAAAAGAGGAGCTATGACCTCTGCAGAACTATTATAAAAGCCAAAGGACAATACAGTGAGTGGAATCCTGTTTCACAGATTCAGATGCTTACTGTGTGTTAGTTGGATTATAGAGTATCCCAAAACACAAGAATAAAGCTCCTTTAGAGTCATCCGACAAAGCAGCTATGTCATTACTGCTCAAGCTGTGAAGAGTAACATCACTTTGAAAATGACCCTCTCCGCTGCTCACAACTGTCTTCATGACTAAATTGGGTCCCATCTTTGAAGTGGTAAAATACAGGAACCTAATGAACTAGTGTGGAATATCCCCCGGGTGCGCGCAACAAACTCTCGACTTCAAAGACAAACCTGCCTTTCCTTGTTTGTCGTTGTAGTTGTGACCTTCATGTGAAAGTCGCCATTATTTTCCTCACACCTGATGATCCCGATGGCCTGCCGAGCTCCATTCACATCTGTTATTGTGCAACGTCTGGAGAGATTAGTCATGGCGCATACTCTCTAGATTCAGTGAAATAAGACTCCTTAAATAGATGTGGTGCTTACACAATAAATATTTTCCTCGCTGCAGGTTTTTCTCTCTTCTCGTGGATTAAGATTAATATCTTGTCTGAACTACGTCCACTCTGCTCCTCTCGTTTATCACCGACCTCAGGACCTTTGGCCCGGTCAGACATGTCTCTGCGCCAGGCGGCGGGACTGTCTGGAGAGCTGATCCCATTTCATCACCTCTGCTTCTCCCACAACTCCCACAATTTAGGATTTCTGAGATATGTCAGCCCATCTTCCTGACTATCTCTCTCCTTCCTGCCATATTGCTCCCGCTGCATGCCTACAGTACATCTGTGTGATTATCCACAGCAGTAGTAGGTCTAAACACCACCAACAGCCACACCGCCCACAGAGCGGAGGTTGGAGCATTGGCAGTGATGCTGGAACAATAACCTGTCCATAAATAACATCTCGTTTTCATTTCGCTGCATACAGATGGCAAAGTAATTATGTAAACACTGAATTGAAAGCCTTTCTACAGATGTGCTTTAAAATGTCCATCTTACATACTTTAATAAGAAATTATTCTAATTCAATTGTTCAAAGAATCCATTTGGATTTAGCTGACTGGATATATACAGTACATGTATGGGAATAAAGTCAGCTAGAACCAAGTGGCTGCATTTATATGCTGCTTGTGATTACTGACTTGTTTTTAGCTGTGCGGCTGAGGCCCTTCTTCTGTTCTCCTTTAAAAGTACTCTTAATTAAATGTTTCTATGTTCAACTTTGTGTTTTTTTAGATTATGTTATTATTAGACCTATTGCTGCCATTAAATGTTTGTGTTCCCTATGCTTCCCTCTACCGTAGAAGGTACTCCAGAGTCGATGCTTCAACGTTTCACTGTGTAATTTTTCTGGATTAACCCATTGATAGAGCTATCGTGACTAGAACGTTTGAGTGTCCCATAGAAAGTACCCCAGTCTCAGTACTTCTTTGTTTAGCTATTGTTTTTTTTCTTCTTCCTAGTATTTCAATTACAGGTATTTTCTTACCTATAGTTTGTTTATTGTAGTCCAAATTAGTTGATGAGTTTGTTAACTTTAACTTTTCCCAGTTGGTTGGTTTCTTTTCAAAACTCCAAGCAAACCAAAATCCGTCACTACAAACCATGCAAACATTTTTCTGGCTGTTTATTCGTCAATTGTGTCAAAGGCCAAAGTAGAAAATGTAAATACAGGAATCAGATGTTAGCAATAAACACTGAGATTTGAAATGTATTACTGTTGTGGTTCTGGTTACTATTTCAGGAAAAGACTATCTGAGAAGCACAATGAAGGATTTTGAGAAGACAGGTTGCAAGATGGATAGGCCTTTATGCTTTTTGAAAAGAATATATGTTATTACTTAGTTTACTCTAATGCATCCCACAATGCAGTGCAAACCTGGCTATGGAAAGGTGTTTGGAACAAGAATCCAGCATACAGCTTTACTGAATTGCGATTGGCTCATATACACATTATCTGCTTCAAGGTTTGCTTGGAACTGTACCAAGACCACTTTTTTCCATTTTGGTCTCTTGTTTTGGTCTGCACAAAAGAGTGATTTCTATGTTCACGTCTGCTCATCATTGACTCCACCAAGAAGGGAAACAAACCTGAATTCATTTTAAACAAATTAAACTCCTCAGGTGTTTAAGCAACCTGAAAGGTTTCCTCTCTTGTCACCTAATGAGAAAGTTTCTCATCTTCTTCTCAGTTTGGAAGTAACAAGTGTGTTCACAAAAGCCATTAAGTGTTCAAGTTCGGACTGAGGTTAGTTGTGTGTTTGATACACTAACTTGTAAACCAACAGATCACTAAAACAAGTATATGGAGCTTTAAAACATCAGTACAAATCACTATACATGACTAGTGGATGCTTTAGGCCACAATTTAGGCTATTTCAATTAAAAATAGATTCAATATGTCACCTTTTCTTAGTCTTTCCTTTTCCTCTGTCCAAAATGTGGACTTTCATGTTTTCAAAGGAGCAATCCTTATCCAAGTTTTGCAGGTTCATACCTGAGGAGCATTTCTGTATTGTACCTTGATGTATAGATGTAGACTCTTAACATCAATGATATAAATTCACATATTCGCTTTATATTTATTTGAATGTCTCATCTGTTGTCTCAGACTGTTTTTGTTTCTGAAAGCCATCAGAATTTTGTTTTTAAAGGTAAAACATTTATAAGATGCCAGATACGGGCAGAACAGCATTGCCATCTGTTTAAAAGCAGTATGTTACATGAGTTTCAGATGACTTACATGATGACCAAGAGGGTTAATAACTTTCTTTCAATATGCTAATTACCTCATGAGGGCCTAAATACTGAGAAAATAGAATTGCCTTGCAAATTAGAGCAAAAATCTTCTGGAACAGACACATTAAGCTCGGGTTATACAACATGAAGTTTTTGCCCAAATTTACCCCTGATTCCCAGTCAGACAAATTGGCGCCAGTCTGCACAAGTTGTGGACTGTTGGCAGGGTGAGTCAGAATGAAAATCTTAGTGTGAGTTGGGGTGAAAACTGGAGCCTGCACATGTCTGAGGAGAACCCGCTGACCTCAGTCGAAGTCAAACAAACATGTTTTAGTTTGTTCAGACTGTTCTGGATGCAACAATATGCTCATAACCACAAATCGCCACCGAGGATAATACAAACTTCAAACTGCTCCTTCAAACCTTAGCCCTTGCTAGAGTCCCCATGAGTTTTACGGGCTCAGCTGACTTTAGTTGGCTTCATAAATCCTGTAGTTTGTGAACCCTGACCAGGTCCAGTCGATAAGTATGTGATCCTCAGTCTATCAGTCTTAAAATAAAAACCAGTGTGTTAACACCTATTTTTTTCAAAAATTTGTGAAGACAGTGAAACTCGCACAGTGTGTCCCAAACTTCGGTCAGGAGTAGCATGTTCAGCAGCTGAGAATAGATCTGAGAAAAGGAATCTATACTAAAGGTGTTGATCCTTCTCAGGTAGCAAACATGTTTGTTCAGTGTTAAAAGCAGCAATACTTATTTCAAGTACAAACATGATCAAGATGATAAACAGTGACCCAATTAAAATGTCTAAACAATGTTAGAACAAAAAAGGACTGGTTCTCTGTCCTTGCTTAAAAGCAAACACATTTCTGCTTTCACATTTGGCTTCAATCTGTAGTCTTCCACTATTTATTTAAAATTCTTTCATCTGTGCTTTTCAGGTCAATGAACAGCACCCGAGAGTGAGGTGATTATCTAGTCATTAAAGTCTAATGTGTTGTGGAACCATGAATGTGAACAACATTTGTAAACTATAATTGAAATGATCAAACTCTAGTTTCTGTCTTTGCATTTTATTAACCAGATCATATTGCAGATTAAAGCGTGTACATGTAAACTGTTGAGGCTGAAAATAACTTTATGACTGCTGGCCACTACTGCAATTCTCAATAATGATGAGAAAATGGTTGATGATGTGGTTACAGAAGCAACTCCACAAGTTATGATACTCACAATCTATTTAGAAGATGTAAAAGACACCATCAAGACAGTCTTTGAATATTTAATTGGGCAAACTGAACAAAAGGTTGTTGGTGTGTGTATTGCTAGTATGAAGATGTTTGTTTGAATAAAATGGTTGTGTTTTATTGTGTGGGTTGCAAGTGTTGGCTTCATCATATCAGGAAAACTTGAATTTCAATGTTGATATTGATTACATTTAACTCACATCTTCCTGATTCTTTTCCATCATCACAAGACCCTTCCACTTTAGTATCTCAGTCCCTATATACACCATTATGTCACATCAAAAGCAGTTAAAGTTCCTCCAGCTGGTCAAATATAATAATGACTTGCAGAGTTTCCAGGAACGTTTAATTTGACCACCCAAGGTCTTGAAGACTGACACACTTTTTATTGACTTATTTATTTCTTTGCCGAACTGCTAAGTGGTCGGGATAAGAACCAGTGACTTTGTCTGAAGAGCTTCTTTTAACAAAGTTTTGTTGAGCAGAAATAGTAAAGACAGTTTTGTCTTCTGTGAACTATGATTAAAAGTGCAGGTCTCCCCGCCAAAGTATTATAGGCCTGGTGGGCCGCCTGGGGTTTCAATAATTTGAATGATCCTGTATATGACACCTTCAGAAATTTAACTTGAGCTAACACTGTTATTTACCTAAGTAAAACCCTTTTTTATTACAATTTCTAAAAAGTTCAAATCTGTGAAAATACGTTGAAAAGGTTAACATAATTTTATGAGTTTTTCTTCCTTTTTTGATTCCTTGTTTAGAGAATGCATTTTCTCTATCTGGCCTCCTGAAACTGCAGACATTATGAAAATATGAAAATATTTAGTTTAGCTAAAAATATTTAGCTATGAAAATATTTAGTTACTGTACCCATCCGACTGAAAATAGATATATTCATGTGCCCGAAAGATTTCATACACACCTTTTTTTATTTCAACTTTTCCACTTCCCCATTACAGACATGTCTTTTTATATGATACATGATTTCATGATTGCACAATTTGGCCGGCTGTATAAACCCTAAGAAATTACAGAAAAAATAACTGCCAAGCATTTGCGTTCATGCATAATGAAACAGCAGCTGGTTAAACTTCCTTCCAACCTGCCACTGCTGTTACTGCATGTAGCCTAATCAGGTTATTTCCACTCTATTTGCCTTGTGCATTTTATGTATCCTATGTCTGAATGATGTGTCTGTTCTATTCCTGGTGCACTCTCTGATGCATCCCCTGCAGCTGGATTTAATAGGGATTGGGAGCAGAGTTTAACAGCAATTTATATAATGAAATAATTCATTTATCTATGACGTTAAAGGCTGAGAGAAGTCAACTTATTTGTAGATGGGCACTGACCCTAATAAAACGATGGTCATAACTCATCATTGTTTCCTAAAGAATAAGGCAGATTGTTAAGATTCTTTTAGAAAACCAACATTTGCTGCTTTTTCTAGGTTACACAAAAACACCAGGTTTTATCTTTTAGGTGCTTTCTTTTCAGTGCCTTCAAGATGCCCTTGTTAGACAATATACCTGCCAATACATGTCACAGTCCTTTAAATATCATTAGTTATAAACCTGTCTTTTATTTTAGTAGAATTAAAAGACAATAAGGATAGAACCTTATTTGTAACATCTGCTTCTGATATTGTATCTACAGGGATACTTTGATAACAATCTTGGCGTCTGTTTTAGTCTAAATAATGTGGACTATTTAAATCAGTTCTCTCCTATTGATTGTTTAAAGTAATGTGTCTCTTGCGTTACCCAAAAGCGCCCAACATGATCGGACCGAAGTCCAACTCTTGTGATTTCGGGATGTTCATTTTCACACACACCTTCCAAGATCCACATTTCAAATCTTAAGCACATTTTAATATCAGACAAAGATACCCAAGTCCGTGACACATGTCTTCAAAGAGTTACAAAGCATTTTTTAAGTCTTTGGTATTTCACTGAACTGCAGTGAGAACTATTAAATGAAAATATAGAACATTGGGGAACCTTCTGAGACGTGGCCTCAAAATAATCATTTATTTATTATCATTATTATATTATTTTGAAGCCAAAATTACCATATTACAAAATAGGAGTGTAAGTATTCCACATGCAGACGGCCACAAAAGAGACTCAGAACAACTATAGTGCTGCATGCCTCACTTTCCTCAGTTAAGATCAGGGTTCCTGGTTCAACAATACAAAAGAAGCTGAGCAAATTGGCATCCTGGTAGAGTCCCAAGGTTAAAATAACACAAAGGCCAGGGTAACATTTGCCCAAAAACCAACTTGATGATTCTTAAGATTTTTAATATATTATTCAGTGGAATAATGAGACAAACATGGAACTTTTCATGAGTAGTGAGTCTGTTTACATCCAGCATAAATCCTTCCACATCATTTCAGATAAAGAACATCACGAGCACTGTCACGGTGGTGGTTGTCTTGCACTGCTTTGCAGGACCTGCATGATTTACCATAATTGATGGGTCCTTGAATTATGCTGTCCACCACAAAATTGTACAGGAGAAGATCCAGCAATCAGTTTCTTGGCTTGAAATTAAGTACATTTTGGGTCCTGCAATATGACAATGATCTGAAGCCTACCAACAAATCTACCTGTGAGAGACTCAAAATCTTAATAAAATAATAAAGTAAAAGATTAAATCCAATTAAAATGACTTCAAAAAGGCATCCTCCTATGGTGATGAGTGAATACCTTTCTGCAAAGAAGAATAAGCTAAAATTCCTCCACGGACATGTTAAAGACTCATTGATAGTTAACTCTTGATGGCAGCTGTTGCCCCCGAGGGTGGGACAAACAGTCTTTGTGTTTAATGGGGAAAGACTTTTTCACATATAACCAGGTTAGTTTGGTTGGCCTACACCCCCCAAAAAATAGTTAAATTGAAAGATGCAGCTTGTACTTACTCAGATCATATTTTATTATTATTCAGATTGTATATTAGAAATGTGTGGGATGGCAGCACTGTATGCTACTTCTCATGCAAAGTGCATGATCTGATCTTCTAGATAATCAATGTGACAAGTGTAGGCTGGAGTGAAAATGCTTCAGAAAAAATAGTGGAAGTAGTGATGAGGAGTGAGTTTGGTCCTGTGTGTCAGGAGCGAACATGAGATAGCATTGTTTCTCATGTATATTAGTTTAACATTCTCAAAGGGTTTCCCAGAGGAATCCATAAGTGCACAGTGCTGCCTCTCAACTGAAAGCTTCTCCTTCAAATACCCTACAGCAGCGGCATCAGTACAAACATAAGAGAAGCTTTTTCAATACACTCTGCTCCAGGGTGGGGCGTTGTTATCAAGGGAGGTTCAGATAATATTTGCAGGCCACAGCGAGAGGTCAAGTAGTACTCACATCCTTCAGACAGCCCATGAAGTTGTTGCTGACCGGGGAGCCAGGCAGGTCGGCTGTGTTCAGGCTTCCCCCGATGTAGAAGAGATCATCAGAGCCCAGCATGGTGTAGTTCTCCTGGGTGTAGCCAGTGGTGGTGAGGATCCCGTCCACTAAGATCGTCACCTACAAAACCAGGCAGAGATTATGAGCCTAAACAGAAAGAACTGGCCTAATTATTTCACGCCTCATTTCTTGATTCTGGTTGAGCTCGCCTTAATGTTGGCACTTGGAGGCAATTACAAGAACAGCTTTAAAGAGTTCACTAATCTCAGCTGATCCCCGTTTCTGATATGTGAGCCGGATGGCAGAGGAGTCAATGCGCCATAAATTTTCCTTCAGCTCCAAAGTGATCAGAATGCCACAGTTTGCTCAATTAATTTGAGATGAAAGATACCAGGAAGCCGCAGAACCTGTGCTTCATCATAAACAAGACAAGATCATTTCCATATCAGTTTCATCACTACCTAGAGAAGGAAACAAAACGGCTGAACGGGGCTGTGGAGGTAAAAGCGATGTGCTTGTTGCCATGACAATAAGCCTACACTTAAGACAGAATCTTGCACTGATGTAAAAGCTCCCACTTAACAGTAATATTCCAAAACAATTTCCATTTCTTTGTCTCAATTTTCAACCAAATGTAATATTCTTTTGTAAAATGTGTGTCAGGTGAAAAATGGAAATGACCACTGTAACAATCTTGTGAAATCTCTCTCTCTTTTTTGCTAATGGTTGAGGTTATTCAACATCATTTCATAAATCTTGAGTGCGAAAATGTCACACAAGAAATGTGTGCTAAAATCAGTCTAGTAAATTGTGTCGAAGAGGTAAAGATGCGAATAAACTGGATTAGTTGTACATAATTTACAGACATTTTGGTGCCCTAAAGACTAAAGATTTTTTTCCCCTTTTCTCTAAATATTTCATATAGACTGCAATAATGTTATTTACCTAAAACAGAAATTATTGTTATATTTTATTTATGTTTGGCACTGGTGATATTTCTTATAATACTGTTCCATATGGGACAAAGGTAGAACAAAAGAGGCATTTTCCGTCTAACCATCTCAGATGTAAACATGGAGTTTCCAAAACTCTACCTGGAATGTAGCTGGAACTGTGTGCTTTGGTCTCATCGCAATAAGATTAGACCTTTTGACAATAAGCACTTCTGGTAGATTTGGTGTGAGACAAAAGACGAACTTGTGCAAAACACACAGGAGATGAGATCCATGATATTGTTGGCCTGTTTCTGGGGACCTTGTTAGACAGCAAAACTCTTTGAAATACCAGAAGATTTAAAAAACAATGTGTTGGTCTTTGCTAGTGAAGTGAAAATGTGTCACTGGTGGGTCTTGCAGATGGATAATGATCCACAACATATGGCCAAATCCACACAGACATGGTGACCCTTTCTCACTCTTTAAAAACTAAACGCTGCAGAAAAGCTGCGAGATGACATGAGAGAGAAAACAGAACTTTAGTTAATGTAGTTAAATTGTATATAGAGGAATGGTGAAAAATAAAAAACAACAACATTATATAAAAATTGTAAGTGGTGTCATGTTGGTCAGAGAGGTCATAAGAATTGTATAAAAAAATGTTTATCAAATTATAGGTTGTTTGCTCAAATTATAGGTTGGATTTTTGTTTTCTTAATTTTCAGCATAATATTATGCTCCTGCAAAAAAAAAGAAACCTCAATTCTTTAGCAAATCTTTACTAGTAGTGCCAACATTTGTAAATAGTAAATGTAGAAATAGTTCTGAATAAATTATAATCAAGCAACCAAAGGTTCAGTAAGTGTAAAAAAAAACACTTGATCACTAGGGGTTAACATTTTACCTAAATTTATGCGATGCTTGTGTAGGTCATGTGAAAACTAGACAATAGACAAAAGGAAGACCTGGGACGGCATGCTCGGCTTTAACCTCTATCGGATAAAAGTCTTTCTTCATTCAACATCCAATATTGATTTGTGTCCATCTAAGTCTTCGGAAAGTCGTTGGCTTGGACAGCAGACAATGAAAAGGCTTCAAATTGATGACACGAAACATTAGGAACCTTTAGAAAAACAGGCTTTCATGGCTACAAACTGATTGATGGTGCTCTCCTTTTCTCTTGATAATGATAACCACTGTGTGGCATGAAATTACACCATGTGCATCACACAGATAGTACCTGAACTGGTCTGAATATCTGGGGTATGGGATCAATGCATTTAGAGAGACATGTAGAACTGGGTCATGATTAATTTAAGACACACAGCCACGGCTACGCTTCAGTATTTGGGTGGCAACAACTTGAAACTGACCTCTCATGGAGAATTTCATTGGGTATGCTGTGTGGAGTGAGCAGAGTTCCACCCAAACAGAAAAAATAAGGTTAAGGATGAACCAAGCCCTGCTCACCCATGACTGAAACACACTGCCAATCAGAAAAAAGGTAAAGAAAGTAATAGGAGAAATTCTAGCCTCAAAAGCACCACCAGATCTAATAAAATGCTTCCACCCACAATCTCTCGGGAGCAACAGTTCCCCCTATCTACATGTCAGCGAGGTAACTTATCTGAAGGGAAAGCAATTTACGCAGGGATCAAATGCATGCCTGAAAGCATAAGTGACGTGGCTAACATTGGATTGCAGCTCCTCTGGAAGCTAGGGTAAGGAAATAGATGTGGAGGAGGATGCAACACACACAGGTTTTGTATGACGGGTTCAGAACATAATGGTGACGATGAGACGGTTAGACACAAAATAGATTTGGCTATGTTAAAAACAACTGACATTCACAAAGATTGCTATGAGTGTATTGAATATATTATGTTTAGCTGAGTTAATCATATATAATTTATGCACACAAACCACCATGAGAGTAGATGCTCTTTTTTAGAAATGCATCATGTTAGACTTTGTGGAGTTTTTTTTGTATGGATTTAAATGCATCTCATAGACAGTACTTCACATACGGATTTCATCCATAATGTGCCATAAATTCAGTCACTGCAGCATGCAGAAATTTGACCTTTTTAAATAAAACCATGTTTAAAATACTGTATTTCATCACCAGCTGTATTGGATATGGATTATTCAAATGTGTTATGCTTATTTTTAATTTTTTTTTATTGCAGTCTCCAGCAATGTTATCAACTGTAACAGAATTGCCTCGCGCCGCGAGGGCCCAATTAACACCATTGCCAGAGAAGATAGCATGCTAAAAAAATGTAAGGGCATTAATGTAGCTTGGACTTTTTCTAGCAGAAAATATGACCTTTTTTTCTTTGGGTTGTGTGTGGGGTTAAGAAGTAAGATCTGCTGCAGGTTTTAAGCAAATTCATAATAGTAAATATTAAGTAAAAAAAAAGGATGTCAGTGAGTGACACAATTTACAGTTAGAGTTTAAGATAAATAAAATAATAATAATAAAAAAACCAGGACCGAACTGAATTAGCCTTCTACTCTTGACTAACAAAGAAGGGCTTTTTTACCAACACATCTGTAAATGCATACACTGCAATGAATTTTGAGTCCTTTAAGTCAGAAATGAAAAGGCCAAGCGCTGCCTGAAAACTATGAGTAAAGTCAACAGTCAGACATGAGCTAAATCAATGTAGACAAGTTTACAATTTACAACAATGATTTAAATATTGGAAATGATATGAAATGATGTTCTATGTTAAAAAAAAATCACAAGTGGACTTTACTAGATGAAATATGTGGATTTAACTGTATGCGATTTTTATGTATAAAAATGTTTGTATGAATAAAAAACAGCGACTTAGCTTACACTGCCTTTTTTCAAAACATAAATCAAATAAAACTTTCTGTTTTAATGTAGAGGGTCTAAGATCTCTTAGCTGTGTGCAGTTACTAATGGTAATTGTGAGGCTGAGGACAATTTAAAATGTCTGATAATGTTATGTCTGATAAAATTAATTGGTAGAAAAACCTGAATATAAACAGAGCCCAAACTCAGATAGATGAATCGGTGGGCATAGGCATTTGTCCCTGTTTTAGGTTGTAGATAATCCAAGTTATAGAAAACATGAATATAAAATAGATAATCATAATAAAGATTATTAACATATTATTGATGCTATTAGATAAAATGATTGAAAAATGTGGTGACACTGTATTTAAATGTTTGTTCCTTTATTACCATTTACTGTTTTGCATAGAAATGTATCATAATGAAAAAAAGGCTAATTATTTGCACAGTTCTCACTGCAAGCAAGTAGTGTGCATTACATTATAATAATTTTAATTTGGTGGGTTTGAAAAAAAAAACAACCCTGTAAGTCACAGTGAAATGAGAACAATTGCACTAAAGGTAACAGTAAAAGTATTAAATAAGTTTGGGAGATCAGCACATTGTCCAGATTATTTCTGATATAGAAAATTTATGGCTGAGTAATACTTGGCTGCAGAACAATGCAGGAAAACAATGCCGGACACACAAAGTTGCTATATTCATTAAATAAACCCATCCCGTTTTTGTATAACTTACTTATCCTGCTGCAGTGTTGCATCAGAGTCTGCAGATACCAAAACAAATTCATAGCGCTTTGTGAAACTGAAGCACACAAAAATATGGCAATCTGAGTGACGATAGACGTGGCAAAATGAGCAGAATCCTGGAAAATTATTACTACTGCAGTATATTCTTATCATTATAGGTCAGTCATTTGCTTAAGCTCTAGAATGGACAGATGGTCTGTTTTCTTTTTATAAGGCTTGTTTGTATTGACATTGAGGTAAAAATAAAGAAAGTGTTGTATGAAAAGACAATATAATATGTTTCATTTTAAATGATAAATTATACACCCCACCTACTAGTCACAAAGTAAAATGGGGAGCAAAATGAAAGTACATCATTAAGTTTCAGAGGTCAAAATACACTGAACTCTTTTGTTTTAAGTCCAATTAGAGTCTCAGGTGTTTTTATTTTTTTTCCAAGTCTAAATCCAGTCTCAAATTGTTAAATATCAGGTCGTTCAAGTTATAAACCTTTCTTTTTCAGCTCAGGTCAAGTCTTCAGTCTTACGTCTCAGGTCAAAATATTAAACCCTTAAGGGAAAAGTCCAACCAAGTCCTCAACAATTTCATCTCAATTCCAAGTCAAATGCCAAGTATTTAATCTCAACCAATGTCAGGCCTCCACTCTTACAACTCATGTCCAAGTCGAGTCTCAATTCTTTAAATAGTGGAAACAATTAAATTCTCAAACCATTCTAAGTAACAATTCATGGCTTTAATGATTGAAATTCTTGTTCTAGCAATAAACAAAGTGCAATTATTGTCCTCTAACAGTGGAACTGTACAGGGTTGTGAAACTGCTTTGTCCTTTAACACATGACGATCAACAATTCGCTTCATTTTTTCACATTTCGCTCAGCATCTAAAGAGACCGTTAGAAACTGAATTGGTGCAATGCTTCCCTCATTCCCTCATGTTCCTAGGCATGGGAGAAATTATGAAACAAAAGTCAGGTGTACTAAAGTAAAGTAAAAAGGTAAAAAAAAATTTAACTGATTGCAAAAGGGTTAGTTTTTGGTAGGGTTTTTTTTTTATCTGCAATGTAATATGATATTTCAGGGAGGTTAAGCTTGTTTAGTTCTGACATTACCTGAAAATAATTAAAGAGCTCATTGTGAGAGACATTAGATTGAGAGAAAAGAGGGTTGTGACAAAGAGGGAAGACATCTGGCAAAGGTTCAAGAGCCGGGACTCGAACCTGTGACGGTCTCGTCAAGGACTGAGGACATGGGCTCAGCGCTCTACTCCCTGCACCACCACCATGCCAGATAAATCAGAACTTTCCCTTTCACAGGAGAATATGCACATCTCTGTCTAACTCTGGAGCTTACTTGCCAATTTACATTACAGCTTGCAGGTGATTAATATTTTTTTTTTTAGTAAACTCCAGAATCTTTAGAGCATTAGCCAAAGTAAAGTCTTGGGCTAATGCTCAAGACTTGAATTTGAGACTTCAATGCCTCAAATTCAAGTCCTGATTCCAAGCACTGAATGCTGAGGTAACAGTTGCATACACACCTGGCGAAGGTTGCGTGTCACTCGCACATCATGCCAGACATTGTCATTGAACTTTCCACTGGCAGGCTCCACCAGCGCTTCAAAGGCCCCAGAGCCCAGGTTGATGACCAGCCACACAGCTCCGTTCCTCAGCGACAGGTTAACATAATCGGCTGACTTCCCGGTGTGGAGCAGCAGGCCATTCCTTTGCAGGGTCCGGAAGGACAGCGTGATCTCGTCCAAACTGCTCTGAATGGGAGTCGTGGACAGGTTGTAGCTGAAGAACTCGTTGCCTTTAAAGGTGGCCACCGACTCTTGCTGCCCTGAGAGGGGAAAAGAAACATCTTGGAAAAATGTCCGTATAATTAGATAAAACTGTGACTCTGCAAAATGAATGCATTTACATCTGAGGCATGGCTGAGTAAGATATGTTTAGTGGGTAAAAGTAAGGACTAAAATGAGTAGAAAAGACAATATTGCGTGAGAAAGCTATTTAGAAACGCTGTCTACATGCATTTAAACTAAATAGAAACAAGTAACAAGTAAAGAGTATAACACAATATAGATCAAGCTAGCTAAGCATGACCTTTTTTCACCCTTTTGAAATATACATTCAACATTCCACAATATTGCTATTTCTTCAACATTAGCATTTACTGTGCCTTGCAAGAGTATATACATCCCCTAAAGGGTTTCACATTTTGTCATGTTATAAACACAAACAGCTGTTTATTTCAATGGGATTTTATGTGACAGACAAGGAAGAGCATAATTGTGAAGTGAAAGAAAAGTGTTATATTATTTTCAACATATTTTACAAATACAAATCTGAAAGGAAGGACAAGAACGCTTGTCAGAGTTAGTGAGAAGATGGATGGAGCTAAATACAGAGTATTTCTGAAAAAAAACAACAGTTTGAGGCCATTCATCCTTTCTTTCTACTTCACATTACGCTCTATTTTATGTTGGTCTATAAAAACAATGCAATATGGTAAAGTTTAAACTTGTGATACACTTTGGGATAAATCCAAGGGATGTGAATACTTTTGCAAGACAATGGGAAAGGATGGCTAACTAATTGTGGCCGATTTGGTCAAATATTTGTTTTACACCTACTTTCCAAGACTTGTCATTGGGTGATATAGATGCACTGTGAAATGTTGGAAGGTTTTCCCCAACACTACAGAGGACATCATATAGAGGATGATTAAAAATGCTTTTGCTGGTTTTACTGTTGTTCTAGCAGTTTGAATTTCTATTTGAAAACCACTCAAAAATATGTGGTAGATAACATTAAAACACATGTTAAATATATAATAAAAAAGTTAGACAGCTAGATAAACAGATAGACAAATGCTATATTGACAGACAGCCACATGAATACAGTATGCTGAGACAACCATTCTTGACTATGACAAACTTCTCCAATACAGTACCAACGCTATAATTCCTGCCATTAAGCTGTTGTTTGACATTGACATGGAATAAGAGTCGTTAACCAATAAATACCCCCATTTAAAATGTGTAGGTTGTGTCAAGCTTTGTCCTTAGATAGTTGCAGTGTTTGCTACTGAGCTATTTCAAGCAGGACAGATAAGCCGTCCCTAAAGCCTGCGCTTGTTTGTACTGTAAATGTCAGTGCCGATGCTCCAGGGCCAATTTAAGGCTGTGGGTTGACTGGGCCCCATTACTTTTTATTGTTCAGGCTATGTAGGTGCTCAAACACTGTGCACACAACAAATTGATAAATTATCAGTGAGCCTCCCTACTGATAAGTGCATTCTTACCAAAAACAACAACCCAGAAGTAGATACTGTACAATTTAAGCTAAAAAAGTAATTTTTTAAAGAATTGAAACCAAAGCTAGTGCAATCTTTTTTTTCATTATAACTTCCTGCCATGAAAATGTCCTCTGTAGATGACCATGACACCATCCTAAAGGCCTTCTATAGGGTATTATAAATAATTACATGGGCAGCCTATCTAGAGAGTAGACTAATATCTGCAGAAACAACTAAAATTTCCCAGCATGAGAAATATTTATTACAGTGTTTTTCTTTTTGTCACAACACCACACATACTTTGGCGCTAACTCTGTTGAAACGTTTCTAAGACGATGGCTGTAGTCGTTATTGAAAAAGATGCTTTCCAAGCAGTTTTTTTTTGTACGTTGCTGCTGACTGGAGGCAATAAGGTGGGGGAGGCTTTGCTTTCAAACTCTCTTGGAATTAAGCATGAGACCATTGTGCTGAACCAAGATGCAAATAGAAGAACCCTTCGATAGAAAATGAAAGCTCAGCAGAATATAATGGAAACACCAACAGTCTCCAGGAATCTCTCCTACTTCTCAACTGGATGTCATGTCTTGCTCTTTTTTGTGTCAGCAATTTGCCTTCTCAGTGATCTTCCACCACCTCTGCACTCCATGAAAGCCATCGTTGCCAGTATGTGTGTGCCCAACAAATTATGATTTATTGAGCTACTTCCAAAAAGAGAGGCCTCAAATATTATTGGTTTCATATTTTGTTTAACACAATAAAAGCAATTAGAGGGATCATATCGCATTGAAAAATGGGAAAAATATGCAACAATGTGTTACAACACATATATTTCACTTATTTGTTTTTGTCTAGCATGTACAGTAGCTATCCTAATTTTCCAAAGGAAACAGCATTGTAGCATTGTGTAGCATATCAAACTTCCTGTGAACTGATAATTGTATCAATTCATTAACACTTATGCCCTTGGATTTAAAAAAAAGCATCTCATTCAAAGTCATTTTACATCAAAAAATATCATATTTCTTTGCTAATAAATAAATAAACAAACAAGAAAGAGGCGCTGTATACTTTACTTTATCTGCCTTTGTTGAAATATTACATTAAAACATTTGCTGTTGCAGGCCAGCTACAGCTAACTCACGTTTTAACACAACATATATCCTGTCCTATCCTTAAATTAACTAAAGTGGCTTTTGGTTCAGTTTTAGCATTCGTTGCTCGTGGGTTCACGCCTCACATCAACTAAAGTAAATTTGATTAAGCAGAAATAAAGATCAGCTGTCCTAAATGGATTTTCATGACCTTTACATCTTTTAGCTAAGGTTGCAGTTTGCATACGGAGTCGAAAGTTTAAAATTATCTCATTGTTTAAAGGTGTGTGAGAAGAAGACAAGGACCATTTTATAACATTCTATACACCACGGTGCAGGAAAGGGTAAAAACATACATCAGAAAAGACAACAAAAACTGGATGTTTTTCAAAATAAGAAAACAACGAGATGTAAGCATGTCAGGAAAGCTTAAGAGGCCAATAACATAATGGAGGAAGCTGTAAAAATCTAGGTCATGTACTGGTTGTATTTTACACATGACAACAGTCCTTGTTAAATTTGATATGTCTGGAATAAGATGTACATTTGAAACATGGAATCACTTCCTTCAAAACTAAACACTCAGGCCTTAAACCCCTGGACCACAATTCCATAGAGTATATTTGGTATCTCCACAGAAACACCATACCTAATGTGAAATATTACGTTTTTGTAACAGTGTTTGAAATTGTGAATCATTTCAATTATCAGTTTACTGTAGATCCCAAAACCATCAGGGGTCTGCAGGGAAAATGAAAAGGTTCTTAAATGAGAGGTGTGTATTTTCAGGCCTAGTGCCATTTTATTCCACAATCTAGTAACTATCTTGACTTCAGTTGTCATAAAAATGCTTTATGCATCAAAAACACCTTAAAAGGCGGCGCATTGTATGAGAAGGCACTTAAGCTCTTCAAATGGCCACCATGATTTTTTTAAACATACGTGAATGAGTTAAATCAACACTGTATGTATGTTTTTGATGAACATGGAATAAAGCTCATAAAAGTCAATTTTGCATAATATCCCCCCTTTAACTTCTCTGTGTTGTAGTAAGTCCAAGAATACCCCTGAATAAACAAAAAGAATGCTTCAAAATGTTCACAACTAAATCTGACAGGAAAATTGTGGCGTCTCCTCAGGAGGGCTGTGGACAAGAGATGTTGTCAAGATCTGGAGGATTTGTAGAATTTTCACATTAGAGGGCGATCAGATATTAATCACTCTACCGGTGAAAATCTGTGATGTTTAGAAATTGTGATCTTAACAATGGGCTACAGCAGATAAGGAGAGATTAAAAAAAGTGTGGCTTACCAGCACAGTCCATGGGTGTCTGAATGATTTTACAATTTGCATTACATCAAGGATTTCTGTGCACACCAGCCAATATTCAACCTCCTGAGGTCTGCATGAATCTATCACATCATATCAGAACTCTATCTCGAACAGCCCCTAAGGCTAAAGCTGGGTAATTGCTAATAACTAATGTTCCTTCAAACATTTAACGTCTGAATAAAAATTTGATGTCTCATGTACATGCTATGATATCATTTTAATAACTGTGGGCTGCGTTATGGTTATCACTCGCAGATACAATTCTGTAAATCTTCCTTCTAAAATGAATTTCTCTTTTACATTAATGCATGAAATTAAGCAATTACATATCCCATTCTTCAGTTCATGATAACTCACGTTGTGTGTGGCTTTGGGACACACTTACTGTACAATGTCCTGAATCAGCTATAGAGCACTTATTCTGAGAAAGCAGAGGATGTGGAAGCATTCAGTGTGTTCAGTCACAGCGTTCAGGCAGCTTAACGGCCCTTAAACATGCAAAAATGAGCTCCACAATTAGAAAACAATAAAAGCAGACTTTAATCTAAAATATCAGACCCATGCTTGGCCTTTAGCTGCATAATTTGTAGGTACAGATAAACCGGTCTAATTTGATTAAGTAATTTAATCAGAATAGCCTTGATATCATAATCAGCTCAGCACAAAACATGTGCATGAGAACATTGAGAGTGCCGCCACACCCTCTTTTTTCAGAGGATGTGAAAGTAACACAAGATGACAGACAAAGCAATTTCAGTTCACAGCTGCAGATTATTCAGTCTTATGTCTCTGAGGAAATTGAGTTAAAAAAAAAAAGAAGCAAAGAACACAGGAAGTGTAATGATAACCCAACAGAAAGCGTTTTTTTTTTTCTGCTTAGGTAACTCATTATCTCGAGGACTTGGGCAGAATGGGTCATCAAAGCCATGTCTTAAGTAGGTTTCAAGGCAATACAGACTCCCATGGAGACACGAGGAAAACCTGGAGGCACAGTTTCAAAACTAAATATCTATATGTGTTTGAATTTATATGTACAGACAGTCCTTTAAAAAACAATTATCTCCTTACAGATTTCTTCTGTTTTGAGTTTTTTTGGCACAATTAAATATTTCAGACCATCAAGCTAAATTTAACATTAGACAAAGATAACCTTCACAGAAACTGCAGTTTTCAAAGGATGATTTCATTTATTTGGGGTGTAAGCTATCCAAACCAACCTGTTTCTATGTGAAAAGGTATTTGTCCTGTTTTGCCAGAATTGCCATCAAGTGTTTCTTACAAGTGGTGATGATTCTTTTACATTGCTGTGGAGAAATTTGGTAAGAAAATCTAAAAGAAATAAAATAAAATTCAAATTATGATTTTAATTGAAAAAAGGAGATGAAGTGAACTAAACGTTCATATGCCCTTTTGTGAAAAAGTGAAAGCCACCTAGCTCCATTAAGTGGTTGTTCAGCCTTGGAGGCAATAACTATTAAGCATTTCCTATAACTGGAAATAAGTCTTTTAAATTGCTATGGAAAAAATTTGGTCCACTTTCAGTTGCAGAATTGTTTTAATTCAACCACATTGGTGGTTTTTTGAGCATGAAAGGTCTGCTTAAGAGTATGTAACCTCATCTTAATTAAATTTATGGACCAGACTTTGAGTAAGTGCCTCCAAAATCTTCATTTATTTATTTAATTTTGTGCACCAGGCAATGCTAGACCTACGGATGTGCTTTGGATCATTATTCTCCTGCATAACCCACGTGTGCGTCAGATTAATGTCACAAACCGATCAGAATTTGTGGTTTCATCAAATAAATCAAGTTGTCCTGGAGAAGCAAGGTAGTTCCAGACATTCGCACCTGCAGTTTGATTGCAGGTGTGAAGTCCTTTATGCCTAACAAGTCACACACCTCCCAAAAAGTTTCCATTTTTGTCTCGTCACTCCACTGAATATTTTCCAAAAAATCTTGGGAAACATAAAGATGATTTCTTTGGTAAATCTAAGACAAGACATTGTGGGGTTTTTTTTTTCCCCAGCAGTGATTTTCATCGCAGAACTCTCCCTTGGATGCCATTTTGAAAAGTCTCTTTCATATTGTTGAATCATCAATACTGACCTTACATAATTGATGCAAGTGAGGCCTGCGGTGCATTCAATGTTGTTATGGGTTTCCTTTGTTACTTGAGTGAGGTTATCTTTGATATACAAAAAATGTTCATGATCTGAAAAATTTTAAATGTTTCAGACAAAAACGCAAAAGCAGAAGAAAACTGTAAGGGAGCTAATACTTTTTCTTAGCACTGTAAATGTATGCATCTCAGAATTAATTTAGGTCATTTTTTCCCAGTTTAGCAGCAGATGCATGTTTGCCTTCCAAGATTTTTACTCTCACTGCTATTGCTTTATTTTAATTTAAGCGTTCTACAGAGTGTGAAAAATGATAAATAACAGCATTGCCAAGTGTGTATTACTGGGCTGCTAGCTCTTTATTAGTGAAACTCCCCAAGGTAAAGATTTCGCTTCCATTTGTGCTTTGAAATCCCCTGCTGATCAATGATCATATGCAACTGAGTGAGAAATCTGGGTAGTTTTGAAATGAAACCCTGAGAATGAAAAATAGCAAAAACATAATGCAAGAATTTATTCCTACCAGAATACAATTATCTGTCTTGATTGTTTTGAAAGTGCTAACGCTACTTTTGGGATGTGAAACCTTTGCTCTTCATCACTGAATCGTCTGAAAACACCATTAAACCAAACCGAACAAATTCTATTAGCATTAGAAGCATTACCTTGGCGTAAAACTGCAGAGATGAAGATGTTCCAGTAGATCAGTCAGTGGTCAGGACAAGGGTTTGACGGACAAATATTGAGTGAGTAGTGAGAATAACATGAGAGGAAGCATAAAATGAACAGGCAAGTATATGTAAAAAATAAAAAGAGGAGAGGAAATATTAGTGCAGCACAGTAAACTGAATGACCTCTGGGTGTTCAGGTGGCTGGGAGGGAAAAGCAAAACAATAGACCCCATACCTTGGCGGTTTAACATCAGGTGCGCCAGACCTTGAGGGAAAGAACAGAAAAAAGGATACGAAAACAGGAAGTTCATAAAGAGGTTCGGGAGAACAAAAGCATTGTCACAATGTTGGACTGCAGTTTGTGACAGACATCCTTGGGGGTAGGTACGGATGTCAAAGTTCAAACTAAAATATAAGGGGAAAATTAAACTCAAACAGACAAACATTTCAAGGGAGGAGAGGGGAGGCAAGGAGAGAAAAAAACATCTTGACCGGCGCAACCCTCACAGGTAGTTGCTCACACAGATGCTTTTTTCTAATGGAACACATATTGTATGTTTACTAGATGCAGACGTTTGGGATGTGTTACTATACATAGAGGCTGCCGTGTATTGAAAACACCTCGTATAAATAAACCGCACTTGTTAAGGCTCAATCACTGATTTTTATTATGTTTTGCAGATGCACAGTTTATTTCTGAAGTTCTTTGAAAATATATTCATACCCCTTCAACTTTTTAACCTCCTGGCATATTAAAAAAATATCCATTTGTGCCATTTTATGAAGATTTTAGATGACAGTTCAACACAGAGTGAAACAAAATGGTGCATTTAAAAACCTAAACGGTGTAGTGTGTAGTTGTATTGATTTCTCCATGTTCACTGAGGTCCATGTAAACATTGGTGAACATCAATTTTCAAGTCTTGCCACAGAGTCCCAGTTGGATTTAGTTCTGAATTTAGATTAGACTCCATCAACCAACTTTACTTAAATCTGAGTCTTCCCAATGTAGCCCTTGTTTTATGCTTAGGCATGAGGAAATGTTGAAAACATTATCTTGCCTTGTATTTAATTCTATCTATCTTTTCATCAGCTCTTACCAGCTGTCCTGTCATTCCTATAGTAAAGTATTCCCACAGCATAATGTTGCCACCACTATGTCCAGTCCTGCTAAAGGTTTGTTCTGGGTTTCATGGAGTACTAGTCTTCTGTCACATGTTGCGTTCTAGTAGTTCTAACCAGAGCTCCTTCGATCACCTTGTAAAGTAGTTTCTTAACCTAACTTTGCTTTAAACGTCTTTAATTTCATCCCTGATCTGTTGTGTTTTCTACTTCATGATGATGTTTGCTCACTGTTGTCCACCTAAAAGCCTCTGAAGCCTTTACTGAACAAATGGACTGAAAAGGCAACTCACAATTTAAGCATTTTCATTTGTTCCAAAAATAAAACCTTCATTTTCTTCCTTCCATTTCAAAATTACATAATCTTGTGTGTTGAGCTGTCAAATTAAATCTCAATGAAATGCATTACAGTTGGTTGTGGTAAGCTGATAAAAATGCACAAAAATTCAAGGATGTGAATATTTTTACAAGTCTCTGTATATCTAGACTTTGATTTAGCACAGCTCTATAAAAGGGAAGGAGTGATACGATTCATCCCAATAGAAAGTAAATGCAAAGTAACGAGGCACCTTACTGCAGGTGACAATGGATAAAATCCGTGGAGGTTTGCAAAATATTGACTATTTAGAGCAAAACAGTGAAAATTACATTCCTGTACATCTCTGTTCTGTATCCTTACCTCTTTTGTAATGCACATACACATGTGAGACACAGAAATATCTCAATAGGTCAGCTGAAAATTGCACGGCATACGTCATCTGCTCCTTCTGCTACACTTGTGCACATGAGGCCACTGTGCCAATAAACACAAACAGCTCTGCACAGTAAGTCATTTATATTACTCATTAATACTTACATTACCACTATTGTCCCATTTTAGTCATTAGTTAAAACTTTCAGAAGGGCCAGGTTGTAGAAATCTACTCATGTACAGCTGAACAAGGCTATTAATGCTGCAGCTCTGAGTGTGGAATGAACATAATTACCCCTGGGAGGGTCCTTGCTTGCCAACACGTAGGCTTTTGATAGAGTGTGCCATCGCAAAGCCAGTGACTGAGCCTCTGCTCACTCACAGGATTCAGCCAAAGCCCAGTCTGCATAGCAGACAAAGAGCTGCTGTGTGCACCCAAACTGCGGCTGTGCAATCTACAAGACAGGCCAATCTATGCATCAACCCAGTCACCAGAAAGGGAGAGAGAAAATAAGTTGGTTTTTAGTCGGCTGCAAATCTCTGATATGTACAATCATCTTCCAGAAAACAAACAATGTCTGAATACGTGACAGAATAAAGAAGGTCTGACAGAAGGGTTTCAGACTGTGGCGTTCAACGGTGGAATCACACGGAGTCGAACTAAATTGTACTGCTATGTATTTTATTGCTGCTTGGATGGCCTGCAGGTTGTTATTGTTTTTTTTATTTTGCCTTCATTCTTATGCATATTGTACTTGCTTTTGACAAACCTACGAGTGATTCACTTTTTCTTTAGATGGCTGGGTTGTGTATGTACAGTACAAAGCTTTCTCTTTCACTCTCTCTCTAAATGCCACTGGATTAAGGTCCAGTTGGTCTCCTCCTCCAGCTTTTCTGCTACAAAGCTGAAGAAAGGTTTTTGACCAAAACATTTAGCCTCCTCACACCACCAGTTTTAGTAGTGCACCGGGCAATGAAAATCCGCATCTATCTGAAACGCTGGCAGAAAAAAAACAGGTCAAGGTGGTTGCCTCGCAAACACACCAGTCAGTGAATTAAGTCTCTGACGATATTTCAAAACACTCCTGTGGATTAGGAGAGGTGTCGTTCCTGCCCTTTCATAGAGGCGGCCAACTATTGAATGTGTGCTTCCTACTTTGCTGCGCCTTCCACCCAAATCTCAGTGAGTGGAAATGCAGAGATAACTGGCTCAGACCTGTAGAGTCCCAGTAGAGGAGAAAGACTGTGGAAATAAGCTGCCCGTCCTACCCATAATCTACCAGCTTTCTATTTTTAAATAAGAAGCAAACTAAACTTCTGAACAAAACTACTTTGCATTGCTACTTAGAGTCCTTCTGACTTGGCCTTTATATACGTCAAATCATTTGTTTTTACTGTCAGACAATGTAAAATAACCATTGTCAATTTCTAATTGAACTAGGAAGATGTAAATTGGATGATTTTTGTTCTGAGGAAGTTTCAGGAAATAATTGGTTTGGTTTGTTCATATCCACATTCTGTGAATAAGCATTAGAGATGCACCGAGAAATCTGATGGTAACCGGAACAGAATGATTTCCAATATGACCAACTGCTTTGAGATACAAAAAAATAAATAAATAAAAATCATAAATAAACAAATGTACTAAATCTTAGTGCTACAAGATTGCACAAGACTCTTCAATGTGGAAGCTGTAACAGATGGAAGATTATTCTCATTTTAGGGATGAGTGAGCAGCAAAAATAAGAAAAGGAAACTATCCATCTTATTTCTAGATCAAGTGATAAACTGCAGGAATTCTGTTGCTGATTTAGAGCCCAATTAACAAATTTAGCAGTTTTTTTTTTATTTGCTCTTTAATTTCTGAGGGGTCAGTAGTTTCATATTCAACTATTTTAATGATCTATTGCAGGTTGAGAATACAGTCAACGTGGGAAAGGATGGCAATCTTTATACTATCAAATAATAAAACACATAGAACTCCAAAAGCACATCATTGAAAGATTAGTGCCATTTCTCAATGAACATGTAAAGTATTTTTATATTCTAATATAAAGGCAGAAAAAAGCTGATTTTCAATAGCCAACTGAGACCTACTAACAGCATAGACTGTAAAAGGCCTTTACTCACTCATTTATTATTTCTTCCTGGTGTTTTTTCTAGCTCCATGGCCCTTTACCTTTGTCAGAGTTATTTATTACAATGATTAGTCTTGATTATGCTAGACCCAGGGAGCTGGATCTTTTCTTTCAGGAATTATCTGTTAAATTTCACAAAAAAAATAAATAAATAAATTTCACATAAATTGCTAAAAATGCTGGTAGATTTTGTAATTCTCAAAATGAAGGTATAGTTCAACTTTATTTGAGTACTCCAAGCAAAGGTTTGTTGCTTACAGTGTTTAGTTTACAATAAAGACAGTTTAAAATGCCCATTCCAATCGGAAATCATCCACAAATCTCTAATCGGTGCATCTCTAATTCACATCCATGTGCTTTGTATGCATAATGTACATGAATAGAAAATCCTACCCAAAAACTTCTCTCTGCTTTGCTACAATAGTCAAGCCCCAATTATAGCCAAAGCAGCCGATTCCATTACTGCACAGGACTTAGTGAACCAGTTCTTGCATAATACTGGTTCTTTTTTCCACAGCCAGAGGCACCAACCATCTTGGCACAAAACCTTTACTGGGTGAAAGGAAGGAATAGTTTTTGTCAGGAGCTAAAGGAGCTAAAGGTAAAGCTCATGAAAACTCATAAACAAAACATTAAGAGCATCATGCTGAGTTACACTTTAGCTTCTAATCTAATTTGCTTAAGATGAATCTTTCACACTGATTACATATATAACGTGGTTAGCAATGGAATAAACTTATTTTGATTACATTGATTTTTGTAGCTGTGAAAATCATTTCTAAATCAAACATTTTCTGCATTTTAAAATTATGGTTATTTTAAAGAACCCTGCCTAATTACAGTTTCTAGACCTGTAAATATACTTTAGAGTGCAGCTGGTCATGACTACATAAAGTATTCACAAACAGACTGTCGTTTTCACATAAATAAATTAAGTTGATGCTATTAACATAAATGTTTGGATGGAAAATGAGTTAAATAATGTGAAAGCTATAAACTGTCTCGATGCAATGTGATCTGCGCAGAAATTTAGAATATAACAGAGGGAGGATCAAACATTTACTGGAAGAGAGGTTTCAATTAAAGTAATGCAGAAGCACCAAGCTGACTCTCTGACTGTGAAAAATGGAACCAGTTAATAACTGGCTCTACTTCTACTTCAGCACTTTAACTGGTTTGGTAAAAAAGCCCAATTTCCACTGAGCAAGAAAGCTTTTCACATTGTTCAATAATGTGAAATAACGGCAAAAAGCAAAGGGGATTCCTGGAGACATATTTTCTCCTGTTTTCCTTTTTTTCACAGATTCTGTCTACTGCCCATCATGATTTTCTATTCACCTTCATCCAACATAGTAGGAACATGTATTTTGTACTTTTAAAACTATGTGCTTAAGGAGAAAATACTTTTTGGCATGACTACGTAAAGTGAAAATAATTTATTTGTAGTTTTTATTGCAACATTACCCTTTTAAGATGTCCTATCTAGAGCATAAAAACAATTATCTCCAAATGTTTCAACAAAAAATAAAGTGAAAACAGTTTGGAGATGTTGAAAGGCATCATTATTGTGGCTTTAATTAGCAGACATCTGAGAAGAAAGAGGCAGCACAGACGGATTAGGATTTACCAATTTTTTCTTTTTTCCCCCCACAAAAAGTAAAGCATTTAGGGGCTAATAGTAATGATGGATTAGACCAAAGTCACTGCTGCTCCAAAATGCAAGCCTACATGTCCTTCGTCCTTCACAAACTTTAACACTTGTTTTGTCCACCCTCAAACTAAAATTGCACTATTAGCATGTGTTTCTTATAAATATATCTGTGTATGCTTCAGATATATATATATATATATATATATATATATATATATATATATATATATATATATATTTGGAGTGATTTCTCTTTCTATTTGCCTCTTGTGGTGGCTTTCCTTATCTCTTGTTCGCAGATCTCGCAGCACGTCAGAGGCTGCTGCACTGTTTCGCCAGCTGAGCAGGCTCCGGCGCGGCCTTTGTGGGGACAGATCAATGCGAGCCCGCGTGCCGCATAATGCAGATGGACAACTCAGAGGACTCACCTGCTAATCCGAAAGGTTTTCACCATCTTAGAGCAGCTCCTCAGACAAATAAAGACTACTCCTGTGCCACTTAAACACACACAGCAAAGACCAAATATAGCATTTGGGTTACCATCTTTGTCATCTCTGTTGGGAGTAGGCGATTTAGGTAATGCATAGATCGGTCTATTTCAGCTGATGCAAGGGCAACAGAGAAGACTGGCTCCTTCTCACAGACTGGTGTGAAGGACAGAAAAGAGGCATTTGGTGAATGTGTTTTTTTCCCCCCAGTCTTGTCAGTGTTGTTTTCATGCGTTCTGCAATGGGGGATTGTTTCCGTGTCAAGCTTTAATCCAATAAACATTCTGATGTGCTCTTTTTTTGCGCATGTCATTTGATATTCCTTGCAATTTAGCTGTAAGCAGAGTCCTGACATCTTTGCTCACATTAGTAATGATTAATGCCTGTTTTTGCAATTTGTGCTGAGATGAAACCCATTAAATGTTGCTTAAAAATAAAAATCACATATCTCTGTGACTAAGTCTTCAAAGCAGCAGAGAATCTACACTAAGGCTATTATCTCTACATATTCCGTCCTCATGCCTGTTGAGCTCCACACACCTACAGAGTGTCCATAGCACTTCAGCATTTTCACATTTTGTCAAATTACAACCACGTGCTTCTGTGTATATTGATGAAATTTGTTAGGCCAACACAAAGCACTGCATAAAGGTAAAGTTGAAAGAAAACCATACTTTTGGTTTTCTTGAATTTCTCATAAAAATCTGAAACAAATTTACCTATGCTTTGACAATCAAAGGGAGTGGCTTCGTTGCTTATGAAAGTCATAATAAAACATACGGTACACTGTTCATACATAAGGCACATAAAAAGACAAAAAAAGAAAAAATATTGCAGGAGATCTGAAAGTCAGGTAAGAATTTATTTTAGTAAATAAATAAAAAAATCTTCATCGGAGGACAGAACATCCTGCTGCGACTGAATGATGCTTTGTAATTTAACATATAAAAAAGAATTAGTTTCCTGCTGATTGTCGATCGCACCGCATTGCCGGTTTTTTTTTGCACATATAGGGATTTTAGGTGCGCCTTATAGTCCAAAAAATATGGTACTTTGTCTCAGTATCCCTGCATAAAGATCAGGGAACTTTAAGAGCTGCATTTGTGTTTGTGAGGCTATGATTGTATGCAGTGACATACAGTCTTAGCTCTATAATTGCTTTCTAGACTGCAGAGAATTTTAATGGCTTCTTTTAACCATTATTGTATTAAATAACACAAAATACTATAAACTATTTTTTTACTTAATATTGCCCATTCCTAAGATCTCTGCTACTCTACACACAGGTTGACTCAATGTACCAGATTCATTCTGAAGGCACTTGGCAGTGCTGGCATTTATTTAAGGTTATCAAAATAACCCTAAATAAAATCAAATCAAGGCCAGAGTTTTTTGGTTTTAGTTTGTGAAACAATGTAGAAAATCATGCAGTTTTTTTTTTTTTTGTTTTAGAAAAATGTTTTATTTTGTATTTGTAATGTGACAAAATGGAAAAACATTCAATAGGTATGAATTTTTTGTCTATTTTGCTGTTGTATGGCAAGTGTGTGCCAGAGGTAGTACTTCAGAAAACAGGTGTGTGTATGGGTTTGGCATCTTGTGTAAGTTACAGTGATTTATAACGTGCACCAGAGCAGCACACCTCATACTGGTCTCCTGAGTCCGCTGGCTGCCCTTTCACCAGAACCGTGATTCCTTACTGGGGGGAGATGGATGTATCTCTCCAATGTCGACTAAACAAATTTCCCAACTCACTCTCAACCTTCCTTTCAGCTCGGTATGGGCACCTCATTAGAAACCAAAATGAAGTCAGTAGAAGTAGCACAAGTTTTTTTCCCCCTTCATGAAAAGAAAACCATCTTTCTAAATCTTATTACACACAAGTTGATTATTAAGGTTTCAGTGATCAGTCATGGTGAGTTAAGTAATTTTGAGTTTAATACTGCACACATACTGACCTCAGCACTTAATGGCACACTATACAAAGTAAACCTCATAACAAGTAATTAAGATGTGAAAAATATGCCCTGCAGAGGCAGGAAAACGAAGGATTCATAAATAACTGAATTGCAACTCTGCACTGTCATTTGCTCCTTTATGGAGTTTGTGAATGTTGTCCATATTGTGTGACACCCACGCACTCTGTAGACCTTTAGTCACCTTGAGCGCGCTGATTATGTACACAATGAGCGTTGAGCACATTAGACGCTTTTCCCTTTTTGTGACCCTGTGACCGGCAATAGTATGTCTCAGCTCAGCTTAATTTGTTGGATGTTGGAACTGCAGTCCAAACTGAAAATAACAACCTTATAATAACCAAACACACTCTCTCACACAGTCATGCTAAGGTGATATCCTTTGCAAATAAGAACATCACCATAAAACAGGCCACGTTCTCCGTTTGCGCTCATTATTGGATGCATTTCCTTACCTTCAACTTCTCTCTGGACAGCTGCAGGGGAATAAAGAACAGAAAACTGATGTTTACAATGTTGACAACAGAATAATACATGAAATGTGCATACCAAACCATGGATACACCGTGCTATGTTATATATCTTCTTGATGTTGCTCTGAATAAGAAAATACATGCTGGCTAAAACAATTCAGCCTTGCATGGTGGGGTGGGATTTTTTTGCCCATTATATTCGCAGCAATAAAATTAATGCCCTTTAATGGCGGCATTGTATCACATCTGTGGCACATAAATACATTTCAGACAATCATTGTTAAATTAAAAGGACCGCAGTTTGGGATCTTTAGTATTTTAGACTATAAAGAAACCCTGCGGTTGGACCGCATAGTTTCCACGTCAGTCATATTTTTAATGACTAACATTCATAAAACAGCAAACCTTAAGTGCAGAGTGGAAAGTATATTCTGCATTTACACGTTCCGCTCCGAGCTGCAGGAGATTAAGAGCTCACTTTATAATGCTAAATTCTTTGCTCAGCTTTTTCCAGAAGAAGAAAATGACATCCATTTTGGGAGGCCCGTTAGATGTCTGAGCATTTAAAAAAGAAAAAAAAAAAAAAAGATGCGAACACCGATCACATTAGACGGCTTAAATCCTCTGCCTTGTGAAGATAACTGCTTCACCGAGCAGCCTGCGAGCACTGCTGGAGCATACTTTGTCTTGGATTGCTGTTAAGTGGGCTTTATTGATTATCCCCAGGAGCTCAATGAGAGTTGGAACTATATGTTTAGAAGGGGATATTAATAACATATTGGTACCATTTATGGGCCAAACAAATGCAGCTGATGGTAGCATCTGCCGTTTAGTACGAAAGAATTACAAAAGATCCACTCGGAAGTCTGCATGCACCCATCATGGGCGTGTTTGTCATGTTAACATAACAGACCACTCTTTTTTTTTTTCCCAGGGTGGAGTGAATACTAAACATACATCTTCAATGCTTTTTAATTGAGGAGTTTCTCTAATCCACACAATCAAACTAATATGTACATCTCTGCTAAAATTTGGCTAGTGCCCTCTTTGGAGCCATCAACAAGTTTAAAGTACAATTCGGTTTGAATATTTTACAATTCTCTGAGGCAGAAAGGGTAGAGATTGTTAAAATGAGTTGATTTCCAAGCACAAAGCCACCTGTGTCCATCTTAAGCTTTGGAACGGTTGCACCAGCCGCCAACCACAGTAGATCCAGTGTGGAACTTAATGTGGATGGTTGATCACACTGATCAACCATCCACATTAAGTTCCTGTTCTTAATGTTTTATTGCTACTGTCTTTACTCAGTTGTACTTTTTCAGTTAATCTGTTGTATAGGATACACCGAAGATTGTCTGTTTTAACATATTGTAGTTTTGTTTGTCTGCATAAAGCAGGTGCTCTTGAAAAGCAGACAATGGATCTCCACAAGATTTACCTGTATAAATAAAGGTGAACTCACCAAGAAGATTATATAGAAGACCGAAGAAAGGTGGCAGCGTTACTGTATCAAACTATTTTTACTGACAGTTGTGGACAGATGAGGTGAAAGGTCAATCTTGCCTCATCTCAGCAGTTGCCTGAGATAAGGAGATAATTGCATGACCCCAAACATTTGTAAAAACTGGTTTGGTCTGGAAAAGTCTTCCAAAAACTCTAACCTCAAACCTGTTGAAAAAATTCAGAAACATAATTCGTAGCTGATTCCATATCAGAAAGGAAACCAATTTCAAAGAGCTTTAGCAGTCAGAATTATACTGCTACTTAATTCCTTTTTTTAATTTTCCTTAAAAAAATGAACACTAAACAAACATTGTGCGTGCATGTAAATATTTGTGCATTTTTGAAGAAAAATGTAAATTAACAAATATACTTTATTAAAGTAGTAATACTTTGTTAAAGTTGTATAATCACTCCACCCTTGGAAAAAAAGATTGCAAACTAAAAGTCCAAAATATCGTCATAAGGATGACATAAACAGTGAACCAGTCAGCAAAACTAAAGACAAAAACAAGAATAATTCTGAAATACAGCATGTCAATGTGATTTATGAGTCGCCCAATATGAAATCAGTGTGTTTTGTCTTTAGGCTGTAACAGATCAGGTGCATTTGTATAATAGAGCTGAAGATTAAAATGTATTTTCCTGGAGCAGACGTACCGTTTGAACACTTTGGTAATTTTCAGCGGCTGCAACTTATGAGAGACTCAGATTAATAATTGCATGAGCCTCAAATTAATAGATTTGCTATGAATTTTAAAATAGTGTCTGGTCTTGCTTACGGAATGAAACTCCGTCTAGCCTGTAAATCTTTTCACACATCTTGCAGAAAGAAGAAAGAAGATTGGAGTTTACACACCTTCTTGGCAGTACCTTCCCCTATAGCTGGTATTGATACATTCACAGAGGACCTCTCCTTGGCTGACAGAGCACAGGCCTTGGTTGCTGCAGGGTGAGTATGCCTCACATATGTACTCCAAATCATTGTGCACAGCTTGACCATCCAGCAGCACAGGCAGAGCACCTCCCACTTTTAAATTGGTTACAAAGCCCTGGAACGGGGGCTCGTACTTGACGGTGCTCGACGTCAGAGCAGAGAGACGCACGTCGGGGGAGATCCCACCGACGTACAAGTCGCTGGCCACAACCATCTCTTTCCTCTTGGACTTCACCTCGGCCACTTTCTCCTCACTGTCCAGCATTAATCGGGTCTCCCGGTAATTGCGGGTGAGGAGGACTCTGTGCCAACGCTGGTCACTGACATACGTCTCCGTGTGGAGGGAGGCCGGCTCTGCGCAGTGGATGGTGAATCGCATCTGAAGCCTCCCGTCTGCGATCAGGAGCTCCAAGAAGTCGCAGTTCCCGCCATCATCCAGGTAGAGGACCAGGGCTTTGGTGATGTTGGTCTTCAGAATAAAGCTCAGCTCGCCTGTCGTCTTAGCGTCCCACTGAGCATAGCGAGTCCACTGGCCAGGTACCCCTTCATATTCCAAGGCTACTCCTGTTAACACTAAACACGCTAAAAACAAAAATCGGGAAACCTCGCGTTTACAGCTGCCCATGATGGTTTCTCTCTGCTTCCTGTTAGCGTCTGTGTGTTCTCCAATTTAATCAGGGAATTTTATCTAATGTCTATAATATTTCTGAAGTCACCATAAAATTGGCGAAGGAAAAAAAAACACTTAAAATCCTATGTGCAGCACAGTTTGTTCAGCACTGACTGCCTATCCTGATTTGTTTTTGCCATCTCTTGACAATCGAGGCGCATCTACTTTTCATCTGAGGAAGAGAACAAACAATGCGAGCGATCCACAGTACTGTGTGCTTCCTCGTCTTCGCCATCCAGTGACTTGGCCTCCATCCAGCACTGCTCCTGTCAGTTCTCCATGGGTTAGCTAGGCATGCAGCCTAGGTACAGCCTCCACTCTGCTCAGCATCCCAATATCCTAAAACATGAAAGAAGAATGTGTAATGAATAGCTGGAAGCATTATGAGCCTGTGATTGCACAAAAAAGGTAAATAATCTGCATTCATTACCAATACCGTGGCAAATGAATTACAAAAATCTAACAAATTATTAAGGAGGGAGATATGGAGATCAGAGTAATGTATTCAGAAATCAGCATTTCGAAGCTTTTAAGGGCAACTTTTAAAAACAAAGATTTTGACTAGAGAAAAGATGTTTTCCACTAGTAAAGGGCTCTCTAAAATCTGGCAGCCTACCATATCCCCTCATAATCAAGCAAACGGAGAAAGCAGCTAAAGTCAACTAATTTCTAAAATGATAGTGGGATGTTTGAAAATTACCCACAAAAATATGTTGGCACAACATAAAGGCTGTCTAACTTGAAAAAAATCAAGCCCCTAACAGGTTCCTCCTGGCACCCAAAGAAAGAAGGTACAAGTGAGCAAAACAAGTCGGCCTGTAAATAAACAAGAAAAGTAAATATAAATGTTTATTTTCTGTCGACAAGAAAAGGATTACTATATCGCTATCACATATTGTACTTAGCAACAATCATTTAGAATAACGTCCCACTGAAGTAACCCCTGACTTTAACACCAGACTAAATCATTAACTATCATTATTCCAATAATATTCCGTTTCACAAGTTTTCCTAATATTGTACAGTCCTACACAACAGTACATAAGTTTGATCCATTTATTGTTTATCTTTGTCCTGGTGCCATGGGGAGCTCACCTGCACCTGTGTGACTTGGTAATCACACAATGTGAAGCCTTGTGTATGTGATGGAGGGGTACACCTTCATCACACACACAATGGCCAGGCAGTACTTCAATTAGCCTAATTTACTTTCCCACTTTTGGCACAAGAGATATTGGCTTCAACAAAAAGGATATCAGCAAAGTGAAAAAATAAGGTGAGATCACACCATAGTCCCATTTCATGCAAAAGTGATCAAAAAATATATATTTTTTAAAATGTACCATGTGCAGGCTCATGTACTTTAGATTCAAATGTGCTTTCAAGGTCGCTGGCAGATCGAGTGAAACTGTAAGTTAGTCGGTAGTTTTGTGTTGTAACGCTGACATGACATAGTAATGCTAGAATTGAAGGATGGGAATGATAAAATGGGACCAGACCTAGTACAATAATACTACAACTCATAAAATAAGTAAAACTTTACTTTCAGATTTCATGTGAACGATTCCTTCTGTCTACTCTTCCCAGAATATTTACGTTTTAGCAAGAGAACAAAAAAAAACTGTAGGTATGGAGTGTACAGAATACACAGCTTGGTAGAGCTCATTTCCCAAAGCTGCTTTAATGCTATTATAATAAAATAAAAGAACAAACCCCTTGTATGATCCAATTAAGCGATGAAACACAAAATCAACAGCCACAATCCATTACAGTTTTCACAAAAGAATGAAACAGTTGTAGGTATTCATGATTTCTCCAGAATACATTAGCTCACACAGTCCCATTCAAATTAGAGTATAATTTATTTAGGGCATTTAATTCCTTTTAAACATTCTAAAATATTTGCAGCCACTGGGGCTTCTTCTAATCAATCAGAGCAAACTGATGCCAAAATCGGCTTCCTAGGGGAAACCCCCCCCCCCAAAAACATTAAAATGAATAAAAGAAGTGCAACAGAGATTTTTTGACAAGATCAATCCAAATTTCTTACCAAAGTATCAGATTGCTGTAGGCTGAAAAAAACTTACTGACAGACAGGTTTATCAAGGGAACAGCTGCATCGAGGAAGGTCATAAAAGCTGACACTTTCCTTGCAGAATGAATTGCTATTTGTCAGGGTCACGCACGGTGTGGGAAATACTATTTCTGATACAGCCGGGGTTTGTATTGATTTTGAAAAACAACACATTGGTCGTTTTGTACACGCTGAAATAAGGAGGGCTGCGGCACCTTTCAGGTTTAAAGCATCATCGCATGTCGATCCTTCTCCAGCCTGTACTCATTAAAATGAGCTAGTGGTATAAAAATTCAAACATGTAGGCAGGACAAACACATTTTCTTAACAGCAAGAAGACTGTGCAACAGCTCAAGCCTGTTTCTGATTCCGCATTCCACATTTTCTGTGGGGTTTTTACAGTAATAATCCTCTATCTTTTTTACAGCCAGTTCTATCAACATGGCACCCACAGCTAAGCTAATAGAGACAGCGATTCCCCACAAGAGCTATGAGAGGCAGCTCGGTCAATGTCAATTGTCTACAAATGTTTAAAAAAAATAAAATAAAATAAATAAATCAAATCCTTATCCAGCAAACCAGCTGAATCGAGCTCATATAGGAACTGTGGGCTTTGTCATCTTTAATATTTGAAAAGTATTTTATAGTAAACACTTCAGAATAAACCAAGGTTTATTTTTTAAACCACACAGTAGCACTTCACATTATTTATTCAGTTTATGACGACTGTTTAAAGACAGCTTTAGAAAATTAAATAAAATGTCCAATGCAAACAGAAAACAAGAAAATAAAAATCTACAGAAAACGTCTAAAACATATAGATGCAGTAGAATTTAAAGTGTCTTTCTTTGTGTTTGTGGAGCCTGTTACATTGCAATACTGTGACAACTTAACAGCAATGCTTGTAAAATGGCCCAGAGCCTTCTGTACATCTAATGGCTTTTCTCACTGGATAACATCCACTTTTTCCATTAAAAGCAGCAGGCCAATTACAGATCATGAGCACAATGGGCTCTAGCATTTATCCGGGGTTGTAAATTAATGTCATTAAATTGGAGACCTGTGCCCAAAACAATAACACAGCCAAATGTGCATCTCTATCTTCTGCCAACCGAAAAGCCCTGAAAACACGAATTTAATCCATTGAGCCTGCTGGATTTTCTCCTTAAGTTGCATAAAAGACGAATAAAAACAGAACATCTACAAAATAAAAGATGCCTGGTAACATTTTACAATGGAAAACTTTACTCACACAGAGGCTCTCAAAATTACACACACCCTTTGTGAAAACTGTGTGCATGTTTCATTGCTTCAAAGGTTTGCGCCCATAAAATGGGACATTTATCCTGTAAAATTCAACAGAAAACCAAATAAACCCTTTGAAACAGGGGGAAAAAAAACTATAAAAATTAATCACATAAATTTGCACATTTTGATGGTGATTTTGATGCCACATCTTAACTCAGTGACCTTAGCCCATCCTTCTTTGCAAAATATCTCAGTTTGTATTAATTTCATCTAGGCATCACCTTTCTAGCATTTTTGTCATAAGGGAGACTTAAGCAACTCCAGGATAATTTCTTTGGGTGGCAACAATTCTGCCTGACAACCACATTTCTCAGCTTAGCCTTAAAGCTGGTTATCACCTGTAGACCGTAACCAGTGCATGCTGGAAATGCCTGCAGCTACTGCACTGTTGCTAAAACAATGGTTGCTAGGCAAGTTGCCACAAGAGATTGTCTCTTCAATGCAATGTTTTTTTCCCCCCAGAGCTGTATATAATTCAAATTAAGGACAGTGGCGATTTTTATCCACACTAAGACACTAATAACACAATAAGAGAACAGGGCTGTGTACCATCATGTATTATTAAACCCTGGCAAGTCCATTGAACTGCACTGTACGCCCATTAACCAACTAAAACATTTATATAACAAGCATTAAGAGTAATATTAAATGCATTCCATGGTAAATACTGATTGTGCATTGTTCGTATTTCAAAGCCTGCATAAAAACACTAAGCAGCTCACAAAAAACATTGTCACATTACATTTGTCTGGCTAGTCAAAATTAATCATTTACAAATAGACTTTATTCATATATTTTATGGAAAATTAAGAATCCATTTTTTTTTATTTTCACAAATACAGTTTAGGTGTCATAAAGTAAGACTGTGGTCATAGGATTCTATCGCAAGTAAGGTTTATTTCAAAGTTTAAAAAGTTCTAGTAACAATGATTTTAAAGTATGAAATTACTAAAAACAGAGAAATTGAAAACATTGCCCCAGAACCTTCTGTACCGTCTAATACATTGAACAAATTTTAAATATGTGATTCAGGAAGCATCAAAGCGACAGAGTTAACAGAATGCATGTCTATATAAAAGCACCTTCAGATGCTATTTAAAAGAGTCAATAGTCTCTTTGCACCCAAAAGATAGAGGAAATGCTTTCCAAAGTCTCAGTGCAACTGATTCGAAGAATCAATACTGAAGAGTTGCACACAGAGTGCATGAAATCATCAGCAACCTTTGGCTGGTAAACATAAGACCGCCAAGAGGAAGAATACGTTTCTGGTAGGTTTGAGATATATTGAGGAGCTTTTCATCTTAATGTTTGTACAGGAATATTAAACTTTAAAATTGCCAGGCAACAAGCGGAGTGAAGTTAAAACAGGAGTGACAGTTAACAGCTTGTTAATATGTGCAAGATAAAATTTTTGCTGCTGCTTTTTTTGAACCTCAATAAATTAAAATCAGTTTCTTAAAAAGAGATTAAAAAAAGAATTATAGTAACCCAGTAAAAACAAAAGCAAGGCTAATGATTTACAGGTCAGGTTTTGACAATAGCTGCCTTAGTAGGTTTATTGCTTAACTGGGAAAAGCAATCTTGAATTACAATTAGTGTAAAAAAAAAAAGAAATGAGTGCGAGATTGACTTCTTTCGACACCCTTTTCAGTGCTTTTGTTAAATATTAAATTAACTCATATTTCATCAAAGTATTAAAGATTTTGGACTGCAGTCTGATGAACAAAAAAACTTTCCTGAAGCTAAAGAGAGAATATTCTCTGTTTCTCTTTTACACACTATGCAAAAGTCATGAATATGCAAAACAGATTAAAAAAAGTAAAAAACATAATAGACCATCTGCACAAAAGATAAATCAATAGTGTACTTTAGTAATATTAGCCTGTCTTTAAACTTAAAGCGTTTGCTATTTTAATTCCTGTTTGGAACCAAATATTAATGTGGAGCTTTGAATAGAGTTGAATCTATTGTTGTGTTATCTGTGCTGCTTTTAAAAAGTAAAACATAACTATCTACAATAACAAATGCAATTTAAGTAATAGTAACAAAAAGCTGTTACTAATTATTTCTACATAATTACAAAGTTACTCTATTGCAGTTTTATATTAAATTGATTTTACATAAATCATACTGCTTTTAAAAGCAAACTTAGCTTTTTTGACTACATTAATGTCATGCTACATGAGAAAAAGACCCAAAAAACAATCTAAACAATATGCTAAATTCATACATCTTGGACACTGCAACAGTGTGTTGCTAGGTTTGTTATATGCCACACTGCCACACACACACATATATATATATATGAGACATTCATGATGATAATAGTTATGACACGTCTCAAGAATGCGATATCGTAGATACTGCTGTCCGACAACAACCATTAATCTCAGGCTGTTGCTACTGGCTATAAAAATGTGGCCGTATAATACATCAAAATCTCAAGGAAGCTAAAAATTTCTACCAATTAAACATAATCTTACCAATCGAAACATTCTCTTAAATAAATCCAACCACAATCTTTAAGAGTATTGTATTGCACAGGAGATTAAGAATGGATGAGCTGCTGCTGAAGCTCAGAGGTAACCAGAGGAAGGGCCCAGGGGTCAGCAATTACTGATTATACGTGTTGGTTCCCCACAGAGTGAGTGTTGCAGGGAATAGGACCGAACCATTTTTCTTGATTCTACAAGCTGACAACAAACAACAGGGATCATGGCACGAGGCTCGCCGTGTTCCTGATCCTCAGCAGCGTGTCAGTAAACACAGTGGCGATCTTAAAGACTCCCTGCGTGGAATCAACTTAGCAAACGGGTTAAAGAGCAGAGCAGGAAGTGGACTGTGAAGTGGCTAAACAAAAATAAAACAGCTCAGAGACGCAGAAATGTGTCCAAGAGATCTTAGAACAGTACAGAACATTCATATTTTTTTTGCAATAGTTTCTGTGACACGGCAGATACCGTAACATGTACGTATGTAATGCTGCGGCACTGTTTAAAATGCATTAGTGAATTTGACTTAATCATATATGGCGTCTGCGCCTGCTTGTCACGGAGGCATCTTCAAACACTGCGATGTAGACAGTGTTTGTTCTGTTGCAGACACAGCTCAAGGTCTTCTTGTCTTACAGCTTGCCTTCCTTGCACGGATTGGTTTCTATTTAATACTTAAATAAACTGCACATGCTCTGAAGCTATTCTTTTAAACCAACGTTTATCCAAGCACATTAGGCTTCCAATAGGAAGAAGAATTTAGCATTTGAACCCAATCTTCCTTGTGGCTATGTTTTTCTCCAGCTGTTTAGCTTTGCTGCTTTCATCCATCATTTTTTTTCTATTAGAGGACCAGAGGGGGCTAAATATCCAGTCATTCTCTAAATGGGGCCTGTGAGAGCGTGGATGCATTTCCAATAGGTCCCAATAGGAGCAAATGGGAGAAAAACTGCACTCAATATGCATGCCCAATCTTCAAAAGGTATGGGTGTGTCAAGGCTTTGTGCACGGAGTGAGAGTTGGGCGGCAAGAAATGACTTCTCTCCACGCCTCTGTGATCTTTCACCCCCTCAATCTTCGGCGTTGTGGTCCGTGCGATGCTAGCAGCAAAATAGGGCATGTCTTTGGATATTAATTACCGCCATGAATCACAAACATCTAATGAAGTATTCATGACATTTGGGAGCTGCATTTGAGCAGAAGATTCCCTCTGTGTAAGAAGTTGCTCCAGCATGAGGAAATGTTCAAGGAAATACCTGTTTACTGTCAAGTTAATGTTTTTTTTAATTATTTATATTAGGAGGAGCTTTTTTATAGCTTTGCTCCAATAATTGGACAAATAAGAGTCACAAAACTGTGAATGTTTCACCCGTTGAATTTGTTTAAAATTTCTCTGTAGCTGTTTGGAACGATAGAAACAGACTACAAAATTGGGTCACATTTATGGTGAAACTGCTTAAAAACATGAATAGTTGAAGCAGAGGTGGCAGAAACTAGCTACATTCACTTGAGTAGCTCTTTGGACAAGAAGGAACTTTTAGGAGTAATTTTATTATGACGTATACCTACTCTTGAGTAAAATTTCTGGATACTCTACCCATTGAGTAATTTCAGTGAATAAAGCACAAGCTTGTTTTAATCAAAAATTAAATAGATATACACCTGCAGTTTTTGTTCATAACTGTCCAAGTTTCATAATTGTTATATTGAAAGAAACTGATTTGGAAAACATGTTTCTTTTGCCTGATTTTGTTCTTTTGTATTTATGTTACTTATATGAATTATGCTTATTTTTGTTAAGATATAAAAATTTCCACATAACATTAAATTTTGGTCCATTTGATCATGTAATTTTTTTTATATTAAATGATTGTTTTGTTCAGTTACTCAATACTTGAGTAGCCTTTTCACCAAATACTGTATTACTATTGAATAATTTCTTGGATGGCTACAATTTATTTTTACATGAGTAAAAATATTCTGAAATAATGCTTCTCTTACTTGAGTACAATTGTTGGGTACTCTACTCTCACCCCTGATACATCCCCACTGTATAATTTCTCCTAAACAGCAAATCAGCCAATTACAAGGCAGCAACTCAAAACCTTTGGTCATTGTGACAAGCTGAATAAAACATACTACTCAGGAAGAAAGAGGATTTAAATGTCTGAACGTCACATGGTGGTTGGTGCCAGATAATCTCTTGAGTTTACAAAGAATAGTCAAAAACAGAATGTGTGGCAGTAATGTGAACAAAAACCCCTTATTGGTGCCAGAGGAGAAGAGGCAAGCTAGTTTAACATGGTGGGAATTAAACATTAGCAGAAGGGGTGACACTACGGTCAGCTAAGAACAGGAAGCTGAGGCTACAAGTCGCAGAGGCTCACCATGATTGGAGAAAACCATATTGGAAAAATGGCCCAATTAATCTTGATTTTAGCTGTGACATTCAGATAGTTGAGTCAGAAAATGGGATAGAAAACTTGAAGATCTGGATCAGTCCTGCCTTGTATAAATGTTTTAGGCTGGTGGTAGTGAGATAATATGGTTGTGGTGTTTTCTTGGCACACTTTTATGTTTACAACGTAGTAATATTCTAAAAATCACTCTGCAGCATGTTGATCAGAAAGATCTATGCACTATTTCAGGACCAAAGGCAAAAAAGGCCACCCAACTCTCCAAATACCAGACATTGCACCTAAGCCATCCTTTGCAATTTCACCTGAAGTAGCCATTTACTTTAAGGCTTTTTACACAATCAAATTATTTGAATCAACAGACCTGTATAAACCTGGTGCTGCCAATCCATGTTCAGAACCGAAGAAGCTTTTAGAAGTAGGGGTAAAACATTTACCAAAAATAAAAAGAAGGACGTAGACTTCAATTTAAGCATTTATAAATATCTGATAACCTGTGCTGTCTTCACACTTCATCTGTCAGCCAAGGTATTTTTTTTTTTTTGCCAAATGGAGAGCCTCTGAGTCACAACTTTTTTTTTTTCTTTTTTTGTTTCCTCTCTAAAAATGAATCATGTATATATCTTCTTGGTGGCATGTTAATTACAGAGCGTAACAATGAGAGTGATTTCTTCAAATAAACCTGATGTAGCTGTATGCTTTCGTTCACACTAGAACTTTATTTCCACTAACAGCCTCATCAATTTCTATGTGGCAAAACTATGAGAGCAAGGAAAGTTATTTAATAAATAAAATAAAAGACAAAACACTATCCAACAAGTGGAGCCTCAATCAGACTATGAAAACCCAACTAGGTCAGCATGCTGGGAAGTGCTGTTGCATGGCAGACAAAAAGGGCTGGAACCGGAAGATTTTCTCGCTCTACAAACCTGTAAGTCTACCATGCATCGTATGCACAGACTACACCCAGGAAAACACTAAGAACTCTTTAAAATACTCCTTTCCCCTCTAGTTTCGTAAGAACAGTGCAAACCATATACATTTCATGCATTTGAAGTACTGAACTAAATGACCTCCTGGTAAAAACCAAAGTAGATATATATACACACGTTTTAATCAAAGCGAAGCTTTTTGATGCTGTAAATCTGATCTGAATTACCAGCAAAACTGGCAGATCACAGGCCTGTCTGCTTCCAAGGATGGGGCGCGAACTATGGGAGACTTCTAATTTCAAACCACAAAAGCACATCATTGTTGCTTGCTTACAGATGTCCCGCTTGCACAAAGATTCCCTTTATTGGTCTCTCAATTCTCAATCTTGAATATTAAATGTTGACTTAACCAAAATACTTTTCATAGCTAGTTTGGCTAGAGTTCTTGTCAGGAAAACAAGAACTCCACTAAGAAGCCGTGATATTACAGTCACACACTGACACTCTATTGGCTTAAATCGTTACTAGGCAGATTTGCAAGAGCAAAATAATCCACGAGGAGACAAGAGAAACCTCAGAGACGTTTTGAGCACAAGGAGTAGCACACAGGTGATGGAAATATTTGTGCCAGAGGTTTTAAATCTGAGAGCAGAAATGCAGAAAAGTGCATTTGGAAGCAAGCCAACTGGACTTGAGCGTGAGCGCAGAGTTTTTCTCAGTACATCTTAAATTGAAAATAAGGAATCCTGCAATCAAAATGAAAATACCAAAGTGAGAAAGAACATCACTTTAATAATATTATCTATTTTCTTCTACAGCTCGGTATGTGGTTATGATTACAAGCCATGTAGCGTTTGTGTCATAATTTCTCTACATCTAGAAGAATTGCAGGAACCCCTCACTCTTTGGGATTCACACCAATCTAAACCTGAACTTTCTCTAATGTCAAAAACGAACATTTCCAAGCCGCTGTCACAGATATTTGGACATTTATGCAAAGTTCCGAGGATGACTATCATAACACTAATGAATATTCATCAACCTTAAATATGTAAGCGCAAAATCTGCTGTACTAAAGTGAAAGTTTATAAATAGGATGTGCATACAAATGGGAGCGAGCAAAAGGCACCAGGAGGAGGAGGCGGGGGGAGGGGGGGAACTTGTCACTCAGGCACTGATAATGCCTGGGGAGCTACAGCAAAGTCACAAGGACTGCACCCGTCCTCCACCCTGCAGCAGCCAGGACGAGCCACAGAAGGTTGCTCAGCTGTGTGGGGTCGCTCTAACAAGCTGCTACCTCAGTCTGGCCTGGCTGAAGCTTTTCACTCTGCTTACAGGCGGCCTCAGCGAGCTATGGCTGCCTTTGTTACAACAAATTCCTCCTGTCAGTGAGTCCACGGCGGATCTCCGCCAGCTGTCACAAGGACTTTCTTCCTTTCAACTGTGAGGGCATTTATTCTTATGTCATTTGACTTTACATCAATGTTCTGTCATTATGTAAAGTTCTGTACACAAAGATCTATCTTTATGTACAGTTAATATGATAAATGTTATAAAATGAAGCATTGTTTGCACAGGCGCAAGATGCTGTTTCTTTTACACAGAAAATGTCTAAGTGGTTTGTCAATACTGCCAGCTTATCCTCATTTAAAGTTGCTAATTACAGATGGAACAGAAAGAAAAATTCTAATACTTTAAAAGATGCTGAACACTATAACTAAATATGGGGAACACAATTAGGCAGCATTAAGTCAGAAGATCAGATTTTGAAGAGCTACGTTTGTTTCATAAAGCTCTTACTTTATTTAAATGAGATCTAAACTCATAAGCTTGTTCCACTGAGAACTAATCAATGTCACCACTACGCAATTTCTGTCAAGTTAAAAAGCATTTATCAGGGGTATGATGAGATCCTGTGGCATGAGATCACGAGATATAAAACACAAGTACACTTGTCAAAGGGAGGTCTGTCTTGTCAAGAAATGCCATCCAGCTGATGTAACAAGTAGATTAATAGTGTCAGTTTTATAGCTACTATCTTAGCATTTAAATTTGACACTACATAGCTTAGTTTGAAGTAAGGAACAGTATCCTGGTTAGGTTATCTCAATATTACACACTACTGAATTTCTGCCTTGCATTTGTTTTTGCAATTTTGTGTCTAGATAAAGAACTTCAAAGCATATAGTAAATGTGGCACCAACATTGTATTTCTGAAAATCCAATAGAGCAGCACGTGCTGTGAACTCAAGCTAGTCAAGGTGGGATCAGACTTTTGTGGACATGTTGGAACATTTTGTAGCATCAGTGTCAACACTATGACACACAACACTGCTATGAAAAACTTTTTGTTTTGTAAATGACAGTAAGAAATGACATATTTTCATGTCACAACAATATATGCAGACACTATCTTTGCTAGTGAAGATTCACCACAGTACACCAAATGTGTGTCTGACGTGACGGGGAAGCTGCACTTATTTTTTAAATATTTTCGTTAATTATTTGACCGTGTCCAGGAGATCAAACTACATATGTAGCATAGACCTTTCAGCCCAAGATGGTCTATCCAAAAGAAAGAGACACAATCACAAAACAGGGTTCTCTCAGTAAATGTTACAAAGTTCAAAGCAGATGATAAACAAAAGCACCATAAGCAACACAATCACTTAATATACAGTATGTGACGTTACTGGTGATGTTTTGCTTCACTTGGTTACATTCTGAGTCGCACACTGTAAAACGTATTTTTAGATATGTCAACATACAAGCTAATTTTAATATTGCAGAAAGCAATCTGACAGTTTTTGAAAAAAAAAATCATTACAGATCACCCTTTTGTCAGGCCATAAGGTGTAGTTTTGTACAAAGCCGATTCAGTTCAAATGTTTTCTCAACGTCAACAATCCCTGACTGAACAATAATCCATACGGTCAATTGTGTTCAGGGGCAATTTCCTCAGCAGATGTGTCCGTTGAAGTGGAGGCAACACAAAAGGAGAAAAAGATCTTGCAAAAATAGGGTGCAAGTTTTTCTACAGCTCTAAAGTAAATAATTTCTACAACTAAAATAAACTCAGAGAAACAAACAACAACAAGGTGCACTTTGATAGGAAGTTTAGATGAACTGCTATAAAATCAGACTCTAAAACATGCTTGGCTTCCACAGAAAACGTTTTGCCTTTTCAGAGCACAGATTTACTGAGTGACATGAATGATGGCTTGGTTCCTTTCAGTGCCCCAGTAATCCTTGGCAATCAACCTCTAATTAATTAGCAGACCAGTCTATTTCCTGCTAAGACATGTCAAAATGTCTGCCATGAAACAGATTTAGGGTGTCAGTGCTTCTGTGAGGCTTTACTAAGACAAAAGCAAAGCAATTCACAATCTTAAAATGTTTCACTAGCTCTGTTTGATTTGTGCAAAATTTACTTAGACAATATAAGAAAGCATATAATGGGTCACAAAAATAAAATTTTAATTCAGATATGTATGTTACAAAAATAAAATAAAAAAAGAAAGAAATCTGTTGAGTCAATATTGTCCTCTTTATGTTTTATCTTCTGTCTTATATATGATACTTTGAACATGACTACATTTCCAATAAATTAAGGATCTTAGCCATGTTTTTACTTCTGTGTGGGGAATTCAAGCTTTATGCAGATCTATTCTTCCAGGCTCTCATGCATTCAGTCAGGTCAGCACAATTTTTTGCAATATTTGCCATCAGTCTTGTTTATTTTATTTTGTGATGTGTGTCGAGCTGTAATTAGAAAAGACTGCTTATTTTCCTAGTGCTTTTTTACACACATTCCCCACTGCATTGTCAGAGGTTTCCCGCCAAGAAGGATACCTCTTCAAACAACAGAAATTAATAACCATGAATATATTTAACCGTTTGCTGCTTTATCTGAAGTCTACATCATAAATGTTGGAGAAAACTAATATTTTATGACTGAACTTCATTTTTCTGTCGCATTAAAAACCCAAGTGCATTTTTTTGATAATCATTTCCTTCTTAAATTTTTTGTTCAAGTTTAACCTAGAGACTAAATCTGAGGACATTTTCAGTCATTGTTTACCATTTCAACCTTCTGGAGCCAGAGGACAGCATCAATTATTTGCATTTCACTCCCTAGATGGCTGCATTTTTTTATGTCTGAAAGGATCATTCTAAGGAAAAGATACTGCACAAAGTCTTGGCGAGACAGGAAAACGGTCACCTTATCAAAAGAAGGTTAATGAGCATGTGTATGCATTTATTTACTGCTACAAATTCTTCCACACAGCTCTTTTTTTTATTTATCAGCAGTAAGAATGCGTTAGCAATGTTTTTTTTTTTTTATTTGGAGTTAATTGTTCAACAGTTTTCCCCATAAGAAAGTGTATTAGACACTAAGACAATCTCTACTTTTGTCACATAAACCCATGTTGTGTGCTGTAATTTGCTCAGTAAATACCTGCCTGCTATTTTTATATCCATGTTGTTCTCAATAGCAAAGATCCACATTTTCCATAGTGCATGTCAGTGTCCTATCTTCTAATGTATGTCACGTTGCAAACAACACTCTCTCATCTTCCTCCAGCTTTATGAATCTTACATTTTATTCCTTTTGCCTTTTCCTCAGTACTCAGTCTTTTTTTGGAGCCAACTTCATTGGAGTAACTTAATCTTTTATGATGGGCCTGCACTTACCCATAGTGGCTGGTGTAACTTAAAACTTTAATTACAGATACAAGAGATCTAGTATTTGTCTTTCTTTTGCTCTCTATTGCCGAGAATGCACCTTGCTTAAGAAAAAGATTGATGGGAGAGAGTTAAGCTCTAAAGCACAGACAATTGATGCTTCACGTGCAGCTGCTTTTTTTTGTTTTTTGCAATGAAAAATATAAATAAGCAGGAACATAAAAACCATATCTACTATTTCAATGCATCTAGAGAAGGACAAGTATTTTTAAAACATGTTTTATTGTGATACCACTTTTCCCTAACAGATGTGAGCAGTGAGTAAAAAATGGTATGGTGTTCTTACTTTTCAAAGTCTTTCTTTAAGTCAGTCTTTAAAAAAAATGTTTTCAAAATCTGTATTCTATATATGAGGACACAAAATGGGTATTTCTGTGGCCACAAAACTCTCCCCCAGTGTAACTATATCCTTTGATATTGTCAATATGAGAAATAAAGGAGAGTTCAATATCAGCACAAAGACAATAAAGATTTTTACCGCTATAGATCCAGCGCCATGAAACACATGATGGCTATCTGATGATGGCTTCAGATAGCCATCATCCACAGATTTTAATTCACATAGAGAATGCGTAATTAATGACCAACCATCTGGTACACCGATGTATAGATTATGTTGTGGTAGAAATTGGAAGTTTTATAGTGGGTACAAGTACAAATAAATAATACGAGTTCCAGTCTCATTTATCCCTTTATCAATAAAATCCCAAATTATAACACTATCTCTGTTTTTAAATTAAATTTAATTTCAGAAATATGTTTATCAGTATGTTCATTAAATCTTTTACTAACTCTAGTTATTTGATACATCTTGTTTGTACTTTACGCTCTATGGATGTTTTTCTTTTTATAGTTACATTTTTGTCCTCTTCCTTCCTTAAATTATATGTCAAAACAGGCTTAAAAGTTTTAGTAAATATGAACGATTTGAAACTTTTCAGCCAGTAAGAAGCAAAGTAAGGAGCTTTTCAGACTTGGAGCTGAAATGCATTTGAGATGATCCAATTATGAGAGAACAGCAATCAAAAAATTGAAGAGGAAAATTATCTGAACACTTATCAGTGAATTTGGAAAGAAATTAGTTAAAATAGAAAATAGTAATGGATTAAACATTTAAGTGCTGGTGAGCAGTTAGGATGTAGGAAATATATATTTTTTCCGTTTTTATATCCTTTAGCTTGTGTCTTCTACTTACATAAGTACACTCACCAAGGAGGTAACATTAAATGTAAATTAAGCAAAAAGGAAAGTATGTTTAAATATTTTTTTTTGTAAAATCACAATTATTTTTGCTTGATATTTAAATAAGTATTTGTAGAGGGGTGGAAAAACAAGTTATTAGTGAATAAAAACCAAGAAGTAGAAAAATAGGCACCCCAACATTATTTTTCATTTTGTATTTTTAATTTTTGTAATAAGTTGGATAGTTTTGTTTAATTTCGTCCGTGCAATTCCCCGCGCGGCCGCTAGGGACGCTGTCGCGTTGGTGGTATAGAAAGGACTGAGCACACAAGAAGAATAAATCTTCCTGTTATGCTGGCGAAAGCTTAACGTGTGTGCCTCATCTTTTCTATACCACAGGTTGGTAAAATGTATTTTTATACATATATATTGATGACCTTCGGGAGTTAAAGAGCTCATTGAATCGGTTGTTGACTAATGAGTCATTTTGTCCAGTTTGTATTGAGTATTGTGTGGAAAACGGGACACAGTTCTGGAGGTTGGGGTATGCTAATGCTAGCGGACTTTGGTTTCTATGTATTAAGCTAGCTGAGAAACGGCTAAAGTACTACCAATTGCATATTGAACTGGTTTGATGCATTTTTTTCTTTCTAGTTTGGTATCTATTTATCTGGCAGATAACTGTTGTAAGATAAGATGCTTGGACATTAAAGTGTGTTTTACCTATGCAGAATAGGTCGTGAAGGCTATTAAAATATCGAAAAGCAAATTCATGCACTTTTATTTGAATTGTTAAAAAACAAATATTTGAACATATGTTCATTACACAAGAAGAATAAATCTTCCTGTTATGCTGGCGAAAGCTTAACGTGTGTGCCTCATCTTTTCTATACCACAGCACCACACGTTGAGGGAAGACCATCACATACATTACCCTCAGCCCTCCAAGGTTGCGGGGTAACAAATTTGGGGGCTCGTCCGGGATAGCGCCTCCTGCTGGCTTGGTGCTATCCAACAAAGAACCGTGGGATCCTGACTTCATGTTCCACGAGCTGATGACCTAAGGTCAAGACTACAGGTATCCAGAGATGACGACGCTACATGAGCTTCAGTGGGAGATCCAGCAGCTACTTCACCAACTGATTGATGACGCCAGAAGAGATTTGCTTCACCAGCTAGCAGTATCATGCCAAGATGAGGTGAGAGAAGACGCCCCAGGGGAGGAGTCGTCCGAGGTGGAACTCTTTGACTTCATTGTTGACTTTTTAAGAAGTAAACAACTGAGGAGTCTGGAGGACCAAGGGATGTCGCGCCTGCTGGTGTTTCGTGACCTCCTTGATGAACTGCAGTCAGCCCAAGAAGCAAAGAACCTGCATCATTCAGTGGATGAAGAGGAAGTGGCATCAGTGTATGAGACTGAGCAGACTGTAGCAGCATCAGCGTCCAGTAAGACAGTGTCATCACCAGTTGTTGCTGATCAGGTAACTGGGTTAGTAAAGCTGACAGATGTTGCTGCATTACTCCCACGAAGAGAATTTCGGATTCATGCTGGTCAGATCTCAGATTCTGACTCAGATGTGAGCTTTAACTGTTTGAGTAAGCAAATTGATGAAGGATTGAGTGAAGGTTTCACTGAGACTGAGGTCATTAGAACAGTTCTCAGAATAATTAAACCGGGTACATTTAAAGACATGCTGATTACAAAAGATAGTCTGACTGTAACTGAGCTGAAGCGTTTTCTCAGAGCACATCTTAAAGATAAGAGCAGTACTGAATTATTTCAGGAACTGAGCAACGCAAGACAACACGATAAAGAAGGTCCACAACAGTTTATGTATAGACTGATGGGGTTAAAACAGCGCGTGCTTTTTGCTTCTAAAGTAAGCACAGGTTTCCAGTATGACAAGAAATTAGTTCAGGGAGTGTTCCTACATTCACTTTACCAGGGCATACATGAAAAATATTCATATGTCCGACGAGATCTTAAACCCCACCTTTCAGACGAGAAAGTCACAGATGACTTTATCCTAGAAGTGATAACAAAGTCAGTAGGTGAAGACACAGAGAGACAGAATAGACTAGGTCAGGCTCTCAAACCAAAAGCAGTCAGCGTCAGTACAGTGCAGATGGATAAGAAAAATCAGAATGCAGTTCAGATGCAGGCAGAAGTCCAAGCTAATCGTACTGCCATACAAGAGCTAACAGCACAGGTTTCATCACTGACCAAAAGTTTAGAGAAAGCTTTAACACCTATGGTTAGTTCAGGGACTGAAAACATTCACACACCTTTTCCCCACCAAAAACATCCAGCAAAGTCAGAAGCTAAACGAAGATGTCAGCAATGTGTCTCCCAAGAAAAGGATAGCTGTAGCCACTGTTTCAAGTGTGGGAAAGAGGGACACAGAGCGGTTGGCTGTCTGATGAAGAACAATCCGTCGGGAAACTGGGCGAGGTCGCTGGGGCGGGACCACCAGTGATCAGAGAGAATGCAGAGTCCCATCCCACTCCAAAGCTGCATCTTCAAGAGGACACACCATCTTCCACCAGGCCCATCAAACAAAACAACTTTACTAAGAAGAAACATGTTGCACAGCTGATTGGTGGTAGATGCACTGTGACATGCCAACTAAATGGGGTCAAGTTGCAGATGCTATTGGACAGTGGGGCACAAGTGAGCATAGTGGAGAAGTCATGGGTGCAGAAAGCTCTACCAAATGTAACGATCCAACCACTTGAGAGTCTACTACCAGAACACCCTCTCAAAGTCACAGCAGCTAATGGAACAGAGGTGCCATTTGATGGGTGGATAGAAGTCCTGCTCGAGATCAAAAGCCTCAAATATGGTTCAGTTGCTCTCTATGTTCCATTGCTTGTAAGTCAAGAGAGTGTAAGCAGCCCTTTGCTAGGCTTTAATGTGATCCAAGAAATCATAATGGGAAACACTGACCAGACAAACAACATCAACTTGGTGGACTTACTGTCAGAGGCTTTGAGAATCCATAAAAATAGTGTTGAAACTCTAGTCTCTGTGGTTTGCACTATGCCATCTCAGAAAGAATCAAAGAGTTCAACAGTGAGAGTTGGAAAGAAGGGTCTTAATGTTCAAAGTGGCCAAATCTGTGAAGTGAAATGTCGTATCAGAACTTTTCCAGGAGGAGGAGTAATGTTGTTTGAACCAGACATACAGAGCGTCGTGCCGGACGGGTTGGAATTATTCCCTGCTCTGGTTGATATACCTGTTGGCGCTTCAAAAATGGTGAGAATTCCAGTTCAGAATTCAACCAACCATGACATTTTCTTACCTCCAAGGGTAGCTTTAGGAGTCATTGAGGAAATTGATGGAACCAAACCTGTAAACATCTCCCCATCGTCGCATAAACGAATCATTGGACAAGATGATCCACTTTTGTGCACCACCCATGTGAACTCATTAAATGATGGGGACTCTACTCAAAAGAGAAACCATATACCTGTTCATTCACAAGAGAAATGGCATCCAAATGTCAACCTGAACCATCTCTCTGAGCATGAACAGGACATAGTACGCCAAATGTTGTTTGAAGAATCAGATGTGTTTGCATCTGAAGAAGGTGACATTGGATGCATTCCTGGTTTACAACTCCAGATTACAACGACAGATAACACCCCTGTCCAAAAAAATTATAACTCCATTCCTCGACCATTGTATAAAGAGGTCAAAGATTATATTTCCAACCTTTTGAATCGAGGGTGGGTCAGAAAGTCAGTTTCAGCCTACTCCTCACCTGTTGTCTGCGTGCGAAAGAAAGACCACAGTCTGCGTCTTTGTGTTGACTTTCGTGAGCTCAACCGTAAAACCATTCCTGATCGCCATCCACTACCACGCATTCAAGATCTATTGGACAGTCTTGGAGGAAATTCCTGGTTCTCCATTTTGGACCAAGGAAGTGCATATCACCAAGGGTTTGTGAGTGAGGAGTCAAGGCATCTGACAGCATTTAGCACACCTTGGGGTCTCTACGAATGGATAAGGATTCCATTCGGACTGACCAATGCTCCAGCTGCATTCCAGAGATGTATGGAAGGTGTATTAGAAGGCATCAGGGATGAGTGCTGCGTACCTTATTTAGATGATGTCCTCTGTTACTCAAAAACATTTGAGGAACACGTGGACCATCTGAGACAAGTTTTCTACAGAATGCGACAACATGGCATCAAACTTCGACCAGCCAAATGCGAGCTTTTCAAGAGACAAATTCGTTATCTTGGACGAATGGTTTCAGGAGAAGGCGTCCAGATTGACCCAAAAGATTTGGAAGCTGTAATAGCTCTGAAAGAGAAGAAGCCTCACACAGTTGGAGAAGTTCGGACATTGCTAGGCTTCCTTAGTTATTATCGATCTTTCATCCAAGATTTCTCACGATTGGCGAGACCTCTGTTTGAACTCCTTCAAAGCTCAGCCGACACAAGTAAGACCAACAAGCTCCAGACTTCTAAGGGTCGAGGTTGTAAAATGAAAGAAAACACAGGTCAGCTTCCCTCTCGCACACCTGTGACATGGACGACTGAACATCAAACTGTGCTGTCCAAGCTTGTGGAGATGCTGATTAATCCTCCCATCTTAGCCTATCCTGACTTTGATTGTCCATTTGTTTTGCATACAGATGCGTCAAATGAAGGACTCGGAGCAGTCTTGTATCAGTCCCAAAACAACAAGCTGCGCGTTATTGGCTATGGATCTAGGACCTTAACACCTGCTGAACGAAACTATCACCTCCATTCTGGTAAACTTGAGTTCCTAGCACTCAAGTGGGCCATTTGTGATAAGTTTCGAGACTATCTGTATTACGCACCAACGTTCACGGTCTATACAGACAACAATCCCCTGACCTATGTTTTGAGTTCTGCCAGGTTAAATGCTGTAGGTCATAGGTGGGTTGGGGAATTAGCCGACTTCCACTTTGATATCAAGTATAGACCGGGGAAGAGGAATGCTGATGCAGATATGTTGTCCAGATACCCAGTAGGCCTTGAACAGTACATGAAAGATCATACTGAGACAGTGCCTCCTGACGTTGTGTCTGCAGTGTGGCAAGGCAACAAAGCAACACAAAGCGGTGATGTTCCCTGGGTTGCTGCATTACAACTTGCTGTTGAAAATGATGAGGCTAACCTACCAGACAGTGTCATGACCATTGTTCCTGAAGACATCAGAGCATCACAACAAGAAGATACAGCTATTAAAGAGATTGTATCATTGAAACAAAGAAATTGGAGTCCAAATGAAAAGGATAAAAGAACCATGTGCAAAGAAACAAGGAGACTGTTGTACGAGTGGAACAAGTTAGTCGTGGAAAATGGACTACTTTTCCGGAAAACAGAACTAAACAGACAGCTAGTTCTCCCTGAAAGACTCAAACCACTAGTGTTAAAGAGCTTACATGACGATATGGGCCATGTCGGTCCTGACAAGGTGATTCATCTTGCCCGAGAACGCTTTTACTGGCCGAACATGCAACAAGACATTGAGGACTATGTGACCAAGAAATGTCAATGTATTAAACAAAAACATCCTAATATCCCACAGAGAGCTCCAATGGGATCCATCACAACTAGTGCGCCATTTGAGTTGGTCTCTATTGATTATTTGCATTTGGAGCCAAGCAAAGGAGGATACGAGTATATCCTGGTTGTCGCTGACCATTTCACTCGATTTGCACAAGCTTACCCAACGAGAAACAAATCCGGAAAGACAGCAGCTGAAAAGATATTTCAAGATTTTATTCCTCGTTTTGGGTACCCAGAGAAACTACATCATGATCAGGGACGTGAGTTTGAGAATAGTTTATTCCAAAGATTACAACAACTCTCAGGAATTTCTCACTCACGCACCACTCCCTATCATCCTCAGTGCAATCCAGTGGAACGACTGAACCGCACGCTTCTCCAGATGTTGCGCACCTTACAAGAGGAGAAAAAGAGTGAATGGAAAGATCATCTGCCACAAATCGTGCATGCATATAATTGCACGAGGCACGAAGCGACAGGATACTCGCCTTTCTTCCTATTGTATGGCAGGGCACCACGTCTACCAGTCGATTTGCTCTTTGGCACAAGGAGAGAGACTGAAAACTGCAACCATCAAACCTTTGTTAAAAAGTGGGCTGAAAGGATGCGTGTGGCATACCAAATAGCTGCCAACAACAGTCAAACGTCTTCAGCTAAAGGCAAAAAGCAATATGACAGACGTGCCAGAGGTGTCGCTCTCCAGGCAGGTGATAGAGTCCTGGTTAAAAATCTCTCGGAACGGGGAGGTCCAGGTAAACTCCGCTCATACTGGGAGCAGGCGGTGTACCGCGTGATTGAGTCCTGGTTAAAAAGAGTGGGGGATGGACCGGTCTACAAAGTGCAGCCAGAGAGAGGTAACAAAACCATGCGTGTGCTTCACAGAAACCTACTGCTGCCTGTCAACGACCTACCTCTGGAGGATGAACTTCCTGTGAGAGAACGGACAAAACGGAAAAGTAAGCAACAAACTGAAAGATGTGAGAATGAACCTGAAATGCATGACTCTGATGAAGAAGAAGAAGAAGAAGAAGAGTTTACTTACCATTATAACCTCCGGAACAGAATCCCGTGTTATGGATTTGTAAACCCACAACAACTACAGTCAAACCAAACTCAAAATCTTGAACAAGGACAGGTGACAAGACAGAACCCAGAAAATCAAAATAATCTGCGTGCAACGGCTGAAGAGTTCTGTCCCTCTGAAAGAGAAACAACTGTCAGTAAAAGAAATGCTGCTGAAACTGGAGAAAGATCTGAAATGTGTGAAAGAGATCCGGATCAGATGGAGATGGATGAGACCAGAGTGGAAAATGATATACGGAGATCAGAGAGAAGAGGGAGACCAACAGAAAGACTAACATATGAGACACTTGGCCAGCCATCATATAGCTGTTGGAGTGCAGGTGTTAGTCCATTGCTGTTCAACCAACCCTTCCCAATGACTCCTGGTCTACTGCCATTTCCCTATATTCCATATTCACATCCACATGTGTATCAGCAGTACACTCCCATACAGTGAGACATCACACAAGAAATTGTTAATGTCAGGAGACATTTTTTTTTTAAGTGAGGGAGAGTGTAGAGGGGTGGAAAAACAAGTTATTAGTGAATAAAAACCAAGAAGTAGAAAAATAGGCACCCCAACATTATTTTTCATTTTGTATTTTTAATTTTTGTAATAAGTTGGATAGTTTTGTTTAATTTCGTCCGTGCAATTCCCCGCGCGGCCGCTAGGGACGCTGTCGCGTTGGTGGTATAGAAAGGACTGAGCACACAAGAAGAATAAATCTTCCTGTTATGCTGGCGAAAGCTTAACGTGTGTGCCTCATCTTTTCTATACCACAGGTTGGTAAAATGTATTTTTATACATATATATTGATGACCTTCGGGAGTTAAAGAGCTCATTGAATCGGTTGTTGACTAATGAGTCATTTTGTCCAGTTTGTATTGAGTATTGTGTGGAAAACGGGACACAGTTCTGGAGGTTGGGGCATGCTAATGCTAGCGGACTTTGGTTTCTATGTATTAAGCTAGCTGAGAAACGGCTAAAGTACTACCAATTGCATATTGAACTGGTTTGATGCATTTTTTTCTTTCTAGTTTGGTATCTATTTATCTGGCAGATAACTGTTGTAAGATAAGATGCTTGGACATTAAAGTGTGTTTTACCTATGCAGAATAGGTCGTGAAGGCTATTAAAATATCGAAAAGCAAATTCATGCACTTTTATTTGAATTGTTAAAAAACAAATATTTGAACATATGTTCATTACACAAGAAGAATAAATCTTCCTGTTATGCTGGCGAAAGCTTAACGTGTGTGCCTCATCTTTTCTATACCACAGCACCACACGTTGAGGGAAGACCATCACATACATTACCCTCAGCCCTCCAAGGTTGCGGGGTAACATATTCTTCCTCATGATTTGTCACTATATCCTTTAGCTTTGGAAAAAACATTACATTTATTGCACTTGCATAAAACTCTCCATAATATTTCTTTTTGTCAAATTCACTGTTTTGGAGTCAAAATAAAATCAAAACCCTTTTTTTTTACAATCACAAATCCTAACAGCAGGAAAATGTAGCATGTGAACACATTTACATGTACTAGCACCAGAAATAAAGAGGCTCTGAGATTGAAACAAAGTTATGGAGGAAATCTACTTTTTACTGATGATCACCTCCAGCACATTCCAGAAATCCCCACTGATCCCTGTAAAACCCAATTCAGTTTTAGTTTTTACACCTTTTGTCCATCTTAAATATAACATGTCAGTAGGAGGTGCATTAGAGTTGCCGGTGTGCACATTTTTTGTTACCGTTCCACAAATGCGGTGCAGCTATGTTCCCACTATTTTTCCTTTTTGTGGGAAGATAAGTTGGCTAGCTGCTGGCAGTCTCTTCATATCTGCTGTCCAGACACGGGAGTGTTATCAGTTGTCTCATCTAACTCTCAGCAAGACACAAAATAGCAAAAGCCCTTTTCAAAGCACTGAACTTTTGCTTTGTGATGCAGCATTGGGATTTCAGGTAAATAAAAATGGCTTGGGAGAATAAAACATTTGATATTCAGTTCAAAAGATTTATAATAGCTTTTTATTATAGTAACTTATTATTATTAATATAAAGGCTTCTATATAGTCATAAAACAAACCATCTTTGTCTCATATTTGTGCATCAACTGTATTTTTTAAATACCTTTTACTTCAGTGGCAAGCTTAAGAAATATCTCAACTTGTCTCCCAACCAACGCCAGAATCACCTTTACTGCCAAACATGTCAGCTGATTGTTTGGCATGTAACCCACTCTTATTTTGAAATTTGTGCCATTTAAAGAAACGGTAGACCTCGTGGAGTGATCGATATTTGCTACCACATTTTTTATCTCAAATATACAGAAAGCGCAGGCTAGAATATTGACTTTAACTGTAAACGATCATGTCAACCATTTTCTGAGAATCTGTGATCATGCTCCTGTATTTTTCCTCACATACTGCCAATTTGTCTCACAAAGGAAGCACTGACACATTCAGATACAAATACACACACCAAAAAAAATCTGTGCTTTTTTTTACAGCACTCCTCGATGCGAGTTGGATAAATATAAGCAGATCTTGTGTCAGGCGGAACATCCAGTTTAAAGGTTCTGTCAGCTCAGTAGAATCCTGCACAGGCCGTACATGCCGAGCTCATGTCAACAGAACACAGGCTTCCATTTTCTCTGTGGTACAAGACATTATAACAGCTGACACTTTCACAAACCAGCAAGCCAGGTAATTAGGTAACTAAATACGTAACACTCGCTACAAGCATAAACATGGTACTGCGCACAATGCCCTCATTAAGTGAATGTAAATGTATTGTAGGCGTAGTAATGACACAATGCATGCACATCTGCTCCCTGTATAGCTGTAACTGTAGCGTTTGAAAAACCTTCCTCAGAAATGCCATTTGGTTGGATACCCACAGCAAGAAAAAAAGTGATTTAAACGACAACACGGCAGGCATCGTGCAGCTTGTTCGCCTGCATGTTGCAAATGAGCCTGCCTCGCTGTCTGTGTCCAACCCAGCAGGATCAGAGCACCACCCTTATCACACACTGAGGTGGAGGTTGAGTTAACAGAGGCTCAGCTCAGGCACCAAACCCTCCCAAGCATCATTAGACAGATTTTTGTCCTGGCACACCATCAAGATGAAATTCCTCCATTAACATTTGACAGTGTGGGTAAGAGGGAATCAGAACATGACCGTGTCTGAAGAGAAATATTTGTTTTAGCAAGCTTAGTGAAGACTAAAATCCTCTGCTTGACACCCACTTCAGCATGTGATGGCAGGCATGATGTGTGTGAGAATGAGTATGGAGGTATGAAGTGCTATTTTGTCAGGGTGTGATGCTACATCAAGCTAACTACACAAAACCACGTTTAATGTTGGTTTCATGAGAATGAGAGAAGACGTTTAAAAAAAAAAAAAACACCCTTTTTTGTTCTCAAACAAAACAAAGGTTTTCATATGACTTAATGTGTGTTTCAAAGAATCTCTGTTCAGTATCGGATGAATCAGTTCAGGTTTCACTACTGTAAGCATTTTAGATTTGAACTACAAATGACCAAATGCAGTCCTGGCTCCAAAAAAAGTGCTGATACAAGCAGTTAGACGTTAACTTTGCTAAGGAAGAAATACAGTCTTAATAGTATGGAAGAAATATAGTCTCATTTGAATCAGACTTTTTCTGACTTGATAACACTGAATTTCTATCCTGTTCAATTATTATATACTATATATATATATATATATATATATATATATATATATATATATCTCCTTTAACTTCACTAGCAAAAGCAATTTACCTGCAAATGTGGTGACCTTCTGGTGACCCAAGCCAAAGCAATCAGCCCTAGATGAGGTCAAGCAGCTTTTAGCCAATCAAATTATGCTCCTTCGATCACATGTCACACAGTTAGCAGCTAGCTGCTAACTGTTAAAGAGACTCACCCCTGCCCCAGCCAAATGAACTGGTGTCAGGTGATCAAAGGAGCACAATTTTGATGTCTAAATCCAGAGCTGATGGTTTTACCAGAAGGTAACCACATTTGCTGGTGAATTCAAAGTTTAAAAAAATAGTGTTAATAAGTCTAACCTAAAAGAAAGCAGATGAGGAATGAGACAAAAAAGGCATATAGCTGCTAAAATACATTCTTTTTAAAAACACAGCGGGATTCTTGACAGGATTAAATATTTTATAAACATCGATTTATATAAAAGCTTTAATAGAAAAATATTAACATATGACTTTTAAGTATAAGGGAGCATTCAGACCGGCCCGCTGAACTTTAGTCAGCTTTAATCTAACGCAAGTTAATTTGCCTAGAGAGCCTGGATCTTTTGGGGAAGTGTGATCAAACTGATGCCGGACCAAAAAAGTGAATTCTGGTTCGCCTAAAAACCTAGCTCTTGGTTGAAGTGGTGTTGTTCGAATGCAGATGTAAATGCCAAGTGTACCGGAGACTACCCCACAAGACGGAAGCAAACTTTAGCCCATGGCATTCTGGGTAAATGCAATCAAAACAAATGAGTGTATAACGTTGATTGGAGAAATGCCCTGTGGCCTTTTGCTAAAGACCAAAGAGAAATTCTACAACCATTAAAATCTGATGTCACACCGCCATTTACATTTTGTGAAGAAGGAAGTTGTGTGGTTCATAGGTGTGTGTTGAGTGCTTTCTCCCAGTAGTTCTTTGGTTCTTGGTGTAGCGCCACCACAGGTGAGAAGGTGAACAGGTTGCTCAAAGCATTTGGTTTGTTTAACGCAACAGTGTGAAAGTAAACCACACCAGCTGAACATGTAACAAATGTTGCAATTTTGGTCCCAATCGAAGAGTCTAGCAGACTATCAGATGTGAAAACACCTTAAGTCTTTAAGTATATAAATTTATCAAGAATTACAACAGCATTTAGCGACACTATGATACAAATACTTGTGCAGAACTCCTGGGAAGTCCTCATAGGTCGCTCCCATTTCTCAGCGTAGTATCATTGCCCTCTTTAAATTCTTTTCAATGACTTAATATTATCTCAGACACCACAAGAGAAAATTGTTCTCCCCTTAAAATGTGTCAAGATAATCTGCAAGAACAGAAAGATGTCATTTTGTTCTTGCATCCCTCGGAGACGGAACAAAATTCTCTGTTCCTGCGGAGTATATTCAGAGCTTTTGATGTAAAAAAAATTAACTTCAAGTTAACCAAGACGTTTGTCTCTCATAAGAAATAAGACAATGACAATGAAAATGACAAAGGTTCAATTTTGAGATATAGATGTCTATCCACAAATTAAAGCTTAAAAATTACACTCTTCTCAATCAGTAGAATAATCTTTATTTGGTACAGGTTTTTGCATAAAGTTATCTGGAACTTGAATGACTTATAGTTGGAAATGAGTTTCAGATCTTTGTCATGACCTTCATCCTATTCTCCCTCCATAGATGATCCAGGACTGAGACTAACCCAAAACTTTACTATCACTTTAAATCAGAAGAAACATGCTGATAAACTTAAAAGATTACTTTAAACCAAAATCTGATAGAGTCAGAATAGTTTAGGGCTCGACTGAATTTAGCCAATCAATGTCATAACATCATAAATGATTCTGATTTTCTGTTAATACACAGTAATCTTCCACCCTTCCTAATGTTTCGAGAAAAGCTTCTCACCTGAGACGGATCTCAGAAATAAATCCAGGCTGCCTTACAGAAGGTAAGGAGCTGCATTAGTGAGGGTGTTATGTTCTGGTGAGACGCATGGAAATCAAAATGTGAACCGAGATTGTTTTCACTGCCAACATGTTAGGGCCCTTCCATGTCAAACTGTCACAGGATGGGTGTTCACACACCTTTGGTTTGTATCTGAATTCGGTATACTATGTGACCTTTGAATTTTAAATGAATGTGAATTTTATGGGAATATTACAGGTTCAAATCTTCACATACATCAGTGCAAATATTTGGAATATCTCTTTTGTAACTGTCAGAGAGGCCGTGGCATGACTTTGGCTGGATTGTTAACATCTACTGTCATCAAAATCGGCATAGTTTATTTAAACTGGCTGCTTTTGGTTGCTCTTCTGGCAAGTTAATTACCTTTTTTTGCCCATTTTAATACATTTTATTAGGGTAGGCATCTGTTACACTGTGAAAATAATTATATAGCATGTTCTATCTGAGTAAACGGAAGGAAAGCTGGATGTGTGGCAAAGGTAGAGGTGTGCTTCAAATCTCTGTGGATCACAGTGACTGTATCTGGATGTTGTGGTTGTAGCCTGGCAACAACCGAGCCGGTGACATCACTTAGAGCGTCACCAAATAATATAGGTGGATTCTGTCAGCGGATGATATGGGCAGAAACTTACAGCTAATGGTTCGGTGTCCAGTGCACAGAGACACTCCATCACTTGACGTGTACAATTTTGTTTCTCATGTAAGACAGACACTATGTGCTCCAGGCATAAAATGTCTCTGTGCTGCTGCCAGAGGATTTCTTCTGCATATCTCAGAGACAGGTGGGACAACTTAGGCAAGGCTGCGATGGAAAATTCACCACAGTAGCAACAATAGAGTATTTTGAAATGCAATTTCACAAGTCTGACTCAAACTTCTCTGCTCAAACTGATGCACACAAATTTGCATTATAAAGCAATTCAGTCTGCTAACTTTTACTTCCTTATCTTCTATTCAAGCAATGCTACTTACGGACAGGAAAATGAAATCCTGTCTTTGAAATGTGACAGAAATAAACTATTCTCTTGTTGAATTGGGTTAAACAAAGCTTCAGTCTTGCTGCCACCACTACGCTTCAATTCAGGCTGGGGTTCTTTTGGTGATGTGCGGTGTAGGTTTGTGCCAAACATAGTTTGATCGCACTATATTCAATTTTCTCACATGCTTACGGAGACTTTGCTATGACTGGCTGTTTTTATTATTAGTCTTCGGTCCAGTCATATGCAGTGAACACAGCCAGTACTTTAAACACATAGGTAGGCCTCTTAGCAACACCAGCGACCAGTTTTCTTCTTGTCTTTCCACAAATTTTAAAGGGACATGTTAAATGGATGGTGCTTAGAGATGTAAATAAGAAAATGTCAGTAAAAGTCAATTATCGCCACTGACCTTTAAATGAGACTCTAGTGTAAATGATGATAGATGTGTATTCAATCTTATTTAATATGTGCAGTTACAAAGTCAGCATTCTGTCATCTGAAGAACATTTCCAGGATTAAAGTCTAATGTCCCAGCAAGATCTAGAGAAACTCATCTGCGTGTTTATCTCACAGTATCCTCCCAGGTCTGCCAAATAAAAAATAAAAAATCAATTATACAACATCAGCAGCAGATCCAGAATGCTGCTGCTTGTGTTCTCACTAAAACCAGGAAGATAGAGAACCTCACGCTAGTTCTAAAGTCCTTCCACTGGCTCCCTGTAGCTCAGAGAATAGACTTCAAAATAGTTATGTTAGTTTATAACTCACGTCACAGCTGAGCAGCAAAATACATTAAATATCTGCTGTTGTTGTATCAGCCTTCTGGACCTCTCAGGTCTTATGGTTCTGGTCTGCTCTGCATCCCCAGAACCAGAACCAAGCATGGAGAAGCAGCATTCAGCTTCTATGCACCACAAATCTGGATCAAACTTATAGAAAACTGCAAAACAGCTGAAACACATAGTTCCTTTATATCTAGGCTAAAAAGTCACCTTTTTAGAGCTACTTTTAAACCATAATAAATTAAACATTGACCAACATATTTGATGTGCATTAATAATTTTCATGACAGCACTTGACTAAAATTAAAATGTACATTTTTTAATGTTTTAGTTAACATGAATGAGCATATATTTTACATCCTATGTAATTCTGAACCTCAGAGGACTTTAAATTTCTCTGAAAATACAAATGGTTGTATACTGGATGCAACCATTTGTATCCAGTATACAACAGCAGCAGCACATATACAGTATATCTGCACATATATATGAAGATAAGTTCTTCATATATACATGCAAAAAATGTAATGAGACAAGCTCCTCTCCACCACCACATACTGTGACATTACCAGAAGCCATCACCACTGCACCACTTGCTCATGGAGCCATTTATACAGTATACTAGCTACTAATGATGGAAATGTTTGCCCTTGAAATCTCAGTTAATAAGCAGCTCTGCCATGACATCCATGATTAGATCATCCAGTGCTGTCACATCTTATCCTGAGGAGGATACCACCAGACAAAAACCCTGAGCGGAAGCAAAGCGAGGATCCTGCTCGCCGAGCCTTTTCTTTTCACACATGTACACAGACTTGCACACAAACCCACGACTCCGCTTTCCTCTTCGGCAGCTAAGCAAAAGAAAGGCCTAGGTTGATCTTAGGTAACAGCTCCTTTTGCCAGAATCAGAAAGCTCCGCTAAGACCCAATGAAAGCTGACATTGATACAGCATAAAGCTCCCTCGCACAGATAGGACACATGAGACAGACACCTTTATAGATGAAGCAGCCGCGGGCAAGGAAAAGACTGACTTTGCAATGCAGCATTAGGCAAGATTTCCGCTGCATACTGTAACAAATTAGTGAGAATCCGCTCCCCATGAGAGATGCCAGAAGACACAGCTTGAATTGAAATAAACGACTATACCAGTGTTTACCACAGCATCCCCCATTCTGCAGTCTGCTGGTCATCTAAGTGTGACTGGCGCGCCTGAGTGCGGCGTGATGGATGGACAGCCAGACAGCTGCTAAGAATCTTTCGCTTCGCAACCCGCCTGCCATTCACTGATCAACTGCATCCACGTAAATCTGCCCTACGCCCTGTTGTCACATGATAAGAGAGGGGAGAAAAATAAAAAATTAAAAGCTGACAGGACTCTACCTCTAACGTACCAGTGCAATTTTACAAGACTGCCCAGGTTTCCAACACATTCATTGTGAACTCCTTCCCACCTCCCATGTGAGAGCCGTGTGGATATTGCCTTGAGAAGATGAATTCCCCTGCTGGTGACATTAATGCTGGTATGAAAGAGAAAGATCCATTGAGCGATTTGCAACTGAGATTGAGTAAAACCTCTGTGGCCCTACCAGGAGTTTCTGACAACAAATCTGATGCAAGTTCAATCAAAATATTTCAGCGAACCAAAATGCAGACTTTTTTTTTTTCTTTTTAATTCAGAGCCACGGGTTGCTGAGGTGATGCAGATAATACATAATCACGCGCTGTCAGCCAAGGTGAACGTTTAACCTTCCCCATGTCATCATTGTTTTCATCTTTCAAGAAGAAAGAGGCTGATGCGCACGTTTCTTTAAAGCTGGCCTTTGAATAATGCAGCAAGTCTTTCCAGTTGACGGCGTTATACCCACAATATGTCGTTTGCAAAACTAAAAGCTTCAGATTGTTGTATACCATAAAGAATACAAAAATCAGAATAATAGCCTTGGGATTGTGTGGCTCTTTACAGTTAATTACACTCTGTAATTTGGAACACTTGACTACAATTTAGCTTTTTACAATGAGATGAACACGCACAATCTCATCATGATTAGAGATGCACCAACAGCAGCATTTTACACTTACGCCTTGACCTGACAATTAAGATTTTGGCAGATTCCAATTTCTCACTGAGAACAAACAGACAGCGTAAAATGCACATTCCTTTTAATTTACAAGCTTTCATATTCACCTGGTTGAGATTCGACCCTTACCACTATCTCTTGGGTAGTGTTTTAAAATATTTCAAAGCAAAACTGAACCGGTATTCCATCAGTTCTTAGTGCTACTCTTAACACAAATAGGCCCAAAGTCAAAATGCCCACATACTGTATGCCGTATGAACAATCAGGAAGCCAGTACCATCCCCTTCATGGCTGTTCAAGACTGTCCGGAGATCCAAGTGTGAATGCGAAAAATTTTGATAACAGTTTAATTGGGAAAAAAGAGGAAGATCCTGGTGTACTTTCTACTAATTCTGTCAGGATGCTGTAGCCACAAGCATCATGCCTGCATTGACATATTTCTTCACAATATGCTTAATTTATCTAATATGAGAGGTTTCTGCACCTTAACTAGCAGCTCCACCATTTTGTGGAAGAGGAAAACAATATTTATTGTATACGTTTATCAGCAGCATCTGACAATGTATGTGAGGGGCCTTTACAATGCACAGCAGAGGCTGCCATTTTGTACACAAGTCTTAGTGCAGTACACTTTGGATTTCAAACCAAAGTGAAATCCAAGTGAACACCACAAACTGTAGTGTTTGTGGTGTTAGTGAGTTTTGATCTTTAATAAATGTTACGACAATGCCAACCCGCAACTACAACAACATGGTTGTTTTCTGCATGGCTAAGAGCTTTTACACTTCATCAAATATCATGAGGGATGCAAACTATTTTCGATGCAGCACAGGAGACATCTCCAAAACCCTTCAAATACCATCTACCTTCTTGCTTATTTTCCATGCTGTGGTGCATTAATCAAAAAAGACATTCCATCGGTACAAAAAAAGAAATATATTTGTACTTTTCAGCTTTACGTTATGTGAGCGAATGTTTGAGAATGCTTAAAATAGGGGTGTTCAAAGTCAGTTTAAAAGGCCAGTCAGTATCCTGCAGGTTTTCTCTCTGGTTCAGCACACCTGATTCAAATGATGGCTCGTTAGCAGGCCTCTGCAGAACACTGACTTGCTGAGGAGATAGTAACTACCACCAGGAAGAGAACTAACAGGATACCGGCCCTTAAGGTCTGACCTTGGACACACCTGACTTAAAACACAGGGAGGAGGCAAAAACCGCTAATAGTTTTTTTTTCTGCAGTTAATCATGACTTAAAACACAAACATACACAGGACAAGCACACTTTCGCTAGGCCTCAGATCATAACTAATTACATTTGAAAAGATTAACTATTTAAGTCATAGATACAAAGGAAACCTCAGCCAATCCAGCGCTGAGAAATACAATCAGTAACAAACAAACTCCATAGCATTTTTTTTTTCTCATTAGCACCTTCTTACATCTCATACTTTCTGTAACTCATTTTAAATTGTATTTATGTTTTACTGTTAGCAATCAAGTCGGTCAAGCTGAAGATCATCCGCTTCTGGTGGCCAACTGAGTATTTGGTGCATCCTTAATTTTGATAGCAGAAAATCAAGACCATTTCTCTAGACCAAAAAATACTAATTCAAAGCAATACTATAACTGCATTAGTTTTTATTCTTGCAAACTCAAATCCTTTTCCTTCCAGCAGCAGATTTGGTCCTTGTAGGATTGCTGTTTTTTTTTTTAGCAGTCTAACGGCCCAACGTATGTCTTGACAAAGTGATGTTGTGTTTTATTTCACTAAGGGCACCGATTATGCTGCCTAGGCACCTTTCGCTTAACAGTGCAGCTTCAGCCTCCTTTTACTCATTCTGTCACAAAGATGGATGGGCTTAAAAATTCCTACATCTGCAATGTAATGCAACACTTTTTAAATGTGCAAAAGGTACCTGAATGGCGCTGCAAGATGAAGCCACTTTGTTTAACCAGAGGGCTGTACGTCTTCAGTTCAACAGTGAATAAATATCCCCTTCAATCAGCACTCTCAGAACTCTATGATATTTTAGTAAGATTATAGCAGATCACAAAGTTAAAAAGGGTGATAATGACTACTTACATTACTTTTTTTTTTTTTTTACTTTACTGGCCTACAATAGCCTTTTAATCAAGACTGGAGCTGATTGGAGTCTGTGGTGTCAACCTCAGGAGCCCATCAGTTACAAAATTTAGCTGCTCGACGGGGTAGCAGAAAACGTATTTGTTAAGTTAAGCAAAATAGAGTAGAGTAAAATTTCCAGAATGAAGGGAAGTAAAACTTTAGGTTCTGCATGCCACATGTTTCTCACACTAACCCCACGTAAATTATGTGGCTTATTTTCCCCCCCAAAAAACAAAAAAACAACTTCAATCTAACAGCATTTGTGTTATTAAAAGAATATGACAGAAAAAACACGTAACAAATATAAATGTCTCTCCATTTTGAGTGCAAGATGTCGGGGAAAAATCTGACCGGGTACATTTTTGTCATGCACATACTTAATGAACAACAGCTGAGCTTTTCAAGAGACATTTTTGTCACCGTGTCTCCTAAGTATGACAGACTCCGCTGACAACCTTTGATGAATCCTAAGTAGCATTGTGCTTACGGAAAATTACAGACCGCCTTTCGTTCCTTTCCACCTACTGTACCACCTGTGGTGAAAATCACAGGCAATTTTACCGTCAATTATTTCACAGATATATGGCAGGACCAATCAGGCTTTTAAAATCAGTAGCTGCTGCATATGCAAATAAGTTATTATTTTTCTTCATAGATGTTTCAAAAGGCCCCTGTTTGGGCCTTACCAGCATGGTTCAATGCTTTTGTCAGACATTCTGGAGGGTACAGGGTGTAAAAAAATGATTCGATTAAAAGCATTGTGGTGTTAAAACCTGACTTTTGAGCTTAACTAAGGTGTAACAGATAAACACTTGCATAGGATTGAAATGATCTCAACTGATTCCGAGGTGACATACAACAATTTGCGATAAGGAGCTGGTGCAAGGCAGAGGTATGATCAGATGTCACACCAGATGTTGTGTTGATGGAGTAAATAAAGATTTTAACTGAAAACATTATGCTGCTCAGTACCAAAAGAACTAAAAAATAAAACTGTCAGAATTTTTTTTTTTTTTAAAGATTCAGCTTGTGGCTAAACATTGGAAGCAGATGCTAACTTTAGCATCATAAGCAGCTGAGCTTTAATGACCAGTTGCTGATGAATCTGGGCTGACTGAGTGCTTGATCAATGAATCAATCAATCCATTTGAAATTTATAGAGCACGCTTCGTACTAAAAGCAACTCAAAGTGATGCATAGAATTAAAGATCAACTAAAGATTAAAATATAAAAAGATTGTGAAAGACAGAATAACTGCACACTAAACAAATTCTCTTCAGAAATCTCAACAAAAATAAGAAGAAAATGGTCATGTTAAAACATTTATGCTCTTAATGTTACATCAGTTATAGATAAAGAATGTTGCCGCGGATGATGTTTGATTTGCATAATAGATCTTTTTAACTGACTTCATGTAATGATTGCGTACTCAGCTAATAATCACAGCGACAAGTCACTTTCATTCCTATTTTGTGGGCAAGCAAAAATATTTGGGAACCATTTTTGAAAACAGTCTTACATTTAGAAAATCTTCATAGGTTTTCTAAATCTATAAATTTAGATTTAGAAAACCTAAATTTTCTAAATCTAAAGAATTTAGAAAATGTACATTTTGTGAAAACAGAAAATATTTTTGTTCAGCACCGGGATCACCTTAGAAAAGAAGAAAAATTGTAATGTATACATAAGCAAAGCATGAACTGAAATATTAAACATACTCTTTTAAATACAGTGCATAATTTCTTAAATCTTTACTGTATTTATTAAAAAACAACAACAAATAAAATATGACTTAAATCTAATCTTGTCAAGCTCTTGTGAGCCAGTAGTGTAATGTCATGTACTGTGAGCCGAATGTATTATTATATCCCAAATGGAGCATTTAATGGAGAAAACAAAATGCAAAGCATTTGTCTATTCTGAATGGGAAATGTGCAAAAAATGAATAAATAAAATAAAAAAATGCCTGATGCTGACTTTTAAGCAATAATTATCTTCCAAGTCAGATGAGTGGGTTGTAAGATATTGCACCTGATGATTGCGAAGTATAAGAGAGCAATATGAAATTTTAAAGCTTTCAAAGGACATGTTCTGCATCAGTAATTTCCACACATTTAACATGCATAAAAGACAAATTTAAAATGAAATTAGAGGGGGGGAAAAACACTGTGACAGGATGATAGACGACTCACAGTAAGAAAACCACAACTAGCTCACTGTTAAGTTAGCATCTGTTTCACATTTCCATGTTTCAGTGTGTTTAATTAGTGTGGACTGCATTTGGTCAGCTTTAGTTCAAAATCAAAAACAACTAGGCTTTTCAGGACTGAACTGGATATGTCAACTTTGAAGACAGATTCTTTAAAATAGACATGAAACCTTTAGTCTATTTATAAATACACAGAAAGAAGTATTTTAGGTAGTTTTTGGTATAATAGGAACACCCTAGATTAGATAGGTGCAAAGAAATGCACAAGCCAAACTTGGGCTGTACTATTCAACACAAATTTTTGCGAAAAAAAAAAAAAAAGAATTCTTTGTTTCAACAAAAATACTCATCATCTCATGTTTTCTCAAGTCCAATTTCTTGCATCTTCTTTACATGTTTTGTCTCATAAGTTAGACGTTTTGTTATATGTCTAGTGCAAGGTAAGACAAAGTGCATATTTTATTCTGCCTGGGAAAAGTTTTTTTTGTTTGTTTTTTTTTTTAAATCCTGCCCTGTTTTAACTACTACTACAAAAAAAATCTGTTTACTAGTTCTCAGCAGCATCTGACACACTTCCAGTCAGTTGAGTGGGCTGTAACATATATAGCATTGTGAGGCGTAGGAGAGAGGAAAAAAAAATCTTCAAAGTTCTGAAAAGACTTGTTTTGTATCTGTAATTACCACATGCACCTAACATGCATAATGAACAATATAACATTATATAGTTAGAATTACAGTGAAATACTTTGTGGCATAACGCTCCAGTTTTCCCAGAAAAGAGGGCAGGGGGTCCGTCCCCTGTGATTTTCGGCTGTGCATAACAATGTTTTAAATCCTTGTTTCTACCCTTTGAAACAAGTGGCACAATGACCCAGATTGTAATTTAACCAACACTATGCTGCTGGTGTCACAACTCTAACTATACAGCCCTCTGGCTATGTGACTTGTACTGGGTAAAAGATTTCTTTTTATTTCTACTATTTGCTCCATTCTGTGGAGCAAAGTTCATTAGAAAATAACGCACAAATGATGAAATAACTCGAGCTCCCTGAAGGTGTAGAGAGACAAAGATCTCAACAGTGACCTTTGTTTTTTTGTCTTCATCATCCAGGGACATAATCCCTGTTTGGCTCTGCAGCTGGCATGCAACTGAGTCACGCGTCAGCCCTGATTAGAAGCAACAGTGGTCCGCGGGCCCCGTTCCTCTGCCAGAGCCAGGAGTGGAAAAGGCCAGGGCCACCACTTTCAGTTTGTGGGTATGACCTTGATGGGGTATGATAAAGAGGAAGCGACACGATTTGCAATCCCACACAATATCTGTAACCTTCCGCTTCCCCAGAATGCATGCTGCAGCCATTGAGCTGTGACACACATGTATGAAAAACACACAAACATCTACGCACACCACGTCAACTTTGCCCTCTTGTTATTTCAAGCAGTCTCCTTGGTCAAGTCACCCATCTCTCGCTGCGTTCTAGCTGGTGCTTTATGTTATGTCTTGATTCTGCATTTCTGTTTCATTCCAATAGACAAGAAATACCTTCGGGAGAAAAAAGGCTCAACTAAATAAAAGTGAAGTTATGTGATCTGCCACATTCTAATAGGTTTAAAAAAAATATTACAAAATTATTTAAAAAATGATTCCAATGACTTGATATTAAATAAGTTGCTGTGATGACAGCAGTGACACAATTTCCCTCTTTCTTAAATGCCCAAGCCTTCCCAAACTCTCACATTTTATTGGAGGCAGTAATGAAAGCAGATGCCTTGTGAGTCAGATCATAGCCACACAAGTGTGGAAAGTGTGGCCCTGAAAGCTCCTCCCACTCCAAAAAATAGCAACAGGATAATGGGAGAAATCCTAGCTATAGCACATTGAGTGAAAGTAAAGCTGAAATTTGATTTAAAAATCGGAATTGTAAGTATTAAGCTATAAGATTGGTAAATCCATTAAGAATTTGAATGCAATAAAGCTTAGTTCACCAAAGTCTGTAACTATGACCTTAGCAATACCTCATTTTGAATGGTCCCTCACCCTTTTCTTTCTTTGCAAAATCATTTATTTTGGTCATTCTATTCAATGAAACCTGAGGTCCTTGCATTACTAAAATGCCATGATATTTCTCATCAAAACGAGACGAAGTCTGTCTCCAAAAGCGCAATCTAGTAGTTGCTGTTAGGATGTGACCTTATCTAGTGAGGTAAGTGTAAGCTACTATTATGAATATGACATGAAGGTTAGTACTTCAAGCTTGACCTCAGTAATTAGTAGGTCTGGGCAGCATGACAATCTAATGGTACGATAATGTTGACCAGAAATATATAAAACTATTCTATAGTTATGTAAAACAGAAAACCAGCAATTATTCCTGCTACTGCTGAAATAGTAAAACATATTGGTTGCAATATCATAATATTTATCATTGTTTTGAAGCTTAGGCACAATGATACTCTATACTTTTCACAACTGGAAAAAAGTATGCAGCATCTGGAAATACTTCCAGAAGATCAGCTTTGCCTTATGCGTCTGAAAAGCTTAAGGGTGTCAGCTGACCATCAATGCGCAGCAACAGGTGGGGAAGCACTGAAAAATGTTTTAACTGTTTAAAACTTGGCTGAACCTTGACAAACCTCTTGTGTTTATGGTGGGATAGATTTTATGTATTTATTTTTATATATATTTTTTGTAAGCTAGGAAGTAGTTCTTGAGTTTACTTCTTGCCAGAGTCGACTAAAAAAATAATTCTGTTTGGGACAGCTGAACAAAAACACTCATTACTTTCTGGCTATGGGTCAGGTAGCATTTGGGTGCACAGTATAGAAACATTAAAAGAGTTATAGACAAGACACAAATGATTTGTAAGCACTGCAAGACTACAGAGTGTGCAAAGCCATCAGCCACTAATGACGCAATGTTTCCCATCTGCTTCGGAGCTTCCTATGGGTGTTAAATTAAAGGTCCATTACACAGTTTGTATAGGATTAAATTGATCTTAACTGTTTCTGATTTGATTTGGAGTCGGCAATTTAGGGATGTAACCAGATGTTGTGTTATATTGACTCAGTGAAAAAAAACTCTGCATTGTGCTGACCGACAACATCTATTTTCCAAAGGCACTGAAGGAGGACAAAACAGAAAAATACAGCTTACATGTACGCAATGGACTGTATAACTATTAGCTGCTAACTATCCTAAAGTTAGCATCTGCACTTTTTTAAAGACTGTATTTAATCATCTCTAGTTGAAAATCTAAAATACTTGAGCTGAAAAAACTAAAAGTGGGTAATTCTTCACTGGAGAGATCCAAGTTTGACATTCATTAAATATTTGTTCTATTTGTGAAAACACAAAAAGGAGCATTTTCAATGTCCAACGTAGATTAGAGACTCTTCAAACACTATGAGATTACTCTATTTGTATAAATAATATATAAAGTAAGGATTTTTACCCGAAATACTATTGCTTAATAATATCTTTTAAAAAATCTTGTTGTGTTCTTGTGAACCCAACTTCGTTTATTGCCTAATGTCTTGAGCTGGATGTTTTGCTCCATCCTGACAAAGACAAGTAACAGTATGCATCAGATCACAGGTGGAGCTGAATTTGCATAGCAAATTGGTTTGCAGGAGGTGCAAGGAGGGCAGCCACACTCCTTTTGAGAAGAGCGGCAGCAGCCCCCTTGGGCACCTCCCCTCAGTTTTTGGATAAATTAATCTAATTATTAAGGAGGAAAACATCAAGCTGTGATCAGAGTCGCTACTGTTCTATAAAAAAATATTCAAGACACAAAAGATACACAAAATAAAAACAAACACCAGTGAGGAGGAAAGTAACACCCAAATAGTGCACCATGACAATTGGTGCCTTCCCATAAACAATAGGTGGTGATTAAATAAGCTGTTTCCCTCTGCTCAGTCACAATAATCTAGTTATAATGTGTGGGGTTGTAAATTAGAACTGAGAATTAAATAAAGCAAATGTATTCGGAAGAAGATAGAGAACAAGCTGTAATTTGAGCCACAACAACTCCTAAAATGCAAACCACACAATTTGATTTTTGCAACCATAAAACGCTGGAAGGAATAGCAACTTTTCTCAAATTTTATTATCATATTTAAAGCTGAACTGGCTGCAACTGTTCCCTCTCCCATTCCTTCTGTTTTTATTTAAACTAGCTGGTCCTCTGGCACAGAACACAAAATCCCCCTCAATAATAAATAGGCTACCTCAAGCATTTTACAGACAAGGGCCCTGCCTGCTGCATGACTCAAAGACCACCTCAACTTCACTTTTTTTTTTTTTCTCCCCCTCTCTCCTCCCCATAAAATATTTAGCATCTTCACCAGTCAGCCTGGTACGTGGGATCTGTTGAAACCATGCCAGTTTTCTGTATGCATTCAAAGGAAAAGCCCCCACAGTATGTGGTGCATGTACAGCCCAACCACGGGGCATGTCTTCCGGCACGCAATTAGGCGACCTCATCCGCAAAACCGTGCTGAGATTTTGAAACCATACCTCTGTCCTCTTCCACCCAGCTGAGCTGACTGAAAATGTATTTAAATTCTGAAAGAAATCAGATCACCTTTACCTGCATAGAGGCTGAGATCTCCAAAAGACACCCCGAAGAAGTAGTAAATGAGAAGCCCCCGAATTGTGACAGAAAACAAATCACTGACATAGGAGAGAGAAAGAAAGAAGAAGGAAAAAAAGGGAGCACAGCCTCGCAGCTTTAAACACAAATGCACGGCGTGTATAACGTGGCTTTCCGCTGCGGCATGCCTTAAAAAAAGCAATTACCTCCGTCCGTAAGGTCGTTTGTGTGTAGGAGGTGCGTGGTGTCATTTACCTGTGCATCATCCAGCGATCCGACACATGGACACGGAGGGGAGGGTTGGATTATTCCAGCAAGGCAACAGAAAAGAAAAACACACACACACACAAAAAGCCCGGAAAGCACAATGGAGAGAGAAAGAGAGAGAGAGGAAGAGAGAAGGAAACGGGAAGGAAAAGTCCGAAAATTTCAGCAGAGATGAATGCGGCAGATGAATCCACGAATCCCGTTTTCAGGAAGAGTCTCCCTTATCTTTAGATGTTGCTGTGTAGATGAAAGCAGACAGGCAGGGAAGCCCAGCAGAGCTGCTCTGTGCAGACAAAGATGCTTTCTCTCCTCCGCCGCACTGAGGGCAGCAGCAGCAGCAGCAGCAGCAGCAGCAGAGCCGTCATCCCCCTCTCCCCCGACACTTGATGGTAATAGTTTAGTAGGTAGCTTATAAGGGTTGAGGGCGCGGTCAGCTGCTGTTGACCAATCCTCCACCCCCATCAAAACTATAACATCAACGTTGCCATGGAGGATTAAACTGCGTATAAATGTACCACGCGGGATCGTAACCCCGGCTTTGTGAGTGGGTGTATTTTAATTTGCCGTGATCAGGTATCCTGATACAGGAGGCATCTCATGTTTCCTGTTTCCTCTCCCTCCATCAGCCCCCCACGTCCTCCTCTCATCCTGCTAAAGTGCCCTTGAGCAAGGTGCAAGCCACTCACCACTTTTTACCCACTTCTTCCCTATTTTGGTGGATAACTTTTTATCCATCCATTAAAAATCGAAAGCTAACATTTAACTGCTTCCGGTTAGATTACTATCAAATAAACATAGAAACATCTGGTAACACACTAGACATTATTGATGATCACAAATGGCTCCTTTTAATTGCATACATTTTTAGTAAGCTTAATGTTACTTTATTCATTACAGATGATTGGGATAATTTTCTTACCCAACTGTCACCTATCAAGCTGCTAATTTGTACTGAAGTTTAGGAATCTGAAGGTAACAATAATTAATTTGACCATTCACTTTGCATAATGCAGGAGCTCCACAAGCAACAGACGTCTCAGCAAGAGAGTTGGGTTGCTTTCTTGGATTTTGAAGCTTCACCTTAACTCCTGCATCTGTGATTCATGTCTTCAGGGCAAATAAATAAATAAATAATAAAGAAAAAGTCCCCCACTGTTTTCTCCAACCGTAAAAATCTTTTGTCCTCAAGAGATTTGACTTGTCCATGTAGGTAGACACAAATTGCAGTTCATACTCAACAGATTTTAGTTAGTATCTTTTTAAGATTTAATATGTTAAAATAAATGACATTTCTTTCATAGTCAAATGGCAAAACTCAACCCAGGTTTAAAGTCCAAACATTTGCTAAATAAAATTACAAGCATATTTTGCCTCTTTACAAGCGTCAGATTCTGTTTTGCGTGCACTGGGGGTCTGCACTCTTAGATGAAATTTAAGCTATTTTCATACTCTGCTGATTTTTAGCTGGTTTCCATTGGCTTTACCATGACATAAAAATGAAAACCTTTTTATCTCATATTAAACTAAATAGATCCCCATGCAGTTCCTACAACAGCAGCCTGCCTAATTGGGAATTTCACTCAGGAAAATCCTTATGACTCAAGGGAAATGTATTCGTTGCGAATGATTTTATTTTCAACAGATCAGGATCAATTACATTCATTTCCTCTCGTCACTCCAATTTACGCTACTCGCTGACAAATGCATACAAAGTTCTTCAGTTGTCATTAGATCTTGCCTTTCACATTATGTGCAGGGATGACATGAGGAATGTGAGGTTTAGAAATTAAACATTTCTGACATTAACTTCACCAGTGACCAGACTGTAAGACTCAAAGTAAGCAACATAATTATAATGGATGCATGTCTAACTCAAACAATTTCCTCCACCTTTTTGGATGATTACAAACTCTACCCTTATCTCTCTCCACGTGGTTTCTAGAACTCTACAGGAGATTCCGGGTCTACTCTGAGGTTTTCCTCTCAGTGGGACATTCTGGGAAAACCTCCTAAGGGAGGCGTTTAAGAGGTATACTGAATTGATGCCTAAACTACCTATACTGACACAATGCAGCAGAGCAGTGTCTGTACTTCAACCCATCGATATATATTAATAAACATTACCACTATTACTTTTGTAATATATAATCAATGTCTCAACCTTCCCTCAGATATCAGAGCTCTTTGTGCGTTGAAAGTAATGGATTGAAAATACCAACGGAAAAACATTTGCAAAATGAAGAGATGAAATCCTGACGTGTCAAAGCGGGACATCCGAGTGTGTCCCGCTTTGACATAGCAGGACCTACTGTGGAACATCTTACTCCACAGTACCTTCCACAGAATGCCTCCAGGTCCACTTGTCAACCCTCTCCAGACACAGATCCAACTCATGTGGACATTAAAACCCAGCTCTTATGAACCTCTCAGCAAGTCAAAGGACACAAATCTGCCCATCCCGAATTCTTACATTCATGTGTTTTTCTTCGGTAGACATTAAAAGTTCTTCATAAATAAATTACACTTCAAACAGACAAGCAAGTTGGTATAAAAGTCCTCATACAAATGCATGTTAACACAATCCTGAAACTGTAAAGTACAAATTATTAAGAGGTAATCAAAAATTAAAACAACTTTCTATTACACTGGTGTCAATTACTGTGACTTCCTTTCAGCTAAGACCCAAGCTGAATCCTGTTTTATAACAATTTTATAATCCAATTTATTGGTCTGGGAGAGTTAAAAAAGAAAAAAAAGGTTTTGGGTCATTCTCTGCATTTCTGTGTAGAAGATGAAACATGCAGTGACAACCAATTTTTAAAAAATTATTTTTAAATAAAATAAAAACTTTCCCTTGTAGATGGGGTGTTAGCTTGCTTTTAAAAATATCAAAATTAAATTTACTGTATACACTACAAAAATAAATTCTTGCCACACAGGTAAATTACAGAAACCAATGTACAGTATATGCCTACAAATGTCCTCTCTTCACTGAATTGATTTTTTCCCCCCTTGAACCTTCAATTTATGACACTTTAGCACATTTGTTATACATAGACAATCCACATCTACAGTATTTATAAACACAGATTAAAAAAAACTGCGTGCATAAATCATAAATTAAAGAGATTTAAATAGCAGTTTTGGATTCACAAATAATACATGTCTGCTTTGTCAGAGTGAAGACAGCAAAGTAATGAGAAGGTGCTTGCTTTAAAACAAGAGTAGAAGGGAGAAAAGAGAAGGGAAAGAAAGACAAAGTTACTCGAGCTGACAGCAGCTCTCAACAATGGTTAGTCCATCAAAATAACTTGTTTCAGTGACAGCTTTGTGTCGTTTTTAGAGGTTAACCCCGAGATGCTCTGCCGGCAAAGCCAAAATGTTAAGCAAGCACTTCAAACACTTTTCTTTTTTCTTTTTTTTAAAAGAGCTAATCCTTTTTCAAATTGAGACATTTAAATTGTCTGTTTTAATTTGTAGGGTTCTTTGTGGTTAAATTGTACTCTATGAAGGTGCAAGCTGTCCTTTTTAGCACTTCATTTTCATTTCAGCTGTGTGAAAATGTTGATACTTTTCCATTTCGGGCTTAGACTCAAAAGGTTACAGCTATCAGGGAACCAGATGGAACGCTAAAAGCATTTGCTTTTGCTATGAGAAATTTTAAGCACGTTATTGTTTTGAAAAGTCAAATTTCATATCGTGTGCCTTGCACAAGCTCTGTCTGGGAGTGTAGACTATTTGACATATCAGTTCCAGAGAGCTGAGGTACGTCGACGACTTTACTTCCGGATAAAAGTCAAAGCAATCTTGACTCTCAGGGAGATATATAAATAATAAATGCTCAAAAATCTTATTTTTCCCTGCTAAACAATTCAGTCCAAGTGAGGAAGTAAGTAACACTTACTAGTAATGTCTGAGTAGGCGCCACAAAAAAACTCAAATTTAGGTATACAGCTTGGGCTAAGCGTGCAGTTATGCAATTGAAACCATTTCTTCGCTACACGCAGATTTAAAAATATGCATAAACTTCGCTAATTCTAGATACATTTCCTTTAACTAGTTCCAGACATATGTGCCTGGGATCATTGTTTGTTCTGGAAACCTCAGTAGGCGGGCTCATGGGAAACAGCAGCCGAATAAAAACCCTCAACTGGAACTATTTAGCTTGTTCATGTGGGCAGCTGCAAATGTCAAAGTTTTAGAAAAGAGTTGTTTTAAATGTATGCATTGGTCTCTCAGCAGCCAGGTGAAATGTCACATTTCCTTTTATCAGGGTTGACAGTTTAGGCCGGATTGTTGAAGCCAGCATATAATTGAATGTTCCAATAGGACAATGATCCCAAAACACATCAAAAAACTGTTTTGTCAGTTTTTAAAAACAGATCAATTGGATAATTAAAAGCTCCAAATTATATTTACAGTCACAACAATGATGAATGTACATCTGTAAATTTCTGACCAAAAAACTGGTCAGACCTGGTAATGCATTTGGACCCTGAAGAATAGCAACAAAGAGGCAGTTCCGTGGATTATAAATTATAATATGCAAATCTGTTATTGTTTTCAAGCTTTTATGTTCTTGTATTAAAAGTCCCAAAGTCATAATATTTTTACAGAAATATGATACAGGAAAACCTCAGCAAAGCCCACCAATTGGTTCTGAATAAAGAGAATAGTCTCCATTTGCCTGTCAGTCACATAGTGGGAAATGTGCAGTGAATTTCAAACAAAGTCCACTTCAGAGGTGTGACTGTTTCAAAGGCCTGTTTGAACGCTCAAACTTCAGAGGTTAGACACCCCTGCATAGTTTCTGGCCTTGTTTAGCACAGAAACTAGAAGTGGTATCAATTTTCTGTCTTCTTATCCTTAGAATGCTAATTCCAGTCCTCCTCAGGATTTTACAACTGGTGTTCAAAAATCTTTCGGATGATGAAGGTTAACTACTTTCTCACAATGTGTTTCAGTAAAGATCGACAAAGATGTTGAAGTCACTGATAAATATCGCAAATAAGTGATCAACAATGCACTGCTTTGCCGCCAAACAATGGTCAAAGATTTAGTTGTAGCATTGAAGTTGAAATGTACCTTTTAATAGTAAAGAGGATAATCAGTACCATAATTTCAGGCCAAGATATTGCTTGCTGATGTAAGTTGTTCCCCGTGGCGCCTCAATACGGGCCGCGACGTCATAAACAGCTCAAGAGACAATAACAAAAAAAAGCAAAAGGTGCTTACGCAGCTTTACTGATCCCAAGCATCTACAGATTTTACCAGAGTAGATTTGCTGCCAGCATCCAGCACCAGACAGCCTAACAAATACTGTTGTAATCCACCCATGTCTGCTTTTCCAAAACTATAGCACTGTAATACCCTCCAAATTCATTAGCACCTGTAGTAAATATGAGAAAAAAACAAAATCAAAAACTTTTAAGTGATGTTATTTTACTGTAGTAGCATAATTTCAGGAAAATCTAGAAAAATACAACCTTCAAATAATTTAATTAAGAAAAAGCCACTTTAATTATATATATACATACAGTATATATACTGTATATATACAGTATATATACAGTATATAAACACATATACACATAAAACAATTGTTGCATCTTAACAATTTAATGTAACCTTACTTTTTATTGTGTATTTTAAGGTACTAAGTAAATTTCAAAGTCCTTGAAATATAACTAGGACATGGAAAAGAGGTCCAGTTCTTTTAGCTACCCTTCAAAACAGGAAACACATGAGAACATGCTATTCAGAGAAGCCAGATGTACTGTACATGACTCAGTTAGAAAATGGCTACAAGTAGCTACTTGCCCAGATTTGTCAAAAAAGTGCCTTGCAAAATTATTCATACCTTTATACTTTTTTCACATAATAACAAAAATTGATTTTTTGTGATAGATGAACACAAAGTAGCGCATAATTGCGCTACTTTGTGTAGCTATGAGGTAGAAAAACTGTTTAATTGGAAGAATGTGCCATACATTTGTTAATCAAGTGAACTCTTTGTGTCTAATAAAAGAAAATGTTTGCTCTGGATTGGATTTAGGGATGTGTAAAAAATTACTTAGTTTTGGTCCATCACATAAAATCCCATTAAGATCGATTAAAGTTTGAGGTTGGAAGAAATTACATGTACAAATAATAATATTAATAAGAGCAACAAATGAAATGTTCATTAAAATAACTTGAAATGTGTCAATCAAAGCTTGGAGCGCATCCTAGTTTATCTTAAAAGCCCACACAGAGGAGAGAGGTATTAAAAGGCTCTAAAACCTCACAATTTAGAAAAAAACAGCTTTTTTTTTCTTTGCTGCGTGAAATCATGCTGCAATAAAAGATGAAACCAGCTTAATGCCTTTCACACATCTTTACCAGGAGTGCAAACAATTGTGGAGGGCGCTGCGGTTGTTTTGGGATCTACACAGTTTTAAGCATTTTATTGCGCCTCATCACTGTATGTGCTTTATGCTGCTTACTGGCACAAAAGCAGATTTTATTATGATGCTGTTTAAAAGCAAAAATGTTGTGCAAATGTAACCAAAGCTGCCAAGTAGAATATCAACAGTGTAGCAAGGAACAAACTCGACAGAATGGGTGCTTTGCTTTACCACACCGTGTCACAGTTAGCTTTAATCATACAGCTGTTGTTCCAATGTTGGAGTATTTTGGAAACCAGTGCTTTTGTTTTGGAACATCTGTGTAATTTCGATCTCAAAAACACTTTACCAAACAGATATGTGTGTGTGCGTATGTGTTTTAGTGCCTTGTCTGGGCCAATTATTGATTTTTGTTCCAATGTAAGACAGACTGAAGCTCTGCGGCCTCGTCGAGGAAATAGGGGTGCTTATCTGCGGTGCAGAGAGCTACTTTTTGTAATAAAATATTGAAAGGCCCATATTAGGAGAAAGCCCTCAGGACTTAAGTAAAGCACGCACGTTATTGAGCATTCTATCTGGGATTCAGCTGCAGAACAAGAACAAAGAACACTCAGACATCAGCTTACAAGACGTTTGTGGCTTGTATAGTCAAGACTGAACTCTAAACAGACAGCTTACTGATGATATGAGAGGCGAGGTGCAAGAAAACAAGGAAGCAGAGAAGCCAGAGGTGACTGCCTAATGACCTAAAAGCATCAAATAATAAATGTATAACAGGTCGATTGTTGATCTCATAATGGTTGTTGCATCAGTATCGCTTGTCAAAATATGAAATATCATGGAGAAAGTCAGAAAATCAATAATTACTTTCACTGACAGTATTTTGTCACTTCAGTCAGAAAATCCCAGGTGTGAACGATACAATTAGTGACTCCTGCTTTCAGCTTGGCAGCCACACTTTCAAGGTCTTTCATAAATCTTGCCTGTCATTCATTCCCGAATCTCTCTCTAGGACAAGTTACTTTTCCAGTGAGCACACTTTTCAACGCAAAAAGGCACATGTCTTTTGATTTTTGAAAATAATTCTAAAAACAAACAATATACACTAGGTAACAATTATAAGAGGTTAAAGAAATATTTTGACCATAAATAGCATACATTCTCATTCCATGTCAAATTAATTTAGAATAACAGATAAATTTAGCTTTTTGTAAAATTACATTTTATTAAAAAAAGAGAGATTGTAATATTGCTGTCAATGAGATTCTGGTTGGAATATGGCACAGAAAAAGAAATGAAGGTACCTTGTAAGTGAAGTTGCAGAATCTGACGTCTATGGTGAGAATGTGATTCTGAAAGCTTTTTCATCTATTTGGGTCTGGGATCTCATTTATAAAACCATGACCCACATTAAATGACTATTGATGAAACATGGAACTGAAATTAAGATTAATTATTTTCATTATATTTTTCCATCCTATTAATTTTCTCTTAAATTCTAGATAAGTAGTGTCATGTTTATATCAGAGCCTAAGCTTCTGGTTCCTTCCATCTGCTCATTTACTCACATGTTGCATCCAGGAATCAAGTTAGTATTTTACACTTCTCGGTTTCAGTGACACAACATTGATAATACTGTAGTCCACATGCTGGTGTCTTGTTCCATTTTCTAAATAAATCATCCTTAACCACTCTCAGGTTTGTTGTTTTTGCATTTTTGTCCTCTAGAACAGTGGTTGTCAAATGGGGGTACGTGTACCCCTGGGGGTGCGTGGAGGTACTGCAGGGGGTACGTGAAGCTTTTCAAAATATCTTTAAAAAATCAGTAGGCTCCTCATAATAAGTCTTGGGAAAAATTAGTTTGTAAAAAGTTTGATAAAATATAAATGTGTGTTCATGCACTGAATTATTATTTATGTATATATTTAATTTTGTACCATTACAGAGACCAATATAAATTAGCAGCGTTTTGCATATTTCAGTTTTGACTGGTTTTATACCTTCCTGGTGGTCACCGTCTTCTGTTTTTCTTTTTTGTTTAACCATGCAATGTTTGCAATATGAATGTATTTGTCAGGTTCACTGATATAAGTTGTTTGGCTTTAATAAATCAGACAGTGATTTTACAGCACTGTACCTCTTTTTAATTCCAAAAATGTTTTGCCCGTGTCAGGGGGTACTTGACTAAAAATATATTTTTAAGGGGGTACATCACTGAAAAAAGTTTGAGAACCACTGCTCTAGAACATTACATTATGACAAAAGTTGAGAATAATTCCTACCTGAAGAGAGAAATGCAACCTTTTGATGTTGGGAATCATGGCTCCAAACTCCAAGGATTTGACCCTCTTCTGCTTCACAATGAGTTATTAACTGCTCCAGCTCATCCTAGAGGTAATGGTCTGAAGGTGCCTAGAACAACACGAACACAATCAGTGACAAGGAGCAGCTGTGAGGAAGTCCAATTCACACTGGGAACAGTTCAACTTTGTGCAAAGCATGTATACAATTGTCAGTTTGGTCTCACAAGGCTGGATACTCCTTAAAACTTACCCCCCACACTAGAGCAGAGCAGCACCAAAAAGGACTCTCTATTAATTATCTAAAACAAAAAAACAAAACAAAACAAAAAAAAAAAACAGATGAAACTTACAAAGCAAAAAAAAAAAAAAAAACAGTTTTATGAGTTTGTAGCAGAGGTGGGGACTCGAGTCACATGACTTGGACTCGAGTCAGACTCGAGTCGTTAAAATCACGACTTGAGACTTGACTTGAAAAAATGCTCAAAGACTCGGACTTGACTTTGACTTTCATGCCATTGACTTGGGACTTGACTCGACTTGAAGCTGTTTACTTGAAAAGACTTGATATTTTTTACTCAAAGTCTTAAAATTTAAAACACATTATTTATAAAGTGGCGTCATTAATTAATTTCACTCATTCCGTATCAATATGCGCAGACCGTCACTATGGTTTTCCTCTCTCCTTATGTATGTATGTGTACGTAGCTGCAGCACAACCAATCAAATTAACAGGATTTGGACGTTTAAAAAAACGCGGCAAAGCTACAGAGCTCAGGGAACGAAATACGAAATAACCGCTCGAATATGCTAATTTCTTTTGGCTACGTAGGTTATGAACTTTCGACTAAAAAACGAACTGCAACTTGTAAAACATGCAAGAAGAGAATATCGGATGGAGATGCCACGACGTCCAACTTTGTCCGGCATTTGAAGCTTCACAAAGATCGGTAGGTGGCGCTTTTCTTTTGCTGTAAGATAGCTGACTTTAGCTAACTTCGTGTTAGCATGTGTACTCCGGGTTAAATTGGTGATTATTTACCATAAATCCGGTCCTTCGAATGCCTCCACAAATAATGTGCACCGTGTTAGCTCAGGAAGCCGGTAGATAGTGAGCGGGGCTCCGGAACAGAAAGCAGATCCTGGACCTGAACACAGGGAACAGAGTCTCTCTGTCCCATCATGATGATGAACCGGGTCTAGTATCATCTAAGGATGGTTGGTGTATTTGAAGACATCTACGTTGGGAAATTATATTGACAATATATTGTTTTGACAGGTCAGAGAAAGAGGAAAAAAACTGCTGTTATGGTTCTTTGTATTGTGCTGTGGAAATGTCAGCATTTTCCTCTTTTTTTATTGAATATCAAGTTTAACAGAACTGGGCAATAAAGTGGTCCAATTTAAAAATGTTTTTATACTTTGTGTTCAGCTACACATGTTCTATCATTTGAGATAAATACATATTTTAAAACGAACAAATGGTCTATTATTTGAATTTTATGTATAATTGCAAATTATAAAAAAAAATAAAAACGACTCGAAATGACTTGAAATGAAAGGTTCCTGACTTGAGACTTGACTCGACTTTTGCCTGTCTTTACTTGAGACTTGACTCGGACTTGAGGACAAAGACTTGAGACTTACTTGAGACTTGCAACACAGTGACTTGGTCACACCTCTGGTTTGTAGCTTCTAAAACCTTTTCTGTTAATCAAAATTGATATATGGCTATGTTCACACTGCACCCTCTAATGACCCAAATCCGATTTTTTTGCATTAAATGCGACCTGTATCTGATCTTTTCACGACAGTCGAAACAACACCGATCAGATGTTTTTGAATGCGAAGCAGGCCACTAAGTATAGATCTTTTCAAACGTGACCAGAATCTGTATGGCCACGTCACGTTCATACGACCTAAACGTCATTGATACTCGACAAATGTCACTATTCTGCACAAGCTGGAAAAAAACAGAACAACCACCATGGCGGATGATAATGATTATTAAATTGTTAATGTGCTGGCTCCGATCGGACAGCTTCAAAATCATAAGATATACTCCACCATTAGCATCTACGTCACATGTTAGCATAACACAGAGCACGCTCTCTGCGTGACGTTATTGCGCCCACTTCTGCGCATGCGGGACACTAGATCGTTTGCAGTTCAGGGGGACTCGTATATATTTGTAAGTTGTGAACGACCACGAAAAAAAACCCAAACAAAAACAGGTTTCTCAAAGAAAAAAAAAAAAAATCATAATTGAGTATTGAGGTCTGCAGTGTGAACGTTAGTCTAATACTAAGTAGATGTATTAGGAATGTAAATCAAACAGACCAAAAATACCAATGTATTCAGTACATTTTAAAATGTGAATTTTCCCAAGGCTTAAATTTTGCCGATGCTCAGGAAACACTCCCTCAAATTTGAACGTTTCAGTACAGTTATGTTTTGATTTTTGGATAAGCCCAATGTAGCAAGGACATTTTGGTATAATATACAGCAGCACTTTAATAGGAATGGAACTGAAAAACTTATTGTGAAGAATTTGTGCAGCGAGGAAATCCAAATATGGGAGAAAAAAACAATAGCTTTCAGAGCACACACTGGAGCAACAAGGGGCAGGAAGAAAACAGAAAAAAATCAGCAGTGAAGTTGATTATTGAGAGGTGATTACTGGTGTAAAAACAGTGAGTCTGAGTAACTGGCCTGGGAACAGCTGATAAAAATTATAGGGCAGCATAAACACAGGTACTAAGAGAACTGTATCAAAGGAAAACTTTGCTTACTCACATCACTTAACAAGGTTTCTGAAATATTCCTGAGTTTTTAACATAACATTAAGCAGTTGCTGCAAATATGTTGGTCTCACATCTATTTTTAGATCTCGTGTTTGTCAACCTTAAAAGTATTCTATTGGATGGGGCTATGGTGACTGTGGAGGTCAATGCAATACAGTGAGCTCATTATGTTTAAGACAGTAGTTGAAGATGTTTTCACCAGCCAAACACTGAGAGTCAGATGATCTGTACACTGTGGTCGTCATGGTGATAGTGATCTACAATTCAGGTAGGCTGTAGAGTTAAGGGACCCAAAACATCACGAATGTCACAGCTGAGACTGAGATTTATTGGATGAGATAATATTTTTGCAATCTGTTATTGTCTGTTATTTGCATCTGCAAATTGTAGCCTCAGATATCAGGAGTCACACCCGATGTGTTTTCTGCTGCCGTAGCACACACCTTCGTATTGCATGTTCAGAGATGGCATTCTGCATACCTTAGTTGTAAAAAGTAGCAATTTGAGTTGGTGTTGCTATTCTACCATCTTGAACCCGACTGTTCATTCTTCTCTGAATGCTTACGTCAAGCAGGTGCTTTTATCTGCACAATTTGTTTTTCCAGGCCATTCTCTGTAAACGTGAGCTGGTTGCGTGTTAAATGGCAGCAGATCAGCAGCTTCTGTAATACCCACAGCAGCTGGTCTGGGACCAAACAACCCAGCCACATCCAAAGACACCTAAATCCTGTTTCTTCCCTTTCTGATGCTATGTTTAAACTTCAGCAAGTTGTCTTCACGATGTGTAGACGCTTAAATACAATGACATGCTACCACGCTAAGTGGATAGTTTGTTATATGTGTTAACAAGCAACTGAACAGGTGCACATATAAAGTGGCTGGTGAATGAACGTAAACACTTCAGGGAAACATGGGGGAATATATCTAGACAAAAACACACATAAAAACAGAAACAGAAAAGAAACAATTACCAACTACAAGATGAAAAATCATCAGAGGAATGACAATATAATGCAAAAGTCAGACAAACCAAATTAATTCATGAATGCTAACTAATCTGTATAATTTTTTTATTGTTACAGAATTTTTTTTATTCCTGTTAGAAACTGGATAAACTTAAGCCACACATGTACAAATAAGGGAGAACATCTGTAGCTGGTCATTACTCTACATCTCTGTGTCAATTTGTAAATTTAATTAGTTGATAATGCTCACTTCTAACAGGTGCAGCTGCTGGTGCTGCTCCACAGTCTGCTACAGAGCAAAACCTGGCTTTCATTGTGAGATTACCTTATGCACCAGCAGGTGACAGTATTCCTACTGCTCTCCGTCCACCCAAACCATTGAGGATATCACAGACAAAATAAAGCCTTTGACCCGAGTTAAACATGCTGCAACATAAGCCCATCTAGATGAAATGTTCTGCAATTCGCCACCAGAGAAAGCTTGTATACAAGTTGAGGTGTTACAATCTCAAGTGCGACAGAGAGCATTTATGTGATGGTAAAATAATGCATGATTTTTAAATTTTTCTTTAAAGATAAGAACGGCGTGACTTGTGTAATAAGCTCCTCTGAGTGAATATTTTACTGTAATTACAGAATTTTAGTGGCATTTCTCAGCTTTGCAAATTAGCTCTGGCTCAATCAGACTGGCAGTACTAGACTTTGATTGAGCCATTCTGGCCCATGAATAAAGCATTCACTGCATTTCTGGTTGTGCGTTTCAAATTGTTGCTCCATCTGGATAGTGAACCAGTTCCAAACTTTTTGCTGCACCTAACAAGTTTTCTTGTATTTATCTCCATCCGTCTTCTCATAACATTTGACTGGCTTCAATTGCTTTGCCAGAACAAAATATCATCCCCACAGCATAATGCTACCACCACCAGGTTTTGTGGTGGTGGCAGGGTGATGTGTCTATCACACATTGTGCTTTCTACATGTAGGTCAGAGTTTGATTGCTTTCTTCTTGCCGCTGAAGGTCAGATTTGTAAACTGAGTCCACAGCTGTCTTGCTGACACATTCTTCTACCAGATCTAGGCAACACCTCCAGTTACCCAACCCTGCCTTAAGTACAGCTTTATCCCTGCCATGCATTGTGTGTTCCATGGTCTTCATAATATGTTTAAAAGATTTATTTTTTGACTCAGATAAGTTATGATAAAGTTTATTATACGCAAAGATCCAGTATGTCTTGTTGATTTTTCTTGTAAGAGGAAAAGCAGATTGTTGATTAGAAAGTTGCCTAACGTGTTGCAATTTATCGATAGAAGGGTGAAGTGCTGATTGATTTTGAATGGTTGCAACAAATGCTTACGGTATGCAAGGTGAGTGTGTTGCCACAAGGTTAATTTCTCAGATTTCACTCGTGTGTTTGAAGAGGAAATATAAAAACTTCCACTGTGCTCCGATGTAAAGATGCAAAACAAAAATGTATTCCACAGTTTTGGCGTCCTCCTTTACAAGAGCAATTGAATCTTAGATAACCTCCACAAAACAAACTACGTTTGAAAAACCGTGTGGCTCTATCTACTTTACAGCGTCTTCCCTCCTCTGCTATCTATCATTGTTATCGCTCCAGCATGGCACACCCCATTTGCATAAATTGCGAAGAGGCCAATTAAGCTATAAAACATACAAACTTCTAATAAAACACTTATTCACAATAAAATATTATGAAATTACCTACATGTAACATAATAATTTTACCTAAACCTCAACTACAAATGCACTCATTGAATTACTAATTAAACAAATAAGTTTTAACCGTAACTACATATTTCAGACATTAACTTGGCTTCCACAGTGGGGTGTGTTAGTCCAGGCTTGTGTCCAGAAGGTGCTTTGCAGGTTGAGGCACAGAATGCTTGGTGACTAGAGGTGAGCATTTGCTGCAGACAATAGAGGGAAACCACGGCCCGAATACTGAACGATTCTCAGAGAGCTCCTATCTTGGCCCAAAAGGTCCTAATTTAAGGCTACGTTCACACTGCAGCCTAAGTGAAAAAACCCAAATCCAATTTATTTATTTACTTAATGTGACCTATTTCTGATAACAGTCTGAACAACACAGGTAGGATTTTTTCTGATGCAGCCCAGAGCACTTGGATATGTGGACCTAAATCCAATACATATCTGATCTTTTCAAGTCTGTACATCCAGGTCCCATTGATCCGACCTGAAACGTCATTGATACTCGACAAACGTCACTATTTTTGCGCTCTGATACGCGCACGCGGGAAGAAAATTAGCAACCATTGAGGATTAAGTTAATGTGCTGGCTCCGGCCGAACGACAACTTCAAAATCGCAAGATAAGCTCCACCACTAGCATCCACGTTTACCTACGCAAACACTGAGCACTTTCTTTTTTTTCTTTTCTTACAGTGGTACTGAGCACGCTTTCTATGTGTGACCTCATTGCGCCCTCTAGTGCGCATGCGGGACACAGATCGTTTGCAGTTCACGTGCAAGTCGCATATATTTAGAAATGTGAACGACCACGCATAAAGAAAAACAAAATCAGATTTCACAAAAAAATAAAGAGCATCAAGGCCTGCAGTGTCAACGTAGCCTAAGAGTCAGCTGTTGACGAGACAACAGAAATTCCCATCGTAATAAGGAGACCATGGGTAATGTGACGCTGTCTTCTAGGGAGGATTGGTTCTTCTTCTTCAACTTCTTTATGATGATTGGTAAGCTTACTGGAGCATTACCGCCACCAACTGGTAAGAAGCATAGACCAAATGTCATATCCGTACTTTCCACGGTCTTAAAAAATAAGATATGGTAGGTTTTCTTCTCGAGCCTTTCTGAATTAGATCACTAAGGTCCAGTTTTAACTGTGATTGGTTGATTCACAAAAAAATAAAAAATAAATAAATGTGTCCCAAACAGTTGATAGAAATTTAACGATCTTTGAATATAGGCTGGATTAATAAGTGTGTCATGATGATGAAACTATGCAAAATTGAATGAATCACCACACGGCATCAACCTTATTTACATCATCATTACTGTGAATTGTTACAACTTCTCATCATGCTGGTCATTTTACAAAGTCATCTATTTGACATTATGATCAGCTTTTAGCTGTGACTGTTTGCTTGTATAAACTTGTTTGAGCTGACAAAACTACCAACATAAAATGAAGAAAAGGAATCCAAACCATACGGACAGAGGTGCAGGGCCGGCTGCTGGCACGGCTCTATCCATTTTATGGAGAATAGCTCTCCTGTCAATCTCTCTGCCACTGAGTGTCCCTGCTTAAGACACTCAGTGGTTGTCTAGAAATTATTTGAATTTTCTTGAAATGATGTCAGGAGCAACCTTTAGTCTTATAATTCTTTGAGAATAAGGACCAAGGAATTCATATAAATCCTTGTGGTAAAGAGTTGCAGAGGAGTTCTGGGTGTTTGTGTGGGAGATTCTAGTTAGAGATCATCAGCAAAAAATGGCATCTAAAGGTGACCATGAGGTTGCTGCACTTATATCGCCTGCCTGATGAGAAGATAGGGATCAGGTGCTCAGACACCACAGCAGAGCATCCATACCCACTTAAGGAAAGCAAGTGCAGCAGGAGATGAAAAACAGATTGTGTGAATTTAACCATCCAGTAATACTCTCTGACAAACATTGATCTCTTCTCAGAACAAAATATTTATACTGAGTTGAAATTACAGACAGGTGTACTCTGTTTACTGATGAGGCCATTTGGCCAGTTGGTTGCATTGGATTTGATTTTGTGGTCGTAAGTGTTATGTTGTGGGGAAAACCTCTAGAACTAGTTTTGCAGACAGAGTTTGCAGCAAACAAACCATTTTTTTTCACATACAGAAAAAATATATTTTGCTTAAACCTCAGGGATGAATTAACATTTCACACAGAAACACACAACAGCAAATCCCAAAGTGCTAATAAATTTTACATCTCAGTTTTGGTGAGATGTAAACAAAGATGAAGCTTCCCTTCAGCAAAAGAAGGGAAACAGCTAACTGTGTGTAACAATGTTGATGTTCCTGTGTGACATGAGGTTTTAAGATCAAATCATTTGGCTGTTTTGCTCTTGTATACGATATCTATAGAGGAGTCCTGTCTTGTCCTGCATTGTTGTAATGTAGAATGTAGACAAGTATATAACCATGAGCTGAAAATACAAAATGAGAGGCTTAGATTGCACTAGTGTGTGAGAGAAGAAAAGACTTTCCTTTCTTCACCAGATTTTTGTTACTGTCGTTTTTAATTTTTTAATCCTTTCATCCTTTTAGTCCCATGACATCTCTGATCTAATATTGTGGAAATAAGAGATGTAAATCCTTCCTTCATCATGAAAGGATTCAACGACCAGCCAAAGGCAAGAATATGAGGCAAATAAGAGAAAAATAGAAGCAAAAAGAAAAGGAAGCCAATGCATGACCTGAAAGCTTGTGAAAGGTTACGAAGAAACATCATGTTTATGACATTGAAGTGCGAGACAAATATTACACCTGCAAATGTAGCACATCATTTTGTATGACAGCTTTCAGATATGTTTACAGCAGTGTAAGGAGAAGGAGTGGTGGGCTTGTTGCTTTACAGTTTTTCATCCTACAAACACAAAAAAAGGGGAAAACAAATCTTCCCTGAAGTTTACATCATAAAATGGAGCAACAACAACAAAACAACATGATCCATAAATAATGTCACCAAAACCTTTCTGCAGATGCTTCTTTTTAAATGTCAGGCAAATATGTTTTTTTTTTTTTTCACTTTTTGTTTGCATGTGAAATATAAATTGTTTGCATCCATCAAAAAAACATAAAAGATGGGAAGCAAACTCTAAATTGTGAAAAGCACCCATAGAAAATTAGGACACCCCAAAAAATAATTAAAATAATTACATAATTCAAAAGTAAGTCAAACATTCATAAATATATATAATTGTTTGCTTTAACTAAGCTGATTTAGTCCTGAAATTACTTTATGAGAAGTAGGCAGTTGTTTTAGCTGGTGGAAGTAGCCGTGGGTCCTAAAATAAATGTCAGTTAAACTGCTGTGTTTACAGAAATCTTCATCCATATTGATGCATATAATTATGCTGTGGATACAGCAGATGCTGTAAGTGACACAGGATCAAATTTTGAGTAGGTTGTTTTCCCAGCTAACTCTGATTCTTTTATCGTTCAACATTTTTCATTAAGTGTTCTGTCATCTTTGCTTAGCAGCCAGTCTCTGCTGCACTAAACAGGCTGAGCGCTGCTTTTTGTCCACTAGTTGCACATCTGTTTTAGAAAGCAAGGTGTAGCAACTGATTTGCTTTCATTGAGCAATTTGTAAAGCTGTTATAATCTACTTAACTGATTTACAATTTTTATGCTACACCTAGGCCTGTTGCGATAAACGATATCGTATGATAAATTAAAACTACCGACATCATTTTAATTATCGGCATTATCGTCTCTTCCGGCCTTTTCCTCTTTCTGTTAATGACACTGAATGAAAAACGGCTCAACTCCGATGCTCTCCACTGACCCTCCCTTCCTCATTTCCTTAGTGTAAAGCCCAGCGCACACGACACGATCTTAGAGTTGTCGGCCGATTGTCGGCCCATTTTCAAAACCTGACAGATCACACATTAGCCGACAGAAATCCTAGGTATAACGGTTTGATCGGTTCGTTCCTGTCATGTGGTGTCCAACAATGGGCACAAAATAATGGCTACAAGTCCAGTGAACTAATTTTAAAACCAGGCATTAATCAATGCTTTACTACAATCTACCTGCAATGCATGTGGCTAGTGTCAGCGTAAAGTCCTGACTGAATGAAAATCATTAGAACCTATTTACGTCACGTTAACGAAGAACAGCTGAAAAGTTACCGGTTTCGCTCCAACTCCTCCCCTTGTCATTTCTATATTCTTTGCATGTTGAATAAACATTAATGTTGTTTCCACATATCATCTCCGATGTCCGCTGGACTTCGGGTTGCGCCATGTCAGCTGTTTGGGATTCCCCTCCGTAATTTCCCCTCAGAAAACACAGAGGAGAATCCGCGCTTTCTGATTGGCTACCTGTCACATTCAACAGGCTGCGTTAACGCTCCCAGTCGGGGAAAATCCCTGATTTAGATCGGAGCGGCAACGATGATCTACCGTAACACACCACACAATCTTAGAAAGACCAACGTTTTAAGATTGTTGTAAGGGGAAAAATAGGAGCAAAAAATCATGTAGTGTGAACTATTGCATCAGGTAGTCGATGTGCCCATCTTCTCTATTTAACTCTAATTATTACTGAAGGGCAACATAATATACAGACTTCATAATCTGCACTCTTTTGGTTGAATGCAGTATTTATTTACACTTTGGCTTTATGTTGTTTAGTTTTTATTCAAGTACATTTTTTATTAATGAGACTGAGAATCCATTTTATTTTTGTTTTTGGTTGTTTTGTTTATTTTGTTTACCAGTTTCAGTGTTTAGTGTTCTTTTGAAAATAAAGTGTATCTAACTTTGGCAGGAAATCGCATGGATTATTACATCATTTTCAGTGTAAAAAGGTCTTCAAACAATATTATCGTTTATCGCAATAATTTTTGAGACAATTAATCGTTCAGCAAAATTTGCTATCGTGACAGGCCTACTTATTATTAACACTGGATTCATATTGCAGGCTTTTGTATAGTTTTGAGATCATGCCTTTTGTTGATTCACCTTTTGCTATTGATAATAAAATTTCTTCAGTCTTGGTCATATCTATTGAGATTTTTTGCCATTCACTATGATTCTGGAGATAATGTCTAAGTTGCAAGTATCTGTAAAAATCTGTTTTTTGTGGATTAAATTCCCTTTGGATTTGTTCAAAAGATTTCATTATTGATCCATTAAAAAGCTGTGCTATAAATACCAGTCCCCCTTTTGTCCATCTCTCAAACCCTGTATCCATAGTAGCTGGGGTAAAATCTGGAATCTTCGCTATTTTTACAATTTTTGATATAGAGTCAGGGAAATTCAATTTCTTTTTTATTCTTGACCAAATGTTAATCGTTTCCTTAATCCAGCAATTTTGAATTTTGAGATTTCTTTGAACCCTCCTTGTTGTAAAGGGCAGTGACTCTAGGGACAGATTTGGGCAGGCTCTTTGCTCCATATATACCCATATTGTCTCTTGATCCTTTGCTAACCATAGAGCTATGGCTCTCAGTTGAGCAGCTAAATAATAATTCTTTAATTCTGGTAAACCTAACCCTCCATTACTCTTTGAAGACTGAAGTATTTTAAATTTGATTCTTGCCTTTTTATTTGCCATACAAACCTTGATATTCTTTTATCCAACTCTTTAAAAAAGGAGTTAGGAATGGAAACTGGGAGTGATTGGAATACAAACAGTAGTCTTGGTAATACATTCATTCTGACTGTTTCTACCCTCCCCCTGAGGGTCAGCGGTAGGATCTCCCATCTTTCTAGGTCTTTTATAATTTCCTTCTTCAGTTTCTCATAATTTGCTTTGAATAATTGTGAAGTTCGAGGTGTGATAATTATGTCCAAGTATCTAAATCCTTTATCGGTCCATTTGAACTTTACTTTATCTTTTAGCTGTGCTGGGCATTCCCCTGATACCATCATTGCTACTGATTTACTTATGTTACTCGCATACCCAGAGATATTCCCATATTCTTTAAGGCTTTCTAGTAGAGCTGGTACTGACCGGAGTGGTTCTGTTAGGAGTACTAATAGATCGTCGGCAAACAGTGATATTTTATGTTCCACCCCTCCCTCGTCTCTTATTCCCTGGATTTGTTTATTCTGTCTTATTGCTTCTGCCATCGGTTCAATATTAACTGCGAATAGTAGAGGGTTTAGACAGTGCCCCTGTCTAACTCCTCTCTTGAGATCAAAAAATTCTGAACAGTACCCATTAATTCGAATTCGGGATTTTGGATTTTTATAGATTACTTTCACCAATTCAACAAATTGCTGTGAAAATAGAAATCTCAATAATGTCTGGTATAGAAAACTCCATTTTACCCTGTCAAAAGCCTTTTGGGCATCTAAACTAATTAAAAGGGAGGATAATGATTTAAATTTTGTATATGAAATTACATTTAATATTCTTCTAATATTGTTTGCTCCCTGCCTCCCCAGAATAAATCCCGTTTGGTCTGGTTTAATCAATTTAGCTATATATTTTTGCATTCTTTTTGCCATTATACTTGTTAGTATTTTTAAATCGTTGCATAATAAGCTCATGGGTCTATAGCCTTCACACATAGTTGGGTCTTTACCTTCTTTATAGATTACCGATATAATGGCTTCAGACCGTGATTTAGGGGGGTCCCCCTCTGTTAGTGCATAGTTGAATACCTTACATATTGCTGGCGCTAGTTCTTGGCTAAATGTTTTGTAGAATTCCCCTGGCAGTCCATCTGTCCCCGGAGATTTGTTGTTTTTGAGGTTTTTAATAACATTCATAATTTCCTGTGAAGTTATAGGTCGGGTCATTTCCAGCGACTCTTCTTCTGACAAAGTTGGGAGATTAATCTTTTTGAAAAAAGAGGATGTTACATCTTCCTGAGTGTTTTTGTCCGTATTATCATATAGTTTTTTATAGTATTCTGCGAATGCTTCAGCTATTTCTTTGGGTTGTGTTTTAGTCTGCATTGTTGAGGGGGGGTTTATTTTGGGGACATGTCTATTTATTTGGGCTTTCCTAAGTTGAAATGCCAAAAGGCGACTCGCCCTATTGCCCGACTCAGAGGTCAGTCCTGACTCGGAGGCCGGTCCCAACTCGGTCCAGACTCAGAGGCCGGCCCCGAGTCAGAGGCCGGTCCCGAGTCAGAGGCCGGTCCCGACTCAGGGGCCGGTCCCGAGTCAGAGGCCGGTCCCGAGTCAGAGGCCGGTCCCGACTCAGGGGCCGGTCCCGAGTCAGAGGCCGGTCCCGAGTCAGAGGCCGGACCCGAGTCAGAGGCCGGTCCCGAGTCAGAGGCCGGACCCGAGTCAGAGGCAGGTCCCGAGCCAGGAGCCGGTCCCGAGTCAGAGGCCGGACCCGAGTCAGGGGCCGGACCGGACTCAGAGGCCGGACCCGAGTCAGAGGCCGGTCCCGAGTCAGAGGTCGGACCCGAGTCAGGGGCCGGACCGGACTCAGAGGCCGGTTCCGAGTCAGAGGCCGGACCGGAGTCAGGGGCCGGACCGGACTCAGAGGCCGGTTCGGAGTCAGAGGCAGGTCCCGAGCCAGGGGCCAGTCCCGACTCAGAGGCCAGCCCCGACTCAGAGGCCGGTTCCGAGTCAGAGGCCGGACCCGAGTCAGAGGCCGGTCCCGAGTCAGAGGCCGGTCCCGAGTCAGAGGCCGGCCCCGACTCAGAGGCCGGTCCCGAGTCAGAGGCCGGTTCCGAGTCAGAGGCCGGTCCCGAGTCAGAGGCCGGTACCGAGTCAGAGGTAGGTCCCGAGCCAGGAGCCGGTCCCGAGCCAGGAGCCGGTCCCGAGCCAGGGGCCAGTCCCGAGTCAGAGGCCGGACCCGAGTCAGGGGCCGGACCGGACTCGGAGGCCGGTCCCGAGTCAGAGGCAGGTCCCGAGCCAGGAGCCGGTCCCGACTCAGAGGCCAGCCCCGACTCAGAGGCCGGTCCCGAGTCAGAGGCCGGACCCGAGTCAGGGGCCGGACCGGACTAAGAGGCCGGCCCCGAGTCAGAGGCCGGTCCCGAGTCAGAGGCCAGCCCCGACTCAGAGGCCGGTCCCGACTCAGAGGCCGGTCCCGACTCAGAGGCCGGCCCCAAGTCAGAGGCCGGTCCCGAGCCAGGGGCTGGACCGGACTCAGAGGCCGGTCCCGAGTCAGAGGCCGGTTCCGAGTCAGAGGCCGGTCCCGAGTCAGAGGCCGGTACCGAGTCAGAGGTAGGGCGAGGCTCAACATTTGGTCCATTGTTAAAAACATCTTGACTCTCTTCCAAATCTTCTCCACAGCAGACAGCCTGTTCAATCCACTTCCACACTTTTCTAATGTAATTTTTCTTAAAATGAATTTTCCTTGGACGTGCCAGGGTTCTTCGGAAACATTCGGTTAGTTTGTAAATCACTATCGGGTTTTCACTTTTTAGCATCTTAAATAATAATTCTTGAACTACGTCATCATTTCCGCTCAGAAGTTGAAATATGTCCTGGCCGAGTTTTGTCTCCATCTCCTCAAAAAATACAAAATCTATCTGTTTTACTGCTTCCCAAAGTTTTGGACCAAGCTTCTTGTGGACGGGGTCGGTGTCCTTCATTTTATAAGCGCCATAGCTCGATCTGTAACTTGATATATAAATTAGTCTCCAAAATATTCTTTCCACCATATTTTTTCTTTGAGCTTCAGTCCCCCGTTTAAATCCCATTTCATTTGCGTCCTTCAAAAACTGTTCTGGATCCATTTCTGCCTGAGTGTAAGACTCACTCAGGCAATTTTCATCACTATACAAATCTTCATTTGGAAAAAATGTCCTTCTGATTTTTATTTTTGTAGCTGTAAACATTTTCTTTTTAGGAACAGGATCCTCCAAGTGGCGTATGAATTTTCTCACTATAAATACATGTCCTTCTGGGTAGTCGAGTAGGGCAACCAAATTAAGTGCTGAAGCATAGTGGAACGCGTCCCTCGCAATACTTTGAAAAATTTGTTCGCTCAGTTCCTCTGCTACATCTGAAAGTACGTCCACGTTTATTTCCCCTGTTTTCCTCAGCAGTAAGGCCAAAAGTTTTTTGTGCTGTTCCGAAAAGATTTCTCTGACGAGATGCATGGTGGGGCCGTCTGCCACTTTCTCTATTATTTTCCAAAGGAGTTCTCCAAGAAATTTCTTCTTCCTATAATCTGGGGTGGTTTGCCCAGGATGAACTCTGTTAGAACAAGTCTTTCTGACTTTGCTCCAAAAGGAGACCTTGGGTCTCACATAAACGTCGCTTTTGTTGCTCATCTTTATTCCGTCAGCTAAAGTGTCCAAATGAATTTTGTGTTGACTGACCGGAGACTCAACTGATCAGTTGGTGATGTCATGGACTATGACATCACAGAGGCATCCTTAGAAGGGCCTGGTGGCACTGACATCATTTTAAATCAGGCTGATGACATCATTGTCAGCAGCATGGCAACTGTTGCTGGGGTACTAATAGCTCACAGTGAGCATGCGCTATGAAAATAAATAATCTGTGGGCACTAAATACATTATTCCCACAAGTCTGAACTGGAAGTGACCTGCGCAGCTTCGCCAGAACAGGTTGGGCCAGGGAACCATTGGTCCCTCCACTTTACCGCCCTACACATTTTTATTAGTGTGAATGCTGTAGGCATTCATTCACACTATTGAGTTCCACTTTCCTGGTTGCTCCGTAAATTTCGCCACGCTTCTTCTCCTGCATACTTTGTGCTATTTTCACCATTCAACTTTTATACTACTCAGCTTGCTCTCCTAATGCCGGCTGTATCTCTTGACTCCTCCCTTCCTCATTTCCTTAGTGTAAAGCCCAGCGCACACGACACGATCTTAGAGTTGTCGGCCGATTGTCGGCCCATTTTCAAAACCTGACAGACCACACATTAGCCGACAGAAATCCTAGGTATAACGGTTTGATCGGTTCGTTCCTGCCGTGTGGTGTCCAACAATGGGCACAAAATAATGGCTACAAGTCCAGTGAACTAATTTTAAAACCAGGCATTAATCAATGCTTTACTACAATCTACCTGCAATGCATGTGGCTAGTGTCAGCGTAAAGTCCTGACTGAATGAAAATCATTAGAACCTATTTACGTCACGTAAGAACAGCTGAAAAGTTACCGATTTCGCTCCAGCTCCTCCTCTTGTCATTTCTATATTCTTTGCATGTTGAATAAACATTAATTTTGTTTCCACATATCATCTCCAATGTCAGCTGGACTTCGGGTTGCGCCGTGTCAGCTGTTTGGGATTCCCCTCCGTAATTTCCCCTCAGAAAACACCGAGGAGAATCCGCGCTTTCTGATTGGCTACCTGTCACATTCAACAGGCTGCGTTAAGATCCCAGTGGAGAAAAATCCCTGATTTAGATCGGAGCGGCAACGATGATCTACCATAACACACCACACGATCTTAGAAAGACCAACGTTTTAAGATTGTTGTAAGGGGAAAAATAGGAGCAAAAAATCATGTAGTGTGAACTATTGCATCAGGTAGTCGATGTGCCCATCTTCTCTATTTAACTCTAATTATTACTGAAGGGCAACATAATATACAGACTTCATAATCTGCACTCTTTTGGTTGAATGCAGTATTTATTTACACTTTGGCTTTATGTTGTTTAGTTTTTATTCAAGTACATTTTTTATTAATGAGACTGAGAATCCATTTTATTTTTGTTTTTGGTTGTTTTGTTTATTTTGTTTACCAGTTTCAGTGTTTAGTGTTCTTTTGAAAATAAAGTGTATCTAACTTTGGCAGGAAATCGCATGGATTATTACATCATTTTCAGTGTAAAAAGGTCTTCAAACAATATTATCGTTTATCGCAATAATTTTTGAGACAATTAATCGTTCAGCAAAATTTGCTATCGTGACAGGCCTACTTATTATTAACACTGGATTCATATTGCAGGCTTTTGTATAGTTTTGAGATCATGCCTTTTGTTGATTCACCTTTTGCTATTGATAATAAAATTTCTTCAGTCTTGGTCATATCTATTGAGATTTTTTGCCATTCACTATGATTCTGGAGATAATGTCTAAGTTGCAAGTATCTGTAAAAATCTGTTTTTTGTGGATTAAATTCCCTTTGGATTTGTTCAAAAGATTTCATTATTGATCCATTAAAAAGCTGTGCTATAAATACCAGTCCCCCTTTTGTCCATCTCTCAAACCCTGTATCCATAGTAGCTGGGGTAAAATCTGGAATCTTCGCTATTTTTACAATTTTTGATATAGAGTCAGGGAAATTCAATTTCTTTTTTATTCTTGACCAAATGTTAATCGTTTCCTTAATCCAGCAATTTTGAATTTTGAGATTTCTTTGAACCCTCCTTGTTGTAAAGGGCAGTGACTCTAGGGACAGATTTGGGCAGGCTCTTTGCTCCATATATACCCATATTGTCTCTTGATCCTTTGCTAACCATAGAGCTATGGCTCTCAGTTGAGCAGCTAAATAATAATTCTTTAATTCTGGTAAACCTAACCCTCCATTACTCTTTGAAGACTGAAGTATTTTAAATTTGATTCTTGCCTTTTTATTTGCCATACAAACCTTGATATTCTTTTATCCAACTCTTTAAAAAAGGAGTTAGGAATGGAAACTGGGAGTGATTGGAATACAAACAGTAGTCTTGGTAATACATTCATTCTGACTGTTTCTACCCTCCCCCTGAGGGTCAGCGGTAGGATCTCCCATCTTTCTAGGTCTTTTATAATTTCCTTCTTCAGTTTCTCATAATTTGCTTTGAATAATTGTGAAGTTCGAGGTGTGATAATTATGTCCAAGTATCTAAATCCTTTATCGGTCCATTTGAACTTTACTTTATCTTTTAGCTGTGCTGGGCATTCCCCTGATACCATCATTGCTACTGATTTACTTATGTTACTCGCATACCCAGAGATATTCCCATATTCTTTAAGGCTTTCTAGTAGAGCTGGTACTGACCGGAGTGGTTCTGTTAGGAGTACTAATAGATCGTCGGCAAACAGTGATATTTTATGTTCCACCCCTCCCTCGTCTCTTATTCCCTGGATTTGTTTATTCTGTCTTATTGCTTCTGCCATCGGTTCAATATTAACTGCGAATAGTAGAGGGTTTAGACAGTGCCCCTGTCTAACTCCTCTCTTGAGATCAAAAAATTCTGAACAGTACCCATTAATTCGAATTCGGGATTTTGGATTTTTATAGATTACTTTCACCAATTCAACAAATTGCTGTGAAAATAGAAATCTCAATAATGTCTGGTATAGAAAACTCCATTTTACCCTGTCAAAAGCCTTTTGGGCATCTAAACTAATTAAAAGGGAGGATAATGATTTAAATTTTGTATATGAAATTACATTTAATATTCTTCTAATATTGTTTGCTCCCTGCCTCCCCAGAATAAATCCCGTTTGGTCTGGTTTAATCAATTTAGCTATATATTTTTGCATTCTTTTTGCCATTATACTTGTTAGTATTTTTAAATCGTTGCATAATAAGCTCATGGGTCTATAGCCTTCACACATAGTTGGGTCTTTACCTTCTTTATAGATTACCGATATAATGGCTTCAGACCGTGATTTAGGGGGGTCCCCCTCTGTTAGTGCATAGTTGAATACCTTACATATTGCTGGCGCTAGTTCTTGGCTAAATGTTTTGTAGAATTCCCCTGGCAGTCCATCTGTCCCCGGAGATTTGTTGTTTTTGAGGTTTTTAATAACATTCATAATTTCCTGTGAAGTTATAGGTCGGGTCATTTCCAGCGACTCTTCTTCTGACAAAGTTGGGAGATTAATCTTTTTGAAAAAAGAGGATGTTACATCTTCCTGAGTGTTTTTGTCCGTATTATCATATAGTTTTTTATAGTATTCTGCGAATGCTTCAGCTATTTCTTTGGGTTGTGTTTTAGTCTGCATTGTTGAGGGGGGGTTTATTTTGGGGACATGTCTATTTATTTGGGCTTTCCTAAGTTGAAATGCCAAAAGGCGACTCGCCCTATTGCCCGACTCAGAGGTCAGTCCTGACTCGGAGGCCGGTCCCAACTCGGTCCAGACTCAGAGGCCGGCCCCGAGTCAGAGGCCGGTCCCGAGTCAGAGGCCGGTCCCGACTCAGGGGCCGGTCCCGAGTCAGAGGCCGGTCCCGAGTCAGAGGCCGGTCCCGACTCAGGGGCCGGTCCCGAGTCAGAGGCCGGTCCCGAGTCAGAGGCCGGACCCGAGTCAGAGGCCGGTCCCGAGTCAGAGGCCGGACCCGAGTCAGAGGCAGGTCCCGAGCCAGGAGCCGGTCCCGAGTCAGAGGCCGGACCCGAGTCAGGGGCCGGACCGGACTCAGAGGCCGGACCCGAGTCAGAGGCCGGTCCCGAGTCAGAGGTCGGACCCGAGTCAGGGGCCGGACCGGACTCAGAGGCCGGTTCCGAGTCAGAGGCCGGACCGGAGTCAGGGGCCGGACCGGACTCAGAGGCCGGTTCGGAGTCAGAGGCAGGTCCCGAGCCAGGGGCCAGTCCCGACTCAGAGGCCAGCCCCGACTCAGAGGCCGGTTCCGAGTCAGAGGCCGGACCCGAGTCAGAGGCCGGTCCCGAGTCAGAGGCCGGTCCCGAGTCAGAGGCCGGCCCCGACTCAGAGGCCGGTCCCGAGTCAGAGGCCGGTTCCGAGTCAGAGGCCGGTCCCGAGTCAGAGGCCGGTACCGAGTCAGAGGTAGGTCCCGAGCCAGGAGCCGGTCCCGAGCCAGGAGCCGGTCCCGAGCCAGGGGCCAGTCCCGAGTCAGAGGCCGGACCCGAGTCAGGGGCCGGACCGGACTCGGAGGCCGGTCCCGAGTCAGAGGCAGGTCCCGAGCCAGGAGCCGGTCCCGACTCAGAGGCCAGCCCCGACTCAGAGGCCGGTCCCGAGTCAGAGGCCGGACCCGAGTCAGGGGCCGGACCGGACTAAGAGGCCGGCCCCGAGTCAGAGGCCGGTCCCGAGTCAGAGGCCAGCCCCGACTCAGAGGCCGGTCCCGACTCAGAGGCCGGTCCCGACTCAGAGGCCGGCCCCAAGTCAGAGGCCGGTCCCGAGCCAGGGGCTGGACCGGACTCAGAGGCCGGTCCCGAGTCAGAGGCCGGTTCCGAGTCAGAGGCCGGTCCCGAGTCAGAGGCCGGTACCGAGTCAGAGGTAGGGCGAGGCTCAACATTTGGTCCATTGTTAAAAACATCTTGACTCTCTTCCAAATCTTCTCCACAGCAGACAGCCTGTTCAATCCACTTCCACACTTTTCTAATGTAATTTTTCTTAAAATGAATTTTCCTTGGACGTGCCAGGGTTCTTCGGAAACATTCGGTTAGTTTGTAAATCACTATCGGGTTTTCACTTTTTAGCATCTTAAATAATAATTCTTGAACTACGTCATCATTTCCGCTCAGAAGTTGAAATATGTCCTGGCCGAGTTTTGTCTCCATCTCCTCAAAAAATACAAAATCTATCTGTTTTACTGCTTCCCAAAGTTTTGGACCAAGCTTCTTGTGGACGGGGTCGGTGTCCTTCATTTTATAAGCGCCATAGCTCGATCTGTAACTTGATATATAAATTAGTCTCCAAAATATTCTTTCCACCATATTTTTTCTTTGAGCTTCAGTCCCCCGTTTAAATCCCATTTCATTTGCGTCCTTCAAAAACTGTTCTGGATCCATTTCTGCCTGAGTGTAAGACTCACTCAGGCAATTTTCATCACTATACAAATCTTCATTTGGAAAAAATGTCCTTCTGATTTTTATTTTTGTAGCTGTAAACATTTTCTTTTTAGGAACAGGATCCTCCAAGTGGCGTATGAATTTTCTCACTATAAATACATGTCCTTCTGGGTAGTCGAGTAGGGCAACCAAATTAAGTGCTGAAGCATAGTGGAACGCGTCCCTCGCAATACTTTGAAAAATTTGTTCGCTCAGTTCCTCTGCTACATCTGAAAGTACGTCCACGTTTATTTCCCCTGTTTTCCTCAGCAGTAAGGCCAAAAGTTTTTTGTGCTGTTCCGAAAAGATTTCTCTGACGAGATGCATGGTGGGGCCGTCTGCCACTTTCTCTATTATTTTCCAAAGGAGTTCTCCAAGAAATTTCTTCTTCCTATAATCTGGGGTGGTTTGCCCAGGATGAACTCTGTTAGAACAAGTCTTTCTGACTTTGCTCCAAAAGGAGACCTTGGGTCTCACATAAACGTCGCTTTTGTTGCTCATCTTTATTCCGTCAGCTAAAGTGTCCAAATGAATTTTGTGTTGACTGACCGGAGACTCAACTGATCAGTTGGTGATGTCATGGACTATGACATCACAGAGGCATCCTTAGAAGGGCCTGGTGGCACTGACATCATTTTAAATCAGGCTGATGACATCATTGTCAGCAGCATGGCAACTGTTGCTGGGGTACTAATAGCTCACAGTGAGCATGCGCTATGAAAATAAATAATCTGTGGGCACTAAATACATTATTCCCACAAGTCTGAACTGGAAGTGACCTGCGCAGCTTCGCCAGAACAGGTTGGGCCAGGGAACCATTGGTCCCTCCACTTTACCGCCCTACACATTTTTATTAGTGTGAATGCTGTAGGCATTCATTCACACTATTGAGTTCCACTTTCCTGGTTGCTCCGTAAATTTCGCCACGCTTCTTCTCCTGCATACTTTGTGCTATTTTCACCATTCAACTTTTATACTACTCAGCTTGCTCTCCTAATGCCGGCTGTATCTCTTGACTCCTCCCTTCCTCATTTCCTTAGTGTAAAGCCCAGCGCACACGACACGATCTTAGAGTTGTCGGCCGATTGTCGGCCCATTTTCAAAACCTGACAGACCACACATTAGCCGACAGAAATCCTAGGTATAACGGTTTGATCGGTTCGTTCCTGCCGTGTGGTGTCCAACAATGGGCACAAAATAATGGCTACAAGTCCAGTGAACTAATTTTAAAACCAGGCATTAATCAATGCTTTACTACAATCTACCTGCAATGCATGTGGCTAGTGTCAGCGTAAAGTCCTGACTGAATGAAAATCATTAGAACCTATTTACGTCACGTAAGAACAGCTGAAAAGTTACCGATTTCGCTCCAGCTCCTCCTCTTGTCATTTCTATATTCTTTGCATGTTGAATAAACATTAATTTTGTTTCCACATATCATCTCCAATGTCAGCTGGACTTCGGGTTGCGCCGTGTCAGCTGTTTGGGATTCCCCTCCGTAATTTCCCCTCAGAAAACACCGAGGAGAATCCGCGCTTTCTGATTGGCTACCTGTCACATTCAACAGGCTGCGTTAAGATCCCAGTGGAGAAAAATCCCTGATTTAGATCGGAGCGGCAACGATGATCTACCATAACACACCACACGATCTTAGAAAGACCAACGTTTTAAGATTGTTGTAAGGGGAAAAATAGGAGCAAAAAATCATGTAGTGTGAACTATTGCATCAGGTAGTGGATGGGCCCATCTTCTCTATTTAAATCTAATTATTACTGAAGGGCAACATAATATACAGACTTCATAATCTGCCCTCTTTTGGTTGAATGCAGTATTTATTTACACTTTGGCTTTATGTTTAGTTTTTTTTTTCCAGTACATTTTTTGTTAATGGAGACTGAGAATCCATTTTGTTTTTGTTTTTGGTTGTTTTGTTTATTTTGTTTACCAGTTCCAGTGTTTAGTGTTCTTTTGAAAATAAAGTGTATCTAACTTTGGCAGGAAATCGCATGGATTATTACATCATTTTCAGTGTAAAAAGGTCTTCAAACAATATTATCGTTTATCGCAATAATTTTTGAGACAATTAATTGTTCAGCAAAATTTGCTATCGTGACAGGCCTAGCTATACCTATAAACTTTAGCATTTTTATTGGGACGCTATGTGATACACCAACGTAGGGTAGTGCGTAACTATGCACAATTGTAAAAAAAAAAAAAGGGGAGAAAATAATAGAACTTATTGTGTGGGATCCTCTTTCAAGCAGGATTTATACTCACTCATGTTGAACAGTGTCTTCAATCAAATAAAAGGTTAAACGTACTGTGTGCTGGAGGTTATCTGCCTGGGGAAGGACTTTTTCAAAATATAGGAGCAGAAAAACTAACCAAAATTAGAACAAAACAAAATGAAAATCTAAAAAAATACTAACACCAAGCATGACCAAATCAATATATTGTTTTAAAAATGTTTTTAAATTGGAATAAAGACCTAAATACTGGTTCGTACATTAGACTTCATCCCTGTTTAGTCTGATCCCACTAAATAAAATCCAGTGCAAATATCCTTTAGAACTCACTGAAATAGTAAATATAGACTAGTTGTGTTTATTTAGTCTCAGTAGACATGCAGATTTTCCAGGGTGTGTCTTGAGTGACGATCCAACAGGCTCAAGTGTTTCTTATCAAGGAGGCAAATTTAGAACCAGGAAGGTTGGTGTTTACATAAGGACTGACTCAACTCTGTGGCTTTTGTCTTTACCTAAAGTGCTTTTTTCGGCAGATTTGATTGGATCAAAGAGCCAAAACGACAGAGTTTGAATTTATTATTGCAACTGCTGTGATTAATCTTGATTTAATAAAACTTTAATAAACAGTGATAACTGACTTTATACATTAGAGCAGGGACGCTGGAGTTCAGCAGTAAAGAGCTTCTATCCTGCAATCTTTCAAAGCGTCCCTTCTCTGACACACCTGAATCAAACAAATGACTCGTTACCAGGCTTCTGCTGAGCTGAATGACCTGCTGATGAGGGAACTCAGCCATTTGATTCAGGTGTGAGGACTGGACTTGGGCATCTCTGTATTAGACAGTGTGAAATTTTACTTGAATTATTTGAGATGAAACTTGTAAAGTGCTGTGAAAAAGTATTTGCTCTTTTACAGATGCCTTCTGTTTTTGGTTTGTTGTCACATTATTATCATTTTTCCTGATCATCAACAAAGTAAAGGGATAACTAAAGTAAATTCAACTTTCAAATGATGAAAAATCCTGAAGGATTGTCCAGCCATCAGTTAATGAACCTTAGGTGATGCACACTTGTAGGTTGCACAGCAGGAAATTGCTCTAAAGCAGGGGTGCTCAAGTCCATTCCTCGAGAGCTATCATCCTGCAACTTTTAGAAGCATCCTTACTTCAACAGACCGGGATCAGCTCTAAACAGGCCTGGTAACAAGCCATTCATTTGATTCAGGTGTGTTGGAGCAGGGATGCATCTGAAAGTTGCAGGATGGTGGTTCTCGAGGACTGGATTTGAGCACCCCTGCTCTAGGCCTACCTCCATGCTTGTCTACCTCAATGCTTGTCTTACTTAACACTCTCACTTACTCTCTGTTTACTTTCTGAACTTGAAATGACCTTGTCCCTAACCTGGGTATCGATATGTCGTACACCCTGTTGCTGCTTATATCCATAAAAGCTCCCTGCTGGCTGTACCAAGGTCACAGTTTTTTACTGCTGTGGCGTTTGGGTTTTCACCATTAGAGCCCCCATTTGATGGAGCTCTCTGTCCTGCTAAACTCACACACATCTCACCAGGAAAACATCTCTTAAGTCTAACCTTGAAACTTGCTGTTTTGTGAAAGCATTTGGCAAACTTGGATATTTTCTAGACATTTGCTGTTACTGTAGAAACAATCCGCTTTTTCTGACTTGTGTGAAAGAAACTGCTCTGCAAATTATTCTGTGTCTTATTAGTATTGGAGAAATGGGGAAAGAGTCTAGTTCAAGAAATTCATGATATTGCTGGAAACAGGCTTCCTAAGACTGTATAATTATTCATTTCTGTCTTCATTAGCCTGTGTGCTCATTTAGCTTGGTTGTGAAATGCTCGGCACACATTTTGACTGAACACCCAGTAGACATGTAAGAGCATAATTCGTTCATCATACTGGACAAATCAGGGGCATGCCAGCTTCAATCTCTGTCACTTGCTCTGCGGTTGTTCTCCTGTCCTGCGGGTCGTTTGGCATCCAGGAACATAATAGAAACGGCATTTCTGCACTGACTAAATTCAAAATATTGCTCAGATTCTAAAGATTCTGCAGCACTGCACCTCAGCCACCTGCGGCTTGATTTCTATTTAGCTTCTGTCTGAGTGGTGTAATGGTTGACAGCGGGATTTTTTTTCTCTCTCGTTTGCATCTTGAGACAGACTGGAGAAATAGCTGCAGAGACATGGTAATTTTATTCCTCATACTTTTCCTGTCAACATTTATTCAAAGTGCTGAGCAATTCAACGCACTGCAAAGTGCAAAGTAGGATTCACTCTCTCAACCAGCTTTTATCCAATTTCAGTCCAGAGGTAGAACGCCTCTATACGGGAGAAATTATAATCATGCAGCACTGCGTCCCACTGAGACCAGCTGAGGAAACTACTGCAATTGCCGTCCTACTGATAGTAATATACTAGTTTTTTCTGCCGGCTCTTGCTGACATTAACAAGATACGCCTTTCAAATATCATGGCCTTTGGGACTGGGTCAGAGTAACTATTTATAGAAGGTCAAGACTTTATGATAGTGTACGCGCCAGAGTGATAACTGAGAATAGAGTGGGTCTTAGTTGCTTTGCTCCTGCTAATTTTGTGCCTGACGTTGCGCTGGGCTGCTGAACAGTGTGATTTAAACACACACGTTGCGTCGATCACTCACTACTTACAGTACTATTGCATTGTCTAGTAATACAGTAGCATGACAAGGATGTGCAAGACCAAGCCTGTGCAGAAATGAGACTTTATTCATAGTGTGAATAGATTAAATTACAGCTAAAGTGCCATTGACATGTTCTTCAAAAAACCTCTAAGGCCAATTTATACCAAGATTATATTTGGGGTTGTTAATGTAAATGGCGCTGAATACAAATTCAAGTTCCACGTTTTAGACCTCTTCGAACTCTGAAAACTGTTAAATCATTTTCTTCAACTTTGAATTATATGGTACTTTGTGTTGTTCTGTGGCAAAATATGTTGTGTTTTGGGACTGTAACTTGACAAAATACATAAATCCTGATGTGTATGGATACCTCTGCATGGAACTGTATGTACTGACTGAATGCTACATTTATGAAAATCTTTACTTTGTTTAGAATGATTATGCATCCTGCAAATGATACTGTCATGTTATGGGGGTGAACTGTCTTTCTGCCAGGGAAACCTCATTGGTCCCAAACAGCCCCTCCTTGGTTATTCATGAGTCTGACAGTGATGTCTTCTGCCTCAGCATGTTCTCTCCTCCCCTTTACCCAATACACGGAGGCCACTCCACCCTTTGCTTAATATTCATACCTGTGTCTATAAAATGCTCATCCTCAGCCTGCGGTGTTGGCCGCTTCTCTAGTTGCGTCTCTGAGCTTAGTTTTTCGTTTACATCTCTACCCACATCAGAGAGCTGAGCTGCCAACATGTCCAAGCCTCTGTCCGACCACGACAGGAAGAAACAGATTTCAGTGAGGGGTCTTGCCGGCGTCGAGAACATCACAGATCTGAAGCAGAACTTCAACAGACATCTCCACTTCACGCTGGTGAAGGACAGGAATGTCGCCACCAAAAGGGATTACTACTTTGCTCTCGCCCACACGGTGCGAGACCACTTGGTGGGCAGGTGGATCAGAACCCAGCAGCACTACTATGAGAAAGATCCCAAAGTAAGTCACGCTCAGAGCAGCACTAAATGTAAGCCAATATGTTCATATTCCAATTTATAAAAAAATAAACAGTAAGAGTTCAAAAGCAAAGCCACTTCTCTAACTATTATGAGAAAAAGGGAGTGAAAGATTGTTTTTGTGAGATGAAATTAAAATGCCCACACCGACAGTACAGACCAAAAGTTTGGACACATTGAATCTCATTGAATTCAATGAGAAGGTGTGTCCAAACCTTTGGTCTGTATTGAGTACAGACCAAAGGTTTGGACACACCGTTGTGTCCAAACTTTTGGTCTGTACTGTATATCATGAACAATGATCACAATCATTATGTGCAAATATTTTGGATTTTAACATTTTTATTTAACAGTGGTGTCACTGATGGGATCCAAAAAGGCAATGGCACCCCCGAGAAAAAAAGCCACACCCACCAATGTTGCTCTCCCTGATCAAGTCTATTACATTAATTAAAGGAGTCACAGTGCAAGCTTCATTAAATGGCATAATTTATTTATTTATTTGACCTTGTGGTCAGGCAGTTTATCTTGATTCCTGGTTTATTATGCTGGTACTCATTCAGCATGATAAAAACACAGAAATTCTGGTGTAGCTCTTGGTTCTGGTGTGCCACCCTCAAAGTCTGCCCATCAGTTAATTTAAAAAAACAACGTTGAAGTTTTTAAATAGCATAATTTTCTAAAAGATATTTAGTGCTACAAGTATTTGTACTCAAGTTTCTAAATTATTTAATGCAAGGTCTAAATAAGTTAAAAGTAATCAGTAAATGCTTTAAAAAAGGTGGGAAATCTTCAGTTGACTCCAATTTTGTGCCCAGTGTCAGAGAAGTCAAAAGGCAGCTTTGGGGCCCTACCTACACAAAGCAGGCTTTGATTACAAACAAACACAAATTGCAGTGGAGTCATACTTACTTTGCTAAATACTGGCCCTGTTTGGACCATTGCTACAAGAAAAGACTAAACATGCATAATAAACATTATCCCCTAATCAGCCTTGACTCATACCTAAAATATCACCATATCTTATATTGTATAAAAACATTAATTTGTGGTGGCGCAGGGGGTTATCACGCCCCACGTTTGGAGGCCTTAGTCCTCAACGCGGACGTCGCGGGTTCGACTCCCGGTCCCGACGACCTTTACCGCATGTCTTCCCCCCTCTCCTCATCCTCCTTCCTGTCTGCCTACTGTACAAAAAAATACGAGCTACTAGCGCCGCAAAAACTCTTCGGAGAAAAAAAAGAAAAAAAAAAAACCAAAACATTAATTTGTAAAAAAAGTCACAGTATTTGATTAAAATTAACAGTCATACCATACTTAGGCTGTAACAATTGTGTTAAGTCTAGAACCACTGAACACGCCACCAGCTTTACTGCTGCTTACCGTCGCATACAGCAACAAATATTGCTTGTACTGTACAGTAATACAACAATGAGAACTCTGGTGTAATTTAAAACGCCCTTATGCTGTTTCTTGTACAGTACAGATTTTAGATTTTACCGGCCTGAAAGCAGTGATGCACTAGTATTTTTTTTATATAAATATTACATAATTGTATTATAATAGCATGTTAGTTTATCATCAGTATTTTTGTGGAGTTTTTGGTTACCAACAGCCCAGCCAGGGTATTGTGTGTTTAGCCAAAACAAAACATTGCCTTTATATAGATAAAACAATAAATAAGAATACATTATTATTGTATGACCAAATACAGTAAGGAACTTAACTGTGTTGTACTGAAGGTAAATTATATGAACTCTTCCTTTGAGCCCAGGATAGTAATACCAAGCACAGTTTTAACATACTGATGCCAATGTATGGCAGCCATGACATTTAGACTTCTTTGGGGTAGGGATTCTTAGCACTCTGCTAGTATGCCCCCATTGCTTATAGTGTGTTGAAACACTAAACTCACCCATGACCTTCTGTTCCTGTCCCGTCTGATCACCAACACGTACTCCTCCTCCTCCTTGCTTAGGTCGTGTGAGTGTGTGAGATCCAAGGCCGTCCGAAGCCCGCTTGTTGTAATGCAGTTACGTTAAAGCTTTATGCCAACAGCGCTCAGTCATTAAGCAGCAGCTATAGCTGGGAATCTTAGAGGAACTATAAGGCTGTGGTTCACTTGAACAGAACAATAAAACTGCAAGCTGCAACACATTTGCACTTAGAAATGTCAGCCGGAACCGTATGTAATTACAGGAGGAGGGTTGAGAAGGAGGGTAAAAGTCAGCTCCATCTCCTCTTACGTTGTGTGATAATATGTTCTTTGGAGGCTCATTAATAAACCTACTGAACAAAGCTGGAAGAGGGAACCCGCTTTTCAACAACACTTGCTGAGGCAATGCTTTCAAGAAAGATCCTGGTGATTGTATGAAAATGTTTGCTCAGAGGTCAGTGGGCTACAACAGCCCAATCAGAAGCAGAGTGGCGTGTTGGGGTTGAGCTCTGAACGGAATGGTCGAAGGTGAATAACATGCTGGTCTAACTGGAAAGCATAGGGAGGAAGGTCATCCAAGCTAAACTAAGGTGTGGACCTCCGTGATCCATTCTCTTAATACTGATTGCATTCTTGGAAAAAACAGGGTGATCAGTAGAGTAAATTAAGTAAAACGGGATAGGAACGTGCTGTTATATATAATTTAATGAATCCTCAGCACCACTCAAAATGGAGCCCCTGTCATTTCCTCTCACCATCGTTTTTAAACATCTATCTGTACCGTCTCTGTCTACCAGGACTTGAACTCCACAATTAAAGGTTATCAGGTTCTGGCTGACCTTTACAACGACCTCTACAGGAGCTATTTTTTACCGGGCCCAAAATGTTGGATGTTATGTAATACCCAAAGCAATCTGTTCCCCTAGTCCCCTCCCTCTCTCTCTACCCGCTCCCCTCCCTAGTCCTCCTCCTTCTCTCCTCTGCCTGTGTGTGCCCTTCCATGTCAGAGGAAAGGGGGGGGGGGGACAACAACATCTAAATGGCAAAGGCTAAACACTGTCTCAGGTGGCACATTTATAAGCGCTCCCAACCATGAAACTAAATCATGAAACTTGAAGTTTTTTTTTTTGTTTGTTTTTTTCAAGAAAGGTGTGGGCATTATTTTGACATTTGGCATATGAGTTCTCAGGTTTATAGTTTCAGTGCCAAATACAGAAACTCTTAAAAGGGTGCAAACCCCTGTTCAAAAGTGAGAGGTAAGAAAATTAGACTTTGATAAAGGATTTAAAAACCTTATTCCACGAGTAATGTCAGTGACATATCCTGCACAGTTAAACTAAAAACGACTTTATTAGAGGAAACATATAAAAATAAAGAGCAGCAATATTCTGGCTTTATTAGTATGCACACCCTTGAGCTAATGTTTTGTTTGAGCGCCTTTTAAATCAGTTTCAGAATTGAGTTCACAGCTGTAATATTTCAAGGATCTTTGGGTTAACCTGAAATAAAGATAAGCTGCACAAGTAAGATTTTCTTGATGTCATTCTTTCCCATCATTACAGTGCAAAAAATGGTAAACAAAAATATGTGTATATATAATCATTTTACATCATTTAGCATTTTACATATGCCAACAATGTAGAAAGTTACCAATAATTTCATCTATGGATTGAGAGGAATATCATAGAAACTGAACCTTTTCAGCAACTGCTTAAAAGGATGAGCCTGTAGTGGTCAGGGAGGCAGCCAAGGGTCAGAGAGCAACACTGAAGGAGAATTTCAAGCATGAACTAGTTGTATTCTACATATGACAACAATGTTCTGCATTCTCCGTGTGTCTAGACTAATAAGTGGGGTATTAAAATAATATTATTCCTTCAAAGAAACCATCCAGGCCTGGTTAAAATCTCTTAAACCAGAGGTCTTCTGGTTCAGGCCTCAATGTCCGGTGCCCTGCAGGTTTTAGATGAGTTCACGGTCCAACACGGCCGAATGGCTGAATCACCGCCTCCATGCAGTCGAGTTCTCCAGAGTCCTACTAATGATCTCATTATTTGACTGAGGTGTGTTAAAGCAGAAACACATCAAAAACTTGCAGGACACTGGGCCTCCAGGCCTGGATTTGAAGATCAATGTTAAAGCCTTCTAGGAGAATGTGTTAAGATCTGATGAATTCAAGCATCACTGAGAGTTCAAGCATGCATAAGACGTCCAAAAAGAAACCTGGCAGTTGGTATCTTTTATAAAAATATGTTTGTAACATATTTGGTCAAACTGTCAGTATGTCATGACCATATAACATGAAACGGATAATCTGGGAAAAACAACAAGTTCTTCTCCTTCCTGCTTGTGGTCCTACTGCCATCAATATAGCACTGGATCAGAAACAACCCATCAGAACCAGGAGGAAGTTCTCAGCACTGTTAATCATGCTAGTGTACTGTATGTACTGGTCAAGATTGCCGGTTTACTGCAGTTGTGCTAATTAAGGAGAAACAACTTACTGTTTCAGAAAAAACTATCTTCCGCCGTCATCATGGCCATGATAACTAGCCTGTGCATTCACAGGAGGGAAAAGAAGGAAAGGAGCTGTAGCGCAACAGAGATCGAGAAGGAGGGTGTGAGCAGTGTGTACACGAGCTTGATTGACAGTGCTAAAACCCTACTCCTGCTTCTGATTGGTTGTTTTGACCAAGTGGTGTGTTTCTGCCGATGGCAGTAGAAACACATGGAAAAGGCAGAGGAGCTTGATTTTTCACATGACACTATCAGGATATAGTAGCAGTTGTAATAAATATGCAACTTTTTTTGCACACACACAATGCAGCTTTAATGATTTTTTAAATTTTTAAATAAAAAAAAAACTTCAAGAATTTTTCTTTTTACCAAGGATTGCAATTGTGCAGAGAACTTTGTCAAATTAGACAAAGGAAAAATGTTACTAATTTGAGATGCAAACCAAATAGTGAAATTTGACCTCATGTTGCCCTAATAAAATATCAGTTTAAGTTGTGCACACATATTTAATCAGTCAATTGCACTAATTTGATTATTAATGTGTTTTTCCTCTGACATTACATGGCAAATTCTGTTGATGGAGAATACGTTGAAACAATGCTAGATTTTCTTCCTCTCATTTGCTTATGGCATGTAGACCTGGCATTTTAGCAAGAATGTGTGTACCTTTGAGAACCACCACTACCATCCATCCAGCTGGGAGGAGCTTTCACCGTTATAACAGTGGCACAAATGAAACCTCTTAACGCCTTTTTATTCATTTGTTCAGTTTATTGAAGGGGACAGGATTTCGTCTTTCTTTGTGTCCAATCTGCAGCGTGTGTACTACATTTCTCTGGAGTTCTACATGGGCCGCACGCTCCAAAACACCATGGTGAACCTCGCACTGGAGAACGCCTGTGACGAGGCCATGTACCAGGTGAGACAAAGCAGCTTAATTTAATCCTCTTATGAGAGTGAAATTCTGTTTCCAAAGAGTGCATAAAGGAGCAGCTTCCCCCAAATCCCCTCTACTTCTGTCCATTCTGTGTAGTTGGGTTTGGACATGGAGGACTTGGAGGACATGGAGGAAGATGCTGGCTTGGGTAACGGAGGCCTGGGACGTCTTGCTGGTACGTCTTTTATTTTGTTGCACTTTGCATGAGATGAAAATTATCACTCTTGTTTTCTATGAATACATTCTTACATGCTTTTGTTTGTTTAGCCTGTTTCCTGGACTCAATGGCTTCATTGGGCCTGGCTGCGTATGGTTACGGCATTCGCTATGAATTTGGCATCTTTAACCAAAGAATCGTCAATGGATGGCAGGTATAGAAAAAAATTTGAATGTTAATACAGTGTTTTGCAAAAATATTGTGTTCATTCCTCTTAACCGAGCCCTGGGGGAAATGTGGGGAAATCTGTTAACAGGACAATTCATAGTCATGGCGTCCATCGTGCTCTTTATAACGATTCGCAAAATTGTTGAAAGAAAGCTAGAAAAAAATATACCATATGCAATTTGGCACAAACCATCTGGGTAACATGTTTAAGAAGAGGTTCTGGGCAGATGAGATGAAAATGTGACTTTTAAACAGTTTTGCAGCTCACCCTTTACCGTGTCATTAATAAAACATGGTACTGTTTAACTGTAGGTATAATATTCATGTCTAATTTCTTGCTACCGTATCTCATACAATCATAAAAAATACGCAAAACCTTAATGTTGAAACATTGGATGATATCAAAAGTTCAAGGAGTAAGAGTAATTTTATAAGGCACTGCAATTAGCAGTACCAGTAATTCCTTTTTTTTTTTTAACCATAAATCGCATGGAAGATTAATTTTTTTCTGTGATCTTACTCGTGCATTTGTCCTGTCTGTCACTTGTCAGGTGGAGGAGGCCGATGACTGGCTGCGTTATGGCAACCCTTGGGAGAAGGCTCGACCGGAGTACATGCGTCCAGTTCATTTCTATGGCAGAACTGAGCATCAGCCTGACGGTGTGAAATGGGTGGACACCCAGGTGAAAATATAATCTGAAGTAGCAAAGATTAAATCTTGTTCAGATGGGACACTACTGACATGCAATACTTCTGTTCCTTCATGCACTGATAGGTTGTGTTGGCTCTGCCATATGACACGCCTGTACCTGGCTACAGAAACAACGTTGTGAACACCATGAGGCTGTGGTCTGCGAAGGCTCCTTGCGAGTTTAATCTGAAAGACTGTACGTGTCTGACATTAGTGACACTTTTTAATACATTCTCTAATTCCAGATCTTGCTTAAACCAATAAGTTTGTGTTTTATTTTCTCTTCCTAGTCAATGTTGGTGGCTACATTCAGGCTGTTTTGGACAGGAACTTGGCTGAGAACATCTCCCGTGTCCTTTACCCCAATGATAATGTAAGAAAAACTATATTACCTTCTAATCCACAAGAACTGGAGCCACTGACCCCACATTTAGGACACTGTGTGTTTTTCTAACACATTTGTAAATATGGACATTTAATACCAATTTAATAGAAAATCCTATTTTGGTGCCCACTTAAAATGGTGAGAAATAGAGTACTTAAATGAAGTTATTGCTGTTTAAACCCCAGACATTAAGTCTGTTGTGGCTCCAACTGTTGAAGAGGGAGGGAAACCTTAAGAGCTGCCTGAAGCCTTAAAAAAAAGATTGTAAAACCTTTTGTGTCTGGTAAGGGATTTTAGAAAGTCTCTAAAGAGTCTGAAATTACTCATTCCACTGGACTGAAAGTAGTCTACACAACGGTAACTTTCAACAGTAAACATGCCACGGACTGGCCATCCAGGAAAGCTCGTTCAACCGACTGCAAAATACTGAATGTCCCCCATAACCTTTTCTCACCAAACCTACAACAGGCCCTTATTAATATTTAAATGCATGTCTGTACAGTCAGAAAGAGACTGCACAAGTTGAAATTTCAAGGCAGGTTTGCAAGGATGTTCTGCTCTCGAAGAACAAAAAAGAAAACTGAAGATGAGGGCCACATTGAAGTTTGCCGCAGAAAATGTAAAGAAAATGTTTCAACAGATGAGTCTGAAATTTAAATAGTTGGACACTAAGAGAGAGGACCAGTTTGGGATGAAAATAAAACATTTCCAGCATAAAACCTCACCTCACCACGTGGTAAGCATGGATAATGTGATGACTTCCTGAAAGCGGAGTTTCAGAAAGAGCAGGAGTTTTTAAAGAGACAGAGGCCCAATTTCAAGGTGTTAAATTATAAAGTCGAATATATTTTATGTCATATTTGTAATATAAAGCATTTTTATAAGAATTGGAGGTAACATAGTTACTTGATTGTGCTATAAAATGCCTGGAAAATATATAATACTGTTCCTTTAATTAATAACCTAATGTTTATTTTGGTTTTTGTTTGCATGGAATCAAATCACGGAATACAGGTTTGTCTTCTGATTTTTCCCTGCACAGTATATTTGGTGAGAAGATAAGAAAGTGTGGCTGTTGTGTGATTAACCTGGAGACAGGAGCCACCTGACATGACAATGAATGTGTTTTGTCTTCAGTTCAATCACAGTCCCCTGTCCAAGGAGTTTTCTGGTGTCTTTTAGACCTGACTTAAGGCCTGACCTCTGCTTTCTGAAAGCCCAAGAATAAGGATTTACTCCAGGAGACAGACATCTGGTTTGAGCTATAAGTCAGGAAGAGCTTAGAAATTTATGTCTGTGCAAGTGAGAGCAGATGTTGGGATGGGCAGCCACTGCAGCTGTGAAATTACAAATGTTTAGTGAACTGAAACAGAGCTTTTTGCAGCACTATATACACCGTGTTCCAAATTATTATGCAAATTGGATCTAAGTCTCATAAAGATAAAATTTTTTGTTGTGCTATTAAATTTATAGATGGTATTGTGTGTCAGGGCTATTTGAATCACTATAATTAATTTCAGAGAGCTGGCTGATTAGTTTGTCTGGTGAGCTCAATTAAAGGAAATCTACTTAAGAACATTATTACATTATTAAGCAGGCCACAGGTTTCAAGCAATATGGGAAATAGAAAGAATCTCTCTGATGACGAAAATCATCAGCTAGTGTAGTGCCGTATGACAAGGTATGAAAACATTAGATATTTAATGAAAACTGTAGCATTATTGTACTGTGAAGAAATTTGTGGCTGATTCAAAACAAAGATGGGTTTGGGCAGATTAAGGCAAAATGAGGAAGGTTTCTGTTAGACAAATTTATCGGATTAAGAGAGCAGCTGCTAAAATGCCCTTACAAAGCAGCAAACAGTTATTTGTAGCTGCTGATGCCTCTGGAACCTCAAGGTGGAGGATCCTCCAGAGGTTTGTGGTGCATGGACCTACTATTCAGCCACCCCTAACCAGAGCTCACAAGCAGAAATGGTCACAGTGGGCCCAGCCGTACATGAAGATTCATTTTCAAACAGACTTGTTCACTGATGACTGCGGTGCAACCCTGGATGGTCCAGAGGGACTCAGTAGTGGATTGGTGGTGGACGGCCACCACGTCCCAACACGGCTGTGACGTCAGCAAGGAGGTGGTGGAGTCATTTTTTGGGCTGAATTCATGGGGAGAGAATCATTGGTCGAACCCTTCAGAGTCCCTGAAGGTGTGAAAATGACCTCAGCAAAGTATATGGACTTTCTGACTGATCACTTTCTTTCATGGTTCAAAAAGAAGAGCCGTACCTTCAGTAGCAAAATCATCTTCATGCATGACAATGCACCATCTCATGCTGCAAGGAATACCACTGTGTCATTGGCTGCTATGGGCATAAAAGGGGAGAAACTCATGGTGTGGTCACCATCCTCCTCTGACCTCAGCCGTATTGAGAACCTTTGGAGTTTCCTCAAGCAGAAGACCTGAGGGTGGAATGCAGTTCATATCAAAACAGCAGCTCTGGGAAGGTATTCTGACATCCTGCAAAGAAATTCAAGCAGAAACTATCCACAAACTCTCTAGTTCAATGGATGCAAGAATTGTGCAGGTGACACCAAAGAAGGGGTCTTATGTTAACATGCAACTTGGTCTGTTAAGATATCTTTGATTGAAATAGTTTTTGAATTTAGTACATGTGACCACTTAATGCTGCACATTCAAAGAATGACCGTTTGCAGTTCTTTATAATCCATAAAATGTTGAGAAAATCTGCTATGCATAATAATTTGGAATAGCGCATTTTGAGTTTTTTATTTTTGAAAAAAAATACTGTTCTCATGGGGAGCTTTGTTCAGTAAAATTTTATTTATACTGTAATAATAACTGTAATAATATGAGACCTGAAATTTATACTGACCATCATTTGCATTGACCATTTAGGAAAATCTGAGAAAACATCACCTGCTTAATAATTTGGAACACAGTGTACTTTTTGGATTAAGATGTAACAATGTTTGTACATATGTATTATCAGGATGTCTTTTTAGTCTGAAAATACCTGTCAGTGGTTGAAAACCAATTGAAACTGAGGCAGTGGTTCACCTTCCATCAGAACAACGGTAGACATTTGGACAAAGCTACAGTGAAAAGGTTTAGATCGAATCTGACTGAGCTTGAGATATTTTGAAAGCAAGTTTGGCTAAAAAAAGGTCTGTGTAGATGTGCAAAACTAGAAGATACACACATCAAAAGATATGCAGTTTTTACTGTGACAATATCTGGTTCTACAAAGTATTTGCTTGATGGGTGATATGTGTGTGTGGGTGTACGTGTGTTTATGTATATGGGGAAGGACGGAGGATATAAATGCCTGCCACACTTTTTTATTTTTAATATAAACAAAACATTGACGGCTTTTGAAACATCAAAGCTTATGGTCATGAATTATTGTTTGTGACTCAAGGAACACTATTCCAGACACAAGCTGCTGATATCAGCTTTCTTTGTTTAGCCTGGCTGTGTGGCAACATTCATTGACGCTCAAAAAATGAGTGAGGTACTACTTTATTTAGAGTAGAGGTACTGCACTTCTGCGTTGAAAGGAGTCAGCAGAGATATTTATGGATATCTGATCTGGAAGCCTTCTGAGCATATTGAAAATGTTTGCTGTAGGCACTATATATTCCTTATGACCTGAGAACGTATTGGGACTCATTAGAATGGACTAGTGGAGAAAGTTGTCTGGGTGTGGATGAATGAATGTGAAACTCTACTGAACTGTAAAAAAAAATTAACTCACACTAATGTAGATCTACAAGAGATAAGAGCACAACAGCAGCAACAAACTTGTACAAATACCTAATTTCCTTTTAGTCAATGCCTTGATTATAATTATGCAAAAAAAAAAACATGATTTGAATGAAAGTACCCATTTAATGAATAAAAATAACTGAAATTTGACTTCAGAACAAAACGGTGTCTTTGTGTCCAGTTCTTTGAAGGGAAGGAGCTCCGTCTGAAGCAGGAATACTTTGTGGTGTCTGCCACCCTGCAAGACATCATCCGTCGCTTCAAGGTCTCAAAGTTTGGCTCCAGGGAGGTCGCTCGCACAGACTTCAGCAAACTGCCTGACAAGGTACAGTGGGAAAACTTGACAAAGTCACTTCTGTCAAATGTCTGCATGAAAGACTTTCTATCAGTGTGTTGAGCCGATATTGTAGTTGTTTATTGATCATTTTAAGTTGGCATGAACAGCACCTGCGATGTTTTTTACGTTTGTTACTGGCATTTTGTGCATGTTCTACATTGACCAAATATTCTGCACATGCAGGTTGCAATCCAGCTAAATGACACCCACCCTGCGATGGCTATTCCGGAGCTGATGAGGGTTCTTGTTGATAATGAAAAACTCTCTTGGGAATCGGTAAATGTCCCGTTTTCTTTATCTTCCTAAAGCTCTTCAGAGGTACCAGGCACAAGTATATCTTAGTAGTACAAAGTTACAAAGCAGTAAATCAATAAAAAGGTAAATTATTCAATTCATAAGACTGGAAATAATAAATTACGAACAGAATGATGTGTGTCTGTTTGTGTTGGTAATGGCTTACACATTGGGTGAGACCCAAAAGTTTATTACTAAAGAAACAGTGGGCCTATTAATGGAAAATTGAGTGAAAGGAAAACTGTGGCTCAAAAAGTACATAAACTACAGGGATTATTGCCACTATGACAGAGAATGGGAAAGTGTAAATTTCATTAAAGAATTTGAAGGAGATTTACAAGATGTGAATTGAGACTGGAATTAGTTCCTCATGGTGTGCATAATTTGAAATTACTTTGGATGTGTTTTTTCTGGTCGAAATTTTTGTGTTAAAAATGCTTTTTTTATTAGTTCTAATATTTTAAAAAATCTATTAAGCAGAATTTTGGGGTATTTTTTTAAAAATTTGAATATTAATTAAAAAAGCCGGAAAACATGTTTGAAACACATCACTTTGTGAAACTCAGATATTAATCTAAAATATGAGTTTCACTCTTTAAATTGAATTACTAAAACAACATATAATTTTGATTACATTGTAAATGATTGGGACAACCCTGTATCATCATATCATTCAAGAAACTATATGATTTTATTGATATTAGACATGCCCTGCGACAGACTGGCGACCTGTCCAGGGTGTACCTCTTGCCCGGAATGTTAGCTGGAGATAGACACCAGCACCTCCTGAGCCCTCTAAGGGACAGAAAATGAATGGATGGATGGATGGATGGATGGATGGATGGATGGATGGGTGATATTAAACAAAACAAAGATGTTTAACTATTGCTTCCTGTGGCTGATGTTCAGGCCTGGGACATATGTGTTAGGACCTGTGCCTACACCAACCACACAGTCCTTCCTGAAGCTCTGGAGCGCTGGCCAGTAGACCTGTTTTCCCATCTGCTGCCCCGTCACCTGGAAATCGTCTTTGAGATCAACCGACGCCACCTGGAGGTTGGTGCTGCAAACTGCAACATCTGTACAGACAGCAATGTGCTGCATCCAAAACCCTATTTCAGTGTATGGTGGAATAAGACTATTGCTTAATCTTCACAGAGTATACTCAGCATAGTTGGAAATAAAATGACGGCGAAATTAAATTATATCTAATCTCTTACATTAACAATTAACAATAACAAGATTAGAAAACAATTAAATGAGAATTTATTTAACACACAAAGTGCAGCAATGACGTTCAGTGCCAAAAACGTTATTTTAAAGGTGAATATCTTTCAGAATGTGAAAGCACAAAAAAAAAAAAAATAGATGTATCTTGAGTTTTATTTTCAACATCTGTCAGAAAAAACTCCCACATCTCTTCTGAAACAAGACAAAGATATTTCTGACATGAAGTGGTGGGCAGAGCTGCACAATAAAAAAAGAGAACGCTTTAATGTGAAAGCTTTCATCTACTGTCACACTGATGGAAATGGTCATGATGCTGCTAACTTGTATTTTAAATGTGTTTTGTGACCTGTTGTGTATAGACAACGACCAGCTTTGATGTAACAAGCAAAAGATGTGTTTTCAATTCTTTCTAAAATCAGGAATTCCTTTTGATTTTGCAGAAAGTTGCCGCCGCATTTCCAGGAGATGTTGATCGTCTTCGTCGGATGTCGCTGATTGAGGAAGAAGGGCAGAAGAGGATTAACATGGCCCATTTGTGCATAGTTGGTTCTCACGCTGTCAATGGTGTGGCCAGAATCCACTCTGATATCCTGAAAGCTACAATGTAAGTAGCCAAAAACGTTTTACCAGGAATTAAATTAGAACTACAGACCCTTGAAAAAGCATACATCCCTGTTTTACTTACTTTCTCATTTAATCATATCAGAGCAAACAACAACATTTTATGTTTTGGGATTTTTTTGTGATACAGCAACAGAAAGCAGGATGTAATCTTAGAAGTAGAAAAAGACGCAAGCAGGGTGGGCAGCTTTGTTTATCTTCATTCACCTTCTCACTTCATTCACACTATCTCCACATGAAACATGGTGGTGGCAGCTGTTTAGATTTGACGCGATCAACAGAGGTAAATATGGGACAGTATTTTAAGGCTGCATTTCAGGCAGCAAAACACTTCAGATTAGGATGAATTTTAGTCACTACCAAGAAAAAGAATACTGCTGAGAAACAACAGAATAGTTAAAAAATAAATAAATAAAATAAACAGACGGCCCCAGTCTGATCTGACAAATCTGAGCTGTTTGCAAATAATGAGAGAGAACCTTCAAGGTGTCCTGAATGCTTTAAGGACTTCTATTGTAAATTATATAATAGCATAATGAATGTCAAGCAGCTGTGTGCAGATATATCTAAAGTTTTCTTTTCCCGCCAGCTTTAAGGATTTCTATGAAATGGAGCCACACAAGTTCCAGAACAAGACCAATGGCATCACCCCTCGCCGCTGGCTGGTCATGTGCAACCCCGGGCTGGCAGAGATCATTGCTGAGGTCAGCTGCGCTCAGACGGCATAAACAAAACCAAGCTCATATTTAGGTCATCTGGCAGAATGAACCACTTCACAGTATGGGCTGACTTGGTGTCGTTTTGTTGCTCATCAGAGAATTGGGGAGGACTTCATTCGTGATCTGGACCAGCTGCAGCGTCTCCGGGATTTTGTGAATGATGAGGCATTTATTCGGGATGTTGCCAAAGTGAAACAGGTGAATAATGGAATATTTAGCTGTATGTGCTTGAGTTTGTGATTCATTAACTGTTCACTAACCCAGCAAAAATAAAATTTAAAAAGCAAATACTTCCCTCACCTTAGTAGCAACATTCCTTGGGGTTCACAGCATGGTTAATTAGCAGCACAAAAATAGAGCATACTGCTGATCTTGGCTTCTTTTTCAGCAGCTTTGTGAAAGAAAATAGGCTTTTGCAAGATTTCACATATATTGTATGTCTTCACTTTTTAAGTTCACACAATGCTTTCAATGTTGCCTTAAATCTAATTACAGTGCCTTGATAATGTTATTATATCCCCTAACCATTTACACATTTTGTCCCAGTGGTTTATTGATTTCACTAATATGATTCTGATAAATGTGCTATTGGTTTGTTTTCAGTGTATTTGACTCAATGCTTTGTGTATCCTCCTTTTGATGAAGTTACAGCTGCTGATCTTTGAGGAATCTCTCTGCTGGGTTTTCACCTCTAGAAACTGAAGTTGTTGCCCATTAGCTCAATCTCAGTCAGATTAGATGGAAAGCATGTCTGGACATTAATGTTCAGTTCTTGCCACAGCTAGATTTTGGTCTGCATTTTGAATATTCTAACTTCAGAATATACTTTGGTCCAAATCATTCCATTGCAGCTCTGGCTGCCCGTAAAGAGTCATTGTTCTGCTTTCTCATGTCATTTTTTTTCCCCAGGATTGATTTGTATTTACCTTCACCCATCTTTCTATAAACTGCGGTCAGCTTCTCTATCCTGAAGGTCACAGCAACAATGGATGCCTTCTCTCTTCCGTCAAAGATGTTTGTGGGGTGCACAATAAATTGATGTCACGTTGCTCCTCCAGTATTACCACAGATCTTTTAGTTGGTTTATCACATAAAATCCCTATAAAAGTATTTAAAGCTTGTGGTTGGATTATGACAACATATAAAAGTGTTTGTGTAGTCACAGGCTGTTAACACCAAAATCATGTCCTTCACACATAGAAATAGCTACTGGCTTTTCAAGTACAAATATAATTCCCAGGCATTCCCAAGCTCCATCTGGATATCTCTCCTCTATACATCACAGGCGTGTCCCAGTGTCATTACTTCTAACTCTCTGTGTAATTAAAAAGCAATTATAATGAATACATCCTTGGCCCCTGGCCCACCCAGGCTGTGACAGCCAGCAATCAACGTAGAGAGGTGACATGACACTTTATGAGTTTTCATTGGCATTTTTCCCGCGTTTGTGTTTCGCGTATTGTTTGTCTCCGGTAATTGCTTTAACCGCCTTTGCATAATGAATCTGTTCACAGTGGCAGACACTGAAGTACATTTTTTTTTCTTTACAAACAAAAACAAATGCTTCGATCCTGTAGGAGAACAAGCTGAAGTTCGCTGTGCACTTGGAGGAGCACTACAAGGTGAAGATCAATCCCAACTCCATGTTTGACGTCCAAGTGAAGAGAATCCACGAATACAAGAGACAGCTGCTCAACTGTCTTCACATCATCACTTACTACAACCGTAAGTCCTCGTTTAGCTGCCTCTGGCTCTACATCTACTATATTATGTAAAATCTTCCACTGTTGAGGTCCTTTAGCGCTTTGTATTTTTTCCTGTAACAACTTTTGAGATTTCTGGTGCCTATTATCAGTTATCCAGGACGTAAAACATATAAAGTGATTAAATAGAATTTGTTTTTTGTTTTTTGGAGTCCTTCTACCTCCCATTCAAAAGGGTCCTTCATTTCAGTATTTGTGTTGGAGCTACAGTTGACTCCCAGCTACTTGTGGTTCAGTATTCATGGGTTTTTCAGTGGAAGATAACTCCAAATTACTCACAGATTTTTTTCATTAGGTATATCTAAAAGATTCTGAAGGGAGTGCAACTTGGAAAGCTGAAACACCTAACTACACTGCTACTCGACATGCTTGGATACTAATTGTCCCTTATTAAATTAAACCATAACCTGAAAACTGCTTTTATATTTATAATTACTTTATACATTAATCTTCTCAGTAGAGTTAGGATACCCTTTAAACGTTTTTACTGTGTTGGACAGCTGTACTTTTTAATAGTCAAGATTTAGATGGTTCCTTCCAGCTCATCCATTCAGTTTACAACCTTCACAGAGATTTATTTACATAATAAATTCAGGGTTGTTTTTTTTGTATTGTTTTGTAGTTTTAGGTTGTTAAGTTACTATTGTTGCAATTCCTACTAGGCATTAAGAGAGAGCCAAACAAGCAGTGGACTCCAAGAACAGTCATGATTGGAGGAAAGGTTTGTATTAAAATAAAAATAAAAAATTACACTTTGACAAGATATGTGACCAGATCTTTAACTGAAGTCAACTTGCAGGCCGCTCCTGGATACCACACAGCCAAAATGATCATTCGTCTCATCACAGCAATTGGTGAGGTCATCAACCACGATCCTGTCGTCGGAGATCGCCTGAAGGTAATCTTTTTGGAGAACTACAGAGTCACACTGGCAGAGAAAGGTAAGAAACCACTCTATGCCGAGAGGAAAAGACTTATATGAAGCGCTTACTGCCGAGATCAACATTCTTCTTTTGCCATCTTGCAGCTATCCCAGCATCAGACTTGTCAGAGCAGATCTCCACAGCTGGCACTGAGGCCTCCGGCACCGGCAACATGAAGTTCATGCTTAACGGAGGCCTGACCATTGGCACCATGGATGGAGCTAACGTTGAGATGGCAGAGGAAGCTGGGGAAGACAATATTTTCATCTTTGGCATGAGGGTAGATGACGTTGATGCACTCGACAAGAAGGGGTAAGGAGTGAACCACACCTTCCGTCTTTCATGTGCAATCAAGACGACAGGAAAATCTTTTACTGGCTCTGAAAAATGTTAGAATTCCTTATAGGAAGACTTAGACGGAGTACAGAGAGGTTTATCCTTTTCTTTTTACTTGTGCCATCAGAGTATCATTATCAGATCCATTTGGGGAAATACCTCCGAGAGAGGCCAACTGTCAAGACCTTTTAAAATCACCGCAGTGAGCTCCACAAGCTCTGACAGTCCAGCTGCTCTGAGCTGTTTCACTGGTTTTAATAATAATCTTTTCCTTTTCCTTTGCTCAAAGACTGTTTTTTCCTCGCATAGTAAGAGTTTTGTACATTAAAAGGAGGGACTGTAAAGAACACAGAGCTGTTTTGTAGTTGCACTGATGAAAGAGCTTGTTACCACAGCGATAAGCTTGTGCTTTAGTCAATGTTTTTCATTTTTGTTTTTCATCCTGCTTAGATACCATGCTGAGGAGTATTACAACCGACTGCCTGAGCTGAAACAGGCCATTGACCAGATCGCCGGTGGCTTCTTCAGCCCAAAGCAGCCAGACCTGTTTAAGGAAATCGTCAACATGCTGATGCATCACGACAGGTACAAACAATCTAGTATTTGTGTATATTTAAATATATAGATATTGATGAAAATATTGATATGTGTGCAGAAGGTCTTAGTGGACTCTAGCAAGTGTGTACAAATAGGACCATTATTGACAAACAGGCTTTCTGGTTGTGCAGGTGGTAGAGCAAACTGGATCAGACCTTGATGAATTTCTATTGTTTGTCAGGTCTGACTAGTCTAAGCATTTTAAAGAAAATAATTTAATAAAAGTTGGCATTGACTCTAGGAATTTGGAATCAGACATCAAGATGTCAGATCTCTGATCTCTCTAACCTTAGCTTTGTATTGTCTACATTTTATTCATTAAGTTTTTCATGTTTTCCTCTCAGGTTCAAGGTCTTTGCTGACTATGAAGACTACATTAAATGCCAGGAGAAAGTTAATGCTTTGTACAAGGTATAAATTCAAAATAAATCATTATTTCTAACTGTCTTGCTTAGGATTAGTCCTGTTAGTGTAGTCTTAATAGGGGGAAACAAAAGTGACTGCTTCTATTGCTTACTTGTTATTTTCATCTTATAACAGAACCCTAAGGAATGGACCAAGAAGGTGATTTACAACATTGCTGGATGTGGCAAGTTCTCCAGTGATCGCACCATTGCCCAGTACGCGCGTGAGATCTGGGGCATGGAGCCCACGCTTGAGAAACTGCCTGCCCCTGATGATAAGCAATAAACTCTTCTTATGACAGCCAACACACACACACTTTCACACCTAGGCTCCGACACCTGAAACCGGTATTGTTGGCTCTGTAATGTCAGGCAAGAAGCCCCCACAAGCTTGCATCCACAGCACATTCAAACCTCAAAAAGTTTACCTTTCTCCTTACCTTCATTATTACTAATCCAGGTAACATGCTGGCAAAGGAAAACTGTTTCTTTGGAGATGTAGGAGTTGATATGTATCTGAAGTAAAGTGGATTGAAAGAGCTTTGTGGTGGGCTTTGTACATTTGTTTGGTGATTTTTTTATTATTATTAAAACGTTTCTGTTATATATCCATTCAGATTCATTCTAAATAAAATGTGTTTTAACAACTTTCCTTTCTGAGACTTTATTTACCTAACACACTATTGTTGGGCCATGTGGACTTCATTATAGGTTTTAGACATTTTTTTCCACCCTAAATGTTATGTTTAATATATATTTTGGGATATAATCACATTTGTTTCAGAAAAGTAACTACAGAGAAAATGTCTACTAGATAAAAATCATGTAACGAGTAAGCATTATTTTATGTATTTCTATGCAAATCTGACTAATAAATAGAAGCATTGTGCTTTTTTATTTTGAAATTCACCTAACCTGTTGGATGAAAAGGGTGATGCTGTGCTTCATTAGGAAAATAAGTGTTGAAGTGATTGCAATGTGTACCTTGGCCACTAGTTGTCACCAGACTCTCTTTACTGCTTCTTTAACCCCCTGTCTCATATCGTCAGTCTTATTACAAGTAAAAAAAAAACAAAAAAACAGTTTTTCTTTATTTTCACACTTAACATTTTCACATTGTATATATATTTTTTTAATCAGATCTTTACTAAGTAAATAAAAAATGATGTCTTTAATATCCTTTAATAATGAAAACATATATATTGCTCTACATAAAAAAGTGGGTTTGTGCTTGAATTTCTTTACTTTGTGCCATGACCTTTCTTTATGATCTTTTAGCATATTTAATGATGTCTGATGGTTTCCATTTATGTGGCTTCTTGATTCTACGTGTCTAGCAGTAATCAGGCCTTTATGTAATTGGTGATCCTGCACTTAGCTTTGAAAAATTAGCATAATCACAGACAACGTGCATGTAAATTTAAAATGAAATGATTATTAGCTTCAGTCTCTTTACACCATGAGCATGCTCTTCAACATATCGGTGATAAGCGCATGTAAACGCCATGACTATCCCTTCCACATTTCAGAAAATGAAGAGAAGGTCTCTGACCTCAGAGCCCATGCAGGTGCAGGGGAGGTAGATGGGCTGAAGGTAACAAAGCGGCCAATGGTAGCTCATGAACTTAAGAGTACAGTTAGAGATTTTGCAGCTTAAATGGTACACCAAAATTAGTAGTGTTTGCCTGCTATATTCTGCAGATTGTGAGAGAGGTCCTGTATTAAGTAAGGTCAGGATGAGCTGTACCTACCTGAACAAATTTGCTGGCGTCATCTAAATTAATTTATGTTTGGGCAAGGAAAGATAACTTTTTTCACATGTTGTTTGAATTGCTTTTGTTGCCTAAAAATTTAATCCTCATTTGAAAACTGCTTTTAGTGCTTCCTTTGATAACATTTGTTTGATGATTTGAAACATTCACTCTTGCAATAAAGCAAAGTAAGGGGGTCAATTCTTATTCCACAGAACTGCAGACTTTACATTTTAACAGGCACATCCCTTCATTAACGTCAATGGATATGACAGGTATTTCCATGGAAGTTTGAGGTTGCAATGTGACAACAGGTGAAAAAGTTTAAAGGCTAGACATACTTTTGAGTGGCAGTGCGCTCTAAATTAAAAAATGTACAAGTAATTGAAAAACAGCTAATAAAAAAAACCTCTGTAATATGTGGGTTCAAAATGTGTCATGAAAAAAAAAGGAAAACCTATCCAGGCTTTTTAATCTCTGCCAAATCAAAACTCTTGTACAGTAAATAGCTTTTGTATCTGTGATATGCTTACACCATTAAAGTGAATAATAGGTGACATTTTTGGAGTTTGGCTGTGACCCGATAGCAAATACAAGCATTTGAAATGCTGAGTATGTCATCAGTCACAACCTGCAGAGTTAAACCCTCTTTTTTTAAATCACCAAAGAACAGAAACTTTTCTCAGTAATTGTCAGAGAAAGAACCGCATACAAAGAATCAATAAAATTCAAGGTCATCAAATATCAAGTTTGAAGTCTATTTGAAATAACCAGAGAGAATTTAACTGTGACACTTGATTTTGCAAAGATTTGTAGAATTCATGGGTAAATAAGAAGTAAATGAGGTTGAGGAAGCTGCTGTAGCAAATGGTGACGCAAGATTTGAAAGAAGTGAACATTAACATTGAGAGGCCCTGTTGTGCCAGGTGACGGCAACAATGTCAACAAGTAGATAGGACATCTAAGGAAGCAGAAAAACAAACCAAGTGAGTAGTGAATGCCTGGAAGTAATGTGGACAAATCCATGAAAGAAGCTGAATATTAGCCTGCTGCAGATGCTAAATTTTGACAACCACTTTTTGTCGAAGCAACACACGCTGGAGCAGCTAAGATCTACGGTGCTCTCAAAAACCATTAACCAACGAGTGATTAACCAACCAAAACACTCAGACCTCACTTAGTAGATAGTTGTCAATCTATTGGTTACATGGAGACCTCTTGAATGAGTCATTGATGAGCTTTTGGAGTAATTTTGGTATGCAGACCACTTCTGAAAATGTTTGCTGCCGATCCATATTTTCTCTATTTGTGGATAATGACTCTCACTGTGGTGCACTGGAGTCTCAAAGTTTTAGAAATGTTTTTGTAACCATTTCCAAGCTGATAAATGTCAGTATCAATGACTATGACATAGTGTTTCTTTGAGCCTGCTATGTTGTCAATGATTTCTTGATTTCCCTTGAATGGGTGTCATGCATGAAAGTCTCTTCAGTCTTCCACAAATTGTTGTTAAACACAATTCATTCATGATTTAATTTGGGAATAAATGATCATTGAAAAATGATTTTCACTTTACTCCTTTTAGCTGCTATTCAGCTTTGTTTGATGAATTGGAATATTTAAATTTGACAAACAAAAGAAAACCAGAATGAGGGGATCACATTTTCATAGCCCTATTGCCAGTGAAGAAGAGGATATTTTTATATACATCTGACACCAATAAAAAAAAGTTGTGTTATTTTCTAACCACGTGGGAGCTTGACTTTAAATGGATGATTCACACATTTCTATTCAACAAGCTTTGCTTGCACAGTGACAAAAGATTAGGGTTGTGTGTTTAATCTTGAAAAAACCCATTAACAGACTTGATGAGAGGATAAAAGGAAACATGTGTTATGTCACATTTATAAATTTTGGCTTCTATAGTCTGGTTTTAGACTTGCAGTAAACTGTAAGATAACTTGTTGCTTTTGGGCTTATCTTTGAGTTCAAGGATCAAGCACAAATCCCACGCTTCAGATAACAGTAGATATATAACGAATATAAACAGGATTTCCACTTACGTCTTATTCCCTTGTAAAACATAACTTTACCTGGTAAAGTTATGATCTGTGGGTCTGTAAATATGCTCCTCTCGAGGAGTCACTGGCTGTAATTGCCTCACTTTGTAGCTCTGTGTTTGTGGAGAGATATTATGCCGTGTGACAGAGTTTCCTGAGGTGTAAATGAAATGCTTGAGACTCGCTTTGATCAATATATGACAGAGACAGAAAACAGTCTCTTGTTTGAAAAAAAATAAATGTGTCTCGCTCAATAAATCAGTCTTTCAATCCAAGAAACAAGTCTGCTCGCCCCCGTCGCCTTCTTCAACAGAGTCAGACTCTTGTGATATAAGAAGGACTAATAACTTTAGAGGAGAATGTTCAGTAAATAAGTTCACACCAACAAATATCCCAGCTAGTTTAACTGGCCGCTGTATTTGTAAAAGTATACTTATCTGTTTTTACAAATGGACGGCTTTTTCTATTTGGTCTAGTTTGTTAAAACACTGCACTTCAATTACAAACCACAAACATGATGCTTGCTGGGGAAACTTTAGTTGCCATCAACTCATTATGTTTTCACCATGATGTGGAGCAAAATAAATAGGAATTTTCATATCTACAGGTAAACTTGAGGTACTTGAATTGCTAGCAAGGCTGGAGTCTTACTGATTTCTCGTGATTTGTTTAAGCCAAATGCTGGGTTCTTGCAGTTGCGACAAAGGTTGCATAACTTTAACCAATAATATTGAGTCAAAAATTGTGACTTGGTTTGTTTTATCCTTAAGAGGGGTTTCATGATTATTCTCAGCCAGCCATTTTTAACTAAACAGTGATGAGATCAGACTTCACTTGGACGTTGGGATCACCATTGCCAGGAGGCACCCTGGAAGAAATAAGTGGGTATAGAAAATATTTTAACCCAAAGACTTCCTGTATGGGAATCCAGGTTACCGGTTGATTTTTTATTTTATTTTATTTTTTTCCAAGAAGAGCAAAAAATTTACAATAAGATTGTATTTGTGTTGGCTCATCATTACAAAGAAGACAGAGGTTTCTGGTTGCACGGTGACAAAATGTAAGCAGGTTCTTGGGTTCTGAGTACTTTGGCAATGGGAAAGCGTTTTCTGAACTGGTCTTATGTAACACAGTGACATGTAAAGTGGACCTAATGGAACAGCCCAGCTCAACTCAAGCTAAATGATCCCACAAATCTTCCTCTGCAGTTGATTCTCTGGTGTTCATGCTTTATATTTTTTTTACATTTGTTTATTGTTATTATTACTATTATTTTGATCTGAGAAGCTTTGTGGCTTTCTGCCTCGCTATAACATCACAGAAACATTGCCTGCTCACCTCTAGGATCAGATAAATAATTAGCATATTCTACCGCATCTGGTTAGACATTCAACCTTGAACATAGAAAGCTGCCAAAATGTTGACACATCTTGTGTAAGACATTAAGACTGTATTCAAAGTTTTCTCCAGAGTTTTATGTTATAATTTATGGATGATTTCTCTGTACATTTTTTTTTCTGTTTCAGTCCCTTGTTCTTTGAATAATGTGAGATTAGGGAAAAGAACAAAATAAAAGACGAAAGCGGGACATTTAATATCTCCTGTTTCTCTCCCTTCTGCTTGTGTTTCTTTTCTTATGGATATATTCATTAAAGAATATCTCAAGTATGTGAAATGGAAAAGAGGGGGCTCTTACAACCAATTTTTTATTTGTAAAACAGAAACAAAAGTAAATATATTTCTGTGTTCATTTTTATAAAAAAAAAAAAGTTTCTCCCCAAATTTGTATCAAATCTACATATTTTTTCACTGAGCCATAGTATTTATACTGAGATATTAATCAATACTGAGATTGACTAAATCAATCTCAGTATTTATACTGAGATTGCGTACTGTTGCATTATTAAAGGGGCTGAACATAAATAGTTGCATTATTCAGATTTGTATTTATTTGATAAACCGTGAAGAAAAAATTCCCGTCCACAGTTATGCAACACTTTGCGTTGCTTTTTTCACAACCCATCCCAAAAAGACATATTAAAGTTTTCCAAAATGGAACAGGGTAAAAAGTTATTTTTACGAAGCACCGCATGATACGGTTTTACCTTGATTCCACTTTTAAATACATCGATATACAAGAAATATGCTGAAGAAGGAATAATCTAGCAGCTCAAGTCGGTCTCTGAGTCAGACAGCTGAAAAAACTCAGATTTTCTTGTTTAACCCCGGTGCACCTGCAGCTTCATTCGCTCCGACATCTCATGCTGACTATTACATAAGAGAAAACATTCCTCAAAACTAATCAGCAGGAATCTAACAAAGCTAAAGTAGCTAATACTTCAGTTACAATCGGATCAAACCTTGAAAATACAATTATTGGATGTTTTATATGTTATTTTCAGTCGTTTTCTCCTATATTATTTAGATTGCAAAGCAAAGCGCAGTAACTTATTTACAGTGTTATAACACAAGGTGCTAGAGAGAAGGAGAAAAGGTTCACAGTGTTAAAGGGCATTTCAATTGTTGAATATTGATCAACGTCTTTTGCAACTTACGCCAATGACTCACTCATTGTTCACTCACTTATTACCTCTTTTCTTGTTGTTTATCTTTAATCCTGCTAACTTCTTGGTGCTGTAATCAGAAACATCAGCAAAAAATAGTAAAGAAAAACATTTCTTGCTTGATCTCGTGTATGCACGTGTGCCTCTCTCTCGTTTTCTCTCTTTCACACACACACACACACACACCCGCGCACACACCCCGTCATTCATATTAAGTAACCACTAAAGCGCACTGAGTCTCTCAGTACAAAGAGGGACAAGAGCTGAGGTTCGACTGATGCTGGAGTTCTTTCAAATCTTTCAACAAGACCTGTGAAGAAAGGACTCTGTTCTTTTACCTCTGTGCTCAACCATAAAGCTGCTAATTCCTAAGGTTGAGAAGAAGTAGAGGAATTTCAGAGCCGCTTATGGATTTAAATATGGTGCAGTGACAAAGCTAGTTTTTTCTCTGTGGTGCCCTTTTTTCCCCACATTTTCAGGACTTGTATGGGGATTTTAGGTTAAACTTAGTTAGTTTTTGTGCATTAATAATTTTTTTTTGTTATTGCTTTAGGAATTTTTCTTTACAAAGCAAAGCGTGATCAATCAGGTAAGTTTGTTACATTTCTTATCAACAGCAACACTTTGATGGCACAGATGGTTACAGAGTGCTTGCTTTTTTTTTTTATTCATCTAATGTAAGTTTGTTAATGCAGCAGAACCTGAATTTTAATATCAATATTGTGGTTGTGCAGAAGGATGGCCTTTGCAGACCTCCTCGAACAGGTTGGCAGCACGGGTCGCTTCCAGATCCTCCATGTGATGCTCCTCTGCACACCCGTCCTGATGATGGCCAGTCACAACCTGCTGCAGAACTTTGTGGCCATGGTGCCGCCTCATCACTGCAGCACACATTCCAACATGTCTCAAACCCAGCTGAGCCCGGAGGAGATTCTGCAGATCACAGTACCACTGAATGAAGCAGGGAAACCACAGAGTTGCCAGCGATACGTTGCTCCACAGTGGCACCTTCTGGCTAAGAATGGTAGTTCCTCTACAGAGAGGGATTATGGTGTCGTCCTGGAGGGATGTGTTGATGGATGGTCCTACAACATGACGGATATGACCTCCACTATCATATCTGATGTAGGGCTGCGTTCTTCAGACTTTATTGTTATCATGGGGGTTTTAATCAAGCCAGAGATGATTGTAGGAGACACTTACATGTTTGTTTTTTGATGTATATGTTCTTTTCTTCAGTGGCATTTGGTGTGTGACCTGCGCTCCTTAAAGCAAATGGGCCAAACCATTTATATGGGCGGTGTGCTTGTGGGGGCTCTTGTCTTCGGAGGCCTTTCAGACAGGTATCCTCCAAATTTTTTATCCGTAGTTCCAACTCCATCTGATGCTAATTGCAAACATTTTCAAAATCGGTAAAATAGTCTTTTCCTTTAATGTGCCTTTAAAAAAAGAACAATTTTCCAAACTTCACTCTTCTCTCCTAGATATGGCCGCCGCATCCTCCTGCTGATCTCTAACCTGCTCATGGCGGTTTCAGGAACGTGTGCTGCTTTCTCCCCTTCCTTTTCCCTCTTCTGTCTGTTCCGGTTTGGCTGTGGCATGGCTCTGTCCGGCCTGGGACTCAACACCTTCTCGCTCAGTAATTAATAAGAATTCAGTCAAAAACATAAAAACAACAAGAATTCGTTTGCTCAAGGGATAAAATGTAGCCTAAACTATAACTCATCAGACAAACTGTGGAAGGCAATAACAATAATAACCAAGATGTTATTTTTTATTATCATTATTGATGTTGATTTTATTTTTGAATGGCTATCTTTAACTAACATAAACTGAAATAAAACTGCAGCATATCTGTCTGTCTCTTCACCCGCCACTTTCTATAATCTCTATTATAATCTATGACTTTTTATGGACGTTTGTCTGGAACTAAAATGTTTTTCTTTGATTCTTTCACGTGAAGTTGTGGAGTGGATCCCGACTCGTGTGCGGACATTCACAGGGACGGCAACCGGCTACTGCTACACTGTGGGGCAGATGCTTCTGCCAGCCGCTGCCTACTTCATCACGGACTGGAGGTGGTTGACCCTGACTGTGTCGTTGCCCTTCTATGTGTTCTTCCTTATTGCATGGTAAGATGGTGAATACAAAGATGCGAGTGGATGGACTGGTCAAATGTTGGGAGAGTCTGTAAATGGCAAAAACCATCTAAGAAAATAAACACATGTATATTCTCAGGTGGTTTCATGAATCGTCAAGATGGCTGGCGATAAACAATAAAACTGAACAGGCTGTCAAGATGCTTAAAAGTGTGGCCAGGTTTAATGGCCGCCATAAAGAAGGGGAAAAGATTAATGTAAAAGTATGGCAATGTCATTTTCATAGAATTGTGTTTTTATTCATAAAAGGGACGGGCACTGAAAGTATGTCTTCTTTATGCATAGATGCTGCAAGAATCTATGAAAAAAGAACTGTCCTGCTCCCAGGGGACCCACTCTGCCCTTGATCTGTTCCGCACACCCAAAATGCGCATCATGACTTTCTGCCTCAGTGCCACCTGGTAGACATCCTGATTTTTCTATGAAAAGACACAAACAAAACCCATCTTTAAATAATCTGCAGTAAAGGACACTCTCTCTCTCAGGTTATCAACCAGCTTTGCATACTATGGCCTTGCTATGGATCTCCAGAAATTTGGGGTGAACATCTACTTGATACAAGTGATCTTTGGAGCGGTCGACATCCCTGCTAAAGTTGTCATTACCGTGTGTATGAGTTTCATTGGACGCCGGCCGTCACAATGCGGCGCTCTCGTCTTGGCTGGAGTCACAATTCTGATCAACATACTGGTACCTTATGGTAAATATGGAACGCATTTCTTATCCTGGTATTATATTATTGAACTTTTTTTTAGATTTTACGTTACAACCAGAAAAGTGTTTCTAGAGACAATAATTGAGAGACCAACACAAAACAGTGCATAATTTTGAATTGGATGAAAAACAATGTACCACCTCCCCCCACCCCCAAGTGAAAACCTAAAAATTGTTGCATGCGTATATTTTTACTCAAACTGTGACAGCAACTGACTGGCTTTAGTAGTGGCTTAATTAGTGGATAGAGTATCTGCGTCTGTGACAGACTGGCGACCTGTCCAGGGTGTACCCCGCCTCTCGCCCGGAACGTAGCTGGAGATAGGCACCAGCAACCCTCCCGACCCCATTAGGGACAAGGGTGAACAGAAAATGGATGGATGGATGGATGGAGTATCTGCGTGTCATTAAATCTCAATGTAAATCCAGTTGCTCGGTTAAGATCTCCCAAGCTTTTTGGAGAACATCAATGAAAACCATGCAGTAAATGATTAGAAATCTCATATTGCGCTTGAGCCCGAATATACCAGTTCTACTGTAAAACATGGTGGTGGCAGTATCATGGTGTGAGAAGGCATAAAAGAAACTAAAACTCCCGAAAATAATTTTATTGTAATTGATTTTCTTTTTTTTTGCATGCTTCGTAATAAACTAAACATACAGTTATCTACTGAGATGGGAAAAGTTATTATACATTTAGTAATGTGTCTTTTTTTCTTTAGACAAACAGACTGTGCGAACCTGTCTAGCAGTGGTGGGCAAAGGCTGTCTGGCTGCATCCTTCAGCTGCTGCTACCTTTACTCTGGAGAACTTTACCCAACTATCATCCGGTATGTTTTAAAAACAGAAATTGAATTTATTGAATCTGATTCCTCCTGACGAAAATCAGTGTTCCTCCATTTTATGATGCGAGTGTAATTCTGGACTTCAGGTGTTTCTGACAAAAATAGAACTTGTGACTTTGTTCAGCTCACAAACGTCTTGACAAAAAAACCCCGTCAAAATTAAAACATGATTAAATTAAAGCATGATTAAAGACACACAAGTGATAATTGACACAAATAATAATAAAAAACGTATATGTTTGTATGCTTAACAATTTCAGGAGAAAGAAAATAATGAAAATATAAAAACAAGTTAAGCTTAAAGTTGATAAGGTTTGTGATGTAGTAGTGAGAACACACTGAATTATGTTTGCTTCTCTGTTTATTTACGGGCACAAGTGTTCAGTGATACAGGTCAGAGGGTGGAGGTTTGCAGATTAACAGTGTTACACAGAGTTCAATTCAATCCAAACTTGGACTAAACAGTGAGGGATTGAGTTCAATAAGTGACCATTTTCTCACGTGTGACCAAAAGTATCTGTGCGCCTCAAATCTTTCAGATTCCATTGTGTTATAACAAGTTTCAATGTATTTTACTCTGATTTTATGTGTCAGAAAACAGAATGAAAGAGGAAGGAAAGTGCTGCATGGTGTTAAAAGAGCGTCGTAAATCCAAAGAAGTATTGTGGCTCTACAAATCTTTGGAGTGCCACATTTTGTGGTATTTACAGCTGCAACTATTTTGGGGTCTGTCTCTATCAGCTGTGCACAACTACAGACTGAAACTGTTAATGATTCTTTCTTGCAAAGCAGCTCAAGCTCAGTAAGATTCGATGAAAGGCATCTAACAAGTGCAAACGGGTAAATTCAAATGCAAGCCAGACTTGTTAGTTTTTATTAGAACAAACATTTGGGCCTGTTATGAAACAGGATGAATGCAGTGATTCATAAGACTATTTTTATTCATCTCAATGAGATGTTCCGAACGAGCAAACAATCAAGGAAAACAAAAACACGATTTACAATAACCATGAAGCTGAGAGCTTTGTGAACATTACCTGAGAAACATTTACAGACATATAAGAGCTAAATATACTACCAGGAATTTGGGCCAAAAAAACCAAAAACAAAACAAACAAAAAAAACAGCATTCAAGGAGTTTGAAAAGGTTTTGACAAAAAAAGAAGAATGATCTAAGAGCTCCAGGTTGACCTTGGGAAGTCTCCAGGTGACCTTTGGCCAGGATAAATACTCTTGAGTTTCAAACAAGTTCTGCAAACAGATGTTGGTGATGAGTGCCAATGACTGCAGGCTAATATATCCTCTTGTTTGCGCTTATTGTGGACTGCCAATGTGTCAGATGAGATTTACACAGCATTTGTTTTTTTTCTGGAATATAAAGTTTGTAACATCACATGGTTTTTGTTCACTCATTTGTTACAAAATCTTCTTTTTTTCACAAAAGATTTCCATTCATATTTAAAAGAAGCTAAAGCAAATCCAGGTTTGTTGAAGGATTTGACTCTGAGTTATTTGGTTAAATGCACACAGTGTTTGTACAGTGTCTTTCAAAATTATTAATACTCCTTGGATAAATTACTGTCATGTTCTAGCCACAAAGCTGGATGTATTTCATTGAGATTTTATGGGACAGACAAAGAGAAAGTAAGGCATAATTGTGAAGTGGAAAAATATGTGTGGTTTGATTTTTTTTTTTTTTTCAAAGATCTGTTGTGGGTATTTGTATTCAGGTCATTCATTGATCCAAATCTTTTGATTGCAGCTGTGACTGTTTGCTTAGCGTTGTCCTGCCAGAAGGTGAACCTCTGTCCCCCGTTTGTTTAACCCTCAATTTTTTTTCTTTCAGTATTCCAATATATTTAATTCAATCCAGCAGGAGATGGTGTGTCAACAGGCATGTGTGGTGTTAGTTTTCCTCCACATAACATTTTGTATTATTTAGTTTTTTTAGTACGTTTTTTGGGGGTGGTCTTTTCAACCGTGGCGTTCATAGTGCCATTGTTCCAAGATTAGCTCTGAATCAACTAGTTCTCCCTCATGAGCTGTAGATGTTACAGTGAACCCCTTAGCTGCTTAATACTGTCAATTCCTGGCATCTAAAGTGCCAGGGACTCTATCTTGAGCTAAATGTCATAGATTTCCCCCTTCTAATTTTGTTACATTTTTAAAATCGTCCTCTCTGCCAAATTTTTATAGTGGAATTGTGTGAACACTGCAAAAATACAAAATTGATTCAATATTCAAATTTAGTTTAATCATATTAAACTCATTCATTCATTCACTTCTGGAGCCCCTACTATCTTCCTTTAAGAATGTCCTCTGACAAAAATGTCAATCAAAAACTGTAAAATAATTTTATTTCTAACTGCAGAGCAACTAGACCACTGATTCTGCTTTTATTGTATCATTTTGACTTTTTCCACATTCAGTCAAAGCGGCATGGGTTGGGTGTCCATGATGGCTCGCGTGGGAGCTATGGTGGCCCCAATGGTTCAGCTCACTGGGGACTACATACCTTGGCTGCCAGGTTTAATCTACGGAGGAGCTCCAATTCTCTCAGGGTTTGCTGCAGTTTTTCTTCCAGAGACACTGGGCACACATCTCCCTGACACAATACAGGATGTGGAGGACAGGTATGATCAACATGCAAAGTTGAAAATTAAAACAGCAAAAGGCTCAGTCTTGCAAAAAAACTTTGAAATGCAGAGAAAGGATAGTTTATTCAGTTTTTCCTTCTCTGTTCTGATCTCAGGGGTTCTGGAAAAAGCTCCAAGTGTCCGACGCCAACAAAGGAAACGATGATCTTGCAGGACACTAAAGTGGATTTCCTCAAACAGGCTGCCTGAAATCCCTGCATATAAACCTGGTGAATGTGCAGACACATAAATAAAAATGGCGTTTGTACGGTTTGTTTTCTTCATAGATGCATATTTGATTTTCACGGTTTATTTTGTGTTGTTTTATCCCGAAAAATGGAGAGAGAGTGTTATTTAAAAAAGGTCAGTAAAATAATCTGAATGCATCAAGAAATCGGATCTGCAGTATGTTTGTTGGTGAAACAGTAGCTTTGAGAAATTCAGGACTTCTTTGCAACAATCATGTCTATAACCCAAATCTCTGAGTAGAACGAATACAAGGCTGACTATATGTTTATTGGTGCTTTTGTAAATTTGTTTTGCTTTGTATGTACCACTTTGTATTTTTCAATAAAAGTGAACACATACTCCACTTCTGAGTTTGGCTTTATTGTTTTTAACTCAGATATTACTAGAATGGGAGCTGTCAAAGTTTAATTTAGTCGTATTTAACCTAACTGGAACAACCATGGAAATGATGAAAAGCAGAAGAAACCAAAGAATGCAAAAGTAAATAACATAATCTTTGCTAATTCAACTTTCAGCTGATGAACCTTGAAAGCATACCATCACTGCTTCTGAATACTATTTATGTTCGCAAGGCATTTTCCTAAGGCTAATAATTTAATTTTAAAAAATCATAATCTTGAAACAGAGCGCTCTTTACACATAAAAATGTCCACGTTTTGTCACATTACAGCTACATGAAATGTATTTTAATGGAATTTTATGTAAAGAAAATAAGTTAAATGGAAGGTAAATGATACAGATTATAAGAACGCAACCACCCAGATTACATACCGAGTAGAAACTCCTTTTGCTGCAATTACCTGAATAATTACCACTGCAAGTCCTTCAAAACTCTTCCTGTGTTGGTCTGTCACAGTCCCAATTAATTTATTGAGCACTTAGTGGATTCAAGGGATGAAAAGCTCAAGGAGTATCAATGGACTCCTTGTTTACCCTTCAGTAATTTTTATTCGAGAGACAGTCAATTTAAATGGTTTTTCTATGTGGGATCATATTCTCTTTTTTATCTCTTGGCAATGATAGCATATCTTTCTGGTGTGTTTTTTTGTGTGTTATTTTTCATCCCATGTTGAGAAAATGACTGTATGCAAGTTATTATTGCAATAGTACACATGTTTGTATCATTTCAAATCAATTAAGTTCTGGAAATACAAAATGTGTCATTCATGCCCTAAATTTCCAAATATCGTTTTATGTTGACCCATTACATCCTAAATAGGGCCAACACATTTATCAATATGTAAAAGAAATCAAATGAAATAAATAAGCAAAAATCCAGAAATTTAAAAAGAATATACTAATAATTACATTGCATAATGTAGAATCATTTGTTTATATACTATAATACTAAAGGACCAAAAACCCAAATGTCTCTGCATACAGAAGGCCAGTTGTTCTCTTGAGCCTGATGTTTGCTTTGTCTCCATCTAGTGGACCTTTTGTAGTATTGCATAATGGATAAAAAAAACCAATCCATTAAGTGCTAAAAACAGCTAAAGGCGTAAGTGACATCAATATTGGTAAATTAGAGAGTACAATGCTAAAGACAGCAATTTATGTCTGATTATTTATTAAAGAGCCCGAAGACACATTCTTCACCTCTTAAAAATCAATATATGGTATTTGGCTCTTTTTTTTGTGCATCTGAGACTGTAACCCTTTTACTATAATTTATAAAGCCCCAACCGCCACATTAAACAGATTTCCTTTCACCTTGAGATTTTATGTGCGCACCCCTGAGAGGCGCAACAACATGGAAAAAGAGAGTTCAGCCTTCGGGCTGAGATCCAAAAGAAAGAAAAATGCTCTTCAGAAATAAACGCAACATAAAATGATATGAATAAAGATTTATTTTTCATATGAACAGGTGGATTCATTTTTCACTTTATTTTACAATCTATGACAGTCTCGCATTTTTAACTTACTTTTTTCTAGCATATTTTAGGAATGACATGAGGGAGGGGTAAGGATTCCTTTTTATTGCTGAATGTTAAATGAAATGCACATTCACTGACTCGAAAATAATTGTCTGCTGCTTTATTTTTCTTCCTTATTTATTTATTTTTTTTCAGTATCCATGCACCCATCTAACCTTGATCACAAAGACATGCAGAGGAGAGGTGTTCAAACATTTCAAGCGAGGGGCGGGGTCAGGTGTATGTTTGTGTGTGTGTGTGTGTGTGTGTGTGTGTGTGTGCGTGTATAGGCGTGGATGGGTGGGAGAACGTAAAATAAAAAAAAAGAAGAGACTGGCAGGACATGCCTGGTACCGTATCAACTGTGTGAGAGGATTGGTAAAGTGAAGAGGGCGTCACATTTGAACTAGAGGTGTGGAGTCGTCTCTCATCTCAATCAGACATACAAAATTCGACCCCGGTGAGAAACCTGATGAAATATCTGGAAGATGTGATGGAGGTGTGACCAGAAATCGCCGTCTGTCACAATACCTCTGTGCATTTTCCAAATTGCAGACACATTTTTCTGACAGTTGTGGGTCAATATTCATGGGACAATTGAGTATTCAGTTTCTCTTAAAAAGAAAAAAAGGACCAGCTGTGACATGTGATCATTGGCTTAATTTCTTACCATGTCCCTTTAAAGTAGAGATGCACCGATAAGAGATTTGTGACCAATTTCTGATTAGATTGTTTTTTCCGTTATCTGTCTTCAGCATGGCGTTGACATCCTATTGAGAACACAGGCTTTAAAATGGGTTCACTCTTTTAATCCAAAACAAAATCAGATGGCGTGCCCTTTTAACACTAGCATTACCAGAGAAGGGTCATTTAAAGCTGAACTTAGCATCTCATGTTAGGAGTTAGCGTGATTAGTGCTCTTAGCATTAGTAGATGTGAACACCAGTCTCTGTGTGTATTCCCAAGACAATGTAAACCATTACCTTAAGATTCTGAATATTTTCTGTAATGTGTTTGGCAGTCCTGGTATCTACAGAAATCAACTCCAAATCATTTTGCTTCTTTGCTAATGCAGCAAAACATTGTTTTGTCAGCTCCTCACTAAGCAATGTAGCTATTGGCTTAACAATCTAATTTATGCAATTGGAGAAGTGTGTATATTTGTAACAGCCATTCTAAAAGGCAAGGGGCATTTTGGGAAAGCAAAAAGTGGGTAAAACTCTGTTTGTAATCTAAATAAACTTTCTTCACATGTCACAATTTTAGATCTTTATCTGGACGTGACAAAAATGAGCTAAAATACATTCTCAAATTTTATTTATATTTGTTTAGATTTTTTTAAATCCATGTAGAAGTTTAAAAAAATGACAACATTACAGCCATTACTGTCTGGAGATAAATGGGATGAAGTTCTCTTATTCTTGTCTACAGCTGGGACACACTGCTGAGAGAGGACTGGGTGACCTTTGAATGTTTTGGAGCCAGGGCATATAAAGCACAGAAAACCTATAGAGGCTTTCATGTTCGAGTCTGAAAAGATGTCAAATAACACACCAAAATTCCCAAGATTTGTCTTTAAATAATAAATATTCTAATAGTCACCAATTGATGTCCTCTGCCTGACGGCTCTTTCCTATAACTAATGAAAGGGGGAAAACACTATGTAAAGTGCAAAAGTACAAGTTGGTGATGAGGGAGCAAAATCCCCAGCATCTGGATAATACTTGCTCTAATTTTGCAGCATGAAAAAACAAATCAACAATGAAAAATAGTTTCAGTTTATATCATTTCTTACATCTACATATGTCCTTAGACTTCCTTTTCAAACTCCTCACTGACAATGAAAATAGGTAGAACTATTTTATTCTCTCCATGTGTTTGATGAATGGATCAAATAGTGAAGGGGATTGGGGCGGTTGAGGTCAAGTTCTCCCCGTCATGTCCTCTCACTCATCGAGCAAGTCAGTCATAGCATCAGCTGACTTGTAAAAGCTGGTCTCTGGTTACAGATGGTCTATGTGCCGAGGTAAGTAGCATATTTAAGGCGAAACCTTCACCACGCACATCATGCTATAGACCAACAAGACAGATCACTGGATTTTCTGCAAGTGCTGTTTAGCCTGAAAAAAGAATAAAACTGAAAAGAGCTGAAATGTTTAAAAGAATAGACTAATACTCTATTGACCCCACTCATCTCCATGTGTCGCCTCCTTTGGGTTTGCAAAGTCAGTTTGAGTATTTGATTGAACAGTCTCCAGACAAGTTGAGTTTGATTCTTGGCACATCTCTACTTTAAACGAGGGTGATATTACTTACTATATGAGCACCTTGGTAAAACGATCATTTACAGATTAAATTCAAAATGATAAAACGTGTCAAACAGACAAAGCAGTACACAGCTCTACTAGACGAGACAATATTTGGGAGTGTATGTGTGATGTGGAGTGGTCTAATTAAATCCTGTGCCATAGACACAGTTGTGAGCAAGTGAAGGATGGATCAAAGCAGTGGATAGATGTCTGCATAATGGCTTTAAAAAATAACTCAGGTAGGTACCCATTGTTTTCATTCTGCTCCACAGGCATTACAGAGTTTTTTTTTTTTTGCGCACACAACACACTAGAGTCACCTCTTAGAAAATGATGTAGTCAAACAGCAAAATGTAAAGTTTGCATATTTTTGCATTGTATGATCCTCCGTAGTTTTCACAGCTAATTCCCTACATTGTTTCTACTCTCCTTCAGCAGAGCTGCTTCCACCTTTTCTTTGCGTGGGACTGGTAGACTGGTAGCGTGTTTATCTCCAGGTCCTCAACTTCCGAGAACCGTCGTCTTAGGTAGGCCTTACTCAAGGGGTGAGAGGAGGTGGAAGTGGGTGTGTGGGGTGGAGCGGGCTATGTGGAAATCCTGAGACACTGTATGGCCTTTAAAACAAGCCACAGAAACAGAATGGATACAGAATGATAATGAGATGTGGGAGGAGGAGTCGTTTTGAGTGAAAACAGATTATATCTTTTGATTTGGTCTCCTACGTCGGTATGCCCACTCCTTGCCCATCAGCTAAGCGTTTGTTGGCCTCGTACAAGGATGTTTTAAAAAGGAGAGAATAGGGGAAGACTTGGAGCCAGAGAGTTGTAAATACATCATTAAGAAATGACCTGCATAATACAACCCGGCCTTACCTGTCCACCTACACAAAGGGAGGGAGAGGGGAAAAGGAGAAGGGGTCAGTGGCAGCTCTCCTGAGATCCACACATTTAATCTCACAACATGATATTCTCCTAACATTCACGAAAGCATGCAAGCAACGTTACACTCACACAGATTCATTTGTACCTGCACTCAACCGCACATCACTATCTTCTTTCTTCGTCTCTCAGGGCACATACGTCAGAAATGTTCTACATTGTATTTGTCAGGCGTTCTGTTATATCCCCGAACCACCAAACCCTACAGGACGAATCATATTAATGTAAACACACACTTTATGTTGAAGTGGTTTATATTGCGTGACATGGAAGGGGTTATGCTCCAGTGGGGACAGACTTCTCAAAGAATGCCTTTTTTTTTTTGGAAAGAAAGTGAGACAGGAAAAAAAAAAAAAAAAAAAATCAGACAGAACAAAAGAACATAAATGTGTATAAAAAATGAGTCGTCCATATAAGAAAGGCTACAAAAACCTCCACTGGCCCTCTGGCATCGGCAAACAGCAAAAGGCACCACAATATTACTCTATTTTTTTTTTTTTTTTTAACGTTGTGAAAAAACTGGCACATCTTTTTTATGCTGTAAATCAAAATGTACATATAAATAGAGTTTTCCCTATAAAAAATTCTTTGCTGTTAACTAGTAGACAACTTTTGCTAAAATGAAAATAAATATTTTATTTGTTTAGAATATCTGTCAGTTATATAAAATAAAAATATTTCTTATAGATGCAGGTCTATACTATATTGATTTTTGTTGGTTCATCGTCACTCTTTAATGGGGCGTACTGTCCGGTTTGGAGCGCGACTGTGTGAGTCTTGTATGCATGTTGCCACGCCCGCTGTGCCACCCTGATGAGTGAGAAGTCCGAGTGTCCACCGGCCTGTAGATGGTAGAGGGCTCGGCGTTCATGTTCTGCATACTGAGAAAGGGAGTGCTCTCACCGTCCTCCTCTGACTCGCTTTCTGTTAGGCAGCTTCGAGATCCATAGTCCCGAGATGCCTCGTATCCACGTGGGGCCACGTGGCCGTTCAGTCTGGATCTCTTCCAGCGCCGGCTACCAGTTTCACTGGACCCACTTGTCTTTGGTTGCTCCCGAGAGGAGAGGTACTCCTGGGTAGTCTCATAGTCTTCTTCCTCGGCCAGCCGGTAGGGGCTGGAGGGCAGGCTGCCCCTGCTGTTCTTTAGGTAGGTGCGGCGCTGCTGCCGGTAGGGCTCCTGGCACTGGGCGTCATGTAGGGGCACCTGGTAGCGGCGCAGCAGCGGCTGGTCATCCTCTGGAGGATAGGGGTTGTGGACAGCAGGAGGAAGCGACATGGCGTGGCTGGCATTGGGGGATGTTATCTGGAAGGTAGGCACCTGGGGGGGCAACGAGTAATGGAAATCCACCGGGGACAGGCGGGCTGGTGTTGTCAGGGCTGACACGTACCTGTTTGAAATACAGAGAGAAATTTACAGGTGATTGGAGCAGGACAAAGAGCAGAGCAGAGAAGGAGCGTACAGCATTTTGATGACTGAACACAAATCACGCCCTTATTGTCAGGTTGAGCAGAAACTAGAACAGTGTGTGGGAGGTACTTTTCCACAGAGTTTCTGTGTACATCAACAAGTTAGGATGCATGGTGGGCATTGATCTACTTCCTTCTGTGGAATGTCTTTCATTAAGTATCTGTTAAATTACGTTTTACAACTGATTCAAGACAAAACATGTTATTGTTGCCTGATTTATTTTCTCTTTTGCTGCTCAAGCTGGCTCAACCTTTGCTGATGATGAAATAGTCTTCATTGGAAACGATCCTGCTCAGGCTCAAAACAGATCCCCAATGAGTTTGGTTTTCTGGACCGCTGTTTTTTTGCTAACATTTGGATCCAATAATACACATATATTATATTGATCTGCAAGGGATACAAATAAAAATCCATGTCTACAATAATTTTCGTAGTATCCAAAAAACAGAATCTCCAGCATTTATCATCTCCCTTGTTAACAGGGATTGTGACAACATTTGCATCTTCTTTGCATTCAAATGGCTATAGGCAGGAATAAAAAACATGCATGTTCTTAAAGTGGAACAATTTTGGAATCAGTCACAATTTTTTTCTTTAACTTGATAAAAAGATTTAAAGTGTAATGAGGCCGGTGTAATGTAGCCAGCTAACAGTCCGTGGAGAAGAGAAGGACTTGTATCATTCTATGCTCCATACAAACAAAACAAAAACTTCTTCTCATTCTGGCACTTTCTCTAGGATCCCATTAAACAGAGTTTAAGTCACAGTAACATATACACATTATCCTCCTCCTTTCCCGTCAGTCCTAGATGATTTATTTTACTTCGTAGCTGTTCCACATTGTTTCCATTTATTTGTGTGTTCTTGCACTTTTCCTTTTAACAGCCTCTTGGCCAAGTCAGGCTTTCTGATTAGAACTGATTCTCAAACATTTTACCTGGTAATATAAAGACAAAAGAACAAACATATTGTTTGAAAGTCTTACGTTTTTAAAACTTTGATATACCTTAAAAGTGCAAGTCCCAAGATATGGAAAGAGTTGAAATAGATACATTGATGTTACTGATAACCAATTTTTCATAAAGTCAGATACTTGGATGAAAACTTACAGCCAAACAGATGTAAATTTGGATCAGGAAGCAATAATGGACATTTTTTCACTAGAATTTCAAACATTACAATATAGCGAAGAGGGCCATTTTTGTTGCTTGGCTCTTTTGCTATTGATATTGCTGGCAAATTTCAATTCAGCTTACAGTAAAGCCATAAAAAGTGAGTTACTGTACATAAGAAACAGGTTTTTTCGAATAAAATGTGTACGGCAGACATGAAAGCATAATACTTTAGAAAGTCCATTGTGACTGAGCAGCTGTGCAGAACGTTCATGCTGAGGCGACTAGCCTGATGTTTTAGAAGATAAGGCTGTTAGGGTTACTGTCTGTCATGCCCAGAGCTGCATAAGAAGATTGGTATCTTGTTGCCTACAATATAAAGAAATATGCACAGGATAAATATAGACTACATCAGAGTTGATGAAAGCCTCATTTCCTCCCTTGTCAGGCTTTCCCTTTGTGCTAACTTGCGCTTCAACTATTTTTATGGCAGAATTATCATCTTTTGTGACTGACACGTGGCTTACTAAAAATAAGAAAAAACAAAAACAACAACAACGAAAGCAGCAAGTGAAAAACAGCCTCAAGAACAACATATGAGAAAAGGAATAATGGTCCTATAGCTGCAAGAGCAAGAGAGTTCCCACTGACATAAGCACTTTTTCTAATTTTGCCTTCCTTTGCATATTTGAACATCATGCCTGCTGTGTGTCAGTTTCCACTGATTGCCCTCGCTGGCCTCTCGAGGTGGACACGGAGCCAGCAGAGAGGGGAAACTTTTCAGCGTGTTTATTACAGACTGAGAGCCAAATCGGCCGGGCAGGCCTCGATTCCCACCTGTCGCTGTGCGGAGAGTCTCCCAGCGAGTCGAACGAGTCCCCGTACTGCAGCCCCGGCCGATGGGGATCAGAGTAACCACAGTGAGCAGCTCGCCGCGCCCGCGCTTCCATGCACGCAGGACTGCTGCATTTACTGGTCCCCACGGACGATGACATCATTCCCGGCGAGTCAGAGAGGAAACTTTCAGAACGTTCCAGGCTCCATGTCCGTTCCTCATGTCTGTCAAATAAAATAGGTGTTAACATACCCACACCCTGAAGTGTCCCCAAGATATATTTCTCTTTCTTTGTAGAAGCCGAAGAATGCCTTCGGAGAACAAAAGGAACCGTTTTACTGTTTCCGCAGGCGCAAGCGTTTTGGTATAATTCATGTGTGTTAAAACCACAGATTCTATTTCGTAATCTCCTGCCTTGTAGCTGATCTGACCAGTAGAAACTAATGGTGGTGATATTCCTGTACACTAAACAAGATGGGTTTATTTCAATGCTGCAAAAATATGTCAATAGTATTTTCTAGAAGTTGAAAAAACTTGTATCTGTTATGAACATTAAAAGCTTAACTCACAATTTTATTTTATTATTATCTAAAAAAAATATTCCTAATCAACTGAATTCACCAACCAAGTAAACAATTTTGTTTTATATTATCCTAAATCCCAACAAATTCATCACAGCTTTTAGGTTTTTTTTTGATCGTCACATAAATTTCAGACATCGATAACCGGAATATACACAAAAGTCATTCTTAAATGGTGAGTTCATGTATTTGGGGTGAAAAAGTTACCATAAATGGAAATCAGTCTTACATTGCTGTGGGTGAATTTTGGCCCACTCAACTAAACAATAGCTTGCTTCGATAAAAAATGACGATTTTCAAACAAGAATTGCCTGTTTACAGCTTGTTTAACTCAGGGTGGTGACTAGGCTAAAACCAAACCATCACTTAACTTGTTTTCTCCCTGTCCTGTCAGAAATTGAGTTGCTAGCGTGTGTTTTGGATCAATGTCCAGCATAATCCAAGAGCTTATTTTTTCCACCCTTGTTCAAGTTGATTTGGATGGAATTTGTTTCTATAATAAATTAGACAATCATTTCAATACTTGTATGAATACTTGTATACTATGCATTTTGCATGTTGGCAAATACTTTATCATTTTAATTATTTCATGAATGGCATGTTCCTGCATTGTCTATCTGTAGTGAAAACATAGGCAGATAAACAACTGGAAAACCTTTATTTGACTAAAACTAGCCAAAATCTCAACAAAGCGGGACGAGCCAAACAACTAACCAAACAGACTGAAAAACACAAAAACACTAACATCAAAGGAACATTCTGAAAAATGGAAATCTGTAAAGCATCCTCTGTTTTTCAGATTCAGACATCCTCTGAGTTGAGATGCTGGGAGAGCAGAGAAAAGAGTTTGACAGAAACAGCCAACGGGTGGAAAGATGATTTGAAGGAAACAGGTTGAGAGAACCCGAGGGAAACTGAGGACACCTAGTGATGATTACAGGCAACAAAACTCTCCAAAACTCTCTGGGACAAGAGATAAGGCTCTCACACAACAGAGACAGCCCAATAAGAAGAAACAAATCTGAAATAAAACCTAACCCTTAGTAGTCAGAAATACAGTGAGAATGAGTAGATTAGCAAAAATTAGTCACACAATCTAACCAAAGGATGAATTTTTGTTGAAGTACATCACATCAGTGCAAGGGGGTACAACATGACACACACAGCGTGACGCATAATGACTGCTTACCTTTGAGTTGATGAGTGGGCTCGTGTGGAAGAGTTGTGAGATCTGGAAGAGGCGTGACTGGCTGGGAATGATCGCTCTGTCGCGGGCCGTATGACTTGCTCAGTTGCAGGGACATTCTTTGATATGTACTGTAAAATTAGAATCAAACGATTAAGAAATGTAAAAGAGAGAAAACTTTTGATTCGATATGTTTATGTTCTCATAAAAACGTACATCCACCATAGGGATTTCCTCCGGGCCGGGTCCTGGGTGATTAGGTCCGTTAGCAAGGTTACGATTGGGATGTTCAGGACACATGTTCTGTCGCATATGATTGTGCATCTTCTTTCTTTGTTTCCTGTGGAACGATTTTGATCAATTTTTCTTTTAATGTTAAGCTTGCAATTTAACAAAAGAACTAGAATTAATTATGCATAAAACTGCATATTAGAGGGATCACATTATATTTTAAAGCTTATTTATATTAAATAAATAAAAATATATATATTTATAGTGACCTACTCATTGTTTTTCAAATCAGACTTGTTACTTTAAAAACACATTTTGGCAAAAAAAAAAAAAAAAATCCAGTCTTTACTTTCCTTTGCATTCTAGTCAGCTTAGTGCTAGATATTTTTTTTCTAGAAAACATTTTTCTCAATTTCTTTACACAAAATAGATATAACTATCTAAAATTATTTTCAGCTGTAAGCATGTGCATTACTGAAGAAAAAAAGTGATGATATATGCCCCTTAGAACATAAACTTAATCCTATGATAAGCTTTTATAATCTTTTCACTAAAATCCATTGGCTCAAATGACCACACATAAGTCACATTAACATGTCATCTGCAGGACTTACTTGGTTTTACAGTAGGCAACCACACACAGGATGCCTACCACCAACAGAGCCACACAAATACCCGTGATTGTCAGGACTCTTTTCTGGTAGAGTTCTTCTGCCTCTGTCAAAATTAAACCCACGAGACAACAGAGAGAAAAGACAGGAAACAATTAGCTTCACAAAGGAGGTGATCCTTCCCAAAGTACTTTCCAGATCTAAATTCTGTCGGATAAATCTTCATCCTCCCAGCAACACAAACACAATATGCTCTAAGCAGCAATAAAATCTAAGATGTCTAACATATATGTAGCAGTCCTAAACTTTACAGAACTATACATCTACTCAAGATTTCAGCAAGGAATGAAACATATTGTCACAACATTATAAAAACAAGTTAATTTAAAAGTTAAATATGATTATTTTGAAGAGTGATTTGTGTTTGAACAAAAAAAGAGCTCCAGTGCTGCGTGGCTGAGGCAGAAAATGCTGTGCTGACGGGATCTTTGATAAGTAATGTGATAGATTTCTCACATCCCCTCCCATAGGAGGCTCCGTCTTTCATTCACCGGCAGCCATGTTCGTCATCATGCCAATTTGTGAGAAGTTTATGGCACCATAAATAAAGTTAGTTTATCTGTAGGAGCAAAGTGGGGAATATTTCACGGTGCATGTCATCTTCTGATAATGACTTTACACAGAGGAAATAATACTGGTGTTTCTGCAATAACATAGTGTTCCTCTGTTCCAGTGCGTGAATGCACTTGTATAATTGCACGATGTCTGAAAGGATGCCTCTAGCCATTATTCTAAAATCTCACACTCTGAAGCTCTTTTATGGTAAAAAAAAAATAAAAAGTGTCAGAAGACAAAAGCCAACAATGAAAAAGAGACAGAAGCTGATAGAAAGGAAAGGGAAGGCTGTCAAACATTAAAATATCATGCATTAGAAAAGGGAGAATTTGAGCCAAGAACACACATATCATGATTCAGACTTCAACATTGCATTTCTGCACGGCTAACAACAGAGGATTGCAATAAAAGTAGAGGAGATCACATGTAAATCAAAAGTGAGACGAGGCATGTCAGAAAAAAAAAAAGATAGAGATGAAGGAAAAATGACTTGGACTGAAAACGGAGTCAAATCATCTGGTAGGGACAAACATGAGACATCATGCTTGTTATGAATGAAATTAAAATCCAAGCTTCTAAAAGGGAAAACTAACTATCGTGAGTATAAGGTGGAAACATCTGATCACATGTGCGGAGGGACGTATTGAATCCATGTTAATGATGCCGGCCGGAGGACGTGTGAGCTTGTCATTCGTATGAGTTATGATCACTAAAGATGTTGATTGGTTAATAAAAAAAGGGGGACGATGTGTTTTACAAATCAACAAGCATGTCACATTGACGGACATTGTGGGAGCTAGGCTAGGACTGAGAGTCAAAATGGATTGTTTCATACCCATAAATTCAATCCCAAGATGCTCTGCCATTGCAGAGGGTTGACAGATGGAAGGAGAAACAAGAACAAAAACAAGAAACAAGAGAGCAGATTAAGGTAGTGGCACCTCGGAGCATACATATACATAGTGGCGGATAAGTAACTTAACACAGCCAACTGAAACAACAAACATGTCAGAAATTGTGCAAGACAAGACAAAAGCATGCAGCACACACTTTAAACTAAACTCTACAACTCCACACAAGACAAATGAACAATGCTAATTTCACATTCATGATTGGGGCTCTCAGTTTAGGGAGGTGAAACGTGTTCTGGTAGCTGCATGTCTCAACCCAACATATAAAGTCTTTAACATTGTCACGACCACAAACCTTAATGTGTTTGATTGTGTTTTAAGGGATAAATCAACACAACGCTGAGAATAACTGTGAAGTTGGAGGAAAAGAAGACACCGTTTTGAGAATAGCGTCCCTCAGGATGGTGGTGCCACCGTCGTGTATTAACTCATTAACTCCTAACAGAATGAACCACTTTTTTTTTTTTTAAGTTTTAGTCTTAAACATCTTACTTTGCATGACTACTCTCCGAGGCACTGTTTGTCATACAACCAGTGAAAGCGGCACAGCTTTATATTTTTTTTTTTACAATTCCGTTCTGCAGAGACGTTTCAAGTTGTTACATAAACAAACTCTGTGAATGGGAATTGAATTTTGGTTGCATAGTAACCCTCATTGGTGCTGTTTGGGGAAAATATGTGTCATATGCAGAGATTACTTGTGCTTTTCACTGTTCTGCCGTGCAGAACTGCTACACTGTCAGCTCCCTGACACACCCATCACATGAACAGGCAAGTTAAAGGGCTGCTGTGAGAACAGGGGTTGCTTCAATACATCTGTACTCAATATTGGAATAATATCGTTGAATTATTGCTGGGCCTAAGCTTTCTGGCAGAGAAAGGCCATAGGGATGTTGCACCAACTAGCCGAGTCCATAACTCTGGCAACTCTGTTGGTTTGCTTGGGCTTAGGCGAGTCCCAGCTGTCCTTATGACAACATGCCTTATTAATTCAAGCCCTCACGGCCGAGAGGAAGAAACCATCCTCCTTCTCTGCTGTATCTCATGAGGAGAGATGCACCCTTTTATATGCCTTCATTTAGTGTACAATTAAGATGTTTTTACTGTGCTTTGGAAAAATGTCGTATCCAGTGAACTTTGTCTCATCTTCTCATGTTACAATCACAGACTTTAATGTAGCGTGTTTTATTGGGCTCTTATATGAAACACCCTCATTTTGATATGGAAGGAGCATGATGCATGGTTATCAGAAGCTTTTAGAGATACAAGTTTGAAAAATGCCCTTCCCAACTTTGCTTAAAATTGAAATTTTAACTTTTTTTTTTTTCTAAAACAGCTTCCACTCCACAATCACGTGCAAAGTTTGTGGCTACAATGCGACCAAACATGGAAGCGCTCAATAAGTGTGAATAAAATCACTTTATTAAGACTTATATCAACTCGCCTTTTATCTTTTGATCTCTCTTTATGCTGACAAGATGTTGTACAAGGAACAAAGCACAGAAAGGCTGGCCTGTCTCCATACGACTACACAGCAACAGGAAATAGACGCCGACCTTGACGCAGATGAACAGCTGCACCAAAGTGAGTGAGTGTCGGAAAAAACACAACAATACTTTGCCAAAAGACAAGTAATTTCACTGCAGTGCATTGCTGCTTAGTGTGAGGTTAAATTACTTGTAGTTAAGATGGAGGAGAGAGACAATGGGGGAGAGATGGGGTGTTTGCAATTCATTCGTTGCCAACACACAACAAACGGCATATGCGAGTTGAGTAACATGGACCGCAGAGACGGGTCTCTGTAATCAGCAGGCGGATTAACAAGAGCAGATGCACTCACTGCTATGTACTTTAAATTGAAACTGTATGATCTTGCAAACACACGATGACTGCACATATGCAATGGGATTAGCAGGAGGTCTTTTTTTTTTTTAACAGAAAGGAATCTTGTTTTCATCATTGTAGAAAATGTAAGAATGTTTTCTGTAGCTGTATGTTTTTGTAACAGTATTGCAGCATCACTTAACACTGTCGAATACTTTTGTGATACTGGAAGCACTTCAGCGGCTTTAAAGGCAGACAGACTGAAGGAGAAGCTCGTCTCCAGACTGTTTTCACAGGAAAATGCCTGGAGGCCAGGATCCATCCAGGAGAGTTCTCAGCAGCTCTTCCACCAATTTTGGGATAATCTTTCAGCTGATGGCTCTTTGCCAATGTCGCCATGTAGAGTTGAGATATTAAAATTCATCATTTCCAATGTATGCAACACCTTATGGTTTTTGCTCATGTGAAAATGTGTCATTTCCCCCTCCACTTCACACTTTTTCATCATTTCCTGTTGATTTATCACATAAAATTCCAAAAAAGTACATTGATGTTTGCAGATGTGACATGACAAAATGAAAAGAGTTGAATATCTTTGCAAGGCACTTTGTGCAATGGGGCTCTTCCAATTGTGAGTGCCATTTTGTTGCTTTTTTTCTAAAGTGCTGCATGTTAGCAGATACAACTCTCCCTCCCACCCCCAAACAATAACAACTAGCTGTATTTTTAATGATGGAGCCCTAACCTTTCATTTTCTCAGAATGGCTGTAATTGAGGAACTCAGCATGCGATCAACTGGCCTGAAAGTGAAACGAGCAGGGGCTTCTTGTCACAGCTTGAAGGGATGTGATGCTAGGCTTTCAGATGCATGCAGGCACAATTAGTCAAGAATTAAACAAGTATTGGGAAGTGTTCTGTCACGTTGGTTCATGTTGCATCTGACAATACAGCTAATTAAAACTGTAAATATAAAGGAATTCTGTGAGAGACATTCTGCAGTAGAGAAGTCGTGTGTTCCTCTTTCATTAGGCTGGAACACACTGAACATCAAATTTCACCTGCCTTTTCATTGACAGGTTTTGTTCAGATCTGGTTCCGCATTAATGGACTGTCTCAGGTAATATTGCCCAAGCTTGCATGTCTGCAACTGATTGCATAAAGAGGTGTGTTTTAGCATTTATCCTGCCGGTGTTGTTACATGCAGCTCATTATGTGCAAACAATTGTTTCAGGCAGCATCTAAAACAAGATCACTTCACTTCACAACAGGTTGCAGGCAAATCTACCACGGGAAAGCACATGCGAAGCTCTTTTGAGCTACAGGGGAAGCACATACACACACACACGCCAAATCACACGGTGACCAACCACAGAAACACGCTCTACTAATCTGTGCCAGCTTGTGAATGAGTCATCAAAGGAGACACAGATATAATTATTAGGTAAGAACAGGAAATGAGTGCAATCTCTCTACACCCAGCGTACATGCATCACACGAGGACAGTCTGACACAGAGACAGAAGAGACAAGTTGACATACGGTAGAAACTGGCCATAACGTAGGTTTGACAGCGATCACCAGTAAAGTCATTTGGACACCTGATGGGAAGAAAGCCAAAGGAACAGAGGGAGGAGATCAGTGAGGAAAATAAAAGGAAGAAAATAGAGGGACAGTGGAGTGAAAAGGAAGAGCATGTGTAAGAAAAAAAAGGGGAGAAATCGGGGGGAGGGGTGGGAGAAAGGGAGAGAGACACAGAATTAGAACAACAGCAAAACTATAGACAGCAAAAGCAGAGTGTTCCCCATGGACGAAACCACTGTGTGCATGGTGCTGTGCACAGCTCATTGTGAAGTTGACCTAAGAGGGAAGAAGAGAAGGAGAAAGAGCAAGACGGTCGGGGTGACAGGAGTCCACTGGAAGAATCCAGGGACAACTGCATCTCTGTTCTCAGCTGCTCATATCAAGTGGACATACTTTTATTAGGATAGGGCATGTACGACCGCAGGGGCTCGGTCTGCGAGCATCGACGACCGAAGTATCCGGGTGGACAACTGGGAAAGAGCAGACATGTGTTATGAAAAAAGAAAACACGGGGAGTGGGTGCATTTTTAAATTTCAAGGCATTCATTCGTGCAGCGTGACATGTCATGTATGGGGAAAAAAGATTGTATCCAGTTTTAAAGCCAGGCTTTTGAGACCTAAAAAGTGACATGATTTAAAAAAATAAAAATAAAAAAAATCATTCAAGAATTTTTTTCACATTTTTGATGGGACAATAAAATTAACATAAAACATAAAAGAAACTATTAGAAGAAAAGATGAATAAATAAGCAGCTGCTGGATTTTCTGTCATGTGTTGGTTGTGTTCTACATCCAACAAAAGTCTCCTAATTTTTACATTTGTTGTTTGAAGGCAAGAGATTGCAAAATAAATTGCAGCCCTGGCTAAAATTCCCCATAAACCTATAAGGCATTGTGGTCTGCTGGAACTAAGCTGAATTAAAGAACTGAGTTGCTCAATCAAAATACATTTTTGGCCAAAAATGAATTCAAAGACAGAGTTAAACTGACATATATATTAATGAATACATTAATAAAACCCAGTCAGTGGTGATGGACAGAGGCTTTTTTTTTTACAAGGAAACCAAAATGCCAAATTAAACTTTTTTTCCTGATAGTAACATTACCATGATCTGACTTTTTTTCATCACAAAAGCCCGACACATATAAAAGGGCCTACTAGAGCCTCTGCATATCAATAAAACAAACACAAAACTTTTACAAAATAATCAACAAATGGGTATTATTAAATAAAAGCTGATTTCTGATAGTCCCCCTTTTATCGCCATGCAAGTCTTCATCCATAAATCAACTGAAGGAAACCTGTGCAACAAAACTGAAAATAGATTAATGAGGTCTTCCTTTGAAAAGCCTCTTGGAATCCCAGTAGCTGTGCTCACAACCTGCAAATGTGAGAGTTTTATTATTGTAACAACAAATCAGACAAAAGTAAACTCTAAATTTTTCACTGGAATTTGTGAAAACATAGATGCTTCCTAATATTGGACTGTTTATTTTACATGGTTTATGGTGATAGCATGTAGCTTAATGTTTTTGTTACTGAAGACAGACTATCTCCAGGATCAAGGGTGTTGACCATACTTCCTCATTATAGTCCCATTAGGATAAGAGTGGGCCTTTCAAAGGGCCACCAACGTTTTACCGACAAGTAACACAAGACTGGCTAATCCAAGAAATCTTTGCTGAAAGTTAAAAAAAAACAAAAAAAACCCTGATGAGTAATTAAGAAAAAATTAGAAGAGAAAACAGGGTTCTGGGATGGGACCAAAACCAAACTTGTTACATGCAGAACGAAATAAGCAAATTAGCATAGGTTTGGACTTGTCTGGAAGGATCTGCTGTTTGCAGATATTTCAGTCCCAGAGTGAGGTAGAAATATTTTTTTGTACTTACTTATTATGTAATTTGTAATACTTATTTTTTTTGTTCTAATAGATTTTAAGCATATTTTAGAAGAAAAAGCAAGACAAGGTTGACAGCACAGATGTGTTAATTTGTGTCCAGCTCACTGTAATGAACTGAACCTAAAAGTAAAACCTTCTGTGTCACATTTATAGATTACAAATATAGCCATATCCCTTAAGCATAAATGTGGCATGAGGCTGCCACCTAAATGTTTCACAACTTGATACTGGAACTGTCTGCTGTGCTGATCTTCATTATGCTGTCTGTTCACTAATGCATAGCTGGATTTATACTAAAATTAAACTTAACATATTTGGACATGTGTTTACTTAAGATGTCATTTTTGAAGGCAACTGATTGCTCTACTTAGGGCTGTCAGAGTAAAAGGGGATAAATACAAATGATAGCTACACTTTTCAAAAATTTAATTTTAAAACTCTCTGAAAACCATTTATCCATTTCCTTCCACTTTGTAATTATGCAGTAATTTGTGTTAACCTGTCACAAAATGTAAAAAAAAGTTTTGCCAGCAATTGTATGATCAACTCCTGTTAGCAAAATCTGACTATCTTTGTTTCCCACTGCATAAAAGTATCTAATATAAAAGAAAATCATCATGTTTAACAGTTAAAAATATTCTTGTTGATTCTGTTTGTGTTTTACTTTCTTTGTAATCCTGTTTATTTTTCCTGTTTATATTTGATTACACATAAATATATTTAGTTTATTAATTAACCTCACTTTTTCAAAACTTGTACATCAACGAGAAGCAGATGGGTGTGAAACACAGACTTGTTGTCTACATGATTGTTTAGCCTCTCAGTTATAACCAAAGAGAAACCTGGTCGGTGTCGAGTGAAATGGCAGTGGGACAACAAATTGCTGCAGGCCTTCCCCGCATTATCCAACGTTTCTGGACCTATGCCCTGGCCGTGAATGAATTAGCTGCAGCGGCTGGATTATTGCCGCCTCTGATTTGTACACAGCCTATCAAACTTTGGTTGCAGCCGTGTCCTCGCTGGTTGTTTAGACGTACTTTCTCTGGCCGACTTGGCAGCAGAGCCTTGCTAATATTTCGACTTTACATCAAAACCACTGACAGACTTGTGTGACAGTTTGTGTTCCCAGAAAAATCTGCATGGTAACGCCTGGCAACCTTTGGAGGGAGATTAGTTTGTTTTCTGATATTAGTTTCTACTTTATAAAGTCAAACTAGCAATATCATATTCACTAACTGTTTTTGTTTTTCATCAAAATTTGGAACGGTTTGCATTGTTCTTTCAATAATCTAACCTGAAGCAAAGATGTATAATTTTTCTCGGATTTTAAACATGCAACTCACATTGGATTGTATATTGTTTTCATTTAACCAGTTCATAAACTAGAAGTAATAAAAATCTGCATTTTTTCCAAGTAAAACACAGTGCCTTGCTAGAATCATTTCAGAGTTTGTCACTTTACAACCACAAGCCTTTGTGTTGTTTTTTTAAATTTATTTTATGTGGTAAACCAATATATTGTATACAGTACGGAATATTGTATATTGTATACTGTACAATATACAGTAATGGAGAAGTGGAAGTAAAATTGCATCATTTTTTACTTGAAAATCTGAAAATAAGAAGCATGCATTTGCATTGAGCCACATTACGCAAATATAGCTAAACTAAAACCTAAATTAAAATCACAGGCTTGACAGCAAAACTTCATCATAGAATTAGCAAATAGTTTTGGAGTGGTTTTTTATAGGTACTGTAACAGATTAGAAGATATCAAGCCAAGGTTAACCAACTCTGAACCTGAAATTAGAAATGTATTAAAGTTTAGAGAAAACATTTGAGGATCACCCGAATGAGTAAACAGCTGCTCAAAAATAAAAATGTCTGATGAAAACAAATAGAAAACTCGTTGTTTATGTTCTCCTACACACCATCCTTACTAATGTTTCTTGACTGTAAGCATCAGACAAACTCAAATCTAAACGTCAGAGGGAGAGAAAAATGGTTGTTTCTTAGAAAACGTCAACCCGTTTTCCACTTAAAAAGCAATGATACAGAGTTAAACACATCCTTGCACACTGGCCTTGATCCCTTCTGTCAAATGTAAGCAATGATTGTATTTATCTCATTGGAGGCCTCGAACAGGCATAAATATTTGCTCACTACTAAACCAGTGACTCATGACATTTTGAAAGGGCTTTTAATGTGCAGCCCTTCTCTACACTAAACAAAACTTAAAAGAGTAAGCACACCGCCTCACTTCATTATTAGCGTTAAAATACACAACAGGTGGCAGATTAGAGGAACTGAGTTTTTCCCCCTCCCCCACTTGATGTGTAACTACTGCTGCTGAAAGAAAACTGCAGCATAATGATGAAAACAATTTTTAATATGGTGCTAGAACGTTATTACACAGCAAAACATCTTGTAAAGATCAAACTCTGACAATAAAAACGGGGAATCCCAATATCACCAGGACGAAAACTCACTTGCAGGAAATCTTATTTATACCAGGAATGAAGTAACAGTCGCCGCCATTCACACAGAAGGTCTTCTCTGTGTCATTGCATCTTCGGGCATGGCCTGAGCCTGGAGATAGCGTTGTGGTTACTAGAAAAAAAAAAAAAAAAGAACGAAAAGAAACAAAAGACAACATTAAGACATTTTCACATACATGCCCAGACCTCAACAGATATTGTCAAAACTTGTAAAGATGTGCAAAACGTCAGGCAGTGCAGACACCATGATGGGACTTGAACATTGAAGAGTTCTTTACAAAATAATAGCGTATTTTCTGCAAGAAATACATGTGATAAATCTCACAAGTACAAAGTTAAATAAGAACTAAGTTAAATAAGAACTAAGCATGGCCATTTATCATAGTTTTTGTCCATATTTTGACCATAAATAATAATCTTTAAACATTTAGATGAAAAATATTTCTGTTTATTTAACAAGAAACCCCACACATGGTGGCAAAGATGTGAGAAAAGTCTTTAACCTTTGTCACATTGTATTTATGTCCTAGGGAAACTTTGCATGAATTAATAATTATAAAGTTTTTCAAAACTTGAGATTAGGTCTCAAGTTTTCAAGACCTGAAATCAGGTCTGCTTTGAAGAAAGATAGCTCCCCAAGTCTACTGAATACCACGGTCTCAACCAAATCACTGCCTCTCATTTCCACAGCATTCAGATCAGTACATTGCACCACTACATAGTCCAACAAAGACCTCCACAAAACTTATCATCTGACCTGCATGTGGAAGGGGAATGATGGAAAAAGCTTTTGAAACTCAGACAGCAACACCCTTCAAACTCAGATTTGCCCTTGCTGTATTCCAAGTCCCGGTCAAAGATGTCTTGATACATTTTACTGGGTTCTTCAAAAATAATCCTATCTATGAATAATTGCTTCCCCAAGTCTTGTTGGTTCATTGATGAAGAAAAAACTCCCATCTGGCAGCAAGATAACCAACCTTTTCATCCAAAATGTGTGTAGACGTCATGGTATCTCCCAATCGGAAAAGTTATGCTTAGTTCAGGTTTCCATCCAAGAAATAATGGTGAAAATGAACAACTCAGTCAGGAAATGGAAGTCACATTTAGGTTCGTAACCAATTCTAATCCTTATTCACGGGGTCCACGTTTACCGGTGATCGAACATGCACATAAATCCCATGCCAACGTACATATAATTCACCAGCATATGGACTGAAAGATGTGGAACTAAACTACTTCACCCCTCCAAGGAATCACTAAACAAAACTAACAAGCATAAAAGAACTCCAGGCCCAAAATACTAGCTTGGCCAAAAGGCATGGTTTTCTGCAAAAGACTTCCCCTTTAAGTGCTTTTATAAGATATTCAAGGTGCCTTAATAAAATCCAACGTCAGTCCCACTGCTGTCTATTTCCTTTTTTCCAAACCTAAGCGCACGACCTTCTGTTTGTCCAAAATCAAGCAGAGATGACTCCATGATCACCAGCTGCACCATCTGGATCTTCCGAGCCACCAAGAGGCATTTGTTAAGGCAGGGTGACAGCACAGATCTGGGGTCCATGGCTTTTGCTGGCTCCTTTCTCACATCCCTGTGTAATCGTTGTATCAGGAAAGGAATAATGCAGTTCTGTTGCTCTCTATGTTACTAGTCTACTAGTATACCTTTGTGTATACTTGTGTTCCTGTAGAATCCCAACTGAGTTTCTCCTTTTGTGTTCTCTGAAGTTACTTCCTTGGAAATCGTCCACGTTCTAAGAAGGATTCGAAGAACAACCCTGGAACACTTACCTCCACGAACATCCTCCTCCAAAGCCGACCTTCTTGTTCTTGTCAGTCTCACCTTTCTGTCCCCCATTAACCAAAGATTTTCATACTTGTTGTACATTATTCCATGTACTCACCTGTTCCTTTTGTCCTTTCTGTAGTGGTGCTGCAAGAGAAGTTGCTCATTGTACAATCCACGCCTGAAAGATAACAAAGAAACCAGTGTTTTACAACAAGTACGGTACAATAAATTTATTAACATGTCAGTGATTCTGCATGTGAGTTAAAAAAGATACAACCAACCATGACAAATAGAAAAGAATAGATTTGAAAACTGGCTTAGTTGCAATAATTTTAGAGTAGATGGAAGTGGTTTGGGTGGTAGAGCAGGTTTGCTGTAGGCCTGGAGGTTCTCGCATTCAACCTAGTTCCCTCCCTTCCCGGGGGTGTCAGGCCGGGCATCCGACATTAAACCTCTCCCAAGTCTGTGTGCACGCAGCTGTGGAGAGTGGGTGGCTGTACTGTGGAGTTAGGCGCCTAAAAGGAAAATATTGTCGATAGTACAGGTAACAGAAATGACGATATCAATGAATTAAATTGAACGCTGGGAATTTTAATGTATGCTACTGTGACTTATTTTAAGGCTTTTACTCACATTTATTTGAGGTGACAAAATCATAAAGGCTGCTGTTTTTATGAAGCTGAATTATTTCTCTTAATAGCCACCAAAAGATCACCGTAATGCAATCTCTTCAAGTCAAAATGTGAATAAAAGATATGATTAATGGCCACGCTTAGTATTTCTTTAAATATGCACTTCTGGGACAGTTTTATCAGAGCGATAGTCCTGTATAGCCACAAGTATTTTGTGATTTACTTATAAACCACACTTTTATCTCCAAAAGGACTCTTCGATGCTCAGCCTCAGATGTAATTGTGTCTCTAAGCAGTGTTGACACTATCTCAAGAAGCTTTTACGAAGAAAGATAAATATTTCCCTGACATAACGTAGGAGTTGTTTATGCACTGACTCAATTCGTTGGAATGGCCCGAAATGTCATGTATCTGAACTTAATCCCCCTTCCTCTGACTGAGCTGACATAACATGCCTGGGATGAAGTCTGCTTATCAAAACACAGGGACAGGTAAAACATGGCAGGATTGGGCTTGAGGAGAGAGGGTTGTGCTTTGCATGTCAGATGCTGAAATGCGATTGTACCTGAAGTGAGATGCTGCAGTTTGCTGGTGGAGACACAAACGCTTTGCACCGAGAAAAAAATGTCATTAGCTCCAATATATCTGTAGTCTGATACTCATGCCGTGCAAAGTGCTGTGACAAGAAATTGCTCAAGGAATTTCTTCAGCGAGGCCTCTGGGTCTGTTTGCCTCCACGGCGAGGTTTCACAACTCTTGCTTCTCGTTCGTTATTATTTCAAGAAGGTAGAGATGTTTTGCTTTGACAAAAAAACTAGAAAGGTTTGTTCTTCCGCTAGTAAACAAGGTAAATATAATCAAATATATACTAAGTCAATGCTCTTGTTTCTAGTCAGAAAACACAAAGCTTTTATAAAAATTAAAAATGCGAGCGCATACATGATGAAAGTACAACTGCCTTGCAAAGCAGTAAGAAGTTTCTGCTCAACTCTCAAAATGCAGAGCAGGCCACACTCAAAGAATCTCAGGTTTAACTCCAATAAACATCCACCCAAATAATAAACCAAGATATACGTTTACGGCAGGTTTAATCTGATTAGATTAGTTAATGTGTGATTCATGAAAAACATCTCAGCTGCAACTGGATTACATGTCTAAACTCCTAAGCTTCACTGTCACCCATATTCCAGGGTTTAACAAAACACAATAATATTTTCATACCAGCACACCCCTCGGCATTATCCGCTGCCACTTCCATGGGAAAACATTTTCAGCTTCAGCAGCAGATCGGAGCTAACTTCACTTTCACCTGACTCATTCAGTTTGCGTCCTGCCAGGTAAAACTCCTGATAAAAAAGATCAGGTAAGGACTGAGGCACCTCGAAGGACTGCACCCACTATCCAATGCTAAAAGTGGAAAGCTTTCCTAGGGGTTTGGCTTTAAAAAATGTTAGTGGAAAGACTGCAAAACAAGCTGGGTGAATCATTAAACAGAGCAGCAGCTGTTGATGTTGGGATGGGGCAGAGTAGAGGAGGGAGGGGTGGGGGGGTTACAAAGTTTTCATAAAGTTTCTAAGTTGTTTCGAGAGTTGCTCTTTCCCATCATAATGCTGCACACTGCCAGTCAGCTGTCTGACAGAAGCCTACCATACTGCTTCTGTTGCTTATAAGAAAGAAAAATCTGGCTGCTTGGAAAATAAAAATAAAACTATGTCTGATTATAACTGACCAACTATATCAACTCAAACCGTCTGCCAAAACAATTACCAGTTGAGTTTGTTATACTTATACTGCTATAATAAAATCAGAATGACAAGATGTTACATTATAATACAGTTAAAATATTCTGCAATTCATTTGTATATGTAATTGGTGATTATTATTTTTTTGTGGCAGTATTTTAACTACTGAAGTCTATTATTTTTTAGTGAATAACAATTCTTCAGCTGCTAACAGTATGGGAAAAGTTTTATTTTAAAATGTGAAAAGGGTACAGCAGCCAAGCTTACTTTGGTCACAGATGAATAAACATCACCCCTCTTAGTTTCTGTAAAATAACACCAGCTGTGTTTGGTGCAATGATCCTTTATTGAACTTATTCCACTCAAACATGGCAAGATTTTTGACTGACATGCAACAATCGTTTATTGATATAAGACAATGGATGGATGGATGGATATATGTAAAAGGAAAATTGGTTCCAGCACTATACCCTGTGGTACTCTATAAGCAACCCTAATGAGTGGAAAAATATCGGAAAAAACGGTTGAAACCATTTTTAGACATGATTTAAATATGTCTAAAAACAGACTAGTGCTGTTTTCTTAATGTCTGCAGCACCTCTGAGCATTTCTAAGAGAATAGATAACATAAGCATGGGATTGATTTCCATTTTAATGCTTCTTCATGCTCAGCAATATTTGTTGACAAGTCCTGTCAAATCCAATCAGTTTGGTACATTACAGGTATTTCCTCCAGACAAAAACCTGGCATGTCTTAGAAACAAACTGCTCAACTCAGTCACTTTCTTTGGTTGGCATTAACTCTGGTAATCACTGTAAGAGACATTAGTTGGATATTAAGCAGGTTATGATTCACTTGATGATTATTTAAAATCTAAACATGAAGTTCAAAAATCAATACATTGTAAAAATGAAGAGCAGAGGCTAAAGTACAGCTAACAGGTTTTTCGTCAAACGTCCTTAAAGTGGGAACCTTTGCTAAACAGCTATAGCAGCAGGCTGGTCTCGTGTTGACATCCAGCTGAGTACTTGCAGGTGGAGCCCACACATCTACGCTCAGTACACAGGATTCATTTAGCCAAACAACAAATCCCATCTGTTTGTCTTCAAGGGCTTTTTCTAAGAAGCAGAAGCGTGGCTTTACCCTCCTAACAGTGAAATGAAAAGAAAAAAGAAAAGTCTTCCTAGACAATTCAAGAATTCCAAAAAAATAAAAAAAATTTAAAAAGTTGCTACACAATTACAATTATATTGTAAATTTTTTCAGCGGCGTAAATATAAATTTTCACTAAATGCAATGGTAAAAATTAGTATTATTACATATAATGTTGCACAGGAAAAAATCCAAGAGTTCTAATTTTTTCTGTTCTCCCTGCCCTTTTGCATAACTTTAACACTGAAGCTAGACAAAAATAAAGGGGTAGTTTTAGAATGTTCTCACATGAACCAAGAGATCTCTAAATACAAAATTCTGTGAAAATAACCATGAAATAAAAGAACTCTGTTGGACAGTAAAGGATCTAAGTCAGGGGTCTCAAACTCCAGTCCTCGAGGGCCGCTGTCCTGCAGTTTTTAGATGTGCCACAGGTACAAAACACTGGAATGAAATGGTTTAATTACCTCCTCCTTGTGTAGATCAGTTCTCCAGATCAGTTCTCCAATTGCTAATGACCTAATTATTCTATTCAGGTGTGGTGCAGCAGAGGCACATCTAAAAGTTGCAGGACACCGGCCCTCAAGGACTGGAGTTTGAGACCCCTGCTCTAAGTGATTTCTGACGCATCTATGCAAGGATTTAATGCACAGATAGAAATTCTCCTTAATGCTTTGTCACTCTGGATTGCAAAAGCACTGATGAAAGCTAAAAAATAAAAAAAGTCTGTCCACTTAGTTTGGAAAACTTACTACACATTAAGTGTCCTCTGGAAACTTTTCAGTATGAGTTGCACATCTGCAGGAGGTTTTATCAGGTTACAAACACGTATAAATACCATAACTCGCTTCGACATTTTGCAACAAGCTGCAAAAATAAACCGATCGATTTGCTGGCTCTTACCTAATTAAATGAAGGTCTTTTTTTTATTGTTGTGCAACCCAGCGTGTCTCAGCTAACCACAACTGAAAAAGGGGCACATGTTTGGAATAAAATCATCTCTGGTACTGATGTTTTGCAATTTGTCTGTATTGCATGTCATAAACAAAGCTGTTTTTTCCCCAACTGCTTTTTGTTTTTTCTTTTTTGACGCATTTTCTTTTGTCACAACACCACAAAATATGATAAGATTACAGGAACTACGTCATTTGTTCGCAGCCTATACAGTTAAATCACTTGGAAAGCCCATAATTAGGCTAACAATAAAAATCAAAATAAGGGTGTGAAAAAGGCTGAAGTTTCCCTCTTTATCAAAGGAAAAAGTTTACATATGTTCGAGAATTTCAGTTTTTCTTATTTTCTATACACAAATAAAATGTTTTTTACTACTAAGGACAATCAGTGATCCTAATGACCTGACTGCAGAAATGCTGCAAATGAGGCTGCTGATTTCTCACATGCCTTCCTATACTCCATCCCTTTGTGTTTCTGTTCTAATCTGTTTGTGCTAATGTTTGTTCAGGCTCAACAACATATTAGCTTGAGATTAAACATCGTGATGAAGCCTAAATATTTATTGAATTGTTCAGAGATTAACATTGACACATCACCAGAGCGTCTCTTGTGTAAATGTGATGCAGCAAAACGTTCACCATCACTTAAATGAGTGACTTGACAGAACATTTTGACCAGATTTTCTTCACAGACTGAATATTCTTCCAGAGTTGTTATAAACTCTAACACAGCATATCCATCCAGTCTGCAAGTGCATTTCTTTTGTGTGATTATAACAGATATTGTTTTCCTCCATTGCTCATTCATACATTTTTTTTCCTACAAATTTCTTGGCAGTAAGTGTGTAAAAAACATTTTCAAGTATAATACCGACTTACTTATTTTCAATATGTTGTGATGGTTCAGTTCACAGCTTGAAGAAGAGTTTCATTTTTCATGCTTAGTAAACTCAGCTTACGTACACATTCATAACCTGTGAGATAGACGCAATGTGGGTTTATAATGTTGAGTAGTCATTCTGTTTTATGTGTGTGTTTGGATTTCTTTAATTGCGTTCAGTCACATCGGTTTTACATCAGACGAATGTTTGTCTTGAGAGGAAGATTAGGTTTAAGTGGGTTAAATCTTTCTCAAAATAATGTCTGAACATGAAGCAAGTGAAAATAATCACAGTGAAAGCACATATTTTACTTACAACACCTTTAGTCTTATTGCATTCCTTTATTCTTTTCATTCAGCCACTGCTAATAAATAGCACTAGATTCTTGATGGTGGGTTTGATATTCTTTACATTATTTTTTCATAATGCAGTGAAGGTTTTATTTTTTTTATGTACGTAACTTGGAACAGTTTGTAGCTCTAAAATATACAACTTTTAATGTGTTTGGTAAATCAGGTGCATATTTATTTCTGGTGTTTGAATGTGCTCATCCAGTTTAGATCAATTTTTTTTTATAATATAGAAAAAGTGAGCCACCTGTAAGCATGTCTTCTTTAAAAACGGAGAAATTGACTCCACTATTTTCATACAACTGTATCAGGCTGTACAATCTATTTATACAAATAAATAGTTCAAATGTAATTTGATGTTCTATATTTGTAGAACAGCATAAATGTCATCATCAATAGGCGACAACAAAAATGATCTTAGTTCAGTGGCAAAACTAATGCAAAGTCACAGCTTTATGGAGTCACATAGAGATGACTTTGGGTGATTATGAATAAAATGTATTCTTTAAAAAATATAATTCATGGCATTAAAGTTTTCCTCCGAAAATATCCCGACTAATGCAGAGTCAATGCTCTGTTGAGTTGTGCGTTCCTTTAGTTCTCAATAGTGATGAGTTGTTTAAGTTACCTAGTAAGAACGTTAAACAATACTGCTTTAGGAATGACTCTAAACCTTTACTTTTTAAAGTATTTTTGTGAGGTATAGTTCAGAGTTTTTAAAATAAACTTCCTCTGAAACCTTCAACTTCAGTTTCCAACCTGAGGAACTGAAAGGAAATGTACCCTTTTTACGTTGCTTTCTCTGACATCCAACTAATTTATATGTAGCTCCCAATGATGTAGAAACTAGTCACATCGAATCATTGGTATCTAAACTTCCTACTTTCTTAATGATCTGTGTTTTGTAGAGCAAATAGTTCAGGTGCATTCCACATATTGCTCTTTAGGCACCTTCCAAAGTTAAAGGTATGTTCATTAATTCTTGGCCGAACATTGGGGACAATTTCCTTTTACCCCAAGTCGGAGATTGGCTGCTGGGTCGATGAGGGTTGAAGTAAGAGGATTTTTTTTCCCTGTGTTGTTTATATGCACTCATGTAGCCAAGGTTTTGATAAGTTTGCTTGGTTTCTTAACCTCGCGTTTCAGTTTTCCACAGCAGTATAGCCTGGGGCTTTGAATGTGAAGAGATCTGAGAAGAGGTTTCCTCCTGGGTTAGTGAGAGCCACAGTGTTTAGGCATCAGCTTTTGCCACTGACTTTGATTAATCCTTCATGGCCCAAGTACTGAAAAGGAAAAGCTGGGGGTGCAAGCCGGACCATCTGGAAACCTTCATAAACATGCCTGTCTTTCCACGCTCTCCAAAGGATTCTAGGAAAATCGTAAAAGTGAAAAGAGAGGTCCCTTTTGCACGTTTCTTTTTTTTTTCCCCCTCTCCTGAGGCACCCTCTGCATATGTAGCAAACAGAAAACTGCTTGCACCGAATCATAGCCCTGAACCACACCTCACAGTCCAGTCCATTTATCCAGAATTGTGTAATGAAAGTTTTCAGTTTGGCCCGACTACGGTGCAAAGTTGTACACATGTTCTGCTAATTCATGACAAATGTTGATAATTTTCTTCAGCTTTGCTTAATCTGTTTTACTTCTGCGGAGCGCTGTTGAACAGAAAAGCATCTCGAAGCATGAGATAGAATCTGAATCTGCGTAGGGCGAACGTCAAGGCAGTTATTTAAACACTGCTGGACCACCATCCATCTGGACTTTGTTACGGCTTTTTTACTTTTGCTCTTAAAAGCAACGTTGTCAAGATAAAACGTATAAATCATGTCTCTGATTCAGGAGTAAATCACAGTCGTAAGAGAACAGTCCACAGGCCTTCATTCAGACATTCAGCTTCGAGCTACAAAAACATGCAGACGCGAGATGCAGTAAATCACCATCACAATTTAAACAAAAAACAAATATCTTTGTTGGGCTGTGAAAATCAGATGGAAAAACATTATAAATGTCACAACTACAGGTTATTAAACATATAAATAAAGAGGGTGATGGTACCTGTAATCTCTGTCACCCATACATGCTTTTCCACAACTCACTTTTATGAACCGGGAAAAAAGAAAATTCTGATTGTTCCCCCCTCTTCAGACTCACACACCCTTCACCTCCCTTCACCTCCTTACTTCTTGGCAGAGAATGTCTGACATGTCTCCTGTTACAGCTGGGACCAGGATCTTTCAACTCAGGTCCAGTTCAAGTTGCAGGCATTCTTGCTACACTTTTGCGTGTTGCATGTTCTTTTATGTTGTTGTGCAAAGGCAGTCTTCTTTAAATGGACTTAATACAATGAACCTGATAAGTTGGCAGCACAAAAGACCAAAGTGGGAAGTGTGCCTTTGGTTGAATATAAAGTCGTTGACAGCTTGGTCTGATGTGGTTACAGAGGATGTGCAGAAAGTTTTAGATGTAAGTTTGTGGGCTTAAGTTCTGTGGTTTAAACAAAGTGCATGAAAGAAAGGGGAAATAAATGACTCCATTTATCCAGCTGAACACAAATTAAACATGAAACAAAGCAAAAGATGGAGCAGAAGTTACATGAAGGCTCTTTATGTTTTAGATATTAGCAAGCACTGACATTTTTATGTATTAATATGAACGTTGACGCATGAAACATGTTTTTATTTTCAGATTCGAAATTACAACATATGTTGACAGAAGCTGAAACCGAGATAAAGCTGTCGCCAAAGTAAGATTAATAATAAAAAAAAAACAGTAACAACTAAAAAGGTAGCCGAAAAGAAAGCACAAGATACAGACTGAATGCTTGGAAGACGACGGAAGAGAAAAGATGGTGTGTTGACACGATCAGAAGGAAAATATCAAAGCGTGCCAAAACTAACAAAAACCAAATACCGTACGTAGAGTTTAACCACACCCAATCAATAGCTGCATCCAGCATCTGTGCCTTCAAGCGAGGGAGATTTCATGTCAAATAACCAGAGGAATTAAATTAGTATTTACTCTCAGTGTGATGCATTAAAAAAACCCTTTATGAATAAGAGTTCCTTTAAAGCTTCTTTCCAATAGAAAATTATCCCCAATTCAAACACCTTTGAAATGAAAACAGGAATGTTTAGAAAATGAACAAAATGGAGCCCGCCCGCAACATTAATCTACCACCCACTCGTCAGTAAGACCACCACAACCAGTGTGTCTTCTTTTATATTCTTGTCTCCTATTACCATTTTTCAGTCACATAGCTGATATGCCTGGTCTTGTCTGCCTCAATCGTCTTAGCGCTGAAGTGTAATCAAAGAGCAACCTTGTATGTGATTGCACAACAGCTGTTCAGGCACTGCAAGGAAGCAAAGTGCGTCTTTGGCAGGGCGGGAAAATGGCACGACACACACGCGGGCGCACGCCATGGCTGCTGTCGGACACCAGTTTGAGTGCAGTTGGCAACTAATGGCCAAACTGTGTTTTCTGCAGCTCAGTTCCAGGCAGGTTTGCTCTCTGCTTGGTCGTTTCTGTTGTTCAAACTATTTGCACATTTTAAATGTTGAAATATAAAAAATAAAAATTAAGAAAAAATTAAAAACGAATGCAGCCTTGGATCTCCTGAGCAAGAAGTGGTGAACATACTTCTTTTGGAGTGTCCTTCTTTTCAGTGCTGGAGGGACTCTGAAGACCCAGTTGGGAAAGATTTGAAACACTAACTCACTGATGTGGAAAGGTAAAATCTAGCACTGATCACTGACCCTGAGGACCTAAGCCCATCCACTTTAAAACCTCTAAATTTGCCAACATCTTTGGTCAAAGCCCCCCGACAGGGCAGAGCTTCTTATAGTTATGTCAACAAAGTAGATTTGCAGCCATAAGGTGACACATTTGAACTTAAAGGCCAAATGGTAAGTTGTGTGGAAATTCCTTCAGCATGTGTAGAATACAATGTGTCACTCAGCAAGATGATGATGTTTTTACCGCCACACTTTTAGATTTAAGTCTTATGCAAGGTTAGCTGAAGGTGACTGAAGTAAAAAATTAACAGGCGAAGTCGACACTTTTGTTGGAGCTACGCATTGGTCAAAATAAAATTACATACTGCAGCTTTAATCAACTAATTTTTCAAAAATCACACTTCAGTCTCCAGTCTTCTTGCTCATACGAGGTAATGTCTTGCTAAAGAGAACATTGATGATGAGGACAAAATGCCAAAATGATATCCATGGAAAATATAGAATTTTTTATTTATTTTTGTCTCAACCCATAAGCAGATTTCTGATATCTCTGTAAAGACAATAAAAATGTAAAATGAATTTCAATTTTTAATGAAAATTTTTATTGCATTTATTAAAAAATGGCATGTCAAAAATATTTACACACTTGTCAAAAATCAAAAGCAAGAGCTTTATTGGTGTTGCAGCAATGAAACTGTTCTTAAAGTTTCCACCAGTATTTTCACAATTTATCTGTGGTGGGTTTAACTGGGTCACTCGAAAATATTCCCTCCAGTCAGTAGCCTATAAATATGTTGATAAAATTAAAACTTTACTTTAAATCTGAATATCTACTATCAGTAATTTTGGAGTTAACTATGAATAGGGTATACGAATACAGATGCCTGTTTCACTTGGAAAGTCAGCATGTGAGATGCTCTTTTTACTGAGGAGAAGTAGATTTAGTGAGCTAAAAGGAAACCCTTTAACCCCTACTCCAAATTTGGGTCTCATACTCACAGTTATTGTGATGGCCAGCTGTTCAGACCAAAGATTTTCCCACTGCTATTCCCCGAAAGCCAAAAAGCACTCAGCCTATTTGTACATAGCCTACCTGTATTTGCGCGCATGCAGGCGTGTGCGTGTGTCAGTACAGCCCTCTTATGCCTATAAACACACTTGCATACACACCCCACCCACACTTGTCTTACACCCTGAAAACAGGTCATGTAGCAAGGGTATTTGTTAGGCTTTTGGGCCTCTGTATACTACACATCAACTTCACTGTGAGTGTATCACAGTTTCATCCTCAAGTCGTGCCTTAATACTTAAACGTGGATAGCGTAAACTTACAGGTACCCACTACTCATACAAAATCCCGGAGAAGAACCTTGCTCACCTTAACAAACATGATGTGATGATGAGTAAAGGTGCCAAATCACCAATGAACGGAAACAGCGTGATGGAGTAATGGGAGGTTTAGGATAACACACATCTGTGGCAACTCAACTACAACACTGAGCTGCTGAGCTTTAAGCAATGGAATGGTAAGTATATGTTCCCCTGGTGCACGAAGAAAATTTTAAAAAGCACAAGGACACCTAGAATTAGTCATACCCCGCTCTGAACAATGCAAGGTAACAGGAGGAGCCTCGATTTTCTTTGATGTGAGTGAACAATAGTTTTCTGGCAAGCCCCTTCTCAGTGTTCTTGCTCTGTTCACAAAACATCCAAGCAACTGCGAATTATTACGGCCTCAGTACAAACAAGCCTTTATGATGCAATGAAACATTTTAGGCCATAATTCTCCTCTTTGAAAACAGTAACAAACACGGCTGTGTTTGTTAGTTATTTGGCAAGTTAAAACAGAAACCAGAGCACAGCCAGCCGCAGCTGGGGTCACCAGCAGAGAAAAGACCACCAGGACAGCTGACAGGGGGCTGAGAGGGATTTTTTTTATTATGCTATCAAATTAAGGCCCTGATACATTCTGTCCAGGAGCACTGGAAGAGTTAACAAAGCCCCTGCACACAGCGAAAACCTTGTGTCACCTCCTGCTCACATCACTCAGCTTTTCAAGTATAACAGCTGCTTCCTCCTGCATTCATAGCCATATCCTCATCCATTCAAACTGATGGCTTAACTGACCCGTATAACACACAGAGATTACTGGATATCTTCTGAAATGAGACGTGCTTTGATTATTTATAACATTAGAACATCAAAATGACCGGATGAAACTAAGCTGAGAGAGAAAACAAAGGTTTGAGGGAAACATTTGGAAGCTGCTTTATTCTGTTTGCCCTTCTTAAGTCTATACAGAATATAAAAGGCTATGATTAGAAGAAGGATGCACCACATTAAAGTGCTTAATTATGTTTTATTAGTCAAACATTACTAAATGTTTCTCAGAATAAAAAGCATCAAAGAAGAAGCACAAAAATGGAAAATATTTCAATTTCTTGAAGGAGGTTTAACCCAATTCAGGGTTTTAGAACTCCAGTTTTTGTGTTTTTATTGGGTTATGTTGCTGGTCTATCTATTGTGTTCCACTTAAGGTAAAAGGAACATTATACACAGGAGGAAGAGAAAGCATTCCTATACTGTGATCCTTCCTTCTTCCACCATGTTTGCCCATGAGGATGTTGTGAACTTTTAGCTTTCTGCCACTTTTGGATAACTTCTGAATGAAAATAGTTGTGCTGGATTTTGCTAAAAATATTTAGAGTAGAGGTGGCTGAATACATAAACATAAAAATGCATTATTTTGATTTTGATTTGTAAAAAGAGAAAGAAATTCAAAAACATTTTTCTTTCACTTCACAGTCTTCACTGCCCTTGCTGCCCTGTCACATAAAATCACACTAAAATACATTAGTTTGACATAATGTGAATTCTTAAAAAAAAGTTTAATATGTATGAGAAGTTTTGAAGACTTTGAGTTTTTTAAGGTTAAAGTTTAAGATCGAGTCAGCTTAGTTTAAGTCGGCCAAAGACATACTATAACAATCCCATGCTGTAGCCTGACAGATCAGCAAAGTTGCTCCAGTGCATGATTGGTGCTTATGACACTGGAGGTGTTCATCTGCTCAAAACATAAATTTTTCCACTTACTCTCGATCCTCCCACACTTCTGGAAACTGACTAGATTTCCAGGAAGGCCCAAACAGTAAACAAAAACAAACGCCGGCGTGGGTGAAATGGCTGGATTTGAGAACCCCTTGAGAAAAAAGAGGGCTTGAACTCTCATAAGTGCAAACTGTCACAGCTCTGTTGGAAACAAACCACCCTCGGTCAGTGAGCTGATGCTAGGGATAATATCTTTGACGCAGCTTGCTTTGATAATGACAGAAAACTAAATAAAAAAATCTTCTTTTGGAAGTTTGTTATTTTTAGTCCTAAATGCTCGGATTATGATCAGTTCCATTCATTTCTATTTATTCAACAAAGTAAAGATAATCAGGAGGATTCTAAAGGTAAAGTGACCCATGTAAAAATAATCTTTTTGTTGCAATGTTGTCAGTTAGATTACAACATCTCTCCTGGACCCGATTATGCCTCTGTGTGTAGATTTCAACTAAAAAAGACCTGGGATTCTGGCACAAACAGGAATTCTTATCCAGAACTCAAGACTTGGGATTATTTGGAAAAAGTGGGTATGACTAATAGCACAGCAGCTACATCCACAGAGCCTGACGAGGTGTTCTCTGGTGGGCTGTAAATACAAATCATTTGGCAGATGTAAAGAGTTGCTCTTCTTAGATATAGGCGGTCCAGCTGCTGCTGCTGCTTCTTCTTGCACACAGCGATCAATACAATTGACTGGCTTACGACAAGGCCACAACTAACATCCTTTAGCGTCATTGGAGTCGAGTTTATCTTGTTGTTTGCGTGGTACAAGTGAGTAAGTTTTGTTTTACGCACGCAGGCTAAAGGGTGACATAGTAGGTACGAAGGAAGTTGCTGTTTATCCTAGTCAAAGTGCTTACAGTTTCACTTACGTAAAACAGATCTTCAGATTTACTGGAAGAAAGCAGGAAAAAAATTCTGTTTTGTTTTTGCTCGATGACAACAGTTATTCCTGTATTTGGTTTAATCATGTTGCACAAAAACTTTCCAGAATCTCAACAATAAACCCTCGAATAAAATTAAAATATTACTGATGTATGATGTTAGATGGCATAGTGAGCTTGCCAAATAAACCTAACTGTGGTGTGGAAAAGATGCTAACGAGCTTCCTTCCACTCAACCGTAAAACGATTAAGACATTGTGAATTAGTTAATCACTACTTCAGGACACAGAGGGAAAACATACGTGTGCACATCTATGTGTGTATGTCACTGGGGGTAAAGAGGAGGGTCTCGGTGTGTGCAAATTGTTTCTAGTGGGCCTCAGCATGACTACTGAGGTTGGAGCAATCATATGTTCAGCTGTGATTTCCATCAACACATTCCTGGACGCTCACACAGCCTCTCTGTGGAGCTGTGTGCAGCACCCCCCAAGGATGTGACCTGCAGCCTGCAGACACATGGCTGCCTTGCAAGCGCTTATCACAACACGGCGGCCTGCAGGATAAATGGCGGCCTTAATCTGAAGCCACGTGGAAACAAGCAAACTCTGACTGCTGCTGCCTCTCAAAGCTGGCCCTGTAGAAAACAGTTGATGATATACTACACCGCGCTGCAGAGGGCCAGCAGGTCTCACCATGCCAGACTGATTACAGGGTAGAGGTCAGACCACATGGACAACAAATGGTCCCCGGGCGTCTACACTGGGGGTCGTGGATGAAGTTTAAGCCAGCACTTGCTAAATGGTAGCAATTGTTGCTGAGATGTCTGGAGAGGACAAACACAGTTCCATTTACCTGAAAGAAAAAGTATTTCTAATGTACTCCATCAACAGCACATGGTGTTTCATAGTTTAATGAAAGAAACTTTCAAGAAAACCGATTCAATCTTTAGAGAGCTTAAATGCTAGAAGGTTGTCAGACCTGAGTTTTGTCTCATTTTAGCAGTTAAAAGATTTCAAACTAAAATGTTACATATTCAAGAGATGTATTGCTACACTTTAAAAAATCTACACCTCCCCAACATTTGAATATAACATTTAGTTAGAAGTTTACAGTTGGGAGGGACTTTTGAGGACTTCCCAGGGTCTCTGAACGTGAGTTCTTGTGAAATATGAAAGAAATGTGTCCTTGCGACCTTGCGTGACAGAACAAATTTCTTCCGTTTTGCAAAAATCCTTAAAATCACAACTGGATGGACAACTGGAGAAAAGAAATTCTGAACCAATATCAAACCGTAAAAGTGTATTATTACACTTTCCAAAGTGTATTTAGTCCTACTGTTTGGGATCGCAACAAATAGCAATAACATCAAAGATCTTTAGTAGACAGAAAACAAACTTCCTATTTTAAGACAACAGTTTTTTTTCGTGCCATTAGTCTTCTACCTCTTAGAGGATGTGTTCAATTTTTCACAAACTCACTAAAACACGACATCTAAACTACTACTGGTGGGGAACTACTGATAATAATAGGGGACCTCATTTCAAATGAATAAACAGGGTTTCCTCCAATGTATTATAAACCTGTCGGGGCGCCAGGCTGCACTTGGCCCCGACAGGCTAAGCATCGCTGGTTTTTATAAATAAATAAAAAAGAATAATTCCTTAAAATAGCTTATTTTATAAACCAGTGACCCAGGACTGCATGCATCTTTGCTTTGGACAAGTATAAAAGCAATCAGTGATAACTGTAACTTACTGAGATGTATTACTGAACAAACAGAGCTCAAACTCAAAGATTAAACTCACAGCATTAGGCTCTCTCTAATGCTGTGAGTTTAACAACAATTAATCTAACTACAAAAATTATTCTTTGCACTTTTACAAAGATCTTTTGTGAAATCTTAAATTGAATTCCTTTAATTAATCTATGCTGAAATCATTAAATCAAATTTATTGACATTCTCAATAAACAAGTGATAAAATTCTATATCTGTGGTTTGTGTTAAAATGTTAGCATTTATGGGGCCCCTGAAGGCCTGGGGGGCCTAAATCAGCTGCTTAGTTCATATATGCCTTGGGTCTGTTATAAATGTCAACAGTGTTACTTAGTGTTTTTAGATCCACTGGCTAATTGGGAGTCAACAATGACTTCCAGGAACGTATAATTACTAATTCACATTTTATATTTAATGTCAACTTAACATGTTTAAATACAAAAACACGGTGGACCGCCCACTGGGGAAAATCTGGAATAAATGCAGCCAAAACTGTACTTTTACATGCACAAACACAAAAAAACAAGAAACTCAAACACTTATCTCAGCCATCTGTGTAGAATATTCAGTAACTGGCACTTAATCACTGTATGTTTCTCTTCCACTCGTCCAACAGAGAGGCATGAGCAAAATCCCCACACAAGTCCAATCAATCAATATTATTGGCGAACTCCATCCGCTGGCATGAAGCCACTGCATGCCTTCAAATGCTGAGATGGGGTTCACTCTGAGGAAAACTGGCATGTTTTTCTTGTCCGAGGCAGACTTGGTTACATTTGTCTCGCTGCACAAATATTGTTACAGTGGCCAGCTGTAAAGTGTTGCATCAGTGAAAACATCTTATATGTTTTTAGTTAGAAGCTTCTGCACCAAATCCAGCTATCACTTTCACTTTTGGGAATTTTTTTAGGCAACTCAGATGTCATCACCCTTCAGTGCTACTCAGGCATGCTGATAAAAATGTTTTTGCTATATTTATCGTGCCAGAGACATATTATTTTACTGCCTAACACCGTTGCAAAAGTCTATGAACAGATATTTCTGTAATAACTATCAAATATGGAAGTAAAAACACACAAATGCTTGTCTGGGGAAGTCAGTATATTCTGCAGAAGTAAGTTGTGGTGGCCTGGATTCACCATGTGGTGGAGCTGAGTGCTGATTTCAGGCAGCATGCAGGCACAGCCATGTGCTACACTGTAGGTAACGCTGTAAGTCGAACTGATGCTGCTGCACCAAGCTGCTTTAAAATTGATCTGTGATCTCTTTTTTTTAATTGAAAAAAAAAGATTTTTAACATTTTCTTTTTGCTCAGGTTTGGCTAAAACACACATCACACTCTGAAAAGAGGTACACTGTTGCACCCTAACGCAGACATCAGATACAGCAGAAAGAAGAAGGGGAAAAGCTTGCAACCGCTGACTGCACTGTAACACATCTTCCTTCTCTTCACACTTTTTTTTCCCTTGCTCTGCTATTCTCCTTCCACAAGTAATACATATCTCTCTTGCTCTTACTAATAGCTTTGTCTGTTTTCTGTCATGCATTCCCTCATTTTACATGTTCTCCCCTCCCTTTATCCACGCTCTGTTCTTCTTCTTCTTCTTTTGCTCCCCCTGTCCATCTACATCTGCACCCCCCTCCCTCCTTTCGCTCTCCCTCACTTGAAGGCACACATACACAGATAATACTGCAGCTACATGCTGCTTTGGCAACATACTGCAGCAGGAAAGCGCGCTCCACTGCAGCCCTTTAACACAACAGCCGGTTCTCTCTTGACCCAATAGGATGGAAAGAAACTCCCTTAATCAACTACGTGTCGTCTTTAATAAAACCATGCTTTTAGCTTCCAACAAACCTTTCTTTGATCACATTTGCTTTAACGGCAATGTGTCATTTTCCCTAAACAACTACCTTAAGCCTCGCAACCACATGTTGTAATCACAGCGACATTCCTCTTTAAAGAAATACAATATTTAGCCACAACGTTGTGAAAGCAGACAGTGAAAAATATATTTTGTTACAGTAGAACCAGAGATAGGTTTAGGCACATTGTGGACATTTTGTCCATGAAGATGATATGCTGAAAGCAGAAAAAAGAAAATGGCTAAGGATTACAGGGGAGACTTTTGCAACAGCCAAAATTTGATGCCTAAAGAGCTGAGTCATAGCATCTCAACATCTGCAGCTGTTGTGGGATGTTTCCGGCCTGCGAAGGCCAGGGCTTACCTAAAGCCATCGAAAGAAGAAGATTTTTGTTTAAGAAATGAAAGCTGGCAACAGGCTGAACAAAGCCTCCATTGGTCCATGTTGTTGTACTCAGTAGCATAGCTAATGTAAATAAAGTACTGAAAAAGTTCATGTTACAGTGCCGTACAAAAGTACTTAAATATCTCATATTACAACCAGAAATGTCAGTGTATTTTAATGAGATTTTATGTGACAGACCAACACAAAGTAGATCATTTAGGTGATGCAAGGTTTAAAGTGTTGTCCGTTTATATTCAACTCCACAAGTCAATGCCTTGTAATATCGTGTTTCGCTGCATGTGCAGCTGCAGTTCATTTAGGTATGTCTTCACCTGTTTCATACATCTAGAAACAGAAATTACATTGAATGGAGAGTCCTCTTGTTATGAACTGTACTTCTTTGCACAGATTCTCAGTGGGATTTAAGTACAGACTTTGACTGGGCCACTAATACTCATGAATACGATTGACTCGACACCTTGGGATATTGTTTTATCATCTACCAATGCTTTAAAGTTGTCCAAAACATTATCACTAATCAGTTTGCTGCATTCTTTTGTCTTCTTGATGGCATTTTTGTTCACCACTGTACACAATATGACCTTTTTAGGTCAATTAGATAACTTCTGAATTCATTAGGCTACGCTGGATTTACTCCAATTTACGGAAATCGGACTAAACGGAAGCTGGATATGAATACAAAGCTTCAGAGGATTAATGAAGTCCTTATCTCATCAAGTCAGTGATGCTTAAAAGTCAAAAAGTGAACCTGTCTTAACATTTGGTGGGTAGTTATAATGTTATGGATAATTAGCGTACATCTCCTGAGCGAAGTCTTCAGACCTGCCTATAGACGTGTCACCCCCGGTTCGCCCCGTCTTGCCTTCTTCCCTGAAGCATGACAGAAGTGGGCGTGCTGTTGGAGTACAATGGGATGTTTTTAAGGAACGGTGAACCGACACATCCACACGTACACAAACAAACCAAACTGTGACATACAACCCGTGATCGCTGGCGTTTTAAGGGAAGGACAGCTATGCCATTGAGCGACTTAAAGAAACGTCCGTGCTGACAGATGGAAAAGCACAGGGACGCTTTTACACAAAGATATGCATAGATGGTGAATAAGAAAGACGAAACATATTTTTTTTGTCTTTGCTTTAGCGTCTGCTCTACCAGTTGCCAGCTCTTGTTTATCATACATTGCGCTACATGTAAGGACATCCTGTTCAACTTGTTTTAAATCGTCTGCACTGCAAGTGAAAACACTGTTCCATAATGCTGCTCTGTCATGTTTTCTCCATTATGGCTACTGTGGGAATAAGCCCACATGCTCACTGCTTTGTAATTTTAGATTTTCTTTGATATTTCTGCATCACCAGGATTTCAGCCTGCTAAGATCATCATATATAGTTTCATGGGCCACCAATCACATGCTCTTGAGCCTTCACTGAATATGAAGACAAGCAGGTGCAGTCACCAGGGATTCTCCAACCTCTGAGACTTCAGAGCATGATTCAACCCATTTTGTTTTAATTGCCAATAAACATGGTTGTTGTGCAGTGACTTACCTGTATGACATTAACATTTAATAAATGTCAGCACAGTGCGTCTTAGAAGGATGCATAAATATTGCATTGATTTTGGCAAAGAGAAATAAGACACCGTGTCTGGACAAAGCCGAGTGTCGCACTGTACGCATAAAGTAGGAGTCACATGATCCACTCATAAAACTCAGCTAAAGCTTTTTAGATGTCAGAGAAATAAAAGAGGCAATCTGCAGCCAATTTAAAAACACAAGATGGATGGCTTCTTTTCTGCAAAAATTGTTTGCTGGATATCAAGCCTTCTCTGTTTTTCCCAAACACAATGGGCACGTTCTTTCTCTGAGAAGAGCAGCCATACTCTAATAATGCAGCTCAAGCTTAAGACTGCAAACGCTAAACAATAGCTCTAAAAAGGTGGCCTTGACTAATGTAAAGAAAGAAGGGGGCGTGAATATTGTGCCTGAAAGTGATTACAAGGACACTAAGTGTAACTCAACAGCCCCCGGTTGCCGAAGCCGGCTTTTCGTCTTTTTTCAGCAGCTATATCTCTAGATGTGTGGGATGTCAACAAAAATCAACCAGCTGTCAATATATTTACACTGACATTAAACCACAGTCAGAAGGCGTCCAAAAGCTTGATTGCATGCGTAATTTGTTACATGGGAATTCCTCAGTGGTAACAAAGTAAACAAGCCTGAATGAAAATGTTTACCACACATTTTAGATTTGACTATTTTGTTTTCACTTCATAATTATGCACGTCAGATAAAATCCCATTAAATTACAATAAAGTCTGTAGTTATAAAATGAATAAATATGGATATTTTCTAAGGCAATGTGGATATTCTGTACATTTCCTAGAACTTGTACAGATATGTTTTCATCTTGCACAGAAAGTTCAATGCAGCATCTTTTTTGAACAATCTGTATCCAATATCCAGCATATTCTTTCTTGATTAGAAGCAGAAGAAGATCTATAGGTGAGATTCCTTCAACTCTTATGTTATTTTGGACCAATTCATATAAAAATAAAAGCTACCAAGAGCAGCCTTGAACTTTCCCGACACTTCTTGGACCAAAGGCAAACTCACCACCTCACCAAATGGAAGCAGCTGTTATCAAAACTCTTTCATCTGCTACAGGCTTTGTGAAAATCTGTAACCCACAGACATCAATCTCTACCAAACAATCCCATTAGGTTCTATCCCACACTCCTTTTGAAACTTCCCATTTTAATTAGTTGCTGTTGTTGTTTGAAACAGACATACCTTCCGATACATTTCACTCTTGCTCATTGCCAAGTATAGTGTGCCATTCCACTGAACAGTAGGCCAAAACCACATGTGTGGACAGTTGTTCTCCATGCATGTTACTATCCCTGCATGCCATCTGACTCTGTCAGATCTCTCAATTGGCAAGAGAACAGTTGCAACAACAACAACAATGCCAGGTCATCTGCGCTGCTCTGCCTGTTGCTCGGGAGTCGGTACTCACTGCTTTGTACGTTGACGGTGCCAGTGGAGTTGTCCTTCCCCAGCGAGTTCTCCACCACACATGTGTAATTCCCAGAATCCTCCAGTTTCGCTATGTTGATCTGGACTTTGGAGGATTTCCTGTGGGTGACAACACTCGCACAGCTGAGTCAGGGGAATCAGGGCAGGGAGGAGGAAAAAAAAGGTATGGAAATACAACAAGTGGGAACATAGAGAGACAAAGAGGCCGAAGAGCAATTATAGCACACGCTCATCTCTAACTTATGATGCTTCAGTATGGCATCCAGGTTACCCAACATGTTCCTTTGCAGCTTAACTTATTTACATTTCTACTATCAATAAAGACTTTGCTATTATATTGTCAACGTAAGCTCTTATTTTGGGTATTTTCTCCTCAAAGTGAGTATGTTTAACTTTAGCTCACCATTAGCCATTTTGTCAAAAAGGAGAAATTACAGGATTTAAGCACAATGAAAAGCTGTCTTTCTTTCTTTATCTTTGGCTAAATGCTTTGAGCTGCTTCTCTCAGTTATGTAAGCTTATTACAAAAAAGATGCTGGCGACAGCAACATTATATGGCCTCTACACTAATTTAAATCTTGGTAAGACTTCTTTTTACAAGCTATTTAAACTAGTGACTTAGCTTTTAACTAACTAAAATGTTTTCTGAAAGACATAGTTCAGGATTTTTGAAGTGAGGTTAAGTCATAAGCCTCTGAGTAGGTCCTAACGTCCTTTAGTGCATAATTGGCTTTATGTTCTTTATTTTGTATAAATCTATATTAGTTAGTTTTAAAGAATGAAGCTAACAGCTAATCAAAAAGGGGTCAAACTAATTATCTGGATCTAAAGACTAATCTAAGAGGCTGAGTCTGAAGTGAATGGCTAGAACAAGAGAGGCTAAGCAAAGCTAATGGATTCAAGCTAATGCGTGGCCTAGGAGGGACCAAGACCAAAGACAACAATGAGTGTTTTAAAAAAACACTCCATCCTCAAAAATCTCTTAGCCGTTTATGAGAATACTATTTTACAAACTATATTTACATAAAAGCTGAAAGGTTTTTTAATCAGAGATGGAGCTAGGTGGCGGTGCAATACCAGTGGTGTATGAACAAAAGCTATGAACAAAAAATTTGAAGGTTATTTCAGATCAAACCATAGTGTGAAAAGTGAAATATCACAGTACACGGGCTGTTCTATTGATTCTTTCATTGTCTAAGATTTTATTAGATGGTGGCCGACTACAAGAAGATCATTTGTAGACAACTTACAACATTCTTGATAGTGTTTGGCTTACTAGAAAACGATTCTTTGTACTCACAAGTTGGACTTGATCTTGACTTTTCGACTACTTGTCAGCTCATTGCCATCTTTAAACCATCTGTAGGTTGGGACAGGCTTTCCTGTGGCCTCACACTTCACCATAAGCTTGCTTCCCTCACCAACGACGATGGGATTCTTGATTGGTTTTAACTTTGGAGCAACAGCTAAGATGGAATAAAAAGACGAAAGAAAAAAAAACCTCAGTGTTAATGCAATGTAACAAAAAGAAAACATATTTCAGGTTTATGCATCATGGTTTGCTACAAAACGAGACAGGGGAAGAGTGGAGAAACAGGAGCTGAGCCAGAAACCCCTCTTAATGGAGTGAGCCAACAGCTCTCTCAGGTGACCTCCAGATGTGGTCACTGGAGACATCATCAACTTCGCCTTGGACTAATAAACATGCTCATATTCACTCTGGCTTTGCTGCTACAAAAACACCTGAGGCAGTATTTAGCAAACATCCACCAGCTGAGGAGGGGAAATATGCAGCCACAAATATCACGCACAATTAAAGTCAATCTGGAAATAAGAAAAGTTAAAACATTGTAAAACTGGCCTGTTGTGTTTGTGAGAGGGAAAAGAAAACATGCTAAATCATAACACTCATTCTGTGCTTTTGTTCTATGATAACCATATTTGTGATGATCATACAACATAAATCATCAAATACATACAAAGAACACAGCAACATGTCAGCTGACAGCTGCACACATGTTTAGGTGGAGTAAGAAAAGGGGTGAGCAAGGGTCAGCCCGGGGATGACCCCTGGTGCACACACACACAAACACACCCCCACACACACATCCTCCGTCGCCTCCAATAACCATGAGTAACATTCACGATTTCATGCACAATCTGCACCATGCTGTCCTGCAAATTACAGCTGCTTGCTGCAGTTACCTCCCGAAGACGACACTTGAATGAAGACGAACAAACCATGACAAGCAAAATGAAGTTCACGCAGGTAACAACTGGGCGCAGAAATAGCATTGCACCAAATGTATCCCCCCTTGCCCTCTTTTTTTAAGAGACTGTCCTACTTTACTGACCTATTAAAAGAAGACATGTCTGCGCAGAGCCAAAAAAAGAAAACAAATCCAATGATGTTGCAGTTTTTAAGATGTTTTGGTGGATTTAGGTTGACAGTTGTGATGGATTTAGGGTAATGTTCAGTTAGCATTCACAGAGGTATTCAGACACTTTTTTTCCTCTGTCAGTGAAAATTTTAAACACTTAAGTGAGTAATGACAAAACAGCTATTATGATAATCTTCAACTGGATTTGAAGAAATCATCTGTTCTCGAGAGGTCACATACCTGGGAGACTTTTGCAAATGTAAATACCAGGAACTCTTACAACAGTGAACTGTTGTACTTTCCAAAAGTATTTAATCCCCTTATGCTATTCCCATTTTGTCTTGTTGCAACCACAAATATCAACATGTTTCGTCTGACAGACAAACATAATGCATAATTGCTGAGAGGAAAATGATGCTTGTCTTTTAAATATTCTGTAGATCGGCATCTGAAAAGTGAGGCTTACATTTGTGTTTAGCCCCCTGAGTAAATACTGACTGAGTTCATTTTATCTCATGGATTTGCACTGAAGACTTTGTTTGTTTGGACGGGGTCACTGGGCTGCTGGGAACTTGTCCCTGCAGTATGACCACAGTGTCATGCTGACACCACCATATTTCATAGTGGGGGTGGCATGTTCACAGTTATATGTTTTACATGTATACCAAATATTTCCGTTTTGATTTTATCTGACCAGAGCACCTTCTTCCACAAAGACAAGCACAAAGTGATGAATCGTTGAAAAATAATACTTTACTGAGTTTTTAAAACTTTTCACAAATAGAAATCTGAGAGGTGAGACATTCATATGTTTTCAACCTTCCTGTGTCAATACTTATAGAACCATCTGTCACTGCAATTAGAGCTGCAACTCTTATGGGTTACATCTTACCAGCTATGCCGTTTTGTGTTTAACTCCGAGGTGTTAAACACCTCGGAGTTAGGTGGTGGCAGCATGGAGCTGCCACCACCTCATTTGACTGTGGAGGTGGTGTGTTTATTATAGCATAAAGTGCTACTTTTCCAACACATTTAGCATTCAGAAGTGATTATTACTACAAGTAATTATTGAGAGTTCTGATAGAAATTAGTAGAAATAGTTAAAGGCATTGTCCATCTTCTTGACATTGCTGAAGTTAATTGGTTGCACTTGATTTTATTTGAGGGCATCAGAGTAAAGATTGGAACTAAAACATTGCAGGACAAACCAAATACCAATTATTTACATTGCAGTTTGCGGTAATACCAAAATGTAGAAATGTTCAAGGAGAATAAAATCTTTTGTAAAGCAGTGCATACGTTTGTAATTATGTCTCATATTTTGCATTTGGCACTAATATTCATGAGAGAAGCAGCTCTTTGCTCAGAGAAAAGCTCTTTCATTCCTGATAATGCATATAACACGGTCTGCTAAAACGTAAACCCCAGCAAAAGCTTCAAAACGTCTTTGCGTTTAGTGTGCTTCACAAAGTTTGAAAAGTAATATGCATTAAATCTTTAAATGCAAAGCAGCCTGGATATATCCAAGGAAGATTGATATATTAATGAAGATAACACATCCTCTGTTTAAAATAGATCAGTTTGTAAATCAAAAAAACCAAAATAGCACACAGATCAATGGAAACATAGCCATTTTTAGCTTCATAGCGGTCACTTTGTTGCTAAAATTATCCTGTTTTCATTAAGACAAGGGCCTTTTATCTACAAACAGCATGCAGCTGGGAAATGTGGCTGATGATATTTGCAGTATTGGGAAAACAAAGACAAAGAATCTAACATTCAGGGAAAAGGCAAGATGTACTTTTGTAATGTAGCACTTTGAAACTTTAATGAGCTTTCGGTCTCAAGATAGATATTGGTGGTGCAATTGCTCGAGGAATTGCTTCAAGATTTTGAAGTCCCAAGAGTTTGGAAATATAAAACCCCCATTAATTCAGCAAAGCATAACTGCAGATCTGCTGAAAGTCATAAAATTATATGGGCTGAACATATACAACATATTATCATTTGACATCAACTCTGCAAGTGCTTCAGGTTTATTGATAGCTAGAAGCTAGGTCTAATACTGAGCCATAAAGATTTTTTGCTGTTTAACAATTTAATGCACTACATGGGAATTGATGTTAAATAGTGCTCAATGTTCTGTGGTCTACCCTACTGACCTACCTCTAACTTTTACATTACTCTCACCAAAGGAAAAAAACAGTACTGTATTAGTCGCACTGCAACTGTGTAAGAGTATCTGCAAAATCTGGCATTTGAAAGGCTTAGAAAATTCATTGTCTTCTGCAGATATTTAAAACACGGAGAGCAACACTTAGAAATGTTTGCGTGAGCCGACCCAAGTCTGAGAAACTGAACTTCTGCCTGTGATATCTACACACACTGAACTGTGCCACACTGAACCAGTGCACACTGCCTGAGGAAAGCCTCGTCAGTCAGAGAGCTGCAAGAATGAGGTTGCACCGACTATTCGGAAAAAAAAAAAAATGTCTGGACATGAGTCTGTCCTTGCCAAGAGAATTAGCAAAGATTTGTCCTTGGCAAGAGAAGCAACAGAAACACAGGACTCTACTATTCATCAGTCCAGCTAGCCAGATGTGCTGGAGGGTCTGCTTCATCTGCCCAGCTTTCAGATACTGATCAGTATCATTAAATTAATCCCCCTTGCACATATATCTAACAAACTAAAAGAATAGGTTAAGGTTTTTAAGTGAAGTTCTGTGGAGTTATCAAAATATTTCCCTTCCCTATAGTAGAAAGATGTAAATTGACCCGCATAATAAATAAACCCTGGATGGCTAAGAAGTAATCAGACAGATTCTTTATTTTAGCAACTTAACACAACTCAGACTGAAAATGCTCTCTTCCAACAGATGAAAAACATTAACACCAAGATAGCAAGACAGTTTAAAAGCTGCTCTCATGGTATTTTCTTTCTTGCACTGTGGCCATTTTAAAAAAACACATGTTCCGCAGGTATAAATGTCATGAAATGAAACGGATTTTGTGAAACATCAGGGCTTTCAAGTGCGAGTGTTGGTTTTAATCTCCTCCCAGTTTGAATCAAGCATGAGTATTGGGATCAAGGGTGTGGAATTCACAGTGTTCCACTCCATCAAGACAGGGTGTGTTATTTTAGTGGAACGTACCTCTCTTCTCACATGTGGTTTTCTGTATTAAGCAGGATTAACACACCATTAATCCTTAAAATCACTCCACTCTAAATCTGTAAGTAAAATTTACATAGTTATTAAGTCTCCAATATATGAAGTGTCTTCAAAGATGGATCTTAATGGTGATTTTATAGGTGTTGTAGACATCTAAAAATAATTTCTGCAGTCACAAATGACGCAGGTAACAACTTCACAAAATGTCATCTTAGAATAGTAATATGAAGACAACAATAAACTTAATAACAAAGTCAACCATCTTTAGCATAAAAAGCTGTTTAACTGAGACAGCAGTGATAAACTTAATAACAGTTGTAACAGCAGAATGTAAATATTTATTAATTTAGCAATACACTTCATAGATTCAAACATTCTTAGTTTTTAAACAAATTATCAGCTTTATTCAATTGCTAAAGCTACCTAGAACATGGCCACCTATTAGCCATCTGCCAATTTGAGGATATATTCACTGATATCTTCATACTATAGGTAAACGAACTATCCCGGTTAATAATGTCACAGAACCTCACTCTTAAAATGTCTGAAATAACCTTTAAAGCTTTTGCACTATGCTATGATCAACTTTTGATGAAAACAAGTTGTCAATGTAACCAAAAAGTCCTTTTCCATTTCCTCAATGAAAAACTGTGCAGGAGTGATGATAAACCGTGGCCTCAAGAACAGCCTGTTTCTCTCTTTTTGAAGCACAGGGGCAGCTGCAGACATGGACTATAAAAACCCAATTTGAGAATAGAAGCCTATCTGGCGTGTCAACAGCTCATGCCTTGGGTAACAGTTGGAGATCTCAGCCCACATAGCTGTTCAAAAACAAAGTTATTTGATATATTAACAATGCCTTACCCTTATTATCGAGTTAACATTTCTGTTTCATTTCCAGGAGCTTAGGAAAGGAATCTAAGGCATGCATTTGTGTTTTTCCTTTTTTTTCCCCCCCCATACAAAGTATCCCTGATTACTGCGGTGTTATGTCACCTTGCTGCACGTTGTCAAAAGACAAACCGCATTGCATGGCAGCCAGAGATATGCCATTTGCATGTGGAAATGCCCCTCAGATGCCATACGCTAGTTACTGTAACACAACATCTGTTCAAAAAGATCAGTTTAATAGCATCCAGCCAAATCTGCTTTTACAAAGTGAGGACCTTGTACATTCTTGGGATTGTTTTACCTACCATCCGGAGATCCCCCAAATTACTATCAATCCTGTACTGAAACTTTTCAGCTGTGGACAAATTCAAACAGCAAACCTACTTCTAACCTTTGGAAGTAAAATTGTATTGGATACTTCATTGCCAACACTCTGTATTAGTTGAGATTTTTGCACGTTTGAGCCAAGCTTAACAATCAATAAAATGTCTAACTATTCATACATTATCAGTCTATACATGCGTACTTTCTCTAGAACATTTTTGCTACATGATAGACAATTGTCCGTCATGTCTAAAGGACAATTCTAGGTTTTAATAGAGAATGCGAATATATCATGTGTTCAGGGGTTGAGGCAAAACGCAAGGTCTGAACTGTTGCTTGAAAGTCATAATTCTCAATCTAAAGTTTAGTTTATCTCTTTAAAACCCTCCCTGTGTTCAACACCTAACCCATGATGCCAAAGAGAGATGAATCACCCCACAAAAACTAAGGAAGTCAACAGGAAAAGCTAAATAATGATCTCCTTCACTTTGTGATCTCAGATAAAAAAAAGCCAGCCGACTTATATTTGTTTATAAGAAGCTGTTTGGAGCCAAAAATCTTGACAAGTCATGCTGGACTATGTTTAATTTAATCAGACCATTTCACTCGTTGTATTTCAAATAACTACTGACGTGCTGTTTGAAACGGTCCACAGTATTCAAAACATGTCGGCACAAACTTCAGCTAGTAATGAATATGGTTACTTGATGTTTTCAGAGGATAAACATCTTTGTTTGTTTGCACTTGCATGATGCCAATATTACGTCGCTGAAACCTCGGTGGTATTGAAACAGTCTGCATGAAACTCAGTTTATCAGGCTTTAAACTGAAACGAAGCCTAGGCGTAAATTCAATCTGGAAGACTCTTTAGCCCCATCTGCATCATCCAACCGGCGCTTCCTGCTCATCACCGCTGATTAACCAACGCTGGTCCAAATCCAAGTCATGCCCAATCTCCGACCGAGTTCCAGCTGAAATGGACCACCATCCATGGTGTCTCTCGCTTTCCAGCAGAGCTCAACCCACCTCCACCCCCTCACCTCCACTCGCTCGGCCATCCGGCCGCATCCCTCATCGCCTCCACCACCAGTGTCGGGTCCCGGGGGGATGACGTTCCGTTCAGCGTCAGGGATCCGAGCCCATCGCAAAGTTTGCGATAATAGATGTCCTCAGCCGGGGCCCGAGCGCCAAAAATGTAACTCATGCTGTTAATAAACTTTCCTAATTGTTTCCCTTTCTTTGTCTGAGTCTCTCCAGATTGAAATCAGCTTTAATAATCTACTTCAGTGACTGAAATCCAGCTTCTTCAACTGTAGTATGACTAGAGATGCACCAACATACCATTTTGGTCTGACACTGATGTTGCTGCTATGGTCAAAAACCAGTCCTAATCTTATTCTGCATCACTAGCACTGTTACATATTTTCCTTATGAAGCCGATACCAATTAGTTCAAATATGACTAACACCGGCCAATCCTGACATAAATGTTTCTATAGTATTGTGCATTACATATCTGAATTATAAATTACAGACAGGACACCACAAAAAGTAACTAAATGTATTAACTTCAACTCTGTGGTGTGTCATCAAGATGATGATGCTGTGTAATCATTGCATTAACTAACTGTTTGGTTCCCAGCTCAAGTGATAAGTGGGAAAGAGGTGGTGACCAACAGCCAAACATGAATGTTTTTGGACACTGGGAGGAAACTGGTGTACCCAGAGAAAACTTATCTATGCACAGAGATTTCATGCAAATACCATACAAAATAAAATAAAATAAAATAAAGCCTGGGAAGAATTTCAACTCAGGACGTTTCAGATCCAAAGGAGCATTGCTGGCCACCCAGCGGTTCACAAAATTTAGTTATTACTTTGGGAAGCAGCTTGCTATTCTGTATGTAACAGTATCTCTTAAAAATGTACTTCTAAACCTTACTTTTTTTTTAATGGACTGAATCCTAATTCTACCTTGATGCAGCAGAAGTTTCCAAAGTTGCATTTAAATGCAGGAAGAAATTTACACATGTCAGCACAACAGATACATATTTTCCCAGACATGAGCAAACTTAATCCAGTCATATCAATGGAACAGTACCAGTTTGTAAAATCAAAGCCAGGGTCACGGTGCAAAAGCTTAACAAGTGTCTCCTATGTTTATTATGTTGAGTTTTCATTATACCACTCTAATGGTTTTAAGTTCCTTCAAAGGGAGTTTATTTTCTATTTTCCAGATACATAGTGCCGTTTCATAGAACAATCAAGTAACCATGTTACCTTCAGTTGTTTTGAAAATGTCTCATAAAAAATAAGACATTTGACTAATCTGAAGCCTTGACATGGGCCTTTGTCTCTTTAAGAAGCTTCTACTCTTGCGACACTCCCCAGTAAAATGAGGAGTGTCCACCCACTCCAGAGAAAGTTCTGGAGTGGGTGGAGTCTGGAGGAAAGTCACAGCTACTTGGAAAGCTATGAACTGGAAATTAAAGGACACCATACATTACTTGCTACTATAAGCTAATGCTCTTCTGAATTTACAGATATTGTTCCATCATTCTGTAGCAGTTTGTATGTTAAGCAGAGTGCAGGCTACCTAACCTTTAAAATCATCTGCAGTTTGATGCAGATAATAGTCAGTAGTACCTGACTAAGTACTGACCAAGTAGTCATACTGACTATTTGGGTGCTTGCAACTGAAGCAAAGCTTTATTTTTTTTAAATTATTGTTATACATGAAACAACTGACTGTCAACATCCTTAGCTGTTTTGTCAATAAATAATAAATGTTCCAGACAACATTATCTGTAATATTCAATATTATTTAGCAGCAGCAATGCAAAAGCTATTGCTGTTTTGATTGGAAAGAAATTATATAATTATTTACATTTTTGTTTTAAACTTTGGGTGGTGATAATGTTCTGCTGTTGTATTTAAACTCTATATTGTCATACTGTTAGCCAGTCCTTGTGTAACTACAATTAATGATGAATCAAGTCTTTGCTGACAGTGTGGTAGTGTTGACTGTAGTCACACCTAAATCCTGCTAAAACCAGACACTATATGAATTATGTATCGTCATAAAGACAAGCAGTAAATTTTACATCTTTGCTGTCATCTAAAATTAGTGTTCAAGTTAAGATTTGATCAGAATTTATCTGAATATCTCACATAATTCAGCCTGAAAAACTTTATAGCTTCATGCTTTTGAAAGGACACATTTCAACCCCCATCTCTTTTAATGAACACAACAAAGTGGCATTCGAAAGAATACATTAAAATAAAAAAAAATTAGAAGATGTCACAGAGTGAAGGCATAATGATGGACTAGATTTGTTTTCTTTGTGAGAATCCTCTTCTTGTGAGAAATAAACGCAAGATCACCCTGAAATAGTTGGAAGCAATCCCTGCTGCCTCCACTGACTAGTTGCTGAATAATTCAAACAGCACCACCATAAATTTAAAGGTGCAGCAGGTATTACTGCATGATGAAAAGCAACAAGCACAAAATGAACAGCCATTTCTTTACTTCCTTGAGTAATTATTGCAATCCTTGGCTACACACGCAAACCCATTCACGCAGAAAGAAACTTGTTGTGTTTTGTCTTGACATATGATAGGTGGGAGGTGCATGATTATGAATTATTACATCACAAACAGGAGCAGCATATCTATATAGGTCAGGAAGACTGCAAAGACATCCAATTAGAGTTAGTGCTTAGTTTTTCTTCTGCTGAGATGCAATTTTCTTCCACCAACAACTAGTATTAAAAACTGAAGGCCTTCCATTGTAAAAGTGTGTTAAACTTGTCCTTTTTTTGACATTTTCTAAAAACTACCAGCTTTGCAGCTACATTACAAGTAGTTAAAGTAGATAAATGAGTCAGTAAATGATCATGCAACAACAGAGCAGATGCAAAATGGCACACAACACTTTTTGGTTCAAAGATGTCAGCTTGAATGAAAGGGTGCTTACTTTAAGAAACACCTGCTGTGAGGGGATATCTTGAAATTAATGTGAAAAAAAAATTCTGCAAAAAAACAAAAACAAAAAAACAGAAGAAGAACCTGTCTCACGCCCCCAATGCCACATTGATCTCTTTGATCACTGACTGACAGCTTCGGCAGATTGCTCCTGTTTACATACAATTATGGGTCGACACACCTAATTCAGACAGGCACGTGTACACAAGCACATGCTCACACAGCATATTGTATAACTTCAGATTATGCCGCATATCGTTGCATCTATGCAATAGTAATCTTGAAATGACATCTTTAGCATGCGACTGGCCAATTTGGAAACATGTGAAGGAAAATTGTTCAAATATGACAACTTCAATTGAGCACTGGAGTATTGACTGAAGTAAATATATAATTCTTGTCTTGTTTTTTAAATGAGTTAGCTAGTTTTGGCTAGCTTGTTGGCTAATTAGTTAAAAGTAGCAAGTGTGAACTAATGAAAAGCAACAATTCGTGAATGAAATAAAAAAAATACACATTCATATTCAGTCTGCTTATTTTCACAACATATATATCGAACATTTTTTTTCAGTAGTGAAATTCCACCCCAGGTTACAACATTTACATTATGTACATTTACATTATCCTTTTTTCAACAGTGTAAACTTAGAAACAAGATGTTTTCAAAAACCATCATCAGTGATCGAATATATCACTTTAAGTGTTAATACAACACAATTCGTGTGACACTTAAAAACTCATGGAGAATGTTTTCTCTTAGAACTGATAATAAAAGTTGGAAATGATGCTCTCCGGCTAACACAATATTGTTTGCCTTAAAAGGGCATAAAGTTCAGCTCTATTCAATAAATTCATTTTAAAGCTTGAGTAGAATATATAAAATTACTGTAAATTGTCAGCGGTTTCCATGTGGCTATGAAAGGTCGGTGTAAAACAATTGGCACCATTTTGTATCTCCAAAAATTTGGTTGCAAAACAACAAAAACCGCAAAGGTACGAAACGACCGAAGAGGCATAATGGTATAAGGTATAATCTTCTAATGATTTGAAGAGGCGTGTTCAAATCACATGTTCAGGATTTGAACATGTGAGCATTATTCCTCATTTGGATTGTTCACTTTACTTAAAGGGGCAGAATTATGTAAGCCATCTAATGTATATATTAAACATAAGATAAATTTGACTTCACAATTTGACACTTTGAAGTGGTCTCTATCTCTTTAAGAAGCTCCTGCTCTTTCTGTCTTCAGGACATTATCACAACAATGATGAGCCATTATGACCTTTACAACGTTCTGAGAAACATCGGATTGAGAAGCACTTTGTATGATAAGCTCAGCAGATGCACAGTTCCACCAGGTTGTTTGCTAATTGTTACTGCCGCTAGTCCGGAGGAGCTGAGTGGACAAAGTGCAAGGGACCCACCAGGTTTAAAACTATTTTAACGTATAATTTGTGTGAAATTTAGAATTTAGATGGCAATAAATAAACTTTATTATTTATATGTTAAGTGAAAATTAAATATAAATAATTAACCTAGGTATGTTTTACATCTATGGTGTCTTTATATTTTTTTTTAGATCAAATAAAAAAACAAGGTTTAGTTTTGGCTCTTTTTGACCTTTTACCAGAAAGAGTCCAAAATTATTATTACATAAAACCACAAGCACAACAGTGAAAAGGACTGTTATGAAAATAAAGAGCACACATAGTTTAAAATTTGAATAAGACCAAATATAGTAAAAAAAAAAAAAACAAAAAAAAAGAGGAAATGAATGATGGTCTTACTTTTCAGAGGTAAAAAGTTAAGTCACAGTCAAATTACAGTTATATTTATTTGTAAAATAACTTTTTATGCATAACCTGATCAACTTTGAAGACAAAAGTGTTCATGGGTTAACTGCAGAGGAGGAAGGCTATGCACCTTCCGAGTGTCAGTCTAAGTTGGAGTTACTAATTTATTGGCATTTTTATGTCTCATTGTCATCCTAAACCAGCTGCTAAAATAAATCATGAGCTGTTTAAGTTAGATTAAAAAGAACACATTGGTAACGTAAATACAGGGTTATGGTTGCATATAAAAAAAAAGGTTGCATGCAGTTTTCATTAATCTTGCAATCACAAAACGGCATACACCGTGTGAACGAATTTCACAGAACAAAGACGTGTAAAATAATCAAAACTAAACTAGATTAATGTTTAATATTGTGCTCCGCTACGAAGCCAAACTGACTCGTGGCCTTTCTTCAACAAAGTTAGGTAAAAACGGAAACGCTATTATGGGGAAATTATAAGAATCCGGATATGTGAAAGTCCTGTTACTTGCACCATGCACAGCTAGAATTCACACTTATACATTGCTATTTTAAGGATTATCAACTTTCCGAAAATAAATAAATAAATCACAGTGCTTATGTACCAAAATGTGTCTGGTTAAATTATCATTTGAGACCTTGATACAGCAGAATAAACATGTATTTTCCACATTGCGGTGCACTTACAACAGTAAAAGGAACTACATTGCGCGAATACTGATTTTTCCATTTCATTTGCACAAGACAGCCAGATTGTTCAACAAGGTCACTATACTGCCCCCAGGTGGCTACTCATGCAATGACATATAGAAGTTTTCGTGGACCAACACTAATAAACTTATCCAAATAATTCAGCTTTAATTACCCTGTTTAATCACGAGTCAGATGTTTAATGAAGAACTGAAGAAACGTAATTGAGCTTTGGAAAAAGTTTTTCCTGTCATACTTTTTGTTTTAAACAATAAGCCCCTATAAAGACACCCAATGCTGGTTTGCCATAAGTAAATTTTTCTTGCAAGATAACACTTCCATAAAATAAACCATTTTGATCATAAACTCACTGACCTTTCTCAGGCTGTTTGAAAAAGGATGAATTTTGTAAGCTATGTATTTCACAAGTTTAGAGGCTACCCTCAAATCTAGAATGGCAGCCAGCAAGTATTTCAACACTTTGTTTAAAACAATAAAACAAGCCAGATCACCAGTAGTTGGCTTACATAACGGAAGGAAACTGAAACATTTAGCAGGCTACAAAAAAAAAGAAAAAAAAAGACAGACAGAAAAAAAGTTGGATTTAGAGAAAAACATCCCATTTAATCTCTGGTTTTATCTGCTGGAGGCTGAGGGGGGTGACATCACCAGGTACAAAATGTCTATCAAGATGAACCCTCAAAGAGACAGTATCTGATCAAGCAAGGAATGACATATGTAGAAACTACAGTACTAATCAAGCTATTGTCCTTAAAGTGTCACTAAAACGGGGGCTGGACCTCCCCATGACCCGAGGTCAAACTAAAGTGACATGCTGCAGCTTGTTGAACTCACTACAGAGCAACCGCATTTCTACCTCTTGTGTATATGAAATACAAACAGGTCTCCAGCTTCCTTTTCTTTTTTGTAAAACTAAATCAGCTTAGGGCACACGCGCAAAAAAGAAAAGTGCCGACTCTTATGCTGGATGAGTCACGGCAGACTCAATATTAAAATGAGAAGTGAAAACACTTTAGCAACCTTTGAAATATTAACCCTGTCAAACAGTGCATTATGACGCAGGGTTTGCTGTCACACAGACATTACTATTCAATTAATACCCTGTGATAGGGGATAAAACACATGGACTGCTAAAACTCTCCTGTGAGCAAGTTTTTAGATCTTCTCTGTTCAGCAGTTTTAAAATCTGAATTTTTTTAACTTGGTCTATCATTTTTGCTTAAATAAAGAGTTGCCAGAACAAGTGCCTCTGTGTGTCATTGGCTACTGAAAGGTAAGTTCATGTGACAACTTGGCTGCAACTTTTACAAAACAAGGCTATAATTTCCCCTTCTTAATACAGTAATTCAATCCTAATCTTGCTCTTTTGTTTGTCCGAGTCTATTTCTGCGTCACTGTTCCTCTCTGTTGTAAACATACACAAGTTTATACATGTAACACAGAAACTAAATTGTATTTACCTCTAGTAGGATCGCTCTCTTTTCGTCCTCTCTTACCCCCATTCTTTCTCCCTTTCCTGTCTTTCTTCTTGGGTTCTGTCATGCTGCAGTCAAGTGGTAGTCCTTTTTGGAAACGTGTGGCAAATGGGCACCACCAGACTCTCTGAAGCTGTGAGAGCGTCTCTCTGCTCCTATATAGACTTGCACTGATCAAGGATAGCAACTCTGACAGAGAGGGAGGGAAGAGGGTGGGAACAAGAAAAGCATTTCCCATTGCATGATGGCAATCAACCCTTCTATGACTGGATCTTCCAGACCCTGAAGCCGTGACTCAAGACAGAGACCGAGAGGGTGTCCCAAGGAATCTGATCATAAATCTTCAACTTCACAACAGTGCTTCCGGAGAGCTCCGTTTCGCCATCCCGGGCAGCATCTTCTCCTCTCTACTGACCCATAGAAGAAAAGCGAAATGAGACCAGTTAAGTTATCCCCCCCTTAGCGCTGCTCACCCCACCCAGATAAGCCTGCAGACGACCTGCCCTTGCCAGGATGATGTCGGGGTCCCAGAGCAGCCTCACATCTGGTTCCCATTTGCGGAGAGCAGATTCTGTGGATATGCGTGTGCGAGGTGCTGAATGTCAGATAACAATCTATGAAGGACTGCTGCTCAAAATTGCACTTCCTCACCTCCTCGCTCATCTGTCAGTACCTCCACCGATACGATAGGCGAGTTTCAGCACGCCGGTGCCTGAGGTTCTCTGTTCACTGACGCCTCTGGCCGGTTGTCCTTATTGTCCAAGCAGCAATAAGGGCGCAAAACAGGTACAGCGTGTTTTACACCGATATTGTGATATTTTTCGGTATCTTTCTTGAATCTAAAAAGCGTTATTAGCCTTGATGTTCTGTCTAGACAGTTTGGAGCATTGAAAAAAAAAAAAAAACAGAGCAAAGGAGACACTTTGGATAAAAGGCAGACAGAACCAAGATGACGATCAGGACAGTTACATTCGTGGCTCCAAAAGACAGCAGGGTGACACTGTAAAAAAGGGACAACTTTCCCTTTCATGTCCATCTGACATGTCTGCAACAGTGACAGCGGACTTATGTCAGGAATTATGTCCTGCTTTATGTGGCCAAGTCTTATTTCAACCTACCGCAGTGTCTTGTAAAAGGAAAGATTTTTTTACAGCGCCACTTACAACCACAAACTTCAATATACTTTACGACGATTATATATAGCAGACTAACAGCAAAATAGTTATGAAGTGGAGAAATAACACACAAAACCAATTTTGGTTTTCAAATAAAAATCTGAAAAGTGTGGCATGCATTTTTGTATTCAGCCCCTCCGAATGAATACGTTGTAGTTCCACCTCTTATGGTTAGGGCACAATCAGCTTTACTCACAGAGTAATCAGTCAGATTAGATGAGGAGCCCCGGAACAACAATTCTTGCCGCAGACTTTGACTAGGCAATTCTAAAACATGAACATGTGTTGATAACAGCCATTTTTACCCACATTACTCCAAAGTACAATTAGTCTAGTGAAACAAAGAAAAACAATACCACTTCATTTTATTTATTTAGAGGTAAGAATAAAGAAAATTATACTATTTTTTTTCATAAAGGATATAAAAACACATCAAAAAGTATGTAGGTTAACAATAAATGACCAAAAATGACTTTAAAAAACTTTATATATAACCCTGGTGTAGAAATTATATTTTCTTTATAAATTAAAACATACCTCATTTTTATTTTGTCTTTGGCCAAAGTTACAAGAAGCCACCAGGTTTCAGACTCCTAATTTAAGTAGGTTGGTAGTTGTGCTTTTTTCTTTGCCGACGATTGATCAAATAGAGTCCATAGCTTTAGGTAATGTGTTGGAACTTAACCCTGCTTTAAGCTTCTACACAACTTCCCCTGACCAATCAGGTGTGCTCCTTGTTGTCCTCGTGATCCTGTTTATCTGCAATTGTCATCTTAGAAACCACTGAGTTGGACTTATACTGAGATAAAACTAAATACTGAATGCAGAAGCTTTTACTGAGGCTCATCAGAGGAAACGGGTCCAAAGACAACATAAAGTCACTTTTCGGATTTTTATTTGTGAAAAGAAATGGATCACCTTCTTTCTCTGCTGAATTATGTCCTGCTTTATGTGGCTCAATCACACAAAAACTCCAATAAAAACTCCAATAGCATAGGTTGCAGTTATAATATGAGAAAATGTGGAATAACAAGGCACTACATATTAAAGCAAGGTTTTCCAAAATTAGGCTTCCTGCACTTCAATGTTCTGGTAAAGTGCCAAAAAAAATGTAGACAAAAAGAAACAGAAGAACAACAACAGTTACTCTCAATGAAACTCATCGATGAGTCATCTGCGGGGCCATCCCGGGGTTTGTCTCCGTCAAGCCTTCAGAGGATTCTTGTCGTTTCTTTCGAGTAGGCGGTAGCGGCAGGGATTGAGAGGGGCAGCTCATGGGTCATGTCTTAACAGGTCACTGCACTCAGTAGCATAATCCTTATCTGTGGGCTAGAGGGGTCAAAACAAGGCCAAGGTTTGAAACACCAACCGGCTCCGACGCAGTGCTTTTCCGAGTTCAGAAAAAACAAATTGCTCTTTCCTCTGCTCTCTCCTCCTGTGGTAGTTCTCCATGATCTAATCTATCAACGGAGGAAGGAGTAAGAGCTGGCAGGGGCCGCGGTGTGACAGGGATATGCTCCTGACGCCTCGTACCGCCCTATTGCCCCAATCTCAACGCTCACTTCCTCCACTTGCCGTTTTGACAAGATGGGACTTGAAGCAAGGATTGCACGTTTCTGGGTGGGCACGCAGTTTATGTGAGCACACATGACGTCAAGTTGCAAAACAAAAAAAATGCCTTTGAGGATGACAGTATGTAAATTTGGAAAGAGATTTTTTCTTTGGAAATGTTTGTCATCTGTTGTTTTCAACATCGTAAGCATGTTTTGAAGCGAATTTATGAAACAATGCAAATACAGCCAGGTTAGAATTACGAGAATGCACAAGAGCTAAGCATTGGCTGACATGATTCTCATGATTCCACATAATCCACATGTTAACAAGATTCAAAATAAAAATGCATTCTACAATCTCGATGCTTAGATTTAAAGCCACCTGCCAACTTTATTTCTAAAGCTGTGACCTTTGTCAGAATAATGGGTGGTGCTCCTTTCGTTCCACAACACAAGTGTCTATTTTTTTTTCCCCAAACAGAAATATTTCCAAATTCCAATATTTTGATTCTATTGTGGATATTTGAGAAATCCTTGAATCTCTTTTGGCAGCCATTCCTAAATGCTAGCTCATACAAAGCGCTGCCTATTTCCAAAAGCTTCTCCTTGGCACTATATGCCTGGAAAATACATAACACTGCCCCTTAACAGTCATGTTTTTGGGCCGTGGGTGGAAGCCGAGCATCTGGAGAGAACTCACACATGTATGAGGAAAACATGCAAACTCAATGCAGAAACACCCCGGGCCAGGATACAAACACTGGAGCATCTGGTCACTGAAAAGGAGTTGAAATATTTTAGTGAGCAACTAAGATGGTGCGTTCAATGGACAGTAAAACCCACAGAAAAACAACAAAAAAGAAATGTAATAACAGTTTTTTCCATTTTTAAATACAGTTGGAAATTTGATCATGATAATCAATAAAACTGGTGATCACTTCCTCCCGACTTCATACCTGAGTTTTTTGAGATCACAACCGCCATAACTAGGTACAAAGTGTAAAACAAAGTTTTCAGATATAATAATATATAATTAAAGTATGAGCTTTTCCATTACTATTTTAAAAAATTCAGCAAAACTATGGAACGGTAATAAAATGAAACAATTTTTATGGGGATCATATTTATAAAGCCTGAAGAAAATAGGTCCAAACTTTTGATTGATACTGTGCGCGCTTGCCATAAATGCCTCACAGAACCCATCTCTGCCTGCCTTCTAATCCCTCTTTTTGCTGCTCCCAGAAAAAAAAAAAAGAGAGCTTTCCTCCACTGTGGAGCCGAGCAGTTCACTCCTAACAGCGGCATACCTGCACATCATCACACTGATACCGCTCAACAGCACTCCTGCCCTTTCACAGCCAGGAGAGTTTATCTTTTTCGACATAATGGCTTTAAACAGCCATTAGGTTTTGTTGTTTACATCTGTCTGGGCTTTTTTCTTTCTTTTTCTCCAATAGAGTGGACATGGGTGTGCTTGCATGTGTGGTGATGGTGGTGATGGTGGTTGCAGAGGGGGTTGATTGAGGGAGTTGGAGTACTGTATGGTGCTTGCTTTTAACGCCCATCTGCAGGTTTAATTCTCTGTAGTGAGGGAGGAGGGTAGAGGGGCGTAAAACCGCAGCAGGAGATAGAAATTAAAGGGAGATCAAACGAAATTAACACAAGAAAAAAAATTAAAGAGGGAGGGGAAAAAGGTAAAAAGCGTGACAGAGGTATTTGAGAGCTAAAAGATAACGACCTCTACATCACATGGCAGAAAAAAGCAACACCTGCTGATTTTCACCTTTTTTAATAAGGCATCTGTCTCCTTGGCCATGCACTGAACCATGCTGTGGTAACAAAACATAAATGCAGGCCGACTGACTGCAGAGATAAAAAGCTGCTCATTTGGCTTTAGTGACGGTTTCAGGAGACACAAAAGAAGCACACATTCGGCGGTTTACAGCCAACTCTGTGAGAGCTGACGCTTTCTGATTATGCATATGTAGTTTAAGTTTTAGATTTTCCTCACTTCAAGGGCCCTGATTCCTAACCTGGCTCAGCTGTCGGAGGAAAATTTTCCCTGTGGCTCTTTAAGACTGAGTTTGGCAAAGAGGGAGACAAAGATACAGTAAATAAAGATTGAAAAATAGAGAGAGACGTATTAAAAATTATATTAATGTAGCACATTGCAGAGAAATAAAGAACATTTTCTATTTCCTTTTATTAGGACTGCTCTGTTGAATTTGTGCATATATTCAAGACGTATTTAAGGACTTCTTCAACAACTGTTAAATATATTTATTTGTATTAATGACTGTTACGTCTTACAGCAGTCAGTTTTTCTACAGATTGCTGCTAAAAAAAGAAAGCAGTGATGAGAAAGTCTGACCTGCTGATACAGATTTTCTTTTGGTCTAATTATAGCAAAAAAAAAGTTGCTAAGTTGGCAACAGTCAGGTGACTGTGACGTGCACCCGCAGAATTGACCAGCTCTCTGTCACGGGAGAGCAAACGGGAGGCAGTGGCTAATTTCAAGACCTTTGTGGAGGTAGATTGGATCAGTGGATAAGATAAGCTTCACATGCAAGTTTCAGTTGAACTTTGATCACCCAAAATTAAAGGAAATTGGATTCAATCAAGCTGAAAAAAATGTCATTTCTAGCACCCGCCCACATGCCTCAGGTCCAAGTTCCTGGGGGAAACACTGAGCATTCTTTGTAGGCTAAGCGAGTTTTTCCAAGGTCAATTGTGCCAAATCTAAAGGTAAAAGAGTGGAGATCTGATATGTCAAATTCAAAGTTGCTGACTCATTGACAATGCTCACACCTCCATGAATAAATTTATATTAAATCATACAACTCAAGTTCGGCTATTTGTCATGTTACAGAAATTACAGCAAGGAGGAAACAATGAAGCAGAATTTGTGTGTTAAACGAGGAAGTGATGCTGGGCGGATTCGGCTCTTTGACGTTTCCTGCAGCACAAAGATGTCACCATGGCAACCACAGTCTTAAGGGTAGCAGCGAGAGTATGTAAGAGAGAGAGAGAGAGAGGGAGAGAATGGCTGAGTGAGGATAAGAGACAAAATAGGAGATAACGTGTGAGAAATACAGCGAGAGGAAGAACGAGAAAAGCAAAGACAGGGGAGCAGTGAAGAGCTGGAAGTGCAATGCTGGAACACAGAGAGAGAGAGAGAGAGAGGTATCTACTAGGCTGCTGCGCTGAATCTGTCCAATAAGAGAAATGTCTATGGGTAAGCCTGTGCCAAGCTTGCTGGGAAGCACTGCAGCAGCATCTCAAAGAGAGGAGACATGACAAACATCAGTACTGGGCATGCTCCACTCTCAAGGCCGTGGAGAAAATGAGATTTCAGCCGTATGGGTTAGTTCAGTTTCCCCCCAACCCCTCCATCCCAGTCTTCCACTCACTTCACAAGCACATGACACGGCCGATCCCTTTCCAGACGTGGCCCCTCAGTGGACGTGGCTTGATTGATGCCCCTGATAAGTGATTGATGTAATCGTAAGAGGCATCTTTCCCCACTTACGGCCACAGTGACTCAGAATCTGACAGGGTTGATCGGGGCTGAGAGAACCGACAGATGAGCATAGCAACACATCAGCCAATGGGGCATGATACTGCAACAACGAGCCGGGACCACGTCTGCCTTGAACCCACACATAAACAACACCCTGCGACCAGATGTGATCTCTGTGCCTGCAGCACTCCCACTGGCCGTCCTCCTAATTCGGTCGGTTGCAAAAGCCGAGCGGTGAATGACCCACCGCCCACTCGTCTTTAAATTACAATTAGGAGTTTATAATGATTCCTTCTTTCTTATCGCTTTCCATCTTCTTTGTTTTTTTTTTTGTTTTTGGCTGGTCATGCTTGCTCTGCGGGCAGACATACACTCGCCAAGACAGAGATAAAACTGTGTGGTTTTCCTTGTTTCAGGCCTGGAAGATGATTCTTATCTTTGGCATCGGTCATGGTTATGTGAGGAAGTGTCTGGTTATGTGTGTGAATTTTTGTTTGCTGTAAATGCATGGGGGGGAAAAAAAAAAAGAGAAGTCCATATAGTGGCTCAGAAACGAATAGCGGCATTAAAAAAGTATTTACACCAATGGAACTTTTGAAAAGTGTCTCAATTTACAATCTGAAACTTCATGTATTGTATTGGGATGAAACAATGCATGTTGGTGAACTAAAAAAATATAAGTTAGGGTTTAAAATGCATGTAGCAAGTCATTTTACAACAAACTGTGGAGGAGCTGCAGAGATCCACTGTTCAGGTGATAGAATATGTTGATGGAACAACTATCACTTGTGTCCTCCATAAATTTGGTCTTTCTGAAAAAATAGATTAAAGAAAAACATTGTTGGGGAAAAAAACCACACACAAAGTCCTATTTGCAGTCTTGCTGCAAGTAATGGAGCAGATGAAAAATGTGGAGAAAGTTGCTATGTGGAGATCATGTTTATGGTGATTCGAATGAATGTAAAGGAAAGTCTGTGGAAGCTGCAACACAATTTTACTTGGGGGGGGGAAAAAAATTAAACCATGTTTTATGTTTTAGCACTTTGCAATTATGTACAACTTTGTATTGGTCTCTAAAATAAAACTTCAATGACATGCATTCAATTTTGTGGTTGGAATGCGACACAGTTTCTAAAAACATTTAGAATTGTAAATACTTCTGCAAGACACCGTAGCAGTAAAGCCAGTCGGTTATCCTTTTTTTTTTTTTTACTATTACAATCAATTGTAACACTGGGAATAACAAGCACTGAAATAACAGAGGTACTGACATGTATTGTATCTACCTAACCAGAAGAGGCCTCTAAATAGAACAATTATGGCTCACTACAACAGAACAAACATCTTTAATGACGAATGCTAAAAAACACGCTCCTCTTATATGATTATCTGCTTGATCTTCTTAAGGCTGTTTGATTGAATCTCTGTCTCCTTCTCTCTGTATTTTTCCTCCTGCTAAAAGCATTTATTTTGAGTCTGTCCCTCTGTCTGTCTCTCTGCCTGTCTCCCTCCCTTCTGTTTAAGGCAGAGATAAAGAGGTTTGTGTTACTGTGAGCCAGATTGACTTGAAGATAGAGGCTGGAAAGCAGATCTCCTCCACCTCCTCATTCTGCTCTTTCTCTCCCGCTCTCACCCAGATGAATAGACAAACAGTCTCCCACATGCTCTCACAGTTTATCAAACACACACCCACATAGGACCGGGTCTTCGCACAAACACATATGTGCGCTCTCGCCAAAGAGAGGACTGTACGCACTCAATCTAAGTATCCTCCGGCTGACTAAGTATACACTGTCACACTCAGATCCAAACACGACCCCCTCAAACACGTACATACGCATGCAAACACGCAGGTGCATCCACGAGTAAATACTGTCGAGGAAGCTCAGGAGTTTCTGATGTCTTCAAAATGGACATTTTTCCACTAACTGTGAACATAAACCATTCGGCTGTGTGATGCCATGCGTCACGTACAAACGCGGCGTTTAGGACATCACATGTGAATCACAGTGTTTCCCCAGAATTGCAATATTGTTTCCATTACGGTCAAATTTTCACACCTACTAAATAACTTTACTGCTTGTTGGTAATGCGTAGATTTGTTTTTAGAAGACTCGAACTAACCTTGACCCTCAGACATACAGCATTAGGAGTTATTTACCCCGTTAAGGTCAGAGTATGACGTGTTGCTTTTTGACATATTTTTGCCAACTTCATGTTGTAGAACAGGTTCTATCGAGGTGTTTTTCTTGGTTCGCCAGTTTGACAATAATTGGGTCTGACTGCGAAAAGTGAAATGTAACTCCAAAACAAGGTGGTTAATCATAAATTATGATGTGAAAGTTTTCACATAGACATGCCTAACCCCGTTTTGATTGGATTGTTATTTTGTTTGTTTTGAATGAAAGTGAAATTAAAGATTTAAACAGGTTTCAAACTGTCTTCATTTAGGGTTGATTCTGTCAATTAGGTTTTCATAAAAACACAGAATTGTGAGTTTACTCAAAGGAAAACACAGGAAGGTTGTTCCTTTTATCAGCAGACCCCCCTCTTCAAAAACATACAAGCATCCGCTCTCTGCTTCACATTCTTTGCATCAAATCAAATTCCTCCAGCGCTCTGCACTTGTCCTTTATCTCCAGAATGTGCTTTTGGAGCAACACAAACATGTCAGGATGAGGACACTGTGAGGAGTTTCACACAAAGTCGAACCAGCATCTTGGCTACATCATTTGCATTTCTGCTTGCCCCTCTCACGGCTTATCAAAAGTATGCCTTATCTCTTTGTTTGTTTTTCGCCAACGTCGGCCTTTCCTGGAAAACAGGCCACTACGCATGTGTAAGCTTAGATCATGCCTCGGCCAGCATACGTCCCGATGAAGGCGGGCTCAAATTGACTGAGCCTGATAACTGGTCAAGAGTGCCAGGAGGGCCTCACACAGCGTTCTGGCCGACAGCCACAGAGCCAGAGTGGCAGTCGGGTCATCTCAAAGCGACAACATGACCGCTCGGATGGACAAAGAAAAAAAAGAAAAAAAACCCAGACAAGCGGGGTAAATCCCATCGTGGCAGTGAATGACAAGCATAAGAAGGAGGTCAAAGCTTACTCAAGCTGTAATAGCTAAAGGAGGCAAACCGCTGCCATTGCTGAGCAGCTTATGGACAGAGGCACAGAATCAAATCTTTAGCTAAAAAAGTCTATCATTAATGATATTTACCTTCAGAAGCCTTGCATGAAAAAAGAAGGTAATACAAAACATGAAGATCAGGATGAATTGATCAAGTCTATCTGCTTCCTCGTTATTGTCTGAAGTGGTTCTTTCATGAATGTTACAATATATAGAGTTAAAATATTGTTGTCGCAAACAGATTTAAGTTTAAAGTAATATTTTGTTTTAGTTCTATCTTTCTTCTTAGTAATACTAAAGTTTTGGAGTGGCCCAACAAGAGTCTCGAGTGATTCTCATGGAGAATCTGAAGCAAAACATCAGGCTGATGTCAAGGAGGCCTTCCCACCTCAAAGACTTGGAGCACAGCGTGAAAGATAAATTGTCAACTTTGAAATCGAAACCCTTTCTTGTGACTTGAGATTATCCTAGCGCATAGATACTGTCTGGAAAAGCCCAGCAGAGAATATAATTTCTGCGGCAACTGAAGAAATAAAATCCATTACAGGATCTTTTACCCTGGTACTATTTAGTCTGTCCTGTGTTCGTCCATCACAGTGTGGTTTCACTCAGCCAAAAAACAAGACAGGCCAAACTGCAACAAACAATCAGATCTACAGAAAGGATCCTCAGAGGTGACCTTCTATCTATATAGTTTAGGTCTGGATGTACAGGTGTAGCATCAGGAAAGGGGCAGCTTACATCTCCACATACCCCACACATGCTGGACACAAATTGTTTGGCCTTTTATCTTCAGGTCAGCACTATGGAGCAATATTTGCAAAAGTCACAGAGACAGTTTGTTCTGTCAGGTTCTCTCTGATGAACACAATCTCAACACATCTTAGAGGAAGAGTTGTCAACTACTCCAATGTGAAACAAAATAAGCATATTTTGTGTTACCACAACTTTTCTTTAGAAAAAAGCCCCATAATGTGTGAGCATACACATACATGTACATATCCTTCCTTTTATTCTATGCCTGCTAAAATTTATGGGGGGTTTTGCTGTGAGCGTGTGAAACCAAAGATAAATTCCTTGTTTGTGCACACAGTTCTGGCCAATGAAAGCAAATTCTGGTCCTGATTCTGATAAGTCATTTATAACATATTTAATGAATTACAATTTGCATTCCAACGAGGCTCGTTTGTCAGATTAAAAGTACTTTTTGACAATGATAACCTTTAAGCTGGTATTAACATTCCTTTCCATGAAGACCACATTTCTGTGTAAAAAGTACGTTTTTCATTGGTCTGATGTAATAGCCTAATCTTAAAATGTTGTGTTTTCATTTGTTGCAAACTGCAGTATATGAACTTGGCAAACCTGAACTATTCTGCATTTATACATTCTTTAAAAGACACATTGTCATTTAAGATGACCTTTTTATGGTTTCTTGAGATGGATACATTGACATAACCTCTATAAACAATAATAAGAATGATTACCAGCATCCTAAATAAGATACAAGTGGTTTGCATAAATTATGAGAACATCACTAAAGTTAACATTGGCTTTGAACCTTCCTATTAAGAACTAAAATGGGAAGGAATGTCAAGATGTTTTACATTGAGCAGAAATTGTTTAAAACGCAGTTTTTCACTTGTCAAACATATACTGTATTTGTGAAAACAAAAAATGTAGATTGTTGGTTTTCTCCAAAAATATTGCCTAAATCTTGTTCTGATAAATCCAATATTATATATCCTATTCTCTTGTGAGCTGGATGTAACATTGCACTCATAGTAAGTGGTGACAGAAAGATGAGCTGTGTCTTTTTTTAAAGGTACATTTTTGCGTTTTTGTATTGCTGGCTAACCCTTGAATTAGCCAGCAATACAGCCAAGTATTGGTTACTTGGCTTGTAGCCATTGGATGCTAGGTTTGTGAGCCTAATATCAGGGAGACGGCAAGGGAATACAATGAAACATGCTTAGACAGTCCATACACTTCCGAGCAGATGGGATGGAGGAAAAGCAGAAAAGGGCTTACGGAGGAGACTCTGCGGGGACTTTCTGCAACTGTGATCTTACAAACTTTTTACCAGACTTCTTTGAGGAATGTTGCTTTTTTCATCCTGAGTAAAACAACCCCACAGTCGAGAAGTATCGATATCACAGGGGAGATACAGTATATCCCCCTTTTGTCTACATTGCTGCAGTGAGGTGATGGTTAGCGTGCTGGTCGGTGGGCCAGCTGGGACACATCTGAGTTCACCCCATGCACACACACGCACACTAAAGCCTGCTCTATGCTGCTCGCTATCTTTCAACAACAAGCTGAGCAAGGACCAGACGGAAAGAGGTCCTATTTGTGCAGGAAGATAAATACACTTCTGCACCCAGTCCTGTCCGATCCAGATTAGAGCAACACAAGAATGAGCAAAGCAGCAGCAGCACCGGTGGAAGGTCAGGAGCGAGCGCTGGTAAAAAGGACAGGGAAGCTGCTAAAACACACACTTCCACAATGCATTACATATGCAGGAACATTTGCAAGAAACATACAGTCGGTCCCATTACTTTGGCAGGTTTTATGCTAATCAAAGGCATGAATTTGCAACAAAATATAATTTTGACTTTAATTTACTTATTATTTAACTATTCAAATGAGACATTTCCCTTTTCATATGAATACATCCTTTTGGGAGATTTACCATCCATTTCCTTTCCTCCTAAAGTTATTATCACATGGAAAAGCATCAAAATTAATATGAATAACCATACAGTTGTGGAAACTAGGACTGGATGTATTGGCCTAAAGATCTATACTTTCAATACCAAAGTAAGGATTGGAATCAGATTGATGTCAGCGTGAGGAGAATGATATTTGTGTTTGCAGTTTCTCTTCCATTTGTCCACCAAATTACTCAAATCTGCTGAAGTTCATGCCAGTCACATATGCAAGAATGAAAATGCCAAATATCACTTGCTTCCATTTTCAATTTGAGAGCAGGATTTCATGCCTTTGTATTGTTTGCAAATATTAATATGATAACCTATGTGTTCACTACAACACAGAAACAATTGTGTGTAGTAGTAAAAGGTAAAAGGGGAATTATTTAAATTTTTTTCTGTTACATTGCATTATATTGCAGTTGGATCTTTGCCATGTATTTTATCATAATCAGAATTAACTAACTGAAGTCAAGTCACCAAATTATGTAATGGTGATGATATTTCAAGAAAAAAAATCATTGGTATCAGAATTGGAATCAGCTTGCCCTGTATTTTGACACTGAAATTCTCAGTATCACAAGCATAAAAATAGCACACCAGCTCCAGTCAGTGCGGTTGCTGAAACTGTGTTCAATACAGTGCCTTGAAAATTTATTTATGGGCCTTGAACATATTTTATCATGTTACTACCACCACAAACCTCAATGTACGTTTTTCAGGTTTTATTTGATACGACAACACAAACTAGTGTACGATTATAATGTGGAAGGGAAAAAATGTGTGGTTTTGAAATGTTTTGACACAAATAAAGTTCCTTTGGTTGCATGCATTGTAGGACCACAATTCGCTGCAGTTTGAGCTAATTTTAGGTTTGTCAACACCAGCTTTGAACATCAAGAGAAAAAAAAAAATTGAGGATATTTCTTTGCAAAATAGCTAAAATAAAAGAGCTCAGTCAGATCAGATGGAGAATGTCTTTGAACAGCAATTTTATGTTGCCACAGGTCCTTTATTGAAAACAAGCTTAATCTCTTACCACATTATGTATAATCCAAATGCAAATCTAATTTATTTATAAAGTACATTTAAAGGACAGACGTTTGTCCAAAGTGCTGTACAAAAACAAGACAACCGAGACATGGAATAAAAATCAAGACATAAAAAAAAACATTTAAAACGAATATAAAGCACACACTTGAAATTTAAAAAAAGACAATGAAAATAGACAAAATGATATCTGAACCTCTGTCTCAACAGGTTTTCTTCCTGGACTGCCTATTATTGAGCTTCATTCATCTTCCAAACAACTCTGACCATATTTCCTTTCCCTGATAAAGAAAAACATTCCCACAGCATGATGCTACCACCACCATGACCACTTCCTTGTCATGATTAATCCCCACTTTGTATTAGCTTATCACTAAAACTCCGAAAAAAAAAAAATTTAATCCATGGCTGTAATGCGATATTTTTCATGAAAACTAACATTTCAGGGGTTGTAAATACTCTTTCGAGGCACTTTGTATGGAAGGCTATATGGTGAACCTACATATGTCAAAATGTCCAATTCGTGTAGCTAATACTGAGGAATGTCTGTGTTCAGTTGTTGACATTTTATTTCACTGTGAGTCAGCAGTGTCATAATATTCTAACAGCTCCTCCTCTCTCTTTCATTTAATAAGACCACAGAATTAGGCAATTCATCTCCGCTCTGCCGCGATGGAGTGTTGTCACGAGCTCTGTTGAAATAAGCCTCAAATCTCCAAGCAGGAGACCCCCGCAGAGGGAAACATGGTTTTTCTCCTGGTCCACTTCCAAACATTGCTAACAAGCCATTCCATTCTGTGTAAAGTCTTTTCATGTTAAGACACACATCAATCCACACCTACAACATACCTGAGGAAACAAACCTTCTCTCAGGATATGCACTGAGTGTGTGTGGGGCAAACATGGCCGGACACGTTCCCTGAACACACCGGGAGGCGCCCGGCAGGAGTGCCAGCAGCCCCTCTTTTCAACACTTCGGCACGGTGCACACAAGCACAGTTGCCCTTTCCATGGTCCTTTTGTTCCCCGTCGTTTTGTGGGGAGTTCCTGTCATGGACACAGTCAGCTTTCTTTGGACATTTATTACTGGCAAACACCAGGATGAACTCACTTCAGTGATCCCTGATATTTCATAAAGATTATGTGAGAGCAATCACATTTTAAAATCACTAAACAAAAGGAGGCACTTCTCTCCAACTAGGCTCTTCTGTTGCAACTAAGGAGCAATGCAAGCACTGTAATTGTACTGCTAAGGTAAGTGCATTTTACTAGGATTGTATGTGATAAACCAACAGAAAGTGATAGGAAAATTTAGCATGGTTTCGGAAGAAAAATAATTCAAATCCAAGAGGTTACATTTGTGTTCGACCCTCCTAAAGTCAGATACCCTAAAAACAATTCCATATACATGCAAACCTTCCACTTCAGATCTACTATTTCAAAGTCTGCAGAGTTGATATCTACAACTTATATGTTTACAAAATGTAATTTGAATGTCTAAGTTGTGTAGATCTACAATAACTCAAAGTCTGTGTGCATAAAGAGCCTGGCTAAAGTACACTCACTGAACCACAAACGTTTAGGTGTGTTTTACAAATTTCCCGTGAAAGAGCAACACAATTCAGTACATAGTAAGTGTAAAGGAAAGATTTGTTGCACTGGATTTTATTTTGGAGCACTAGGTTTGCGGGGATGAATATAAATGCATGCTACAACTTTTTTTATTATTATTATTATTGGTAATGAAAAAATAAGAATGCTTTGCCTTCACTATTTCATTATTCATTACATTGTGTTGTTTTATCCCCTAAAATACCAATGAAATACATTGAAATTAACTGTAATGCACAATTACTCTAAAGGCACTTTTCACTGTTCGTGTGGTAAATTAAAAAAAATTAAAATAAACAAAACTTTCATGTTTACTCTTTTTTTCTATTAAATAAATTCGCAGGATAATTTACTGAAGTTGGTGTCTGAATGCCAAAATCTTGAAAAACCTCCAAGAAGTGTGAGTATTTTTGAAACAAAGCACATTGCAGTGTTTCTTTGATATTTCATAAAGACTGTGCAAAAACTATCAGAAGAAAAGTCACTTTTTTCACTCATGAAACAAAAGAATGTGCATTAAGGAAACTAGCCATCTGACAACCAAATGATGAAGCAGAATATGCAAGCAGCACATTGCAGTTATTTTGTAGTGGTAGTTTGTTAATTTTTGCAAGGCACTGTTTGCTTGCAAATTCAGAAATTTTGCAGATCGACTTTATAGAAATTCAAGTTGCTCACGTCAATGAAGAAGTTCCAGAAAGTCACCCGAGTCAGAGCTTGAAACAGAACTGAATTTGACCATTTCTGCAAGTCTGCGTAGACAGAAAACTAAACTTTAGTGAATTTCAAGAATGGATTAACTGGTATTCATATGCATGTAGCATGCTGCAGTTATTGTTCAGTGCTCAGGGTGATCTATTTAACATGACATGACCCTGTAGATGGAAAGAAAGCCTGGGTGTCTCAGCCTTTAAGTCAGTGATGTCACAAAGCAGGTTTATCTCAACAGATAAGACCACAAGAGGACTAGAAAGAAATGCTCGATAAGAGCAAAACAGTGGCCTGAGGCTTATATTCAATGAATCCCAAGAAGAGAGAAAGTGCAGAAGAAGGTTATCTCCTGAATTATCCTTAAGTGTCATGTTACTTCTTGTGAATCTAACTGACACCTCAGTCAGGAGATGTTGCAACGAGGAGGCACCCGGATCTGCTCATGTTTTATTGCCAGTTAGGTTTTCCCATAAAGAGCCTTGTGATAGCTCTCTTCCCCAAGCTGCTGCTAAGGTCAATGAAGTATGCACATTTATAAAGGAAAATCCACACCCAACCCGGATACATAACAGCATGTCTAATACGTTTCTGGTTTACTTGATCCACGTTTTAGACATTTGCAAAGCAAATAGTGACGAGGTATTAAAATCCGCTGCCGATACTTTCCATTTCAGTTGATAACCTTTCCCTATGGCTTCCAGCCAAAACCGGCTGTTCACTTCCTGGAACATCGTCATCATCATCAGGTTATCCTTTGCCAGAAAGCTGGATAGGGATTTCTTTCATATTTTGTTTCCGGGTAGGTTTTGCAAAGCACGGAATTCCACCTGAAGAAAACAAAAAAAGGTTCACCCCTATCCTCAGTAAGGCCAGTGCTTGACGCCAGTAACAAAACAATGCCCAAATGAGACTGCACTACAAGCTGACTGATGCTAATCCTCCTTAAATCAGTGAATAAATAATAATAAAGAAGCCTTCCTGTCATTTATAAACCAGTTTTTTTTTTAATCCTCTGGAGTTGTTTTTTTTGTTTTTTTTTTAAAACCAGACAGATTTGTCTGAAAACAAGCATGGAAGAGCTTGTCATCTCCTCCATCCCATCTTGGCATAGGAAACGTTAGATTATTCCAGCAACATGCCAAAACTATGTTGATCTCAACTTTGATTTGTGTGATCTTGACACTCCCAATCACCAGCCTTATGTTGCAGACAATTATACAGTTCATAAACAGTATCCATCAAATGCTCATCTGACTCCGTCTGGGATGATAACAAGTTCCAGAAGTTTGGACAGGAGGTTTTTCATGCCACGGTAACCTTTTTTTTTAAAAAAATATTCTTTTATTGCAGTGAGTCAGGCAACCTGAACAGGTTTAAGATCACAGAGACATGATCTAATGGGTATTTATTGAAGCAGAACTGCCAAATGCATATAAAAAGTGTTAATAGACCTGATAAAAATATGACCTATTTTTCCTGTAAGTGTTATTAGTTCAATGTTAGAACATAAATCTACTTTTTCTTTTAACGTTTAGGACAGTCCATGTATCCTATCATGGTAAGATACATATATTTTTGCATATTTCTTACTTTTAACTTGGTTTTAAAATATTTAATCATAGATATGCTTTTTCCCCCCACAAACTGCCTTTTCTCATGTAAAACAAAATATGATTTTAACAATTTCAATAAAAATGTAAGGTGTCATACAGAACATGAATAGCAGTCCATAAAAAAAGTCTTAACTCTGTTGAAACTTGATTGCATATTGTCACATTACAGTCACAATCTTTAATGTATTTTACTGCAATTTCTGATCTAGGTGACGTGGGCAACTGCCCAGGGCGGCATCTTGTTAAAAGTGATAGGGTGATATTGTTTTATAAACTAACTCTGCTTTAAACTTCTCCTCAACGTAATCCCTGACCTGCCTTCTGTGTTCACTGGGCTTCCGGATGCTGTTTTTTTTCCACTAATGTTTTCTGCCACACCTGTACAAAAATCACAAAATGGCTGTGATTCGCACTGAGACTAAATAATACAAGATTAAGACTTAATTTACTAATTAGGTGACTGCTCAAGGCAATTGGTTGCACTGAATTTTTATTAAGGGGAATCTGACGCAAGGAGGCTGAAAATAAAGACATGCTCCCTTTTTCAGATTTTTATTTATAAATAAATATAAATTATTTTCTACTTTGTGTCAGTCTGCCTCATTAAATCCCAACAAAGTACAGAGTTTGTGGCTGTTAGGGAATGAATACTTTTCCAAGGCAGCATAAAGCATTTCTGACAATGGTCAGCTGTGTTGAGCTTCCTTTAGCAACAGATTTGGGATAAAATTCTGGTACAAGTTGACTGCTTAAAGGATTCATTTTTTTCCAACAACCTTTCCTGCTTTGCACAGAAGAAAAAAAAAGTTTCAATAATTAATTACATCCAGTGGCTGCAGCTTCAGAAGGAAGTGTATTGCAGCCCAAGATAGCTGCAAATTACTGAATGATTCAAAAGGTTGGATAAACTTAAACTGCCTTCAAGAGCAATAGTAGAGCTGGCAGACATAAAACATGTTAAATGATATCATGAGGTATCCAATGAATAGTAACAACAAAGCGAGTTTTCTCTCCATATTTGAGATTTTGTGTTGTAGTAACGTTTCCACTGTGATTTTATTTTTGGCACTGCTCTCATATTTCTGTGCTATTAGTCCAGCCTCCCTGTTTTTCAGGAACAGTCTTAGTTAAAAATGACTTATTTCTTGCATCTTGGGGATATTCAGTAGAGAGGCAGCAATAGATGTGTTTATTTACACAAATCTCTGGATAGAGTTACTACTGGCCATCTGTTTTTCTACAGTCCAATGCTGAACATGATTGTCTTTGCCCAGGAGACACCATTACGCTTAGTTTGGTCAAAGAAACATATATTCTAAGCTGCCTGCAGAATTAACTGCCCAGGTTTTACTGCAACCTTATAAAACTTGGCTCACTCCAGCGATCACACTGAAATCCAAATGGCACTGACTTTCACAGTTGTTGCACTGGACATATCTTCCGGACTGAACTCAACTGTGGGGCTTTTGAGTTTTTTTGACACTGTTCCAACTCCAGGGGCCGCAGGCCTAACAACTGCTGTGACATTCCCAAAGGAGTCATCCCTTCAAACTTTTTTCTTTTTTTTTTCTTTTTTTTCCGGGAGTTTCTCCTGCTTTCCTATCTTGATCATATACTGCCTCATTGTGGTGAAGTCAACATGAGAGGCTAAGGTTTTTTTGTTTTGTTTTTTGCATCGTGAGCATTTTGTTTCTGGTTCTTTTCTCTGTTTATGTCAGAGTACATAGAATATGTTTGTAAAAATACAGCATTTATTGTGTAAGTTGCTTCATAGAGACAGCATGCAGCAGAAGAGGTTAGAGAGACACTTTGTGTTACTTTTCTTCAAGCTTCTTGTGGAAAAAATTAAGTATCATCATCGCTAAAATGTGACTTTACGCCTGTCCATCCATCCATCCATCCATTTTCTGTACACACTTGTCCCTAGTGGGGTCAGGAGGTGCTGGTGCCTATCTCCAGCAAATGTTTCGGGTGAGAGGCGGGGTTCACCCTGGACAGGTCGCCAGTCTGTCGCAGGACTTTACATCTATCCTTGTAAAAATATTCACACTCCTTGAATCTCATGACATTTCAACACAAAATCTAGTGAACTTTGTTGCATGGAATAGAGCAACACAAACTAGTGCATAATTATGAACTGTAAGAAATAAAATAATATACGGTTCTTAAATTTGCCCATCTGAATTCAGTTCCCTGTCCTCTAATATGCTTAAACACATCCCACTGTCTTTGCTTGTCAGCTAATTTGGTCGAAGTACGATTTCTAATCCAAGTATGACTGCAGTGAATCTTTGAGTTTCCACTAGCCATACACCAATAGCTGGCGTGTAACAAGAAACATCACAGAAATGTGTAACAAACACAGACTGTTGCATCTACCACTCACTAACAGATCTTCCTGTTTTTAGCTTGAGTTCAAGCCTTTGATCACTCTGTTCATGAAATAGCTGAAAGTAAATATTATTGGCTGTATGACCTTGAACAGAACCAGAAGAAAGTTATGAGACTTGTTTTTAAGTTATAAGAAGAAGAGACCCAAAGAAAACCTCACATATACTAAATTTCTTTGAGGAAGGTAAATTGCATGATAATGTGGCTTTCTATTTAGAATATTGTGTTTAGACACATAAATGTGTCTAAACACACATTTTGGAAAAGCATCCTAGAGAGATGCATCCTAGAGAGATGCAGAGGTGGATGGAAAAAAAACATTTTTAATATGCCAAACAGATACAGAACAAAGCAAGGTCCAAAAATCCAAACACTTGAAGAAAGAACGTAAAAATTAAACAGAGCTGGAAGACTTAGCAACGTTTGAGCACAAAGCATATTGAGTAGATGAACCAGCAGTGAAGAACCAAAGGGGCATACTTAGACTTATTAGCAGAGACTGGTAAAGAGGTTCAAATTACAGCAAGACAAGAACCCTAAGAATTAATTCACAGCTAGAACAGAATGATTGAAGCAGATTCATATGTTAGAATGGTCCAGTTTAAGTCCAGACCTAGACACACTTGCCAAGAGTTGAAAAATTTCATTAACTGACGCTCTCTCTCAAGTCTGACTAAGCTAAAGCTGTTACGGGAAAAATAATTCAATCTTTATATGTACGAAAATGGAAGAGAATACTATTAGATGGGGCAGAATACAAACTTTTTTCTTCTTTTTTTTGTAAATAAAAATTTAAAATTATTTAACTTTCTACATCTTCTATGCATTTATGCACTGGCTTGTGTTGGCACATTAACAGTTTATTAAATAGTGGACAATGGTTCCATGTTCATTTGTCCTCACTGATCTGAATCAAATTCTATTTGAAATATATACATATGCAACAAACCCCACTTTCATGTCAGAAAATTAATTTTAAGAAAGAGATTAATGAACAATAGCTGTTGTGAGATTAGTTCAAATCTGATTTACATTGACACTGCCACTTTACCCAGTCCTGCTGCTCCCTGAGATTTCAGCCAGCTGTCTGCAGCTCTCAGAGTAAGAATTCAATGGGCTCAGTGAAATGGTAAGTCTCACTTACATTATTTGGGATTATTGCTTATCATTTAATTAAAATAGTGACCTTTAGTTCTTCTTACTTTAAGTCTCCACACCTACTGAAACCCCTGTCAAAGTGGTGCAGAAATTTATTTTAAAACCTAAAATCATTTTCTTACTGGGTGCATGGAGATTTCACTGATTTTTGTTTATAAAGGGCTGAAATCCAAAGACATTAGTTTCCATGTCACTTTGCCAGACTTATACACACTTTACCCTGGCTCCTATTCAAACACATTTTATGGTCTTTCTCAAGTCGCTAGCAGTTAGGAAACATGTTCAAAGTCTTAACCAGAACAGAATTGCAGACTTGTCTTCCCAGTATTTATCCAGCAGATCTTACAGTAAGCTCATTGTCCTCCAACAGCCTAGAGGTAATTCTGTATTGCAGCATTGATATGTAATCATCCAAAGCTTTGTTTTGTTGCGAGTGTGATTAAAGGACAAGGAAACAGTCATTCCACCTGTGCAAAATATCTGTCACACGGAGAGCTTGGACCCAGAATTCAGAACTGAACCGGCAACATTTGAGTTTACCTTAGCACATCTAAGTGCTAAAAATATTTTTCTAGTGATAAGAGTGACAACTGCCTCATGTTACTTTTGTATGCTTACAGTAGGCTATGAAAACACAGCTTTGTTTTGCCTCTCTCGTGTTTTTAAGTCTTTTGGGAAACCGATCCAGATAATCTCCATGCACATATTTTCTGTTCCTGGAATTCCTTTAGCTCAGTGAGAAATCTAGATCTTTTTAAAGGAGGATTACACAAATAACAGCAAGTAATTATTTTCACATTTTATTCCTTCCTTCATATTTGAGAAGACAAATAAAATGTTAAGTCTTTTCATCGGCTCTGTTTTCTTTTTAAAATCAGCTTTGAAGGGATTATTATGTGGCGGGTAAGCCCACAGGCGCTACTGATCTCATCAGTGACGTTTTCACACTCCGGAAATAATCGTCGGAGGACTGCAAGGGTGAAATGCCAGACAAGCAGCTTAGACCTCACATATGGCAGACATAACCTTTATAATGTCTACATTAAACTGTATTAGTGCTAATAAGAAAACATTTTCTTCTAAAACCCAACAATTTCTAACAATTTTTCAGAAGTAGGAGGAGCTCAAAGTACACTTACATGCCAGTGTTCATCTTGGTACTGAAAGGAGTGCAGAAACAAAAGCTTAGTTAAACTTAAGTTTTCTTATTCAGAAACAAAAGTCTTTCAGGACAGGAGAACATGACTTACTTTTTAAAATCTCATATTTTGTTATATTTAGTTGACAGATAATGACTATTTATATTTTCCCATTTATGAAAATATCTACCTACTAGTTTTGTGTTCAGAGATGTCAGGAAGTACCTGATAAAATGGTAAACAGCAGTAAGATATTGTTTTGATTATACTGCTGTGTAATAAACACAGTACATTGGTATACAAGACACCGACCATTTAGAAATGCCTCAATCAGGATGTTGAGCTGATTGTTGGCATCAGATGAGAAAGTCTCCTTCTGCCACAATTGATCTTTTACCACATGACCGAACTTATGGTTGTGTGAAAAGAAAACTGGAATTTGTTAAATCTTTCAAGTAAATATGCCCAACTTAATGCGGTCAGGCCTAAACACTGGTTTGGTGACCATTATCAGCCAAGATTAATAAACAGCAAGTTTAAGTAAAACTGGGTTTGAGTAAAAGTTGCTAAATATTTTTCAAATGTACTATGAAATTAAAATCAGAGCAAAAAAAAAAAATTTGAAATGCATAATAAATCCTTTGCGTTGAAATGAACCGTCAACTTCTTGTTTCAAATATTTTGTTTGATATCTCATCCTAAGAAAATGGAATCAGACATTTACATATTTGTACCCTTCTTGAACTACAGTAATGGGTCACGCAAAAGCGTTTCAAGAGCCACAAATGGCCCGTGGACCACATTATGGACATCCCTGTTTTAGGGTGTAATAAAGAACATAAATGAAGGCTTCTGAAATTTATTTTTCTCTCAAATGTGTAACGCAAAAAGGGGTTACGTAAACTCTAACTTTACCAGTAAAAATGGTGAGTAAAGGCAGGAACTTTTTTGCTTGGATTCTAATTTGCCCCTGGTGTCATAATATAAACTTGTTAAATTCTGTCTTTGGAATGTGGAGTAAAAACCTGAATGATGGCAAGAAAGTGCCTAATGGACAAGAAAATGAGTGACCAATTACTGAAATGGCCATGACTGTTTCTTCTTTTTTTTTCCACACACCCTATAAATATACATCAAATTCTCTTGTCAGCTCAAGAAAAACAATTGGAGCAGAAGGTCTACATAAAGGGACTAGAAATTTGTTTTTAAAAGAACATTTTTGGTACTCTAATACCATAAGAGCACGCCACTGATGTCAGGTTGCTCAATTAAAACTCTTCAAAGGTAAATTTATAGATACGTATGAGTTAAATTAGCCACCAGACAAACTGTGGCGCAGGAGCAGAACCCTGAAGCCATCAGGCAGCTGTCACACATGCACAACATCCAGCTCACTGAAGCAACTCTTTCAGGTCACAGACAGATGCATAGCTCGGGGTGAAATTCAGTCTGTCTGCCACCTCAATGCAACAGCTGCGACCTGCACACACTTCATTGTGACAGATTTGTGAGGAAACGAGGCTGCTTCTTTTAAAAAAGAGAAACATCCCTATATCTGAAAACAAGCAAGCTAAATAGAGGCCTGTTCAATTAAAAACTATCACAATGGTTAGTAGCAAAATGTCAATCCATCACTCCACAAATTAACACACCTTCTTCTGAACACAGTTGTCAATACATTCACTGATGCAAAGATGCAACTGGTCTAAAAACAGCCACACAGTAAGAAATGGGGTAATAATAGTTACACCCCTTAAACATTTTCTCCCTTTGCCAAATTTCAACCACAATCTCCAAAGTATTTTTTTTTTCCATTTATGAAATAGGACAACAGAAAGTAGTAGAAATTGAAGGCATTAGACTGAGAAAGAGGTTAACCTTCCAGCGGAAAAATGACCCTAAACCAACATGCAGACCTGCATGACGCTAGTTCCGCCCACAAGCGGAAGTAGAACAAACGTCGGACAAGCAAACAGTGTTGGGGAATTCAGTGGTTACCTGAAACATTTTAAGAGTAGTTTTTTGTTTTCTTGCCTGTCGTTTTTGCCTCTATTGAAGCAAAATTCTCCAACGAGTCCTATATCAGGTCAGTAAGGTTATTTACTGATTACAACGGAGAAATCAACTTTATAGCTCAAGTCTCACTGGATGTGACTGTGAAAACTGTGGCGGACACATTGTGCACGTAGAAAACGGGTGACTAATAATTTAAATAATACCTGCTTGTGAAAATCTGCCTTCAGGTAAATGCTTAAAAATAAATTAGCATAAAAAGGTGCTCACATGTAAACACAGCAGTTACTGCAGCACGTTTTCACGCTGCTGTAGAGCTGCCATTGGAATTTGCACACATAAAATCAAGCATAACTACCTTCACTTATTGATCTACCAGTTACCTTAGTGCAGACGAAGTGTTAGATGCCCTTCCTCGCAGTTTCATTCAAGTGGACATGAGGTCGACTGCAGGCCTTGATCTATTTCTTGCATTATTCCACACTTTGTTTAGGTTTTGGAAATGTCATAAATTGTATTCCGCCCTCTACACGCTCTGGGTAACGGCTGGTGGGATTGCATGTTCCTCACTGACAACACTGGACCGTGATTTCCCATTATTTTCTTCGAAATCTGTATGACCGCAGCCGTTAGCGACGATAAACCCCCGGCAATGTTCCTCCAGATAAGGGGCGTGTACTTAGGGACAGATTGCGAGCGCCGATTGGTCAGTTTCTGACAAACCCCGTAGAATGACTGACAGGTGGCGCCATGTCAATTGTGCAATTAAAACCCAGACTTAAAGCCAATTAGGAATCTGCTGCAAAACGTAAAAATGAATGCCCACAGATCCAATCTAACTGTGCCTAAGCTATTTACAAAGCTGGTTCAGACATACCCAAACATACCCTGTAATTGCAGCAAAAGTGTGATTCTAGTTCTGACTCAAAGGGCGAGTCAAATTAAACTTTTTTAATTTATAGAAGCAAAAAAAAAATAGATTAAAATTGAGCATTGTTTTACTTAATAGTTGTGCACTATTTCTTGTTCTTATATCAAAGAAAATCACACTAACATATACTTACATTTCTGGCTGCAACCATTGGTTTATAAACGTGTCTAAGGGCAGTTGCCCAGGGTGGCATTAGAAATGGAGCGCACAAGCAGCAGATCTAACTTACTTGCCAGTTGAGCCATAAATACATTTTTATTGGTTTTATGCATGTGCAGTCAATAGGGAGTTGGCGCCCTCTGCTTGCTACTAGGACTATTTTGTGTGCAGGGCAGCAACACATTTTAACCCACCTCTAAATTTAGATATCTTACATTCGTATTGATTGGGGGACTGCAAAAGAGATTTACCCAGGCTCCCATTCATGCAAGAACCACTACTGGTTGTAGCATGTCAAAATTTGAATGGATTCCAGGTGTATTAAATGCGGAAGAAACCCAAGTTATTAATGATACAGTGTTAATCTTAATTAGTTTCCCATTTCAAATATCAGACAAAACCTGACAAATACTCAACGAAATCTTCTACAGGTTGCACTATTTGTTTGTTATAGAAAAACGAATAGTCTATTCATCCAGAAAAAGAAAACGTACACACATTTAGAGGGATGTTTTATAACATATGTGTCACAAAGGCTCGTTTTATTCCCATCTCTTTAGATTAATCTACAAAAATACGAGAGACGACACAGCACAACAGAAAATAGTATTTTCACAGCAAAACAAAGTGAAATGACAATTTGGCACAAATGAGCATGCCCCGTGTCAGATCTTCATTTTCTTTTACTCATACTTAAATACGTGACTTTATTCTCACAGATAGATCCTCTCTTTATTATCTCCAGGCCCGAAATATTTTATCATTCTCCTTCTTTTATATTCTGTCTGTCCTCTCTCTTTTTGTCTCTCTCTCTCACACGCATCCACACGCCCACACACACACACCCCCACACGCCAACACATGATTGTGTACCTTCCATTGCCAGGTAAGACTGATTAAGTACGAACAGGAAAATCGTACAAATTCCTAGAAACACTTGAAAAGACCTTCGTGTTCTTCAAGCATGGAGAACTATTGATCTGGAACATACGGAGAAGAGAGAGTCTGATGCAAACAAAGTCTGGCACTTTGGAAGCAACTTTAAGACTTTTTTTAACACAACCTAATGCAGCGGAATACGACCTGCATGCATTCATTTCATAATGACTGCAGGAGACCTCATATCGTAGTTATCCAGCAGAGTGCATGTCACATATGTTGTCTGAGTTTCTTGACCTATACAGAGATCTTGAATGCCATGATGGTAACTGAAACATAAATTTACCAGCTAAGCATATACTAACACAGGTTTTTATGTTGGGATGACTATATTTTACTAGAAATAATTTAATTGATCAAAAGAAGGTATAGCATAAGAATCTATGATGAGAGTACTCCCTCTGAGCACAAGACTCCATATCTTATAGGAGCTTTATGCTGAAGAGTGAGCTGGGACAGGTGGCCGTACCAGCTTAACAACTTGCTGACGGTCCTTTATTGAAGCTGTGATGTGACATGGTTCAGTGTGGGCTACTTCTAACTCAGCAGAGATTAAAAGCTGCAGTAAATGAGTTAAACATCAAGGAGAAACACTAAAATGTTGTTATGAACAGAGTTGACAAAACGGGAAAACTTGCTGACAAGTCAAAAGAAAACAAGCTGAATCAGTTTCCCTGGTAAAGATGGGAAAAGCCTCTTTATTTATTAAATGTATATGCTCCTGCAGAAATATAATGTTGTACTTGTTATTGTTGATGTTTTCCTTAGAAGAACCCAATCTTTGATTTAAGAACAGTTTTTCATGAGGGGATCCCATTGTAGGATTATTTTTATCAGTAGCAAACTTACTTTCAAGGTCACAAATTCCTGTAAAATAAATAGAACTAAAGCATTTTAATGTTTACTTTTTCATATGCATTTGCGTCTAGGAACTTTAGGTTAGTAATCCATGACCTCATATTCCCTGGGTTATTTAAGTGAATGATGGAGACAACAACTTCTTGTTGCTACTCTTCAAAATATAAAAGTCAAAAGCATGAGAGAAGAGTGGAAAAATTATTGAATTCAACTTTGATTGCAAAGACACTTGTTCCCATTTTTGTTGGAACAATCGGGGGGGGGGTTTTTAGCAAAATGATGGATTTTACATTAAAATGTCAACATAAACATTATTTATGAACGTTTCTGTAGCAGACAGATAAGTAAATTGGTTCTTTTTTGTTTTTAAATGTGCATTAAAATAAAGGTAGCAGGCGGGTGTAATATTCTTTCCATTGCTGTTATTAAAAATATTTTTTTTAAGTTTGAGAGCTGAGAATATCTAGTTTAGGTTTCATTAGCAGTTTCTATTAAACATGAAGTCAAAGCTCCAGCTGCTCAGTCGATCACAACTGTAGCATTCTTCTCCTCTTTATGATGTGCCATGCAGAGAAAGGTGTGTACTGCAGAGTCAAGTACAGCAAACACTCTCAGCGCCGATGAAGCTTTGCTTTCAAAATAACAGCAGGCTGCCCTGGAAAAGACATCTCCTTTATTGTAGCTGATTTATCTCCATAATTCTGCAGCAATTAAACCTTTTAACCCAATCAATCATGCCTTGGGCAATGATACACCCCCTACGCCATCACAGTTGTTTCTGCAGTGACTACCTGGAGGGTCTTTCTAATGTTTGGCACTGTGAATCCAACATCTGTTTCTTCCAAAAGCAGCTAAACTACAGATTAATCAAACAAAGAAAGTGTTAATAGTCCAGATTCTGAGAGATCAGCAAGACTTCTGTACATGTGGCATTGTCCTTTCATGGTCCAGTTTCTGTTACACTTTGCATGCAGTGGTAGGGGAGTTGAGAACCTGTTTATGAAAAAAAATCTACTTTTCTTCTATTGACGCCTTTATTTTACAAAATAGGTTCACAATGATGCTGTATAATATCTCTCTTTTTCTTCCATTTTCAAATTCAATTTCAGTTCTGTTCAGTTTAGAAACGGTTGCCACCTTAAGGCACTTATCAACAAAGCCCTAGAGATGTTGCTCAAATGCTTATCCACCTAAACAAAAATATGCACTACAATTTGAAGAAACGTTTCCCCCGAACCTGTTTCACTATGTGTATGGTGCTCTTTTTGCTGATGCATAGCAGCATTTTATTGCCTTTTGAAACTATGGTGATAGAGTCCCAGTTTGGTATCATTAGCTCATTTAATCAGATCCAGATACTTTGGGAAAATAAGACTTCTGTCTTTCAAACTTACTTCTTACTCCAGAGATATGGAGCATACAAGAGATTGTTGTCACATACAGAGCACAAACAGTACTTGCTATAAACTTTTGCTGTTCCTACAATGTTACTTTATGCCTTTGGCGACCTCTCTAGCTAGTTTCTGTCTTATATTCTTCCTCATCTTGGAGAAATTTTATGTTTCGTTCACTGTAGCCCCATATTTCCTTCAGTTACTGATAATGGCTCACTTCACTTTAATACAGTATACCACAGTTAAGCTCGATAATATTTAATATTACTATCTCTGGTGTATTTTAGATTTTAGATTATTTTTCCCAATCAAGAGGTTTATGAGCTCAAACCGAAGCCAGTACTCTGGCTATGCCACTCCAAAAGCATCAACATTGTCAGAAGAAACGCATCTCCAAAAATTAAAGATTAACTGAAAACTAAATCTGCCTGGGGTATGAATAATTTTGAGAACAACAGAGCTTTTTGTAACTTTTTTCTTACCAAAAATATGTACAATTAAACTAACAAATAAAAACAATCCCTCTAGCTTCATCAAATTCCCTCCAGTTAATGGCAACTGGATGCTGCAGCAGATTGAACTTTGAAATTAGATGAAAAATTGGTTTGACAAAGTTTTAGAGTATTTCTGTGCACACTTATGTAACTGGGGTTATTGCAGCTTCTCACCTTCTATTCCCTCTCTTAAAGATGAATTCATTGTTTTTGCTGAAATGCTAAAATAATCCTATTGAACGGGGGCAATAATTTGCAAATAATTGATCATGGTTGTTTGAAATCACAAGTTGACAAGTTTTCTCAAAGGTTTTAACAAGAATGTCTAAACTTAGGAGAGTCCCTCTATATTTATTTGAGACTATTTAATATGAAAATAGTAATAGTAACGAATCTGAAAAGCTGCAGCACTCATTTCTTCCTGCTGATAAGTACAGCTCACACCTCTACGCTTGTATGTGTAAAGATGCATATGGGTGAGAAGGACTTAAGACTTCCAAACGCTTTAGGTATTAAAGCATTAAAGCTGGGTGTGAAACTAAAAATAGCCTAGGAACCAATTTGCTGAGGACAGCGTGATTTTCTACACGTGACAGGCAACCGGCAACACGCCGCTGTCCCTGGTGCTGAAACTGCGTCCGGTAGAGGTTTTCGTTTTCATTTATAATAAATCGGAGACATCTAACTTTGAATTCTATATGTGCTGGAGCTGCAATAGAACTGGGTTAACGGTTTAAAGCATGATTTTTAATAAAACGCTGTGCAACTGCTAAAACTGTAATTCCTCCAAAGCAACAGTGCGAGGCGCATGCCGAGATTAATTCCGTTCACAGAATGAGAGAGAGAAAGAGAGTTTGATTGATCATGTGGGCTATGGAAGCCTGCGAGAATTGTGGAAAATTGCTGCATAGACGCCCCTTTGGCACCGATCTCGTGGCCAGTGACTCCAAGCCCTTCCGAGGCCAAGCAGCCAACCTGCACCGGCAGCCGGGTATATTTGTTAACACACTCTCCCATTCTTCCGGGTTCTGGACCTCAGAAAGGCAACATGAACTTACCGCAGTTCTCACACAAGATCCTCCCAACATCCTTCTTCAGGTTCTTCCCACTCGTGTCAACGGGCGCGAACGATGCCTTGAAAACCAAGGGCTCGTCCGTGGGGTCCATAAAAAAGATGTACTTGTGGTTCTTTTTCACTTTGGCGCACGGAGCCTCGGATCCGAACTCCCCCACGGTGACGAGCTGCTCCCGCTCCAGACCGCCGCTGTTCAGGGGCCAGACCTCCAGCACTTTGACACTCACACGGTACGGCTCTACGGACGCGTTCCCCGCAGGCGTGGATTGCACCTTGCCCTCGATCACCACGGCGGACCTGTAAGCTTGGTCCTGCAGGGAATTCAGACTCGGGGAGTAGCAGGCGAATGAGACCCCGATGAGCAGCATGGATAGATGCACCGGATCAAGCCTCATGCCGCCTGCTTTGGCTCGGTGGGGGCTGGTCGCGTTGCGGCAGGGCACTGTGGGCTGCGGGGCGATGGCGGTGGACCTGGGTTGAAGGAGGAGAAAGCGAGAAGGCTCCAGCAGTAGCACGGCAGCGCGGCGGACCTTGCATAAGTGTCCATGCCATCGGGATCCGCTGCTTTTTCCCCAAATGCTTTTCAGCGGGTAAACAGCAGCTTTTGCAGCAGGGATGACGCTGGCTTTTAAATCCAGTCACTGCTTCCTACTAATGATAAGGCATTGTAAATGTTTCTTCTTCTTTTTTTTGAGGAAGGAATTGTGAACCCCCTCCCGTCTTCGTTATTCTGCCATAAGACGACGCCACTCTTTATCTTTGCCCCCAAAAATTGCAGTGGGAAGGTGCCGCTGTTATGGTTCTCCGTATCATCTGCAACGGAGGGAAGAGACGCAAAATGCTGCAGTGAAGCACAAGTTGGGGGAGCCTGATCGCAAAACAAAGGGACCCGTTTCATTCCACGAAAACAAAATAGAACAATGATAGAAAATTATAACAATAAAAAAATAAATAAAAGGAATTATTTCTGCACGCCAGCTACAGCGTTAATACGCCGCCTTCCACCGCGGCTCTCTCTCCGCCTCCCCTACCAGCCGCTGACGGAGAGAAAATAAGACCGATCGCCAAGGGGCTCCAAAAAAAAAAAAAAAAAGCAGAATACAAGAAACCGATGGACCAAAAGGGTCTATATCCCCCCCCCTTTTAGTTCTGCATGTCAGTCACTCCATGGTGTTTCTTCAGCGAGGATCTCTTGCTCTAATAAAACAAATGCAAATCCTAAATCCATGGCTCCCCCTCCTTACAACCGCATCCTACTGTAGCCAAGGCATTTCGCAACCTCCCCCCACACCTCCCCCCCAAAAAGAAAGAAAAAAAAAATCATATAGATTAACAACAGGGGTAGGGGGGGGGAAGAAAAAAGAAGCCGCGTATGTAAGTCATGGAACTCTTGCGATGACTAACACTGCGAAAGCGTTTCGGAGTCTTCGGGAGACTGTTCTGAATGAGTTTTGCGTCTCATCCCATTAAGTCATGCCCTGCATTCAGGTCACATTCGCCGCTCTGCCTCGGAAAAAACTGAGGTTGAGGAACCCATGTTTAACCTACACATCTAATTCAGCTGCACTACAAAAGTCCACATCTGAAATCATTAAAAAAAAAAAAAAAAAGCACTGACAGTTTTAGAAATAATAAGAACAAATATTATATTTAAGCTTCTCCTTTTTTATATATGTTTTTAGCGCAGTTTTAGGTTTGCACTTTTGCACAGAGCTTTAAAACTTCAACCAAAATCAAATGGAATCCTTTGTGTTATCATTTGTTTGATAAATGTTATTGACAAACTAACTCAGGGAAGGAAGATGAAGGTTTAGTTTGTGTGCCAAATACACTGCGGATACAGGACGTTGAAGTAGGTATTCACAAAGAGCGACATCTACCGACCATAATGGTCATTCAAAAAAAAGAGCATCCACACATGGAGGGCGCAGCTATGCTACCGTCACTCCGCAGCTTCTCTATAAATTTGGAGTAGTCGAAAAGTTAGATGCACTATACTCAAAGTGTTATATTTTAAATGTTTATTTCTGATGATGTTATGATCAAGAGCTACAACAAAGGAAAATTTCTCAGAAATGTAAGCCATCTTAAGTTAGGGTTCAAACATTCATGGAGACTTCACTGTTGTCAAGCATACAGTCCACATGGAGGATGAGTCACAAAGCTCCATTACTGAATAAGCTTCCAGTAGTTGGCTTCCAGATGGTATGCTTAGTGGAAAGTTTAGTGGAAGGTAAAAATGTGATAGAAAAAGATGCATGAGCAATAGATAATACTGTAACCATGAAAGAATTGTGACGTAAAAGTCATTCTTACTGGAGTTACATGGCATGGACAGTCAGTTCAGGACATGAACTTCAGCTGTTCCAGAATTAAAGTAAGAAGCTTCTAATCTGGGCTATGGTGAAGTAGGACTGCAGTGTTGCTAAGTGATTCAAAGTCTATTTTTCAGTTGAAAGTCAGTCTTGCATTTTAATTAAAAAAAAGGTCTCAGAGTCTAAGGCAGGGGTCTTCAGTTCAGTTTAGATGTGTCTCTGATTCAAAAGCAAGGAAAGGTATCAACAGAACGAACGGCTAGAATTATAAACAAAATTGAATTAAAAGTTGCTTCAGAAGTAGCTGCAGTATGTAACCTTTACAACAATATGTTTATTACATGTTTACGAAATCATGAGACAGATGATCTGTGAAAAGATCAAGCTCCTCCACTTCCTCTTACTGCCATTGGCAGAAACGCACTGCTCCCGGTCAAAAACAACCAATCAGAGCCAGGAGGAGGGTCTTAGCTCAATATGCTAATGGCAGAGAAACAACTTACAGTTCTAGGAAAACTGTTTATCCGCCATCATCGGAGGTCAAGCAAGCTAGCCTGGCTATTCGTGGCGTAGTCTGTTGTGGGGAACTAGCTGTAGGCAAGCAAAGTGCAATGGGGAGAGTGTGAGCAGCACTTACACAAGAGTAATTGACAGCTCTAAGACTGAAGGCAAAGGAACAAGATTTTTTTCACAGATTATCTGTCTCATATCCTACTGTCATGACATGGTGATAGTTTTAACAAACGTAAAAAAAAAAAAAAAAAGCAACAACATATTCAGATATGCTCACTGATGTATACAGAGTATTGCATCTTTTTTGATGCGCTATAGTTTTCCTTCAAATAAATTGTGTTAGTTTTTCTACTTAACTATAAAATAAATTATTGAACACCTCAATGTTTTTATTTTTTCCATATTTTAAATTCTTTGGGCCCATTTGGTCATTCACTACCAAAGAAATCAAGCATAAAAAGTAATCAAAATAAATTATTCAACAAGTGAAGGTATAGATTAAAAAAATGGCACATACATCAAATTTAATTAGATAGTTTATGTAAAAACCTTTTCCGGTAATAAAAACGTCAAATTTTCTTTTGTGTGGAGAAACTACTTATATGCATTTCTCCGCTGTAATTTTGACTCATTCGTCAGAACAAATTATTCACTTTGATCGTCAGTGTTTTACATACAGTACAGACCAAAAGTTTGGACACACCTTCTAATTCAATGGATTTTCTTTATTTTCATGACTATTTATAAGGCAAGAAATCCCACTTATTAACCTGACAGGTTGACCTATGAAGTGAAAACCATTTCAGGTGACTACCTCTTGAAGCTCATCAAGAAAATGCAGAGTGTGTGCAAAGCAGTAATCACAGCAAAAGGTTGCTACTTTGAAGAAACTAGAATATAAGGGGTATTTTCAGTTGTTTTACACTTTTTTGTTTAGTGCATATTTCCACATGTGTTATTCATAGTTTTGATGCCTTCAGTGTGAATCTACAATGTCAATAGTCATGAAAATAAAGGAAACTCATTGAATTAAAAGGTGTGTCCAAACTTTTGGTCTGTACTGTACATTTTCAAATTGATATAGTGCTTGACTTGGTCCTTTTTACAGTTTTGCTTTCTCTCAAACCAAGTAAGAGTTTCACTGGCTGTGTGTTTGGAACTATTGCTCAGAAATCCACATCTTGTTTCATCTTCAAATTTACATCAAAAATGCCCCTGTTCATTTCTCCAATCATCCTCCCTTCAATTATATGAGACTGCCAGCACCATATGTGGTGGACCAGCCCACGCCATAATGTTCCCACCTGCAAAACTGAACCTGTTTTGGTGGTGATATGCAGGTCTAATTATTCCTCCAAACATGATGTATGCACTGAAATCCAAAGAGTTCAATTTTAGCCACAGGTAATTAGATTACATTTTCCCAGTATTTAACTGGCATGTCCAAATCTTCTGCAGCTTTTCCAGTCAGCCTGAAGGGGATTCTTTGTTAGAACATTTATTTGCTAGGTAAATGTAGCAAATAAATGAAGGTGAAGAAAAATGCTCTTGGAAAAAAAAGTAACTGAGTGCAAAGGTGTTGAGGAGAAGCATTCAAAATTTTGAAAGAAATTCATAAAAAACTGAACTTCTGATGTGCTGAAGGTGCTATAAATTGGCTGTTTTTGATTGAGATTTTTATTTTCAAACAGTTACAGTTTGCAAAAGAGTTTGACATTGCGACAGATTCAATCAGCAGGAAGGATGGATTGTTCTTCATAAATTATTGTTGTGGACATAGATATCACATTAAGGACATGTAACACTAGTAGATCTGTAATGACATTATTTCTAAATTAAAGCAAATTTCAAAGTCAAACTTAAATCATTAAAAAATTATTTATAGCAATACATATGAGAGGCCTTTGCTGGTTTGGGGGTCACTAGAAACAAGTTAGTTTGCTTATGGCTTAAGTATACAAAATCAAGTTATTTACCTTAATAATCTGTATAAATGTTCATCACTGTTACTTCAGTTTCCGTGTCTCTGGAGACACGGAAAGCCCTCTGGGCTTCATGCTTAGCTGCTCTCAGTCTCAGAAGTGCTGAAGTTGCAATATTTTAAATCAAGAGCCCATAAACCGGAACTTGACAGAGAAAAATACCAAACATATTTGGAAGCAGTTGCTAAATGTAGCCACAGCTCAAGCTTTGTGAATGTCTCCCACACTCTTAAATGAGCTTTGCTTCTCAGGCCTCCCTTTGTGTTGCCTTTTCCATCAACCTAGTTTGTTTTGCTTTGGTAGAACAGGCTGCTTTATTGATGATATTTTGTGACGTGTTCTTCTTGTGAATATTAATGACTGTCTGCTGGACAACTGTCAAAACAGCACTGCTCCATATCTTGTTTAGGCTACAATGTCCCAATAACATGACGTTTCTACATGGAAAGTCCATTTTATTGATATTAAATTCAAATTAAAAAATATATTATAGATCTCAAAGCAAAATTGAGATCAGTAATGATCTCAAATGTGGCTCAATGTTGGCTTTTCATTAATTTTGAGCCATAATGATCAAATTTAGATGACATAAATACTTAAACTATCGCCATTTGTGTACAGGATGTAATGATGAGTTTCATATTTTTTTTTATGAATTACTAAAATAAGTTAACTTTCTTATGATAGTCTGAATTATTGATATGAACTTGTCAATTCCAAACTTATCTTTCTCAGCAGACCCTTAGATCAGCTGACCAGCTGCTTTTAGTTGCCCTCCAAAAAATTAAGAGTCAATGGAATTTTAGAGTGGATGTGTCTTTTTCTGTTTTGGCTACTAAACTTTGGAAAACATATTTTATCTATTTTATTATTGTGCAGCACCTTGGACAAACTTGCTAAATATGCTTCACAATAAATTAAATGAGTATAAATTTAGACAAGTGGAGTTGTAGGAAGAGGCAGACTTAACTGGGGACGCCCAAAATTATATTTTGCTTTGGGTATCATTTTTGCTTTAGGATATTGTAAAGCATTAAAGCATTACAATATCCTCAGGAAGTGCAGGATAATGCAGAATAATTCTTACGTGAAGGTGACGCAAATTAATGACAGAAGTCATTAAAAAGCTGAAACATTTACAAGTACCGCTTACCTTTATGCATATTTCCTACCCAACATTTCAAGCAAAGCCTGCAATTCTTCTCCTCCACCAAAGTGAGGCATCGTTCACCACTTTACGCGTTGACATCAGCGGCACAACGTGCGGCGCCGAACTAGTGCGTGTGTCGCTCGGCGTGCCACGACTCGCCGTTTCTGGTCCATCTTGCGAAGCAGGCAGATGTAGTGTTGTGTGCTGCTAAAGAAGGGGCCGTTCGAGCGTCCGTCCATGAGTCCTCCGCCTCGTCTCGTCGCCTGCGTTGCGTTGTCTAGGTTGTAAAAGGCTCTCGGCCCCCGCAGACGGAGCTGCGGGGAGGGGGGGGGAAAGAAAGGTAAGGTTACAGCAGGAAATCCACGGTCTGTGGAACGAAATTCTGTGCGTATAGTTGCGATTTGGGTTATCATAGCCGCCCTATCGAAGTGCCGTGACGTGCGACCGAGCATATGACAGCGCTCTGCAGAGTTTCCAAAGCATGACATCTTAACATATGGCTGATCGGGAGCGGCGACGGAGCTGTCGTCTGGAGCGTCGCCACGCAGCTTTTCAGTGCCGGGATGTAGGGCAAAACTTTGTGAGGGGATTACGGGGTCTGGCTTACACTAACTGCGACAGCACCTTATTATTGAGACAGAAGCCGGTTTTGGATCCGAACAGAAATACTTTTTTTTTTGTCCACCATTTAAAAAAAACAAAACAACAACACCTCAATAAATATAAGGTGACCCACTGACGGCATGTAAATAAGTTGATAGGTCGGTTGTTCGTATACTGGAGCAATAAATGAATCAGCCAGCAAGGAAAGAAAGGAGGGGTGGGGGGTGCAGGGTCTATGAAACAAATATGTTGACCAGGTTTTTGGATCTAAAACTTAACAACTGAAGTTTGGTTGTTTCCTCGCCCAGTTGATGTGCAGTCCGCAAAACGTCGCGGCATTCATAAAACCGTGGTTATACTCTTGAGAAACGTTAATTACACAACAATTAGACTTATGTGCGTCACAGTTGTCCTCTGTATATAAATAAAATAAATAAATGTAAAAAATAAATAGAAAAAAATTTAAAATCCGCTTATTTTAGGATAAAAACAATACACGTATTTTAAACTAAAATAAATAAATAAATAAATATCTGATAGATTGTCACAACTAATCATTTTTTCACGCAAAAATGTTTCATTTTATACCTGCTTCACGGATCATTCTTGGACAGCATCCAGTATAAAACGAGCCCGTTTTCGCGCTCTAAAATATGAATACGCTACGTGATATAGTAGAATGGGATTCAGAAAGATAACCATTAGTTTTCATGTCAGAAAAGTAATGGTTAGAGAAAGAAATGTAACAAAAGAAAACTGACCAAATCTCTCTAGGCCTTCAACATACAGTCTCAGCGCATCTCAAAATTTTAATTCAGACATCGACTTATGAATTTATTTTACTTACATAGACTTGCATTGATAAGGAATATAAATGAGCCATCACTTAAGATATTAATATCATCAGTATTTTTATTGCTCTGGGTATCAAAACTAATTATTTGCTCTTAAAAATATTTATTTTGTGGGTTTTTTTTGTCATTTTGGATTTTTTAAATCTTTTGCTTAATATTTTATTCCTCATTAACAGTTTTTTAAAAACTAATTTTGGATGTAAAACGGTGAACAAAGTTTCATATCTAAGCAATTAGCAGTATTGTTTGGGTGTTAGACTACCTTTCATCCGGGACCTTCAAAGTACCTTTGGAAAGCGTATATAAATATTCCCTTTCAACAGAAAATACTGAATTACTCTTTTATGATATGGCCTTCAATGTATGTAAAAAAAAAAATAGTTTGCTATTATTATTAAAAGTAACTTATATTAAATGTGAAACGGAGGGAAAAAAAAGATTAGACCGTAACCTCATAAGTCAATGTTTGGGCCAAAAACAATAATCACGTTTTTTTTTATTTATTTATTTATTTTACAATTTTATTTCATAGAAATTGTGTTCATCTCAGTGAAACGGCCTGTTGACGATGTGACCTATTATTGTTATCCTTTGTTTTGTTTTTAGAAATGAATTTTATTTGAACATTAATTGAAGCACGGCAAAACATCTGCTTAAAATGGCGTTAAAAGACATTTAAAATAGTTCAAATAAAAATTAACCAACGGTTAATCATATAGTGGACCAGAAACAGCTAAATGTATATTTTTCCCACCTATTTTTATTTACGATATGACTGGCAGAAAACGACGACTTCCCCTTTTTTTAAAAAAAAAATATATATATATAGATATACATTTTAACTTCGATAAATGCATTCATTATGCATTATTTTACATTTTTAGTTATTTGTTGTTGTTTTTTCATTTTATTATAAAAGTTGTATTAGTTCTAGTTGAATAGTTGGGTACGACAGTGTGCAGAAAAAATGTGTTCCAGTTAATATACGCGTCCTTCCAGAAAGGGGGTAGAACTCCATAGGCTGCAGGTTTTTTTTATTTATTTATTTTTATTTTTTTTGTGCGCTCTGCAGGAGATGCGTCGCCCAATTAGCTACTTTAGACAACACATATACAAATTACTTATCACGCTGGCAACAGTTTTTGAATGTAAATGCCTTCATTCAAAGTTGACCGTGCCTTTTGGCAAAATGTGACTTAACTGTGACCAAATGCTACTGATCGTGGTTCCACTGCACAGCAAGGGCGTGCAGTGTCACTCAGCAGACATTTACAAAGAAAGATCTGCCACCTGACTCGTGAGTGTGGAAAACCCGTGGAGTGGCTCGTAAACGGTGTGCGGTCATACAGCGGGGAGGAGAGAGGCCGCTGTGCTAATTAAAGGCCCCAAGCAACGTGGCAACCGCCAGTATCAATACGGCGGCAGTCAATGTTGTCTTTAACGTAAATATTAAAATAAATAAGTTTTTTTTTTTTTTTATTTCCCAAAGGTTGAGGTTACAAGCGTACCATAACTGTTCAGTTTAAAATGGAGGGGACCTGAATGAACGCACCGAACCAGTCGGTCGGATTCTGCAAATTTCTTCCTTTGTCTTGTTTTCAATCATTTGGAGAAAGTGACTTGATGACTCACTATAGCCATGCCGAGATCATTATGGAAATGTGTGAAGATTCCTTAATTATAAAAGGGAGAATGTTCACATTTTCATGATAAGTCAGTCAACCCGATGACTCTTTGCTGGAAAAGAGAGGTGGGTCTAATCTGTTCTACAGACACAGAACACCACATCTCTGCCGCCCAAAAACAGACATGATTGGACTGACCTATGATTTATTTATTTTATTTTTATTTTTGCCTTTATGTGCCCGCAGGGTACTGTGAAACGAAAACGCAATTTAAATAAACAGCGTTGAGGCAATTACAACCTTTGATGTGATTTTGAAAAGATTTTAAAAACACACAGATACACACATTATATATATATATATATATATATATATGGCATAAGCCAAAGTATTATATAACACTTTGGCAAGTTAGTTACATACAATCTAATGCTTTTCAGGTAATCAGCATTAGAAAAAGAAAGTAGGGTCTTCCCACGAAGAAAAAGTACCAGTTCTTTCGTCGAGTGTCCTGAAGAATCGAAACTGATATTAATCTGTGGAATTCGTAAGTTTCGTTTCGCATGAAGCGAAAAGATAGCTCCTGACATTAGGAAAACACCGGGAGATGGAGAACTCAGCAGCAGCATTCGATCTGCATTAACGCACCCTCCCTTTCCCTTTCCTCGCTGTTTTATACCTCTGTGTAGATCTCGCGAGAGCTCCGAGCACGGGCTCAGCTGGCCGTGGCTTTGCAGCAGACGGAAGGAGAAGGCAGGCGAGGCAGGCAGGCAGCATCATGGCGGACAGAGACAGTGGAAGTGAGCAGGGAGGAGCGGCCACGGGCCCAGGCTTCGGCTCCATGCACCTAGCGGCAGGAGGGGCGGGCTCGGCTTCCGGGCTCCAGCATGAGACGCAGGAGCTGGCGTCAAAGCGGGTCGACATCCAGAACAAGCGCTTCTATTTGGACGTTAAGCAGAACGCGAAGGGCCGCTTCTTGAAGATAGCCGAAGTCGGGGCCGGCGGAAACAAGAGCCGCCTCACTCTCTCCATGTCCGTGGCGGTCGAGTTCCGAGACTACTTGGGGGACTTCATCGAGCACTACGCCCAGCTGGGACCGAGCAACCCTGGGATGGTACAGGACGAGCCCAGGCGGGCGCTGAAAAGTGAGTTCCTGGTCCGGGAGAATCGGAAATACTATATGGATCTGAAAGAGAACCAGAGAGGACGGTTTCTGCGGATCAGACAGACCGTTAACCGGGGGCCCGGGTTGGGATCGACGCAAGGCCAGACGATCGCTCTGCCCGCGCAGGGACTTATTGAGTTTCGCGACGCTCTGGCTAAACTTATTGACGATTACGGCGTAGAGGACGAGCCCGCGGAACTGCCGGAGGGGTCGTCGTTGACTGTGGACAACAAGCGGTTTTTCTTCGACGTCGGCTCCAATAAGTACGGCGTGTTTATGAGGGTGAGCGAGGTGAAGCCCACCTACCGCAACTCTATCACGGTGCCCTACAAAGTGTGGTCCAAATTCGGGAATACCTTCTGTAAATACGCCGAGGATATGAAGAAGATCCAGGAGAAGCAGCGGGAGAAGAGGGCATGCGAGCTGCAGCAACAAGAGGAGATGCAGGCGGACGATGGGGACGAGGATTGATAATAGAGAAAACGTGCAAGAGTAACGAAAAATAACAAGAGAATTAAAGTAAAAACTCTACTGTATAAAGAAAGAATCTAAATATTTTAACTGTAAAGGTTTAACTCCAAGGGAGCATCACTCTCAGTATAAGAAACCACAACCTGACAGTTATGACATGTTGTCACTCATCGCTGGATGTTACCCCACTTATCACCATTAATACAGTAACAGGCTGCTAAACAAAGTAATAACATTATATTTGAACATTGATTCCTACTTGACAAACAATATTGAACGGAGTGTTTATTTCCCTTATTAACAGAGAACTTTTGTACCAGTTAAAGCTATTGTTAAAAAAAGAAAAAAAAGGAGAAGACAAAGTGTTTGCAATGTTCAAACGGAAATATGAGGAGGGCGGGGGTCCTTTACATGTGAGCTAATGACTTCAGCACAAATCAGATATTTTAATTTTTCAAAAAAAACGAACAAAATTCCAAATCTTTGTAAAAGGTTGTCACATGTACTTGCCATCCTATTTACCTTTACCTGTGAGTGGAGATGTGTTTACACATAAATCATATATGAGGGCTAGGCCTGCTATGGAAAGTGGTTAGATGTCATGCAGTATATTTTAGAAAAAAAGGAATATATAGGCATTTTCATGAAATGAAATAAGTGCTATCTTTGTTGTGCAATATGCATTTCAGATAAATCGATTTATATTGAACTGGTCAACAGTTGACATGGCCGTTGGTAGAGGCATTCAAAGAAATATAGATATTGTAATTTTTCATTTTTTTTTGTTTGAGTTGAAATTGTTGCCATGCAAATCGATATATTATAGACTACCTTTCTGTCTCGTTGTTGATGCAATGTGGTAATTATAAAAGGTACGTTATGTGTTTTTTATAGAGGAAATGCAGTGACAACATGTAGCAATTTGCCCTATTTGCAAATTATTTAACAAGACGCACGTCCGAACACATGAGCTGTGTTAATTGGCCCAGTTAAATGCAGAGACGCATTGAAATGAGTGGAAATGGAGATGCACCGATCACGATCCAGCCAGCTACTTCTTTTGTGTTTATCACGTTCTATTAGAAATGAAAGGCATTATAATTTTTCTGATGTCTTTTAGATGTACTTTTTAAAGTTTTAAAAAGAATTTCAAAGTACATGCTATTTGTTGATGCGTTTTTTTTTTTTTTTATGCATTTAGAGAATAGAAAAAGCTTCTTTTTTTCCCCCCCCCATTACTTGACCTGCATATAACCGATCAGAGTCGATCACGGCACAGTCGTCTGATTCCGATCGATTGTTTGGTGCATCTCGACCCTAAAGGTAACTTTCTGTTGACATGTTTCGTCTTTAGAGATGCACCGATCACTTTTTATTTTGGCCAGTAACGTTGTGTGATTTTCTTTAAACTTCGCCATGTGGATGTTTAACCGACTCCAAATTGCAACATGTGCTGCCAGCTTTTGGTGGGGAGAGGTCATCATCTGGGTAAATGATCGGTGCATTTCTATCTGAAACATCTTTTCGTGATCTTGTTCAGTCATAAGAGTCTACATGGTGCCAAGGAGTGCTATTGCTGCATGTTAACCTGCACTATATGAACCGTTTCATTGATACGAATCTCAAGTTTGAGTACTTATCCAAAAGGCTTTGGCATAGTTAAAGCAGAAATGGTAATCGGAATATCACCGTTGGTTTAGAAGGAGGCCCCTCATTCCCCCCTCCCCCCCTATGTGCACACCTGGCTCAGCTGAGGAGGAGGAAGATGATGAGGAGGGGGTTTAGTCACCTGTTGGTGGTTCTCCAACTTTAGCCCTACAAGTTTAAGGTCTGAGTGGTTACTCTCGATGCACGCTTGCAGCTTTACGTCAGATTTGGGATTGGAGGCAGTCTGGTCTATTTGTAAATATTCGGGCTGCCACTTGTTAAAAAGACTGGTTCTGGAACCAGTTCAGTCGCATCTCATAGATGTTCGATAGCAGTTTTATAAACTCTTTTGTCAGTAAACTCCAGAGAAACTGGCAACAATCAGATTATTTCAGATTTACCTCATCATTGAATCGAACGATTGCTCCCGCCTTCCAATTGACTGGAAACCAGCAAAACTAGATTGTCCTTTTCCTTGACCACCTTATTTTTCAGGAGCATCCGGATTAAAGCCTAAACCACATCTGTACGGGGGAGCGTCCACTTTCAGCATGTAAAACAACCTGGTGCCTTACACACTCCGCATGCTTACATGCTGGCCTGGTGCTTTGGATTGCAGTTTTAGCTTTTCTTTTTCACGCTTCGTTTTCTTCTTCTTCCAGTTTTGTCTCGGCCCCCTTGTGTGCTAGCGCACGACTCGTGGTGCTAAAAGGGTTTGCTGCAAATCCTGGGAGCAGAATTCTTAACTCTCTTTCTGCTACCTTCCTTCCCTATATAACTCCATTGCCATCCCCTTTTTTAGCCATCCAGGTATCGGCCTACATGTAAACATGGAAGGGGGTGGTCACCTCGATGCAAGACGATGCAGAGGGGCAGGCTTGTGTCTCGCTGAGCGGGGGCTAATTGTGTGAAATAAGACCTCGACGGTAAGCCCCCACCCCACTTAAATTGCTAATTTTCCAGCTAACATGGTTAAGTGGTGGTTATATGTGGCAGTAAATGGGGAGTAGCGAACATAATAATAATTCTTTTTCCTCTAATTTAAATGTAACTACCTTTTCAGCATTATTCCACTTTATTTGTGATTTTGGAATGTTTTTGCCCATAAAAGAAAGAGATATATCTATTTTATTTTTGTTTTCCTGTGCAACATTTCATCACTGTGTGCAATATCATATGTGCCAATGGTGGCAATATATGTATATCAATTAAATATATGATTATAATTTGAAAAGCATGTGACTGAATTCCATGTGTTTTTCTCATGAAGGAGTCGTACGCCTTTATTTGCACTCAAAGTTTCACCCTGGAGAGAGAAAGAGAAAAAAAAAAAAGCGGAAACCAAGGGTCTTAGCAGCCTGTTGGGTCAAGCGGTTCACATATGTACTTTAACTTGAAACAGAACATTGTCACTGCAAATGTGTCCCTCTAAGAAAAGGGTCGTGGGTTGTTGAAGATAGACTATAAACATCCGAATGGAGGTCGTTTTTGTTTTTGGTTTTTTTGGTTTTTTATGAAAGAAAAAAAAAAAGAAGAAATCTCTATTTTTAGCTTTAAGCTAAGAAAAGGTGCTTCAGTCTAATCCTCATTAAGATGTGTGGTGAACTGTCTTCTGTGGTTGTTGTGTGTAGCACTTTGCTTTTCCCAGGTTAATGAAACGCCTGACCAATACTTGTTTAACAATGATCTCATCAAAGAATGTCGTTCTTTCTCTTATGTTGCCTCTTTGTTTTGTTGTTTTTGTTTTTGTTCAGATGGTATATATGATTTGCTCATTTGATGCATTAAGTATAATTTATGTACATTTGACAAATTTAAAAGAAAGAATAAATTTATTTCTCCCACTATGTCTTCCTCCCGCCCCCAATGTTTTGTTTCCTGTGCAGGAGGGTCGGGGAGCAAGAAAAAGTTTATTTTTGATCTAGTGTTGTCTACAATGTCTGAATCTGCGTTTGCAATGATACTAATCACTAGAGCTTAATTTTACAGCCTCCAACATGCAAACCTTTCAACTATTTAATGACTTATGTCTTCTTGGAAAATTTCAAAGTACTGTATATGTAATAAATGCCAGGCTGTAAAATAAAGCATTACTTTGTTCTCTAATCATCTGGACTGACTGGGATTTGTGGTCCTCTACATCTATCACATTTCTGTTTAACCCTTTAATGCTTGATACAAGTTTAAAAAAAAAAAATCTGTAGCTCAATTGTTTTTGACAAGATATTCATCTCTTTGCATGATTATATTGCTAAATTATACTAACAATGTCCAGACTTGATGTCCAGAGTCAAAAAAATATTTTCTTTTGAATTGTTTTAATTAAGCAATATAGGATGGCCTTTGAGAAGGAACATCCTGTTTAAGGACATGCTACTGTATCCTAATTGGAATTAAGTCCAGACTGACTGTTGGTAGAGTTTTTGTTTGTTTTATTAAGTCCTTGGAAATTCTGATATGGCTTCAGTATAACAGAAGATGTACGTTTGCAAAACAAAATATTTTTTTTCTCTCTCAACTTCATGGAACATTTTCCCAAGAGTCTTGGGGATCATAAAGATGTTTTATGGCAAAAATTAAATGGTACTTTATGCATTTTTGGTTGCTTAGAACTGATGAGGACTGAGGATGTAGTTAGCATAAGTGATGTCAATTTTTCTTTAAAAATTTTCAGTCAGTTAATTTATTTGACAAGTGTCAGCAATTAGTTGTTTTTTTTTACTTACGGTTGATTTGGATAGCTTTTGTTTGTTTGTCCTTAACACATCAAATATTCTTTCAAAATTTCTTTTTATTCACTCAGGTTATCTTTGATATTAAAATCTGTGTGCAGCATTCTGTCCGTACCTAAATTATGACTTTTGTTGAACACATGTTTTTACCACCAGACTCTAAAGAAAAAAAAATTTCTCCTTTATATTTTAAAAGAATTTTAAGCTCCATTATAAGGGACACGCAACTTTTGAACTGTACTTGTGCTAGCCGCTAGATGGCGGAAATCAAGAAAAGGACTCAATGCAGTATGCTTTGATGAAGGTAACATTTTTAGAGACATTGGGTCTCAGAAATCCTCTTGACCGAAATGATATCTTATAGAAATGATTGGTTTTAGGGTCAAAATACAATAACAAGTTGATGTTGACTCACGGCACACGCAAGTTTACTTCAGGAAATAATTGAATTGATTTTTGATTTCCAATCGCATTTGGCTCTTCACAATGCATTCTGAAAAAAACCCACAGAAACCTAAGATATACCTGCATTACCCTTCCAAAGCCACCACGGTGAGTGTTTCATGCACATTCGCGGGCCTTTCTGTAGAATACGTATCATGAAATTGCTTAAACTTACTTTTGGCAAGGGGTGAACACGAGGAAATCAAGACTCTTTTCAGCAAAGACGCTAACTAGTGTATACCAACACGACTCGTTATGTAGGTTCTGGGTTGAACTCGAAGAGGTTTTAATTTGAAACAGAAAGGACATAAAGACAGTAGGCCGTGAAAGGAGGTCAAATTTATATTTTATTTCAGTCGAAAATTACCTCTATCAACTGATGGTCCTGCTACACCTCCTTAGTTAAAATTGGATGCTTTTTGCTTGCTGTAAAGGTGTCTGCTTCCATATTTACTTGTGGTGACATGGCCAACATTTATACCGTCGTGTGGTGGTAGTATGTGTGCGAGGGGCGATGATTTTGTTTATAATGTCGCTGGCGTTTGTTGTAAATGAACTTTAATTTTCTGCTGTTGTCGGGGCCAGGCTTTGCCGGTGACGTAATTCATTGCAGGGACATTTTCTTTACGGCCGCTAGATGGAGACCTTTACCCATGAATGACTGGCTGAGCGAAAGTTCTAACTCGAAATTTCAGCCAACAGTAGGAACCTTAGAAAATTGATTTGTTATGGAACAAAGGGAGATATCATTCATTCGTCTTTCAACAGGTATATATGATTAATGTTTGTTTTACAGTGTGGTGCAAAACTACAGTGTATTTCGCATGGAATGGTTACATTGTTTAAATAGGCATTTACAAATCTTTTCGAAATGCCAAAACCTGACCTAATTTAGCTACATTTCACAGCAGTAGTGGCGTTTTTGGAAAATAAATCTAAAATCAATTTTTAAAAAGGTACTTAAAAGAAATGAAATACAGTACACACCAAAGGTTTGGACACACCTTCTAATTCAATGGGTTTTCTTTATTTTCATGACTATTTATAAGGCAAGAAATCCCACTTATTAACCTGACAGGTTGACCTATGAAGTGAAAACCATTTCAGGTGACGACCTCTTGAAGCTCATCAAGAAAATGCAGAGTGTGTGCAAAGCAGTAATCACAGCAAAAGGTTGCTACTTTGAAGAAACTAGAATATAAGGGGTATTTTCAGTTGTTTTACACTTTTTTGTTTAGTGCATATTTCCACATGTGTTATTCATAGTTTTGATGCCTTCAGTGTGAATCTACAATGTCAATAGTCATGAAAATAAAGGAAACTCATTGAATTAAAAGGTGTGTCCAAACGTTTGGTCTGTACTGTACATTAAAATGTTTTTTGTCAGTTTTATTTTGTTATTTATGTATTTTTTTAGTAGCATGTTTTCATTTATTTCTGTCTCTTCTTTTCTTATCAAGAAAACATGTGTTTTTCTGGGACCTTGTGTTTTGTTAGTTAGTTAGTTAGTTAGTTAGTTAGTTAGTTAGTGGTTTTCCCAGATTAAGATTTGCAAAAACCCTTATTCAGTTTTTACTGCTGTCACATAATCTAAGACGGAACATTTCACAATGCTTTTAGTTTGAGGACGTATGTTTAATTTTAAAAATGTTATGTTACCACCCCAGATGATGTGCAGAAAGCCTTGAAAAAGAAATACTGTTTTATTTTGTCACTTTTTAAAAGCCTGATAAGAGTCCAATAAAGTGCCAATGATTCTGCGGGGTGTCATTTGTTTTAGCTGTTTTAGCTGATGCTAGCAGCTCTGTGTTAGTTATGATCAGGGTGAATTCCAGATGTGGCCTGCAATCTTTAAATGAAGCAGTTTTCCTCTCATCTCTTCTTTTTAATATTCCCAAAGTGTTTCCTGGATTGCAGTCTTCCAATTATTTGAGATATATGTGTGTGTGGGCGTGCGCTCGCGTGTGTGTGTGTGTGTGAGAGAGAGAGCAAGCGAGCCCGTGGAGAGGGAGGGAGGGAGAACCGTGGAATGCTGTGACGTCATCAGCCAGTCACACACACAAAGACGAGGAGGACCCACAGGCTCTCTGACTCTCAGCTCAGTTAGCACACTGTGCTGTGGAGCGGCGGCTCTCTACATCCCACTGTGAGTACTTGAACAAATTCTACCCTTTCTGTTGTTCTATTACTCACTTTCCTCCCTCACATTTCCTGTTTCCCCCCTGGGTTTCCCCTCTAAATGCCCCCCTCCTCCTCTGCAGTGTGTAGCAGACAGCAGTCTGTATCCCACTAATGTGTCAGTTTGAGCAAAACCTTTCTTTCCCTCCAAGTGTTCTTACTGCTGGTGGAAGCCTTTGTTTAACTTATTATCGCAGAGAGCAGAGGAGCCAATTTCACTCCCACTGCTGGGAAGACTGGCCCACATGCTCCGAAGATATGGCCAACTTCTTCATGTCCAACAGCTGACCCCGAACATGCTAAAATGGAGCTGCTATCGTGCTTAGCTTGTGGGGAGACAAGAACATGGTTTAGTGGAAGAGATGCGTGTCGGGGAGGGGGAAGGAGTGAGGTCGGCAGCTGATGACAGAATCGCTCCCGTTCCTCTGGAATCTCCTCCCATTCTTGACATCAGCCTCTCTGTCGGAGCAGAAGCAGGCTTTGGGATCTTCCGTGTTCTTGAAGGGAAGAACAAGATAAAAACTGGTGTATAATTTTAGACCAAATGATTCCCAAAAAAATGTAAAATAAACAAAAAGGAGAAAGTGTGCAAGACAAAGTAGTCTTTCAAGAAATATATGTAGCATTGCATATCAAATTGAGGGAATAACATGATCTTCTATATGTTGTCTGTTTTTTCTCCATAGATTTTTCCCCCAAAGATGGCCTCCAAAAATCTGATGTCTTAGCAGGGCGGGGAGCCCAAAAAAGAAAGGAAACAGGGTTTCAAGTGTGTGTGTGACATTGTGAGAAAATATGCATGCGTTGTGATTCATAGAGAAAAGTTTGTGTGGGTTGTTGGTAGGCTAAAGAAGACAAAAAAATCTAACAGGATGAGACTATAAACTGTCACCTCCAGCAGTCGGCCCATGAGACCCTCTCTTTACTTCTCCCAGTTACATTAGATAAAAAAAAAAAATATATATATATATATATATATACCCCGCCGCCAAAATGCTGCAGCAAATTTTAAAGGACATGTACATCGACCCCGACGTTCTGGAAGCTCTGAACGAGGATCAGAAAAAGACGCTTTTCTTGAAGATGCGCGAGGAGCAGGTCCGACGCTGGAAAGAGCACGAGGAGAAGCTGGAGAGGGAGGGAGGCGCTGCCCAGTCGAAGGGGACAAAACCAAGAAACGGTAACCACGCCGACCAGACACTGAAATGTTTGTGTTCAAAATAAGCTCGGAATCCTTTCTAATAACTTTCTCTCCTCGCCCCCCCTCACCCCAACACAGCACTGCATGTATACACCACGTGCTCTATCGCAAATCAAAAACATTTCTGTACAAACTCAGACATTCACTGTATAAACTGTAAATGCTAGAATCCCTGACCCAGTGATCGTTTTTTTTGTGATAATCGTTTCACATCTCTTGTTTTCATGTAGTTGACCAAATTCTGGCTGTGGTGAACATCTGTTCCAGCTCAGCACGATTGGACTTTATTCCCCTGTTTTGCTTCGGTTGTCGTCAGAAGCAACTTTTTTTTCCCATGTCACCCTATAGGTTTTCTTTTCTTATTGCATTAAGGTCAGAGGATTTGGCTGAGCTCTCCATCGTGTTAATCTTGTTGGTCTGGAACCAGAATGCTGTTTTCTCACTGGTGTGTTTGTGTTCATTGTTTTGTTGGAACACCCATTTCAAAGCTATTTCCTATTCAGCATAAGGCAGCATAACCTCTTTTTTAGTGTGATGTTTTCAAACTGAACGCCCGATCGCCAACATCTGATCGTAGTTTTGACACCACAGTATGAGAGACATGTCTGTACCAAGATACTTGGGACCCTGAGCTTAACAATACACATGGATTTTTCAGTGTAATAAGTGACATTGCTTTAAGTTCTTTAAAATGTTGCACCTTTCCTCTTCAAAACAAAGTGTTTTGGATTATTTTTTTTGCCTTGGATTTTGATGATCATCTTCTGTTTACACACAGGCGATAGCTCAGAAACCGTCATCCTTTTGGCTTTCCTTTGATCTGTTCAAATAGCACTTCTCTGTTTTCTTCCACATTGTTGTGTTTTCCGTTTTTAAAGCCGCTGAGATCATGTCAGCTGAGCAGCCCGTCAGTTTTAGCACTTCTTTGTGTGTTTCCATCTTTTCGAACAACTTTGTAATCCTCGTACGATGCTCAGGTGCTTGTAGAAGAATGCCCCATAAAAAGCTTATTGAACTCTTCCTGTCTTTATGCTCTCATATCGGCCTCCTGTTTGACCCCTCTTTGTTCACAGAATGAATGACTTCACCACACTATTATTTTTTTAACACATCCCCTTTCAATTATTGATTTTAATCACACAAAATAAGCATCTCTCCTGGTGTGGATTTTAAGTCTGTAGGTTTTCTGTTACTTTATTAACAGTCTGTAGGTTTTCTGTTACTAGTGAATTATTTGCAATTTATCAATCTGAATCTACCAAAAAATAAGCGGACGGCACGGGCTGCCGCTGTATTGAACACAGCTGTACTTTGATACGTCCTGTCTCTTTAAAGAAGAGGCTGCACAGCGGTGCAGTTTGTCACTCAAACCACCTGAGATCCTCATTCGAAATCCCTTCACTAAAGATGTTTGTGCAGTCTCCTGCAAAACGCCTGATAGGCTCACAGACCTCGAGAAGGGGATTGTGGAGACGTCTGTGCATTACCTGTGAAATGTTCCCTAAGCCGCTGGTTGTGCTGTTGCCGCTTTAGCTCATGTTCTCCATTCTTTAAGCAGCTGTTTGCAAACATACTCAGAGCTGAAGCAGAAAGCACGATGAATACCTCAGGGCCATAAACAAGTTCCCCCCTGATTAATGATGAATAAACTAATGTTAGCATTTCACTCACAGATGTTCCCACTCTGAAAAGCTGTAAATACGCCGCAGTGAGTGTTTTACGGCAAATAAAAATGTCTAAAAGGTCAGCATAGGTCTGACATGAATGCCATTCATAAGTATTCAGTGTGTTGCAGAAGTATTCACACCCCTGGAAACCTTTTCACTTGTTGCAACTGTAAACCTTCAAGCATTTTATGCAGATTTTATGTGATAGACCAACACAAAACGATGTAGCATTGTGAAGGGCAAAGAAAGGACTGAGTGGTTTTAAAAAATTCCCTACTACAAAACTATAAATTGTTTGTTTTCAAGTATTAGGATGCCCTTTGTAAGTCTTTTGGGGTAGATTTGTTTATGCAAAACCAGAGACTGAACATTTTTTCCATTCTTATTCGTAAAATAGCTCAAACCTTTGAGCTATTTTACGAAGAAGTCAGATTAGATGAAAAGCATCTTGTTAAGTTCATAAGTACTGCCAGAGATTTAATCTCCTAACTTTATCATTGAGCTATCTGCCATGTTCCTTGGTCATCATGATACTGTTTGTTCACTAATGGTCTCTAAGAAACATCAGTAGTCAACTGAATTTATGCTGAGATTAAATTACTCCCTGTGGACAACCATAAGCAGCTGGTAAACTGGATTTTACTGTTTTTAACAGTGTATCAGATGATGAAACACTTTTTAGATTTTTAATCATAAAAGTTTTGAAATTCATGTTTATATGTTTTATTTTTCTGTTTTACAACTGTGCCCTACTTTAATTTTTGTCTATTAGACAAAAAAAAAATCCCAATAAGGTACATCAGGGTTTGTGGTCGTTACGTGAAAAATTGTGAAAAATTTAAAAGGGTATAAAAATCTTTGCCAGGCACTGTGCATTTTATTTCCAGGTTGTTTTGTGATGGGTCATTTAACAACACATTCCAAAATGCACGGTTTTGTGTAGAACCAAGCAGGAAGCAGATGCTTGATGAAAATACTGGGAGGAAAAAAAAAAATAGAAATCTCAGCAGAGGGGAAATTACTCATGGATTTCAAATAGTATCCTTGTTTATCAGGCGCAACCGTTGGAGTTAACAGACTGAAACAGTCAACAACTGAACAGCCAGGAACTCAGGACGCTGCTCTGCAGAATGTGGTCAGTCCACATTTTGTCTCGTTTGTCCTTGTCGGGAGCGATAATGCGAGAAAGTGTTGTGTAATAACCCGGACACAGCAAAACGCTCTTTTAGGCTATTTTCACAAGAGAAAATCACAAAATGACAGCACGACCTACAGTCACTTAAAAGCACATCGCGGTGTGTGAATGAACCTTTCTGTCTTCTCGCTGATCACAAGGATCTTCCTATAAACTGCCGCTCAGAGTGAAGGAACAGTGGCCTTTCTTTGTCTTTAATGGCTGATGCAGCTGTCCTTTGCAGCCTCGCAACGGAGACTGCAAGCTGAGAACTCGCAGTGGCAACGCTTCCATGCGCCTCGTTTTCCCTTTTCCGTTTTTCCTTTAGAGGAAACAGTGGCTGTTGTGCTGCTGTGGGGGGGAGAAATAGGAAGTGAGTCAAGACTAAATCCTTCAAACAATTAGCAAACAGGAAGTATGCTGCAAACATATGTTTAACTATCTAAGTAGATGGAAAAGTTCTTTTTTTTATTTTTTTGTTCACAGAATAAAGTTTGATGTTTCTCTTATTGACACCGTGAGCTCATGTTTAACCCTGAGGCTTTTCTGATTATGTGGTTAACCTGACTTTTATGCTAAATCCTATTAACACCTTCAGTATGACTCCATTCTACTCTATTTTTGTGTTCATGCAGACAGACTGCTGACACACAAAAAAATGTATCCGGAACAATTTAGAAAATTCCAGGAAAGACTGGAGAACATTCAGCACATTCCCCAGATAAAAAAAAAAATCATCTTATTAAATTCTGCTTATTGTTATTAGAAATGAGAAGCCGACACATGAAATGAATCCGGTGTGCACCTGATGCATCACCTTTGTTTGTGAACGCCGTGTTTTCGCTGTGATCCTGGTATGCTGGGTAGGAATGCGATCGACAGGGCAGACTGGTGCAACCAGCTCACCATGAATGTATGTTTTCACCCAACAAGCTCTCGCCCTCGGATTGTGTTGGCTGTGCTATCTGAATAAATTGACTTCTCAGCTCCCACAGTCACATGGCAGTGACACATGTTTGTTCAGATACAAGTGTCCACGTGCCTTTGTGCTGCTAAATCACACAAAGACAACTGGAGATGCCGGTTATCTATCAGTGCGTCTTGGGTTAAGAAGATGGATATTCAGCTTTTAAGTACTGGTCAGAAGTGATGATGGGAGGAAAACCAGTGTGGCCGGGTTTTTTCCCCCGGCTTCCTGATCTGTTTACATAGTACATAAACCTTCTGTGAGCTGAATCAGTCCTACAGTTGCCGCGCTGAAGCAAACGTCTGTTGATCATATCTTCCATTCCCAGCAGCCGTTTAAACAGAGATTCACATCAGATACACTGTTGATAGGTTTGCAGTGTTTCTCAAACAACCAGCTGAGCAGTAGCCAATCAGATGAGGCCAAGTGTTTGCGCAGGCATTCATCTGCAATGAGTAGATGGGAAATCTGCAAAGATTTTACTAACGACAAGAAGAAAAGAAGTCATGAAAGGCATGGGACAGTCTAGAATTGGCTGTAGTAATTTTCAGTTTTGAAAAAAAGTTTGAAAACAAGATCATGTCCAACGTTGCTCCCTTTCTTTCTGATTTGCTCCGGTTACTCCGTCACCTCATTAAACTGACTTAAAGCTGTAGGAGATGTATGATGGGAAATTAAATCAGGCTTAAAGCTGTAATTCTCTGTAACCTTGATAAATCAGAAACCAACTCTTGCTAAACCCAGTCTAGCCCATCAGAAGTAAGGACGAATTTAAAGCTCCGAGAAACTCTCTGCTCCAAAACATGAATGATGAAAGAATATTCTTGGATTTTTGTCAGATACAGATAAACTCACTATAAAATTTATGCAACATTAGGGAGAGTTATTGATTGAAAAGTCAATATATCCTCAATGTTAAACGTAAAACTAGTCATATTCAGATTTCTGCCTTCCAATCAGATTAGATCTTCAGAAATACCAGACAGATCAAGGATTTTATTTTAATAAATGATACAAAAATGTAATAACTGATTTTACAAGCCAAGATAGAAAGAAAGACTAAATTTGAACTATATTTGAGTGTCATAAATCAGTCAAGAAATGAATAATGCTGGACGGCTTGATTCAGAATGGTTGAGCAGATATCACATTCCTAAAAACCAGACATTTCAGCTTTTTAAAATAATTTTCTGGTCTGAACCATCCTCTCTGCAGCACAGACCTGTCATTTGTTTACCCTCCTAACTGACAGGTTGTCTGAATTGTGTAGAAAACAAACCCAATAAAAAATAAGAAATAGCAACGACACTGATGTTTGTCGCTGGGTGGTTTTGAGAAAAACTTTATTTTTAAAATAAATTGAGGTGATTGATAAATTTAGCTTTCAGTAAGTCGTCTGTCTTTTAACTCTTATATTAAACTATGATGGAATTGATTCAAAAACTAGCTTTAGTTACATTTAACAAGTAGTAATTTTTTGGGAATAGAGTTGTATAACTGTTTTTTTTATTTTTTATTTTACAGCCAACAGTAAGAGTGTGAGCTGGCTGCTCGGCCGGGATGGAGACGTTTCAGTCCTTGTAATCGGAGAAGTGGATGAGCTGACCTCCAAATTCATCAACTCTGCAGCCGTAGACAAGAAGTCACCACCAAGTCTTCAGAACAGCACGCAGTAATTACTTCTCATTAATAAAACTGATTTTCTACATGACAGGCAGTGAACAACTCAGAAAATTAAAACCACATCAGTGTTTTTTCCTGTTTTAAATTAGAATGTGATGTTTATACTTTACAGCCACCAAACTACCTTGAAGAGCATCATGGTCACACAAGAGGTCAAAAGTGAGTGTCAGCACATCCCTCAGAAAACACAAGCAGAAGTCTCCTTGAACTTAAAGGTGGGTTACTCTTAGAAAACCTTATTAATGACTTAAACGTTGGAGACAGAGAGGAAAAAGAAATTCAGATATTTTTGTTTCCCTTCATTCTTTGTGTGATTATACCATAATTCACTCCTTGTACAAATGTTAGCATATCATTGTTAACACATGGAAAAAGCTGCTTAAGTAAAAAAGAAATCGATTTTAATAAGATTTTCTTGACTACTCCCATTGTTTCATCCTCTTACTTGGATTTATGTCAATCAGTAAAGCTTTTTAGCATAGCTTTTGAAAAACTAGTTTCCTTTTTAAGTCTTTATTTTAAAGTTATTTTCATGCACTAGTGAATGCAGGTATTTTTTGTACAGCTCATTTAGGAATATTTGTAAAAGTTTGAAAAGGCATGCTAAAAATTTTGATTTGTTGATTTCTAAAATGCAAATTTTCTGAGAATAGAAGTAAATTACAAGAAGAAATTATTAAAACAAGCTATTAAAATTATTAAAGCTTTAAGACACGCACTGATATAATTCTCTGACACAAACATCGTCTGCAGGAATCTTAAACTAACATTTTATTTGTAGGAATGTTACCCTACATGTTTGATATCAATTTTGATTTGGAAGTGATTCATTTTGACAGCAAAGAATGTAGTTAAAGCCGACTAGAAATTAGTCTGTAGCTTCATTATGTTACAACAATCTGCCAAACAGGAAGTGATCATAAATGTTGCTGCGCTTCCTTCTGAAAGTACGTGACCAAATAACATATTTTATTGGGAAGAACATTTTAGACCAGGTGACTTAGAAAACTCGCTAAAAAGAGAAAGGTTTTAGACAAGACAAAACTCAGCCTTTGTGAATACTGTACGTCAGGCTGCCACGTCTGGACTCTGCAGTTTTTCTCCGTTCCTTACACAACAGCTCATCGTCTGTCAGATTTCCCAGGCAGCTTAAACGACTCTTTTCAAGTACAACCACTTATTCTTGATTAGTTGTCATTCCTGGCTTTGATTTGGACACTCCAAAGCCTTCACTTTGTTATCTTTGAACTTTTTTTTTTAATGAAATCTCCTTTCAAGCTGTAGTTATGTTTCATACTGAGGTAGATTGTCCTTGTGAATTTTAGACATTTTATACATTTCTCCACCTTCATAGGTTTTCCAGAATCTGCTGCAGGGAAGCATCTTTAGAACATGATGCTGCCACCAACTTGTTTCACAGGGGAGACAGAGTGTTTCTGCCGATGTACAATGCTATTACCAAACATGATGTCTCTCTGGAGTTTTCTATCTGTTTCAAATATATTTACTTTTGGCATTTTTATAAAGTATTTACTTCCTTACAGATTTTCTCATTTTCTTAACAACCTTAGAAGTTTTAGATGATGACAACATTTTAAACTCAAAGATAATCTGAGCAAATATGCAGAGTTCTTTGAAATGGGATCTTGTGCTCACACCCTAAAATGCCAAGATCAACCATTGTAGATAAATTAGTCCCAGAAGACCAGCTGTATGTTTCATTTCTGGGGTAGTTGTATTTTAGTAGTTTTTTTTTTAAAAATAATAGTAACTGGGCACCTTCTTTCCCCACATTGGTGTGTTGTCATGGCAACCTTGCACACACTGAGCTGCAGTGATCCAGGTCTCATCTGAGCATCTCACGCCGTGTCTGGTTTTCACACATCATTGCTCCCAATGCTTCACGTCGTTTTCAGAACTTTTTAGTTTTGCTCTATTCTTCTTCCAACATCTTCCGTGTTCACTCTGCAAATATAGATCAGAATACCGCCTCACATTTAAAGTGCAACCTTTTACATCAACTAACAACGCTCCTTTCTCTCCCAACAGGAGAAACGTGAGGAAACCAGCACTTTACGCCCTCTGCCGGTAAGTTGGAGCAACTGCATTCAGTCTTTGTTCCATCGGCTCTCACTCCTGTAGTGCCCTGGTTAAGCCCACAGGTGTCAGGTGGAAAGCATTCACTTTCAGCAGCAACTGAGGGCCCATTGTTAAACTGCTTTGAATTTTTCTCAGATTCTTATACTTTTCCTGTTTCATTTTCCGCAATGTGTAATTAGACTCAGACATTGTGTGAGGGAGCATCTTGTTTTAAATGTTTAAGTGCACTGGTCTTTGTAATAAACAGATGATTTACTGTGCAGCAATCCTTTTATTCACAGGTCCCCTTCCTCTGGAGCAGGAAATGTCTGTCAGGGCCAGTTGTCCCTTTGCTCCCTGCCTCTTTCCAGATCGTCTTTCTCTCCGCATTCCCTCTTCTCTGTACTCCGTCCGATCTAACCCCCCCCCACCCTTCATCGCTCACTCTGGGGTAGTTGGGGCAGTTGTATTCAACTGTCCTCCCACAGGCTGCATTATCTTTCCAGACTCGTCTTGTCGGGGGACTGTGCTTCCTATCTCTGCTCGCTTTCTTTCTGTTTCTGTGTTTATGAGTGTGCAAATGATGTGTGTGCGTGTGTGTAGGTATGTGTGAGGGGGTTGACATGAGACAGGATTTCAGGACTGCCCCAGAACAGATGGTTGATGAACTTGATCAGGGAATTAAAACGCCAGAGAAGGAGAATGCGTCAGTCGCAGATGGATGGGATTGTGGAACAGTCCCTTGAGATTTGGGCGAGCGAGTTTGTTCTGCGTTCTTTTTTTTTCCTTTTCATTCCCCTCTTTGCCACAAAAGAAACGTCTGTACCTCGAGTCCACAAAGTCTGGGCCAGCCTCCTCATATTACATCTCAAATTAAAATGTCATCAAAAAGTTAATTTCAGTTATTCAGTTCAGTCATATAGATCCAATTATATAGATTGTGTATAGAATCTCTGTTTAATTTCTATAATTATGGCTTACAGCTGAAAAGACACCAACATTTAGTTTCTCAGAAAATGTGAATTATATCTAAAAACATCAGAATAGCTTTTCACCATCACATAGAGTCCTGGACTGTATTTTTCATTTCAGGTTTTTCATTTGATACATTTTTTATTGTATTTGTTTATATAGTATTATCTACACTGAAACAAAATAACACAAAATCTTACAAAGTAATGAAAATTACTTTGGTCCAGTAATTTTGGTCCAGTTTCTAGCACAAATATCTCAGTAAACTTGAAATAAGACAAAACTAACTTACAAGTAACTTATCAGCAAGATATAGGAGCTTGTTTTAAGTAAAAAGTACTGGTTCTTTTGACAGATAATTTCACTTATAACAAGACTTTTTCCCATGTTACAAGTAAAATAATCTTCCAATCGGACTAGTACTTCATTTTATTTATTTTTTTTACCAATATTAAGGAAGTATTGACTCAAAACAAGCTCCTACATCTTGCTGATAACTTACTTGTAAGTTAGTTTTGTCTCATTTCAAGCATACTAAGATATTTGCGCTAGAAACTGGACCAAAATTACTTGGTAAGATTTTGTGTTTTTACAGTGTGATGACTATTTTAATGGATATTTCAACTGATAATTGCTTTTTGTGCCTTTTTGTACCTTGATGTGGTCATTGTTGCTAATACGACAGTAAACTTGCTAAGTAATAACTGAGTCTGGTTTGACTGTAGAGTCCTGAAGGCCACTAATAAAGCAACCTGAACATTCTGAACACTTCAGCAGAGAGGCTCATTGTCTCCAGAGCGCACTGCACTGATGTAGTAATTTATTTATGTCAGTCTTTTTGTTATTTTAAGTTATTGACAGATGACGATCTCTGCTGATCCCCTCTTCTTTACGAAGTTTGGTCAGTGTGACAACCCTTTACCAAATCCTGAAATTCAATGTGTTTCTTATAAATAAAGTGGTTTGTTTCTGGAAGGAGGAAGGAGCTTGGTTTTCTGCAGCTCATTTCATGAGGGACGGCTGTCTCATTCTGTAGGCGGAGAGCTGTTGATTAAGAAGGCGTAAGACTGGGGAGGAAGATTAGCAAGTCTGCTTGATTTTCAAGTCGCCTTATAATTTTCTCCCCTCACATCCGCAAACTCCGAGTCACTGGTCATAGCCGTGTCTGTGTGTGCGCTTCGGTACACACAGAGCTGTCATTGGATAGCTGTAATTTAGTGAATCATTGATCCCGTGATTTAATTGCGCATGACAGTATTTCCACTGCATGTGATTTGGTTGTCAACACTGATCTTCCTCTCTGGTCCTCTTTGTGTCACTCCTGGCTCTGCAGCTCCAGGAACAGGCGTCCGGTCCGACGGAGGTGAAGCCCGTCTCCCAGGCGCCCCTGAGCTCCAGGCCACCCACGAGAAGCAACGCCATCATCGTCAGACCGGCTTTTTCAAACCCCATGCCGGGCTGCATCAACGCCAGGGCCGACCTCGGAAATCTCAGACTGGCATCCTCTACGCCATCCTCCAGCAGCGCTGTCCAATTAGAGTCCGCATCAGCATCCACCGCTAAAGGCAGCGTGTGCTCTGAGAAGCCCCAGAAGGCCCAAGATTCACAGGCTGGGAAAGGTGAGTGAGCATGCGGCGCCACAGATAAAGGTAAATGTTGGGTCAGATGTCAAAATCAATTTAGGGAGTGATTGTTGTAAGCCTGAATGTGGATGACTTGCACACTTGCTGGAGCATATCCTGGTTTACTCTCAGATGATGCACACAAAAAAAGACACAGAAAACCTTCCATCATTAATAATCCTTCCTGTATGTCACTTATTATAGGCTCACACATAGATAGAAAAGAAAATTAAACATTGGCAATGAAACAGTCGTCAACATATTGAAGATAACGTACAGTTCCTTACAAATGCATTGACACCCTCCTAACTGATCCATATTTTATGGTCTCAATCTGTTCTATTGCATTTTTATTTGACAGAACACAAAGTGGAGAAAACTTGTGACGATATAGGGAAATGTGTTTCATTGTCCCCGAGTAGATATTTCACAGAATTGACTTTTACTACAATCCCAGCTACAGTGGTATGTTTGTACCAGCCTTGCACATCTGGAGTCAGAAATTTTCAGTCATTCTTGTATGTAAAGCAGCTCAAACTCACTCAGGTTGGATGGAGAGCATCAGTGTTTTCAGTTACTCAATTGGGTGTGTAGGCCTGGAATTTGACTAGACCATTCTAACAACTTACAAATCTGCTTTGATCCCACTGGATCTCTGGCTGTATGGGTTATGCCTCTGGGAGGTATACTTTCATCTCTCATCTTTGTAGCTTCAAACAGGTTTCCTTCCAGTATTTTTCTGCATTTACCTCCATCCCTCTTTTCCATCAACTTTGAAAAGCTTTCCTGTTTCTACTGAACACAAGCATCCTCAGGACGTCTTACGGATTCCCGTCAACAGTAGTTTTCTTCAGTCCACTTTTCCTGATTTTTAAAAAGTATGTATCAATTTGCATTTCAGCTATGTGCTACTTTATGTCAGGTGTATGAAGTACATTGAGGGTTGTGACGTGACAAAATGTAGAAGGATTGAAGCCATATGTGTATCTATGCAAGTCGCTGTATATGAGAATCCTCATCAGAATATCTGCATAGCGCATAAGAAAAACAATGGCTGCCGAGAGCTGAGGAGAAACAGCCTGAGCAAAGTTCACACTAGAAACGGATTTCTGTGCTGCAGTAAGGCGGAGCGATTTATTTCTCTGAGCCCTGAGCGCTCGCCAAACAGTGCCTCAGCCTGCTGGAATCCGCATGGACTGGCAAAGAACCAGGGGCCTGCCAAGAGAAGGAGGAGGGGGGCAAAATGAGTCTGCGATTTGGCCCTTGCTACACACCTGTATGTTTGGTTGCATCCCCAGTGTTTTATTTTGGGAAAATATTGATGAGATGCAGCCCAAAAAACAAAAATGTAAAGTTTATGGTCATTTAATGTGTCAACATAAAGCTGTAATTTGACTTTATTCTTTAATGGATTAAAATAAGGGAAACCATTTTTGTTTAGGATGACATTTTTTAGAGATAAAAACCCCATAACAAAATAAAAACTTTCAACTCTGTTTAATCCATTTTGAATCTAAAAATCCTTTCCAGATAAAAAGACAGAATTTGAATTTCTTCCTGAAAGATATTTTAAATATTGCAGGAACTTTTTACAGACAATTCAATCATTTTTTATTACAACCCATTATTCACGTTCAGGATCTGACAACTATTCAGCCTCAATTGACCCAAATTTCCAAAAACATTTGTTGTGTGAGGGTGAAGTTAGCACCACCTAGTGGAGAATTGTGATATTAGCGAAGGGAAGCTGAGCTGGGGAAAGTGTCTCATTCCCACAGCGTCCCTCTGCTGGAAAAATCCTCTTCCTGCAACACCTTCCTTTCCATATCCTGCTGCACCTCATTGTCCAAATCCGTCTCAGACTACACAGCTGGGAAGTGACACAGAAGTTTGATCACAATGCATTGATTTAATTTTTCTTTACAAAATGTTGCAAAAAATAAAATAAATTAAAAATAAATAAATAAATAAGAACATTTGAATATTTCTGTGTGTATATGCTTCTGTGGGGAGAAAAAAATACAAGCAGCCTTTGTACATTATTTTGCCTCATCTTTTTAGCATTTTGCTAAAACCGACAACAACAAAAACTGAAATAGTTTTTTTTTTTGTTACTTGATCCTGGTGAGTCTCTGTGGACTCTGAAGAGTTAAAAACTATTGTTTGCTCATCACATTGTCCTCCAGATGAAAATTTGGTCTCAATCACTTTGCTCAAATAAGCCAGTTTATAGAAGGATATGAAGTGTTTTTTTTTTTCTTTTTCTTTTTAAAAAGGAGCGGTTCTACACAAGAATTAAAAGATGCAAATTGGAAAGAAAGCAAAGAGGATGTTTTGCATGTGGTTAGGGGTTGGTAATTCGAGGACAGCGTGTAACACAGATTTAAGGAGAGACGGCAGTTTGAAGGAACAGCTGTTGTGGTGGGCGGGTGAGTTTCTAGTGGTCTGTAACCGTCCTGAATGAACGGATCGTGACTCTGGACGACGGTTTGACCTTGACAATTGCAGGAAGCTCGTTCCTCTGGGAGGACGAGGCGAACTGAGCCTCAGTTGTTTTCGTTTGAATGGAAGTACTGACAAGCATTCCCGTCAGCACGGAGAGGAGACACCTACAGACCTAACAGCGACATGGCTGACTGTTGTGTTAACATGGACTGAGAGGAACTGGACTAAAGGTGCTTTAAGTTAAGCAACAATATTTTAACATTGTGTAAAATAAAGGAAAAGACAAGAAAATAACTGACTACTAAACATTACATTTACAAATTAGGAAAGAGTGTAAAAGCAATTGCGTGGTCATACCTCAGTTATACAATTTTAGTAAAATAATACAAATGAGGAAACCATTAAATGGGGAGCAAGGGAGTGGAAAAACATGTATTTTTTCAAATATCAAAAAAGAATATTGTGTCTGCTTTCAGATGTTCTTGCCTGGCCTTTAATGTGCTGCCCAAATGTCAGGGAAGCCTCTGCACCCTCAGTTCCTGAACTGGACCGAAGTTGTGAAACCCTGAGTGTCTCACTGATGTAATGGCACAAATGGTGCAGAACATCAAATACCTACTCATTGTAATCAGTTGGAAACCGCAATACTCTCGCCCTAATGAATCCAAAAGAAGCAACACACTTTTTTTTTTCCGTTCACATGACCTATTTAACACATAATAGAACATGTGAGTGCTGACTGTTCCAGGAAATTAGTAGGAAAACAAATGCCATCACTGAATAGCTCTGTCTTTTGCTGTTTTTTTTTTCTTTCTTTTTGTTCCTGCACAGATGTGTCAAGTTTAATCTGATTCAGTGAATTCAGGGCTATTTGATGCTGCTTTAAAGGCATTTAGTGCTCTGGAAACAAGTGTGTCAGTTTGATCTGAAGTTAAACTAAGATTTGCAGTTTATGTAGCGTGTGCGCTTTGAGAATAGCACCATGAGCGATTTTTCAGCACCCATACATTTGCGAGAGCGTTTGCGTTTCAAAGCTACTCCCACTCAGTCCGCTGGCTTCCCTCTCCTCTGTCTTCACCTTCAGAGGAAAGGACAGGCATTCCAGCGCCGCTTCCCAACTCTAGCCCTGGGTGACGCTCAGCCAGAGCCGATAAGTGACAGGGGCCCCAGCCCCCCACACAGGAGCCAACGCTTCCACACGCACACACACGCCTACACCTACACTTCTCCTCCTCTCCTCCTCCTCTCCCCTGCCCTTCAGTCCACAGATGTGCTGCTCAGGAATTCTGCCCTATGCCCCGCTCCTGCCCACATCCCGCCCCCCCCCCAACCCCACCCATCCGCCCCACACAGCTCCTCCTCTTTTCCGGCCAGAGACGCCGAGATCTTTAAAGAGATAGACTGGCGTTTAATTTATTTATTTTTTGCTAGCTTACTCATCTTCCTCGTGTTCCCTGTGCTTCCCACATGCTGTCCCGGAAGGTGCTGAGCAACACTTAAAAGCTCAAGCAGAAGATAAATTTCTGCTGATAACTAATTTAATGCTTATTACATCGATGGGAGTATTTACAGGATTTACAGGGAGCCTCAAACACAGTTTCTGTGAGCAGAGATCAGGGAGCAGCTGCCCAGGAGGGTTTCAGGCAGGAAGGCGTGGAGTTTAAGCATTTTCTGGGTGTGTTGGGACAGGTTAGTCAGGCTACCTGAGGGAAGGTGTTGGTCTTTTGCCTTAGATTTTACAGTGAATGCCCACAACATCAGTCCTCCTTCTCTATTCTCCGTTTTTCTATCACTCCGTCTCTCCATTAAGCATTCTGCTCAGACCCGCGCCGAGTCTCCGAGCTCAGAAAACTGACCGCGGGTGTGTGCGTCGGCCTCCGCGTGCGTGCGGGGTGCGTGCCTCGATGTGTGTCGGCCTCAATTGCTGGAGCCTATCCAAGGTTTCCGTGGTGACCGCACAACACAACGAGACAATCAGAGGCAAGCCCACGCAGCGCGGCGAGAGGACATTAACACAGGAACCGTGGGGTCAGGGGGCAAAGGAAGGCAGGGCAGGACATGTGGGGAGGAAGATGAGGAGAAAGGTAGAGGGATGAAGTGTCACCACAGGGAGAGGGGCCAAAACCGAGGAAGAGGAGAGGGTAAACAACAATAAACAATAAAACCCCCTTAAAGGCTACTTCAGGTTTCCTCCCTTCATGCCTGCGAGACGTAAAGCGCCTTAAAGGTTTCCTGGCCCCCAGGTGTATCTGTCTGTGTTTTTGGGCTTTAACAACCACCTCTGTGCGTGTGCAGTGCCGGGGTATTAGTCAGAGATGGCGGCATGCATGACTGAATCCGTGAGCAGCAGGGGTGTGTGAATGTTTGTGTGCGAAAGAGCATGCACGGACCTGAACGATATGTGGCATGTGCGTCAGTGTGTGCATGTTTTCACTCTGCTGCGTGCGTGTGTCGGCGTGTGTGTGTGTGTGTGTGTGTGTGTGTGTAAGAAAGAAAGAGAGCGCTCGTGTGTCTTTCTGTAGCCACGCACTCGGGTACTCTCACATATCTCTGTCCCCCAGGGGACGACGCTAAAAATATGTGGCTCCTCAAGCCTTCTGGTGTCTGAGCAGCGTCTGTCTGCTCGCTCCTCCATTGCCGTCCCTGCGGCCCTCCCTCCCCTATCGTTCGTTACTCTCGTTCCCTCCATTCCCTCCATTCCTCCCTCAATTACAACCCTCTTCCAAAACATGGCACCGTGGCGAGCACGCACACACAAACTACGCCCAGCTGTGTCCCCGCTCCACTTCCAGCGAGGATGACCTCTGCTCACCCACGGCTGGATGGAGGGAAGCGAAGGAAAAGAGAAAAGATGGAAGAGAGAGAAGGAATATAGAGAGACGACATCTGGAGTAGGGGAATGGTAGCTGCTGTTGAGCTAGAATCTTACATTTGCGAAACTATCTAAAATTATAACTGTGTGTTTACTTTATTATTTGCTTTGTTTTTTTGATATACTGATGTGAGTGTTAAACCGATCCTGTGATTTTGTTTTTATTAATTCACTCAAACCCTAGATAAAAAGCCTTTATATAAATTTAGGTGGTTTTATTGACGTACCAATAATCTCGCACTGAATATTTTAGAAAAATCCACCCTTGAATTTGAGTACATTCTGGGGTGTGGGGAAAAAATGTTCATGTTAAGAAGTAATCGTTTTAACGATATTGCAGATGGCATGATTGTTGATACTCCTGTTGGTAACACTTTGTACCTTTTGAAAACAGAACTTAATGTTCTCAAGTATAATTTCACAAGGTTGGATCATACCAAGAGAGAGAGAGCGGGGTGGGGGGAACAGGAACCTTTGACCATTAACAATCTGTCTCGATGGTGTAGACTCCTGTTTGAAACAGGTTTGGTGCTGCTGATAGCTTTTCCAAATCAAGTTGCTACTCCAAATTATTCCACAAAATGTCAACTGGACATAATGCATTTCATATCAAAACAAAGACTAAGCGACCCAAGATTTTTATTGAAGCTCACTGCTTTTTTTTTTTTTTTAAAGTATTCAGAATGCTCTGTCTTCTATCAGGTTTGGAAGAGAAATTGGCCCACAGCATCATAGGTTCTCCCCCATACTTGCAAGTATTTATAATTTGTTTCATGCCACACTGATGTGGAAGGATTGGTACTGTTCTCATCTGTTGGAACACATGGTTCCAGTTAAAACCAAAGTTTAGTGAACTTTACATGTTTACATTTCTGACGGTAGAAACAGAAAAACTTTATTACCTCAATCCCAAACATTTTTGCAAGTAGATGGTATCTAATAAATATTTTTTTTCACCGCCATTCTCTCTGTGTGTAGTGAGGAGATGAACGTGGTTCCTTTCTTCACCTAATGGCCTTTGGCAAAGTGAAACTATCCTGGCAGCAAATGTTCTTCAATTAAAAATACTTATGTGGTTATTTTAGTGTTGGATTATTCTACCAAAAATAAAAACTGTTTAAAAGCTTTTCACACGGCTGTATAATATAATATATTGTTTTTGTTTTCCATTAATGTCAGATCTAATATTGCTTCTTGAAGAATCCAGAAGTATAACTGTTATTGGTTATATTGGGCTAATTTCTAAGCTATTCACTTGGAAGTTTTTTTTATTTTCTCTTTAATTGTCCATCCAAAAATCTTTGTTACTTTCTTTTCTTATTTCCTGCATGAATTTCAAATTTCTCATGTGTCATGATCCTGGGTATTACGTTATAAATTTAACCATTAATTTATTCCTAATTGTGTTTTTCTCCCATTTCTACTTTGCTGCTGTTGGTGTGGCTTTAAATGCTCATGTATATACCGTACCGGCTTTACCTTCCAGTCTGCCACCATCGCACGTTGGTTACGCATTTGGAAACCTCTGACCTGACACCTGTTGGGAGCTTCTTTGTGACACCTGAGAGCTTTTATTCTGATGCCGGTTTTTCTGACACTTTGCATAGCCTGAAGATTTGTTTTTTTTTCCCATTTGATTTTCTTTTAAGTACTTTTGATTGCCTTAGGTATGAATGTTGGTATTTAAACAAACTTGCATAGCCTTGCCTGAGTTTTATATCAAAATAATAGTTTGCACTAAAACTGTAGCTATAGCGTCTGGGAGACAGTCTCCATTATGGCAAAAAATATTGCGTGTTTTAATAATTCATGCAGGGGGGAACCGATTGCAGTTTTTTGGCCGATCACCAATCGTTTAAAAGCCTGACCTGCTGATTCAGATTTTGGCAAATACCAGTTTATTTATTTTTTCTTCGCTGACACTGTGACACAGTCGTTGGCAACAGTGGGGTGACTATTATTAACAGCACACGTGCAGACGTGACCTTGTGGGTGATTGTGTCAGTCGGCCCTCTCCCACGGAGGAGCAAAAGGGGGCAGGGAATGATTTTCAGACTTCAGTAGAGGTTGATCAGTTTGGTTTCACATGTAAGTTTTGGCCATTATTCCGAGCACCAAAAATGAAGGAAATCTCATCCGATCAGCTGACCAATTTATCGGTGTCATTACTGGCAATCTCATGCCAGGAATTTCAGGACTGCACTTAAGAGTAATCATCCTTTGTTAAAAGTGATCAAATCTTTTCTTTTGCAGATATTGGCGCATTGGGAAAGTTTCAGAGGGCTGACTCAGCAGAGGCCGGGAAAGCATTGACTGCAACAGCTTGCACAGGGCGCGGCCGGGTGGCTCATCTGATGAAAAACTTCAGTGTTGACAACCCGGGACTGGCCCCATCCCACGGCCTTAAGCCACCCCTTCCCACAAAGCCTGACCACTTGCGCCTAACAACCACACCCTCCGTCAGGTAATCCGTTAACAACAATAGACGCCCTCTCACCCGGGTCCTAGAGTCCTTCTGCTTGAATTACTGCCACACAAGATGATGTAAGAAACCAAATGATCTCTGTTGCTCTGTTTCCAAAGCCTAAACAGGCAAAGGTTTAAATGTAAAGATTTATTTTAATATCAAATGCTGCAGTACTGTAAATGGTCTTTGTGGGAAAGAAATTCCAAAAACATTTGATTGTATTTGAATATTATGTTTTGAAAGTGGCAATTCTTTTACCTATTCCAAAAAAAATCAACGATTTTTCAAAAGATTTTTCTTGGATGCTTTCCACTTTGTATGATGAGGAGCGATATTTACAGTTTAACTTAATTAACACAATATAATGTCGCCGATTGCGTAATGTGTTTTGATCAATTTATGACATTTTCATTTTCTCCTAGCCACAAACACAAAGGCGGTGGTATTTTCCTCTTGGTTTATGTCTGTTTCAACAAAAGAGAAGGCCTGGGAAGGTACGGAGGGGTGAAAGCAGGTACAGAAGGGTCCTCCCTCACCTTACCGTCTCCTCCCAGAGGATACTGTTGGCTTGTTTATTTGTCACACTGCAATGTATGTCTCCCTCCGCCACCTGGCAGGAGTCTCACTGCGACTTGTTGTGGACCAATGACAGTGCCAAACGCACACTCATCTGTCACTCCCAGTGGATCAAATCCTGGCAAGTTAGACAGTTGGTGCCAAATAATCCAGCTCTGTGCTCTGCTGTTCTTTTTGCCATGCCTATTTTTGAGATGTGATTGGTTGCCGTTGTTGTTTTTATCTTTTCTATATGGATGCACATTTTGTAATGGGGAATTTGATATTAGTACAATGCTGTTTTTAAATATGAGGTATGTCAAAATCTCTGATGTAAAGGTTGAAGGGTGCAGTTCAATAAATATAATGTTTAAATCACATTTTGTAATGTATGAGTTTGCTCTCTGTCTCCATATGCATTAACCAGTGCTAATATTTGTTTTATCAGACATATGTCTGATGAAGTTTTCACTTTGACTTGACGAAGCTTCTTGCATAATTAGCTGCATAAATAAAATCAAAAATATTTTCTGAACCTTTTAGGCATAGTTCAAAAATATCCAGTAAGTTCAGGTTGTTGTTTTGGCGAGACATTACCTTAATGTTAGCCTGCTTCAGTTGTGTGTTTGGGACGACCTGTTGCAGTCATGTGCAGTGAGGTCCGTGACAGATAATGTTCAAACATATAAAACCCAAAATAGTACCCTTTTATTTCAGTTTTGACCTTAATCAAATCACTTAGTTTCAAAAGTTTTTAATTCCAGGCTGTCCAACAGGACAAAAGATTCAAGGTTAATGTAGATGTTTTTAAAATTTACATGTTAGCAGTTTTTTTTTTTTATTAAAATTGAAAATAATGTATGATCTTGTGACAGACTGGCGACCTGTCCAGGATGTACCCCGTCTCTCGCCCGGAACGTCAGCTGGAGATTGTCACCAGCACCCCTCCCAAACCCACTAGGGAGAAGGGTGTTAGAAGATTGATGGATGGATGGATGATCTTACCTTTATTTGTATAGGAAGTCCATCTGCCTCCTGTTCTCCATGAATATTTTCAAAATAATCCTTGTTTGCGTTTATTTTTAAGTTTTTAGTCTTCCCAGTGTGTAGAAAAGCACCTGTTGCCCATTGTAAATATATGGCTCAGTGCTGCCCCCTATCAATGTGACACTGTTCTTTCTGCCTCACCCTGTTCATTTTCAATGCCATTTTAAGGCCAAAGTGAGAGATTAAACATATTAGACAAACTGTGTTCATGTCTAATTAAACATGTATGTAGGTGATGCAAAGAGAGAGAATGGGAATGCACCTGCTGTCATTCAGTGTGTGATACAGCACATCACTGCCTCACCTCACTGTTCATCCAACAAACTGTTTGTGTTACCATTCCCCAAACAAGCCCCTGCTGCTAAGGGGTTAAAGGTGTTCCTTTTTCAGACAGGTGTCTCTCTGCCCTTGTTGTTGGAAAACTGGCCTCATCATGGACAGTGACACTGCTGCTCCAGCAGGTTCCAGTTTATGGCAGGCTGGAGGCATGGCGGTTCCAAAATGTACTCTCAAATATCTAACAATTTTCTTTACCTGTGAGTGAGTTTTGAGGAGTTTTCTGGCAAAGCACTGACGCACAGTAATAATCTGTGCTGTAATTTAAACTGATGATCCTGGATGATCCAACCACTTGTGTAAACAAAACAAAAGTAGCTGTTTGAATAATTCTCATAAAATGCAAACTAATGATTTTTCAAACATTCATGACAGTATTTGACAGTACTCTCTGATGTTGTAATTTAATTGATGTGATCTAAAAAATGACGTATGTTTAAATCTTAAATCATAGCATATAGATTCACATTCATGAACTCAGTTTGAATTTTTAGTTGAATGGCAGCAAAGTTGTTTACCTGCAGTATGCTTACTTTAAGGCAGCCTGTGCTTAGTTTTCAGTATGGCTCTCCACGTGCAGAAAACAAACGTTCAACAGTTTCCATCACTGAAATAATGATATAATTGTCCTGACCTTGTTAAGGTCAGTATTTATAATTCAAGACAAGATGGCTAGACTAAAATGGCATCCATGGGAGATTTACCAGGAGAGAGCCATGTCTGACATTTCCCAAAAATCATCTAAATGATTTCAGAAAGAAATTTAGACTTTTTGCTTTGGTGCTTTAGGGTCTGGATGATTTGCCTTTATTGATGGAGCCATGAATTTTGCTCTCTTGTAGAAAACCCATGAAGCTTGTAGAATGTCAGGCCTTCAGTCTGGGACCTTAAACTTAGGACTTTGGTTACAATAAGACAACGATTAGAAGCAGAACAGTGAGTAAATCTTTAACTTTCTAAAATCAGAACTTCTGAGAAGCTTCTGAAATAGAGTAGTCAAAGTCTGAACTTAAATCCAATAAAGATGCTGTGGCATGACCCGACGAACCGACGTACTGAGACAATGAATGAGGCGGAATATCTTTGGAATATGAAAATGAATCTCCGTTTAGTCAAAAGCTCCTTACAAACCGCTAAAAGCGTAGTTCAACTCCCTCCTCACTTACAGTGGAAATGCAATAAGCCACTGTACACATCTGATATAAGTCTAGATGTGTATCATTTTAACAAAAGCCTTGATTACGACCCCTTACATTGAAACTTGGAATCTAATTGGAAAATACCAAGACACATTACTTTCTAAAAACTCTTTATGATGAGTAATGGTTAACTGCGAGAGGCCCCTACTGCATCATTAACAAACTAAGATGGAGGTCTTTCTTTGATGCCCGAGCTAAAGATATACCTAGAGTAGATTGTGAGATATAAACCAGCACAAACGTATTTTTTAAAATAACTTACATTTTAAAGAACAAAAGATTGGACACTGTTTTGTTAGCCCACTTTTACAAATGCAGAATGACTTTTAAGAAAAACGGAAACGTTTCATCACACCACTATGGTAAATGAGCATCTATGAAACAAAGCAATGATGCAGCTTCACAATGTGCAGCAGCCGCTGCATTCTCCACAGGGAACACAGCGTGTTGTGCTCATGTTGTAGATCTGCTGTTTTTGTTGTTCATGTAGTCCAGAAGCAAACTGATCATCAAGCCTCTTTTCTCCCTTCAACAGGCTGCGTTCTTAAAAGCAAACGCACTCTTCTGCCACCATTATGATGTACTGTTTCAACTGGCGCGATGAGCGGCATGAATCTGGATTCGTGTTTTTTCTGTGTCTTCCAAAGAGGAGGAAATCAAGAAGTAGCTCACAGTAAATTGAGATATCAGAATTATATTCATGATTAAAAAGCTTTACAATGTTTTGTAAAAATAGCTATCTCAAAGCACTATTTTGTAGTTAGCAGGATGACTGCTTGGATTAGTGGATTTTCCCAAAACTGAAACAGTAACCCTATGAAAAGCTTTGCTACTGTGTAATTTTATAGTCAACGTAATCAGATCTGGATGAGAAAGCATTGCGCTGCAAATAAAACACTGCAGGCCAGATATACATTGATCTTCCATATTGTGTTTTTTTTTTCTTTCCTGGCCCAGTTTCACTCTTTCGAAGCAAAGTGCATCCCAGTCCCATAAAAACTACAAAGAGTCACTCATCTTTTCACTGGTCACACCATGTGGTAAAATATATTGTCTCTGTTGTGCACACTGGGCTCCGCATGCAAGCCCACTGAAAACGCTGAAGCACGCAACTGTTCTCCGCCGCTCAGATCTCTGTCTCCCAAAGAGCCCAACAATGGCCTTGGCTGTTCTCTGATGCGCAGAGACATCGTCGAGCAGTTTCCAGGAGATATCTGTGGCGAGTCCCCTGGTATGTCCTCCCACCTCCTCCCCTCTGCCCTACACACTTCTCCTCTACATCGAGCAAGCCGGGCCTCTGTTGTGGTTAGTGCCCTCCGACCGAAGTTAGGGGGGGGGGAATAAAAAAAGGGGGTTTTGTTGTTTCCTTGCAGGAGAGATGGACGTCTTTTTTTCTGCTTCACTTATTTCACAGCCAAAGAAGAGGGAAGAGAGAAGAAAAACAACAAGGAGGAAAGAAAGAGAAAAAAAATGCAGCACAGTGTGCTGTGGTGTTCCCCCTAACTGCCAATAACTGCAAACCTCCTCTGACTCCAACACCAGGACCATCCACAGCACCCCCAGTAGAGTAAGAAGGAGAGGGAAGCAGGACGGAGGGGGGAGCCGAGGTCATGTGATACGGAGAGCATGCGGGCACAGCTTCACCCCCAGGCAGAATAAACGGGGGCCTGCTGTGTCTCTCCTGCATGATTAATCTGGCTGAGGGGCAAGAGGACTGCCACGGCCCTGCCTGCATTAACTCCCTACTCTCCACACACACACACACACACACACGCCAACTCACAGATCAGCAGAAGACCCGTGGTCACACTGAGGTTGGAGCTCCAACTTGGAGAAAAACAGCAACAGTGGCTGTGCTGGAGAAAGTTTACTTCTGTCTCTCCACCAAGGACAGAGATTGGATGTCGCTTGCTTGCCGACATGACAGTGATCCTCTCACCCATCCCCAAGCCGAGCGGAGCTTCATGACGCGAGGACGCTCGATAGTCGTCTTGGTTTCTAGGTAGTTGCGGTTCTCGGTGACTCATCCTCTCATGTGACCCCTGTCTCCCAGGCAACATTGTGGATGCTCCCTGATGCCGGGCTCCTCTTTTTGTGTAATTTGTACGAGGCAGATGGGCCCGGAAAATGTGGCTTACTCTTCAAAACTTTTCCGGACAAAAGCACATCTGACAGTAAAAATCGTCATTACTCCTGAAGACCGCTGAGGCGCTTCATATTGTCCTGCAGATTTACACTCCGCTAATAGACAACGCTGTAGACAAGTATTGGTGTTATTTTTGGACCTCTACAAGACCAGAGGCGCATCTCCTGTCAACCATTGTATAAAATTAATGGGACAAAAAAAAAAAAAAAAGAATTTCCAATACAGAATTTTTCTGTGTAAAATATTAATGTGAACATCAGGCCTTTTTTAAAATGTAAAAGTGAGATACAACAGTCTAACTAGTAGTTAGCTTTCACAACTCTGAAAAGGTATGTAGATTTTCAACAATTACATTGTTGAATAGTAGTGATACGACATTCTACTAGAGTTATGGGAACTATTTCAAACAATAATTTCACAGAACCTCACTAAATAAAAATCCAAACTAACCCTTCAAGCACTTCATACAGACCAGAAGGAGAGGACTTAGTTTTGTGACGCCTCACTCTTTATAATGGAAACCCCAGAAGTCGGTCGGGTTCTTCTGGAGGTTTATTTTCTGTTAAAGGGAAGTTGTTCTTTACCACTGTCCCCACATGCTTGATCATATACCTAAGGGCTTCCTTAAGTAGATAGTTAGCATATTAGTTGCTAGTTAGCACAAAAACCAAATTGGAATGCATTGCATCATAAATAGGATTCAATTGGAGTAACTGTAACTGGATTGATGTAATTGTATGTTTCTGTTTACATATTGGATACATTTATCTTGTAAAGAGCTTTTTAACAACAGTTGTTGTTAATTGCCACTTTATAAATAAACTGAGCTGAATTAATAGCATGCTTTGGATCGTGTTTCGTGGATAGTCATTACAAGTCTGTCTGTCTAGTGATCAGTCTTGGCAGTTGTAGTGAAGGATGCAGCGGCTTTGCTGGAGATATTTGGTTCTTGAAAATGAAACCGTCGGAGCGGTTTTAGGTATGTTTGTGTTTCTGAATTGTCCAGAAACCTATGCACTGGTCTTGATCTGTGGCTCTGGTATTGTTCTGAAAAAAATACACCAAAAGGAGAACAAATGGCCAGCTCTCTCTTGAAAAAGAGATTTTTAAGCTCAATGAGACATAAAGGTTAAATAAAGGTTTATACAAATGTGAATAAAAAAATAGATGAAAACACAATAATATTATTTTGAGCATGACTATACTGCTTCCTGTTTGCCAGTGCATTCTGTCAGATCTCCTACATAGATTGCGAGAGTTGGCTTCTTGTTGAGGTACATTTTATTTCAATAAGTAAACATTTACAGTCAACTAGGAAAACAAATGGCAAAACTGACAATGACACGTTGAACTAAATGTCACGTAAATTTCACAGATTTTAAAGCAAAGTTGTGCTAAGGTGACCCTGGAGTGCTGGGTTTTGTTGAAAAGTGGTAGAGCAAGACTCGAGAGGCAGGCAGAGGGTTAACATCTTGCGGTCCGCTCCACATTAACTGGAAAGGAATGAAGTGTCAAGCATGTTTTCCACCGCAGCGAGACGGTCAAAGCCCTACCTCCTCCTCCTCTTCCTCCTCCTCCTCCTCCTCCTCCTACGGAGCAGTCACCCCTCAACCCTTCTCCCCCACATCACCCGCATGCCTCCCACACCCAACAACCTTCCCACAGCCATGACCAAATTATTTTCCAGCCTCCCGAGATTTGTCTTGCCAAAAAATAAAAAAAATAAAAAATCAGCAGCACAGTCCAGTCAGCTTTGGTTGTTGCTTCAACACCACAAACAAGACGATGAGTCTCCTTTTTGAAATTAGGTTGTGCGTATTCTTGATGTGCGCCGTAACTTGTTGAAGAAGGGCTTTGAAAGACCTGAAAGAGCCTCTACAAGCGCATAGCAAACTTAGGTGTTCTGATTTGGAGGGTCTGAATGAAAGTATTGGGGAGAGACAAGGTGAAGAGGGAGGAAGCGCGAGACGGAGCACTCAATGAGCGAGAGAATGCATGAACGAGGGGAGTGGAATGAGAGTGAAGAGAGACGGAACGAGGGATAGAGGAAAATAAGCCCCACCAGTGAGCAGGCCACACAGACCTGCCAAACTGCTAGAAAAAAAAAGCCCCCTCTGTTTTATTTATAGTGCGCTGTATCCATGGCAACCGGAGAGGTCAGGCAAGCTGGGCCTGTGCTTCACCCTGCTCCGGGGATTAGGATTTCACAGAGGTTCTCAGATGTGAGGAAGGTGGTCTAGAGCGGCTCACTGCTCGCCAACGCAGCCCCCCCATTATCATGTCTGGACCCACTGTGGGAAGTGGAGCTGGGTGGGGGGCTCTAGCGAAGGATCCTGGGAACACTGGGGATGGTGGTTTGGGAAGGTGAGGATTGCTACAGAGGGGAAATGAGCACATATGTAACAGTAGCTTCCACAGGCTGCTTTAATTTAGTGCTTTCTTTCAATGCAGAACGTATGGAAGTTTGTTATTTTAAAAATGTGTTTAAAGTTGATGTTAGGAATGAAGAAACTGTTTTTGTAAATTTGTTCTCATTTCTGGTAAAAGGCCAAAATTACATTTACAGTGCCTTCCAAAAGTATGAGTAGACTCCCCCCAGCATGGTGCTGCCACTATTATCTATAACCATATAGGGAGGGTGTGTGTTCAGTTAATATTCATAGTTGGTCTTCATGAATGATATTTACCAACTAGAAAATTTCTGAAGAAATTTAAACGGGGCCTGCCAAAGTGTGCCTGTCGGTTGGAACCCAGCCTTCTGATGCTAAAAATTAGCATCATTGCTAAGTTTAGCAAAAATAATCTTAATAGCATGTGGGGAATCACAAGCATGCTGACAAACATGAACTTACTCCATTCAATATGTTAAAACTTGTCGATAAGCTAAAATGAAAGTGCTGCGCATGTCAGTCACTGCCCTCCCTATGCATTGCTATGACAGGCCCCAATTAGGCAACTTCTGAGAATAAATGTTGCATCGATGTCATTTAGCAGCATATTTCTAACTTATCTTCATAGATTTGATTTATTCTGTGCTGCTCTCTTACATGAAATCCAGGTAAAATACATTTTCTTTTGTGGATCCAACACGATAAAACACAAAACAAAACACTGTGAATAATTATAAAATGATAGTCTTTTTTAAAAACTGTTCATTCTAGTACTACATATCAAAACATAAAAGTTCATATCTTGAATGAAATAAAATATATATATATAGAAATGTTCAGAAAATTAATATAATTCAAAAAAGACAACAACAAAAACTCCTTTCATGCTTTTGTATTTTTTGCTCTCTCTTAACAAGCTGAGGTCTCATCCTGACTTTTAAAATATCCTTGGATTTCTATTTTTTTATCTTTTTGCAAGAAAGCGTTCTTCCAAAACAATCCAGGTAGCTTGAGCGAAGCACTTGGACAAAGGAAGCTCAAAGAGGTGTTGGGTGATCGCTGTGAGGAATCTGAAAGGAGATGAGGAAAAAAGCTGATTGCACTGCAGGAATCACTTGGTGTGACTCCAGCAGAGACCTCCAGTTTCCTTTAGGGGCCGAGTGCCGATGTTGCTAGGCGACGGATGATGCTAGGTTGGAGTTGCCATGCATGGATGCTGCTGAAAACCATACTTTGGAGTACAAGAGGACTCAAACTTTAATAGAGCATTTACCAAAGGATTTTAAATGCTGTCTTTTTTAAATTTACTCATAATTGCAACTCCAAATTAGAATAGGTTATGACTCCTCTGTTTCTAGGGTCCCATCTCATCATCAAATGACCTTTGAACATGTTTAGTGTCTTATGATTACTAGAACCTTTTTAATTATTATTTATTATCTTTTCTGTTAAATAAAAATAAGCAAGGTAGAATATGAAATGTATGTAAAACTTTGATTCAAGCTGGCGCAGTAACTGATCTGAAATTCTGAACTGTTCAGTACATTTCAGAGAGTATACAATAAGGGGTCCGTTATTTTAAATCAATAACTGATTAGAATATTTATTTTTGATGATATTTGTACAAGTGCATGCAGACATAGAGAAGTTGTATCTTCAAAGAATATTTAAAAAAAACAAGGTAGCGAGTTTGACACATGCTACAGCAGCAGCACTTTTCCTTTTGATTCAGTTAACTTTCATTTCCAAATTCAATCAGTTCAATACAGCTGAAACCAGCCAATCACTTATGAGGACCTTTTATTTAAACCTCTGAAGGCATTTTCCACAAATTCTTCTGTTCATCCTTCGTGTTTAAGATTTGTTGTGGTCATCCGTATGCAGAGGCGATCAACATTACTACTAAGGTATCAAAATTAAGGAGCTGTTATGTGAAAGGCTGCTTTAATCCTCTTTTTGCATCTTAGTGCTAATCACTCGCTGACACAAACCCCCAGTACAGCAGCAATTCAGAAAAAATGCATTTTTGCGCTCTTAGAACTGTATTATAATGCACATTACTGTAAATAGGTTTTTAGTAGAGTCAGTACACCAGATTAGGTGGTGCGAGAAAAAGTCCTTCAGGCAGAGTAGCCACTCTGAAGCCCTTTCCTCCACTCACAGTTCATCTGCATGATGCGGTTTACTTACTTCACCATCCAGAATCGTATATTTTACAAAATGTTCTTGATATTGTCTCTGTAGTCATAAATGTACTTTAAAATATGTACATACAGTACAGACCAAAAGTTTGGACACACCTTTTAATTCAATGAGTTTCCTTTATTTTCATGACTATTGACATTGTAGATTCACACTGAAGACATCAAAACTATGAATAACACATGTGGAAATATGCACTAAACAAAAAAGTGTAAAACAACTGAAAATACCCCTTATATTCTAGTTTCTTCAAAGTAGCAACCTTTTGCTGTGATTACTGCTTTGCACACACTCTGCATTTTCTTGATGAGCTTCAAGAGGTAGTCACCTGAAATGGTTTTCACTTCATAGGTCAACCTGTCAGGTTAATAAGTGGGATTTCTTGCCTTATAAATAGTCATGAAAATAAAGAAAACCCATTGAATTAGAAAGGTGTGTCCAAACCTTTGGTCTGTACTGTATATTTGACATTCATTTCAGCAGAGTGAAAAGTGTGGAAGTCGTTGCCCAAGTTTTGATTCTGATCTGAATAGACTTGTAACAGACAACATGGATGGATGTTTGTTCATTGTGCTTACTTCATCTGATGAGAAGTGGATGAAATAACAACAGCAAAAGAAAATCACCCTTTACATGCTGACAATAATCTTTGATCCGTAATGATGCAATAAAGGAAATCTTTATATGGACAAAAAGTTGGTCCCTTTTCTGTAGGATTTTCACTCAAATTATTAACCAGCAGACTTTTGACACTGTCATATCTAAATGTTTCAGTCTAAGGTGTTACTAAACAAAGCCTGGATGTGGCAAAGCACATGTTCATGTCAGTCAAGTTACTTAAACACAAGAACGTTTGAGTGTTGAGCCTTTCTGACGAGAAAACCTTTTGAGTGAAAATCCACCAATAGTTCTCTGCTATGTTTTTATAATATCTAAAAGGAGAAACTGTTTTTATATTGTATGAAGTAGTAAAGCAAGTTAATTAACTTCACTCTTTGTTTTCTAATTGTAATCATTTTTGTTTCATCTTTTTATGGATTATGTTGTAGTTTTTGGTTGTTTTGTACTGGACACGGAACGTCTCAGCCTCCCACAGGATGCTTCATACCGACCACGTGTCAAATAGTGCCCACCAGAGGGACATGTCATATCTGCTTTGACAATCAATTATTTGAAGAAGCTTTCTACATTCTACGCAGTGCACTCTAATAAAGTGTTGTTTCATGACTCCAATAACTTATTAGATTATTAAGTGGGTAGGAAATCTTGTGGGTATGTTACTGAAGAAAAAAAAAAACACCTGAAATGACTAGATGTAGCTACCCCATGTGTGAAAACGTTTTCATATAAATGTCAGTAAGTTACCTGTTGCTTGTTTAATGATAATGACCTATTATACAGAAAATAAACTAAAATAAAACAGAGCGGTAAAATAAAATACATCGTGTCCTTTTTTTACATGTGAGCTTGGCCTCAGTTCGTCTGTACATTTCTATTGTTCTCCTTTCGCTGATTTTGTCCAACAATTCTGCTGTTGTCTCTCTCGCTCTCTCTCCGCTTAGCTCATTTTCTTCGTCTCCCTGCAAATGGTGACCAGAGACCCCTCTGAGTAGGTCTGCCGTGGCAGGCTCAGCCCTGTTCTCCTCCGGTTCTGGTGCTGGCTGGCTGATCAGCAGGCCCCCGCGGCTCAAGCCACAGCTCCAGGACAGGCAGTAGTGGAGCAGACAAAGGACTTCATTCTCTACAGGGAGATTGGCGGTGTTGGTAGGACGAAGGGAGCGCTAGGAGATGAGGAAAGCAGGAGAGGAAGAGAGCTGGCAAGCCCAGCACGAGGGGTCTTATCCTCCCGGCTCAAACACATGCCACCAGCTGCTGCCCCCTTCCTGTGCTTTCATTAAAAAGCCTCCCTGTGCTTCACTGGGTAATCCGCATGCTTTACTGAAAGAGTGTGAGGTAAATACAGTATGTCTATCCCTTCCTCTGCTTGCATCTCCTCTGCTTTCCCATCTCTTCCCCTACAATTCTCTCTCTTTTTGTCCTCTTTCTATGCTCTGCTCCTGGCAAGTGGAGAGCGGTCCATTCTCTGTGCGTCTGTGGGTTTGTGTGTATACCTGTGTGTGCACCCACAGAGTCTGTCAGACTCTCGCCGTTTCCAGCACTCAGCCCAGAGCCAATGCAAGCATTGCCAGAGGGAGCGCCTGCAATGTAGGGCGCCCGGCGAGCTGGACGCGGGCAGAATATCAACGCCACGCGGCAGATCCTCGGCCCAGCAGCCCACCTGCTGACTTACGTGATCCAAATTCGAGGACGGGGTGGGGTGGTGTGGGTTAAGGTGCAGAGCGGGTAGCTTTGGGAGGGAGTTGGACTGGTGAGGTGAGGTGGAGGTTGAGGGAAATTGCCAGGTAGTTTCCAGACCCACTTCCCTGCGTTGCGCCCAATTAATCAAGGCTACATCTGTGTTGGATGGACCTCTTCCTCGAGGGGAGGAGGCGGAGTGGAAGCACTTTTTGTCTTCACACTTTAATGTTCCCGGTTCTGTTCTTGTGTGAGTGAACAGAACCACATGTGTGCGTGCGTGTGTGCGTGTACTACCTGTGGGAGTGCTCAGCGTGCATGTTAAATGCTTGAGGAATAAAGAAAGGTTTGTCTGTTTTATGAGTTCTTGTGACTAACCCTTTCTGGTTCGCTCGCCTCCTCCACTTTCAGATTATTCTTGGGGTTTCAGTGTCAGCAACAGGCCTGACCTCTCGCCCTGCCCCTTCCCGTGACGCACACACACACTCATCCACCCCTGCACGAATGCACGCACACACTCCTCTCCTGCTCTACCTGACCTCACCAGGAAAAGGATCATTTTTCAGCACCTGCATTTATGTTTACCTCGCGAAGCTCCTGGCGCACCTGGAGCTGAGATAGCCGCTCTTCTTTCATCTCTGCTCTGGAGCGTGGTTGCATTTTTTTTTCCTTCCTCCCCTGTTTGGCAGTTAAGTCTCAAGTCTCTTCCCAGTCTGATTCATATGACTAACCAGTGCAACAATACGGGCCAGCGCTTAAATTTCGAAGCAGAACTGCCGCTTCTGTTTGGATGCAAAATCCCAATTTCTTTTTCCAACATTATTTTAATTATCATAAAGATGTCCTGCGCTCGCTCTGTAGTTTAACTTTAATAACAAGATAGGTGCACAAGCCTATATCACTGTCACTGGATGTCCCCCCACCCCTGGATTTTAGGGTGATTCAGTACTCTAAATCAGTGAAACCTCTATCGCAAGCCATTTTACCTCCTGCGATAAATCTGTGCAGACGTGCCCCATCTTGTCTGCCTGTATATTAATGAAAGTGTGCGCATGTAGCTGATGATGGTGTGTAGAGGCCTGGCATAGCGTGGCGCAGTGCAGAGTGGAGAGGAGAGACAGCTGCCCTGACAGATGCCGGGAGGCAGGACCCCACTGGGAAGCAGAGGGAGGGAGCTGGCACTGCCTCACCCCAGCGGAAACACCATAGGCTGCAGAGGAAATGGGCAGGGGGACAAACCAGGGGCTCAGTGTGTGTGGGGGTGTGTGAGAGAGTGTCACTGTGTATATGATCTACTTTAAGAGGACCTTGGCAGTTGGTCATGTATGTTTGTGTTCACCTCTGATCCAGTACTTATGTCCAACCAATCAGGTGAGCCACGTACTTCAAGATTGAGTCAGTAGGAAAGATAGATCCTTGTTAGGAAGACGCAAATACAGGCAAGATCTCAAGCCGTATCTAAGGGGGAAAAAACTGGAAAATTAACAGAAGTTTATTTTCTTAAACAGCTCACAGATATTGCTATGACACTAGCCCGGTAAAAACCAGCTCCTTGTTTTAAGTTTTGCTTTAGGGGCCGGACAATTGGCCACTGAGAAACAATTGTTTGCTGGAGGAGTGGACTATGCCGAAGTCTTAAATTTCACCCAATCGTTAATGTGCATGCAATGCAGCAGTTCCACACTATGAAGCTTACTGGAAATTGTGTGCGCCCTAAACAACTATCCCAAACTGCGACAACATATCTATTAATGTTAGTTCAGTATTGGAAGTGTTGCCAACATGGACTGATCGGCTTCATTCACTGCCATTGAAAAAAATACAACCATGGAAGAAAATCTACGTCATCACTCACAACGTCTGTTCACTGGTCAGCCTGATTAAAATTCAATCAGAGAAATTGAGTTCAAAGGGAGAAATCCCAGACAGAGCACTGAAGGGAGATGAGAATCGAGTGGAATGAAAGCAAAAGCCAAGCTACAAGTACATGTAATACCAGACATCCACACTTCAGAGGAGGTTTATAAGTGAATATTAATTAAAAATACTATTAAAAAAACATGGAATCTACTTCAGTAATTTCATTGAAAAACCTTGTATATAAATTTATTACAGACATATACTGCGACATAATTTCAAGTGTTTAATTAATCTTTCTAAATTATTTTGGTTTTCCAGGCCAAAGCAAAGAAATTAACACAGAAATGTGATATTATGACCTTCACAATCTTTGGGAAAATTGCTGACTTGACAGTTGTCCAGAAGACGATCACTCTCCACTTCCACAAGGAGGGTAAACCATAAAAGGTCACCGCTGGCTGTTTATAGACTGCTAAATCTGAGCATGATAGTAGAGAGTTGACTGAAGGGAAAACTTGAATAGAGGTAAATGCAGATTTGAGAGGACAGCGAGTCAAAGTCTATCTTTTGAGGGACTAAAAGGGGTTTATATACAGACTGTGGCTACAGTCAGAAAGTCAGAAGCTAGCTCGCAATGTTACGAGTGTGGTGACATTTTCAATACATAGGCTACCACTGTCACTCTCCTTGTAACAAGCCACTCTTGAACCAAAGACAGGATCAACAGAATCTTACTTAAAGGAATGAATGCTTTTCATGAGTCCTTTTTTCACACCAATTTCATTTAAAAATCAATTTACCAGAGTCAGGAAGAAAACTGGCGATGCATAAATTCCAAGTCACTTTAAGTGTGAAGTTTCCAGTGTGAAGTTTCCAGATTCAGCGAGGATTTGGGGAGCCATGTCACCTGCTTGAGGTGGTCCACTGTGTTTCATTAAGTGAAAAGTCAGCACAGCTATTTGCCAGGAAATTTAAGAGCACTCCACGCTTTCCTCTGCTGAAGAGCTTTCTGGAGATGTGGATACCATTTTCCAGCAGGACTTGGCTCCTGCCCACACTGCCAGAAGCACAAATACTTGGTTTTATGACCATGCTATCACTGTGCTGGATTAGCCAGCAAACCGACCTGACTTACACTGCAAAGAGAACCTGTGGATTATTGTCATCAACACCTGACTAAATAGTGCAGATGAGGTGTTTCTATAGCAACCTTACTGAACACCTCAGCACAGCCAAAGGGTTGATCACCTCCATGATCAGCTGCACTGATCCAAAAACTCATGCAAATGGAGCCCAGACCAAGTTCTGAGATTAATTACTGAACAGTGCATGTAGATAATTTTCAATAATAATAATTGTCCAATACAATCTCTATTTTGTTGGGTTTATGTAATTTATTTATATTTGGAAATATATCACTCTGTGTGTCATCAAAACTAGGTAGTAGTTTCACCTTTGAATTTGAATACTTAATTCCAATCTAACTTTTTCTGATATTATTTCTAATTGAGTTGTCCATCGTATATTTATTGGTTTTTAGTAAGCCTTTATTGTTTGCCAAGCTGATTCACAGCAGAGGAGCGTTTATATCATAGAGGCATTGGTACTTTATGTTGTGACCTTAGCAACCCTCAGTTCAGCTCCAGGTCACGGCACTATTTAGTTTGAATTATTTACATTTTTGCTTAATGTACTCCTGCCTCTGCTTCATTTAACAGGGATTAAAAATAGGCAAGTCGTGCAACCTTTTTCCCCCTGCAAATGCATTTCTAGACAAGTAATAAAAAATATGTATCACTCTTTACCAGTGATCGCCAGGAGTCTTTGATGTGACAACAACATTGTAAACTGATGTTAATATTACACTGTATTTGTTTTCTTTTAGTTTGCTTGTTTTGCTTTTGCAGATAGATTTTTAGGATAAATATTAATAACAAGGCACAAATGGCTACTTTATAATAGATTCTGTGCAAATGATCAATACTTCAAATGTATTATTTGCAATAATAAAGTTATTAGTATTTTATAAACAGTAGAAGCTCGCACATATAAGTGTAGTGTTCCCTTTTTTCACAGAACTATAAATATCTTGTTAAAATGTAAATATCTGCCACTCATGAAGAAAAATAAAACCTGACCTGTTCACATTTCTCACAGGTCAAATTCAAGAAGAAAACCAGGATGTGTGTTATATAAAGATACAAAATAATTAACACACAATAAACACCAAGGTTAACAAGGTTGTTAACAATCAAACAGATGCTATGTTTTGTGTTTCTGTTGAAATATGAATGGAATATCTGTATTTAGACACGATACAGCTGTAAAATATAATGTTCTGACAGCAGCAATTCTTTTGGTTTGTTTCTCCTCTAACTTCACACACACTTAGATGGAAACCATCTGGGAACTTCAAATTTATAAGTCTTGTCACACATTCTCAATAGGATCTATGTCTGGACTCTGGGCCATCTTAAGAATTGAAGATGCTAGGAGCTAAACCATTTCAGTTTTGTTGCTCTGTTTGAAAGGGGTCTTTATCCTTTTTTTAAAGTGTTTTGTAATAATTAGCAAGTTTTCTGTTCCTGCTGAAGAAAAGGCATACCCACAACATGATGTACTCAATACCATGTTTCACCACAGAAATAGTCAAGAGTTCAGGGATAATATTAGTTTTCTCCCAGGCATAACATTTAGCAAAATGTTCATTCATGCTGCACCTTCTATCATTGAATGAGAAGAATTTTATGACATATTCAAAGCCTGGGATTTGAACCCTGCACTTTTGTTCACTTTCATTCCCAACTACTGTGTTCCAGATCTCCGCCACTGTACTAGAAAAGCTTTATTTATAGTGGGATCAAATTAAAATGACAACAATGAATGGATGAATAAATGTCATGCTCTTTCTGTGCTTTTGTAAGGTGATGTATATCATTAATATCTGACCAGATAACAGTATTTTAACAGTAGCACCACTTTCAGACTGATTATGGACCAAAGATATGTGTGCTAACACCCAACTTTTGTATTTTTTTAACTTTAATAACACAAATGTGAAAAAATAAATCCATTAAAAGGCTTATTTTATGAACTTATTAAGATAATAACTATCTCTGTATCATACTTGACTCCAAATTGTTTTCTAATTTCAGAGCACATTCACATGAGAGTTACTGGATCATAAGTCTTTATCAGTTTGGTAAGATGGGCTTGTTGCTGTGCGTGCGCTCTTTAGTAAGTGTAAGGGATGCTGCAGACCTGGTTTGCACGCAGTGTGCAGAAAACTAATGCAGCAGCAGGGACGCACAGTGGGGAAGTGTTGCCATGGTGAGATGGGCTATCAGGCCCAGAAAGACCGTCCTTACCCGTCCACATGTTCACTGCAGCTGGGTTGGCTGCTGCTGCAGTCACTGATGTGTGGTCGAGGTAGACACACTGTTTTGCACAAATACAAAACACTAAAACTGCAACAATATGTCTTGGATTTGCACAGATAAGCAACAGCTACAGCAGTGATGCTCAAATCCAGAGGCTACTTCAAACTGTGCTTCCTTCTTCCCCCTCTTCTTCCGACACAGCAGCTGACAGAATGAGATGTCCTCAGAGATCTTGTCCACTGGGACCAGCAATGTGGAGGCAGAGCCTGCAGAGAGGAACAGTGACAGTGTCCAAGCACAATGTGTCTACTAAAGTCATCTGTGTGTGACGGACTAAGGAAGCAAAGTTTTTGTTACCCTGAACATTGTTGGAGAAACCATGGATGTTGTGTATGTGCAAAGACATGAGTGTACAGTTCAATTTTGAATAAGCTCATTCACTTTCTTGCTGATAGTAGATTGCGATGTTCAGTTCCACTGTTTAAATACATAGTTAAATTCAAGCACATTTATTTCAGATGAGCTTCTATGCTGGATCTGGCATGAAAAGTTTAAAATCTGATTAGAATTTTTGTGCTTTTATCTTAATTTGGTCCCAAATCCTGGACCAAACAGTGGTAAAAGATTGATTTTTAAACCTACTAGAGACCCACTTGCATTACGGTACTTTTGGAACTCATGCTTCTTTGTTTCTGGGCATGGCTTTCTTTTTGTTACAGTTGTTCCTTTAAATCAGCAACACTCTCATGAGGTGTTGGATTTCAAACTGAATTTGTCCTGTTGTTCCTACCCACAATTCTACACCTTCCCCTAAATAGCAGCTAGAGGATCGCACCTAAAATGTCTGTGCATGTGTGTTTTTGTGTGGATGTCTGTTCCTTTCAGTTTACCACACGTTTCCTATTGATTTCTTAACATTATCTTTGTTAAATATGCTAGCGTCTCAAAGTAATCAAAACTCATTTCTGCAGTTTATTTAATTTGTATTATGACTGCCACGGTAATTTCAGTGTCTGTATTCTGTTGAAAGAAAAGAAGAAAATTGTTTTAACAGTCTACAAAATAAACACAAGTTGTACCTGTCTGGAAAAGAGGAGTTAGACTGCACAATAATTTTTTTTCTATTTTGTAAATGTTAGTGGCACAGTTTATTTCTTGATTATTAATTCAGTTGTGCCATTCAGTTTTGTTTAAATTTGTTTCGGTGATATGGGTGCCAACACAGAGAGAGTGAAAATATGGCTGGACATGACTTCTACACTAACAATATTGGACTGTTATCACTTTTCATGTGTCCAATTGTAAATAGAATATACTGAATCAAAAAGTAAAACTTAGTTGCCAAAAAAAATATATGGCATTTTTTGTACGTGTAAAGCCAAAATAAATGCAGGTTTAAAACATCTTCTATTGGGGAGGACTGGCAGATTTTTACATGCTTGCGGTATTAGCTTGGAGGAGGTGTAGAAATGACCAGTGTCTATTTCAACACAATTTTAAAGCAAAACGGAAGTGAATGCAAATACTGTTCATATTGATCAGTATGACTGGATGGCCACATATGCATGATCATGTTAACAAATAACTTCCATGTCTAACAAAAGATGTTTAAAAATTATTTTGTACAATGCTCTTCCTATTAATTTGCAACAAAGAGGAAAACTAACCCTATTCGTGACCTTTGGTTTGCCCCAGGGATCCATTCTGGGGCCTGTGCTCTTCTCGCTTTACATGCAGCCGTTATCTGCCAGTCACTCAAAAATTCTCCACTCTATAAACTCTATTCACAGCTGCCTAAAGGACATTAGGAATGGCTCTCTCAAATATTTTTTCCACCTAAACCGAATGGATGTCGTTATGTAATGTTTCACTCAGTCTTTGTCTCCAAGCTGGAAAAATATCAATCAAGTATCAATATCAATCAGTCTTCCATGTCCTGCTTACACCTTGTAAAAAACTCTGCTGCTAGCTTATTGACAAACTCACACAAACATCAACGTTATCACTGCTGTCCTTTTATATCTGCACTGGCTCTCGGTTCAGCTAAGGTTACAGTTTCAACTGGTTCAGCTAAGGATACAGTTTAAACCACTGCTGTTTGCTTTTAAAGCACTGAATGGCCTTGCATCAACCTATATATCTGAACTTTTGAAAACCCACCAGCCCAGCAGAACTTTATGGACTGCCGGTCAATATCTGCTGGAGGTGCCTCGCTCTGTGGGTGAGCAATGAGGGGACTGGTCTGTTTCTGTGGCTGGCCCAACATCTTGGAAATGTCTTCCCATATATGAACTGTTTTTGTCCAAAGCCAAACTTAAAGTCATTTATTTAAAAAGGCTTTTGATGTTTGACTTTTAGTACTTTTATGTTTTATTTTAATGTGGTTGTATTTTCTAGCTTTTTACTTGGCACTGTTTCAGTTTTAATGTGTAAAGTACTGTATTTATTTGCTTTATTTTGTAAAGCATTTGGCCAATGCAAGGTGTTGTTGGTGGGTGTGCTCTAGAAATAAAGTTTGAAGGATTGATTAATCACCTGTTTGCTGTTGTTTTTCAACCAACCCCTCAAAATACATCTCTGTATCCTTTTAGGTGTAATGAGAAGTCCTGAGGTCATGCAAAGGGCCTTACCAAGATGGCTACCAGCCAAACCTGTGATGCATAAAAGTCAACATGGCATTATTGCAACCATTGGCAAAAATTGCTTAGTGCAGTGCACAGCTAATAACTCAAGGCTCTTCCTCACTGCTCTTCTCTATTCATTACATGAAGAAAAGGTAAATTCAGATTATATTTTCTTTTTGTGAATAAATTAAAGGTATTACAATCATTCAAATCTAATTTCAAATTCTGCATATACAACTGGTATGTCTGTGTATGGGAAGAGTTTAGATTTGAAATATCAGACAGCAGAAAATGAGAGAAACAAGGAGAAGATGTGTGTGCACAACCAAGACTGAAAATGTCAATTTCCCAGCGTGATGCCAGCATTGATCCAGTGTGACAGAATGGGTTTCATTGTTCATCACAAAAGGAAGCAAAGCATTTTGTCATTCCACAGAATTACTTAATTGTTCCACACCCTGCTCCACAAATTAGAGTAGCATTGTTGCGTAAATGCGCACATTGTGAAGTCACTGTGATCTGTTGCAGAGGAGTGCATTCGATGATGTATCTTATTTTTTGTTAGTACATCAGCATATTGTCTGTTAAGCTGCCAAAAGTGCAACAAGGGGTACCAAGCAGCAACCCATAAAATGTTTTCAGAAGTTATTGCAATAAATGCTGTCTGCACTTTTGTAGATGCTAAGACCACTGCAGCAAAATGTGTTAATCAAAAAACAGGAAGCAATGACAGTGGGGTGTAGCCGGTGATTCCAACTTATCAAATGTAAAATTGTGTAATCTTTCATTTTCAATGAAGAGAACAATATTATATTTGAACTTCAAATGTTATTTTAATAAGGTTACATGGTGGCAGAATTGGTATCACTACTGCATTTTAGCAGGAATGTCCTGTTTGGAGTCTTTTTTGCATCAAATTTGCATGTTCTCCTTGTGCATACGGTGGGTTCTCACAGGGTACCTCAAGTGTCCCTGCAAGGACAAGTGGGTTAGAAGATGGATGAATATTAATCTGAAGCTACTCTTTAACAACAAATGCCCTTTATCCATCCTTATCACTGAACGCTTGCGACAACCCTTGTTGCACAAAGCTGCTTGCACTGTTTTCGTCTCTCCCTCGGCCCCCTCCGTCCTGTCGCACTTTCAGACACGCCCCTGGTCACGCCCAGTCTTCCCCTGAATTCACCCGATTGGTCCGCTGTTCAAACTGGTTCATTTCCTGTTTGTCAAGATGACCGTTTCCCTCCAGGCGGTTTCATAGCAACAATCGCCGCCACCAACGTTGACGTCACTTGCTGGAACTATTAAAATTAAATCCAAGGATGTGTAATTCCTCACCTGTTCCTAATCGCATCCGAGTGGCTTCAATTAACGTGGACCGATAAAGACAAAAAAAAAAGTTAAAATACATCAACTGTTGTGAGCCAGCCTCTCCGACGTGGGAAGCCGGAAGTCATGGGAAGTTTGTGACGTCAAAGATTTAAAAGTTACTCGTAAGTCCTAGAAATTCAACAAAAATTAAATGACCAAGAACTAATCATTTAAGCTCAATAATGATATTAAATTGTTACTTTTGTCCAGTGCAGATATAAAGAAAGGATTCCTGGTTCTGCTTCCTGGGAGACTGTCATGTGACCAGTAAGTCTATTTCTTCTTTTTTTTTTTTTTGTGATATGCATAATTGTAAATAAAATTTTAAATTACAAATTTTAAATTCTGTATGGGAGCCTATGCCTGCTCTGAGAAGACAAGAAAAGAATTCTCCTTTTTAAAAAATTTTTAACAAATACTTTTTGTCTTTAATTGTACTAAAGGGTCAACAGTGAGGAAGTGTATGGTCCTGGTGTGATTGGTTATAAAATAAAAACAAAAGTAAAATAACTTTGCAAATGCTAGTTGTCAGGAGGGATATGTGGCTGGCATCCCATTTAAAAAAGAAAAAAAAAACTTGTAAACCGTCACACACTACTGCGACCTAAATCAAGCCACAAATCAGTTTGAAACTAACAGTCTCCATATGTAGGGCCATGGATTAGTTGCATTAGGACCAGTACTCATTATCTGCCTGGTAGGACATGTACTGGAATACTTCATGGTGGCTTTGCCATCCACTTGAGAACTCCCACCAAATTCACACAAATATCTCAAATCTCTGGTCAAGAAGGCCCAACGAAGATTACATATCAACTGGGATTGCCTCATAAACTGAAACATTCCCAACAGCTGCTGGTGTCTGTTCACTGATCCTCTTTGGAAGCGTTCATAGGACACTGGTGTGTTATGGCAACAGCTCTGCATATGGTCATAAAATCTGTGCAGAAGACCACAAACATAGATCGTCATACTCTGGAAGAAATGTACACCAATTGCTGTCTGGGAAAAGAACTTCAATTTTAACTTGAAATTTTCATGTGATTAATCCTTTTTCTCTTTTGAAAAAGAGCCACTGACAAAACTGTTGCTGCCACTGACTCCATATACATGTTGCTTTTCTTTCCAAGGATTTTACTTCAGGCTCAGAGTTTATCCTGGTTCAAACCACACACAAAAAAAAATCTGCTGCTACAATTCACTCCTAATTTAGTCTCGGACAGAAAGACGTTCTGAACGTGTCTGAACGTGTGTTTTTTTTTAATGAGTCGTCTTTGTCTTCTCAAACAGACTCAGCAGCAGATGACTGCTGCACTGGGTTCTGTTGGAGTTTGGTTTTTTTTCATTTGAAGAAGAGTTTTCTCTCCACTGTCGCCACATGGATTCTCTAACTGAGTATTGCTACAAAGTTAACGTAATGCAGAGAACCTTTTAGTGGTGCCAGATGTTCGTTCAGGAGATGCAAGTGACTCAATGCAGTGGACGGAGTTTCCTAAAATAGATTTCTTTTTTACCTAGTTGCATAATAAGATAGCATTAATTACTTTCTGTTATGACAGGGGTTGATCTGAAATTAATGTTATTGAATCTGTTTAAATTATTGAATTAAACAGTGTAGTTGTGCTTATACATTTATCTTTTAAAGTGTGTTGAAATGACACTTCCATCCATCCATCCATTTTCTGTTCACCCTTGTCCCTAATGGGGTCGGGAGGGTTGCTGGTGCCTATCTCCAGCTACGTTCCAGGCGGGAGGCGGGGTATACCCTGGACAGGTTGCCAGTCTGTCGCAGGGCAACACAAAGACATACAGGACAAACAACCATTCACACACACACTCACACCTAGGGAGAATTTAGATAGACCAATTAACCTAACAGTCATGTTTTTGGACTGTGGGAGGAAGCCGGAGTACCCGGAGAGAACCCACGCATGCACAGGGAGAACATGCAAACTCCATGCAGAAAGACCCCGGGCCGGGAATCGAACCCAGGACCTTCTTGCTGCAAGGCAACAGTGCTACCAACTGCGCCACTGAGCAGCCCCTGAAATGACACTTGTTAAAGTAAATTAACTGATTTGAACTAAATAGATCTAAACTGTCTTAGCGTTAGTTGTATGCCTCAACTATTTCCCTGCCTCTAACAGGCTGAAAAATGCAGGTGTACCCTGTATTTTGTTCTATCCATCTTCCTATCTACTTCTCTGTTCAGTCTGAAGAAAGCATCCTTACAGCAGTGTGGAAATAGTTCAGGATGATGCAAAATGTTAGTGTTCCATCGCACATAAATATTAGCTAGTACTGCTTATAGCAGTACATCAAAGTATATTGATAGGCCTAAGGGGAGATACTGCACACCTTAAAAAAAGTTTTTACTGCTTCAGAAGTTGCAGTAAAAATTATTATAACCTGGTTCGGTTGAGTTATTACAATTTGGATAAAAGTAATGTTGGAAAAAAAAGAATCCTGTGGAGAGGCGTTGGAAAGGCACGAGCTTACCTGAACTCTCGGCTTGCTCTTCTGTGCTTGAGGCTTAAGGCTTGAGGCGGCTCACCTAAACCTACAGTATTAGAACTGAGCCCCTCATGTTCATGTTGATGTTGTGGGAAATGTGAGCCTCCAGTCTGATAAGGCAGAAGATCACATGGAATAAAACTATGATATTGCTAGTTCAACAGCACAGATTTGGCTCATTCTATAAAAAAACAAAAAAAACAAACAAACAAAAAAAACAGGGGTTCGGTGAAATTGCAAAAGATTTCTTTCGAAAACACGTTTATGGGCTTAACTGTCATCACAGAGTTGCATCTTGCCTCCCCACTGGCTCATAAATGCATTCTAACCATGGTTGTCAAACTGTGGTACAAATACCATGGGTGGTTCTTGGGCTGCCATTAGCGGAACACAAAAGAAACTTTGGAGTTGGAATTATTCACAAGATAAATGCAAACAAATTAGCCGAGATGAGATGGAAAACAGCAAGTCATGGACGAATACTGGTGGCAACTTATGCTGGTCCAAAACTGCTGAAGCTAGAGACTGTAGCTGAGAATGATTTCAAACCTAACTCTCTCCTTGAAAACCAATGACCTTTGCTAACTAATATGTTCAGTAATCAAACTACATGCTATTAGCTTTTCAAGCTAATATTTATCTGTGTTTGTCAGCATGCTGTACTTCAAACACCACAGCAGAATATTTGTTAGAGGAGGTTGTAACTATACTTTGGAAATTTGAACAAATACAAATAATGAGCGCAAACAAACTTTTTTTTTGTGGTAATTAAGTTGCTGATATTTCCATGTGTGTAAATCATGCGTCATGCAGCTGCATCAAAGAAGATATGTTACTGTGTTTCTACCTCTCATAGTTTAGAAAATAATACTGGAGTACTCATGATCAGTTAATCTATCAAAGCTTGGAAGGCATATTTTTATAGATCATTTTAATTTCTAAACTCTGTAAGATTTGTTTACTCAATAATAACGTCACAGAACATCACGTTACCCCTTTTGACAGTTTTATATGAAAGGCAGCCATGTTGGTTTCTGAGGTTAAGGTTTGTTAGAAACTTGTGATTCTTACCCTTAAAAAAACTGACTTCTATGTATCTGTCTGTTTATTTTTCCAATTTCAAGCTTGGAAATTTGGAGGATAGGCATGCCAAAAATGGATAAGAATGTGGTTTTTCTTTTTATATATGTATGCATACACAAAAATAGAAAATCCAAATCCTGTTGTTGTTTTACATATGTCAAAAGAATGATAAAGTTATGATTTTTTTGAGGTTTACTTGTTAAAACAAAAAGTTTAGAGCTGTTGAATTATCATTATTAATAATCATAATTATAACTGTTTGAGTCCTTCTTTGGCTGGGTGCCTAGGATCATTTCAGTTGTCTGTCCGGCGTTTGTTTTTGTAAATTCCGTATCTGCTTTGTTTCCCTCACGGACGCCCAAAAGTCACGAGAAAGAGAAGCAAAAAAAGCTGCAAAAGTAATGTAGCGACATTCACACTCATCTCCTCTCTCCATTCCTGGGGGAGGATCCATTGCTTCCCAAACACACATCACTGCCTGAGGGGCAGAGTGACGTTCAAGCAGCACCATTTCAACACACTCGCATGCAGACAAGAACGGGTGTGCACACACAGAGGTGTGTTTGTGCTGTCCTACTGCAACACCCCAGACCATTGATTAGACAATGCTGAAAGTCAAACGGGCTGACCACAAATTAATGATTAGCAGCAAACAAAGATATGCAAGTGAGATTTTCCTTGCAGGATTGAGTTCAGTAAGTTTTTACAGGCGTTTGGTTGAATTCTGTTTTCTGCTTGTTTTCTTCGAGAATGCAACTAAACTCTTGGTTGTTTCACTTTTGTTTAAACTTCACAGTCTGCCAGACTCTCTCCCACTAACCTTATCTCTTATTTTATGTCCTTCCCTTTCTTTGGAGCTTTTCTTTGTCTTTTACCTCTACTTTATATTGCAGCTGCATGCCTGGTCCAGTCCTTTCTCCGCTTCCTGTAATCCTCACTGCCTATGTTTTCTCCTCCTGTCCTCCCACTCTTTGTGGACTCTCTTGCCTCACACCTTCCTCCAACCCTTTGACATGCTTCACTTCATGTTATAGGCGTCACATGCTGCCTCTACGAACGGTGTGCGGACAAGTATCCGTACGCATCTCGAGTGTGACCATTTTCCGCAGGAGGCGAGCGTGAAGGAAGGATGAGAGGGAATGAACAAGGAGGGGAGAGTTTACGCATGTAGCCCTTAGTTTGTTAATAATTAATGTGTCACAGGTTTGCAAAATTGCCTCACGTTCTTCTCGCTCCATCTTCCCTTCTTCCTTGCTCCCTCTGGCTTTCCTTTCTCTTGTTCACTCTGTCTTCTTTTTCCTCTTCCCTCGTGGTTTGAGTCCCCTCTCCGTCTCCATGTTTCCCTAAAACACACGGCTCTCTCTGGTGTTGCTGGAGGATGAAATGCTAATACACACGTGGGGAGATTTCCCGATTTGCTTGAGCTGGGCAGTATATAAAGAAAAATCTCAAATTTTCTTACTTTCTCTTTCTTGTGTATGTTGTGGCCTTCTGGTTGAGTTTCATCATAAAGAACATTCATATAAATCAATAAAAAAAGGCCGTCAATAAACATAAAAGAAGGTCTCCGTGGTCTCCTCTTGCTGCAGTGGCCATCACTATGCCAGCCATCTAATGCTTTAGGGTGTTGGACTGCGCAGGTGGCAGGTGACACGGATTTCAATAAAAGGGATTATAGCTGTGGGGACTGCAGAGAGGAAAAACAACATGCTAATGGATGCCAGGACGGTCAAAGACGTGACTTCAAAATGTCCTGTGGATAAGAACAAGACTTTTTTTGTGACATTACATTGATTCAGTATGTATTGATGCAGTGTGAGATATTATTTCAACACACGAGCAAAACAAGTTTTACCATCTAACTTGCGTCTTAATAGAAACTACTTATTTTCTAAACTGCACAGGCATGTATGAACACTGCTGTAAACATGCATTTCTCTCAAGCTCCTGCTTCTTTGTCACACTTAAATGTTTTAATTTTCAAATTTTACAATCAAACAAGAGAACTCAAGTTATCATCCATCCATCCATTTTCTAAAACCCTTGTCCCTAATGGGGTTGGGAGGGCTGCTGGTGCCCGTCTCCAGCCGGGCAAGAGGTGGGGTACACCCTGGACAGGTCGCCAGTCTGTCGCAGTTCAAGTTATCAAAAAAATCAAATGATGAATTAATTTATTAAAGAAACAAATAAGTCAATCCAAGCCAACGTGGCCCCTACTAAAACTATTACCTAGTTGTTTCACCGTTAACGGCAACAACAGCCATCATGCAGTTGTTCGGCTCTCTCCTTTTTGAGTATGTTTTAAGGTCATGCTACAGCATCTGTGCTAGATTTACGTCCAGATGGCCCTACTGCATAACCAAAGAGTGTTTATGCTTAAGATCATAAACTTTTGGCTGGATTTTTTGGTACGGAGAATTCATCGTTCCTTCAGTTAGGCAAGTCGTCCAGATCCTGAAGAAGCAAAGCCACCCAAGAACATCCAAGTTATGTTCTCTTTCTAAAATTCTGTTAGTCGTATACCAGATGGAACTGAATGCATATCTTTCATCATTTGGGGAAATGTGTAATGGGCCTTTCTGTTCATTTGGTTTAGCCATGGCGTTCTCACAGAAAGTTCTCCGTGTTCTCCCGGAAAGTCTCTTATTTTCCTGTCTCTTTCTTCTGGTTGAAAAATTAGCATTGATCTTAACTGAGGTAAGTGAGGCATGCAGTGTTTTAAAATTAAGCTCCGGGTTGTGTTTTGACCTCCTGGATGAGGTTTTTGATTCACTCAGGATAATTCCTGTGGGCTGAGCATTTATTCCTTTTTGACCTCTTCTATCCAGAAGCATCAATACTTCTGAGAAAATTATCCAACCCTTGAATCGAGGAACCTGTCCTGTGTCAGCACACTTCTGCACAAAGCATTAAGTGTCTGTTAAAGACATAATTTAATGTACATTAAATGATGACATGCACTTTGCTTCTCATCTCTTTTAGATTATTATTTTTTTGATTAGGAAATGTTCTGATTAAGCCTACTGCATGTTAACAGATTCTGTTTAAGTTATTTCTTGATTTTTTTTATTTTATTTTTTGAGTCAGGCAGTAATCAGGCTACGGAAACTGAACCAAATAATGCGGGTAATCATAGTTATTTCCTGATTTAACAAAGGGGTAATTATGTTTTCACATAGGGTTAGGTTGTATGGGATAGCTTTTTCTCTTTAATGTCATTAGAATAAACCAGGTTGGTTTTTATCTCGTTTTAAATAACCCGTCTTTTATTCTGTCAAGTTGGTGTGAATTTGAGAAAAGAATCCCTGTCTTATCTCCATCACAAGCCACTTAGGGTGCTCAAGTGGGTACTTCAATGTTCTGAAGTGTTATTGTGACACTTGAGCTTTTTCTAAAATACTATGCCAGGTCTTGCATGTGTAGCTCTAATTACTGGGGGTATCTTAATACTATATTTTTAGAATTGATGAGTTTCAAATGTCAATTAAGACGGGAGATATACCAACCAGAGTTTTGTGTCCAATGTCCAAACTCTTTCCTGCTTTGATTTACTGATACAGATTATAGTCAATTCCAGTTTCTCTTCAAAAACCTGTAATTAACAGGACTCAAAGTATTTGTTCTCTAGCCTTACTGCATGTTTTCAAACAAGCATACCTGAATGTGCCTTTTAAGCATAGCTTTAGTTCAAGCTGCTCTTTATTTGATCATTTTAAGTGAATATCCTTATAGTGTGTATTGTCTAAAACACTAATTTCTCTGCACGTTTACATAACTTCATGAGGCCATTACTCCAGGGTATATTTAGTTTCAAGCTGCTATTATGCTTGTGCGGACAGAGGCCAAGTGACAGCAATTTAAACAAGAGCTTGTCAAGCTCTTCTCATGTCTGGAAGGCTTTACAGTGTGTCCCCTGGCAGGTGCTGGACTTATGTGTCTCAGTAGGTGGACAGAGGACCGCCGAGTGACCTGCTCAGGACAGCTGCTGACATAATGAGGCCAGTAAACAAGCATCTGTCTCACCCACTGAAAGGTGAACCCACTCAGACCAGGCCATTTCCTTTTCCTTCTTCTCCACTGTCCCCATATGGCTGTAGATGGCAAAACTAGAGAGGGTGAAAATCAAAACAACTCCTGCAAAATTGAATTAGAGCCTAGATATGACCACCAGCTAGCTAATGCAGGAGTTTGAGACTCTTTTAAGACTCAAATACTTTCTTAAGACATGTGTTGTTTTTTTTTTAGGGCTATAAACTGCTTACTGAGGTCATACGTGAGTAGTTAACTTCTATTGTGACCTACTAAGTACTATAATCTTTTAAAAATCAATCTTACTAAGTTTATATTAATACTGACTAACAAACTCACCAGCAGCTTCAGTTGGGTACATGATTACTTGCAGGCATCTACACATGAAGATAATTTGCTACAGTTCAAACTGAGCATTAGAATGGAGAAGAAAAGGGGTTTCAGTCATTTTTGAATCTGGAATAGTGATTGGTGCTAGAAGAGCCGGTCTGAGTATTTCAGAAACTGCTGATCTACTGGGATTTTCTCTTTGCAGGGAATGCCAACAAGAGAACATGCAGTTGCCGTGTGGGGGAAAATGCTTTGTTTATGTCAGAGGTCAGATAAGAATGGTCAGACTGGTTCAAATGATAGAAAAGCAACAGCAGCTCATATAACCACTTGTTACAACTACAGTATACAGAGCTTAGTGTAAAAACAACAAAATCAATAGTTTAGACGCCTGGTGTTGGGATGTTGGTGTGGAGTTATTTTTTTCATCACATTTTGGGCCCCTTATTAGCAACTGCGTGTTATTTAAATCCCACAGCCAACCTGAGTATTGTTGTTAACCATTTCTGTCTCAGTGCGCTGATTTCCACTTCTAACAGGATAATACATCTTGGCTTTGAATCTAGATTATGCCACCATTGTGTTCAGCGATACATTTTTGGGATTTTTTTTTTTTTACCTGTAGCACGTACTTTAAAGTATTCTTACAATTAAATTAGACAAAATGTCATCATGTTCATAGATACTGTAAAATAACCTATGACCTACAAACATAGGAAGGCTGAATAAATAGGATTTACTGCTTCATGAGACAATAAATAGGGCTAAGGCTGTTGAAGAGAAAGAATAAGGAATATTTTTCACTCTTTTTCTGCAGAATGAGTCACTGTTGGCAACCTTACTCTCAAGCCTGATTGCCTTGTTGAATTTGTTTTTGGCTTGGTGACGTACTCCCTGTATCCCTTCTTGAGTGCCTGCTTCATGATATTCATGAGAAAATTTCATGAACCTTTGTGGTGTAATATTGGGGAAAAAGATACTGCATTATAGTTATTGGGCCCCCTGAAAAAAGCTTTGTTCAAGTTTTAATCATAGGAATACGAAATAAAGCCTTTGTAAAGGTAGATTTGGGTTCTGCAACACTGTTTGTGCCAAAATCCAAAGACAGGTAGCAGCTGCTGTTCATGCTGTAGAGGGAAGGTCATTAAGCATTTGGGAAGCAGAGTAGAAGAACTGGAGCTAGGTGGAGTGCTGACCAGAGAGTTAAGGGCCAAGCAAGAGAGGGAAGCAGAGCGTGGCGTATGAGCAGCGTGCAGAGCTGGAGCATTGCCTGGAGGTATAGGGGTGCGGCTCGCTCTGTAATGCTGTGTGCCTGCACCAGAGTCTTCGGTTCATTCCCATCGCAGACACGGGCAAAACAGTAAGAAGAAACATCTGTGTTTTAAATAAATCTGTTGCTTGTCACTGCTTGGCATTGACATGAAATGGAAAGGCTTCTTCCACTGTACTCCTTAAAATCTTTTGGACTGTTTCACCTGAAACGTAGGGGAACAATGCTGCCATGACACTTAAAGTTTGTCTTGGAAGGTCTTAAGAGGTATAGAATTTGATTCTAATATTTGTTTGTAGGTCTGGATAGATGCAAAGTAAAAGAAAATAAAAACTCAGGTATATTTTAAGACCTTTTTCCTTTCCCATTGCTTATTAGATAAATATTAGCAATCATCCATCTGTCCATTAACTGACCCCTAAGTTCATCCATCTGTCCATTTGTCCATGTCCTGACCCCTCAGTCCATCTGTCTGTCTGTCCATCTATCCAATGACCCCTCATAGTCAATCTGCCTCTCCTATCGACTCCTCAGTGTGGTCATCTCTGTCTGTCCATCTAGTGACCCTCAGTCTGTCTGTTAGTCCATTTATCCATTGACCCCTTGGTTCGTCTATTCATCAACCCCGTAGATTGTCCTTCCTTCTGGTTCTCCGTCCACCGACCCTCGGTGCATTTATTCATCAACCCCTCAGTCCATCCAGCTTAAGTTGTTCATCCCTCAGTTTGTTCATCCGTTCGGTGGGACGAGCAGTTGTCTTATCAGATCCTGTCTTGAGTACAACAGAAAGGCGAAACAGTAAAGTCTTGCATATTTCAGTTGAAAAACACATTTTTACTTACTTTTTTTGCTGATTTAAGGGGTATAGATTTGCTAAATTCAGCTACTTTGATGTGCTCACAATTAATTAATTATTAATTTGAGCTTTACAAACTAGCCATTTGGAGGTCATTTAGAATTCTTAAAATTTGATGTTTTAAAATAATTATATTAAAAATGTTGCACTGTTTTCACACATTTAAAGAAATATTCCAATTTGTGCGTGTGAGTGTCGTGTATCTGTATTCAGTCCCCAGAGTCAATAACTTACAGATCCACTGATGCAACTACAGCCATAAGTCCTTTTGGGAGAGATGAAAGATCTTGGTAAGACTTTTTTGCAGGATGAAAAATAGATTTCGTCTCTTCTGACTAGAGCACTTTCTTCCACATGTTTGCTATACTTCCTTCATGGCTTATGAAGGAGCCATGGAGGCTTTTTATGGCTTTCTTTCAATTAACTATTTTTTACTGTTTAAAAGTGCCATTTGGTTGGAGAAAGAAGCACATACAGTAACCCTGTGTGTTTGGGGTCGAGTTGAGGCTGCAGCATCATTTCAAAAACTCAGTTTGCTCACATATCGATATTGGTCTACAAAAGACGGAAAAATCCAGTTGAAGTGAGCGACAACATTTTCCAGAGTTGACAGTTACACTTGTAAACGTGGAGCCTGTCAGACTCTCTGCAACTGAAATATGCAGTAAGATGATATTTGAAACCACTCCCATCCTACGCAGGTAAACCCTACAGTGTGAAACTAAGCTCTAGCAAAACGTTCATAACAGTGTTACATATAAATAAGGATTATTCTGAGGGTTGTCCTGTCCAATCTTTTCTGAACAGAGCATGCATGTTACTTGTTCTCATTGTTCCCTTTTGTGGCTGTTCTTGGTGACTAAACATTTGAACTGTTGTACTTGGTTGATATTATTGAGCCAGAAAACATACACATTTCAAAGCATGACACTTAAATAAATCATTGTTGTTATTTTCACTCTTCTCAAAGCAAACAAGTTGAGCCTTTGGATACTTGTCTTTGTCCCTTTGTCATATCATAATTTTTAGTTAATTTTCACAAGTTAAACCCAATATTTTTGAACCTGAAAAGATGACAACATGAAGTGAACTAAAAGATCTAAAATAAAAAGCAACAGTGCCTAGATTTAAACCAAACTTGAGTAGTTTCTCCAATCTCCTTAGATTTAAAAAAAAAAAAAATCTTGTAAAAAGACAGTTGTCCATGCAGTAACTATCCAATAGGAAGCTTGGACCTATTTGCGCAGTTAAATTCAGGTGGCAGTTTTTCTTTTGGCCAGGCAGTGTACTTTAAAGATTTGTTGTCGTGTCAGCCTTACAGACCACTCAGGTTTTCTGGTCCAAGTTTTTTCTGCAACCAAAAGAGTCAGAACCAAACATGGAGAAGCAGCATTCAGTTCTGAAATCTGGAACAAACTTCCAGAAAACTGCCGAAACAATTAAATAAAAGCCAAAAACCCACCTATTTAAAGTTGTCTTTGATTATTAATAACAGGAACATTGATTGATGTACAGTATTTGATGTAAATTTGTTGATAATGCTTGATGACAGCCAAATGTAAGATGTGTTGCTTGTTTCATAATTGATGTTTAACATGTAAAGCTGCTGTTTTGCTGAAATTTCTTATACAAACAAAATCTACTTGACTTATCTACCTCTTCAAAGATTATTCCTTCCTTTAGCTAAACTCTACCGATCATGAGACTTCAAATCAAATATTTCACATACACCTGTGTTAAAAATGATCCATTCAGAAGTTCTTCACAGATTTTGTTCGGCTCTAATATGCCAGACAGACAGGAGGACACTTCTGTCCCTCATGCCACATCACAAGCATAGTTAAAAGTTCTGCTCCTCCTCCGGTCCCTCCTGATCCAAATGACAGAACCTCAGCAAACGAGACATATGAAGTCATAATAGTCATGGGATACGTGTTTTACACCTCTGCCACAATTAGTGTTGCCACTGCCAAATGAAAACCTTCATCTCTTTATTCTTCAGAGAAGCTGCACAGACACTGAGAGAAGGCCAGAGATGCAACACAGTGTTTTCCCATTTGACCGAGACCTGAAAAACAAGTCACACAGAGCAAAGGAAGAAACTGGTGGAAGCAGGATGAAACGGAGTAGGTAGGGAATGTAAAAAATAAAAAACAAAGCAAAGGGACAGGACATGGAGCAGAATAGTGAGTTCGGGGGGGGGGGGGGGGGGGGGGTTGTCACTCTCATTCAAAGGAGGTCCTTGACTTAATAGGCAGGTCTGGTGACTAAACCACTGGAGTGCAAACGGTGAAAAAGAGCTTTGGCAGATCTAGAGTTTTCCAGTCAAGCCACCCCTCCTCCCCTCTCTCTCTGCAGACAACTCAACAACTGGCTCGCAGCCTGTTTGCCTGACTACTTGCCCCCAAGCCATACCGCATACCTCACACCGCCATGGACAGAGCTCATGGCGCAGCACACCTCCATCACACCGCAGCGTTAACGGTTCCCCAGCTCAGCATATTAATAATGCAGCGTCTTCATCAACCAGACGGAAAACTGATAAAGTTGTGTGTCATCAGTACGTTGTGGGATCTTAATTTGCGACGCAAAAGTTCAAACATGGGCCCTGAATAAAATCTGTTGTATTGTTCGAAGTTTTTCTGGGGTTTCTATTAGAGGTTACTGTGAAGAATTTTTGCTTTTAAAATAAAACTGTAACTATAAGCATCTTTGAGTCTGATATTGCAGAACAAACTTTGTCCTTCTTTGGAATGAGAAAACATCAATCTTTAAAGTATCAAACAAGAATAAATCAAAATTGTTTTTCAAAGCATTAAGGTAATTTCAAAGCTAACTTTTAAACATAATCTTCACTATTGTAAATGATATGTTGTCTGGAAATCCAAAGTGCGGCTAACTGCTGTTGTAAACACAAAATGGTTTGTTTTCTTGCTAAAAAAAACTTTGGTGCTTATGTCTTTGGTGGCCATTGTATTATTCAGTCATTCCCAAACTTCCAAAGTCACCATTCGACTGAAAATTTTAGTCCAAAAGAAGAAAATAAATGTGACTGTTGTGAGCCACAGGCCTGACATTTAAAAAGAAAAAGTTGTAAAACATACAATATATTTGTTAGTGTTAAAATTAAGCAGGAAAAGTTTTTGCTTTGAAACAAAGAATAATAAAAGTTCTTAAGAACTGATTTAACAAGGGTAAAATTGACATTGACATTGTGTTTGCACTATTATGATGTTTATGGACTTCTTGGGCAGCTGAATCGTTTTCTCAACCACGAGACATCATATTTTGTGTGTGATCAGTTCCTGCCAAAACAAGAAACTAAAAGTACTGAATCCATAACTTCTGTTTTGGAAAACAAAAACTGATGCTTCACTGTTATTATTTGCCATAACCAAAATATGCATCGAAACAGCTAAACAGATAGTTTAGCAGAAGTCAGATAAGATACTGAAACATCTATGAGGGAAACTTCTAAAACCAAGTGCTGGTTAAAGGAAAGAAGCCTGAGAAAATGATGGGCTGTCCCTAAACTGACCCTGCAAGGTCACAAAACCTGAGCTTTGGTGTGTTAAGCCTCTACATGTATTCATTGCCTCTTTTTATTCACACCTGGAAAAGTCCTCTTCTATTATTCTCCTGCATTGTAAAGGTGTGTCAATAACTTGACACCTTTTGTCATTATTCATGTGCTTCCTGGAGTGAGCGCTTTCCATACTACCCATAAGTTTATTAGAAGTAGGATCTGCTCCTGTTAATCTTTATATTTCTACAGCATCTATAAATCTAAAATTGTATAAGTACATTGTATGTGTTTTAGCTGCTTTATCCCTTTTGCTTTGGTGGAAAATCTGATAAATGGTGGGACACAGAAAGGTTGGGTGAGTATATGTGGTGTTGGGGGTGGGTGGTGGTGGCCAGGGCGTGAGGCTGCGTCAAAGCTATGATTAGCAGCGACCAAGCTACGCTCTTATTGATTGGCACAGAGGAGACACTGGGCTGCCTTCCACCACACTCTAATGAGAAGCCCTGACCTCCTCTCGTCAGCAAGGTCACCAAAAGCCCACTGTAATTGCACTTTCTCTAATGGCGTCGGTCACGCCAGCACCCCAGCCCTGGTAATGACAATTACCATAATGTCATCGGGCTCCACAGGGGCTGTCCAATCATCTGTCATTTTGGGAGATGGGATGTTAGTCAACTGCTGCTGGAGATTAAAAGGTTGCAACACCATGTTTGATTATGATACCTTCTCGCACTGAAAGCTGGTTCTTAATCATCGTGCTTCAACAGTCAGAAACGGGAAGATTACACATACAAACATACACACACTGACACTCAGAGCGCTGCCTGTACACTTCGCTTATTCAAGGATATAATCACAAGCGTATTTATAACTGTGAAATATTTTTAAGAAAATACAAAGTCAAGGTTTGAATTTGTTCATATAGTTTTATCTTTTGACTTCAGCTCTAAAATCTGTTTTTTTATTAAATGTTCTCTAAACATACAAATGATAGTTCTCTTTTATTTAACTTACTTCCTTTTACTTTGAAGACTATTTGTGAGAAAATATGAGTTACATTTTTTTCAATCAGAAATTTACAAATACATTATTTATGGTTATTAATGTCATAATAAGTAGAGGACTCACATATATACACACACGCACCCAGGTCTAACAATGTAGTTTGAATTATAAATGTCCTCTTACTTGCTAATGTTAAGTGTTTCCTAACATTTAGCAAAAAAAGAAAAAAATACATGCCATCAGCAATGTTCTGGAATACTTCGAGATGAATATTTTGCCATTTGTGTTGGCATAAATGGTGGGGTTCATTTAAGTTGTTGGGCTAGAGACCTTGATTTTAGGCATAATGTCACTGCATGTGACAGTGAAACAAGCCAATAGCATAAAAGAATCACTTTAACCTCTCCAAAATACAGTAGTTTTTGTCATAAAGCTTTATCTTTGTCTCTCTGACCATAAACCTTTTCTCCAGAAGGTCTTCAGATCATCCATATGAATATCTGCGCATTCCACTTGGAGTTAAAGGTGTTACTTTTCCAGGAATGCCTCCTTCCCTTAGTTAGAATCCTCTCAGTCCATGTTGATGCCACACTGACTTCATTGTGAACAAAGACACTGAAATTCCAGTAACTTGTTCTTAATTGCCTGTAGACGTTGTGGTTCCTAGGTTGGGATGTTTGGAAACATATATGATGGTGACAATTTGGCTAAAATGAACAGAACTTGAACAGAGTTGGATGTTCCAATAGAGCTCATAAACAGGACTGTCAAACTGGTTTTGGATAGTCAAGTTTCTTGAACGTCCAACCCAAACCCTTGGACTTAACTGTTTTTTCCCAAAGGAATGGTCAAATATCCACCCAGAGTTTTGCCAGAGGTTTGCTCATGGCAACAAAAAATGTGTACTTGAAGTGCAACTTGCTAAGAGGCATTTATTCAAATGTTAGTTGGGTTGGATGAAGGAAAATCTATAAGTTCAGATTTGTCCACCAGCATTCTTGCTTTTAGAATGACATGAATTGTTTAGGTATCACTCCTCCTTTAAGTAGGACCTATTGTAAGGCATTAAAGCCGAGAGTTGATACGACGTTCGTGATTTTTTTGACTCGAATTGTATCACGTCAAAAGAAATTTTAATTTAACTGTTTCTTTGAACTGGTCCATTGTTTTAGGTTGCTAACATGCATATGACAAAATGAAAATGAAATAAGCACCTGACCTGTGACCAGAACACCCCAAACTGCAATTCCTGAGCAAATTCCCAGATCTAATGGGAGACCAAGGGATTGTAGTCGTTGTCATCACAGGTACATAAAGTATATACAAACCTCTCTCTGAGCATCACAAATGTTGATCTGATTAACTTGTTCTTTCTTGCTACTCTTTCTTTTGAGTCGATTTTGTTTTGCTTCCCGAATGTAGAGGTCTGAAAACTTTTCGCTGATGGACCACAGCGCACGGGTGCAGACAGAGCGGCATTAAATTCTGTAGTACTGGCACATGCGATCTGTATGTGTTGTTTACAAGTTGCAAGAATGAAATCATGGTTTTTTAACATATCCCAAAATTCAGTACCAGCCTAATTTAGGTGCGCATCGGCCATCAGATGTATTCATTTACCATTTAAACTGAACGCAAAATGAGCAAACGTTTAACAGGGCATGATGGTTTGTTTTTCTTCCTGATTTGCTTTTTTTTTTACATTTTTTAAATTGGAACACCATATTCTTGGATAACTTTAAAAGTTAAAAGCAAGCTAACACACCAACAGACATCAAAACCAGGAAGACCAAGATTTATGGATGTGGTGAAACAGGACATGAAGTTAGTTGGTGTGAGGGTAGAAGATGTAGAGGATAGGACTAAATGGAGACAGATGAGTCGCTGTGGCGATCCCTGAAGAAAAAAGAGGCAATGTTACAGAGAACAAAGAAGAAACTTTTACAAAGAACAAACTAGATAAAAAGCTACAATTTACAAATGTCCGTTTTGCACACATTCAACGCTGCAGTGTAGTATCATATATACCTATCCAGTCTTCAACTATTAAGACAATGTTGTTTCAGTTTTGACTGACAGGGTCATGGAAACATTAAAAAAGTTTATTTATTTTGAACTTGTATAACACAGTATGAGCTTAGCACCATAAGCAATAATTGTTTTTTATTGTTAACTGTTCTTTAGATTTTTATTCAATCGAACTTTTACAAATTTATCAAGATACTAAACCTCCAGAAAAGCACTAGTCACTAATGTCAATATCACCAAAGTCACAATCTGGACTACTAGACAAATAATAATAGTTTAGATTAATGCTTTCTTTCCCCACTCTTTCATTGTTTTTGCAAGGTCACAAAGGGTTAGCGCCCACCTCCGGCAGTCAATAGATAAGAGGAAGCTTGTATCTTTGACATATTCATGCACACCTAGGGGCAATTTAGGGCAGACAAAGAACTTGTCATGCATGTTTTTGATGATGAGTACCTGGACAAGAAACTATTCATGGAGAAAACATAAAAACATCACACAGAAAGGCCCCACCCTGCTACAAATCCAGGATCTTCTTAGCACAAAGAAACACTGACTTAATTTCCCATGTATTCTAAATTTTATTCATTACAAGTTTAGAAAATAAAATTCATACTTGAATAAAATTCAAGTATGAATAAAAGTAATATAATAATTGTAATATTATTATATTACAATAATATATTGTAATACAGTATATTACTATATTGTAATATAGTCTATCTGTAATGGTTCTATATGCAGTTCTTTTGTCATACTTTTAATGTTCAACATAGTACTAACCTGTGCTAAGTACTGTGCTTATTTAAATGTAATAACTGATATTTTTTTCACTCAATGTTTATGTAAAACTATTCATCTCCTGCCCCAGCCACAACTCGGTACTTGAGATAAATAAATAACCCAGCAGTTGCTACTTTTGTTAGATCTGACAAAACTTTACTTTTCAACAGCTGAGTTTGAAGACAGAAACCATGTTCAACATATGACACTATACAAAATACATTTCCTCTTTATATTGACTTAATGGCCAGTTCTTCAAAAAAAATTTAAAAGGTCAAAATGTGAGTAAACATTTGCTAGCTAGCTTTCACTTACTTAGCAGCTAAAAAGATAATGTTATCTTAATGGAGCAAACTGTTGTCTAGTTTGAAAATCATTACCGACATTAGCATGTCTACCATCCTTACATTTGTTGTTTTACCTAGTGAAAGACGCTCATTGGAGTCTGATCAGATCATATTATTCAGAAGGTGTTTAAAGGATAGAAAATGTTTTTCTGAGTTTCTGTACACTATAAAGGATATTTGCGTCACGAAATCATTGGAATACATTCTGGAATCCATATTGTGGACAGTTTTATATTAATGAAGTTGTGAGTTGTAGAAGAAAATTACCTTGAAGAATACTGGACATTGTAAACAAACTATATTCTGACTATGAATGAATGTATTTGTAATTTAATTCTGGTAATTCTAAAAATGTTAGAGACATTAAAACAGCAAAGCTTCATATTTGTATAATTACTGATATTTACCAAGATGCATAGGATGACTAGATTTTAATTTTGCTGCCACACCGGAAGTCATACTTCATAAAATAACACAGCTTGAATAAGGGTCTTGTAACTTTTTCTTTGTTCTCTCAAAATGAGCTACCCAGCCACTTTATTGGGGACAGCTTTTTAATTGCCAGATAACACAAATAGCAACTCTATAACTCAGAGAATTTAAATGAAATAGTGAAGAGAAATTGTTGCTGAGGTCCAGCATCAGAACAGGAAAGAAATTGGATTCAAGTAACTTTGAACACTGCATTTTTGTTGGTGGTAGAGAGGCTGGAGTTGAGAGATTGCTAAACTACTGGGATTTTAACACACAATAATGGAGAAAATATCATGTTAGTGTCAGTTGTGTGGACAATAAGGCCTTGCTAACATCTAACCTCAGCAGAGAATGGGACCAAAGAGCTTACTATTTGCTTTCTAATAAAATTATGATTAACCCTTGTTCTTGTCTTCTACTATTTTCATTTTAATGTAGTCTTTTAAGTTAAAAAGAGGGTGGGGTGTCACCAGACACCACCAGATTATTTTAGTAGCTTCAGTCCAGATGGAGGGAAGGATGCGGTGCATAATGCAGGAACCAAAATTGATCTTTCACACCAACAGCAGCAGAAAGGAAATGCTGAGTGGGGGCCACCTTAACTTCTACACACAGACGTTTTGTCAGTCTGATTATTCTTTGTATGCTCTGGGATCAGGTGGTAACATACACGACTGAGTAGGTCTTTATGAACTGCTGCTAGTTTCCTTCAGCGTTTCTTCAACACATGGATACCTCCAGGTGAACTGAACTTTATTCTTATGAAAAAATAAACCGACATAACCTAGTCTTTTCTTCACAGCGTGTGAATTATAGACTCTTTCTAAGACAAGAGAGCGGTTTAATTTCTTAAACTTCATAAAAATGTTTAAAAGTAGCTTCAGCTGACAGGAGGTCACTGCAGTTATGTTCCTAGCTAATGATGGGCTTCGGTTTAAAGCATTTTGCCTAAAACATGCCTTCTGCCCTTCAGATTTACTGCAGTGTCTCTCCAGTTTCCGAAGGCTGGTGTGTTTAACTGAGACCTTTGGGTCATAAAAAAACAGCGAGCGAGAAGGAAAAAGTTGGAAAAAAAAAAAGGCCTGGGTAGGTGGTAGCTAAATCAGTGAGAGCACAAAGAGGCAGGCGTCTGAGAGGTATTGACCCTCCATTGATCGCCAGAAGCTGCGTGCTGGTATTGACCAGATAGAGGAGAGACCCAGGGAGGCTGCACACAGCTCCACCGCTGAGAGGAAAGAAAAAAAAAAACTGAGAAAAACAACCATATACACTGCCTGCTCTGACCTTGTGGGACTTTGCTGTCCTACAGCCCACATCACTCTACCCCCACTACTCGCACACGAAGATATATGTGTGCGAGTGTGCGTGAGAGAGGCAGGGACCCCTGCTGAGAGCCATGCAGAGAGCTCAGCTTTATCTTGTTGAGGCCATTTCCTATCGTGCCTTCAATGAAGGCTCAGAGGAGCGCGCTGCAGCAGTTAATACTGGGCTGGCTGCTGTCTCTGCTTCGCACTGCTAAAGATGCTTCATGGATCAGAACAGGCCCACATGATTCAACCATTATCTGGTATCATTACTGCCATTAAAAAGCATTATTCATCCAATATTTTTTTTTGACAACAGGGAGAAAATTTTGTTTGAGAAAAGACAGTGACTGGAAAGCAAACATTAACAGCGGAGCTAAACTTGTTGATGCCTGTAGGCAAAGTTGGAAGGTATACGCAGTGCTTTGCAATAGTATTCATATCCTTTCAACGCTTTCACATTATTGAGATTTATTGTAATAGATTAACAAAATGTAGGGCACATTGGAGGAACATCATACATGGTTTGTAAACATTTTACAGGAGCTGCAGAGATACATGGCTCAGGTTGCAGAATTTGTCAACAAGATAACTATTCGTCGCGTTGGGTCTTTATTGAAGAGTGGCAAGAAGATTGGTTAAAGAAAGCCATGTTATGCAGTTAAGCCACGTAAGAGACACTGCAAACACGTGAAAGAAACAAAAACTGAACTGTTTAGGCCTTCATATATAAAACTCCTTCCATTTTCCTGTGGAGCAACAGTTATAAACATACAGCTATTGGGAAGATGTAGATATAGGTTGAGCATGTTCACATGCTGTTAAAGCCTAGTCATCACCTAGACAGAAGTCCAATTGAGTATCATTGGCAATTCTTGAGTTTCTCACACTCTCTCCATACCAATTTGACTCAGTTGGAGGAATTTGTAAAGAATGGACAAAAATTTCACTCTTGACACGCAAAACCCGTGGAAACATACCCCAAAAGACCTGCAGTCGTAATTCCAGTAAACTGTGGTTCTGAGAAATATTGTTGGACTGACTTGAAGTGGATGCTTTTCTGCTTTTATTTTGTAAAGAGTATTGAGAACCACGTATTTTCCTCCTGTTATTCTACCTCAAAAATCCTAGATAAAATAAACTGAAGTTTGTGGCTGTAACATGACAAAGAACTGGCAAATTTAAAGCCGTATAAGTATGTTTTGTGAGGCACTGCAGGAGGGGAAATCCTAAATAACAACAAGCAAGACATCTCGGCTGTATTAGTTGCCTGAGTGAGATGTATATGAGCCATAAGTTAAGAAACTTAGAACTCTAGAAAGTCATGGATATAAAAAAGGGAGGGGGGGCAGTCATTAAAGTGAAAACCAGGAGCCACATGGGAGGCAGAATTTTAAATGACTCCCCTCATAGCGAGACTAGCCCAACAGAAGGACTAAACCTCACTCCGTCTCTCTCTATCCATCTCACTCTCTCCCTTGCAGAGATGCAATTAATTCGCATAGAGCGTGCCAAGTGTGCAGAGATGGAGCGGGCGGGATGCGCCCTCGCACATGCCGGAGGGAGGACAGTTTCCCATTCCCCAGAACAAATACAGATTTGGGGGCTTTTGGTCCGTGCGCGTCGTGACCAGACCTCATCTCGTTGTTTCCACCTTGTCTCCTGGAGTTTTTTGGCTAGTGTTCAATCTCTCTGCAGCCCTGACAGAGAGAGAGAGGGTAAGAGAGAGAGGACAAGAAAATCTCCTTTCTTCTTTTCTGCTGCAGTAACACCACCCAAACTTTTTTACACCTATCAGACTCGCAAGGCAGTCGATGGAAGAATAAAAAAAACAAGAAACAGAAACCACTGCGCTAACCCAGATTTTCACCCACTCTGAGAACAAGAAGTGGAAACATTTGTGCTTTTTTTGAATGCTTGTTTATAGCCCTCCTACCAGAATGTGGTAAACCCAGCTGTTGATATTTCTCAAGGCCGGGATTGGGGGGCTGCAGGTGGTGGAGGAGGCAGGGTTGGTTGGAGATGTGCTGGAGTGTGCGTCACGTCACGGTACACAAAGCACGTACCATGCAAAGTGCAGGAGGGAGTGTAGCTCAGGGCAAGGGAGGCCATCGATACCGTGGAAATTGATCGTAATCAACCAAGTTACAGAGAGTGAGCAGGGATTGGCCGACAACCATCTTTCTCTTTTCCTCCTCTTCGTTCTTCCTCCATCTTCCTTCTCCATGTTCCAGTGCATTTCCTGGTTCTGCACTCTGATTTGATTCAGATACTTTGTGTATTACTTAGACTTTTAGATAATGATGTGGAGTTTTTTTTTTTTCTTTTTTTTTTTGTATGTCTTAACTTGTCCTAGAAAATTATTTTTAGTTTGACCAAAAAAAAAAAAATCAAAAGGAAACCATTGAGGGAGGGAGGGAAGGGGGATTCTTGGAAATTGGGCGCATCCTCTCCTCTGTGGCTCCACTGTAATTTCTCATTTGGAGACGGTGGCATACCTGGCAGTGCAGCTGCTACGTTAGAGACGCTGTCCCAATTATAGCATAACACCTAGCCTTATGGTTTCCATGGCTGCACGACGCATTTCCCCGCAGGACGCAGCGTGGAGAAACGAGTGTCTTATCAACCATCACCTTGGTAATAACACTCCCCCGAGCCTTTGCCGCATGTGTCAGACCTTAACGAGAACCCTGGGTGAAATCTCTCTCCCTCTCTCTCCCAGTCCAGCCACTGCCATTGATTTGGACTTAATCTGTTCCTACGTGTCCGCGTGAGCGTGTCGGCGCGCGAGAGAGCTGTTAGCGCGTGAGTGAGAGGTGAGAGGAAGGAAAGAAAGCCTGAGTGGGCCTCAGCGTGTTTGTGTGGCCGCTCAAAAAGTGTGTACAGCTCTCTCACATTTACGCAAAGACCGAGGTATACAGTATGTCCATACATTGATCAACACAACTGGGTTAAATTACAGTAACATCATAGAATACATGTCGTGTATTGTTTAAGGAATTTAGCTAGGGGGAACAATATCTTATTTTCAAAGGGATTATTAGTTTTATAAAAATATATATATTTCTTTTCTATTTTTCCTTTTTAATCAGAAAAAACACAAATTGTGAATTTTCAAATGATACTTTCATTTATCAAGGAAAATCTATTTAATCCTTTTCCCTATGCCACATCCCGACATGATTACTAAACAGAACCTGTTTTACATCATGAAGTAATCAAAGCATCTAAAAATATAAACACATTGTAAACACATTTTTACTCAACAATAAAACGGGACAAGACAAAACTGGCACTCATGTGAGAGTTTTGCCATTAGCTAAAAAGTACACAAAACGCCTGTCTCACAGCAGTAGCTTAGTCAAAGTCCAGACTTGAATCCAGTTGAAATATTGTGGCAACTCTTAAATATTCATGTATCAAGGTCCAACAGTGTTACTGAATTAAAACTCCTGCAAATAAGAGTGAGGCAAAATTCTTGTACATACTGAATTGGTTTCCAAACCAATATGAATTCATTTATGTAAACCATGCATGTTGTTTCCATTAAGTTGTAAGATGTTCTCTGGTGTGGGATACTCAAATAGTTATTTTAGCCACTTACTTTCATTTTAGTCTTAAGTCAGTTACTTTTATCCCTTAAAATTGGGTGGTATGAAATGTTCAAAGGCTGTAATGAACTTTAAATATTCTTCTTGTAATCGAATGTTGATACATATGAATCAAAGATAAGGTTGTGCCTGTTAAGCATGTAATTTCTGTTAAAACCGTAAAAATAATGTTATTTCTGTTTCCAGGTTTAACTGCTGATGTGAAAATTATATCCAAAACTTAATTTTAGTCCCACAATCATATATGCTGGTTATTTAGTTATCTTTTTTTTTACTCTTTGGTTTACTAGGAGATCATTTGATAGAAAAGTTAAATCCACATTAATCCATCAATTGTCTAACACTGCTTATCTCTGTTCTGGTCCATATCTCCAGCGGTCACTGGGCGAGAGAAACTAATACACCTTGGATAGGTCGCCAGTCCATCGCCAGGCTCCAGATTAATCTTTATACGTAAAAGATTTTTTTTTTTTAATGGTTTAAAGATTCCCCTGAGAAAGGTCAGCAGTAAGCCTTGCTGATCTACTGTGAATTTCTTGATGATGAGGATACTCTGAGACATCTTTTTGTGCTTATCAATAATGTATTTAAAATCTGGAAAGTGAGGCTCGAAGTCTGGAAGATGAACTTTTATGTCAGAAATTATTTATAAATGCAGTAAAAACAATTTTTTTTTACCTATTTTAGTCTTTAAAAAATATTTTATCATATATGGTTAATGTTACTAACCATTTATTTGCAGTTATAAAATCATCTGTATATTTTAATCTTAAATAGACAATAAATCTAGTAATCTGTTTTACAACAGCATGTATTATAATAACACCAGTCAAACAGGTATTGAAAGCTGATCATACCTTTTTATAACTCTTGGAGGAAGCTATTAAAAGTTCTGACACTGAACAACTCTTTGGTAAATTCACATTGACACCAGCGCATATTTTAGCTGAATTTTAGCACAAAACACCCACATAATGACAGTTTCCACATATTCAATGGCCCAGGTTAAAAAGGTACAACAGTTCTTCATATGAGAGCTCAATCAAACTCTAACAACTGCAGCACTTCTACCTTAGCTGTGGTTGTAGATAAAATGTATACTCATAAAATTTGTTTTAACATCATATTTATGACCGCAATTGGTTCAGTTCCTGGCCTTGGGCCATTTACTGCATGTTTTCTCATTCTTTCTCTGCCTTTTTTTTCCTGTCGGGCTACTGTTGAATAATAAAAATAAAAATAAATCATATTTTTCAAAAACAGACCAAAGTTAGATAGCTGTTCACTGGAAATCTATAACAGTAAAATTCTAGGTGATAGGAGTGAGTTATCAAAAAAAAAAAAAAACAATAGAAAATATTTATGGAATAATAATTATTTTTACTATTTTATGTAGCTTTTCAGTTATGATTGATCTTTTTTCTATTTTTGTCAGAAATTTCAACCAAAAAGAAAAAAAAAACACAAGTTGAATGCAAATGGGTACCATGTTATCCTATGAATGTCAGTGGTAAAACATCTGGCACCTGCACATTGCAACAATGTTTCAACTTTGTCCAGAAAGCCAGGTGCAGTAAGACAAAATTCACAGATACATCCTTGTATGCTTGTATGGTCCAGTTATTTTGTATAGACTTCAATTCATCTTAATAACTGCATTTATGCCAAATCCAGACATTTTCCATAATCTCACCATTGCAATTATATTCCTAATCCCAACATTTACCAAAATCTTTTTCACACCATACATCAAACCTAACTAACAAAGCTCAGTATAACTGAAAGAAATGAAGACCAGGAAAATGTCCCCAGTTTCCATGAATGAACCTCCTCTTGTTGGTGAAAATGGTTATAATGGTCGCCTATATACAAGCAGACATACAAAACCATAGTAAATGTGTAGGGAGGGTGTAAGGTGCGTGGCCAATGGCCATCAAATTTTTTTCTGAATTATGTTCTTCACAGAAAATGACTTAAGGCCAATGAGTCTCAATTTGAAAAGATACTTACTTCTATTTGTTTTGCTACAATAAAAAGTGAAAATGGGTCCCACAGACCCAAACAGCTTACAAAAGTAAAAAAAAAAAAAAAGAAAAACAATCTAGAGCTGTGCCAGATATGCTTTTAATGTCCACAGTTAAACTGGATGTTAATTAACTGCAAACATGCTTCCAGGGAAAATATTCTCTTTTTTTGAAGCATCTTACACCCTTTTCTATTCCCTGACTTAATCTAAACACCTTACTTATTGTGAAAATAGCTAGGTTTTACCATTCTCCCCTCAGTCACAGCTTCCACTCTGTAAAGTGCTGTCAGGACAACCTACTGTTACTTATATATGGTGCATTCACTGATTTTAAAAACATCAAATACATCTTATACTGTTAAAGCAATAAATCAGCCGATTCTGGTCAACAGCAAATCTTTCTCTGGCGAATCCCAATAAACTCTGATAAATAAAACAGTAAAACAATTATTTCAAAGAATTTAAAGAGAAGTCAGAAAATGACCTTTTAAATCTAGAAAGAATCCTAGGTTCAGCATGTAATAAGCAGGATAACAGTAGATTTTTTTTGTCTTTCATTCACCTTACGCATTTGTTTTGCCTTTAGATTCATTTAGAGATATAAAGAACAACTAATGTCAGATTTTATTTCGTCACTGAAAAGCTAACCAATAGACAGCAATGATGGAGCGAAGGGAAGCCACAATCTAATTAGCTTGGATAAATAATGCGGCGCAGGTTCATGTCCGACCAATAAATTGCAGCTCACACTGGTTTCCATTAAACAGAGGTCAGAATGTGGTGCTCTGTTCATCTAAAACTTTTGTTTGTGTGTTTATCCTATAGATGGAGGAATCTCCACAAGCTGAACATATCTATCTGTCCAGTTCTCTAGATATTTATCTATCTATGCCTATCCATCTATCTATAACTGTCTATCTATCTAAAAGTAGAACTAAAACAAAACCACTTTCATTAAAATAAAACGTGCATGAAGGAACTAAGTGAAAAAGAAAAGTTTCTTATAACGTTTATTTCCCGCCTGCCTCACATCTAAATTGCGGGATTAATCCTGTATTGTACGTATTAATACAATACAGGGTTAATCCTGAATATCTTGGAGGCTCATATTATCATACTTCCACTCCACGCTTTACTTTCATAACTTACTTACATATCGCCCCCCACCGCCCCTCCCACCAAAAACAAACCAATGAACTAGTGAGTGTCAAAAAAGTTTTTGTCTCACAGTTTTGTGCCAACAAGTAAGTTTATTTCTTGGCTGCCATCCACAAAGTTTAACATTATCTTTTGACCTTTACACCATCTGAGCTTAGATAGAGTCTCTGATTTCCATTCATGACCTTTGCTCTGACCCTGTGTTTAGCAGTCTCTTTTTACAAACAAAAATTTACAAGTTGGGAACTATTGAAGCTAGGAATTTGAAGGATAGTTTCTGAGGTGCTGCTTACTCATACCACATCTTGTTCATCGTCTTCTAATTAATGAAGAAAATTCATCATGCTCAGTTATCTTGATGAATTAATTTGATGACTTGAAGTTGAAATTGAACACATTCTAAATTCTTTGACATTTAATCATACTGTAGGGTAATAATGTTTGGTCCATTTTGCAGCATTAGTTCAATGCTCTAATTTTAAGCACTAAAACTGAAAGTTAAAATAAATTTTAACTTTATCTGTTAATTTTAATGATGCTAGAAGGATAACAAAGATAATGAAGCAGGAGGACAATTTCCTTTGCTAGCAAACCGTCTTACCTCAATCACAAGCTGCTTTATCAAAACAGACAGGAAGCATGCTAGCATTAGCATAGCAAAATGGTGAATGAAAACATTGTCAGCAGACACAAAACATGAGTTTATTGAAGACCATAGTAGTAAATGTTGAGCTGATATATCTTTAAAAACAAATTACTATGTTATCTATGTTTTAGGTGACATGTTGTGAAAACTTTGATTGATTTTTAACTAAACTAAACTCATCATGGAGCAACATGTAAAGCCATTCTGCAGAAAGTAATTGTCAAGAAAAAAAGATGAAGACGTCAGCCTAAGACTTCTATATCTTATATTGTGAATGTGTTAAAACAAATGTGCTTACATTTTTTCAGTTCAGTGATTATTAATGCTATTATTTCTAATAATTATTTCTAATAATAACATTTTGCATCAGTCAATAAGATTGTTAAATCCAAACAGTTTGTGTGGCACAGTAATTTTAGTACTTACTGTGCCACTATTGAAAAACACTATTGAAAAAACAACTTACAGGTATGTTTAAAATTCACGTACTTCTTTATGTTTCTCACTGAGATTTGGTTGTGACCGTACGTTACTGTTCAGGGTTTCTCCGGGCTTCTCTGTTCTTTGCCGCTTGCTCAGTTGCGAAGCTTGTTTTTCTTCCCAGTAGTCCCATTTTCACGAGCAGCATTCCTCCCTCCTCAACAATTGGACTGCATCGGTTCTGCTATCTCCCTGCTCGTGGAGAAGGTGGCGCCGGAACTGCGAAGGGCCAGCTTGTGCAGGGGCATTTGCAAAATGGGGGGAAGGGCATGTCTGCTGGCAATAAGGGTGAGTAGATCAGTGCGGCTCAGTGTCTGTGAAGCGGTGATAAGATTCCAGGATTTTCCCAGTGTGACAGCCCAGCTCATGAGCCGTACAGCCACCGCATGACCCTCCCTGACTTTCTTCACCCCCACATCCCTGCCCTCCACTCCTCCTGGGCTCCTTCCCCTCGGCACAAACACCTGCAAACCACACCCCAAATCTCCAAAGTGCTAATCTTAATCTGAGATACTCTTGGTGTTTAATAAGAACACGTAAATGAATCTGTGCTTTACACTCACACACTCCTCTAACTCTACGCTGGGCGTGCTGTCTCTTTCTTTCTCTTCGGCTCACTTCTCTTTCTTTATCTCTGCCGCCTCACCCCCCCCCCCCCCCCCCCTTTCCCTCTCTCTCTCTCCCCCTCCTTCTCCTTCTCCTCTCCCTTGGATGGCAGGTCAGGCGGTGAGCTGTGCGGGCTCGGAGGAGGTAAGGACGCCGCGGTGCACATTAATAATGAAAGGCCTCAGCCACCACCCCCAGAAACACACACATACACACCCCGTCACGCAATCACGCACACACTCCCCCCATCGCCATGGCGATGGCACTAGCCCAGTGCTGTCACCTAGGGGGAGGTGGGGGTGGAGTGGAGGGGTGTGTGGGGGGGGGTGAGTTGGGATATAGCTCCGCTCTCCAGCTCTCACAAAGCTGATCACAAGCTCGTACACAGGCGCGCCACGCTGGGCCTTCCACTGTGGACGGCCGCTAATTAAAACCACACTTTTGGCTGTGGAAGGAATCTGCATCCACTTCCCCACCTGGATGCAAAGAAGCGGCTTTAAAACAACACAGGCAGTCATCACTTATCAGCAGATGGAAATGAGTGTTTATGCAGAGAGCCGTCTGAATGTGGCCACGTTTTATAAGGCTTACAAAATGTAAATATTATACAAAGCCGATGAAGTAAGGGATTGTTAACAGAAAATGTTGGTCCATTGTTAAGAATGCCCATGTACTGTTGATCATATGCGCTCTGTACTTGGTTACTTTGGTTGAATTACTGCATCAATGTAGTGTGGCATGGAGATGATCATCTTGTGCCACTTCTGTGGTGTTAAGTAAACACGGGTTGCTTTAAAATAAGACTTTAGCGTATTTGCATTGTTAGGTCTGGTGTCCCTTATATCTTTCTGTTTTGGTCAGGCCACTTATGGCCTATCCAGCGCAGTGAAACTAAGTTTGAACCATGTATTGCTACTTTTGGTATTGAGAAGAGGCATCATGTTCTGCAGGAAATTGAACATGGGTTTCACAACATTAGGAAAACATAAAATTGCTATATTTTTCACGTATTACATCTGATGTAATTAATTGTGACTATTCTCTTTTCCCACGTCTCCACCATTCCCCCTAAGCTTTTTGTTACCAGAATCTATATCAGGAGTTTACATGAACGACAGGCAAAGTCTAACCAAATGTATCATTGGCCAACAAAATATTTCATCCAAGAATTCATTTCCTATTGAAATGTTGAAAAAAAAAAAAAACACTGAAAGAATGTGTATATTTACCCTGAAGCTTGTAAACAGCGAGAAGAATGAGGATGTCTACAACTAGAATTTGTCTGTCTATAGACCAGGTAAGAACATCTAGACTTCAACCACAAAAACTTAGGATTTGTTCCATAATCATCTAAAGGCTGCAGTCATCCCTGGGGCTTGTTGCAGCGTTCTTCCACCACACTTTTTCCTTACACTAAATCTTCCACAGTTATGCTTGTATACAGAACTCTGTGGACATTCTTTAGCAATAAAACTTTGCGTCTTATTCTTGTGGCGTGTCAATGAACAACTGTCAAGTCAACTTTTCTTTCTCTGATCAGTTAAATTTTTGGTTTTAGTAAGCTTGACGCCTCAATAAATAAAATGGACAGAGATTGAAATATACACACAGATGCATCATATCTGATGTGTGAATAACGTTTTTCCAAATGAATTATTGTAATAAATAACATTTTAGTGATAAATAACTAAGATCCACCTTTAGAACATAGCAAAAAATACATTGTTTTTTTTTACCTGAGCCTTGTTTTTACTGGAACTTCACAAGATTTTCAGCTCCTAACACTTTTACCTAAGCGTCCGCAGCTTCTCTTCAGTAATCCATGACTGCCATCGATCTCCCGCATTTCAGCTCGTGCTTTCTGACTATAAATGTCAGTGAGCGAGGCGAGTGTCACAAAGACCTCGAAGGAGACCAAAAATCATTGACAATAAATGAGATTTAGGAGGATTTTCGCAAGGTTTTCATGCACTCTGAAGAAACACGGCAATCAAACTTGTTCTTATTCAAACATCTTTTAAATCATTTTGGTTACATTTTAGCACAGCAAGGCTCCATCATTCCAGTGTAGGAAGATAACACAGGCAGCAAAATGGAACATGACGGTGATCTCTGTAACCACCATCTTTCATTTGCTTTTTAAGAGTTTTGGGGGGTAAGGATTAGGTTTTTTTTTTTCTTCGTCTCATGCCATCTAATTATAAAACAAAGGAAAACATTTTTCATAACCCGTGGAAAATTTCATTTTATAAAAAAAAACATGCAAACAGACAATCAGACCAAACTTCAGAATTGTAAAGTTCGACACAAATACATGCATTCCTTTTATTCACAAAACCAGTCGAATTTCCTAAACAAATACAAAGATTGAGTTATTTGTTTTTCTCAAAAGCTGCAGCTACCCAGCAACTTAACAAAAAAAAAAAATCTCATGAAAATTTAACAAATAAACCAACAATTACAAAAAAACAAACAAAAGAAATGCAACTTTTTCAGTGCATTCAGTAGGGTAGACTTAGAGCAAGTGCTGTTGCTTGGTGCTATTGCCCTGAGCAGTACTGGCACATGCTCAGTAGGGCCACAGTAACATAAGGCTGCCAGTCTTACAAGAAAGGAAAAGTTTGGAAATGCAGAGGAGAGCTCATTAAGGAGATTACAGTAGTGATGGCTTAAACTCAGAGAGTTTTGCCCAGCAATAATATTCACTTTCATTTCACTCTGAACTTGACAGCGTCACATTTTAAATCACTTTCTGCCTCCATCTTCAACAAACTTAACCATAAACTAGACAAGGGTTTAGGTAACATAACAGTGAAGAGTTACGATGTTTGCCATTAGCCGCTAGCTTTAAAATATAGCTGTAAATTTACATTCTCTACACAAGTACCGAATCTTTTCACACATGAACAACATTAACACCAAACACAGAAATTAGTTGATTGTCCACCATCTGTCCGTTATTTCTGTTTCTGGCAATGAGCAGTTCCGTGTTTAAGAGACAGAAACCAAAAAAGAGAAAAAAATCCAGCTGGGAAAAGGACAAAAAGGTATGAAAAATGGAAACATAGAAAAAGGGAATGAGAAGTTGCCATAGATGCTTTTCTTTTACGCTTCATTTTTGGTTCAAGGAATAAGTAGGTGCATCCATAATCCGATTGTTTGTTTTTTTCTGCTTTGTTTTTGTTTGTTTGTTTTTTTTTATATATATATATATATAGAATTTTATTCATTGCTAGTTTGCTTATTAACCAGTGTCTGTTCCGGAGTCAATCCAGGAGTTGGCATTGCACTTGATGGCAGAGCTTTGGGAAAGGAGCGGAGGAGGAGCCCTACTGGAACCACCGGAACGCTGCTCCTGTAGGAAGCATCACCTTCTTGGAGAAACAGAAGACAACAAAGGAGAGGAGAGAGAAGAGAGGGGGCAAGAAAGAATAAGTAGTTGTTAACACTTTTCTGTGTCTGTTTGCAGATATTAGCCTCAAATACACAACTTCCTTTTAAGCTTAAAAATGTCCACATCTTGCATACATTTTACACAAACACACATACATATCAATGCATAATAGACAATAAAATAACTTGAAAATTAATCTCTGTCTTTACTACATGAGAAAAAAAATGAAGAATAAAACTCAGAGTATACAGTTTAAACGAGTAATAAAATACACATCATTAGCAAAGAATTACATGAATCAACTACAAATAAGAAGGAATAGTAACATTTTTAGAAGAAATAAAGGTAGAGGGATGAATGAATTAAGAGGTAGAAATAATGGTGTGAGGAGTTCTTTTTTTTTTAAAAAGTAACCCATATTGGTGCCATATTATAAACCACATTTTTATATTGGAATCTGCTGTTAATTCAGACTAAACTAGAGGGTGTGATTTGCCACATACAACAGAAGAACAGAATGCATTTGTGTATGTTCGTCTTCAGTGTGTCATGGAATATGGTGGATTTGGACATGTCAGCGGATTATTGAAATTTAAGACTGAATATAATGAACTATATTTGTTATGGACTACATACAGGGATTATTGTTTTCCTATTGCTAATTGCACTAAAAATTAATAGGGTTGTTTAAAATGTGAACCCCAAAGTTATCGGTTTTCCAGGGAATTGTTAGATATATATATTTGTTCTCCATACAAATACAACAGTTGGTTCATGACAGGGAGGAAGGAAAAAAGAGTTAGAAAATTATTTTGAATACTAGTCAGATTTTTATAACTGTGAGGTTCCATATTGAATCTCTACAATCTTTCCACAACTGTTACTAATCGAATGCTGTAAATTTTCCAACCAGGTTTTAAAAAAATAGTGCTTTTATGTACTTGTATTTTTGAATCAGAAGTTGGCTTTAGACATAAATGGTCTTCATTGGTCTCCCATCTTGAATTATATGAGTTTAAATGTCCTGTCATTGATTCTATTAAATTTTTTGTCATCCAAATTAAAACCACTACAAGACAGTGTTTACAGCAAGTAAGATAGTTGCTGCTACTAACTACTATTAATGTAGAAAGCATATTTAAAGTAATCTTATCAGTTGTTTTGCTAAGTTAATATAACAGGACGAAAGATTGGGTTTTCAACTGTAAAGTTATGAAAGACAAAACCTCTCCGGAAAACTTCTGGTGACCTAAAATATGGATGTCAATCAGCTAATAAACTGAATATTAAGTAATTCGCTCAGTAGTGGTTCTATTTCAGAGTTTGACCCTTGGTTAGCAGCATGAGGGAAATCTCTACATTACTGCCCTCAGCACCAGAGGAGGAACAGGCCTCAGCTCACAGAAAACCCAATACGTCACATTTATTATTTAGCCGCCACACACATTGCCCTCCCACACCATCGTGAATGGCGATGTTGCTTTGCACCACCCCCCCACCAAAACGGACCCTCCACCCCCCTGTTGCTGTGGTTATCAGCGTGTCTGACTGCACTGAGCAGGAGTGGCACACATGCATGCAGCTGCAGGGCTCAGCAGCAGCCTGCCAGTCAGGAGATAGAGAGCAGCTCGGGTCCCGGGAGCCAGAACGTGGCTGGCGTCCTGCAAAGCACGCCTCTATTCTGCAGCACGGATTCTTCCGTTTGCCAGAACTGCCTGGAGTGAGGCGGCGGTGGCAGCGATGGAGGGTTGGGGAGGGAGTGAGGGGCAGAAGCTCGGCAAACATTTACGCACCCACACACACTCTCACATCGAAACCAATATGTATTCAAGTGCAGTCACACACCTCCACACACAGTGGCACGTTAACTGACTCGCGCAATACACCCCCGAAATCACACCAAACAGTGAGACTGTTCAAGTGAAATTCTCATATATGCTGGAATCAGGCTCAATTTTCCCTCAACACTCACCAACAGAGATTTTTTTAAAAATAAAGAACCATCCAAACAATGAGTAGAAACACAAATACTGTACTATTATTTAAATGAAATGAAAGAAGATCTTATTGTCATGTTTCTGTCTTCACTGCTGCTGTTTAAGTCAAACGGAGGTATAAAAAAATAATACTGAAGAGCGGCTACCACTGACATAATCGGACTAAAGTTTTTGGTGTAGCTTCGTTCAGCTTTCTTATACAGTCTGTAAAATTGTGTTTTCCACAAAGGAATTAGTTCAAATTAGTTCAGGCAAAAACAACATCTGCCTTAGTTACTTTTCAGGCTAATTTAAATCATTCATTTGCACTTAGGTCAGGGTTGATCTTTTGTGACCACTATTGTTTTTTCACATGGACATGAAAATTTGTGGCAACAAGGTGCAGGCTCCACATTAAATTTCTTAGCAAAGTTAGCTGTACACTGATGGTTACTTACCTGCAAAAGGGTTACATTTTTATTTCCAATACTGTCTAAAGTATGCACTAGTGGTTTGACTGAGATGTCTCTTTTTCTAGTAAATACAGCTGATTAAAACACTAAAAGGTATCAAGTTTTTGTTAAATTATCTGCATGTTGAAGGGGAAGGTGGTTTTAATGTCTGATTTAGGATTGTATTAATATCAAAGAAGTAAGAAATTCAGGTTCCGAAATGTTATAAACAAAAACAATTATTACAGTCGCAGATCCAGAGACTGAACAGTTCCTGGCGATTAAACTTCAACCATTTTCTTGTTAGGATGGATATTTTGGTCTGACACACAAAACAAACCTTATCATATGATTATATCCGAAAGGGTAGCGTCAATAAGAAGAAGTTTTTTTTGTTGAACAATCATCATCACAAAATCAATATAAGTGATATTGCGATCATACAGGACTGCTTAGATATAGTACTTAGTAGATTAATATATTTCAAGAGATACAGTTAAGCCCTGTTTGCAAATAACACATTTGCCCGGATGGATGGTCTTTCACGGACCAAGAAAATTAACTGACAGTGACGAGTAGGGAACATGTGAGTCGATCTACAACTATTTCTCATCACAATATCTAATAATATTAAAATAACAGAGTGCCGTGCGATGTAGAGGTAGAGCGGGCATGCCATGTATAGGGTCTACTTTCAAGACCCTCAGAACCTTGCTTGAACATCCTCTTTCCCATCCAATGACTGTCAATAAAAGCCTCTTGTTTTGATCAAAAATATTGAACACTAGCTAGCTACAGGAAGACAAAAACTCAAAAAGATTTATAGATAACATGATTATTTTAGTAATTAAACCTACAATTAACATCTGAAAGCTACTCAAGCTTTCAGCCTATGTGTCTTAAGAAAACCATTTTTAACACAAACGACCCCGAGGTTAACTACCGACATATTGCAGCAGCGTCTCCTCCATCTTGACTGTGACCTTTCTGCTGCTGCGCTCAGCTGTTAAGCAGAGACTTGGAGGACAGCAACATCTGGCACTGCCACAGATGTTAAAAACCTGGTAAGGGCTGGACCGACCATGACGTAATGTGTGGGAGGAAAAACAACACACGGCTGGGACTGAGCGGTAATGCTGTTTTTCCTCATTATCAAGCGTGTGCAATCAATGGGATGGGGGGGTTGCTGGGGTTATGGCAGCATTTCAGAAATAGAAAACCTCCTTCCTATCCTTCCTCAACACTGATTGCGAGAGTTCACTCAGATGGGATCTGTGGGTGTGAAGAGGCCAATCACTACAAGTCGATGGATGTGTGCCCCCCCCCCGTCTCAAATAAAGGCAAACCCATTGGCTTACACGTGACACAAACATTTTCCGTGTAATAAACCAAATAAAGGAAAGCATAAGTGATGCAAGAATCTGTAAACCTGTTTAAACCATTCCTAATTCAGCTTTGGCTTCAGGGCACAGCTGAGTGTTCAGCTGATTGTTTTCTATGGATTCCCAAAACACATATAAGGAAACAGACGCAATCAACTCAAAGCATCTCAACATGCTGACGCAAATGTGAGATGTTACAATGTCTGCTTAAAAAAAAAAGACTTGGATAAAGAGCGCCTGTCACATTTATTAGCACCACTAGTAAAAATGTGTAAAAGATTTCCTTTAAAGAAATTTAATCACATGCTTTACTTAGTTTATTTAATGGGGAATATTAAGAAATTCACTAAAATAAAAAATATCCAGCTTTTTTTTTTTAATTTCCCATACAATTTGATTTGAGTGAAATTAAACTTCTTGTTTACAATCCATGACAGTCTTTTCTTTATGGTGCAAATTTATACAGTTCTCTTAGCTTTATTCAAAATGTGAAAGACAAGGGAACATGCAAGTAAGGCATTAAGGAATTAGCTATTGGTTAAACCTGCCCATTTAGTTAGAGCCAATATTAGAAAGTACAAAACAAGAGAAACTGTGACAAACTTGGCTGTTCGTTTTTAAGAAAAAGCATTTTCCCTCTTTAAATCACAAACATAAACATGTGGAGTTACCGGAACTCTACTGAGATTTTCACAGGATCTGTGTGATGAGTCTACACTCAAAGTAGGCCAAATAAAACAAACTCATATGTGGGAGGATCTGGGCAGCTGTGAGCCTGTTTCTTTCGGAGCACCAGGAAACTTCATTACAAGTCCACAGTTCGATGCTTAAACAAAATGCTGCTGAGAGAGGCAGGAGTTATGTCTCCATGCCCTGGTTGCTAAGAAAATGAATGAAAATGACTTTGTAGGTAGGCCCCCTCTGGGTTACTGCTACATTTAATGCAACCTCCGTATTTACACAGTGTGCGTCTCCGCTCCTCGCCACCGGAGAAGTGCGCAGCGGAGCAGAGCCGTTCCTTATCGCTCCGATTTAGAGCACAGACATTGGTGTGTCAGAAAGTGGACTTCCAGCCATGGTTGGAAGTTGTTCAGAAACAGGTAACTGAACACAATGTGTCACCAGACAAGTGTAACTAGATAAGTATCTAAAATATCGACAAGTCATATCAAAGCAGAGACCAAATATATGAACATCAGTCTTGGTTTTAGCTGCTCAAATAAAAACATCTTCAGCACAACCAAGACATGAGATTGTTAAACACCAGCTCTATGTTTCTAGTCAAACATATCTTTAGTAACAAAAGTTAAAGAAGCATTGTAGGATCAGCATAGTAGCCTTATGAACTGCTTTAATCCCGCATTGGAGTAGCATGTGGAGGCTATCCGACAGAAACTCAAGTTGGGGAAAAAAAAGATTCTTTTAAGAAAAACAGATGCTGCAGCACTATGATGTGTCAGTTAAATGGTGGAAAGCCACATAAGTAATGGAAACTAATACTGTTGATATGTGTTATTTTACTGCATATTGAAGCTATTGTGTTTTCAACTACGTACATTGCATTGACTTTAATGAATTATAGGACTGTGATTAGATGTTAACAAATGTGTAATTTTGAAGGACTGATTGATGTGTAAGACAAAAGATACTGATTCAGAATATCCCTATCAATAAACACTCATTAGGAGATTCAAGTGTCAAACAAAACATCAGTGTTTTTCTTGTTTTCTTACTTTTGTTTGTTTTTTGGTTCTTCAGTGCAACACAGTGTTGAAAAGCATCAGATTTTGTGAACTAAAATAACAGATAATTGCCTTTGCTCATTTCAGTCCAGAAAAGAGTCTGAAGAGGCTAATCATCAAAATAATTTCAGACTAATCTTCAGCTAATCCTCTAATTAATCAGCTGGCTGTCATAGCTCTCGGCATAAATATGACAGAGAGGATGCTAGAGACATGCCTATGTCAATAAATACAAGAAATCTAGTACCTCCATTGCTTTTATCAATTTTATTCAATTTAAATTTTTTAAAGTACCTCCATTCCAGCCTCTGACATCTGAGTCCATTAATCACATGTCAAGTCTAAGGAACACTTTAACAGTGTAATTAAACCAAAATAAGCTTCTTTTTTTGTTTGCCAATAAACCAATTAAATAGTTTATTTAGGGTTCTATTTTTATGTTTCTGTGCAAATGTTGATATTTGAGTGTAAATTTGTTTAGTTCAGGCAATATTTTGCCTGAAACCATCTCATTGCTGGCCTCTCTAAGTCCCAAGCAGTTGGATTCTGGCATTGTTTAAAACAGTACAGCTTTTTGTCACACAGTGCCATGGTCAGGTATAAAATCATCTCTCTCGGAAAACACAATCCTGCCCAGTGGCTAGTCAGTAGTTGGAATAGTGAGCGTGGCCACAAATGTGTGATTTCTTTGCAATCTGGACAAGGAGTGGAATGGGTTTCCTCTGCTCTGACTGCTGGTGACGGTATTCTGCAGGATGGACGACTGTGTCCGACTGGCTTGGGAAGCAGGCAGTGCTCACTGTAAGTGTTGCCGCCATAAAAGTTTCCGACAGCATAGTAAAAGTGGCCTGATTTGTCACTTGTTTTATTTGGATAAAAAGTTGCTGAAGGAATCTAAATATAGTAAAGACGTGTTTACATTTCCAGAGCCAGATGTTGCCACCATGCGGATCTTAATCTCACTGGAGATTAAGCGACTTCATGCCTAACTGATCAGTTGGTTGGACAATATTTTATTTGAGGTTATCAAAGTAAAAGGGTCTTAATACAGATCCATGTTATGATCCATTACATTCCTAATAAAATACCATATTATTTGTGGTTGCAGTCTGATGAAAATGGTAAAAAAAAAAAAAAAAAAAAGTAAGGAGTGAACAATGTTTGCTGGGAACTACCTCAAAAAAAAAAAGAAAACTCTTCAAGCTAAAAGTTTCATAGGTTAATGCGGATGTCAGTCCGCAGTGACACCTTGGCTGCCTTCGTTGTTCCCTCCCCCAAACTCCCTCTTGTCCACTTCAACATGTCCCTCCGCCTGCCCAGCAACTTGCCCACACATCTTTGCATCTCGGCGTCAGTCTGCATGCCTGTCACTTTCTATGAGTCTCCGCTGTCCTGACTGTCTGGTGTGCGGTATCTTGGAGGCAAGGAAGACAGTGAGGGAATATACTGCTCCCATATCGCCATCTGATGCTGGCAAAGTGGGTCTCAGAGGAAAACGTTTCAGGTGCTGGCTGCGCATAATAACATGCAGGGTCGAGTGTATACGTTTAACCAGCGCCGCTTCACAAAGTCTACAGAAGCTGAGGTCCTCTTATTTTTGATAAGATATTTAAATATTACCCATTAGTACAGTGGATCCTAAAAATCTTGTGACATTTAGATAACAACAAGGAGGAGTAGAACTTCCAAACCTTTACTTTTCCTCTCTTTTCACCGCTGCTGAGACTGACACCCCTGGAGGGTATTCAGACGCAGAGCAGAAGAGAACTGCCTTTGCACTTATTTCTCTCAAACATAGCATTCCCAGAATAAATCCAGACATCTTCAGCCAGTGAGCGGTGAGGTGGCAAAGGCCTCAGCATGCTAACTCCCCCTCACTTGCCAATTTTACGCTCTTCTTTGAGCTGCCATGAGCTTTCAATGGAAACCATCAACACCCAAAATAAGCACGCTGCCACCGTCGTCGCTGGACTGCACTTGTGTTCTTACGTACATGCACTCGTAGCCAGAAACAAACAAACAGCTAAAGAGGGGAATAAAAAAAGTGTTTCGTGCAAATGCGGTGAAACACGTGCATGTTGTGCCACGTCCACTGTTTGCATACATAGATATGTGAAGAAAGCAGTGAAATCTATCCAGGATAACTTAGACCAACGCATATTTCAAATAAGAGATCATGCCCCCTTTGAAAGCACGCACAGAGTGTAATAGTCAGAGCAGACGGGGATGTACTGTGCCATCTTTGATTGGAGTGGAACATGACACTGAGGGGCTGTCTGAACTGCAGCTGAGGCTCATCGCAGTTCAGCGTGACTCCCAGAGCCAGGCGATCTGCTCTGGCGCAGGTGGTGCCCAAGTCACCCTGGATATGCACTAAAGCTGCTGATGGGAAGCACAAATCCCACTTAAAAAAGCCAAAATTGAAAGACAATACAAACATAAATCATAAGTAAAAACGGAATTGTAATCGAAATCAATCAGTTGAATTAGACATTTCTAATTTATTGGCTATGAATCTCATGTCTGTACGGATGACGTCGTACCCGCTAACAGCTTTGATGAGCAAGAGAAAGCAAGAGCACCTGGCAACAACTAACAATATATATAGAACATATATACTCAGCATGTATTCATGTTGTGATTTGCGATTAAATTAGGACACTGGCTCCAAAAGATGGCTTGCTAAAGCATGTTAGTCTTTCTGTATTGCTGCAGCTTGCATGGCATGTTTGACTGAGACTGGAAGAAATTCAGACTTTTAGCAGATAACAGGAAGGCTGGTCATATTGTCCTATCTGTTTTATCCTTTTGGGCTTTCAAAGAATATGCTGCAGTCATTGACTTCCTGTTTTCTTCTGACATAATTATGATGTGTACAGTAGAGTCCTATTTCTCTTTGAGACTCTTCAAAATATTTAAGAAATTTAAGAAAGTCCGATGTGTGTTGATCTTTATAAGAAAATGGCTGCAAGAAAATAGCCACTCACCCAAATTTGCCATTTCTGCAGCCTTAGTCATTAGGCTAATGACTAAGATTAAAACAACCGGAACAGTGACTCACAGGGCTGCAGTCAAGGCTAGCCCCTAAACAATGACAGGTCAAAGTTAAACATGCCAAATTTCTTTTTAATATTTTATAGTTATTTATTCTACATACTATTTTGAGATGAAAAAAGGAAACAAAAAGTTTAGATGTCACAAGGAACCCAAGCTTTGACACTGAATGTGTGACTTGAAAAGAGTCTGACATGTCTACAGTCAGCATTGGTAAAGATCAGGAGACACACATGTCAAAACTCAACAATATATTCTGATTCCTTAAAAAATGTTGTCCAAACAAAGTGGGGGATGCTCATATGAGCAACTGTTTAACATTTTAAAACTTTTCATGATCAGTTCTTAGTACAAAAAAAATGTACAGCAAAGTACTGGCTCAGCTGGGTTGTGTTTTACTTTGAGTTATGAATAAAACAAGTGGCAGTTCACAGTAATGGTGGAGGCAATTTGACATCAGAAAGATTAATCTGACATAGCAGTAACTCAAGCGGCATAAACTGTTCAGAGAGACTGATCAGTTAGCCAAACTCCACTGCAATGGTCTGATGTGTAAAACCTGCACCTATGTGACATTCAAAGTCTTTAGATGAGAAGCTCCTGCTTCTTCCAATCAAAATTGATTGCTACAGCTTTGCTAATTAATATTTACATAAAGATGGAGTTGTTGAGAAGGTGTCTGACTTTTTTATTTTAGTAAGTGGTGTCGTTTGCTGCAATGGCTGTGAATCAACTTATACTCGTTGGGAACGTACCATACCCGCTTTGACAACTGACAATTTAAAATAATTTTCTATAATCTATTCATAGTCAACTGGAGGAAAATGTGGAGGTCATTTAGGTTTATTTTGGTCTGATCAGAAGCTAATGTATCATATTTCAACAGATTCAACCGGCCAAGGGGATCAGAACAAGAATAAAATAGAATTAGGCCGCTGCATCACAGGGAGGAAACAAGTAAACTGTTATGTACTTTTTTTATGTACAGCACATAAAACATTTTCCATGTCATGCGTGTTACCAACACGCATGTAAAATGGGGGTACATGTTTAAAAAGGTTTTGCTACAGAAACAATTTCTATAAGGTCATAAACGTTAATGTTAGAAAAAAGTAGAACTTCAGAAAGAACTCAGTTTGGTTCCAGTAAATTCCAGAAGCAAAAGTGGTTCAACAAAGTTTAAAAGTAAAATTTCACAACAGTGTATGTCAGCGCTGGCCCCTGGGAACCAATGTCCTGCAGAGTTCCCTGTTCCACACACCTCACTTAAACTATTGGGTCAGACTCCTTTTGAATTTGTTTAAATGTCAAGGAGGTAGTTTGTTTATTTGAATCAGGTATGGTGGAGGGACAAACAGCTAAAACATGCAGGCCAGTGCTCAGATGACCAAGTTTCAGGAAGATAATGGCCTTCACTTCCAAACCTCAAATTAAGTACCACTTACAGCAGCTAGCTAAAGCTTTCCTTCAGGTTTTTGTTGATTTCTGGACTGAATCATACTCAGATATACATTCAAAATACCCATCCAAGAGTCTTAAGCTTTTTGGAGAAATCTTTTTTTAAAAGCACTTCATTTCATCCCCAGCAAAACCAACAAGGCACTCAAATGATTCGTGAAGAGTCTGGTTTGAAATCGGGATCTCTTGAGATCTCCATCATGAGCAATTATTTCTGGTAAATTTTGATTTAATGTAAAAAATTGAAAGCAGTAGAAATAAAACATACTACCTCGAAGGGAAAACATCACTTCATAGATCTGAAAAATCTAACTGGCTATAGCTCTCACTGGGAAAGCATTTTCCATTAAGTTTTAGCTGGCAAGTTTTATCCCAAATTTGTGGGGGGTAAAATATAGCTCTTCATGATTGTTCAAAGAGTTACTTTGCAGGAAAACAAATGAAACAAGAAGAGCTAGACCTATCATTAAAACATTCTTGATGTAAGTGAACGTAGTGCATGCCTGATGCCCATTGCACTGCACTGTATGAGCTTGTGTGAACAGGGTTATGATATGAGGTTGTGTTAGTTGGTCAAGTCCACAATCAGCGACTGTATGTGCCCAGAAAAATGAGGTCAGCTATAGCTGCCATCTCCCAGCTGTCATCCGGCAATAGGCGGGATACACCCTCGACAGATCGGCAGTACGTCACAGGGACAGTAGAAACCCACAGGGCTCACATGTTCTCTCAATCACTGTAAAGTAACTATTTACCCAAACAGGTTCTAAATCAAAATACTAGTACACAAATTCTCCACTTCCATCACCACGTCAAAACCTTAACCCACTGAGGATGCTTGAGAAGTACTGAAGATTTGTGTTGATTACGTGACACTGACTTACAAGCAACAACAGTTTTTTTGTACTAAATATAAATAGACATCTGCTAGTGACAGGAATTGAACAATTTTCAGTTTCACTGCCCCTGATGAGAAGTATACTTCTGTATGAGTCCTTCTCAGGCCACGCATATTGAGCCCTTTTCCATTTGTAAACCAAGTGAAAAAAGGATTAAATTTGATACTTAACTCTGATCCATTCCACTACCACTAGCCTTCAAAATGAACTACTTTTAAACATATATATATATATATATATATATATATATATATATATATATATATGCCAACTGGTAAAAAGGCCATACATCGCTGGCAATACCTCAGATTTCATTGTTTTTCAAGCATTTTTACCGCACTAAAAAGGGAACGTAGTATTGTAAACTCTCTCCCACCCTCCTTCTGAGGAGGTTTCTTGTCTGAAAGCTACAAAGTGACAAATTATATATTGCTGTCTCTTTTTAACATTTATAGTATTACTAAAATTAAAAGTATAAAAGTATACTAATATTAAGAATGAAGGAAGTTGATATTTTAGAAAGCTGAATATTACTGTTGTTATATTAGTATCGGTAGATTGAATCTTTAACAAAACTAGAAATCGCCAAATAAACTTTGATGAGTCGCCATCCAGAAAATAAATGTTCATCATTGATGAGAGCTAAATGTGAAACATCTCGTTTATGCATATGTAATAGTAAAAATTTGTAAAACAAAAAAAAAAATATATATATATATATATATATATATATATATATATATATTTATCATGTTTCTAACTGTTGGACAAAATTGATTTACTCAGTCAGTCTAAGAGTTAAGGACCTTTTAGATATCCATTATTCAGGCTAAGTTAAGTCCTTTTTACATTAAAAGAACCTCAAACACACAACACCTCACAAAACAAGACCATGTTATATTCATGAGAAAGAAAAAGATGTGATTTTAGCAATATAAGAAAACTAAGAACTTTTGAGAAAACTAAGAATCTTGGTTCTTTATTTTTACAAACAGAATAAAAATGTCGTAACATGAATTTCATAACAAAGAAGTTCTGTTCCGATTATTGAGTTCAGGTTGGATCAGTCTAAGTACTTTTGGTTTTGAACTTGATTTGTTAAAATAAAGTCAAGATTGATTAAAAACAAAATAGTCATTTCATTTGCAGCTGATGGGAAGTACTGTAGATATTAACTTTATTGGCAACTAATATTAGCAAACTGTGGTATTTTCTGTTTATAAATCCTTTGTAGTTATCAATCAATCTGTCAGTGTTTATCTTTTTTCTTCACATACCCAAAAAAGTTAGTTAAATAAGCCACTGAAAGAAGATTGAGGCTTTATTGATGCGTCTGCAACAGAGTGCTTTCAGCAAATCAGGCAAGTAGTCAAGTTTCTTAACACAACAGGGAACCTAAGGAACTACTTTCTTTCTAACATCAAAATAAGAGTTTCAACATGGAAAGGTGAGTGCTATAAGCTTGCAACAAAGAGATTCCAAGCTTAGAGAACTTACCTTCACATCTGTGACTCATAATTAAAGAATGTCCTTATACATATGTATAAGAAAGATATGACACAACCATGCTGACAAAAGGAATTGTGGCATTTCATTATTCTGAAATCTCCTGCCATGTGCACAGCTGTATCACTCAAAATGATCTGATATTTACACATTTATCAGGTTTGTCATGAGGGGCCAAACTCGGCACATCAGGCCTGGATAACTAACCTTTTAGCCTGCAAAAACAAGACTAAGCTGTCCGTCCCAATCAACATCAGACAGAGATCGTAGCAAGGCCATTAGCTGTTTGCAGCATAGATTCGGTTTGGGTCAATTAGACCAGCGGCCTCTCTATTGGTTTATGTTCACACAGTGTTTCATGTCTTTCAATTTATTATGCAATGCAAAAGTGACACCATTTATCCACAAAAGTTTGTTTCCTTTGAGATGAAACATCTGCCACCACGGCCAGGGTTAGTTAGACCACTGAGTGTGAGGCAGCAGACAGGAAGTATGGAGGGCCATTTAGATGAGCAGGAGTGTCACAGGAGAGAAGGACAGTGGCAAGCAGAAGAGGGGGTGCAGTGTGCCACACTGACACCTGGTGCTCCAGATGACAGCTCTGCAGCCAGATGGACCTTATTATACGCACACTCATATACAAACATACCCACACATGTATACTGACATTCAAACACATACTGTACACATATCCACAATTACTGCCAATCTTATTCCACAAACTCACACATTATTTTTATTCAAATTTCTGTTGCCACAGTAGGCAAAACAAGAGTTATATTGGATCAGACTAAAATGGTCCCACTTGAGGGAAATATAATGTTCCGCAGATCGCTTTGAATAATACAGTTAGGCATGGCGCTTGTGTGGTCATAGTGGGCAGATTAAAGAGACCCCATAGTGTTTGTTTACACTGAACATACCCTCCGTTCTCCTCACCACCTGTCATTTCCTTGCTCCAGAAGCTTCGGCCCACAATATACCCCCACTTTGCTAATTTTCTTTCAGGGGGAAGACTTTTCAAGAGTCCTATTTGTATTTTTAAATAGCAGTTTACTTCTCAACCTCAGACTTTTTCAGATCATTTTGTATCCCCCTCTATATGATTGAATTGTTGTGTCTTACTTGGAGGCCAAGGTTGGTGCATTCAAATTCTGCTAGATTGTCTCTGTCGCTCTGAATCAAACCCATTCAAGCAGTTGTTTCACCTCACTAAGCAATAGTACATCTTAACCACCACTGTCTTACCTCCAGTGCAGCAGAGGGTTTCTTCTTCAGCTCCTCACATTTGCGAAACTTGCAGATCTGGTGGCCTGTTTTTCTGTTCCGGCAGCTGCTGCACTGCTCGCAGTTAATCCGCCGTCGGCAAGGCGGACACATGCCGCAGCGTTTCCGTTTCTTTTTGCCGGAGTTGATAGCAGAGGCCAGCTCGCTCTGTGCCGGGTATTCGGTCAAGCCAGCCATGTGAAGCGCGCTGTCCGCCAGAAAGACTCCAGCCGGTGTCATGATGAAAAGGCCCGGATTGAAGGGGAAGCCGCTCCCTACTCCATATGGGAAGTCAACGGGACCACCTACGGCGTCCGTGACAGACGTACCCTCCAAGTCGCTAGCCCCCGAGCCTGCGTCTCCACCGCCAACTCCCACTCCCATGCCCCCAGGCAAGAGCATGTGCTCCATACCGGCTCGCTTTAGCAGCGCTGCTGCCTGGGCAAAGTGCAGCAGGCCATTTTGTCCCTCCAGAACCTGTTCTAAGGTTCTGTCCAACTTGGCTGCTGTTAGTGTGGAGACAGTGGCTTGGGGAGCTGGGGGCGGTTGATGTTTGGCCGAGTGGCTCTTCGTTGAGCTATTGTCCGTGTGTCCATTGGTGGTGGCAGAGGAGACCGCTGTATATTGAGATAGGGTACGCGAGTTCTTAAGGCTCTTGCTGAGGGGCTCGCTGATGATGCCACTCCGATTCCTGCGCTCTATGACAGGAGAGTCCTGTTTGCAGCTATTCCGCTCCAGGTCCTCTGTTTGGGGTTCCTCCGACAGCCCACTAGACATGGTCCGGTGCGTACGTGCCTGGGTCGGGGGTGAGGGTGGAAAGGGGAGAGGGGTGAGCAATGAAGGACTTTTACTCTGCCCGTTATTTGCCCTAGTGAGGGTGTTGCTTGGTGTTAGTGGACCAGTCAGCCAGTCAGAAAGAGACAGGCACCAAAGCCTTCCTCCTCCTTAGAAGCGCGACCCTCATCCACGTTCTTCCATTGGCTTTCAGGAAACTTTACAGGGAGAGAAGAGAAAGGGGGTTATTATTTAAGGTTCTCAAGATGTTTCCATTCAATATTTCCAAACTTCTGCCAACTTAATTTTCTACATTTTTATGATTTTTTTTTTTGTTTTGTTTTACGGAGATCAAAATACATTTATGTATTAACTTATAAGTTATGCATTGTTGTGTTTCATTATCTGTGCTGAAACTGACTTTCCGTTCATGAGTGAGGGCCATTTCACAATTTTTTGACTTATCTACTCAGATCAATTATAATGTATAGAACATTGAAAAATATAAACTACATTGTCCTGGATTGCAAACAGACCTTTTAAATCATAGTTTGTGATCAGTCCAAACTATGATTTAGTTTGATTTAGTTTGGTTTGGGAATTTGTTTTAAATTCCCAAAACAAAAATAGAAATCAGAATTTGTTTGGCATCACTTCAAGATCCATGGATTCAATTTAAACCTAGAACTAAAATGACATGGAGGGCAAAAAAGCTGATTTTAGAATGAGTGTTTATCTTATCTTGCTTGTTAGTTTGTCCATCAAAACTAAAGACCATCATCTAAGTAAATTTAAGTAAAAGAAGCTCTTTATTTTTACAGAAATTTGGATTTTTCTAATTTGTAGATATAATTAAAAAAGTTAAAAGTTCGGAATCACAAACTTGTTTGGCACTCAATTTTAATTTTTCCACATTCATCCAGGCTTGAAAATTATTTAATCAAATTTAATATTTTTGTGTAGGAACCCTGTTTTATGGAGAGTCACTAAGAAATTGTCCTGTGTCTGAAATAGGACAATTCTCATCTCTGCCGTTGCGCAAACCAAACCAAGAATTTCATAAAATGAACACAGAGCATGCACAGAGATGTAAGAAGCTGCTGAAAGAGGAATAGTTTTCTGTGACACATAAAAATACTGCATGTCTTCATTTCATTCACACTGCAACGACCTGAGAAAGAGCAAGATAACAAGCAGATAAGAAGACTGAATGGAGTAGAGTAAAATTGCTCTGTTCTGAGATACAAACTCTTTCTGTTGTGGGTCATGCTAGATTTAGAAATGGTGACAGCGTTTCAGAAATCTCAGACTTAAGTGAACGATCTACATTCTTAAAGCATTATTAGCCGTGCTAGTTACTAATATAAGATACAAAAAGTCCGTTAAAATGATCAATTACCACTTCACAATCAGATATTTTTGATTGTGAACAAAAATTGATCAGTTCACCTATCCACTTTCCATCTTCTGTTGCACCGCTCATTTGACCACATATGTGGCTTCTAGAAACATTAAAGCATTTACTATACACTCAGATTCAGCTCTGCTTTTGGTCTCGTTTGCTCTTGTCAGCCAATCGCATTAAGGGTGTATATAGTGTGTCATCTGCTGAGTGAGTGGGACACAAACATTTTAGAGCGTTTTGGTTTAAAAGCTGCTCTGTGTGGCTGAAAAGCAACAAAACCAGAAGGGTGAAAATAAACTGAAAACTCTGTAAATCTGAAAGCAAATGAGTAAAAAACTAAATTATTCCACAAGTGAGGTCCCCAAATCAATCACCTTATCACATCTCTCTGAACTAGAATTTAGTATAAAACATTTTAATACAGATTTGATGTAAAGTTTGCTATTCAATAGAGAATTTGTGCAGAAAAAAATGGTTACCTGTGGATGAGTTTCATTAGGAGCATTGAAAACTCTCGCCCAACTAGGCCTGTCACGATAGCAAATTTTGCTGAGCGATTAAATGTCTCAAAAAATTATTGCGATAAACGATAATATTGTCTGAAGACCTTTTTACACTGATTTAATGGAAATGACGTAATAATGCATGTGATTTCCTGCCAAAGATAGATACACTTTATTTTCAAAAGAATATTTAACAGTGGAACTGATAAACAAAATAAACAAAACAACCAAAAACAAAATGGATTCTCAGTCTCCATTAACAAAAAATGTACTTGATAAAAACTAAACAATATAAAGCCAAAGTGGAAATAAATACTGCATTCTACCTAAAGACTGCAGATTATGAAGTCTGTATATTATGTTGCCCTTCAGTAATAATTAGATTTAAATAGAGAAGATGGGCCCATCGACTACCTGATGCAATAATTCACACTACATGATTTTTTGCTCCTATTTTTCCCCTTACAACAATCTTAAAACGTTGGTCTTTCTAAGATCGTGTGGTGTGTTACGGTAGATCGTCGTTGCCGCTCCGATCTAAATCAGGGGTTTTTCCCCACTGGGATCTTAACGCAGCCTGTTGAATGTGACAGGTAGCCAATCAGAAAGCGCGGATTCCCCTCCGTGTTTTCTGAGGGGAAATTACGTCCGGGGAATCCCAAACAGCTGACAAGGCGCAACCCGAAGTCCAGCATGACAAGGGGAGGAGTTGGAGCGAAATTGCTACCGCAGTTGATAAACCCGGTAACTTTTCAGCTGTTCTTACGTGACGTAAACAGGTTCTAATGATTTTCATTCAGTCAGGACTTTACGCTGACACTAGCCACATGCATTGCAGGTAGATTGTAGTAAAGCATTGATTAATGCCTGGTTTTAAAATTAGTTCACTGGACTTGTAGCCATTATTTTGTGCCCATTGTTGGACACCACACGGCAGGAACGAACATGATCGAACCGTTATACCTAGGATTTCTGTCGGCTAATGTGTGATCTGTCAGGTTTTGAAAATGGGCCGACAATCGGCCGACAGCTCTAAGATCGTGTCCTGTGCGCTGGGCTTTACACTAAGGAAATGAGGAAGGGAGGGTCAGTGGAGAGCACTGGAGTTGAGCCTTTTTTTCATTCGGTGTCAATAACAGAAAGAGAAAAAGGCCGGAAGAGACGATAATGCCGATAATTGAAATGACGTCGATAGTTTTAATTTATTGTACGATTAATCGATTTATCGTTTATCGCGACAGGCCTACGCCCAACTGTAGAAGTATTTGATGAAAAGTCTGCCCAAGAACAACAGCTTTTACAACACCTCTAATTCTTTTCTTACCAAATCAATCCATTAATCAAACCTTACACACTCCTGCCTGATGAGGCAACACCTGCTCCCCTGCAGATTCTCTGATTGGCTTGCAAGGAAATTACAAGGCGGGGAGCCAAGTCCCTGCTACTTCAATATAATACAATCTAATGAATTAATTTGTAGCGAGGACAATAATCTTCCTGATAAATGACTTCCTATCACAAGCAAGGCAGTGCTCGCAATGTATTCCAAAACAGTCTGTTTTTGTCTTTATCTAGCAGGAAATATTGGCTGCACCAATCAAAAGTTTGGACACATGAGTTCATGTCCAAACTTTCTACTGCTGCCGCAGCTCTTTTTTTCATAAACACCGATTCTTTATCAGATTAAATTTTTAGGATGTTTTCACCAGCAGTTCATAACACAAAGTACAAATAATTTACAAGGTTCTTCTTAATATTGATACATACAGATCATGAATGAATATAAATGTGAAGTAGACTTCAAATTTAGCAACGTGTTAAAGGGCTATTTCACAACTTCTGTAGAAAATATGGAACAACTTATAACAGGTATTTCAATCTGGAGAGACTCACACAGAGAAGACAATAGCAGTTAAAAAGATTTAATGGTACAATTTCTTTGGCGCTCGGACCCGGCAGAAGACCGTGAGCCGAGGATCGCCGTGAACAGGCGGTCTGCTCGGCGAGCTCGGGATAGTCTTCCCCCCAGGACCGAAACTGGTGGTGGAGCGGAGCTCAGAGAGCACAAGGGATCCTGGAGGACGACCCTCATGGTGAAGGTGGAGATGGGGAGGAGGTGGGTTGAAGCACGGCTGACGAGCAGGAAGACCCTAGGGTAGCTTGGACTTTTGAAGGCGTCTTTGGACGATGATTGGCTGGAGCGGCGTGAAGCTCCGGTCCGGATTGGCTGCGGTCGGGCGTCGTGATTAGATGATGAGGTGAAGCTGGTCGAGTCTCCCAGTTTGAATTTTCGCCAAGGCTCCATGTTTTAAAATTTATCAAAATTTAAATTTAAAATGTATCACATTAAGCCTTCAAATCACATCAAATTTCCACTGCATCATCCTTTCATAAATACATATTACATAGAGTTTGTGATTTATGAATCTTTTCTTTTGTTCATGAAAACAACAGGTCAATTTAAACAGATATATTAAAAATGGCCTTAGAAGCTGAAAGAAAGTTCCAAAATAGCTTTTTTATTATTGTTGAATGACTTTCCATTTATCTGTGGGTTCTGTCAATAACTCAAGAACATAAAAGCTTCAAGGCTTTGATAAAAATGTATGTTTTGGTGTGGAAAATCAAAGCTAATGACATTAGCAAAAAAAAAAAAAAACACTTTATTATTCAAATATTTTGAATTTTATTTTAAAACGTAATTATTTTAATGTCTAACTAATTGCATACTCGTCTTACTTTTTCATACTTTCATACAAACCTGATAAATAAAAATTACAGATTTTCAAGATTGTGCAGATTATCCACTTTTCACTGACAAACATTTCTGTTTGTCATTATCTTTTACTTTTAGAAAAAAAAAAGTTTGTCCTCTTGAAATTCACATTTATCTATTAAAATTTCCGATGTAAACAATGTAAAGTGGTATGTATTTATAACGAGTTTTACTTGTGACACTCCAGAGCAATGAAATACTTTATTATATAATGATGCTATTTTTTTTTTTACCTGTCCAGGTTAACAAACAAGCGCACCACCTTTCACGAAACGTTGAGGAAATGGCCGGGCAAATCCTTATAAGGGAAACAAAGGCAAAGAGAGGGGCGGAGGATGGAGGGTCGGGAGGGGGGGTCTGTGCTGTGTGTGGAAATTGGAAGGCCAGAATTAGTGGGAGGTAAAGCTTCAAAGGCTAAAGCACAGCCCCCACATTTTCACCAGCTCAGGGGGATGCGGCGCCAAAGAACCAGAGCCAGCTCTGCAGCCCTTCAACCCCGTAGTTTCAGTTTCCCCGGTGCTGCACTGACCCGGGTCTGGTTTCCCGACAGCATCCCCTCCTACCAGAATCTCTGCTCAGCTGCGAGTAAAGACTGCTGAATTAGTGAATTTCATGTTTCATATAGTCTCTGGAGAAGGCTTTGTATGTGACTAAAAAAAAAATATATATATCCCTCTAAACTATATCTTCAGTCAACATTTAATTGTTTTAGTGATGGTTTAATTAAGTGAATACATGACAAGTTTTTCTTTTGTAAAAAAAAAAGCACTTGCAAACCTTTGCAACCTATAATAACAGTGAATTGCTGTAATTTGACCATTTAACACACATCATTTAACACTAATTAGCAACTACCTTATAATATTTTAGCTTTCGATTCAACTTGCAAGGTAACTGCTATGAGGCACTTTCAATATATTTTGGATTGATTTATCATAATATTTAACCAATTAGCAGTACAAATATGTGTAAACTAATGGAATGAGTTTTACATTTAATCTCATTTTATGTAAATGTTTTTCTTTTCAAAAAACATTTGAAAAAAATAAGTTTTTTTAGTTTATATTTGAAATAACGGAGTTAATACGGTCTTCATATTGTCATCACCCGAACTATTTTGAAAATGCTTTCTTCTCGTCGCTCTGAATTAGCATTATTTTTACATTAAGAAACCATGTTCAAAATTTAGATTTAAAACCGATCATGTCAATTTAAATGGGAAACATAATGCAGAGAACGCTACAAATTAAAACGTAATGAACAAAACATAGTCTAGTGCAGGGGTGGGCAACCCTGGTCCTCTAGGGCCGGTGTCCTGCAACTCTTAGATGTCTTCCTGGTCCAACACACCTGAATCCAACAGCTGAATCACCTCCTAAGTTCAGTCAAGTTCTCCAGAGTCCTGCTAATGACCTCATTATTTGACTCAGGTGTGTTGAAGTAGAGACACATCTAAAGGTTGCAGGAGACCGGCCCTCCAGGCCTGGAGTTGCCCACCCCTGGTCTAGTGAGTGAATTTAAGCGTCAACAGAACAGGAAGTACTTTTATTTTGATTAGCCATACATATCTTGTAATGAAATAGCTGCGGTCTGAAACTTAAAATGTGTTAATGAGTCTCGAGTCCCAGACCGTGAGTCAAATTCAAGGTCCAAGTGTTTGTTTTTGTGACTTAAGTGCAATTTAAGTCAGACTCTGACATTCAAGTCGCCATCTCCTCCTGTGTGTGTTCCAGCTGTACAGACTCAATCTAAATCTACTGTATGCTGTCTTTAGTTTTACATGTAACCCAATGCTATTTGAGTTTTGAATGAAGAACCTGGAAGGGTTGCAGGGAATTAAACAAACAGCTGAGTCAGCAGGTGATAAGCAGGAGATGCACCCATGAACTGGTCAGAAATCAGAATCAGCCAATTTCTCTAACAGTTTTGGTGGTTCATTTGCAAATAAATGATTTTTTTTTCTTCCCCTAGTCACTGAAAGCCTCAAAACTAAGACATTGTTCTATAAAAATGCATCATTAGCAGGTCACAGTTAAAGAAAATAAAAATCAGTGTCAGAGAGGGAAAAAAGTGCAACTTTAGTAGTGTGCACAGGATTTGAAAAATACTTACATATTACATATAAACTTGTATGAACATGACTTTCCTGAAAGTTAAGTGGAAGAATGCTTTAATTTAAATAGACTCCATTGATAGTGATAATAAAATCTTTGTCTTTCTTAACTTCAAAGACAAAGATTTACTAGCCTCTTTAAAACTAGCCAACTTTTAATTTGTCTCAAAATGGAAGGGAGTGAAAATGAGCACATCAAGAGCATGTAAAAAGTATTTTAGTCTACCAAAACCCTAACCCTAACACTTATGCTATATTTTTTTGTGTGAAAACTATGCACAATAATCCAAAATAATCTAAAAAGTCCTAAAGGAAAACAATAGCACATACATTGTATACCACACCAGTCAATAACATGTAGCCATATTCATTTTAAAAACTTCACTTTTAAACCAGAAAGTAAATGTTTGTGAATTTTAGCAACCACTGATGCTTACAAAGGTACAAATGTACAAAACAGTAAAAGAATAAAATAACTAACTGGGTCTGAACTGATATATGTTTGCAAATCAATTTATCGAAATGATCGAGACAGCAAACAAACTAAGTCTAGCAATGTGAAATCCGGCTCCTCGTGAAAACATTAGCTGTTTCCATTGACCATAAAGTCGCGTAACCTGGAGTCAGGAAAATAAATTTGCCCATTTAAACACACCAATTTAAAGAAAAAACTCAGGTTTTTTGACAAAAGTTATTTTGAGCTAAAAGGTGGTTTTCCATCTATTTCAAAATTAGTGTATTTTGCAAAACTGCAATCATCACAGGAGTCATGTGATCAACAACCAGATGTTACTGCGGACAGAAAAGACGAAAACGACGTCTGGAAGAGGTAGAAGGACGATGGTGCAGCGTATTTTTCAGTTACTCATCGCATGACAAAACTTATTCACATGATTTTAATCGGGTTTCTTATTTAATGGAAACACCTCAATTGTGAAATTATAATTTTTTTTATATTGGCGGAAAATCAATAAGGATTTTCAAACATTTGTAGTAGAAACACAGCAAGTGTCAACAAGTGTAAGTTGTAAGTTTACTAAAGCCTGAAGTATGTGTTGAGTCAGATATACCTTTAGAAACAAATAATAAAAGCTACTTCCCTTTTAAGTAAATAGCTGTAGGACTTGTTCCCTAACAACTCCTACAGATAAAGACCAATGTATAAATTACCCCAACTTAACTATATTTTGAGGCTGTCCTGCACTGTCCTGAACCTCATCACTGAGTGAAAATCCAAGCACTAATGTAAGGCATGTAAAACTGATGGAATACAGTGTGTCATATTATTACACTGTAAAAGAACTCAGTTTTTAACAATATGCATGGCATAACGTTTGTTAATTTAATGTAGCACTGTATTGGGAATTGGCACTCGTCTTGAATGACTCAGATCCCGTTGTTTAATGTTTGTTTGGTTTATGAGGCTACAAAATGTAAAAATGTACAAGAATATAAACTGCAAAATTACAAAAGTGCTTCCAATGGCAAATATTTATTTACCATATTTATGTGGGAGGTTTTTGTCCACCATGCAGCCATGCAGTGCTGTTACTGCATTAAAACATAAGGTAAGAACTGACAGCAAGTCCACCTTCAATGTATTAGCTTTGCACTCATCCTCCCGTGCTGTGTGCCCTATCAGTCACACTCTTTCAATCATAATAAACCTTGAGCATGGCATATAGTCCCTAGTTAATCACCCTCCTCTACTTCCAACACCCTGGCTTCTCAGCTCCCCTCAGCGCATCATTTACAGAGAAGCCTCGTGTCCTCATGTGAACTGTCTCCTAAACTGCAGCTGCATTTTAAAGACAGCCTGGATGTCATTTTGGTAAAACAGGATAGCTGATGTAGTTTAATTCAACTGGCAGGCTCACTTTATTTATTGGCACATCCAAAATATAAAGACTTAAGTAATGTCTCTTAGGACAATGTTTTTTTCTTGAACTAATAGCCACCCATTAAAGTGGCATTTCTTACACATTAAGCCTCTTCCGTTTCTTAACATGTGCTCATATAAGTTGTTCTTGACATCTCAATGGTTCTTTCTTGTTTTCTTTTTTTTTGTAAATTTCTTTGTGCACAACGTGCAACACTGGATGACAGCACAGACATAAAGCCCAATGTATAAATTACCAAAACATCAATACAGTCCAAGAACTACACAAGTGAATCATTTCTCAAAATGGTCAGATAGCTCAGCTCAAAACTGCAAAGCCTTAGTGCTTTGTGAGAACCTATAATTAAAGCATCTGCAAAAATAATTGGTGACCAGTTCTTTAGGTGAAGTTACACAGGAGAAGAAACAGTAGCCGTAGTGTTGAGGTATTTCTTTTGGAACTGTTTATTTTTTTTAAGCTTTGTCATAATTTAGCTATTTTTTCTCACAGTTTGAAGAAAGCAAGTTTAAGCATTTGGATATGTACATTTAATGTCATCATTCAAAATACCATTTGACTAGTGAAAAACGCTGGGAAGCTTTGTCAGAAACCTTTTCAAATGTATCCTGAAATGACATAAGGCCCTCACACGTTTGCTCATCTGTCTTTTGATTTAATGGCAAATAAAGAGAGATACAGCTTTAGGAATGGCTTTAAAGTGTAAGATAAACTTTGCAACTTAGAAATACCACATTTACCATTAAATGACTGCTGCAGTTCAAATGCAAGAGCTATACCCACATTGCAGCAATTACCTGGTAATATGTAACTTAATCTCATGGCATGCTATGCAGAAGCTCTGTCTGTACTGAGAAAGATTCAATCACGCCAGCAGGCTGAATGTTTGGAGGGACTGACATGCCAGGAGAGTTGGACTTCTCTCCTGACTGGACCACTTGGAGACACTACCACATTTTGTTACCATTAGCCCAAAATAGTCAGGTAATCGATTAGATAGCGAATCAATAAAATGAAGCAGTGACAATAGGGCAAAATGTAACTTCCAATGCTAGCCTGATTAAAAACCAGCCTCTACGTTCTCCTTCATACAGAAGGAGTGGACTCTCGGCTACTGAGAAACAATTGATTTCTGGAGGCGTGGACTCTGTTGAAGTTTTAATTAACCAAATCGCTGACGTTTGTCCATGACGTACGGAATGCGGTAGAAATTCTACAGGAGGAATCCAAGTAAATGGGAGAAAGCCCAGACTGTGCTGTGAAGCGACATTTTAATCAAGAGGAATTTCATAGGAAGGCAATGGCCAGGCTACTCCGATGCAAAACAACACTGAGTTTGACACCTGTCTTCTAAAAGCACACACTGATTATGGGAGTGCATCATAAGATATACATACTCCTAAGACATAGCAGGACTTGATGTTTTATAGAACATGCTCTATTTCTTCATGGGCCCACATGGAAAGCATTTCAAATATGCCAACATACATGGCAAGATAAATCTCACGGTAGGTTTAGTGCCCACTCAGCACAGACAATCTGAATTTGATTCAGAGTTTTATTGTTGTTAATTTAGCCACATTGCATTACTTGATATATTTCTGAGTTTCTATACAGCTGCAATGGAGGTGTTCATTGCAGTTAAAGGTTCCCTTACAAACATGTTATATGAAAATATACTAAGTGCAAAACTGAGAACATTATAAAATGACCAAAGAAGTATTCAGATAAATATGCTATTATACTTATTTAGTCGTTTTCCTACATACAACTGACTGCATTGTCATTAATTTGTCACTCCTCATCCCAAATGTACACACACACACACACACACACACATGCAGGAACACATTCACCTTACAACAAATGTTGTGGGTTTATTTTAATGAAATAATTTGCATGATTTCAGTGACTATAATTAGCTGTAGGTTAAACCTAAAATTTAAAATAAACAGTGTATGCACTTCACCTTTACACGCTGTATAGGAATCTGAGATCCATTTACACAATATGAAGCCAGAAACGACTGTTTACATACTACAAGCAGGAGATAAACTGTTTGTCTTTTTTGGCATAAGCACAGAATAACCAATTTAATTCTGCTACAATAATGTAATAGCCTGGTATTTATGGCTGTAAAGCAGGAGTGAGTAGTAGAACTTCCCATGCATCACATTTGAACTTCTTAGTTTTAATAAGGATCTAAGCATATTTGCTCACCTCATTCTTGACAATGATCAACCTTGTAACTTCATTTTGTATCTTTTGATCATTTATTTACCCCCACCTAAAAGCACCTAGTGACAAATCTTGCCTAGTTTAAGACAAAAGTCCCATACACAGTCACACAAGAGCAACCTAAGGCTTCTCTCACAGTTTACACATGGTTTTCTCTTTATTAGAAGTAATGACATCAATGAAATTGTAGGTGACCAATACAAAGTGTTGTTTTGCAAACTGATCTTTAAATGATCAGTGTGTTCTTGGATTGTGGCAGGAAGCCAGAGTACCAGGGGAAAACCAATACATGCACAGGAAGAACATGCAAACTCCATTTAGAAAGACCTCAGACATTGGGGGGGAGAATCATCCCAATTATAAGTTAACAAAAAAGGAAAATATTTGTTAACTTATAATTGGGATGATTATACAAAATACAAAATCGCAGTAATCATTAATGAAAACTCCTAATTATAGATATGAAAGAATAAGAACTTTTTGTAAGTTGATCAGAATGAACAGGAACTTTTGATCAGTAATCTGAGCCTTCCTGCTTTCATGGGGTGGAATTACTAAGTGACACTGGCACCAATTTCATTTAGCCTCTCTCCAGAATAGGAAAGATATGAGAAAATGCAAAATCTCCAAATCAATTACTTTATTTTAAGGCTCTTTAACAAAATTTTATGAGAGGTGCCAATAAATATGCCAGACTATGTGTGTGTTAAATTAGGATGTTGCGACTTTTTTTTTATCATTAATGACTCTTAATCTATGTAAGATATTGGAATATGATCATTAAACTGGAGATCTAAGAAACTAAGAACTGAAGCATTGACTAACATTCAGAGATTTCATTCACAAATGTTCACATACAACCAAATAATGTCAGCCCTGTCGCTCATTTACCAGTTTTTACCCATTTCCTGTGTGCTGTATAGAGAATTTTTCATAACATATATTTTGTGTTAGAACACATGCTATCAACACGATACTATATAATGAAAAGCTCTGTAAACCATGGAGAAGGCTAAAGAAATAGTATACTTCTTGTAGAATATAATAAATATGAAATAAGTTGAGGTCTTGAGCCTGCTGGTCATGCCTAAACAAAACATTAGTGAATGTTTGATTTAGATATAGACTGATGGCAGCATTTAATAAAAGCAGACAAACTTGAAAGGGGCTGGTTACTCCTTTTACTGGCACATACTGATGAGAAACCACACAGAGAAGCCACACTTATTGTGCCTAACATTACAATGATAACGTGTCATTTGTAGACACTATAAAACTTGAGGACAACATTAATCATTCACCAAGTATAACTACATTTTCTGCCTCATTTTTGCCCCCAATTGAATGGGATAAATATTGTTTATCAGACTTGAGTCTCAGACAGCGAGTCACAGTAAAGTCTTGAATCTGGACATTGCAAGTCAAAATCAAGTCTGAAGTCTTCTGTGAGTTAAATGTGACTTTTTACCATGTTTGATATTCCTGACCAAAGACTCAAATTAGTGGACTTTTACTCATAGTGAGGAACAGTGCTACAATAAATAAATGCTGAGGCCACCTCTATCTCTGTCACTTTGACTATGATTTTTAATAAAGTACGATGTGTACTTTCAATTTGTATGTTTTCTAGCCACTGCAATCCAGGATAGTTTGTAAATATAATTGCTGTGCTTGACATTGTAAATTGTAATCTACAATTTAATCAGTGTTATTTAATTGTGAACAAGAAAATATTATTGTTGCCACTTAGTCAGTCTAGAGCTCTGGAGGTAGTCGAGACAACTTGTTTAAGTTCAAACTAAGCATTAGGATAAGGACTAAACGGGGATTAAAGTAACTTTAAATGCATTTAGCAGTTGGTTCAAAGTATGTGGAACACCATCAGTGAACAAAACGTCAAAGCTTGAAGCAGATGTGCTAAAGCTTCAGAAACCATCTCCAGATGCTACTCATGCAGCTAAGAACAGGAAACTGAGGCTACAATTCCTAAATGCTCACCTTAACTGGAAAGTAATAGATCCGGAAAAATGTTTCCTGGTCTGATGGATCTGAATTTCAGTTGCAACATTAAGATGGTACATCCAAAATTAGGCGTAAACAATATTTTGTGGCACAGTTTGGCCACTTTAGTACCAAATGATTATCCTTTAAACACAAACAAGACAGTTTGTTATTGTTGGTGTCCAAGCCCATCCTTTCATATCTGAAGTGTACCCGTCTTCTGATTGATAGTTTTTGGAAGAAAAATGCACCATGTCATAAAACTCTAATCAGCTGAAACTGTTTTGAGTTCACTGTATTCAAGTAGCCTCCGTTCCCTAGATCTCAATCAAACATGGCACCTTTGGGACATTGCTGAACAGGATATTAGCATCACGGATGTGCAGCTGACAAATCTGAAGCATCAAAATCTCTAAGGAATGTTTCCAACACCTTGAGTCTATGCAACAAACAATTTTGTCAGTTCTGCAGGCAAAAGGGAGTCAAAAATCCAGAGTGTGCCTGATAAAGTGACTGGTTAGTGTGTGATGTAGTCAAATTTAGAAAATACAACAATTATAAATGAACATAGTACTGTAACTGTCTGCTTTCAGATTCTTAGTCTTGCCCTGGTGGGCCAGATATAAACTGTCAGGTACAACTGCTCGGGAATCAGTCCTGAATGAGTTTCCGTGACTGACGTCAGTGCATGCGCAGGTACCAGGTTAGCAGCTTTTATTTAACAGAGGAGGCGGTGGTGTGAGGGGGAGCATTGTTTGGTTTACAGCTGCGTGGTTGTGAATCATTTGCGACAGACGCCGGGAACACCTAACGCGGAACGCAGCTCTCCATTTTCAGGCGGACTCTGCATGTACTTGTCCACTCGCTGAGCTCCCTCCGTCTCGAATGACGCGCGCACACGCGCACAAACGCAGAGGAGGTTGGAAAGCCTGGTGGCAATAATTAGATTCAACGCTCCATCCTTTGTCCATAACCTGCTGCTGCGTCTTCTTTCACCCCCAGAATAGGCTGCGGGCGCGCACACAGAAAAAGTTAGAGGATTTTTTTTTTCTTCTTCTTCTTCTTCTTTTCTTTTCTTTGGATCCACTTGGAGATGCCGCTATGTACCTTTTGTGGTAGCGGAAAAAATAAAACATCTGTGGGAAACTTTCAAATGAGGACAAGCTGGAAACAAACAAACAAACAAACAAAAGCCGAGGAAGTGGGAATCTTTCATTTTAAGCTCCGCACGGATACGCAAATGAGTTTTTGTAACAAAACAGACACCAGGCGACTTTTATTCAAGCGACGTCCAAATTCATGGATCCTCACTATAACTGATATTGTCAGCTGGTTTACGTAAAACTGCAGGTACTTTAGATCCACCAGCGTGGCGTCTCCTTAGTTACAGCTTATTTTATTTCCCTATAAAAATGTTAAAATACCAAAATAGGATTTTGTATTGTTATTGCGATCAAACCTTTCGGGGTACAGATAGGTACATCATGCTTTAACTTCATCCCACACTAACATCACATCCCAACTTTCATCAGACTTCAACAAAGTATGATTCCCTCCACCACCTCGGACCATAATCCACCCCCTCCTCCCTCCTTTTCCATATATCTGCATATTTGCAAACACTCGGGGTTTTTTTAATTCGCACCTACCAGAGCAGATTCAAACAGAAGGGAGGGCTCCCACAGTCCGAGCGGTCCGTGTCTCTCCCAGCCTTTCCGTGGCGAATGGTGACAAAAAAAAAGAGAAAGAAAGAAGACAAGGAAAGACAGGGGCACAAAAAGCTTCTTTTTCCAAAGACACAATCCTAACCCTGTGCCTGCTTGTTAGTGACAAACGTGAAGAGAAATAAAATAAAATAAAATTCTGATTTTGCGTCGCTTCAATGAGAAAAGCGCACTTTCTCTGAGGCTGTGTTGAACGCGTGGGTTCCCCGAGCTTTCTCGGCGCTTGCAATCCCACCTCTACATCCCCGTTTGCAGAGAGGAACATGCAAACACATTTCATAGATTTTTGGGGCCCGGTGGAAAACCCGGAGTGGATTTCTGTGCGAGATCTGAGCCGTTTCAAAATACAGCTGCAGGCTAGCGGGGCAAGAATACCCTCCTTTTCATCTGTTTACTCCTGTACCTAACATGGAAACGATCACTTTTTGACCTCTTATTGAAAATGAATATCGATTACATTGATTGAATGCCAAAAACATCTGGATTAGAGAAAGTTTACAAATTAAGCCACATTGAAAATTGTCTGAAAATATTCCTCAGACCATTGTCTGCCAGTGACATAATGACTCCATGTTCTTAGCTTGTTTAAGTTTGTTGTAGGACCATTCTCTATGAAAAGTGGGACCCTTATGGGCTTTAAATCTGTTTCCTTTTTTTTCTGAATATTCATATTAAATGGATCAACACCTCAAGGGATCAAAATGCACAAATGGGTCCTATATGAAATGGTCAACAGTATGTGTCTGCATGTATTCAGCAATGGATGACAGAGTGTCTCACTACGACCTCAGAAGCGCTACTTTCAGACAATTTTTTGAAGTGTGTGTTTAATGTTTGACAATTTGAACAGCTGTTTCTGTAGTAATCAACCTGTAAAGTTACTGGTTTTATGTAGGAATAACGTCAAACACAACTTAACCATTTTCTAGTTACAAGTCAGTAAATCAGGCAGATTTCTCAGTTGCTACTTAGCAACAAGATTAATTACTTTTAGCAAAGCAAGCTATAGTAACAGATATGTGTTCCTGAATTTTATGCAATCATACACTGAATAAACATGTTCACCAATGGAGGTTTTAGTTGTACTGATCTTTGGAAATAATTTGAGAATGATACAAACTGCAAGAACTACATAACACAAAACAAACAAAAAAGAAACCTGTGTAATTTAACTAGTTTTAAACAACAGCCATATTGGATTTTGAGATTAGGTCAGTGTGAAACTCATCACAAGGCTTTCTTGTCTTTCTTTTCCACCTTGGAAATGAGATTTTTTTTTTTTTTTTTGAGTTCACAAACATGCTGTACAAATGGGCAGGACTATTTTATTTATTTATTGTAAAAAAAAACAATAATAAAAAGACAACAACAAACCCCAACACTTTCTGTTGTTTTGCATTTCTTGACAGAATAGGGCTGCTTGAAAATCATTGTTGGTAGAATTTGATCCAGAGTAATTTTATTTACACCATACATCTTGACAAGTATATAAGTTATGCAAAACATGTGTGTTATTGTTTATCTTTTGTTATCTCTGCTGCTTCTTTCTGGGCTAAAAAAACATTCTATGCAAAAGTCAATTCATCACCTCCACAATTCTTACCCCCATGGTGTAGCAATCTCGTACTCCCCTTTCATTCTTTATTACTTCCTTTTCATATGCATAAATAATCCATTTTGTACTCACTGCACTTAAATTGTTGTGTATAAGTCTGTTTCCTTGCATTTAGATATTTTCAGAAGTTATGGTGATAATTAAGCAAAAGAATGTTAAAATTTAAGGTATTATTTAGTTAATCAAACTTTTTTTTCCAGAAAATTTTTTTTTTACGCCGCATTTATATTTACTTTGGAACAAGTTGCTTTTAATATATGACATGACTCCTTATCACACCTGAAATGACTCTGAGAGACCTCCTCTGGATAGACGGAGTTCTTTGTTACAACAAAGAAAAGCTTACAGATGATTCAATTAAATTATTTGTCATCAAAGCGGATACAAAAGTTTCTTGTTAGGTACAAATTGCTGCATGTTGGGAGACAAAAATATCACAATAAACAGTTGCATTTCAATGACTATCGCTTTAAAAAATGACAAAGATGCCCATGTAATCACAATTCTTGTTTGAATTGAGGCCCTGACCAGCTATTTCTATTCCAAACCAATCAAAATGTATGGTAACAACTATTTTCAAAAATTTGAAAAACTGTAACTGAATAATTCAAATAAAGTTCAAGGTGCAACTGGGATGTAAGATTTTTTTTAAATCTGATGCTTGTGCCCATAGTGCTCATATGAAAAATTGTAATTGTACACACAAATAATTTTAATCACTGGGTACTAGACTTTTTTCAGTGGTTGCTTTTCATTCAACTTGTTTTGGATCGGAGGTATAAATACTACAAAAATTCAAGTATAGAAAATAGAAACTGCTGGGCTCTGGTGGGTGGTGGATTAAACCAGAGTTGAGGCACAAATTAAATCCTGCTCATAGCTTTATGCAACCTGAAGAACGGGAGAAACCGAAAACGAAACGCAAAGCAACAACAATGTCGACCTTTTCATCCAGCTCTTAAAACTCCACTCCATTTCTTCCGACTGTCCTGTCTGCTGGCAGGCGGCCAACCCAAGTGTGTGGAAATGACACCGCCAGGGCGGCAGAGATTTTCCTTCATTTCTCTCCTTCCCGATCGCAGACTGGCTGACATTGGCTAGAAAGTGGAGCAGCTCGTCAGGGACAATCAATGCGAATCGATCGAGCTGCGCGGCTGAGGCTCCAGAGCTGGAAAATATCGCGGCAGTTGAAGAGAGCAAAAGAGGGAGAGAGAGAGAGAGAGAGGGAGACAGAGGGAGAGAAAGAGGAGGGGGTGTTCACCTCAACTCTGCCCGTAGCCAACAAACATCCCTGCAAATAAATGCGCTCTGACCCTCATAAACATGACGCTCACTATGCAAACACGGGAGTCAAAAAGTCACTGCGCGCGTAATTACGCACGGGATTTGAGTTCCGAACGTACTTACAGTGAAGGTAATTACAAATAGAATATCTCTATTATTCTATTATTTGTATGGTTGAACATGTTCTATTCTGTTTTTGAATTTATTTCAATAGTTTGAACAGGTGAATTAAAAAAATGAGAAATGTCATTTAGAGTTCCTAAAACCCATTTGATATATACACATGCTATTGTGGTTTTGTTTCCTAACAGAACATAAATAGATGCACATAAATACCATGAAATCATCATGGGATTTTTGAATTTTGCATCTCACACTCACAGGTATGTGAAAAACTTTACATTTTCTTAATTGTACAGTTAAGTTTTTTGATTTTTTAAAAATCTTATTAGCCTTGAGTGGACAAAAATTGTATTCCAGTGGGTTTAGTAATACCTTAAACAACTCAAGTAGACGTGAAAATGTTAAATAGTTGTAGCAATTAAGTGAGACAGACAGAAAGTTTTGCAGATTGTGATATCTTCAACTAATAAAATGCAATTTATAAAACATAATTAACATCATGGTAAAATTACAAATTAAGACAAAAGAAACACGTGTTTCCTAATTGCAATTTATCACAAAACAAGTCTTGTGACACTAATACCTACAGTAGTCAACATATTTCTTTAATCAATGCAAACTACTTCCATTGATAAGAGATGGTGTAAACATTTATTTGCCCCCTAAAGGTTAAATTTGGGCCAGCAGGTTGAAGGTAAGTGTAACTGAGTAAAAGTAACTCGTTATTACTCACCTTGCTACGTTTGTGCCTTATGGTGGTTGGATTTGTTTGTGAGATAAGATTCCTTTTGAAGGCAAAAGAAGGTTTGAAGTTTTCACGCTCTAAAAAAAATCATTTTCTTTGAGCTTCACAGTCTGAACCATCAGCCTGTACAAAGTTTAGGAAAAGAGTATTTAAATAGGCTGGAATTATGCAGCGTTCCCTGATAAAACGATCTCCATGAAAAGCTCTAAAGGACCGATCAGTTAGTTGGAGAGGAAAGAAAACGTTTGGTTGTAAATGTTTTCCCTTCTTAATGTTCAAAATCTTGATTATGTTTAGAGGATGATCCATTTCTCAGACCAACTCATAAGAATCTGAGTTTTTTATTATTGCTGAGTTGCACTGAGACATTTGTAAAAACATATTATTATTGCATATTATTGCATTTATTTAATAATGGGAAGATCCTTTGTTCCAGAAATAATTGACAAAATCTCTAGTGGCTCATATGTTAGTTACCTTTAAATAAATATAATTGGATCATTTTTATATTGATTATTTTTTAAATTGATCATTGTTTCTAATCCACAGATTTCTGTTTCTGCAGGGAATGAATATTACAAGATAGATGCTCATCTCTTTTAGAACCTTCCCATTTGGCCGTACGAGGATCCAAGTTTGACTTGCACAATGCGAGGTACAGATGTGGGTGATTGGTTTCAAAACCCCCAGATAGCATGTTGCGCTCACCAAGTCTCCATAACAACCATTAGCTGTTATCTACATGCCACCAGTTGTTTGAAAGTGATATCATGAAAAACCTTCTTTTCTGTCCTTCCATCACAAAACACAAATATAAGCAGAGTTTGCTAAACCGATGTTTTAGTCAGATGACATCAGTATTTAGGTTTTTAACAATAAACGCAGAATTTTAGTGTGATGTAAGGCAAAGGATGAATATATGGAGATGCACCTCATGCCCACTGCAGTCCCTGTGTGATGGAGGATCTGTGAAATGAAGGGGAGCTTTTCTTCTAATTGCCCTGGAAACCTTTTGAGAATGCATGACATAACTATACTATTTGGAAATTTCAATAACAAATTCTTGGAATTCAACAAGTATTTGAAGGTCATGCATCACTGGGTCTATCAGTGGTGTTGATGATGCAAAACATATGCCAAAATAAACACATTAGGGACTCTTTATGAGACGTAAAAATAACCTGCTCCTATGGCTAGTACACCTTTCAGACCTGAATCCCATACAAAGCCTAAGAGCTTGGCAGAAAATTGAAACGATTCTATCCAAATTTAGTCTCAATATACATGCTGATTGCTATTGTTGTGATGTTTATTTGACCTCAACCATCTTTAAACAACATTAAACATCAATGGATATTTTTATACGAACATGCTTTATCCATTCTCTTTCTCTACAGAAATTTGTCTTGCTTAGAGACAAAATAACATGAAGAAAAAGTTCAGGGAGACCAAAAAAAAAGTACTGATTGTTCCTGGATTAGCCTTGTGAAGGAGGATGATTTTATTGATAGTTTTCTGGTTAAATAAGGATTGAATGAGTATAATAACATTGAAAGGAAATAATAAATCAAATCAGACCTAATCTGTTTTCTTAAATGCAATAAAAAAGTTAATATTTTAAGACTGTGGCTCTTTATATATATATATACACATAACAAACTAAGCTATTTTATCAATGCTTCAAGCTGCCTGATATTTTATGTACTGTGACTTTTCAGATCACTTCCCAGCCATGCTGACATCATCAAAACCTGGAAGTGACTGGCACAAGTTAGGTGAAACAACATTCTCCCAGTGTGAAAAAAAGTGAGTTAAAAAAATATTAGAACAGCAACAGAAATGTGCACATTAGTTTGGTCCTTAACACGCACTTCCAGAAAACTGCAGATGAAAATGCAATCCCCTTGCTTATCACTTTTGTTTTTTTATTCCTTCTAATGTAAATTTGTCCACTCATGCACAAAATACTGTCCCTTTCAGCCATTTAAGATAAAATAAGCTATACTGTCTTTACTTCCATTGGTGTTTGTCTTTTTATTAGCTTATGCTATAAAAACCATGATACAAGCATGAAATTAATTTATCTACAATTTGAGTAAATGTATCTTTGTTTTAGCCATGTCTGTGAACCTTAGGACTAATGCCTGTGAATTGTAAAACAATAAGGTTTCTATTCTATTCTATTCTATTCTATTCTATTCTGTCCTCAATCTAGTCGGTTTTCCTAGAACAGGAAGACTTTTTACTTTGCAATCTGCAATCATCTGTGCCTTTCATAGGTTTAAAAGGGGGTCAGAAAGAGACAGCAGGGGAGGAAAGGAGAGTCATGCGTGGATAGATGGGTTGGAAGGAGCAGCAAGCTGTGACTCTTGGACATGTTCTGGTGGGTGCGCTGAACCCCGGAGGCTGCAGCCACACTCGGCTCTTTGTTGTTTTCGTTCTGCACAGCCAGGCACGGTACTTTCCTGGGCCGGGGAGGAGGATTAGCGTTGCATGGCCTCCATCCCCAGCTGCACACATGACCAGCGCTGCAGGAAAGCCCCGCATGATGGCCCAAAAAGAGGTGCGTCAGGGCTGAAGGGAGCTGGGAGAGGCAAGGAGCGACCAGCTTTCTTTCGTCCATTACTGCAAAATGTTGTGGACTTTTTAAACACTAATCATTTAAAATAACATGCTTCTTTCTGGAAGTGCAATTTAATGTTGATTTTTCTCCCTAAAGCAATCTGTTCCCCTTTTATTATTACTACTTGTGCTGCAACATTTTTACCGCATTAGTTTATGTCATCACACTATTCTGTCAGTTTAGCAGCAATAAATTGCTCCCTTTGCAGCAAATAAAGTTTCCAAGGAAAATTCCCCGGGAGTCTCAAACCCAACACACATGCTTGACATGTTGGCTGATCTTCTGTAAAATAATACCCAAATTTATTTAGAGCATGTGGTCCAGCAACCGAGTATTTCACAACTCATCAAGAGATACTTCTTTTTTAAGAATAGCTACAGAATACTCGTAGTCAGCAAAGAGTAATCACTAAAAAGAAAAAAAAACAAACTTCCGCTTTAATTGTTTTCAAATGTTTGTGCCACTCTGGTGTTCACTCTACTACGAGAAAAGGATGTGGCTCCCACTGGAAGTAGCATGGCGGAACAAATACATTTTAAAGAGGCAGGCATTTGACTTGAAAGTGGTAATTTTTTTTCTTTCTGTCTGTCTCTAGTGCCCTTTATTTATTTTTGCTTTATCTCAGCAGGTGACACAAATATGGCAATTTGACTTTTCAGTATTGAAAATGCTTTTCTCTAGGTTAAAAATGATCAAACATTCAAATGCACATTTTTTAATCTGTGTAGTATTTTTTCTTAGATTTTTTTGTTTTTGTTTATTTGTACGTCTTTTCTTTTTTCCATAACTAACATTGTTATGATATGTGAATGTTGACCCTTCCCTTTTCTGTTTACGTACATTAATTTGGTCTTGCAATATTTGGTTCTCTATCTTGATTATTGTTGAAGGGGAGTTGCTATATGTTAATTTCTTTGTGTTTTGTTTCTTTAATTATGCTTATAATTTGTGTATCTGGATTTAGTACCAGTAGGTACGTGTTGTTTCTTACCCCTTGGTTCGTACTTTCTTTGATCCTTATTTCAGCTACTATTGCTCAAAAACAACCAGTGTTAATTCTAATATGTTGTCTTTTAATCATAGAGTCATAAGTAAAATGTGACTAAACTTAAGTCACAGTTTAGAAATCTGTCAGTTTTGACTTGCACGTTTAGGGCCTCTAACAGTGACATATTTCCCCCAAGCATGAAACTGAAATTATATTTTGCAATTTTTGTTTATTTCAAACAACTTTAACCTTTGCAAGCTCTTTGGGTCATTAGGGTCCGTTTTCACTTTTTATAACAGTAAAACAAATGGAAGTCATTATTTACAGACAAATGCCCATTCTTAGGTTAAAACGTAGTCAATTTGTGTTCAACTTGTGTTCTTTCTGGTTGAAGTTTCCGATAATCACAAAGCCTTAAGAATACATTTAAAGGTAAACGTAAATGTATAATAAAACTGTTCTATGTTTTTCTGAAATTGTTTTATTGCAGTCCCAAATCTTTAGAAATCTCTTTAAATCTTCCCAAGCTGGTGACTTTGCTTCTTATTGTGAGGATTTGGGTTTTTTCTGTGTTGTTCTGAGTTCTCTGTGTATTCATTTTGAGTTTTTCTGTGTCTCTGAGTCCCGTGTTGTCCTGTCTCTCCTTGATTGTTTCCCAGGTGTGTCTCGTTCCCTGATTACCTCCTGTGTATTTAGTGCCACCTGTGTCTCTGTGTCTTTGTCGGGTCCTCGTCTCTTTCGACGTCTAGTCTCTGTCGTTCTTTCCACTCATTACCAGTTGCTACCGGCGTTGAGCCCTGGCGTCCACTCAGCCGTGCTGCCTGTGTTTGTGGACTATTTTTGGACTGTTTGGACATTTATTTATCATTAAAACAACCATCAATCATTTCACCTGGGTCTCATAGCGTCTGCCTCACCACCTCACACCACTGCAATTCTTGACACCTACCTGCTTTTACACTTTTATATTATTTAAGTTTACAAACTCTAAGCATAACATGGTGCTTTTTTTCTACATAACATGGTGGTGGGGGGTTCTACCCATTTCATGCTATCAGCCATGTTCAAATTTTATAATTTCTTGATTCTCCTGGTCTGACATTAACCAGACCTGGTGTGGTTAATAAAACTGAAATAAAAAAAATGTGGTTAAATGCAGTTAATTCAATATTTATTATGAGGGACAATTATATTTTCACAAAGGACACTTTCACTTTTTCACTCAAATACAATTTTAATTTTAAAAGTATGATGAAAAAAAAGCAAAAGCAGAAGAAATCTGTAGGAAGAAATTAGGGAGCAAACATAGAAAAGTAAATTAAGACCCTTTGTTCTGTCCATTTGCAGTAATCTACTGCATTGGGCAAATACAACACAACATAAAGCAGTCAGGAATGAATCCCATCATGCTTTGTGTAAGGAAAACATAATGGAAAGTACACACAATTCCATTATCTGACTTTTATTTTGAAAACTGTTAACCATTCTTTCTTTTTAAAGTCAACTTCCTGAAGGTGTGGTTCACAGAATAATGAAATCACCTGGAGGAAATTTCCTAACCATCCACCTCATTGGGGCAGACCACTGGACTAAGAATGAGGATGGAAGTGTACTGAAGTTGAGGAAATTGACACAATTTTGCATCTTTAAAAATAAACTGTAATCATTATTGTATATTTAAGCTGTATTAGTTTGTCGGTTACCACCTGATAATGCTGTACGTTTGGTGCCACCACCGATTTTCATCTTCTTTGAGGGTTGATCATCGACAAACCTTTACATATTGAAAATTTGGTGGCGTCACACAAACACAAAGTTGATGAATTTCAAGCCTTTTTGCTCAAAAGAAATAAGCAAAGATTTCTTAGCAACTACGACAGCAGTCGATGTATACGACGCAACTGTAACTACCAAGTGAAATAACTTGATACTCAGTGGTGGAACATTACGTATGCAGAAGAAAATAGTTTGGGTGGAGGTGTGAAATGAGAGGAGGAAACAATGTAGATGTAGGTATAAAGTAGAGCTATAACATGATCAAGGAGCAAATTGTCCTGCAGCTGTAAATAAGCAGCAGATGAAGCTCCTTTAAAGGACAGAACTGTGCATGGAGCAGCATCTGTTAGAGTGAGCACATAAAGTACACCTCTCGGCTCCACCTGGAAGCAAATTGCTTGTGCTTTCGTAGATTGCCCTGAAGAAGATGCAACCTGCTGCAAATTGGCATTTCTTAAAGTACTGAGAAGGTTAGAATAAAAAATTAAAATGTTATTTTATCTAATTTACTCTTACATGTTAAGAGCACTTCCATAAACTTCTAAAGAGACTAGCATAATAGTGATTGTAGTTTTATGTTAAAATAGCTTTAAAGCATATGAGTGGACTTGAACTGACAGAAAAAAGGTTTTCATTTATTTATTTATTTTTTTGGTTTATACCAGCCCTGGATCTGGAAGACACCTTATTAATGATTAAGAGACTTTCAAGTCCTTCCACAGCTGTGCCAGGAAGGACTGTTAAAATCCACCAAGTGGTTTTTCAAGCTGGGGTCAGACGATGTTGGTTGCCAACAGGTCACTGGAGCAACTTGTGAAATTAAGGGGAATATCAAATGTGAAATTGGGGTTGTCTGCTTTCTGTCTACAGTTGAAACCATTTCTTTCATGCATTGTTTGAAACAAGGGCTCCACAGTGAGGGACAACAAGAAGGTCTTCAAATCTCAATATGGGACCTTTCTGCGTTGAGTTTGCATGTCTTCCTTCCGCACACATGGGTTTTCACCACAAAATGCTAAAACAGAATAATTGGCCTCTCTCTATTGAAGGTGAGGTTGAATGCTATTTATTTTTGGTGTCATTACTGAGCAGTGAACTTGAGCAACTTACCCTTTCATCAATTTGACACAAACAAAGTTATTTACTTTTACGACTAATAGAAGCCAAAGCCACAACAACAGCTGCATGTACTGCCACCTAAATGGTGTGACTACTTTCTCAAATGATCATGACTCACAGTAAACAGGAAAACACTGCCCCACGTGTCAGATCCAGCAGACCAGCTGTTGTAGAGACGGAAGTTAAAGGTTAGCTCGCCATCTAGTGGTAGACAATGTGGCATTGCATGTTTTTAAGCAATTGGGTTTTTTTCCTATTAAAACTCTTCTTATATTATCTTAGAAAACACCCTAGTGATTTAGTCTCTGTTATTATTTAAGGAAATAAACAGTGTCTTAATTTTATTTTAATAATGAATTCTCCAAATGATGCGTCAAATCTGGCTATTTGCCAAAAATATTTAAACTTCATTATCTCTTTACAGGATTTAGGAGGTGCTATTTTACGATAACTATTTCTTGTAAGAAATAGTTATTTATTCATCTTGAATCCAAACATCAACATTTGAAAAACGATCAGAATAAATAAGAATTTTCACTCAGATATTGTTCATTTTTCTTTAGATTTTCACATATAGTTCGGTCCATGCCTATTCTTAGAGCTATATAAAGCATTTCCTGTCTTTTTCTTCACTTTACCGTGACATATGAGTCTTTCATATTCTTAAAAAAAAAAGAAAAATCAAAGCTTCCAAATATCAAACCAGCTATCCTGCTGATGCAGCGCTGATCGCCCAGGGAAAATTCAATAAAAAACATTCAGCTCCTGTTTGTTTCTTTGTGTTGGACAGCAGCAGGGATTTTTAGTCTCCTGTGGTAAAACTTGAGAGTTTTGTCAGCTTTTTATTATTATTATTATTTTTACATTTCATAATCTCAAAGGAGCAGAATGTAGCACTGTGTGTTCCTCCTATAATAAGGGAATTTATTATGACACATCAACTATATCATTAAGAGAGAGAGAGCAAAAAAATGCCTTTGGTGCCGTTAAATTTCATTTCAAAACTATTTTACACTTGTTGGAAAAACTCCGTTCAATGTGTGAAATACCAGGCATGATGGAAAATCAACAAGGCAAAAACAAAAAACGGAACTCAAAACTGTTAACAAAAGCAGCTTTGTGGTCTCAGCTTTAATTGCCAAGAGCAATAATTACTAAGCATCACAAGCTCTGAAAAGTCCTCATGTTTCAGAGCAGCTGTTATGCGACTCACAGTAATGACCACACAGATGCACAGTTATTACACGTGTCTGGTAAGCTCAGGGTGGGGAGAAAATTTGTGGCAAAATCTTAAGTAAAGCTCAAAGATTTCCAACAGGTTCAGGTCAGAACTTTGACCAATCGTGGCACCAGATTTGGTGCTACAGAGGAGCTTCCTATATTCTTGATGGTACTGTGATGGGATGTCTCTCTATAACATATTCAACATAACCTATAGGCACCTAATGAATAGTGTGCCTAATGAATACAGAACATGGCAATCTCTGACACCATGGGAAAACAAGTCCATTGCAAACCATTTCTTTAGAGATAAAACTGGTCTGTAATGTCAAAACTCAATGACACGTAGCAAAGGGAACTGTTTTCATTTAGTTTCAGATGTCTTTGCAATACCAAAATGTGCTTGTTGTTGTAATTGGGGACAAATTGTTGAAAAATCTGTCTTGAACCAGGGTCCTGCAGACTTTTTTGAAAGGTCAGTGGTTCAACTGCACCCCATTTCTCATGTAGTTTTATTCCAATAAGACAAACAAGTTAAATTGTGTTCACAGCTCACTAATAAACTAAAAATATCAAACACTGACATCATCTTAAAGTCTAAAGCTGTGTATTTCAAATGCTGCTTATATAAAAACTATGGTTAATGGCCCTTTTCTGTAACTTGGTGGAGCTCTGCCCTCTAGTTCTCCTCACTGACCAGTACTAAAAAAGTGATGCAACATCACAAAGAAACCTAAAAAACTTCCATGTTGATTCTAAAACATGACGGATATTTTTTCAGAATTGATTTTAATTCTGCCAGTATGTTTGATTGACGTTTGATATCCTGCTGGCACGTCTGACCCAAGCAGTCACCTTCGGATGAAAATAAAAAATTGTATTGAGGAGAAACCTTTTACAAATGAGAGATTGAAATATATAACAACAGTGTCAAGTATTTTCAGATGAGTCAATGTGAGGCTTTGAACAAGTTTTCAGGAACTTCAGTATCATGCTGGGGGTTTGTGCAAACTGGTGGGAGTAATGCCAACGGGGGACGTTTAAAACTTGGACACAATAATATTCTTAAGAAGAAGTCCAGATACCTTTTGCTTAAGTTCTTAGGATTGACATGTTCTGGATAACAGAGTCCACACCAGTGACACATTTGGATTTCCCAACAGGACAATGATTGTAAACACAACAAACACAAATTAAAACTAGTTTGGATTGTGGAATTGATGAAGCTGTAAGCTTCTGTATTGGTTCCAGCCTCTAAGTGGTAGGTATCAGGAACCAACTAATTTAGATTAATTCTAATTCTGATAACTGGAGTAGTGAAGTAAACAGCAAGAATTACTACATGAAGTTTGTTGACAGCTTTAAAAAGAAAACCTCTCAGTTTTCAGTTTTTTACGTTTGTTGCCTTTGTGTTTCACACTAAAAAAAAGAATGGTTGAAATGCCTCTATTGTAGACCTACATTGATAAAGCTCTAACGAACTCAGATGACTAGATTTTCTGCTTCAGCTGAGTCCTTTAAAACTTATCTTGAGGAACTTTTGACGGCCTCTGCTTGACTGATTTGCCTTGCAGACAGCAGAACCAACTCCACAGGCCAGAAGTTTCATACTCTGCTAAACTCAATCTGAATGCTAATTGATCCAAATTGCTTCGATTTGTGAAAATTACTTTCAAATTATTTGCAGGGGAAGTATGTTTTACAGTTATTCTGCACTAGATTGATTTTTAATAAGTTTTCAGTTAACTATAATTATAGCTTTTCCTTCAGTTCATTAGACTAATACACCATTAAATGATGTTGACGTCCAGCCAGTCAGTGTTTGGCATTGTGTGATTTCCAGTTTCAGTGCATAACGCAGTCAAATAAATCAGGTAAAACATTTGTCTACTCTGTTGCACCACTTAATAGAAGAAGGTTCCCATGAAAAATGATACTTTGGATGAATTAAGATTGCACATTGCCTGTGTTTTGCACATTTGTAGATGTTTGTGAATATTTTTTAACTTATTCAATGCACTTCACAAATACTTTAAATTATCACATGTTTAAATATTTCTCTGGCAAATTATGTATTTATTCCACTGTGGCATTTTTACCCCTCAATGTCCAAATTCTGTAAAAAATATAAAACATATATAAATTTCAAATCTGTTCAAAGTGTATATATTTTCAGGGAGTGGGGGGAGGTTGGGAAATAAAAACTGGTTGGCTCAACAACAAATATTCATCGTATTTGGCTTAAGTGCTTTGTTTTCTTTTGACAGCAGTTTTTTCTTTAACTTTTTTTAATAGCTTTGAAAGTAAATTGTATAATATTCTTTAAAGCTCACCTTTAAACACCACCATGCATTAGTTTATGACACAACATTCCAATAAATCACATTGAAATTTGAGGTTCACACATGACAACAAACATTTCATTTGACGTTTTTGTCGCCACCCAGAGAAAATTATCCGCGGGCGTGCAGGGTACAGAACCAACCTGCATTTACTGTGGATGCTGCAAAAAAAAAAAAAAAAAAAAAAAAGTCCTCAAAATATTCAAGTCGGCCTGCAGGCTTCTCATGCTGCGCAACCACATTTCCAGAATACCAGGATTATATGGTTCTGCGGCGTGCGTGCGTGCGTGGGGGTGGGGGGCAACCCCAACTCACCCTCCATCTGATGGCAGCATCAGGCAGTCCCGTGAAACATTTGCGTGGGAGTTCCCTCCACCGCCATATCGGGATGGTGCGCATCGCTCTCTTTCTTCCTCTCTCCCTCCCTCTTTCTCTCTCTCTCGCTTTCTCCACACATCCTCCCCCACATTATAACAGCTTAGCGCGGCAGTAGTAGGTCCTGCAGCATCCAGCAGCCAGCATCCCTCTGTCCCTGCGTGGGGAGCAGCAGTCCTACCCGGCGCGACACCGTGTGAGTGATGCCACAGCATCATCCGCATTTCGACGCGAAATAATCGAGAGTAAAATCCCGCAAAGGAGAGCTCGGGGTGAAGGGAAATTTTGCTTCAGCCTCGAAGACGGCAACTGCCCATGAAGATGTCTAACGCTGACACCGTCTTAAACCCCACCGATCGGGTGGTAAAATGTAAGTTAGCCTACATTTTCCGCTCGGATGTGGCTGCATTACATAATATCTCAAGCGCTGCGGTTAGAGGGGGTTGGGGTGTGGGGGGGGAAATGTGTCCTTTACTGTTATTTTCATCGTGCCATAATGATTGATTAAGTTGCGTTGGTTGGGAGGTTATAGTGGACAAGAGAAGCTTTGATGTTGATAAACAATCCCAGGTTTCTCTGCTGCACAAGCCCTCCCCCAAGGAAGTCAGTAGGCATAAAGCACGAAGCATTGCTCAAACATATATCTGTATATAAATATGCATGTATTCCACGATCTAACTGGATCTTTTTTTGTTTTTTTTTTGCTGCTGCTGCTGCTCGGTTTTACAGTAACATAGCGTGTAGGCTGTAGCAGGCAGGAGAAGTGAGGAGGAAGAAAAGCTCAGTTGGCGAGCTTTGTGGTAGAAGCTGGAGCAGTGATGCAGCAGGATTTCGTGGGCTTTAACGGAGGCAGCGGAGGAGGAAGGGGGCATGAAATTGACATTTAATGGGATATACTTTACCAGGAGTGAGTCACATTTTCATTTGATTAGGGGGAATAAAGAAGAAGAAGAAAAAAAAGGCATGTATGGAACTGATCGATGTGGGATGATGAGGTCCTCACAGTTGCCATAGCTCACTTGGCCCAGCTCATTTTGAGCATGCATCTGCACTGTGCATGGATGTATTTCTATAGTATACAGTCCAGTGCATTCTCAGGATGGCCTAGCAGATCTATCAGCATTAGAACCACTATAGGCCCAAGATTTGAAGAAACACGGGAATATGTGAACTGCTCCATATTTGTGATAATTATCTATTGAAGCATCAAATATAAGCTTAAAGTTAACTTTTTTTTTTAATAGGTGGTTCTTGTGTGAATGAAAGAGCACCTGCTTCTGCTGCCCCTCACACTGCCAGATACACCCACTCACCAACAAAGCTCGTGCTGCAAGCAGTATTTTTATTATATAACCAATAAGAAACCACAATACTTAACTTCTACTGTTGATTGGAAACGAAAATGGGTGGAGAAGAATCTGTCAGTTCAGGTTTAAAGCCAAGATTTTTAACTAGATATGATGAAATGTTGTCCAGATTCCATAACAGAGACACCAAAACAGCACTTTCATTTAGTGCCAATTCATACATTGCATGGATTCCAACTTTTGTGTAGAGTAGTTTTTTTTCTGCTGTGGCTGACCCCACAGGCAGCAAAAAGCCTTATTGCCCACATGAAACACAGAAAATATATATGGGCAAAGTGATTTAGTTTGATAAACCATTACAGACAAACAAGGCATTCCAAAGAAAAATTTTTGACCCACAAAATTTTTCTTCATATTGCCAAGGTAGCAGCACAGTATATTAAAAATGTGTCATCAAAGTTCATGCAAAGTAGATATCCCAATGCAGGGACAGATCAAGGCATAAGTAAACTTGGTCACTGCTTGGTGCTTCTGGCTTGATGGGTAACCCAACAGAAGTTTAACTTAGACGGGACATGTGTACTAGTTGCACATTCTAACTAAAAGCCTTTTATTTTAGTTCTTGTGAATGCAATGTTAGAGGTCCTCACAGTTTCTGTTGTTGTCTTTAACAGCAACAGAAAACTAAACCAAAGAAATAAAATATTAAGGACGGAGAGAAAAAAATGTTTGTGTTAAGGATCCCCGTTACATGTCAAAGGGTTATAGTTTAAACAAATACATAAAAGTAAAATAACAGTTGTCTTATTCCTGCTGTTTTACTGGAGGTATCCCCAAATTAAATATTATTTAGGGCTTAATTTTTTTTTTTAATGAACTGGCTGAAACCAACCCACTAACTTGTTTTAAAGTATCTCATCAATGCATATCTGATTACATTTTATTTTCTGATAGTTGTAAATGAAATATTTACAAAAAGGATATATTTAAGAGTTGAGCTGCACAGGGTGTTGCAGTTAGCTTATCTTTCAAATATTAGTGTGTGCTAAATTACTTTTATGTCTATTTATCAGGTTGCAGCATTAAAATTAATATTGCAGTTGGGGAAATGGTGTCATACTCAATGAATTAAAAATATTATTCAAAAGTTAATTCCTTTCAATATATCCATTCACAAAAACACATTATATAAATTAAATACACAAGACTAATGTTAATAAGCCTTTAATTTTGTATTTATGATTAATTTACACTTACCCCTAATGGAAACATAAGATTACATTTTATCAGTAAAAACATTTCTAATGTGTGGGTTTAATGTCTGAGCCTCCAAATTATTAGATATGACTGTATACACTGCACATGACCACACTGGGAATGTAGACAATACATTATATTGTTCAATACATAAACAACATATGAATTAATTAAGTAATTGACAGTAATGTTAATGTTAACTTAATGTTTAATATTAAATAAACTTTAACTACTGCCACCTTAAACCAAACATCAAAACAATAAACCAGATGCAGTTGTCTTGACAGCAGCTACAAGTAAACTGAAATTGTTGCTCATAAACATGAACTTAGAACAAAACAAACGAAACCAGTGTTTGGTTGTCGTTGTTTTTTTTCTCTTTGTCATAATGTTGCTCTTTGACATATCTCTTATCGTAATCTAATAGCACCTGTTTATTTCCTTTTGGATGTTGCCACATTTAAATAAAAGAGCTAAGTATGTACGTTGTTCATCTGAAAAGATGCTAAATCCAATGGGAATCCCAAATGGTTTTGGTGGAGCCTGGAGGCAGTATGCTGGCTATTTCTCTTGCTGAAAAAAAACAACAAAAAACCAACATTTATCATTATTGTAGGTAATCTCAATGCAGATACGTATCAAGATGTGATACTGCAACCATTTGCAATCATATGTTTACATTGAGCAGAATGTATCAGAGACTAGCTTGTCTCTTCAAGCCCCAATCATCCATGCCAATAAACAACACCAAAACAAAGTCAATATCTTTTTTGCATTGGCAGAGAGGACTTGGTGAATTTTAACCAACATACTCAACTTAAATGCTAAACCTAAAAATGCGTTTTCCTTACTTATGTGGCACAAATTAAAACTGAAATAATGGAAAACATGTAAGGAAATAATGGTGAGAATTACCCTCTTGATTCTTCAATGTAGCTTATTTGATCAAAAATACTAAATTACACAGAATTAGAAGAAATTGAGTAACTTCGAAGGAAAATGGGGATTAACCGCATGTGATATCACCATGGCATGATTTACTAATATTGTGCGTATTATGGAGGGAAGCCATGCGATCACATGTATATCTAAGGATGATTGGCAATTTGAACAACAAAAATGAGCGTTGACCAAGAGTTGGAAAAAAGTGTGAAGCAAACAGAAAAAGTCCATATCAGCACAGGCACACAGCCAGCTTTCTGACTGAAACGCTTTGCTTTTGTAACATGAACATGTAACACCAAAACACTTTGAGGAGTCGGAAACTCTGAACATGTTATGCATTTGTTTCAGTTTCATTACTTGTGTGTTTTGTGGAAACTATCTGACCATTTAAAATAGGAAAACATTTACTCAAATCCAAGTTCGAGTCATTTTCTAGACGCAGTGCCGGCATCCTGCATGTTTTAGTTCTCTCCTTGGTTTTACACACCTGGATCCAATGATGGCTCATTAGAGGCCTAAGAAGAACATTGACATGCTGAAAAGGTTGCTACTACCACCAGGGAGAGAATTAAAACATACAGGATGCCTGCCCTCAAGGACCAACTTTGGGCACCCCAGTTCTAGAGGCTCTAAAACATGCAATAGATTTTGTTATTTCTTGACAGGCTTGTGGATATTCCTGTTTGTCACTTGTATCTGCTTTTCCTATTTTGGTATTCAGCTTTGAAGAGACAAGTAGTGATGGTGAGATGAAGCCTCATGAGGCATTGAACCACTTGAGCCAACTGGTTCGAGAAAGGGTTCATTTCTTGAAGCTTCATGTGCACACGAAACCACCTACTGGCCAGGTGTATAATCACAGCCAGCTGTATCTTAACACGTGTGATGCATTGAATTTTTGTCTATTATGGCTCTTGGGAATGACGTCACAAAAGGTGTAGGACGAAATCATTTGTCTACATAAATTATGTATACACATGTGTGTATAATAAAATATTGTTTGAATGTATTCTCTGTGTGTAATTATTCCCAAAATAGTAGTGTCATGTGATATGGCATGTTGTGTAATAATGTTTTTCTGTGACTCTAGAAAAATGGCCTGGGCTTAATCAGGCAGAGGACAGTTAAAGTGCTTGTGGAACCAGGGAGGGGGTAGTGAATAGGCTAATGCTTGTGTAACTTGGATGATTTCATGCATTTTTATTAAGAAACAACAATTTCTCCACAGTTTTTGGTTTCAAACGATTTCTCTTTTTTGACACTACATGGATGAGGTGTTATTATTGTACCCCAACTCCTTGGAGCACAATAAACACCTCACCTTTACAGAAAATAAGAAACAGTGAAAAATACAGCAAACCTAATGCATCTGCAAATGTTCAGTTCACCTTACCTTGTTAGGGCTTATCAAATCAAAATGTTCCCACATAGGGGAAATCCTCCTCTTTCTCGCCGGCTCCATCCTTCTCCTCTCTCTCTCTCTCTCTCTCTCTCTCTCTCTCTCTCTCTCTCTCTCTCTCTCTCTCTCTTTCCACCAAACTAACTGTCTCAAACTAAATAACCACTATCCAAACTCTGCTATCCAAACTTTCCACTCTCTCAACTGACCGCAACTCGCCTACAACAACCCACATGAATGGAGCCTGTGGGGTTTCTAAAGCTGTCAAAACCCGCGCCAAACTCTGAGCCACTTCCCGAAGCAGTCACGTGGTACAGCCGGGCAGCGAGGCTTCGGACGTCATCGTTTTCGGCTCCTCCCCTAAATGAACCAAGCCTCGATACGCGCTTTACGGAAACGCCCCCTCCATTACTCGACACACGCCTCGAAGCCTCGGCACATCACGTAACATCACTAGAGACAAGCCTTTCTTTTTACAATTCCCAGAGTGCCAAATGTAAAAAAAAAAAAAAAGAAAAAGTCATAAAGAACGGAATCAGAGTGGCATCAATTGATCAAAGTTTGCTATCATGACAATAGTGAGTTATTATGTTCTGGTGCACTCACTATGTGAGACTGGGATATTTTTATCCTTGTGGGCATAGCTTTAACCTAAAGCAAACTAGGTTTGTCTTCAGTTGTTTTTTCACATACACGTTTGATCTGACAAACGTGTATGCGTTGGTTTCTGCTGGCCAGTACAGTTTGATGTTCTGCTGAACTGTTAGCATCAACAGGCAGGAGGCTATATTTCTACATGTGCACAATCTTTCCTCACTTTGTCACTTGTCCCTTCATCCTAAAGTCACTTCTAATGACAGTCACACTGATGAAATAGTTTGACTAGCTAGACGTAGACCAGCGTTTGCTAAATGTAATAAATACATTTTGTTTGGAGGTTCAAATAGTGGAATATCTTACAGAGTAGACCTTGCACATGGAGGTGTGAAGGGAACCTGACACCCACCAATTCTAGTCAGTCCAATCACGTGGGGCTGTACAGTATTTCCTAATAGGATCCAGGATCCCTCTTTTGCAATAATATCTATCGCATATATGGTTGTTCTTATTTTTTTCAATTATTCAGCATGATAACCTGTCTTAGGAATATTTGTCAGGCATCATGAGCACAATACAACGCAAGTTTTATTCAAAGCTGATTGAAAAATTTGTGTTGTCAGCTGCCTGACCGTGTCTAATAAATCACTGTCTCTATGTGAACCTCCAGTGCAAACTGCAGTTTTCTGGAGCACCACTGGCTGCACTCCAGCACTCAACTGCTGTTGCTATTGCCACTGCCGCTGCTGCTGCTGTTGCCCGGCAACATACAGTATTTCATAGCTCAGCTGAGCTTGGCGCTGAGCAGAAGTCAGCTTTTCATCTCTGCACCACACATCTATATCAGTGTACTTGTATAATGTGCCTTTGCTTCTGCAGAAGGTGTTGTGGAAGAATATTACATAAGATGCAGGGATATTATATTTAGGATTTTATTGTTATTACCCATATTAAGAAGACTATTATAAAAATATAGGCTAAATGCATTTTGAGTAAATACGCAGCGAGTACATTTTTTTCTCATAGAATTAGGAATTTATTTAATAATTTTATGATAAATTGTTTTAGAAGAATTAGGAGATACATTTACAAGATTTTTACAATATAATAATCAAAAAGCAAAGCATGTTCTAATTTATGAAAGAAAAATAAATATATGAATATGTGAATATTGTTGTTATTTTTTTATTCTTTACTTGCATGCTTTTAATTTTTGGCTGTACAATTTGAGTGCAATGAATAAAGCACAATTGAATGGCCATATTTTATTATCAAGTTTCTTTATATCCAGATTTTTGTCCAAATTTGTTCCAATTGTGGAACAAATTGTTCTAAATTGCTAAAGCTGTGGTCAGTGTATTTCATTAACATTAAGTTTCTATGTCATTTCAGTTTAGTAAAAAGCAAAGAATAAATAAAAATCTAGAAATAAACAATATTAAGATTGCATTGCTGTTGGACAGAGAGACGTTGCGGTAATCTACAGTTGTATGAAGTCAGAGGTCCTGCAATGGCACTGGATTAGAAAATCACACTAAATTTGTATTTACTGACTTTTACAAATCCACACTAAAACAATCAGATAAAAAAACTGCTATTTAACTAAACATTTGCAAGAGTTAAAGTTCAGACAAATATTATTGTTTTATTCAACATAGTACGCTAAGACTATTTTGTGAGCTTTTTACTTGTCACTATGTTTGCGCTGGACAGTATCTGTGAATATTTCCTCAAGACGTGGACGTTGGAGGTGGTGCACCAAAAATAATTTTTCTGTGTGAAACATGCTGAGAATAAAGTAACTGTAACACAGAGTAACCCTTTGATGTGAACGTAAAGTGGTGTAAAAAAAAAACAACAAAAAAACATTGTAGTGGTTTGAATGATATTTAGTCTACCATATTAAAGATTTAGGCTACTAAATTATTTTACATGTTCCATCTAGCTTCAAAACATGAGCTTTGTTGCTCTCAAACTAGTTGTTTAGCTTCAGACTTTTAACTTTGGCCCTTTGGACTAGCTTTTAGTTTCAAGTTGGTTTGGAGTATTAGCTTCAGAGCATTACCTAGGCTAGGGTAGGGTTAGGGTTAGACAAAACCTTACTTTAAAAAAATCTTAAACTATATGAAATATAACAACAAAGAATGTTTATAAGTAACAAATGACTTACTGAGAAGTAAGGTGTGCACTTTCTCCCACTCTTTTTTTCTAATTTGTATGCTAACTTTGGAGAAATAAGGCGATTTTGCTTCATATATCATAGTTTGTTTCTTCATGTTTTAAACTGATAACCGCTTTTTATACTGCTTACAAGAAATGAACTGATTTTTGAGTGCTGTTATATGTAGTGGGCTCATTCACTTCCTCTGCAGTGCATTCAACGCTGCTTTGTACTTGCTGGTTAAGTGTCAAAGCACACGTCGCCATCACAGATACACACTGCGCCCTGTGAAAAATTTTAGGCCCTTTAACTCCACTTGCAGGGGCTTGCCTTATTATCCCAGGAGTAGTGTCTTTGAGATTTCTCTAGTTTAGCATTCATTATTAAAGACCATCTTCACCACATTCAGTTCAGAGCCTCTTTCTTTGTCTTTTTTTTCTCTGGCTGTGCTGAGTGGCCTTGTTAGTTGCACACTGCAGAAATCTGGCACACATTCAATTGCTCATTCTCTGAGTTTAATATTGTTTTTGACTTATAACATATGTGTGTGTGTTTCCAGTAAGGCTGTGTTGGTGCCTTCGTTTCTCACTAATGTAAATTAGCAACTGGACTTACATTTTCTTCCCATGTAAATTATTCATTCTTTTGACACTTTTTCTGTATATCTAGATTAATGTTTGTATATGTGCCCAGAAACTAGAAGTCACATGGATCATCTGCAAATTTTAAAATAATAACAATAATCCTTGCCTGCCATCACCGAAGTAATGATCTGTGCTTGGATTTCACAGTTTCACAAACTGTCTGGTGGGTAGGTGACTGGTGCAGATTTAATGACCACACACTTTAGAAAACCGGGAAGAGTGAACCGATTGCTTGAATGTTTTATGCAGGAATCAGAAAACACAAAACTCCACATCTGCACTGGAATACGTTGCATTAAAAAGCAGATCTTCTTGTGAATATCATACATTATAAACAAATCATTTAATAATTGGATTGTCAGTAGCACTAGCAATTAGTGATGTTTCTGTTGTATGCCAATTATTTGAATTACAACTTTTGCCTCTATGCTCTGTCCTTCCTTAGCTGTCCCCTTCCCCTTGAGCCACCGCCTTACAATGAAGGAAGTGTTCGACTGTGAAGGCAAACCTCGCGTAGATCTGCTGAAGGCTCACCTGACCAAGGAGGGCCGTGTGGAGGAAGCTGTCGCGCTTCGAATCATCAATGAGGGAGCAGCCATCCTCCGTCAGGAGAAAACTATTCTCGACATTGAGGCACCAGTCACAGGTATCACATGGTTTAGGGATGTTTGCCAGCTTTTCATGGCAAGCTGAATTAGGCTAAACCTGGAACTAATTTTTTATGATCTTTAGTTAAATGTATGAAAGACTGTAATTCACTACATATGTTTTGATATGTCATAGTTTGAAAATGGGCTCTTTCTGACAGTGATTTAGCGTGTTTTGCATCAAAGCCATGGAGCTTACTTACCTAAATTAAAGCTAGCCAATTTATTATTAGGCTGTTTTATTATTAAACAGTTTTGTGTACCTCTTTCAATCCTATTTAAATCATTCCTGGTGTTTATTTTCACCCACAAACAGGGAACAATTATCTAAAAAGGTCACGTACAATTGAGGCTGATGTCTCCCAGTAAATTTAGCTTACATCTGTTTCAGCAGTTATCCAAATCACATATATCGTTGACATGTTGATGTACATCCTAGTCACTGATCTGATGTCTATTCTTTGTTTATATGCATCATTGTTCAGGAGCATTTAATGAGTAATTCTTCAATTTATTTGTCCTTGCTGTATAAGTATGAGAATAGCTTTTTACTTAGCTACTCTTTAAAATGGGAAAGACAATAGATCATTCTCAAATGAGGTAGATGTGTGTTCATCATCATTAGTCTGGAAATGGCAGTAAGAATGTAGCTGCTAAATGTAATCTTATCTGCGGTCATGTTAATAATTCAAATATTTAAAATAACCAAACAAACCTGGATGAGGATTCGAGTTATTGTCGGATGTAGAGGGTTGCAGTAGTTTTATTGAAGAAGGAAGAAATAATAACTCCAAAGTTGAAACTGAGTCTTAAAAATAAAGCACGCACTATTTAGTTATTGATTTTGGCCCTGGGGCAACAGTTTGTAGAGAATAATCGTAGACAGTCTGTTCTTTGGTGTTGTTCAGGATGAGTATTTTTAGTATGCCTCCTTTTTTTTGATCTTTGTTATTGTTTCAGGCCAGTCGATGTTTGGTTCAGATAGGAACTTACCAGGAGAGCTTTATTGATGTTGCCCTGGTCAGATTTAAATTTTAAGTAGTTTTGCGTTGATTGTTTTGATGTAGGAAAACAGAGATTACTGGACTAAAAGGAAGCTAATGGAGACATTTTCAGTCTATGGCAAATTTTATATTTTACACCATTTACAGAAAGTCTTTATAGACTTAATAAAAGTTGCTATTTCAGGAATTAGCAACTCTTATTCCTGAGTTGCTAATTCCTGTCTAAATGTTATTTCTTTACATTTAGACCCACAAATAAGTGTTTTGTAAATATACCAACATAAAACATAGGACTTATTTGTCAGTTGCAGCATTGGCCTATTATTAAAATAATAATAATAATAATAATAATAATAATAATAATAATAATAATAATAATAAAAACAACAGAAGTGTAGTTACGCCATAATTTAAAAAAATAAATAAATGTTGTTTTGGACTTATCCAGCAGAACTCACCTCAAATTAACTAAGCATTACCAGGCCTCTACAAAGCGGAATGACTGATGGTGTAGAAATTCAGGTGTGTTGAAGTCAGGAGAATCTTAAAAGTTGTTGGATGGCAGGTCTTGAGGACTGAATGTGTACTTAATAAGGGCACGTTTTATGCAAATCGTTGTTTTAAATTTCCTCTGATTCACAAAGATTTAGTTCTTTGGACATTTGATTTGAAACCACTTCTCATGGTTTGTTAATGCTTTGTTTCCTTTCACATGCATGTTTAATACGACGAGATGCATGATATTAAATATACATCTAACCACCAGTATTAATTAAATAGCTCATGATCAGCTCAACATTTTCAGAAGTGACAAACTGATGAAAATCACATCTTCAGGCCTCAGCCTCCTGGTCTAAATAGATGTCGAACGTATTGAGGTGAAAATCTGTAAAGGTATTGTGTGCGGGCATTTGTACGTTTGTTTCGTATCTTTGTGAGCTCGGCGGCATTTGAATTTCAATGTGGCTTTTGCCTGCATGTAATACATGGGTGTTTGTGCATGGGCCTGCACCTATGTGCACATGTGTGTGTTTGATTGCTTTAGTCACACAAGCAGTCTCCCACACACATTGCTCTGAGCTTTGAGTGGGCGAAGGCCACTGTGGAGCTGATAGGAGAGACGGAAAAGCGAGAGGAGATGGAGGATGAGCAGGAGAGAACGAGACAGAGCGAGTTGATAATGAAAAATTGAAGGCAGCAAGGAAATGAGATGTAGGTTTGCACTCCAGAGCCATAGTGTTCGCTGTGAAAAAGCATACATCTCCCTGGGGGCTTGGGTTTCTTCTACCCCTTTGAGGTTTGCGCTTCTCATTTCTCAGAAGTAGAGAAAGGAGGCCTTAAAGACCACAGAAATATCTCATTACCATCATGTCCTCAATGTAATTGCTCAAAGTACTTCCATAATTATTTAAAGGTCTCGTCAGTGGCACAAATCATCCTCATTATTTCCAAACTACAAATGTTTTTTTGTTTTTTTTTTACATTTTGTACAAACAACAGCCATATTGAATGGACAAAATCTTCCTTTACTCACTGATGATCTCAGCACCAATAATGTGCTCTGCTTTGTTGTTTACAAACATCAGCACCATGATTTTATTGTCACTGTATCTGCATAGATATCTTCTGATCTGCATACACACAGATTTATACGTCTGTTTCAACACATTATTGCACGTGGCAGACGGATTGCATGAGATGGGTCAGAATTCGTATTTACACCTCGATTATTGTCATTGTGATTTGTTGTTATCCCATGTCATTGCAAGACTGATGATAAAAAAGATGACATGGTTCTTTGATGGCATAGCAGATATCTGCAGAGGATGGGTAAAGCCCTTTAAAACAATCTCCTACGTTTCTACACTAAAACTGACATGTTCATTGTAATGTTGGCGAGGTACAGACCTAAAGCAATGGTTTAAGTCTGGGCAGACCTGCTCACATGTGAAAATGTAACAAACATTATTTATCAATTTTGTCTTCTGTCATTTATTTATGCTATTTTACCTTTGTTTACCTTTTTTCTTTTTATATGAACAAAAGCTTCCTGTGAACAGGTGCTAAAAATTAGCAGGTTTGCTATAAAGATTAAACACAAGGCATCTGGTTTACACCAATGTGTGTGTATTGTCTATTTTAAATGAATAAAATAATGCAGTGCTTCCAATAGGATGGATTTTTGAGGTCATACTGCTTTCCGTATGCCTGTTTTTGACTTCCTCTCTGAAAACCTGTTTGTATTTTCCTGGTGATTAGATGTAAGCTATGTAATACATTGTTTTTCTTTTTGATCAACATTAGGGATGATCTCTTGAGAGTTTGTTCTGGTAAAAACTGATTTTTGGCATCTGTTGAGGTCTGATCTGCTGATTTATCTCTAATACACGCTACTCACTATTGCAAATCTTCATTTCTTTTCTATGATATAGAGGAACGCTCAATATGATCAAGATAAGTCAGGCTGCCAAAGATTTTGTCATTTATGCTTGAATCTGATAAATTGACCTACTTTTTGGTCTATCCTTGTTATTCCACCATTAGGGACATCTCATGCGGCATTCATCTCCAGTTAGGTCAGTTGCGGTGACATTGCAGTGTTAATGTCACTGCAAAAGGACCTGGTTATTCTGCAGTTGAACACTGGGAATGCCACAACCTTGACCCCAGTAATATGCAAGATAAAGCAATTTTAATTGTGCAGCTCATTTTTAATAACAAAATTCAAAGTGCTTTATATAATTAGAAGTGAAAACACAAGCAAAAAACATTATATTTGCTCAACAAATTAAAGGAAAACAATGGCATGCTTAAAAACAGACTACACTTTTTGATATTCCAATTGTTACTTAAAGGACTGCAGAAATGTTAGCCAGACAAAAGAATCTTATACTTGATCGATTTATGACAAAGAAATTGATGGATTATTAGACATTTATTGTCATTGTTTTTCACCTCATTAAATGACACATATTACCACGAGAAAGGATTTTAAGTTCATATCACCGTTCATTGGCCAGTGGAATAGTTTGTTACCATGGAGACGCTTGACTCAGGCTGACTGTGGAGTCACACTGATTTCCTTTGCAAGTTTTCCTACTGCTGGGCATCAAAGGATGTAAAAGCTTCATCTCCCTCCAAAGTACTTTTTGATCTCCCAAATAATAAAATCCGATTTCACCAACAGGAAAATGCCTTTCTGGTTTTCATGATTTTTTACTAAACCAATATCACAAAAAATACTCCAAAAAACTCTTCAATTGCCGGTTACCTGTTTTTGTTAGGTCTGATAAGATCCAACAAAAGCTGTTGAAATGATACTAATCATTTCAATTGGTTGGTATCAATTGAAAGGATACTAATAACGAGGCCTGTGTTTTCCTTAAATAGATTATTAGATTGAACTAACAGTAGACACAAAGCAAACACAACTAAAATGTATGCATTTAAATAATATGAAAAATTGTTGATATATCTCTAATTTAAAGGAATTCTTTATGTTTATATAATACAGGACATTTTTTGGCAAACTTGACAAAGTTCCTGTGGTCAAAAAAGTAACATTCAGAGGAAAAAATTTAATTCCATACCATATTTTTTCCTTTGCTCGTTTTCTAGTCTGTGGGGACATCCACGGTCAATTCTTTGATCTTATGAAGTTGTTTGAAGTGGGAGGATCGCCAGCCACAACACGATACCTGTTCCTCGGGGACTATGTTGACCGTGGCTACTTCAGTATTGAGGTGAGAATATATTTTTGTATATGCTAAAAGTTAAAAGTGCTCTAAAATAACTAAATCTATGCTTGTCTGTTTGCTCTGACAGTGTGTTTTATACCTTTGGTCGCTGAAAATCCTCTATCCAAAGACACTATTTTTACTTCGTGGAAATCATGAATGTAGACATTTGACAGAATATTTCACCTTCAAACAAGAATGTGAGTACCTCGCAGGATCCAAGGCGTTGTTTTTGAGGCTTTTCTTCTAGTCTTGAAATGCTCTGGTATAGCCTGCAGCATGTCTGAAGGAGCTAATCCACTACAGTCTATCACATGTGACAGTATGAAAGGCTGGAGTTTTCTGTCAACAGATGAAAATTTTATGTTGATAGCTAAATGTTTTAGTGAAAAATATGAGTTGAGATTTATCATACATTCTCATACTTGCAGCTAATCCATCGTTTTGTCTATTAGGTAAAATCAAGTACTCAGAGCAGGTGTATGACTCATGTATGGATGCATTTGACTGCCTTCCTTTGGCTGCACTCATGAACCAGCAGTTTTTGTGTGTCCATGGAGGACTCTCACCGGAAATACACACCTTAGATGACATTAAAAAGGTAACGGGGAAACAGTAGAATGGCATCTGCCATGTAGTGCTTTGTTAATTTTGTGGTTTTTCTGCCTTAAAACGTTTCTCTTCTTCATGTTAAGTTGGATCGGTTCAAAGAGCCGCCAGCGTTTGGGCCCATGTGTGACCTGCTCTGGTCTGATCCTCTGGAAGACTTTGGAAATGAGAAAACCCAGGAATACTTCAGCCACAACACAGTGCGAGGTTGCTCCTACTTCTACAGGTGAGCAGCATAAGAATAATGTGGGTTTGAGGGTAACCTCCAAAGGAGGTTAAAAGTGGTGAACTTTATATCTGATTTGTAAATTCTTGTTTGGCAGTGAATAGCTATTTTACAGTCTTTGTTATTGTTTAGGTTCTTTAAAAAAGCTAGACTACTTTGGTCTCTTGTTAAAAACATGGACAACTCAGATTTTACCTGAATTATTTTGCATTAAAAAAAATCACTAATGACATAATTAGTCCGTGTCCTGCATGGATACTCCATTGATGCACCTCATTTTCAATTGATATCATTGCTAACAACATGCACAGAGAAAACACAGCAGAAAGTGTCATACTAAATATTATTTTGAATCAAAGTGAAAAAAGTAGCATAAAAACACATTGATTTAAACACGGGTCCAAAAAGACCCACTCATGGAGGACTGTGTAGTCAATATGTCCTGCATCAGAGGGTTAAAGAAAGAGTACCACCGCTCCAGGCCTTTTTCTGGCCTTTTTTTTTCTGTTACCTTAGTAAACATTGTGACAACGTGGTACCTGTAGTACAACACCACCTTACATTCAATAAAAGCTAGTAGAAAAAGATTGACACCACTTAATGTTGAATATCCGAATGAATCAATTACAGTGAAAAAGCTACACGCCTCAGTTAACTTAAGTATTTTTTCTTTTGAAATGCCCTGAAGTCCTTTTATACTGAGTTCAGTTTGAGAGACATCTGTGTAGTCATTATTAAGAAACCACAGTAAATATAAACACAATATTAAGAACCGTTAACAGCCTCTGGTCTATAAAGATCCCTGGATATTAAAAGATTTTATATATCAGCCTGCACTGCTCTTTATCCTTGTCATAAAGTCCAAATACTACAGTGATCACAGTCACTTGACCCATGTGGCTGTTGTGTCTGCAGCAGCACTTATGAGTTGCAGGTCACACTTCACAATAAATTGAACTATCTTAAATTATGGTTACACAGTTTTTCTTGAACGCATCATTTCTACTCTAAATAGATTGAGTAAAACATCAACAATCAAAGAAGAGAACCGCATATAAATAAGATCACATTTTTTACCGATATCTGGTGACTAAATGGTGACTAGAGATTAAAAATAGATATTGAGATTATAATCTATTCATAGACATCAATTGCAAGACAACTTAAAAGAACAAAAGGCTCATAAAGACTCAATATGGAGATGGACTGATTTAATGGACGGGCAGGAAAAAGGAGACTCAAAAGTATTTGTATCAGTCATGTCAGGCCAAAATAATAAGAGGTAAGTTCTGACCTGATGTTGCTGTGGGATGACAGGGAGCTGGTGGAGAAGAGGTTAGGTGGCAATTACAGTGAAAATATTCTTAATGAAAGCTCAGAACTTAAACCACAGTGGCTCTGAAAACATTTGAAAGACTTCCTGGGTTCCTTCAGAGGGGAGATTACAGTCCAGGCAGCGTGTACTGCTAAAAATCATACAATCATACAGCTAAAATTTAATCTTCTCTGATTTTTGCAAGTACCTCTGGCAGTTTCACAAGAGACACAACAATGAGTACAGCCGTGAATATTTTTATCCGTTATTGCATTGTGTACTCTTCTCAGGGTTTTTCCTCTTTTTCATATGATTTCAGAAAACGTGCGGCTACTTCAAGGAAAACAGGTTTTATCCTCAGAAATTAGCTTCTCTGGACACAGAACATAATTTTGTGGTTGGCTGAATAATATAGCAACTTAGTTCAACACAAAACGCCTCTTTTTATTTAAGTTTTTTTTTTACAGAAGACTGAAATGCTAATGCCATTAGCACTGTTATGGGGAAAAATATAATTTATATTTCTTGTGCTACTATCTTCATCTTACTATTTATGTTAGCACAGCAGCAGAGTTGGCTTACAAAAGAATCACTTTAAAACTCCTCAGTTTAAAGAGTAAGTTTTTTTTGTGATTCATGTTTAGATTTTTTCCATATAGAAAGGATAATAATGATAATAGTTGTCTATTCCAGCTCATGCTAACAGATAATACAATAATCATTTTAAAAGGTTAAGTTTAATAAAACATGACATTGTGACCAGCACAAACATAAATGACACCATTATGAGTAAAATGGTAACCTAAAAGTCAAAGTACTTAGTTAATAGCAATCAAAACAATCCAGATGCCTTAGATGAATAAAACAAAACGCTCTCTCTTCCACCAGAGCGAAATGGTCGCCAACTGGTATTCAGTGAGAAGGGAACTCAGTGAGGATTGTTCTCTACTTGTGTGGAGGATGCTGCTATTATAGTCATCTATCTCCCCCTGGCTTTGTTCTGCCTTCACTCTCACACACACCTCTCCATCATTATGACTCTCAACATCCGTACAGTGTGGATGCAGCACAAAGTACCAAATGCTAGTAGGGAACTGAGAGAAATGCAAAAAACAAAATCTGTTTCAAACACAGTGTATATAAAGGCAAGGGAAGCTATGATAGCAACTTCATAAAGGTAGTTTTTTGGGGTTGGAAATCAATTGAAAATATACAAACAGTTCTCCATAAAACTGAATACCTCTGATAATCTGAATTTACTGAATTAGTGCTAATTCAGCAGCATCTGGGAAGCGAGTCAGAGTTGCTAGAAGGATGGAGAGAGCAACGCACTGGAGGCGCTGGAAGAAAACTTGATTGAGGTTGCAAAAGACCTGGTTGTGGAGTTAAGGTTAAAGTATAGCCTATGCTACAATGGAATAGTTTAAATCAAACCATAGGAATGTATTAAGATGTCCCAGTTAAACTATAACCCTAAATCTAAAGAATATGTTACATGACTTAAAAATTGCTCTTCACTAACATTCTGCATCCTTATTGATTGAGGTTGATGCAAATGCAAACCACGTTTCTCAAATTTTATTAATAAAAATGGAAACCAAATAAGATTTTTCTTCCACCTCACAACTATGTCCTAGTTGTTCTAGTTGAGTTGTTCTAAAGTTACAATTAAACACCGTTTAAGCTTGTTATTGTAACCTAAAAACAAATTTGACCAAGTCAAAATTATCCATTTTTGATATGATACCACTGTGGTTAAACCTAACAGGATCTGACTTTAAGTCAGATTCTTAAAGTCATAAGTTAGACTTTAAGAATCTGACTTAAAGTCTAGGTTACATTTCGTCTTGGCTTTCTATCTTTGCTCACTTTTTTTGTGCAGTGGTTACAACAAGATGAAGTAGGTAAGATTTTTTTATTTTATTTTTTTAATATTGGGGGAAAATGAGTGTGATGACCAGCAGCCTCACAGATGGATTATCTTAGGTGAAAGAAAAGAAAAAAAAACTCTCAGTTTCACACTCACGACGCAGCACTTCCATCCCTCTCTGTCTCTTTCGCTCATACTCACTTGTCAGATTCCTCACTCGTTCTCAGTCACAGGCTCACCAACACATATTGTGCGTTTTCACAGAGGAGAGAAAAGGAATGATCGGAGGGCAGCTATTGAATCCATACTGTGTTTCCTTGCATTAATCGATAAATGTAGTTTGACCAAATAAAATGTGACTAAAATATTAATGTATGTTTGATTACGTTTGAATATTATTATAGATTTTGAAACAAGGCGAGTTTCAGTCTTATGTCTGATATTAAAATGTGCTGTAGATGTTTTTTAATAGAAACGGTTATATAACGTTCTTTTGAGGGCAGTATCTTGCTGTGTTGTTAAACTCAAATGTCAGCCACAGAGGAAACCGTAGAACATGTTTCCGTAGCTACGCATGTAATTTAAAGCGTATTTTTCTCCTCAAGGGATTGTTACCTATGTGACCTAAATAAAAGGGGAGGATGGCACAGTTTTGCTAGGTGCTTAGGGCACAGCAGTCCCCTTGTTTGTCTTCCGGCATAAACCTTAGAGCACTTTAATATTTTAAACACCGCTGAAAGTTTGATGGGTCCATGGATGGCAGTGACTGCACGGAAGAGCAGGAGGAGATGATTATTACTCAGAAGGTTTAACTTGATGGTATTAGGAGTTTTATGTTTGAGTCGATTTGGATATGTAATTTAAATTTCATGAGTCCAAATGCAAAAATGGTATGGTTTATTCTGCTGGAAAAACTGAGGAATTTAGAGACTCTCTTAAATAACTGTCAGTAAAGTCTATACATTTTTTTAATGAGCATGATGATTGAGTAAAACAAAAGAACTGGAGAAATTATTATTAGTGTCACACAGAAACAAAGATTGATCATAGCTTTAACATCTAGTGATTCTGTTTTGCATTGAAGATTCCAATATGACTACTCAGTGTATACATAATGCATTTCCGTTTCTTTTTGTGTTCTTATTCTTTGCCTTCACAGTAGGACACATTAATCTGGAAACACTGAATTATGATCAGTGCAAACAGTAATTAAATGACTGGAAATTTAAGCTAGTATTTCAATACGCCCTAAAGATGCTGGAAAAGCCTTTTACAAAAAATATCTATTTATTAAAGTAGCATAATCTCCTGCTGAAAAACAATCTAACTGTTAATGTTGTTATAATGAAGACAAGTCACTAGCTACTTATTTGTGCCTCCATTCGAGCTCTTTATGCTTTAGGTGTCCTGGTGTCTCTCTGTCTGCATGAAGCTTGACGCTTTCAGCAAAAAGAAAAGAAAAATGACCCAGTGCGAAAAGCAAATAACAATAAAAACGATCAAGGACACACAAAAAACATGTGTAGAAGATTAAAAGGAAATATTTTTGATTATTTAAAGCTTAAGAAAAATCACAAACCATTTTTAAAATAACAAATTTGCAATTAAAATATATAGGAACAAATCAATAAATAATAATAAATAAGAGTCAGCCTAAAGCAAAAAGCCAGTTAGAAGTGAGCAGCTTCACAGATACATTTTAGCATTAAGTAACATAATAATATGCTTTTGATTCTTTACAATTAGCTTTAAAAGCTCTATCATGCAGATGCATACACTTCTGAAGGTGCCCTGTAGTGTATCAGGTAGCATGATGTCTGGGAAAGCTTCTTTAAGTCTAGCTAATGTTAAATTAAAGCCTATAAACTAATTAATACTCTCACCACTGCTTCATGTCAGCTGCATCTTGTTCTTGACCACTGACTATGACTAACCTAATAGTGATGGCTTTATAGAATATATAAAACCAAACACTATATTTTTCAAATGTGCATTAAGAGAAAAATTATGCAAAAAGTAAAATAGATCCAAATGTGGGAAACTGTAACAATGAACAATTTTCAATAGTTTCTTGTACATATTTAGTCCATGTATTTTACTGGGTAAGGCTTAGCTGCACAACAGTAATGGGACATGTAGAGGTGCTCACTCCCAACTTTTTCCATCTTTTTCAATAACCAGCCACATATTTGACAGTTTTAATTACAGTGCTAAATCCATCTTTCACATGTTTCATAGAGACACTTTGGACATTGTCATAGTTGCTGCAACCTTCACTCATGTCTATCTGCTGATCAGTTGAAATATCACAGATTTAGTTGGAAGTTGAAACATTTAATTTATAATCTTTTCCTCACCCCCTGGGTGAGGGCTTATGCATTTAGGAAATAATGAAGGCTATGACAAAAGCACTACTACTTTCTTCCCCTCCAGTAAATTCTTTAATGAAAGAGTGTAATGTTTTGTTTGAATATATTTGAATGTTGTCTTGCCAATTTTTAAAAATGTCTGCCTGTTAAATATCTGTCTTAACTTTATACTATTTTCTAGGATTTTTTATCTTTTTTAATTTTCTTTTTTCTGTCACATCCCTAAACACCGTTGTTTTCTTCTATTTTGCAGTTATCCAGCTGTATGTGAGTTCCTACAGAGCAATAACCTATTATCAATTATCCGAGCACATGAAGCACAAGATGCTGGGTACGTTGAAACACAAAGCACGTCTGCGAAAATTATAAAACAATTCTTGACTAAAGACAAATCCAACTTGATTTTTAATTTCTGAATTAACTTCTTTCTGTTTTTTCCTCACTTCTTCCTTTCTATGCTGAAGTTACCGGATGTACCGTAAAAGTCAGACAACTGGATTCCCATCCCTCATAACCATCTTCTCTGCGCCAAATTACCTGGATGTTTACAACAATAAAGGTCAGAATTTGTTTTCTAATTTTCTGTTTTTTCTTTTCATTGCTTCTTTGTACCTTTTATTACATTAACCTTTGTCTTATTTCTGCACATTAGAGAGTCACTTTTTGGTGATTTTTGAGTCACAGAAATTGGCCCACTATCACAAGAAGCTTTTAAATGTGTCATCCTCATGCATATAATGTATTCAACTATCTAAGGTGAAATAGAACATATATTTATTAAATTATATTAAAAAATTGTAAAATAGTAGTCTAATAGTGTAAAAGAGAAGTGTCTTAATTAATCATCTCTTATAGTTGAAGTACCCATGCTTTTTTAAATACATTTCAGTTCAGATTTTATTTTTTGCACAATTTCACAGTTGTTTGCTAAATTTTCCAGGACTGTGTGTCACTAAAGTGAAATCTGACATTTGAGAATCCTCTAAAAGCAGCCCTGTCAGTTGTAAATAATTACCAAGACTTCCTGTGATTTTCCGTGAAAATGATTTTAACTAACAAATTGAAGCGTATGAGTTAATATAAGTGCATTTAGCTGTGAACAGGCATAACAAAGCATCAGGGAGCCCCCGTTTGTTTGTGTTCTCAGATCTGTGTCTTGGTTGCCATGGGCTATGGGAGATGAGGAGCGTGGGAGGGACTGTCAGCATTGCTGACTATCTCCATGTGGCTTTATGCCTCTTGATGTAACAGTGTCAGCAATCCCTGGCCTCAGCAAGGCCACCTAGTGGATGAATATTACATTTTCTTTTCTCTTTGTGTTTCTTCCAATATATAATATTAAATGTAAACAGAGCCTTGTATCTATAAGGTGTAAGAGTATTCTATGACTTCATTTAAAAAGTTGTGATTTTGTGGTAGATTTTAGAGTAACGATGCCAGAAAAGTGATGTTATTTTTCAATTCATTGCATTTTTAACTAACTGCTTACAAACAGCTCAAACCTGGGTTAGTTTGAGTCGGCTATATTAATTTAATTGTTGTGTTGTCGTCAGAGTGTCATTTGCCAATATCTTTCTGGGATAGTGTTAGTGATTAGTTTGTCGCAAATTGTCGGATGCAAACTCACATTTACTTTTACTTCAAAAAGAATGCTTTATTAATCTTGTCATCACCTTATCATGCAGTTGTGAATTCATAATTAAAAAGATAGACTTCTTATGCCTCAATAGACCACATATAATTGCGTTAAGCAGGCAGAAGAATAACTCTCTTGACCTGAAATCTAAATATACAACAACTGTGCCTTTAAAAAATTCCTTGATATAAATTAAGCTTTTATTGCAGGAGCCGAATCTTCCTTGTGATCCTCTCTGTTATCTTGTGTCTTTTTCCGGTCTAATTGTCACAGCTTCTGTTGTTTTTTGCGGCTCTGACTGTAAACATAATCTTTTTTTTTTTTTAATTTTCACAAAAACTCTCCACTTTTTTTTTATCAGCAATGGCAGTAAATGTAGATGTCATTAAAACAAAAAAATTAACCAAATCTTAACAATCAGGTGTTTGTCTTATGCAGTATGATTTAGTTTGATTGTGATTGAATGTAGCGAGCTGGATGTCATACAGCATCATTTAGCTTGTGTTGGTTGTAAGGAGGAGTCGGGTTTAAGTGGAACATTTTACTCCCCTGTTCTCGCTGCTTCCCTTACAGCTGCTGTACTGAAATATGAAAATAACGTCATGAACATTCGACAGTTCAACTGCTCGCCACACCCCTACTGGCTGCCCAACTTCATGGACGTCTTTACTTGGTCCCTGCCATTTGTTGGAGAAAAAGGTAGAAACCTTCCTCGCTTCTTTTATGATGCTCTATAAAATGTATCCGCCCCATTGGATGTTTTACCCTTTTTATTGCTTGTAGAAATCACTTGTTATCAACAAAGTTTGGCTTTTTTGAGAAAAAAAAGCCCCTTAACTGTCAAGTGAAAACAGATTTCTACTAAATAATAACAGGTAAATAAAAACATAATATAATTAGATGCACAGATATCCCTCCCTCTCAAGTCATTAGATGCACATTTGAGGATGTACATGGGGATCGACCCCGGTCAAGCTTTGCCACAAGTTCTCTATCAGAGTGAAATCTGGATTTTGACTTGGCCACTCCAGAATGTCCAGCTTGTTGTCTTCAAACCATTTCTGCAAGGCTTTAGATGGATGCTTCAATTCACTGTTTTGTGAGTCCTCGAGGCCTGGTGTCCTGCAGGTTTTAGATGTGTATCTGCTTCAGCAAATAATGGGTCAAATAATGAGAGTCTGGTCTTTAGCAAGTCTCTGAAGAACTTGAGGAGGCTTGTTGAACCAGGGAAACATTTAAAAGTTGGACCTTCTTAACACAGGCCCGGATAAATGTTCTCTTAAGCTGTAGTTCTGTTGAAGATGAAAACAAATTGTCATCTAGAATTTCTCTATATTTTGATAAATCCATTTTACTTTCTACTTTTTCAAGAGTTATTCCCATCATCATGCTTCACACAGTAAGAATGTTTGTGGTGATGTAAGTAGCATCTTGTCTGATGGCCCAAAAGCTCCATTATGAGTTTCCTTCCATAGTGGGTTGTCCCAGAAAGCTTGGACTGGCAACAATTGTTGGACTCAGAGTCTCTCCCATCTGTAACTCTGTCAGAGGTGACCTGTTGACCTCTTTCTAGTCTTTTTTTTTTTTTTTTTGCACGGTTCAGTCAGTTTGTGAGGACAGGCTGATCTAGGCAGATTTACACATGGACCATATCCTTTCCATTTCTTGATGATTGATTGAACTGAACTCCAGAGGATGTTAAGTGGCTTAGAGATTTATTTTTGTATCCTTCCCCTAACATATACTTTTCAGTAACCCCTTTTCTCTGATTTGCTTATTCCTTTTGTCTTCATGCTGTAATGCTAGCCAAGAATACTGATTAACCAGTGAGTGGCTTCCAGAACCAGGTGTTTTTATGCTGAGGTAATCTCCATTCCACTTATTGTGAGACTAATAGGATCAATTGACCAGACCACTGTTGAATTAAGTCAGACACTTTGAAGGGGTTGAATATTTATACAATTACTTATTTTGTCAAAGCAATAAAAATGGCAAAACATCCAGGAAGATGAATAATTCTTATATACACTGTAAGACACCCTGATTTGTTTTCTGCACCGCTCTCTGACTACCTGTTTCCTGTCCACTTTTTCCTCCACAGTCACTGAAATGTTGGTGAATGTGTTAAGCATCTGCTCTGATGATGAACTCATGAATGATGAAGATGAGATATTTGATGGTGAGAAGTTTAAAGAAGAATGTTTCATAATTCATCTTTTATATTTCTCACGGGTACATTGTGGGTTCAGGGTTGACCTAGATCTGCGCACGTCGCTGTTCAGAAAGGGAAACAGCTCAGCAGTTATTTAGGATGGTGTGTTTTAAAGCTGCATGTTACAAGGAAGGCATGGAGTGCTTTTTTCAAAAATTACTGATTAATTGTTATTGAGGGCCATACTTACCTGTTTTTTGTCATACACAAAAAAATGCTTGTTTATTTTTTAATGTATTTAATGAATAAAAAGCTTTCAGTGTTTGATCTGTCAGTCAACCAAAGTGTCAAATTCTGATTTCTGTCTTACTGATTGATGCGTCTCTAGACATTTCACATCCAAGAACATATAATTTCATTTTGACTTGAAAAAAGAATACATTTCTCAAAACCGACATAATAAGAAAATAATAGAGCATTGTTATAGTGTGTGTCTATAATCGCTGTGGATGGGTTACCTGTGTTTGTTTGCAGCCAATGCAGCCGCGGCTCGCAAAGAGGTGATCAGAAACAAGATCCGTGCTATTGGAAAAATGGCCAAAATGTTCTCAGTTCTCAGGTAGACGTTTTGTTGAAGAGTGTGTTAGTAAATGGAGATATGATTGTAGTGTACATCTTGAAACACAGACATTATATAAGGTCTGTTCTGTGTGTGTGTGTGTGCGGGCGTGTGTGTGTGCGTGTGTTTGTGAGTGGGGAAAGTGAGGGCAAAGTGTTTTTTCTCCAGTCTGATCTGGGTTCAGCATAGCTTTCTGACCTGCTTGCTTGTTTCTGTTCTTCCTGCAGAGAGGAGAGTGAAAATGTGTTGACGCTTAAGGGCCTGACGCCCACTGGCATGTTGCCAAGTGGGGTTCTCTCTGGAGGCAGACAGACACTGCAGAGTGGTGAGCAGAAGGCTCGGCCTTAGTCTTTTTTTTCCCAACACTGGTTCTCTCTCTTTGTTTTCGGTTCGTTCTTGTACTCATCAGCATTCTCATCTCTTCCATTGCCTTTTTCTGTTTTTCTATCTGTCTCTTTCTCCAAACTCCCTTAAATAAAGAACAGCCAATAAATGCTGTTTTAGTCTCTTGTTGGATCTTCCAATGATATATTAATCCAAACTTTATGGGTTTAAGTTTTCTGCTGCCTATTTTCAGCAGCTAATGTGTAGTATGGATTTTTATAAGTGGGGTTCTGTGACAAAGTTATTTGCTGTCAGTAGGCCTGTCACGATAGCAAATTTTGCTGAGCGATTAATTGTCTCAAAAAATTATTGCGATAAACGATAATATTGTCTGAAGATCTTTTTACACTGATTTAATGGAAATGAAGTAATAATGCATGCGATTTCTTGTCAAAGATAGATACACTTTATTTTCAAAAGAATACTAAACACTGGAACTGATAAACAAAATAAACAAAACAACCAAAAACAAAATGGATTCTCAGTCTCCATTAACAAAAAATGTACTGGAAAAAAAAACTAAACATAAAGCCAAAGTGGAAATAAATACTGCATTCAACCAAAAGAGTGCAGATTATGAAGTCTGTATATTATGTTGCCCTTCAGTAATAATTAGATTTAAATAGAGAAAATGGGCACATCGACTACCTGATGCAATAGTTCACACTACATGATTTTTTGCTCCTATTTTTCCCCTTACAACAATCTTAAAACGTTGGTCTTTCTAAGATTGTGTGGTGTGTTACGGTAGATCATCGTTGCCGCTCCGATCTAAATCAGGGATTTTCCCCGACTGGGAGCGTTAATGCAGCCTGTTGAATGTGACAGGTAGCCAATCAGAAAGCGCGGATTCTCCTCTGTGTTTTCTGAGGGGAAATTACGGAGGGGAATCCCAAACAGCTGACATGGCGCAACCCGAAGTCCAGCGGACATTGGAGATGATATGTGGAAACAACATTAATGTTTATTCAACATGCAAAGAATATAGAAATGACAAGAGGAGGAGTTGGAGCGAAATTGCTACCGCAGTTGATAAACCCGGTAACTTTTCAGCTGTTCTTCGTTAACGTGACGTAAATAGATTATAATGATTTTCATTCAGTCAGGACTTTACGCTGACACTAGCCACATGCATTGCAGGTAGATTGTAGTAAAGCATTGATTAATGCCTGGTTTTAAAATTAGTTCACTGGACTTGTAGCCATTATTTTGTGCCCATTGTTGGACACCACACGGCAGGAACGAACCAGATCGAACCGTTATACCTAGAATTTCTGTCGGCTAATGTGTGGTCTGTCAGGTTTTGAAAATGGGCCGACAATCGGCCAACAGCTCTAAGATCGTGTAGTGTGAGCTGGGCTTTACACTAAGGAAATGAGGAAGGGAGGAGTCAGTGGAGAGCACCGGAGTTGAGCTTTTTTTCATTCGGTGTCATCAACAGAAAGAGAAAAAGGCCGGAAGAGACGATAATGCCGATAATTGAAATGACGTCGATAGTTTTAATTTATCGTACGATTAATCGATTCATCGTTTATCGCGACAGGCCTAGCTGTCAGTATCTTACTTGTAGCCGCACCTTATCAACTGCGTCATGCCTCTACTCTCCTGGGTGTCCACTCCCCCCATGCATCCTTCATTTTGCTTTTACAAATCACTCACAGAGAGAATGCCACTGCATACAGCCTCCTCCATGGACAACAATGTTTGACTGACTTTGTAGTCATTTAGTGCAGAATCATACAAATGCACATAATTCCCCACCACATCTGATAAACATTCCTCAAAAGTATTCATGCGTCTTGCGGATGCAAAAACAGGAGAGTGGAAGCTGACCAGTTAAAACGAAATATCAACACTGATGTCGTAGTGCATTTCGGCATAAAACACGGCAACAAACTCCAGGCCAATCACACAACTCGCCGCACAGAACCATGTGCAAAGTAGAAGAGGACGCAGATGCAATTTTCATCACACGACTGAGTTAATGAGAGCTGATTTCAACAACTTGGATGAAATGCAACTAGGATAAATGTTTTCTTTGGGTTCTCTTAACATTGTAGCAACTTCCACACTGAGAATGTAGCATAAAGTGCTTAGGTATTGTGTTTTCAATGATTGGAAAAGTGGTAAATGGTAAAATGTTTTGAGAGTTGTAACAGCTTTTATCAGGAGGACCAGGTGAGTTTACTCAGATAAGGACCTTCCTAAGCAATGGTATAAATTGTTTCATCAGACATGCAGAAACAAGTACTACCTCCTTAAGCCGTGCAAAGCATTAAAAGTAATTCAGATGCTCTCACATGTTTGTTTGTCATCTCAGCCCCCGCACTTTCCATCATCTCATTTCTGTGTCTCTCTTTGTGGATCTATTTGTGTGACTTTTCATGAAAACTTTCTAACCCAAGATTGACACTAACTCAGTTTTAATGCATGGCGCTCCTCTGAGTTTGGCTTCAATAACAGTGAACATTTACAGCTCATCTGGCCAAATAACATGAGTCGCCTTCTCCCTGGGGCTGCATTGTACATTTGCATGGCTTTATCAGGAGTAACCTGCTCCCCTCCTCCCCCCTTCAGCCACCATTGAAGCCATTGAAGCCATCGAGACGCATGATGAGGACAGAGAAGGTAAAACTGGTGCTCCTTGTCCCACTGCTTTAATATCAGGGTATCCTGCTATAAAATATTTCTAGACAATAGTTGAAACAATATAAAGTCCACGCTTAGCTCTTCTATGTTCATAGAGCTCCAACTTATTGTGAAGTTCATTCAAATAGAGTTAAAACATAAGAAAAAATTTCTTTTTTCTGAATAATACTTGTTGATTTTATGTAAATAAAGCAAAAATCATCATAGAGTAGATTTTAATTACTTTCTAATGGGGAGAAGCTACATTAGAAACTGTTCTCAAGATTAATAATATCTGTTGAATAACTTGCTTTCCAAAAGTATTGTACCCTCAAATATCATTGTATTTTATTATAATTTTATGAAAAATGTCATAAAATTTTTAAACTTTTAGATTGCTAAACGAAACCCACTTACATTCAGAAATCCACTTTTTGATAGCATAATTTCATAAATTATGTGAAAGCCTCTAAAATATTAAATGTTAAAGAACAGTAGCACAGAAAGAGCGTCACAAGCACCAAATGAAAACCAAGTATCATCATCTTGTCACTTCTCAGTAATGGCGGACATTTGTTCTATCACACGAAATTCAAATTAAATGCATTTGTGGTCATAACGAACAGAACAGAAACTGTTAGGTCTGTTCGCTCGAGGATGGATGGAACGGAAAAGTTATGTGTGCGCTAAACAAAGCTCCAGTCATCATAAAATGCTGCTACCAAAATAGAGAAGCTTATAGCTTACAGAACAATATGTGGAGCAGGAGGAAATTAGGGAAAACCACTAAATAAAAAACATATAGTTATTTAATGTATTAAAGAATGTTTATTATAAATTAAAACTCTGCAAAGCGAGAAAAAAAAAGTGTTAAGGGATTCATAAGCAAAGCTTATTGGTTAGGGTTATAAAAGTCCTCCATCTGGTCTACAATGTGTTGCAAGAACAAGAAAAAAAAATCAAAGCCTGTTTTAAATGGTTTTTGGGAAATAGTTCAGATACAAAGACTTTACAGACTGTATTTGATTTAATAAATTCAATTGTAAATAAATAAAGTAATAATAATAATAATAAGTTTATAGAAATATGTGAACATTTTTTTTTATTTCTGCCAAATTGAATTCTGAGATCACCTGTTCATTTTTATGATTTGAGATTTTCTCCAAATTGAGTCACACATGTGTAAAATGTGTGTAAGGTGTGCTGGCAGTATGTACGTATTTTAGATCAAGATCTGCAGAAAAAAGTCTCCTCTTCTTCCTATAAATACATCCTTTTTGCCTCTCTTTACTAGAATCGCATAGAATATCTCACTCATCATAGTTTGCAGTCAGTTTATAGTAAATCTGGGTTTTTATATTGTCACTTTATTTATTGAACACTGACTCATATTCGGATTGTAACAGCTGTGTTATTTCTTGGCAAAAAGAACTTTGATCATAGTTTTATTTTGTAATTTAAACATTGCTTATGAGGCAGTGACTCACAATTGGTATTGATGACTACATAATGTAAAGGAAATTAGCAAAGGGAAGTGTAATTATTATTCTTGATTGTCACTCCTAGATGTGATAACACTTTTGATGCAGCTAACACTATTAAATCATGACATGTTTGGGCACATGAGGGGATATATCATATATCATATTATAGCTTTTTATAACTTGCACTTATAATGGCTACCAGATGTCTGCATTCACTCATCATGGACATGATTGTCGTAACAATCTATTAATATTAGATGGACATTCCAACATTTAGCAACATAAAAAGGAGAATTAAGTCCACAGGTTTGAATTCATGTAGGATTTTCTGTTACAATTATACATATTACCTCAAATGTTTGCATGCTCATCTTGACAAATATTTGGAAACTCCTCTTACAAAAAATGGTTGACCAAATTTTTTTATTGATTGACTTCCTGGCAGGGGCCTGCCTTTTAAGCGTATTCCACACAATAACCTCAACTTTCTGCTTCACTTGCAAAAGGTTCTGGTAAATTGCACAAAGTATGTGGAATAAATAAGACAGAGGAATACATCCAAACTCTTCAGCTTCCTCTTGCTAGATCTTGTTTGTAAAAGTCAATCAGAATTGTATGTTGTGTGATGAAGCCTCCATGGAAAACTAATTGTCCAAAATGAACTATGAGAAGCACAAAACTAATGCAGTCCATGATGGGTGCATGTAAACTGTCTGACACAGTACGCGACTTGCGGAATACTCTTAGATTGTTGAGCAACATAACCCTAACCCTGCGTTTTTCCTCTTCTTCAGCTATTCGTGGGTTCTCCCCCCAGCACAAGATCACCAGCTTCGAGGAGGCTAAGGGCTTAGACCGCATCAATGAGCGCATGCCACCTCGCAAGGATGGGGTGAACCACGTGGGGCACTCCATGGGCAAGATGAATATGTCGGAGGCAAACGGCACAGAAGACAACAGCAACATCCAGTAATGTGTTCTCTGAGCCACGGAAACTGTGCCGCTGTTACAGTCATGCAGGAAGACTTTGCTTAATGGGAAATTCAGGCCTCAGAACACAGAAATCTAACAGGCCTACCGCTCGAACATGAAACCTGCAGCAAATCTAAACACTGGGCGAAAAGGTCATTTATTTCATGACGGCATGTCATTGCACTGTTAGGGGGCGGGGGGAGCTGGGGTTCACAGCAAAGGGGCAGGGATACAGAGAGACCCACAAGCTGCAGCAAAGAAGTGCTTTTGGAAGTTGTGTCCGACTGTAGTTCCCTTTCTCAATTCGATTACAGACTGAATTGTTGGGAGTTATTTTGCTGCAAGTGCTGACACACGTGTGCTCCTTCATTGCAGGGCCTGACAGAAGACATGAGTGCAGTATCCATATCACATAATGTTTTATAAAGTATTTATTATGAATCACTCACAAATGCGCATCAAAAGGAGAATTATCTACTTTATCTTATTGTTTTTGCTAGTATTAGGTCACGTCACTTTGGGAGGGACAACACAGAAAGGAAAAAGAGACGCAAATATGTAAATGTATGTACCTCTTTGAACGCTGCAGCATGCCATCTTATGGGTGAACTTAAATTTATTGATTTACCTTGTTGTAAGATGCTGCCAACCTGCAGAGAAAAAAAGAAGACGGGGTTCTCATGTCACGGACAAATCCACTGCAGACCCAGATCCACCTTGGATATGTCTTAGTAACCTCCGGCATTGCCTCGTTCCTTCTCTCCTCGACATCTGCCATCTTACAGGATCACAGAACCTGGAGGAAAAGAAGAGATGATTTAGAAGACGCAGTCCCACTGTTTGCTGATGCTACCTCAGCACCCCAGATTAAACACAGAGATTTGACTTCAAAATATATCCTTTACTCCTTTTAATCTCAGTCTTATGGTTATTCACTCCTCTTCCAAAAGAGCATTTTACATAGGCATGAGCTGGTTTGAGCTTCTCACACTATTCACACAAAGATTTTAAGCAATATTGCATAATTTAATCACACTACCCTAATTTAAAAACTGAAAAAATAAAATTGAATTTAATTGGTTTATTTGGCAGGGACACTAATCTAAATGTATCAGAGTTATCTGAAAGGTTATTTTTATTTGTAGTCCTGGTAAGACAGCAAATGCAACAAATATCCCTACTGCTGCTGAAATAATAAATTGTTTAATATTTTTTTTATCACTTTTTTGCTATATTTACTTTGATTCTTAGATGTAACAGTCTACTTTGTAAGTGCTTATTGCACAGAATTATGTTTTTGAGTAACAGAAGTATAAAAAGTAAATGTTAGCTGATTAGTTAGTAATGCTGCAGCCTCCTGCTTTACAGTATGTTGTTAGCAGTGAGAAAACCATGGTTTTTACTAAATATTCCCAAATTGCCCAACTTGATATGTTGTATACAAAATGTAGAACCTCTTTCAACCAGCCCATGAATGGCGGCTGCAGCAGATGGGGATGAGCAGCTTTGATTACGCTATTCCCTGAAGAGCCAGAGAAAAGTCTTGCCACTATGGCACTTTTCCTTCTATTAATCTCACTTTAAACTATCCCACCAGTGTGATGGAAAAGGTAATCAGTTTTAAAGTCATCATATTTTGGATGCATGACGTAATTTAATAGACATAACCAGCCCATGCCTAATTTCACATCAGAACAGCTTCATGTTAAAAACCAACTTCACCTTACAAATTCTTATAAAAATCATAGTTTTTTTCAGGATATTAAAGCTTCATCTCTGCCTAACAATAACCTTTCTTCCCTTCGGCATTAACGCAGCTTTCAGAGGAAACAAAAAGTCACGTTGAATGTTGAAACATACCTTGGTGTCAAGATATTAATGAACTGCTATTTCTTTCCTGCTTCTTGCTAAAGAAATAGCAATAATACAAACAGTGACTTCAGTGTCCTGCGAATTTTTGCATCTTTTGCTTTTCCAAAACATTTTTGGATTTTATGCTTGCAAAATGTGACAAGGAAGGAAATTCTAGACATAGGTATTGTTATGTTTCACTTAATCATAAACAGCATCCGTACTGGTGTTCTTTGGATTTCACAGCCTTTGATTAATCATAATGGGATGAGGGCAATGGCCACGCTAACAAACTACAGTTGCTTTGGAAAATCTTTAACCCAGCACTGATTTATTCATGCTCAGGCCCTTCTTTGAAATGTAGATTCTGTGGTTGCCGACATTTTCGACACTTTCTGACCTGGTGTAAATATTACAGTAGTTTGTTTGGAATCCCATAGCCTGTGTAGACTCAGATTTTTTCTTTTTCAAAAATAGAGAAAAAATGAGAAAAGATAATTTTAAAACTATATATCTGAAGTAGTCTAGCAGGACTTTAAAGCATAGGTTTTTAGCAGAATGCCCTTTCATTTTGCAAAGATGTATCATTGAACGAATATAGCTAATCTGTAATACTTTCTTTATGAAAAAAGTATACAACAAGCCAACATTGAAAATTGAATTCTTGTTTTCAACTATTTGATCAAACTTTTGGTGGGGGTTCTGAATATTTTTTTCATTTGTTTTTACTCTAGAACATGATCAAAACTGGATGATTTGATATTAAATAAAAGCTAAAGTCTCACTGTGAGCTAAATGCAATTAGTCACTATCCCCAAACAGTGTGTGAGTCTTTCACAGTCTGGAGTACCTCTAGAGTAGAAAACATCCTGAGTAAAATATCTAAGTCGGAATGATAAACATCTTTGATACCCACCTCGCAACAAATTTCTTGAATTTTTTGTCATTCATTAATGTTTTCCTGGTTTGGATGCCATTTTTCTTTTCAGTGATAAAGGTGTGTGAAGTAAAGATGGACAAAAAGTGACTTAACACAGCATCTATGGTATGGAACGCATCAATGCATGCAGTTAAGTTCCTAGTTGTTATGTGAGATTATAATTGTGATAGATAGTTGTGTTTCAAATAGTAAACTTGAATTCATTTATTTTTGGATTATATTTGTAGTATTGTCTTGTTTTATAAATTTTATAAATAGGCTTCCTTTGATTGTTTTTGGTCATTTTTTTTGTTTCATTTTGTTATTTACTACCACTGCTTTTAATTTTATATTGATTTCTTGTATGAAGAGATGCCCTTCTAAGGTGTAAAGCCTTGTGCTATATATACATTTTTTTCTGTTGTACTAATGTACAGAAAAATGTTCAATAGTGTGAATGAATATAATCTCAGTGAAAAGCTACTCTTTCAGGCTGCCAAAGCATGATAGCATGGTTTTCTCAAATGTAAATGAATTGGACACACAGACAAATCAGGTGTCACACATTTAACAGGAAACATTGTATTCTGGTTATATTTACTGCTGATATTATTGTTACAATTTAGCTTACAGTTCTTTTCATTCCTTGGTTTCTGGTTCTCGTATAGTCAAAATGCATACTTCAACAAAGAGATATAATGGGTTTTATCTTGCAACATTTTTTTTTCTCTATGGAGATATGTTTTGGCATTTGACTTCCTAAATAACACACACACTGTAAGCATGCCCTATGGGACAAATCACATTTTTTTACTCTTGAATAAAATATGCATGAACAAATTGTCTTGTGCAATTCTTTAACCCCCTGGTGGAGTAATTAATGTGCTCTTCTACCCTGCAGTTGCTTGTGGATAAAACCCTATAATACTGAAGCCAGTTAAAAGTATTATACTAGATTTTTTTTTCTCGCATTATAATGGTATCCTGGGATCCTAAATCTGATGTAACTAAATGCAGTTGCTAATATAATTGTATAGCGCTCCAAAATCTGAAGATTTAAAGAGACCCTTCCCATGTAGTGGTTTGCATTAAAACAAACTGAATTATGTATTGAGGCCTAATGATGACTGAGTCATTTTCATGCCTTTGCAGAAATATTAAACTGTTTCCTTTTTTCCTCAACATGGTAATTCACAAGGTGGTAAACTCCAATTTGTGGGTATTTGTACACACTAATCATTTGGAAAATGTAAAGTGTGAACTGCAACTAAACTTTTTTAGTTGTGATTTTGTAAAGCAACATTATTGACTGAAGAAAATAGCTGGGTTTGAACCTGATAGAAAGTCTGAGATATTGTCAAGAGAAAAATTAAAGATGCCACACCCAAAAATTCAGAAAGGTGAAGACTGCTAAAAATAAAACTTATACTTCTTATAAGAAGAGCCACAAGCATAACCTTCATGATACATTGCACTGATGCAGTAACTCATGCAAGGAGCCCAGATCAAAACTGTGCAGTATTCTCTATAGATTAACACATAGCTTTATTAATTTTCTGTAATATTTTTGGAAGAAACATTTCTTTCATCTTTTTTTTTTACATATCACATATTACAAAGAAATGTGTAATAGCATTCATTACTTTTAATTTGTACTGTCAAATTTATATTATTGAACGAAAATGATATATTTATATATCTGAACAAAATTACTAAAATAAATGAAATTTTCGACTAGGTTTTAATTTATGGAGATATTTATGGTAGTACTACTTATAAACCAGTTAAAACACAACAACAAAGAAAGGGATTCTTCTAATGGATTGTCATATTCCAATACTGGATATTTTTCGAAGTCATAAATGAATAAAATCGACAACAACAAATTTGTTTCTTTTTTTTTTTTTTACTGAAAATTGCACCTGGTGGTTTTGCTCAATAATTTTAACGTGTCGTCTGATATCAAGTAATTAAGACGGTCAAGTGTATTTCTATATTCCTTACTAATACACACAAGGCAAAGTCAACGGCATTTTAACTTGTCCATCAACGGTTTCCAATAGATTTCTCCCATTATTAAACCGGAAATGACATCACACGGTCTCGCCTCCGCCTTTTTTATTTTTTTGTCAATCAAAATCTCTGGACATCACAGTAATGTTTTAAGGATGCCCATTTAAGCTTAAGATTGAAGCTATTCGACGGTCATTTGCGACGTTTTACGTGTAAATTATGGCCCAGCGGCAGGGCCGTTGCAGCCGGACTCCGACCACCGCCGGGGGCCAACGGTACTGGGACTGTGAGTGACTGCAGGCTGCGCCCGAGCTAACGTTACGCAGCTGTCTGTAACCGAAGCTCGTCGCCTCGTTTTCTTCCTGCCCCGTCTTTACCACATGATATTGACGCACACTGTTCTGGCCCAGAGCTGCTGAGTAACAGAGCTGTCATGGACAAAGACGAAGCGGACCGGCTCATAGAGAAGGCCAAGCTGTGTTTACGGTCGGGCCGAAAGGATCGGGGACTGCAGCTCCTTTATGAGGCGCAGAAAATCTACCCCAGCACCAGGGCCAGAGGTAAAATTAGCTGACGCACATTTTCTATAACTGCACTCTGACTTGCTGACCGGGGAGCTTATTCCGGGCCTGTGTGGTGCTGGGGAGCTAGTTTAAAGTTGTTGTGGATCCAGAAAAGCCATTTAGCTTTAATCCTTTAGATATGAGTGAGCTTCATGCTAAAATGTAGATCTGCTTGTTTGTTTGCGGCTCCTACGCCGCCCCTCACAGTAGCCTACTTGGAGACCATCAGGCAGAAATTTATTAAAGTCTATTTATTCATGCATTGCTCAGCAATGGCATCCAAACTGCATCATTGCCATACAGGATTCCTGTAGGCACGACAGTGAGTGCACAAATGATGCAGTTTGGGAAAAGTTTAGATGTCTCCACTCACATACTTTACGTTGAAATTGCACACATTTCTGATTTTACATCATGGACGTCAATGTCATCTTCTTAATGCAGATCCTTTAGATCAGGCATTCTATGTATTCTTAAAAAATGGAATTTGCTTCTATCGTTTTACAGATGTGAGGAAGTGTGGAAAAAGTCAAATCCGAGACAATATTGGATATTCAATCTCTTCTGGGACAAAAGTCTGTTAATGCTTAATTAAGACAATAGTTGATATTACATTTACATAATGTAATCCTATAATTTGCAACAACTGGTTGCCCAAAAGAGTTATGATTTTTCAAGCTCATTTGAGTCAAAGTTGAAGAATTAGCCGTTTGTTCTCCATCTTTATTCACCCTACTTTGTGCAATATTGGATACAGTAAAACAGATCCTAAGCATAATGTTACCACCACCATGCTTAGTGGTTAGTAAAGTGTTATTAGATTTGAAAGACTAACTTTGTCTCCTTAAAGCGCACTTCTTGTCACTGTGCGTCATCTGACCATAAACTTTCTCTCCAGAAGGCCTTGGGCTTATTCATGTGATAATAAGATATACATTTTTGAGCAGCTCTTCTTTCTTGGTCTGAACCCACTCAACCATGTTAAGTGGGTTCAGATCAAGCTTCAGATCAAACTGTGAACAGTGATTCTGGTTCTAGCATGTTGCAGTTTATGAGTCTGTGTGGCCTTTGAGTTTTTCCTGAACATTATAAGCATTATCTTTCAATTTTAAGGAGACCACATTTGTCCGATTGTTGAAATTTGAGCACTATTGGGTGCTTCAACACAACAGGAATCCTAATATTTAAAAACAATTATATAAACAAAAATGTACAGCTTAATTCTAGCCTATATTTGCTAATATTCATATCTGTCTCTAAGACTTCTTGACTCAGTCATTGTTGAGTGCAAACACTTGTGTTACTGGTTACAGTGCTGATAGATGCCATACTGAGAAATGGAGGCAGTGCGTCCCAAGAAACGAACCACGTGCCTCCGCCCACAGGCTGGAGGGATGAGGACATTGGAAACCAAGAAACAAGGAATACAAATCATGATGAAAAGAAGACTTACACTGAGGAGCAACGCCAAGGTGTTTTCAGGTGAACAGTTCGTCTTCCTTGAGTCTGCCTTTCTGAAAAGGCAATGGTACAATTACAGATGTTAAGTGATGCACTCTGAACATTTTCAAGGTTCCTTCCCACAGTTCTTCATGCCTCTCTTCTAACATCCTTTATTCTGTTAATGCAGAATAAAGAATTGCAAGGACTTCTATGAAATCCTGGGTGTTGACAAAAGTGCCAGTGATGAAGATCTGAAGAAGGCGTACAGGAAGTTGGCCCTGAAGTTTCACCCAGACAAGAACTTCGCCCCAGGGGCCACAGATGCATTCAAAGGTACTCGTAAAACACAACACTAAACATTCTTTTGGGGGAAGTAGAAAGGCAATTTCATATTTGTTGTCAATAATTATTTATCTTAAACTCATTGTTCTGAGGACCCAGTTGACGTAGGCTGGGTCTAAAGACCAGAAATGAATGGCTATGAAAATGGACAGACTAGCCTTCAGATTTAGTCTTCACATTTCCATAGCACATAGCAGTAACATGCTAAAGATAAGTTGGCTGCATTTGGAGGAGCCGTTGAGTTTGAACAGCTTTCCTCAGCCTTCAATTGCTGCCTTGGAAGGACGCAGCCCGTGAATGTTTTGGCACTTACTAACAGGGTTTTATTTTTCCAGTATTGCCATGTTTTTATCTTCTCATCTTTCTCTATCGCTGTTGAGAAAAAGCACAGCTTTCTTTTAGCAGATTGTTTCTTCTTGCTGCTCTTTAAGGACAGATTTTACACTCTCTCCATTTACTTATTGGGTGACCTCTTAAGATAGTTGGCTATACTTGACTTTATTTCGGAGTATCGCAGTAAAAAGGGGTCTGAATACAAATGCATGCCACACTTTTCATATTTTATGTGGTGAAATAAATGTCCTTCTACTTCACAATGCAGTGGTTTGTCAAATATGTTTTCAATAAAACAGACTAAAGTGTTGGTAATGGGACACAATCTTAGAGGTACTAAAAAAGATTTCTCACCATAGCTTCTAAATCAACAAATCATTTTTACTCCTGGTTCTGAGTCTCTTCCTTTTAACACCATAAGTCTGAAATGTAGGTTAATTGTCCACTGGTAAGATGCTGCGTTATGTTTTCACATGTATATCCGCACTGATAAACGTCCTGTTGTAAGTGGGGAACGGACAGCACTTATCCTGCCGTTTCCTGTTATTGACCACACAAAGCGCTTTTACACTCCAAACCGCAGTCAACCATTCACAGGGTGATATGTATGGGTTCACTCAGGGTTCAACATGTTGCCCAAAGATAATGTGGAGGGAAGTTGAAATCAAACTGACAACCTACCTAAGGAGCGAAGGCAAGATTTTCTCCATGTGAACACCCAGTTCTTCAACCAGTTATTTATAAGGGTTTTCAAACAAAACTCTACCTACCTTAGGAAGCCACAGGAAAGAAATTGGGTGATATCTAGTAACAGAAGACAGTTTTTAGAAAGTTTGAACAGATGCAGTACAGTCAAGAAGTGGGATGGCCAGAACAAACTAGGCCAATGTTTCTCAAACATTTTCAGGTTGAGGACCACTTAACTCATTTAACTAACGCCTAACTTGACATTGTCCCTGTATTAACACATCTTAACTCAGTTATTGTTGTCTTCTCTGTTCATCTTAATGAGAAGTGTGGTGCTGTTTTGTAAATGAGACTAGCCATGAGTCGACAAACTAAATCTGTGTGTCGGTGATATGATATCATAACAGCTTCTTCCCCACAGCTGTCACGCTTTTGAACGCCTCCTGACATAAAACATAAACTATAAGGACTGTATTCCCCTATCCTCTCATACAACAATAACACATGGACTATCCTCACACACACACACATCACGGACTGTTTTCTTCACGCACACATACAATCTGTAAATTTTATCTGCCATTATTTATCTTGTATTATATTATATGCATATATAATCCATTCCCTAACATTCTTGTATATTCTGTATAATCTGTATAATCTGTGCATATAGCTCCCATATTTATATTTATACACAATATCTATATCTCTTGTTATAACCCCTTATAGTCCATACATACATAGTCTTGTACATCTGTAAATAAATATTATATCTCGTAGAGCACTTCTGGATAGATGCAAACTACATCTCGTTGCTTGTACTTGTGACAGTGCAATGTCAATAAAGTTGAATTCTATTCTATTCTATTCTATTCTATTCTAATAGTGTTCTAAAATGTTCTACAACTTACCTTAAAAAACTGAGAAATATTCTTGCAGACGTTAATTCCTCTGATCATATAAGTAGTCATGGCATTGTTCTCTTACGCCACCTATCCATTATTATTTTTAAACACAATCCTTTGATAAGCTAACTGTACACGTCACAGTTTGGGCTGGCGTCCCACAAATACACTGTCGTTTACATGCAGTACCTTGCAAACCACTAGAGGGCGCACACGGACCACCAGTGATCTGGGGACCAGAGTTTGAGAATGACTTAACCCTCGGTACTATTTGAATTTCATGAAATGCTTTGTTTCTCCCAACAGCCATTGGTAATGCATATGCAGTGCTAAGCAACCCAGAGAAGAGGCAGCAGTACGATCAATACGGAGAACAGAGTCCGACCTCAAACGTACCCCATCGCTCTGGCAACAGCAGGCCCGGACACTACCGGAACTTTTACAGAGACTTTGAGGCCGACATTTCCCCCGAGGAGCTCTTCAACATTTTCTTTGGTGGAAGGTTTCCCACAGGTGTGTGTGTGTGTGTGCGCGCGCGTATGTGTGAAGGAGTTATTTTAGCAGATTATTTTTCACATAAGTTTAAGAATAGTGTGTACTGTTTGACTCGGCAGGAAACGTTCACGTATACACCAACCAGGGCGCCTCCTACTCTCAGTTCTACCAGCCTCGTCGTCGGCGGGCTCAAGAAAGGCGGGAGGAGGTGGTGGAGGAAAACCAGAGTCAGGTCAGTGGCTCACTCAATGTAAAGACAATCCCTCGTTAACAGCTGCCGTGTCATGATGTCGTCTCCGCCTGGAGAGGCAGCGGTGCTTTAATTAGCCATGGGTTCTGATGGACTGTGGATGTTTTTAACAAGGGTGCAGACGCCTCATTCACTGGATTAAAAGATTACATCAGAGCTGCATATGTAATACACATGAACGTGAAGAATCCAATCAGCCTACGTGATTTACAGTCTTTCTTTTATCTTCCCTCAGAACACCTTCACAGCTCTTCTGCAGCTTCTGCCTGTACTGGTGTTGATCCTCATATCAGTCTTTACTCAGATGATGGCAACTAATCCACCCTACAGTCTTTTTTACAAGCCGTGAGTTTAGGAAATCGTATTCCAATCCACCTTAGATGCATGAAGTATATTTGAATTTGCTTATTTATTTTTTTGTGGCGTCAGGGCGATGGGACTGGTGGTGTCCAGAGAAACACAACACATGGGTGTACCGTACTATGTGGACAAAAGTTTTCAGAAAGAGTACCGTGGGGCAGCACTGGAGGAACTAGAGAAGAGCATCGAGAGCGATTATATCGAACACTTGCAGAGCAGCTGCTGGAAGGAGAAGCAGCAAAGTAAGTGAGAATCCTTATCAAACTTGATTAATAACCTGGTAAAAGTAATTGCTGTGATCCAAAATTATCTGTCAGTTGTTACTAACATTTTGGTTTGCCACCTTAAATGTAAATATGGTGCCAGCGTAGATTTTCAGGGTTCATTAAAAGAGGGTGCAAGGGAATCCCAAAATGAACATTCAGGTTTACTGTGGTGTACATGAAGACCTGAAACAAGTTAAATTGAATTGAATGATTCTATCTGTACATTTAGGCAGTTTCATCGCCCAGTGACTTCAGGTACAGCTGTGTAAAAGCAAGCTGGTCACAGATTAAAAGTTTTGCCAGAGACATTTTTTCTTAAGTTATTTTACTTTTCCCTTTATGTAAAGCTAACACACAGTTAACTCAAGTTTGATTTTCAAAATGCATGCCAAAGACTTTTTGTTATTTTTGATTAAATTCTCTCTCTGTTGCTCTTTTTCAGAGTCAGACTTGGCAAACTTGGGGCAGCTTTACCGAGACGAGCGGTTAAAGCAGAAGGCAGAGTCCATGAGGCTGGACAACTGTGAGAAGCTGCAACGATTGGTGGGCCGCCTCAGAGTCAAATAAGGACAGTTTGAGAGGAGGAAACGTTTCTTTAGCGAAGTGTGTAATTTACCCATTCTGGCCACTTTGTTGCGACATGTCGTTGGGGACGGTGAAGGCAGTGGGAGATTGCACTTCTGAAAACAACGTGCCTTCTCTTCGTCTGTAGGAACATAAGGAGTTGCACTGTGGCGTTAGCAGCAGGGAGTGGAAACTCGCTCTGGCAGGGTGTATGATGTCTCACAGCCTTCAAACTTTCTTATAGAAATGGCATGACATATGCAGTCTCCCCTTGGGGCTACAAAGGCAGTTGTATGTTTGGGACAAACATGTTTTACCTGTTTAGGTTTTGTGTTTTCTTGTGTCTTTGTTGAAATTTTTGATGTATTTATTTGGTAGATAACAGGGTGAATGAATGTTAGTGAGGATTTTCCAGTAGGAAATTAGTACGGAGACCTAAATAATACTGCAGTGTCTGGACATATCAGCACATATATATTGTGAAACGATGAAGGACCTTTTAGGTGTTTAAAACCAAGACAGATCCAACAATTAGAGCTTCTGCAAGGAAACTTGGTCTTTCTTGCCTCCATAAGCACTAATGGTACTGGTGGCTGTGTAAGGATTATTTGCAGCTCCTTTGGAGGTTGCAATTCAAACAGTCGTGTTTATCTGAAATTTCAGATTGATTTATGCTCCAACATATTGTTTCCTGATCATTAGGAGCTCATATAATGGCAGTATGCACAAAGCTAATATTTGAAATTGCACACAGTGCTTTGCAGAAGTATTCATAGTTAAATTACAATTTGTCACACTGCAACCACAAACTGGTATTTTAATCAAATTTAAATGATAGACAACACATAGTAGTGTATATTTGAGAAAAAAAGCAGAAAAATGATACATACTAATGATTTTTTTGAATAATCGAACCAAAATTGATTGATTTTGATAGGTTTTTTTTTTCATAATATTGTTGAAAAATGTGGTGGGTATATTCATTCTGCTCTCATGAGTCAATACTTTGAGGCATATGGTTTGATTTTTTTCTTTGTGAAATGGTTCAGTCAAATTGGATGACGAGCATCTGTGAAAAATCAGTTTTCATGTTTTGTCACAGATTCTCTTCCAATTTAGATCTGCACTTTGACTGAGCCACTCAAAGTATGTTTAGTTCAATTTTATAATGGAAAATTAACTTCCACCTCAGTTTCGAGTCTTTGCAGCCTTTAATGGGTTTTCTTCCAGGACTGGCCTGTATTCAGCTCAATCCACCAGAGAAGACCATTCCTGCAACATGCCATCATCATGTTTCACCATGGAACAGTTGTGTTTAGGGTGATATGCGGTGTTAGTCTTCTTCCATAAAGCCATTTGCCATGTTGTCGTGTTTGCTGTGTTGCCTACATGACTATTGGCAAACTTGAAATGGGACTTCTCATGGATTTTTGCACAGCTAGTTTTCCTATCAACAAATTTTCCTACCAGAGCTGCAAAGCTCCTCCAGAGTTCCCATGGAGCTCTTCTCTGTTTAGGTAGAGCGTCTTGTCTTCGTATGTTTACAGACTCCGTGTTTTCAATTGATGGGCTGAACACTTCTGTTTTTGATATGGATATTATTTTAAATCGTAACCCTGATTTAAACGTCTCCACCATTTTATTCCTAAGCCATTAAGCGTGCTCCTTGGTCTTCATGATGTGTTTGGTCGCTAATATTCTTTAGCAGATCTCTGAGGCCTTCACAGAACAACTGTAGATGCACTCAGATTACGTTACGCACAGGTACACTCATTGAAGTTACACTAGATTTATTTGGGGGAATCAAAAAATCACTGAAAGCAAATGCATGCGTCTATCTGAAATAAACATTTCAGATGCTTATTTGTATTTCGTTCCACTTCACAATTATTTACTACTTTGTGTCGGTCTGTCAAATAGAGGTACATTAAGGTTTATGGTTGAAATTTGACAACTGCGGCATCAATACTTTTGCAAGCACTGTATTATCATAAATATACAAAGATTTATTTTCTTTTCACAAAAAGGCTTACCCATCAAAAAGTGTTTTCTAAATCCTGTCTCCCTATTTTGTACAGATCTTTTATAAAGGAGAAATTAATTCATATAAACAGATGGTCCTAAAACGCCTCTTTTTTTTAACTAGATGAAACCAATTTCATATTGTGGACATTTGGGGTGTTATAATCTTATTGAATAGTATGCTGACATTGTGCAAATCTCTTTTGTAATATTAATCCAAAATCATACTTCCCTATAGCTGAAAGTCTGACTTGTTGCCATGCACTGCGCTTACCAGACTGCCTTAGCTGTTGTACTTCTGAAATATTCAGGTTCATCTTAAGCACTTTTAAGTTAAATCATCTGTTTTTTTGTTCCATACTGTGGCAACTGCATGAATCCCAGAAGTTGTTTTTTCTTTTTTCTTTTCTATTGCATATTTATTATTTGACTATAAATGTAAATGAAGTAGAATATTCAGGTTCACACTGTTATCTTACAACACTTAAATCCTTTACTGTGACAGAAAACACAAGCTAGGTTTCAAATGTATAACCACAAGTTATGTTGCTGAATTGACTGTAAGCTGTCGGCCAAAAATACATGAAAATTAAAGCTGTAACCAGTATTGAAACATTTCCTGTCTCTTTTAATTCCATTGTGATTTCAGGTTGACTTAGCCAATTGTGAAGTCAACAGGGGACCCTGTTTTAAGAAAATATGAATATGGATCAAATTAGATAAAGTTGAGCCAAATTCAGCCTGAGCTACATGTTTGACTTAATCTCAAGGACACAATGACTGAAGGAAACTTCCACAGCAAAATAACATTTGTCACTGAATATTCTTGATTTATTTAGATTAAAGGGAGCATTAAATATTAAATGGGCTGTTTGTTAGGTTTGTTCTATAATACTGACATGTTGAGGACTTTAGCTTTTGTCTCTGCTCTTCTGCTCATATTAGAAACTATGATCTTTAGTTTGTGGTAAGTTATTTAAGAGCTTGTAGACTTGGAGTTGAGCTCTTTAAGTAACAAAAAATAATGATCCCTTGATCAGCATTATTTTTTCACAGCTTTGGGTATCTTTACAGTTTATAATACAGCTTGAGGTAAGTCTATCTATATGCCTGATGCTGTAATTTTAATTTGATCTCCTGGCAACAAAGGCTGCCAGCAATTTTGGGGGTTTTTAAAACTTCCTGTTGCGCAAGTGTTACAACTTTGTATGGAAATGTCTGAAAAATATTTGAATTTCCAGACCAGTTGCATACTCTATCAATGAATTGTTTAGCAATTTATGAATCTTTTTATAAAATAGAATTACTTTATTCATCCCAGCAGGGAAATTATTTTATCCGCCCATACGTCTAAGTATAATTTATCTGTCATCTATTCATAAATCCTTCAGTCGATCATCTATCCCTCTATACATTTGTCCTTCATTCGTCAATTTAACTATTTCTCTGTTCATCCAGCTAACCAGTTTATTGTCCATTTGCTTACCATCTATCCATTACTGAGAATTCATATATCCATCCTTGTTCACCCATCCTTCCATCTTTGCCATCAACCATTCATGCATCCAGCCATTCATCTATTTGCTCATCCTTTCATACATCCATCCATCTACAACTCGAACTGGACTCGTCTTTGCTGTAAGGACAATTTTATTGTGTTGTAACGCTTTCTGGTCCACAAAACAAAAATATTAATGTCATCTTCTCGGTACACTGAACATAAATCCAAGCAAATCTCATAAGAGTACGTAACTGTTTCACAGAAAATTTCACAAAGGCAAAAATCAATCCTACACAATCATGACAACCATATTCATATACAAAAATAAAAAATTAAGAGGCTAAAAATGAAATGTTACACAAAATGCATTTGAGATGCAAAAATGTGCCCTTCTGCTCTGCAACTTTATGGTGCAAATCTTTGACCTTTGGTTTTATATATTACAAAAAAAAAACAACACACACAGTTGATGAATTAAAAACACTAAACTGGTTTAATTTCAACACAACTGCAGGCAAGGAGTAACTCATATCCTTATGTATGGACCACACCTATTAAAACATTGTGAAGAATTGAATTTGAAAGGTTTTAATGTTCCAGGCGGTTGAATGTAAGAAGCAGGTTTAGTCTAAGCGATCTGCAGTAACATCTATGAAAGGTTTGACCTGGTCACACAGAATACCCCACAGTGATCTGGGATTATACAGAATATAATCCATGTCTGAATGGTTGCTTTAGAGCGGAGCCTTCCCAAGCTACACTCTGTCCAATCATCCTGGACAGCAAGTCAAGGACAGTCGATTTACACTCATTCATGTTCTTTTTTTTGCTTCACAAACTCAACTGACAAGATTTTCCTTTACGGATTTCACTTCTTCATCTTGAGGTCGGCCTCTATGGCACTACGGCGCCCTCTGGTGCCACCGTCCTGTGATCAAAAATCCACACAGTAGCATGTCGGAAACCTCGAATCTGGATTTAAAGCGATAAAGGAAATGTTTCTGAAGGTAATTGATGTTTACTTACAAAAAGAGAAAGGAGAAAGGCCGGCGAAGACATGGAGACAGTGTCCTGTAACATGAAAACAATGCACAGGACTTACTTTAGACAAGCTTCCTAAAAAATGTACTGAACCATGTTTCTGTATAAACTGCTAAAGAAACATTTGGGTTGTTTTTTTGCTCCAGATACTTCTGAAACAACATGTCAAGTAGTTTGACTCGGGAACTACATTCAACAAATAGTGTATTGTATTGATGTTCTTTGTAATCAGTTCAAATGCATGCTGTAAAAAATACACAACAACCTCTCAAAATAAATACATGCAAAGTCATTAGAAATATGCATCAGATAGGTAATTCCTCCTGAAATATAATGTTTAGGAACTTCCTTTTTTTCCTTCTCTCTTTTCTTTGTGCCTCTAAAAAACATCGTAGCAAAAATGTACATTTGTGCTATTTGTACAGAATACCAGGTCAAATGTCGCAGGATCTGCAGGTCTGTACTGTAAAAGAAAAAAACTAACAAACACACAGAGGAAGTTCTGGCGCCCTTAATATTGCTCCATAATATGAGAGGAAAAACAAATAATCTCATGCATCTGTCTTCAATGGCTGAACAGTGGAATGATGTGAATTATAGTAAAAAAAATCTCTTTATAATGAATGCAGACATTATAAAGTGCATGGTGTTGTATTGTAATAGCAGTGAGATAAAAAGTAGTTCCATTAAAAGTTGATGGAGCATTTAATGGTCCATTTTTGGCAACATGGAGCACCTGGGACTGCGTGAAAAATACTGATGCAATCAGATTAAGTAATCTGGTTGCTAATCACCAACACATTCAGGAACCTAATCAGCTATAAAGCTCTGATAAAGTTAATAAATATTCAAAGTTTCAAGCTTTGAATATGTTTGGGAGTTTGAAGTAAGTTTAAATTTGTTTAAGAAATTTAAAACCCTTTTTAGATTAAATCTTTGGTGAAGACTGAAGGTTTTGTATCTTCTGTATTTAGATCCGCGTTATGTCTCTCTCTGGTCTCATTTTCTCCACTTCCTGCCTTTTGTCTTAGTTCTAGTGAAGCACCTTGTCAGTAGAGTCCTGTCTGTGCGTGCTGTCGCGGCCCCTCAGGCTCTTGGCGCTGATGCCGGATTCAGACGTCTCCATGATGAGCTGTGTGGCCAGGAACTGTTGGATCTGCTCCAGGACGTCACGCTGCATCTCCAGAGCCATGTGGTACACGTCGTGGTCCAGCCCGTTGTACATGACCGCGTTCTGAAACATCAGCATGATGTCCCTCTGAAACTCCGCGGTGGTCCGTATTAAGCCGGTCTCGATGTTCTTTTTGATGGTGGCCAGGTCCATGGGTCTGCAAAAGAAACCACCAGAGAGACGAGTTGTTCAGTCTCAATGATGGGATTTCTTTAATTTATTCGCATTTGCAGGTGGATTTAGTGCTGACCTGTGAACAATACTGTGGTATCCTGGAGCAATTTCATCTGTTACTGGCTGAAGAAAGACATTTGCATACCTGCAACAAAATAAATGCAGCTGTTCTACGAAGGCTTCAGAGGTGTCAGAGAACATCAGTGAATAAACAACTTAATGAAACCAAGAAACACAGCAGGAATGTTGGGGATGAAGTTGGAGAGAATCAGGGTTGGGTTGAAAAGCTGTGAACATCGCACAGATCAATTCTCAACCTACCAAGACATTTTAGTCCACCCACACAAGAAATAAAGTAGTTTTCAAAGGTTTTCCTTTATGTTAAAGTGGCGAGACGTAAACTAGTGTTACCAGAGAACCGTGAGTTCCAATTTGAGTTTGTTACAAGCTGTGGTAAATGTAGTAGAAGGTACACCAGTCAGATAAGGCTAACATGTAAATTTCTAGCCAACATGCAAAACCCTGTGTGTAAAACTAAAACTGTACCCCACCCTGAAAACACTGATAACACTATCCAGCACTATCAAAGTCTAGCTAAACATAATGGATGTAGCATCATGTTGTGGATATTGTATTCTTCACCAGGAATAATGAAGCGGATCAGAATACGTGATAGGAAAAGTGCAGATGCTAGAGGTTACAAAACATTTAAGACTGGGGCCTTTTAGCAAGACAATGACCCAAAACATGCAGCCAGGACTGAAGTTCTTTACGGATGATCTCCATCCAACCTGACTGAGATTTAGCAACCCTAATAGATTTGAAATGTGTGACTACAGTGAAACATAGTTCTAAAAAGAAATGATTAGGGGCTCTAAGTAATATAAATGTTAGCCCAGATTATTCATACCCCTGCCAAGTTTGGGGTTTAATCTTAGAATTTGTCCAACATTTGTCATCTGACCAAAAGTAATATTGTGTAATGTTTTGGAATGGCCCAGCCAGAATCCTGACTCAAATCAGGATTTAATGATTGAGAAGGGTATAAATAATTTTTTAGAAGCTATTTTCTGTTAATATGTAAATAAAAACAGAATCTGCTGTTTGAAAATCGATACTGTTTTACATCATTTTATTATCTTTTAAGAGACACACATATTTCTTATTGGACACAAACCTCTTTGCTGAATGAACATCTTAAATGTAAATCTGCTGGGGGTATGAATAATTTTGGCCTTAACTGGGTGTCGTCCTACTATGTTAAAGTCCGATGGAAAATTATATTTGCAACGAAATACAATAACTTTATTTTGATGTGAATGCTTGTGCAAGGCACTATAAGTGTCGTTTCCTGACCTGTGATTGGCTGCTGCTCGCCACACCAGCATAATGGCTTTCTTCCAAATCTTGTGAGCCTGCAGAGCTTCCAGGTCCTCGCTGCACACCGAGCTGCACAGTGCAGGTAGAAAAAAAGAAGAAATACCGATGTCAGCAGGAGGTGGAAACTGCAACACCTCTCCGCCGTCACACGCTGATGACAGTCACTCCTTTGAGTGTCCCTCGACGTGTTCCACTCACAACTGTGACGATGCGGGGCTGCTGGGGATAGAGTCCGCTGTGGTGTGAAGCTGGAGGGACGAAGATGCCGTGTGGAGGCTGTACCCGTCCTCACTCTCGCTGGCCGCAGGTTCCAGCTCCATTTCGCCGTCGGGTTCTGATGAGAACTCCTCCCCCCCGTCGCCCTCTTCTTCCTCGCACAGCTCCAGTCCCGTGACCTCGCTGTCCGCTTTTGACCCCGAAACGTTCTCTCCTTCCTCTGCGCCGAGTCCGTCCTCTACCTTGGTCTCCTAGGACAAAAACGAAGACGCATACGGAGATAAAACTGCGTTTGAATAGAAGAATGTCAGGCATCGTGTTTGCTTTACCTGGGAGTCCCAGTCTGCTTCTTGTTTGTCTTCTAATACTGAGTCTGCTAAAACTGCAAAGATGAATAACAGGAAGGTTTGTTTATAAAAAATTTTAAAAAACAGTTGAGGTTTTAATATGGGGCTGTGAAAGTGTTTTATCCTCACAGATTTCTTCTGTTTTTGCTTTGTTGTTCAACTAAAATGTAACAAAAGGCCTTATTCCCTTAATAAATGAAACAATCGGCCTTTTGTATTTACTCAGATTATTTTTATCCAACATCAAAATTTATTTGATGATCTGAAACATTTAACTGTGACCAAAAAAGCAAAAATTAGAAGAAATCTGAAAGGTGGAAAATACTTTTTCACACCACTGTATTTATGTCTGTGTCTACATACCTCCAAAGTGTTTTTCCAGTTTTTGTGGTGGTTGCGTTTCACCTTCACAATCTGTGCTACCATCTATTGAAATGTGTTTACTTGAGCCTTCCTCTCCCTCTGCTTCTCTCGCTCCTCTGCACTGTGAAGGTGTGGCACTGTGCTCCAAAGTCTTTGAGCCGCACGAGGAAGAGGGAGGACGGCTCTCCAGTTCCAGGGGAAACGCTGACAGATTTTTATCTTGGCTGCAGTACAGAGAAGAGAGCGACACTTCTGCGCTGCCCTCCAGGATCCGGTGAGTGGGGTGCGGTTCTTGGGGCTGTAAAGGCCCGGCGTCCCAGGCCGCAGTTAGAGCGTGGTCGTTCTCCTCGCAGAGGGACAGGGCGGCTTCCACGGCGGCAGCATCCAGCGCCTCCGCGGCCTCATCCGCCTGCAAAGCGGGAAAACTTCAGTCAAACCAGAAATCAGAGAAGTAAGCTATTTAGCTATATGTTGAGACATTCAGGCTGCGAGAGAGAGCAAGACTTTCAGCGGAAAACAGGAAGGCTGATTGGAGAACAGCAAAACTCCTTTGTTCTATTATCTTTTAGCTTTTAAGCTGTTAAAATGCTGAATTAGGAAACATTGGCTTTAGTTAAAGCTGCAGTATGTAACTTTTGTGAACAATATTTCTTTACACGTTTGTTAAAACTGTCACCATGTAGTGACAGCAAAACGTTTTTCACCTTGTGAAAAACTCTATTACCATTTGTAGAAATGCACTGCTACTGGTCAGAAACAACCAATCAGAGACAGGAGGAGGGTCTTAGTGCTGTCAATCATGCTCGTGTGGTGTATTTCTGCAGATGGCAAAAAGACCACAGGAAGGAGGCAGAGGAGCTTGATTCTTTTCACAGATTATCTGTCTCATTTTATACTGTCATGACATAGTGACAGTTTAAACAAATATGTAAAAAACATTGTTTATAAAAGTTACTAACTGCAGCTGTAAGGTGGGAACGGAATTTTCCACAGAATTAAAAATAAAATACTGTTTGAAAAAATGTTCTGCACACAAACATAAAACAGATGTACGAGCATTAATTTGATAATTTAGCTTCATTTCCTCCATTCAAATTCACATTTTGTAATATTGGACGTATATTTTGAGAGATGTAGAATGGCCTGAGAATAGGTGTATTTTTTAAATTATTTTTAATGTTTATATATTTCATTTTATTTTGTCATATAGATTTTAATTGCGTAATGAAATCTGGTAAAAAAACGTAATTTCCTTTAAGGTGGATCCACCAGTACATCATCCAGTTTGAATAAACTAACCTAACAAACAAGGGGAAATATGAATCAGGAAAGAAATATCAGTAGATCACAAAATCATCCACAAAATTCTGATTGGTGCATCTGTAATGACAACACTGATATTATAAATGTCATTCTATCTACACCTGAGCTGTGGTTTTAATAATTTCTTCAACCTTGTCTTCAATGATGGCGATAATGTCCCCCACTGTCTTCAGGTCCAGCTCGTCTCCCATGTAGGACGCGGTCACGTCTTCCTCGCTGAGCTCTGCCACTTTACTCTGTGCAGAGTCAGCTTGGCAGTTTGGATGTGCAGATGGCGCCATCACATCGACCACTGCAGATAAAGCAAGCCATAATTTAACTCGATTTAAGCAAAACCATAATTTACTACCAACAGAAGTTAGTAGTTAAAAGCACAGGGCCTACCTGTACTCTCTGACACGGCCGGGTCGATGGAAGCAGAATGAGGTGCGGGGACTGGACCGCAGGAGGCGGAGTCTGCACCGACCATGAAACCTAACGGAGAGGAAAACTGGGTCGGACCCGCCTCCAGAAGACGGGACAGCATCGGCGCACCTGCCGAGCAAGTTTATAAACACACAAATGGACTGAAGCAAACGGTAAGAAGGAAATATCACATACGTGTCATCAATCGTGTAGAGCGCGTACCTGTTGCTTGAGAAAGAGGCTGACATGGTGAATGCAGCTGTGAGTCGTGTGATCCTGATACGTTACTAGGCGACCCGTCACTCTCTCCAATCTAGGAAGAATAACAGCAAAAAGAAAAGAAATCACATGGTATATATTATTAATAAGTTCCACAATCCTTCAAAACTGACTGCTGCATGTGAAGGAAAGTCATCCCTGATCACGATGCTGCCACCACCTTGTTTCACTATTCTTTTAGATTAAACTGTAGCAATAGCTAAAGGATGTACAGTAACTGATTCTCATGTCATTTGATGAAAGCTCTTCTAGGACACCAACTTTATTTCAGGTTAATCAGGTTCACTAAAACTGATTACATTTTTCCCTGACCCAGTTTAGGAACAAAGGATACAAATCACATTTACTATGATAAAACTTTCTAAATGAATTATTAAACTCTTATTTTTTACATAATAAACTTTCATGTTAAGAGAGGAGTGTAGACCTTTTACATTCAGAGTGCGTTCCCTTATGCTTTAGGAAGTGATTATTTATGCTTCAGAGCATCAGATATTACAGCAAAAACAGAGACCTAAAAAGCTGTATGGTGAGGAAACTAAGCAGGAAAACATTTAAGTTTCCTGATGGATTTTTTCTAAAATCCACTCATTTGTTGGTACTGATTTTACATCCTGTTGTGGGTTTTATTTGAAGCAGGAGTTGGGAAAGCAAATACTGGCCGTAAAAACAATGAGGTGGGATTTATTGTGTTTCATAAATAGAAGTTCCTGCTATTTATAAGCCTTTGCTCATCCCTGATTGGAATAAATTGGGTCCCATCTGTTAGAGCATTTTTTTTTTGATAGATTGCAAATTAGCCAATTACAAAATGGAGTTTGTAGTCAAGAGTTATGAAATAACTGAACTTGCAGTTTATTCAGTACATTTGCACTGCCTGGTGGTCATTAGCAGTAAAAGGCAATAGTTTGGCCAGCTGATGTTTTTAATTTTGTTTTGCTCTCTTCTTCACCACTGATGAATAATAGCTCTTTGATTTTGCGTTTTTATCATCACTTGGTTGTAAGAAAAACCTCCAGACTTTGTAATTTTGCTATTCAACAAAATAAATACACAAGCTGATTCGTCTGTGTAGGTGCACTGATAAAAAACTGATTTTTAAATAATCTTTATCATCACTCTCCTAGTAATAAATATCAAACAATATCAAGGTAAACCCCACCCTCTTACATGCAGCAGTTCAAAATATTGATGTAAACTTTGGAAGACCTTTTTCTTCAACTTGTTCAGTTTTAGTGGAAGTCCAGCTGCTTACCAGTCTGGAATTTGAAGCCAAAATGCTGCCTTTCTTTAGTAACTCTGAGAGGAGCGGAGATGGTGGTGGGGTGGCTTTCTGGCTCAGGAGCTTTTTTTGAGTGGGGTCATCCAGAATTGACCCATGGTTGATGTCATCGTTAGCGGGTCCAGGGGTTTGGGAAAATGTTACTGATGCTGCTGTTCCTGAAGACTAGAAGCGCAGAGAATAAGTCAAAAAGAAATCTGCTCACTTATGCACTGGTTTTTCAATGTGTCATTTTCTTTTTTCCTACACTGATCATACACATATTGAAAGAATAACACAATTTTTATGCATTGAAACTTCAGAGACTTACATTTTTTGCCGGTGGACCATCCAGCGTCACGCTCTCCAGTTGGTCACCTGGTGGGACGTCCTGCCTTGGGGAGCTACTAGCTGAGGGCGAATGCATGGTGACGCTGGGTATCCGTTTAGACAGGCTCTTTGCTGCCTGTCTGGCTGAAAGAGGAAGCAGCAGTTTTCTAATCATACATGCTTTTTTTCTGCCTCAAATAGGGAAATATAACAATGATGCTCTGGCTTTTAGCTGTGCGAACAGATCAATAGTTGGTGGTAAATAGATGCATCTCAATAAATTAGTAGAAAACTCTAATTCCAGTCATTTAATGCTCGTGTACTTTATAGATTCATTACACATAGACTGGTATATTTTACGCATCTATTTCTGTTAAATTTAATGATTAATTTAAAAAAAAATATTTCTCAAAAAGGTCACTATTAACTAAGGGCAATTAAGAAAATGGATTTTTATTATATAAATGTCAAGCTGCTGGAAAGTCTGTGCTCTGAAAAGCAGTCAGCATTGTTGGATCTCTGAGGCGTTTAGGTCCGTGGTTTTCTGGCTAATCCAGCACAGTGATCATTAAAGCTGGTATTTGGTACTTTTGGTAATGTGGACAGGTGTTTGTAAAATTGTCTAGCGTTCCTGGGACACACAAAATAAATTGTACTGACTTGTGAATGGCATTCATTTTGTCTTCAATACGTTCTAAGATAAAAAGTTCCAAACGAATTAATATAATATTGAGTGAAAATAACAGCAATAAGAAGCATTTACCCTGATAAGCAGCATCTGTGTTTTTTCTTTTTAACTCCGCTTCCTCCTCCTCCTGCTTTCTCTTCCTGGCAGACACAAAATATGAATATTTTTACACGTCGCATTTTATTAAGACGTTTATACAGATTTAGTTCGTCTTACAGCTGAATGTCTTCCCATAACTCCTCCAACCTGGAATCCAGATGTCCAGCCTGAATCAGCTCAGCCTCTCTCTTCAGCTTCCTGTTAAACCAGCAGCACATTAGCTCACTAAACCATGACCTGCTGCTGATTTTTATGGAGTCTAAAAGATAACCTGTGAGTTTCCTGCGTTTCTTTGATCAGCTTCTTCAGTTCCTCGATCCTCTCGCCCGTCAGTCGGCGTACGATCACGTCCTCCACCGTCTCCACTACTTCACCCTTCTCACCACGCTTCCGCCTACGAGTGACACAAACATTGGTTTAAGGCGCTGTGATTTGCTAACATATATCAGAAATAAAGCTCTTGTTTGCTCACTTTGGGGCCTCTGTTGTTTCCAGGAGCTCAGAATACTTGGAGGCACAGTGCTGTGAGGATGCAAAAAAGAAAGGGGATCGGTTTTGTGACTCAACAAAACATGATGAGTCACAGCTGCAGCATGAATTTATGCAACAAGAAAGGACTCAGGATACCTTCTGAGAGAACCAGTCTGGGGGTCGGCCCGGTTCTGCAAACGGCTTGATGGCTCGACTGACAGACACCCTGCTGACACGGAGAGATACATGAGTCCTTTTGGAAAATCTCTTTACATTTTAAAAGCAGAATTTATTGAGCAGCATGCATAAAAATCATTAACAAAAAAGCAGAAACACTGAATTCTGGCCAGGAGTATGGAGATGGCACTCCTCATTTGGATGAAGTTCATATAATTTGGGGGTTTCAATTATTAACATCAATTAGCAACATCCCATATTAATCAAGAATCTGATATTTAAACGGATCATACATTTGAACTGTTTTATTTTTCTAGGGTGAACTAATAATAAAGCTGAACTTTTATGATTCATAAAAACAACATTGTTGAGCACAAATTTGAGTTCTCTCTAATATACACAAAGAATGGTCAGAACTATTCTATTTTTTGTTTGTTTTATGAATTTGGTTGATTACTGTAAACCTGGGTGTCTGGGTTTTTAGAAAAGTGCTATACAAATAAAATTATTATTGTTATTAGATGATTATTGCGAGCCTGCTTGATTCTTTTAAATATGAAACAAAATATGATATCCAGCTGCTGTTCTCAGGCAAAACACATTTGGAGCTCATAACATCTATGTTATTCTGCAATAAAAAGAACTGTTGACCTGGGCGGACGCCCAGCAGGCAAATATCAAGCATTCGTTGTAAGCTAACAAAATGTGGAATAGTTCAAGGGGTACAAAAACCCTGCGCCCCAAGATCCTTCGGACGGAAAATGTAAAAAATTTTAGACATTTGAGTTATGCATTTTGGTAGACGGAGCTAAATGCTCCGGGGGAAAAAAGCAAAACAAAACATATATTTGTATAATATATGTATGTTTCATAATTGGAACCTGCCTCTACAAAGAAGATGTTCAAATGCATCTTTAATAGCCAATTATCAATATAAAAAAAATTATGTAGTTGAGTGGATTCAACATTTCGATCAGGCTGTAGCTATTACACATTTATAACAAGTTTGTTACACACTAAATGTGCACATCGTGCAGTAACATTTCACGAAGAGCTTAATGGTTTTGCACTGACTGGATGGAAGAGAATGCATTACCAGTTCTGATCTCCGCTCTTCATGACAGATGTGGCCAAACACAGCTTCTCCCTCACTGACCATGGCTCCGTTGGTCCAATCACAAGCAGCTTGTGCTCTACACGAGGGGAGGATGTGGATGAGCCATGACACACACACACACACACACACACACACGCACCGATAATGTTTAATAAATAAAACCTTTATGCTCTACTGCTCGTGTCGCTCAGAAAAGGCCTAGAATCGACTCTACTGTTCATGTTATGACCGTGGCTTGTTTTCCTGCAGTTTTATGAACGAAATTCCAGCAGTAGCTGTAAATCAGACCCCCACGGAAAATCAAAATGTCGTTTGTGCACATTAATGAAAACTCAATAAACAGCAGCGTATTAGATGGAGCTGTCAACTAGTGATGACATGCATTAATCCTTGCGGCAAGCTCCCCCGCAGGGCTGCCGTGAAGGGAAGTTAGTGCTGCTTGTTCCAACAGTAACGTCGGCTGTGTGCGCCACTGTTACTCACTTCCAACCCCGTTTGCCATCTTCCTGTCATCCCGACCTTCCATACATCTTGTTGGAGGAAACCCCGGCGATAAAACACGGCTAACGGCGACCGAAAACGACACAGCCCTACAGACAAACTGTGGACGTTAACATCAGTCTGTGTTGCGTTCAGGCTGATTTTCCCTCTCTCTCCTAGCTAGCTCGCTGAATCACCGTCCCATTCTTGCGGTTCTTCTGTGCTGTAACTTGGAGACTCCGACCAGCTAGCTCGAAAGCTGCGTTCAGCTGACTGAGTTAGGAGGAGCGGAAAGGGTTTAGTTTCGCCAGAACCTTTGCAGAAACTCAGCTACCGAGCTGCTTTCAGCCCCACTCTGATTTTTTTAGCTCACTACTCACAAGGTTATTTGTCATTCTAGCTAGCAGTGAACTGTCCCTTCACGCCCACCTCACTTTTGATGATGGTACAACCCCCAAAGGCTAAACGATTTATAGAAGTTAGCTTGATTTGGTTTCACGCAAATATGTGGTTTTTATCACAGAGCATTTAGCTCCATCTACCGAAACGTTCAACTCAAAGATCTTAAAAGTGTTTTATTTTTATCCCAGTCTCCAGTGTCAAACAAAGGTGTTCATATCCCTTGAACGTTTCCACATTTTGTTAGGTTATCACCAGTGACCGGTTTAGATATTTGTCTTATGGGCAGTTGCCCAGGGCAGCATTGGAATGGGGTATGCACAGAAAGACCAGATGACAATACGTCACAACCTCGCATTTGTTTAGAAATTGTTCCAAATATAAATCTTATGTGACTTCCCCCAATTACTTTTCCTCCAAATATAAATGTAGTTTATAATGTAGCTGTAGTTACAAAAAAAAAAAAAACTCGCTGCACACACCTCACGTTCCTCTGCTGACATACTGCGTCACAGTATGGTATGGCAGCTCCACCGTGCCAGACAAGACAAGGCTTTAGAGAGAAGCAAAGGCAGCACAGAAGAACATTGGTTGATGGACAACATTGGTTGTCCATCAGTGACCTTTGTAGAAACTGAACAATTACATTTTCAAGAACAAACATGGACCTTTGGAGGGGCAGGGGCTCAAAGTTAAAGAGGAACACATTGAACGAGATCTTAAAACACCTTACAACAACATAGCAACAACCCATATTAATCAAGAATCTGATATCTAAACGGATCATACTGTATCATTGCAAAGTAAATTTACTCTGTTTCCCACTATAGGTATAATGTTGCTGTTGATGGGTTTCTGCTGCTGATGGTGGTGGAAGGGCTGTGTTGATGTGAGACTGTAGTTTTTAAACAGAGCATAGGAGAGAATGTCACTAGATATGACATATGTTATGAAATAACCAAATTTGCTGCTATTTTACTAAATAAACCCTAATAATATATGACAGTTTAACCTCCAAAACAACTTGGCTGCAGACTGCTTTAAAGATCAGCAAAGGTCAGAGGGATTAACTCAACATAAATTTTTGATGATCTAGAATTGTAAGACAGAGATGTCAAGGCAAAGAAAAGTCAGATAGCTGCTGTTAGGCCCCTCCAGACATTCAGGAGCCCCTTTAAGTGTTTGAATTGTAACACAGACCAATTTTATCATTCATTTACTAAGAATAGCAATCTTTTAAATTTTGTTTAATGCATTCAGCAGAGATATAATAAACAAATAAATTGTACATGTAGAATTTAATTAGAAAGTTTACTTTGTAAAAGTGCAAAGAGTCATCTTGATAGTTTGACTGTTATGTTACCTTTGCTACGATATGGTAGGTGTTGTCTGTAATCTTTGAGTTTGAGATGGGCTTGGTCACAGATACACAACAAGTAATAGCCAATAATCAGTGACTGATTTAAAGCTCACCCAGTTAAAATGGGCCCCCTCTCACAAACTTCATTAAATCTATATTTAAACCTTATTAGTGATGCTGATACTGTATTCTTAGTAGGAAAGAAAGGACGGTGGGAAAGGGGGGTGAATTAGATTCTGCCCAAGGCCCCATATTTTTTACATTTTTATTTATTTTACTTTATTTTTACAAATTATACTTAATAATAAAGATAGGAAAGCAAAACCTACCCATGTGATGCACCGTCACATGCGATTTAAGGACTGTTCCCATCCTGACTTTCATCTGTTTGACCCGTTGCCCTCAAGGAGGTGCTAAAGGTGCATCACAAAAAGTACAAACGCACTCAAGAACAGTTTTATGTCAAATGCCATAAAATATTCTGTGCAATATCATTAGTCATCATACTTACTTCATATGATCATAACATAAGATTATGTTGTTTATCAATTAAAATCTTACATTTTAGAGCTAAATAAATGCAGTGACATAAGAAGGAAAAATACCTCAAGAGTCCATATACCGTACAGTATTTTAAATGACAAAGACCATTTTGGGGGGACTATTGCAAGACTTTTACATGATTTAATGTTGTTTAAAAGACGTGTCTTTAAAACATGGAATATATTCTGATTGCTGAGCAAAACATTTTAATAGGCAAGTATGATTCGTGTCCATGTCGTTTAGTACAAGGGAAACCAGCTGCAGCTAGTACAAAGTCAGATCAACAACATTGACTTTAGTGGGGAAGCTCTGGTTACAAAAAACAAAATAGTAAAACAGACCGTTATTTATTCTTGTATCTTAAATTTGCAGTAGCAGTATCACAAATAGAAATGGGGGAGTGTTCTAACTGTGTACTTGTTAAAGAGAAAAAAAAACGAGGTATAAATGTGTCATACACTTAGCAGCAGAGGCCACAAGCTAGAAAAGCTGGTTTGGGGTTTTATATGATGTGGAAAAATAAATCATCCAAGACAGTCAGGAAAAACTGGAAAAACTTGTATGGAGCATTTCAGTCAGAATTGCTTAGGCTAAGCCTGGTTAAATCTGGGAGATTTCAAAAAAAGTTTGAAAAGTTCTGTAAAGGTTTATTTGGTCGTTTTTAAACAATTGAGACAAGCTGTTAAATATAATAAGTATCATTTGTAAAACCTTTTATAAACTATACGGCAATGTCATATTTGAGATAAGGGTTATGCAGAGGAGAGAAAAACAATATATAAAAAATTATCAGCACTAGCATTACCACAACCCAGTCTTTAATCTACAGTCAAGGTTCAGATCCATTTAATTCTATTTTTATATCAAACGTATTATAAATGTATTCATATAATTTATTTTTCTATGACGACGTTTTAGACAGATCTAATTCAGCTTAATTTACACCTGATGTCCTAGTTTGGCGAACTTTATCGCCATCTAGTGGCAGGAAAAAACACAATACACACAGCTTGAAAAACGGGATCAGCTGAATCAGTCAAAAATGTTTTCTGTCCAAAAATGAGCAAATAGAAAAAGAAAGACTGATTAAACTACTTCGTCAGATATACTTAGCACATAAGGATGAACCCCTCACAACTGAAATGCTTTGAAATCTATCAGGAGTCGCTTCTTTGCCAAAGTAAATTCATACTCCAATCCATACTTTACAACAAAATACAACACTGTATAATATTAATATATATCACGTATGACTCATGAAGTCTTTGTGCCATTAAGTGCAAATTCTTATGATGTAGACAATCCGTATCATCAGTGACAGAGGCAGAACAGATCTATATAATTATTAATTATCTATATAGAAGAAAACAGTTTTGTCAAAATGGACCATGCTTTGTTATCTGCTCTTTTTTATATATATTTTAGAGACCTATTCTTTTTTATCGTTTATTGACAATAACGTTCTTTCCACTGGCACTTAATTTTTATGTTTTTTAAGTTCTGCTTCTCTTATGTTACTAAGAAATCTTTTAATGATTTTAAGGCTGAAGCTGTGCAGCATCAATCACATGTGAACAGTATGAGACAAGAGGTATCCTGACTGGCATTACCGAGAAGTTAATACATATTTACAGTGACATGATGTTATTAAATAAGATTCTAACCATATAGGCATGAATAATACCACACAACTAGCTTATTTAGGATTTTGGTTCTTGGTAACAGTAGCTGTTTTCACTCATAAGGTCTCCATATTCCTCATGAAGGGAAGCCAATTACTACGGGGAAACAAATGTTAATGAGGCACTTGACATTTAACTCCATAATACTGTCACTTTGCCCCCTGCTGCTCCTTGAAATAACAGCCAGGGAAGACTGGCAGCCTTTGAGGGAATGTAGTTACAGCCAGAAACACATTCTATTGAAACCAGATATTACGTACTCTTCATAAACCCTAACCCTAACCCTTCCTTTGGGAATGTAGTACAACGGGAAAATTAATGTCATGGAAATAATTCCCTGAGATTTTCCATCTCCCTTTCTTCTTATCAAATGTCAGTTTTTGTCTGGCTGTTAGGTATAATATCATTATTAGTTCAAAAATATTCCTCTATATTTTTTCAACTATTGCACTGTCTCAACTCGGCTGTCATCTCAGGTGAGAGACTAATGGAGACTTAGAAGATGAAGGTCGCACCACAGGTTGCCTTTAGCGGCTGCATGGAGGCAATCCTGGAGGCAGAGCCACCGGCGCTAATTGTTTGAAGGAGGGAACCTACTGAAGCCTTCCTCCTCCTCATCATCTTTTGCTATTACTCTCACTTCATTGTTACTGTTATTGTGTGTGGCGAACCCTGTTGAAGATAAGAGTGATTTGATTGCAGGAACCCAGCTGCTGCTCAATTTGTCTTGGTGGTAAGTACAGTTTTTTTTTTTATTGTGAGGGGAAAAAAACATTAATTGAACGATATAACTGTTGTCAGTATTTTATCAAAGGATATCGACTTAAAAACAATTCAATTGATGTTGTTTTTGCTGACTTTCATGTATACTGATACATTAAATACATGGTTTTCTTATTTGTGGTGAGCAGTACGTGTTAACTTTAATTCTTTAATTCTGTTATTAGATGCACTCTAATATTAAATACAATTCATTCAAAAGTAGCTCCAGCATTGTATTAAAACAAAAGTGGAAGCATTGCACTAAGCTAAATCGGCTCTATATAACATAAATACATGTATTTTAAGAGTAACATGGTAATGTAAAATGTATTTGCTCCGGGTGGCCGGATGACGCCCCCAGGGAGGGCTCTGCCTCTGCTCCCCTGCCCTCCTCCTTTGAGACCCTCCCTGCACCACTCACAGCTGAGACCCAGGGAGCAGAATTAACAAGCAAATTGAAACAGACTCTAAGATGTGCTTTTCACATGAGTTGCTGACTATATGTGATTCAGAGTTTTCTTCTTTTTCTGCCCGCAATGCACTTTTTAATTTGCTGGCAGATTGCAGGGGCAAGGTGGAAGATGTCTAACAACATGGCCAAGATTGCAGACGCAAGAAAGACAGTGGAGCAGCTGAAGCTGGAGGTCAACATAGAGAGGATGATGGTGAGTGAGCACCTAATGGGACTACAAACAAAAGTCAATACTTTAATTACATCAGCATAAGTCGTCATCGAAGTCTATCCTATGTATTCAGTGACAGGTTTTTGATATGGCTCACTACCTAAGGTGGTGGCACGAGCAACTGAGAAGCAAAAAGTTGAGTTTTAAAGTTTCCTCATTTGGATGGCTGTTCAGTCGGTGGGAAAACATGCCCACACACCTTGGCTGACCAATGATGCTGAAGTTGGTAGCCACATCACAGCTGCTTATCTGGCACTAAAATGCTATTGCAGCATTTTGAATGAACTGCTATTGCAGTTTTTGAATGATCCTGAACTGCATTTAATCCTCTGTGGTTAAAATCCCCTATAGATTGACCAAACCTAACGTTTCCTGAAGGAATAGCTTAACACTTGCAAAATTTTTCTGTCTTTTTTTTTAAACATAAAAAAGCATTTTCATTTTGATAACCTTAAACTTGGTTAAGTGTAAAACTCATCGAAAAATCAACTTGAAACGAATCATTCCATTATGTACAAAGTATTTTTTATGACACCTAACTAATACTGTGTAGTTCTTGAATGTTTTGATACGTTACATAAAAAGATAACATTTTTGTCATATATGGTTAAGTCAGAAAATGATAAGTTTTTTCTTTCACAAATTAGGGTGGTATTATGCTTTAAAAGTTTAAACTTTCTTTTTCACAAAATCTGCAAATACAAAGCAATCAATATTGTTTACTAAAACAATTTTAAAATTCAATTTAGCTCAGTTCATTTTTTTTTTTACAAAGTGCTAGCTTACAGTAAATGTAATCAAAAGACACTATAAGAAAAAAGTATTCAATTTATCTACATCTTCGGAATAATCCTGTGAAAAATATCGACAGATTCAAAGTAAGACATGTTTTTAAAGGTAATTCTTGTCACACAATGCTTGATGAAATTAAATGAGTGTCAAATCAATGCAACCAAGTATATCCAAAAGTAATGTCCTATTTTAACAACCTATTTTTCACAGATATCCAAAGCAGCAGCAGAACTGATGTCCTACTGTGAATCTCACGCTAAAGAAGACCCTCTGCTGACTCCTGTCCCTTCATCGGAGAACCCTTTCAGAGAGAAGAAGATATTCTGTGTCATACTCTAATTCCTTAAAAAGTCGGCAGAATACGTTTCTTTTGTGCATTACTGTCTTTCTAATTAAATCAATCTTGAGTGACTTTCCAGATGCGAATGAATGATCCGTCTTTTCGGCATGACGTAGCGGCAATAAAATTTTATTGAAAAAGAGTGCAAAGTTCATTGGTACAGCCCAACACTGTTGCCCTGTGCACACGGCTTACACATTAACCAAATCATGTATCTGTGTTTCCACTGCATGCATGTCATTTCCTCTAAATCTCTCCAAACTGCCTTGGCTGTTTTAATTCAGTGCCAGCTGTTTATCAAAAACTAAAAATGAGGGGTTTTTTTAAAAACTTTATTTAGATAATTACTAGAATTATCTAAATATATTTTTTTAAAACGTATTTTTTCTAATACCACAAAAACTTGAGTGGGTTTCCGGGTGGCACGCGCTGCTTTTGTTGTTAAATGAATGCCTGGGTAAACAAGCTGCTGTGAGCAGGCGCTGCCTGCCTGGATGGTGTCTCAGAGGGATGTGCTACAGCTCACTGAAGCTGTTGCAAATGAGGGGTGTGGTTATGTGCTGTGGCAGTACAGGTTAGGGGAGAAACACAACAGGTGTGCACGGTTTACACAGAGCAGGGAGCTCTCGGTGTGAATCTGACCGGCAGGGAGAACTAAAAGCTTTTTTGGGGGGATTAAACAGCTGAGAGAAGAAGGTATGTTTAATTAGGTCATTAATTATTGTAAAAGGAGATGTTTATCTTAACATTTAGCTCATGTAAAATCAGCTTCTCACTTGACATAGGAAAAAGCGTTTGCTTTGCTTTGTGCTTGTTATGCTCAGGTTTCTTGATGCTGGCATTAGAGTAGATGTTGGTAACGCAGAAGTCACGTATTGTCAAACAAGGCTGATCAGGAAAAACTTGTCCACCTGACTCAGTAGGTGACTGTACACACCCATAGTGTATGCCCAGTATCACACCTGTGTTAAAAAAAAAAAAAAAGCAGTGAAGGCTAACTGCCTTCCATTGTTTTCTAGAAAGTGGAATATGTTAGTCTGGAATCTTGTTTTATTTATTTATTTTTTAAGCTCTGCCTCCGAAGCAAAAAAAAAACAAAAAACGTGAGATTTGAATGCCAGTTTTGCAAGACAAATAAGAGACTATCATGGCTGTAAATAAACTCTTCCTGTTTGGGTATGATGCAGGATATGCCTGACTGTATTTATAAATTAAACACCTGTCCTATGACATTAAACATCTGAGGAATGTGGGTTTCCCATTGCCAGATGCTGTTGTTTAAGCAGATTAGTGAGTTTTATAACTTAACTTCTCCGAGCTGAATGGTTTTTATGGCAGAGGAGATAAACTGACCTAAATAAAAAAAACAACAACAAAAAAAAAACAGTTGCGTTTGCGTGTGACATGACTAAGCAAAACTTCATTTCTTTTGTTTTCAGGCCAAACAATGGCCAATTTTGGAGGACATGCTATACCAGGCACTTTTTTCCTGTTGTATGGCTTCTGGCTAACAGTGAAGCATGTCCTCCTACACTACTGGAGGACGAGCCAACCCAAAGGAAGACAGGGCATGCCTCCTTTCTTAAGGAGGATGGAATACGTTGAAGGAGGATTCCAAGTCTTTGCATCATTTGTTGGTCAGTTTCCCTTCAAACCCACCCTAATTGCTTACAGTCCAAATAAAATACACGTTTGATGTATTTTATTTGGATTTTATGTGCTAGGCCAACATGAAGTTCTGAAGCTGCAAGGAAACAAAATCTAAAAAATCCTGGTATTTGTTTTCAATCAATTTGAGGCAATTACAGCTGCAGTTCTTTTTGAATTGAACGTTTTTTGCTCCTTTTTTGCAAAATAGATCAGTCAGATTGGGTAGAGAACATTCTACTACATAAATACGTCATATTTATGTAGTAGCCCTGGCTATGATGGAAAAAACTCTGCCTTTTTCTGCTGTAAAAATGTTTTTAAACCCATATTTTCATATTATTTACTTTACTAAGTTTATTTTATATTACCAGTAATACCCCATTGAGAAATTATAGCTCCTTTAGGATTGCTGGTCAAGTTAAGCAGCAAAAACTTTCGATACATGAATTGGAAACTACAAATCTAAAACAGTATTACAGTAATCAATATGGTATAAAGCAAATTTATTGCTAAAAAAGGAAAACGTAATTTAAGAACTGTGTTTAACAGTTGTTTTTAGGTTACTAAGTGGTAACAAAAGTAACTTAAATGTGTTCTGGAGGTTATTCCTGAAATAAGGAGCATATTTTAAAAGAATGAGACCCAGAAACCATTTAAATTAAACAAACTTTTCTGAAAACTGAGTATTAATCAACTCTTTAACTCTGACCAGCTCTCGTTTTCTGTGGTGCTAAAAACATTTCCAACATTATGCTGCCACTACACTGTTTCACCATTAGGAATATTAGGTATATTCAGATTGAGTTGTGGTGTTGATTTTTAGGTTCACACATTATTTGGCTCATCTGACCACAGCTCATTCTTTTATATGTCTTCCAGTCTTGCCATTCTTCCCCAAAGTCCAAATTTGTTAAATGCAACTAGAACTGTTACATCAGAAGATTCTTTGACTTGCAGCTTCTCTTTAGTTGGCAACGGCTCTTTGACTGCTTTTATTTTTTGATTTAAAAGTAAAGGGGACTAAACTGAGTATTGTCTGGAAAAAGAAAAAAAAAGGTTGAAAACCAAGTATCACTTTCCTTCAGCTGGGATATGATGTTACAAACCAACATCATGTAACGTGGTGAAGCTTGCGGTTGCTACATCACAAAATGCTACATTGCCCCTTCATCTGATTTGCATGTTGATTTGACTGTGACAGGTATGATGGTGGAGCAGTTTGTTGTGGACGGTCCACACGCCCGCCTCTATGATCGGGAGAACGCCTTATGGGTCAAGCTGATGAACTGGCAGCACAGCACCATGTATTTGTTCTTTGGGATCTCAGGAATAGCACTGATTGCCAGCGTAACAACCAAACGGGTGCCGGTTGGTGTCGATCGCCTTGCTCTCTCCTTGGCTCTTTTTGTTGAAGGTAAATAACTTCTTTTTTTTTTTTTGCTTTTCATTGCTCGTCTCTGATCTGTGTTACACGATTTCATTTGGATCACTCAGGATTTCTCTTCTTGTACCATGTGCACGGCCGGGAGCCCCTGGATGCTCACATCCATACCCTGCTGCTGTTTGCCGTCTTCACTGGATCGGCCAGCACCATGCTGGAGGTCTTCATAAGAAACAACATTCTTCTGGAGCTGTTCAGGGCAGACATGTTCATCCTGCAGGGTTCTTGGTTCTACCAGGTGATCCAAGAAAGATTTTGTCTTGTCTGACTATTTGTATTATTTAGCGTCTGGCTTATCTCGCTAATTTATGGGGAATTTGAAAACGTATTCACACACCTAGAACTTTTCAACCTTTTTTTTTTGTCACATTACATATAACTTTATTGAATTTTAATCATTTGTGTTCAACTCTTTTCTTGGATACTCCTAAAAAAATATCCAGTGCAACCTATTGAGGCACCTGTAAATAGAATCCATCTGTGTTGTAATTTAATCAAACATGTGGAAAGAAACCAAATGAGATGAAAACTAAATTAAGTTTAGATCAAAGTATATTCGACTCTGACTTGGCTTTAGTGATTTTTGCAAAGACAAATAGGCAAACATGGTAGTGTGTAAATGTTCAAAGAATCTAGAGGCCAAAACAAAAGATAATTCTGACATACTAACTCAGAGGTGCTGAAGACTTTTCACTTTAATTTGTAAAGGAAACAAAAACCTTTACAAACAAGAGGTTTGTAAAGGCCTAAAAGAAAGTTTGTCACATGAAATCACAACAGAATACAATACAATAATACAATAAAGAATGCAGCTTTATTGTATTTTAAAGCAACATACTGTACATATAAAGTATGTAGCTTTAAAATGACGAACACAAGGAAGTTCAAGAGTTACGGATGCCATTGTAAGACGTTGTAGATCAGTGATAAGCTATAAAGGGCTACAATGATTGTGTCATTGTACTCAGTACATTGATATCACTTTACAGTAGAACTAGAAGGTATTCATTCAGAAAGTGAAAACATTTATAACTGACAAATTACCTGTTTTAAGATGTTTTTCACCCCAGTTTGTTTTATGGAGGGTCAGTGTGGAACATAGACGATTCTAATCCAAGCATGCTTGTTAAATTCAGCTGTAATTTTGCCTCTAACCTAACTAAATCTGATATGTAAATGTTGTCTTATTGGCTCCTTTTGTTGTTCCAGATTGGAGTTGTTCTTTACCCCTTAAATGGAGACACGTGGGACCTGAAACTACATGACAACATGATGTTCGTCACGATGTGCTTCTGCTGGCATTTAGCGCTGTCTCTAATTTTGGTCTCTTGCACCGCCTCCATAGTTTGGTTGTAAGTATCTCATCTATCAACCTTTGCAGGATTTAAAATGTTGAATAGTTAAGTAACAGTGGCTGCAGATCAGAACAGAATAAAGTATTTGGAATACACTTACTTTTTTTCGATGGTTTCCTCACAAACTGAATCAAGAGATTTTTTTGAACAGATGCAAAACATCCAGGTGTCTCTTTTTATCAAAAATATTTGCAGATTTCTGTTTTAAATTTAGTATTAGTGGAGTTGCTTGATCATAAGAAGACACTATAACAGCAGTTAAGAGCCGTTTGGCTCTAAGTTGCCATCATCAAGATTAACCGGTGCTGGAATGCAGCATGAAAATGACTTTGATTACATCAGCACAAAAAGTACTTGAACAATGGAAGAAATGGGCAGAGTGTTTACGAAGTTGTTTGTGGGAACGAGACCAGTGGATCTTTTTTTTCCCACACACAGTAGTGGTATAGACGCATCAAGCGTTTATGATAACAATGTCATTACATCACTGTTACAGGAATTTTGGCACATTCTCATTTGCTGTTGTCCTTTTGGTTGCTGATCTATAACCCACATTCACTTGAGTTTAATGCCACAAACTGGCAGCCAAAGATTCTCCCTGAGTATTTTCTGCTAGAGAAGACTCCATGTTTCTGTTATTTATAAAGGTGGATGCAATCACTTTTCTTATAAAGCCAGGTTGGTTTTGGAGCCCTCCATCATTTCAAATTTACTAAACAAATTCTACTTCACAAAGGTGTGTGTGACTAATTTTGATTATGAATAATCTTCAGATAGATTCCATATAGATCAAATTAAGTTTGTCTGTTGAATGATTATGGTTTACAGCAGATGAAAACTCCCACATCAGGTAAAAAGACTGCTGACTTGACAGACATTCAGTAGACAGTCAATGAGAAGTTTCACAAAGAGGATGAATTAAAAAGTTAATTGCTAAATAAGGTCTGAATTCTGCATTCAAGTGAATCAATATAAAGTTTGGTACAAAAGGCACATTACTACCTACAGGGGCACAACTGCATATTTTTGAGGTGGATGCGAACATCTCACCGGCGCCCCCCCCGGACATAAACTTGTACAACTGAGCCAAAGAGCCGCTTCTGTTAGCCTGTGTCTGCAGGTCTGAGGCATTTTGTCAGCATGTTTTCCATCATTCTTATAGCTTGATAGGAAGCCTTATTCAAACTGGCAACCCACATTAATAAAATGGTGAAATAATATCAGGAAATGATTGAGGAATGTAGAGACTGATGTCTGGTTCTTTAGGTTCTGACGGGTCTGTGGTTCCTCTCCTGATCCATTCTGTCTGATATCAAACCCACTGGGTGCCACTGAATGTCACCGACACATTTATTTTAATGCCCCTATAAAACTTCACTGTGATTGCTTAGCCTGTGTCTTCCCACTACCATCTGTATTTTTGCCAGAGGTTTTATTTCCAAGGACGGTGTAGTATCGGGTGGACATTTTAAAAAGACACTGCCTACTTTTGCACCACTGACTACCTACAGTCAGTCTGCACTGACAAAACCCAAGAAATAAAAGCACATTTAGTTTTTACCATAGGTGTGCACTTTTAGAGTTTCCAAAGTAAAATTAATGCTAGCTATATTTTGGCAATCAAGTCTTGGGAATAAATCTGATTTATTTTCGTTTCATCTCCAGAAAGTGTTAAATGCATCATTTCCTCTCAGTTTGAGTGACTTATTTGGAATCTTAAAGTCAGTCATTTATAAAATATGATTTTTTTATTAGGGGATTGCGTTTCTTTAACAATAAAAATCAATTTGCTTAGAGCTACCTTTGATCAATAACTGGTGTATTATTAACTATAGTCACTTTCAACCTGTCATTTTGTCCTCTTACTTTGCCACTATTATGGCAAAGTAAAATCATGTGAGGCGCTTTGAATTGCCTCGTTGCTGAAAATGTTATAAAAATAAACTGCCTCGCCTTTATCTTTGTTCCAACAGTACCACAACAAGATTCTCAGCAAAAGGACGGGATATAGAGATCGGAATGCGAAACACTTCCTCTAAGACCAGCTCTCAGAAAGCTTTACTTGAAGAGTCGGATGAAGAGTAAAACAATGGTTACTGCTCTCTCTATTTTCTGTTTTAAATCAAAATTTCATTTCAATACGTGTTAATGAGAAAATAATGCTTCATATGTTTGAACAAGCCAGATGTTTGGCCAAATAAACTATCTTTTTGAAATAAAAGACAAACCTAAATATTAGTGTGGTTTATTTGTTCTTTAGGAAAAAGATTTTTAAAAATTGGGAAAACCATGAAACATTATGATCTGTTTTTAAATACATCACCTTGCAGAAGAACAAAAATCACAACATTCAAATAAATCCAACCATATCTGATTTATGAAATTTTCAAATGACAAACTCATTCAAATTACTCATTCAGTAGCAAATGTCTGGAAATCAAAGGGTCTAACTTTTTAATCACTCTGCTTCCAAATAATTTAGACTAACAATGTGGAGATCGTAAAGGAGAAAACATTTCAGAAAATACCTTAAATATGTCGACACTCTCAAACAGAAAACATGTCAATCTCATACAAACCCTCACAGTAACACGTATCGCTGGTCAAGTCATTGCTGAGGAGCGGGTGGAGGATCGGGTGTACATTTAGATGGTGGTGCTGTCGTGACAACCACTGTTGAAACGGGTTTGGGGGAACTGGCTGCCACGTGCTGGAGCTGCTGAGTCGGGACCGTTTGGATCCGAACCTGAGGAGATTTAATTTGGTGAGCCTAAACACGTCCTGGATAACTTTCATTTAATCAGATAAGAAAACAGAATGTGAGTGAAACGCATTCAGAATCAAAGCATACGGCATAAATGAGTTTTGTAAGCTTTTGATGTGCGTGTCAAAATACGGCTACCTTGACTAGTTGTCATAGCGATTTGATATGTTCAGTTGGCACATAATCCTTATCAATAAACTTGTTAAGAGAACACAACTCTTGTGTTTAGGTGCTACCTAATTTAGAAGAGTTCGGCTCTAGTCATTACTTAGGAGTATCCTAACTACATAAATAATAATAAAAAAGAATATTAGTGGATAGAGTGTCTTTATACTTCAATGTTTTAGATAAACCATCAAGACTTTATGAGCAGTAGTTGTGTGAAGTACTGGAGTATTTCATGCCTGGTGACAATAAGCAGATGTTTGAACATGATGAGCCACTCAAGACAAAGTCACCAAGTTATTTTTAATGATGCTGAATGCCTCTCTGCTACAATTCCATAAAATAAAAGCTTGAGGAAAATTTTAGACTAGAAAAGTTAATAGTCTTTTCTAGTATTTTCCAGTTGCTGTACATTAATGTGCAAACATTTCTACAACCAAGCATATCATTTTTTACTTACTTACCCAATGTTAATGGATAAAATCTGATCAGAGCTAATAAAATAATATTTTTACATTCATAGATGCCAAATTTGGATAACAAAATAACAAGAAAAGAAAGAAAAATAAGCTCCTTAACATAATAAATTTTTCAAAAACATTTGTTGATGGATTAATAATGAAAATTATTACAACATTCTCCATAATGTGCCAAACAGTTTTCTGGAATAATGTCATTGTGTTTAATGGCCCATACTAACCTGTGTTGCCTGGCCTTGTTGCTGAAGCTGCTGGAATTGTTGTGCGGTAACGAAACTGACCGGCTTGTTCCCCGCTATTAGCTTTGTGCCTGCAGGCACCGTGGTTAGGATGATGTTCCTACCCAGGCTGCTGATACTGCTAAGGAAAAAAACAATTAAGTCATGTTAAGAATAAAGTATAAAGAGAAAAAATCTCAGGCTGAAGAAAGATTTGTTTTTTATTTAAACTCAACCAGAATCGGCACTAAACGGACTCACTTTGTATTGAGGTTCCCTTTGACTATCGGAGTCGTCACCACACTCTTGCTCTTCAGGGGTTGGTTGAGGACGGAGTGCACAGTGATCCGCGCAGGTAGCTTTCCCTACCGATCGCAATCACAGCAAAGAAAATATAAACTCCCCCGCGTCAGCTGGGTGGATCATTTAAAATAACTGCTACTGAAGAAATCAGTAACTCCCCTAGCAAGATTAGTATTTGCAGCAAGAGTCCCTATGCATTATAATTAAATGTAATCAGAGATCATCTCAGTTTCTAACAGCTCAGGTTTCAGTGTAAGTAATGTTCAAAACATTGGCGATGAGATTTTTATAGTCGAGTTGAAACAAAATATCTAAAAAAAAAAATAAAAGAAAAGAAAATTGATAGCTCTCTGTGAGAATTACTCCATTCTTCTAGAAGGTGATTATATGACTCCTCCTTCTGCAGCTGTGGCCAAAGGTTTTTCAATAAAAACCTTTGGCCACAGAAGTTTAACTTGGCTCACCTCACAAAAAGATGAAGCACCGCATTGGTAAAGTTGGTGGGAAAATAAATGCTCAAAACATTTGGCGCTGATTATAAAAGTATTCATACACCTTCAATTTTTTAGACATTTCAACAGACAAATGTAACTAGTTTATTTTTTGTTTGACAAACACGATTTGTGACGAGGAATGAAATTTCTTTGCCAACCAAGAATCTGAAAAGTGCGGTGCTTTTGGTATTGTTTTACAATATAAAATTTTATTTTGGGGTATCAAAGTGAAGAAAGCACGACGGGACTTCACATTACACTTCAGATTTTAATTTGTAAAAAACAAGCTAACAAAAAAACTGAAAATTGTGTATCCTTTTCCATCCCTTTCACAATGATGCGGTACTTTTTGTTGGTTTTTCACATAAAATTCCAATTAAACACACTGAAGTGTGTGACATGTTTAAGGATTTTGAACACTTTAGAACCTTAGACTAACATTCTTTTGGTGAAAGACGTTCGGTTTTACCTTCAGACGGACATTTTCTTACCGTTTGTGTTGTAACAACCGAAGCAGGGACTTGTCTCACAGTCGCGGTAGTCACTCCCAAAGACAGCGGTGAACCGGAGGCTGCGGGAGCCACGGTGATGCCTTTAGCTCCAGCCACAACGCTGGCTGCCATGGTCACTATGTTGCCACATGTAGACGCTGCTAGTGGTTTGCTGCCACTGGCGGTTGTCATGGTGATGGTCTGACCCTGTTTCTGGGGAATGACCCCAAGGCCGGGCATTATGCGGATGGTTGCGCTGCTCTTGTCTGGGGACGCCACGGTGGAGAAGGTCCTGGATTTTTGGTCGGCCACGCTGACGGCCAAAGTCGGCATCAGCCTTATGGCTGTTTCTCCTCCAGCTTTCAGCAAGGTGGAGGCGATGGAGCCCGATTTAGCCGACTGCGCCTCCGCGGTGCTGGGTGGGGTAGCGGAGGCAGGTGACGGTGAAGGGTGAGGCGGTGCTACGTGGAGCGTGGCTGATATGCTCTTGCTGCCGGAGGCGGCCCCGCCCAGGAAGTCAGAGGTGAGCTTTACAGTCGCGACTGGAGATTTGGCAAGAGTGGCCATCATGTCGGGGGTTATCCGCAGCACTGTTTGGCCTTTAGCATCGGTGGTGATGGAGGATGGGGGGAGACGGAGGACATCTTTACCCTGGATACGCAAGTTTGTTGCAGTTATTGGAATTCCTCCTCCACCTGGAGTCTTCATTCCCAGCTGCCCAGTGATGGAAACCTGAAGCAGCAGCAGATGAAACTTTAACTTAGAAATCACAAACTTTCTTTTTTTAGGTATATGGATTTTGGATTCATAACCAGCATTCTCAATCAAAACCTCAGTCTTGCATGCCGGAATAAAATTCTTTACCTGTTTGATGTTCGGGGAGGTGACACCTTGCAGCACAGCTGGAGGAGTGGGGTTGTTAGCGGGGCTACCTGGAGAACCGGTCTGAGGTTTGGTCACGTTAATAGCCGACACAGAGAGACTGGTTGGAACCTGGACAGGACTGCTACCAGACGGACTTCTTAGAGGCACAGAAACAACAGCCTATTGCACAAGAGAAAATAATATATATATGTACTGTTAAAAAAAAAGTACAGCTTCTTGATAAGTGTTTATATTTCTGGAATGTCACTGTGTTTTGTCACAACACAGTTAAAAACTTCAATGTGCTTTATTGGTATTGATCAGATAGATTGAAGTGGACATTAACTCATCACTAGTCTTGATTTTCATGTTCTCTAACAAACCTCTTCATAGCTTGCTGGATTGACTGGGATTAACTCTTTTTTCTAATTAGATTACTTCTGTCTCCATTACATTTGAAATAAACCCAAAGCAATTTCTAATAATGTTATATATATACATCAAGTGAAGAATCATAGCAAACTCTGCAATGCTTCGCTTGAGAAAGTAAATCTGTTGGGCCTCACCTTGACACAAGGACAACAATTCTGAGTACCACACTGCCAGACAGGACACAAAAAAAGCAAAACATACTTGGTGACAGATGCAGGGAGCTTACTGCTGATGCTTAATGTTTAGCAATCACAGTTTGTTCTTGCTTGTAATGCAGAGATCAGATCAGTTCCTAAAATAGCTCAACCCAAGACTGACAATGATTAAATGGCGCTTTATAAAAGCATGTAGGTGAAGACCCGCCTCTATGTACGTATAATTATAGAGCTATTTGTGCCCGTTGCAGAACAAATAGTGTCTGCAGAAATCTGGTGTTCATTTTAACTGAAACTACAATTCTCTTTCACTCAGATCTGCATGGTATATTTGCAAGTAATTTACCCAAATAAATTTTTTATATACGGGATTTAACCTGTTTTGTTTCCTTTTTAAAATGTAAAAAAGTAGGAGCCAAACAGTTAGCCCTCTGTGTTTAACGTACCTGTGAAATGCCCTTGGCTGCCATGGACACAGGCATCCGGATCTGGTGCGATGTCTGATGCACCAGAGTGGCCTGCTGAGCGGCTGCTGATGGACCCAGACCGCTGGGCTGAGTGGAAACGACCCGGACCTGAGGGAGGGAGCCCGCCGCCAGGTGGCTCACTATCCGAGCTGCCTGCTGGGAAGTTACTGGCTGGGAGGCCGGCGGACAAGCCTGACTCGTGGGTAGGATCGTTCCCAGCTGAGGCAGCGATGGAGGAGAGACGAGGAGAACACTGCCAGAGAGAGAAAAAGAAGATGCACATTCAAGCTGGACAGATGAAATCAAAGTACTGAACAAAAGAAAAGCTTCAGTCTGACTGACCCTGGGCTGGTTTTCAGCGTGTCTGGAACTCCGGTCTTTGTTGGTGTGGTAGCAGAGAGATGTAGAGGTGATTTGGGGGTTCCAGGAGTGTTTGGGGTGGGAGTTGTTGGGACTGGAGACATGGAATTACAGCCCAGGTCCAGTCCGGCCTCCAGAGATCCGGGTGTTTTGCTGCTTCCGTCTTTACTTCCAGACTTCTACAATATGAATACAAATATGACCTTCTTTTACAACTACAAGCAAAAAAACTAAATTAATTAGTCAAATGATAAGTGATAAAGCGATAAAACGCCCTTGGATTTTTTCACAAAGCAAACTTCAATTGCGTCAATAAGTTTTATGTGATAGGCCAACACCAACCTGCAGAGATCCAAAGCTCAGGTGGGAGAATTATTAGTCATTCACTTCACAAATACAGCTTTAGTGAAGGAGAGGCAAGAAGAAAACTATTATTGAAAGAAGACCTGTTTGGAGTCTCTGCCAAAGTGGAATAAGGCTCTCTGCTCAGATGAGAGCTAGTTTTTTGTTTCAATATGCTATGCGTGACGATAAACTAACACCACACATCATCCCTATGGTGAAACACAGCAGTGGAAGAATCATGCTGTGGGGATACTCTTCTTCAGCAGAAACAAGGAGGCTGGTAAGTTGACAGGAAGTGAATGGAGGTAAGTTTTTTTCCCTTATATTTCCCAATCATGCTGGTAAATCAAAAAATGCTCAAAAGTGCTTATTTTCCCAACAGTGGGTCAAGTCAAAAAGTAGTTACTTAAGAGTAAAAAACCAAATGCAGACCATTTTTATTTAATACATTTTAGGCAGTGAACTCACCGGTTTAGATGCTGGTTTGGGTTTTTGCTGCTGAGCTTTTCTTGCTTTTGCAGCCGCAGCTTGAGCCTGATGGATCCTCTCTGAATGAAGCAGAGAACAGTATGACCTCACGCTGATTTGAGCTCAGGAAGCAGAAATGACTAAAACATGTACACCAATCTGGTAAATAGCTTTATAAAAAGCAAAACAGACATACATATTTCCAGTATATAACTTTCAATTTTCAAAATTGTACTAATTATGCATTATATAACTAGTTATTATACAATCACTAGTTATAATGTAGTTAGTTAAAATGTGCTTTTCTAAAGCAGATTCCTGATTACCGAACTCTTCCTGACTGCGGAGGCGATGCAGGTAAATCCACAGTTTGCGGCCGATGTCGTACTTCACACAGGGATCCTTCTCATAGTGAAGTCTGTCCAGAGCCCCGCTGACAACTGTGTTCACCTAAAGGGAAGAGAAGCTGTCTATTAACAGGTAAAACCAGGAAGTCTAATGCAAAGTCAGCGTCCATTTCTGCAAAGTGAACAAATAAGTTATGCAAACCCGCAAACCCTTACATTACTCAAGCAAAAAAGCAGGATAATAGAGGAAAACAATAGCAGTACTTGTGCGCTTGTGACATCTGGAGCAAGAAACTGGGAATCTTTTAAAAGTTCACAGATTTCCGCCCTTGTTCCCTCTCCATTGGGTAACCGGGCAGCTGCATCCCGAACTGAAAAAAAATAAATAAAAAAAGATAAATAGAGGCAGGAATGGTTTTCAGTAATGTTTTTTAAAAATTTAAAAAACCCAGCATACTGTTCCTGCGTGGTAACATAAAAGATTTCTAACCCAGAGAGAGGATGGTGACGTATGGTGGTCGGTCAGAGCGAAGCAGTGTGTGTTCTCTGGCTTTATTTAAGGACATTTCCTTATCAAACACGCCTTTAACTGGCCCCACCACGGACTCGAAGCCATGCATCCTGAAGGTAAAGGCTTTGTGAGGCTGGTTATATCGCTGCTGCTCCTATTGGACAAAACATAAAATTTAGAGAGCTTACGTCAAGATTAGGTGTGAAATAGTGCAAGTACTGCAGCAGCACGCACAAACCTGAACTTGAAACACTTGTTTCTCATCTCCGGTGCTCGGCCGCACCACATAATCAGTTGAACTGCAATAGTAAAGGCAATAAACAGTTATTTTGACGCTGTAAAAAACCCCCCACAAAATACAGTAACATGTTTAAAGGCTCACAGTTTGGGAGTGGGTGACGTAAGCTCCAACAGGTCTTCATTCTCTGTCTATATAGAAAAATAATAATAGAAACAAAGAAACAGTGTTATATAAAGTGAAAATCTGAAAATTATAACTACTTTAAACTAAAATTGAATATTTGTACAACTTTGACAACGAAGTCTTTGGAGTCCAGCCAGAGTTGACAGAGCGCAATGAGGTCCTTTTCTGTGTCCTGAGTGGGGCCTGAAAGAAACCACTGGTTTGAATCCAAACATTCTGGACACAAAACACAACCATCAAGAAGGTAAGACATTAAACGAGCCGCCTTACCGATCCATCTCCACTGCTGAAAATCATCGACAAACTCCACAAACGGAGAAAAGCCACTAGGGAGCGCCATCATGCCATCTGATCGACAAAAAAAGTGAGAAATTTTACTTCTTACATTCCAGTCAGAAGTTTAAATACCGGTACATTAATCAAGGACAAAGTCGTTTTGCAATAGGAGAGTTGTTGGTTCGATTCCAATTCCAGCACCATAAAAATGTTCTCCTTTTAACATTTATGAATAATGTTATATCTTCAGCTTTTAATTATTAACTTCAACAGTTCTTTTTCCACTTTTGAAGGACAGAGCGACTATACGACATTCATCTTCAATCATTTTGAACAAGAACTGGGTGACAAGTTTTAACTCATTGTGGGTAAAGATTACATAGCCATGTATAAATATGTACAGAAATATTCCTGCAATATTTGTATAAATATTCTTTACCAAGTTGCAGAAAAGAAACTTCCACCTTTAAAATCAACACGTACTGAAACTTGCAGCGTCCAACAGGGACAAATCAAATGTCTCCTGGAGAAAAGTGTTATTGTCAGATACTAAGACTAGTTAATTAGACCAGGTTTTAAAAAAACCTGTTGATTTTAACCCTGTGTGAATTAAAGAAAATCCACTAAAACATGAAAGTTTTAAACTTTCGTCTTTAAAACCACTTTTCTGATGGGAGTAATAAGGCTTACAATAAAAATAAAAATTATGTAGGTTCAGATGTGCTTTAAAATAAAAATGAGTGCAAAATGTACTATTTCAGCTCGCTCCAGTGTTGATTATAGTTTACCTTTAGTCTCTCCTGCAAGAAACTGCAGAGCTTGAAGAACTAGATCTGACCAGCATGAGGCAGATGAAAACCAGGTGTTGAGCGAACTGGCTGGAGAGGACTGCCAAGTCTGAACCTTTTCCTCCAACTGAGAGATGAAGACATATTAGCTATGTGGTAACACAATTGATTGTATTTCATGTTAAAGTGGCACTTTAACATGAGGACATACCATCAAGGTACTGGCAGGACCCTCTGCTCTGAAGATGCTTTCCAACAAGCTGAAGAAACTGGCGGTTATTTCCTCAACTGCAACAGGGCTGCTTTGAGCTTCCTCCACAATTCTGCAATAATAATAATAATAATAATAATAAACAATCCAAGACTCAGATTCAAAGATTCAAAGCAACAGTTAAAAGCTTCAGGATGGTCTCGAGGAACTAGACTCACTCCTCCTTGATGTTGGCTAGAGGTGTGGAGGGCGCCTCTGGCAAAGAGTTGATGATATTCACTGGTGGTGCTGAGCAGGAGTCTGAAGGAGTCAGAATTTCACAAGGATCCTCAGATTCCACTTTTATCGCCTTGAGTTTCTTCTTCTTTCTCTCTTCTCTCATCTTCTTCTTGGGAAGCAACAAATCAAAAAGTGCTGATTGATAATAAAAAAAAAAAAAGAGGTCAGGTCTGAGTGAAAATCCTAAATGAAGAGCAGTTTGCTTTAAGCAGATTTACTTACGCAAAGCTCCCTTCCGACCAATGTTTGCTCTTGAAAGGACATCCCCAAGGTGGATATCAGAGGTTATCAAGTCTGGATGATCCTTAACACACCAAAATAGTCATAACATACACAAGGAAAGTTTAAATCCTGCAAATGTTTCTCCTCAAATCATAACCTACTGGCTGGCGTTTCCTTTTCTCACGATGGTGATGCAGCATGACTTTTAAATCCATTTCCCCTAATTCTACTTTTTCTGTAAAAAGAAAAACATCATCTTGAACACTGGGGCACGCATTTTCGGCTTAAAGCATTGCTGTCACCTTTAAGGCAAAAACTCACTGACCTGTAATCTTCATGTCTGGGGTAGAGAGGCTAGGAAGAACTCTGAGTGAGATGGTAGGAGTGGGAGAGGACGGAGACTGAGGGGCTGGATTCCACACTGACACGTCTAAGATACATAGTGGTGGAAAACGGAAAAACGATGGTCAACAAAATATTTTATGACTATATTCATTTTCTGCTGTTGGGTGTTTTCAGTTTCATTCAGTTTATGAAATAAAAAATCAAAATTCAGTTTAATTGTATTGAGCCCTGAGGTGACAACGTTCCTACAAAGTTTTGAAAATATTTCCAGATTCAAATTTCTGGAGTTGCCTCTTTTTAGCATTTTTAAAGCAGAAATCCAAAGGTTCTCAATAAATTTATGGGAGAAATTTCTATGGATGGGTGGATACAGACAGACAGATGGACGGATATACAGATGTGTTAATGAACAGGCAAAGAAATTGCTAAAATAAAAATTTTTTAGAGAGTTGGATTAGGAAATAATAAAGATATAATTTTTTTTCTATGCTGTTTATGTTCTCACACTTATTCTTACACAAATTTCAACTTATATGCAGGTAAATACTGTCTCCAGCGATAGATCTCAAACTAAAGACAGACCTTCGTCATCAGAGGAAGCATTGCTGTCCTCACACTCAACTTTGACGTCCTTCAGGATGCGGCTCAGTCTTCTTCTTACTCTCGACTCCCGTGTCTCAGGCTGAGTCCTGTTTGGCAGCCGTCGTTTGGGTGGAAAGTCCAGACTGTTCTGAACTGCGAAGTCGAGCAGCTCCTTATCCAAAGACAATAAAAAGACATGTAAGCTGAAGAAATAAGATGTGGGCGAAACGCAAATAAATTGTTACTATGCAAAATAAATATCTGAACCTTTCTGGAAACAAGAATCTGCTTCAAGAGTCTGTGGTAATACTGCTGAAGGGAATGCAGCTGGCGCTTCCTTTGGGATTTGGCACACAACTGTCTATACTTGACCACCTCTGGATTGAAGTAACCATCTAGATGAAGAAGATCAGGATTGTAATCAGGAAGAGGAGTAAAGGCTCATTTAGTTACATTTCAACAGAGATGTGGTAGGTATGATGATGCCACAAATCATAACAAAGGTGTACTATAACCTTTTGTTATATTACATACATTCAAGATTTCCCAAATTAAATGGAAAATAAAGCATCATTTATAACCAAGAAATATTCAAACTTTGTCTGAAAAATTTGAATATTTATCACTTTAGACCAGTGGTTCTCAAACGTTTTTCAGTGATGTACCCCCTTAAAAATACATTTTTAGTCAAGTACCCCCTGACAAAACATTTTTGGAATAAAAAAGAGGTACAGTGCTGTAAAATCACTGTCTGATTTATTAAAGCCAAACAACTTATATCAGTGAACCTGACAAATACATTCATATTGCAAACATTGCATGGTTAAACAAAAAAGAAAAACAGAAGACGGTGACCACCAGGAAGGTATAAAACCAGTCAAAACTGAAATATGCAAAACGCTGCTAAATTATATTGGTCTCTGTAATGGTACAAAATTAAATATATACATAAATAATAATTCAGTGCATGAACACACATTTATATTTTATCGAACTTTTTACAAACTAATTTTTCCCAAGACTTATTATGAGGAGCCTACTGATTTTTTAAAGATATTTTGAAAAGCTTCACGTACCCCCTGCAGTACCTCCACGTACCCCCAGGGGTACACGTACCCCCATTTGAGAACCACTGCTTTAGACAATAATTTGTCTTCAAAATATCACCAATTAGACCTAACACTATGTTTCAGTTTGAAGGCCAATGCTTTTAATAATTACATAAATGAATGCCATATCGAAATATTTATTGAAAAATCAGCATAATTGACAAGAACCAAAATAAAAAACAACAACAAAAAAACCTGGTGAATTAAGTTCTGTTTGATGTGCAATCATTTTGTATATTTTCACTGGTTGTTAAAAAATGGCTTAATGTGAAATGTTTTTAGTACCAATAGGTATTAAATGCCTATTGGTCTAGGTATTTAATAAGTGCATAAATCAAAAGAAAATGCTAACATATATGCATTAAATTTATCATTATTTTACGTTTGTTCAACCATAACAATAAGAAAAAGGTGGACAAATGATTAACTGATAATATTGTAGACTCTCCGGGAAACAATAAAGTTCTGAAACTAAATAATTCAATAACTGAACAAGCTTGGGGGCAACAAAGCAGGTGTTTAAGAAAAGCACCTCTGAACAGCCTCTGTGCAAGATGGAGTGGATTCCCAAAGTTAAAGTTGGTGTTGTTGAACAACTCCCTGATGGTACGATCCTGCTCCTCTGTATTGTTGTCAGGAAACTGTGGCAGAAACTGTTGAAGACGTTGTCTCTGGGAGTCTGTCAGTACTTCATCCCAAGTGTTTTCACTCAGCACAGAGAAAAAAATGTCAGGCTGTGGAAAAAGGAAACAAAAACATGCTTGCAAAAGCGCCAACATCTTTATCTGCAAATGTGTTCCAGGTTCTAGATATCCAAAATCTTACATCCTCCAGCAGAACCTCTGGGAGGTCCACTTTACAGTTCCCAAGCAAACACTCCTCAGTAATTTGTCTTCCGTCTTCCTCTTTAGGCTCCAGAGGGTCTGTCAGCATGTGTTCAAGCGGATCCATTCCTCTCTGCACCAAGCTTCAAACAGAAAAATACAAGACGACCACAAGGTCTTTCTGATCTTCCTCCCTCTTTGCCTTCTGTAACTAATCGTTCACTGTTTCTGCCTACGAACGTTCATGGTTTTACAACGAGGTGGAAAAATAATTTATCAAAGCCATTCTCCAATGTCAGAGCAGTCTGCGGGTGTACAACCCTTTCCGAAATAAAGTGAAGATAAAATCATGTTCTCCAGCTAATCTGACTGTTACTAGTGACCTAGCAGCACAGATGTAAGCTAACCTTAATTTAAAAAGAAAAAACACGCAACGCTTACGTTTTAACTTTACCAGTTAGTACAGGCATGATTCGTTTGGTGTACATTTTTAACTAAATGCAATGTAATATATAAGCGAAAACAGAAAGTAAATCTGTCTTACCTTGTAACGTTTGTTTTTGGAATAATAGGGAACTATTTCCCTGTTGCACTCCTTTTTTTGTTCTACTGGAAATGAATGCTACACGTGCCCGCTGCTGCCCCAAGAGGAAATTGACTGTAAAGACATGCGTTCATTTCCACACGAAATGTGATAAGATAAAACTAGTTTGTCGATGTAAAATGTTTAGTGGTTTGCTGATCAGTTCATTAGGATTTTAATATTGTTCTTATTATTTTCGACCGAGTTTAAATATAAACTTTACTAAAACCATTTAACTAAATAATGTTCCTACAAAACATTAGCTAGGCAATTTTTAAGTAGTATTTGGCCTTTCTTTAAATTATTACACAAGCCTATATAATATTTCACCCTTTTACTTTTTGCTCAGCACCCTCTTCAACACCTCTGCTAGGCCACAGCTCCTGGAATACAGTCTAGTTGGCATGGCTCAAAGATGGCGGACAAAGTTTTTATGGTAAGTTGCTTCTTCTCCATCAACACTCTGCAGCGTACACCAGTGACTGTCATTGTGTTTCTACAAATGGCTACAGGGAAAAGGGAGATGACACTGAGTTTTTTCAAAGAATTATCTATCTGTCTCATGTTCTATCGTCACGACATATTTTATAAAAGTTTCATACTGCAGCTTTAAATTAACTACACCCAGAACAAAGAGTTCTAAAATATTTATAGTACAATGTGCTTGTTGAGTACAACATAACTGGTCACCATACTACAACTACTTTTTAATTACAAAGTAATGACATCCTTCAATATCGTACAGTGCACTGGGGCAGAAATGCTATCTTGGGCTACACACCGTACATGGAAAAAAGGTAAAGAAGATTGTAGTGCTCTAGCACCACCTGTTGTCTCTCTGTGCACGCCCTTGATTGTCCTGTATTCCTTGTGCCTCATGAAGAAACCCATTCTCACAGCATGATGCTGCCATCACCATGTAACAGGGTATATTCCACAAAATTTGCTTCTTTGCCATCAGAAATCAGTAGAAGGTCAAAATCATGCAAATGGCAATTCTACTGCAAACCGAATTAAAATATTTTTGAAAAAAAGAAAATAAATTAGTAAACTAGTAATTGCATGGTATGAAGATTTTTTAAAAGAAAAATAGTATTACAAAAGTTAAAAAATATTGGTATTTGTCATCTTGTGAAGGTAAGCCATGTGAGTTTGTCAGCTTGCTCCACCTCTTCATGATGCTGTTTCTGAACAGCTGTGAATAATGAACAGTCAATCCCTGAGCTTCATAACTCAGCTTGGGTAAGCCAGTGGCAGCAGGGGGTCACATGTATTTTTTGTCCTTCAGAACCCTGCTCTATGTTTGGAACACAACAGCTCTCCGAAGTCACAGATCCGTGAATGCAGCCGATTCCTGTTTCTCTCAAGTTTTGTCTCCTAACACCTTCGGAGGATGGCAGAAGGCGCTGATGGGGAGGAAGAGATCCAGTTCCTGCGTACAGTAAGTGCTATTTGCTTCCATTCACAGCATGAAGTACACGTTTTTTTAAACATTGCAAAGGGAAAAATCTTGGGCTTTTCTGTAACTTGCTCTTTGCTTAGGTAGAACAGAGACAGACAAAGACAGGTGGCTGCTATTCTTTGCATTGTTCTCTATTTATATCCCAGCTGGCACTTGATATATTAGTTTTGTCTCGTGACACATTAACTACAGACCTCATAAAACAATCGAAGGTGTTATACAGGAAGGTCTGACAACAGGTTTAACTTTAGGTTGACCTTTTTAATGCAATTTAAAAAGTAAGTCCTGTAAAACAAATAATGTCGATGGCGGAATAGGAGTTCACTTTCATGTTCTGAGGAAGATGATTAAGAAGCTCCATGATATATTTTTTAAGTCTTAGGCATAAGCAATGTTTGTAAGAATATCATTTGTATTTTTTAACAAACATGGAACTAAGGATATAAGCAGAACTTTATACTTATAGATGAATGAACTTGGATAATTTGACTCAGTTGCTCTATGCTTTATGATTATACTGCATTGTGGGTTCTTATTGTGGTTTGGATATTCAGAGAAGTTGAAGTTGTGAATTGAATTTATGTGATCGAAACTAGTTCTCTGTTTTGTAAAAAAGAAAGAAAGAAAGAGATGTTTGCATTACAGGTTTTTAGACAACATTTTAGTGATCCTTGTGATATTATGTCATGAAAGATTTTCTTGTTCTTCATTAATACAAGTCTGTTACAGATTCAAAAATGCTTTATATTTTACCAGTGTATGATTCTGGAACCAAAAACAACAACAAAAAAACAAAACAAAAGAGCATTGTTCATCAAATCTCTTCTAAATTATTAAGATTTAGTCATTTCTTCATCTTACCATTTTTCTCCTGTGTACTTTCAGTGTATTATATCTAAGTGTTAGAGACATTTAGTTTATTTTTGCTGCAGTATCCGTTGCCGGTGTATCATATTTCACTTTTTGATCCCCATGCCACCGCCTGTTGAAGGACACTGTGTGTTGGCAAGCGAACTGCGGTAATGTTACACTCTTTATTTGGAGGGTCAGTGTTTATACTCCAACATTGTGTCGCTCACGTTTTCTTTTTCTTATGGCCTGAACCGGACTCTGATTATCTGTGCACTACATTTCTGGGCAGGGGTGGGGTGCGTTTAAAGTGCTCACATGCTGGTTAAAATGTATCAAGTGTTAAAGAAGTCATTTGAAGAAACAAGTCATGTGTGAACGCATTGACATGATGGAGTTTAGATGTGTCTTCAGATATTGTCCCTTGGTGTGAAACACAGCACTATATGAAATATGTGAGCAATGTGTCATTAAGTTACTGTCACTCCGGCGCTGTTTAGGCTTGAACTCAGCTGGCTTCTATATTTACTGTGTGAGGATTAGCAGGTTCAAAGCTTCACCCAATTCAGCACCTGCTTGCTTCAGTCCATGCGGGGACAGTGCTGCTTGATTTATTGCTGTTTCTGCTGAGATCGTAGCATCAAACAATCCTATCAGACTGTTCAAAGCCGATCAGCTGCAACGAAAAAGATAGGTTGAGCTCATGTTTTACACCGCATGTTGCCAACGCTAAAGGAAGCGAAGCTGGCACAGAGTCTGTGACTGTTGCCATGGCAAGGAGGCCATGCTTTACCGAAATAATGGAACCTCCATTCCTTTTTTGTTTACAAAAATATAAAATATATATTAAAAAAATTGAGAATTACGACATTTCACAGAAAGGTTTTTAACTCCATAATAAGTTTGTTTTTGTATATATATATATATTGATATTGAAAGCTGCTCCAGATAAAATCCCATCTTTAATTTGAATATGCTGAACATGTTTTTAAAAAACCAACAGCTAAAATGTTTAAATCGCTACCCGCTGGCAGTGGTGGATCTCTTCGCTTTGGGCACCACTGGATCAAGGAGCTGCCCTAGCAGTTAAAAAAAAGTTATCTGACAGCTACACACCTATTTGCTTATAGATGAGGTTTTAGATCCTTGCCAGAGCTTTTTAACAGCATCACAGTGGATAAAAAAGGATTACTTGCTGGATTTAGCTACAGGAAGTTACCAAATGGATGAAAAGAAAATGTAGCTCCTCAAGAGTTTCCGTTCATGCTAGAACTCAGTGATCAGACTCACAGACGGCATGTCTTGATAAAACAAAAGCTTGCACCCATCTCTGACATGCTGTTCAATGGTCACATTTAAACATGTCTCTCTGTTCCCGAAAGATCAAGACATATCTGTAATGTTGCTCTAAATAGAAAGAGCCATGAATGGGATATGGGGTGCAAGTAATATCAGAACGCATTTCAGGAATGATGTGCGGGCAAAGCGTGTCAGTCCCTTGAGTGACAATCCTCAACTCAGTCTTACCAAGGACAAAATGTTTCTGCTCAAGGCCTTAGAATTTCCCGTATCCTTCCAAAACAACGCTTTAAAGTGCCTTAAACATAAAAACTATCATTAGAACCATATCAACACTCTATACATGAACTACACAATTATTGACTCCAATAGGCTAATCAATTCATAATTATGACATAGTCATCTAATGTTTGAAGCCACAAAACAATTACAGAATGATTCAAACTTTGAATTTCTCAGCTAGAAAGAATCTTGTGATTGTGACCTTCAGCTTGGAATAGTCCAAAGACTAAGCTCTGTCAGTGAATGGTAACAATGTCATGACATCATGAAATAACGATTGAAAATGTCACATTCTGAGAGTAGAATATGATGCATAGTTTAAGAAAGCCAGACTATTGAGATGAAGCTTCACACTAGAATTACTGCAATGAAGAAAACATATTGAGAAAGTGGTGTGTATAGCAAGTGAATTAAGGTTAACGGGGGAATACAGAGGATCTGTCCAAAGGATGAAGTTTCTGTTTGACTTTGTTGTCTGGTAAATTGACAGCTCATATGTTTCAAGCAAATATCCCTTTTACTTTTCCTCTTTCTAGGATGATCAAGTGGTGCTGCAGTGTACTGCGTCCATTCTCAAGGAACAGATCAAACTGTGTCTGTCATGTGAAGGGTTTGGGAATCGGCTGTGTTTCCTGGAGACCACATCAAATGCTCAGGTATACAACACAAGCAAGATTCATTGCTTTTTGATTTGCTATTCCCTCTAACCATCACCGTTCACTGGTTATGTTTTTCTCAGAATGTCCCACCAGACCTTGCAATTTGCTGTTTCATTTTGGAACAGTCTTTGTCCGTGCGAGCATTGCAAGAGATGCTGTCTAACTCCTCTGTGGATGAGGTATTGCACAATCAACCATAGTTTTAAAATGTAATTACCTTTAAATGGTGTGCATATGTTTAAGCAATGCTTACTCACTTAAGCTAAATGTATTGTTTCTGTTTTACCCATCAAATCCTAAACCTGGTGACTGGAGGCGGTTGATCTGGACAAATGGGTAAGTGCTGCCCTTAGGGACATATCTCATAGCAGTTTCATTGACATATTTTATTTTGTTACTCTGGAGTTTAATGTATTTACTTTTGCACTCAATCACTGCATGGCAACACAATCATAAAGACGCAGCAGTTTTTATGTCTCTACATAAATGTGCTATGAACTCATCAGAAATCATTATGATTAATGTTACTCTGCCTTTTCTCATTTTCTTCAGTCATCACAAGGTGGAGGTAGTCGAACTCTTCTGTATGGACACGCCATTCTCCTGAAACACACTCACTCCAACATGGTGAGCACAGTAACATTCGTTCTGCTTGCCTACACTTAACAGCAGGTAGGCATCATAATACTATGGCATTTCAGTTCATTGAGTTTGTTTATGTAGTGCCAATTAGCAACACTAATTGGCACTACAATTACACTTTTTTGTCTTGACAAAAAAATGTAATTCATATCCAATGACATCTGACTTAGATGAAATAAATCAAATTAATTTTAATGCAATATTATCAAAGTCATACTCAAATCGTATTACCTGTGATCCAGTGAAATCAAGACTATAGAACAACAAATTACTTTAATTTTGTAGAGATTTGTGTTTAAATCCAACTGATTGCATTTAATTGTTTAATTTGTAACATTTCCCCAGCCTGAACAAGCATATGGTGAAAGTGGAAAGAAACCACTTTCCTTTAACAGAAAAAAAAACTCCATCCGAAACAGGCTCTGTGTGGCCGTCTGCCATGGTGAAGTGGTTTGGAAGACAGAGGCAGACACATAAAAGAAAAAACAAACACTGGTCCAAGACTATTTTTGAAGCAATGGTCACAGCGTTAATGGTCAGAGAAAGTCAGGAAATCCTCTGGCAGCCTAAGCCTACAACCTATTCCAGTTCTCATTGGATTCTCTCCTGACCATTGATATTTCCCTCCTCAACACTCCTAATTTGAGATATTTGATCCAGGTTTGTTAGGGCAAAAACACATCTTTCCTGAGTACCTCTGAATAGCAGCATTAGACAGAGGTAGTTCGGTTCGCATTAAATCCCTCTAACTAAAGCTTTGGTTGTATTCTTGTATTATTTCATAAAGACTCTGAAGTCCGCGTTATTCCACAATCTTAATTTGTTGTCTCGTATTTACACCATAGTACTTGAGCTGTCTGACTACATCTCGGTCACTGACTGACAAGCTGGCCTTCGATGTGGGCTTGCAGGAAGACTCCACAGGTGGCTTTAGATGTTACTACTAAGCATGAACAACACACATATGGATTGTAGGGGGAAACAATATTCAATTTATGTGTTGTAGGAGAGGCCTGCTGGTGGACCATACATCCAGCCTCCAAGCAAAGATCAGAGGGTGAAAAGGTCAGGGTGGGAGATGACCTCATTCTTGTCAGTGTTTCTTCAGAGAGATACCTGGTAATTATTATTTCATTACTATTAAATGATGCTTGTTTGATAATGAATATTACTAATTTTAAAAACCTTGCTATGTCCAGCACCTTTCCTATGCAAGTGGTGACCTAATGGTAGATGCCTCCTTCATGCAAACACTTTGGACCATGACTCCTGTGATGTCTGGCTGTGAGCTCGCCGAAGGTCTGTAGTTCCCCCAAAATTGGCTCTGCCCCAGGAGATTGACATTGTGTTATAAAGAAACTGTTGCCTTCCAGGTTTTCTGATCGGAGGATATGTGCTCAGACTCTTTCACGGTCATATGGATGAGTGTCTGGCCATCCCATGTGCAGATCAGGGGGATGACCAACGCAGGTGGCTGTTGCCTTGTTTTGTTAGATCTTTTTTACCCCTACCTTGTTAGGAATTTTAACAGCTTGTCAGTTCACCATCTGGAAATGCCCAAATTGATCAGAATATTATTCTCCATGTCCCAGAGTTGCCCATTATGAAGGTGGTGCCGTTTGCAGTCATGCTCGATCCTTATGGAGACTAGAGCCACTGCGAATCGGGTGGGTATCTTGCTCTTTCTTCCTTTTCTAACATTAACTGAAAAGACTTATTTTGCTGACTTACTTTTGCATTTTTACAGATGGAGTGGAGGCCACATCAAATGGGGACAGTCTTTCCGGGTACGCCACATAACAACAGGGCGATATTTGTTCCTCGACGAGGAGAAGGGACTTCTGTTGGTAGACCCAGAGAAAGCCAATTCCAAGATGTCTGCTTTCTGCTTCAGAATTTCTAAGGTTTTTGTTCAACCAGCTGTCAGGTTTATTTTAACTTGTCTAGATTAGAATTTAAGATGTACATATACACATAAGGAAACAAAACTTTTTTTTCCATTTAAAGGAAAAAATTGAAGTGGCGCAGAAGCGGGATGTGGAAGGAATGGGAATACCAGAGATTAAGTATGGGGAGTCTATGTGCTTTGTACAGCATGTTTCGTCTGGCCTTTGGCTTACATATGCTGCTGTAGATGCCAAATCTGCTCGCCTAGGACCTCTGAAAAGAAAGGTAAGATATGTCAAGTTTGGGGCTAAATGTAAGAGTTTCTAAAAGTGGTTTTCCAACAGTGTACAAGATTTAGATATTTTTGTTATGTTTCTCCATATTTGAGTCAAATGTGATTTTGATATTCTAAATCGTGTTCCCACTGGGACTGACTTTCACCCCCTTTTCCTACATTTATTAACATTTTAAATATTCCTGAGAATATTCCTGAAAACTATTCTATGTTTTTCCACATTTTGTCATGTTTTAACCAAATAATCTATGTGTTTTTAGGGATTGTAGGTAAAATACAAAGTAGCAAATAAGGATGAAGTATAAAAAAAATGTTCAAACTTTTAAAAGAACTTGAGACTGGGGAGAGAGTTCACCTTCCAGCAGGACAATAACTCGAAACCCAAAACATGCAACCAGTCATAAATCCAATTGAGAATCAGTGGCAAGAATTTAAAATAGATTTTCACGGATGCTCTCCATCCAGTTTGACTGAGCTTGAGCTTCTTTTTCAAACCAGAATGGGTGGAAATGTCAGTCTTTATATTTGAAAAGCTTTTAGGAAAATCACCTAAATGACTGAAATATGATGCGATATGTCTACGTTTTGGGTTTTTGCCTGATTTTAAGTGTCCATGACTTTGTCTCTCAGGCCATACTGCATAAAGAAGGTCACATGGATGACGCACTCACAGTTGCTCGATCTCAGACCGAAGAGTCTCAAGCTGCCAGAATGATATACAGCACAACAGGCCTCTTCAACCAGTTCATCAAGTAACTTCATTACTCCCCTATTAACCTTTATGAATGTGTTTCTCTATCAACATTTTATTTTTACCCTTTATGTTTGTGTCACTTTTCCAGAGGTTTGGATGCATTGAGTGGAAAAAACAAATCTGCTAATCCGCCATCTATGCCAATGGACGCGGTGGTGCTCTCACTGCAGGATCTCATCTTTTACTTCCGACCACCTGAGGAGGAACTGGAGCACGAGGACAAGCAGTTCAAGCTTCGCTCCCTGAAGAACAGGCAGAACCTTTTCCAGGAGGAGGTTGGCCAGCCTAATGAGGATTTAATCAGTGGAAATTAGCTGAAGATACATTTAATGTCACTTTTATTAAGTTGACTTTTTCAAACCTACCTGTAAGATTTCTTATTTTATCATAGGGGATGATTTCCCTGGTTCTGGACTGCATCGATCGGCTCAATGTGTACAACACTGCAGCCCACTTCTCAGAGTACGCTGGAGAGGAAGCTGCAGAGTCATGGAAGGAGATAGTGAACTTACTGTATGAGCTTTTAGGTACGTCCTGCACATTACATTTGATAAACATATTTTGGGGTGATTTGGTTTCGTTAATTTTATTTCTTGCTTTTCCGCTTTCCTGAAGCTTCTTTGATCAGAGGAAACCGCACTAACTGTGCTCTTTTCTGTGACAATCTGGACTGGCTGGTCAGTAAGCTGGATCGTTTGGAGGCATCTTCAGGTATTTCTGGCAGAATGGTTTGGTTTGAGCTCATTCTTTATATAAAATATACATAGAAATAAAAGCTGATGGTTTTATTTAGAAATTATTAATCTTTTTTTTTTTATTTCTTGGATGACTCAGGAACTTCTCTGAATACCTTGAAGCCTTTTCTAATACCTAAACTTCTGTATGTTCTCATTTGCATGACAGGAATTCTGGAGGTGTTGTACTGTGTTCTGATTGAGAGTCCAGAAGTGTTGAATATTATTCAGGAGAATCACATTAAATCAATTATCTCTCTCCTGGATAAGCATGGGCGCAACCACAAGGTTTGTAAACTCAAAATACTTTGTTTAGACTGTTTCTCAGAGCAGTCAATTTGTTAATTGCATTACTGACAGACCTTTAACCACCTATTCTGTCTAGGTTTTGGATGTGCTGTGCTCCCTGTGTGTATGCAATGGGGTGGCTGTGAGATCTAACCAAAATCTCATCACAGAGAACCTACTTCCAGGCCGTGACCTCCTTCTTCAAACCAACATTATTAACTATGTAACCAGGTGGGTAATTTTATGTGATCGAATAACCCCGCTCCCCCTCTCCGTCTGCACAGTTCATCTGAATTGATTTTCCTTTTTCTAATACTTTAGCATGAGACCCAACATTTTCCTTGGAACTTGTGAAGGATCCACTCAGTATAAGAAGTGGTACTTTGAGGTGATGGTGGACCACGTGGAGCCGTTCATTACCTCCCAGGCGTATCACCTGCGAGTAGGTTGGGCTCTGACGGAGGGCTACAGTCCTTACCCCGGTGGAGGGGAAGGATGGGGAGGCAATGGTGTTGGCGATGACCTTTACTCCTATGGCTTTGATGGGCTTCACCTGTGGTCAGGTAAAGCAAACAGTCGCTTGACCATAAATAATACAGTTGGGGTTTATGTTCATTTAAGTGGTAAAAGCTTGAGTCTAAATTCTGACATTTAAAGCAAAGCTGAAAACTTTATAATCAAGTTTCAAGCAAGTAGAGAGGTAAACTTTGTCAATTTCCACCAAGACTGCAAAAACTGTGTGAGCACAACAGCTGAATTGTGTCATACACAGATGAATCATTTAGCACACTGCCGGTTTGCCTTCAGCGGAAATGTCTTGACTTTCCGCATTAATTATCTAAAGCAGCTATGTACATCTTATATGTTTCCTCAGGTGTCATTTTTAGACATCTTACTAATATTTAAAATGGCTAATGTGTCTTCTTCCCTAAGTTACTACTTCAACACTAAAAATTGTTGCAATCTGAGTAACCTGTTAGCATTTTGATATGGAACATTCACTGACAGGAAAAAAATGCTGTGGTTTCAAGTTTTTAATATAGGCTAATCACCAACTGAGTGGGTTAAGCATAACATCTCCCCGTTTCTCAAGCCAAGTGAATTAATTTCTTTGTTTTATATTGTGGATTTACTTGTAGGGCGCGTACCACGGCATGTTGCTTCTTCCAGCCAACACACTCTGGCAGCAGAGGATGTGGTCAGCTGCTGTTTGGATCTAAGTGTGCCGAGCATCTCCTTTCGTATCAACGGACACCCTGTGCAGGGAATGTTTGAGAACTTCAACCTCGATGGCCTCTTCTTTCCTGTTGTCAGCTTTTCTGCAGGCATTAAGTATGGCACTTCGAAGGTTTTTTATTCTCAAAGTTTCTGTGTCTGTCCTGTCCCACAGCTCAGTATTTTAAACACCTAATGTTTGTTTTTTTGTTCCAAATACAAGGCTGCGGTTTCTTCTTGGGGGCCGTCATGGGGATTTCAAGTTTCTTCCCCCTCCAGGCTATGCTCCCTGTTATGAGGCAGTGCTGCCAAGGGACCGATTGCGGATTGAGCCCATCAAGGAATATAAACATGATTTTAATGATGTTCGCAACCTGCTCGGTCCAACTCAGTCCCTGTCTCACACAGCCTTCACTCCCTGTCCTGTGGACACAATTCAGGTAAATTCTGCAAAGGAGTTTTAGCTTTTGCAAAACGTATAGTGTAGAGAACAAATTCTAGTGTTAGTGAGATATCTAGCTCATCTTTGGGAATTTTGCCAAAATTCCTAAAGAGTATTAGGAATCTTTTTAAGCAAAAACTGCATTTTGCTTAAAAATCATATTACATTGGTTTTAGTCTCAGTTAATTAACTTATTTTCTTCTTTCAGATTGTACTTCCTCCTCATTTGGAGCGCATTCGAGAGAAACTCGCAGAAAACAGTCATGAGTTGTGGGCTGTTAATCGCATTGAACAAGGGTGGACATATGGACTGGTGAGTGTTTTCAGGATTTTACATTTTTTATTTAAATTTTGTAGAGAAAGCATTGCTGGGAACAAAAACTATTTCTCCAAGCAAATGTTTGTGCTCTTCTTTTTCTAAAGTTTCGTGATGACAACAAGAAGATGCACCCCTGCCTGGTAGATTTCCAGAGTTTGCCTGAGCCGGAGAAGAACTACAATTTAGCAATGTCAGGAGAGACACTGAAGTACGTAAAAGTTTAAATCAACAGTCCTTGGTACTTCTGACGATCGCTCCTATTTAGTGTGGAGTAGCATAATCTATGATCTTAATTATACTGAAACCTGAACAAGAATAGAAGAGGAAATAGATGTGAAAATGTAACTGTATTACCAGACTTTGATATGTATTGTTACCTCTAAAACAAAATTGCCCAAAGTGCGGCCAGGAGTATATTTGTGGAAGTTCGACATGAAAAATGTGTAGGATTTGTGTCTAATGTGTATTGTGTTTACTTTAACAGGACTTTGCTAGCTCTGGGTTGTCATGTGGGAATGGGAGATGAAAAAGCAGAGGAAAATCTGAAAAGGACCAAGCTCCCCAAAACGTGAGCTGCAACATGTTATACATATGACATTTGTGTGTGGTACCATGTAATATTATTTCATTTTAATGATAAATGCCATAGTTGTCTATTTGAAAGATTCACTTACTCTTCACATCACAATGTATTGCTTGTTAGCTACATGCAAAGTAATGGATACAAGCCAGCTCCCTTGGATCTTAATCACGTCAAACTGACTCCAAATCAAAACACTCTAGTGGAGAGACTGGCAGAAAATGGACACAATGTGTGGGCAAGAGACCGGGTTCGACAGGGCTGGACATACAGTATTGTACAGGTATCAACTTCTTTATGTGGAAAAACCTGTGACAATGAGTAATAAAAACGTTTCAATGTTTACTGTTTAATTGATTTGGTTTCAACTTCAGTTGGACTTTTTTCAAATAGGACATATTGAACAAGCGTAATCCCCGTCTGGTTCCCTACAATCTGCTGGATGAAAAGACAAAAAAGACCAACAGAGACACAGTTTGTGCAGCAGTTCGCACTCTTATCGGCTATGGCTACAACATAGAACCACCGGATCAGGAGAGTAGTAAGTTTATACTGCTATTTTATCTATTTGAATAGAAATCCTTCCATTTTGCCTTGTCTCCATGCTTTCTTATTTACCAGAAAAACATTGTAACAAACTTTCTTTTGCGTACCTCTAAAGGCAGCCTAAGTCCCACCAGTATTCCTTAAATCCTGGCTGTAGCATGTTCTTTACTGCCATGTTTTTACTCTAGGTGGGCATGGACCGGGCAGCTCCCGTGGTGATAAAATCAGAGTGTTCAGAGCTGAGAAATCTTACGCCGTCACACAGGGGAAGTGGTACTTTGAGTTTGAGGCTGTGACTGTTGGAGAGATGAGAGTGGGCTGGGCCAGGCCTTGTGTTCGTGCGGATACTGAACTTGGTGCTGACGAGTTGGCCTATGTCTTCAATGGCTTCAAGGTGGGAAGCAGACTCACTTGGATTGTGAAAGTGGGCTAAACCCTTAATGATGCTAAATTCTCTTGATCGACGTTTTAGGCCCAACGTTGGCATATTGGAAACGAGCCATTTGGCCGCCAGTGGCAGTCTGGTGATGTGGCGGGTTGCATGATCGACCTCACAGAAATGAACATCATGTTCACGCTCAATGGAGAAATGCTGATCAGTGACTCAGGCTCAGAAATGGCTTTTAAGGATATTGAGATAGGGGAAGGTAAGTACAGATCCAAAACAGAGCAGAAATAATCGAATAAATGGACATTGATGATCATGCTTTAAACATTTATAGGTTTCATACCCGTGTGCAGCCTGGGGCTGTCGCAGGTTGGTAGAATCAACCTGGGTCAGAATGTCAGTAGTCTTCGTTACTTTACTATCTGTGGCCTGCAAGAAGGATTCGAACCATTTGCTATCAACATGAAGCGAGACATTACAATGTGGTTCAGTAAAAGCCTTCCCCAGTTTATCACTGCTCCTACAGATCATCCACATTTTGAGGTATTAATACAATGCTTCTCTCAAATTATTTCTAAATATCAGTTTTCCACATGAAAACGTAACTTCTTTGCACTCTTTTCTCTAGATATCACGTGTTGACGGGACAGTGGACACTCCCCCTTGTCTCAAGGTGACTCACAAGACATTTGGGTCTCAGAATGCCAACACAGACTTGCTGTTCTTCAGAGTCAGCATACCAATTGAATTTCACGAGACCTTTAAAGTCCCTGCGGGGACAACACTTCTAACTCGGGCGCTGACCATTCCCGAAGACCAGGTATTAGAGGTCGACCCAAACTCAGACTTTGAAATACTGAAGAAGTCAGCCACTCGCAAAGAACAGGAAGATGATAAGAAGGAACCCTCTGTGCCTAAAGAGACTTTGGCCATCAAAAATGGAGAGAACGAGAAAGATGCCTCTACTGAGAAAAGCAAAAAGAAAGGGTATGTGGTTATTTAATATTCTGAGACAGAAAGGACAATTTGATTTTTATGCAGCTGGGATGTTAATAAAATATAATAGCCAAAAGTTTTGAGACCGACAGAGGTTCATTTTCTCTTACATTTGCTGCTTTAGTGTTGTTGCATCTTTTTACCAGATGTTTAAATTATTTTTTTCAAACATCAATAGGTTCTCAGTGAATGCAAGATCTCTGGTCAATTAGTTTTATCTCAGCCCCTTTATTATCGCATTGTCCTTGTGAAATGGTGCCCCAAAATGCTGGAAAAAAGTAACGTCCTTACCAAGGTGAAAGGTCACACAAAACTCCAGACGGTGAAACATCTACTAATACAACTTACAGTTGTATTAGTAGAGCCAGGGCACGAGAGCAGCAAAACAAATCAAGACAAGAGTAATGGAAGAATTCAGAAATTAATTACATAAAATGAGGAGCTTGAGGCCAGAGTACCTGGAGAGAACACACATGCACACCCAGAACATGCAAACTCCGTGCAGAAAGACCCCGGGCCGTTAATCGAACCCAGGACCTTCTTGCTGCAAGGCAACAGTGCTACCAACTGCGCCACTGTGCAGCCCATGCAATATGATAATGCTATAAAAACCAAAGCAGTTTAAGATTTCTATCAGTCTCAACATTTGAACCAGCTTGTACTATACATGTAGTAAGTGGTTTTGTCATTTACAGATTCCTTTTTAAGGCAAAGAAGGCTGCATTAATAACTCCGCCCCCTGTCGTTCCCACTCTGCCTCGCTTAGTGGAAGATGTCGTACCAGATGACAGGGATGACATGGACATAATCCTGAACACCACAACTGTATGACTATTACTCATAGTTATTTCATTGTCAATGATCAAGTGGAAGTAATTTAGACTCTAAAATCTGAAATTGAAGGTTTATTTTGTAACAACCATGAATAATATGCTTAAACCAATAAGCTTTTCATGTCCTTTTTCAGTATTATTACTCAGTGCGAATATTCGCAGGACAGGAACCAGGGGGCGTGTGGGTAGGCTGGGTCACACCAGACTATCACCAATATGATCTTCACTTTGACCTCAGCAAAGTGAGAAATGTAACAGTAACTGTTGGGGACGACAGAGGAAATATTCACGACAGGTGGGTTTGTTTCCCTAAACATGTAAAAGCGTGCTCCAAAATCCTGAGTCTTCTTGGTTTGTCTGCCTTCTGCAGTATAAAGCGCAGTAATTGTTACATGGTGTGGGGAGGAGAGTTTGGCAACTCCCAGCAAACCCGTGTCAGTCAGGAGGACTTTGTGATTGGCTGCCTCGTTGATTTGGACACAGGACTCATGACTTTCACTGCTAACGGAAAAGAGATAAACACCTTTTACCAGGTTTGTGGGCTTCTGCCTTGGTACGGTGAAGTTCTCATGAAGTCCTGGTCAGTTGCAGCATCATCTACTTTCAGGTGGAGCCGAACACAAAGCTTTTCCCAGCTGTCTTCGTTCAGCCTTCCAACCAGAATGTGATTCAGTTTGAACTCGGCAAGCTCAAGGTAAACCTCCACGACCTACTCTGTTACCAAATCTTTACCCACACTACAGCTGTACAAGTTAAGAGGTTAACACCAGTCAACATCTTACCTGACTGGTGAAAAAAATTTGATTTTGCATACCCTCTGTACTAAAAAGATAAGGCAGTGTAGTGATCAATCTAATTGTTGTTTAACATTTAGGATTAAATATAGCAGTCCCCTCTACAATAGAGCAATTTGGATGAAATAAGGAATAAGTTTATATTATTCACTCGGCAACAAATGGCCTTGTTACTGAAATTATCCAGCTTTGATTATTCTCCCTGCAGCAAGGACTTTCACACCTGAGAGAGCTGTAGTCAGTGTACTCAAATTTAGCTTATGTTTATGGGTTCTTATGTTTAACCTGCATGGCTAGCGAATTTGGATTTCTACTAAATTAAGATGCAAAGAGAATTATCAACCAAAGGTCAGACTTCTGTCCAAATAAGTTTTCCTTACCAACGTCATGATCGATCCTTCTTGTTTTGCCAGAACATCATGCCATTGTCAGCGGCCATGTTTCGGAGCGAACGCAAAAATCCAGTTCCGCAGTGCCCTCCTAGATTGGATGTCCAGATGCTAACCCCAGTGATCTGGAGTCGTATGCCCAACAACTTCCTGGCTCCAGAGACAGGCAGTGTTAGCGAAAGACTTGGCTGGATGGTGCAATGTATGGAACCACTCACTATGATGGCCCTTCACATCCCAGAGGAGAATCGGTCAGAAATATTTCCTTCTGCATGCCAAAAAGAAAAAAATAATTTATTTCAGTTTTTTCTCGTTAAACCTGACTCTGTGTTTTATTTAGGTGTATAGACATACTGGAACTGTCTGAACGAATGGACTTGCTAAAGTTCCACTATCACACTCTGAAGCTCTATGGCTCTGTGTGCGCTCTGGGTAACAACCGGGTGGCACACGCACTGTGCAGCCATGTGGACGAATCTCAGCTTTTCTACGCCATAGAGAGCACCTACCTGCCGGGCCCAATGAGGAGCGGGTTTTACGACCTCCTCATCAGCATGCATCTAGAGTCTGCTAAACGCAATCGCCTCGGAACGAATAAGGAATTTATAGTTCCGATGACAGACAACACGCGCAGCATCACTCTTTACACCGTTAAGTCTCACGCTTTGCCTGGGGTCGGCCTCACTACGTGCCTCCGTCCAAAACTGCATTTCTCCTCCGTTGGGTTTGTGGGGACAGATGCAGATATTTACACACTGAGTCCAACCATCCCTTTACAGGTGAGATTTACTCATTGTAATATGTTATAGAAACTCTCTAGAGAAAGAGATACATTAATTTTTCTTGTATTTCCAGGTGTTAAAGACCAAGGCTCTGAACATGCTTATCGAAGCTGTCCAGGATGGAAGTCAAGCCATGAGAGACCCTGTGGGAGGCAGTGTTGAGTTTCACTTTGTTCCAATCCTGAAACTCATCAGCACCCTCCTCATAATGGGTGTGTTTGACGATGAAGATGTCACGCACATCCTGAAAATGATTGAGCCCACAGTCTTTCATACTTCAAAATCAGAGGAGCCTTTGGAGGAGCCGTCAAAGTCGAACAAACAAGAGGAACCATCAAAAGTCGCAGTGGTCAATGAGGATGAGCAGGAAGTTGAGGCAGAAGAGGACGAGGAGTTTGAAGATTATGGTTATGATGATGAAGAAGAAATAGAGGAAGGGGAAGAACTAGAAGAAACAGATTTAAATGTGCCACAAGGGGAAGCAGTGGAAATAGATTTCATAAATGGTGAGAAAGGAGCTGAGGAAACAGAGAAAGAGACGAAACCAGTGGAAACCTGTGGGGAATCTAGAGAGGAACACCTCGAACAAGGACTTTTTCAGATGAAACTACCAGAGTCTGTAAAACTGCAGGTACAAACTAGTATTACTACTTTTTTCACCAAAAAGGTTCCTTAACAATGTTAGTATTCATTTTGCTTTTGTTATCTAGATGTGCACCTTGTTGCAGTATTTCTGTGACTGCGAGCTACGACACAGAGTGGAGGCCATTGCTGCTTTCTCAGATAAGTTCGTCACCCAGATACAGTCCAACCAGAGGCAGCGCTACAATGAGCTCATGATGGCCTTCACCATGTCAGCTGCAGAGACCGCACGAAAGACCCGTGAATTTCGCTCTCCGCCGCAGGAGCAGGTAAGAAAACCATATATGAACCTACAACTGCAACTTCCATCCCATACAAATAGAAAATCAAGCAAATATGGATTAGATTTTCTTCCATTAAATACCTATTTTAAATCAGATTTTTTGAAACCAGGTACCTACATACACTGTATAAAATGTTTTCCCACTGTCTGACATCAAATCAGCCTGTTCAATATTTCCGCATGGAAAGTAATAAAAAAATTGTCTAGCTATTCTGCCATTAAGCTTAAAAAGTAGTATTGGTTTTCCTAACATAAAACAGTGAAAGTCTAGACTTATCTAACGTTAAAGGGTGGGGGGATAATGGTTGTCCTATTATATAGACTTTGAAGTAAAAATATGATTCTGATTAGACGACATTAAATAATATTTTGTTACATATGTTGCTGATCTCTTTCCAAAGAGTTTTCATTTGCTTGTGCACTATTGTGTAGGTCAACATGCTCATGAACTTTAAAAACTGCCCTGACGACGAAGAGTGTCCAGTTCCTGATGAAGTCCGTGACTCCTTGCTGGTTTTTCATACCGCTCTTCTCACACATTGTGGTCAGTTTTAATCTGCTACACCCAGTCTGACATGAATTCTTTAAATCTCGCCTCTTCAAGGGGCTAACAAATTAAATGTTCAATGCTTAATTTCCAAACTAAAATTTGCAGGTGTTCATATTGATGAGGAAGAACAGGGGGAGGAGGTGGACAATTCTCTTCGCGGGCGCCTGCTTCGTTTGCTGGAAAGGGTGAAAAAGTTTCGGCAGAAAAAAGTGGAGGTGGAGCTTGAACCGCAGGAAGATAAAAAACCAAGTGAGCTGTTGCTCCGCTCTGCCACGTGACGTTACAACACAGATATACCTTTTTTCCCCTGGCAGCTATGGCTTGAAAGAGAATCTCACATTTAATCTTTGAAATTTTGTTTTGTCCTTGTTGTTTATTCCCCTTCCCCAATTCTGCCAGGCACATTGCAGGAGCTCATTTCCCACACCATGATCCATTGGGCCCAGGAGTCATTCATCCAAAACCCAGAGTTAGTGCGTATGATGTTCAGCCTCCTTCACAGGCAGTATGACGGACTCGGTGAACTGATGCGTGCACTTCCCAAGGCTTACACCATCAACGAGGTGTCGATACAGGACACCATGGATCTCCTGGAGTGCTTGGGTCAGATCCGCTCCCTGCTTATTGTGCAGATGGGTCCAGAGGAGGAGAGGCTCATAATTCAAAGCATTGGGTATATGAATAAAAGTTTTGATTGTGGTTTTTGCTTTGGTTAAAACTGAAGGTGACAAGACATTTATCCAATCATTTTCTGCTCCTTAGAAACATCATGAGTAACAGAGTTTTCTATCAGCACCCCAACTTGATGCGTGCTCTGGGGATGCATGAGACTGTCATGGAGGTTATGGTTAATGTGCTGGGTGGTGGTGACTCAAAGGTATTCATTTTCAATGTCTTTGTTTGGGTTAAATACTGATGGGACTCAAGGCTAAAAAAGTACAATTTTGTGGTACATGTGAAAGTAAAAACTACAACCTTAAATAGCCTTAAGCTCAACTTGATCATGCTGTCTTTCAACAGGAAATCCGCTTCCCTCGAGTGGTGACAAACTGTTGCCGTTTCCTCTGCTATTTCTGCCGCATCAGTCGCCAGAATCAACGTTCCATGTTTGATCATCTCAGCTACCTTTTGCAGAACAGCGGCATTGGCCTTGGTGACTGTCTCTGTTCACTTCTACAATTCTTACTGCTGTAGCCCAGCTGAACATGGTGTGCTGTTTGTTCAGGAATGCGCGGCTCTACCCCGCTGGATGTGGCTGCGGCATCTTGCATCGACAATAACGAACTGGCACTGGCTCTCCAGGAGCAGGATTTAGAAATGGTAAAATATTGCTATGACACCCTAAACAGTAGATTCACTTTACTTATCTGTCAATGCTAATATTTTTGTAGGTGGTGAAATACTTGGCTGGGTGTGGGCTTCAGAGCTGCCCCATGCTGCTGGCTAAAGGCTACCCCGACATCGGTTGGAATCCCTGTGGTGGAGAGAAATACCTTGACTTTCTTCGTTTCGCTGTTTTTGTCAATGGTAATTTACCAAATACTTAAATTTTAAAATTTAACTTAAAGTCACACTTACCTTCTCCTTTTCCTGTTTGACAATAACAAGACATAAGATGATTTTCATTCATCTAGGAGAAAGCGTGGAAGAGAATGCCAACGTTGTTGTGCGTCTTCTCATTCGAAGACCCGAGTGCTTCGGTCCGGCTTTGAGAGGCGAGGGTGGTAATGGCCTGCTGGCTGCTGTGGAGGAAGCCATCAAAATATCAGAGGACCCTGCAAGAGATGGTCCCAGCATTAAAAAAGACAGACGTTTTCCCATGTAAGAGGTCTCAGTGTTGGATCAGAAAGAACTTTGTCCTAGCCACTTTGAGTTAAAGAACAAATTACAAAATGTATTCCTTTATTCCTGGAAGGTTTGGAGGAGAAGAGCAGCAGGAGGAGAATCGAGTGCACCTCGGAAATGCCATCATGTCCTTCTATTCTGCTCTCATTGACCTACTGGGACGATGTGCTCCAGAGATGCATGTAAGATGAGCAGAATCACAGCATTCATGTTAGATTTATATAACACATTGGATATAATAATAAACAAATGTGTTCTTTACAGTTGATTCAAGCTGGAAAGGGTGAAGCTCTTCGGATCAGGGCAATTCTGAGGTCCTTGGTTCCTATTGAGGATCTTGTAGGAGTGATCAGTCTTCCTGTTCAGATTCCTGCTTTGGGGAAAGGTAAAATGTTAAAGCATTTACACTGCTAATTCATTTAACAGAGCGATTCCAATACTTTTGTAATAATATTTTACTTAACTGTATACTTTGTCACTGTATTTTCTAAAAACATATAAATATCATACAGTCATACATAACTGTATGACTGTGCCGTACACCACTAATTAAATGCAAGTGCAGTTAGACTTTCATGTGAACGGTTTATGACCCAAAAGCGACCTACATTCGCAGAAGAGGAACATAGACGTCAAACAGCAGCGCAATGTTAGAGGAAGTAATCATGGACGGAGCCATTTATAGATCGCTTTTAAAGTTTCTTCATCAAGGGCAGATGACAGTATCATCACACAATCACAACGAGACAGAGGATGCTAATAAAAAGAAAGCACAAATAATAGCAGTGGTCTTTTGAAGAGCACTGACTGGGAAGTCTTTGTGGATGCGTAGTCAGACCAGGAGTGATAAGATTTTGATGTGATTCTCTTTAGTGACACAGACTTCTTCCACAAGTTCATAATTATAATTTCAGCCATTGTTTACATCTTGATTTACAATGTCTGGCTTTATCTGGTGCAGAATTATGATGCATGTATCAGTTGAATGACATTAAAGTCGGACAAAATAGCAAAAGTCATGAAAACCCGTTTACTTCTTTTAATGCCATTAACAAACTGGAACTTTAGTCGTTTTCTATCACTTCTAGATTACTGAGTTGTTTTATTTCACTGTTTTAATAACTTGTTTTTTGTCAGTGTATCATACAGCCCTTTAGTTTAGTGTGTATACTTTTATACATGCTTTATGCTTTTCTCAGACAATAGCATCATAGAGCCGAAGATGTCCGCTAGTTTTGTGCCAGACCACAAGGCCCCCATGGTGTTATTCCTGGATAGAGTTTATGGTATTGACAACCAGGATTTCCTGCTGCATGTGCTGGAGGTGGGCTTCTTACCTGACATGAGGGCTGCCGCCTCTCTGGACACAGTGAGTCAGAAACGTCTTCTGGACTACTTCAATACTCAGTATCCAGTAAGTGTAGATTCAGCTAACAGCTGGGATTTATTTCCAACAGGCCGCTTTCAGCACAACAGAGATGGCTCTCGCTTTGAACCGCTATCTGTGTACTGCCGTGCTGCCACTCATCACCAAGTGTGCCCCACTGTTTGCCGGCAGTGACCACCGAGCCATAATGATAGACTCCATGTTGCACACGATCTACAGACTGTCTCGAGGACGAGCCTTTACAAAGGCACAGAGAGACATCATAGAGGAGTGCCTCATGGCTTTGTGCAAGTAAGCTAACACCTCAAACAAATATAGCAGTTCTCTCCTTTATCTAATATTGTTAGGTTTGTTCCTGAAGGAGGCTTTGTTTGTGTTGCCTTCAGAAATTTGCGCCCGGCCATGCTTCAGCACCTGCTGAGACGCCTGGTGTTTGATGTGCCCATTCTAAATGAGTATGCCAAACGACCACTGAAGGTGTGAGGACGTTTGATTATTTTCTTGATAAAAACAGTGTTTTCTTTTGAGTTTTAAGTTGTTGTTGTTTTTTTTTTCACTTTTATTGTCTTGGATCTGCAGCTACTGACCAGCCACTATGAGCGTTGTTGGAAATATTACTGCCTCCCAAATGGCTGGGCTAATTTCGGAGTTGCTTCAGAGGAAGAGCTGCATTTGACTCGCAAACTTTTCTGGGGTATTTTTGAATCATTGGCACATAAGGTAAGCTCCCAGAAACATGATGGAACTGCCAAAATATGAACTTCTTCAAATTTTCTCATGTTACACAACACAAACTGGTATTAATGGCTCTTACATGAGAAAAAGTTAAAAAGTTCTTGATGTACACATGCTCAAATGCATTAGCTGCAAGTGTCTGTTAATACTGTAACATATTGTCATTAATCATTCCAGAAATTTGATGCTGAAATTTTCAAGATCTCAATGCCCTGCCTCTGTGCCATTGCTGGAGCCATTCCTCCAGATTATGTGGATGCCAGCTACTCCTCCAAAACAGAGAAAAAGGCATCAGTAGATGCAGAGGGAAACTTTGATCCCAAACCAGTTGAGACCACAAAGTAAATATTTTCTGAATCTGCTTGATGAACACATTTTTCAGTTGTTTTAATATTATAGCTAAATTTTCTCTGATTTCTTGCCTCCAACAATAGCACCATTATCCCTGAAAGACTGGATCCCTTTATCAACAGATATGCTGAATACACCCATGATAAATGGGCTTTTGAAAAGGCAAGACATGTTCCTATCAGCTTGCTTAGTTTCCATTATACCCATTATATCCATTATACCAATTCAGAACCAACACAATAAACTTCTTTGATTGTAGCCGATATGATAACCACAGAAATCAATTCTCTTTCTAACAATAAATGATGCAGTTTGTCTTCTGTGTTGCAGATTCAAAATAACTGGTCATATGGAGAGGTGTTGGATGAGAATGCAAAGACCCATCCCATGCTCAGACCATACAAAACCTTCTCAGAGAAGGTAGGCTGTCCATTGCAGGTTGTTTCATATCAACCTGCAATGGTTCACATTCTCCTCTTCATGTGAGGCTGATTTTTATTTATTCATTGTTTGCAAAGGACAAAGAGATCTACCGCTGGCCGATCAAAGAGTCGATAAAAGCCATGCTGGCATGGGAATGGAACATAGAAAAAGCTAGAGAGGAAGAGGAGTCAGAGAAGAAGAAGGCAGCTTCTAGAAAAATTTCCCAGACTGCCCAGGTTTGAAGGTCTTTTATGTCTCGACACTTTATGTTGCAGCGCTACTTATATGTTATAAGATTATCTTTCTGTTACAGGCAACTTATGACCCGAGCCACGGCTATAGTCCACAGCCTATTGACATCTCACACATGGCTCTTTCAAGAGATCTGCAGGTATGGCAGTGAAAATTTAACAATGCCTGCCTTTATCTCAATTTATAGTCAATAATAACAGCTCACATTTGAACACAGTCAATGGCAGAGCAACTGGCCGAAAATTATCACAACACCTGGGGACGAAAGAAAAAGTTAGAGCTCCAAGGAAAAGGTAAAAAAAAAAATCTGCTGCTATATTATATTTTAATATTGAAGATGGAGCTTTTCCTCATTTCTCTTTGGTTGTGGGATTGCTTTTGTAGGAGGTGGGACACATCCTCTGCTGGTGCCTTATGACACTCTGACAGCGAAGGAAAAGGCCAGAGACCGAGAGAAGGCTTACGAGTTGCTCAAGTTCCTGCAACTTAATGGATATGCTGTCACGAGGTAAAAAAATAAAAAATCTAGGGTGCTGGTTATAAGGAGCAGGGAATTATATTTTTTACATCAGTTATTGTTTTTTTATGTTCTGTGATTTAATTGTGCAGTCCTAATAGATCTAGTCTTTTCTCCTGGCCGTTCCAAAGACCAAAGCTGACTTTTTTTAATCAAACTTTGGTAATAGGAAATTTAAGCAAATTAAATACTTGTTTAAGTGTACAAATATCAGAAACAACATAAATACTGGTTTGGTCTCTTGGTAAAAAATGGATGTTTGGGTAGAAAGTTATTTTTTCCACAACAGCACAACTCACAAACCTTTTGTCATTTTCCACAAATTGCAGCATACAGAGGAAGATCTCTGAATTTTCCACTTTCCTTTTATGCATTGATCTAAGGCAAGTGTGTGTTCACATAAAACAAAGAAAGTGTAAATATGTTACCTCTGTCTGTGTTCAGGGGCATGAAAGACATGGAGTCCGAGATATCGTCTATTGAAAAGAGATTTGCTTATGGCTTCCTGCAGAAGCTGTTGAAATGGATGGAAATAGCCCAGGAGTTCATTGCTCATCTCGGTACTGTGGGGCAAAAGTGCAAAAGAAATGTATTAATGTCACATGTTAAAAATCTGTGAGGCACTAAGAATAAACCGAATCTAGATTTGTTAAGCCAGTGCTAATGTGATATTTTGTACTATGTTTTGCAGAGGCTGTGGTGAGCAGTGGACGAGTAGAAAAGTCTCCTCATGAGCAAGAAATCAAATTCTTTGCTAAGGTAAAGCCTGTGAGAAAATAATTTTAAAGGCTAAATCTCTTTGTAGTACTAATCTAAAAAAAAACACTTTTGTAGATATTGATGCCTTTAATCAACCAGTACTTCAAAAATCACTGCCTTTACTTCTTATCAACACCTGCAAAAGTTCTGGGCAGTGGTGGCCATTCTTCTAATAAGGAGAAGGAGATGATTGCGAGGTAAGTTCTCCCATTGTTCTAGTGGGCAAATATTTGCTTTGAATTCTTTTTTCTAAATGACCTTAATTTCTTTATGCATGTCCTTTTTCTTGGATTTATCTCTTCCTTTACTTTTTTTCCTGCTTATCATAGTATCTTCTGTAAAATGGCTGCTTTGGTGAGGCACAGAGTTTCTCTCTTTGGTAAGATTTCTCATAAGACTATTTCTGAGTCTTTTGGTTCCCTCTGACTGTGGAGACCTCCTTTTACTCTAACCTGGATGACTTCAACTAAAAGCTTGCATGGTTAGTGTGTATCAAAATTTTATAATACAACCTGCGTTTGTTTCTGTAGGAACGGATGCTTCTGCAATAGTTAACTGTCTTCACATATTGGCCCGGTCGCTGGATGCAAGGTTAGCTGCTTCTTAAAACAACTTTCAACAAGAATGTGCATTTATTCTTACTCTTTGAAATTTCTGTTGTGACATGTTCTTACTGCATTTTTTTAGGACTGTGATGAAATCAGGTCCTGAGATTGTGAAAGCAGGCTTGCGGTCATTCTTCGAGAGTGCGGCCGACGATGTGGAGAAGATGGTGGAGAACCTCAAACTGGGCAAAGTGTCCAAAGGCAATCAGGTACATAAAGTTTGAAACAAATTATGCAAAGAAATTAAACACTGGAATTAAATCTAAATTCAAAATAACATCTGCCTTGTCCATGATAGCAAGTGAAAGGCGTTTCCCAGAATATCAACTACACAACCATTGCCCTGCTGCCTGTGCTTACCTCCCTGTTTGATCACGTTGCTCAGCATCTCTTTGGAGATGATGTCATGCGTGAGTTGTTTCCTCAAATTTCTGTTCATTTCTTTGCATTTAGTGTATTATTTGACCTGAATCTGCTGTCTCTCTCTCTCTGGTTACTTGCACACAGTGGATGATCTGCAGATTTCCTGTTATAGAATCATGTGTAGCATCTACTCAGTTGGGACGGTCAAGAACCCACATGTTGAGAGGTAACTTAACCTTTTCTCACACAGATGCTATAGTAATAAGGAATACAGCACTCTTTAGTATTTCCTGCACTGTGAATTGACTAGAAATTCTGGGAATTTGAGAGTAGAGAAGCATGATTGTGTTGGCATCAAGTTGTCTTTTTTTGTAAACAGGCAAAGACCAGCTCTTGGGGAATGTCTGGCTCATCTTGCTGCTGCAATGCCAGTGGCCTACTTAGAGCCTCATCTAAATGAATTCAACGCTTTTTCTGTGTACACCACAAAGACACCAAGGGAGAGATCTAGTGAGTTTAAAATCAATGTTTATTCACGTATGTTCCTGCTCTGCAATGCCTTGTTCCTGGGTTTTCTTTCATCCCTTTTTGTGCAAAGTCCTGGGTCTTCCCAATGCGGTTCAGGAGTTATGTCCTGACATCCCACCGCTGGACCTTCTGCTAAAGGAGATTGGAGACTTGGCAGAGTCGGGGGCCCGCTATACTGAGATGCCTCACGTCATTGAAATCACTCTGCCCATGCTGTGCAACTACCTGCCACGGTGGTGGGAGAGAGGACCTGAAAACTTTCCTGAGGTGGAGGGTCAACTCTGCACCGAAGTCACTTCAGAACACCTGAATCAACTTCTGGGAAGCATCATGAAAATTGTAGTCAACAATCTGGGTATTGATGAAGCCTCCTGGATGAAGAGATTGGCTGGTGAGCACTGGGTAACTTACTGCCAAGCCGTGTATTCCTGAGTTAGTCTTCTTGCTCAAATGAAATGGCACAATTTGTTTTCTCTGCTAGTGTTTTCGCAGCCCATTGTGAGCAGAGCAAAGCCAGAGATGCTGAAGTCCCACTTCATTCCAACGATGGAAAAGTTGAAGAAACGGACGTCAAAGGTGGTGGCTGAAGAGGATCATTTGCGGATGGAGGGGAAATCAGAGGGGGATGAGGAAGATGGGACAATACGCGATGAGTTTGCTGTGCTCTGTAGAGACTTGTATGCCCTCTATCCTCTACTTATTCGCTATGTGGACAACAACAGGTAAAAGAAAATGACCACCATCATTTACAGCCTCTTAACCAGGGTACTTACTTATTCCATCTTGTCTTGTTCTGCTACAGAGCGAGGTGGTTGACCTGCCCTGATCCAGATGCAGAAGAACTTTTCCGAATGGTTGGAGAAGTCTTTATTTTCTGGTCCAAATCCCATGTGAGTTTGTTCATCTTGCCTTTGAAAACAAATATCAGTTGGAAAGTTAACTTCCTTAATCAGACGTTGCTTGCTCTCTTTGCTTTCTACTTTGTAGAACTTCAAGCGAGAAGAACAGAACTTTGTTGTGATGAATGAGATCAATAACATGTCATTCCTCACTGCTGACAGCAAAAGCAAAATGAGCAAGGTGAGCGATTGCAGTCTTACTGTACTGCTAAATCTCATTTTAGGCATTTCTGTCACTGTTATTGGCATTGAACATATACTTTTGCGTTTTTGTGTAGATGTCTTTTGTTCTTTTAGAATTTTTTAACATCTATAACCATTTTCTGACATTGACTGTTGGTCAACAATAAGCTGTAGTAAAAATATGGATGTTGAATTTTTGTGTGGTTTCTTGTGATGATGTGAACATCAGTCTGTTATTAGGAGAAAGTATAACTCATCATATCTTGATCCAAAAATGATGAAGCTATTTTTTGCCTGATCATGAGACATTTGCTTCGGGGAAAATGTTCTGTTTAATTTAATTTAACTAGACATCAATGATTTTCCACTTCAGCTGGGAACTTGACGACTAAGCTAAAGCAACAGATTACGTTGATTACGATCTTGTTATCAATACAAAAAGTAGTTTTTGAAAATTACAAACAAGTTTGGATTTGCAGCCTCTTGTACTATCTCCTTTTTCTGCATTTTATAGTTTTTTGATACTCCTAAACAAAGCTGCAGTGAAATTTTCTGATAACAAAGGAATAATTTTGTTGTATCCAAATTTAACAGATTTTTTGCCTTACGGTTTGTAGTTAAATACCTGAATATCCTTATCTATATGTGGTGCCACTTAAAGCTCTGTACAAGTACTATTTAAATAGTATATTTAATGGCAATACTGATCAACTAAACTAAACAGAAGACAATGACTTTAGATTTCTGCACTTAGTCATTTGGTGAGATTAAAAATGAAGCATTTTCCCAAAAGTAAATATTTCTTCATCATGAGTTGATGAGTTTCTTATCTCAAGAAAACCATATTGAAACCATTCAAAGAGCAGATGGGTGTCTTTGGCGTATGTAACAGCTTCTTTAAAAAAATGAAAAAAGTTTTATTTGGCACGTATTTAAAAATATATGTGTTTATAGTATATCTGGTTTCCCTTATGGTATATTTTTCAATAATCCTGTCCGCGGGGCTCGGTGGAATGTGATGTAGTTTGCTGTAATTTCTTAAGGCTTGTATTTTAGTTCCCATTTTTCTTAAGAGTAGCAGTTGTGTTAACAATATTCTCTCTCTGGCTGTCCTCTTCCTTTGGGTTGCGGCTGGGTTTCCAGGGCGGTGACACAGAGGTTAGACTTTTTTTCTGCACGACCGCTGTGCTGACCGCATGGCACCTCACTTTTGGGGAAAATTTTCATCAACCCCTCCAGCACACTGGCACATCTAATCTGCATTCACGTGTAATCCATACACAGATAAATGTGCACACTGGTGCTTTTATTTAGACAGAGCTGATCCAAGATTGTGTGGGGCCATAAGCAGAATTTGATAAAGGGGGCCCAATTTTATTTCACAGCCCTACAGGGCCAGAGTTCATAGCAATGGAAGGTATTAAAGCTAAACAGATACATTTTTTCTGTTTTTTTTCTCCATAAGTATTTAAAACAAAACCTTAGTTCTGCTCAAAACTACAATAATGCTAATTTCTAATTCTGTATAAGAAATGTTTAGTGGCTTGGGATATTTTTTAAAAGTAACTCTTAGTTATGTGAAAATATTGCCAAAATATTGACTTTTATGCTTTTGGGCATCACCCTATTGCAAATTTACTCTTGAGTCATAAAGGAGAAAAAAGCCCTCCGATATTTTTCTGATTTTTACCCTATGTAAGGCTGGGTGCTTTTTAATCGGCCTTTGACATGCCAAGGCTCAGGGGAAATATTGACTTTTATGTATCATTTGTCTATGTGCAGCATACAGGTTAAATTTTACTACACTCTTAAGCCATTTGAAGACAAACATATCCCACTAACCACGGTTGTTCAGGTTTAATTTAAAAAATGAAATACTATTTACCACTAATATGATTCCTCTATAAAAAGTGTATGGATTCAATGCATACGCTTTTGTGGTAACGTCTTCAAGCTCCATAAGCAATTTTAAAGAAAAAAATAAGAGATCAAAGTTATTTTCCTAAGTACTAAGTGTTCCCTATGTTGGTTAATTTGAAACTACAATATGTCCATACAATGTGACTTTAGCACAGACACAAGCAACTGAAATTATAAAACTAGCAACAACAAACCTTTAGAGTTTTTTCCTCTTAAATCCTCAATATGTTTAGATCAAGAAGAATTTAAAATCTTTGAAATTGAATTTGAAAAGTTAAGTAAAGGAAAATGTAATGTTTGAGATCTATTTTCTGGGTTTCAGTTTAAGGGCTTGAAGGCCCCCGTTTTCACGCTGGAGGTTTTACTAAGCAGCTTAGTTCACATTTGCCTTGGGCCAGCTCTGCATTTGGTCATACTTACAGAAACACACATAAACATGTGTATGGTTCATACAAAGAGACATGTCTAACTGCTTTAACTTGTGAACATATTTGCCCATATAGAGAATTGGTGATAAATGATCACAAGTTACATGCTGACATTCTCAGTGGATCCCAGGACAGAGGGGCAGGCCTGTGGGCCATTCCCAGTCCTGCCAGTGTGTGTGGAGGGGAGTCTGGAGGCGCTTGATGAAAGTAAACATCTGTAGAGACAGGCTCATGGCACTGGTCTTCACATGGATCCTATTGAGGCCATGAAAGAACAGTGCCATCATCCTCTCACTGAGTTTGCTCTTTTATTTCATCATAGTTGAGTTGGAGACTTTTTGTTTGCCTTTTTTATTTTCTTATTTTTTTTATTTTTATTGATGGGTGGTTGAGCTGTATGTTTTCGTAATGTAGCTTTTCGCCTCTAGGGGACGATGTTAGTCTTCTCTGTGCTCTTTCTTTTCTCCTCCCTAAAAATGCCACAGCACATTTTGGCTCAGTTTCCTTTAGACTTATTAGTTTGCAGACTAATACATGGTTTGATGCTTAATGTCACTGAAGTAGGTTTTTCTCACACTTGTTGGGTTCCCCCTTAAAATTAAAATGACCATGAACCTAACTAAAACATTAATTCACACTTATTTTATAAATTCCCTAAATTGTTTGCACCCTCTAAACCACTCCTATGTAACATAAATATATGTTTTACTTAATAGCATTTGCTATTAGTAGTGGATATTACCTTAGTTAGCAGAGAATGATCAGTTGTTTTATGTGTTATAGAGCAAAATCTCTGAAGAGTATGTGTAATGAAAGAAATTCATTTTGCTTTTGATTTCAGTATTTGTGTGAAATTACGCTTAAAATTTGTCTTTTTAATGAAAAACTTATATATGCACACATTGCACACACAATGCAGCAATTTACTCGCTATACTATAACTACTTTAGATGCAACATTTATTGTCACCCATAGTAAAGATGTGTAAAAAGCGTTAAAATTTATCTTTTATAATATAGTTTCAAGGAACCTTTAATTAGTGATCCACAACTTTCTGTTTCTCCTGGTTATAAAAATTATGTGAAATAATGAAATAAAGGCCTATTTTGTCTTAGTCACTATGTAGTATTTTTTATGTTGTGCTGATATTGTTAGGAAAAAGTAGCCCATTACCTAAAGTTTCCACTGTCAACCAACAGATTAAAACAACTCAAACTCACTGCATGCTTTTAGCACATCCACATTGTGTCTCTTCACAATCCTGACCAATAAATCAGATTCTGATTTTTGTATTTAGAGAGATGCTAAAAAAAAGTAAGAAAGTTCCAGAATCAAAGGATCCAAAATCAACCATTATCCATGGCTATTCCAGTCCTTACACCTAAATCTTATAGAAAACTTGCAAAGCAAGAACAGAGAAAGATCTCTCTATCTGTAAACGTCAACCTGAAATGTGACAAAGAACTTGTTGCTGTCTTAGTGGCAAAAAAGGCTAATACAAAACAAAAATAGCATTGGTGCCAATACTTGTTGCATCTTCAATTTTATTAAAAACTATTTTTGCTTAATGTTCTTCACTGGGTAAAAGCTCACTCAGCCAACTAGCCAGACTGAATTCACATATTGTGTTGTTTTGCAGCCTTCAAATGGGAGCAGTCTCTGCCTTTTGTTGTAGTTTTATTTCTGCTTCAAAGATGGATAGCCTCAGTCTTTTTAAGGAGCGTGCATTTTGAAAGATAAATATTCTTACCATGAAGTACTTTCACATTCAACACAGTAAACTCTCGCATCAATTTGTCCACCTTTGAGGAATCCAGAAAGAGCAGCTAACAGAAGAACTGAGCTTTCACAAAAACAAAGTCGGAGTTTGAGGCATGTAAAGTGATAAAAACCCCAAACAGATGTTTGACAGTTTAACTGCATGCAGCAAATAGATTTAACCATAATAACAGTTTTATTCTCTTAACGCCATCTGATATTTTAACTCTTAACAAACATGACAAGTAACAGTGTTCACAGAATGCTTACTGTTTCCTCGCCTGAGTGGAATATATTTATTGCATGCTGTAATTGTTATTTCACCTGTTTTAATAAGACCCATTTTTTTCAGCCACTGCCCTAAGGCAGTGATGTCACATTTCCTTTCCTCTAATTTTCTCTAGGCCCCCAGTTTATCAGTCTGAACTAAAAGATTGTAATTTGAAATTCATGCTCAAGTGTAATATTTCAGCTAAGCATGATAGGTATATCTATGCAAGGATCCTTAATCATGTAAGCTAGGTATTTCTACTATTATTTGCACAACTTTCATGTTCTTCATTGCCTTGTAAAAGCAATCATTTCAAGTTTTGCTGAAATGATCAAGGGATCACTACAAACTTAAATGTATTTTATTGATATGTGTGGTAAAAGAGTAGCATATGAGAGTAAAATTAAAAGGATACAGCTTTGACTTTTTTAGTCATAAAAACGTAAAAACTTTGGTGTGAATTTCTATTCACTCACATTTGAGTGCACCTCTGGAAAAGTGCAATGCCTCACCTTCAGAAGCTACCTGTGTGTAATTTGTTCTTTATATAAATCTGACTCTGCTGCATAGGCTGCAGGAGAGATCCAGTGAACAAACGCTCCCATTAAAAGATACTGATGGATGTAGATAGGATCAAAAGAGTGAATACTTTGTATTTGTAAATTAGTTGTGCTCAAAAACATGCTTTTAAGTCTTATGAATGCAATACAGGCCAAAGCTTACACACTCAATTAGATTTTGTAATACACTCTAATCTAAATAATACGTTTTGTTATTTTCTGTATTCTAGAACATTGTATATATGACTAATAAGAGCGCATATCCAGGTGTTGCACCTGTAAGATTTTACGGAATATTGTGAATGCTTTTGGTTTGTTGTCGTTCCTGTTCCCAGGGTGGAGGCTCAGACACTGAGCGCACCAAGAAGAAGAAACGTGGAGATCGCTACTCTGTTCAGACGTCGCTTATTGTTGCTGCTTTGAAGAAGATGCTGCCCATCGGTCTCAACATGTGCTCTCCTGCTGATCAGGAGCTCATCAACTTGGCCAAAATCCGCTACTCTTTAGTAACGTTTCTTCATTTGGTATAGTAAATATTTGGTTTTGAAGATAGTTATTTGTTGCTAATTCATTTTTGTTTCACTTAACAGAGAGACACAGATGAAGAAGTAAGAGAGTTCCTGCAGAACAACCTCCATCTTCAGGGCAAGGTGTAATATCTGACCCGTTAACACAGCAGGGTCAAGTTTTACAGACGAGTCAAGATTCTAGGTAATCAGACAGATCACATCTCAGAAATGTTTGTGGCCTGTTTTTGTGTAAAAAGGTGGACAACCCCTCCATGCGCTGGCAGATGGCCCTTTACAAAGAGATGGCAGGAAAGGCTGAAGATGCTGATGCTCCAGTGAAAGTTGTCAAGCGAGTACAGGAGGTCTCTGCTGTCCTCTACCATCTTGAAGTGGTAAGCACAAGAGAACCAGTAATATGGCAAATGTAAATTATGTATCTCAACCACAGATAAGTAGATAGGAAGGAACATTAGTAGGAAAAGTAAACACCAAAATGTTTCTGTCTCTGCAAGACGGAGCATCCTTTTAAATCCAAGAAGATGGTGTGGCACAAGTTGCTGTCTAAGCAGAGACGCAGAGCTGTGGTGGCCTGCTTCAGAATGACACCACTGTACAACATTGCAAGGTGAGAAAGCCACACGTACCGTGGATATGTACTGAATGGAGTTCAACATTTATGACTGCTAACATTCCTTCCAGGCACAGAGCTTCAAACATGTTCCTGGAGGGATACAAGCGCAACTGGATTCAAACTGAGGGTTGCTCATTTGAGGACAGGATGATAGATGATTTATCTGTGAGTAACATTTCCTTCATCTACATCCAGATTTTCTCAGATTTTCTCTTACATTTGTTTTCCTGTGACGTCTAGAAAGCGATGGAGCAGGAAGAAGCAGAGGAAGAAGAACATGAGAGGGAAACCAAACCAGATCCCCTTCACCAGCTTATTCTTCACTTCAGTCGAACAGCGCTGACAGAAAAGAGGTCAGGCAGGTCCAACCAAACACAATTAATAATATGAAGAGCGTTAAACCACGACTGTGGCAAAATGCTCTCATAGGATTGTTGTCTCTTCTTTCAATTTCAGCAAACTCGATACAGATCATCTGTATATGGCATATGCAGACATTATGGCAAAGGTACGTTCTCACGTGAGATCCCAGCTGCAAGATTTGATATTTGGCATCCTGTTTATTGTACGGTTGAAATGACTTTTCACTCTGTCTTTATATTAGAGTTGCCATATTGGTGAAGAAGAAGAAATGGCAGAGGAAATGATGGAACAATCTGAAGATGAGATGTCCTTTGAGGTGCGACAGTCAGAACTGGTAATGGGCGACCAGGGGCTAGGGACCAGGAACACGGCGGAGCGGTAGCTTTCAATGCATCGAGTGAACTCATCATTGGAGCATTTACGTCACAACCACATCTCTTTCTCTCTGTCCCGTCTTGTTATCTTTATGTGCTTTTTGTCGGCTCTGCTTCATTCATTACCTAACTCAGCAATCACAAAGCTCCAATCCAGATGTCCTTTTTTTTTTTTTACCAGTATCTCAGTTTCAAAAACAAAACATTAGATTTGATTTTACTTTAAAGCAGCTTCTTAGGTAGTTTGATGTGGCGTACACCATTTCAAAGAGTTTGTTAGTACATCTATTTTTTCATGGCCTAAACCTGGATTGGGTCTAACAACAGTGTTGAATGTTCAGATTTCTTCTGTTTTAGCTCAGTTTCTTTTGAATATTTCAGATCATCAAAAACTGTTTATGTATTTTTATCATCCCTTGAAAAAATTTTGTAGGCCAGCCAACTCTGGAAAGGATCATCAGTGTTCCTAGTTTTTTCTATATGGCCATAGTGGTCACAGTGGTTTGCTGGAAACAGTTTTGTGACACTTTCAAGATGGACAGATACTAATGACTTTGTTTCTGGTTTCTTAGTTTTTTGAGATCCTTTTGCCTCTAGCCTAAATAAAAAATAAACATCCCAGAAAATAAATGTTTAATAACAGTTCTGATTCAGGCTGGAATGAGGACAAAATGCTCAAAGGTGTAGGGTTCGGAAAAACAAATGTTGCCTAAGCGACAACAGAGATGGCATTCAAAGGAGGTGACTGCGAATGCAAGACTGAGGAATCAAGTCTGGTGTTTTCATACCAGGTCCATGCAACTAGATGAGACTTAGGAAAGAAAAAAAGACGTGGTTGATACAGCCACAGGAAGTACAGAAAGGGCAACAAATAATTTTTATAGAACATAAAGACAGGTTTTATTTACACTCCACATATGCATTTTCCCAGGAATGAGTGCAATTACTGACAGAGAAAAATTGTTTACTACTTCATGTTTAAGCAAGAAGAGCGTAATGGAGGAGGGGATTACTTTTCACATGTGAAGTGGATTTGGCTTGAATTTCTTTTATCCCTAAAGGAATGTAATCAATATTTTGAAGAATAATTCTTTGTATTTACTCAAGTACCTAATATTTAATTTGTTGATGATCTGAAACATTTAAATGCAACCAAAAAGGCAAAAAATCTGTAAGGGCATAGTAACGTTTCAGCAGTGTAACTCAAATTAATATAAATATTTTCATCATAATAATCTTCTACATTATTATTGCATACATATTTTTTTTCTTAAAACTGCAATAAACTTTGTATGCAATTAACCTTTACAGTCCTACCTTATTTTAAAGGTAAAATATTAAAGCAAAGAGTAAGAATAAGAGAGTAAAAATTAAATGTTTTTTTGGTGGAGATAATATGCAATATTAATGTGCAACTCCAGCTGTTTCTGAGCAGACTATCACTCCTTTCCATCTGAGGCTGTGCACTCATTTGTTCACCCTGTGCTGACCTTGCAAGCTCCACTATCTCTGTTTCCTTTGGGCATTTTTGTGCTTCGTCAGGATGTATCATTTTACACAACTAAAATGTTTATGAATCCAAAAACGGCTTTTAAATATTTCTAAATGCTTACTGCAAACTGGGGAGTAAGACATTCCTCAAGTCAGAGCTTTTTAAGACTATTTGATTGTTAAAAATATCTCAAGATGCCGTTATGGCAGGTCAAGGACAATGTCATTCCTCCCAGTTTATATTGCTGTCTGTTGTCTTTCTCTCTTTTGCTTCTTCCACTGCTCCATGTAATGTCCCTCACCTTCATAACACCTGTCTTACTGACTGGATGCTACTGACCAATGCTCCCTTCCCCCACTCACATAGCAAACTGACTACAGTGAAAGCCAGAATAGCACACGCATCACGATTGGCAGTCTGTTCATGCAGTCACGCTTTCAAAAGTTAGCACACAAAAATCCTAGAGCAATTCGATATCACTAGACTGTCGGTGACACGAGCACGAGCGTAACTCTCAGGTCGCACGACACATAGTGGGTAGAGCACAACTAAATGTATGTGGGTGGGAGGGTGGTGCTGGGAGGTAAGGGAGGGTGGGATCAAAGGTTTTCTAAAATTATTTGTGAATTGGTTGAGCAGATGAATGTTCTCTAAATTCAGGACTTTCATTTGACAGCCATTGTCTTCTTGCACATGTCATTTTATTTCAACGTAAAAATAATACCTCTTTATGTTGTCATTGATGTATTTCTTAATTGAAGCATTACCATGAAATGCCAATAAAGGGGGAAGTCAGTGGGTGGTTGTTAGCCTCTGTCCAAAACATCTTATTTGCAGAGTTCCTGCAACTGAGATACTTTGGAAACGATACTGGGGCGATGTGCCAAATCAGTGGGGTCATTTCCTGTAGTCCAACGCTTGCTCAAGCCAGCAAACGTGAAGAATTAGTGTAACAGATCCTTTACTAATGAACTGAGCTATGAGTATGTGTGTAGGAGACAGACACTTTGAAGTAGTAGTGATAATTCCTAATGATGCATGTAAGGAAACATTAGTACTGTAAATGAAAAATAACTAATTATAGTGATCAACAATCCAGGTCTTTTTTTAGCAGGATTGTGGGAATTTGTAGCATTCAAAGGCAGTCAAAACAGTTTTTACATTTTAAGAATTGTGAAGAAACCTTCATAATCAGTGCAAGTTTAAACCATGGTTAGGGCAGTAACAGAAAAAATGCAATCTTAACGGTGTTAATCCTTAAACCTAAGCTTAAGTGAATGAAACATTATAAATTTCTAAACTCCTCCACTGCTTTGAGTGCTCCATCATATGTTCTGATTCTTTAAACTGATGTCACTCTGGCTGCCATCTGCTGCAGTTAAGAGTTTAGCCCCTTGTGATTAAAAAAAGAAATAGAAAATAAATACACAACATTATTTTTCAATGCATCTGTCTAAAGGGACTTGGTGTAAAACCCCACAATTTACTGTCCTCTAGAAATACTACAAAAGTGGAGTCTAGCTTCTTTAAAATGGCAAAAACTATCTTTTCTTTTTCTCCTACTCCAAGTAGGTATGACAACTGTGCATAAAATTACCATTGAAATATCAAAACATGTTGATTTACTAAAAAGTAAACCCTCTTTGTGGCTTAAGTAATATACCATATTGATTATTATATTTTACTAATGTTAGAACATTTGATTTTTTTTCATGAAGGTTCAAATTATGAATAAATGTAGATTAAATGTAGAGTATAGATCAACTTAATTTTGTGCAGAATAATATACCTTCTTTTTCGTAGATTTTAACCAGGAATTATTAAACTGTGTCACCTTAACTACGGTGATAGGTGGCGCTCTTTAATTGAATATGTTACCAATTGGCTAAGAGCCTCACCTTCCTATTTTAATGATCTGTGTGAAATATATCACTACCAAAAACTCATCTTGATTTCTGCCCACCAAAGGAAAAAGAAATGGAGAAGCAAAGGCTTCTTTACCAACAGTCCAGACTTCATAACCGTGGCGCTGCAGAAATGGTCCTGCAAATGATAAGTGCCTGCAAAGGTAATCTTCCTCTGTTTTTACTCTTAAGAATTTTTTCCTTCACTGTCTCCCTGTGCTCGAATCTTCCTTTGTTTTCTAGGTGAAACTGGCCCAATGGTATCTACAACCCTCAAGCTGGGCATTTCTATCCTTAATGGCGGAAACAGCGAGGTTCAGCGGGTATGTGTTTTTGAAACAAACCGTTTGTTTGGTAACTTAGTGGTAACTTAGTGTTTGGTAACATCTATGCTGTTTTAAAACTGATTTCCTTCCACTGTATTGTCAGAAAATGTTGGAGTACCTGAAAGACAAAAAGGACGTGGGCTTCTTTTTGAGTGTCCAAGCTCTAATGCAGACTTGCTGGTTGGTTTTCAGTCCTTAACCTATTTTCTGTGGAAAATAGTAAAGTAGTTGTATGTTTCTGACCAGTTAGGACTACTGAATGAAATCAAAGGTTTATGTTTTAAACAGCGTACTGGATTTAAATGCCTTTGAGAGGCAAAACAAGGCAGAGGGGCTTGGCATGGTTTCAGAGGAAGGAACAAGTAAGTCTCTGATTTCTTCTCTACTTTCATACATAAGATATTTAAGATGCAGACAGTGAAAATGTTATCACACCGTTGTTTGATATTTTTTGCTAAGTAATTAAATGTACATACTCTTTGCTGCTCGTTCTCAACAAGATATCGGATAAAATCTCAATACTCATGTGAATCCAAAATAAATAATTTACTATTTAATTCATTTTGTTTTATATGCTTACCATCTTCAACATTAAAACACAAATTTGATCTGATAGAATGACAAGTTTGCTAACATAAGTACTATTAACACAGTGAAAATGTAACAGAATTTAGTTAAAAATCATTTCATTTGTATGTCTATTAGTGGTCTAATTCTGGAGAATACTTAGAAATTTCAACCAAAATGATTTTGCCATGGAATGTTGTTAATATCCTCCCCAACCTCATCTCTTAGTCCTCTGCTGTTGTCAACACACTGTTCCTCTCTCCCTTCCCCATGATCACTGCCACCCTCCCCATGTCCCTCCTTTCATGGTCCTCAGACTTGAACCTAGATCGGGGTAAATCATCATTCTCTCCATCGGCCTCTCTGCTCTCTCATTCCCCTGTCTCACTTGCTCAATTCTCTTTTTTTTTTTAATGATGATGACTCTGTTGAGAGGGGATTGTCCATCGTTCATGTTCGCACCTCGCGTGCGCTTCCACCATTATCGGGGGTCAAAAGGAGCACAATCCAACAACTACATAGTTTATCTACTAAATATGAATTGAAACCAGATCTTTAGCAAGACAAATCAAAATATTTTTCTAAGTTTGATTTCACAATTTAATTTTTCTGTGCTAAGTTAGTCAGAATGACCAAATAACTTCTCTTCTCTAAATGCCAGTTTAATGAGGAATTTGAAAGTTCACCCTTTACCCCCAAATTTTATGTTACCCAACACTCCACTTTTAGTTTCATTAGACCACAGGACAGTCTATCAGCAACAACAAGTTGATTTGGATTCTAATTTCACTTTAAGGTTGCTGTCCCTGATCTGACTTGCAAACTGTAATCTTGATTTCTATGTTGCTTAGCGCCCTTTTAACTTGCAAGGCCTGTGACTTAATTTGTCTTGGTTAAGGACTCTCCCCAGCGTAAGCCATTATCTTCACAAGGTCCTTTGCTTTTGATCTCATCATGCACAAATCCCACACCATAGCACATTGTGTGGCCTTAAAATACTTTCCCAAATGTAATTAAAACATCATCATCTATGTTCTCTCAAAGTATTTAAAGGCATTATAATTTTAGCGTGGTTAAACTTCAGAAATTGAGGCTAATAAACAATTCTTAATCAATGCTCCCTTGTTATTCTGGTATTTAGAAAGTAGAAATGATGTCATCATGATGTCAGATTCTGCCTAACATTTGATTGGTTGTTAGGCTCTGCGGCTCTGTTAGCCCTCCCTATTAAACTTGCTGAAGCCTAAGATAAATTCACTTTTCAACAAATATTATATAATTTAATGCATACTGAATTAAAATTGTATTTTTATCTTATCTTATAATATCTCATAATTTTGATTACTGTTGAATCGAATTGTTTTTATAAATATCAGTATGTATTATGTTATGCATTAGTTATGTATAGATTCATTTTGTTAGTGCTTAATTAAAGAACACTTTTAATTTTATTCCAATTTTCACATATAAATATTGATTTGATTAGTTATTTTTGTTTTACATTATGGCACTTTTGGCACTCGATATTCCATGTGTTTTCCATTTTTAAATGCCATGAATGGAATCCAATATTTTATGTTCATTTACATGTTCCAACCCAAACAACTAATTTTCCATTCAACTCTGACTGCACACCTTTTTAGGATAAACCTAGAAAGATGGGAACAGGTAGTTGACTCAAAAGTCATTTTCACATTGGACTTTTTGTTTGGTCCCTTAGAGCCTCAGACTGATCTAATACTGGATTCCCTTCAACATTTCAATGAGATACACCAATCAGGCATTCACTGACAAACTTTCTTCTCTTTCGAGGTCTGACCAATAAATTTGAGTTTTGCTCGGTAACTCGGTAAAGATGACTCAATTAGAATCACAATATGTTGATGCATTTGTAAATGGGGATAAAGTTGGTCATTTCTGTTTTGATTCATTTGATGCAGATGCAAAACAAACCAATCAATGAGCCAATCAATGTAAATTGGTCTCATTTCTCTGTCTGGATAATTGATTGGTGCATCACTAATGTTGATGGACAATGTCCTCTCTTACTTTTAATTGACATGTCCTTAATTGTTCAGTGTTTGTGTGTGTTTTACTGCAGGCAGGGGTGCACTGCTTTGGAAAGCATGGTAGTATAAATCATCATTAAAATAGGGCAGCTGATTAGTCAATTGTCAATTTGTCAGGCACAAGGTGTTCGATCCAAACTTTTCCCTCAATTTAATGTATGCAAACACCAACTGAATTTTAGTTTTCTGGAAAATATGTGGATGTTATACATCTCTTTACCCTAAGCGACTTCTAAATGTGTCCATAAATGTTCCCACCTAACAAAACAAAAGATAATTATGATGAAATGGAAATGGGATAAACATAGAAAATAAAAATTAGATTGTTTCTGCTTTAGTGAGAAATATGAATATTGGTATTAAACAAATGTGTTATTTTTGAAGTCCCATTTTGGCGCATGGTATATATTGTGAATATCATCACCACCTTACTTGATTTGGAGGCAAAGGTTTTCAGATCTAGCACCTCGTCAGGATCTGTGTTTTTCTGTGTTTATTTAGAGTTTTCTGTGTCCTTGAGTCTCTTCGTTGTCCTGTCCTCCCCTTGATTGTTCCCAGGTGTGTCTCGTTTCTGTGATTACCCGCCCATGTATTTAACTCCACCTGTGTTCCTTGTTCCTCGTCGGGTCCTTGTCGTTGTATGTCGTTGTCAATGTCTAGTCGTCGTGTCCATCTGCCTGCTGCTCGTTGTTTGGACTGTGTTCCCGTCATTAAAATCATCATTTTCATTTCTACCTGGGTCTCAAGCGTCTGCCTCACCACCTCACACCGCACCGTTTCATGACAGAAGGACCCGACCAGACCGAACGGTGAGGCACGCTATTTTTTACTTTTCATCATGGACCCAGAGGAGTTAAAGGAGCTAACTGAAACGATCAGGGAGTACGAGGAGGCAATGGCCAAGCCGTACGCTGCCATCCGACGCCTCGGTTTCGCCATCCGCTTGGGACTGCTGCTGGATTACTGGGTTCCTCGCTTTCCGCACCCGGGGTTTGTGGAGTTGCAGAGGGAGGCAGAGTGGGAGCGTAAGGCGGCCCTAGCCGTCATGGCTGGCGAACCTCTGCCTCCCAAGCTGCACAGTTTCTCCGCCAGCCCAGATCCCGCTCCAGTTCCGGGACCAGCAACTCCAGCCAGCGTTCCAGCCGGCGCACTCCAGGCCGAATCAGCCGGCGTTCCGGTCGGCGCACCCCCGGCCAAGTCAGCCGGCGTTCCAGCCGGCGCACCCCCGGCCGAATCAGCCGGCGTTCCAGCCGGCGCACCCGAGGCCGTTCCAGCCGGCGTTCCTGCCGGCGCACCGGAGGCCGTTCCAGCCGGCGTTCCTGCCGGCGCACCGGAGGCCGTTCCAGCCGGCGTTCCTGCCGGCGCACCCGAGACCGAGACCCCCTGCGTTCCTCCCGAGACCGAGACCCCCTGCGTTCCTCCCGAGACCGAGACCCCCTGCGTTCCTCCCGAGACCGAGACCCCCTGCGTTCCTCCCGAGACCCTGACCCCCTGCGTTCCTCCCGAGACCCTGACCTCCTGCGATCCACCCGAGACCCTGACCTCCAGCGTTCCGACCGAGACCCTGACCTCCAGCGTTCCGACCGAGACCCTGACCTCCAGCGCTCCGACCGAGACCCCTTGTGCTCCGACCGAGACCCTACCTCGGGGGGCTCGTCATCGCCGTCTGTGGGCGGCCCCCGGGACTCCCCATTGCCACCTCCAGCGCCGCGGACGGCCGCCGGACCGCCTCCGTGGTTCCCGCCTCCAGCGCCGCGGACGGCCGCCGGACCGCCTCCGTGGTTCCCGCGGACGACCGCCAGACCACCTCTGTGGTTCCCGCCTCCTTTGCCTCCGCCCACCCTGTGGGTAGTTTTTTGTTTGTTTATGGACTCTTGGCCCTTCTTGTGTTTCCGCCCACGATGGTGGGTTGTTTTTTGTTTTTCTGGACTCTGGCCCCCCCGTCCAGCGCCCCTCCGCCCACCCTTGTTGTGTTTTTTTTTTGTGGGCGTCTGGTAGCCGCCCTTGAGGGGGGGGTACTGTCAGGATCTGTGTTTTTCTGTGTTTATTTAGAGTTTTCTGTGTCCTTGAGTCTCTTCGTTGACCTGTCCTCCCCTTGATTGTTCCCAGGTGTGTCTCGTTTCTGTGATTACCCGCCCATGTATTTAACTCCACCTGTGTTCCTTGTTCCTCGTCGGGTCCTTGTCGTTGTATGTCGTTGTCAATGTCTAGTCGTCGTGTCCATCTGCCTGCTGCTCGTTGTTTGGACTGTGTTCCCGTCATTAAAATCATCATTTTCATTTCTACCTGGATCTCAAGCGTCTGCCTCACCACCTCACACCGCACCGCTTCATGACACCTCGTGCCAGAAAGATTTATTACCTACGGAGGACTTTAGAAAACGGATAAAATTTTTGCATTGTTTATTTTTCTGCAATGAAGCATAAATATGGCTAGATAATCAGTTCACCCCTGAACGTTGTAAAATTTTGCCATTAATTCCATCTTTCCATTTGTCAAGCAGTAGATTCTTAGTTCAGTTTATACTTGTTGGTAATGTGGCTGTTTTCCACTGCAGCTTGTTTTCACCTGACGTGTTTGTATGTGTTGTTAGCACCTCTTGTATGTTTGACATACAGTATGACTGCATGCCTGTGTCCTCAACATTAACCATATATTTATAACTCTTTGTAAGCGGTGACAGTTGCAGTATGTGACACTAAAACTCATTTACCTATGATGGTAAGTTGAAAAAGTAATTTAATCAATGTTTAAGAGATATGTTTAAGCTGTTACCAGCAATCTTTTTTTTCTTTTTGTTTAATAATCTAGGTGAATTCTCGTACTTTGTTTTATACATTTATTTGTGTTAATCTTTCCTCTGAAGATGAGAAAGTCATGGCGGACGATGAGTTCACTTGTGACCTGTTCCGTTTCCTGCAGCTCCTCTGTGAAGGACACAATAATGGTGGGAACAAGTGACGTTTCAGATTCAAGTTGGACTGAAATCAAATCAACAATAAATTCCATCAAAACAGACTTTGCAAGCTGAATAATCCTGTTTCCGCAGATTTTCAAAACTACTTGCGGACACAGACAGGAAGCACAACCAGCATCAACGTCATCATCTGCACTGTGGATTACCTCCTTCGACTCCAGGTACACTTTGACAGTAATCTGCCCTACACAGCGCATGGTGAAAATTATTAGAGACTTAAAATAATAAAGCGTGCAGTACATATGAGCACATCATTCCAGAGTTAGTGTTTGTATAAATAATTTTCAAATATACCAATGCTTTGAACAGTTTCTTTTTTTTAATTAAGGAATCTATCAGTGATTTCTACTGGTATTATTCTGGGAAGGATATCATCGATGATCCGGGCAAAAAGAATTTCTCCAAAGCTATGACAGTGGCAAAACAGATTTTTAACAGTTTAACAGAATATATTCAGGTACTTTTACGACAAATTACCAATTTATGTTGTTTCTTTGTAAGTTAGTTTGTAATGAGAAGCCTTTTTGTTTTCTGCAGGGCCCGTGTACAGGCAACCAGCAGTCCTTAGCTCACAGCAGACTGTGGGATGCTATTGTCGGATTCCTTCATGTGTTTGCCCACCTGATGATGAAGTTGGCACAGGTGCACAAATTGATGCAACTCAAACATATAAAACGAAAATGCATTTATCATAACTTTTTATATAGTTTTTCAAATGAGCTTTGACTTGCCGGTGTAGATTTCAATGCAAACAACGTTAAATGAAAGAGAAGTCAGAATATTGTGCAAAAAGCATCATAATAAAGCAGAGTTTAACAAATCTTTTCAAACAAAAATGACCCAAAATAATAGTTGATATCACTGTCTTTTGTTCAGTTTTGTAACATCATGTCACCAAGAAGTTTGCGTAAGTTCAGTATTCTTAAATTAGGCAGTTGAAATTAAAGCACAGTGAATGTTTTCTATAAAAGTTATCCATAGATGTCTCATAATAAGACATCTGTCTTCCTCGCCAATTCTTCCTTGTATGTTTGAGTTGTCCACTGAGGACAATACCTTGTAGTTTATTATCTACTGCATTCCAGTCATGATATCAATACTGTATTTCTTTATGACCACAGGACTCCAGCCAGATTGCTCTGCTGAAGGAGCTTCTTGATCTTCAAAAAGACATGGTTGTTATGCTGCTCTCACTATTAGAGGGTAAAAAAAACTTAAATACTGCCAAATAAATGTGATTAATGTGATGCCTTTATATCACTTGTTTGATTTTTTTTATTCTTGTTTCAGGAAACATAGTTAATGGTACAATTGCGCGGCAAATGGTCGACATGTTGGTGGAGTCCTCCAGCAATGTTGAGATGATTCTCAAGTTCTTTGACATGTTTCTCAAACTGAAGGACATTGTTGCCTCTGATGCTTTCCGTGACTATGTCTCTGACCCTCGAGGGCTGATCTCTAAGAAGGACTTTCAGAAGGCTATGGACAGTCAGAAACAGTACTCCCCCTCTGAGATCCAGTTTCTTTTGTCCTGCTCAGAAGCAGATGAGAACGACATGATCAATTACGAGGAGTTTTCCAATCGTTTTCAAGAGCCAGCCAAGGACATCGGGTTCAACATCGCAGTGCTGCTCACCAACCTTTCTGAGCATGTGCCGCACGACTGCCGGCTGCAGAATTTCCTGGCGCAAGCAGAGAGTGTGCTCAACTATTTCCGCCCATTCCTTGGCCGTATTGAGATAATGGGCGCTAGCAGAAAGATTGAGCGCATCTACTTTGAAATCAGCGAAGTCAACCGCAGACAGTGGGAAATGCCACAAGTGCGAGAGTCCAAACGGCAGTTTATATTTGATGTCGTCAACGAGGGCGGTGAATCTGAGAAAATGGAGATGTTCGTCAACTTCTGTGAGGATACCATCTTTGAGATGAATATCGCTTCACAGATTTCAGAGCAGGAAGAAGAGGAGAAGGGAGAAGAGGATGATGAGGGAGATGAAGGAGGGGGAGAGGGGGCAGCAGGTGGAGGCGGGGATGAAGATGGCAATGGCGACGAAGGACGACCCGAATCAACCTCAGCATTTACAGACTTCCTCCAAAGCATGTCGAGCTTCCTCAGCATCTTCACCTTCCGTAACCTCCGCAGACAGTATCGCAGAATCAGAAAGATGACCTTTAAGGAGATCGTGGTGGCTTTGTCCAAGTTCTTCTGGGCTATCTTGATGAGCATACTGACCTTCATTTACAATGTGTGCAAAGGCTTCTTCATGATCATCTGGCAAGCGCTGTTTGGAGGTGGATTGGTGGAGGGAGCTAAAAACATAACAGTCACTGAGATTTTAGCAAGTATGCCAGATCCCACTCAAGACGACGTGCACGGAGATGGACCAGGAGAGCTGGGGACAGGGGAAGAACAAGAAGCTGGGGGGATAACAGACACTGGTGAATCGGGGAGTGGTGAAGAGGAAGAGGAGGACACGCAGGAAAATGAAGGAGGAAGGATTCCGGGTATGGATGCTCCAGGTGGACTTGGAGATATGGGTGTTGAGGAACCAGTTGAGCCTCCGACTCCTGAAGGGTCTCCCATTACAAAGAGAAAAATGGTAAGGACATCTCTAAAAAATCAACAATCTGAAAAAAGTCCTTGTATTGTGGATGATCTTTCCATTTCACTACAGCCAGGAGAAGAGTCTGATGCAAGCCAAAAACCACCTGAGCCTGCTCCTGTGGAAGAAACCCCTCCAGAACCAGAAAAGTCAGAGTAAGTTTAAGTTTTCTTTTAAGTACTTAATGTGTGGGAAACTGACTTAAAATCTAAGTACTAGAAAGTAACACAGATATCATTCAAAACGAAACACATTAAGATGGATCAACAGTGCCAAGGTGATGTTGATGACTAAAATTATACAATGAAACTTGCGTGTTTCATTTCAAGTGTTGAAACTGGTGAAAAATCTGAGAAAGTAGCCAAGAGCAAAGAAGAAGAAAAGCCACAAGAACCAAAGAAATCCGCAGCCAAGAAAGAGAAAAAGCAGAAGAAGCACCAGGGTTTTCAAATCTGGACTGAGCTGGAAACTCAGAGAAATAAATTCATGGTGAGGGCATTGTACCTTTTGTGGTAAAAACTAATGTAATGGCATGCCATTTTACATTTTTTGTGGAGCACCACAAATACTAATCTCTCTTTACCAGAACTACCTCTCCAGGAACTTCTACAATCTGCGATTTTTGGCCTTGTTCCTTGCATTTGCCCTGAACTTCATTCTTCTTTTCTACCGGGTAAAGCATTTTGTATTGAAACATTGTTTTCAAATGTTGTACAGATTGTAGCTGAATTATTAAGTTTTTAGGCCTACTAAGCATTATGACTTTCTGATCTTTGGCAGCATTAGATTTTATGGCTCATCTTGGTCTTTTGTTTTGTAAAGGTCTCTGATACTCCACCTGAAGGGGGTGAGATGGAGGGATCCGGACTTTCGGAGGGAAGCGGGTTGTTTGAGGGTTCTGGCTTGTTTGAGGGCTGTGGGGATGAAGCTGAAGGATCTGGAGCAGATGGAGGAGGAGAAGACGAGGAGGAAGATGTTCTACTTTATTTCTATTTAGAGGAGAGCACTGGATACATGCAGCCCACACTATCATTCCTAGCCATTCTCCATACAGTCATTTCATTTATTTGTATCATTGGGTACAACTGTCTGAAGGTATCACAAAACATACCTGCACTTTCTTTTTACAGTGTCTTGCAAAAGTATTCATGCCCCTTCGATATTTACACATTTTGTCTGTGGGATGCCTGATTCTTCAATCCAATGCAGCTTAAAGCATCCAAGGCAACAGGCTGCATTGGATTTTAATTGGGGTACCCCAGTAAAGATAAATGTACACCACACTTTTGAGTTTTATATTTGTAAGCAGGTATCATTTTTCATCACATTGTAACCTGACCAGATTTGGGAAAAAGAGGAATGAATACTTGTGCATCAGTGTTGAAGACAAAATTATTAGCTTGAATTTCTTGCAATGAGACAATTTTTAGCTTAAGTTTGATTTTACCAGATCCCGCTGGTGATCTTTAAAAGAGAAAAGGAACTTGCAAGAAAGCTGGAGTTTGATGGCCTCTACATCACTGAGCAGCCTGAGGATGACGACATCAAGGGCCAATGGGATCGTCTAGTCCTGAACACACCGTAGGGAGACCGGAGGAAAAAATGGCTGTTTCATTACAGATACTGTTAAATAATATCAGAATTATTAGGTTGCTGTTAATTCAGTTAATGCTTCATGTTGCTTATCTTTTCAGCTCTTTCCCAAACAACTACTGGGATAAATTTGTCAAACGAAAAGTGAGTAGATTCTTGATTATGGTGCAATAGAGATTTTATGCTCTCTAATATGTAACATACTGTCTGTGTCCAGGTCTTGGATAAGTATGGAGATATTTATGGGAGAGAAAGAATTGCTGAGCTACTGGGCGTTGATTTAGCCTCCTTGGATGTCAGTCAGCAACATGAGAAGAAACAAGAGGAGCCAGACAACTCTGTGTTTGCATGGTGAAGTAGAGCTTTGCTATAAAAGGACAAGAAAATGGGTTATATATTTACTTTGGACTGAAAAAAGTAATTATTAAACCATATTTTATCTTTTAGGGTGACTTCCATAGATATCAAGTACCAGATCTGGAAATTTGGAGTTGTCTTCACAGACGGGGTAAGAAAATGAGTAAATGTATATTTCACTCTGTGCTTTGTCCATCCCCTTGATACTTTATTTTCCTGTAGACCTTCCTTTATCTTTGTTGGTACCTGGTGATGTCCCTGCTTGGTCATTACAACAACTTCTTCTTTGCCTGCCATTTGCTGGACATTGCAATGGGTGTCAAAACTCTACGCACTATCCTGTCATCAGTTACACACAACGGCAAACAGGCAAGAGCAAAATAAAAACTTCAGAATGCATCTTTAGCTTTAGTTAGAATGTATTAGCTAATTGTTTTGTGCTGTGTGTTGCAGCTCATGATGACAGTGGGCTTACTGGCTGTGGTGGTGTATCTTTACACTGTGGTTGCTTTCAATTTCTTCCGCAAGTTTTACAACAAGAGCGAGGATGAAGACGAGCCTGACATGAAATGCGATGACATGATGACTGTAAACCACTGATTATTGCAAAAGACGGCTGTTTTTAATTATATATAACCTCCCAGTTTATGTTTATGAGGTTTTCTCCTGTGCAGTGTTACCTGTTCCATATGTACGTGGGGGTGCGTGCTGGTGGAGGAATTGGAGACGAGATAGAAGATCCCGCAGGAGATGAATATGAGCTTTATCGAGTGGTCTTTGATATAACCTTCTTCTTCTTCGTCATTGTCATTCTGCTGGCCATTATTCAGGGTAAACACATCCTGGATGATGGTTTTTAAATGAACAATATGTGAAGAAACTTGAAATGGAGAGAAACTGGCTGGTACCAGAATCACACTATTTTAAAAAGGAGCGCAAAGTAAAAAATCTGATCTTTTCCACTCAGTGAATGAACCGTAGCTAAGCTGGTCTGGCAACACTCTTTGGCATGGATGTCGTTACTGAGGGAAGAAGGTTTAAGTTGGCAATTTTCATGGGTATTTAAAAGAAAAAACCAAGACAGGTCCAGTTTCATTTAGGCTTGGAGGACGAGACTTTGAGCAGATCTGTGTCATCATTTTCAGCTTTCAAATGTGTTTTGTAGCTTTTACTTATGGCCTCTGGTCTCCTCCTAATACTTATGAACAGCAGCCTCTCATGGCAGGAAGGGCAGAAAAACTGTTGTTAAATCTTATTATATCATAAGCATTAAAGAGAAATCAGAAAAATCGGCAAAAAAAGCTCTGAACGGATGTTTTGCGTGGTTTTCAACTCCTATCATAATATATTAAAACCCTGCAGGTCTGATTATTGATGCCTTTGGAGAACTCCGAGACCAACAGGAGCAGGTTAAGGAGGACATGGAGGTACAGTATAATACTGTTATTGCTGATTGATACCTTAAAGTACATTTGGGAAGAGTGTTTATGTTCTTCATTGTTGATTGTTGTGCAGACAAAATGCTTCATATGTGGCATTGGAAGTGACTACTTTGATACAACCCCACATGGCTTTGAGACCCACACCTTTGACGAACATAACTTGGCCAACTACATGTAAGCCTCTCCTCTGTATTGCAGTGTTTGCACGTGCAGATGAGAACAGATTAATATTGGAGTTTTATTTTCAGGTTCTTCTTGATGTATCTCATTAACAAAGATGACACAGAACACACTGGGCAGGTCGGTCTGAAGTGTTTTCAATTTTTTATTTCGTTTTAAATTTTGAATTTTTGAATTCTTGTTCTTGCGTCCTCTGCTTGCAGGAGTCATACGTGTGGAAGATGTACCAGGAACGATGCTGGGACTTCTTTCCTGCTGGAGACTGTTTCAGAAAGCAATATGAAGATCAGCTTTCCTAATTGACAAATAAACAAAAAGTACTTTTGGAAGGAAGGGAAGATCATGCCTGAATTACACTTCTAATCAACCAGCAGGCCTAGCAGCCCGCTCACCTGTGTAACACACTTTTTCTAATGTTCTAGACCCAAACTTCCCGCCCTGTCGTCTGTTCATCCTTACGAATCATCTCTCCTGACCCATCCTCCTCATTCCTGCTTTAGGACCACTCATGTCCATCCAGTGTGGTTTATATCTAGAAGGGATTTTAATAGTTGCCAGTATGTAAGATTAAGTAAGCACACAATGCACATGTATGTAATAACATTAATAACGTTAGACGTAGCCGTAATTTTTACATTCATTACCAGTTTTTCCAAGTATCCATTTTTACTGTGTGATTTCTTAATTTATTTATTTCCAGTTTGGTCATTTTGAAATGTTGGAGTTTTATTCTTTATATAACCTTACGTGTGGATTTGTAGATAAATCTGTAAGCTTTCACGTTGTATTTTGGATTATACTCTGTTACATCATGCCTACCTGCCTGTAAGCCGTCTCTGACGCTGTAGATCATGGATCACTAGTGATGTGGCTGCAGCCTTCTTTTTTATTCAACAAATGATAATAAATGGTAACTAAATAATACTTGATTATTAGGTATTTTTAAATGAGAAATTATTTGTACAGTCACCACACACCTATATACAGAAGATTATAAAACAACATCTGCCAAGTCAAAATACCAGATTTTCTGATGTGAACACATGTAATCAGAATAAATCATTTCAGAAGTGTTCCTACTACTAATGTGTCAAATATATTATAAATATGGTGTCAAAATCTGGTCATTATCCTATCCTCAGTGACATGCAATTTCAAACAAGTGTTTGAAATTGACAGACTTTTGTAAGTTTTCTTCAAAATCATTTTGAAGAAAACTTCAAAATGCTTTAGCATAATAATAAAAAGGCTGCAATAACATTGAATAAGTGTGCGCGCATTAAATCTAATACTTTAATGAAGCGGACCCCAGTAGCTGGGCTGAATATGGAAGTAAGTTGACAACTGTTTTTTTTTTGTTTGCTTGTTTTATTTTGTTTTGTTTTCATGTTTGCTGTGGAAAGACAGCAGGAAGACAGAGGTGATTTTCTGTCACAATATTGTTTATTTATATTCAACCCTGATTTTGTGTATGTAAAATTGATCTGATAATAAAGAAAAACATGACAAAATCTCTTTCTCCATTGACTCTCTCTGCACACAGTGCAACAGTTTGCGTGCAGCAGATCATCACAACCCATTTTTACACCAATCTGCTGAGCTGTGGCTCTGCAGCATCCCAGCTGACCGAGGGGGATTAAGGGTGGGCATTAAAAACTCACATTGAATCTCATGTGCTCCAAACGTCCACAAATATTTCTGTCTGACAGCGCTGGACTGCGCGACACAGTCTGGAATCATGAATGTCTCGGGGATACACCACGGGGTGCTCAGGATGTACGGTGAGTAGAATCAGAGCAACAAAGATCTCTGTACTTTAGAGGAAAAATACAATCAACAACCAGATTCAGCTGTTGGGAAGTTTTGCAATCTTTACCATATTTTGTGTTACTTCACATGTATGATATCAAATGTTTATAAATCATTTTGTAAGAAATTTTGAATTGTTCAGCATTAATTGTGCAGTCCCAGTCATGATACATTTTTAGAATGTTCTAAAGCCAGCTTTTTACCGTATGCACTAAAAGGTAAAGTTGTTTTTTTAACTTTTCATGCAAAGTACAGCAGTTCTGTTGGTCCTTACACTTTACTTACATATAAATAGAACTTTTGAAATGAGAAAATCCATGTGGATTGATCGCATTCAGCGTCTACAGCCTCCTGATCCTCTCTCCATCTGACTTTCTCTAATCTAATCTGGTGGGATGATGGAATGACACAGTGTTCGTTCTTTAATCCACATGTACATTGCTCAAGCTGCCACTTTGATCGCTGAGGCCGCACCTAATACTTAAGGTTCACACGCAGCCTGGAAATGTATGCAGTTTGATTTGTTGTCCAATCTGGATAAGTGGGTCCTGAACTCAGTCTTAGGCACAAGGGGGAGTTAACTCAAATACCCAATAAAGAAATATCAATTTGAAAATTATTTATGCTGATTCACCTCAGTGGTCGACTCAATAAGACAGTTTCCTTTTTTAGATAAAAAAAAAAAACAGGGACTACCAATTGTCTTTAAAAGTCACCAAATGAGAGGCCAGTGGGAGCCAATGATTGAGCCCCGCTTGCTGTGTCGCCAGTACAGATCTGTGTGCAGCGAGCAAATTTCAGTTCAGTGTCTTTGTTATTTCACAACTGTCAACCTTATTTATTCACAACCGTCTTGTTTTTGTCATAACTTTCTTCCTTGTGTTTTTCCACAACTGCCTTTGTTGGGGGTTTTTCATGGCTGTCGACCTTGTTTTTTTCATAACTCCATTCTTTGTTTTTTCATAACTCCATTCTTTGTTTTTTCATAGCTCCATTCCTTGTTTTTTCATAACTCCATTGCTTGTTTTTTTATAACTCCATTTCTTGTTTTTTCATAACTCCATTCCTTGTTTCTTTCACAACTCCATTCGATCCTTCCTTTCTTCATTCTTTCCTCCTGTTTTCCTTTTGTCTTCCCCTCGTTTCCAGACTTCCTATTGGTCCTTTCTGCCTCATGTTCTTTCTTATGCCTTTTAATTAACTTCTTGTTATCATCTTTTCTTCTGTTCCTTTATCCCTTTCTTTCTTGTCTCTCCTTCACCCCCTCCTTCTATTCTTCCTTTCTCATATTTTTGTGTGCTTCGTTCTTTTCTTTCATCTGCAGAGACATTTACATCAGAGGAGATGTCACATCAGTTGTCACATTTTTAATATTTGTATCTTAAAATAACAGGATTTGGAGGAAATAACTAAAATTTAGGATGTGCAAAAGTCAGAAAGTCTTACCTGAAAAACATGTAGGAACCTTGAAAACTGTTCTTTGGGCATCTTTGTTCAAGCAATTACTCAAAATGCCCTGTGTATTTTCATCTTTTTTTCCTGAAGGTGGATTCATTTTCAAACAGTGGAAGAAACGTTTTTTGCGTCTGACTGCTGAAGGCAGTCTCTTCGTATGCCATGATGCTCTGTCTCCACCTCACCAGATTGTACTGCTGCAAAGTCACTGTGAGACAATTGTTGAAGGCAAGGAGATCCTGGACCTGCCAAAGTTACCTTCCGGCGCGTCCAGGGACAGCTGCTTCGCTCTGATCCTCACCCAGAATAAGTACCTGCTGCTGCTGACTGACACCCCCACAGACTGCAGGTCAGACGGACTGTGTGCTTTTACATTGTCGTATTGGAGTTGACATTAAATGTTGCTATTTTATAAAATGATGTTCTTTTTCATAAGGCAACATTGCTACATTTGATGAAATATTTATATTTTTTAATTAATGGCACACAGCACACATATTACTGTATAGAAGACTCCTTTTTGTAGGTAAAGATCATATCCTCATATTGGCACCTCTTGTAAAGACCTGCAAAAAGCCTTCAAATAATGTAATCTTTCTATTATCACACGTTTTTTTTTTTTTTGAAAGATCTTTGATTTGAACACAAACACTGGGAGGTAAAAAATAACATGATTTTTTTTTTTTTTTAAATACATAAAATTATTTGTGAAGCAATTATAGACACCCCTAGCAATCTATATATAAATAAATGTGACTTAAGCAATTTTTAATCTCATACTATTCCTTCAGGTGTTCAGTGCCAGCAAGATTTTCAATAGTAATTTATGACTGTCTGGTTTCTTTTGGATAAATTATGGCATGGCAAAGTGCCATAATCGCCATAATTGGCGCTTGGTATTTTAACATAGGTCAATAGTAAAATAATGTTTTAATATTAAATATCAAAAATATTTAGTATTAATTATTTTTAATGCTAAATATTTTATTCAAAGTTCCTCCTTTTCCCAAATGGGGGGTTGGTTTACAATCTATTGTCAAGTCACAAGCAGTTGTGTTTCATAAGATCCCACGCAGCTTCGCATGGGAGAGTCACATTCTATTGCCGCGATTGGTTTACCACCTGTGGATTGGGAGACAATGGCTGTCTGCAGCATTACTCTGGGGTGTTAAAGCAGGATGACCTGTGTGAAGCCAAAACACCATTAATACTGCACAAAGGAGGAAATTTCAGTTACCTGCTCTTCAAAAGTGAAACGACAAAAAAAATATGATGAGAATAAGGCAGGAGTAGCTTTTTCTATCCATCTTATTTACGTGAAGACATTGCGACTACAACATAGCCTGAATTTGCCCTTGTCAGAGCGATCGTTAGAATGCTAAAATGACTAAAATTGTGACAAACACTTGTAACGAGAAGTCAAACGTATTTATTCAAAATCGTCATTAGCATGGGTTGCCAGTAACTGAAGAGGCATTGCATCTTGTTTCAATTTATCTAAATGTATGTGTGGATTTTTATGCTGCTTTTTGTTGAGGCTAACAAAATATATATTTTTTTGATCACCTTTCAGTCAGTGGCTAAACGTGCTGAAGAAAGTCAAAATGGTGAGTTAACGATTTACAGTTTGGATAACGCTTTTGGAGCTGTATAGTCATAAAAAAAAACTTCCTTTAGGTGCTTCCCAGTATTGGTTTGGCTCCGTCTTACATTACCTGTTCTATCAAAATTCAGCCTGCTTACAGAAAGTAACAGTTGTAACTCTTGTACAAAGGACATAGATGTCTGTACTTATTAAACAGCCATTGCATAAAAATGTGATGACAATTTGCAAGAAAAATGTGCATTATTGAGGAACAAAATACTTCCAAAGCAAAGTCCAGTAACGTTCTGCAAAAGGCCTGAGGAGTTGAATATTTACTAAATGTTAAAGAGTTAGAGGAGGTAATTAGATTTCAAAGAAATGTTATTGGTAGGGATGACAGGTTATTGTATTTATTGTTTATCATTTAAAGGGAAAAAAGAACATAATAACTGGGACTTATCATTGAGATGACAGACTCTAATGTTGTAATTTGCATATAAAAATGGCTTCAAGGTTGATTTTCTTACTATTCTTCAACTAACTGGTTTCATGGCAGCACCAATGTTTGTCCATTTTTTATAAATAGGATTCAATGCAAGGTACATAGTAGTAGTTAATGTAACATGTGTACTGAAGTAGTGCACTAAGCAGTGGTTAAATTACAGCATTTGTGTTTGTCATAAGACTTGGCATCAACTTTAAAATCCCCAATCAGTTTTTTTCACTGACCACTATTTTTGCAGGTTAATGTAGCAAATTGAATTTCTGCTGTCATCTTATTACTGTTCTCTGTATTACTCTTACCTACAGAGTCTGTCGTCGCCCCTCAGCCCTTGTAAGCGCCATCAGGTTGTTCCCCCACGCATTACTCTTCAAGACCTTGTCCCTGAGCAAATTCTGGACAAAGATCCGCCAACTCCACCTGTAAGTGACACAGAGGCACCCTCTCCAGGACCAACAAGCAACACTTCTCCAAGGGAGAATTGTGAGTTTAGACATTATTTTCATGCATTTTGTTACAATAAAGATAAGAAAATAAATATAAAATGATCTAGAAAAAAACGCTTAATCCAACAGGCAGAAATTCCCCTCAGACAAAGAATTACAGACGGGATGCACAGGCGGTGGGATGCCTGCGTCACGGCACTCTCAATAATGCGCAAGCGATGAAGGCTGTTTATATGCTGATGGGAGGGGCTGCTGCCTCCTCTGCCTTGGGTTACCTCGGAGCATGCTCATCCACTAATCTGGACGTCAAAGCCGACCTGGCTGCCAACACGGACTTCACCGGTACAGGACCTGTGGGGGCGTACGACCTCGGTAGCTCCTCACTCAACTCCCCCCATTTCAACAGCTTTGACTTTGAGGTGGGGGACTCTGATTTTGATGCTTTTGATTGTGGTGGGTTTACTTTTTAAGAAGCCAAGCCCTAGATGAAAATAGATGGGCTCCGTTTTTGTTTTATGTCACAGTGAAAAATCCAAATGGAGTCTTGGAGTTCAGCCCGCTGTTTGCTGAAAGCTGGTTTGGTATTCTAGTGCTGCACATTTGCCGGATTTAACGGGCAGAGAAGACAAATGTGAGCACAAAAGTTACAAAGTGGTGAAAGGATGAACAGATCTGAGTGATTAATCTGAAGTCGATCGCAATGAAGAACTCACTCTCACTGCCATGTTGTATTATTCTTTAAAAAACAGATACCAGGCCAGAAAACTATATTGTTGTGCATTTTTTATGTGTGTCAGGCTGTTTATGTTGTGAATATTATCATTCTGTTTCGTCTACAACAGTGATAGTACATTTTAATAAAAGTGAGTAATCTGTCTCTTTTACACTGGTGATGCGGTGTATTACATGAAGTTTAAGGAGCGTTATTGTATAACCCTCACTGGATTAAAATTGATTTAGTAACCTCAGACACCAGAGAAACCACAGAGCTCATTTAAAACTTTTTGTTTCCTCACAGTTAAATTGCTTCACTACAGTCATCCACTTGTTGTCATCCTGTGGGTCTACTGTTTGTTCCATGAAAAAACTTGATGTGAACTAATTTATTTAAGAATAAAGCTGGTTTTGGAACTTTGTTGAGCTTGTGTTTTCTCATTCTTTATTTAGCAAATGATTTATGTGCGAAGTCCTTCACTAAAAAAAAGTAAAGCTTCTGCTGTATCATGTAGCACTTCTGCAGAAAGAGATTTGAAACGTGTACTGATGATTTAAATTAAGGAACAAAAACAGTGATATGAAATTAAGTTGTTTGCATAAATGGCCCCCTAGGAGGGCTGTCCTTCTGCTGCCCAACAACAAGTTAAAATGCAATAAGTTCTCTCAGATAACTCAAATTCAAGCAATAATACATAATCCAATGAACACCAAGAGGAAAGTAATGATAGTTAAGTCTGCAGAATGAAATTATTTTTTAGTTATTTCTCCAGTGAGGAGGATGAAGTTAGGAGAACTGTTGGCAGTAAATGACAACAACACATTGTCCACCCCAAGGATTCACAAAGGCTCTGTGGGAAGCCCAGTCTGCATGTGATTTGAGACAGTGGTGACAAAAAGAATGCTAGTTTAGATGTGAATGAATTGTGTTTCCTTCCTTGCCTGCTAATGCACATGTGTAGCAATAGTCTTTGTTCTCGAAACAAATATGTTTTCTAAATATCAGCAAGTCATGCAGTGGTTGTCTAAATCATAGCGGGAATTGATGGAAGAGTCTCACTTCTACACACATGAACGATCCATGTTTTACTATTGAGGGCTTTCACTGAACTACAGCAACGTAAGCTGTCAAAACACCATCTGTCACACCACTCAGACTCTAACAAGAACGTGCTGTTTGGCCTTAAAAAGTCTCTGAAAGCTAATGCTAAACATGTGGTGGATGGGAGAAGTTAAAATACAAAATTACAATCAGCTTTAGTAAAACATGGTCTTAACTTATCTCAGTGGTTCAGCTAATTATTGTAAATAGAACCATAAGGAAAGTCAATTGGAAGTTGATTAGACGTTAATGCCTGACATTAATCTCTGAAATTTAGCAATCTTACAAATCTCTAGAAGTAGCAGCTTTAATAATTTCTGCATTTTAAGCAATAGCAATTTTTAAAAAAGAAACTATGAAAATGGGGCAGAGATCATTGCTGTTCCAAATGATACACCATCATTGTATATATGGGAGCACAGATGACCTTTTATGCAGGCCGAGCTCAAAAGACAGAAACATGCTTTTAAAATTGTTAAATATATCTGTGAAAATGATGATTCTGGACGATTGCTATAGTTCTATCAATATATGTAATAATTCTGGTACCAAAGTATGAGAAATTGTTCCCTTAAGATAGTTAAAGTGAATAAGCTCCGGTTAACTCCAGTATCAACACTTTATTGCAGTTTTCATGAAAACTATTACCAGTTAATGTTTTATAACTCCACCAAACTGTGGTAGAGTGATAAAGGAAAAGTGCAAATAAGAAAAACTAATTAATTGTTGCTCTTATTAACAAATCAGAGATCTATGATTTCCACTCAACAGCATTTTCTAGATTTTTGCAAGAATCAGAACAACAGGCAAATATTTGTTACAAGCGCTCGGAGTCTGTTCAGTCTGTTCTAACAAGGCAACAAACGTTACTATCTAGTACACCAGGGTTAACACTTGGAGGTGTCACATTTCAGATTTTCCTCAGAGATCTGGGAACCATCATCTCCAGCTCAGACAAACAGCATTGTAACTCTTCTATTAGAATACTGACAAAGACCAAACCTTGAACCTCGAAGAGAACTCCATCCTTATTTCTATGTCATACTTCAGGCATCTCTGAACCCTCCCTAAATTCCAGCAAGGGTAAGAAATACAATAGGCTCACACATAAATCTAGCTGCATGCACTTTTGACCCTTCTTCACAGTCCAGTCTGTAAATTCGCAAAGCTTCAATTTGTCTGTGATGACACACTTGTCCACTGGGAACAAATGCACATGTTATGTTACTGAGAAAACGTGTTCTTTCACTTTCACTGAGAAAACCCAAAATCCAAAATTGAAAGTAATTTTTTCCCCCATGTACATGGGGTTGTGACATATTGTATGCCTCTAGGGAGTAAGTAGCAGAACATCAAGCACACATTGCTTGTTCACATGTAGATGAAATGCCTCAGTCAGAGTCATTGTCAGATTTAAAACAAAGATGAAAAATTTGTTACAAACTGAAGAAAACAGGGAAGATTACAGGGATGTCTCTTCACCTGTTTTACCTCTTTCATAAAAGAGATCTCACCGTTTCTCAATTTTTTAATTAAATATATTCGCACCTGTTATCCACAAATGACTACAATAAAATATCCTCAGAAGGAAATTGCAATCACATCAGAATTTCTACCTGTCTTGTAAATTGCCTTGAGAGGATATACTCTAATTTAACGTACAAAATGTTAAGATGCACGTGAAGAAAAACGAATCAACAAAAAAAATGTACTTTATAAAACATCTGTTACAAAGTAATTATACCTTATAGAGAATTCCGTCTTTACTCTTAAGGTTGAAAACCTATAGTCAGGATTAATGTTTGCATTTTCTTCTGACATCTTGTGAATGTTTTCTAACAGGCCAAAAAAAACACTCTGCACTTACTATTTTCTAAATGTACTATCTAAAACAACTTCCAAAAAGTGTTTTGCAAAGATCGACATTACAACATAATGATGTTTGTGCTCTAGTTAATTTTTAAAAAAATATTTGTTTTAAGCGCTGTAGTGCAAGTCCTAAAAACGTGTATTTGCTGTTTCTCACAGTCTGGCCCCGCCTCTCTGGTTGACTGTGGTGCGTCGCGGCAGCAGCAGTGGTAGCTGGGCCCTCCCTCTGTCTCTGCAGATAAGTATTCGCAGCCTGCTATCCCAGGCATGGATGTCGGTTGCAGCGAGACATGGCAGTGCGACATTATACTCTCGACATTAATCTCTCCACGCCGGGTAAGATGCTTGGGAAAAGTCTCCAGAAGTTGCGTGTTTATTCAGCGTACGGCCCCTGCACCCAGGCTGCATGTTAGCTAGCCGGCTGAGCAGCTAATATTGACTTGCTATTTTGTAATTGCCCTTCAAAACTGCAGGTTGGGAGTGATTTAGACGGAATTTAGCTCGAGCATGTTCGGTACATTTTGGTTTGAAGGTTAAAGTTATTGTGGACAAACATTTTTACGTTTATATGCTGCTGCCTGTTATGCACTTGAATGTTATGGGGGATTTTCCTCGCAAATTTCCGAGGCACTGGTCAGCGGCTCGATGCTCGTCTTGCTAACAATGTGAATAAAGCATGTTCAATTCTGCGCTGTCGCAGAGGAAGTAGTCCCCCTTCCGCTGTTTTTGTAGTTTTGCTGACCCCAAAACCTCGCTGTTTAAAAAAACATTTACAGGTACCAATGTCACAACAATTGACTATATTAAAAAGTAAAAATAATAACCTGCCATTGTGCTATTATTGATGGACAATTTTAAATTCAAGATATTAGAAATATTTTTCCCCAGATTTTTAAAATAATATATTTATTACTAAAGTACATTTAGGAGACCCTTTTATATAATTTTTGATAAAACCTACGCATGGTATTTTATAGATGAAATACAAATTATGTACAATTATTCTTAACTTAAGTGACATTAGCCATACGGCTGGCTTTAATATGCCCGGCAATTGAAAAAACATGTACCATGAGATAATTATTTTATAAGTGAGTTAGTTATAAAATAAGGACGGCATAAATTTAAACCTGCAAAAAAAAAAAAAAAAAAAATCTTTTGTAACTGTTTACCTGTAATTGAAAAGTCTATCTATCTATGACAAAAAGGGTATTCAATTATTACCGATTCAGATGTGACTTTATTAATGTGCCAGACTGCTATAATTTCTCCATTGTTTTCCATCTTTCTGTTTCTGTCTATCTCAAGTCGACTCAACCTCTGTAGTGCCTGGTCTGCTGTCCATATTTCATGAGCAGGAGCTGTCAGAGACTATCCATGACACAAATGGGCATGGATATCTGGCTACATTTGTTGGCAAGAATGGGCGGTAAGCAAAGCAAGAAAGCAACTGTATATGACACTGATGCTGAGGTATCCAGAGCAGAGGTCGCGCTGGACTTTTTTGTTCTCCGTCATCTTGACCGAGTATTAAAATAAATCGGTCATGTTCTATTTTTACCCATTAAATTATAGTCATATTAACATAGGCTATACTTAGCCGCATTTTTATGCGGTTTAGTTAATATTCACGTAGTTTAACCGAAACCAGATCCCATCACACATAAAGCAGATAAACGCATCTAACTTTTTTGTCTGCAGTGACAAAAATCACTGTGGCCCCAATAACTTATAATAAATTAAATTAAAGACTCCACTTTAATTACCAACCCTTCACTGTCCTGAACGCACAGCGTCACAAATTCCTCCTGGTCCGCATCTGCAGAGAAATCTGCGCTAGTTCATCAGTCAGTTAGATCTGCCTGATCCATTGAACTCTGCAAGTTTTTTTACCCTGTGTGCGGTCCGGACGTGCGCTTTTATGAGGATTTTTTTTTTGCCTGGTTTTGCTTCTCCAAAACAAACAAATGTTACGTTTGTCACGCTTGTCCTGAGCGCCGCTCTCCTTCTGGGTGCGGGAGGGTAATGTGAACAAAAAAAGGCTCCGTTTGTTAAAACCGCAGGATGAGTTAAGTTTAATTCTTCTCAGCGGCGGAGCCCGCATTGGTTGTGCAGCCGCAGTGCACTACGCATGTTGCGGTCTAAATAACGTCTTCACCATTATTTATTTCCTCAAGATAAACTGCCAGCTCCTCTGTTTAGACTATAGATAGATTAACACAATGTTGCATTCTGAACTAGAATTAAAGGCGCCATTTCTACCAAAGGTTTGGAAAGCGTCCGGTCCATAACTCTGCAACAGGCTGTCAGCTCCTGGTCAGAAAGATGCATTTAGTTCAGTGTCCATGAGACGATATTCAAGGATTTTTTATTGATTGATTTTAGTTTCTTCTGCGATTAACTCTTTGTGTAAAGTCTATAAGGTCTGCGCATGTGCACCAGTCAAGGGTGTTAATTATAACCTGTCAAAATGACCTACGGGCTCCAAATTTTCCCGTCATCTAAAAAAAACAAAAAAAACGGTCAAATACGAAAAATATTCGGTTAACGCAATCTCTGTTCCAGAGCTTATTTTCGTTTCTAATCCGTCAAATTTTAAACCAAGAACAAGTTGGCAGCAATTTATTTTAACATCTGCATTACACAGTTTAATTAGGTCAGTGAGTCTAGTGAAGGTGAATTAAGTTTTATTCCTCATAATTTTCAACATGCTATTCTTTGGTACCATCTGGTGACCAAAAGTAAGAAGTCTCGCTTGGATACGCAACTTACTGTGCTGATTTATTATGACTGCCTGAGATATTGAGTCATTGTGTTGCTTTGAATATCCATTTTTTAAGATAAAAAAAACATACTATTATTGTTAAATAATATCGATAAATGAGCTTTCCAATGATGTGCAGTATTTGGCTCTGTTTGACAGTTGCTTCTGTCTCAGTTCAGCACTTTTTTTGTTACTTCATAACAAATAAGTGCTCTTAATAAATCTTGCAATAAAAATTGTTTAACTCCTTCTTAAAGTGGTTCTGACTTGGCTCTCACTTTGTGGAAATTTAAACTGATTCTTTCTCAGAACCAACATCAGCCCAGGTTAAATGCTCAATCTGTTTTTGTCACTGGGTATTTGACCAACTTTTGAATCAGAATTGAAAAGTACCATTTAAAGTATTCTTTGTGAATGAAATCCTTTACTCTGAACAGGATTTAGTGATGTTTGAGCCCTCCTCTTTTAGAGGGTATGCTCAGAAATTGAAAGGTAAACTGAGAGGAATCTTGGTTTTACATTTACTTTAGATATTTTCTTAAATCAACTGATTGCATTAGTGGCAAGCAAGGTTAGTCCAGTGTGAATGTTTGAATTTAAACCTTCAGGCTACTGTTCCCTGAATTGGAAGTAAAAATTGTTGTCTCTGTTGGAATAGAAGTGGGGTTAGACGTAGTTTTATGTTATGGGTGGAGTATCATCTCAACAATGAAAGGTTTTATAACTTTGCATTATTAAATCTTGTTTACCAGGCTCGTTGTTCTGCGTGTGCACTCCCATGGGTTGGTCACCATCGATCTGCAGTGTCATGAAGATGACAACATTGCACAGCTAGACAATGTAAGTGATCAAAAGCAAAACAAAAAACGTGGAATTTCCATTATTAAATTACTGTACTTCAAGCTTGTCATGGCGTACAGTTTAAAAAGCAAGACTTGATGTGAACAACAGCTGTGCACAGACTTTCTTTTTTCATTTCCTCCACAGCTTTTAAATGCACTGGAAAAGAAGTTAAAAGTTCTGTTAAATGGAAATATTACAAGGATTAAAAGGTAAGGGTCCTGGTTCTCATGATGTGTCTCCATTTTGGATGTTTGAAGACTTTATTTCATCAAGGATCTGTCCTGTAGTAACTTATTATTTTCATTTTCCCTCCAGGCTTCCAGTCTTGGTACGAGGAGCAAAAGTTGACCGATACTGGCCCACAGCTGATGGCAGACTGGTGGAGTATGACATTGATGAAGTGGTTTATGAAGAAGATTCTGCATACCAAAACATAAAGATATTGCACTCAAGGCAGTATGGAAATATCCTAGTCCTTGATGGAGATGTCAGTAAGTATTTATATAATAAACTAGTACACACAAGAAAGCTCATTTAGACATCTGATTACTTTTTAAAAAATGTTAATAGAAGGCAACAAACGGGACAAATGGACACTTTATGTTATATTTCTGTTCATTAATAAAAGTATTTTTCATTGTGGACAAATGTGCCTATTATTGGTAACTTCAGCTTCACTGAGGATAGCTTTGCACAAAACTGCATCTCATTTGTTAATAATTGTACATAACTGATGTGTAAATGTTATGTTGTCATTGCAGACCTGGCAGAAAGTGATTTGGCGTACACACAAGCCATCACAGGTAATGGAAGAGAGAATTATGCAGGGAAGGAGGTGCTGATATTAGGAGGAGGTGATGGAGGCATCCTCGCCGAACTGGTCAAACAAAAGCCAAAGATGGTCACCATGGTGGAGATATCCTTCTGAGATTGTATTCTGTTTTTTCTGACTTTAACACCCAAAATGAAAGTAAGTCGACATCTTAACATGGAAATATTGCAAGGATTAATATTCTTTTGTTGGTTTTGTGTTTTGTATGGTTTTTAAGGTTGATTTCTATTGTGCAGCGCTTTGTGATTTTATGTCTGTGAAAAGCGCTTTATAAATAAACTTTACTTACTTACTTACTTACTTACTTAACCTGACTCCTCCTTGACGAGGCATGCACATTGACCAGAAGGTGATCGATGGATGCAAGATGTACATGAGGAGGACTTGTGGGAATACCCTGGACAAGCTGAGGGGCGATTGTTACCAAGTGAGTTGGGAAAATAATGATCTATTGGGGAAAATTCATTGCCATCTCACAACTGTGATGCAAAATAGAGTTTGGTACAAGTAATGTTTTTATTATTTGCTTCTTTAGTTTAAATATTCTATTTAGCATTGTTTAATAACTAGGGTGTAACTAACTTTGAATATAAATTTGTTTTAACAATAATGTATTTATTGCTGTTTGTATTAAACCAGATGATTGTGCATTACCTGGTTTATATATGCCGAAGATGCTTTCAATGTTAAATGTTGATTTTTATGTGTACGCATGTTGTTGCGTTTAAAAACAGGAAATGCTGACCGAGGTGCTTTACAGTAAAAGTTTTCTGAATGTTAAATACCTAAAAGTAAATGTCAAAGATTTTACTGTCATCAACATGTGTTGTGAATTGCAGATTCTGATTGAAGACTGTGTCCCCTTGCTGAAGAAGTATGTCCAGGAAGGAAGAACATTTGATTATGTAATTAATGACCTCACTGCAATCCCAATATCTACTTCACCAGAAGAAGGTTTCTGTATATCCATTAATTCATTGCACAAGCTGTGGCAACATATGCATAAAATAGAGAAGTCGTGTTTAGTCTTTTCTCTGAAACTGTGTGCTCTTTGCAGACTCTATGTGGGAATTTCTACGTCTCATCTTAGATCTGTCAGTGCGCGTCCTGCACCCCAAGGGGAAATACTTTACACAGGTCAGTTGGGTTTTTTGCAGTATCTGCAGAGTTTAGAGTGAAGCTGCCAATGAAGCAGTTAAGCTTATCAAAGAGTCTGAAAGCTTTGTCAAAAGATAATGTAAGAGAAACTGGCAAGTTTGCTCCAAATTACAAAATGGATGTCTAAAGACTTTTCTGTTTGTTATGATTATAACAATTGGAAAACAAGTGATATTACGTTCCATAATACACAGTAAACATGTTTGACAAAAACCAACCAGCCAACTTTCAAGCATAATGGTGAAGATTCAGGGTTGTTTAAAATCATATGAACAACACAATGCAATCCAAACAGAGCCTTCAGACCTTAACCCAAAAATAATAATTTGTTCCAATGTATGTTGACTTCATGCTGGGGGGTTTTCCCAAGCATAGTCAGGCAATTTTACAAATGAAGTATTAACTTCAAAGAGTAATACTTCAAAGTAGGGATGCACTGATATAAAGTTTTACTGATATATTTCACAACCTTTTTGACAGCTTGAAAAAGACCACACACAATTCACCACCGTTTCTCCTCTTCAGTTAAACTCCCACAATCCTCCTCGTTATCACCAATACTGTCACATGACGAAACAAATAACATAACCAAACTCCTGCATTCAAATGGCAACAAGATGGAAATAAATATCGGTTGCTAATATCGGCCCAGTTTTATTTATCGGATCGATACTGATAAATTGAAAAATGAGTAATATATCAGCTGATACCGATGGAGATAGAATGCAGTAAACTTTTTTTTTTTTTATATGTGCATCGTAACTTTTTTTTCTCTTCCATTTTTACTCCATCAGGGTAACAGCGTGAATCTGAAAGAGGCGCTGAGTCTATATGAAGAACAGCTGGGAAGGCTCTCATGTCCTGTAGATTTCCGAAAAGAGGTGGTGTGCGTACCCTCCTACCTGGAGCAGTATCCTTTATTTTTACCCCCCCAACCATGGGTTTAAATGATGACATGCAGATCAACATGTCATAAAAACACTTAATATTGAAAAGACTCTTTTTGTTGGCAGCCCTTAATCATCCTTTCAGATGGGTTTTCTACACTGCATGGAAGAAGTGAAGACTTCCAGTTTTCTCTAAGATTCCAAGCAGCTGGAATGTGAACGTTTGAATTCCCTTCTGCTTTTCACTTAGGCTTGAATGTGTGGTCAGACTGAACATGACATGAACACGGAAGGCTTGGAAAATGTTTATTAAATAGTTACTGACTTGTTCGTAAGGTTTGTTACACCAACCATTAACATAGATCGATCTTAAAAGTATCTGTTAATAACTGCCAACGTGCTGAGAGACTACTTCTCAGGTGACGAGTTGTGATTACATCCAACTTTCAGGCTCTTCTTGGATATAAACAGGTTTACTATTAAGGTTTATGAAGCTGATTTACCGAATGAGAACATCATTGCTGTGTATGTTTATTTTCTTGAGTTAATACAGTGAGTTTCGTCAGAGTCTGAAGGAATTGGGCTGCTTGGGGTTGAGACCTCATCTTAATGCTCTGTTCTTAAGCTTGATCATCCCGGTGAAGTAAAACTTGGAGGGAATAGGCAGACCTCAGTGTATCCATTGCGAAACCAGCAAACTTCTGTTTTGTGATGGTGAAACACTCCACCCTATTTTAAGCCGGTTAATGTGAAAGGGAACATGCAAAGGTTGCTGTAAATTCAGTCTGATCTTATTTGAAGGTGCACATGAATAATATTTTTTATCAATGCCATCGAATCCTTCTCCTGCTCCTTAGGTTTTGATTGTTTTATCACTGTTTGCTGCAACTATTTTTGTGTTATTAGATTTGACCCTGACTTGCATGTCTTCTGAAGAAACTTTTACAATTTATAAACACTGATCTGGTACACTGACAATGTGGCAACTTTGCCCACCATATGCGTGTACTCTTATTTTAAACCTTGAGTTGTGAGCCTGATGTAAGTTGTTTTTAAGTTTGTTTTTTTCTCCTTTTGTTTCTGCCACTGAAATACGATGCATCTCTTTCAGTGTTATATCCAGGCAGTGTGGTTCATCCCCAGTGAATGCTAAGTGTTGTAGTCCAGGTGTGCTTAAAAGGGAAATTATTCCTCCTCATTGTTGCCATCGTTGTGCTTGTGCTGGTTTTTTATGTTCTGTTTTTAGCATCTTTGATTTCTCCTGATAAGTATATTGGGTGCATGCTGAGGACTGTGAATGTAGCTTACATATATATACAGTACACAGCCCATTAGATGGACGCTCTGGGACATTTATTTATTCATTACAAACTCACCAAATGCTGTTCTGAAACTGTTTGACCATCTACAATTAAAGAGTTTTGGGGGAAATGGTTTCTGTTTTTTTTCCTTAAGTTTCATATTTATAGCAAAAAATATCAAATATTTGGAGCTGTCGAGTAAATATGTTGCAACACACATTGCATTGTAACTGGATGCCTCACTGCTTACACTTATGTGAAGAAATGCTGAAATAAACATAAAAAATGGATATAATAAGCCTCTTAACAAAGCCAAGTCGTTCTGTCCTGGCTGCAGCTTTTTTGCAGACAGGAACTTCACAATGTTGTCCTGCTTCGCTTAGCTTCTGTTGTGCTTCCGTTTTCTTCTGATATTTTCAGTGAAATTGTAAGATGCACAGAGAAATCGTTTGGTGTGTTTGCGGTTGTTAAGGTTAGCCTGAAGACGGCACCGCGCTCCAGATGTTTCTGGCACACAAAATGTCTGAAGCATAGTGCGGTTTCTCAGCAGACAGACTTAAGTTCGATCCAACAAAACTTAAACTTGTCTGAAACATTAAACTTTATAGACAATTCTAGGATTTACTATGTTTTTCTATTATTTTGTTAACAAGCGGGTAAAGAGAGATTTGAGTGATTTATCCACCATTTTTCAGTGTTTGTGATTTCACCAGCAGCAGTATAGAAAGCTTGTGAAGTCAGTTGACCAACATGACTCAGATTTATGGAGTGAAAATAGTGTCAAAAAGATTTGTGTGTGCGTAAAATGATTTGTGCGTGCGTAAAATGATTTGAGACACATATATCCAAAAAGTTCTGTCATATTAATAAACAGCTGAAATATGAATGACCGAAGTTAAATATTTGCCAAAAAAAAAGACAACTGACAAAAAGACAGGTCAATCTGATGGAGTGAAAATAGTGTCAAAAAGATTTGTGTGTGCGTAAAATGATTTGTGCGTGCGTAACAGGATTTGTGCGTGTGTAACAGGATTTGTGCGTGCGTAACAGGATTTGTGCGTGCGTAAAAAGATTTGTGCGTGCGTAACAGGATTTGTGCGTGCGTAAAAAGATTTGTGCGTGCGTAACAGGATTTGTGCGTGCGTAAAAAGATTTGTGCGTGCGTAACAGGATTTGTGCGTGCGTAAAAAGATTTGTGCGTGCGTAACAGGATTTGTGCGTGCGTAAAAAGATTTGTGCGTGCGTAACAGGATTTGTGCGTGCGTAAAAAGATTTGTGTGTGCGTAACAGGATTTGTGCGTGCGTAACAGGATTTGTGCGTGCGTAAAAAGATTTGTGTGTGCGTAACAGGATTTGTGCGTGCGTAACAGGATTTGTAAACCTTAAAAATAAAATACATGTTGAAAAAGTACACACAAATCACCTGGTACGCACACACAAAACTGCAGTTACACACAAATCCGGTTACGAGTGCACAACTATTTTTGAGACTCATTTCACGCCTCGGTGGAAGCTCCAAGATTTGTGTGTAGATGGTGCGTTTACATGCTAGTAAAAGCTGGGACATCTGAGTTTTCTTCGGAACTGTTTCTTTTTTCCACAGTTCAATACATATTTCTCTCTTTACTTGTCTCGTGGCTTAGACATATTTTTGTGAGAGAAAAATACATATGTCATTACACCCACGTCTACTTTTTAATACTATAAGATTGTTTATATATGAATCCGCATTTGGGACCTATTCAACTGTAATTACTTGGGTAAAAAATTCAACCACTAGGTGGCGGAAGTTTATTCCGCTCTGACTGGGAAAAGCCTTCATTCAAACTGAGAGAAGAAACAAGAGAATGGCGGGTCAGCCGAGTGATCGTGTTCGTGGTTTACCGTCCGAAGTTAGTGGATGTTAAAATTTGCACGTTTTCCTGACCGTTGTAATGCGTATTTGTTAGATTATTTCAGATTACGTTTTACGTTTCAAGTAGTTCGACCCAAAGTTCTCGCCCTTCTATGTTAGCAATAGCTCATGTCTACGTTAGCTAAGCTACTATTAGCCCTCGATTAGCATCGGTCCAGTTTAAAACAGAATCTTCCTGGCCCATTACAGCCATGTCTACGTTTATCACCATGCTCAGCTATTTTTATGATGCTGACAATAATGTAGGCTTAGGTGACGTCTTTTATTATTTGAAGGATTCATCCCAGTTCTCCTCACTAATTGTAGTTTTTGATTTAAATTTTTTTTTAGTTCTGCTACAGACTTATGTTTCGTCTATCACCTGTATATTTTATATCTTACTGTAATCACTTAAGATTTACTCTTCTCTACATTTCTTCCTGGAATATGATGGTCAATGCTTTCGTACCAGAAATAAATACGTAGAACATCTCTTAACAAATGTACAAATGTATTCTATGCCATACAGATACATCTGCACCGTTTTTTATATTAGATTCATGCAGATCATCAATATTTCAAATTTTGAAAATATTGCCTCATCCAACACTGAAGCCTTTGTAAGCAGCTGAATATAAGTGTAGTAACTCGGCTGAATCTTTAAAATATTAATATTTCTGTTACTTCATTATGAGCAAACCACATTTCTCATTACTTCCAACGTAGACATAGCTGTAATGGGCCAGGAAGATACTGTTTTAAACTGTACCGATGCTAATCGAGGGCTAATAGTAGCTTAGCTAACGTAGACATGAGCTATTGCTATAGAAGGGCGAGAACTTTGGGTGGAACTACTTGAAATGTAAAACGTAATCTGAAATAATCTAAAAAATAAGCATTACAACGGTCAGGAAAACGTGCAAATTTTAACATCCACTAACTTCGGACGGTAAACCACGAACATGATCACTCGGCTGACCCGCCATCCTCTTGTTTCTTCTCTCAGTTTGAATGAAGGCTTTTCCCAGTCAGAGCGGAATAAACTTCCGCCACCTAGTGGTTGAATTTTTTACCCAAGTAATTACAGTTGAATAGGTCCCAAATGCGGATTTATATATAAACAATCTTATAGTATTAAAAAGTAGTCGTGGGTGTAATGACATATGTATTTTTCTCTCACAAAAATATGTCTAAGCCACGAGACAAGTAAAGAGAGAAATACGTATTGAACTATGGAAAAAAGAAACAGTTCCGAAGAAAACTCAGATGTCCCAGCTTTTACTAGCATGTAAACGCACCATCTACACACAAATCTTGGAGCTTCTACCGAGGCGTGAAATGAGTCTCAAAAATAGTTGTGCACTCGTAACCGGATTTGTGTGTAACTGCAGTTTTGTGTGTGCGTACCAGGTGATTTGTGTGTACTTTTTCAACATGTATTTTATTTTTAAGGTTTACAAATCCTGTTACGCACGCACAAATCCTGTTACGCACACACAAATCTTTTTACGCACGCACAAATCTTGTTACGCACGCACAAATCCTGTTACGCACACACAAATCTTTTTACGCACGCACAAATCCTGTTACGCACGCACAAATCTTTTTACGCACGCACAAATCTTTTTACGCACGCACAAATCCTGTTACGCACGCACAAATCTTTTTACACACGCACAAATCCTGTTACGCACGCACAAATCCTGTTACGCACGCACAAATCTTTTTACGCACGCACAAATCCTGTTACGCACGCACAAATCTTTTTACGCACGCACAAATCCTGTTACGCACGCACAAATCCTGTTACACACGCACAAATCCTGTTACGCACGCACAAATCATTTTACGCACACACAAATCTTTTTGACACTATTTTCACTCCATCAGATTGACCTGTCTTTTTGTCAGTTGTCTTTTTTTTTGGCAAATATTTAACTTCGGTCATTCATATTTCAGCTGTTTATTAATATGACAGAACTTTTTGGATATATGTGTGGGATTTTAAAATTTGCTGTTATCGGATTATCTAAACTAAAGACGTATCTCAACCCACTCAGTGTCGGTTCTTAGATTTGAAAAGGGAAATCCATAAATCATAAGTATGGCAAAGAAATGTAGTCTATGTACTGTCATATGAACTTTAATTAGCTGTTTGAAAGCAACAGCTGTAAAGTGCGTACGATCATTAAATCTAAGACACACATTCAAATGTTATGTTAAATAAATAGGTTTGTATATTAAATAAAGATTATGTAAAAATAAGCACAACAATAGCTTTAGAGTTATAAAAAATTTCAACTTTAGACTTAAAATTTCTTAGAAATCAGTCAACTAATACATGTGACGGAGATGAACAATACATAAATATTTTCTGGTAAATTACATTATATACAGGCAGTTAACAGGCTGCTCTAAGTAGGTCAGGACCCCTGTCGACTCCGGAGCTGGCTGTTGATCTCGTTGAAAACCACATCTGTCCTCGGTTCTTCGTCAGCTGTAATTATTCTGTCTTCAAGTGGATTTCCTGCAATGTACCACAACATTATTTCTAATATGTTGGTAAATAAATAATAATTATTAAACCTATCCACAATTATTGACAACTATGGTAAAGATAGACAGAAGGCAATACTTCATCTTATCCAGCAACTTATTTCTTCAAAGTTGAAGTACAAGCAGAATCCTATTCATGCATATTCAACATGTGAGGATCATGTTGAAATCACTTTGCTGCCACTTGAAGCTTGGAGCTACGCTTAAATTAAGCCTATTTTTTTACTAGTATGCATACTGTACTGGACCCACTGGGCATGTCTGGTACCTTTCTCCAGAGGTCATTAGGTGAAACAAAGACATGCTCAGGGACTATCCACGGGACAATGATTCAAAACAATAAACATGATTTTATGTGCAATTTGAGATGTTTCCCGACAGAATGACCTCAGATTAGTAGTTATTTAATTCTGTGTGAGATTATTCAGCAATAATATTTGTTTTCAGGTATTTTACACATCCTTAGAAGGGATGCCAATGCATGTGGTGTGTTGGGTCAGTCAAAACTTATTACGGAAGGCATAACATTGTTAAAGTAGAAATTCTTTCTTACCAATGCCGTTCATCTGGCCTGATGGCGTACTGGGCAGAAAAGTAGATCTGGATGGCCGACTGCTTTGTGAGGATGTAAAGGAGGTCAGTGGAGACTTCTTTGTGGTTTTCTGTGTTGTAGTGCGACTCCACTCTAAAAGAATTAGGGAAAAAAAAGAAAATGCCATATACAAGAAAATAAAAAAAAAAGGTTTTATTTTTTATCTTTAAAAAAATGCATTGAAAACTACATAGCTTGCGAGTCTTGGATACAGGTGCACATTTTCATCCAGACTCACCTGAGTTTTCTGGGAGTCTCATGTTGCCGCAGCATAGGTAGGTCCTCCACTGCCTTCTGACGGTTTCTTTCACCGCACAGTGGAACACAAATATGAAGAATCCTAGAAACAAAATGTAAGAAAAATCTTTGGGGATCAGCAAAGTTTAACTTTCTCTTTAGGATACAGGAAAGATGTAGGGTTCAACAACTCACCTTGCAGAGAATTAAAGATGGCAAAGAGGTACATAAATGCCAGATTAACAGGACCCCACGCAAAAAAGGCAAATCCCCACGTGAGACCTAGGAGGAGGGTGATCCCGATCATGCTGCGTGCGTCCTGCGCCGCGCTGCGGTGCTTGCTGTTATGAGGATTCTGTTTTTTTATCCGGTGCAACTGGACTAAGACCACAACAAACATGATCATGTTGAAGATGAAAATCACACCGAAATAGGCCACGACTGCCACATAGAAGGCGATGTCGTTTCTTATCCAGCAGCTGCAAGACAAGGAGGAAGAGTGAATAAGCTATTTGTTATTATTGATTTCATATGTAAGTTTAATCAGGGATAAAAAGGGTTTAAACCTTAATATATTAGAGAAGTATTGCAAAGAGGACAGGACACAATTCTTCCTTCATGTAGCTTTGGGCCTTATTTGTGTATCATCAACTGAGATTTAAAATCTGATGATGATGATAATGTAATTTTGGACTCCTGAGATTAAATTTGACTAATTTTAAAACTTGTTAAAGACCAGAAAATTTCTTTTCATTATGCCCTGACACATAAAAGCTAAACTTGAAAACGGCATGCTTTATTTTCCAGTGATTGGAGTTGTGAGTAAACCCACTTTCAGCTTACTGAACTTACAAGTCATCACTCGTGCCATCTGAAAACTTTCCATAGGACATGAGGCCGTAGTTGTTTTTGTCAATCGCGATCACAATGATGACCACTATCATTGGGACTCCCCAGCCCACCAGCGAGAACTTCAGCATGTAGTGGGATATGTTGTCATTGAAGACTTTCACAAGTGCATAGTACATGTGGACGCCCTCGAGCCCCATCCAGGTGAAGGAAACCAGTAGGAAGTAGTGAAGGAACCAGGCCGTGGAAATGCAGAGGCCCACAGCTGTGGGATAAAGCGCCAGCCAGGCGTCCACCAGGAACACCAGGTTGAGCAGCAGAAGAGCCAGGCAAAGCTGGATCAGAATTTTGGATGGGATGTCTTTACGCAGCTTTCTGTTGGGGTGAAATGATTTAGACATCAATCACTGACACATCAGTTAAAAGTTGTTTTACATGCTAAAATTCTTTCACCTTTCCACATTTTCTTCAAATCCAACCACTATCATCAGTGAAATTTACTGAGATTTGACGTAAAACTAATACTATTGGATTTGCTCTCACAAATAAAAATCTGAAAACTTATGCATTGGCATTTAGCGTCTTTCAACCCTAAACTAAGAACCCTGTGACATACATTTACAAGCCCTTGTAGTGGGTTAAACGAAGAAAACAATGTATCAACTCACCCAAATGCCAAGTAAGTGAGGAGAGTTACGGACAGGAAGATGGCAGAAAGTCCACAACCTATATATGTGATGAAGGTGAGGATGGTGGCCTGAACACGACTGGTAACAGTCTCTCTGGAGATGTCCTTAAAGTAAAAGAAATCGAATCGAAGACATTAGAATGACATTCATGTCTGCTATTGTCATTAGACACACAGAGGTGTGAAATCTGCAACAGGTAATTGTGCTTACCAGTAAAATAGCAAAGCTGGTTAAATGGTTGCAGCCACAAACTGTCTCATTGTCGTTGGTTTCTTTGACAAAGCAGCCATCTGAGTTCCAGCCACCTAAACCTTCTGCAGGAACCACAACAGTTTCAAAAATGCAGCCTTATCTCAGTTTTTAAGCGTGTGTGTTTATATTTTTTTAACTTACTGTTAAATGTAAAGTCCCAGAAAACACACACTGCCACAAAATTAGCCTGAAGTTTGGAAAAAGAAGCAAGGTTTCAGTTTCCAAATAAGCATTGTTTAGCTTAAGTCTGAAAAAAAAAGTACTCAGCAGCTTTTTATTCTAATAGCCACCTGAACTCTTTTCAAATTTTGTTGTTAATGAGGCTGGGGAAAAATATTGAGCATCTCTTGTTAGAATTAGACTTACTGGAACAGGTTCTGTGTTTCTCAGGCGAATTACAACACTTTCCTTTAATCCTTCGATTGACAGATTGGCCACGCTTGCTCCCAAGATCCCACTGTTAAGTTTCCGTTGTTCTAATGAGACATCCTGTGTTTTCATGCAGAGATGCATCAAATTGTTAGTTTGTGGGAAAAATTCTACTGCACATTTTTTCTATTATTTGCCATCAATTTATTTTTTATTTTATTTGATATCAATGACACAGGATGACTGTACAGACCTTAAAGACTGAGCTCTTCTGGTAGAAATTGAACTGAAGCCTGGAGACCAGCTTTTGTTCCTCAGCGGTTAGATTTTGAGTGAGGGAGGGAGGAAGAGTAATGGAGCCTTGAGGGATGGAGGAGTCCTTTAATGCGCTCCTTTTCAACCTTGGATTCCCCCGAACCTGCAGCACATAGTGGAATATACCGGGTGGAAAATAGATCTTTCTCAAGAATATATTTTTCACAATACAATAGTACTATAATTTTACCAACAGAACCTAAAAAGTGTAAATGTGTGAAAAGTCTTACAGAAGAGAATATAATTCAGTGCTTGGCAAAAGTGTGCTAGACCTGAGTTATTATTTATGTTTTTTTTCTCAAACTTTCAAGCCCTGAGGAAAAAATATGCCTTTACTTGTGTGACCACAGTCTCACCTGAACATTATTTGGATCTAAGATGGAAAAAACAGTCTCCTGGAAGTTGGCGCCATCTACTGGTTTCACAGAGACAGCCAAAGAAGGGTACATCAGGTTCTCAGCGGTGGCTCCAATCACCAGCTTTAACCCCACCGTGTCAACAATCCCAATAATCCTGATGGAACAAAGGAACTGGTTAGTGTCAAGCAGAATGACTAATCTATTTAACTACTAACAACATTTAACCACAAAAAATAGCAAAAAACATTTTACAAATTAAAAAGTTATGATCATATGTTCAGCATACAATTAAAACTTTTTTATGTACACTAGTAAATCAGCCTAAATGTTCCTGTTTTAGGTCAGTTCAGATTATTATCCTGTGTGTGGTGAATATCCACTTCTGACTTTGAAGAAATGAATAAAAATTCTCAAAAATATTTATTGTATATTATTCTGACATTTAGCAAATAATAATAATAATAATAATAATAATAATAATAATATAGCAGTATGTCAAATTTCAACATTAAAACAAAGTGGAGTTCATTTGCATGTGAACCTTTCATATGTCCTTGTTTTTCTTCAATATGATCAAAACTTAGAATTAGAAATTTTTCTAAATGTCAAAGTGTTGGGAAAAGTTGAATAAATGAGAGCAACCTGTCAGAGGAGCTCGACAGCTTGTCAGGTGAAGCATCCAACAGATTGCTGACAATGTTGACAGAGATGTCTCCCAGTTCCTTGCTGACAGTCGGGCCTGACAGAAGCTTCTCTAGCTGTGACACCAGCTGATCTATCTGCGCTGCGGTCAGTTTTGACACGTCTTGAGTCAGTGCAAGAAGGTCTTTGGCTTGGCTTTCAGCTGCAGTGAACAAAATAGAAAAGAGGTTATGTTCTGAAAAAAGATCACTGTTATCTTCCCAGAAACCAAAGGAGCAAACACAGAAAAACATAGCTCTGCTGAAGTGCACTGTAGAGCTATGTTAATTAGTTATTAGCTGAAAGCCTATTTTCTGAGAAATCTAGATGTTGCAAAAACCAAATACTTCTAATCATTTTATACATTATACCATCACCTACAGTGCAATACGGTGGTGGCACCCTTATGCAGTGGGACTTTTTTTCATTTTTCATTAGCAAGATCTTTTGACATTTATCAGAAATGAAAATAAATTTTGAAAAGGACCAAAAGAACAAAACAACAACCACTCTGAAGTTGTTCATGTGGAAGTTTACATATTTAGACTGGTCGAGTCAAAGCCTAAATGCAAGTTAAAATAAAAGCTAATACTACAACATGAGCTGGAAAAAATGATGTGGCAACAAACCTGTTCCATTTCCTGTTGAACTCACTAAGGTGGTCACAGAAACAAATCCACTTGTTGTGCTTCTAGTTGTGTTTGATGACGGTTTTCCTCCAGCAGCAGTTGTGGACACTGATGGGGCCCATGTTGTGTTCTGTTGTGTTTTTGGGGTTGTTGTTGGAGTCAATGTGTTATTGTTTGGTTGTAATGTTGAACTCACTGTTGTCACATTCGTAATGACTGTCACATTTGGGTCAAATGTAGAGTTTATAGGAATTGTGGCATTTAGGCTAGTTACGTTTGGGCTAGCTGTTGTATTTAGGCTAGTTACGTTTGGGCTAGCTGTTGTATTTAGGCTAGTTACGTTTGGGCTAGCTGTTGTATTTAGGCTAGTTACGTTTGGGCTAGCTGTTGTATTTAGGCTAAATGTCTCATTTGGGCTAGCTGTTGTATTTAGGCTAGTTACGTTTGGGCTAGCTGTTGTATTTAGGCTAAATGTCTCATTTGGGCTAGCTGTTGTATTTAGGCTAAATGTCTCATTTGGGCTAGCTGTTGTATTTAGGCTAAATGTCTCATTTGGGCTAGCTGTTGTATTTAGGCTAAATGTCTCATTTGGGCTAGTTGTTGTATTTAGGCCAAGTGTCTCATTTGGGCTAGCTGTTGTATTTAGGCTAAGTGTATCATTTGGGCTAGCTGTTGTATTTAGGCTAAGTGTCTCATTTGGGCTAGCTGTTGTATTTAGGCTAAGTGTCTCATTTGGGCTAGCTGTTGTATTTAGGCTAAGTGTCTCATTTGGGCTAGCTGTTGTATTTAGGCTAAGTGTCTCATTTGGGCTAGCTGTTGTATTTAGGCTAAGTGTCTCATTTGGGGTAGCTGTTGTATTTAGGCTAGTCACATTTGGGCTAGCTGTTGTATTTAGGCTAGTCATGTTGGGACTAATTGTCACATTTGGGCTAGTTGTGGTAGGTACAACACATTGTTCTTTCAAATGTACAACAATATTTTCTCCAGTTTGGCTGCAATGAAAAAGAAGTAAAACACTGTATTATTTGAAAGCATTTCAGTTTACATGGGATATGTTTCAGAAACAACCATGCAAAGATAATAGTAATACTGAGTTGGTAATTTTGTAAAACTTTACTTATAGCCTAAAGTGAGATCATACGAACCATGTGAGGTTAGATCCCTTTATTTCGAGACAAAAGTCATGTGGGCTTTTCTCACTATCATTATAACTGAGCTGGGAGTTGAGTGAGTTAATTTCTGCGCTTCCACAAATTGCTGCAACACAAAGCAAAAGCTACATTAAATACACAGCGTTCCTGTTACTTTAAACCTGAATCAAATTTTAGTGAATAGATTGAGATACTTACCTGCTCGTCTCACTTGCCCGTCATACTGGATCTTTTCTTCAAGTAGAAAAACATTTAAAACAGCTTCTGCCACTGAACAAATGGAGACTTCCCGTGCAAAACCTAATATCACTCTGCAACTCAGCCTTCAATAAAAAGAAAAGAGTAGAATAGTTTTTAAAAGGTTTCCAACATATGGGCATACAGGTGACTCTAAGAAAATTAGTATGTCAATGAAAAGCTAAGTTACTTCAGTAATTCAACTCATTTGTACAAATGTTGACTTTTTGTTGAATATTTTCGCGTACTGTGCAGTATATGCACCCAGTGTTTTGTTGAAGCCCTCTTTTACACAGATTACTGCAATAAATTAGAATATATGTTCAGATGAGGTTCATTTGTGAGATAAGTGTCAGCTGGAAAAACAAAACAAACTTCAGGCAGGTATTAAACATAACTTGTATAATACCCACACTTTTGTATTGACTTTTTAAAATTTTTTTGTGATGTAATATTCTAATCCTAAATATAATATTTTTTCTAAAGTAAAGGCTTGAAATCATCAGTCTATGTGTAATTAATCTATATTTTATTTTGTGTAGGGGAATTCACCTCATCTGCTTTGCTGAGAGACCGAAATTTAGAAGTTAGGTGATTTGCAGGCCAATCAACACATTTATACAAGTGTCATCAAATCAACTACATTTTGCAGTGTGGGCAGGTGATTAGTCCTGCTATAAAATGAAGGTACATCAAATGGACTTACTTTGTCTTTTCACAGTCCACTCTGGCACTCTGAAATTGTACAATGGCGATATTAATAAACATGCAAAAAACGTAAATTACACATGTGATCTCTTAATTTTGCATTGTTGGATACTTTTAAATATTTATTATCTTGTGATATTTGTTTATTGTTATATTTTCATTTCTTAAAATTATACCTGATAAATTTAGCACAATCTAACACTTTAATGATGCTTATGAAATTTAGTCAGGAGAAATTCAGAACTTGACTTGTTGTGGTAGTATTATTGAACTTTAGCTTCTTCTTACCCTGTACTCAGATGCAATCGTGGCCAATAATTGACATGTAACACTGCAACAAAACATTAAAAACATAATTTCAGTTGTCAGTTAGCATGACTGTTTTTCTGTTTTTGATTTTTATTGTTATAAATGAACAAATAGATAATTTTATCTTTGCGAACTGAAAATAAAATTTACAGAAAAAGTATTGCTACAAATCAAAAAGCAAAACATACGTTGTAGTGATGGAGCAGTTAGGTGGTTGTGCCAGGATTGAAATCTGTAAATGTAGGTAAATATTATCATTTTATACAACAAGAGTGTGTAGCAAGAGTAATTAATAAACAAGGTGTAAAAAAGGAGGTTACCAGAGATGAAAGAGATGAAGAGTTCATTGTTGGATCTTGTAGTGAAATGGAAAACGTGTAGTACGCATCTGAAAACAAAAACACAAATTACATCGTAAATTTTGTATTGATTTTGATAACGATGAGAGGCATTAATTTGACTGATGAAATACTAACCAGATCTGATGCAGTAAGAAGAGCAGTTACAACTGTTCTCTAAAAAGGGAAGAAGAACAAAATACATAAAAATCTATATACTATATGCATTTTAAATATATTTTAAATAAATACCTCACCTGTCACACAGTCTGTTAGGTTTATTGGTGGAATGACATATGTAGACTCAGGCTCCACACTGATAAAAGACAAACATCATATTTTGTTAAATTTGTGCATTTAACTTTATACTCTTATACCGACTCTGCATATTTTAGAAATAAAAATATCCCCCAACTGCAAAATACAGAAAGAACATTTTGGCTTTTTAATAACATTTCCTTTATTCAATGAGCTGATACTGCTGTCAAAGATTTAAACATCGAAAATAAATATTTTAGGTTCAGGACATCTGTAAAGATTATTAATCTGTTCATGTCAAATGCAGGAAAACATCAGTAGGTTAATTTAGATTCAACACTGAAAACAACACGGGGTATTCAAAGAGGTTAATATAATTTGTACATATAAAAGTAAAAGTCTTTCTTTGTGCACTGAAACATATTTTCTTTCCACATCAGTATAGAAAAGTATGAGTCGGTTACTGGTATCAATATCAAGCACACACATTTGTGCTTGATATTCCAGAAAAATCTAAATGGTCTTTTTTTTAAAAGAGATTTTCTGAATTATCAAGCCCAGTGAAATCTTTGAAGTATGTGTGTCGCTTTTGATGAATTTCCACTTAATAATGCAAGAGTATTGTGATAAGTTGTGTGGAACTGTTCTTTGTCAGGACTGCACACATTGCTGTTGTAAACATGCTTAGCAAATACCAAACCCTTACCATGACGCACCCAGCGGACCAGAATAAATGCAGCTGTTTGGCTCCTCTAAGTTACCATCGCACTTGTTTTGAAGCCGATCTGTTCAGAAAGATCAAGACTTTGTTATAAATGAGAAGCTTCTGAGGTTAGTAAAAAGTCCAATTTATTACTCACTCTGTTCATCTATCCTGTTTCCCACCACATGGATGTCAGAGGAACTTTTGCTGGCTGCACAGAGTTTTTGTAGGATACAGCATGATGATATTTTGTGACTCAGCGCAAGCATGATGGTGCACTTGGTCTGACTGGAACATATCAGTTTTATCAAAACCGAGAATAGAGATATGCATGTGTCAAATATAAGAGCTGTGTTATTTCACTTACTTTATTTCAGTTTTTATAGAGCAGGATACTTCCATTCCCTGTTAAAACACAAACCAAACTGTTATTCAATACTTCTACTCACCATGAAACCTATTGCTGCATGTAATTATTAACTTACTTGAAAAACCAAAGCTGTGTCATTGCTAAAAAAAGAAAAAAAAATCAACATTGTAACAAAAGAGATGTAAGAAGAATGAAAAAAAGTGCTGCCTAATTCAGCTGACAGTTATTTTGGATAACCTGTCATTTTGAAAAACAGCCATTTATTTTTACAATTCGGTACAAATAAAACATATACAATTCCATGAATGTTAGAATGTTTAGAAAAGAATAGATCATTTTACCCATTCGCTTGAGTTCATTTGTCATACCTGCTTATCGTCAAATTGTCGCTGTTCTGGGGGACGGAACGCTTCCTCCTTGAACCTCCTGAAGACGGGGCTTGAGGATTCAATGACTGCGATGACACAGTCATGTATAGCAATAAAGTTGACATGCTGGTGATCAAAGATGGCAAAATGGGACTTGGAGTAGTTATGGCTGGACTGTTGCTTCGTGATGCTGTAATTGTTGTAACTGTGATTGGAGTGTTGCTTCTTAGTGCTGTAGTTGTTGGACCGTTGCTTCTTAGACCTGTAGTTGTTGGAGTTGGCGGACCGTTGCTTATTTGTGCTGTAGCTGTTGGAGTTGGCGGATCGTTGCTTGTTAGTGCTGTAGTTGTCGGAGTTGGCAGACCGTTGCTTGTTAGTGTTGTAGTTGTTGGAGTTGTCGGACCGTTGCTTGTTAGTGCTGTAGTTGTCGGAGTTGTCGGACCGTTGCTTGTTAGTGCTGTAGTTGTTGGAGTTGGCGGACCGTTGCTTGTTAGTGCTGTAGTTGATGGAGTTGGCGAACCGTTGCTTCTTAGACCTGTAGTTGTTGGAGTTAGCGGGCCGTTGCTTGTTAGTGCTGTAGCTGTTGGAGTTGTCGGACCGTTGCTTATTTGTGCAGTAGCTGTTGGAGTTGGCGGATCATTGCTTGTTAGTGCTGTAGTTGTCGGACTGTTGCTTGTTAGTGCTGTAGTTGTCGGAGTTGTCGGACCATTGCTTATTTGTGCAGTAGTTGTTGGAGTTGTCAGACCGTTGCTTGTTAGTGCTGTAGTTGTTGGAGTTGTCGGACCGTTGCTTGTTAGTGCTGTAGCTGTTGGAGTTGCCGGACCCTTGCTTATTTGTGCAGTAGCTGTTGGAGTTGGCGGATCATTGCTTGTTAGTGCTGTAGTTGTCGGAGTTGTCGGACCATTGCTTGTTAGTGCTGTAGTTGTCGGAGTTGTCGGACCATTGCTTATTTGTGCTGTAGCTGTTGGAGTTGGCGGATCATTGCTTGTTAGTGCTGTAGTTGTCGGACCGTTGCTTATTTGTGCTGTAGCTGTTGGAGTTGGCGGATCGTTGCTTGTTAGTGCTGTAGTTGTCGGAGTTGTCGGACCATTGCTTATTTGTGCTGTAGCTGTTGGAGTTGGCGGATCATTGCTTGTTAGTGCTGTAGTTGTCGGACCGTTGCTTATTTGTGCTGTAGCTGTTGGAGTTGGCGGATCGTTGCTTGTTAGTGCTGTAGCTGTTGGAGTTGGCGGATCATTGCTTGTTAGTGCTGTAGTTGTCGGAGTTGTCGGACCATTGCTTAATTGTGCTGTAGCTGTTGGAGTTGGCGGATCGTTGCTTGTTAGTGCTGTAGTTGATGGAGTTGGCGAACCATTGCTTGTTAGTGCTGTAGTTGTTGGAGTTGACGGACCGTTGCTTGTTAGTGCTGTAGCTGTTGGAGTTGGCGGATCGTTGCTTGTTAGTGCTGTAGTTGTCGGAGTTGTCGGACCGTTGCTTATTTGTGCAGTAGTTGTTGGAGTTGTCGAACCATTGCTTATTTGTGCTGTAGCTGTTGGAGTTGGCGGATCGTTGCTTGTTAGTGCTGTAGCTGTTGGAGTTGGCGGATCGTTGCTTGTTAGTGCTGTAGCTGTTGGAGTTGGCGGATCGTTGCTTGTTAGTGCTGTAGCTGTTGGAGTTGGCGGATCGTTGCTTGTTAGTGCTGTAGTTGTCGGAGTTGTCGGACCGTTGCTTGTTAGTGCAGTAGTTGTCGGTGTTGTCGGACCGTTGCTTATTTGTGCAGTAGCTGTTTGAGTTGTCGAACCATTGCTTGTTAGTGCTGTAGCTGTTGGAGTTGTTGGACTGTTGCTTTGTGACGCTGTAGTTGTAACTGTGGTTGGAGTGTTGCTTTTTAGGTCTGTAGTTGTTGCAGTAGTAGCTGTAGTGTTACTTTGTGATGTAGTAGATGATGCAGCAGTAGTTGTCATGTTGCTATTTGTTGCTGAAATTGATGCAGCAGTAATTGTCATGTTGCTTTGTGTTGCAGTAGTTGATGCAGTGGTAGTTGTCATGTTGCTATTTGTTGCTGAAGTTGATGCAGCAGTAATTGTCATGTTGCTTGGTGTTGCAGTAGTTGATGCAGCAGTAGTTGTCATGTTGCTATTTGTTGCTGAAGTTGATGCAGCAGTAATTGTCATGTTGCTTTGTGTTGCAGTAGGTGACACAGCAGTAGTTGTCATGTTGTTTTGTGTTGCAGTAGTTGATGCAGTAGTAGTTGTCATGTTGCTTTGTGTTGCAGTAGTTGATGCAGCAGTAGCTGTCATGTTGCTCTGTGTTGCAGTCGTTGATGCAGCAGTAGTTGTCATGTTGCTTGGTGTTGCAGTAGTTGACGTAGTAGCAATTGTCATGTTGCTTTGTGTTGCAGTAGGTGACACAGCAGTAGCTGTCATGTTGCTTTGTGTTGCAGTAGTTGATGCAGCAGTAGTTGTCATGCTGCTATTTGTTGCTGAAGTTGATGCAGCAGTAATTGTCATGTTGCTTTGTGTTGCATTAGGTGATGCAGCAATAGTTGTCATGTTGCTTTGTGTTTCAGTAGTTGACGTAGTAGCAATTGTCATGTTGCTTTGTGTTGCAGTAGTTGACGTAGTAGCAATTGTCATGTTGCTTTGTGTTGCAGTAGTTGACGTAGTAGCAATTGTCATGTTGCTTTGTGTTGCAGTAGTTGACGTAGTAGCAATTGTCATGTTGCTTTGTGTTGCAGTAGGTGACACAGCAGTAGTTGTCATGTTGTTTTGTGTTGCAGTAGTTGATGCAGTAGTAGTTGTCATGTTGCTTTGTGTTGCAGTAGTTGATGCAGCAGTAGCTGTCATGTTGCTCTGTGTTGCAGTCGTTGATGCAGCAGTAGTTGTCATGTTGCTTGGTGTTGCAGTAGTTGACGTAGTAGCAATTGTCATGTTGCTTTGTGTTGCAGTAGGTGACACAGCAGTAGCTGTCATGTTGCTTTGTGTTGCAGTAGTTGATGCAGCAGTAGTTGTCATGCTGCTATTTGTTGCTGAAGTTGATGCAGCAGTAATTGTCATGTTGCTTTGTGTTGCATTAGGTGATGCAGCAATAGTTGTCATGTTGCTTTGTGTTTCAGTAGTTGATACAGCAATAGTTGTCACATTGCTTTGTGTTGCAGTAGGTGACGCAGCAGTAGTTGTCATGTTGCTTGGTGTTGCAGTAGTTGACATAGCAGCAATTGTCATGTTGCTTTGTGTTGCAGTAGTTGATGCAGCAGTAGTTGTCATGCTGCTATTTGTTGCTGAAGTTGATGCAGCAGTAATTGTCATGTTGCTTTGTGTTGCATTAGGTGATGCAGCAATAGTTGTCATGTTGCTTTGTGTTGCAGTAGTTGATGCAGCAGTAGTTGTCATGTTGCTTTGTGTTGCAGTAGTTGATACAGCAGTAGTTGTAATGTTGCTTTGTGTTGCTGAAGTTGATGCAGCAGTAATTGTCATGTTGCTTTGTGTTGCAGTAGTTAATGCAGCAGTAGTTGTCATGTTGCTTTGTGTTGCAGTAGTTGAAGCAGCAGTAGTTGTCATGTTCCTTTGCGTTGCAGTAGTTGAAGCAGCAGTAGTTGTCATGTTGCTTTGCGTTGCAGTAGTTGAAGCAGCAGTAGTTGTCATGTTGCTTTGCGTTGCAGTAGTTGAAGCAGCAGTAGTTGTCATGTTGCTTTGTGTTGCAGTAGTTGAAGCAGCAGTAGTTGTCATGTTGCTTTGTGTCGCAGTAGTTGATGCAGCCGTTGATGTTATGTTGCCATCAAATGCTGCAGTTCCTGCAGCTGTAACTGTTGTGTTGCTGATTGATGCCTTTGATGCCGCTGTTGTTTTGTTGTCATTCAAAACAGTTGCTGCAACTGTGGTTGTTGTGTTGTCATGTAACATTGTTATCGAAGCTGGTGTTGTGACGTTTTCAGTTACTGGTGTTGCTGTTGCATCTGTAGTTGTGATATTACTATTTATTATTGCTTCCATCGTTGTTGTGTCGTTGCCATTTAGCATTGTTGCAGCTTTAGATGTTATGTTGCCCTGTAACACTGTTGGTACATTTGTAGTTGCACTAAAGTTTTGCGGTGAAGTCTGTGTTGTTGCCACTTGTTCTGTCACATTTACAGTTTGCTGAGATGTGGGGGCAGTAGTTGTTGCTCCTTGAAACATGCAGCGCCCCAGCTCATTTCGGAAAACCTGGTCAAGCTGAAAGAAAATATCCATGACCACATTTATTTATAGGATTCAGACGTCAAAATTCTGGTAATATAATCGGATTTTGACCTCCAACTATGTTCCTTACGTACCCAGGCAATGATGTCGGATTCATTCTTACTCGGTCCAGTGACATCCACATTGACATCAAGGAAATAAAACACTACTATAAAAAAAAAAATCAAACAAAATTTAGAAGAATAATGTCAAAATTAATTTCGTAATTGATGATTAGTATATTTCAAAAGAGATGTTCCTTCCCAAAGCCCCTTTGGGTAAAATATTTTTCTACGTTTGTACTGTAGGTGAGACATGTCTGTCATTTGTTTACCTGAGGTCTGTACGGTGGTTGCAGAAGTTGGAATAATGGATGAAGCAGCAGAAGACTGACTATCAGAAACTTCAGTTGATTGGAAAAAATGGAAAATCTGTTAAAATGCATATTCAAATACAAGACTATAACCTCAAATATTAGTGCTGTTGCAAAGATCAACTGCTGAGTTATCTTTTAAATAATCTGAGTAATTTGATTCACAAAATAATTTACTGTGTTACCTTACGTGTTTGTATTACAATGACATAATTTGACCACTTGTCCACCTTTGGATTTGTTTCTCTGTTATACAGCTACAAGTATTACAGCTGGGTCATATTTTTGCTGAGGAGTTTAATTTACCTGCTGTAACTGTAGAAGTGTGAAAAGTAGAGGAAGCAGCTTGGGAGCTTGGAACAACAGATGCTTCACCTGCTGAAGAATGAAAAACTATCAATTTCATTTTTGTTTTCAGTTTGTGATTTTTGTCCTCTGTATTAAGTTGTCTTAACATGACAGTTTAATTTGTTGTTTAATATGCTGTGTCTTTATTTTCTCCATCATTCTATCTGTAACTGTGAATCAATAGAGGTATAAAGAAATATTGTGCGAATTTAAAGTTTGCATTGTAAAAGTGATGGTAATTCCAATTATCCTCGTTTTGTCTTGAGAACTGTTGTTTTCAGTTCTGTCTTATTTCTCGTTTTAGGTTGTACAAGCCTTAGCATATTATTTACCTGAGGTTTGTGAAGCTGTTGTTGATGTGGCAATGCTGGACGGAGCAGTGGAGGTTAGTTGACCTAAAGCTTGACCTGATTAGAGAAATAAAACAGCTACAGTAAGGAGTTGTATCTTTTGAGTTTGTCTGGTTGGGTTTTTCAACGAGACATTCAGGCACCAGTCGTTCACGACTTGTCTGTTTGCCCAAAATGGAGCCATGTTAAAGAGTTACATCATATCAATCACTAAGAAATATTAAAGAATGGCCTCAGTCTTGGTCACAGTCACAGGAATCAAGATCAAAAAAAGTCGTGCAAGTACTGCTTCGAAAATTGCAAGATAACAAGCTGCAGTCCAGAGGTGTTGAAATATTCTTTCAGTCAGTCTGGAATCAATGTTGATAAACAGGTTACAGAATGAAAAGGAAAGGAATTTAACATGCGGGAATGATGAACTATGTGGAATGCAGACATAAGTCGTTTATTAGTGGAGGTAGATTCAATGCTCTATTACTTTGTTTGATAATAACCTTTGTTCACGGCTTTAGTCATACTGTGGGTGATGTCAGACCTCACCTGATAGGAGGACAATAAGTAGATGTATCTTCAGCCACATTGCATATGTAACACAAGGACCAGGTTTCTTCAGTCTGTGAAATAATTTACAGTTAGTAAGTACGTAATGGAAAGTTTTGATTAAAGCTAAACATCTCTTTGTGACAAGAAACACCAAACAACTTGGATGAAATCTCTGACAAGCTTATCTTTAATTTTCATCAATCTGTCTGAGCTTTGTCACAGGAGCAATGAGACGTGTGAGAAAAATTGAACTGAAAAGTCTTGTGTAACAGAACAAACAGTCTTATTCACCGATATCAGTCAGAAGTGCAAACATAAATATTGGTATCAAAAGATTGATATCACTACATTCACCTCTTAGTACTTGTTATATGTTTGCTGCATGTTGCACTAAGATTTTGGGAGTTTTTTGCCTTTTATTTTTTGCAGGGCCTGCAAGTTTGTGTTATGATCAAATTGAACTCAGACATTCATATATTTGTCCCTTTCTAGAACAAATTTAATATCACCCTTAAAGGGGCAAGCAAATTAGTTTATTGGTCAACCACACCTGAATTTGTCCACACAGTCTGCGTTTTGTTTTTCAACTTTTACAATGATCCTCACAGTACAAGGAAGAAACTATTAGTAACTAATCTGGCGCTTCACATGGGGTGATTGCTAGTTTGGAAACATTTATGTCTGAGCTTTAACTTCCTTATAAATGTCTTTAGATGTTGCCTTAATGTTTTCACATCATTTTTTTTCCTCATCATGGCTTTAACTTTGTCCATGTTGATATAGGACTCATTTTACTATGGATAATAACACTCTATTATTAGCTTAGGCCAACATTTAACACTTTTATCTGTGGGACAAAGAAATCGTACCCTTCCAGGACTGTATGAAAGTTGGAAATCTCAATGGTGTTTATATCTATGGGGTCAGATTAATGTGGCACCAATGGGAATCTGGAAATTTTACGCAAGGATCAATCAGATTTGTGGATGTCTGCCAGATCTCTTCCTGAAATACTGCCAGATTTCTTTTATTATGCCATACAAGGAAGCTGTATTTTAGAGGTGTTGCTCTAAAATACATCCGCAGAATGCTTCTGTTTGAATAAAATGGTGAGTTAACCCAGTAAAAATTCAGAAAGCTAGTACATTGTCATCTGGGCTTTCCTATACTGCTGTAAACTTCTAAATTAAAGCAAATGTATTTGAAATTCTATCAAAGAGACATCTCTTGCATTATTTTGTTATTGTGAAATAGAAATTCTTTTGGTCATCCTTACTAACCTAAAACAGGAATAGTTTAGTCTCATTTAGTATCAGATAGTGTGGGGAGATGGCTATACATCCTTTATAAAAATCTTGCCAATATTTGGTTTCAAATGTTTGAACCAAAAATTTACTGATTTGGTAAAAGCTTTTAAAGTCCAAGAAAAAAATGTCTCTGTGTTTAAGGTGATGAAAATAACAGTTTGAGTGGAACAACATAATTAATCTAGGATGTTTATCTTGAAAGAGGACTCAAGGATTATGTTGTTCAATTCCTTAATATTTCCTTCTACCGTTTCTAGCAATAGTAGTGGGTAAAAAAAATGCAGTTTTTACAGTGACTAACTTTGCCTTTTAGCTAAATTATTAGAAGTCAGTTAAAATTAATAATTTGATTCGATCAAGTGAAAAGATTAGTTCAGTCTTTAAAGACCATTTACTCAATTTTTCTGATTTTGAAACACACCATATCTTTTAAAAAATCTTTTAATGCTGGTTTGGTTAAAACCATTTTATACATAGGATTTTTAAAATGCTACTGATAAAACTTCCTTTAAGATGTTGGTTTTTGAGCATCGGCCGATGTCTTGGATTAGTATTGGGGACAAAAAATAAAAAAATAAAAACACCCTGACACGGACATTAGCAATGAAAAGCAAACAGAGTTTATTGTATATTATATTGTGTAGAAGTTTCCATTTATATGGTGTTCTGTTGTTCAGATTAGACCCCATCATAGAAGACTATGAGGCTGTATTGTCATTGTTCAGTGAACCAAGTAAAGATGACGTGAAATCTGATGCCTCCATTTGCTGTGTAAGTTTTATTGCAAGCAATTCAATCTTCCTGAGAACTGCAAGGAGAAATCATTTGGGAACTTTTGTGACCTAAGCTAATAAATGGAGGATGAAGGCATTATATTTCAGTTGAAATTCTAATTATTGCTTTTCAGAAGATATAATGATCTAAACCATGTTAAACCCAGTAAAGTCATTTGTTGAATTCAGTTCTCCTCAGATAGGAGAACTGAATTTTGATTGCTCAGAGCCCAGTTTGAATCCTTACAGAACTATGGTTTTCTGCCTGGATAACAAACATGTTGATAAAATCCAACATTTGAGATAAAATATAAATGTCTAGACTTTGAAAAACTTTTCCAGTTTTATGTGGATTGCTTAGATAATCAGAATGACAGCTGAGAACTTATCAACATCTTTAAACATGGTGTCAGGTCTATTTGTTGGTTTGGGTTCAGCACAGTTGGCTTGCCTAACCTTCCAGACCCCTCAGGTCTTCTGGTTCTGGTCTGCTCTGCATCCCCAGAACCAGAACCAATTGAGGAGAAGCAACTTTCAGCTTCTATGCACCACAAATCTGGAACAAACTTCCAGAAAACTGTAAAACAGCTGAAACACTGACTTCCTTTAAATCTCGACTAAAAACCCACCTGTTTAGATTTGTATTTGAAACGTTATCAATCACAAATTTAATGATGGCACTGGACTTCATGTAATGTTTTGATTGTTGATTCTATGTTGCATGACTTTGTGTTTTTGTGTTTGTTATGATGTAAAGCACTTTGAAATGCCTTGTTCCTCATTTGAAATATTTACGTACGTATATGTGAAAGTACTTGTTTTGAATGACATTTATCAGTATATAAAACACAAAAAGATGTATTTAAAAACTACTTATATGTTTATAAGTGCATGATTTAGACTTATTTATGTAGTTCACAGTCATTTTACGTTACATGAGCTGGTTCTAATCAAAAAGAGTACAACACCACCACCAGAACCTTTACCTGACAGAAGAACCCAATTTGTGCTGGCAAAAACATCTGTCCAAATGAACTGATGGAGCTCCCATAATGTCTTCATTTCCATGGAGCATAACTTCCCACAGCAGAATCCAAGGAAAGCTAAACCGCAAAGCTAACCACAAACATTTTCCTGGCTGAAACAAACCTGATTCCAGCTGCTGGCGGTGTGTTTCTCTACTGTGATTTTCTCATGCAGAATCCAGACACGCCTTCAAAACGTCAGTCCCAGTAAGTGGACGTCAGCTGTATTCGTTTTAGCTCAAGCGTGTGTCACTCAACAATGAAGAAAGTATTAAAAGGAACTTCTTGTTTGCGCACCAGATCATAGAGATCTAAACGAGAAATATGTATTGTACACCAACAGGTTTCCTGAACAGTTTTTGGAAGGCAAGAGACCTGCGTTTCTATTTTTGTTTGGCATTTAAGGTGTGCCTCAGGGTGTGTCCTCACCTCCTCAGTGTTCTTTTTGATAGACGTAAAACAAAAGACGTTTCCAAGGCAACTCTGCGGACCTCAAAGTGCCCTGGCATTGAAACATTTAGTGCAGCCAGAAATGTCAGGCACCGCTGTGCCTGTCATGGTATGAATGAGGTGATCGTCACTGTTGCAGAATTATCACTTACATGTCTTTCATTCATATTTGTGGCTTGTAGAGCTGCATTTAAACTAACACATTGTTAAGCAAGGCAGCACACTGAAGCGTAGGTGGTTGGGGCGAGAGTATAAGGTGTGTCACAAAAGTAGCTGAACTTGGACATTTGCAGTTGGTTCCAAAGTTAACTATAAAAGAATCATATCAAGCTAAGTAGTTGTATTGTGGTTAAACAGCTCATATACATTGTTATACAGAAACAATGCTTTTTCTTCTTTGACAAATACAATAAATCAAAGATAATGGAAATTGTAGTACATGGAGTCCTTCCCAGCACAGCAGGGAGTTTGTGCTTGTGTGTGTTTAATAGACATGTTCAGTAAAAAGAAAACATAAATAGGTATTTTATTGTAAGGTAAGCTATACATGTTGAGTTGAACAAATATAAAATTCTACATTTTTTAGAATATTACTGTTGTCCAGGTCAGGTCCAGGTTTTTAAATTTACATTCAGCTTGAATTGCTAATGGCTAACCTTGACCTATGGCATAGAGATGTGAACCATGACTGGAAAAATGAATTCCTGATACAAGCAGCTGTAGTAATGCTCCCCTCAGAGATAAGGTGCAGAGGTCTGTAAAATGAGGGGAGCTCAAAGGAGAGTCCTAGTTTAACAGATCTTTTACTCCCAATACCTGATGTCTGATAAACTAGAGAATGTGGATGGATAAATGATTTGTGGAGTTTTATTTTTTCCACCATATTGCTTTGAATACAACCTGTCTTATATTATTAATCTATTTCATTAGCTACTTTAAAATGCCATCTTTGTGGTTTAACTGGTTAGTAACCCGAAGCATAATTCACTTCCCCAAGATAGCTCTAACGATTTCCATGTTTTGTGATATATTGCGAAATGTAAGATAAGTCATGCTCTTGCAGTGCAGCAGAGCCGTCTTGTTTTCCCTGCATCACCGCTTCCCTCCACCAGAGGCTCCAAAGGAGCTCACCTGCTCATGCTCTCATTCACCTGCTTTTGGGATTCAGTCTTTGCCAGATTGTGTTTTGGCATTCAACCAAGTGTTCCAGACTTGTTTTGTAATGCCTGTTTCTCAGGACTCTGGTTTTATTTTCCATTTAATCCATGCTTTTATTTGCAGGACAACCTGTCAACATGCAGTAATACCTTTAAGCTCCAGTTTTGAATCCATCTGAAAAGCCCCATCTGTCTGTCTGTTATTGTGAGTATTTTGGATCTTTTCACAGTTTTTGGAACAGCCCACCTTTATAGGTCTAACTGTGACTAACATCCATAAAAATATGCTTTGTATAAGTACGTTTATTGGTCAGGTAATACTGGTGGTGGCGTAGATGTGCCTTTCTTTATTTGCTGCCTGTAGCAAAAAGGTTTTTGTCTTTTAGACAGCAGGCTCTTTCGGGTACTCCAGTTTTTGGAATGTCCTCCCACATTCCAAAAACATGAATGTTAGGTTATTTGGTTGCTCTAAAACTGCCCCTAGGCATGAATGTGTGTGGTTGTATGTGTCTGTTCTGACCTGTGATGGACCTGGAATACAATGAGGTTGAGAAAGAATTCACCAGAAGTGTTAGAAGGAAAGCCATCGACAAAGATGACATTGCTTTTAGCACAAAGCTGAGCTCCAAATAATGTTGAAACAACAATGTCCTTTTGGGCATAACTAAAAAAAGAAGAGTAAACTGATGTAACGATCGGCCAAAAAGTAGCCTGACACATACAATATTTAAAACCGTAGGTTTATTTGTTAAGATAAATATATATTGCTTTGTACAGGTTCCAATTTCACTGAAGTGGCTTGTCTAATCTGAAATGTTGATTTAATGAAGTCAATCAAATATTTACGGTACTACGATGAGATGTCCTTTTTGTAGAGCAAAACTGCCCTGCCTTGGCACATGCAGGCAACCATCTTCTTTATATATTACAAGTCAGAACACATGAAAAAAGAAAAGAAAATTGCCTCATGCCAAATTATTCTCTGAAATAAAACATAACAACAACAACAACAACAAAAAAAAGAAATATAAATGGTTAAGACTTTTCCCAAATGACGCTTTTTGAAGACACGTATGAACATTCGGAAAATTGTGGCTACAGATGCAGACAAATTCCCCGGCACCCTAGGAAAAGATTTTTTAAAGAATTTTGAAATAACAGCGGATTTCTCCACTGAATAATCAATTAATTTTTAATTGAATTAAAAACTAATTTTTTCTAAAGGTTTCAGTCTGACTTATTTTCTGCAATAAAGGATTTATTTTAAGGTCTTTTACACACCTTTGTGAAGGATACCAATATCAAGGTCAGCACTGAATTTGCTGCAACAGCTGATCTCGGCTGTTTGAATCTGAGACGTCATAAAAGATATTAAAGCTCTGCATCAAACACTGTGCAAACAAAAGGTCATCATGGCAGGATAGACCAGCATTTATGGTACTTAGTAAGTCTTTTTAACAAATGTCCTAAGCATACAAACTCCAGTAAATGATGTTGAAGAGCAGATAAGCCATGGGGAAGATGACTCTAGAATACGAGTCAATCATGTAACTGTTGCTCCTGATGAAGCTCAGGTTGTATTTCAGTGTGTTCCTGCGACGGAGCCTGGTTCCCTCTGTGGGTGCAGAAATGGTGGAGTTTCGAGGCTGGGTGTTTCTGTCTGTAGTCGGAGTGATGGAGACCTCTGGGAAAGAAACCAGGTCAATGTCGTTATCGTGGAAACACCCATCAAAGGCCATGGCTTGGGTGGTATCGAAGTTACTGGGGATCTGCAGCGAAAGAAAACCAGAGCGAACAACATGAAGGTCAAAATAATTACAAAAACGTTAAGAAGACGTGATGGGAGAACTGAAAATTGAATGAGACCTTAGCATTCTTCAGCTTCTTCATCTCCTCCACCGTGGTGAAATAGTTGACAGCAGCGTACTCGATGACGGACAAAAAGACGAACAGGAAGCTTGCCCACAAGTAGATGTCTACGGCTTTGACGTAAGACACTTGTGGCATAGAGGCAGAGACACCAGTGATGATGGTGGACATGGTCAAAACAGTGGTGATGCCTGCACACACACATACACACGCACACATGCGTGTGCAGACAGAAATGACATGAGTGCACAAAAAAGAAAATATGTATGGATTATATGTACAACTTCATATATGCATGTACAACTGAAGCCCAATAGGTTACATTATGAAACTATCAATGCCTTAAGTAATTAATTAATACTGAATCATTGCTAAGGCAATTTCATCCATATTAGTATAGCTCTGTGGATATTTTGCTGTTTTGGAAACTCAATAAATTGTGGTGGATTAAAATCTAAGTAAACAGTTTCTGGCACCAACAAGGCTGTTAAAGTTACTTAAATCTCCTTCCAGAACCCTTTTCATTCTCAGTTTGAATTTCATCAAGTTGTCTTTAACATCTTCAACACCTAAATTGTAAAATGCATTGAGTTGCTGCCCTGTGATTTTCTGTTTGTCCTAATGACCAATCCGGTCGGTTTGGTTTGCAATAAACAAAGGCTTCATTTATTTTTCTTGCCTAGAAACCCCCCTTCTGTGTCCATAGGGAGACGCCCTGAATTTTGCAAAGTTTTGTTTTTATTTATTAATTTTACTATCTCAACATTAAATAGTTGGTTATCATCTTTAAACCATAATTATTAAAGCAGAGATAAAATATGCAAGAAAACACTAAAAATCATCAGATGTGGCTAGTCAACACACAAATCAACATTTTGTTTCCATCCTCTTCTTTACATTAAATCACAAGAAAAATAATTTTCTTTGTGAATAGTTACTTTAATTGGTCTTTGCAAAAGGTATTTTTCCATAGATTGTGGCTGTACGTTTTCTCATTACCCAATGAGACACGAGCAGGTACGGCTCTCCTATCTATCCAGAAAGACACCCATGACAGCATCACCATCAGCATGGTCGGAAAGTAGGTCTGAAGCATGAAGAAGAAAATGTGCCTCCTTAGGATGAAGTTTATGTAGAGTCGATTGTACCAACCTGAAACAGTACAAAAATGCAGAGCAAAGCAACCATCAGGAGAAAAAAGGAAAAATGTGCCACCATAACTCTGAAAAACAAACCAAAATACACATTGATTCTTTAAGCAACAGTTTAAATGTCTGTGAGGCAGACTCCCTTTCTACTTCTAAGACTTAAATCTTTTGTTTTGATAAAGCTTAGTTAAAGTGTTATCCATAGCTATCTCTGCAGTTGTGCTGCTGGAGGTTGTACCAACCACTTTGCTACGTTCCCCCCTACTCCAATTATGTACAATCTGCAGTTGGTGTTGCCACTAAGTTCTCTACATAGATGCTACAGCAGATCCAATGTTTCTGTGTTCGGTTGCGACACCTTGCTTGGGCAATGCTGCATCAGCAGTTTCTGAAAAAATGTTTATAGTTGCTCTCTACAGATGACGTTTAGTTCTGTCTTTCTGTGTGTAGGGACTGCTGCAAAGTTAACGACTCAACTGGATATATAATCTGCTTTTGCTACATGCTAATTCAGGAGAAAGGATTACTGCAAAAGAAATTGACACAATCAGCTGGGATTCCTTCGAAAACTCCACAAAACAGAACTAAATTCAGGAATTCTGCACTTTGAGATGATATCATTTAGATATTTACATTAATAATTTTCAACAATGATCCATTAAATAAGTATTTTATTATCTCAATATTATAACAGCTCAAGCATAGAAAAATATTGATTGAAAAATAATCTTTTGAGTGCTGTTTAGTATCAGTTTTCCCACAGAGAGCTATGAAAATCAATATTTTTTCTTTCACCCGGGGCCTACGATGAGGCTTGCTGTATCTATTCATTATTCTATTTTCAGCCATACAGTTTTAACTCAATGTAATATTTGTTTTTGTGAATCTTCCAAGAAGGTTGAAACCCAAACATGTGCTTTAAGGACTCGCTACTGAGAGCTTCAAACAAAACGCCCCATTTGAAGTTGATTTTCCATCCATCTATCCATCTAAGTTGATTTTATGTAAAAAAAAGAAACAACAAAAAAAAAACTAAGTTGTTTCTTTTATACATATATACAAAGCCAACATGTAACATTATTAGAATTATTATCTTGGCAAGCTACATTACAGAAGAAAAAAAACATTAGAGGAGCTCTCTGGTTGTCTCTAAAGTGGATACAGCTCAGAGAGCCCCAGCCTCACATACCAGTGCTGCTGTAGAAGGCAAGCCCAAAGGAAGGCTGGAAGTCTTCAATAAAAAACTGAGAGAGCACTATCTCATCAGTCCTTAATGAATCGTTCCCGTTCTTCCAGTAGAGCATTAGGTCATTCTCATTGTAAGCATCTTAAAGAGAGGAGAGAAGGAAGATTGGTAGGAGAGATTCACGTTTTGCCTCTCTCAGGAGAAACATGGGTGTTTTTCTCAGAGGGAAGGAGAGATTGTTTTAAGCTGGATATCTGCCTTTCCTCTAAGATCAAGCTCCATGATGTGAATGTATGGCAATAACAGAGAGAGAATGCACTGAAAATACAGAAAACCCACAGAACATTTGAATAAGACTGTCAAAAAATGTCTAAAGACAATCATCTACGGTGTATTGCAAAAATACTCATTCCCCTCCAAGTTGTTCACATTTCATCAAATTACACCCAAAACCTCAATGCATGACATGGGAATTTTAAGTAATGGTGAGTGCATCTTAGTGAAGTAGAAGGAAAATGATACACTGCAGTTTATCCAGATGAACAGACATATTTTAGTAGGTTTCACAGTTGTGTCATACGCCTTCCATTTTCAGATGAAGAATCGAAGAGTTAATCAAAGTTTTGAAGATTGCTATATGACCTAGCCTAGCTTTTAACTTCTCAGTGGTCTTTTATGGTCTTCATGATGTTTCTTGTTCACTAATATTTACTATTAGTCATCAGATTACTTCAGAGAACAACTGGTTTGAGAGGTGACAGCGTAAAGGAAGCAAATGCACTTTACACTGAAGTTTAATACCATGTGCTTATTGTTCCACTACTCAATTATGCACTACTTTTTGTTGGTCTATCAAATAACGTCAGTAAACTACAGTGAAGGTTGGGGTTGCAATGTGACGAAATGTGAGAAGTGTGTGGGTGCAAGTCACAGCAGCAAAGAAGAAACGAAACAAACTAACATAGTCTTATTTACGCCAAAAAATAAAAGTTAGTCAGAGTTTACTTTCCGATTCCATTCCACTGTTACATGAACTGAAATAGCTGCGCATTCTCTGGTCCACATCTTCCAATGCAAAACTATGTAAATGCTTTATTAAAAGCTGTAGAATATTTTGATCACTAAAATAACTAATAATAGTGGAATTATGTTTGACTGTGAACAATACTGGACATCCAAGACGTTCCCTCAGCTTCTGGTTGATACTCACAGCTCTCCAGCTCCAGAGAGCAGTTCTGTGTGTCCAGAGGAAAACTACTGAAGTCCATCGAGCACAGAGCGGTCACAGTGATCCTAAAACACAACTTAAAGTTACATAAACACCCACATCATTCAAATCACTCAATTTGATCAACTTTGTTAACCCAAAAGCAAAAAAAGAAAACATTGCATGTGGTTTTATCTGTAACAACTTTCAATGACAGTTTGTGGCTTCAGTGAGAGGATTCCATATTTTTGACATCTGCAGATGAAACTGATATTATCAATTCTGTAAAAGCAAATTTTCTACCTTCTCATATTACTCTTACTTTCTGCGCACTGCTTCCAGCTTGTCACATATTTTGTCCCCAAAAAAAACAACATTTTTATAAAATTTGTCTCACAATATTGGACAACCAGTCTAAGTCAATCGATTGATTCCCAAGTCCTTGGGGGAAATATTAAGTAGACTGGTGAGAAGAGTAGAGCAGGAGTAAAATAAAGTTTATTATAAATAAAGAAGAATAACAAAGGCAACTTGTGTGCCTTGGTAGTTTTTAATTTCTTTTTATTTCTGTACTTTATCAGTTTTGGTTCTTTCATAGCCATCTTCTTTTAGATGTTTTGTATATATGTTGACTACTTATAGTGTTAACTCATTTTCTATTATCTAGTCATGTCTACTGTTAGTTATATGACAGCAGTGAATATCATGTGAGATGGGGACCATTCAGTTATTTTGGGTCAATCAGGTGCCACAATCTGGCACTAAGAGTCAAATAGCCCACCTGTGAATCAGAATGTTTACCTATGCCAAAAGGGGGATCTGTTACTGCACATGTTGCAGTTTTTGCCTGATGAGGGTGGATAAACAGCTAGAAGCAACAGCAGGATGAATATATAGTTTATGATATCAAGTTTCTATCTAAATAGTGAGAAAAGGGTTGCTATCCAAGGACTCAGTGACTACAAGCCTTTTTACCTCACACTGTAGAGAATATTTCCATCTGGAAAAACCCTCAGCATGATGTTCTCCATAGTTGTATCATGGATAAATGAACGTTTTGAATGCACAAAGAACACATCTGGAACCCAAATTTTCTTGACGAGACGTGCGTCGAAGGTTCGACTTTTGTTGCTGCTGGAGGGGAAAGCCAGCCGGTCGTCTTGCCAGTAATGCCTCAAGTAGAGGGTCATGGTGAAGTCCTGAAGAAGAGCGAAGAAAAGTGAAAGAGAAAAAATAAATAAACAGCAATCGGGCTGAACAGTTTATGTAAACCAGAGGAATGACAGAGGTGCATACCATGTTTACTTCAGATATGCTGTCAATGCTCTCCACCTGGACGTCTATTCCAACTGGAAGAGCAGAACCTGAAAAAATGAGAAAAAGATTTAAGATAAAATATTCTCCAAATTATCTGCCTTTTCATCCCACAAAGGTATACTACATGTCAATGATATACATAAATATTTTATATCAGACTCAGTTCAATTAATAGTGAATCAAGTTTCTATTTGGGCCAGCTGACTAAAATGAAACCCTAAATGATTAAACCAATTTACTATAAATGTCTCCTACTAGAAAATAATATTTACTGACGTCGCATAATCACCTTTCCATATACTAGATTATAAGTTCTGCGAGGATGAAAAAATGAGAGAGATCCTCATAAATATTAAAACTGCATATGTGTAATTAGTGAGGTTATTTCACATTCTATAGTAGCATTACCTCAACAAATAAAGTTTATTTGAATTGTACATATTACCAAAGAGGCAGTACAAAGTGTTTCATAAGATGAATCTAGTCACAATCTAGCCACAATAAACAATAATGACAACATTAAACAGGAAGCAAGTAACAAATCTTTGTCATCACGTATGAAGACTAGAATTAACCAATATACCAGTTATTATTAATCAAAAGTAACTCTAATTTTTAGTTTTGATTTTAAAAAATTCAGTGTTTCGGCATTTTTGCAATTCTCTGGAAGTTTTTTTCCAGATTAGAAGAGGCTAAGAACTGAATACTGTGTTTTATATTTGGCTCTGATTCTGGGGATTAAGAGTACATTTGAACAAGAAGCCCTGGGTGGTCTCAAAGGTTGATGAAACAACAGATATTTTATGCATTTTGTTGCTAAGCCATTCTGTAATTTATAAACTAACAGAAGTAATGAAGGACTTCCGAATTAGGGTGATTGGGGTGAAAACAAAACCTTTAAACAGTTGTGTTTTGTCAGATTTGTCTCAATTCTATTCATAAATAGGATTATCTGCATTCATCAACCATCAGATTTGTCCTTAACATGTTTTAGCAGGACCTTAGCTGTTGTAAAGGTCCAGAATCTGAAGGATGATGCATGAGTGTAGAATGTGTGACCTATTTTCCAGTACAAAACTTGTTTTCTGAAACTTGCTTAATCTGACGAATGTGCAACAAGATCCTCTCAAAAAATATTTGACGAGTTATAGAGTTAACAACTTGCATGGATAATTTTTTTTTTTTACATTTTTTTTTTTTAGTTTATGTTCTGCAGCTGTCTATTTCAGTTGGAGTTCTCCCATAATCCTGCATGCAACAAGAAAAAAAAAAAAAAATCAGTGCTTATAACAATCCCATCAGTAAGACTTTCACTTCACATGACCTGAGTAAACCCTGGACAATACCAGGAGCAAATGCCAAATGTACAGAGAGGCAGGAAAACAAACAGGGCTGGATGAGCTACAGCTGGTTTAACTGCATATGTCAGAAATACAACAAAGGGATGGAAAAACTACATAAAAGACATAAAATACTGCAAAAACTTTCCGTTAGAGCTGTAGTTTCTTATTATGACCATCGTGCTTGTTAAGTCATCATCCGGTAGCAGAGCATGCGCAACATACTGTGTGATGTGCAATTTGCACATGCTCCTCTAAAAGTGCCATTACCTAATGAGGGTAAATACTTAGGGTACAACTGCAATCTAATAGTGGAATGGATTATATTTAGACAGAGGGGGGTCCACACACAAAGGTTGTTTTTTTATCAGCATCAATGATCTGCAGCTGAAAACATAAAGTACAAACTAAATGGAAATATAAAAGTATTATGAGAGAAATTCGACAAAGTGACAGTGTTACATGGGAGCTTTATCACTATAATGATGTCAACAAATTTCACCAGCCAATATTCTGGTCCCTATTGTGTTTCTACTGTCTCAAATGCTAAATGGACTGTTACAGGTCTTAGTTATTTTTACTTTAGTTGGTGCATGAAATCATGAAATTGCAAGTACTCAAGGGTCAGAATAGCAAAAACAAAATTCACTTTTTGATTAAAATGATTCAAAATCATTTTCAAAAGAAACAAAAAGGTTTTCACATGTTTGTCTTATTTTTCAAAAAAGGCATGCAATGTTGCTGTTTTCCATTTTGTTGGTTTATTCTCATCAATAAGATTGAAATATTAGTATCCTTTGTTTAAATATTCTTATATTATCTTGTCAAGTTTAGTGAGCGCACCCAGATCTGCTTTAAAGTAAAAGTTGCTCAATGTTTGTGGTCCTAACGTCTACACAAGCATAAGAAACAAAAGATAAAAAATCATTGGTGATAAAACATAAAAATTCTGAGTTGCACCCAATCTTTTTTGTTTAAGGGAGATTTTTTTTTATCGCTTATGCCATTATCAGAGGCCACAAAAAATCATTCCAAGGGCAGAAAATGCCCCCCAAGGTTACACTTCAGGCATTTTAAAAATCATGTGTAAACACGATTTACACAAAGGCACATATTTGCAAAACTATAGGTATTGCAAATACCTATAGTTTCTGATTATTTTCCCACCTATAGTCACTTTATGCCTTTGCAGTTTCAGTCCTTTTTACCACATTTTTTTCAGGTATGAAATGAAGCCATCTACCATGGATGAAAGGCATGACTAAAATGGGGTTATGATTTGCCAAAGGTCTCACCAGGAATCTCCCGTAAAGTATAATATGTTAAGTGTTGACCATTTTTTGGATTTATTCTGGAATGCTAGGTCTCAACTTGACTGATGGTGAAACATTCTTGTGTTAATTGTGCTTGGGATTAATCAAAAGTGTGGTTTTCGTATTTGTATGTGTCCTGGCAGTTCGTATTCATTCTGAAAGAAACACAGGTAATCACCAACTAGTGCCTGGTCAGGTTTTTCTTGGAGGATACTTGTTATTTTAGGAGGATTCATCGGTGAAATTCAGAAAAACATCACACTTATTGGAAATGTTTAGTTTTGTTCAAGTAACTTACTGGCTTTTAAAGTGGGAATCTAGAAAACATGTCATTATTTCTTTCTTTTCATTTTTGTGTAAATTTATTTTAAAAATTGAATACAATGTAATCATATTTGAAACACATAAGCATAAGATGATAATGTTTTTTAATCCTGGAGGCTATTCTAAAGACTATGCAACTGTAAATCAGAGCATTTTCATGTAAAACTAAAATAAAGTAAATAAAATGCAGTGTTATAGTCCATATAGAAATTGTCCATTTAAACTTGTAGTAATCCACACAATGAGGGAATAGTATTATCACAGAAATTTATATTTTCCTTGTTTACAACATGGACACATTCATTGCAATATTCCAGTATTTGTACTATGCCAAAATACATTGTGAATGAAAAAAGTGAACTATCCTTCAAAGTGTAGAAAGGCGCAGAATTAGGAACACAGTTCAGATTATTTTCTCTGCACCGCTGTAGTTTGGTGCCTGGGACCAGACAATCCCAGGCACCAGACAATCTAGGTCAACAAGGTTTTTTGTGTTAGACGTTGCTTATTATGGTAGACAAGCACAATAACCCGCATAGTCGACTACATTATCTGAAAAACAAATATTAATTAAAAGAGAACAACAACAATACAGTTAAATGTTGAGTGGACCAGTTTAAATGCGTAACTCAAAAGCAGCTTTTTGTTTGCTTTTAACAGTGGAACTACTTAAGAGTAATATATAAATAAACAGAACTATATTAATTAAGCTGAGCTTTCTTACCTCCAAAGCCTGGGCGCATGGCAAAATCATGATCTTCAATCCTTAGTAGCTGCTCAGATTTAATTAGCAGGGACTTTGTGTTGTCTAGCTTTTTCATCTTAAGATCCACCCGTCTAGAAAAAAAAAAAAAAAAGATCAAATGACAGATCAGTAAGGCAATCTCTAACAAAAACAGACTCTAAACAGAAGCAACATCTGGCTGGGAGAGCGAGTGACAGCTAATTGCTCTTTAGCCCTGATTAAAACCAAGAGCCTTGGCCCAAATAAAATCAGTTACATTCAGGTTACTGGCATTTGTAATTGGGTCAAACATAATGTGGTAACGCTCGTTCATCTGCCTCCTGAGGTGATTAGTGTCTTCCTAGAAACAATCCAAAGCTGGCTTTGATAACATGCGCAACAATGTCTTTGTGCAGAAATAAATGTAAAAATACCTCCAGAGTCACATATTTCACTGCCAGTCCTGACCTGGATTCACCTGCATGGTATTGATGGCGTCACTGGGATCCATTATGCAAGCAAGGTCTGAGATAACTACCATTCGGAAGAGACTGGACAATGTAAGTTGTACCTGGAAAAATAAGAGGAATCTTACCCTCCATGCTTTGCTTTAGTGTTCTCCCCAACATAGACCTCTTTGTGCCGTTTCTTGTTTGCAAAAGTGCTGCTGTTGAGCCGAGTGACAGGCCACAGCCAGGCCAAAACCATCAGTCTCAAGGCCAGGAGGGCCAGTCTCATGATTGAGCAGGGGCTTCAGATGCGAGAGGAACCCAAACGTCCCTCCCAGTATTTCAGTGTCTCAACCAGACACGGCTGTCCCGGTCTCCTAGTGACACGTCCATGTCCCGGGTGCACTCATTCTGTCCTGCCAGGCAAACACCAGGTCATATCTACTTTATCTTTTACTCTCATATCCCATAACATGGTGAACATCAGTGGAGATATCCAGCAGCTCAGCGCCAGTGCACGAGCATCCTCCTGGCTGAGTTTGCCTGTCACAGTGCCATCCCTCTGCTTATGTGTCCTGACGCAACATGTTGCTCTGACTCCACCGCTGTCCCCACCCCTCTGATTTAAAACCAAATATCAATTTGTTCCTATAATGACAAAGGAATACCATTAATTCCTCCCTAATCTTCTTTTCTGTGGGTGGTGAAATCTTTCAGTAACCTACAAACTGGAGGCAATGCAGGGAGGGGGAAGCGCATAATACAAACACCAGTTTCATCATCGTCCAGGCCAGATGAAAATAAAAACCCTGTAGCCTAGTTTTATGCGTTGCAGGATTTTCCGACACTAAGTTGCGCTTGGCTGCGGTGAGAGGACGCAAATGATCCTATCAAGAGGAGTCAGATGTGAGCATATGTCTGCAGTGGCTTCAGTAAACACTGAACTTATGGCCTCTGGTTGTTTAGCATGTAAGCCTGATCATATGATCCCACAACTGTTCTCGCTTCATCTCGGACCAGAGAATTGAAGGATGTTCAACAGGAGACCTCTTTTAATATAGCTTTGTTACTTTTTGAGTTTGAAGGGGAAAAGATTGGAAAGCGAGAGTCGGCAAAATGGAAGCAAACATAAAAAAAACATCATCTTCCTTCCTGCTGATAGACACACGGTGAGAAAGATAAAACCACAGACCATTTGGATTAATGTAAATAAAAAATCTGATGTCCGATTTGCCACACTTAGAGTTCCCGACCACAGTTGGATATTTTTGTTTAGATTATACAGCACTCATTAAAAACAGCAGCGTATTTGCAGGTTTACCTGCTGGCTGATGTTGTACTTTAAAATGTCAGTTTATATTGCAAAGGTTTACATTCTGTGGTGCTTTTTCTTGACTAAATGCATAAAGAAAAATGTGATTTAAACAACACAAATCCCAAACAATTAATAAGGGTCACCACATATTTGTGACATTTGTACAATCAAAACATTATGCACTTGGTGGCAACAAGTTTGTGGTTGTGTAAATGCATGAAAAGATGAATATGAGAGACACAGTGAGACAATTTACAATCTGTGAGAATAAAAGCTTCATGATAAAGGTTTAGTGTGGAAAAACTGCAAGAAAATATATTTGAAATCAATTTTGAAAAAGCTAATGAAACAGAGCTACAGTTGCACTGGTATAACTCAGTATTGTTGGCGTGGCACTAGTAGCATGCTTCCTTTAATCTGGGATTAAAGTTGAATGAGGGCAGAGATGAGCAACGCCATCTTCAAGAATCAAGCACGTGGATCTTGGTACACTCAAACATGTGACCCTGCAGCTGCAGGACAGCTGTTCACATTTGACCTGGCATCTCATCTCTGTCCCATAGAGGTCGTCAAAAGAGTATTAAAAAGGGGACCACCAGATCTAATATTTTACAAATATGTTTTTTTTTCTATCTATCTATCCATCATCTAGTAGTTGTGCTCCCATTCATTGTCGGGAATATCTGGAGGCTACCTCAACTATCACAGGACAGGAAAGAGATGTGCAGAGCAAATGATTGCTGCAGCATTTTTTAAAGGATGTAATTGATCAAACTAGATTTAAAAGTTCATGGAAAGTATTAGGACACAATGCGGGCAGTGTCAAATTAGTATATTATCAAAAAAGGATTATCATGTTTTCCTTTTTCACTTTGGTTACCAAAAAACACAATTTTCTGATTTTATTCACACCAAAACTTATCTGGTTTTTTCCTTACTCACTAAATGTACACTGCCTTTGCTTTAGCTTAGCTGCTATGGTGTGAACTCATTTTGAGGTCACAAAAGAAAGAAGGTGTTTTCAGCAGACTACTTCAGAAGAAGTGTGAAGTGTTGTGCCCTGTACCAAGAAGCTGGTTAAACTTTTACCTGCTGGGTTAATTAGTCCGTGTTTCATTAATGTTAGGAAGGATGCAAAGTGGAATCACACAGAAACAGCACACTGCACACCAGCATGTTTTCACACACGCGGCTGACTGTTACAGGTTTAGCACCTCTGTGGAGAGTGACTGACATGGCAGAAATGCAAGGACTTATCCTCAGGCTGCTACTTTTCTCAGGAAGGTTTTTGTTGACAAATTCAAAAGGTATGTATTTTTATGATATTCCTTAATTATGAACAAAGCTACATAAGCAGTGTTTTAAAACTGGTTAAATAAATCAAATAAATCACCAGGTAAAAAAAAGATGCACACAATTGCATTCATGTTTGCCAGTAATTGTGTTATTGCTATAATTTTCAAAACAAAAATAAAACAGAAAAATATTATTTTGTTCTTGGTGCTTTGTTCAAAAATGATGAAATATTGAAAAAACATAAAATGCCTTAAAAAACATGTGACTGAGATTATAATCAAAGGAACTTGCAGCACCTTTTCTTTGTATTTTTATGTCATAAATACGGGGCGAATGCTCAGATTTAGCTATCAAAATTATACACTTTCTAGTTTTTCCCAGCAAACTGTGAACACATTTAACTAACATAAAACCTGTGCTCTTAAATCTTTATAATAACTGTATGTTTTCAGTCTTGTTACCAGACTTGAATGTCACTTGCATCATCCAAGATGACTGTGTCCTGCCGTGCAGCTATAGACCCACAGGCACAGTGGTAATCCATTGGTACAAGCAGCAAATCCCTGTTCACAGCTACTACTACCACAAAGATCAGTTTGGACTCCAAAACAAGCACTTTAGCGGCAGAACGTCGCTCTTCAACTCCCACATCCCTCAAGGCAATGCCTCGCTGCTTCTAAGGAGGGTTAAAGTTCAGGACAAGGGCAGGTACAAGTGCTACACGAGCACACGCAAAGGCAACCAGGAGATGTTTGTCAACTTGGAGCTAAAAGGTTTGTACGGCTTGTCATGAAATTATTTTTGCCTGTTTCAGTGTCTTTCTCTGTTGTAATTGATATGATAAACCTTATAAAGGGCCACAATGATTAATTGCCTCAAGGCCCCTGTGTAGGCAGAACATTTTGCCCCTTTTTCCACAATTTTTTCAGCAGCGTTGTTGTATTAGAGTTTGTCAATAACTACCCAAACTCTGGATTGCCAAAAGACAGGCATTATATATAATTAAAGTTCTAAATAGAATATGTACTAAAACACTGGAGAGCTGATTTTCACTTCAAATTGACGCGGAGGGAAGGTTCAGTGGAAAGCCAACAGTGTGTGTAAAGTTCATGTTGGTTGTCTGCCCCATTAACCCACTGCAAAAGTAGAGAACAAGGGCATTGAAGTGCAGCAGAACAGCACCATTAAGAGGCGATTAGACTAAAAACAGTTGTTCTGTTGAAAGCCAGCGCTGAAACATATCACTAAGCTCTAAGAATAGATTAAATCTTTGTCTGCCATTCCCTGTCTTTCTGCTCGCATTGAAACAGCATCCTGGTTATTTCTGGCTGCCCCTTCCACAAACTGCACCATATGACCTGAAAGTTTAAACTGTTTTCTTCTATTTCTCCCCTAGCTCCCATCCAGTCGGTAACCATGGAGATGAGCGATGACAAGGTGACTTGCACCTCTCACAACATTTACCCCATGCCGCAGGTAATGTGGGCCACGGAGCCTGCCTCAGCTCAGGAGGCTCTGGAAAATTCCACTATCAGGACTGCAGATCACAAGGGCCTGTTCACTGTGGAGAGCACGCTGAGAATTGTGGGTAATCTATCCGACCGCACGTATTTTTGCTCTTTCATGTCAGCAGACAGAAACCAGGTGTGGACGGCTTCTCAGAAGAACCAAGGTGCATCCTGTAAACTTTATCATAGATTAGTCATAAAGAAATATTTTCATATAAATAACAGGCAATAACAACATATTTCCTTTTGAATTCAGAAAATATAACTCATGAAGAGGGACATCCACTGTCCATCTCATGCATGGCTCCACACAGTCTTGAGAATTTCTCCCTCACGTGGACCATCTCCTCTCTGGTGGAGCAGACTCTGATCTTAAAATATGACAACAGAACAGGACACATGGTCAACCTGTGGGAGGGTCAAGCTGTCCTTGACCAGGACCAGCTTCTGCAAGGAGATGGGTCACTCCTGCTCAGCAGGCCAGACAGTATGGAACACTCTGGAACGTACACTTGTGCCTTCTCAAGTTTGCAGAGCAGACACATCGTTCAGACCAAGGTCAACATTACTGTTGCATTAATAAGTGAGTTTGAGATTTTTCTTTTTTTTCCCCCCTCTGCATTCAGATTGTTAATATCATTTATGCACCACAGTCAATAAGCAGAGGCATCTTAGTAAAAGAAATGTGTATTTCAGGCGTGGACAAAAAGAGCCAGCAGAGGTCGTGGTGGAGCACTGCAGCATCCGCAGCTTTCGTCTTGTTCACAATTATTGTAGCTCTACCTCGGTGTGCTAGACAAAGAGGTATGTATGCAGTTAAGCTCAAAATTATGAACACCTCAGTGGATTCAACTCTAAAGTATCTCCCAAACCTGAGACTGATATCATTAGTACCAATACCTGAGCTTTATATCATGTTACAATGTCATTCCTGGAGTGTTGGAGTGTTGCTTTAATTCCTTCATGCATGTTTGAGTTTTCCTTCAATCTCCCATGACAACCATTTGGGACTGTCTAAATATTTGCTCATACAAAGTGTTTTCTGTTTACCAAAAGCTCCTTCTTGACTCCTCAGTCTAGTAGAACACCCCTCTCCCGTGTCTCCCCAACACAGCTGCTCAATTAGACTAGTGGCAGCAGCAATTAACAAACATCTAGAGGAACTGCGTGTCTGCTGAGCTCATCGTAGGTACTGCGATGCTCCTATCAATGGTTGTAAGCAACAAAATGGAGGAGCATTGTTATGATGGTGTGCAGAAGGGGGAGTGTAGAAAAGAGCAAGAGCTTCTTAAAGACACAGAGGTCAATTTTAAAGCATCAAATTGTGTTTTGTTTGATATATAACATTTTTATAACAACTGAAGGTAACATATACTTGATGGTGCTTTAAAATGACACTTCGTGCCTGCAAAATACATAATACCACCCCTTTAATAGATTTGGCGCTGATTCAAAAGTTGGATCTGGATCATTAGAAAAATACATACCACTGACTACTGTGTTTGGAGGAGAAATAAGTAATTGTGAAATTGTCACAATTGTTGGAAACACAGTAGAACTGCGAGGTTAGTGTTTGTGTCAAATAATATTTTTAATGAATGTAATTTGCAAGATGAATGAAGTACGAGAAGAAGTACTCGTATTATTGGATGTCTGCTCTTGACCCTAGTATTTAACTGTTATCTGTTAATTAATTGTATGAATTGGACCGAGTGACTATGTCACAGACTTGTTTTAAATAGACAGACTATTTAAAACAAGAAGTAGAAGACAATAGACTAGTCTGTCTATTTAAAACAGGTCAGTCTTGAAAATCTCGGTGAGATTTTACTGCTTAGATAAAGGTGAAATTTAAAAAAACAAATGGCCGTATGGATATACTGCACTGAAAAAGTACAATAAGCCTGTCTTCAAATGTTGCTATAGGAGTGAAGCTAAGTGTGTCTATCGAGTCAATCAACTTGGAAAATAGCAAATAACCACAAGGTGTCCCTGTCTGTTTCAAAACCTTGTCATAAAACAGAAGTTTTAATTTGAGGGAAAAACTTTCTGGGGTTTATTCAGCAATAATGTGTGCTTACTGAACAGAGTAAGTCCAAGTTCAACGTTTCACACTTGAATTAAAAATATTAAATGTTAAAAACAAGAGCTCATGTACTTTTTTTGTTTTTTGCTTTGTTTTATTCTGTTTTTTTAATACAGCACTGGAGGCCAGAAAAGTCTCACACACATTAAATGGAGCTGGGCTTGTTGAAGATGGACTTCGGCTTTGCAAAGATCTAAACTCCTCAACTTCATGCAAGGTAGAACAACCTCGTGCTGGATGCAATAGGCAGTCAGCACATTTTGAAGTACATGAGGAACAAAGTGATGTTCACAGAGCAGGGAGCTTCAACTGGACTCCAGGGACAGATTCTGACCATGAAAACGAGAAAAACCCACAAGAATCCCCTGCTGAAGAAAACGAGACTCCACAGTCTGAATGCTTTGAAAATAATGATATAAAAAAACACTGGGCCTAAACTTTATTTAACAGAAACAAGGCCCACACTTCAGATTTGAAGCATACAAGAATCGGGTTGTAAAGAAACAAGAAGGCTTATTTCAAAGAGATCCATACAGTTGAGACAGATGATTCTTGGGAGCATTTATTGTTATACCTTTCAGTTTGTAGTAAATATCTGACAGTGTGACATTATGTGATTAATTTTTTTTTACTTTTTCCTGTACTCCATAAAATAAAGATAAACATCTATTGCTTTTTGAGTATGGTGCTAAAAGTATTGTTACAAAAGGTTTTCTTGTGATAGAGGGTTGTTGTGTTTTTTTTTTTTTTTAATAAATTCTGAAAAATGTGACATGCTTTTGAATTTTAACCCCCTTTACTTTGATACTATAAAATACAATCCAATACAAGAGGCCACCTAATTAGAGTACAAAAGTGTCATAGGTGCATCGTGCCTGTTTGATCCTCTTTAATCAAACTTTGATTTGATTAAACAGTTTGCCTAGAAAGTCAAATTTCTTTGGTGCAGGCATGAATGCGTAATTGAACTCAAATGCAAACTAAAAACGCAAACCTTTGGTCTGCTTAAAAACCTCTCGGTTCAAATGAAGTGAAATCTGGCGTCGAGATACATTGGTGAATGCCAAGAGGAGCGGAAATCGCTCCAAAAACAGGAAGCATCCTACAGCACAGGGCATTCTGGGTAAATACAACCAAAACAATAGCTTTCCACCATTACCGGGAAAAATGGCTCGTGGTCAGACATGGAGTGAAGAGGAGGTAAAGGCCCTCATAAAAATATGGTCAGACGAAAATGTATTGCAGTTGCTGCTGACCACTCACAAAAACAAGCAGGTTTTTAAGTTAATTAGTGGGGACATGGAGGCTTTGGGATTCCCCCGCACAGCTGCACAGTGCCGCACCAAGTTAAAGAAACTTCGCCAACAATATGTGAAAATACGCAACATGCGTAGGAACAATCGCAGTACTGACGTCGCGATGGAGCAGTTTCCTTGGTATGATGAACTAGATGCCATGCTTGGGAATCTGCCGACAAGCAGCCAATATGTTTTGGATTCCTGCAAGGAAGAGCCTCTGTCGCCATCCAGCCTGGAACTGAGCGACTCCGAATCCACAGCGCAGGATCAAGACTCAGAACAAAGGGGTAAGTGTGAAACTAAACTCAGTGATGGTCTTTGAGAAAAACTATCATTTTAACATCTCTATTCTAAACGAGCAGTTACATCTTGCCAGTTTTGCGGTTGTTTGTCCTATGAACACAGACTCGTGAATAAATTAAATTGTGGTGATTTGTTTGTAATATTTTAATCAAGCAGATGGAAGTGCCGCCGACATTAAAGTTGAAGAGACGCCCATCACAATCTCCCTACTGGATGAAGAAAGGAGCCGACCAAAAGTGACTGTACCCGGGGCTCAGAAAAGAAAGAGGGATACAAAGACTGAGAAGTTTGAGAAAATGTTTGTGAGCTATCTGGATGAGAAGAAGAAATTGGATGAGGCTGAATGCGAAAGGATGAAGCAGGAACAAGCCTCTTTTGAGAACTTCTTAAAAATGCAGCAGCAAGCTGAAGAAAGGCGTTTCCAGCTAATGCAAGAGCAGCAGAGGGCCAACAGCAAGATGTTCTTTCAGATGATGTCTGATTTCCTTCATGCTGCAATGCCCCAATCCATGACTCAGTCTACCCTGCAGCAGTCGACGGCCCCTCCTTCAGTCACACCTCCATTGTGGCCCTCTGCGCATACTCACCACACTGACGACTCACCTTTGTTCAATGGTCACCAGCAAAACACACCAGGTAGCCCCCACACTGTACTTGCTCCAGCCCAAACCCCATAGGGGCCAAACATGGCAACCACTCAGCCAGTATTCAACATCTTCTGATTCAGGTGATGTCAACAGAGATGTCTTGGAGTTCAGTTCATAATATTGAAAAAAGGCCAAAGTACTCTTTTGTGATGGTATCTGTTAACTGTTTTATTATATGTCAAAACAGTTTGAATGACCCATGTAAAAGTTATTCAAAGATGCATATTTTGTTGTCAGAAGAATGTGAACAAAAAGGTTCAATGTTGGACTGTTGTGTTCCAATAAAAACAAAGGATGAAGAAATTGTCTTTATTTTCCTGCAAAACCGCAACATGTAAACAGCTGCCCGATACAAAGTTACCAAACTATGTTTTAAAATCTAAAATAGTACAAAATTGTGTTAAAACAAGAACAAATAACGTTTACAAAATCATTATTGTGCCAGGTATGCACACAGAGCATCCCTAATTTGCTCCCCATTGTTAGCTGGAGGGTCAATCTCTGAATCCGCAAAGTCATCCACATTATCTGCAGGTTCTTCATCTACCCACTCCTCATTGGCAGTTTCACAATAATTATGTAGAATGCAACAGGCTGATATTATGTGGCTAACAAAGGAAATGTGGGCATCACACCTCTTGAGAAGGCACCTCCAGCGGCCCCTCAGTCGTCCAAACGCCCTTCCGACAGTCATTCTAGCCTGACTGAGTCTGTAGTTGAAGTTTACCTGTGGTTGTGTTAAACCGTTCCCCTCTGGAAATGGTTTCACCAGCCAAGGCAGTAGTGGGTATGCAGCGTCTCCGAGAATGTGTAGGGGTATGTCCACATTGTTCAGTCTTTCTATCCAACCTGGGAACAGTGTCCCATTTTCACCTCTACTATACAAGGAAGAGTTGACTAAAACCCGTGCATCACTAACTTTTCCTGGACAGCCCACATTAACATCCCAAAATTTCATTTTGTTATCTACCACACCTTGCAGAATAACAGAGTACACATTTTTCCTGTTGTAATAGTCAACAGGATTCTCATCTGGTGCCATAATGCTTATATGAGTCCCATCAATTGCACCTGCGACCTGGGGTAACGCCCATCGATCCCTGAAGCCCTGGACAATTACCTTAAGCTCTGCCTCAGAAGGGGCTTTTATATAGAGAGGTTTCATTACCACGTTAATAGCAGTAACAACCTGTTGTGTGACACAACAGGCTGTAGAAGTGCCAATGCCAAATAGGCGGGAGATGGCGCGATACTCCAGATTTGTTGCAAGCCTCCACAGACATATTGCAACCCGTAGCTCAACAGAAAGTGGACTACGAAAGTTAGTGTGCTGTCGTGTCAAACGTGGTCGGAGGATGTCACAAAGATGCAGAAAGGAGGTCTTTGTCATCCTGAAGTTTTCTTTCCAATCCACTTTATCCCAGGAGCTGCTAACAGCTGCCCACCAAGTTGATGGACGCGGTTGAACCCATATGGTCCTACAGAGACAAAAATACAAAAACATAAGCAGTAATTCCCTGTTTCTTCTATTATTAACACAACAAAAGAAAGTCATTTCACATTAATTTGAAGGTTTTACTTTGCAAATAACTGAATATCAGATTAACAATACAACATGTTAATAATCATGATAGTTATACGTTCAATTTATTCATCCATTCATTATCTTTTATCTATTCATTATCGGCCATTATCTAAACACATTTATGCTTGCAGGATCGCGAAGGGATCTGGTGGCTATCTTCAGTGGCCAGTAAGTGCACAGGGTACAAATTAAGTCAATAAATTCAGTTCAGTTACAACAAGTGACATCTGGAGGGACTTTACAAAAAAAGTATTTTTCAATGTAATCACTATACATTCCAGTTAATCCTACTTAACAGAAAATTAAGCTCAGTTAATTGCTAAAATTAGTGTCCAAAGTTTCCACAGAAACCTCAAATAGAGAGGAGAATACGACATTCCAATTTGCTGTTGAATGTTATGTGTATTGTTTCCACATGACATCACCCCTCCTCCATCAAGATGGTCTGTCGCCATCTTGATAGTGCGGAAGCAGTTTTTTACTTCACTGATTGCAAGTAAGAGAACCGCAATGCTTGGATATTTTTGGATTCAAGGATGTAAAAACAAAGGCGATAAAAGAGCAAAGAGAAGTTTTCATTACATCCTGTGAAATTGAGAAAAGTGCACCACAAAGCATCGACAAATGTGGTTGGTTAATGTACAGAAGAAATACATACCTGATGCCATCTAATAGCCGGCAGCACATATTTACTCTGATCACGCCATTAGCGAAAAAGGATATTTTCAAAATGTTTTTAAGAATAATCAAAACTAGGGGTGCACCGATTTCGCCAGGCAATTTATTGGCACCGATTTTCTTAATTTTGGGAGATCAGCCCATCTTATCCAACAATCTTATCTGTCTCACTAAAAAAACTAAAATCAACTACTGTCCTCTTCTGCTCTACTGTGAAGGAGATTTTACTGATATACCTTCTGCACGTTTAGTTAACAATTATCACCTCACTTTTAACAACTTGCTCGCTTTATTTAGTGATATTTCAGACAAAAAGAAAGTGGATATCGGCCAGAATCGGAATGGGCTTTTAAAAAATTGGCGAACAGCCAGAAAACTGCAATCGGTGCACCCCTAACCAAAACTATAACTCTGTTAGTCAAAAGTATACTGAACAGCTCGTTTAACATAAAGGAAAATATTAATGGATTAACTCTTAAAAATGCAATCACACATATGGACATCACAGTCAACCATATCATTCTCCCCTTCATTGTGTGGTTGTTGGCAAACCAAAATGACTGACTAGTTTTATAAGATGTGTTACTGACACTGATCTGGTTCTCCCGAACAACAAAGTCACGCCTTGGTAATGCTCCTCCTTTGTAAAGTTACTTACAGGTTGCAAACCAAAATGGGGCGTTTCCGGGGTTGCGTACATCCGGCCCGGTGTTGTGGAAACTATCTTTTGTTTGATGTTTTAATAACAGATTCAATAAGTTTTTTTGTTTTTTTTTATATGTGTAACGCTCCTGAGCAACAATTTTAATAAAAGTACTCATATCTTGTACCTTTGCTGACGTCTGTATAAGGCGGACATGATCATCACTACCGTGAAGTTGGACGCACGTCGCCTCATGCGGAGCCGTTTCATCCGCCTTGCGTGAAAAGAAACCTTCTGCATGGCCTGCTGCCTCATCTTCCGCTCATGCTGAGCCCATTGTAGAAAAATGTTTGCTTGGCACATTTGCCAACGACAAAACAGAAATCCTAAAACCGCTAGAATCTGATGCCACTCCATTTTTGATTACAAATAAAGAAAGTTGCGCGCAGCGTCTTCTTCGGGGGGTTTTGTGTGGTTTCCTTTAGCAGTTCTTGATGCAGCGCCTCCAGAGGCGAAGGGGTAAAGAGGCTGACACAGTGCTGTGTGAACGTGAACCGCACCAGCTGAAAATGTGACAGATATTGCAATGTAAGGGTGTATTCACAGTCCCCGATAGAACCGTCTGCATGGACAGGACTCGAACCTTAACATCTATCGAAACCAATTGAGTGGTTAAGATCAGAGAATAATATGTCAGAATGATCCATTTGGACTTAAACTAATTGAAAATCTATGGCAAGATTAAAAATGTAGGTTTGCAGAAGCACTCGATCCAATTCATACATCAATTTAAAGTGACAAACTGAAAAGATTTAAAGTAAGTGAATATTGCTGCAAAGCACTGATTATACATTGGGGTCATAGTTTGCGTTGATGGTGAAGCATCTATAATGTCTCTGTTCTGTATTTTATTTGCAGCAGTTTTACAGCAGTTATTACTAATTTAAAAAATTAGGCACAGACTGTCACGATAAACAGAACAAATTAAATGGTCTTCACAAACAGACAAACGCTTTCCCTGTAATTACAACATCTTTGGTTTAGCAAAGACTGAAATAGCTTGTTTTGCGGTTTCAAGCTGACCTTAGCCAATTTCCTTCTTAAACTGAGATTGGCCATCTAAATTTAATCTGTAAGCATCTCTGACACGGGTCACGTTATGCTAATTAAGTCTTGAGCAAATGTAAGAACTGCTTTGTGAAAGCATGCATCCTTCGGGGACAGTTTTCCAACTGCATGAGGATGGAAAAGAGAGGTACAGTTGAAACAATGAATGAAAAAGAAATCACTAAGGCTAAAGTACATTTCAAAGAAGACTATCAAAACTTTCCCATAAGTTCTATTGTCTTTTTGTGTGTGTGTGGATTTTACATTTTGGATTTTTTGCACACAAACTTGTTTCATGTGTGCTATGACTCAGACTTCCCTACAATTACAAGAGGCGATCATACAACCCCATCTGCAATCTAACACAAATCTCCCCACACTCTCCTCTTTTACTTACTTTACTTCCCCCCTCTACTCTGAATTCATTTACATATGGTTTTAGTCTGCATATTAAAAAGCACATGAAGCAGTCTGAACAAGATCTGTCTGGCAACTTTCAAATCATGGCATTTTTCAATGTTTTTGGACAGGAAGTTGTGTAACATTCCAACGCTCTGCGACAATTAAACCTTTGTTTTAACAATAAATTTTGTGTCCCAGTACATTTTTTGCTCTCCTGAAGCTGTAAAGAGAGCACGGCTGGTCAGGGTTGAGAGTGTGTGTGTTTTAATGACAAAGACCCCGGCTCTGTATCTGGAAGTAATCATCTCGTCAAGGCTGCGCTCCACAACCCCCTCCCTATGATGTAATTGGAGGGTTTTTTTTTTTTTTTTTTGCATTATGGTTCAGGGAGGTTTTAGGGGATTTTTCTAAAAGTTACTTTTCATTCATTCTGCTTGCTTGTTGTTACCAAAAGAAGATAAGAAGAGGTTAAATGAGCAGGTTTGCTTTATGTTGTATATTCCTCTGGTGTTTTTTGGGTGTTTTTACCCTCCGTCTGTAGTCTGGGGGAGCCGGGTTGGCCCTGATTCAAACACAGCAACGGGGGCCTCTACCCGCCTCCGTATATACTGCTGAAACAACAGTCTAACATCAAGTAATGCAGACACCTTTTCCTCCTTTAAACGTAATGTGGGAGGACTCCACTGTGTGGTAAAAGTCTGGCAAAGTCTAACTTGTCTGCAGATTAAAATCACTCAGAAACTGTTGACAGGAGATTTGGTTTATATGGGGAATTTGAAAACGACGGATGGACTCTGTCACAAGACGTGTGCACATTTGCAGTAATTCACTCAGCGTCTCTGTGCTGGAATATGATCTAACAGTCACATGATATTGATCAGTGCGAGGTTAGAGGTCAGAACTAGATGTTTAGAGGAACAACATCTCTTAGTAGGAGAGATTAAATGTTGATACCTCCTAAAAATCTCTACATATTTTGATAGTGCTACTTCTTAGTCCTTTTCTTCCTGCTTATTTTTGTTGTGGTTTATGAGTGATTCCCTGCACAACCAGAGAGGGGCAGCAGCTGTGCCTCCTCCAGGAAAGTAAACACACCCGCTGTCCCCCCTCTCACTCCCCTCTTGGAGAGGAAAATCTCAGCAGAGAGTTGAAGGTGGGAGGGGAAAGGGTCTCCTGTCTGATCCTTTGTCATGGGAAGACTTTCCTCTGCAGCTTCAGAGCAGAGAGGCAGGCAGAAGGAGGACCTGAGCTTCAAAACTTATAAGCGGCCAACAGAGGGTTTTAAACTATGTAACTGGGGCAGAAAACAGAGGTCAGTGTTTATTTTTTACCCCTTTCATTATATATAAATTCATTACTTTCTGATAAATCTTTTTGATTGGGACAGTGATGGACCTGGAAAGTGACGGAGTTGTATCATATTTCATGTTAGGCTGCTCTGCTCTGCACTGTTTATATTAGTGCGAGGTTCACAGCTGCCACCAAATGTGTTTGGAATGTAAAACACTGCAGAAGAAATGAGCTGAATTTGTTTATGGTATACATTAGGCACAGGGTTAGGTTTCAGGCATTTTTGCAAGAAAATGTGCAAAAGGTCACAAAAATGAATTTTGATCCAATTTGATGATTAAAACATCTTTATGGTTTCTCCTTCATGACCACTGGACTTTACGCAAGAAGAAGATAGCTATATAAAACCATGCGACTAAACAGTGTTGTGGAAATTTATTGAGATTATATCGCATGCAGTTAAATTATAAACATTTCACAAGTGAATATTTATATGTTTATTTAATTGCAAATGAATTTGAAACATCAAATAAAAAAACTCTATTACGTTTTCTACATACTTATTTAGTCAAATACTTAAATATGACAATGACACAAATCTGTCTGTTCACTCAACTGTTCTGTGCCCATAGTACTAAATGCATTAGTTTTTGTATATCAGGTATTTGTTTTGAAAGTTTTAGCTTCACCAACACAACTATTTGTTACTTTGTGACATTTTTATCTCTGGAAACTGTATAGTAAATGTGTACACATCAGAATTTTGTGGATAGCTTCAGATTTTTTTTTTTTGTGAAGCATTGATCTGGCATTACTGATTGCTGGCAATTATCTTTGAGACCCATCCCACAGGTAACAGGAAGAACAGCATGTTTTCTGTCCTTTCTGCATTAAGCCGATATTAATTATTTATGTAAGGAACGGACACAACATCACGCCATGTGTGTAAGAAAGCAGGCACAGGATCTTACTATTATTTTAAAGACAAAAATTAATTGTCCTTAGGTGAGAAATTAGTGCTGTAAGCACAACTAGCATCACAAATACAACAGTGTCCATGTTTATGCCTTAAAGAATGTCAAACCTTATTTTAACTCTGAGATTTACAAAAGTTTGCCAGATTTCTAAATTCAACATGCTCCACAACTTTGTTGTAATAGGTCAAGGCTTCCTGTAATTTGGTACAAGTCTCAGTGTCTCTGACTTTTTAGTAGCGAGAGTGAGTCAAGGACAAAACTGAGCAGGACATAATGAACACAATTTTCTTTTTAATATCTTCATAATTTTTTTTTACCTTCTCCATCTTTGGTTCTCTGATATTGAAACTAGCTAACTTTGAGTCTTCTTTCTTTAATAAGAACATTAACAAAAGAGTGTTTCCGTTTAAAGTTGCATCATTCACAATTGATCCAGCTCTGTTGACCAGCTCTTTATTTTAAATGATAGAAACTAAGTTGTAGTTGTGTATTTATTTGCTGTGTGTCTTACAGATGCACACACAAGTTCCTGTTTTGGTACTCTGAGTGAGGTGGAGAACAGACACAAGGGGAGGAGCACAGTGTGTGTTTATTTGATATATGAACATGGCATATATAAATAAAGATTTTGTGCAGCAAATATTGTTCAAAATCATCTCAGTTGTCTATACTGCCTTCATGTAAATGTCTAGGACACTGTGGTCTAAGGGAAACAGAGAGACATGCTTCATTTCAAGAAAGTGACAAAAGTGACAAGTGATAAAATTACAAGTCTGAATCAAAGAAAACACATCTGCATCTGCATCTGCATGACAAAGTAAAAGTGATATTTGCTTGAAAAATATCTCATTCAAGTCTCAAACAAAAGCATACCAGTTTTCTTTTAAGACTATTTAAAAGAAACAGCTTCACAAGATCTCTGCAGAGTGCCTTAAACCCAACACTATTGCAGTTTCTGCGATCTGGTAGTGACTCTGTTTGGTCCGTTCACTAGCTGGAAAATTGCTTATGCATTTTCAACTTCCAAAGTTTTTCCATCTGTTATTCTTTTCTTAGCATGGAAATGTAATTGTAAAACAATTATTGAGAAATGCAAATCGACTGCGGTTTGGGCTTTACGCAATGTAAAAATACTTTTCTTCCCACACATTAGATGAAAGCTTTCTTATCAAAGGGCATTTCTCAAACTCTTTACATGTGCACCACCCTGCTGACCTGAAATGTGAGTGACGGACCAAACACCCTCTGCCTGTGATTTGAAGTGGGTGGATGAGGGGAGTTCACCCCCTCTCTCTTTTTCTTGGAGGTCTGGAGGATGAACTCATGCTGACTGGATGCTTGACGGTGTAAGAGGATACCCTGTTTCCTGTTGGCGCTCTCTCCAGACAGCAAGACCAGAAACTCTCAGATCAGCCATCTCTGTCTTTCTATGTGCTGTGTATGAGTGAATGCTGTCTGTGGATTCAGGAACAAGTCATGTCTGATTTATTCAAAATAACGGTCTTGGGTGTCTGGATCTAATTACATCGTCATTTACTAAAAATGCAAACCTGAAAAGATGTGGTGATGGATTTCTCACTCACATATGACCAAGAGTTGTAATTTGTATTTTTTAAGAATACCCGAGATAACATTCTTTGCCAATTTTACTGCAAAAGCCATTATGTCACTAGTGTAACGAATTAAAATCTAAAGGTAAGGAGTGAAGTGAAAGAACCACAGGACAATAAATTGCGTAATTGTCAGCAGACCAATTAAAACTGCTTTTTAAGATTTTATTGGGAAAACAGGCTAGACCAAAAATAAGCCCTGTTTTAATACTCAGGCCTTTGGAAAGTTCTTTTCTCCCCCTTTTCCTCTAAAATATGCACATCTGGAATATCAGATGGACTTCAGGCACTGTTTTTCTTGTATTTTCAAAGGCAAATTGATGGAGGGGAGCTTATTTCGTACATTCCCTCCATTGATAAAACAAAACTGTTGATCAGTATTGCAGAAATAGTGCTGTAACAAGTCAATAAGTAATTAGAAAATGATTAATCTCAGTTTTTGAGTGGGTTAATGTATTTTATAGCACTCTAAGGTTTTTAAGAGCTTCATATGGTTTTTAACTTAACTAATATTATGGTAAAGTGGTGTTTAGTAAATGTCTCTCATGTGGACTGAAATATACAGTACAGACCAAAAGTTTGGACACACTTTCTCATTGAATTCAATGAGAAGGTGTGTCCAAACTTTTGGTCTGTACTGTATGTTGATGCAACATCAGCATGCATGTAGCATCATTAGCAACATGCATGCATGTCAAGGGTGCAGATTAGTGTTGGAATGCCTCGACTGCCACCAAGCATTTGTGGTAACTAGTAATGAGAATTTTTCACTGCGATGGAATTTCGCACCACTTTTCTCTGTGAAATGGAGGGCTTTTGAGCATGAATGCCGTGTATACAGTACAGCCTCTCTTGGATCCAAAATCTTTACTTTGACTGATGCCCAGACATTCTCCTTTAGGAGTTTCAGAAAACAAAATTCTTGGTTGGGGTCATCAGGCCATGTCTACCTTTCCGTATGACATTCATTTCCTGAAATGCTATCTTAACTTTCAAAACCATTAACATTTATCTCATCACCCTATATGTTTATTTCCCCAACAGTGTTGGAGGTCATCAAGAGAAATGTGAGATGAGCTTTTGTGTTCTTTTTGGTAAACAGATATTTTAGTCTTGGGTGCAATTTCTGCCCAACCTGTTATTGGTTAGCAAAAGGCTGAAGTTAGCTGGAAGTGATTTAGATGTTGATGAACTCTTGAAGTAAACTACTGCAGGAAAGTTTCTTTACTGCTCTGTGGATTAATGGTTCAATAACATCCCAAAGCCTTAGAAATTGATTTATAACTGTTTAATCATCTGAAACATACCTAACAACCAAACACTATAGATGTATATACGTACAGCTCACAAATATTTTTATGAATGTTCTTTTTCAAGTTATAGAGAAAAAAAATATGTTTAATGACTATCACCAATCGTCTGCCACAATTCTGGCTGAGTGTTTGGCTATGCTCTGGGTCAGAGCTCATTTCAAATGTTTGGTTTTTACGTTTTTACAAGTCATAAAATGTCTATTAGGTTGAGTTCAGATCTCTTTCCACAAACATTAACATCTTTTAACTATTCCATCCAGTGTTTTTATTAAGTGTATATTTATTCCACTCTGGAAAAAGAAGAAATGCATGATTAAAATTCCCAAATTGCTGTGATTTTTAAGGTGACGATGAGTGCATGTAAACGTCTGAAACAAAGGTGTCAAACTGATTAACACTTTGCCAGCAAAATCTTGATTTATATCCTAACAGCTTTGACTCGATGGTACAATAATATCCATTCCTGTCTGTTGTTTTTTTCACCCTGTATTGAAACTTTTCTGCATTTCCATTCACAGGTCTCATCTGAATCATCATAACTTCGCTCTGATTCATCTGAAGGGGCAGATCATTGGGATGAACAGTATGCTTCCTCAAAGGAGCGCCGTCACCACATTGGGCTACGCTTCTGGTGAGACAAATGAAAGAAATCATATTTGTAATCAGTCATTGATCTGCGGTAAACAGTGAATCTCTATCTAAAAATAAAATTGAATAGTTGACATCTAGCAAAATGACACCAATTGCAAAGATATGGCTTGTAAGTTGGAATTTCTCAACAAGTTGTTAGTACCATGTCAGAAAAAGTTCATTGTTGCTCAGGAATGAGACCTTTAGATGGGTTTAAGCTGATGAGCACTCTCATGCTCTATATACAGTATTTGAGTATGATGCATAGTATGTTTTTTTTAAGAGGTTAATACATTATATGGGGCAGCAGATCTCTTCTGTCATTAGCATTAAAACCTAAAACTAATTTCTGAAACCCATGTTTGAGGAGAGGCTAAGAATTTCGGTAAGATCAAATGAGCTAGTAATAACTTAAAGTGTATGTTCAGCATCTTGCCATGCTGACTCAGACACTATCATCACTTTGCTTGGCTTGGTATTTAACTCTCCTCTGGATATTATTTGCAGTCGAGACTATGATGTATTCTGCCCTGTCTTGGTTCACGAGCATTCTTCCATTTTTAGAAGAGCCCAGACCAATGACTGAGCCAGTGTTTGTATTGGCCTCAGAACTGCAGCGTACATTCTTCAGTGGTTTTCCCCTCTTCTTACCAAGCACACACGATAGGAGATCATGTAGCTCAGCTTCTGCTTTGTAGGTCGAAGACATTTAGTCTAATGTGGCTGATTATATAAACTAAAGAGACTGTTTATGTTGAGTGCAAAAAGGGGCAGCATTTCATGCTTTGTTGAACCTCTGTTTTCTTCAGACTGTTTGAAGATTGAGCACAGCAGTGGCAGCTCTGTAGGGGGGACACTGCTGAGGGGCTCTCGATCTAAAGCTGAGCTTCAGGAACTGATGGAGACTCTGCAGCGCAGAAAGAGTGCTCTGGAGGCCAGCTTGAGGGCAGCTGAATGCAGTCGCAAGTACCTTAGCGTACCTTCATCTGTTGCTGGCCAGCCCAGTAGGCCATTGTCCATCCTCAGCAACACAGAACGACCTCCATCCGCCTCCAGAAACTTTTCCTACATTAGCAGCAACAGTGTGCCTCCATCGCCACGTCAGGGTGAACGCCAGATTAGCACCAATGGTTTGTTTCGTCATTCCTACTCTCGCCACCAGTCACAGGACAGTCTGCTGCTTTCTACTGCATCTGATGGAAATTCTCTGCTGTCCTCGTATGGGGAGCCAGTGCCTCGTTCTCCCAGGGTCAAGAGCGGGGCGGCCAGTATGCCATCCAGTCCTCGGATGAGCCGTAGACTCAGCTCTCAAAGCAAAGCCGTCGGAGAGTCAAGGCAGAGGAAATACTCCACCGGTTCCCTCAACAACCTGGGGATGCATAGCCGTTCTTTGCCACGACTTCACAATGCGGCAGACCCCCCTGTTTTGTCGCTGCCCTCTCGTCACTCAGTGGGTTCCCACAGGGTGGTGGTCTCAGCAGGACAGCGGCGCAGTCTTTCCTCCCTAGAGCAGCCCCCAGATGTGACAGTGCCTGCAAGCATGCCCAGCACATCCAGAAGGTCCAGCCTTGCTTCACTTAGCTCCCTAGGTATAGAGATTGATGGAACGGGATTAGATCTGGGCTTAGGAGAAAGGAGGTTGTCATTTGGGAAAAGCGGGCTAAGTCCAGGACAGAGGGTGGGCAGCATCAGTTCTCTGAATGGCAAAGAAGAGTTGAGAGACTATCACCAGCATCAAAGAGATGAGCGACTCAGGGAGCAGAAAGTGCAGAAATTGGTGAGTTGTTCTTTTCTTACTTTTTCTTAGGTTGATTGAACAATTGATTGACTACAAATACACCAAACGTCCTGTGTGCAGGAATGCCAGCGTCTAGAAACCATCTTAAGCCTGTGCACTGAATTGGGACAGGTGGTGAGAGAGCCGACGGGCTCAGCTGTTTCTGATCTGCAAAAGATCAATAAGGAGCTGGAGAAGCTGCAGGTGTCGGACAATGAGTCTGTGTTTTCTGACTCCCCTAGCAGCACTGCTCCAGACACTTGTTTTGGGGCCAAAGCCAGAGATCTTCAGCTTCCTGAGGAGCAGCAGGCCATCCAGCGTCAGCAGGGAAACTACAGGTCTCACTCACCTGCTATAAGTCTGAACAGCAGCGCCCCTTCTCCTTCTACACACCACAGAACCAAAGTAAGCAGCATCACAGAATAAAGATAGAGTAGCTGGGAACAGTCAACAGTGGCATTAAATAAACCGCCAGTTCTGCATGTAGATTCAGTCTTCCTACAGCATGATCCAAAGTCCATTGATGACACAGTCAAAATGTTGTCATTTGTTCTGAAGTCACTTCACTGGTATTTAGAGGAAGGTCTGTTACTGCAACTTGCCATTTCCTGTTCCAGAAGGATTAGAGAAACCTTCACTGCAGTAAAACCTTGTGGAAAAGAAACAAAAACTAATGAGGCTCTCCCCCTTCTGTGGAATGTGGTTAATCTGAGTGCTGACATTCTGTTTATCTGTGTCTGTTTACCTTTCTGCCATATCTCAGTTTTTCTCAGTTTAAAGTAAAACAGTATTCCCTGTTCACATTTCTACCAAAGAACAGAAAACAAGGTTTCCAAGAAACTATGAACTATGAAAAAACACACATTAATATTACATTATTTTAAACACATACAAATTTTGTTGATCGAAACTGGAAAGCTGGATTTGTGGGTAGCCCTCAGAGCTCTGCTTTGTGGTATTTTCCACATAATTTCTATGCATAATTTCATTCACTAAAGTCTTTTTAAAGTACTCTAAGACGATACACTTTGTAATTTGTACAGTTCCTGTTTATGTAAGTTGGACAGACATATAAACATGGAAATCAGACTCCTCAGGCTTTCAAGTGAATACAATCTGACCTCATTTTTATTCCACCACCTTTTTTGGAGACGTTAAAACTGGAAAGCCTCACCGCTCTTTATCAAAAATAAATAAACATGTTTAATCCACAAATAAAAATAAGCTACCCATATACCAAATTATGGGAGGGATTTTTTGCTACCATAGAGGCCACCTTTTTCCATTCTTTTTTTTTTTTTTTCTTCAGTTTTTCCACTCTGGAGCCATAACCCAAGAGTGTCTGGTTTTAATGAAGAAGTTCAAGTTTTGTTTCAGCGGTGAACCATTCAAACTCCTGGAGGAGTGGGAGGGAGGGAGTGGGGGGCAGGAAATGACTTGATCCCGCAGTGAATTATTGTGTGCATGTGTTTGTGTGTATGTTGGGGTGTGTGCACGGATGTGCACGAGGAGAATGCAAGACTGCATGCACAGCAAAGACATGCACTTTTCCAGATGTTTATAACATCTATCAAAGTGATAGAGATGAGAAATTGAAATGTACATAACGCAGGTAGTCCTTTTTTATCTTAAAGGTGCATATTTTGTTTAGATATAGCTCTCATAAAATACTGAATCTGACTTCATTCTAGATTTTTATGTTTTGTTTGAGTTGTGACAGTGTTTTATAGTCTCCAAATAACCAATCTCCATTGCTAACATTCCTCAGAGGAGTGTTATGCTGCTTACAACACATCTGACGAAACTGTAAATCAGGAAGACTTGCTAAACATACAGGGTGTCAGACGAGAAAATAACCCACCTGGCTACTATAAGCAAGAATAATTTAATTCTGATCTTAAATTTAAACGTGTGACTGAATATTTAAGAGATGTTGCTTGATGGTGCAAGATGTGGGAGTGCCTTGGCATGCCTTGCATTGCCCGGCTCTAATACCGATTTCCATTGCACAAAGTGGAAAAGAATCCTGCCCTTGTTGCCAGTGATCCATTTTTGGATGAGTTAGACAGCAGCTGCTGTTGTGCAACAGAATAAGACCCAAATGATTGCAAAAGCATAAACACAGAAAACTGTCTCTTATCTTGTTTAAAACATTTTTTTTTATTGTGATGACATTTTGAACAGCTTAGTTGTGTGTTTACATTTGCTACATTTGAAGCCGGCGATTTATTTCCATTCTCGGTGTCGTTACAGGCTTTGGAGAGCATGCAGCTGAAACAGGAAGTAGAGGAAGAGAGAATCCAGGTTCTGAACAACATCGAAGAGCTGGAGCAGAAGATCAAAGACCTGGACAACCAGATGGAGGAGTCTTTGCGTGAGGTACAGCCAGATAGCTATTCTGTGCCAGATAGCACAAGCACAGAACCAACATCTCAATTACTCTTTTCTTAACATTTCAAAGAAAGATTGACGATAAAGAAGAGCTGATTCCTTTGGATTTTCCTATTTAACTCTGCATCTACCTACTCAGAAGAGCTTTTTATCAAGATTTTTTTTAGTTTTTTTTTTTTTTAATTAGGGACTGCAACTCTTCTGACAACTTACATATTTTGAAAAACAGTGGGTTACGTACAATGCAAAAAATCACCAGGTGCTGTAGTCCATCTGGTTTAATGTTTGATGTTTTGTGCATTCAGAGAAGATATTCTGCATAACTGGTTATGATGATGGATTATTTCAGCTGCTGCTGCCTTTCCATCATTTCAGTCCATTCACCTCCGATCTTTCACATCAACAAGGCATTTTCATCCAAAATGAAGAAACGGTTGTGGGTGGAAATCCCAGCAGATCAGCAGTGTCTGAAATACTCAGACCAGCCAGTCTGACACCAACTATGAGTCTGGGGATCATATTTTCCTATGCATATGTTTCATTTAGTAAACATTTATAGCAATGCTATATGAATCTATATTACAAAAAATGTACAAGTAATCAAAACTACCTACTCAAAACTGAGAGTTGGAAAGCATATTTTCCAAAATGCTGTCAGCTTGTTTTTACTAATAACCCATATGATGAATAAAGCCATGGCCAGTTACCAAGGTGACTAAAAAATAACTTCATATCCAGGATTCCTACCTATGTCTGACCTTTCTGCAGATGGAGGTGGAGTGCGCCCTGCTGGATGGAGAACAGGAGTCTGAGATGACCCAGCTGCAGAGGGAAAAGGAACTGTTGGATGAACTCAAAGAAAAAATGCAAAGTATCGAGAGGACAAGCAAGCCTGAAAAATCTCAGGTGTAGATGCACAAAAAGTGTTTTAAATAAATGTATTTGGCTGCAAGGTTAGATTTTTGGTGGACAGATAAGAATATTTATGGTTGTTTTATTATAAATTCATTGCACACTAGTAATAGTTTGGAAATAGAAAGCAAGCATGAGGACATTTTGTTGTGAACACAAAGCCACAGCATTGACAGACCATCAGGAATTGGTCCAGTTAAACCACAGCATCCTAAAAAAAGGTTCTGTTACATTTCCTTTGAAACTAAACTAACTGAGCTTTCCAGAGTAAATGATGAAAGCCCTAAACCAAAGGAGGGATTAGCACAACTATCACTGCAGCTGAGAAACCTTCGACAAGCTCGTACCAACTGTCCAAATAAGGAAGCATAAGCTTTTCCAAATGAGGCCATAAAAATAGTCCAGTTTAAACAGACCAAGAGACAAAGGTTGGCTGAAATGCCTCTTAAGCACCTGAACTAACACAAAACCCAAACGCCACAGTTCTCATTTTTCACATTCGTCTCCTGCCCTTCCATTCTTTCCCCAATGTGTCTGTTTTAGAGTTATTACTCTCCTTCCTGACCTTGTTCTGACTAATCCTGGATCATGTTGTTTCTAATAATTTCATTCTCATCAGTTTAGTATGACTGAACTGTGCGATATAATCTACATCTGCATACGTCTCTGATGTCGCCCAGGAAAGCGAGGAGCAGACAAAAACCTCAGAGGATTCGGAATTTCAAAAGCTGGAGAGAGAAATCAAGCAGGAAGAGGAAGATGAGAGTCAAAGCCAAGAGTTGTTGCGGGACATTGCAGAATATCAGCGTCTTAGCGTCACGCGCAAGGTAGAAGCAAACTTGTTGAGTTTTTCATGTTGACACTTTCGCTTCTCTACAGGTTCCTGTTTTAAAGAGCTGTTGATGTGAAGTCAGGAATGAAAGCTAGCTTTTGTTCAAAATGGCTAACCTCCCCAAAGTCACGAGCAATTTCTGATGATGACTTACAATGAAAATAGTGCAATGCAAATATTGTTGTGTTTTTTTAGCTTATAATTGCCTTTCTATGTTTGTTATTAGCCTTTCTGCAGGTTTTGCATGGAAGCTGTAAAGTTATGAGCTCAGTTGCTGTACAATGTTTGACATAGTTTAGTTGCAATAAGCCTGCAAAACCAAGGACATAAGAAATTAGCTAAATATGTCTAAGTTAAATATGAAATAGTGGCAGTAGCAGGATGTTTGATTAGAATTTTAAGTGAAGTGATTTGTAAAAGTTATTATGTCTCAGCTTGAACCTTTTTGCATTTTGTGTGACCAAACTAAAAATTTTGCCCTCCTGAGTCAATACTTTGTAGAACCACATATGGTGAAATGGATTTTGGTTCATGCCTCTCCCACCTTTGCACATCTAGAGATTTTTTTTTTGTCAATTATTCTTTGCAGAATAACAGTCACATTGGATAGACTGGACTTTTCACTTCACAATTATGCAGTCTTTTGTAGTGGTCTGTTGCGTAAAATCCTGATAAATTATTGAGGTTTTGTGTTCATAATGTGCTAAAGTGCAGTAAAGGTGCGACAAAAATATTTTTCTATGGCAATGCATTTACAAGGCACCATCTGCTCTGACTCTGCTGCTGATTCCTCAACCTACACTACAGCTCTCAGCCTCACCGCGAATTTAACTTTAATTTTTTTCCCCCCTGCACTGTGATAAAGTCAGCCACCTTGTTGATTCGTCCCTTTCCCCCACAGGAAAGAATCATGACTCTGAAGAAACAATCCTCTCAGATCACTTTACAGGCTCAGCAAGAGAAAGAAAACTTCCAGAGAGAGAAAAACAACGTGCTTGTCATGCTTCAAAAGGTAAAGAAAAAAACAATCTCTGCATGCGGATGTCATAAATGTTTCATGTCAATGAAGTCAAGACTATGTGGCATCTGCAGGAGAGAGACAAGCTGCTGTCGTTGGAAGGAAAGTACGCAGAGTTGTCTGAGGGCCAAACTTTGACCAACAACCCTGTTACCATCAAAGAGGTAGGAGTCGGTTACAGTAACGCTGCAGCACTTTCTGGATAATTTCCTGTTTTGCCATTGCTCTGATTTGTGTGATCGCTGCAGCACTTGAACTCCCTGAAGGAGAGGAGAAGAAGTAGCAAAGAAAGTTCTTCCCATCCTATCGAAAGCATTCCTCATAAGAGAGGCCAGCAGCTCCTCGGCTCCTATGGCAGATCTTTGGGACGCACGCTTCCTCCCAAGGTCTGATTTGCTATCTGAACCAATTCAAAAAAAACCATAAAGGTGTAAAAAGTTAAATAGAGTGGGTAGTGATGTTAAAAGGTGATATTTTTCAAAGTTGAAGTTGACTGCAGTATACTTGAGTGAAGAATAAAATGCAAATGACATTGATTATTCAGATTCCAGGCTTTAGAGGAGGGGGTTTTACAGCCTTATCGTTTTTACCCAGACAACTCCCTCTAGACGGATCCACCCAAAGCAGGAATTCTCACTTTCACTCTTGCTTGCGACATCCATTGAGATTAGGAGAACTTCCAGGAGTTGGGCTCTAATGTGTGGTCCTAAACATGTTGTGTGCTTTCATATTGTTCCTCAGGCACATCTGCCTTTATCCCAAAGCTCCAGCTGTGGCAGTGTCATTCCACAAGGCTTCAGCTTCTCCCCCCGGGACGTGAACGCCCGTCGGCTGCCCAAGGGTGAGTCAGACTGACACAAATGCATCTTGTTCCAAATAAATCCTAGCAATAGTTACAGTCAATTATATTGCTCCGTACGTCTACGTGTGACTGGATTCACATTCTCCTTGAAATAGTCTGCTTTTTACTATGTTACAACTACAAACCTTACAATTTTTTTATTTGATTTTTTCACACAATGAAATGCGGTGCGTCATTTTTTTGTGAATAGAAAATGATGAAGGAATTACAAAGGTGTTTATAAGCAGGATTCTGATTTGGTCAGCAACATCTCAAGCTTTGATCATCGAGCACTGTTCAAGTTATCATTCAAAAATAGAAAAGAAAGTATGGCACACCTGCATACCCATGAAGACAAGGATGACATACATGGCAGTGGCAGCGTCATGCTTTGGGACTGCCGTTTTCCCACAGGAATAGGCAAGTACGTCAGAAATGATGGGAAAGTGGCTGGAGCTAAATGCAGGCTAGTCCTGGATGAAACGTTGTCGGTGACTGCAGATGCACAGGTTTTCAGATTTGTAAAAAAAATAAAATAAAAGGACCACTTTCTCTATGACATAAAAACAACATAAAAAGAGGCATATATATTTTTTGAAGTTCCTATAATTTAGGAAGACACTACTTCTTATTTAAGTGTTTTAGTTGTAGTTACCATTTGCCGCCAGGGCTTCATTGCCATGTTGTTCTTTCAGCAGGAAACAGCCATGCTCACATGAACGACGACAGACAGAGGCAGAGTGATTTTTGCAGCAGGATGGTCTCTGAGCCCAACGTGTTCCTGGACTCCTTCTCGTACCCGGACAACAGCCAGGCATCGGACACCGTCAGTGTGGACAGTTCGGACAGCCTGGAGACCAGCTTCTCTGCGTGTTCACCAGACAACATCTCCAGGTTAGAGCGTAGCCGCTACGATAGAAGATGGAAGCTCTTTTACGTTAATTTTAACTAAGAAACCAATAGGAGAGTCATTGTAATTCATCAAAAAGATGTTTTTAAAGAGAGTGTGAAGTTCTCCAAGTGAGGCTCTGCACGGGTTTTATTGCAGTGTTTGTAAGAAGGAGAAATGCTCTTGCAGGATGTAAGCTAAAGGGTAATTAGAGAGGATTTGAACTCTATGAAGGAGCATAAATGAAATAATAAAGCACAGGGAGAGAATAAGAAACTCGAGAAAGATGGCTATTTATGTGGTGGTTTTGAAATTCAGTAGCTTTGTTTTCTGAATCACCCAGCGTGCAAAGTCCTGTGTTCCTGAATTCAGTCGCTTTAGTGACATTCTTTCCTTTACCAAAGATCATTAAAGCTACAGTTATGCACGAAATTATTCATTTCGATTGGATATGAGATGGATCTCTCAATGGATAATAAGACAACATAAAAGAAATATTAGGAAAACATTGTTTAATTTAGATTTAAAAGAAAATAACACTAATAAATTGAGTAAGCAATAATGAAATAAATATTTATGATAGCCTACCCAATGATCAATGGAAATCAATGGAAAAATCTATTTTGGCACTTTTTTTTGTTGAGAAATTCTGTTTCTTTTGTGTTGAGCTGCGCGCTTCTTCTCCTAGTGCCAGCACTTCCAATATGGCAAAGATTGAGGAAATGGAGCGTTTACTCCGAGAGGCCCAGGCTGAGAAGCTGATACTCCTTGAGCACAGGGTAAATGGCCAGATCCGGACCAAAACTCGGTGTCTGTAGGCGAAAAAGCATGCGATTTATTTTCCAGCCGCGTTGTGCAGGAGCGGGAGATGGCGATGCGTAGGCAGGCCCTGGAGGAGGAGAGAAGAAGGAGAGAGGAGCTGGAGAAACGTCTGCAGGAAGAAACGAGCAGGAGACAAAAACTTGTGGAAAGAGAAGTGAAGCTCAGGGAAAAACAGAGATCGCAGGTGATTCACATTCTTGACGTAAATACATTACAAAAGGGGCCTGATTAATATTTTAAGAAAATTTCTCTGCAGTCTCGGCTGCTGACTCGCTACCTCCCCGTGAGAAAAGATGACTTTGACCTTCACGGTCACATCGAAGCAGCCGGACACAACCCAGACGCCTGCTTCCACCTGGCCATCACCGACAAAACCTGCCGAGGATTCCTGGTCAAAATGGGCGGGAAGATCAAGACGTGGAAGAAACGCTGGTTTGTCTTCGACCAGAATCGGAGGACGCTCACATATTATGCAGGTAGGGACCTCTGTCTCTACGGTGAAACTCTGAAGACCCAAAGCTTGCATCACGCTTCTGTTTATGTGCTCTGCTGCAGATAAACATGAGAACAAGATGAAGGGAGTCATTTACTTCCAGGCCATTGAGGAGGTGTACTATGATCACTTAAAGAATGCACACAAAGTACGTGAGCAAAATGTGCATGTGTCTTCATCCATAGTGAGGGCCAAAAACCAGCAAATAAATAGATTTGTTAAAGAACATTTTCTGCATGTTTAAAATATTAAACTAAGCTAACTAAAAAAATAGATAGATAAAACTGAATCTATATCAATATAAATGTGTCAAAAGTTGATTAGATGCATAATTAAATATTTGAGTTGAGCATATGTATAGATCATATATAATTATTTTATTGAGCCACAGTTGCTCATGAAATTATTTAAATCATTAGTGTGGCTTATAAAGTAGATCTTTGCATCTGATTGGTCAAACTCTGACCAATCACCTTGACTATTACTGTTTTTGCTTCCCTTTTTTACTGACCCACCATATTCAGGTCCAATGTTTATAATTCTCTTTTGAAAAATGTTTAAATTGTTAAAATTGAAAATAAAACCATCGTATTGCAAAAACGATTGGGTCTCCCTCAGACAATTTTGTGTTTTAATTAATGATTTATATATGCATTTGACTAACTAATTAATTAATTGACTATGGATGAGAAATATATTTATTTAACGTTTTTATTTCCTTTTTTACATTTCCAGTAACTGATTTATTTGTTGGAAAGCGACACTTTTGGCCCTCAGTACTTCCCGTCAGATCCCATTTCCTTGAACTGTCTCACATCTGTTTGTCCTCTTCTTTTCTCACTCCTATCCCTCTCTCCTCCTCCCTCCACATATTCCCGAAACCCCACCCACCACCGCACACCAGAGCCCCAATCCTTCTCTGACTTTCAGTGTGAAGACCCATGATCGTGTGTACTACATGGTGGCTCCATCTCCTGAGGCCATGCGTATCTGGATGGACGTTATCGTGACGGGCGCCGAAGGACACATGCACTTCATGGTGTAGCACACCCGCTTTCACGTTTGTTTTCTTTGCCATCGAGTTAAGCACGTTTCCAGTCCTCTGCACACGTCAGGGTAACGGCAAACACGTGTGGATCAGAGAGGGATTTTACCTAAACAGTTTCTGTGTTTATGATCGGAGAAATTTACAAATGAGCAGAAAGGAAATCTGCTCGCATGTGCAGGCTTTATTATGCAGCTGTGTATAAAAGACAAAAAGTGTTTGGTGTCAGAAGTAAGCTATGTGGGCTGTTTGAATCCAGTTGTTTATGTTTTGTGAGAAGCTGAAGTATCTCTTAATCTCACAGCAGGTAATTTTCTTGTTTTTTTAATCAGGGAAGCTTCTAAATGATGGAGCCTACCATGTGCTCTGATGTGTTGGCCCCAGAACAAATTAGTTTCCTATTAAGAACGGTATTTTATCAACATTGGTTGATTTTAATAAATACAGGTTTTTGCATTCAATGTGATTGTGTAAAAGTTGAAAACTGTCCCTCTTTTCACATCACTTTCAAGGATAATCCTCAACATATTTTAGTTTTCCATCCTTTCTGAAAATTCCTTTAAAGCTTTACTTTGTACATTATGTTGAAAATACATTTTCAGCAAATAAATAGTGCCCAAAAGTCGTGTTTTCAACAAACAGTAAACGTGCAACAACATAGTACCTCACCTGTTATATGAAAAGGTTTCCAGCTGCTAGCTTGTTAAAGTATGTTACTTTCCATTTATTTTTATACACAAGGCACCTAAAAGAAATTCACCCAATTTATTTTAGGTGAAAAAAATGTAGGATTTTTCACCTAAATTTTATGGCTTTGAAAGTCTTTTTGTGGTTTAGTAAGAAAACAAACAAAAAAAACTATTTTTTTTAAATTTTAGGTACAAAATAAACAGGGAAGAAAATAATCCTCCATGCCAGTTTTGAATGTAAAAAAAACTTACAGGAGGCTGAACATAAATACACACCACACTTTTCAGATTGTTTATTGTGAGACAACTTAAAAAGCATGTTCCATTTTTCTTCCACTTCACGGTTACGTTCTATGTTGTGTTTGTGAATTCTCACAACACGACTAGAAATTTGTGTTTGTAATATGAAAAAGTCCAAGGTATGAATCCTTTTTAAAGGTATTGCGTATAAAGAAGGGAGGAGTCACCAAAGATTTTTGCACAACACAGCACTTTTCTACTTCTCATGGTACTTTTCAGTGTTTCTACATCACAGCCAGACTTATCCTGGGCATCTTATCTGCCCGTCCACTCTCTCTGAGGGATCACAAAACGCACCTTCTGTTTAGCTCAAGATTATGAATCAGAGTTTTTTACTTGTTTCAACTGCTGCTTTCAGACGACCAACATAAGCTGACCTTGTCTGCTTACCTTATGACAGGATTGAATGTCCACTGTTTTTTTTTTTTTCTTTTGCACCTCTTTCATTACCAAAGGAGCATTGTTTTTTTCCTTCGCAGAAATTGGAATAATGAAAAAAAAAAAGATGATTAGGAATTATTTACAAATGCTGACTAAACATGAAGCCATGAAACTGCTACAGTCACAGTAGCGCTTTGGTTTATGCTGTTCAGCTAGCTCCCTCTGTCTGCAGTGGAGGCTGCAGGCCTCGCATGACGAGGCCATGTTGTGCAGCAATGATGCTGGATGTTCCTGCGTCACCCATGTGTTATTAATACTAATGCATTTCACTGTTTCACCAGCAGAGGTCCTCAGCGCAGAGTGATTGCACTAGAATGACGTAATGCTCTGCCTTGAAAGCCCAGAGTCATTTATATTAAAGAACATATACTTTATCATCAGTATTTCTTTATGCTATATAAGCAGTTATGAGCACATGTACACCATGCTTAAGAATAGCTTTTGTGTAGTTTTTTTTTTTTTTTCTTTTTGGCATTTTTGTGTATTCATAAACGGATTGCCATAGTAAGAAGTGTTTGACCAGCTAATGGCTAACAACCTGCAGGGTTCGCTGTTTATTCTGTGCTGATTAAGGGTTAATTAACTCCTGCAGAGGGCAGATCAGAGAGCTGATAGTGTTACAGATGTGTTGTTCCCTTCATTATCTGTCACTTTAACATCTCATTCTTATCCAAGCCTTGATAAGAACAAACTACAGCATTCATTTTATTTTTTAACTTTTTTTGTATTGTGTATATAAACACATTGCAATTGTAGCTAATCCAATAATTCAGGTTTTATACTCAACTTGTGTCATGAATAAATACTTCTGACCACAAAGATTTGATGTCTTTATTATGCTTTTGGCAACAATACATTTTAGCAAATAGCCAGAGTAATTTTTTTTTTTCACTAAACTGAAGTATGTATCAATTTAGTCACCTTTTTTTGTAAATATTTATACTATAGCAATGTGGAAAAACAAGAATCAATAGTTCTGTTGTGCATTATTACATGTATCGAGTTCTTCTTTAGAGACTTTATCTCACTATCATTCATTTTACTATAATACGCAGCTCAAACTATCTCGAAAATAAAACAAAAATAAATTCAAATGACATAGAACATTTACAAAATATAAAATAAATTACTTAAGAAATGACTTAAGTAATATACATAGTGATAATAACATATTAGTAAAAAAAATAAAAACAAATTGATATAGATATTATGTTTGTTCTGCAGCAATAAACCAATATCTTTTAAATTAAGGTATTCTGTAAAATACTAAATGTTAAAACAAAGTTAAAAGACAATTAAAAAGTTAATATAACTATTCATGTCATCACTGTAAGTAGACAAAGTGCGTGTGCTCATTAGGATACTCATGTTTTGAACTCCTCCCTCCATAATTTGTGGCCTTTCAATTGGTTGACCTAGTGGGGTTGGCATGGAAACACAGACTGAAGCATGCTAAATTAAGTCCCTCCAGAGGCAGAAACAGACACAAACTCATCCAGACCATAGAAAACCCGTATGCCCCCAGAGCATTTTTCAGTGCTTTAATTTGTGTAGCATATATAGGGCAAAGGGGTTGGCCTTTAAAGATAGCAGGAATGTGGTATTCAAACTCACTCCTGGAAATATAGTGAGTGCAGCATAAAAGTTTTCAGGATCTGTGCTTATGCTGCATGGAAGGATGTCACATTATAACCTACAGGCATGAAGGCCACATTATGGCAGAATCATGTGAACTAATCCTGACAAAAGGCAGCATTCACTGAATGTCTGTTTTCCTGCAGGAGTCATAATCACACCAACAGTCTTTTTAGATAAAAGTCATGATATAATTCACCACAATGTTCCATACAGTAAGTCCTTATTACCAGTCCGAATTCCTGTGCAAAACACATGAATCACCGCACATCAGCAATCGGTTTGTTTTTTAAAAACCCTGTAATCCTGAAACACAGGTGTTACCTAGAAGCTGCAGAGCGTGTTGCAGCAGAGCCTGCAGGTAGAGCTGTTCTTTGTCTCAGGGAGATACAGGCTGTATCAGTGCCTGATGTGGAGAACTCCTCGTGTTCTTCTCAGACCGATGTTCTTCTATTCTCAGCTCGCAGCCTTTGGCTTTATGAAGCAAACAGAGGTCTTTTTGTAAATATAGGAAACATTTAACCTTTTTTTTTTTTAACATCAAAAGTTTTCTAATATCGCCCCATGACTAGGTTCAGGTCCCGGATTTTAAAGGATAGTTCAGGGGGTGAGATTATGTCAAAAGGTTCATATTTTACCTGAAGGAGATAACTAGTTTCATAACTAGTTTCACTTTTTACAAATCCAGATTAGATGGGTTGAGGCTGAAACTAACAGTGGAAATAGGAGGAAACAAGACCGAGGCACATTTCTATGGTGTAAATGCAACTCTGATCTCTTAAACCTTACAGTGGTTTCTGCTGACATCATTTTATTATCATTTAAGCTTAATGTTTCAATGTTAGATTGTTATTCATAAGGAAGTCAGTGACTATTTTCACAGAAAACCGTGGAAAGAGACGTTACGCCACCTGTGACTTTCCTCTGTGACTTTCCTCTGTGAATCATGTCGTGAGAATGAAACAACTAAAGGATTTCCAAGAAGTTGTTTGCTGTAATAGTAAAGCGGTTGACAAACAATTAAAAATATATATTCAGTTAAACTTTTATAATGCTTCAATATTCTTATACTAGTTTGTTTCTTATTCTTATATTCTTATAAGAATATAAGAAACTAGTATATTCTTATACTAGTTTGACAGTTACCTTAACCAGAATGTTTTACATGATGATTTAAAAAAAAAAAAAAACATGTTGGAAGCTTACTTCCCTCCTCTCTCCTCTCCAGCACTATTTACATTGTAAATAACCATCAGCGTTTATGTAAACTATCTCATGCACGCACAAGGACGGTTTAGAAATGTACAAAGTAGAATTTGCATATTTCTTTTGAGCTCGCTGTCTACTGCATGTGTATGAAATATAGTACATTTGTCTCTGCTTCTAACAGTCCGTGTTACCTTAAATGCACTGTATTTGTGAACATGCTCCTTTAATGATTGAATGTAAAACTGGAGATAAATAATATTTAGTGAGCAAACAAGTGGTTAATCCCTCTTGTTTTCTGTCTTGCTACAATTACATGCTCTTTCTGAGTTTGGCTTTACTTCAAGATCAGGCATCAGTGACAAACTAAATGCACCATCATACAAAATGACACTAAGAGAGTTATCTAATGTTTATAGGCTTTTAACAGAACCTCCTTTTTAAATCCTGATCTATTCCTTTATAGTGGGGGCAGCTTTGGGGATGGTCAGACCACTTACTCTTGCCTTTTTGGAAATTTCTGAATAATTACATTCTCCTTCCTAGCTGTAATGAAATTTAAATCTTATCTAAAGCAGAAGAGTTATTCAGCAAATCCATTTTCTTCCAAGAATAGCATTGACACACATTCCCAAACCCTTTTGCTGATAATATGGTATGCATGTTAAGTGCTTTTCCCTTGCAGCTGATTGGCTAATCCGAGCTGACATTCAAAGGCTCGCTATTCAGGTCAGTGAGCTTGGAGTGCGAACGATGTTGGAGCGATGCTCCTGTGGGGGTAATCCGGGTGAGTAACAGAGAGGCAGGAAAATAGGCTAATTCCTGTTCTGCTCTAAGGCTGCGCAAAGGACAGGATACAATGGATCACTCATATTGTTTTATTGATTAAATAAGAAACAGAACAACACAGATGCTTCTCTACACAGAGATATTGTTCTCATCTGAGAATAACTGAGTTTAAAGCAGACATGTGCCAATGTATGAGCTGGAGATCTCATCTCACCACTCCCTCTGCCTCAAACGTCCACGTCGCCATTCATAATAGCCTCCTAATGTCCGTTTCTCTGGAAAGAGCGATTTCCGCTCACGACCACAACAGCAGTTCACAGTAAGATCTTATAATGTTACATATGAGCAGGCAGGCTGTACAGTCCAATGTCTTGTGCAAAAATAATGGCACATTTTTTGCTACATCAATCTGTAAAGAGATGTGGAATGTGAGTTCCGTTGTTGCAATCATTTTATGCTGATTTGACGTAAAGTAAAAAAAAAAAAAATAAAAAAAAGTAGAAGGGGCTGGTAGCTGGAAGGAGAGTCAAAAAGAATAAAAGTACAGAAGGTTCCTACAAAAAGTGGGAGTAACAAAAGTTAAAAGCAGTGTAGAAAAGACTGAAGAAAATCTGAGTCTGTAGGAAAAGCACCCTTGAGAAGGCACTCGCCCTGTTTGTGTGTCTGTGACCCCCAGACGTCCTTTCCTCTGGCTGTTCCTCAGCTAGGTGTTCAGGTGTGACCATTGAGTGTCCGACCAGCTCAGCACCAAAGACCCAGATTGTTACTCCAGCTCCCCATAGAGATGTTCGTTTGTGCTTGAATGCTGTCTCACTCATTTCTTTGATTCTTCTTGGTGTGTTAAAGTAAAGAAAGAGTTACAGTATTGAAATGCGGTTTAAAAATGATGATTTACATTATTAATCGTTTCCGTCCGGTGTCTTTATTTATTTTTACTTTCTTATCTGTGTGCTGCTTCCTGTAGTGGCAGGTTTATTACCAGCCCTGCGGACGGGCACCTTGGACACAGGGATCTTTGTACGAGGGGGCTCTTTCGCCTGAGAGACCTGTGATGCAGCGTGAGTCCCGCTGCCATGCTTCAGAGGGATTTTTGAGTCACGCGCTGAACTTGTAGGAACTTTTGCTTGTTGGGGCTGCTGATGCTCCTCCTGGAGCTGTTTTGAGATTAGCCCAATTGCCTCCGGTGAGCTGATTTTATCTTTTCCTCCTGTATTATGTGAGTTGAAATAGGGTTTCTCTTCTAGCACAGGCGAAGTGAGGTCCTTGCTTGGTTCGCCATGCTGGTTTTCCCGAACAGGCTGCCTGCTGACTTTTCCTCCACCAACCACAGGTATTTTACTTAGACCCATTGCTTTTGACTGTGGTGTCTTCTTCTCTTTGGGGGGAAGCTCGTGGTGTTGTTCTTCTGTTTCTGACGGCACACCTTGGCTCCTCTGTCCCCCTGCTCCATCCAGACTATCTGTCGATGCCTGCACAGAACCCCTGACCTTATCAGAGGATGGTGTATCTATCTGACACGACACAATGAGGGGAGGATAAGAAGCAAGTTTGAGCTCAGGAGTTTTAGGCTGGGAAACAGGGGTGGGTGTGGCTTTCGGTGGAGAAACAGGGAAAGATTGAGGGTGGGGGGCATGTACAGATGATGCCACAGGGGTTTGAGATCCAGAAAATTTGGAGGTGGCAGGTGGAGGAGGAGTTTTAGATACAAAAACTGGGATTTCATCAGAGGAAGTAGTAACTTTAGACAAAGACTCCTGCATATTCACATTGGCAGACAGATCTTTAGATACAGAAACTGGGATCTCAGCAGGAACTTTAAATAAAGAGTCCTGTGGTTTAACTAGACCAGATGGATCCTTAGATACAGAAACTGGGACTTTAGGAGGGGCAGAGCAAACTTTAGGTTGAGAAGTTTCAACGTGAGTTGGAGCAGAAAGTTCTTTTGACACAGGAATTGATGTAACAGCAGGAGAAACTTTCATCTGATCCACAGCAGATGGAGTCAGTGATGATAATGAAGCAACATGAGTGGGGGCAGCTGCTGTTGCAGGCTGAGCTGGGAGCATCTTATCTAAAGAAACTGATGTTATGGAGGCTTTGGTTGTGGGAGGAATTTTGCCTAATGAAGCTGAAGATGGAGCTGGGACAGATGCAGAGCTGGGTTGGGTTTTAATTGTAGCAGTGAAAGTTGAAGAAGGGCCAGGATCAGAAACTGTTTTATTAAGGTCGAGATGGTTAGGGGTCAGGGTGGACTTGGATGTCGAGCCAGAAGTTGTGGTTAATGTAGAGGCGGATGTGATCTTTGAGGAAAGGATTGGTGCAGAAGATGAGGATGTAGTTGCAATCGTAGAGGTTGCCGATGATGTGAGGGAGACAATGGATGTTCCCACCACTGAACTTTGAGAGGGTTTGAAAAAAGTGGACTTGTCCTTGTTAAAACTACTACTGGAGGGAGGTTGGGTGACGGAGATGGGAGGACTGTGATTTACTGGGACAGGTTTAGGTGATACAGACACACGATCAGGTTTACTTACAGACACATAATTTTGAGGAGCCCACATAATCTCTGGAGCCTGTTTATCAGCTGTACTGGTCAAACTTGGACTGAATGAAGAAGCTTTGCCCACAGGGGCTGATGCATATGGAGGAGGTGCGGTTGTGGTAGAGATGGCGCTCATTGTGGACTGAATCGTCTCGGGAGGGGAAGATGTCACAGATGTTGAGGGAAAAGTTGAGGATTTTGTTGAAGTGGGAGCGGGAGATTGTTTACCTTGCGTGCTGGCAGGAGTACAGTCAGAACTCAATTCGACCGAGTGAGTACTCAAAGATGAAGAAGAGACGGCTACGGAGGAGGCTTTTACAGTAGCTGCACTGCTGACTGTTGAGGAGGTTGTAGGAGAGGAGGAGAGGGTAGATTTGAAGAAAGGAGATGTAGATGATGGAGGGATGTCAGCACTGATGGCACTGCTAACTTTACCCCACTCTGCTTCCACATCAGCCATGATGTCTCCACCCCCTGAGATTGAGTCAAAGGTCAGGAGAGAGGAGATATCTGCCAGCAGTGAGCTCAGGCTGCTTTCACCTGGTACCAGAGGGGGTTCAGGGGTAAGCAACGGGGACACGTGCTCGTATGTCGTACTCACGTTCTCGGCAGACGTCACCTGGGTAGCTGAGGTCTTTGACGGGGTCATGGCTGAACTGTTTGGAGTTGCTGAGCTCTGGACAGGTCCTGTGCTCTCGGTTTCAGGGCTGTCCAGAGCACGAGGCTGGCATTTAGGTGTGAGTGTCATGTCCTCTTTTATGATTTCCACGCTGTTAGTGCGAGATGACTGGAGAAGTGGGCTCGGAGGGGCTTCCTCTTTGTCCTCCTTATCCTTTGATCGGAGCTTAACATTGCTGAAGAGGCCCTTCAGACCACGACGTTGCCGAGCCACAGGCTGCGACACTGTGTGCACTCTTCGGTCTCCCACTCCTCTTTTCCCACCCCTCAGCAGCGAGAGGAAACCAAGGGACTTGGCCGAGCTGGCTGAAGAGATGGAGGTGCGAGCAGGGGCAGTAGCCAGAACGCCATCTTCACCGAGTGCCTCCTCCTCTGGTTGCTCCCCATCTTCTTGTTTCACATCTTTTCCATTTTCCTTATCTTGCTCCTGCTCTGAATCTTGAGCGGGAGTCTCATATAGTCCCTCTGAGGTTTTACTCCTGATAACAGGTGACTTGTTGTTTCCGTCTCCTTTGTTTCTGATGGAAAAAATGCTACCTGGTTTACGTTTTCCAAACAGTTTGAATCCTTTTCTGATTTTTCCAGATGGCTGCGATTCATTAGGCGGCGGGTCCGTGTTTTCAGTCTGTACATCCATCTTCTCTGTAAATCTTCCCCCACCTATTTCTGTATCCTTTTGTTGCTTGGCGCAGTTATTATTCCAGAGCTTGTAGACTGAGCATTTATATCCAGCGCTTTATCTCCGTTTGTAGTCGTGCACTATCTGCTGCTCTCACTGCGTTTCTTTATCAGCCTCCTGTATCCCTCCCTCCCTCTGTGGTTCCCATCCAACCCTTTCTCCTCTATTTCTCCCTCCAAAGCACCTCCCCTTTGCTTTGCTCTTTTTTTTGTCTGGCTGCTCTCCCTGGCTGCCATGGCAACTGAGGAGCTCAGCAGCTTTCGTCACCAATGCGGAGCCAGGGGCTGTCATCAGCTCAGTCTGAACACAGCCTTCTCTTTTTCTCTGTCTGATGACTGTGTTTACATAAACAGCAAAGACAAATGCTCCATTAATAGATTCAGAATAGGACTTCTGAACAACCTGGCTATATTTAAAAAAAAAAAATTCTCAGGCAAATTATTGCAAATTACCTAAGTGTCAATGAAAAAACTGCAAATAGTGGAAGTCTTACACATATTCGCTTTTTTCACCTGCACCATACATAATCATACTCTGAAAAAAAGAAAAATTAAATCAAATGTACATTTGTTAAATGCAAAAATATTTAATCTACCAAAAACCTGTGTTCACAATTATTTAAAATGGGGAAATAGTTTGCATTTGACCTACAGTAAGTTTCTTGTAAGTCCATTGACTGTCCATGTTGCCTAAATAAAGGCATAACTCTGAACTAAATCCAGATTTGTATATAAATTTAAAATTATTTAACTGTCCATGTTGCTTAAATAAAGGCATAACTCTGAACTAAATCCAGATTTGTATATAAATTTAAAATGATTAAAACAGAATAAAATAAAAGATTGATTTTCCTTCCAAAATGAATATTTACTGGAGGAAAAGAAATAAACTAGATTTTAACAAAAGGTTTTGAGGTTAAACTCATGCGACCTCTTGTGGTTGTATTGGGAACATCATGTGGCACAGATTTGCAAGTAAAGGGTCCCAAAATAAAGCTGCTGTCTCATCCACATGTTCTGCCGCGCCTTTATGAGCCCGTGTAAGTGGGTCAGCCTTCCTTGAACAAATCTGTCTACCGTTTTTTTTGCATGATACTGTCTAGGCTTGAGAACAGGACGTACATATGTATATTTGTCAACTGAACTCAAATGGTAATTTATTTCAAAAAGTGAAACTCGAATTTCATACATTCATCACAGTGATACATTTCAAGCATTTTCCTCCAATTATTATGGCTTGCTGTTAATAAAAATCCAACATTTATTTGCTCAGAAAATTAGATTGCATAAATCCAATTAAAAAAATAGTCTTGTCATAATACCCAAAAGTCATGGCCTTCAATAGGGAAAACATTTGTGTTGAGTCTTGTCCAGTAAACAGTCCCTGACTCTGTCTTTATGGAACAAAAGCCACAAAAGGCTGATAAAGAAGCTGGCAGGTTTCAGAGTACATCAAAGTTGTTAGGAGAAAGGAAAAAGCATGTTAGAAATAGTTGTAGAAGCAATAATGATTATTGTAGCCTTGAGAGGAGACCATGTAAGAATGTGTCCACTCAAGCTGTGGATTGTGTTAAAACAGGATTTGACGAGACAACCCAAGATGTATCCAAGACCTTGCCTAAATCTGTTGCCTTAAAACCAGAGGCAAAATAACAGACAAATATTGGAATATAGCTGCCTGATTTGATTCTATAAGAGTTTTACGTTTTTGGAACTAAATCAACCTTTTAATGAAACTATTGTTTTATGATGCACCTGCAAATTGCAGGAAAGATGGGAGCTGTGGTGCGCCGCCTTCAAATGATGCAAAGCATTGAGGGAAACAGATGTGAGAAACTTTAAACTTTAATGAACAAATACAATAAAAAAAAGTTTTTCAGTACTTTTCCCACTTTAATACAAAATTAATCAAGATTTTAGATCACACCTCATAGTCACAATTTCTTACTGACGCAGACATTCAGGCACATTACTGAATATAAATATGTTTTAGATAAGTCCTCTTTATTCAAATGTAAACCCAAAGGGTGTCCGCTTATGAACTTGAAAAAAAAGACTCTGCTTCCTGAGGATTTGCTCAATATCACTTAATAATTATCTGAGAGAAATTTACATAAGAAGGAATAAGGCAAAAATAATCCAGTAGATCAATGTGACTGTCCAAAAATACTTTTTTCCCTGAACCTTAAAGGCTGTTTTTGACACGAGTGAGTTGGCTTTTTGCCCAGGGCAGCATGTCTTGGGGGAGGCAACATTTGCCAGGAAGTCATAAACTGAGCTGCACATGAAACAAGTTTTCTTTTGTGTAAGAACTTTGTGAGGATATATGTAGAAAAAGAGGCTGAGGTTGGTCAGTAACTAAATGTCACAGTGTGTTTTTTTCAATAATATAACCCAAATGTAATCATGTCTAGCTGAAAATCTGAAATATACTCAAATCCAACTGAGGCATCTAAAACATTCTATTTATAAAGTTAAAGACTAAATACAAAACAAAATTTTTAGCTGGTCTGATAAATTACTGACTGAAAAGTTTTTTTGCTTTTTTTTCTTCAGAGAAATGGCCATTGGAGTAATAGGTTTGTATTTGGTTGTAGGGGGGCTCAAATATACTCTGAAGTAAACATTCCCCATTTAGCACAGTCAGTCGTCAGGACTTTGTCTTGGGTCCATATGTTGTAATTATTAAGAAAGAAAATTCCATCACCTAAATACAAAAAATAATAAACTAGAAACAATTCACTTTGAAAAGTGCCCTGTAAATTGTTTTTAAAATTACTCAAAACCGTACCTTGATAAATAATAAGCACCCTATCCTTAAACATCATGAGGCAAAATATGTAAATATCAAATTTTCTAACTTATATGCTTCCTATATACATGTCAGAGACAGGTGCTGACATTCCGTCTTCCTCTTAAACGTCATGCTCCTCCAGAGCAGCCTTCAGGGCCGCCTTGTTGTTCTGCTCATTGTCGTGCTCCTCAGAGGGAAGTGGGTCATACATTCTGCGGTACAAAGACCGGGTGACGAGGCTGATGATGAACATCTCCATAATCATTATCTGCTGACTCAACACTGCAGAGACCACACAGAAAAGTCACACAAAGAGAAAAAGATGTGACACAAGTTGTAATATTTCAGCTGAAGTCGCTGAAAAACATTTAGATTTTGTCTCTTACTGGATCCACGAGCCTGAGAGGAGAGGGGAGGGGCGCAGGCGATGGATCCGTTTAAGGCCAGGATGTTGATGATGGATGTCTGGAGCTGACTCAGGATAAGTATGAGCTGAAAAGGGCATAAATAATTCATCAGATATCCATGCCCAGGAAGTCACAATGTTTACAGTGTTGAAGCTCTTGAAATTGATACAGTGTCAGGCAAAACTATTTGTACACCTATCTTCCACTTGTGGCTAAATTACAATGTAGCAATCAATGAGGAAGAATGGCAAAAATTTATATTGTGGTCTACATATGCTACTAACAGGGTGTGCTGTGGTGGCGCAGGGGTTAAGCACAACCCACATATGGAGGCCTTTGTTCTCGACTGCTTTCCTGTCAATTAACTATCAAATAAAGGCCACTAGAGCCAATAAAATCTTTAAAAATATATATGCTACTAACATTGCATCCCTAAGTTGCAGTGTAATGCTGTGGACATGGTTTCCTTACAACTACATGGGAGCTAGTCTGAGTTGGAAGATGGGTGGAGTTAAAGACAGAGTAAAGCTTTAAGTACTAAATATTTTGCAAATACCCAAAAGCTTGTAGCTGTAGTAGTAGGAAATACATTTATAAAGCATACACTCAATATTAACTTCACTTTTTTCTTTGAATTATCTTACAGAAGCATGTTAGCATTGGAAACATTTCATTCTCTAGCAAAAACAAGAAAACTAAACATTTTAAAAACACTAAACCCCACCTTGTTTGCTACTTTATTACAAAACATGCATTCCATAAATCTGAATAAGTGACTCACTTGGTACATGGCATACTTGGGAATAATTTTCAGACTGCGCATTAGGATGTTGGTGTTCATGAAGATGATACCGACAGGCCAAAGGGAGATGACGGTGAGAACACCAATGAATGGGTTGATCCAAATGGTTGCTCCAGTGATCTCTAGCTAAAAAAATGAAAGAACATCCTTAAGTGTTCACTTCTTTTTTCTCTTTCTTTTTTTGTGAAGAGAATCAATTCAAACTCTTACATCAGCTAGGTTAAAGGTGCCGTTTGTCCAGAGAATAACAGAAAGGATAGAGAGAACTGTTTTTAGGATTGCATACTGTATAGCTCCCAGCTTCAGCAGGAATAACATCCTCCTAAACGAAGAAAAACCAAGATTATTGTTTACAGTAACAACATATTGCCCAACGCAGAAAGAACAGTTACTCTGAAAGAAACAAATAAGCAGAAAAAATACTTAAATTAACAAAGGTTGGACATAAAATAAGTAACAATAAGAAGGAGTAAAGGGGAAAAAAGTAAGAGTACCATGACATTGGTACATGAGGAAAGCAGGCGCAGCAGCAACAGCAGGGTCCTGTGTTGATCCTGAAGGGTTTCCCAGAAAATCGTTGTAGAAAATCACTGGTGCCTCCAAGCTCCTCAACCAGCAGAACCAGAACCTTGTACACCACAACTGCAAAATAGCTACAAAAAGAGTCCATTTAGCAACTAATGCTTAACAAAAGTCAGAATTGACTTGTTTTCTGCATCCAACCAGCACATGAGGTCAAAGTGAAAACATGTATAAATGAAACTTCCCTTAAGCTTTTTTTTTTAAAATAAACATTTAACTAACTAATTAATCAAATATGTCTTTTTCTGAACAGAGATAAAATGTACAAAATTGTGACTATTTTTGCCTCTTTTAGTAAATGTTAATTCATCTGCACCTTTTGTGAAGTACTTCATCTTTGTTGTTAAATAATTTTTTGAGTGCTTAATGCAAGCAGATCAAGGATAGGAATACAGCCCTATGGATACAGCCAAAGTTCAAAGTTGCATTTAGAAAAATGATTGCATCTCTTCCGGTCATGCAAAAATTAACATACTGATAAACCATCAAACCACAATAAATCTCTTGAAAAATAATCCTTTTCCACAACACAGCAGTGTCTGTCAACAAATCCTCTGCCTTATTTAAATTTAAAGACTTGTGCGATAAAAAGTGGTTGAAATCTTGAGAGACAAAATCTGTTAAACATCTGTTTTCAGTTGTTGGAAAAAAAACATTATTGTGCTAATTAATTAATTATAATTATAATTATATCCACTGGCTTTGACTCAAACTGAATCACCTGGTTTTTATAGAAGAAGCAAGAGAAACTTTCTGTTCTCCATGCAGATTGAGCTTTGACCTTTGAGTGTAATGATTCATCAAGCAGTTAAAATTACACTATGAACTCCAGGTGAGGTTTTGTGACTTTTATATTTATTACTCTGCGGCCATTCACCCCAGGCAGTCTTCTAGCAACAAACACAGAGGACAACCTTGGTATGCTACAGGAATGCAGATTGTATATGTTGCTGAAACTGCTCTCCTTCGATTGTTGTGTAAAGGATTAAAGTAAAGCTTACATAGAAGGAGTACTTCGGCTTCCTCCCACAGTCCAAAAACATGACTGTTAGAAACATTTTCTAAGTTCATTTACTTGTGAGTTTATTTGAAAGGTTATGTTTTCATATTATTAAAATAAACCTATCAATGACTGTCAGGTTAATTGGTCTTTCTAAATTCTCCCAAGGTGTGTGTGTGTGTGTGCATGGTTGTCTGTCATGTCTGTCTCGGTGTTGCCCTGCAACAGACTGGTGACCTGTCTAGGGTGAACCCCGCCTCTCGCCCGGAACGTTAGCTGGAGATAGACACCAGCAACCCTCCCGACCCCACTAGGGACAAGAGTATTAGAAAATGGATGGATAGTGCTAAAAAGTGAGATTCTTATGGGTCCTATGTGTTGAGAAATGTAAACATAAAGCTTTTTTTAAATCCATTTGAGGCCCATCAGAGACTACCTGCCTTTCTTGATATGAGTTGTGTTTAACCAACCCAAGAGTGCCTTATACAAGAGTCCAAGTTTGAACAAAGGCCCACTTGGCCTGAACAGTCTCATATGGGGCCTTCATGACCTTGCTGGGTCAAAGGAATGGAAAGAAAACCCACCAGTTTGATGTCATGTCTGTGATCATAACGGCGCGGGGAACCCACATCCCACAGCAGGCCATGGTGGCGATGACCTGAGACACAAAAAATATGGAAACACACACAAATATGTCACACATGATCTGCATTACTTTAATGTGTTGTTTTTGTGTTCTGTTTTTCATGTTTCAAGTCAAGAAGTATCCGGTATTCAGTTATTGTATGTGGGTCCTTAATGCTTACTGGTGCAGCACCACTTATCCAGATAATGGTTGTCTTCTTGGGATAGGACACCTTTTTGTAAATGTACACACACTGCTCCAGGTACAGCAGCAGGGTAACAAAGGACATGAAGGAGAGCATGGAATAGAGGCAAATCCCAAACACATCTAGCTCTGGTATGGAAAAATAGAGAAACAAGAGAGGCGGAAGGAGATTGGATTATTTATCAGTAGACAGTAAATGGGTAAGATAAGTCAGTACTTTCAGAGTCACAGACTAATAAAGGCCAACGTTCAGTAAAGAGCTCATGTCATTAGCTCAAACTGATAAGAAAACATAATCAGCAAGCAGGATGTTGTAATGTGGATCACTTACGCATGAGCATGTCCAGAGCCAGTGGAGGTTCCTGTAGACACGCCGGATCAACGGTGGTTTCCACGGCTTCATCCATGGTGGCCATGTGCTCTTCCTAGAAACTTCTATTAAATAACTGCAGCTTGGAATAGAACCAGTGGTAAAAGTAAAAATAAAAAAATAAAATAAAAACGTAAGAGGCAATCCGCTGCTCCTTTCACATTGCAAGTAGATTCTGGTTACAGAAACAACCTTGCCTTTTACACTCCAGGCATGTGCGAAGAAATGAAGGAGGACCACCTATAGCTCACTGGTTAATGTAAAAACACCAGTTACTGTTGCTTATTCATTCACAGTCTTGAGTCATAGTAATTAGGGAAACATCAAGGACAGGGGTTTAGTGAATAGGGAGAGACGGAGCATTAAAAAGGAGGACTGGACTTTGAGAGGGCGTGTTGATTCCTCAGCTGAAAATATAAAAAGAGTATAAAGACATAAAAGCAATTTTCTCCAGCAATTTACAACTCACGTTAATTACACCACAATAATTTGGAGTCAAATTTTGCCCACAGTTTTCAATACAAATGAAGTTTAAATTAAGTAGCATTCTTAACTGTTCCATTAAATATGAGCGATGGGATTGCAAAAGTGTTTAGAGAAAAAAACAAACAAACAAAAAAACATTTTAGCCTTTTACACTTTTCCTATTACACTTGTAAGTGTAGCAATAATGAGAGCTGATTATTGTAAAATCTTGGACAATGTGTAAACTGTTACTCTACTTCCTATTTGCAGCTATTGTAAAAAGAACAGTATTGAGTGACACTGGGGCCATTCACCTTATCTGGTTAAGTTTGTCCTGTTAATAACTCTCCATGTACCTTTTTTCTGGAGAAAAGGTCAGTTTAATACACATCTTGCCTGTGAGAATTGTGAATGCTTATATATTTCAAATAAGCCATCTATAAAATTTTACTTAAAGCTAAGGTCCTGATTAAAGAACAATCACGTTTTGTGCGAGCCTGTGAGAAAGTGGTACCACTTTGGACAAATCGCAACCAATGGAAAACTTGCTGATACCAAAACTATTACAATAGTCCAATGTTGATGCAATAAAGAAATAAATAATTATGTCAAAGTCCTGGAAAAAGACACGAGGACCTGACATTAAAAAAACAATTTTCTCTTAGATTTCTTTTAATGGTGTGTAAAGCAATGACTAAGATAGTTTCAACATGTCTACAAAACCATTAGCAGCCTGGCTTAACTGGTGATTAAATTAAAGTTTGTGTGTTAGAGTAGGGTAGCGATCCTGCAACAATATTTACCAAAGGCAGCTTCCAATGGCAATGACATCCAAGGAAGTTGGGTAGTTGTATGATGGGTTTCAGAAAATAAAGATACAAAATTGTGTAAAAAAGTGTATCTTTACAGTTTTAGGTACTAGATATACCTAGCCCAGGATTAGTCCTTGACACCAATTGTATGTTAATTGTATGTAAAGGTTAAAACAACTTTGAGACCAGTGAACATTAACTAAAGTACATCAAATTTAATATTTCTAAAAACAAATCTTGTCATAAATTACAGATAATTCACCTTTTGTCTCACTAGCAGAATTTATAGACAATTGCTTAAAATTTATTGGACAGTCAGTCCAATAAAAAACGCCAAAGAAAAATTGCGCTTTTCTTTGTTGAAAAGCGCCATTACAGCGCTTTTCAACAAAGAAATAAGCAAGGAAAAAAAACACAAACATAGTTTGTTATATATATATACTGTATATATATATATATATATCTTACAAGAAAAATACCAGTAAAAATTAAATGGGTATATACAAGTACATAAATAAATTGGCATGATGATAAAAATACATTACTTTTGACGAAAGCTAAATCTTGACACTCTTCACCATCTTCAGGTCTCCACCTAATCAAACATCCCATAATTGAACATCAACCATCAGATGAAGCGAGTTTGGTTGCAAGATCAAAGAACTAAACTTTCTTAAAAAGAAAAAAAGAAGGTCATTTTTATTTTAAGTCTCAAATCGTTCAAAAATCAATATCTTAACTGAAAATCAAAATGAAGTAAAATGTTACCTAGGTTGCCAAGGTGGTGAATTTCAATGTGGATTAAAAATAAATCATTTACCATAGTTCTCATGCAAAGTCATATTGAAAAACAATTGAATACACCAATAAAAAAAAAAAAAAAGGTTTATCCATTAGGCAATTCTTGTTAATCTTGGATCATAGATGTCATGAAACGCACACACACAAAAAAGTTTTTACACATATTCCCAACCCTACTCAGTCACCTGAGGAAGGGAAGTCACTTCATCTGACTGGGATGTCAATAACCTCAGATGTGTCGCTGTGATAAAGATCTGAAGACGTCAGACTCTCACAATGAAGAATGACACCTTAAAAGTGCTTTAATAAGATTTATTGTTACAAGTCCAAATATTGTCGCATCAACAGTTTGTGCAATAAAAAAGCAGTTATTTACAAATTTAAATACATTAGCAGCTGAAGCAAACAAATTGTGCTTTAAATATTCAGTCAGTGAAGTTAGACATAAATATCAGTAAATTCACATCAGATGGCAATCTAGAAATCAATTATCAGTCAAAACTCATAAGGAGCTGTGCATCATTATCACTAAAAGGAATAATTATTACTGACTTATCTGACCCACTCATGAAAAAAGGACCGGCAGGACAGAGCGGAATATAATTGTTTACACGCTCGAGGTATAAAAATCTTCTTTCCTTTTCTGTCCATATTGGTTTTGATTCAAGGACACCTTGAACCAAACGCCCCTGACCTTTCTGAGTTCATCACCAAATTTAATTGTGAATTAGTATTTTCCCTTGCTTTCAAATAAATAAACGTTGCACTATAAAAACATGAAAATAAACAGTGGAATGAAAAATTGTAGTCACATCAATCCCTTTGCAGCACTACAAGTCATGCTACTGAAATCATTCAAATGTTCCCAGCTTTGGCTCTTGCGTTTTCAACCAACATCATGAGTATTTCTTAACCATCTAGAAAGACGAAAACGTATGAAATGTGTAAACAAAACGGGGTTTTAAATATTTCCAAACATATTGTAAACTAAAGTTTGAGACCATGCGACTGTTTATTACAGACCCTGATAATTGAACCGTGTTTATAGTGAAACACTTATAACACGTGACAGACACCGATAATGTTAGAGTCTCTTATTCAAAACTTGTAAATCAAATCATACTTTAGTGGCTCTACAAAAAGAATCTGATTGAAGCCTTAGCGTTGAAACAGTTAGTTAATACTGAGAAAAGATGAGTCTCTTGATGAAATGTATGCTGGTTACTATGTGCAGACATTGAAAACGTATGCTAGCTCTCAGAGATTTGTTTAAGGTGAAACCATTAATAAAAATAAAATCCCAAATCTCTGACAAGCTTCAGACTGTTGCAGTCTACAAAGTTGCTGTAGAGAGTTTGTTGTCATGACAACAGTATTGTTTTTGGTGCCACGGATGGTCCTGGAGGTATTGATGTTCCTCGTTTAAGGCAATGCCCCTGATATAATTACAGAGGAGTGTGTGACCTGCAGGGGGATGTGGCAGAATATAAGTGAAGGAAGCAAGAGAACAAAACACCTTGAAATGCTAAAAAATATCAAGCTGTACCTTTTAAGGCTCACTGTCCATTGTCACGGCAACCATCTGACCTCCATCTGAAACAAAGGTGTTAAAAAACAGTTATGTTCAACTTTTTCGACCCATTTTTGTTCTGTCCGTGGACCCATTGTTTTTACAATTATAAATTCTATCATGATGATTATGGCAAAGTCATGTATTCTTGTGAACACTAATCATTTACATTTACATTTAGCATTTAATCTAAATTACAAAACAAAAACAGTGGCTTTATTTAATGGCTTTTAATTGTCCAAAAGCTAAATGGATGTTGGTTACAAACTCCAAAAAAAGTAATAATAGCAGTCCACTAATCCTGTTTGTAGAAAACACAGCAGTTGAGGTTATTTAATTTATTTAAATTGAGTTGTGTGGTCATACTACAATAATGTGGACAGCTAAGTTGATCAAAACAAACTAGAAAAACTTGAAACTAAAATAAAAAGAGAAAGATAGAGAAGTATGAAGTCTCACTTTTTACTCATCAGAAAAAAATTACCGTAAATCAAAATAGCAGTTTTCCTCCCTGTTCTCAGATGTGGCCATTTATAAATCAGACACATTTTGTCCAGCAGTGATGCTGAAAAACTAGGCCATACATTTGTTATTTTAAAATTAGAGTACTTTTCCTATTAAAATCACATTAAAATTCAAACTTCTCATGATGTATAAACATCAAGCTCCATCCTACATTGGAGATCTGATTGTTCAACATGTAACAAATGTAACAGAATTACAGATTATTTGTTTTGCAAACATGAAAGCAGGTACAAAAAAGTGGCAAAGTGGAAGACTGACCTGTACGAAAAAAAACAAATGGAATAAAAAAAAAAACAAAAAGGAGATGCATACCAGTTTTCTCTATGCTTTTGCCCTCTGTGTGAGGCTCATCATCAGCAACCACAGAAAGGTTGGTCTCTCCAGCAACAGGACTGTGATTAAATTCACAACAGAGATTAGAACAATTGTCAAAAGGAAAAAGATCACAATTTGAATGTATGGAAAAAAAAGAAATACAAACATTTTTCCGTTCTGTTGGAGGACACTGTTTGCTTGTTCAGGGTCTATGTGTACCAATCTGGTGACAAAAGAATGGCCGTCTCCCTGACTGAGGAATATAAAAAAAGAGAAAATGTATTTTCAGTCAGCCAAAATGTTTATTTCTGATCAGAAATAAGAAAGGTACCTCTAAGAAAACATTAAAACAATCTAAATGAAGCAAACATTTTGAAAAAATTTCTTTAAATCAAGAAAAGCTTCATGTTGGCTTTTGCCAACAAATGTTGACCTACAACTGAATTTTCTACTTTTGATACCAAACTGTGACAAATGTGCTTATAGTGGACAGGAAATAAGAGTGCCCTTATTTTAATTCTCTAAAATAAAAAAAATAAAAACAATAAACCAAAGCTAATCTTTTTTAAACTTTTGTGACTTGTAAGATTCTGGAAGTCATGCTAAAAGTTAAAGAGTTTAATTAAAGGCAAGATTATTTTTTAAATCTGGCAGATTTTGATTGAAAGTCATTTTTATTTAACAATAACTTTGTTACCAACACAGACATATCCTACGTTTCCACTTATATTTTTGACTGATCATCTTAAGTATTATCTTTACTTGCCTCCACAAATTCTCGGAGCGACTCGAAAACACTTTTACTTGCAATAAGAAGAAATATGTTGATCAATTTAAAATGTTACTGTAAACCTTAAGCAGCCGTGGAAGAACTACTTTTAAGCCCAAATGCGATAGCACCAATAATTTTTTCGCCATTGTGTAACACTGGTAGACTGACCTTGAGAAAACTGGGAAAATCCAGTACTTTGTCTCTTCTCCAAATACGTCAGCTATATTTCGTTTAAAGCCAAGGGAGAAGCCATTTTTGTCTGGACCATTTGCAAAAACAGGAGCTCTGAAAGCCTCTAGAAAAAAAAATATATTTTTTTATTTAATCAGCGATGAATATTTAAGGAAGGATCAAGAAGATAAATCAAAGCACTGGTTTATGTTTACCTATAGTGGTTCTGTTCTTCCCCACAAGCCACATATGATAGCTATAAAGTGACACTATGCTAATGAAGAAGAGGGCCGCCACAAAAAACAGGAACAAGATGTGGAATTTGGCGTGTGTGTCAGGAAGCTGTTTCTGAAACAGGAGAGGACAAAAGGAAAACGATGTGAGAAACTTCACTTGTGCAACTTTTTTCTCTAGTAATGTTTTTGAATTCCTGATATTTTCCTAACATTTTTAATAGAAACATTACTACACCCTCCAACCACAAAAGAACGGCCCATCAGATTGATAAACAACTTGTTGTGCAGAAGTGAATTGCTAAACGGGTATTTTAGAGGAAGCTTCTGTACTCACTGTCCAGAATTTGATGAAATACTGCACTACAGTTGCACAAATAACAGCACAGTAGAGCGTTGCATAGGCCAAGAACAGAATGAAGAACTTGTAATTTGAGAACCCAACACAGTTATTCACCCTGAAAAACAAAATCAGTGACAAATTGGAGAAAACAGCTCAGAATGTATATATTTTTTTAAATATGCTTATTTTCACACAATTAATATTATATTTGAAAATGAAAATGTAAAAAAATTAAATGTATCTGTTGAATCAAAACCTCACCAGGGGCAGTGATGGTCCATTTTCAGCACACACCTTGACAAATGGAAATATAGAAAAACAGAACGATATGAGCATTGAAAAAAAAAATCCAACTTAAATATTTCTTCTACTCATTAATTACAACAAGGATATATTTTTTTAAAAAATGAAAGACGAGCAAAATACAATATCACAGAAGGTTTCCAGTATACAATCAGCTTTTGATACATATTTAAGCTGTTGTATCACTACAACCTAACAAAATAAAAAACTTTTTCCATTAGGTTCATTTACATTGAGGCTCTTCTTTTTTTACATTACTTGATGTCAGATACTCGGAACCGAATCATTGGAAAGTGTTTGCCTTATGATAAACTACAACAGGAACATTTGACATTACGTTTTGTAAGTTTACCAGTGTGTGAGAACGACAATCTTTTGTTGCTTACAGAGACAAAAAAGAAATAATAAACAATCAATTAGCATCATGTGTTGATTCACAAATTTGAATCTGTCATATTTTTTTTTCAATTGACAAAAATAGGAGTTTCTTCCAGATGAGTTCATTACAATTACGTTCAAAGAGTAATTTTCCTAATTATGTCGGAGAATCTCAAACTCCAACATAAGTATTGATATACACAGTCCTATTAAAGGTGAAGGCCATAACATTAGATTTAAATAACCTGGGTTCCTACACTGTCTTGTTAGGTCTGGAAAGATACTGAGATCGGAAATGTAAAAATTGGTAGGGACCCTGAATGACAACATATTCGCATCAGTTCTTCTCAAAATTTAAAAGAAAACATTAAAAATGAGCTAACTTGAAACACACTTCTTCGGATTAATTAAAAACAAACCTCAACCCTGGTACATTTTAAGGAAGGACTCACTTTTCACATGATGAGCAGTGATGACAGCGATCGGGTTTGATAACTTGACAGAAGTCACAGTACCTGATGGCTATTAGGAGACAAACACAAGCAGGATAATATCAGCATAATGAAATAGTGGATGTTAGTAAGCTGATACAAACATTTCAATTACATAATATTTTATCATTTAAGTCTAACAATTGCTAAGTGATTTTTTCTTAGTTTCTTTTCTTTTACGGTGCTATAAATCTCAGCAGGAGGAATGACATGAGACTAAACTACTCAGGCGCAAGTCCACAGAGAAAAAAAGGTGCACTGGAGTCCAATTAACCCTCCGACATTTCCGTAAACAAAGGAAGGTCGTATGATATTCATAAAAAGAGGAACAACTTACAGTCTGCATGAGCTGCACTCATACCCTAAACAGGAAGACTAAATGTTGGTGCTTGCCATTTCATCTGTTTTATTATGTAATAAAGGTGTATATTGTGTGCACAATTCTTAGGCAAGTGATTATTTTGACTATCATTATTTTTCAGCATATTCTCTGACTCCAGGCTGGATAAACTTGACTACTTAATGGATTTAAGCATAGTGGCAGATGTATATCTGTGTAATAAGGGAAGATGGCCTAAGGAGGTCTATACCCTACAAATACTTGTGGATAATTACTAGGCAGTTTTTTTCCCCTTTAGGCCAAAAAAGAAAAAAAAGAAATTTAACTGACTTTAAAAAATAACCAAAAGTCTCTCAGCGGGATGCAGCATTCTTGAGACTGTTCTCAGATCACGTTCCAATATCTGCGCAATCAAACGTTTCTTTACAGATCAAGAAGATGCCTGACTCCATGAATGGAAGGCTGATCACCGTTATTGAAAAGAACAGTGATCTTTTCAAAATTCGATGACTGAATTTCTTTTATTTTAAGAGTCAGAAATATTTATTGGACAGCTCTGAGTTGTTCATTTACAGTCACTGAACCAGATAAAAATAAAGTAAGATAAGAAAATGTGTGTCTTTCATTCAGTTGCATAGCAATTTTGCAAAATAATAGTAGCCCAGTAATGGTGCATATTCTCCTCTAAAGAATGCCAAAACCTCACTTTTACTTTCTGAAACATCCATGTTTGAGGTTTATTGACATTTTGAATTAATCAAAATATTCAAAAATAATCCTAAAAAATAAGTCTGACCTAACAATTATGCACATAGTTTATGTCAGGGGGGGAACTGCTTTCTTCCTCTATTAACAGCACTGATAGTCAGCAAACACCAAAACACAATCAGTTGTGAAGAAAGGAGAGCCTCACCTCCTCCAGCGGTGCGTGTGTACACGGGTAAATTCCTGGCCACTTTCTTCAGGATTTCTTGCTGCACTTCAGCTCGCTGCTCCTTCTCGTACATTTCCTTCTCCACTCGGGGCAACGCAAACTAACATCCAAACAAAGCAGGAGTCAGAGAGTGAGCGACATGTTGTGATTTGCAAAATTATTAAAACCACTTGAACCTTTTTAAATATAGTTAAATAGGAATCTCAAAAGTGAGATGTGTGTTTGTATTCAGATAGCCGGGGTCAATATTGTTTAGATAACCTCTTTTTGATGCAATTAACAGAGAATCAAGCTTTAAGTGTGCATCGAGTGCATGAAGAGTTTATTTCTGTATTTTCCATAAACTCTGACCACTTTCCCCGTCCCTTTCCAAACATCTCAGCTGGTTTTATACAGACATTAGATTACACACAGGTGGTGGACTGTCGTTTGCTGTTTTGATGACTTCTGAAGGCAATTGGCCTCAAAATAGTTTATTTAGATGTGCCAGAGAGAAGTTGCTGATTACAAATACACACATTCAGGTTTTCATTTGCAAATATAAAGAGAATGAAATCTTATGTGCCAGTTTGTGGTTGCAGGATATAAATAGATTCATTAAATTGAACTAATCTGAAAACATTTTGCTTAAGCTTTTTTTTTTTTTTTTTATCAGAAACAATGAACATTTGCTTACTGCTGTTGAAGGACTGGCTGGTTTGGACCAGATCGTTTTCCAGTAGGACCATATGAACATGGCAAGGAAAATGTGAAAGATGACCAAATAGCTGACTGTTAAGGAAAATAAAATGATTTATTCTTGGTTATCGTTCACATAGTGCCACCAATAAAACACGTGGCATTAATAAACAAATTAAGTGACTGAACACGTGTGTGTGAGTGCACTTACTTCGTTCTGCATTATTTGTTTTGGGGATTGTATCTATACAAGACAGGACAAAATATAATGTCAGAGAATTTGAATGGATGCTATTGGAAATGCATGAATTCATCTCACACACAGACACAGCCTCCTCTCTCGCGCCATGTGGCTACAGCCTGGCACGGGCAGCAGTGGCCCACCCATCACAGGCCGCTTTGTCTAAAGACCACGGATGCCCCGATCTAACCACAGCTGGTAGATCTACGCTGATAAATGCATAACTTATAGATTGGGGGGTTTTTTTGTTCTTTTTGTACGGCATAGGAGTTTCTAAAAATATAAATAAATAAAAATGTGCTGAAATAAGGCTTGGAAAATTAATAACAGGAAATTAAAAAACAAATTTCAGTATTAGGCCCAGTGCAAAACTTGTTTTATTTATGGGATAGCAGATAATTTTCCAAATCTTAGAAGGGACATTAAAATGATTTTAACAGTCACAAATGAAAATATATATATATAATAATAACATCATATGGGGAAAACATTCTGAATTGTATATTAAAATCAATTAAAGAATCATTTAGAGAAAAAAATCAGTAAATGTTAAAAAGCACGAAAGCAAATAACATGTAATTTTTATTATCTGCTATGATATAAACTCAAATATCGCCTGACTTTGTGTTGCAGAAGTTTAGTCAGGGAAAAAGCAATAAAACACAAAAACAATTAAATAAAATCTTTAAAATGTTTAACTGAACTAATATCTATCCAACTATATTTATAGACTTACTGAAAAATAAACGTAAATAATTAAATGAGACAAAACAAATCTTAGATATAAAACCTAGCCCTTTGTAAAATGTTATAAAGTGAAAAAGGGACAGTTAAATATCAAAGCAATTTCAAAATAAGGGGAAACAATGACTAGAAGTGATTGACTTAATAATGTGCAATGTTGCACGGTAATTTGAAACTAACCTTTGAAGTTCCTCATCAATAGGTCAAAATTACCCCATTATTCCGAAGTTAGTTACATTTCTGCTACAGTTACATGCATATTTTCGAGCTGTTCATGTGTTTCACCGAGTAAAATCGGCGTTTTATTATCTCCCTGACCTTTTGTTGCGGTTTCTTCTGACCCGGTCTGACAGACGCGCAGTCTGATTTTAAGTCTCAATTCAAACCCGTTCATCAAAGTTGAAAACCATGAAACAGTCAAACATTCGCATATATCCGACCCGAAGGCGGCCAAACACTCAACAACATGCCGGTTACTTACACACACAGAGTTCCACGACATAGGCATAATAGGACCAGGCGACAACCAGGTTAATAAACAGAACAGGTACCCAATTTAGAGCCCGTTTACAGCACCTCAGCGCGTGAGAAGGGGCCATCTTTAATCCCCTGTACCTGACGGTGACGTCATAGTTGAGCTTTTATATGCTCCGGTCAGAGACGCAACAAGAGCAAGATGACTCACTTCAGAACATATCGATGGCTTACTCAAAGAGAGTGTAAGTTCAAGATGGTTCACTCCTTCACAGATCCCGCACGTCAGAGGGAAAGCATTTGTTTTTGTTTTTTTCATATGCTTTTCGATCTCAAAATCAATGAAGGAATAATGCAAGAAATCATATTACGTGGATTTTCTGTATTCCTTCTTTGTTTTTTTTTTTTGTAAGCTTCTTACAGTTTCAGTACCTCTTTTTTTCCTGAAACGGTACATGTTGAACCATTTAAAGTGAAATAATTTAATTACTAAGATGTTCCGTATTGTTTTTTTTAAATTAAATATCACGAGTTCCTATTTAATACCAAGCAACCAAAGATGTTCAGTATTGGAGCCTCGCGTATATAGGGCTTAAGGATCTAAATGCAGTCCTCCCGGCCTGGGTACCTTTGCTGCATGTCTTTCCTCCTTTTTCTCTGCCTCCCTCTTATAGGATTACTTGCAGATAGAGTGGGGAAAAAACATATGTTTAGTATTTTCCATAGCACACACACATTCAAGCTTTGGTTTGTTATTGTAATAAATTATGGGGCATGTTGAAAAGTGCTTTTTTCATGTTAAAGAATTAGCAAAATGTAATTAAAAAATTTTATGCATAAATGAACCAGCGTGCAGGCTTCATCGATATCAAATACTTGGAATAAATGGCAATAAAAATTTGCTTTGCTAAAATTTTCAGTGTCATTGTTATTATTAATCATTTTCATTGGTCAATAACAAGTAATGCACAGCCTAATCATGGAAACCAGTCGTTCCCAATCCTGGTCCTCAGGGGCTAGTTTTAAATGTATCCCCACTAAAACACAGCTGATTCAGGTGATTGCATTGTCTGTTATAGTTTGCCATTGCTGTAGGATCTTGATAATAAGTCATTCATTTAAGTCATGTGTGCAGCTTCAAGGAAATACCTAAGACAAATAATAGTGGGCCCTCGGGACAAGGGTATGGGGACTTCTGATAAACATTATCTATTAATGCTGATTTCATTTTGGAATCTGAGAAAAGTTTTTATATCAGTTAACATAAATGTCTGCAGGTAACACAGCCATTAGCGTATGTACTTTCTTTGGACTGTAATGCCAGCTTTAATATTTCACCACACCTAAAACTTAGTCATTGTTGTAGTATCTGGAACTTCTGAAAGAGGTTTATTCCAATTTGTAACCTATTTTTTGTTATGTGAGGCAAAAAGTGTGGCTAAGGTAAAAGGTAAAAGCTGCATTTTATCTTACGACCAGCAAGTGGTACTATTTTACAGCAAAACGTTCAAAGGAGCAGTTTTATGCCTTGTCCAGGCACAATATGAAAGTATACATGCTCTGTGAGGCGGAAGATGGGAAGCATTCATGAAAGAATCAAGGTAGCACTCCAGGTGTGATTGTGATGAAGGAATAACGACATGATGTAAGGCTCAAAAAAGTCAATTTACATAATACTGCCCCTTTAAATTGAACCCATTGAGTTGCATGCAAACAGTTTAATAATAATAATGAAAAGAAGACGAAGAATACATTTATTTCTTCTAACACTGCATATTGTCAAAATGTCAATTCTATTAGAAAGAAGTTGCTAGAGCTTTTCGAGGAAGAGGATATTATGTATTTTCCAGACACATGGTGCCATTTTAAAGCATAATCAAGTAACTGTTGCCACAAGTTGTTATAAAAATATCTCAACATATCAAACACAACTTCAAAGAAATTTGACTTGCTGCATTGAAATTGGCTTATCTCTTTAAGAAGCTCATTCTTTCTGGTACTCTGCTTTCAGCATGGCATCACAACAATGTTCCTTTAAGCTATTTTCAACAGTTCTTAGAAGCCTTGGACTGAGAAATGGTACATATGATAAGGCCAGCAGCTAGAGGTCTGGTGGAACTGTGTGGGGAAGGCATGAGGGAGGGGTGCTCTGTGAGTCAGTTCCAAGGAAGAGTTTTGTGGAAATATTACCGTTTAAGCACCCCCGAATGGCTGCCACAGTAGAGATTTCTCAATTATGTATGAAAGAATTAAATTCAGGTATGTTTATGATGAGGAAGTAACATTATAACATGATGTAAAACTCAAAAAAGTCAATTTTGCATAATATAACTCCTTTAAATCAAAGATGAACGACAAAAGGCAAATAGATCCAAGTAAGCAAAAAATAGCATTTTGGTTTGGATTTTTTTATTATGTACAATATGATATCTCGCTTGCAATTTAGCACGCTAATAATAAATTAAGGGACTCAATCTGTACACATGCCACATTTGAGACACAGTATGTCCCGGAATAATAACTAATATCCAGAGGCCGCTTTGATAGAAGAGCGGTTCCTCTTTTTGGGGTAAGATGGGGAGGAAGGAGGAGAGGCAGCGGGCGGGAGTGAGTCAGGTGAAACTGAACGTCTTCTGGTCGGACTGCTGCTGGGCGAGCCGCGCGGTGAGGAGTAGGGTGACAGGGCCTGGAGCATGCGGCCACTGCGCTCCTGGATGGCACGCTTTAAGACAAAAAAACAGAATTCATTTTTGTATTTTGTACAGACATTAATCTGCATTTCAGAGGACATTTGTGTATAAGCAGAGCTTGATAGTGTGAATCCCTTGTGATTAAAATATGTTTTTAATCAACCTAACACGGCTGCTTTATTTCAAGACCCCATACTTTCCTTAGCGTCTGAATTTCAAATGAAACCAAATTTAGCTCAGAAGTCAGAAATGTGCCTAAATCTTTTGCAGGAGCGTTGTTACCAGATATTTTCTCACCAGACATTTTTTGTGACTTTTGACCTAAAACTCAGAAAACTTACCCATGTACTATCTGGTCCAAAAAGTTCCAGGAAGTTGCCAATGAATTCCCGTGACTTCTCCTCCCATTTGTGGATCAGGTCCTGGCTCTTCTCCTCCACCCTGTTCACAAAGTGCTTTGACTTTTCCTCCACCGTTCGCACAGTCTCTTTCATCTTATCCACCTGGTTCTGAAGCCGATACTTATTCTCCTGCCAGGAAAGAAAAATTTGTGTTCATTTGTTTATGGTATTGCCATATGATCTAAGGTGAAAGATTTCTTCTTTTTTTTTTTTTTACCTTAATAAACCCCACATTGAGTTCACGGGCTGTGTATCCTCTCTGCAGGTTGCGGCGGACATAGATGTCATAGTCCCGGACAATTCGAGTGATCACATCAGAGGTGGAGATACCCTCTGTCCTCTGAGTGGCCACAAACATTCCTGATATGAATTAGTAAATCCTGTATTTTAGTTAAGTGACAAAAGTAACCACTTGCACTGATTTTATTGATTTCTGTTAAGCTCTACCTGCTTCTTTGATGTCCTTATAAACGTCCTCTGACCCAGCAGATGTGTAAGGAATGTCATCATGGGCCACAAAGTCAATCTATCAGTGGAAGAAGGGAGTGTTTGGACTATTTAAGCTCACATATCTTTATTTGATATGATTTAGTGTATTTCTGTGCAACTGTCTGATACTATAATAGTATTCCCTGCCACAGCACAAACTTTGACCTTGTGTTTCTTGAGGAACTCTGGGGTAAGTGTCCAAGGAGCGTCTCTCACCACCTCGTCAACGTAACGACAGTGCCTGAGTGCTTCGTAGCGCTCGTCCTCTGTCATTACAGTGTAGCCTTTCAACTTGTGGGTGAGTTCATCACTGCACACTAGTCACAAAAAGAAATACATTTAGTGTCTTATATTAAAACTGTAAAGATATAAACTGGTGTTAAAATAAATTGATCATTGAAAATTTGACTAAGCTTCATTTATTTAGATTGGGATTTATGGTGATAGGCAGCAAAAGGTAATCACAACCCTTAAACTTTTTCACATTCTTTCACCTTTTTATTGCAAACTTTGATGTATTTTACTGGGATTTTGAAGTGATAGATCAACACAAGGAGGAGCCTAATTATGAAGTAGACATGTTCATGTTTAGAAAACTCGATGGAGTGTTTGACAATATCCAAACTTCTGAACATACCATGGAAAACCGCTGTTCAGATTACTTTCCATTCTAACAAACTGAGTTTTAGTCAAAAAGTTAATGTTGCAAGAATCAATGAGTGACAATTTCATATTTGCAATTCTGGTAAAGTGTTAACTGAGTGGCTGAAACCTACAATTAAGATTTTTATGTTACAATTAGGTGTCCAATATTCCTTCCATTTCACAATTATGCACTCTTTTGTGTAAGTCTATCACATAAAATCCCAATAAAATACCCTTACGTTTTAGATTGTAAATGCGTAGATTGTAAATATAAAAACCTTTAAGAGGTACATTTTATATCCTCCAAATAAAATTCTAGTCTTCACCTCCAACTATCAGGTAAGTATTTGGGAAAACATTTTTGGCTTGCATCAGGGCCCGAGCATGTCCCGAATGGAAGAGATCAAAGATGCCATCAGCATACACTCTCACCGGCCGTTGAGCTACAAAAAAGCAACATGGAGGCACATTGTGAGCAGAAACTGAGATAAGACTTTCAGACTCTCTTTTTTTCTGTATTTATAGCTACAAAAAAGCAACATGGAGGCATGAACTTTCACATTGTGAGCAGAAACTGAGATAAGACTTTCAGACACTCTGTTTATGATATACGATATATGATTTCTGTTACAATCATATATCGTGATAAATTGCAGCACAGATAGAATCCACTGATACTGAAGTCCATATGTAGATTTGTAAATCAATAAAATTACAGCATTGAACAATTTGTTGCTTTCTCTTACTTCTTGCTTCCACCGTCAAGTGCTGCTTGAATTTTGGTTTCAAGACATCAGTTTTCAGCAAAAATACAAATCTAACCTGGGGTTCCCTTCCGTGCTTGAGCAATAGTCAGCTTTTCATGTGGGATCTCTGTCTCATAACCTGTTTGTCTTGCAAACGGTGCTGGTTCTCGCAGAGCCTGAGGACACAGAGATAATATGAAATATGATATAAATGCTCGTTGTCTTAGATAGTAATTATCTTGCTGCACGTCATACCAAACACGTATTTTTCTAAGTCACAAGCAAGCCAATCTGGAATAGGAAGGAGTATAAGGTGCAGTTACTATGAAAAAACATAGTGAAGGGACAGAAAAGGTTCTGCAAATTGACAGATTAGGATTTGCCTCTACTGCTGACATTAAAAAAATTAAAAAAATTAAAGTCAAGATAAACTTTTATAGTAGCTCCTGGACAGTCCTCAATCTCTGTCCTGAAGCAACAAATTTCTACTCCCTGTTTCTGTCCGGCATGGACTTCGTGTTATGAGCAAGTTCATATATCTACACCTTTATCAACTGTGATGTAAGATATACTTTGAACCTCTGCTCCGGTTCAACCTCTGCTCCAGGGTGTAGAGTCAGTATAAACATTGGCTTAAACATGTTTCAGCGCTGAAACTACACGTGCTAGATAAATCCTCAAATGTTATATTATAGAACACAAAAATACTTGCATGCAAGGACTTTTCTGACAACAAAAAAAGTGACAAATTTAATTGATAACTTCACCAGTTTATTTCATCTATTAGTTTTACATTCCTTTAAAGTTACAACAACAATGTATTATGGCAACGGCATTTTATTCAAAGTAATATTTCAAGTCAAATAGCAACACATATGTCTATATTTATGTCTCTGATAGCAAAAGCTATTCATATGAACATTGGTCATTTTTAGTTGTCATGCATAAAAAAAGTTTGGTCTGTCTGATTTCTTGACTAAATCTACCTTGCGTGGGCCTCCTCCTCCTCTACGGTTCTGTGGAGTCTCTCTGTGCTGGTTGTTGTTGCTGCTTCGGCCTCGTCTCCTTCTAGCCATTGCCGATCTTCCGCTGTGAATTCGCCTGCTGCTCCTCTCTGCCGGTCTGACTAGTCAACATGGGAGATTTCTGAGCCTGTGCGTCTTTTTAAGTTTACATCCCATCAGTCTGCCTGACCCCGATGACGAGAGAACTGGGTGAGCAAAGTTCATGCCACTCTGCTGAAGGCATTCGGAAATCTAGAGTGTGTTTGCAATCAATACATATCTGTCTTCCTTTGACAGAAATGTTTTTTCTGTGTGTGTAGTGTCACTTTGTACTAGCTGTTTAAGACATTTTAATAGCTGTGTAATGCATTCCTTGCAAAAGTCATAGTCTTGGAATCTATTCCACATTTAAGGGTCAAAGCAAAAATGCATAATTGTGAAGTGAAATTAATATTATATTCAATAACAACATGTTTTACTTGGTGAATTGAGTTACTGTGATAAATGAACCTTTGTAATTTATTGAATATGACAGTATTTGCCTTCCAAAGTCCCCTTTTTATTATAGTCTCAGTTTAATGCAAATGTTTTTCATAAGAGACACATCAGTAAAGTTGTAAATTAAGGTGCAGAGAAATTTAAAGCAATAAAACAATGTTCAGTCTCACCAACCAGTAGCAATAATTCATGCATAATATGATGAGGTGCTCTGGTCAGATAAGGCTGAAACTGAACTTCTTTGTCCACATGCAAAGTACTGAGTGTGATGGTAGGTTAACTCTTCAAATGATGTTGAACACATATTCTAGCTGGTCAGAGCACAGATGGGTGAAACTAAATACAACAGCAATTATTCAACAAACCTGTCAGGTGTTTTTAGATTTTTTTATTTTTCTCCATTCACCTTATCCAGGTTGGCTTAGTTACAAGGTTGGGTCCTCTACAGACCTGGAGCTTGAGGATGTTGCAGAGTTTTTGAGCTGTTCCAATGATTGTGTTTTTTTGGACAGAGGTCTCAGAGATTGCCTCCGGTTTCTAATGAAGCTATTTTCCCTTTTTAGGGATCAAAGTTCTGAGTCCTTCAATAAACACTGTTTACACTGTTGCCTTTTCAATAACCTCTATAACCTCATTCATGTTTCAGCTCTTGGAATTTCTCAAGCTTTTAATGTTCCTTGAGATTACATCCACCCTTTTTTCCTACTTTGTCTACAAATACAAGCTCCAGTTTACAGACTTCTGGCTCTACAAGTCCCACGGGGTCTTACCTCCGTCATTCTCCACCCATTATGGCAACATCTTACACTTTGACTGTGGGGGACCTCCACCTTATATTCAACACAGATATTCCTGTACTAACTAGTTGATCATTGCATACATATTATGCTTTGCCTACCTGCCAAGTTCTCACACTCAGCGTTCATCCCCAGGACTCTTTCAACAATTTGTAGCACTACTCAACACTTTGTCAATCTTTCAGTGTTGCACACAATGTAGAGTTGCATGCTAAAGTCCCTAATACTTCTTTTTCTTACACTCTGGATTTCTCCTTCCTAAGACATTCATGCAGCAGTTCATCAACCTGATGCACTCACTCGTTTTTGGACCTCCTCCTTCTGCTGTTTTATGATTCTGGAGTTTGGGTGAAACCTTTTGTCTCTATCATAGAACTTTCTAGTCTTGATATTAGTGGGTTCTATCTTCTTTTGAACAGCTGGTTGGGGTGCGCTGATAAATCGGCCCCAGTTTCATTGAACATCTGCATTTATCCATGGTCTCATTGAGCTCTCCATGAAGGCTTTCAGTGTATTGTTGATATAATAAAGTTCCAAGATGTCTTAAATCCATATTTGGTGTAGAGTTATATCAATTCAGCTGGAGCACATCTTTGTTTGCATGGTCTTGCAATTTATAATGACAAGTCTTTCAACTGGTAGCTGGTGTTTTGGCATGTCTGATGTTGCTACCACGTCCCTCTGGGACCTCCTCATAAATTAATTCATCAGAGAGGATTTCCATATCCTCTGTCGTGACTGACTGATATTTCCATTCCTTCTTATGAGCTTGTCTTATATCCAGAACTCATTGCAGAAATACTCCATCACAATCACTAAAATATCTGTGTAAGTATACGATCTGTCTTGGAACTAACCTATTTCAAAGAAGTGGGATGTGTGCTTAAAAACAATCACAGTCTAGGGGATCTCCTAAGGGAGATTTTCAAGAAAAACAGGAATCCTTAAAGGATTTGTAAAGCAGGGAAACTACAAATACTAGCACCACAACACATGTTGGAAATAATGTTTTAATGCTACTTTTTACATGTTATTTTTACATTACGTGTTAGGTTTTGAACGTAGGTGGGTACAGAAGTAGTACATTACCAAATGTGCCATTCATGAGTGAATCATTTTTGCTGCCCCACATTCCTTCTGAAGGACAAGTAAAGGATTGGCACACCATAAAGGCGTCATTCAGTTTTTCAAGCAAGTTTAACCTGTAATTGCCAGTAATGTAGCAAATTATGAGAAAACTCTTACATTAATTAAATACAGTATAATATTGGTATATTGAAGCCCTGCCTTTTGGAAAGCCCCTGTGATTTTCAGTTTCATTTTTGGCTTTGTATAAAATGTGTTTTATAAATGTATTTTAGGTTTTTTTTTCTTTGAGTGGCTTCGAATCATTTTAGCTAAAAGCAAACAACCTATAAAACCACTCACAGAACCAGTTTAAACCAAAACTGACTTCATAGGTATTTTTTTCACCTTTGAGCATAATAACCCTAGGAAAGGGGAGTGGTTATCTCTGAGACAAGTTGCCAGGCGGGAGCATTGCTCTACTCTTCCACCTCTCACTTCCTGGAGTAAATGCTTTTCAAATATATGGAGATCAAAACAGAGCAGCACTCTGAACCTCTGGACCTTTGGCACATCTCTCCAGAGAACACCACAGCTAAAGGTAAGGCTTAGAAACAACACTTCCCATCAGAAATTAATCAAGAAATAGTTACTAAATATGTGGTGTCAGTTGTTGGTGAGAAAACCAGTGTTTTAAAAGCCAGGGAATACAGGCAGGAGAAACTGAAGCTGTCAGTTTCTCAGTCATTGGCTGCGATGATCACTGTGGGTGGAGACTGTTAATTAAACTGATTTATTTGTCCTTAGGTTGCCAAAGCTTCACTTCCACTGTAAATAAGTAATACATTTTATGTTCCTGTCTTTGCTTTAATTACATGAAGGAGTACTTAGATAAGAAAGACAGCTCCTGCCTTCCCTCTGTATCTATCTGAGAGGATAAAGCAATCACTTACACAACAGTTGTGGTTTTACGATAAATTAAATACCCAGTTATGCTGAAGTTGTTTTTATCAGATTATTTTAATATCAATGTCCTTATCTTTCTAGATTTCACTTGCTGCAGCTGAACATGTTTCTGTGGTCTTGTCTGACACCTTTCCTGCTGATAACAGTTCAACTATGCAAAGGTAGTATGCAACATAACGCAGAAATGATTAACACAAGTCTTAGCATCATATCTTTGACTGTGGATGATATTTAAACACAAAACCACACGCATGCTGATTTTTGACCTTAAGTGTATCACAAGTTAAGCCAACCATAGCTGTGGAACTGAGATTTCTTGAGAAAAATATCCTTTTTTATTGCAATAGCTTTGGTTTGTGGTTGTACAGCTCACTTTCCGGGGAATTACATAAAAAAAGAGTCGTACTACTGTTGCGCAAGATAGCTGACAATGTGACTAAAAGTTCCCAACTGTTCTGCCTTTTGTTCTGTCTCAGCAAGTAAGGAGAGGCAAGTTCATTTGCAAAGGCCAACGAGAAAACCACTAATCTAAATATTTCAGTCACTTCTAGTAGCATCTGTATCTTTTGTCAGCTCTTTCCCACGGCTTCAGTTTTATGCCCTTTGCTCTGTCAGTGTGTTGAGGCTTATGCTGTTATTTTGTTGCAGTACATGAATTGTTATCCAGGGCAGAAGTATTGATGCCTACAGCTACTTCTAATTAAAATATTCACACTTCTTGGGTTGTTCTCATCTGTTCACATTGCAACTACACACGTTTGTGTATTTTACTGTGACATTTCTTTATAACCCAATACAAAGTAGTATATGTGAAAAATAAGCAGAGATGTATGACAGAATTTTTACTATGAAAAATCTGAAAACTGTGACATGCATTTGTATCCCCATTATATGATTATCTTGTTTTGCTGCTGAAAAAGTACCTCTAGTCAAATCTGTAGCATCCAACATTTCTAACCAGCTTCCCGGACTCTGCTAAAAAACAATCTATGATGGTGCCACCACAATGTGGAGTTACTACGTAGCTACTACTTAGCTGATGTATGAAATCGAACATATCACAATGTCCTGAAATAATAACTTATCTTCTTTTTTTTGCTTATTTGTTTTTACTAGGATCCCCAACCCAAAGATGTGAGGAATTCACAGATCTAGACTTATCTCATGCCATCATCGGCACAAGCCTCAGAATCAGGCTGCTGCTTTACACTAGGGACAATGACAGGTGTGGTGTGGTCCTGTCCCACACCAACTTGGCAGAGCATCCCGAGTTTAACATGTCCAACCCCACCACCTTCATCATCCATGGCTATCGGCCCACAGGATCTCCCCCGTTGTGGTTGAGCAACTTCACAAAGTGGCTGTTGGCCAGGCAAGACATGAATGTTGTGGTAGTGGACTGGAACTATGGAGCTACTAATGTTAATTATTTTAAGGTGGTTGAGAAGACATACAAAGTGGCAGACAACCTCACAGCTTTCATTAAAATGATGCAGGTACAAAGTGTCTCTGATCCTCTGTAACCAAATCCGCTGTGCCCGGAGAGAACAACATCCTTGACAGTTTTGTGGAACTTTTCTAAAAACTCTGTTTCAGGAGCACGGCACTTCTTTAAGTGCGATTCACATGATTGGAGTAAGTCTTGGAGCCCACATTTCCGGTTTTGTGGGAGCAAATCTGAACAGTTCAATCGGAAGAATAACAGGTACGTTTTACATGTTACTACATGATTTTATGCCACTTTGATTCAGGGTGAGATAAACACGAGCCAAGATGAAGTGAAAGCAAAACCTGCAAACAATCTGGTTGCAATCTTAGTTGCAACAACTGAGTTTTAACAACTAAATGAATGAGATAGGTAAATTCCCTTCTGTAGGTAATCTTTAATGCACTTTTTTCAGAATTTCAAGCCTTTAGACTGAAGTCCTGACAGATAGCTTCATAGTATGCATGTGTTTCTGAAGAAGAACCTGTACGACAATGGTACAGCCTGTTTTGGTGAAATATACTGTACATAGTTTGTACATTTACTTCTCCCATCAATTTAAACATCTACTGACCTCTACACTATTTTCTGTCTGCTTTGTACTGATGTGATCTTTGCAGCTCTTGATCCTGCCGGACCTACGTTCACTGGCAAACCTCCAGAAATGCGTCTGGACCCGACAGACGCTCAGTTCGTCGACGCGCTGCACACAGACATTGATTGTCAGCCGGTTTAATAGTTGCTTTAAAATCTTAATTGATGTTTTTTTTCAAATGTATCTTTATAGTGATGTTTATATGTGTTATATGTCCTATTGGTTTTCAGTTCTGGGCTTCAGGGCACCATTGGGCCACATTGATTTCTATGCTAATGGAGGAACTGACCAGCCTGGCTGTCCAAAGACTGTGCTATCACGTAAGGTTTGAGGGACTAGCCAACATGTGCTGCTGTACAGTGAGCTGTCATTTTAAAATGACAATATTTCCATTCATTAACCCTTAAACAGCAGGTGGCTACTTCAAATGTGACCACCAGAGGTCTGTGTTGCTTTTCATGGACACTATAAATGAGGCATGCCCCAGTCCAGCATTCCCCTGTTCCTCCTATGAAGATTTTCTGGATGGAAGATGCATGAGCTGTGACCGCTTTGGTGAAGCTGGTTGTCCTGTCTTTGGTTGGTGGTTTTATTGATTAACTTACTACCTATGTTCTTCTACTGCTGTACTGATACATAACAGTGTATGTACACCTTGCCTAACATTTAGACTGATGCATATGTTTGTACTCAAATCAGGCTACGATGTTATACGGTGGAAGGATGTCCTCAATCGACTGAGCCAAACAAAGTACTACTTTAACACAAATTCAGACTCTCCATATTGCTGTAAGTAATTTTAGTATTTAGCAGAATAACTAGAGTTATGGAAAACAATGCTTTATCATATATACATGAAAAGGGTGCATCTCAGTACATTAGAATATCACAGAAAAATGCTTGTTTTAGCAAAAATTGATAATCATATTTAATAGAGAGAGGTATATTTATGTTTATTTGAGTTCGTTTACATTATCAAGTTACAGCTAATAAAAAGAATCCCTTTTCTCAAATCAGCATCTCAGCAGACGGAAGTGTGGCATGCTCTAAAATCACTTGGTAAATGGCTGAGCTGGTATTGATTCACTGATTAATCAATATCAGGAGATATGGCTCCACAAATTCTCGCTGACTGTGGAAACCTCACAAAGAACCTGAACCAGCTTGAAGTTTGTGCTTCTCAGCTCCACTCCCAGACTCTGGAATAGTTTTACAAATGAAATGCAAACTTTGCCTTCAAGTAAAAAAATGACTCTGGATCACTGAGTAAGAGTCCAGTCATTCTTTTCCTTAGCCCACTCCTCCAACAAGTAATTGGTTCTTAATATTTGAGGGTCCAGACCCTCTGACAAACCAAAGGTCTGATTTTTACCAAGCTACGTTGTCAAGCCGGTATACTTAATTCTGTAAGCAATTTCTTTAGCAACGACCCTTGGTGACCTACCTTTACTGTGGAGGGTTACATTAAATGTTTGCTGGGCAATCCTCAATTCAGCAGTTTTCCATATCCATGTACAAAGACCATGCTATACCAGTTTTGTACTCAAATTCTTGTGACTATTTTACATCAGATACACATTTTCTAAGAAACAAAATTTTGATTTTCTTTAAGCCACAACCATCAAACTGGGAATAAATAAGCATTTTAAATACATCACTCTGTGAGGAATGATAAACATTAGATTTTTCAAATGCATTCTAATTTACTGAGATGCACCCTCTTATAAAAAATCTGATTTGATTCTGCATGATTTTGTTTATGTCCCCACCTAGTGGTAGCACAAAGACTGTCATCAACAGCAGAAAGGCATTTTAATGTTCCTGCACATTGCTGAAAGCAGCAAAACGACAATCACAAAAAGATGTATGGATTTTCTGCAACAAATGTAGTTTTTTTTGCATTTTCCACAACATAGAACAGAAAAACAAACTAAACAAACTTTTCTTGATTACTGCTTTTCTGACAGCAGCATTGTATGTTTCCACTCTCCACAGATGTTGTCCATAATAAATAAACCTTGACATGAGTACTACAGCAAAATGTCAACAAAAAAAGTAATTTAGTTTTTGAAATAATTTTGCATAAATATGTTCTGCTCTTTCAGTGACAAACTACAGAGTAGATGTGATGATTTGGAATCAGAAGGCACAGAAGGGATACATGGAAATTAAAATCAATGACAGTGTCAATGAGACAGTGGCAATCATTGAACAGTAAGACCTCTTTTTTCATAATCCCAGTGCTGCCCAAAAATCAAGTATTCCTCCATAACTTCATATGTCTGTGTGTTTCTTTCTTTCTTTTTAACCAGTAAAGCAATACAGTTCATGAAGGACACAGAGATCACAATGCTTGCTATGTTTGATAGAAACATTCAGTCAGTGAAAAATGTCTCTCTCAAATACTACGCTGGAATGGGGTGTAATTCCAAACGCAAGCTTCGGGTCCTGAGAATCCGTTTCACACCCCTGGATCGCAAAAAGAAGTAGGCAACATTTACAGATTTTACATCATTTTAACTGTGTCCGTTCAAAAAAAAGTATGTTTTACGTTTGTCTCCAAATTCACAGCAGATTCTTTTCTCTTTTTTCTATTATCTTGCAGGCCTCTTTGTCGTTACGACATTCTTCTTGTTAATAAGAAAGAGTTCACATTCAGGCCTATTCCATGTGAAGAAACCCCGTCCTGAAATCAGGCTGAACGCTCAATAAAGAACTTTCATGAGGAAGAGTCCTCTGGGTCCTCAGTTTCTTTAGGACTGGTTGGAAAATTAATAAGGATCCCAAATGAAAAGGCACCACTTGGTCAGTCAAGTTTTCTAAAAAAAAAAAAAAAAAAAATGAAATGTGACATATTCTGAAAACTGTATATTTGTTTCAAAGAAAAAATTGGTACATAGTTGTATAGGGTGTGTATAAATATTTTATATAAAGAAAAACTGGACTACGTTTATGTTTCACTTTTAAAAAGTCAAACTAAATACATTTTTATTTTCTCACTAAAAATATCTGGCCTCTGAGTTTTATTTATATTTTTTTATTATATTTTATATTAACTAAATGTTTCTTCGCCTTTGATAACTTCACCAGGATTATAACTTTGTATTAGGATGCCACTGACTGACACTGATGGACAGATAAGCTGCTGGTAGCGCATCAGAAAGACTATTTCAGTCCAGCTTCTTCTCCATCAATACTGGTTTAACTTCAGAACTTTCTCTGTTTCATCTTATGATGGCAAAAAAAAAAATTCTGTGTTTGAATGAACACATTTATTTGTTCTTGCTACAAACAAAAATATAATAAGCACCTTCCTCACATCACAACATTGGTTACATTAGCAAAGAAAGAAATAAACTGCTCAGGTTCAGACCAAAAGACAAATGTATCATGCAACTTGCTTCAGATAAATGTGCCCAAACTTGAATACTTCCTGGAATGAAAGTCCTAATCAAGACTTTTTGTCCCCAAAACCAATTTGAGCCATTTCAGATCAAACATTGACTGATAACTAGGAAATGTGTGTTTCCTGAATTATTTTTATCTTGTAACAATAAAAAAAAGGAAAACCATGCATAACCCTCTTTAGCCTAGTCACCAGTTTGATCACACACTGCTGTGGGAGGGTATTGAATTTTTCAGCCAGTATTTGATACACAGGTCAACCAATGTGTTTGTGTAATCTGATTGAATCACATATCACGGTATGATTAATTACTCACTACTTGAGTAAACCTTTTACTTTTACTTGAGTAAAAATATGTCGAAGTAGTGCTACTCCTTACTCAAGTACAGTGTGTGGGTACTCTACCCAACTTTGTCCACAAGTGGCCTGGCCATTCCATCCTTTCTACTCTTAAATTTTGGATGTTGCCCCTCTGATAAATCCCACTCACAGGAGGTGAGTATTGACATATTGTAGGATGAAATCTTTTCCCTAAAATTGGATTGTCACTGCTTATATTGTAAAATCTCTCTGCATTGAGATTCTCCCCAATATGTCTGTCAGGCTCAACCCAAAAACTCAGTTTGTAGGATGAGAATCAGTGTGAAAAAACAAAGAAATATTTAAAGTGGGCACAAAATTTGGGAAATTTTGTGCCAAATATACACTCAGGTAAAGAAAATCAAAATTGTACGTGTGCATAAAAATCCAGCAGCTTTTGTGTCCCACTTTAGTGGCACTTTCTGCCATTTTCTTGAGTAACATATTTTTTTTTCCAGACAGAAATTTCTGGAGGACAGCCTCACTATGCAAATCCAACATAGAGTTAACTAGCATGAAAAGCTACTTCAGTCTTCTTACCGCTTCCCACCTAAAAGGTGCTTACATTTAAAATTAGTTTGCCTACTGTCTTCATTAAAGTTATGCCTTGCTCCCAGTTTGGTAAAATGTTAGGCTAACACTAGCATGTTTATTCTCTGGTTTAATATGACTTGATAATATTTTGGTTGTAACATATTTCGATCCAGTTTCAGCTGGTCAAAACATAGCCATGAAGCAATCTGGGAGTTGACTTTAGCCAGGGATTATGATTCCAATCAATTTTTAAAAGCCTTTATTTGGACACCACCTAGATTCCTGGGACTGGATTGAGACATTTCAGCAATGACTCAGTGTTTTATAGGCCCTTTGTAATCTTGTTCAACTGCCTCACTGAGACTTGAGTGAATCAACCACCTCACAGATACTTTTAATAATAAACTGTCCATTTTCCTTTTAAAAAAGCATGAAAAAGATCATTTTCATGTTCAGTTTCTTTAAAAAGTTACATAAAGCATATGTAACAACAGAAACCCTTGCCCTTGATCCAGACCTTCTTGTTCATTTCGACATGTGCTTCTTCATCCGCTGGATTTCCATCTTAATCAAAGAAAGACACAGTAACAGATATCAGATGCTATTACTTCAAACCTAATCTCAGTTTCATTAAAGAAACTATTTACAGACTAAATGTACTTCTACCTGTAAAGTTAAGCGAATCCTCTTCTCCTCATCAAGCTCATTCATCAGCAGCTTAATTTCTTTGCTGAAACAAATGGGGTTTTTTTAAATGAATTTCAAAAAAGTTTAAAATGTATGTTGTTCTGAGCACTTGACAATAAATATATGTAACTATCTAAGAAATACAGTGCATTACTTAAGCTTACTGCTAACTGTTAAGGTAACATTTGCATCAAAGTAAATTGAAGAGGTTAAATTGCCAAAATGCCTGTAAAAATTGTTGAGTCCTACTTGTGTCGACTCTTCATCTGTTCAAACTGGTCCCTGAGGTCTTTTAACTCGGCCTGCAGCTGTTCTACATTTGGCTTGATATTTTTCTCTGGGCTTCTTGGTCGGGGATCTGAGTTGAGGGTTGGGGGCACTGCTGCATTTAGCACAGCAGAGAGAGCCTTCGGCAGCAGCGAGGAGAAAGACTCCTTTGACATATTCTTGGCTGCAGCCTACGGGACAGAAAATGTCAAATTAAAATTACACCTAATTTTCCAGTCTGTGTCACCAGTTATCAATAATCAGTTTCCCATTAAGACTCACTTGAAGGGGGGAACAATTCTGACTTGTTTCCTGAGTGCTCTCTTCATTTGCTGAAGAATTCATTCCTTCACTTTGGTTTTCTCTTCTTTCCTTCTCAATCATAAACGTTACCTGTAAATAAAGTCCAGTTTGAGTTTTCTGCCACATACAACAGCTTCCATGATTATTTGCCCATCTGACTGTGTAATATGCTTCAAAATAGACAGTTGATACCACAGGAAGTCTGAAAATAAAATTTAAAAAATCCTTTACTGCGAATACTTGCTTTCAGCTGGAATCATACTCTATGAAGGTAAAGGTAGGTAAAAGGTAATTTTATTTATATAGCACATTTTCAGCAAAAAGGCAATACAAAGTGCTTGTTGCTGCAAGCACTTTGTATTGAAAGCAAGGATTTAACTAAATCACAATTGTTGGCTCCACTATCAGTTCCCATAGCATCTATGTAATGGAAACAGATACGTATCCAATGCAGAAACATTTTTTCTCAGCCACTCTTCAAAATGTGAAAGACAATAGAGCATGCTGCAACAAGATCCACCTAACTGCGACTGAACTATACAAAACATCTGACGCTACTCAGGTTCTTCACTCACGTCAGCATGCAGGATGCTTAAGCTGATTCAATAATAATTACCACTTTCATTAGCCATGTTTTCTTGCTTTCATTTAATGTCATAATAAGCAGGCCCACAAACATCCAATGATATTTTTATTAATTTATTGCTGAGCAGCAAAAAGGGAAAGAATTCAAAATGAATTCATTTGTGTTTTTAATTACAATAAAATATAGCTGCTGATTACTATCAACTGGGTAATTATGGCCCTGCAGTGCAAACAACTTGGACACAATCAATTTATTGTCATGTCATGCATTTTTTCAGCACACCGACACACAGGAAGATGAGAAACAGTATGACAGCATCTTTAAAGAAACACATATCACTATAATAGAAGTAAAGAAAAAGGTACTAAAACCAGTAAATGCCAACGTATTTTGGGAGGTATAACAGGAGAAAGCTTCTTCCTTCCTACCGTCACAAACATATCTATGTTAAAATTTTACAAAAGAGTAACACCAGTATTACCAGCAGAGGTGCAAATAAGTGTAGTAGTCTTGTTTAAAACAATCCTTAATGTCTGATTTTTCCCTTACCTAACAATTGCACTCAAAGTAAAGGTTGGATTTTATGTCTGAGATTGTGCTCAGAGTGATTTTTTTAAAAGCCTCTCACACCACTTTAAGACAACCAATAATTACTTAATCCAAACTGAAGATACATTGTTCCAGTTTGTCTTCAATAAAATCGCTGAAGAGGATTTTGATTCTGGTCAAGTTACTAATTTCTGTGACAGAACTCATCTGTTACTGGGGGAGTAAATGCCTTTGTCACAAGTAAGGAGCAAAAGTAGATATCTTCAGCTGCAATACATGTCTGTGTGTGTATGAGGTGGCTCAGGAAAGCTAAATTTATCCCAAGGACAGGGGGAACACAAACACACCAGACACACTTTTCAAACAGGGCTCCAAGTTTTGAGAGAGGCGCTGCAGCACAACGCAAACACTTGTCTTAATTTTATACTTCCCAGAGAATGGAGCTCTGACTGTAGCGTCTCATCTGCAGCAGGAGCACTTCGCTCGTTCAGACTCGACCATACAATGGAATCAAACTCCTCTGTGTCTTTGAGAGGAACAGAGGACAAATAATAAAACTCTCCTTGAAGAGAAAGAGAGAAAGTATTTAAAATTTTTCACAGTACATAGTTGCATGGCTTACCAGGAATGAGCGCTGAGTTATAGCTGCCCATCATATCACAGTTGAGCACAAGCAGAAAAAAAGCATGGCTGGACTACATCTCCAAATGACAGGTGAGAGCGAGTGAGCAGAGAAAAAACATGCAGAAATCAGTGCAGTCTCACGTCAAGTTTGATGTTTCTTGGAAGCAGAAATTCTTCCCAGTCCACTAAAGGGTAAACAACTCCATTTGGGACCATTTGTTCATCAGAGTAGTAGAATCTAAATGCCGGTGTGACTGTAGAAGCAGCTGTTCCTCATACCACAAGGCTGAACAGATGAGTAACAAACGTCGGCTTTAACACAGACATGAATTTCAAATTAATTGAGCTAAACAGTCAGTGAGAGCAATGAAGAACCCTGAGCACACACTCACCTTATTTTTACTGCGTCACGACTGATGTACAGCAGCATCTGAGGAAACATGATCCAATCTTTTGTACTCCAATGCATGTTGTGATGAGGAGTGGTTCTGTCACAGCTAAGTTTAGAGCAGGACAACAAATATGGGATAGGGGGAAGAAGGGGATGGGTGGCGTTGGGGGCAATGGCTCCCACAGACTGAGAGACTGATCCAAAGAGAAGAAAGTATCAACAGTGATGATTAGATTTTATTCTAGAGATCCTGACACTAATTTTTCCCCTAAAAATTTTCAGAGGCTATTTTGTTATGTGGTTTAGAATGTACTGAAACTGCAGTTCTATTTTTCAGGGAAATGCAAAAAGCATGTGAAATGAGCATTGTTCTGTTATTCTATGAACTACTAACAACATGTCTCCAAAATTCCAAGCAAAAATTTAGTTTTTATTTGCAGAAAATGAGAAACGGTCAAAATAACAAAAAAGACGCAGTGCTATCAGACCTCAAATAATGCAAAGAGAACAAGTTCATATTCATTTAGAAACAACAATACTAATGTTTTAACTCAGGAAGAGTTCAGAAATCAATATTTGGTGGAATAACCAGGTTTTCAATGAGATTCAGTGCAATGGACTCTTTTTTTCTAGAGCTGTATTGGCATCACCCATTGACAATGTTCTTCTTTCAAAACTCTATGAAATAAGAATAAAAACACCCCAATTTTTATTTTAATGTACTTAAAATGATATGGAAACGGAGTGGAATCACTTCAGGCTGCACTTCACCATCTCATAAAAGTTAGGTCAATTGCATCACCCAATGTGAGCAACCTTACATGACAGCGTCTTGTGAAACTATGAATTCATATTAGCTAAACTGTAACTTTTTCATTTTGTCACCACATAAACAGATTTTGATTTTATTGGGTTTGGATGCAATGAATTAACAAACACTGGCACATTATGAGGTAAAATGTCTTAAACCTAATTGTTTGAAATTTCTTCACTATTTCATGGATTGCAGTGTTCTTTATGATGCTGTCCGTTTACTAATGTTCTCTCAAAATCCTCATAGAACACCTGGATATATGCTGAGATCTTTCTTCAGTTACAGATGTTGAGATCAGGATGAGGCGTAGTTAGATTCCTGCCACAGATATGACTTTAAATACTGGCCAATAACTCCGATGTTAGTCTGAAAAAGTATTGTACAGAAATGGGATCTGTTTATGAAGGTGTCCTGAACAATATTTGATGTGAATGGAAACTTTATAAGTAAAATTAGATTGAATGGTCACAAATTTCACTTTTTAAAAAAAACATAAGACATGCTATTCAGACAGGAAAGAGTGAATAATGCCCACTTTGAGCTTTATTTTATTTTGTAAACAAAGTAATACTGATCTATCAAGTCCATATCGAACAGATTTGTGAAAAAAAACTGTTACATTTCTAGTTTTATTTAGAGGGAATCTGACAAGATCAGTACAAGTTTATAAAGTCACATATCAAAGTAAATGTTTGAATGCTGCTTGTAAACAAAAAAAAAACTAGCACATTTGAAGTAAAACCAGGACTTACAAGGACTTTTAAAGCAAACGTTCCCAAACCATAAAAAAAAAATATATATACACATGTAGAGAGAGAGAGAGAGACAGAGAGAGAGAGAGAGAGAGAGAGAGAGAGAGAGAGAGAGAGAGAGAGAGAGAGAGAGAGAGCGAGCATACATATACACATATATATATATATAAAATAGGTAACAGAAACGTTCTAAAACTGAGTACAGCAGTAGTTAAATGAAGCGAATGAAACATCAGGGACAACATCTTAGAAGGAACAATTTCACAACAAGCTGGTTGGGTATGAGGTGAAGCTGTACAGGTTTTTGCAGTCCACCTTGATAGAGCAGTTCTGTACTGGAGATTTCAGTGTTTCTAAGCTCCACAATCACAATTTGGTGCCTATATATATATATAAAAAAAGCAGAATACAGTTTATCTGAATGCAATTATTAGGGATTTACTTGCTAGATATTTCTTATCTAAACACAAAATATAAAAACATTTTAATACCAAAGTGCATTGAAATTTGTATAACGCACCAGTTTGTCGCTAGCGTTGCTGGTTGGGTCCTCTACTGTAAGGCGCACGCTGACGCATCACCCTCATGTTGCGGTATTTAGACACGATGCTGTAGCTTTTTCTGAACACTGGTCTCTGATTCGGAAAAGGACGCGGCACTAAAGTTTCCTTTTAAAGAAATTCAATTATTAGTTGAGGAGATTTATGACCTTTCTGGATATTTAAACAGGAAGTCAAAGATCTGTAAACAGTCAAGAGTTCCACATACCATCAGAGGTCTTCTGATATTTTCCGACATGTCTGGGCCCATATTCCTTGAACCACCAGGAATTCTCGGCCGCTGTAATAGCAGAAGGTGAGCATATACATTTACAGAATGCCTTACATGGCTAAATTCAACCATTATTATTGTGAGGCATTCACCACCTCACTAACAAGTGATGTATTTCTTGTGATTTCTATGACCAAAATTAAATTTATAAATGTATTTCTTTTAATTTGTGTTGAGGAAAGGTTTAAATCTTGATGATTAGTTTATTAAATTAACTTTATGATGTTTTGCTCATCACTATCTTTTTCAGGTCTCCTGATCATGTTGCCATGGAAGCACACCCTCAACACTGTTGGTTGAGGAGGGGGAATCCTTTGGCTTTCACAAAGTAATTTTTTTTTTTTAATGTATAATAAATTTAAAAATGATGTGCTCTGCAACTTTGGATCCTGTCTGATTTTTTTCCTTTTTGGTGTTTATTCATTTGCTGCCCTGGCCATTTTTAAGCCCAGAAGGGCTTAAAAAAAAACCTTACCCAGTCAAGCTAAAATATGTAAAAACTGTCAGTTTCAGCCTTTATTCGCTTACTTGTATTGGTCCTGGTCTCCTGAAAGACGGCCTTTCAGGTCTGTCATGCATCACATTATCAGGTCTGGAAAAATAAATAATGATCGGATATTAAAATGCAGCATTAGTATTTAGTTGCAATGACATAAAATAATTATTGTTGCATTATTTGTGAGCATATCAACACAAAGTAGAGCACATCTGAGAAGGGGAAAAAAATACATGACTTCATATTTTTTTTTTAAATGGACCTGAGATGTATGTGGTGAGCATGTATTTAGAGCTCTCTTAGTCCAATTACAGCTTCAAGTTCTCCAGGTCTGCCTTTACCAGCTTTCTAAATCTAAACTGAACTTTCTGTTTACCCTTCTTAGTAAAATAGCTGAAGTTTGGACAGACAAGGTTTGTTTTCAAGCATGAAGCAGTTTTCCACATATGCTAAAGAGTTTAACCTTGACCAGAGCACCTTCTTTCATGTTCGACTTGTCTCCAATACATGTATTCTTGTTGTGCTTCTTTCATAAAGGTCAAAATAACAAAAAACAATTCAAGTGGGTGAGTCTACAAATTTTCCCCATCTAAACTCTGGATCCCTGCAAAGTTCCAGTTGCTTCTTTGACTAAAGTTCACATTTTCCAGACGATCAAAGTAGGTGAAAAGTCTAGTTTCCAGCTGGGCCACCTTCTGCACAACTTTAGCCCTGACCTGCTGTGTTCCTTGGTCTTCATGATACTCATTGTTCTCTCATTTTCTTTAACAAATAGCTGGATTTATACTGAGATGAAATTACAAACAGGTAGATGTTTTATTAATTAGATGATTAGTGCAATTGTATTGCTAAACTTATTACACACTGTTAAGATTTAAATTCATAAAAAGGCAAAGTATTTGTGCTACTTTGTGTTGGTCTGTCACTTCAAATCCAAATTTCAGACAATTAAGTTTTTGTGTAATGTAATATTTATGGTACCTAAACACTCTTTTATCCACGTATTCGTGTTTTCTGTCTTCAGGTGATCTGGAATCGATTGAGAGGCGTCTATGCGATGTGCTTTCCCCATCCGAACTGCGGTCTAGAGTTTAAAGAAAAAGTGTTTATACCTCAAAATTTAAAGTGTAAAAAAAAAAATCAAGTAAATCATGTTAACCCTGTTGATTGAAATGTGGTTTTTATAATACTCCGGACCACAGATGGAAACCACATACCTGTTCTCGACTTTGGGCTCTGACCTTTTGGAGGCGAGCCGTCTTTGGACGAGCTTGGTCCCGGAGGCCAGTGGGACAAAACAACAAGATCACGTTTCTCTATTGGAGAAGATCTGGGGAGGACCAACAACAGTCGACTTTTAGCTTTGACAATTGACACAAGCAATAACATTATTGGCCTTTAAAAAAAAAATCAAGTGGAAAAAATATATACTACCCTGACCAGATTTTAGAGGTAAAGCACAATTAATTAGAAAAGCATAGAACTGTTTTGAAGACAGATATTATTATAGAGCAGGGGTATTCAACTCGAGTCCTTGAGGTTCAGTGTCTAGCAACTTTTAGATTTAACACACCTGATTCCAATTATCAGGTAATCAGCAGGACTCTGGAGAACTTGACTGCACACTGAGGTGTTTAAGCCTTTTGATTCAAGTCTGTTGGGCAAGGGACATGTCTAGAAGCTGCAGGACCCCAGCTCAAGACCACAATTGAATACCCCTATCATAGAGCCACACATTACTTAGGTACTTACAAAAACCCAGGAATGTCCATGCTTCTTTACTCCTATTTTTGTAACCTGAACCAATCTGAGTTGTCTCCATTTATTCATCAATTGTTAGAGTAGTCAAATCCAGGTGGGACGCTAAGATTGGATTGCATCATATCAAGTCTTCTATCTTCCTTTTTTGAATCACAGCATGGGTGTTTGGACACTGAACTTCAGATGAATTTATCAGCCAATCCTTGACGTTTCTGTTTTCTCCAGTAATGATTATTATTCCAGGGGCTTTTAAAAGATGTTTCTTGTCTAAATGATTTTGTCTTGAAGACTTCTGCAATCTGAGGGAGATGGGGAAAGCTTGATTTTCTTCTTCCGAGTCAGAATCTTAAGGCAGTTCACTGAAGACTTTGCAAGACACACAAATGAGCCTTTCAAAAAATGTATTCCTCTTCGGAATAAGCTGTTCATTAATACTCTTGTTAGAGCTCTTCATCCTCTTCTGGAAAGCTCACTTTTGTAGAACAGTCATGTACTATATAGGAGTATCTTGGGCTTTAGTGCTGCAGGTGATTATATCTTGGTTGGATTAGACGGCAAGTAAATGGATTGATTTCCATCTGGCTTGATGATAGGTTCTGTTTGAACAGATTTAGGTCACATAAGAAGTGGAGTACAGAATAATGGAAAAAGCCGACCAATATGAAATCTCTGAAAAAAATACAACATGGTGGTGCGGTTAAATGGTCCCCATGTCTATCTCCATGTCTCAAATTAAAATACATCAGACTTTCTTTTGGGTTTTCTCATATTTGTCCAGTCGATTATCCACAGTCCATTGAAGTTTTGCCACGTAAGTTCTCCTTTGAGTATGTTTTATGTTCATCTCTGGGTAGTTGAAATAATGCATCTCGAAACATCTGAGTTGAAAAATCCACCTCCAAAATGGTTAATATTTGAAGAACTTCTGAAAATATGGAGCAAGACCAAATCCTGGTAAAAATTCTTGTGACTCAGAAGAAGCAGAGCCCTCCATCTTAAACATAACGTATGTAGTCCAAATGGTAGGTTCTGTGATTCCCCTTCACTGTATGAATTCTGAATGGTACTGATGGCTAAACATCAAGCTTCCACACATCAGCTGATGTAAAGCTTTATTAATAGGGGCTGAGTTACTGATCCTTCTTGGGCAATTCTTCCCATTCCTTGTATTTCCACTTCTTTAAATAGAGATTTGGTTCCTTCAAGAGGACAATATATGACTATAATTCCAGAAGTCAACAATTTTTTAAAGAAGTTTTGCTTTGCCATGTTAATTATTTTACACTTAAGCATAAGCATTTGTTGCATATTCCATGCACAACTGGTTCATGATTAAGAATGCATTTTTTTCTTGTTGGGAATCTCTTATACTGGCATGCATATTATGGGATTTTTCCAAACATTTCTTGCAATCTTTTAAAATGGCTTGCTGTCTCTTGGCAATGGGCACATTTCAACTTATAGTACTAATTGCAGACTGATCCTCACTCTTGGGAATTTGTTTTTCGAGCATGCCAGTTTTTTCAAGATTAGTGTCTAGAAGCCATGAACAGTTGCTGGCTGAGCACAGCAAGCAATGTTGATGCATCTCTTATTCAAACCTTCATTTATGGCTGATTGACTCCCAGTAACTTAAAAGCTGTTGAAGATAGTTTGGGTCATGGTTACATCATCCTGAGTCCTCTCTTTGCCAAGCACAAATGGAGTTATGCAAGTTTGGGCTCTTTAATGAGACTGAAGAATTTTCCACAGCAGGCAGAGAGGCTTTTTCAGGCTTTAGGCTCAGAGAGGATTCCCAATTTCTCCTCTTCATGGGGTTACTTTACATTTGTTAGGACTGACAAGCCAGCTTTAACAATGCGGTTTGTAATTGGAGAATAAACCTTCTCTTCATCCAACTTCAGAGGTAGGTATTTTGAGACGTATGTAGCACGCAGTTTAGGGTGTCATTTCAGAATAATGGTGGCTTTGCCTCCTGTAATGGTGGCTTTGGCTGCTGCAAATTTAGCTCATGACATCTCCACTTTCCACTGCTGGCACCCTTTTCACACATTCTTTCTTGACCTCTTAATCATCATCATCATCAAGCCCCTGCGAACAGTGCTACAAGGAGAATACCATACCTGTGTTTGCTCAACGACCGGCGTGATTCCACCTGTTCTTTTCCTGTGTCAGAGTCTCCTGAAGATTTGCTGGCTTTGTCATCCTCTTCTGGTGGAGACTGTTGTGGTTTCAACCTCCTCGGTTCCTCGTCTTTTAAGGGATCATCCTTCATCTGGAAACGTCTCTTCCTGATGGCAAGAACAGAGCTGGCATGGCCCTGTGCAGCAATATCACCAAAACGAGGCCTTGGTCTTATAGTTGGAGGAATTCTCAGCCTCATGAGAGATGCTGCTCTGAACCCCCGGCCCCTGGTCAAGTAACTTCTACCCCTAAAGGAGAATGGTGGGCCACCAAATGGCCTGGGAATACTCATCAGCTGGGGTCTCTCTCTCCTAGGGTACTTCGGGTTGCCATAATACGGTTCAGGGCCTGAAGAGGGCATGCTGATATTTGATATTCTCCTCTTGCGGGGTCCTGAAACATTCCTCTCAGGAAGGTTCCTGTAGTGTGATGATGGTGGTGGAGGGCCGCTTTTCCATGGGGGGGCTCTGAAGGCGGGCGGGTGAGGGGCATCTTGTGCCCTCTCTCGACTGTGGGATCTGCTGCCTTGCCTCTCCACAGGACCACGTTGCCTCCTGGAATCATGTTGAGTTGACCACCTGCACATCCATCAAACAATAGAAAAATCATTATAATGACAGATCCATTGCCATTTTAAGTGGGACGCGGAAGGTTTAACTTTTATCTTTAAAGGTAGGCCTCTCTGAAGCCATGACAGAATGAAACAGGTAGGGGGGCGGTACACTTTCAGAGACCAATTACAGAAGTAATGCTCCTCTTAAATCCCATTTACATCAGACCCAATTTAATCCCATGTAATTAATACAATCGGGAGCAGGGCAGAGCTCATCATTACAACTTCTGTGACTTGGAGAAGTGGCCAACCTCAAGCCTCCTCCTGATATAATTTTACCCAGCTTGGGGTGGTGCTTCGTGCTTGTACCTCTCTGTACATGAGCCTCTCCCTGGCACCTCTCTGGGGCTCCTCTGTGGCCCAGAGGGCCGATGCTCTCCATTGTGCAGATGAGAGAACGATCCAGGTTCATTCCAACGCTTCATGCCATGACCTGACTGTTCATAGGCTCTTTCTCTTGGATGAGGATCTCGAGGAGAAAAAACTGACTGTCTTCTGGATCCCCTAAAAGATCCTCGATAGGGAGGCACAGATCCTGGTCTCCTGTCAGCTGGGTGGCTACGAAAATGTCTTGGGGAAGGTGACCTGTGACCTGAAGGATGGCCGTGAAAAGGTGGACCCCTTTGACTCTGATGTATGTGCGCAGGGCTGTGAGGGGATGAGCGATGCTGAGGAGTACGATTCAGCCGCAATGGAGACTGCCTGCGATGGCTATGATGTTGGTCCATTTTATGAGGGTGGGATTGAAAGGAATCCTGACTGTGAGACCTCCAGTGACTAAATCGTGGCTCCCGTTGAGGTCCCATTTCAGGAACCCTTCTGCCCACTGGTGCTGGTCTGCCTCGTCCTCTGCCTCTGGATTCTCGCCAGCTAGGAGGGGACTTGTTAGGATATCCCTGGTCGTCTCGTCGACTCTTAGAGTTTGGGTTGTAACTTCCTTCATTGTGTCGATGAGAATCTTCATAGGGTCTGACAGAGAACAAGAAATAAAAAGGTGGTTTTCAACAAGTACTTTAAATCCTTTCAATTTAAGAATATTAATCGATAACAAATAACAAAATACCCAAAAGGAAAACAAAAAAAGCAACATCATTTGAAAGAGGTTACCTGGACTTCAAGCGTGGTGGTCCATAATGTGTTCGCACCATCTTTGGAAGAGAGTGTATAACCTATGAACTGATGGTGAATAAAAAAAATTTAAAAGATTATACTACTGGACAACTGCAGACCTTTACTGAATGAGGCTCTTCTCTCACAAAGAATCTCTTAGATTTTAAGTTTGAATTATCAATCAATAACAGTAATTGTAACATTTCCGTTAAAAAAAAAAAAGTACGAGTCAATTAGTTTTTTTTATTATTGTCAGTGTTTTGAAATGAGTAGTCTGCCAAAGGTTAAATATTCAGAAAAAAATCAATCAAGAGTACAAACTGAATACCTTTACTGCTGGGTATCTGCAAGTTCCAGTGAATTTAATTTAACACTTTTGATATTAATTAATGTCTTTATATTAATTTGTACATAAAGATATTTATTTAATTTTTTAATGTTAATGTTTATATTAACATTTAAAAATAAATAAACCAAAAAAATAACCTGAGTCAGTTAACGTTATAATTTACTTAACTGATAGAGAATAGATAATGTTAGCTAACGTAACAATAATGTTCATTGAAAATTGAGATAATTGAATTTTTGGCTTCTGCTGGTAATCAGAGGGGTTGTGTCTTTCATTACAGGAAAAGCCAAGCCCTAAAAAGAAATACAGACTATTTTAACTGAACTGAAGCTGAACAATGGTTCTTATTGCCTTGGCTGCAAGCAGATTAGAATATTCACCCTAAATCTTAGATAAACAATCAGATAACAGATTTAATAAGCTTTATGGCTAACCATTGTTAAAGACAACCACTGAAAAAAAATTAAGACCATAAACAAGGAACTAATACTACCTAGGTAACTTATTCATTTTCAAAACTATTGTAACAACCTTTGTTCAAAGTTCCTGTCTCATCTCTTATCAGTTGTACTACTACAATACCCAGTCTGATTTGTCTCAAGGACTAGACTGGGGATTCTGCTACTGAATGCACCTTCCCCTCAAAAACATTGAATCTGCTTTAAAAGTGGTGAGTTATAGAATTTTTTTGATAGCATAAACATACCAAAGACATAATTTGTTAATTTTTTTAATTACTATTGTTAGCAACATAACTGGGCCTTGTCTGTAAAATTTTAGTTCGACAAAAACATGTTTGATTTCTAAAAAGCATTTCACAAGTAAATAAACTGACATTTAACAACTGAAAAGGCAAATTATAAAACTGACCATTTTTTCCAATTAATTATTACTTTAGAAAGAAAAGAACGATATTTTGAACATTATAGTTTCAATGTAAAACCAGGACTTATAAAATATCCCATGCTTTTCAACTTGAAAACAAACTTCAAATGTTTTTTTTATCTGCATAATTTTGCATCATTTAAAAGAATACAGTTCTTTGTAGATGCAATATTTTAAATAAATTGTTTACATTTAAATACCAAATAAAATTTAAGAGTAAATATTTACCATGCCTTAATTTATCAAAAGCAATAGATAGATATTATTGTAGACTCAAAGTTCGAGTCACATAAAAGAATAATGAATAAAAAATAACTAAAATAAAATAAGAGTACATATAAAAAGCATAAAAAGACACCTAACCATTCAGGATGCAGTCAAATCCATGTTTTCAAAATACAGACGTGTATTTTACTGGACTACTTTTAACGATAGTCAACAACATGTTGCAAAATCTCCAAGACACATGCTTCCAATTAGATTATGGGTCCAAGGGACTAAAGCATTTTAGGAAACATTCCAACTCCCAGTTATTTCGCATGTCCAACGCAAGGAATTGCATACTCAGTCAGCTGTACTTTCACTCAAATCTGTACTGGAACGTCCTATACATCAGTCACATAAGTAGCGATGAGTCCTCGTTTTATGTGCATTTAAAATGTCGCTGACTGTAATTAATTTAAGCTAATTTAAGCTATTTATCATCACCAAGGTAAAATACTACAAAGGAACCAATGTGCTCAATATGGTGGCGGCTTATTATGTTTCAGCTCTCATTATGGTGACGGGGGTAGGGCAGTCTTCGTTTCCATTTTTAGCTTTTGACTCTGGACAGCTGTTAAAACATATCCCACGACTCGGTGACGGAATTTACGCTGGTAACGGTGAAAAATCAAACCCAGCTTGCTTGCGGCTAGCATAAAGCTGAAATGTTACGTTCTCCTCAACAATAATACATCGAGCTGACAGAAAGCTAAGAATGTTTAGCCGTTAACTTAGCTAATGGAAGCTAGCCATTATAACCCTCGACGAAACTGTATTCACAACTTTCATGTGTGTTATTTTAATATTTTCACACCACGTTAGACCTAAAACAGAAACGTCCTTTTGTTTCTCTAATAATAAATGAATTTATTGCGAGTATAAGGTGTGCTACTTACCAACTGCCGACCGATATCTAAAATGAAAAGCTACGTGCGACACTGATAGGCTTTAGCTCGCCTCATTCCAACGTATTTCGACATAAGTATAGACAGCGCCACCTGAAGTCTGGGAGGAAAAACTGAGTGTTAATGCGACTGCCGCAAAATCGATTAAAAATACTTTTCTTTTGTATTATTCTCTCTAAAAGACAAACACCAAAATGCCAATAAGAAGCTCATTAGGTTTTAGTAAAAATATAAGATAAACTATTCGTATGTACTATATTACAGCAACACATTTTTATATGTTTTATTGGGATTCCACATAATAAACTAGTAATGCAATGCACTTTTGTGGAGTAGAATGGAAGTGACAAATAATAGAAGAGCAACAAAATTATGAAAGGCAAGGTAAAATTATGGTAAAGAGGGGTTTAGCTTTAAAACAACATCCTAATCTCTAACTCAAAAAGCACTGCTTTATTTGTAATTAACTTTAAAATAATCCATTTTTTTTTTCTGTCTCCCACTTGTCTATTATTCAATACTTTCTAACAAATCACTTACACCCCAATAAAATACACTGAGGCTTGTGTCTGTAACGTTACAAAAGGTAAGTTCAAGCGTTACTTCAAAAATGCAACAAATCTTAACATCCATAGACCAAAGGTTTTGTTTACTTTCTTTACTTATGTAATTTTCTGCATTTTTGCAGTTATTTTTATGGAATTATTCTGCTACCCTTGTGTGTTTCAAACACAGAGACACTCGCAGACATGTTGTGCCGCTCTCTTTTAATACTTTTTTATCTCTGTAATTTCCACATCATTGGTTATGACTGGTTATTCTTCAGTCATAACCAACAAATTCTTCATGCAGAAAGTAAATTGTGATCAGCAAATAACCACTCTAATATCAAAAATAGTCCACAGTTAAGGGTTGACAACAGAAACTCACAGTTTTACTGAACTAAGGTAAGACATTGTATTTTGCCCTTTTATTTAAATAACTTAATACTTGCTGTGTAGTTCAATATGATTCAATGATTCAATTTGTGTAACATAATCAGAAATATATGTGAGTTATATTTGCACTATGAAATTTATTAGAGTTTACAGATCTTGCTGAATGCAATCAGTTTCACTTGTCAATAATTTTGTTCTTTGAGCATTTGTTTTTCTAAAGATAAACTTAGATAATCAGTACAATGTGATTGCATTTTGCATTCAATTATGTTTTCTTTAAACTACCAGCTTGAGGAAAACTCACATTAACATACACAGAAACTCAAAATTCCTATTGTTACTCTTTATTTATTTTTATTTAGATTCCTACTGGATTACATAGTGATGACCATGCTAACCATGCACAAACAAGGTCCACAGTGTTTGCATAATGTAAGCTGATCGTGATACAGTTAAGTTATGGTATATGAGCAGACCTGAAAATAGTATTTTTCTACATCCACATTTTAGTTAGTAGTCAGAATGCACATGTTTATAAGAAGATAATTTAATGTGCAAAACAGCGCAAATGCAATGGTTATGCTATACATGTTTTCACCTGGGTAATATCACCTTGTAATTTTTGTGTTCAAGAAGTTTAAATAGCTCAAGAGCCTAAAGTCTATTTCCAAGAATGCTGCGCACACTTGCTGAAAAAAAACCAAACAAAGAATAATAACATGAACCAGTCACTTCTTGTTAAGGCATGTTTTTCTAAAACTTCAATTCCAAACATGGAATATGATACCTGCTATGGTTTATTATTTCACAACCTGCTCAAACAGGTTTTTGCTGAAGCAGAATCTTTATTGTTCTTGCACTGGACAGTGTCAGTCCAAAGCCAGTCTTTTGATTCTGCATGACAGATTTACCGAAACTGTGTCTGACAAAGCAAGTTGCTGCTACACATTGCCTTTAATGTGTAGCAATGTGTAGCAATTGATACAATTGCTTCAGCTGTCAACTTGACAGCTAAAGTTTTCCCAGCTGTCAACATTTTTTTCTGCCTTTTTAAAAATTCATAAATAAAGGGTGCCTGGCTTGATTATTATACCATCATAAATTCACCCCTTTCACCTAGAAAAAAATATTAGTGTGCTATTGTTTGAAAAGTGGTGCAACATCTTTTCTTGACAGCCATCATTTTTGCTCTGTGACATGCACTTAGGGGAATTATTTCAATAAGTTAACAGTCCCATGATAAGGTTTTATAGGGTGAAGAAGAAAATGGTTCTACCAGTTTGGGTGGAGTCTTACTTTCATACTTCCATTCATTAATACATGCATGGATAACACAGCTTGACACAGTCAAGTCAGTGACTCCACCAAGTCAGTGAATATAATCTAAACATTCAGGAAGATGGTAGAGTTTGAAATGCAACAAGATTAGTAATTCTTAATAAATTAATATTGTATCAGGTCTATGAGAAATCTGTGCAATTTGTAACAAGCTAATGCAAGAAAGGAAACCTGTGTTTTCTAGTTTCTATTTTATCTAGAACCCTGATATTTAAATTCTTTTTTTGGTTGTTTTCTACTTCATCATATATACAAGCACTTTTGAGTCAGCCTACATATTTTTGTCTTTTAAATCAAAAAGAAATCATTCACAGATAAATTCACAAGCTCCATTATCAGCTTGCATTTTTCAGTCAGTCTCTATGGCTCGATTCCTGTAGCTACAATCACACAGGTTGTAGAGTCATAGAAGAAAGTGGATACAAGCAGAAGAGGAAGAGTTAAACCGACAACTAAACGCTTAGCAAGTTTGAGGATGGGGGTGCTACCCCTATAAGCTTTGAATCTGTCATTGGACTAACAACTCCTCGTATCAGATTCTTGTTGCAGTCACCTATGGTGCTCTCAGAAGGGAGCTTTGTGTGTGTGACACTCCCTGTCAGGTCCATCAAGTCCTTAAGAGCTTGGTTGTGGCTCATGAGACCATGTTCGATTTCATTATCTGGCGAACACTCAGGGATGGATATTAGTTCCGCCTTCGAAGAAGGGCTGAAACACATTGTGAGAAAGAAATAGAAGTTAAATGCATTTTAACTGCTTAATTTTCCTGAGGCAGGAAATGTTGTGTCATGTCACAATGGCACACCCTAATGATACCGTAAATACAATCAAGAGCATACAGCTATTAAATAATAGGAGTGCACCAATTGCAGTTTTCTGGCCGATTACCGATTTTTTAAGAAGCCTGAGCTGCTGATTCCAAATTTGACCAATATCGTTTTTTGGGTTTTTTTGTCTTAATTGTTGCTAAAAATAGCAAAAAAAGTCACTAAGTTGGCAGCAGTGAGGTGGTAATTATTAACAACAAATGTGCAGACATGACCTGATGGGTGGGTCTATCAGTCAAACCTTTATCACAGCAACGCAAAAGAGGACAGTGTATGTTTTTTAGATATTTGCCCTGGTAGATAAGATTGGTGGAAAATCGGCTTCACATGTAAGTATTGGCTGATCATCCATCTCCGAAAATTAAGGAAATTGGGGCCACTTTATTGGTGCATCCTACTACTAATTTGACCTTAGTTTAAAAACAGATTTTCTGTGGAAGCCTCAGAGATTTGTTATAAAACATTAGTGATTAAACAACATCAAAGACATCACAAAAATGCAACATTCTTGACTCATTTTGCCAAGAAGATTGGGCAAAAATTTCAATCGTAAGATGTGCAAAGCTTGTTTGAGTTGGTCCATAGTATAAAATCAAAGAAAATTCATTAAAGTTTTCGGTTCTAACACAAAGAATGCGGGGAAAGTTAATAGATTATTAATACTTCTGTGAGGCACCGTAAGTAAGGACTCACCTAACATCCATCGATTGCACATCATCACAGGATTCAGTTCTTTTCACATCTAGCGGTTCCAGCTTGATGACTGGTGGTGATAAATGGACCAACGGTACCATTGTCAAAGAGGATCTACCAACTCCATCGTTAGGTCCCTTTTTAGCCTTTTCCTCAGCTGAGATTGACACATTACTTTGCTGTTTGCTTCCTTCAGAGGTCGGATGGCTGCATTTTAAGGCACTTCCTTCACCCTTCGCTGCTCCATTCATCACACTCCCCTGTCTTTGCATTGCGTTAGCATCTCCTGTCAGTTCAGTCGACTCTTTGTGAACTTGTGTGGTGATTTTGACAATGGATCTGTGCTGTGTGTTCAGATTCAACTCCATCTCTCTGCCCTTCTGCTTGAATGTGCTGGTGCTGGCCTCTTTGCTGATTTGGCTGCCACAATTCTCTTTACTGGTTTGTTTTTTCTCAGGTCTCTTTTCAGGAACACAGTGTGCCTGTGTGACTGGGTGAGTGTTATTTTGAACTTGTTTACTCTTCTCACTGTCCATCTGTGCTGCTGCTGCCTCTTTCTTGAGGGTAACACTTTCCTTTGTTTCAACCTGCACCATTATCTCCTCTTTTACCTGAAACTCAACCTTTTTGCTTGCCTGCTTGATGACATGAGCTTTGGTAATTACATCCCCTGTGAAAAATACAAAAACATTACAGTGGACTTGAAATGATCTTCCAATATTTCTGGGTATTTCTTTGATCTTGGTTAAAAATGCAGAGCTTATAAAGGTGACCAAAGTCATGGAGAGAGAGCAGGGATCAAAAATAGCCTTTCTTTCATTATAAAACTCAACAATAAAATTGTGTTAAGTTGCACATTGCAGGTCAGTTCCCTACACCATGCTGCCAAAATATTCCAAGGGCATTTAGAAGAGAGGCCTGGCTTTACGGTCAGCTCCCATGATACAGCTACGCAGTGAGGGATGTCCAATCAGCATCAAGAGGAAAAAAATCCTTCACTGCTGCTTCTTCACCTCCACAGGGAGCCACATTTAGCATGCACAGTTATTAGGCAAGTAGCTTTTCTGACATGAGTAGCAGGTAAGAAAACCATCTATTAAAATGATTAAAATCATAGGCATGCAGTTTAGATTTTTGTTATTGGATTAATTGACCTGTGGTGGATCTCAAAAGTTTTCGCACCCCATTTAAAATGTCACTCTTTTCACCTTGTAATATGACATACTGTATGTCCTTGTCTGAGAGATTTGGAGACCCTTCAAAAGCCGGAATGGATAAATATGGCTAAGACAAGAGGTGGAACAGTGATTGACTTCTAGCAAATAACTGCACCCTTTTGCTTTTTTTATAAGCAAATATATAGCAAAAAAAAAAAGTTTTATAGAAAAAGTAAAAGTGTGCAGAGTTATTTGGTAGAAGTAAATCAGCATTCCACCTCTTGTCTAAGCAATATTTATTCCTTCTGTCTTTTGAAGGTTCTCCAACTCTCTCAGATAATGAGGGCACATCAGAGTACTCTTCAAAAACACAACATATTTTCTCCCATATTTAGTTCTGAACTCTGGCTATTACATTGTCATTGCTTTGCTTGCCTAATTAATAGAAAAAAATGTTGGCATTCATTATTTGCGAAGTAAAAAATAAATAAAGCAACTTTGGGGTAGTTTATGACAGTGAACCAGAAACCAGTGCTGGTAGCTACTTATGTTCTGTTCTGTTTATTCCTGAAGCTGAAACTTGGACCTGGGAATGACATCAACCCCAGCTAACCTGTGTTGCTAACTCATAGGTTTGGAGGCCAAATTAACTGCAGCTCGCTGTACAAGCATTTAATAAATCAGTTGTTTTTTTGTTTGTTTGTTTTTATTCATGTGTGAAGTGTTTGAATGTACAGTTTTGAACAGTGGTGGTTTTTGAGGCATTGGCTGCTTCTGGACGTAAAACCGATTACCGATTAAAACCGATTATTAAATTAGTTAATAATTTAGTCAAAATTATTAACTAAATTTATCATAGTTTTGTGACATCTATTTCATATTATCTGAAAAAATAAATGGGGTAGTGAACAATATTTTGCAGTGTTGTGTAGTAATTATGTAAACTATTTTGCCTAATAACTGCACAATCTATCAGTCTTGGTGAATGCAGTTTGCAGTCCCCATGCAAAGTCTGATCTTCATCATGAGACTAAAATGCATGAGCAGGATCACCAATAGAGTTTGGGGTTTTTTTGTTTGTTTTTTTTATTGTTGGATTCTTTTTAGCACATTCTGAAGAACCAAAGCCAAAGCATCAGAAGTCGCTGCTGTCTGCAAGACTTAGACAATCCAACTCAGAGAAATTAAGATTGCTGTTGCACATGCTTAAGATTTGCTGATAGGAAAAATGAAATCAGAAACCACACATGCCCTGTTTGCATTTTTACAGCAGGAAGGCATACAGCCAAGGGGCGAAATAAGCATGGACAGCAAGCAAACTTAAACACGTTTTCAGGCTGACCGGACGTATACTAACCTGGAGGTGAGACCGGCAACGTCTGCACCTGCTCCTCTTTCTGATTCAGTGCACAACAGAGGCAATGAGGACACAAAACCAAAGAGTCATTAATAATAAAATTTAATAATAATAGCAAAAACAGAAAGTCAAGCAGTCCATAAAAGGAAGTTAGAAGGGGGGGAGCTTGGCTGCGCAATCTGCAGGTGAAAAAAGGCCTCTCACAGTACCTTCATGTCAGCTTCACTCTTCCTGGTTCTCTTCATAATCTCCTCAATTCTCTGCAAAACATTTTAAATGGGGATTTACTTTCTGACTATTGAATTAGAATATTTACATTGGAAACTGTAGCCATGAACCTCGGATTGCTTTTGCTAATTTCTGAAGATATTTCTGTTAAACTAAACCTTTTTCCTGAGTTGCCGCTCTTCCTCTTCCTGTTGTGTCTGCTGTTCTCTGCCTTGCCGCTGACGCTCTGTGTCTTCTTTAGCCTGGACCTTTGCTTTGTCTTTCTATTTGTCATAGAAAACAAGTGGAGTTGTTGTAAAAAAAAAAATTAAACATCTACAAAAAGAAATATCTATAAAAAGTGAAGATAGTGTTTCCCAAAACTATTCATACCCTGTATACTTTGTAACATTTTGCCTACACTCTACAAATCTGGCAAGAAGACAAGCTTTGCTGAAAAAAACTCATAAACTCTCTGGTCAGATGACACCAGAATAGAAATGCCTTTAGGGAACTCAACCTTATTCTACCAACACCATTCTCATGAGGAAACGGGGTGGTGGCAGCATAATGCTTTGGGGACGTTCTTTTCCTACCAGAGACAGGAATGCTGGTCAAGATTAACGAAAAAATGGATTTGGCTAAAAACAGGAACCTGAGACATACAACCATAGCAACAATTCAATGGTTTAGATCAAAGCACATCAATGTATAAAATGACCTAGTCAAAGTCCAAACCTAAATCTAATTGAAGACTGAGTTTGAAATTTATTTTCACTCCAGAGTCCACTCAAGAGTTACAGCTATTGCTCAGTTTAACAAAATAAACTGAGTTATTTTGTTAAAACTCACAACAAGTGAGTGGCAAACTTCAATGCCACTCAGCTTGGCACTGGGGTTGTTGTGCATCACAAAATATAAAATGTATTCAATGAGTATGAATATCTTTGCAAGGTAATGTACAACCATCAAGTAAAGCTTTATATCGGCCTCATTGTTGTGACTGACCTCTGCCTCAATCTGGACCTGCTGTTGCTCTTCCTTTCTTTTGTCTTCGTCCAGCTTGAGCCTGTGATGGTCCATCACATTGTTCCGTCTCACCTCCCCTTGTTGTACCTTCGCTTGTTGCCCCTGTAGCTGCTGAGCAAGCTGCTTCTTCTGTTCCTCTTCCCTCAATCTGATCGAAATTGTCAATATCAAGAGCAAGGATCAAAACTCTATTTTCACAAGTTTAGTCTACAAAGACTCACTGTCCAAACCAGCTGTCAGAACTCCAAATTTTTACAAGGGACTCACCTTTCCTCTTGCTCTTTTTCCTGTTTCTTCTCCTCCAGTTCTTTCTGAGCTCGTGCCTGGCGCCTGCGCTCTGCCAGCAGCCTTGTAGCCTCCTCTGCATTTGTCGTGCCAGCTCCCACTTTTCCTGCGGGTGTGTTTGCAACAGCTTCTAAAAAACATGGGAAAGATGTCGTTAAAATCCTTACATGAAATGTGCGTTGAGATAAATTTTAATGCATTTGCAGGTAAATCTAGCTTCACCTTTGTCTCCATTCTGTCCGTTGACATGCAATCTTCTCTCTGAAGGATCCGGTCTTGGTGACATTTGGTTCCTTCTGTCAGGCGAATGATTCTTCTCATGCGTTTCTCTGTTCAAATTCCTAACAAATTGGCCTTGTGAAGATGAGTTTAGGTTTTTAGTTTCTGCATTGGTTCTTGTTGCTGACTCAGCTTTGGGTTGTTCCCCCCTTCTTTCCAGCTTCTTATCCTCTCCTTTCCTGTCATTATTCTGGTTAGGGTGACATCTGGTTGGAGAACGATGATACTGAGGAGAACTGCTGGGAGACTGGGTACGGGTCTTAGATGCTAATCTGCTAAAAGAAAGACTGACGATAGGGAACTGCATATGTGACCTTTCATTTCTGCAACAAATAATCTTACCTGGAGGCAGAGGGAAAAGTCAGCTGCCTAGTGACACTTGCTGGGGATTCAGATCTTCGCACAGGGGATCCACAAACCGGGGAAGCAGTTCTTCTGTCTCGGCGCAGCCGCTCTTTCTGAAAACAGAGTATGAATAAAGCTTAAAACTAGTGTTAATTCAACTGCTGCTCATTTTGTGTAAGTATGCGTAACATGACATGAAGATCTGACCTTGGGGGTACTGGGAGTGGACTGGGAGCCTCCCTGAAGTCCAGCTCTGTTGGGAGCTGCAGCATTGAGTGTATTGCAGAAAGGTGACCTGTGAGGGCTGCAGGGTGCTGCACAACAGCACACACATTTGAATCAGTTTCTACAACTGAATATCATACAGACAGAAAAGATTTGCCCGGACAGTGTAAAGTGAACTCAACTACAGAATACATAACTTGTATGAACTCATATTCAGAGTTTAATTTGTTGGTGACAAAATGGTGTTATAAAACCAAAGGAAACCAGATGTTGACATACAATGTATAAACAGACACATAGGCTTTAATTTCTCATTTTCTGTGCCACTATCCACAGGTGTTTGTGGTTTTTTTTTTTAATTCTTTAAATAAACTCTTATACTAGTCTGACAATTAGTAAATCTAAAATAAATTTGTTAATCCTATTTGACCTTAAATTGAATAATTTAATGTGAGATGATGAGGCCAAACTGTGTCTTTAAAAAGTGGATGCAAACATCTAGTTTCCAGATTAATATTCTAATAAATTAATCTTTTTGCAGTAGCATAACCCTAATGAGAAATTTAGTAAAGCTGAACTTTTTGCCAACAGGATTGCATTTAGTGTTCAGCTATAACATCTCACAAGTAGGTGGGATTATAGAGTGATCTTTGCACAATCTCTCTAAATATTCCAGAGTCCTGGCTTCTCTTGTAGGTTCTCTGTGAACTGGGAATGTCCCAGTCGAGTTTGGCAGACTCCATTATATTTGCATTGTGATGGTAGAACAAAAAAAGACTCCTTCCTATCATGTCTCTCAAAAATGTTTCAGATAAATGTATTCTTAGTAACTGTTGTGGTCAATAGTAAGTGTGACTGACATTGGTTATTTTGCTGAATATAGCTACTTCAAAATATTACCTTGTCAGTGTTTTGTCAAGGTTAGATTTTGTGTAAAGGTTTAACATGAATACTTGCAGTTAGTAAATTTACCTTCTTTTTCCTTAATAAAATATAATGTAAAAACAGTAATCCAGAAACATTGTTTCTGAACTGCCACACTTTAAACAGTGTTAGAAGATTTTAAAAAAAAGACAAAGACTTGCTGTAAAAAGCACAATCACAAAAAAACAAGCCAAGCCCTAAATATAGGCCTCATTGAAAGACACCAGAAATAGTCTTTGTAACTACCCGACATAAGAGCAAGCTCTGAGGAGTGCAGAAGTCATCTCATTGGGCTAACAATATCTGTGTCTATTTTTATTCTAGGTCATGTGTGATTTATCTCTGCATCCGTCTTCTGTGAAAAGTCAAAGTCAGCACCACATGGCTGCTGTCATTTTCTAATCCCCATCCCAGGTTAAAAATGTAAAAGAAAAACTAAACAAACATTCCAAACTCTTCAGACCACTGAGATATCCAAGACATCCTGATCCAATTCTCTTTAGCATGTTCCTAGTTACTGAGGGGATCACTAAGCTGGGAATATTAATCCAGAGGCTGGCTTTTAAGCAGTCTGTGCAGAGTTTTAGTCACTGAAAGCATGTGTTTACTAGAGCAAATAATCTGGCCATGGGAGATGGAATAATGGAGGACAACATGTTCCTATCAACAATTATAAAGTCACTGATGCTGGTCCATTTTCCGATTGTTATTATTCCTGCAAGGTGGTGCTGTTTGCAAATGTACACCAATAAAAATCTGAACAAAAATGAGCTCATCCACCAAATGATCAACAGAATTGCATTTGCTTAAATTCAGTTCACATCAAGGTCAGAAAATCAGAGTGAATGTTAATCAGTGAAAGATTCTGGTATAACATCTGTCCCTATTTGAATCATGGAGATGTGTGTCCAAGTTTTTGCGGCTCCTGATTTCCTCTAACTCAGTGATGGAGGCTTCCGCTGAGGAGACCAAACAGAGAATAATGAAAGCGGGCTGAGCATATAGATTATCACACATGTACAGTCTCTAGCTAAAATGTTTGTACCCTTTGAGGCTTTCCAAATTTTGTCACGTAGCAAGCAACATTTGGATTTCATTTATGCAAAGTAGAGCAAAATTGTGAAATTGAAGAAACAGAATAAATCTGATAAACATAGCATCTCTGTATTTCTGTTCAGATCTTGATGTGGACTTTGACTGAGCCATTGTGATGCATAAATGTTAGGTGACTAATAGTTATCCTGTCAACAGACTCTCCTACCTGTGGATGTCTCACTGGTGTCCACTAACAAACAATTTAGTGAGATTAAACAATATATTTTATTTTAGCAGTGTCTCAGAAAAGGGGAATTTTAAAAAACATAGCTTTGCAACAATTTTGACACAAAAAATTTGAAACATATTTGCAGAAACTAAGATGTGATAGAAAGTTCACAGGGTATACAAACTTTTGCAAAGCACTGCATCATATTATATCACAGACCAACACAAAAAGAAGCCAACTCCTCCTGCAACACAGGAAGAGTTTACATTGTTGAACTCCTGTTTCAATCTACGTAGAAACAAACATGGTCACACAGACACTGTAACTGTTGGATGAACATGGGGGAGACGCATTTGGGAGGTCATGGGTGGGGGCTTAACTTTACCAGATCCGCTGACAGCAGGATGGGGGGAGGCCATGCCATGGGAAAAGGCAGAGACAGCAGAGAAAGGGAGTGGGACATTCTCACAGTCACCTAGAGGCAGCAGGCGGAGCAGAGCAGAGCAAACAGAGCATCATGAACAGTTTCTTTGATAAAGGTCTTATCCAGCTGCGGCGAATGAGTGAGAATTAACATACCAGCAGGGATGTGACGATGCAGAGTGAACTGGAATATTGTGTGAGTTTGAAAATGTTTTGTAGTGATGAATGCAGTGACAGCAGAAACGTGAGTGATAATAAATAAAATATTGCTGGTTTTTGTTAGCATTTACCAGCACTGGATTTATTCGCAGAAGTTCAGAACGTGATTTCTACAGATGGAGAAGAGACATCCATGCCGACATGTAATTCTATAATGCCTCTCTGGGAAAAGAGACACAGCGGGTAAAATAAATATTGAAACCATCAACGTTTTTCTCAGTTTGGAAAATGTTTCATGGGATCTTTGACATCTGGTAAAACTCAAGTAGATCATACATGTAATGGTAGTCAAAGCAAATAACCATATTGATAACTTAGAATACATGTTGAACATGATAAGCAAAACGGGACAGAAGCTAAGAAACTGAAATCTGTCAGTATTAAGAAGACATTCAGTATCATTTACCTTACTGATTCAATTCACTTCAAATTCAAAAACATCTTATTGATCCCAAATGGAAATTAAAAGTTGTAGCACATATTATTTAAGGTCCCTCAATAATGACCTATATAGAAGACTTTTCATTAACAAAGCATTGAAGTATTTACGACTGGTAAATGCAAAGAGATCTTCATATAAAATTTTAAATGCAGCAAAGTATACTAACAGCAATGCTACAGGTGTATTTCTAAGCTTCTAAATTTTCCAGTGAGTCCCATTCGAATGACAATCTGAAAAAAAGATAATTTGTCCATAAATAAGCCACTGCCAGGTACCTCTTTAAGATTTCTGACAGAGAAGTCAAAAAAATAAGCAAAAAAGTGGTCCAAGAGTTGTCCACATAGTCCAAGGCTCAAGTATGGAAAGTCACTGCACTGCTGAACAAAACCATGCTGAAGCTTGTTTAAAGTTTGATGCTGTAGATTTTGACAAGCCAGTTAAAATATTAGGAGAATTTGATCTCCTCAGATGAGACCAAAGGTGAACCCTTTGGATGTACTTCCAAAATGTTGCCAAGGAAATTCTTTGTGGATTAATTTGCTCTGAGTTCATTGTATGCGTGGATCACTTGAGTTGTTATCGACACGTGGTAAATTCCCTGTTGATGCCCCCATTAGAACTATTTAAACTGAAAAAGAAAACATTGACATGTTCCACATTTATTTGTCTGGTGTATACATTCATGCAAACTTTAATAAGCAGGCCACAAGCAATGGTCGCAGCTCTCATTAAAACATGCGCAATGTTTTGCGCAAACATGCGCAAAAAGGCTTGGGCTAATTTATTTCTTTTTGTTGTTGTTGCAAAATCTTACACGAAAACTTTAGAAAAATTTAACCTTTAATTTTTCTATATTGAGAGGGGTAGAGAAGGAACCCTTGATGCTGTTAGTGCTTTGTAAAAAAAGAAACTCTTTTGTTAATAAGCCAGCACTCAGTCTTGTCCTAAAACATTTCACAAGGTTAGAGCATGTAGATAGTGAGAAATCGTTGCCTATTCACTTATTATAATCTTCCTAAAAAAATCTGGAGTCCTGAGTCTTTTCCTGGGTCTCATTTCTTCGTCTGGAAGAATTTAGATTTTGTGTCAGCTGAACCATTGCTGTGTTGTGAATATTTCTCCTGCTGAAATTATAACCATTTTAAATTAAATGGAATATATTTGTCCAGAGAATATGCTCAAAATTTCATTACAAAACACTGATTGCAGGATCCTGTAGCCTTCTCCTGACTTATCAAGACTGATATATTTCCATTTTAATCACATGTGCTTTTTGCTTTCCTATTTTAATTAGAGGCCTTTTGTAGACGAAAGATTCCCAGACACTCTAATCAACTTTAAAATATGTTTTAGTAGTAATCAGTTTAAATAAATTCAGTTGAGCTAATAAGTGGGGAATTAATTGTTTTGCAAAAAACAAACTGTTCTTAACATGAGATGTTTTATTTCTGGGTAAATGTAAGCAAAGGTTGAAGTTTTTCCAGTTAGTCACGGTGAGATTTTGCTTTTCTACTAGGCTTTAAGGCTTTACACACATGTTTAGTAAGAGTCAGTAAGTGTGCAGGGCAACAAAGATCCTTGAGTTTTACAGAACAAACAACATTTGTATCTGAAATTCCCTACCTGCTCCAGGATAACCCCTTCCCCAGCGTTTTGTTCTCTGCTCCAGCTGAAGGCTTCTCTCCAAAGAACGTTTCATGAGGGCCTCAAGCCGCTCCTGCGTGTAACATGGATAAACTTACTTTGTTTAAATTCCCTCACCTCGTCTTGGACTTTGGCATTCCAAAAATATCAGCAGCTATATTCCAAATACTACGCATGAAGTCAAAAGAGCTCAACCTTAACATGCTTTTTAAGTCTGGTACTACACAATGTCAAGGTCTGAAAACAAAACTTTCAAACTCATCTGACCCTCTCCTCCTCGAGCTGCTGCCTCCTCTTCTCCTCCACTGCGGCTCTCCGGAGCTCCTCTTTCTGCCTCTGCTCCTCCAGCCGTTTCCAGCGCTCCTCCACGGTGCGCTCATACTGCAGTTGAGCCCTGCGCTCCTTCTCCCTGATCAGCTGCTCTCTGGCCGCTGCAAGAGACAAGGATTTAAAACCACAATTTATGGTTTTAAATTATGTTATGTAGTTAAACATTAACATAATTTGTTTGCACTATTTCTGTCAAAAACGGAAATAGTGCAAGTATTAGTCTAAATGTTTCTTCACACATTTAGACTAATAAGTAGCTAAAGTAACATTTGATTAATTTTCAGCATACAGTGCTCTTTAGTTCACATTGTATTATCTATTATCTCCTAGTCGAAGACCTACTTTTGTAGACCATTCAGTGTTGCTCTCAGACTTTCCATGGTGACACAGCTCATCATATCAGGAACCCAGTGAACTCTAAATGAATCTTCTACAAGAAGAGCCCTCATACAACCCATTAAGGTCCACAGATATTATATCACAAGCAAACTTTACAAAGAAAGCTTTGAGCAAAAATAAAAACAAGATATCAACCTACCCAGACTCCTCTCCCTCTCCTCTCGTCTCTCTTTGGCTAAACGCATCCTGTCGTCAGTCTTCATGTAGCCTTCCTGACCTAAAAGATTAGTAATGATGTCAGAAAAAGTCGGCAAGACTGCAGTAGGGATTGCATCGTCGGGGCGGAAGACTCACTTTGTTTCCCTCCATGATTGTTACTTGTTAGATGTGAAGGGGATGCATGTCCGTTCATGTGTGGCCTCTTCTCTGCGTTAGATGGAGCTGGAATCAAAACAATCACCTGGGGGTTAAAACGCATTCTCGGATTGTCCTGAAAAGGACTTCAGCACTAAGCGGCAGCACTGCTTTTCTGCCAGCAGGGGCGGACATGCATTCAATTGAAGGAAGCTTATGTGTGTTAAATGCATTGTGTTGCAAAATGCCTTATGTCGAGGACGAACCGCGACACCAGGCCATAGAGATGTGCTCATCACTTTACATATGCTGACTGTCCTTTCTTGTTAGTGTTGCTGAGTTGTAATCAGCTCCTGACAACAATGAAACCTGACATCAGGATATCCAAATAAAGCCTACAGATAAAGTTTGTGGGAACCTCCTAGAAATTGGATAAAAGTCTAAATCTTTGTACTTTAAGGGACTTTTATCCAGATGATATCACGTGGAAATAAAGTGGGATTTATGTGACTGAAGCACGAGAGACGGAGAAAGGATTACTCACTTGTTTTTCCCGTCCGACCAGGAGAGCTGTGACTGTTTGTCAGCGATTTCTTGTCAGGAAGAAGGGTAATGGATGGTAGCTCCATCTTTTCACCTAATGCACAATGTAATGACAGTTCACAGGGGTGATTTTCTTGCATTAACAATAAAATGCATGGAGAAAATGCTCTGGAGCTGTAATGGCAAGCTGTATGTGGACGATGAGTGTGAGCCAGCAGTCGGGGTTGACAGATTAAGGAAATGCTCCCTTTCAACTCATAACATGTACTGAAACAAGACTATAACTTGGCCTGGGTCAGTGTTAAAATTTAAGATTTTAAAAACATAAAAAAAATATCAATGATACCATTTGGATGATTTAAAGTCCCTTTGATGAGTTACAGACCTTTTGACTATAAGTCACAGTTTCTTATATGACGGCATAAGAAAGTGCTAGAGTGATCAGAGTTTTTTCAAGCATACAGTACACTGTCCCTCTCCTACCTAATGCTGTGCATTGCTAGACTGTTTATTAAAATCTATATAGAAACAAATGCAGAAGCAATTAAACGTTTTTATAATTTCAATTTTTTGTGAATACTGTGAAACTGTGTTTTACTTAATCTGCATTATCATATTGTAAAAAAAAATCTCACATCAATCAATTACAAACAGACACAAGGAATAAAATCATTCACAGTTATAGTCAAAGATTTTGCAATAAAGCTAATAAACATGTAATACGTTTTAATATGGCAGGCTGAATTTTGTCAGAGCCTTCCTGACAAAAGCAGTGTAAACTGCCATATAAAGCATTTAATCCCACAAATTCACTGAATCAATATGTGCATCACAAGCTAAACTGTCAACAAACAGTCACTTCACTCCATCAAGTGAATTACTTGGTTTACGTCAGAGGTCAAACCTGGCATGTGACACTGATGAGGTCCGAGCTTGAACGTGCTTTACCCAGTGCTGCTCAGGTCTAATTTCAAAGTTCTCGACTGGCTGGATTAAACACACTGATTACAACATTTGTACAAAAACACATTTTATTGATGCTTCTGAGGGCACAATAAACCCATTAGGTAATGAATCAGGTGGTTTTAGAGAAGCCTTTACGTTTTTGAAGCACTAGCGACCCCAAGAGGGGGAGGAGGGGTCAATGACCACCCTGCTCCGTAAATAAATGGAAACGTTTTCATTTATTTAAACACATAAATATCTACATGTATAGTCTTTAGAGCATGTGACCTTTTAATGACAAAATATTAAGCTTCCATAATATACTGCTTGACACCTCGTTAATATATGATGCTGAAAGAAAGAAAGGAAAGAGGAAAATTGCCCTTTTGAATTTTTATAAGTAGAATAAAGCTTCCACTAATCCCAAACTCTACTTTCTATAAACTGTATTGATAATATTTAGTTCAATTTACACTGGACTTTTGTAAGTACCAGATTTCTAACTACTGCATTAATTTTACCATAATGATAGTGAGGTAATCCAGCCCTTCGAAATTGTTGCATATGGTGTACCTGCTTTGAGGCCTACATTTTTTGTCATATAAACCAATCACATTAGAATTAACGTTAAAACAAAAGGTTTTTATTTTTATTGTTTTGGTGTTAGCGCCTAAACTATGGCTGTAAATCTTAGTCCTTGGTTTTCAGTTGACTTTTTTCTGTTAGAAGCAGTGAGCACTGAAAAGGGCCAATCTGCTCTCATTGCATCTAATTTGATCTGGCCTGCAGGGAAATGTGCCCTCTTTCAGGGTGGGGAGTGTGGAAACTCACTTAAAGTAAAATATTAATCTTAATCGAGTTTAATATTGCCTCATGCTTCAATCATCACAGAATTGATGACGAGAATATAATCCATGAGCATGTCATGTTTATAGGAAGTTGTCTTTTCTGCTTTTGTATTTCAACGCTTTCGTTGATGTGAATCGCATTGTCTAAAATGATCATCTGAATTCACGTATCAAGCGGGAAAACAAAGAAACACACATTTGACACGTTTCTTCCGCGTGTTATTAATTAATTTTAGGAAGCTTTATTATAGAAAAACACCAAGATCTGCACAACAAAACGGATAAGTGCAGACATCACAGAAAGCGGTGATCAGTTGCGTCATCCATGAGTCTGCTTTTAATCCCGGCGTAAATACAACAGCGCAGTTTCAAACCTGTCCAAAATAAACCTTGCATGAACCTTACCTGTCACTGCAATGGATGGCGTGTTCGTTTTCGCCATGGATTTCAGCTGCGATCTGAGCCAGAAAACAAAGAAATGAATGAATTAGCTGTTGTCCCACCAAATCAGTCCGCAGTGATGCTGATGCAGGTACCTGTTTTCCTCCAAAACAACAGCAGCGGCAAGAGCAACTCCAAAAAAAAACAAAAAAAACACATGAGCCACCACGGTGGACAAAGACAACCGAGACGTGCAGCTCTAGGGACTGAAGGTCATTAGAAAAGGCTGAGAGGATGTGGATGAGGAGATCGATGCTGCTGGATGATGGAGCGCATGCGATCGGGTGCGTGAGCGCGCACTGTTACCACGTTGCGCACAGCACGCAGCTTATCTAGGTCCAACTCTAGCAGTGAACATAACAAAATGCACATACTGGCCAATAATTCGCGGTCATATCCACATCATTAAACTATCATTGTTCATAATATTTTACAGTTCTAGTAAACGTCCATTCAGTAATTAATTCCACTAATTAAATTATATACCTCCACGCAATATTTTTAAGCCTTTTGTTAATCAAGGCTATATATATAGCCTTATAGGGCTATATTGCAGGGCGCAGTTGGTAGCACTGTTGCCTTGCAGCAAGAAGGTCCTGGGTTCGATTCCCGGCCGGGGTCTTTCTGCATGGAGTTCCTCCCACAGTCCAAAAACATGACTGTCAGGTCAATTGGTTTCTCTAAATTCTCCCTAGGTGTGAGTGTGTGTGTGCATGGTTGTTTGTCCTGTATGTCTCTGTGTTGCCCTGCGACAGACTGGCGACCTGTCCAGGGCGTACCCCGCCTCTCGCCCGGAACGTAGCTGGAGCCCATTAGGGACAAGGGTGAACAGAAAATGGATGGATGGATTGCCATTGCGATTGCCGATGTGATACTGTAGTGGCGGTAGCGCTTAGTTCTCGGTATTGAGGTATAAAGAAAAAGTAGTAGAAGAAGAAGAGTGGGCGGAGCAAGCGGCCCCGGAAGGACAGGGCCTTAGTTGGGTAGAAGGACGGGTAGGCTACGTGTTGAACTGAGCTGTGTAGTCTCTGTGGAGGGAAAGATGCTGACCAATATCTCCAATGTACTGAGGGCCTGCGCTCAGAGAAATGTAAGCTAAACTATTTTTTAAACCCATGTTGTGTCCCAGTTAGGCTCTGGCTAATCTGCCTTGCCATTGAAATCGCGCGGTGTTTACCCTATATAATCTGTCAGCTGTTTTCTGACCTTGTGAGGCCGGTGCTGGTAGCAGGTCTGGCTAACGAAGCTAACTCCTGCAAACATATCCACAATAATTGTATTTCTCAGCGCTTTGACCAACATAGACTCAATTATTTAGCTTTGTGTGCCTTGACTTTGTGTTTAATGTATAGTCAAGCACAAACGTTACCGTTTCTGTTGCTGTCTGTTGTAAACCGGAAAAAAAAAAACACAACAACTTCACAGGTAGCTTAGCTGTTTCACAAATCAAGAAGTTATGCTTTAGTGTGCACTATAAGAACTTTCAGACTTGCATTTTAGTAGAATAAAATAAAATTAGTTTGTTTATAGATTGACGTTCATCTAGAATAGTGGCTTTATTAGAAATCTTGGCAAAAATCTGAACTGGAAGAATGTTAAGTGAGAATAGGATTATCTATAACGTTTTATTAGCATACATTATTGTTTTTCATTTTTACTTAACTTTAGATCAGCTTGAAACCTGCTGAAAGTTATGATCCACAATTACAAAAACTTTTGTTCTAGAAAAAAAGGAATAAAATAGACATCACTCTGGAACGTCCAACAAGCAACATTTCTGTCTTTTATTAGTGAGTAGAAATTAATGCAACTAATTTACTTGTAGCCATTGTTCATCCAAAAAGGCCACACCTGTTATTGCGATGCAGTATTTAAATAGTTTGAAACAGACTATTCTGACTAAACAAATACATCGATTCTACAAACATTATTCATTTTAAAAAAGGAATCATTTAAAATTAAACATAAATGTGTCTAATTTTTGATGAGGTACAATTTCAGGGGGAGGGCGTTTTAAATCGTAATTTTTAAGAATATCTGGTATCTCTTAGTAACACCGACAGTTACTGACAGTGGAATTGATTTTATTTTGAGTGATGTGAGAAAGTTACGAAACATTTGCTGATTTTTAAACCTGTTGTGTTCTCTGGCCCTACGATAGGGAGCTGCAGCTGTCGTGTCAGCACGGACCTATTCGGACTTCACAACCCAGGCAACGTTTGAAGTAAAGGTATGTTTCAGAAACTAACCCCTGGTTCCCAAAGCTTTGGTCATTGAGATTAGGCTGTTGAGATCCTCTCCAACAGTAAAATAATATTTATCCTATAATTGTTTCAGAACATGTATTACAGTCCTAATAAACATATAGAAAAACAAGAATATTGCTAGTTGATGATAATTTTGTGTACTGTTAAGTTGATCTACTCCACTCAGTTCACCAGTTTTTCCAAGTTTGTTTGTTACCAGACAACAAAAGCACTATGTTATACACTCTATTAAATTGTTCAATGCATATTTAGATTTCTCACTTATTTGTTTTTTATTTCAAGAAATGTGACGTCTTCAAGCTGGACGAGGCCCCTGCAACTCAGGTGGTTATGACACGGGACGAGGGTCTGCAGTACTACCGCACCATGCAGACTATGAGGCGGATGGAGCTGAAGGCCGACCAGCTGTACAAGCAGAAGATCATCAGAGGGTTCTGTCATTTATATGATGGCCAGGTGAATATAACGCTTCTTAGCTTGTTTGCACCAGTCCATACAGTGCAAATACACAGATTCACTGTATTATTCAGGAGTAATTTATGCTTTTCACTAGAAGCTGTAAGAAATTGTTAGGGTAAGGTATGTGTCTATATATGTGAATTTGTCTGCTTTCCATGTGCAGGAAGCTTGTGCTGTTGGTATCGAGGCATCAATTAATCTAAAAGACCACCTGATCACAGCATACCGTGCACACGGCTACACTTTAACAAGGGGAGGAACCGTCAAGGAGATCATGGCTGAACTCACTGGTGAGTCTGCAGTGCCAACTGATTCATCTCAAGATGGATTAAGTTCCTGCATAGATTTAGCACTCGACACTAGATTATAGTGTAAAAGTTATTTATTTCAGCATCTGTTGGAAATGTTTATAAAGACAATTTAAATAGTTTTTGTGTGAACATCACACAGGACAGATCTATCCGTTGATATTGACGAGAAAATAAATCCCACAACTATAGTGAAAGCAGAAGCTGCAACAAGATAGAAATCTAACTTTCTGTAAAGCAGACCGGATACATTTGTCAAACTAGTGACAGTCTAAAACCTAGGTTGCATAAGAGATGAGCTTCTGTGGTCTGCTGTGCTGTGAAGCGGTGTGATAATGGTGTAATCATCTGCAGCTTTGATGTCTGCACTGTAAATACATGCTGTCATACTGCGGCACTAGCAGGTCAGCCCAGGTTACAGGATCACCTGTGTTTGCCCATGTTTAATTGTGAAATGCTTGAACTATAGATAACAACTCCCTGCCTTGTTCTTGATGTCTGTTTATTTTTTATATGCAGGCAGAAGAGGCGGTATTGCAAAGGGCAAGGGAGGCTCTATGCATATGTATTGTAAACATTTCTATGGAGGAAATGGAATTGTCGGTGCCCAGGTAAGTTGCTGAACTCTTAGACAACGTGTGTGATGTCTCAATGGGTAACCTTTTATTTTCTCGCACGCTGAGTAATTTGTTACTAGTTTTGGGAGAGAACTAAAAAGAAATCAGAAAAATCTTTATTCTACATGTTAATGATAACTTTAACTTAGGTGTATCTGTTTCTTCAGGTTCCTCTGGGTGCAGGTGTGGCGCTCGCCTGCAAATATAAGGACACAGATGAGCTTTGTGTCTGTTTGTATGGTGATGGTGCTGCCAACCAGGTATGAGTCACTAATCTCTGACATTTTACATCTTGAGTTGTAAGAATTTGAAGCAGTTACTCTCAAAAGCTTTTTTTTTTTTTTCACCGTAGCATTTATCACCTGCTTTACAGGATGAAAAAATGCTGTGTGATCAATAGTATATATATTTTCCGTCAAAGGTTTACAAAAATACAAACGTCTTTTAATTTTGGTCTGTTTCTTCTCTCGAGAGGAACAAATGCTTAAAATATAACGTCAATGATTTTTAAAAGCAGATTAAAAACTGGTTGATGGCTGCAAAAATTGTTTTAAGATACAATTTTAGAAGGTACTTTTAAACAAATATCACTGTCCTTTATGCATATTTTTGAACGTGTATATGTACTTTTGTCCCTTAACAATTTTCAGAACACAGGAAATTCAAAGTTATTCAGCAAATTCCTGTTTTAAAATGTATTAAGTGGATCTAAATATCTGACTCTAGCCTCACGTTATTTTTCTGAATGTTTTCTGAGAAACATTTAAACATTTAATATGAAAATTAGTCATGTAAAATCAATCAGACTATATTTTTTCCGGGTTTCTTAAGTGAGCAAGAAACATAAAAAATATTTTCTTGTGTGTGTTTCAGGGTCAAATCTTTGAAACCTACAACATGGCAGCTCTTTGGAAATTGCCTGTTATCTTTATCTGTGAGAACAACAGGTACGGAATGGGGACATCAGTGGAGCGAGCCGCAGCCAGCACCGACTACTTCAAGAGGGGAGAGTTTATTCCTGGTCTCAGGGTACAGATTTTTACTTACCTACTTAAATCTTTTTTTGCCAGCATAATTCAACAGAGCATGGATCACTATAATATTATTTTTGGGGAGGTTTAAAAGGCAAGGCCAGCGTATTTCTGTACCCTCCTATATACAGAGTATTTCAAAGAGTTTTACAGGAAAACACCATAAATAAGTAAAGACGCATACATTTTCTGAACAATAGTGAAAAATTTAAGTATCACATAAAGTTACAATCCAATTTTAAATTAGAAAATTTGGAATGAACTGATAAATGATTAACTCTTATGGAAAAACATGTTTAAAGAGTAATGTTTTTATTTCTGACAGAAATCTGATCTGAGGAGTTTGATACCTGGCCAACAACAATAATGTTCAGTGCCCCATACACCATCAATAAGAATTTGAATTATGTTCTTTTACAAACAGGGAGCAAGTGCAGTAATACGATCCATTTCCTGTTGTTGGTCACAACTCTGGTAGCAGGATTTTTGATGAGGCCCTGCTGACGTTTGCAAAATTCAGTAAATATTCTGATAATGTTGCCTAAAGCTGCAGATCAATTGTACAAGTTTAGCCGTAAAAGGAATAGCTGATACTATTTTGCTTAGAAAAAAGGTATATAGTTGATATCACACTTTTTAAAAAAATATTTATATTTGGGTTAATACTGATATGTGAATATTAAAATAACGGTGCAGATGTCAACTGGGAATTTTTTAAAATAAAAAAATAGATCTGAGTTGCTCAGTTATTGTAAAAACTGAAATTATGATTTAATGTCAACTTAGTAAGTTTAATTTTCAGCATTGCTAAGATAGCAGTACAAATAATTCATTCGCTATTGAGATTTTATTACTACAGGTTGTCTGGAATAACCTACCTTAAAAGTAAATAAAGTGAGTAGTGTGGTTAAAAACTGGTCTACAATTTGGGATTTTAGGCCTAATCTTATCCAACTTGTAATGACTATTTGTTGCAAGCATAGATTCTTTCAGAAGAGCTTATAATGATTTATTAAAATTATCTTTTTGCCTCCTAGGTTGACGGTATGGATATTCTGTGTGTTCGGGAAGCAACTAGATTTGCAGCTGATCACTGCCGGTCTGGGAAGGTTAGTCTTAATAATATGCCTTAAAAGTTATTACTGCTGCTGTTTTTTTATGCTAAACATTTACTACTGTTCATCAGGGTCCAATACTCATGGAACTACAGACATACCGTTACCATGGACACAGTATGAGCGACCCTGGTGTCAGGTACTTGATCACAGCACCTCAGCTGTTTTGCTTTTCTTGCTACTAATATGAAAATGTTAAATGTCATGTTCTCTGTGCTGCTGCCCTTCTTGCTTCTGGCTTGTTTTCAGTAGTCTTCATATACTTTCCCTCCCTCTGTAGTGTCCTTTCAATAACAACACCCGGGGAGAAACTGAGAAACTAATCCTGCTATTGGCTGTTGCTGATTAACCTCTGTAGAATAATAGAAAATCAGAGATAAAATCGTTCTAATTCTAATTTGGATCCTGCAACATTGGTACACAGGAAGTACAGATTTTGCACAACAGGTCGAAATATGATTCATTAGCTGCTATATGTTGCAGGAAACCATGTTCTGTTTTTTTTTTCAAATCCTTACATTTGGATAGAGTGTACAAATGTGATTACTGTAGTCAATCCCTGCAACGTCCCTGCACCAATCTCTGCTCCTCTAGCTACCGCACACGTGAAGAGATCCAGGAGGTCCGCAGTAAGAGTGACCCCATCTCCCTGTTGAAGGACCGCCTTCTCAGCAACAACATGGCCAGCGTGGAGGAGCTTAAGGTAGCAAATACTTTGAAGTTGAACAAGTTTGTATCAGATTTTATTTGTTAAAAAAATTTTACAGAATTGTTTTTTTTCATGTAGCTGCATAGACGATTGTCATTGCTCGAGTAGCTGCTCTGTACGTGTTGGTTGCCACTAAGCTTTTGTTTTGTCTGTGTTACATCTGTAGGAGATCGATGTGGAAGTGAGGAAGGAAATCGAAGATGCAGCTCAGTTTGCCACCACGGATCCCGAACCCCCCCTAGAGGAGCTGTGCAACCACATCTTCTCCAACAATCCACCGGTTGAGGTGCGCGGCACCAACCCGTGGGCCAAACTGAAGTCTCTCAGCTAAAGTCTGAGTTGCTTTGTCAGTTCTACTGTAACTCAAGTCCCCATACTGTTATGTGAACACACTTCACATGATGCACCATATTTGAGTGCAGTATGTGAACTCACATAGCGCATCATATCCAGAGCTTTAACCATTATTTTTTTTGCCACTTTTAAACGATGAGAACAAACATGTTCTCAGAGTTAAACTGACATTAATTGGTTCAACTTTCAAGTTTGTTCTTATTTCACCACTCTAATCTGTATGGGGTTTCCATTCAAACACAGCTAAAACATCTGGACTTATTTATCACTCTTATTCACTAATGGTGAGTGGGTTTTTTTGTTTTTTTTTTTGTTTTTTTACCCTTTTCAAATCAACTTTTTCATTCTTGATACTTGGATTAGACTGTTTCTGTCATTAAAATTAAAATGAATATGGTGAAACACAAAACAGTTGGGAGATGGGTAATCTGAAGTGCATTTGGTTCACATCGTTGCCACATTCTCACTGAAACATGTATTTATACTTTTAAGATATTTTGACTGTGAGCCATATGAGCAATATATTTCAAATTGCCAGTCCCGATGAATTATTTGAAGTTCCCATCTATGAATTTAGCACTTCAAATAAGTACCTATGATGCTTTTCTTAAGCTTCTGTATTTAAAAGTGTTTTTTTCTTGAGCGCTAAGCTCTTGAAATTCTGTTTCCCCCATGGGAGTATGGATAGTGTATTCCATATTTACCTTTTTGTTGTTACGCTCTGGACATTGTTGAGGTGCAATAAATCTCACTCTTCGTGTCAAACCCAGCTGCATGTCTTTGAACTCTTTTCTCCTTGACTGTAAATGATAGTGTTTCCTCAGGCAGTTTGTACCCAGACATTTCGGACCTTTCATGACAAAAATACCTCAAAAGGTTTGATTCAACCAGTATGTTTCCATTAAAAATGCCACATTAAATAAGAAGTGCAGAGGTTTCTTGTATCTGTATGTGCCTGACCCAGCTAATTATGTGCCTGACCTTTACATTTGTTGTAGCTTTTCAGTGATTTTTAGAGAGAAATTGATTGTGGATGTAAAGTATGTCGTATATATCCAAAATTCTGGGAGTCAAAATTCCACTGAATGTGTATTTATAGTAGTAATAAATCTTACAGCCTCGATATAAACTCATCTTTCCAAATTGAAGACTTAAGTCTTGGTTAAGTATTTCTGATCTTGCAGCTTTTTGTGACATTACGTTATTCACTAAAGATGGTTATTTTACCAGATGTAGCTATTAGAAGGTGGTGCATAAGAATTTCCATTTGGTTTCAGTACATAGTACAAACATATTTGACAACATACATGGTACATTGTTGTAAACATGCTTGCATGTCTACACAAGCTGTTAGCAGCAAATACAACTTTTAACTTTCAGCTGTTTTTAAACACTAGCAGCCTATTTATAAGATCAAAATGTCTTGTATGGATGTATTATAACTAGAATTTAAAAATGGCTGCTGTTCAGTTACTTATGGAAAGCTTACATTTGGAGTAGCAAGTAATTCAAGAAGAGTCTATATGGACACTGGATCCATACTAAAATAATAAAAAAAACATTAAGCTTGTTTTCTTTTTGTGCAATTTGTACTTTAAAATTACCTTTAATCTCATTTGCTACATGGCTTGTATGAAGTGCAATCTTAAGTTTTCTTGCCTATCTTTCTGCAAAGGTCTTAGATTTGTGACGTGCATGACTAACATCCTGTTAACAAAATAATCCACATGAGCTGTTCATCTGTGTAGCTTCTCCAGAGTTAAAATGAGCACTTATACACTTTTCATGAAGGGGTTCGATTCCAAACATTACTGCGGTGTGACCAGTGATGTTTGTAGCCATAAACGTCATTGGCAGCTTCAGTTTGTGCTTCAATGGTTTGAAAGCTTTTAAAGCACTTCATTGGTTGAATTAAGAATGTTTTTCTGATGAAAGTTTTATTTAGGGGTATAAAGGTAATGAGGTTGCAAAAATGTTGAAAACCATGCACCTTTCAGTACATACAGAATAAATTCTTCTACAAGGATATGTATCTGGTGGCTTCGTGTATTTCCACTAACAATTAATCTGAAAGCTTAATTAGCTCCAGAAGATGGCGGTAATGCAGCAATGAGGACGCCAGCGGCAGGAAATCTCCAAATGACGAAGAAGAAGATAAGGAAGAAGGCTTCAATCCTGCTGAAAGTCTGAAACTACGTGCACACGGGGGGACGACACAATGGAGTCTGGTTTCAGTACCGGTGCAAAAATGGAGCTGCTGTGCGCCTTTTGCGCTGCCTTGCTCCTTGCCAACACAATCGCTTCTGCAGAGGAAGGCGCTCACCTGAAGAACTCCCAGTGTCACAACTACGCTGGAGGACACGTCTATCCTGGAGAGGCTTTCCGTGTGCCCGTGTCCGACCATTCCCTGCATCTCAGTAAAGCCAAGAGTGAGTTCCTTCCTGTCCGACTGATTTTAAACCCACTGGTTATTGAACCGATGTTTTGCACGCTGAAAGTGCGCGTTTTTAGATGCGTTCCTTGTTGGAAAGCCACTGCTGTGTGTGTGAGAAGATAACAGATGCGCACTGACGCAGCCTACGGATGAGCGTTTAATTGTGTTGCTTTATGTCCCTTTGTTTCCTCGTGGGTTTTAAACTCCATTTAGATTTCACGCCAGAAACGCAATTTTATTTCCATGCTTTTGATTCAATTTTGTAGGACACGTCAGTGTATGACATTGATTGGATAGTTTGTCTCTCTCCGCCCCTGACACATGACCCAGAATAGCAGCACACCAACACACTTATCCATAAAATCTTGCAACATGCAGCTAGTGCGTATGTTCTAGTTTTTAATGATTACGATCCTTAGTTTGCTTTGCTTCTCTGCCATACTGTCCATGGCTTACCCTAATGCAAGCCCTGTCCTCTATTCTTGCTTTAGCAATTACTGATGGCATACTGCTCATTTTGAATGTGAGTAATTTGAGACCGATATCAAACATGGGAAACCTGTACTGGCAGTCTGATTGGTAGGCACAGAGTATATTCTCCAAAATTGAGGACAACAGAAAAACATAAAGGAAAAAACTTGCAAAGATGACTTGGATGGAGAGTATGCAACATAAAATAAGACAAACTACTGTGCCACAACCATATCCACATCAGATGCTGTTCAAAATTTCTATGTATACGTAGAAAATATGTTCTTAAAACCGTGGCTCAAATTATGTTTAGATGTCATGTAACACATAAAGCCCGTTTTTATTATTTTTTAGATAAGTACTCAATTTGGCAGTCTTTGGTTCTTAGAGTCAGTCCATAATTTCCACTACTGTGGAAATGATGATGTTTAGAAAAGAATGGAGCTTGAAGTACTGTCAAGGTCAGTGTAAGTGTGGAAAAAAAGTTAATTGGTTATGGCTAATTATTCTCTATTCCCTCTCTCACTTTGAAAAAGAATAACTTATATCCACACATCTGTTCATCTGTTTTTTCCATCCACCCGTTTGCCATCATCTGTCAATCCATAATGGTCTAAACTGGGAAAATTTGAGGAACTGAGTCTCAAAGCATGGAAACTGATATGATAAAAAAAAAATGTGTAGGACATCTAAAATCTGATGCGTCTCTGGAAGTAAACACAGCTAATTCTTAAGAATATGTAATTGGATCAAATCCAGTAAAATAAACTGATTGTTCAAATCCACTGCAGTAGTTTAGTGTCAAAAATGTAGCCATTTGCCACGACTTGTAAAATGAAGTTGTTTACAAGTCTCCTATACAGGATGGGAATATGCAAGTGGAGAACATTTCAAAGAAAATAATTTTTTTGTGCATTTTTTTTTTTCTATTTCAGTTTCAAAGCCTGCCCCCAACTGGGAAGGAACTGCTGTCATTGATGGGGAATTCAAGGAGCTAAAGCTATCCGACTACAAGGGGAAATATCTTGTTTTCTTTTTTTATCCTTTGGACTTGTACGTATGTCTTGAATATATTATTGTAAAATCACATTGTCTTTCCTGGAGTGCAAACATGTAAAATATGTCATCATGGTTTTTCTACTGCAGCACATTCGTCTGCCCCACTGAGATCATTGCTTTCAGCGATCGCGTGCATGAATTTCAGGCCATCAATACTGAGGTGGTCGCCTGCTCGGTGGATTCCCAGTTCACCCATTTAGCTTGGTAAGGAAACCACTTCCAGTAGACTTAGAAAGTGCAAACCACACTCAATAAATAGCATAATTACATATTGATTACTCTAGCTCTTCCGTAACTTTAGTAATGATTTGTCTAAAATGTTTTGCTCACTTTTTCTGTTCTGAACAGGATCAACACCCCCAGGAAGCAGGGTGGACTCGGACCAATGAAAATCCCTCTGCTGTCTGACCTCACGCACCAGATTTCAAAAGATTATGGAGTCTACTTGGAGGACCAGGGTCACACGCTGAGGTGCAATTCAAATTTTAAATCACCATCATGGTTCAAATAATGCTGCTCTATAATGCTGGAGAAGTGAAACCGTCCAATCAAAAGAAAAAATTGGAACAGGATGTAAAATTGATGCTTTGTGTTGTTTTTTTGTTAATTATTTATTTATTCTGGAGAACTTTTCCAAATCAGACCTTTGCTATTATTTATAAAAATTATTTATTTGACTTTTAAATACTTTTTATAATTTGTCGTAATTATTGCAATAATTACCATAACATATGATACAAGGAATATTTTTTTTCTTATGCTGCAGAACCTTTTTTTTATTATTATTATTATTTTCTCAATTTTTTTGATATAGGGACTAGATTTTGAGACTTGAGTCAGAACTAAAGTGGGTATTTGACATAGTGAGCCCTAACCTCATCCAACATGTCCATGTTTTTGTCAGAGGTCTTTTTATCATTGACGGCAAAGGCATCCTGAGGCAGATCACCATGAATGATCTTCCCGTGGGAAGATCAGTGGATGAGACTCTGCGGCTGGTCCAGGCCTTCCAGTACACAGACAAACACGGAGAAGGTACTGAAAGTGCTTTTCATTCACTTTTGGAAAAATTATTTATCTTTTGGCTATAATGAAATCCATTTTTGAACAGACACCGGGTTTGTTCAGCATTTTTTATTTATTTATTTTTTTTTTTCCCTACAGTGTGTCCAGCAGGATGGAAGCCAGGCAGCGACACTGTAAGTGTGACTGGGAATTGGACTGATTCTTTGTCCTGAATAGTCTTACGAAACAAAATGCATCATAGAAAACCTGATTTTGATCAGTTTAAGAGAATGTTTCTGAAGTTCAAACATTTTTCTTTTCTTGGCATAAACTGATGATCAAAGATGCTTGGTGTATTTGAAAAAAAAAATCATTAATTAAATTATATCTTCCTCCACAGATCATTCCTGACCCCTCAGGCAAGCTGAAATATTTTGACAAACTGAACTGAACAACTTTTCTGCTTTCCCTCCCAAACTTTTTAATTCCAACCAAGTTCAAATAAAATCTTTTTTTTCCTAATTTTTGGTGCCTTATGTCATTATTTGATTTCATGATTACATGTTGCATTTGTGTTTTCCCCTAAATTGGGGTACTTGTTGCTGAATGGATGATCATAAGTCACTAATGAAGGAATTGGTACGCTATACTGGCATATGATTAATATGAACACTGCTTGTTTAGTACTAAAATAAAAAATGTCCTAAATATAGAATTATGTTGGGGCACATACAGATTATGATGAATTCCAGGCTGTGTATTTATTGGCCAACGGGTGATAACTGGTAGTTAATATTTCATCATCACTCTTTTTTTGTTTTCAGCAGCTAATCAAGTATTAAAGTGAGGCTGATCAGACAAGTTTTCTGGGATGGGAGCGAATTTTTTCCCCTCCTTTTTAAGAGGAAAACTCCTCACTCGGTTTTATCATCACCTAGGTAACCGTTAAACAATTCTTCCTGGACAATGAATCCTGTCAAAATGAAATTTCCCAGCAACAGCCACATTCTTATTTGCACTAAGTAGCATCTTATAGTCAGAATATTTATTATATATGGATATCTATATAGTTTTGAGATTTTTAAATATTTTTACATATTCTTATGGCATACTATGTAGCTTTAGACTCGGCACATTTTGAAGACCTTCTTCATAATTTGAAGACGTGAAGAAGACCTTTACCCAAACTATGACATTTTGCACTAGGAATAATGGTAAGTTAGACAATGCCATAAAACAGAAAATTAGAAAACCTACAATAAAACAGCTACAGTATCAGTATGTGGGAGCATTCCCTCAGCTCGGACCCAAACAACTGTTAACAATGTAGAATAAATTATGGACAAAACAATGTTGGCAGATGAATTACAAACCTTGTAATGCAAGTGCACCTTGAACTGTCTGCAAGCAATAAAAGAAACTTACTCTACTGGGCAACTTTCCTAAGAGGAAATTGTTCATATTCCCATTACAACCTTCAGAAAACCCTCACATTGAGTATTGTAAGAGACAAATATTTGCAAAAATCTTCATTCTGATTTGTGGTTTGTCTGGTGGTGTGTCTGTGCTCACTATAGCACTTATGTGTTGTTAGGGCTGGTTAATATTTCTCTTTTGATCAGTACTCAAGTGAAAAACGGTGATGAACAGAGATAAGCGACTCATATCGAAAAGAAACAGGATATGCGTCAATATGTGGATTTACAATCAGGCGTGTCTTTTTGGAGGATACATAAAGGGAAAGCTTCTGCTGCCACTGTACAACTCTGGGAGCGGCTGGTGCAGAACTGTATGCGCTAGCTTTTCTAATTCTTTGCCGGGGGGGGGACTCCTAATGAGCGAATGAAGAAACAAATTTTGCTCTTGTTCACATTTCGAGGACTGGTAAGGAAAGGAAAAAAAGGGAAAAAGAGAAAATGGCCAATTTTGTGTTACGGTCAGCTGAACCAAAGGATGTATCTGATATCTTGCGACTCATAAAGGTAAGGCACTTTATCCGCTTTCTCAACTAGTTCTTTCTAGTTCAAATTTAAATTCAGTTCATATCTTTATGCATTGTAGGAACTTGCTAAATTTGAAGAGATGGAGGAGAAGGTGATGCTCACTGAGAAAGGTGCTGTGCATTAACTTATTTATGCCAAAGTCTACTATCCAAACAAGCAGTAACCTCTATTTGTAAATAAGCAAAACAATTTTTGCTATGGAATCCTTTAACACTAATATCCTACTTCAACTTAGATCTGCTTGAGGATGGCTTCGGGGATCATCCATTCTACCATTGCTTGGTTGCAGAAGTCCCAAAAGATCAGAGCACAGAAGGTAAAAAAAAATAAAAAAAAAATCTTACCTCATATTTTAAGATATTTTATAAATAAAGCCTTTAACTTCTAGTGTCTTTTATCAAGGATTTTCTGTGATTGGCTTTGCAATGTACTACTTCACATATGACCCGTGGATTGGAAAGCTTCTCTATTTGGAAGATTTCTATGTCATGCAGGAGTTTCGAGGTAAGATTGCTGAATAGTTCAGCTGTTGTGCAAAATGTAATAATTTACAGCTGTGTTGCAACATTGGCAAAAACTGTTGTAATTGCTCTGCCTGTTTAATGTTTCACCAGGCTTTGGCATTGGTTCACAAATCCTGAAGGTGCTGAGTGAGGTACAGACACATTATGTGTAATTGCAACTTATCTGGTCAAACATTTACGTTGATTTTGGGTGTATTAGTGCTGCTCATATGCTTGCCTTTTAACGTCCATTTTTCTGAAATATCTTTCCTTCAGATTTTTGTAAAGACCCGCTGTAGCAGTATGCATTTCATTGTAGCAGAAAACAACAAGCAGTCTATTGAGTTCTACAAGAGAAGGGGCGCCGCTGACCTGTCCTCGGAGGAGGGCTGGCGTCTCTTTGAGATCCAAAAGAAGGACCTGGTGAAGATGACTGCAAAATAAAACATACTGATCACTTATAGAGAATTTTAGGGATGTCAATAACAATGTTTGTGGGACAGTTTTAATATTTCTGTATCTTTGATTCTTATCTGATTTTGCAACATTTACCTCATTCACATTGTAAATTAAGCAGATTAACACTTATTAACAAACTGCTTACTAGTAAAACCCGTTTTTTAAGGCTTTATGAAGACAAATTACTCAGTCTTTGAAGTTATATTCTTGTGTAGAAGTTATATTCTTGTGATTTATGAACACAATAAGTGGATAGAAAGTAACCTATACATTAAAATGTGCAGTATTGGTATGCAATAAGGAACATCTATGTTATTTTAATATGCAATGTTAACAGTTATCTTGTAAATTAAATCTGTGATGGAGGTTTTTGGTTTCATTAATTAGAAATGAGTTATATTGTAAAATGTAACAGTAAATGTGATGTTTTGAAAATGGTAATGAATAAAATATGAAAATCTAAGTGCATAATTTGCTATTGTCAGAAATAAGCGTAAATTAAATATACTTTAGGAGAAAAACAACCACCACCACCCCAGCAAACTTTGTCAGTTTAAACTTTGTTCATAAAACAGATTTTAAATAATAAAAATGTTACATTTTCAAACATATGGAGCGCCATTTTTTTAAAACCAGATAGTGTATTTACTTGGCTGACGACTTCTGCTTTATTTTAATTCAGCATTGCCATTGATCTTCAGAAATCCTGAATCAAATAAACATTTAACAAAGCAAAGTGCATGTTTGTAAATCAGGTGCTAGTCACTTTGTACCTTCATTGTATTATACTTTTGCAGCTTTGTCCATTTCATAAAAAACTCTTTGGGGGGGAAAAAAGAGCAATATACAACAGGATATTTTGTACTGAACACATGTCAATTTCTAAACACCAGGGAGACATTTTGAACCTACTTTGACAACTTGTGAGTTAAAGAAATGTTATTTCTTTAACTGAGTAACTAATGGGTAGTTACTCAGGACAGCACATAGCACAAGGTTTAAAAAATTAACTAATCTGTTACATGATCAAGTTTTCTAATGCTTTAATTTATTTGCAGTCAATGGAAAGTTGGTGCCCCCTGCTTGGTGGTTAGAAAATTAAGAATGTATATATATTGCTTTCAGAGAGGTGCTGCATTTTATTCCATCCTATAATTTTTTTCTAAGTCGTTCAGTTTGATGGGATGGTGGCTAGCAGAAGTAGGGGAATGTTCAGGTACCCCTGGTTTGATTATAGGTCCAAAATCTGCCATATGAGAGTCTACTGGTCTGTCATGTGATACTAATCGATGGAAAGGATGTAACAGAGACAGATGAAGCTTAAATCAACTGAAGCAAATGAAAAAGAGCACATACCTATATAGATTGACTTGGCCAAAAAGATGCATGTCAAAACTATAAAATGTTGCAATACTGTTTCAAAATGTTTCTCATTATTGTCGGTCAAAAGAAAGCTTGTTATCTACTGAAGTGGTACTTTTTAAAATAAGTTCTAAGAACCACCAGCTCAAAGCGTGTGTATATATATATATATATATATATATATATATATATATATATATATACTTTTTGAGGAGAAAAATAAAAATAAAACCACTTGCTCTTTTTATTTTATTTCACCTTTATGTGCTCTCTTGTTTTGTTCTGTTAGATTTACCTCCCATAAAACATGTTTTTGAAAAAGTTCAAGGTGTGTGAGTACTCCAACAAGACATTGTGAGAGATAGGTGCTCCTATTTAAAAGCTGTCAGCTGTAGTTTAAAAACAATATTTTTGTCTTTAAAAACTGAAAACTGAAACGTAAATTAGGTTCCTTGTTTGCCCCATGATGTTTGGTGAAAGTAGAATGGTTTTAATCAAGTTACAGTCACTTTTGGTTTTATACTGAAGAAACACCACGCAAAGCTTTGTCACAATTCAGCAGACAGGTCTTCACATCATGGCCTTTTTGGTAGCTTTCGGGTGATTTCCACCTCAACTCTTCCGCATTTTCCTGCCGCTCTCGGGCTGTGACGTGTCGTGCTGACGGCGGCCTCGGAGCTGGAGAAGCGGGGGGCTGTAGCAGGACACTGTCTGGCTTCAGACGTCCTGCTTCGTTTTTCAGCGGTGTTCCAGAAACTACCCCCTCACCCCTCCTTCTCTGCTCGTTCGCGGCCCGCCCAAATCACACAAAATTCCCGACTGAATCCTGCCCGAGTCTGGGGGAACCAGGCGGCCTGGGAAGCCGTGGAGCGGACAGAGGCCATCCCTGCAGCATAAATCTGGTACGCGGCTTTCTTTTGCTCCCGGATCGCCTCTTGCTTGAGCGATGTCTTCGTCTTAGTGCGTTTGTGGCTGTTTGAATTTGTTTGCATTTTATATTTTAATTAAATTATTTAATGTAAACGCGAGGCCGCTCAGGGCTGGGCCTCTTCTTCCCGGGGCCCGGGCCTAATTGAGGCCGTGATTGGTAAAGCAGGCCTATGTTGTTAGCCAGATGGCTAGTTAGCCATCAAGCTCACCGAAAGTTCAGTATCTGCACTCGCAATTTTTCGTTTTTGTCTTTGATAGATAAAGAGTTCTACAACTGTGGAGTAAAATTGACTTAAATTTAAGTATATTTAACAAAACCTTTTTGTTAGTAAGTCATTTTATTCACATTCAAGTTAGCATTCCTCAGACACAAGGCTAACAAAATGGCGGACGCTTGTGTGTTGAACAGTGGTTGTAGAAAAGGTGTGTTTAGCACTTCTCTTGCTAGCTGCAGACCTCTGCAGAGATGTATACCCGTGAACAATGAGCTTAACCCGATTTTCTTCCGGGGTTTTTGTTCTGCCATTGCACATGTAATGCTGTCAGCTCTTTCTAAACCAGTTTTTTCAGTGGCAGTCGGACTTTGCATTTATTATTGTTCCATTGGTCAGTTGGGCATGGTGCCTTTATTTATCTCAAAGGGCTTTGTGTTTGGTTTAGACTTGTGCACGAAACTAACAAAGTTAATCCAACCACTCGTGTGAGTTTTAATACATAGTGTTGACATCTTTAAAGAGGAGTGATGCCCTGTTGTGTTGCTCTCCACGCATCGTTGTCACCTTTTTTGCCCACCTAGAGGTGGGGGATGGTACATTCAGTAAAAATTGGCACCTCAGTTACACCGTTTTTTGTTTACATCTCTGCGTCTTTCTTCTTTGAGGAGATTTATATCCCATGTGATCCCATCTTCTTCCCCGTGTTAAACATTACACTTAAGGCTTTAAGTGTCATCTTGGTGAAATTTACCTTGGGAAATAGAGTGGAGATTATGGTTTCATTTACAAGCTTACCTTTGCAACTGAAACGTGATGTCTGTATTATTAAACCCACTCTTCTAATTGTGTTATGCGTTCAAAAACTGATTTTAAGCAAATTTGACACACCGTGTTTCAATTTACTAATCTATACATAAACGTTTATCAAATATACTGTATGTCAAAGTATTTTTGACAAGTGTTAATTACTTTTGCATTGATTTTTTTAGTTGGACACTGCCCTATTACATGTCAACAATTTTTGGCAACTAATCCTGAACGAAAGGATTAGTTGTGGACGTATGTGAATTGTTTATTCCTGATCAGAGTGATAGTTTTACTCAGTTCGTCTTCAATGTTTTCACTTTATTCCTTTCTTTAAATGTACGAGTAGACATCAAATTAATACAAGGGTCCAGTGTGGACAGTACAGTTTTTTTTTCTACAATGTTCCATTAGAATCTCTCTTACAGCACTTGGTGAGCTAAGAAGGAAATACTCAGTTTGTTGTATGTCAGAATATTATTACTTAGATTATGCAGCTACCAAACTATTTGCACAAATTTGACCATTTAAGTAGCATAAAGTTGAAACAAGGTCTTCTCATTTTTTCTATCCTCACTTTCTGACATCAAATCTTTTATCTTTTAGGTCAGTTGGGACAAAAGCAAATTCCTAAACACCACAATGAGATATTTTGGTATCTATTTTTATTCCAGAAGTTTCTAACAATAGAAACTTCTGGAAACAATTTTTTATGGTACTGAAATCAGGAATCAAATGTTTTCTTATCCTGAACCAACTTTATAGATACAGTGGCAGCATTTTAATGGTCATTCACTGGAAAGATACCAAATCCTATACTTAAAAATACTTAAGAATTCTTAAGTATACTTAAGAATACTTAATACTCTTAAGTATTAAGAGTAATTAATACTTAAGTCTTAATTACTCTTTTTTTATTACTAAAAAATAACTAAGGAAAGCAGTGACATATTTGTTTCTTTTTACAGTGTAAACACATAAGTGATATTTGAATGGTAAATGCTTGACATTAAAATCACAAAGGACTTATCAGATGCAAGATTTGGGAGGCCATTATATTGAATGTTCAGCATTTGTAGGCTGCAACTTTAGGTCTAGATGGTCTCTCTGCCTTTGATGCCTAATTTTGCTATTGTTGTCCAGACCAAAAACATGCAGACACAGGTTGCCCTGCTACCATTCATCTATAGTGATTTTTCTCAGATGCTCCTGAACAAATGTGGTTTTCAATCATGCTAAACATTTAATCTGTTGAGAATGTTTCAAATGTCAGTGTTTTAATTTGCCCATGGTTGTAGTTTTTACAGCATTTCATAGGTTAGATACAAATATAAATATGTACCAGCATTTTTATGCTTACAGCCTATTGGTTAAAAATGGCAATAAAAGCTTATTATAGTCAACTGATAATATAAAAAAAGGATTATCTTTTGTTCCTAATACCCTATTAACAGGACAGCTAATTGACCAGTCTTTGTTGTAAACTATATTGTATTAAGTTCTCAAACATGTTTCAGCTAAAATCAAAAAGACGATGCCTTCATCCCACTGGGTTGTGATATTTTATTTTCATGATGCTTATATTTATTGTTTATTAAATAAATCAAACCAATTTTTGATGAGGATGATGCAAGATGGAGATTCTGCTTTACATTTTACCTCATCGGGTATCTAAAGTTTTCCTTTCCTGTTGTGTATGGAGAAAAAAAAAAAAACTTGATACAGAGGTTCACACGCACACTAGTCACATTAAAATCTGTCAAATGGGTACAGTTGACCCTGGATGCCTGCCTAACGTTTTTTCCTGTTCCAATTAATTTTTTTAACTTTTAAACTGTAACGCATAATTCTAAACTTAATATAATCAAAACTTTTGGTTTTATGATGGGTTTTACTCTTATATTTTGATAATTTGGGCGACTCATTTACAATGCTACTGAGATGCAAAAAGACTTTAGGGCATATAGATTTTCTTATGGCACTCCTAATACAGTGTAATAATTATTTGTTGACCATTTTTTACATTTTTTCACAAGAATTGCTCTTCTGCACTTATTTTTCCAGCTGCATTTTAACTGCTGCATGTTCTGCTTTCAGCTCCTCAGTAACAAATGCAGCACGAGGACAATGGATGAGGATGTCACAAGGCTTGCAATACATGCTGAAGAGCCTAAAATAATAATACACGGATCGGGTAATTAGACATGTTTATTTGTTTTTATATTTACATCTCTGACTAAAAGTATTTTAGGAGTGTTGTTTCTAGGTAGAGGATGTACATATCCACTTTGACTTGTAGCCTTAGAACTTGTATAATAATTTCGGGTCCTTGGTGTTATCCTGTTAAATGATTATCTTCTTGCAGATGACGGTTGTGCCGGTGGGCAGGAGTTTGTTGTGGAGCTTCAAGAGACTGTGTTGGTATCAGAAGGTGAGGGTGAAGGCATGGCAGTTCACAGATTTGCCCCAGAAGAGCTCGTCATCCAGGATGCAGTTGAAGACGTAGTTTCTGAGTATGTGCATGGAGATGAAGATGAAGATGTTGCTGTAGAAACCTGTGTGATGGCTCTAGAGGGTGAAGAGGAAGGCGTTGCCATGGGAGACATCCCGGAAGATGGGCTGGACCCAGAACAGCAGGATGACGACCAAGATGGCTGTGGAGATTATCTGATGATATCCTGTAAGTTTACTGCTCTGCTTTGCATTTATTAGAGATTCAGCTTTCAGTTTTTTATCTTGATTTTTGTTTTGAGATTTGATCAATCCCCACTTAAGTTATTTTCATTGATTCATAAATTAAACTTTAATAATGACCATAAAAATCAGTTCAAGGTTCCTTGCACATTTTAATTTAACAGGAAATTACGAACTTGATCCCATTTACACATTAAAGCATATTTCCCAAATCTTTATCTGTTTTTCTTTTAAACTCCAAACAAGAACATGGTGTTTTGTTGAAGGCTGAAAAACATTTTCATTTCTGAAACACAAAGAAAATACATGTTTCAGTATTTGACCCTCCAATTACATATTATCGGTGAAAAGTTGGTTGATTCTAATCGTTGATGGTTTTTTTGGTGTGCCTAGGGCTGTAACGTAATAGCTATACTACATTAATGTTTATGTATTTATGTACGTAGTGGACGAAGCTGGAAAAATGGTCTCTGAGGATGGAACTGAGGTAACTGTGGAAGGGGCCGTGGAGGACCAAGAAGTGGAGAAGGACGAAGATGGACAAGAGGTGATAAAAGTGTACATCTTCAAGGCGGATTCAGGAGAGGATGACATGGGTAGGAACTTGTTTTTTTTTTGTCTGAGCAATATTTAGAACAAAAAAAAAACATTAAAAAAATTATTTGCATCAAACAAAACTAGCAAACGCAATATACCTTTCTACAGGAGAATCTGTCGACATCAGTGATGGAGATGCAGAGAGCGTCGCACTAACAGAGTCTACAGGCCAAACACTCAGAGAGAAGATGGTTTACATGTCTGTCGGGGATTCTCATCACAATCAAGGAAATCATGGTGAGTCTTATGGATCAATTGGGCATGAACCGTGAAAGTAAAAAACGGGGAGGTTTTTGTGGACACTGCTCTTGTCTTTTGTTTGGCAAAAAACAAAAACTGGATATTGTACGTTATCCATGGCTCACAGTATTGGCTTTGTGTAAATGAAGTTTTGTTGGTCCTTCAGGTATAGAGGACAGCGAGGGCTGTGAAAACCGAAACGGCGCTGCCAGTGCACTGCTGCACATCGATGAATCAGACGGGGTCGATGAAATCAATAGGCAACGCAACAAGAATAAGAGACGATCAGAACATCGGCAGGTCCAGACAGGTACGGAGGAAAAACCCGAATATTAATTTTCATATCCACACTCAAAACCAATTTTTTCACTCATGGAAAAGATAAAACTGGCTACATTTTAAAGAAATATTTTTTTATTTTAATTACTTAGGTCTTGAACTTATTCCACTATTTTACAGTTCTATTTTTTTTTTAGCTTTTAGGGATATAATTTTATTCATCTACAATTGATATTTAACATTGATGGAGCGTCTTAGTTAAATGCAATTAATTTTCTTTAGTTGCTTATCAGACTTTGAAAATAAACTGTTTACTCAAATATGTATATAGAAAATGTGTGCAATGCCCTGCAAAAGTATTCATATGCCTTGAACTTTTCACATTCAGTGACAATATAAACACAAACCTCAGAGTAATTTATTTGGTGGTGTATCATAGACCAACACAAAGTAGTGCATTACTGTGGCGTGGAGGAAAAAAGGTACAACTGTATTTTAAAAGTCACTTAATTAGTAAATCGTCCTGCCACGTTCAGTTGAACTTCAGTACAAATGGAGCTGCTTCGAAAACCCCTAAGGTTTGTTAAAGAATATTAATGAGCAAACAGAATCATGAGAAACAGGGAGCACACCACATAAGTTGGATTGTAAACTTATGTTTTGGTTTGTCACAAAACTCAAAATATATTAAAGAATATGGTTGTGAAAATATGGAAAATGTGAAAGGAGTATGAGTACTTTTATAAAAACACTGTTTTATGAAAATGAAATAAAAAAGTGACTCTTCTCAAACAAGTAATTTACCATGTTGTCATTTGTCTGTTTTTTTCCAGCCATTATCATTGGTCCATACGGCCAGCCGCTGACAGTTTATCCTTGCATGCTCTGTGGTAAAAAGTTCAAGTCGAGAGGTTTCTTAAAGCGACACACTAAGAATCACCACCAGGACGTTCTGACCCGCAAAAAGTACCAATGTACAGACTGTGACTTCACCACCAACAAGAAAGCCAGCCTCCACAATCACATGGAGGTGCACGCACTGAGCAGCAAAGCCCCTTTCGAGTGTGAGATGTGCGGTAAAGAGTTCCACCAGCAGGGGGCGCTGTTCTCCCACAGGCTGCAGCACCACCACCGGGAGCCCAAAGCCCAGCCACCTCCTCCACCCACTAAGATGCACAAGTGCAAGTTTTGTGACTATGAAACCGCTGAGCAGGGACTGCTCAATCGACACTTGTTGGCCGTCCACAGCAAAAGCTTTCCTCACATCTGTGTGGAATGTGGGAAAGGCTTTCGGCACCCGTCAGAGTTGAAGAAACACATGCGCACGCACACCGGCGAGAAGCCTTATTCCTGTATGTACTGCGACTACAAGTCGGCAGATTCCTCCAATCTCAAAACTCACATCAAGACTAAGCATAGCAAAGAGATGCCGTACAAGTGCGAACGCTGTTTCCAGACCTTCGCAGAGGAGGAGGAGCTGATGCAACACGGACTGACTCACGAGGAGAATAAGACCCACCATTGTGCCCACTGTGATCACAAAAGCTCTAACTCCAGTGACCTGAAACGCCATATCATATCTGTTCACACCAAGGACTATCCACACAAATGTGCGGTGTGCGGAAAGGGCTTCCACCGGCCATCTGAGCTCAAGAAGCACTCTGTGTCTCACCGCACTAAGAAACTCCACCAATGCCGGCACTGCAACTTCAAAATCGCAGACCCCTTCATCCTCAGCCGCCACATTTTGTCTGTCCACACAAAAGAGCAGCAGGCCTCACCTGAAAAGAGTGAGGCGAAAAGGACAGAGACGCACACTCCCGTTGCGGCCCCTAAAAAGTCTGCACCGAGTGGCTCGGGTGGGTCCGGCCCACCAGCCAGGGTCAGTGCGGCCAGCTTAGCCAGCAGTGTGACTGTTGTTATCGGCAAAGGACAGAAAGAGAAAAGAATTTACCAGTGCCAGTACTGCGACTACAGCACCGGGGACGCTTCGGGGTTTAAGCGGCACGTGATCTCCATTCACACAAAGGACTACCCACACCGCTGCGAGATTTGTTCCAAAGGCTTCCGACGGCCCTCGGAGAAGAACCAGCATATCATGCGTCACCACAAGGACGTAGTGAAAGCAGAGTGACTCTGACTGAGCCAAATACTGTGCCAGAACAAAGACCAACATCAGAAACGCCCATCACACACCTGAGTCCTTGCACACTCACAGAAACTGTGTGGTGTGTTCGCTCTACTTTTGTCCAATCTGTTGTTTTTGCTCTTTCTAATCCTCAGCCTTATGTTTCTTCGCAGACGTATACTCATGTACATACCATTAAGTCTCTGACAGAGTTAGCACCCTCCTCTTCCCCTTCTTCATAGACTTGCACTTTTTAACTGCATGTCCCCTGCTGGTGACTGTGTGCATGGCAGTTTGTCTTTTTGTAGATACACATTTTTGGATTTGGCAGGTAGCAATCAGTTCTCGGTCAAAATCGGTCCTAATGATTTGTCTTAATCGAAGTGTAATTTTCAAAATGTTTGCATCATTCTTTTAAAATATACTTTTAACCAAACAGAGATATGGATTAGCCACATGTTCTAAGTAGCACTTGTGAAATTCAGTTTGTGTGTGTGAATGAAAGGGAGAAGGCCATAAAAAGTCCCCCTATGTTGTGCTTCCTGGTGCTTTGATCCCACCGATATGTAACATAATGGTTTTGTTGTGGTAACAAAAACAGAACGGTATCAAAAATCATTCTGTGTCCACCACAATCATTCAATTTACCTGTAAAAGAAGTGGACGCTCTATGGTTGTGATTTAACGTCGACATATGCACATGAATCGCTGTGCAATCAATGCTTTACTTTATGTCCAATATTTCTGTTTCTTGTCTGTAAATGTGCTCAGTTGCCCGGATCAAGCGGAGACTAAGCCCTAAATTTCAGTGTTTCAATCTTTTAATTCAAACAAGGGAGAGAAACCCAGTGAATTTCAAAGTTGATTTGAGTGAAATGTATTTTGGGAATCATACAGTGTATGTGGTGCTGCAAATCTGGATCTATGAACTGAACTGTGTTTTCACCATCACAGATGTACTTTCGCCAGTAGAAAATGGAAAATGTATATCTTTTTAGATGCAACATTCAGATGCCAGGCGCTGGTGGTGTATGCGTATTATGGCTTTTTACATCCTTTAACACCTTTGATCATTTCTGTTTTTATATTTATTTCACTTACAACTCGTTGTATAGTTAAGTGTAACTAGACTTCTATGGGACGTAAATTATTGTTTTGTATACAGATCTGTACAAAGCGTGTAGATGTAAACACTTGATAAAAAGGAAATCCGAATTGTGTTGTTATGGATGTACGTCTGCGTATTTGTTAAAAAAAGATAATAAAGCAAAGTATTTTAGCTGTTTCTTTTATTTTGCTAATAGAACTCAATTATGATGCTCGGGTAAATGGAACAGTAGAGTCGTTGCAAAGCAAAGTAACTGAAGATGATGTTTTAGCCAGTAGCTTTGATAGATGAATATTTCCACAGCAAAGGTAATGATCTGCAGCTCGAATCACCGACATGATGACTAGGGGAGGAAATTAAGCAGGTGGGCACTCGGCTGTGGAAAGCAAAAGAGATTAAATTGATTAGTGTTTGCATTACTTTAATGTAGTTGGATACAAAAACAGGATCCAGTGATTTAAAAGTACCGTTTTTAGGAAGGAAAACAATGTTTTCAGCCAGAGTGCCAGCGTCCAAGGCGAGTTGTTTGAATTTCTCCTTCACGTTGGCACTGACTTCATCTCTACGGCCTGGAAAGGTCACAAAAAATGAATCTACTAAAGATATGGCGACACAAAATGTAGCACTGCTAGTGAGGTCTTTACCATAAAGGTGGATGATTTTGTTGACCTTTTGTTTCGTCTTGATGTCGTAAACCAGTGCGTAGTCATCATACTTGACGTCCACCACAATTATGTCATTCTTACTGCCCCAACCTAACAAAAGCAACAAGATGTCAGTGTGTCTGTTAGAACCGCGTTACTTTGGTGTGTGCATTGTACTTAAGCTCACTGACAAATGTAAACTTCCCAGGCATGTCAGTCTTTTTGGCCCGGTTGCTCCTTCTCCAGCAAGAGCCGTCGGCGCTGCAAGAAGATGCAACTCGTTTGTGATTCATTTTCTATGTTGCTTTCTCTCTCGGTGTCCTCGACTGGCATATGATAGATCCACGTCTCCCTCTGCAGTTGATACTAGTGTGGCAACGCCCATTTTCATTGTATTTTTGATGTTGATAAACCACTTGCTGTTGGTAGCGAATCCGATCAAGTACCACTTCCCTCCTACCAGTTGAAGCAAACAGAATATTAAAAACCATTCGTTCAATATAACCTTGAGATGTTATTTTTGCTTTTAAAGGGGTAGTGTTATGCATTTCCAAGGGATAGTGCCATTTTATACCACAATCAAGTTACTATGTTACCTTCTGTTCTAAAAATGCTGTATGTATCAAACGTCTCTTGAAAGAAATTTGACACCTTGAAATTAGGTCCGTGTCTCTTTAAGAAACTCCTCTTTCTGACATGCCGCCTTCAGCATGTCCTCACAAAAATGCTTCTTTATTAAGTCATTTACTACCGTTCTTAGAACAAGTAGTTGGTATGATGAGCTCAGCAGATGCAGTTTCAACAGATTTTTGCTAATGGCTGCTGCTGCTAGTCTGAAGGAGCTAAATGGGGAAGGTGTGGATACAAAACCAGGATTCAGTGATTTACACGTAGGAGCTTTGTAAGAGCAAGTGTTTAGGCACCTAAAATGGTAGCCATGGGAGATTAAAGGATTTATCAAACACATGAAAGAATCAAAGCAACAATCTGCATGTTTTTGGTGAAGAAATAACATGAAATAAAACTCAGAAAAAATAATTTTACATAATACTCCCCTTTAAAAATAATATTACCTATAAAGTGTGTAAACATGGATTGGGGCATTGCAACATAAAGAAAATTAGACATCATCTGAAAGAACAGCTGGTTGCTGGCCCTCTGCTGCTCTTGAATTAACTGGAAATGTCTTTCTTCAGCTTGTTGCTGCATTTTTAAGAAGTTCTTGAAAGAGCCAGACTCCTGCTTCATTCTTTAGCATTCAGCCTCATCCAATTTTCTCTTCTCAGCCAGGTGAGTCTCAAACATTTTCTCAAACCTCTTTCCCCTTTGTTCATAAAGCAGGGAGCTGGTGGTGGGTGGAGAGCCATTTCTGTTCTCAGGTTGCATTCACATTCACAACCGTGCCAAGAGTTCACTTCAACCAAAACCCAGTGAATCAGAATTTGCTTTTTTATCCTGCATTAGAGTTCAAATTTACATTCACACCTCTCCTAAAGAACCGGACTTTCTAGAGAGACGAACTAGAATTCGATTAAAACGGACGAAAGGGAGTGTGAATGGACCCCGAGTTGCATAAATGGGAGAAGTTTCAAAGAGTGACCTGATGGGGGCAGCAGAGGACAAACTATTCGGGTTCACATCTGCTGGAGTTGAGGGAACAATAAGTTCTGAACTGAGTTTTGCAAAGGAGAGGGAAATCTATTTATTTAAAGATTTATTAAAAACTGTTCTGTCAAGAAATAACAAGATAAAACGGATGTTGAATGTTGCATTAAAATACACCTGAGTCATTTTTCATTTACTACTTAAGAGTTTACAAGTTGGATACAGCAGCTGGTGGGGTCATCACTCCCTTTGGATCGGAGAGCTACAGCGTTCTCCAAAGACTTCCATCTTTGAACAGACATTAGCGAGTTTCAGAAACTACTTCTAGCAGTTTTTAACAGTTTCCCTTCTGAATATATGGGGGATGAAGATTAATGGTATTATAAAACTGAATTTCATTAAAAACATGACAGAACTTTACAGAATGCTACATAAATAAAAGAAAGTATTAATCACTACTGCACTTTTCAGCTTAGAGAATAGCTAAAACCGTTTATATCCGCTGCGGTTCAGTACTGTGTTGTGTTGAATGCTAAATACTTAAACACAATGTGAAACTAAAATGCATTTAACCATCTTAAAGGTAAATGCTGCACAGCTTTTACCAAGTACAGTCTTCAACCTTTTCTAAAAAATTTATTGAATTAATCATTACATCTTTGCTTCTGAAACATGCATTTATTTAATTTCAATGCAGAGACGTACATAATAAATAATTTCCCTTTTACAAGCCATGAGCAGAGCAATTGTTCACCAAAACATGCACGTGTGTGTGCTCTTTTTTTAAACACAAGAATGTTTATATTCTCCTGCAGTCTTGTGCAAATTAAAACTATTGTCAGAATCATATGCCGAATCACAAGCTCTTTAAGCTGCACTGAGAGTCTGAAGCGGTTTTAATAAGATTGTAGAAGAAACTAGACCAAGTGGGTGGGGCTGGAGTGAAGACTCACAGAGGAGTCTGCCATTGTGAGAAACTCAGCCCAGTTCTGATAGAAGCCACGTGAATACTCTCCGGTGTCGATGACAAGTCCCCACAGGCGGCTCTGGCCCTTCTTGTTCCTCAGAGCCAGCTGAGCCTCACGCCCCGTCACGTTGAAGCTGATGTTCAGAACCTGCACCACCAGAAGGTAGAGCAGTCCAACTGTGATTATACTGCTGTACCAGCAGCAGGTGAAGCAAAGGGCTGTGCTGTAAACACACACAGAGCAAACATAACAATACAACATATTGTGTAACATGTAATGCCTACGAACAATGATTCATACGTTTAAAAAATTAAGTAGATTTCTGCCTCTGCTGCCATTTTACAGCTTTTCCTTATCATACAACAATCTGTTGAGTTTTGTCATTTTTGTCCCCTGTTTTTGAAGAGTCTGCAGCACCTTGGCTGGGTGTAGACGCCGGGGCAGTAGAAAAGGGCCGTCATCAGATACTGATGAGGACAGAGGCTGCGGAGCACCAAACCGATCCCGTAGACGGAGGTCAGTACAAACACACAGAGGGTCTGCAGGAAGCTGCGGTGGTTTGCTTGTCCCACGCAGCTGTTTATCCTGCAGCATCTCAACATGCAACACAGACAGACAGGTTAGAGGATGGAGACAAGATGCAATTCCACATTTTGTCATGTCGCAAACAGAAACCTCAATGTGATTTACTGAATCAAATTAGTGCACAATTGCAGAGAGGAGGGTAATTTACCCATGGTTTTAAAACAAAAATGCTCATGAAGAAAAAAGTGTTACTTTTCATACCCCAAAATAAAATTGCTAGTTACCTAATTAGTAAACAGAGTCCTGCTGTGTGTAATTTATTCTCAGTATAATTAGAGCTTTTTTGTGATGATGTCAGAGCTTTGGCAAAAGTAACTATGCAATAAGTTTGCGTTCATAGAGAACTCACATATATACATGTCACACTTTCTGATCTCTTCCTTATTTTTGAGAAAATAAAATAAATCCATTTGTAATGTTTTGTTTTTCACTTGAATCATTTTGTCAACGGGACTGCAAAATTACTGCTAGATGACATGCTTTATAAAACACCTAATTGAAAACAAAAGTGTGTTTTTCCAGTTTTAAGCAATTTTTAAAGACATGATGCAGTTCCAGATTTGCATCACGACCATAAACTAAATTTTTTGATGATTTTGTTACATCGAAATGTGACCAACAAAGTTGACTTTCTACTACTATATGTTAGAATGACTGGTCTGCAGCTTGTTTGTTGCACAGATATTAACAGAAGTTATTGCAGTTAAAAGATTTGTAATCTTGGTTGGGAAAATCAGCAAAATAAAAGAAAAAAAAGCCACAGATAAACTATTTTAAAGGAAGACCCACCAGACGCAGTGGTGGTCCAGACGCTGAACACACGATCCACATGTTCTGCAGTGTCCAGCACGCGGGGGTCGCATTACTTTGCACACAGGACACAAGCTCCATTTTGTTGTTGGGGGATATTTGCTTGTCTGTTCTGCGGCTGTTGCCTGGATAAATCCATCAGAATGAGTAAAGTCATCTTCTGCGTCCGTCCTCTGACGATTTGCTTCATGGTGAGAGGCAGGGACAAATCCTGGACCTCTCTTAGTGTAAATGAGTGAAACTATAGTGAGAATCATCCCAGTGGTCACAACACACGCCTGCAGTGGGCTGACATCCCCGCGGGGTAAAATCTCCACAATGAAGAGATAATACATGTAGGCCAGGGAGTAGAGGGCAAGGGTGAGGAAGAAGAGGGTGCGCCTCTTCCTTTGATGGGTGGCGTAGTAGTAAGACAGCACCAGGATTGGCAGAGCAGTGAGGATGGTGATACCGAGGAGGTAGTGCAGCGCTGCAGCTTTCAGCAGGAGAGGCAGCAGCAGCAGAGCCGGAATCATGGAGATCTCCAGCTGGTTGATCATGGTCCTAAGCACAGGAGACTGGAGCCCATATGAAGGTGGTTTCTCCTTCAGCCACCTAAGAAAGGCACAAGAAATCAGACTTAAGCAACAACAATATACTGTACATTTTACTGTATTTTGACATGCTGAAAGTTTTCAGGCTAAAATCATGGTATTTGTTTCCCTATCACTTTGTTCTCAAATTAAAATGTTCCATCTGTTGAAGGCTATAGCAAAAATGCTAATTTTCTATAGTTTTGATAATATAATTTTTAACATAATCAACATATTCAAAAGCAAACACGGTGTCAGTAATCCTAGAAACAGCTCAAAACTGATTTAAAATCAAAGAATGAAGGAATTATTAAATTTTTGTAAGCGGTATCCAGGCTGTTTTTTAAACAGTAACTATTTCTCAAATACAGATTTTACGCAGTGAATACATGTGCTTGGAGCTTTAACAATTGCAAACTTATGCTGCTGCATAAAGAAATGTACGCATTATTTTATGCTTTTTATAATTTGGATAATAAATGCCAAAGGAAATTGTGAAGGGTGGTATATCTGTTTCCTGTTCTTCTTATATGTATCTGAATAAAGCTGAGACAAACTGGCAACCAGCGCAGGGTGTATCCCAAAAAAGAACCAGCACCTCTACAACCTTGAACAGGATCAAGGAAGTATAAAAAAACCAATGGAGTGTTATTTGTCAGGGTGGGATGGGCTGGTTTCAGTCTGTCAATGAATATACGAGAAGTAGTAGATAATCAACTGATGGGCTTTGCTTCAGTAGGAATAGAAGGACCTCTTCTAATAATCAAAGAAAAAAAAGTATTTTAAAGACTTTCTTGGCTTGCTGGTTCATCCTCACAATTTTTCGGCACCGTAAAAACAGTTTCATCACATGCCGTACCTATTGAACGCTTCATCCAGATCTTCACAGTCACAGCAACACCTGTACAGGTAGATGTCACATTCACAGCAACACATGGGATCATCTGGCTCTGGAGGCTTCAGCTTCTCCCATTTCATAGTGACCTGCTAAAGATCCCACCGATGTTTAACTACTTTAAAAGAAAATGCAATCATTAAAGCAGAGGCAAAAGCATATAGATAAAAATGTGTCATCTAAATGGCTAAAAACATCAGGAAGCAACGTTTCTAGCAAATAAAAATCTAAAATAGTGTGACAATTCCAATAATTACTATTACAAAAGGCTGACTTCAGAAACCACCTACTTAGAAAACATTAATCAGTTAAATTGATAGACACACATCTAACTTGACTCTGTTGGATAGAAAACTCTGTGCTTGTTACGTTCATTTGAGAAAGATGAGTAATGTTAAAAAAAATAATGCTGGAAACGAAAGCTGTGAGTTTTATTTTGGGTGTTGTCATGTGAAGGAGCAGAAACAAGAAGCGATCTTGCTTACATTACATTACGCGATACATTAGATAAAAATATATGTGATATATAGCTGTAGATCTATAAACCAGATGCACAGATGACAGAAACAAAATGGTTACAGTGAATAAATGGATTAAATGCATTCCAAGCTGCTATCAGAAGATTAACTACGTAGTTTTTGTTTAAAAACTAAAATAAAGCATAAACTTCAAATACTTCTGATTGCTTTCACGTCCTTGGAGATTCAAATATAATTTGTTAAAACAAGGCCACTGTGTCTGCAGAGACTAGCTATCTGGGCCAGCAAACCTGAAGCCCTAACACTCCGAGATGTCCTGGAGTTATTGTAGGGGCAATGTATTTAAAAAAAAATTACTCAGACTTACATGAAGAATGCATCAAAAACAAAAGGATAAATAATAAATATAGACCAGTTTAGAAAAATGTCAAATTTGACTGTATCTGATGAAGATTAGTGCGAGTCGATTATATTTTAACGGCATTGAAATGCCAAGAAAAACATTCGCAAACAAATCAACAGTTTCTGTTTACTTACCTTTTGCTTTTGAGCAAAATGTAAAGCTCGACAGAGTTGGATTCACTTATTCCAAGTGTAAACGATGAGTGATGATGAAGAAACAAAAATAAGAAATGACCTCTTGTCACCAAGCTCCTTCTGTGAGTGATTGAAGGGAAAGATGAACAGAGCAGCCTAGTTTCTCACCAGTCATTTGTGTTGGGAAAAAAAAAAAAGAAACTGGCATGTTTCAGCCCTGGTGGAGCAGCAGCAGCAGCAGCAGCAGCAGCAGCAGCAGCAGCGTGTCAGTGCAGGGAGATGGTTTCCATTGCTCAAATTCCCATGGAGGAAGTGTCCCAACAGAAGGCAGCTTTAATTCCTCTTGACAAGTGGCTTGAATATCATGTTGCATCTACCGGCTCACGTAACTTTGAATAGTTTACAGGTCGTCCTCTGGCATACGTGATCCCCTGTCAGTTGTCGTTTCAGATTTTAATACTGGCATGCTTGGTAAATATGGAAGCCCCCTCTACGGGTTTGGGCCGCCAAGGAGGAAAAGGTGGAGCCTCAGCTGAGCAAGGGGGACTGGGGTGGTCTCTGCTGAGGTGTTCAAAAGCTGCATCGGCAGCCCTGATGATCCACACCCGGCTGGATGAGGTGTGCATGAGGAACATGACAGGCACTCATATGATGAGAGAGTGATCGTTGATCCACGAGCAGCCCCACCCTCATGGATCACATTTCCTCCCACAAGACGTTTGACCTTGCAGCTCCCACACAGAAAACTATGTTGAAAGTGTTGGTGTGTGATCTGTGCTCTGATGTGTGTGTATTCTTATACATTTTTGCGTGTAAATGTTTCGCTTGTCGCACCTCTTTTCACTTAAAGTGACAATGTGGTAAGTGACCCCTGCAGCGACGTCGGCCTCTGATTCCCCCCCCTCCCCCCACCCCGCTCTGTGGTGCTTACAAGATGGCTCGGCTTCACGCTCGTAAACACCTCAGCAGCGAGCTTGCAAAACTATTCATACCCCATTGAACTTTTTGACATTTCATCACAATACGGCCACAATCTTTTATGGCTTAATTTTGTTCATGTAGAAGTTACAGGGGACAGTCCGACAAAAGTACTGCATCAATTTAAATGGAAGTGAAATGCTGCATGTTTGCAAATCTCCAACAGTTGAAGACCAAAAACTTCTTTGCATTTTTATACTGCCCCCCCTCACTGGATAATCTCCTTTTCTGACAGCTGTTTTTTTTCATGGGGGATATGGTTGTTGCATCTAAAACGTATGTCTTTGTCAGTTTTTATTTGGAAATCACTTGTAGCTCAGTCAGATTGGATGGGAAGCATCTGTAATTTGTAAACATACATGTTTAACCTTTATCACGTGTTTTTTAACTGGATTTAGGTCTGGACTCTGCCTTTCTAATAGATGCTCTTTGGCCTTGGACAACCATTTATAGCTCTGGGTTTATGCTACGGTGGAAGGTGAAATTCTGTCCTTGTAGCTTCCAACAAGTTGTCTTGTCTTGTTTTTGTCTCAATCCATCTTCAAATCAACTCTAACAAGTTTACATAACCCTAATAAAAAAACATGCTCACAGCATGTAGAAAACCAAAGGAACTGCAAAGACATCGTTAAGTAAACTAACAGATAACAGCAATTACCAAAATGTTTGTAGTCAAAAACAAGATGGCCGACTGGGGATAATGGCTTGAGTAACTGCAGTATTTGTCCATAAAAGAATTCATAATAAAGTTTTAAATTCCTGCACACTATTTCATGCTTTTGTTTTTTTTTTACAAATTAATTTCTCTAATGAATCTCTCAGGCCTTCACCAAAACATCTGGATTTATGCCAAGGTGATTTGAGATAGACTCTTTTTCTAAGCACTATGTCAGTGGATTATATTTTGCAATATCAGAGTAAATGGAGCTTAGTTTTAGATTTTATTAATTAAAAGAAAAAAACATGTATAGTTTTCTTCCACTTCACAGCTATGTTCTACTTTATGTTGGTCTATCACATAAAATCTTGAGAAAATACACTGAAGTGGGACTGTAGCATGGAATCTAAATAAAGTCAAGTGGTAAAAAGATACTTTGGCAAAACGCTGCATCCATCTAGCTTTACATCACCACTAAACGGGGCAAAAGAGGAAGTATGGATCATAAGTGTTTAATGCAGGCCTCACTGTGTTAACAGGCAGCTGCATAAGAAATGAGAAAGCACTTCGGCGCCTGGAGGATTGAGCTTCCTGGAAGCTACTAGAACAAATCAAAGTTATTAACTGGTCTCTATATGAGACATTTTGCCATAATGTTTTTTTTTTCTAATTACTTCAATTTAGCAGCAGACCCATATGGTACATGGTTTTCACAGGAACAAACACGATTATTTTTTTTCTAATTTTCCCTCCATAACTTCCCCAGACAATCATTACAAACCAAAGAATCGGAGGTGGAGATGCAGGTGCATTATGACCTGTAGGCTGGTGTATTCTCAGCCCTTAATGTCTATATAAATGTGCGTCTAGACAAACTGAATCAATGCAGGCGAAAAGATGCTGCTCTTGGCTTTACGGCTTCCATTAGTCTTAATGGAGCCCGGAACCTGAGATAACAGCTCTAAACCAATTTGGAAGATGCTATGCTATGCCTCTGAAGCAGCAGTATGTGCTGAAGTCCACCGCTGAGATAAAAATGTTTACTACTGTACAGTATTGTGCAAAGGTTTAGATGCATGTTTCTTCTATATTAGGTTCTCATGATTGTCCACAAAGCTCTTGCAGAGTTTTTTTTTCTTTTTAATAGAACACAAAAGCCTTTTTGAAGATTTCTGTCTCCTGATCTTCTCCTAGGATTTTTCTTCCAAGATCAGACCACGACAAGAGAGGGATCTTTGACCATTTCTTTTTGCACAATCTCTCTGGATCATGGAGTCCTGATTCCTCTCTCATGCCCTCTTCTCCTAATCTCACCCCACAGTTTTCTAGTGGATTTTAGGTCTGAGAAGAGCTTATGGTCTTTATTTATCCTGATATTTCTGAGATTCTACCATGTCATGCACTCTAGCAAGGTTTCTAGGTCCTTATGAGGAGAAGGACCTTAGTTTCTCCAAATCAGTTTCCACTTTGATGTTAATGTTTTGATGATGATGGATTCAAGAAAGCAAAAGAAAAAGCTAAAACATCCAAGGTGGTGAGTAATTTTTTTAGGGAATGTAGACATTGTCTCATTTAGTTTAATGATAAAGCCAGACAGCCACTGTCAATTAAATCTCATCAAACAGTGGCCAATTTTAAACAAATGCATGTGAAAAGCGAGTTCTTAATGTGTTAAGCTACCATGGAGGATTTTTCAAGTCACTTAGATATAAAAACTGTGTGTACGCCACCTAGTGGGAAGATCTGCAATATGTATTTGATCCCAAAAACTACAAAATGGGAAGTTTGAACTTGTCTGGAAAAACAAGGTGGTAATATTATTAATTACAACCTCCTCCTTCTTCCAACTACTTAATATTGATATTAACTGGAATGTGACAAACAAAACTTAATTGTGAGGTTAAACATGCACAGGAGGGAAATGTAGTGACCCAGTAGTATCCAGTCTTTCAGTCAATGAGCTACATCACAAGACCAAAAGTGAGGATTGCAGTGTTGATATAAAGGTAAACTGAGAACTTCCTAGATCAGCTCTTTCTTTACCCTATCAGGCTGGAGTTAGCACCAAAATTGCTCCATCAGTCTCTCCCTCCATCCCTCATAAACAAGATGCCACTTGAGACAAAAGGTGACCCCTGATTCAAAGGAATCAGTTGCAGCTGTTTTAGTTGGTGAACTATGACTACAGATTTAAAGAAACTGAAAATGCAAAACATCCCAGCCATCTTATATCTTGAGATTATGTTCATAAACAAAAGCAGGATTGGGGTTATGGCTGGTGGAGTTTTACCTGTAATGAGAACAAATTCAACTTAAAAGTATTCCAGGCATCCTACAGTCTCACAAATTGAGACATGATCACAATGCCGTCTCTCACCAACAACACGGAAGAAAACTTTTCTGGGGAGGTGAGGATGTATTTCTCAAATACTCAGAGAATGTGATAAAAATCTCACTTCAAAATCAAACTTTGAGGTATTTTTTGGTATTTATTTTAAAGTACCATTTGTTTAAACACAAACTAAAAGATTATTTCATTATTCATTTTTACATATTATAGCAAGTGTAGAGTAAACATCACAATCACCCGCAAGAGGTAGGAGGCAAAAAAGATTAAACCCAACTGACTGCACCCTGAACACTGTCCCTTTATTCATCTGCATGGTTTAAATTGAGGTTTTAAAAATCTGCACCGTTTATCATTTCAAGAAAAAAAAGAGACATCTTCATTTTCACTCTGATACAAGTGCAACTGCTGATCAAAGCCCCCAGGTTTTAACCTTTGGCCAAAAGCAGGCTTGAAAGTCTCCACACAACACAGCAAATGTTCCAGCAGCAGGTTTTAAATCAAATAAAATTCCAAAGTCCAAAATGAGACGAAAATGTATGATAATCCTGGAATGTTTGAGGTAATGTAAACACAGAGAGAATGTTCACACAAATGAGGAGGACAAACACAACACGGGCGGGCCAACGATTCTGGACTATATGCTTCGGCTACTTTGGTGTAGAGACAAGAAACTGGAGGCTCATTCCTCGAGGGTCCGGAAGGCATTCTGCATGTCCTCCAGTAGCTGTGCATATTCTGCCCTGATCTTAGCTTCTCCATCTTTAACAGGGTCCTGAGGAAGACACACAACAACTTCATTTTTCCAATGTAAATTCCTAAAATACATAACAAATCAAACCAAAACTAAATGTACCTTGAACTTCATGGAGCTGACCCTGTATAGGATCTCTCCCATGTGCTCTCGGATCATGGCCCAGGTGATCCGGTTGTCGCTCTGAGCCGTGGACTCCACTGCGTGTCGGGCCATGTCGTAGAACGCAATCATGTTTGAGAGGATGCCAACGGTTTTGTAAAAGGGGCAGAACCTGCGTGTGGAGGACAGAGGAATGTGTGAACCTTATCAGTTATGTAACAATCACATGAAGGAAACATTCACAGACTTGTTCCCGTCGTTTCCAAGCAGATCAATTTATTGGTTTATTTGTATAGCACAAATCAGCAACAAGGCAGTTCAAAGTGCTTTATATAGTAAAAAATTATACAGTAATCCAGGTCTGCTCTCCATCCCCAGAACCAGAACCAAACGAGGAGAAGCAGCTTTCAGCATCTATGCACCACAAATTTGGAACAAACTTCCAGAAAACTGTAAAACAGCTGAAACACTGACTTCTTTTAAATCTCAACTAAAAACCCACCTGTTTAGAATTGTATTTGAAATGTAATCAATTTTGTAATGATGTAAAGCACTTTGAAATGTCTTGCTGCTGAAATGTGCTATACAAATAAAATTTGATTGATTGATTGATTGATGAAACAAGCAGTAAACATTTTATTTAGTCAAATGCCATGACCAAAATCATCAAGAATAATCATCAAATATATTGGTCAATGTTCCCTTTATTATTAATCCAAGGAGGGTTTTTAGCCCTGATTTGATCAGCATCTGTGTATCATTAGGAGCTGATAAAACATATAATATAATATGTAATATGTTTAAAAATAAAAAGTAAGCAACTGTAATCAAATTTAGAAGCACAGAAAAAGTATGGCACTCATTGGAAATAACTTACTGAGACTAAAGGTGATTTACATCATGCAAGTTGTTCAGAAATGTATTCAACTTGGAAAAAAAGACGAAGGTATGCCACCCCAGGTATACGTATGGCAAAATAAGTACCCATAGTTAAGTTAAAATTTTAAAAATAAATAAAACTAGTAGGCGTTCTCACCTGTCATACGGGGTGTAGCCATTCTGCTGCAGGAAGTCATCCTTTATGAGCTTAGCTACTTCCAGAGTGATTTTATCAGTCTCAGCGAGAGAAGCCTGCAAACAAAACAAGATCTGTGCTTGTTGCATTCACACGGTCAGCAGCCATCAGCTGACCCAATGTTGGTCAGAATAAAAAACACAGGATCAGATCACGCTCACTGTTTAGTCACTGTGTACTAACGCATCAGTCACATGTAATAATTGCACGAAAGAGATTATGCATCGCTTCCCTTACCACACAAGCTGCAATTCATAAATGATCAACAGTTTTTAATCTGAGATTTGGTCACATGTTCTACCCTCTTGGTCGTCCTTACCTTGCCTACAAGCTGCACGATTTCAGCCAAGTCCTCCTCCTCCTGCAGAATCTCCTTCGCTTTTGTACGAAGTGGGACAAACTCTGGAAAGTGTTTGTCATAATATTCATCCAGTGCTCGCGTGTACTTGCTGTAGCTGATTAGCCAGTTTACTGAAGGGAAGTGCTTTCTCTGAGCCAGCTTCTTGTCCAAACCCCAGAAGACCTGGGAAGAACAAATAACGTCTCACACACGTTGAATCAAAAGGAGGAGGATCCACGACTGAGGCACCATAACCAGCAGGATACCTGAACTATTCCCAATGTGGCTGAAGTGACTGGATCTGAGAAGTCTCCACCAGGGGGCGACACACTAACAGGAATCACCAAATTAAAACAAGAGTCAGTCTGATAACTGATACAATGCAGATCAAGACTTTATGTCAACTCAATAAAAAACTAGAGGTAAAGATGATCATTACAGTCATGATGTTAAACGCTCCTTTTAACAAAATTTCTGAAAAGAAAATGTGCTTCTAACAATCTAACATGAATCAGAACTGATTCCAGTTGGGGTCAATAAGTAAAAAAACACACGAAAAACAAGAGCAATAGAAACATCGACTGACGCTCCAACGATGCTGACGCTGCCTTCTCTCTCTGGATTTCCCAGGCACTTCACACGTCCAGCGCGCTCGTAGAAGGAAGCCAGCCTGGCGCCCAGATAGGCAGGATAGCCACTGTCTGAGAGCAGGAGCATTCACATCATCAGTGTTTTTAGCAGCTCTTTAAAGATAAAGGCAATGCTGGTTTTTTTTCTGGTCTTGGTTATCTATGTTGGACAGACAGTCTCTGCACATGTAAGTAAATAAATACCATATGACCAGTGAACTCACCTGCAGGCATTTCAGCCAGTCTTCCAGAAATTTCTCTCAGCGCCTCGGCCCATCGGGACGTTGAGTCGGCCATCATGCTCACATTGTAGCCCATATCTCTGAAGTACTCAGACAGCGTGATCCCTGCAGAGTTATGAACAATATTATTAAATCTAATGGGTGTTTGGTCTACTAACCATGAACCACAAAACACTTTTTAGACAATATCTGTATATTTGAATTATAAAAAAAGAAACATGCTTACAAGATATCACTATCTGATTTTGAATATTATATTATCCGAATGTTTATGATTAACTTAAAACTGTGCAACTTGGGTGAAGGGTTTTACGTATTTTTTCACAAGCAAAACTTTCTCCTACTGTTCTCCAAATGTAACAATCATAATGGTCAAACTCTTCAGTTTATGTTTTATAAGTATACAAGATATGTGTTCAAAATGTAAGGTCCTTGTCTATGAGCGCATTTGCAAATTGTGATATTGCTTTTGAAGTGGTGGCTTCTTCCTTCCTGCATGGCCTTTTAGCTCAAGTCGTTAAAGACTTATTTTATTAACGATAAAACTCTCCTACCAGCTTCAAACACTCCCTGCACAAGGACTTGTTTTGGAGCCAACATGCACACACCTGTATAGATGGAAGCCTCTCGAGCGGCCACAGGCATGTTGGACGTGTTTGCAACCAGCGCTGTTCTCTTCATGATGCTCTCAACTTTGCCATCAACTTCCATTGTAAGCTGTTGAGCAAAGGAAACAGTAACATTACATCAGTTTATGTCGTCTTAACATGACGTAAGGAAGGACATTTCTGATTCACAGCCGACTATAGGAAACTCAACATGTGTTCTATCATATTTAGTTCTGGACTCTCACTAGGACATATATACAAATATAGAATATAGTTGCTTTTTTTTATATTCAACCCAGTGACAGCTTGCTTATTATTCTTTGTCTGTAGAATCTCAAATTTAAGGCGAAAAGATAAAAACCACGAAACAAACAAAAATAAATGCCATAAATGCCTAATGCAGCTACTGAAAACTAAAAGTGGCACATTTTTCTGAGTTTAAAAAGTCTAAAAAGTGTTCCAGTCACAGAAATTGCACATTAAAGCGTAAAAGTTGCTCCACCGACCTCTGGGAAATCCCGCAGCACTTCAGACATTTCATTGCCACGTTCTCCACAGCCCACATAGATGATCACGTCACTGTTGGAGTACTTTGACAGCGACTGCGAGATCACGGTCTTTCCGCACCCGAAGGCTCCAGGTATAGCAGTTGTGCCACCTTGTACACATCTATAGAAAGTTAAAATTATGGATGTTTAAACAGTTGACAAATAAATATTTATGAAACTAATTAATGTGATTAAACATATAATTCAATATCCAAAAAAGCACTCACGGGAAAAGTGCATCAAGAACTCTCTGGCCAGTCAGCAGTGGATGATTGGCAGGTAATTTCTCTGTTACCGGCCGAATTTGTCGTACTGGCCACACCTGGACCATGGTAAACTTCTCCTTTACTCCTTCAAATTCAAGCTCCAAAACAACATCCTGCACTCAAAAAAGAAGATCAAACGGAAACCAATACATCATTTGTTTCAAAACTCTGTAGCGTATTCAGCTTTATGAGCAGCGCTCACAGAAAGGTCGTAGTTCCCAGGTGGAGCCAGGTAGGTGACGGTGCCTCTGTTTCGAGGTGGAAGCAGGAGTTTGTGCTTAATTAAGGAGTTTTCAAACACAGTCCCGTAAATATCTCCGCCTGTGATGTGACTGCCAACCTATAGCCGGGAAAAGAAAAAAAACTAAGAAAATGACTCAGACTAGTTGAGAAATACAGTAGTATTTAAATCCAAAGTAGTAATGGGGAGATTTCCCACCCGAAGGCTCTGGCCAGGAGAAAACTCCCATTTGATGTCTCTGTTAAGAGCGCCGATATTTACTCCTCGTGGGATGTAGATACTTTGAGTGAGGTCATTAATGTCTTTTAGTGGACGTTGGATACCGTCAAAGATGGAGCCCATAATTCCCGGCCCCAGCTCTACGGAAAGGGGTTTCCCCGTTCGGAGGACTGGGTCACCGACAGACACACCAGCTGGAGCATAAAGTTAGGGGAAAACAAACACACGCACAAAGCCAAGGCGATCACAAGATGCTTTTAACACCATTCCATATGTTCCTTATTAAAAACAACTTGACCAGTGGCATTTAATGTAATGGAAGGTTTTTGTGGCAGTAGAAAGGATACACGTCTCTTCATACACCTGGATGGTCGCCATGTCACCCTCTAAACGAATGATTTCTCCAACCAGCTCGCTGTGGCCGACACGAACCAGCTCATACATGGCAGCTCCAGCCATGGCAGTGGCCGTCACCACTGTCAGTGGCAGAAGCAGGAATGAAAAAAACAAAACAAAAAAATACTCACTAAAGAACAAAAATTTTTTTTTACAATTATTTCTATTTTCTACATCTACCTGAATGCCGCTTAAGTTTGCCTATTTTAAATAACACAAAAAACCCAAACTAATCAAACTGATCATTGGATTAAAGTCCGACCGTTTTATGGTCATAATTAAAGGGATTGTTTAAGCCTCGTTATTACATTTGCTGTTGATAAATAACTTGTAGCAGAATTATTAGACAAAACACAGCTACTCTTTATGACACCATTGTAGTCGTGTTTGAAAAGTTGGGCAGACCTGGTCCTGAAACTCCATGAACATATCCAAACTGGCTTTCTCTCTCCTCATCCTGGATCTTAGGAAGCTTTGACGTGTCCATAGTTTTAATTTGCGTCCTGCAAAGAAACCCGGGGAGGTCAAGAGTTGACAAAGTTCATTTAATGTGACACAATCAGGCAGTTGAAACCGTTACATCATTTTAGAGTAATGAAAGTCATCGCTGAGTACGGAGAGGCTTAAGTTACGCAGTATCTGATCACTTGTTTCAGTTTTTTTTTTACTTATAGTACAGAATAGCAGAAGGATCGCAACTTCTAAACTTTTGGAGTGTCTGGAAAACGAATAGACAAGTTAAGCAGATCACAAACAAGCCTCAAAGGACAGATGGCTGTCTCATGTTTTGACTTCAAAGCTGATTTGTGCGTGAACGAGTCAGGTGACAAGCTAGCAGAGTCCCGACAGCCATGATACTCAGGTAAAACTAATTCACACAGGGTTGGGGCACCACATCACACAACGCTTTGACGAAAGACAAACATATCTGTGAAACTCACACCAAATAACGTCAATGTGTGAATATTACCTTAAACTGATATGAAGTTGTGCCCAGGTTTGTCTCTACTGTCGCAGGATAAGGAGGAGCTTCCCTGTGCTAATCACCTGCAAAGCACCGGGCTGTCACGGGAAGAAAACGTCTCCATTTTGGCTCAAGCAGCTTCACATTTCCTCCAATAGCACTGGCTGCGTCTTGAGCCATTATGGCGTCTGAAGAAAAACAGTTTCCCACCCTGTGCACTTCCGTCTTTCCACTCATGTATCACAGACGCATTACTGACCTCTGCTGGACAGAAGTGAAAACGCACATAACGTACAGTGCCTGTAAATGATATTCAATAAGAAATAAAAAAAAACAAGACGTAATGAGCTGAAGAACCGAGTAAAGAAAAAGAAAAAACAAACGAAAAAAAAAAAAAAAAAAAAGTGCATTTAAAAGATGTAATGTCTATTTAGGGACGTGAGGAAACGGTTTTGTATTGATCATGAGAAGGTGACACACAAATGTTAGCATAAAATATAAATAAAATAGATTTTAAAATCCTGTTATGTGTTAAAACTACACAGAAAGAGAAACAAAATAAAATCTACATTCATTAAAAAAACCTAGTGTAAAAATTGATCTGAGTGAGATACATAATAATAATAATAATAATAATAATAATAATAATAATAATCAATATAAACCTGGTTAATTTTTGTGAGGGCCAAAAAAGAGAGAAACCAGTGGAGAAAGATGACGTGAAGGAAAAGAAATTCTCATAAAGACGTTTATAAAATATTTATTGGTATTTAATTATTTTTGCAAAACACTTCAGAACAAATATGGGCAGAAACATTTAACAGTTGTGAACAATAGGGCGATATATTTCATACATACAATAATGAACGTATAAACAATTATTTCTGTAAAATTTAGATGGATTTGATCCCACACACACTTCAACTTGTAACATCGACAGTGCCTCTGGTCTGTACAAGTGTTCATTTTCCTGTTACCAAGGCTGCGGCACAAAAAGAGACCATGACACCTTAGAACGACATGGATGACAGCCAGACATGGCATGTATTATTTATATTAGTTTTTACTTTCCTGCAGAGAATTTTCAGAATTTATTTAGTTAAAAAAATGGGTCTGATGATTATAAACTTATAATTCTCATTGACAAGATAAGTTTTTGATTTATCAGTTTTGATTTAGAGGACATTACTGGAATAAAGACAAAACATTTTTTAAGCTATGAAACACATAATTTTGTTTTGTGCATGTAGAAGATGTAAATATTCATCTAATTCATGCATTTCGCTAGAGGTGCAAAATAAGCATGTATTTGCACATGAGATAAATGGCCCTGTCTACACACTAGATGGAGCCAAACAAGTTCAAGCACAATTCAATTTCCTTTTTTAGAGGGTTCCCTAAAAGTACATGTCAATCACGTGCTTCAGCTTATGCAAGGTCAATCTGACCAGTCATTTTCTTCAAACTCAGAATCATCCTCAGAATCACTGTATTCAACTGCAATTCGTCGGGACAGGATGGTGGCCACGTCGTTCCCCACCGGCTCCCTCTTGTTCTGCTGCTCTTGCTGCTCTTGAACTTTCTTCAGCTGGATGCCTAATAATAGAAGAAAACATTAACACACCTTAAATCAGCAAACCTTTTTCACAAAATGATATCAGAGAAGCCATGCTCACCCATCCGAATGGCAGACAGCAGATCACTTCTGGCATCTTTAACCGGTTTGGTTTCTTTGTGTCTCGGTGGGTGTGAGGGCGCGGCCGGGGGAGGCAGAGGTGGAGGAGGGGGACCCGGAGGTGGAGGCGCCATATGTGGCCCCGGAGGAGGTACCGGAGGGAGAGGGTACCCTGGTCCTATGTGCACAGCTCCATTATTCAGTGGTGGTGGTGGAAAGCCAAATGCAGTCTGGGCGGATGGGATGGGTGGGCCTTGGAGAGGAGGAGGGGGAACGGAGCTGTTCAACAGTAGGAAGATTAAAATTAGTGCCACAAACCTCAGCAATATGAAGTTACATTTTGAAACTAGCTTATTTTGGGGGCAATCAGTTGGAAGCTCACATACACTCTTTGCGGGCATGAATGTCATATTAATTTGGTGCTTTAAGCTTGTTTATTTAGATACATTTTTTTCAGAGTTGTCTGATAATTCAAAACAACAACGTTGGTGATATTTATATATAAATTGGGGAGGCATGTTTTAATTTATTGTGGATCATTTCTTAAACCCACTAACAAAATATAATGAGATTGGATTTTTTTTTTAACCATTTCTGATAAGAGAAGTAAATTTATTTAAACTGGGCTTTTTTCCACTCCTTGCATTTTCGCTTTTAAGCTACTCATCTGAGGTGCTGTTTGGTGGAACCCAACTCATCACCTTAAGATTAAAAGGACTTGGTTCAGTTACTTAAAAACAACCCAGGTAATAGTGGGTGTATCTGGGTGAGACACATAAAAGTAGTAATAATAATAATAATCAATAGCTCAAGCCCATCATTACCTGAACACAAGAGTCACTATCCAAAACGAAACAAGCTTTTGACGTTATTTGTGGGGGAAAAAAGCTCCCACTCGAAAAACATCACTTTCAAAGTTAGCTGGCATTTGCACCTGCCCACATGAATAAGTTAAATATTTGCTCAAAATCAGTTTCTTTGTCAAATGAGAAAAAGACTGACAAGTGAAGCATTAAAATGAAAACATACTGTACCCGCAGTAAAACAAGGAGTTGGCAGTAACATGCTGAGGGTTATGTTACATTTCGAGTTGTAGTGGTGCATTGTGGGATATTGAAGGAGAAGAATGTCTATCTACATGTGGCAAGTTAACCTCAAATCAAAAGCTAAACTGAGAAATCTGCACCCAAATCAGTGTTTTATTAAATAATACCAAACACACATCAAAACAAATTTAAGGATGGACATAGCATGCACACATTAAACTTTTGGAATGGCCCTGATCTCAACTTGACATGTTTGCTATTGCCTGAATGCACACTACCACAAACCTCTGTAGGATGAATTCATCCACCACAAAAACCTGCCAGGATATCAGAGAACAAGGTGAAAATATGAGCTGCAAATAGTATGTTTTCACGTTTACCTACTCCTTTCCAAACAGTTTGTTTTGCATGTCTGATAAATTTGGTTAATCTGACATTCAACAAATTAATCTGACATTCATGCTGATGATGAGCGTGTCTAGCTCCTGAACAGCACAATACGTACTTGCAGTCTGCAGCCAGACGTGCAGAACCATTTAATCTGTGTGCAACACGGGGCTCTGCTGCAGCATAAGTTACTCTCTTGTAGTTGACATCGATGCTGTGGTATTCGTGCTCCACAGGTGGTGAGGGATGTGCATTTCCTGGGATGTAATCATGGGACCTGGCATAGTTGCAAACAGCGTGAGCAGGTACTGGAGGGATTGGGTAGTCCAGAAGGTCAGGCCTGGATAAACAATGACAGTGAGGCAGATTATGATGCAGATGCCTTCGCATATCCAGATGGTCCCTCTTTTTTCCGCCCAAAATGCCATATCACAAGCTCAAAACAGAAGGGATGAAAAAGCAAACATGCTGCAGAGGATGTGCGTTGGAAAGTATCCAGTTTCACTTTGCATTTCTGGAATTTTTCACTTTCTGAAATAAAAGTGAACATTTATTTTAAATCCTACAACGTCAACATGAATGGTTTTTTGGAATGGATTTAAGTGATAATAAACATTTAGAGTAGTGAAAACTAAGGCTGTCACAAAAAGCAATAAATTATCATGGTAAATTGAATACTGCTCAATAATTTTCCATTTGCATGACTGCTATTCTCATGTCTGTCACTCTTTCTACCAAAGACTGGACGACAAAAGGTTTCAGTCTGGTGCATTCCATTTTTTGAACAGCAATTTGGTTTACACTTCATTTGTTGCTTCAGGTGTTTTATTTATTCTGGACATTTAAAATGTCTTCCAGTTCCAGTGTTAAATGTTCATTAGAAATGACAGTTTATTGATCTGTCATATATATATATATATATATATAGGCGAATATATATATATATATATATATATATATATATACATATATATTCGCCTACAGAGCGAACCGGTCAACAGAGGATGCTGTCTCCATCACTCTGCACACAGCCCTGACCCATCAGCAGCATCCCAACACCTACGTCAGGATGCTATTTGTAGACTTCAGCTCAGCATTTAATACCGTCATCCCAGACAAGCTGGTGCTGAAGCTACTCGAGGTGGGGCTGCCCGCTTCACTGTGCCACTGGATCAGAGACTTCCTCACCAACAGGCCTCAGGTGGTGAGAATAAGTGGCTCAACATCGTCCCCACTGGTCCTCAACACAGGCACGCCGCAGGGCTGTGTGCTCAGCCCAGCTCTCTTCACCCTGTTTACACACGACTGCGTGGCCATCCACCCCACCAACACAGTCGTGAAGTACGCGGACGACACAACAGTAGTGGGTCTCATTTCAGACAACAACGAGACCCACTACAGAGAGGAGATTCTGCAGCTCACTCAGTGGTGTTCAGCCAACAACTTGGTGCTGAACACAGGGAAGACCAAGGAGGTCATTGTGGACTACAGAAGGTCCAGGAAGACGGATCACACTCCCCTTCTCATAGATGGAGAAGTGGTGGAACGTGTGGACAACATCAAGTTCCTGGGCCTCCACATCACTTCTGACCTCTCCTGGAACACAAACACCTCCCACCTGGTGAAGAAAGCACAACAAAGGCTCTTCTTCCTCAGGAAACTGAGACGGGCTGGACTTTCCTCACGGCTGCTCGTGAACTTTTACAGGGCGATGATCGAGAGCATCCTCTGCCTCAACATGACTGTGTGGTATGGTAGCTGCACAGCACTGGAGAGGAAACAACTGACACGGGTGGTGAGAACAGCACAAGGCATTGTGGGATGCCCCCTCCCAGACCTGGACTCCATTTACACAGACCGGGTCAAGAAGAGAGCTGAATCCATAGCGATGGATTCCAGCCACCCGGGCCACAGACTGTTTGTGCCGCTGCCATCAGGCAAGCGGTACAGGAATATACGGACTACAACAAATAGACTGAGAAACAGTTTCTTCCCCACAGCCGTCAGAGCCATTACTCCCTGCCGCCCCCCCCTCCCACACATATCATAACCTCGCAGTCACACATACATATCCCCCACCCCCACACAGCCATATTGTTCTGCACTTTGCACTGTCACATCATCTGTACTTTGACATAATTGGACCTGCTGCTACTTCTTTGGTGTGGTTGAGTGCCTTTAGTTAATTTAGTTGTATATATTGTTATTATTATTATTGTGTGTTTGCTTATTTATACTGTATATATTTGACCTTTTGCACGGGAGCTGCAATGGAAATTTCGTTGAATTCTGTTCAATGACAATAAATGCTATCTATCATCTATCAGCTATCTATCATATATATATATATATATATATATATATATATATATATATATATATATATATATGTATATATATATACTCTCCCTTGAATGATATAATCCCAATAAATCACTGACTAAATCTGATGAAATCCCTACGCAAAAGAAACAAGATTGAAATCCCATCCTAAGTGAGGTGCTATATTAAATACAGATCTGATTCTGATGAGGGATTTATTGCATGGGTTCAGAAGCCTTTCGAAAACATTTAGTTCGTGCAAAATAAGGGAAAGGATTGCCTGAGAGAAATCAAAACTGGTTTTCGTGCCTGCATTTAAGGTAACAGTGCATACTCTGGTAATATAAATATTTCATTATAAAAAAAAAACTAAACTTTTTTTTCCAGGATGAAAAACGTCATTTGTCATTCATAAAAAGCCTCTGCAACAAGAAACATTTGGCACAATGTAAAATGAAATAATAATAATTGGAATCACATTTGATTTTTCACACTTGCAGCATCTCATCTTTTAAACTCTTTCAAATGTATTTCATCAACCTGAAAGGATTCAGAAAGAAAGGAAAGTAGCAGTTTGAGTTTGAAAAGTTAAGTGTACTATTCTTTAAATTATAACATCAACAAATCTGCATCTTAATCTTTAAGATACAATTACACAACACAGAAAACTGAACACAACCAACACCAAAATTACATGAGTAGATGCAAAAATATAATTTTTTTTCTTAATCACAAACTTGTTTGAAAAAAGGAAGGGAAAGGAAACCCTTGCCTGCCATCAGGAGAGAGAGAGCCTTCTGACGACGCTCCTCGTCGAAGAGTTTTTGGATGGCGGTGATCTGGACGAAGCTCTTTATCAAAAGCCATTATGTTCCACTCTTGTCTGCGGTTTCGAGCCTTCCTCACCTTCTTCACCTCCCGCTGGAGGGTGCTGCTCTCCATACTTCTCTTCTGTTCCTGTGAAAGAGGAATTTAAAGACAACGGAGTGAATATTTACTCAAAACATAGAACACATAAACAGAGCTCTAAACAACGCCGCGCTGTTACCCTTTGCCTTCGCCTTTCTTTCCTCTTGTCCTCGGTGTCCTGAAGCATCTTCTCCTTCCAAAGATCAAAAAAGTATGATGGGTCCGAGTAGAATTTCATTGCGTCAGTGGAGTCCTCCCTGTATTGTATCAAATAAAACACTTTGCAAAGACTGAAAATATGAAGTGAACTGATGGTTGATGTAGAACACATGCAGAACCTGTAAGCTGTGAGGGCACCAAGAGGGGGAGGCCTGTCACAGCCCTCATGCATTTCAGCAACAGAGCTGGGAGTGCTGCCTTTGGACAAAACCTCCTGGTCCTGGACCGCAGTGCCTCGATAGGCCTTCCTCATGTTTATGTCCTGAAGAGACACTGTGGAGCAGCAAGAGCAGAGATAGAAGTCTGTTAAAAATCAATGATAGTAGAAAAAAAGTGTAGGTTTTCAGTGAACTGACCTTCCTCCACGCTGGAGTCCAGTTGGGTGACTTTGACTGCTAAGCGGTCAATACGGTCCTGGAGAGAATTTGCACGACTGTAAAATGTGTTGGCCTCGTTAAAAAGCTCCCCAAACACGTTTTCTGCATGCTTACCTGCAACAGAAACACAAGGAGAGGCAAAAGAAATTCTCACTTCAATAAATAATGAAAAAGAACGAAAATGCAACTTTACAGAGTCAATACGCTGCAATGACACAAAGTGTCATCTTTGGCAGAAAACTTTGGGCAACCCTGAGCATCCTCTGCCTGACACTGTCATGGACTCTTCAGTTCAAGGCCTCTTCAAATTTACTGTAATACAGACAATACAGCTACAAGAGATCCTTCCTGCCCACAGCCATCACCATCTACAACAACTCTTTGAAGAACCTTGAATTAATTTGATTTAGAAAGATGTTTAATTCACCTTTGGGATCAATACAGTAATTTTGAATGTGAATTGAATTGAAGGAAAAGGTATTGAGTTACTCCTTATGCAAATTGTGTCGTGCTCTGTGGCCTGTTTGCATGCTTCCACTACCACACCTCCAAAGCACTTAGTGTGAAAGCTATCCTTAGACTGTCAGTGTTTAGGTCTCCACCCACCTACTCTCCATCTTTGCCTGTTGGACAGAGCTTTACGGTAAGCTCTAAGCCTGAGTTACTTCACTTAATCCCCACACACAGAAACACCCCTACACACACGCACACACTGTGATCAGGCAAGCCATGTTGCAGATGTCCATGAGAGAATTTGCTCTGTTTAAATTTTTCTTTCTTAATCCGTCATATTGCAAAGAGGCAACCCTCACGGCAGGAAAATGTCCCTGCTACCATAGTTGGGTGATAACTAGTTATATTTATTAAATTACATCTACTTGAGTGGCTCTTTTGAAAAATTGTACTTTTAAGAATATTTTTATTACACCGTACCTTTTACTTTTACGTGAGTAATTTTTATGACATATCGTTACTCTTACTTGAGAAAAATTTCTGGATTCTCTACATACTGAATGAAAAACAAACATGTTTTAACCAAAAATGCACCAGACACACACCTGCAGTTTCTATTAAAGTTTCATAAGTTTTTTATGGAAAGAAATTGATTTAGAAAACAACATTTTTGCTGATTTTGTTGTTTTTTTGTTACTTATGGTATATGAATTATTTTGGTCTGTCTGATTATCCATCCATCCATCCATCTTCTGGTCACCCTTGTCCCTAATGGGGTCGGGAGGGTTGCTGGTGCCCATCTCCAGCTACGTTCCGGGCGAGAGGCGGGGTACACCCTGGACAGGTCGCCAGTCTGACGCAGGGCAACACAAAGACATACAGGACAAACAACCATTCACACACACACTCACACCTAGGGAGAATTTAGAGAAACCAATTGACCTGACAGTCATGTTTTTGGACTATGGGAGGAAGCCGGAGTACCCGGAGAGAACCCACGCATGCACAGGGAGAACATGCAAACTCCATGCAGAAAGACCCCGGCCGGGAATCGAACCCAGGACCTTCTTGCTGCAAGGCAACAGTGCCACCAACTGCGCCACCGTGCAGCCCGCCTGTCTGATTATGTAATTTTGAAATATTAAATGATTGATAATTTGATCAGTTACTCTGTATTTTAGTATACTTTTTACCAAATACCTTTTTGCTCTTACTTGAGTAATTTCTTGGGTGGCTATTTTTTTACTTTTACTCTAGTAAAAAGTAGCCACTAGCCAGGTAGTGCTAGCCTTACTTGAGAACAATCTGTCTGCTACATACTTTGAGTTACATCCAATATGAGTCATCAGGAAATTGCAAATTTCATTTTGCATCCTGTTGGACGACAGTCTACGATATTCTGCATTTTTAGCTTTTATTGCTACTCAGATGAATGTATATAAATACAGGAAGATGGTACATTACTTGTGAAATGTGTGGGCTATAAACTATAATGTATGTAGTTTTCCTGTGTGTTTGGAACTTGTATGCAAACATATAACATTAAAGTCATTCATTGATTAGAAGTTTCAGGTCGTGTTTATGAGACATAAACACTCCTGGAAAACCACTAATTCAAGGTTAAGATGGCCTCTGAACAGATATCGTTAACATCTGGGACCTTACTCAGACAGCTGAGCTGACGGATGATGGCAGACAGCGAGTTATTTGTCACACATTCCAGTTCGTTGCCAATCCCATCAGGCACTGCACCTTGGCACAGGTGACGAGGCTCAATGTTTCTCTTGATCAGAGGCATGACCCCTTCTCACATCTCAACGACTGCCTGGTGGGGATGGAAAGGAGGCAAAAATCAGCTCTCCAGACAAAAACCTGCAGTAGATTTTGTATTTATAGCATTTATGTTTTGGCACAATTTGCTTTTCTTCAGTAAAACACAAACAATAATCTCTTATTGTACATGCAGCTTGTAAATGCACCCACTGAAATGATTCATTTGTAAACAAAAATAAGGAAGCTAAAGTAAGTAAATTGACCTTGAAACTATGTAAGTCAGATGTTTATAATACATGAGTGCATCCAAGTTTATTGCACATTACCTATGTTTTTTTTGCTAGTGATTTAAAGTTTTAATCAACATCCACTGAGTCATTTTGACCCATTAACCTTGATTGGGGTCAAAACAAGGTTAATGATTTTGACTTGTGCGGTTTTGTATACTGCATGAGCCTAACAACTACAATTTGGTTATTGCTTTCTGACAATTAATACTTTTTACTTGATGAATGTCAGACAAATATTGTGCATTTAAACACACAAACATTTCTTATATAATAAATACAAACATGGTGGTTCATAGATGCACCTTGAGAAAAATGATCAGCAATGATGCTAATGTTTAAACAGTTCTATGAGCTCTTACTAAAAATTTCTCATTTTTAGATTTTTTTTTTAGGTTAACAGAAAAATCTAAAGTTTCTTTGTCTTTCCAGATTCAAACAATTATGAATTTTTGAAATATAATTTTATGATTTCATAAATATCTATGGAAGACAAGACATTATTATTTTTTTAACTTCAAAAATAAATATTTATTTTTCTTGTTTGTTCTTAATAAAATAAGGCTGATTGATGCAAGATTTTTTCAAAGGAATTTGAAAACATGATTTTTATTATATAAAAAGTGTCAGATTTTGGACACAAAAATGTCAATAAAGAAACAAACTTCCTCTTTTCCTGAAAACACATTATAATAATAATTAATATTTTTATGGTTCCATCTATTTTCCCTTTTTTCCATTGTATTTGCCTTTTTTATCTATCTATCTATCTATCTATCTATCTATCTATCTATCTATCTATCTATCTATCTATCTATCTATCTATCTATCTATCTATCTATCTATCTATCTATCTATCTATCTATCTATCTATCTATCTATCTATCTATCTATCTATCTATCTATCTATCTCTCTCTCTCTCTGTCTCTCTCTCTCTCTCTCTCTCTCTCTCTCTATATATATATATATATATAGAATGTATATATATATACATTATATATACAATGTATATATATATATATATATATATATATATATATATATATATATATATATATATATATATATACATTGTATTATGTATACATAATATAATACATTCTATTCTATTCTGTTCTATTCTATTTTATTCTGAATAATATAAAATGTATCCAGCTTGCTTATTTTCTTTTAAGCTTACTTATAAAGATCCCAAAACTTTCAAATTTCTTAAGCTGTCCTGAGTAAGCATCTTAGTAATTATTACATCTCCCTGACTTTTAAAAATACACAACTAGCTAACTATTTGAACACTTTTAGTCAAAGGTGCTCGTAAACAACAAGACTTCCTACCGGTGAACTGCTGACCTTTGCCTCTATCCTGGAAAAGTGTTCTCGATGGGCCAGATTGTCAAGGGCTATTTATCCTGTTTTCTGTCATCAAGTGAGGAAACAACTGTCAGAGGAAGAGCTGTTTCAGCCAAGTCAAAGGAACTATCCAATATGTGAACAGCAATAGTAGTCCTCTGCAGCACAATTCACTAACAATAAATCCCTACGTCCAAATAACAGCATGAGCCAGGAGAGGATTACCCAGTAGATTTACTCCCAGCGTCCAATCACAGGCATCATGGCTGGCCATGTTACATCCAGCTTCATTTCAGGCTGTGTTAGTAGTTTTTATATAGCATAGTAATGCAATCTATGAATTTAAGAGCATGGAGCAACTCAATACTTTTACATAACACATTAAATTAAGTTGGGATCTGCTTGTGCTACTGCTATTATATCTACTGCTGCATGCAACAGAACTTTGTTATAACCAATTATTCAATTTAACATATAACATACAAAACATAAAAGTTTTGGACTTCAGTACTTCATATTGTGGGACCTTCAAATCTTTCTGCTCTCTTTGCATAGGCAGCAGGTTGTCGCTCTAAGCTGGTCTATTATCATCTCCATGGGGATGACCTGGATAAATAAAGAAACCAGACACTTTCAATCTGATTTAGGAGTCTGCCTTTCCTCACATCTGGCTCATACTACATCCTTCGTCATGTAGTATTTGCAAAACATGACCCTTAGAACCTGTGTTTTAGTTAAGATGTCAAGGACAATTCTTAACTTGAAAAAATATTTCAACTGTATATTTTCACTTTTAAAAAAAATAAAATAAAAAAATAAATATGCATGTAGTATCTTAATTAAACAAACCTAATAGGAATGTTGATAATATTGGTTAAATATTAGATAAATGAGTTATTTCAAGATAATAAATAACAGCAAAACTGAAATAGTCCTTTGCTTTCTATCTTTCTTTGTTTCTTTTTTTCTTTTTGTTTTCAATTAGACCTTTTTATTTACAGTAATGCGAGTTTCTAAATTTTACTGACAAACAAAACACGCACAGACACATGTCAAGTTGAACTGCAGTTGCCATGGTAACACATGGTTACCTCTGGAAAACCTCCAACTGTTAATTTTGCAGTGCAGCGGTTTTCAGGTGATATAAAGTCAAAGATATAAGGAGGTAGGTAATACCTTTGAATTATTTTGATATCAAAAGAATGTTTTTTTTTTTTCCCTTTTCGTATTAACATGTATTTTCATTTCAGGCGGGCCTCAGCTAAATTGATTTAGCAGTTTGTGACAATTCTGAATCCAGCAATAACGGCTCTAAGATGGACCCTGGCTTAAATGGTGAAACAAGGAGTGCTTTTGTTATGTCAAATGGTTTGCATAAAATGATGTACTTTTCTTGAAAGTCAATCCTGTAATCCTTTTTAATATTTATAGACTTTTTAGAGGGTTGTTTGAAGACGCATTAGTTAATGTTTTAGACTAAACAAAATTTCTACCACAGCAGTCCAAATGAGAGATCCAATAATGGAAATGTACCTGGGAAAGGACAGGAGACAGTCAACACTAAACATACCAGCGGTAGAGTTTTGGACTACGCTGCCAAGTAAGTGCAGAGAGAGTAAATGAGAGCTGAGTAAACTGTGGTACGTCGGAGAAATGGCAATAACGTGCCTCTCTTTTGTTCTTGAAAGATTCTCTGACAGGTCGAACTGAGTTCACAGATTACAAAGAAAGGAAAACAGAGCTAAGGGTAACCGAAAAAACTTCTATTAAAACATAAAATAATCTCAAAAATGAATCAAAAAGATAAACCCAATAGAGTAGAAAACGTGTGGAATAAATATTAAATCCAACCTGAACTCTCTATGACTGTCAATGGGAATTTAAATGAAAACAAAATCTTAGCTGTTATGTTATGGAGTCAAAATCAATCTAATACATAACCTGAAAGATTTATGTCAATATCTTGGTACAAGCTAATCAAAATACACACATTGTTTCAGCTGGTTTGACTAATCAGTAAAGATAATGAAATGACCAATTAAACCAATTCACTGTTTTACATAAATACACACAAATGTTGAAACTCTCTGTGAAAATCTAGACACTGTTGGGTAACTTGATGAAATCATTTTCTGTTGACCGTAGGTTTTTGTATTTCTGGATGCATTTTAGTTCCCTCCGATGTAAAACCGTGATTTCACAAAGTCTGTAACACACAAAGAGAAAAACAATGTTTTATGTTGATAGAGACTTTTGAGTCCAGAAAAAAAAAGAATTACAAGAACATCTTTGTGAATAATCATAATTTTGGTCTTAGCTGTTTTGATATTTCAAAGTTTTATAAAATAAATACATTAGTCACATTCGCATTAAAGGCAGCAACAAAATTTTTTTTTTAAAAACTAGCTTTCATGGAAAACAACTTCTAACTGGTCTCAGCAATGATTAAGTCAATCAAGAGTTTTGCTGTTCAATCTAAGCCATTTCTGTATTTCTGTGCCTTTTCCTGCTTGTCGTTAGACATATTGAAGTGCTGATTTTGCTGACATTCCCATGTCCTCAGGTTGAACTGGCAAACTTAAAGAAAAAGACAGTTGACCTGGAGAAACTCATCAGGCCACTGGAAACAGAAGTGAAATGCAATCAACATTTCTGTGAGAAAGAACTTGACCACATGAGGAAGTTCATCACACGAATTGAAAGAAAACCCATTGATGCAAAAAACCTGTGAGTAATAAAAAAATCTGTGGTTAGTACTGTTGGTTTAACAATATTTTTTTCAAGATTTTGCTGAAATTGTGACCATTGTTAATGTTCAACAACAGATTTGAAAATGCCATCAAGTCCAAACAGGAGAGCAGTTTTACACTGGTGAAGTGTTTGGAGGAAGTGATGATTGCCAAAAGGTAGAAATGAGAAACGATCAAAAAAACACAAAAGTCTTGCTTTAACAGATGCAATCTCTTGTGTGCGATTCTAAATCGGGTCTCTCCTCTTTGAAGTGAATTTGACAGGGTTGAGGATATCCTCAATAGACACAAGTGTTACGCAAACGTGTTGTTCAATCTTGCACCTCAAGAGTGGCAGGAAGCCAAGGAAGCTGAAATATTGAAAGCTAAAAAAACTCGGGAGGAACACATCACTGAGCCTGAAGAAACTGCAGACAGCCAAAGTAAACTTTTTTTTTTCACTTGTACTAATTACCTTCCTTATTGGTGTTTGAATTTCGTTGTCCTTGTGACAATGACAATAAAGATTTATCTTATCTTATGAAAACATTAGCCTCCCCAAATTTGTTGTAAATATATTATATACGTCTGGTTTTTGTTTTTCGAGTTCAAATGAAGCAATCCTTTAAAATAAAATATAAATATAAAATAATTGGCACCTATTTTTAAGACACACACCGGAAAACAGTAAAAAGAAAAAAGAGGGATTGGCGCCATCTAGTGGGTATATAAAATAAGAACAAAAACTCCTGACAATCGATGTAAAAAAACTATTTTTTCTGTTCAAGAACAAATGTGTGGATTCTTGTGTAGCTTGATCTTTTAAGGCAAATTTCAGAACCTGACACAACAATTTTAAATTTTGTCCAAAAAATGTTGGCAAATTTCAAGTATACAAAACACACTGCTGAACAGACTCGAAAATAGTAGCAAAAAGTATCCCTCAGTTCTCTTAAAGGTTAACTTTGCAAGTACATTTGGGAAAATTATTTGTGCATATAGTGATTTGAAGTCTATGAGGATCCCTGAACTAGCAATGAAAATCTCTTCAGACATCAAATGTTCTTCAAGGCGTAAAATAAACAATACAGTACAAACAAGGTTATATTTTCTTTGCCGTACAAATAAATGCTGTACATCTGATGTTAATTTAGGTGTGGAAGCAGCTCCGACATCCAGTTCAGATAAAATCCTGCCTTGGGAGACAACGTCGCCCACGCCACAGACAGACACACAGTAAGTTAACACAGTTAATCAACTTGTTTAAATTATTATGGATCTCTGCCTCCTAACCCATAATCTAGCACATGCAGTCACATTTGTCATCGTTGTGAATCAAAAGCGACAAACGAATTAATTATTTAATTATTATTAAATTAAAGCCGTACTGAAACTGACTGTAAAGTTTTCATATCTGGCACATGATGTTCAATAAGATCAGGATATTGGCATACTTAAAAGCAAAATTTAAAGCAGAAAAGGCATAGCAAAATTATATATATTGATTATTAGAATGAATTCAGTATAGGATTGAGTAGTGGTATTCAAATTGTATTTCAATATTTGTTTTAGTACAAAAAAGGCAGCTCATTTAAACAAAAAAATCCATTATTATCATTAGTGGTCGTAATTAGTGTCAATCAGTAATCGTGAACAAACTATTTTTACAATATTATTATTGTTGAGTTCTTAAGAGAATTAGATATTTTTTAAACATCTAAAATGTCTAAATATTAGACATCTAATTTTTAGACATTTTAGAAATTTTAGCATATATTGTATTGTTTTTCTTAAATTGGAACATCAAATTTGGAACCAGGAGGAGGCTTAAGTAAAACTATCATGTTTTCACAGCATGATAATTAAAATTTTGCCTCCATATCTTTCAACGGGTGAGGCCCATTTATAAACTACTTATTTAGTATAATTTTTACTGACTGATATTAAGATTTTTTTCATCAGTTTGATTTCTTTTGCATTTTCAGATCAACAGATTCAGCTGTGCCTAATGACAGTGACAGTGACGATGACGAGGTTATTTACAACCTAAATCAGAGCTCAAGACAGAAACACTTCCTATTTTTTATTGTTCAATGACCCAGTTTGGTTTTCCTCCCCTTCTCTTTGCAGAGGATAGTCGAGATCTACTTCACTGATCCTTTTGAGGTTGTGGTTTTACCATCGGAGTTAACTGACCAGATCCTTTCTCTGATAGAAAACGCCACTGAAATGGATAAAATACTGGAGCAGACCTTGGACACCACCAAACTTAAAATGTGAGAATGTGAACGTTTTATTTAGGAAGTCATTTTAGACATACCAGTATTATAGCAAAACACTTCAAAGAAGAGGCATAGGACACATACAATTTTCAGCGGCATGTGGTGATATGTAAATTTAAACCAAATGCCAAGTAGATGATAGATATGAAAGACACATAACTCCAAAATCTGCTTTCTATTTGTGAAGGGAAGAGGACGAGAAGAAACTAACACAGCAAGAAAGCAACTTGGAGAGCAGAATTGAAATGGAAAAGAAGAGAGCTGTCGTGCTCAGAAAGCAGGTTCAGCTCCATAACTCATTAGAAACAAAAGACGAGGTAAAGAAAATCAGCATGGGAAGTTTAGAGTGCTGCAAAAAAAAAAAAAAGTCCTATCAATGTCAAGTATAACTCTCTTCTTGTTTATCACAGGATATACTGTTAGAAGCTCTGGGTAAGAAGGTAACAGAAGTTTACCTTTGCTGCTTCGAGAGTCGGATTATCAATCAAGCAACTTTGGAAAAGCTCTGCTGTGTTGAGCACCGTATGAACCTCTTGCTCCAGCAAATTGAGAAAATCCCTAGAGATATGTTTGAGACACTGTGGGAAATCAAGGATGGAGAGAGGAAAATAAGGTTTGTTTCCCTCACTATGGGAAAGCATTGTAAAGTCAGATTTACATGCAATGTCTTCCAAAAACATTTATTTCTCTTGCAATGTTACTACAACAAGCTTGACTGTTTTGATTGGGATTTTATTTGATAGAAAAACAAAAAGAGTGTCCATTTCCCAAACACTCTTATCCTTATAGCATCACCAGGGGGGCTGGTGCGGATCTCCAGTAAATTCCTAACCAGTTAAATCTTAGTGTAAGTGGTTAAGAAACTTGACCCTTTCAATGAAAACAATAAAATAAAATTTAGAAAGAATTTCAATATCAAGGACTAAAATTTGCCATCTAGGATAAGTGATCTTTTTTGTGAACTTTAGTTTAACTGTCTGTCTTATGGCACCTCTTCCTATTCCAGGGCGCATGAGGAAAAGCTCCGGGAGGAGAGAGAGAAGCAGAGAATAAAGATGAGCAAGTGCATGAGAAGAGCTTCGGGAGAGATCAGGAAAGTTGTGAGTTTCTCTAAAATGACAAAAACAACCACTGATACTGTCTAATCAGTTTATATCAGTATAGTAAATGTAGCGGCTAAAATCCTATATTTTAGGCTACTGGTTGTTGTGCTTGAAGGCGCTGTTCTTACGTGCGTTCAGTAGAGATTTACCATGCCGATCTTTAGTTTGACTTATAAAAAGGTCATTTATTGTACAGAACAATGTCCATTGTTTGCTACTTCCATGTAGTTACACGTAAATTCGACATCAAAACCTAAACCAAACACAGTGGAAAACTGTTGCCTCTTCCCATTAACAACACCTGAACCGAATCACGGTTGACCTTAAATACCCATCCCCCATCAGACACACAGAACTCAAAATGAAATTCGCCCCCTGGTGGCGATAAACACAGAAAAGGATATATGGCTCCTGCAGTACAAAATGCCAGAATGTATTAAGTGTGTTATATATAACCCATTCAACGTAAATATACACTTTGAGAGTTATCCACCGCTGATTTGCTCTCATCAGACAGTTTGTTTTTTGTACAAACATTTCTCAAGCCTCCCAGTTCGACCCAAAATATATACATGGTTTTATTTAATTTATTTTAACTGTAAAAACTAAGCGTTTTATTTATTTATTTTTTTAGCCTGGAAGAAAGATCATGCAAAGATGGAATCCTGTCCGAAAGAAGGAAGAAGTTATCGATGATCCTGCTCCTCTTGAGGAAATAGACCCGTTAGAAGAGCTCTACACTGACTGTGATTAAAATCTTGCATATGAGGTTCTCTTTCTTGTGCTGCAGCTGAACAGAACAAAAGGGAAGGAATTTGTTTATCTCATTTCTTTTTGTGTTGTGACCTGAAAATCTGATATATCTGCCATAGATTTGGAATAAACATGAATATTTAATATTTGAAAAAAATAAAATAAAATAAGGAAAAGTTAAGTCGAGAATGTAATGCAATTTTGAATGATAATATGTAGAAACCCTGATTATCAGTTATAGCCAAGTAGCTTCTTTCTATATGCAATTCATAACAAACCTGCGACCTTCTCACTATATTTGACATGGGATAATTTCATTACTGTTTTTGTGATTTCACCTTCATGTTCTCTGTTGATTGTGAGTGATTTTGTCTCAGGTTTCACTCAACTGAACCCATAAGAAACCAGTTTTCTAAGCACTTAACTGTAACATTAAATCAAACCTATTAATTTAAGCAACTAATTTGTCTAGAAGATTATATGGCTACTTGAGATAAAATTATTTTCTTTTTAACAAAATGTTCCCAAGGAGAAGACGTTTCTATGTGAATGTAGATCTGGACATGGGACTTCAGTTGGATTTTGCAGTCATAATTTACAGTGAGCAGTATTTTTTTTTTTTGTTCCTTCTGGGAACTTGCAGGGGGAACTCTGAAATAATTTAAAACATCACTTTTAAAAGCTTAATTTGTTGTAAGAAAGCTTGATTTGTGTTTCTGTGATGAGCATATGCTCTGTTTCTCAAAAAAATGTCCAGTTCCTGTGAATGAATGCACTCAACCACATCCCCCAGGCTGTTCATGCAGTTAGATATCTGGCAAGGCATAAAAGTTAACATTTCAAGTCTGCGCATGACCTGGGTACACATATGCTAAGTATGTTACAAAAATATCCAAAGCAAAAGGAGAATTTTAAAAAAGTCACTGCTTGGGGAGAACATTTCTGAACAAAGTTTCATGGTTAGTCCCTGTTCTGTTTCTGTGCTGTACTTTAAAAGCCATTGTCTATTTCTGAGAGTTTTACTGGCATTAAACCTGGAAACAACATTTTACCCCCATGAGTCTTCCATACTACAGAAAACATCATAATCTCAAAGCCAGCTCAGGACTATTAACCCCTGTGCTACAGTGCTTACAGTCCTCGTTTTCATCATCATTGACCCTGCTGGTGTCACATAATGTAGCCAACAACCAGTTTATCCACTTACTGCACATAGGCATTAACACATACACCTCTACCCTCCATTACACACTGAATGTCCCTCTTCTGATATTTGTCCTCCTATTATGGCTTTCTAGTGCTATTTTATAATGACCACAGCCAATACCTTTCCCAGTTATTACCAGTAAAGACTGAGAATTACTCAGGATTATCAGTTAACACTGTGGTCTTCTTTTCATGTTTGCACTTGCCAAAAATGTTTTAATGTATATCAATGTATAACATGTTAAAAAAAATTTCAGCGCCTTGCAGGAGAGTAACTCAAACCTCTGTTTGCTTTATCAGGATTTTAGATGATAGACATCAGCAAACTGAATAAATGATTTTCACCAGTATATAAGCATTGTTCAATTCAATTTCAAAAAATAGAAAGAGCATGACAACTGGAAACCTTGCGTTGGACTGGCGACATGTCTGTTGTGTATCTTGCCTCTCACCTGATGATCGCTGGAGGCAGGCACCTGTCTCCCTGGAGACCCTCCAACGACAAATGTGCGAGATAACAGATGGATGGACAACTGAAAACCTAAAATATAGCCAATATTTATTATTTTGTGATCATTTAATGTGGATAATGAATTTTCTGCTTTTACGAACCACTGAAATTCACCAAGCGTTATCATTACAAAGCTATCAAGAAGTTTCCCCAACTGTTCTCTGTCTGTTTACAATGGCTTTTTACAAAACTTAAAATTTTCCCATAGCAGAGCTCTGCACCAGAGGAAAAAAAAAATCAGCAGCAGCTTAAGGCTGTATCAAAAGCCTCACAGTTCCTGAGCAGCCATCTTTATAGGGGGTGACTCTTAGAATGCCTCAACTTGTTTGTCTCATGGTTTAAGTGGTGCACATAGCCATGGAAAGATCATTAAATCTCTGTTTTACCACTTGGCTTAATCCCTGCAACAAAAGGGGAAGATACAAAAAAAAAAGGGGGAAAACGCAGAGAAAAAAAAGTAGTGAGCGAGATTAAGTGAGAACTTGATGGATCTAAACTGACGGCTCTTCTTCCCAGCGTTGCTAAGGGGAGTTAAGAATCCCGATATCACATCTCCTGAAGAGTGGCTGCCGATCGGCCTTTCCCTGCTACTCCCACAGCGGCCGGCCTCTCTTGTAGTGTCCGCAGCTGAAGCCATCTGCCGGATTACCCAGCAGGATGTGTTTTTATGGAGAGCATCCCATTCATATCCTGCCTGCAAAGGTTTACATTAAGGTTGAACTCGGGTGCACTTACAATGGCAGATGAAATGGGCTCTGTCCTCCTTACAGCACCCCTCCCCATCTTCTCACTGTTTGCGAGACTGATAGCGGGGTGGGTTGAAAGGAGCTGCTTCACCGTGGCATGAAAGAGGATCTCATGCAATGCCACTGTCTGCTGCTGATTCTTTTTCAGCCGCTGACAATGACGTGATGCCCAGCATGAAAAAAACACTCGTGCGTGCCAAGTGCGATTGTTTCTCCTAATAGGCATCAACAGGCCAACTTCGCTGTGTTACCATACAGGTGAACTCATTCCTGGGAAAATGTTTTTTTCTTTCTTAGCCTCGTAGGCGAGATGGCGTCCCCCTTTTTTCCTCAGCCTAAAGGGATTAGTCGTGCCAGTGCTACCCCGGCTGTCACGGTACTGTCTACTTCCCATCTCTCTTCTGGGCCTCTAATGTGATTAACCCATTCCCTGTGGTCCAAATGGTTCTGGATAGTGGGTAGAGGCACAAGGAGGCGGATGGAGTGGAGGGGGCTCCTTGGCATGTTCTTCGCCATGCCTCACTCGCCATTATTGCTACCTTTGTTGGACAGGAAGGAGTGAGGTCGAAGGTTTGTTTGCACGTAAAGAGGAGTACAAGTGCAAGAGGAAGGAATTCATAGACTTAGGCTTGGTGACAGAGCTGATACTGAAACAGTTTTAATCGTTATCGTATACCTTTAACCCCTTCAAAAGCTGAGTTTTACTTTCCCAGCTATGTTTGTCTGATCAAAATCTGTCAAAACTTCCCAGCTGATGGTACAAATAGCCTCCATTTTATCAACAGAGTGGCTTTGGCTTGAACCAGACCTGAATAATTGCTGCTTGTTTAAGTGAAGGCCTTAATGATTACCTACCCCCATCATGTTGTCAAACGTTGGTGTTGTGGGGCTTCGCCTGTTTAACAAATGTCACGCTTATTTTGAACTCATCTGTTGCAGGTCTTCAGAGCCTGTGCTGCTCACAGTAGACAGTAAGCTCTTTGCCAGAGTGAAGAGCCTAAAGCTTTTGGCCAAAGACAGAACATACTATTGTAATCATCTGTACATTGGTTAGCAAGGCTTTAGTTGTTTTAACATGTAGCAACTTAAGTATTACTTACAATTAGTATTAGTTATTAATGCAGAATATCACTACATTTTTTAAGGCATTTTATACAGTAAGCAAGAAAACATAGTCATTTTTTACAGCCATAGTATAATAGTAGATTTTTTGTGACATTATATAACCAATTTTACAATTGACTGATCGTGATCTTTTATTTCTCATCAGTGAATCCATCTTTCCTCAGCTCTAACTGGTCAGGTCACAGCAGAGATGTGTAATAATGAGACATCGGCTCCTAGTGAGTCACATTGGTGGTGTCATGGGGTGACATGAGAATAAAAAAAATAAACCAGAAAAGTTTGGGTCAAGGAAAATAAAAAAGGAGGAAGCATAATCTTGATTATTTAAATTTGTGATTTCCATGTTGTGGATCAGAAGATGCTCTACTACCACAGTGTTGTCTGCCAAGCCCTGGGAGTTTTTTTTACTGGACGATGTCTCTCTAATACTTTGAAAATCCCTGTTATGGACAGTTAGGTTTTCTGTTTATGCAGAAGCTGCAAAATCATTCTACATAGGTATCCATTCAAATTGTATTGGCATGTTAGAACTTTACAATAGTGGACATCAGAAATTCTCACACAGATTTTTCTGATTGGTACATCTCTAAATACTAGCTTACTATGATTAGTTTATTTTTTTTCTCTATTAAACTACAGGGGAAAAAAACAACACTGCATTTTTGATATAAGTGTCTTCCCCCATGCTGTTTCAAGCAGGCCTTCACGTGAGCTCACAGCCACAGTCAGGCGACGCCATGGAGAATTAAGGGTCTTAATTAGTCAGTTGCAAGACAGCAGGTTGGGGGTTAGAGTAGAGTTTTAAACGACTCTCCCTGAAATTACGGTCGAAATTAACAAAATGCACGTCACTTCTGCCTTTTCTAAGAATGTATACACCAGAGGTGTTCTGTTTTTTGTGAGAAATCTGTTTGTGCATTTACATGTATGAAGAGAATACGTTAAAATTTAAAAAAAATATAGTCAAGGAGAATACAATTCAACATTGTGCCTGAAAGACAATACAGTGCATGAGGGGGGTATGATGCCCATCTTGAACAGACTTGGTTAGTTTCCAATCTTGATATCAAACACAGCACCATGAAATGGAAGGTGACACTTATTGTATTAGTAGGGGCTAATGAGTGTCTAAAAGCCTGTGTGACTGTGTGCGCTGAGGAATCTCATCGTGTGCTGGGTGGCAGGAGGAAAGGGCAATGTCTCTGCAAAGTTGTGGAGGCCATGAAGTTCAGAGTTTGAAAAGAAAGAAAGACCATCGCTATCAGAAGAGATTTCAGGAGGCATGGTGAGGTCTTTCTGCAGAGCTAAGACCTAATCTAGATCTAAAGAGGAGAAAATTAGGGAGCAGTTTTATAAGAATCTCTCTTTGGATTGGCACGGCAGGTTTTACTCTACTCAAATCATCAACTAGTTGTATCGTAAGGCAACAAGTTAAGAATTTTAAAACTAGACATTTTTTTGTTCTAGGGTACAATTATGTATATTAAGACAAGTAATTTGGTACCGGTTAATTTAATCATCAACTTATAATAATTTGCTGTAATTCCTGCAGATATCGTTGTGCATTTGCAACATTGGCTTTGCCATATAGTTTTTGAGGCAAAGACAAAATGCCTTTTTACTTATTCTCTTCTGTTTACCCGATGTCCTGGTCTACCCAAACTCCCACTTCTTTGCTAAACAGCTCTGATTTATTGTCCTTAACATAAAGGACAATAAAGAATGTTACTATGCTTCTTCAATCAGTCTTGGCTTTTCAAGAAAAAGCAGGAGTTTCATTATTTATTTTACAGTAAGTAATACAAAATAATGTTCCAAAAATTATCTTATTCATATTTTGGTAGCATTACTGACTCCAGAAAATGTAAAACATTAGGAAAAGTAGGATGTATAAATCCTTATATCTGAAAAATAACTTTTAAAAAAAACAGCGTAAAGTTGTTGACTGAAATATGTGAAGTGAAGTAATGTATTACTCAATTTAACCACAAGGTGGCTATCTAACAAAATAATTGAACATTACCAATCCTTATTTCTGCAAATAGTACTTTCTTTGCATAGCTTTTTAAACCTGACTCCGTTTTAATTTAATTTAGTTCAGTTCAATGTATTTATTTACCATCAATTTATGACATATTTTTCTTTGGTGCATATTATAAAGCAGTTTGTATCAATACAATGCGATTAATTTAGGAATTTTGTTTGCAATCTATATTATGACTATGATTATAAGTAGGATGTGTCTTTTATATTTGCTGGCAATATATAATTTCATACTTTTGGGAATTTCTGAATTATTTAACTCATATGGAATATTCAGTTCTCTGATAATTGTATTTAAAAAGGAGAACGTAAAAATATACTGGAATTAGTGGGGAGCTAATGAACAGAAGCCAAAGTTTGTGAAATAGAATATCTCTTTTTCAGCAGAATGATTGCTGTAGTATTTTGGGTAAATTGAAAATATTTCACTGAATTTGTTGGTTTTCCTGTAAGCAAAGAATTGCAATACTCCAGCATTAAAATAACAAATGCATAAATGTATGGACTAGTTTTTCCACTTTGGTGCAGGCTAACGTTAGCAAAAGAAGGAACCCCTAAAATCAAGTTCAGTATTCAAATAACAAGACATAGTAAAATATGACACAAAGACTCTTTACTTTAATTCTGGAGGCCAATTTCAATGCCTGATTAAACAGTTTCTCAGAAACCTTTGTCCAAAGATCGTTTCTGTTTTCTAGAGAAAAATGTAAAATATTTTAGGTTTTAATTAGATTTGATTAGAAAGAAAACTATTTTTGACCCCCATTGGCTCAACAGACAGCATTAGCACTCCAACAGACTTTGCTGAAGCTGGAATTTGTGTCATTGTCCAGACTTTATGAACAGAATAATTTGTCAGCAGATCACCAATGTGTGACTTCACACATGCAGGCAAACTGGGAAATCTTTGACACAGGGAAAATGATAATGTCGTCAAGCCGAGAGGCTGTCAACTGAAGGCTCATGGCCCACTGGAGATATAATGACATCAAGGATTTCAAATGAAAGTGAGCTCTTAAAGCAGGCCGATCCTGGCTTTACACTTGGTCCACAGGTCAGCCTCAGTGCACTCATCTGAACGTAACTCAGGTTGACACAAGTTGACCTCAGTCAGTAACCCTCTCCTCTGCTCTTTGTTCTCACATTATCCCCTGAGAGTTGTCTTTAACGCTATGCTAACATTCTGTATAAAATGTTCTAATCTTCTAAGCTCTCATTTCTCAACATTTGCTTTTCTATTATTTGTCAGACCTCTTTTAAAAACAGTCTTTTGGAAGGCCTCTGACTCAATCGCTTCTGTTGGTCTGACCTTCAAAGAAAAAGCCTCTTTGGTAGCTAGAATGAGTAGGCTATTGTTAGCTTCACTTAGATATTTCACAACATGAAACATTCCTAAAATGACCAAATTTGTAAAACATAAAATTAAAATCTTAAGTACAACATTTTGCAAGATATTGCATAATCTTCACCAAATAAATCTCTATATTAGGGACTGTCAAAGATTTCAGATCATGGTAAAAGACTTGTACGTTTAGTACTGTTAAACAGAAAGATTATTAGCATTTGAGACCTACAGTATGTTAAAAAAAAGTGCATTTCCAAATTAGCTAAGTGCTTTAATTTGTTCAGTAATAGGCTTTTGTATTCAAGTTAAAACAAACTGAAGATTTTGCTGTTACTTTGGTCAGAATATTTGCTATAATTAAACACACTCACACACATACGCACACACACGCCCATGCCCCTGCTCACCCCCACAAACATGTATATAGAAATGCTCCTCATCTTGGGTGTTAAATAGAGTAACCTAGCCTCCTGTGTTTTAACAATACTTTCTATGGTAGTGGATGCAAAGTGCAAATGTTTGGAAACCCATTAAAATTCTTTTAGGAAAACCCCCCAAAAAAGGAAGAACAAAAAAAGCATCCATCATTTGGAGGTAGCAGGTGGATGATTGTGCATGGTTGACTGATCAGAAATAAAATGATGCCCGAAAGAGCATTCAGGAAAGGCGAGGCCACGTTCCTCATTTCCTAATTAGCGTTCGGATTCTGCTTCCTCGTGCGGCATCCCACATTGTTGCAGGAAACCAACAAAACCTCTGTACCTTTTCAGCAGGGAAAGACTCTTTTTTTAGGGGCCCAACATGTGCCGTGTTTATTTGCTGAGAGTGAATAGGGGGTTGAGGTGTGAAGCTATGAATACTGTGAGGTCATGATGCTGTAAATAAAAATAGGGCCAGATCATAATGAGTGAGGCCGCGGCCAAGGCCCCCGTTCAACTCAAAGAAACTGAACAGAGGACAAAAATACACATAAAAAGGACGTCTGCAACGTAACAACTGCAACTCTAAGACTCTAGAACAGTTTCTCCTGCAGCTTTGCTTTGCTGACTCTGTGGAGGTTTTTAAAAACCAGATAAGAACTTGTTTTCCCAGGCTTTTATGCCATGACTTTATTCTGCTTCCTATACTTGTTTTTGTTTTTAATTTAAATGTTTGTTTTACAGCGTTTTGTGACTTTGTGTTGGTGAAAACGGTTTCATAAACAAACTTTACTTACTTATAGTCCAAATAAGACACTAATTGTTGCTGCTTTTGCTTTAAAATTGGCTCAGAAGATCTTCCTCTGATATATAAATGATCACATCAACCAAAGATATTGCTGTCTTCCAAGCAAGGTAAGTCTTGAAAAGTTGACATTTAGATTTTTTGCACGGAAATTAAAATTGTAACCTAAATCTGATGCTTTTCTTCTCTTTCTAAAAACTTTTATTTTAGTATTTTACAGACATTGTGGTAAAAAAAACCCCAAACATCTAAGATTGTGATTCTTGACTTGATTTGTCCAATTATTTCCAGCACACCAGGATGCCTGAGAAAAACCAAGCAGCTCTAAAGTTACTATATACCAGAATACCCTCTTTAACCTTGAAAATGTATGCGTTCTCATTTTTAAATCGATCATGCAGTTGAACCCTGCAGAGAGATTAGATGGTCATGGAGACAACAGGATTTAACCAGGAGCTTAGTCTGTTCAAAGCTGATGTCAAAGAAGGTACAAATTGTAAGCAGAGATTTCTTTCACTGTCACTTTGTTCACCCAAGCTCACAGAGGAACCAGCTCAATCCTATGGTTATCGTCAACAGATTCGCAGAAGATGCAGCTGACTGCAGTTGCACTATTTGTCCATATGATGTCACTATATATGCAATTATCCTGGATACGTTAGTGCATGCAGCGTAACAGGCTTAATGCGGCACTGACAAAACTTTTCTTCTACAATTTAAAAGTCTCTCCTGCACGTCTTTGAAGACACAAAGCTAAATATAGTTAATCAGACAGTTATATTTGTGAAACAGTATCTCGCAGGAATAGACAGTTCAAATGCAATATTCTGTTTTTGTCTTATTGGTCCAGGGTTTATTTTTAATATATTTTATCTGGAGCTTTTAGGCAAATGTTAGACAATTTTGCCCTTTTTCCTTGCAGTGGTTTTATTGAACCATGAACCCTGACCTTAATTGAACCAAGTGAAGTCTGCAGATCTGTAGATCTATTCTAGATAAGTCAGTGATCACACTTGGGATGATTCACCATTGCTTCATCTTTTCTGGATTTGTGGATATTAGCTCTAACCGTGGTGAGCTGGCGTCTTACAATCAAATGATTTTTTAACTCCTTACAGGCTAATCCATGTCAAAAACTTGATTTAATCTGTTATGTAATTTCTTTAGATCGCATGAATGAGTTTTGTTATTTTAAAAGCCTTTTAGCCTGCTTCAGTTGCTAGATTATATATGATTTCCTAATTCTCCAGGTCCAGGAGTAATCTGATCTGATCTAAAATATTTTGCTCATCGCTATTTATTATTTTAGAAGAGAGACAAATACATTTTCACAGTGTGTTTGAGTAGAAATGTTCCCCATTTTAAATGAAAACAACATTTGGAAATAGGTTTTGATTCTACATTATGCATACTAAAATCAATTTAATGATCTGAAACATTTAAGTTTGACAAAAAACAAATGCATAAAGAGGTAAATGTATTTTCACATAATTGTAGAACCATATGCCATGTATCTAACAGTACATCTTATTGATATTGAAAAATTAAATGTGCTGGTTAATAAATTGCAACAGTCAAAGCCTCTGCAGTGTTATTTAAAAAAGAACGCAGATTCACAGATATTTAAAACATGTTATTCACATGAAATTATTCTAGCCTGAGTTGCATGAACATGAAAAAAACCTGTAAATTGACATTCATTCTCTGACCATCTGCTTTTTCTTACAGAGGAATTGATTAAAACAAACAAAAACAAAAAAGCAGCAACTTTTTCTACTCAACAGACACTGTCACCTTTAAATACCAATAGCTGTTTTTAATCCAAATAAAATCAAGGCTAATGCTTCATTACTGGGTATTTTTACATAATGATCCTCATGCTGCTGCTGTTAATTTTTTTATTAACGCAATTACCGAGCTCTTAGTGGACCGGGTCACAGGGGTCTAATTACCTCTGCGTCATGCCGGTAAATAGTTGGAGGTGTCTCTGAGCAGGTGGCCCTGGAGGTAAGAGGGAGACATGGGGCATACCGAGGCGGGCAATTACTGGGTGAATTTCACTTTAATAAATGTTGAGCTACATTTGGAAATTCAGATAACAGAGCTTTTTGCCTAATGGGTGCAGCACCGAGGCCACTTGAGCAAGAAAATGATCTGAAAGAGGGTTTAATTAACACGAGCTACATGATCCAGGAAACGCGTGACAGAATGCTAAAGTGAGCGGGAGAGAGCGCAGCGCTGGGAGAGGATGAAAATTAGAGGGGAGGAAGAGGGAGGGTGACAAGCCAACTTTCAGAGGTTGCAAGTCTGAAATTTGGTCTTTGTTTTGCACAATGCTAATCTAGCAATGAGCAATAATATAACATGGTGCATAGTTATTAAATAAATGGTTTCTCAGAAATGTCAGTTGTAGGAAATTGAAATTAAAAATACACAGAAATAAACCCGTGTAATGCACCACAGAGGGCACCTGAAAATTTAGCCACAACACAAATTGTTTTGTTGAAATAAAGTTTGTTTTACGACACTGGTTCAGGGTTAAACGTTGCAAACAGTGTTGGATCCTGATGAGTGGGAACGAACATACAAAGTAGTCCAAAGTCAGTTCTCAAAGCGCAGTATCCTGCAGGTCTTAGTTCTCTCCCTTGTGTTAGTCTTCTTCTTTAGATTTTAACAGCAGCTTGCATCCAGTATTGTTGCACTCCTGCCATCTCTTGGATCTTACTTATTCTTCAAATTCTCCTAATGAGCCCAGTACTAACTCTTGTGTCAGTTTCAGCCTCCTCTGCATGTGGATGATCTACAGAGGTCTGCCAACGAGCAATCATTTGATCCAGGTGTGTTTGAACCAGGGAGAGCTCTAATACCGGCCCTGGAGGACCGACTTTGGATCTGCATTCTTCTTCAGTCTGACAGCATAGACACAGAAATCCTCTCCCAGAAATGTCAATCCAAACACCTGGTCAATAATCATACACAGGAAGACAGAGAGGTAAGTGCCTATCAACGAGAAAAAGGCTGGAATTGGTAATCCGAGTTTCAGGCATGGGTCAATGTACAAAGATCATAATATGAACAATGAGAATCAAAAAAGATGGTGAAGCCAAAAAACATGAGCAGGTCAAACACAAGAAGCAAAAGACAAATATTGGAAAACTATTTGCAAAAATGTTGTGGATAATCTGGCAAGGAGGCAGAGGAAGAATGGAGTTTAAGAAGAGGAGAGCGCAGGTGAAGCAGGGACATTAGGCAGAGCACAAGTGTGCTGAATAAACACTGATTGCAACTGGGAGGCTTGGCAGAGAGAAGAAACTTAAACACAAAGGCTGACAGGGCATGGCAGGATAAGCAGGAATCATTACATTCAAGGACTACACATAAAAAAGAAAGGGCAGATTGCAAACAAATGTACACGATAAAATGAAATAACATGTTACAATGTACATTTTGACATTTACACTGAAATAAGTTAAAACAAATCATCCCGCTTGCACCAATCACAGCTGAGCTCGATGTGCCGTGCAGAAGGAAAACCACAATTGTTTTTATATTTCTCATTGTCCACAGGGAAAATTTTATTTTATTAACATTTATGTATTAAAACCTTATTTGGGTAAAAAACAATAAAATAAATAAATGTATGGTTAAAAGCAAATGATCACAATAGCTGGTAATTTGCATTGCTAATAAAATATGCCTCTAACTAAATATGCAAATGAGTCTGCAGTTGGCAAGGCGTCTACAGTGTTTAACAAGCTGTTGCACCTGTCTGATTGACAGGAAGCACCCACCCACCAATTATCTGCAAGCAAAAACAGTGGAAATGATTAAAAAAAACTTACGAGAGTGTAATTCAGCACAGAGAGTGGCCAAACTTATTGGTTATTCCTAGTCGATATTTGAGCCTCACTAAGCATAAATGTGAAAAAGTGAAGCATGGCTCTTAAGGAGAAGCCAAATAAAACTAAATAAAGAAAAACTTCAATTAAAACAAACTTTTATGTATAATTTAAAACTAAAAATTGAAGTTTTGAGCACTTTTCTTAACTTGGAGTAGAAATCAAGTTTGCAGATGATTATTATTTTTGTCTTTTGGTTATGGCCACAGATTCTCTATTAAGTCCATAGGTATGAACTTCAGCCATTTTATCACACAACTCTGCTTTGCATCATAAAAATTTATGTTTTAATTACCACACATGTTTGTGCTGAGATTAATCGTGGCCCACATGTTCCTATATTCTAGGTTATATATGATGGTAAGTTATATAATGTAAGGTATCCGAATAAAGAGGCTGAATGCAAGTGCACATCACGTGCAAACCACACTTTTCAGATTTGTACTTAGTCAGAATCCCTGCTGTTTTATGTTTGTCCATCAGATCGAATACCAATAAAATAAAATTTTGGCTGTAGTTACAAAAAGGTATTAATACATTTTCAAGTCTCTACACTTCTCCAGTAGGTCATTGCCAGTGCTAGCTTGCTCATAAATCTGACAGTTCATTTCATATGTAGTAAAGTGGGATTCATTTTATTTACAAAAAGATCCCCTAAAAACAATGACTCAGCTCCTTGACCAGTCTCAGACCCTTCTCCTCTGATTGCTCAGTTTGACGTCCAGTTGGCTCTAGGAAGAATCCTGCTGGTTCCAAACGTCTTTCACTTACGAGTGATGGACATTACTGAGTTCATCAGGACTTTCAAAGCAGCAGAAAATGTTTTGTGTTCTTCACCAGATTTATGCCTCTAAATCCTCCAAATAATCAAATCCAATCAACTTAACAGGTGGATTTAAGCTGTGGACCCTTTTCAATGATCATCAGTGGAAACAACTCAATTTTGAACTTCATGGCAAAGGCTGTGAATATATCAATAAAAGTGATTTCTTGGATTTCTTTTATTTTTTTAAATTGCAAAACACACACAAACAAATCCACATTATCATAATGGGGTATTTGTGTGAAGAATTTTTAGGAAAGAGATTAATTTGATACAATTTGGAATAAGGTTGTAACACAAGAAAATGTGTAAAAAGTGAAGGGCTGTGAATTTATGCACTGTAATTTCAAATAAAGAAAGTCAAGCTGATAAAATGGCCCAGTCGACCTGAATTGTATCCATTTCAAAATCTATGGAAAGAATTGAAGATCTGAGCGCACTGAAAGAACTACACCTCAAATTACACCTGAGAGTCACATCTAAGTTTTCATTACCTTTTCCACATTTTCCTTGGGGAAAATTCTTTTCCACAAAGAATTTAAAATATTTTTGAAAGTATAAGCTTCATACATTTCCTCTGTTATTCCATTATTTACCAATAACTTAATTTGTGACTAACTTGTTTTGATTATTTTGTGTACTGTATGCGGATTTTTTAAGTTGTTCTAGACATTTAGTGAATTTAATTTCATTGATTTGGTAAATACCTATTTTACTCATTGTAGACAACACATTGCTTCATCCTGATGGGAAAAGTTGTCTTTCAGATGATGCAAAGCACTTCCAGGTGGTGCTTAGGTATCTATAGGTATCTGTGGGAACCAAGTTCCCACAGATACCTATAGATAAAGATGTTTCTATCTATCTATATAGTAGATTGTTGAATGTTTTGAAAGTTAATTCTGCAGGAATGCATATGGGCATGAGATGGTTCTGCATTAACATGTTTGGAAAGTTACAGCAGGCATAATTCAGAGCTGCATCTGCATTACGTGTCACTGAAAGGGCTGCATTTTGGCCCGCAGCTCCTATCGTCACTTTTTTCTGTTTTCACTGTTTGTTGCACTAAACGGCGTCGTATAGGTCCGTGTTGTGTGTATACAGAGCGTTGGGTTTTGTTTTTATTCTCTCTTTTTTTGTTTAAAAAGTGTATGTATGTGTGTGTATGTGTGTTTTTTTTTTTTTTTTTTTTGTGCATGTAAGGTCCTCATGGTTTTACACACCACGGTCTCCCTCCACTCTCTACTGGAGCTAAAAGCCCCGAAACAGAACGGTAATTGCCCAATTAGGGCCCTCGCTCTGTGGGCCGCAGAGCACTATGCGCCTCCACATGCTCACAGAGTCAGATAATTGAGCTGAAAGCAAATGAACGGATGGCAGACAAACAAGCTACTAGAAAATAATTACTTGGAGTGTTTCTTTTCAGTACCTGTACAGCGAATTTCATTATTGTCAATAGCCTCTAAAGCTGCTCGAAACCGTGGTATTTGTCATTTTCATAGAGACTTGATAATGACATTAATTTGTCTTAATGGGTTGGTTCTATTGTTAAAAATAGTAAAATGAGCAGAAATTGTCTTTCCTCAGCAGGTAGAGAGGACTTCACCACACTCCCGTCAGGCATGAGGAGATAATTTGGTGTGCTTGTCAAATTTCCAATAATTTGTTATATGGAACATGAGTAATGCTAATACCATTAATGTCCATTTTCCTCTAAATTCATTACTGCCCTTTTTCCCTTTTATGTTTTTAATGCCTGTGCCATTTTTTTTTCTGTGCTTCAAGAGGTTATAGCAGGACTGGTAATAAACATGCACATTTAGCCCTTGGGCTCATGCAGACACAGGAAAACAGAAATAAACACATCATTTAATAACCTGTAAGACATGCCTGTCATCAATCCTCCTGATGTGTGTGTTAGACTAATGCATTATTCAGATTGTTATGGGCTGGTTAAGTTTGAAATAGTTACAATATTGGCTTTAAATTATCAACTGGCAAATATGCAACAAAAATCTATTTTCCGGTACTGTGGCAGCTCAGGATGCCTCTTGCTCAATCAAAAATATAGTATTTATGTATTCCTAATACATTGAAAATACAGTATATCTTATATATGAGTGGCAGCATACAATCTTTTTTTCTTTCCTTCTTCCTTTCTTTTCAAATAATTAAAATTTCAACAAAACAAATAGAGAAAATCTAAAATGAATTAGTTTTTATTAACATTTTAATTAATATAAATACCATGTTGAACATAATTTATACCCTTCTAATTAATCAGAATTTTTTTATGGCATTATAGGAATCAAACCTTTCATGCAGTTGCTGCGCATGTTTTTGCATGTATCCAAACATTAAAAGTTTACTTTAAACTTCCACATTTCAATAAGATGAATAATGCTGGCCTTAACTGTACATGTGATTTAAACTGATCTTGGCAGAATATTGTAACATGAATTTGTCCATTTAGTTAGAAAACAAAATTTCTCAACATACGTCTGAGCTCACAAAATTGAGCATTTTTATATAGGTATTTCAGTCAATGGATCCATGAGAACAGCTACGTCTGAAAATAGAAAAAAGGAGAAAACACAAGATTTGGTTGTCTACAAATACATATTTTTTTTACAATAACTTCAATGAAGTACATAAAAAGGTGGAGAAGCTGGGAGACTAACTGGATGAATACAAAAGTATTTTCAGAAAAAAGAGAATATTATGGAGGAAATGCTGGATATTTACACTTTAAAAGGAAACTCTCTTTGATAAACTTCAGAATGTCTAGAAGAATGTTTTGGTGAACCAGATGTTTTATACAGTTTCTTTTTAATATTTAACTATGTTAATTTAGAACATGTATATTTTATTTGTCTTGTGGAAAATCTCATTGATCCTCTGTCCCTTCCTCCACTGATACAAATCTTTATTCTTGAGAATATAAAGTTAGTAATAACATAAACTTATCAATCTCTAAATTAATTTGGGATGATTAGAAATTACTTATTGAACTGTCATTTTGCCATCGAATGTGTTGATAATGATCCTTAGACAGATCGGTGCTCAGAAATTTATTCTGAAATGTCCAAATGTGAAAGTGTTTCAATAGCCTGCAGAGGGCGCTAGTAAATGATATAATAAAAAAGCCAATACATGGAAACAAATAGATTTTATTTTTCCCCACAAAAAACGATGAATCCCAGTGTGTCTTAAAACTGCAATTTTATTGAAAAACGGGAATGAGGTTGAGTTACATGTTGTGGTCATTGTTTCTCAAGTATCAGTATGTGTGTGTAAGTAATGGAGAAAAAATGTAAATACACCGCAAAAAGAGTTTGGAAATTGAATCACTTACTATATTTTTTGAAAATGACTCCCATTTACTTCTGGTGCCAAAGTAAAAAATAATCAATTTAATTAAATATCTTTTAGTGTCTAGAAAAAGGCTGTCAGTGTCTAAATGACAATGAGATCCTTTATATCCTCAACATTCCTTTGTCAAATACAATAATCATATTATCAATGTTTTTTGTTCCACCTTCAGCTAATAAGTTAGTTGTAATTAGTAAATTATTTGACTCATTTTAGACATCTGGCCTGAGGTTTACATAAAATCACTTCCAAAATATATAAAAACACCTTTCAGTCATACTAGTATCAGCTGCTCTTGCGAGCCTCAGCAGCTGCTTAGTTTGCTTATGCAATGATCCTGCTACGCTAACCAGTGATTTCAAAGTTACATATCCTGATCAGTGCAGCATAGACTGGCAATGACCATGAAATACATAGAAAGTATATGGATGACAGTCTTTATGTCCAATTGTAAGACAAATAGTAAGTCTGGTAAGGCAGACACTGTTTGGTATGTAACAGGTTGATTCTGTCATTTCATATATTGCTGTAACGTTACTGTTGTAACCTTTGAGCTCAAATATTACTATCTATTTTATATTATACAATTTTTGATTCGCTTAATATCCTTGATCAACATCTACTGTAAACGTTTAATTATGAAACCATTTTTCTAAAACATTGCATAGCGTTTCTGCCGGTGATGTTCTGGTTGCTTTGTCCACCCATAGCGCTTTCAGTACAAAAAACCCAAAATGTGTTAATGTGTATATAAGTGGTACTTCAGCCTGTATTTAGCTGTATATGAGTCCTTTAATATTGTGTGTAATGTCATAGAGTGCTATAAGTACCAAAGGATCATTTGCTTGACTTGATGACTGCACTGATGATTCATTTGTGAGGCCTGAAATCTTTTTGGAGATTCTTATGTAACACTCTGTTGAATAATACTTTTTAAATAGAGGCACTTTTGCTTCACTCATGGCCACTGATGGAATATTGTGTCTGAGTGTTGAGAATCTTGGGATGTTACCCACCAATAAAGGAAAGGGTTAGCAAAGAGCACAGATTTAAGGTACCGTAAATAGAAATTGTGGTTTGGAAGTGCCTATATCAATTGCAAAGCAATTGATATGTTGTCTTTTACAAATGCCGCCTTTAAATATTACTCTTAAACTGCTTTGTACATGACTCTCTTTGTTCGACTCGGCAACATCTTTGCAACAAATGACTGTCAGTGTGAACAGTCACATATATTGAACTGAAATTATATTACAACAAATCTCTGTGGACAGCTAGCTACTAAAATAAACAAACAACAACTATATATTGTTATCACTGCAGGTATTTCACATCTTTCAAACACAAAATAGTGAAATGTTTGAACTTCTGCATTTAGCAGCCTTATAAATGATATTACTGTAAACTTTATAATTCTTGCCATAGTAGATGGCATGCCTTAAATCTTTGCTTGCAATACAGTTTTTGGTCTTGTTGCATTTCATCATACAGAGAGCGTGACCTTTGACCATTTCCCTTTGCACAATCTCTCTATCTCATCATTAGTTCTGGATCCTCTCTCATGTTCTCTGCTCTTCATCTCACCCTGGGGGCTGAAATCATTATAGAAGAAGGTTGATTTTGTGTCCACTGAACTATTTTTCTGTTGGTTTGGCTATGCGTTTTGGATTATTATCCTGTTGAAAGACAGTATGACAACCCTTTTTCACCGACAAGAGGCCAGCGGATTTTTATGTTCACAAACCCTTGTACTGCAACAAGCTTCTCAGGGCCTTGATCAGGGCCTATGGTCATGAGCTTTGGGTCATGACCGAAAGAACGAGATCGCGGATACAAGCGGCCGAAATGGGTTTTCTCCGTAGGGGGTCTGGGCTCTCCTTTAGAGATAGGGTGAGAAGCTCAGTCATCCAGGAGGGACTCAGAGTAGAGCCACTGCTCCTTCACATCAAGAGGAGCCAGTTGAGGTGGCTCGGGAATCTGGTCAGGATGCTTCCTGGACGCCTCCCTGGTGAGGTGTTCCGGGCACGTCCCACCGGGAGGAGGAACCGGGGAAGACCCAGGACACGCTGGAGGGATTATGTCTCTCGGCTGGCCTGGGAACGCCCTGGGATTCCCCCGGAGGAGCTGGAACAAGTGGCTGGGGAGAGGGAAGTCTGGGCCTAAACGGAAGAAGATGGATGGATGGATGGATGGACCCTTGTACTCCGACAAGCTTGTCAGGGCCTTGAGAGAAAAATAAGCCCACAGTACTACAGATCCTTCTCCACACTAAATAGTGGGCATGAGGTACTTTTTCACCTCATCGTTGTTGTTTCAATAGGAGTATTTCTTGCTGAAAAGCTCCATCTTGGTGTCATCTATAGCTATATCACACATTCCAGATGAAGCTAGAGAAGCATTTGGTAATTTAGTAATTATCCTGCATATTTTGCATTTGATTAAGTTTTTATGGTTGTTATAAAGACTTGGCAACTCCAAGATGCCACTCTTTGCCAGAGTTATCTACCAGTGAGTTAGAGATTGTTTCCTCCTCCAAAATATAACTAAATTTTAATATTCTCTCAGCTTTGATTCTCACTGTTCTGTTTCTAAAACGTTATTTATAGTTTCTAATGGTTAAGCGATGTCATCTTATCTTTACTACTTAAAGAAAGGTGAAGAGGAAAGTGCAGCCTTGTTGAAAATTGTATTAAATGAATCTCTAGATATCCTATTGTGGGATTTTTGTGTATGTAGTGCTATTTTATTTTTAAAAAAAGAACAAGAAAATTATATTTACTCATTATAAGAAGAGTTTAATTGCTGGAAAGACAATACACATTAAAAAGTTTAATTAAAACATTATTTTTTTCAAAATTGAAACTTATGTTCTTTTAATAAATATCTAATAGATGCTGGGCCTCATTAGTATCAGAAATAAACTTTTTAGTGTGGAATAACCTTAACCTTACCCTTAACAGTTAAGATTTGTTGACCTTAACTGATGCTTTTTGTTGAGTAGAATATATATATATAATTTATTATGTTTTCTTTGCAATATATACACATCAGGCAGTTTTCTTTCCCACACTTCAAAGTTGCATCTGGTGTTGCTATTTGAATATTTGTTATCCCTTTCAATATAATAGTTTTCTAAATGTATTATATCAGATATCATTCCACATAGAACACTACAGAATTTTAACACAGGGTTATTTTTTCCTTTATTTAATTTATTACTTAATAAAGTCCTGTCATATAATTGGTGCTTGGCTGTATTTACTAGCCTTTATTATGAAACAGAAACCAAATTACCAAAGCTACTCTCTTAACAACATTAAGTAAGTATCTAAATTAAATTTAAAGGACGTGCCAAGAAACTCATTTGAATAATTCATTGATGGTGTATCCCCACCTGCTTCTGCCTTAGAGTCAGTGTCTAAATTTGTGTGACGGAGAGGCTGAATAGTGATGTGTGACACACTCCCGATGAAAAATAACAGTGTCCTTTAGATCCTCACAACAGCTGATGAAGAATCACTGACTTTTATTGGCGCCGAATAAAAGGATGGGATGAAAGAGTCAAAGGCTGAGGGAGAGAAAGAGGGATTCAGAGGGAGGGACGGAGGAGTGCAAAACAAGGCCCCATCCATCACATGAGTTGAGAAGACACATTCCAGTGCCCTTAGCAAGAGGATACATTCACTCAAAGTCACAAAGGAGGGTGAATCTGAGAGAAGCTGGGAGGGGCATCCATCAATGCACAACCTCTCCCTTGAGCTGTCTGTGAGCACAAACTCAATGTGCTTTTTAAGTCCAATTCACTTCCTTCTATAGGCATGACAAATGTACATTTTGCTGCAGATGAATATGTTCATACTCAAAACAATTGAAAAAACAAAAAACTAAATCGCGGATGGTTGAAAATGCTTCTCCCACTCCTCTCCTTTCCCTCCCTCTTTCCTTCCATCTCACTTCTCTCTCTGTCTCCCTCAATAATCAGAGCCGGGGAAAGTTGAGGTCGGGGTCTGCAGCACATCTCCGCTGCCTGGCAGAGTTAGTGGGGACTTTAGGGTGGAGGGAGCAGGTGATGGCTTTCTGGAGTGCACTCATTTACACTCCTCCCTTTCTCTGTCTGAGCACCGTGAAGAGGTGGGAGAGATGAGGGGCCACCTCCTCTCGCTCCTATGAGCTGCACCTGCCAGGGGGTAAGATCAATTGTGAACTTTGACCTCGTACCTTCCACAATGCTCAATTATAACATGTAGCATGTAATATATACACCGTACATCAAGAGTGAGTAAAATATGTAAAATATGTGCAACTGCAGAATTATTCCTTTTATCTATTTATTTTTTCTTTATCAAATGGAAATGTGACATATTATTTAAGACACCAAAAACCTTCTGATTCACTTTGGTTTACAAAAGACACTAAACTTCGTTGTGGCTCAAAAGGGACTTTTAGAAACTTACTAGGTAATTTATTCTTTTTAAAAGTACACTTAGCACAACTCTGATATGTTCTAATGGAATAAACCCAAATTGAGACTCAAAAATTATGAAAAAAACTGATCCAGTGAAAGTTACCTTTGATCAAACTTTCCATGAACAACGCCAAAACCTAACAGAGCTCAAAGAAAAGATCTCATCTATTTGTTATGTTAACTACACCACATAAATTTACTTTAATGGAATAACAAAATAGACAAATATAGAGTGCTTTTGAAAAGTATCCAAACCTCTTTAACTTATTTTGTGACATTACAACCACAAAATTCAGTCTATTTTGTCTTGATATCAATTGAAAGATCAACACAAAGGAGTGAATGAAGTAAATATTTTACTAATATATTCCTGCATTTGTATGCAGATGACTGTGTTGTTATACTGCTAAATAAAAATGCAACAAATTGTCTTCAGGAGTCAAATAAGGGAAGGTAGCAAACATGAAGAAAGTCCTCTGGTCAGATTAGACCAAAACTGAAATATTTTACAAAAAGCTGTGTGGCAGAAAACTGACACTGCAGATCAACTTCAACATACCACCCCTATGGTGAAATATGGTGGTGGCAGCATCATGCTGTGGGGATTATTTTCTTGAGCAGGTATAGGGAAGCAAGTCAGAGATTATCAAAATATGGTTGCATACAAGACAACACTGGAAGAAAGACTGGAAGATTAACTTTGAATTTGCAAATGGCACGAGATCAGGGCAGAGGGTCTCGTGCTCTGGTCTCGAGACCCTCTGCCCTGATCTCAAGGGGCAGAGGGCTTGTAAAATATTTGTAATATTTTACAATTATTATTTTACAAATATTACAAATATTTTACAAACATTACAAATAATGTTTGTAAAATATTATTTATGGGTCACAGAAAACATGATAGAAGGTGGTCTAGTCAGATGGGACCAAATCTCTAGTTTTTTTTTTTATCTATATGCAAAACCCTATCTGTAGTTGAATACTAATGTTTCGGATCACTCTAAACACAGTATTTTCATTTTGAAACGTGGCGGTGGCAGCAGAAAAGGATAGATGAGCAATTCAGAGCTGACAGAAAACCCGTCAGACAAGAATCCTGTTAGAAAGGAAGGTCAAAGTTTAGACTTTCATCAATTTAAAGAATCTGTGCCACAATGTGAACTCTGCTGAAAAACTGAAAATTAGTGCACTGCCTTCACTTGAGCTGGTATATTTTTGGATATTTAAATTGCGACCATCTTGCAATTCTCAAACTCTACCCAGTGATGCTTCTTTCCCATGGAACGATGTTGGCGATTACATTTTAAAACCACAGATGTTTGTATCCAAGAACATTTGCTACGAACGTGTCAATGCTGTGAAAGTTTTTGTATAAATGCAGCATTATCTTCGAGTGATTGCTCATGCAACTTTGCTTCATCGGTAATATACTCATAACCTCTCCACTTCAAGAACTCCACTTCAAAAAAATCTAAAAAGAATGTGTTTCTGTGACTCAGACGCCTTACTTTATGTTGTTTAAGTATTTTCTGAGAAGCAAACCTCTTGGGCCCCTTTTCTTTCTTTTTTTTTTATCACTTCTGGCAGCTCATTTTTGTCAGTGAACTGGGTACAAATGGTTATTATTCAGTGTGATGAGAGCCATTTGGGGTTTTGTCAGGACCCAGAGTAGTGTGAAAGTTGGTGTCAGTGGACCCCTGGCCTGGACTGACTCAAAGCCAGTGTGTTTGTTCCTATGGTAATGGAGAAAAAGTAAGCAACTCCCAGCAGCATCCCGCCGCGTGTCGCCTCCTCAATAGAGCGCATCTGCAAAAAATGTGGGACCCTTTGAGATGGGCAGTGACCCGTCATCACAACGGCTCTTACATATATGGCTGTATGTAGACGCTGAATTAGCCTAAACCTCCCTTTCACGCCGCTTACGTCATAACTCTTGAGGCAAAGTTGAGACTGGGCCATATATTCCCTGTTTTGATAAAAGCTGAGTGTGGGACAAGAGTGAAAAAAAAAGCTGTTGCAGAGGTCATTAGGATGAGGGAGAGGGAGAAGTGAAATATAACAACTGCAAAGTGGGTGGGGGGGTTTCTTCATACAATAGCTTGCTTCAGATCAGAAAGATTCCAATGGAAATTAGAGAAGAAAAGAAGATAATGACTCATAAAAATCACACCAGGGGCCTGCTTTTCCTCTTGCAAACAATGTTTTAGTCATTACTCGGAACAGGAGTAACTTCAATGTGCTTCGGATAATTAAAATTTTATGAATAAATCTAAGGAAGTAAGAGCTTAAAAAGCAGTTCATTTTAAGCTTAGAATAATGTGTTCTTAAGATGCAAGTGTTTACGTTTTCTGTCAAACCTTTGTGCTGTGGAATAATAAAAAGAAAAACAATTCTAAAACAATTGTGACTCCTGAAAGGAGACTAATGTGAGATGAATGGAGAGGAAATGGGCCAGACTGCAGGGGGTCATTAATAGGAAAGTCATAAACTTAAAGAGAACCTAGTTTCCTTCAAGGGTGCTTTTCCCACAGCTTGTTCTCATCCCGCTCCGAAACGGGGTATTTACTAAAATGGGGGTAATCATGAGCCGCTCGGCTGAAAATGGGTAAGTAATGGTTGCATGAGTACATTTTTGTGGGAGCGTTTATTTCACCCCCCCTTTTTCCCTCCTGCTCTAACTGTCTGACCTCCCTCCTCCTTAACTCTTACCCCCCTCCGTGTTTTCCCATGGGCCTCCAATTGATTCAATTATGTGAACAAACAAATACCATATGCTTCTACTCAACCGTTCAAACCACTCCACAACAATTAGACATATTGATGCACTCATTTACCAGATACATAACAGAATGAGGCAATTTTTTTCTTCAGTACTGATCATTTTGTCTGAATTAATTTGGAAGATACTACTGGAAACATCAGAGAACCCCAGCAGGAAGACACAGTGAAAAAGTGACTTAATGGAGGAAAGCAGCCAAAAGGAGGGTCGAGCAGGGACAGTCTGTAGCTGTAGTCCAGTGCTGTTCTTGTAACTTCTCCTACGATTCGGCCTTCGGCGTGCAGCTCGGTGAAGAGAAATGAAGCTAACACAACATCGGCATTCTTTAACTTTTTGTCGTTGTGTGAGACTGTTCGTGAATGGGCAGCGGGGAACAAAGCGGGCGGGGGGAGCAGTTTGGATGAAGGCACTATTGCTGCCATCCCCAGCACTTTGAACAACTTGTCAGCAAAGACACTGAAGAAACTGCGCTCTGTCACATTTGTGTACAAAACCCTTGAAAGCGCTTGCTGACCTGCCCATATCCTTTTATTGAGGTTCAAATGGCAAAAAACGTCCATTGTGTCTGGGAGAGTTCATTAAATTCATTGGTTTGACCTGTTATTTCTAGGCCAAAAGTCTACTGATTTGGAAAAATGTGAGTCAGCCACACCGCAATAGCAGACTGACCTCCACAGGGTAACAAACCCTTCTGAAGAGTGTTTCAAGGCTTTTATATGAATGGGGTCAGAGGGGAAGTTTGAAGCATATCCATAGCAGAACCAATGGATTTACATCAAAAGGAAATTTAAAATCATCCAAATATATTTAGTCCACTAATCACTTTTCATGTATTATTTTTGGTCAGATCAATTTTTTTATGCATGAGGACACTGTGAGAAGTATCACAACTTTTTTCCTGAAACAACGCTGTGCGAGAAGTTAGATACCAAACGTTTTGTCTCAAAGACTGATAGGAAAGTTTGGGAATAAACACATTCAACTGCTTTAGTTCTCACAGCATCTTCACATTTAGATGTAAATAGGCTCATTAGAGAGGCCACACTGTTACGTTTGCATCTTCTCCTCATTTGTTCTTGTCAAAGAGGCCAGCGCCCATGGTAGCTCCCAGTTTTGCTTGTCAAACACATGTTGCAAATTGGCAATTTTTTGTTCTAAACTATGTTTTTGTTTAATTTTGTGACACAAAAATAAGCAGTAAAAGGTAAAGAATAACCTAAAAGTAGCTGATTTTTTTTCATTTATAGTACATGATTTTGTGCTTTAGACAGGTGCAGTGGTAACTAATGTATCCACAGTTGTAAAAACTCTTGAGATGACAGTAGACTGAACTGAAAATCTTTTAATTAAACACACTGTGCTCCTAAAAAACATTCCAAAATGCATTGGTGATGCTATGTGAAAAACATTTTGTGAAATTTCAACAATCTTTAAAATCATAATCTTTTTAATGGAAAGGATAAAACTCTTAGAGTTCATGATTTTTTAAAAACATGTCTAAGACTCCTGACATGTACTTAGAAATCTAAATTAATCATGTAAATTGAGTTTTCTTTCCCTGAGACATGGGGGGAGGAGACATGGATCACTCAATAAAGTTAAGCATTATTAAGTGTTTAATCATGTTTAAACACTTAATAATGTGTTTCAACATTATTGAGCTAAAAATAATAATGTCTTTAGCTTAATTATGCTAAGAAAAACCTTTGTTTTCTAGGCTTTTCAAAAACACAATAGTTATATTTCACGTTTATTTGTTTATTTCGCTATATTGTCCTCATTGTGTATTTATTTTAAGGTATTATTCAAAACAAGTCAAAATTTTAAATCTGTTTCAGTATAAGTACGGCTTCTTTTGACATATTTGTTATCTGTTTCTTTCATCAGTAGATTTTAGTAAACTGCGTGGTATTTTGTGCTGAGATTGTCAGCGTGGTTTAGTGGTGAGGATGCACCAAGCAGCAGCACTTGACCTGGTCTCAAACACATCACAGTGCCTCTACAACAGACCCAGGCATAAATTAGAGGGCCATGTATATCACAAGAGGACTCAAAGTAAATCTAATCAAAATGTCTGAAAACCATCAAAGTGAAACAATCACTGTCTCTGCATTCTTGTTTACCTTTAAATTTAGGGATTTTTTTTTTTTTTTTTTTAGTAAAGATAAAGATAGTAAAGGTTTTTTGTAAAATTAAAATCTTATCAAAATACTAGATGTTTTCGTACTATTTATTTAGGTGCTACAAGTAAATACAGCTGTAAAAACATATGATATCGTATAATTTGTAAGTTCATGCCCAAGTGAGGTGGAAAGAGACTAGGAACTGTCCCACATTTGCTCAATAAAATCTTGATTAACCCCAAGAATTTGGGGAAAATACTTTGTGAATTGAGGCTAAAGTGGAACTTTTTGGAAAGTGTGTATCATGTTGCATAAGACAGTCAAACACGGTGATGGTAGTGAGGTAGTTTTGGGCTGCTTCACATCTTCTTGACTTGACTGCCTTGCTGTAATTCATGGATGTACAAACTATCCAGAAGGTCCCAAAGGAGAATGTTTGGTCATTAGTTTGTGACATTAAGTTCATGCCAGCAAGGCCTCTTTGTAACAGCTCAAAAATGTATATTTTATAGTCTCCTTGTCTGAACTCATGCTTAAGATGCTGTGGCATGATGATAAACAAGGTCTTTATGTTTGCAAATCCCCAGTGTAGCTGAATTAACTGAAACTGCAAAGAGGAGTTAGGCAAAATTCTTTCACAGCGTTATAAAAAACATATATATATAATTTTTAATATGGCCCGGTTAATACGGCCAAGATTTATATTAAAACAAATAGATACAATAAACACTGTAAAATAGTGAGATGATTTTGTCAAATGAAGTGAATCCTGACAATAAAGTCAGAATTTCAGACTTCATTCAATTTAGAAGCAAAAGAGTAGAGGTGTTTCTTTCAAAGCTCCTAAAAGTCTCTTGATCTGAGCCGGGTTTATATAGATCATTAAATTGTTTTAGAATTTTACGGCAGAGGAGAAGACTTGATCATCTCTAATATTGTATGTGCTCACTGCCCTTGTTGATGTAAAATGATTTGAAAAAATATATTAGGAGCAAGACCCTTAAAAAACTAAAAAAATGAAAGCAGCATTAAAATCCCTATTAAGACAATTTAATCATCATAATCAATCCTGTGATGAACAAGAAGCCAGTTGAGTGAACAAAGAAACAGTTACCATCTTGCGCACAATACCATTATTCCCATGTGAGTCTTGAATTGATTTGTCTCCTCAGCTCTGTGATGGAGTCTAGAGTCGATGAAGTGTCTGAATCTTGATAATTGTTTATAACATTCACGCAGCAAATAAAACAAGCACAAAAGGTAATGCAATCTGTAGAAAGAATTATTGGAAATAACAGGCTTTCCCAAAGTATGGGGTTATTTTCAGCAAGAACTGTTACAAAAAAGAAGTAATAAACTTTACCATAAAGTGGAGCGACACTTCTAACGACAAGGTTTTCAGCGTTCATCCAGTAGATTATTTAATTAGTGGTGTTTTAATTTTAATCAAATGTGATGCCATATCTTTAAATCAACTCAAAAATGCAACTTTTTTTAATTTTATTTTGATGTTATGAATATAAATGTTAGTAGCCACGTTGTTTTCTTAGTGTCTCCCTCCCCATAGGTTCACCTGTAGAGCCCTATATCTGTCACTTCATGCTCCTTCCACTGACGGCTTCTCTTTGTCCACCTCTCTCTCTCTTTAGGATTCATTAGTCCCTATAGACTCCAGCAGCCCAAACATATTGCACCATTCAGCTGGTACTTATGTGTCATCTGTTATCTATTGGACTGGTGTTTCTGGTGAGCATATGAATGATAATCAGGCCTTTGTGTGTCCGTGGAGGTGCAGCGGGATCTGCAGCTTGTGATGTTGCCTCGGGGGGAGATTAGGAGGGGCAAACCGGCCCTCTGTGTCACGTCGCCAGTCACAGCGCCCATCCACGGCTGTCCCAAACCCCAGTGGGACCTTAAATCCTGTTACACTGTCAGCTAAAACCATCACTTGTGTTAAAGATGTGTGGGTGTTTAAGTGTGTGTACACATTAAGCGACGGGGTATAATGTCTTAAACTATGAATTATTCATTTCAAAAAGAAAAGGAGATATTGACTACATCTCCATAAACAGACTGCTCTCTTTATGTCATCAGGCACGAGATCTTTGGTTATAATTGCGTAAAAGAGCCCAGTGAAAATGTGTTCCACCAACGGCACAGCAGGCAGTGGTCAGCGTTATCATGAGGGTCGAATTTGAGTGATGGCAATTGTTCCGTCCTAATATCTTATAAATAATTTACAATATCAGAGGCATTGCTTCCCCCAGAATCAAACAGTTATGTTAAACATTTTCCCAGCTGCATGTTGAACACACTATAAAAAGAGAGTTTTGGAGGGTGTTAAACATTGGCCATTAGAATTATATCAAATTTAATTAAGCATATTAATTAGTTTCAGTGAAATTAGCTACTTCAGTTGGTAACAGATTTGTTGCTTTAGTCGTATTCTTTTTGTGCAACAATTAAGTTACAAAGTAATGTTCATGTAAAACATAACAGCAAGCTGAACTATAAGAAAATAACTCTGCAATGAGCATGTTGGTTAATTTAGTCTGTTTATTGTCTTTTGCAGAGAACAATAAGGTTGGGTTTTATTAAGCGATGGAACCTGCATCAGTATGTGAGTTGAATAAAAGTCAACTCAAACTTATGATTGAAATAAACTGCTGGAGAAAAAATAAAACTTGTATCCAGCTTCCACTAGTGTAAGCTGGTTGACTAACCACTAATGCTGATGCTAGCAAAAACCTTTTTAAAATGAAATTTGGAAAAAGTACTACATTAATTTAAATTGTAACCACATTACTAGTTTATGAAAGTATTGTTATAAAATTGGTCAACTTTAACAACATTAACCTTATTTTGGTAACAAATCTGGCCCACAGATTTAAATTAGAATTGAACTGATTATGTTGATTCACTTTGTTATTATTGTCAAAATGTGGGCAGCCCAGCTGGGAATGGTAAGGCTGATGTGTTTATGAGGGTTGTTTTATAGGTAAGCAATAAAAACAGTTATAAAAACTGGCATGTCTGCATGCCTGCGATGGACTGGCGACCTGTCCAGGGTGACCCGGCCTCTCAACCAAAATGTCTTGCTAGAGAAAGGCACCAGCACCCCTCTAGACCCCACAAGGGCAAAGGAAAGGGTGGATGTTTGCATGCTGCTGCAAGAGGTAAAGTTGGCATCAAACTGTTATTAGTTTAGTAACCTTACTATTGCTAATACCTTATTTACAATGGCTGAGACATATTTGTTTTTAAAGCTTGATACAATTAATTTTAGGGGTTTGTTTTAATTTTTTTAAAGCATTTTTATGCCTTAATCAGAAATTAATTACCGTTTACAAATGTATTTAACTTTTGATGAAGCCAGAATGAAATCAAATTAGGAAAACAGTCCCAATAATCTATTACTTAAGTAATTATCTTATTGTAAGTAAATATGTTTATAAACCAGGCTGTAGTCTTACTAATAGTCTTTCAGCTGCTATGTAAAAGTCTTGATTCAAACCTGAAAAAATTTTGTTGCCATGTTGTTGTAACAGTTTTTTTTAGTTAAATTAAAACAGTTAGATTTTCAGCGCAGCTTCATGAAACACCATTAGTCCAACTTGTTTATATTTGAGGGTTTATGATAGATTGTATTCAGTGAAGTGTTTCATTTTGAGCTTAACTTAAAACAGTTAACAATCTTTGCACAATTGTATTGATTAAAATCGAACAATTTGTTAGTGCTGAGTTAGGCTGGGACGCTGCTTTTTCACAAGAGAAAAAAAAACGCAGGTATGGGGGTGATGGTGCATTATCAGAAGTGGCTATAGATGTATCTTTATTTATTTAGCTTCCAGTTTGTGCAGAAGCGCAACAGAGTGGTTATAATGTGAGAGCGCTATTTTCCTCGATTATTTGTCTCAGTAACAAGTGATCATGGGGAGAATGGGATTCTTTGCACTTCTGGCCCGCAGCCTCCAGAGGGAGGTCAAAACTATTTGTCAGTCTCCAGTTGGGATTGCAAATTAGTGATGAGCCTCCCCTGCGTGACGGCCCTGTGAAACCTCTATTCCTATCCACGGGATGACTGCTGTACATAATTTGAAAATTAGGGCCTTTGATAACATCTTTATGTTCAGCAATAGGCACTGTGCCGCCCCCGCACACAGACTATACCTGCGGCTGAAAAAAAGGGATATTCACTGAATCGTTTATATGTTTGGTCTGTTTTATATCTGAGCATTCCCACATACACGCAGCCTGAGCTCTTTGTGATCATTTTAGAGCTTTTAACGTCGGGTGACATATTATGACATATCATTAACCTGTCACCTTCATTAAAATTTGAATAAAGGTGTTTTTATATGTTTCGAAAATGGCCACAAGGCTGAATTGCTAATGGAAATTAAGAGACAGACTAATTGAAAACTGAAAATGACGCGCAGTGATACAACAGCTTTTCAGCGTCGGTGGTTCGGTCTCCTTTGATCGCTTAACTGCTCCTAATCTGGTTTTAATGGCACAACCTAATTATTGAAGATTACTGGTGTAAATGTAAGGCAATAAGCCCCTTTTAGGAGTTCAAAACAGACAGCATCACACTGAAATATTGATGCAGCCATTCTAGAACAGAAAAGCGCACTTGGTGAGACTTTTACGTTTCTAACCCTAGATTTATTTCGGGTGTTGTCTCCTCTAAACGTAGGTAGCAAAATAAATCACTTTCTACTCTTTACTCACACGTTACGACTGCGGTCCCTTTGAAGATGTTGTTCAAAAAGGACTTAAAGTGAAAGAAAATGTTTTCCTATTACTTAATTCAATCGGAGCGCAAGGCGGGGGCTTGACGCGCAGCGCGCAGGGCTCCTCTATGACAGAGTCGCCTTTGTTGCGTCTATCCGCCGCTGTCACACACTTTAATTCGACTCTCTTTCTCTCTCATTGAAAGCCCTCCACAATGACATTCAATGAGGGCCGCGGAGTGAAAACCTGGTTATTTTTACATATTCTTTCCCCCTCCGACTCGGCAGGGGCCCGAGCAAAGGAATTAATCACTGCTCTTTAACAGCGCTGCCTTCAGGCAATGACTTGTCCCTTTTTTTTGTGCCCAGAAATGACACAGTAACCCTAAAATGGATATGCATAAACTTTACATTCAGCTGTTGCGTGCATGTTATGTCAGTGAAGGAGCCATACAAGTACAGAAGACCTGTATCAAATGCACAAAAAGATGCATATGTAAGATATTACATATAAACCAGTAAAATTATTCAAGTTTTAAGCAGAGCTGTACATTTAATGTTTAATAATAGCTGAATCCCAATAATCAACAACTTCATATTGGTAATAAAATGTGTCTATTTCAGCTTGAATGAGACATTAGTTCAGTGGTCTCATACAATGTGTGTGGAGCTGACCTGAGAACAGTCACACCTGGTCCATGCTCTGTTTATGTCCTCTTTGAGGAACGTCTTATGGCAGAAGAGCGCGCTATTTTTGAGTGCGCTATTCATGTTCCGACATTCAGCCCAGTCATGTGTAGCATGAGTGACATTCTCCAAGACCGAGTGACAGGGCAAAGTCTGAATGTATGTTCATTTTTACAAATATACCCATATACCCAGATAAACTTGTATAAAGATTGCACTTCTTCTTCTTCTGCTGCCTCTGTTGAGTAAAGGCAGATTTTTTATCTCCAGCACCATTTGCTGTAAAAAAATAAAAAATAAGAACTGCAGCACATCAGCTGCTAAAGGTATGAAAGCCAAAACGTTCAAAGAGGCATCCTTCATGCCAACTCAGGTAAAAGCAGCAAAATGTTAGAATTTCATCAATAAACTTGATTTTGTTCAGTATTTCTGAATGGAAACTGAAAGATGTAAAACATTACTGAAGTAGTTCTCTCCACATCCTTTCCTATGAGGTGGCATTTAAACTTTATTCCTTCTAACAACTAAGATGTGCCATTCTTTTGCAGTGACTGCCTCCAGCTACGAAGATCTTTGGCAAGTTTGACTTCAGTTTGAGTAACTTGATTGAACAATAAGTTGGATACGAACTTGATTTCAACACATTTCTCTACCACAAGTCTTACAACAGTTCCTACCTGATGTATTCAATCACAATTTGACCCATATGAACATATCATTCGTCTGGTCTTTCCTTGGCCAGACAAATGAGAAGAAATGAATCACCATCCTTATTTGAATTCTAATCCAAATATTTAGGCTGAGTTAGTCACTGAAATAAAATAGGTTGTTAAATTTATGTTGGTGGAATTTACACAAATTTGAATATTACATTTAAAATCTAATCTGTTTCATTCAAATAAAAACTTATATTAATTGCTGATATGTAATGGATTCCAAAATCAATTTTTTAAAAAAGATTACTACTCAGAATAGAACTCCTGTGAAACTAGCTGCAGCTGGAAACAAACTTAAATTTGTGCTCTGTGAAAACATTTAGGTCTTAGCCTTTAATAAACTCATTGCACCTCATCCTTATAAACTAATGTGGCTTACCGTTCACTTCCACTAATTAGAATGAAGGTTGACTTAAACAACATAATAAGTTAGATTTTCACCGGAGGAATAATAAGTTGAGGATAGTTACTAAAATAAAGTGTTAACATTGAGCTCATTAACTATTATTAAGCAGTACATTTACGAAGTAATATGCTTGACAAAAATTTAGTAATGAATGAATTATATTTAACACCGTACAGTTATCAGTTTTACAGTGAAATTTGGACCTTTTGTCTCGTCTCTCAGTTGTATTTAACTCACCCTGCTTAATATCTGAGAGGAAACTTAACTTAGTTCCTAAATGAAACAGAAACGCTTTCTCCGGACATTTAAGCTTGGCACTATGATAGAAATGAAAGTGATGATAAAAGGGAGAATGGGTAGTGCCGCCTCTCTCGGCGTGGGTGGGGCTGACAAGAATAGACTACATTATGCAGTTCATTTAGTTAACAAGTGAAATAATGGGGAAGCGTGCAGTGGGAATGCCTAGAGAAAGGCACAAAACCCTATTGAGAGCTCTCGGCCGCTTACAGCGTAACCGTCACATGGCCGAACGGAGTCCATCGGCAGCTATTTAAGGCGAGGCCGTGCGCCTTCAGCACCACTTCGCTGTCCACCGTGCCACTGAGAGCACACTGACGCACCGAGTGACGCAACGAGGCTCAGACTACAGCCACGCCGAGCAACACGTTTTGCAAACATGCCGAGGTCTTTTCTCGTGGATTCCTTGATTTTGAGGGAGGCCAACGACAAGGGGAGCGAGAGCAGCCCGCCTCTGTTCCCTTACGCGGTGCACTCGCCGCACCACCCGCACGGGCTGCCGGGTTCCTGCCACTCCAGGAAAGCCGGTCTGCTGTGCTTCTGCCCGCTGTGCATGGCCGCGTCCCAGCTTCATCCTTCTCCTCCGACCCTGCCGCTCCTCAAGGCTTCATTCCCTCCGTTTGGCTCGCAATACTGCCACTCCGCTCTATCCAGGCATCACTCCACATCAAACAGCGTGAACCTCAGCCACGCTCCAGGGATATACCAAGCTGCGTATACGGTTCCAGACCCAAGGCAATTCCACTGCATCTCCATCGGTGAGTAGAGGCAGATATCACCAAATTTAGATAACTTGATTTGGTTTTGGTTTTGTTTTTTTATTGCATGCCGGTTTTTAACAGTCTATATCACTTTTTTTATTTTTCAACAGAAAACAACAATGGAAAACTTCAGAGTAGCAAGCGCATGCGTACTGCCTTCACCAGCACGCAACTTTTGGAGCTGGAGCGGGAGTTCACCTCCAACATGTACCTGTCCAGACTGAGGCGCATCGAGATCGCCACGTACCTGAACTTGTCCGAGAAGCAGGTGAAAATCTGGTTCCAGAACCGCAGAGTGAAGCACAAAAAGGAGGGCAAGAGCGGCGGGCAGAGGACTGGATCACACAACTGCAAATGCTCGTCCCTGTCCGCCGCCAGATGCTCGGAAGAGGAGGACGACGACATTCCCGCATCTCCATCCTCGTCAGAAAAGGAGGATGTGGACCTGTCTGTCTCCCCGTAAAAGTCTCACAGAACTACTGCTGTCTGAAATTATTTTTCTGATCTTCTTGAGATTTGAACGCTGCCAAAAAAAAGAATGAAGGAAAGAAAAGAAAGAAGACTGGGCCAGTTGTGTTCAGTCGTTTGTAATTAACAGATATTTAATCAGGGAACTGCTCTGAATTATTGTATAGCTGTATACACGTTGTACGTATTGTATGTAGTTTTTTTCTGAAAACAGTCCATTGTTGTTGCCAATCCGATGAGCACGGTGGACATATTTGTAAAGACAAATCCCCAGTCGATAGCAACATTGTTATTATTTGTATATTGGGGTGGGACAGTTTGGTGAAAATGTGGATTGAACTGTTACCTAAATAAATCTCCACCACTGTCACATGACCACTCTGAAATTATATCTCCGGTGTACCTGAAAAATATTTATTTATTTAAAAATGTTGATACTTGAATAAAAATTATAATAAGCCGTACAGACTTTGTTGTCTTGTGAGATCAATGTTGGACGTTTTGCGCACACGATTGCGCACAGACATTTTTGCTATGCTCCAGAGAAAGAGCTTTTAAATCCGATATCAAAATATTGTGTAGTAAAAACAGATAATTTCTGATTATTAGTTAGATTGTTTTTTTTTTTTTTTTTTTGTAGTATGTTTTTTTTTTTTCAATGAAAATATTTCAACGCAATGGCTTCCAATTTGTGAAAGCGCGCGGTTGTGATGTGTACAATTGCTATTTCCAGAGAGAAGCATCAATTTCAAGCAATTCTTTTCAGGAAAATAACATGTTTCAATATTATCTCATTTAGGCTCAAATTAATGGACACATTGTCGTTTTCAGGAATATTTTAAATTCGTCTAAAACAATTTGGTTGTTACATGCCCAGCATGAGCTTTATCCAACAAGCATCCAAACAAATGGATGGGAGCACGCTGAAAGTTTTATTCTTCATTTGAACTGATAAATTAAATTCATAATAACCTCTATTACGCTGCAGAGACAAAAGCTTTATTGTGATGGGGCTCTTATACGCCTTTCCCTGGGGAAAACCAGCCCTCATATCGCTGCCTTCTCTGGCCCTTAAGGGCTCCTTTCAGCTCCTCTGCCAGCTGAAATGATCTGGGTTGTGTGAGCGAGTTAATAATCGCAGCGGGTGTATAAGAGCGTATCTTCAAGATATCGATCTAACATGAAAATAAATGAGGAGTGAGAGCAGTTTTGTGTCCATGACAAAGATTGTTCCCGTTGTCAGCGCAGCTTTTCTCTAAGATGCGGGGCCGTTTTTTTTAGCACCAATGCAAACATTCTCTGCTTGACTATTGCTATGTTTAAAAAAATTCAAAACATAAACTTATATGTCAACCTATAGTTGTGTTACCTAAAGACGAAACCTAAAATTAAAAAGTTTGCGGTGCTTGGTTAATTTAGACTCATCATCCACATGGCATTTAGTAATCTTGGTGAATAAAATAAAATAAAAATGAAAAACACTTTTACTTAAAGAAAAAAAAGTAAAAATAAAAATTTTATTTTTTAGCTATTGTTATGAAATTATTATTTAATGTACAGAACATATAAACAAAAACAACAACAAAAGTTGTTCAAGACGCAGTTTTAGTTTTGTTTGCCTATTTTACGCACCACTGAAACCAGCCTCTGACTCAAGGCTTTGGTTAAGAAATGTGTTTTTCTTGCCTTGAATAGCCTTTGAAAGATGTTTGCTGCAATATAAACTTGCCTCAAACTTTTCTTAAAGAGAGAAAAATCAGTTGTTTAATTGCGTACAGAGTATAATCTGCATCTCTGTGTCTGTTATGGATGTTGAATTTCGCCAGCAAACTTTCCTTTAATGGTTCACTTAAACATTTTTAACAAAACTCTAATATTTGCATTTGTTAAGATATGGGATTAGGCTATTTTGTTAATTGCACCATAGAGTCCCCATTTTGCTCACGACGTGCTCTGCAAAGCGCCCTTTATCCATTCAATAGCCCGGGGGTATGCGCCCTGGGGGAGCTTATACGCTCGCTGTTCCCAAATGCTCAATTTATTTATTCTTAATTTTGTGCCGATCAATTCATTGAAGCAAAAAGGACTTCGGTGTCTTTTAAAAAAGAAGAAAAGAAGAATTGTGGACGTAACCTTGACAGAGCCGAGTAGAGGGCTCCCCTGACGCTGGAGAGCCGCTTGAGTCAACAGGCGCCCATCTAGCAGACTCGCCCTTGTCTTTATTCGGGCTAATTTTTTATTTACGGCCTTTCTTTGACATGTCTCTTATCTATCAGATTAAAAGAACAGCTTGTAACAAATCAGTCTGCACGATTTACAACAGCATTAAAAGGGGACAAAGGGAGCAGGCAGTCAGTACCTGAGAGTCTGGTAGACGGCGCGGCGCTGCAGCTGATTCGATGGTTTGAAAAATACGCACGAAACAAAATACTTGAATCCTGAAAAAGAGCCTTTGTACGTTTCTTTAGAAATCAAGCAATTCTGCATGACAAAGGACAATTAATAAGCCGTCTTTTCACGACCAGCAGCTGGTTTCCCCGTCAAGGAAAGTTGGAAAAAATTCAGACTGAATGCGCGCAAAAGCCCTTTGCGCGCAGACAGCAACCCAAGGTGACCCATTTGGCACAGTTAAAATAACCAAGCCGAGGTAAAAGCGGGGGAACTGTCAAAAACATTTAAGCTGAAATATCTTGAAATTGCAAATCCCTTTATGTGGAGGGACGCTGCCGATGTGGGTTAGTGGTACAAAGGAGGTGGTTAAGTTGGAGAGGCTTTGGAAACGGACACGTGGCTTCTCAATGAGGGCTCTTTTTTGGACCCGCGTGGCTTGCTCTGGCACTGCACATTCAAACTGGTTTAAACTTCTTTTGCTTCGAATAAAAAGTAGCAAAACTTAACAAGTCGATAAATAAAGTTTAACAAAACATTTAATAAACATAGAATAGGAGCATTTTAAACAGTTTGCTTGCCAGTTTCTGAAAGACAAAAGTGTGCTTCAACTTCGACTGGAATAATTAAAAAAAATGTTTTCTTAAAAGGGGAAAGATTTTATTTTAAGTTTGTTTTTAAAGAAATCATTTATTGATGACATATACATTTATTTTGTTTAGTTTGTTGCGCAAAGAATGTTTCTAATTTCGCGCAAAGCTGTTATCTGCCATCAGATCTCGCAGATCGAATACGTTTTTTTAGAGTAAAAAATGTAGAAGAGGATGCAAGTGGCTTAAAAAGGAATTAATGAATTAATTTAGCACTGACATCAAGAATGCAGCCAGATAATCCGAACAGGCAGGCTTGTGCTTCATCTTCATGTAGCCAACTCGACCTTAAGAAATGGATTAAAAACAGTTTCTATTCTATAAAATGTTTTTGTTCGACAAAAACGGAGCAGGATCCTGTCTCAGAAAAGCTGCTGTTGCCGACAAAAGTGCTGAAGTGGCTGCAGGAACAGGAAGCAGCTCGCCGCTTGCCTTGAACTGCGGTTGTTTTTCTGCAGCAACATTTGAACCCACTCAGCTGTATATAATCTGTTTAACAGCTAATCAGTACTTTAAGATGAAGGACCGGCACGCAGCTCCGCTTTCCCTCGGTCCCCCCGGCTCTAATTGAATATTCAAGACGCGCACCGCGCACCCTGTTTGCCTTTTTCAGGGTGCTGAGAATGCGCCCTTTTTAATTCTCGGCCCATACACAAGCGGTGTCAAAGGTCCAGAAATAATGAACTGCGCAGACATGGAAGAGACGTTTGGAAGAGTTGCCTCTGTGTGGTGTGAAGGAAGATCCTCTGGGATATATGCAGATATTTGATTGTTTAGTGGATTTGATTAATTCCAGCAGACTCACAAGTCAGTGATCCCCCCCCCGAAAATGAAAATCAAAAGGGCCTAGAAGTTTAATTATTTTGTGAAGTAAGAAAATCGATGGCAAAAGTTTAGTTTAGCCTTTAAATATCTGAGTCAAGTTTTTAATATCCTGACTTGCAGGTTTTAAATGTGACTGATATGTTTGCAGTTTAATTTCACTGTAGTGGTATAATGAAGGATTGCATTGTTTGAAGTAGAAAAAAAAATTGAGGGCACAAGTTGTGTGATTTCATCCGAGAACGCACGGACAACCCCATGCGCACAAACACACACGTTTACCACAAACCGATCCAGGCTTGTAACATGAGAGGTGGAGTCCCCGCCGGCACATATAATCAGGACACCTGCCACTTATGTGTCGTGGTGTTTGGGTGATAGTTTTCAGACCCGTAAAATGCACAAGAACAAGATTGTCCGCTGTTAGTTTCAAATCTGCCTGTTTTCTCCTCCACTTGGCAGGTACTCTGCTGCACAGGAGCGGCACCTGGCGGCAAACGCTGAGTTCGTTTGGACCAGCCCTAAATAACGGTGGAGCCCAGAAGTTTTAAATATTTTAGACATTTTTGTTTTTCTCGAAGGCGTTTCTGCTTTAATGTTTTTAGAGATTTCCGATTTTTAGGTTATACCGAGGCTCATTAATAATCTGAAATCAAGATTCTCAGCTCATCTTCTCTTAAACAGGAAGGTCATTTAAGACCTGCAGGGCATCAGAACTACAAGATACAGAACTGGAGTTGATTAATAGATCTGTGATTCAGTTGTAGTTTCTCCACCCTACTCCCCCCCCACCTCATACATAAAATCAAATTAATGGTTGGATTTTTGTTAAAATTAATTTTTTTTTTCTAATAATGAGACTGTGGTTAAATAGTGATTTTGAAAAATAATACAACATCAAACAAAATCAATTTCCAGATGTGTTGTATCAACTGAAGAAATTTATTTTAAAGCCTTATATCTTTAATAGCAGCGCCAATAATGAAAATAATTTCAGAAAGCACTGCATTTACATGAGATGTCACATAAAAATATTAAAATATATATCCGTTCAATAAATGTATTGTCACAACACTTTAATGCTTTTTTATTCTGATGATTTGTAACAAAATCAGTAATAATATGTACATTACTGCAGGTGCTATCATCAAGACTTTCACCTCAAAATCTTATAACACTGATATGTTTTTATGTAAATTCATACAACATATTGAATTCTTGTCAGTCTCAACAAGCAAACAGGAGTTATAAAAACCAACAGGAAACATTAGATGCTCAGTTTAAAGATACACTCAATCATCCTGCTCATCCAAACTGTGGTAACAAAAAAAACCAAAAAAACAATGTCAGCTCAACAGCATTCAAAGTATGTTCAACATAAAATAAGGTATCCTGTGCATTTACAAGTGATTTAAATTCAGGGATAAAAAGTTTGTTTCATAAAAACAGTTTTAATCGATATTTTCCTTTAGGACTTCAGTTGTCCTTCTTCAGTAGATAATTCTTGAGAGATATGTCATTTCCTGTTTAACACACTGATTTTGTGTGGTAGCACTTTGCTTCAACTATAAAACATTACATCAGATTTTTCTTTTATGCCTCTAAAATAATCCTGCTCCATCCCTGGAGCTCCCAGAGGAGACAAAACTATTGGATCATTTTTGGATTTTAATGGATTAGGACTAACCTGAACTCAACAAGTTACAGAATATAAACTGTGCTTGCACGTTTCAGTGTCAGAAACCTTTCACTAACAGGAACATTTCCTCTGCATGCAAAAGATGATCTCAGAGCTGAATTACATGCCACAGGCCTAAATCTGGATCATCTGGCTCCATCTAGTGTTTGTGTTGTGATCAACAAAAATGCTCATGCCCTGCAAGTATTGTAGAGGTGAATATGTCTTCTTGAGATCATTGCTTTGTGTGAGTTTGTTTGCAAATGGGTTTTGGGGGGAAAAAAGTTAGTGAGTTTAACTACCATATGCTGCAGAGCTAATTTCTGAAAAAAGAGCAATATGTGATTGACTTCAGTTTGTTCTGAATTAAATGCATGGAATTTGTGCACATCTTAGGATAGAACCTGCTTCCCACTTTCTTTCTTTTTTTTTTTTACATATGTCATTATCACCCAGTGAAAGGTCATCTTGCCATCAAGTTAACATATTACAGTAGCCTAAATTTTATCAGCAGTCATGGCACATGCTCTCTTGGATCTGATTTATTATCTAGTAGACAGGTTGAGTCTGAAATGTTTGAACTAACCTCAAAGCTGCAAACTCTGTGCATATTTAAAACTCTTCAAACATAACTTTATGATCTACCCTGACTGGTCTGCAGCTATACAGCCCTCTACTGAACTTAATGTTTGGACACTTTGGACAGATTCTGACCGCTGCAGACCGATAAACCTCCAGAGGAGCTGCAGTATTCTGACCCAATCTTCTGTTTAAACTTGCATATTTTTGCCAATTTTTCCTACTTGCCAATTTTGCCAATTTTTCCTACTTCTAACTCCACCTTGATAACACTGATAACAATGTTCACTTGCTACCTCATATATTCCGTGCTCTATCAAGTGAGATGATGAATAAATCTGATGTCATTTATTTTGTCAGTGGTCATAGTGTCACACTTGGTACTTTTATGCTCTAATTTAATTTGAAACTCTATCTGGGAATAAAAATATCATTTGATAAAAAATATGATTACACGTATAAAAAAATACCAGTGAGGACTAAGAGAATGAATAAAAATATTGATCCTAGTCTCACATATCAGAGAGATCTGAGTTATGGCTTCCTCTTTTTGATTTTGGGATCACTTTAGCTTCATCCCATAGACTATTATCATAATCTTTTCTTTTTTCCAAAGTTACTTTATGTACTGCACCTACAGTACATAAACTGTACTGTTTATGTACAGTTTATGTACATAAACCCACTCGCAGTCATTCGATCTGCCTGGGACTCCTGCTGTCAAATATCATGGACCTCCTCTGAGGCTGGTAGAAGCAGCTGGTTGATGTTTCTAGTCTCTGTCCGCTTTTCGGAATCGTCATTTTATTCTGCAGAGCGAGTCCCTCTTGTGTCCTGAAGTTTTCAGTCATCTCTTTGGAAAAGACATTGAGTGCCGACGTGTCATTTAGACTCTTGATGGATGATAGCAGCTTGCCATCGTCCCCTGATGTTGGATAGTCCATGAACGGGAAAGGGGGGCTGAGAAGGATGAGGCTCTGAGGTCTCTGCCGGTTTCTAAAGGATGGCCTTTGTAGCAGTGCTCCTCTGTTGGGTCTAGGACCATCTACAAACACTTCCAGACTTGGGGCATGTCTCCTAGTTATGACTGGCAGCTCTGGGGTGGCATTCTTCCCAGCTTCAGCTGATTTCTGAACATTTGCATGCTTTTGGTGTTTATGGGGTGGTTCTTTGTTCTCCAGTTCCTCCTTTAGGTCCGACATCATCATAGGCGGGATGGCAGTGCTTTTGTCTGTGCTTGTCTTTGAGAATCCCTTTTCTTGCTCCTTCACAGTGCCAGAATCACTTTCTTGCCTTGTTTGAGGTATCTGGCTGTACTGCACCTGTGGAGGGACAACGGGCACAGCTTTGACCTGACATGTTTTTATCATGAAGGCTGTCCTCACCGATGACACACTGACTGGGGCAGAGTTTCGGCGGAGAGGTGCCTGTCTGTCATTTAGAAACAGATCCAACTCAGAATGTCCTTTATTCACAGTTCCAGAAGCGGCCAGCAAGCCTTTTGGACCAGAAAAAAACTCAGACGACTTGCGATTTTGCTGATTTGAAATGTCTCTTATGCATCGATGGCTAAGGTCTAAGTTAAGGGAGCAGGGTCTTTGTCTGAAAGAGCCATGCTCCTCTTTTTTCTCTGGCACTGTTGTCTCACATGACATTTGCCTGATGAATCTCTGAGATGATGCTGTATTCTTTGGTTTTGTTGTGCTGCTCTTTGCTGTTGGAGGTTGGGTTGCATTATTGTTATTCAAACTCGTTCGTCTGGGCACCAATGGCAGATTGGTCCATTTAATTTCTGGATTAGCTCCAACATTCTGAGGAACATTTTCAGGAGATGAAGCTTCTGGGTTTGGAGTTTCTCCCTTAGAACTGAAGGGGGAAAGTTGGTTAAACAGCTCCTCAACATCAGGTGAGTGCAGAGGACTAGTAACCCACTGCTTGGTGGAGCTAAGATCCTCCCAGGACTCCACCAAGTCCAGCTCCTCCAGGTTCATTCCAAATACATCTTCATCATCAAAGTTTGCCAGCTCTGGCATGTTTCGTCTCTCCTCTAAACACACCGAGAGTCTCTGACAGGGTTCCACCTCAGGATTCACACTTTTCTTTACTTCATCCTGTGATATTTTTGTGTCCTCTTGTTTCTCAGATTGTCTGTCTGCACTGTCTGAGAAGCTTGCGACCTGTGGGGCGTCCTCTATCGTTAAAGGATTTCTAACACAGCCTTCCCTGGTTTCCCTCCTAGGAACCTGGCATTGGCTGGTGTAAGCTGGTGCACTTTTATGTAAAGGTTTCAGTTTCTCTTTTGCGTCTAATGTGCTTGAAATTTGGACGTCAAAGTTTTTGTGAACACAAAACAACAGGTCTGATTCCGAGGGCTGTTTTCTTTTTGAGTCGGGTCTATTTGCAGTTACACGCTCACCCAAAGAGGCGTTCGACGAAGTCTCCTTACAAAGCAAAGATAAAGATGGAGAGCTGCGGCTTCGCTTTGACTTGACGTCCATTGTTAACTTGGTGCTTGTTGAAGCAAAAGCCGGCTTAAAAGTCGTATGCAGCAGGTTGATTTCAGGCTCAGTTATCATCAGCTCTTGATGGAGGTCAGACCAAAGCATTTTCCCAGCAGCAGGTTCAACAGCCTGAGAGATAAAAGGAAACACGAATTAATCACACAAAGTGACTGAATATTTATTTTTTGACTTTATTTTGAACAAGGGTTTGGATTTTAGCATGCTTAAAATGTAAAAGTCCAAATGAAATTTAGTTTTGTTATGAAATAATAACAAGGTGCAATATTATTCATACCAGAAGCAGACTGGGAGGAAACATGTCTTTTAACTTGACAAACATGTTTCTTGGGAACAATATTACCTTATATTGTGCAATAGATAAAGAATCATAATTGCATTGATTAATTAGAAACAGTTTTCACCTTCAACTCAGAAGGTGAAAAAGCAGAAACTCTCTGCAGCTGGTTTGAGGAAAAGCACCGCTAAAAAATTGACCTAGGGCTGTGCAGAGGAAAGGGAAACTCAGGAAACGGCTACAACTCCATATGTAGATGTCTTGAAGCTCCACTGTCAGCAGTGCACAGTATTATTAAAAACATTTAAGACATTTCAGTAACTTTAACTCTAAATCTCCCAGGAGTGTGCACAGTTTTTGGCTTAACTATAAATCTCATCATTCTAAGGAAAATAACAAGAACTGACATGACAGAAAATAATTTACCAGTTGTGTATCTTTAGGGAGATTGTGAATGTCTTCCCCAGAAGATGGCGCTGTATCTTTGTCTTCACTTTTTTGTGCATTAGGTAGCTCTTCCAGTTTAGAAACAATCTTTTCTCCTTCGTTTTTTTGCAATGTTTGTTTGTCTTTATCTGAAAGAAATGTAAATTTTCCTTCATGTCAAATAAAACACTTAGCTGAAGTGAAGCCATCTTAAAAAGCTGCAAAAGAGACTTCCTTACCCTCTGGCGACACTTTGAAGGTCAGAACCTCGGTGTGCTTCTTCTCTGTTCCTTCCTGCCTTTTCGGCTCCAGCAGAGGGAACGTGTTGCTCTTTTTAAAGTGGCTGCTCTGCTCTGTAGGCTCCCTGCAAGGCTTCAAAGTGGCTGCTTTCTCTTTGTTGAGCCCCCTGCAAGGCGTGCTGTTGGAGCTGATGACAGCAGATACACGTAAGGGCACGGACACAGCAAAAGGCTCAGATATGTTGACGGCTCTGCGTTGGTGCCTCGGCGAAGACTCCAGTGGAAAGAAGCTGCCTGGGAACGAGGGCCGGGAGGAGCCAGAGTACAGCATCCTCCTGTTTTTCGGAGAACTCGGTTTGTAGTTGCTGAGGTCATCCCCTTTGAACACCTTGAGTTGTTCTGGCATTGTTTTCTGAAAAGCGGAAGCTCCCGGTGAGTCTTTTTGGTTCAGGCCAGAGCTCCAGCTGGCCTTTGCACCACCTTTCTTTGCTTTCATCTCCCAGTTTTGGTTATGTTCGTTGAGATCGTAGAGTGAGTCAGATCCCAGTGTTCTGGATTTCACATCAGGAATAAAAATACTATTGGATCCATCAGCTGAGGTATTGCTTCTTGCCCCGTCATCATCTGTGCAATAGAAAACATAATGTCAACCAAAGATTTGTATAGTAAAATACTTGCATAATTGTTTTTCTTAAAGCCAGTTATTACGTTTTTGTTTATACCCACAGTGCTTTAGAACATTGCATCTGCAAGCATCAGTGTATTTATATTTTATGTACTGCACCAACACAAAGTAGCCCATAATTGTGAAGCTGTAGTGAAGGTAAAAGTTATATGACTTTTATTTATTAGTTTTTTTACAAATAAATTCTGAAAGGTGTGGACCAACTTTTAGTTCTCCTGAGTAAATACTTTGTAGAACCACATTTCACTGTAATTACAGCAGGACTTTTGGGCTATGCCTCTAGCAGCTTAGTCAAACTAAAGACTCCACATTTTGCACATTTGCTTTTACAAAACAGCTCAAATCAATAGATTAGATGTGAGTATCAGTGAACATTCATTTTCGTGCCGTGTCATAATTTGCATTTTGCATATAGGTCTAAATAGTTTTTATTCTAACTTCAAATCATATGTTGATGTGATACAAGTTACCTTTATTTAATTTGTATTAAACTAAGTAAAGTTAAATTAATAAAAGGATATCTGAGTAAAGGAGGTCTGAATAAAAATACATGCCAAACTTTTCAGATTTCACTGTTTTCCTTTGATTCTTTTACTTCAGAGTTGTACACTACTTTGTACATGTCTGTTATATGACATTCCCAGAAATACATTTGTGTTTGTAGCATGACAAAATGTGAAAAGTTTTTGTATTAGAAGGCACAGCTATGATATATAGTATTTAAGACTGGGTTCACCTGGAGATGAGGAGCACAAGGACTCCATGCTTTTGGAAGGACGCAGAGCTGCCTTTTCTGTAAAAAGAAAAATCAAATGCATGAAAAGTTACCACTTATTTTATAAGTAATAATTTAAGACAATATGGACATGAAAATCCTGTTGTGCCCAATATATTTAACTTAATGTTTTGGTGTCATAAGTACTTAATTTATTTTAGTATCTTGTTTTTGACATCGCTATAAAAAATGCTCTTTCTCTCAGGACAGGTAATAAAGGTTTATAGGCATCTATAAACTGAGTCATGCTGTTTGTGACATTATCATATATTCTTTACATTTGTGATGCTAGAAATTTTGAAATGTGAATTTTATTAATCCCTGAAGTTGTAACCTGTATCTGAGATGACATAAAGCATAACTTAAACATTTTCCAGATCTATGTTCAAAACCTAGTGTAAACTGAAAAGCTAAAAGCAATATAAGCTAACAGCAGCACATTTTGTATTTTTAAAAGCTTCCAGCAAGATTAGCAAAGAAGATTATATTATACCGTGTGTGTTTATATTGAATTTTGAAGTCTGTGTCACTGAGAAACCTTTTCACACTGGTGTTGGACTGCAGGGGAATTTTCTGTTACTTTTTGTAACATCATACTTGGAAGTTTCATCTTTTTAAATAAAATGACACACATTATTACATCCTCAAGTCAAACAGGACAAATTGATATGAATGTTTTGGGTTTATTCAGAGTCCCAGGCCTGTTTCTAAATGATTTTAACATGGTTGCACTTCAAAATTTTAGTTTTTATGGAACTAGTCTTTGTTTACCACTAACCCTAAACATGTTCTATCTAAAGCATACAAAACACTGTTGCCCTTTTTTTATTTATTTATTTAATCTTATTGTCTGCATTCTCTTGTTATTTTCTGAGAATGCAGTAAAGTTTAAAGTCTGCCAGTGTATTTGTAGTTAGAACATTACTTTTGTATGTTTATAGTACACAAATGGAGCAACGCCTGACCTGATGCTCCCTGTGCTCTGATGAACACACTGCCATTGCGGCTGAGTTTTCCCTTTGACTCCACAGATCTTCCCAGGTTAAAGATAGACTTCCACTTTTTAGATTTTCCAGAGAACCTCCTCCTAATCAAAACAAACACAAAAAAAGAAGTGATATCAAATATATTTTCTGCTATTTTATCCTGTGAGACATCAATCTTTAACTTGAAAAGCTGAATTTAGATCTTACTTGTCTGATATTTCTATGACCGTGTGATAGAGCGATGCAGTGCTGGTATCAGGTAGGCTGTTCTCTCGCTGACGTTCTTTGTGTACTGGGTGGTTTGGACTTAAGGAACGGGCCTGGGCTTCTTCCAGACTCATCAGTTTCATCGGCCCACTCCCACCACTGATCGGGAGAGTGGCGTATTTCTCTGCACACATCAAACTCGGTCCTTCAAAAGTATATTCTATTAGTATCAGTAAAAATCTCTTACTATTTTAGTGTTGAAAGAACTGTTTATGGATATACCTTCTTTGGGTTTTGTTTGATCAGAATCACCACTGAAGATCTGCTCTGTGTTGTTTAAGATAAACTCGATCACTGACTGCTGTATTCGCACTTCCTGGAAGGCCATGTCTCCATTACCAGATGAAGTCTCAATGTCCTTGGATCTAAAAAACACAAGATGTAGGATTTTAAGGATAAACTGCTGATTACAACCGTCTCTCAAAAGCAGGGCATTTACAAATGCATTTGCAGAGGCAAAGTAGAAGAAGAGGAATGACAGTCATGCAAATAAGTATTTGCCTTCTTTCCTCAGGTTTGGCTTTTTTAAAATCTTCAGATGTTTCAGAACATCAACAGGAATTAATAGCAAACAAAGATGGCCTGTCTAAATACAAAGGGCAGTAACCAAAATGAAACAATCTAAACAAAATGGCCCAACGTAACAGAAATGTTACTGGTGCCACCATTCGTGCTTAAAACTACTATCATGCTTTTTTAATTGCTCCCTGTGGAAGAACTGTGGCTCACTCTAATTTACAAAATTATTTTTGATTCAGCCATTTTCCTTGGTCTGGTAGTAAAACATTGAATATTACAAAAATTATGTCACCTCATCCAGACCCTGAAATAGCAAAGCAGACCATCAAACTACCAGCACCATGTTTGGCTGCTGGGGTGACGTCTATTTTGTTGAAAGGGGAAACACTACCATTGATGACATTTGTGCCCAGTCCCTTTCTAATTGTTGGATTATTAACATTCACCCTAAATGGGGCCACTTAAGCTATAAAGCTTAAGTTCTATTATTTTCTCCATTTGTGAATAATGTCTCACAATGCAGTGTGATGAAGTTTCAAAGCTTTAAAAGTTGCTTTGAAACTTATTCCAGACTGAAAGAGGTCAGCGATTTAACATTTTCATCATAAACCTGCAAAGATGAGTTATTTATGACTATTCATAAATCACAAGTGCAGATGTCGAAATGCCGCACAGCTGTAAGGTTTTAAAAATAAAGTTGGTAATGTAGGACATCCGAAAATATTGTGTGAGATGATAGAAGCACTACATGTCAAATCTATTAAAAGCCTAATCACAAGATTTTTTTTGGAAAAAATAATGGTGGACACATTCAGAATTGGGACGCTAAATATCTAAAGTTTAGTTCATATTTTCCACCAAACTCATTGACTTAGCTTAACTCTGTCTGACGTTAAAATTTGTTTGATGATAAAAATCATTGAATGTAACAAAAAAAGTTAAAACAGAAGAGACTTGTGAGGGGGCAAATATTATGCAGCAATATTATGCAGCACTGTATGCCTAAAATATTTCCAGTACTTGCGTGGATTTAAACTCACCTTAACAGATTTGGAGCCCAAACCAAAGCCAGATTACGCGTGTGCATATTTGTCTGGGCGCTTAAGGTAGCAAGTCGGGCCAAGTGCTTGGAAAGGTATTCCAGAGTCCTGAGAACAGTTGATTAAAAGTTGCTTCATCGTATTTTTCACAGCTTTAAAGTCAGTAAAAGCAAGCTGGACTGATATTTCAGGAACTGAGAGCGAAAGATGTGGGGTTTACCTGAAGTGAGGGGACGGAAGTTCTTTGATAACTGTCTGAATATGTGAAAGTCTGTCTGGATCTCCTTGAAACGACACAGCCTCCTGTGTGAGAAACAAAGATAATCACAATGGCAGTCATGTCATGTCTGATATATTTTTAAGTTTCTCTCCAAAGTTTTTGCAAATAAATTTGAAACTTACCAACATTCATGACACAAACAAGTTCAAATTATGTCCACATATATAGGATATAAATCGGTTATAATTCAGTTCAAGTCAACCAAATTCATTCCATTATAACCATATTACATGGTTATATTAAGATCTAGTTTGATTCAAATCATATTATTTTGAATTTCGATTTGAAATTCAAAATAATAGCTAACTCAGCTACAATGTTAGCGGTTAAGGATGACTGCTAACATTGTTTTGGGGAGGCCCAGCTGGTTGCATGGGGTCACTGCAGCAATCCCTCTCTGAGGAACCATCCAGCTACAGACTCATTCAAGTTCATACTCATTAAATATTAAAATAGAAGTGCTGCAATGCATGTAATTAAACCAACAGCACTGAACTTTTTAAAAAAGTTTTATTGAAGTCATTATAGTACATTGAAAAAAAATCTTCAAACAAAAACCATCCAAGTGCAATTTTTTTCAAAGGATATAAAATGATATTTGAAGATGTTCACACAAAAGTATCTGCTCATGTCTGAATATGTTTGAGAAGTTGTCATGATTTATCAAATGGATGAAACAAGTCTGACTTTCAACATCTTTGTTTCAGGCCAAATTCGGACATCGTTTACGGGCTGAAAAAAAAAGTAAACGTTTTCATTTTGACTAAATAAGGACACCTAGGTGACCTGAAATATCCATTAAAATACAACCATGAATGTCCAGTCTTTGTGGGTGAGAGATTTGTGATCAGCCAGATTTCTGTTAGTACCCCAGGAGAGTGAAACGCTTTTCAAAGCATACCAGAGAGCTGGAGTTACAGGCACAGCCAGCCAGAGATGTAAGAAAGCCAAGGTATGCAAATAACCCCGTCAAAGTACACACACTGCTCCACAGAAAGCAGTTCTTACACTTGGGTATTTTTGTCCCATTTTCTCCTACTGAAGTCTCTTTCATATTTGCATTCATCTAGAGAAGCAGCCAAAAACTTTTCTTTACTACCAAGTGTAGAAGTTATACAACCTACACTTTATCTTAGCTGGTTATCAGTTCGACTTTGGGTATATTTTAGGATCTGGTCCCATTTTATTCCATGTTTATTAAATCCTTCAACAAGTAAACATACAGTGAAACCGATGTTGACAATATCGGTACTATAAAGTATACAACATTAAGTAGTTATACAGAGAAGGATCTGAGTTTTAAGATTTTTCCCCCTGACCCCCCCACCCATCTCCACCCCTCCCATACTCCCCCCATCCCAGCCAACAAAAGGAGCTAAAGCAAAAGAAAATATACTAAAATAAAATTAAAATAAAGTAAACAAAAAGTTCAAACACACTGTGTCTTTTATTCTGGACCAATAGTGTTTGAGCCTTATCTCTCTGGTTTTAAGAATTTTATTGTTTTGATAGGTATTTAATGGAACTGAATGGGAAGATTGTGATAATGAAACCCTTCTAAATACAAAAACAAAGACACTGACTAAACAGCTTGCAAAAATCTTAAACGACAGTACAGAGATGGATTGAGTGCCCAAAAAGTTGTAATCAAGAAAGAGTAGCTCTACTTCAACATATTTTTACTCAAGTAAACATAGTCGGTGAAATGGTTACTTAAGTACTGAGTAACATAACATTTGATTTAATATCTCAGATTCTCAGTAGGAGTGAATTTATGGATTTTGACTGGATCATTCTAATACGTAGATATGTTTTGATGTAAACCATTCCACTGTAGCTTTAAAGGTCCCAGCCTCTTGCAGGTTTTCTCCCATGTTTTCTCTGTGCTAAGCTCCATCAGTCTTTCCATGAACTCTGATCAGAATCCCAGCAAAGTCAAAACCGTGTTTCATGATGGGAACAATATGTTCAGGGTGATGTGTGAGGCTACGTATGAAACAAAAACAAGAAGTATATTTCATGAAGGCCAATACTTAAATTTTATTTTCCCAAAGGCCAGATTTGGGTTGTTCTGCTTACAGTCTTTTCCTCCATTATGGAAGTCAGATGACATAAATTATTGTTTTTATTTTAGCTAGCAATAATACTTAAAAAAAAATCATTACCTCATGTACATGAACATCTGTCTCTTTAAAATAATACAATGCAAGATGAACATTAGCGTAATCCACAGCCATACCGGCTCATTCATACAGGATTTTTACATTCTGCAGATGAAACTAAACGTACTCACAGTGAATTTGCTGTAGAGCTCGTATGTGAGCAGAGGATTGGGCAGCTCCCTGAAGTAGAGCTTACATAAGGAACCCACACAGTGGATGTCCTGGAGGTATACTTCCTTGGTAAGGTCAGGGCACGCCTCGGAGCAGAATTCCTGCCTGCACAAAAACATCCACACACAACGAGTTAGCTGAATGACTGGACTGTTTGGCACCCCAGCTCACTTCTGTTGCCCTCTGAGGCTCTAAGATGCATCCGTCTAGTCGATGTTGTTGGAAACGGTGTAAACACTAAATTGGAGAATCTCATTTATTTCAAGGATGCCGTTCAAGGATTTGTTCATATTTTATCTGACTTTTGTTATTTTATGACTAACAATGCTGCAAAAAATGCATTTGCCCTCTTACATATTAATTTAATTTATGAATAACTTAAAGGCTTCTGGTCATCAAACAACTTTATCATTAGAAAACTACGTATAAACTGATGATGATTTTAATTGTTGCGGTAAATCTAATAACTAGTTGTTTCACCATTGGCAGCAACAATTGTCATCAAGCATTTATGTTAACTAGCATCATATCTTTTACATCCATGTGGAGGAATTTTGACTCACTATTTTTACAGGTTGTAATTTGGCCACATTGGATGCTCTCTAGCATAAACAGCCTGTTTAAAATGAAGTTGTTTGGATTTAAATATGGACTTAGTCTTTATCTCTTCAAAACCTCTACTTGTTAAAGTTGCTGCTGTGCTTTGGGAAACTTTCCTGCTGCATAATCGAAGCTACTTGGCCAGACTCTTCTTGGGGATTACTTCTATGCTTGATTTCATGGACTACAGTAAGCTGTCGAAGTCTTGAAGCAGCAAAGTGGCCCCAGACCATCACACTACCACCACCATCTGTGACTGTCAGCAACGGAAATGCTTTGGTGATTTTGCACCAGTTATAAAAGGATGTACATCTGTAAAAAACGTCCAAAGAATATTTTTTTCTCAAAAGTCTTGGGGATTATAAAGATACACCAACTTGGATTTGGGAGGCAAATCCGAGTTGGTGCTTGATATGCTTTACTTCCAATCTTGTTCTTATTGTTTAATCATGAACACTGAAGATTTGATGAGATCTTATAGTAATTTTGGTAGGATAATCAGTGCTGGAAAAGTTTCCAACTGTTTCATGTTTTTTTCTATTTGAGGGTTACAGTTCGCATTGGGAGTTGATAAAGTCCCACATCCTTAGAAATGGTAGCCTTGCTGCGTGCCGTGGTGGCGTAGGGGATGGCACGACCCATGTTTGGAGGCCTTGAGTCCTCGACGCGGCCGTCGCGGGTTTGACTCCCAGACCCGGCGACATTTGCCGCATGTCTTCTCCTTTCCTGTCAGCCTACTTTCAAAAAATAAGGGACACTAGAGCCCACAAAAAGACTCCCTGGTGGGGTATAAAAAAAGTGATGGTAACCTTTTCAATCATTTTAAGTGTCAGTGAGTTTGTTTCTCATATTTTCTTGAATTTCTAGATATTAGGGTCTGAATAAGGCATTCATTGTTGCTTTTTGTGCTTATTTTGCTCCCTCCATGTTGTCAGATAGGTGCTCTTTAAAGCATGTCTTTAGTCTACAGGTATGGCAGTACTCAGGCCTGGGACTGGCAAGTAAAATTTAATCTAGCATCCAAATAAAAAAGGGCCAGCAAATTCACAATTCAATAGGGATTTGGGGGATTACTCTTTCTTATTGGACTGAGCTGCTTTGGTTATCCTTTTTTACACAACAAATGAAATCATCATTTGAAAACTGCATTTTGTATTTACACAGTGTATCTTTGAAAAATGTATGTGCAGAAAAGAGGCTAAAACGTAAGAAAAAAACCTGAAGGTAGGTAAATATTTTTTCACACATCTTTTTCTTGTCATGAGTACCTGAGACGCTGGATGTTTGAGGTGACACCTGAGAGTCTGTAGATCCCGTCCACAATCCCATACTGCTCAATAAACTCTGCACACTTCTGGAGAACCTGAGGAACTTTAAGGAAGGAAATCGCATGTTATTGAAGAGATTGGATTTCATTTAGTATGTCTCAATTTCTTTCCACTACACAGACAGTAGGAACAAAGCAGTAAAAATAAACAGCTCTGATAGTCACATTTTAACTGTAACAATGCACAGAGGAGTAAATCCATGCGATGTGGTTTGTTTTAATACACGCCTGCTTTTTTGCTCCTCAGGGTCGATGACTGTAGGTGGACGTAGGCAGGAAGTTAAAAATGGTTTGTTTGTTTCAGAGGAAAGTTGACACACCCAGTCCTTGTGGCTGGTATTACTTACGACATTTCCTCTAATAGAAATAGGCTTTTGTAATGTTACCACTGACCTACACACTGCTTTCCTAACAACAGCCCACCATCCCAGTAAACAGCTCAGCACAAGCCTGGCTGTGGTTTTTAAAGTGTCTGTGAAATCACATGTGTGATTTTTCTGACCACAGTTTCACTTTAACTAATAATGATACTAATAAGCAACTACAGCTCATTTTTATTCACCGGGGTTTTTGCAAGGTTTGCTGTGACGCAGAAACAGATCAGTGAGCTTTGTCTTCAAGTATTGGGTAATGATGCATGTGATTTGACAGTTTTAAACAGATTAATCATCTTTTTCCTAGGTTATTGAAGGTTTTTAAGCAATAAATTAGAGAGTTTTGATTTAAGGTCTTGTATTTTTGTGATGCAGTGTGACATGTAATCAGAAATCTAAGTTTTTGTCCTTCAATAGTGCTACATACATGACTTCTACTTATTTTTTTAATTAAAAAAAAATATATCCTCATTCGTTTTTCTCAAGTTTAGCACAAAATAGAAATCTATCCTGTGTTAAGTCTATTTAACACTTAATCTATTTTGGCTAGTAAGAGTTTCAGATTCATGCACAGCTAATTCCATGGGTACATTATTCATATTTTGAATTCTTTCTCTCTCAGTGCCTGATTTTCTGGTATTAACTTGAAATATTTTGGAAACAAAGATGCAGAACCCTTCCTCCGCAAAAACGAACGCCCGAATATTTCTGGCAAGAGTTAATTTCTCACAGCTCACCGCAGAAAGCAACAGATATTTAAATTCTCGTCTTTCTGACCTAAGTAATTGGATTTCTAATTGCCTGCCTGTGGTCAGAATCTGAAAGACAAGCGACTCCCGGGTTGTCATTTAGCTCCTCTCTGTTTAGACACTGGGCGAACTTTTCTCATGGACTGGCAACAAATATAGTTAGAGTTTGGATGTATTTCTGAAGACACGGCAGTACATGTAATAATTTGTGGAGAGCTTTTAAACTTGAAAAAAAAAACAGTCTATGGGATAACTTCAGACATTTCTTTTTTCACTGATTTTTATATTTGTAGCTTTCTCTTTGAGTGTAACTTTTTAAATCCCTTAAGAGCTGTGCAGTTTTTAAAAAACATTTCACAACAACAGTACTATTGTGTTAAGTGAAATTTCAGCACACAGACCAAACACAAACATAAATTTAATAAACACTTTTATGTAATTAAATAAAAATCATTTTGCACATTTTCTATTTTGATTGAAAAAAACTGTGCCTCTTTTTATTTGTATTTACTTGTTTTGTTTGAGTTGCAAATTTTATAATCACAAAATAATAAAATGTAATTTGTAGTAGTACTAATAATAATAGTATTAATTATCATTTATATATGAGCACTTTTTAAGGCATTCAAGTCCCTTGAATACACTACAACAGAAAGCAATACTAAAGTAATAAAATCAAACTAGTAAATGGAGCTGTAGCAGAGGTTTTATGCAGGCAAATAGCTTTTCCATAGTGATTTAAAAATACTTAAACTAATATAACTAACTGCAGTGGAAATGAAAATAACAACCTATTTAATTTGTCTATAAATTAAATAGGTTGTTCTTGTTCTTGCAGAGTAGCAGAGTAAATGGCTCAATCATCTGCAGCAGCAAAACATTCTGTTATATGCAGCATGGTGGACGTTAGATACAGCTGGTTTCATTTGTATATCTACATCACAGGTGTCAAACTCCAGGCCTCGAGGGCCGCTGTCCTGCAGTTTTTAGATGTACCACAGGTACAAAACACTGGAATGAAATGGCTTAATGACCTCCTCCTTGTGTAGATCAGTTCTCCAGAACCTTGCTAATGACCTAATTATTCTATTCAGGTGGTGCAGCAGAGGCACATCTAAAAGTCGCAGGACAGCGGCCATTGAGGACTGGAGTTTGACACCCTGGCTAGACAGCCTGTCTGCGCTTTGCCTCTTAGAGAGATGAACATATCAAAAAATACACAGATGATGTCAGCCTGCCTGAACAGACGGAAAAGAGTCTGCTGCAGAACAGCATTGTGTAAGGGCTAACCATTTGGATCACAGGATTTTTTTAAAGAATCGATTTATTTATGCTCCTTTTATTTATGTTTAAATAATATTTAAAAACTTATTACAAGTTGTGTTTTTGTATTGCTAATGGCTAAACAGCAGATTACAAGATTTATTTAAGGTTAAGTAATACATTTGGACTCTGGGTCAATTCAGACCTTTACCAACTCAGAACTCTGTATCATATGCAAGTGTTGTCATATTGTCCCATTAATGACAATTTGGTACAAATACAGTATACAAAAATACACAAATATACATAATCTTTTCATTGAAGGTTACTTTTGTTGTTAAGCAAGTTTTTTGGCGAAATGCGGAGATCGACGATAAACAAAATGCTCAAATTTCATGGTTCATTTTAATCAAATTTACTCCTTTATTGAAGGGTTTACATGGTGTTAGTTTCTAATCTCATTAATCATGGTTTGATCCATGTCTGGGTCAGATGACTCTTAAAAAAATATGGTGCATTATGAGCTCCGATCAAACCGAAATACACTGCAGGACAAACACAACCTCAAGTTTCTGTTTACTCTGCGCTTATGACTACTGCAGAATAAGACATTGCTTTCATTTTTCATCTTAAAGTTAAAAAGAAAGAAAAACAGGAAGCAACAAAGAAAAGGAGAAACAAAAAACAAAAGAAAGAAAAAAGCAGAGAAAGAAAGAAAGGGGTTATTTGCCTCATAGGTTTTCCACAGCCCACAAACAGCAAGGACAATATGTCTGCTGCTGCCATGACACAAGACTCTGACCCACACCTCCTCCCTCACTTCCTGCTCTGAATGCTCCACCTCACACCGATCCCATCTAACAGGTCTAAATTTATCTTTAAAGCGTCTGATTGTGTGATTTCTGTTCACTTAGCTTTCCATATGTAGGGAAACTTTCAACAAAGGTTGTGAGAAGACAGAAATAAAATCTATATTTATATATATAAATATTTAAAAAATTCTCTTAAATTTACACATTGGTGTGTTATTTCCTTTAGTTTTGTCCTTTTACTTTCCCACCATACAAAACTAATAGTAATATCTAGTCTAATTATGACATGAAACTTGTCATAGGAGCTGTACACAACAGGAAATTTACACAAAAAGACTCTAAGAGCCCCACCCTGCGTTCATTAAATGCAGCCAATGGGTGAATGAATGTTCATAATAAATCGAAAACATATGTATTTTGATAAAAAAAAAAAAAAACATCTGTAGTCTTTTAAACAAAAACTGTTTCTTACATAAAAACTACATATCTTTTGTCTTTCTTCACAAATGGCATGTTTGCAAAAAAGATTAAAACAGCCAAAGTAGTTTAAAAGGTAAAAAACAAAACTTATTTCTTTCTGTGTCTGCGTAAAAAAACCAGCCAAGGACATATTGTCTAGCTAGGAAGTGCTAATTGCCCAACAGTGTTAGATTTCAAAGCAAGCGTTACCATCTTGTCCTGAGCCCTGGAGATGTTCTGTCAGGTCACAGCCGAACACATTCTCACTTCCTTTCTTTTTGGTCTTCTGCTTGTTTCCTTTATTCTTCATGTGGGCTCCAGTTAGTAGTCCAGAAGATTGAAACAGAACGTTCCCTGAAACCACCAGAATTGATCCATAAGAGCCCAAAAAACAGAATTGAGATGGTAGGTCAAAAGGCAGCCGCACAAGAATCCCAGCACACAGCTCCCAAACGCCTGCATCCGCTCGCACCCTGACAGACCACACAGTTGGTGCTGACGTCACTTTTCAAACTTCAACTCTTTTTACATGGCTAGTTCCTCAGGAGATGAGCCGAGAAAAGACGTGGCGGGACTGTTCCTCATGGTACTCGGCTGACTTATGTGAGCTGATTTGCAGAAACAGCATTAGAATCGTTTGGTTTCCTGTTGTTTTTTCACCCCCAGTCTCTCTCTCTCTTCCTCTCCCTCTCTCTGCTCTTTTATCTCCTCCTCTTTTCCTTCATTCCAGTCTGTTCTTCTCACTGGTTCCTTCTGCAGCTGAGACACCCATCCATTAGGAACATGGTTATAGTTGTTTTATGAGAAAGACTTTCTGCATTTTCTGAATTGAGGGATAGCCTCGTGGCAGTGATGTGGCAGGGATTTTTCAAGCGTCCAGACTATGTAAGAGGGAGGGAGACCAGGTTATGGGAGGAGGAGAACAGCTGACATCTGTTTCTCTCCCAGTTTAAGAGTTACTGACCCCTCTTATATATATTTTTCTCCCCTCCGTTATGTTCTCAAAGTTGGAGCTGATGGGAAAGCTTCTCCCTGCCTTTCCTGAATGCTCCCAATGTATACACAGTTTCCTGTGCAAAGAGCCCAGGCTCAAAAACAAAAACAGACGGGCTCTGAAGGAAGAGGAAAGTGGGAGGTGACTCAAGTGAGGGCCTGAAGGGCACAGATGGGAAACGAGCCGGGGGGGGGGAGTGTTGGTGGACCAAGATGGACAACACGTGGTTCTCGTTACTAACTGCCTTGCATTTTATTGCTTTCCTTTTAAATTAGACTGCAGCTTCAATGGAAACACAAAATTAATCAGTGCAACGTGTTGACTTTAAATGCAGAGAGTTCGTTAATCATGGATTCCTCCACAGCTGCCCTCCATGTCTCCACCGGATCTATTTCAGTTACATCCCTGCTCTGGAATGCCAAGCCTGGTAAATATCATGTAATAGTGCAGGATATACCATACAACCGGAGCCCTCTGACTCTCACCACATGGGAAAATAAAACTCTAAGGCAATAAATTTAATTTTATGACTTTGTGACCAAGGATAGATGAACTGCCTGTGACTGCACACCTCTCCCTACTGGAACTGTATAAGAAGATGCAGGAATCAAACATAAAATTGATGGAATGTCAAAAATTCATTTACAGTTTGTTGGAGCTGATTCACCTTGGAGAAGAGGTGAAGCATCTCTACGAATCCAGAATTGTTAAATCTTATTTTAAGACACAGTAATTCCACATTCTGTAAATTAGACTCACCAGTTCCTCGCTCTACCAATCGATCTTCCTTATCTTTGAGAAACACTGAGTTCCTCGCTGGATTATTTTTGCTGTACACCATCCTGATCCTGTTTTGGGGCTTGGTTTTAAATAGCCTTGTGATCTGGTGCTTACAACTTCTAGCTCATTCCTTTGTCAGTTTTTAAAATTCGTAATGCCATTTTAAAATGTATATGATAAATGTCATACTAAACCAATGCTTACCAAGACATTTGGTACACACATATCAAGATTCTCAGTCATGAATCCCAATTCAATGAACAGAACGCAACTGGATTACTTCACCTGTTTCTTGAAGTTGTTTAATGTTTATAAAAGATAGGTTTTTAGTTCTGATTTTGGATGGGGGTAATATTTTAACAAAGTTAAGCACAAAATTACTAATACCTTTTGCAGATTTTGCATATCTTTTGGATATAAACATATATTCAACCATTCATTAATTTAATTATGTCATTTTTCAATGAAATTACTGTAAAACATATTTGTTTAGTAATATTCCTCTAACAATCTAAATATTTTGCCTGTCTCATTTTTATTAGAATCAAACTTCTTGGGTGAGTGAAAATAGTTTCACATCTAAATCTGTCAGTAGTAGAAAATATTTGGGTTTAACTCTACATGTCTAAATAATTTAAGGACCTCAATACGATATACTCCACATGCTCCACAGGGTGTGATATTTGCAGTACAGTGCAATGACCTAAGTGTTGACATGTCTGTTTGGATAAAACCAAAAACATACACAACACAGAACAGAGCAGCCAGCCTCTCAGTTATTTATCTACATTTCTAGAACAAGAGACAATCTCTTGAGAACTCTAAAGTGCTCATTTAAGCGAAAGAAGATCTGTTTTTGGAAGAGCAGTGTAAAAAGTACAAAAATAGAAAACACTAAACAGCAAGACAAAGAGGAGAAGGTTCCAGCAGTTTCGAACTCCAGCCTTCGATGGCTGGTGTCCTGAAAACGTTTAGGCGCATCTTTAATTCAGGAGGACGACTGGAATTTGAAACACCTGGTCTGTGGAGGCGAGTTGATTCAGACTCACCTCCCCAGATTAATGTGATGGAGGTGGGATGGACATCATAGTTAGAAACCTAGAACTATCAGCTTATAATGAGAACTGAAGAAGCCTTCTGGATAAGAGGTGAAACATCTTAAAACCAAAATAAAAGTCCAGTTTCCTCCTATTTTAGCACTTTGGAAATACAGTACACATGAAGCAATATCAACATTACTTGGAAAAAAGGGCGTTCTGTCCAAGTCCTATATCTGGTTTACTTTTACCTACCTTTTGACCCTTCCCAGCAGCTGTGGGAAATATAACATTTTAGCTTTAAAAGGAACCGCAGTGATTAATGGCATCGCTCCAGAGCTATCACTGCTCTGTTTAATATCCTCTATATTCATCTATTCTACTCCCCAAAGTCCAAGACAAGCAAACAAGAAAGCAGTTTGGGAGACATGCACCTCAAAGAAACCTCAGACAGCATAGAAGTTGATTTAGTAGAAAGAGAAAAAAAATACAATATGGTTATTTAACATGATTTACTTAATACATTTTATAACAAACACATTGCTGAACACATTACAGGGAATATGGACGTTCTTAGTAATGGAGAGGTCTGGTTTGTGAAAGAAATTGCTTTGGTGCTAAAAGTGTTTTGTGAATGTCACATGTTTGAGCAATGACCAGGCCTACCCTCTGCAAAACAAAGGTTTCTTTCTACACCATAGGAAGAGGACATGACATCATCCTGCTCATACAAAGCCTCAATATCCCACTCTTTCTTTGGGCTGGTAAATTAAAAAGAAAAAAAAGACATAGTATTGTAAGTGAATAATAGGGTTCACTTGTGTCTTTATTTTTAGTTTTTGAGTACATGTCTGATGGGTTCCATATGTAATGCTTTGACTTTTATATTTGTAACTCATCTGGTGCTCAGCTTAGTGAGGAAATGATGCAAAGAGAAGAAAAAAATCAAGACATAAATGAATAATTACTGCATAAATCTTGCTGTGCATGTACGTCTCAATAAATTATAATTTGATTATGCACGTTTGAAAGACGAAACACACCAAAAATATCCTTTAAACAGGTATTAAACATCCTTTTCTCTTAGCTGTTTCCGAATTACATTTTTTATTGGTATAATGTAATATTAAAATCCCAATTGTCATGTTTTTTTACGTATAAGTGGAAAATCATCATAATTAAAGATAAAGACTTGGGGGGGGGGGGGGACTGTCTAAAATAAAAATGCATAAATATTCACCCTCTTCAAGTTAGTATTTAATACTAACTTTGGCAGTCAGTCTGTGTGGATAGATATCAGCTAAAAAAGCAAAAAAAGTGATAAAAATTAATTTGTAAAAGCAATGAAAGAGTAAAACATTAAAGGGGGAGAGTTCTATCTATCTATCTATCTATCTATAGTTCTAACTACATTTCTTTTATGTACATGTTTATTTAGTTTCATGTTCCCTGAACTTCAGACAGATTAATAGATAACTCCTTTTGCCACATGTAGTACTTTCCAACTTTTCATCTAAGCTCTCTTGTTCAGGCCATGTTTCCTGTCAATGTGCCAGCTGCAAAGCCTTGTTAAAGTCTAAAAGCATTCTTCAGTAACCACAAATTAATTTGCAGATCAACTTATGCAGGTATTTGTTTTAATGCAAAATACAGGAGGATTTACATTTCATTACAGCAATGTCACTGATGTATTTTTAAGTATATTTCACAAACACATAATATTCTGTGGCCATCATTTTGCACTACACACTAGACAATTTATTATTTTATTCATAGGTGGCAAAATAAATTTGCACAGGTCTAATATCAGCAGGTGCCAAAACACACCAGCAGATTCAATTTTAGACCCATGCTGTCAGAAGCACAGGCGGATGTTAATTTCCTCTTCAGATGATAATAGTACATTTATTTTCATGGGCACATTGTGCTGCTCATGGCCACTTTTTCAATTCTGATGGAATAATTAAGGAAGAGTTATTTTAGTGTCATTGCTGAAGGTTACAGAAAACTAAAAACAATGTTTTAAGCCTACAGTATGACACATGTTCACATCAAATACTGACTACAGACTTAAAGACAATTAAGTAAAATAAAGTTTTTTCAGTGTTTTATGCTGGCTTGCATGCACAGTTATCAGTTAAAAAACGACACGATGAAATTATTTTCATTGATATTGAAAAAAACTAAACGATCAACTACAGTATGTATCCAAATCCTAGTTTTCTAAATTATCACAAAAAAACCACATATTACTTATTGTGAGGACTTTGATATATTGTGAAAATTCTTAGTAGCAAACATCATCTATTTTAATACAGCAATAAAAGGCCTATGTCAAATATTTTCTAAGAGGATGTGCTCCAATGGAACCCGATGATCACACTCATACACTGCCCCCTGCTGGTGGAACCGCGTCTATTACAGTACACTGTCTTCAACAAGCTCAAATACTATCTAGTAAACTGCTGTAATTAAGAAAGTTAGTTTTGTAACGAGGGATATTTCAACCTATACATATCTAATGATACATCAGGAGCACAATTTGAAAAATAATTAAATGTTACCCCTAACAAATGTAAATTTCTAACAAGAATGCTTCCAATATATGCTAGAGACACTGAGGGATGGATTAGTACTGTCAGTAAATCTCCATAACAAATACACCTATGTACATGTCTCTCATTTACTATGTGATAATTCAAGCCTGTGTCACCTGGAGTGTGAATGGCGCAAATAAAGTAACTTTGCAATCATTGCTTTTGATGCAGCAGTTCTGTGAAAATGCATTTGTCTCCTAACTGATTTTTTTGAGGGATTTTTCTTTTTTTGTCACAAAATTTTTTAAAATTATTACATCAATTTTAATATCAGAGATAAACAAAATAAATACAAAGTGTAATTTCTAAATGATGATTTTATTTAGTAAGAAACAAAACTATCCAAACTGACTTGATATGTATAGTCAGTTTGAAAAAGTATGAATATGAATATGAAAACGTAAACACCTCTTTATTAAATATTAAATAAGGGGTGAACTGTACAAACCAGTTTTAGAACTCTTTAATAAAGCACCAACAACAAAAAACATCAGTAGAATCAATTAGAGAAACTATTTTTATTATAAGCTTGTAAAAACCTAAAGATACAAAAACAAAAAGGCTCAACAAAACAATCTCACTTTTGACACATCCACCCAAAAAAGCTTTGAAAATAAAATTGGTCAAGTGACATTCTTCAAGAGTTCAAATAGCATTATTTTAAACTTTAAAATGTCAGCAAAGTTGTTTTAAAAGTAAATGCTTTTCTTTACCGGTCTACACATTCATTCTACCACCCAAAAAATAATGTCATTCATTAAGGAGAGATAAAAAAACACATTAAATGTTTAAAATATGTTGTACTAGTACTACAGTATACTGCCAATTAATGAGGTGTGCAAAATTGTTTCTCATACATAAATGCTTCCTTAATGAGAAGCAACCTTTGGCAATTCTGACACATGACTCTGACACAAAAACATACAAGGAGTGAATTGTCAAGGTGACATGGGCACACTTTTCAGTTTCGAAAAAGGAATTTGAAAGCATCCCATGTTCTAAAATGATATAAAAATAATAATTAAAAAATCCTTCAAATAACTTGATATATGTCAGAAACATGCTACAATAGAAGCAAATATGCTAATTTTCCTTCAGCAATTTTCTATAATGTTGATTTTCTTTAAAAGTTAAAAGTGGTATACAATCCATCACCTATTAGTAAGTCCCACACGAAACAAAGCATATAAGGCTTTAAAATAACAAAGAAAATAATAGTTTTACAAAGAAAATTATTTTGGCTCATTAAACTTGCTTCTTATAGAAACTTCCTATGAATGTAATTATCACTTAAGTTACTAAAGCAGATTTATTTTACTAATGCAAGAGAAGTATAAATATAACTAAAAATGACTTTGGAGTGATAAAATGTCATTGACAATGTCATTGTAACCTTAAATTATACCATAAGTATGAGACAAAATTTCAAAGTAAAAAACATCAGTGTCAGTATGAGACTACCTTAAAAAAGGAACAAATCTACCACTTAAAACCATCATACCAGGTATAACTGCATTTCTGACTTCATACTAACCACAGTATATTGATATTACTGTATTTGTAGCATATGTTTGTTTTCTCCATCTTGGAAGAAGAGGTTTTGTTTGTCATTTGCTGTCAGACTGATACAAATCTGAATCCTTCATGTGTAACCAAGGTGATCATAGTTAGATCTTCATCAGTTGGATGGGCTCTGAACAACCTAATGGGTTTCCTCAGACCTGTACTATTTCCAATAAAACTAAATAGTGATTCATCAGTAATATAAACTGATTCTGCTGGAGATATGATGTGATCAATCTGGAATTAAAAAGCTTTCAAACACAGGGCCTTGCAAATGTATTGATACTGTTAGAAAACTTATGTCCACAGAAGGTTCCAGAACATCCTGTAGTAAAGGTCATTGGTCAGTTCTTTGTGTGACTATGTGAAAAAGCCCAACCTCCTTCCTTGTAAACATAATAAAAGGCAGTGGAGACAAAAGAGCCGACGGAGTTGATCACAGACAGTGTTTTGACGGCGGTCATTAGCAAAGCTTCTGCAGAATGTGATTTATGTAGGACATTGGCCCTTGAGGACTGGAGTTGGACTGGTCACACCGTTCCTATACTGAAAACTGCTTGAAGGCATATCATGTTCTAGGAATGCCTTTCTTCAACACAGCGTTGATAGGAAGATGGGAGGAGCTAAATACATAGCAAGTGAAAGGAAAATGTATTAAGAAGCTACAAAAGGCTTGAGTCTGGGATGGAGAATTTGCTTCCAGCAGAAGAACGACCCAATAAATATGCAGCTATAAACACATATGGGTTGCTAATTGAGAATCTGTGGCAATACTTGATAACTGATGTTCACCAACTCTCTCCATCCAACCTGAGTGAACTGCAACTATTTTACATTAAAAAAATTACATTTTCTGTAGAGCAGAGACAGGAAATCTTTAAGCTCCAATCTCAGCAAAAGTGTTGTTTGACCAAGTAATTATGCAGGGAATATAAATGTTATTACACAATTTGCAAAATAGTTTGCCAATCATTCCACTTCTGAAAAATGCATGATTTTGTGTTGTTCCATCACAAAAAAATCCTCCCAAAAATCTCTCAACTTTGTGCTTATCACTTGAGAAAATTTAAAAAAAAGATTCAAAGGTATTCTTACCTTTGCTTATCACTGCGAACGATCCGCTTACATTTGAGGTACTTTATGTGCAAAAGATTAATAGTATAAATTCCTCCTTCCTAAGACATTGTTAGGCAATGTTTACCTCTGCTGGCCTCACTATGTAATCTCTCTCTCTAAGAAAACCTGCATCCTGGAACCTGTTCAGTATCACATTACAAGATCAACAGATTATGACTTTGTTAAGTCATACAACAACCAATCATTGCTTCTCAGGTGCCAAAACAAGGACCTGGTCAGTATGAGGTGGTGGAGAGACAGGCAAAAAATAAGGCATGAGTGTGAATTAATCAGCGTCTGACAGGTAACAATGGTATACAAAAAATATTAAAAAACTACTGGAATGACAGCTGAAGTTAACAATTCAGTGTTTGAAGATTACATTCCTAACAACATAAAGAAATAAAACATGGATATGCAAAACTGTGCTAAATATCTGGAATATCATCTCACCAAAGAGAATTTAGTTTGTCAGTTATCTAATAACCTTTCAGCACACAGTGGTCTCGACCTCATAGAAAATAATGGGTGTCAAACTCAAGGCCCGGGGGCCAAATCTGGCCCGCCACATCTGTTTATGTGGCTCTCGTGTCTCTATAGGGCAACATAAATACAACTTCAAGATACTGGTTGTGTGCTTAAATATTATTTTACCAGTCAAACCAAATTAGTTTTTAGTGCCAAAGTACATCAATGTGAAGAATTGTTGTATATGAATTAAATTTAAAAAGTACTGACATTACCCTACATCCAGTGGGCTTGTCAGCAACTGACCTATTGGCGGTCGCAATGTGCCTTGGCATCATGTCAAGCCAGATTATTTAAATTGTTTTGTTAATAGGTAGTTCTATTAATAAATTCTGCCACATCCGGCCCTTTGAGGAAATTCAGAATCTTGATGTGGCCCGAACTGGAAATGATATCAGGACAAGGACTTGTTTTCTTTCAGAGTCCTCAGCTCTGAGGCTGACCAATGTTAACTGTGATATTCACATAGAGAGGATACCTCCCGACCGATAAAGTGTCATATAAGCAGCTGTTGAGTCCATCAACTCTCCACATCTTTGTCGTTTGTCTTAATAACCTCATCCTAGAAAAGAAGAAATTACTGAAATTATAATCAAGATAAATATATTGCGATTGACTGAAAAGACTGAATATTTTCTGTGAACACAAAACAACATAAATTAAAAAAAATCAGATATCCACTCACCTGTTTTTGTTAACCTGATTTCCAGAGTCTCGTTTGTGAAACACCATGGTATAGCGCGCTACGTTAGCAGGGGGACGTACAATTTTCATTTTTTGCTGTTCAACTCTGTAAAGCAGAGCCAGATGAATCAAATAAGTCATTGTAGTGGATTACATCTGCTTCAAATGTGACAGCATACAGATAATCCTTCTTACTCTAATATAATATTCCTCACCTCACTCTAAGGTCATCATCTTCTCCACCCCATCCCCAGTAGTTGTTTGAGAAACCATTTACTTGAAAAAACTGGTCTTTGGTCATGGCAGTGACTCCACCAAAGTAGCCTTTGTAACGGAGTCTGAGGAGAAAATAGGCAGCCTTCTTGATAATAACAGACTTTAAGTTTTCACCAGAGAAGCATGTCACCAGTTAATATCAGTTTTTATAATAAAGGGAGCAGAGTGAAGAATATACACAAGGCCCAGCCTTGAAAGACCTTCATTTATATACGTACTTGTATCCGGTGACATTGCGGCCGACTACCAGGTGTCTGGGCTGCTGGTCACAGATGTATAAATTGTGATCATTCTCGGGAACCAGGTCCACATCATGGAAGATGAAGCATTCCCAGCTAAAGTCTTTTATTGCCTCCAAATATCCAACATTAAGTAACTTGGCTCTGTTAAAAGTTGCATCACCCGCCTTGAATGAAAGAAAGCAAAATGAAAACCCTAAATTTGACATGAGCTTCAAGGTATTATTTAGAATGCACAGTCATATTGCTGTACGCCTCTTTAATTTTGTTATATTACAGTCAGATAAGACTGACAAGGAATCAAATAAAATCCTTTTAGCTAAATATCGAGGATTATAGTAAAACCTGCAGTGACTTTATTAAGAGAAGCCAAACACAGGAAACAGAAAGCATACAAAGTGAATTTGGAGAAGATTTAAGTTTTCTGGCTTGATTTGAAGAAATTAAAATCCAACTTAAAAAAATCATTATAAACAGAAATACAGAAAATTGTCTAGAAAAAATGTATTTATTTAGATCCTGTCCACCTTTCTTAAATGAAAAAAAATTAATTTAGTTAATGAAATTTGAACTAAAACAGAATTTCAGCACTTTTCCATTTTCTCAACATGTTTCCATACACGCACATATTCATCACGAGTATTATCATGTTTTCCAGTTTCCTTTGTCGACAGAATGTAATTTTATCTTTGACTGTGAAAAAGCCCCATTTATTTTCAGATTGCCTCTGGCGTATCACATTAACATATCTGCTTAGAGATAATTTGCATTTGGCAGGTGAGGTTGACCTAGTTCGCTTCACTGTTCCCTAACAAAGTATCATATCAGCACCGCATAGCATGTTTTTTGCATGTTTTATTTGTAAGTTATTGCCAGGGTTCCTAGATATTTTTCCATGTAAAAACAGTACACTTAAGAAAGACAGAAAGAACAAAATAACAAAAGAAAGGAAGAAAGGACACAAAGAAGGAAGAAAGGGAACAAGGAGAGAATGAAATAAAACACAGGTGGACTTGAGACGCATCACAAAAGGAGCAGAACATAAGCAGCTGAGGACATGATTTCAACACCCCTGCAGTAAAGGAATGGAAGGAAGAAAACAAAGGAAGGAGGAGTGAAATGAAATGTGTAAAACACAAGTAAAGAAATGAAACAGGACACAAGGAAGTAAAGGAATGTAGAGCACCGACAGAAGAGAGGTAGCACAAAGAAAACTGAAAGGAGGAAAGAAAGAAAGCAGGGATACAACATTCAAACAATAACGTAAAATTTTTTTCTTCACACCAATTAAGATCTAGATTGCCAGGAATGTTGATATAGGAGAGGACAATCTTAAAAAGTACATTAAAAGATGAGCCAAGTACAATCATATTAAATAATGTTTAATGATGCCTACTAATTTGATTAAACCTGTGTTGTCATAAAAATGTCTGACTGGTGTAGATGGTAGTCACCTTTACCAACTGCGAGTGTAACTGAGGGGGTGATGTTTTGCAATGTAGACATCGTTATTGCATCATTCCAATTTTCTTTGGTTCACAACAAAACCTCAACTCAAATACAAGGAGAACGGGTAAGCGATATCAACAGTAAGCACAAACTGGTTTTACCTGCATGACATGCAGAAATGTACCTGATGGATGACATAGATGGCGTAGTGTAGCTGCTGCCGCTGCAGAAAGGGGTGCAGGTGGTGCAGGAGGTAGAGGAGGTGTCTCTCCCGGTTACGATGTGGAATGAGGATGGCTACGCTGTGCCTTGCTTTACAGTCTGACGGCTCGTACTCTCCTTTAGTCACTACTTTGTTTTCCTTTTCTACATCCTTGAGGTTCAGTGAAGATTCAAAGGTCAGCTTCGAAGCTCCCACTGGAGAAACAATGTTGAGAGAAATTTAGGCAGACATTCAACTCTGCAGTGAACTTCTGTCAGTTTCTCCATAACTGAAATACTTACAGCAATGAAGCATAAGTAAGTTTTTATATTTACAGTCATATTTAGAATATGCATTCTGATGAGTTGTTTGTGAAAATAAAATTAACCTTTGAAAATAAAGCTTTAAGCAAATATTAAACCTAACTTATATGTGATGTAGTAGTACTCTAATCTTAAATGTTGTGTTTTCCTTAGTCCATTAGTTCTAATTAACAGAAATAAAGACTTGAACACATTGGTCTGTCTATGATTGATTGATCTACAGTACAGACCAAAAGTTTGGACACACCTTTCTAATTCAATGGGTTTTCTTTATCTTCATGACTATTTATAAGGCAATAAATCCCACTTATTAACCTGACAGGACACACCTATGAAGTGAAAACCATTTCAGGTGACGACCTCTTGAAGCTCATCAAGAAAATGCAGAGTGTGTGCAAAGCAGTAATCACAGCAAAAGGTTGCTACTTTGAAGAAACTAGAATATAAGGGGTATTTTCAGTTGTTTTACACTTTTTTGTTTAGTGCATATTTCCACATGTGTTATTCATAGTTTTGATGCCTTCAGTGTGAATCTACAATGTCAATAGTCATGAAAATAAAGGAAACTCATTGAATTAAAAGGTGTGTCCAAAGTTTTGGTCTGTACTGTATGTTTCATATAGTGAATTAAGTTACTAAAGAAAGAATAAAATAATTGTATAGTAATTTCAGATTTAAAAATGCAACAAAAAAAATAAAAAATCAATCCATATATTCTGCATTCTAACAGACACTGGGACATTTTAGGTCAAAATAAGTTGGTAATTGAAACTGTTCCTGATTTCATTCACCTTGAATAAAATCCTGCTCCACCTGAAGAAAAACTGCCCTAAAGTATTGTGCTTGTTTCAATGATGAGTCATTTTTAAACAACCCGCACCTTTTGGTACGTTTGATTCAAACCGATGTAGCACATTCTTTTTTGGGAGTGTTAATCTAGGCCTGGACATTGTGAAAATGCGTCTGTCTCTACTAGTTGAGACATATGGGAAATGTATTAGATTGCTCTCAAATTTATTGGGCAGAAATCCCTCCCTGACCAGTTTCTATTCTGCTCGGAGATTTATATAACCTTTCCCTGATGTATGTTTTTAACACTTCTCAACTTTGCTATAAACTATGGGCACATTATCAAACTCTTCATAGCATAGGTGGATTTGATCTAAAGTTTATCAAATAAATTACAATTTATGGCTTTCGCACCAGCCCTGTTTTGTCCATTTTAGTCAAACTCTAATTTGTTTGCATAGAAAGTCAGGTTAATTTAGAGAGGTGTGAATACGGACTCTGGTCTGCCTAAAAAACAGAATCCTTGGTTCAGTTGAAGGGAACTCTGGTGTGGCTCAAATGCATGTCAATAGCAAGTGAACTGAAGACCGCACCAAAAGCAGGAAGCGGACTTAGCTTAGGACATTCTGGGTAAATATGATCAAAACAAACACATGAGTCTAGGGTTAGAGGGTGAAATAGCCTTTTGCCCAAGACAAAAGAGAAATTCTACAACTACTAAAATCTAACGCCACTACATTATTGTTTACATTTCATGAATAAAGAAGGTCAGATGTTTTTGTGTTGTTTCCTTCAGTGGTTCTTGGTGCAGTGTCACCACAGGTAAGGGGGTAAACAGGTTGTTCAAAGGGTTTGGTTTGTTTGACACCAGGCAGTGTGAAGAAAACTACTCCTGCTGGAAATGTAACAAATGTTGAATTGTGGATCCCCAATTGAACCAAGTCATCCGGATAAGGTTTGAAAACACCCTACCATGGTCAAGAAAATCAAAATGAATCATTACGACTGAATAAAACACCTGGCATTTTAACATGAATATAAGAACTATGTTATTTGCTTTCTATATAAATACCAACCAAGATGAATGACACAAATCTATTTAGTCAAATGAAGGATGTAGAAAAATAGTAATCCCCATTTGAAATATCACTTTGAAATATACTTACCTAGCAATGGAGACTTCTCTGGACACTCATCTTTTTCTGCTGAAATATTTGTGTGACTGGCTTCTGCGATCCTTGAGTTAAGTTCATCCCTCAGTTTGTCTTCTTCTGTTTGTGTTATAGCAAAGTTATCATCAATGGTCTTGTTAGTGTCCCCAGTAAAGCTGGCCTTCCAAGCCAGGACTGACAACAAGAGACCAATCAGAACAGCATATTTGCACTTTCGCGAAACCTTTTTGATGGCTGTACAGACAATCATGATTTTGCCGATGTGACCACAGCAGCAGCGAATGTAGATGCTGCTATGTGTAGTTTAGGAGATGTCCATACAGGGCATTACTGAAGAAATACGGTTGGTCACTGAATCAGTGGTAAGTCATCCCATTCACATGAAACATCGTCCTTGACTATAAAGTCAGCAAATTGCAGGAATAATCACTTTCGCTCAGATGGCTTTAAGAATAAAAGTTTATTTAAAAAAAATATCTGTCCCCAGATCTGAAGCCAACCACAGGAACTCTTTTATAACTGTGAAGAGATCAAAGGAAGAAAACAGATTACCAAATATGGATAATTTACATCAGGATAAAGTACAAACATGCAAAATATCTGCTAAAAGTATTTTAGTTGTCTTCTTTTCTAAAAGTAATCACAAACTGCATTTCCGAAAAAAAGTAGTTATTTGATAGATTACAGATTCCTTATGTCTTTGGGGGTGAGGGGTGTTTCAGAACATCAACGAATTCAAATTTCAGACAAACATAACCTGACTAAATACAAAATATCGTTTTCTAAAGATTATTTAAAAGTATCCAAGCTGCAACAACTGCCACCAAGCACTTGTGATAACTGGCACTAAGTTTTAGTTTAATTCAGCCACATTGAAACGTTTTTCAAGCATAAATGGCCACTTAATGTAAGTGCAGACTTTAATTAGGCCAATCCAAAACTGTTAGTCTTTTTAATATGTTTTAGCAGGGTTTTTTTCTTTTTAGCTAATTAACCTTGCTTTCATTTAAATGTAATATCTATTTGTTATCTCATGGTTTGTTACATCATCTCAATTTTAGCTATGAACAATTTTAGCAACTTTTCATTAATGGATATATTTTTTATGTATTTAAGTCACTAGTCTTGGCAAATATAGTCATTTGTTTTTTTCTGTTCTTTAATGCATAATACATGCTAAACATATTGTATTGTTTAGCATGTATGCTTTTAACTTTAATCTCTATGATTTTAGGTCTATGACTTTAAATTATTTGTTAATTTTTATTTTGTTTCAATTCATGTAATAATATGTGCACCACCAGTGTTACATGTTCAAGTTACATATTTATTGTTCCACAGTTCCTCTTCACCTCGGATTGATTTATTTATCTCTTAAGTCTCCATGGTCTTATCAATAATTGTTTGTCTCTTTATTTGTTTGATCATTTTTAATGTGTGTCGCTTACTCCTTGTAAACCCTTCTGCTCTCAACCTCTGTAAACCCCTTTGTGTTACATTTAGCAGTATGAAAAGGGCTTAATCTGAACAATTTGCTTTATCATGGATACCTGAGTACGAGTCATGAGGCTGTTTCTCATATTTCTAAGTGTAGGTCAAACAAGACTGCCAAGAATAGTCTATGCTTTATTAATCAACACAACAGAAGACTCATAAATGGTTAATACACATTCTTCATTTCAAAAGTCCTTATTTGTTTAACATCCAGAAATTCAAGTGCATGTTTGGATTATTTTGATGTAAAAAATATAAAAATCTCATTTAAAAATGACCTATAGACAGCTAAAAAAATATAATCTCATACTCTGATCAAAATAATAAGTAACTAAACTTGATCGATAATACATAACGTCCCTAAAACAGCAGCTGACTGTACTGATATTCATGTTAAACGAAAGTGTGCACTATATAACGACGAAACTATTTGGAAAAAAACGTGGATCTGATGCTACTAAATTTTGCCCTGTAAAAACAAATATATTATCAAAGCAATTGAAGTTATCACAATTATTATTATTGACAACAGAGACATGCTAACCAGAGATAGCTCATTATTATGAATACAAAGACCGAAGCAAGAATATTACCATTACATTCTGTCTAAATCGTTAATATTAGTGTTTAATGACAATAATAACTGAGCCAGACGAGTTCAGACGTAACAACTAAACTACAGGCTAGCAGACGAGTGCGGATGTAGCAGCTACATCATCACTCAGTGCTTTATAAGTTAGCATTTCAGCGTAATAATAGTAATAAACAACAGCCAAAACCACACACGGGTTAGTATAACTACAGGGAAAAGAGGATTTATATTTACAATTTACGATTGTTACAGGCTTAAATTGCACAGCTTACCTTAATTAAAACCAATTTTAAACGCCAGCTATCAAGAACAAACAAAAACGTGTAAAGTCAACTACAAGCGTTTCCGCTTACAGTATTTTCAAAATAAAATGTATATTTTTCTTTTCTTGGTGAACGCTGTAAATTGTATATTAGTAGTAGCCTAAGTGTTCTACTGTTGTTTATTTTTTCATTACGGAACGTAAACAGACATTCTTTTCACGTTTTAAATGTAATTTGTAACTTTTCCCACACGTTTTGATATGCAAGTGGTGTCTTGAGATAAAAAGAAATTGTCAAAAATTTACATATTTATAGTCCTGTTTCATAATTACTTACTTAATAATATAGTGTTGATTTAGTTATTAAGCGTCATTTACAAACTGAAAGACATTTAATGTGAAGCTGAAGTCTGGTTTTGTCATGTACTTCCGGTTCACTTTTTTCCAAAATAAGACGCCATCAATGCTGTCAAAATTTAAGAGACATCAAGTGTAAAATGTTATTAACAACAATATCCTCTACAAACGTCTGCTATTATAGATCATATCTTTCATATGCTCGTATTTATTATTATATTTTTTTTATGCGAGAACTCCTGCCTGGCCTGGCAACCGTTTCTTTCTTTCCTTTGCTGGGAGGCGTTTTTTATATAATGATCGAACCAACGTTTAATCACTTGACTGTATAATCTGATTCAACACTGTTTTTCACTTTGTTTTTATCTAATCTATTTCAACTGACCTATGGTTATGTAACATTTGTTTGACAGTTGATACATCCAAATCAAGGCAATACTAGCAGCTGGTCCCAACTATTTAAAATTATTTATATTTTATACTGCAAAGAAAGAAAATCTACTAAAATTCTCAAAAATGTTTTTTTGTACTTAGAAGAGAGGCTATTCCAGATATCCCCAGTATGTGGTGCTTTTCACTTTCAAGTTGATCTGATTGCTGGACTATGTCCATGCTCCCAAAACAAAAGGGTTGTTTCAGGTGGTTTTAACAGATGTTCCTCAGTCAGAAAATTGACAAATACCTTTTGGGAAAAGTAAAGCAGAGGTTTTGTTTGTTGTCAATAAAAGAGCTTTTTTTTTTTTTTACAAAGAGACAGCGGATTAAAGTATTACATAAAAGCGCTGAGAGGCAGCACAGCAGTTTTATAGGCTTTGTTGTCTTATTTGGTAAAACTGTGAACATTTGCACAGCCATATAACTTGTAAAATTGGCTTCCAACCTGAGCATTAAAAAGAAATTTTCTATCTTCATGTCACAATGAAATCCAAAATCTCAGACCAGGTTCCACAGGACTGGAATGTGAAATACTACCACATTTGCTTTTAGAAAAGCAATTCTTAATAAATAATTCCAGTCAACATTATGGGAGCTGGAGATTTCCAAACTCCTTTTTCTGTTTCAATCTTTGTTCATCAAATCCACACTTATCTCTCAAAAGAAGCCACTTAAAGTTTATTATGTTTCCTTCTATACTTTCTGAACCACAGCTGTTCAAGAAATAATTGAAGACTTCATATTTTAAGAACTGGAAAGGTGTTTTTTCTCCTTTTTTATCTGTTGAAAAAACATGATGATAAGGTTACTGGAAATGAGACTAACATGTCAAGGTGACCTACACTCCTTGCATTTAACAGAGACTTGTGATTAGCATGTAGCTGACAGAGAAAACTCCTCGAAAGAAACACAACAGAACAGCATAGACATATGATTACTGTACAACCACACATTGCTGGAGTTTTATGTTATAGATCAAAACAAAGTAGTGCATAATTGTGGTGTGAAAAGAAAATGGTACATGTTTTTCAAATGTTTTATACAAACAAATTTGGTCTTTCATGTTTTATTTCATGGTCCTGGTGGAAGGCAAATCTTGTCCAATTTTTTGATGCCTTTTGCTGGTTTTCTGCAAGGAATTTCATTTTCTATTCAGCACTGATTCGCTTTTCTGTCTGTGTTGAAGAAAGGCATCTTTAGAGCATAACGCTATGTGAGATTCATCCAGAGTTTTTATGGGCCTCTTGGGTGCTTCTCTGATTCAAGTCTTCCTTTCCCTTCCTCTCAGTTTATGTTGACAGCCATGTTTTGTAGCTTTTTTGTTTTTTCAACTTTATCCCTGACCAGTCTGCTGTGTTCTGTGGTTTTCATGATGCTTGCTCACTAATGTTCTATAAGAAGCCTTTGAGATCTTCACAACAGAACAATGAAGGTCTCAAATATTCACAGAACATTTGGGTTTATGGAGAAATTAAAGTATACACAGGTTGCTTCTGTGTATTAATTAGTAAAGTCTGTTAACAATAGGAGTATCAGAGTAAAGGGGCTTTCATGCAAATCCACACTACATAGAAAAACTTCAGAAAAATGTTTTTCATGATTATGTGCTATTTTGTGATTGTCTGTCAAATAAAATCCCAATGAAATATTCTGAGGGTAATGACTGTAAGATAACATAATATCATGGATTATTTTTCAAAGGACCCTCTTTGTTTTCTTTGACTAAGGATGTGGGCTCATTTGATTCAGTTGCAGAGGTGAAAATGGTGTATAATGTAACATAAATTCAAGAGTGTCCTTAAAAGAAAAGTATAGAACAGAAAAGAAAAGAAGCTGAAAGAAAAGAAAAACAAGACCATTACCAACCCTCTCCAGCTCTAAAAGTGACAATCAATGAAGAAATAAAGACAAATGTCTTGTAGATATCCCACTCACGTAAAGAATAAACATAATGATGTGATTTAATGGCTTTATTTATACAAAATATTCAATTGTTTCTTAAAATATCTTACTCTAAAGCAGATTTAAGCTGAAAACTAATGTTATAAAGTTTAAGTGTAAGTTGGACTGACTTTTACATTATTAAGTAAATTTTTCAGTCAACATACAAAGAAAATTAAAATAAAAAATAGTTTTTTAAAAATAAAATCTGACATACATCTCATGTTCTGACTGATTAAATTGAATTTAAGAAGTCAAGCAATTCATAAAAAATAAGTTAAGTGGTTCCACATTGAATCTTTGAGTTGCTACCATGAATCATACATTTTTGTTCTTTGTACAACTCACAGCTCCAGGTTTTACACTAGTACTTATTTTGACTTTATGGATTAGTTTTGTCAATCTCCATTCCCATCTTGGTGCCTCATTTTGACCCTTACACTCTTGTGCATACCATGGTGGGCACTTTAGTTTTCTAAGAAAAAAAATCAGTGGTCTTCTCATGTGTAACTTGCACAATCCATTAGTGTTAACATTTCTGTGAAAAGCTAAATGTCTAGTTTATTGAAATTGTTGGGGGTCAGGTAATGCAGATCATGCCAATACGTTCTCAACTAAATCAGAGAACTCCTTCTTGACTCCTCAAAGCTCAACGACAGAGTAACTGTTCCACTGCCAAAGCTCACCCTCGGCTTGTGCCTCCCTGAAGTCGTGTCGCAATCATTGCCATTGGTCTTGAGGCTGATGGATGAGGATGGAGTTGAGGAAGATGACCCACCAAAGCTGCCTGATTTTTTCCTCAAAACTGTGCTGTGTTTTAGCGTAGCTTTGGCGGCCACTTTGAAAGCATGGGCAGCGGTGCTACATCGTACCTCTTCAATGGTGTTCCTGGATGGTTTGAAGAGGATGATGTACACCTTGTTAAAAAAAATGCAAGCCAGTTGTCCAAAGCTGGATGCCAGGATAGCAATAGCCTCCACAGCTGCCACAAACTTGCCATATGTACTGAAGTAGGCAGGGATAAAAGAGATCCAAACAATGAAGAAAATGAGCATGCTAAAGGTGATGAACTTGGCTTCTGTGAAATTTTCTGGAAGCTTTCTGGATTTAAATGCAAAAAAGAAACAAATGGCTGCTAACAGGCATGTATATCCAATGAGAAACCCAAGAGCCATCACTGAACCTTCATTGCATGTGATGAAAATGATCTCATCAATGTCATAGTTCCTGTAGCTTGAAGGAGGGGCATTGTAAAGCCAGACCACACATATCGTGACTTGGACAAATGTGAACAGGAACACCAGGAGAAACTGTAAATTCAATCCCCACCATTTACGATGGAGACTTGTAGGAATTTTTGCCTCAAATACTAAAAGCACTCTGTTAGTTTTCACAAGGATACAGGAGATGCAGAGAACAAAGCTAATCCCAAAGGCAGGCTGCCTTAAGCGACATGTCCAATCTTGTGGTTCTCCGATGAAGATTAAAGAACTGGAGAAGCAGCAGATTAGTGAGAACAGGAGGACGTAGGACAGTTCACGATTGGTGGCCTTTACTATTGGGGTATTGCGGAATCGTATAAAAACTCCCATCACAAAGGCTGTCAAGACAACACCAACCACAGCACATATGGCCAAAGCTATCCCAAAAGGTTCTGTCCAAGAGAGGAACTCTATTTCTTTCAGGAAACAGAACGTATGGTTCCCATTGGACCAAGAGTTGTTTGGACACTTGGTGCAGACGCTGGCATCTGTGTAAAGCCAAAAACACAATTTGTTTTAGAAACTAAAATAATTACAGGGACTACCATGAGGAGCATAGCATTTTACCTCTGTGATTACTAAACTCTCCATCTGAACACTCAGTGCATTCAAAGCAGCATGTGGGCATGCTGTCAATGATTCCTTTCCTTGTGCCAGGTTCACAGTCCTCACTGCAGTTAGAGAACGGCACCTGCAAACAGTAAACAAGTTACATGAGAAGGACAGCGACATAAAAACACATATACAACAAATAGCAGTAAAAACGTGGATGCATTTCCTCATTGAAAATGACTAGGTGATTGTTAAGATGTTAGACAAATGAATGCAAATGTTTTAAAATTTGATTAGGAAGTTACTGTAGGTGCATGCTTCATGAGGATAGAGGAGAACAAAAAGTGACACACATATAGAGATGTGCTGACTTTTCTCCTGTTCAAGCTAATATCAGTATTTAGCAAAGTGTAGATATTCTGCTGCATTTGAACCTCTGGTCCATTCTGGAGTTGTTTTTTTTGTTTGTTTGTTTCTTAAAAAATAAACTTTGATTATGAGAAACACTTTCCAGAATGAAATGACTGACAATAAAGGAAAAATGTTGCCAAGGAAAACACAAAATACAAATTAGTATTATTAAGGAGAAGTGTAGAAGACTTAGCTTAGCATTGCATAAGCAATGATCAGGATCTCCGTCAAACACTACTGCCTCCCAATTTCTTTGATGCTACAGTTTTTTAACTGGAATTCAGTAACCATGAGGAGATTTTTTTTCTTTTTTTCAGAATCTAAAAATAATGATTTAAAAAAATGTCCTGACAGCTCTAATTTGGACCATAAGCAAATTTTCAGAGGCTTTCATGCATGTGCTAGCACCTTGTGTGTTGAGTGCACGCTTTGCATATCTATAAAAACACTCCATAAGGACAGAATAACAGTATCCCAGTGACTACTTTTGGAGTAAATAAAGTGGCAATATGTAATTTTTGTAAAATAAATAAATAAAAAGAAAGGTTTTTGGCATATTTGTTAAAACTGTCACTATGTCATCATGACAGTATAGTAATCTATCTCATATACTGAGACAGATTAAGAGGAGTTAAAAAAAATCTATCTCCTCTTGAAAATCCCAGTTGGAGTTAATTGTCCATTTGATGTTATAGTTTTTAACTTTTTTAAACTGTCAAATAAAACCATCATACATTGGCAGAATTCATAAATTAATGGTGCCAAACTAAAATCTGGTGACAAATGAAATAAACGCTATTTGCTTGACAATATTGCTAACTTCCTCAAGCTAGCTCTCTAATACACTTATTATAGACAGTTATGGGTCTGTATTACTTTAGTACCCTTTTTATTTTAAGTTAGTGTGCCTCATGAATGAAATAAACACCAAATGGGACAAGAAATATTCACCATTTGTCCATCAATATATTGTCTTCTGTTTATCTGAGATGGAGTTTTGTTGGTAATAGGTCAAAGAGAGAAATAAAGACATCTCCTTACCCAGTGACTGTCTCCAGCTCATTCTGGGAAATAATAAGGACTTGGGGAAACTTAAGAACTAATATTCCAAAGAGAGTTTGATATCCTGATCAGATTACTGACAAACACCAACTAACCAACCACATCATCTTCAAAAGCAAAGGTGGCCCTGAGGTTTCCAAATCAGAGATATTTATCTCCATGACAAAACCTTCAGATCATTTCCAAGAATACCACAAACAGGACCAAGGACAATGGGCAACCCTGGTGGACTTCAACATAAAACATTGGTGTATTTTAAGAATATCTTTATCTTGATTTGACTGACCTCTGAATAGTATCCATTCCAAAGAATCTTTGTCTTGTCAATGGACAGTTTGCCCCCCCTCTTCGCATGAATATTATAGTATCCAACTTCCTTAAACATCACAGAGCCGTCTTCAGTGGATCTCTGCCAGGTTATAATGGTATAGTTTGCTACCAGGTCTGCATTTTCATCGAACTGCATCTTTTCACCTATGCTGTTGGTGTAGTTCAAATGTCTCAGCTGTTTCAGTACCTATGACAAATACCAATATATTTAGATGATTTACACATTTATAAACTTGGTTTTATAAAACTGTCTTAATCATTTATAAAACATGTTACCTGCCATGCTTCAATTTTCCTAATATCTGCACAGGAATTGTTTGCGAAAAGTCCACGTCCAGGTGTGCAGGTAAATATGTCCTGCAGGGCCTGTGCAATGGAATAAACTGCTACATATGCATTATAGGAAATACGAAGGTGTGTGTAGTCCAGGTATGGGGTCTCAACACTTGTAATATCTTCCTCACCAGTACACAAGGGTCTGAAACTAGTGCTGCCATTCTCACTTTCTTGAAGTCTTGGGCTGTCTTCTAGGTAACAGTTGAAGGTTTCTTCCCAAAACTCTCTGACAAATTCATTATGGCTGTCTTTCTTTGGTTGCACCTGCTGTAAGAACTCCCTAAAGCCGGGTATAAGTCCTGCTCTTAAAGCAAAACCAATAGTTCCTCCAACAACATCTAAATATTCTGGTTTAGCGATGAGAGAGGAGCTTGCCCATGCTTCACTAGCTAGCCAGGTGCGATCTGTGATGTTTCTCCTGACCATCTCTTTGATCAAAGGCTCAATGTCTGGGCCACCAGCAAAGACAACAATTACTTTAGCTGTGGAGTTTTCAATTCTGTCAGCCAGAGCTCGGATCTCATGATCCTCAAAGTACTGAGAAATAAGTTCATTCAGATGAATGCAGATGTCTCGCTCTTCCATTTCTTTTTCAAACTTTTCTATTCCTGGGCGCCCGTAGTCATCATCCGAAGCAACAGCAATCACCCAGTTCCACTGGAAGTACTCTATGATGTCTGCCATGGCTGTGGCCTGGTATTCATCTGTTGGAATGGTTCTCATGAAAGACTTGTACTGATTCTTGTTGCTCAGGAGTCGACTAGAAGAAGCATAACTGATCTGAAACAGGAAAGATTTATATTTCAGGTTCATGTTGTTTAACCACAAAAATCTGTAAAGCATGTTCTGTAATTCATGCTTCCGTGATTCAAGTATTCTGCATACCTTTGTCATCAACTCTACTTTGATTTTTAATTTAACCTCACAGATAAGTTGGATCAATAAATTTACCTACTGACTGGATACTGACCTGAGGGATGTAGAAGAGACCAAGGAGGTTGGCAACTGCTGTGGAGACCGCAGATCCAGCAGCCCCTACAACTGCAATGGTCGATGGGATGTGATCAGTGCAGTTGCAAAACTCATCTAAATTCAGGGAGTCAATCTTGTTTTGAGCCACAAAACTGAGGGTAGCCTCCAAGGCTTTCGACACGGTGTTGCATGTGTCAAAGATCCTGTAGCCCAGGGTGATGTTAGGCAGTAAAATGCTGCTGTTGTTGATCTCCTCAATGGCAAAAATCATTGCCTGCAGCCAGCGAAAACCCCGGAAATTGAATCTGTAAAAATAAACAAGATGAGTTCAACAAATTCGGTGTTGGAAAAAAATTTAAGCAAATGTTTATGCAGCACACTCGCACAATTGCTGGTCAACTTCCCTCCATGCCATATGTCATTTTATTCTTCTGCAGTTTTCATTTTGCACTGAACCTTTATAGGTGGAAAAGGGTCTACATCAACTGGAACTTTTTATTTTGATCCTGTTCCATGTTTATAACTAGCTCTGGAGGAGTGATATATCATTTGAAAGCTGGTGAGATAAAAAACTGTCTATGGTCTACTTCAGACAAATCATTTTGTGACTAAAAGGAATAATAATAACTTAATCATTTAGGTTGTAAAGGCAAATCAACTAACCTAAATGTTTTTTTCTAAAAGAATTATATAAAAATGGGATATTATATACCATATTGAGAATATGTGTAGGGAGCTAAAGATAAGGGTGATGATAAATGGCCTTGTAGCATCAAAGACTTGATTTATATATATTTTAATTTAACCATAATTTTATCAGGAAGCCCCTTGAGATAAAATCTCTTTTCAGTCAAGATGCACATTGTGTAACAAAACACATAAAAGGCATATACATTCTCTTAAAGCTGCAGTATATAACTTAAATTAAAATGTATATATTTTGTTAAAACTGTTGCAATAGAGTTCATATGAGCACTATTTTACCATTCAAGCAACCCGTGTATAGTGTGTCATGAAGCTAAATGTGGAGAGTGAATATAATATGCTTTTCAATTCTTGTCATTCAGCCGTTTTAAAAAATATTGTGTCCTGTGAAGACACTATGAGTTTTTCTTTCAGTTTTATTTGAAATGCCAGTAGATATTCATTAAGTCTCTACTTGCATATTTTTTGCTACCATATTTTAAAAACTGGTTTGGTAAGTTAATCATAAACATCACAAATCTTACCGAACACATTGTGTAGATTCGGGTCGAGCTGCTAGGTCTTGGTCTTTAGATGCAACACCAAAGTGCATGGGGAAAAGACCTCCAAGCAAAATGTCTCCGGTCATCTGTGCTCTTTGGTGGGGCCCATATGTTGAAATCACATAATTGGACCCCAACACTAACAGATAATATAAAAACAGTCTCATCTTCAATTGGGTTGGAGTATTTTCTGTGACTTGTCGAGATCAAGATGGTATTATGCTCTTCTTCCTCCACTCCCCTTGATGCTCTGATTTCTTTTAACCATGTTTGTAATTATGAGAATAATTACCTGTGGGAGAAATAGAAAAGGGAACACATGTTTTGCCTTTCCAGACAACAAGATGAATTTAGCATATAATAGAGTTTTGTGCATAATAAACTTCAGGTGCACAGACACAAAACTGAACATTTCACTCCTGAGTTATAAGGTCAGCATGCTACTTGAAATACGCCAAACAGACGCAGGATTTCCACAGCTGAGAGCTGAGTCACACCATAACGACCCTCCTTCAGGTAGACCTTAAAGCTGTGGCCAGTGAACTGCAGTTACCATGGAGAAAGTCCATGGCTGCTCCTCCAAAACTAGTTAATACTGCTGGAAAAATGCTGGAGCAGAGCTCTGATAATGAAGTCACTACCTCCCCTGAAACTTTTTTTGGAGGAAGGAACAGTATGAGCTTTTGTAGTGTCCAAGGAAAATGTTTCCTTGAAATATAATACAACTTCCTAGTTTAATTAGTGAAGGACCTTGTCTTTTTGTTTAATGTAAAAATGTAAACAAAACCAAAGATTTTTTGTGCTTCCACATCAAAGAAAAATGAATAAATATACTTAATATGAAGTTAAAATAAGTGCCTTTCAAGTCCCAAGAGAAGTGTTATTTTCTGATTTAAGCTAGAAAAAAAACTTGAAATATTTCCAGCCACATTTTCTTTGCAATTTCGAACAATTTCCAAATATATAAACAAAAAGTTAAAGATGAATCATAAGAAGAAAACTCACCATCTGAGTTCTTCTATAGCAGATAACCTCAAACAGTCATCCTGCCACTCTGACCCAGCTTCAAGCACTTTATCTGAAATATCCAGGATGCTGAATGAATTCAAAGGACTCTGCTGCCGGCCAAACCTCTTTCTGTTGGATAAATCATTAACAGAGAGAAGGATTGTTCATTTCCTTCAGCTAATGAAGTCTGCTCATGGTTAATTCCTCCCAAAGTGGTCACAATGTAAAGTTGTCTCATATTTTTATGTTACTGCTACTGTCAATTATTTTTGAGTCAGATTTCAAGCAGATAAAGAATAAGTATGGGCTAAGGTACAGGTGCAGTCAAATATACAGTATTGGTATCCTCCTGTATTAAAAGCCATCTTTTACAACAGGAGGGTTATAACACATTAAAGTACAAGTACTTTGTTACATTTGTTCAGTGGATTAAAAAAATTATTTTAGCTGTTAATGATTATTTTTCTTTGCAAAATTATTGTCAATGTTACTAACATTTTCAGAGCAAGATCATAACCCTGCACTAAAAAAGAAAATATTTATTGTTAGGCTTTTTGTATAAATTTACCACAGGTCCCAATACATAAAGCAAGCTAGAAATAAGAAATACATCTAATTGACAGTCTCAAAAACCAACTTTTTTTCTTCCATGATTACTTTTCCTTCCAGTTGACTTCAAGTGATTCATTTTGAAATCCTGCTTTTCATTGTAACTTAACCCGCAGCATGATTAAGGGAACCCATGGAAGCACTGGATTGCACCACAATGTTCCACAAACAGTGGGCTAAGTCTTTCTGCCCTGATGAACTCATATTCAATTTGTTGCTGAGCAGATATACCCAGGGAAAAATATTTCTCTTTACAACATGTTGACTCATCTGTGTTCCAAACCAGCTCAGTATCCATCAAGTACAAGAATCCAAAAAAATACATTTAATTATAAACTTCTTTTTATAGCAGGAAAGTACCTAACATTTTATTAATGTGCAATTATTGAAAGGTAATATAGACCAACTGCATTTGATGAGGTCACTGTTAACTGTATATTTGTAATTGCAAATTTTCACACCAACCATAGATTACCAATTTTGAACCTAAACAATACTTGAGCAATACAAACAAACAAAAACATTTTTACTGTCATTTAAACAGAAATCAGTACATCTAACCTTCTCCAAACTGCTTCCTACTTTATGAAGTCTGTCTCATTGCCTGTTGTTCCCTCAGATAAATTCTTCAGATCTTGTCCTTTTTTCCCCCCAAAATTGGCACATAAGTATGAAATGTAGCGTAGTGTGTAAAAAATGTTGGGCAGTGGAGACTTCACAGGGGATGGATCTATCCTCACACATGGTGTTGACTTGAAGGATCAAAAGTGTGAAGGATCACACTCTGCAAGATTCAGCTGAAAAGGTAAGATCTCTTTCTCAAAAAATAAATAGAGGTATTTACATTGTAATGAATTTAAATAACTTTTTTTTAACTGAATATGAATGCTTGTTAAGCTGGGATTATGTAAAACACACATTTGTTTTAATAATGAGGTAGAGTTGTCCTGGTGGTGTTTGAATTAAATATTAGACAAAATACGTATTTACTTTCGTAAATCAGCCCAGAAGAAAATGTATTACCAAACAATATTTTGAGCACCACCTCACAACTGCAAATATTGAACAAATATTCTAAATATTCAAAGGGATATTTACTGAAGGTATAAATTTTGATACAGACATAACATATTGCAGTCGAGATTTTTCAAAGAATAGTAAAATTGTCCTTTACTTTACCACCAAATTGACAGATACCAACTTTATGATCTGCTGCCATAATTTTTTTTTTAATATCATGTGTTGTCTTGAATACCTGGGAGTACCATCTCACAACATGCTAATAAGTAGCAGAGTTGTTTTAGGTGCATCTTATGAATGACTTTTTAAAGCAGGCTGGGGTGTATCCCTACACAGTTAGCCATATCAAAAGAAGTAAAGTACCTTCAATGGTGTAAGTCAGCCATATCAAAAACACCTACTGGAAACACCTCTCATTCACAAACGATAATAAACGTTAGCGTACATGGAGTAAAATCACCTATTTTGTTTCTATTTCTTATATTTCCTAACAACTGAAGCATCTGGTTTTTTTTCTGTAGATACACAATAATTCAGATAAATGTTTTAGATATCCTTAGATATCCTTCACCATTAACTCAACCTATCTGGTTTAACAGATGTCTGGCGCAAAGATGCTACAGTTCCTCCAGAGCATTTTCCGTAGGAAACCTTTGGAGCCTGAAGGCGAAGTGTCCAACTTTCGGCGCTGCCTGACCACCCTCGACCTGGTGGCTCTGGGGGTCGGCAGCACCCTGGGGGCTGGTGTTTATGTGCTCTCGGGAGAAGTGGCCAGGACCATAGCTGGTCCCAGCATAATTATTTCCTTCCTAATAGCAGCTGTAGCCTCCATCTTTGCAGGATTGTGTTATGCTGAATTTGGAGCTCGGGTTCCTAAAACAGGATCTGCCTATCTCTACAGCTATGTGACTGTGGGGGAGATATGGGCTTTTATTACTGGCTGGAACCTACTCCTTTCTTATGTCATTGGTATGCAACACAAGTGTGAGATAATAATGAAAACATCTATTTTTAGTTAGTGTTTTTTCTTGCAAAACTGTCTTAGGTGCAAAATATAAAGATAAATTAAATAATTTCTTTCAGCATTTTGAACAATATTCATATTTATTAACATTTTCACACACTTGGAACTCCAAATCTGTAACTTTAACTAGATAGCCTCAAAGTAGCAAATAACAAACATTTTCATGACAAAACCTCTGAAAATATGAATGTGCATTTATGTTCAGAATCCAGAGTTAGGATGGTTGGTGGTTGCACAGCCTACACACAGGCCAACTCATTTTGTAAATTATAAGATTTTATAAAGCAATTGGTTGCACTGGATCAAAGTAAGGGGGTTAGAATACAAATGCATGCTACACTTTTCCGTGAATTGTTTTCTTTTTACATCCCAGTTTGTGACTTATTTGAGTTAAAAATCCAAAAAAAATACACTGAAATTTGTGCTGTAAAAAGGGAAAAGTAAAGGGGTACAAATGTTTATTTTCAAGGCATTATATATTGTGTGGAGTTTGCTCCATGTTAGGTAAAATTTTGTTACACTTTTAAACATTTTTTTCTTGTGTCTTCGCTAAAGGAACAGCAAGTGTTGCAAGAGCATGGAGCGGGACCTTTGATGATCTCATTGGACACGTTATTGCCAACTCTCTGGGCAAAGGGGCCATGATACGTTTACCTGGACTTGCTCCATACCCAGATTTCTTTGCAGCTGGCCTCATAATGCTCTTATCAGGCAAATTTCATGATTTACCATACACTGACATATTCAACAAAAAGCATCCAGTGTGTATGTGTTCAAACTGATATTTTTTTTTTTCATTTTACTTTTAATAGGAATTCTTGCATTTGGAGTAAAAGAGTCCGCTATAGTAAATAAGGTATTTACAGCCATAAACATTCTGGTGTTGCTGTTTATTATCCTTTCCGGTTTCATCAAAGGTGACATCAATAACTGGTTCATTAATGAAGGCACTCTCCAAAGAGCATTTGAGTATGGGCATCTTTTGGTTTAAAGTTGTATTTGAGTTGCTTCTGTGTGGTTCAAACTTCCTGAATGATGACATGTCCTTTATTTAAAGAAATTACACATTCCTTAATGAAACCAGCCAATGTGGAACTGGAGGGTTTTTTCCCTTTGGCTTTGAGGGAACATTAGCTGGAGCAGCCACTTGCTTTTATGGATTTGTTGGATTTGACTGCATTGCAACAACAGGTAACTAAAAAGGTTATTTGTTCCAGAGTTGCAAACCTACATTATTCGAAGCAACAACATGTTTTTATATCCGTGAGACTTTCTGAAGAAAGAATATTTACTTTGGCTATGTCCCCAGGAGAGGAAGTTCAGAATCCTCAGAAGTCAATCCCACTCGGCATAGTGGCATCCCTCCTCATCTGTTTCCTGGCTTACTTTGGTGTGTCCGCTGCCTTGACTCTGATGATGCCATACTATTTGCTCAGCGTTAACAGCCCACTGCCCATGGCTTTCACATATATTGGTTGGGGCCCGGCAAAGTATGTAGTGGCCATTGGATCCCTCTGCGCACTTTCAACAAGGTACAAATCACAAGATTTAAGTTAGAAACTCAATAATACTCTGTATTTTAGAAGAGCATGATTAATTCCATCCAGATTTTCAGAACATCTCACTGTTCTTGTTTTCTTGTGTAGACAAAATTGCTATGGATATGAACATTGCAAGAATACTGCTGGATATTTAAGCAAAGGTAAATAACGTTCACTGAGATAAATTTGTGTTTTTCATTTAGTCTGCTGGGATCAATGTTCCCGATGCCCCGTGTTCTCTTTGCCATGGCCAGAGATGGACTTCTCTTCAGATCTCTCAGTAAAATGAGCTCCAGACAAAGTCCTGTCATTGCAACGCTGGTTTCTGGGATTGTTGCAGGTAAATGCATCAATATTTTAAGGCATTTTCATGTTGTTGTTTTTTAAAATTATTTTTTCTCATTATTTTTCTCTAAGCTGATTTTGTCTTTTTTTTTACTGAAATGAAAATTGATTCAAAAATTGTCAAAGCACTTTTTGAACTGCCTGGCTCAAATATTGAAATATATGAAATAATTTATAGGTGTGATTTAATTAAACTGATGTTAAATCCAGTAAACATAATCATGTCTTTGCAGCTGTCATGGTGTTATTGTTTGACCTGAGGATGCTGGTTGACATAATGTCAACTGGAACACTCTTTGCCTACACACTTGTTGCCATTTGTGTACTTATACTAAGGTAAAAATCACTGTCCATTTTATTATTGTTTATTTTTTTAGATTCTAAGATGCAATGCTTTTTGAGACTGTGTTTGATTTTCTGCTCTTTTAGATGTCATAGATTTTATTGTAAACCAAACCACTTCACTCTAAAATGACTTATGCCCCTGACAGATTTAGGCCTAGATATTTTTTTTTCAACCTGAAAGTTTGTTACTGATAGAAAATGAAAGTATAAAATCGAATGTTTACAAAATATTCATTCATCAAAACCTTGGTCTCTTCACAGTGAATGTCTCTGTGAAAGTGAAAGCAGTGCTCAGATATCAATGTTGGTATTGTGGTTAGATGCTCAGAGCACAGCTGAAGTACTTGTCTTTTCAATCTTAAAAATTTCAAAGTTAAGTGCTCACTTTATGAAGCAAGAGAACAAATGTTCTTTTTTTCCCCCTACGCACCAGTAAACTGTACTGAAATACTTTTGTGAGTTGCATCAAAAGAAAGAGGAAACATGATGCTCAGTTACCACTACAGCAAATGCTGCATGAAAAGATTATCAGCAGGTGCAGAATAATTTATAAAAACCGATTAAATGATGGGTTGCTTTACTACACTTTAGAGCTAATGACTTTTGAAACATACACAAGGAATCTTTTTCAATAACCTTTAAAGTTTATATGAAAAAGCTACATCTATGCAACATCCCTAACTTACTTGCATCTCTTTACTTGGACAGGTACCAAGCTGAGCTCAGTGAAGATTCAAGTTTAGGCAAGTCAGAACCATTCACAGTAGGAGGTACGCTTTGTCCTCCCTCCCAAGGAACCCCACGGACATCAAGGAATGTGTCTATTTTAACTATTGCTACTGGTAATTCTCGTTTATGTCCTGTATACTTCATACTTTACACAGACGCTGTTTATTGTGAAGGATTGCTTAATTTTCCATTACTGCTTCTTCCCAGTTGTAATTTGCGTAATCCTGAGCATCTTAATATCCAAGGGTATGGACTCCCTACGGACACTTCAATGGTGGAGTTTACTTTGCGTTTCTGTGTTTGGCCTGATACTCGTCGTTACTGTATTACTCATCTGGAGACAGCCACAGAGTTCAGCCAAAGCTGCTTTCATGGTATACTAATGACGCATGTTTATGCAATATCTGATTTGTATTGTCAGTTACTGACAAATCAAGTCTTGATATTGTAGTATTTCAGTTCTTAACTAGTATTACAAACTTTGTATGAAAACCTTTTTTCTTTTTGTCCACAGGTCCCTTTTGTGCCTTGGCTTCCCACTTTTAGCACTTTCGTCAATGTCTATCTCATGGTTCAGCTTGGATCAGACACCTGGATTCGTTATGCAGTCTGGATGGCAGTAGGTATGACAAGATGACGTAACAGGTTCAGAAAAAGACACATAAAATGTGAAAATCTTCTCACAATGTCAGTTTGATCACAGATGATATAACTTTTTTCAACAGGTTTAAGCATCTACTTTTGTTATGGGGTTCAGCACAGCGTACAGAAACAAAGGATGGAGAACTCACAGGATAGAGACAGTTTTTAAACTATCACCACAATGATAGGGTAAAAGCTTTGAACCTAAATACTAAAGGATTTTTTTATGCTCAAAGCATGTGTATTAATGTTCTAAAAGTATTTGTCTCTGATGTTAAACCTTTTATATTAGCTGTGCTACTTAGATTCTAGAAAAATAACTTTTACACAAACACAACATAATATTGAACCATATTCTGTTTTACCCAGAATGACCAACATCATATTCCCACAAGGTCACAGACAAAATTCTGTCACTTGTAAGGTTTGTCCTAAGAAGTAGAACATGATGTGAATAAATTTGTTTTTTGATGATGAGGCAAAACACTGCTGTATTTTGTAACTGAAAATGATTGTACTTAAACAATTGGATTTTATTTGTAGCCATTGTATCTGCATGCAAATTAAAATTGTCCTTTGAAATGTCAATTAAATAAACATTTCCTAATAATGCTCTCAAAAAATGTCTTTCTTTCTTTTGTTCTTTCTTCTTTCTTTCCAAGCGTTGAGAAGAAATGTTCATAGACTTTGAGTTGTGTTACATTTTTGTTAAATTTACAGACATTCGCTAATTCGCAACACAGTTAAGAATCTTTGTTTTTCTGTTATTTACATGAACTCCATGGAGATGAATGATGAACTCACCTTCACATTCATAAGCGAAATACAACATAAAATGGAGGAGGGAGGAACTAAAAAACAGTCACCGCATTTCAAGTAGGCAGAGTTTATTTAACGCACAACCCTTGACAGTATTAACCAATGAGAAGAAAGTAAGTCATCGGTCTCAGCCAATCACAGAAGCGGGAGCGCATTGTTCAAAAAACCAAACGTCGTCGGGTAGAACCAGTCAGCTGGAGTTCTGAACGGCGAAAACAAAGAACGTGGTTTGATGCAGACTGACACACCAGACTTAAAGAAAGTATTTTGCTTTTTATGCAGGATTTAAGACATTTATTGGATTGTTTTTTTCTGGAATCTAGTCGGCCTTTTTTAATTTTGACAAGGTAAACAGACCGTTGCTTTAAAGGTAAGTCATTCGATACATGTTAAAACCTCGGATAGTTAGTTCTCTATAAAATTCTGATTTAATGTATTTCAGAAACTCGCTAATTAATCACAAAAATATTAGCTGATCGGTATATAAGGGCGTCTCCCTGCGCACATGTTTTAGGAAAAAATGAGTGTATTTGTGTTAAGTTAGATCAAATGATTTTGAACGCACGTTTTCACCTTTCATGCGTTAGAAACCCGATGTGATGTTGGCTACACGCCTCGAGGCTTACCGTAGTGTGTAACATAGCCTAGCAAAATGACAAGTATTCTCAGTGTAATCTTTTTAAAGTAAAAAAACAACAACAACAGTAGCCCACTATTTCAATTATTTATTTTATAATAATGGTAATAATAATACAACACCATAAAAACATTCAATGAGTTTCAGTCCGAGGTAATTATCTGCAGTGTGTTCCCCTGCCGCTAGATGCCGCTACTAACCCCAAACCACAGTTATCTTATTTAGAGAAATGTTTTCAGTAAGTGAACACTAAAGATATAAGCTGTTTTATGTTATTAGAAATTTGCCAATTTATATTTACCATCTTTCAGAACACTTTTCAAGAAAAGATTAGCTTTTAATCTGTGTCTTCTATTACTCATCATGAGCAATCATATAATAAAGTATTTTTTACTAGCCTGATTACAGAATCAGATTTCTCTCAGATTTCTCTAAAGTTTGTGAAACAAAAATGGTTAAAGTGTTAAAGACTATGAATGTACAAAGCAATATTTCAGAAAGCCATGTATTTGGACATCCCACTTTTATTCCAAAGAAACTCATGATGATTTGCTGTTGCAGGAAAGCATGGCGCTGTCTTTGTCTTCCCCGTATGGATGTCACTCTGATGATGAAGAGGATCTGGCTGTGTTTGAGTCCACAGCAGCAGAGCACGGAGGAATGACCAGACCACGTCTGCCTGAGGTCTCTGTTATTTCCCCCGGGCTCGAAACCAGGCCGACCATTACACAGCTGGTGAGACTCAACAAAAACATGCTGCTCTTATTTTTTTTCTTCCCTTTTTTTTTTTGTCACTGTGTTACAAAAAACACAGTGATATGTTGGTTAAGCTGTACCAATATATCAACAAATGTTAAAGCAAACCTGTTATTTTTATCTTTGTCTATTTTAATTTGATCTAATATTTGTCCTAATGGAAAAGCCAAAGCAGCAAATTATTCAGTCTTATTTTTTCATGTAGAAAGTTGCTGCGAAACCTGGCAGCTCTGATGAGGGGACCTCGGAAAGGGTGAAAGTTTTTCTGCGCATTCGCCCGCTGACTGACTCAGAAAAAGGACAAGAGCAGGTTGGAAAGTCTTTTGTTTGAAACTATTAGCATTTGAGTTTTCTGAAATGCACCCGTATTGCTTGTGAATAACCGATAGTCACTTCTTTTCTTTTCTCTCTTCTCTTCTAGGGCTGTGTGGCGATCCAGGATGAGGAGACATTGCTGCTTAAAGCTCCATATGAGTCTCAGAACATGAGGACGGCAGAAAGAGGCATCACCCAGAGCATTCACAAGTTCAGTTTCTCGAAGGTAGGAGAGTTGTAGGTTTGCTTGCTCTTCTTAAGCTTAACTTTGAGAGAGTAAAATCAGGTTAACTTGAAAAACAAGAAGCTGAGATTAAACAGTGTTCTTTTTGGCCTAAGTAATACACAAAAAAATTATATGGAAGAAAGACCTCATGATAACATATCTGTTATTTAGAAAGTAGCAGATCTAAATGTTTTTCCATTTATTTTCTTTCCTAGATATTTGGTCCGGATACGACTCAGCAGCAGATCTATGAAGGTACAATGAAGAAAATGGTGAACGATGTTCTCAAAGGAGAAAACAGGCTTCTCTACACTTACGGTGTCACGAACTCTGGAAAGACTTACACCATTCAAGGTACATTACCTCTTGTAGTTGTGTCGTATTGGGCTTTTGGTTAAATGGCTTAAAGGTAAACTGTGTATGTGAAACCTTCCCCTTTAGGCAATGGTCGAGAGGCAGGCCTGTTGCCACGGGCGTTGGTGTCTCTGTTCAGGAAGCTGCAGGGTCGTCTCTATGGTGCGATGGACCTGAAGCCCGTCATGTATCAGGATGTCAGGCAGCTGGACAATAGTGAGATCAAGACGGAAGAAATCCGAAGAAACTCCCTCCTCAAAGAGGTAAAAGCCGCCCTATCAGCATGGTAATACAGTTTCTGTCAAATAAGAAAGATTTGCACTCCTGGAAAAATTAAACTTTAAAGAAATATGTCTTTTACTGCAGTGTCATGGTTATAGACTAGAAACTGTGGTGTTTTCTGTCAATTTATTTTTTATCTATTTTAATTTTTTTGTAAGAAAAACATGGGTCTTTGTCCTGCCTCTTTTGTCGCAGTTCCAATTGTTTAAAAATATTTTAATTACTGTAGATATGAGCAGATTAAGGAGAGTAGCTATTTTCTTCTTGAATGCATTTCTTGACTTATGAAAATAAACATGTTTGCCTTACTTGAATGACATGTTAGGTCTTTTCCATTTTGAAGAGTAGCTAAGAGAAACAGTGTCATAGATCATTATTTAGCACTTCCTTGGAACTTTAAAAATGTAAAAATATGAATTATACATAACAAGATGCTACAGTTTTATTTTACATTATATCTTTGCATTGGAGCTTTTGTGTATAGCTCTGTTCCCCACTGATCGGTTGTATTCAAATTAAAGGCTAAAGTCTCACTATTCCACTCCATTCAAAGGGAATTATCTGTCTTTTTTACAAACCAACATAAATAGTTTGCACTGATTCTGTGTCATAGTTTACACTCACAACTCTGTTATTCTTTTAATGTTTTCAAATCATTTCCCGTCTCTGATCTGCAGCTGTTTAAATTATTGTATTAGATTAATGAAAAGGGTTTTGCAGATTTTAACTCATAAACCGTACTGATATGTTACAGGATGAAAATCAAACTTCTCGTCGCGCTGGTACCACTACAGCCTGGGACAGTGGCATTGGAGGGCTTTCTTCCACCACACACACTGCCACTCAGCTTGAAGGTTGGACATAAAATGATACCTTGTAGCTATTTTCTTTCATGAGACTCCTGGAGATTTTTTTTTCTCATCAATTGTAATGGAAAAACGTAGAAGTATGAAATAATACAACCGTAAACTATGATATTAACGTACCTGCAGAATCAGCTGTTTTTGATCCACTGGATAGGATAACTGATAAATTCTTCCCCATCCGTTTACAGAAACGGACAGCGTGTGTCTGGACCCCGACAGTCTGTCACTCAGTGGAGGCTGTGACCTGGAGGAGGGGGTGCAGTTTTCCGTCTGGGTCTCCTTCTATGAGATCTACAATGAGTTCCTGTATGATCTGCTGGATGCTTCGCCCTCCCAGCAGCCCCGAAAAAGAGTTACTCTGCGGCTCAGTGATGACAAGCAGGGCAACCCTTACGTCAAAGGTCATTCTCGTTTATTCACAATAATATCTTTGAAGTATTTTTTTATGAAGTACGGTAATAATTGTCTGTTTTCCTTTTTGCCATATCAGATCTCACTTGGATTCAGATTCGCAGCGCTGAGGAGGCCTGGAGGATCCTGAAGGCAGGGCGGCGTAACCAAAGCTTTGCCAGCACTCACCTAAACCAAAACTCCAGCAGGAGGTTGGAGCCTGTTACACTTTTCTTTCTTGAAGTTTCCTCTTGAAATGTTTCCAAAATAAATGTATTCGAATTGCATTTGATGTTTTTTTTTCTGTTGTTGTTTTATTTTTCCTCGTATCATTAGCCACAGCATCTTCTCCATCCGTGTCCTTCATGTTCACCCAGAAGCCAGTACAGGCCAGGTCATGCACATCAGCGAGTACGTTTTAACTGATTTTATTTTTAAATGATTGTTTTTAGCTTTTTGAGGTAGTAAAACTAAGTGTTGCCTCGTTCGCAGGCTGACTGTGTGCGATCTGGCCGGGTCAGAGCGCTGTAAAGAGCAGCGTAATGGTGAGAGGATGAAGGAGGCCAACAACATCAACACCTCCCTCCTGACGCTGGGACGCTGCATCGCTGCTTTGAGGCACAACCAAAACAATAAGTACGAAGCTATTGAAAGAGGCAAAATACAAGCGACAGAACGAAAGCATGTGTTTGACGTCAGTGTGAATCTAAAATGCGTTGCCAGGTCCAGGCCCCCTCTGATGGTTCCTTTCAGGGACAGCAAACTGACCCGGGTCCTGCAGGGCTTCTTCTGTGGCAGAGGAATCTCCTGCATGGTGGTCAACATCAATCCATGCACCTCCATTTATGATGAGACCCTTCAGGCACTCAAGTTCTCTGCTATAGCTACACAGGTGATAAAAAAATCTCTTACTATAAAATTTCTGAGATGCATGTTTGGCTCTACATTCAAGAAGAATGTGAAAGAAAGAGGAGGAGATTTTTGGCTTCATTGGCACTTTCTGGTGGCGCAAGCTGGAAACTACCAAACTGGATCTTTTTCTGATCAGTGAATGCTCAACGCTAAACTCTACCTGATCTCACTGATGATAATTCTGTGTTGTGGAAGCTACTGAGTGAAGACTCAAAGTTGCGTTGCTTTGCAATTTGTGAGTTTGGAAATGAACTCAGAGGAAAGGCAGAGATGCAAGAAGCAACATTTTCTATAAGGTGTTGATCTCTCTGCACTTTATTCAAGCTGCACCGGGCTGGAAACAAAAAATTTGCAATGATCTTCTGTTTATCTGAAATGAGTTGGCTAAGATCTGTGTAATTCCAGCTTCTCCATGGCCCGTCCACTAAGACCAGAGTGGCCTACATCCTCTCTCTGCTCCGAGACCCTGCAGCACATGGCAGTGAAAGCACAGTGATAGAGGAGGAAGAGGATGAAAGTGATGAAGAGGATGGAGATATCACCTTGTTGAATACGGAGGTACTGTTTGTCATCGCTCTTATTCTTTTGGATGGGGTAAAGATTCCATGTTTAGCAAAGCAAACCCATCTGCAAGTGAATTATGGTTAAAATATTGCCAAAAAAAAGCTTTTAATAGAGAACTAGTTGCTCTATTTTTTAACAACTAAAGAATGGAGCACAATGTAACAAACTTCATTAAATGATTATTCATTATCCCGATTATTAATTGATTGTGTGAAGAATCTGGTGAATGAATAACTAGTTAAGCTGTTCAGCAACCCTCACTTCAAGGAAAGTCTAACATTAACCCAGAAGATGGACTTGTAAAAAAAAAAAAAAAAAGAAAAACACTTTTAAAGATCTATAGATATGTTATACAATTTCAGATTTTCATTTTCGTTATGGCACAATTTTTTCCAAATTGTGACAAGTACTTTTAAGCTTGGCAATGAGAAAATTGAATAAATTTTTTTTAAATGATTATATTTTTAATATATTTTTAGTTCAAAAAATACGTTATTTTAATTACCTGCTTTGTTTTTAAGTTGGTGATAGATTTAAGAGTGCTTGATTGCAGCAGCTTCGGAAATCCATAAACCAGTTGTTTTAATTTTAGTGCAATTTGAAAGTAAAATCTCTAAAGTATCTTCACACATTTAAAATCTGGAACATTTCACTAATCTGGCATCCAACTGTGTTTGTTTTATAGTCTCTACTGCAGGCCATCGACATCCTGAAGAGAGAAGTGCTTCGCCAGCGGGAAGAAAAAATAGTCCTGGAGGCTAATGTGAGAGAGCAGGTCGTCTCTGAAATGATGGAAGTCATCACATCAATGCAAGAGGGATTCACGTATGTAGGCTTCATCTATTACAGAATTTAGTTTGAGTTGTAATACTTTACAGCACGAGTGTCAATCTACACTGTAGATTAAAATTAAAGGCTTGGTCGAACTTCCACGGCAAACTGATTTTAAAAAACAAATTTTTTATGTTGTATTGGTTGTTTATATCTGTGTTGGTTCAGCACACAAGTCCAACAGATCTGCCCTTTAACATTATGAACATTATGAAAAGGTTTTTCAGCTTTTTGTTTGGCTAGATGTGACTGGTAGCATGAGGTCGCTAATGAATGTCAACAGGAGAGGGGGATTGTGGGTTCTGACTGACATGACAATGCAACAACAGATTATCATGGAATTTATTATATTGTGCGATATGATGTGTGTCTGTGTGTGCTTTGTCTGTCAGTAGGCCAGCTCTAATAGGCATTGATCTTTTGGGCCAAATATAATAACATTGTTGGCCAAATTTGGCCAGTAGGCCTGAGTTTGACACATGTGCGCTACAGACCCTTGAAAAATAAGCAATTATTTTCAAGTACCAACACTGTCTTGTAACAACACTGTTTTTAAAACCATTTCACTACACGGAGTATAAAAGACTCCTTTGTCTGTCTAAAATATATATATACAGTATATATATTAATTATGAAAACTGGCTTTTTTCAGCAGTTTTTTGTGCAAGTGACATCCCTTATTTTCAATTTTCCGTATCTGAACTTTTGTTCAAATCATTGATGGTTTTGGGTTTTTGAGTTATCGACAAAACCCAAATAAAAATTGTAATATTCAAAATAATCGACACAACTTTTGGTCCTCTAGATCCTCTTAGATTAGGGGTTTAAACTGGCCCTGGGCTCTCAGGCTTGGGTATGACGTTTTTGTTAAAAATGTAACAAAATGAAAGCACCCCACAACTATTTAATGTAGGATAAATTAATCCAGATCTCACAAATTAAATGTGGAATGTTGTAGCTAAACTTACTAGTTTGTCAGATTCAGTGAGCTGAGGTGTACTCATTGTTACTTTTAATGGTTAATTCTTTGTCACAAGAATGGACTTGGCTTACATGACACAGTAACATTAAGATAAAGAAAGAAATGCTGAACTGGAATGTGATGGACGTGGATGATGAATTGTTGCGTCTTCCTGTCAAACAGTGAGACCTTGGAGGCTCAGACTGCTCTGATCGAAGAGAGGTATGAGAACAAAATATGTATCCTGCAGGAACATCTGAAGAAATTCTACCGCCAGGAGCTGAAGGTAAGATTTATCTTGCTGTGCCTTTAGACACTGTAAAATGTTGTCCTTGAACATTTTCACATTGTTTCACCAAAAACAAATGAGCCTTTTCGGAACACATATTCTAATTCTTTTGAATATGATTGCATCTTTCTACTTTCCAAAATATTAAAGCTCACAGAGGTAGGTTTGTGAAGGTCTCAGGAAAACATTGCTATTTCTATCAGTACTGTAACCAGGTAACTTCTGAAGGTCAAGCATGTATGCTTGGTTTGTTTCATAGGAGCGTGATGAGGAAATTGAAGCTTTGGCTGCTGCCCTTGACAAAAAGCAGAAGGAAGATGGCGTCTCCATGACAACGCCACCCGTAGAGTCAGAGGGGCCTCGGCGCTCTCTCCGCCTCTCGTCTCAGACTGAGCTGAACCGACTACGTGTTGAACTCGATCAGTGTCGCGCTGAGCTTCTCACCAAGACCCAGGGTACAGTCCGACTGCAGCGACGCTTCAGTCAGGTGTTTATGTAAGGTTGTTATTAGCAGCTATTGAGCGTGTTGCTCTGTTTGCCTGTGCAGACCTGGTGAAGCTGAGGATGAAGCTGGATGTGCCGGGTTCGGCCGGCGCCCTCACCACCGCAGCGGATCGCAAGCTGCAGGAGGGTCAGCGGGTCAGTTCCAGCTCCATCACCTCAAAGGAACTTTTTCTTTTAGCTGCTAGTAATCCCCTTCCCTCTAGCAGAGACCAAAAATATTCTCTTTTTCTTCTTCCTCAACAGAACCTGCGCCAGCTCCGACTGGACCTGCAGAAGCTGGGAGTGGATCTGCAGTCTGGTGAAAGAGCTTGTTGCCGCAACACAGGAGGGGAGAGGCTGCGGCAAACACTCACAGCTGCAGACGATACTCTAGTCAAACAGGTAGAAAAAGTCGATCCTGTTAAATAACTAAGAATGTCAATTAAAGATAGAATTTATTTCTATAATTCCATTCAAAAAGTAAAATTTGTATATTATTTAGATGTATTGTACACAAAGTGATTCATTTTAAGAATTTATTTCTATCTTCATGAATTATGGCTTGCAGCAATGAAAAGACAAAATAGTTTCCTTAAAGTAGAATCTTACTTAAAACACATTTTTATCACAGATGTGTTGGCCTATTAAAGTATTACCATGTGCAGTTTATTGATCAAGGCTCCATTTGCATGAACTACTCCAGTAAGGGGAGATGGGACAGAAGTGATCAGCTCTGATCAGGTGTAAACAAAAGCCCAGGTTGCTTTAAAAGAAACCTTCAGCTGATCTGCGTTATGCGACCTCGTGTTTCCTCCTCTTTTCCTCTCAGTTATACTTCATAGGTCCTCTGCGTTGTTTCAGTTTCTTGGCCAGTCAACTACGCCATAGCAATGCCATGGTAAAACTGGTATTGGTACTTTTTGATAGTGAAGGCAGATATCGAGCGCTGCCGGAAAATTAAATTAATAAAGCTTGTCAGCAGCGAGAATTCCTGGTACAGAGCTGCTTTGGACTTGATGAACTCAGTGGACCGACACCAGAAACTTCTGAAGTTCTGTGGTTTCTAGAGCGACTTCACACAAGAAATTCAGCAGGTGTAGACCAAGTCCTGTGTGGGCCCTGCATTACAAACCTTTCTAAGCAGCTTGTGTGCCCTTTTCCCCCCCCATTTTATACCAAAAGCTTAAATCCAGTCAACGTTCCATTAAATGCTTGCTTGCTTGCATCACTGCCTAGATATTTTGGTTCTGTAGCAATTAGTTTTTCCCCCTCCTTGTGAAGGTTGAGGACTATCAACTGTAAGTTTAGTTGTCTTTACCATAATTCTGAGTCCCTAATAAACTATCTACATTTGAAAAATAAATTTTCAATGGCCAGATTTCGAAGGATTTTCATTAGCTGGAAGCCAGAATTATCCAATCACTTTAAATGTGAATAGTTTATTCTTCAAATTTAATTTCTAAAATGAATTTTTGATGTGATTTATTGATATCTACCCATAGAATAAGTAATAAATGCTGAGTTTTATTTGTTTTTTCATTTCTCATTTTGAAATACTTTTCTTCTCTCCCTTTGCTTCCTAACATTCTTGTTGCACAGCCAGCTTTAAAACTGAATTTGGGTTTCTAATACCTTCACCAGGTGATAACTGGGCTGGAGCATGTTGCATTTTAGCTCTTCCCATCTCTCTAATCATCTCCAGCCTCGTCTTTCCCTTCGCCCTCTGTGTTCCTGTCTAACCCTCTCCACTGACTTCTTCTCAGAACCAGATCCTGCTGGAGCTTCAGAATGACCTCACTCTGGTCAAAGCAGACTTGCGGCGGAAGGCGGAGACCCTGGCGGGCCGCGCACAGCCGCCCACTACAACTTTCGCTGCACCCACTACTCCAGGCTCCTGCAAAAAGAGGGGCTGCATGGCAACCACGCCGAGCGAATGCGAAAACCGGCCGCCCCAGAAACGGCCATTTTTCCAGTCTCTGTTTCCGACTCGCACCCCTTCACGTAAATACAACGCCCATGCAGCCGCGGAATCCAGCTTGACTCCATCTTCGCGAATCTTGCGCTCCCGTCAGCCGTCTCCACCCCCTAGCCCCTTCCTCGCCCCACGGAGCCTCAGAGGAAAATACTGAGCTATTTTTTAAAAAAAAGGTTCGATTAAGCTTTCTGATTCGATGCAAAATGCATCAGCTGGTTACCTTTATATTTTTATACTGTTTTTTTTTATATATTTACTTTTTTGCAGTCATCCAAAATATGATTATCAGTTAATGCCAGTAAAATGATCAATGCTTTAAGATTTTTCTCTGGGGTTGAAGGACTGTAAGGTCAGAGTTGTGCATGTCTGTAAATCGGCTTCATGTGCCTCGGCGGCAAATATTTTCCTAACACCACAATAAATGTCTAAACTGTGTGTGATTATAAAGGACAAAGCTCATGCACAGCAAACTAAACTGCTAAATGTTCACTTGCTGCTTTCTATGTTTTCTGGTTTCTGTTCTAAAATTGTAGAAAGTTTTCTTCTGTCTTGTCCCAATCGTCTGGGCTGCATGCCAAAAGTTCTGTTTGTTACTTTTTTATGTCTGATTGTGAGGTTTTAGGAATTTTTGTTTTCAAAATAAAATGCAGTATATTCTGTAGCTTTTGAAATATGCTCTGTAATGGTGTATTTCTTTCAAATGTAAGGTTTTAAATGAAAAATATTGCCTTTTAAAATCTAGAATTATCAAAAGGCACAAGAATCAAGCTGATCTTGTTTAAAGGGGCTAGAAGCATTCATTGTATGTTGTAAATGCAAAAGACAAAAAGGGAGACTGCTCATTTCTCACTCTTTTTAAATATAGAGTACTAAAGTTATGATGTGCAAATCAAAATGTTTTTGTGCTCAACATATTTTGCTACATAAGATATCAAATACTGTCAGTCTTATGCATATGACAATGTACTTTATTAGAAATTAACTGGAAGGTTTTCTTTTTCAAATAAAGAAAGATCCAATTCCAACTATAGAAAAACATAACATTTCTCTAAACACAGACATTTACAATTAAAGCTTTATTTTAAGCAAATGTCTGTCATTAAGTTGGAGTATCATGGCGTGAAGGAGATGAGGTTCAGAGGAGACACCCTCCTGACCGGTGTGTTGATGTTTGAGAGCGGAGTGAACAGATCTGCTGAAGGCGTTTCCACCTGATCTCTGACCTGTGAGATCTGCCTCAGCAGAGCCTTCCCCTCTTCTCGTGCCTACGAGAGCGATCAGTCAATGTAACTGCTGACTTTGGCAGAATAATCATGGATTCCATGTTTAAAACTTACATCGTTGTAGTCACAGCAGCGCTGCGCACAGATCGAAGCCTCGTCGTAGAGTTTGCTCTTGAAATAATACTGACCCAGGTAGCGCAGAGCTGTGCTCACCTCTGCATGCTCCAGTTGTTCCTGAAGGAACATCACCATTGAAAAGACTCATTCAGTTCATCACACTGACTTTAGAAATACTATTCCACCTCAGTTATCAAATTCAAAACCTGATGCTACAACTGAAATGCTTTTGAGAACAAAGCTGACAGCTGTACAGAGCAAAGAAGTTTTCTATTTAAAGTTACAACATATACCTCTAAGTGCTTACCCCACAAGAGAAAATGTCTTGAATGTAAAGCATGTAACACTGAGCAGCATCGTCAGACTCATTCAGCTGTTCATGGAGCCTGTGGAGGGATGAGATTACACTTTAATGGAAAAAGAAGCTGAAAAATTAGCTACAAATGATCTAAAGCTGAGGTTATTGCACCATTTTCTACCAAACATAAAAAAGGAATTTATTTAAGGGGAGATATCAATGGATGTAGCAATATGAAAATAGGAGATGGAATAATGCTGTTTTTCATTCACTTTTAAAGAGTATTTAAGTTTCCAAACTAGGCAGGAACTACTGCTACACTAAAACATTAAATTGCTAAGTGCCACTTTTTAACAATTAAATTGAGAACAGCTTACTTTGCCAGTTTAAGAAGAGCCATTTTTTCTACATCGCCAACAGAATAAGCCCTCCAGTAGCACTGCAAAAGAATAAAAATCAATTTTAAAAAAAAACAGTTGAATATTTACAAAATAAACCCAAGGTGCTGATAGCTGCAAGATGTTTACCTTCTTGGCTTCAACTTGCTGAGAGAGTTTTTCATAGCTTTCCCCCAATGCAACCAACATGCGAGAGTCATTGGGTCTGAAGGCAAAATGACCAAATCAGTGATGCACAGTTCAATGTGTTTAGACTGAATATAAACATTAAAAAATAAAATTAATCCAAACCTGAGCTGGTGAGCCTTTCGGTAGTAATACAAACAGTAAAAAGGCATCTTAAGGATTTCATATGTCTGACCTAATCCATACCAGGCACGATAATCCCGCTTGTTCACTTCAATTGCATGCCTGGCGAAAAAAAAACAAGCAGAGGTAACATTTCTTTAAAACATGAGATCTGCAGGTTTTAAAGCAAAACTGGTTCCACACTGAGCTAATCAGTGAAACATGTTGTCCAACCTGTAGGCCTGGATGGCGGCTGAAGTGTTCTTCATTTCCATGTATTCGTGGCCCATGAGGGTCCAGGCTCCAAGACAACGAGGGTTCAGTTTCAGGGCGCGCTGGAAGTACAGAGCTGCTTTCTCATGCTGGGAGCGTAAACTGTAGTAGTTCCCTTTAAATGAAACAAAGTTCTCCTCAGAAACCAATCGAGGTCCAGGCAGTTGGTGAAGAGCCAAGGGTCAGAGTTAAATGATGGGATGTTCTGACTTACTTCCAGTTTTAAGTTTGATTTATTTTGAACCTTGACAAAAATGCAGTCCTTACCAAAGGTTAGACACCTTAAACTTTGTTACATTCTGTCAAGCTGCAACTACAACTATAGTTTAATGGGCTTTTATGTGATGGACCAGCACAAAGTGCAGTTTGACTAAACTGGAAAAAATATATTTTGGCTTTTTAAATGTGTTTCAATTACAAACAAGAAAAGTGTGACTTTTATTTGAATTGAGCTCACAGTCAATATTTTAGAGAAAAGTCTATACCAGCTTTGCACATGCTATCACTTAAAATTTACCCTTTTGTTCTTTCTGAAATAGTTCAGACTGGAGAGAACCTGAACATTAATTTCAAATTTGCTGCCACAGAAAACATTGGTTTCACTTTTGGACTCTGACAAAGAGATTCTAACATCCATATGTTTCAATCTAAACTTCTCTTTCGTAGCTGTGACAGCTTTTTAAGAGTTGTCACTGTGCTGCAAAGTTAAACTCTGCTAAGTCTCAGCTTTCCAGCAACCTCCAACATGTATTCTTCGAGGGTTTCTCTGCATCTTTCCCAACAACTCTGAACAGTTTCCCACACCACAGCATAATGCTGCTCCTACCATGTTCCACTAAGCTGATGGTGTGTTTTCTGCTAAGCATAGTGATTGAATAATATAACATTGAGCTGATGAAACCAGAGCACCTTCATCCATGTTGTTTCTTAAAGACTCCATTTACTCACTACGGGACTTCAGAAGGGAATTTAGCTAGCTGAATTATATTTACAGGTATCAAAGTAAGGGAGACTGAATACAAAAGCATGCTACATTTTTTTACATTTTATTTTCATCAGCAACAAAAAATTAATACTGCATTGGAAAATCTTCCTCCTGCTTTACAATTGCACAACTTCATGTTGGATTGGGGCAAATGTCAAAATATATTGACTTGTAGTTGCAAGGAGACAAAATGTGGAAATGATGTTTTGCAGGGCTCCTATTCTCTTTGAGGAACAAACTCAGGACTGTAAATAAGTCTAAAGATTATCCTGAAAGTCTAATAATGCGTTGACGTTCCTCTGTGATTTTTCTATTCTCAATGGGATTAACTTATTGCTTACCAATTACGCAGCATGTCTCCACTCGGTATTTATCAATCTCCACCAGGTTGTGGGCTAAATAACTTAATTCAGGCTTCATACTCTGTAAAGACACAAAGCACTGACTGAATAAAGAAATAAAGGGACCTCTGGATTTTCATGAAATCCACTTCATCCCTATTGATCATGTGCTTACATCTCAAATCTGAGACAACACATTTAGAAGCTGTAAACTTACTTTGACATATAGCAAATTAGAGAAGGTGTCCATGTTGTCGATACGATACGGATCATGCTCCCTCAGTTCATTAAACAGCGCCAAAGCTTGGTCGATATCTTTAATAAACAGAGACAGATTGCCGTTAGATTCCTCCTGCTCACACAGCATTTTCCTGACATTAAAAACCTTGAAAAACGTTTGAAAACCTCTGATGTTGTGGTAGGCAACAGCAATCTGCGAGATGATGTAGGTGCTCTTGGAGAAGCCGGCCTCAATGAGGTTTTGGTACTTCTGCAAAGCCTCTTTGATCATCTGGAGCTCTGTGTACATGTGGGCCATGAAGAAGTCTTTAATCCAGCAGTCAGGCAGAGACAGGGACTTTAACTATACAAAGAGAGCAGAGAATATAAAATCTATATAAAAAACTTCCAAGGTTCGTAGCTGTAACATGACAAAACACGAGAAACTTCAAAAGACGGTTACCATTTCGATGTTTGTGATGAGGTTACTAAGCTCCAGCCAGGCACCCCAGTGAAGAGGAAGGGCTTGAATTGCCTCCACAAACACTTCCACTGCCTCCTTCAGCAGATCCAGCTTTCGTAAAACAACCCCATACCTGTTTTCACACACCCACACACACACAACAACAGATTTATTTGTAGTCCACTCTTTCCTTAACTAAATATCCCATTAGTGAGCATCTTTATGGAGAAGAAGCACTTACAAATACAGTGTAAAGCCGTCCAGCTCTCTTGCAGTGTGCTTCTTACTGAGCTCAACTCTCAGTTCTCGCAAAGCTTCATTACGCACCTGACCCTTCTCCAAAGGACCTAAAACCACACAGAATCAGACAAACGCTTTCCGGAAACAAGGGAAGAAGCTCCTCTGTTCTCTAATTGGTGTAAATCAAAAGGATCTTACCCAAACTGTCCACAGTCTCATCATCTTTCTTTTTCTCGCCGGACTAAAATTCAACAAGCATGTATTCATAAAAAATGCCTCCAAAACAGAGCGATCAAATCGTGAATCAGAGACAGATAAGTATTTATTGAATCTTACCAGATAGCGGGAATACATGTAGAGGAAATAAGCCTTCTGGCTACAGCAGCCCTTTAGAAAGTAAGCAGCACGGTCATACTCTTTCAGGTCAAAGTAGGATTTGGCCAAAGTGAAGGCATCCAGGTCTTGAGCGTCTTCCTGTATGCAAGGTAGACAATGGTAAGAAAACATTCTTCAATTTTTATGATTACATGATTTAATAAAAATGTATAAAGTGCATAATCCTAAAGGTGTTTTAAATACTAAATATGATCTGAAAAATTGGTCAGCAGGGGGCAGTATGCGTTTAAAAAGAATCATGCACACTGCCTTATTGAACAACACTGAATCAATACCTTTTGTCCAAAAAAAAAAAAAGGAAACCACATATCATTTAAAACAAATCTCAGAAAGCCTAAATTAAAATTGTGATAATCTTGAATTTAAAAAATGCTTAGAAATGAAAAATATGATCAAAATAGGCTCCAGAAAATCTAAACATCTGTAAAAAATGTCACTTCTGCCAAAGACTGCTTGGATCAAGTATTTAGTAGACTACAATATTTCTGGTTCCGTGCATTAAAATTCAGCTTCATTAGTCAGTTGGATGCATATTCACTTCCACCTTTTTACCCACACTTGATATTAATCTTAGTAGGGAAGCTGAAACAATGAAATCATCAATAAATTATGTTTAAGTGTAGAGATATGAAATGATTGGCATACATGTACAAAATAGGAGCACATAGCCCCAACGCTATACAAATTGATTAATAAAATGTACCTTCATTGTAATTTTAAATATTGAATTTAAAAATTCAATAATGAACATAAGTGAGCTAATAATGAGATTTCTGATAAACTGCATCATTACTGATTTTGGTTTTTCTTTATTGTTTATGCATAAACCCCCCACTGAAGATATGTCCAATCTAAATTGGTAAGAAGTATTGCAGTTCTTGCTAATGCTAGAAAATATTTAAACTCCTCTGCCCTATACATTCTGTACTGCTCACTTATTTTACCTTACCTAAGTTACTGTGTGGAAATTTGGGGCAACACTTACAGAACGTTACTACAACCATTATGCACATTACAAAAAAGAGCCATTCGCTTAGTTCATAAGGTTGATTTTTACTGTCATACCCACAATCTATTTATAGATTCTTATTTATTGAAATTCACTGATTTAGTAGAGTTTCAAACTGCACAGATCATGTTTAAAGTCAGAAATAAAATATTGCCAGAAAAGATTCAACAATTATTTTCCGATAGAGTGGGGGGATATGACTATAGAGAAAACCTTGACTTCAGAACTTTGAAGGCTCATACAACAATGAAAACATTGTGCATTTCGGGGGTTGGTGTGAGGATCTGGAATAAACTCTCTAAAGAGCTGAAGCAAAGTCCAAGTATGAGACATTTTAAGAAAGGTCTCAAGGCAGCTATTATTCAAAGTTATAAGGAAGAACAAGGGGGATAATCCTGGTTGGGAACTAAAACTTTAGGTATGATGTCATCAAGTAGGTGGCATGTCGGTGCAGGTGTGGGTAAATATATAAAGGAATGAAAATAACAGTGTATTTTGTCTATAAGCAGATGGGTGTGTATATGGGTGTAGGTACGTATATATGTTTGTATATGTAAATATATATATATGCATGTGTACAGATGTGTATGTGTGTGTATGCACTATTTTCATCTAGCTGAGGAAATCTTATTATACTTATTATTTCCTTTGTCAGAAAGGATATCGGACATTGAAAATACTGTGATAAATTACAGCTGGAAAAGGGGTATGATTACATAAGTTATACTTCAGCATACTCCTTTTCAGACTCATAATCACCGATGTGAAGTGTTTTTTTTTTTTTTTCTCTCTTTTTTAAAAGAAATATACTATGTACTTTGTGTCGTTTACACTGTCGGTGAAATGTTTGTCTGAAATAAAACTAAACTAAACTAAACTAAACTAAACCTCAGACCTTCGTGGCAGTGAACTAACCTCAGTGAATGCTGGTTCTGGGGGTAAATTATCCTTGGGAAGGGGATCCAAAGCAAACGCCAACTCAGAAGCCCTGAAATGCAAACATCGCCGGTGTTAGCATTTACCCCGCTTGTTTACTTGTCTACAGCAATAACAAGCGAAACGAAAATTCAATACCGTCACTGACTGATAGCCATCAAACATATTTAGTGAACCAGTGTCGTTAAACCTGCCATGTCTTAGCTTAAAACATGTTCATCAACAGCGCTATTTTAGCTAATACCAGAGACATGGCGTTTATTTAGGTGACTTTTCTGTGTCAAATTGCAAAAGATGCACATTAAACAGCACATTTTTTTTATCTTGCAGTCTTACCACTTCGCGCTATGCAAAACTCCTCTTTCTTTACACAACGATATGACAGATATTAGCTGTTTCTTGATTTGTGCCAGATCTCCGAACTCACTGCACAGAGCCGCCATTTTCATATTTCACCAAGCGAACAGGTGATTGGTTGGAAAAAAGAAGCTACGAGACTCCACTTCCTCTTCCCATTCCCTTTCAGAACAAAAGTCGTGGACATTTTAGGTGGCGTGAAATAAACTCCCTCCCTCAAAAGAATACATATTTTTCAAAACTCTTACAAATGTGGCAGATTATTTCCAACCGTATCTCTGACCAGCTTCCTTACAGGATTATCCCAGCACCACCATGTGTTACTGTGAGTATATTCTAGTCAGGGGCAGTACGCCATTTAAAACAGGAATTATGGCTTTCCTCTGAATGAGTGTATTCTCTGGATTTATTTGGGATTGAATACAAAAGCACATCACTATTCAGTTTTTTTATTTGAAGGCAATGACTGAAAACCATGTTCCATTCATAAATGCACACTATTTTGTCTTGGTCTATCACATAAAATCCTCAAAATACACCAAATTTCGTAGCTGTAATGTGACAAATTGTGAAACTGGTATAAATATTAAAATGGATACTTCTGAAAGGCACTGTGTATACATATATAATTTGAGAAGAAAAACAACTGTATTTATTTTTTTAAAAACATGTATTAATGTCAGCATGAAGCTATAAAATTAAAACAAACTTCCATGAAAAAATGAGTGCCCACTTCTACCAGGAGATGGCACTGTATGGCTTGGTCAATAAATCCACTTTTTCACACTTTAAAAACATGTTTTCGTTTATCCTAATGTCATGATCCAACTCTCTGTATGAGGTGAACAATTTTAGTCTTGGCACTGTATGATGATTGATCATCAAGTTCATGCTGACTATCCGTTTCACTCTGTTAGCTACTTTTCCTTACAAAAAACGATTTGTAGCTCATTTGAAATGAATTGGATATCAGTGCTGGGATTCATAATGAGAGCTAAATTGCCTTTAGTCCCGGAGGACTCCTTAAGAGGATGAGCGGATGACACAGTTTGAAATATGAAAACAGTAAAGGGAGAATATGCCTGCAACAAGAAATTCTGCATGGCACTAGAGCTCTGTTTGGGAGGTCTGAAACATGTCCTGTAGATGAAAAAGAAACTTGACATGTTTGATGATACTGTAATTGAATATTCACTCAGAAGAGAGCAAAATATAATTTCCCTTCATTTTGATGCGATGCAGTGTCATTGTCTACCATTACTCCCAACCCCCTGCGAGCGTTTCCGACCCACTGGTGGACATCATCTGTCAAAGGTGCTGCTTATTTTTTCAAAGAGCAAAACTCACTTAGAGAGACTGACAAAGTAATCAAGTACTGCTGTGGGTTACAAAACCAAGCACACAACCCACCGAGCAAGTTGAAAAAGGTGAATAAAGGGAACATGTACTCCATCTACTGTAGTCCTTCCTCACATCCACATAAACAGTTAATGTACACACAAAACTGTGGTGGGACACACAGTTTTGTTTGTGGAACTCACATTTTTGATAACTCGGAGCTGAATAATGCTATAACAGATTTATATGTTGGCTTTAGAGGCTAACGTTAGGTATTTCATGCAGAAAGACCCACACAATTTTCCTGTCTCAAGGGAAGTTGGTTGACTGCTTGGTGTGTATGCGGACATGTGGGCAGTTTCTGTGGTCTTTGTGAGGAGCCATGTTGGTAAAGTCGGTTTTGTTTTATATGTACATATCTTACTGAAAGCTAATGTTCTAATTCTTTAAACTAATATCTCAAACTCAATGGTTTTTAGTATATGAGAAGGTGATAAAGTAAAGTACCCAAAATAAAAAGATGTTGTCTTGAAGATTTTGTCAATAATGTAATGTACTAAACAGAATCAAGGTATTATTAAAAAGGAACATTCTGGCTTTTCAATTCCCTTATGACTACAATTATATAAAGGCCTCCTGAATGTATTCAGATTTTATGCCTGTAGAATTATTATACAAATATTGATGTCTCAGTCTGTATATTTTCAAACTTTACTGTATTTCAGAGAAATGAATGAGAATGAGTTTATGTTGCATCTGTATGTGTTGAACTATGAACATAAGAATATGCATTTTAATCTAACTCAATTGAACTAATTCTTGTTAAGGATCTTTAACAGGTGGCACACCTGTTATTAGCCTACTAATCAAATTGTCTTTTTTTTCAGTAGTGTAATTTTACATAAAACATTGGAAAAATCTGAATTCTCATTTCAGTTAATTTCTCATTTTGTCACCCAAACAGTATTTTTAATCTAAAATAAATGTTCCCAATCTTTTCTTCATTATTGTTTATTCATACTTTATATTTCTAAGTTATTCACACAAACATGGAGCATCCCATAAGTAATTCATAACTTTCTGATTCTTCATCGTACAAATGTTATCTCAGAGGTCTTTTTCTTAAATACACTGGCTACTAATGTTGGACAAGCTCCATATTTTATACTTTTATGCACTACTGCTGTTAGACAAATGACATGCTGGTTTTGTCTTTCCATAATCACCAGTGTCTGCCATGAGAGGAGCCACACGTTAATTCTCCATCTGTATTAAGATAAAAGATAATCAAGGCCATTTCTTTTCAAAGAGCGAGATCAAAGCTTCAAAGCTGGATGTGAAAGGATCTCTATGTGTTCATATTCATAATATACACTCTCACATTTAGCAAAAAAAAAAAAAAGAAAGAAAATTCTATTTCTTTCTAGTCTCTCCTTGATATTTTCCACTGCAGTTGTACATAAAACAACGTTAGATGGTGGAAAAAATATTATAAGAGTAAATGTTTGGGTCAAACTGAGAAATATTTCCAAAAAACAAACAATATTTTTTTGCAGTACATCTGTTCTGTTTGTGTAAATACGCATGAAAAGAGCCTTTACCGGCATGTCTTGTCCCTGTGGTTTTGATCTTTAGGGCCTTGTGCAGGAGCCTGTGATTGGCTACTGATGATGTTGTTTATTCGGCTTGAGAACAGCCGAAAGCCACGTGTCATTAGGGCAGCCACCACCTGAGCACTGGGCACCGCATCACATTGCCCGCAAGGGGACTCAGCCTCGCATTGCTTTTCAATGGGCTTCTGTGCAATCATGCAACAGAGAAGTATACATCTCACAGATAGAAAAACATGCTATTCAGGTAATGACACCGAGGCAATTTCAAGGTTTTAAGTCCTCTTTCCACCTCAGAGTGCACAGATAGGTTGTCAACTGCAGAGTAATCTGACATTTGTTCTCCTTTTTTTCCTGTCCCGACCGTGACGAAAGTGTTTTGATTGAGGTTGTAAGAGGGGATAGGGAAGGAAGCGTGGGTGAGAGGAAAAAGAGAAGCATCATAAACTCTATACTGTCCATCACTGAGACTAAATGCTACTAAAACCACAGCCTCCAAGTCAAAGGACTGTGTGATTTGCTCCAGAAGCATGTCAGGCCATGGATAATTGTTGAGACAGATGTGTCATGTCTGAGCACAGAAGTGAAGAGGGGGGGATATGTGTTGCTTATGGGATTAATTTGCCTTTTGGGACAGGTGCTGTAGGGAGCGGGAAAAGACACAATAAGTTTAAGGTTACATGGAGCCTGCTATCAACTTCTATCCCCAACCATAGCGCTCCACAGGACACTGGGGACGAGCACAGTCCTGAGAAAAAGTATTTTCAGTCTTCTAGATTTCTTCTGTTTATGTTTTTCTGTAAAATTTTATTGATTTATATTATTAAATGAAGGTTATTATGAACCGAACATGAAATGAGTTAATACAAAAAAGTTTTCATTTATTTCATTTATTAAGGGAAACAAATGATTTAAACTAACATGACACTATGTGAAAAAGTAAAACTGATCAACCATACTTTTAGGAAAGCTGGGTTCGCCTTTACTTGCCACACCAATGATTACTGATTACTGTAGAATAAAAGAAAACTTTAACCGGAACTTGTCAAAGAACATGAAGTAGAATAAAATATTTCAGGGAGCAACAGATTATTCTCTGACCTACAGAAATTCAAGAACAAAATGGATATTAATAGCATCTTTCACACAGGAAAAGGTTACAAATGTATGTCTGAGTCAAAAGCTGTGACTGAGAAATAGCTGTTTTCCACAAAGGAAAGAAAAGCAGATAAATACGGAAGAGTAGCCAGCCTACGGAAAATACAAGAGTGCGTCAACAAGTGGTCCAGGAATCCACAAATGAGCCCAAAAGCTCCTAACACTCTCCAGACCTTGTTAACTTTAATATAGGTCAGTGTTTATGAGCCAACAACAAGAAAAAGACAGGACAAAGATGGTCTGGTCAGGCATCGTTCCAGAGTGAAAATCTGCTTCAGTCTTTTAGGATCTGGATGAGTTGCTGTATTTGATGGAAATCTGCCCCCTATGAGAAAATGCAGAATTACATTTCAGCTCACAGCGACGCAAAAGACACATAGCAAGTTACAAGAAACTCTTGATGGCAGCTGTTGGTGCTACAACCTGTTAGATTTAGGGAGAAATTCATTTTTCATATTGGACCAGGTTGGTTAGGATAGTACAGTATTTTTCTTAATGTATGAAATGATCATTTGTAAACTGTGGTTTGTTTTACTCACATTGCCCTTGCCCAATATAGAAATGTGCTGTATCTGAAACTTTTAGGTGTCACAAAAAATAGACAAATAAAACCCCAGAAAAAAAAAAAGCCTGCAAGCTGGCCACATACTTTTTTCACCACTCTGTGGAATCCTAATTCATTTGGAAAATCTCTGTCAACAGTATGCTTTTACACCACTCTTATTACATCCTGTAATGCAACACGGTTCTGGCTCTTGGTCTTTGCAGATTTTGGCTGGCTCGACTGATGCAGCCAGCTGGTCAAAACAAATTATACAGAGTCGCTCTGAATCAACCTTGATCAAAACCAGACGCTCCATCATAATTTAACTGACACACAAAAAGGAACCACCTGTCAGATTTCACTGAGCACAGGTCTTATAAATTCAAGTTGTAATGATTTCACATCAAAGTGCCGGTAGTCTGCTGGAGGAGTTATGTTGCACAGAATAATCTGGACAAGGAAGAAAATACAGTCGTATGTAATTATCAGCAGATGTAACTCAGGTCAGAAATGGCAGCAAAGAGTATGGATGGGGATGATGGGTTGCTGCATCCAGGGCTACATAAATACATTATTTAATATTGAAGGATTCATGGTTTTACCCATGAATTCTGATATAAATTCTGCTTCCTTCACAAAACCTAGAAGAAATAATTCATAATAGAACGTGTTCTCTGTTCCCTCCAACTATGGGGCACTGCTTGCTTATAATTAGCAGAGAGGACAGTGTTGTTATATATAGACGTGAAGTTGCTTAGCAGGCATAAAATTGGAAGTGTGCTTTATACCAGTGACTGCATTGACAGTGCCCTGTAAAAGTATTCCTACTCTTTGTGATTTTTTACCTTTTGTTGGGTTATGCAAGAAATTTGTCCTGATGAAAACGTGTTTTCAGTTTTTCAAGAAATATATGACATCCTGTGTATTCAGCCTTCTGACATCAGTTCTAGCTGTAATTACAACTGAAAGACTATTGGGGTGTGTCTCTACCAGCTTTACCAAACTAGAGAATTAATTTGTGTCCAATTTCTTCTTTGCACAACTGCTTCAACTTTGTAAGTCTGGATTGAGAGTGTGTGTGGATATCAGTTTTTAAGTCTTTACACAGATTCTAACTAGAATGTTCTGTCTACTTATTTGCAGTTGTCTTACTAAAAGATAAACCTCTGTCCCATCCTAAAACAGGTTTTCCTTCAGGACCATATACTGTATGTAGCTCCAAGCATCTTTCTAACAATTCCAACCAGTTTTCCTGTCCCATTCCTAAAAAAGGTTTGTGTCACTATGGAGATTGAGGGTGACGGTTTTATCAGGGTTTGGTTTATGAGACCATATTAACATTTTTCAGGCTTTTGTGGCATCACTTACATCTCTTATGGCAAACTGCAAACAAGACATCTTGACTTTCTTCTGCAGGTAATTTGTTTCACTGGATTCTAACTGAGATCTGCCAGAGCAATAGAACAAAATGTTTTTGGGGGAGGGGTGTGACATGGTGCTATATGTATTATTTACTGTTTGGAAAAACATTGTAAAGTGTTACCTAATCTGTAACTCTAAATGTAGCAGCATGAATGTGAAATCAGTTAACAACCCTTACTGCTTCTCTTAGAAGAGATTTTTTTTATCTAACCCCTGCAGCAAGGATTGCTTCGTTTCCTCTTTATTATTCACTGACATGCTGGTGTCCAACCCCTGGGACCTGCAGCCAAACATTATTGTTGGCTATATAACATTATTATATAGCCAACAATAGTGAATCTTCCATTCACTATTTGTATTTGCTCACATAACCAACATTCAATTTAAAGTTTATGATTCCATTTGTGCAAGTCCAGAAATGATTTTGGCTCTCTTTTTCTTATGCAATGAAACTCAGAATTTTTTTTTTTTAAGCTTACAAAGAACAAAAGCTGACAAACTACACATTTGGTACAGTTGAATAAGCAGCTTCTCAGGTTTTAAGAATGAACTGAAGTTATTCAAACTGGAAACACCTGTGCCTGAGATCAAACTCACCCCTACTCCACTCTATTTCTCATGTTGACAGATGAACTACAACACCCATTAATTCTAAAGGTGAGGTCATTTGCTCTTGTTATGCACTGCTGCTTCCATACCTCCACACTGCTGCATTTTGCAGTTTGTTTGTTTCCCTCACTGGAAGCTCAAACTGAGCCATATTGTTCCATTGTGAGGAGTTTACATCCATTGTTGCCACCATGTTCACTCGGACCTGCTGGTCCAGCCTTCTCCTATGAAGTGGCTCACCTCATGTCTGTTCCCACGCCTAGCAGTGCTGCCATGCTTGGAAACATTAACCCACACCAATCTGCCTCATGAGCTCCCTACTGACAAGCAGCAGGTGACGAGTCTCAGTGGACTAAACACTCGAGCAGTGTTTCATGTTGAACAGCGATGCTGACTCTACTGGGAGCATCAGCTGGTCCCAGCAGACTCATGCAGCGCCTGCTCTGGGAGTGTTTCACTTGTGCACATTGGCTTGTGTTCTCTGCACCACGGGTCGGAGACTTGAATTCTCCGACAGGCGCTGAACAGAAAAGAATCTCCCATTAGCCACATATTGTCCATCCTTTTCAGACAAGCCCTGGGATTTGCAAATACAGATTCATAGTTTGATCTCTTGAAAGTTAAACAGAAAAAGTATGATACATTCACTAAGAAACTAAAAAGAACTTCCATCTTTTTTTGCCTCCCTGTGGCTCAGCAGAACACTTTGTTTCATGCTTTTGCCGAAACAAAGTGGCTTGAAACAAATTAATTAAAAAACTTGGAGGAATAATTAAAAACTGATGAGAAAGAGGACAAAGGAATAATTAAGATAGCTCGACAGCTTTTGATCTGCAGCTGCACATCAAGCTACATTTTAATTTTGAGTGACATCTCTTACTTATTTAGCAGGCTTAAAGTGACTGAAGCGTTCGCTCATACGTACATATGGAGTTTTATCAACAAAGATACCAATGCATCACCATCAGAGACGGGACTATTTGTATTTTAATGTTCTGTTTTCTGACACTTTCTTTACATTCAGAAGTAATTATTCAACATTTTTGACAATTGTTAAAAAGGAAGTGCCAAATATAATTTAACAATGCTTCTACAGAATGCCTCATTAAATAGAATTCATGGTCTACACTAATTTAGTTAACTGTTAACTGTTAGCAGCCAAGTATATGGATTTAATTTTTGTCTCTGCAATGAATAAACAATACAACCCAGTCTTTAAACACTGCAAAATTAAAAACTGTTTAGATTATTCACAGAACCAATTCCTGGGTCAAATGTGGAATGGATTAATTTAATAAAAAAAGGATTAAACAGAACAAAAACACAACATTAAAGCGGTGCAATGCTGGAGTACGTGTGCACCAACCATCCTTTACTGAAGAGCTGGTATTAAATCCACTTTTTTTTCCTCTTAGGGAAACATCACTTGCAGCGTATCACTGATCGATAAATCAAGTTTAATAGCACATTTCAGCAACAAAGCAATTGAAAGTGCTTTACATCATAAGAACACAAAGATAAAAAGTCATACAGTGGACAATTGAGAAACCAGTGACAAACATTACATTTTGACTAGTGCTATCATCAAAATCATCAGTATGTGTCGAATATATTGGTCAATGTTCCGTTTATTATGGCTCAGAAGCAACTCTAAAAAGATGGGGTTTTAGCCTTTATCTAAAGGAGCTCAGTGTTTCAGCTGTTTTGCAGTTTTCTGGAAGTTTGTTCCAGATTTGTTATAAAGTTGTCTTTTCAAAAATAACGTACGTCTCTCAGCAAGATACTACAAAACAACACCATGTTTCATGCCAGCCATGAGAGGTAGGATATTCCAAATATTTGTTATTTTACATGGATGTAGGATGGAAATTCAGAATGTGCAAAATTATCCCTCTGGCCATTTAAAGTTTTATTAGATGAACTTGTTCAATGGCTTGTAAAAACAAATAGGGATTCAGCTGGTCGCGTGGCTGCAACTTGAAGTCCTCATAATCTGCTTGGATTATTGATAAAAGAGCAGCCAACCAGAGCTGACTGATCATAATGGTATTGTAATCATAGACAATCCGTAAAGTTATCTAAAAGTTAGGGAGTTAAAATATGAGATTATTATGTGGTGCGTGGTATTCAGCAACGTCTTGTTGCTGTCTTTTTCTAATTGATTTAGAGATAGAGTTGCAAATTGTTTTAAAGATCTTGTTCGCTTTTTAATTTGTCCCAAAGACAGAGAGATTGAATAGGTTATGGCTGCATTTTTTCAGCCTGGCCATTGCCTTCCTGTGCAATTATGCAAAAAAAATATTCTCGCTTCCAGCACAGTCTGGACTTTCTCCTTTTGACTCAAATTGTCTCCGGTCAATTTTTAACCAGATCAATCAATAAACAGAAGGAAAAGTTGTGAACGATGACGTTGATTTTCTGCTTTACAATTATAGTCTACCTGTAGTTTTAGCAATGACAGCAGAGGAAGTGAATGAAGCCACTCAGTCTGTGTTAGGACTGAACACAGGGCTATACAATGTTACAAATGTTGCATTTGCAGTGAAAAAAACTGTCTGTGCACATGCATTGATATATAGTTCCCATATGACATCACGCCTCCTACATGCTCTGTTGCCATCTTGACAGCACAGGAGCAACTTTTCACTTGACTGATTGCACTTAAAAGAACTGTGATGGTTGGATGTTGTTGGATTCGAGGGTGTAAAAACAAAGGCAATGAAGAAAAGTTTTCATTACATCTCGTGATGTAATATAACATAGCAATGACTGTAGCTTCTTCTCACCTGGAACATGGTATCTCTGCGGAGAGTCTATATATCCTTCTGTTCCTCCATCCATCCATCCATCCATCCATCCATCCATCCATCCATCCATCCATCCATCTACATATCAGCACTGTACAGATTGCCAGTCCATTAGAGAAACAGCAGAAAGACACACAGCAAAAACTCCCATTATTCTAGGCTCTCTGGCTGAAGCTCAGGCTCATCCTATTATTAATTTCCATGTAGAGGTATCTCTGTTCACTTATCCACAGAAATCCTGTAAATAATTGGTGTTTGTGGTGGAGAGCAACAGTGTGAAAGAGTCACCGATATCCAGTCTATTAACTTGTTGACACTTTGGGGTCGGTCCGACTCCAGGCTAATGTGGAGTGTGACCGAGCAGAACCATCTTCATTATCTCTGCGTAATGTTTCATTGCTTCAGGCTTGTGCACTGATGGGGCACCCACCCACCCATTTCTATACCTCCACCCTTCTCCCTCCATCATTCCATGTTTGTATCCTAAATAAATGTGAGGTTATGAATGGCCGCTTGCCTCCACACATTTCTTAAAAGCATTTCTTTCCCACTGATTTCTTGTTTATTTCACTCTTTCTGTCTATTCATCTTCTGTTCCTTCTTCTATCTTCCTCTGTGGAGTCAAAGCTTTATTGCATCATCTTTCTTTGGTGCACTCAGAGTCATATTTCTTCTTCTCATTTTGCTATGCCTTAGGATGCTGCCATCTGTCTGCTTGTGCTGCCCTGGTTCCTTTTGTATTATTTGTATGTTTTCTTCACAATATTTTGGAGCTATATCAAAGCTGTAATTTTCTTTCTCCTCTGACCTTTTTTCATTTTCGTTGACAGTTGATTTTTCACTTTTCCCCAGTAAATTTCAAGGAGACTGAGGTCAGGCCAATAGGGAGTCTCTTGACTCCCCAAAGAATTCATGACTGAGTGCAGCTTGAAAATATTAGATTTCCATTTTAAGAGGTATTTTTTGCAATGGTGCAGGAGAAAATGTAGCCTTATAAAGCCGAAAATTGCATGCTACGCTTTTAACAGTAATGATATTTCAGCATTTGAAGCTTGTAGCTGTGACAGGGAATCAGGGGAACCGAGTGGCTTTTAAAACATGCCGGGCTTTTATTTTATTAGCATTTTTGATCCCCTTTGTAAATCATTCCACATCTACATGAGCTGTGCCAATTAAACTTTGGGGAGGTAAACAGCTCCAGATTCATTATGCATTAAAGAGAGAACGTGCATTAAGAAGCTTCCATAAACATCTCTCTGCTGTTCTCTTGCTTATGACTTAGATATTCAGCTTGCTCTGCACCTTAGTCATGTTTCAGTAACAGTTTATGTACGGCCTGTTCAGTATTACAAGCATTCGTAATGGGAATGGATTTGAACAGATCAGTCATCAAAACAATCAGCCTTGCACAGTTAAGAACAAACGTGTTCGCACACCTGGCAGATTTAGATTTCAAAACACTTTTAGTCAACCCATCAGTTTGTTTCTGATAAGAAAAGTGAGAGGAATCTCTCAAAAGATAGAAAAAATTGCCAAAGGTCTACCAGTTTTGAAAACAATGAGCAATCCTGTTTTTATTTGCCTGTAAATAATACATGGCATGCTTAGCTCCCCCCAAAGACTCTCAGTTAGGTTAAAGTTGCTAAACTTTTTTAAACATGGTTGAGATCAGGGCTATTTCAGAAACTTAATTTTAGCTTGCTTTATTGACGCCAAAACAAGTTTAGAACTGTGTTTGGGGTCATTGTCCTATTGGAACATCAAATTGTGCTCGTGTTTAAGTGTAGCTCTTAAACAGGAGCACAAATAGAACTTTGAAGGTAATCTTTTATTACTCTGCATCCTGTGGAAAGTACCACAGGCACTGAGAGAGATGTTTAGGATGATACCACCACCGCCGTGCTTGACAAGTGGTTCATTGTTCTTGGGTTGAAAGCTTCCTTCCTCCATGTCATTGTGACCAAATGACTCATCCCTATTCTCATTAAACGTTTTATTATTTTCCAAAAGGCATTTGTTCTGTCCATGTGGGCATACTATCTAAGAAGACAGTATCTTTCTCTAAATGGAAAAAGTCAGTTATTAACAGCTACCACCCCATAATGGTGCCATTTTCAAGCGTATTTAAAGTGTATGGGTGAGGAAGCAATAACTTTAAATGAGCTTTATCCATCCTGCCAGGAAAAGTGATCAAATATTCAGATAAAATGAGTACAGAAACTTGTTGAAGGGTACAAAGAGTTGTGTGGTTGAGGTGCACCTTGCAAATTAATTTATATATATATATATATATATATATATAAAAAAAAAAAAATTCCCTTCTCACCCACCGCGGGTGGTTCTTATCCTCTGAGCTCGGGTCCTCTACCAGAGGCCTGGGAGCTTGAGGGTTCTGCGCAGTATCTTGGCTGTGCCAAGGACTGCACATTTCTGGACTGAGATGTCTGATGTTGTTCCTGGGATCTGTTGTAGCCATTGGTCCAGTTTGGGGGTGACTGCCCTGAGGGCCCCGATGACCACAGGCACCACTGTGGTCTTCACCTTCCAGGCCCTCTCCAGTTCCTCCCTGAGGCCCTGGTATTTCTCTAGTTTCTCGTGCTCCTTTTTCCTGATGTTGCAGTCGCTTGGTATTGCTACATCTACCACAACGACTTTCCTCTGTTGTTTATCCACTACGACAATGTCTGGTTGGTTTGCCATTACCATTTTGTCTGTCTGGATCTGGAAGTCCCACAGGATCTTAGCTCTGGCGTTCTCCGCCACCTTTGGGGGTGTTTCCCACTTTGATCTCGGGGTTTCCAGTCCATATTCTGCACAGATGTTTCTGTACACTATGCCTGCAACTTGGTTATGTCGTTCCATGTACGCTTTCCCTGCCAGTATCTTGCACCCTGCTGTTATGTGCTGGACTGTCTCAGGGGCCTCCTTGCACAACCTACACCTTGGGTCTTGTCTGGTGTGGTAGATCTGGGCCTCTATTGCTCTGGTGTTTAGGGCCTGTTCCTGGGCTGCCAGGATGAGGGCCTCTGTGCTGTCCTTGAGTCCAGCTTTTTCCAGCCATTGGTAGGATTTACTGATATCAGCCACTTGGGTTATTTGCTGGTGGTACATCCCATGTAGGGGCTTGTCCTCCCATGATGGTATCTCTGGCACCTCAACCTCCGTTCCCTGTTGTCTCAGACATTCACTGAGCACATTGTCTGAGCACATGGATCTTAGTTGTGTGTGTGTCAGGACGAAATAACTAAGATCCATATATATATATATATATATATATATATATATATATATATATATATATATATATATATATATATATACAGAATATGAACAGAATTTGAATTTTATTTATGCACATTTGTCACTGTACATATGTGCAATGAGATTAAAGCCAGCTCCAAAAAAGCTTATATTGATGATTTTGAACTTCTGTGGATTAAAGAAAATCTACAATTGCCAAAGGTCAAACTTTTGCACAGTGTGTATGTCTGATATATAAACATTACCCTCCAGTTCAAATGCATCTTATATATGACCTTCATGATTAAAATATGTAAACTTCAGACCAGAAATGTGGATTTAGGGAGGTTCTCAATCAGGCACTGAGTATTGATTAAAATGCAAAACTTAACCTTTATTACGGCTCCTGCCCTCCGTTTCTCAAGAATCTTCTGACTCTGTTTTTCACTCATCTCATCTGAAGCATAATCCCTCCATCCTGATTTTATTGCAACACGTTTGGTAGATTCATTGAAGTCAGTGGAGAAAGGGAAAAATAATGGGTATGCTAAACCTGCTTGGTTTTCATATTAAAGAAATGTCGCTCCTTAATGAGAAACAAATCAGCGGCAACCTGAAGTTAGATGCATTGCTAATAAGCACTCTAAGAAGACAAATTACTAATATTGGGTGTTTCATAGCCATTCATCAAATGATGTTTACTGTGTCTGAAAAGTCTAATCCACTGAAACAAGATGTGAAATCTCAGCGAGGGATTTGATGCTGCTTAGTGCTGCTTTAGAGGCAAACATTTCACTGTTTTGTATTTTGAAAAAAAAGCCTTCTTTTACTTTGCAGATCATGGCTAAAGTTTTATAAGAAGATATAGGCATTATAACATTATAATTATTAGCGTGTTGTTACTGCTTTATGTCCACCAAACAAACAGCAATCAATTTGTTTGCGGCTCAACCATAATTAGTCCCTGTAATGATATGTTTTATTTACTCTGTTTACTAAGACCGATAAGAAATAGTGTTTTCAAAAAGCATTTTGTTTCTTTTAGAGCAAGTAGCTGATACTGATAAAACTAAAAGCGTTGACTGCACAGAGCCACTTAGTGACCCAGAGGTCTTCTAACAGCTGGACACACAACATCAACACACCCACCCTCTGGCTCTCTGTACACTCCCAGAGAGTGAGTGTGAGTGACAAGAACCACCCTCCTGCTCTGCGCTCTGATTGGACGGGGCTGCAGCACGGTCTCCCTCGAGATCACTTATGTTGAAGAGGGTCAGTTGGATCATAGAGAAACCATCTGATCTTAATCTATGGGTCAGTTTTCCTCACAAACACAGTTGTCTACAAAAAATATGTGTAAGCTCACAAAGATGATAGCACTGGTGTTGATTTCTCTTATATCACCTATTTATTAAAACAAGTAACTTCACTGAAGCTCAATACTTTTTCCAGTGGGTCTTGAATTCATATGAATGTACTGTTAGAGTTAATGTTTTATAATATTCTTTATATTAATCTTATTATCACAAAAAAGATTGAACTTTCTTCATTGTCATGTTATATATACCGTACTTCTGCATGATACAATATAAACAGATAAAGACACATACTAGACTACAAGGCTTATATAAATAAAATACACAATAAAACTAAGAACAATAACGGGTCTAATAGTCATTGTAAACAGAGGTAAGTGTGGAATGTGCAAGTAAACAGCTACTGTGGAAGACCACAAATTTAAAAACAAGATTTAGCTGAAAGTGTCTAAAATCATTACAAAAAGGATAAAAGTCACACTATGTGCTCCACAAACAACCCATTTATATTTAAGCGTTCTCATAATGTTTTCTACAAGCATGAAGCAATAATTGCAGAGGGCATTGTGATGTTTCATTTATTTTCACTGGTCGATTTAACTTTTCCAGAAGTAGCACGCCTTCAAAAGGCATCATCTTGTGCCAGTGGCAACAACAACATTAAAGTGTACCAAATACTTTAATATGTTCATTGAATAGCAGGTTCAGAAAGTTTAATGAGATAAACACCAGATATGTATTAAAAACAATCTTGTGGCACTGGGGAGAGTTTAAGCATTTTACCATCGCTGCTGTTTTGTATCTTAAAGGGATAGAGATGTTATGGTCAAAATTGAGAAGCAGTCAGTATTTTACTTGCAGAAAATAATTCACTTAAAGTCGTCATTTCTTGTAAATACAGATTAGTTGTTGCTGGAGGCTGAACTTAACACCCAGGGGAAAACACAAAAACACTCTCTAGAAAGAAGAATGACCAAAAGTATAGCATTTTGTATAAACATCGCTGGAAGGTTACTCTAAAGTTTATGAAATCTATAGTTGTTCCCTGAGTGTAAAACAGAAATAACAAACTAAACATTAATAATCAAAAACGTCAGCAGTAGGGCATTGTAAGCTGCTGAAACTGTGGCTTTTCTGTTTTAAACAAGGCAGCATTATGTTTTACATTTGGTTGAAATTTGTGTAACTAGATGGAAATCATGCTTTTTACACGAAATGGTCATAGAGTGAAAATGTTATACCATCTCATGCCTATTTCAAACAAAACAACCACTTTGTTACAACAAAATGATGGTTTTTCGGACCTGAAAATGTTTCAAACTCTGTGTTAAGTCAGAGAATAAAGCTTACTTCTGTTTCCTAAAACAGTGTTAAACTTGTGTCACATTTAAATTGTTCTCCCCTTTCCGTTCTGGTTTCTGACTGGTGTCTTTGCAATCACTCCCTTTTCACCGGCCCCATGGCTAATCATCATCGCTCCTTCTGCTTAGCTGTCATGCACGCAAATTCCCAACAGCACATCCTTATTAGCCCCAAGTCTAAAGCACACTAAAGTCAACTGACAGCCTCTGCAGACCCTGCAGAGCTGTTCTTGCAAAGTGTTTCATTCTGACTGTCAGATGTGTGAGTACGACTTGATGAATTTGCATCTTACTTCCGAGGGTTTCTCCTCCCACAGCGTCGTCTGCGCTATGTGAATGGCAGCTGGAGTGATTTCAGCTAAAGCACGGCCAAAAATTTGATTTGATGAGAAGGTTGAGACAAATGCGAAAGCTGACAAGTTTAAATTGAATGGCAAAGAATTTATGCATATGCTTCATGCATATCTTTCCCCCCCTCGTTCTGTAAACAGATGTTTTTGAACATCTTTACCAGTGTGGATCAGCTTACAAGATAAAACCCATATTTTGTACACTAGCAAAGTTTCCTCTTTGGAATAAACTAAATAGTCCTGTTCTTCTAAACATGTTGTAATTGTAATAATTGCATCACTATATGCTTGGATTATATTTTATTTTTAAATTAGTTAAGAAATCTGAAATACTTACATGGACACTGATTCATCTTCTGTTTAATTAACAATCGTATCCTACATTGTGTTAGTTTTCATACATGATCACAGCTATAAACATTGAAGTTTATGATTCTAACATGACAAAATTTCCAAATGGGGAAACTTAAAATCAAATCAAATTTTATTTGTATAGCACATTTCAGCAGCAAGGCGTTTCAAAGTGCTTTACATCATTACAAACACAGAAACACAATGCAATATAGAATCAACAATCAAAACACAGCATCAAGTCAAGTTCCATCAATAAATTTGTAATTGATTACGTTTCAAATACAATTCTAAACAGGAGGGTTTTTAGTCGAGATTTAAAAGAAGTCAGTGTTTCAGCTGTTTTACAGTTTTCTGGAAGTTTGTTCCAAATTTGTGGTGCATAGATGCTGAAAGCTGCTTCTCCTCGTTTGGTTCTGGTTCTGGGGATGCAGAGCAGAACCAGAACCAGAAGACCTGAGAGGTCTGGAAGGTTGATACAACAGCAGCAGATCTTTAATGTATTGTGGTGCTAAGCCTTTCAGTGATTTGTAAACTAACAGCAGTATTTTAAAGTCTATTCTTTGAGCTACAGGGAGCCAGTGGAGGGACTGTAAAACTGGTGTTATGTGCTCTATCTTCCTGGTTTTAGTGAGAACGCGAGCACTTTAAAGGGTACGAATACTTTAGCAAGGCAGAAAATGTTTTCCTGTGCTCATGCAATTCTTCTGAGTGATTCAGACAAATGTAAGTGTCTTTGTGCATCTGTGGGTGCCCATAGATGTGCTCACAGCAGACCTCTGTTATGGTGACAAGCCAATGGATTATTCAATAGTGTAATGAATGAGGTGCCAGAAACATTCATCTCTGCTATTCGGCAGAATGATTTCTCTCTATCTACCTCTGCATAGCTATACATTGCCCTTATTGATTACGATGAGACGTTCTCCTCTCCAGTTATTACAATATTGATCTCAGACAGATGCTAGAGAACTGAATGGGCTTAAAAGTAAAGTTTCAGTGGTTTAGTGTGTGAGAGCAAAGGTAATAAGAAGAATTGACGTCTGCATGGGGACCACATACAAGCACAAAGCTACAAGGTACGCATCGTAGGGATCAAGACAGCTTAAGTACCTCTGTTTTGTTTTGTTTTGTTTTATTGTGTTTGGAGATCACACTGTAGGAGGAAATACACACTTAAAACAGTTATTAAGAAAGTAATAAGTAAAGTATGCCCATTTATTTAACTGTGCATGTTATGACATGAGAACAACAATGTTGTTTGAGCCAGTATTTTGATATTTAATCGCATATGTTTGTCTATCTTTCTGACTTTTTCATTATTATTTAATTTCGATGTCTGAGACATCTGTTTGACTTTTTTTTCCAATTTCCTTTTGAATTTGTGTCCATTTGATTAGCATGAAAAATGGACTGTAATTAAAGGTCCAACACTTCACAACATTAATCTGTCAGAATAAGTAATGACACAGAAACATGCTTGTGACAGCACACTTAAAGGTGCTCAGTCTTGATTTCTGACATGGAGGATTTCTGGGAAAAGGGAATCAGTAACCAATGAATCTTATAAGATGTGGTAGGGAACAGAAAAAGGTGTAATATTGCTCTACTGATGCACGCTTTCTTTAGTGATGATGGCATTGGAAACGCAAGTCTCTCACTAGAGCTCACTTTTTAAAAACAATTTGTTGTAGTAAAACAATGCAAGTTGCTACCATCTTTTCAAACTAAGGTATTGATTGTATAATTCAGATAATTTAGATTGTCAGAAACAAGAAGACAATAGATTTCAATGTCTTAGATAAACAAAAGTAAATGACAGCTGTAACAGTAAGCTGCCTATGCTACTGAAGAGGTGAAGCTAGTCCAGTGCCACATCAACAATTTTACATATAAATTGTGATGCAAAAAATAAAACGCAGAGCAACTTTGAAAGTCTACTAAAAAGGTTTTGAGATTACATTATTTTAGATAGATGTACTGACAAAAATTGTCTTCTGGGCTGTTCCCAGTAGGCCCAGTCCAGAGCTTCTATGTTTATCTGATGGAGGGTTCAGAGAGTGAAACTTATGGATTGAGTCTATAAAAAAATGCAACTATCCATTTTAGTACCAGCTAAGTCAGACAAAAACACTAGCCCTATACGTCCTTCCCAAGTCTCCAAGCAAAGACTTTGGTTTTGCTAAGACCGTTGTTGGTGTGTCCGTTGCTGCCTGACTTCCCTCTGTCGCTGAAAACAAACTCCACAGCCTTGACGTCTGGGGAGGATTGCTCCGCCTAAGTTCATTCCTGCGTCTGTTTGCTCTCTCTGCAGAGCTTAGCAAAGCAGAAATCCAGTCTCTCTCCAAACTCAGCCTCCCCTGGTGTGTGACCTCAATTACAGAGACAGCGAGATTATGGCTCAGAATTAATACTACTCTTAATCTGAAAACACTCTCCTCTCCGTGTATATCTGCTCCCACCCACTGCCTTCTGTCCTACCTCAATGCCAATTAAGTCATTAAATCAACAATAACCTTCACTTCTCTCCTATCAAATTGGCAAAGACATTCACACACACTCCTATCAATCGTAAACACAATCTACAAAGTCTCTCAAACAATTTGAATCTGTTTTCATGTGTTGCTGTCACATCTTTATGATTTATTGATGGCCCTCAAATAAACCTACTGTCCCACATCAGACATTAAGCCTGAATGAAACCCCTCCAATGCTGATTTTTTTCTGCAAAAAATGTTAAGCTTTAAATTTGAGCTTTCATGCATATCTGTTGTCACAAAGAGAAACAAATACAGTCTGCTCTGTATATGTTGTCATGACTGCATCTGCTGAGCAAAAACTCATCTCAAATATGCTTGACATTCCTATTTCGTTTTATATTACAAAAACAATAATTATATGTTGCAAATGTTGGTCAAGTGTTGTCCCCAGACACTACCTCACACAATTTCCATCTCATAAAACAGGATTTTATCCTGACATTTGCTATGAAGCTAATGCATTATTCCATTAGGACAACCTGTGTTTTTCTAGCACATTTAGACATATGAGAAGCTAATATCAATATTAACGATTCAAAAAGTTTCAACTGATGTAAATAAAAACTGAAGAAAAGACATTTTAAACTTTATGTGTATTAAGATGTAAAATGCAATTAATGAGGAATAAATTCAGACCCAACTACAGTTGCACATCGTTCTATCACATCAGATGCAAATTATTAGGTAGTTAAAATCAAAAAAGAACAAAATGACTGAAGTGTTGTCTGAGGACTCTATCTAGAGGGTTGTAAAATGGGTGTCAAAAATATTAAAAATCAGAAAATGTCTAGAGGTGGGAGAAATTTAAAACAATTCCCAGCATAAGAACTGCAAGATAAAATAAGACTCCGAAAACTTTAAAATATCATCAACAAGGAGCAGCTGTTGCTGCTGATGTGAAACTTCGTGCTTCCACAATAAGAAAGAGGCTGAACAAGTTAAACTATAACAGACCGGCGTGAACTCAACAGTGTATCAGAAAGTACATGAGGAAAATGTCAAATTCTATGTAAAAAAAAAAAAGAAAAGAAAAAGTAAATAAAAGTTGAAGTAAAATTGGAGCCTGCAGCATGACAAACAATTAAATCCATCAAAAACAGGCTAAGAATTACAAAATGAAAAGTCCTGGCTGGAGTTAAAATCCAAAGCATCTCAAACATAAGACATGATGTCAGATAGTCGGAAATGGTGACATGAACCATCTTGTAATTTAATTAAACAGTATTGGAAAGCAATGGCCCTAATTTGCTCTTTAACAAGAAAACCTTTTTAACAAGTATTTTTTGTTAAATAACTTAAATAGAATTACAATTCTGCAGACATGTAGCTTAAATGAAATGTGATTACACATATAGTATAGAATATAGAATTTTTAAAAAAGGAAAGTAAAACAGATGGAAAATTAAGGAATAACAGGTGAATTATATAAAAAACAAAATCCTGTTAGAGGGTGGAGGTTATGAACATGTTTGTGCAAAGCAATAAAGAAGACCAAACATTTTCATCAATAATCCTCATGTCAGTTCTCAGTTTGCTTTGAGTCACAAAATAGTAAAATGGAAACCAAAGAAAGTTGAAGCTCAAAGGCAATAGTTCTTAAGCGAACGTCTCTCGATATCAAAAAGCCTCCCTTGTCATCACTGTGGAAGCACATTTTCTTCACTTCTCTTATACTTAAGGCTATTCCACATAAATGAGACGATCTTGCAGATAGTGGAGCAAAAAGTCTGTTGGAGTGTTTATCTGCATTCATTTTCCACTGTCTGTTGTAGGGGTGTGTGTGTGCGTGAGTGGGGGTGTGTGTGGACGAGATGAAAGAGAGGGAAAATAGAAATGGAAATCGTCTTCTTCTCTGGAAATAAGGGATTCTGGGCCTTAAAGCCTGTGGCTATATATTTCCACCTGCGAGATACCACATCTACCTTTCTTCTTCGTCCCTCTTCTTGCTCTCATAAGCCTCCACATTCACAGGAATCTCTGTCTTCTCTCCACTTTGTGTATCTCAGTAGAGTCCATTAAAGTTGCATAATTTGCCCGCAAAGCAAATGTCTCAAAAAAGGCCTCTGTCTTTATGTGTATTTCAATAGAGAGGAAATGCTTTTTGTGTTAACCTCAACCTGCCAGACTGTAGGCTTTTAATGTCTGACCACTGGGCCTGGAGTACAGAAATGGCTACAAAGCAAATGAAGAAGCAGCTGACTCCTGTCCTGAAAAGACCCTCTCTGGATGGTACAATTTAAAATTGCTCACTGCAAACGGGCTTCCTATTTTTATGCTCCCTTTTTATGCTGCCATCAGTGTTTTGATGGGTATGTTGTTAAGAGCTCTGTTTGACCCTTATGCATGTGTGCATGCCATGCCACAGTGCTGTCATAAGTCAATATAAATAAGTGCAGTGATATCATTCCACACTCATACAGCTTGTCATTTATGATGTAATATTAGTCACGTCTGTTTGCAGGTATCATGGATGGTATTTGCTTTGTCTCAAATATATTAGTTTAGAGGTATGAATAAAACTGAAATCTAAATCTCAAGGTGAAAAAAATCAACCTTAAGGGTGACAGCTTTAAACAAAGAGCCATGTTTACAGTTGTTTCTGATTTGCTGTGATGCTTAAGACACAGCTCACATGTACAATGTTCATTATCAGTGAGTAATTACCATAATTATTCTCTATTTGCCAGAATATCAAGTTGTTTTATTACTTTCTCAAATTTAAATTGTATATAAGATTCATGTGCCTTCAAGCTGTTAGGGAAAGCCTCCTCATGATGGAATAACTTTGTAAGCTTATTCACAAATTTTGAACAATCTGGAGGCGTGCCACCAACACTTTGGAAACTTGTGTGACAACATGAAAATTTTAAAAAAACAAATAAATGTAATTTTCCGATGCCCGAATGTTAAATAATTATACAGAGGTAGAAACAAAGTGGGAATGTCCGGCCATCACACTGTTCACTGTGTCCCAGAGATGAACGTATTTGGTGCAAATGTACCAAATACATGTATCATATGCAGTATCATATGCAGAACAAAAGTAGAATATCTTTTAAAGATCCAATCTGCATTTGCTAAGAGAGGATCATTATCCACAGTCTAATTTGTCAGATATTGGCCTGGGCGTAAAGGCCACTCAGTGTGGAAAAAGCTGTTTTTATAAAAGCAACATGGACATTGTGGGGTGTCTGGCTGCATGAAGGACTGGTGCACTTCCCAAAACAGACTGGGTCATGAGTAAAGAACATCATGTAGAACTGAAAAAAAACAAAACATCTCAAGACATCAACCAGGAAGGCAAAGTTTGGATTCGAATACATCTCCCAAATAAATTGTGACCCACATCACGCAACCAAATAAGTGATGTAGTGATCTACAAGCAAACAAACTATTGTGAACAGCTTCTGAAACAATGAGCTAAACATTTGATTTAATTCATGCAGTTTAAAAGAGAAATTCTAAGGAAATGAATGTAAATTCCATATTTGAAAGAAACTAAAAAATGTTTTTGACAAAAAAAATCTCTTATTCTGATGATCCTGGAATTTAGTAAATAGAAATAATTACAGGTAATCTCAACTTACCTGTAACAGAAAAAGCTTAATCAGATGCCAGTCTGAACATTTCCATAGTGATGTGTTCATTTCAACACTGTTTTCAATCTGGTTTCACATTGTGAAATATGTATTGAAATTTAATACGTAAGACCATCTCTCATATGATTGTAGGTAGCTGGTGCTACTCTGTTGTTCACCTGTGAAACTAACCCATTTTACTATTTTATTATTTGTTAATTTGTCATCCACTGCCATTTTTATGTCTTGCTGTGATAATTTGTACAATCAGAGCATTAGCAGACTTCTCAGATATCCCTCTCATTTTGACTTTGCCAAGAAACCTACAAAGCTTTGCTTGTCTGTGAAAAACAGACAAACAAAACATATAGTTTTGCAGTGAAAGGCTTCAAATTCCTGACACTAATGAATCAGTCCAAAGAAGGTGTGGGAGGGTGGAAAAAAACATGACCCTGAAGGAAAACAAATGGCTCTAAAATGTGTAAAATAACATCCACTGATTCCAAAAAGAAAGTTGTGTAGTCTTGGTCAGGGTCACGCTGAAAAAACTGAAGCCACATTTTATTCTGATTTTCAGCAAGAAGAAATTGGCAAACTGCAAGCAAAAGACAATCTTTCAATTTAAAACTATGCATAATAATTCCCATAAAATGCATTTACTTCTCTCTTTTTTTGTTAAATGTCAGTGTCAATTGATTTGAACATTCATTTTGGTAAACTACAGAAATAGTAGCATAGGAGAATAAAGCCAATGTAAGTCTGAAATACCAAAGTGGCCCACATGATCATCTTTGACTTGTTTAGCTTTGCACCAGTTTCCAGCATGCAGCACGTGTCATTTATTGTAGATTACTTAACACACACACACACTTTCATTCTTTTTCTAGTGTGGAAAGTTGCTGTGCTGCGATTAAATTGCCATCGCATTGTCAAAAGCTTCAGCAATTATTGATTTTACTATTGCATCACTCTGCCTTTCAACATGATTGACAAAATATTGGCCATGCACTGCAGTCTCAAACTCTTTCTGGTTATTGCCAGAGAACGTTTGTGAGGAGTCAGTGTCAGTGTGACTGAATATCAGTTAAGCTTTATAGCTTTTTAATGCTTCATTCTCTAAATCTCTTATTTAGGGGATAAACTCTGTAGAATTTGATCTTTGCTGAAGTTAAAGGTTTGTATAGTGAATGTTGCTTCCATATTAGAGCAAAAGGTGCAATTACATCAGTGCACTAATTGGATGAAGAGTGAGACATTTTCTTTTTGTGTTACTGACTCACTTTAGGGGGTCTCTTGAGTAGACATTTTAGAGAGTTGCAAATGTCTGTGGTAAATTTATGATTATATTCCAGAGGTTGCCACTTGGACCGCAGCAGATAATTGCCCAGAGAAGTCACAGCAAGCGAGTGCTCTGCCACTGTGACTACCCATTGCACCCTCAGCACTGAGCATGCATCATGAGTTAAACAAAAAAAAAAGTTTTAAAAAATGCTGACAAAAGTGCAATTTTGTGGAAGATTTTTTTTTTCCAGCAGGACAACAGCCCAAATCACACAGTAGAAACTACACAGAAATGGTTGAAAGCAGTTCTTTAAAAGAATCATTCATGCTTGTACTCAGAGCAATCTGTTAGAAGTTGAGCCAGGTTGTAAAGAAGGCTGAAAAATGGGTCTGGTGTCTTGCATCTTCTTCTTGATCCGGATTGTATCCGGGGTTCAGGTCAGATCAGTTTTCTGGCCAATCAAACACAGTGATACCATCTGAGGTTGTCTCTGGTTAAACAGTGGCTTATCTCAAGCAATGTGACACTTGTAGTTCCTGTCCTAGGTACGTCTGAATGTGGCGACTCCTAAAACACAGACTCCAGCTTCACTAGAACACTTATGAATCTTCCTCAAATTTGTTAACGGGCTATTTTGAAAACACCTGGTACTTCTTTGATCCCTTTTCCTTCCAGTCAACTTTCCATTAATGCATTTTAACTAAGCACACTGCGAAGAGACGACTTATTTAACAACAACCTTGTTTTGTTTAGTGTTCTTGTAGAGGATGTCATTGATTCAGTTGGAAGTCACATGGTTTTATAGGTCATAAAATAACTCTTCTGTGTTATGATGAAATTATTTTTATTGGTCTTTTGTCATTTCACCATTTCCTGTGACACTGAGTGTTGGGTCTTCATTAGCTGTAAGCCAAAATCATCAACACTAGTAGAAATACATTATGTAATATACTGATGTGTGAAAAAAAATTTATGAACTGAATCACGGGAACAAGCTTTTTAAAACAACCATCATAAACTGCTATGAGGCATCTGAGGGGGAAATTCAGATTTTTATCTTCAGTGTTCACATTTAAAATGCCAATGATTAAGTGATAGCACACTAGTTTCAGTTTGTTGTAAATTAAAAAGTTTGGTCAGAGGAGGAAAATTGTCTAAAACAAGGTTTTAATTTCATGTGGTCAGATTCTGCACGACGTAATGAAACTACTGAAACTATGTTATCTGATTCAGTAGCAAATCATGTTCCTCCCACATGCACCACCCTCATGCATGTCAAAACAGATTGGACGGTGCCACTTTTATATCAGCACTTAATTATGGTTATGTTTTATATTCAAGGCCTCCCCTTGTACTTTCAGCACTGTGCATCGCAGAGCATGACGGTTTTATGGTGCAAAGCTCTCACTTATCACCTTTTATGCTTACACTGACAGGCCTGGCCTGTCCACTGGCAGCAGACGTATTCACTGGCAATGTTTTATCATTAAGCCCACCCTTGTTCTTAAGACATGCATCAAATGCTTCGTCTCAATTTTCTTTCTGCTCTCTTGATTCCCGGACCTCCCCCTTCCTATCCGCCTTTCAGAGACGTGCCATGCCTGTCTAGGGTTTCAGAGATAAAACTCATTCAGCAGTACAGTCAAAAACTTAAATTATGACATCAAATTTAAAACATTTGAGGCAGCCAAAATGCTAAATCCCAAAGAGGATCTAAGATATTTCATATTTGGCCTTTCTGGATAATGCTCTGGATGTTATTCCCACAGTCTCACTGCTGGGATTGTTCCCTCCATCTGCTGCTTTTTGTCTTTCACCGTGTTTCCTCCATTTTTTTTTTTACGACCACCGTCGGCCGGTCTGAAAGCCCTCTGTCTGTGTCCCTCTCATCCATTCTTTATTTTGCTTTTTATTCTTTATTTTTGCTTTTAACACATGCATGGCTACAATGCTGCAGGAGTAAAATAGTCAATAGTAAATTCAACTAAAACACTCCTTTTGCAACCCGTTTCTCTTTAAAAGCTCTGAGTGCTTTGTCTCTTAATACCTCTCAGTGATGGAGCCGTGGAGGGAAAATAAATGTGAGCTTCTTGGTTGTGGCTCTCAAAACTTTTTTTTCCCTACTTTATGGTCGAGTCTGAGGGAATGGCTCTTCTCTCTTTCTGTCATCAGTATGTTCTACATAGGTAGTTTTGCTTATTCAGACCGCATTTCTGTTTTGGCTGAGCCTCGTCGCCCCCCTCTGCCCCTCTCTACCTTTATTGTATCCAGGGACTTTCTATACCCCTGTCTGATGTTTTCCCATAAAGCATTTCCATTCTGTTTATGCAGCAGGCTTAAATTACCTACAAGGACAGTTAAAATTGAATCAAAAGTGGAGCCAAACCCTGGATGCAAGATGCAGCAAAAAGAAAGAACAACAACAACAAAAGACAGACTTTTTGTACCAGAACTGAGGTGATGTAAAAAGATACGAGAGTCTAGTCAGGAAAACAGAGGCAGAAAGAACAACCCTGACTATAGAGAATAAAATAAAAAGGAAAGACGCAGAGCACAAACAGAATGGTCTTGACAGAAAACAATTGAAGATGTAAATAAATATCACATAAAAAAAGAACGGTTAAAAAATAAAGCCTATATGCAGGGATGTATAAACAACTGTGAATAAAACTGAAGCAAAACCAAAAAGATGATCAAAATAAATACACGGCCATGTGAAAACGCAGGTAACAATATATGACCTCTGAATCAATAAGTTATTTTATTTCACTTAAAGAAACATTTACTGTGTTTTACTCGTATTCTAACAGCGGGTTTCGAGATTTTCCATTTTTTAATTGTCAGCCAGTCCTTGGTAGATTCACCTGTATATTTTGTTCCCACTTTGATTTATTTACAGGTGGAATTTGTATTTGGAGCCAGTTTTAAACTGATAAAATTCTTGACTATGAAAGAAAAAAATGTTCTGTTTCTGATGGTGAAATGTAAAAGAAATCTGCCAGCTTCAGAACCCATATCTGAGCTGCAGACCAGATTCAACAGGATGCAAATTAAAGTGCGGAGATGCAGCCAGCAGGCACAGTAGGAGCTCAGATGAGCCGGGCTGTTGTGGGGCAGGTACAAGATGGGCAACAGAGAAAAGATACAGCTACGGAAGAAATAGAGGAATAAGCAGCGAGGTTTGTCTGAACACTTTTAAGCAAAAACAAGATTGAAATATTAAATTTGGGGGGAAAAGCTACTTCTACTGCATATTGGTGTCACAGAGTGACTGAGAGGCTTTTTAATCTGCACAGAACTCAAGATCTCTAAGTTACTGTTTTAGATTTATCCCCAGATATACAATATCAGAAAACATTCAGTATTTTCTGTATAATGCAAAAACCTCCTGTTGACCTTTAAAAGCAGCCTAGTACACCTCTGACTCAATAACCTGTGTCACTACAGCTTTAGCCTTCATGGTCAATAAACTCCAACTGGCCTTGGGCCCATATTTGTAGCCCTTTCAAATATTATAGCATCATCACATACTCTCTTCAGGGTTTGTGAACACGATGTTCACATAAATGTGTGACTTAAGAGTACAATCTGCTCTTAGGAAAATGCATTTTGTACAATATTTCTGCTCCTGTTCATTAATGGAGCATTGAAGCCGGTCAAACCTACATCTGTGGCAATACCATATGGAACATTTCAGGAAAAAAAAAAAAGTGTATTGTTTTAACACAAAGCTTACAGGCACAATCACTCCAATGACAGCTACTGCAGAGGAGAATGTGCATTTTTAAAGTCACTCCACAGTCTGAGGTGCACAAGCCTGGTTGTATCCACATATCCTCGGAAAGAATATTTGTTTTGATTTTCCAGAGAAAGAGATTTTGGTATTATCAATCTTTGGCAGCATTTTTGTTTTTAAACTTGCAGCTTTAGAGCTAATACAATAATCATATATTTGCTGCTTTCTAAATGCAGTTTTGTGTTAAATATCCCATGCCCAACTGCTTTTTGCTATACTGTTAAAGCATCCGAAAACCCCAAACCTGCATTTGAATAACCATGAAAGTTGAATTCCTGGTTACTATAAGTTCCAAAAATGATTTTATTGTTCCTTTAATATTGAAAAGAAAATCACCCGAAATTTAGATACATGTGCCCCAGTGTTTAAAATTGCATTCTGCAGGTAGTTACTGAACATCTACTGCATTGCAGCTGGGTGTGCTGATGCTGCAGGTCTAGTGTGACAAATAAGTAACTAAATAACTGAAGCACACTCAAGCTTACCCAGTCAGACATTGGACTGCAACAGGATTATCAAGTCCTAATTATTTAGTTCCCACCCCAGAGCCATGATTATGAACATTACTGCAGAATGGAGATTGCACACCGTGTTCAAATACTGTGTATGTAGAATAATCATAAAGATTTTGTTTTCATTTTCCATGAAAAAAACCATCAGAATTCAAAATTATGAAAAGATATTACACACAGTTGCTTTAAAAGAGAAGGCAACTTTTGTAATACAAGTTTTTTGTGACATAAAAATAGGACCTAGACAACTAAAACAATAAACTTTCGAAATTGATTAAAAATAAAATCAAAATTTTGGTCTAACATGTTGAAACTAAGTGATAAATATCTAAAGTAGCAACATCATGCATGAATAAACTGGACATCACATGGTTTGACCCAGCAGTGTTTTTGTTTTGCACACTCTGTCGGTGTACTTGCAGGAATAGTTCATCCAGCATGTGGGACTGCACAGCTAATAAAAGGACAGATGAGGAGAAAACGTTTTACTTGCAGCCCTTCTGGGAAGGAAGGATTGTGCTGAGCTGAAACATAAAACGTAAAAGTAAAGGCATCTGCTAATTTAGCCTAAATCGAACCAGATGCCAACCGTCTCAGAATAAACTCTTCTGTAATAAAGAAGTGTATGAAAGAAGTCATGTTCTGAACCACGATTAAGCAAAATGTTTGAGTTTATTAAAGTATTAATAGTTTAAAGAAGAAGAGTAAGACCAAACACACAAAGATAAAAATTTAACTTAATGGGAACTGTTTTCATTGAATACTTTACGCAGAAGTAAAGCAAGTAACTGCTTATTTTGTGACTTTAGTTCATCAATTAATATTTAGATTTTCAGTGAAAATTGTTCAGTTTTATAACTTCTTTGTGCTCCAAAAACTACAATACAGAGTGACTAACCTAACCTAAGTTAAGACCTGGGTTTAACTAAGGGAATATTCAAGACTGTCCCTCTGAGAACATTGATTAATATGCTGCAGGTGAAAACAATTTCTTTAGTCCAATTGAGGGAGTGAGAAGCTTAACAATCCTTAACCATTTATGCCAGAAGCTTAAGTTGGTGATTGTGGAAAAGGTGATTCTCGGCTTGTGCACATAGATAATGGCAAATGGCTGCAAAAAGGTTAGAAATGTCTAATGCCTTTTTTAAAATGCTGGAAAAAATAATGGTGAATCAAACTTTTGGGGTAAAAATGATTGGAAAGAAATCTTGAATATGATTTGTTACCGTCCAAAAAACATCAGCAACAAAAGTCATGTAAATTAAATGTCTGTTATTTCGGTAAATGGTGCTAGGTTGGTCAAACAAACAGATTCTAATAAGAACTACATCACTACTTTACCAGCAAACATTCGATCGATGGATCTGTCTCGTTCTCACACCTCACCTTATTTCAAGGGGTCTTCCATTTTTCTCTTCTGCAATAACCAAAAAGCACATGAGCCATTTTTTCTTGCAAAATGTCAGAACACATTACAATCAAGTCTGCCAAACATGAAAGCAATTAATGTTGCAAATTAGGTTTTTTAATTTTTTTTAGCTGCTTAATAACACTCACAGGTGCGTGTAGTTATGTCTGCTAAGACATTCAAAGGTCAAAAAAGGAATTTGGCTACATTTCTCTGATTAATAAACATTTGGCAGGATAAACATCTTTTGATCGTTCCCTTATTCACACACAAACACGAGTTATGTGCACGGAAACCATCAGCTATGTTACACTTTTGGTGTCACTGGGTGAACTGGCTCTGGTGAGAAATTGGGACCAACAACTAGACAATTTAAGGACTTGACTTGATCAAAGTTACTTGTGAACTCTTCAGCAATTTTCTAAATATTATGATGCTTGGGGTGTTTGGGATTTGGTTTTCTGATCATTTCCTTCCACGTCTGTTGATTCCTTTATGTTATTTATTGTCACACTACGTTCATTATGTCATGACGAGCTGTCAAAACTTAATGTCTGCCTGATTTCAAATAAGAGACCATAAATTAAGCCTGAGAACAGGTATGGAAAATGTTGCATTGTGTAATACAAAAAGGTCCCAGTGACACTTGAACTCAGGTCAAAGTGTGCTCACCTGTGGACCATAGGAGTCTCTTGGCCAAGTGAAACTCTATTTGACCTACGGCACACTGTGAGAAGTTTCAAACCAAAGTCCTTCTGTGTTTTAAATGTGTTGGAAAAATGTATAATGTTATTAAGTAAAGTCACATGAACACAATAAGACTTGAGTCCTAGCTGTAAATGTTATGTATGCTCTCAAAAATTTATTGAATGCTAAATATTTATGTCCTTTGCTCATTTCTAACATTTTCTCCACTGCCATAAACAGAATAAGTGGAAATGGTTACAGTCCAGGATTCAACTTGCTCTGGAAAAAAAAAAATGAAAGAGTTTTTCACTAGCTAACTACAGACGTCCGAGTAAAAGCAATCACAAAAGATTTATTTAAAAACTCAATATCCTGTAGTTGATCTGCAGCGTTCAAGAACAATTTCAGCTTCTCTAGTCTCTTATACCAAAACTTCAAAACTTTAAAAACAGGTGTTTTGGAGCCAAAACAGATTTCAAAGGACTAGCATGGGTTCATGATAAGTAAAGGTGAAATTAGGTTATTACTATCAGTAAATCCCACTCTGCGCTTGCTTTAGCTGATTATTTTACCCTTTTTCATTCAAGATGAGCTTATCTGTTTATTCAACCACTGCTGCAGTTTGTCTTGATGAAAGCCTGCGGACATTTCACTCAACAGTTCCCGTTTCTGTTTTCCTGTTCATCAACAGTTTATTTTGCCTCAAATGGCAGTTCTGACCTCTGGCACTTCGTTTCAAAGCATCTCTTTAAACTTTCTGCACATGGCAGCGCCCTGATGCGTGCTGGTGGAGAATCCAAACACAAGCCGGAGGCACGCAGAGTCTGGAGCAACGAGAAGTTTAATGAGGTAATATTATGAAAGTCTGGTCTGATTTAATTCAATACCATCTTAACTGTATTCATTTGAACTGGTGTTATGTTACTAAACAACCTGAATATGTTGATGATTTTTCCATTTTTAATTTCAGTCTCAAAATGTCCAACAGACATCTTAGATTAATAAAGATTAGGCGTTATTTACTTAAAACAGACAGTGTTTCTCAACATTATTGAAAGTCCACTATCATCACGTATTGGAAAAATTACAATTGTAAATCATATTTGTCAGAGTGAGTTACGCAGGACTAATTAGTCTTATACACTTCAAAGCTCATGCAAACATCAGATGAATTTTTTTAATGTCAACTTTGCATGTATAATATTACAAGTTAATTACAATCACTAAAAGTGTAACATCATTTAATGTTAGCAGGGGTCTGAGAATTTATGTAGAGCAAGAGTCGGGACAAATCATCGGTACAGGAACTGCACTCATGAACAAAAACTAGAGAAAAAAACGAAGTGGGTGATCTGATTAGACTGCAGAATTTCTTGCTGCACAAATTATCATATTAATAAGGAAACCTAATTTTCTTTCGTGCTTTAATATTATTGGTTTGAAGCCAAGTTTAAAAAAATACATTCTTTGCACTATATGAAGACAAGTTCAGTATGTTGACACAGGAGTATGTGAAAACGAGTGCACTGATTTACTTAATTAATAAGCATTAAAGTAACTGCTAATCTTTTACGTATTATGAGCACACTGCTGGGATATTAGGCGGTTCAAGTGTCTCCTGTGGCGGCACAGCGGCTCACTTGTGATTACTGTCACCTCACAGTAAAAAGACCTTAAATTTGAACTCAAATAAAGCATGTGCAGTGCATTCTGCTGCTGAATCCACACTGAACCCCTAATTGAAAAGGATAAGTATACTTTTAACTGTGCATGCAAATAACAAAAATAGTCATAAAAGTTTTTTCATAATGTTTTCAAATGCAATGCTTGAGAATGAATGTTCTCAGAACATCTTCATCTCATCTGACTGAGGTCTCGATCTTTTCAGATAATGTTTACAAAAGAGGTATAATTTTATTTGGTTGATTACATAATGTTTGCAAGATATTTTGAAGGCTATGGTTTTAAAGCTAGACAATACTGTCCTACTATGATACATGGCATTCTCCCAACGCTTCTTTACAGAATCCAAATCTACTAAATTGAATCCATATGCAAAACTTCCTGAGAGCTCAGTTGCTCTACCCATAAACACAATGGGTAAAATAGAGAGGATACTTTTTCTCTTTGGGGAATATGAAGGAACAACTTAACTTTGCAGCCAGGCAGCTGAGTTTGGACTTGTAAACAAAGCCCAGGAGCCCTGAAGCTGTACTTTCAGTAATTAAGCAAAGGCTGATGCCAGAATCTGTTTCTGCCTGTATTTGCTCATTTTTGATCACAAACCATTCCAGTGAAAACTGCATCTGGATGTTGCATCTTTAAGACCCTGAAATCAACTCAGAAAATGTAAAGTGGACTGAAACTTTGCAGCACGTTTTTAGTCATACTGACTGCCGAAGACACTTTAGGAACACTTTAGTGCTCAAAACATACACACTCATACACCAGCAGGTGGAACTTATACAATTTGTTAAGTGCCTTGCTCAGGGGCATTTCAACAGATTGCAGGAGGAAGTTGGAATCAAACCCACAACATTTGAGTACTCGACCCACTGAGCCACAGTTATCCCCACTGGCATGTAAGAACATAGACAGCGACAACATTTCTGGTATATCAATGGTGGAAAACCTATGAATTTATTTGCATTGATGTAAGTCCAGTCCAACACGCCGGGGTGAATAGGCTGACTTCCCTCTCTGGCAGTAACTCGGCTCTCCAAACGCCTGCTAATGAGCAGGTGTGTTGCAGAAGGAACCCATCTAATAGTTGCAGGATGGCAAGCAGAGGTGCTCAAGTCGCTGGGAATGGACTTGAGCACCCTGCTTCAATGAGATGTGCTTGAAATTTTGACCTATCAACCTTGCAATCCATGTTGAAACAAGCATTGATATAGCCTATTTTGCCAAATGATTTTCTCATCTGCAAACATATTAATCTCAGTTATTTTAAACCAACTCTTCCACTGACTCTCCTCTGTGACTTAATGTAGCTTAGCGCTTCGTAGTAGAGCTACTGTCCTCCCAAATTGCTTAAACTACAGCAAGGATATTTCGAGGCATCACTGAGAAATGAGAAATGGTTTGTAGAAATAGTCCACAATGTTGGATTTCAGAAATATGTGAACATGGAAGTGTATTTAGATGGGTATGTCAATGTATAAAATAAAATTCTCTGTACTCTTAAACAGTGTGATTAGTTTGAATCAGAAGCAACGGATGTGTTAGATAAGAACACATTTTAATGAGACTTTTTATTCTGTAAACAAACTGACATACTTTTTTTTCTATGGCACAACATTACAGGAAATACACAGAAACATCTGCTATGTTTGATATGTTTTTACAATAACTTTAGCATGTGAAACAGTGATGTACATGGTCTTAATACTCTTATGATATAAACTACAAACTGTCTAATTTGGTAGGTATTTACATAGTTCTTGTAAGATTTAGATTCTATAAATGTAGAGTTTTTCTTCTTTGAAACCCCTCAACAAACAGAACCAATGTGGGACATTAACGTTTACAAATACAAACGAAAGCTATTTACTGACAAAATATATGTAAGCTCATAAACAAGACAAAAAGGCTAAAATAGAGTGGATACCAGTTCCTGACGTTCATGAGTCAAAATTATAGTGCTAATAGGAAAATGACTCAGTCTTTTGCCAAAATTAAAAGAGAAACTCTATAACCGCTAAAATTTGACGCCACTCCATTTTTGTTTACTTCTCATCAAGAAGGAAGTTGCGCTCATGGCTTCTTCAGACATTTTTGTGTTGTTTCCGTCAGTGGTTCTTGGAGTAGAGCCAACAGAAGCGAGGGGGTAAATAGGTTTTTGAAAGAGTTTGGTTTGTTTGGCACAGTGCAGTGTGAAACCACCACCTGACGATTTAACAAATGTTGCAATCTTGGTCCCCAAACGAACTGAGTCTATCAGACTCAGTTTCTGATTCTGATCAGAGTTCCTGACTTTACTCTTCTGTTGTTATGCTATGTTTATTTAGATAATTGCCTACTGGCTTGTGCGTGGCTTGCAAAACTGTGTAGGTCATCCATATTTGATGTTTTGATGTTGCTATTCATAATAAAAGGAACTGCTTTGACTGCTGCACTTCTCTGATAGGTGGTCACGTTTCATCAATGTTTTTCTCAGCACAAAATGACAATTCTTTAGTTGAAATTAGGTTTTAACTAGTCATAGCTGCACTTATTGGCATTTCACGTTGTCTTTTCTGGATATTTGATTGTATATGTTACAACATAACGTGCAATCACAAAGAACTGCAGGGTGGAATATTTGGTAGGACATTATATTTCAAGTGAAAGGCTTTGGTGGATGCCCCCACAAGGGTCAAGTTTAGCTGATAAACTAGTCTTTAGATTTTAAGATATTCAGTGTTTGTGAAGCAGCAAAACATTTTCTGAGTTTTGTCGAAATATTTCGGGGGGAAAATAGGGTGAAAGCTAAATATTAGCAGGTCTGAGATTATTGATTACTGTAGATGTGTGTTGATTCGGATGTCTAGAAACAATTGAGAGTTTAACTGTTAGAGCAGAAACTTCGGACAAAAATGTGGTCGTCGTCAAGAAAAACAAAAATTGAATAATCTTAAGCATCTGATTGTGTTAAGTGGACTACAATTATAATGTGGAAGTATATAATACAATAATCCAGCATTTTCTACTCTTAATGTACCTGGATGGGCTGTAGGCCTACAAAGTTAGTAGCTGACCAAAATAGTGTACTTAAATTGAGAAAGGGCTTTAAATGAGAATTAAAATTATACTGATATAAAACATCTTTAAGAATCTAAAAAGAAATCTTTTGACTTCATGCTTGGGATTACTGAGAGCAACAGAGAACACCAACCCTACATGAGCTTCTGACGCTGGTAAATAGTTAACTATTACACCACCATATTTAACTTAGAACTCTCATGATCACATGATTAAAACCAAACACAAGCTTTTGTTGCCCGCTCTGATATTGTATTTCAGTTTTTCTGGTTTGGACTTTGAAAATTTAGCAAACTGAAGAGTTGTCCATCCACTCAGCTGTTTTCAGCAAGCAATGGTCAAAAAAACAGAATGATGTCACTTTGCCCTGAAGCATGTAACAGTCAAGTCGTATTTACTAAACTCACAAAATCCAATTAAAGTTTAACGTTGACTTCTAGAAAATGTGAAGAAAGATGGAGCTGGATTCAGGGAAGAACTGCTTTTTGAGAACTGTCCTTCTCAGTTTGCATCCAAAGTTAAGTCTTAATTTTAATAACCTGTCAAGTAAACAAGACCAGACACTACTGTACACTTCAAAAAATCTGCGGGCTCATTCAGCCTTTTCCTCTTTATCCGAGACATCACAAGTGAATTTCGGTTCAACCATTGCAAATACCGAGTTCAAAAACAAACATCTTTACAGAAGTCAGTTTAGTTAGTTAGTTTAGTTCTAAGTTTTGAAATTAGACGGGTTTATCTCTCTATAAAAACTTCCTTTCACCTCTGTATCCACAGCTCCTTAATTTTACAGGAAAATGAGCCATAAAAGGAAAAACTATTAACATCAGCAAAAGATATTTAAAGCAGAGAGAATGGCTGAATGTGCTGGCCAGTGACGAGAGCAGCCAGGAGGCTCTTCAGCCTCCGATGTCCATCCCTATCACTTCATTTTGCTTTCAAAACATCTAAGGTACATGTTGGGGAAGGAGCACTAAAACTAGATCTCCTAAGGATAAAAAAGTGAGAGGCTATGACAACAGCAAATTGGCTTTTCTCTCCCGTGAGCCTTACTCCAGACTTTCCGCCCTGCATGGGAGCAATTTGAATCGTGCAGTAATTGCTTATATTGCTTTTCTCCCAACACCGTTTCTACAATGGATTTTGATCTCATTACTTTCGCCCGAGTTCTCAGCCGCTTGGTGCAGGAGGAATAATGCTAAGTGGTGTGTTAACAAAAAAAAAGAACGAGCAAAAGTGACTTTTGTCATGATTTTCGGTGCGTGGAGTTAGAATAAGCGTACAAAACGTGACGGCACATCATTTTGAAGCTCATCCCTGTCTTGTCAAATGAAGCAATTTTTAAGAGATCCTATTTTATTTTTCACAAAATGGTTTAAATGTGGCTTCCTCTTGTATTAGCTTGTTATGAAGTGGATTATTGTTTTGTTTTTTGGGGTTTTTTAGCATGATGAAGATAGAGGAAGAGCGAAAGGAGCAGCAGAGAAATGGATGCAACATGAGTTATGAAATAGAAATCAAAAGCTGTGCTCCCGCCTCATTGCAGTCGAGTAGACTGGTTATGGTTTTCCAGAGAGTGTGTGGCGTATGTTAGCCCTGGGCGACATGCTTCTTTGTGAAGTACTGTGTATTACTTTTTTACTTTAAAGGACAGGCAGCTTTTGCCCAAACAGTACTTTGCAATTCACCCATGTACTCGCATTGAGGAAAGGTCACTTAAGCAAATAAACTGAAGGATGAGTAATGTCTTATAAATGCTTAAAAGGAAATAAAAAAACAAGTTGGGATATTTTACAGTGTTCGAAGGAATAGGACACAAACGTTTTTGGAGGCATTTACATGTCTTTTCCGTAACCGTCGACTGTGTTTCACAGTGAGGGCTGCAATGAATTCGACACCAATAGCGACTGTAAACTCTGAGCTGAAAGAAAAGTCGAGTCTTCAGTCGTTCCAGCATTCCCAGTTCAAGAAGAGACCTGGCAGCAGCAGCAATGGCAGAGCGAGCTCTACTTGGCTAGCTTCTCCGCGCTGACTCCCTCTGGCACCTGATTCAGTGTCGGAGTCCTTCTCAGAGTATGGTGGGATGACATTGAACTCCTCATTTGCTCCCTCTTCTTGTTCCTCCTCTTGGTCACTGTCCTCCATCTGTGGAGGAGAGAAAGAGTGATTGCTCCAATTAACAAGAGCAATGAAACATGGAGGGAACGTCAAGAAGAGTCGGTCTACATAACACGGAGTTTGCTACGAATGAAAATACCTCAAAGATACAAACAAAATATTTAAGAAGAGAATTTAAACCTTCAAAATGTCCTTGAATCGTTTAGTTGTTTTTTTTTTAAATGTAATTGAGTAAATGTAATTAGTTACTGCTCAAATCTGCCCACATTCCCATTAGCAACTTTTAATGACCTTATTTGTTTGTTTGGGTTCCTTATGATCGCCTTGATTTAGCAAAGAAACCGGCATATTTTTTGAATGTCTGTAAAGTTCTGCATCTGCTCCACAACATGAACATTCAGGAATAGGACTAAGAAGAAACAGGCTGTTGAACATGAAAAAAAAAAATCCAAAGAGAATGAGGTCATGTTCTTCCTGATAAAATATTCCAATGAAGCTGCTGCCATAAGACGGCCATCGTTGTTGGATATCTCTGCAGCAACTGCAAGAGTCCTCCACGGGGCTTCATGCCTATATGGGCTAGCATAATTTCTTCTTTAAAGTCTCCAAGTTATCATGCATCAAAGCTCAAAAGCAAGCAGAGCCAAATTGCTGTCTGCTCTTTTGTTTGCTTATGACAAGAACTGTGAAAGAACAACTCCAAATGCATGGAAAATAAAACCGCATTGTATGCAGCATCAAGCGACATTATGGGACTGTTGACGACAGGATTGTTATGGGGTGTATGGAAATAGAATACTCAATGGTTTGAAGATGTGCAGCTGCATTTATTTTATATCACTTATGAGTGACAACACTTCAGTATTCAGCTTAGATTGGACTTTTTCCATCTATGTATAAATATGTTATATCTTATATTTACATGAACAACGCAGATCACCTGGGAGAAATCCTTCTGCTACACGTGACATCACTATCTTCCAGGGTTCCCTCTCCTTCTCCCTCTGTTTTGCGTTTACAAAAAGGTCACGGAGAGAGCGCCACACTTTCTGCAGGCGGCCTCTTCCAATGGACAACGACCTTGCAAGCCCCCACAAAAACAACATCTTCCATGCGACCCGAACAGTAAGAATCAATGCTTAATTGTGATACTTCTGCACTAGACTAACAAGACCCACTTGATTTTTATTACATTTTCATTTATCTCCTAGCCTACAACAATATTACTTGTGTACACTTAAGTTTAAAAGTGGAGGATTTTGCAAAAAATGATTCCATTAATTTCAAGTGAAATTAGATCAGTTCTATTATTATTTATTTTTAACGATTGCGGCACTGTCGGTGCAAAAAACAGTTAGTAGTTTTTGTGATAACTGGCAATCACCGAGATGCTGAATTTCTTTTTTTTAGCTAAAAGTGACAACCTGATGAAGGGACATTCTACTTCTGGTTGCTTTTTCTACTACTGTGTTTCACTACAGTACTATGCAGCTACAAGTGGTGTGTCAATTTAGCAAAACAATTAAAGTAGCCATCACCTTCCACAATGGAAGGCATGGAGATATTCAGGTTCAAATGGGCAAATCAGCAAATTGACCTGCAAACTCCCCTGAGACGTTACATGAATGTTTACTCAAGATAATTTTAAGAAATTGTCATTTCTCAATCATGTGTCTCATTTCAGCAATGATCTAAACTCATACATAAATTACATACACCAGTCAGTGTCATTTGATTTATTTTTCTGGATTCACTCCACATCATTGTAAAGAGGTATTTAAATGGAAGTGTGCAGAAGAAATGCAAAAGTCAAACACCTGAACTGTGGGTCTGGGTCTCCTGAGGTCGGGTTGCAGAAAGAAGATTTTTGCAATATAGGATAAAGTAGGATTACAACTGTACATATGAACCAGATGAGCGCACTCCCATGAATATTAACAGTAAAGATTGCAGCAAGCACCTACAGCTAATCCTGAACCACACTGAGAGGTGGCGATAGAAGAGGAAGTGAGACAAGAATAATCTGGGATTATGCAGGAAGCTGCTGGGCCTCAACTCACTGCTATAGTCCTCAGTGAAACATTGGTGTCAGGATTTGATATGCAGTCCCCTGACTGGAGCTGAATCTCTAACACCAACACATAGTGAGAAAGTAGCAGGAGTGTGTGCTTACACTGTTGAATTCAGGGAGCGTGTTGACGCTAACGTGGACCCTCTCCTGGAAGACGCGAGGGGAGGGCTGAGAAACGGGCACTGGAGTGTGATCCACCGGAGGAGGCGCTGAGATTCCCATGGAGCTGATGGCATTGCCTAAAAACAAAATCAGCAGGGGACATCTTCATTAGTTTCACATCTTAATTCTGCTTTGAATCATCACTAAAACATTATCAGTGTGTGTTCTCAGCTAAGATGGAGCAAAATGCTCCAAGTTCTTCACTATTAATAATAAATGTTACTTGTTGATGATCTTAAAGTTTAGAAATATATATATTTTTTGTTTAAGAGAGATTCACTCAGCTAATTAAAATCTTAAAATACAAGTTTATAGTAAAATTACTCAACAGTTGAAGAACCAAACCTTCATTTTTATACTTTTATTCAATGTTGATATAGAATTTAGTTCTGAGTATAGATGTGGCAGAGGTAATAAAACTTTATTTTGTGTGTCCAATGACCCAATTCTGAATTGATTTGTATCATTATGTATTTACAATTATTACAATCCATTTTGAAGTTTTCTAAAAGATGCCAATAGATTATCATTTAATATATGACAAGAATCCGAAAACTTCAGAAAAGAGGCCCATAACATCACAGTTCCTCCACTGTCCGTAATACATCCATGAGGTTTATTTCCACACATTCATCCATTTTTTAAGGATTTCTATGGGAACCAATGCAAGTATCAACAGGAATTTTGTGAAAACAATCATTGTTTTCACAAAATGATATTTTTCACACTGAATAAAAGAATTTAAGTTTATTTTAATGTTTTTTACACATTTTTTCTAATATGTTTTGTCTGGCGTTCTATAAGCGATATAACTTATTGTAAAAAATGTAAACTAATAATAGAAAAAGTTACATTGTAGCATATATTCTTACTCACATGCAGTGTTTTCCATCTAATTTCAACTTGCAAAGCTGATTCTGGACATGGCTGTAGCCATTCAGGACAAAACTCAATGCATTGCTGTGGAGTCAAAAGCCTCTCCAGAAAATTATATTTTAGCCAATTAAAAAAATAATAAGCACAATTTACATAAAATTCTGTTACTCCATTATCAGATGCATGTATTAAAAAATATATACTTTCATGTTAAATTTTCTGAGTGTCACTTTTTCCTCACTTGAAGTTTTTCCTCTTTTGTAGGACGCATCATATTTTTATCTGTTTGTCTAAAGCCAAGAAGGGAGAAGGAAGGCAGAGAAATATTTAAGTGTTAAACTGAATGTAGAAAATGTAGCTGGTCACATCTGGATGGGCTGTTTAATCGCCAACATAATGAGCCCTGCCACAGGCCCGTGTGCTGCTCACACATGGTCACTCTGCAGTGAAAAAAACATCACCAAAGTTAACCTTTTGCAAATGGCTAAAGAAAGCAGTTAACTTTGTTTTTCAGTTTCTAAAAAAAAAATTGATCAATTAATTTGAGATTATTCACAAGCATCTATTTAATATAAGAATGGGAAGAAATGCCAGTTTTCTGGAATAAACCAGCAACTGGTATCTCCAGGATTTCTATCGTAGCCGAACGGCAGGCGAAAACAGGCAGGCGGAGTTCTCATTGTCTTTCACTATCTTCACTTTGCATTGGTATGCAATCATAACTAATCTGAGCCTCAACATTATTTCTGGAAGACAATGTTGCGAACAAAATGTGAGTGCTGTACGCCAAATGAAAGTCTCATACAGCCTGATTGTTAATGAGGCCCCTCATTGTGAAATCTTATTTCTAATTAAAACCGCCTGTCTGTCTGTCTGTCTGTCTGCTATTGCTTTTTTCTTTTTTTTTTTTTTAGTACAGCACATGCTAAACAATACATCGTTATACATCAGCAGGACATACTGAGCAAGAACTCTAGATGCTCATTCTGGTTTGGCAACCACTCAACCACAAGCCACTTCCAGTTGATCAGATTTGGTGAAAGGATTCATTGACTTTGCTGAGTTTCAAAATCACATTCGCATTTGGCAGGCGGCCAAGCACCAGGGAGAACATCTCTCGCTGTTCATTTATTTATAAGACAACATTATGGTTCAGTGACTTACCCTCTCAATCATCAATTACGGCCCACCTCATTTGAATTCTGTATTAATGCACATTAGAAAGCGCTCAGCTAGATTAGCATCTCAGCATTCATTTAGATAATACTTACATTTGACAGCTGAAATACGACATCTCCTCTGTTGTTACAGTGATACAAGGATTGTCAGCTGCAAGTTTATTCTACAAAGTATAAAGACATGAAGGAAATTGGCAACCTAAACTGCAGCATTGACTCATTAACATTTCAGAAGAACTGTAATTCATTTTAATTGATGTTTCTTGCCACATTTCAACCCAGAATTTTCAAGTAACTGTGGTTATGCTCTCAATTTTAATGATCTGTGGCACATGAGGCCATTATTCACAATATTCTCAGAAAGAAGATGAAAAACAAAAACTTCCACAAACTGCCACAGCTAATGTTTGTATTTAGTTTAATCCTTACAGTAGAGACTTCTGATGGTAAGAGAGGAGCAGGAGATCATAAGATCTTTTACCTTCTATACCTGCTCCTTTTCAAATTGTGTCATGTTACATGTCAATTGCCTTGACTATATGTCTTATTATTATTTTGAGCATTTGAAATACATGAATAAATAAATACCTTGAATTTTATTTATTTTGTTGTCTGATCATGACAATTACAGATGTAATCCCTAAAAACAGCAATCTGTTCTTCACAAACAGAAACCTTTTAACCAGTTTCACTCCAGTAATTAAATATTAGTTGATCAATATTATAGTAAATTTGATTGAGATATTATTGCATCTCGGATAAAACATAGATTATTGAATCTATGTTTCAGATGTTAACATTTACTAAACTGTAACTCCAGTTATTCAAAATGATTAGATTTGTTCACTGTGCCTCTGTATTGTTCTTTTAAGTTTACTTTATTTGGAACAAAAAGCATGGAAAGTAAGCTTTTAGGAACACATGAAAAATTATCTCTCAGTCACCAATATGCAAATTATTTATAATTGTTAAGTTGGGCTCTGAATGAAGAGCCATCTGGGAAGCATGAGGGAGGAGACAAATCTTTGAAAAGAGTTAAACCTCCCATTAATGTTCTTCTCTTTGTAGCATGATCCAAAAGTGGGTCTGGATGTAGCTACCGAAAAGGACAAATTATAGAAGTGCCATTTTTAGATTTCTTTCTAGTGCCTCAGTCTGCTCTAAATCATATAAAGTCCTTGGTTTCCTCACAGGTTTTCTAAAAGATCTGAATATGGCAGTTTAGGTATTCGTGGAAGAATGTTCATTTTTTAGCTACTGAACCATTTCTATGTTAAGTTGATACTTATTTACTGAAAAACCAAATAATGATTTTCTCTGCCATAGCCACCAGATATTTTAGTTAACAGTCCTGGTAATCTGAAAAGTCCATCATGTCCTAAGCGGGAACCATTTATAGCCGACTGAGGGGCCCACTGGGACAGTTCAGCCCTAAAACTGAGCTGTACCACAAACTTTCTTGTGCATTTCCCTTACGTAGACATATGTTGTTGCTGAAGAGATTTTGGATGCGTTGACAGCCCTGCAGTTCGTTCCCGCTGCCTTCACATGTGCACCACTGGGACACCTCCGTGCTGCTGTTGCTCACATAGTTGGGAGTCATGATGGTTCCTGAAAAACAAAAGTTTAAAACTCTTTAAACAACACTTAGATTTGTTTAAACGACACTTTCCAAATAAGTGTCTCCAAACAACATGCACCATGCAAAACAATTTTAGATTATAAAGTAAGCAGTTGTCTGGTTTTCAATATTTATGACCTTCTAGTACACTAAAACTTTTGTTCTATTTTAAAACAGAAGGAAATAAAATTATTTTTATGCTTATGCAGACCATCAAGAAATTGTGCTTTTGAATCCAAGCATTTTAATGGATCTACAGTTTTATTTTGTGTATTAAAAGAAAGAATATGCCAATTAAATACCTTCTTGTATGTTTTAATTTTACTTTTTTTTTCAGCATCTCACCTATGAGTCCAGTGTAAGCCTTGAGGCACATGGCTCTGCTCTCTCGCATACAGCCAGAGGCAGAAAGAGAGGACTGCTGACAGTTGTGTTGGAAATCTGCAAACCGGGATCTGAAACAAACACACACAACACACACTCAGTGGAGAAAATGGGTTTTCAGAGCATCAGCACATAAAAACTGAATGCATTTTAAAGTGTTTTGCAAATTTTATTTTGGCACTCAGGGCTGTCATAAATCAAAACAATGAAATAAATAGAAGGAGAAAGAAAAGTACCTACTTAAAAAATTTTTTTGCAAATTTGTTTTCTTTCAGCGAATCAAACACTTCTTTGTAAGAGAACTTCAGAAATCAAATCTCATCTATTTGGATCTTATTTTCAATATATACAGACAAAACAACACATGAATCTTCACTGCTTGAACTGAAATTCAAACTGAATACATTGAAGTTTCTGGTTGTATTGTGAAGAAAAAAAAGTAAAAAGTTCAATATTTTTACATAGCGCATAGCAAGTTGGATTAAGTGAATTAAGAAGAGCTTTCCAATTTGGATTTGTTTAAAACTGAGAGCTTAGGGAGTGGATCAAACATATTTTTTATCTCTTTACTGAAGGAGTGTTTCAGGGCTTTTCCCATTGATTGGCTGAAACTTGTGGCTGCCTTGAGAAACAAAAGAATAAAAGCATTTTCTTAAATAGAATGAACTGTGCTGCTAATAACACACCAGCTTTGCTATATTGTTGCAGAATGAGTCTCAGGAAAACTTGCTTTTATTTTTGCCAGCTTTTTTCCATTTAGAAAATATAAAGTATATGTCATAACACTAGTAAGTGCTACACCTTTTTTGCTACAATTTCCCTTACAGTAATTAAAATAAATTATTAAAAGAATAACCAAATGCGTAATTTTCCGTTCCAGGAAAGCCTGTAGGGTGCACCCCTCTGCTTTGTGCCGTATGTGTTTATGGATAAAGTAATCGCTACGGGTGAATCAGGATAGAGTCATAAATTTAAGTCATTTTCTTTTTCTCCCTGAAAAATGCACCATGCTGCTTCAGGAGGATGGGAAAGTCTCTCTCAGGTGGAGTAGTTCAGTTGTCTCCAGGCATTATTCATGACAGATGGGAAAAGAGACCATGAAATTGACCGTGGGTTTGGGTGTAGCTTCTGTTGTGGCTGCTGTACCATGTCTAAGTGGTGAGGGGAGAGCTAAGGCAGAAAGAAAAGCTTTTTATGATCAGTCAGCCTGAGTCCCTGTGACCTAGAGAGCGTGACTATTAACTAAGCTCTGCACTATCCAAGAAGAGGCAAGACGCAGAAGAAATTCTTCCTTTAGCGTTTTGGGATTCTCAGTGGGGATGATGCCCTGGGGCTGACCGGTACGCACAGGACGGATTTTACAAACCAGTCGGTCTGGGAGCAAGTGGAGATCTCTTAGGAGGAACTGGAGTAAGATGGTATACGTAGACCAGCTTAAGTGTTGTGAAACCACTGCTCCCATAGCATGACCCTAAATTAGTCTATATTTCTACATAGAAAGTCTAAATAGAACCTTCAAGATAGCAATTGTGTACTTAAATATTGTTTTGTCAGTCAAATCAAAGCAGTTTTATCTGTGTACTGTCAAATTACATCAATGTGACAAGATGTTCAATATTGTGACGGCCCCTGCTGTGCAGTCCTGTGTGTATAAAAAAAGTATTTATCATATGCACATTTATTTAGTAATATTTTACATTTAGAAATGGGTTTTATTATATATATTTTGGCACAACTGGCCATCTGAGAACATTAGATATCCTGATATGGCCTAAGATGAAAATGAGTTTGACACGGCTGGTAGAGATTAAAGTATACATAAATATGAAACTTATAAGACCACATAAGGTGAGGTGGTCCAATTGAAATGTAATTTAAAATGTGATTTGTTGATGACCCCTAACCCAAAGAATCCAAAGAAAATCAAACCCGATCACAGAAACTCAAATCAAAAGCATCGAGTTATTTTTTTAATGGATGGACATTGACCTGTTTGTCAAAAAATAAAACATATTTCAGGTTATAGATCTGCAGAGCTTGTAGGAACTTTTCCCCAGAGAAATGCAGCTACAAATACAGCAAATATGTTTCTAAAATCATTGACCCTGCAGAGCTAAACCTAAATACACTTCTCAAGAGCTCATACAGTACAGACCAAAAGTTTGGACACACCTTTTAATTCAATGAGTTTCCTTTATTTTCATGACTATTGACATTGTAGATTCACACTGAAGGCATCAAAACTATGAATAACACATGTGGAAATATGCACTAAACAAAAAAGTGTAAAACAACTGAAAATACCCCTTATATTCTAGTTTCTTCAAAGTAGCAACCTTTTGCTGTGATTACTGCTTTGCACACACTCTGCATTTTCTTGATGAGCTTCAAGAGGTAGTCACCTGAAATGGTTTTCATTTCATAGCTGTGCCCTGTCAGGTTAATAAGTGGGATATCTTGCCTTATAAATAGTCATGAAAATAAAGAAAACCCATTGAATTAGAAAGGCGTGTCCAAACTTTTGGTCTGTACTGTATGTGCATAATTTTGAAATCATGCACTTTACCTTTTACTTAAAATTCAGAATTATGAACTACTTCCATTTATCATATTCAGCTCCAATAAAAAAACATTTTATGCATATTTTAAGTTTGTGGCTGTCGTGAAAAAGCATGAAAAGTTGAACTGTTATGAATGAATGAAGTAATGCGACTACTTTGGAAAGTGGGTAAATGGATTGCTGCTCAGTGCTTTGCAGACTTTACAGCTTCTGTTTCTCTGCACACAGGTTCTTACCTACACAGCTCGTCTCTGGAGCAGTAGTTCTGGAGGCTGAGGCAGTTGGGCTTGCCGACTCTTTCCTCCCCTCTTGCGTTCTCCTCAAAGGAACATGATGGCACAATGGTTTTCCTCCGGCGCTCCCCACACAGAGTGTCAGAGCAGGGACAGAAAAGCAGAGCAAAGCTGTACTCCTCTGGCACACGCTCCAGGAAGCGCCGCAGGGCTTTGTGGCATTTCTGGCGGTTGCAGCTGTTGTCGGTGGCTGTTGCTCGCTTGGTGCAAGCTACCACATACTCTGAACGCAAGGAGCCACATTTCTCATACAGGCCGCAGTCCTGAGCAGCCTTCAGACACTGGTTCTGGCCATCTACGACAACAGAGGAAGCTGCAGGAAGCAGAGTACAGACTCGTTAGTGTGAAATAAAACAAATAACTTTCTAAACCAACAGGATATACTCTACCTGCCATAATGGAGGCCATACGCGATACCTCTATGTTTCTCACCAGATTCAACTTCAGCTCTTCATATGGGGACACTTCATACTCATCATATGCTGAAACAATATTGGACCACACGAATGAAGCAACTGAATTCAAAGAACACCCACGTACAAGTTTGGGTTTTCCACCCACCTGCAAATCTCACAGTCCAGTAAACCTTCAGGCAGTGCTCCTCTCTGCGAGAGCCCCGCAGACACTTGCAGACTTGAAGGGGGCGATAATCCTGCAGTGAGTTTTGGGCCTCCAGGCACTCCAGGCGGGCATCTGAACCGAGTGGCGACACGGCTTCCTCCGCCGCGCAGTACTCCAGCAGGCGATAGACGCCTTTGCAGGACGGCTCCTGGACACAGCCCTGTTCCGCCACCAGACAATCTAAGGACACAGATACTGTAACACCGCCTGCAGAAGAGGAGAGGTTGACATTATGAGCTACAAAAGCTGCAAACAGGTTCATTACAGACGCTATGGATTGCAAACTAAAAAGTAAGGTACAGTGTGCTCAATTATGGCTAACATGAATAAATCGTTATGTGTTATTAATATCCCATGATCTGTGAAGGTCAGTGGCTAATAAATCAAGTTCATCCTTTCAACAATGTCTGGCTTCAATTCACCTGTCAGAGCTCAGGTTTGTAGTTTATGTTCTGGTCAAAAAGTCACGTTAAGCACAAAGTTTTTGCAATTAACGTGCAACTTGAGTGTGAAACTCAAGTCTCCATCTCAGCCAAGAAGCAGGCTTGTAGTGATAGAGTGCAGGCAGCATTCTTTAAAGTAACATATACTAAAAGAAAATGTTTTTAGATTATATGTGGTACATAAAACACTACAACAAAATTATCAATCATTGCATTTAAACTAAAACAGGCTGTTAATCAGCTGATCTCAGGTTTCAGGTATAACATTAAAAAAAAATCTAAATCAGCGCAGAAACCTGGCTTGTCAAGCTTATGATCCCTCTGAAGGCAAAGGTTAAAAAAGCTGGAATGTTTGAGCTGCACAAGCCTTGAGTGAAGTAATGCAACTACTTAACTACTTACAACATCGTTGCCTTATTTGGATGCAGAAAAACATTTAGTTGACATTTTTCTTAATGGTTTTGAGAGTCAAGTGTTAAACCACCTCAAAATTGCACCTGCACCGAGCAAAATTATTCATGAAGACAAAGGCAGATTGTTGACCCAAATTAAGACCTCTAGATCAAAGTTTTATTATCCGACAAAAAAAAAAAATTTATGACATTGTCCTAATGTTTTCTAATACTACTTGCATAAGAAGGAGATCCCACTGGGAGATCCTTTCAACATGATACAGAAGATGAACTTAAATCACAATCTTGAAGCTTTTTCTTTTAGGTTGTGCAAAGAGTAAAACCGGGGACTGGAGTGGAGATGTGGCATCCCTCTTCACCAGGGTCTTCCTCAGAGTGGGAGATCAGTGGATCTTTTTAGCAGGTGCAGTTCATGACGCTCGTCTGACAAAACACTTTCTCAATCTCGTTCAAAACATTCAAGAAGTTTTGGGCCGCAGACCTACAGTTTTTAGATGTGCCACAGGTACAAAACACTGGAATGAAATGGCTTAATTACCTCCTCCTTGTGTAGATCAGTTCTCCCAGCCTTGCTAATGACCTAATTATTCTATTCAGGTGTGGTGCAGCAGAGGCACATCTAAAAGTTGCAGGACTGCGGCCCTCGAGAACTGGAGTTTGAGACCCCTGGTGTACACTAATAACAGTTCCTATATTTTCTCATCTGTGAAACTTTCAAATTATTTGTGAGAACAAAATATTTTTATTCCCAGTTTTCTTGAAAATATTGCTAAAATATTGCCACCTTCCCTTGAGCCTAACACAGCTTGTCTCTTGAGCAGAAGGTATCGTTAAAACTCTTTTCTGCCTAAATGGTCTCACTGTATTCTACTGTCTGACTTATTGCAGAGCTTTGGTAACCCTGTGGGGCCTTGCTTTGGGTTTCCAAATATGGTTGCCAAACCAAAAGGTGCCTTAAAGTCCCTTTTCTCTTTTACAACCATTTTGTTTTACTGTTGTTTATTTTGTGGAAGTAATTGACCAAGGTCTTGGTAATGACTACACACTTATTTCAGCCACTTTTGCCTATATTTCATCAGCTAATACAAACACATGTACAATAAAGATTTTACACTGTTAAGTCACAATACAGTAATGTCAGATTCCTGGCAACGCTCAGTGTTGGACCATATTGATGTCTTTCATGAGTCATACTAGTAATGAAGTCTTTTTTTACAGGCGATAATTTATCCACGTTCCCAAGTGCAGGATTACAGTTGCTGACATCCTTCCAAAGCACATTTTCAAGATTGATTTCCCTTCTTTCTGATTTCACAGATGTTCACTTCGCCGGAACAACGTTTTCAAGCCTTTATTATTTTGACAAACCCTATTTTCATCACTGGATTCATCACTGGAGGGCTTCTGGGATTTAGCAACCCAGCAGCATTGCCTTCATAAGCTTGGCATAAATTTTGGCGAATAGACAGCCTCACACACACTAACAAAAAGAGAAAAACAAAGAAAAGAGATATGAACATGATAATTTTCTGCCTCAAAAGCGATGCTGTTCAGCAGCCAACTCTCAAATATTAGATGTGTCTAGAATGCACAAACGCTCACAGAGAGTTTTTTTTTCTAAAACATCGTTTGAACTACTCCATTCGTCATCTCAATAAAACTTGCATTGTAATAAGAGTCATTAGACTCAGAAGGATAAAAGATGTTGAAAAAGTTTGATATGCTTATTGTACTTTATATATTGTAGGGTCATACATGTAATTTATTTGGAAAACATATATTATTGTCAGACACAGTGAGTAACAGTGAGTGTGAAAACCTTCTTTAACAGAAATGCATTTATTTGGAAAAAGCATTTTAACCAACATCAAACACCGCCTCCAGATGCAACACCTCTGTGAAGCTAAAAACTGTTTATTTAACACAATTCAGTTTTGGAAACAGGTCTACAGTTATCTGAGCATACTAAATTTATACAAAGAGAAAAGCTACGGTGTATATCACACTGATACAATGATGCATTTCAAAAGGTAAGCAAAAGGAGAACAGCGTGGCTATAAAATAAATCATAATCACAATTACTTTGGTATAATTCTTTAATATGATATGTTCATTTAGTGTAGGAAAGAAATGGTGTTTACTGCACACAAAGTACTTGAAATATTGGCTTTCAGCCATTCGAGGAACATGGTAGATGAAATAAAACTCCAAATCACACTTCAGTAAAGAAGTGACGATATGAAATCACTTCTCAAAAAGCCAACTAGTACAACAACCACAGGCACATCTCCAATCCAGATTCAAGAAATTCCAGTCAACTTTTCGCTCTTTTCATAGCACAGAGATAATTTTCACAAATCATCCAATCCTACCTCTCCATTGAACTCACAGACTTTGCCTGCAGCTAGTTCCAGTCTTATCTCACAAATCTTGTGAGGATCATTTCTCTTTGACACTTACTGTCACATTAGGGGTATCCGATGGTTTAGTCCTTTACCTATTCTCTTCATCATCATCTATCTTCTTCTTTCTCTTGATCAAGTCACCATCTTGAATAGAATTTCATTTCACCGCCATGATGATGCAACCAATTACATGTCAAAACCAAAGCTGCTCTTCTACTCATCACCATCCTTGTTTGCTCCAAAAGAGGCCATCTTTTGCTGAGATGCTGAGAAATATTGCAATTCACTAAAATTGCAATCTCCTAAAACAAAGGCCTGCAAAGTCAAGATTCAAACGTGGTTACAGATACTATAAGGTGACAAACCAAAATATTTACACTCTGCAATACAAAGCTATTAATCCTCCTTTCTCTTCAGAACCACAACAGCCCGTCTGCCTGTAGAAATAAAGAGTTAGGGTTGTTTTGACTGAAAATGTTCTAACCAGGAAGGTCTGTGAGTGAAAAGCCACAAATCACTCCATAATGATGATTGTGGCCCCATTAGAGCCACAAAGCAGAAAAGACAGAAGCTGCCTGAGGGAAACAATGGGAAAAAGGCTCTTTGTGAGTGAAAAATGTATTTTATTAAAGCTCTTCTGGAAATTAGTTATTTTTTAATGCGACACCTAATTACTCTTACCAATTTATACCCATATGATGTCAGTCTAGCAAAGAATATACGTACTTTTTGTCTTGACTTTATGAATTTGTTGTAATCTTTTATCAATAAACCACACACAGAACAGACTAGCAAACACAGAAAGTGTGTTAGAAATAAACGTAATGAAGGATGGCCAACGGATCCGAACCTGTCTTTTTATCACATGTACTTACTGGCTCAGCTCATAAACATATAATCCATCACGTCAGTTCATGCACAAACACAGCTTTTGAGTTCGACTGGTTACACACTTCGATTAAGCTCCTGCTGACATGTGGCACAAAGCACGACTGCAATTCAATTCTGCTGCTGCATGTTTTGTAATCTCAGGCACCACATGAGGTCCATGTCTCGCTTTAGTATAAGACATATCATGAACAGAAGCTATGTTTCATCCCCGCAGCAGGAAAACCTCCAAAGCCGCCGCACAGAATTCATAGGAGGAGGTGGGACAAAAAAATAGTATCACGGCAGTGAGTCATAGTCACAGTCACAGCTCCGCGTGAAGTGTAAAGGAGATCATTACCTGTCTATCTGCAAGTCTGCCTATGTATTATGTATTGCTAATTGTACCAAAGTGTCAAATCCCACTGTGTTGAGCTGCAGTTTAAAGAAGCTTCCTGTAATCTTCTGTGTGCACAGAGAGCACTTTGTTTTCTTTTATTCTTACCACAGCTGAAAAGAAAGAGCCAACAGTCTAAATTGCAAAGAATTGCAATTGTATGGAGACAATTTTTGTTGTATGTAACTGGGAGTAACAGACCAACACAAAGGAGTCCATAATTGTGAAGTGGACGTCATATGATGAATGGCCTTCAATATTTTTTACAAATAGCAATCTGAAAAGTGAGGCATGGATTTTAAATTCTCTCCGCAGTATTACAAGAGTTTCGGGGTTTTGCCTCTATCAGTTTGCAAAACTGAAAAGCTGCTAATTTGTCTTTAATAACTCGAGTTCATTCAGATTGGGTGACGTCTACGTTCAGTTTCTATTTTAATTTTCAAGTCTTGAAACAAATTCATGGATGTCCATTTAAGTCCTTTAGAACAGCTTGATTTTATTTTATTTTGTTCCACAGAAGTATGACTCCTTTTGAATAATTATATGACTTCTAAAGTGCAGTGATTTTATTAAAAGGAGTCATAGTAAAAGTTGGCTACAGAAAATGCATTTAACAGTTTTAAAATAAAAGCCATCATTTTCATTCAGCTTCATAATTATAAACTATTTTGTGTTGGTCTTTCCTATTAAATCCATATAAATGTACTTTTGTTTGTAGTCACAACAGGAAAAAAGATTTTACGGTGGCAAGGCAAAGTAAATTCTGCAATGCAAAAAATTTTTAAAAAGTAGAAAGCCTGATTGAGAAAAATGTTGGAAAAGAGAGGCTGATTTTAAAAATAATTATATAAAATATAAAAAAAAACTGTAAAAGATGAATTACTTTGATATGTGAGCTTTAATGCACCATATTGATTTCTCACTGGAGTGATTAATAGAATTTGTGAGCCAAAGCTGATGAAGGTTAACGCTGTGATTATTGCACCACCCTCAACACTCAGCGCCCACTCTTACCGGGAGAGACAGTTTGGCAAAGTCCTCTTCTGTCTCTTCAAACATGGTGGGTTAGGTTGAAGAGAATCCAGATTGTTGGGCAGTAATTCAATTAGGCAAGAGAGAATGCCTAGTGGGGAAGTGTGAGTCTGATGTGAAATTTGGTCGGGAACTGTGACAGAAGGGACTTGTCGACAGGAAGTCACACACACTACGAGAAAATAGCAGCGAGACACTACAACGAACTAAATGCGGAAACACGCCAATAAGTGACACTACTTGCTATGTTTTCCTAGGGATCAGCTCAAATGAAACTAAAATTGTTTATTCCCAAACTGGCCAAATGTTGATTTGTCAGCTGGCTGGTAAATTGGAAAACCTCTACTAAATATAGAAGAAAATGCATGAGGTGTGGAACTTTCCAATAAATATGAATAAGAATAGAGTTATTATTATTCCAACTTCCACTTCTGTCCCTTTATGATCCCTGCTGAACTGACTGAAGCTCTTCACACTCTGTGGTCACAAGAGACTGTAGTGATAGCGGCATGAACATTTGGCAAACCCTTTCAAACTCCAAGCCTAGAATTGACTAAATATGCCTTGATGCCATGCTTTGACAAGCAGAATCCTCAATTAGACTTGGTGAAATGCAAACAAGACCTGGATTCTGTGAGGCAGGAAAACCAGGAATATGGTCCAGTTGAGCCTCTTTTTCTAAGTTTCTTTGTGTAGACTAAACAACAAAGACTGCACGGGTTTGTGTGCAGGTATTGTGTATCTCCACTAAGCTGAAGCCAGAACCGAGCCCAGTCAAGTTGTGACGGATGGTAAAATGGTGTGTGAAAAAAGAAAAAGTTGTAAAACACATGAGCCAGAGGTGCTCTTGAGTTCACACTAATTTCATGTTCTGAAATAGTGCGTCTACTACATGGCTAATGCCTCACCTAATGAGGCGTGGCAGTCGGATTGTGGAGCCACATTATCCATGCATTAACCACAACACCACACACACCCTGGATGCCTCCATGGTAGTTCAGGTTAAATGCATCAGGTGCATCATCAGCCAGTTGGAGTGAATCTTCCAGGCTTCTGCTTTCTGCTGTTTACTGTGTTCCTAAATTTCAATGTGCCACATAATTTCTTGGCCACATGCGCACACACACACACACACACACACACACACACACACGCCCGTAATGCCCATTGATCAGAGCGGTTTTATCTGTGCAGTTGTCTGTGAGTGACAGTCAAGATGCAGATTAATACAAAAAACTGAGTAACTGGCAATGGCAGTTAGGTGATAGAAAAAAAAAACAATCAATATAACACATTTTTTAAGAGGCTGGTGGTGAGAAATCACATTTATAAAAGGTGAAATTATGATGACAGTTATCCTTCAGTTTAATTACATTAAAGCCTAATATGTAAATTACTGCTTATTCAAAAAAAAAAAAAAAGCTTATTTTATGTTTTATTTTACCTTTGTGACGTTCAACAGGCAGGTTACCAATTACATTTTTTTTTTTGCATCTTGCTGTTGTGAACAAAACAGAAACACAAAAACAGAGTGCAGACAGACAATGTCTCAGCATGAGGAGAGACAAAAAGACGGCACGACGAGGAACGAAAACCTGAAGTAAAAAAACTCAAAGAGTGAAACTGAAAATGCTCATGAATATTTTTCACCTCATATGAACTCAAAACGAACCGTACTGAACCTGTGACAAACGTTGGTAAAGCTCAAGCAGGTCCAGTAAGTGAGGTGCAAAAATAGCAGCAGTCAGTCAACAGTTGCAGCCTGCACTGCCTGGGATTTTTGTAATAATCCAAAGGGGTCTGGCAGCAACAGGTCAAAGTCGGGTTAAATGTCATTTAACAATAGTTTTCAGATGTGGCACAAACACTGTCAGGCCTTTTAGTGTCAGGCCATTTGTTTCTAAGATTTCTGTAAGTTAATTCAGGGAAAAGTATGAATGAAGTTATTAGCTGGGAAATGATAACCGGGAACCGGGATTTCTGTATTCTGACACACTAAATACTGCATGCCGCAAAATTATTCATAACTATTGAATATTGTTCCAGTTATATTAAAACCACAAACAATAAGGCATGTCTTCGAATTTTATGTGAGAAAGCAGCACAATGCATTACTGCAAAGCTGTGAAGTGCAAGAAATGCGGGTGCATGATTTTAAAATCTTTCTCAAAAGTCTTTAAAGTGTGGTATGCTTTGGAATTTGGACAGATTTCCTCCAACACCTCTAAATAAAACTAAGAACAACCTATTGCCCTCAGAAGGCACCCAAATAGTTTAAAAAAAATGTTAAAAAAATTAATTTGTGTGTCAATTAATCTCAGTATTAATCCAGCTGTCCGGTGAAGGCCTTAGAGTTTTTTTTTAGAGATCATTAGATTACAAAAAGCATCAGGAAGAGAAATGAAAACAGCAGGTCAGGAATGAAGTTGTGGATGAGATTGAAGCAGGGCTGGGTTAGAAAAAAAATCTGATTTGAACACCTCATGCAGCACTGTTCAATCTATCATCTGCAAATGAAGATTGATTAAGACAGTGGCTTCCAATCATGGTCTTTAGGGACCACATGTCCCGAATGCTCTAGGTGTCTCCTTGCTGTCTCACACCCGACTTAAATAACTGGGTATTTAACAGACTTCTGCAGCACTTGAATCATTAGAATCATTAGAATCAAGTGTGCTGAAATAGAGACTTACATAAAACATGCAGGACATTAGATTACAAAAAGCATCAGGACGGAGGGATTCCCAACCCTCCTCCTCAGTGGTCCCTGAGGAGGGTACAAAGACATGGCTTTCTATCAAAACTGATATTATTCACAGTTGCAGCCAAACTGGTAACTTTGGAGGAGCTGCAGAAATTCACACAGATGGGCAAACTCTGTACCGATCGGTTGACAGGAAAGCAATGAAGCATTTAATAGAAGAGAGGTACAAAGAAAGCAGTCGTTGAAAGACTAAGAAAATGCTCTTTTTGTATGAACATACAGCTGGAGCTAAAAATGAAATGGTTTAGATAACAGGCAATCAAAATTCAGACCTAAACCTGCTTGAGAATCTGTGGTAAGGCTTGACAATTGATGTTTACACATCCCCTCCATCAAATCTGGCAATGCACGAGACAATAGAAACATGAAAAGGTTACTTTAAATATGAAAGTATGTCTTTTAATTTAAAGACATACAAAATCATCTGTTAAGGTTTTTGCCTAAAGCAGAAACAATCTACCATAGAAATAAGCAGATGTTGTGCTCGTTCGTGTTCTCCATTTTGGTCTTGATGACAGACAAGCCGGGGAGGCTGCACTCTTATTCCGAAGTTCCCGCCAGCGTTGCTGAGGCAGCATAAACGACCAATGATAATTAAATATAAACAGATACAGATTTAAGCCTCCATTCTGCACAATCCACAGTTCTCAGCGATGTTAATGACAAACTTTGAGTCAAATATTTTTTGATTTCCAATCAGGTATAATAGGAAGAACTGACATCATGACAGAGTATCTCATTTGCATGTGTAATGAGTCAGATCTCAATTAATTGGCATTTGAAAATTAATGTTTTTGCTTGGTGTGATTCCACCTAGGCTAAGTACTCTGTGTGATACACAGAATGCATGAGCGGCTTGACATTAACAAGAAAAGCATTTATCATTTTCAGCGATCCTAATCTCTAATGGGCACCCACTGCCAACATCATCAGGATGCAGCTGGACGTGTGGTAGCCCCCGTCTCCTCTTATCTTGTCATAATCTAAACAATTATAATGTTTGCATGCGTCTCAGCGATGTTGAGCCCACTGAGAGAGGAGAGAGGTGCTCTAAATAAAAGTCATTCAATGTGGTGCATGCAAACAGGAGACAACATGAAATTCAAACAACAGCACTGATTAAATTGATATGTTTTTGTATAAAAGACCAACAAGTTTTTTTTACATTTCTTTACCAGCCTAGCTTGGATTTTTTTTTTTTTTTTTTGCTTCGGTCTTAACAACTTATTTAGAGAAAGCTGAATGTGTTAGCATGACGAAGAATCCAAATCCGTGAAGTGTGAGCTGCTCTGGACAGCTTTGTTTCCATCTGATCATCAGCCAAAACAAATGGATTCTCCAAACCTGTCGTGCTCGTCTAAAGATTTCAATCATTACTTAATTTAAATCTTACTTAAGCTCTGATTTAGTACCAAGTACTGTTTAAGTGTTTAAAAATTAATGTGTGATATTTGCAGCAGCACGGGACAGGCCAGTCAATACTTTGAAGAGCCTTTGTCTGGATCTGGTCCAAGGCAAAGATAACAGACCTGACCCAATGATGTCATCCACATGGAAAACACTTTTCCTGCTCTATGATTTAATAAACCTATTTGACTTTATGTCTCAGTAGCTTACCTTGAACCTAGAGTGAATTATTTTTGCTGCATTCGAATATGTGATTCTGTTGGTTTGAAAAACAACTCTGTCTCTGAAAAAGTCACTCTCTCACACACTTTTCCTTTTGTTCTTGTATTTTAAGCAAATTTTTGTAACTCAAATGCAAAATCCTTTTAGCAAAATGAACAAAATTGTAGAGTAATAATGTACGTCTTACTCAAAGATTAAATTTTTTTTGCTATTTTATGTATGAAATTTTTGAAATATAGAGCTGCTAAGCTTACTGATGTTCTCTAAAATAAGTTGCTCACAATATTCCACAAAATTTAAAACAAAAAATATAATGTAAGTTTATTATCCTGACGCTGTATTTCTAATTACTAAATAGACTGAAAAAGTAGTCAGACCCTATTGAATTCCCTGCGTACCAGACCATAAACTCCAAAGTATTTCATTGAGATTTTTTGTGACAAATAAAGTAGAGCAGAAAATGGTTGCTATGTATTTAGGGATATCAGAGTAAAGGGGTCTGAATATAAAATACATGTGCATGAAAATGCGACACTTAAAAATAATGGAAGAGGAAAATGTGTGTAAACCAATGGACTCGTGCAATTAAATGATAAATGCTCCTTACCTTGAGAAAAGACATTGAGCAAAAGTCCAATGATCATCATCCTGTCCGGTGACATTGGGGGACAGCTGCGGAATGGGGAAGCGGGTACCCGGGTCGCTGAAGCTCAGTTGCCCGTCTCCTGCTTCATCCAGCCTCCTTCTGCACTCCTCCGCCCTCCTGCTGCTGTGTCCGCTCGGATTGAAGAGGATCGGACGGTCTGCAGCACAAAGTTGGCAAAACTGAACAGAAGTGACTCAAGCTCTCGCGATTTTTGTCGCTCCCCTCATTTTTATGATTTGTGCGGAAGAAGGTAAACATTCAGGGGTTTTCCTGTGAATTGCTTTGAAAAGTGGAAAGGATTCTCTGCAGCGTAAAGACTCCCAGCAAGGCAAACGCACCTGTCTCCACTTTTACACTTCTGCGTGGGATTCCAAGCTGCACAGTTGTCCACACGGACGTCGAGTGCGGCGAAGCCCCAACGTGATTGGCCCCTGAACAGGCTGGACGTACCAATGGGGAAGATCAAATGTTTCCTGTTGAAGGAACAGCTGGGTCTTTGCAGTCAAGTTGTGGCTTCATGGAAAGCAGAAGGTGGACAGCATGAACTAAATGAAAGGAGACGATTTTTAATGTTTTAATGTCACGGTTAAGCTTCAATTGAAAATGTAAAAAAAAAAAACTTTAATCACAATTACCAAATTTATGAAAACGATTTAATTATGTCACATAACTTCAAAAAACGGAACAGTACTCATTTAAGACTATTCTTTTGAATTAATCAGGATAAAAAGGCATAGCCGATGCCAAGAAATAAATATTACACAACAATAAAACCACTTAAAAACAGACACTGTTGTTAATACATTTTTTTGAACAGCACTCATCCTTGTTACTGCTGTTAAAAGTATTGCAGATTCAGTTTTTGGTCGAAATAAATCAGATGTGATATTGGATCAAAATTTCAAGTTCTGCCAACTAAATAAATCTATTGAAATTCTGTTAGTTTTGGTTCTCTGTCTCAATGTTATTTTTGGACTCAATCTGGCCACTTTTTGAAAAAGTTCAACCCCCATAGCAGAAGAGTCCATAAGGAAGGGACAGTTTAAATGGCTGCACGTAGAGCCAATATTTTATAGGTATCATTTTGGAACTGCGTCTACCGCACAGAGGTAATCAGCAGAAATGATTAGTGACACTAAATTACGACTGTTAAAATAACTGCCAAGTTATATTTCACTATTTATTATTAAAATTAGCATATCCATTAGTTCTATTAAATCCTAGATGATTTCTATTTCTTCTTAACTGTTTATGGACAGAAGCATATTTAACAGTATTTTTCATTTTTCATAAACCACTCATTTGAAGTTGGGAAAGTTTCATTCCATTTGGAAACGTGAGAGCTCTTGGGGGCCCTCTGCTGGTTTGGGAGCCCGAAGGAACAGTTTTGTTTGCACATATATCCTAATGTCTGGTTTTAGATTGCATGAAAAACAATCTTGAAAATATAAGTGGGCAGACAATATAAAATTAAATGAAGTAGATTCCAATTTCTTCAATGAAGAGTCATACTTAGAGTGTTTTCCACTTAAATCCTTGTGTAATTGGACTGAGAGACTATTAAAGATATACTGCGCCTAACCATGTAGTTGAAAGGTATTTACCCTGAGAGAAGAATCACTAAAATATGATTACTCATCTCTGACCCTGAAGAGGTATTGGTCCTCTTTGTGCCTGCCCTGCTGTGCAGGTAAAAGGCTCAATATAATTTCCTTCTTTGTCATGAGAAGCAATTCAACTCTCCTCATACTTTTTATATGTACATTGATGAAAAAATGACTCAGATCTTCTTTGAACTAGTGGGAGAAACTTCAGTCCACCGAATATTTAGGCTCATGCTCACTCAATGTCACATTCAGAAATCAGGAACACATTCTGATTTGTAAAATATATTCTGCACATCTCAGCAAGAAATGCAATGTTTGGTCTTTTCTCCTGCTGACTACAGTTTTATGTTCAGCAGCAGGTGTTTTGTTAGACTAATGCTTGCAGTCCAAAATGTGCAAATCTGAAGCAGTAGTGTTCTTCCAAACATTTATTTGCATGATTCATATCGGAATATGAGACAGGTTTCATCTTGGGTTTTCTTTAAATGGCTTTCCTTTGCATTTTTTGACATTTAAGATGTTAAATCTGGTCACTGATGATCCTAACAAAAAGGAGGGATTCATAGACGTTTAAAAATGAGCTCTTCCATACAGAGTGAGATTTGAATTCTGTTAAGTGCTAAATGTAAGATTTTAACTATTTGTTGACATCTGCTGTCTATTAAGAGGAACTACAAGTTGGCAGATACTGTATATCAGGGGTGTCAAAGTCAAATGGACGGAGGGCCAAATAAAAAATTTAGCTACAAGCCGAGGACCGGACTGATCGAATGTTCATTGAAATTTTTTTAAATGACGCATATAGTCTAGTGAACCTAATTGAACCTACTGAAAACCTAACAAATATATTCCAATATGATCAGATAAATAAAGCAATATTTTCTTAATATTTTTAAAATATAATTGGATTGAAATACAATAAAATAAAGTGCAAAAATCTATTAATCAAAAACAGCACTTTCATCAAGGAGAAGTAACATGCAGTGAAAACAAATATTAAACTTTAACTTTTAAACTTGAACTGAGTAAAAACTCTAAATATGTGATTGCACAGTAATGTTCACTTGTTTGAGGTTGAGGGTGATACTTGGTGGTGTCCCATCTTTTCCACAAGTTCATCAATGTTCGGGGTAAGGCTCTGAGCTGAGGAAATCCTCAGAATTGAGTGAAGGTGTTCAGCAGTAAGTTGACTTCTGTGTGATGTTTTGTTCAGGTTCATCAAAGAAAACAGTTGTTCACACAGGTATGTGCTGCCAAACATAGACAACGTTTGAGCAGCCTGGATGCGCAGCTACACGTGTCGCCGGCGACACATCTAAATTTGCAGTACCGTAATTCCGCCACACGTAGCGCTAAGTGGAAAAGTTCCAACGGTTTCTGAAAGGGGAGACGTTGCACTTTCCAGCAAGTATCGGGTTAATACTGTAACTTCGCAGCTGCAGCTGCAGAGTGTGTAATTAATCCGGGGGGCACTCCTTTAATAGATGGTATATTTCGGCAATAACTTGGTGGATATTGAAAGTTCCGGTTGTTATGGATACATGGGTAAGTACATCATCTCACAGAACATTTAAAGAACTACTTACAGTTCAAATAAGGAAGGTATTTTTTTTCAGACGGGGTGCCGGCTTACTGCGGTCTGCGGGCCGGTTCTAATAATAAATCAAGATCATTCCAGGGGCCGTAAAAAACCTTCTCGCGGGCCGGATGTGGCCCGCGGGCCTTGACTCTGACAAATGTGCTGTATATGAATCCGTAGTTCCAAAGTTTGGTAGTGGTAGTAAATCATTTGAATACCCTAACAGTAAAGAAAAATGTGCACGGCTGTCTAACAAATCCTGATTATTATTGATAGATGTTTTTTGCAATCATTTCTTTTTAGTTGGGGTAATCCTATGCTAGTTTTTGTAGTTAGTTTAGAGAGAGTATTCCACTTTGAAAAAGTTGGGCTCCTTCCTCCTTGCATGTGGCGTTATCTCCTGGGATTCTGGCTTTCTCGCACAGCACAAAGCACATTTAGTTTAACCAGTTAAACTAATTGGCTAATCTAAATGTCCCTTAGATGCGAGTGCACTGGCAAGGTTGTGTGTCTCAGAGTTGCCATGTGATGGACTGTTGATCTGTCCAGACGTGCACACCAGTCTGCACCTATACCTGGATGGATGGATCATGAATGGATGGATGTCTTATCGTTTTGGTTCACTAAAAGCAGGTTATCTTTTGCTTCTCCCTGGTGGACAAATGCATAGATGACATGTTTTTCATGAGGTTTTTCATCAACAGCCCAGGATGCTGCATTCAGCAGGTTTGCTCTGTAACTTGCAGTGGGTATAAATTATGGATGGATGGATAGATGAATGTTATGGTTGCTTACTAACAAAAAGACAGTCAAACAAAAGACATTCATAATTACATAAGGTGATTCTAGTGTGAACAATTGCAAATATTTTGGACAACAGCCATTTTTATAAAAATTTTTTAGAACGCTTTTGAAAAAATATGTTAATATTATAACATCCTGCCCTGACAAACAATTTGAAGACTATACACATTTGCAATGCCTATAAGTGTGTGCTTTATAAGATGGGATTTTTTTTTTCATATTGTTTGTGACTGTTAATTGCTTGCATTAGTGCTACTAGTGCATCTTAATAAACTTATCATATCATGACTAGTCACAGAGTGGTTTATCCAAGTATATTTATGAAAAGTTGTGTGGAAGGACAACTTCACAAAGCAAATTCAAGAGCTTTTTCACAAGATATAGACAGAGACACAGATGTTTGCTGGCTATCAGAAGCTTCTTAACTGGGTTAAGGAGAAAGGGGAGTCCAAAGTTCTCAATTTCTGTTAAACTATTTCCTTTTCAATATCATTTAAAAGTCATGGTCCCAGAGTCTGGAGGAAGGTGACCTTTTCACACACAGTTGGCCATGTCATATGCTGGGGTTGGTCCACTACGGTAAATGGACCGTAGTGGACCAAAGTATAGGCACCCATAGAGTATTTTGCTCAAGGACACAACAACAGGGATAAAACCAGCAACCCACTGATTATAGGACAAACTCCTACCACTGCTGCCATTATGTTTTATTGAGTACAGTCAATACAGCCATCTACCAGAAACCTTTTGAGCACTTCCATGTATATAGGTTTTCTTTTCTATAGAGCTCAACATGGGATCATCAAAATTATCTGCAATAACTGAAATACGTCACTTTATAATTTATGTTTGACTTTTCATTTTTGAATAATTTGCTAAATTAACTTAATTGTTCAATAACGGCTATTCTAATTTGTTGAAAAGTAAAACCAAGAAAATCAAAGTCATTTTGAATGTTTATATGGTTTCCACTGAATACAGATTTGATCTGTCCGATAAGCTTGTTCTCAGGGTGACACTGAACCGGAAACCAGATAAGAACAAGAGAATCCACGCTGAGGTTCTTCCTGCTCTGTGTCCAAATCAAGTGAGTCACTTCACGTGAATTTACTTTCCTGGGAAAAAAAAAGGTACAGCGCGCTAGCCTACGTCATTCAAATATAGACATTCTATTGGTAAAACCCATCATGACGTTGAAGGCTCGGCCAATAGTTCACTGTTCGAGTTCCCGTGCAGTATCGCGAGCTATCTGTTTAGATAAATCCTCTACGCGGCTTCACAATCGGCCATTTCGTCGGTGCAGGCCATCAGCCGTTCAGGGTAGCTGGGAAACATCGTGTAATACTGGTTACCTGAAAGGCACATCAAGAACATCGCAACATGAGTGAACAAGCTGTTTCATTCGCTAAGGATTTCTTGGCTGGCGGCATCTCCGCTGCCATTTCCAAAACAGCCGTCGCCCCAATCGAAAGAGTGAAGCTTCTCCTTCAGGTAAGAAAAAAATGCGTCTTCCGGGAGGCTCACTGAGAGTTAGCCATGTAGCTTGTTTCACCCTACCGAAGAACAGCCTGAAGTATTGCTAAATGTTCGCGTTGCTCGTCTACAAGCTTACCGAGATACCTACACGTGCCGTTAATGTTTTAATACAATAAATTCAGAAGAGTTACGTGTTAAAAGATCTAAGGTCATCACATAAGTGAGAATGACCTACACGAGCCCGGTTGCTAACTGCATCGCTGCGCCTTAACCTTAGCCGGTAGTTAGCTTTAGCTAACAAAGGACAAACGCTCGTAGCGGCATTGGTACACTCTGTACAATCCTGTCATACCTGCCTATTTTTATTTTAATCATAATATTTCAATTATCACACTAATATTTATATGAGGCGAGTTTTATATCACTTTTATTTACTGTTAAAAGCCGTTGCAGTTGCTAAGGTAGCGGTTGGTGAAAGTACGGAGGCCCAGCGGCGGTTTTTAAAGCCGGGTCAACTAGTTTTACATCCGTTCCCCATTAGCACTGCAAAGTAACCGGAAGTTTAAAGATTGAGAACAGTTTCACTTTTTAAATATTCACAAGTTGCTTTTGTTATACAACTAAATCAGTTCGAGATTAAGCAATGCAGTCATTATCAGTGATTACCAGAGGACAGTGATTAGAGGCAGCAATGGGGAAAGCCATTAACAACTTTCACAACTTTAACCTGCCAGAAGGTCACAATGGAAGAACCTTGTGACTTTCATGTGTCTAGCTGGTGAGTAGATGTCTAATGATTTTCCTTTCATTATCCCAGGTCCAGCATGCCAGCAAACAGATCACCGCTGACATGCAGTATAAAGGCATCATGGACTGCGTTGTCCGTATCCCCAAGGAGCAGGGATTCCTGTCCTTCTGGAGAGGCAACCTTGCCAATGTCATCAGATATTTCCCCACCCAGGCCCTCAACTTTGCCTTTAAAGACAAGTACAAGAAGATCTTCCTGGATGGTGTCGACAAGCGCACCCAGTTCTGGAGGTACTTTGCTGGTAACCTTGCCTCCGGAGGAGCTGCCGGAGCCACCTCACTCTGCTTTGTGTACCCTCTCGACTTCGCCCGTACCCGTCTGGCGGCTGACGTGGGAAAAGCGGGAACCGAGAGAGAATTCAAGGGTCTGGGTGACTGTCTGGTAAAGATCTCAAAGTCAGATGGCATAAAGGGCTTGTACCAGGGCTTCAACGTGTCTGTGCAGGGCATTATCATCTACAGGGCTGCATACTTTGGCATCTATGACACAGCTAAGGGTATGTTGACTTCATGCTGAATAATTGGTGCATATGGTGAGGGTCTTAGTGTTGTCGTTTTGATTTTTTTTTTTTTCTATGCTTGTACCTTTACAGGTATGCTTCCAGACCCCAAGAACACCCACATATTGGTGAGCTGGATGATCGCACAAACTGTAACAGCTGTTGCTGGCCTGACCTCATACCCCTTCGATACTGTCCGTAGACGCATGATGATGCAGTCTGGACGTAAAGGAGGTGAGTCTGTTTAAATTGTAATTGTAAGAGCGTGTCCAGCCTGGCGGACATATTTCTACTGATGCAGAAATGGTCGTTTGAGCTTCATGTAATTTGTTTTCTCTCCCACAGCTGACATCATGTACAGTGGAACCATCGACTGCTGGCGCAAGATCGCACGTGACGAGGGTGGCAAAGCTTTCTTCAAGGGGGCCTGGTCCAACGTGCTCAGAGGCATGGGCGGCGCCTTCGTGCTGGTGTTGTACGATGAGCTGAAGAAAGTCATCTAATTCTTGTCACGTCACTGTCCAATTTGGCTAAATGTATTAACTTTCCATTTCTATGGACTTTGCATTCTGCCTTATTTATGGGAACAACTAGCATCTCACGAAGTAGCTGTGAGAGGTGGCTGTATGTTGTGCATCTTTGATTTTAAAACGTTCCACACCCTCTTTACCAATGTCATTCCAGATATAAAAAGAAAATTATAAATACCTCCTTGTGTCATTCACTAGGTTTGTACGGTCCCAACTTGAATAAATCTATCCTGGGGAACAACCTTAACCATTGATGTGAACTGTCTCCTCCACTGTCATAGCATGAGATGAACACTCGCAGGATAATGAAATGCACCGAGTGGATTACACCCGACTGCTATATTTACTCGCGCTTATCTCTCCTTGAGCCTCTAGAGTAGAACACCGAAGCCTGTTCTCCTTTTGAACACGGCACACCTCCTGCAGAGCACAAGACTTCTTCAGAACAGGGAGATTTAGGGCGATTGCTTTTTGTTGCTACCATGTCTACCGTCTAAAGTGCTTAACTCATGGCAAAATTTTGAGGCTTTTGTCTTTTAGCTAATTTGAAAAGTAATTTCAAAAAGAACCTTTCAAAATACAGTATTTAGCTGCATGTTTCAGACTAAATCAGCCAAAAATCCCAAATGTTAAAGCAGTGGATCTTTGTGTTTGCACAGTGATGGATAGTAATTGTGACAGGTTGGGGAGTAAAAGCTAAAGGATTTTATGACATTTAAACGCTAGGCACTAAACGGGAATCATATTTGAAGATTTATTTTAAAGGCAGAAACATTTTCCAGTGGTTGGACTTGGAGAGCGCATGTTTAGCCTGATTAACAGCAGGTGGCGCCAGTGGTAAGCAAGAGGAAAACGTCTGCGGTTTAAGCTCAGACAAGCTTGAAAACGGCGTCTTAAGTTTTCTTTTTAAGCGTGATGCGCACATCCAATGAACACGCACTTTGCTAACCGGTTGAGGAAAGTTGAATTGTTAGAGCTGCTAATAAAGTGAATGGAAAAGGAATCATTTACGTGTTCATGTTGTAAATAAATTGATCTTTAAGCTCCTTTTTGTGTCACGTCCAATTCCAAAGAAGTATGTTGCTCACTAGGGGTTCATGCTGGATGTGTTTCTATTTTAGTAAATCAGAACGTTAAGAAGTAAAAAAAAAAAAAAAAATGGTAGAAAATTTTCATTACAGAAACTTTTAGGGTATTTTCTGTCCAGCACAATCAAGGGGAAGAGCGGACTTATCAGTTGTTCAGCAGACAGTCATTCACACTTTCTACAAGGAAGTTAGGCAAGAAAAAGTCCAGGTTTAAAAACGTGCTAATGAAGCTGACCAAGCACATTAATGGAAAGTTGAGTGGCAGAAAAAAGTGTAAGATGTGAGATATAAAACTAATGCTTTTAATACTATTTTAATAATTAGGATGTGCATAGACTGTTTATTTTATTTCAAAAGTGAGCTTGTAATAGAAGTGTAAGATCTCTATCTGATAAAAGAAATTAAAAAAATGCACCTCCTAATATAATTTTTAAACAACGTAGTAGTCAGCAAAACTCAAGTTTTCAAGAAATGTCACCAAAAATCCACTTATTTGACAAATCAGAACAAGTTTTTCTTTAAATCATGCAATATTAAGTGACTGTGTATTGTATATTTTTAATATTTCACCTAAATATTTGACCACAGACATTTAAAAATAGGTACCATAAAGGACTATAAAAGAAAGTAAAAAGTTGTTTTACATCAAAGCTTGTCCTTGCGTTCTTAAGCAATGCATAAAACAATATTACTGTTATGCCCCCACACTCCAACCACACCTGTTGGTGGCACCATGCAGAAGGTGAAAAGGTTAAGAACTTAAGAGAAAGAAAAACAGAAGGAATCTTGACATTTGCCAAAAAGAGCCACTCATCCTACCTCTGAGAGCATAAAAACATCTTTATTATGTGTCTTCGTCTGCGCGCAAAATATAAAAAGCTGCATCAGCTGCTCCCAAAATTATCTTTTATTAGTTCATAAAGTTCTCGGTGGTTCAGCCCTGTGGTGCATCTCTAACTTGCTCTCTGTTTATAACCCGATCAGTTTTCTGTGTTCATCAGGGGAAAAGGCCCTGCAGCTGTCACAGAGCTGAATCCCAGGCTGCTGAGGGTCCTATCTGATGCTGCAGAGATCCAACACCGCAGTTCCACATTAAATATCACAACACAGACGCTCTCAGTTAACTCTGCATTAAAGTGTGTGTGCAGTTGTTTGTTTGTTTTTTCATGTGATTTTATCGATGGTGATTTATTTATTGTTTACAATTCCATATTTTAGTTGTTAATCATGTGTTGGTCACATTCAGCTTGTTGACTGTCACCAACATACCAGGAAACAGAATATCATCTACAGATGGCAGCGCTTAACTGGGTTGTCCTGCTTCTTTTACGAAGACCATCTGTACAGTTTTAGTCTGACAATGGATAACGGCTAATATTACTCTTGTTGAGGTCACAAATTTGATTGCTTTAGAGCAGGAAATATTTCTCTTTTTGTCCTCTTTGAGAGAATCCTTCATGGCCTGTCAGCAGCTGCGTGTCTTGCTGCGTAGCCTCACACCCACTCCATGGTTCGTTTCTGTGTAAAGCTTGTCCATCGGCTGTATCAGTCTCCTCCCACAGTCCAAACACTTGAGTCTGCACGGTTGAAGTACACGTAGGTGTGAAGTGAAGAATGAGCGTTTATTAGTCATAGGATTGTAACTAGCTGGCAGCTCGTCCTGGGTGTTTCCTGCATTCTGGGATCCATTCCAGTTTGTAGTTTAACTGTAATTGGCATCTACACCAAGCCACTATAATCCGTGGAATAAATGCATGTTTATTTAAATTCTATATTGTATTTGGTTTAAAAAGTTCTCAATTCTCAACATGTACAGTGTGTTGCATAAGTATTCATGCTTCGTTTTTAATCATTTCGTCACACTGTAACTATAATCTTTAATGAATATTGTTAGGATTTTATGTGACTGCACAACATATAATGGTGCTTAATTTTAAAGTGGAAAAAGAAATTATGTAGTTTTCACCAAATTCTTACAGGTACAAAATAAAAAAAGGTTTACTGTGTATTTATATTGATGTTCAGGCTTTCAGGTGGTGAAATATGAGTTCCCAGTCTGACCACAGTTTCTCAAGTAGATGTAAGATTGAGCTTTCAGTATTATCTAAACCATGCATCAATTCAAATTTGGACTTTGACTGGGCCACTCTAATGAATACCATTATATGTGAGTTCCATCTGTCCCTCTCCATGCTGAACCAAAGCGTCCCCACAGGATGATACTGTCACCACCGTGTTTCATGTTACCGTGGATACATTGTATCCACTGTGACATTAAGTGTAGGTCTGCTCTACATACGTTTTGTATGTTAGACTTTAAGACCAAAAGAGCTTCTTCTACATATTTGCCGTTTCTCCACATGGCATGTGACAAACTGCAAACCGGTTTCTCTTCGTTCCAATAAATGCTTTCTTTCTTTGTGTGAGTAATAGTTGTCTCATTAAAAGATTTTCCTACCTTCACCATGGATCTGTTTTCTGCTTCAGATTAATGCTCCTCTTGCCCAGCCTGTCAAGTTTGCGTGGCAGGCCGTGTCCTGGTGGGTACATGCCGTCCTGTTTCCAACTTTGGATATTGTTTTGCAAGCTAACCCATCTGAAAGCTTCTCCACATTGAACAAATTGACTTTAATTTACTGATTACATAACTACTGAGGGAAGGTGGTTACGATGTATTTTATGTTAGTGGCCGAAAATAAAAGCATAACACAATTTTTACATTTCCATTTGTGGAAAAAAATAAAAAATAAAAATAATCCTTCATGTTGCAATTATGTGCGGCCGTGTTTCAGTCTGTCACATTACAGCTCAATAAAACACATCTAAATTTGTAAGTGCAATGTGAGAAAAGGTGAAAAGCTTGAACGCTTTTGCGAGACGATTTATGAGTCTAATTTAATTTATGGGCGTTTAGTCATAGGGAGGGAAGCGCAACGAAGTGAAGTGCATAAAAAACAACAACAAGACTTTCTGTGAAGTACAGGAAAGTACTAGTTTTTATTCCTTCATAATCAAACTTCACAAACAGCTTGAACTTGTACAATACCTCAGAGAGTGAAAATTACAAAAAAAGTGCTGGTAACATTTACAAAAATCATCCTTACTTAGCAACAATCAGTTTATTCTTCCACACTTTTTTTAGTCTTTTGTATTAAGGCTTAATACTTCTTTATAAAGTATATGCAAGATAAGTCTTCACAGTTTTTCGAAAAAAGTCACAATATTATGTAACATAATGAAGCTTTTACGGCTATTTTCTTTATAATAACAAATACACATCACTGGTAAATATATGTGAAATACAGGGCTTATTGTAAAATGGCAAGTAATGATACTGTTTGCTGAGATAAATTGATTCCACACACTGTTATAGGAAAGTTTTTTGACATACCGTTGCTTAAACCGATAAAAGGATGAAAAGAAAATGACAAGCATAACAACTCGAGAGATCGCCTCTAAACTTTGGCACATCCCTTAAAAAAAAATTTATAACTGAAAAATTAGGTTTAGATTCGAAATCATACATATGGAAGAATAGCTAAACTGGCATAAAGTGAAAACATGCTGTGTAGTAAGGTGCTAAAATCAGAGATATTACCTGCCAGCCTTTTTTTTTTCTGTTGTTGCTGTTTTTTCCCCCCAATGGACTGACATGATTAAGGTGCAATTGTAAGACACAAAGCACATAAGTCTTTTCTGATGTCACTGAAAAAAGATTACTGAATATAATAAAACAACAACAACAAAAAAAAACCTTAATTTGACCAATAGTCTTGAGGCGACCTCCTATACTCATGCATTCCCATGGATTTTGAAAAAAATAAGAATATTTCTTGCTGAACTTCTGTAACTCTAACTGTGGCATGTGAAAGTAAAAGCTGTATTTGTGGTAAATGTTATTAGATTTTTTTTTTCCTTTTTCTTTTTTTTGTTGTTTAATTTTACTGCTGAAAGTGTGAAAAATAATAATAATAATAATAAACTGCTGTTTAAGGAGATGGACGTGAAAACTTAAACGTGAAACTAAGCCGAGATATATTCACAAGGATCCTCTAAGCTGCACTGGTTTTACAGGTCAACAGACGAGAGCTCTAGCCCTAGACTTTACCAATTTCACCCTCATGCATACTGTACGGTTAAAGTGACGCAACAAGCTCGCTTAAATAGTCTACATCACAAATAAAAAAAAAAAGCAATTTGGTTTGTAGTGCAAACACAATTGGCTGGCTTCAGCTTTTCAATAATAAACAAACTCACCAAGGAGATTACAAGAAAGGCACATACTTATGCTTCCTCTAACACGCAGATTTAGACAAAACCGCAAACATCTTTCAACAACACCACGAAGCAGAGGAAAAAACAGGAAAGCCACTACATCCAGATAAATAAATAAAATTTTAAAAAAAAGAGGCAAAGTTTTGCTGTGTGATTTTTTTTTCTTCTTTTTTTTCCAGAAATGTACATGTATTCGTCAACGAAACCATATCTGAAAAGTTGTGGCTGCTGTCAATGACCTCATTGAAAAAGGATGACGTTATGGTACAGTTTGGTAGACAAAGACTCTCTGGACAAGGAGCCAATAACGGTGTGTTTACAGAAGCACTTTTTGGGTTTTTAATTATTTAATTAAAGCAATTTTTATTTTTTACATTTTTGTAAAAAATAGCAGTCAAAGTGACCAAATATGCAGAGAGCTCTGTGACCAGTGTTTTAAATGTGCACTACGGTGGGTATAGCTGGGTTTTATCTTTTGGCATTTTCTTTCTTTCTTTTTGTTTGTTTGTTTGTTTCTCTTCAAACATGTGGCAGGCTGTGTGATGCAGACAAATGACACTGACTCATGAATTATTTCTTTTCCTTTTGACATCCTGAATCCCGCTTCTTATGTGTAAGCGCTGCGTATTTTGTCCAAAATCGTTCGCAGGAGGAAACAACAGTTTTAATGCCACTTGATTCTGGACAATAATACTCAGGGGGTGGAGGGGAGGCAAGAAAACTAAAAAGAAAAATTAAAAATTATGGGGGACAAAAGGCAAAAACTCTGCTACAAACAAGATGTGGACGTGCACTTCAAAGGGTGACACGTTCTGTACCAAATATAAAAAGAAAATGGTCAAATATCAGCATTCGCACCGTAGGGACAGTGACAACCGTACGGTTGCTATGGTTAAAAACGTGTGGAGTTCGTTATATTGCTTTTAGATAGAAGAAGACCAAAAATAATCAGTCTAGTGCAAATCTCTTTTCTGGTTTGAAAAGTGGTGTTTGGTCTGATGATTCACAATCTGCTTTACCGTAGAGGGAACCGGTCAGATGAATGCGAAAACTGCTTGGGTGCGAAGTGGCGTCCCTTTATATGTTTTTCTCTGAAAATCTAAAAGAGGACTCTTTTCTTTGTTTTTTTTTTTTTTTTTTTTCAGAAAAATCAGAACAAAAACCGGTCACCAGTCTTTACCATGCAACAATTTGGAAATATTTCCTGTTTTTTTTTAATATACCCATCAACTAACCAGCACTAACTCAACATCTTTTATGATCCTGGGTTTTTTTTTGTTTGTTTTTAAGGATCATGTCATTCGTGCTCCCACACACGAAGCTGGGAGGAAGAGCTTGGTCTGACGGCTCAAATCTACGCTCGCGGGTGTTATCTGTGCAGTTAAGTCTGTCAAATACATCTCTCAGCTTGGAAATGTTGGAAAATTCACTCCAGTCCAGTGTTTGACAAATCATATAAAAACGTCCTTGAACACACATTTAAAAAAACAAAAAAAACAAAACAAAAAAAAAACTTTATCTCCTATTTCAACAGCAGTCAACACATTTCAAACAAGCTTGTTTCATAACATCAATAATAATATAATAATAATAATAAAATACAAACCAACTTGGAGCATAAATTATCAAAAAAAGAAAAAAAAAGAAAAGACAAAGTTAAAACACATTACTGCAGCATATATTTCAGGGTTGCTTAGTTTTCGATGTTAAACTACCTTTACTACAACAGCTCCACTTCTGCCAAGTTCAGAATTGTATCCGAGAAAGAATTTGTAGGGAAATAATGATATATCACGCAAAAAAAAAAAAAGAGCCTAAACAAAATATACATATATTTCAATGCACATCTCATAGTTTAACTTAAGTGCATGTTTACAAAAGCATCTACATACATGATATGGCAGCAAAAAGCCTCATAAAAAAGTGAAAAGAAAATCAATTTAAGCTTTTTTTTGTTATTTGGGAACATGAAATTTAGGGTTTATAAATGTTTGTTTCTTTTTGTCGTTGAAATCTTCGGCCCAGATGTACAACACGAAATGAAGTACAGTAATTGAATGTTCCTATTTTGAAACCACAGGATAAGGAAGCATACAGCAGACTTTTACAGTGATGAATTATTGTCTGTGGTCAAATACCGAAATTCCCCAAATGTTTTTACATTCATCTCACAGACGATGTGTGTTATTTATTTTTTTTTTATAAAAATTCGTTATAAAAAAAATGGTATCTAATCACATATTTGGATTGCATTGTGATGGTTAAATCCATCGCTGAATTTGGTTTCAGTGTAGTTCTTTTTTTTTTTTTTTGTTCACATATTGTCAGGTGATGATTTCTTTTTAACCTTGACTAAATTTGGGTTATTTGAACTGCTCAGATTGAAAGATGTGAATGATTACTTCTTTTTTTTTTTTGGCTTAAATAAACAACCTACAAATATGTGCAAAATTAACATCTTGGTCCATCTCAAGTATAAATGGTTGAATCTATTCTAATCCACATTGTCAGATTAGTATTTTAGGGACAGCCTTTTTAAAAGAAATCTTATTACAAAAGCACAGAAAACACATTAAAAAAAAAACAATCGGACAAAGTAATCTAAAGTAATCCCATATGAAGGAGAAGAAAAGAAGTGTACAATAGTTTGCAAAATGTGTGCGGGCGTGTGTGTGTGTGTGTGTGTGTGTGTGTGAAGAAAACCAACAGTTATTGAAAATCACGTTTTGCCCGAGCAACGATGCAACATTTACAATCTGATACATGTTTCAACATGCCATAAGTTTACATCACAGCTACTGTGTCGGATTCATTTTTTATGTTTTGTTGCATTTCTCATTTAAAAAAAAAAATCAAAACAAAAAAGGATAGTCTATTTTGGTCTACGATAGGCAATTAACATAATCCACAAAACTATAAACAACCAATCAAGTGACAAAGCGTACACGCAGTTTCACAAGCACCCTGCCAAGAGAAGAAAAACTATAAGAAAACATAAAAGAAAACTTAAGCAATCGAGCTTGATTGCAGGAACCCTACTCACATAAAAAAAAAAGGAATTTCTTCAAAAACTGAAGTTATCCTAACCCTTCTTTGGTTTGTGAAAACAGAAAATTGTACAGTTTTTTTTTTAAGTATCTCCTAATATTTTGCAAATTACCACAAACTTTCAGAATCGTGCTAGAAATCTCTAATCCAAGCCTGGCGTATTGGCTGAGACAGCAGCAGCAACGTCAAAGATCTCGACTTCTCTATTTGTATTTTGGGTTGATTTTATTTTTTTTTCTTTCTTTAAACTCGTGTGTCTGCACGATAAAAACGTGATCCACCCATCCAAGAGAAACAGAGCAATAGAACAGTGCGTGCTGCCTATAAAACCAGTCCGCACAAGAATAAGCTGTGCTCAGAGCTTAGGAGGTTATGAGATCTTACGAAGAATTTGAATAACGGATCAGATGTTTTTTTTTTGGTGTTTTTTTTTTTAAAGTAAGGGAAATGCAAATTTTACTCAAGCGTTATTTGAAACTATATTCTTGGGAGTATGGAACAGATTTGCCGTTAAAGAACTGATTTGATATCAGGTGGTTTAAAAGTGGGAAACAAATACCAGACTTGAAGTTGGAATGTGCTGGACTGAAGACAGGAATGTATGTTTTTAGTTACGCTGCTGCACACTTCAAAACTTAATTGTCTCATCCGGCTGAACTAAGTCATAAAAAGGCCACAGTGACTAAAAAGACAAAAAAAAAAAAGCCTCAAGAGTCGAGTCTTCAGAGGCTAAAACACAGCTGAGTCCCCAAATCACTGTGACAAAGAAAAGTTTAAAAAAAAAGAAGAAAAGAAAAAGAGTTTGTGCTCTGCTAAAGGAGAGGGGTGATCCACCGTGGTCATCGAAGGACGACGTCTGATGAAAACAGGGGTAGCCTAATAACTGCATGTTCATATAGTGAATAGAAAGTAGATTTTGTTATAGCTTAGTATCGCTGTCTTATACTTTATAATCTGCTGTTTCACTGTGTTTGTAAAGCTTAAAGTCAAAACAGAATCTGGATATCTGTAAAACCTGAACAGACACTGTTTCTGAGAAGTAACGGTTAGATAGATGACAGGGACTACCTATATAACATTGCCTATATGCTATGAAACTACGTGTGTTTCTTGTTAAATGGACAGTTCAGAGTGCTGGAGTGACGCTCTGGTAACAAACAGTTAATATCTAACCTGCAGTGACTCCGTTGGCGCCTTCATTTACAATAAATCCGGATTAGCTGGAGCTGGAAACTGAATTTTATGGCAAGACCAAGAAGGGCCAAGACCAAAGGGAACTTTTATTATCTTAAAGCTCAAATATATCATAGAGTCATCATGTTTGCAGATTGGGAGGTTATTTTCAAAGAAACCAATGGTTATTTATAAGGGAGATGGGAGGAGGATGCAATGTTTCTTCCTTTGTAAAACATATACTGAGACAAAAAAAATCTAGTTCTCTGTAACTGCCTGACAAAAAAGTAAAGCATCCACTTATGCCCTCAAAAAATAAAAAAAAATTTAAATTTACCTTAATAGCAAGTGGTTACTCAAAACAGATACATTTCATGTATCTGTGTTTACATAGGAAGACATTGTCAGGGCATCACCTCCAGTCCCCAATTCCTGTGTTACTAATGGTCTTATAAACCATTGCAATGTTCTTAAAATTGGAGTTTTAAGGGAGTTAAAATATAATTTTATCCACTCTGACCAGCCGTTAGCTTTAACTTCAGGAAAAACTAATCCGGATTTCTATTAAACAAAGACCTACCGGAGTAATCTCATACAGGTGTGATATTGTGTTTAATTTGCAGCAGAGGTTCACTTCAAAAATTATGAACCGTGTCTTTAATCATAGCTGTTTTCTCCTATTTACTTCACAAAGACGCATTGTGGAGGATTTAAAGATTTAAAATGGAAGCAATCACGAGCTTCTCGTTTGGTTCATACAAAGTTTTCATTTTAAATCTGTTTAATTCTTTTTTTTCTGTTCCCGTTTCTCACTTCTAATTTAAGAATAATGGTACAATTTAAAAGTGCACCCCTTCCGGAAATTGGCATGACAACAAAGTTGGAGAAGGTTGGAGAGAAAACTGGGTAATTAGTCCACAGGGGACAGAATAATAAGCCATCCCAAAACCTTTTCATCTTGCAGAAGCTCAGTTTTGTAACTTGATTTGTGTTTTATTTTTCTTTCAGTTTTGTTTTCATGTTGCTCATCGGAGCCAGTTAAGAGGCTGCTGTGCACGCAAAAATGTGTTTACCCAAAGCCAAAACCTTAAAATTCTCATCTCGTCTCCAAATTCTAAAATTGTGCCAATCAAGCATACAGTACAAATTATCTTTTTTTTAATATATATAAATTATCTACAGTGCTCATTGCTAGGCCCTTATAACTCCCAGTTACACATAAACAAGGCTGCAAGTTACAATAAAACCTAAAGGATCCCTGTGAGGAACTTGGGCTTTGGTTTGCATGTGTAGGTGCCTTGTTATCAAAGCTCTGGACTTTGAAACCAACTAAAGGACTACAAGCAGCTTTCCAGCTCCAACAGATTGCAAACCATCACATTCATTAACAAGAAAGTACGAGTTTAAGCAGCGACTGCTGTGCTCGTAGACGCTGTTATAATCTTGCAAAATGGCATTATTTACCAACAGGGAGATATGAAATATCCAGGGATTAAACCTGGATTTCATGTCGCCGTGACGGGCAGGTGTGTAAACGTTCCTCCGTCCAGCTCCCGTGTCTCCCCCTGCTGCTCACGTAGCACCACTGCCCGGTCTCCCCACTCGTACAGTACATTCCAGTATATGGCTTGTTTGCAAATGGCAAATACTGTAAACTGAAGAAGAAGAAGAAAACAAAATTAAGCAGCCTTCCGTACAAAAGAGAGAAATAACTAAGCTGAGCTTTTGAGCTAAAATCAAACCCTACTACTATTTAATTAAATGAGCATGACTGCGTTTTAAATCTTCAAATCCTCCAGATGGTATGAACATAACACACGAAGGAAACAAAAACTCGCAGATGTAGCTTTTACTGTATATGAATAAAACATTTCAGGTATTTTTTTTTTTAAAGGGTTCTCATTTGCTGCACTCACAAGCACTAGGTTTTCAGCTGTACTAGTATAAATAGTATATTCTTAATAGCGTATATACTGTATTTGTGCAACGCAGGAGAGAAAAACTATGAATATTCTGTATAGTTGCTGCATGTTCTGGTAGGCACTTGTTAGGCATACTCCCTATATTCCACAAAGTACAGTAATACTCTAGCTGCAGTTAGGATTTGTTTTTTTTTTTTTTATCAAACTATCTGAAAACGTATTCTCTTTCTGCATGGAGATGGATACTCAAAATATATATAGCATATTTGTAGCCGTTTTACTCTTATATGCATTGGAAGGACAAAATGCAGTTTATTACTGTGTGAGTAGTGCGTCTTGTAGTCTACTTTGAATTGTGTGACTTGCCTGGATAAAAATAGAATCTGACTTTAAAACGTGTGAAGACAGACTGAGAGACGGACCCATGCTTTTCAGACTAAAATGACCCTGTTCTACGCTTGAAACGATGCATCTTTCACCTCAATGCGAAGCATACATGGATATATAAGTACACGGTAGGGGAAAAAAAAGCAGACTACTCCTTTAATTCAGCCACGCAAAATGCTATGAACAACACCACAATGACCACCAGAGAAGCAGGAAGAGTTCTGAAATAATCGACTTCAACAGTGAAATTTTAAACTTACTGCAAGAAGGACAACAATGTACTGTAGACCCCGTGTCTCTACGCTAATATAAACAAAAACAAACAGGAATATATTTCAAACACAACACAAACGGCTGCAGGCTCAAGGCTATCATCTATTTTTCAACATGTTTTTCTTTTTTTCGTTCTGGAGAATATGCGAGCGTGTCGCGAACAGAAAGGTCTAGACCTACAACTATAAGAAGCACGATTGAGGAAACGAGGAATAACTTTCAGGATAATGTTGCAACAACTTTTAAAATGCCTTGCTAAGTATTTATTGCCCTTTACCCTGTATGGATTTTTACACATTAAACTGACAAACCTTTATGGGTTTTTTTGTGGAATTTTATTTGATAGGCCAACACAAGGTAGTATAGTATTGTGAAGCAGAAGAAAATAAATGTCACATGACCTTTTATTCATTACAGCGACGCCTTAAAAATCCAGCCAAATCCAGAGGCTTTGGACAATGAGAGTAAAAACATAATCTAAGCTTTAACCGAATTGTTTATATTAAAGCATATTTGTGTTTTGAACTGGACCAGTCAAAGTCATAATCTAAATTAAATTGAGAATCAGTGGATTGTCCACATGTAGCTGAACCAGGGAGAGTAATCCTATGAGTGCTTTCAGCTATTTTGCAACAAAGATTACATAAAATTTAATTCCCAGTTGTTCAACAAAACATCGACTTAATGGAGCCGGATGTACCTGCACACTAAGGACAGGCAATATGGACAGAAACTCCTTTGTAAAATTTGACAAAAATGACAATAAAAAGTATGTAAATATTGATTTTCAATTTTACCTCTATTTTTTGGCAATAGATTTTATGACCATTACTGTTTGCTACTTCCTAGAAAAACTGCTACAAATCTCTCTTAAGAATAAAACTTACCCATTATCAGACAACTTTCTTACACTACGGCATTAATTAAGGCAGTTGTATCAATAATTGTATTCATACTTATAAATAAACAGATTTTTACTGATGCTCTCAAGGAACCAACAGTGATAAAAAGGTAACAAACTATTAAGTTTTTGGAGTTTGCAATTATTAGAGTTTTCCGTTATCAAGACAAAATGATGGTTAAAAAATGTCTCTAAAATGGTTAAAGATGCAATAAATACCAAACCCTAACACACACACACAACACTCACAGATTTTTATTTATGAAAGAATTTGAAAACCATGTATAATTTATTTCTTCACTACCCAGTCACGCACTACCATCTGTTGGTCTATCCTAAAATCCCAGAACATTTTGTTGCAGTTTGTGGTAGTAATGTGAGGAAATGTGAAAAGGTTTCAAGGGCACGACAACTTTCGCAAAGCACTAAAAGTTAACTCTTTTTGCAACCGAGAGAAGAATTAAGCACCACCACAATTAGCCGAAGTAATCTAAGGAATATATAACTATGGACAGTGAAGGACACATGATGCTAATGCAACAAGGGGAAGGGGAAATGGGGCGTATGCTATAGCACATCATGACACACTGGAGCAAAAAGGTTCCTTCCTTTCCAAACCTAGTCTCCTATCAAACACCTTATGATACAAGAAATCAACCAGCAATGGGACAAGTTCTAGCCCTCACCCAGGTCACATGAAGATTGGCTACTTTCGTTATTCCAAAAACAAAATAAGAAAAGAATTAAATATAAGTGATCAAGAAAGAACTCATAGTGTAATTGTGAAACCAAACATTTCAAAAACCAACACCAAGCTACTACTATTTAGACCAATGATACCACAAGGCTGGTTGTACTCATCTAGCTACAGTCAATAGTGCATTTGATATAGGTGTTCACATAAAAACACGTACGTAAAAATTTAGGTGCCATGAAGGAATGTTGGATCACCGAAACACACCCACTACACCAAAACAGTTTGACTCTCTGTCTCTGCCTTTCTTTCTTCCTTTTTTTGTTTTCTTTTTTTTTTCTTTTTGTTGGAAAAAGTGATGATGTTAGTTTGGCAGTGTTTGGAACTTGAACAGACGACGAACATCACGAGCTGCGTTGTGCCATACGAGTGGCGATACTGTTGGAAAGAGACCTCGGCAGTTGCTTACATATTTCTATTTAGTGCATTGTCTGTTAAGGCATGAGATTTAACCCTCCACGTGTTGTGTAGAGACAAATGTAGCACTAGCATGCAGCAATATTGCCAACTAGGCAACAACAGCTACGAATAGGAACCATACACTTCATAGGCTTTTTTTTTTATGCACACCATAGAGACAGGCCCAATCAAATGTTCAATAACATGCAAATTTTACTGAGGACCAACCACACTCTTTCAAAGATCTGTTCTCACAAGTATTTTTTTCTTTCATCAAGCTAAAAGAAGCTGGAGCAGGATGCGTGCCAGCTGGCCTAAGCTAAGGAATTGTTATAGGTGCCTTATTAGCCCAAAAGGTTTGGAGAGCTGTTTTCTTATAGTACCTGCGCTGCATATTGCAAAGGAAGCCCTACAGTTGAGATATTCCACTTATCAACAATTTGATTAGGCTATTTACCGCACACAGACGCTCACTGACACACGAACACCGAAGTAAAGAGACACGACTGTGCACTAGTGACGGACTGATATCAAAGAAGCTGCACTCCATCACAACAGAAAGTTGTTGTTTTTTTTTTTTCCAGGACACACACACACATGTCATTTACACACATACACACATATTATAAATCTATTATTAATAATATAATATTACTTCCGCCAACAGACTTGGACGAGAGGTTCTTTATTATTACTGTCGTTGTTTCACTGTTAATGATGTTTGGCTTGGATGTTCTCATAGGAAATTTCTGCACTGTTTCTAAAAAAAGAAAGAAAAAGAAATCAAATAAATTCTTATAGGGAACTGACACGATAGAATATTTCAAAGGTTTAAACATAGATGAGCACACACAATGGTTAAATAAAATAAATGCTTGCATTAACACGGCACGAGAATATACTGAAGGTAACAGCAAGCCATAACAAAAGCCGAGAATTGAGAAGTTTACTAAATGAACAAAAGTTGAAACACCGCTATTCATGTGAACTCTTAAAAAAAAAAGAAAAGAAAAAAAAATCTCTTTTCTAAAACTATATCTCTGTTAACAGTAGTGCACTTATTGGTTTAAGCAGTGCAACATATATGCAAGAAAATAATGCAGTCCACTTATCAAGATAAAAAAAAAAAGAAGATTTTTTTTTCCTTTGAAATTGAATAAAAGAAAGTTCATTTAAGGAAAACGATTAAATATTAAGCACAGGCATTTTAAGAAAATGTGCAAAATAGCACTTTTTTTCTGAACTGACAGGAGGTCTTTTGAAGACTTCCCTGAATGCAGTTAGTTACTCGCTTTATCGTACAACTACCGAAAGTTTTTGCTCGCTTTTAAAGAAGCAAATCCTTCAGGTTGCAGTTGCAGGCAGTTGCACGTGTGCATGTGTTTTTCTGTGTGTGTGTGTGTGTGTGTGTGTGTGTGCGTGTATATATATATAAACACATGTGTGTGTGAGAGACCTATTTTGGATATAAAATAAATGTAAAAGAATTTTAAAAATATCTGTAATAAACCTTAAGTAGCGCAATGCATGAATGAGACAACATGAACACACAAGCTTTCACATCTACTCTACACATGCTGTGTCTTGGTGTTTGAGAAAATTGGGAATGTATGTTGTTTTTCCACACAGTCCATCTGCAGCTTGTGGTATATCATGAAACAGCGTGCTATCGATTGATGGGAGCTACTTGTTTTGCTTTCAGACTGTATTTCCTTTCAAAACGTTGCATGCCATTTGAGCCTTCGACGAGCGAGAGAAAGAGAAAAAGAGAGAGAGAGAGAGAGAGAGAATGCACGAAGAGTAATGCACTCAGCTCCCACCTGCTGAAATAGCTCCGCAATCGTAATGAACAGGTTACACAGGCGTTCTAGGTTCAGGGCGGCAATTATTTTGCTTTTTAGTCCGACTCTAAATTAATTTGCGCCATCTTTCACAACACCGATCCAATCAGCAACCGGCCGACCCCCTCCCCGCGAAACTGTAATTCAATTATGAGATTAAACCCAAACAGGCTACTCAATAACAACAATAGTTGAAGTGACAAATCCTTTGTTTTGTTTTCCTCTAAATCTATAATATCCCATAACAGTCGGGTGCAGGTTGAGGAGCAGCAATGATGAAGGAGAGAGTTTAGTCCCATATTCCAGCCTGCCTTAACTGTGAAAAAGGCTAAAAAACACACACACAACCATCAGCAGAAGACTCTTCCATTTTTTCGTATGTTTTGCAGTGGAAGAAATCTGAGTAGCCTTAACAGTCTTAGGATATTAAAAAGGCAGTGTATGCAAATGAGATAAACTCTAAACTCCAGGAAAATAAAAGGAAACATATTTTTGCTCAAATACTGTCTCATCAGCACACAAAAATTTAGTAAACGTTATCTTGACCGTCAAAATTCATGGACAATAATCATAAAACAGGTGAGAAATAATCATTTCCCCATCGCTTTGGACGGGAGGTTACAATTAAGTAAAATAATTAAATTATTGGTACCTTGACAACAGCTGCATTATAATCCCTTAATAAAACAGGAATAAATAAAACCCAGTGTCAAATTAAGTACTCTCCTTTTTTTATTTGATATAAGAAGGCAATCTTGTGACTATCAGTATTTTTAGAGGGAATATGTAGCCCAACCCCAGGTTTTTTTTTTCTTCAGTTTTTGTCTTTTATTGTTATCGTTGTTTAAAATTATACCACAGTAAGCTTGGACATCTATGTTTCCAAACTGGTCAATATGGATTCACAACTGCCATGATTCATGTGTCATAGCAATACACATACACACACACACGCCGACACGCACGCACTTGGACAAATAAAGACAGACTTATATGCAAAAATCACAAACATTCAAACATATTTGCTCATTTAAAGTCATTCAGACATATCTAGACTAAAGGTGTGTTTGTGTGTATGTGTTTCTTTCGTAGGCCTTTCGGTAGTGTTCAACACATAAATCAGTATTTTAGGAAAGCATACATTTAGAGGCCCGTAGTTTGGATCCATCCAGTAGATCAATATCAAACCACTGAGCCTTAAGGCCACCATCTTTTTTAATTTTAGAATAACAGGAAAAAAAAAAAAAGAAAACTTTTTTTTGGGGAAACTTAATGTGCCAGTGTCTATACTCATTACTCTTCATACCTCAAAATAAGAAAAGGAAAATCTAGTGCCATTGTATTTGTCATTCTTTCAGAAATAAGTTTCTTTTTTATTTTTTTTTATTTGTACTTATCCATCGGAGACATGCATTCGCATGTGGTCATTGAAGAGCTCCATTTGGTCGAACTTGGCAGGGCAGACGGAGCACACGTAGGTGGTCCCTTCTTGGCAGCTTGCTTCAGAAGCTACACCCACTCCCGTTCCAACCCCGGCCCCTACTCCGGCGCCGCCGCTCACTGGCATGGCGAGGGCCACAACTCCGGCTCCGGGCTCGGGAACGGCTATCGGCATCGGGATGGAGACCGGGCCCGGGGTGCCCACACTAACAGACAGCCCCGTGATGGCGCTGGCGTTGCTGTGCAGGGCCATGTGGCGCTCCAGCAGGGTCTTGTGTGAGAACTTCTTCTTGCAGATGTAGCACTCATAGGACTTCTCTCCACGGTGCAGCCGCATGTGGACGTTCAGCGAGCTCTTCTGGGTGAAACGCTTGTTGCAGATGCTGCACTGGTAGGCGCGCACCCCTGTGTGTGTCACCATATGTTTAATTAAGTAATCCTTCAGGGAGAACGAGCGCCAGCAGATGCTGCACTGATGAGGCTTCTCACCTGGATGTGCACACAACACAAACGCATTAAGAGATTGAAATCCCCCACCTCCAGAAACAATAAGGTTTGCACATTAGAGAGGAGTACTCATTTGCAGTGTCTGAACAAGCACATCTGAACATGCTTTAGTGTTATTCTGTTGCCATGTGTCTAAATGTACTCCAAATTTAATGCTAAAATTATGCTTTACTTTTAGAAGAAAAAAAAAGTACTATTTGCATCACTCCTGGGAAAACCGTGCAAATCTTAACCTCCCCATTCTATTCCCATCTTCGTTTCTAAAGCTAATTTAGCTCCATCTGTTCATCGTGTAAACAGCCAACTTGATGAGGGCTTTGACTGAAATGTCAAAATCTGTGTGGTGCGGTCATTTTTAATGAAGGATTTCAGCATCCTCATAGGGTGGGGTGTATATCAAGCTTTCTAAAAGCATATAGCAAGCTATTGAAGACAAAAAAATGAGCAAATAAGTGATTTGGAAGAGAGTCAAGTCAATTTTTTGACCCTTAATTCTCCTGAAATGCTGCCAGCAGTCTCTATACATGGAATATGTTGCAGGATTGTGTGCAGAACCACCTTAAGCTAGAAGTAAACCTGAGCTGGCTTTGTTTTAATTTTTTATTCCACTACGTGCTGCTTGCTGCAGAAAATGTGGGGAAAGCTTCAATTTAAAAACACACAGGGTTTTACCTAATAGAAAACCTCTTTTTCACAAAATTTGTAAACATAATTAATCCTTGGATGCCATACATTATTCAGATTTAATCTTGTTGAGTGATCGATCCATGATTTATTATCTCTTCTGTATGCTGCTCTGTCAGTAGCCTCCAAAGCGAGTGCTTCTGGACAGGAAATGGACTGTAATGAATAATAATGGTTGTTTGAAAAGGCTTTTTTTATGGGACCATCTAATTATATGATATTTGAATCTTTTCCTTTGTGATGATGGTTTCCCAAGTATCAAATTGATGACGTTGACGTTGATTAAATAAAGAACTCTACTGACATTGTAAAGTCAAGCAGAAATGATAAAGACACTTTTCAGGTGTGACCATATAAGCATTATTTTATAAGGCAGTTTAATCAGTCATTCAGTTTATGTGCTAAATACTTACAATTTTATTATTTAATCAAAGTAGTTTGACTGGTGCAGATGATAAGATATTCATACAGTTTGTTTCTGAGTTTTCATATTTTGTTTTAAAGCGATAGTTTTGAATTTCTTGAAGTGGCTTTCTGTGGAAAGCTTATGAGGAGTCAATCTCTTACTTTCACTAAAGAACTCTCTAAGTCAACTATGATCAAAAATTGTTTAGATTTTTTTCTGCCACCTTTAAACAACACCACCATTTTATAAAGGTTAAAAATAATGTTCTCTCTGTAAAATGAATAGATAAATCGTCTGGTGAATTGGCTGATTTTCAGTTTGACTTGTCTTAATCCTTAAAAACCTCAAACATTTAATCTTTCTGTCTGTAAAAAAAAATCCTCCCGATAACAGATGACAACACTATATGTTTCGGTTGTTTTTCAGCTTCAATTCTCTGTCACTGCTCTGGCGTTGACGCTTGAGGGGCGGGGCTTAAGAATCAAATATCATTATAGAGACCTACACTGCTGCAGTCTCAGCTACCATCTTTCTTCACCTAAAAATATGTGATGGCTGTTACAAGTTCAAGCGGACCCTCTAAACTGAAGGTAAGTAACTTGGTTGTCTTTCCATTGGAAAAGCAGGGAAAGATAGTATCTATAATGTATACAATATGCATTATATACATGATGTATGCATTATTTATAATGTATGCAAATTGCTCTGATGGTTTAGATATTTTATTTTTTATGATAATATATAAAATAACAAGACATAAAGAGATAATTTCTTCATGTTTTATCCTAATCGTGAGCTCTTTAAAACCGTTTTGAAATGAAAACACTGAAAATTTTTCAAATTACTGCCTTCTTTAACCTGACCTTTGACCTAACTTAACCTTTTTACCATATCTGGTTTCATATCAAACCGTGCCTTATTCTAGCCCAGTCTACTGCTCTCTATGAAGACTCGCTATAATCTGATACAACAGCTCACAAAAAACTAAATATGGCTCTATTCAACATATGATGAACCTTTTATGTTCTGTTACTCTCTAAGTCTACAGCTACAATCTGAGTGAAATATTTATATGATTGAGCATTTAACATGTATATTTTAACATTTTGACTTACCAGTATGGACAAACATGTGTTTGACGTAATTCTGTTTGGCAGTAAAGGTCTTACTGCAGAGAGTGCATTCATAGGGCTTCTTTTCACCCGGACCGATCCCTCCCGCAGCCTGCTGCTGCTGAGATGGAGCCTGCTGTACCGACATGGGGTTCGGGAATGATGGCATTGCGGGCGGCGGCACTGCCACGAACTGGGGCTGCTGCTGGCCAGGAAGGTAAAGGAAAGGCTTGTGGTCTCTCGACGGCTGCGTGGGGAAGAGTGTGGGCAGGAAGGTGCTTCCGGCGGTGCCCATCACTTGGGAATTGCTGGGCACGGTGATCGGCATCCTCAGGTTGCTGGTGTGTGATTCTATCTGGCGCATGTACTGGGACATGGGACTGAGTTTGACTGAGTTTGGCAGAGGCTGCATCATGCTACTGTCACTAGTGCTGTGGGAAGTGTCCCCGTCCTCCGTCTTTTGCATCCGCTCTGGGGACGAGTCGCTGACCTCTATCTGCACTGGAACTCCTTCGATGCCTTGCTGCCCTTCCCCAACCGCGTCTCGACTGAAGCTTGTCAGGTACGGCTGCTGCTCCATGGTATCCGTCTCTGTGCTGATGGAGGAGCTGACCCCTGAGTCAAAGTTTTCAACCTTGGATTCGCCCTCCACACCCTCGTTGTGGTCAGTGTCATCTTGGCAGTCCCCCATGTCGTAGCAGGTGAACTCGTCTTCGGCCTCCTGCTTTATGTGCATCCCTCCTGTTTGGATGCGTACCGGTCGTGGTTGCTTGCGGCAGTGAGTGGACTCTGCGTTGGACATGAAGCGTTCCACCTGCTGGGACCGTTCCTGGATGCGGTTTATCCAGGGCGGATCTTGAGATTGCTGGTCCTTCTGATTGCTTGGATCATAATTTGCTGACAGGGGGTTAACATAAAGTGACCGCTCTCGGGTGCCATTCTGCAGAAACAGGCCGGGGTAGGAGTACAGGGATGTGTATGTACGATCTACACTTTGCTGTGATGTTACTTGCATATAGCCTGACTCTGCATCACTGCTGGGTCCGGAGGTGCCAGACTCTGGTGTGCCACGGGGTGTCTCCTGGCCAGAATCTCCTGGAATCACAGGGAACCCCCCTGGACCAGCCAGGCCCACATTCTGGGACACGATGCGGGTGCACTCATCGATGACGGTCTTGATCTGCAGAATGCTGGCAGCGGTGAGGATCTGCAGCGCTTCTGACTGAGAAACCCGCAGAATTCCACTGTACATAAAGTCAATCAGCTTCTGGATGGATTGCACTGAGACCACAGAGGGGATCTCGATGTCGCTGTAGCCCAAGAGCAGCTTGTCCTGAAAGAACGGGCTTCCAGCGGCCAGCACGCACCGGTGAGCTCGCAGCATGCTTCCATGGATCCGAACGGTCACGTCACAGAAGTGCCCGCGGTTTCGCTGCTCATTGAGGGTCTCAAGTACAGAATTGCTGAAGTTGTGGAGATTGATGTTATGAATGCGCTCGGTCATCCCCTTGCAACTGATGTCACCTGGAAAGAAAGAGCAATAAAACTCCCTGAAAAACTAATACATACGTGAAACGTTGCTCGGACCTCACAATTAACTGGTCTAAAAATTTGAATATCTTCAAAAACTTTGTGTATTTCAGCAATTCAATTCAAAAAATTAAATATATTTTCTAAAAAATTAATTTGGAACCTACAGAATCATGGGTAAGGTGTCAATAACTGAAGATAAGCTGTTAAAGGTAAAGAAGCAGATTGTTCAGACTGTCATATCCAAGCAAATTGATGGAAAGTTGAGTGGAAGGAAATTATGTGGTAGATGAACAGGAAAAAACAAGGCCTTAGGATTATTGTGAAGTGAAGCACATTGGAGACTTTGGGGAAGATTCACAAAACGCAGATGATGGCTGGAATCAGTGGCCACTTTCAAGTAATGATTTCAGTCTATGGTCTACACCGGCCGATAAATTAAGATGTCCAGACAAACGGCGGGGAGGTGAGCTATACCACTATTACAAATCTATATCCATCTTGAAAGACACTGTGTGTCTATCTGTAAGTAATTACTGTAATTGTGCTGCTGTCACTTGCCAGGACATTCTTGCAATCGCAGGGAGTTTTTTTCATCCTGCTTAAATAAAGGCTGAAGAAGAAGAAAGGTACTTGTGTAGTGTCTGAAAACAGTTAATATCTTTATGTCTCAGTAACTCATGCTATCAGTGATGTACTGTCTGGGCACACAAAAAAACGTTTTGGAATGATAGGGAAAACAAGTCACACAAAAAACATTGAGTTTGAACAACAAGTTCATCTATGGATTCAGTCACGAGGAAGATTCCAGAGGGACAAGAAGACAATATGACCCAGGACCCAAACAAGACGTCAATGTGGAACATGTGAATGTGATAATATGCTTACATTGGAAAATGAGGGACGCTGTCCAGGGCTTTATTGGTTTTGTCCCTCCAACCGGTTTCTAAATTTTAACTAACATTAATCTCTACTTTTTGGACTTAATCTGTATTTGGATTGCTTAATAAATCTAATTACTTATTTAAGTCTGTCTACAGAGTCTACACTTATGCATACCAGGCATACTACAAACAACCCCAAAAATATATTTAGCTCGAAAACCTGTGATCACGGTAATTTAAGGGGAAATACAGGATTGTGGGACGGAGAGGCACAGGCAGCAGAAGATCGCGCTCTGTGAAACCTAACCACGAGCAGATTAAGGTTAGTTTACATCACACAAGTCAGATTAGACATTTTGTCATGTATAATTTGAAAGGAGGGAAAATCATACTGGAGGGTGAATGGTTGTAAGTTTACAAAACATGGATGACGTGCCACTACTTTTACATTCCTCGTCTTAAGCTGAACCAGAGACGACAGTAGAAGCATCTTACATGAGGCGAAGAGAAAAGGGATTTGGGAAATCAAGTCATCTGCTGTTGTTAGTCTAATGTGCTTTATCAATGCAGCTGTCCATTAAGATATTCATGATTCATGGTTGCTATGCTTCCCTCTTCTGACAAGCTTTAGGGAGATGCTGGTTTTATTATCAGGTAGGACTTGGTGCCCACATTGTCCACTACTAATACTTGCTTTAATGACCATGGTATAACTGAGCTACATTGGCCAGCAAAATATCCCTATAGAGAATCAACAGAGTAATGTCAAGAGGAACATGAAATTCACTAAACCTACAATGCAGATGAGCTGAAGGCTTTTATTAAAGCAAACTGGGCCTCTGAACACCTCAGCAAAGCCACAGGCTGATCATTTTATAATCATCAAAAATAAACAAAAATAAACACTTGAAATGTATCAGTCTTTGTGTAATGATTTTATATAACAGATGAATTTCATGCTTTGAATTGAATTGCTGAAATAAAGGAACTTTTTGTTCTGTTCACCAAGAAGATGCTTACCGTTTACAGATGGCAGTAACATGTTGGCCAACCAGGTTTTACAGAACTCAAAAACCTATATCTATATCTATCTATCTAGATATATATATCTATCTAGATCGATATATATATATCTAAATAGATATATATCTATCTAGATAGATAGATATATCTAAATAGATATATATCTATCTATATCTATCTAGATAGATATATAGATATCTAAATAGATATCTATCTATCTAGATAGATAGATATTTATCTATCTAGATATCTATATATCTATCTAGATAGATATATAGATATCTAGATAGATCTATATATCTAGATATATCTAGATAGATATATATATATCTAGATATATCTATCTAGATAGATAGATATTTATCTATCTAGATATCTATATATCTATCTAGATAGATATATAGATATATATCCTAGTAAAATAAACTAAGTAATTAATATTAAAATACATTTAATAACATAAAAAAACAGTATGCCTAAAAGAATTAATGTTTTTATTTACATTGACAATGTTGCTGCTTATTACTATGCCTGATGCAGAAAAGTTATAGTTCAACCTAACGAAGAACAATTAGGAGGGTTCTCTTATTAAGCGCTGCTGTTCAGATTTATTCTGAAGTGCCTAAAATAGCCTTTAGGTGGCGCACTGGGCTAAAAGGACAACAGGCCTCTTTTGTCAGCCATGTGTTCACGATGATGCCGTTTTCTAACTATCCCTTCAATACACTAAATGTGGCCTAGCTGATCAGAGATAACCTAATGTGCTTTTTCCCCTCAGTGAGCAGATACAAAAAGGAAAATCCAAATGAAATAGGGAGGAAGAGGAAAACTGAGATATTTAAAGCTGCTACAAAATTAATTTAGTTGGCACGTAATGCTTGTCAAGTATTGTGCTGTTACTTACTAAAGCTGTCATCTTTGACCGAGTTTTTTCTAAAATACTTCAGAGTAATTAAAAAAATTTACTACTTGTGACACTGAAAAATGAAAAAAGGCACATGAAAATCCAGCAGAATTTTTCCATAACTATCTTTACTCAATATGTGTCAAAAACATTTAAATAAATAATTACAAATCTCACCCAGAAAGTAGTACGCTATTATTAAATGGCACATTTACTTTCTAAACAAAATTACAATTAAAATAGTGATGTCAAAAAAATGAAGCTGCCCCATTACTCACAGTTAGATGATGGTTTTTTGTTTTTTTGTTTTTTTTTATGAAAATGCTTGTGAGGCTGGTGATGAAGAGCGGGTCAATTTGCTGGTGGAGATGGCTGATCAGTGGCCTGGTGCTAGGCAAGGCTGTCAGTCTTCTCTGTCCAAATCATGTGTTCCTCTGCTACAGTGTTTGGAGAGGAGGGGAAGGGGAAGAGAGAGGGGGGGAGAAAAGACAAAGACAAATCTTAATGCCACATTCTGCCTGTCGATGTTGCCACTCCCTTAATGAACCCAGAGCCACAGTAACAGGAATATCTGCCACAGACGTGCTGCAACAGATGTGTGAAGAGTTTTTACGGCAAAGCGAGTGGACGTTTCTGTGATCACATGACTTCAAAATCACAAATCAAGGTTGAAAATGATTTTGCCTTTGGTGCCAGTTTTTTTTTCTCTCTCTCTCTCTCTCTCTCAACTGCAGGATAACAAAGCCACACCCTTGTCAAAAAAATAAAAAAAATCTTACATTCTCCAAAATTTTAAGGGTGGCCTTTTGTTTAAAGAATGATTTTGAACGAATCTAAATCATGATAGGTTTATCCTTAGTCCAAAATGTAACCCGTGTAACACTGCATACAGATGTGGAGCAAATTTAGGCTGTAATATAATGGAGATGAGACAAATATTAAACATGCAAGGCTTTCACTGGAAATCACAAGAAAGGCATTCAACAGCATGAGGCATGTGACGTGCTGGTTTGGTGACGCCAAGAAAGCCTGACACAGTCGCTCTTCTACTCGGCAAACGCATTAGCACGCAAATGTTTGACCCCAAAAACTGGCAACAAAGACGGTGTAAGATAAACCACAGCGTACTAACACATCACTTAGAGTCAGGCAAGTTGGGAAAATACATAAAAGCAGGGGAAAAATCATTTTCAGACACGTTCCTTTTTATTAATGTCACATTGTTCAGAATACATTAAAGTACTACAACCAGTGAAGCCTTAAAAGTATCTGGAAATTACACACTTATCATTAATGTGGGTTCAGTTTGACCTGACACTCTTAAATGTTTTTTGTTTTTTTTTGTGGGGTAAATTGAATATGAAAAAAAACAACACATTTGGTTCCACTTCCATTTGCCACAACACTAAATTGAAGTGCTCTCTTTCTGAAATGCCAGGAACCACACCGGGCTGCTGAGTAACCAGAATGGGGCTGGGATTTGACCAGACCTGCACATTAGTGTTGACAAATTATTCTTTCACTGCTCTCGAGAAGTTCTAAAGAAGAACCCAACAACGTCGTGCAGTCTGGTAAATTAATGTATCTATATTAGATTTTTCTGTGGCAAGGTAACAGATATATTTTAGGCAATGGATGTGCCTCAAGGAGGATACGCTCTTTCCATGCCGTGAAGAATAATACCTTGGAGAAAAGCAAAGGTGAAAATGTTCAAACATAAAGGATTCTGTTCACTTGGTCACCCTGAGTTCACATGCTCCGCTCTGAGAAGTTCTGAATTCACTGCACCTATGTGCGTTTCCTGAAAAGTGCTTCTCATGTAGCATAATTGAGGCAGACAAGTAATGGCGTGTATAACAGCAGAGGGTAATCACTCTAAACTGAGATGGATCATTCTGTGTCACAGCAAACAACCACAAATGCACGGTTGGTCAAGACCAAAGGACGCCTCAAAGTAAAATCCTTAACTATGACATTTTCATACAATTCTTGCTATTACAGCTCTGTAATTAAGCTTAAATTAACCATGTACACCAAACCTTGAGAATGTCTATCTTAAAGATTACTGATTTCTATTTTTCTTTGAGATCTTCTGAATCTAACTTTCTTTTTAAGGACTTTAATGGCTCCGTATCAGTTTATCCCTAAGCCAATTTGTTCCCACCATTTTGTGCCAACTGTAAATAAATCACTTCATAGCCATGCAAATAAAACCACAACGAATCTCTTGATTTTTCCATGTAGTGGGGTTGGGCGATATGATGATACTAGATCGCAAAGAATTAGAAAGCGCAGACGAGTTGCCAAAGCAGATAGAGTGAGAGAGAGAGGCCATGTGTGAAGCACATTTTACACAGCTTAGCTCTATACTGCTGGTCTGACACACCAGTTTCACTTTTCTCTTTTTTCTGCAGATTCACAAAGTAACTAAAGTATAAAAAGAAATAGTGATCTCAATAAATAGAATGGTAGTGAAGTATTAGTATGGTTAGCCTCAATGTTTGAAAATAAAATTATCACTGAAGCCATCTTCAGCTACCTTCCTATTAAAAACTCTCAGTTTCTTGGTTGTTAATCAACCACATCGTGTCAAACGCGTACCTGCAGATGCGAGCTCAGCGTGAATATTTTAATCACCATAGAGCCCCAAGTTTTTAATACAGCTCCACTTTTCACCTTACAAATGTGCAAATAAGGCATTCTGAAGACATCTTAGCCATACAAGCAAAAGTAAACTACAAGAATAATCGCCTCCTCTAGCAGATGCTAACTACATAGCTGTCAATGCTAAATCACAGTAAGAAAACATTTCTCAATTTGGCTTGACTGCTAAACTTGTTGCAGTTTGTCAAGAGTTATAGTTGGACTACAGACTTTGTATCAGTGTATTTTTGGCAGGACAACCAGAATGAGTACATGACGGTTTATGTCTCCATTTTCAAACATAAACACAGTAAAACCTCAGTAAGGGTCTTTACCATGTTTAAACCACTGTGACCTTCACATAGCATTCTTTAAATCCAAATAAAACACCTTAAGGTGAACCGCTCTTAATGGTGGGCACATTCTGTGTTCACAGTGAAGAAGCATTTTTTCTACTACAGATATGTAATGTAGAAGATATTGATGAAAGTAATACCATGGTGAAAAAATAACTTTAACTTTAACTGCTGCTAACTATGTCTTTTCTAAAGATAAACTGATCATTTTGATGAGTTTGAAAAGTGTCATAATATTGATATATACTGTTACATCCCTGTTAAGTAGAAAATGTGAACTTTAACTAAGCTTTGGTGTTACTCAAAAAAATAAAAATAAAAGAATTCTGAGTTAGGTATAATTTTTTGAAACATGCCAACATAAGAAATGTCACTTATGCTTGACGCAATTTGTCATTTGCATGCAACCGTTTCAAATTTGTTTAGAAAATGTTTGGGCTTTTTATGCAGGGGATTCTTATTTTAGAGGGAAATTTTATTTATATACCTTTTTGGCCTATGCTCCTCCCTTACCGTACAGTATTTTCATTATTTATGAAGATAAATACTAGTAAACATGTTCAAAATAAACTAAGAGTTTAATCGTGTAGCATATGTTTTGCTCAAAACCTGTAAAAATCTGGTGCAACTGTACTGTTGAATACAATTTTTCTACCACTAGTCAGAACTAATTTTCATGTGAAGATTTGGGTATGAAAAAAACATGCAAAAAAAAATCTGGTTGCACAGCATAAAATCTCATTTGTTTAAACAAAAATAAAATGTGACAGTTTCTCTGATAAAGCATCAGTTTTGAATCCATCACAAAATCAAGGGATCACAAGATTATCCCTACTTATGCTGCAGATTTTATCCTTTACTGCAATTATTTTGCCAATTTGTATCGCCGTTTGATTCCCACCATTAGGAATTAGAAACCATATACGTAGCTAAAGTGTTTTAGAGTGTTTTCTTAATAAGTTTTTATTTTTGATCAATTGTAATGAGAATAAGCTTTATTGGCAGAGTTGAATAATTAATATATTATATTAAAAACTGGGGTTAGGCATTTATTTGTCATTTATTATATTAAGATTGTTGAATTATTATTTTCACAATAATTGCCAACTTATGATGTTTAAAACCTCCAAAACTGTCTGTATTGTCGGAATTACTATTTTTTTTTATTATTTTCTCCACTGTTTGTTCAATGAGGGTATCAATGAATATCAATAAATTTAAAAATATGATTAAATGCAGTTACTGGTTTCCAAAAGAGGCACATAACAAATGGGAATGGTTTCCAGTTTGTGGTGCTATGATTGCTGTGCCTATAAAAAATAAGTAATAAATAGTTCTTATCGTCACTTTTGTCATTATCACATCAGTAATAAAATATTGTAATAAAATTTTAAACTCATATTGCCTACCTCTATTAATAAACATGACAAATTTAGATTTAAAATGATTTCCATACAACTAAGGAGTGTTAATATATTTGGAGCAATGCCCGTCTCATTTCCTGTTAGAAACAATATACAAAGAGTACTAATTTTGAATTAAAAAATTGTTCATTTACAATTTTATTAAACACAACAACACACTATTTATACCCTTCTCAATATCCAGTGGAACAGTCAGTCAAACTATTGCCATAATTGCTAGCCAGCTGTTTGCTTGTGCTCACTTGCACTTTGACAATTTATCTTTGTTGATCAGTTCCAGATGTTTGAGGGTGGGAGGCCACCCTTAAAGTTTGTACAGAAAAAAAATAAATAAATTAAATAGTTATTCACCATACTTTTAAGTACATGGGTATAAAATGGTTTGTATTCAATTAGAAACAAGCAAGAAGGGATGAAATCTCAATGAGTATGAATTAATATTGAGGCATTTTACTATGTGTGTTAATATTTTAAATGTACATTGTAAAAGGGTGAATAAAGGTAAAACACTCTTTCTGTAACCCGTATTTCAGATCTATACGTCCAGAAGATAAAAATCTTTCCTTTCACATTGAAGTGGTACTATTGGGCCGCTCTTTCACATTAGTATTTTTCACAGTCAGAAAGAAATACTTTTCCACATTAAAAGATTGCTGTTAAGCTTAGATCTTCAATGATATGAATGGTTCAGGACTTAACACTGAATATTATATACAACTGAAGCCTTTACTCTATTGGTAAAGTAAAAACTTTCGTTTTTTTGTTTTGTTTTTCAAAAACGTTTTCTAAAATCTGACCTTGTGTTATTATCATGACCCTAACATTGCATTTTGTCTTATCTCATACGCTGCGTGTATTGTTACACCTCTAATGAATAACAAAAAAAGAATTCAAAGTCTGAACCGAACAGGGAAAAAAAGCCCAAATTTTAATAACATCACTGTTTTAAACGACCTACGAACTTCTCCCCCATTGCGGAAATGGTTTTCATTTATTTTCTTGTGAAAATCAAACAAATAAAAATATTATATTTTGTAGCCCTTTGTGTAGTCATCCTACACATATTTAGTTAAATACCAAAATCTATCCCCAACAGTAAATATTTGACCTTTTTACTTTCCCTGCAGGGGTTAACTTAAGATGCAACTGTATCCTGCTGCCACTGACCCTTTATTCTTTGTTTTTTTTGTTTTTGACAATGCAAACATGTGTGTAGGCGTGTGTGTGTGCGTGTATATATATTCCCAGTTTGGCTTTCCTTTCCCATCCAGACATGTAGATTCACCTGCCTGAGGGGTAAAGTGAGGTGAAAGCTGGCAACAAAGGAGCAGGCCAGGGGAAGGCAGGCTACTGTTGCCCAGACTGCCACTCACAACAGTGGTTCCATTTTAGCCGTGACACAGTGGGTGAGCAGCAGCCAGCGCCTACCTGCAGTGAATTCTAATCAGCCCAGGGGTCTGCCTCTCCACCCTCCCCTCCTGTACCCTGCCTCGGACTAAAGGGGCTGATGATCCTTCAAAATTAATTAGATCCTCGTAGGAGGCGGCCATTTTCTCTCACTTGCCAATAGAAAACAGTATAGAAAGAAAAGAAATTTGGAAATCGAACTTAATTCCACATGTTTGCACCCCTCGGCACGCTGTATTGATTTTTCCCTCCGTTTGTGTCTCTACCTGCTTCCTGTTTCATGGTGTCTAAACTCTTGCTCCATACGTCTACGTGTCCGTCCGTGCCCCCCCCCCAAATACCCTCTCCTTTTTTTGTCTCTTTCCTTACAAACCTTCCCCAACGACCCCCACTCACCCCACGCCTCTCTAGCTGCGTCTATGCTCTCCCAGCTCTGTGTCTGCCTCTGTGGAGTTTACTGTCAATAAATCCCCAGAGGTCAGTTTTGTCTGCTGGAAATCAGACACAATGCTTCAGACCGCCCCAATGCAATGCATGCTCCGCTGCTGCCACCACAACAAAAGGCTGAGGAGGGGCGGAGGACGGGGAGGAGAGGGAGAAGGGGGGTGAGAGACACACACACACACAAAAAAAAGAAATTAAGACAGGACGGGGATTGCAACTTCACCAGCCAGACTCCAGGTTAATCAGTTGCCTGCATTAGGTGACAAGCTCCTGAAATACGCTGCATCAAATTGGACATTAGTTAATCAAGAAGCGGGGGGGAGATTGGGGGTTAAAATGGTGAGGATGGGGGATGGGTCTGAAAAGAGACACATGAGGCCCGATTATGAAAGGAGCGGTATCAGCCACGTGAATAATGTACATGTTGAATATGCAAATAATGCTTACAGCGCACAAACACTACGGGCATATATTCAAGGGGCCTTGTACATTTAAATCTAGGGACAAAGGGGCCACAGGGCACCGTGGAGAAACTCGTGTCTTCGCCTGTGCACGCGGCATCTCCGTGGATCCGATGGAGACCTACACACATGAAGAGTGTTGTGTTGAAGTTTTTGCTTGCAGCCTCCACTATACCTACTCTTCTGTTTGAAGAGTAATAACTCATTTCAGTCTTCTATCCAGGCAAAATCAAGCTGTCTCACTTTGGGATCCAGTGCAACTCAGTGCACTGTGTAAATATATAAAGCACGGATACTTTGAAATGTTCAGCAATAAGGGTGCAGATTTGATAGGGGATAGAAGAGGGCGTGTTTGATAAAGGTACGCTATGTTCACCTGACAAACAGTATCCAGGCACAACTCAGTGTTATCACTAATGTCTCCTAAAAAAAGTTGGAAAAAAATCTAATTAAATGTCAAAGAACATTGAAGGATCGCAGCTCTCCTCTATTTACACCATAATAATTTATTAAAAATTATTCATCTCCAGCCAACAAAGTTGTGATTGCTGATTAAATCGAAGTAATTCAGAGCACCGTGTGTCTTATTACCTTTGAGTGTTTCTCTATAATGCTGTGAAGCACTTAACACTTAAGTAATGCATCTAACTCGTATACGCTACAGGAAAAAAAAAAGGCAGCAGAAAACAAATCGCAGTGTCAAGATTTAATTGATTTGCCTTTACAGCAGACGCTTGAAAATCATCAACAAGAACACGTAGGCTGCTGACAAGAGAAGCCAACATGTTCACACAACATTTACATTTTTCTTTTTTCATTTCTACTTCTCCTTTGGCTGAAACCTTAGGGGGCGTCACTAAAGCTATAGTTTTCAATAAATTAAACAGTGATCTCTTCTGGTTTGAAAGAAATTTTGCAAACACTCCTACAAACTGGAATTTTATGAGCTTTAAAAATAAGAGGATGGAAGAGAAGGGCCAACCTTCAAAACTTTAGTTTAAACACACACAAACAAAAATAATTCATTTAGCAAATTCACATGAATAAATGCCCTCCTCCACTTCGGTCAGGGTGTCATGCAGTAATTACACCAGAGAAATGTTATGACCACTGTTAAGCTCAAAGTGCTTGAGTGACCAGTATTATGATTGTGCTTTTCTCTGCATCAGAGGGACGCGTGCTAACGCCGTAAAGCACCCTAAATTTAATCTGACTGTTCGCGATTAGTTCCACTGCCAATAAAACGTCTCAAACAGAAAAGCAGATTAATTTGTTAAGGCATTCGGTCCGACAGAAAAGCGCTCATTGTGACAGGATGTGAGGCTTTCAAATGAATTCCTGAAGCATATAATAATAATAAACACTTCAAAACATTACGCAAGTTGAAGACAGTTAAAGTAATACATATATATAAATATATATATATATATATATATTTTTTTATCAGAACAGCTTTTTTCTGCATCTTCATTTTATGGAAAGAACACATTCACCATGACCTGTTATCCACAGCAGCTTCATTGTGCTTTGACATTTAGGGGGATAATACACTTTTCAAGTCAAAGTCCATATAAATACTGAAGAATCGGTGCCATCAGAGAAATTCTCTCTCTGCTTTTAATGAAGACTCATCTAGTACCAGAAAACAAACAGCCCGCTCTGGCACAGGGCCATTTAAATTAAAGATTGTGCGTTGCTTTGGTGATGGAACAGAGAGGCATTTGACCAAAAAAAATCTTAAGAGTTGGCAAATGGCTGCGCTTTTGATAATGAGCATTTGACCAAAAATGAAACATCTCACTACTCATATGACAAACTCCAAATACACCTCTGAGCCCCCCACCACCCCCGAAGTGATTAATGTTAAATTCAAGAGTTATCGTTTAGGCACAAGAGTCCGCCTCTCTACAGCTACTACACAAGTCAAGGGCATTTTGGCTCTCTAAAGCGAGACCTCACAGGCCAATAAGAGGTCTTCATGGACCTACACAGGTGCTTATGGAGGAGATTTCTATCCATTACTGGTTATTACAGTAATGAGTATGGGTGTGACCATACACCCAGCTCAAATCATGAGATGATGCAGAATGTTGTGTTTGGGACAATGAGATCAAGTGAGATTTTATTGATATTTTTGTGGAAATATTTTATTTGGAAACTAAATGTTTTGTAAGTTTTGTCCTGTAATCAGGTTCTGGACAAAAATATCTCAGCCATGTTTAAGTTTTTTAATGCTCATGTCAGTCTAGTGTGCTTTTATTACCAAATAATAATACACATTAAAACGTGGGAAATAGCCTTTTATTGCATCCTTTAATCCAGATGCTAGTTTTAGCACTGTTAGCAGTTAATGGTTAGCCGTATTTTCACGGTGCTAACAGATCGTTATTGTGGTGGCTTCGTCATTGCTTACGTAACCAGGCATTGTCAGGAAAACCAGATGAGCAATCGTTATTAGCCAACTGTCTACACAAAAGGCCAACTCAACAGGGATTTTTATTTTCTTATTTCAAAATAAGAGCCTCAAATATGAATCCACAAAGTTACACTTATTCATTTTGAGATCTCACAACAAAAGCTTAGGCCAGACAAACAAAATAACATTTTGAAGGCAACTGTAGTGCTTTGAAAGACAGACTTCACTTTGTTGAGAAAAATTGTGATGTTTTGGTATCTCCACATCTTGTGCCTTAAGAGCTTGTCACACACCTACTAATAAATACACATGGCCAGTTTACTACTATCAAGACATATCAAGGTTTTAAAAAGTTACAGATTAAAAGCTGATATAATTTTATGGTACACCATTACTACAGTTAAAGGTCCTACAAATGGTGCCAGAATATGTTCCAGTGTGACAGAGTTTGAGGCATAGAGTAAATGCAGTGCTTCCCCACTTCCATCTGATGCAGGCAGAAAAAAAAGCTTAAAATTTGATAGCAAATTTTATCGGTACTTATAGCAGAAACCATAAAAATTACAACAAAAGGTATTTTGAAAGAATTGTCATAGTTCTACTGTCAGCACAAATACAAATACTGGTCTAAAATGAAATGTAATATATGAATTAATTGTTGCCCTCATGAAAGCAAAACTTAAAAAAAGGAGTTCCCAGACCATGTTAATATTTTGGTCCCTCTAATATAAATTTAGGCTTAATGTTTTCAAGATAAATAATGTAATATGATATTATATATTTTTTACTTGATGATGATAAATTATATGATAATAGACCATCCTAAGCATGTCTGTAAAGCAACAGACTGCAGGCTAGCCATCCATTCAGACAGCTTGACAAATTAACCAGAGAAAATCTGTTTGTTAAAGTATTATCATTGAATGAAGAGCAAAATTTCACACAGGCTATTATATTCTGTATTTTGCTTAAGTCCATATATCAAGATTGTAAAGGTTAATGTTACTGGTAGCACTATTACAACCATTACAATTCATTTGTTAAGTTATTTAGTACTCCTGTTTATAAACAAAAAGTGACAGGATCACATTAAATATTTGTGCTTCAAACTTAGTGTAAATGTCACAAAACTGCTGTATTTTCCTCTCAAAGTTGTTATATTGTGAGAATCCCGTACTGGCTCATGCCAGTTGCCACCATGTAACATTTCAAGTTTGATAAAAAAAAAAAACAAAAAAAAACTATTACAGTAAGCAGGACCTCATGAAGTAAATTGTGCAGTACAGAGGGGACGTAAGGCCTTCATATCTTATAAAGGAAACAAAGTGTCTTCTGACTCTGTGTCCTTAGGAGATAAATGAGCAGAAAAGGCGCTTTGTGCTGATTAAATAAAAGACAATGTGTAGCTTTTGGTAATGGGCGAGTTCGTCTTGCACCATGGAGAACAGCACAGCCTCTGAACATGGTCAGTTCTTAAATGGTCACTGGAAATAAAAAAGTATTGATGTTGCAACAAGTTTTATAACCGCACCGTCATTGATAAGACACGCATACATAAGTGAACAATTGTTTTCTATCACTACTTGACAAAGACAATCCGAATACACGTCACACCATGCTGGTTGTAATCTGACAGGCAGCTTCGCCACCAATAGCAAATCTGCATTACTCTGCCACTTTGTGAATGTGATTGTAAGCAGATTCAGGAGTTTAGTGCCATGTGTTTCACCAGCAGCTGCACGAGGGTCCACCGGCTCGTGCTCCCTCGTGCAGCTGCCGCGAGGAGCTGAGCATTCACAAACGCACAGGGGTGGGGAGGCATCAAGCAGCACAAGCTCAATCCTGAAGTTCTAGCCGCATGTCTTGGGTTCAAGGTTCAGCTTCCTGAACACGAAACTGTCAATATTTGGCAGCTGAAAGGATTCTGGCAGACTTACAATGTTACTCCAATTGTTGCATTTTAGAGGAAAATGGAACAAATATGGTGAAAAAAAATATAAAATTTATGACGTTGCATTACCTCTGAGTGTATCATCTATACAAATTTCATTAGAATGAGGAAAAAGTTGAGAAATAATTACTATTACTTTAAGGAGAGATGCCTTTGCTTCCTTTAATATGTTTTTTATATGCAGACAATATTTATAGCCTAAAAAAATCTTTTAGTTGCACACTTGAGTGTCGTTAACCTACAATAGTTTGTACATTTTGTACATGCACATTTCCCCTAATATGTGGGTAAGATATTAAATCTGAAGGATTTAATACAAACACTCTGTGCTTACTTTGAGCCATATGGAGGTTAGCACTGTTTAGTGTATTTATAGTCCGGCAAGCTGTTGTGCAGTAAATACAGATTATATATGTCTCAACAGCTCACTTGACAAATGACATCTAAAAGTATAACGCTGACACACTGAAACACAACCGAGCAACACTGAACCCTATACACACCGTGCTGCTACGTCTGGGTCAGTGGTCCGCAGCCTGGCTGAGAAACACTGTGTAGGTTAGGTCTGTCGAACCGCGCACAAGTTGGCACAAAATGAAGGTTTCCGGTTATTCCGGCAAGGCGTGGCAATCTAAGCACACTGAGAAAGTTGATCCAGCCAGCACCGTGTTGCAAAACAAACTTAGGCAAGTCAACTAAGGAATTTCGCAAGAAATGAGAAATAAAGGCCAAAAACAATTTTCCTCCACACTAATTTCAGCAAGACTGATAGTGGATCGGGTAATGCCGAAGTTCAAGCACAGTGGAAGGAAGACATTGTTTGAAAGTGAAATGTCCATGCAGAGCACACACTTGATAGATGTGCCATAGAAATTAGGCTTTAATAAGGACAATAAGGTCATTCAGCTAAAGAGAGCGTCGCCTCTCAGAGGGCACCTGTGACATGTAGCACAACCAGGCTGAAGGAATAATGAAAGGAGCACAGTCAATACATACACCTCTGCAGAAAAATAATGAACACACAAGGCCTGGAAACGCCTGATAAAACATTACTTTTTACACTTGAGTCACATGTACCAAGACCGAATCAGTAAGTGTTTTCATTTACTCACAATCATACAACTGAAGGAAGCATTTTTTTAACAATAGATTGAAAATAACTAATGCTAAATAACGACGCCGTCTGCCTTTAAAGCTTTTGTCGTTGCTCTATTGTAAAACGCTGGGCCTAGCTTCGTTTCCCAGGGAGATTTGCTCTCAGGGTTGAACCTGTTATTACTAGCTGCCACAAAAACAGCAGGAAAACTATGTTGGACTGACTAGTCAGGGTTGCATTACAAGTTATATGGCATATTACAAAAGTTGTGTACCCTGCCAATTATCATTCCATGTTGGACTCAGACGACATCACAGCGCTCTTCTTATGCCTCGCAAAAGTATTCATACTTTATGAGCTTTTTCACATTTTATCACGTTACAGCTATGACTTTAAATGTTTTTATTGTGATTTTATGTGATAGATCAACATAAAGTGGCTCAGACATCAGAAGTGGAAGAATATGACACAAGCTTTTCAATTTTATTTTAGATTTCTATTTTTTTTTTTGCTGATAAAATCTGAAAGGTGCGGCATGGTTTTATTCTGTATTTAGTGGGTCACAAGTTGATGCATTCCAGCTGAACAGCTATAGGGGCCTATTGCAGCTTTTCAGACTTGGAAATGTAAATTTGTGCCAAGTCTTCATTTCAAATTCTCTCAAAAAATGTAAGATTGGATAGAAAGTGTCTCTTAGCACAATTTTCAAGTCTTATGTTCATATAAGAACTTCTCAGTCTAAATGTGGATCAAAACCATTTCATTGTAGCTTCAACTGTAAGTTTAGGGTTGTTATCTAGCTGGAAGTGGGACCTCTTCTCTAGAATAACTCTAGAAGACTTTTGAAACCGCTAACGTGTTTTCTTCTGGTGTTCTTCAATATTCTGTCCGTCCTTATATCAACTCTGACCTGATTAACAATCTTTGCTGAAGAAAAGCATCCACCGTATTTCAAGGAAGCAAATGGTGTGTCAGGATGATGTGCAGTGTACGTTTTTCCACCAAGCACAGAGTTTTCACATTTTAAGCCAGAAAGTTCAGCATTAGTCTCAGAGGATACATATAGATCATTTTCGCAACTACACAAATTTTTCTGTTGGTCTGTCACACACTGTTCAAATAAAATCTATGAAGTTCAGGATTGTAACATTATAGCATGTAAAACAAGTTATAAATACCTTCAATTAAAAACTAAATGAACAAAAAAGTTTGGTAATACTCCCTTAATATTAAAATATATTAACAGAAGCCAAAGCGTCTCTCCACACGATATGTCCAGTGTATTTAGTAGTAATTCTCATTTCTTAACCTTTAATTTAGGTCAGTGCTTGTTACACATATTTTACCATTTTTCTTTTAGAAAAATGTGCTTACCAGTACAATGACCTGTCACTGACGAATATCAAAGTGGTTACCATTTCCCATAACCGTACTTAGACCTCGCCACTTTACTTCTTATCAGTGTATTGCCAGCAACATTTCTCACCGTCACTTTTCTTCCTATTATGATGTGTTCTGGTTTGGTTTGTCCTCTGATTTGCTCCATGAGCAGAAACAGTTACTACAGAGGAACAGAGTGACCTCATGTAGTTAAGAGATAATACAACTGCTCAACACTCTGTTTATAAGATAATCATCTTGGCCTTTAGTCTTCCTAATGCCTATGACCTGTTGGTCAGTTTGGCATGTTGAATGGAGCAGAAACATTTTCTTTAAAAGGAACAATCTGTAGTTTATGAGCATGGAAGTGAAACCTAAGCCAACCAGCTTTTGCTGCTAATGTTACTATAAAAATCCCACAGCATGGCTGGGACTATTTTCAGCAGGTCATATTAAATATAGGATACTTCATTTGTACTGTCATGGTTAGATAGAGGCTCTGAAAGGCTTTATTTTTACATAGATTTTTAAGTAATCTTTTTTTACCAATAGGGATTTGTTTTGAGTAAACCTACAGTAATAGAGTATGTTTAATGGACACATCCTAATATCTCTGTAACCGTCTTCTTCTTTTTTGTGTGTAAGCCTGGTGACCTGCGTTCCTGTTAAAGCATGTTGGAATACGGTTGACTGAGCCTGAACCGGAGTGAGAAAGGGAAAAAATACAATGTGAATGAATGAATGAATTAAAGAATGAATGATGAGACGACTGTAGCCAGGAGCGAAGCCCAGGACAGTTAAAGGCTGCAAAGGACATTTTGTCTTGAAGCATTCATTAACCTATTCATAAAAAACCACAAGAAAAACCTAAGCTTAATCTTAGTTTATATAGCAGATGCTTCAGTTTTATTCAAAGCTCCGACGTGCCACCGAAGCTACAACAAATATTTTTTTGTGCTAAAAGCACCTTAAACGTTAAATGAAGCTCGACATGTGGACTGCATCTACTTTGAAAATGCAACGCAGGTGATACCATTGCCACTTCAACAATCACACTGTTTCATTTTTTCTCTCTCTAATTACTCCAAAATGTCAAAGCCATTGTTCAACATGCCTAGATGCTTTGATAAAACAGAATATTTGTGTTGGCATTTGTTTGTTGTTTATCAGGTTAGACGTGAGGCTCCTTTGTCACCTGCACCAACCGTTGAAATTCAAAACTTTGATGGAAACAAATAAGTTGTGTGTTTTTTTTTTTTTTCATCTTTAAAATGTATTTCACACCATCAAAGGTGAATTGCTAATTCTCTAAATGTAAAGGATGTGGATTTGTAGCTCTGATCTGGATGAGACGCTATGTAAATAAGAAGCAACAATTTGTGAAGAACAGTCTGTTTAATTCTGTGTGTCAGTGCTTTTTGTGGTGTCCCATTAATGTATCAGTTACATATTCAAAATCCCCTTCATTTCTTTACATATTTCCTGATGATTCAAGTATTTTACAACTTTTGAATCTAATCTCATCTGACATTGACATGACAAAAAAAATTCTGAAAAAGAAGAAAATTGCTGCTACACTTGTAATAAAACAGTATTTGAGTATGACAAAAACTTAAATACAGATAAAAAATAAAGGGCATCAACTAGAAAGAGTTCAAGAAAATCAACTGATGTGAAAATTAATCACAAAATGTCCATATTAATCATATAAAAAAAATAAAATGTCCAAAATGCTTTGGTCATGCACATAATAAATCAAAATGTATTTTTCTTCTATCTTGTTCTTTGGTGTTACCATGTGTAAGTTGTGTGTGGACATACAGGGATACACTTACATTTATTATATCCACTGTATTTACCACCACAAAATAGTTATTCATGATTATTCACAAACTTTGTAAACAAACATTTTAGTGTATTTTTACGATCAAAATGTTACATATCTTTTTACATTTAGTTCAAATTAAACTGGTTCTTAATAATGTAAAGAACAAACAGTTGCAGAAAAATACTGTAAAATAATTATATTAATAGAGAGGTTGGTTAAAATTAACATTTTGACCTATATAAGCTATTTTGTGTATTTATGTATTTGCCTATCTGATATTCTGATAGTGGTTGATTTGTAACCCTAGTGATATGTGTAAAAGTCTTTTCAAATCCTTTTTTAAGCATACAGTGTTTGTAAAATTTTGGTCACCTTGTCTTATGAGTTTGCATTTACACGTTTGAAAACTATTGTCAACTTAAAACACACGCACAACAAGTTTCATTCAGCTTATGGTAATTGAAGTAGATTTTGAAGAAAAAATCTAAATACAAGCTTGTTGGAGAATTAACACCTACAGATATTTCAATTATGCTGCCAGTAAAAATCTAAATATAAAATATTAATAGGATGTTTTGTTTTTTTTTTACACATTTCTCATACTGATCTATGAACTGAGACACACTGTGCACAGTCAGAAATTTTAGCCTACTATAAGTTCAAAGAAAACAAAAAATATATGTAAAGCAACATGAAAGAAGAGAATAGACAGCTTAACTTGTCTTTAAAACATAAAGAAGTAGATTAATCTTATAATAAATGCTTTCAATAGTTCCCTCTTCAACCATGCAGTAAGCACGCCCTCACTTGCGAAAAACATATGGGCAGCAGGGTGAACTGAGGACACACATGCACCTTGGCACACATACAACTTTGCTGTTAGAATCCAAGATACATTTTCACATCATTTGAATACTAAGGCATTGCGTTTATCTTTAAAGAGCGAAAATGCAGACTTAAAAGCTCATTTCTGCCATACAGAAATAGGAAAAACAGAGACAATGTTTTTTGTTTTTCAACTTCTGGAAAACTGAAACAAAATGCGCTTGTTGTAAAAAAATCTTCAGGTCAAGTTGCAACACGACCTGAATTTTAATGAATCCAACCCTGCAGATATACAGAAGTACAGATCAACAGTCTGTTAGTAATTTTATCATAGGTAATGGAAATTCATGGTCACTTCCTCTTTGATGTGTAATTAAAGTGAATGCGCTGTACCGAACGACCATCAAAACAAAGCGTCAAATTAAACTTCAAATGACTTTAAAACTTTAAGTCCTTTTTTGAAATGCTAGATATGAACGACGTACTTCATAGGAACAAAAACCGACCTAAATGGGTGTATTTACGTGTTGCGCTTTCTTTTGTCTTTGTTCCGAGATCCCAAACAGTCTTACCAACAAAAGAAAGGAGGACCGTATCCACCTTCCAGCTTTTTGGGAATTGTAACTGTGTTTCATAAGACGCCATAAAATTTTAGAAGTGAACAAAAGCTTCCTGACAACTGGCTGGCACATTCGCAAATACTTATTCAGTCTCAGTGTGTGCTTTCATTACGCATTCCTGCGATACTTGCAGGGAGAGAAGATTCCAAACAAAAGTCCCCTTAAAATCAAAAAGCATGCCATGTAGTTAGTCAGTTTTCCACTTTCTCCATGATCTTAAAGTTACAGAGCTGCTAATATTAATTTAAGATTAAAAATATTTCTTTTCATAATTGATCTTTTGGATCCTCAGTGGAAATTAATTAAAAAAGGTGAATGTTTTTTTTATTTTATTTCCCTTTTCAGTGGAATGAATATACCAAATTTCTTCCTGAAAGCATACAAGGTTTTTTTCAGCTTTATAACTGGAGCGTAATAGTTGGACAGAAAACAAATAATAATCACCTTTCACTTAAAAACAAATATATACATATATCCTGGTTTGGCCAAAACCGATAAACAAAATAGATTTTTCATGCTTGAAGGAAAGCATATTTCCTTCTGTATTTGGCTTATGGCTAGAGGGGGACTCACTCACCATGACTCATTGAATTAACATTGTTGTGTTGCATAATATAACAAAATTTACAAAGGCAGTCCATAGGAGCTCTCTGTAGGTTTTGTAACTTTGTCATTTGTAAACCCAAATAATTGTAAAGCTACAGAATACTTAAAGAAAAGCAAATTACATGTACCCGCCAGGCCAAAGGTCAATATATATATTTATAGAAAATGCACAAGAGAATTCATTCAAAGATACTTAAGTAAACTTTACTATGATCCAAGAGTACAAACTAAATAAATATGTCAAATATAATACATTTCGACGATGCTTTACTGAGAACAGGAGAACAGTGCTATGAAACTATGACCTAACATTCGGTTACATATCTGTGCTTTAACCCTTTGTCCCTGCAGTGAGCCGTGAGAATCAGAACACATTTTTTGTAAGATTAATCATCTACAGTTTATAATTAGAAATGCACCGGTCAATCAACACGCAATCGGAATCAGACGATCTTTCCCCAAATCAGCTTTGATTGGGCAAATTCAGAAAAAATAAGCTATTTTTTCCAATAGAATAAATGAATCCATTTTTTTTTAAATCCCATTCTTTTTTATTCATTAACAAATAAACCAACAAACAGTAAATTGCCCTTTGATGCACTTTTTTAACTAAAAAAATAATAATAACATAAAAATAATCAGATGACAGTTCATGACATATATTTCGATGAATGAATGGGGATAATGTTGTAATTCCTTCATTTTCTGTCATATCCAAAAATACTTGCTCTATCATAAAACCAGCAGCTCATTTTTCCTCTTTTATGTGTAATAGTCCTATACAAGAAAAAAAAAAATCTAAGTCAGTAAAAGAAACCCTGAAATTGGTAATGCCACGGAAAAAGCCTGATTGGTGCATCTCTAATATAAATGCACATCAGCCTAACTATGATGGGTTATATTGTTATCATGGAAAAAAAGATAATTTGATCAAACTGAAATCAATGAATCAGATCCTTAAAGAAAACCAGAAATCAGTGCTACCAAGTAAAAGCTAGAACATAGAATGTCTAATTAGACGGCAAGCAAAAGATTATTTCACGTTTGTACATTTTACAAAGCTGAGACTGAAAGCATTTAATCGATGTGTCTCTTTAGAACGCTACTTGTAACTTCTGTGTCTCCTGAGAATTTACAAGAAAAAACAGATGAGAAACTTCCTGTGATTTTCTTCCACAAAAACAAATCTGTAAAGTCTATTAAAGGTTTAAGGCTACTCTGCGGTTAATTTAAGTACGTGAATTTAAGACTTCTTAACTTTACGGTATTGCACCTGAAAAATGCCTCAGTGGGCAATCTTAACAACAGACTGCTCCGGAGAAGAACGTTGTTGAGTCCACCCATTAAAAAAAAAAAAAAAGAAATAGAGAAGGATAAAGTCTGCCAGAAAACAAAAGGACCAGTTGATTACAAGCACTGTGACATTCTGGAAGCCATCCACAAAGTGGCTCGTTATATCGATGGATCTCGACTGCATTCCCAAAATGGCTGCCAAATATGTTCAACTGTGTGAGACAAAGTGCAACAATGGATTCAAGTGCAAGTCTTTTTTTTCCACATAGTGGTAAAAATTACCTTAGTGGAAAATTTGGGAATCCGAGAATTAGCTTGGTTAAACAAGACAGGTACTTAACATTTTTATTAGAGTATTATCAGAGCACGGTTCAATTTGAAGCAAAATGTAGACTTCCAAAAGTTAATTTTATTTTTTTGTGCGTGAACGTCATCTCCAAGTATTTTCACCATGTGCTGTAATAACCGAAGACCAAAATGAGCTTCAGAAAGAAAAAATAAACTCGTAAATTTAGATATGCAAGATCTAGGCCACCAGTATCACCAGGTAACAGTCTGAGCAGAGTGGCTGAATTTTGTGAGTAAACCCAGAGCCAGAGACACAGAATTGCCGAGTGACGTCTCTATCTCGTCTGTTTGGGCAACAGTGCCTCTTCAACAGCACTTAAAAAATTGTTTGGAACGCTGATCTGCCATCTGCGAGCAAGTACAGTACAAGATGATTGTTTTCTGTCCTCTCTTTCAAAAAGCACTTTATTATATGTATACTCACACGTTTTTTTTCCTCTTTTTTTTCCCAATTGAGTAAAATCCAAATGATCAGGTGGGAGAAACGTGTGAAAGCGTGACAAATATCAGTCAAAAAGCATTTCCAAACTAAAAAGGTCTGTTAACACTTTGTGACAGTTTCTTGGTCAACAATGAATTGTAAAATGAGAAACGAGGGCGACGAGTGAAAAAAAAAAGAAAAAAGGAACGTCTGAAGCCAAAACAGAAAAGTGGGATTGATTACTGGGTGTGGATTAACTGATCACCACATTCCCTCCCTCCTCCTGTTTGTAGGTGTACGGTTTCCTCTGCATGGGTCTGCTTCATATAATAATGGCTTTCCTTCATCTGAAGACACACTCTTAAATATTCATTAGTCAGGGGTGGGTCTTTTACACTGTGACACTTGAAAGGGGCCAAAAGGCAACAGCTCAAAGAAGGTGAATTTAAATACCAAGCTGGAATATAAGGATACAAACTAATGGAGCACCAGTCAATCAGCCAGAGATCGACCTTTTTCTGACCATTTTAGGCTCTAAACCTAAAACTGATGTGAGTTTTGACTAAAATAAAATAAATTAGTTAAAGATGAGGCGTTACGGCCCCCCACACAGGGTGCAATCCCAGTTTGGGGCAACCCAAGTAAATCAACATATATCTATATCTATATATATATATATATCTATATATATATATCTATATATATATATATAGATATATATATATATATATATATATTTTTTTTTTTTTAAATGGGAAACTTCCAATTAGATGTCCAATTACACAGGACTGGTGAGCCTTATGTTGTACATGGGGAAAACACTGTCAGAAATCCTAGATGTGCATCACAGGTGGTTGATAGAGTTGATCAAAAACTAAAGGGCTACTTAAAGATCTAAAAAGAACATTTTTGGCCATTTCTAGTTAAAACTAAAATAGCTAAGCTGGTCGATCCCAGGACTGAGTTATTCTACAGTGACCAGACATTCTTCAAAACATTGAAGTTTATCAAAACTTGCATTCTTTTTGTAAAAGGAAAAGAGTAATAGGAAGTCAAGCAAAATAACAAATTTATATATATATATCTGATCTTGGTCCACACTGGTTTCACTTATTCCAACTTGATTAACATACAGATTTTATCTGTGACTATCAAAGGTCCAAAAACAAGTACTTTTTGCCATTTCATGCAAATTTTTAGATCTTTAGGAAATATAGTTCCTAAAAAACTATTTAAATAAATCAAATAAAAAAAGAGAGATGCATGCAATTAGTGCAAGATCCACCACTGTATGCTTTGATGCAGAAATGGGGCTAATCTACAAAAGTAAGAACCTCTATTTTTGGCAGCGCAGCTATAAACCAACAGCACATAATTTCATGCTCGCTTTTGATTCTACTAAAACCTCAATTTGCTTTTGACGAGAATTTACAAAATCGCGTAATTATTTTTCGCTGGACACAAACAACAACATCTATGAAAGATAGATGTTTTTGTCTTCAATATATTACAGTCTTTTAAAGAATTTTTTTTAAATGAACTGAGTTCATTCACCTAAAAAAAAAATTTAAAATAATTAGAATAATTCAATTGGCCAGAAATAGCCCGATTAGTGCATTTCTAATGCAAGTACACATTAAACAAATTGGGATAAAACGGGGCACCTGATACTCACAATACAAACATTCCCAAAGCACGTAATGGCTGACTCTGTTCCAGCAGCTACTGTACACCTCTTTGTTGAGAGTCTGACATCAAGTCATGATGGCGAGAGCTTACTTACAGAGCAGACAATCACCCTCTAAGTCATCAAATGATACACTAAACAAAGGCACAGGTGGAATTTCATTGCAGATAGGAGGTTTCTGTCTCAAATAACCCACATGCGTGCATTCGCACAGTCAAATCTATAGGCTTTAAGTCACGGGACAGATTTACAACTGTCTTCATTTCAGCTCCGTGAGCAGTACGCTCGGCGCGTCCATTCAGAAAATAAACGATCCAGAGAGAAGTCTGCGATTGCAACGAGCAAATCCTATAGGACTGCAACCCGTTTACGTTGCGAAGCCACATTGTGAATGAAGGCGGAGAGAGGGAGTGATCACAACAAAATTGCGAGGAAAAAAAACGCACAATCGCGTTGTAGAAAACCTACACACGTCTATACACGGGTGCACATCTGCGCGCATTTAAAGCAAGCCAAACAAATGCATAATTAACCAAATAAATAACAAAATAACACGGATACCTGACCAATGTATGCAAGGAATGGCTTTTTAAAACCAATTAACGATTTTTAAACTTACGCTCAACTTCTCCTCAAGCTGCACTCCAGAACACATTGAAATGATGTGCATGCAGCCTACTGTAGTGAGAACATGCTGTATTCCCTCTTTATCTGACAAAGCCGAGCGCTTTGGGACAACATCTGCTCGCCTCACACGTGCACGCACACTCGAGCAACGATAAAGATGAGCAAGACTGACATGTTGCTCAGGATAAACTCCCCGTGACCCTCTCGGTGCATTTTCAACGCGTAGCCCTGTTTTTCTTTTTTTTTTTTGTATTTTAGTTTTTTTAAAAATATATATATTTATTTATTTATTTATTTTTCTTTGCGAGCAAACGTTGAAATATCTCTTTAACTTTATTTAGGAGCGCCATGATGAGCTGCAGATGTAGGGCAAAGGAATCACGAGCTGTACGCATGAATATTTCGCTCATAAAATGTATCAAAAGGTACTCCTGCAACTTTAATTACACAGGAGCGTCGCTGCACATCTGAACTGAAAGCTACGAGTTAAATTTTTTTATTTTTCTAAGATAAAGGGGCAGCACTGGCAGGCATAAGTGTTCATTCTTTTTGTATATATATAAACATGGCACCCAAATTCACCATGAGACCCAATAATAGCCCTCCTTCTCCTATCCAAATTCTAACCAGTCGCCTGAATGCATCACTTTGAGGGTAATAATTAATAACAAAAAAAATGTACCCCGCACACATCTAAGTGACAGACTTCACGCTAAATAAAGCCGAACCATACAAATGAGTACAACCAAATGTTGCAATATATATTTGGCGCAAAGTGGAGTAATAAAAAGCTAGCTACCTCAAATAACTGACCTAAAAGCCAAAATGCGCACGTCGGGCTGCCTGCCTCCAGTTGTTCCGGGGCTCAGCGTGTAAAATGTGAGCCAGCATCGCTGATGGAGAGAAAAGCCGACCTGTGGACACACTTTGACCGGAGCAGGACTCTGTGCAAATGTCCCCACATGACAGTTTAAAAGTAAAAGGAAGGGGGCTCGAGCGAAAATGACAGATGGGAAACTTGCGTCACGCCAAGAGAACGCGTTTCGGTAGTACGACCAGAAAACTCGATTTACAGGCGACTCCTATTAATGGCGTTTTATTTACAGTGGTTTTATTAAAGGTCCGCAATAATAATAATAAAAAAAGTTTATATTGTGTAACAGCCTAATTTACTGGGTTAGTAAAGCCAGCTCTAACTACATGGAAGTGTCTTGCATTTCAGGCGTGTACTCCCTGAAACTCACCGATCGGGGTTTTATTCTGTAACATGCCTTTCCACTAAATATAACAACCTACGAGCCACTGGAGCCGAAAGACCAAACCCCCCTTTCCTACTTTTTTTTCTCAAATTTCTTACCTGCACTTCGAAGCTCGTTCAAAAAAAAAGTGGCGACAGTGTTTCCCTGTTTTTCCCCCCGACGAAGCGTGTTTACTTTGCTTTTCTTCTTTCTCAGTATGTTCCTTTACTTTGTTTCATTTCTCACTTCCATCTTCTTTTCATCTCATCAATAAACACACGCTGCAGCCTACCTTCATAGAAGAGCTCGGTTCAAGTGTGCCCTCCCATTTTTTAACTATACATCGAGTACTTTGAGGGGTGGTGGTAACGGAGGGGCAGGAGGAGGGGGGGCGGTGCATGGGGAGGCGCATAGACGTAGAGGAGTAGACGCCCCGTTGGCTTCGTTGTCCAGCGGAGAAGATGCGTCAGCGCGTCCGCCATATTGCGAGTGGCAAGAAGCCCGTCAAACTGTTCTTCGAATGAATGAAACACTAAAGCTTACTTGCATCTTGGTTTTATAGATTATATATTAAAGTCTTCAATTGTGTTGCTACTAATTGGAAATGCCGAAATGAACATTTCCAAATGACATTGTGGCTAAAATTAGCTTACCTTTAATTTGCCTCTGAAAATACATGAAAGCTCTTAATTTTATTCCGTTTGGGGTATAATAAATTATCCTTAAAGTTAGTGTACCTGAGCCATTTTATTTATTTTTTGTACCCCATTTTATGCCCATTCACTGCCATTTTGACCCTTTCTACACCAATTTGATTTGGCTTCTTTCATATCATAAACATTCTTCTTTTTTATTTGCGTTGGCCATTGTGGGGTGGTAATGACAATTTGGTAAATTACAAATAAAAAATAACACATTTGTGTACTTGATGTGTCAGATAAAGCATAAGTTATGGATGATTATATAAACAAAACAAAAATAATAATGAAACATTTTTCAGTTGTTGTTTTTTTTTTTTTTAAGCATGGTTCCAACAGTAGAGATACTATGTAACTACTGGTAAGAAATTGCTATGAGGTGGGTATTAATTATGCGCTGTTATTATAAAACAATGAGGACTGTGCTATATACTTTATGTTAAAAGTGACTGTCCAGTAAATGTATATAAACAATTAAATTGTTTTGAATTTCAATTTCAATTAATCGATTTTTTAAGCGTAATAATCAAAACATCAAACAGTAATGTTTGACCTACAATAAGACCTTTGAAGCAGAGCTGTCTCGCTCGGTTCTTTTCCACTCACAAGATGGCGGCGATGCTGAAGTACGACACGGACGCTGATGCGGCGTCTACAGTCCTATGTCTATGACCAGGCACGCCTTTTCACTTGAAGCTGCCATTGGAAGCGCAGCGCACTGTCTTGGGTTGGAGCAGAAACCCGTCAACATTACAGCGCTCCAATCGCAGGGCGAAGGGGAATCACGGTGGGATCATCATGGCTCTCTGTGGGAGGTTGTGGGTAGTTGTAGTGATAGTGCTTCACTAATTCAAGTTCCTTTCACCTCCAGGGAGCGACTGTATTTATTTTACTGTTTGTATAAATTGAAAACAGTATGTAAGAGATGTTTAATAACCTACAAACCTATCCCATTTTAGCGCAGTTTTATATTTATTGAGGCGGTTTCAATGGCTGCTTGACAAATATGAATGAACTCCAAAATCTGGATCAAACGGGAACAAGAGGGGTACTGTCATCTCCACGTCCGTCATTGGTCTGAACTTCTCATTGGACACGTCCGGTGTCTGTCTAGCAAGTTAGCCGCTCCGCGGTCGCTGATTGGACGGCGGCTCCCGTCAATCCTTCCCCGGCGCACAACATGCTAGATTGTCTGCCCGTGTCTTCTACTTTCTACGCATTTCTATTTTCTCATTTATTTATTTTTTAACGTCCCGAGCTGACCTCGGGTTTACGAGCAGGGGGGGAGAAAAAATGGTGTCGGTTCACAAGTGGCCAATCAAATTTGGTAGAGTCGTGTGTTTTTTCCCCTCTCTTTTTGTTTTGTGCTGTCATTTTCAGGAAGCTTAGAGATATATGGTGTAAGAAAAAAGGAAAAAAAAAAAAAAACAGTGTCGGCTCATGTGGGATACCCTCCGCCTTAATGCCCCCCTCCCCGTCTAGACAGTGACAGGTGTGTGTGTGTTGCCCAGCTCCGAATAATGGACCACGTGGATGGGGGGAAAATACTTTGAGTAAAACCATACTATTTTCTAGTAACCACTGGTGGATGTACCTCGTGTTTTTGTTTTGTTTTGCTTTAACTCACAAAGAGGTCAACTAAGGTTAAGGCTTCACCGAGTTTCAGCATTCGGGACCTGAACTCCCTCCAAGAAAAGCTGCCCTCTTGAACTTTGCTTTGCACAGCCCTCCAGCTGAACATGAGGAGACAGGGGTGTCTCTTAAGACCATCGCCATCTCCCACTACCGTACGGGATATTCTTACGTGAGGGCACACGCTGTAGTGAGCACCCGGGGCCCTGTCTTGACTGTGCGCGCCATCTGCAGGTCTACTTGGAAGACAATAATACCGCGGGTTCAACGGAGGACACCTCCCTCCGTCACTGCTTTGACCTACATTAACCAGGAACACCGTCGCCTGGCCTTAATGCGAGCGTTTAAAATCCCCCAATAAATCACCTGGGCCTACACAGGACGCCTTTCAACGTCAATTAAGCGTCGGGATTCATTTCTGGGATCAGAACTGGGACATGCTAAGAGGAGAACATCCGCATGCCAGACCGGATCAACCGCAGCCTGTGCCGGGAAGGATTCACCAGGCAATGGAAAGTTTGTGTCTGCCGAACTTGCTTTGCATGCTTTTCTTTTAACGAACTAAGAGTGTGAATGTGTTTTTTATTTTTGGGTAAAAGCAAAGGAGCGTCAATTGTCGAAGTAATTGACACATGTTAGAGCCACTTAGTGAAATGCTATAGTAACACAGTATGCCAGTTTACGTCGTTAATTTGTTTTACATCAGAGGTTTGGGTGAACCTTTTAATGAATGACTGAATGAATACAAAGGTCTGAAAATAATTAAACAACTGTAATCCTTATACACAAAATATTTGTGAGAAAATTCGGACGTTAAATAAATAAATAAATAATAATAATAATAATAAATAAGGGAGCATTTTCTGGAAAATTGCTTGGTGTTCCCAAAATGTTTTATATTGTCACTGAGACATGAGGCTTTTCTGCTAAATGCTGTTATCAAAACGTATGCATTTAAAACCATGTTTATTCACCACATATTTTGTAATTTTGTAGAGTCTGTGTAAGATATGCTTATTGAGTGGGAGCTACAGATGGCATTCTTTAAAAAAGTGCTGTTTATTGGTTTGTTTAATGGAGCAAAACTATTTTTGTTGAAATATTGGTTAGTTTTCATATTTTGTTCCGTCATAGTTGCAGCCATATTATAAGCAAAAGGACACAATTTGTATGCATTATGAAGACACTTGGCACACTTTCATATGGATGCTTACTTTTAACATTTTTGGCTAAAAACTCAAAACCTTGGTCTGTGTTTTTGCCTTTTATTGAAAATGTATAAAATGCTTCTTGAATCATATTTTCTCAATTCATTATGCTGTTGAAGAAAGTGCATGCTATTTACCAAAAATATTGAAGTTTTGTATAAAAATGATACATTTGGGGCTGTAGGGTTAACCCTCTGCATCTTTGTGATACATGAGTTGATGTCCTGTTTTATTTTGTCTCATAAAGCTTTTGTGAATAGCAATTATCATAGGCCAAAAATATTTTTTATGGTATATAAAAACATATGACATACTTGAGAGTCTGAGAACACTTTGCATCACAACTGGAGTTATAAGCAAGGAAAACAGTGTAAATAAATATCTGAAATCTTAATCTTAAAATGACAAATATTTTGGGGTTTTAGGGAGAAATGTCAGGAGTTTCAAGAGTAACACAAATTAATTATACTCTAACATATACATGCAAAATCAGAAAAATATGACAACTGTGTAGTAGTTTCTTGACTTTTCAGAGCTGTGTGTGGTTAGCGTTCACTTTTGTGTAATTGAAGTAAGGGTTCAGAATGGCCTGAATTCTTTTGTTGCATTTTAAAAGCTGTTGAAGAAAATCAAATTACATTTGTATTGCAGATTTAAAACCACTGGCAAAGCACTTCATAACAATAACAGTCAGTGAAATATAAAACAAACCAGATTAAATTAACAAAAGTAAACATAAAGAATTTCAGCAATAGCTAAAAACTTAGTCACAGGCCCCATTTTCAGCTTTTACAGCAGAAATCTTTTGTTTTATAGTATTAGTCAAACAAAACAAGAAAGAAAAAGAAAAGAGAAGAATGTAGACTAAAGTAGATAAAAATGTTAAATGACATGAATTACAATACTAGTTTATCAGACTTGTCTTGTTTATTTCATTCATATTTTAGTTAAAATGTATGAGGTAAAAATGTTCTTTTGTAATGTTATCTTACCTGACATAAACAGCCAGAATAGTGGTCACTTCTCACTCTTGAAATTAAACATAAAAGAAATCCACAAGGTAATAAAAAATAGATATACTTTCCTATGTGCCTGTTCCTCTCGTGAAAGAGCAGAGATATAGAAAAGGCCAGTGTGATCACAGTATAAACTTCTATCATCCCAATGCAAAACAAAAGGATATTTTTGCATGTTTTAACCCTCTCATGTTCAGTGTCAACAAAAGCCTTATTTTTCACTTTAAAAAGGCTGAATGTTATGGGAACTGCTGCATGTTGGGGTAACTGATTTTTATTTTTGTAATTTTTTTTCTGAAAGACTGGACAGAACTTTGTCCTTTTGGAATGCAGCAACTAGTACAAATAAAATACCATACGTTGTCAGTATGTGACTCTTACCAAAACTGTAAACAAAAGGAAATCGATCTGCGGCCAATGCTTTTAATCATTTTTTCGTCTTAACTAAGTAGCAGCTGTACATTTAAAGAGTAAGCAAATCCCTGATAAATAAAATAGAAGATAAAATGCTTTCCACTTCAGTTTCACCTTTTCCCACTTGCCACTGTTACGCTAATTATTGAAAAACAACTTTTTGGATGTATTTTAGGATCACTCTCTGTCTAGTTAATATGAGCTACCCTCTTTTTAAGCGGGAACATTATGTGTGCTCCACGTTTTTACAACACTATGTGACCAACAGAGGGCAGCTTTGAGACCCAGTTTTCACAAGCATGTTTTTATCTGCCTCCTTCTTCCCTTTATTTGAAGCTCTTCCCTATTCAAATAGAAGCTTTGAATTGATTTCTTCTCTTTCAAATGAGCCTCATGGTGTCTTGATACACAAGAACATAAAGTTGCGCACAGGTTTCAATGTTAAATTAACTTCTTGTTCTTTATGTCTGACCATTTGGATTTATGGACGATTTGAAACTGAAAACTCTCACTACCCGACATGGAAGGCATCCATACTCCCCCTGCTTCTGTAAATTAGATAAAATATGTGCAGCGCAAGAGCTCACAAAGGCCTCGTCCTTGTGCTTCCTGTTGGGTTTTTTTATCGTGTTGCTCAAAATGAATGGCCCAAAGGTTATTCATTTTGCAGAAGGCCTCTAGACAGGGCATAATGAGCAATAAGGTGACTGATAATGTGCAAACCGATCTGAGGATTTGCAATTAAAATATTATTTCTCTCACCTTTCTACAGATACAGAAGGGTGAAAGGAGAATCATTCATTTCAGGGATTTCTTTTATCATGAAGAATGTTTTTGCGTCCTCCATTTATCCCTCTTTTCAAACAAATCTGGACCAAGTTTTATTTTGTTTGTGGCGTCTAATCACACACTGGGCCTTATTGTATTTCTTGGTGGTAGCAATGTATTTTTGAAGGCTCAGTTGACCTAAATGATGTTTTAGCATGCTTCACTTTATAATGAGCCCATTTCTATGAGAAACATGGACTCTGTGTCCTGTGACCATAGCAAGAGGGGCTTCCTGGAGCAAAGATCAGCTTTATCTACAAATGAAAATGAAGCCATATGGTGGAGCTATATGTTTAATTGGCACATAATTCAGAGCTGCCACATATGGAGATGGGAGTGAAAAAAAGAGGATGACAAACACAAAAGATGGTTTATAATAATGATGCCAAATATGGGAAGCAATAAATGTGCAATAAATTTAGGGCCCTCGTGTTCTTTTTGTGGCTTAACAAGTTCATATCAGTTTTTAACACTTTCTCCCAACCTCTTTTCATTCCACGAATGTTCCTGCGTCATCTCAAGAGCACGTCAGATTAAATTCGCCTTTACTGTTTTGTGCAAGGGTACTCGGAAATCCAGACAAATCAATCCACAGATGAATAAGCCAGACACACCTCAATACTGGCAGCTTCACCAGCAATGGTGATTCAAGATGACTCACAAGGACAAGCATGCAGTATTTATGACTGTCTCTTTTTCAATCTCACACAAATGGTCCTACTTTTTTTTTTTTTTTTAACAAAGTATAATTTCTTGATTCAAGTACACATTTTGCTTTATAAAGCACTAGCAAGGTTTAATTGCGTTCATTTTTGAAATCTATACTTTTTGTATGTGTAGAGCCTTGTGAAAGTATTCACAGCCTTGAACTTTTTCACGTCTTGCTACACTGCAACCATCTGGTGTGTTGCATTGAGATTTTATGTAAAAGGCCAACACAAAGTAGTGCGCAATTGTAAAATGGAAGGAAACTATGACATGGTTTTCAAAATTAAAAACACTAAAATCTAAAATATGTGGTTTGCAATTAAATTTAGTCTTCTCTACTGTGACACCTCTAAAAATATTCAGTTGAACTAACTTCTTTCAGATGTTTTCAGATTTTGAAAATTGTTCTCCTGTTTATTGTTTTTCATCTAGAATAATTGTCCACATCAGTCCGAACACAACAGCTCCACAATAAAGCGGAGCTGCTACTGACAGCATTATGCCTGTGGGGTTTCTGTTGTTAAGCAGGCAAAACAGCTGTCATATTTGATGGGAATATGGAGGCAATCTTAAAATGAAACTTGCAAAATATTACTGCATGCACTCGGCTCGAGGTTTGCGTCCCAGCAGCCAAATGATCCTGTGTGTACAACCAGAGCTACGTTAGCAGCGTCAAAATCCAAACATAAATGCATTTAAAACATCTAAAAACATTTCAAAATTGATGCTCTACATGCAATCTGGAATAACTTCCAAAAAAGTATTCTCTGGATAAGTAAAGCTGGTGGAGACATCCCCAAAAGATTTTAACTCCAGCAAAAAAGGTACCACAAAATATTGGTTCAGGGGGCTTGAATGCAAATGCTTTTATTTGTGGCTGCTGGTAGTAAGTTCAACCCAGAGAGCAGATCTTCCTGAGAAATAAAGCTAGGCCGAATATTTCCAATAAAGCAAAACCTTAAAGGCATTCAGTGTTACTATTCAGTACCAATTGTTTTTAATCAATTTCCTTAAAAAATGTGTCCGTAGAGGCTCTGAACACAGATTCCCATTTTTCAAATTTTAATTTGTAAAAATATTTCAAAATTTACAATAGAAAAAAACAAATCATGAATTAAAACTGGTGATGATTTTAAAAACATGCAAAAATATTCAAAGGATGGAAATGCTTTCACAAAAAATCTTGGTAATCAAAATCTAAAATGCTAATAAAATACCTAAAAGTGCACAATGTTTCACATTGCACAATAAGTTTGCAATGAAGAGAGCTATTCAGAGAGGCTCATGGGCAAAATTATTTCTTTGTTTGGTTAGCTTCTTTTTGTTTTTTTTTTAGGTTATTTTGTCCTTGGTTTTGATTTGCCAATAATTGAGCCTAAAATAGACTCATTTGGGTCGGTGAAGAATGTCACCGATGATATCACTGTAACATCTTTTATTGAAACTCACAAAAATGATCACAAACGTTCCAGATGTCACACAAAACCACAACAATGCCAGATTTCTTTTCTATTCTTGTTTTTTTTTTTTTTTCTAGTGACAAACATCTCTGTCTCCTGCAGGGAGCTGTAAGATATTGTAGAAAGTGCACCGCTGCTGTGATTCGGGTTACAAATAATGGAGCTTTTTCTGGTATTTTTTTCTCAAAAGTACCAGCACTTCAACAAGTCACACAATATTTTAAGTTGAGAAGAAATACTAAAGTACACAAAGAAGACAACAAGTGTTTACAATATGTTTAATATTTGTTTTGTTTTAACTCTTAAAACCTGCATTGGAAGACTAAAACATAATACATTTAGGTATTTAAAGCTGTGACACTTTTCTGTTTGTGTGAAAGTGGATTATTTTAGCTCTCCTGGTGGATTTTAGGAATATTTTTAGGACCAAACCTGTGCTGATGTTTGCACACGGACAATGGTGGTAAAGAGAGTTCAGTTAAAAGAAGTGCCTCGGTCTCTTTTAGCCAGACAGTGGAGGTAACATAAATGAGTTATCACAAAACTGTCTTTCTGAGAACACAGCCCAAGTGCTATAAATGATTAATAAGCTCTTCCTCTAGTCTTTCAGCTCCCAGGGGCCCGTTGTCAGAGTCTGCCTTGTAGCTGAGATACAAGAACAGTGCGATGCAAGTCTCCACAGATCCTTCCTCATCTGTCTGCTTTGTGCTTCACGTGTCATCTCACCTCTGTTTGCCACAAGCACATGAAAGGAGTGCATCGGGAGTGGCACGGGATGCTTCTGACTTTCAGCCCCTCTGTGATGTTTGCAGACTCTCCTCTGCCCTGATTAGAATTCATGCAGCATATTTTACTGTAAATTTGCCTGAAGGCAAACAAAAAAAAAGTACATTGCTTTTTATTTTTGCTCAGCTGAGATGATTTTTATGTTTGGGGCACTGAAAGAAGTTATTTTTGTTTTGCGGTTGTTGAAGTGTGGAGAGCAAGAACTATACACGAGTATGTTTGTTGATGGGACATCCGTTTTCATAAGCCTCACTGTTCCCATTAAAGTGTGAATGCTACAAGTAAATAAATATAAACAGACAATTTGGCCTAAAAAGCTTCCATACATCTTTCCGATCTGTTTCTTAAAGCAGACCTTTTTGGAGAACATCCCCCAGCTGGATGTGCTTGTGCACAGTGAAAACAACGATCTGGGCATATTTTTATTTTCATGAGGAGGCATGAACGTGCCCCACTAAGTGACTGCTCTGTCAGAAGTCAGGCCAAGCCTATAACCATCCAGGTAGCTGACTCACTGTCAGAGCCAATGGCAGCCGGTAGTGGGCACAAGAAGGTATGTCAGAGTAATTCAAAGACTAGACTGTGACACCGTTTCATTTGTTCTGCTGTCAACTGCTCGGGCTTTGAGAGGCAGAGTGTGCTGTCTTTATTTCTGTGGGCCATGCAGCCACAAAGTCTGACTACAATTGTTTCATATAAGAAAAAGGGAAATATACAACTCCTATCAGCAAGTGGAAAATGTCTATATATATATATATACTGAATATATAGAAGTATTTGGTAATGCTTTAATCCCCACAAGGTTTTTCTGGATGGAAGTAATTTTAATGTTTCTAACGTTTCACAAAATGTTGTCAAAACCCCAGTAAACACGAAACATTTGACCAGGTGTTATAAAAAGCGTTTGATTGCTGTAATGGCATTAAATGTTAGAATGTAATGTAAGAGTATTTAATTGAAAAAGATACCTGATAACCGAGTTCTGATTTAATATTTACATGACGTAAGTATGTCATCTTCTCATCTTCCTTCAGTGCTCCCTCTGGGTTCTGTCCCATTGAGCTTGATTTCTCGGTGTGCATTTCATCCTGGCCAATCAGCAAACAGTAGGGGGAGTTGTGAATGAGAATGTCAAATTTCTAGTAGTCTGCCTATGGTTGTTGTAGAACATTAATTTGCTGTTTCCTAATACTTCACTGATTCTTAAATTTGTCTCACAACTCTCATTGTTGAGCTCTTCATTCTCTCTTCGCAGTAGGGGGAACATTTAAAACTTAAACAGAGTCTCACCTCCAGCTAATTATAATTTCTCAATAGCTGAGGGTCCAGAACGTCTGTAAGAATGGGCTGATTTTTACCCGGCTTCTCTGGTCCTAACACATGTGGTATTTACCACATCCTCACCTGATTAACTAGACCTCCAGAAAAGCAGATTCTCAAGTAGCTTACTGGTCTGAAAGACTTAGGTATATGTCAATGCAATCCCAGGGAAGGAAAATCATCAGTAATGACCTTTAAAAATAAAAATCTAGCCAACAATCAACAAGGGGATGCTAATCAGACTGTTTCTAGATAATTTGTGTATAATCATTTGAAGTAACACAGATTGGTTGTAATGTCCAGATTTAAGACATTTTTCTCAGCCCTTCCTTTGACTTAGTTTTATTGTAGTATTCTGTCCTTATTTCTGGCTTTATATGGAAAGCACCTTATTGCTAAAGTGAATAAAACAGGCAGCTGGAATCTCCATCATGTCATGTTTGATGCACAGTGTTGTGCATGACTAATGGCTGTTGAAATGCCTATATAATGGAACAATGTACTTACTAATGAGCAAATTATGATGATGCTGTATCACATACGTACTAGCATAATAAACTGTGACTGTTTTATAGATATCTGATATCTATGTAAATCAAGTACTTGTCATTGGGATATTGAAAGGAGGTTTTTATTAGTTATTTTTATTACGGTTTACCTCTAGAAAATGTCTGTGGTTTAGGAAGAAAACCTCAGCAGCCTTTAAAAACATAATTTATAAATGGAACAGCCTAGAGCTGGAAACGTTATCCGCTTCCGACAGATCCACAGTGGCTTCGATAAACGGAAACAGCCAAGACAGACACTCACCAACAATGACGACTACACCTAGTGTGAGATGGGAGGTAAAAGGCTTCTAGAGTCAACTGGCAGTCTGAGCTCCCCCAGACGCTAAAGCATTTGATGCGTGTTGTTCAGTACTTGGATTACCCTCAGTTTTGACTGCTGCAAAAATTCTTGGACAGAAAACAGAAAATTAACTCAGTTATATTCCGCAACTCTAGAGGATCCCCAAAATAAAGTGCTGGGCTAATTAAAGCAAAACAAACCTTAGTATGAGTGCCTTTTCTGAAGAATCCAGACACAAACCAAGACTTGTCTTTACAATCAGGTAGAGTTTGCATGCTGCACGGACACTGTAATAAAGCTTCAGTTCTTTGTCACAGGCAAGCATGTTGGTAGCACCATAAGTAACCAAACATGTGCCTATATTATGGGGTTCCTATGTGGCTTTGAAAAGTCTGTAAAAGTATGTAATAATAAGATCTGAGCTTGGAAAAAGACTTGCATATTACAAACAGTTATTTGAATAATTGTCAGCCATAGCCCTAAATCTCACAAACTCCACTTTCATTATTTCTATAGAGGCCTAATGCAGTTAAATATTGTAATAAATTATATTGGTTGATTGATTATTTTTCAACTAGAACTGCACATAATAATTCAACAATAGAAATGTGATTCTATTGTTGAATGTTGAAATGATAATATTGATAAAAAGAAATCCAAATATTCTCTTTTTTTCCCATCACAATATCACCCTGCATTTTTTGTTAGCCTTAGATTTGTGATCTCCATTTCCTCAATACAAAGGTAAGTGGAAATCTGTCCAGTAGGCTAAAATATTAATGGCATTCAAAATGTGCATTTAAAATATATTGAGATCTATTCTGTCAAATATTGCACCCGAGCAGTCCTTTATGATTGCATTACTGAAAGTGTATTTATGTATATTGTGATATAAATGGTGCAGCCCTATTTAAAGTCCTTTGTCACAGAAACACATCAAATTTGAATGAAACAAGAAGTAAAAAACAAGCAGCCAAGCAAACTCCACTTGTTTGTAAGAAAACTTGTTAAACTCTCTTACCGTAAACTTACCAAAACTCTCTATCAATATACGAGAGAATCTATTTACGTCGCTGTTAGAACTCCCCATAAAGATATAAATGACACGTTCAAAGAGATTACTAGTCTGAAATGAGACAGTTCTTGAAACAGGCTTCTCAGTCAAGCAGTCTCAGTCATTGATTTCTAAATAAGCACTTGTCAAAATCTGTCCTCACTTCCTTGTCTTTAGGGCATTTCACATTCTCTACAGGGTTTATTTTTTTCAGTTGTCTATAGTCCCTCATATGTCCGTTACCTTATGCCAATGCCCTCACCTTTTTCAAAACCAGTAATCACTTCTTGATGGACATAAACACTCCAGCAATTGTCAGATCCTCCTGTTACAGAGTTTTTGCTCAGTTCTCTCACTGGTTTGTCATTTCTTTGTCTTGTTCTTAAGTCTCTGTGCTTCTAATGATGATGCATGCCCTTTGTTTGCTTTGGAAGCGTATTCTACTTTAAGTAGTGTTATCCATTCTGGCTTATACAGTAATGAGCAATGAACACGAACTAAGAAATTAAGAAGGTATACAAAGCTTCTGTAGTCAGAAGCAAACAAGCTAAAATAAATCTGTTTTAGGGAGGGTAAGCAAAGAAACATAAATTTGGAGAAAATTAAGGAGCCAAACATAATCCTGACTGCATAAAACATTCAAGAGCTTTTACAAATAGTTTAAGCATTTGGTGTAAACAGATGGTTAGGTACTGCATTTCCAAAATGACAACAAACTGCACTAACACGGTGTTTTGTGTAAAGCTTTGTGGGAAAATACTTAGCTAGCAGACTGTCTTGTACTTGTCAGCAATTGTATTTAAGTGATGTTTTGAAAGTCTGGCTCAGTGAGGTCATCTAAACCAATGATGTCCAGAGTTTCTTTCTTTCTTTAACTTCAATACAGCCTTTGTAAATGTGAAAAATATCAACATAAAAGACTTGATGGAGACCTTGCAATAGGTCTCAATGTGTGGGACATCAGTAGAAGTGTGGCAGCACAATGACACATTATCACATCATTATCATTATTTAAGACTGCTGCTACTGCTTTCTTAAAAGAAACTTAAACATGATATATAACACCTACAGAATATATCAGCAGCAGGATTTCTGCAACAAAAGGCAATACCTGAGAACTAGTTCAAATGATTTGCCTTACACTCCACAAACACACATCAGATCTACTCTTCCCAGTCTGGGAAGTCTATTGAAGATGCAAAACTTTATCCCTCACTCTGCATAAGCGCCTGCAGTTGTGTGTACTTTACTTTTCTCTACAGCTTCTGCACCACCATTAGCATCTTTTGGTAAGCCCTGAGGTAGAGAAACTGACATTGTTCTTTGAGTGGGAGCCTAGCAGCCAACCTGAAACTATTTTTCACAATGAAGGTCTGTGTGCAAGTTGTGTGAGTAAAATTGAGAGAGAACAACAATGGGGAACTGTTGACACTGTGATTTAATGCATGTATTTTATTCAATGTTTGGAGAGCTGAAGATAAATGTCCACCTCAGTGGACAATCAAGATTATCTCACCTAGTCTTTACTGTTTTCTATTTCAAAAAATGAGCAGTAGAGTGATGACAACTTGTCAGTCTCTGTGTAAAAATAAAGAAACAAGGGTGTTTCTTTCATTCTTCCCTCCAAAACATCATCTCGGACTTGAAAAGTTAAATACAACCAGGAGATTTCAAGGTTAGAATTTATTCATGATCAACACAGAAAAACTGCAAGTACTAGTAAACCAAGAACTAAATAGTAGCTCGTTTTGAATGTATATTTTTGTTTGTTTGTTTTGATATGAAAACTAGAAAAGCCCATGACATAGCTTCATTGGAAACTCTACATTACAACTTATGTGAGTGTAAAAAAAACAACAACAAATGAAAGTAAATATTCTGGCACAGAGTGGGTTGTGAGTGCTATGTTATTACAATTACATTTCTGAGCCGCACATGGCCTCTTCTACTCACTTTTGACTTTTGAAGTCTTTAATAAAACACACAAAAGACAGTAAATTACTTTGGTGTGATTTTTGCCAACTTTGCTCAGAAGTTTTAACCATGAGCAACTTCAAAGACTGAACTCACAGTTCTTGTGTCCACATAAAAGTCAGATTTACTGTGCCAAAAGAGTAGTTCCTTAGAGAAGTGAGAAGTTGATACAAACTAGTATCAATAAAGATGAGAGCTCTGTAAGAGTATTAGAAAGCTTGTTATACAATCCTACAGCTTCAAAGAATTTAAGGATATTGTTTAAATTATTATTACTATAAACTGATTGATTAAAAACAACCCAGTTCAGCTTATCTTTCCGAGTTTGGGAGTTTGACCCAGCTGGGTCAGGTTTTCACTGCAAAAAATGGTTGATGTGACTCTTATCTGATGCTAAGACTAAAGGTTAAAAATAACTCTAAACCTGGCTTACTAAAGAACTTGTTTGGTTGAATGAACAGTTTCTATATTTGGTTAAATTCTCCCCTAAAATAATCAGTTTATAAAAGGATATGGGCACCGAGGTCATCATGTAAAAAGACAAAATATTGAACTTTAACAGATTTTAGACAGACTATGTAGCACTATATTAAATACTGCCTCTTTATATTTACTTTATGACAAATTCTTTGATCTAAGTGTGAATATTGAGCAGTAAAGTAAAAACCCAGTTTGATGTCAGGGCTGCTTTCAGTCATTGACTGTGGCTCTTGATGCATGATGCAGAACTGAGATGTATTTTTATTTTAAATTTAACAAGGCTTAATGTCTGCAGACTAATGTTATTAGAAGGCAGACAAAACAGAGTGGCTTCAATGTTTCTTTAAAGAATTTATTAGTACTTAATAGTGGCTCATTAAACTTTTAATTCTAGGGGTCAGTTGTGCCTTTAGAGGAATTTTATCCAATTGAAAAAGGGGCAAAAAATGTGTCTTTGGACTGAAACCGGTGTCAACCAGTGAACTAAAATCATTAATACAACCTATGGACTATAATAATAATAACGCAGGGTTTACCATCTTTGAATTTCTTATTTTATCCTTTTGAAAAGGTTGATCAGATTGTCTGACAGACTATGAAGAACAAGTAGATCTTTTCTAGTCTCTTCTGCAACAACAACAAAAAAATTCTGACAGAGTGTACCGGGTGTTAGAAAAAAAACCTGTGCCTTGGACACAAACAAAACAAAATGAAAAAAAAAAGATTTCAGCCGAGTTGAAAAAAGTGGCATGAAAAATAAGTGAGAAATGGGGTGCTATATGGCATAATGGCAGAGTGGGTGCACCAATTATGAAGGGTGTTGAGCTCCGCATTTTAGTTTTAGCAGGCTGGAATTTAATTCCTGATTATTGAGCCTTTGCAGCATGTTTTCCCCTTCTTCATCTACCCTTTCCTTTCTGAGTGCTGAGCAACAAAAGAGTTTAAAAAAAGAAAACAATCAAAAATCGTACAAGCAAGCTGCAGGTATTCAAAACATTACGAATTAATACCAACAACAATCATGTGTGTCCAACTCAGATCAAATCTTCAGCAGCAACTCAGAAATTGACCAGCAGATGGTGTTCAACTCCATGCATTACCAGCCCAGACAGTCTTCTGTGTTCCTTCATATCTCAGTGAACATCTTTTTTAAAAGCTCATTTTACTCTTCACAGCTGCTGTATATAACAGAGAATATTCTCAATGTACTATTGTATGGATCAAAATTTCTGGTTTTAGGCAAAAATTAGAAAATATCAATGGGACATCTATGCTACCTCTGCGTAAAAGCAGTTTCTGAAAATGTTGTACCTCTGCAATTAGTGACATCAACCTCAACTTTGTGTGTATAATCATTTGCTGTGTTCATCCCACACTAACATCAGCACATACATTGTACCCACAAGGTTACATAATCCCAGAAACATTCTCTTACTCTGGTGTATTTTTCAGATTAACATTAGGGCTTTACTCCCACCACCAGCTACTTACTCATGCTGATATGCCATGAGGGCGAATGTGAGCTATATCATTACATGCTGCAGTGGACAAGTGAATGCATTAGCACCCTAAGAAGTCCCCAGCTGCCTATTAATTAGCAAGCTTGTGGGTTGGTGGGCATTATCAGCAAGGAAAGGTTACTGCAAGCTAACAAGCAAGGCGAGTGTTAGTCAGCATAGTACGTTGTCCAATGTACGACTGGTTTTGCTGCATCTGAGTGCCAAATGCTAGTTAACAAGCCTGTGAGATAGCTGTTGAAACATGAGTCTTTTTTATGGTGCTTCTTGTGTATTGATCTGTTAATCTTGGTATTCCGAGTGAAATAACACTTTTTTTTGTCTGGTAGCTATTCTGTTTGCATTTGACAAATCTTCCTTATTAATGTGATCGGCAAGGAACAAAGAAACACAAATGATCCTTTTAGGCCAATTTCCATGTATTATTCATGCTGCCGGCATGTGCATGACGCCCACGACGCTTTGTCGATGTTCTATGCTGCAGCCTGGTTTACCTCTACCAGCCACTTGCATATCAAGGACCGCAGGGACGGCTTGAGTTACATTTTTGCTTCGCTTGGTGGTATCACGGCTCAGTCTGACGGTCAGACACATTCTCTGCCTGTCTGCACAAGAGGAAGCTATGGGATACATGTCACTGTACTACATGTTGTCAAGGCTATGAAGGAAAGCAAAGAGGAGGAGACGAGACTCTGGCTGCCTCTCATGCCCACTTGACATCACAATAAAATATGTTGGGCTTAAAGACTTCTTATCCTCTGTGACTTTGTCACCGGCTAACCCAATAAAAGAGTTAATTAAGTTGTTTGCCACAGACCTGTAGCTCTGCTAATAATCACCTATTTGATGGGATGAATAACACAGTGCTCTACAGGAGTATTTGTACCGTTTCAGGGGTTTGCCACATTACAAACACAAACTTTGACCTAATTTATTGGGATTTTATGTGATAAGCCAACAAGACGTTGTGCATTTCAGTGATGAGTGTTTTTTAAATGTAAAAATCCTAAGCAATTTTCCTTCTAGTACTAATTTGTATTGGTTTATCACAAAAAACTCCATAAAATACATGCTACATTGCAAATTGTGAACAAGCTGAATCAGCGCACTATATGAATCAGTCAATATTATCAATTGACTTCTTTATGAGTGTATGTTTGGATCTGTATGTAAATCTAAATAAAAAAAAAATGTTGTAAATTTTTTAAAGTAGTAATTCTTCACTTTATCATTTCCATTCTGTTGTACCATTTTCTTTCAGATGTTGGCAATTTATTTTTAGCCCGTAAGTCGGGTTAACATAATATTGCTTTGAGTCAACAGTTCACCTTCCAGCAGGATGATAATCTTGAGGCGAAACATAGAGCCAGAACAACAGAAAATTAAAGTTAAGAGCAAATCATATTCATTTGTTAAAATGGCCTAGTTAAAGCCCAGACTTAAAGCAAGCATAGAATCTGCAGATGTGCAATTTGACAAAGCTCAAACTATTTTGCAAAGCATAAAATATCATCTGATAGAGAATTATCCCAAAAGACTTGCAGCTTTGTAAGTATAATGAAAGCTGGTTCTACACATGTAAGAATATAACAAATGCTTGCCACACTCTTCAGATTTTATTTTTAACCTTTTATCTTTGAGTGATTTTTGCAGTTGTGTCATGAAGAAAATATATATATATATATGCACAGAAAGAATCACAAAATATCTTAGTCAAAGTGTGAGTCAAAAATGATTTAAAAGTTCAAATTGCATAATGTCAAAATGCCAAGTGCTGCAGACAGACTCCAGGCAGCATAAGCAATGTTTTTGTTAATGACACTTTTCTTTTTAAAAGAAGCAGAGTAAAGCCAGTGCTTTTATCAGTGCATCAAAAAATATATTTATATTTTTAGGTTTGTCGCAGCAGGTGTATCGACGCACCGCTAACAAACCCCAAGCTTGCTCGTATGAACCAACTATCAAAAGCAATCTGTTGAGGCAGTCTTCATTACGTCTCTCAGAAACTAATTTGACGTACATCAGGAACCATCAGTGGCCATCTGTGTTGTGACACACAAATCCATACCCGGAATCCAAACTGTAGCATGTTTCCGCACATATGGTGAATTGCACACATCACCTGCACTGAGCATGGTATGCTGCTGGAATAAAGAGAGCAGCTGTGCCCGCCTAACAGTGACGACCCTCTAAGCAACACCAAGAAATTGGCACTTTCTCAAGCTAGTGAGCTGCCACCTGTGGGTGTCTCCTGTCCCTGACAAATCAGGAATGTTCTACATTTTTATGCAAGATGAATATTTTTGGCACAGAGCTAGTCTGCATGTAAAAATCTGAAATGTGTATCAATCATTTAATAAAAGCTAATGTTATTGTCATTTCTTGAAATGGACTTATCTTCAATAAATAAATGAAAATTCTGAAAAAGTATTTTGAAAATATTTCAGATCACAAAACACATTTTAATATCAACAATAACTTGAGTTAATACAAGATGAAGTTTCAAATGACAATTCAATCTATTAAAGGAAACAAGTAAATATATAAATGCTCCCTTGTCTTATATCATTTTTGTGTTTAGAGTCTTTCGGACACAGGTATGCTGGAAGATCTCCAAAAACAACGCACAGAGAGCTCCAAGAGCAGATAAAAAAAACAAAGTCACTGACGTCTATCAGTCTGGAAAGGGAGACAAAGCCATTTTGAAGCCTTTGGTACTGCAGTGACCCACAGTGAGAGAAAACATGAAACAGTGGCGATCTTTCCCAGGAGTGGCCAGCCAACCAAAATCACTGTAAAGGTGCATAAATGGCTCATGCAGGAGAGCTGAACAAAAAAAACCCTAAAAGAACATCCAAAACTCAGCAGTTTAAGGTCCATGATTAGACAATAAGAAGAAGATTTGGTAAAAATTGCATCTATGAATATTGTTTTCCTCTGTGAAAATCTGAAAAAACCTTGTGATGGCGCCCAACACTTTGGGGAAAAAAATACATTTTGTGAAATTACATTTCCGCACAAGTCGAGGTTGGCTTGATATATATATATTTTTGCTTTGCTTAATAAATGAAATCATCGTTTAAAAACTGTGTTTTGTATTTACTAAATTTATCTTTGATATTAATGTTTGTTGTGCTGGAATGCATGTGATAAAAAGGCAAAAACTGAACCCGTCTATAAGGAGAGGAACGTATTTTCGTGGCCGTGTTCCTTCTGATGAGCTAAAAAGGTAGATGTGATAAATGCTGAGCCTGTGGCCCCACCTAATGTAAAAGTAGGCCACTGTTCAAAACAGCAGCCCCATGATCTGGATGCGCTGCTTGGGTCCAGCCTGTTTAGATGACCAAAGCTCGTCCTTGTCCTACTTTCGGGTCAGAAGCGCACCATTAGAGCCAAAAACTCTTAAGTCTTTAAGCAAAGCTGCACAGCAGGATGGACTCTGCATATTTCTGGGTGAGTGCTTTTGAAGTTTTATTAAAGGACTATCATAATGGAGGTTTGTCTACACCAGCTGAACTGCTTTCAGCATTCGAGCTCGTCCGCAGGGAGAGGTTTTTCTCTTTGCTTCTTGTAGCATGATATATTTTTAACAGCATGTGCATGTGTAAGTATGTGTGCCTGTGCGTAAGAGTGGGTGTTTTATATGGGAAAGAAAAGCCTTGCTGGTTGGAGATATATACTTTCTCCTCCTTTACATAATCCTCATCAGTGTTATGTAATTTTCCACAGACAAATTTTTTGGTAAGTTAAAACATAAAGTGTACACAATGTACCTCAAGGGAAAAAAAAAAGTTTTGTAAACGAATACGTGAAGTCAAAACTGTTGGCGCACTTCACAGCACAATTGTCTAATCTTGTATAGAGGTCAGCCACGTTAGATCATGTGAGCATACCTATTCTCTGTCTCACAGCACACGCTCAAAAACAGCCCCTGTTATTGCTGGGCTATTATGTAACCTCTGAATATATTAATTTTTATCGCCTTTGCAAAACCATGATCACCTTTGAGTTTATAACTGAAATATTTTGTTTGTTAATCAAGTTCTGAAAAACACAGTCAAGGCATTTGACTTCACAGATTTTTACTTGCGTTTTTTTCATTTCATGGAGAAAAAAAAAACTGTAAAATTAACTGGACGTTACAGATTACTTGTAAGCAGTTTATATGTTGTTGTTTTTTAAGTCAAGAGCAGAGATGCACCAATCATTTGATCAGCAAACAAAATTGATTAACTTTACCTCCATCAGCTCTTATGGGTGATTGGCAGTTCAAAAACTTAAAAAGTTGAGCGGTAAAAAGTTCAATTTGAGTTGTTCAAAACCCAAGCTGTCTTCTCTTTTGTACAAATTAGAAGTCCGTTTTTCTCAAAAATTATTTTTTTTTTTAGTTTGTTTTTATTCCGATATTACATATTAAACATTTGCAGCAGAACAAAATATATGGTCCATCAACTTCCACCAGTTTTCCTGTTCTTCCTTTTTGCCACACTTGTACAGAATTTGAAACAGTTTATCAATCAGCTTTCATTTTGTCAACCTTGAGCTGTGGATCACTAACGCTCCTCCAGAGTTACCAGGAGTTTCCTGACTTTCTGCTCTCTTTTCCCTTCCTCTCTGTTTAAAGAGGAAGTCTTTATGTTTGCATTTGTGCTAATATTAAAATAATTTCTGATGCTTGTCTGATGTGTTCCCTGGTCTTCATGATGCTGTTTGTTTACTCTAACAAACCTCTGAAACCTTCAGAGAACAACTGTTTATACTGAGATTAGTGGTGGACTTTAACATTTACAGAACTTTTAACCTGGATTAATTAATTGTTCTTAGTCAGGGGGTGAATACAAATAAATATTTATATATATATATATTTATTCTTCCACTTTACAGCTATGGACTACACTGCAATGAAACTGCAGAAAAGTATAAGGTTTTATTATGGGATAAAATCTGAAAAGCTCAAGGGTAGTGAATATTTTTTTCACATTTAAACTTAATGATAAGTCCATGAAAGGCCAAGAGCTATGACTCATTAAATCTTGGGTCTTGTAGTCTGAGGGCTGTCTTGTAGGGTCTGATGGTGTAGCTCCTTTGAGACCTTTAGATCTGAATGTTCACTGTCTGATTAGCGGGGCCCATTTTGTATTTTTATTAAAATACCAAGCTGAAACAGTTCAATCTTTTATTTAAATCTAAATAAAACTCCTCTCACCTGACGAACTGTCTGTGCATGTGGATCTGTCAGGATCTAAAAAAAGGCAGTGATAAATATTACATGTGGGGGAGTGTGGAGGTCGAGGCACAAAGTGCTTCTTGAGTTGTGGAGGGGGATTTTGTCCTTGTGGTGGACGGTGTCAGGAAATGCAGTCGCCATTGGGGGGAGTGCGTGGTCTGCCACAGTGTTTAGGTGGGTGGCATGTGTCACAGCAATCTCCACATGGGGGCCAGGACACTGTGTTTTTCTGGCAAAATGTTACGGTTTGATGTGAATCTATAATGAATTTCACCTGTCAGGGGATTTTATTGTTGCCGCTGATCAGTATAAGAACATATACAGTATGTGCATTTCACGTGTAATACTGGAGGCTGGCAGAGCTCCCTGCTGGGAAAATGAAACAGTAGTGTAATCTCTCGGTGGGTTTTCTCGTTCTTGATTATTTCATAATTCAAAACGGACCAAAGGTTTCCAACAAAGATCATCGAGAAAGGAAAAGATGTCACACTAGTAAGGTTTTAAATACATAATTGATAAAGTCGTCACAAGGCATTAAAGCCTGGTGGGAAATATTAAATGTTATATGATGAAAGTATGAGATCTTACTTTAACTACCTCTGCTGGCTCTCTCAATAAAACTGAGTCACATTAGACTGATGTGATTCTAACAAGATGATCAGATGGTTTAGATAAACTATAACTTTTCTGTAAAATTATACAAACCATATTTAGACCTATAGAACATTTCAGGTCCAGTTTTATCTGCTTCTGCTATTTTGTTGTTGATGGTTATATAGTTAAGATTAAATCTGCCTTCAAAAAGACAAGACTTCCATAAATAGATTCCACTAGTTGTGTCACATCAAGCGTCAGACAACTGATCACAGTCCTCTTGAGCAAGTTCATTTTTCTTTATTTTGACAACTATTTTGCTCGTTTTTCTTTTTTTGATAACCCACTTTACAGGAATTTGCTTCATTGTTATAATAATGTAGCATAGATAACAGTAATGACGGCAATAACAGTAGTCTGTATAGATTACAAGAACATGTAGTGACAATAAAGACGCTTTATGGCTAAGTTGTTAAAAAAACAAAAAAAAAAAACATGATTCGTGTCATACAGGTCTCCTAAAAATGAGCTAGTAGAACTTTTAAAGTTTCCTTAATTTCAAAAGTAGGAAAAATATATATAATTTTGCTCCAACAAATATTAAGCCTAAAAATTATACTTTTATATTATTTATTAAGTCTCTTTTCAATTGTCCTCACACTTTTTTCAACCAACAAATACAAATAATAACATTAACAATAGAAATAACTGCTATTACATCATGTCTTTTTGAATAAATTTAAAGGCAATTTAATTGGCCTTTTTTGAACAATCTGGACAATTATTGTTACATCAGAATCTAAAATACGGCAAAACTGATTTGAATACTTTTAAATGAGGCTATTAAGATGCACAAAATGTACGATACTTGTCTTTTTGTCACAAAAACCATCTTGCATAAAAGGCAGCACAAAGCCCGCAATGCAAAGACTGGTTAAGCTTTTTCAAAAATATTCTACATTTATAACAGATTTCTTTAAAACAAGGCGTGATTTGAAGACAAAAAAGTGAGTATCATTAGTTTTGTCAAAATATGACAAAAAACTCTTATTGTACCTAATAATATAGAGATAGAGGAGCATTCATGCGAGAACGGCCACTGAATCAGCATATAGATGAGACGGCAAAACGTGGCATAAACAACTGGGGTTCAAAGTTATGTATTCTTCCAAATTCACTTCTCAATTCTCAAACATGACTTATAGTCATGACTTATAGAAGAATATTTTTAAGCTCTAATGATGGTTCTGCTGCATCACCTGGTGCTATCTGGTACCATCTATGATGAAAATGTGCATGAGATAGGATAGATCTAAGCGTTTTAGGTATAGTATTTGATATTTTGTTAGATTTCTTCATGCCTTTTCTACCTTTCTGAGGAAGTCTTTTAAAATTAATATGTTTCCAAAGACCTTTTCTACTTGAAATTGCACATAAACAAACACAGCTAAATGTAACTTTTTGTGACCATCATTGTCTGTAAGATTGTATATTTTAGTTTGGCCGTCCATGGCCAGTATTCATCAAGGCCTAATGGAAACTTGATTCTCCAATCCAATTTGAATGCTTCAGAATTTATGCTGAAATCTTTGAAAAGTTGCATGTCCCACCTCATATATTCTAATTACAGCTAATTACATTGACATTTTTGGATTTTTATGGAGTCATTTGTTCAAAAATCACACTAAGGAGGATTATCACGGGAGAGTTTTTTAAAGGCTACCTAAAAAAGTGAAAGAGGAAGTAACTTTGATTCCTTTGATTTCCTCTTTCACACATTTGTAAAAGCATGCCTCTAAGTATTTTTGTAACAGTGGCCATCTGCAGGATCTGGCCATCTGTGGATGCCAGTGTGTTTGTATTGCACTGTTCATTTTCGATCAAAGCCTCTACTATTTGCCCTGGGGGATCAAATGTGTGGTCATCATTTAAAATTGCTTTTTTGCTGCACCATTGCTCCGGCGCTGTCGGGAGCTGGAAAGTGGGGACGAGGATGGGTGATGTCCAATTATAGATCTGATGATGTAAAGACACGAGAGCACATGTCTCCCCCCCTCTTTTTTTTTGCTCTTCCCACAGTGGTACAGTCCGCAGTCTTAAAGGCAGAGTGGTGCAAGAAAAGTGCTTTAACTTTTGCAGCATTTTCATGAAACTTTGCAAAATAGTTATCATGATGAAAGAAATGACAAAAACGGAAAAGATTCAGGGCCTAAGTAGTTTGTGGAAGTCACATTAATATGGATAGTTAGATATAGATCATGGTACCAGTCAAACGATTATCTGAATGTGATTTTCTGTGATTTTTACACTTGATTTTTAAAAAATTTAACGGACGAATGGATGCAAACACCTTACACAGAAGCACAGTCACATGTGACAGTCTGAGGCAGGCACATTGCAGCATTGCTAAGGCAACAGCTGCAGAGTGCTCCTACAAGCAGATAAACCTCGGTGTGCTCAGCCTCTTGTCGTCGTTCTCATCTGGTTAATACAAACTCAGGTTTCAGGGGGATTTGCTCCTGTCTAAGAAGCTCTCGCGGTGCTTCATGTCTTTTTCTGTGATGCATATGTAATTCACACTCTCCTCCTCAACACATTTGCTTTCGGTCTAATTCCTTCTGTCTTCACATGCACACACTCGCATGCGCTCACCCACTCTCCTTCTCCTTCACGTCCCCCTCCCTCGCTTTTTCCTCTCCATCCTCTGCTGCTTTGCTCTTCTGTTGTCTGTTTTCTCTGTTTCCCTCCCTTTCCACACTGTGACTCCCCAAACCCCGTCTTTTCTTTTTGGTTGTTGTCGTCGCTAACCCCACCACCTCTGCTTTCCATCTCCATCCTCCCTTCTTTCTTTTTGTTTTCCCTCATTCTTTTTCCACCACCTGTCCTTTTGGATATCGGATACACGCCTCACCTTTCCATCTCTCTCCATTCTTTCTTCCCTTTCCTGCTAAATTCCAAAGACCACCCTCTCTCCTCTCCTTCTTCTCTCTCTTTTCATTGCTCTCTCTCTCTCTGTTTCCCTGTGGCCCTCCCCCTCCCTTTTCATGTTTCCCCCCTCCCTCCATCCTCTCTTTCCCTCGCTGGTTCAGTTAGTCAAAGCAGAGATTCACGGAAGAAGAGAAAAGGGGGGAAAGGCAGGACGAGAGTGAGAGCGCAGGAGTGGGGCAGGCTGGGGAGAGGGGCGTGGGGTCTCAGCCCTCTGTCGTGGGAGGTTGGGGGGGTTGAGATACACCCCAATATTTTGTTCTAAGTACCATGGACTGCCTCTGCATTGTGACTACAAAGGTAAGCTTATCTGTTGTCTCCTACACAAGCTCGTGCTCTGTGTGAGTGAAAGAGAGTGAGAGGTGCCACAACTGGAAAAAACAATTAATTGATTACAGAGGTATGCCATCTGCATAGATAGATATTCCATCTTGGAAATTGTTTCAGTCTTTGGTTTCTGTTTCGGGATTTGGACATTTCAGAGAGGTGCTGAATGAGCTGAGATAGCAAAGGTGTGTGGACTGGATATTCTTTGATTTCTCCCTCTCTGCATGACACTCTCTCCCACTCTCACCGCATCTCCTACTCGGTGTCATGCTTTAGGAGTTCGTACACCGGGGCTGACTGACCTGCGTGGATGTTTTAAGGGCAGAGAGAGCCAGTGCTTTGCGGTGGCTTTGTGAAGCCAGAGCTGCAGGATGTGTCAGGAGGAGATCCTGGGTGGGAATTCTGCATGCCGTCCCGATATTCGCCACCACTTTCTATTAATCCAGAAAGCTAGAGCTAACGCACAGCGCACTTTTTCTACCACGCCAAATAAGTGATGTGTTATATTACAGACAACTGCTCAGCATCTCCAGTGCTGTGGTCTACCGCGTTGACTAAGAGAAAATAGTGCAGCTCTGATGCAGGGTGACACCTGACACTCTGAGGGGTCAGACGGTGTTCAGAGAGCTACAGTCTCAACTGGATTCACACTTACATCTGAACTGATTCAACAGCGAGTGAGCAATACGCCGTAGCACCTGCACCTGAGCGCCGGTACCAGCAGGAAGTGATGACAAAAAGTCGGAAACAAATAAAAATGCACAGAGGCTCTCACAGCTGTGTGAAGGCGGCGATCATCAAAGGCGTTTTTTCTTCTTTTTTTTCCTGCATTTGTGCTTATTACATATTGGTAGCACAGACGTGAGTGCAGCTGGTGCTTTCGGATGTATTACATAAATTTGTGCTTAACTGTGGCATACTCATTTGCTTATCAACGTCTCTGTTTCCGTGGCAACAGAGAATATTGGTCAGTTAAACTTAGATAAGGAGGTGCAGTCAGATGAGGTGGCAGACATACTGTACAATTTTAAAGAAGTACACACAGTGCCTTGCAAATGGATGCATAACCCTTGATGCTTCTTCACATTTTGTCACATTAAAACTAAAAGAGGTATTTTACTGGGTTTCTATGTGATAGGCCAACACAAAGTAGAGGAGAAATGTGAGGTGGCGGGATTAGGATTAGCATAATTTTCCTGCACTTTTTAAAACAAAAATCTGAAAATACCCTAAATTTAAACTGCAGTTGAGTCAGCTGATTAGTAAATACAGACATAAACCCTGTGGAAGAAATTAATGTTCTTTTTTTGGGTCCACATATTAAACACTATATGTGATAAAAACTAAAACTGAGCATGGCCCTGGAGTAAAGCATGGTGGAAAGAGCATCAGTCTGTGGGAATGCTTTTCATCTGAAGGGATAAGAAAGATGGGGCTAAATATGGAATGGTTTAACTGGAAGAAAACCTGTTAGTAGCGGCAAAAGACTTGAAACACAGGTTTGATCTCAGAGTACACACATGGATTTTATTTTAAGGACATCAGAATAAATAGCACTTTAAACAAATGCACACCACACTTCTCAGATTTTTACTCTATCAACATTCCTTTTCTCTGTAAACGTATGCGCTACTTTGTTTCACATAAAATTTCAATAACATTTATTGTTATGTAGTTTTAACATAATAGGTTGTGAAAAAGTTGCTATATATGAAATTCTGAAGATTAATTCAGATTTTTTTCCTGCTGAAATAACTTCCATATTGAGAATCATGCATTCTGTTAACCACTTATGGTAACCCTGTGTTGTTATGTAACAGTCCAGTATGATAAAGTCCAGTTTAAAAGCATAGTACGGAAGGTTTTAGGTTCCAGGGGTACATGCATGGAAAAGGCAGACAAAAAAACCCCAATAACAACTGTGAGTTAAAGACCACAGTTGGTGGCAGTGGATATTTCACCAAACCCGTTCCAGAATCCTGCATCGCTATCAAAGTGAGAAAGGACTTACTGTAAAGCTGGCAAAGAGGAGTAGGCTTTTGCCAAGAACTTGTGAGACAGATGGTCAGTTTATAATAGAGCAAGTTAGCACACAAAAGTATGTTAAGGAATGCGTTGACTGATCTTCAAACTAGCCCTTTGTTAAGATATAGAAATGATAGGCTTTATTTTTCACAAAACTCTAAATACTATGAACAATTAACTGCGTGGAATTAAACAAACATTAATTTTAAAAGGTTTAAAAGGCTAGTTGAGATTTAGATACATGTATGCCAAAGTTGAATGAATTCAAATTCACAAATTATTTAGTATACAGCTTTAAATGTGACCTATCAAAATTTTATAAATGCCGGCTGCATTGCAGGTAAGGAGTGTGTAGCTTGTCATCATGTAGCAGCTGATGGGTAAGCAGCTCCCCGAGTGAGCTGTTCCCTGACACCCACATACTGTATAACAGGTTATGTGAACAATGTTGCTTCCCCTGCGAAGGTCTGTGCACAAAGTTTTACTGTGTGGGTGAAGGCACAATGAGCCAGTGAGTGACAAATGAATTAAATCACTATTGTACTAAGCGGTGACTTTTGTAATAAAAGAAATTGAAGCAAGTCTGTGGCCTTCTTTAGCACATCTTTAAATCATGAATACTCAATTCGGCTTATTTATATAGTGCCAATTCACAACATATGTCTTGAGGCACTTTACAAAAAATAATTTCAATTTAATCATAAATACATTCCAATTGATCCTATTTGTCAAACAGTACAGTAAGATAAGCTTATTATTCAAATTAGTTTAAAAAGTTTCCATGTAAGGAAACCCAGCATATTGCATGAAGTCATTGACTTAAAAATAATCCTACATCAGTTCTTCTGGGGGTTTTTTGTGTGTGTATGCTCCATCTTCTCAAACCAGTCGGTCGTGGCAGATGGCCGCTCCTACCAAGCCAGGTTCTGGTTTCTTCCTGTTAAAGGGGAGTTTATCCTCTCTACTGTTGCTACATGCATGCTCGTGCCGAGCACTCACTAGACAAGTGTTGCGTATTTTAGCCTAAATTTTCCTTTGCACACAGTTATGAGCATAATAAAATGACTGAATAATATATTTTAGTAAATAAATAGTTGCTTTTCACCTTGAAAGGTAGAACTGCAGAAGCTGGTCTCTCCTTTCCATATGTCTGCATTTGGAATCCAAGCTAAAAAAAAACAACTGAACCTCCTAAAAGGCTTTAAAAATAGTGCATTTGTTGCTTGTCTGGCAGTGATGTTCATATAAAAGTAATAGGTTCCCATCTGGGAACGCTTATGTCATGTAACAGCAACAGTGCTCCAAAATATAGAAAACTTTCTTTCGGTTGTGGCCTAATTCTCCAACATATGATTTGCATGTCTTGTTATAGTGGATTGGAGATAGTTAGTGTAGCGAAGGTCTGATGCTAAACTAAAAGGTGAGTTCACTGGTATGTTTTGCTACACATCTTCAATTTCTGATCATTCCATGTTTAAAATCTGACATACCAAGACTGATTCAATTCAAACTGTATTATTCTACACTTAATTCTATTTGTGAAAACTCAAAAAGAAATCAATATTGCTTTTTAGACACCTTCATTTGCCTTCAGTGAACTTAGCACACACAAAAATGTGTGTAATGCAGGTCTAAACACGAGAAAACATTGTGAATTTACTGGAACATCTAGTCTTGGAAGTAAGTTGCATCTCAAAAGGGAGAATAGCAGATGTTGCGCTAAACTATAAGTACCTTGTAATACCACAGACAGATGGCCACCTCTTCGTGGTGGTCATCTGTCTGTGGTATTCCAAATACCTGCAACAAGTGATGAAAGTTCAGAGAAGTCAGCTAAACATCAGGAACAAGGTCAACAGACATGCCTTGCTCAGGTACCTAGTCAGGTATTCAGATACTCTGCTAGGGTAACTGATGTTAAAACACAAAAGCTACTCACCATGTCGGAGTCCACCTTCAATCCAGCATCCATAGGTGATGCACTATTTGCACAGAGGACTAGTGAGTATCAAAGACACCATCCAGGATGAAATATCCAAGCTCCAAGAATACATCAGGAAAATGGCCCAGAAAGATGAAGCACTCAGTCAATGTCTCAGACAATGGAAACTAGAAGAGGAGGAGAAGAAGGAATCATCATGGGAGGAAAAGCCACTGCATGAGATTTATCACCGATAGCTTAAGTGGCTAGTATGACCAAATGATACCAATGGCTAGAAAGGGCTGGGCAGAAGGACAGCACAGAGGCACTGACAATAGCAACCCAGGAGCAGACCTTGAGCACCAAAGAAATAGAAGTCTAGATCTACCATACCAGGCATGCAAAGAGGCCCTAGAAACAATCCAACAACTTACAGTTAGGTGTACGATACTAGCAGGAAAGCAGGAAACTGGAAACCCCCAGGTCGTTCCCTACGAATCACCTCCCAAGGTGATAGAGAATGACTGTGCTAATATTCTGTGAGACCTTCAGATTCAAACAGACAAGATGGTAATGGCCCACCAACCGTACACTGTGTTTCTTAATCAGCAGCAGATGAGAGCTGTTATCGATGTGGGCATCCTAAATGAAGGAGACATCAGGAATAAAAAAACACAAGAACTACTAAGGGGCTCAGGAAATAACTAGAAAGACCCTGGCAGATGAAGGCAACTCTAGTGCCCATGGTCATCAGAGTCTGTATGATCCCTACTCTGGAGAAATATCTGACATCTCAGTCCAGAGCGCAGTCCTAGGAACAGCTAAGATACTGAGATGAACCCTCACACTGAACTTGAGATGAGGAGCCATCCAGGGGATGGGTGAGACAGTAGTTTGTATACACACACACACACACACACACACCCCAATGTGTGTAATGCAGGTCTAAACACAAGAAACATTGCGAATTTACTGGAACATTTAGTCTTGGAAGTAAGTTGTATCTCAAAAGGGAGAATAGCAGATGTTGCGCTAAACTATAAGTACCTTGTAATTCCACAGACAGAAGACCACTTCTTCATCTGTGGTGAAGAGGTGGTCTTCACCTATATATATATATACGTATATATATATATATATATACAGTATATATATATAAAATATTCCTTAGGTGTCATTGACACCTTAAACATGAAGACCTAATGTTTCTGTTAAGATCTAACTTTTTTTTTTTTTGCCAGTTTATGTAATTTTCTACTCCTTCCTACACTAAAGAAATCTATGACCAAAAAAACCCAATAAACTGCTAAATATTATACCAGTGACTCGCAGAGGAGTGATGTTACATAACACTTAGAACAGGAATATTAGGGCATATCAGCTTTGAAGAGACGTCACAGGATTTATATTTGGTTGTGAGCTTGACGTATCTTTAACTTTCTTTCCCTGTTTGGCAATGAGTCAGAGACGGATGGTTTTATGTTTCGGAGGACAGAACAAGTAAAGCACACAAAATCTGATCCCACCTCTGTTTTCTAAAAACATTCAGCAGAAAAATTTGTTTGTGTGAGAACAAGGCTATGGAGTACATTTTTACAGCATTTATATTTTTCCAGCCCTGTTTAGCTTGTTTCTCTTTCATTATCACTCCTCTTCTTGTTGCCACCTTCATTCCACTCCTCGGCTCTCACATTTCCAATTCCTGTAAAAAAAATATATTTGTCCTCTCTGCCTCCTTCACCTGCTTAATCCCTCACTCTGTCGTCTCTTCCAGACTCTTCCTTCCTTTATCTCATTTTACCTATTTTTTCCTTCTCACTCCCTTTCTCCCTTCTCTCCACTCAATACTTACCTTCTGCCCTCCTCTTCAGCACTTTCCAGCCTACTCCAGTTAGTGCTTCTTCTTATGAATTATACATTCACCAAGATGTATTCAAAGTCAGCAGCCTTTGCACATCTTACTGGCTTCATGTATGGCTACATTCTCTTTCCTTGAGTGGATTTTGGCCCGTTGCGTTTGTGTTTATCTTCGGTTGCCAGTCGACTAATATGAATATTTATTTCTCCAGAATATGTTATTGTGTGCATATGAGGGTGGGAAAGCTTATGGCTGCTGCATCTAAGACTTTTCAACAAGAAGTGAAGCTAAAACCCTGCGCTCAGCCTTCCAAGAGTGTGCAACGCTACATGTACAATTTGCAGTGAGCCAGGATTAATGATCCAGTAGTGAGCTCAAATGATCCCCATTCAAGGGCACGGGCGTCCATCAGGCCTTTACATGAAGCCACAGAGACACTGATCCTGTCAAGTTACTCTAGGGGCAGAGCGAGAGGAGGAAGGGATACCCCCACAGCAAGTTTGGTGGCATTAACACTTCTGTTGGACAATAGAAAATTGCTGAGTGGATAAAAAGAAATGAAAAGTACTCTACAAAAGAACAAATACTGTATGAACTTTATAATTTGCTGAATTACAACCACAAACTTCAAAAGTCCAGAAATGTAGGAAATGAAAGGAAAAGGATACATGTATATTTTTTATTATAATTTTTTGCTAGGGAAATCTGAAAAATGTGCATTTGTATTAACTGACACTCCAAACCTCCAAGTGTTGGTCCATTCTGATTTAAATCAGATTAGATTAAGAACATCAGGCTTCAAGTATTGCTTCAAATTTCTAATTAGATTTAGGTTTAGACTTTGACAGGGCCATTCTGCCAGATGGATATGTTTTGATGTAAACCCATTTACATTCCGACTGTTTAGGGTTTGTGAAGGTAACCTTCGACCCAGTCACACGTTTTTTGTAGCTTTTAACAATTTTTCCTCAAGAAATTCCCTGTATTTATTGAGCTCCAACCACCTTCCCATCAGCTATAAAAAAAATCCTATTGACATTGTAAATTATGCAATTAATAGAAACATAAAGAGCAACAATGAAAACACGTAGTTTTCACACCTACCTCATTATAAATTGGTACAGTAGCAAGAAGATATCGTAACTAATAGATTAAATCCCGGATTACAAGTCACTAATTTTTCCACATAACGTATGGATTTTTACCAATGGGTTTTGAAAGGCTGCAATGCTGCCTGATGAACAGGACAGAACAAGTTCAAGAGCGAATTTGCCTCAAAACAAATGACAGTAGATGTTTCCATCCACTTGTCAAGCAGATTTTGAGCAAACTTTTAAAATGTCGCAAAAAACATTTTGAAAATACAAATCAAGTGTGTCCAAACCTTTGGTCTGTACTGTACATAGATGTACTGAAATACAAATGTATTTACCAACTCTGAACCAGTAAATAATACTTAAATACACCAGTAGTTTCACAAGTTGGGTCATACTTTCAAAAACAACACAACTTTAATTGGCTTAGTTAGTGCAATTAGGTACAATAAATCATAATAAAGAACCCAAACTGACAAAAACAATAGGTTGACCTTGGTCAACAAGTAATAATATGTTTCAAATGGTTGAGAAAGTTCAATTAGGAATTCTAAATATGATGTAAAATAAATAATAAAGCATAATGTTGCTCAGAGCACACAACACAGAATTATACTGAATAGCCTTGCCTTTATGAATCAAGCACATTGTCACAACACCCGATCTAGAATTTTTTTCAGTATTGGGACCGACAGATATTAATATCGGATCGGTCCATCTCGAGTAGCAACCACAGAAAAGTGGTGGAACAAGCTCTTTTATATATCTGAATACAGGCTTTTGTGGCAGTATCATCCCCACAGCATGATGCTTCCACCACTGTTTCACTGTAGGTATAATGTACAGTGTTAGATTGCACCACACACCACTTTGCATGTAGGACATAAAAGTTCAAATTTCGTCTTTTTGTTTAACCAGTGCTCTGGGCGCTGGCATATGGCAGTCTGTATTAGAAGCACCTCTTGCCATTAAAGCAAGAGGTGCTTCTAACGGCTTTCTTTCAATAATAGCTTTGCTGTTATCATATTTGGTCTTTAGTAAAACCCAGATGCGGGCAGAACCAGAGGCAGAGAGGTCAAGGGAGTTTTTAATGACTAAAAATAAAGATTTACTCTGCTGGCATGAAGATGTCAGAGCATGGAACTAGTTGTGAGGGTAACAAAAGAATCGAGCAATGAACAATGAACAAAGGAGAATAAATTAGGAGGAAAGGAGGATGAATGACACTGGATCCAGGTGAGCTTGATCAGGGTGAATGTGGAAGAGCTGTGGCAGCGTGAAAGCAAGGAGACTGAGAGAGGGAGACAAAAAAACACAGATAATAGACAGGGAACTGAACTGAAACACAAAATGATATATTAAAAAGCCTAACAAGCCAAAATGGACAGAAGGAAGAACACAAGAAAGAAGTAACTAAACACAACGGAATAAACTCTTGGCAATACCCCAACACAAAACTAATGATAACAGAAAAATGAACTGAATGGCAATAAACTCCCCAGAAATGATCAGAAAACAAAGCACATGAAAGCCAATACACAAACACCAGTGAATCATGACAATTATTGCCATTGTTCTATGAAATGCAGATTAAATTTTAAAAAATCGCACTCTCTTCTTCTCTCTATTTCATAATGGTTTGTGGCATAAAATCCCAATCCAGAACCTTAACATTTGTGACATGTGGCAAAATATGAAAAGGCTCATATAGCATGACTATTTTAGCAAGCTCTCATAAATCTCCCAAATCCTAATTTCTTTTTTCTGTCAGTGTAGCCTCTTTCTTTTGAAGAAACATTGAAAATTACAAATGTTGTAAATGGTTTCCCTGCTTCTTTAACTGCATATTGCACCACTCGCCCACACGTTCTGCCTCTTTCTGAAAAAGAAAGGCACACCTACATGATCAGACAGAATCCACACACACGGTGTCGTGCTCCTGCACAAGTGGCTTCTGTGCTGTTGTGCATTGTAACTGCAACCTTGTTTGAAGAATACTGTGTGACGCTGCTGCGACACCATAGGTGTAATACTCAAGAAACCTCATTGTTGAGAATGTTGCTAAAGCATTAAACACCTCATAACTTTATCATGTTGGTGGTGGCTGAGTCAGAAAGACATCGTTTCCCACACAAATGCTCATCAACATTCTCATTTCACCAACTTAGACTTGCAGAACTAACAGAGGGGCTTGCTGTATGTTTTAGCCACGAGTAAATGTTTTAGTTTATTCATTATACCAGTCATCCCACCAGGCATATGAGCCACCGAGGCAGTTGTTAGGAGCTTTTCTTTGTCAAATGTACACAACCCAATCTGTTCTCCACATTGCTTCATTGGTATTTTTTGCTTCAAAGCCGCTCCACGAGGAACGCTTAAATAATTTGAGGACACAATGGTTACAAGAATGTTTTCTTTGCTCTATTTCTAATTTTAGAGGTTTTTACTAACCCTTCTCTACAGCCGTCATTGTAATCAGTGTATGTTACTTCAAAACATAAACAAATTTCAGTAAAAATTGTGGCGTGCTTTTATAATCAGCCCTATTTATTCTGGTGCTCCTAAATAAAATCCTGCTCAACCAATTGCCCCCAGATGTCAACAAGTAAGTAAAGCCAATTTAGATTCTAGAAAAAATATCTTAATCTTTACTGCGCTAAATATGTTCAAGTCCAGGGAGAGTCCAATACTTCATTTAAAAATAAAAGACTACACAGGAAAAAAAATAACATTTTCCACAAGTCATCAGGAAGATACTGCAAACATGAAGAAGAAGTTGGTCCGGTCAGATAAGACCAAATTTGAACGTTTTATCCCATGTCATTGGGGGCAGAAAACAAAGAAGGGATTTAAAAAAATGATTGGAGCTAAATCAAGGGGATAATGGAATCATATTACATCATCACATCATTAAAAGGCTTTAGATTGGGGAAGAAGTTCACCAAGGAGCATGAATACTTTTTAAACAGTGCATGGGTTTCAAGATGAATGCTCAACAGAACTCATAAATCATTGATGATAAGCAACAGCAAAGTAAAGAGACGCTCCTTCTGGTAGTGGTGGGCAGATTAACCGGTCTGCATTGAGCCACTGACATGCGCATGCGTGATAGGAACACATTGGTAAGGCAGCTTTAAATTTCTTTGAATAATAATGAAAAATATAATTACACAGGATTTTACCTCAGTGTATCGGTTAAATTCGATAGTTATGCAAAACATAAAAAATACAATAAAATAAAACAACTTATTGACCAAACAGCGTTTCTTGTAGACCGCAAAGCAGTGTCGCCAACCGCCACAAGATGGAGAAAATGTGCCGGCAGGCGCGCGTGCGTGATCATGACAACTAGCAAACATGGCGGAGCCAGGGGAATCGATGCTTTCACCTCCACACTGTAAATCTAAGGTTTGGCAACACTATGAATTTTATACGAGAAACGGACACCTTGATAAGGCAAATGCGACTTGTAAAGTGTGCCACGCTGCTGTCAAATACACTGGAACCAGGACTAACCTTACAACTCACTATAACGGCACATGGAATCGTGGCGATGCCAATCAGTTCACCGTCTTCAGAGGCAGATTCACGTCGTTCTTCTTCCTTCAGTTCCACACATGGTGAGACCAGGATTTCATAATTTTTCAACGGACAATTGGCTATTATTGACTCCAATCCCGCAAAAGCCATAATAGATGCTTTGGACCCTTTGCATGTTATTGCTTACACACGCCCGCTCACGCACCCCTTCCCGATCCCCCACGGAAATTTCGCGCATGCGCATAACGCCAGACGGAAAAAGACTATTCTTTTATATGCCATCCATAGCCGCGCTGCCGCGATACAACAATTCGGTTAACTAACTGATACCTGAAGGTATAGGTATTAATTCAGTGCAGTGCGCCACAGCAAAAGCGAAAGGCAGCGCAGAAAACCGTTGCAGAATAACTCAAAACCTCTGGTATTCTTTTTTCTCAATCTCTTTATCGGCTATGCTATGGAGAGTCGTTGCTATAGCAACTGACAACGCTGCCACAAACACTCTTAACATTTCCCACTCAAAAATTGACATATTTTTGTAAAGATCCCTTATCTATGAAATGAATGGCAATTCATTAATAAATTGTTACAATTTGAATTGCTTCATTAATTTTTATGAATGAAAAATTATTTATACAAACAATATATTTTTCAGCTAAGTTAATTTAAATCGAGATGCATCGACGACGAGAAGGTAAACCTTATCTAATTGAACCCCTGGTTGATGAGGAGGAATCTTAAATGTATCTGATCGTAGTTTGTGGATCCAGATGTGTATATCAGAGAGAGATCAGAGATTTCCATCCCGACCTTCTAGGAGATCATGTTGAAAACAGATCCGACTTAGAATCTTATCAAATGTTTTGGCTGTCAGCAGAGCTGTGCTTTCTGAAACTGTTCATATGACAGGTGACACTTTAGATCCATCATGGGTGGTTTAGGCTGGCTATTTTGTCATCCCAAATTGAGTGAAGTTACTAATGGTGTAAATATGAGCCTGCAAGACAAGAAACATAACTAACTGTTGTGGTGCTTGTGTCAACAGAACAATAAATAATCAGAAGCAATGAAAAGAATTATGAAAAACTTTCATACTGCCAGAGCTGTTTTGAGATTCTTTTGACTAGAGCTCTGACTCTCCATTTCAAACAATACAGGTGTTTATTGTGCCTACTGGCTGCTATGTGTCATGATGTGAGGCTCTAGAAAGAAAAGAAAAGTACATTGACAAATATGAAGTTGCTGCTGATATTATCCATTAGAAAAGGATTTGCATTGCCTTTGTAAACGGATTCTCATAAAAGAGAGCGGGTTGTCTTTTTTTTGTCAATGCAGCACACAATGACATCTTGTGGCATGATATTAAAACTACAGCTCAGGAGCTCATGACAACCTTGCTCAGAGGGATGGTCATGTTTCAGTTGCTGGTGTCGTCCATGAAAACGGTTTACTATCTGAGCGCAGGTTTATGCTGCTTTAGGACCAACTGGGTCTGTGTTCACTAGAGACATCATTGTCTGTGCCCTCGTAGGTGAAAGGCTTCATGTGACTGATATATTGCATCAGTTCTTCATTCACAGGAGCCGAAAGATTTCCAGACAATTCAGAGTATGAGTCACTTTTGAATTATTTGCTTTATGTTCAGTACCCATCTGTGGCTTTCAGTCTGAAAATTATTAAAATTACGATGAGCAAAGCAATGTCAGCTGACGTCAGCATGGAGAAAAATCCAAATTTGCTCACACTTAACACAGTTAAGCACAAGCACTGATGGTTAGTGTGACTTGTTTGTCTCCGGCTTTGTATCTTCATGTTCCTCTTATAGGTGATGTCAGTTGCCAAGCAACCAAGCAATCAGGACCCGATTGTTGCCATGACAACATGGCAGGGGTATCATCATGGAGAGAATGGAGATGAAAGGAGGAAGGGAGGATTCAGAGATGAGAGAAAAAGGGAGAGATGGGGAGATATAGAGGGAGTCCTGGCATTGAGGGGTGTTGATAATGTGAGGCCCACAGCGTGAAGGTAGGAGGGTGACCTCTGTGGAGGTGGTGGGGAAGGATGCTCATGAATAAGGAGAACGGAAAATAAGCACTGGGGCCTGTGTGGTTGGATCGGTGAGCTACGCAGTGTTTGACACTGTTCTGACGGGCTTTGTCCCAGATGGAAATGTCACGATGTGCTCCAATAGTCTCCAGTTACTGTCAGAGAAGCTGATGCCGAAGCCACAGCTCGGTGTGTCGCTGAGGTCCAGAGGGCTTTGGGCCTAACGTCTGCAGGTGTCATCATCCATCTATCACGCAACAGCAGCTCACTGTAAAACAGTCAAATGGGGTCATGCTGCATTTAGTCTGTTTATCCCCTCACACAACCAAACTTTCCCCGTGAAACAGCTGAAAATGCTAAGTAACTGCAGACAAATTCAACCATTAAAACAATAATTAATTGAGGTAGGAATGATAACTGGCATACAAACATTGTTTGTATTGTCTTTGAGTGTTTCAATAAATGTCTCCTGGGCAAAACAACTCAAATTTTGATTGTGGCATAAATAAAACCAGAATGGTGGGCTAAACAGAATGAAATGAGAGAAAAGGGAACCTATTTAAAGGTACATTCAATTCTCAAAAGTAACATATTTTACGGATTTCACAACCCCATGAAATTATAAAACCTCATTATAAAATGAATGAAAACGAATATGGTGTCACCTTCACTAAAGTGACTTACAAAACTTTATTTCCCCTTTATTTGCATTTTATCATGCTACAATTGCAAACCTCAAAATATTTATTTGGGATTTTATGTGATAGACCATTTCAAAGTAGACCATTATTTTCACAAGTCTTTTAAGGGAAATGTCTCTACCAAACTCAATTTTTTGTTCATTCTTCTTTGTAAAATAGATGAAGCTGAATCAGATTGGATGAAAAAGGCCTGCGAACATAAAGCTTAAAGTCTTGGCACAGATTCTCATTTGAATTTTGGTTTAGACTTTGATTGTGGCATTATATTAGGTGGAAATGCGTTGATCTAAACCATACTGTTGTAGATCTGGCTGTGCATGTTTTTTCCAGGATCATACATTCTTCTGCAGTACAGTACAATATGAATAGGGCACAGCAAACCTATAGGCTTGTTTTCTTTCTTTCATGTCTATCTGTTTTTGAATGGTGTATTAAACATAGCTCTGTGAAATGTTCACTTGGGCAGTGCTTTGCAGATGTCTGTTAATAACTACTGTTATTATTGATACTGGGAGTAAATTAAAATTGGAAATTCATTCTCAGTATTAATAATTTGTAATTGGTTTCACTGTTTTTAGGGGTAGTTACGGTGAAAACATGGCAAACATTTTAGATTTTAGTTAAATATTTTTTAAAACGGTGCATAAATTTACACAATTTGGTCTCAATTTAAGCTAAGTGACCAAAGATTGCTGTGGACACACTAAACAGCTTCACCACATGAGCGCCACAAATTTCACATGCCTTGTATGTTCCACTTGTGCCCACATGTGCAACATACATACCCATACATCAGCAATGACAAAGTAGTAACACAAATTAATCACTTGCAACACTTGCAAGTGTGTCTGTACTAATGAAAATGTATTTAAATAGACATGTTGGATTCTTGAAACTGAAAGTTTGACCTACTTTCTAATTATTTCAACCTTTTATTGTCTGACGCTTATAGGCATTCATAAAGCCACGGAATTTCAATTCAAGATGTTCAGTTGTTTTTGAAATATAAAGGCAGCTCCAGATCATCAAACTTCCACCAACATGCCTGATTTTAAAAAATAATACAAATTTTGAAAAGTTGCGTTAATGTTACAGCAAATGTAGTGCACACATTCAAAAAGAAAAAAAATCTAAATTGAAACATATTCCTAAGAAATTTTTTTGTAACTTTTACAAAAAACATATATTTTTCAAATGTTTGTTAAAACTGCCACCATCCTGTGACAGTATAAGAGACACACTATCTGTGAAAAGCTCGAGCTGCCCCAGTTCCTCCCAGTGCTACTATTACCGTCTGCAAAAATGCACCGCTCCCAGTCAAAAATAACCATTGAGAGCCAGAAGGAAGGTCTTAGTGCTGTCAGTCAATCTTGAGTACCTGCTGCTTAATGTACTGATGTTGGAGAAACAACTCCATTTATCTGCAATCATCGGTGGCTGTGCTAACTGGCCTAAGGATTCATGGCAGTCCCTGTTGAAGGAAGGAAAGAAGCTGTAGCGTAGCAGAAAGCAAGGGAAGGGTATGAGCAGTGCCTACATGAGCATGACTGACAGCGCTAAGACCCTCCATGCTCTGATTGGTTGCTTCTGATTGAGCTGGGTAGTTCTGTACTTAGCAATTTTGACAAATATGAAAAATATATATATATATATATATTTTTTTTTTTTTAAAGTTAAACATCCAAGTGTTAATACATTTCTGGTTTACAAAACTTATGATGAAAATAATGTTTGAATCACACTTATCTCCTAATTCTGAGGCTGACAGCTGCACACTGCTTCTTCACAAGGTTACAGCTCCAAGGCCCTGAACTGAATACAACACAAACATTCTGGACATTCTTTTTTTTTCTTTTCAACGAACCGTTTCATTTCTAGAGGATAGAATAAGTAAGCTTTAAAGATGTGCGCATTACAAAATAACATAATCAGATCTTTTCTTCACTTGGTTAGCCCTGGGAGATTGCAGGGTCCTGTTGACAGCTGGCCTCGGTTCCACAGTCTCAGTGACCTCAACGGGGCAAAGGAGGTTAAAAAATAAATAAAAAAAATAAGTAAGTGGTCTCAAAATAACATCTCAAGCTGGGTTGTTGACTCTGAAACCCTGTTTAAACAAAATATATATTTATACAGGATTTTCCTCTCTATTTTAATGTGATTTTATGTTAGACCTACAGAAAGTAAAAGATAACTACAAAGTGGAAGAAAAAGGGTAAACAGATTTTTTTTCCTTATAATTAATCTGAAATTTGTGGTGTGCGTTTGTTTTTAAAACCCTTGAGTCAAACCTTCATAGAAACATATTTTGCTGAAATTACAACCATTAGTCTTTATCAGCTTTGTGTATCAGAGACCGAATGCTTTCCCCCTTTCGTCTTAATAAGATAGCTCAAGCTCAGTTAGACTGGATCAGTGTTGTATAAAGTACTGAAATCTCAGAGTCAAGTAAAAGTACAAGTACCTCTCCAAAATATGACTTTGGTAAAAGTCGAAGTCACTGACTGAAATGTTACTTGAGTAAAAGTCTTAAAGTATCTGAAACTTCTTGTACTTAAGTATGGAAATTACTGTAAAAATGGATGTACTCAAGTAATGTAATGAAAAGTACAAGTAAAAAGTAAAACAAAGCAAATGCAATTTGAATGACATTTTTTATATTTTGGTAAACTTGTCAAATACACTTAAAATAATGTACACAACCAAGTGCAGGCAAAATTAAACCTGCTAATAGATATACCTGCAGGCATCATTTAGTTAAGAAAATTAGGTGCTTTACCTATAGCACAAGGTTAACTTAACCTGCTTTACAACTGAACCAGCTTCTTAGTAAACCCTCCAGGACAGAAAATGCAAAGTTTTTGTAAGCCTTAAGTTTTCCCTTCAAGTAAGGTCAGTGCTGAAAATGAGAAAAATAAATAGTACAGAAAATGCGGCCAAAATGAAGAAAAAGAGCTGTTACGATTACTCTACTTCACAAATCAGTGAATCAGTCAATGCTACAGTCAGTAGGTGGTGCACACAACTGGTCATTATGCAAAAGAAAAAAAGAATTGGGAGGGAAATGCAGCTTATTGGCATCTGTAAACCTGGTTTTGAACTTGCATGCCTTTCCTATATTCGTTAAATTTAGTCTAAAATGCTATCGCTATGGCTTCTGTCCCCCCTTGAACAGAGGAGTCTAGGTAGCCTGCTACAGTCAACATTAAGCCTAAGCTAAATACACCACGTGTGGAACTGAAACAATGCCAAACAAAGTTCATTTATGGTCAACGTTTCACAATACAGTAGTGCCTAGTGACCAAGCTATAGTTACTGAAACAGGAGGATTATAACCATTTCATAAGACGTTACCTCGATGTGTTTCTTCAAGTTGGACGGGGAGTTTTTGTAAGATAGGATTTCCACATCTTCAGGCAGGAATAACATAAACCGCATGCGGTACGACGAATCTTTAACACCCACGAAAGAGTATATTGTGTTTAAATAAGGCCATGGGCTCTCATCACCAGCTGGTGGTTCCCCTGGAGCCGTGTCCGACGTAGTTGCAGTCGTTGTGGTCTCCGTCTCCTCCTCCATGTGGCTGCGGCTGATTACGAGACTTACTTTGTGTTTAATGGGAGAAGCGAAACAGGTGTATCCTATTGGTGGTAATGAACAAGCCCAGGCAAGCAGGCGACGGACTTTGTTCGGTAGCCTACTTGCTACTTGCTAATCAGTAGGTGGGGTCAAAACACTTTGTTTCTCTCTCGCGCTTTTTTGTAACGAGTAACTAAACCACACATTGAAAATGTATCGGAGTAAAAGTACGCAATTAAGTTCGGAAATATAGTGAAGTAAAAGTGAAAGTCATCAAAAATTTTCATACTCCAGGAAAGTATGAAGTACTCCAAATATACTTAAGTAAAGTAGTGAAGTATTTTTACTTCGTTACTATACAACACTGGACTGGATGGACACATTTTGAAGTCTTCCCACAGATTGCCTATTGTGATAGTTCTGCACTTTGGACCTTTAACACGTGTAGTCTACTGTATGTATTACCCAAGCCATTCATTTTGCCATCAGCCCTGAACATCTCCACTTTACCTGTTTTGAAAAAGCTTGATCATGCTGCCATCACCATATTTCATCATTGAGATTGGAACCTGTTGTTAGTTTTTTTTTTTTGCAATAGTCTATTACATGTTGGTCAAAAAGAAAACGTTCCTTCTCATGTTTGCTGTATTCTGTACATGGGAAAAGGCTTTTTTTAACAATGTCTCTCTTCTAAATCAGTGGACTGCATAAGTAATAGTTGCCTTGTCAACAGATTGTCGCACTGAAGCTGGGGATCTCTGCAGTCGCCCAGAGTTACCATGAACCTCTGCTTCTTCGATTTATGTTCTCCATGCCCACATTGTCAACTTAGGTGGGACAGTCATATCTTGCTAGGTTTGAAGTGGTGTTGTCCTTTTTTACTTCCAGATGGTAGATTGAACAGAACTCTCCAAGAATGATCTTTAAAGCCTGGAGTACTGTTTCTTTGTCCCTTTACTTTCTCCTTGATCTGTCTGCTGTGTTCCTTGTTCATCATGGTGTTGTTTGTTCAGAAATGTTGTCTAATAAAACCCCGAGGCCTTCAGAGAATAGCTGGATTTATACTGAGACCAAATGACACACAGGTGGACTGCACTGAAGGGTATTTAGAGTTATCAAAGCTAAGAGAGCATTCTCTTCAAATTTCGGTAAAATAAATAAAGTATTTATTTTGGTAGCATTAGGAAATGTGAAAGAGTTCAAGGGATAGTAACACATTTGCTATGCCCATGAAATCAAAATAATAATTGCAAAGAGTTATGAACATGCATTGTGCCAATATAAAGTGCCTCATCAATGTATGATGGTGTGAGTCTTTGTGTGACAGTTCTTCAGTGAGGACACGAAGGAAAAAAAAATCTTGTAAAAGAAAATACTACCAAAGGTTGATTCATTGTCTGTACCACTCCTTTCCTTGTCCCTCTCTCACTCACCGGCAGTGGCAAACATATTTTATGAGTCACGATTGGAGCAGACTGGCCATCCTGTCTTTTCAGAGTCTTGTCTTTAACGTCAACACACATCCAACACCAACTACTCTGGCTTCTAGGAAAACTCTCTCTTTTCATCTGGTGTGACCCCCTCCCTCCCCATCTTCCTGTCTACCCTCTCTCCCTCCTCCCTCTGTTTTTATTTCCTCTTCCCCTTCCCCAGCCTCTCATCCCCTCTCTCTCTCTCTTTCTCCCCATCCCTCTCCTCCTTTATTGCGGGTGTCTGGGAGGCTGTTTTTCCTCTGTCTCTTGCTCATGAAGGGCCGCACTAAGCTCCCTTCGCTCTGCCCGTGTGTGGTAGGTAAAATCACCTCTGCGTTTGTGTCGTCTTTCCTTCTTCCATCACTCATTTGCTGCCTCTGTTTTGCATGTTAGCTCAAAGTCTGCTAGTCGCTCTGGCAGATTTAAGGGAGCTTAATATCTACATCAGAGTGCGCTGCATTGAACATGCCCATAATTCGCTCCACTGTCATAGATACGTGTGAAATATGTGTGTGAGGATTCTGGTTTTGCTTTCATTGTACATGTGCTCTGTGTAAGGTTAAATCATCCACTCTGAGTGTTGCGTATGAACATGGCCTGGCACATGTGGTGCTGTTTAAGGGCGCATGTTCAGAAAAGCATATAGAGGGAAACTCTTCGAGACTTGTTGATTGTATCATTACACATTTGTAGTTTTATTCTCTTATTTGATAGCTTAGCTTTTTTAAGATTTTTGAAAATAATTTATATAACTGTACATCACCATCCATCAGAGGACACAAGGACACTGGACTAGTATCCTCATAAGAGAAAAAAAATCCTTCATAAAAAATGTCATTATTATTTTGCTAAAGATTCTGCTGATCTTTAAGTATCGACAAAAAAGGTATTTTAATCTTCTATAGTCGAACCAGATATATTGTAAACTGTGCAAATGAACGCATAGAAGAAAGTCCAAGAGTCCTCCTGTTTTAATTAAAGATGACTTCTTAATGCAACTCAACAGCCAGAAACCACTGCTAGTGTCACAGTATGTTTATAATTGTGGGAATTTGTGTTTATATGGTTGAAAACTACTTAGCAATTGGTAACCTGTGGAATTAATGTTTGAAAATTTATTTGAAATTTGAAATTTGAGACAATTTTAATTTCCATTCACTTCATGGTAAGACTCAACAGTTAGACACACTATTTTAGGTACACCTTGCTAGGACGGTGTTGGCTGCCCTTCAGAACGACACTAGTCCTGCATGAGTGATTCAACGTATGGTGAGAAACATTCCTCTGAGATTTTGGTCCATATTGACTTGATGGCTTTGCTTTGTTCCTCCTGAGTTGTCTACTGCACATCTACAGTGTTCCATGACGTCACTGGATTGAGAATTAGTGATTACAGAGACAATTGGATTACATTGTCACATAACTAGCTTGAGATTATTTGAATTTTGTGATGTAGAAGTAACCATCTGATGGATAAACCATGGTCAATTAGTACTTAAGAACACAAAGTGTTCCGAAAAAAAGTATCCCTTAAAAGTGGTGGTTCTGGCAGGCATGGTGCTCAGGGTAAGCTCCTGCTTTTGTTGCCATCAATCTATTAAAACGAGAAACTTAGGTTCTGGGAAGGGATAAAATTCCTTAATTTCTATTTATTGGTCAATAGTGGAACAGCTGGTAGCAGTTTTCTTGCAGCACGAAGGTCTGGGGTTCAGATCCTGATCTGAAGGATTTCTGCGTCAAGTTTGCATGTTCTTCCCATGCATGCAAGGTTTCTCTCTGAATATTCTGACTTTTTCCCACTATCCAAAAACATGACTGTCAGGTTAATTGTTTTCTTAATTTTCTTTAGGTATGAATGTGTAGTTGTTTGTCTCGAGTGTCTTTGTCTTCCCTATGACATACCGGCAACTGGTCCCCGTTGTATGCTCCTCTTGCCTTGTGAAACTGGATTTAGGCATCAGATCCCTCACAAGTGGGCATACGTGGATGGCTGCATTATTCAGTGAGAAAAAATTGTGGCACAATTAGTTGCACCACATTTTTTTTGACTTGTTCTAATTAGTGATCCATGACTTCTAGTTTCATTGGGGTATCAATATTAAGTGACATAGAGGCCAATTTTTCTTACCTAACTTTAATATGAAAAAGACAAGGGAAATACTAATTTTTTTGTGTGTACTTATGCAAAAAAACAACAACAAAAAAAGACAATATATAACCAAGCTTTTTATACGTATGAACAAGTGGGACAATAAAAAAATTGGAGGGCACTTTAAAACCTCAAGTTCTGTCAGGCATACCATTCTAGATATGACTAACATAGCAACGTTACATTATCATCTAGCATGGTTCACCACAAACCTCAGTGCGACTCCAGGAAGCTTTTAGGGTTTCATATGGGTTGTTGTGAGCATGGGAAACTAAACACTGAGCTTTGTTTGACTGATCCTGAGATTTAATTGAGAAAAATAAAGATGGCTTATTATCAAAAACATTTCTTTATATGATGTTTGACACCTTGAACATTGTGTTACGTAATGGTGTGAGATTACATGCAGCCGCTTATTTCAGAGAAAGATGACGCAGGAATATGAAAGCATGGAGATATTCTGATTGCTTGTCTTGAGTAGCCTCACCCAACCCAACAGCCTTCTGTCAGCCGCAGGAAATGATTGACCTGCATTAGTTTAAAAACTGAATGACAGAGTGTAAAAACACACGTTGACTTAAACAGCTTTTAAAAACTTTTCAGCTGATAAACTACAAAAACAAGGCTCAGAGATTTAAGAAGCAAATTTTTGGTGGCACAGGCTATGCTGATAAATTGGTCAAACAAGAATGTAATGTCAAGAGAGCATTAGCAACCACCGCAATAGCAACTATTTTATAGAGATTTTATTAGATTCCTGAGGGTCCTTTGGACTTTGGGACACCCTTATTATGCTATGTTGACTTAATCAAAGAAATAGGTACACTTGTGTTGCTTTAACCACTGAATGTAGCTAAGATCATTACTGTTAAGAATTTCATTAAACATAAAACAAATGGATCAAGCCATTCTACTTTTTAACTTCCATTTTCACATAAAAATAAGCAATTTTGAATGGTAGTTTCAGAGAGGGCTTTTGAGTTGGGCAGTATGGCTCACTGCCATGGGTGGCATAGAGGATACTAGAAGTACACTAGACAAGTTCTATAATGTTTATATCATTTGAAATGCTGGGGAATGAGTGGTTTCTTGTTTTGGACCAAATTAAATGATTGTTCCCATGTTTTCTTTTTTTTCTTTTTTGACTAATTCTGATCTACATTTAAACATCTCAGTCTAAAATATCTAGAAGGTAGAAGGGTCAACCTTGGACTTGATTTCTCTACAGTGAACAAAGATCCTTTATATCAATTATCCAAAAATTTATGAAATATATTCTGTTTTGGATTTTAGGGATCTAAGTGGAACAATTTGAGTCAATCATGGGCTCTAAAGGATTCTCAAGAACAAATTATCACAGAAGATATGATTGTAGCTGGGATGCAACAGTCAATTTTCTACTGGTCAATACTGATTTCTGGTGTTGTTTGAGTTCTTAGCTGCCAAGTTGGATATTGCATGATCATATTTTTTAAGGCGGACAAAAAATAAAGATGATGCTGCAGATTCTTTGAGAGAGAATAAAGCACCAAAGGAACTTTATGCATCAAATCAGATGTCCCTCCTAGCTTTTTATCTGTATACATCCATCCATCCATCCATTTTCTAACACCTTTGTCCCTAGTGGGGTCGAGAGGGGTGCTGGTGCCTTTTTCCAGCTAATGTTCCGGGCGAGAGGCGGGGTACACCCTGGACAGGTCGCCAGTCTGTTGCAGGGCTAGCTGTATACATCTTCTTTCAATTCAAATTTCTCCAAAATGTGTATTTTTATTCTTCAAAGGGTAGGAGTTTTTTATTTTATGCTTTTATTGTTTAAGAAAAAATTGATTTTTAAGTGTTTGACCTGCTGATCCCCCATCAGAGCCGATCAAAACCTAATTCTGATGTCAATGCTCTGGATTTTCCCTCTCTGTTTGTTAGGTCCCACTTTGCCACATTATTATGCAGAACTACAGAAATCATTGCAACAACTTCAGGGTCAACTTCCTTTACTTTCAAACAACTCTCAGCTGTGATTAGAATCATCAGAACAAAAACATGATTCAACATCCACATGGATTTTGGATAAAATATTTTATAATCTAATATTAGATTGAAATAAATTTCAAAAAGCTAAATTGCTTTCAACTACTACTTTTCCTTAATTTTCTTGCTTTTGTCATTTTGTAAACCGTGATGGTCATTTTATTGCACATTATTGCTTCTTTTAGTACCATGAATGGTCCTCTGATTGGAGAATTGTTTTTTTCTGTCCCATATTGAGCTGAAAAGAGACAGTAACATCTCAGTATGCTCATTGTTTACTGCTGTAATTTCCTTTTCGTTTGTTGATTAGCCCACAATTTCCAGTAAGCAGAAAAGTGGGTGGGAAAAGTGTGATTGTGAACATATTTCCTCCTCCATTTGGTTTATGGTTCTAGACAGAGATCAGAACCAAAATGAATTGAAACTGGATGGCATATCAAATATTCAAAATTAACTTCACTGTGTATTACAAAAAAGAAAATCTCAATTGTTAATATTCATGGTAACACTCATAATTTAATGTTACATCCATCCATCCATCCATCTTCTTCCGCTTATCCGAGGTCGGGTCGCGGGGGTAGCAGCTTCAGAAGGGAGGCCCAGACTTCCCTCTCCCCAGCCACTTCTTCCAGCTCCTCCGGGGGAATCCCGAGGCGTTCCCAGGCCAGCCGAGAGACATAGTCCCTCCAGCGTGTCCTGGGTCTTCCCCGGGGCCTCCTCCCGGTGGGACGTGCCCGGAACACCTCACCAGGGAGGCGTCCAGGAGGCATCCTGACCAGATGCCCAAGCCACCTCAACTGGCTCCTCTCGATGTGAAGGAGCAGCGGCTCTACTCTGAGTCCCTCCCGGATGACTGAGCTTCTCACCCTATCTCTAAGGGAGAGCCCAGCCACCCTACGGAGAAAACCCATTTCGGCCGCTTGTATCCGCGATCTCGTTCTTTCGGTCATGACCCAAAGCTCATGACCATAGATGAGGGTGGGAACGTAGATCGACCGGTAAATCGAGAGCTTCGCTTTTTGGCTCAGCTCTCTCTTCACCACGACGGACCGGTACAGCGCCCGCTTGACAGCAGACGCTGCGCCAATCCGCCTGTCGATCTCCCGCTCCCTTCTTCCCCCATTCGTGAACAAGATCCCGAGATACTTAAACTCCTCCACTTGGGGCAGGACACCCCCCCTGACCCGGAGAAGGCACTCTACCCTTTTCCGGCTCAAGACCATGGCCTCGGATTTGGAGGCACTGATCCCCATCCCGGCCGCTTCACACTCGGCTGCGAACCGATCCAGCGAGAGCTGCAGATCACGATCTGATGAAGCCAAAAGGACCACATCGTCTGCGAAAAGCAGAGATGAGATCCTGAGGCCACCAAATCGGATCCCCTCAACACCTTGGCTGCGCCTAGAAATTCTGTCCATGAAAGTGATGAACAGAATCGGTGACAAAGGGCAGCCCTGGCGGAGTCCAACTCTCACCGGAAACGAGCCCGACTTACTGCCGGCAATGCGGACCAGACTCTGACACCGGTCATACAGGGACCTGACAGCCCGTATCAAAGGGCCCGGTACCCCATACTCCCGGAGAACCCCCCACAGGGCTCCCCGAGGGACACGGTCGAACGCCTTCTCCAAGTCCACAAAACACATGTAGACTGGTTGGGCGAACTCCCATGCACCCTCCAGGACCCTGCTGAGGGTGTAGAGCTGGTCCAGTGTTCCACGACCAGGACGAAAACCACACTGCTCTTCCTGAATCCGAGGTTCGACTATCCGACGGACCCTCCTCTCCAGGACCCCTGAATAGACCTTGCCAGGGAGGCTTAAGAGTGTGACCCCTCTATAATTGGAGCACACCCTCCGGTCCCCCTTTTTGAACAGGGGGACCACCACCCCAGTCTGCCAATCCAGGGGAACTGCCCCCGATGTCCATGCGATATTGCAGAGTCGCGTCAACCAACACAACCCTACAACATCCAGAGCCTTAAGGAACTCCGGGCGGATCTCATCCACCCCCGGGGCCTTGCCACCGAGGAGCTTTTTAACCACCTCGGCGACCTCGCCCCCAGAGATTGGAGAGCCCAACCCAGAGTCCCCAGGCTCCGCTTCCTCAGTGGAAGGCATGTTGGTGGGATTGAGGAGGTCTTCGAAGTACTCTGCCCACCGGCCCACAACGTCCCGAGTAGAGGTCAGCAGCACACCATCCCCACTATAAACAGTGTTGGTGCTGCACCGCTTCCCCCCCCTGAGACGCCGGATGGTGGACCAGAATCGCCTCGAAGCCGTGCGGAAGTCTTTCTCCATGGCCTCTCCAAACTCCTCCCACACCCGAGTTTTTGCCTCAGCAACCGCCCGAGCCGCATGCCGCTTCGCCCGCCGGTACCCATCAGCTGCTTCCGGAGTCCCACAGGCCAAAAAGGCTCGATAGGACTCCTTCTTCAGCCTGACGGCATCCCTCACCGAAGGTGTCCACCAACGGGTTCGAGGGTTGCCGCCGCGACAGGCACCGACAACCTTGCGGCCACAGCTCCGATCGGCCGCCTCGACAATGGAGGCACGGAACACGGTCCACTCAGACTCCATGTCCCCCACCTCCCCCGGGACGTGTTTGAAGTTTTGCCGGAGATGGGAGTTAAAGCTCCGTCTCACAGGGGATTCCGCCAGACGTTCCCAGCAGACCCTCACAACACGTTTGGGCCTGCCAGGTCTGACCGGCTTTCGCCCCCGCCACCGGAGCCAACTCACCACCAGGTAGTGGTCAGTGGACAGCTCCGCACCTCTCTTCACCCGAGTGTCCAAGACATACGGCCGCAGATCCGATGAAACGATGACAAAGTCGATCATCGAACTGCGGCCTAGGGTGTCCTGGTGCCAAGTGCACATATGGACACCCTTATGCTTGAACATGGTGTTCGTTATGGACAATCCATGGCGAGCACAGAAGTCCAGCAACAGAACACCGCTCGAGTTCAGGTCGGGTGGGCCGTTCCTCCCAACCACGCCCCTCCAGGTCTCACTGTCGTTGCCCACGTGAGCGTTGAAGTCCCCCAGCAGAACAAGGGAGTCCCCAGGAGGAGCACTCTCCAGTACCCCCTCTAAGGACTCCAAAAAGGGTGGGTAATCTGAACTGTCGTTCGGCCCGTAAGCACAAACGACAGTCAGAACCCGTCCCCCCACCCGTAGGCGGAGGGATCCTACCCTCTCGTTCACCGGGGTAAACCCCAACGTACAGGCGCCGAGATGGGGAGCAACAAGTATGCCCACTCCTGCCCGACGTCTCTCTCCCTGGGCAACTCCAGAGTGGAAGTATGTCCAGCCCCTCTCAAGGAGACTGGTTCCAGAACCAGAGCCATGCGTCGAGGTGAGACCGACTATTTCTAGCCGGAACCTCTCGACCTCACGCACTAGCTCCGGCTCCTTCCCCACCAGAGAGGTGACATTCCACGTCCCAAGAGCCAGTTTCTGCAACCGAGGATCGGACCGCCAGGGTCCCCTCCCTTGGCCGCCACCCATCACACAGTGCACCCGACCCCTTTGGCCCCTCCCACGGGTGGTGGGCCCATGGGAGGGGGGGCCCATGTTTCCTCTTCGGGCTGAGCCCGGCCGGGCTCCATGGGTAAAAGCCCGGCCACCAGACGCTCGCCATCGTGCCCCCCCTCCAGGCCTGGCTCCAGAGTGGGGCCCCGGTGACCCGCGTCCGGGCGAGGGAACACCAAGTCCAAGGTTTTCCTTCATCATTGGGGTCTTCGGGCTGCACTTTGTCTGGTCCCTCACCTAGGACCTGTCTGCCTTGGGTGACCCTACCAGGGGCATGAAGCCCCAGACAGCATAGCTCCTAGGATCATTGGGGCACTCAAACCCCTCCACCACGATAAGGTGGCAGCCCATGGAGGAGTTTAATGTTACAATTGTAATTTAATTACTGAGCTGAGAGATCAAGCATGTGAAATTTAAAAGAGATGTTTTTGATGCCATAATGAGTTCAACTTTAAGTGGGCAGTTAAATCGGGTCACAGCGCAACACTGGGCCTTTTTTCTCTCTGATGTGTCATAATGCAAATCTATATGCAACACCATGAAAGTATTTTCAACATAAAGTTGATTAGCAGCTTTCTTGGAGCAGATAAAATAATTTCCTCCCTTTCTTTATTTAGCATGAAATCCGATACAGTTTCGCCTCCAGATCCATAAGATTTAGAAGTAGAATTGTAGAAACCTGAAGGTCTTTGTTTTTCTTTCTGAGGATGTTATTGCACTGTTTTGAGACTGAATATTTTTCAGTTTCTTTTCTTTAACCTCTAAAATAAGTTTAGGGTAAGTACAATATCATACCAAATTCTTGTTAATGTTAATGTGAATTGATCTTCAAAATTAGTTACAGAGTGCTTTAGGTGAAGTAAAGTAGGATTGCATTTTAAGAAAACACACAAATGCCATTAAATTAAGAGTCCTTAGTTTGTTGTGTGTAATTTTGATAATCTGTATTTTGCAGGATATGTACTAGTACATTTTGCAACTGTTTTGCTTCCAGTTTTCAAGTGAATTACTCCAAACGTGTTCTCCACTTTTTAGCTAACCCTTGTAAACAGTGGAAAAATACATCCTGCCACATTTACCTGACTCTCAGCATCTTGGGAGGAGGCTTTGCTGGTTGGACTAACACCCTGTTGGGTTTCCTTCTTACCAAGCCTCAGCCATAAGTGGAGGCCTGAGCCTCTTTGTTGCCGTTCATCAGAGTTGGTTAAAAATAGAACCACCTAGAATTTGATAGTCTTACAAAAATGTAAAACAGTTTGTAATGAATTGAGATTCTTATTAGCTCGCCTTGAAGATGATCGTCAAACTGATTGGGGGCTTTTGATGGTTTATTTTATTTGTTCTTTTTTCAGGGTAGAATGATACAACAAGCAACTTTCTTGTGCACCAGATTTTTAAAAGCTAAGTTAAATGCGCAAGTGTAGATGTCTTACAGATGTTCTCTATACAGCAGAGGGACAAAATTATCCACTAATATTTTGATTAATACGATTTTCAGAGACTCACTAATAAAATTGTCCATAGATTATTGATTGGCGCAGATAGATTCATTTTAAAATTTCAATGTCAAACTGCTTTATCCTTTTCAACACCGCCTCAAACATGTTTGGGGTCATAGACCTGTTGGAAGACATAACTTTGTCCATGTTTCAAACATTTGACTCCTCTCATCACTGAAGTCACATAGCTCGGTCTTTGTCACCATAAAACTTCTCTGCATAAGAAATTTGGTTTGTTCTGTTGGCAGCTACAAACTGAGATTCTGAGAACTACTTATCCTGAGTTGTTCTTGAACATCCCAACCAATTTCTTTCATCTGAATTTGTTTGGAGGAACCAAGCTGAAGGCTTCAAACACTATGAAGCATGGTGGATGAAAGCATCATGCTTAGAGTCTGGTTTGCTGCCAGTGGAACTACTGCATCCCTGGTAGTGAATGGAAAAATGAAAGCAGAGGAGTATCTACAAATAATTCAACTTCACATTAAATCAACATGTAGATGAGAAAAACTTGGGAGAGAATGTGTTATTCCAAGAAGTCAACGATCCTAAACACACGTCAACCAGTCTACAGAAACCTAACCTTGCCTTGTTAATGCTAAGGATTAGAGTGGTATTTTGCATTGTATTGTCAAATCAATAAAAAAAAATCCCAAAATTAAATTTGCATTTAAGTTTATGAGTAATCTCCTGCCCAGTTATCAAGAAACATTTGAGATATTGGAAAAACAGCAGTTAGCGTAAACGTTTCTCCAGTTCAAAGGTTTCTTTTAAAGAGACTTTGTAGCAGAGGTGAGATTAAATCAAAGTTTGGTGCCAGAACCTGACTGTGGTTGGCTGTCCATGTTTACTGAACCTGTCATTGATTCAAACAATTCTGTGGTGAAAAAATAACATTTCTGAGACAGTACTGCTACAGCACAGTATGTGTGAACGTGAGACATCTCTGGGATAACATCACAAATAAAAATGAATGGAAGGCATTGTTAAAGCTAAACTTCTAGAGATTAAATCAGTTTGCAGAATCCCAGAATGCCAATTTTATATCCAACTTTAGAATAAACATCAGCCAGTTACTGAGGCAAACTGGTCCCAACTACACTGCAGTCTTGTGACCATCTCCTGTTACCAGAATAGTACACAGAGTGAATTGGGATCTTGAGTGCTTCAGTTGCCACAGAAACTAAGTCAAGGCTTAGCAGCTCAACTCTGTGAAAACCCTCAATATGAAACAGCAGAGGCAGCTCTTCTGCTTTGCTTTTAATAGTATCTTTATAAATGCATAAATGTGAATTTAAAATCTAATTCTCATCTTATGATGAAAAAAGAACTCTTTCTGTAATAAATTCTATTTTTATCAACGAAGGTTCTATCTACTCTCATTGCTGTGGAAAGAAATTGCATTTATTATAGTATTTCTTTGTAATTTGTAGGAGAGATAAATTGATACACCGTAAAATAACTTTCACTCCTACCCTTAAATACCTCACTGTTTATCTGAAATAAAACATCCACAGTTTAAATGTGAACTATAACTTCTAAGGAGCTTGCAAAAAGTGCAAAGTAAGGAAAAATCACAAACTTACGGCTTTTAACATTGAAGTTTAGTGCAGTACTCATACACTGCAGCACTCTCATTAAGTTCATAGAAAAAAAAGGCAATTCTTGACTTATTTTGATCTTTTTTATCAGCTTAATACAGTGCCACAAAAGTATTCATATGCTATAACCAATTTCACATTGTGCTAGATTAAACCACAAGCTTCAGTGTAATATATTGTGATTTTATACTTTTCATTGTCATAAATTTGCACTTAATTATGAAGTGAAGGGAAATTATGACATTATTTTCATTTTTAGGCCAAATAAAATGATGGAAAATGCAGCTTTCAATTGTATCCATCTGTTGGAATCAATCCTTGCAGAACAACTTTTCACTGCAATGCACAATCTTTAGACATTTAAATATGGATATTTTTGCCCATTTTTCTTTGTAAAATAGTTGAATCTTAGTCGTTCTGAGTTGCGCCAAAGGTTTTCAGTTGGATTTAGGTCCGATCACCTGAATGAACCTTACTGCAGCTCTGGCCGTATGTTTCCAGTTGTTGTCCTGTCTTACTGGATGGTGTAACTCTATTCAAGTCTTTTGGATTTTCATGTGGTCTAGCAGCCATCTTTCCAACAACTCACTTTTTTTTTTAACCTGTCCTTGCTGTTGAGAAAGAATGCTGATAGCGTTATGCTGCCAAAACCATGTTTCGTGGTGTGGATGGTATGTTCATGGTTCATGTTCAATGGTCATCTTCAGTCATAGCATTATGCATGAAACCAATTTTCAGTCTCGGTTGGTCTTCCTCCATGTTTGTTGTTTTTTCTAAATGGGTGTTAAGACTTGAACTTCTTATGCTTTACTTTGAACATTGGTTTCTTGCCACTCTGACCAGCTATGTGAAGGGCAGGCCTAACAGTTTTCTTGTCACTAAAGTCTCTTGTTTGAGCTGCTGTGCCTCCAGAGTTACCACAAACCTTTTTTAGTGCATCTTTGATCACATTAGTGGAATGGTAGGTGCCATGGTTTTCATTTCTGAATAATCTTTGAGGTCTGATCAAAGCTTGAAATATTGTTTTTTAAGCTGATCCCGCCTTCCCACCCTTCCTTCATGTCAACTAAACAGAAAATGCCACTTTAAGATTGCAAGTGAAAATGGTAGTTTAAAGTTTGTAGTGATTGTCACAATTTATTTTTGGTTAAGGAGGCCAAGACACTGAGTTTATTTTTTCCACTCACAAATGAAGACTGACAATAAAAAACACAACTGATTAATGAAGTGTATATTTAAATTGAAGGTTTTTACAAAACACAAAGTGTTCAAAAGAACGCCCCAGGAAAAAACTAATTATTCTACCTTTTTGTATTTGGGTTGACATCACAAGAGGCATAAGACCAGAAATAGACTTCTAGTATGTTTCAACATATATTCTGGAGCATTTGAGCATTTAAGTCTTTGTTTCAGCTCCAATCTATGATGATACTGTCACAAATTTGCCCTTGGAATTTGATTTTTCCAAGGACAAAATAAATGCACATTACACTGTTAATATGCTGTTTGTTTCAGGAAGATAGGTATCATCACAAACAGTGTGATTGCTACTGCTGCTGCCCTATTGGTGGTGCAACCAGTTATTAGGTTTAGGGAGCAAATTAAGTTTTGTAATTTTTGGGATGACCTCAAGTCTTTAAGTGTGGAAAAAAAGCACAAATCCCTAAATTGGTTAGCGGAACAATACTTGTTTTCGACACCGTTAATGCACATACTGCATAATCTAACCATGTATGTCTTACTTCGTGTATTGTAGTAAATTATTTTTTCAGAAATGTGTGTGAATGATATGTGTCACATCTGGCTCTGAACCCAGGACTGAATCAGCACAGTGTTTTGGCACTGGCAGTCACAGAGAGCCAACCTTAAATAGACAACGCTCACTTATTTTCTATCTTTTTGGCAAAAAAATAAAATAAAATCTCAAAGATAACACTCTTGATATATATAGTTCTGATTTAACACACGACGTTGCTAAAGTCGTACAGTTACAGACACAGTAACAAAGGAAAAATCTAATTCAATGGAGAGTGGACCATTTTTAGGTATCTACCACCCCCTGCAGATGTTGTCATGGAAACACTCTTTTGGGGATGTCGTTCTCTCTCTCTCTCTCTCCCTGCTTCTCTCTCTCTTTTCTCTCTTTCATACAATGCAGCATTAGGATGATAATGCTATGCTCAGCACACCACGCTTCAGATTTCCATGTGACTCCCGCTCTTACATAAGACTGAGCTGGAGAGGAAAAGCCACTTAACTCAAATTATATCAATAGTTTACAGTATAGATGTTTATTCATTCCCACACTGCTTGTTTGCTGATTTAATAAAAAAAAATATATAGATATACAGATTTTTCATAAATTGTGTTGCTGCCCTGTTGTATATTCTGGTAAAATGATTTAAAAAAAAATACTGGTTTTCAGTGTCTTTCTTTTTTGACAGTATTTGTATCTTTAAAAGAGAGGAATCTATTAAGCTGAAACCAACCCTTTAATCGGTGTTGGAGGTTATCACTTGCCTGTGTGTGGACGTGGTGAAGTTGCTAATGAGTTTGGCACGTTGCAGATTTCCCAGGAAATCCCCCCACGCTCTGGGGGGAGGATAACATTAAAAGAACCATCAGCAGGACACCGATGTATAGAGATGGGTCTCTGTATTCGATTTAACGCTGACATCACCCAGGGAGCCTTGAGCCCTGAGCCGCAGTCGGTTCTGAGATGAATGCACAATATTTAAATCCGGACTACCTGGTTCTCTCACTCCACCCTGTGGACTCAACAGGGCAGCACAAAGAAATGCAGGGGGCATCTAGGAGGATAGTGGATAACATATTGTTCATTCCTGTGGAAAGTGTTCAGTGTGATTATTCTTCTACTTTATTACAGATATTTAGAGATGTTAACACACAGTATCACCAGTCTGCTAGAAAAGGATGAATTACTCAAAGCATGTTCACTATCTCTTGTTCAAACTTGTCCCAAAAACAGTATGTTTTGTTACATTCCTGTAAAGAATTGCTGTAAGGGGCATAGGACACCTTTTTGATGACCTATTTCAACATTTACATATATTTTAGTAAAATGTATTTCTAGTGTGAGTGTAGCTGCTATTCAGATATCACAAGTAAAGGATAGAAATCTGATGTTATTTTTGGCTAGTATTATATAAAAATATGTTTAAACCTGCATAATGTAACTTTTATTTAAAAACAAATATATATTTTTTGTACATATTTGTTGAACTGTCATTATGTCCTGACAGTGTGGTGTGGGACAGTTAATCTGTGAAAACATTGAGCTTCTCTGCTTTTTCCCAGTACCAGGAGGCGGGTCTTAGCACTGTCAATCACAATCTTATGTGACGCTGCTCACCCTCTCTCCCCCATTGCTCTGTGCTAGGCTGCAGCTATCATAGCCTGTTGTGAATGCTTAATCTCGTCAGCAGGGCCACCAATAAACAAAGATAAATGATTCTTTCTGTAATTGTAAGTTGTTTCTCCACCATTAGCACATGAATGTAATTGTTTAGGAGCAACAGCACCAAAATCCTCCTCCTGGCTCTGATTGGTTTGTGTTTGGTCAGGAGCCCTGCATTTCTTCAGATGACAATAGTAGGACATGGAGGATGTGGAGGAGATTGGTCTTTTCGCAGATTATCTGTCTTATAACAATGTCACGACATGGTGAAAGTTTTAACAAATATGCAAAAAACATATTCTTTATAAAAGTTACTTTCTGCAGCACTAAAGCATGAACAATTATTTGGCAAAGGTGTACAAATTATTAATATGATTAAGAGGGATTAAAACACAGTGGGGGAAAAGAAAATGAATCGATTCTTTCTTTATCCAGCCAAGTTCAAAATAAAAACAAATATGGTTTGCATTATTGTCCAAAAGGCCTGAGCCATTTATTGTTTTTTTTGTACTTTGCTTCACTAATTAAAACCTTCCTTCTAATTTTTTTCAAGTATTTCTTTGAACTTCTCTAGTTTTTATCCACATTTTTGCAATAAAGATATCAATTCTTCTTCTTTTTTTTTGATACGTGTTTATTTTCCTTACCTTCTAAAAGACCACATTGGACAATGTGTTGCCAATTATGGGAACAAAACAGAAAAAAAGCATCTAAAGTCCAACAAGAAATTGTGAAAGACATTTCAATAAGACTGGGTGTAAGTGGGCGTTGGTGGAAACCAAAAACATATGACAGGAAAATTAGTTTTCTTCAAAGCAAAAACTTTTACAGTAACAAACTTTCCTGAATTTCCCATTCAGATCATATTTTGGATGAAGGTTGAGGAACAGTGTGATCTCTTTTTAGTATGGGGCAGCTGTATAAGCCCGGTGGGTGAAACAATAGCCTTCAACAGAACAAGTGCAGATTCAGCAAAAACGGTTGCCACTGCTAGCACCAGTAACATAGATTTTTTTTTACAATGTATTTTTTATTTAGTGGGCTTTTAAACACTTAGTCTGACTCTAACCTCATTCGGTACATCTGCTTTGAAAAGTGGCCTGCCTTCTCTGCACAGCTACTATTACATTTACAGGAAATAAATACTCTGACTAGAGGAATGGTGAAGTGGGGGAAAAAAAACAACATTTCACACCAGAGATCTTCTGTTTTTGATTTTTTTGTCATATTTGCATCGTTTCAGATCTTTAAACTAATTTTAATATCAGCCAAGGATAACCTGAGTAAATTTATAATGCTGTTTTAAATGATGATTTCAACTATTAAGGTTGGAAATCTAACCAAATCAACCTGGTCCTACGTTCAACTATAATTGCCTTGCCCTTTTTAAATTGTGAATAACTTTTTTTTAAACCAAGTTCAGTTACATCACCAATGTTTACAATGGATCTGTAGAATGAAGGGATTCTCATGAATACAACAATGACAATATTAAGTATTCTGAGAGATTTTAAAAACTAACTCATTATGTCCTGATCTAAAATAATTTAAGGATAAATTTAAAACAAAATCTGTTATTAGTCAAAATAGGGTTACAAACAATTTCTTAGGTTTGAAACTCCACTGGATCACAAAGAGCTATTTTCCACAGACATAGAAAACATGGAAAAATTGTGATCCCCTCCCAGGAGTGGTTGATCTACTAAAGTTATTTCAAGACTGCATTTACGATTCATTCAGGAGGTCGCACAATAACCTTGAACAACATCTAATCTCACTTTTTCCAGTTAAGGCTATCTGTTCATGATTCAGGAGTAAGAAGGGCAAATATGGCACTAGTGACAGAGCTCCAAAGTGTAAACCAATACTGGCCAAAAACAACTCAAAAGTTATCTCACATTTTTCAAAAATATTACCCTAGATACATGCAACTGAATTATCAAGACCTGAGATTAAAATGAGATGAAAATGTGATGTTTTGGAAGGTGTGTGCTATTACATCTGGGCATAAACTGACACAGCATTTCAAAAGAAAAGAAAAGAAAAGAGAATATGGTGGTAGCTTGATATTCATTGGTGTCTTGTTCAGGAGCTTGAATTCTTGCCACCATAGTTGGAACTACGATTTCACATCAATGGCAACGATTCTGAAAGAGAATGTCCAACTATCGTTTGGTGATCTTAAGCTCAAGTGCACTTTGGTTATATAGCAGCACAATGGTCAAAAACATGCAGGCAAGTGCATCTCTGAAGGGCTCAAGAAAGCAAAGGTTTTGGAAACTGTTTTTGAAGATGTGTGGGCCAGTAGTCCTCCATAATGATGCAAAAAAAAAAAATCTTGATGACAGTAGTTGACCCCAGAAGTTGCTAGGTAAAAAACAAAAAAAAACAATTTCAATCAAGGAATTGTGAGCTTTCAGTTCAACACCACGCTCAAGAAAATCCACTGTTGTTCCAAGATGGTGGAGTGACCTACCAAGTGTAACCAGAACCGATACATTGTTGTCCATCTTCAATAAACTCTTGAAGATCTAGTCCTCCAGAGTATCTCCTGTCCCAGCACACACACTGTACCTTCATATTCCCTGTATCAACTTTCTCTTTCTGCAATTCCCTCTCTGCCTTTACTGTATTTCTACACTGTCACCTGTCAAAACCTGATAGTGGTCGTCCTTTTAAGTGGCGTATTAGTAGTTTTGATTCCAACTGCATTGTTACACCCACATGTGTAAGTCACTTTGGATAAAACCTGTCTGGCATATGTAAAAACATAAACACAAGCACAATAGGTTATTTCCCTGATCTGAAAATTGCTTTTTGTAATTGCTCAGGTTATCTTGGTCCAATATTAGAAGTAGTTGTTAATGTAAAACATGTAGGTGTATCAAAAAAGCTAAGAAAAAAAATCTTTCTCTCGATCTGGTGTCTGCCGTGTGAATCAAATCATTCATAAAAATCATCTCTGTTTTTGTTGTGAACATAAAGATCATCATCCGTCCAGATATGAATGAATTCTGCCCTTTTAAAAGAATAGGGACAAAAGTCTGCACGTGGATTCATGTATGTTGCCACGTGAAATTGATGACAGACACGAGCAGCCAGTGTGTCAGTCCTGTGAATAAATAACATTTATGCGTCCACAACTTTTAGGGTTTAGCACCTTGGAGAGCTCCAGTTGCTTCATTCTATTTCAAGCCAACAGGGGGCGCAGCTATCACGCCGTTACATGTAGAGAGCAAACAAGCAAGCTACAACGTTGAAAATGTTTCCCAACCCTCCTGTGTAGTTTCTTTAAAATATATAATTGTGTGTAATTTACTCTTTTTTTTAAATTCCGTTTTATAGGATGGTAGGCGGTTTATCACTATTTGGACTCTGTGCGGCTCGCTGTTCAGAATCCAGCTGCGCTTTGTGTACAAACTTTACGGGTACTCAAGCAGAGAGCGGGGTAAAAGAGAGCAGGAAACAAACTGTGAATGATGCTCCTGCTGCTCCAAACCTTTAGTCTAAACGTGTGGACTCACGCGTTCATCGTCGAGACAGAGATGAATGATTTTCATTTTTTACAGTTACGTGCGAGCGCAAATATCGGACACTGAGAAAAGCGACGGTATTGCGGCCGCAGCGGGGCAGGCGGCCCTTTTTTTCTTTCTGTCTTTTTTTTTTTTTTTTTTTTATCACCGGGGCATCAGCGACCCTTCCATCCATCCCCACATTCCTCAGCCTCGGCTGAGCTCTGGCTTCTCTGATCGTGCGGTGCTGTGCATGAGTGAGTCTGTGAGGCTCCGGACTGATGTCTCTGCCTGTCAGGAATTTAAAGTGTCTCTCACCGGTCATGTGCCAGTGTAAGGTCATCTGCAGCAACCGGACCCTCTCTCTTATGTTCGGGTGTAAGGTGAGCCAACATGCAAATCTGTATTCAAAGAAACGAGGCCTCTGGAGAGGGGGAAACGCCGTTCTGGTTTGTTTCCGCGGCTGATCCTTTTGTCTGTCGGGTTGATTAGCTTATCTATTATTTCTTCATCACTGACTCCTTCCACACACAACCCCGGTTTTACCTTACAAGCACCGGGCGACCCAGCGTTTATTCTCATAAATGACCGATTCCCATTTACGCACAGCAGGATGGTATTGCTGAAAGCTATTCCTTGGTATTAGCAAAAAATAAAAATAAAAATAACAATGTTTACTTCTAATAAATAAACGAGACATCGTTCATTTTCAGAGCTCTGCTCACAGCAGGGCTAAAAATAAAGCCTTTAGGTTCACATTTCTTCTTTGCAGCCCAGCAGAGCAAATTGCATGATAGGATTTTGACCTTGGGAGATGCACTTTAATGCTCAGGGCCACTTAGATATCATTCATCATCAGGGAAACCATACACTGACACAGAGGCATAATCCCATCTGCAAACCAGGGAACATGAACTGTGCCCCCGCTGTTCCCTTCCATCCTTGTTGTGTTCCTAATCAAAACTGAGCAGTGGTTGCCTGCTGCTTATCAGAGAAAACAGCCTTTCTTGTTAAGTTGTGTGCATTTTTTTTTTTAGATGTTTTGGGTTTGTTGCAAAGATTTTATGTTTTTTCATTCTATCATAGATTTTGCCTCTCTTCCAGGTGAAAGTAATTGCAAAGCGGGTACAGTTGAGACTTTCCCTCTATATGACTGTCCGTAAGCACTACAATGCCAAATCATCGCTGCATTTAAAAAAACAAAAAGATATTTGTGGGACATGCTAGTGGTAAGCATATTTGAATATTTTATTCAAGATTTAAAAACAAAACATGTAACCTTTAATTTGTGTGTGATTAAAAAAAATGTCTGCGAATTTTTGTTAGAGAACTGTAGCAAGGATTGTCATCTTTGGGTTTCCATAGAAAACAGTAGACAGGGTGTGATGGCAGGACAGAAAAGGTTTCTCATTGCAATACTCCCAAAACAAACACAATTATGTGGTGTTTCCTAAACTCTGTTTGGATTTTAAGTGAAACTGTGAGAACGTAAACTGGTGGACTTCATGTAAAACAAAAATTGGATATATGGACAAGCATCTTGTGACTATTGCTAAGTATGATGGATTATCTGTGATGGGCATGTTTTTCCTCCAAAGACTCTAAATGTTGTTTGAGGGCATCACATCAAAACGTTTTGAAATGCCTGGATGTTTAAAAATGATGCATTTCAGTCAGCCCACAACTCTCAGCGCTCCAGAACTCCCAGTAGATCTTGTAGAGAAACCGTGGGGGCAAAAAGTGGGTTGTCCAAAGTTCTGCCAATAGTACCAACATACTGTATATTCTAACAGTTGCTTTTGTTGAAAACAAATATGTTGCAGCATATACATTTTATTCCTCATAGATTACAAACTTCATTGCTTTGTGCTGCTTTATGAAAACTGAATTTGTTTTCAACCTTTTTTTTTTTTTTTTTACAATTTTACCACAGGAGCTAATTCATTTTACAGTTTTTTGTTCATTGTTCCCTCATCCTTGTTTGCTGCCCTCTTTTGATTTATACGTGTGCTTATAATATGAGCTAGCTACATAGCATAGCATACATCATTGATATGGTTTATTGTTGAGCTGAATTTCCATATTTGAAAGATGCAGCTGGTTTGTGGATGTTTGCTGAGAAGGTGGTCCTGCTGTTCTCGGTGTATTACAAGTACAGATATTCCCTTGTGTTCTTGAACCCACCTTGCTCCTGCTTCCATGCAGTATAATAATTTTTATCCAGGGTTTAGGCTACAATCATCCATCTTGCGATATCATAACTCCACAATTGTAAACTGTCTTCAGCATCTTTTCTTAGTGATTTACTGTAATAATCGTACTTAATGTTTGTTTTACAAATGAGTAGAGTCTGTGTTTTATTAGGTAGAGAATGCAGGAAAAACATTAGATTTCCAAAACTGTTTACTGAAAATTATTTAAAAGAAATAGAACTAAATGAACTAAACATACTTTCTACTGGTGATCAAACATATTATGTCACTTTTTTGATTCTGATCTCAATGATTTCTGCTCAATATGTCCAGGATAATGGAGTAATATAAGGATAAAATTGATTTTGCTTTTTGGATTACTTAATTGGCAGCTAATTTATCTGTTCATTTTCTCAATACATCACAGATGTATTTAAGAAATATATTTTTATAAGTATATTGTGCTTTGATTTGGTCTCTAATAGTGTTTCAAACATTTAATTCCTACAAAACTAATACAAATTAATGACTACCTATCAATATGCAAATTAACAAAGGATTATTTACAATATAGTGTATAATACTTCCCAAAATGATTAAACCTACAGTACAGACCAAACGTTTGGACACACCTTTTAATTCAATGAGTTTCCTTTATTTTCATGACTATTGACATTGTAGATTCACACTGAAGGCATCAAAACTATGAATAACACATGTGGAAATATGCACTAAACAAAAAAGTGTAAAACAACTGAAAATACCCCTTATATTCTAGTTTCTTCAAAGTAGCAACCTTTTGCTGTGATTACTGCTTTGCACACACTCTGCATTTTCTTGATGAGCTTCAAGAGGTAGTCACCTGAAATGGTTTTCACTTCATAGGTGTGTCCTGTCAGGTTAATAAGTGGGATTTATTGCCTTATAAATAGTCATGAAGATAAAGAAAACCCATTGAATTAGAAAGGTGTGTCCAAACTTTTGGTCTGTACTGTATATAAGTCTGAATTAGTTCTCCATCCTAAAGGAAGGGTTTGCATGTCCTTGGAAGTGAATAACATTAAGTGGGACTTTCATCTGCAGTCATCATCTTAGCTTTCATATTCAAAAGCCAACTTCACAATATTAAGTTATTAATATTGAGCACAATTACTGTAACTAATGTGCTGCACTTTGAGAACATGTGAAAAATACTTCTAAGTATTGCTCATTTTCTTCTAGAATCAGGCATATTACAATAAATATTTAATAAATGTTTGATAATCTCTAATTAAGAGTTGATATGCCACTAATATCCCTGTGTGTAGGTGTCTAATGGCTGTATTGTGATGACACTGAGACATTTATCTCTAAGCTTTCCATTTTTCTGCTGTTAATAATGAAAAGGGTTCATGACTGCCACCTGCATTCTTCTTTCAAGGCCAATATTTGTGTGCAGGTTCAGTAATCCTAACAGCTTTGTTTACTCTGTCGCAGTCTCCTGGGAAGTTGATATAGGTGGGAATTAATTTGGATCATCTTGGAGATGTACAGTATATTGCTGCAATGTACAACAATGTGTTAGAATGCTCCTTTATGGGCTGCAGCTATCAATATTTTATGTTTTATGCTCTTGTTTTTATTATTCTCAAGAGGACTGTCTTTGTAAAACTTCTTCCATAGGAGAACTTTCCCAAGGTGATGATCTAAGGAATATATTTGCATAACCTCTGTTCTTTATCAAAACCTGCCACAAATTCTGATTTTACACTTTAATTAAGGAAGGTTTTTGCTTTTTTTGCTAGCATTCATCAGTGCTTTAATGTGCTTTTTATGCTTAATGCTCATCAGCGGCCTCGCAGCATTTAATCAAAAACAGCTGCCCTCACTGGAGTTTGTCTTCAGGCGATGATTCAGCGGCGCACTCACAGTGCAGGGCCCTGGGAGACGGAGCAATAGACAGAGGATCGAGTTTTGATGGGAACAGAGTGTTCATGTGATGAATGATTTACAACTCAGGGACCAGGGCGCCTTCATCTCGGTTTCAGGATCGATAATTATCTCATTGGGGGAATTGATTCAGTGATATCTTTACTGGGAAACAGATATGAAAATGATCTGCTGCCACTCACTTCCGGGCAGCCAATCAGATGATGCACAAAACAAAAAAGGAAGGACTTTGCTTCTCTTTGTTGTCTGGTCTTCACTGTATGCAAAATATTTTTTCTCCCTTTGTTTTTGACCTATTTTATTTATTTAAATCGCAATCAACTGATACAGAAACATTGAAGCTCGCATCTGCCTTGTAACCTTGTTCTGTTTTGTGTGTGTGCCTGTACAGAAAAATGATGTGCCTGAAGCAAGTAAATGTTCAAGTAGTACTAGTACACTGACAATAAAATATTGCATTCAATTTGCCCCTTGCAAGCCAGAAAAACATTCCACGAGATTTAATGAAGATCAAACTTAACGCAGCTGATACAAATTTAAAGCATGAAAGTTTTAACTAAAATGACAATTATTTGCACTTCTAACAGTTTGGAAGTGCAAATAAGTGCACACATACAATATCACACAATCTTACAATGTAAAGAAGAGAATGAGTGAAAGAGAAAGAGAGAGAGAAAATGAGAGATATTATCTGAAATCAAATCTGAGTTTTATATCATCTTATAAAGTTACTCTCTCATCAAAAACATAACTGGAGTGTTGCTTTGATTCTTTCATATATTTGTTAAAACTGTCCCTATCTCATGAGAATATTAATAGAAAGATAATCTGTGGGGGGAAAAAATCAAGCTCCTCTATCTCTTCTATGTGGTCCTACTGCCGTCTGCAGAAATACACAGCTTGGTCAGAAACAACCAATCAGAGCCAGGAGAAGGGTCTTAGCACTGTCAATCATCTCATGTACATGCTGCTCACTCCGTCCACTTTGATCTGTGCTATGCTACTGATTATCTACTTTAAACTATACTATCACAACATAGTAACAAAAGTATTTTTAGTTAATTTAATTAAGATGCCAGAGAGTGTGCTGCCGTGACCAGAGTTTTATCTGGCCGCATGGCGCAAAGCGTAACACCGTTATACAAATAAACTGAACTAAACTGAATTGACATGCAGCCATTCCCTTCCTCCACCTCTGGGCATTGTTGGGGCTCTACTGTTTTTGCTAGGAAAGATAAATTTAGCTATTTCACTATATGTTGGGAACAGCATGTTCCCAACAAATTGAGGTGTGGATATTTTTTTATTATGCATGACATATCAAAATGTCATAGAACCACGTTTTATTTTTAAAACAGTGTTTAAAACAGTTAAGCAGTCAACTTCAGGCTCTACTCAAAGAAATGGTCCGGTGATTTAACCATGTAATATCAGCTTGATATACATTTAGTTTCATTTTCTGGACAATAAACACATAAACTACTGGTACTAATTTATTCAATATTCAAAATCCACTCAAAAATACATATCATAGAGCAATATTATAACCGGATTAATCGATGTGATTGATTTAGAAATAATTACTGATGCTATGTTTTAAATTAAACCAATTAGATCTTTCACAATAGAGCCTAATGACAATGACACCTTGTCCAGCGATGAAATGGCGTCCTGTCCAGGGTGTACCCTGCCTCTCGCCCAATCACTGCTTGAGATAGGCAACCCCCCTCCACCGTCTCCACCCAAGGACAAGCATGTTTAGATAACGGATGGAGGGATGGAAAATGATCCATGCAATGCTGGCCCACTTTCAGTAAGCAATAAAAATGGCAGCACAAAATGTAGTGTTTTTTAAAAGTTAGTTTCCCACAAAATTAACCAATTCATACCCATTTTAGCAACCATTGATTTAAACCATTGATTTAAACCTTCCACCATCCTCGCTTACTGATTGCTTGACTGAAATTAAATCCTGGTTCTCCTCTAATCTACTTAAGCTTAATAGTGATAAAACGGAGGTCCTTCTCATTGGTACTAAATCTAATCTGGCCAAAATCAAAAACTTTAGTCTTGAAATTGATAACTGTTCCGTTTTCCCCTCCCCTCAGGTAAAGAGTCTGGGTGTTATTCTTGACAGCACCCTTTCTTTCCAGTCTCATCTTAACAATATTACCCGGTCAGCTTATTTTCATCTACGCAACATCAACCGTCTTCGCCCCTCCCTTACTTCCCATTCCGCTGCCATTCTTGTTCACTGTCTTGTGACATCACGCCTGGACTATTGCAACTCCCTTCTGTTTGGTCTCACCCAGAAATCTCTTCATAAGCTTCAACTGGTCCAGAACTCAGCTGCCCGTATCATTACTAAAACCCCATCCATGCACCACATTACTCCTATCTTGCAAAGACTTCATTGGCTGCCTACCAAGTTCCGCATAGAATACAAAATTCTTCTGTATACTTTTAAGGCTCTTTACAATATTTCCCCACTATATCTTTCCAATCTTATTCATCTTGCCACTCCCTCTCGTTCCCTCAGATCATCCTCCTCTATCCATTTGTCTGTCCCCTCTGTCCGTCTTACTACCATGGGGAGCAGAGCTTTCAGTCACTCTGCCCCCCAACTCTGGAACTCCCTACCACCTCACCTTAGAAACATAAATTCATTCCCTAAATTTAAAACCGAACTTAAAACACACCTTTTTAGATCTGCCTTTTCAACATGACACAATTGGTTTGCTTGATTTTTATATAGATTTTTTACATAGATTTACATATAGATTTTATATAGATACATTGTTGTGTATTTATTCTACCTATTTTTAATTGCTATATTTTATTGTTTTTTGCTATTTTTCGTTCTCTGTACGGTGTCCTTGAGTGCCAGAAAGGCGCCTTTCAAATAAAATGTATTATTATTATTATTATTATTATAAAGTAATGTGTCATACTCTACCTATTGTCTGCTAGGACATCAAAAAAGTGACATAATACGTTTGTTTCTCCAACAAAATATCTTTACCAGCAGGAGATCCCATGAAGTTATTTTTGATTGGATCAGGGGTCCTAATCTGTCATATTTCATAAACATGACACCAGCAGTCACCAGAACAAAGATGAATGAGAAGAGAGTGTCACACACGTCAGACAAAAGTACATGAGGTTTGACAACTTTAAAAAACATGGCTGCAATTTAACTATTACTGAGATAAAACTCATATTTTAGGAATCATTATATAGGCTGCTGACTGGTAGGTGCCAAAAGTTGATTATAAGTACGTTTTACATTTACTTTAAAAAACAGGAATCATACCATCTAATTTTTCTATTTATTTTTTTAAATAATTGTCCAACAAAAAAACTTAAAATCACAAAAATAGCTACAATTTTGTCAGAACAGTTTATTTTGAGAATGGCCACAAAATGTGCAGCACATTTAGAGACCAAAGTTAACGCATACATTTTTTGCGTCGGTCTGTGTTACACTGCTGACACTATCTTTTATGAATATAACCATGATGTTATAACATGGAATACCTGTCTTAAAGGAATTAAACCAAAAACTACCAGTTAAAGCTTTACCAGTAACCAGAGGTGGGTTGGAAGCTAATGCAGAATAAACTGAATTAATTGTGTTGTCAGAAAAAGGTCATTATGTTTCTGCGATACACCCCAGTAAGCATTTGGTACACAGACATGCATCAGCAAGCTGTAAAATGTAATCAGTTTTGAGATTCATTGAAGTCCAAACAGAGTCACAGTTACTTGCCCAACAGGTTTCAAATATTCTTAAATAGCAAAATACTTTAATGCAGCATTTTTCACAACAAGTGAAAATGGACACGTGCCAGTGAAAGAAAATCATTGCTAATCATAAGATCAGCAACAAAAGGAGCCGTTTTTCAATCTTTTTTTGTTGTATTTCAGTTGGCCTGAATCAACTTAAAGGAAAATTTAGATTTCCCTCTTTGTTACCTAGAATCCAATACCAAGCTGCTGTTTACCCACTTAGTTCAACCCATTACCCCCTCTGTGCTTAAAAGGCTCATTTTAAGAGCAAACCTTATGATCATTTGCTCTTTTTACTACATGTTAATTTCCCTGAACCTCATCAGATGAGGTAAAACGATGTCCACCGGCTTGAATATGTTTGCGGACAACTGGTGGGGATTAACACTAACGATCCCTCACTGTGACTGCTACAAACGTCAGAATGCATGCACTCAGCATAAAAATGGTGTGCACATGCTTCAGTGGACGGAGGGGGGATGGGATGAATTCACAGTTGCGGAGCTTTGCCTGAAGTCTAACCTGAACTGTGAGTTCTTTCATTCACTCAGGTTGATGTGAAGGGGACCTTTCTTTTTTGTTAATGAAGCAAAGCTTGCGGTTAAGATCAGACAGATAGTCACACTATAGACCCCACTTACTTTACCAAATGTCCAATTCACACTTTTTAAAGATTGTGGTGTTCTTAAGCTCTAAATGCTCCGAAACAGCTTTAATACAAACCAACAATAACAAAAAACAAGTCAGATGAAGGCTCTAAGAGTCCAGCGTTCTTATATTATTAAGTCACGTCATCCACTTGAGCTTTTTGCTGCACAGAAAGCAGGTTTCAGTAAAATGTGGCACGATTTACTGTATCTATAACTCTAATGTGGTTATTCAATTTGAGGATTGTTATTTGTGTGGATTTCTTATTCACAGAAAGCACGACCAGAAAATCACTTACCATGTGAAAGTTTTGCAATAAAATATATTGTATTGTATAAAACAGTTTTGTATTTATTGAAACTGTCACTATATCCAGACTGTATAATATGTGACAGATAATCTGTGAAAAATCTGTCTCCTCCATGTGATCCTACTTCCACCTGCAGAAATGCAAAGCTCGGGTCAAGAACAACCAGTCAGAGCCAGGAGGAGGGCATTAGCACTGTAATCATACCTGTGTATTTGCTGCTGCACCCCTTGCTCCCTGGTTCACTGCAGCTCCTTCTCCACAGAGGAGCCGACTGAATTTGCAGATTAGTTAGCATTTCCAGCGACGATAGTTGATAAACATTTTTCTTGTAACATTAAATTGCTTCTCCGGCTGCAGCAAAACGGCAGTCTTGAGGTTGTAGTCGGTGCTTACACCAAGCAATGCGTACATGAGCATGATTGACAGTGCTAAGACCTTTTTCTTGGCTCTGATTGGTTATTTCTGATTGAGCAGCATATTTCTGGAGATGGCAATAGGACCACTGAAAGGAGGCAGGGCAGCTAGACTTTCTCACAGATTATCTGTCTTATATTCTGCTGTAAGAACATAGTGACGGTTTTGACAAATATGGAAAAAATAAATAAATTTAATACAAGTTACCTACCTCTCAGAACCACTTACAACTTAACCTTATGAAGACACAACTGAGATTTTTCCACGTTACTTCATATGACTGCAGCATTCTTTACTCTTTATCCAATTTAAATCACCTTTACTTGGAAACCATTTTTGCTATTAGTGAATGCAACTTCGTTAATTTCTTCATTATAGTATGAAGAATGCTGGAAAAACTGCTTAAATAGAGGCTCCCGTTTTGCACTGCGTTGAGATTAATGACTCCACCCAATTGATGAGTTATATTTGTGTGAAGATGGGGAATCTAGAGCGTCTCCGTGGGGGAAATAAAGAAGCTCTCCTTTGCTATAGTTCCCCGTTTTTATTTAGGTTGTCTGGATTCACACACTAGCATCCTGATGCGTGCAGCTCTAGGCACTCTGCCCCATGGTGAATGTTAAGTCTGTTGTTGAAGCGCGCACCGTAAAGGACATGAACACTTGTCAAAGTGCTGTGCTGAGATGCCCTGGAGTAAACGCCTGAAGGTAACATTTGGCAGGATATCTGAATCTTCTGATTGTTGCATATACACGTAATAAACAGTTTTACTGGTAGGTGTCGGCTGGCAGCAGCAATCTCGATACTGTAAATGAGATGAAAGCTGTGTTTGAGGTTTAGCACTTGCAAAGACACTTGTGAGTGAAAATAAACTGAGAAGGTTTGTATTTTTGATGGACTGTATTGGAGGAAAAAAAAAAGAAATTCAGATAATCATGACAGACAAACGGCTCTTTGAAAGTAGTTGTCGTTCTGCGCATGTTTTAACTTTAAAGATAGAAAGCCATAAACTTAATATGTGGCTGGTTTATATACCTTAGAGTGAGGCGGTGTGAAGCTTTCTTAACTGCCATCCAGCAGGTGTTCTGGCCTACATATTTTATGTGTAGAGATTAGTTTCTGCTGCTCAGATAGAAGACCTATTTCTAAAGCCTGGCCACTGATGAAATAGATGAGCTCAGGAAGCATACACTGAATGATCTTATATTCCAACATACTTTAGGTCTGGGTGAATTTTAAACACATTAGCTAACATATATCCTCCACAAAGTATGCTTGAAACAAGCCCATCTAAAACTTCTCAAATAAGAAATAAATTTATTTTGAAAGCAAATGTTGATAGATTACTCTCCACTGCTTAGATTCTTGGGAAATACCATCTTGACAGTCCCACTTTTTAAAATTTATAATAAACTCCAGTTTATATTGTTGGAATATTATGTGATGGATCAACACAAAGTGAGGTGCAAATTATTAAATCAAATGTTTTTAGGGAACCTGCAAAAAACAAACAAAAAAAAAACTGTGTGGTGGAAGCAAACACTGCTCTTTACCCTGATCCCCACTGTGAAACATAGTGTTGGCAGCATCATGGTTTGGGGATGTATTTCTTCAGCAAGGCAAGGAAGCATGTCATAGTTTATAGGGAAAAAGAATTTAATAACAATGAAACATTTTTAGAGCATATTTTAATTTATTTGGCCTGTCTTAGTTTTATTCTTGTGAGCTAAATCTTATTGCATTTTCAGCAACTAAGTTTATTGCATATCTAGTTTAGGGTTGTAACTCTTGAAATCAGGACTGTTGCTGCTTCTCTTCCCTCTTTTCTCTCTGCCCTCCTTCCTGACTGATCAGTGTGAGGAAAAAACCATGAGGGCCATAAACACATCAAAAAGCCTCATTACTTGATTTCATGGAGAAATTTCAATTAGATAGATAAATAGACAAATATTTATTTTGTCTGGGACGATAATGAAAACATTAACCACTAATTTCTACTTGTAGTCAACTGTTGATCACCAGGAGTGAACTAACATCCTTTGAGATTTAAATGGCTGCTTTTCTAACTGCCTTTAGACTCTGGCTGTACTGCAATGGTAACATTAGTTGATACATGAAGAAAAAGAAAACATTTTTCGCCCCTACATTTATTTTTGTCTATCTCTACAACAGAGCTGAAGCTCAAGCACTCAGGCCATCTGCAAAACGAAAAGCAAACCCTTCACTCAGATTTATTATTTATCCAATTCGTTACCTTTTAGTCAACTTTTTTTTTTTAATGCTGACTTATACATTATACAACTATATAAAGTTAATTTATTTCAGTAGCTCCTATCCAATTTGCATGTCTGTGAATCCTGTTTCTAACCTCCCAGTTTCCTACATGCCTCTCCAGAAGGGCACTTCTATCCTGCTCCATGAACTGAAAGTCACATCCCCCACCAGCAGGACAGAAGGCAAAGTGGCACCATGGATGTTGGTCCTGCAGGAAAGGGAGATCTGTGGAGCTGTGGGCTGTTTTGACCACTGATACATGAACATTAATAATGGTACCAAATTCTGTTAGGGTTTCTTAATAATTTTACATCATTATCAGTTACTGTTAGAGAAAAAAAAATGGGAGTGAGGGATACTTGGCTATATGATGCAGCGTTTGCATTAATATGGCAATAACTGACTGTGCAGAAAAAGCTTGTTATTCTATAATTAAAGAGCGGTGCATTCAACAATTACTCCTTTTTATTTGTCCTACTCCATCTTGATTTTTTTCTCCCCCACTTTGTGGCGGTGCTGATGGTCTCACTTTTTCATTTTACCCAGACCTCATTTGCTTTCTCCTCTATCTTTATCTGTTTCTCTCCCTCACTTTCTTGCTGTCTCAGTGTAATGTGATCGAGGACCGATGCTGCCAGCCCCAACTGTGGCACTGCAATCTCTGCTCTGCTCCGGTTGCTAGGCAGCCCGTCTTAGACAGGGCTCAGCGATGCACCTCCTTCTCCACGTCTGCTTTGCCCCCCCCCCCCAAAAAAAAAAACGAAAATAAAAAGAGCGAGGTGGGAAATTGTCAGGAATAACCAACAAACCAAAATGTATTTCTGAGGATTTATCTTTTTTAGAGAGCAGTGCTTCACATCTGCAGTGCAGCACAGTGAGAGCATTGTGATCCTGGGGGCTTTGGAGGTTGCGCATGCGGATTTGTTGAATACAGGCTTCGAGGCACCGAACAGTGTGACAGATCTCCAGTGTGACTGCGCTGCCCACCTTCTCGTGTGTTTGTGATGGAAATCGCAGTGTGCAGATTTTGTGTCATCGCGCCTAGAATGAAGCCTACCATGTGTGGCTGAAACAGTGGGCTGCTGGCAGGTTGCCCAGGTGTGGGATATTGGTAGGGGAGTGAGGTTGCCACGAAGAAGCTGCATGAACTGCTACCTCATAAAGCACTCATGAATCAATGCTCTAGTAGCTCCATGTGGCTGTGGGGGAGAATAACTATTCAAAGTAAAATGCCAGAACTCTTTCAAGGCCTTTGTTCCTATTATGTCTCCACTTTTCACTTGTAGGCGTCACACATGTTATGCGATGCACAAGCTGTGTTATAGACTAACAACATTTGGTTAAAGGAGGCAATCTGACATGAATACCGCTTTGGTTGTCAGCAGAATTTGCTTTTATATTTCAGAGTTGCATTTCCTATGAATAAATCTCAATTTCTGATGATTTTGATAACATTAACTGATTAAATTACTACCCCAGGACCTGAGATCTTCTTAGTTGGATAATCTTATCTGTGCCTCTTTGTTTGTGTGTGTGTCTTCTTGCAGAAGTACAGGTACCAGGATGAGGAGACGCCCCCCTTGGAGCACAGCCCAGCACATCTGGCTCCAGGGAAAAGTGCAGAGATGCTTCATATGAGTGACAAGAACCTCGCTGCCATGGAGGCCATACATGGCTACACGCCACACACGCATATCTCTCCTGTCAAGGTATTAAATGCACACGTTTACTTATAGACATTGTGGATGGATAGGTTGCAACATGCAGTGCAATGGACTCCAATTTGCAAATGCAGTACATTTCAAGAGCAATTCATTATTTCTTTGCTTGTGGATCCCAGTAATTTATCAACTATGCTTAATATTCAGCGCAGCATTGACAAAGTGATTGACCTCCTCTTTCAATAATCTGGAACACATTTTGTGCAGCAACTTTGCTGTCAAAATTTAAAAAACCAAGATAATGAAGTCTTCACAAATATTTATATTGTGAACCTTTACTAATGAACAGTTCCATTTAGATGTCTGCATGGCCGCGAACATTTTTCGAATCGTCCTTGACATTTGCAAAAACAGTAAGTGCATTTCTCAAAACAATTCATACAAACAGCAACGTACCATTGATTACCTAAAAACAAAACAAAATTCTCAAAAAAATTAATATCTGTGTCAATGAACATGTTAGTGCCATCAGAATGACAAGTCCTTGAGTCGTTGTGTATGGATTACACAGTCAAATTGCTTTGTCATATTGTCAATATAACAGTGTACTCCAGAGGGATATTTTGAAATAAACTGTGGCTACAGCTACTGGGCCACAAATTCTCACCCAGACCACAAAGATGATCTTCTTTGGCGATGCAGCGTGGAAAGAAAGTTTTAGAGTCAGTGTCTTATCCAGCCGTGAGGTCATCACACGCCTCATCCACGGCATCCAGAAGGGTCATCTGAGTACATGGCTGGCATATGCTTTACATCTGTTGAGAAAATTCCTCAGTGGGATTAACTATTTATATTCAGTTTAAAAAACACCATAAGTTTATTGATGGTGCTACAAAAAGCCTGTTGTCAAGGCACGACTTTGTAAGGAACATTTTAACCAAACTTTGCAAATACCATATGTAGGCCTGTCACAATAAACAATAAATCAATTAATTGCGATATCAAAAATCTCCAGTTGGGTGATTTATTGTTTTCTTTCTGCCAAAATTGGTCTTCAGTCTGGTACTTTGGACTCAACTAACCCTTTTGTGTTAGAAAGACAATTCTGTTTACATATATGTCATAATTCCTTTGATTTGTTGTTTCTGCTGTTTTGTTTATTTTGGATATTTAAAATGTCTTCCAGTCCCAGTGTAAAATGTTCATTATAATTTTTAAAGTTTACTGATCTTTGAGAATGTGTTCTTGCATTATTTTACCATCACCATTATATTATTTGAAAATGGTCTCAAAACAACAACATTATCATTCATCTCAATAATTACTGGGACAATTTATCGTCCAGCAAAATGTGTTCTTGTGACAGGCCTAACCTGATGTATATTTTCTAACTGTTATCCTGAATAAATTCAAACCAGTGTTTTCAACTGTTTTTGCTAAAAATCCTCAAAGTTGTTGGAAAAAAATACAAATAAATACAGTATTTAAAGTCCTAGAATCAACTTGACATTTAGAGACACGGTGAGGTTTTCTATTTTTATCCGGAATTGCATGCGTATAACTGATTAGACCAAAAATGCACACACCCTGTTTAAAAATGTTGAAGTTACATTGGTTGGTGTCCTTCTAAATTTCTTTATCATTGGAAAATCCTGATGTAAGCAGGCTGACATTATGCTTTTGTTCATCATACCACCCAGACACAAAGCAGTATCTGATTTAACGTAACACCACATGTTGGCTGGTTTGGAGTCCTGCATTGCCCACCTAAGTGCACTGATAAGAACATAATCTTATTTGATAATTAAATATGGCCTGCCGTGCCGTCATGCATCAGCTTTGAGCCTGTATGAACATGAACATCAGGCGATCTGATATCTACACTCACAATGCGTCTGGACACAAGATACCTTAAGGACAGACAATAGGCAGATAATATGATCAAATAAACCAGGCATGGTCAAAGAGAAATGAGCACAAGTGATTCCAGTCAGCTTTTTTTTAAAAAACAAAGCTGTCATCATTATTTGTATGGATAAAATATGCTAAATTACATTGAACCCCCGTACCCCCCACAAAGATGGAGTTCTTGATGCACTTAGGTGTGTGTCTGTACTGAGACGGACATCATAAGAGCTGCCATTAGCAAAGCAAGCTGACATCAGTGGGAACATGAGCAGCTTGCTTGAAGTGCACTAACTCAATTCTTCTGTAACTACAAATGTACTGGTGTAAGCTGCGGTGGCCACTTTAACAGGATGTATCTCATGTATCCACATATGTTATCCAACAACCTTCTTACCAATTGAGAGTGAGAAGATCCTGTTTTTATTTTTCTGTGATGGGGGACCAGTTCTTTCATATTTCCCACAGGCGGAGAGAAGTGAAGTCCCTAGATGAGCCGAAATGAAATGCTGCCATTTAATAAGCAGCAAAGAAAGGCTGGCTTATTGTGATTTCTTGCTGTCATTTAAATTATACACTCATCTCTTCGTGTGAGGAGAGCTAACCATTGCCCCTGAACATTGTCATTCTGATCTCATAAAGGGAACTTTAGTTACAGCTTATATATAAAAATAGATAGATAGATAGATAGATAGATAGATAGATAGATAGATAGATAGATAGATAGATAGATAGATAGATAGATAGATAGATAGATAGATAGATAGATAGATAGATAGATAGATAATCACAAATTGTGTTTTAAAGCTGCAATAACTTTTATAAAGAATATATTTCTTTACATGTCTTTTTAAACTGTCGCCATATTGTGACTGTATGTTATGAGACAGATATCTGTGAAAAGATCAATCTGACTCCACTGCCTCCCTGAGCTATTATTGCATCTGAAGAAATGCACCACTCCCGACCAAAATCAACCAATCAGAGCCAGGAGAAAGGCGTTGACGCCGTCACTCAACCTCATGTTACTCGCTGCTGTCTTACCGTTACAGAAAAACCGTTTGTCCGCCATCATTGGTGGCTATGCTAACTAGCCGTAGCGTTCACAACAAGATCTGCTGATGAGAAAAAGGTGGAGGGGGGGGTGCAGAGAGGAAAGGGGATGAGCATCGCCATACGAAATTGTGATTGACAAGCACTAAGACCCGCCTCCGGGTTCTCATTGGTTGTTTTTAGTTAGCACTGGAAGCACTGGGAAAAGGCAGAAAAGCTTGATTTTTTCCACACATTGTCTGTCTCATACCACAGTCGACATAGTCATAGATTCTACAAATATGTAAAAAAAACAAAACAATTTTTTATAAAAGTTACATACTGCAGCTTTAATAAATGTTATATTTTTGTGTCCTAATTTAGTTTCTTTTTCTTCTAATCTTTGTGTTTAAGTCTCAGACAGAAAGAGATCTAGGTAAAAATAATGTTTTGGACCGTTCTTGGTATTTTGTCCATTTCCTCGTGGATGAAAACATTTCTGAAAATGGCCCCATGTTGTTTTCAAAAAGAACATGCTGTTTTAGAAAAAAACATTTCTGTGTGGATTGTGCTTAAATGTGATAGATGATCCAAATGTTAATGTAAGACAGAACAAACAACTCGTACGTCAAAGAGGATGGGCTGATTAATCGAAAACTGATAAATATATTAATTAACGTGATAGGAGAGAAGCTTCATTCCTCTAAGTTGCTCTTCTAAAATCTGCAGTTATGTGTTAATCAACTCTGTTTAAGTGAGAGTAAAAATTATGATTAGTGCCTTCCAGTGTCTTCAGATCATTACTTATTCAATCAGCTTACAGATGCTTGTGGAGTTTTTGTATCACTAGTACCACTTTGATTAAAAGTTCAAATTTAATGAGCTCAACCACAATCTGTAGTTATTCATTTATGACCAATACAACATCCATTTTAAAACATATTTATGTCTTTTTTATACTTTTTTTTTTCCTAAAACGTGTCTCATCATTACCATAAACACAGTTAGCCAAATTTGCATACACATTGTCCCCTAGTGTTAGTTATTATGGCACGAATATATTACAATAATGTTTTGCTGTGGAAGTTAAACCAAGTGCATATGAGCTGCATCAAAAACATTTACTTCTGACAATCAGCTGGATGCACCAAGAAATTAGGTCTTTAGTTTTTTTTGTTTCAGTTGGTCGTGCTTTGTCTTTTTCCACCGATTCACAGAGTCAGAATAACTAAATGAATAATTATGTTGTATAAATAACATAATGTTAGTCACAAAGTTTGCAACACATCAAAATGTAGCAAAACAATGTAATACAAGCAGCACATGAAATTATTAAGATACTCCAGGATTAAAAGCAGATATCATTAATCATTTGTTAAAAAGATGTCTACAGTTGTTCCACAAGGATGTGTCCTTGCACAACTATTGTTTATGTATCATATAAGTTATCTCTGTTTTAAGTGTATCATTCATATGGAATCAAATGACACTTTAACTTTTCAAGATTCAAAAGTTGTAATTGATTTTTATCTTTCATGTAAAGTGAAAACTCTTTACTGGAGAGTTAAATTCAATCTCTCTACGCCTCTGTCCATTTTAAGTTACATCCCAATTGAATCTTGTACATGCACTCTATTATTCTCTCACATTTCATGTGTTGTTTCAACAACTGGTTACATTAAAATATACAAAGGCAATAAAATATAAAACAAACAGAATGTTTTATATAACTAATCGTGCAGCTGTTCCAGTTGTCTAATTCTAATTACTAACGCTGGGAAATTAGGATTTATTTTGCACATAACATTTTATGGGGCATCTATAATGCATATTTTAGTTTGGTTACATGAGTAAATGTAATTAAACTAAACAAAATTAATATGACTATCAACAAATACAGTTTGTGCAGCAAAAGGAACAGTTTATTTTGTTCAATCACTTTAAAATGCCAACTTTTTCTGACTCTAAAATAAACCATATACTCCCTTTTTTGTGCTGGCATTTTATATTATATGCAATCTTGTTGCCTACATTAGATTACACTCTGAAGGCTACCAAAGAGCTACCTTTTAGGATGTGTTGGCTACTATTTCTGAAGTGATCTGTATTATAGTCTGTACCAAAATGTGTCTACAAGATGCAAAGACATTAGTCAAGTACCATCACATGTCTAAAAGCGTTTAATATATGCAGAGGACTTGAGATCTCTAAAATTATGTTAATTCCACATCATTACATAACCAGTGACCCTGGAACATTTAATTTTGTGCATCAGTCCACCAGCAGTGTTTGTACATACTTCAAATTTCTGCAGATTTTTGGTATCTTGGCTTTAAACCATTGAGGCCACTTTACCTTGAAGTAAAGGACAGACAAGCTGTTTCAATTTCCATCTCTATTTTCCTTTTGTACTGTTTAAAATGGCCAATGAAAAGCCTTTTTGAAAAGTGTTTTTGGCAATATTGTTTTCTTTTAGCTGCCTTGATTATGTATATATGTGCGTATGTACATGCATCTTAGGAGCTCTGGAAGTTGTGAGTTGAAATGCAGTCTTAAAAAAATCCACTGGGAGCATACCATGTCAGCTTGTTTGCAATGTTTGCCTAAACCTGACTTACTCCATTTCTATTTGTGGGTTACTGCTATTATTTATTATTAAGCTTTGTGCTACTCTTCTCTTCTGGGAGAACTGAATTCACTGCAATGGAAAAAAAAAATGTTTTGGACTTATTTAGATCAAAATTAACTGTGTGAATCATGTTATGGAAGTGTGAGAATCCTCTGGAAGGCAGAAACGCAAAAATACACTGAAAATGCATAATTAACACATGGATGCTGCTTAAAAGCAAAGCTCAAAATCCTTTTGATAGTCTTTGAAAAGCAGGCTTAACTGACGAGTTTTAGGTGTGATACTTAAGATTAAGTTTACTTCTGAAATTATCTGCACCTGGATTACTAAAGTAGTGTTTTTTATGTAATTATATCTGTCTGTATTTGCTATAATGTGTTGCTGTTACTCAAGGTCATGAAAGATACAATAATGATGGCTGAGTTCCTATTACTAATTTATTACTAGTCAGTAAAAACAAGGGGCCTGTTTTTTTCATGAGATTTGCAATTAAAACACATTTTAAAATCACTTCAGTATGAATATAAGTCTTTAAAAAGTTGTCAGTGGTGATGCTGTGCACAATATGACTTATGTGAGCCAGATGTGGTTTGGGCAAAATTTTAAAATGAATTCAAAACACCAATAGAACACAAAATCATCAATGGCATTGTTTGTACAAAACCGTTCTGATAATAAAGTAGCTTTTGGTCTCCCTCTGTAACGTTTTACCACAAAGTGTATGCCTTCTCCTCTTTCCATAATCGCTAAATCATCCAGATTCCAGGGTGATGTTTTATGCTCTCTTCTCTCCACATGAGCCCACTCATAAAGGGATATGTATTTAGATTTTGTATGCGGTCGACCATTTCTTGTTGATTTGTTCATATGATTTAGATTATCCTATGACGCAGCAGTGAAGATATTTTTTTCAGTTTTCAGTCAGAAATTCACAGTTTTCAATTCAAATATTCTGGTATTTTAAAGCGTGAATGATCTAGTGCCTCTAACATGACACTCAGGGCTTTTGAATGAGAAAAAGACCCACAGCTTCACAGATCCTCAACTGTGTTTAACAGTGAACATGGCGTACTTTACTACATTTTCCTCACTGAACCTGTGGGCGGTGATTTAGCTTGAAATTTCAGTCCCATTATGGAGACACGATGATCCCAAGATGTTGCTGCATCCTTCTCACTGTGCAAAGTGGCAAGATAAATATAAATGGCTAAATGAATTGGGCCTCTTTGTTTGCTCACATTTAAACCCTAAGGAAACAAGAATTAGTAATTAAACATTTTTTAGATTGTCTGATCAAAATTAAAAAGTAAAGGCTAATTTTAAAAAACAAAACGACTTATGTTTACTGTAACAGTTGTGCTGCTGTTAATTTGCTTAAAATGATTATTTCCTATTGTAAGGCAGATTGACCTCTGAATGAACAATTTCACCACTAAAATCACTTTTTCTAAAATGTTTAGTGAGAGATTATGATTTTACTTATATGTGATTTTAGTTTTGGTTTCTTTTTATGTCAATATAACTTATAAAGGAATGTTGCACAACAATGATCATGTGATTGATGATGACAATGATGATGACAATGGTTGGTATTCATGATTGATGTGGTTACTCTTCACATAAGGACTTCCTCCTCACAGTACCATGACAACCAAAACACTAATAGACCCTTTATTTCTGCATATATATACAGTATGTATATATATATATATATATATAGTACAGACCAAAAGTTTGGACGCACCTTTCTAATTCAATGGGTTTTCTTTATTTTCATGACTATTTATAAGGCAATAAATCCCACTTATTAACCTGACAGGGCAGGTTGACCTATGAAGTGAAAACCATTTCAGGTGACGACCTCTTGAAGCTCATCAAGAAAATGCAGAGTGTGTGCAAAGCAGTAATCACAGCAAAAGGTTGCTACTTTGAAGAAACTAGGATATAAGGGGTATTTTCAGTTGTTTTACACTTTTTTGTTTAGTGCATATTTCCACATGTGTTATTCATAGTTTTGATGCCTTCAGTGTGAATCTACAATGTTAATAGTCATGAAAATAAAGGAAATTCATTGAATTAAAAGGTGTGTCCAAACTTTTGGTCTGTACTGTATACTGTATATATATATATATATATATATATATATATATATATTTTTTTTTTTTACCAGAAGGTAAGTCTAGTTTAAAAGGGATTTTTTCCACGTTTCTAATGAATTTTCGCCTTTTGCCCCCCTTTTTCATCCTGCTCACCTTCTTCCTGCTCTCCTTCCCTGGCTCATCACCCGACGCTGGCAGCAGAAAATTAACTAAAGCTCAAATATATTAACAGGTTCTGGTGTTTGAAACTCTACAGCTTAAAGGAAACTTACAGAGAAGGAATAACAAATAAGCAATATCTCACAGCCTAATTGCGCTGCTCTTCATTTGCAACAGAGCGAGAAAAGCCTATAACATTTCCAATGAACCCATTAAATAAGGGACAGTTTGATTTTGAGAAAAAGTGAGCAAAATTAAAGAAAAAAAAAATGGGATGGTTTCCTCTTGATTAGTATTGTGCTGGAATACATCAACACAGCTGTCTAAATACTAAGACCTCAGTTTGCACTGCTGGTAGCTAAAACCTTTGCAGTGCATAGCAGCCACAACACTGCTGTTAATTGTAAAAAGGGAGTTTTCAGAGTGGCTGTTTCAGCTGTGCAGAGCCTCACACACATTTAAGAGGCATAAACAGATGTGCTGTTTGAATTGATTCTGCTTTTTATTCATATCTTAACTATCTTATTTATGAGCAAACGCTGACCCCATGCTGTGTTCTGCAATTCTGACTCTATTCTAGCTAATGATTTAAATTTGTAATTTATTTATAAAGATTCAAGGCTTTGATACATCAAACATAATATAGAAAGGGTAGGAGAGTTAGGTAATATTTTTCCAGCTTCTCTGAATAAAGTTAAATTTGCAAGAAGATTGTTGCAAGTCTCATAAAGTGTTTTTCAATCATACAGTCAACAGTATGATTGTATCTTCATGCTTTGCGACTGTTTTCATGCCTATTTTTCGCCTTTTGTTACACTGCTGCCACATGTTTCCCTTTACAAAATAAATACAAGAAGATGCATGGCTTTCAAAAATGCCACTGTCAAACATCACCCTTAAAACACCACACCCAATGTGAAACATGGTGTTGGCAGCATAATGCTGAGGAGGTCATTTCTACCGTAGGAACAAAGATGATAAATATATGGGAATTCTGGAAATAAAGACAATAATGCTAAACAAACACCCAGCCTTATAGATGTGTTAGAGTGGTCAAGTCAAAGTCCAGACCTAAATTTAATTAAGAATCTTACAATTTAAATGTGCTGTTTCCACATACTTTACATCCAATTTGACTTAGCCTGGGCTATTTGTTTTATGGTGGTAGATAGAAATATTTTTGTCTCGTTGCATAAAACTCTTAGAGACACACAGCAGAAGAACCGTAGGTGTAACTGCAGCCAAAATGTGCCACACCTGTACTGTACCTGTAAAGGAAAAAAAACAGAAAGCCATGTTTTATTTTAATTCTACTTCACAATAATGTTCTACTTTATGTAAAAACTAAATTACATTCAAGTTTCTGTTTGTGACCTGGCAAAATGTGAAAAAAGTTCAGGGTGTGTATGTATCGTTTCCCTAGACGATGTATACGTCACACTTAACATAGATTTCTCAATAATCTTCAGAATTATTTGGCATATTTCACAAATGATGAGATAACGTGAAACTACATAGTGCCCGCTGTTCTCCCCTTTACCCATCCGCACGTCCTGCACAATTACCCTGTCCCTTCTGTTGTTTTACAGCCTGTGTTGATGTCCACGGGACACACTCCAATGTACACCTCCGCAGTTTCCACACTGGTAAGACCACGGCGATCCGTGATACTCTGTCAACGGTAACATCAGCAGTGTCATCATCTATCATCATCCAAAAGCGGGATTTTTTTTTCTCAGTTTTTTCTTTTTTAATATTTTCAATCCTCACTTCCTGTTTTGCGTTTTGTGTGGCTGGTTGTCGGCTGCCCATTCATCTGTATTTAATGCTCACTGTTATATTTATGAGGTCATGAATTTCCGTGTCATTTCAGTGTATTCATTCTTTATCAGTGTCATTTGAATCTTCTCTGTCAAGCAGATTCGTTCTGCTGGTGGTCACTGTCTACTTCTGGACACAAAATATGCTGCTTCTTTGCACTGCAGTACTTCAGTGCATGAGGACATTTCTACAGAATCAGTTATGGCTCAAGAAAAACCCACAAACACACTCAGCGATGCCTCGAGCCTTGAAGGTGTAAAATGGGGGGTTAAGAACATGTAATCTTTTGCAGGACACACTGGATCCTGTAGGTGGCAGTGTTAGACTGCACCCACTGACTTTCATAACCTTGAGAAGACATTTATGTTGCACCAGTGGAACAGTTTTATGATCAGACAGGTTGCACTTGACTCATGTACTATAACTTTTTATTGCAGGGCAAAGCGTGTGCATTATGGAATAGCGGTACACTGAAACGCTGCCTCTTATGCCTTTCTAGATATACGCATATCGTACCATAATTTCCATCCCATTAAATGAAAGTCTGAGATTTTGTACGCACAATAAAAGATTGATTTATTTTAAGACTTCTCCTATTTTTCCAGGGCTGTGCTATGCATTAGAACTGAAAACAAACTTGGTGTAAAACAGCACAAATTTGAAAGTTCTTTTAATCAATACTTTTAAGTAGAAATCATATTAGAAAAAGCTAAATTTCTTACATTTTGTCAAAATAGTTCAAACTTTTTATTTGATTAAATAGCAATAACTAATTTGTTTTGTGTTTGCCTAAACTTCACTTCTGCATTGGGGAATATTTGTCAATTTTTTGTATGCAGAAAACATGCTTTTCTGCATATATATACAGTATGTGTATATATATGTATGTATACAAATTAAAACCTGCAGCCTGGATGTGTCCAGCATTCAAACTACACTTTCTCTCTCTATATATATACTATATATATATGTTTTTTTATTTGTCTGTGTTTGAATATACATATCAGTCTTACAGTTGCTTGCCTGCATCCCATTCAGTATTAAAGTGCTAGTTCCAGTTAAATATCAATTAAAATACTTTGCAAGCATTTTTTTTCATTTGTTACAATTTAAACTGAGTAAATATATTGAAATTTTTCCAAGGTCCATATCTAATACACTCCAAAATTCCCATTTTTATTGTTTTCATCTCATCTTGTTTTTCTATACCCACCCTGACGCTGTATAGAAATCTTCTAATACGGTATGTTTGTAATTAAACTGTAAACAGTCGGAGACAACATGTACAGCAGAAACTCATCAACCAGAAAAGCACACATGCGTCTCCGTAGTGGTATGCAGAAATCTTTCATTCTGCAGATGAGTGCATTACATTTTCTTCGCTGCTTCAGTAAAATGCGTACTGCCCTAAAGATGCATTGCAGTAATGCCTTTGAGTGTGTCTAAGTCTTTGCTGGTGGCATCGTGCCCATGTGGTTGTCATTGATGTGTAGGTGGTGTCGTCAGTCTGTCTCTTTATTGCTTTAATGGTGTAGGGTTTGCCAGTTTCAGTCCAGGATCCCATTGATTTATGGGTAAGATTGTCTCTGGAAACACCGCAAGGGTTTGGCAAGAGAGGGAGAGGTCTTTGGGTTGTGTGCATGATTTAGCAAAGAGGTGCTTTAGATGGAAATTACATCAGTTATTTGAAAAATTGTATGTAAAGCAATTAGACACGTTTTTCACATTGTGAAACAACTTTTCATGTAGATGCTCAAACAGTGAGTCACATCACCTCTTGTTTCATGTGAACGAAGAAAGTTCCGATTTAAATATCATGCTGTTAATATTTTTAATTAATTCAAATGATAAGAAATTGAACAAGTTGTTCTTTAAAAGAGGAGATCCTTGCTGTATAAGCAAAACATGTCTCATCTTAACAGATCCTCTAATCCTGTAAGTATAAAAAAAAATTTCGTTTTTGTGTGTTTGATAAAATATTAACATTCCCTTTTTGTTTCCGAATTCTCTTATATGGGCTGGCACTGTGGTTTCCTAGGTTGCCTTGGTATATTTTGGACTAAATCTAAATTAAATGGATGCCAATGAGACTAAAGGAGTTTGTGATGAAGTTTTCTCTTGTTGCTAAATCTATCAGTTTCCTCTACAAAGGTCTGCTAACAAAAATCCAAAATTTCAGTCTGTAAAATCCTCATGGAGCAGCAGGTGAATAGAAAATTAAAACAGCAAGAAGAGTTTTATAGCTCACAACTAATTAGATCAAACTACATATGCACTGTGGGAAAAGATGAGCAACAGAACAGTAGTTGAGCCGTCGCAACAGAAATGATCAAATTGAGACATGGCCAAGATGAAGTAGAGTGGATTCGCAGGACCAAATTGGTTTTAAGATTCTGAAATCATTATCAGAAACCAAAAATAGAAGTTGAATTTAATTTTCATCTGTCAGAAGTTTGGAAATGAAGACAAAGGACCAAAATGCAGGCAAATTCCACAGCCAGACAAACAGCCAGAAAGCAGAAATAGCAAGAACTCCTTAATCTGATAAAGCTGCATAAGCTGGATACAGATACCAAGCAACAGGACGAGGAGCATCTAAAGACAGCAATGTTCTGGCAGAAGAGAAAGAAAATAGAACCTATTAATATTTAGACTCTTACTGATAAACCTGCATGCTTCAAATAAGAGATTGTGCAATCGCTAAATCGTCCAAAGTCCGGTATTCTCTCTTACGCTTCTCTTTAGATTGGATTTAGGTCTGAGGACTGTCATTACCTCTCTGCCTTCACATTTGTGATGGTAGGACAAAAAGTGGTTGTTGTTTTTTTTCCACATCACTCTGAAACATCTGGTTGGCATGCTAACAATGAAATTGCTAAACAGTGGCTCCCAGGTCAGATCCGACCAGCTCATGTGTTCACGGTAGCCAAAGTTTTACCTGATTACCAAATTAAGCACAAACTGATACAGTTATAACTATAGCCTAGCTTTAGACTGGCGTGACTAAAGCAATTTGACTGTTGATAAAACGTGTAGTTTGGCCAAACTCAATCACTCAAACAAGGCAGGCAGAAGAAGAAAGCTAAGTGAAACGTCAGCAGCTCCATGTTGTATTCACAGCTTGCTTATGCATATTTCCAGATTTACTGGCCCACTGGCGACACTTAGAGGGTGAGCTGGGAAGGGGTTGATGATGTGAAAATAATTATTATACACACCAGAGACACATGACGAAAAAGTAATAAATACGAGTGCATGCCGTTAGATATTAAAACATCTGAAAAGTGATGCAGAAATTACCTTTCCGTACAATGTCTCCAGCCTCATTAGAAATAAGAGCCAACGGTGCAGTGTAAAGGCGGTCTGTATTTAAAGACACAGATGTATATAGAGCACATTAACCAGGTTTATCAAATTACCATATGATTATGTTGAATAAGCCAAAATTTAAGAGCAGTTTATTGCAAGAGCCAGTTTCTCTATTGTGACTGAAACACCATCATAAGACAAAGATGAAGCATTTTCATTCTTTCAGAGTAGAAATTATATGTGATGTGCAAGTCCTACTTACACCGCTGTGGCTTGGTGGTTTGGTTCAGTCCAGAATTCATTAATTGTAATCAACAGAACCGACTAAAGGCTGGTCCAGCATGGGGCGGGTGGCTTCTTGACCAGATCCAGTTTTCTGTTTTTTCGCTGGTTGAATTACAGTTTTGGACTGCTCTACCACATTTGTAATGTTAATGGGGAAAAGTGCAAGCGTAAAATCTGAAATGCCTCAGGCTCACATTTTACTTTGATCTGGTTTGGTCTTTTTTTTTTTTTTTTTTTGGTGATTGCCAGACATTAATCTCTCTGACCTCCATCTTCACCATGTTTTACTCTGTTCTGCTTGTGAAGGCTCAACATTGACACACTGTCCAACTAACTCCTCTAGAGATTGGCCTCAATGACAGAAAACGGTGTCCCAAACAAAATATGTTCTTGTTCCTCGACTTTACCCAGGAACGTCTCCAACTCATCTTGTGAAAAGTTTCTCTTCTTCGCACATGCAAGCTGCGTCAGAGAATCGCTATAGGGATTTTATTTTTCTTTAATTATGCCTGAATTTCATTTTTTTTTAAATAATTAAAAATGCCGATCGTATTGACTATAAGCACAGCTAATCAAAGACTTTCCCCTATCTTGGTTGGTTGAGGAAAATTTGTTTAATGTCTTTTAAATATTAGTCTATGCAAACACATCTTAAGCACATTTGAACTGATGCGGCCTTTGTGAACAGTTTGATCTAATGTATTGCAGATTTTCTTCCCACAGTTCTCTATTCGCCTTTGCTCACAGTTGCTTAGAAACTTTGACTACAACATGTTGGAAGTTGCTCTATCAACTAATGGTTGAAGGGCCCAAAAGAAAGGATACCATTCAACAAAGAAAAGCAACAATTATTTCTCCTTTAGCTAAAATAATAAGGCAAACAAATGATTAGTAATAATATTTTTGTCAAAAACATGTCGTGTATTATTATTTCAAATTGGATACAGTAAATAGACAAAATCAAAATATAAACACCTGCCACGTTTGTGCTGAATATTATGAATTTAGTCATTTTGCTTTTTGTAGGCTAATGCTGATATTAACTGGTTAATTATTTTGGCAGCCTGTTAACTAGCCTGCAGTGGGCTTCTTAACAAACACTCTAGTCCAAGTTGTGATGGGCAGCATTTTTATAGTCTCTTTTTTTCCACTTTTAAAAGTTGTTCTAATCAGTTGAGTTTCTAAAAGGAAATTAGTGCAATAGTTCTCTTTCAGCCAACTGACCATCAGCAACAGGTGGGGGAGGGGCCGAGCTGCAAGATTATTTGCACCGTGCAGGCAGAGAACAATGTTGCCAGTCTTTTTCTTGCATTTTACTAAAAAGATGTAAGAAGCGTTTTGGTATGAACTTTTTAAAGTCTATGTAAAAAAGTTTCTATATAGCATAACTACTTATGCTCTTCTACTATCAAAAAGTGGAACTTTTAATATTTTTTGTTCCTTTACTGCAGGACTCTGATTCGGAAACCTGATTGAGATAAAACAGCCAACTCTTGAGATTTGCTTGACGCAAATTCATCCGCTAAAATGTCCCGATGCAGCTGCTTTTTGTACTAACAAACCTGCTGTTTTCTACGGTGCTTTCCCCCCATTGGTGTTCCTCTGTTGAGATCCTTCCTCATTTATTGTGCACTCCTGTCCGGTCAGTATCTGGCTTTTACCTTCATCTTCTCCTACCTGCTGACTTTTCTTTAATAAATGTTTAAATATGTCCCTGCAGCTTCAGTGTAATTACTGTGCAGCCGCAGCTCAGGTCTCTTGGGAAGAAGAGGCGAGAGAGGAGGAGGAGGAGGAGGAGGAGGAAAAAATATGCACACACAGAGAAAGGAAGAGAACAGTGTTCATGTTAGATGAGAATAGGGGGGAGATATTCCTGCATTCTGAACAGCAAGGAGCATTAGACGTTAGAGTAAAGGTAAACAGTTTATTTAACAGAGGGAAACCGCCAGCTGAAAGGTTTCTCCATCAGTCTGCCCTTACATAAATGTATTGGTTCTGCAAAGCCTCTAGATGCAAGGTCCACATACATTACATAACTGTGATAGATGTTTGCTTGCAGAAAAGGAAAGCTCAACTTTTAAACATGACAGTCAATGTCCCCAACTTTTCAAAGTTTTAAAGATAAAAAGTAAAAATACACTGGACCGCTCTAAAGTTTTATGTGTGGTCCGAAGAGGCAGACCTTTTGAAGTGGTCTCAGTTTTGAAATAGCTCTCCAGACTTTCTGGAGATAGTTTAGGGTTTTCATTTCAACATTCGCCATGGTTATTTCTTTTTAGTCAAATTCTTGTGCTTGACCACGACAGCATGTTGTGAAGCATGAGGAGTATTAGTGGAAAAGTCGCTGACACAGAGAAAGAGTATCTTCAATTCAAGTCTTTAGGAATTAGGAAATAAATTCAGCAAAGACATGACACAGAACCTGATCTATGCATACGTTTTAATTTGGATGTTTTCGGTTGATCGTTATTTAGAAATAACATTTCTGGAGTTCTCATATTTTTTGTGATTTACAAACGTACCCGTAGAAGATAAGGCGATTAAGCCAACACACACCACACCAAAGCAATGTAAAAATGGTTGGCGATAATGACAAGGGGTTGAAGATTCCAATTTTATGTGACACAGCGTCAGTTACCAAGTGACATTCACTGTTTAAATAATGGTTTTATTTTTATACATATGTATTGTTGCATTAAGAGAAGGTATTCAGGTCCTGTATGGAGTTGTTTTTTGTTTTTTTTACATGAATTCAAACATTATGACAAATTTTCAGAATCAGGTTTTATTTTAAAAATGATTGAGTTTTTTGACTTCATTAGAGTTAAACATATGAGTTATAGGGCTCTGTTTAGTTGAAACTGGGTAAACGTTTTGAAAAGTTTATAATAGTTTATATAAAATAAAATAAAAGTTTATAACCCCTTACAGTCGAAATTAATTTACTATTACATATTTAAAAAATTGTGTTTTTGCTACAGTGCAGATGCAAATTTGTTGGAGATCTTGTGTGAATATGTCAACATCTTAGCAATTTAGATATAAGACATGTTATTGACTTTAGGCATAATTGGTCTTAATTCTTCTCAATAATGGATATTAATTTATTTATGCTTTTATTGATTACACAAACACTTCAAATTTGGTCCATGTTGTTACACGAGATGTGACAAATACTTAGACTTCGGTTTGATAACATCAGCACATTTGGAGACTGAAAATGGAACCGGTTTCTTGGAGACTTGAATATAAAAAAATCAGATCATAAGTGATCGACTGTGAATGACGAGAGTCTTCACCCCGGTGTCATCGTGTTTAAAATATTTTTGCACTTATAGGATGAAGTTCGCAGTCCAGTCTCCTTCGGTTTGCGGTTCTGTGGAGGAGTCCGGTCATTTTGAGCTGCCTGTCCTTCGAGGTTCAGTCAAAGAATACATCCTCCCCCTCTCACATCACCAGAGCAGACATTACGCAGAGAGACAGCTAATTAATCGGCATCAAACTTCCTCGCGCTCTCCCTCAGCAGTGAGGATGGGAGGGGTGCCGAACAGTGGCAGCAATAAAAATGAACTGCTCTCCTTCTGAGCACAGACCAGCAGCAGCAGAGAGCCACCGTCATCGCAGTGCAAGGAGACCGGAGGACGGCAAGATCCACTTTTTTTTGTCTCGTTTTTATGTTTTCTGATGACGGATGAGCCGCTCTGAGAAACCGAAGAGCCACACTGGCTAGAAGCGATTTTTACAACTCAGACGTTGGTGGATGGAGCTGAGCATTCTCTGCTAAAGTCTCCAGTCCACACTCAGGAAGAAGGAACCACTAATTGGGCTGTGCTCTGTGATCCTGGATCTGAAATGGTTTTAAAGCAGCATCCCATGTCTTGAGGCAGTCTAACTTTGGCATCATGTTTTATTTAGACTGAATGTAGGCTCAAAGGGGTTGTGTTGATTGGAAAAGATATTTTTTTTATTTGAAGCAGTCTGGTTTTCCATGATTTCTTCATTATGCCAGGGCCAAAGCCCACTGGATCGGTTTGCTCTCATTTTTTTGGTTGCACTTTGAAGAGGTTCCAAAGCTTCTAGAGCTTTCTTTATCCACTTCTATTGGTCTTATTGGGCCCCCAGCAGAGTTTGATGTGGATTACCAGCAGTTTGCTTTTTTGAAACAGCGGCGTGATGTTCATGTCTGTGTGGTACGCAAAGAAGATGGGCAGCAGATTCCTCAGTAATGTACGGAAAGCCAAGAAGTATCGACGTCATAAGATGGTAGGCAAGTTTTAAAGACACCTAGGTTCCTTACTTGGTGCTGAATGCAAAAGCTGTCATCATAACTGGATTTTATTTATTTATTTTTGTCATTCAATCTGAGAATTCATATGTGATCATAGCAAATATTGTAATGAGTGTTTAATGCTTCATTAAAATCAGTCTGATATGTAGGTATATGCATTAAAATAACATACTGGCAATGTAGTTAATTGGACCAACCAAGACTGAGTCAAGTTAAAACCAATGAGATACATTTCAGGATTTCCACCAGAAAACTTGCTAAGCCTGGTTGAGCACCAGCCCTACCACCCTGAGCGGGTGGTAGGGCCGTCATTCATCCAGCGACCTGCTGTGTTTTTGAGTTAGAACATTTTTAAAGTTGACAGAAATGTGAAAATATCACTTGATAATTATGCGTTATTGGAAGACTGTAAAATTAATGCCTAAACACCAACTATAAAGTCTTACTAAAAGGCAATAATTTAAAAAAAAACTAAGATAAACTAACAATGCCAAGCCTGGTGGAGGCACAAGTAAAGCCTGGAGGCCCTCCAGGCTTATAACACACTCAGGGAAATCCTGCATTTTAATAAACATTGATGTATTAATATTTACTGACATTTACAGCTGTAGATATAGCTGTAGATGTTTAAACCAAATCTTCCTGCGTTAGCTTATTAGCAAGCTAGCCTACAAACAGAGCTCCAAACCAGTGGATATACTGGTTCAAATCAGGTTTTTGTTTCAAGATCCAAACTTATTTGCCAGCAGGTCTTGGCAGGTCTTTGGAAGATAAATCCTGAGTCCTGCATGTCCAAGACTGGTCATTAGACAACAGTATCCAGTGTCCTGCACAGTAATTTAGCAACTGATATTCTAACAGGAGTTTCCACAGGACAATTTTACATTCCCAAACACACAAAAAGCCTCAATACACACAGCTACCGGGTTTAATAAACTCACATCTTGCGTCTCATCACGATGTTTTTGTGCAGGGCAGTTTAAACTTAACGCCAAATTGAGGGCTAATACTAGCATGCTTCCTCTTTGCTTTTAAATGACTTGTTAGCGGTTTAGGTTGCAACAAATGTTAATGTTGTTCCAGTTCATTTAAAAACAAAACCTTCAATAGGAGGCATTCAATTTAATTTATTATGTTTGGGTTTGAAGCCTCCAAAATGTCACAGTGTAACATTAAGAAAAAATTCTCGTGGCGTTTATTTATTGTTTTTTATTCACTCGCTTATATCACAAAGTGGTGCATAGTGGTTGAGGTGAATAAGTAGATGTGTGAGTCACATTCAAGAATTTATTTAGTTCAGTGTCTTATTTCAAAGAACATTTTATTGGCATGGAAAGGGGGCATAGTGGTAAAATGGGTGTCTCATCTGCAGAGGCTTTGCCACTTTGAGGCCTTCGCTACATGTCATACCCTCCTCCCTTTGCCAATTTCCTGTGTGATTACTGTCAGTAAAAGTGACCAGACACACACACACAAAAAAAATCTTTAAAGAAAAATAACATTTTACTGACAGTAAGTCAGGGTGGAGCCAAATGGCAGTGGATTTGCTTTGAGGAGAAAAATGCATGTTTTCACTTGTGTTTCAGCAAAAGTTTCCAATACACCAGCAAAACTCACAAGATTTGTTGCAAATCCCTTTTTAGAAACAAACAATAGAGAAGTCTGAACACATACTAAATATAGCAACAAAGCGGTTGGTGCAGCATTCTGAGGATTACAAGATGTGGAGACAAAGACAGTCAGTGCACTGCAGCAACCAGTACAGTCCCAGCTAGTAACAGTTTCTAAATATTTTTGCTTTATTAATATAAAGCTGCTCTTGAACAAGGAGACTAAAAGCACACAAGCTTTATAAGAACAACATTACTGTGAAGACCACAGCTTTAAGTATGTGAGTTTATTGTCCGGACTTGATTTGAGGAAATAATCTTGCTACATATAGATGCTTCCTCTGTGGAGGATGAAAAGCAATGCCGTCTGCAGAGGCATGCCAGAGGAGAGCTTGGCTGAATAGCTTGTGCTGAAATATAGGTGGGAAAGAGCAGCCAAGCCCTGTAAATCCTCACCGTCCCTGATGCTGAAAGACTTGACAGAGTGGGAGAGAGGACACTGTCAAATTCCCTGCAGGGAAATTGTCTGCACTGTAGGCTTAGTTTCTGCCGGCTATACTTATTATCTCTCCCACCAGATAAAGATGTGTTTGACGTAGTGTTCAGCAGTAGACCCAGGCTACACAATGAAGCCCTTACACAGGCACCATTACAATCGAACAGAGAGCAATAAAACACCCAAAGCTATTTGTGGGAAGCATGGGGGGAGTTTCATGTTCTCTCTCAGATATAACATGTTCACTGAGTTACACTTTAACCTCTTATTGTGTAAAAGTCACCATATCTGTGGATTGTTGCAGGGAAATCACAATAGAAAGCAAATTATTTATATTAGTACTGTGCAAATGTTGGTGCACAGTGACTTAATCTTTGATCTCTGCTGCAACAATGATAGGCAGTGCGATATGTAATGATATAAATAACACACATTGATGGTTGAAAGTTGCATATTTTCTGTGCAAGTAACCCTGAGTCACTTTCACAAACAGACTTGGCTGACTAAATTAAAAAGTGTCCTTTAGCAGAAGCAATCCCACAAAAAGATGATTCAAAGCTTCACCTATGTAATAACATTCACAAAAGGCACTTGAGCACCAGGTGAGAACCATTGCCCACACTAGCAGACACATTTACTCTCAATTAATGTGGCAGGTTGTGTCTCTTTCCACGAGACGCTCTGCCTTCTGATGATCAGTTTACGGTGAGCAGGCTTTGGTGGCATCAGTACCCGCTGATTGCAAGGGCAATTTAAAACATCGCATAAACATAACAAGGTGACGTTAAACTCTGGCAGGATTAGAGAGACAATGTCTGGTGGTCTGTGTAACATGTTGAAGAAGAATTGATCTCGTTTTAGGCTTCAGGGCTTTGCTGATCCCTTGTGAAGATCTGAGCTCCAACATTACGATGCACTTAGATGTCTTAAGAAGTTCATGTTTGCTTGTTTTGAAGCAGTTTAAGAAAATATCAATCTTCCTTGTATTTCTTAGTTACGATTCATAGTCAAAGAAAACCTGAATGACTGGCCCTATGCACATTATGAATTTATAAATAATCTGTTTGAATATCTAAAGCACATTTTTTCCTACTGGGTTTTTCAAACAGAATGGCTACTTTAGTTATTAGGGACCACAGTTAGTTGTTTATACAGGTCATTATTATATACTTTTTATGTTTCAGACCCATAGATGAGCACATGCATCATAAAACATATACAACTAATAAGTATTTCTTTTCTTAGTGTTTTAAATAATGTGAAGGCTTTCAGACAATTTGATTTTGTATATCTACATTAGCTGTAAAAAATGTGCACAGCCTTGTTGAAAAGCCAGATCTGTGTTCTTGCAACTTTAATGCACGTTTTGTTTGAAAAATACATTTTTACAAATATTTGATATATTTATTTGTTTCCTGCTGCTTTAACTTCATACCAGCATTTGTCACTCCTACTAAATTAAGCTATATAGCTACTCTCATCTCATCACAAAAAATTGGCACAGAAAACATTTTGATTAAAACATGTTATAGATATACAGTCTCTCGGTGCATAGCTGAAGGATTGTTGCTGGCAGGCAGTTTATCTTAAGAACTGGGAAATGAATTGAGTGTGGCTGTTTTGTTGTTTGTGCGTGTCGCAGCTGTCAGGTCTGTGAAGGTCAGCAGGCTGGTTTCATACTGCTCTTTGCTGTTGTAAGCACTTTAGATACACTGTCTTCTCCATGTTAATCAGTTTGGTAAAGCACAGGATGTGCTTTCCAACGAACAAATGCCTCACTGTGTGTTTCCATCTTTCAGGATTACCTTGACGACGGAACGCGTCCTCGACAGAAACATGAATGAACAATAATGTAGCAGAGTTAGAGGTTTCTGGAGCTGCTTTTTAATATGCAAGCCTGTGCTTTCTTATTCAACTTGGCATATTGTGGTTCGATTTTGTTACACCTTTCAGAAAAGCTTCTGGAGGAGCTAAGATCAGGGATGCTGCAGTGATTTTATGAATAGTGTCTGTCTTACAAAAGTATTGAGGTTGTTAGGATAATGTTACGTTAAAACCCCAGGATCTTGTGGAATAGCAGAGGAATCTGCGATTAGTAGAGCTTTTTCGGCAGGTGCCTGTCCAGTAGTTCTTCAAAATTGAGCAAAGTTTTTAAATGTAAATTAATAAGAAAGACACATTATAGCATTGTAAATGTTCTTAGGCGATATCAGCTGAAAATGTCCACAAAATAATGACTCTAACTGTGGATTGTTTTATCTACTTTAATTATTAGGTCAGACACCACATGCTCTGTGTCCTTATCTTCAATAGGTGTGGGTTTTACTGGATGTAATTATCCCTTTTTGAAAGTTAAATTTGTCTAAGACATGAATAAAAATTCACAAGCTGTCTTTATTTTTCAAGGTTGTGTTGGTTTTCAGGAAAAAAACAAAAAAACCCAACATGTTTTGAAGGATAGAGGTGTAAAGATGGCTGACCTGTGTCATAAACCAATAAAGAGTAAACCAACTCCTGTGTGTTTGGAGGAATATGATACACAGTCACCAAATTGTTAGGGAGGGATGAAGAAGAAAGTTGGTTTTGAAAGAAATTCATGAGAACTTCTATGTAGGAGACGAGAAAAGTGAAACATGGCGGTGGCAGCATCATACTGTTGGAATTACTTTCTTCAGAAAACCGTGAAGAGCAAGGCTGCTGAAGTCTTGAGACAGGGTTGAAGGTTGAGAAGATTATTAGTCTTTTGTCAGGATAACAGCTTAAAATATACAACCAGATCTACAACAGGAAGCTTATTCATTAGGTATAATTGCGATACTATTTTAAGACCTGTTTTCTACAGACACTATCCATCCAGTTTTATGACTTGTAGATATTTTGAAAACAAAAAAATGGGCAAAATGTTCACTTTCTATATGTAACTGAGGAAATATAGGGAGGCTGAACTCACATTAACTCCACGTCTTTTTTAGTGGTGAAACATTGTGAAAACCGTATATCATTTCCCTCCGACTTCTCACTCTTTATCCTTTCTCACACTTTTCTCTCGAGTGCTCATTGGAAGAAGCTAAGAAGGCATATCATTGTAAAGACAAGCACCCTCACACCTCAAACAAGCTTAAGAAAAAAGCTTCGCCTGTAAGGCTGAAACAAAACAATGCCCCAAATCCCTATCCTCTCATTGACTCTCTATGTATTGTTCTTGATTAATAACTATTATAAACCTTGATAATTGGTCCATCCATTAATTTTGCACTAATGATATTGACTGTTACGTTGCAGCTAGTGAAAAAAAAGGCAACCAGGAGGGACAGCCATTGTCCTCACAGAGGATAATTGGGCTAACGGTGTGACTTGACACCATCGTTTTACCAACGCGGCTGTGTCCTCTTCATCCTTGGAGCATGCTGGATCATCGCCCATCTTCTGTCACTGCGGCTGCGTATTATAATTTAACTCGGTGCTTTTAAAAGATCCGCTGGACAGCGGGCGGACATTTTTGTCCTCAGTATTCATGAAATCACCATTTACAGCAGCAGTACCTACAAGCTGTAATTTAATTAGGCCAGTAGCTGCTGCAACACAAAGCAAACACCAAGAAGCTCCGTCTGAACAAACATTTCAGATAGCCAGGTTTATTTCTGTGTCTGTAATGGATGGTGTAACGACAAGTGGTTGTGGAGTTGTACTTTTGGTCTTTCAGCAGAGTGAGAACTGTATTGTGATGACTAAGAGCTGTAATGGCCATCACTCTTAGCTGTTTTTGCAGCTTTCAGCGTCATATTGGAGCTTCTCTGATGACTTTGTGTCATTAAAGCTTGTTTTCTTCCCCTCTGCCTCCAGGGAAACACTCCTCCAGTGGTGGTGAACACTGACACACTTGATGGCTCGCCATATGTAAGGATAAAGTCTAATACTCTCTTTATAATTTTTTTCTGTGTCATGCTCTATAGCTGTCCTCATAACTGATTGGTGTTATATGTATTGTACAATGTCTTAACCCTTAATGCAACAAAGTTATTGCTGAGTATTTCACTCTGTGTGACCATTTTTGGTGGAAACAGTGAGTTCCTACAGACATTTCAGGTCAAAAAACCCCATTTTCAATCCTTTTAGTAAACTTTTTATGTATAGATGGATGAATGGACGGAAGGACAGGAGTTAAGAGTCGACTTTATTATCAGTTGTCGGAAAAGAGTATGAGACTTTCCACGATACTGTTGGTTTTACAAAGTTACAGCACTCAGAAAACTTTTTTCTGGGTCAGAACCTAAAAACAGCTGTTATGAAAGTTTCCTGTTACCTCTGGGATTGTTTTAAATTACAGCAGGAAGGTTGGTATTTTTAGTTAAGTTGTTCATTCAGAAGTGAGATCAGCCTAACAGAGAAGTGCTGCCTTATCTTTCACAAACACTTGATCACATTCCTTCACGATGGTCCGACTTGCCATCGTGGATTGTGTGTTAATGAAATGTATTGTGCATCTGGAATCATAGAGGAAGGTAAAAATCGCTTAAATATGATGGTTTCTCCTGACAGGTAAATGGGACAGAAGGAGAAATTGAGTATGAGGAAATCACATTGGAAAGAGTGAGTTTGGGAATTTCAAATCTCAAATCTTTGTCCTCAAATTTTTGTTTTATAATTTTTCACAAGAATCTAAAATCAGATTTTTGAGATAGAAGTGTTACGTTTGTGTTTTTCCTCTGCAGGGCAATTCGGGCCTGGGCTTCAGCATAGCAGGGGGCACAGACAACCCTCACGTCGGGGACGACCCCAGTATCTTCATCACCAAAATTATACCCGGAGGAGCCGCTGCTCAGGATGGACGGCTCAGGTAGAATATTCCTTCAAACGAGAGCAGAACTCAGAAATCAAACCGTGATGCATGGATGCTCCTGCAGCTACAGTAGAAGGCATAAAAAAAATACTCTCATACAATTTGATACAATTTGACAAAATATGAGAAAACTACTGGCAGCAAATCTTAGATGTAAATATTGTGCTTTTACCAAATGGGCTGTGGCAAATTAAATGTGTAATTAAAATGAAGGCATTAAAGGGTAACAGGAGGTTATTACAGACAAGTACAATAAAGTTTTTATTTTCCCATTATACACAATAAAAAAGCGTTGTCTTCCTCTTAAATACAATGGAACAGAGTTTCCCCCTCAGAATAAGTACATGCGCTTATAGATTGTTTTGCTGATTATGCTGCAATAGACAAAATATGCACAGACATCTTCCTATTTCCAACTGACCTAAAAATGTCTGTCTGAAGTGACTGAAGCAGGAAAGCCTTTTATTAGTCTTTGCAGTTCGACACCAGTAAACACAAGTAAATGCACAGTAATAAAAGTGAAAACATTTCTCAAAGACTACTGCAGTACTTGTTGGAAAATGCAGCTTTATTTACCAATACCAAATCACTTATGCATAAACTCTGAGCGAAAGCAAAAAATAAATAAAAATGTGACCGCTTTTATAAAAAAACAGTCACACAGCGTCAACAGGGATTGGTTTATTTCTGAAATAGGGACAACTTTCTCTGGTTGAAACTCCCACATCCAATACCATATGTAGAGTGTTGCAAACTCCTACAAACCATCGTTTATGTTTTGGATCGTTATCATGTCAAAATACCCAATGGGTCACTGTCATCAATTAACTTTGGATTTAAAATGTGATATTTCCAAAGAGTTTTGGATGTACATGGTTTCTAGAGCCTTAGGAAGGGAAAAAGACCCGCAGCATCACTGATCTAACATTGTTCTATACACTTGGTGCTTTCTGGAGCTGTTTGAGAACATTTTATCCAGCCGGCTGGATCACTGTTGGATGAATGTTTAAGAGCTAGGTGCTTCCAGTGTTACATTTCATAGTAAAACCTTCATGTAATCAGTCAAGGACAGCATGATGATTTCCTAGAGATCAATGCTTTTCTGTGGTTAAAACTCCATCTTCACCTTTTCTAAATTCTGCAAGCTATCATTTAAATTGCATAGTTTAGCTAATTGTTTTATTTCAGAGCCAATGATGATGCATTTTCAGTTGAGCTGTGCAGTCTGCCGTACTTTAATACCAGGTATTTTAAAGAGTTGAAAATGCTATCTGCTCTAACGTAGCCTCTGAGCAACTATTGAGCAACTCATTCTGTGTTTTCACATTTCCCACCCACAGTCTATCTCTGCACCTCTGTCTCTCTCTCTCTCTTTCTCTCCGTTTTTTTAGCGTGAACGACTGCATCCTCTTTGTGAATGATGTTGATGTGAGGGAGGTGACACACAGCCAAGCTGTAGAGGCCCTGAAGGAGGCAGGTGCTATTGTCCGCCTCTATGTTCTCCGCAGAAAACCAGCAGCAGAAAAAGTCACCGAAATCAAACTAATCAAAGGGCCTAAAGGTAAGCGACTACAGCGTGTAAACCGTCAGCCCTCTTGAGCGAGCTCTCAGATGCCGTGCACCCAGCATAAGCTCTGCCCTCAGGATTTTACAAAATCTGCTGTGTGTTAACCCACACTTTCTGCTCCCCTCGTATCTCTCCTCTTTCTCAGGATTAGGTTTCAGCATCGCCGGAGGGGTGGGAAACCAGCACATACCGGGAGATAACAGCATCTACGTCACCAAGATCATCGAAGGCGGGGCGGCTCATAAAGACGGCCGCCTGCAGATCGGGGACAAAATCTTAGCGGTCGGTCACTCAAAAAAAATGTTAAAATGTGCCAGCGCGCCCACACACAAACACCACATGTCACAGACTGTCTGAGACCCACATCTTCTGAACACATGGATGCATATTCACACATTTACACACTCACATATTGTGTGCTGAAGCAGTAACGACCCAGAGCCAAGATAATTACAGCTGTGATTTTTACTGCCAGACAATACTTTCATTGCCATCTTAATATGTGTGTAGGATTGAGAACTGTAAATATTTATTTGTATTGCAGCTAAAATGATTCTTAAGCAGCGTTACTGCCATCTGCTGGACACGACAGAAAGTCACACCAGAAACTCCAAAATGATTCTCAGTTCAAAGGCTTTAATTTTAAACACTTTTTCTTTTTGCTCTGAGAGTTTTTCATCACTAATATGCATCCAACCATCCATTTTCTGTTCACCCTTGTCCCTAATGGGGTCGGGAGGGTTACTAATATGCATGTCCAGATCAAATTTTTTAAAGTAGTACTCAAGAAGCAGTTACCTTAAAACTGCTTCTGCCTACATGTTTGTTCAACTAGTGACACCTTTAGCTGGTTTAAATCATAGTGACAGAGATACTGATGCACAGAAGGAATGTCTTAGGTGAATGATGGAAGAAGAAAATGAGATAATGTGTTTTTTGTTTAACATACGTCAACATAAGCAATAAAATGACAGATTCTATATTTAACTAATGCATTGTAGTTCTAAAAAATACACTTTACTTTGTCTAGTGTTGTGTTTTGAATGAGTGAGAAATATACAGCAGTGTCGTGCGGTCACTGCTGTATATTTCAGTGTATTTTGTCTATTGCAGCATAATCAGCAACACAATCGAGCCTCACCTGCCACTATGGAAAAATAATATATAATGATAAAATAATTCATATTGCTATTTTCACCCTGTGGTTTGTACTATAAAGTACATATTTTTCATTTAGCTTAACCAATTCTGATAATTTTTTTCTTCAAAATCGCTGAAATTTTGCATTTTCCCATTCAAATGCTCGGTAGCGAAGCCGGTAAGGCAGCAGCGAGTTGAGCCTCACCTGGGATTAATCAACCTCTCGCAAACTGCACTGGCTGCCATTCTATGGGAGCACGTTATTTACATTATACATGTTTTGATTATGGTTTCTGGATGTTTTGTTTGTCTCCTTTCACTGTTAACGTCATTGTTTGTGTTTGTATGTTGCTGTCCTTTCATGTAAATGGATGCTGACAATGTTATGAACCAATTTCCCTACGATAACAAACATAGCCATCTATCTTGTGTATAAGCACCTTTCCTCATACAATCCACTGTGACATTAACTAAAACAACTAGAAAAGGTACAAAGGTTTTGGGGTTTTTTGCATCTGTTTACTTCTCTATCAGGAAGTTACTTTTACCAGGAATACTTTATATGTTCTGTTGTCACTATGTTTGTCATGCCAGGAAAGTCTCTACTTCCTACTTCAGTTTTCCATGAAAACAATCAACATCTTTCCCATATCGCTGTGCGTAAACAGAAGTATGTTGTACAACTGCAGCCACAATGAAACATGTGATCCTGCACAGAAAAGGAAAAAAAAAAACATTTACGCTGGACACCATGTAGTTGTATGAAATAAATACACACTTGAGGCTCAGATTTGGCCATATTAATACATCAAGCAAGATTTCTGCTGCAGATGAGATACTTGTTTCTAACATTTTAACCAAACAACAAACTTTGAACTATCTTATTAAGAGTTCTTGTATTTATTTTTTTATCTTAATGTAATCCTGCTCATGTTTACCTGCATTTCGTTACAAATCCAGGTGAACAACGTGTGTCTGGAGGATGTGATGCATGAGGACGCGGTGGGAGCTTTGAAGAACACAGCTGAGGTGGTGTACCTCAGGGTTGCCAAGCCAAACAACCTCTTTCTGACAAACTCCTACAACCCACCAGACCTCACCAGCAGTAAGCACGTCTTCACGTTGTTGTTTGTCCACTGGGAAACTGGATCTATGACAGAAAACGTGAACCCTAAAATACCTTCTTGGATTTCTATTAAAAGCGTAGTAATCTGTTCAAGTTCTTCCACCTGAAATGCAAACACAAGAAACCAGTTGAGGTGGAAGCTCATTCCACCTTTTGATGAATATGCACTATTATTATTATTTTTTTAAAAAGGCGCAAATCTTTATTTCTGTGTTTAAGTTTGACACATAAAGATGATTTCTCTGGAGAAAATGCATTTGGACATTGAGAAATATGTTAATGCTGCATTTGTATCAGTTTATACAAGCAGTATTCATTTAGTGGAAAAGGGAAACTATTCAAACCAATTTGGCAACATGTGGAAAAGTGTGTGCTTCCTAAACATTCTAACTTTTACTGACAAATGATCTCTTCCATCACTATGGAGAAATGTAGGCCCACTCTTCTTCAAAGAATAGTTTTAATTTTAAGACAGTGACATAAGATTTAAGTTGGATTATGTGTATTTTGGATTTAACTAGGCCACTCCAGAGCCTGCTTTTCAGTTTTTTTGAGCTGTTCAGCTGAATCACTGACCTCCTCTGTAACCAAGGTGTACTTCATAAAATTATGGCTGCATGTTCTTCAAGATCTTCCGTTAGAAAGCAAAGTTAATGGTTCCTTCAGCTGTAAATATTCGCATTACCACCACGCTTACCTGTTGATATAATGTTCCTTTTCCTGAAATGCTGTTAGTGTGAGGCCAGATGTTACAGGGGACATACTTTCTAAAAGTTAACACTTTTATCTCATCAATCCACAGAATATATTTCTTACAGGAATCACCTGGAAGGTTTTGGGTTTTTTTTTTTTGGAACATGTAAGACAAGCCTTTGTGCTTTATCATATCAACAGTAGTTTTGTGCTTTAAACTCTCCCCTTGATGCTATTTTTGCTCAGTGTCTTTCTTATATTTGGTTCGTGAACACTGACCCTGACTCAAGTGAGAGATCCAGATCTTAAGATGTTGTTCTTCGTACTTTTGTAGCATCTTGAAGTAATTTTGATAGGCTGGCTGCCCCGAGAAGCTTAGCTAAAGTTCGAAGTCTCCTATGTGAATAAAAGCCTCCACTTTGCTGGACTCCCAAAGCTTCAGTAATGATTTTGTAAGCCTTCCCTGACTGATGGATTTCCATGACTCTGTTTATCATCATCTCACCATGTTTTGGGTTTCCAGATCTTTCAGTCTACTTTATGTTGTTAGACAGGGTCACTGATTCCTCAACTCTTCAGGTCTGGTTGTGGTTTTTGAAGTTGAACTGTGGTTTAATAAGGGAGACGGTTACTTCTCCACAAACCCGAGGTTGTCTGATGTTACAATTTGTTTGATGTTCTGAAAAATGTAGGTGAAAGAAAAAAAGCAATACTAGATGAAATATGTAATGGACAAATACTTATGTCACAGCATGTAGCTTCTCACTTTCAAATGTCATTTGTGAGGCTGAACGTTTACATTTATAAATTTTATTTCCATTTTAGTGGGGGTATTCCGCTAGGTCAAGAGTGTTAGCATAATGCTAAAGCTATTTCCTGTAACTTTTCTTTTACTGGCACAAACTGCAGAGGAAACAAGTTGTTTACTAAAATCCTGAGTACACTTCATTTCTAAGTTACATTAAACAGTTTGTGATTTACAATTCAGACTTATTCAGGTAGGTACAGCGTGACAGAAGAAAAACGTATCATATTTTATGTCCAGGACTGCTCTGCTATATAATCCCTCTTTTGGTTTCTCATGTGTTTTTCCAGCATATTCCCATATGGATACTGAACTTAGCCACCCCAACTACCTTGGATCAGATTACCCACAAGCCCTCACCCCCACCTCGCCGAGCCGCTTTTCTCCTGTGCTGCACGGCCTGATGGGAGATGACGACATACCCAGGTGATTTTTGAAGCACCACGTTGTATTACTAATCCACAACTTTTACCAGTAGAGTTTGTATAACCAATTAGATGAATTCTGGTTGCAGAGAGCCTCGCAGAGTCTTGATTCACCGAGGCTCCACGGGTCTGGGCTTCAACATTGTAGGGGGAGAGGATGGAGAGGGCATATTTATCTCCTTCATCCTGGCAGGAGGACCAGCCGACCTCAGCGGGGAGCTTCACAAGGGCGATCAGATCCTTAGTGTAATGACATCTTCTGTCACCAGAAATTTGAAACGCATATGCCTACCAGATGGGGCTGTAAACATTCTCGCTGTGTGTACATTTCTTAGGTTAACGGCGTGGATTTGCGCATGGCCACGCATGAGCAGGCTGCCGCTGCTCTGAAGAACGCTGGCCAGACCGTAACCATCATCGCCCAGTACAGGCCCGAAGGTAAAACCGCTGCACACGTTTTCACTCCACTTTCCATATAATTTGCATAGATTGCCTAACTGATTACTCAAGCAGTAACACTTGCAGCTTTTAGCATAAAAGTGGCTACATCGAGGACATCTGAGAATGTGTTTGGGGGGATGATTAAATTTTTTATGAGGTTTCATTAGATTAGTGTCATCCATTGGAGAGATGAGTTTGATTTCGGTTTGCTACCTCTGGCGAAGTGTGTTAATTTGTTTACTGTGGCAGCCACAGTATATCCTAAAGTGATAGCAGCGACACCAAAACATTTTGTAGGACTAAAACTCACTGATCAAATCACAGGGAGAATCAGAATTATAGCGCGTTATAAGATGCAATTATCTCTAAGCCACTTTTATAAGGTACATACTGTAGTTTTTACAACTTTTCCTTTTCCATTTTATTGTAATGATATTCATTTCCATTTCTGAAGTTAAGAAATATATTTTCTTTTGCTTGTCTTTTTTTAGAAGTGAAACAGCACTGGCAAATTGTCTCCTAACCCACAATGACAATCCCAGTCTTCCTGCAGTTTGCTGCTCTTCTGTTTTTCTGTGGTGAAAAATGTCAATTAGGAAAATAAATATTAAAATTTGTGTAGTATCCAGATAGTTTTTGCTCTGGTTCTGACCAGCATTTTTACTCAAATGTTTACAACAAAGGTTGTGTAAAGCAAAAATGACAGTAAATCAAAATCTAAAGGATTTCTACACAATGCCTTAGATGGTGTGGGTTTAATTTCACAGCTGACATTTAGTCAAAACATTGCCTCAGGGACTAATCTGTCCTGCAACTGAAACTTTATTTTCATCTTTGATCAATTTTCTCACAACAACTCCAGAAAGTCGCATCAGTAGAGCTATCAGCTATAACTGTATTCGAATATTTAAGGTTTCTTGGCTCTAAAATCAGGTGATTTTGACTCATTAAAGTAACAATTTTAAATAGCTGAACATTAAATAAATGTATTTTTTCTCTTTTAGAGTACAGCCGTTTCGAAGCTAAAATCCATGACTTGCGGGAACAGCTGATGAACAGCAGCATGGGCTCTGGGACTACAACACTAAGGAGTAACCCAAAGAGAGGCTTCTACATCAGGTACTGAAGGAGAAACTGCTGAGAAAATAAAAGGTCTATGTATTTTTATTTTTTCATGGATCTTGATGATATTATGAATAACGTAATGTTTAAGCAGTTAGAAATGAGGTTGCTTGCATTCTATCTTAAACTAAATTATTACTTATTACTTAAAGTAATTGTTACTCAGGATTGAAGATTCACTTAACGTGGTCACAGTTAAGTGAATCTTTAAATTGTCTGTATAGAAATTGAAAATTAAAGAAAACCTCACTAACTGGCTAACAATACAAATCGTGAGTTGATTAGTCTTAAGTAAAATTATGCTACAAGGCAGTTTTTTATAAGCTAATAATGCTGTATAACAATGTTCTTTCCTTCAGAAGAGTCATAGCTGTGACTTTAGTCACAATCCTCCTTAAAGTGGACATTTTGATTAAACTGTGGTCAAATTGAAGTTGAGAAGCTCCTTATTAAGTGCTTGCTTTGAACTCTTACATCACTCAGGGCTCTTTTTGACTACGACAAGACGGCGGACTGTGGTTTTCTCAGTCAAGCCCTGGGCTTCAAGTTTGGGGACGTTCTGCATGTGTTGGACTGCGGTGATGAAGAATGGTGGCAGGCCCGGAAGGTCTGCCCGCAGAATGAGGCTGAGGAGGTTGGCTTCATCCCCAGCAAACACAGGTCAGGGAACGAACTCGCCTTGGGATCCAGCAGCTGCTAAGAACTGCGTGTAAGCAATGTTGTGTTTGGCAAAAGGCCGTCAGTAGAATCTGTCATTTCAACAGGGTGGAAAGAAAAGAGTGGTCTCGTGTTAACACCAAAGAGAGGGTAAGTTCACTCACTACACTTTAAATCAGAATTTTTCATACATGCTGTAATCTTTTTGTTCTCCTCTGTATTGCAGGACCACGGACGAGACAGTGTGGGCACTCAAGGTGATTAGCATATAGATGTGCTTTAGCTTGATTGTTCAGATTAAGTTAGTCTTGAATCCATCTGCATGGGTTTGTTGACATAAACTCAATATCTTTGTTTATAGATGAAAAATTACTGAGTTTCATCATTCAGAAAAGTAAAGGTCTCCCTCAGCCTCCAATGAGCAGGATTTAGTGAAAATATTTGAATGTCTTCTAAATTAAAACAGCAGCGCTCGTCACAGATAAATACATGCTCAAATTTAGAGACACACATGGAGAAACAAAGCCAGAACTCATTTTGAAATAATGAAAAGAACTGCGGCTGATTGCTGCTGTGTTCTGTCACCAGGGAGAGATAAAACCCCACACAGTTATGAGACAGTTACTCAAGTGGAAGGTAAGACCTCACAGAGGCGTGTTTTGAGCTCGCTATCCAAGTCTTTAATGTGACATTTCATTTTTGTTTTTATTTCTCTTTTGTGATTGAAGCCTCTCTGTTTGCTCTCTCTCTCTCTCTCCCTCTCCTTGTAAGTACATTACGCAAGGCCGATCATCATTCTGGGTCCGGTGAAGGACAGGATAAATGACGACCTGTTGTCTGAGTTCCCTGATAAGTTCGGATCCTGTGTCCCTCGTGAGTAATTTTTCTGTCGCGCTCGGAGACTGATCTGCTCCGTGCTTTCTGTTCAGCGTCGCTGGTTGTCGGATGACGTGTGAATAAAAGCAATTGTTTTGATTCTGAGATTCATAACAGGATGTTCGTGTGCATTCGTTTGTCTCTGCTTGTCCTTCATTTGACAGACACAACGCGGCCTAAGAGGGATTACGAGGTGGACGGGCGAGACTACCATTTTGTGTCCTCCAGGGAACAGATGGAAAAGGACATCCAGAGCCACCGGTTCATTGAAGCCGGGCAATACAACAGTCATCTGTACGGCACCAGCGTGCAGAGCGTCCGCGAGGTGGCCGAGCAAGTGAGCAGCCATCTTTTCCTCTCCGCAAAAACAACAACAAAAGAAATCATAACCATCTTATGATACAAATGGTTTCTATATAAATGTACATGTTTTAAATTAGACACATTTAGTCATCTAAAATCTTAGAATATACTTTATTGATCCCCAATTGCTTATTTGTTTTCAAGCTACTCCATCTATGGTGTTAAATATCAATAATACAAATATAACCATAAGAGATAAAGTTTATAAAATATATATATATATATATACATAAGAGTGATGCAAGTCATTCAATATGACTGAATATAAATAAATAAATAAATAAAAAACATGTACATGCAAATATCATTTTCTAACACCCTTGTCCCTAGTGGGGTCGGGAGGGGTGCTGGTCAAGAGGCGGGGTCACCCTGGACAGGTCACCAGTCTGTCGCAGGGCAACACAGAGACAGACATGACAAACAACCATGCACACACACTCACACCTAGGGAGAATTTAGAAAGACCAATTAACCTGACAGTCATGTATTTGGACTGTGGGAGGAAGCCGGAGTACCCGGAGAGAACCCACGCATGCACAGGGAGAACATGCAAACTCCGTGCAGAAAGACCCCGGCCGGGAATCGAACCCAGGACCTTCTTGCTGCAAGGCAACAGTGCTACCAACTGCACCACTGTGCAGCCCTACATACCAATATGTTAATCTAAAAATAATCTATAAATGAGTGCAGAGAAAATAATACAATGACAATAATAATAACTATTATTATTATTATATTATAATAATATATTATGCAATAATATATAATATGAGCAGCTTGTCACTCCCTTCACAATGACAAGCTGCTCATACCAGCTTTTCTTGTTTGTGATGCAAAATTTGGACCCAGGTCCCAGATAAATAAATAAATAAATAATGCAGTAATTCATGCACATAAATCAAATCCAATCCAATCCAAGCCATAAATCTATCTGCAAATGCACTTGAAAATCAATGTATACAGGCACTGCAACTGTCTTGCAAGGAATGGTCTATAAAATATACAAAACCCCAAAACTCTCCTTTTAAAAACCACATGTTTCTCTCCTCTGTACATTCATGAATTGAGTTAAGTTGTTCTATCAAATATGCAATGCGCTGTGTTTGGAACATGGCATCCTTACTGCACAAGAAAAATACGTAACCAATTACACTCGGCCTCCAGTGTCTTATCGTCCAGCCAGTTAGCAGCTTAATCAAAACTAAACTTGCTGTTTTCTTTTCATAACCCAAAACAATTCATGTCAATGTTTGTTTTTTTTTTTCTTTTTGCCCGAGCAGCAGGGAAAACACTGCATCCTGGATGTTTCAGCTAATGCTGTGCGTAGACTACAAGCTGCTCAACTTCATCCCATTGCAATCTTTGTCCGGCCCAAGTCACTGGAGAATGTTTTGTACGTATTTTAAGAGAGATTCCTTTAGCAATTATTGTTGCAACAGAAAACGGTGTGTGATAAAGTTTCTGAATATATCATCACCAGAGAAATCAACACTCGACTGACAGAGGAGCAGGCCAGGAAAGCAATGGACCGAGCCCTCAAACTAGAACAGGACTTCATTGAGTGCTTCTCAGGTAAAAGGAGACACATGTTGGATAAAAATACCTTTTGTCTCAGCTTATTAACCCAAGTTCCTCCATGTTCTCCCCGTGCTCCCGGGTGTTCTCGCCAAGTGCTCCAGCTTTTTCCCACAATCCAAAGATACAATTTTTATTTTAATCGGTTCTCTAAATTGCCCTTAGGTGTGAGTGTGTGCACGGTTGTTTGTCCTAGGATAAAATGGTGATCTATCCTCACCTAATGGATGGATGGATGGGCTAATAAAACATTCTCTTATCCATTTTTAATCAGTTTTTCCTATTTTTTTCCTCACAGTTTAAATGCCAACACATTGCAATGGCCACTTACTCTGCCTTCACAATGACAAGCTGCTTCTGTTTAACTGAGTGAGTTAAATGCTTTGAGCCCTCCTGGTGCCTTTTGGGAGGCCTCAGAGCGTTTTAACATTTCACAGACACATTTAGGGCAAATCTCCCCAGTAGTCGGAGCGCGGATGCCAGGTTTCTTCTCAAATCTGGTGCCGACCATGATTTACAACCAATCACAAAGAGTGAGAATCATTTTCCGGATGTGTGTTTTAGGTAAAATACGATGCGTTCCACAGCATCTTGTGCGTTAAATCTCTTCATGTATATATTTTTTTCCCAACATTTTCTTACCTCCTCTTTGCTTTCCGGTGGCAGCCGTCGTGGAAGGGGAGAGCTTTGAAGAGGTTTATCACAAAGTAAAGACAGTGATCGAGGAGCAATCAGGGCCTTACATCTGGATCCCCACTCGGGAGAGGCTGTGATGCTGCAACCGACCTGAACTGCCCTCGCCTCCCGACCCTCACAGCCACAGACCGCCGCCGCCGCCATTCACCCTTCACAGCCGAGCCAGCCTCGCCTGCCTTCCCGTCCGTCCTCCAGCGAAGTCCGTGCTTAGGCGATCGCCGCTTAACGACATAGAGAGACTAATGCCTGCGAAGAGCGGGAAAGCACGGGAATCGACACCGCGAGGCAAATAAGGATACCAAAAAGGAGACTTTTTCTAAGAAAAAAAAAAACAACAACAACAAGGTGAACAAGCTGATGTGTAGTTCAACTGAAAGAGATCGGGAGAAAAGATTTTAGTATAATTTTACTTTACCATTTAGGATCAGTTGGTATTTAGTATTAAAATGAACGCTGGATTTAAACAATGGATTTAAATTGGCCAAAATTAACTTGCGTTCAACAAAGATCCGGTTTAATGTTTCGGCCATTGAAAATCCACACACAGACGGCCACTGCAGGCAGACTTTAACTGCATTTTGATCCTGTATGTGAGCTGCGGTCCATGTTCTGTGGATCTCAAAAGCGTATAGATGTGTCTGAGTAGACTTTGGAATAAAGCAGAGGGTAGACCTCACTTCTATGTGACGGTGATCCCTGGGATGGAGATGCTAACAAAAGAGCCTTTTAGCATCTCTGTTTTTTTAAACAACCTCTTAGTATCTTTGGAGAGTACTTCAGATCCTAGCGAGGCCCGCTCCCTTGACCAGGAGTCTTTTCTCAGCACTTTTTGTCAGCCTCTTCCTGGTTCTTGGTGCACACTTGAAACAACATCTCTGTAACCAAGGCAAACATTTCTTCTGTTGCCCATTTTAAATATTGTGAGGCAGATTTTAGAGGCGTTGCAGTTAATTTTGTTTAAAAGCTCATTAAGCTGAAGCATGCATCTTCACTGATGGAGTTATCAGAGAAAAACAGAGGAAAGAAAAAAATCTCAGAAAATAATAGGAAAAACAAAGAACGGCTAAAAGGTGCAGTGTCTTGCAAAAATATTTGAACTTTCTCACGTTTTCTCATGTTCAAACCACATGAACAACCTTTTATGATTTGTGATAGGTGAACAGAATATTGTCCATAATGGTTAAGTGGACGGATAAGGATTTATGCTTTCCAAAGTTATAAATTTGAAAAATCTCATTGTGCATTTGCATTCAACCCCCATGAGTCAATTCTTGGTAGAAACTCTTTAAAAATACAAAAGCTAAAATGACTTTATCTAGTCTGGAAGAGTCCAAAGCGCTTTATGCATCTATTCACACAGTGATGGGGAGGAAAGCGACTACATTTTACTCTGTTTTGCTCATTCAAACTGGACGGACACTGTGTGTCACGATCAACTTTGAAGCATTGCCAGAGATTTCTTATTGGGTTTAGTTCTCGCCTTTGACTGGGACATTCAGGCACATTATTATTCTTTGATCGCAATCGTTCCAATTGCAGCTCCGGCTATATGTTTAAAGTCTTTTCTCAGAGATGAATCTCTGAGAGATTCATCTCTCAGAGATGAATAGAGATGCACCGCTATTTTCAGATTTTTATTCATTAAGTATTTTTGAAATAATATATCCCTTTCTTCCCACTTCACAAATATGCCCCACTTTCCGCTGGTCTATACTGGTAATACTCCAACATTTGAAGTTTTGAGGTTGTTGCATGACAAAACGTGGTAAAGCTCGAGATAAATAGATCCTTTTGCAAGGCACTGTATGTTCTTCTTCTCTGCCTCTTTATTGCAAAGGAGGGTTTTAGCATGTCTTATAAAAGAAGAGGAGTAAAGAGACGAGAGGCTGGCCTTGAGCGGAAACTGATAATCCGACACGGTTTGGCTTCTTATGCACACACGCCCCCGCACGCAAAACACACGTACAACCTCGCATCCCATCCAGCGACCCTCACACACACACACGCGGAGTTGGACCCTCAGCTGTGAACCTGGCGCACCCCTCTGCAGCTGTTCTGACCTGCTAGTCAGAATCCAGGATGAATGTTATCTCTCCAGGCACAAACAGCAGAGCTCTCGGCTTCACCTTGCTGGTCACTCTTCCAGGAGATCCCCTTTCAACGTGCAGACATGCGCACTGTTTCCAGTGGCCGCGGTACAAGCCATTGCGTGTGTGTCTGCATCCGTAAGCATCTCTGCACAGCTGTGCGTGTGTGGAAACTCCTCTATGTGTGTGTGTGAGGAGGAATAGGTCTTCTTTTATTCTCTCTTTTCCACTTTTCTCTGCTTCTTTCTCCCTCTCGAGTCCACACAAATTAACTATAAGTCATGTTTAAAGACTATAAAAAAAAAGAAATGGCCTCTATATATAAATATATATATAAATATATATCTTTTTTATGACAATTTCTAACAGGACTACGTCTGTAAAGAATAATCAACATTTCCAAATAATATCTCATTGATTTCTTTGGGTAAAACAGTATTTTGGTTGTTGGGTTTACCCCCATATTCTCATTTTATTGTTGTTGAGCAAAAAGCTACACAGATAGAAAAAAAAATGAACCATTTAAAGCTGATGTAAAGCAAACCTGACATAAATATGAAAGGGTAATATTTGGGGGGGGGGGGGGGGGGGGTAAAAAAACAAACAAAAAAGAACTAATTGAAAAACATGTGCAATGCAGCTGTGTGTCTCTGTGTGACTGAATGTGTGTATTTGTTGCAGGAAAGCATCCATTATGTATAAAATATAGATAATGCTATAAGAGGAATCCAGCCTATGGTGGTCATGATGTATAATACATAAATGAGTGGCGTGAGCTTGTGGGTGCGTGCGTGAGAGGGTGAGACACACACGTGAAGATGTAGTGCAATACTGCTATGATGTTATGCAATGAAGACGGTTTTATGTGTAAGATTAACAAGAGTATCTATGAAGTTTGCACTGATGGCTATTAAACGTTGGAAATGTCAGCAGGACAGAAACAGCGACTGAAGGAGAAACGAGACGAGACGGAGAGTTTTAAGAGCATGTGTTTGTATTATATGTTCTGAATTATAAGAGTGAATATGGAAGTATTGATGGAAATAACCATTCATATTTATTGTTTTTGTTTACCTGCTTCTCTCAGCACAAAGTGGATCTGCTTTTTAATGAATGGCAGTTTTGGGGGGTTTTGGTTTACAGGTGTATGTAAATAAATCTGGAAAAAACAAAAGGATTATAATCAAAAGTCACTTTACTTCTGTAACCAACATAGGAAATTCATATGTGGGTTCGCTGCACACAGTGATATGTTTCAAACTTTTATTTCTATTAGTCTTATGATTATGGCTTGCAAAAGATTTGACTGTTACAAACCAATTAATTTATTAATCAATGAAGAAGAAGAAGAAAAAGCTGCTTGTTCACAGAGTACAGGCAAAATAATGGAAAGTTTGGTGGAAGAAACACATGATGACAGTGAACAGAGTCAGTTTTTACAGTCCCACCACACAGTGACCAGTCCAGGAGACGAGCTGCAGATGCTACATTCCTTGTGCTAAGCCTCTCCTGCACTGGAAACAATGTCAGTGTCTGAATATTTGCTTTTGATGCAGATTTTTTATTTTTTTGCCCAGTCTGTTAAAAGTACCAGTATATAAAAAAATCAGGTTTATAAATTCGAATCCTGTAGACAATCTGTGAGCTTCCATGCAGCAGCGTATTGATACGATGCAGTTTCATGCAAAAGAAGCCCGAATCAAGTATTCAGTTCATGTACTATACAATAGGCCTGTCAACGATGACAAATTATGCTGGACAATAAATTGTTCCAGAAGTCATTGCAATAAATGATAATATTGTTGTTTTGAGACAGTTTTTAAGTAATACAATAGCAAAATGATAATGCAGGAACACATTCTCAAAGATCATTAAACTTTAAATTCTACTGGACATTTAACACTGGAACTGGAAGGCATGCTAAATATCCAAAATAAATAAATAAAACAACAAATAAAATGAATTTTGAAGTCTTTGTAAACAAAATTGTCCTAGTTGAGACCAAAGCACCAAACTGAAGACTTTTATCATCCAGTGTTTCAGGTGACTAATTGATTTATTGATTATTGTGACAGGCCTATACAGTACATGGAGTTACTTTTCAATATGTTATCATTCCTGGACATAAAATGTTCTTTTATTAGTTTTATGTAATAGCTTAACTATAACTCTGGGAAATTGGATTTTGCATATTTGTTAGCTGTAAGCCATAGTCATCAGAATTAATGAAAAAAAAAGAGAAAAAAATCAATGTGTTCAGAAGCCACCTATTTAATGAGGTTCACTTTTTTAAATTGAATTTCTGAAAAGACAAAAAAACACAACTTTTCGATGATATTCTGGTTTATTAAGATGCATCTGTTTTATTTATTAAGAACTGTCACTAAAGCTCCATATCGAGTCTGTATATTTTTGTACTTTTCTTTCTTTTTTTTTTTTTTCCCAGCCTCCCCCGCCCCACATTGAGAAAGCTCTTGGGTCTTGGATGCAAAACGCTGTAAATACAAATAATGTTAGGTTTTTTTCGCGTGGCTCTCGGCGATCACTATCCTAAACGAGACCAAGTACGAGAACCCTCCATGGGAGCCACGGGCCCAGTTTAACTGCATTTACACACTCTGGGTGGGAAAAAAAACACACATATTTACACACACACACACACCCACACACACACACAATCTCAGCATGTCTACACATGCATTTACATTTACTACACTGACAGAAGTGACGACTCACACTCATTGATTGAATAACATGTTTTCAGTTTCTTTCTTTGAGGGTTTTAATGTAATCTTAATATCTCTCTCTCTCTCAGCCATCCGTATCATAGTGTGATATTCCTTATAAAGTATATGAATTTTTACAGAAAAGACTGATTACAAAGTTACAACTGATGCAGAAGAATATATTCAATAATGACATTATGAAGCAAAATAAAATGTTCCAGTTCAGTGAAGCGCTTGTTGTAAATTAGCTATAAAATAATAAAAATGGATTTAAAAATGCTTTCTGAACACTTGGACTCGGATGCCTTCTTGTTTTTCTGGTTTGTTTAAATGGTCCCTTGGAGTTCCACAGGTGGAGATTAGCAGGATAACCAGAGGGGGGCGCTCATCCTCTACGTTTAGCCTCTTATACAAGCACCCCTCGCTGCATCTGCACAGACTTGCTTTGTGTTTTTTTGTTTTTTTTGCTTTTCTTGGATGACGGCTTCCCTACCACCCCAACCTCTTTCCCCTCATTGGGGAAAAAAACATGTGTTTTTTTCTCTGGGAAGCATATATTCATGAACATCCCTCGATCTGATCACATGTTCTGCTGTAGGGCATCAATGTCTGGATATTTGAGAACGTTCAGACGCTCAAGATTGTGCATGCATGATCCTGCAGCCAAAATCAATCATTCAGCTGAAAAAGAAGAGAGGAGAAGAACCAACTCTTTGTTACCGACTCATAATGCCACTGAACTTTTCTTAGTTTCTAAGAAAGACTTTGAAGCACTTAGCAGATAATACTTACTTAGTTTTAAATAATTCACGTTGCTTCCATCGTCAGTCAGTTTCACTCAAAGGTCAACAGTCATTCAGGTTTTTTAATGAGGCATTTAGACAAATGTTTTTTCACCGGGAAGTGATGACGACACCGAAAACCTTGCAGAGATTTTTAAGATAAGAATCGGTTGCACAATTCAGAATTTAATATGTTCCCTGATCTCTGGATAAAAATCCTTTAGCTTGTTGAAGAATAATCATATTTCTGGAGCCGTTAACAAGCTTCTGGCGAAATCCTGGCTGTGACCGCGCTGCAGAATTGGCAGACTTGATTTAAATTGGTTGGTTGGCTGGCACAGATAATCTTGAGCAAACTCCCTACATTTTTTAATTAGGTTTAGGTCAGAGCCATTCAGGAAACTTAATTTTATTCAGGTTTATCCTTTCCAAGCCCAGTTTTGACGTGAGTCAGTGTGTTTATGCGCTGGAAGATTTCGCAACTTCTGACAACAATAAGCAGAATGTCTGGATGAGTCGAGGTAAAGAAAGAAGTGGAGCAACTTTGAAGCACGGTGCTGGAAGCATGTTGCTTTTAACTTTGTGTTGTTTCTCTGATTTTCTCAATTAAACTTTACAATTTCTGACCAGACAAGTTAACAAATGCTTCAAGAAGCACAAGGGCTAATCTCCTAATGGATGTTTTTCAGAAGGTCAAAAGAGGCCTTTTGAGCCTGTAGAGATTCAAGACATTAAATTCAAATTCAAACTTGTGCGCCAATCTTTCCCAAAACTAGTTCGACAGTCTGACAAGGGCTGATGACGAGGGCATGTAAACATCCGACTAGAGCTGCTGGTTCAGAGTTGAAATACAATTTTTATGGATGTAAACAATCAATATGTGCAAATTCTGTGTGGAGACAGAGCTGCTTCACTCATCCATCTCTGTGAGTTTTCTCCCTGCTGCATTATAGCATCCGACAGTGACATAGAGAGTGAGAGAGGAAGAGTGGGAAACATCCATCACAGGCCATAAACGGGATCTGAAGCTTCAAACTAGTAAAGCTCTCCCGCTATTGGGTTCCTCCCACCCACATGATTTTGTTATCCCCCAATCAGTCATTATGTCTCCGTCCGTGTACCAGGTCTACCCACAGGCTGGCAGAGGAATGTGCAGTTGGACTCTTGAGGAAGACAGATGCTTCACAGATGGATTATTGGAAAAATGGCCAAAGCAATATCCTTGCTTCAAAATTAGAATGAGAAAATTCCTCTTTAATTATTAAATGGTGTGTGATTTAAAAACCTTGAAACGTTTTTTACAGCACACATGCTCAAACACTCGGGGGTTTTGTTTCAGTGCCACTTCGTGCTAAAGAGGAATTATCAGTAAACACTCATGAAATAATTCAATTATGCATGTGATTAGCTTCAGATTTCACTTCAAGAGAGAAGAAATAAGGTGACAGAGTGAGATTAATTGTCAAACAGCTGAGTCTTACAAGTCTAGATGGCATCCAAGTGGTTTTCTTTTTGAACTGCAGCTGATTCTGTACACAATCACAGCCTTTTTTCAGAATATCATTTCCCCAACATTAGCCTCTAGGTATGTGGCAAAAGAATTCATGTTACTTAAAGCTTTCGCATTTTGCAAGAAGTCTTTGTATTCAAATTTTAAAAAAAATGTCAACACAAAGTAGTGCATAAAAGTAAAGCAGAAAAATAAAAAACTATGTGGTTTTCTAAAAAAAAATAAAAAATCAGCCTGTGGTTGTATTTAGTAGTCAATATTTTAAATCTCTTCTTTTCCTGCAGTTCTGTCTACAGATTAACACTTTTGTCTATTTTCCTTTGCAAAACAGCTTAATGTCACTCATGTTAGATATAAAACTCGTGCAAATTACCATGTTTAAGCTTTACCACACATTTCTGAATTGATTTTGATCTGGACTTTGACTAGACCTTTCTAAAACATGCATATTTTTCCCTCCTGCTGTATGTTTTGTGTCACTGTCCTGCTTTAAGGTTTTGCAGCGATTATAAGGATTTTTCCAGGATCACCTTGTATTTGTCCATTTTCCGTTAAACTAGTTTCTCTGCTAGACAAAAAACTCCCCACAGCATGATGCTGACTCCACCATACTTCACCATATGGATGGTGTGTTCAGGCTGATGAGCAGAATTCATTTTCCAGCACCAGTAATGTTTCGCTTTAGGGCCAAAAACTCTAAAGGTTTTGATCTTCTTTTTTTCTGATGCATGACTAATAACTTTCCTTCAACAATAGTTTTATTTCCATCAGTCTATGTATTAAATGTGAATTTGTGGTGTCCATGACAAATGCCGTAGTTGTAATGCCGTAGGATTCTGCCACCTGAGCTGTGGACCGCTGCAGCTCTTCAAGAGTTACCAACGTCCTGGCATGTTTCCAATTGTGTAATCCTCTTTGAATTCAGAAGGTGATGAATCAGTGATCAGACAGGTGTTGAGAGCTTTGGATGTTGTTTTCTAACTTAAACCTGCTTTAAACTTCTCCACAGCTTTGTCTCTGACTTGTCTGCTGTTGTTCTTTGTCGTAATGAGGCTGTTTGTTCACTGACGTTCTCCAACAAACATTTGAAGTCTTCACCAAACAATCGAATTTATACTAAGACTAAATTATGCACAGATGGACTGTATTTACTGTACTTAAAGAGTACTTGCACTGGATTTTATTTAGGAGTATTGGGGAGAGGGAAAAGAATAGAAATTACTCTCTACAGTTTTCAAAAAGAAAATGGAAAACAATGTACCCTTTTCATTTCTCTTCATATTTATCCGGCTTCTTTGTGTTGGTCTACCTCATTAAATCCCTGTGAAATACCCTGAGGTTTCTGCTTGTAACATGACAAAAATTCCTTGTTCAGAAGGCTGATGCTGCGGTAAAGCATCTTTTTGTTTGCTGCCGTGGTCCAGGCTGCGGTGACAGAGGTGGATTCGGATGAAAGAACAGCAGGCATGCATGTCATGTGAAAACTGCAGAGAAGACTCAGTCGAGACTCATTTCAAAGTAACCTCAACATTTCTGAACTTCTGTGTGCCTCCGTGTGGGGAAAACCAGCGAGGCATCTCGGCAAAGCATAAGCACTCAGAAACCTCAAAGCCAGCATTATCAGCAGACTGAGAGCTGAGGTATTTTTTTTTCCAACCTTTAGTTTAGCTCTGAATTCAGTGAGAAATCTCTCATGGTCTTATGAATTTATGGTTGTGGTATTTATTAGGAGGGCAGAGCAAAAGGTTTTATCAGTATTTTTTTTAGAATTAATAAACCTTTTCATTGCATACGCTTTTGCATGTGTTGTCTGTGAGAGATTTCATTCCTCCTGAGACCAGATGATTCCCCAGCAGGCATTTTTCTACCCAGGAGCTTCAGAAACCTCACAGAATTTATTTTGTTAGCCACAGACTAATTCCTCCAAGACACTTCCCTCACGCTACCAAGTACACTGACAATAAACAGAGTGCTGTCAACTTCATTTGTTACCTTTAATTACAACATGACAGCTGTGAGCCCGAAGAGCAGGATCAAACACAGATCCTAACCACCTTCATCTTTTCTACTTTGCCTCACCCAGCAGTGGTTTTGTCTCTCTTATTATTCTTCCTCTTGTTTTGCTCTATCAGGTTTTCATCAAACTGTTCTACAAGATAACTTTTGCTCTGTTGTGTTGTGCAAGTAAGGCGTCACTTTGGCTGCATTCCTGCTCTTTCTCCATATCGCTGGTGCCTGCGTGAAGATTGGTCCTCAGATTGGCGCTCGGCGGGGTGTGGCGCAGGATTCTGCCGTGGAGATGTCACTTTGCACGGCTTTTGAAAATCGTCGCCTTCTTAAATTCTTACGACCAGATAACACGCACTCCTGTGGTTAAATCTAATGGGTTTCTCTACTTTCCTTAAGCTTAAAGCTTTGTTGAAACGCAACGTTGTGGAGGGTGTCGCACTGCAAAAGATATGGCACTTTGTTAGATGAAGTAAAAGAGATCGTGTTTCACGTCTGATGAAACAAAACTGTGACCATGTCACAGCTGTCAAGACGGCTTCAAAGGAGCGTTACCTCACTCCTTCCTTCAGGTGTGTTTCGTTTTAATCAAAAATCACAATTGCAGTTGTAATTGTAAATGTAAATGTAATCCAGCCGGCGCAGTGGGATTCACACGACACCGAGAATCTCTGCAATGCTGAACCTCAAGGTGTCACAAGCTGCATTTGCAAAATGAGAGCTTAACCAGTGAGTGCTTGCAATGTCATCCGGAGAAAATGCATGTAATAATTTTCTGAAGGTGATGGAATAATAATCCCGGAATTGGTAGTGATGACCTTCAGGAATATGCAGTCTCTGGAGTTTGAAATGTTACTTTTGTCCTCGTGGAAATAGCACACAAAAGCCCAAAAGCAAACAGAAGAACTGGTGCTGCTGCATGAGAGATCACTGGAGATTCTGGAGATGTGTGTTTGAACTGGCTGCTGCCGGCTTGAAAAATAGCATCCTCTGCTCATTACCTGCCATACACCATTATCTCCCTTTGAATATGAATTAAGGTTGTTAAAGATCTAAACCTGGTGGCCTAATTTATTGTTCTGGTACAGGCAGAGAGCCACCTCTCTGTGCAACATAATCAAACCCTAATGGGCCAGGTAGGACGGGGTGGGGCATTGATTACTGGGTGATTTGTGATGCACCAGCATCAAATAGTTCTCTAAGAAAACACAAACCAAACAAGCTAACAGTTTGCCCAGTGAAAATTAAAGAGTTTCATTTTAAGTTGGTTTCTTCCTCATTATAAGCGATAGACTCCATATCTTTTCTGAAGAAAGACTTTAAACAATTGGCAAACATGTAAATCGTTTTGCTAATGTACACTTTGAAAACCAGCAGATTGAAAGCAATCCCGTTTGGTTTATTTTTTTGCTAAAGTAGTCCTGTAGTGAACCTCGAGGTTTTCAGCAACAAAAAAATGGCTACAGTGACAAATGACCACTGCTAAATCTACCCAAGAAAGGACTGATAATAACCTGGATTAGCCAACATCTAATATGTGGTCTGCAATAAATGAAATTTACCAAGCTATCCATCCATTTTCTGTTGCCTCTCTACCAGTTTGCAGATAACAGAGGAACTGGGGACTCCTCTCTCAGTAATTAATGTGATTGAGATAGGAAATGCAGTCTAAACCCTGGAAAAGTCAGGGTACAGCCTGCACCCCACCTTACTCGCTGTTTCCTATGCTACATTTTTTGTGCTTGCTTAATTCTTAATGTTTCCACCACTGCAAGCTCTGGCTTTTGTCTTAGAAAAAAAATGGTTCTTGCTTCAAAGCAAGTTGGATCAGAACCTGAAGAAGCACTATTATCAGAAGGTCATAGCGTCAAAAAAAATATATCAATGGATTTATTTTGAAAATTTAAGACAAGGACATTTTTAACACAATGTGCTTCAACATTAATAAAACATGAGCTTGGTATTTCTGATCTTCCTGCTGTTTATTTTGATATCACCTGGCACTGAGTTAATGTAGGCCCAAAGGACACCCAGAGCCGTGCTTGAAGATATTATTTTCTGCTTGTTAGAAAAGCCTTTAGCGGCTGGATTAGGCAGGTAGATAAGAGGAAGGCTTGAGAAAGATAAGGTGCGGACAAACTGAGTGTTTATTCAGCGACGCTGGACAGGTGCACAAACAGGCCATAAAATCATATTCTGTAGGTCACATGAGGTCTCTGCAGCAGCTCACAAGGCTTTTAACCGGCAGCCTCTTAAAACCAACCTGACCCCCAGATTAACAGACCCACCATGAAACAGGCTTTTAAAAAAAAATGCATTTATGCACTGACAAACATTTACAAAATTACTAAAACACCCCAATAAGAGTTATTGCCCAATGCTAGAAACAATCTAAAAGCATGTTTCAATTTAAAAAGCGCTCAGTAAACTTTCCATCTTTGAAGTCAATAAGAGGGTCTTCTGGAACCTCTAAAATTTGCTCAGGCTTTGGGGAATCATTTAGCTGGAACACGCTGACGTGGACGAGTCAAAGGTACTGTAAGTCATCTGCACAGCAAATGTTTCAACCCATTTAAAATTAATAATTAAAGCTTGTTATTCATGTAACTGCTTGTTTTCATAGGTGCCAGCTGAGAAGTAGCCATAACCTACTTCAACCTGTTTCTTATACAATTTTAAATATTGAAACAAATTCAATATTTCAAAAGTGTTTCAGTATAAGTAATTAAAACCATAAACAGTGTGAACGTAGCCATTTTCTGACTGTTAATCATGAATATGGTTGTAAAATTTGGGTTCTTGAGTTGATTGGGATTGGGAAGCACTCACAAGGTTTTGATTGTTTGACATAGTAGGAGGATTAAACTGTCACTGACTGGGATGTTTTTATTGATGCAATGATGTGACTCAAAGTTAGCTCCACGTTTATGTTTTACTAATTCGTCGAAAGAGTCACATAAGACCCGACTCAACACTGGCTAAGCACTGGTACTGATTGGTGGAAACACATACACATTGATCTAACTATATTTCATACCTAATTGCAATTAAGATGGGTCAGTAAAGCTCAAATGTTTGGTGTTGGACTATGTGGACTGCCCTCTGGAGAGGGCAGCACATGTCTGCGAAGAGAGACCAGTCAATCTTTGGTTGAAACCAGCTCATTTCAGAAGATGTTGCTAAGAAGGTCGTGGAGGAAAGTGGACCATGAGCAATCAGTGGTTGACTGCTTGTGCCGACTTCAGTTCCCTCTGAAGTTAAAAACGTGGTTTTGAGAATAACATCAACCCCAACTTAAGTGTGTCGCAGTTCAAAAAGCCCATGGGAACTGCTTCCTGTTCTGGTCAGTGGCGAAGCAAAAGCTGCTACTTTCAAACACTGCAGCAATATTGTCCATGGAGGAGGTTATGTTTGTATTACAAAACATCAGCAACATTTTTCTTCAACTATCCTGGGGTTGTTATTATTATTATTATTATTATTATTAAGGCAGCCATTTTGGATTTTGACTTCATTGTTGGTGAGAAAGTTTAAGTTTACTTTACTTTCACTTTACTTTGTTTTCCAATTTAGAGTTTTTCCAATTTCAACCTTAAAAATGCCAACTTGTAAATAAAACTAGAGTGGATATTTAAAACATACTCAACTAATCCGGCTGTGTCACTGGAAAGGAATGTTTTCATGAGGCACCATCAACTGAATGAAGTCATCAGTTGAACTTGAATTTCTTCTCTTGTAAAAAGTCATAAAAGATGACGGTAAAAATGTGCACTAGGAGGGCAAATGGGGTTAAAGGTTTCAGAACATGGTGTTGTGTTGTTGTATCATTGCAAACTGTTCCCTATGGAAATAAAACAATTTAAAATTGAATAGCCTGATAGCCTCAGCTTATCCCCAACACTACAAATTGGTACCACAGTGTGCACAATCCAATGGAAAAACATTTTTCATTCAATCTGAAATCCTGCAAGGTTTTTTTTTTCAAGCTTTAGATTTCCTAAGAACAGCCAAATATTTTAAAGGCATATCTCACTTTTATCTGCTTTGTAAATATTCTCTATTGAACTTCACGCGACAGAATCTCAGAGCTGAACGTTGGAAGTAAAATGTATTTCCTCATAAGCTGCAGGTAAACATTACAGAGTTCAATGACTGAAATAATCTTAGACTAATCTAATTTACAGCGCTCTGACTTTTTGTGTATTCATATCTATTTTATGTGGACAAAAAACAAAGCAAAATCATAGAAATCTGTTGAAATTTACCTCGCATATGAGCAACGTAAGAAGTTCCATTCTTCTGACTCATCTTCAGTCAGAATTAACCAGAGTTTGATGTTTTGTCATATTCTTTCTTTCCTGAATGTGCAAAACAAAGGAAATCAAGGCTGTCAGCTGCACTGATAACTGAACTAAAAGAAAATTCAAGTTAATACAGTTTAAATCAATAAACTCTACTCTGACACAGCAAAATAAACACAGCAAACCCTTCTTTTCTGTGAAAGGGGGGAGAGCTGCTGGTCTTGATTCGCCAAAATTAAACATCGGCTCGGCCTTGTTAGCCAACTTGAATTGCAAATGTCTTATTTACATTTTGTCATTTAGACTTAAAATTAGCATTTCCTCCTATTTATTCTGCCGTCTCGTTCCGATTTTCTTCAAAAAAGGGATTTCATTCAGCTCCCAAAGGGAAACAGTCATTAATTAAATAAGAGAAAATAAGCTGTGCTGCAAGTCTGATGCAATGAATCAGTAATGTCATGGCTGTCATTAAAATACACTGTGTTTAGAGACTGCTGCGAGAGAATGTTCACTTTTTCCTGAAAGATGTGATGAACATGTGAACCTCTAAATGAACAGCAATGCACAACGATAAGATTATAAAATAAAATTGTGTTGGGATGTCTTTGAATTCATCAAAAATCTACAAAATCTGACTAAAGCATTAATCTGGTCCTTTCATGCTGCATAAACTTATATTACCAGTGTCTTTAAAGCCAGCAAGCCTTTCAGTGCTGTTTACTCTGTTCCCGTGAATTGCTCAATTTGGAAGTTATTGCCAAGTAATACCTTCTATCAGAGATATTCTTAAGTAATGTTTTATCATTGCAGTTTACTCAAACTGCATGCCTCTGCTTGCACTAGGACGTTAGGCGTTTTGAAGTCAAGTTACCTGGAAAAACTTAACGATGCACCGGAAACTGTAATCTATCTCAAAATAAAAGCTCAGCATTTAATAACAAATAAAGGTATTAAAACTAAATTTGTTTTCGTTTTTTCCATCTCTACGAGGCAACTATTAAAGCAGTTTGTTTCAAAAATAAAAAGACAACACAGCTTCCTAAATGATACAACCATCAATATAATGCATCAGTGCAAGGCATTCCCATAATTGATTTCTACACCGACCTCTTATATTAGATATACACTTTCAGATTTGTAAATTTATGAATCTACATCAGTTGTTCTCAAAGTTCAGGCTTCATGCTGGAACATAAAGGCTTTGACATGATTTCTTTGAATCAAATCAAATTTTAAAATGGGGGGGAAAAGGCCTTCCATAATTCTTGCAAAACCTTAAAACAGAGTACAGGGATGTGTGTGGTTGTGCATTGTTACTTTACTTAATTTTAAAGCATAATAAACTTTAGTAATATAACATTATCTTTCTAAGTCATAAGCTCAAATAATTTATACATATTTTATCAGTTGAGCTGTATTTATTTCCTGCCAAGATACAGTGTATCCTTTCTCATGTTCTTTTGGGCATGCATTTGTCATTTCACATTTATTACATTTTATACCATGATAATAAACTGGATTTTCATTGTCCAAAGGATATTGATAAAGTTGTGTCTTTTTTTAATTATCATTTTTATTCCAGTAAGTTATGTTTCACGTAATAGAGGCCGTCAGTTACTTTGCATTCTACCTTGAAATGACCAAAAATGCAAATTTGCACTTGCGAAGAAGTGATTGTGTTTCCAGCGACTTCATTAGTGTAGGCGTGTACCTTATGGCCAAAATGCAGTGTTTATCATAAAGTAACTAATAAGTAATTAATTCATTAATTGATTAATAAATATGTATTTAGCTCAAAGTAACACGCCTGAAACAGAGCGATCAGCCAACATGCTGCTGTAGGACAGAAATGTTCAAATGCAGCGACCACCAAGGGAAGAATAAACTCAAACACAGTCCTCCATTCTGCCTTCTGCAATCATCCTTAAGTTTCTGTTTGCAATATTATTTCTAGAATACGTCCGGTTAGAGCTTAGATTACCCTGTTAAAACGTCAAATGTTAAAAATGCTCAATTCAGTGGGTATAGAATGAATAGTTCCGTCAGTCCCTGGGCCGTTTAACATTTCCCCTGTAGTTCCCCCGGTGTTGTGTTTTATTTTGAAGTAGCCGGACGGAAACGGAGCGTCACGTCGCGAGCTTGTGACTCTTGCTGTTATGGAAACCAGGGTGGGAGGGGCTAACTGATGCCAGTCGACTGGAGGTTTGATGCGGAGATGTCGTCCTCGGTGACCAGCTTAAAGCTCCCCGTCCTGCGAGCTACTTCAACATAAAACTTTTTGAATCTCGCTGCGGTGTAGCCTTTTTTGCCTTTTGATGAAACCAGACGTTTTCCATCGCGTCTTGTTTCATTTTCTCCTTAAAACTAGGCCAGGCTAAACCTGTCGCGCTGTATATCCCCCCCCCCACTTCTCTCCTTTAGATTTTCCCCCTCTCTCTGCTGAAGACAACAATTCTGGTGTTTAAGGGAACATTAAGAAGAAAAACACTCACTTTTCTGGACTTTTTTCTTCCTTTCTTCTCCAGAAGATGCGGAATAACCTGTAAGGCGATTGAAACTAATCTCTGCAACTATCAGACCCTGCGTTGATGTCCCCTGGTTGCGGCGTCTGGCTGCCCGGTCATTGGGCTGAGGGGCAGATTTTTGTGGTCAAGTCGTGTGGAGCACAAAGAGCTTTTTAATGCCGAGCAGTCAAGTTTTTCACCGTGTGTTGACAGAGGGACTGAGGTAGGAGTAGAGTTACAACGCTGGGGTTTGCTTTAAGACCTACACTGCAACACAAAGTTAGTCAACTTTTCAGTTACTAATAAAGTAACTACGTCCAGAAAGGTTTTTTACCAGCTTCCTTTGGTCCAGGGTTTATAAAAATCATCACCGTCTGATGATTTTTTTCAATCAGGAGGCCGATTTAAATGCAGACTGGTTTGCGATCACAGCCGATCTGCCAGTGCCGCTGGGATTTTAACCCACGTCCATTCATTTTTGACCACCCGGCTTCAACACTATGGAGGTGATATTAAGGAACATGCTGCTGCTGCTGCTGCTGCTGGGATGCATCTTATTCCTGGACTTGGCTCGTCTGGCTGATGCAGAAGAAGGTGAGTCTGTTTTTTTTTGTTTGTTTTTTTTATCTGCAGATTATGCGTGATAAAATGATTATGCTGTGTAGAAAATCTTCAGTAAAAAAAATACCGCAATCTCGTAGTATCACCACCAGCACCTAAAAGCGATGTGAGCCATGTAATCAGCCGCTTAAGGCCCTCCCGACCAGCAGAGGGCGACGAGGAGCGCTGTGTGTATTTAGATTTTTAGCAAAAAAGTTCGAACACTAAAAAAACTCTAAAATAAAACCAAGTGTGTGCTTCTTTCCACTCTTCTTCTTAAAGTTAAACCGAATCAACAAAGTCTGAGCTGTGTTCATGTTTCTTGCCTATTTCATAAATTTTTTCCTGCCCCCCCCCTAATATACACAGTAAATAAGATTTCTTTGGCAATAAAGCAAATAAGTTAATCAAATTTGGTTGCATCAGTCATGCCAAAACTTCAAAAGTTAACAAAAAAAGATAGAAAACATGACATTCAGTGTATCTTTACACTGAATATTGCTTTAAAAATAAAAAAGCAATCACGATAAAAAAAGAAAGCTCCTTTTGAGGGCTGCTAGCATAAACACATATCCAATAATTGGCTCAAAAGAGGCTCCATTCTCTCTCATAGTAACATAACTTAGCATGTTAGCAAGTGTTTTTATTTTGGTTTATATTCTAAATTATGAGATCAAACCATTTATTTTCATCCACTATAGCAACAGGTTGGGAAGGGGAAACTGTGCTCTGTGCTGCAAACTCTCACACTTTTCCAACAGGGTCTTAGTAGAAAAGAAAGTGGTAGACAGGAAATCTTTGCGGTTTTGAAACAGTAAATTAAAGAAGAAAAAGAAAAACCTAAGTATACCTTGTTACATATTACTGGCCCGTTTAAAAGGCTGCCATTTTTATACCGAAAGGTCCAGTAAAGAAAGAGCTGAGGCTACCATAGGATTTACGAGCATGTAGTGGTTACAACGCAAAAGTCATTTACCAAAATCTCAATGTAAAAGGACACAGGTGTGTCATAAATATCTGGCTATAAACTTCACAAGGTGGATTATATGTTTCATACCAGTTAGCACTGAAGCCAGAAATGCTTGGTTTTTGTACCCCTTTTAAATGTAACACAAAGGGCCTTTCTGAGTCCACTTAAACTGGATCCAATTCCACTTCCTGTGGGAATATTAGCCAGTCATACCCTAAAATCAATATTAAAACATTCAGGGGCAAATATTGGCCTGGTGAGATGTTTATTGGGCCAGTGCAGAGTGCTGCGGCAAGCAGTAAAACATCCAACCCTCTGTATCAAATGTGCAGTTTGCCTTGTAATTTATATTCATTTCTTGAAAGCTGCCTTGACATTAACAGAGAAATTGTCTCGGATCAGTTTCGTGAAGCATTTCTAATTACACTGGGGAAAATGCAATTTTTGGTTGACTACGCAGGTGTAGTCACGTTAGTGGCAGTTGTCAGATAATTTGCCTAACATGAGAGTGGATAGATGAGTACAAGTGACAAACAGCAAGACTAGTGGGATCATGCTTGTGTGTAATGCTATCGTATGATCCCAAGAGTAAACAGCTTGGAATAGTCTCAGGAATCAATTTTTATCTCCTGTTTGGCTTTGCTTCGTTTTGTTAATAGCTTAGTTTCTCTACATCTGTGCATTGGAGTGAGTAGAAACCTGCCTGGAGTCTGTTAAGAATGCAGCAGGATCACCTGTCTGCAAAAACCTTTGATATGAAATGATCTTTTGGAAATAATAGTCCTGTGTTTACTGCAGATCAGATAACCACTGCTGGGTTTTTTTTTTTGTTTTTTTTGTAGCTGCAGTGTTTTTTTTGGTTTGTTTTTTCTATTTTCTATAGAAAACCTACTGCTGTGTGAGCTGATTATGGTCCTTCAGATGGGAATGCCAGTTTATAAATTTTTTTTGTTTTGTGTGTAGATTTTCATCCCCATATGCCAATGCTTAGGCTGTAGAAGAAGTAACATGATCAGCCTTAGTAGCTACCTATAGCATACATTTCTGTGGTGATTTCCCTCCTCAAGGAAGCTTTTTCATTTGCCGAAAAAAAGAAACATTTTCCATGAAAACAATGTTCCCTTTAACAATGAATGTACAAAAAGTTACTGTAAACAGGAACACAGTGAACATGCATGACTTCACATCTTGCGTGGCAGGAACACAAATCTGTCAGCTGCGTCTGGTTAGGAGGATTCGGACCTTTCCTCTTCCACAGACTCGCATTTTGTTTTTTTCTGCTGCTGTGCGCTGTATAAACAGGCAGCACATGAGGCATTACCACTGGCTTCATTAAGTGCGTCTTTTAGGATGTGTGCATACACACCCACGAGAGAAGCGAGTTAAATTACGGTGGCTGAATTCTTGCGGGGAAGACTTGTTGACTTTGTAGTCCTAGAGAGAAGCTTGGGATTTTCCCAGACACTTAATTTTGGTCAGTTTTCTTAAATCTGGAATACAGGTTGTTAGAGGGGCTTCTTCTAAAGCTGGAGCTGGAGGCTCTGCAACTTAAGATTAGAGTTGTAGCTTTGAGGTTTTGTTCATTCGGCGTGAGACAAAAATGCTTAACCTGAGGCATTTGTGTGGATTCTTTGTCAGATATTAGAGATGCACTGATGAGAAATTTACAGCCAGTAGGCTTAAATAAATTTTAGCCTATTCATATTTCTACAAAAGTAACAAAAAAGCACTATTTGTACTTGTTGCATAAATTTAAAATTGAGTGGTTTAAACAGTAAAATGTTTATAGTTAAATTAAACTGCCAAAAGTAAAAAAAAAAAAAGATATCAAAAACCAAAACATACATTATTTTTGTCAAAGAAGATGGTCTTCTACTCGTTTTTTTGAAGTTTGTTTGCTACCAACTAGAAGCAGAAAGATATTTTTAAGTAATGTCTGATTTGTTTTACTGCTCGTTACATGTGTTTGTTTGGTTTTTTGTTCTGTTGTTGTGCTCCCACCAGCTGAAAGCACCTCATCTGATTCCGAGCCAATTTCTCGCTGCATCTCTAAAGAATACGAGCCGCTAGAAAATCACAAATTGTCACAGCTAATCTATTTCCCCCATTCTTTCAACGATCATAAGCTGGTTGTTCCTAACAGGTGCAGCCTTAAGTGGAAAACAGGGATTTAGGCGGCAGCCAAGGAGTCGGAGCACCTAGTCGACTGACTCCAGAACATCTGCGTTTTGCCAAGTGTGAACAAGATGTCTGGTTTTCGTTTCTTGGTCTGCGTCCCACTCCTCAGTCGGTGCACTCAGGATCATTCTCCCCCCACTTGTTCTCCACCTATTAGGGAATTCTGTAATGAACTGATGGGAGGGCAGATGAAGCTCTCAGCTGCCAAATCTCTCCTCCTTTTCCAACTAAAGGATAAATGAGTCACTTACACACACCGCTTGCTTGTTCATTGCTTGGATCTCTCACGCTTCTGTCTCTATGAAGATTAAAACACAGACCTCTTGATCAGATAATTACTTTGGCTGGAAATTAATAAGGCGCTTTGGGTGGAAAATTGTATCGGGTCCACACATTTCACCATTGCGCGCACACACCCTTGAAAACCACACTTTTCTCTGCTTCACTGTGCATATAAAAAATGTATAATGCACAGAATACTATAACCAACGCATTGAAGTAAAACTGCATATTCTTTTTAACCACTATTAATAATTTGTACCATCAGTGTAGACTTACTACGATTTTAAATCATGTTTGACTTTATGAATGTTAACTCTAAAGATCAAACTTAACCTAAAGTCCTCATCTTGTGAGTTTCTGTGCCTCGTTCATGCAGTTTTCCATAATGCAGCCAGTGGCACAAGCACTGCAGTCTTTCCCAACTGTTCAGATTCTTTTGCGACGCCGGCACTGTCATCAAAAGTAGTCTGTGCTATCAAATTCACGTGGCTCCAAGTCGTTTTTGGGAGCCCATGTCAAATTGGTCATTTGCTTAGCTGTATGAGGTGTAACAGGTTCGTAGAAAGCCGTGCCTCTTCGCAGTTTGTGCATTTATTCAGAGCAGATTTTATCTAAACAACCAGAAAATCAGGGGGAAAAAAACAAAATGCAAATTATTGTTTTCTATTCTCTACCTCAGTGCTGCAGTTCTCCTGTGGGGTGCCATTAAACTATAATTAAGTAATTAAAGAGCTCTTTCATCTGCAAACAAATGAAAACAATTTGGACAGAGTCGTGGAATAATGGCATTGTGGCTTTGTTTTTGTAATAGTTTATTTTTTTTCTTTTCTTTCTTACGGAAAAGTTATACTGATAAGGAACACAAGACTTTTTCTTTTCTTTTCCGAACACTTTTGAAACTATATTTGCTGGACACGTGGATACAAGCCTGCAGCTTGGCTTTGCATTCAAAATTAAAAAAACAAATTCAGCGCTTAGGGAAAACTTCCAGTTGTGAAAACATGTATCATCATGGCATAGAAAATATGGGAGGGAAGGTCAAATGCTAAATTATTGTTAATTTCACAATAAATATAAATTCAGCAGGTGTTTTACCTGTAGTTTTGCTTAGGTCACTGTATCAGAATCACATAGTAAATAAATGTTTTCAATAACATTAAAAATGTAGTAATTAGGTACGTACTAGATTTTTTTAAAACAGTAAGTACACGTACTTACACGTTCTTACACTTAAATGCTTGCCAGCACCGAGTACCAATACAAAATCTAAAAAATGTCTATATGGTCCTTATAATCAATTATTAAATAATTTTTTTTATTTTGTATTATTTAGCATTTATCTATTTTATTATTAAGTGTTTAACACTCGATTTTAGATATTCTGCTGTCAGTGTAGAATAATCTGTTCTAGTTTGAAGCGGCTACATATTTCATGTTTTAAAGCAAAAGCAGATTAAAAATATTTTTTAGAATCGCCCTTTAGCCATTCCCTAAATTGGAAACTGCAGTCAGAAGCCAACTTCGGCTTTGTTCAAGGTTGTCTGTAACGTGGTGGCAGCTAATGTCATCAATGCTGGATAATGTCTGGTCCAGAGCAGTGTGTTGGCTGAGAGCCTCTGTGATTTTCACTGCCTCTAGTTGTCTTCAGAGTTTGATCCAAAGTTGGTTGTTGCTTGTTTCCTGCTCCAGTGAGAAAACCGCTTGAACTCAACGTCATGTTGGTTTTTTAGACGTTCTATCCAATTATATCGGAAGTGATTGGTTTAGTTTTTCTCTTGACAACTTTGCTGAACATAATTTGCAGTTATCCTGGAAATACCTCCATACTGCGGACATGGCTCCTCCTCTACTAGCCGTCATGCTGCCGCTAAGTGGTTTGTTCATCTCAGTTGCCGTACGTTGTTGTGTTCTTCGTTTTATTTGGCTCCTATTCAGTTTATGGTGGGTTAGAGTGTTTATGTACAACATAATACTGTTTGCTAGAGGGGAAACAACACTAACATCATTCTGGTATCGGGTTCTGTGGTATCGGAGAACTTTTCTGAATACTAGTACACACATCGTACTGTTACCAGCATCCCTAATAATAGCCAGCAGAAGAGGAAAAAAATAGTTACTTTTCTGTTTTATAAATAAAAGCAAATAAATCATTTTAGTTGTACTTTCTTTGCGGTAACCGTTCTTTATCTGGGTCAATGTCCACCTGTAAGTCTGCCATTTTAGTGTTTGTATTTCTGAATGCAAATCCTTTCTTTACACATCGATACCTTGGATTATGCCCTGCAGCTGCTAAACCCATCAGTCTTCAGGTCATCTTTTTATTTTCTATGCAAGGAGAGAGTTGCAGCTGCCAGCAAAATTTGTTTAGCTAAGACCCGTCACGATGCAGTGATGAGAGACATCCACAGCATTTTTTAAGATGCTGCTGATGGATGGATGGATGGAGAGGTGAAATGTCATCCTGTTACATTTGCTCTTTGCACAGCTGTAGCGCTCTGCTCCACATTACTCTTACTTAGACCAAAGCAGCCACATGCACAAAAGAAGTGGCATTAACACGTTTTGTTTGGCTCCTGAAAAGGCGCATGTGCAGACTCATTGTGAACAATGAGCTCACAGAGCTCTCAGCTGGTGGACTAAAGGAAAACCAAGACAGGTTTTATACATACATTTTCCAAACTGTGTTTCGATATGTTAACACATTGTTAATGGACAGCTTTTATTGACCCATACGGCTTATTGTTCAAAAAGAATGTTGTGCTTTTTGCCTACATTTTTGCTAGAAATGCATCAAACAGGCCCTGACTGGCCAACACAGATTTCTGGATTCTTGTTTTTGTTCCAATTAAAACTTTAATTCATACAAACCAATAAATAGATGCTGAATAGCATCTATTTATTGGTAGTTTTAATTCAACAATTACATTAAAAACCCATTAAAAGAAGCAGTTTCACAGGTTCTTTGACAATTGTCGCAGTTTTAAAATCAAACAGAAAAGGAAGGGATTTCAATGTTATCCTCATTTATGCACGGAAGCATATGTCTTTATCAGAATCCTTTTCTAAGATCAGACAAGATGTACATGGAAGAAGTTTACAGCTTTATTTGCTATTATTTTAATATCAATTCCATAGGAAATTCAAAAGTGAGAAATTCTATAAACTGTACATGTACTGCTAAAATTTCAAAACATTAAGTACTAAATCTAATAACTGCAAAACGTTTTTTGGTTTTTTTTACCTCAACCCAAAAGCAGCTGCCCTGTCTGGAAAAGCAAAGATAAATCCACAGGCAACTGGAATCTAGATCTGCATTCGCCATCTTGTTCCTATCAGTGAACAGGCCAGGCAGAAGTACTGCCAGGTCTTTGGCGTAAATTAAGAATATAGTTATATAATACACAATACAGTCATATTTGACAAGTTAGAATATGCTTTCCGATGAGCCCCGTTTATCTGACTAAACGTACTAACAAACTTAACTAAGCTTATTTTTACTGTGAAGCCAACGTTTCTGCTTTAAAATGTTTTTTGTTGGTCTGGTGTATTATGCTAACCTTGAATGTCATGTTTTTATTATCTTTAAGTAAAAAAGTATCAGAATTAACAGAAATTAATGTTTGAAAACATAAGTCTTTGTGGCTTTAATATATTTAATGTGTTTCACCATATGGAATGAGTTACTGAAATAAATGAAGTTTTGAGTTCTATTTAGATTTATTAAATATCACTGGCGTATGGCGCGACGTCGCCTCTGCTTCTAAAAAGAAATGACCATTAATGAGCTCTTATGGCGGGAACATTGGAAGAGATATTGTGTGAAAAACAAAAGTGGTGGGTTCTTTTCACGTCCTAACTTTTAAAGAGGAATCAGTATTTCCCAAAATCTTTTTGGATCAAGTCAAGCAGAGATTCATCACAAAACTCTAATTAGACCATCTCTTGTTGCAACGTGTCTTCATGCTCACAGTGGCTTCTTGACAGATATTGTTTTTGAATTTCACTGAACCAACATGCCATAGCATGATTTTTATTCAGCATCTGCTTGCTCATAAATTCATCCTGAGAAAGTATCTGGTTTCTCTTGGCGCTCCAGAAACCATTCCAAATGTGCCTGGTGTAAGCAGGGAAATGTGCAGCTTAATGCCAGCTCCAGTAATATGCCGTAGCGCCACAAGGACCCGATGCACTGGAGGAGCGTTCCAGATGGAAACCATGCAGGGCGAGCGTGAACGTGACAGTTTTAGGTGAGGTTTACCATCTAAATCCGGATTCGCAGATGTTGTTTCTCAACATCACTCTTCCGTTTATCTTTTCACCTCCCGACACCGTCGTCACGCGGCCAACACGAAGACGCTATGCTGCTGATCGGTGCAAACTAAACCTCACTTAGCGCCACAGATGCAGAAAAGAGAGCTTTTATCTAAAGGACCTTACTTTAGCCTCAATCCTGTCTTTCACAGACGTGTACCCTTTTCATTTGCTACTCTTTCCACGTCCTTGGTCTCCTTGATGTTTGACTGGTGCTATTCTGTTTTCTCTTGCTGACTGTCTCCCCTACCATGGAAATGTGGATCGTTTCCCAGAAATCCTTTTAAATGGAACCGATTTTTATAAGAAAGGGATTTGCATTTAAAGCACCCTCCCCCCCCCCTCTCTCTCCCACTTCTGAAAGCCTGTAGCCCTATCATCCTCAGCACCTCAATCCGATGATTAGCTTCCTCAAGAGTTAAACAGGCATCCGAGTGCCACAAGTACTCTCAGCCCGTGTCTCTCTCTCCTTCTCTCTCCCCCTCTGAGAGGGGATGCATGTGGCAGCTGGGAGTTGCAGGTGGATGATAGCTCGACTCGGTGAGAGGATACACCCCGAGCCCATACATTCATGTCAGGCACTCACTTTGGAGAGCCAGTCTGTCTTCCACCCACACGCTCCTCTCTGAGAGCGGGACACAATGGGGACAGGCTGCAGTGGTGAGGGAATGAGGCCACAGCCTATCAGCCATAAGCACCAAGGAGAATGGCACTTTTAGAGGGATTGGGGAGGGAGTGAGGGGGTCCTCTTTGAAGTGAGTCAAGGAGAAACTGGGAGACTGGCACGAGTGAATGAAATAGGCAGAGGGTGCGAAGGTTGCACGCATGTGCACATCAGCACGCCGAATAACAAGCCAAACGTGCATGCCGTCGATTTGCAGTCTTTAGAAGGGCGCGCTGTGAGCCAGATAGATGAGCCACAATGTAATAAAGGGGCTAAAAAGGCCTTTAATTAGGAGACAACAACAGAGAGGAATGCATTTATCTCAGGTCCATCTTCCTCATTTATCTTCCACACACATCGCTGCTGTTATCAGAGGCACGCCGAACATTGTGTTGGGGGGTGGACGGGACACCCTTTGTGAGTTTTTTCTTTTTTTTTTTCCCTTTTAGCGATCTATTGTTGTGGTATGCCTGATGATTTCTATTTGTTGCTACATTCAAAAAGTAAAATGAAAGCCACACGAATGACGAGGCTGGTGTGCGAGGCTTTATGCAAAATAAAATAAAAAAATCTCTCAGCTGGAAGTGTTCGCCATCAGCAGGCTTGATTTGGGGTCTGGGAATATTTTTTCCTCCACGCGTCATCAGCTGACCTACATCTCGCTTTTGATATGGCCGTTTTTATGTTAAAACTGCAATTCATTCGGTTTCAACATCAGTCTGGAGGATCCGTGCATATTTGCATCTCCTCTCACCTTGAGGATGTCTCCCAGGGCCTGCGTTCATACGTCGGTCTGAACCACTCGGGCTCGGCTATAAACGGCATGACAGAGACATTCCCGAGCGCCGGCTGCCTTCCTGCAGCTTGCACGCAGCAAAGAGCTCCAAAATGGAGCGGGCCACTTCAATTAAAGCAGCATTAAACACCTTTTTGGCAGCTTGCTGTATATTCCTCTCCTTTTTGCCTTCCATCAAGCCTTTTAGATCACCAAGAGATTGCTGTCTAAAGTCAACCACTTCCTTTTCATTCTAAGATTGGACAAAAGTGAGATGCAGACATTCAAGCCATTTGTGAACTACTAAATCCAACCACCCGCTGAAAAGCAAATACGTCTGGGCTCTGAAGGCAAAATTATGCTCTTTGTTCTCTTGCAGGCGGCTTCATATCCGACAATGAGTTTATCTATATTCTAGATATATCGGTCACCGCCACACAGACACGCAATTGCAGGCTTGTAGAAGCAATGCATGGACCGATGAGGAGAATTAGCTCTCAGCTTGTATGTTGTCTGTTGAATATAAAGCAGTGTGCTGCCACAGAGTAAAGCAGGGGAAATTCTTGCACAGAGTCGGTCCTCTCGTGTCTTTACTTAGATGTGTCAATCCTTAGATGGTTTATTTAGCTGGAGTCTGCGTCGACTTCAAGCCGTCCACCTCCCACTGCAGATTAGTCACTGAAAGCTTTGGGTGTGTGTTTTCATTTGCCTTTGTACCCCAGAGTAAATTGCAGATTGGAAGTGCATAAGCATGACACTGTATGTTCGGGAGTCAATGTGAGATTGTATGGTGCATCGGTCCTGCGGTGCCTTTTTTTGGAGGGGAGGGATTTTATTTTATAAACCAGCACAACATCGTACGTAAATATAAGGTGGAAGGAAAAAGTTGCACCACTTTCAAAATTTTTTACAAATAAAAATGAGAAAACTGGGTCATGCATTTGTTTTCTTCGCCTTTTACACAGACTCCTTTTAATAGCATCCAGCTAAATCAATTACCTTCAGAATGCGATTTATTGCTGCTGAACGAAAACTGTAGGAGGTAACGTTTGCATTCTGCCAGAAGCCGTATAGAGGCCACAGCAAACATGTGGCATACATCACTCTGAACTAATCACTATCATGCTGAAAAATGGTGGTGGCAGTATCATGCTGTGCAGATGTTTTTCTTAGGGTCAGGAAAACTGGCCAGAGTTGATGGGAATTTGGGTAGAGTAAATGCAGCCCAATCCTAGGAGGAAACCTGTTAGAGACTGCAAAGCCAAAACTGTAACTGATGGTCTATCGCATTAAGTTTTAATAAAATTATTGAAGTCTGTGCTTTTATTGTGACGAAATGTGAAAAAACGCATATTGTGCAAGGCACTGCATGCATTTTCTAACAAGACAATTTTTAAATGGAGCACACCACGTCTCGGTTTTTATTCTGTCAACATTTTCCTTTGTAAATTCTAATTGAGCCATAGCTTAACTGGCCAGGTGTCTGCTCTAATTATTAAAAGACATAGGGAAGACAAGGTTGGAAGAGTTTCCTGCTGGGTAGGAAGATCATCCCAGATTTTAGCACTGTGTGACTCCAAAGTGTTTGCTCAGCAGGGAGTCCGGTTTTATGACTAACCGGTTTTATGACTTACCCAGACCTCAACCTTCCTGATGGAAGAAGACAAGTGGATAAATATCCTCTTCAGACTGAGAAAGTGTCTGAAAACAGGCGCATAACCTGCATTTTCTTTTATTGCCTCTGCCTTCAAGCTTTCTGTAAAGAGGATGGCTTAACTTAGGCTTTTCCAGTTTATGGAGTGCCTCAACGATCTTTGATTGCTCCGAGGTATAGTAGATAGTGAAATGTTCATATTAAGATATCAAATTTGTTTTTGAGAGGATTCGGCACTGAAGAAAGACGAGGCCAATGCAATTACTGATGATTTCTGTCCTAGCACATGTGTTAAATCTCTCCAGGATGGCAACGCGTTTAATTTTCTGTCATGTAACAATGTTGTGTGGATGATAAATCGATGAGTTAATCTCATGAACAGTGTTCATGAGTGGTAGAGATGTTGTTTAGCAAACTAAGATTTTAACATTTATGTCTTTACGTCAATTTTGATTGAAATTAAGTATACAGAAGAGAGGGAGAATTGGCCTTTAAAACTGTTCACTAATAGATCTGTTTTTAAATGCTGAGATGTCAAGGTGTAAGAAAATAATGTATGTTTTAATATGAGAAGAAAACATCAATCATGCGAACAATTGTTTGCATGAGTTTCCTATTTTTAAAAGTAAGGCATCCACGTTGACCCATCATTGCTTGTGTTTTCTGTTCAATAAAAATGTTAGTTGGAACAAGGTAACACCTGGATTCATTTTGGTTTGAAAAATATGTTTAATGTCAAGTTTAAAAAGCATTAAAGAAAACACAGTCCCTATAGAGCCCATCTAATGCATCTGAAGTGCGTAAATTTATAGGTATATTATTGTGGCATGTCTTTATGTTTGTTAAGCACAGTTTGTTAATGTTTAATTTGAAAAGTTGAAAACATGGCTCCTGGTCATTTTCTTCTCAGATAAGAAATTAAATTTTTGGCCAGTGTGCTTGTTTATTAATATTACCAAACACAGATTAGAAGCGGCTGTACACGTATTTGTAGTTTCTGATTGACTCAATTAAAAGGTAATGAACATTTTGAAAGTTAATTGTATATCTGGTTTGGAAAAGTCTTGAATTTCAAACTTTATAATTAAATTTTTGAATCAGTGAGTAACCTACTTAAATAATTACTGCAAAGTAGCTCCCCCCCCCCACAGTTTCCAGCACTATAACAAATGTTAAACTTGTTGATACCAGCAACATTTCTTGCAACCTGAGTGCACACAAACATTATATAGAGAGCCATTGCTTTCTAACATATAGTTAAGGCAAAAATATATAAACACAGCATAGGAAACACAAACTTTTTCTCCATTGTTTGACATTTAATCAGTCTAAACTTTTCTTGATTTAGGCCAGTTACCATAGTGTAAATATGCTAAATGCCAGAATAACTATGATTTACAAAATGCATTTCTTCTAATTCAGCGGTATGGCTTTAATCAATTTTTTAAAGCCCAAATGTTTTTGGGGATGAGTGTTTTTGGTGAAATGTATCAACCCAAGAACAATTCCTGAACAAATCCTAAATATTTTCTGGCGATGCTGGTAAGAGAGTCCTGAACCCCATGGGTTGAAATGCCACTGAGCATGGAAGAAGCCGATCTCAACAGCAAGATAAAAAGCTAGATCACAGTTTGCAAAGGCACTCAGAGATACGTCCACAATTTTTGGCCTAATTCAGAGCTGAGAAGGTGTGTGCCAGCAAAGTGGCCTAAATAATCTAACCCAGTTGCACCAGTTTTGCACCAGTTCTAGCTGCTGTGAGAGAGAAATCCAGAATGTTTGAACTAACTCATACGATTTGAAATGGAATTCCACCAAATACTAAAATATTTTACGTGAAATTTTGAATTTGAAGAAAGTAGAAAAATAATATTTTATTGTTCTACCATTTAGCAAATAAGCATAACCCTTACTGGCCTAACACGGGAAGAGATTAGTCTGATTTAATGGCAGACAGTGAAGTAACAGTGTGTGTTAACATGTGGTGTAAAATATTTAGATTTTTGTTTCTTGTTAGCTGTAGATGTCTTCAGACAATGTTTCTGAGAAACAAGCAGCCTTAGTTCAGATATCAGCTATACATTATTTAGGTGTCCTGTGGCCACGCTGAAACCCAAGAAAATTGCACTTTTCTTTAGAGTCGTTCTTATGAGACTACATGAATTAGAAAACTGACATTTTGATAACTAATGGTTATGGTTTCATTTTTCAACAGACGATTTAAAGCAAATTTAGAGATTTAGACTAAAGATATAAATGTTTCAGAAATGTGTATGTTAGATTATAAAATGGATTTTATTTTTCTGGTGTGGTTTTGTTTTGAAATAAGTTTTTATAATTCAAAAGAGTAGGTAGCTATATGAAATGACACCACGCTAACATTTACACTTCAGTTTAACTCTGCAGTTAGCTAAATATGCTACCTTTAACACTTACATTTTTAGAATGTAAAAATCTTGACAAATCAGGTTCCTAGTTTTATTTCCAAATATGTTTTGTGTATTTATTCTCTAAATTAAGTTGGAAAACAGCCTCCGAAGTTAAGTAGTGTTGAAGTCAGAGATGCTGTAAACTCCAATCTCATATGGCTTCCACACATATGAACTTTTATAACATACGGCAGGATTTCCCACAGTGTATTACAAGCCTGGCGGGCCACCAAGCTTTATTTGTTCTCCCATCAGGCTAAGCATTGTTTATTTATTTTAGGTTTTTTTTATTATTGCCTTTTTTAAGACTTTCTAGCTGGTGTTTAGGTATTAGACTTTCAGTCTTCCAATAACGCATCAGGTGATATTTTCAAACTTCCTGTCAACTTTAAACATTTCAACATGACTGTCCTTGCACCCCGAGCACCAGACTTAGCATGTTTTCTGGGGGAAACCCTGTACGAAATTAGTTTTTGAGCTTTTGATGGTTTGTACTGGAACATTTTTAATTAGTTGTATTTAGCACTGTACCACTGTTTTCTGACTTTCTACTGGGGTGCTGATAAGTTGGGCTTGTTGTCATTCAGAGATGTTGTGTGTAAATATTCTCTCAAAAGTTGCCTGACTCTGGTTCTGTTCCCAACAAGCTTGTTCCAGTGTTAAACTGGTGCTAGAACTTGCTTAGAGCAAGTTCTTCCTGTTTCTTCCACCACAAACACTGGATCTGAAATGAGTGTTTTAGTCAGTAGACCAACCACTAACTCAGGTGTTGTGAGCATCATCGTTAAAACTCTTGAGTTAGATTTACTTCTAATCTACCCTATTTGGGGCAACAATAGTTAAAACATTGAGCTTTGACATAATAATAGAAGAAGCAGAGCTTGATGTCTCTTCTTCTGCTGTTTCTGTTCATGCTGCCTGTCATGTGAAATAAAGTGATGTTTGAATCTAAAAGTATCTTTGTGACCCTGGTCATAAACACTGTTAGGTCCCTTCATACCACAAAGCAATGTTAATTATGTGAGATGTGTGTGTGTAGATCCCATTTGCATTACTATCATAAATACAGGTTTGGATGGAGCGTTCCCAAATACCAACTTTGATTTAAAACAGCCTTTATAAATGAAGTTGGCAACACTATGGGATCTCTTAACAGGCATGAGGCAAATACCTTCACTCTGATCCTCTCCAGAAATCCTCCCAGGGAGGATCTGGCAGTTACTCAAGGAGACGTTTTTAGTGAAGTAATGATGAGACACAGGGCTAGCTTTAAAACCAGACCAGTCATTTACCTTGTTTTTATAGAACCAGTTTAGAGCTTTGTCCTGCCCTGGTCCTTGGAAATTGCTTGAGTGAAACCTTACCTTTGGGGGATTATAGGAGACATTTGAAGAACTCCTGCAATGTGAGGAGACTGAAGGTTCTGAAAGAGCAAGAGTCATCAGAGTTAAAATGCCAGCGTCGCACCAGTTTTTGTATGTGAGATAGTGGTCACTTGAAATTGTGTGTGATTAAATTGCAAGGAAAGTTTATATTTTAAACTTGATGTGACAACAGCCTTGAGGAACAGAAATGGGAGGTGATATGTTTCGTGTTACTCTTACTCCCAGCCTTTCTGTAATGCTCTGAAAGTCTTGCTCTTTCTTTCACATCTACAAACTCAAGTTTTATTGTTACCATGACCTTGTAGCACAGGGGCAACACATTCACTGATCAGAAAAAGATTAAATTGTAGAAATTTCAACCTGTTGGTTGCCAATCATTGAAAGCCAACCTGAAAATCGTCCAGTTCCTTTCAGCAGGTAACTTCTTTGTGCATTTCCCGTTAGTTACTGTCACTTTTTTTCTAACAAACAAAAAATAAAAACTGAAAAAGGAATTGGCAATTTTATAAAACTTACTTATTGTGTTATTTCTTGTTTAATTGAGTTTTTAAGCTACATTGGAATTTAAAATCGGTAGTTTTGGGCAAGCCAATGGGCAAATTGGACACTAATTCATTTCACACTAGGACTTCACATTAAATTAATCAGTATCCTAAGAGATCTCTCTGCTTATCTGGTAGTGTATTTGATTGTGAATTTAAAAAAGTAATTGTAGAAAATCTAAATTAATTTAAAAAATAAAATTGAAATTCAGTTGTTTTTCACGTCTGAGGATTGTGTATCAATGAGCCACCAGGGAGCTGTTGCAGCCTGCAGCCATGTCCTCAAGAAGTCCCTGAGTTCAGTTTAGCTGTTTTTGAAGAAGAGTTGACAAAGGGATTTCATAATTGAAAGCAGCAGGAACTAAATTCTCTCAGTAGCCGATCAATATTCCAAAGAAGCACAAATTCACAGTAAGTCAAATCCGTTTAACTAATCATGATGTAGGAGACAGATACTGTGGGTTTAAGCCCAAAAGTTAAATTCCTGATTCATCTAGAAAGAAGAACATTTTCTTCTCTAATTATTTCCTTTCTGCTTATAATACATTTAAAAAAACCTTGCTCTTGCTTTTCCATGATGCACAAATGCGGTTCAGCAGCTGACACCATAGGTCAAAACTCATTATTGGTCGCGGCAATATAAATCGGCAGGGAACCAAGTTGAAGTCTCATAAGGAGACTTGAAGCCTTTTAACCTTAATTTCTTGTTTTATAGCAAGGTCAAAACTTTTTATATGTATGTAATAAGAAGCTGATATTCACTTTGGTCCGATGTGACTTGAGTAATGCAGCAGTTTTTCCCTCCGGTTTTCCACTGTTAATTAAAAGGCAATGTAAATACATCGTGGATGGCTCTAGCATTTATTCATCTCAAATTGTTTTGTGTGCCAATACCTCAGATAATCTATTAGTAAATCTTTGCTTGTCACTATGGGAAATTAAAACATATTTTTAGGAAAAAATAAACCAGAAATGAAAGCTGTTTTGATGGGGATTTTTTTCTGTAGCTCTGAAAGGCGAAAAGGATGAACTACTATAATTTCTCCTGGTTGAGACCTTTTAAAGAAAATGTACTTTTAACTGTAAATACCTAACATTATCGAAACATGTGTTGCCCAGAACATTTTTTCTGGAATATTATTGTTTTACCCTTTCCTGACTTGGCCACTTCAGAACATGTGAAGCTCCTTTGAGATCTTGACCATGTTTTTTGAGTCGTTGTCCTGCTGAAGACTGAAACGTCAGTCCGGTCTGAAGTCAGAGGACTGAGGGGCAAGTTTTCATCCAGGATATTTCTGTTCATTACTCCATTTGTCTTTTCCTTTATTCTGACTAGTCTGTCATCTGCTGCAGAGACAGTTATCCTTCTGGAAGCTTCACCTCTATCCACAGAAGATTGCTGGAGCTCTGACAGGGTGACCATCAGGTTCTTGATCACCACCCCGACTAAGGCCATTCCCTCTTCCGATCACTCAGTTTAGACGAGCCACCAGCTCTAGGAAGAGCCCTGTTGGTTCCAAACCAATGATGGAGAACCCTGAGCTCATTGGGACCTTCAAAGCAGCAGAAATATTTCTGTATCTTTCGCCAGATTTGTGCCTCAAGACCATCCTGTCTCAGAGGTCCACAGACAATTTTATGGATTTCATGCTTGGTGTTTCTGCTCTGACATGCACCGTCAACTGTGGTACACAGCTTCCCTCCCCATCTGGGGAGTTGGGATCAACTTCCATGTTTACACGCCTTTGAAGCAAAAGGACACGAGTTAAGATTACAACCCCGTGCCATAACCTTTATGATAATTCCCCAACTCTTACACACTGAAACTGAATTTAAATCACTCAGGTTTGAACATTACTACAGGTTTAAAATGGTTGAAACTAGAATGCAACAGTTAAATTATTTTTTTAGTTTACAACAAGATTAGCTAACTAGTGAATGTGATCAATGGAAAAAGTGATTAGGGTGAAATGTTGTACTTGCAAACCAAAATATCAGTCCTGTTTCATAATTTACAGTGAAAATACCTACTGTTGTTGATGAGTGTTAACCGTGTGATGAGTGAAACAAAATGGACCAAGAAATGGTCAGCGCTCTATTATGAAACTCCACTTTTGGTTCAGGTCACATACAAAAAGTGCTACCTCCCTCTGGGGTAACTTTCTGCCCTGCCAATCGGATTTAACCCTGCTAGTTCCTGCAATGGAAATGACATCGGTAAAGCTACCGTTGTTCTTCGAGAATGTTCCAGCCATGGAAATGCACCTTCGTTCTCCCAGTGTTGGCCTCCTTCCCATTCTAGTCGCACAACAAGCACATCATCATGAGGTCAACATTCTGGATCCTTCATGTTTTAATATCATCAAGGCAGTACACATCAAGGCTGAATGCCATGTGAGCATTCTGCTTATATTGCTGCAGTTGCCGATTTAAATGGCAGAGACTTGCAACTTGTAGCTTTTGGTTGTGGTGATTTCCCCAATGGGTTCTGTGTTGTGATGCTCTTGCAGGCTCACTGTCCAAATGAATTTAGTGTTTTAAATACAACCCAGCGTATGTGTGCGCCATCCTTAGCATGTTATTGTGCATCGAATTTTGCCGATGGACATTGGAGTATCATCTGATTTCTCACTTCTGTGCTCACCTGCAGACTGAACAGCTGCTGCAGCTGCTATCTTTGCTTGGTAATAAGTATGTGCTCTACAATCCAACATTACCCCTTACTGTTTATAGTGGTTACTGGTTTATTAATAACTCCTGAGATTGAGCGTGGTTGCAATATTAGTGGGCAGTTGTAAATCCCCGTTCATGCCTGGACCTTTCAGTTGGACAAAATGTAATAAACAAAAGGATGATCTCAAAACGGGGCTATTTAGAGGTCAAGGATCACAGACCGGGTCTCCATTGTCTTTAAAGCATCTGTTAGCTCTGTTGAGTGTGAAGCATCCTCCCTAACCAAGCCACATCCTGTCCTGGGAAAGATGCAAACCACAGCCCTTTTTTAAATGAGTCCCTACAGACCAGAAAAGCACGACGTGTCAAACATTAACACCTCTTTCTCATCACACCCTCATTCCTTTGATCTCACTTTTCCAAGACCTACACTTATAGTAGCTAAGGCCATCCACATGTACCCACAAGAAGCTTTTTGTCATGCAGCAGACAGGGAGGGCGTCCATGTCCCGCTTGCTACTGTGCATGTGAAAGATGTGTGTGCTGGCGGCCGGCCCCCACCAGACCAGGAGACAGGAAGGGGACAGGAACTACGGGAAGCCGAGGTCTAATCTCCCTAGACACAACTCTGTCAAAGACACACAAACACGAATTGCACTCACACATTCAGCTCTGTAGCTTCTTGGTATTTCTTTTTGTTCACCACACTGAAGAGCAAGCCCATTACGGAAATCACTTTTGCTTTTCATTTGCACTGAATGCTCAAAAATTAAGATTATCTTAAAGTGTTTTGCAGCACGCGGTTGGCAATATCGGAAGGATCTACTAACTCCTGAGCTGATTTTACTGTGCAGGCTTGATAAAAGTATAAATATTCCTTTCCAAGGATGGATTTGGTTCATCTGACATGCTTGTGGGGAGGTTGGTTACATTCAATAAGCTTCTTCACTTAAATCCTTAAAGTAGAGTGTCTGTGTCAATCATTATCTCTGTCTTTACAGAACCAGCAATCCTTCATTACACCCCCATCTCTCCAAAAACTCAGACTTACTCACCAAGAGAGAGCAGCTGCACTCACCATTCTTTATTTATTTGTAGCTCAACAATGTGTGGGACTTTTGATGTAACTTACTGAGTGCAAACTGTCGATGTGCACCTGGAGAGAGACTGTCTGAAATTGGGCGCCATCGTCCCCATCTTAATCAATATTTCAATGTCTTCCATTGAAAGCGGGCCTCTTGCTGTGAACGCCGACTGTACGCTCCACCTCCATGCAGCTCTGATATCTGGTATGCCCTAAATTGACGTCTGGATGTGGAGTGCTGGGAAAGCGTAACCTAGCCCTAAGTCTTGGCGAGAAAGCAGTTCAGAGCATTTTTCCAAACCCTGAATTATTGAACTACAGTCTATTCAACATAAAAACATAGAGTTGTCAAAATTGTGCAAGGTACTGGAAGATAGATACATGTTGTATTTTAAAGCATTGGAGAATTAGATTTGTTAGCAGGAATCCCAGATGAACAGGGAAGTCCGAGTTATAGCTGAAGGATAAATCTCTTATCAAGACATTACGAATTAATATGGTAAGCCAACTTGAGACATTCAATCACTAACCTGATGCAACGTATATGAGGACATATATCAGCGAATTGAAATATAAAAAACATAAAGGGAATAAGTTATTTGCAATGCAAGTAGGAGGGTTGACCTTTTTAAAAACCTTTTAAAATGTGGACGCAAGGTTATCCAGTTGCCAGAACCATGTTACACAAGGTTTTTTCAACGGTATTCAAAACCACCAAAAATTTCCATCATTCTATTCTGCTTTAAAATCCTTTCAATGAATTGCAAGTGGCAGAATTTAGTCCAGTTTTAAGGAAAACGCCGCTGCCCTCCCCCAGCTGTTGCTGCTCACTTCCATTTAGGTGTCCACTACTCTTGTTACACATTTCCCACTTACAAGCAAGACTAATTCAGTTGTCTGTAAACATTTCAAGTGCTTCTTAAAAAACACGACCATCAATTTTGGCAGTTCAAAAATGGCCAAAATAAAAGGTGTTTTATTCTGTTCAATAACCTCTTAGAAACCACTTTCAAACTCGGCAGGGATTTGTTCCATATTTTATGTTTAAGGCTATATATCAAAATCAAATACATTTTCTTTAAGGACTATATTATAAGAACAGCTTTGAAAATATATATTTTCAGCCTTCCTACTGTGACCTAATCTCATTAGCAGCAGAGGTGATGGCACACTGTGTGAGAGATCAGCTGCTAAAAACAAAGACACAGCTTTGCTTAAAAGAAAATCCAAATGATTGCAGGGTTGACATTTTAACTGACTTCAGCAGTCTATTTTAGCACATACCACAGCTAGCATTACGAAAACAACAGTCTCCCTGTGTGTTTCCCAGAGAATGTAGAGCCTTACATTACCTCAAACTTCTAAAAGGCTACACATATTTCCAAGTTGTGCATGTTTTATTGTAGGCAGATCTTAAAAGTCCAAAAGGATTAAAAGAGCAACTTTGCTGTAATACTTCAAGTACTTAACTCAGTTAGATTACAAATGTAGACTCTAAAAATGCTCACTAATATATTTCAGCCTTCCTGTTATGCTCTGAAAGTCATGCTCTCTCACAGGAAAAATAATCTGAATGGTTGTTATTCAGATCCCATCAACTTCAAAATCACTCATTTCCAATCACCAGTACATGCCTGTGCACCTCTAGTAGTAATCCATTTATTAAAGTATTCCTACAGCATTTTAATTTTCTGTTTTTAGATTATTTAAAACATTGTGCCTTTACCATGGTACCTTAAAAGCTGTGGTGCATTGAACTAAAACTTATCACACCATGAGAACGTGATATAGATGGACATTTTTAAGATTTCCATATGTTTTCAAAGGCTAAGCTAAGCCGCAGGTTGTAGTCGAGGAAGCAGTTTTCCAAACATTTTCTAGACATTTCATACAAAGGCCTGTGTAGCAGAATGCAAATGCCTGTATCAGTTTGAGGTTTACCTTTGAAGTGTAAAGTTCAGGTAGTTTCTAGTCAATCCCATGTGTGAACACAGCAGGTAATCCACCCGAGAATTCACGCTGAGCCAGTTTGCATGCCGATAATGGTTGCTGTTTTATATTCCGTCTCAGCTTCCCTGCGTGTTGATTTCCATTGCCTTCTTTGAAGAACAGCAGATGTATCAAAAAACATAAGGTGTTAATATCAAAACAAAAAACGGTAATCGTTACTAATAAGTTTTTCTCTTGTATGTTTTGTACAGGCGGCAGTCGTGAGAGCACAAAAAAATGTTATGAACGCAAATATGATCCTCGGATTCGTATTTCATCAGCCTTTCCCTGTGTGTGCCTTGTATTGATTATGGTCATTTGTGGGCAGAAATGGCACAAAAGCTTCTGTCAGTCACACATTTTCTGGGTAAATGTAAAATGAAAGGAAAGGAAAGTACAAGGTGTTCAGACATACGTGGTAGCAGCCTGGCTCTCCGTTAGTGGACCATACTCAATGTCGAGAGTAATATTGTTAAAACCCACTGCAGCTCATCAAGATTTTTTAACATTTTTCCTGTTATTTCCAAGTCCTCTGACATCTTTTTCCCTTCTTGAATTCCTCCTTGTTATTATCCCCCCGTCTCTATTTCTCTATAGGTGCATGAGGGTAATTGGCACTGTGTTTCTTTAATTAAAATGAGGTCTAATTGTAGCTGAAGCAGGCCAAATGTTCTTAGGCCTATAATTTCCCTATCACACTCCAGAGACACACAGAGAGTGGAAAACGGGGAGGAATAGAAGGCATGTCAAGAAGAAATTAACATGCAACTTAAGAACAGTAGATGTTATTAAAAGAAGAGTTTCATGTCAAATGGGTCAGGTTTTGCATTTCTGAAGAGATTTGTTTACTGCGTCTTCAGTGCTGGGGGAATTCCTTCTCACAGATTTCTTCTATTTTTGCTTTTTTTTAATGACACTTCACTGTTATCAACAAGAACATTTTAACACCAGACGAGACAGTCCAATTAAATGTGATAATCAATTTTTAAATTGTGATTTAGTTTTTTAATAAAGCTATTCAAACCAAACTCGTTGTGTGTTTAAATATAAATTTAAATACCTGTGATTAACCCAGTATCACCAGACCATATTCCTGGCAGTCATGGAAGTGATTTACAGATCTGTTTCTTGGTGATGTCTTTCTTTTTTTTTTTACATCTCAGACACTAAAGATTCATGTCTAAATTAGAAACAGGTTTTGATGCCAAGTCCAACCTGAAATGACAATTGTACACACCGATTAATACCCAAAGAAATGCATAACAGAATCATTAAACAATTCTAAGTAAATGTTCTTATTGCACACAATATTATATTTCTTTATATTTAAATAAGTATTAAATAAATAGCAGTAATAGCAGCAGGTCCTTTCTTACAGTGGTAGGAACTAAAGGAGTTTTCTTTGACATTTTAACGGTATTTTAAACTGTGAGAATGGTTTGATAGAAAATTTAGATTGTTTTATAGCTGTAACATTTTCAAAACTGAGACTAGTGACTGACCGTACTATGCAGACTTGTAAAAAAAAAAGTCTGCATAGTACACAAGTAGAACCTGTCTGACGGCTTGAAGTATGAACACTCTCAAAAAGCAATACCCAAAATGCCCTAATTGTTTGCCAAAAAACAATTTGCTTATCTATACCTTTTAAAAAATATATTCTCTTTCTGATTGGTGTACGTATGTGAAAGACTGAAGCCTTGTTCACATGGGAATGTTTTTTCTTACTAAACCAGGAAAGTTAATAACTGTTTATGCCACACATCCGCGCACAAACAACAGTGTATGTGATACAAAACTTCTTTTTTTTATTAAACAGATTCCAGAGTAAAAGTAGTTCCCTAAAATATTCATCTGGACAATGAAAATCCATCCTTTGTGAAAACACTGACTGATTAGTCCAACCTCTAACCAAGACATATAACCCCGAATACATTATACATAACAACAACAATGGCGGATTACATGTTTGTAATGTTGCATTAATCAACTTTAAGAAATCCTGTGTACACAGTGCCATTTAACTCACACTTTTTATTTTTTGCTTCACCTGTGTTCATCAAGAACCACTTGTGGATATAGGCATCTGGTGTCTATCTCCAGCGGTCATCAGGCGAGAGGCGGGGTACGCCCTGCGCAGGTCGCCAGTTTGTCGCAGGCAACACAGAGACAGACAGAACAACCAAACATGCACACACACACACCTAAAGACAATTTAGAGACACTCATTAACCTTAATGGTAATGGTTAACGTGGCTCAGGTGTAAAGCTCTGAGTGGTCACTGTACAGCATTTATTCAGTCCATTTAACATTTAAAACCCCTGGTGGTTTAGCGAGCTTTTTCTATTGTAAATGAACTTATTTGAAAAGTGCAAAACTCAGGTTTTCTTGTTTGATTCTGAGGGGAACATACTTTTTATATTCTTGTCTTGTAATGAAAACCCAATACTATTTCTCTTTGTTTTAAAATAATTAAAATAAAGCTATCTCTGCCAGCTGTGATATCAAACCCACCAACTTATCACTAGCTTCTCAGTTTCTCCTCTATTGAAAAAAAAAAAATGGCATGGGCCCACATGTAATAGTTTTCCACTATTGTAATTCCAAAGCTCCGACGTAGTCTCCTCACTTGCGCCTGTATCAGTTTAGACTTCTCGAGTGTCTCTTAATGTTGACAGTTGTCCTGTAATTACTGTACAATCGCTTGTTGTGGGTGTTAAATGCGGCCAGATGACGAGTTTCCATTGTTCCAACATTTTCTTGCACCCGGGGCAGTTTTCCGGCAGTGGGTGGCCGCCACCGTCGAAAGAATGCAGAGGGGAAAAGCCGGCTTCCTCTTACCAGGGCTTAACGCTGTTTTTGCTCCAGTGAAAGGCATGGCCGTGCAAGCACATAATAGAAGCCCTGGCTGCCTCATAGAAACACTCGCGCTCACGCATCCTGCCTCATAAAGCTTAATGATGGAGCAGTGATAAACAGTGATTACTGTACCTGCGGGGTGGGTTGTTTCTTTTCCACCCCTTAATGAACACCGAGGCAGGTGTGCATCCAAAGGCAGAGACGAGGGGTGTCCTCCCAGGAAGGTTTGAGGTGGTGAAGTGTAGTGTTTTGTTGTTTTTTTATAAGTATGCCGTAGCGACCTCAAAGTGGAGTATATGCAAGGAAAACACCGAACTGAAATCTGTCACCCAATTATCCTCTTTACCCACCTCGCTTTTTGCAGGCTCGCCTTTCTTCCTCTTCTGTGGCTGTTTTAAAGTAGTTGGGCTTCTGTGGTTTTGTAGAAAAGAGGCTTTAAGGCATGCATGTCGCTGTTCATAAAAAACAACACACACAGCGAGGAAAATCAGAGAAGCAGGTATTACAGAAGGAAGAAGTCAGTGATTAGAGTCCAATCTCATGTACTGTTTTACTCCGTGGTGTGATTCTGTGACAGACCTGCAGCACATGCAAGCCTATAAGCATGATTAGCGACTCTGTGTCATTGCTTTCATTTGCAGGGTACCTGAGACAGCTCAGTTAGATGGTGTAGATGGAAAAATGTCGCCAAGGTGGAATGCAGAAAGCTGGATGTACGTAATGCAGGCTGTGTGTGGCGGGGAGAGAGGAGTATAGAGATGGATTGCCTCTATTTTTGAAGTCTTGTTGTGAAAAATGCATGACACCAGAACAAGTACAATTATGATTTACTGTCAGAATTGAATAATCATTTCCCGTGTCCTTCACCGTTATTGACACGCCTGGTAAAGTCGTGCATAGACCTAAATTAACTTGTGTGTATGGAGTCTTTGTGATTTTAAAATGTCAGTCTGCTGCAGAGAGAGCAGCTTTTCGGATTTTTTTTTTTGGGATCTCTCTTCTGTTTTCCCAACTGTGTGTGGGAGGAAGATGTACCTGGGTATTTGTCCAGCCTTGTTTGGCAAATTTAAGCAGGTAGCAATTTTATTCTTGCCATTTCCTGACTCATGAAGACCAGCATTGCACGTATCTTGTTTACCTGCCTTTCTCAGTCTTTCACACTTTAAAGAGTGTAAGAGAAAATGGAACTCTGTCATGTAGAACTTGGACGTTTGACTGCATGATAATAGGAAAACATGATGCTACTAAATTGTGTTGATCAAGGATGGGTAGTCGTTTATCTTTATTGTGGAAATTTTCCTCATTCTGTGATAAAGATAATAAGCTCTAATTTATTATCCCCAAAATGCTCAGTTTTGTTGGGATTGTTACTTATGTGTATGTCCACTGTATTCAGTGCTAGCCTGAATAAACGCCACATTTATATTTAAAAATCAGATTAAATTTAACTATTGCTTACATCTTGGCAGTGCGCTTGCAGTTCCTAACATAATTATTATAGTGAGCCATCTTGGTAATTAAGTTTTATTCTAAAGCAATATTTGTTTTTGCGAGGCTGTTTTTGTGACACAACGCTGTGTGTTTGCCACATTTACAGATTTTTGTCTCACTTAAATGCTTCCTGTGCAGCTCTAACAGGAAGTCATGGATTAAAAAAAAGAAAAACCTTGGCTTACAAAAATAAAGTTGTAGTCCAGAAATGAATCATCATACAGGAATTCATTACCTATTGTCTGCTTAATACACTGCTGTTTTTCCTGGGAAATAGTTTAGTTGCTGCTGTGCAAGACAGCTTTATTTGATATATTGATTCATTTTTAATGACGCATTATCATTGCCTTGAAGGATGAGAAAAGTAAACAAGAGACCTGGATGTGTTTCTGTGTTTAGCCAGAACGCCAGAATCCCAGTATGCCTTTACATTTGTGTCGAGTCCAACCCCGAAGGCACTGTTCTCCACCCAAGCATGCAAACTCCTTGATATTGCAGCCGGATAATTAACTGACAGTTATTTTAATTATCAGCTTTAAACAGCATCTGTCTTGATCCAACTGCAACTGACAAATTAATCTGAGTGAAAAGTCATTTTCTGTTGTTTTTTTTTTTTATATTATTATTATTACTTCTACTTACCACGCTTCCAGTGTATTTTATTTGGGGTAAAGGTTTAAGTGCTGACTAAGGCTTCCTCCTACTTCACAAAGTACCACAAAGTTGCACGGTACGGGTGCTGCTGTTATTTTTATGAAGTGCTATTAATGGTTTTAGGTGAGAATGATTGTGCAAAATATTCTCAAGTACTGTATGCTCTCGGTGTATCCTCAGCTTAATACACTATGCAGGCATTAATGACTTTGGCAGCAGAGTTTATCACACTGGAAGTTGCAGCCATCCGTCTGTGAATGTGGCATGAAAAATATTTCACTTGCAAGTCATTTTCTATACTGTAGGCTGCAACTAATGATTCCCTTATTTTAATATTGTTTAATCTGTCATTTTGAAAATAAATGCACAGCACTGTAAGCAAGAGCCTAAAGCTATTTTTTTTTTTTTTTTTTACAAATTAGAATGTTTTTTATTAAAGAAGCAAAAAACCAAGAAGTGTTGTTGAGTTTAGGTTTTCTGCACATTTAATGTGGCAATAGAGGCCAAAACTGAAATAATATATCAAGAAAACTGTTTTTTTAAATACAGAGGTAGATTTAGTGTTTTATAGGAGTGTCTTTGTGCCGAGCGTTGTTTTGTGGGGTTATGAGATGCCAACTTCACTGTCGGGCCATATATACGTAACCTAATTCAACAAAGAACCCTAATAACCTCAATGATAAACCTGCAGCTCCCCCAGAATCAATTTTCATGGAGGTGCTCTCCTTGATCAGAAGCGCATTAAATCTTGTTTATTGGTTAAAAGCAAACTGCCCCGGCTTATGAAATAGGCTCCCTCGGAGAACAGGTAAGGTCCTAAAAGCCAGCGTGTGACAGAAACCTCTCCCCATCAGTGTAAATACAAGTCCGGGTGTGCCGACACGGCCGGGAGGAAAACAGATGAGAAGAACCATGCGCGTGGCTCACGTTACAGGCGGTTCAGGTCTCGGGTTTTATTGGGATACTGAATCTTTGCAGAGCAGCACAGACTGTTTGGGAACTGGCTGCATGCCTCTCAAAAGCAAACCCAAAAAAATCAATCCCATTGTAATCACAGATTGTGACCGGAAGGGCTTAAATCTTGGTACGTGTGTTTTGTGTGTGTGTGTGTGTTTGAATCTGCAGCTTTCCATGGAGAAACGCAGGCTCCTCACTCCGGGTTCAGTGCGACCACAAGCACAGCAGGCCACTGGGAACAGAGGGGGACGTAGGGGAATAAAAACAAACATTAGAGTAAAGACAATTTTGAGGCTAGTGGGAATGTTGTGTTGATGTAATTGACTGGTGAAACTCCATCTTCCGCCCTAATCCTAGTATAAGCCGCGACTCGTACTTGGCAGAGAACTTGGGACTTGAAATATGTTCCCTCTGTCGTTTTGATTTATTTCTCTGCATGTAAATCAGTTTTATACGTGTCATTTGTACATTTCACGCTGCTTATAGTTTTGTGGGGGGGTTTTCTTTCGTCCTTTCACAGAGGTCCTGATGAACACCAAGAGCGAGACGTCGGATCTCAAATGGACCATCTTCTCCCAAGACAAATCCGAGGTATGTAACCCTGCCGGCGCCCTGTTATGTATATTTCAACACGATCCCAGCGGTGAGTGCGGATCTTCGGCCTCCAGCGGTTTCTTTGTTACTTTCGGTCATAAACAAATTCCTTCTGCAGCCACTGACAGACTAAAGGAAACATCAGTCTGAATGTGCCGTTTTAGTATATGAAAAGCAGATGCTTTGATATATCCCATCAACCTTGGAGTCGCAGTGACTGGCTGCCCACAGTTTTGGATCCCCCCCCGCCAGAAAAAGACATATTTGTAATTCGATCAGTTGAAGAGTGGTTGCAGCGGTGCGCTTGCCAGCAGCGTCTGTGGCCATAACTGCTCGACTCGCTGATGTCTCTGAAGAAAACCAGCCAGATTTATGCTGGTGGATGGGGGGATGGAAAACGGGGTAAGCCTGTTCTTTTGATTGAGACGGAAACCAACAACACGCTGACAACCTCCAAATAGTTCACACAGTTATTATCATGTGAAGCGGCTCATCAAAAAGCCTCGTGTTGACAGAAAAATGGCAACTTTCTGTTCTTTTTTTATTTTTTTTAAGGTTGCATCAGCATTAAAGACTGCAAAACAGTGATTTAGGTAGTAATGACAAGCAGGAGCCAGAGATATGCCACACGTATCTGCATCAAAGGGTGTGGGCATCAAAGGGTTACCATATGGCTCTTTATTTTTAGTATTAAAGGAAAAGGAAAAGGATACTCTTCATTGTAGCAGATAGAGACATAATTCCATTTGTTTTATACGTTTTCTGTTGCTTTATTTGAAAAGTAATACCAAAGAAATTTGATTAGATTCAAGTGAATCTCCCATGCAACGACTTCATGGAAAAAGTAGTTTTAATCATATTATCAGTATAAATCCACTGTTTAACTCTGTAGTCTTCTATAATACGTCTAAACATAGTCAGTGAGTAATGTCTAATCCGTTGTTTTATTTGTCCCAGACCTTGGTTTACTCAAAGAAAACACATCAACAACCCCTATAGTGTTGCCACCTTTGGTTGCGTTAACAGTTTCTGATGTTCGCTCTTCACTTTTAGCTGTGAAAGTCTTAAAGAGTTTCTTGCATGTACAGCAAGTTTCATGTCTCCAGATCAAGATTTGGATATTTACTCAGTCCAGAACTTTCCATTTCTTAATTCTCAGCTATTGCTTGGTGCAGTTAAAGATGTTTTCAGCCATTGTCACATTGCACAGTTCAATATTTTCCAGATATTCTCAACAAACACAGTAGGGTTCATGGTGAATTTTGTCATGATGAGCTAGTGAGTCTTGCTGCAGCAAAGTGTCAAACCATGACACTTCCACATACATGCTTTACAGTTACTAAAAGGGTATTTTCAGGATGCGTTGTAGACCATTTCCATAAAATAAAAAGGGTAATTTCCAGTCACTTTTGAGACCTATTTAAATCCCTTACAAGACATAAGTTGCTACAATCTTCTTTCCTACGGCCTCGAACAGCTCGTTAAGTCTCAACGTTGTGCTCACTGTCACCTTAAATTTAGAAACTCACCTTACTAAACGTCTAAGCAAACTCCCTTCAAAATGCAGAGCAGCAGTCATTATGTGCTCTTGATGTGTATAATTTTCAGCCATTTCAAGCCTAAATTGTGAGGGTGTTCTCATTTTTTCATGTCTAAAAATCGCCTCTTTTAACTACACTTCATCATAAACAGATCATTCCTTTTAGTTTAAATTGTTTGGTTATGTTACTCTCTAAAGACATTTTAAAATTGACTTGCAGTCTTAATTTTTCGCATGACTATATTTCCTACAGTGTTTAGCTTTTTTTTTTTTTTTGATCTGGAGGGAGTTTCTTCCTTTAAGTGGTTTAGACCTGCCTGTGAGTGCTTTCCTTTCATTCAGACCAACATTCTGCCTCCCTCCGCAAATCATGTGCAAATGGATTTTTAAAGATTTACATATTTACATAACCGAATTTCTAAGCCTCGCGTTTAAGCAAATCTGCTAAATTTCGCCTCAAGTATGTTAATTTCTTTCTTGATTTGCGCTCCTGGGAACGCGGCGATGGTGAACATGTTTGCTGTTGTCTCAGAAGTCAAACATTAAAGCATTTCGCCGTTATGGCTGGCTCCCGAACAAATGACGACTTCTGAGGAGAGGTTTTGCCTGTTACACGCTCGTGATTAAGTTTTAGTCTATAAATGTGTTTGTGAAATCTCTGTCTTGGATGCTACGGGAAGCAGTGTGCCTTGTTTGACAAGTGAGACTTGGATTCCCACAAGCTGTGATGCAGCTCAGTGGGAAGAATGATTTAACAACCCAATTTCAAATTTAGGCTGCATCAACATCCACAGCAGGCCAGATTTTTTCCCTCAGGTCTCCGGCAGGTGTAGCACAGAGGAGCCAGAAAAGGTGTGCAGCCCGACTGGGATTAATGTAGATTTTATTATGACCAGTTATGTAAACACCTGAGCGATTTTAAACCTGCTCACTGGTTTTCTGGGTCAGATCATGTTGTTTTTTTATTAAATTTTTTCTAACACTGTGTTTGACAACCTTTTGTTCTCTTCAGTCTCAGTGGGAGGAAGTGAGCGGTTTGGATGAGGAGAACAACAGCGTGAGGACCTTTCAGATCTGCCAGCTGGAAAGCTCGTCCAGCCAGTGGCTGCGCAGCGGCTTCATCCAACGACGAAGCGCCTCTCAGGTTTACGTGGAGCTGCGTTTCACCATGATGGAGTGTTCGTCCAGGAGCACGCACCACCGCAGCTGTAAAGAGACTTTTAACCTTTACTACTACCAGGCGGACTCCAACGAGGCCACGGCCACGTACCCACCCTGGATGGAGAACCCTTACACTAAGGTACAAAGTTTCATTTTCAGAAAACTAAAAATTCCTGGTTTCCTGTAGAAAAGGCGTTACAGAAAAATCTGTGACCAGTTCAAACCTGGATTGAGTTTGAACTGGTGAGCTTCTTGCTGATAATGGTATTTCTCAAACAATGTAAAGGTTTTTTTTATTTCAAAAATGTGTTTTGTAATCGTTCATTACAGGATAACACAACACCCAGCTTGACTCGACTATGCATTTTAGATTTTGAAGTTGGATGATAAATGTGAGGATTCCTTTTACACTTTTTCTTAACTCCCAGTGGGAAATAAAATAAGAACAGTTCAGACAGTGAAAGTGATAGCTCTCCCAGCTGTCACGAGTTCAGTATCCAATATGGCTGCCACACTTATAAAAGGCTATTAAAGTTGTAGATACAAAACTATTTATTATCACTTCTCCCATATTAGATCTTATTAAACCAGAAGAATGGCACTGTTCATCCTCTATGGATGAACAGGGAGAGTTTGATTGCAGAATGTGGAAAGAAATACAACTGGGATTGGCTCTTATTACTAGAAGTTGGCAGCAAAATGGGAACCAAATCATTCCCAGCTCTGAGCTCTGAACCTGAATGCGCCAAACACTCAGTCAGGTTTTTTTTAAAACTTTGAAGTAGACCTTTAGTTTGGCACCAACGTTGGACCCTCCAAAGTGTGCACCAGGGTCACAATTTACAAACCAGAAGAAGCAGCATTATTTGTAAATGATAATATAACACGTTAGAATTAGGTGCTTGTATAAGCACCTAATTTGTATTAGTATAGTGGTGATCATATTGTCACGCGGGAGACCGGGGTTCGATTCCCCGATGGGGAGTGAAGTTTGTTTCAGGTCCCTCTTGAAAATGAGATCTATATCTCAACGGGGTTTACCTGATTAAATAAAAAAAGGAATAATGCCAGTGGGTAGGATGTTCTCTTTCTAAGTTTCTTCAGCTGATTGGATCGTTGACTTTTCGTCCTTAGTAAGCATGTTGCAACAGTACAAAGGAATGACTCCCTTTTTGTGGTACAAAATCTAATTACATCCCGGAGATGCACATTTTAACTAATAATAATTTAAACACGCCATTCCTGTGTTTCCTCGAGATCCAATCATATTAATTTGTGGAATCAATGAAGCCCACAGCAGTTTGTTTAACTGGCTTTTATTACCAAGCACCAGTGGAGGACTTTAGCATCTTTTAGCTTGCCAGCCAATCCATAAAACGTTTTATATTTTAAAAGCATATACATGAATATTTGACATTCATAAGGAGAAGACAGAAACTATTGATTGCTATTAAATCACTAAGAGCATTTTCCAGTCTCGAAACAAGTTGTACTTGAAGCTTAATATAACAAAGACAAAGCCAGGCAATGAGGTGCTAACAACAACTCAGTGACTCAGTTGCATAATGCTAGCTATTATCCTAACAGAGTCAAAAAAAAGAGGCTAAAAAATATAATGGTTTGTTTTTACTCTTAAATCATAGTGAACAAAAATGTTTCCAACTCTGGACAGCTGATGATTTATACATTTCTTTGTGTTTTTGTATCTTTTTTTTTCTTGAGTAATACGCAGTGTGCTTATTATAAATGATTGCTTTTTATTTTCAGAAAAACATGTTCTTAGACAAATTCCTTTTGTTTCTGTATCTATTTGGCTTAGTTTTGTTTATTTTACAGGGCATGAACCAGTTTGTAGAAATAAAAGAAACTTCCTGTACTTATATAATTCATTTCTTTAGACATTTGGTCACTTTTATTCCTTGTCCAAACTGAGTTATTGCCCTAAGGGAACAAGCACTGTTTTAAGTCCCTCCTTGTCTCCGTGTTTAATCTGTTTCCCATCTTTCCTAATTTTTCAAACATCTACAGTCTTACTCAAAAGTATTTTTACTCCTTGAACCTTTCACAAACTTCACTGCGTTTCTGATGACATATTAATTATGATTAATTACTTCCAAGTCTGCAGGTTCAGCCTCAAAGTGTATTGTAACATGTACAGGAGGGCTATGAATCAATCTAAAATCTCTGTGGTCTGTTTGGGAAAATCTTCACTCATTTGAATGATTTACGACGTCTGTTTAATCGGCTAAACAGACTGACACGTGCGAAGTTACCAGTGGTTGGTTTTTCAGCTTCGCTCTCTGGAATCCGGCCCTTACGTAATACCTTTTCTCCTTCTTCCTGCCTTAGGTGGACACAGTGGCTGCAGACTTTCTCCTGAGGAAGGGTGGGGAGCGGAAATTCAATGTGAAGACCCTGAGGCTGGGCCCGCTAACCAAGAGGGGTTTCTACTTGGCCTTTCAGTCTCAGGGTGCCTGCATGGCTCTGCTCTCTGTCAGGGTGTTCTTCAAGAAGTGTCCTCCCCTCGTCAGCGTGCTCTCATCTTTCCCGGAGACAGTCCCCCGTTATTTAGTGCAGGAGGCGCAGGGTTCGTGCGTGGAGCACGCCTCCCTGCAGGGGCCCCGACCCCGACCCCCTAAGCTGTTCTGCGGCGAAGACGGCCAGTGGGTGGGGCAGCCGACAACTTCCTGCGCTTGTCTACCTGGATTTGAGCCGGTGGAGATGCAGACCCGCTGCGCAGGTGAGACACCAGATAAAAAATTTAAAAAAACATGCATATTCTGGCAGACAAAACAATGAGATTTGAGAGGTGGGGGGCATACATGTTTGAGAGGAAATAAGAGACGAAGGAAGTTAATGAGGCAGGAGAGCGACTGTGACACTGTGGAGACGGTGGGAAAGGTCAACTTGAGCTTCACTCATCTCTGAAAAGGAAGAGCAGGGTCAAAGGCGTCCTGCTGCGGCAGCTCTGGGTTCAGCTCAGATAGAAGGAGCTCATAAGGAGCTCAGAAGTTGGGGGCGGGGGAGGCGACGTGTGAAGGTGGCGCTCCGGGTAAAGATTGTATCAGTTTGAGAACATCAAAGCAAAGCACACAAGAAAAGAAGGAAGAAGCAGAGTAATTCTCTGAGGAGCTGTGCAGCAGCCTCCGTCTAATGAGTCCAATTAACATGCCTCGTGCGCAAACACTCCCGACGTGCGCGCTTAGCACATCCCACCACCGCGGACAAACGCACAGCGCGACGAACAAAGAAGCACAAGAAGGAGCGGCACATTTTCTCCAGAAAAGCGTGCTCCTTGCTGCATGCTTGTGAAAGCAGGATTCAGCTTGATCTCGGTGGGAGGTATAATGATTTCATTAAAAAAAAAAAGGAATAACTTCTAACATTATGTTTCTGGTGAAGTGCCATTTGCAGCATTCTGTCACAGAGGAAAGCTGTGAGGGAAAAACACTCGCTAGGCCATAAAAGGAAATTGCCTCCATGGAGAGATTGGACAGTTAATTTGCTTCATACGTGGGTCATTTTCTCAAAATGAAATTGACACCTAGCTTTGAAATCATAATCGTTTTGCTGTTCCCGGGACAATACGTATAGATTTAAGCTCAATTCAACGTCAAGAACTTAAGAATGCTGTCAAAATGATTTAGTGTTATCAGGAAGCTTGAGCAGAGTGTTTAAGCTTTGTCTTGGAAGTGAGCCTTTCACCGTGTTTTTATACGACTTCTTCGGACCGTTACGTGGCCCTAAAGGCTGGTGTAGCCATGCCACAGTGCAAATAAATGGATTGAAAATCCTCACTCTGTTGAAATTCACCAGCTGCACACACTTTTTCAATAAACGCTATGTCCTCTAACTGATTCTCCAATCTTTCTGCTATTTTATTCTTGCAGAAATCAAAAATGTTCACCTCTTTCATGAGATGAAACCTCTGCCTCTTGCTCTTTTTTCCCCACCACTTTAAGCTGGAAACATCAGTCAAACTTTAAACATGTCACAAAGCATAATGTACACCGAAAGCTTCAGCAGTTGGATGTTTTTTTATGGGTTGTATAAAATCACAGTGTTATTTTTCAAGTATTTGATCAAATACAGCTTTTTTCCACCTAAAACATCATCATGACACGACCCACTCTACCGCTAAGCTACATTACCACAGTCCACAATTTCTGCTTATAGCCTTTTGCTACTGCTACACCCTTAACAATACACCAAACGTTTATATGTCAGAAGGAAGAGAAATGAATAACGGGAACAGTGTCGAAGGGAATTTGAACAAAATGCGTCAGAAGTAAGTAAATCAATTCCTAATAGCCTAGTTTTGCGAAAAGCATATAATTATTTATTGCTGTTATTTGCTGCTGTGCTTGTATTTTCATTTAAAACTTTATTTTTTCCCATTAAGAGGAGTCAACTTTCTCAGCTAACTTGACACATACATTCAATCAATAAACTTACGTAGCTAAAGTTAGTCTCTTCTAAACAATGTCAGTCAACTAATTTCTTTTCCTAGGACTTTTGGCTGCACACTGGTGTTAGAACAGTTTTAATTGAATACGTTAAACACTGCATGCATCTCTGGAGTCGCGGCATTCTCACACTTAAAAAATTGTTCTCACATGTGGGAAAGTTCCTGCGGCAGAATGTCGGTCAGAGGCCCGTCGACCCCCGGGAGTCACGTCACTTCTCATCGGAAACAATGTCATAATTGGTGTGAACGTTTATTGTTTTAAATCTTCTGTACTTGAGCTGCCACTCTTGAGTGTAAACACAGTGACTGTGTGTGGCGTCACGGTGACAGCTGACATTCACATGCCGGCCGAGGCGCCGCTAGCTCGCTGAATGCGACGCTGTCTGCGGCAGGGGTTCAAACTCCTGCATCAACTGTTGGTGATCATCACAATTTTTCTGCATAGTTTTGAAAGGAACAGAAAAGGAAGTCTTATTTTTCTTATTGTCTTATGTAATAGATTTATAAAGGTAAGATGCTGCATGTATCCATTCCTCCTTCCACGCATTCACTGTTGAAAAATCCACTTGGATAAATGGCGAGAGCAGGCACCTCCTCTAATCTTAGATTCAGTTTCTTTGACACAATACATTTGGCTCAGTTCTGTGTTGTTGTTTTTTTAGGAGCACAGAATAGTTTTTTATTTATGTAAAAAAAACAGACTCAACAATATGTGAATCAGTAAACACAGGTGTTTTCTTTTCTTTGTTTTGCTCTCACATAGACTCTAAAAATATGTGGTGTCACTATTAGAACACAGACCAGGTAAACCCGGTGATAGGCAGATGTCAGAGACAGACAGGTTATTTGCAATAAATTGACTATTAGCATCAGCCTCATTACGGTGATTGTCTCAATTTATGACTCTCATTACACAATTGTCTATCAATCTGAAACCATCTGCCACCGTGAGTACAGTGGGAGGAAAAAAAAATAACGGATGTGTTGGCAAATTGAGTTTGACCGAGGTCCGTCGAGGACACGGTGAATGTGACAATTTTGCATAATGCACTTTGATGATGAAAGTCATGTCTGAAGTTGGTGGAGGAAAAATTTATAATCTCTTCTCATTTAATCTCCCACTCTGTCATCTTCAGCCTGTCCCGTGGGTCAGTTCAAGTCGGGCACAGAGGGACGCTGCAGAGACTGTCCAGAATACAGCCAGGCCCCCATCAGGGGGTCGGCGACGTGTGCGTGTCGCTCCGGATACCTACGTGCGGAGTCCGACCCTGCAGAAAGCCCTTGCTCCAGTAAGTCCACATTAATCAGTCATTAATCCACGCTGTAGTGTCGGTGCTAAGCAACCGCGTCATCTACACCCTTGTTCTTGCCGTTTAACTTCCCCTGCCAGTCCTCACTTTGTTTTTTGTTTTTTTGACACCTCTGGGTGTTATTTCCCTCTTTTCTCTGGTTTTCTTCAGCCAGCCTTCCCTAAGCTTCTCAGTGGGCTTTCAGATACATGTCTTTTGTGACAGGCGGCTGGGGGTTGGGGTTTTTCTGCTTAAGTGAGGTACTGATAGTCTGAAGTGACACCTCCGTGTCGATTCAGGAATTTCAATTCAGACAGGTTTTGGATGTGTGAATGGGAAGCACTTTTAGTAATTAGGTGCACTGTGTGGAGATGACCAGGAAGAGGATGTGGGAGAGAAATGAGCTCTGTTTTCTGCAGGTGTGAAGTAAATTCCCACCAAATAAATACACACTAAATTTTATACCAGCAGCGATAAACTTAATTACAAAAGCCCTTATCTCACTTATTTATCATTTCATTTAGCTGTTTATAATATATTCTATTTTTTGCACTTGATTGCCTGCAAATCTTTATTACATATTTTTTAATTTGTATGCTAAATTCCTAGCCAGCCATTTTATCCCGCTGAAAATGCAGCGCTGTAGAAAAGTATTTGCCTCCTCTTCCTTTACAGATTTTTTCTTTTTTTGCTTTACTACCCTAAAGCGTTTCATACCATCAGATTTTATTATGGTAAGCTGAGTAAATACAAATTACAGTTTTCAAATGGGAGAAAAAACCATTCGAACCAATCTGGTCCTATGGGAAAGAGGAACTGTCCCGTAACCCTGACTACTTGTTGTGGCAACAAGTAAACCTTTTATGATGCTTATACTTCTGTTCATCATTTCCAGAATATTTTTTTGGGATATCATCAAGATGTTTTTCTCTCTTCTTTTTTTTGGCCGGCAGTGATTTTTACCATCTACCATCTCTGCCTTTGATGCCTTTATTGTGTTTACCTTAACCAAGGTAAGAGAGTTCTTCAGAGCTTTAGGCGCCGTACTGGGTTCATCCTGGATCAGTAGCAGATTGGTTTTTCCTCCCTGATCCATGTTTTCTCCATATGTGCATAATGACTCTTACTGTGGTCCACTGCAATCCCAAAGCATTAGAAAAAAATATTTTTAACTTTTTTTCCCAGATTGCTAAATATTTAATGATGTAGTTTCTCTTTTGTTACTGAATTTCTTAGGTCAGGGTCTGATGTTTTGGTTTTTGACATCTTTTAATCTACTTCCTGTTTCAACCAAGGTTTTATTTTAATGATTTCTCTGTTCTAAACCTCTGACAGTGGTCAGACCTGAGTTTAACTTATAAAAATGTAACCAAAAATTGAAGGTAATCACGGATAATAGATCATTTAACAAAATGAAGGGAATTACGTTTTCCTCATTGGGCTTAGTTGGTCGAACATCTTTATTTCCTGATTATTTCAAATTATCAGTTAAAAATACATTGATTATGTCCTCAGATTATCCTTGTCCGATTGTTTGGTTGACAAATGTTAAGTTTTGTTTTACAGTCTTTCATTAAAACAACTGCCAAATATGAAGAAATGTGTCAATCGAATGTATTCCAAGTTCCTACAATCCCTTATTGGGTGTGATGTTGTCCCACTTTGGTTTTTAATGAAGAGCACTATTAGCACTGAAATCACCCGCAGACTCAGTGACAAAGCTCTGTCTCTTTGGCAGGAAGTGATACTGATTCACAGAGCCTGAGTGGTCTCTCTGTTTAGTTATGCTTGGCTTGAGGCAGTAGCTATCTCCTTACAATTTTCAGACGGCGATCATTATCGCCGCGCCTTAGATGAACCTAATTGCACCAGTTGAGTTCTGCAAAACACGCTCCCGCTGTGATGCAAAGTCACTGCAAGAATATTGTTCAGCTTCGTGACTGAATGGAAATGTTGCCAGTTTTTAATGCAATAAAATGTAAAAAAAAAATTCTCGTGACCCTTGTGTGGGTCACGAGAAATTTTTGAGCAGAGTACATGAGTGCACTCCTGTTGTTTCAATGGCATTCAGTGGCACTTAAAAATTAAATATGATTTTGACCTTTTTGTAAAACAATGCAGTATGCAGAATAAGTACTTGTGTTTTGCAAAGATTTGTTATTGAGAGCCAAATGAACAGTCACAATGCTTCATTTTTATAGGATGGAGAACAGTGACATCCAAAAGTCCTTTAAACGTTTCCACATTTTGAAATATTACAACCAGAAATTTTCTGTATTTCAGCACAAAGTTGTGCTTAGATATGAAGTGGAAGGAAATGGTACAAGGTTTGCATAGCTTCCGAATAAAATACAACTAACTTCAGAGTCCAATCGACTGATTTAATCTCAGTATAAATTCAGCTGTTCTGTGAAGGTTTGTCAGACAACATTAGTAAACAAACAGCATAAGGACGAAGGAACCAAGCAGACAGGTCAGAGATAAAATTATGTTTAAATCAAAACGACATCTCAAGACCCTAGAAACTCACTGTTGAAATAGAAAACCTACCAGGACATGATCATTCACCTAACCTACAGTGAACGGTTGCAGCTATAATGGCAGCAAACATTGCTTCTACAAAGTATCGACTCAGAGGGCTGAATCCAAATGCAGACCACACATTTTTGTTTTTAATATTAAGATATTTCCTTCTGCTTCAATCATGCACAACTCTGAGTTTGTCTGTCACATAAAATTCCCATAACATGAACTGAAGTCTGTGGTTGTGTCATGACAAAATGTGAAAAAATTTAAAAGGTATGAATATGTTTTGCAATTTGAAATATTGTCAAAAAGGAATAAATTGGCCTTTTTTCTTCTCAATGTGGTAAATATACAACTCCGACTTTGGAAAAATTAGTCAATCCTATCTCACAATAAAGCCAATTAGCAAAATTGCTCACTTCTATATATCTCCGCTCCTGTAGAGCCTCCGTCGGCTCCTCGCAGCGTCATCCCCCAGATCAACGACACCACGCTCACGCTGGAGTGGAACGAGCCTCTGGACAGAGGCTACAGAGAGGACTTGAGCTACTCCATCAGGTGCTCTGTATGCAGGTCACCCAGGGGAACCTGTCTCCCCTGCGGAGACAACGTCAGCTACCGTCCGGCTCACGAAGGCCTGCAGGGTCGCAGGGTGGAGGTGTGGGGTCTGCTGCCTCACACAACGTACACCTTCACCGTCCTGGCGCTCAACGGGGTGTCTCCGCTCAGCACCAAGGAGCCTGCTGGTGAAAGCATCAATATCACCACCAACCATGAAGGTGAGAGACAAAAGCACTGAAGTAAAAAAAAAAAAAAAAAGAGAGAGAAGAGTTTAAATAGTCTGTATTTCGGTCGATATCTATAATCCTGCTGCTATATGTGCAGTGCCATCGCTTGTGTCTGCGATTCGGAAGAGTGACTCCACAGAGAGCAGCCTGACTCTGCAGTGGTCGGTCCCAGATCAGCCGCACTACAACGTGCTGATGTATCAGCTGCGCTACTGCGAGAAGGTAAACGCCGCCTAACCAGCGAGTGGCCATTCAGGTTCAGTCATTTATCTAGTTTGCTCATGGTTAGACTCTTCTACAGCTCTTTTAATAAACTTAATCTGGGTCCTGATCTGCTGGGTCATAAGATTAACCAGGAAGTTTTAAATTGTTAATGAAGCTTGTTGGTTTCATTAAAACCAAGCTTGGATACTCCAAAGTTCTGTACAGACAGATTTAAAGAAAACGTGAACATTATAACGGTGGCATGTTGATGATTATGATAAAGAAAGGAAAAATTAGGAAAGTCTGGTTATCATCATTGCAATATTCTACAAGAATCTTATCTGATGATTTCCTGATGTTATTTTAGAAACTGAACTAAATGGGCAAAAAGATTCCCAGTGAAGCAATGGGAGGTGTCTTCTGATTGGTTGATCCCAGTGAAAACAATGCAAACAATATGAGGCCTAAAACAAATCCCTGAGGCTCTCCCCAGCTACTAATCCTCCATCATTGGCCCCCTGCAAACCTCAAACCCTTAACTTAAAGAAATTGAACCCCAAACCTAAATAGATAATAAAGAATACTGCTAGAAGATAGAGTTCCTGTGTGACAAAAAGGACAGAAACCTTTCAGTTACAACCTGGACAGAACTGCAGCTGAGATCAAAACCTCAACCTATTTAACATCCCCAGGTTAAGACTATTTTAATGTGTCATGTTTGGAGAGTAAGAAAATCCAGGGTTACTTCAGGCCAGTTTCATTAAACATATTAAGATGCCAACGGTTTGCTTCTTTAGAAGTCTTTTTGGCTTGACCCAGCTATTTCTTTTCACGTTTTACTCCATATTCATACTTTGTTCTCGTCCAGCTTACTTCGGTTTTCTTTGGCAGGAGAGACGCAGTGAAAATCCGTGCTCATACACAGAGACGAAGAGAAACCAGGCTGTGCTAACAGACCTCCGCAGGGCCACTCAGTATGAAGTGCAGGTTCGGGCGCGCACCCAGGCTGGGTACGGCAGCTTCAGTCCTGCAATCGTCTTCCGCACCCTACCTGATGGTAAAATGTTCTTGTTTGCTCTTGCAAAAAAAACTCTCACTTCTTTTTTTTCCATTTCCACTGTGATTTTTTTTTTCTTCTTATCAGCATTCTCAATCCCTGGACTGTGTTTGCTATGCATTCATCGCCTGTGAGATAGTGTCCTTGTTATTAACGCAGATTCTTGTAATGTCCCATTTGCTACATCGGGATAAACTCTGTGGTTTGGCTTTTGCACCCATAACTTTCTGAGTAAATGTCTCTTTTTTCTTTCTTCTTTTTTTTTTTCCCCACCTTCAGGATATGACTCTGCCTCCCAGTTCTTGGTGCCTGGCATCCTTATCGCAGTCGGGATGCTGCTGCTAGTCATTTTTGTCGTCTTAGCCGTCTTCTGCCTACGGTGAGAACAAGGGGACAAAGGAAAAGAGGCTGAGAAGAAGACAAATTTGCATGGGAAAAAACCCCTGCTAAAACAACAGGAAATGTGAAAGAAAAGGGCTGGGGAAACCGAAAACCTAAAACAACCGTGACCCCCATTTTACAGTTTGGCACCACTTTGTTCTTTTGTTTATACCTATTATATCTTATCAGCGATAGATTTGCTCTGTGCTATCCTCACTTTTTTTTCCTTCTTTTTTCTACGTCTGTGAAACAGTTCAGACACAAAGCAGCGTTTGTGATTTCTTTCGCTTACGCAGCTAAAAGCTATCCTGCTCATTAGAACGTTTTCCTGAGGCTTCATTGTTTGAGTAAATAGTGTTGGATGCCACCATGGAGGGGGAGCAAGAGAGAAAGTGCATAGATCTGGTTAAGGGATAGAGACGACGGTAGAGGTAGAGGGCAGGGAAAGACAGGATGCAGTCGTCCCAGCCCTGTTTCCACAGGACAGGAGAACAATAGCTGTGACCTTGTGGCACATTCACACACACATACACCCCCCCAAACCAGCTACTGAGGCCCAGATCTGCCTCAAACTGAGGGTGGTGCTTTACTGCTATTTTAGGCTTTTGAAGTGGGAAAGAGAGAGAGAGAGACAGGAGCGGTGGAAGGCGGTGATCCAGGAGCCACAGGCTCGTTACGGTCTTGTAGGGATGAGTCCGCGCCGCCGGAATCCTAATGGAGCCGCTTGTGTCAAAGAGCGGGACCGTAGGGGTCGGCTCGGACAACAAGTCATCTTGTATTGTGCCTTTAAGGTTTCCGAGGATTGTTGAGGCCAGGCGAAGGCCTTTCAAACCGGGCCAGTTGTTGTATCAAAGAATACACAAAGTATAATTGATGGAGGTGGTTTTTTGTAAACAGAGCGCATTTTACCTGGAGAGACGTGTTTTCATTTTTTTTTTTACACTTTTCTTGTTGAAGAGTATATGTTTTATCACAATCAAAGAAACTGTTTCAAAAAGATTTTATGTGATAGACCAAACTAAAGTGGCATGTAATTGTTAAATATAAGGGAAAAAATACAAAAAATGTATACAGATAAAAAGATGTGGCATGAATTTGTAATGATTAGGTCATTAAAATGTTCCTGCATGTTGAATTGTCCCAGACGTTATCACAATAAACAACATTGTTCTGAGGCCATTTTCAAGTAATGCAGTGGCAATATAATGCAAGAACACTTTCTCAAAGATCTCTAAACTTTAAATTCTAATAAACATTGAACACTGAACTGGGAAACATTTTAAATATCCAAAATAAAGAAATAAATAAAACAAATACAATGAATTATGTAAGTAAAACTTTTCTTTTTTTTTTGTAATCCAGTTTTTAGTAGAAAGTGGAAAAAGAGAAAGACACTAAATCACGCAAATGGAAATTACTGAACTTGTTTTAATTTATTAGTGTTTAATAGATTTATTGCTTATTGTGGCAGGGCTAGTAATGATGCCCCTAAATGAAACCCAGTGCATTCTGAAAGTTCCTATTTACAACATGAAGTCCATCTTTGTGTAATTTATTCTTTATGTAAATATCAAAGTCATGAAGATGAACGAACAAATCAGACAGTTCAGGGGGAAAGTTTATTATAATTATAAAACAATCTCCAAAACATCAAAGTCCCACGGAAGAGCTGCAGTGATCCTCGGCTCAGATAGGAGAATCTGCAGATAGTCATCTCCTAGTTGCCATAAAGCATACTGCTAGAAGTCTGCCAGAAGTGGGGTATTTGACACAACAATCATGTTTAAAAGCGCTTAGACAATCGGTGTCCTCATGGACCCACTGAAATTCATGTAAATGTTTTTGTGCTGACGGCTAATGGACTGAAAAGGTGCTGCGGTCAGATGAAACCAAAATTAAACTGGCCAATCTCTAATGTAGATGATGAGTCAGACTGTACTCAGCATCCTGAAACACGGCGATGGCAGCATCATAATGTGGGTTTTGTTTACTCTTCAAAGAGAAGATTTCTTTTTTTAAAACAACGTTCCCAGATCTCCATCCAGTCCAATTGGTCTTGAGATATTTTGCAAAGAATAATGGGGAGAAATTTCAATCTCTAGATATGCAGAAATAGTGGATACTGACTACAAATGTGGGCCACACATTTCAGATTTTTCTTTTTATGAAACATTAAAAAATATATATATAACTTTTCTTATTATTCACTTCTTTATACACACAAAATCCCAGTAAAATACTGTGAGTTGTGGTTGTACGACAAAGTGTGAAAAGTTCGACTTCTTTAAGGAGCTTTTGCTGTTAACTTTGGTGTTCTTATTTCCATTTTTGATCCGTTAGCATCTACTGAAATAATCCTAACAACAGTAGCTTGAAAAAGTCTTTAAAAAAACTTGAAATACTTATTTATTCTTTGGGAAACTATGCTTGTGCCATAATCTTGTTACATTTATGCTTCTCTGTTTCCCGCTGCAGCCGACACAGCCGAGTTAAAGATCCCGAGCTGAGCGACAAAAACAGCCAGTACCTCATTGGCCAAGGTAAGCCGTTACGGACGCCGGACCTCGGCTGATTTATAACCTGTTCACGTCACAGAAACCATTCCTAATGCTGCTCATAGTTCTTGAACATTTCTTTTCTTTCCTTTCCCACGACTCTGTTTGTCCGTTTCTTGCAGGGGTCAAGGTTTACATCGACCCTTTCACCTACGAGGACCCTAATGAGGCGGTGCGAGAGTTTGCCAAGGAAATCGATGTTTCCTTTGTCAAGATAGAGGAGGTTATCGGCGCCGGTACGCTCCACTCAGGCTTTTCCCACTATTACTACATGTGTAAACCTAGTTACCTTTCTGTGAATTCATTTGGTTTGTGGCTTTCCTTTTGCCTGATTGTCCACTTAAAAAAGAATATTATTAGTCTTTATCTAATTTAGCCTTTAAAATTGATTCATAGGCATTGTCTGGGCTTCTTATTTTAAAGTCCAAATTCAATATAGTTGCACCAATAAAGCAATTAACTGATAAATATGTGGCCAACATTATTGGCCCTCATTTAAACAAAAGGACACCACTTGCTGCGAGCGAGCTTTACATTGGCTAGATAATGCGCTGATACTCATAATGTGGAAAACAGCCGCTCTAATGGGTGTTTATGTGTCTGCAGGCGAGTTTGGGGAGGTGTGTCGAGGACGGCTGAAAATCCCAGGGAAGAAAGAAAACTACGTGGCGATCAAGACCCTCAAAGGCGGCTACACCGAGAAGCAGAGGAGGGACTTCCTGTCCGAGGCGTCCATCATGGGGCAGTTCCAGCACCCCAACATCATCCACCTGGAGGGCATCATAACAGCCAGCTGTCCAGTGATGATCCTCACCGAGTTCATGGAGAACGGCGCGCTGGACTCCTTCCTGCGGGTCAGTGTGACAACAGGCGCTGTCACGCCGTCTCCCGGGCCGACACGTCCACACAGCGTCACGTCTAAAGCGTCTCTGTCCTCCCCCGCAGCTCAACGACAGCCAGTTCACTCCCATTCAGCTAGTGGGGATGCTGCGCGGCATCGCCTCGGGCATGAAGTACCTGGCAGAGATGAGCTACGTCCACAGAGACTTGGCTGCCCGCAACATCCTGATCAACAGCAACCTGGTGTGCAAGGTGTCCGACTTTGGCTTGTCACGCTTCCTGCAGGAGAACTCCTCCGACCCGACTTACACCAGCTCTCTGGTGAGGCAGCAGCCAGGACTGATTTACTCTTTACTCACAGTTCTGTTTGCCGGGGAAAGTCTCGGTGTATGTACGTGACGATTTTTAGACTTAATTGTTTGCTTTTTCTTTTTCTTTTTTTTTAAATGCAGGGAGGCAAGATTCCCATCCGCTGGACAGCACCTGAGGCGATAGCCTTCAGAAAGTTTACCTCTGCCTCAGACGTGTGGAGCTACGGCATTGTTATGTGGGAGGTCATGTCTTTTGGAGAGAGACCGTACTGGGACATGAGTAACCAGGATGTAAGTTTCAGCAAAAAACTCACATGTTGCTGCAGCTGGGTGATTTGCCCTGAAAATAAAATCTCTGATTTTTTTTTTTTTTATATTGGATCTGATTTCCGATTTTTTTGGAGGTTTTTTTTGCTTACTTTCTGTTATTAAAAAGAAATTACAGAAATATTTTTCAAAAAAGTGGCTTTTGTTTGAATCATCCCTTCTGTAGTTGAACAATGGAGTATATGAGAATTTCTGCTTAATTACAAAAATACAGCCAAAATATTAGCAAATAGGATGCAATTTTACCAGAAATAACTTACAATTATGAGAAAAAAAGTCGTTTTAATGGGAAAATAACTTAGTTATCAGGATCTAATGTGTGCATCTCAGTCTGCAGGTGTGTTTTTTTCTTCAAAATTCGTTTGGACAAAGTCTGCTTATAATAATTTGATGCTGATGTGTTGTGTCCTAATATTACAACTTTATTCTTGTAATTTAAAAAACAGTAAAAAAATCAAAGTCCAAGTAAACAGAAGCTGTTAAACAAGATGGCGCCTCACAGTGTGCTGACATCACTGTGAGCTATGGAAACCCAAAGAGAAAACTGGTGACAAAAAAAAAAAAACATTTATTCCAAAAATTTAATCTCCAAAACCCCAAAATTTAATTAATCGATAAAATCTATTTATCGCTACATCGAGCCAGTTGTAATAATCAGTTTCTGAATTTGTGCAAATTACTTACGTCACTACTTGGGTATTAAAAACTGAATTCTAGTCATCATGTTGCTAATTATATACGCCGTGTTTGCGCCCTCACTAAACTCCTTGCATCTCCGAATCGATGCGAACATCATTTAGTCGAAACACTTTGTTTGAACAGCAGCTGTTTGTCTCCCATTGTCAGGTAATCAATGCCATCGAGCAAGACTACCGGCTGCCCCCGCCGCCCGACTGCCCCTCCCACCTGCACCAGCTCATGCTGGACTGCTGGCAGAAGGACCGCTCCGCGCGTCCCCGCTTCGCAGACCTCGTCAGCGCTCTGGACAAACTCATCCGCAACCCGGCCTCGCTGAAAATAGTCGCTCAAGAAGCAGGAGGGTAAGAGTGAAAACACGCAGCTGTAGAAAATGTTGCATTTTTTCCGTTGTTCGGTGATCTAAGACTTTTGTTGTAGATGTGATGATGAGTCACTGTTTTTGTCTGTGGCTTGTCCACATGGTTTGGAGAAAACTACGCTGAAAGCTCTCCTTACTATTTTGGCTTCAGCTACGGTCAAGCAGCAACCTCTCCTCTGTTGGACACAAATCTGTTTGGTTTCATGCACAAAGAGGTGAAAGCGTCTTTCATGCCACAGAAAACCTGTAAAATTCTGTCATGATACCTGCATGAAGACAGACTAAATTTGGAAACTCCAGCGCTGATGACGTTTGCATATTTTGTCGCACTTGTTTTGCATTGTGCAGCCCTGTGTTTCAGAACGATACATTACAGCACCAACATTGAATTTATGCCAAGGTTTGTTTCAAGCTAAGGAATTATGTTGGCCATTCAACATAAAGCTTTAATATTTCATGAGTTACATTGAATTACTGTACCTTGGGCATGATTCTTTATCGTAATAAACGGCTCAAAATAAAAGCATCTGGTCAAATAAAAATGCCCTTTCAAAAAAGCTCACATATGATCATCAAAATAAAAGTCTGTCCTTTTCATTGGGAAGGTTCTAAATTGCTAATGGAGGTAAGCTAGTCATGAAAAGGAGATTATGCAAGGCCTTAAAAATAGAGTTCATAGGTGACCTTTAAAATAATTGTCTTGCTCTTTCATGGGTTAAATCATTAAACCTGCTTCAAAAATTACAGGTCTTGAAAGAGCAACCGTTTCTTATGTTGGTTCTCTGTAATGTGCCGTTATTTAGAAGCGAATGATCAAAAAGCAGTCTGGTTTTGGATGGTGCTAGTTTCTTCATAAATAGCCTTTTTTTCTTAAACTTTATTCTCCAGATATGTTGTAATCTTCACATCTTTCTTTTGTTTGTTTTTCTTTGGATTTTAGCTGCTGTTTTCGCTGATGTTTTTGTTTTCTACGCTGCTTAACTCTGACCTTTGAATCACTTAGGCATAAAAACTCCTAAATTCAAAAGATGGAATGGTGCTGTATCTGCAGAAAAAAGACTTGGCAAGGAATCTATTTTTAATTGAATATAGAGGCACTTTACTGTCAGACGAAAACATAAGTTTTCATTTGTCTTGTTTACATTTTGTAAAATCAAGTAATTTAACACAAGCAGACATAAAGTATTTACGCACCAACAATGTGAATCTCAACAAACCTCAAGCTAAAATGGAAAGAAATAGGATATCACTTCTTTAATCTTTTGGATTAAACTATTACCTATATGCTGTTGTTGTCAGACACAAAGTCTGGTCTGAAAATGAGTAACAATAAAGTCCACAAAGAAACTTGGGAAGACATTTAGTAGATTTTTGTTGAACTTTTGCTCAAAAGCTTTGTAAAACATAGGATAAAACTCAACTTTTCCACATGCTAAGCACTCTAAAACAGCTAGTTTAAAACCATCACAGTACGTATGTCTTAATGACATCAACGCAGAGGCGGACTGATCTGTTTCTGATTGACTGACTGTCGCGGTAACACACAGATAAAGTCAGCAGCATGTGTATTCCCTGATTGAAAGGGCTGCCAATGTCTCTTTCTGGGGTCATTTCACAGTCCTGACAGTAGCAGGACAGCCATTACCCTCCTACTGCCCACTCCGAGATGCCACCTCAGAGTCCTGCTGTGAACTGTCAGCCACTTGCTGTGCCCATTTCCCTTCCTTCGCATTCTGCCTGTCAGCTGGTTACATACCGCTGAAGACGCTCCACCCCTGACAAATCCCATTGTTTGTAGCCGTCAGTCAGCGCGCCTCAGATTATACCTCTCCCCACCAGCCCAACATTGCTGCAGGACGCGTGGAAGCTCCTCGCGGCTGTTTTGGTGACAGTGAATGTAAGTCATTCTTTTGTTTGTCGGCTTTCTCCACCCCCTCTACAGGCCGTCCTACCCCCTGCTGGACCAGCGCGCACCTTTGGCTCTCTCGCCGTGTTCTTCAGTCGGCGATTGGCTGAGGGCTATCAAGATGGAGCGCTATGAGGACAGCTTCCTGCAGGCTGGCTTCAACTCAGTAGATCAGCTGGCCCAAATCACTGCACAGTTAGTTTCTTCTGATCCCAACTGACTCATCTAATGTAGCTTTTAATTTTGATTGGAAGTATTTTCAGGTGCTTCAAATGCCTTTACCATCCTCCTTTTTCTGTCTGTTTCAGGGATCTGCTGCACATGGGTGTGACTTTAGCTGGACATCAGAGGAAAATCCTCTCTAGCATTCAGACAATGACCTTGCAAAACAAGAGCACGGCGACTGTGACATTCTAGCTGCTCTGCCCTTCTTCATCCTGGACGTGAACACAGCGCACAGGTGTGTGCCGCCGTGTCCTAGAGCACTCTGGATCCTTTCCTGTGACCCACTTTGAACACAAACTGAGGAAGGAGGAAGATTGTATTCACAACCAGGGAAAAGAACAAAAATGAAGAGAAAAAAATAGCAGATAAAGATGACTGGTGAGACTCGAACCAGTCACCTGGAGTAACCAGGTGGTAAAGTCATCTAGACTTTCTGTCAGATTTTTAAAAGTTTGCAGTCAGTATTTTTTACATCTAGCAAGTATAGAACCAAGTGCATCTGCCAAACCACGATGAGTGACAAATCAGTGTTTACACAGTTTCTAAAGTTTCATTCTCAAAGTGTCGTTTACTTATATTGTCCCCCCCTCTCCTCCCTCCCCAAAAGGTTCTGCTTTTAACCAAAGGAGACAAAAAAAAATGCTAATCTAAAAGTTATCCTTTGTTTCCAGTTTGCTTTTATGATTAGGAATGAGAATTTTTTTGTTTGATTCTGGCTGTCTTTTTATTAATCCTTCTGGATCACCTTTCATGTCAGTACTGCACAGTCTAATTACGGGAATAGTTTGCTTCCATTATATTTCAGAACGACCTCGTCTTTACTCAGGTGTGATGTGTAATACAGACTTCAAGGAACGCTGTACATGCCCCTAATCAGAAGCCTCATCTTCCTCAAGTCTGGCTCCCCCTTCGCCTGCTACAAAAAAATACAAGAGGAAAAATGAGGCACAAAAGAGACATTTCAGCACTTTTGTCATTTCAGAGTGATTTGTAATCTTGTGCGATTTGATGCGTTTATCCTGAGCTGTGTTTCTGTTGGATGTTTTCTGCTGGCAGCTCATTTTTGTTCTAATAAGCCAGAACAAGGACCAAGTGGACTCAAGAGACCAGAGAACACTGTAGAATTGGATTTTCCATGTTATCTGGCCTCCAAACATGCTTTTAATCGATATTAGTGATAATGTACATTTTTAATACTCTTATTCTGTATTCTCCGTCATCTCCCAGTGCCATTTATATGTCTATATGTGGTCTTAAATGACTGTTTTATAAAGCAGATATCTTTCCTGTGGGATTCAGTGTGTCTTGTTTTTTTTATACCGTGAAGTTGAAACTCCTGCTTGAAAATAAGCTAACCAGCTAACCAATAGCTGCACTAGGTTTCCATGTTAAATGCTAACCAGTAGCCAGGCAACGAGGCGTCAAGGTAACGGCTAATCTCACGAGCGCTAGCTAGTTGCAGTTAGCATGACTTCGCCTGATGAATTTGTAAGATACCCGAACAACTAAACTTAAATCATTTCGTTGGCAGCATTTTGGGTTTCCAGTAGGAATGATAAATGGCAACAGAGTGGCAGACAAGAGATAAACAATATATAATAAACACTGCAAGTTGTTCAGATGGTGAAATAGGCGGAAAACGTCGCTATAGCAACAGAGAGCTGGACTTCTAGAGGTGCGTTTAGCTACGTCGCTATCAGCCCGTCCATCAAAAGCGAAATGGTGAATGTAGTGCAGAACAGTCACAGTTGAAGCACTCTCCTAAGGTTTGACGAAAATAAAAGAAATAATCGTTTTTTAAAAATATCAATTTGATGGAATTGTGATAAAAATTACTAAAACAAAATATAAGATGGCGGCTTTCTTACCGCGACTCTTGACTTGTTAGCTTTAGGCATCGTTACAACTGTGTCGCTTTATTTAGAAATTAATTTCACTTCACGTTTTAGTATAGTGTTATTTCTGTCCTCGGTGCTGGTAAAATATTTTTAATCTTTAAACCACGTAGTGATTTACGTTTCTGTGCAGTCTAGAAAAGTATGAAATTAGATTTTAATTTTTTTCCCCTCATTTTCCTTCCTCCCTAACTTCTTGGTGTCCCTTTGTTTATTATTTATTTTTCCTTGCGTTCTTCCTTCTTCACTCCTTCCTCGTACCTTGTTTCCTTCTTCATGTCAAGAGTTCCCTTGGTTCTTTGTCTTTGGTTTTGTTCTTTTTTTTCCCTTCCTTCCTTTGGTTTTCCCAAAGACTGCGTAAATATTGCTAACCAGCATTTGTTCATTTTAAGCAATGCCCTTATTTTATTTTCCTATCTCTTTTACTTAGCTTGCAGGTTTCCGTGTGGAATTTGAACAATGTTATTAGGAGGAATGCTAACAGCTCCATTTAATCCCCCAACCCCACCCTGCTTCCTTTAGCTGCGGCTCTTGAAGGGTTTTGCTGACCCTTTTGACATTTAAGTCGTGAATAATTTACCCTGTGTAAAGAGAAGACCTCACCAATTGTTTGGGGGGAATAGGGTTTGCAACAACAACAAAAAAAAAAAAAACAGGACGGAGGACAGCTTGGTTTAACTTTATCTTAGTCGGAAATGCTTTAAATATCCAATTCTTGATGGTGTATTTGGAAAGAACCAGCTAAGAACATGAGGTTTAAATATTTGACAGATTTTCAAGAATTTTGTAGGTATTTTAGAAACATTTGTCCATTTCATTAAAGCTCACATTTCATTGCTCCGAAGGGTAACATGTAATTTAACCATGTAATGCTCAAAATTTATACACATTTTAGCTTGATTATATAGTTTCTGGCATTTATCTTCTAGTTACAGGTCATTTTGTTCTCCCTTTTTGTATCAAGACCTATCTATTTCCATTTTTTCCTTTACTATTTTCATTTCATTCCTGTAAACAACCCATTTCGCACCAATTTACTTAAATCATGCCATATGAGTTTAGTTGTAATTGCAGTTAATTATATTCAGAAAAAATGAAAGCAAGTGGTCATAAAAAATGATCAAATCTTATATCTAAGCTAATTTTATGTTGGCTTATAAAACCGACAGTTTTTTACCCCTTTGCCATTTTACTCCTTTGCATTTTTTTTTTGTAATACGCAAGTATTTGGGGTCTAAAATGGTACCAATCCTGGTGTCTGATCAGCAGATGGAGGAAAAACATACTTTAATATTTTTTATCTCATCCACATGGATTTACGGGAAAAGTTCAACCTGACTTCATTCGTCTTCTGCCTGTTTAGTTGTAGTTTCTTAGTGATTTTACCAGAACATCTTAATGACCTCCAGGAACATTTTTTACTGCAGTAAACAAGAAATATTCCACATATATCACTGGCAAACAGAGCCTTAATGCATGGCACTAATATCATTATCTAACGCTTAGGCTATGGCGGTTCGAGCAATTCTTTGCAATATTGATATCTTGGGTTTTAGAGATGTTGCAATATATTGTGCAGCTGTACAGTATGGTCATTTCTGATGCATCTAATTTATGGGTTTTATTAAGCTGAAAGTTCAATTTATCTTATAAAACATTCCAAAACAAAATATAAACAAGAACCTCATAAAAAATGGGCCTATGCAAAAATAAACCTTAGTTCTACTTCAAAAAAGGTTTCTAAAAGCTGAACCTTTTCTCTTTTGTATCACTGTTACAAGCAGTGATACTTAAAATATTTCTGCAGACAATAAAGTCTGGATAAGAAAATATAATTTTACCACTGAACATAGGAAGGCAGTGTCAGATTTCAGTATTTGTAAAACTTATTGTTCATTTCAGTTGCCTCTGAAGTCATTCCCACAGCTAGCGAAGTGTTAAAACTGCATACATGAGCACGGATGACATTGTGTGAACGTCACAGGGATCCCTGTGGACCTGAACTGAAAATCCGTGATTTTACCTGTCTCCGGTCTGATAACAGGCTGCTCTTTGTTCCAGTGACCCATGATACCTCTGACCTGAATTCAGAGGAAAATCAGCACACAGCAAAGAGCTCCATCTTTCTGAGTGTGTCTGGGCGGCGGTACTCTCCAGTGTGCTTTTATTTCCACAGCCAGTGGATGTAAGAGAAATAAATTGTTCCTCTTTGGGATTTTTTTCTCTCTCTCTCTCTCTCTCTCTCTCTTCAGTTAAATAAAGCTGAGATCACCGGAGAAAAAAAAAATCTAACTTTTTTCTTCTTTTTTGTTTTCTCTCTGGCTCATGTAACAGACCTGTCTTTCGTCTATCCTGTCGTTCCCATTTTTAATAACGAGAAACAAGAGACGGAGAGGTCTTGCGTTTGACTCTCCCTCCCTCTGCATGTCCCGGCTTAACTTTCTTGCAGCATTTCGTCTGTTTGTGCAGCGAACCTTTACCCCTGAGGCCCTGAAGCTTGTCCTCTCCTCTGTTTCCCTTCCTTGGTCCTCAGCCCTTTTAATCATGGAGAGATGTTCTTTTCTTCTCTTGCGCCTTGGGCTGAGAGCAGCTTATAGCGCAGAATAAGCTTAAACTGTCTCTCACACACACTTTGTTTCCCTTCTCCCCCTTTTTTATCTTTAAAGCTACCATACCCAGGCTAAGCTGACAGGCCTGCTAAAAATGTTGGGCTTCATTGATTATTATCCCTTGATTATTTTTGTGTTGCTGACTCATTCCTCCGGTTCTGTTGCCCTCATGTGCCCCTGTAAACATTTGACCTGCATAGGAATGGAGAAATAATGATGAGTAACTGTTCCTGGAAGCACTTTTTTTTTTTTTACTGCAAAGAGCTTTGGTGTGCATAATTCTCTCTCGCCCTCTTTTTTTTTATTTTTTGTAAAGACAGACTTGCATTCATCTGTAGTTTCTACTTCTGTCAGTGCTTTGAGTGACCCTTGACCTCAGTATAGTACAAACCTAGCATCGGCTTTGTGTGCACATCTGAATGGCCATTCATTAGGGCTGCTTTTAGGCAGAGAGCAGACCAGGCCAGCAACCTCCCCAGCCTCCCTCCACCCCCGTTTTCTCTCTCTGTTTTTTTTCAGGGTTTTTTTTTTTGGTGGATTGTGTCATTCCCCTCACATTCCTGCGCGCATTCAAGTGTGGAGAGGTTGTGTGTGAGAGAGATGGCTGAGATAGGTGGGGGTAAACCGGAGGGACAGGTACACGAGGGCGAGACGGTGGGGTGGATGGAAGGAAGATGAGTTGAAATGGTTTCACTGTCTGCAGCAGTAAGCAGCAGGGGAGCAAACACATTGCATTGCAGGATTGTTAATACCTCTGCAACTTTCCACATTTTATTATGAACAGTGATAAACTTCAATGTGATTTACTGGGATTTTTGCTCGGGGGATATGCGATGGCAGAAAGATGCTTTGTCTTCAAAATGTTTTAGAAATAAATATCTGAAAGGGCATGCCTGCTTATGTTTTTAGCATCCTGATTTAGTACTTTGTAGGTACTGCTGAAGGTCTCTGCTTCAGGCTTTTCCACAGCTTTCTTCTTGAAAGTTTCGGAAACGTTTCTTTCTGTGTCTCTATCTTGGTTTTCACGATGCTATTTGTTCACCAGTGTTCAAATTTCCGAGATTAAATTAAACACTGGTGTACTCTGCGTATTTGCTAGATGACCTGTGCAGGTTCTTGGTTGGATGTTATTTTGTACACGGCTCCATCCAATTTTAACTCTGTCCCAGCTGAAGAAAAGGGATTCCCACAGCATGACACAGCCACTCCCATGTCTCTACACAAAGAGAGGCACTAGAAGATATCAATCATTGATTCTTCCTTCCACTTCAGTTATGCACTACTTTGTGTTGGTCTGATACATAACATGACAAGTAGATATATAGACAAAATAGGGAAATTTTCAAGGTGTATTAATACTTTTGTAAGGCTCTGCATGAGTATTTAAAGATCTCCTCTGTTAGCGTTTTACTTCTTTAACATTATGAGTATTTTAACCAGCTGACCTGAATTTTTAGCATTTTTGTTCATTTTGTATCCCCGTAGAAATCACTACTTCCCATTCTTCACAGTTAAGCCCAAACATTCAGGAACTTTGACTTTCCTCTTTGGTCAAACAGTTTGTCATCTAAATTAGTTTCAAGCAAACCCCCGTCTCCACTTTGGCCAAAAAAAAAAGGCATTTCTGACGAAATGCTTGCCGTCACTTCCAACCTCTGATTAATTTCGTCTTCCACCAGTCTCTCTCTTTTTATATGATTGCCAGGATTGCTTTGATTCTCCCAGCTGCAGCAAGCCTGAAGACGAAAATTTAGTTTTTAGATTCCTGCGTCGCTTTGACTCCTCCAGATTTTTCTCCCAGAGATGACTCACAGACAGTTTCATCAGAACGGCCCGGTATTTCCGAGCAAATCCACCAAACAGCCTCGCTAAGATTATTTTTCACTTGTGTACGCAGCGTGATTGTGCTGAAAGATGGAAGGCACACTGCTCAGCAGAGCGCTCCCGCTCTGTTTCATATTAAATCCCATCGCTGAGAAAGTTGCACTCCTAGCTGCTCCCGCCGCAAGAATGTTGACTTTGCAGGAGGTTGTGCCAGGCCAAAGTTGTAAATATGAATTGTTTCACAGCTGACCCACCTGGTCAAATAGAAGTGTTAGGACTTTAATCTTCCTTTCAGGCTGCAATACACTTAAATGTGGAAATAGTCTGGAGTTTTTCATCATGGACCCAGTCCACTTAATCAGCGTCAACAAAGCCCTGCTGTCCAAGCGCCTAACACTGCTGTATTCAAATACTCCAGTCTGTCACCCTCTCTATCTGTCTATTGAAGCTCAGTTAATTAAAAAGTTTTAAATGGTGTCTTATATATGAGAGCCATAAAGAAAAAAGTTTCGTAGCTAATTCCCACAATAAAAACTTTTTGATCCTTGCCAGTAAATACAACTTCAGCGGAAGAGCAACATGTGACAATATGTTGTCTTTAAAAAAAAAAAAAAAAAGACTAAAATAAAGTGCAGCAAGGCTGTGTGAAAAGACCGAGCTCGCCACATGATGCTATGAAATGACCACATGATTGTGGGGGAATTTTGGCCCACTCTTCTTTTTCGACGTTACTCGTGTCCTGTTTGGTTTTTTTTGCCTTCCCACCACAAACTGGTAGGAGGTATGGACATAGACTGGGGCCAGAGCTACACTTTGACCCCGTTCTGTTTCGGTGATTTCAGCTTTTACACACATGGCCTCACATTTGACTTGAGAATACTTCTTTACACAGAGGAGTTTCTGGTCCACTCAAAATGGCTGCGAGATAGGCTGCAGAGCGAGCTCACGTCACCAACCAGAGCGCTTTATAGCCGGAGTGAAGTCTTTGTGCTGAGAGAGGAATGTCAGAAGTTTGAATAAACCGTGAATACGGCACCTTTATACAATTTAGGAAAGCTTGGCTGATGATGTCATGGCTTTGTAAGCTTCAAAACATCTGAATGTATTGGAGTCCCACCTGTGGAAGTATTTTAGGGAAGCCCTTAAAAAACATTACTTCCTTATGTGGCATTTCTGAAAAAGCAAAAGAAATCAAGATGTCAAGAAAATGTGTGTCTTCTGGTTCATCCTTTGGTTTAATTTCATCATGGGAACTTCCAGTCATTGTAACATCTATATAGTGGGAAGACAGAATCTGCTTCTCAAAGATGAACTCGTACAACTTGGGACTGAAATGCCACTTTGAGAGGAAGAAGCCATAACTCAAACAGCCACATGACAAGCCAGGAAATTGTTCTTTTATTAAAAAGTCTTCCAGGTTGGTTAAACTATTGGCCGTTGTTACATTTAGAGGAGTATGGAAGAAGCTTTTGAAGCAGCTTACAGTCAAACTGTAAGCTGTGATGCACAGAGATGGCAGCAGCATGATGTGGGAGTGTTTAGCTTCAGGAGCATCTGGTGCTCTTTGCAAAGCAGACATCAAGTTTTTCTTTGGACTGCTGAATTTAAAGAACAAAAATGGTCTTTCTTATCACTCTGGCATGTAGCAGGTAGAAATGATCTTGGTAAGCCTAATTGACCTAAAACATAAAAAAATCTGATTTAATTTCAACTTGAGAGAGAAAAAAAAGAGGTTGTGTGTCTTTTTATGCAGGATATAAATGTTGGGCATCAGATGTATTTTCTGTTAAGTTGCTGGTTATTTTACTATTTTAAGCCTCTATAGTATCACTTGTTTCATTCCTCACTTTTCAATAATATATAGAGAAACGATCTATAAGAAAAAAAACTTTCTGTACCAAACTGCAAGCAGTCATCTTGGGAACATTTCAAACATGTAAGCTGTTCAGTTATCATCTACTCATCTTCTACTGTAAGAAAATGTGGTTGCATGGATCTTATAATTTATTTCTACCAGCCAGAGGTTCTCCATGGTTATTTTAGTTTGATGAATGGTGATAATCTGTCGCTCAAACTGGGATCAGAACCACAATCAAATGAAAAAGGTTTAATGTGAAATGTTTAAGAGAAAGTAGACAACTTATTAATTCATTTAAAACGATGATTATTATAAGACATTTTACCCCATATTTCATTAAAATATGTACTGTAAGTACATAGTACGAGATAAGAGAAACAAATGTATAAGCAGTGGGTAAATGGGGACGTGTGCAGGCAGACTGCCAAACTGACTCTTAGCTGCTGTGTTTGGGTTTTTAGCGAAGCTGTGTTGCTATTACAAACTTTTCTAAGATGTTTCAAATTTAGTCTACTCCATCCAAATGACTTTATTCCAAAAGTATTTGCTCAGCTTACACAGATTTCTAAGTGGAAATTGAGTCCTTTTTAGTTGTGTTAACTTAACTTCAACAGTAATCACGCTCATTGACGTCTGCAAGGTTTTGGAAATAGTTTTTGTTGTTTGTTTCTTGTTCTGCTTCTTTGGAAATAGCCCATTAGTGCTTTTGGTGGTTGCAGTTTTTCTAGAATCACGGCAACGAAGCAACAAACAAGACAATGCCACTCCTGTTAAGGGTGGTTACCTTTGATAATGGTTTGCTCATCTAAAGCATTTAATGATCAGCAGCTGCAGGGCATCGTCTGTTTGATTTTAAAGCAGCAGATTTGGATTTAATGACTCGGTTTAATGTGTTATAATCCCACTTATCGTTGTTCATCAAAGGCTGACTCTATGCCATACCTGGTGTTACTATAGATTAAAAAAAAAACATGCTGTAAAGATTAAAGTTACTCAAATATAAGAAGCAAGAAGCTTTCCTTACTTTTTCCTGTGAACTAGAAAATTATGAAATTCAATATATGCCTTAGACATGGGGCAGAGGACTGCTTTGCATTAAAACCAGGTACATCTTCATATATAAGAAAAAACCTTTGCAAGGACTCGGGAGCACATACATTATGTAGATCAGTCTGAGTGAACACAGTTTGTCCAAAAATAAAAAGTTAAAGCTCAGAACCACAAAAGGATCCAGGAAGGCCTCCGTCCTCTACGGAGCTGACCTCGTTTTGAAGCTGATTTATGGTTGCATTAGTGGTGTGGGTAATTTCCACATCTATATGGAGCCTCCATTAATACTGAAGGATACATTCAGGATGAACTGGCCTGATATGCAGTCCAGACCTGTCACCCTTGCCTCATTTTTTTAGCAGCAACGTCACCTGAAAGCGAACCCCCCGTGTTGTTAATGAGGTGGAATTTCACGTAACACAAAACAGAAAACTATTTCCGTTATGATGATACATGAGGTTTTTCCCCCGAGTTCCTGAAAACGGGGGAAAATAAAGTGGTAAACATGACTTTATGTTAACTGTCTCATGTTAATATGCCGTCAGGGTAACATTGTTTTAGCCGAGTCTCTGCGTGATTCAGGGCGTTGATGCTTTGTGTGTTCGTTTCCACTTTATTTACTATTCACAGCAACCCATTCTCTCCATTTTTCCTAATTATTGCAAAAGTAAAATAGTTTATTGGTAAACAAAACTAAAAACCAACAATTATATGCATGTTAGCCGTGATTTGCCATTTGCACAATTTCCCATTTTATTGCATTATAACAGTAACATCGTGGCATTTCATCATAAATGTGAAATGGACAGAAAATGAAACGTAGCTGTTTGATGAAAATCTGAAAAGTGTGGCATGTATCAGTAGAGCCGCCTTTCACTTCAGTTACAGCTGCAGGTCTTTTCTCAAATCTAGATTTCAAAATCTACTCACCACTTTATTTATTTATTTATTTTTGGCTCGTTCTTTACCATAAAATACCTGAAATGCAGTAAAGTTAGAAGGTGAAACTCTACCTGTAGTCTTTCACAGTTTGTCTTCCAGGATTGTCCCGTACTTAGGGCCATTCATATTTCCATCAATTTTGACTAGTTTCCTTGGCTCTGCTGGATGAAAAACATGATTTTATTTGGTCTCAAGATACTTCTCCAATTATGCGTTTGGCAAAAAAACCCAAAAAACTTATCTGCTTCTATTAAATGCACTGAATTTTGAGGGGGTATCAGAGAAAGGGGAGTTCGGCAGAAACGACTCTTCATATTTGATTTGTAAATACTTTTGAAAAGCACCTATTATTTACTGTATTTACTGTAAACAAATTATACTGACATTGTTTTGGTTGCAATGTGATAAAAGTTTTTTTTTTATATAATTCTTCTGCCAGGCATTATACATTTCCATCGTCAGACTTCTCTGAAAGGATCAGATGTTTGATGGATATGTCACAGTGAGAACCTGAGAATCTGAATGTGGACATTAACACCTTCAGGACGTGCAAATGGCCCGTCTGAAGGTGCCGACAGGTTCTTGTTCTGTCTTAGCTTTCAGCAGCCATCCATCTTGCCTGTGGCACTCTTTTGTTTTCCCCTCTGCAAAGCCGTGCTCCCAGCCTCGCGTCGAGAAATGAAAGAAGAGTAATCTTCCCTCTTTATATCCTTTCCATGTGAATTACCCCATATTCTGAAACTTTATCCGCATGCATCAAAGGCCGCTACGCTGGCAGGGAATTAAAAGTAGGGAGAAACTATCAGATTGCTCTAAAAGAGGGAGGCGGTGAGGCATCGTGCGGGGAAGAAGGATTTGTGTGTGAAGGGGAGGAAGGTTCACACAAAGGCCATGATCAGAAGTGGCAAGCGTCTCATGTCTGAGATGTTTCTGATCAGTGTGATTGATCGCCTGTGTGAACTTGTCGAGGCAAGCTGAGATGGATGGGTTTATTCCTCCAGTGTTGTGCTCAACCTCTTACAGAAGGCCTCACCTTTTAACTCAACTCCTCCACACTGCCGAGCTGCACCAGAATAAATCTTTACTGTCAGGGTTGGGGGGTGGGATGGAAATGCGTGTCCACCAAAAGCCACCTCGTCGTTAGGGAAGCAGCCTCTTTCATGCTGACCACCAGGGTTTGATCTCAAGTTTCTTGAACTTTCAGAAATTTAGAGAAACTGCTAAACAACATCAAAGGCGTGTTTTTTCCCCCGTTGTATTGCAATAAAATCCATCATTTTTTTCCCCCTGCCTCTTCGCTGTGTTTTCCATGATTACAGTGCTTGATATTTGTATTGTGGTCGTCGTTATTTACCTTGACTGGATGCCTCTGCTTTTCTTTACATGGTAATTACAGTTCTGGCAACCGGTCGCACTAATGTGCTGTTTTCATAGAAGTTTACAGGCCTAAAATCCAAATAAACACTCTCCACATGTGGGCCCCACTGTGCAGAGGACATATTTTGCACTTAAATGAAAAGTTGGATAAATGCATCTCCCCACACAGCAGGGCAAGAGATTAAAGAGCATCTACCCCCTCCATCACCATCTCCACCTTCTTTATTTTTTCCCCTCATGTGGCCCTGCACACGACGTTTCAGCCAGTTTTTGGAGCGACAGTCCATCAGAGCTCTTGTTTATACTGTAAAAACATGACCGCTCACGTTTAGAGCTGACCCTGCGAACAAGCATGTTTCAAAACGCTCACATTCTGGAAATCTGCAGGGCATGAAGGCTTGTTTCTGAATGCGTGTGCCTGTGTTTGTGGGCGTGTGTGTGTGTGTGTCATGTTTAAGTGATTGTTGCCCACTTGGAAATTTGAGGAAGGGAGCATATGGTTATGATTTAACAGCATCTGGACACAATACAACAAGCTTAAAAACAGCACAAAGTGTGTGAGTCGGTGAATGCAGCTCCGTGATCAGAGATATAAATAAATATAATGTTGAATATGCACCATAATATGTGACTGTGTACCTGGATAGAACAACACTGACCAGCAGACACAGTAAAGTTCGTGTATTTTACACCCTGAACAGAAAAATTTACACAAACACAAACCCGCAGAGGCACAAAACTCACTCCACTGGGTTAAGAGCTCCCTCTAGCGGTCAGAAAGTGCCCCGTCCGTCAGAAAACACTCGTGTATTTTGACAGCAGCCTTTAGGTATGGTAAAGTTGAGGGGGAAGCAGAACGCATTAAGCACATCTTCTCATATTTTTGTCGCTACCGAGACTGAAAAGAAAAAAAAAAATCAGCAGTTCCTAGAATTGATACCGTTTTGTGATCCAATATCGGCCCGAATAGCAATCAGAAAATCTCTCTCTGCAGCAACCAGCTTGATTCACGCCCACAAAAATCAGCTCGTTTTGGTGGCTGAGTGTGTTTCTCCAGCACAGCCTGTTCACACTGAGCTCTCCAAAAACTACCGTGTGCAGCCCTGCGCCACAGTCTGGGCGGACAGACAGCGAGACACCGGCGGTGCGCAGCTCTCATCTGTAAACAGGTCAAACACATTGCAGATATCTATCCGTCCATTCTGCCGACATGAACGACGCGAAGCTGGTTTGTTCCACAATTTCAGGCTGACGCGTTTAACATTTTAATTTCTATGTGTATTTTTCAATTCCAAGCAGGAATTTGTGTTTAATGCTTGGATTTCACACCGCATGCTAACTTTGGATCTTATTTCCCCCCCCCCCACTTGTTCTTTTTTCTTGGCTCCTCCTTGTGGTCAGACTGTGGCACCGACAGTGAAATAAATAAACACCTGAAAAAGTTGGAACAGCGTCACTGCATCTAAATCTTAAAAAACGAGCAATATGTCGTGTAGGAGAAAACATGGACGCAGCAAAATAAGAATTATTATTAGTGCCATACTCTTTTAATAAATTATAGATTGAACAGAATTACTAAGAACTTGGGATGTTGTTGTAGAACCTAGCTGAGCTCTGAGAGAAAATAGTTACAAATAATTATATTTAGAGATTTTTGCTTTTTTGTTAAAAAAAGATTTTTTATTTTTAAGTGAACGCTATGTCTCCTTTTGTAGCCACTGCACGATTATGTACTTTGAGTTGTTTTGTCACATTAAATCCCAATGAAATACATCGAATTATGATTTTGCAATGTGACCAAATGTAGAAAATTTGAGAGGCTTCACTGCTTTTCACAGAGCTGCATGTAAAAATGATATGTGCATATCGGTGTGGCACTAAACAGTGAAAATCGACTCCTTCCCTGCGAAAACAAAACAAAAATGCAGCAGTAATGCAGCCTTCACAGATGTGCGGAGGCGCTCGTGTCATTTGCACTAATACCCCCTCTGTCAGAGGTGCTGAGGGTTTATGGGTAACGAGCCAGATGGCCCCTCTGTCCTTCACTGCACAAGACACAGGAAATTACATTTTTGATTTGTCAAACTTAGGCTGAGCCGTTTTGTTTTTCCACAGGTCCATCTTTGAGCTGTGGCTCAATGAAGCAGAACTCAATGTTTTTCTCTACAAATATTCCATTATCTTTGGATGGTGAAGTTTGAAATAGATGCAACCATCTAATTTCATTTTGAGCAAGTTTGCTGTTTTTTGCTTGTTTTATTTCTGGATTTTTTTTATGATCTCTTGAACAAACTTTTCTTTGTTTTTTGGGGTTTTTTTTCTTTTTTTTTAGAAAAGTTCAAGCTGAACATTTTTTCTTTTTTTCCCAAACACTACCAAAGCCTGCTGTGGCGATGAGGTTCGCTGTAACGCCATTTAATACTCAGCATGTGTGCAGGAGGTTGAGATGAAAGGGCTGCTCTGCTGAATCGAACTCTCAACCTTATTACATGGATCTGCTGTTTATTCTGAGGCCGACAGATGGGCAGGTTTTTATAAATCACTGCTGAAATCTAAGAACAATGTGCCCCTGACTGCATTACCAGCGGTCAAAAGGTCAATATCTCAACAATAGCTTTATGAAGGTATTTTTCCCCACATTGCCCCATATAAGTCTGACCCTGGAATAAAGTCTATCATCTCTCATCCTTCTTATTTTTTTCATACTTATCCAAGAATGGCTGATGATCAAAATCCAAACTTTTTCAAACTGTGTCAGACTCCTGCAATGTTTTCACCTCTGATTTTATTGAGTTGGTACGATAATACTTAAAGTCACACCATTTTTAATATCTGTAAGGAATCAAATTGTAGCGGTACTAATTACTTCCATGGTACTGGAGTGTTAGACTACAAAATATTTTTCATTTGAGAAGATTTAGCAAGATTATGCTGATGACTTGTGTCGCTAAAACACATGCAAGGCAAAGGAAGCATTACTGAAGAAGAGGAAAACTGGGCTTGTTCTCTTGTTTCTTGGAGACTCTCATCCAAAAGGCTTCAGTTCTGAACACAGTTTGAAGTAAGGGGCTCATTAGTTGTGGTCGGGAAAATCACGATAAAAGTCCACAGATGTCACTAAATATGTGCATTTCAGAGGAAAATGCAGGATAACTAACTTCAAGAACTCTTATTTTCCCACTGCCATCACACTCCACAGGTATGGGTTGGTACATATTTGCAAATAATTTGATCTATGCTATATTTGCATTGCCTATATTTTATTTGTGCTGTTTGTGTAACATGTACATAAATGTATTACTTTTACCTTACTAATGGTATTTGTAGATAACATTTTGCCATGTTTGTAAGGTTATTCCTTTATTTTTCACCTTGTTTAAGTGACATCTTTGCAGACAACAAAGGAAGTTTTTTATTCTAAATGGAATCGTGTTTATGCTAATTTTCTAACTTGAACTCAAAGACTCTACTGGTAAGTGAAAAAGACAGATTAACTGGTGTATTTTGGATTGACTCGATCTATCAGTGACGTTCCATAATTGAAGAGACGAGAGCTAACTGTTTGGTTGGTGGCAATAAAAACCAAGTGAGCGATGGCATGTTTGTGATTAAAAGAGGGAGGGAATCTTTGCATCTGCAGCGAACACACACTTCCCTACCAACCAGTGAAGAACACCACCCACTCATCACTGTGCAGTATGTACAGGACTGTGTTCTCCACCTATGAGTTACTATGCTGCTAGACTTAACTGTGTCTATCTTTGTGCTGTTACACAACAAATGACTAAAAACAGGCCAGATATCCAACAGTTACACAATGCGGACACCGGGACTGCCCACAGAAATCCAAATGTACATATTCTTTACCATCTTCTCCCCTCTCATTAAAATAATCCACCACTCAGAGCTGACAGAGACCTCTACGTGTTCACCCTGAGCCTGGCAACGTAGCGCGCGCGGTAATTTACAGTGGGAAGATCAGGACTGACCTCCGCCAGCTGCCTGTGGGACTGTGGTCAATTGAAAGAGTGATTATAGCAGCTTAATCCCAGATGATCTCTGCCTCTAAAAGCCACTGCAGCAGAGGAAAAAATGTATGACTGCAGCTCCGAAGTGCAGAGCCTGATGGGTTGGACATGAAGGAGCAGAGACGTTTAATCAGAGAAATGATTGGACGATCAGACTGTTAACGAGCCCAACATCAGTGCATTGATGCACTTTTATTCGTCCATGAAGTCTTGATTGTTGCTTAATGGTTTGTGATTGATATCTGTGTAGAATGGGAGATAATGGCAGCTTGGTGTTTTGAGAATTGAACAAAAATTATGTTTTGTAATGCTATGAGGTAGAAGAAAGGCAATGAAAAGTTTAGACATGAGATATACATTTATTTTGACTTTTAGTTGCAATAGCATAATATTTTACTATGCATGACTTGTTGTTTTTCTATGGTGGAAAAACAAATTATGAATGAAACACTATATTATCCATATTAGCCGTCCGCCTTACCTAACATAGGTCGTAAGCAGGACTAGAACTGCTATTATAATTATTCAAAAGACATTTAAATTGTGACATGTAACATCAATTTTGATATGCCTTGTTTGTTTAATTGTGTAGCACAAATAAGCCACTTTATTATCTTTTTTAAAAATAATAATAATCTGATTTTGGCTGCCACTGATGGCTTTTTCCCATTTATTCTGACAGTAAGTAGAAAGGAAGTGGGGAAATATGCGGCAAGGGTACCGAGGTTGGGAATCGAACTCGGGATAACTGTGACGATGACGATGGCCTCCGCATCGCCTCCACCCACTACGCCATGACGCCCCATGCTAGATTTTTTTTAAGGTTTATAACATTTTTGTTCTTATAATCTTTCTGAAGTCTATCAAATCTCACACTAAACAAACAGAACATCATGCTGTAATTTTACAAAATAGAAAAATGTTGCTTAGCACACAATGCAAAACCAAAAAGATTTATCACATCTTCTATCTCGAAGGTGTGGTTTGTCATTTCTGACTCTGTTAGAGTTGTTCTTGATGGATTCTGAAGTGATGTCTGAATCTGAGCTACGCTTCCTCTGAAGGACATGCATCCAGAGGAGGAGTCATCAGGAAGGACAGATCAACCAATCTGGGGCAAACGTTAAACAACTCAAGATAAATGGATTCTACTTCTCTCTCTAAACCAGCTCTTGTAGATGACAGAGACTCCTGTTAGTTTTATCCGGGTCAACAGTTTTTTTTTTTGAGGATTGCAACCGTTTCCCCTTTGAAATATATAAATTTGCGCACCATTTCAAATATGTCATAGTTTCACACATTAATAGTCAGTATGAATGTTTATGGTTCATTGTGGATCACCTTGAAGGTATAAGGATTTCTAAACAAATTGAGAATATCTACCTTTATAAAATGTTCTCTCCAACTTTTCACATTTCATATAAATATATGGGACAGTAATAACATGAAAAATGTCTTTTAGTTTTTAAAACCAGCTCCCCTCTTTTGAAGAAGGCCTGTTTTGACTGAATCTAAAGTTCACCGAAGGCAATCAAAGTGATGTGGAAAAAGTGACGCGTTACCATATGCCTCCCTCTTCCTGTCTGTTGTTTGTCATTATTTTTATTCTCTTTAATTTTGCTCAGCCAGATCCTTTCCTCCCAACAGGACGCTTTGAAATCTGAAATTCCTTTCTGCCCTCTAGCAGCGAAAGCGTCTCACATTCTGCACTCATTTAAAGTCTGTGTGAGGTTTGGGTTTCACGCGGGTTTCCACTGGCCTCCAGTCCCATAACCCGGCATTTGAGAGGATGCCACGCTCACTGGCTCTGCTGGCAGCATGAAGCGTTGGCTGTGATGACACTGGCAGATTAAGTGATAGTGTATGCAAAAAAAAAAAAGAGAGAGAGAGAGAGGGGGGATAAAATCTCAGCATTTCATATCTGCAGCAAAGGTCAGAGAGCCGGGCCCTCCCAGCCTCCATCTGATTTTACAGTAGCCACAGAAATACAGATACACCCAGGCGCTCTTAATCTGAACAAATATAAGCTCACAAATCCCTTCAATGTCCCTCCTTTGAGAGATAAAGAGAGAAAGATCCTGATTACATTCCCCTTCATTTTACTCAGAAAAGCTCCTCAAATCAGCAGGAGTCATTCTTTGTGACTGTTTGCTGCTGCCTGACACTTCAGGACTGGCTTTGGTTTATTTTTTATATAAACTCCACAAAGGAGAATCATTGCGTTTTGATATATTCCAAGAGCTTTAAGATCTCGTTTTTTTAGCAATTTTGATGCCAGACTTCCTCGGGCCGGACGTTTCAGATCTCCAAGAGTCTCTCAAAAATAGCACTGCCTTGTTGTTTTCTTTTCAAACTCAGAGGTAGATGGAAGCAGGTAAAAAAGTGAGCAGAGCAGAGGCGGAAGAGCAGTTTTAATCAGTTCGACTCAGGTAGCCCGGATCCGGATCCGGATTAACGATGTTTGCCAGCCGCGGTGCCAGCGGAGGAGGCAAAGGGGGGAAATACTCCGTGGAGGACCTCTATGGCATCAGCAAGAAGCCCAAGGCGTCCGCTTCTTCAACGAGCATCGTTGCCAAGACTGGAACCAAGAGCAGCAAGACCCCAGCGCAGAAGAGCGAGTCGGAGGCCTTGGCGTCCCAGATCCTGGAGGCAGCCCACCGGCTGGTGGAGCGACGGCGACTGGAGCTGTTCCTCAGGGAGTGTGGCCTGTCCCTGGCTGAGTGTGAGGCTGAGCGCTCGGCTATGCCATACAGGTGAGAGGCACAAGCACTGAGACATTAATGTTGCAATGAGTGAAAAAAACAACTATATTTGCAGATTTTTTTTCTTTCTCTCTCTCTCTTTACTGGTGACCTAGAAAGAAATGTTTGATGTTGTTTAAGAGCAGAGAGGCCACTGAGTAAATGTGGCTGAAACCACAGAAGATTCTGGCTGCTGTGGATCGCTAATGGGGCTCGTGCATGAGTCAATGTCTAATTTGACCTCCAACGACGGCCTCATTGGGTCAATATCATCGGTGCAGAAGTTCATTGTTAATGATGCGTGCGCGTTGGACAGCACCAGGCAGGGATTAGTTCGTTACGTGGCTCTTTCTGTTTAAAGTGCTCAGATTAAATGGGATGTGAAAGCCTGCAGTTCTGTGTCACCCTGGAATGAAAAACAAGATTAGAAGATACAGATCCACAGCAGCAGGGCGTATGTCACCTCACTGGTGTGTTTTGCTTACATTGCCTTGCAAAAGTATCCACATCCTGTAAAATGTTTCCCCATTTTGTCAAGTCAGTGCAATTACATCTACAAGTCTTTTGAGGCATGTCGCTAACAATTTTGCACATCTAGAGACTGAATTGCTCATAACTCTACAATATTCTACACTATAGCCTTGTACTGGATATTACTGTTATTGTTAATATTATTTTTTTTATATATCGTTTTTAATACTTTAAGAATTTTAAATCTGTTGCTGTTGTTACACCTGAATTTCTCCTCTGCGGGACAATCAGGTCTGTTTCTATTCTATTCTGTTATTCTAACTCAGATGGACAGCAGCTGTTAGCATTGATGTTGCTGCAACTTTCCAAGTAAATTTAAGCCTGTACTTTGACCGGGCCATTCTAACTAATGATCTCTGGAGGAAGGCGTACCTCCACCTCCAGGTCTCAAGTCTTTCTCAGTATTTACCTCCATCCTCCTACTACCTCTGACCAGCTTCCCTGTTCCCCAGCTGAACAAAAGCCTCCCCATAGCATGATGCTGCCTCTACTATGCTTTGAATTGGGCAAAGGTAATTGGTTGCACAAGATTTCATTTCAGGATTTCAGCATAAAGGAGGACTGAACACAAATCCGACTACACTTTTTAAGTTGCATAAATCTGTTTCCTTCTGTTTCAGAATGATGCACTCAATCCCAATAAAGTAAAATGAGGTCTTTGATTGCATCATGACAATTGTAATACGTAATATGACCAAAGGAACAAGTCGCTGGATACAAGCAGCTGTAATGAGCTTCCTCTGCAGGATTCAGCCTTAGAGACGATGCAGAGCTTCATCATCCTCAGGGAGCTCAGAGCAAACCTGCTGCTCCTCTGAAAGGAGTCAGCTGAGGAAGTTTAAATATCTGAGGAAGCAGCCTCCAAGGTTCCCATCCTTTGAGTTTTAGATTTAATAATATAACTCGTGTCACGATATAGCTGAAACACTTTGGAAACCTGTCATGTCACCTCTAGGTGGCAGTGTTGGCCATGGTTGACGACAACACACAGGCGAACAATTAATTTTAGGTCTTTAATACAAGCAGTCATCCCTTACATTTTTCATATTTGTTTTCCGTTTACTCTCGGTTTATTCAGGATGGATGAGGCATCAAATAGTATGAAAGATTCTTTTTATTTCTGTGCTGAATTATAACTTGACAGAAAGGTGAGTCCTTTTTAAAGAAAAACAAGACAGATGCTGGTTATTATCCTCTCTGGTAAGAAAGAGTCAATTCAAGAAACCTACATTTTAAACCAACAGTAACAAGTCCTAATGCATCATTTCATCTTTGAAAGTTGGACATTTTTATGAACATAAAGCATTATTTACTGTCCTTTATGACTATATGGATCAGTTAATGATCAATTAAACTACTAGAGAGGCTTAAAAGGTGCAATTTATTCTTGAGGCAGATCAGAAAAGCTGTACAGGAAATTTGTCTCACACATCATACAATTTCTATTTTTAAACAGAGGCTATCAACCCTTAAAGGAAAAACAGAGCTGGGGAATTTGATTGGTTCAGGTTGTAGCCACCTGCGAATGAGAAACAGCCTCACCTTTCAGGTCGGCCTTTCATCTCTCATTGAGACTTTGAAGTTCCTGGAGAATAACAGTTAAAAAAAAGAAACACCTTTGTAATGAGCACTGATGCTGAGACAGCCTGGACACATGCATTAATAATACACACTTGTCCACATTACTAAACCTTCAACCGCATGTGTCAAACTCAAGGCCCGTGGGCCAAATCTGGTCCACCACAGCTGTTTATGTGGTCCTATAAAAACAAAAATAGAACTTCGAGACAGCAGTTGTGTGGTTAAATATTATTTCATCTGTCAAATCAAATCAAATCACTTTTGGCTTGTATATTGCCAAGTTACAGCAATTAATAAATAATTGAAGTACTCATTGAATATATAGAAAGCTATACTATTTCTATTTTGTGAAATATATGCATTATTTTAACAGTTTAGGCAGTTTTATTTGTACATTTTGCCACAACTGACTCTTCACGATTTTGTTGTGGCTCTAAATGAAAAAGAAGTTGACACCCCTGCTGTGAGCCATGCATTTTTCTGCATATGGATAATGCATATCCATGTATACAATGTTTTTTCACAGACTATTAGCGCATGTCAAATATATTTTCTCTCAAATGCAGATCCACAACCTTAAAATTGACCGAAAGGGCAGAAGGAAATCCCAATATTTAAACGAACAATCAATCAAACTTTATTTATTGAGCACTTTTGGGTGAAATGTTGTAAATTAATCATAATTTATTACGATATCCTCCTGAAAACAGCCCTGTTGAAAATGGAGCCGTTGTTATTGCTGTATGAAGTGATTGAAAGAAGAAACAAAGACATGGTCAATGTGATGATGAAGGTTCCAGGTGATTATTTGACCTTTTAACAGACACAACAATCGCTGAACCGTTTACTTTTTCTAAAACCATCATAGTATGAGGTCTGTACACCTGGAAACCTGCCCATCCCAGCTTCTACATGTCCCCAAATGAGTCGATCAGAGTCCTACATCCAGCTGACTGCTCAGTGCCTCACAATCTGCTCTGGGGCTACAAACGGATTTAAAACAAGAATTCACCACATGTAGGAACTAATGAATCCAGGACTGACATTTTTCCCCAAGGACTTAGCAGCCAAGGTTTTAAACACAGACTCAGAGGGACTACTTCCACTCCCTGGGCAGCTAATAACCCATCGGTTTGAGATTAATTTGATGATACATACAGTAACACAAAGTGATATGTAAAGCTTAGACAGTGCACTTCAAATAAAGACGTGTAAAGCCTTTAAAAAGTTGGCTTCTACTGCAGTAGGATAACTTCCTAGAGGAAAATGTATGTAAGCTTCGTACTGCAGTAGCTGTCTCCACAAAATCATTCCATGTACCACAAATGGCCTGCGGACCTCATGTTGGACATCTTCTATCTATAGACAAGTTTACTGCAAGCCTTGAAAATGTTATAGAAAAAATTGGGTCGCACAAAATATGTAGGAGTGCCAGTAGTTATGAAATGAATTGAAACCTCAGACAGAAAAAAAACTTGTTAAAAACACATTTTAATTGATACATTTTTACTTGACTAATCAAAACAAGGGCTCGGTTTTTCTTACATTTAATAGGCGTGAGATTTTTCTACTATGACAAGATTATTTATTTGAATCCAAAATTTGTTCCTGCTGTTTTGCTTTAGAGCCTGGGTGTGGCAGAAAAATTTAAAACAGGGAGCCACGTGTGGAAAAACCAAGATGAGAGCAAAAAAAAGGGGGTAAAAAACAGAATAACTAATGTCATGTCAGGTCCTTTGGGAGTGAATGTGACAGATTTTGTAGTGGTGGGGGGGCACACGGTTGGGAACCATTAATTTGGCTCCAAGATGTGAAGAAAGAAGTGTTGTCACAGCAGTAGCAACACAGATTGTGATGAAAAATGTAGAGAGTCCACCCGGGAGGAGAGACAGAGACTGAGAGAGAGCAACGCACAGAGTTACCCACCAAACCATCACACTGCTTCTGTGTCGTGAACATTTTGGCGCTTCTGCAAACGGGAAGAAAAGGGGCTGATTCTGGGACTGACAGAAGAAAACTGAAGGAGAGTCGACAGGCGGGATCGACGCCTTAAAAAACCGCCTGCTGCAGCTGTTTTTTTTTATTTTGGAGGAGGTGTGTTTGTGTGTGTGTGTGGGGGGGGGAGGCCAGTATGCCGGCATTTTTTTCTTATCCGTGCACCGTGAGATTCTGCCGCCACGCAGGAACCCCCCACTGCAGCCGCTGCCGGTATATGAGCAACTTGATGCGCTAAAGGTAACGCCGCTGAATTTCGCTGCCTATTTTCTTTCCTTGCATCAATTTGGTGCTGCGTGAAGCGATGATGATGATGAGGATGATGCTGCATCGGCGGGCTTTGAATGTGTGAATCCTGTACGGGACTCTCCTCCTTCGCGATGTAAATTGGAGCCACTAAAGTCAATTTTTTTTTTTGTTTGTACCCCCAGCTCTGCGTTAATTACAGTGACAACAATAAAAAGATGCCCTTTTTTGACGCTTGGAGTGAGGATGCCAGTGGCTGTGATTGTGTCTCTCCTGCTGCGGCAGCTCCTCAGCTCAAGACAGACTCAAGTAGCCTTAGCTGAAGAGAAAAACAGCAAGCTGGCAAGTGCTGTATCACCCAACACAAGCCGAAGGAGCCGGTGCATGAATGTGGGGAAGGGCATCCATCACAGCACAGCGCAGGGGCTTCCTAGGAACCGCCACATCCCCACATTCGTCTGAGGACCGCTGAGAGATTACAACCCCCTCCTGATGGTTGTTGGAGGGCAGCCCCGATGCATCTTGTGCGTGTGAAAACTCTCAGAGTCCACCTTTGCCAGCTCTGCATCAACAGAAAGGAGACAGAGCAGACGGTAACTCGGCGTGTGTCATGTTAGAGGCTGGACTCTTGCCTGCTCGCACCAGCTCTCTGCCAAAATCTCTGACCTGCCCTGTCTGAGCCCTTTGCATGAGCATCTCTGCACTGCCACAACAGAACCAGTGGTTTGTAGACATTACTGGCCATTTTACTCCGCTCCTCACGCTCCTCCAACAACAATAACAGAAAAAAGGCTCCCCACGTCTCTGACTGTCGGCGCAGCACAGAGCAGAGGTCAGGATGCAGGTCTCCTTCGCATGCACTGAGCACAACCTGAAGAGCCGCAGTGAGGACCGGCTCTGTGGCCTTCGCACCGCCCCACCTCCAGGAGGAAGCAGTGGAGGAGTCGGTGGAGGAGGTGGCGGTGGTGGTGGAGGAGGAGGTGGCGGTAGTGGATCGGGAGGAGGTAGCAGCGGAGGAGGGGGAGGAGGTGGTGGTGGACAGGGGGGTAACGGTAACCACGTCTCCCAAGGTTCGGTGAAGAACAGGGATGGCCCCGGGTCCCGGCAGACTCCACAGGGCCATGCCCACATGAAGGAGGCCATCGGGCGGCACACCAACATGAAGTACAGGTGAGTATGGGCCACAGGAGCAGAACTGAGTCTTCACGGCTGGAGGCTGGGTCTGAACACAGAGGGAGCGATTAGGGACAGTACTTCCAATTTTTCTTAAAGAACTATAATTACCACCACTCAGAATATCTCCTTCTATCTTCCTCCTGTGGGTAGTTGTTGATTGCTACGATGATGGCAATGGTGGTAAGAGTTCATCTTTAAATCAGCGGGTTGCTGGTTCAATTCCCACTCTGTCCACCTCTGTCAGATGGTAGCTGTGGCTACTATCCAGTAGCTCACCACCATCAGTGTGTGAATTGGTGAATGACTGAATGTAGTCTAAAGTGCTTTCAAGTCCTCTGGCCTTGATAAAGTGCCATACGAATCCAGAACATTTACTAATACAAGGGGAAACCATGAATACCATCTGTGAGTCCATCCAGCAGTACTTTCCTGCCACCTTACACATCAACTCTCCTGACCAAACCCAGTCTGCTAAAGCAGCACATATACAGTACAGACCAAAAGTTTGGACACACCTTTCTAATTCAATGGGTTTTCTTTATCTTCATGACTATTTATAAGGCAAGAAATCCCACTTATTAACCTGACAGGGCTCACCTATGAAGTGAAAACCATTTCAGGTGACTACCTCTTGAAGCTCATCAAGAAAATGCAGAGTGTGTGCAAAGCAGTAATCACAGCAAAAGGTTGCTACTTTGAAGAAACTAGAATATAAGGGGTATTTTCAGTTGTTTTACACTTTTTTGTTTAGTGCATATTTCCACATGTGTTATTCATAGTTTTGATGCCTTCAGTGTGAATCTACAATGTCAATAGTCATGAAAATAAAGGAAACTCATTGAATTAAAAGGTGTGTCCAAACTTTTGGTCTGTACTGTATATATATATATATATATATATATATATATATATATACACAGTATATTATGTATACCTTTTTCAGTAAAAGAATTGTGAGCATCAGACCCTTTGCTTCCCGACGGTAGTGTTGGAAAACTGTCTTTGGTGGAGAGGCCCTGCTTTGACTGATGTTCATATCTGACTGATAACTATTGACACCTTCACAAGAAATGACTGGAAGGGTTTCCAGTTTTTTCTCAGCCAAACTACGTCTATTTTACTTTAGTTATGTTGGTTGATTCTGTATCTCTCTGTAAGCCAACCGTTTTGGTTACTTTGCCTTTTTTCTATCAAAATATGTGGATATTTTGTAAAAACCAAAAAAAAGCTTTTAGACACCAAGCTCAAGGTTGTGAAGTGAGGGACACCCTGGAAAGGTTACTAGTCAATCACCAGGCAACAAAGAGACACACAGGACAAACATCCATCCAAGCACATAATCACAAAACAATCTAGAGACACCAAATAACTCAACACTCGTGTTTTTGGATTGTGGGACCTTTTGGCTGCGAAGCAAAAGTGCTACAAACCAATCATAAATGTTGTTTAAATAGTCCTTGTCCTCCACTTCCAAACTGACTGAGTTGGCTATTTTGCAAGTGGGTATGGTTTGTGCAACAGCACTGAAAATTGTCTGTTCCTGTGTGTTTTCTGACTCTAAAGACTTAGTGAAAATCATGGACTGATAAATCTGGCAGTCAGTAAATGCTTTGCAGTAGCAAACTCTGAAACTTTACACAGTTCACATCCACTAACACTAACTTTGTTTTTAGATAAAGCTCCGCCCCAAGAAAATTAGTGAACATAATAATTTACTTACTAATAGGTGATATGTAGCACATTTAATATCTAAACCAAGTCAAATATGACTTTTTTTGTAAGGTAGATTTTTTTTCTTCCTCTTACATGTGACCCCAGTCATCTCACATCCACATTACTTAGCTTCAAACTTTCAAACTTAGTATAAAATAAGTTACAAAATAGATGCAGTTTTTTAGCTAACTCCCTGTTTTGGAACCAAACCTAAACAAAAATACAAATTTCCCATGAAAAAACTGCTTGAATAAAGACAAATTTGATTTGATTTCCTAAAGTAAACTACAAAAAGTCAGTTTTGGTAGGAGGAGGAGATGTTTTTCATTTTGTCTTGGTGCTGAATTCCTGATTTTAAATTGCTCTCTGTGTGACCATTTACTGTTTCCTAGTTTAGTAAGCGACATAGTAATGTCCAAATACCTTTACTAGAAGGACAACTCACACAGTGAAAGAATGCTGCCAAAGTATTTCTCCCCAAAACAAAACAAACTCCAAAACCAATTGGATTAATAGTTTAAATCCCAGTACAAGACAACACAAAAAGGTCAGAGCATATTTAAGATATTTAAAAGTCTAAAAATCAAATTATTTTTAATTTAAGACATTTTTTAGTTCCAACCAAATCATGCTTACAGGTGATAAGCTCAAGCCTTTTTGTCTCCATTCCGATCCGTCTTTTTGCTCAGGTGAGCCTGAGGTGAAATGTAACCAATTTGCCTCTGATTACCTGCAAGCGCCACCTACATATCTCCATTAGCTGGATGAGAAGCAGCTCTCAGAGTGAGGCACTTTCTCTAACGTTAAAATATGACATGAAAACCTAGAAATGCTTACGCTGATGGACGTAAAAAGCATAATCCACAGCAAACAGCCCCCTTGACTTAATGCAGATCTCGCCCTGGCCTCTCGCTGCAGATTAATACAAATCCTTACAGCAGTAACAGCTTTTTGCAGCATCTCTCCGGGTCACTCAGCTTTGACAGCATTCCTTTCTCATAAAGCAGCACTTCAACTGAGCGCCGTCTGCACGGAAAACCTTAGTTGCAAAATCCAGCTCTGAGTCATGAAGGAGGAACGACATTTTTTGACGAGATAAACAGCACGGAAGGCCTTGTTCGTGTCTGATTCGGTTCCGTTTGACGGATTTGAGCCTTCGCCGTGATAAGAACAGCAGCTCATGCAGCTTTGATGCGCAGCGGGTTCTTAAAGGGGTGTAAGACCCATTCGTACGGACGTGCATCCAAAAAAAAAAAAAAAAAAAATCAAGCATGCAGAGTGATTCAGAACCCAGTTCATGCGTTTCGTTCAGTTTGACTGGAACAGTCAGTAACTCGGAGAGTTTTAATGACCTGTTTTTCTAGTAATCAGGTTGATTGAATTCCTGCCATTCTCTTCAGGCAATTTGGTTCATTTAATTGGATGCCTTAAAAGGGAATGAGGCTCAAAACAAAACTGGGATATCTCCTTCAGTGGCTCGTCCTTTTTAGAACTGCACTCGCACTTTCTGATGTCGTCAGATTATTCTGCTTTCTTCAAAGGAGTGTCACTAATAGGGAGCGCAGCGGCACAATAAGTCTATACAGCATATGGACAGCGAGGGTTGCCATTGGCAACTCCCCAGGCACTCCTTTAGGGTTTTTTTTTTTTCCTCTTTTATTCTCTCTAATCAGTGAGCGTGGCTGTCGTTCTTATCAGCCCACCTTGCTACTGAGCCCGGTCTTAGCTCCAGCATCATCAGGCTGTATTCCAGATGAGGTGGATATTAAAATCTCCTCGACGAAGAGCGCGCAAACATGTCCGCGCACTGCTCAGATGAGACTGTTAGTTTGTTTCTGAGCCGATCTGGGAGGGCAGCCTGGCGTGACGCCGATTGAAGCCAAACGAGAGCAGAAGTGAACAGTTGGTAGTGAATTTTGATCTAATCCCAATTTCCAGATGGCTCACATCTTTGCCTCCACTCACCCTGTTTGACTACATGTTTTCTAAGCCACTTCCTACATCTGATTAAACTCGCTACTCGTCACTCACCGGCAGGTGACAGACGACGGGCCCTGCTGCCTGCCGTAACTCCCATGAATCCCTGCAGCCCTTGACTCCAGCTTTCTTACTGTGAAATGCAGCGTTCTGGTGTTTCTCTCTGTGAGTGTGTTCAAGTCTTCCTGTGATGTTCTTGAGTCAGATTCCTCCCAGGGAAACGTGGGCTATGCAAACCTTATTTTTTCACCTACAGCAGTGGATTGAAGACATATTCATAACTCTTAAGCCTTTTCACATTTTGCCAGATTGTAACCACAAAGGTTTGTGTATTTTTTAAGGGCTTTTTGGAGATTATTTACATTTCCATGACAGCTTTTTAAAGATCAATAAGATACTACAAACTCTTAACGTCTATGGTATATAGATTGGAGTTGGTTTTGATATTGGCGTCGGCTTTAATCTCTAGATTTAAAGATATCTATCAACTCTTTCCAGCATTTTTGCAAAACCTTTAATTTACATTTTTTTTGGAAAAACATTTGTTGCTCACTCCTGCTAGTAATGCCTGTTTGAACATCTTTTTCCTGTCTGTAAATTGCCGATATGCAGAATAGCCTGTTGTGCCGAGGTTCCTAACAGATGTTGGTGAGTTAATGGCTGCCGGGCAAATTGTCGTCGCAGCAGCAGTCATCTGCATGCCTTTACATTAAGGCGGGAGAAAAACACAGAGTTTATGTGAGTAGCGAAGCATTCAACATTGTAACACGCAAAGAACAAATGAAAGTCGAACATAATTCAAGCGTAAATAATGTTTGAAAGAACTTCAGAACATCAGAAAAGATTAAAGATAGACAGACATCCGACCGCTGCGTCGAAGTGTGAGGTCTTTGCCTTCCGTGCAGCAAAATGTGCTCACAGTTTCTCAAATGAATATTTTAGTATTTTTGAATAATCTGCCTCCAAGTGGTCTATCACAATGTAACCTGTTCTGACATTTTAACCTTCAGTTCCTTAGAAAAAGTGTTCATAACCCTGGGACTTCTCACATTTTATCAGGTTACGACCTCAGCGATTTTTATTTGAACATTTAATGATTAGACCAAACAAACACTAAAGAGTACTTTAAAATGTCGCTGCGTAGGGTCATTCACCCAAGTTTTGGTGTCATCACAGCTGCAAGTCTTTTGGGTCAAAATGAGAGGCTCTGTTCATAAAAACATGACTTTAAGGAAGTAATATACTTCTACTAGCTTCACTCATAAACACATCCAGCTTCAAGTTTTGCTACAAAGTCTTTTAAAACCTCTGCCAAGTTTCTTCCAGATATTTCTCATATTTATATTTGTCTATCAAATCTGAGGAGAATCATCTCCACAGCATGATTCTACCACCACTGTGTGTCACAATGAGATCGGTGAAGTGCAATGTCACTTTCCTACCACAAAGCATATTGGATGTAGGTGAAAAAGTTTAATTATTGTCCCATCTGACTAAAGCACCTTCGATTATATGTCTCCAGTGTCTTTGGGAATGCACAACTAATTAGGCTGTAACTTTATTACTTGGGTTTCATGACGGTAATGGAGTCTTACAAACCTCTGAAGTCTGTGCAGAGAAGCCGCAGGTTCTGAGATTAAATTATACACAGGTGAAATGTATAGACTTCTGAATTTAGGTAATTTCTGAAGTCATTTTTTATTTAGGGTTGAATACATATACACACCACATTTTTATTTGAAAAGTTAAATGTTGAAAACAATAGAAGTTTGTGTTCACTGCATTAGGATAGAATGATGGGGTTATATTTTACAAAGGTTACAATATCTCATCTGTTTCACCTTTATATATTCAGTTTCATCTGGCAGTAGATCATCACTAAAGTAAAATTTGATCAATTTTCTACAAAATAGTTTTAAAAAAATTGTTCTTCCTTCCTTTTTGCCACAATCCTACTAAAATGAGGACAGAAATGTCCACTGAAATGCCGCTTGCATTGCATAAAGTACATGTGAACTGTTAGTATTAGTTATAATATGTCACCGGAGTAGCAACATACTATAAGTAAAAGTGTTTTTTTTAAGTGATTATAACACAGTTCAAGCAATACTCATTTACTTACAAGCCCTGATGGTAACCTAATAAATCCCAAGCACTCGTAACCTCCCCCCCCAAAAAAACCCAGATTCATTTCATATAGTAGAGTCGTCATCATCATCATTATAAATTAAATTGTAATTAAGCAATCTGGCCTTGTATTGTTCCAGTGATTAATAATCAGAGGGAAACAAATACTTCGTGTGGCTTACAGATCACAGAGTGCAGCTGCTGGAGCTCTGACCTTCAGCTCTCCTCTCTCTTCCAGTCTCTGGGTTTTTGTAGCCGAGTTTCCAGTTGGATGAACAGATTAGTGACTCACCATGAGGGCTAGCATGTCTCAGGCGAAGCCCCCACTGTATCTTAACTTGCTTCATTTCAGCCTGGCACGTGGTCAAAAAAGGACCCGACTTATGAGACGTTTTCTTTTTTCCTTTTCTGCCCACTTATTTTTGTCACCTGCAGTTAAATCCTAATCCCAATCCTGAAATTTCTCATTTTAAATCATTTACCCGAACAGTGCTTTGATTGCCTGTACTTTAAGACGTTCAGCATGCTTGTGTACTTGAAGAAGTACATGAAAGCAGATAACTTAATCCCCTCAAAATGTGAGGCGACCTCTGGGTCAGCGTTGTTTGACGAGGGATGGATTTGTCAATAATTAACTGCTGATGGTCGTCAGCAGGGCTGCTCTGGACCGCCACCATCATAATCAGAGCCAGAAAATACTCATCACTTCCACTGAATTAGCGGTTTTGTCAAAGTCAGACATGGATGTTTTCCTCCGTTCGGATGGGCTCAGACAGGGATTTAGAAATTAAGTTTTAACATTTTATTTATCAGCTTAACCTTGAACATGTTGTAGATGACTGCTGTCTGTTTTATAAAGACATTTTAAAAAGTTCATATTTGCTTCTTAAGCTGAAGGATGTGGTTTAAAAACTGTATTTCACTTGGACTCACAAGTGAAATTTTTCTCGTTCAAGGTTGGAAAAATAAACAGGAAGGACTCCTGAAGTCATAACTCCAAGTTAGAAAGTCATTATTCTTACCTCAGAATCCAATATGGCTGCCAAATATTTAAAATGTAGCAAACACCAGTGATTCATCATTTGTTTGTACTTCCTATGGTTTATATTTCATTAAATCTACTTGTAATGTTACTGTACAACCTATGCTAAAACAGTTAGCTATTGAATATATTAATTTCAAAGAGCATCATTTGTAGCTAACATTTAGCCTGTTGCTCTTCTCTGTGGCTGCATATTGCTAGTAGCATTTAACCTTTTTGTCCCAAATAATATTTTTAGAACCAAGTGCCACCCAACAAGCACCAACCTAAGAACTATTTCCCTGTTCAAGACTTATATTCATAGCATTCACTTATTTTAAGACGCGGGCTAACAGCAACTGTATGGCGGTTTGCATTTGTGGCCTTTTTTAAACGGTAATCAGACAGGAAGTGGACAGAGAGAAGTGAGGATAAGGACAGGAGTCGAACTCGGGGTTTGGCGCCTGTCCTAATCACTGCTCCACGTGATGCCCCTGAGTTATTCCACTTTATGACGCGTCCATCATTTATTTAGAAGACAGTTTGACATGTTCAAATTACAGAGGTGTAGAGACTGTATGCAAAAAGCATGTCAGGAACTCCAAACATACCAGTAAATCCACAAGCAGCTGATTGAGAATTAAGAAATGGGATGTCCTGAACCTAGGAAACCATCAGAGGATGTTGGTACTTCAATTCCTCAAACATCTCACAACTGAAAGAGAGGAAGAACAACCTTTTCCCCAGAGACCGATGGATTGTGACGAGAGAAAGTTCTCTCTGAAGTTAGTCCAACGAAACAGGGTAGCTAACAGGACTCGATCATCTTTTTAGGGCTGAAACGATTCCTCGACTGATTCGAGTACCTCGATTATTAAAATTTCTCTAGAAAAATCTATCTGCCTCGAAGCTTCGTTAGCGCACCGTGTTCCGGCCGAGTCGTTATTCGTGTTGGGCAGCGCTCTCACTCCCCGCCTGTACGTTGTTGTAAGTGCTAGCAGCGTAATGTTTTCGGGTTTTCATCGATTTATGGGGACCAATAAGCATTCTTAAATTGCTTGGCGCAATGTTTGGGGTCCGACAGCGAATGGTGGGAAGAGCGCTGCTGGTGTATTTAGGCAGGTGAGCGGATAAGAACAGGAGAGAGAGAAAGAGAGAGAGTATTCTGATTACTCGATTAATCGTAAAAATAGTCTATAGAGTATTCGGTTACTAAAATATTCTTTTACAACAGCCCTACATCTTTTTTTTCCCCCCAAAGATAAAAAAGGCTATTGACATTAACAGATTATCTTGATATCCTGATTTTTTTTAATCTTTGCGCTTACATTGTACATTCCTAATCAATAAAATGTATTTTATAACACATTTCAGCCAGAAGGCAGTTCAAAGTGCTTTACATCATCAAAACACAAAAATAGTTAATGAACAATTGTCGTCTGAGGACCACATAAGGAAACACCTTGCATGGCAGCTTGAGGAAACATTTTCCTCTTGAGAAACTTAAGCAATGTCTGAATTCAACCTGACTTTAGACTCCTCAAAATAAACACAGAGTTTAAAATAAAACGAATCCAAAGCAGCAGAACAGTTTAAATCACTGAGGCTTAAGTAAACAACAGAAGTGAAGGATAAACTCTACTCCACTGGCTATTTTTCATCATTTTTAATTCATTGAGTTGTCATTTATGAGGTAGCCGTCTGGGGAAAATGACACATCAATGTATTCATCTTCCTCTGTCTGCCAGAAATCAAACAGCAGCTCAGGGTGGTGACCTTTTCACACAATCAATTTTATTAACTCTTGAACTTGTGGATGCGACTCTGAAATTGACTTAATGTTCCCTCCCCATCTTCAGCCAGAGACGGAGCCACACATGCATTTATTAACATGCTTTTTTTTTTTTTAAAGGTCTATTACCATAAAAATATCTCCCAATGCCAGGCAGCTTTAATAAATGTATTCTGAGCTGAAAGGAGTCACGACGACCGAGAAAATGTTATGGTTACTGTAGAATCGGAGGAGGGCAGCTGAGATTGTGTGTCGATGCCTGCATGCGAGGGAAAGTGAGCGATTTTTGGCCTTTTTCCCACTTGCTTCACTCTCAGCATGTGTATTTTATAAATAGTACAGACCCACTTGTAAAACTGTCTTTTGCACATCTCAGAATAAAATATCTTCACATTACACGCAAAACAAAAAAAACAAGTGTTCAGCCAAACAGTTTATAAATAGTTTGAGTTTTAAACAAAACCCTTGTGTCAGAATTTAACAGTCTAGTCCAGCCAATAAAATAAGTCGCCACAGAATCTGCTAAAGAACTGAAGAACTGGCTTTTTCTGTTTATTTTTGATGCTGCATTGTGTCAAAAAGGAATATTACTTTTTAGGAATTGTGTTATTAATTATATTGTATGGGTGGGTAGATAGATGGATGTATTGGACCAACACATAATGGTGCATAATTCTGAAATGCAAGGATTTTGATTTAAAACCAAACTTTAACTAAGCCATTATAGCACATGTGCATAATATGATATCTACGTTTCCAATTTAAATGCGCTGGGTGTAGCTTTAGGGTCGAGAACCTAAAACCCAGTGTCGAGTTTTTTAATCCCACTAACAAGTATCTAATTTCTCTGTTAACCTGCCCACCAATTTTTGTATTTTTCTGTTGAATGTGAGTCCAAATTATTTGAAAGAAATTCACATATTTCTTGACTTTTCTGAAGACATTATCTGAAATTTTCCAAAGAAAATGCAGCTTGGGAAACTGAAATACCCTAAGCACAACACGACTTGAAAACCAGTGGCTGACATTTTCAACGCAGCCAATGCAGGATCTGAGATGTTTTTTATCCTGTGATTAAATTACACTCAGATTCCAAGATACTGTGTTGTATGTTATATCTGAGAACTGGTTTAAAAAGGGCCTGACTGCAAATGCATGTCACATTTTTTTGGATAGTTCTGATTTTCTACCAATCTAAAGTATCTTCACATAAAATCCCCTGAATAAATAAAGTGAAGTTTTGCGGCTGAAATGTGACAAAATGTGGAGAAGTCCAAATTCAGAATCAACAGAACCGTGGCGATGTCTCCCCTCCTCCCATCTCTGAGTGGAGCTAATAAGTTTGAAACCCATGAACAGGTGGCAAAAAAAAAAAAATAAATAATAATAATAACATTTAGGATGTGAGAAAAAAATCTAATTTTGGGCGAACTGACCCTTTAGAGCTTGGAACACAGTGTTATTAAAAGACAACAGACTCTCCACCATCTTCCCACAGCTAGTGTTCAGAAAATGCTCATATAAGCACCAACACACACGCCCCTACACACACACATGGTTGTTATTAATATCTAGATGTGCTTCCCTCTGGAGAAAAGCCTGCTCAGCATGTGTGTGGCATTTTATGACAACTGCAAGGGGGGGAAAAAAAATCTCCATCATCTGCACCTAACCATCTGTATCCAGCACCTTCCTTCTGTCTGGGGTGAGAACTAAGTGTAAATGTCAGCACAGGTTAAAATGCTGACTACACCATGACAACGCACCTGTGTGTGTGTGTGTGTGTGTGTGTGTGTCTACTTTTCCCCCTGTGTCTCTTCCCTTTCCTTTTCCCTCATTAACAATTTATGCATGGAAGATCCAGGTCTTTGTAATCATCTTATTTGGAGATTGTGATTTGTGGCAGCAGGAAAGCAGAAATGAATGAACAAAAACAGGAGGAGAATGCAGGAAGCCACATTTCAGAGGCCACAGAGAAGCATCTGTGTGCCCTGCTCACGAGTGCATTCATGCGTGTCCACATGTAGATCTGTCCTTGCATTCCAGCGCAATTCCCAATGAGCGTGAACGTTCACAACTGTCAGCCTGCACATTAAGGATTTTGTTTGTTTTTTTGTTTTTTTTTTGGTGTGGTTTTCATTTTTCTTTTTTCAAAATATGGGCTGAGCAGTCTGCTGACGTGTGTGCGAATGTGTGCGCTGGTGATACAGTGGAAGAGGCATGACGGAGGTGGCGAGAGGAAAGGAGTGAGCATGTGTCTCTCCAGACTCTCTGATAGTAATTTAGCAGACTGCAGCACTGCAGAGAGCTGTGGAGTTAAGAGTGGGAGGAGGAGGAGGAAGAGGACGGTGGTTTTGTGTGTGTGTGCGTGTGTGTGTGTAGGGGGGATGGCGGTGGAGGGGTTAGCTGTCACAAACAGGAACAATGACGTCCTCCGCTGCCCAGAAACAAACAAACAAACAAAATAAGATTTTATGGGACACGGCAATCAAGACAGTTCGCCCAGTTCTGCATGCCATTGCATTCTGCTCCCGGCAACAATGCAATAACTCGCAACGCTCGGCAAAACATGCCACACACTCGCATCATGCACTCCCATCCTTAACGGGCGTATTGGATGTAAGCTTACAGACAAAAGAGAGACTTGCAGTTGTGTAACGGCTCTCTTGGATGCTTGACATTCTCCTAATGCTGACTCATGTTTTGTTTTTGTGCTTGTCGCACATAATAACCTTTGTGTTTGTCATTGTGGAGAGGTTTGAAGAGGAAAGTATGGAAAAAGGCTGGTGTTGTTATGCTTCGCCTGTGGAAGACAGCCCTGGGCTAAACAACAGGCTTCGAAAATGGAACACACCTTCCAGTTTCCCTGAAAGCTTCTCTCAGAACGACTACATGCACATTCAGCTTAGAAATTTAGCTACAAGAATAATAATGTGGGCTTTTAATTATGCATTTGAGCAGCTTTTGTGCCCCCCCAACAGTGAAATGATTTCACTGCAAATTAATTTTGGAAAGAAGAAACAATTTACTCCAGTTTCTCTAACTGAAAAAGTGTTAAAACTCTATGTTTGGTTCAACTTTCTAAATGTTGCAGTGTTGTTATAAATGGGCTTCTGACAGCATATCTGATTCTTCTCATCATCAGTGATAGGATTTATTTTTATTGGATGTTTTATTCTTTTATATAAACCCAAACATCAGAAGCATACCCCCCAAATTTACAACAGGGATTGGGCCATCCCAGATTGTTTTTTTCAGCCTGCTTTGTTTATCCCAAAAACCAATTTTGATGGATATTTGGGACCTTTCTCCTGCTGGAACACCAAACTGTTCCTCACGTTTATCTACAAGCAAAGTCCTGATAATGGCCTCATTATTTAACTCAGGTGTGTTGAAGGACAGACAGATCTAAAAGTTGCAGGACACCAGCCCTGGAGGACTGGAGTCGAAGACCTCTGGGCTAGACGGTTGAGACTTGGACCCAGGATGTTTGTAAAGGATGATGGTCCGAAACACACATGTAAACTGGTTATGGAATAGATAAACCTTGCTAACACTCGGGGTTTGACTCCAAACTCAACAGAGATTTGAAGTAAATATTGATGCTAATGACTTAAAGGTGGCTCTGTGCAAGAAAATCAACCGTTTGAAGATGTTTACCAGCATTTGTAATAAGAAGAGCGATCAAATATCCAGAAAGAACGGTGCTTATGGATGGATATTGTCACTACAACTAAACTTGTTCTCTGTTGCAAAAAAAGAACACTTCAAATGTATAATTATAAACCTCAAAGTAACATGACGTTCATTCTGACTGGCGTGACGCTGACGCGTCCTCCGTAAATAAACTCTTTGTAGCGAACGAGTCCGCTGATTTCCATCAGGAAGAACTGAATGTTTAGCTTAAAATCCATGCAGGCAGGGAGAGTACTTTATTTTACTGGGCTCACCATGCGGCCAGACACATGCAAAGAACGACACCGACCTCGCATCATACTGTTATGTGAGAAAAGGAAGGAATGAAGACAGAAAAACTCATTTAAAACAAATGAAAACATTAATAAATAACTGATCTGACATCTGGTTTGAAAGAAAAGCCACTTGTTTACATGAACTCCCTCAGTGTGAAAGAAGCAGAGCTGTTGTTGCCTGATGAACCAGAGCCAGATCACCATACAAGGATTTCGCGACGCACGAGGCCCACAAACACATTTCCCTTCATCAGTCATCCCCAACCTTTCACCTGCGCGGTATTTTGACGTGGCTTAATGCAATGGCGTAAACACTTTGCATCTGACACCCACACACGCAGAGCACATACACCGACAAATGCTGCACACGCAAACGCTTAGATATGCAGTGGGGGGGATGGCTAAAAATAGTTCCACGTCCAGCATTTAAAAATAGACCAGGACAATAAAAGCGGGACTCGTTTGGCTGTGTCTAAATGCTTTGACAGTCTGTCTGTCTGCATTTGGCCGTTTGTGCGCGGACGCAGGCAGACAGGCAGCGGAGGGGAGGAGATGAAAAGACGAGCAGCGATGAGTTTCACCACCGCAGTTCTGCTGTCCCTCCAGCTGGCTCCTCGGCTAATTGGGATGGGGGAGAGCGAGTTTAAAGGAGGAGGAACAGGAGGAGAGCAAGCATGAAGCCCACGTCAGCTTCAGCTGCACAGGCCGCTGTTTTAGATGCAGCTCTCTGCCTCTTCCTGCCAAGCCTTCAACACTGCTGTCTGGATAACCAGAGGTGGTAAGCTGGGTAATGTACTCCTCTATAGCTTATGGGGCATTTTGGGTCATTTATAGTAAAGACCAGAGAAGCTTTTAGCGGGAGCTGATCTCCAGCTCCCCCAAAGTGGTTTTAGTGACCCACACAACTGTTCACATATAACGAATAAAGGTCGCCTATTCAAAAATAATTAGGCAGAAGTATCAAATTTAACCTGAGGCAGGAGAAACTTTCACTTTAGCTGCAGAGGAAGAGTTCGTGCCTAGAACATGCATGCAAAACATGCAGTATTATGTAAAATCAACTTTTTTGAGGTTTAAGTGATGTTATGATGTTACTCCCTCATCAAAAACATAACTTTGATCCTTTTGTGTCCCATGGCAACCGCTCAGGATGCAGAAACGCTTGCTGTCACTGAGCTCTGCCCTGTGCTCCACCAGACTAGCAGCAGCAGCAGTTAGCAAACACCTGGTGAAGCTACGCATCTGCTAAGCTCATCAGCCGATGATAAAGAATAACTTCTCAGTGCAACGCTCCTCAGAACGACGCCAAAGCCTTAATGGAGGACCGCTGTTGTGATGACAAGCTGAAAGGAGTGTTGGAAAGAGCAGGAGCTTCTTAAAGAGACAGAGGCCCAATTAAGAGTTAAATTGCAAATTCAAATTTAAGTAATAAAAAGTAGTAGTATTTTTATAACAAGCGAAGGTAACATAGTTCAAGGTTTCCCAGAAAACTTGCTAAGCCCGGGGGTTGGTCTCCAGGGCAGTCATTCATCCAGCGTCAAGTCATGTTTCTGAGTTAAAAAGTGTTTAAAATTGATGGGAAATTTGGAAATGTCACTTGATAATTATGTGTTATTGGAAGATTAATACCTGAACACCAACTATAAAGTCTTAAAAATTGCTAACATTTAAAAAAAACTTAAATAAATAATCAATGATTAGTCTGGTGGTGGCACAAGTAAAGCTTGGTGACCCGCCAGGCTTATGATACACTGGCGGAAACTGATAACTTCTTGATTGTGCTCTAAAATACATTATACCACCCCTTTAAAGAAAATTATACCGTTGTCACATTTTTTAATTGTTTTAAGTGTTTTTCTCTCCTTTTCTCTCTCTTTCATCTAGTGAAGTTCATCAGTCAGTGATAATTGTTCTTTGTGAAGGGAAGATACCACAGTGAGACGTGGGTTTTACTTTGCTTAGGTCAGATGCAACATGTGATTAATGCTTGGACTCTGACTGAGTGAATCCAAAAAAACCTTGATTTCTTCCTTTCTCAGCTCTTCTGTGGATTTGTTTTTGTGCTTCAGATAGTTGTCTTGAATAGTTTCCAGCTGTCTTGAATAGTTTCCAGGTGTGAATAATGTTTCTCACTGCTGGATACAAACATTTTTTTGGAAGTGGATGTAGAAACCTTGCCAGATTGATTGGCAACAACATTTGCTTCTCTAAGATTACAGCTTTTTGGCATCAATTTACCATACCTGAATGCTCAAATGCAGGTTTTAAACAGGCAGTCTCACTTTTTGATGATCATTTTTAAAAATAAAGTTCAATTTTCTGCACCTGCCTTTATAGATTTTCATTATATGTTCTTTTTTTTCTTGCTTTTGGGTGTTGTCATGTTGTTCATCCGATATATTAAGTTTAGCTTTAAGACAAACAAATGATCAAAGAACTAAATGTCCACTCATTAAATGGTTTGTCACTGTGGGGTGTTTTGTTTCACAGGAACCTGGGGAAGTCGGGCCTTCGTGTATCCTGCCTCGGGTTAGGTAAGTTGGTTGGAAGGCACTGAAAAATTAATCTCTCTTTAAAATCCTCCACACCAACAAGCCGTCTCTTGCTATTCAGGCACCTGGGTGACATTTGGATCTCAGATCTCTGATGAGGTGAGAGCAGCTCTGCTGTTTTCTGTTCCCTCTCCCACTGGTTTCTGTAGAACTAACAAATTTCTGTAGGGATTTCATGTCTACTTGTATAACTTTCACGTGCTGCCGCGAATGTTTAGGTTGTCTCCAAAGTTTCCTAACTACTTGCGTTCCCTCAGATGGCGGAGAACCTGATGACCCTCGCTTTTGAAAATGGAGTCAACCTGTTTGACACGGCAGAGGTCTACGCCTCTGGAAGGTCAGACTCCTATAATTATCTTTTCTTCCATCTTTTCAGCAATCGATACATTTATCATTCTTTTTTGTGATAAACAAACCAAGAAAAGTGTTCATCTATGTACAAATAATATGTTGAATTTCCAAAGGGTTTCATGCAAGCTCAGGATTTTTTAAAAAAAAGACTAATCTCTGATTCGTTTCTCCACAGAGCGGAAATCACCCTAGGGAACATTATCAAAAAGAAAGGGTGGAGGTGATGTTAACCATTTTTTCTGTCTGACTCACATGGATGTAAAATTGCTTACAAATGTTGCTTTTGTTGTTGTTATTTTACGTTAAACATTTGCTGATAATCCCTCCTCTAAATGCATCACATTGCTTTTAAACCTAATCTCAAGGGAAATCTATGCACTTTAGAAAACTATAGAGCTTTGACCTAATGCAAACTATAAAACCATTAAATAAACATCATATAATATGTGAATAAACTCCCAGATCAGAACCTTGTTGCTGACTCACCCAAGTTTCACTGCAACATAGTGAACAGAGGGCATATTCCTTTTTGAATTTAAAAACTTTTTATTCCACCTGAAGAGAAGAAACAAGCCAAATTAAAATGTACTTTTTTTAGGCTCTATAGGTGTAAACTCACAGGTGTGTCCTTTTTTAGGCGCTCAAGTTTTGTCATCACAACAAAAATCTACTGGGGAGGCCAGTAAGTCCAACACTAAGGATTTATTGTTTCTTCAGTACTTTCCATATAACCTTATTGTCTGTTTTCACCACTGCACAGAGCAGAAACAGAGCGAGGACTCTCCCGAAAGCACATTATTGAAGGTAAGACACATTCTGCTCTTAACATTCAAGTATCTTAACCTACAATAATGTTTGAGTCTCTTCTCAGTCTTTGTTATGCTTAAATTAGAACATACAGAATAGCAGAGGAGAAATATAAAGCACAGTATGTCAGCGTATTAAAATGTCAGAGAGCCTAAAAAGCAACTAACAGGTAAATTATGAGATGCAAACAGACATAATCTAAACAAACAAAAGGAAATTAATTTCTTTCCTCCAGTAGGAAGGAGCTCAATTTTGTTTAAATCGAACAATTAAAATGTACATATGACTTTATTAATCTGTATAAGAATAAGGACAGGGCTCTAATTAATTTCTAAATTCAATCAACATGTTTCTTCTGACTGGACATAATCTTAATGTTTTAGGTTAGGTTATCCTGAATCATGGCTTTATTCCAACAAAGAGTCTAAAAATTGGGGTGATGGCAATTAATTTTCAAAAGGCCGTTTTTCATCAAATGTTCACAAAAGCAGTTTCCATATTAGATTCTCCTTCTTCATTGTTTTGTCATCGTTTGCGACACGTCTAGCTAAATTTCTTAGTTGAATTAAAAAAGCTTCAACATTTCAACAACAATTTCATCTCTTGAATTTTTTTTGTTTAGTTTTTCACTAATTCTAGTCAAAGTAAAACGTCTTCTCCGAAACCTGGGAGACTGTATCCTCTTTAAAATGTAGCAACTTGTATGTTATTCAAAATGTTTTGAATGATGAGATTAATGTTCACCCCAGAGCTTTTCTTCAAAAAACTTCCCCCTTTTTCTTCTTCAATTGTTAACAGTATTACCAAAGATCTGTGAGATGTGTGAACATTACAGCTGCTAACTATTAACCTGTGTGCTTTGCTCTTATGTGCTTATCAGCAGCAAATGAAAGTTTTCTCTTTAAACACATTTGTGCCTAATTGAGTCTATCAGTCTAAAAGCCTGACCGCTGTTTCTCTCAGGTTTACGAGGATCCTTATCAAGGCTCCAACTCGATTATGTGGACTTAGTTTTTGCCAACAGAAATGACGTGAACAGTCCGATGGAAGGTCCGTTTTAGACGTATCTAACGTATTTGTCAATAAAACCTAACTTCAAGAGATGTGTTCTTTAATAACCTGCTTCACACTGTGATTTTCCAGAGATTGTTCGGGCCATGACATTCGTAATAAACCAGGGCATGGCCATGTACTGGGGAACCTCCCGCTGGAGCGCAATGGAGATCATGGTGCGTACTCAGAAAACCGCAGTCGACACAAACTCATTGTTTTCAGCCCCCAGCTCTCCTCTCTGCTCATTCTGGCTCTGTTTCGGTCTCCAGGAAGCGTACTCCGTTGCGCGACAGTTCAACCTGATCCCACCTGTGTGCGAGCAGGCAGAGTATCACTATTTCCAGAGGGACAAAGTTGAGGTGCAGCTTCCTGAACTCTACCACAAGATCGGTGAGGCGTTCACGTTCCTGGAACTTTGGCCACTCGGATGAGTTTAATTAAGGATTTGTTTGGTTTCATTGTTCTCTCTCCCTCTCTGTTTTTCTCTCAGGTGTGGGGGCGATGACCTGGTCTCCACTTGCTTGTGGATTAATCACAGGGAAGTACAGCGACGGCGTGCCCGAGTGCTCCAGAGCAGCGATGAAGGTCAGTTCTGATTTAAGCGGCTCTCGTCAGGGAATTCTCTCGCTCAGAATAAGCCCGGCTAGGTTTCTCTACCTCAGCAGTAATGCTATTGCAGAAGTCACAGATTTTCCTCTATGTTGCCTCTGCTGAAGGGATACCAGTGGCTGAAGGAGCGGGTGAACAGCGAGGAAGGCAGAAGGCAGCTGGCGAAAATCAAGGAGCTCCATCTACTGGCAGACAGACTGGGCTGCACCGCCGCACAGTTGGCCATAGGTACCATGACAAAGGGTCTGATTTTATGACGACAACATAAAACATGTCCACTTTCATGTCAGTGATGTGTGAGAAGAAAGTCGTGTCTGAAATCTGGTAGATTTTATATCAGGTGCCAAATAACTTTTCTTCAGGTTAGACATGGTCAGGTTTAAGTAAGTAGTTGTTCATTGGGGCTATTTCCTCTCGCTGATGCAATAAAAGTTGTTAGTATGATCATAATAAGCTGCTGTTAAACTACAATACTCACCATTTCTTATTTTAATTTGTGAAACCTTTGGATAAGTTTTTTTTTTTGCATAATCCTACAATCTTAAATGAAAACATTTCTGGATATTTTTAGATATTTTTTATTCCCCCATTGATCTTCAGAAACTGTCTTGCAAAGATTTGTACTGCATCTTTAATTTAAAGTACACTTTCATTAACTGTTTTTACCTTTGGTAGCTGCTTACTGTGAGGTTCCTCACCAGGACATCTCATCTGATGTACTCCGTATGTTCCAGTGTTGCATTAGCATGTTTTCAGCTGTGCCACTAGATGCATCGTCCCCAAACCAAATGCAAACATCGATTAGCTTTTTCCCATTCTGTGGCCAGTTTTTCCGTCTAGAATGAACAAATTTGGCATTCAGATCCTGCACACTGAAGGTGCTTCAGAGTAAGCCAGCAGCTCATGGTTTTGTGTTTATCTTCTGCAGCCTGGTGTTTGCGAAGTGAGGGTGTCAGCTCTGTGCTTCTGGGTGTTTCTAACACTGACCAGCTACTAGAGAACCTCGGAGCTCTCCAGGTAAAACGTTGCTCCTTTTTTCTCTGCATTATTCCTGCTGAGTCTCACAAACGTACTGATACCTCTTGAATTCCTCTACATTTTGTCACATTATTTTTGTTTATCCAGGAAAAGCTTTTAGAGGCTGCAAAAGACTTGGGCAGAGCAGGAAAACTATATATCTCTCTATATAATTACAACATAATTACATAATTAATCAATTTGACTGTCTTATCTGTACAAAATTAAACAATGACTTGTCAGTCTGAGGCTCTGATATACTCACTGATAGAGAAAATTGTTGTTTTAGTTTGATATTCATTTCATTAAAAACAAAACAATTATATACAATTGAAGGAAATACACAGATCAATAAAATGAAAGGCAACAGAAAGAAAAAAAATCTAAACAAAAACAACATCAACTCAAAAAACAATTCAGTTTGTAGGTAATCCATGGTGCTTTGCTGGTTGTATGAATTGTTTTGAAAAATACGCTTACGTTTTTGCTAATGTCGAAAATGATTCGAGAAAAGCAACTGTGACAAATGATACTGTGTATTGAACTTAATAAGTTTTAATTCCTGTTCTGGAGATTCTCCAAAATGCAGTGGAGGGGCTTTGATGAAATGTTAAAATCACATGTGAATACTTTTCACATGTTCTCCTCTAAGAGTGAAATCTCAGGCTCTGAAGGAACCTGCCGGTCCGGAGAGCGGTGCTCTTACCGGGCATGTTATGAATTCTCTATACTCTGGAGAAATTAACAAATGGTTTTTTTTTTTAAATATATATGATTGCTTATTTTTCCTTACACCTTTCTGGAGATGGGAGTCCGAGTGCAATGGAGAGTGATGAGGAAGAGCTCAGTCAAGTCAAAGAACAAATCTGAACTAGTTCAAAATTTGGTGGTGCCGTTTTCATTCTCCCAAATTTTTTCGAGGAAGTTTTCTTTCTCGCATTTATCACAACGCAGCAAACAGCCTTCCAGCCTCAGGGTAACCTCCTCGGGTATACCGCGGCTGTCTGAGCCATCGGTGATTATCGAGGCCGAGACCCGAAGGAACCTGGAGCAAGAAGCGCGAGCCGGTTCCAAGACAGAAAAGGGCGATTGAAGGATGCAAATTATGCGCATAAACCATGAGTTTACCTCAGAGAGAGAGAATTTGTATCAAGAAAAGCTGAACGTTCATTCCCAACCAAAAATCCTCTAACTCTTTTTTTTGATTACATATTTGTTAATTTATTTCTCGCTAGTGAAATATCCGTTTATTGTGATTACCAATAGTTTAATAATTTAGTGACAAATTAGTGTTTGAGGCTGATGAAACTAATTGTTTTATTTAATGAGACTGATATGCTTTTTTTTATGTATTTAGCTGGAAACCATTTAATAAGCTAACATCACTTTTTAAAGAAAAAATATTGTTAATATTTGAAAAAGTTGAAGTCATATAGACACAGTTGTTTAAACCAAAAGTATTACAGAGTGCTATTCAAAGAGACAATTGACAAACTGCCCTGTTTCTTTTCGCCCCCCAGATTTTATCCCAAATGACATCGCAGACCGTTACTGAGATCGACGCCCTGCTGGGAAACAAACCACACTCGAAGAAAGAGACGCGTGCTTGAAGATGCAAAACAAACAGTGACAGATGACGTTTCATGACAGGAAAACCGTGGGAATCTTCGCTTTTTGCTCTGCTGTATACTCAAATTGCATGTTCTCCGCAACATTATGCTTCCAGTCTGCGCGCATACCCATTTTTGCGCAACAAATTGTATTATGTACAACAACAACAAAAAAAAAAAAGAAAATTTCTCTCAGCTGTAAAAAGAACAAAAAGGATCATATGTTGCTCACTGTCAATTGTTCGCAGACTTCATAGACGCAAAGTGACTAGCTTCTGCGGCCCACAGGAACTGAGAAACCGTTGCAACTTTCAGCTGCAGTCAAAGCACAGGACATGGCGCCAAAGTAGAAAAGAAATCCCACCTTTTTGCTTGAATGCAACATTTCTGGTTAAACGGTGCTTTTGCTGGACGTGCGGGTCTGCTCCCCCTCGCAGAGAGACAGAGGTTAGCACCCATGTGTCTAGCTGAACATTTCCCATCATGTGCATGTGACTGGTCTGCAACGCTCACTGCTTTGCAGGGTTGGGAACATTGGGTTGCTTGGGAAATAAAAATAAATAAATAAATCATCATACAGTCTAGTTTAAGAAAAAAAATTTTTAAAAATCATCAAGCAGTACAAAATTAACCATTTATTTTCATTAGCAAAAGTCACTTAAAAACATGCAAACAGATGTTATTAGTGGGTGCAGTTTATGAAGACTTTCCCAACCCTGCTGCTTTCCCAGAAGTCTTTTTGCCTCCTCTGTTTGTAAACTGTGCGCATGTCCCTTTAAGAGAGGATCAGCCCCAATCGGGCGTAAATGTGGCATGGCTTTTATGGCTTATGTAGATTTGCAGTGCCCTTGTAAGCCAATGTTTTGTTTCGTTTTTTCTTTTATTACTCGAGTAGTCCTGCAGTGTGATCCAGCACCCTGCTGCTGAGGCCTCGCTTTACAGAGTCCCAGCAATCCTGGGACACGGCCGTGTCCATCTGACCTTTGACCTATACCCTTTGTATTGTCTGGAACTGTACAGGAAAGTACAGACAAAAAGTGTCAATACTGTAAAGACTGTACTAAAATAAAAGGTTTAAGGTAGCTGAAGAGCAGGAAGGTGACAGCTCTGGACACACTGTGGTAAAACTGTACTTTTCCAACTGTAGGGGGAAAAATTATTTAATATGACACAAACAGCCCTGGGGTAAGAATTAGCAAATGTATTTTTTCTTTTTTTTTTCTTGAAATTTAAAATATATCTTCTCTGCTCAAATTTCTTGAGAGTATGCCTTCTGTATCCCTTTGACTCTTTCACACACACACGCACACACACATATTTTCTTTGCTCTTCTTCTTTGTGTTGACTTTATTTCCAAATGACGTAAAGATTTGCTCCTTTAGTAATCTTCCAAAAAGAACAGAGCAACATTAAATTAAATACAAGCAGCTGTTCTGGCTCACAAAATGCTTTTTTCTTTTCTAAATACGATCTAATTTGATCCTTTTTTTTTTTTCTTTGAATTGAGGAAACAAATGAGAAATTACAAAATTATTGTTTTTACAGCACAAAGTCTTCATGACTACCATCAGACGCTCTTTACATGTCAGCATGTTTCTCTTCTAAAGGCCCAGGGAACATTTTAAAGTCTAAAACACATACTATTTAAAATAAAAATCTAGTGGGTTCCTATTGGGCCTTACAGCTGGATAATGATCTAAAACATCTGACCATAGAAAAGGATCAGCGTTCTTCCATGGTCATCTTCAGCTTTCATGGCTAAAACCTGAAGAAAATCTACAGATGATCTCTGCAGGTTTCGCAAAGTTGAATCTCTATTAGCGTGTTTGGGGGATGTGCAAAGTACTGAAAGTGTGTCTACTGTTTCAACAGGTTTAACAGGAAGTGAAAAGGAAGAACAACAATGAAACAAAAATATTAATATCCTGATTAGGCCAATAGGTGTATTCTCGCAAAAACCGACGTGGTTTTTTTTTTATGTTAAAACCTAAAAACATAAAGCAAGATGAGGGATTAGAAGAGAAATCTGGTGTTTTTAGGTTTTTGTGACTGAGAAGCTGGACAGGAAGAATGGTATCGACCCAGACCCGGGAATCACACAGAGAAAAGCTGCCCTTGCTCTACTACTGAATCACTTGGTACTTCAGTAAAACATTTAGTCATAAACTTTAGCTTGTTTATTATACATCAGCAATCTGTGGACTGAGGCCTAACCACTAAAATATTTCAGATTCTTTTAAAGCTTTTTTTTATTATTATTTGCATGATATCAAGCAAAACAAACACCTGCAGGTTTCTGCTTCTTCTAACTGAGCCAGACTGATAACATTCAGCGCACAGTGCATTCCTCTGAAGCCAAATGTGTTTTCTCCATTTCTTGCCGAACCGAGAGTTTGGTTTCAGCTGGAGCTGCAGAACTGACTGAAATAATCCCATGACTCTGCGTAATGTTTCAGATGAAACAGTAAGCAGCTGAAATACTTGGAACATGTGACATTCGTGCCTCTTTTTCATAAAGTATTACCATACTGTTTCTTTTTGACCCCATTAAGTTTATTTCTTGAAAGAGAAATGTCATCAATTAGTTTTATTGTACATTTTTATTTCTAATATTCATTAAAAACAGCTTTATTGTCCAACATAAAATAAAAAATATGTCACAAAAACCCAAATCCAAAAACTAACTGTGATAGGATTGAGGAAAAAAAGGTGGAAAAAAACGTAGCTATCTTCAACAGACCGTCTATTATGCAACGATGAACAAGTGGGAGAAAGTGTTCAGGACATTTGAAAAGTACAGAACACAATAATTAGCAACCAGTAAAAGGTTTTTTTTAAATGTAAATTTAAATAATTTCCTTCAGCATGACCCACAGAAAGGTCAGTTTAGTAAATCTATGATTTTACCAAAATTATGTTGTCTGAGAAACATGTGTGTGCTGGCTCTATCTTAAAAAAAAAACAAAGAAAAACCTTTGTAGAAAATATTAACTGAATATGATAACATGTACTTACTGGACCTACAGAATTATTGCTGCCATCCAAAACACACTGGAGTTCACTGACAACTGAACTTTGTTTCATTTCAAGCATAAAACGCAGAAAACATACTCTTTCTACTTAAATTAACACAACCAGCTTACTTTTATGTTGTGAATGTTTTAGTGAAATCCTGAAAGCATTTACACCAACACATTTCAGAGTTAGAACCTTTGTTGTGTTTCTGTATACTAGTGAAAACATAAATATTGCATCTGGGCAGCTGGAGTCAGAGGGAACAATGGTCATCTTTTATTCAGAAGGCCGGGATTGTTTGCCCAAATATGGTACAAATATGTCATAATATTTTAATTACAAAAGTTCGTTAAATAAGAAATATACAGTTCCTTTCACAAGTGTTCAAGTTTTTCATCATTTGTGGCGTTAAGACTACAAACTCTACGTTTTAAGGTTTTATGTGATAAGAAAATGCAAGTTGTGCTCGTATATAAAGAAAGTTAAAGAGAAACACATTCTCCCAACCAAGCAGTTGAGCCTGAAAACTTGTTTCGTTTTCAGGTGTTGGACTGAAAACAACGTGAGTTTTCAGAAGAGGGAGACTTTATTAGTTTTTATCCCTGCTTTAAAGTCCAAATATTACATGCTAATTATTAAGTAGCTGAGTTCTGAAATGAATTAGTTCTCCATCCATCCATCCATTTTCTAACACCCTTGCTGGTGCCTATCTCCAGCTAACGTTCCGGGCGAGAGGCGGGGTCTGAATTAGTTGTGCTGAATTTTATTTAGAAGTATCAAAGTAAAGGAGGTAGAACATAAATGCATATCACTTTTATTAATTTTTAAACTATGCATCATTTTCTTACATTTTAAAATCATGCACTATTTTTCTATTGGTTTATCACATAAACAATATGTAACTTGACACATGTGGAAAAAGCTCAAGGTCTATTAATACTCTTTCAAAACTATCAATAAAATCTTAAAATGGCTTACGTTTAAATACAGATTCTGAACATCATATTACATTTTTGTTTCCGTAAGTTACAGACTTTAGCTAACTTGGAAGAAGGTTTGGACGATTCCGAGTGTTTAAAAATAGACAGTACTTTCGAATAATTCAGGTCAAGTCTTTAAGAAAATCTTAATTTAAGTCAGTGCTTATCCTCTTCTACCCACTACATGATTCAAATCGCCAAAAGCCTTTTCCTCAGGTGAGCCACAGGAACCCTGAAAAGGACCATGCAGAACCACGGCGGTGTGTCCAGCGCCGTCTGTGCTGGGACGCCGCACGCGCTTACGGCAAACAGAAAACATCTGTGACGCCGACACTTACAAGCCTCACCGTGACTGGGATCCCCAGTGCCATCGGAGCAGCAGATGAAGCATATGCGCTGAGAGAATAATGACTCCCTCACCGCCTAACAGCATCGTAGACAAACAGGTTTTGCTACATGATTCATCCTTTGCATGAGGAATGAGTTTGGAAAATGTGAGGAGAAAAAAAAACACACACACACAAACAGAGAGAGAGTGCGAAGAAGCAGGCAGTCGACTGATGAGCACATCTGAAATCTACAAGCTCCCACATCTAATAAACCACTCTTCGTACTATCCTTAGGTGTTGTCTCTCTGCCAGGTAAGGGATTATTTTTGCGATCAGACAGGGTAATGAAATCCAGAGCATTTTGTAGCTGCTGCTGTCAACCTAAGGTCACAGACATGTTCTGCAATTTCCTTACAGCTGGATTTTTTTTAGAGCAAGATAAACCAAGCTGAGAGAGTACTTGAGAATTTACCCAATTTGTGATAAAAAAAGAAAAAAAAAACCCTGCTGTCCAGAATTACAGACCACTGTTCTCCTTTGCTTTTTGAAAATGAAATCTGAAATGAAGGTGAGGATGTCATTTCTTACAAGTAAAATGAGAGAAGATCTCACTTTATATGGGCAATGAAGTGGAAAAATGTTTAAGTGACGTCAAAAATATGCCTTGAGCTTCATAAAGGATTCATCATTACAAAGCCACTACCTCCCATTAGGATGTAAACACATCCTAATGTGTTTTTCTTTTCTTAGTGTGAGCACAGAAAGCTTCGAGGTAATTTATCTTAAAATGAATCTCTACATTTAGTCTCTTCTCTAATGTGTTTTTCCTTAATGTGTCCCCAAAGCCTGCACATCTGCTGAGCCCCATTCGGTTCCCCAGACGGATTCACGACGAGTCTGCAGCACCGTCTCAGCCTCTGCTCACAGCTGAGGGAGTGAAACCCCGCCTTGAACCAAAAACTACATCTATAAAAAACTATATATACCCTATATCTGATGTTAGAACAATGGACCTGCATGTTGTTCATGTCAGAATTGCAATTGTTTCCAAGTTCAATAAGTTCATTACACTCATTTCTACAGAATAAATGTAAAAGTTCACCACAGATTTAAGGTTTACAGCTCTGGAGAAAATGAAGAGACCCCTTTGAAAACCTCCTGGTTATTCCACCAAGTATTGATTTCTGAACTCTTCCTGAGTTAAAACATTAGTATTGTTGTTTATAAATGATTATGAACTTGTTTTCTTTGCATTATTTGAGGTCTGAAAGCACCGCACCTTTTTCCTTATTTTCACCATTTCTCATTTTCTGCAAATAAAAGCTAAATTTTTGCCTGGAATTTCAGAGACATTTTGTCAGTAGTTCATAGAATAAAAGAACAATGTTCATTTTACTCAAATTGATCATATTAAGCTTCCCAAACTGAATGTTGTTATAAATATTTTAGATATGTCTTATGGAAATAATTGGGGAATGGGTGGATTTTTTGTGAATAATTTATTATATCCCACAAAAAACATCCATAAGTAGGTGAATCCATCAATACTGAACCGCTGTAAAGTCATTTGTGTAAATCTCTATTATTTAGAGATAATAGTTCTGAGCAGCTTTACCTGCTCATTCACCAAAACACGTCTTTAAAATGTATTTATTTTTTACTAAAAAATAAAGAAGATAAATAAAGTATAGAGTCTGATGCTTCATGATAATCAGCAGCTGTGACATCTCGCTGGTTTTCAAATGAATTTCTATCGTCAGCAAAACAGCAAAAAAAAAAAAACAATGGACACAATATGAACCAATTGCTCACAAGTTAATTTTATTTTCTACTAAAATACACATTCCATGCAGGTTTTTAATCACTTTTCACAACAGCCAACAGAAACACAACGAAACGACCTCGAGGCATTTTTCCTCACAACAATAGGCAAATGAGATGTTAAGGTTGGTGCAGTATTTTGTTTTGTGCAAATTCTGAGTGGCTTCTACGAACAGTGAGTCTCCGTCTGCTGTTACGAGTTTTTACTGCAGAGAACCGAGCTTATTGAATCACAGTCCCGCACATATTTACATATTCAGCCTGGGAAAAAAAAGGCCTGTTCACAAAATCATGTTTAATGTGCAAGGAATTAATAAAGTACTCCTTTAGAAATAAATATTAAAGCTCAATGAATTTATTTTTATCTAATGTGATCAGCTGAAATTAGCATATTAGAAACATTAATGTGTTTGGTTTCAAATAATAAATGTAGAGCCTTTTTGGCAATCACCACAGATGCAAGTATAAGCAGTGTTTACATTTTTGGCAAAAAATTAAAAATGGTGCGTTTGAGATTTTTTTATTTTTGGCAACGTCATAAATAAGCAGCACTTAATTCTTCTATGTCAAATTTAGAGACATAGAAGTTTTTCCCCTGTCAGTCATGACCATACATAATCCGAGTAGAAGGCAGTTCGTCATCGAGAACAACAACTATAACTTTAAAATAATGGTTGGAATTACATTTTAGCCTGAATCACAGTAATAATCACAATAAGCTGGCAAATAAAATTATTTTTTAAGATTTATTCTAATGAAAGAAAATCCAGTTGTTGGGATTTCACCCAGGTTTAACTGAATTGTTGCTGTGAATAATTTTCCAGAATAAAAATGACCCATAATTATAATTACATTTGGTAATCACAGTACTGAGGGCCTCTGAAGTTTATCCAATCTCTTCTTTTAACAATCGCTAGATTACCAATATGACGCCTGCGCTAATAAAAATATGAGTAAAATTCATCACCGATCCCGTTCTGGTTGGTAGATTCTCCCAATTCCTCTAGTCAAGTTACATTTTGGGCCTGTAAAAAAAGTATGCAGAATGTTCAACTGCATCAATCCTGTCGTAATTTATGTTGTGGGAAATTATTCTCCGTTGTCCTTTACTTTCACACCATCCCAATATATCTGATGTGATTTTGAATAAATAAACCATCCTACATGTACAGCTAGAATTAACTTTCAAGACTTCTTGCGCATTTTTTATGAGGCGCACTAATAAATATTGAGAAAGCTTTAAATATCTGATTTCAGGTCAAACTGTAGTAGTAACATTTTCTAACCACTCACAGTTTCTACTAACCCATCGTAAGTGCAACTGTGAGCCATTTTTGACCATGACAGTCTTTAACTCACATGTAAACAGTCTATTATTCCTGTGCAGTGCAGCTGAAACTATAAAATACACTTCATCATTTTGACGTACAAAGACAAAGAATCCATCCATTTCTTTCTTATCAGGTAAATAATTGTAAATTCTTTCCTTTCAGTAGAAGTGCAACACCTGAAAATTGCATTTCAGCAGTTCTTCACCAGCTCCATGTAAAACTTCATGACATAATTTCAAATGCTTAAAGGGCAGATATCATACTTTATGGGAAAAATAATTATCGCATGGTATTGTTATAAAGCAGATGCAAAAATTTAAAAGCTATAAAATTTAACAGCACTGTAGTTGCATGTCTTAAAAACAGAAAATGAGTACAACAGATGGATGATGACGTGTCATCTGTTTGTTCATGCACACAAAAAAACCATTAAAAAACTCATGGTGACTGCAGTTGTTTGTGAGCATAAAGTTTATCAGATAAAAAAAAGTGCATTTTACTATTTACTTGTCCTCTGAGAGCAAAACCTCTACTGATATAGAGAAAAACAGCTCTCTGTAAACTGTCATCCTGCATTTTCAGTGCTTTTTTTCCTCTGTGTCTGAACTAAATGAACATGCGTCTCACGGCAGCGTCAGACTGAGTGTCTATCAGTAGCTTAACTTTCCCTCCCTCTGCCACATGTCTTTAGGGTCAGAGCAACTGCTAACTCTAGCGATTATTCACTACTGTGGAGTATTGAAAACATACTGGGCTCAACACAGAGCGCTTAAATCCATACTTAGCGTGCTGGTTTATTAGGTTTCCTAGCTCTCCCAGATTTTCTGGGATATACATCTTTCCTTTATATGCTGAAATACAATCTGGGAGCCATTTCGTTAATCAATAACTTTCAGGTGTGTTCTCTGCCAAGTGATCAGTGTCTTCCCTGGGGAGGTTTTTTTTCTTCTTTTTTTTTTTTAAATATTTCCGTAAAGAACATAAAAATTATATCTCATGGGCTAAAAGCCGGGACATAATTGGAAAGTAAAAATGGTGAAAAAAGATTATATATGCTCTTTACAGCTTCATTATAAACAATCGTACGAAGGCGTACTTCAATCTCCAAGTGATAATCAATAATAAGACTGATTCTAAGAGTTCAGCTGAATGAGCTGCTTCAATAAAAAATAAAATAAATAAAATAATTTAAAAAAAAACAAACAACTCACATATGTGGTTCAGCATGTTTGGTCTCTCTCATGTTTACCTCCCCTCTCCTATTTTATTGACAGCTTTATGACCCTCCCTGTGACCTTCACAGGACAATGCTGCTGCACAGCTTCCATATAAAACAATACAGCAGAAGGCATATGTGAATTAGAGTATACTAAATGTAAAGGAGAGGACTGTATGGAGGGAAATCTGCGGACTAGTTTGCAAGGCCCCCTATGATCTTCATTAGAAAATAAAGAGGTAGGCTAACTTTGCTGAGAAGAAAAAGTGACACTTCAATAAGATGCTGCAACGGCTTTGAAGTGCTCATCAAACATGCCACACACAATACCAGCTTTAAAAATGACACTTCAAACACAGCATGCGTAAATGAACCACATAACCTATTAAAAATAACCCTGTGCTCTTGCATAATTATAATAAGACTTACTTCACTCAAGGAGACCAGAAAACACATGACTCATGCATTCACTATCTGCAGAATGTAAAACAGTAGTAAACACAGATGAATGTTACAGCACAGCACGTCATGGGGTGTTTTGATTGGATTTCTTCTAGTGGTGGGATAATATAAGGAGATCTCTGTCAATAACGGCCCAAATTCAGACCATCTTCTTCTCTTTCTTATCACCTGTCTGCATGACATCATTGAGGGAAAAGGTCATGAAGGCAATTTGCTCCAGTTCGCTTTCCTTCCCGCACTCCATCAGACAGGAGAACTGGTCCTTGTCCACATTGTAGGCCAGGTCCGAGTAACCGCTCGGCCCCCTGTGGATGATCCTGGGCCGGTCCCACCCGGACGAGTGCAAGGGGGATCGGTTCAAGTACACGCCCATGTCCCGCCGATTGGACTTGTTGGTCGGGTGCATGTACAGGAGCCAGGTTTGAGTGTCTGGTGAGAGGAGCGACGTGCCGCAGGCCTTGCTCTCGGCGTCGTCGTTGGGAACAAATTCGGGCGCGGGGAAGCCGATGACGCTGCCCTGGCAACCCGAGGGTTGCTCGACAAGCTCCCTGGCCATGTGGGGCTTATCGAAGTAGACGCCGCTGTTTTCGCTCAGGGCTTCACATCTGTGGCCCCCTGTGTGCCGGGCGTTGCAGTAAAGGTGGCTCCTTCCCTCGTGGTCGATGATCTCCGCCATTTCACATTCACATGACTTCTTTTGAAGCATCTTCCCGATATGCCACGTCTGTCCAAAGTCCTCACTGTATATTGACAGCGCACGTGGATACACCGTACAAGGAAGTGGATAGGAACAGCATCTGTACGGGATGTAGTAGGCGTACGCAGGAATGATCAACCTGCCGTTCTCCAACTGAACACCGTGGCCAGGCCCGACCGCAAAAGTGGCCCATTTGTGTATGGCTTCCCCGATCACACTCTCTGTAAGGTCCATCGCCTGGCTCCAGGTTTGCCCGTCGTCGCTGCTGCTCACACAGCAAAGACGGGCCTTGTTCTTACCTGTGACAATCTGCTTTATTTCTGTGGTGTTTCCCCATATGCAGATGAAAAACAGGAAGAGCGTCTTGCTGTTTTTCTCATACACAGGGCAGGGATTCATTGTGCGGTGGTTTGGTAGAAATGCAGTCGAAATCTCCTGACTGGACGACCACTGAAAAAGAAGAAAAAACAAATTTTTTATTAGCAGCTTTATGCTTATGAAAGAAACCAAAATTACAAGTCCAGGTTGCCAGAAGTCATTTATGACACATGTGGAAGAAAGTGCTCAGAAATGACCAAAACTTAACTATCTACAATCGACATGCAAACTAGTATTTTGTGGCAGAAATCCAACACCGAACGTTGGCTTAGACACATCGTCCCCACAGTGGCAAAAGATGGTACCAGCATTGTGCTTTAGAGATGCTTTCCTTTAGCAGAGAAACAGCAGAACTATACAGAGTTGATGGGAAGATAAGATGACCTAAATAAATAGGATAAATCATGCCAAGATGAGGCAAAAGACTCATCTGCAGACTCACACTACACTGGGATAATCTTGGTCAAATCTTATTGACATGTTAGAATGACCTAGTCAAAGTCCACACCTCATTCTAGCTGAGATTTTCTAGCAAGATTTGAACGTTTCTTTTCTCCAAACAATCAGACTGAGTCTGAGCTACATAACTTGAAAACCTTTTTATAATTTTCCTGTCGGTCTATCACACTGAATCATTTAAAGTTTGTTTTTGCAACGAAAATTGAGAGACAAGACGTGTTGCGTATGAATACAAAGGTGCAACAACCTGAACAGATCCATCCTCTTGGAGCAATCCTCTTCTCATAACCAGACGTTTGGCGTCGTGGTCATGAAAGGTGGTTCTTTTCTCTGCAAAGGCGAGGAATGTGTGACAGTGCCTCAGGTAGAGCAGAGCTGGAATCCTGTATGTGATCCCGCCTGATTCCCTCTCAAACAAAGTTGTTTTAGGGGGCTCCTCGACGCTCACACTTTTGGATGATTTGTTCCCCATGGCGGATGAGAGTTCCTGCAACAGAAGTATTACACACACGAACACACACCAGTCTTTTAGAATCTTGCAGCAACAACCTTTGACAGAAGCTCAGAGTTCACACTCCAGTGCTTCCTCCTCACGCACAGAGACGCCGCAGCGCGTAAACACCGAGCAGACAACTGAGCCCTTACCTTCACCTGTCGCTCTTGACCTGCCTCTAACCTCGGCTCGGCGTTACAGAGTCCATTTGGCTGCGAAACCAGGAACCTCCTATGTTCGCGACAGTGATGCTGGAGGTTCATGCAGAAACGAAGACGTTAACGAAGCGAGAAGTACATTCACACTCACTTCCGGGATTGCTCCGAACGTGACGTCGAGTTTAAATGGACGCGTGAGATTTTCGGTTTGTGTTTGTCTCATTAACGCAGTGGAGGCGACGTTTAATTGTTGCTAACAATGACAACAACAATTGAAGCCACCTGGTTGGGGGAAAAAAACAGCAACGAGGAAATAAATTTCATATTTACTTATCAAATATTGCCGTATATACTCGCTTTCCGTCACATTGATGTGGCAGGGTAATATCTTAAAGATTCAGCTACTCTTTGACGAGTCCTTCTTCCGCATGTAAACCTCTTTTGCTACCGCCACCTGCTGGATGAGAGGACACACTCTCCCTTTTCAGTCTGTTGCTAGGATACAGAGCGCTACACTACTCAGCATAAGCTGTACCGAAACATCTGGTATCCTTAAAAAACAGGCGTAAAAAGTTGTTTGACGACAGGAAAACGGGAAGACTTTACCTAATACATTTTCTACAGCTAAGAGACCACAAAAAGGAAGGAAAGAAGGTAAGGTAATTAAGGCATATTGATTAACTGCTCGAAAGCAACACAATGTTTGTGATTTTATGGTTACATGACTCTGCAGTTTGCTAAGAAAACAGGAAAAACAAGGACAGGATCACAGAAGACCAGAGCAACAGAAGAACAAGAACGTACAGAAAAAGATGAAGAAGATTAATAGGAAAGGTGAAAACAAGGAGATTTTTTTTTTCATTTATTTTAAAAACTGCTATGACGACCGGAGTGTGCGTCACACATTCTGTCAAATAAGCAAATGAGAAAATAGCAATGTTGTGTGATTGCACAGTGGTGCAGTTGGGTGTTTCCTTGGAGCAAGAAGGAAAGCATTCATTAGGCTTAAAAGATCTTAAAAAACAACACATTATCTAAAGACAAAATCTGACATCTTTCAGTGAGGAAAAGGTTACAAAGTCATGTCTGAGGTTTTAGCAAGGGTGTAACAGTGACCCGTCCAGAAGGTTAAAATAAAGAACCCAGAACAATATGCAATTGTTGAATGGTTGTGATTCAACAATAAGAAAGAGACTGGGGGAAATTGTATATATGGGAGAGTTTCAAGACAAAAACCACCAATACAAACCACACAAAAGCCTGTCACATATTTCCAAAAAACATCTTGATGTTGATCCCTAAGAACTTTGAGAAAATACTAATGGCACGGCCTGAACAAGTTGCCTATTTGATTGAAATGACCTTAAACTTAAGCACAATTATGTGTTGAAGGGACTATGTAGCAGAACGATGATGTGACGTACAGCAGGAAATTGACCACTTAATGGTTAACAGAACCCAAAGTGAAAGCTTTGGTTTGGCTTAGTCAAAGTCAAGATCAAGTGTGGCTCATTTTAAACAATCTCTTGGACCAAACATCCTCCTCAGCAAAATTAAAACACTTGTTACCAATTTTCACAAAAAGCAGATGGTAGCCATTATAATGATTAGCTGCTTTTTGTATTTACTCAGGTTATCTCTGTCAACTAATATAAACAACTATTTTATTATTTCTAGCAGTGTAGGACTTCTGTCAGTAAAACATCCACCAGCCTGGATAAGAAAATGTTTCTCAGTCATTTCTAAAGGGTCAACAAAAATATTTTGATGTTTGGAAGAATAAGAGGGTGTTCAGAGTTACTCAAGTACTGTATGTTATCGGGTCTCATTATAAAAAAGCTAATTTTACTGTGTTTATTGAAATTTTTGAAAATAAAAAAAATGTCTGCATCTAAGTTCTTTTTTTTTTTCTCCAACTTGCAGAGGCTGGTTTTAGGGTTATCACACACAGAAAACCAAAGCAGCAGAAGGACAAGAGCGTGCAGAAATGGACGAAAACGACTCCTACGAAAGGCGTAAACAAGGACGGTGGGGCTCCAGCTCAGACCACATTAGATGGACGCTTATTGGTGAGAAACAGCAGCATGTCACTGTAATTTAAAATCGCTGTACTGACCGTAGTTAGTTATTTATCTGCATGTCCAGCTCCAGTTACACTGTGTAGATAAGCCGTCCCACCTCTACTCCGTCGACATCACAGAGCGAAATCTGACTTCTGTAAGATTTTTTTTTTTTTTTACACTTTGCATTTGATCTTCTGTTAGTGACGATGACTAAATAATCTCCTGAACTCACGCAGGTCGAGCCAGAAGAGCTGAAGGCCTTCGTAAATGTAACCTGCATTGATGCAAGTGATAACTTCCTCTCTTTAGGTGATTCATTTCACACTGATTCGTCTTCAGGTAGATTTTCTTCCTTTTCTATTCGCCGCCTAAAACCCGGTCGTCCTCTGCAGGATCATTCAGCAGCTTCACGTCTTTGAGAGAACTCGATCTGACTATGAATAGAATCAAAAACATGGATTTTGATGTTGCTGACTTCCCTCATTTAGAGGTAAGATCGCTTTAAATACAATCTAGGGATGTGAAAAATAACCATTGATTGTAAAAGTATTCAAGTCATTTCAACTTCTTCATGTTTTGTATTATACAACCACAAGCTCCAATTTATTGTAATAGGGTTATGGGTGATAGATGCACATGAATTTGTGCATAATGGCAATTTTTTTTTTACCTATATGCAAAATGCTACGTGTGGTGAAAAATCGACTACACACAACCCTGAATAAAGTGAAAAATGACAGCATCATCCTGTGCAGGTGCCTTTTTTCAACAGACCTAGTCAAAGTCCAAAACTAAATTTAATTGAGGATCTTGATAAGTAAAAAATGCTTTTCAGATTCTCGTCTGAAAATAGCTCAGAGTTTGAGCTATTTTTTTTTGACACAATTCAGTGTCTACACAGACAAAGCTGGTAAGGAAATACTAAAAAAAAAAAAAAACGACATAGATCGAAGATTGTGGTTTTAAAGAGACAAACTGAGAAGGTTTTAGGATGTGAATATTCCTAATGCAATGTGCTTTAATTCTCACAGGTCTTAAATTTGTCCTTCAACAACTTACAAGCAGAGGTTTTACTAAACTTCGGTCAGTTTCCACGTCTCAAAACTCTTCATCTGACCGGAAATCAGCTCAGCTGTCTTCCTCCCAACTTTGGTCCCTCACACAGCGACCAGTCTGACATGTAAGAACATCAGAGACAAAATAGGCTATTTATAATATTTAAATGTTTCTGTTTAAACTTGATTGGCTGAACACGTGATGAATGTGCTGTTTTTTGCTGACTGCTCTGCAGCATGTTATTCTGTCAACACTGACATCCTTTTATGCCATAAATCTAAACATAAATCCACTCCAGCAGTATATTTCTTGCCAGTTCAACCCCACACACTGAACATACGAGTATATTGGCCACAAACTCTGAAGTAGTTTTAAATCCGACCAAAAGGTGGCGTGCAAGTGCACCAAATTTCTATTTCTATTTCAAACCATCTACTCCAGGGGTGTCCAAACTTTTTGCAAAGAGGGCCAGATTTGATCAAGTGAAGATGCCCGGGGGCCAATAGTTTGTTCGGACATTTTTTGATTTTTTTTTTTTTACCCCTCCAGGGGGTCTTTTGTGGGCTCTAGTGTCCCTTATGTGACAGCAGGCTGACAGGAAACAGGGAAGGAGAGGGGGGAAGACATGCGGCAAATGTCATCGGGTCCGGGAATCGAACCTGCGACGGCCGCGTCGAGGACTCAAGGCCTCCAAATACGGGTCGCCCTACGCCACCACGGCACGCCCTGGACATTTTTTAACTACAAAAGTTTCATGCAAATACACAATTTTCATTGTCACAATTATCTTTATTTTTCAAATGACAAAAAAAAACAAATATAAGCCACTCAGGCAAATGAGAACAACTCTAAAAACCCAAATTCTGCCTTTCTTTCATATCTGGAGAGTCAGATAACATTGAACAAACTGTATGAAATACCTTAAATTTACATGAGTTTAAAAATATCTTTGCCTCAAGAACATTTTAAACAGGAGTTATAAGTAATGCAAAGTTGTCTGTTATTATTAAATCTTAAAACAAGTGAATTTTGCTCGTCATTTACTATATCTACAGGTTCATAACCAAATCTTACTCAAGAGTTTAATAAAAATAAGTGCCATAAATCCAAGTGCATAAATGTTCTTTTGGCTCTTCACTGCTGATAGTGACAGACGTTGCCGTTCAAAACACTCAGTTTCATGTCCTCAACTCTCAGTGCTACACTGTTACTGCCAGGCAAACATTTTTCTCAAATTCTTGCTTCTTCTCAGGGCAAAATGTTCTCCACCATTTTCATAACACAGTTTTGATAAATGTATCTTCAGTAAAAGGTTTGCCATGTTTAGCTATTAACATTAACTTCGTAGCTGCTTTGGTGGTATTTTCTTTTGACTCACAGGCCCTCGTGAAGAATCGCTGTTGTGATGCCAGTGCAGCTTGGAGCTGCTTCACTTTTTCAGCACGGTCACTTCCTGTTAGCTTGTTGTATGTGTTAGCATGTTTAGTCTGGTAGTGTCCTTTTACGTTGAAATCCTTAAACAAGGCAACCGTCTCACAAATTAGACAAGCACAATTGCCTTGATTTTCAGAAAAGAAGTATTGTAATTCCCATCTCTCTTGAAGGCGGCGGCCCTCACTGTAAACTTTCCTCGTTTTCTTTGCAGTGGCCATGGCAGAAATGAGTGGAGAGCGGTTCGCTGCATGGAGGCAGACTGATAGTATTAAAGTGGTGCTGCCACCATTTGGTGAAAGGAGGAATTACAGTTTCAAGTTTTATGATTTATTTATTCTGTTTCACAGTGCAGGCGGGCCATAAATAATACATTATAAGACCAAAGCTGCGGGCCGTATGAAATCTGACCGCGGGCCGTGATTGGCCCCCGGGCCGGACTTTGGACATGCCTGATCTACTCTGATACACTTTAAAACTTCTCAGAGCTGGAATTACCAACCTTCTTGCCTACATTATTTAAATTTACTGTTTATTGTTAGTGTGGGCATAAATAAATCTTATAATTGAAACAAATTGTAAACATTGTCTTTTTTTGTTTTTGTGCTTGCAGGCTGTCTGAAGAGGGAGCCAAACAGTTTGAGGCTCTTGAAGTCCTGATGCTTAACTACAACAGCCTGACCTCTAGCGTCTTCTACAACCTCAGGAACCTGAAGAGGTCTTTATGCGGTTCAGTGTTTGTTATTTTATACCTAATGCAAACTCCTCTTATCATCTACTAATGTTGGTGTACATTGTGCACAGGCTGAAGCACCTAAACCTAGAGGGCAACCATATCACAGAAATACCTTGTAAGGAAGTGATGGAGAGTTCAAAACCCGCTTTGAGGGAAGGCGAAGAGGAAGGTAAACAGTGCAGTTCTCAATCCGTGAGATTAGGAGATTGACTTTTACCTCCATTATTATCATCATCATCATCATCATTTTACCGCATAAATGTGGTAAAATTCTGGCAACCACAGCTGCCGGTATTTTACCGTAAATTAGAGACTTTTTTTTTATTTATTCATTTTTTTACAGTGTAATGATGCAAAACTCTATGACTGTGAGGAAGATAAACACAATCCTTCATCTAGTTTTTTGTTTGTTTGTTTGTTTTTACGTTGTAGCTAATTTGTAGTAGACACTTCCTCACCTGTGAAGATCAATGGCAAGTTCTCTTGTCTTTCACATTTTGGAGAGTGCTTATTAGGGAAGGACCTTTGTGTTGCTTACCCCAGGAAACCAGAGAGTTTTGCATCATTACACTGTAAAAAAATGAATAAATAAAAAAAAAGTCTCTAATTTACGGTAAAATACCGGCAGCTGTGGTTGCCAGAAGTTTACCACATTTATGCGGTAAAATTCTGGCAACCACAGCCAGAGTGTAGTTAAGTTATGGGTTACTCAATCCATAACTTAACTATGTAACAAACAAATGACAAAAATGCCCAAAAGTTATTTTATAGGTATTGCAACATGTCTCGAGCTGTTTTGAAATAGCAGTGGAGCTCACGTTGGGCACATCATCAGTCAATCACACACAAACAACAAAACACAAGTGTGGATGGCGCTGTATCATTAAAATAAATAAACCAGGAATATCTCACGATGTCTCCCTTTTTAGACATCGAGTCTAAAATCGACCACCACATTGAGATTATGGAGATCCTTCACGTGCTCAGGGAGGACAGGTGTTCCAGTGTGTTACTGCCTGAGCTCCAGTGCCTCAATCTGGCCGACAACCAGGTGAGCGACGCGTCTGTGTTTCAAACCGTCTGTGGTCGTCGGTCACGTCTCATCAGCGTTCTGCCGTCAGATCGCCTCAGAGGAAGCTGTGGTTCCTGCTGCTCTTTTCCCAAAGCTCTGTGAATTACATATCCACTGCAATCCTCTAACCACACAGAGGAGAGGTATTTCTGCATTGTGCCAGATAGTTGTCGAAGGCGGTTGCTGGATTGCTCAAATTCATTTTCGTGTTTTTGTCTGAACCCAGGAGAAACGGCTTTACTGACTTATTTCCTTCAAGACAAGCTTGGAATAAAGATAAAGAGAGAGAAGGATGAAGATTTTCTACAACCTCCCCTGAAGGTGTGTGTCTATCCAGCATGGAAGGTGGGGTGTGTTCTGCATTGACAGGAACGTTGAATATTTGGACTCATGAAGACAGAGTGACCAAATGAGAGATTTTATTTCTCTACACGCAAACTCCAAAATTCAAACATGAGAAGAATTGCTGAGGTTTACATATCACTTTAAGTTTTGGGGGGTTTTTTTACTTTTATCATGTTACAACCCAGCATTTCAATGCATTTTATTGAAAATGAAGTTCAAATAAACATCTGAAAAGTGCGGCATGTATTTGTGTGCAGCCCACTTAAGTTTGTACTTCACAGACAACTGTTGCTGAAATAACACCGTCTCTCCCAACTTTATATATCTATAGCCAGAACCTTTGTCCGTTCTTCTCATCTCGAGTTTTGCAACAGTTTTTCTTCCAGGGTTTGTTGTCCTGCTTGGCATTAAAACTTTGGCCCAAACTGAAGTTTTTTGCAGCCTCTAACGTTTCTCTAACTTCTTCCATTGCCTAAATTAAATCCACTCATCTTCCCATCAGTTATGTTTTGTACTCAACAATCCTGTAAACCTGAATTCAGCTGTTGCTGGTACTTTGTGTCTTTGTCCTTATTTCTCAAGATGTTTTAAAATCATGTTTCAATTTCCCTCCACTTCACAATATTTGCTGAACGATCATATTAAAACTGAGTAAGCCATGCTGTGGTTAATGGCTGAGACATGTTTGAGTTTACGGACTATGAGCAGTAGATGCATAATGATTGATTGATTTTTTTTTCCCCCCCCACTGAAGCCGTCAAAGATGCCATTTAAGTCGGATTCAACGTGTGTGAGTCTCTTTCAGGACAAGAAAAGAACAAAAAGTGATCTGAGAACAATACGACCCGAGGACAAGAGTAAAGGCAAAAGTCGGGAAAACGCAAAACGCTTCTTCATTACTCAGGTTTGTGCATATTTACTGTTTTAAGATTTCAAATTCTTAAGCTCCCAGTGGGTTATGTCAGATGACTCCCCCTTCACACGTTTTCCTGCTATGTTCACAGACAGAAGATGAAGCTGAGCTTCAGCTGGCTTCTTCATCGAATCAGAACGCATCTGCACAAAACAGAGCCTGTCCGGGACGACCCGTACGCTACGACATGATAATGGATGTAAAACCATTTCCCTGCATCGGTGCGCAGCGATAGATATGGTTCTCTCTCTCTGCAGCTGTGTAATATCCTGAGAAAACAAAACTCTGACCATACATCCATCCCGGAGGGAATCGCTATGTGCCTTTTGCTCTTTTCCTCTCAACAGGAATTCAAACAGCTGTTCAGATGCTGGATCAAACACTAAGGAATCTGAACATCTACAGAGACTCCAAACCCAGACTTGATAGCATCCAGACGCCATACAGCGAAATGAAAAAGAGGGTTTGATTTTCCTTTTCTTTTCTTTTAAGCTTTTCACATGCACATCAATGCTTCCAGGCTGTAAAAAAAAAAAAAAAAAAAAAAACCAATGTGCTGTTCCCTTCTTCTGTTTGTTCTGGGAGCAGATAGAGGAGCTGCCACCTCTGAGACCAATAAAGCAGCCGATCCAAAGGGTTGAGGAGTTACTCAAGGAAATGAAAGACAATAGAGCAGCAAAAGTTGTTTCCTTAGGTATGCAAGTGTCTTCTGAGTTCTCGACATATTTTAGCGTCCGTTGCCGTTTAACATTCACACAACCGCCTCTTGCCAATAAGACGTACTTTCTGCCTTACTGGAAGAAGTGTAAAAAAAAATTTTTGGCATACAGTGGCAGAAATAACTTACCCAATTCGATCTCACATTATTATCATTGTGTCTTTTCTGGGCAGGCAGTGTTATTCACAACAGAGCAGCAAACAGTAAGGACCACAGGGAAGCTCTGTTTCTGCTGAGGGAGTTGAAGAAAACACACAGGATGGTCCATGACAACACAATGGAACAAGAAGCCAGATTTCAGTGTGAACATCCACATTAATACACGCTTTTCTTATGCAGGAGCTTTTTTTATTATTATTAGTTTTGACCAGATCTGGACCCTGATGCTGTTACTGTGAGTGGAGTGCAGTGAAATCAATCCCACATCACAGACAACAAGACATGTTGAGCTTTTACTTATGCTTCATTTAACAACAAGTAGATTCTGCTCAGTTAACAGAGACCCTGAGAACGATATGGAAGAGAAAACCATAGATGGCATCCAGACAGTTCAGGTTGAGCTGTAGAGAAAATGTGCCTGCAGTTGTGACTTCATCTGCAGAAAATGTATTTATCTTAAGCTGTCTTTTTCTGACGGTTCGGGGCAGCTGCCTGCGCCACATCTGTGATCGCAGTTAGTCTTCTAAATATGCATTATAGGCATCAAGCAGAACTTATTTTGGCGAGAGTTACTTTTTATTACTTGCAGTGTGAGCAACATTTGTAAGCTTTGATGTATTTTTCTGCCTCAAGGAAACGAATCATGGTAAACGGAAAAGGCCTTCCTTCGAGGTCTGCGGACTCATTCAAGTTGATTCTAATCTGGTATCTGTTATGATTAAAATGTCTTGTTGGTTGTATATTATCCTCTAACCTAATTATTTACAACCCGTGTTATCAGGACGGAGCACAAGCACTTTGGAACTGGAAGTGCTCGAGACTTTGAACAGACCTCTGCGCAGCTCAGTATGATTTATGATCCACATTACCGAAACAATCCCACTTTGGGTTCTGGAAAATTAACAAAGACGCCTTGCGACTACAAAAACCAAAACCTCATGCATCGTATTACAGCAGCCACTGATTGCAGCTATCTTAAATTTCCAGTCGTGTTCTGCTCGCGCCGTTCGTTCGCTTGTTTGATTTCACGGCTCATATGATTTCCATTATTTGTCTTCTGAGCAGCTTGCAGATGTGGAATGCACATCCAGCCTCAGCGGGATGAATCAGCTTTAAGCGTCAGGATATTTCAAGTGGGGAGTTTTGCATGTTTACATTCATATTTATATTGAATGTATAAATATTTATCTCCTCCTGTTTGTAATGAATAATAAATGAGCTGTAAACACAAAGTGTCCATCCACCAATCAGGTGCATCAATCTCAATTTGGAAAAGTCTCATAAGTTGTCAATGAAATTCATGCGACCAAAAGCTTGAATTATGTTTTTACTCAAAACTAAAAAACTAACTGAAGCACAAAGTCTAACAGGTTAGTAAATATATATATAAAATGATTTATTTAAAGTTACTATTGTCCTGAAATAAAAGAGGGACATAATAAGGACAAATGTTTCAAATTCTCAGCTGTAAACTGTTTATTGAGGATGAGTCAAACTAAAAAATGAAAGCTGATGAAAACCTCTCAGTCAGCAGCGTTTGTGCCTCTGATTCTGGGAATAAAAAGAAGATTTATTTGGACTTTGATGACATGTTTTAACCTAAGAAGGTTGATTAATAGGCAGGGAGAGGGGCATAATCGCTCTCCTGCGGCTTGAGCTCATTTATTGGTCAATTTACTGTGAATGAGGAGAGTGAACAAAACTCCCAGCATCACCAAGCCGCAGACACCCGGCACTCCTGTCCACAGGAGATCCCATTTTTAAAAAAATATGTGCGTTTGCTCATTTATTTCAACATTTTGATTCTAAAACCACTCAAGAAAAAGCCATTTGAGAAAATGTTCACAAACAAGATGCATTTATCCCCCCACACAGTGAGTCCAGCTCATAACACAATCTACAAGACAAACAAGCTGTTGCTCTAAAAGTGATAATAATGAAGAATGTACCGCTTTAATTCTTGTGTGAAAGCTGCGTCTTACACTCTGCAGTTCTCTTGTGCAAGAGTTTGTTGTACACGTTTATGAGCTCCTCAGTTCTGGCCAGTGATCGGTTCTACAAATGGTTTTATTTTGCGAGCGCGCTCCTCGCCTCAAACATACAAAACACTCCAGCAACCTTCCAGGAATTAAATTGACCCACTTGTGCACATTAAAATGACGTGCCAAGACACAAAACCTCCTTTATTTGCTCATTATGACCCACATCAGGTGGTTTTTAAACTTCCTGCAAACACGGTAAGATGAACCAGTTGATGTCTATTGTGTTCAGTCCAAAACAGACACATTTCCATTTTCCTTTTTTTTTTTTAAAGGTGGGTTTAAGGCAGAAAACCTGAGAAAAATTATCTTTGAGAATCTAATAAGAATGAATTATAAAAGAATGTGTCTATGCTAAGAGGATCATTTCAAAGCACAAGATGATCCTCCAAATAATCCTAAGCATTAGTTATCGTTTTCACTGCAGCACTTTCAGCTAGAAGACTAAACCCATTAAAAGTACCAGATGAGAACATATGAAACTCCAATCATGCTGAACAAAATTGACCCTTTGGAAATGTTTGGAAGTATGTGGGGGTTTTTTTATAAGAAGCATAAGATGAAATTTCACATATTTCACTCCTGAAGTTGAATCTATTACCTTATTTGTGTATTTTTGCAAATGAAATTTAAGCTACTTAATTGCCACAGTGACATTATATTCCCATCATGCAGCGAACTCTCGGATGGATGGGATTTAGTGTCGTGATGTAATAAAGGAAAATGCACATTGTTTCAGTTTGCGACTGGTTTGTTTGCCACCTTGAGGGATTTTTCCATTAATGTTCCTGCGTTGCCTATATGAACAAAAATCTGAAGATTAAAATACCGCTTTTTGGTTGAGAAAAGAGAAAGCTTTGAACAGTGAATCTTTAAAAGCGGAACAAAGGCCGACGACTTTATGATGCTTTTAAAACTCTTCGCCCTGCACTGCAGCTTTCCATTAGGCCTCATCTCGAAATTTATTTACAAAACTAAACTGTTTCTGACTGCATGCATGTCACATGAAGCTATTCATACATCTTGGAACATTTTCAGCTTATAAGTTACAAGGTTTTTATTTTGTTGCCATGCCAGAAACAACGGGGGGTGTTTCTGTTCCACTAAAGTCTCTAAAGTGAATAAAACAAAACTGAAGTCATTGTATTTGAAAACCAGGCCACCTAATGGAGCCATCGTTTAAATTAAACCACACAGGGGATGATGGTTTTGTGGTGAAGTCCATAAAGTTTTTTATGTCCCTCTTTAAAACTCACTTTTTTAACTTGGCTTTTTGTTTAACTTTACTTGTTTACACATTGTCATATTACACTTTTTAAAATTATTTTTATCTTGCATGATACATGTTGCTGGTTGAATTTATCTACGCTCTAAATCACTTTGGTCAACTTTGTTGATTTTAGATGTGCTATAAGAAAAAACCTTTTTAATGTAGAATTGGAGAGATTTTAAATGAGATACCAACTGAAAGGCTGAAGAGTGAAGTGGAAGGCAAGTTATTTTTCAAAGTTTTTATTTTATTTGCAAATTATGGTGCTTTGGAGATTTATTTTATTTTATTTTGCATTAAGGGAATCTTGGCTGATCCAATCCTTCCAAATAACCAATTAAAATAAGGAAATGAGAACAACAAACAGGGATACCAACAGTCCTCTGACTGCAGCCACTAAACCGATAAAAATTCAAGTTTGGAAACAACTGACTGATACAGTTTTTCATCTGGGGTTCATGCATCTCTTCATTTTTTATAAGCCGCCCTTGGCAGCTACTGATTGGAAAACCACCACTAATTACAACTGCCAGTCCTTTGGGTTTTAAAGTCTCAGTATGAAGAGACGATTTATATATATATATATTATTTTTTGTGCAAACCAGGTCAAGCTCAGTCAGACTGCAGTGGATGCTACATCAAAACAAACAGACCTCTGCTGAACTTTCTCTTCCCCTCTTTCTTTTAGCACGAAGATATGATGAGACAAGTTAATAACTGGAAACACATTTTTACCCGTGCTTCTTTGTGATATAAAAAAATCTGGCAGGGGAACTGGAAACTCCATCCAAGAGCAAAAAACAACAGGAACAAGGTTTAGAAAAGCAACGGTGGTCTGTGCTTCAGGAAGGCACATCTTTAAATGTATTTTCATTTTTTTTAAATCCGTGTTACACGTGTGTGAACATGGGACAGTTTAACTGCAGTTGCCGCAGCAATCAAGATTGAAAAAATGTTTGGGTCTGAGTCTCAGATTGAGAGCCAGTAGCTTTCAGAAGAACCCAGCAGAGGCTCAGACATCAAATTTGGCTCCGGGGAGAAAAGGCTCAAATACCTCATCAACACTCCTCATTACTAAAAGTGCCAAATGAGTTCACCACAGGCTGGACCTACTCATTATGTCTTTTGAGAGACAATTGAACTGTAACACACTTATCGTGTCGATGCTGGAAAGGCTTCGGACTCTCTGAATGGGGCCTTTTATGAAACGTAGGCCAGAACTGTGAAGCTGTTCATCGCAATTCAGCCTCTCATCCTGTGTGAGGAGAGGAAGGCTGAAATGTCTTAAATATGTGCCCTGCTATTGTGCACGATTTCCTGGAAAGACTCCAACAGTCAGCTAAAAATGATCAGAGCCAGCTCAATTAGCGAGTGGATAAGAACTGAGGGGGGAAACAATCTGCTCGATAGATTTCGGAAGTATTTTGATGAAGTATAAACTCAGGGGTTCTGCTGAGCACCTTTATCAGCCATGAAAGCAAACACATCTATCAGACTCAATTAACTTAACACAATTTGGCCCTCTTGGAATCAAAAGACTGCCCGCTTGATTTAAGTGCTTCAGTGCCTCTCAAATACTGGCAAGGAACAACTTGAGCTGAAATTTGTTTGCAAGATTTTGATTGCTGCAAAAACAAGGAGAGGTAGAGGAGTAAGGAACGTGATCTTTTCCTCGCTCTGCGTGACGCCCTCTGATTGTCTCGCCTTCGACTTCGCATGCAAAAACAAAAGTATGACTTTTACAATACAAGCAGAAATGTGTCGCCTCGAGTCGAACATTTTCTGCTTTTTCTCTCTGGATCTGGGTGAACAGGGTGAGGAACTCATACACGGAGTGTGTGATTTATACCCACTGACTGCCCCCGGCTGTTTTATTTGCCCGAGCCAAGACTAAGCATGCATAGCTGAATTGGCCCACAGGACTTATTCAAACATTCACGGAATGCCAACTGGAGGGATTTTCTGCAAAAACGACAGATAACAAAACAAATTTGCACATTATTTACCTTGATGGGAAAGGATGCGCTGGAAATTGACACTTAAAGGAGTGAGGTTTTTACATAAGTGAAATTAGATGGATAAGAAAGACAAGCTGACAGCTGCTGCTTAACAGACATGCTGCTTAGACTGTCAACTTTACTTTCAGAGTATTATTGCCAAAATAAAAGTGGTGGGTGGCATTACTTTATGTTCCACATCATGAGTATTTGTGTATTTACAAAGACCCACATCTGTCTTCTTTTGTAAAGTGGAGCAACAGTTTGCGGAAACACATGTACAGAGCATCACTTTAATCTCTATACAGCAGGACTGGAGTTTGACACCCCTGCTCTATACAGTCACCCCCTGTATATTTATTTAAACTTTATTTAAACAGTATGATATAACATTTTCATAGTTTTGTGACCATAACTTTGTGAAACCTTGGAATATTACAAAACTTGCCTACTGACCACAACCTGTCTGATGCCTCCATCCATGCAAACCGAGTCAAGCTGGTCTGATTAAAAACTAAATAAATGGATTTTTATTAAGGGAATTGTTCAGAAGTTTAGAAGTGAGTTTGGGTAAAAAGTTTTAAAGGTTTGAACTTTTTTTTTTTACCTGCGGTAGATCGCTCTCTTGGTGTCTTCTTTTGCAATGAATTCACAATATTTGGTTTCAGAGGCTGAAGCTAAAACAGCAGCAAGACATGTGAGATCATTCCTTTTCACATAGTTAACGTATAAAAGTACTGGCATAGAAAAGTGTTTAACAGAGAAATGAAGAAAGTACAGAGAAAAGAAATATCTTTGTCCAAAATAAATCAGTCTTCTAAAATAAATCAGGTCATTTTTATAGTCTCGGGTTAGGTTCAATTAAGTTGTCATGATTCATTTTGATTTGTTTTGCTGAGTCCTAAGTGGACCATTAAAAATCCAACCAGACTCATGATGACTGAACTAAAAAACTAAACGCACAATAAAGAAATTTCACTTGCAGTTCCAAAAATATTTAGACAATTTTTGACTCACCTATTGTCACTCCAACTAGATTAATCATCTCCCATATAGCGCCTACTACAATCAGGAGACAGCTACTGATGCAACTTAGGTTATGACATTATTCTGTGATTTCTAGCAACTTATAATAATTTACCTTACTGAGGAGATGAAACTGGAGTTGTTTTAAGAGACTGGATGTAAAGTTATCTTGTCTTGCAATCATCTTCAGCCTCCAGCATCGGCTGAATTTATGCAAAATGTCGATGCAAAGATAGTATTTGACTGCTCATGAGGAACCTCACTTCAGAAATGCTGATCTTTTCACAAAAGCTAAGAGTTTAGTACTCTCAGCGTAAGTTGTAAGTTGTTTTGTTTTGTTCTCACAGTTTTCGGCCATTTCTTCTTCTCTCTGGGCAGCGAGGAGGAGAAATGGCTGCAATCAGCTGGGTCAGAGAGCAAGCACAAGATAATATGAAAGCTCTTTTTTTTTGTGAACATAATGAAGCCGTGGAGGGGAAGTGCGTCATTTTCAAAATATTGGTCCATGCCTTCGGTGAGAGCTGGACAGAACTGTCTGATGCAAAGTGTGAAATAAACACAGTGGGTCATTGTCTAGAAGGGAGGAGGGCGAGTGGAGGGAGGGAGAGACGGGGAGAGCATGTCGAAAGTTCACACAGAAGGGAAGCAAGGTTTTTCTGAAGAGCCCGCTCAGTCGACTGGATCTGCAGTTGCATGGTGACTGAGTCATGGGAACCGCAGTTATAAACTGACACCTGTTGATCAAGCAGGGGCTGCAGAAAGACGGCACACAGAGCGGCCGAGCAGAGATCCGCCTCTGGTGCCAACAGTTCACTTCACAGGAATGGTATTTAAAGGTTAGGACATCGACATGATCAAAAAAGAATCGCTTCGGTTGGTTTATGTTGAATCAAAACTGATACCCCTTGAGGGGGCAGATACGACAGAACAGTTATTAACCCCCGAAATAAAGGCGATAAAGGCTTCTGTGGTGCAAAACAAAACTTTACACCAAAGGAAGACTTTTCAAACAAGCCAGCAAAGACGGATCTAAATGAAATCATGACCTTAGTTTCGTGGGGAATATTTTAAACTCTCTAATAATCCTCTGAATGTTTTTTTTTTTTATTGACATCTTATTCCATTTATTAGTCCACATTTGTATTTGTTTGCAAACATTACAGGATGGGAGCGCTTTTACATGACTGGTTTAAAGATACGATCTTCTTTAATAAATGCGCATTTTCTTTTCATAGACATTTTTGTTGACTCAGTAATGCAATTCCTTATGCATATTTGTCTTTTCTTCAGCCAAAGTTTTAATGTAAAAATAATTTTTTAATGGTTCATAATGTAAATTATCCATTCTTGCTCACTTTATTGCGATAACTCAAGGAATTATTTACCATGGCTTTGTGGTTCTGTTTTGATGTATGCTTTCAAACCAAAATAACAATGGAGGAAAGTTATTTCATTTTGTCTGTGTGTGTAAATGCTGTGACTGTTTTATTCAAGGTTATCTTGCTTTGACAATCTCCCGCCAGCTTGTTTTGTCGGCTCCGATCTTTTCTCGGCTTAAAATTTCATCTGATGTTTTAACTTCTGTGTGGTTTTCATTTCTGAAGACTTTGTGTTGCTAGCTTCTCAGAGACCTGCCCACAAGTATGTGTGTTGTTTTAGTTCAAAATCCCTGTTTGGTTTAGAAAAAAAACAACAAAAAAACAATCACGATAAATTTAAATCTTTTGGTTTGAAAATCACTGAAGCCATTTTCTGTATAATGGCTTCACCCTGGGCAAAAGAACTGTTCAAATAAATGAGTAATAAGGCAAAGTTAATATAACACTCATGCCAATGATCTAGCAACTGTGCCTCTCTTGAATGTTTCAACTCGATGCCACCAAAAATATTCCATCTCTACCAAGAACACGGCTTATACAGATCTAAAGAGCTTTGCTTAATAGAAACCTTGAGGCGATAGTGCTGCTGGATCCTTTGTGCTGCAGCAGGCAGTGTGCAGGTCTGTGATGAATCAGCGACTCTTTGTTAAACACAGCTCTGAGCAGGAGGGCACATCTTGTTTGAAGCACATACTTCCAAGGGGAACATACAAGAAACAGCCATGAGCAGTCAAACGCTGGTTTTTAATGGTGTAAAATATTAGGCAACACTGTATAGTTCGAAATAGCTGCGTGAAGTACAAAGTACGTTCAGATATATCGCCCCACAGCAAACAATATAATTACTGAAGACGTGTGAAAGCCGGCAGGGTTTAAAAATAACCCAAATCTTTCTGCTACATAAAAGCGGTTTTAACATCAGAGGGAGGGTTCTCTTACAACCCTTCACACAGTTTTGTACTTTTTGAAAGCTACACATAAAAGCTACTTCATGAAAAAATAAAAAATAAAACATTCAACACACAAATACGCACAGCCAGAAACCGGTATACTATAAATAATGTGACAAAACCTTGGCTAATATTTACAAGTGATGAATAACAACCTTGTTCACATGCAGAACAAATTGTGCCTTCTTTAAAGTTAAATGCAAAAATACACATCAAAAAAATTGTTCAAATTGTTTGCTGAAGCAAAATTCCTCTCAAAATGTTATTGCTACAAAAATAATGTAACAGGCTACAACTTGCACAAGTCAGGTACAACATAAGTGATTCATTACTCCTCTAAACCAGAGGCATATCCAGAAATCTTTCAAAGGGAATCCTAATTGATGGCGTCTGATAAGGGCAAAATGTGATTTCCCTCTTTACAGATTCCTTCTGGCTTTACTTTTGTCTAAAAGTTTCAGATCACCCAAATGGATCCCAATATCAGATAATCCGAGTAAATGCAAAAAGCATGGACGTCCAGCAAGCAATCACTTCTCATTAGCTGAGGGTCCAGAACCTCTGAATGAAGCAACACATAGAACAAGGAGCTGGTTTCTACCAGCGTACTGGTAATGTGAACAGAATAACACTCCTCCGATTAAATTGCTCAAGCTCCAGAATGGATATAAAGTTAGACAGGGAACCTTCTTTCATTGCGCTAGCAGGGTTTTACCTTTAGTCCTGAGAGTGTATGCTAAGCTAAAGGAGCGACTAATGAGCATCAGGCAGGATGACACATCAAAGATCCTTAAATATGGCCCCAAAAGAGGAACTGCTAAATGTCTCTGGCAAGAAAATCTCAATATGCAAGAGTAGCTCCAAGTGGAATCATGATGATTTTTACCTACAAAGTGCTACCAATGGCTGAAGGAAAACACAAAGGCAAAACTCATGGCAGCAGAGGAGTAATAAAAATCAGGTTCTACCGCACTAGACAGGAACAGAGAGTTTGGCTGTGAAGAGACTGAAACGGTCAACGACATAACAGACTTCTGACCAGAAAAGTAAACATGGGATGTCATTACCAAGAGGCTGAAATAGTGCACAAGAACACTTGTGCACTAAGTGCTAAGTCTGGGCTGAAGGTTTTGCTGTCAAAATGGGAAACACCAACAAGAGTAGCTGAGAATAATAAGTCTGAGACAGGAGATGGCTAACCAGCCAGAGATTATGATGGTGGAGTAAGAAGAAAAGATGCAGAAGAAGAAAACTTTGCAATCCAAAATGAGAAATCTGAGAAATACCACTGACGGAAAGAGAAAACAGAGATGTTGTGGACAGTAATGAACATGAAAGGGTGAAAGTAAAAGGGAGGATAGTGGCAACGGATGGTAGATCATCCCTCAATTGGTGGGTTGCTGGTTTAATTCTGTCATTATGTCCTTGAACACAATGGCTGCCTGGCCTGCTGATGGTGGTTAGAGGGTCCAGTAGCCTGGCCTCTGTCGCTATGCCCCAGGGTAGATGTGGCTACTACCCAGTAGCTTGCCGCCATCAGCATGTGAATGGATGAATGACTGAAGGTAGTCTGTAGCACTTTACGGTCCTCTAGATTTGATGACACGCTAATCAAGTTATCTTTTAGTGGCCCGAGTATTGCCAGTGGTCCTGGTCTTGGGAGAATTGAGGCCAGAAAATGTGTAGCCCCCTACTGGTGGTGCTAACGGCCCTAACACCAATATCTGGGACCAGTCATCACACCAGAGCTGCCACTGTGGACATGTTACGACCCGATTGTCCAGCCGTCATGATCTGTCGTCTGTCAAAATCGCCTCAATTCTTATAATTACGTGTTTTTTCTCTTCCGACACATCCAACGTTAAGTACACAATGTTAGCATTCCTGCTATCCCTATTCTAATATCCTGTGTTATTAATAAACTCACTGCCAGGTGCAACTGCAAAGCGGCATTTTCCATTTTACCTGTTGTTGGTCATAATGTAATGAGCAACAGGTGTTTACAGCTAGTGCAATATGTCTATCGTCATCATATTCTTAGCTTTAAGCCTAATTTATCAAGTCTAATAATGTTTAGATTTATTACAAGAATCGTAAACAACCAAGACGGATGTCAACATCATCACTGTTTGAAGATACCAAACAAAAATGGCAAAGATGCATAAAAAACTTCAAGAGTAAGAAAGTTCACTTTCATAAATAAAATAAAATAAAAAAAACAAGTGCAGCTTGTATGAATAACATATGTCTTTTGATATACAATTGAGTGTGAATACTGATATCACGAGTGGTTGCTATGGTGAACACAGGCCTTCAGTTTGCTTTGGATTCAAGAACGTCACTATTTCCCGAATGCCGTTTCCACAAATGGTGGTCTGAGAAGCTCTGCTCAGGTTTTCTCCCAACGCTTTAAATTTTTTCCACGTGTCTGAAAAACAAACAAACAAACAAAAAAAACCATTTAAATTTACTTAAATAAGAAAAACAGAAACTGAGCAACATGTGTCAAAAATACCTATAGGACTCATAAAGCAAGTAAACAGAGAGATTTTATATAGTCTCATAACGTGATAATCCACTAATTGGTTTCTAGATTCTTTTCCTTTCTGTTGTTGTCAAAACACAAACAAGAGGATATTCTTAAAAGATGTGAGTCCATTCTTCCAGTCTTTTGTGGGTGGATTTGCTCATTAATCCAGATCAGCTGGACCTCGTTGTAAAAATCAAATGCTGAAGCGCTTTGCTTTTCTGTGTCAGGATTTCTGGTTTTGGTTTTCGGCTCCTCTTCTCATCTAGTCAGCATCTACATGCTAACTGGTTATTTGGGAGCAACCCAGGAAAAGCGCATGATTTGTATCTGAAGTGTTACAGAAGATGTGAAGAACTGTTTGTGTACAGTTCTTCACACAGTAATTACTGATAATCAGTAATTATCAGTAATTACTGATAAATGTACCAGTAATTACTTTGATATATTCTTGACGGGCATACTCAAATTTTAGGTTGGATTCTTATTCCAACCTATAATTATTAGTGAAAAATATGCTGCTGTAATAAAATGTGAACTGTTTTTATCATTTATATCTAGAAGTGGACGACATTGAATGTCAACCAAACTAAAACAGCATTAGGATTTGTATTCTTTTCATGCACGACAAAGCATGCGATAACTTTAGACAGTTGTCTGCAAGCCATTGAATGATAATTAAAATGTAACAACCTTGAACATTTATATATTAAATATTTTGACAGTAGATGGAGAGTGACCTTCCAGATAGTTTACCATCATAATTGCATCATGAATGTGTTTGAAAACATGAATAAAAACAGAAGAACACAAACCTTCATTGAGAGCGGTAAGAAGAGTGTAATTTTCTGGATGATCTGTGATGTCTTTCCTTTGAACGTCGCCAATCTCCATTATTTGTAAAATACCTAGACGAGGACATTTGCCATGTTTAAACTTTTCAGGTTGTCAAACAAACTTCAGCAAAAACAAAATGTATGACGATTATTATTTCATTTATTTATTCATTTCATTCGTCCCTCAAGTTGATTTTTATGCATTTCCCCTTCCTTTTGATGAAATCGTCACTTGAAAACTACTTTTTGAATTTATTCAGGTTCCCTGACATTAAAATGAGCTTAATCTGAAATAGTTAACTTGATCACAAAAAGTAACAAGAGAATAAACTTAGAAGCAAATATGTTTTTCCACAACATTCGTATCGACAGTTCTTTACTACACTTTTTCTGTCAAGTGAAAACAAAATCTTTGAACAAACACAGTTTAATACAATCCTATCTTCTGACTTTCGCAGACATATTTTTTAAAAGTATTTTTTTTTTCTAGCCCACAATACCTTCTGCTGTGTTCCAGGCTTGCACTTCAATCTCAGCAGTGCTTTGTCTTTCAGCAGCGATGATTCTAACCGTGTTGGGAGAATCAACTTTCAAGGCTGGTTCTACTTTATACACCAAAAGGTTGTTTTTATACCCAAGATAGCACTCTGTCTGGTTCATTTCAGCTTTTCTCTCTGCAGAGGAAATAAAAAACACAGGGAAAGAGGTTGAAAGGATAAAATGTTTTCATGGTTCTCAGTGTAATCACCCCGTCGTGCCTGTGAGTCACATGTACTTTTACCTGGACAAGTCTTGCAGCATTTACCCGCCAATTTTATTGGATGCTGGCACGGATACTGGCTCGGACACGTGATGCGCTTGCAGTCTTGGAGGCCATCGATGCAAGTGCAAACGATGCATTCCAGGACCTTCCCCAAAACTGGATGCCACATGTCTCCATGAGAGTACGTCTTGCCGTTGTATAAACACACTGAGGCAAATAGGAAACATGTGAAGCGCATACGGGAACAATCGTAAACGTGTGAGGAACGTGCCAATAAATTCAAACGGCCACATACTATCTTTATGTTTGCGCATAAAAGCCTCACCTTGTTGGTGTTTCCTCTGCAGCAAAATCCTCACCGTGGTCTCCGAGGCCCCTCTGAGGTTGAGCCTGCTGAGGCTCAGAGCCCTGGCAGAGACCTTCGTCCTGGTGGCACGGTCCGACCTCACCCTGCTCTGCTCTCCAGAACACTGGTCGACTGAATGCCTCTGTTGTGAATACAGACATAATGAAAAACAGTTGGTCATTAATTCAGCTGTTGGCTCAGCTTGCTTTTCTCCCCTCTGACTGATAGCTGCGGGAGCGTCACATCATGTCCTAAATCATAAAAAGCTGGCTGCCGACGTCTGAAATGCTCACATCTTTTCCAGCTACTTTAAAAGGAAGAAAAGTTGCCAGTAAGGGTAGTCGCTGTGGCCAAACGGTTTGTGGAAGCTGAAGGGGGAAAAATGGAAATCTTTGCCTTTAATCTCTGGATCAAACCCAGTACCTCAAAAAATAATCTAAAGAGTAGAAATTGATAAAAACACAGAGGATCCTCGTCAGGAACTAAATGCTCTTTTTATTAAATTGCATCTTTCATTCCATTTATAGTTCCAGCTTTTTATATGTTATCATGTTACAACTATTTACCTTTTTGTATTTTTAGATCATCTTATGAGATAGAAAAACACAAAGTAGAGCATAATTGTGCAGCAGAAGGAAAGTGACATTAAAATGTATTTTATAAATGAAAAATATGATGTGTATATATTCAGCCGCCTTAAGTCTGATACCCCAGTGCAGTTCTCGTCGGTGTGACAGATTCTCAGCTCCTCTATGAAAGCAACAGGGGTCTCATGTTTCACTTTCCTTCCACTTCACAATTCATCCATTTCTTTTGTGTTGGCCTATCTAACCTACATGATGTATTTGTTAGTAAGACGATTAAAATGTGAAAAAGTCTAAGATACGATACATACGACGCCTCTGTTCAGCTGATGGGTTCCATCCTCGGCGGACGATGCGCCGCCGCCGCCGCTGCTGCTGCTGTGGTCTGAGAAGGAAAAAGCAATTTAAGTTTGAAACGACATTCAGACTGAAATATCTTTTATTCCTGCTGGTTCATTCCAAGTATTTTTTTTTTCCGTGTATGCTTTGTAGCAGTTGCATGATTCATTTTTACCATATAGTGCAGCTTTTCTCTAGTTTCTAATATGATGCACTCCTTTAGTTCAATGCCAGTTTATTTTTCAATACCAATGAACTTGCCTTTTACAATCAGTGTAGATCAGACATGTTACAGAATTATAATCCTTCCTTAATGTTACACTTACATGTTTTTAAAGATGAAAACAAAAAGAAATGTGAATTTTTTAATCCGACTGGAGGAGTTTGGCTACCTTTACACACCAAACAGCAGGTATCTGGGAGAGAAGCTGGTGAAGAACAGGTGACAGGTTGGCATGTTTTCAGAGCACAGAAGATATTTCCATTCTGTGAAGAGAAACGAAAAGAAAAGAAAGGAAAACAGAATCATCACCAAAGTTTCCAACTTTGAAATAATCATCATAACCTGATTTTTTTATTTAGTTATATAAAGTATATTGCATAAAACAAAAGAAACGTGATCTATGTTGAATTTGGTTATGGCAAAAACAAAACTGCAATTGAGAAATCCAACAGATGGAGGAAATGTGACACAATTTCTCTGTTGTACAAAAAAAATATGACTTGAAACTGTTGGTGCCGAGTTTATGGTTACACATTTTCAGATTCATTAACTTCTCACATCAGGTGGCCTCGCGAAGAGCGCCACATCGAGTTCAGCTTTGGCTGCATTTCTCTGCTTGTCCTCTGGTGATCACAACCGAGCGCGACTACAGTGAGATGTTTTCACCTTCTGCATGCTGTTAATGCGATTCCACAATGTGCCTCCGCTTGTAGAGCGCAGCATTAGCAATGGCGGGCACAGATGGCAGGGAAAAAAAATACAATTATGATCATATAAAAAGAAACAGTGTGCAATATTAAAGTTGTTCTGCACAGTTTCATGTCGCGTTCTACATTTTAACCACCTGAGGATAAATAACCTAGAAATGATGGCAGTGCAGAGATCCCAGCGGTATGATAATTCTTATGTCAAAAATGGATTTTACAGCTCATTTACTTGCAGTTTTTGGTTTACTGTACAATGCCGTATCTATTTGTTGATACACCTGGTAAAAAAATTAATTAATCAATCTTCTATTGCAGCAGCTAAATCTTATTCTTAAAATTAGGAGGAAAAAGTACAACTTCTATATTGAATACATTTGTTCACTGAGCAAAAAAAAAAGGAAATTATGTTTAGAAATGATTGTTTTAAACCATATCACCAGTGCACAATTATTAATTATTACTATTCAGAGCAACATCCTCATCCAACTAAACCACTCAGCTCCAGTTTCCTGCCGGGACCTGAACATCCAACATGCTGCTGGATGTTTTCCTCTGTAATTACTTTTTATTGTTTTATACATGTATATCCTTTAACCAGAACATTAAAAATATAAAAAATCTTGATGACTCTCCTAGACTTGGGTGGAACTTACTGAGCATGTGCACATGACGCACTGATTGCTCTGCCTGGATGAAAAGAGGCCCTGGGTGGTGAAGGTCTCCCCTGGCTGATAGACAGTCCCGTTGTGGCTGCAGGTTTTGACTGGCGCCCTCAGTCCTGCGGGAATCCTGGGCTCATCTGAGGAGGAGGAGGAGGAGGACACGTCACACACGCACCGTCATTGCGCTTCTCTCTGGCGCCCGGAGGTGCCAACGCCCCGGAGCATACCTGTGCACCTTGGACAGCACCGCTGAGGCTCTGTCGCGGGGTTCTCACACGTCAGCGCAGGACACTTGATTGTGTTACACTTCACATGGCCTGTCTGAGGGAAGAGGTGACATGTTTAAAAGCCCCTTCATCCACCCACTGTCCTTTACGGACTGAATCCCCCTGGTTTGGGAAAAGTACCTCTGTGCAGACGCAGCGCATGCAGAACATGTATCCAAAAGGCTCCAGATAGGGGTGCCAGCTGTCTCCTGGTCTGTAGGTTTTGTCTTTAAAAGTACAAACCACTCCGGAGCCTGAGTGTCACAAATAAACCACCGACATTTTCCCTCAAAACAGAAACCTCGTCACATTTTTTTCGCAATTAATACAAATACTGTTTATTATTATTATTATTATTGTTAAACTTTTATGACAGAATAGGTTTAACAAAACGCCATATGTGTGGCTCAGATCAGAGCTGCGACACGATCCGAGCGGAGCCCCACTTTTGTCTCTTTCCTGGCATTTTAAAAGCCTCCGCGCGTCTGATCGGGATAAGAAGATAAAAGGTCATCAACAGAATCGGCTCCTACCTCTCCGAGGTTTCAGCTCCGCGGATGGAAACCACATGATGAAAAAGAACAAAAACTTAGGCTTCATTTTTTCCCCCACATGTGCGTGACCGAGTCTTCGGTGCGCAATACATGTGCGCTTCAGTGAGACGTAAAAAAAACACACACAAAAAAAACAAAAAACTGCAGGACTGTGTGAAACAAAGATTTAGAGGAAGAACAAAAAAAAAAGGAAAAGAAAATCGGATATTTGTCTAGGTTATTCTATGGCGCCTTCTTCAGGAGGCAAATTGTGATGACAGTGGAGTGAACATCAGGATTGTGCAGGCAACGTCCAAATATGGAAAGCAGCAATGTTTACATAAAGAACTGCTTACCATTTTGTTGCTCTGAACGCAAATGTTTGGGGCTCTGAGCATTCAAAACATACAAAGCATTCATATTCGCCAAGTTAAGCTAAAATATGAGGAGACGGGTGATGACAAACTAAGAGTTACACTGGGAGCCAAAAGAACAGGTGTTCTATCTGTGCTACCCATTATTCTGTCCTACCTTGTGGTAATGCGCATGCGTACGTCGATGCTATGTCACGTACTGCTTAGTCATCAGATACGTCCTACCTGCGCACTAGCAAAGACAGATAGACATAGCTACGGAAGAGGATTAGGGCCACTGGAAAAAAATAAATAATTCTAACTTTAATTTTAGAATTCTGAGAAAAAAGTCATAATTCTGAGATTAAAGTTAAAAAAAAAAAATTCCAGTGGCCCTAATCCTCTTCCGTACATAGCTTTCTATCCATGCAATGGTAGGAAAATCTGACGTGAAGCAGCTTTGCGCATGCGTGATTCATTTCCAATGTGGAGAGAATGGGATTCAGTTCATTTCAATTCAAATCTATTGAAACCATTAAACAATGCTACATGTGGAAAAGCAGAGAAAAGGCTTTTCTTTTGTACCTTTATTTAGTAAAAAGTTCATGTCATATACACAGACACCTACTTTGCATTTCTGCGACTACAAACAAGAAAAAAATAAAAATTGATATCAGACTGTATATCAGAGAAATTCCCCATAATAATGTAGGTCAGTATAAATCAGTTTTCACGTATTTGTTTATGTTTAAGCCGATGTGTCGTCTGGGAATCGAAAACTCTAAGATCAATTTCCCCTTTTTATTCTTGAAAGTGGGGTCTCTGTGTGCAGGTGAGGTTTTCTGAATCAGGTTGTTGTGGGACTGGTCACCTGTCAGAGTGGGAGGGACTCACGGCAGCGTGGGAATTCTGGCTCTTTTTAGAGAACCGGCTCTTTCGGCTCGGATCAATAAAAAGAGTCGGCTCTTTCGGCTCCAAAGCGGCTCTTCAGATTTTATTTTTTATTATCCAACAGAAAAATGTTACAAAAGGAATGAGAGCTCATAGTCGGAAATGACTATATTCAACAGCTCTTCTTCTGGGTCAGAGTTAAGTGAAATGTGCATTTTGAGTTTTAAAATACCACATGAGTTTGTTATTTGGCTTTTGATGGTCACATTTACATATTTACCTACGGAAAATTGATGGAGCAGGAGCTTTTAGTTCAGAAATGTTTCCATTTTGTCTGGGAAATTTTCCCAGACCTGATTGCTGCATTGAACCAGCGATCAGAAAACACGCCTCGGTTACATATCAGTTTGCTGCTAGTCTAAAGTAATGGGTTTAAAATATTTTCTTGTTTTTTTCTTAATGTGTTGCTTTAAATCTCAGGCTCTGAAAGGAGTGAATAGATTATTTAAATCCACAAGTGTTTAAGCTGAACTGAACTGTCTTACACTAAAGACTGAGCATGAAAGAGAATTAATCCCAACCATAGTTATTGTTTTAGTATAATGTAGAAAATATGTGACATTAGTTACACACAGAAAATGTACATTTTAACACTCTTTGTGACTTATGATGGTATAAAAGTAGAATAAATAAGCTTTTTACTTCCTTATATTCTGTGTTGCTCAGTGGACTGAGAGACTGCTATGATTTTTTTACCCCTCCATCTATGGGAAGCACTGTGCTGCCATGACTCTGTGGCATAATTTAGAATAACAGCTGACAGAAAGTTCTTAGGGGCTGTAGCCACTCTGAGCTGTTGTCTTGCACGTTAATACACAATTTGATCACCATGTTGTTTTATGCAACCACTGCACATTATCAGTTCAGCTTTACTGCTATTTTAACTCGATTTTATTTTTCAAAACACATTAGAGAAAATTGAGAAGCGGAGCAAAATTCTGTTTTTATTTTGCAACTTTCTTTAATTAAACGGTTCACAGTGAAGTAAGGGACTTGAACGTGTAACAGTCATTATACTGCTTGGTTCCTAGAGATGAGTAGGTATCACCACAAGGGGGCGCCTATTCCCTTTTTCCTTTGCTGTGCTATTATTGCACAGAGTGAGAACTCGTCTTCCACGTTGTTGTGGAGGAGATCATCGGTGATGATAGTGGTAAACTATCGTTACTTTTCTCATGTATGAGACTATGATCTTAGTACCAGCTGGCTTTGCATGGACGAAGTGAAATGAAGTGAAAGTGTGGAATGTTTTGGGTTAGAGTGTGTCTAACCAAAACTGCCAACTCCTTCTCCAACCTCTCGCCCCACCATCACAAAAGATAGTAAATATGGTTGAAACCGGATGATTTTTCCACAGAAAAGTGGACCTGACTGGTGGTCAGCGTCTCTGTTTCTGTGGAGATCACAGTTGAAGTTGGTAATGACCTGCACAGCTCTGGATTCTGACCAGCAAATAAAGTTTATTTAGTTCAGAAACATCAAAACGACAAAAAAGTTCATGATTTACATTTAACATTAAATCCAAGCTGAACATTTAATTAAGATCTATTGACGTATATTTGCATAAATCAATCAAAGATAAAGAAAAATGTACTTTTATGAATACATTTATTTTATTTACAGTCGGATCAAAAGACAGATCTACAGACAGTGAAGAGTTTTAATGAATTAATGACACACTTCACTAATGATTACATAAGTTATTGTCATTTGACACTCTTCACTCTCCATAAGAGTCAGGACATACTGGAGCCGCAGTTTGGTATTAAGCTTTGAGAATATAAAAAGCCAGTTTATCCCTCATACAGTTTTAGGGTTAAAAACTATGCACGTTTTGAAAACTTAAAAAAAATTTATTCAGTCCTACATTATAAAAAATAACTTTCAGTTTCTTTAAATTATTCTAAAAATACATTAGGGATAGATTATGAATAAAACATATAGTGCTATAACAGTGCACTTAGGATCCAGTAGTGCAATCTTTTATTCTACAATATATTTTATTGTAGAATAAAATATGTTTTAAATGTAGCATGCTGTTGTATTAAAATGCTAACAAAATAAGAAGCGTGCCAGGTGTGTACAAAAGTAAAGGTAACACAAAGTTGTAAGCAGCATTTATTAACACACATGGAAACAAAACAAGGTTTAAAAAGACATAATGACGCCACGCTATTCCTCCTTGGTTCAAAGTCTGATGATGATGATTAAATAAATCTTAATGCTAAAAGGAGATTTGTATCTTTACTCCATTTTAGTAGTACGACACCTGTTGCATGACTTAAAATGGAAAAAAAAAATTTTAAACTATCACACTCAAGTCAGTGCCAATGTGTAGAAACAAAGCAAAAATCACATTTAAAAATTCAGATAAAGTGGGTTTTAAAACTGGCTTACTCCTGTGATGGACACATTTAGCAAGGTTTAACCTTTCAAAGTGAAAAAATCGACCCTTAATTAAAAACTAATTGACAAGAAGCTGGTAAAGAGGTAAAGTTTGTTTCTACATGCACTGGGGATTTTTAAACATTATCGATGGAAATCTGCAGCTGCAACTTGCTAAAACACAGCCAAGGTACAAAATTAGCAGTGATTTTAAATAATAAAACGTTTCCTAACATTTTTTTAAATATGCAGCTGCATCAAAAATTATAATTAAGCAACAAAAGATTTTATTTAAAAATGATCTATCGTCATGTTTTTTTCTGAATGACGAGACACTTTCCAAACAACTGACTCATACTGTTACGGTTTAAAATGGCACGTGGCATCCGATGACTAACAGAACGTGACGAGAAGATGTTAAAGAGTCGCCAATAATCCGCAAACCTAAATATCGTCCACTGGGCAAGATCACAGTCATGTTCATACAGACGTAAAGCCTGACCAATCAATAAGCTATACTTTAAAGTCCTAAAGTATGGAAAACTGCATCGACAGAAGAATCGAACTGCGCACACAAAGTAACACACAACAGCAACAGCGGGAACTCAGAAACTGCTGCTCTGTGCCCCCGTGTCGTCTTCGCGCTTCTGCCGCTTCTTCGCTCGGATTTCGTTCATGGCTTCCTCTATGGAGCGCGTGTCCCTTTTGTTGGCCACCGGCACTGGCGACAGAGAGAGAAATAACCGCAGCGTGAATACGGAGAAGGAATCGCAGCTGAAGTATTTACCTGTTTTACGTGTGGCAGCGACAATCCTCACCACAGCCGTAACTCCTGTTAGCCTCCAGTGTGTGAGCTGCATCTTTAGCAGCTGACGTGCCTATCAGGTGACTGTACTTGTCTCTGTAGTTGGAGTTGGGACATGCTTGTGTCTTTTCTGTCTGAGTGGATGCTGCTTCTTCTAACGCAGCCTGCTCCTGTGAGGGGAAGTAAACAGGAAATGAATTCGGGAAAAAATTTAACAAAGATTGAAGGTATTACACAGAGTGTCTTTTAAAAAATGAAACCACTTAAAATTATCAGTTTCTCTGCTTTTACTGTTTTTAGATAAATGTTTGAGTAAAATGAACATTGCTGTTTTATCCTATGAACCACTGACAACACGTCTCCGAGATTCCAAGCAAAAATTTTGTATTTATTTGCATAAAATGAGAAATGGTAAAAATAACAAAAAAGATGCAGCGCTTTCAGACCTCAAATAATGCAAAGAAAACAAGTTCATATTCCTTTAGAAACAACAATATTAATGTTTTAACTCAGTTCAGAAATCAATATTTGATGGAATAACCAGGAGGTTTTCAATAAGGTTCAGTGCAGTGGGCTCTTCATTTTTTCCAAGACTGTATGTCTAACCTTTTCACTATAAAAATACAAACCTTAGTGAACATTTTGTGTTAGGCCAGCAAATTGGTTTTAAAAATGTTTTTGTATTTGCACTCGACACTGCAGCCTCAGTAAAAATGTGCAGAATCATTTCTGTGCAATCTGTGGATTGTCACAGATTCTCACTTGGATTTAGATTGCACAACAGATCCATCAGGGTTTTGAACAAGAACCCTGATGAACCCGGAAAATGCCAGAACAGCTCAATCAAAAGCATAAACGTCACCATAAAACAAACAGGTGCAGAATATTGGTGAGCATCTGGTTTCCGGTCACAACTACATAATTATAGGTAATAGGTAGACTAGGGCATACTAAGATATGCTTACGGCTCAGATCAGATTTATAATATTAAACTTGATGACGCTTGACAGAACAGAAGGAGAACGTCATCAAAGATAATACACAGCTTTTGTTTTGTTTTTTTTGTAGTACAGGTCAGATACTTTGTCTGTATCAGACATCTGTAAAAATCAGATATAACAGTGATATTCCTTGTTTGTCCTTTTATTATAACAACATAATTCCGAATATTTATTTACTCAGAATTTCAAATAAAGGTCAGAAGAAAGAGTTTGAGCTACATCTGTCTTGACAGCAGGTCTCTAAAAAGCTCACTTAGTTTGTTGTTATTTTATTTCATGTTGTGGTAAAACGTCAACCTTCTTTTTGTAAGCATTGCTATAATTCACCACCAATTGGTCTGAGGAATAAGAATACACTTCAACAAAATACAGCATTTGATTTCTAAGTGTGTTGGTATCATCATCTGATGCATTATTTTATGTTTTAATCCCACAGACTTACTTTTAGTCTGCGTCGCTGTTCTGCCAGCTGCGGATCCCACTCTTCTCCTTTGCGATACGCCTCCAGCTCTTCGTCCGACGGAGCGAACTCCTGAGTTCAATAATCACATGTTTCCTCCATCAGCCGCTAAACTAAACACTGAGAATTTGTTTCGAAAATCCAACAATTTGGTAAGAGCAAAGACCTAATACCTTCTTAAACAGCATGACGTAGCGACTCTCCTCATCCTCTCCGAAAGAAAACGAAGTGAGACCGGCCACTTCTGCAACATCATGCCTATAAAAATACACAACGAGGTTTTTTTATCAATATACTGAAAAGGGCCGAGACTGCGCCAAAAATAAAATAGGGATTTCTTACAGTATACTCCTTTCAATTTTTCCCATAGGGTTGTATTTTCTTTTTTGTTGTGAGCTGTCTTGGATGAAATCCGACACCTCTTTCTCCATCTAGATTTAAAGTGATAAATAATCACGTTGTGAAACGGCGACCACATGTGGGACGTAGGAGAATTAGAAAAGCATTTATTGTACTTGAAGGTCTCACCTTCTTCCTAAACTCTGCTTTCTTTCTTTTCTCCAATTCTTCCATCTTCTTTAGTCTTGCAGCTTGCTCTTTAAGAAAAAAAAGGTTTTTGTGAGGTAAAGAGGACAGTTTTGTAGCTTTTGCTCGGTAATCTAACTGGGACGAATTAAGCCACAACACTTACACAGATGACAGTTAGCTTACAACAAGGTTTCCCCCAGAAAACTTGCTAAGCCCTGTGGTTGGTGCCAGTCATTCATCCAGCGCCCCGTCATGTTTTTGATTTAAAAAATGTTTAAAGTTGACAGGAAATTTGAAAAATATCACTTGATTATGTGTTATTGAAAGACTGGCAGATTAATACCTGAACACCAACTATAAAGTCTTAAAAAATGCAAACATTAAAAAAAAGACTTAACTAATGCTTAGCCTGGTGGGGGCACAAGTAAAGCCTGGTGGCCCGCCAGGCTTATAATACACTTTGGGAAACCCTGTTTCAATCTTTAAAAATATGTTTCAATTGACACAAATTTTAAATCTTAAATCCAAAATGTAGAGTTTCTGATATTTTATTTGCAATGTACATTCTTTCATGTAAAGCTACATCATGAGAAAAATGTTTATATTATATTATATGAACATTTATATTAGGTTCACCAAACACCTTCAGGTTTACCGATGCTACTTGATTTATTGTTTAACCCACTCTTTAGTTGCAAAAAAAAAAAAAGTTTCAAATTGATCAAAATTTTCTGGTCAGTTTTTGTTCCAGACTTTGACGACGTACTGCGCAGTCGCACTTCAACGTTGAAAAAAGTGAACAAGTGGAGGACAACAGTAAGTGTCCAGCCTACAAAGTAAAATAAAATAAATTCAGCAAAGGCCTGATCCAGGATCATTTTCTTCCCCCAGAAAAGATGTGTGTTAGAAATCCCCTTGCTGGTGTTAACGCCTTATTATTTATGTACTGTTTGACTGTCTCGTTTAAAAATAAAAAATAAAAAAATACTTTCATGTGAATGGCTTGCAGCACTGTACCTGATCAAATAAATGTTGACTTCTCCCTCTTTACAACAACTGTCACAGTGAACAGGAAATTTTATATGAAAATAAATATTTATGTGCACTTTAAGTCCTAGAACTTTAATCAATATTAAACTAATTATGTGATCATTTAAAAAAAAATTCCAATAAATCCATAATTAGTGAATTACTAAAACATATCTCAAATTATAATGTTAATTAGATTAAATAAACCCATAAATAATTAAATAATCACAGGTGAAATTAATAAAATAATATAGATAAGTAAAAATAATTAACTAAAAATGGAAAGATTAACATATATGTTTTTATTCTATAACAAATTGAAATAAACTGGGATTTAATAAAATATTTGAATTATTTTATTTAATGTATCCGTTCAAGATTTGTATTGTACTTTTAACACATTTATTCCCAAATTATTTGTAAGCTTATCAGGCTTCTGGCTTTCATTAGTGCACGGGCTTTGTAAAAGTGCCTTTAGCCATTTCTAATAGCATTGACGGCAGTTTAATTATTAATAGATAATCTCTTGTCAGGGAGGAAATGTGGCATAATTAAAGCGCAGATAAACGGATATGAATTTGAGGAAGATGTCATTTATTTTTAAGGACCCACATGAACAGTGTGGTGTTTGTTTACAGTGCCGCAGCAGCCTGGGTCCACAGACTCTCAAATGATAAGCTGCGTGTCTCACCGAGACGGTGCCACGCTCGGGTCAACACAGCTTACGTGAAACTGGAAGCTCAAATGTCCATTAATAGCAAAACAAATGCTCCCTTAGCATGCCCTTTAGTTTTAGACCTTCACTAGCGCCCGCTTTTTGGCGCTATTTCCCCACTTCACGCACAGATGAAGTGGGTCCTTATCTAAACAGCGTGCTGCGTACCTCGAGCCTTTCGTCGGCTTTCTTGGTCGCCGACTGTAGGAGGTTTCTCCATCGAGTTTAAGATTGAACCAAGGAGGTCCGCCATCTTGCAACGATATAAACCTCTTCTCCAGCCGAACACGGTGCGCATGCGTGTTAGGGCTTAGTATTCTTCTCTGTAGAGAAAGTCTGCATTCACACAATCTGCTGCCACCACGTCCCAAAGGGCTGTAGTGCTGCAGGGAAAGCCGAGCTGAACATCATATTTATTGGGTTAAGGTCGTGGTCCTCCCCCCTCCTCCTTTCCATATTGTGTGTGAGAATAGAAGAAATACACACACAAATAAACACATTAATGTGACGAGAACGCAAGTTGTACAAGACAAGCTGAAGATGGCGAGACACTCAACAAATAATAGAAAGAAAAAAAGATTTTAAAATATCTTTGCGGTTAATCTCACTTGTTTTTTTTTTTAGTTTTCAGGTTGTTGAAGATTTAAAGCAAAGACTTAGGTCAGTTTTGGATAGAAAATAAGACAGGAATTTAAAGATAATAAATTGTAAAAAAAATATATATAAATTGCTTTTTGGTGTGGTTCCATGGGTATTTTAACAGTTTGTCTTCTGTGACGAGCTCAAAATCTTTGAGGTCGGAGAGCATCTTGGCCTAATGTTTAACTTCAATTATAGACTTTTGATCAGATTTAAGTGTGGCTCTGGCTCGGCCTCTTCCTGTCAGAACGAGCGTGTTGGAATGTTGAATCTGCAAGGGGAATGAATAATTCATAGTAGAAGTGTGTATAGACAACAATCATGTCTTTCCACTCTTCATAAGTAAAGTTGTGTTGTGTTTGTCAGAAAATAAATATTTTTATAAATATCAGTGCAAGTTTACACAAATTTAGCTGTGTAGCTATCCTCCTGTGGCCATTTGCCTTGTATCATGTTGTCTCATATTTCCCATTTTGAAGAGTGCATAAGAGAATTTGGCCATTGTGTTATGTCAGATATAAACCCAAGAGATACACAAAGTTGTTAAATGCTAATTTTAGGGTATAGACACTATAGATAAGTCGACAGAAGTGATATACATTTTTAAATGACAACATTCATTAAATAAATCTTAGATTTAAGAAAACAATCAGTGTGAGAATATGTTGCTGCAATTGTTTTAAATTATGAAGAAAAAGTTGATTATAATGTCTTAAATGTGGTAATGTGTGGATAATCTCTTGGCTTTTACTGAGGCCGACAGAAGACAGGATAAACATGTAAATAAACACCTTTACGTAAGCAACAGGGGGCAAGCTTTACAATCGTGTGTGTATGTGTTCATACCTTTTTATTGTTAAGTTAACAATTCTCCCTTGCGTCACTGGGGCATGTTTTGTGAAGCGTGATTGTAGTTTCACAGCATCAGCAATAATTGAGAACTGGAGCCATATTCAGATGTGGAGAGAGGCCTGGATGAGCAGAAGGCCAGGCTGTGAAAACACAGACAGCGCCCCGACCTGCACTGCCAAACAAACATCTCCTGGAAATTCAACTTTTGCTTTGCTGTGCTCCACTCTTCGGTTCAACCAAAGTATTACATGTAAGTATAATTTGACACAACAAACCCCTTTTTATTTCATTGTCAAAAGCTAAACAATCTGCTCAATAAGTTCTCAGAACTTTGAAAACGTAGCACAATGATTTTTGTGTGTTGGGTAACATGACAGCCATGACCTCCATGCCCCAGACATCTTTCAGTGAGATGCTCTTGTTGTGATTTGGACAGACAGGACGGACTCCTCCCCCCGTTGTGCTTGAAATGCTGTATAAATGCAGCATCAGTGTGTCAGCAGCAGTCTGAACGTTAATTGGCGCCCAACCATGAAGGGACTGAGCTTGGTTCTCCTCGTTCTTCTCCTGATGTTCGCGACTGCGGAGGGTGAGCAATGGATGAATCTGCTTTGCTACATTGTGAAGCCAAAATAAAGCAATTTATATTGACAATCTCACCTGTTTGTGTTGCTCTGATATCAGTCATTTAAAGTGTGTGACAATAAAAAGAAAAAAAAAAGATGATTTCATTTCTAATGGAAGGGATGATTTTTCTTTCATGTTTGTCATCAGGAGAAGATCCAGAGATGCAGTATTGGACCTGTGGGTACAGAGGACTCTGCAGACGGTTCTGCTATGCCCAAGAGTACATTGTTGGACACCATGGTTGTCCTCGAAGATATAGGTAAAGGCTAAGATTACTCTCAGAAGAAAGCACTATGTGAAGGTGTAATAAGAGCTAACGTTTTGACTTTTTATTTTGTTCCAGGTGTTGTGCCGTGCGTTCTTAGTACTCTGATGATGGTCCAGAGATACCTGCATGATGCTAGGAGACAACCTCTGGAATATTAAGCGGAGATGGCTGACTTGCTGCTTCACCATCCAATAAAGTTGGATCCAACATAAGAGTTTCTGTAGTGGGTAGAATAATAGGTACACCACACTTTTACGCTGCCCTGACTGGAATTGTCTAGCTTATTTGCTTTGCTGCCAATAAATGCATTAAAATAAACATGCTGGTGTTTTTGTTTACCATCATTGTCTGAATTATACCCCACTTTGGTGGGCTTCTTTGAAATAACAGTGTGGAAAGCAGTCTGAGTTGGGTCTGGCATGCTTTCGCTGGTTGCCGTGCTGACAGGAGACAATAACGGTCAAGTGACTGACCCAAATAGCTGGGATGGAGCGCAGCTTTTGTGAATGAAGTGTTATGTCTCATCTGTGTTTATGTTGTTTCACCGTTCGGTCTGTCTGTCTGGCTGGACAACGCTGCTGGCAAACAGACGGCGGCACTACAATACACCAGTCAGGACTGCGATGCAGATTCATTGTTGCTTTGTCTGCGCTGTGTTGAATTGGAAGGTCAAATGTCTCTGAGGATGGGTTTTGTATTTTCACTATTATTCTCTTTTTAATATATATATATATATATATATATTTAACTCTTACTCAGGAGATAACAGGTGCCCTAACTGGTTTGTTTGAGAATGAGTTGACTGTACCGACGGCGTATCACATATATTGAAAATGTGACCAAGTTGCTTCTATTTATGACAGAAAAGCAACAATTCCTACTTTTTCCAATGCAACATGTTTACTGCTACAGGTATTTACAAAATTATTTAGAGTTTGTACCTAAACTAAAATTTTAAGTGAATAGCATCTCACCAAATCTCCAACCAATTTTAATGAAATGTTAGACACTTTCAGAATAAAAAAAATAGGTTCAATAACAACTGGAGGTAAGTTATATATTTCTATGTAAAATCATAAGGTGTCACTTAAACCTATACACCAATTTATTTTGGTAGCTATTTTCAAAAAAAACATTGTATTTCCCCATAGTATACTTTAATAGTACTTTTAATTTATTTTACATAACTGAATGCAAATCAGAAACACTTCCTTAACAGGAATTGCTTTGGTAGCAATTCTGTTCCACTTGAAGAAATAGTACTGACCGTGTGGGATGTATTATCCCGTATTAATTTGAATTTTAATTCAAATTAAAAATTAACTTTCTCTTTTAGTAACTCATTAAAAACCAAAAATTCATTACATTTATTCTGATGAGTACCAGATGTGTAGAAGAGCAAATAAGGCACAACCGAAATATTGAAAGAAAATAAGAGTGCACTCATGCCGTTGCTCCTTTCAAACATTTTATCAAAAACAAACAAATCAAAAAAGACATTAAGAAAACAAAAAAAAGAGCACTAAACTGAACAATACACGTGCCCTGCAGGGCAGAACAAAGCAAAACAATTGTAAGAATATCCAGATTAATTTGTACATACAATGCTGGATCATCAAATCTTTAAGGACAAAAAGACCTGCAGCTCCACACATGAATTGGCAGCAAACATCTGAAAACAGGAAAATCCGAAAACTTAAAACGCAGTATTTGGGAACTAAATATTAACAGGAAAAAAAAAATATGGGGACTTATTTACAGTGATCTTTTACTGAATTAGAAACATTTCATCCATCCCAGTCATTCACTGGCTAACATATTCCAAAAGAGATCAACAAGCAGCTGCTGAAAAACTGAAATTTTTCCGTCCTGGATGCACAAATCAGTGGTGCTCAGTGAACAATTACAACAACTCTATAAATGTTTAGACTTTGTGTTGCTCATAGACCGAAACATTGTTGACATGATTCATGAATCTATCAGACATTGTTTTGGCAGCACATCAAATCAAACATCATATTGAAAACTGGATTAAAAAAAAACAAAACCATGGGATGTTTCCTGCGAAAAAAGGTTTTATGTTCTACAAATGAAAATAGTTGTTCAGTCTCAAATGTTGGACAGATATTACAGGAGAGTGATGATGGTTAAAGGAGATGATCAATAAAGCTGAGAGTGAAAACAGAGGTCGATGCTTCATAATCACACAGCTGATTTGTTTACCCAGCATATTAGCGCCGAGGCAAAACTTTAACTGTGCTTTTTAGGCCCATTTTATATCAGCTTTAAAACCTTCTCCAGCTCTCTTTAAATATCAGAATATTACGATTATTGATTGTATATTACTGAGATGCACCGAGAAAAAAATCACATTTTTCACAAGAAAATTTGATCTTTTGCCTCCAAGAAACAGCCTACCTTATGCTAACAGCTAAAGTTGACAACACTCTTCAGTATATAATTTGTTACTGTGTATAATAGAGATGGTTAAAATGAAGTGACTTACTTTGACATGTTGAGAATTATTTGCAGCCCATTCAGGTTGCAACAAAAGGGGAGATGGTGAGACATTTAGCGGATAACAGGAAGGCTGAATGTATTAAGGCAAAGTTGCCATTTCATCCTTTTGAGCTTGCGACAATTCCTTGGAAGTGTTGGCCTCTTTTCATAAACTTAAATTTGAGATAAGGATGTACGTTCTTCAGATTATACATATGGAAACTGCTGGGTAAGTAAAGCTATCTGTGCTAATCGCTGATAAAAGATAGTGAAGGGTTAAAGATGTGAACTCTGATCATTTTGTCAAACGACTGCTAACAGTAGAACGATTTTCAAAGCTGTTCTTATATCTACTGGGTTCTCAAGAGAAATTGCGCAGATTAAACCCGTATAAAAGTTGAAAATTGGAAACTGGCCACAAAATTCTGATCGGTGCATCTCTATTTATGAGTCCTATTCACCTATGTAGGGATAATGAAAGGTGGTAAAATCAACAGAGTCTGTTAAGGATGTGCATCGCTACTCTTCCTGAATTAGCCTCTATTGGAGCAGAAATTTAGAAATTAAAGAAAACAAATTTACTTTCTCGATTGTCATATTTGATCTATACAGGACTTTTAAGTTTGCCACATTCTCCAAAAAATCAAAGACAACTTAGACATTAGTGTGTGGCAATAGGGAAAATAGATGAGCTTTAAGTGTTTGAAAACAGCAACACGTGTGCGTATAGTTGTTTTTTGGGGGTAAAAACGTGGCCGAGAGGTTGTTGTTTCAACGCCATCTCTTTCAAAACTAACAAGAAAAGTCCCTGCATTTCAACAGGCTTCATCTGAGCATGAAGTCAGTTCAGTATCCACCATGTTTTCGTGGTACACCTCAGTTCTGTAGACACAACCCACATCTGAAGACTAAAACATCTAAGGCTTGTTAAAACAGTGATAATAACTAGTTGAGAAACCCTCCGTCGATTTAAGTCTAGTTGATGTGGCAAGAGAGAACATTATGAACGTGATGACATCTGAGCAAACACAGTTTATGGCCACGCATCAGTCTGGGGGATCATTACCGCTCGGACAGTTCAAAGGGAGAGATCGGTTCAGCATTTCTTTTGAGGTCTCCAAACTGACAGCTACTCGTCTTTTTGATAAGAGGCGTCCTGTTGACGGAGCAATGAATTCCACTTTTTGGTCCCTGTGGCACGTTTGCTTTAGACTTTGATCTTCAGCACCAAGCGCAAACCCGATCTGCTAAGGATGATGCATCACAGTCCAGTGAAGCTGGCTGGCCTGAATGAAAGGCGGTGGCTTTCGGCTACTCACATTCGCTGTTGTTCAAGGCAGAGGTGGTCATTTGTGAAAAACATAGACTGGTCTCTGAAAACCTGCATCATGAGAAATAATAAATTACTAGATCTTAAAAACAGCTATGTGTTATGCAAGAAGGAAACTCGGCAAACTATTACCTCTTACTGAACACTTAGGAGATCCCAGGTGCTCAAAACTTGTGAAGCCCACTTCATTTGTGAGGTAAGAAGAAAACTGATCAGGTTTGAGTCTGATGCTGCGATAATTCCTGTTAATGTTTTCCTTATGGGGGAAGGAAGAAGAAAATAATGGTTACATATAAACTAAAATGACAATAAAGAAAACATTTCATTACTCATTTTAGACCAGACTGAGGACATTTTAGCAGCCCTTTTTACAGCCTGGCAGGCTTGTCATGGTGCGTTCACACCAAACAAGTTTCACGCGTCTGGTTTACATTCAAAGTCTATGTGGAGGCGCATCGAGGACCCATTGCGGCGCATTTGAAGCGTCCACCATGTCTGACAAATAGGCCGACAATGGAAAACAACGGCTAGAGCGATCTTGAGACGTCTGATGCCGCGACTCCACATAAACTTTGAATATAAACCAGACACGCGAAACATGCTTGGTGTGAACGCACCATCACAGATGGCCTGTTTAATTATTCTTCAAATCCTGGAGGAAAAAACTGAATGCTGCTCTATCAACAAAATGGCCTTAAATGATGCAATGCTAACAATTGTGCCACCGGTGGTTTTGTAGAAAAGAAAAAGTGGGATATGATCAAGTTGAATAAATGTACTCAAATTAAAAGGCTAATTTTACAATGTGAGATTTTGCTACTACAATAAAGGAGCAACTGTTTTTTTCAGAGGATTCCAATGAGTGTGGGTGGAACTGAATGCTTGTTAAAACAACAAAAAAATAAATAATTAAGAAAAGTGAAAATCCTCTTACTGTCAGCTTCTTCCTCCTGACGTAGGACTCCCAGGGCTGCGGCTCCAGGATGAACAAGCCTCCAGGGCGGAGGTGTCTGTAGGCTCTCTTGAAGAGCCGCTTCAGACCGCTGTCGCCCCAGTTTAGGTGAACCCATTTTGTAACACTGAGGCACAAGATCACGTCATACTCTGCCCTCTGAGTCATGAGGAGATTATCGTTCTCCAGAACATAGTTAGCCTGAAGGAAAGCAAAGGCGGGAGAAAAAAAAACACTGTTTTGGTAAATGGATAAAACATTTTTGTGAAGCTGTGTTCCATAAAAGATTACAGCTTGTAAAAAGATGCTGACATGGGGAGGCTGGAGGCAAGAAAGCTGACATGTAAATTAAACAAAATGCAGAAATAACAATGCATTATTTTTTCGTTTGGTGTTTACTGCAAAGCAGACAACAGCAACACCGATTTTCCATACAGAGCTTTTCATTTCTTTCTAAAAAATCTAACTGAATGCTCAAGTACATCAGTGATGCAGGATGTTTTTTGGGGGGGAAGGAAATGTGACTTGCAAGATTATGCAAATACAAAGTCAATCTTATTTTTGTCATTCACAACACAAATTTGCCTTAATCACTGCTTAATTCTCAGATTTTTTTTTCAAAACAAAATTAATCTCAGTACTGTAACGTCTTGTCTTGACGTTACAGCACTGAGATTAATCGTAAAAATAATCTATAGAGTACTCGATTACTAAAATATTCATTTACAAGAACCCTAATTATATGCGCAAAAGCAAAATTTGATGCAGTTAATGTTTTGATCCACATTTTTTATGTGTGCAAAATATAGTTCCTCTGGCATTAAAGCCTCTTCCTCCTCTGTTCGTTAGATTTATTTATATTTATGCAACTGATCCATTTTTGCCACGTTTTAGTGACAGTCTATTTTCCGAAACAGACACTTTTCATTCTGTTATCTTAGCCAAACGTTTAGTTTTGTAGACTGAGTGGGTGTCACAGGCGCTTCGGAGACTTACCAAATGACTGCTGCTGCTGTTATTTGTAACACACACACACACTCACACACACACACAAGTGGAGGAGGATGCTTTTTGATTCTATTCAGTAAAACAGTTTTGTCTCCATCTAACCAATTCATGTTGAGGACAAAAACAAAGCCTTTTGAATTTAGTGACAAAAAGAAACAACAATTACCAAACTCTACGCATTTGTCACTACCCAAATATATAAATTTCCATTACTTTTTTAATTTTAATTATAGAAATGATCTTCCTTCCATTGTTCAATTTGTCATAATGGAGAGGGTTTTCCCCACCAAACTGGTTCCAGCTGGTTTCTAATGCTTACTTGGCACCAGTTTTTCTGTCTTCATTGCCACAACAAGAACTGGGTGTAGCGCAGATGAACAGATTCTGCCCCGGCCCGGGTAAATCACCGCTTTGGTGCAAGAATTTATGGCTGAATCAGATCTGGTGATCTACACACAGTTTGTGTAGGAAGAGGTAAACTGGTGAAAAACATACTGAGAAAACATTACCTGGGGAAAATACCATCATAAAATGTCTTGGGAAGGTAACAGATCATTTTGTTGCTGACAATTTGAGCATATTTGTCATTCCAAAAATCAATGTGTGGAAGCGAGACCTAGTATGTCACAATATTTTAGGTGCCATACAGTAAAAATCTACTTCCCAATTATACAATCACTGTCCTTTAGGCCCAGAAGTCACGTTATTTAAGGGACCAACTTCATATAGCTCATGAAGAGTGATTGTGTTGTGTCTTCACCAACAACAGTCTCTTTAAGGTCACTCAAAACACCTTGATCAAAGGTTTTCACTTGAGAAGTTTCCAAACTAAGAAGGTTGGTGTCAAAACAAAAGACTTTGGATGATTATTAATGCCTTCGTTTTCTCCCATCTGGACTAATTTATTGCACTTTTTATGCTAATCAACAATAAAAAGTTACTTGTGAGCAGCAGGTCCAAAGCTCTGCCAGACTCTTAACTAGAAAAACGTCCTGAAACTCGAGGACTCAAGTCCTGTAAGCAGTCGACTCGTAATCCCAAGGATGAGATATAAAACTCCTTCCAAACTGTTGGACCGACTGCGGTGGACTTTCTTTTTTGTTTTTAAAATCTGAACTCATTTAAAAAACAGCTGAAGACATTCTAATTCAAATAAGCTTTTTATTATGATCCTTTCGAATATTCTGTTTCTAATTATGCTTTATTTGTTACGCTTTGTCTTTTTGAAGAATGTTGGTCAGTGCAAGGCACCAACATAAATAAGACGTACTTCCTAATTGTCTTGATCATAGTGATAAGGTATTCAGTCGAGCCAACTGCAAAGTCTCACCTCTTTTTTAAATTTTACATGACTCCATCAAAAATAGCTGACTAATATTACTTTTCCACCTTAAATGATTTTATCTGACATTCTCTTTTCATTTTCCATCGTAGGGGAAGAACGAGCACTTCAGTTTCGGCTCCTTAGCTTTTTAAAACAAATGTCTGTAGCAAAAGATAGGAACAATTTTAATGACATTAATAAAACGTTGTAAACTGCTGAGTCAATTTGGTTTAAAAAGCCAACAGTCTTCATCAACATTCCGGTTGCTATTTTTAATGAAAAAAAAAAAAAAGGTTGATTCTATAAAAACATCAAATAATAAAACTATTTAGTAAATATGAGGTGGCCAGTTTTCCAACTAATGTATTCCAGGTTAATGTTGATTTTTATTTTTTTTTAATTAGTGCTAATTTGCAGAGAGAAGAGTAAGGGGACAAGTTAGTAAGCCCCCAATGACTTATGAATATCTTTCCTGTTGGGCTCAAAAGTACAAACATCTGCAAATAGAGAAAATCAGATAAGGTCCAGGGTGAAGACACTTCTTTGTTAGAAAGCTCAAAACCAACTGATATATTTCCTTTATCTGCTGAGATATAATATAATCCACTGTGTTAATAATGTTTGGGAAGGGATATTTATGTATGTCCGACAAAGTAAAAGAAAAAAAAAACACATAGCTTTGATGCAGCTGACATCTTAAACGCAACAGAATTTAATTTTAAGAGAAGCATGAATTATTAGCTGGTGACTCGAAGTTAGCTGTTTTTATCATCGGTGACGTGTTTAAAATAATATCAGAGGGCTCAAAGGGGCACTTTAAATTTAAACTTTGTTCTACAGTGAGTTTTCTGTTAATACAGAGCTTTACTTTAACTAGGAAAGAGATTATGCTTTTGAAGTGTCAAGGTGTCATGCAACATGCTGCTTTTTAAAAATCAAAGTCTTTCTAGTGAAATCCACACAGAAACAGCAGTTTTGTTTTTTAATGCTAACTGAATAATACTAAATATTATTTTGTATTTGTTTTACAGCCGTATGACCATATTATATTATAGTAGCTGATCTCACAAAGTGACATCACCTCTGTTCCTGATATAAATAATTTACTTAATGTTAGCCTGTGATGAGAGGTTAGGAAATATTTAGATTATAGTTATTATAGTTAGAAAAGCAGTTCTGTGAAAACTGTTTCACAGAACTTCAGAGTTTTACAAAAGTAGAGATCAGACATTATTAAACTTTTTAAATTTGCCAATAACATTTATTTCACTTTTACTAAAAGTCTCTATTTTTCCCTAGGATTTACCAGCCTTTGTCTAACTGGATGTCACCATATAAGGGAGTCATTTCCAAAAAGCAAAGTCTTACCTTGATGAAGGACACATTGGCAGGGAACTGTCCGGGCTGAGAGGTACATGTTTCTGTTATTGGAGGCGCAGCGATGGGTCCCCTGGAGATCCGCAGAGACACCGGGAAAGAGCAACTCGCAGAGCAGTCAGCAGAGGGCGCATCGCAATGTTTTTGCTCCATTTCCTCCGTTTTACCGTCCTGCCTCTGGGTTACGGCCTCATCTGTGTGACAGGAATCTTTGTCAGCTCCAGCGCTCGCAGGACCGCTCTGTCCTTTGTCTTCTTCCCCGTTTTGACCCCTGCTCTCAGATTCATCGTGCTTCTTCCCCGTCCCTACCTCACAGTCTTGCTGTTTGGCAGGCTTCTTCTCCTGCACCTCACGCCTGGCTTCTTGGGTTTGAAGCTCAGACAGATAATGTCTAATATTCTTACGAGCTGCATGTATGAGACCGCTGTCGATGTCGAGACCCAGTATGCGCGCTGGTCTGAACATTTTGGCAATATAGAGGGTCAGGTGGCCGGAGTTGCACCCCAAGTCCAGCACATCTTTACCTCTAAACCACTCTTGACGGAGCACATGTATGCGAGGGTCTTCACTACAGTTCGGGTTGCGATATCCGTAATATTTGTTGTAGTTCCCGTACTGGAACTTCTTCTGATGTTCCTTTACCTGATTGTGGAGCTGCTGGTGCTGACGAAGTCCTGGGCCATCCCCCCTGGGCGTGTGGAAGGAATTTCTTTGCCCTGTTGTGCCGCAACTTCTATCTCCAGATGTTGCCTGGCAAACAGGGGTCGAGTGGGTGACGGGGGGCTCCATTTTGCCAGAGTTGCGCCTTCGCTTGCGTCTGCTCGCTTGGTGATTTGTTCCTGCAGACGAGATGGGTGTTGCCTCCTCCGCAGGTGCAGATGTCACGTCATCCTTGCAGCTGGATGAGCTATTAGTGCTGTGATTGTTGGAATCCCCTGCCACACTCGACAAACTGTTCAACTCTTTGGAGGTATCTTGTGCAAAGGACGAACCTGGCATGCCTGCAGCCTCTGTGGAAGTGTTGGCTTTCACGTCACTTTTTTCCATTTCCAATGGATTTATCTGCGTAGTTGAGATCCCGCTCGCCCCTCCGGTTCCTCCTCCGTGGTGTCGGTTGCGGTGTCTTTTCCGTCCACCGCTTTTATAGGGAGATGCCAAAAAGCTGCTGTCTGTTATCCCGCTATTCAAGTTGAGCGGATCTGTGATGTCTCTGGGGATGAGGATCTCGACTGGGTCTCGGCTCTTCGATGGCAGCGGGGAGGATTTTGGCGTCTCCGCGTTGAGTGCCCTGTTGACTTCTTCATCCAGCAGACTGTTGAGGTTCAGCGGATCAAAAATGTTACCTCCCAGGAGGAAGTTGGTTGGCAGGACGGAGTCGCTCTCAGAGTTGGCCCTTCGTCTCCTCTTCCCTGACGTGGGATATTTGAAGCTCGAACTCGCTGTGTAGCGCCGCTTCGTTAGCCTCGACTGCGTCTGTGGCTGCTGTTTAGAGTGATGGAAGCTGTTCCTGCGGTTGATGCTGTTCTCGCTTCCTTTCGCTCTCTGTCCCGCGCTGTCCGTGCTCGTGTGTTTTGGTGAGGCTGCGGTGTCAGGGACGGGACAAGCGGCTGCAAAGTCAGGCGTGGCCGCAGCTTCCTCCATCATCACGGAAACACTGCTGTAGCCTCCAGTACAGTCTGAAAGCTGAAGAGGAGATGCCGAGCTGGCCTTTGGACTCCCAGCTTTTGCACTTTGCTCTTCAATAGACATTTTCTTTTAGTTTTCCCAGCTAGAAAGACACTGATGTTTTACTGGAAGTCACAGAAAACATATGTTAGATTAAAAGCACAGGCAAACCATAGAAAATTTGCAAGTCTTTACTATATTGGGGTCAAGGCACAAAATTTTGGAATAGTCTATTAAAAGTCTGGACTTCAATCTGGCTAAATGTGGCAGAATTAAAGGTAATTTGTAAAAAAGTGTGGGCCAAATATCCTCCACAACAAATTAAAACATATATTACCAGTTATCGCAAATGCTCCAATAACAATAACGTTTGGCAATAATCACTTTTACACTTTTTAATAAATCAATTCCTCATTTAAAAACTGCCTGAGGTATTTACTCAAGTTATCCTAATCTAATATAATGTGTTTTATGATCTGAAACACTGATTGTTTAAAGAAATCAAAAACAGAAGAAATACCTTTTCACAACACAGTATAACAGCAATACACCGAATAAGTTATTCCTGGCTGAATTTTTATGAATTTTTTTCTTCATAAATCTCATTTATGAAGAGAAGAAAATGCAGCATGTTCTTAGTAAAGGTCGTTTTTGAATCTTTCAAAACAGATGTAAGAGTTTATGTAAGACAGCATATGTCCACTTTAACTCAAAAATGTACATATTATATACTGTAACCATATTAACTGGCAATTACAAATCCTGAAAAAGAAAACTGGTCAAAGATCAGAATTTTTGACCAATTAATGAGCTCATCGCTTGAGGATATTAGTATGTGATGCTTTACAATGTCTCTCGAATTTGGTTAAATTACATCTGTTTATTTTTTTAGATGATAAATATATTTACATGTGTTATTATACATTATCAAATTATTTTATAAAACATTTCCTTCAAATACTATATTTTACATTTTAGAGTTTTCAAGACTTTTAGATTTCTATGTTGATTTTTAAACAAACATATACTGTAAATATTTCTTAAAGAATTTACAAATCCAGGAATTACCATGTAGATTTTTTGGCCTAAAGTTTTCAAAAACAGTTATTTTCTATGTTAGGGTTGTTCCTATGCAACTGGGGGCCTCAAATCAATAAATAAATAACAAAAATAATCATTGTAAAATCAATATATATTAAATATTCTTCAAGTATATTTGAAGAATATACTTGAAGAATATATATTTTCACCTCTTTGTTGAGGTGAAAACTTTGGGAACCACTGTTCGTGAAGAAGACTATTGTTGTACTTACTACAGCTTAAACATAACTAATACAATTATACAGGAAATTAATTCTAAAAAGTTTGCTGACATCAGGCTTTCTCGAATTGCAGTCATCCATCACAGTTGCCAAGTTTATGGTCAACATCAGATCTATACACTTCACCATTAATGCAAAAGGAGAATGTCTGGACAAATTACTTGGAAGAAATCTAGATACAAATATATATATATATATATATATATATATAGTAACTTTTTCCAAACTTAGCAGGATTATAATTAGTACATAACAAGTCAGCTTGATCCCTGTTATAATCAATGAGTTTGTATTTACTGCGGATTCTGTATAAAAATAATATTTACTATCCCAATATAATACCACAATTGCATAAATTGTCTTATTTTTACAAGCTGCCAGTGTGTAAGGGTGTACCACAATCACGTTTGTGACGTGACATGCCTGCTGAAGGGTTATAGACCTGGAAAGTTTGAGAGTCCGTGTTGGACAGTTGTCGTGTTAGCTCACTACTAGCTCCTAGCTTCTCTATCGCGGGCCACAGCAGCGAAACGTCGAGTAAACGTTCGGCTCTGCTCCGGTCAAACAGCGGTAATAGAGAAGCACCGGAGGACCTACCTCGACGTGCTGTTGCCTGGGCGCTGCTAAAACCCAGACTCGCTGTTATGAAAGCGATACTATCTCCCAGATGGCCACCTACCCGCGCGTGTAGTCCCCATCAGAATAACAGTCTCACCTCGCAGTTGAGCTCTCCCCGCCTCCGGCCGGACTGTCACTACCCCGCCGCCGCCGCCGCCGCCGCACTCCCTCCGCTCAGGCTAACGTTAGCATAGCTAACCACACAACTGTCTCAGTATCAACACTAGAGTGGGAAGCTACACGGACACGCACGGCGCTGGTCTGAACACAACACTGGCTCCACCGCCTCTTCAGACGGTCTTGTGGAGCTTCTCAGTTAACTCTAGTCGGTCAGTAACAGGCAGGTTGGTGAATAAATGATTCCATTCGCAGAAAGAGTCGGCATGGCGGCGCATCCGGGCTCCGAGCTGTAGCCAACTGTGACTGGGGCGGAGATCCCAGTCACACTATAGAACCCGCAAGGTGGTGAGCACTGTTGCTGTTAGTGTCAGCTTCCTTCTACTGTTCTTTATCAAGTTATAAATGTCAATAATTAAACTTTTCATATATATATATATATATATATATATATATATGGGAGGAATACTATGTTTGTTCATCTATAGCTAGGAGGAAAACAACTACATTTATGTGTTTATTTAATTGTTGACTAAAAATATAAAGATAAGCTCCCTAGAGCAATTTCAGTTTCAGGAAAGTTTTAGTGATGAAATAAAGTAAGGAAATACCATCAATAGATTAATTGAATAAGAACTTTAAAGTGGATATAGCGCCATTTTCTGACTGAATTCAAGCGTTTGACAAAAATTACTTTTATATAGTAAAAGTACTTTTACTATATAGTACTTTTTATATATATTACTTTTGTTTGTGGTGTATTCAGAGCATGTGAAGCAGTGAAATTTGTGGTTAGCTGCTAAGTTATTAGTGGCCCACAGTATGCCTACAAACATAGTTTATGTCAGTTTTAATAATGAGGACAAATTAAAATAACATGGATTAATAAAGAAGTAAATCTAAAATGTATGACACTCCCTCATGTGTTCTACCTAAAAATGGCTAAAATTACACTCAGGTGCACTTAGAACATTGTTCTAAGTGCACAGTATTTTGAAGAATGCCATGTTTAAACCTTACGTTGACCCTAAGTGAGAGTGAACACTAGGATCAAAAGAGCTGTCCGTGGTCTTCAGAAAGAAGGTTGTAACAGTAAGGGATTTAAATGGGACACAAACATTTAAAAATCCACTGTGTGGAAAATAGAGGACATTCAAAACAACTGCTAAATTACCCAAGTCACAAGCAAGTAGGTTTACCCTGAAAGAAGACCAAAAGATGCTAAAAAAATGTCCAAAAATCTCTTAAGATGCCATCATGGGACTTACCACAAACATCACTGTTGATGTGGAAGTGAATTCTACTAGAAAAAGAGAGAAACAGATAGAATAAAATAGGTTTAGCTATTATTTGTGTGCAAGAGGAAATTGTTGAAAGTCAGACTAAAGTTTGGCAGGCAGAACATAGCTAAGAACTTCTGGAATAGTGTTTTTTTTTATCACAATAGAAAACATGTTTAGCTTGAAACAACATTTCAAGGAAAATAACCTAGTTATTAGCATAGGGTGTCCAAACCTTTTCCTCAGTTAGAATATAAACTTTTGTTAATATTTTTAATTTAATGAGTAACACAAGATTATTATGAAATCCTATTAATCTGCCGTAAATTGAGATTTCAGTATCTCACAAAGTTTCAATATAAACATTTACAGTTTTTTTAATTAACTTTAATTTAGTCCTTATGTGTAGCCAGTTTGAATAAAGAAAGAGAATCAAAGGGCATTGAACAAATTCATTAGTGTTAACTGCTCATGAGAGACGATGTATCAAGCAACCATTAAGTAATCAGCAAGAGTCTTTAAGAGTCTGCTGATAATCCATAACATGCCAGCAGTCCCACCATCTGCTGTAAACGGCGCTAGTTTCTCTTAGCCCATGTAAGTCATGTCTGGAAAAGTTCCAAAATATCATATGAAAACAGACTTCTTTTTTTCTGTGCACTCAAAGTTATTGCCTTGACTATAATGTAAATATTTTTAATATTTAATATCTATAAATCAATTCGGCCCCCTCCCTTTAATAAAATATTATAATGCAAATATACCTTACACAATCCTTATAGCACAATTTCTTTAGTACAAATTTCTTAAGGTAAAATTTGAGCATTACAGAATTATTTTTTATCGCAGTGCTTTGCCATGTTATAGTTTCAAGTCTTAAAACTGCACAGTAATAAAAGTATTCACTCACCCCTCCAAATCATTAGATTCAGTGATCTAATACCTTCTATGGTCACAAATGAACAAACTCCTAAACCTTGTGGCAAGCAGTTTCAGAAGAGTTGAGGCTGTTATGGCTGCAGTGGGTGGGCTCACATCATATTAAACCTTATGGATTAGGAATTTGCTGTCACTCAAACTCATACGTGTGTGAACGCAGGCAAGGGGATATCTTAGCACAGGATTTAAGCAATTTCTCATTAGCATGCAAATATGCCTTTATCTAATTATATATGTTTTAACCTCCATAGTTCTGAATTTTGTTGACATTATGGTATGTAATAAAATAAATATGTCTTTGACATTTTATGCTCACTAGTGTAAAGGAAGAGAATAAATGAAGCATAATTATTTATACATGGGAAGAGTATAGAATCAGACTTAAACAACACACCTTGTTTTTTTTTGTCTGAGTAAATTAGGCTTTTGTTTCTTTCATATCATAGTAAATTTCTTTATGAGAATATACAGTGTGCTGCTAAAGTATTTGAACATGTTCATGTTTTGTCATGTTACATGTACAAATTTCAACATGTTGTATTGAGATCAGCCAACACAAAAAAGCTCATAATGTGGGAACCTTTGGGAAAATGTAACACGGTTTTCAAATTTTCCTGCAGGTAAAATATGTGAAGTGTGGTTTATAGATTCAGACCCCTTTACTCCAATACTCTACTGAGCCTGAGCTATTTTGCAAAAATGGAATAGGCAAATTTAGTGTGTGGACATGTGAGGGTAGTAAACACGTTCCACACAAAACTGCAGTGGATTTGCAAAGACTGGCAGAATACAAATTTTTATTTGCACAACATTTTAAAACCCACATAAGAACCCACTGTTCTTCCACTTCATCATTATGCAATGTCTGTTTGTCAATCATAAAAAATTAGGTGAAAGCATAACATTTCAGGTTGTAACATGACAACGTCTGAAAAACACTCTTTTTGCAGTCACTGTTTGATTAGCTAAATGAAAGCGTATAACAACTTGTTCTCAAACTTACAAATCTGCTTTAATAAATCGTGCCAATGTGACCCACATATTCTGACTTGAAATATAAATCTGGCGTTGACTTCAATCTTATTATATGTCCACTCCTGAGTAAAATTGAGTTTTTATTCCTGTTTTGAAAAAAAAATGCAGTGCTTTTGAAATGTCAGTTAAGGACACCCATATCAATAATAAACTGAAGGTGGTGCTGCAGCACTAGATTGTTTTCCAAATGCTGGAGCTGGAGCAATTCCCTCAACAGCCACGAGAGGGAGCTCAAATATGCTTTTAAAAATGTCCGTGTCTCTGCACTTGCCTACAAGACACTTTTATTTTCCCTCTCCATATTTCTTGCAGGTCCATTTATTCTAAAAAAAAAAAGACCTTTTTCTCTGCCGTGATGCATTGCTGCAGGTCAGAAACAAAATCATAAACCTCTGCAAATGATAGCTAAATTGAGCTTCTTAAGCATAAAATACTTGATGGTACCTGCATCGTACAAATGATTTATGAAGCTGAACAACAGAGCGGCCTCGTTCCACTAAGTGAGCACCATATTTTGTAGCTGTGGCAGCAGGAGAGTTTATGTTACAGATAATATGTCCAATTGAGAGACATCAACACAACTATTACGTAACAGATAATTGCTTTTAAACTTATAGTTAGAAAATAAAATATTTGATGTCTAAAGCAACTCTCCCTAAGCATGGTATATTCTATGCTTTTATTATTTTGTAAAAGTAGGTGATTTATTTAAATGTAACCCATTAATCAAAATATATTAACAACAATCTATATTCTAATTCAGGAAAAAGTCTTAACACCGTACTTTCCAGTAGATCGTGTCCTTTCATTGACATACCATCAGTTAGACTCTTCTTGCAGTCTCTGTGTTGGAGTAAAGTTTTCCACTCCTCATCTTCAGCTGTCAGATATTTGAGTGTTTCTTTCATGGACGGCTTGTTCAAATTCACCCCACAGCATCTCAATGAAACCAAGGTCTAGGTTTTGACTTGGTCCAGGACTTTCCGTTTCTTAATTCTTAACTAGTCCTTGGTGGATTAATTGGTATGTTTTTGGTCATTGTCATGTAGCAGGGTTCGGTTTTGTATCTTCTGGTGTCCAAAGGGTTATATTTTAGACTTATTGGTTTAAGAACATTATAGACATATTGTTTAAATTCTCTGCTGCTTGTAGACTATTTGTTAAACAGTGCTATAGTTTAGTTAGATTTGTTTTGAAACCTTTTTGAATTCCTTCCTCTTCACCAAACACACAGACTATTGTAGGCTGTCCTAATTTCAATCAACAATTAGTACTTCACAAACATTTTCCCTCAATAGTGATATTTGGGGCTGCACAGTGGCGCAGTTGGTAGCACTGTTGCCTTGCAGCAAGAAGGTCCTGGGTTCGATTCCCGGCCGGGGTCTTTCTGCATGGAGTTTGCATGTTCTCCCTGTGTATGCGTGGGTTCTCTCCGGGTACTCCGGCTTCCTCCCACAGTCCGAAAACATGACTGTTAGGTTAATTGGTCTATCTAAATTCTCCCTAGGTGTGTGTGTGTGTGTGAATGGTTGTTTGTCCTGTATGTCTTTGTGTTGCCCTGCGACAGACTGGCGACCTGTCCAGGGCGTACCCCGCCTCCCGCCTGGAACGTAGCTGGAGATGGGCACCAGCAACCCTCCCGACCCCATTAGGGACAAGGGTGAACAGACAATGGATGGATGGATGGATGGATAGTGATATTTGTTTTTTTAAAAGAAGAATCTATTTTTATCAGTCAACAACAACAAAAAAATTAAAATCTAAAATTGTTAATTGATATTGCTGTGTTTACCCACTTACATATTTCTTCTACTTTTTCTGTTTCAGATTATCAAACACACTTTGATGAAGAAACTTGAGCAAATACAAAGGTTATCCAAACCAACCTGACTCTGGTTTAAGTACATGCCCCTTTGTTAAATCATGAATTAACTGGGATTAACCCACATTTCTAAAAAAAAAAAAAAAAAAAGCTGAGCTGAGTTTCACAAGCAAAATAATGTTAATAGAACCTCTTTGATTGCATTTCCTCAGATTATCTTTATCAAATATTAAAATTAGTTTGATGACCTGAAATTCAAGTGTGACGAACAAGCAAAAACACAAGAACTCTATAAGGAGACAAACACTTTTTCACAGCACTGTATATTGTTCAAGGTAACACTTTCTACAGGACAGATATTTTCTGCACAAACCTTGTGCTGAAATTAAAAAGACAGACACATTTGTCTCATGTTGGTTTAACAGACCAACGTGAGAAATGCAAAACAAGCTTGAATGTGTAGGGAAAAAAACCTTTTGGGAGGTGCCCTTCAAAAACAATACCTCCAAATCCATTATTCTCCACTACTGGGTTGACATCATGCTCCTAATTGGGTTCCAGATCAGTGCCACAGACTCTGCTGGATAAATGAGTCCCCCCACCCTTTCCCTTTTAATCTCTATAAAGGCAAACAAAAAAAAAAAAAATAGGAGTGAGGGTACCTGTTCCCCCCGCCTGTCTTGCTCTTTTCTCATGTTAATGTGGGTGCGGTCCTCAGTCCTGGGCACCATCTGCCCTTCTTTAGGGTTTTGGGCCCCAAGCTCTCCAGACGTGTCCGATTGTTTGTGTGTGTCCAAGCAGAAAGTGGTGAGTACACATGGTTCGTGTGGCCGAATAGGCTCTTCCATCAAGAACACGAGCCTACTGTTCATTAGCCTGCATGTGATGCAGGGAGGGGGCAGCTCGCGTGCCCTGTACGCAGCAACTTCAGGCCAATCCATTCTTGTGGTGGATGTTCACGTTTTATGTGGGATGTCGTTGTGAGCGACCGTTGGCTGAGGGACAACTAGACAGGTCAACATGTTATTGAAAATCTCCTTTAAATAATTGGGCTTTAACTGGGATATTGTGATTGTGAGCGATGTCCTTTTGGCTGACCCTTTTTAAGCTGAACTTAAAGCAGAATTTGTTCCAGTTTTGTCAGTATCCAATCATACTGTGCAGTGAACAGATGGAGAAACAAACGAGGAGAAAAATGATTCTAACTTCTCAATGCCATTATCTGCACAACGTAAACATGCAAGTGGAGCATGGGCACATGGGTATCAAGCTGTACAAGCACATGAACAATCAAAAGAAGAATTATAGTGTTGTATACTGCCTGAGAAAAGTATTGAACTTTGTCTTCACATTTTGTTAGCAGTTTGCCACAACCCACACAAAAGACTTAACAAAATGTGGAAGAAGGAGCTCTGCTTAGATGAGGCCAAACCTTTAACCCTGCACACAAAATGCAGGGTAAAAACCAGGGTCAAAGTGATAGTGGTGACGTTATGGTGCCGGATACTCGTGTACCTTCTGTGGGGAATATTCAGAGTTGATGGGAAGATGGATGGAGATTAATGCTGAATAATTCTGGGTAAAATTATTAACATGTATATCACTTGAAACTATAGCTAAAGATTCCAGCAAGACAGTGAAACTTAAAAACACAGCCTGATCTACACAATGTTTGGAGCAAAGCATGTCCATGTGTTAAAATTGCCCTGTCAACTACCAGACTGAATCCGACTGAGAATCAGTGGCAAGTCCAATCTGACTGACACTTGACTGGGAAAAATTGTCACTCTGTAGATGTACAAAGATAGACCTTTCAAACATTTCCTGAAAACCATACTTTTCCTATGACTTCACAATTATGTGCTACTTTGTGTTGATTTATCAAAGAAAATACCAACAAAATACATGGAGGCTTGTAGTGTTATGATAAACTTTCGCAAGTCATTTTGATAGGAATTTATTCTATAAAATTGAAACAAAAGCTAGTTATGTTTTGAAATGAGTCAAAATTAAGTGTGCCAAGTGGATGTATAATGAAAAGGATACCAGAATATTGTTCTTTGAAAGAAATAGAATTTTATATACACCAAATCGTTCTGCAGAAAGCATGAGTGCAAAAAGGAGTTCAAATTCTCTTCCGATATTCATTGTTCACTAGTAAAAAATTAAACACTAGTAGACAAACAAAAGTTAGCATTTGCCTTCCTAACATTATAAGGAAATATCATTTAGATTTTAGAAAAAATAATTTGTTCCCACGTTCTTTTTGACATGTTTACTCTCTTTAAAAGCCATGAAAGGATTGGCAAGTTGATCCACCAGTTAACCGCCACACCACTGATGAGCCGATTATGACTTTCTACCGGGTCCACCCTCCTCATTTTCAAAGCTACATGCTGCTGGCAGCATTGAGATTAGTTATTGAACAGTCCAAGCAAAGGGAAACAAGGCCGCCTCAGAGCCACACAACACAATGAGCCAGCTGTCAGTGGGTGGGGCTTGTCCAAACCAGTGTTGTCATGGGTAGTGTTCATTTATTTATTTTTTTTTAGTTGCCCGTTGAGCGCTAATAGGGGCTCCTATTCGGGTCTGCCGTGCGCTGATTAATATTGACTCAAGGCTCGTTTGATATCTAGCGAGCGTGTAGCGGAAACAGAGGCACGGGGGGCTTTACGCAACACAAAAAGGCCAGGAAAGGTGAAGGAAATATGGATCTTCTGTGGTTTGTGAATACATATGAGCAGAGATTTCAGTTAAACTATTGTATTTCATAATAATGAACCAGATGTCCCACAGATGGCATAGGTGGAATTATTAAACATGTTTGGTTACACTTACACCTTTATGCTCAGTGACTGGTCTTTCACGTAGATACTTTGTCTGTAACACCACGTTACACCCAACTCTTACATTGTCTTTCTAAATGCACAGCCACACAAAACCCCCTCTCTCTAATCCCCAGAGGCCTCTGCTTTGCCTCCCCACACCTGTTTTACATTCAGAGATGTGTCTCTGAGCGTCTTCCTGGCAGTATCTGAGCTTATGTCCTTGCTGAGGGTTTTAAATAACTAATGTGCCAGCCCGCACTGCTGCGCTAATGAGAAACGTGAATTGCTCTAAACTAATGTTGAAGAAGTAAAGACTCAGCGTTATCACCTACTGACAAAGGAAATTGTTTTGGATCATGCAGTTATCACGCAGCAACTTTTCACACCACATTATCAGCACAAACCCCAGTTTTGTTTTAAGTCCAAGATTTCAGTATGAGATGGATTTGGATGATGTAGATTTTATTGTTACACAAATGCCAAATAAAAATTTCTACCAACCATTTTAAGAGCACATTGCAAAGATTATATTACAGACTGGAATACATGCCATGCTGAATCCTGTCATAGAAAGTAGTAGACATCTTTTCACAGTATAGGTTTTGACCAAGTTCAAAATTATAATGTTTAGATTTCAACAAATGCACTTTTTGGATTAAATCGTACAAATAAGATCTTCAGATGTTCAGTTTGAGGCCATTATTCTACAATAAAACAACAGTTCACTTATTGTTAGTTTGCAATTTATCACACAAATCATCTAAGCCCATTAAGCCGTTTGGATAAATGTGTGACCCATAAATTGTTCCATATCTAGCTTACATAATTCAACCTGTGGAGGGCAAACAGGAAAGAAATCTCTGCTCATATCTATTGGTATTGCTTGCACAGCTTCAAAGAAAAGTTTTTTGACATCAGTTTTATTTCCAAAGATGACAAATCTTGCCTGCATTAGATAACTCTCCTTGTGTATTCATTTAATATAAACCCAGATTAGTTGGTCCCAGAAGCTGAAGCTAAGGGCTAATCATCCCATAGACTTTTTTAATCTTTAACAATTCTAATCAAAACATATTATAGCTGGCTATGCTATTATAGTATGAGTATTTAAACCAAATGCAAATAGCCACCACATTTGCATTTGGTGGCTATTTTACAACAAAAGTATTTAAGATTGTGAATTTAGATGGTGACCCAACAAACAACTCTGAGTAACTGTGACCAGAAAACTCTTTAGATCTTGTACATGTTTCATGTTTGAAGATAATTCTTGGTGCACCATTTCTTATCTCCACTTAAACTACAAGTGAACCTTATCTGCTCTAGTATAAAATTTTATAATATTGTATTTAAAAAAAGATTATTTTTTGTAGATTAGAGTTCTTTTAAAACGGTGGTTTTCCTCTCTAACTAGCTGTTAGCTTTAGCTTGCAGGTAATGGGGGTTTAACAGCTTCAAGTGAGATTATAATTGTTTAAAACGCCTTCTTAATTTTGAAAAGCCTGACATATTCCTTTAAAAACATTCAAAAGTGTATTGTGATACAATTTTATTAAGTCAAATTTGGTTGCCTGGCAATATTGACCCAGGTGCTAAAATGAAATATTGGAGAAAATATTGATGAGGGAAAAAATGACCACAAATGAAATCATAATTGGTATATTCAGCATTATGATTAATGATATTATTACAAATTGTGTGTTTTTACAAAATAGTACCAATCTGAAACCACCACGTTGCCCAAAAACACAAAAATACAATCAAGTAAACATTATTACCACCAAATCATTTATTGAATAACTTTGTTTAAAAATCTCCACCTGCATCTACATCCTTATCTAACTACTTTTTCATGCTTTCATTTATAAAAAATAAGCATTATGCTATGTCTATAGTTTCCTTTCTTTAGCTAAAAACACAAACTTGTTTTAACAAGATTACGTACATGATGAGAAATTTTATTAAAGCCAGAAGCAAAAAGCAAAGTTTTGAGGGATTTACCTCCACATACTTTACCTCTTCTCATATATCGTCATTTCCTGTGTGGCTTGACTATTCCCTTTTACCTCTACTCCCAAGGTGCAGAGAGCTCTGCCATAATGTGATCATCTGGACCATAATTCGATATGTTTTATACACTGGTGATTGACCAGCGCTGTGATTATTTGATTCTATGCCAAAGAACCCATCATCTCCTGTTTCCTACATTCTTTTTACAGAACCACAGTTTTCTTCTTGGACTGATCGTCTTGTTCAGGGTGTTAAGGACAATGCAGCACAGAAGCATCAATGTACGGCAAACATTAATTTTGCTAACTAAACAGTGTTTGTGTTGACTTAAGTCTTGACTGGACCTTCCCGGTTGGTAAACAGATATTCACCACCAAATGCAAACATGGAATTGGACTGCAACCTTCTATGCCTTAAAATGACAAAAAGAAAACTCTTAAGTAAGGCAGAAATTTGAGGGCTGACCCAAATTTTCCAACACTGGTTAGTAGTTAGTCTTCCAAGTGAAATTGTCTTTTAATTCCCAGTGCTATCAAATGAGATGAACGTGAATATACTAGAATACTCTTTCCATTACAGAATCTATTTGGGACGGTGTTTATGCATGTGAAAATGGGTGATACTATTTCAATCTGGAGAGACTCAGACGGAGATAAGAAGACAATTAGAAGAGTTTATTGACAAACAGGATTTAAAGTCTTTGGCGCTCGGGCCCCGGCTGGGGATAACGGTTATCACAGCGTTAGCAATAGGCTTCAGATGAGCATTCCCAATGCTGTTAGGAACGTCATCCCCCAGGGCCCGGCACTGGTGGTGGAGGTTGAAGAAGGGTGCGGGCCTCAGGACCAGGCGAATGGAGGAGAAGGGGTGGTGGTGGGTTGAGCTCGGCTGGAGAGCGGAGGACGCCATGAATGAAGGTCCTTATCAGCTGGGACTTGGTCGATGATTGGACGTGACGTGGCTTGGTCCGGCGTTGATAGGTCGACGATTGTGGGCAGGTCGCTTCAATTAACGGGTCCCAGTGGGGATAAAGTAGTCTTCCAGTTTGAATTTGCGCCTAGGCTTCATTTGTTTTATAGCACAATCAAGCAACAATTCAGTTGTTATGAAAATGCTGTATATATCAAACATAACTTAAAAAATTTGTCTTTGCAATTTGATGCCTTAAAATTGGCCTCTGGCTCTTTAAGAAGCTCCTGCTCTTTCCAGGATTTTGCATTGAGCCCGCCATTAACACAACGCATTTCAATTATGTCACTTACAACCTTACTTAGGAGTGTTGTACTGAGGTGTTTGCACGATGAGCACAGCAGACTCACAGCTGGTCTTAGCTTTCCAAAAAAGAAAAAAAAAAAAGTGCTAAATCACAGTTAATTTGTGATTTTACGGAAGGTAGTATTTATTTTTCCACAATAGGATAGTGAGTAATAAAATATGACAGATTGTGATCCCTGATCAAACCAAAATAACTATAATGTGCTCATTACTGTTAGATATTATTCCTTTTAGTAACATGGTCACATTTCGTTACGGTAGACTAGACTTGGAACAGAAGACAGATAAAGTGAAATCATTGGCCATCAAATCTGAGCTGGATGCGATGCGCGATTGGCCAAAAAATTGCAATCTGTGCATCTGAACTGCAAATTACTGTAATATTTATTGCTAAGCAGTTGTTTTAGGAGCTGGTTAGAATAAAACGAATAAACATACCTTTAACCGGGATTCATCACCATGGATGTAGGTTTTGTAGAAATGTCATTGAGAGCCTTTTTTCCTTAACTTTGCCCACCAAAGTGGTAAATTCCAGACTCAGCTTCTTACAAAATGTCACTGCAGCAATTTGTTCTGCTTCCAAGGATATATTTAGGATTCATTATATAAATCTGATCACTGACAGCAGTCCATGGATGTCTTGCTTGGAAATCCAGCTTCTTCTGTCAGTGCCTGATCTGAGCTCACATGGCCAAGCTTTAAAGAGAGCTCTATTGAATATTAGTCAGTTTTCCATATTTAAAAGAAATTTCCATGACTCACTGGGGACAAATGGTCATATTTTTGCATCAAAACTGTCAACTTTAATTTATTTGCTTCACTTGAAAAGAGGTAAGGGATTGTCTCTTTGGGGATAATGTGTTTCAACATGCATGTGGGTTATTACCTTGTTAACAGAAGGTCTAGATTCAGGGCAGCCTCTCGTAAATGTTTCAAGAAAACTTTATAACTGTGTAGGAAATACTATGACCATTATTTGTTTTGGGGAGAGGGTTTCATAAACCCTAGAAGGCTCGAAGGGTGTTTTTATTCTCTTGGGTATTTGTGGACCATTAGCAAAAAAACAGATTTGCTCAGTCTTCTAATTATTGACAATAAATGTCACTTGTGTGGAAATTAATTTATTAGCTAAGGCTTGCAGTCATGATGGCAAAGATAAATAGCAGATATTTTCGGTCAAGTCATGCCTTTTTTTTCTTCCTTTGCCAATGAAAATAAGCCGTGACACTTTGCCTCAGTCAGTTTAAGTGCACAGTTATCAGGTGTCTGTATTACATTTTTCTTTTATATTCCGCCCTCCCCCCCATCATCTCCATACTTCTTGGGTTTGCAGCGAGGATGTATTTAAATATCCATTCCTGTAAATCTGGACAAAATTGTGTACACATGGAATATATATACTGTATATTTCTTCTTCTTTTCTTTTTTTTAGCTAAAAAGCATTTTTCACAAGAGTTTCTTCTGCATTCAAAATGCATATATATATATATATCTATATATATATCTATATATATAGATATATATATCTATATATATATAGATATATATATCTATATATATATCTAGGGCTGCACAGTGGCGCGGTTGGTAGCACTGTTGCCTTGCAGCAAGAAGGTCCTGGGTTCGATTCCCGGCCGGGGTCTTTCTGCATGGAGTTTGCATGTTCTCCCTGTGCATGCGTGGGTTCTCTCCGGGTACTCCGGCTTCCTCCCACAGTCCAAGAACATGACTGTTAGGTTAATTGGTCTATCTAAATTCTCCCTAGGTGTGAGTGTGTGTGTGAATGGTTGTTTGTCCTGTATGTCTTTGTGTTGCCCTGCGACAGACTGGCGACCTGTCCAGGGTGTACCCCGCCTCCCGCCTGGAACGTAGCTGGAGATGGGCACCAGCAACCCTCCCGACCCCATTGGGGACAAAGGGTGAACAGAAAATGGATGGATGGATGGATATATATCTATGTATATATATCTATATATATATAGATATATATATCTATATATATATCTATGTATATATATCTATATATATCTATATCTATATAGATATATATATCTATATAGATATATATATAGATATATATATAGATATATATATCTATATATATATCTATGTATATATATCTATATATATCTATATCTATATAGATATATATATCTATATAGATATAGATATCTATGTATATCTATATATCTATATCTATATCTATATCTATATCTATATATAGATAGATAGATAGATAGATAGATAGATAGATAGATAGATAGATAGATTAAAGGTCACACAATCCACCATGTGGATGCTGTATTTAAGTATTCATTGTGTTCTCCATTTGATTCAGCGCTGTTACAGAACAGCCATATTCTCCGGCTGCGAATCGACATTACAGGGGTTGTCAGGACAACCAGCCATGATTCAGGGAACCTCAGATAGGCCTCCACCTTGGGCTTGAAGCCTTAGCCATGAGCCTGAGCAGATGCTGGTTAACTGTCAGCCAATCACAGGTGAGACACAGGAAAAAGATGACATCATAGGCAAATGAGGACAAATGTGGAAACTATAGTGGTTGCCGTGTCCGCCTGCTTACAAACGCAACCACCATGAACTCATGTTGAATATTTCTGCTTTTCACCTTTCACACTCTAAAAGAAAATCCACATCACATGTGAAAATTTTAGAGCAAAAAACTTTAATAAATATTTTGAATGTATTAATGAGCCTGAAGACCGAGATATAGAGATTTCATGTTCACAGATTTTTGGCCAATTTCAGATCTGTAGCTTTTGTAAAGCTACAGATGAACCATTCAAAAATATTTCTTTTTAACCCTCCTGCTGTAAGGAGTCAATAAGTTTAAACATATTATCAATATTAGGAGAAGATTTGACTTTCTGACTTATATGCGTGTGTAGCAGATGTCAAAAAGGGTACAACTAATTTAAGGCAAACACAACCAAGTGGGTCTCCACGCTTCTTAAAAACCTTAATGTCAAATATTAGCATTTAGGCCAATTATCATGATTAGCTTTAACAACTATAAACATCACCCTCTCTACATTTTAAAAATACCCTACCTTACTTCTCAGATTTCCAAATGCAGTTTTCCTTCAAACAGCTTCCTATTTTGTGCCATCTCTGACTGTATTTTAAACCCTTGTATTAAAAATAATTGATTTTGAGTTTTTATCACACACTAACATCCACACCCCCCTATGATGTGACCTGACAGTGCTAGGATTTGATATTTAAGTTTTGTACCATCCACAAATAATTAGTCTTCCATACAATTTTAACTTATCCAGTTGTTGCTATTTCATGTGTTTTGAAATGTCTCTTAAAACCTTAGGAATAACTTTTACTTTTTCTGAAAGTTATTGAAGTTATTTTAAAAATGCATTACTGTTTTACAATAGATCTACGTCAGTTGTACAACTTAGCCAGAAGTACTCAACAAACCAAAGGTTTGGAAGCAAGGCCAATACAGAACAAGCATTTTGAATCAATTTAAACTTTTTGTAACCTCCATCAGTAATATCTGTGTGATCAGACATTACTTTCTTTAGTTTGTCTTTTAGATACACATTGATGTTCTTTGACAAGATCAAAGAAGGGCTTTATTTTTGATTTGCAAGAGTCACAACTACAGTGCAAAAACATGACATTTTGCACAACATAAAGCCAGGGATAAATTACTTTGGAGAAATTATACTCTTAGAAAGACAGATCAAAATACCTGAGATTTATAGTATATGATGTGATCAGTGTGTCTTTATGTAATAATCACAGTAATTTGTTTTCTTCCACACTGTCTTATACTCAGAAATGTAATACTTATTTATTATTATTATTATTGTAAGTGCTGCAAGCTCTCACTAGTCTAGCCCCTTAAAGCTCTTTCGTACGCAACACATTTCTTCTAAAAAAAAAAGAGGTCTTGAATCCGACGGTCATCTTTAAGTCTTTACTGAACTTAAAAGAAAATAAAAATAACAAACAAATTCAAAACAAATAGAAAGTGACGGTCAAAAGACTGTGTTACTCTCAAGGTGCCAGACTTCTACAATTAGCAAGTACTTTCATCTTTCATAAATTAATTAGTCAATAACCAATCAAGAGGCACCAGGTAATAAGCTTAAGCACAACACAATTACAGATGCTCATCTTTTTCAAATAGCAGAGTAAAAAATTAAACACATGTAAACACAAAATAACATTTTGTATTAAGTTCCAAAAATGTATATATGGCTCCTACTACTACTACTACTACTACTATTATTATTATTTATTTATTTATTTTGAACATGATAGAAGTATAAAATCACCCACATGAACAAGGAATGCAAAAGACATATTTTTGTGCCACAATAATCTTAACATGCTTGAAAAGTTGTAGGAAGAATTAAGAAACTTTTGAACTCCAACCCCATAAACTCATACCATATTTTCAGATGGACCCTCATTATTAAATCAAATAAAAAATAACATGGATTAATTAATTTTCCATTTTACCTGGGTTTACATATATGCATACATACATCCAAACCCACACACACACTCATATGCGTTAGCCTCAATTTACATACACATTAGTGCAACACTCATTCAAATTTCTATATCTTGTGAAAATGACCTTAAACTGAGTCTAATGAAAGGTTCTCTGACAGCAGCGTGTGTGTATATATTAATCTCAAACATCTTAAGGTGATAAATGTGTAATAATTAAATGTTTTGGTTACATTCAAAACTCGAAATCTAAACCCAACTCTCCTGTTTCTCATTTGCAGGTCTGGTCTGTTCAACAGAAAACCAATCGCGTCTGCCCGTCGGCTGTCTCCTCCCCTGGACCTGCTGCCCGCATTAATATTCAGCCCTTCCGCCAATCAGCCGCGCTGGGTGGATGACATCATGGGCTAGGGAACAGCGAACAGCCAGTGAAGCATCCAGCCTGCCGAACAAGCTTTGCTTTTAGGGTCAGGAACTGGTCTGACAAGAGAATGGCAGTCCTGCCTTTAAACCGTCACTAGGACTGTAGGCTGACGATGAATCCAGCGGGACTCCAGGCCCAAAGGCGAGACACTGAGCAGGAGAATGTGAAGACATATTTCAGGTAATTCCCTCTGTGTGTAATATAATAAGGGATGTGGAAGAGGGGAGCGGAGGAGAGCTGGAGGAGGAGGGGAGAGGCTGTGTATGTAGGGTTGCTTTGTAGCCTTCCTTTTTCTTCCTGCACTCTGCATTCTGGCCTGCTAATCAGGCAGCTGTTTCCTCAGCAGTCCTTCTCATCTCTTGGGCTGCGATGGGAATAGATGGCCCCACTGGATGAGCTGGATGCGTTTTATATCATCTCACACTCTACCCTGCACCGCATCACCTCTGTCTACACTCCTTTACACCTCACAAATATAGCATCCTTGTTACTTGGAATCAACGGTGGCATTTGAGCAATCCTTGTGTCAGTGAAAGTGTGTGTGTGTGTGTGTGTGTGTGTGAAATGCAGCAGCTGCAGCAGCTACACAGAAGCCAGAAAGAATCAATGCTATTTTTGGGAGCTGCTGGATGGATCAGAGCTGTACATGCTGATGTGGAAGGGCTGGTGATGGATGGTTTATGTGCTGATGGATGCTCTTTTTTTATATACGAGCTCTCCTCTGCACCGCCTCACTTATGGTCGCTGGGAAGGGATGCACACACACTCGGATCGGAGACGCGTCTCTGTGTCCTGGCTTCAGACATGGTTGTGTGCAGCAGCTTCATGGCGGCTGTAGTGACAGGGAGATGTACAACATCTGGTCACCTGACTTTACTGGGGATCGGAGTGGGGGTGGGTTCTGTGGAAAACCGAGCTGATCTAGCTCGGATTCCTCCCCGGCCGTCATCAGCAGAGGAGGATGGAGGAGATGACTGCAGAGCAAGCCGAATCTGTCTCCCCTGCAGCCTCTCTCTGTGTGTGTTGCAGTGGTTGTGTCCTGGCCGCCGGCGTACAGGGAGTGGGAGATTCCTCTCCCAAGGAAGCGCAGTCATCCTGAGCAGGAGCAGGGCCTGATGGGAGACCTGTTGTCTGGCGTGAGGAGAAATATTAGGGAGTCATGTCAGCGACTGAGGGAGCGCCAGATGATCATAGAGGGGAATTGGGGGATGGGTTAGTGAAGGTGCTGCTCTCTTTGAACATTGATCTCCGTTACAGTTCTCCCAGAGACTTTGCCCTCTAATCATCATTTCTCCTGCTAATACTCCTCATTATGCAAAGTAGAAGCAACCTATTTGCATACTCTGCACAAAAATACATTTATCCATATTTTTCTCACTTATATCAGATTGAACTTTACTTATTTTCCGTCAGTGGGGATTACCAAAATTGTTAATATTTACTAAATCCCAGATTATTGGGAAACTTTAAGCAATTAGAGAGTGGCCATGTGAGGATTTCATAGCTTTGTAAATGTTTGAGTTAAATGGATGCAAATCTGTGGATGTATTTGAAGGCAACACCTCAAACGCTGCTTCCTTGTCTGACATCATGGAAAAATCAGAGAAAATAAAGCAAGTTATGAGGAAGAGAGTTTTGACCCTCTGCATGTTGGACACGGTGATCTGTTCAACCATCAGACTGTTCTGTTTCTTAGAAATAAAACTGTTTTGGTTTGAAATGTGTGTTTTATCCCCAGGCCTGTCACTATAACAAACTTTCCTCGACGATAAACTGTCCCCGAAGTCATTGCGAAAAACGATAATATTGTTGTGTTGAGACTATTTTCAAGTAATAATAATGCAAGTACACATTCTTACAGATCAATAAACTTTAAATTCTGATGAACATTTTACACTGGAACTGGAAGACATTTTAAATATCCACTATAAATAAACAAAACTGAAACAAAAAATAAAATGAATCATGAAGTCTCTGTTAACAAAACTGTCCTTCAAAATAAGGGCTAGTTGAAACCAAAGCACCAGACTGAAGACTTTTATCATCCAAATTGTGGTAGAAAAAGAGAAAAACTATAAATCATGCAAATGAAAATTATTGAGTTTGTTTTAATTTATCATGCGATTAGTTGATTTATTGATTACTGTGACATGCCTAATAAGCCCCAAAGCAAAAGCTCTTGTGAACTGAAAATAGTACAAGAATGTCATTATCCGCAGTGAAATTAGTCAAGCACCATCATGGACTGAAAAAGCACTCAGCTAGGAAGAAGCCATTGCCTCAAAAATGACAAGATTAGAGTTTGTAAATATACTATGGGATAAAAACCTTATTTATTAGAGTATTTTGGTCTGAAACTAAAATTGAAGTGTTCTTCCATTATTTGTAGGAAAAAGAGGAGAAGCATGCTAGGCTTTGGGCTTCGTAGCCCATAGCCTAGCATGGATGTTTTGCTGTGCATTTTTCTTAACATACACTCATTATCCAACCCGGACATCTTCAATTCTGCATCATAGGATCATTGGGTGGTTTGGGTCTCATCACGTCATACTCCCTCTCCCAGACAACCCAGTCAGGGTTGATCAGGTCCTGGCTTGTGTCTAATAGTTTGTGTGCACCATATAGATGACATCATGAGAAAAACCCCATTGTGGTGCTAAAAATGCACCATCAGCCACAACTAGTTTGTGGAAAGGAACCAAAAACAATTGGCCCAAGTTATAACATTTAAGGCATTTTTAACAAATATAAAGGCAATATGTGTACAGTTAAAAATAATTATCTCATTAAAATTAAATTTACCAACTATAAATAATGAATTAGTCATAACAACTGACCTCCAACAACAAAGGTTCATTCTAAAGTGTTATCAGACAATAAGAAAAAACAAGGCTTTGTGTCTTTTTATGTCTTATACCTAAATACTTTGTTCAAGTGCAGCTCTTTATCCTGCTCTTAGACTGACAGACTGACAGCCGCTTCAGTTTTGTCAATCTACTGAAGGGTCTTAATCAGAAGACAGGTGGACAATCAGTCAAAGTTATGGTATACCATTAGAGCAGAATTATCCTTTGCTTATGCGTCCTGCTATTTAGCGATCTGTGAGACTGTTTCTGGATAATCAGATAGATAGATAGATAGATAGATAGATAGATAGCATTTATTGTCATTGAACAGAATTCAACGAAATTTCCATTGCAGCTCCCGTGCAAAAGGTCAAATATATACAGTATAAATAAGCAAACACACAATAATAATAATAACAATATATAGAACTAAATTAACTAAAGGCACTCAACCACACCAAAGAAGTAGCAGCAGGTCCAATTATGGCAAAGTACAGATGATGTGACAGTGCAAAGTGCAGAACAATATGGCTGTGTGCGGGTCTCGATTGCTCCCCTGCTAAGCTTCACACTTGTCCCGCGATACTCCACATGTCACTTTCATCATATTCTCCTCACACCTTCCTCTATAGGAGTCCGTCACGAGCAAATAGACTTTTTTCTGTTATCATACAGGTAAAAGGTTGTTCTGAATCATTCTGCATGTTAAATGCACCTCTCTTATGTGCTCTGAAACAAAATGAAAGAGACTCATCTCACACTAGTTGTGTGTATTTATATGCTGGAACTAAAATACAGGTACAGTAGCGACCCCCAGCATAGTGCTTGTGGTGAATATAGAGTGGTTTATTGTGGTTTAGCTTTTCACGCTAATGTTCAAAATCACTTTTATGGTTCAAACAAGTTTAAGTACATAAAACTGTTTCTATAGTTTATCATAAATGTATTGTTTTCCTTACTGCTTGGCTGGAACATTTTAAAATCTTTTGTTTTAATCTGTTATTCAGCTCATGTCATCTGGCCTGAAGTTTTTAAAACAGTTAAGCTAATGAGCTAACAAATAACTTATTGACCTTAACATGTACAACACGATGCGTCACACAATCTAACTGTTTTTAAGTAAAATAGTTATTTGATACTTATTGTCTTATTAGCAGCAAGATGCTTTTTATCACAATTGAGCATTTCTTTCAATAAATTTAACAAATTCTCTATAAAAATACAAAATGTTGTTCCATTGCATCAGGTGTTTTATTATGCCTACATTTATCTTTGTAGGTATAAATACAATACAAAAACATAAATTAAAACCTAAGTGATGTTTATAGAAGTTTTTTCTATTTTTGTTAAATGCATCTAGTAAAAAGTTTAAAATAATAAAAAAAAATTCTAAAATCTGTTTCTTGAATCACACATTAAAGGGTTGATAAAAGTGGTGGTTGGTTGTCCCGTAGTTTCCTGCAGATTATCTGTGATTTTTGCAAACTAAAATTTTTTCCAAAGAGCTAGATTTGCTTTTCCAAGTGGGGATAAGAGTGGTAGCCTTCTTTCAACCAGCTGACCAGCAGTGTGCAGCCACTTATTTTTTGTCTGTAGAGCAGGCAAAAAAAATCTCTATTGTCAGCAAGGTCACCTTGAACTCTAGGAATGGTATTCTGTAAAAGCCTTGCCATAAGTTTGCCAGACGTAGGTGTTTCTTCTTTGTTTTTTAAAGTTTTTGTAACACTAGCTGCTTTTACTTGCTGTAAATTGCACAAGGAATGGGTAGAGAGACGGGGGAAAGACTTGCGTCAAAGGTTCAAGGGTCAGGACTTAAACTCCAGCTGCTGTGGGGACTAGCAGCCTCGTACATGGGGCACTCGTTTTACTGCTAATGTACGCGCCGCCCGGACCAGGCCTATTTCTGATTAGTGAGTGCATAGTAGAAGTAGCTTCCAGCTGTGCTCTCTTTATTCCTAAAGGTATCCCTGACAGCACATGGCAGAAGCAAGACTTTATTTGTGCGCTGAAACAATGTGCGTTTCTTTTTCCGTGCTAGCCTCATTGTCTCCAGGAGTATTAGCGTGCTGTTCTGGGCTGTCCTATGTTTTCCACTTGTCACCGTAACCCAACACAAGCAGCTTCTCTTACCTCAGCCCAGCTAACAAAAGCAGCAGACACAGTACCTCATCTTGGCCTGCAGCCTGCTAAATGGGCCGGCCTGAAACATGATATCGGGACACAGAAAATGCATACAAGGAGACCTCCATCTGTTGAGGGCTGCACTGCCGCCGTTGAGCCGGGTTATCGTTTCGGGCTCTTGTTGTGGCCCCGTGTGTGGGTTGCTTCTGTGTGTGTTTTTAAGGTCACACCAGTTCTTGCAGTAGGTGTTTCAGAGCTCCGGTCTGTGTGTCATGGATTAGCATGTAGGATTGGAAGCCATCTGGCCATTTTGTCTTAGATAGAGGAGGGGGAGTAAGCGAGGGAGATGGATGAAGAGAGACAGTGTGTCACACTCTGACACATTGACACAGCTCCCTCTGTAATCTCCCTTCTTGATGTCTGTTGCTACTTACAGCAGGTTTACTTGCATGTGTGACTTTATGTGTCGCCAACTCCATAGATATCCATGTCGCCTCACTTAGACATTCAACGCAGGAATAGGACAAGAAATGTGTTGGGGGCAGGGTTCCTATGTAGGTTGGAAAGTTATGGAGTTTGATTTCAGTATGGAAAAACAATTTTATTATCTTCTACCTCATTGTCTAAATTTCTGTAAAATTATTATTATTATTAATAAAATTATGTTCTTTTCTTCCTTGTTTCTTCACTTCTTCACAAGCTTCCTTCTGTCCTTCATCTCCTTTCTTTCTTCCCTTACATCTTCTGTTCCCCTTCTCTTTCTTTCTCTTTCTTTTCATGCATCATTCCTTGTCCACCTTTCTTTCATTTCTTTTGTTCATTTCCTCCCATGTGTGTTTTCTCACTCTTTGTCCCTTTCGTCCTTGTGCATTTCTTTTCTCTCATTTCTTCCTTCCTTTCATTTTTACCTGAAAAATGTGTAGGAGCCCTATGGGAGGAGTTCAGTAGAAAGTAAAACCTGATCCAACCATCAGGAGACATTTTTGACTTTTAAAGGAACAGATGATATGTTAACTGAGGCTCAGAGGACTGCAGAAAGCGGTGTGAAGAAACAGTAATAAAAGACAAAACACAGCTAAATGTTAAAAGTAATTCTTTTGGAGACGTTTTAAAAATGATGACTGAAAGATGGGGCTTTTGAATGAATCTGTTTTTTTTTTTTGCTCATACTTTTTCTCGTCTTCTTATTCTGTCATAAATACATTTGGAGTCTGAAATCCCTGTTACTATTTAAGATTTGACAAAAACCATAAGAGGCTTATACATCAAAGGTGTTTAAAATCCCAGGTTTTAGACAAACAAATAGATCAGTCATACTTATGTCCATGTAATTTAATTAGTTTAGGTAGAAAGAATCCATTAGCCACACAATTGAGCTGAATATCATCGACCCTACTTCACTATTTCAGTTTTGCCTTCTCTCTGCATTCAGGTGCGAATGCAGTTTGTAGCAACCGGCCACATCTTTGTTTATTCACTTGTTGACACAAAAATGACTCTACAAGATCTGCAGGCTTTTCACGCCCGTCCTCTGATCCATTACAATGCCCGTTTTAAACCTTTCAACTCGACTATAAGCAGGTGGACCAGCTGGCGTGGCAGGAGGGAATCCACTCCCCTAACCGTCTCCAGCTGGCTCTCTAACAGGCCCACCAACACCACACTGTTAAAGAAAATCCTGCGTTTGTAGATAATCTTGGCTAATATGGCAAAATATTTCTGGTGCAAAACAGGAAAAACGTCATTTTTTGTTAAAGTTCAGGAAATACTTGTTGTTTTTTTTACCTGCTGAGTATTTGAGTAATGCATGGAAGTCATTAACAAATAGTGGTCACTACAGTGGACAGCTGCCTAAAAGCCATTTTCTTGTGCTTCTTGTGGATTTTTATGTTACAAATGCACACAGACCACTGAAATGGACACTAATGCATCATAAAATACACAATCAACTACTGGCCATCAGCTGCAAATGCAAGAAATTATTTTTGTTAAATCCAATATGGCCGACAGACAAAAAAGCATGAGAACCGACCCGGTCCCTCCTTCTACTGTAGACTACTCTTGGAGGTAAAAAAAATATTGTGACATCAGATAACCCCTAAGGAACAATACTACTGATGTATTTTTCAAATAACAGCTTTATTTTCGGAGAAAATTACAATTGATCACCTAAAAAAAAACAAAAAACGTTTTCTTTTACAAAATTTAAGAAAATTTAAAAAAATGAAAAAAATTGAGAAAAAAAATCCTGACACAAAGGATCATAATTCATGCATGAAATGGTTAAAATTAAGTTTTTGTACTACAGCAGAGCAATATTAAAAGTTAAAATTATCAACCTTGAGTGCATTTTCTCACTTTGGAATAAATCCCTAATACAATTGGAGTTTTTTTGTTTTTCATAGCACTGCTGCTACAATAATCAGCAGTTTGTTACTACTGTACTTTTTAAAAGTTGATTGATATATTTATTTAGAATTCCCTGACTGAAGTGTGGATATGATTTGACACGGAGACTTTGTCCTTTTTGCTGTAATGTTTATAACCAAAGCAGCCTATTTTGCGCTTTGTTCAGCTAAATGAATTTTTACAGCCACAAAAGGATCTACTATAGGATGTTAATTCAGATGATTGAATTATAAATAATCTGTTTTTATGTTTTAAAAGGAAAAAAATCAACATTTTTTTTTGTATTTTTAAGGAGCCAATGTGTAAAAGATTATGTCAAAAAAGAATGGAGAAAATTAACTCCATTAGTGGCAGTCGTATAAGGGAGCCAAGTTAATATCTTGTTTAGTCAAGGCTAAAGAATGAAATAAAATAACAAATACTTATAATGCCTTTCACAAATACAAAAATGCACTAATCATAACAATAGAAATCCATTTTATCTCAAAAAAGAGGCTACGACAAACCAGTTCTAATTTAACAGTGTGTGCCGCACCGGGACCGCAGATGGACCCGGCTGTTGTTCAGATCAGTCCACAGAGAGATAGAAGGCTCTGATTCGTTTGTCATTGAGTTCATTCAAACTTTCCTTCTTTCATTGACTAAGCACATTAAAATGCAGCTAACAGAGGCAAAACCTTAATTAGATTCTAGCAATGATGAAAAGTTAAATGACTTTGCTTTTATCTTTTGTTTATTCGGTCTCTATTTTTGCTCTGAGGAGTAAGCTTGTGGATGATGTTGCTGCGAATTAAACAACACTGGTCAGACTGATGGACAGCTTTCTGAGTTTTCCATTGAGGACATCCCTGGTCTAAAACAATTCCCTGAATTCAAAGAACTAGTTTTATAAAAATCATTTTTTATAAAATTAGAATGAATACTTTGTGGTGATGGAGGGACTTACTTACTCTTTTAAAGAGTCAGTAAAGCTTTAGTCAGATGTGTAAAAATGTTTAAAATATGTTTAGCTTTTATTGCAGATGCATATTCTCACACCGAGCCAAGTTTTAATTATTTTTTTTTCTCCCCTACAGGGGGTCTTGCCGGTTCACTACAGCTGTACTAAAGGCGGAAAAATAACCTTATGCTACAGATAAGGTGTTTACTAGTCTGCACTGTGGGGAAGGAGCTATAGCGCAGCAAAGAGCACGCACATACATGAGCGTGATTGACAGTGCCAAGACCCTCCTCTTGGCTGTGATTAGTTGTTTCTGACTTTGTGGTGTATTTCTGTAGGTGGCTGTAGGACCACAGGGAGGATTGTTTTCACAGATGATCTGTCTCATATTACTCATTATATATTTTTATAAAAGTTATTTACTGCAGTTTTAAAGTGATTAGAGTATCTAGTAATATTTAATTAGTGGTACCTGACCTCTTGTTTCTTAGAGGTTTATGATCTGACATAAGATCCCCTTTGTTTGTGTTTATTTTGCCATTTGCAGTGAAGAGAGATTTATTAGTTTGTTACTCCACAGTAACAAAAGAAGCTGTCTAATGTGGAAGGCACGCCAAATTAAAAGCTTTTTCTGTCCAACCATCATAAACATCAGTGATTCAAGTTTGCTAAACCTAAGATTTTTTTAAAGTTTATTGTCAAAAAAATCAAAATGGCTCACCATTAGCCTTCATCAGAATGATTATCCAGAAGATTTGACTAAATCATGACAGAAATTGTTCATGTGTTACCAGTAGGGGTGCCAAATAGTAGTAAAAAAATAACATCAGATAAATGTGAATTTTTTCCAAATTTGACAGAGTCATCAGACATCATGCTACAGTGACAAAAACCTTAATTTATTTTACTTGGGAGCAAAGAATAAATCTGGCGAGGGTTATAGAAATTATAGGTTGTTTTATAGTTTCTTTCCATGTATTTTATCTTAAATCGCACAAATTTTAATAAATATCCGGGACCTGGAAATTTCAGTGAAATCATTTAGTAGATCCACAGAATCAATTTAGTAAATTATTAATAGACAGTGTGGAGCCTTTATGAATGCATGAAAATAATAAGAAAAAGATGAAGCATATATGTTCTTGTACATTAATACTTTTGTTAGTGAAATAGTAAAATTTTGAACCCCAGACAATAACTAGCTTCAGTTTCTTTCCCTGATAGCTCAAAGTGTCAGAAGACAAAGTTTTTCCCAGATTTATCAATACCTAATAGGTGTAGCTCATACATTTTTATTAATTTTAGCCACTGTGAATGCTATTTGTGGCATCCATTAACAGAGTTCCTTCAAACATACATATATGTGAAATGAGAAAGCGTGTGTGTCTGTGTGTTTGAGAGCATAAATGCGCATTAGAGAGCAGCATAGGAGCAAGTTCAGCTGAACTAAATATTAAATGACAGAGCGAATATATCACACTTCCCAGCAGGAAAGTTTAGGAACGGATGATGCCTGGCAAAATGAGAAGCTGTGGGGATTAAGAAGGCCCTCAGTGCGGACTAACCTGTTTTTTTCTGCCTTGTTTTGAATATGGGGAACTTTACACCGCCGCCTGTGAACGTTGGTTTATTTAATAAAATCTGTGTCAACCAGGGGGGAATTTGTGAGTCAGCGTTACTGAATGTGTTTGATATGAGAAACAAATTAGCTACTGGTATGACATTAATGCAGGTTAATATTAACATGCTATGCTAGGCTCATTAGACTGATGCTAATTAATTAGTAATGGACAAAATCAATGTGTTGAAGCTTAACATTCAATCAAAAGTGCAACGCGTTTATATAATTAGGGTGAAGTAAAACAAAACCTGTGGATAATCCTGATTAATTCTAGTAAACCTGTTTTAATTATGTGATTTTTAGAACCTCATTTTTAGGAAAAATTGGACTCAAATTTGTCATAGATTTATATAAATCACACACTAATGACAAATCTGGCATTAAAGTTAGCATAACCTATCAAAAGATGAATTTATCAAAAGATATAGATGGTGACTAAAACTGGATAGGAGATTTTTATGCACAGGTGCTCTGTGAGAGTAGAATGATAAAATATTTAGGGGAAAAAAATTACTCTTTCAACTTCTTCATCAGTGAAATAATCTTAGAAATTAAGCTGAGTGTGAGTCTGCGATCTATTGAACTTCTGAAGGATCCAGTGTCTCTCTGCGAATGGACATTTAGAGTGCAGGAGCAGCTATTGCTTTCATTTAGCTCCGCCTTTGATATTGTGTAATCATGCTCTAGTTGGCATGTTATTATTGGATTTAATGCTTTTATGCCACCATGATTAAAAGATGTCTCTGGTTATCCCCTGAGGTACGCACATCTCCTAAAAATACTGGTTGGGGAAGAAAACAGCGCTTTCAAATTTAGCTTGCTTTGTTGGTTGGAATACAATGGCGTACTTATTATTAAATATTACCATGCAAGGAAGCCAAGACGTTAACAACGAAGTAATGAATCATTTTGTATCTTTAGATTTTCGCATCAATAAGTTGATTTTCAAACTTTGCTGTTTTGTGAGCTAAATGTTTTTCTGGAGTGTTTTAATATCACAATATCCTTCCAAAGTCAATGTTTCTCCCCATATTTATTAAATATGAGCCTATAGCGCAAACTGAAATGAGGGTAAACAAAGCCTTCTGCTTCTCACAGGCCTCATATCACAATTAAATCTTTTTTACTTAATCGCTAGCAGCTGTTTCATTCTAGTGTGAGCAACAGGCTGAAGTTGTAGTTGTGTCAGAAAACGAAGATTCCAGGAAAAAAGGGAGGACATCCAGCGGATGGCCAGAAGCCAGGACACAAACTATAGCCGGTTGTAAAAAGGGCGTAATGCCTGCATACAGGGTGTTGCTCAACCAGTCCAACCACCATGCAGCAGTCTTTCAGACCGTCTGTGTACTGGCTTTGTAATATTACTTTGATCAACCAACATATACCTCGAGGTTTTTTCTAAACCTGCAGAATAAATGGAGGATATGTACCACTTACAGCATTGCTAGATAACCTGAGAGGTTGAATTCAGGTATACAAATTTTGTTACGTTAGAAACTGGCTTGCTGTGGCTAAGCTATAAGAAAAGAAAAAGAAAACGTAGACATAGGGGCAGTTTTGAGCGGGACCAGAGTTTATTGAGTCCGAGCCCAGAAAAATACGGGTATTCATCTATCTTCACTCTCCTCTGTCACATTCTCACCCAAATAAGGCAGAGCGGCCCGGAGCGCTACTGTCTGAACTAAAAACAAACACTGAAACTGTTATTTATCAGCTGTTGTACTTGTATTTGATTGCAGTAGTTCAAGGCTACCTATGGTTTCTTATAGTTGATAGTGCCTTGAAAAACGTATTTGTACCTCTTAGATAGTTGAATAAGTGTAACTCTACTGAGTTTTATTGGTTTTTATGTGATATACCGATAGCAGGACACAGTGGTGAAGTGGAAATAACATAATGAGGTTTTTTGTTTTGTTTGTTCACCAATAAAACTACAAAAAGCAAATAGCATCATGAAGACCATGGAACACACCAAAATATACCATCCTAGAATAGAATAGAATAGAATAGAATAGAACAGAACAGAATAGAATAGAATAGAATAGAATAGAATAATATGACAAATTCCTTCTATGAGGAATATTCATTCAAATGAGAATCTTTGGTGAATAATGTCTTTTCTAGATGCTCTCCTTCCAGTTTTACTGAGTTTGAGAAAGACGAATAGGTAAAAATAAAATAGATGCCTCATACCCTAAAAGACTTGCAACTGCTATTGCTGCAGAAATTGTTTCCACCTGGCAGGAGGGCTGAATACAAATGCATGCCAAAGTTGTATTTGTGGAAAAAAAGTTTAAAACAATTTATCATTTTTCACAAAAAATCAGAATACATTGAAATTTCTGTTTGCAGTGTGACTAAGTGTGTCTTTTCTAAGACGTTGTAAGATGATACGAACCTTGCAAGAAAGCAACAGGAGACAAGTGAGTTTCCTAACATCTGAAAGATCCTTTAAATAATGTTACACATGTTATGTTGAATTTGGGACATTTATAAGAAAATTATTAACATATTATTTACACCAAGTCTCCCTTGAAAATTTCCTTTTCCTTTCCAGGACCGTGAAAATACTTTTAGCTGATTCAGAGGTGATCATTTCATTCTGAGAATCAGTGAATCGTCTGAGAGAGGAATGGATTCCACCATGTTTTCTATCCAAATGCACATAAATGGATTTGGATCTGTGATTTGTCTGTTTTGGGAAACAGACAACTGCAAACTCAGACATCTGTTTCCCCTCCACACCTTACAAAAGAAGGGACACTTATTTAATCAAAATTTTAAAATCTATCTACGCTTAAGATGGCCATGATAACCAAAGTAAAAACAAAACCAAACCAACCTGACCCTATGTGAAAAAGTAACACCCTTGCAGTCCCCATGTGAAATCACACACTAAATGTGATTAAAACCAAAAGTTTTGGTTCAGTTTCACCAGCAAAACTTGTTTTCTGACTGAACGTTAGAATCAAGAAACAGAACCTGTCGAACAACATAAAGTAAAATCTCAATAAAGCTTCTTTACTTCCCCAAATATATGAAATCATCAAAAAACAAGAAATCTGTAAAGGAGCAGATTCATCTGAACTAGTCATTTTAAATCAAGAGTATTTTAAATCCAGTAAGTGTTTGATGAGTTTAGATTTTGAAACTGTATATTTTTGAGTCATTCTCAAATGCCATAATATAGGAGCCGTAAAAATGTGAACGTAACCTAGAACCTGTTTAAGGGTTCTGGTGATTTATTATGTGATCACCTTAAGGTTCTGGTGAGACATTCTGCGCGGTTTGATTAAGAGATGTAAAAAAAGATTTTAGTATTTGTAGGTTTGTTCCTGATAGAAATTTTAACAGCCTAAAAGAAAAAAATGTCAAGAGAGAAAGCCAATATATTTTGCACTTTTCTGTTATTTCCTACAGTTTTCATCTATGTTGTTTTTTTTTTGTTTTATTTTCTCTTTTACCCCTCCAGGGGGTCTTTTTTGGGCTCTAGTGTCCCTTATATGAAAATAGGTTGACAGGAAGGGGGGGAAGACATGCTGCAAATATCGTCGGGTCCGGGTGTCGAACCCGCGACGGCGACTCAAGGCCTCCAAACATGGGTCGCGCTAACCACTACGCCACCACGGCACGCCCTATGTTTGTTTTATAAGTATTAACAGACATTAATAAAAATAGCTTCTTAATTAACTGGTGGATACATTTAAGCACAACCCAGTAATTGTGCTTCACTTCATAGATTTTATTGCTGTTAAGATGGCACACTTTGTTTATTCTCAGTCTAAATCAAATGAACATAAAGTTGAAACAAACAAAGTTCTGAAATTTTCTAGAATCTTTTGTGGCTTGTTTGATCGATTTCCCGTCTAAAAAGCGAGTGTTGCTTGTATTTTTAAATCTGTGGCATCTGTGCTGCGACTCTGGGGCTTCATCCTGACCTTGAGAAACCAATCATGTGAGCAGCACGTTGAGGTCTGTGTGTCATCGCCCCACACTCTTTGATTCTGTGATTTTGTTGTGCCTATTTTACTATTTGGTGTTTCTGAGTGTGTTTGTTGAAAGCTAGCGATTGCTGTCTGAAGAGTTGCACAAAAGTGGTCATAATGAGCTGCCCAGAGATCTTTAAGATAGAAAAAGATAACAATAGTCAAAGCTGTTGCAGTGGAGTTTCCCTTCATTTCTCTTTATCCTTCGGTAGTCCTCGAACTGTCCATCCCATCCAAGTAATCAGCATCCTTCAAAGACGCCCGGCCAAAGCCAAGGCAAACAGAGAGCGCGTCCTAATCAGGCACATGGAGAGCCGGGCTTATGGAGCCCTGCCCCCACTGCGGGACCATTACTGGACTGTCGGGAGTTCAATATTGGAACTTCCTCATATGTTTGCCATTCAAATAAGCATTAATGTTTAAGGGGCGCAGAAAATTTCTCTGCCTCATGGATAATTTAATATTTTATGGGATGGAAATGTGAAAATGTTCACAGTAAAATCTGAACTGAGCTGGTTTCTTTTGTGGTGGATTTGTACTTTTTATATTTTGTTGTAGCTACTAAAACCTGCAAGTGTTTCAGATGGAGGCTGCAGGTGGATTTTTGATAAATTAGCATTCTGTGGATTACAGTGCAACGTTCTTAACTTTCCCTCAGTTTCAAGGAAAAGGCACATATATGCTACAGTGCACAATGCTCAGAGACGAGCTTATGTGTGATTTAGAAAGAGACGGTGCTCGTTTCAGGGACAGCGTTCTCACTGACTGCATTCCCTGCATGTTAGTCTGCACAGTAAATAGGTCAGTGTTTTATATGAGTGAAGAATCACTAATGTCTGAGTCTTCTTGAATCTGCCTTTTTTAGCTGTGAGGCCCGCACACCAGCCAACAGCTTCATGAGCCAGCTGTCAAGCATGTTATTAGGAAAACGGACACATGGCTTTCAGGGCTGCAGATTTGATTTACTTCTTTATTTGCTGTTGAGCTGTGCAAAGTGTTTCAACAGGCATCCCAAAATCACCAAACGCAATAATAATATTGCTGAAGAATGTCTGCACTATAGTTCTCAATATATCATTGAGAACTATATCATTGAGCAATATATCATTGCCTTTCTGTAAAGATGGTTGAGCATGTTAGCTGCTACCAACATGCTAGCTAATATTAGCATGGTAGCTAACATTAGGGATTCCAAAACTGAAACTAGGCGCACAAAACAGTTTGTATCTGTTTTTAATGTGCTTCTATGGAAGCATAAATCTTTAGAAAATATGTGTCAACTTTAAAAACTTTTAGAAGTAAAGCAAACATAACCTAAAGAAAATAAACTGCTGAGATTTTGGCCATTTTTATTCTGAGAGTGGGAGGAATTTGTGAGTATCACATGTTTTATTACTGATGATGCAAAAGGTGTGAGATATTACCAATGTTTAAACATTTTTTCTCTAATTATACCCATTGAAATGCATCTACATTTAGTTTTTAAAAATCTTACTTTATTTCAATGATGACTCTCGACTGTATAGATGTCACTTCTTATTTAATAACCAGTACTTACATGTTAATATTAGTTGATTAAAAAATTCATTTAGATTAATTTTACATCTACTTTATGTGTTTTAAAACAAGGTTTTGTATTGTTACAATAAGCAAAAATATTATTTATGAATAATTATAAGGTAACACTTTATTTGACGGGTTGTGAATAAGACTGTCATGACACCGTCATAAACATGACATAACACCTGAACTCATGAACATGAGTAAGTCTTCATGAATATTTATGACTGTTGTCATAAAGTGTCATTTGGTAAATCGTGACACTTTTAATACAAAGTTGACATTATTCAAAATGTCTTTGTTATGACAACTTGACATTAACCAAGAAATCATGATCTTACATAAATTTGTTATAAAAGTATTACTGATTAAACTTTAGCTGTAATAACATAAAGCTACATAATTTTTAAAGTTTAATCAGTAATAGGCTCAACTGGAATTCACCAAATGGAGGAAGAAATGGTGTCGAAGTTTTGATGTCCTGAAGGATTTCTGGAGATGTTGCATTAAGGTTTCCACATTTCTTTTTCCCCTAATGATGGCATTTTATTTTGGTGAAGTACGCCAATCACTCTTTTATTAAAACGGCAAATAACATAATGTTGGAATGATGTTCTCTGGTAAATGGTAAATAACCTGTACTTGTATAGTGTTTTACAAAGTCCAGTGGTTGGGTGCTAGGGCAGTCAGTCATCCAGCGGCCCATAGGAAACATTTCAAAAAGACTTAAACAAATAAGCAATGCTTAGCCTGGTGGGGGCACAAGTAAAGCCTGGTGGTTTATAATACGCTGGGTGAATCCCTGCTGGAGTTGTAGGTACGCCAGACCAATAAGCAGTTTTGCAAAATTTAAGGTATTTGTTCTTGAATTTATTTGTGTAGTAGTGAACTTTTCCTCACTAAGTTCCCCTTCAGACCATGTTAGTAAAGGACCTGGTTGTTTGTGGATTGTAATACCTTTAGCCAACATTTTCACAATGTGTTTTGCATTGTTAAAGTTTAGTTTTAACATCAGTCATTAAATGGAAAAAATAATTATGTGTCTTTTTACTCGATATATTGAAACCTGGTTGCCATTTGCTTTGCCTGCCGCTTTTATTTAAAAGTTTTAACTTTAAAGTGAATTTAATAGTACACAGCTCCTGCCTCGAAGTCGTAACCCGCTGCCTAAAAAGGGTGCTTTGTTTTTATGTCTCTGGGTCTGTAAAGATTTTTGCTTAAAAGAAGTGAAAACAAGCCTCACATTTAGGACTTGTGTTTGTTTCCTTTTATTGTTGCACAGTGCCTGTACTGAACTGTGACCCAGAAACCAAGCTGCATGCCAAACAATGATTTACGTGTACCATTACACCGCTAATAACGTGTATCCAACATTTATTGCTCCGTTTTGCAGCTCAGCAGTTCACTGACCGGCCTCCACAAATAATTTACAGCTGTCCTTTAATAACAGTTCTCCAAAATGAAAGTATCCTGATGCTGTTTTCTCAATAATCTGTTCATTTTACCTTCTGAAGAGAAAAACAGTTAGTCAAGGAGAAAGACAATGTGCAATTAGGTTGTTATTTAAATTTTGTTTTGTTTGGTTGTTTTCTATATACTGCACAACAGTAGTGACAGATATCAAATTACATAAGCATTCTTGTGAAATTGAAAGGAAAGTTTTTTGTGATGAAATGACTCATAATTTGTTTATATTTCACTCATGTTTTTACTGCTTGATGCAGCCGTTTCACTCCATGCAGTGGCTTCTTGCATAATTTTGCTGTTTTTGGAGACAAATCTGATTCATTTGTAGCTTTTTGTTATGCTCCATCTTCCTACCTATCCAATTCCTCTATTCCAAACCTGCCGTATTTGGAAATAAACTGAGTCTTTTGTGCCCTGTCAGATTTTTGTTATCTTGAGCGATGGTTGCATAAAATCCCACAGGCCACTGTGAAACCAAATGTGTAATTTTTCAGAGCCGGTGCATACTGTTGTAGACCAGGGGACTGTGTCTTTGTTTGCTAATGTAGGTCTCCACTAAGGGGGCCGCCTGGATGTCCCGCTTTCTGTGACGGCTGTGCTGCATATCACATGATAGGCTTGGCCTCAGGGTGAAGCAGTGAAGCAGTGAAGGAGTGTAACATGGCAGAGGGATGGGTAGATGGAAGATGAGAATGATAGAAGAGTTTCCCCGTGCCAGATTATCTTAGAGTCAAATCCTGGTTTCACAGCTGAAAAGATTCACTGAACAGTGCACGCCACCACAGCTCGAGAAACTCCAGCATTTACAGAGCATAGTAGCACAATGTTGCCGATTTATGCAATTTTTTTGGCTTTTTTTTACCCACCGTCTCTATTTAGGATTCCTAAATTATTTAAAGAGTGAAATTTAAATAATAAAAACAACTATGGTGTTCAGATTTCTTCTCTTATCCAAATAGGGGATGATCAGATGTGTAAGAAGTGAACTTTTTGACCTATTTACACAAACGTGTGAAACAAAATAACATCGCACATTCCCCTGAACGAACCATTCCTAACTTGAAACATGGTGTTAGCATATTGTTGGTGCACAGCAATACCCAAACAGCCAGCAATCTTTCCACCAACGATCTGAAACAAGATAAGTCACTTGTTCCTGCTTGGAAATCACAACTCGAGTTTTGCACCATGTCTACTCAAAGGTAGGAATTTTACAGTTCCAAGTCCTAATAATCACCTGGCTTAGCATCTGAAGTCAAAATTACAATTGGAAAAATGGCAGGTTCTTTACTGGTTTCCATTAACCTCACATGCTTAAAACTTCAGACGGGAAATGGTCTGAAGCCTAACCGTGTTTCACTTCCAAAATGAAAAAAACAACTGTAAGCTATTAAAACACACTGTTACTCTAAAATAATAAAATACTATTCCGATTTTCAACTCTAAATCCCAAAGTAAAGCAGGTTTTCTCTTATGTTTTCTCATGAGTGAACCTTTGTATCCTGGTTATTTAAAGTCTTTGTCCTCACTCAGATCTTGTTCCTCTCTGTTTTTCCTTTCAGGATCTTGTGAGTGCTACTAAAGATGTCTGATAGTGTCGATATTGAAGAGAAGCCACCAGCCCCCCCCTTGAGAATGAACAGTAGTTCCCGAGACTCTTCATCAGTGAATCACGCATCTAAACCACTTCCAATGGCTCCTGAGGAAAAAAACAAGAAAGCTCGCCTGCGCTCCATCTTCCCCGGAGGAGACAAAAGTGAGCATCGTTCTGTACCTTTTACACTCCATGTTATTGCTCATTTGTGTAGTTTCACTAGCCTGTGTAATTAAAAAAAAACTAACATTAGAAATGTGCTATTATTTATGTTTTTGCAGCGAACAAAAAGAAGGAAAAAGAACGTCCAGAGATATCCTTACCCTCAGACTTTGAACACACAATCCATGTCGGCTTTGATGCTGTTACAGGAGAATTTACAGTAAGTAATTTACATTTCACTATAAAAATAGGTCATTAAATAAGTATGAGTGTTTCTGAAAAAAAAAAAGCTTAACTTATTTGAAAAGCTCACCTCTGTAAGCCTTATTATAGGTGATGCCCTAACAATATTACGTATAAAACACAGTGATTTAGTTAAAAAATTTAAAGAAAAACCTTTTCATGTATACGTTTCTGTTCTGGAATTGTCTGTGATAAAAGTTACATTTTGAAAGACAAACTGGGCATTGCAGACAGAATCTCCTTTATATTTGCATGTTGCACAGTTTGGAAGACAAAAATATTTGGAAATGTGCAAGCTTTGAAAAATAAGTGTTTGTGAACATATCAGGACTTGTACTCTAAAAAGATGGAAAAATTCTGCTTTTAGTTAACAGGAGTGTTGGTAAATGTAAGATGAAAAACTGTTAAATTACAGAAAATATTCTTATGCAAATTCAGTAAAAACACGGAAAATGTCCTGGTAATTTTCTGCCAGTACATTTTCTGTTTTTTACGGAATTTCCGTCAAAATCTTTTCTACAATTTAACATTTTTTCCCCATAATTTAACAGTTATTTATGGTAAAAATTTAACATGAAAAAATGTTAAAATGCAAAAAACGTTTTGATGGAAATTCTGTACAAAAAACCCCTGAAAATGTACTGGCTGAAAATTACCAGAACATTTTCAGTTTTTTTTACAGAATTTTTTGTTACTGTGTACATTTTTAATAGGGAACCAGACTTCACAAAGTTGTTTTTCTGCATCTACATATGCATAATGCAAATGAAGAGTGAAATTAACATTTTGAGTTAAATAATTCAGCAAAATGCACAAAAAATGAGACATTAGCAGACTTACATAGTTAAGGTTTTACATTTTTATCTTCTTTTAGCTTGATTTATTTAGCTTTAAATGTCAATGGCGTGTGTTTGAAGTTGAAATCTAATTTTCAGCCCCCTTAAAAACAACCTTTGCACTGAGGATAACATTTTCTGCTCTATTTGACTTTCAAATGCTTGGGTAATGCCATCAGTGACATCAATGACAACTAGTTCCTTGTTCATATGGAAAACTATGTGCTGGTGGCAAACAGAGCTCCATTTTAGCTGTTTTAAACTGAACACTCACTTAAGCTCGTTGCATGCTTTGTCAGAACAGAGTGAAATACTGTTGATTTGTCCCTGGATCGCTATCCAAGTATAATTTTTCCTGAGCCCCTTCTGACACCAGTTATATAGCAGTGGCTATTTTCAGCAGAGATTAAGCTTTAAGTGTAAAAATGTGCAGAGTGTGATGAGACACCGGTAAATGACATTAACCCGCACTAAAAGACTGTCCATCCAAATGGATTAAAACACATAAGAAGACACAATTCCAAAAATATATAAAACTCTTCTACATGTCTACTGTAAATAGGCCATCAAAATTCAAAGTGACCCGGAGCGGTAAATGTTGAGCTTCGTTCAACGCTTCAGCACTTAACATTTACAGTTTGCATGTGCTAAATGCCAAGATAGTAAGAAATATTTTTTAATTAAGAATTTTACACAGACTAAGGTTTATTAAAATCATTTGAGGCACAACAGCTTCCTTGTTAAAAAACCTGCAGGATAATATACAGATATCAGGAGCAAATTAAGCAGTACCTCCAATACTCATGGGGGCAGTGTAGCTCAGTGTAGTTCATGTGTGATCAGTGAAAGGAACATAGATGATCAAAATGGCTGAACTTCTCTTTGTTACACTGTATTTAAAGAGGTGCTTCTGTCTGCACGTTTTTCAGGAATGTACATGATTAAGATTTTCTTTAAAGTTTCCATGTTTGCTATTTTCCTCTGAATCCAGAAACTCAGAACTGCTCTTCAGTGGCAACCACGGAAATTTAAAAAACGGGCAGTGATGCCTGAGAATGTTAGAAATTGGTAAAACTTATTTTCTTGGGTAAAGAAAGCATAAATAAGCTTTAATAGACAACTTTGGGTTACGGTGAGACTTTTTGGATGGACCTAAAAGGTCTAGGAATAATATTTTTAAGGGACCTGAAGAAAAGCGGGAGAAAGGTCGCACGTACTGCAACACCTTGACTTGTAGTCCTCTGTCAATGCGTGACCTCTTCAGGGAATCCCGGAGCAGTGGGCACGGCTCCTACAGACCTCAAACATCACCAAGCTGGAGCAGAAGAAGAATCCACAAGCTGTGATCGACGTGCTGAAGTTCTACGACTCCAAAGAGACCGTCAACAACCAGAAATACATGAGCTTCACCTCGGGAGGTAATAAAACACCAACAACCAGCATTGCAGAAAAGTATTTTGGATTAAAATGACACAGAATGCAAAAATATTTTTGTGATTTTTATTTTTTATTTTAGACAAGACAGCGCATGGATACATTGCAGCAAACACTCTGGTGAGTTTTTGTGTACCCAACTCTGCTTTGGTTGGTGTTGGGTTTTCTTAACCAGACTCAATAATATGTATGATTTCAAATTGGTGAATGCAAAATTAAAAAAAAAAAAATCCCACAATGTAAATGATAAAATATCTCATTGTAAATAAAACTTTAACAGGTAAGTTCCAACAAATAACTTTATATGTCATTTCTCTATTTTCTTTCACTGACATTTTCTGGGGAATTTCTGCAAAACACCTTAAGATGAATCCCTTTCACACAGATTTCTGTGTGTTCCCCTCTAGGGGGTTTCTTCCTTGAATATATGGCACAATTCTCTTCATTTTGCACTCATACCAAACAGTTTTGCAACCACGGCAGAAAAATAAGTGACTGCAGAGAGAGGTGTGCTGCTTATTGCTTTTGTTTCTCTCCCCGATCCACTCCCAAATTCAAAACGAACATAGACAAAAGCGTCACTGGAGGCTCAGCTGCATGTAGAGAGATTCCCGCTGTGTTGACCTCAGTTATCTATGCTTTGAATAGCCCAGCCTGAATTCACTGGGTGAGGAAGAAGAGGAGGAAGAAGAAGAATATACTGCCCAGGGGAAAATCCACTGGGATCTCTTCATGCAAGACCAGTGAAGGGTAAAAGGGTGTGGCGGTCAGTCAGGGAGGAAAGCTTTCAAATGCATTTCAGTGTTCGGCAGCATCGAGAGGTGACTCAGCTATTGGCTTCATTGTCACTGAAATCTTGAGCTAATGTAAAGAAAATGATCACCAAAGACAGACAGCAGGCCCTTATCACACTGCTGATAATCAACTGCAGGTGAATGTTACAAACTGATGTGCATTTTGCATTAACTTACCAACTAATACAGCGTTTTGCTGTGTATTAACTCTTCAGAGACTGCAGAACAAGTTACTATGAAATTGTCATAATATGAGATTTCAGAATGAAATGAATGCAACATTAGATCTACTTTGCGTTACAGGGAAATCCAAGATTTGGTTACACCAAAGCTTTTATTTCATTTTAGCATATTTACAACTTTGAGCTTTGTTTTTGGTGTACACTCATGCTCTCTCAGTCAGTTTCTGTCAGATATTAGCTTCACTCAAGTTTGATTTTCACTACTTTTAATGAAAAAGCTAAAAAATTAGAGAAATGGAGGTGCCGCCAGTTTTAATGTCTCATTTTAGAGACAATCTATGAAAAACTCTAGCTTTCTTATATTCTCACATGGTCTTTATTTGACCCATATGTAGTAGAGAGTCCAAAAGTTTGAATATGCCGTAATTCCAGTGTGAGGCTGTTCTACAAAGCAGTGTGTATAACCCACAAAATTCTGAAAAGTGGGAACCTGAATACTTTTGCAAAGCAGTGTACAGATATCTTGAAGTACGTGATTGATTATGTATATGATTATGTACTCTGTAAAAATGTTTAAAAATACCACCGTCCGTAGAAAGAAATTCTGTTAAAACACACTTTAGCTACGTTTTAAATACAAGAAGGTAAATGGGAAAACATCCACTGTACCTGTTTTGAACTGCTAAACACAGAAATAAAAAATCTCTGACACCTTCACAATATCAAACAACAGGACTTCTTTTTGAAAGTTAATTCATATGAATCATTCTGTCAAGAAGGTATACTTAACTATGAGAATGGTAGAAATCAAATCCAGTGAGGACGAGCAACGTGATCTGAGGAATCAGATGCTAAATGAAATGTCTTCATTGAGCAGTAAAATACAGACAGCAGGATAAGTGTTATAACAATCTAGATACAGTAATTGAGATGTAATTTACTTCTGCATACCTTCAAGTGATTTTTATTGGCAGTTTCCAAAACAAATGATGGCATAACATTATTACACCTGCATCTGCTGACGCATCTTGAAGTGGAGAGGGAAATGTTGTTTTGAACAGGAAGCATATTTAATTCCCGCCACGTCCTCCCCTCATGTTGTGAGTTGGGGGATAATGATGTGGACATGAAGCCCTCTCTACTCCCCACCCTGCCTCCTCCTCTATACTATACATACTATACACCTAGTCTCACTTACTGTATGGGTTTGTTTTAAGTAAATCCTCCCATTTTCAACCTTCACATTCAGAACCGACTGCTGTCTTCTGGGCCTCCTGTCAGCCTTAGAACCTGCAGCGCATTATTTGACAAGGTAACTCCTCCATATTACTTTCCACATGATGTACCTCTACATTGGCTGTGAAGCTAAATTCAACTATTTGATGGCCTAATATTGACGGAGCCATCCGGCTATTTTTGCAGTACAAATATTCAATTTCAGAGGCACTTGTATTGATATTTCGTGGGGGTTTGATTGGCACTATTAGCTTTTGATGTCTTGAACAGATTCATTTTCTTCTGAAACATCACACAGGGAATCATTTTTTGTGGCTTTCTTTGACTCGCCGTCTCTGAAATGGCAGAACAGTAGCATATTCCACAGAGGACTGTAATGGCTGTCAATCTGCATGTATGAGCTCATATTTTAACAGTTTAATCCACATTGCCAATAATCTGCCTGTAACCTCATCACCATTTTAGACATTACTGCATGGCTCCCAATAAAAAAAGAGCACACACACACACACACATGCACCGAGCACTCCTCTCTGCACTGCAGTCTTGGCCCAGTCTTCCTCGAAGCGAGTCAGAGGCCCAGTCTGTCTCAATGAAGGACTGGGACTTTGCTTTTAATCACCAGAACTAAGCTGCACTGCTTTCATTAATGCATGACGAGAGCGGATGAAGTGTTTCCATTCCATAAGAGGAAGATGATCCAAGGCAAATAATGTTCTTGGATGGAAGGGGAAGAAGAAGAAGAAGAAAATGGCAGCGCATTTGACGTATTAAATATGCCTGATTAATCAGACTAATTAAAAGGGATCAACAGGGTGTCTGCGGCTCATCCAGATGCTGCCCAGGTTGAAGTATGTCAGAACTCACAGCGCTGTTACAGATGTAACACCTCACTACTTAAAAATTCATCCCCATCACTGGTTCATGGCACACCTTCCTGGAGTCTACAGAGAAATGCACTGAATGCAACCTCACTTTCCCTTTTAGTTCTTGAATCATAAATGCTTTTTGTGCCATAAACATGACTTTCCCCTGACTTCACCTCAAACACTTTTTGATCTCGATGATCACTTTTTTTTTATTTTTATTTTGTTTTTGAATACTTTCGTTGAATGATCATTAGAGAAGCACCGATCTGAAATTCGTGGCCGATTTCTGACGTCCATTTAAAACATAAAACAACAACATTTAAAAGGTTTTCTCTTGCTGCCCTATCTTTAGCAGCCTTTCAATATTTATCTATGAAAAATCAACAAGATCATAACATTTATAGGAGAGAGCGGTTATAAAGACAAAACCCTAGTTTTTTAAACCCGGTTTAAATTTTAAACCAGGTTTTGATTCAATATTAGAGATTAGTGACGTTTTTATGGGTAGCATTACAAAAACAGCGATCTCTAAATGCGTCTTTCAGAGGAATCATTCTCAAACTGCGTTACCAGTGCAACCTACTGGCGGCACTGGTTCTCAGAACAAAATAATTCCCACTAGTGAACAGTGGGAAGCGTGACGGCGTGTGCATTGCCTCATTTAGCAGATGTTCAGTCTTGGAATGATGACAAACCCATTTCAAGTTGTAATTTACTTAATTTAGTAATTTTCCAGTTGTAATTTACTAACTGATTTGTACACTGACCAGGCTAACTGCTATTAGCGGCTACATTAGCATTAAAAACTAGTAATAAAATATCATAAACCTTGAAACTCTACAGCTACAATTAAACTAAATGAGGTTGTGCAGAACCACCTATTGATTTGGTGTGGTCTAAATCGCCAAAATGAAAATGCTGAGAAAGAGTTTTCTTTTTTATTTTGGGTGTCATGAAGTTTTATATGATAGAAAACCATATTGGATGACGAGGTTGTGATTGACGAGACGCTTTCTAATTATAGCATTTCAAATTCAACTTTATGTCTATTTTTCCAACATGAATTTGGAAATTTTAACTTTTGAGTTAAAATAGAACACATATTTAAAGAACAGTCTGAATCCAGTGATTCAGTACCAATCAATGACAGCTAGTTTCTTATTGTTGATACGTGGAAAGCTTGGCATTAGTCAAGATGTTTGTTACAAACAGTGAACCACTACTGCGGCGATGGTGCAGGGAAAAAACGATCATCTCTCTTTCAACATGAGTTTTAGACATGTCTTATAATGCCCAATTATAAGACATGTCTTCATTTTAAACCCCAGACTTATAACATATATAGCTAAATGTTAGTGTTTAATAGTGTGCGCTCACTGTTAGGAAAAAGATTTGAATTTTGAGTTTGAAAATTGGTTTCTGGTCACCAATCAGTATCTCGGTGCATCTCTAATAATAACTTGTTAATTTAAATCATTAAATTATTTAATGTGGTTCCCACAAGCACCCATTTTTAGCATTTCACTCAAGAAAAACACAGATCTTCAACGTGTAACATGGCTGGTTTGGAGAACGCGGGCCGTTTATTCCTGGTGGTAACAAATCAAAACAGTGTTGCGTTTGGGGAGCATGTGAGGATCTACACAAATCGCATTAATTAAATGCTACATTCACCTCTTCCGACTTAAATCTCTTCCCATCCAGGGTGCCAAAACGTCAACAACAGAACCCCCGATTGCTCCGCCCGTTTCAGAAGAGGAGGACGAGGAGGAGGAAGAGGAGGAAGAAGATGAAGACGAGGACGACGAGGACGAGCTGCCCCCGGTCATCGCCCCTCGACCTGAGCACACCAAATCTGTAAGTCCAGGAGCCGCCGGTTCGTCAAATCACTCAGCTGCTGTTATTACTGTACATTCTGACTCTTCTGGTGCAGATCTACACGCGCTCCGTCATGGACCCACCAAAGCCCCCCACCCCGGTCAAAGAGGAGTCAACTCCACCAGAGTCGCAGGTTCAGCCTGACAACACCTCCAACACGATGTACCGCCACACCGACCGGCAGAGGAAGAAGTCCAAGATGACAGATGAGGAGATCCTGGAAAGACTCAGTATGTCTTTAAAGATCTTCAACATAATGGAATATTATTCCTTACATAGACAAATCTGAGAGAAATAAATATATATATTTTTTTACTTTATATAAAACTTTGGCAATTATAATTCTGGAGTGTGATATGGGATTAACCCTTCCAGATCGAACAGCTCAGCGACGCTCCAGCCAAATTTGTAGTAAATTTGTTTGCGCTTTCTGAAAAATTCCAGCGGTTTCTGAAAGGGGAGACGATTCGCTTTTCAGCCAATATCGGGTTATTACGGTAATTTCACACCCGCTGCAGAGGGGAGTGAAATTAATCTGAAGGGCGCTCTTTTAATAGACTGTAAATTGCGAAAATAACTTGCTAGATATTGAAAGTTCCAGTTGTTATGGATAAATTGGCAAATATATATTTACTCACAAGACATTTAAAGCAATGCGTACAATTAAAATAAGCAAAAAATATCCAATAGTAGTTTTGAAACTGTTAAAGAATTAAAATCTTCAAAATTATACATACTGCTTCATTTATACACATGCACTCTTACCAATATTTGGATAAATTTCCATTTGCTATCAAAACGCTTCCAGTTTATGTTTCTTGCTGGATGTTTGACATTTGTTCTTACCAGGATTGATGGAGCTCATTTAGGTTTGTCTGGACTGGCTTTTTTTAATCACAGTTTATACATTTTTAATAGGTTTGCATTTGGCACAGCAGTGTACAAGTTTCAACCGTTCAGCTGTTGATGTAAGGTGAAGCTCTATTTGTGCAATTCACCAGTACCACTTGTTGCAAAAATGACTCATAGCTCAAAGCAGAGGCCAAAGTTTGGTATCTTTGTTTGTTTGTGTCAACTTGGTTTACTGGTTTTCCTGCTGGTTCCAGTATACATTAGCCTTGAGCCTTAGTGGTTCCTGGATTCTTTGTAAATATTCTGACCAGTTTCCTTTCATCACAGATGAACAGCTTGTGTCAGATGGTTGAAACATGAACACAATTAAGTGTTTCTAAATGATCCAAAAACACATAAAACCTGGTTTTGGAATGGATTAGCAGGTTAACATGAAGCTTTTGGGAATGGCCCTCAACTCAACTCTATTAAATATTTGTGAACTGTTCTTAAAAGCTGGGTCCTTACCAGAAAACCATTCAATTTAAATGAGCTCTAGGAATTTACCCACTGCCAAGAAGAGCAGTCAAATATCCTGCCACAAACTTGTTAGTGACTAAGAGACTTTTATTCAAATATAATGAGTCATTTTTTTTAGATTTATTCTTTCTTTTTTAACTCCTCCAGGGGGTCTTTTTGTGGGCTCTAGTGTCCCTTATATGACAGTAGGCTGACAGGAAACAGGGAAGGAGAGGGGGGAAGACATGCAGCAAATGTCGTCGGGTCCGGGAGTCGAACCCACGACGGCCGCGTCGAGGACTCAAGGCCTCCAAATATGGGTCGCGCTAACCACTACGCCACCACGGCATGCCCCATTGTTAGATTTATTCTTGTTTAGATAAAATTGTGCATCACACTTACTTTTTTTCCCCCTCTGATAGTATCTGTGTTAGTTTGTGTTTTATTTGTGATCTTCTTTAGTCAATATGTACAAAATGCCAGTTACTCTACTGGAGGTACAGTAGTTGTCTTGTAATCCGAAGGTTGTTTGTTCGATTCCAGCTTCCCCCAATTTCCCTAACAATGAAAGAACTGTTGTAGAAATGTTTATGCGTTCTTAAGTTTGACTGGATGAACATGGCTATAATAAAAAGCTCTTTTAAGTGGTTTGCGTTATGAGAAAAGGAAAATAATTTCAGTGTATTAATGTACTTAATTAGTCTGCTGCCTGCCTGTGACATAACTTCAGCTTGAATCACCAGGAATCCATTGTGGGGATCAAAACAGGAATATGCAGCCGGGATGCTGATTATATTATATTATATTATCTGTTCTCTCCGACTCAGGGAGCATTGTCAGCGTGGGGGATCCCAAAAAGAAGTACACACGCTTTGAGAAAATAGGACAAGGGTAAGTCTCTTCATGGCGAGCAAACAAAATGAGTCTTTTTTTTTTAAGCGTCAGTCTCTGCAAGAGAACTAAGAGAGGCTTAGGGTTGGATAGCTGTGAGAAAAGTGAGTGGACAGGAAATGAAAACTGAATCCCAAAAATATGGAAACACAGATTAGCTCCACCAGCTAGCTGCCTCTCTCTACTTTTCTCTGCATCTTTAAATGCTCTTTTTTTTTAATTCACGACTCCTCTGTACAGGTTAAGAAAAAACATGCACTGGTTGTAATCTTCACACCATGCTCAACATTTCCATATTTGATCAAGTGGATAGGTGAAGACTGGGTAGTTGTCTGTTTTCTCTCCGTTCTCTTATCTTGAATTTATTACCACCAGAAACTCTACTTTATAATTCATGGCCTGTGACAGAGGAGAACGAGGAAGAATCAGCAGCAGGAATTCAGAAGAAGGCTTTTAACTGAGAGTTAAATACAGACTTAACTTCACTCATACCCCTTGAAATTTTATATTTTACAAACGCAAACTTCAATGTATTCTATTAAAATTTTATTTTTAAACAAAGTCGTTCATAATTGAGAAACGTGAGGAAAGAATATGTGGTTTAATTTCTAAGATGCATCTGTATTACGTCCTTTTAACTTTGATACCAAGCAATAAAATTAAGTAAACAAATTGCTTTCAGTCTCTTAGTAAGCTCTGGATATCATCCAACTTAGTGCAGAAAAGACAGAAGTCTTTTTTGTTGTTGTTTTTGCTCCTGAAAGTCAAGGTGTCATCATGTACTCAGATCTGAACTGTAAATACCAAATAAGGTTCAGCAGTAAATCAGTCCACAGCCAGATTGTCAAAATGAAGGCTTTTCTGACTAAACAGGAAACAGGATCTGGTACACACTTTAGTTTCCAGTACATTAACCTTTTGAAGAAGAGCACAGATCAGTGAAGATAAATAGGCAATCATCCAAAATTCTTAAAGGACAACAGTAAGCCCGATCCCACCACTCCTTAAATCCGTGTGCTGGCTCCCTTTTCATAAAGGGTAGAACTTTAAATTTTGTTGATAGTCTGCAGAACTTTAAATGAAAGCTTGAAATGTGTAAAAACTGTTTTAAATCAGTACCGAGATAAAATAAAAGCGATCCCAGAAGAAAAGCGGCTAGAGCCTACAGAGGATCAGGGCAGAGGTTCGGCTTTCAGCAGAACACAAAGATCAAAATAGTTAGTCACGTATCAGAATGGCGATGTCAAAAGTCCAGACCTTAATTCAACTGAGAATCTGTGGCAAGACTTGAATCTGACTGATATCGAGCTGTTTTGAAAGAAAGAAATGGAAGAAATGGAAGTTTGTAGATAAGCACTGTTGACTGAGACATACCTCAAATAACTAGCAGTTGACATCAGCGAAAGACAATTCTACGCAAATGCACTCTAAACAGTTTCATCTGTTAAAAACAATGTAAAACATCACAAAGCAAATCTAAAAGTTTGTGGTGAAAAAGTAGTGTGTTGATGAAGAGTTTAGAAATATTAATTATTTGAGTGACTGGTGTAATCCATAGTTTTGTACCAATGTAGTTTTAGCTGAAGATATTTTGAATCATGCTGCAAAATCTAATTTTATTGCAGTCAGATTAACTTTTTTTTATTCTTACTTTAATTTCTAGCTAGTTGTATGTGCCAGCTTCTAAAAAACAGAAATATTCAAATGTAATAAACAGATCTTTCTCCAAATAAAAGCAATTTTTAGGTTTAAAAAGTATTTTTTGTTTGTTTTAATGTTGTATGTTTCGCTTTTAATTCTGCTGTTTTGTTTTTTCAGAGCGTCTGGCACCGTCTACACTGCCATCGACATAGCAACTGGCCAAGAGGTAAAATGTAATGTTCTTCTCTGCTAATTTCTCCTGCTAATCTTTACCTACGTGAAGCCATAAATATCTGTGGTCTCAGGTGGCCATCAAGCAGATGAACCTGCAGCAACAACCCAAGAAGGAGCTGATCATCAACGAGATCTTGGTGATGAGGGAAAACAAAAACTCCAACATAGTGAACTACCTGGACAGGTTAGTTGTTTGAAAACCAGAACCTTACTTCTAAAATTTAAATGTTTTGCTGTTGTCAAGGAAACCGTAAATGGGCATTCCCCATACGACAAAATTTTAAGGCTATTTTGTCAAACAGGCAATCCAAATTCAAAGATTTTCAGTTTCTAAAAAAAAAAAAATCAGTGAGGCTTATTTTAGGATATTCAATTAATAAAACATTGACATTTATGAAACCTAAACATTTACCTTAGCCTCTATGAACTAAGTTAACACGATTCAGCTTTTACTGTAGTGACACTGAGGAATTGTCTGATCCTCCTTTTTATACGATTTTCTCCTGCTTCTACAGATTTCCTTCTCTGGATTTTATGAGTAGGCTGAGTTTATATTGAGGTGAAACACTGCCACCTAGTGTTTCAAAGCAGCAGGAACGCTGCAACAGTTGAAACTGTTCATTTTCTCACTAACCTTTCTGTTGTGGTCACATCTTTGCTCGGTAACAACCATGTAGACCTATAATGTGTTTTTATTAGTAATGCTTCAGCCTCCATCCCACAGGCAGTGGTTTGTCAAACTGATGAGGCTTACTGTTGAAGGAAAGATTCATCCCTTTCCTGTTCTCTTCACCCCACAGCTACCTGGTAGGAGACGAGCTGTGGGTGGTGATGGAGTATTTGGCTGGAGGCTCGCTGACGGATGTTGTGACTGAGACCTGTATGGACGAGGGCCAGATCGCCGCCGTCTGCAGAGAGGTAAGAAACCAGGTTTGGACATCCACAGTGAAATGAAAATCAGAAGAAAAGAGACCGCTCAAATGTGCTTCTAGGAACATGGATGCCGAATGTATGTGCCTCTACTTTTGTCCTCATAGTGTCTCCAAGCTTTGGACTTTCTACACTCCAACCAGGTTATCCACAGAGACATAAAAAGTGACAACATCCTCTTGGGGATGGATGGATCCGTGAAGCTCAGTAAGTCACGTTTAAAGACTGGTACCAAAAAGTAAAAATTTTTAGAGAAGAAAAACCAACCTGAGTAAAGTAAACAACTAAATGACTTTCCTCTGCCTTCCTCTGCAGCCGACTTTGGTTTCTGCGCCCAGATCACTCCAGAGCAGAACAAGCGCAGCACGATGGTGGGAACACCATACTGGATGGCACCGGAGGTGGTGACCCGAAAGGCTTACGGACCAAAAGTGGACATCTGGTCTCTGGGAATCATGGCGATAGAAATGGTGGAGGGAGAGCCACCTTATCTGAACGAGAATCCACTCAGGGTAAATACAGTCCAGGAAACGGTTGTTGTTGTTTTTTCATTGTTAGGTGCAAACTGACTCTGCATCAACTGCATCAGTACAACGCCTCACAAACACATTCTGTCGCATTGCAACTATGAACTCTTCTGTATTTTGTTGTTTTTTTTCTTCTAACATCCAGTAGATGTTTGGATAATTGTAAAGAAAATTGGCCTATCACATAAAGTTCTGATAGGAGGGAAGTTTGGTGTTTAAAGTGGCAAAGTGGGGAAAACGTTCAACTGAAAGCAGAGTGTAAGTTATATTTTACTGTCTCACAGTGGAAATTTGTTTCTGGGCTGCAGTCACTTCACCATATAAACATCAGTCAACCAAACATCAGATATTATAATAGGTGTGACTTATAACTCATGATAAATGTTGATGTTAGTATGAGTATTGGTTAGCTTGCATATCTAACATAGAGATGTTAACTCAAATGTAAAAAAAAAAATCCCTTTCGCTTCTTACTGTAACATAACACTGTATGATCAAGATCACAAGCTTTTTTTTGATACAGATTATTGGATTTTTATTAATGGAAGTACAGAGAGATGTAATAATGGATCAGAAGAAACATTTACACAGGAAAAAAAATGGAGATAAATGTTTTTTGCTGGATATACTTCAAGGCAATGTTTAGACTTTCTCGCGAAATCTTGCTGATTTCATATTTTCAAGATATTTGGATTTAAATTTTAAAAGTATCATTATGTTCGACTGCAGGCACTTTACCTGATAGCAACCAATGGTACTCCAGAGCTGCAGAACCCAGAAAGGCTCTCATCGGTGTTTAGAGACTTCCTCAACCGCTGTCTGGAGATGGATGTGGACCGCAGAGGCTCTGCCAAGGAGCTGCTGCAGGTGAATATCAAAAAAATATATAATAATTAAAACTTCATGGTAATTTTTGTCCCAAATATTTGGGTCTATTTGGTTTCAACAGACCACAAAATATTCCGCTACAAACATTTTGGAAGATTAAGCAAATTCTGGGTATTTTCTTTTTGCAAGAAAAATTATCCTAAGTTATAATATGGGAGGTTATTTCGTTTATACATTTTCATCAATATTAGGAATTATTGCCTGAACATAAGCTCCTATTTCTTGCTGAAAAGTGACTTGTATGTAAGTTTTCTTTATTTTAAGTGTTTTAAGAAATTTGTGCTAAAACCAAAACTAATTGGTAAGAAGTTCTGTTTTGCTGGTGCAAAGGTAAGATTTATTCTGCCACTTTTAAAGGACGCAAATTAGCGGATTTGCTAAAAAGTTCAATAAGATTGAATTATTCAGCTCAGTCCATTGCACTGAACCCCATGGAAAACCTCATGGTTATTTCACCAAATATTGATTTCTTGTTTCTAAATGAATTTGAACTTGTTTTCTTTGCATTATTTGAGGTCTGAAAACACTGTATTTATTTAGTTATAGTGACAATTTCTCATTTTCTGCAAATAAAAACTAAATTTGTGCTTGGAATTTCAGAGACATGTTGTCAGTCGTTCATAGAATAAAAGGACATTGTTCATATTACTCAAACCTAAACCTATAAAGAGTAAAAGGGGTCATTTTAAATGGTCTCTTAAGTTTTTCCAGAGCTGTATTTTAGATGTATTCTCCATCTGTGCACACGCGTCACCTGATTCTCACAATTTTAACCGCAAGTTGACAGAATCTCTCCTGTCCATGCTTTCATCTCCTCCTTTGTGCCTGCAGCATTCCTTCCTCAAGCTGGCGAAGCCTCTTTCCAGCCTGACGCCTCTGATTGTAGCTGCTAAGGAAGCCATAAAGAACAGCAGTCGCTGAGGGTAGGGCTCCCTGTCCAAGCCAAAGGCCGGAGCGCTGATGCGTTGCTTTCATGACAGCAGGGGTTTGGGTGAATGGGGCGGGTTTGTGTGACTGACAGTGACAGCACAAGGGCATAAGACCCTCCCCCAGCCGCCACCGCTCGTCCTCCAGGCTTCGTCTGTGGGACGGACATCTGGCTTTGCAGCCTCTGGGCCACGCTGCTGAAAAAACAGACCTTGCCTCCTTGTTTACTTCTCCAGCACTGTACATGTAGAGCAGTCTATCACAAGTATGTCAGACATGTGTGTGTGTGTGTAGGTGTGTGTGTGTGGGCGTGCGTATGCGTGTGTGTGTAAACAAACCGTGCACTTCTGTTCACATCATGTCTTGTTTTGGGACAAATCGCTCCCTAAACAGCAAAGGAAAAATAGTTTCGATAAAAGTGAGAAGGAAAGGTGCTTATTCTCAAGAGTAAAAATAAAAAACTACTGCAGCAGTGAAACGGGGAGACAAAGATTTCTTCCCCGTCCCGGGTTAGGATTGGCTTCCTTCCCTCTCGGTTTGGACCCGACGTCAGCCTGCATGACCGTGGTTCTGTGAAGAAGCACCGCTAACCCTCTGCAGATCGCCTCCTCTGCTGTGCTTTGTGTGTGAATGAACGTAGGAATGCAACTACCCGAAGAGGAAAACAAATTCAGGAATGATTTCTTCGTGACTCATGAAAGCTTTAAATACCTTTTCCGAAATCAATTTCTGCAGTTCTTATATATGATTTGTGCTCAACCTCTTTTTTTCCAATTCATTTGTTTTTTTGTTTGTTTTAATCACTGGACATAAATTCAATTTCATTTTTAAATTTGGTTTATTTTAAATTACTTTTTGAATATGTGAAGTCTTCATTATTTATAATATAATTTTTGAAACATTCTGAAACAAACTATCATTTGAAACATTATTACTCCTAATTTTTTAGCATTGATGTTTTTTTGTTTGTTTGTTTTCATACAGTGCGATGCAAAAAGCCTTTCCACATTTTGTCATGTTGCAAACATCAGCTTTGTGTATTGAATTTGGACTTTATTTATGATGCATAATTGTGAAGTTGAAGGAAAATGATCAGTGGTTTGCAGGTACAAGGTGCCATCTAGCAGATTTACTTCCTGCATTGTCCTGTTTTTAGCTCCATGTCTCTAAAATGGCTTCTTATCGATTTCCTTTTTAGTCCAGCTGGATTATCATATCTTAGTAGTTGGACTCCTTGATTTTATGTAGGAACATAAAATTGATTACAAAGGCACATTACACCTTTAATATATATATTTTTAATTGTAAGCTGTGCATTTTCCTCCTTCTATTTCCACAACCATGCTCTACAATCTTGTATTTGTAACATGACGTTTGTGGTTATAAAATGACAAAATATGAAAACAGATTCAGTAAGATTCTGATATGGTTTGGATAAATTAGAGGAAAAGTGATAAATTAAGAAGATAATAATCCTGAATTCAATCTAAAGTCCATGCTTCTCATCTGTCCTTAAACCGTGAGCAGAGGATGAAATCCAGTAGAAACATGTCTCATTTACAAAACAACAAAATGAAACGTCTGTTCATTGTAATTTAAATTTTCCTTCTGAATGTTGATGTTAGAGGAAGCCTGGTTAAGTGGAAAACTTCACGTCCTTCTGACATAAAATTTAAGTTGCTCCTCGTCCGAGCTTTAGTTTTTATCGAATGTGTCTTGTATTTTGACTTATTTCTCATAAGGTCGTTACATTTTGTTGTTGGTTTTCAAATATGCGACAGATTTGAGAGAGGTGAGCGTTATCCGCAGAGCTAAATAAGGAGCGTCGTTCTTATGATTGTACCCATTCCTCTCATACCTGGTTTAGAGTTTAAACTCATTACAGTACAAAGTTTATTCGTCCGTGGTTGCATTCACTAGCTTCCTCCGGCATTCCCCCAAGTACAATGCCGTGAGAAACTCGCATGAACTCATTCTCGACGTGAATGTTGTGTTAATATCAGGCTTTGAAACAAGTCGACTGTTCTTGCTTCACACTTTTTATAGCCACCAACAAGCTGCTACCATAATTCTGGCTGAATAATTGATCGCTTTTCTAAGCAGAACTGGAAGACTTCATTTAAAACACAGACTCAGACACAAGTCTGTTATTTTCTAATTGTGAGCATGCTTTTAAGACCAGGGACGTTGGGGTTGTGTTTCCTTAAGCTTAATGTTGATCAGTTTTATTTGTTCCAAACCCATTTTGGTGTTCAAATGGCATCCTTTCAGTCTGTGTTCATGTAAAACTGGCATAGAGAGTTCAGTGACACCAGCTGATTTACTTGAGCCTTGTTCGAACAGCACAAAGGTCCCATATACACATAAAACCGGTTTTGAAATAAATAAAATAGGCTAACATTAACTTCCTGGAATGTTTCTGACAGGGACCTTATAAAAATTTGCTTAGGCTGAGCAATAAATCAATAATATATATGGTGATAGACACTTGATCAATACATCAGATGAAATGTTGATAATTTCCCTGAACTATGTTCCAGAACCGCACAGCATTCTGGGAGATGTGGGCAAATGAAAGGCTTTAGCCTCTCATCCTCTCAGGGCCAGCTGAACAAAATTTGTGGCATGAGCTAACTCACTGCTCTCTGGTTACCTAGCAACTCATTCAATCTTTGGTTACCTAGCAACAACCTGTTGAGTAAGATACGCAGCAGCAGTTTCAGGTTTAGCCTGAATCAACTCAAGAGGAAACTGGATGAAACAGGAAAGGTCACATCAACAGTTTGGCATTATTTCAGCTATTTAAAACAAAAAACAAACAAATAATTATTGATATCAACTGATATGAAAATGTCTTATTGTAATACGATTTTTAATCATATTGTCAAACCCTATGCCATATTTTAAAAACCAGATCTATGACAGGACATGAGTTCTGTCAGAACCTTGTTAGTGGCTACAGAAAGAATGTAGTGAATAAACGACCAAAATGAACGACGTTCCTACCAATGATGAGTGGATGCACATTTCTTACCGGCATTGTAGCTCCCCTGTGTGTGTGTGTGTGTGTGTGTGGGTCTGTTTGTGTGATAATGATGATGATGATGATGATGATGGGGGGCTGCCTCAATCTGCACTAAAAGATGCCTCACTCCTGTTTTCCACCTTACCTGTGAGGTGCAGGGTTGCTGCTCAGAAACATCGTACCTCCTCTGTACAGACGATGCAGGAGAGGCGACAGACCTGAGGACGCAGCAGATTCCATGCATGTGAAAACAAACTGTGCACTGTTATCTCCTGAAACACATAGGCTGGGATTGTTAGGGTATGTATGTATGTAAATATGGCAGGTCCTCTCCCCCTGCCCTCCCTGTCTGTTTTTCAGAACTGTGTAACTTAAGCTGATAATAATTCAGGTGACTCGTATGGTACCAATAAATGTTCTGCACCCTGGGAATTGGAAAAAAAAACAACAACAACCAAAAAACAGAGAAAGTCCAACCCACACGCCGTCTCTGCACACTCCCAGATCCACCTCTCTCTGGTTTTTTTTTTTTGGGGGGGGGGGGGGGGGGGGCTCTATAGCAGACAATTCTTCATCTGTGGAGCGAGCCTCTGATCCCAGCTCTCTGTGTGCAGGCCCACACAGTCAGTCCAGGCCGAGCGCGGCTGCCCTCCTCTTCCTCCTCCTCTGTGTCGCTGCGTGTGGCCTGTCGGAAAGCCTCCCCGGCCCTGGGACGTTTTGGCCTTTCTAACCCTTGTACAGGTCTGAACTATGAGCACAAAGGTGAACTTCGGGACAGGAGACACCACTGATGTGCCCACCCACACCCCATCCTTCCCTTCCCACTTTTCTGTGGTTGCTCCTGTACATTCCTATCTTCTGAATGTCTAAACCTGTACACGTGGTGTGAAAAATTCCTCTATTAATGTGTATCAAGAGAATGGAACAAAGACAAAAAATGTTACTTTTTAAATTATTATCTTTATTATTATTATTATTATTACTCTTAATACTGTCTAGCTTTGTAAACTGCTGATCTATCCGGCGTACCTCGGCAGACCTTTCCCTGTCTTTGAAAAAAAAAAAAAAGGACAAGTAAGAATCGGGGGGGAGAGAAATGAGGTTTTGGATAAACTATTTTTAACTGTGGTTGAAGCAATAGACTTTTTGAACTTTGAATCGTGCATGGCTGTGTCTTGAGTGTAAAAATACAAAATATTGCAGTTTGGGAACTGGACTGAAAATAAAAAGAGGAGGAAAAACAAGAGTCTGGAGAATACATTTATTTTTAAGTTGTCATACTTGCATAATTTTACCAACAAAGCATCACCTGCTTTGTTGGTAAAAGCGATACAAAAGATGGTGCATGGATATTTTTTAATGGGTAATGACGTATTTGCATCAAGTTTTAATGTCACTGACTTCAATTTTATTCACAGTATAGTTTCATGAAGAAATTATTCCCAAAAACAAAAATACATAGTAGTCAATCTAGAACATGTTTATAAAAAGAAGGTAAAGTATTTTTTATATCACATTTTTAGCATCAAGGCAGTTCAAAGTGCTTTACATGAATTAGAAGGAAATGCAAACAAACCAAAAGAAAGACAAAAATTTAAAAGTATAAAATTACATATTGGCTCCATCTTTAATAAGAGTAAGAATAAGTCGTCCATATAAACTGGTAGGGATTTCTCTGGATTCTTGTTCTGATAAAATTAGATGCTGGTTCTCCATGTTTTTTAAGATTAGTGAGGTACAAAACTAAATGTTGGTTCCAGTTGTTCTGGGTTGAGTTCTAGATTTGCACAATATAAAGCTAAATGTTGATTCTCCATGTCTGATTCTATAAAGTTGGTGGTACTTCCTAAGTTTGTACTAGATTTATAAACTATTAGTGGAGTTTCTCTACGTCTTGCTCCGATATTAAAAGTAAGGTTACTCATGTTTAATAAGAATAATAAGAAATCAAAAAATGAACCCAAAATCTGGTCAGAGGCATCTTGTTTCCTCCTAACTTTCTAAAAAATTAACTCAACGTGGACAGTGCTTGAGCTGTTTTGGTTCATTGACAACACACAAAGATTCTGTATGTTTTAAATGTTGATGAAGGCGCCGTCTCATTATAAGGCCGTCAGCTCGTCTGAAGTGAGGATCCTCAGGGCGATTTTTCCGGGCATATTGTCCGCCTCCTTACTGCCTTTATTCTTCAGCTGGAGCTGCTGAGGGTGAGAGACGTCATCAGGCCTCCCGGACAGCGTGACCTGCCCTAAGAATTTGTCCGATCCAAGGTCATCGCTCCACAACTGGAAAAGACCAGACAGGTTCAGTAGCAAATAACACAGGAGGTGATTTGTTGTGTTAGAATAGAAACTTTTGCCCAGGCTGCAATTAATTTACAGTTTTTTTAATTACGTGTAAAAATGACATACTGTGCTGTAGTGGAAGTGTTGCATGTTCAGCCCTTCCTTCCCAGGTCTACAGTGTTTTTGAATATATAGTATATATTGAATAAATCAGTTTATTACTTTGCCACAGTGATGTGCTGGAAGCATTATTGTTACATAAATTAAATATCTATTTGTGGGGTTTTCACACATCTTTACCAGGTTTGCTAAAACTTGTATACATTTGTATTAGTTTTTCTTACAAAAGTGTCATTATCATTTAGTTTATTTAAATGTGTATAGGGAAAGCCTTTCAATTTACCATTTATGTTGTTTAGAGAAATCCTGACTCTGCTTTGTTTTCATTTAAAGTCTTTTTTCCTGCCTTTTGGTGTTTTTTCAGCTCTAACAATAGTAAATGACTAAAAGCACAACTGTAAGCCTGGGCAGTAAATACCAGCCCCACCAATCTATCTGAGACTAATCACTGTCACTTGACTGATTTTTCAACTTACCTGCACTGTTAGGGGCTCTCTGACCTTCTTCCTGAAGAAAATGGCGCTAAATTGAAACGCCGGCGTCAAAGAGTTCTTCTGGGCGATGGACTTCACTGATTGGCTCTCGCAGGAAATGATCAAATATGGGTTTATGCCTAAAAGATGCATTTAGTTTTATTTCTGTGAATTATAAATGAGCAGGACTAGTTTGAAAAAACGTTCTCTTACCCTCTGCCTGGTCTCCTTGCTGACCGATCTCAGCTCTGTCCACATATATGTGGGTAACGACTTGAGGATATCCAAAAAGCGGAGTCCAACATTTAGTCTGTGGTTTGTCCTTCACTAGCTCCCTGAGGGAAGACATGGATAGAATCATATTTCTTAATATTCTGACCTCAATCAAAAGGCAGCCAGTCTGACTTAAACATATTTCATGTTTTAGACCAAGCAAAACCCAAATCTTGCTCCAATTGCTAAAAACCAATATGGTTGCTTCCATAAAATACAATCCATCATTCAGGGTCCACATCAGCATTTTAAAATAGTTTGTTTTACCTCAAGGCTTTGAAATACATGTTGGTCCACCAAAGACAGAATATTAGATTTCCACAGGTTCAACCAAAGGTTAGTTTAAATCATTTGAATTTGAATTTTCTGTGCCATCAGTTTCATACCGGCAGCCGGAGTCCACGTCCGTGTAAAGCCGGAGCATGAACTCTCCTTCTATGAAAGCATCGAAGGTGGTCGGGATGACGACATATCGGCCCTTTGGCAGCTCACATCTCATGAACATCATCCGAGCAGGTAGGAAGGTGGACTTGTGCATACTTTTTAGCGTCTCCATGTTGTGCAGACGATACTTCCTGTTCACCTCCACCTGCAATGTAATTCCAGGTTGTACATTCGCCACTGCAGCTTATTTCTGTGCATGTAGTTTAGCTATGATTAGAATATATTTGCTCAATTTCTTTTGTTTTCTTTGTGTCACTTAAATCAGATAACTTGATGTACTGGTTTCCAAATAATTTTATTTTTTAAGAGGGTAACACTTTAGGATAAGGAACACCAAATTAGATTAACAACAGTAGTTAGGAGCTAGTATAACTAGTGTAATAGTGTGTAGCTAACCAGTACTTAGTGAGGAACACATTTCCAGTCTTATCAGTCATCTGAGTCCAATTAACTCAGATGTTACCAATAATTAAAATGTTCCAAAGGCACAGGGATTTTAGTGTATTTAGACCTTTAATACAAATTGCCTTACAAAGGATCTCTGTCATTATTCTGGCATTTAACACATAGAAAAAATGTGGTAAAAATGATCTTGTTTTTTAAAACAAGAAAAGTTTATTCTTATGTCACATCAAACAATGACAAAAAAACACATTTGTCTTTTTAAATAGTGTATTGTTTTAACTGTACATAGAAATAAATAATCAACACAGCTTTCCACTGCATTTATGCACCTGTGTTTAACAGCAGAGTCCTTGTTTTTGTGTTACCTTTACGACCCTGAAGCCGATGTCTAGATTGTCTCCTTGACCTTCTTTCCTGTAGATCCTTCTGTCTTTCTGCTGCAGTGAGATCAGGACCTCGTCCGATTCTTTGGTGACATCAAACAAGTACTGGGAGAGAAGAGAAAATTTTAACTTGTTTTTAGTTGTTAGTTAGTAGACAGACTGTCAGTGATGGAGGGACAAAGTCTCCTGAGCCGTCAGCACCTGTGGGTTCTGCAGAAATGTCTCCTTGTTGTTAATACAACCACCGCAGCGGTTCAGCAGGGGGTTGCTGTGTCGAGTCCATTTCCCAAAGTTCACTGCCTCATTCCAGTTCTTCTCAGTGCTGATCAGTGAGGTGTTCATTAGATGGCAAATATCCGCATCAGTGAAGTTCTTGCACCAGTCTGTGAATGACATCCTGTTGATCCAATCAGAGAGCGCATCAATAATGAACAGTTAGGAATCAAATTAAATAGCTGCAGTGTAATCAGAGACCCACCAAAACTCTCCATCGTCCGCCACTGTGATGCCAAGATTGCCTCTTTCAGTGTCACCGATCTTTGACCATTCTTCAGAACTGACAAACAATCATCAAAGCCAAAAAGGTGGTTATTTACCAGGAAGCATTCAAAAGATGCAGAGAATATTCTACTTTAGACAACATCTGTTTCACATGTGTCACCCTATAACATGGAAAAAATAATAAATGGTTTTCACATTTGTGTCTTTACAGAGTAAATTCATACATAATCTGTGACTCCTTATAAGTGACAGAGAAGGTGTTGCATTATTCCAAAGAAATTTAACCAGATTGGTTGCATTGCTGTTAACAGATTGCTCAAATAGTTTCCTTGCCTACACTGTAACACTACTGTCATCTAAGCCACTGAACATCTTTGTTATTCTGGAAATACTATTGCTTAACCTTTAACATGAATATGCCGCATTAAACTGAGGACATTCTTGTCTACCAGCTAACACGTACTATACTTAGTTTTCAAATTATTTTGTAAGAATAAAGCTCTGAAAGATTGGGGTTAGCTAACCCTAACTCAGTGATAGGAAAATGATTCCCACATGACCCCTGCTGACCTGTCACTCCACGCTCCTGTCCACTCAATTTTACCCCAGGGATTTCTCAGGCGGATGAGTGGAATGGTGTCATTCTTGAAGTAGGTCCGCAGCCCGTGACTCAACTGCACTCGTTTCACGTCAGTTACCGAGTACGCATGGCCTCGCACCAGCCCGTTATCCGTCCTTGACTCAAGTTCAAATCCTTGCGGCTGTGAAATTTCAAAGAAAATGTTTAATTTTGACATGGTCAAAGACTCTGAGGAAACATAAACAGAGAAAACTTGCAGGAACCTGTAGTCACTCACATTGATGGAGGAGCTGATGATTCCATTGTGTTCCCACACCTTGAGAAGATTATCAAACAACTTATCTTGTGTTTTTTTATCTGTGTAGTATTTCTCTTCCTGCAGGTCGATGGCTTCCGCCACGGCTCCACTGAAATCCACCACAGCATCTCTAGTGTTGCCTCCATCCAGGGACTCATAGCAGCCAAAGAGCCTGGGCACAGTGGAAGGAGGGACATTTGAATAGTTGATAGTCAGCGGCAACAGCTGGCTCTGTTACGGACGAGATCCAACTAAGTTTCATCACTCCAGACAACATGTCTCCACAGCTCCAGAGTCCAGTGGCAGCATGCTGCACCGAGTACGCATGGTGCCAGGCCACAATCCAACACTTTGTATTGTGTTTGCTGTTGCCACAGTTGGATGCATTTGGTAAGCATTGGAAATCCTTTGAATCTCTTTACACATTGCCCTTGAGCTAATCTGATGACCACGTGAACTGGAAATTTATAGCTGTTGACTCAGAGAAGTGTGACCTCTGTGACCTCTGTGCAGCAGGTTCCTCTGGATCAAGTGACTCCGCTCGGTGATTTTACATGGCCTACCACTTGGTGGCTGAGCTCCTTCCATTTCTAATTTCTTAGAAACAAACCAAGAGCTGATTGCAGAGTTAGATCGAGGTTTTGCACTGGTGACATTGCGTCATGATGCCACTCCGAGCTCCTAGTACTGATCTATTCATTCACAAATGTTTGTAGTAGTGTATACTTTCAGCAAAATAATCCATAAAGATAAGACACAACAGCATTGTTTAGATGACATGTTCTCTTGTCTTTGCATGAAGTTATAGACTGATACTTAAAAATTTTGTTTTACTTTGAATGAGTTAAAAAAGTAACATACTTCTTATTCAAATCAAACTAATGTACTCAGCTTAAAGGACGGATTTTTCACAGTTTTTAGTGACACTTTACAAACACAATAACATATTTTGTCAGGGCTGCCAGTGAATTTACAGGATTCTGAGGAACAGATTTGGTTTACTGACTTGGCGTAGGCTTTCTCCAGCAGGGCGCTCCAGAACTCATTGTTTTGTTTTGACTGACAGTAGATGAGTTGTCCGTTGCTTGTCGGCAGCCGGTCGTCTATCACCACGTCTATCCACTCACCGAAGATCCAGAACCGGAAGTGAAAAATCCCAGCATAGTTTGAATCCCACTCCTGCTCCTTCCAGTCAGGAATTACCTAGAAACAATCAAGCACAATAAATGTACCAAACGTCTCGCAGTTTGGCAGGATGACATCGTTACGTCTTCCAAAGTGATGGTAGCAAAAAATTGAAACATTGGATTAGAGAATGGACAGTCGTCTTCTGGATATATATTTAGAATATTAAATCTTTAAAGTACGGCATTATGGGTAACCTGCGTCTGGTTTACATTAACAGAGGTTGTGTTGAAATATTTTGAAGGAATGAAACTGAATCAGCTGCATTGTTGTTGGAACAGATCATTCACATAGTTTTCTCTCTTTTAGCTACTTGGACTTCTTTGGTGTTAAGTTTCTATCAACTTCTCAAAATGAAGACTGCATATCACAGTTTTGGGGACAAAACCACCAGTCTCTTTTCATGTGCAAGTTTTAAAGTCAAACTATTGAATATTTTCCAAAAAAATCTAAGCAGTTTTTTTTTTAATACAAATATTTTGTATGTAATATACATATTTTGAAGTGCTAAAGCAGACTATTTTAACAATTTCAAATAAACTCACCTTCTTCCAGAGGTCTGATTTTAAAGCCAGGCAGGAACAGGCAGCAACCATCCAGCAGTTTCCCTCACTTCCCTGGTTCAAGTCATGAGAGCTGATGCCCTCTACAAAGAGGTGTGGGTTTTCACATATTTCCTAAAATATATATATGTTTTCTTTTAAAGGTAGTGACTTTAATAAAGAAATACATCAGTAACCCCATTGACAAATGTTAGTCATGGATGACTAACATCCAACTTTCCAACACTTTATGAATCACAAAATAACAAAAATACTTATTTTCTGCAAAATCAAAATAATAAAAACAATCTCTTTGCAAGGTTTTGAAGAAATGTTCATACTTTTGGATATTTTCACACATTATCACATTCCACGTTTGATGACAACAATAAAAACTTCTCAGTGTTTGACATTGTCTAGCAAAATGTTTTTACATCAGGCTACATGGCTGCTACATTAATATATCACTGAGCTGCTCTAAGCTGCAGTTGGAGATATGTTGTTTGCTGCTGAACATGATCATTTATGTGGCTAAAACATTATTTTTACATCAACTTCTAAGTTACGTGAAACTTCTGTTAAAATTGTTTGATGGCACAGAATCGGCCCGGTACCGGTCCACATTCTCAGGTAAGAAAGAGTCACCCGGTATAAATTAAATTTTTAGCGATTGCAATTATGCCTTACAGAAATTTATTTAATCAAAGAAATAAATCAGCTTTTAGAGCCGATTACCAATCTTTAAAAAGCCTCACCTGCTGATTTTTATTTTGTCCATTACCAATTTATTTTGTCTGAGATGTTGCTAAAGATAGGAAGAAAGTCACTGAGTTGGCAACAGTGGGTTGAATATTGTTAAATGCAGACATGCAGATCAGGCCTGATTAGATCAGGAGAAAAGACTGGCTTCATATTTAAGTAGAGGCTGATCACCGATCTCCCAAAGTTCAGGAAATCGGGACAGATAAATCGACTAGCTATATGATACATGCATATAGGATATAATGTAAACAGCACTGTCAGAGATGCAATAAGTTTATAGCAGGTGTGTGAATGATCTAATTGTCTGACTGTTGATTGCAGCCAGTCTACATTGTTGGTAGAAATAGAGGGCCCCAAAACCAAATTTTGTTTGGGGGCCCATGGATGCTTGGGCCGGCCCTGGAGACAAACCCCGAAGACTTAAAGCTGTCATTACAGTTAGAAGTGTTTGTAGAAAGTATCCCACACTTTTAAGATAAGATTTTATTTGTAAAAAAGATTAAATACATTTGTCATTTCCTTTTATTTTGAAATGATGTGTCTGGCTTCATCTGGTAAAGCACAGATTTTAAAATAAATCCTGAAAGTAACAGGAATGCAGAAAAAGTGGTAAAATTCATGTGAGTTGCTTCACTTGTTCAAATTAGGATTCTCTCTTCAGGATGATCAAGAACATTATTTTGTCAGAACACGGAAAACAATTATGTATGGAGACATAAAACATTTTAAACATTTCTGGTGTGGAATAAACTCACCCCGGGTCGTTTCCACTCCACAACTTCAACTCCTTCAGGGGGGTCCTTGTAATAAATAGATGAATTGGTCGCTGGGAACTCTGGATCTTCAAACAGATTCTCTTTGTTGTGCTGCTTCTTCAGCTCAGCATAGTGCTGATTCCTATAAGCGACAGGCATGGTGGAGATGCTGAGGCCTCACAGCTGCAGATGAGAGACGGCAAAGGATTCTGGTCTTTATATGGCTGGAAACAAAAATTATTTAGTCTGAAGCAGCACTGCTGTGCTGCTTCAGACTGACCCATGACCCTGAGTGAGTCTCAGTGGACTCATTGAGTTTGTCTGGACAGATGAAAAATGTTGTTTATGATATTGGAAAAGATTTGACACCTTCTCCTTTGCTGGATCTACAACATAAGTATCATTATGCTGGATGTGCTTACCGCTGACATTTTACCTGCATACCTGAACGGTGAGGTGGCTTGATAACTAATTATTCAGTCTTGATTGACAGTTTATTGTGACTTACCTGGTATTTACCATTTTTATGTCATGACTTTAATTTTCTCCTCTTTATTGGAATGTTAATGCAGAAAATATTGAAAATAAGTCTCAGGAAATTAAGTTTGTTTTTCATCTGGCCGTTACAGGTGACGCCATCTTCACTTCCTAGTATTTCCAGGATGTACGTAAAAACCAACATAAAGATCAGGGAAAACTATTTGTTTAAAGACATGTTCATGTTTATTTCAACAAGAGAAACAAAAAGTAAAACATACTTAAAGTAAAGATCAAACTGAGATTCAGTAAACGGCAAACGCTGCTCTTTAATCAGTTTTTAAGCCAAAGTTATGTAACATGTCCTTAAAAGTTACAGACGGAGAACAGAAACATTTCAAAAGCGACACTTACCAACCGGAAAGTCTTATTCCTGTGAAGGTGAGCCCAGAATCTTTCGATCTTCCCTCAAACTCCAGGTCAGGTGTTTACAAGTCAGTCCACACTTCAGCTTCAGGAGCCACAACACAAAACAGATCTCTATCACACCTTGCGCAGAATGTTTGAGATGAAATGAGATTTCCTACTCTGCTACTGTGAGGAAACAAAAACAGGGTCAGAAAACTGGACTGACGGCTATATCAGTGCGTGGGAGTGTGTGTCATGTAAAACGGCTGATTGGATCTCTGAAAGCGTGTAAGGAAGGGGAAACAGAAAATAAACACCCCCACATCCCTTGAAGGTAAAACCGGTAGAAACCTGCTGGATCGGGTTTATAAACACACAGAACTTAAGCTTCTAGCAATAATATTAGCATCACAAATATTATTGCTTGTCTATGTTAAATCAATTTTTAATTTTTAATCTTTTTTTGCACCACTGATAAATTGAACTAACTGTGGGAATGAAACAAACTGGCAGACACCAGCGATCTGAACTTCACTGTGAAGAGATCTGGTCAGGCTAAACACCATGGATCAGTTTTTCTCTCAAAATTAAATATGTGTATCAAGGAACATGTCACGGCGAGAGGTGTCGTGCAGGAGTGAGAATACTTGTTGCTCCCCATCTCGGTGCCTGTACGTTGGGGTTTACCCTGGTGAACGAGAGGGTAGGCTCCCTCCGCCTACGGGTGGGGCGGCGGGTCCTGACTGTTGTTTGTGCTTACGGGCCGAACGACAGTTCAGATTACCCACCCTTCTTTGGAGTTCTTAGAGGGGGTATTGGAGAGTGCTCCTCCTGGGGACTTCCTTGTTCTGCTGGGGGACTTCAACACTCACGTGGGCAATAACAGTTAAACCTGGAGGGGCTTGGTTGGGAGGAACGGCCCCCCCGATCTGAACTCGAGTGGTGCTCTGTTGTTGGACTTCTGTGCTCGTCACGGATTGTCCATAACGAACACCATGTTCAAGCATAAGGGTGTCCATATGCGCACTTGGCATCAGGACACCCTAGGCCGCAGTTTGATGATCGACTTTGTCGTTGTTTCATCGGATCTGTGGCCGTATGTCTTGGACACTCGGGTAAAGAGAGGTGCGGAGCTGTCCACTGACCACTATCTGGTGGTGAGTTGGCTCCGGTAGTGGGGGAGGAAGCAGGTCAGACCTGGCAGGCCCAAACGTGTTGTGAGGGTCTGCTGGGAACGTCTGGCGGAATCCCCTGTGAGACGGAGCTTTAACTCCCATCTCCGGCAAAACTTCGAACACGTCCCGGGGGAGGTGGGGGACATTGAGTCTGAGTGGACCATGTTCCGTGCCTCCCTTGTCGAGGCCGCCGATCGGAGCTGTGGCCGCAAGGTTGTCAGTGCCTGTCGCGGCGGCAACCCTCGAACCCATTGGTGGACACCTTCGGTGAGGGATGCCGTCAGGCTGAAGAAGGAGTCCTATCGAGCCTTTTTGGCCTGTGGGACTCCTGAAGCAGCTGATGGGTACCGGCAGGCGAAGCGGCATGCAGCTCGGGTTGTTACTGAGGCAAAAACTCGGGCGTGGGAGAAGTTTGGAGAGGCCATGGAGAAAGACTTCCGCACGGCTTCGAGGCGATTCTGGTCCACCATCCGGCATCTCAGGAGGGGGAAGCAGTACAGCGCCAACACTGTCTATTGTGGGGATGGTGTGCTGCTGACCTCAACTTGGGACATTGTAGGCTGATGGGCAGAATACTTCGAAGACCTCCTCAATCCCACCAACATGCCTTCCATTGAGGAAGCTGAGCCTGGGGACTCTGGGTTGGGCTCTCAAATCTCTGGGGACGAGGTCGCCAAGGTGGTTAAAAAGCTCATAGGTAGCAGGGCCCTGGTTGAGATTCGCCCGGTGTTCCTTAAGGCTCTGGATGTTGTAGGGTTATGTTGGCTGATGCAACTCTGCAATATTGCATGGACATTGGGGGCAGTTCCCCTGGATTGGCAGACTGGGGTGGTGGTCCCCCTGTTCAAAAAGGGGGACTGGAGAATGTCATATTCTTACGCCTCCCTGGCAACTTCTATTCAGGGGTCCTGGAGAGGAGGGTCCGTCGGATAGTCGAACCTCGGATTCAGGAAGAGCAGTGTGGTTTTCGTCCTGGTCGTGGAACACTGGACCAGCTCTACACCCTCAGCAGGGTCCTGGAGGGTGCATGGGAGTTCGCCCAACCAGTCTACATGTGTTTTGTAGACTTGGAGAAGGCGTTCGACCTTGTCCCTCGGAGAGCCCTGTGAGGGGGTTCTCCGGGAGTATGGGGTACTGGGCCTTTTGATACGGGCTGTCAGGTCCCTGTATGACCGGTGTCGGAGTCTGGTCTGCATTTCCGGAAATAAGTCTGGCTCGATCCCGGTGAGAGTTGGACTCCACCAGGGCTGCCCTTTGTCACTGATTCTGTTCATTACTTTCATGGACAGAATTTCTAGGCGCAGCCAAGGTGTTGAGGGGATCCGATTTGGTGGCCTTCTCATTTCTGCTTTTTGCAGATGATGTGGTCCTTTTGGCTTCATCGGGTCATGATCTGCAGTTCTCGCTGGAGCGGTTTGCAGCCGAGTGTGAAGCGGCTGGGATGAGGCTCAGTGCCTCCAAATCCGAGGCCATGGTCTTCTCCAGGTCGGGGGAGGGGAGTTCAAGTATCTCGGGATCTTGTTCACGAATGAGGGAAGAAGGGAGCGGGAGATCGACAGACGGATTGGCGCAGCGTCTGACGTGAAGCGAGCACCGTACCGGTCTGTCGTGGTGAAGAGAGAGCTGAGCCAAAAAGCGAAGCTCTCGATTTACCGGTCGATCTACGTTCCCACCCTCATCTATGGTCATGAGCTTTGGGTCATGACCGAAAGAACGGGATTGCGTATACTAGCGGCCGAAATGGGTTTTCTCCATAGGGTGGCTGGGCTCTCCCTTAGAGATAGTGTGAGAAGCTCAGTCATCCAGGAGGGAATCAGAGTAGAGCCGCTGCTCCTTCACATCAAGAGGAGCCAGTTGGCCTCCCTTCTGAAGATGCTACCCCCGAGACCCGACCCCGGATAAAGCGGAAAAGGACAGACGGACGGACAGACGGACGGACATGTCAGTGCCTCGGAATGACAAGTTCTTCTTTCATTGAGTTCAGATAAGAATCAAATTGATTAGTCATGTTGCCAAAATAGCAGTGTGCTCTAGAGGGATATTTTGATGTAAACTATGGAAACAGAAAGAAAACTAAAGCAGCAATAGGGACATACATCAGACAATCTCCTAAATGAAAACTGTACAGGCACTGCTGTTAAGGACAGATTTAGAAAAAAAGTCTTATGAAAATTAATATGATTGATATATTATGACAACTTGTTCAAGCAATTAGCATTTTTATAAGAAATTATCCTTAAATGTTGTGCCGGTCGAGAGACCCTTCCCTAACCCTACGATACCGTTTGATCAACGTGACAAAAGCAATTAAAATGCAGAAAAAGGAAAACTTGTTGAAAGATATAAGAACATGCTTTTTTGATGTGCGCCAGTGACACCATGAATGCAAGTAGTTTTGTGAATTTCAATTCTGTTGTGAGAAATTCACCAAAGCGATTGTGAGAGGCAGGAAAAAATTTAAATAAAGTTACACTGAAAGAATGATTGTACTTGTTGCTTCTTTGCAATTTCATGGTCATTCTTATTTATCCCTACAGTGTTGGCTTGTAGCAGTTACGCAGGGTCTGTGTTATGATGTGGTGTCCAGTTTGACACCACAGCTACTGGACATGATCCTCTTTTTAGGATCGTGTTTAAACCTCAGAAGAGTGTTGTTATGATTGCTATAACTAAGGAGAATCAGAAGATGAATTTCTCTTCTTTTTCACGGATAAATATATTCCGGTAGAGTTTTCCCAGGACAGAAGCTTAATTTTTCTTAATTTTCCTTTTGAAAGACAGGAGGCGTATTTGCCTAAACTGGCATTTTGTGAAATAGCCAGTAGGGGGCGACGCATTGTGCTACAAAATATATTTTTTTGTAGAAGTAGAAGAACTTGCGCGAGGGGAAAAAAAAAAAACTTGGCTCAGCCCTCATGCGGAAGTAGCGCAAACCCCGACAAACAAACAGTGTTTGGCACGTACAAAACAAACAAAACGGGTGAGTAATGATTTAAACCGGCGGTTTTCAAAGTGTGAGGCGCGCCTCCCCTAGGGGGCGCCAGAGCACTTTAGGGGAGGCGCGGTGCGAGGGAAAAAATAAACCGGAAAAGAAGCTATATGCTTGCTGTCTACTGATGTGAGAGAAAGAATGGACACATTTTTAGTAAAGAAAAAGGCAGGGGAGACAAGTTCTGGCGTAAGTAGAAAAAAGAGGAAGTATGACAACGACTACTTAAAGTTTGGATTTTCCTGGACTGCAACCCCGCATTAACCGGATTCGCGCATCAAAAGCACAAGCACATTGTTCCCACTAAAACTAAGGTGAGCTGAACAGTAATGTTGCCAATGTGTTGCCATGTTGCCAATTTAGTTAAAATCATCAAAAAAATGAGTTACACATGATTCAGGACCATGATAGAAAAAGAAAGGGTGCGCATAGCGTGCGTAATTGTTTTTTCCTTCGTATGCCTCCGCTCTTTCATACAACACGCTCTTTTAGCTCGAGATAAATTGTTTAGATGAGCCACAAAAAGAGCAACATTTACAGATGTGTTCCAAAGATCTGATCAAAATGTTTTTGTTAAGATGTGAAAACACTGTTGGTATCTCAAACATTAGACCAAACCAGACAAAAACTGGTTTGGATGAATTTGACCTGGTTGAATTATAAAGTGGACTAAGCTGACAGCAGTGCAGTAAATTCCCTGGTAGATGGCTTTGCTGACTTTATATTTGATAAAAACAAAGTGGACATGAACAGCAGATGGCGTTGCTGTCCAAATCCTCTCTGACTGTGGAATAAACTTCACACTGGACTTCAAGCACGGTCGATTCTGTGCCTCCACACTTTTCCTTTAGGTTCTGGGACCTTAATTCCCAAATTAAAGTCAAAATGTATTTTCATCTATAAAGGCAACTGGGCAACTTTATATCCCAAGTATGACGCTCATGATGTTGTCAGATTACTTTACGACTAAGAGTCTTCAGTCAGAGGCTTCATCAAGTTTGCTGTAATGCAGACTGCTACAAGAGATCCTTCCTAACAACCATTTGAAGAACCTTGAATAACATGATATTTAACCATATTTTACTTAATTTTAGGATCAATAATGTATTCTTGAATTCAAATTGAATTTAACTTTGTATGTCTCTTGAGACTCCAGTGGTTGTCTACACCTTCTGAATCTCTCCCAAATTCTTTATTGGGCTTTGTTTCACAATCCTGACAAAACTGTGATTGTCCTAGACCGGCGGTTTTCAAAGTGTGAGGCGCGCCTCCCCTAGGGGGCGCCAGAGCACTTTAGGGGAGGCGCGGTGCGAGGGAAAAAAATAAACCGGAAAAGAAGCTATCTGCTTGCTGTCTACTGATGTGAGAGAAAGAATGGACACATTTTTAGTAAAGAAAAAGGCAGGGGAGACAAGTTCTGGCGTAAGTAGAAAAAAGAGGAAGTATGACAACGACTACTTAAAGTTTGGATTTTCCTGGACTGCAACCCCGCATTAACCGGATTCGCGCATCAAAAGCACAAGCACATTGTTCCCACTAAAACTAAGGTGAGCTGAACAGTTGTGTTGCCATGTTGCCAATTTAGTTAAAATCATAAATAAAATGAGTTACACATGATTCAGGACCATGATTGCTGACAAAGGCTGGGGAATAATTGGGGAAGGATTGCTCTACGTCAGCATGGGGGCGGAGCCAGAGTCCGAAATAGGAAATACCAATTTGCAAAAGTTGATACCAGTTGATACATTGAAAGAATAACTCAAACAAACCACGGTAATAATGCAAAAATACCACTAAAATAACAGTGTAAGTTTTAGAAAGAAAGAAAGAAAAACTTGTTTAATCTGAAAGGCATGAAAGAAGAAGGACATGTTTTTACAACATGGTAAAGTGTCCTATAAGTGACAGGAGGCCTCTTCTTTTAAGACATTTAAAAAACATATTACATATAGCTACTAAAGAACAAGCCTTTTACATTCAATTTATTGTGTATATCAAAAGACTATCTAGAAAAAAGGCAACGCTGCATGGTTAGAAATCACACCAGTCATCTTCAATGGTGGCAGCTGCTTCATTCAAGACAAACATTTTTGGCTTTATATGTTGAGATGTAAAAAGTTGAGGAGAAACTTGATTTATCAGAAGCAACCATTAGAAAGGCAGACAGTTCTTTTAAAACTTTTTATTCTTTTATTGGTATTGATCCAATAGAGGCAGATTGTTAATGAAATATTTGGAAGCGTGGTCAACACAAACTGAAGCATTTCATTCACTTCCTCTGCTGTCATTACTAAAACTACAGGCAGACTACAAATCGACGTCATTGTTCACAACACAATAGCCCAGTAGAAATTCTTGCAGAGGAATTCAAGTAAATGGCAGAAAGTCCAGACTGAGTCATAGGCGAGATTTGAATCGAGTAAAATGGCACAGGAAGGCAATAGCCAAGCTAGAATAATCCTGTCAAGATCACTGATGGGCTCTGTAGTGTTACTTCAGTTTTACTCATTGTTTCATGAAAAAATACTTTCAAAAACACACAAATATAAAAATAGTAGTCAACAAAAGCATGTTTCTAAAAATAAGTCAAAATGAACCCACAATCTGGTCAGAATCATCTTGCTTTTCTCCTAACTTTCTAAAAATAATAATGGACGGTTTTCAAGCTGTTTCAGTTCATTGATGACTCTTAAGTCAGATACTGTATGTTTCAAATGTCTCATTATAAGGCCGTCAGCTCGTTTGAAGTGAGGATCCTCAGGGCGATTTTTCCGGGCATATTGTCCGCCTCCTTACTGCCTTTATTCTTCAGCTGGAGCTGCTGAGGGTGAGAGACGTCATCAGGCCTCCCGGACAGCGTGACCTGCCCTAAGAATTTGTCCGATCCAAGGTCATCGCTCCACAACTGGAAAAGACCAGACAGGTTCAGTAGCAAATAACACAGGAGGTGATTTGTTGTGTTAGAATAGAAACTTTTGCCCAGGCTGCAATTAATTTACAGTTTTTTTAATTACGTGTAAAACTGACATACTGTGCTGTAGTGGAAGTGTTGCATGTTCAGCCCTTCCTTCCCTGGTCTACAGTTTTTTTGAATATATAATAAATATATATTATTTTACCACGGTGGTGTGGAAGCATTATTGTTACGTAAATTGAATACCTATTTGTGGGGTTTTTAAAAATCTTTGCCAGGCTTGCTAAAACTTGTGTACATGTGCTTTAAAGTGTCATTATCATTTAGTTTATTTAAATGTGTATAGGGAAAGCCTTTCAATTTACCATTTATGTTGTTTAGAGAAATCCTGACTCTGCTTTGTTTTCATTTAAAGTCTTTTTTCCTGCCTTTTGGTGTTTTTTCAGCTCTAACAATAGTAAATGACTAAAAGCACAACTGTAAGCCTGGGCAGTAAATACCAGCCCCACCAATCTATCTGAGACTAATCACTGTCACTTGACTGATTTTTCAACTTACCTGCACTGTTAGGGGCTCTCTGACCTTCTTCCTGAAGAAAATGGCGCTAAATTGAAACGCCGGCGTCAAAGAGTTCTTCTGGGCGATGGACTTCACTGATTGGCTCTCGCAGGAAATGATCAAATATGGGTTTATGCCTAAAAGATGCATTTAGTTTTATTTCTGTGAATTATAAATGAGCAGGACTAGTTTGAAAAAACGTTCTCTTACCCTCTGCCTGGTCTCCTTGCTGACCGATCTCAGCTCTGTCCACATATATGTGGGTAACGACTTGAGGATATCCAAAAAGCGGAGTCCAACATTTAGTCTGTGGTTTGTCCTTCACTAGCTCCCTGAGGGAAGACATGGATAGAATCATATTTCTTAATATTCTGACCTCAATCAAAAGGCAGCCAGTCTGACTTAAACATATTTCATGTTTTAGACCAAGCAAAACCCAAATCTTGCTCCAATTGCTAAAAACCAATATGGTTGCTTCCATAAAATACAATCCATCATTCAGGGTCCACATCAGCATTTTAAAATAGTTTGTTTTACCTCAAGGCTTTGAAATACATGTTGGTCCACCAAAGACAGAATATTAGATTTCCACAGGTTCAACCAAAGGTTAGTTTAAATCATTTGAATTTGAATTTACTGTGCCATCAGTTTCATACCGGCAGCCGGAGTCCACGTCCGTGTAAAGCCGGAGCATGAACTCTCCTTCTATGAAAGCATCGAAGGTGGTCGGGATGACGACATATCGGCCCTTTGGCAGCTCACATCTCATGAACACCGTCCGAGCATCGATGTAGGTGGAGGTATGCAGAAGTTGTTGCGTCACCAAGTCGTGTAGACGATACTTCCTGTTCACCTCCACCTGCAATGTAATTCCCGGTTGTACATTCGTCACTGCAGATTTAGCGTATTTCTATATATTTAGTTGATGTACTGTGGAAAACTATATTTTTACAAGCCTGAAATCAGTCTGAAAATATGTTTGTACTGAACGTAAAATGGCTTAAAAAGAAAATAAAGTTTTATCTGTAAAAACAAATGCTGGAAGAAAGCCACATACTGGCTGTATATGCACTACTTTGTGTTGATCTATCACATAACATCAGAATAAAGTACACTGAAGTTTGAAAAGGACACTATGCCTTATAGGTTTTCAAGTTTATAGATATTTGATTTGCAAAGAAACCTCCACATTTTACAAGACTTTGAGGCATGACTGCCTCTTAGTGGTGGGAGCGTGTATTGCAGTTGCATGAAGCTCAGAAAGTGGTTGTACTGTAAGTGCAGAGGGTTAGACTGAAAAAATTCAAAGCTTATCTCAAACAGGAAATGTTCTTTAAATATAATAGACAAAAGCAAAACACCATCTTGACTCTGTCAGATGAAAGATGACAAATCACTGATAAAATCATCACAAATCAAAGTTTTAATTTAGTGTGCTGTTGGTATTTTAACAGATCATTTTCCACACAGCTCTTCTGTTTTTATCGCATGTCACATTTCAGCAGCACCTTTAACAGAGTGATAACAGAATCTGTGGTGTGTTTGAAAGTTTCCAGGTCTCTGGCATTAAAGACCCTTGTGAGGAAACATGCCATCAGTTTAGAAATGTGTGGACACAAGGCCTCATTAAAATGAGACAATTCAACACGATGAGGAAAGTTTGTTTTCACCGAGAACTGTGCTTGCAGCCGCTTGTCTTTATTCAATAACTCTCTACATGATATTTCTGTTATAGTTCTGTCATGTCTGTGGGATTTTTGGTTAAATATAATGCTGCATATTATGTACAAGTGAGGAAAGTTAATACTTTATCAGAAAGTAAACTTTCACCAGAGATATAAATATCCCGTGTGCAACACGCCAGGCTTGAACCAAGGAACCAGACCTGTCTGCAACTTCTGCAGAGAAAAAATAAAATCATCATCAAAGTTTTTGGCTGCAGTTTGCCTTTCAGTTTGAATCTGATGTGTTCAGCCTCTGGCTAAAAGGTCTGCTTGGGTTCAGATAAGAGCTAAATTAAACTGCTGACTGCTTAGTGAAGTAGAAAAGAACTGCAGGCCAAACCAAATTCTTTTACAATAAGAAATGTGAAATTAATATGTTTTGCCCAAATATAAACCGTTTTTATATTGTAATGATTTTTTCACAGCTTTTTATATAAACTTTACAATTACTACTGTTCTATGTTTTGTAATTAATCTCCATTGAGACAAACACCGATAATTTTTGCCCCCAAAAGTATTTCTTCCTGCTCAAGTATTTTGAAGAAATTAGTAGTGACAGTCATGGTCAAAATTTCAGGTGATGTCCATCTTAATGAAAATATTATTATTATTATTATTATTATTATTATTATTATTATTATTATTATAACCTCACTACTTGATGGCAGTATATTGAGTAGCACACTTGAATTCCCTTACATGCAAATATATAGTCAATACCACACACATGAAAAAAAAGACCTTGCTACTTCAACGACCACTGTGAACTTGTGTTTGAATCAGTAATGGAGTCTTTGTCTTTTTTTTACAGAAAAGATTTGTGTGGATAATTTGTGTTACCTTTAAGATGTTGAAGCCCATGCTTAGATTGTCTCCTTGACCTTCTTTCCTGTAGATCTTTCTGTCTTTCTGCTGCAGTGAGATCAGGACCTCGTCAGATTCTTTGGTGACATCAAACAAGTACTGGAAGAGAAGGGAAAATGCATTAGTTTTTAGTTGTTAGTTATTTGCTTTTATTACGTATAGACAGACTGTCAGTGATGGAGGGACAAAGTCTCCTGAGCCGTCAGCACCTGTGGGTTCTGCAGAAATGTCTGCCTGTGGTTAACACAACCACCGCAGCGGTTCAGCAGGGGGTCGCTGTTTCGAGTCCATTTCCCAAAGTTCACTGCCTCATCCCAGTTCTTCTGGATGCTGATCAGTGAGGTGTTTATTAGACGGCAAACGTCTGCATCACTGAAGTTCTTGCACCAGTCTGTGAATGACATCCTGTTGATCCAATCAGAGAGCGCATCAATAATGAACAGTTAGGAATCAAATTAAATAGCTGCAGTGTAATCAGAGACCCACCAAAACTCTCCATCGTCCGCCACTGTGATGCCAAGATTGCCTCTTTCAGTGTCACCGATCTTTGACCATTCTTCAGAACTGACAAACAATCAGCAAAGCCAAAAAGGTGGTTATTTACCAGGAGGCATTCAAACGTTGCAGAGAGTATTCTACTTTAGACAACATCTGTTTTACATATATTGTCCTGTGACATGGAAAGGAAATAATGCATAGTTTTCATTTATGTTTAGATGTTTGTTGAACAAAGGTGAAAGAAATGTACCTAAAGAAAGTTAAGCTAAATGCATTTTTAGTTCAATATGTTTCATGTTAACAACAGTAATATAATTAATATTTAAGAGCCTGAAATATTTGTTATTTAACTTTAAAAGAGAGGAACAAATGTTGTTCTTTAGCCAACCTCTGAGGCCTTCACAGAACAGCTGTAAAGATCCTAAGATTAAAAGTGAACTATATTTACTAATTAGATTATTCTGAAGCCACTTGACTGAACTGGGCTGTATGTAGAGGTTTCAGATTAAAGGAGGCCGAATACAAAGGCAAACACTTTTAGGCTTCATATAAAACTAGATCCCAATAAAATATGCTGTAGATTCTGATTGTACCATAAAAATCTACAGATAGTAATGATGCCTTTTGAGAGCTTTCCTTTTTTCAAATCATTTAAACCACACATCAGACTTTCATTTTATTTTCAGTAGTATTGTGTGAACTAATTGTTAATACCAAAGTAGTTTTTTCAGATTAATATTTAAGCCTGAAAAGATTTTGTTAATCTTGTTCAGATTTGGAGCTGGTTGATGTGAGACCATTTTATGCCGTCCTTGACCTCAGATGTATAGTAGATTTTTCAGACTTAAACCCAAGTTATTATACTTTAGCAAACTGGAACAATGAAATGGATTGTCTTACTTTCTCTGTGTGGTATTTTTTTTCAGTTAATAAATTGATTTATAAAGACCTTTTTGGGGCCGTGCCAGTGGTAATATCTCTACAAAGCACATTTTTTCCTACTCGGTGATATCAAAATGACTCCCACATGACCCCTGCTGACCTGTCACTCCACGCTCCTGTCCACTCAGTTTTACCCCAGGGATTTCTCAGGCGGATGAGTGGAATGGTTTCATTCTTGAAGTAGGCCCGCAGCCCGTGACCCAAACGCACTCGTTTCACGTCAGTTACCGAGTACGCATGGCCTCGCACCAGCCCGTTATCCGTCCTTGACTCAAGTCTAAATCCCTGCGGCTGTGAAATTTCAAAGAAAATGTTTTAATTTTGACATGGTCAAAGACTCCGGAGAGGCGTAAACAGAAAAAACTTGCAGGAACAGATAGTCACTTACCTTGATGGAGGAGCTGATGATTCCTCCGCGATTCCACGCCTTGAGAAGGTCCTCAAAAATTTTATCTTGTTTGTTTTGATCTGCGTAGTATTTCTCTTTCTGCAGGTCGATGGCCTCTACTACGGCTCCACTGAAATCCACCACAGCATCTCCAGTGTTGCCTCCAGCCAGGGACTCATAGCAGCCAAAGAGCCTGGGCACAGTGGAAGGAGGGACATTTGAATAGTTGATAGTCAGTTAAGATAGTTTGGCAACTTAAAATATTCATGTGATGTTAGACAATACTCAAAATTAGCTACAGTTGTATAAACCCTAATTTCAACCCAGGTTTTAGCAGATAAAGAGATGACTGCAGTTATATTCAGGTCCTGTAGCTGTTCTCTATTTCAAAGGAGACACTTTAAGATAACACAAACATTTTGTTACACCATACAGGGACTAAAAACCACATCCTCGCAGATGAAACAAAAGCTTTGTGTAAAAGTCTTTGTTCTCTAACTGTGAGCTTTGGAAACAAATATATCCACTCACATCAGTGGGAAGATAAACATTTCCACTATATTTCCAGACGTATTTACTCATCTCCCTTCACATATGCAACCTTTAGTGACATCCTATTTTAAATACATAAAGTTTATACATGATGTTTGCCCACATTTTGCTCTGTGACTTTTTCATCTGTGAACTCTTTCAACAACAATTAGGAGTTTGTTTGTGGGATTTTTTTAACCACACTTCTGAAGTGTATTTGTGAGGTCAGACACTGTTGTTGGGCAATAAGGCCTGATTTCCATCTGAATTATGTTCCATCAGATTGAGGACTCAGTGCCGGCCAGTCAAGCTCTTCTACACCAGATTCACTCATGTATGTCTTTATAGACCTTGCTTTTTGCAGTTTTGTGCAAACAAGTTAAAACAAGAAGAGATCATCTTCAAAATATTCCGCCAATGTTGGGAGCATGAATTTTTTTAAGGCTTTTTATGCATCATCATCATCAGGGCTGACAGTGAAAGTACAGGCTGTTGTCTTGAGGAACAGATTTGGTTTACTGACTTGGCGTAGGCTTTCTCCAGCAGGGCGCTCCAGAACTCATTGTTTTGCTTAGACTGACAGTAGATGAGTTGTCCGTTGCTTGTCGGCAGCCGGTCGTCTATCACCACGTCTATCCACTCACCGAAGATCCAGAACCGGAAATGGAAAATCCCAGCATAGTTTGAATCCCACTCCTGCTCCTTCCAGTCAGGAATTACCTAGAAACATGCGAGCACAATAAATGTACCAAACATCTCATTTGTATATATTTAGATTTCTAAGTACAGCATTATAGGTAACCTGCGTTACAGTAACAGAGGTTGCGTTGAAACATTTTGAAGGAATGAACCTGAATCAGCTGCATTGTAGTTGGAACAGATCATTTGCATAACTTTCAAGTTATTTTCTTGTCAAGACTGTCGTTTTATTAATTCTAACAATATTTTCATATAAATATTTTGAAGTTCTAAAACAGATTATAAAAAAATATATTTTAAATAAACTCACCTTCTCCCAGAGGTTTGATTTTAAAGCCAGGCAGGCACAGGCAGCAACAAACCAGCAGTTTCCCACAATCCCCTGGTTCAAGTCATGAGAGCTGATGCCCTCTACAAAGAGATGTGGGTTTTCACATATTTCCTAAAATATGAAAAAGATTGTGGATTTAAGTGGTGGTGCCAGGACAAAGCACAACCCACATATTGAGGCCTTAGACCTCGTGGCGGTGGTCACAGGTTCAATTCCCGGCCTGATAACATTTGCCGCATGTCTTCCCCCCTCTCTCATTATCCTCTTTCCTGTCAAACTACTTTCAAATAAAGGCCAATGAAACTTTTTTTTTTTTTTAAATAGTGGATTTAATGAAAAAAATACATGGATGACCACAACTTTCCAAGACTTTACAAATCACCAAATAATAAAAATCCAACAAAAAACAATCTATTTACAGGGTTTAGAAGAAGTATTCATACCACTGGATCTTTTTTAATCTCTTGGTGTTACATTTAGAAGTGGTTGTAGAAGGTTTTGATAATGAGGCCTCGAGCAAACACATGCACACACTTTTAACATTCCTGGTGTGGAATAAACTCACCCCGGGTCGTTTCCACTGCACAACTCCAGGAGGGGGTTTTTTGTAATAAAGCGATGAATTGGTGGCTGGGAACTCTGGATCTTCAAACAGATTCTCTTTGTTGTGCTGCTTCTTCAGCTCAGCATAGTGCTGATTTCTATAAGCGACAGGCATGGTGGAGATGCTGAGGCCTCACAGCTGCAGATGAGAGACAGCAAAGGATTCTGGTCTTTATATGGCTGGAAACAAAAATTATTTAGTCTTGGTGGGACTGCTGTGCTGCTTCAGACTGACCCATGACCCTGAGTGAGTCTCAGTGGACTCATTGAGTTTGTCTGGACAGATGAAAAATGTTGTTTATGACATTGGAAAAGATTTGACACCTTCTCTTTTACTAGCTCTAGAATATAAATATCTTCCGATAGATGTTTTTGAATTGGGACTTTCCAAGTGCAATGGAAGAAACCAAATATGTTGCATAGAAGAAATATGATCAAAAAATGAAAGTTTTGCACCAAAAAAAAAAACAGCACCTAGCATAGCTAAGTCAGAGTGACATAGATAATACAGAAACAAAACTAAATCTACGTGTTTTGATACTTCAGAGCTATTTATATTTACTCAAAGCAAAATTAATTCAGTTTATGTTTGAACTACAAATATTTTAAGACTTAAAATGTAACCATAATCTAGTAAGAAAATGTTTTGGCATGAATCTGAAAACTCTTGAAACTCAGACTGTCCCATGTGACGTGAGCTCTCACTGTTTGTTTGATAGATAAAAGTTGCTAAACCAAAATAGGAACCTTTACACTCACTGGGATTTAAAAGTCTACATTTTGGGTAGTTTGTTGCCACATGTCAGGAGAGAGGACTACATCAAAGATCTTTTTCAACTAAGTAGCATTTTACAATTTCTGGAATCTGAAAAATTAGAAATGCACTTTAAAAGGATCAAATCAGACTCAGTGGTTTTACTTCACGTTAAAAACATTTCAATGTTCATGCGAGTCATTTTACCTCCGTTTCAAAAAATTACTACTGGAGCAGTAAAAGAAAGGCTTTTCGATCTAAGAACACAACAAAGATGGTGGCGCTAACCTTGTTGCCAATGGATGCCGGATAATGGTTCTAAATGCCTGTCAAAAATTAACTAATATTAAGATTTAATGAAGCCTGATCTCAAGTTATTTAAAATTAGCTTCTGTGATCAAGATGTCTGGAAGGAACCCAAACAATTTTAAATTTATTCCAGTATTTATGATAATATGAGTGATTGAATATCCAATGAAAATGATTCCAGAAGATATTCTTGGTGGCTCATAAAAAGCAGGAGCTTCACGTGAATCAAATATTTGTGGCCTGCATGTTTACATTTGAGCCTGTTTGCATAATAGTTACAGTATTTGAGGAGGGAGTGCAGATGCAATGAATTCATGGTTTTTATGTCCTATGTTGCATCATCAATCCAACCTGGTGATGACATTTAAAATGCATCTTTAAAATGAACATGAGAGTTATGTAAACTTCTCACAGGTCATGGATCAGTGGTTTGGTTGAGGCTCTAGCAGAAAAGCACCTTTTCAAACCTTGTTGAAGAGAAACACTGAAGTTATGACGGGAGTCGTGATGAGAGACGTCGCTTGATTCTTTAGGGAGGAACTCTTAAGCTTGTTTTCCCTCTACACTGACCCCTCGGTGCTCCGTTTACACAGTACTGGCCGGGGCAATTATTTAGATAAGAATCTTGATATTTCAGTCATGGTCCAAGAGTCTCACAACAGCACACATTCAACAGGAAGTAATAAACACCAAATATGTAGAAAAGCCGGTGAAGTACAAAATGGATAAAGAACTTTTGAAAAAGACCATTTGGAATTACAAAACAAACTATAAGGTTGAACATTTCTGTAAATAAATACCAGGGTATAAACGAGAGGATATCCAGTGACAGTACCTTTGTGATATCCGCAGCTCAGACTTTCATTCTCCAGAATAAGGAAGTTTCCCGGTTGAGTACTTACCTGTCTCTGACTCACCCTCTCACACACCACTGACCTGTTTCCACATTTCTCAGTGCCCCACCCCATTTCTGTTTTCTATTGTATGTTCAACTGTTACGCACTTACCTCTGACCTGAACGGTGAGACGGCTTAATGAGTGACTGAGAGTTTCTTCTCACTTTTTTTAATGGTAAGATTTTAATTTTCTTCTCTTTATTGGAATACTAAAGCAGAAAATATTGAAAATAAGTGTCAGGAAATGACGTTTGTTTTTCGTCTGGTTGTTGCAGGTGACGCCACCTACACTTCCCAGTGTTTCCGGGACGTACGTGAACCAACATGAAGATCAGGGAAAACTATTTGTTTACAGACATGTTCATGTTTATTTCAACCAGAGAAACAGAAAGTAAAACGTACTTAAAGTAAAGATCAAACTGAGGTTCAGTAAACAGCAAACGCTGCTCTTTAATCAGTTTTTTAAGCCAAAGTTATGTAACATGTTCTTAAAAGTTACAAATGAAGAACAGAAACATTTTAAAAGCAACACTTACCAACCGGAAAGTCTTATTCTTGTGAAGATAAACTTAGATTCTTTCACTCTTCCCTCAAACTCCAGGTCAGGTGTTTACAAGTCAGTCCACACTTCAGCTTCAGGAGCCACAACACAAAACAGCTGTCTACCACATCTTGCTCTAAATGAAATGAGATTTCCTACCCTGCTGCTGTGAGGAGTTCCCAAAAGCAGGGTCAGAAAACTGGCCTGACGGCTATATCGCTGCATAGGAGAGTGTGTGACTTTTGGAAAACGGCTGATTGGATCTCTGAAAGTATTTAAGGAAGGGGCGACCGAAACTAAGCACCCCCACGTCCCTTGAAGGTAAAAACCAGCAGAAACCTGTTCAGCGTGTCTAAAAACACACAAAACTCAAACCTCTGGTAATAACATCAGCCTCACCAAGGGGTTTTATGTGCTGGCCTGTCATTGTTAAATCAGTTTTTCAGAGTTTTCTTTGCACCAGTGGTCTGCACCGTTGAATAAACAGAGCTAATAAGCTGTGAGCTGTGGGAATGAAACAAACTGGCAGGCGTCCAGTGATCTGTGCTTCTCTGTTAGGGAACACAGAGGCTCTGTGACTCCCTCACCCTCATCACATCTGCTCTTCTTTTTCTTTTTTAAAGGGCCAACGATGATGAGGGGATTATTCAGGAGATAAACTGCTGAAGATACGAGTGGAGAGTTTTGCCACGAGCAGAATTTAGAGAGGACATCGTGTGTTGAGACAGGAAGAAAGCATTCGCGATGCATGATGTGACGACTGTATTTCCTGTGATAGAATGCTGGAAGCCCTGATTTCACCTCAGGAGAAAACAATTTACCAGATGACCTGAACAAAGGCGGCAGTGTACTGTGAGGGTGCATTTCAGGGAAAATGAGGTGGTTCTCAAGGAGGAAACCGTTTTCCAGCTCAACAGGCTGCTAGCCACACTCAGCAACAATGAAGCAACCAGAGAAATCCCACTATGGTCCACATGTCTTACAGTGGAGCAGGAAGTATTCATACCCCTGAAATCAAAAGCTACCACGTAGTTTACTGGTGTTTTCTGCTTTGGAGTAGAAAGAAAAGAATAACTGGAGGAGCTGCATGGGTTCACAGCTCAGGTTTGAGACTCATTCAATAGGACAGAAGAAAGACATTTTTTAAAAAAGTTAATAAGCTTTAAATCTGATCAGATGAGAACAAGACTGAACTTCTGACCTAAATTCAAAAGATTGTGCATGTGGCAAGATATATGGAGATAAATATAGAACAGCCTTGGAGGAAAAGCTGTCAGATGCTCAAAAAATCTAAGATTGGGGCAAACATTCAATGGAACAGTTAGCGTCAAAGTCCACCACTAAACATCTGTGGCAAGACTTTGAAATTGGTGCCTGCAAATTATCTCCATTTTACTTGAGTGAGCTTGAGATGTTTGTTATGATTAAAAGTTCCCATTTGTTGATGTTTAACCCAAAGTGCTTACAACAGTAGTTGGAGCCACGCTTGGTTCTATGACCTTAGAGGGATTTTGAAATTTATAATAATATATATATGTCGAAAACAATGATCTTTTCGTTTGGTAGACTTTACAAGAAAATATTAGCTTTTTAAATTACAAATGTATTTTTACACCTGACTTTTGTTAAGCACATATTTCTTGAAGAGGTTAACTTATATGTTTATAGCGTTTCGGTGTTGTAGTTTATGCTCCTTTCTCTCTTTTGTATTTTTTGATATCACAAATCAAATACTGCTGGACTCTGCAAAAATATATTTATCCTAAAATTAAATCCTGTTAATTTATTTTACGAACAAGTCTGAATTCGTCAATGTTATAAATGGTTCAGAAACTGATAAGCAAATAGACACCATCTTGCCAAACTCCTCAGCCCTTCTTCCACATTTTTGTCAAAATTGGCAGATTTTGTGTCACTAGATCTGACTCCCACTTTTCACTGGTGCTGCTCCCAAAAATAATGATCATTTTATATATTTAATAAGTTCGTGGAAGTGCTGAAACAACTGGATTTGTAATTTACTAGTCCACAATGCAACCGCGATATGTTTTTCCAAGTGAAGGTGAGCTCCATCCTCTCCTGAATAGATGCCACTTCAGCAGTTGGCCACAAGAGGGGGCTAATGGAGCATAAATGGCTGAATTCTGCCAGGACGGACAGGTTAAACTCAGATTACATGAATGAAAAAACATTAAATAAAGTCACACGGTGAAGGAAAAAATGTATTTGGTGCTGTTTGTCATCTTCATTATCACAATGGAGCTAAATACAGAGCGACCAAGCTAACGCTTTGCTTTTAATTGGCATCCCCAGGTCTTCTGCAAATTTGTATCTTTTATTTATTGATAAGCTTTGGAAGCGAATTTTGTAACGCAGTGCTTTAAACTGAACACAACAAAACATTCAGATTATGTTGTCATAGGACAGACTGCTCAATCTTTTCAAGCTGTTGCGCCTAAACCGGACTTTTATGAAAGAGCCAGCAGGGGGCGACTCACACTGCTGCAACATCTGACAAAATGATGAAGCTTCATATTTAAAGCTAAACATGTAATAGAGACACTGAAAGTTTGTGAGGAAAAACAATAAACTTTAGTTACCCATATAAAACCTTTGCACCATGATTTGACCACTAGCATATATTATTTTGTTTTTAAATGTTTGCATTTTAGATTCCAATATTTTTCCCCATCACATTTAACCACTAAACAATTTTAAAAAGAAACCTTTAAATATTTTTGCCTTTTAGATGCAGTACTTAACATTTGAGCCCCATTTCTTTCCAGCATTTACTTTAAAATCAAATATTCAGACTCAACACTTACACAATTAGACACCAAGACTGAGTGTAATCATCCATTCATTGCCCATTTCAGATTCACTTGAAGCATTTTAATTAACAAAATGGAATTAAGAGACGTTTATAGGGTAAACAACAGAAAGCACGAACTGAAATACCAATGTTTTATTTGCAAAAGGATACCAGTTAATACATTGAATGAAGCACTGAAACAAGCCACAGTAACATTGCAAAATACCACTAAAAACAGTGTCAATTTTAGAGAAAGAAAGTAATTTGATCCAAAAGGCATACATTATGAAAGAAGAGGAAGGAAGTGTATTTACACCATGGCAAAGTGTCCTGAATCTCTACAAAACAAAGTGTGATAGGAGGCCTCTTCGTTTAAGACATTCAAAAAAAAAATTATTACAAATATCTGCTAAAGAACAAGCCTTTTTACGTTCCTTTTATTGTTTTTATCAAAAGACATCTAGAAAAAAAAAGGCACCACTGATGGTGATAAATCACACCAGTCATCTTCAATGGTGGCAGCCGCTTCATTCAAGACAAACATTTTCCGCTTAAATATGTTGAGATGTAAAAAGTTGTAAGGAAACTAGAACAGTAGCGTGTGAGGTTTAACAGAAGCAACAGTAAATTATTTTTATTCTTTTTTTTTTCTTCCTTTTATTGGTATAAAATAGGAGTCAAAGGGACGCGTTCCCTGCTGCTGATTTTAGTTGTGCTGGCGTAACAGCGCTCCCTGCTGGAGAAAGGTGGAGTTCACAGCACCAGATTGTAATGGCTTGTTGAGGCTGACGAGAAAAACATTGACCAAAGATCACCAAGCAGGCGGACGCAGCGTCACATCTAAAGACAGGACTTCCAGACAGACGATTCATCACAATGGCGAAAAAAAAAAATTTAAAATAAAAAAAGCTCACTTTAGGCTCCTTTCTAATTGCACTTCTTATTTTAATAAAAAGGCAATTTCTACCAAAGAGAATAACGTCGGCAACTGTTGAATCCAAATGCATAGTACTTAATCGAAAAGATGCTACATGTGCAGCATTTTATGACTATTGAGAATCGGTGGTTAAGCGTTTTGAGAGGCTGGCCGGTAAAAATCTGTTGTCGTAAATGAATTAGTTGCTCCCTGCTTTTGTGCTTCAGTCATTGGATTCAGTGACGTCTCAGGCTCGATTCCCTGCCAAGTAAAACTCACATCTCCACCTTTTAGTGGGCGCGCCGTAAGAAGTCGCAACGACAGAAATGGAAATATGGAAATACAAAATTGCACACAGAAGCATGGGGGAAAACTTGTTCAGAGCAAGTTTAAACTAAGGAAACGATGAATCCTACACAGGTACCTTTAATATAAATTAATAAGCTTTATAAAACTTTTAAACCCACACATGAAATTTAGACAAACATATTTTCATCACCCTCCCCATGATCCCTGAACTATGCTGAGCCATGCAAAAAGAGAAATCCCACTACTGCTTTAGCGCCGTAATGCAACTACCTGCCTTGGATGAAGATGATTTTGTTATTTCAATGCGACATGCATCAGCTCCATGTGTGCTCGCTCCAGAGTATTTCACTGCTATCAAAACTTCACATTTCCTCCCGTTTTGTTTATTCTTGGTCAAAACAACACTTTGGCTTTGAGATTTTCCCCTCCACCCCACCGGTTTTGGTGCCGGTCAAAAGCGGTTCTGATGCTTAAACCTTCCCGCATTCTGACACGCAGCAACCACAAAACTGAACCTTTGTTTCTGTTGGGCCAAGACAAAGTGGCAGCGCATATTTGTGACGCAAAAACTGTTAAACTATAAACCGCAAGCTTCAAACTGACATTTAACATTTTTTACAAATTAAAATGACAACATAAAACAGTGATGCTACTAAAACAGTTCAACCGGTTGCTCCCAAGAGTGACCCAATTAGTAAACCGTGAGTAATTTAATCTGTTACCACCACCATCAAACATGGTAGTGGCAGAGTCAGGGTGTGGGGATGGACAGACTTAATGGAGTGCCGAAAACCTGTCATTGGTTCCAAAAGACGTATTATTCAAGTTTGTGGCTGCAACATGACAAAAAGTGGAAAAGTCTAAGCGTTGTTGATATTTTTGCCGGACACCATTTATTGTTAACGATCACTACAAGTTGCAGTCGAAGCAAAAACAAGGTGATAAAGTGGCTTAAAGGGGAATGAATCAGCTCAGGGTATAAAAGCTGTATCGTGGGCCTACTTGATTTTGCTTTGGTTGTTTTTATGTACCATTAGGTCCTTCAAAAATACAAAGAAATCAGCTTTGTAACTTAAAATTTCATACAATATCATGCACTGCATCTTGTGAAAAAACACGGAGGGTACGAACCTCTTCTAGCCTACTGTCTAAAGGTCAAAGTAGATGAAACATGAACATTAAGAGATATAGGAGACGATGCCTTTACATCTTCCCGTTCGGTCCGACTGGGTAAAATTAATGCCAATAATTTGTATTGCACACTGTATGAAGCCTCAGTGCTTACAGTTTTCTGAAATTATACTTTATTTACTTTAAAGCATTTCTGAAAATCAAATATTCAGACTCAACATTACACAATTAAACTGGCAGCTGCTGGTTTAATCCCTTTAAACTAGCGGCTGCATCCCAACAACCCAAACCATCACCACTTGATTTCTTTCGTCTACTTTGACCCCGTGACCCCGTGACATGTGGAGTAAAGGTTGAACGTCGTAGTGACAAAATGGAAGCACAGCAACAGACACTGAGCAGAGAGGCTATGGTGGACGGATGGCTGTACACAGTATTTACAGCAGGTTTAGAAAGACCCTCATTAACAGACCCGTCTCAGACAAGGAACCAGTAACATTCACACCTTCAACGGTTGGACAGGAGGACAGTCACAAAAATGTAAAGTGGATTAAAAATAAAAAAAGTTGTTCAACGTGTGGCTGAAAATTCCCCCATTTGCTGCTTGAGTGGAAATTATACCCCATGGGCGACATGTTTAAAATAACTTATTTTGATGAAAATCCATAAACGGCGAACGAGTGGTTATCGTGTCTGAACATTAGTGAGCTGACGAGACTGAGTTTAACAACCGTGTGTTATTCTCAAGCAGCAAATGGTGTCAAAGGCCCTAAAGAGAGAGAAAGAGAGAGACAAAGAGCGGTTCTCTTCGACTGGTGGCACTGTGAGTGAAGGTGGAAAGCAGCAGACGTATAAAACTTCTGTGATTCAGGCCAAAACGAAGGCTGGCTGCAGGAAGGAAGTTACATCGATTCGCCCAGAGAGTCCTCATCTTCCATAGATAAGGGCAGGTAGAGATCCTGGAAGCAGAGCGCAGCGTGGTAAACCTGTGAGCTCGGCGACGAGACGTCAGTAAATAAAAAGATGGAGCTTCTTTAAAAAGGAAAAAGTCTCACATCTTGTCAGAAATCACAAACTTAAATGTCATTTCATCATAAAAAATATGCAATTTCTCTACCTCTTCACATAAATGCACTACTTTGTGTTGGTCCTTCATATGAACCCTGAATAAAATGTGAATACTGGAAAGGTTTTGTTACCTTCTGCTTGTTGTTCAGGCCCGGACTGGTGGGGGTGGAGGTGGGGGAATGCTTGGATATCGGGGTGGAGATTTGGCTGCTGGAGCCGGTCCCGTTGGCTGAGGGATCCGACGGAGCAGACAGAAAGAAAAGACAGGGAGGGGAAAGAAGAGAGTAGTGTGGATTAGATAGCGTGCAAGACCAATCCAAACCGCTTCTTTTCTTGCTCTCCGTGAAAGTCAGCGCTGAACGATAGGCTCCCCTGGCTCTCATCTAAAGGCCCGCCGTGAGCCTGATGAGTCCTCCGCTTTAGTTTGGTGACATTTTATTCTCGCAGTCTGTGTCCTGAATCGTTGCTAGGAACCTCTGTTTAGATCTGAGAGCGGTGTGAGGTGATGTAGCTGTGTGTTGCAAGTGCCTTAAAAGAGTTTTGTCTATAAAGAGATGAAAAGACCAAAGCAGATGGCCAGCTTGAGTCTGAGCCACGGAGTTGAAAAGCAGTGGATAAAGCTCCTCTTTTCTCGCCCCTGTTGGCTTCATTTAAATGCTCGGCTACATGGAGAGTAAGTAAGTAAAAAGTTAAACTCGCTCCAAAAGCCCCACTACCTCGTAAAACCTAAAAATTAGTTTGCGTGAGATGGGCAGCTCTCCCACAGCGACGAGACAAAAAGCGGAGAGAGAGAGAGAGAGAGAGAGAGAGAGAGACCAGACAGTCGCCTGCAGAGGAGACACAGTAATGTTTTCTCCACAAAGGCAAATAAAGTTTGACTTTCCATTTTAATATTTGTAAGGCTCACAGAACTTTTAAGTAGAGAGATTTCACAGCCATACATTTCTAAATGCGCAATCATTTTAATTCGCTGAGATCAGAAATTATATGACAAATCACTAATGTTAGACTTACAATGTGTTACAAAACCAGTTTGATGTGTGTTTGGGATCGTTTTTCTGTCGTTTCCGATCTAAATTTTTACCCTCAGATGGCAGGAAGCGGTTCAAGAACAACCAAGGAATTATTAAGGCTAAAGCTGATCCACCTTCATAATCAGCTGAGATTTTAAGATGTCCAAACCTACTCGAATTATACATGTGTGAAGGTTTTACAGTCATTAAAAACAGAGAAGGACGAGGAGAATCTTTGGAGTGGTCAAACATTGAGGTTTTGATTTAGCTGTCAATATATTCCATAAAACGGGTGGGATGATAAAGGACAACAACCTTCAAATCCGTAACTTTGAACCAAATGTTGTTGGCTCTATGACAGGGATTGGTCTTCCAACAGCTAACAGTAAAGCTAAACATAAAACTGGTTTAAGAATGGTTAAAGGAGTCCATCCATGTCTGAGCCAAAAACAAACAAACACAATTAAAATGAGCTCCTCCAGTTTTCAAGATAGTTTCTGATCATTTAGCAAAAATATTCCAACTTTCTTAAAGGCATTCCCCCCCTAAAAAAAAAAAAAAAATCTGTGCCAAATTGTTAGTTGGGAAAAAAAGTATATATAAATAAGGTACATTTTGAATCACTGTTCCAACATAAATATGAAGCGTACATTCAATTCTGACCACTGCTATACTTTTCATTTATTTAACCCAACAGAGATGTTGATGTCTTCAGACAGATGCACAATCCTGTTTTATCAAGACCCTTTTCCACAATAAATGCTTATAAACAATTAATAAGCTGGTCGCCCGGGGTTTCAGTGGACACTATTAAATATTAACCTGTCTGTCTAACCAACAGCTGACAGCTGTTCATGTTGTCTTTGTTTACTTTTCTTGATTTATTCATGCTTGTTTCCCTCTTATTCAATAGGAGCATGTTAAACACAATTATGCTAAATCCTAGATTGTTACTTATAAGCAAAGGCTAGATTTAAACTGGGCTTCTTTTTTTAAATCCAGTCCTGCGATCTAAGATAAAGAATCAAATTTTTTTTATCCTGTAGTTTAATCCATCAGTCAAGCCTGATTCCCTTCCTGCAGATAAAGGAAGACTTATCTTCAAGCACAACAAATGCATTAAAACCCAGTCAACTCAGATATTTGCTCATTGGATGCAAGCCACCTTTTCCTCATGCATTATTGATCTGATATGCTCACCAAGACTCTGGGAATAAGGTCAAAGGTCAGTTAAATCCCTCTGCTGTCGCATGTTGTTATGTTAGTTCATTTACAACACCGCAGGCTGCCTTATTGTTTTTCTGCCGATCTTCGATTGCGCTCATTACGGGGCGCGGTCAGAAAAGGCGCCGTCGTCGTCGCGTGGCGATTACTCACTGGAGTCAGCAGGAGATTTGCAGCGCTTGATCGGACCGGGACTCTTTACCGAACCGTGCTGGGCCTTGGCTCCCTTCATCAGCCGGCATTCTGTGGGACAGATGAAGAGGAAAATTAAAACTGTTTAATCCAAACCAAATGACTGAGCTTGAAGATTGATCAGGGTGTCGGATTGTAGTGTCGTCCCTCAGATATGTAAAACAGAAAACATTCCAAGATTATTTTTTTTTTACATTTTGGTATTCTGGGTCAGTGTAATAATCAGAGCAGACAGGCTGCAGACATCACTGCTCCTCCCTCAGAGCATCTTCCATTCTGTTTATACTGTCAGTCTCTCTCTTCTCTTTCCCTCCCCCTCTTCTGCGCTCCTTCCCTCCTTTGATGCCAATTATACTTTCTGCCCTCCCTCCATCTCCTGGGATCGCACCACATTCGTCTTCTTTCTCTTCACCTTCACACGCTGCTGGATACAGACGTAGAAACTGGTGCGCTATTGTTTGGCAAGTGTGTCACCAGCGCTCCTTTTGACAGTACTTCAGTCTGGCAGTCTGTCTCCCAAAATAGCCCAGAGTCGGATCACATTCCTGGTTCTGTGAATGCTGCAGCTGCATAAACAGTTCCACCAGAAATTATTCACACCGCCTCACTTTTTACACTTTGTGTTACAAAATTACTCAAATAGATTTAAAATCTCGTCACAGAAAAACATCCCCACAGCATGGCACTGCCGCCACTGTGCTTCACCAGTAGTGATGGTGTTTGGAGTTAAGGTCACAAAGTTATATTTTGGTTTTATTGTTCCCTCCAGTTTGTTTGAAAACTATTTTGAATTTAACTTTCTGATATTGGTCCAATAAACGGTCTTGTACCAAAATATATTTGAGTTGATTAAGTTTGAACCTTGACCTCTCAGAACTGAACAAGCGGAGGTAGGATTCAGTTTCTGCTCAACAACTCACCGAAAAACTCCATGGGAATCTGAAATATGCAAAAACTGATGGTTCTCAACATTTTTGTTAAAAGCAGCTTTTGAACAAAGACTAAGGTGCCGATAACCTGATCACTGATCATGAAGGTTAGATTTGAAACAAATTAAATTTGAAATTATGTTTGCATTTTAATGTTTGTTTTTTTTTTACACAATGCGTTTGTAAGTTTGGAATGTGTTGTGTATAAATAGTGAAGAAAACTGCGTGATCTTTTTCAGAGCAGAGAATTTTTGTTTTTTTGAGCTCAGAACATTTAAGGTCTTTTACTCGGGTTGTTGTCAGGTTTATGGACGTTAAAATTCCTCCTTTCCCCAATATTGGAGACTGCAGTGCATTTTGGAACATTTAATTCTGACATATTTGTTTTGTATCCTTCAATATTTGTGCAGACTAGAGACAATTCATTTAATTTCACTGGTTTCTGCACCAATACAGAATATTTTGTTTCATTCTAAATTACATGCAATCAACTGAATGTTGCACAGGTAAACTCTGATCAAGATATAAAAACATCTAAAGGATGATAATCTTAATTCTGACCAAAAAAGTGGACTTATATCTGCCAATTATTGTTGCATTTTTGATTTATCAACAAAAAAAAAAAAAGGAAACATGTTTTCACTTGAGCTTCAGCAATGCATGGATTTTCTTTTTGTAAGAATCTACATTCAATTAGTTTGTGATGTACAAAAATGAAAAAGTGAATGGGGTGCAAATACTTTCTGCTCTACCCCACTAAATGTGAAGTGTGAGTTTATTTTTGACATTAAAAAGTCAGAAAACAAAAAATAAATAAATAAAAAATCAAACCTCTATCATTCCAGGTTTTCCTCAGACAGAAACCCAGACTCCTTTAATACAGAGAATGTAAGCATTTTCATTTGTCTTCGTGTGGAAGATTTATGTTGTCTGCAGACTTAATGTCCAGATGATACACAGCAGGCAAACCCCCCCGCCCGCTCGGCTCCTCTGAGGCCGACTCGGTGATGTCAGCACGCTCCAGACCCTCATTCATTTTCTGCAGCATTGGCCTAAGGTTAGAGTCTAAACGAAACAATTTAGCTCGGGTCCACGGGGGAGTTTGTAGAACATTAAGGACACAGATCATTACTGGATTCTCCATGGCAAAGAGAAGGAATGGAGGAAAACGTAATGAGAAGTCAGCTCTGCAGCACTGCTGTGTTCGGATGAAGAGACCGCACCGTTTCCAGGAGAGGCGTTTATGTAGAACAGGGACTTTAAAAATAGGTCTTTCAGGTCTGCAGGGAGGAGAGACACTCAGCAAGACGATTGGCTTTACCTTTTCCTCTCCTCGACTTCACAGCAGTATCAGCACCAACAGATCAGCTGGCCTAAACCCGTCACTGGACAGATTAATGGCTCTCTGACTTCTGCCCGCTTCCCTCCGAGCTGCTTGCTGCTGATAAAGCTCTGCTTCAGCTCCATCTTTCACTGCCTCTTTGTCAGTATCCCTCATTTTTCGCTCATTTAGCTTTGAATATTAGCATCAGCTTATAAACCCCACTGAGCTGACCAATATACTTCTGAGCACGTTTGACATCTTCCCCAACTCAATTTACTGCAACGATTGTCGTTTAGTTCATACCAACGCCGAATTTATTTCTACTGGGAGAGAAAAAGATTCATGCAACTCTCTGAGCCTGGACTATACTGCCAAAAGTATTCAATCAATCACCGAAATGATTGAATTCAGATTTTCAGATAATACATCCAAGCCGTAGACGGGCAGAAAATGGTTTGTTAATAGGAGTTCATCAAATTCATGCCTGGTGATGTGATACGTTTAGGCCTGTTACAATAAGCGATCAATTATTTGCATCAAAAATTTAAAAACTCCATTTCCATTTGCATGATTTATTGTTTTCTCTATCTACCAAAAACTGGACCACAAAAGTCTGGTGCTTTGGTCTCAACTAGCCCGTTTTTTTGCAGGATAATTTTGTTCACAGAGACCTCATAATTCATTTTGTTATTTCTGTTGTTTTCTTTATTTATTTGGGATATTTAAAATGTCATTCAGGTAAATGTTCATTTGAATTAAAATTTCATTGATGTTTGAGAATATGTTCTTGCTTTATTATGCCGTTACCATTATTATTACTTAAGAAATCTTAAAACAACAATATAATTTATGGGGCATGTTATCAAGAATAATAAAAGATTTCCGTTAGCATACTCAATCCTTGCGAGAAACATTTCTAGAAGAGTTGGAGATGTTTTCAGCCTCAAAGGGCGAGTTCATATTAAACTTTATGGATTAGGTGATGAATGGTGGCAGACAAGCGAATAACTTTGGCAATAAAGAACCTTATATCATAAAAGGCATCCCTGTTGGACTAAGGCTCACCATTCTCATCCAGTGAGAAGTCGTCCTGTGCGTAGCGAAATTTCTCTGGTCCACATGCAATGAAGACATCATCATCACCAAAGAAGTCTTGAAGGCAGGTAACCTTTGAAGGGAGGAAATGACAGTTGAGAAACAAGAAATTAAGAAAATAAATGCAAATTAGGTGCATTTCCATCTACTGGTGAGAAACAAGTAGATGGAGTGATTTCATAAGATGTTAATGCTACAAATGGCTTTGATAAACAAGATGTAAAGGTTGCAACTAGTACAGATCACACATCTCAGAAAAATGGAGAGTTGTCCCCTCTGGGTTGAAAGGTTTAGACTTAGAAATTTGTCCAAGTTTTGGGCCTCTAGAACAGAACCATCAATGGATGAAAGCGTTCCCTACAAATGTGTTTCCATTTCCCCTTTACTGCATTAACTCCTTCAGAAAAGCCAAAAAGTACTGAGTGTTAAAAAACCTTTTTTTTGCCTTTTTTGTAGGTTATTTCGAATTTTGCCGTTTCCGTCAACCTTTCACTTTTTTTTTTGCAACACTTCAAAATTCATGTAAAAAAAATTGCTGATAGAAACGTGGCTTGTAAAGGCTTTGGATAGCTCAAGCTGATTGATTTTAGGAACAAGATGAAAAGTCATTAGATGGGCATCTTGGAAACTGTCAAAAACAAAAATTAACACAATGACAAACCTAAAGGTACACCACAATGCATATTAATTTCTCACAATACCATAATAATAATCCCAAAAATCCGACTTTTTATTGGATATATTTTAAGTCAACATCCATACTGCCTTTTGACACAATTGGTAATAATCATAAAGTACAGCAGATGACTGTATCCATCTGACTAAATGAGCTCCAGACACTGAGAACTGCTTCGAGTCAAATCAAATATTCATATTTACTGTATAATTGTTTAATAGAGTTAAAGACATTCCTTCAGCAACTTTTTACAATGTTTTTTCTGTTAAAAGTTGAACATACAGGATTATACTTGAATTTGCAAACATTTTCAAACAGGATATCCTGCTAAACTCGAGGTTCATAAATGTGAACTGTGAAACTTTACCTTGAGTGGGGGAAAAAAAAAAACTTTGTAAAACACTTGGAAAAATTCCTTTCTGGAAATAAAGTTTGGAAAAAATTTTGACAGAAAACAATTAACTTTATAAACCAAATTATGTTTGGTCAAAACATGCAATTTGAGCCCATTCCTCTGTTAAAATGAATTGGAATTGACATTTTGAGATGATTGCTGAGGATAACAGAGATTGAGAACATGTCTTATTCCTTGGATGATGCTGAAAACCTGATCAGTAGAGCCTTAACAGCAGTATTAATAAAATATTTAAATTTATATGTCCATCATCAGCATGTACAATAAATTAGCAGTCATAAAATTTGAAACAATTGATCCCAAACATTTGTTTACATTTATCTCAGAACATTTAATCACAAATCTTGTTTTTATGAAAAATATATATTTTTCTATTGTGGGATTCAATTATGTTGCAATAAATTTAAATTGTAAAAACACAAAAAGTGTCCATCCATGTGAAAATATTCAAGTAAAAAACCTGCGAGCCAAAGCTTCAGTTCTCAGCAAGTCTGCGTTGTATTTCACTCAGCTAGATAACATGCCGTTAGCCACACTCGGTACATGTAACAAAACATGAACACGCACAAAACACACACACACAAAAAAAAGCAAACAAAGCTGATAAGGCTACACCTTTTCTATAATGTTTAAATGCCTCTGCTTCCTTCCCCTGCGTCTATTCAATCAGCAGCTGCTGAAACAATATGGCCTCCTTAGTGGACAGATGTCTGTGGGCCACACCTTCTCCTCCACTCTCCATTATGCAGCCTGACATGCCTGTTAGAGCCGTTCGATCAGGAAGCTGCTTTATTCTTAGTGGAGCATCTCTGTCGATATTCAATACCTGTTGAAATACTGACTTATGAGATAAAGACGTATAGAGCAGCGATAATGTAACTGAATCACTCTGCTGGACACTTGGAGAGAAACGGCTACATGTTTGAGTGGATGCCAGGCCCAGTTGAGATGCGTCGCGGTTTCCCTTTGTGACGCGGATCTAAACTATGAGCTACAGATAATTTGAGAGCACTCCACCCCACCAGCTGCCATGTTGAATCTCAGTCCTGCTAGACGAGCTAAAAGTGTGTGGTGGCGTTGGTGACTTGTTGGCGTGGCATTTAACAGCTGTACAAAAACTCCACACCCTCACAAAACTCCCCGGATACAGATCCACGCTGGGAGACCGAGGCGCTGCTTTGACTCTAGGGATCAAACGCTAATTGGGTTTTCTGCCAAACCCAAATCACAGGCAACAGTGTTATCCAGTAATTTCAGTGTAAGGAGATTAGATACAGGCTACCAGCAATGGGGTTAGCATCGTGTGGCAACAGAAACACCTGGTCGTCCTAAAATGGAGGCATGAAGAAGAGCTCCCCGCCTCTCTTCTTCAGGAGAAGAAAACAGGCCGGAGGGCAGACAGCAGTTCGTTTTAATAGCTTTAACAATAGAGCTGATTAAAAGGATCAAGATCTAATCCAAACATGCACCGTCTTCATTAACTTAATCTCCACTCAAACTCAGGATTCTGGAACAGACCAACATAAAGAGTTTAAGTTGTTCACCAATGCGTTTAATCTTCAGCATAAACATCCTGCCTTGAATTTGGTTCATACGTTGGAACCAAAACCCAGGAACTGACATTCAGATGCTTTAGCAGGAAATTTGAAAGAAATAAAGTTTGTAGAAACCAATTGTACAAATAATTTTCATTGCAACACCAGCACTTTATTTATTTTTTTAAATCAGGGTTTCTCAGAAACCAACTTTCCAAACTGGAATTGCGGCTTCAAAATGAGTTTGAGTTCAATGTTCGAAACATTGCAGAAAGGAACCTCTGATATCAACAGGTTTACACATTCCCTGCTTTGTCCTGAAACAAACACCGCTCCAACATGGCCAAAAACTAAACAGATTACATTCGCAGAGCCTTTCATATCGCAACGTTTTAGCCAAATACATAATTTAAAGGTAACAAGAAAGCATCCAGTCATTCAACCAGTGATCGTTTTCTGCTAATCAAATATCAAATCTGTAGTTTCAGATGGTCTCGTACTTCCAGTTGAGGTTAAAATATCGTGACTGTAGGTCAGACCATAGATGAACTCGTATGTTAAAGAGGTTTGATTTTTGGCTTTAGTCATGAATTTTCCAAAGAAACATTTTTCCCCTTCACTATTCCAATAAATTTCACGGTAAAGAGAGACTGTGTTGGCTGCTGCAGTTTCCAACCTTTAGAGTTTGTTTTATATAAATTTTGTCTTCTTGTAATACAATTAAGACATTTTACAACAAGGTGCATCACTTCAGTAAACTGCCCCACACTAAATCATAGCAGAAAAAATTAATTTTTTTAAGTTAATTGTGAGTAAATTAGACAACACTGTATTTGAAGGGGTGCATAAGACTGACATGAGACCATCATGAACATAAAGGAGTCTTTATGAATGTTTGACTGTTTTCATGAAGCGTCATTCTGTAAATTATACTTTTAATGAAAAGGTGACACTTTAATGCAACTTTGCATTACTAGCATCATTATTTACTAAATGACACTTGATGACAACATTCATAAAGACTCCTTCATGTTCATAACAGGCGTTGTGTCATGTTTATGACAGTCATGTGCACACCCCTTCAAATAAAGTGTTGCCGTAAATTACATTAGCAGAAGACATTACTCTAGTCCATAAAACATTGAAGAAATGCAGTTTTTTTAAACTATAATTTACAAATATATTTAAATGATGCATTGAGCAAACCTGTTTTGAACATGATTGGGAGACATTGCTATAACCCGACACATGACAGGAAATACTAGATGGAAAATGTTTGTCTAATTTAAGAAGCATCCTCTCTTAAACTGAATATCGTCAACCATATCCACCAATAGATTACACAGACAATGCACACATTACTGTTAACATACCCGTTAACGCCACCAGTGTGTTTATCTAAGGCAGGGGGTTTGGGATTTAATTTTTTTTTCTGGCTCTCTCCAGACTCTGGGTGCCCTCCACCCTCGTCTCACCGAGCCCATCCTTAATCTGAGCCTCACCAGCTGTCAGAACCACATGACCCAACAAAAACCAGCAGCCCCTCCATCAGACGCGCAGCGATCCGCCTACCATTACTGAATTATTCAACTTTATTCAACTAAAGGTTGTAAAGATGATGAAACTCATCCTGAGCAAATTAAAGACTGATTTGTTGCCATTTCGAAACGACATGAAATGGAAGAATAAATGCATTTTTCTTTGTTAAACTTGAATAAATGGCATCAATAAGACATCTAATGTGGAAACTAGCAACTTTAATGGCACTTTTGTTTCTAAGAGCTGATTAATACTTCAGGTCATCCTATTAGGACGCACACCAAAAACAAAATACTGAGATGATTACATCTCATCTCTAGCAATTGATCTGTGCAGAAGTGCAGCCATTTAACATCTGAGTGATGGACTTCCCTCTAATGCCCCAATGAGTCAGCCGATTCTTAACCAGCTGAGTTTATCTAATTGATTTTACACTGGTCTGGTTTCAAACCACACAGGATTGACTACAAATCAAATAAATTACAAAGACTCTGCTCCTTAGAGTTCTTCAAATGTCACGTCACATTTGATTCACTGACAAAGTAGATCATAATTTTTAATTGGGGGAAAAAAAATGGTTTGTTTTTTTTTTACTTAAAAAACTAAACAAAATGGAGGCTTTAATTCCCCGTGAAACAACATTTTACTTTAATTACAGCCTTTTGGGGGCAAGTTTCTAACAGTTTTGCATGCCTAGAAAATAATATTTTGTGTATATTCTGTCAGGTTAAATGGAGTATCAAAAAAAACATTTTCAAGCCTTATGACAAGTTGGTTAGATTTAGGCTTGAACTTTGACTGGGCCGTTCCAACACAACAATGCTCTGATCTATACCAAAGCAACTCCAACAATCGAAGGCCGGCGTTCCGCAACTTTTAGATGCACCTCTGCTTCAACATGCTCGACTCCAATAATCAGACAATTATCAGGAATCTGGAGAACCTGCCTAAACTGAGGAAGTAATTCAGCCATTTGATCCAGGTGTGCTGGACCAGTGGCACACCTAGAAGACATCGGATTTGAGTAACCCTGGTCTGCACCGTTCCACTGTAGCTCTGACTGGATGTGTCGGGTTGCTGCCAGGCTGGACCAAGTACCTTCAAACCCCAGTATCTTTGTTAGAAGAAAAGGCATTCGCATCACCATGTTTCACCATACGGTTCAGGGTTTAGTGTACTATACTCCATTTTGGTCTCAACAAGAGCAACTTCCTCCTTGGGACTTTGAAGAGTTGCTTCCTTCCTGTCATGCCTCCATAAAACCCAGATCAAGCAGCGAATGACTAATTATGATGCTCAGGTAGCATTTTATACAGATGCTTCTTTTGGATCATTAGTCTGATAATTTAATGAAAATCCAAGGTGAAGCAGAAAAGTGAGAAATAATTATTTCTCACAAATAATTGTGAGAAGTAAGTTAGTCATGCTGTCTTGGCATGACTAACTTATGTTTGAAGAAGCGACAAAAGAAGCGTTAAGGAGACAGACCTCATTTGTAATCCCTGGGCCAGGGCAAAAAACAACAAAACACGCAGAGTTGAATATTCCTCCAAACATCATTTTCAAGACTTTACAGACTGTACCGGCTCTTTTGTCAATCCAGTTTATGAAAGTCAAAGTAGGGGACACCTGAACCCATTCTGATTAGCATCTTTTGATGGAAACCACTGATAAAATTCATCTGGACCAGATCTCTGACCTCTGCTCGACCCCTGAGCAGCGGCACAGTATTTCAGTAGGTTCGTTCCAGATGCATTTGGAGCACAGATGAGCCACTTACAGGGAGGTGGGTGGTGGCGATGGTATCTGCACAGTCATGGTGCACAGCTGGTGCCCGGTGCTGGTTACAGGCCACCTCACCCCGGCTCCATGGAAGCAGCCATTTGTCTGACTGATGTGGCCTCAGCTTTATTAAATCGAGCTTCTTCCTCCTCCACCACCTCTTCCTCCTCCTCTTCGCTCCAGGTCATGCTCACTTGTTGATGTTCATGGAGGAAATTAGAACTGCTGGACGGGCCTGAGTGGGGAAGCTTCACGACTCCAGTGGGGGAGGGGGGGAACCACACCCCACTCGTTCCACGTCGCCCGTGTTCATTCATAGGTGGACGAGTGAGTGAGATGTGGAGGTGGCAGGCTTCTGACAGATTAAGGGGGGCAGGGCAGGTAAGACTATATAAAGAGCCCACTCAGCGTATCACAGCCATTGTCACAAGCTGAATCCATCACGGGGAAGCTTATTGCCATGACAACTGCTTCCACAGCACAGTGAGAAGCAGGCAGACTGCAAGTCCTGATAACAGGGCAAAGCTGACTTTCCTCGTCTGTTAATGGATGCATTTAAAACACTAAAAGCCTTGACAGAATCTGCAGCTACTACAAAAATTTGCACCAATCTAATAAACACTGAAATTTTGTAAATCCTTTATTGTCTGACAGAGTTTGTGCTTAAATGACGCTTCTCAAATTCTGTTTTTCTTAGGAAAAAGCTCAACTTCTAAACCTGGTTTTAAAATTATTAGAGTTTACATCTATTGGAGCATTTTGTTTCCTGCTTTCTTTCACACTGTTCACATATTCGTATCACTCCAGACACATTCATTGACGAGGAATGAATACAAAATGGCTCCCAGCAATTTAATAGGTGGCCTTTAGCAGCAGGAAGAACAGATTTTTGCACTTTTCTTTTCTTTTTTTTTTTTTTTGAAAGAGCCTGAGTAATTATGCCCCATCAGTGAAAATAAAATGATCCCAAATTGCTCCCTGAATCTAGGAGCCCCACCCTTCCCTATATTGAGTTGATTGAGCAAAGAAGTGCCAGCATTTGAGAGGAAAATGGCAATGATTTTGTCCTCAACTCTGGCAGAGAAAGGAGGGCTGGCAGTCAGCGGAGTCCACACAACACTGAGGAAAAAGAGGAACGCCATTCATGATGGGTAGCCATCGTAGGAATGCAAGTAAGTGCATTCTTGGACACTTCAAAAATAAATAAAAAAATCTTCATCAATGCTCATATCGCAAATTCAAGCCTCAACCGATGGAATGTATGCAGGTAAACATGATGCGCGTTTTTCCTTCTTCTTTCTTTAAAACGCCAAAGACTCGCATTGATGGCAAAGCTCTCCCACCCGCTGCAGGATGTGGGATCCGACAGACCGGTCCACACCAGCTGGGCTCTCTTTGTGCCTGGGATGTGGTCTCCTAGCAACCAAACGAAGGGGAGGAAGAAAAAAAAAAAAAAAAGAGGAGGATCGGCGCAGAGTTAGGGAGGGGTGAGCTCTCCACCATATCACCTTCACCACAGCAGCTGCAGTGTGGCTCTGCAGACAAAAGACGCAAAACATTCCTTCATTTCTGTACCTGCCGAAGACGAATCCTGAAGTCAAGCGAAATATCAACTGGGAGTCGACAACGTGACATCATAATCAATACGCTTAATTCAATGTGGCATCACATTATCAAAAATGCATGACCAAGAATTACCATCAAATGACAGGAAGTAATTAGAATCTCCTAGAAAGCCACTGCAAGGCCTCATGCAGCCAGACTGCACCCCTGGGAGAAAGCATTAAAATCAAATCCCTCCCATCTATCATTTCCCAACGCCTGCTCTCCTCCCGAACACGTGTTTCTGGCTTTAGTTCAAAAGGAAGGAGGAAAAAGGACAGCAGCGCAACAACCAAATCGTAACCTAACCTAAAGTAAAGCTGCAGAAGATCGTGTAGCTGCAACAGAGTAGCAGATGTTCACATCCACCTCATCTCTGTCTCAGCTCATTTGTAGAAATTCACAGCAGTCTGGAGAACATGTGATTCATCTAGTTAATCCTACAACAAAGATTTAATGTAAAAGTGGGAAATAAATACATTTATGAGACATTCTGCTACTGTTCCCTAGTTCACATAGAAACAGTAAGACCAACTTTTTGACTATTTCTAGCTTCTAAATTATGGCGTAATTATACTTATAACAGGAGCATCTAGTTTATATATTCAGGAATTAGACAGATTTAGAATCCAAAGAGACTTATCTATTAGCTTATCTAGAGAAACTGCTCATGACTTTAGAGCAACATTATCAGAACAAGAATCCACAGAAACCCCTACTGGTTTATAAATTACAGACTACTTATTCTTAAACATGGGGTAATACTTTTTTATTATTATTGTTTTCTTCTTTTGCTCCTTCCTTTGGTTTGTTATTTTGGTTTATTTCCTTCTAAAGCACTTTAAATTGCCTTGTTGCTGAAAATGTGCAACATAAATAAAATTACCTAACCTTACAATTTCCCTCACATCCACTTTACTTGATGAGTGCAACATCTCGAAGGACTTTCCACAACCTTCAGCCGGATCTGGTTAAAACTGTTGGGAAAATCTGATCCGCATTTTGTTTCTGGCAACTTCAAGCACATAAACATTCAGCAGATTAAACACCACACAAGAAACTGCAGCATTATTATTCAATAAGGGTGTAGTTGCCATCTCAGTCTCACAATCACAACAAAACACATAAATACATTCAGAAACTGTGCACTTGCCAATATTTTTCATATTTTAGTAAAAACCAGAACAGAATTAGTTTTTTTATTAATGTAACCATTATTCTGATGCTTCTGATTTATCAAACGACACATTTGAACTTTTAGCTTAACCTGAAAATATAAACCATCATTTTCCATCTTTGAATGCCTGAAGTTTTCTGCAGCCTCAGTGTTGTCCTGCGTTTCACTTTAGTTGCTTTCCCCATCAACTCTCACCAGCTTTGTCAATTTAGTGATCATTCATTAAACTGTGGGATATTCAAAGCTTCTCAGATCTGCCCCCCGACCTTTTCGCTGTGTTCCTCAGTCCTCATGATGCCGCTTGTTCTCCAAGGTTGGTTTTATTAAACTACACACCAGTGAAATATTGTTTCCAGTTGAGCGGCTTTTGAAAACAAACAGAAGTATGAAATGCTGAGCTATTACTTAAACCCCCATTAAAACAGTGAAGCTTGTGGCTGTAATGTGACAAAATGTTAAAAAGTTCACAGTACATGAGCACTTTATGCAAGACCCTTTAACTACAAAAGGTTAGCCCGGACCCTCTCTCCTTACTTCCTTTCAGTAGATCAGCATGTACATTTCCATGCACACACACATATATATATATATATATAGAAAGGGACAGTGGGGACAATATGATAAAACAACAATGAAAGGCTTGATCTTTTGTATGCTGCTGCTGTGGGAAGATGACAGAACACCCCAGGACTTTCAATGACAGATGGCCTAAAATGTAACTATAACAAAAGACCTGTTGATGTCCTGAACCACAAGACAGGAGAGGAACCTGCTAGAAACCAAAAGTCAGAACAAAGGCTGCAGACAATGGGATGTAAAGCACACAAAGGTTGCTCTCATCGCCACTCTGCATTCTCACGTAGTCACCGCGTCAATATTGACCGAGGTTATGAGCAAACAGTCTGCCCGTCCTATGAAGCCCTTTAATCTCTACACCTGTCTGCGCATGGCTGAATGCAGGTGAATGAAAGGTAAACTGTCCCCAGCTCTGACCACACATTGCCCTTTGTTTACATACCGCACCACAGCAGCTCTGTTCCTCATCGTTCCGTAGGAAATCTAAACAAATGCATTCTGACAAACGCCTCTGCAGATTCTCACATTTGAATTTTAGGAGGCGGCAGTTTTGCCCCCCACTTTAATTTCACTTTCCAGTCAGCTAAGATTTTCAGGGAAAAGGGCATGACGCAAACTATTTTTCTGAATAAGCAAGCCGCCCCTGCTGCAGGTGTGACGCACCTGCTTGCCATCGAGCGTGTAGATCCTCTTGACCACTCCGCTTTCGAGCTTGATGGCCTCCGTGATGTCGGTCAGCACCTGCTCGAAGGAGTGCGCGGTCTTCTTGTTGAGGAGGACGCGGACGGCTTTGCGGGGCTTCACGCCGCTGCGCATCACCGTGACCAGCTTTGGCCGGACAAAGTCTTTGCCCTCTCTGGGATCTCCGGCGGCCTTGGCGGCCAGGGACTGCATGTTCTTCTGGCTGGCTGAGGCCTTGACGTTCACAGACCAGTTGGGATTGACGTTCTTTGTGTAATCGACTTTCTTGTAGAAGTTCTCGGATGCACAAACATAGCTTTCCCCTGGGGACGGAAAGGAGAATTGGGTTAGTGTATTGAGGCTTGCTCAGCTATTTGACACCCGAGAATCGCAGAGAGCCAATACGCCATCCAGGAGAGACCCAGACCAGCTGGAGGATTTACATCATTTAATAAATCTGCGTCTACTTCATTTTAAAGAAACCTTTTTTTTTTATTGTAGATGAGGGTTTCCTTTTTCAGTCCTTAACTGTGTTGATTTCTATTCTGATTCCAAAGTAATGACAAGGCACCAATAGGAGTTTCATGATTAGTCATCACAAAACTCATACTGGCGCATCAACTTTTAAGGCAATAGTCCTAATTCCTTAGTCGTCCTCAAAGCCAAATCCTTGAGATAAAAACAAAAGGCAGTTTTGCACAGTAAGAATGTTATATATGAACACCCAAATGAAAAATCAGTAAAAAGCCTTTAAAAAATCTTTTCCAGTAGCATAATCTTGCACAGAAAAAAAAAGAAAATACAAAATCGTTGTCCTTCATAAATTTAATCTGTAAGCTCCAAGCACACGTTTTAAAAACGTTTTTACTCTTAACTTTAGTCACTTTTTTAAATTTATACTTTCTTTTTCTAGGAACTTTTCAATATTAATCCTATTTAGTGTATCAACGTGACATGATGAGACAGATGGCCATTACTGTAGACACTCTAATGGAGAAAGGTAAAAAGTACATCGCCCTAACTACAGGGGATGTACTTAGGGGTACTTACTCCAGTAAGTATTTACTTACACCAATATGTATTTACTTACTTCAGTAAGTATTTTTGAATACTTACTGGAGAAGCATTAAACATTCCCTGACTACTTCATTAAAACAAATCTTTTAGATTTTTATTCCACCACTGGATAGCTGTAGTCGAGTTAAAAGATTAAATATATTTCTAATATTTTCAGTTGTTGTTGCTAAGTGTGGATTTATTTTAAGGGATTTACAAATAAATACCACAGAGACTGTGTGTTCATGAATTATATTTTAAAGCAGGAAGTTCTATACCCAAAACAATTTAATTCCTGATTTTCTTTAAATTTTTTCTTTTAAAGGAAAGGCTTATATTTAATACAATTTGATTATCCTGATATATTGGCATTTTTTTATCAGATGAAGGCTTCAGTTCCCTACACTAGCTTTCTTTATATGCATTCCTCTTTGTAGGTGAACGAATGTGAAACTCTCCCACAGCTTTACTGTACTACTGGTTTCCATTTTGTTACGCTTTGAACACTCTGCTCTGTACCACTTTTATTTCATCTCTCCTCATAGGAAGAGACTCCACCCAAATCTAAACAAATGTGCAGTACCTGATACCTCAGCAGCTTGAAATATAATACATTTTCCATATGCATATTTGGCTCACCTAAATTCAGATTTGTAGCAACACGACAAACGATTTCCTGCTTCCTGCTTGGACTTCATTTACAGAAACTTTGGAAGTCGATATTCATCTTTTCTGAAATAACTTATTAGGTTTCAAGTTTTGATGTTTTTAGCAACTTAAGAAAGGATTTGTTTGAGACTTCAATTGCACCTGCAATTCACAGCAACTACTAAAAACTTGTTTTAGTTGGCAAAATCTCCCTTTTGGAGCCATTGGCCCTCGCTGTGCATGTGTAATACTTTTGGAGCCAAATATAGACCACAGGTCAGATTATACAGCTAGTTACTGGCCGGGATGTAAATAAAAACCTGCTTTCTGCATTCATACTTTCAAAACTGGAATCATCTCATTGTTGAATTTGATCCTGTTCAGTGCAGTGAGGTTGAAATGTGAGATCTGGCATAAATGAGAGCTTTTTGGAGTCTTGATTATATCAAATAACCTAAACTACCAGCTGCTGACTGTTATAGACATGCTTTCTGATCATTCATCCGTCACTAGAAAAAGAAAAAGCAAGTCAGTATTGCAAAAATACATCGTAGAAAACAAGCAGAGTTATAAAGGTCGTCTCATGCAAACACTCAGCAGATTCACCGCTCAACCCAACAGTGAAAGTGCAACACAAAAATATTCAGACTCACTAAAAATGCCATCAGTGAATGAATGCTTTGCCATTTCATAATCAGTGGGAACATATTAAAAACCATTCAGAAAGGAAACTATTTTTCATGTCAAATTATGTCAGTGGTTCTCTAAAGAGAGCAAAACTTTCAGCAGAAAACAGAAAGGCTAAAGGCATTGTAGCAAAGTTGCTCTATTTTACCTTTATGAGCTCTCAATTTGTCTTGTAATATCTTGGATTTGGATTTATTAGCAGCCTGACTGAAATCTCAAGAGTTAAACCGAGGATCAGTGAACTCAGGATGCAGTTTTAGTAATGCTACCAGTGCATACACTGCCAGTATAAGCTAGCAAAGTAAGTCTAAAATGTGCCCTCCATGATAATGTTGCCTCTCCAAATAATCTCTCACACTGTGTGGCAATAACTGCGCTGCTAATGTAAATAATAAAAAACACTTGAATGCTGTCCTTATGTTTTATTATAGCTCTAAAGAAGAAAAGCCAAGATTAACTGGTCAAAGTAAAAAAAAACACACACCCACAAATTTCTTATCACAACATCACCACAGAAATCCAGAAGTGCACACAAATCATTTGGTTTAATCACACAAATTTCAAGCAAGCAGCACTTAATGATCAGATGGGTCTTTTTTTTTTTTTCTTACTCTCCCGTCTGGTATCTTTACGCAAAAAAAATTCAGTAGGACAATGACACAGGAAAAAAAGAGAAACCATAAGGAAGCAATTAGCTTATATGTGGGGAAACTCAAGCTAAGACAAAGGGCAGAAAACTAGATTACTCTGTGCAGAGGAGGCTGAGTAATTAATTATATCCTACAAAGAGGAAGCACAATGAAATGGCCCCTCCAGCCGACACGCTGCAGACGAGCCACGCATGCAGCAAACTATAAGCTGCTCACAACACAACCATCTCGATTTGAATAAATTAAACCCGCACATCAAATTCAGTCCTACGCTCCTACTTTTAGAAAAGTCACACAATGTAACATATAAAACATATTAGAAATAAAATCAGCTTCTTCTTAAAAAGAATAAACATAATTCAATTAAACCGATGAAAAAGTGGTAATGGTATTGACCACCATCATATGCCACCAGGCAAGACCAAATGCTCTGCATGACCAGGCAGAGAAATGTTAAAAGGAGCAGAGACAAATCTGTGTCTGGCAGCCGATGCTGCTGGAGTTATATTTGTTTATGCTCATCTGCAAAGCAGTCAGACTCCAGTCAGCAGTTTCATTGTTAAAGAATCTGCGAGTCACCAACACGGCTACATTCGAACTGATGTCAGAGACCACAAGAATGCAAGCCTTTAGATTTAAAGTCCAGAACGGACGGAAAAGACGTCTAATATTCGTCACTACACATTTCTTGGCATCTCACCTTGCAGAAGCATTTGGCTGGAAATGTATTTAAAGTTGTTTCAATGTAGTAGAAAGTCATATAAAAAACAAACCTAATATTTGTGAAGCAGAAATGGATGCATTATTTTTTTCTAAGTTTTTAAAAAGTAAACATCTGGGTGATTTTTTTTGCCCCTTTTCTTTCCAAAATAGCTCAAACTCAAATAATATCTGAACAGCAGGTCACACCAATTTGATTTTCTTCTGGACTTTGCTTTGACTAGTCCATTCTAACACACAAAGTTGTTGTGGGCCCTCTCTCATGTCTTTCATGCTCTTGACAGGTTTTCTTTCAGTTCTGCCCTGTATGTAGCTCCATCCTTGCTCCAGTCAACTCTCACCAGCTTTCCTGTCCCACATCCTTTTTCTATGGTCATACCCTTCTTTGTGAAATTCAAAAAAAGTAAAAGGAGACCATACACTACAGTGCATTACGCAATTAAATCAGCTAAAAATCATAAAATCTCCCCTCTGAAATTGGATTTTAATTTGCTGGTACAACACAACATGCTGCTGGGTACCAAGCTACAACCAAAACAGACAAAGTGATATAAATTTCTTATTGCACGATTAAGCGAAGAATAAACGTACCTTCCTCCAGCTCATCCAGAGACGCGATCTTGCGTGATCCGTCAATGGTGAAGATGAAACGAACCCCCTGCGGCAAATTGATGTGGTCAGAGAGGGAGCGTGTAAGGTCGGCCAGAAGAGAATCGAAGGTGCGAAACCGGTCGTTGGCCACGGCGTACACAATGCCCTTGAAGTATCTGTCCCCGTTGCGGTAGAAGCGCACTTTCTTGGCCTTCTTCTCGTTGGTGAGAGCCTGCAGGGTGCGTGTGCGGTAGAAGCTGCAGTGGGCGCTGTGCGTGGGGCTGGGCAGTCCGTTCATCCTTCCACTCCGCGGGTTGCGGGACGTCTTGTCCCTCTCGTCAAAATGCCCGAAGTCCAGCTCCATGATGGCGGCGGTGGTCGTGGATGATGTGATGTTGGGGAAAAAAAATCAGTCCTGGAGACCCGAAGACAACAAATTATCTCAATGAGATCCATTCACCCTGTTGCAATAGAATATTGTTGGTTTCTTAATCACTGCGGGCATTTATAAAGGGCTGGTCTAGATCATTAATCTTGAACCAGGAGCAAATAGGTTTCATGTACAAAAAGCAGAGAACGAAAGTCCTGCCAGTAACTCAACCAAACCACTTCAAAAAGATAATGTGGTTGGATTGTTTCCTGTTCGCATGATTAACTTTAAATGGTTCTTGTGGCTTCGTCTTACATTTGATGGCAGCAAAAAGTCAATAAAAAGCTACGAGGATGGACATGAATTTCTGAAATGACTCCTAGTATAAAGATTCTTCTATGACAAAGTCTTCAAGAAAGACAAGAATGTCATCTTAAGAAAAACTGTGGCACAGTGGAAGAGTACGTTTTTTTACTTACACCAAACTAACAAAATAAAAAGATTAATCTGAGGGAATAAATCAGATTACAAACTGGAACAATGCTGTCAACATTCATACTGAGAGATGAAGACTATTTGATATTTCAGTGTTTAAAATTAAACAAAAAGACAAATCATTTAAAGCACAGGTGTCAAACTCCAGTCCTCGAGGGCCGCTGTCCTGCAGTTTTTAGATGTGCCACAGGTACAAAACACTGGAATGAAATGGTTTAATTACCTCCTCCTTGTGTAGATCAGTTCTCCCAGCCTTGCTAATGACCTAATTATTCTGTTCAGGTGTGGTGCAGCAGAGGCACATCTAAACGTTGCAGGACACCGGCCCTCGAGGACTGGAGTTTGACGCCCCTGATTTAAAGGAAACCATTTTCTATTACATCAATTCATGTCTGCAGTCCATTAAGAGAGACATATTCCATCTGATAACAGGAAGGCTGAACAGAGAACAGCAAAGTTGATTTATTTTAACCTTTTGATTTCCAAACTCTGCCATGAAACATCGTGGATTTAGAAATGTTTCATAGTAGGGAAAACACACCGACACCAACGATTCAGCTGTTAGCTGAGCTGACCTAGCTGCCAAAGTAAAATGCTAAAAAACACCATTTTAAATGTCAATTCTAAACCTTTTGCAATTGTTTTTGAAAAAATAGACCCCCCAACACAACATCATTGATAACTATAAACAGCAAGGATAGAAAAACACATTTGTGTCTCGCTCACATCTTCTTGTACCTCTTAAACTGAAGACAAAAACAAATGCATTAAAAAAATACAAACACTATGGTCCTGAATTGGGCCCCAAAATCCTGACTGGTGCATTTTCAGCTTTGTGAGCTTTTGGATCACCTTTAGGCCTCACACATTTCAACAAAGTCTTATCTGCAAAATTAACTTTGTGGTGAAAAACTCTTTGTGTTAAAACAGGCCAGCATATTCTTTTCATCAACTGAAAACATTTGCTAAATCATAAAATGTAAAAACAACCAGTAGTTGTTTTTTTTTCCCTGACACTTAATGTTAAAGAACCTTTTATGACCTTCAGCTCCCCCTGCAGATTCATTGCTGTCATTAATTTTCAAATGAGCTGACATTTTTACAGAAGACCGTAAAATGTGATGCATCACACTCCGAGTACATTTATTTAAATTTAACACAGGCTGAGTTCCACTGATTTATATTAAAGTGTTTGATGCCAGAACAATAAATATGAAACATAACTTCATATTATGTTTCATATTAAATGACAAACACCTTTATCCAAATAAATGTCTCACTCAAGCAAAGATCATATGATAAAGATGATTAAAAAAAACTATAATTAATGAAAACATTTACAGATCATAACAGGTTGTCTGTTTTATCGAAGCCTCCTGTCTGTGGAGCTTTTGGCATTTTTTGCCAACTACACCTGTGTTTTATATAACCTTTCTAACTGGGCATACAAGCATTAAAATGAAGAATTTTGTGGTTGAACCAAGCAAAATGAGCATAAAGTAAATTTTAGACATGTAGCTTAAAATTGCATCTTACTTTTAGGCTTGCCATGTCAGCTTTTTCCACAAAGACCAGAAAATATTCAGTATTGGATAGATTCTGTGAGGATGGCAATGTTATGGTAGGCTGTGTCATCTCCCCCCCCAGATGATAGCATTACTTATCTTAAGGGTTTTTGTTTTGCATGTTTTAGATGTGTCTTCCTGATATGCAGTAAATAACTGAAATATTTTCTCTCCTTCAATGACAGCAATTCAAGTTCATCATGCCAAAAACTGACAATGAGAAACATCAAAATATAAACAGCAAGATGCAAAGTATACTCTACAGAGTCACAGACTTTCATTATTTAGAACATTATTTTTATTTGAAACTATGATCCTATAAATCTGGGCATCCAATCCTACTGCTAAACAAACCCTGTACACATCAGTCATTGATCATAGTGATCATGCTTTGTTCCGACTGGTAGAACAAGCGTCAGTTGAAGTGGTGAGAGCCCGTCCTGTCTGAGGCTTAGATTGGCTCCACTGTGGGCACACATTTCTGCAGAACCCTTTAAATCAAGCGTGGACACGCAGGGAATCACCTGAAACTGATCGTCAATGACCAGGACATCCCAATCCGCCTCTCACTGCTCAAATCTGCTAAAAATTTCAACAGAAATTACAACCATCAGACTTATAATAAATACGCACAAAAAAGGAATGTTTAGGGGAACAAAATCCAGAAAGTACTTCTTTTGAGGGTTTCTAAACTGCTAAAATGTGATTTTAACAAGATATGAGCACCAATTCAGTGTTTGCCTCCTTTTAAGACACCCACTTAGATGGATGTTGCATATCAGTTACGGCTCAGCACACACACACACACGCTTGCGCGCATCCCCCCCCCACACACACACTTGGAATCTCCAAGCAGTATTAAATATTTAAGAGAACAAACTGTGGCATTAAGAGATTTTTCTTTGCACCACTATGCTACATGAGCTGAGTCATAAAAAGCCAGAGCTAACTCTCTTAAGAACCTGTAACACCTGTTCAAGCAGTAAAACAATAATCCCCGTGTGCGGTCCGCAGCAGCCAGGGGAAGCCTTTCTAAAATGAAGTCTCTCAATGTGAAACTCCTACCTGATTACTGGAGGAAAATCCAAACAAAAACAGTAACTTCTTATTCGAATTCACATGCTTAAATGATCAAACAATGGTACACACCCATTAAACACCCACAGCCCCCCTCTTACCACCACATAAAGGAGGAAGTTAGCTGTGCAAAGATGAACGAAGCGCTTCACCGATTTCATCTGCATCTGTTAACTTTCTTTTTAAAACCTTTAAGCCAGGATTAACTTTAGAAACGCAATCTCTCATGCATCTCTTACAGGTCATTATGGCCCAACAGAACCTGACAGGAAGCAATATGAAGTAAAAAAAACAATGGTTTTTGTTAACTTTAATATGTTGTCTTCGCTGATCCAAAACACCAAACACTCAGTTTTGCATGCAAGTGGATCGGTATTTTGAATAAAGATGAAAGATTTAAAATGTGTTTTTTTTTTCTTTTTAGGTACCTGTTTGTTTCAGAGCTGTGTTTTTCCAGATGAGCAAGTCAAAACTAAACATGAAACATTCTAGAGCTTTAGTCCATGTTCCTTCTTTTCACATTAAATTAAACGCAGACGTGTCTTTGCTATTCTAAACATGATCACACTTTAAAAAAAAAATTTAATTTTACTAATTTGTTCTTTTCTAAATCTTAATTTTTTGTTGACAAATACTAAAGCAAAGAGAAGCATTAGCCATAACCAAAGCAGACAAAAGGTTCAATAAGGACAGAAAGGCTGCTTGGGGCCTCCAGGCCAGCAGGGGGCCCTGTGAGCCTGTGACTTCATCCACAGAATGCATAAACTGTAAAACTTCAATTTTGTAATCATATTTGTCAAGACAAAACCCAATGCTAGACACGTATAATCCTTTTAAATGGGCTTTTATCATGCTTATAATTTTGAAACATTTTCGAATTTGTTACAGTCATTTGCTGATCATCTCTACCTCAGAAAGATCATTTTACAAAGAACAATTTTAAGACTGATGGAAGATTTATTTTTGAAAACAGAATTTTAAATTTTTTAATTTTTCAATCTGTCTACTTTAAAAATATTGTAACTATTGTCATTGATTTCACACTTTGTAAAGTTAAACTTGAACAGTGTAACTTATAAAAGTGCACTGTACTAGAAAGCACTAAATAAAAGAGATGATTGACATGACTAAAGATAAAAAAATAAAAAATTTGCCACTAAATGAATAGCAAAATTTGGAGATATAAAAAATATCTCCATCCATCCATTTTCTTACACCCTTGTCCCTTAGAGGGGTCTGGAGGTGCTGGTGTCTATCTCCATCTAACGTTCCAGGTGAGAGGCAGGGTCACCCTGGACAGGTTACCAGTCTGTCGCATGGAAACGCAGAGACAGACAGGACACACAACCATGCATACACACACTCACACCTAATTTAGAGAGACCAATTAACCTAACAGTCATGTTTTTGGACTGTGGGAGGAAGCCGGAGAACCCGGAGAGAACCCACGCATGCACAGGGAGAACATGCAAACTCCATGCAGAAAGACCCCAGGCCAGGAATCAAATCCAGGACCTTCTTGCTGCAAGGCAACAGCTCTACCAACTGCACCACAAAAAAATATAGAAATAATTTTTTGGCTTTAATTATTTGGTTTAAATTCTGAACAATACCAACCCAAATGTTAGATGTTAGAAAAGCTATTCCCAAAAACCACATGAGGTGCAACAGGGGCTCCATGTCAAATTCTGCTCAGGGTCCTAAATAATCTTTTGCCGGCTCTGACTGTAATCCATCTCCGTTTAACACCTCAGCACTACTCGGACTTTCAGATGAACAAATGCAGTCACCATGTGGCAGGGCCGCACCAGTCATGCTAACCACATGGCTGACTTGCTGACTAGCGTCTTTTATGACAGGACCGCGGTGACAGGGGTGGGACCTCTGGGGAAGGGGATGCTCCTCAGCTGACAAAGGCCAGGTTTCGGGGCCATCTGCTGCACTAATAGGCAGGGCCAACAGTGACCCTTCCCTAGTGGAGACTCAACCAGGACAGGCCATTGTCTGAAGGAGGGAGCCTGGCTTCAGAGTGACATCACCATCACTGCTGCTGCAGCCGGCTCAGGTTCACTCAGTGCATCCTCCTCTCTCAGAGGAAAGAAAAATCTGATTTTCTTCATCTTAAACTACATGATCACCATTAAAAGACAAATTATTCAATTACACAGTTTAAAGTAAAATAAATCTCCGTGGGGTTTTTTTTTCCTCCCCCTTTTACCAAAATGAAAGCCAGACTCGCCATCATCATCAGCAGCAGCAGCACTGCAGTAACACTGCAGGGTGTCATTGATATTTTTGGCTGGTTCTGTGTTCCTGGCTGAACCACCCACACAACACCCAATGACCACACACACACACACACACACACACACACACACACACACACACACACACACACACACGCACACACACGCGTTTACCCAAATAATCCACTGGCTTTTCTCCAAAGAAGCTCATTTCCAAAACTAATCTACAACTGAGATTATTTTTAAACGCAAAGCGGGAATAAAGAGAAAAGTTTCTGGTCTCATGTATGATGAATGAGCCCGGCCACATGGCAGAGAACCGCAGTTTTGAAAATGAGAGTTTCTCCCCGGCTGGATGAAGAGGGGGCTGGGTGTGCGCACACCTACTCAAATCCACCTGCTCCGAGGCGAAGCCGAAAGTCACCTACTCCAAACACACTCCACTGCAATGACACCTCAACTTGTCCCAGTCAAAGTAAAAAAAAAAAAAAAAACATCCCCATTTAACATTTTCTCATTCAGTAAATCAGAGCATCATAATCCCCAGCAGCCGGTGGCGGACTCACCTGCGTCGCAGCTGGAGTGAAGGAAGGAAGGAAGGAAGGAAAGAAGGAAGGGTGCGTGAGTGTGTGTGAGAGGGAGGGGAGCTGGATGTGAGGGTGTTGCGAGTCGATGCGCAGGATAGCGGCACGCCGTCTCTCCGCTTGCCTTTGTCTGCTTCAGTCTGAGAGCCGAGCCCCGCTGCCCGCCTCTACGGAGCAGCCACTGGGTCCTAAAGAGCTGCGGAGCCGCCCACCGTGGAAATAAAGGTGCGACTGAGCGTGGGCTGGAGTGGGTGGAGCTGAGATTAGGGGTCACTCAAGGTGTAGTCAGTCTGACCAGGAAAGACCTGCATGGATTAGAGGTTTTGTACAGTTCTGGTTGGGAGATAAAAGTGGCTTTTATGCACAATCTGTGTTAAGCCTGAGTAACATTTCGCAGGATTTCTTTTTCTTTCTTGGTTTTTTTAATTTATAGTTGCAGGAAAAATAATTATTAGTTTGTAAAAAATAATTTTCAAATTGTTTCCCACTCACATGGTGGATAAAAAAAATATTTGCAGCCCGAAATTATTCCTGCAACTGGCAGATTTAGATTTGACATTATGTTTTTTATTGTTATTTAGACCAATAAGTTTGTTTCTCATAGTAAATGAGATATTAGCTTTCAAAATAAACTAAAGGAGTGTAAATGGGAGCAGGTCTTAGCGTTTTTTTAAAATCTAAATTTTATTCTAAAATGCCAGCTCATTAATTATTCATGTCCTTCTCCCACTCAGAAAATTATGTGTCTGATTACTTTAAACACATCCCTGCCAGGAGTATGAATAATTTGGGCCATAAGTGTACAAAGTTATAAAATGATAATTGTGGTTCACATGTTTTACCATTTTCTAATGTTCAGAGTAATAAAAAAAAGTCTCTCTGATCTTTAACAACATTTCTACAGAATCAACAAAAATGTTGTTTTTATCAATAGATAAATAAAGAGCTGTCAGTACAACTAGAAAAATGAAAAATAAGGCTCATACACTTAAACATGTTCTTTCTACATGATCCTGCCACTTCCATATTTCCTAGTTAGGAAGATTTGCAGGAGTTCCCTTTTTTCTCCAAACATAAAAATGATCATTAGGGCCAAAAACTTGTATTTAGTTTCTCCAACTCCCAGAACATGTCCACCAAAAGCGAAGGCGTTTCTGAGTGCATTTTCAATCCCTAATGTGGTTTTTAATTTTGGTCTTGGAGTGAAGCTTCTTCATTGTTCATGTTGGTACAGAACTGGTTTCACTTTGGGTTGTGGCACATTTTCACCAGCCTCAATCAGCCGGATCTTTAAGGGCTCTTGCTCTTGTTTTGAAGTGAATATGCACATTTTACATCCAAACATTTGTCTCGCATTCCAACATTGAACAAATAGAAATAATCTTGGTAATCGCATCTGACCTAATAAGGACAGATTCTGTCTTATTTTAAGTCAGACAGTGAGAAAAAGATATTTCTATACAGAATATCTTAAAACATCTTTTGTTAAATAAAAGCTCCACCAACCAGCCTTAAAAAACATTAAAATATTCTGTAACTCACTCAACTGAACTACTCGAAAACTGAGAGTCATATCCTAAGCAAAAATACATTTGCTACACCTGAAAAAGTTACTTTTGAAATACTTTCAAGAATCATAATGCAGATTCATGGTATGCAGTTTTGTTATTTAAAAAAAGTTAAAATGTAATCAGTGATGCATGATGTCCACTTCACTTTAATGATCACATGGATCAAGTGACACACTAAAGTCAAATCAAGTGACTAATATGTCGGCCTATCACAATAAGCAATGAATCAATTAATCAATCAATTACATGATAAATTAAAACAAGCTTAATTTTCATTTGCGAAGTTTACCATTTTTCTATTGTCTCTCTCAAAGACTGGATGACAAAAGTCTCAACAAAAGTGTTTTGGGCTCGACTAGCTCTTATTTTGAAGGCCAATTTTGTTTACAGAGACTTCATGATTCATTTTATTGGTGGTTTTGTTTATTTATTTTGGATATTTAAAATTTGGACATTTAAATTCTAATGTTAAACGTGATCAAATTTATTGATCTTTGAGAATGTGCTCTTGCATTATTAGACCATTACCATTATATTACTTGGAAACAGTCTAAAACAAAATTTAAAAATTACTGTTAATTGCAATATCTTCTGGGACAATTTATCATCCAGCAAAATTTGTTAGTGTGACAGACCTATTTTTATGCACCTATCAACACCCACACACACATAAATAGCCTTTACGTAGCTGTCCACTGCAGAGACCAGCTAAATCATCGCTTCCTCTTGGATTTCAGATACTGATTTCAAACTAACTCACCAGACTGATGAGAAGCTGTGCGTCCCTTTAAATAAAACCACACATAGATACAGCATTGTCGGAGCTCTTTGTTGGGAGCACATGAAAGCCGGATTACCTCATCACTTGTGCCCATCCCTTTTCTTGTTGCACTAAAGAGCCGTTTCATTCTCACTGGTCCGTATGACTTGTGTCCTCTACCGGTAAAAGCTTCTGAAAGGACCTCAAAGTTGTTCCTGGTACACAGTCTGCCCACTTTCTTATTGTTGCTTTTCACAAAAACATGGGCTCTGTAGTCTGAAAATGTTTCCCATGGCTTCAGCTGGACCTTATTGTGTTCTGCCTTTGGTGAGTTTATGTTTGCTTGCAGAAACAACAAGTATAATGAAATTTTAATGATGGGAAAAGACAACCAGTTCCCCAATCGAAGGGCTGATTGAGAGTTTTTGCATGGCTATATGAAAGAGTTAATACAAAAGACGCATCAAAGTGATATCATGTATAGATGAGGTTATAAAATATCCCCACAAAGGTAACCACATAAAGGGTATTATGCATAACCCACAGCAATTATTGGCATCTCTGATAAAGATGTGTATGAAGCCATAACATAATCAGACACTGAAATTAAAAGTCAACCTTTAATTTCAGGTTATTAAGAAATAATTTCCTGGAAAGACAAAAGAATATGTTATTCTACTAAGGTATAGTTGTGTTGATGTTTATAAGTCAGGCAAACTCTTCTTAGCTAAACCATATCTACATGAAGAATCCTGCTCTGACTTTAATCGCTCAATATCTGGAATAGTGGAAAACATGGACTGAATGCCTTCATCCACTTTGTCTATTCAAAAGCGACGCATAAACGCTGATCGTTGATTGGTCAAGATGGAAGTCCATCCTGAGAAATCGAGCTCAATGGGATAAATTCCAGACAAAGCACAGAAAGGAGATGAGAATCAAGAATTGTGTATGAAGGCTAGATTCATAATCAGCATTCTTTAAAAGCCATTTCAGTCACCAGATCTAAATGTTACTTAAAAACTGGTGGAGTGAGCCGATGGGAAGAGAGAATAAGCAAGAGTCCAGAACAAAATGTGTAAAAAGTCCAATCTGTCTGTGAGCTCCAAACATGTGAAATGTGATAAGACAAGACAAAGTGCTGTGCAAAAACAGCAAAAAGCCAGCGTACCAAAGGTTGGCAGGAAAAGAGGTTTATCACCTGTGAATAAATGTACTTTATGTTCAATGTGAGATCATGTAAGTGAAATTTATTTTAAGGTTTGTTCACCTTTCACCGAGGGTTGCCTGCAACACCGTGAGGAAACAACTTGTTGGGTTAACAGACTCTGACATTGGCCAGAAATAACATGTCAGGTAAAACAACAAAATTGTACGGATTGTAGACATGAAAATACATGTGAGAGAAAGAAATAAAAACCAAAACTGAGTCAGTGGAAAACAGAACTTTATCTAGAAGCATGTTAAATAAAAACATACCCAACTATAGTTTATGAAAAGACTTAAACAAAAGCAAAACAAATTGAATCAAGATAAATAATATTGACAAAACATCATTTATTGTCTTGTTTTCTAAAATTTAAGTGTTTTCTGTTTTGTCCTGTAAATTCTGAATCTAGGTTTCTTTGATATCTTTATGAAAGTTTGATTTGTTTTGCGTGTTTTGCCCCTTCAGGAGTACCGCAAGATATTATGCTGGAATCCCTCTTAGTTGTGTAAAAACAGAGACAGAAAGGAAGAAATGTGAGAGCTGTTTCACCTCAGCTCTGTGTATGTGCTCCACAGGCAGTCACACAGGGGAAGAAAGGTGAGATGTTCGCTTTACAGCTCTTACCTAATATGGGCTGAAATGTGGCAAGAAGTGAGTAACAGTGAGCCAAACAAAGCAAAACAAATGAACTCTTGTGTCAGGAAAGTTATTGCCTAAAAATGATTTGTGGGGCCGAAACAGCACAATGTGAAAACTTGAAGATCCTGAAATTAAAAAAGTGATCTTATTCTGACAAAGATATTTGAGTGAATGAAAAGTAAAGTAAAATTTTTTGAAACTCAAATTAACGTACATAAGGTATGTGGTGTTTTCTGAGTTTTCACTATTGTTTGTGACACAAAATTTCTCAATTTTCAATAACAAGCTATGCTTATTTGCTAAAATTGGTCAAATGTTGCTTTTTCTGAAATCATTTCATGTCATCTTGACGGGTGGACCTAAAGAAAACAAAAAAAAAACACTACTGTAAGTGGGTCTTTCGACTCTCCCAAGCTAAAATCAAAATCCAAATTTTTTCATAAAAATTGATAGCAGTTGCTAATTGAATGTTTTACACATTACCTGTGAGATTTCCTCCACTGGAGAGGTGAGGATTTTTGTCGTTTTGTCGAGAGCCAATCTGATTTGTAAGATGGCAATCCTCATTCGTCATTAATTAACCTTCCTGCTTTAACATGCCTGAGTCCCATGGCTTTAACTTACAGCCCACATGCAGGTCTGAGTTTTAAAGAGTCCACAAAAGAAGCTGACTCTGTTCACAGCAGGCTGGGGCCTCTTTGTCATCGTCTGCTCTCCCCTCAGGCGGGAAAGCTTCACTTTATAACTCAGCTGTTGTCACATTCTGGAGCCTCTCCTTTGCATGTCACACATAGCTCTAATTCACTCTGATCACGGGCTGCTACACGCCTCCCTCTGTGAGCTGAACCCCGACACAAGTTGGGTGAAGCTTATGGGGTTGGAGGCATCATGCGGGAAGAAAGCAGATTTTGTTATTTTGGCTCTCAGCTGGGTGCTGCGTTTCCTGGAGACTCCTGGAAGGGAAAAACCTCCAGAAATTTCCAGAATCTGATCCCATGTTTCCTTGTTGCTCATCAAAGTTTGCTAGGAGGAAACAGACCATCATTTTTATGTAAATGAAAAGCCTGGTGAGTAAATCCTTCTGGCTTCACCGCTGAGTAACATTGAGCTGCTGACTCAGACCAACTCCCCCCAAAAAAGTTTTCCACAGGTTTATCTAGTTGAACATATCATGTGTCAACTGATTCTCTCATCTTTTATGGGATGCCCCAAGGATTAATACTTAGCCCGCTCATTTTTTCCGTGTATGCATTCACGCTTTCCCCACGGTAAAATGACAACGAGGAATAAAGTTGATGCTGATAATGGACAATATTTGTACTTTAATTATATGAATCCAATTATCTCAAGATCTTTACAAATTAAGCAAGTTCAGTTTATATGTAGTTGGTAAGAAGTTATCAAAGAAAACACATTTGGTTGCATAAAGCCCTCAATTTGAGCAGGCATGTGGAGAGGAATCACTTTTAACAGGAGGAAACTTCCAGTTGAACCGAGCCTGGTGTGAGCGGTGATTGCCTGCTGCAAATAAGAGACTCAAAAAACAAGAAGAAGACACAGAAACGCTAAGGTACAAGTTCTTTATGTAACTAAGAAAATCTAAAAAGGTACAGAAGTCACCGCTGCTTCAGCTTTATTTCATTCACAACTGAAACAAAACAGTTTTTAATACCTAAACCCACAACAAATGAAGGTGAGGCTGTAAACAAAGGAAAGCCACTCGAAACCAATCAATGAATCAATAAATAAGTAAAACAGATGCTCAAACAAATGTTTCCTGAATCAATGGGGGAAAAGGATTTTTTTTAAATCGCATCAATTGCTTTTGTCCACTGAGGAAGAATAGAAACAATGAACAATAATAACATTTAATCCGTTAAAATTAGCAATCCAGGTCAACCGTGAACCCAGTTGTCTGACACTAAGACAGAATACAGCCGACATTTTTACTCAGAGAGTTTGACCCTACCAATATCATTTAATGAACACAGGAATTAAAAGTATTGCGGCAGACATCCATGTAACGCTATGGAAGGGCTGCTTGACAGAAGCATTTCGATAGAGAATATAATCCTGTTGGCGATAAGCAAAAGGTCAAAACTAAAGGTCGTTCTATCGTAGCAGCAGAATGACCAACTGAAACAGTAATTTAAACCTGAGTTATCTTTTACTTCTACAGGAAGCAGATCTCAGAGTGCATATTTGAATAAAACGTTTGTGGTCCGTGTCCATGCTCGCCTCTTTGGGGCCAAGCTGCATAAGGTGGGCTGCAGGCGGGATAAGCATAAGTGGTTCACAGCTGGTGTCTGGGGAAACACGAGAGAAGGGTGGGGAGGGCCGGACGGCACGGGGAGGGGCTGTGGTGGATGAACTGAGGGGTGGGGGGAGTTGCAGCCATGGCGACTGATGGAGGAGGAAGTAAACAGATGTCCACAAGCTGGCAGACAGGCCCAAAGTGGCCTTGCCACTGAGAGACAGGTGGACGTCCAGAAACACAGTGGGACTGCAGAGCGACGGCGAAGCCAACATGGATGCCCGTCTACAACAGCAACAGTCGAGTTTCTCATAAACAAATCTGTTGCTGTTTCATTTGGAGCACATAACATAAACAAGATTTAAATTTTTGTTTTGGCGTAGATGAAATTAGAACCCCATCCTCACCGCCAATGCAGATACTTTTGCTCACTGTAAAGGAGCATTTTAAGTAAGTATAGTCATGTTTTTTGTAGTGAAGAAAGAAAAATAAAAGTTTTATTACCACTTGATATTTTTTTACACTTTATGAACCATAAACCTCAGTATTGTATTGGGATAGACAAACACAAAATAGTCCATATGTGAAGTGGAAGCAGACACAAATCTGAAAAATGCAGCAAGTTTTAATATTTTTCTCGCATTGACTCTGAAATCCAGTGCCTCTTATTTTCCTTCAAAATCAATAAATCGAGTCCACATACGTGCAGTTTAATCTGAACATAAATCTATTTCTTATCATGGCGACATTTACTCTCATTTCAAATAAATTGCCAGTCAAAATCTCAACATGACTCTCTTCTCAGACAGGATGCTATGAGAAACTCCTTCATCCCAGCAGCTCTGATTAAAGTTACACCGTTTCTCTTGGGACATAACTTCAGCGTCTTGAGCAAAGTCACAAGTTAGGATTTAAAACTTTCACAAGACCAAATTTAATCCCCTTTAAGCTGCTATTTCTGAGTCCTGGAAGACAAGGAGACACAAAGTCGCCGTCCCTCTGCAAAAAATGTCAACATGACCCTGAGCAAGGCACTTCAAACCCAGCTGCTGTGAGATGTTATGGATAAATGGGGGGGGGAACTCACTATCCATATGTGATGGAAACAAATAATAAATTTAGAGTATAAGATATATAAATTGTTGTGCTCTTGTAACAAGGCAGCCTTTTGCGATTGGATTTTACAGTGAGGATGAAGGGTTGAGGCAGAGTCAGGTGGAAAACAGCAGCAAAATCAATAAAACTTCACAGGTGAAACTGCAGCCTTAAATAGTCCCAGCTGTGACGGACCAAACCACCTTTAATTCACAGGGGAATCTCAATTCATCAATCTCCACCTATTTAATTAAAATACCTTTTACTAAATACAAACATTTCCATTTACTTTTTATAAATATTTTATGTTTTACCCTTACACCATAAGGGTGTCGAGTTTAGTCGAGTTTGCATCCATAGAAGGTTTACCTGTTACACTCCTACTGTGTTATATGGAACAAAATACCTACTGCTATTTTTATTCCCACTCACCCTCACAATCACACAGTTTAAAACGTTGTAGATGTAGCATTTTAATGGGCTTCTGGCACAAGGCTCCGTACACCTCTTTCACGAAATTTCGAGCTGGGACTCCGCCGTCCCCAAAAATACTTTTAAAAGTGCTATACAGTGATTTAAGTAAAAATAGTCCCAGCTCTGAAAATAAAAATAAATAAAACATTGAAAGTGGACTACAATGAACTTATGGTTCTTGACTTGGGAGATATGGCTCACTGCCCAGGGTGGCATATCCTGGTGAGAGGCTATGAAATATTGCATGTCTGTTAAAGCATATTTTTATTTATCTAAATAGACTTATTAATTGAAACACATTCTTGTCCTTGTAGGACATCCAGGACAGGACGCCAGTCCATTAGAGAGACACACAGGACAAACAACCAACCGTAAGATCAATGAATAAAAATGTAGAAATTCAAAGATTCTTGATAAATGATGATTAGTAGTAATTGATTAAATAAAAGGTAAAATGAAACAGTTTAATTTTGTTTAGCAACAACAAATTTAAAAAAATCAAGTTTTTGAAGTGAGTGTAGACTTTTAATTTTTAATAACTAAAACAATTAGCAAAAACAAGCACAACAAAAACAAACTTATGTTTAGATTGTATTAGCACAAGACAAACAACTATTTTAGATGTATGCAGAGTTCATTAACACCAATTTGATATAAAAACAGTAAACTGCTTAAAAAATAATGTCTGATTTATGATACGGTAAGAATTGTGATATGATCTCCGCCTAAACCAAGAGAAAGTGGATTTTTTGTAGAGATATTGTTGATAAACAGTAAAACCTTCCGAGCAAAGTTAATTTAGTTTAGTTTGCATTCATGCCAAAAATAAATGAAGTACCAGACAGAAAATTTACAGTAGAGGAAAATCTATGCACCTTTTCCAGTAAGTGGTTATAATTATGTCTAACATTTATAAAAATGATGGTTAATTGCAAGACAAGTAATAAATCAGGGCAGCAAATCATCCTGAGTTACAGGCAGTTTGAAATACCTTTTTTGTTTCTTTAAGGACGTGCTTTTGTGAAGCCGGACAGCAGCATGGATCCTCATGATTCACTGTTAAGAGACGAGTAGGACGGCGATGTGTTAAAATGTGCCGCCATCATTAAACAAGGCCTTACCGGTTACCATGGAAGCTCATTCACAGGCAGAAAAAAAAAGGCTTCAGAGGCTTATTGTCATTTAATCAGCCACTTCACCGAATCCATGATGAGTAACAAGGGATGACATCAGGTGATGAGTCGTTCATAATGAAGCCTGGTCCTTATCAGAGACACAATGTCACCATAAAACATGTTGAATCTCACATTCCTGTTCTCCTCTTCCTTCCTATCCTTTACTCTTCTTTGTCTTTTATACATTTGTTTATTTATACAGTTATCTCAGTGATACATGTGGCAGCATGTGGGAGTCTGAACAAATTTATCTTCATGTTTCAAGTGTGGCTCAGACTGGCAGGGGTTTTGTAGGAGGGTGGCCCAGAAGACAATCCAAAAATATAATGCAAGACCTGCGTTCTCTGTATGGCTCGTTTAAATCTCCATGTGGGCAGCTACCATTTTGCTGTCTCAAGCAGCTTTGTCTGCTCTGCAGATTTTCTAATGAGGGGCTTTTGGAGGAGGATGACAGGGCACTCTGTCCGCTCTGTCAGGGAGGAGGGGCTTTCAAAATAAACCGGCGACGCGCTGTTCATGGATACACTTAATGCCAGATTCCCCCCTACTCAGATGCCCTGCTGGCAGCTTGGCAGCAGTATTAGGATGGAGAAGGGTGGTATTAGTCTGAAACTCTCATTATGTCAGATACGCTGAAAACCTGTAATCCAGGCTCCAAATGATAGGGGAGGAATTAAAAAAAGAAAGAAAGAAAAACTCGGCAACAAGGCTGCAGGACTCAGAGTCTCTTTGTTTGTACAGTGTGGGGCACAAAGTCTGGAGCTTCTGGCCTCTTTATGTAGCAGCAGAAAAACAGGAAACAGCAGGAGAGATTTGTTGAAACCTGCAAACAAAAATGAAAAGAAGACGAGTGTTCGTGATTCAAGTAAGACTGAAAGTAAATATTAGTCCCTAAAAGTTTAGTTGCTTAGTACAGAAAAAGAAAATCTCATAGAAATCTCAGCAGACAGTACCTTTATGTTACAGGTATTTTATGTGAGTGTTGCTCAACTGTTGCTTGAAATGTAGACAGTTGTTTAAATCTTTCAGGTCAACAAAACTCCTAAATGTCGAGTGTAATGTATCCTGCTGTGTTTTATTGTCGAGGTGAAAGCAACTGAATCAAGAATAATGAGTACAAAAGGTAGCAAGACAAGCAAACAGAGGTCCTACCAGTACACTGAGGAAACAAGCAGAGTGGATATACTGGGAGGTATTGACTTGCCTTGACTAACAATAGAAAACAGAATGAGAAGCTTTTACAGAAGCACTGGGGACATCATGAGGGCACAACAAGAACAAGAACAGAAGTAAAACTCAAGAAAGCATCACAGCTGTCCTGGTCTCTGCATCTCTTTGTACTTCTGCAGTTTTTGATCTGTGTCCACTTTTCTTTTTCAGTTATAAAAAGGACTTGATTCCCCAAAACAGGATTTAGAACGACAATCAGTACAAATATGGTGTCATATAAACTCTAGTACTAGTATATTAGGTCACATTTTAGACTTTTGTTTTTGTTCAACTCCATAATTATCAACAATTACTGAACTATCAGGAGAAATGCTTTAGTTTTAAAATCCTGAGTACATTTCAGAGCTTCTATCAGGTAAAAACCATGCAGACTCCTTAGATCATCAGAGACCTTCATACTGTTTTACACTTGCTTCTGTGCATATTTACCAAAAACACCAAGACAGTTTAAAGGAAGAAAGTTTTGATGCATTTTTATGGTCCAGTCCGCATCCAAATCTACTATGGTGCAGCAAATATATAAAAAAAACATTAATTTCATAAAAATTCTGACTCAAAATCATGATCATCTTTCTCTATAGGTTTTTCAAATAAAATGTCAAATTAAGGCTCCCTCTCCTCTGCCTAAATATGGGTCGATTTCCACCATAAATCTGTTTTTTTTTTTAATCATTAAATTTAAAGACTTATTTTCTGTTTTTGCAGTAGTGTATATGTCCTGCTGAAATTTCTTGACATTTTTCAGCAACCACTGACTATGAGAACAGGTCTTTAGTAAATTAAACTTAAATATCCGACTATTTGCTAAAAGAAAAGGGGTGAAAGAATGTTACAAGTCTGCCCTCTGCTGGATGCTGTCAGCGGTGCAGAACAGCTGCATCGACAGGGAGTTCAGTCAAACAAGAATGATAGATTCATACTGGATGTTTTTATTATTATTATTTATTTTAAAAAGCCTATAGTCTTTAAATTTTAATTTGTCCAAAGACAGAAGGTGCTCGTGTTTTTGTCCTTTAGCAATAAATGGTAGAGGTTAATTTGACTATATGTTTCTGATTTAGAGAGTTGTATAAAAATGAAATTATTGACTAAAAAACTGCTTGGAAGTTCCTTAAATGGGTGTTATGCATTTTCCAGGCATATAGTCCAGTTTTACAGCACAGTTAAGTAACTATTTGTTACCTTTATTTGTTAAAAGTGATGCACTTTTACATATAGATTTGAAACATATTTATATACCACATAGAAAAATTAGAAATTTAACTTCTTAATTTGATGCCTTGAAATTGTGCCTATAATGAAACGTTTTCTCTTTTCGACACGCCTTCTTCAGCACGTCATTGTAACGCTTGTCAAGGTGCCGTTATTGTCATAATGAAAAAAAAAAAACAAAACATCAAGTTATATTACAACCGCAATGCCTTAGGGTTAGGGTTTAACACTTTTTGCATTTTTTATTTTTCTTTACATTAAATCAACACAGATGAAATTTGGTATAATTTTTTGCTAGCTTTTTCGTTATTTTCAGTCAAAAACACAAAGTTATTTGGAATGACTGATGCTGAAAGTTGTTTCGGAAAAACATCAGGATTATTTCTGGATTACTGATTTCATTTTTACTGGACAGGTTTAAATAAATATAATAATATCATTATTGTTGATAGTTTGTCTTTTGCAGGAGTACTGGTTGTAGTTCAATAACGTATTGCTTATTTAATTAATTGTTTCATTTGATGTTACATTTTTAAAATTACAAAAATTTCTACTTGTGTGCTAAATTTGAAAAAGCAGATGAAAATGTTACAAATACAATATTTTGTATTATTAATATTATCAGTAATAATAGTAGTATTATTTAGTAGTAGTAAACAGATTTTATTAGTTGTAATTACTTACTAAATGATTCATAAATCATTCGATCATTTCACAAATTCATAAAATATCATCACTTTGATTTGCTACAATAAAAACAAACAAAAACTCTTCTTCACGTGGTCCACGAGTACGTTTATTGTGAAAAGTCCATGCAACCGGAAGTGTCCCAGGCAACTTTCCCAGCTGGTCTCAGACAAAGCGGAGAGTGGGTTATGGTAGGAGAAGAAGCGCATCGACCTCCGGAGAGCTGCTGCTGCTGCTGCTGACGGGGACTGAGAAGATGTCTGTGGACGAGGTGTACGTGTTCCGGCCCTTCAAGCTGATCGCCCTGCTCTGCGTCTTCCTGGCGCTGTGCCTGGACGTGGTGGCTCTGCTGAGTCCAGCCTGGGTCACCGCCGAGCATTTCTCCCTGTCTCTCTGGGAGTCCTGCTCCCAGTCCGAGGCTCGGCAAGCCGCGGAGGAGGCTGCGTGGAGCTGCTTCTCCACCCTCACATCTGGTAGGAGGAGGAGGAGGAGGAGGAGGGAGAGGCTTTTGTTTGTTGTTTGTTTCTCGCGCCTGCTGTGTTATTTTACGGAGGTTGTTGTCTTTAATTTTCTGGTATGGCTTGGAGCTTCTGGTGCTGAACACACCTAATATAATCAGAATGTTGGCGCAAGAAGCCTCTAAAAAATAGAGGGCAAGACCTGAATAATGTTGTTTGATGGGAAAAGGTGTGAACTCGTTACTGCTGCTCATTTAGGCAGCCATTTGGTGTTCTAGTTATCAAAAATGCCACAAATCTGTAATGTTATTTACTAAATGGATAGTTAATCTCACCTTTTTTTATTTTAAAAAAGATGCAAGTGTGACAAAATCCCTGTCATCTTATTGGTGTAGTTTTAAGAAAAGTAAATTTGTCTTCCCAACATTTCAGTGTTAAGTTATAAAGAAAGATCTCAACTCAAGTAACATCTTTACTGTTCCTCTAAGAAATCTAAGTTGCTTCTAAGAGCTCCTTTGGCCAGGTGAAAGTAGCTTTATCTGGTTTTAGGAAGAGACAGTAAAGGTTGAATTGAACTTTTGGTACATTTATTTAAAATCTTGATTGTTGTACATTGTTTTTCTGTAATTTTAGTTTGTGTTTTAGGAAACTTTTAAGTGAAAGGATAAACTGTACCAGGGACACATTTCTGCAGCTCAGTTTTTAAAAGCCGAGTTGTCCATGTCAATTTTAATCAATATCTCTTGACAAAAAAGTACAGATATGTCTAGTAGAGGTTACTTTGACTGTGTGTGTGACTATGTGTTTCTGATTTAGTGAATTGTATAAAAATGAAATTATTGAATGAAGAACTTTTTGGAAGTTCCTTAAATGGGTGTTATGCATTTTCCAGGCATATAGTCCAGTTTTACAGCACAGTTAAGTACCTATTTGTTACTTATCTGCCATAAGTGGTCTCTAACTATTTAAATTAGAAGCACAGGCAACATTTAAAAAGGTAAAACTAAGACAAAAGGATTGGAAGTTGACATAAATTGTATTCAGCATCTGATGTTAGCAACTAGCATTGCTAGCTTTAGCAGCTGTTGCTGTCTTGGTGTGTTCTCCCTGGAGAATATAGATCCTTATTTTAAATCTTAAATTTGTCCACTATTTCCAAGTAAATCAAGCATGGCCCATGACCCTCATTGTGTTTTTCTTTTTTTATTTATTCTTACTGGACAGCCACAGATTAGAGCCGACAAAGCGATGTACCCGCTGATTTTACATTGAATTCCTTAAAGAAAACTCCACCATAAACATCTCTGGCACATTAAACTCCAAAAACTAAAAGGCTTTAAAGTTGTTTAAATTGTCACGTTCCACATCCTCCTCCTTTTTGGCTTCAGCGGGCCCAAACCTGGACTTGTTAAGTCAACATCCAACACCAGTTTACCTCACAATCCTCTCCAGAAACGAACAGGGACCTGCAGCCTGCGGTGACTGATTTCCCTCTCACACTGTGGAATGTGTCGGCGTGAATAGGAGGCGGGCCTACTGCTTTGAGCTCATTAAAACAACAGTGGAGTGGGGTGTGTGGGGGTCAAAGGTGGAGATCTGCAAAAGGCAACAAAGGGTGATCATCCACATGTCCTCACCCAAAGGTTCTTGGACTTATTTACTTTTGGAGTGACGTCATTGTCCTAAAGAAAATAACATGCAGGTGACTGGACTGATTAAAAACGATGTTAGAAAAGACTAGAGAAACATGCTTGTAATGTGAGAACGTCGTTTCTCCGTGTCCATCCATCCATCCATCCATCTTCTTCCGCTTATCCGAGGTCGGGTCGCGGGGGTAGCAGCTTCAGAAGGGAGGCCCAGACTTCCCTCTCCCCAGCCACTTCTTCCAGCTCCTCCGGGGGAATCCCGAGGCGTTCCCAGGCCAGCCGAGAGACATAGTCCCTCCAGCGTGTCCTGGGTCTTCCCCGGGGCCTCCTCCCGGTGGGACGTGCCCGGAACACCTCACCAGGGAGGCGTCCAGGAGGCATCCTGACCAGATGCCCAAGCCACCTCAACTGGCTCCTCTCGATGTGAAGGAGCAGCGGCTCTACTCTGAGTCCCTCCCGGATGACTGAGCTTCTCACCCTATCTCTAAGGGAGAGCCCAGCCACCCTACGGAGAAAACCCATTTCGGCCGCTTGTATCCGCGATCTCGTTCTTTCGGTCATGACCCAAAGCTCATGACCATAGATGAGGGTGGGAACGTAGATCGACCGGTAAATCGAGAGCTTCGCTTTTTGGCTCAGCTCTCTCTTCACCACGACGGACCGGTACAGCGCCCGCTTGACAGCAGACGCTGCGCCAATCCGCCTGTCGATCTCCCGCTCCCTTCTTCCCCCATTCGTGAACAAGATCCCGAGATACTTAAACTCCTCCACTTGGGGCAGGACACCCCCCCTGACCCGGAGAAGGCACTCTACCCTTTTCCGGCTCAAGACCATGGCCTCGGATTTGGAGGCACTGATCCCCATCCCGGCCGCTTCACACTCGGCTGCGAACCGATCCAGCGAGAGCTGCAGATCACGATCTGATGAAGCCAAAAGGACCACATCGTCTGCGAAAAGCAGAGATGAGATCCTGAGGCCACCAAATCGGATCCCCTCAACACCTTGGCTGCGCCTAGAAATTCTGTCCATGAAAGTGATGAACAGAATCGGTGACAAAGGGCAGCCCTGGCGGAGTCCAACTCTCACCGGAAACGAGCCCGACTTACTGCCGGCAATGCGGACCAGACTCTGACACCGGTCATACAGGGACCTGACAGCCCGTATCAAAGGGCCCGGTACCCCATACTCCCGGAGAACCCCCCACAGGGCTCCCCGAGGGACACGGTCGAACGCCTTCTCCAAGTCCACAAAACACATGTAGACTGGTTGGGCGAACTCCCATGCACCCTCCAGGACCCTGCTGAGGGTGTAGAGCTGGTCCAGTGTTCCACGACCAGGACGAAAACCACACTGCTCTTCCTGAATCCGAGGTTCGACTATCCGACGGACCCTCCTCTCCAGGACCCCTGAATAGACCTTGCCAGGGAGGCTTAAGAGTGTGACCCCTCTATAATTGGAGCACACCCTCCGGTCCCCCTTTTTGAACAGGGGGACCACCACCCCAGTCTGCCAATCCAGGGGAACTGCCCCCGATGTCCATGCGATATTGCAGAGTCGCGTCAACCAACACAACCCTACAACATCCAGAGCCTTAAGGAACTCCGGGCGGATCTCATCCACCCCCGGGGCCTTGCCACCGCGGAGCTTTTTAACCACCTCGGCGACCTCGCCCCCAGAGATTGGAGAGCCCAACCCAGAGTCCCCAGGCTCCGCTTCCTCAGTGGAAGGCATGTTGGTGGGATTGAGGAGGTCTTCGAAGTACTCTGCCCACCGGCCCACAACGTCCCGAGTAGAGGTCAGCAGCACACCATCCCCACTATAAACAGTGTTGGTGCTGCACCGCTTCCCCCCCCTGAGACGCCGGATGGTGGACCAGAATCGCCTCGAAGCCGTGCGGAAGTCTTTCTCCATGGCCTCTCCAAACTCCTCCCACACCCGAGTTTTTGCCTCAGCAACCGCCCGAGCCGCATGCCGCTTCGCCCGCCGGTACCCATCAGCTGCTTCCGGAGTCCCACAGGCCAAAAAGGCTCGATAGGACTCCTTCTTCAGCCTGACGGCATCCCTCACCGAAGGTGTCCACCAACGGGTTCGAGGGTTGCCGCCGCGACAGGCACCGACAACCTTGCGGCCACAGCTCCGATCGGCCGCCTCGACAATGGAGGCACGGAACACGGTCCACTCAGACTCCATGTCCCCCACCTCCCCCAGGACGTGTTCGAAGTTTTGCCGGAGATGGGAGTTAAAGCTCCGTCTCACAGGGGATTCCGCCAGACGTTCCCAGCAGACCCTCACAACACGTTTGGGCCTGCCAGGTCTGACCGGCTTTCGCCCCCGCCACCGGAGCCAACTCACCACCAGGTAGTGGTCAGTGGACAGCTCCGCACCTCTCTTCACCCGAGTGTCCAAGACATACGGCCGCAGATCCGATGAAACGATGACAAAGTCGATCATCGAACTGCGGCCTAGGGTGTCCTGGTGCCAAGTGCACATATGGACACCCTTATGCTTGAACATGGTGTTCGTTATGGACAATCCATGGCGAGCACAGAAGTCCAGCAACAGAACACCGCTCGAGTTCAGGTCGGGTGGGCCGTTCCTCCCAACCACGCCCCTCCAGGTCTCACTGTCGTTGCCCACGTGAGCGTTGAAGTCCCCCAGCAGAACAAGGGAGTCCCCAGGAGGAGCACTCTCCAGTACCCCCTCTAAGGACTCCAAAAAGGGTGGGTAATCTGAACTGTCGTTCGGCCCGTAAGCACAAACGACAGTCAGAACCCGTCCCCCCACCCATAGGCGGGGGGATCCTACCCTCTCGTTCACCGGGGTAAACCCCAACGTACAGGCGCCGAGATGGGGAGCAACAAGTATGCCCACTCCTGCCCGACGTCTCTCTCCCTGGGCAACTCCAGAGTGGAAGTATGTCCAGCCCCTCTCAAGGAGACTGGTTCCAGAACCAGAGCCATGCGTCGAGGTGAGACCGACTATTTCTAGCCGGAACCTCTCGACCTCACGCACTAGCTCCGGCTCCTTCCCCACCAGAGAGGTGACATTCCACGTCCCAAGAGCCAGTTTCTGCAACCGAGGATCGGACCGCCAGGGTCCCCTCCCTTGGCCGCCACCCATCACACAGTGCACCCGACCCCTTTGGCCCCTCCCACGGGTGGTGGGCCCATGGGAGGGGGGGCCCATGTTTCCTCTTCGGGCTGAGCCCGGCCGGGCTCCATGGGTAAAAGCCCGGCCACCAGACGCTCGCTTATCCTTTTATGGTTTGGGTCAGAGCGCAAGGCTTGGTTAGATTGTTATGGCCCAGTCTTTAAAAAAAAGCAGAAAAATAGGGTAAACGTGCAATTTCATCCGCCTGCGGTTGTGGAGGTATTTTCAGGAAAAATATGTTACGATGGAAAGAATGTCTGAGTTTTACTTTTCTGTAAGGAGCAACAGCAGTTTGTTTAGAGTAGACGATTGAAATTTTGTTGTACAAGTCACCAAGTATGACTGAAAAAAGGGATTTGCTCCATCATCTTTTTTTCCCAGATGATGGAGCTTTAAAACGAAATGTCTTTTTTTATTTGTAATGTGTTTTTTTTGTTTTGTTTTTTTTTCTAACTAAAAAACCAAATCTTCAAGTAGGAAGTCCTAAACTTGTTAATTTCCACGTGATAGTTGCAGTTGTGCTACGTTTTCACAGACGTGAAACTTTCCCACGTTCACTCCTTCAGAGCCATCTTAAAAGATACAATTCTTTTTGTGCACCAGCCCATACACAATCCTCCACAGGTTCAAAGCTAAAGAAGCTTTAGCAAACTTTAACATTTTTCACATTCCTGCTAGAGGATATATTTGGACTCAACCTGGCTGGATGAAGAACAGCAGTGGAGATATTTCTCCAGAGATTTCTGCTACATACACATTCAGACATATACGGCGATTCTAGAAGCTTAAAATTTTCCTAAAGGCACTGTTGTTCCATTAAAACTTGCATTAAAAGTCTGTCATTATTTACCAAATGACACTTCATGACAACAGTCATAAGCATTCATGAAGACTCCTTCATGTTCATGACAGGTTTTGTCATGCTTAGGACGGTCTCGTATCAATCTTATGCACACCCCTTCACTTAAAGTGTTACCCAATATCCTGTTTTCCTAATATTTTAATTGCATTTAAGTAAAATGTTGAGAACCCTGCATCAATTACCTTCTCTCCACAGTAACACCCTACATTGTGTTTGCGGCGTTTTACTCGTGTTCCTGATTCTCTCCTGCAGGCTTGAGTCTGTTCTGCTTTGTTCGGTTCTCTGTGTAGGATTAGCACTTCCTTTGTGCTGTTTGACACAACGCTTCAATTCAGCCGCGTTGCGCTCTGAACCAGGTGTTTTGTTGTCAGAGTGGGATGCTCCTCTCTAACCTGCTTGTGTCCTGTCCTGCAGACTGGCAGATCGCCACCCTGGTGCTCCTGGGGGCCGGCGCCATCGCGACTCTGGTGGCGTTTCTGGTGGCCCTCATTTCCCTCTGCTGGGGTACGAAGAGGCAGCACTACCGCATTGTGGCGGTGTTCCTCTTCACTGCAGGTGGGTCGGCCTTCACGACTCTCTTTGAGCGAACGCATTTGGGGAACGGAAGGGCCAACTGATTTGCATTCACCACAATAGTTTCCATGCTTCCACGTTTTCTTTTCTATGCTCTCATTAAACAGAAGCGATGCAGAAATGGAAAAAAAGAAAACCATCAGAATGAGGTTTGATGGTTGAGCTCATATTTTTGTGAGGTTCAGTCTGTAGAGTTGCTGCCGCTGCTTGAGCCAAGAAACAGCAGCCACAGAATTTCCAACTTTACCAGCTAAAGTAAAGTCACATTGAGACGGGGTGGGGGGAGTCATTAGAGACAGCTCACCCAGCATTGCTTCATACGATGGAGTCCTGCTTTGTGGAAAGATCTTTTGGGCCAAACCAAACTCTGTAGCCGAGGAGGGAGGATCTAAATCTGAAACGTGTAATTAGGAAGAATCATGAAGACACATTCTTAGATGAAGAATATAGAGACTGTAATAACTGAGTCATAACTCAAGCCTCATTTAGCTTAGCAGTAGTGAAACCCTAACCACTCACTATCACAGGACGTTACTCACCCTGACTTCAAGCAAAATAAAGTCAAATTATATAACAAACAGACGTCCAGCACACTACAAATAAACCTCAACAGTTTCAGAGTGTGAAGAAAACTTTATGCTTCCCAGCATGGAAACTTTATGACACGTTTATTATGTGCTACATTAAGTCCAGGGTCAAAAGTCTATTAATTCCCCCATTTGTACGCTGCAAAAACACAAAATCTTACCAAATAGATTTGGTCTAGTTTCTAGTGCAAATATCTTTGTGAACTTGAAATAAGACAAAACTAACTTACAAGAAACTTTTTAACAAGATATAGAGACTTGTTTTAGGTAAATAATTTCATAATATTGATGAAAAAGTACTTGTTCTATTGGCAGATAAATTAACTCATAACATGGGGAAAATGTCGTCTTCTAAGTGAAATAATTGTGTTTTTGCAGCATATGAGAGGAAAAAATATACAAAAGTTGGAGCTCTTTGGAAAACTAGTCAACATATGCAAAATTGAACTTTTTCACTAGATAAATCCCCAATTTCCTTAAATTTGGGAGATGGGTGATGAGTGATCTACATACATATGCATGTTGGCCGGAAAGTTCAACTTTGGTCTCCCGAAGCTCTTTCCTCTACATGTTTGTTGTGTCTCCTTCATCTAAAGTTGATAACTGCAAATAAAACTTCTTCCAATGATAGATTTCCTTTGACAACCAATTCTTCTATCTGAGCTGCAGATCTCTTCTAAAGCAACCATGGGATAAGCCTGTTAGATTAGGTGAGCAGTTCATATCCAACAGCAGCATACTCTTTACATTTTCAGATAACGTTAAGGTTCTCTGCAAGCTTTTCTAAGCTTGGAATGTTGTTTTATATCCTATCCTTACTTCAAACGTCCCCTGAGCTTCCTGCTTTGTTTCCTGGTCTTTATGATGCCGTTTGGTTGCTAATGTTCTCTGGCAAACCTCTGAGGCCTTCACACAACAGCTGGATTTATAGTGAGATTAAATTACACGCATGCTGTGGTGGAACTTCATTTTATCTATGGGTATCTGATTAAAGGGAGCAGAATATAAGTGGAGGCCACACTTCTCACATTTTTATTTGTTGAAAATGTTTCTGTTCTTTTAATTACGAGTGTGAAGGCGGTGAAAAGACTTTTGCTAAACGTACCCTTGAGCTTCCTGCCTTGTTCCATGGTCTTCATGATACAAACATAAACCATTTTTCAGCTTTCCACCATGTATACAGAGATATCGCAGCTTTCTCCACTTCTTCTGATGATAAAATTCCCAAATTCTTAGCAATTTTTCACATATAACATTACTCCAAGGTTGTTTACTGACCTGTTAACACTTAGCCTAATTAGCGAGCTGGACCGAAGGGGCCATCGTGACGCTCCTAGCTGTTTGTCCTTCAAAATGTTTTTGCAGCCACGACTCCAGCATGGCGTTTGTATAAAACCTGTAGAGAATTCAAACTGAAATAATTGGTCGAAGTTTTAAAAATCAAATAGGTTTCTTTGACTTTACTATGAAAACATTTGGTCATTGAACTTTCACAGGAATCTGAGCTCAAAGGCTGAGATCAGATTTCTGAAGTCTGCCTGCCGTTCCAGGCTTTTGGGCCACATATTTCACATATTACAATGCGAGTCTGTACTGAAACGCTCTGGATCCTGAGCTCAGACCATCACTCATCAGAAACATTTGGCACAGTTTGAAATCAACTACAACTGTGAAGAAACATGATCGGCATAAATATGGAGGCGAAAAAAAGCTTTTGCTGCCCGTATGAGCTTGGTTTCCTTTGATCAACCACAATTAATGGGGTGTTTGCAATGGCATCACAAGAAGAACCCAGCGGTCATCTTGGAGAGTAAACAATGGCCGTAACTGTGGCAACACATGCAGGAAATTTAGAGAAAGCAGGTTTTTAAAACAGTCGTTCAAAAAAGATGCGGTGGTTTCTAAATAAATGAAATCTAATTGATGGACTAAAACCCATAACTGATGCTAGTTAATGAGTGTTTAGGCTGCCAAGCATCTCTTACAGCAAGAGTTATGGCTTTTGCCAGTAAAACTCAAAACCACTTCAGTTGGGTAATGTTTGGGAAGACATGATTGTTGTTACTGGCAAAGGAAGAATTTCTGTTTGTTCTTTTTAACTATATGCTAATGGCCACTAGCTTTTAATTGATGAAATAAAATTTGTCACAGCTCAGAATTTGTATTTTTATCTACGCTGTTGCTCCAAAAGCAATGGATGGTAAGGAATTTAGGAAAAGGTACCAAAGTTCACAAATCATGTTTTAAATAGTCTACGTTTAGTCTAAACGCACTAAACTTGCTTATTGAACAAGTGCAAACGGCTACATGTCAAACTTCTCAGATTTTTACTTGCAAAACATTTTTTAAAACCACAAATCATCTACATTCTGGTTCACAATTATTCACCACTAATAAATAAAATACTCAATAAAATACGTAGAAGTTTGTCACAATAAGAAAATATGCTGGACAATATATTGTCCCAGAAGCTATTGCAATAAACGATAATATTGATTTTTTTTGATTTTTTTTATACCGTTTTCAAGTAACGTAAAGGCAACGGCGTAATAATGCAAGAACACATTCTCAAAGATTAATAAACTTTAAATTCTAAAGAATATTTAACACTGGAACTGGAAGACATTTTAAATATCCAAAACAACAGAAACAACAAATGGAGTAAATTAATCATTCTAAAAAAAAGCCAGAATGGAGGCTTTTATCATCCAGTTTTTTTGGTAGAAAGAGGAAAAACCATAAATCATGCAAATGGAAATTATTGAGCTTGTTCTGATATATTATGCGATTACTTGATTTATTGTTTATTGCGATGGGCCTGGTTGCAACTTGACAAAATGTGAAAGTGGTCAAAGGATAGCAGACTTTCTCAAGCCACTGTAAAACTGAGCAAAATGTAACTTTCTAACACTGAATGGCATTGAAAAGGAAGCTTTGTATTGTTCTCTCTCTGCAAACAGCTGCTACAAAGGAGCACTGTAGTCCTGTGGCTTTCCCTGTTATACATTTACTGCCAAGCGTGGGAATGCCGTGTTATTCCTTCCTGTGTGTAATTGCCTTAAGAGCCTGGAGAGAAAATGTCTCCATACAGACTCAGGAGTCCTCAGCAGAGCAGCAGCAGAAGGGCTGGATTGTTAAAAGCCTCTTGGCAGGAGGACTGTGACTCTGGTATTTATTTTCTTTCCAGAAATATGACCTCAGCTCACTCCGTAGGGCCTCAGTGAACACGGCCCGGGTCTCCACCCAGTCACCCAGGGCTGCGTCCTGTAGGAAGGAAAGGTGGAAACACCTTTAAAGTCCTCAAGAGTCGCCCAGCATGGCTGCGAAGGAGCGAGCATAGTGTGAATTCTTTTGGGTCTGAATGGTGGGGAGGAAAGGATGATTCATGACGTTATTGCAAAAACCTTCGCCCATATGTGAGGCGGAGATTAAGAGAATAATGGCTGATGTTTGCGACTCTTCGCACTTCTTTGCGTGAAAGAGCTGAACAAGCCTTATGTTGTGGGTGCTAACATCTGCTCTAAACGTTTGTCGCTGTCAGGGAGAAGCCACTTCAAGCAGGCCTCACTTTCCTCTGAGAAACCCGCAGAATCCACCATCTTTAGAAAACCTTTTTTTTATCTATGAAGTTGTAAGGTATGAGTAGTAATAATTCACAACACACCAAACTAATTTATTGAGTTCTTAAAGCCATTTTTGCTTTGTGTTGCAAGTATTGGCATCTTTCTTCACATTAGAGCTTTATTTTATTGGGTTTTTAGGTAACAAGCCAAGATGAAGCTTTGCATATTAGTGAAGTAGAGGGGAATTGATTTATGATGGTATTTATTTCACTCTTACCATATATTAAAATCAGATTTCTTTTGACCCGAAATAAAACCAACTGTAACCAGCTGCCATTAGAAGTACTATTTACACCTGTATACAATAATCCTAGAATTGTAAACAAATGTATAAATTGTAGTTTGAGAACATTGGTGGACAAAATGAATCACGAAGGTGCAGTTTTTAAAACCATAAGAAAATAATGACAATACCCTTGATATTTTACAGATAAGAACGGGTTAAAATTTGCACTTTTATTAATTTTTTTTATTGTTAAATTAATTTTACATCAGAGTACAAGATACATGGTAATGGTACATTTCATTAATGAATGAATATTAAAGTCTATGTGTGAAATTTATGGTTTTAAATATCTAGAGTTGTTGGAGACAAACTACTGTAACTGCAGCAAAAGAATAATCTGCACGGTATTGAATTGTGGCGATGAATCCAAATTCAGGCCGCACTATTCAGCGTTGCTTTATTTTTATATATACAATGCAGAAAACCAACGATCATTTTTTATTCACTTAACAGTCGTGAGTTAATTTATGTTGGTTTTCCATGAAACTCAATAAAATGCATTGACGTTTCTGAATTTAACTTAAGGTAAAGTAAATATTTAGTACATCAGAATATGATAATTTCAAGCATCAGAACAAATAAATTAATAATCATTAATAATCCATTGTATAAGCATGTTATGTTCAGTTTATTTTTGAAAAACATCCTAGCGGTTTTATCCATCAGATCCTGTTTATAGTCAAACTGTCAACTTTTAGTCATCATTTCAGCCTGGAAGCTGTATGTGTTCGCTTTCATGTTCTTGTTTAAACCAAGAATTGTTATACTTTGAATGGCTTCCCACTGCTAACGGTGCTAACATGTTACAGATTTTTAGTTTGAAAGATGGGAGGAAAAAAGAACTTCAAAACGGAAGGATTAATCCATAACCAGTGTTAGATTTTGAATTTGGAGAAAGGCATAAAGGCAGAGAGAAAGGAAAACTATCTAAACAATTAGGAAAATATCTGAATAAACTAAGTGAAAGACTTCAGTGAAACAAAAAAAGAAAAGTGGAGCACATATTCTAGATTGAGTATGGAAATGGCTGCATCGGTTAACAAAAACGCAAAGACAAAATGAGTTGACATTTTAAACAATATTTAGCACACTATGTCAGTAATTAACATGGTTAATATTAATAAATCAGCTTTCTGTTATTTCTAAAGAATGTAGATCCTTAGCTTGACTCTGGTTCATTTTCTGCTGAATGAATCACAGAAACGTCTCGACTCATCTTACATACCGTTTCCTTTTAAATATCCTCTTACGTCGCTGTGCTTCCTCTGATTTCATTCCTTGCTGGTTTTTTGAAAAATCCCAAGTTGGAGTTTGATTCCTTCTCTAACATCCTCCACACACAACCAGAGTGTGTTTCACTGACTGGGGAAAAAAAATAGGATTTCAACCAGTCTGCCACCAATAATGGCCAGTGGAACAGAAAATTTACCAAATTTGCTCACAAGCTTATTTAAAAAAAAATTTTATGCTGTTAGCAGAGCGCGACAGTCTGGCGACCTGTCCAGGGTGAACCCCGCCTCCCGCCCGGAACGTAGCTGGAGATAGACACCGGCAACCCTCCCGACCCCATTAGGGATAAAGGGTGAACAGAAAATGGATGGATGGATGGATGGATGTTAGCAGAGCACTTTAGGAAAGATTTTCCCTATTTTAAACCACATATGTGGGAACTCTACATTGCATTGAACAACCATTGTTGGTTTTTTCATGTTTTCCATTTTCTCTAATAAACGTTGTACAGTATGACTCCTAATCTATGCTGCTATGAATATGCTATTGTTTGCATTTCCCTGTGTAATCCCATTACATTACAGGCGTTGACTTTTAGGTTATGAAACAATGAGTCTTGTTTTTCTGGTTAGAAAATTCAATGCCCCAATAATATACAGTATATGGTTAGGAAGATAATTTTGTTGCTACATGTTAGCTTGACAACACAAATTTGTCAAATTCAAAACAAAAATTTGATTCTCAAACAACTATTTTATCGAAAATAGAAAATGTATGTGTTTAGGTTTTGAATTTTGCCTGTTTCATATAATACTGTCTGGTACATATCCTGCTGCAAGAAGCAGTTAGCTTTGCTAGTCGTGATTTTATAAAGTGCAGTTGTAAAATTTAGTAGGATTACTTATCCTACTAAATAATAATGTGTTTACTGATTATTTTTAACTATTAATCAGGTGAATAAGTTTCTTATTTTTGCGGTACAAAATAACTAACAAAACAATTTTACAATCAGCTCAGACATTTCAGTTTATGAGTAATGTAACGTGAAAGACTGCTTATAAAATCTTTGTTTATTAAGGAGCGTAATCTCATGATTGTCTTTCTGGTTGCAGTTGTTTTGCAGGCCTGTGCCCTGGTGCTCTACCCAATCAAGTTTATTGATGGAACGGTTCTACAGACCTATCATGAGTTCAACTGGGGCTACGGACTCGGCTGGGGAGCCACCATTTTCATGCTGGGCGGAGGGATACTCTTCTGCCTGCGGACGGACATTTACGAGGACGCCATGTACTAGTGAAATCCCTGCCACGCTGCTGAAAACGCAAACATAAACCCACAGAAACTTCTCTTTGCTCTGCACAGGGCCAGTACGTGAGCAGACCCCATGTCTCGTTTCTGCCTCCTGTCTTGCTCTTGCTGTTATTTTTAGACAGGTTGTGAAGGTGCTATTTAGGGCCGGGGCTGCGAGAATCGATCTCCGCCTCCATCCTGCAGTCACACTCAGCTGCCGGTGGCGTTTGGTGGAGGGGGCGAGGTGGCAACACTAAAGCACAGAGTTTTCTGGACTGGCTCGGACTGCTGGACGTTTCCAGGATGTTTATTGTTAGAAATGACACAGACCTGAATGTGCTGGGGCTGACTATTCACCAGGACTGACTGATCTCCACATTTCTGTTTTTTATTTTATTTTTATAGTGTATTTATGGCATAATTTCTCTCTTTCCTGATATTCAGTGTAAATTCCCCCTGTTTAAACTAAAACATGTCTAATAAGTGTAAATTAGACCATTTTTTTTAGATGTGTAGCCTCTGAAAAACAATCGCAGTAGTTTGTCCCATAAAATCTACAATACAAAATATTTCTGTGTGTTGTTTGAAGGAAACATTTTGACATATTTGTTACAAACTGTCATGACCGTACACCACAGAAACAAAACTACAAACCAGTTTAGAGAATAAGATTGCATTAACAAAAGGACATTTTCAGTGAGATTCCAGAGAAATGAAAAGAACCATAGATAATTGTTGTTTATAAATGATTTTTGTTCATTTTCCAGCCTTGCTAGCTAAATAGATACTTTTCCACAAAATTATTACAGATGCCAGGACTTTGGCCAGCTTGTGTATTAGAGGTATTTTGAGACTCCACTGAATTTGAAAGGGACAAAGAGAGATGTACATCAGCCCTCCGTGAGTTATCTGAATTACGTTTTGAATTTTCCCTGTGATTTGACACCAGAGGTCAAACACACTGACAGCTAGCAACTAATTTTTTATGTATTAATAGACAAATCCCTATACATTTTAAGAATGTCAACAAAACCAAAAACTGCAGGAGGAAAATGCTGGACCAGAAAACCTTTTTAAAGTTTAATTTTGTCATGATTACAGGCCATAGTCTCCCCTAGGATAAATACAACCACTTTCCTTCGAGTCTCCCCTTCATCTCTTTTTATTTATTTTTTATTTTTATCTAGGCACTGTCTGTCTCTCTCTCTGACTGCTGCCTATGGACTTCTGTTTAGCAGAGCTGAAACTAAGACATCAATCAATCAAATTTTATTTGTATAGCACATTTCAGCAGCAAGGCATTTCAAAGTGCTTCACATCATATCAAACACAGAAACACAATACAACATAGAATCAACAATCAAAACACAGCATTAAGTAAAGTTCCATCAATAAATTTGTAATTGATTACATTTCAAATACAATCCTAAACAGGTGGGTTTTTAGTCTAGATTTAAAGGAAGTCAGTGTTTCAGCTGTTTTGCAGTTTTCTGGAAGTTTGTTCCAGACAAGACAACTAAGACATCAACAGTCCCACAATGCAATGCGGTTGGATGTCTGTGCTCATTCCCATGACTACTTCAGTTAACACCTTAAACATGGCACCTTTAAAAAAAAGTAGTTTGTCCTTCAAATTCTGAAAAGTGTACAAAGCGGTTCTAAGTTATTACAAACTTTAATTACGTCTAGTTTGGAAGTATTGGAGTTTTACATTATTGTTGGAGGCAATAATTAAGTATATTTCTTTAAATTTCCAATCAGAAATACCCCATCTACAAATTATCTAATACATTCATGAAATCAATGTATAGATATTTTCTTTCTATTGTTCTTGGAATACTTGGAAGAAGACTAAAGTTGCTTTCACTATCTGGTTGCTAGCATAAAGTCAGCTTGCCAATATGTGAAATTCATTGAATTATCTACACTGCATGACACATTTGACATATTTTTGTAGTTTAAGACTTTACACAAACTCTAATTTCGTGTATCTGTATCCCTCTGTCTAGTGTAAACTTCCTAACTTTGTTAATACAGGTTCTTTAAAAACAGAAAAAAACCACAAAATTGAGATAATTTCATTACGTAGCTAACAGTTGTAACTAAACCAGTGACTGTTTAGATATGACCTTGGTTCACCTGAATCAAATGAAAGCTCGTTACCAGCTCCGTGAGAAGGCAGTTCAAGTATAAGGAGCTGTGTTGCAGCAGGTACATGTACTCCTGTTTTAGGGCCTAGAGGACTGGAGGTGGATGGCCCTGCTACAGACTAAACAACCCTGAGCCGCCGAACCACCATCATTATCTGGATCACATTCCTCAGAGGAAGGCAGAAGCTATTTAAAGAGGTACCATGGAACATTTTAATGTTCAGTACCACATTTTACAGCATTTTAACAATTTACTCATGGATTTAAATGGAAAATCGTTTCTTAAACAGCATTTTACAAATTCACTGACACACCTGGTAGCAAAGCCTGAAAATAAATCCCTTTTTATTGCTATGCTTCTCTACTAGTGAACCTTTTCACCACCCAATGGATCATCCTTCCTTAACACAGTTAAATTTATTTAAAATGTTTTAATTGTTGCTCTTACTAGAAAACATGAGACAAAATAAATCTCGAGAAAAAAACAATTATAGCAAAATCTAGATTTATTTCATGTGACTGAGGTCTAACTGTTGTATTCACAGCCAAATAGGCTTTAAAAAGAAACTGGAGGAAAATAAACGATATAAAAACAAACAAAATATATATCTAAGAAAGAAGTGGCAACAATTTATCCAGAATTTAATACAAATGAACCACTTTTATTATTATAATTAAAATTATTCTTTTAAAAAACAAAGAAAGTATCACATCCAAAAACCAGAATACATAGAAAAACTTTAAAAAAAGCCTAATTTATGATAAAGTGTCCAAATAAATGTATACAGCAGGTTAGGTGAGTAGTTTTGTTGTTGTTGTTGTAACTAATTCATGACATGAGTATTGAAACACATCTTCTTGTTGAAATATGTTCTCTATGATTGCTCATTTAGAAGAGTGGCGTAGAAAATGGGCGTCTGTCACGTATTTATACCCCAACATAACAGAAAAAATTTTGAAAAAGTAATATTTATATAATACAAGTCGTAGGGGTGCATCTGCAGCCACGTTTGTTTGTTTGTTGTGAAATTACTGTATTTTTTTTAAAATAATTTTTAAAATAATTAAATATATTTAGTTCAAAAGTTGTATTTTTCTCTTCTTTTTTTTGCAACTGTGGTGAATAGTAAATTTAGTTTGAAGATTTTTGCACATTTTAACCATTGCGGCTGTAATGTGCCAGAAATACATAATGGACAAATGACAAAATAATTACAAAATAATTTTTAGAAATCCTATTTTCTTTAAGCAAGTGCGTTTACATTTATGGTGCGATTTAAGATGTTAAAAATTTAAGGTAGCATTCTTCCCGTGTCTGGTGGAAAAACGGAAAACATTGTCACACTTGAGCGGGCTGGTGAAGGCAATCTGCTGCAGCTGAAAAGGGATAAAAAATTTCCCACAGCTGCAGCGGTGTGAAAACCGAACAGCTGCGAAGAGTATTTACACCAGAATCAACAACCCCAAGGGGGAAAGGAATCGAGATTATTTCACCATGTGGACTTGATAAATGGACTCTGTGAGTTGTGCGGTGCTGCTTTCTAAATGTATGATTTTATTTATTTATACAGGGCATCTCGTTGAGATCCAAGCTCTCATTTACAAGAGAGACCTGTTTTGATGAAAAAAAAGTTTAATTAAATTAGCTAATAACAAGAGTGGCTTTCATGAGAAGATTTCTCTTTTGGTTTTAAGAAATTTGTGTTGTTCCAAAGGAATCAAAGTGAATAGTTTCAGATCCTGCTTTAGTGTGTCACATAAAAGCAGCAGAGTGAGAAAATGCTTTTTCTTTTTCAAGTTCTGACCTTTACTATTGGAAAACCGAAGGAGAGCAAATCCTGAAAGTGTGGCCTGTGACTGGAAAGCTTTATAGATAAAAATGTACCAATGCATTACCAAAAAATATAAATTACAGTGAGTGAAAGCCTTATAACCTGCTGAACTTTACTGCACCATGATGGACAGCATCCATACATATGTAAGCAGGCGGTGTGTGCATTTATATAAACATCACAATAATCGAAGCAAGGCAGGAAGGTTGTTAAAACAAGATGCTTCCTAGCACTTTAGCTAGTGCTAAAGATGCTTCCTAGCACTTTAGCCTCCTGGAATCTTAGAAATGTGACTTAAAGGTTAGAGATGAGGCGCTCTAGGCCATCCACATGGTTCAGTTTTTACAAATTATGACTCCAGGCAGTCTATATAAAGCATGATTTGATGACATTAGTAAAGAACAGATTGTAATTTCATGTCAGAGAGCAAGTTGAGCATTTTTAACATAGCAGTGATCAAAAACATTAAGCGTCCTCCTACTCCCACGTGTAACCTTGTTTGTCCTTGAACTATGCACATTCATTATCTGCAGTCGGTTTTCTTTTAATCAGCAGCAGAGGGCTGTAAAATGCATCATCTCACTACAGTGATCCGTCTTAAAGGTCAGTGGTGGGAATGCCTGTGGGCTTTCACCCTCAGGTTTCTGCCCACACAGATACTCCCACTTCTCTTCTATATCTCTGAGTACAGAGAAATCATAAGAACAACATGAAATGTCTCAACAGAGCCACAGTTCCTGTGTGCTGGTAGAAAAGCTAGTTGCTAAATTCCCAGGTGACCAGACTCTTTTCTAAGTGCACTTAGTGGCTGTTATATTTAACAGCAGCCATAATAATGGTAGTATTCTTCCACCTAGTGGTCAGATGAATGTGATGTCAAGTTGTCTAGCATAAACCATGGCATACATACAAAGCCACTTTTGGTCAAATGCAGATTGCAATTTATCAAAATTAACAGCTGGTCTTGGGAGAAAAACATTTGTTAATGTTCTTTTCTTTGTTTCTACCATAGCTTGAAAAGGTACTCTGTATATTGTTTTTTGTATTTTTTGTTTTTTAATTGTATCTACTTCTGCTCATTTTGAATATATTTTACTAGACAGTGTTTTCTTTATCAACAGAAAATAAGCAGAACCACTACAGCTCCGCAGCAAATGGGATAGACCAAATCTTTTAAGGTAGGAGGTGAATCCTGCAAAATCCTGTTAGTCAGAATTTGAAGGGAGTCTGTCCTGTGAAGATTAGCCTGGCCCCTGGGTGCAGTAACCAGCCAGGCCCTGCACGCTTTCACCCTGCAGGGACAGATTCCAGTTACTGAACCCGGGGGTCAGAGACACATCGGCTCTGACATGCTGTCACCTGAGGGAAAAAAATATTGCTTTACCCAAGCATTTATGTTAGGATTTTCTGAAAATAAGCACAAAATCTAAAGACCAGACCTGAAGTAGTCCAGCGCTGCGGATCCTCATGAAGATGAGAGTCAGCGAGCTGTGAGGCTGATGAACTGACTGAGCAGCAACACCTGGGCTGTACATTACGCTCCTACCAATCTATTATCAAGATTGGCTCCGCCAAAATTACACATTAACCCAAATAACTTTACTTGCTTCTCTTCTACTATCACCACTCTGCAGCCCCCAGGGTCCCATTTAACCTACATGTGTTCTTACTGAGGGCTGTGAATGGTACAAATCCTGCACTCAAGTAACTTGTGTTATCTCTTTAGGTGTAATAAAACTATCTGAATATCTTGCATAATATTCCACTTTGTGTTACAGCATCTAGATAAGATGAACCGCAGTGTGAGCACAATTCTTATCCACAAACTCTTATTACCATTTATCTAAGTCCATAAATAAATCCATGCCTAGGCAGAGATCAGAAGAAAAGGGCTGTGTGAACTTGACAGCATTGGTGTGGGAAGCAGTCAGCTGCCATGGCTGACCTTGAGGATGTCAATGAATGCTGGATCAAACACAGAGCTGTGGTCAACCTGCTGCCAGATGGGTATTTTCTCAACAAGAGAGAGAGCGTATCATGCAGCAAGCAGGTTTGTGCTGGATACGTATTTGAGATGCATACAGGACAATCCTCTTGAATCATTATAGTATTTTGTAATCTCCCAGTTTTTCAGAGAGTTCATGTTCACTTAGGTTCCCTGGACATTTGGAAAAGAGCAAATATTCCACCACATTTAACAAGGGAATGTGGTACAATAATGGAGACTTTGTGATTCCATAATGTCTCTCTTTAATCCAGATCCTTAATCTATATTTTTGCATATAATCTGTTTCCTTTAGAAAGTTATTAAATGCTTTGTCTTCCCATGTTCAACCAATACCCTGCCTTCACACCATGTTTTCTTAGTTCTTGTTCTTTCTCTACTCGCCCTGAAAAACTAAAACTAAAAAGCAGGAAATCAGGAAGCAGAAAACACTTATTTACTCCACTGTGTCTCTAGTAATCTTTCAGTGGATCATCTAATGTATCCCTATTATACCAGCCAGTTAAACGTATGTGATTCCCTGGAGTTAATTTAACATTTGACATAAAATCCTCATAAAAGCATTAAAATATGAGCAAGTTTCACAAAAGATTTTAAGTTGATTTAATTGAAACTTGTGTCTTAATCTTTAATCTTCGAGGGTGATGTGTCCTTGATCCTACATATCTGAATCAACTACCTTGACTGCATACAGCTAAAGACTAATTACTGACGTTTCTTGAAGCAGACGCATTTAAACGTTGAAGGACATTCACCGTCTGTAGTTTAAGGTGGCTACCTTAAAGTCTGCAACTTTATGACTTGTACCAACTAATACAAGCACACCGGTAAAACAGAGAACAATTTTGGGTTGTATTTATCTTGGGAAAACAGTGTCTTCAGTCAGAGGCCTCTCCAGATTCACTGTAATACAGACTGCTAAAAGATTCGTCCTGCCAAAAGCCGTCACAATCTACAAAACCTTTTGGAAAAATTTTAATTAATATCAGTTTATTGATCCCAAAGTCTCCTTTGTGATCAATTGTCTTTTTTAATTGAATTGAATTGGTGAATAAGTTACAAATCCATTTTTAATCAAACTAACCCATTTTAGATTGCTTAAAATGCTCCTAATAAATCTTAGGAAGGCATCCTTTTATGATTATAGCAAACAAAACAAAAATAGATTTTTCTATTTCCTTTCAATTATTTGACCAATTAACCTTTTTGGAAAATGTCTTATCAGTTTAAATTGATATTATTCTGAGTTAGATCATGAAATATTACTCCTCATGTTATGCTTTCAATTTTACATGATTCAAATGTCCCTTCTAGCAACAAAGTGCAATACTGGTATTTGGCCAGCAGATGTCGCCCTTTATACACGGTCCCTGGCACAAATTTACCTTATTTGTTATTGTAAGTTATTATAATGTGTTCATAAATATACATCAGCAGCAAACACTCATTCAGAATGTAACTAAAAGAGCTGGGCATCATTGTCCGGCCTTTTTGGATAATTTCTCTCACCGTGATTCACTCAAAGCCTTAATTGGCTTTTTAACCCTTCTAAGACTGATGTCAGCGAATCTTCCTCTTCTTTTATTCAGTTTCTTATTTCTGTACTTACTTTGGTTATCTTTGTAAGACATTAAAATCTGACAAAAAGAAAATCTAGGACAAAATAATGAACACATCTGTATATGTGTGATGACAGGTAAAATGCAAAAGATATAAAAATCAGGTCATATTTAATCAAAGTTAGTTGGAATCGGTTTGAAATATTATTTTAAGACGCAATAAAAAGCATACATTTTCCGACAACCTATTCCGTAAGCCTTTTTTGTCATAAATAAAACTCTAATTTCATCTGGCTTTCATGACAACATTAATGAAATCTGCATAGTTGTACGATGAAATAAAATTAAGCAAAATTACAGCAGCCAGGGAAAATGGTAGCTGAGATTTTTTTTTGTCCTTTAAATATATATTTTTTTTGTATTAAAAAACTGAATATTCCTCTTCCACTAAAAGTGTGGAGTGTTTTTGTTTATTTTGGTTTTCTTCGTCACGCAGCCATGCAGTACGGACTGCTGAAAGACATTCTCAGTTCGTTAACAATTCAAAGTCTACATTTTTCTCTGGAATCTTTCTCCTTTGGCAGCAGAGTTTGGCTCATTGTCAAGGTGAAGTGCAGCCCTGTTCTTATCAGAAGAAGGGAGAAATCTCGTCCGACATTATTTATGTATCTCCAAAGGCACTAATTTACCATTGCCAAGTTCTCAATATATTTATTAGCCCACACACAACTTACTGTTACCCAGTACATATTTTATCCACATTGCCAATAATTACAGTAATTAATCCTTGAGTCTGTAGTTGCCTTTACAGAATGAGATTTATGCCAATTATACAGTTAAAAATAAAAGAGACGTGATTAGAGAAGTGCATAAAGTTAAAAATTACTATAACAGTTTTTATTTACATGCACAAGAATTCACGTTTTCAAGTGCCATAATAAAAACCCAACGTTCTCAGCTCCAGTGTTTTCGCCTTTCCGCCCTCCTGATCTCCAGCCAACCACATGTGTTTCACTGCTGGTTCCTGAAGTTCTGACTTTGGCTCCTGCTGCCTTCAGGTGGCCCTCCTGAAGTCCGTGCCTCCTCTAGGCTTCGTCCCCAAACTACTCATTTGTTTTTTAAACCTGGCCCTCCTTCCAAGGAACTGTCTTACAAGGAGGGGGATTGGAGAACTGTTAGTACTTTGCCTTGGCATTATGTGATGTTTACACTTTGAATTGTTGTTCTCTTTAGGTTTGAATCCATTGATTTTGCCAACCTGGTTTGTTTTGCATGTTGTCTTTAGTTCTTTTTCTAAGTGCTCCCTACTTTTCTGGGTCCCTTGATATCCTAGCCACGGTTGGGTTTAATCATGCTTTGTTTAATTACTTTGCTGATCTACTTTCTTTTGCTTTATCAGTTTAGACTCAGAAATCTTGCCTGTTCTGTTGTCTCTACGATGTTTTGTCTTCAGGAGTTCCTGGGAGAGACGAGTGCCAATCAGGTAAAATGGCGTAAACTTTAACAGAAGTTATCTGTCACAAATTCTGCATTTCTTTTGCATTTGTTAGCTGTATTAAGTTAAGAATCAGAACAGAACATTTTAAGAAATACCATATATATTGTTTATTCATAATACGTTATTAAAAATAGGTTACAAAGAGGAATGTATACAAATCTCTTCCAAGCTTCACAAAAGCAGATATTTATGTACAGACTGTCATATTTTCTTCCCACTTACAGATATGTAGGAAATGTCAGGTTCTTAATTATATCAGGAGAAAATAGCATTTTTAATATAAATATTACCAATTTTAAAATCTGGTGCTTTCCTTTTTATGCAAACCACAACACAAATTAAGAAAAAAATTATTTTAACTCAACTTTATTTGTCGAACAAAACCTAAAAGGTTTCACATCTGAAAATGTATGTCCAACATAAAACAAACATAAAAAAATACATCCTCAAATTGTCTCTCAATAAAAGGTAGTATAGGTGCATAAATAAAAGCTCCTTGTTTAAGTGCTAAATTGATAAAACATAGAAACAAACAATTCATCCCCACAACTTGAATACGCAACAAAATAAGATGTATTGTGAATATGAAGGCTTACATTCATTAAATCTGTACTTCTATTTACATTTTCAGGTTATTAGAGCCATAAAGTAACATTAAAATTCAAATGAAACCAGGAGGCAAAGGGAGTGTGGTGATTTTTAACTCTTACTGTCAAGGTACCAATCATGTTTGCTTGTGTTGGAGAAAAGCAAGCCATGGTAAAAGTCCTGTTGGGGTCAATTCCCCAAAAAATGGCAAAGTTTGTGGCATTAAAACACTGACACACTCATTTCTTCTGGTCTTGTTACACTTCCAGTTGCATTAGAAATACTAGGCTGGTGAATAAAAACTTCTCTGGTTCAAAGTGTGCAACAGAGATGGTTACAAATACATTTTGAACACATTAACCATCGTATTTCTTTTTTTTTTTCGTTTCATCAAAAAATTACTTGTTTTATCAGGTTTCTGGCAAGATTTGAGGCCCATATTAAACAAGTAAATAACATCACAAAATACATAAATGTACATGTATATACAATACGCAACAATTTTGCAACTTCTGTTAAGTAAATCACTTGGCAAGACATTTGGCAAACTGTAAAACATCCTGGTTAAGTAACTGCAGCCTGTTTGATCCTCCAGCAAGAGCTTTGACAAAAAATAAACAATAAACCGAAAACTCTTGATTTTTCCCCCCCTCTGAAATAGCTTTCTAGTTCTGTTTAACATATCTGTTGAATGTTAGACATTTTTGTGAATAAAACACTCTACAGAGTAGTACAGTGATTAACTTACCTGGACAGGCAGCGTCAAACATAAGTAGAAGTGCAACAATAACAATGAACAAAAAAAAAAGACGAGTTCTGAAATGCTTTTAAATGACAACATCAGTGCACATTTTCTTGCCGCTGTAGATCTTTGAAACTCTCTGAGTCAAGTTGTTGGTAAGCAGCTTGGGAAGCAGAGAGTCCACTTTCTTCTGTGGTCCTGCTTTCCTCCTGTTATAAAACACAGTTTAGGCTTTAGTTTATTTTATATTCTGTTGTGTACAGTGACCTGCAAAAGTAATGATCCTCCTTCAACATCTTCACATTTAATCACTGCAAACTTCAACTTATTTCGCAGTGTTTTTCATTTCAATTACTAAGAACAACTAGTGCACAATTGTAAAGCAAACGGAAAATGATGTAAGACTTTATAAATCTGTCAAACAAAAATCTGGATGATGTGGGATCTGTGCTCAGTCAGTTTCCTTAACATAAATTCCAGGGCAACCAATTATTTAAAAAGATGACTAGGTTATAATAACAATATCATGTTTGTTTTTTTACATCTTAATGGATAGAGTATTGCACTGTACTTAACTATAAACCTGTCAAGACAAAGCACATTATTAGAATGACCCAGTCAAAGTCCAGCGATAACTCCTAGAGAGAATCTCTGACAGAATGATGTTTACAGATGTTTTCCATTCAATTAGACTGAGCTTATTTTGCTCAAACAATGGGCACAACGTTTAGTCTAGACACAAACCTGGTAGATATTATAACCCAAAACCGACGGGGAAAGAATGAAAAACAAAGAAATAAATCATGTTATGCAGCAAAGCATAACACTGCACGTAGAGATAAAAACATCTAAACTCCCCAGAAAGTAAGGGAACTAAAGAGTAAAGAACCTTTAATAAACATGAGCAAGATGTTGTTTGTACTTATTAATGCTGACAATCTTTTTTGCAAAGCCCAGGAATCACATGTGTGTGCAAAAATCACATTGTGCATGTGTTTAAACTCACATGTTGACTGCTGCCCACACACACAGAGACACCACCAGGATGACGATGATGACAACAGCAACGTAGATGTAGATCGACACATAATTCATTTCTGGTCCCAGAGCGATTTCTCTGTTATCCAAAACTGGAACAAAATCAAATAAAACCAGGTTTGTTACAAAGAGATATTTGATTATAGTATTTGATTAAAAACACATGTTAATAAGTAACAAAATCCACAAAAACCTAAAAGCAAACCAGCGTGATAACAGTGTAAAATATTAATTTCAGTAGTTTTGGAAATCCAAGTTTTTGATCTAATAAAAGAGGTTCTGCTGTAAGAAAGGTTCATGTATATTTGTTTCTACCTGTAAAATGCAGGATTACATCACATAACCACAATAATCTGAGATCTTACAGTCACATGTTGTCTGATCGTAGAGGAATTAAGGAACAATTAAAACTCAACTTCAGGTGTTTCATACAGAATTTTGCTGCATTGCCCCAAGTAGCAGATTGCATTCAAGCGACTGAAGCAGATTTATGATTTATTATAAAAAGAATCGCCCCAAAGAAGCCAACCTAGATATTTGGTAGATTTGGTAAATGTAGGTTAAAAAAGAAAATTATATTTATGCTCAAGCCTAAATAATTTTAGGGTAAATATTGCTCACTGCGTCATTAGAGCTTTCTAAGATCAACCCACTCTGTTAGCAACAATTCAAAGCTTTAATGACTTATTTCCAGAAAACAGAAATGTTTTCTAACTGTAACAGCCCGTGAATTTTAGATACTTATATTTTCATCTCTGCAGAACAATAAATATGTCTAAAGGAATATTTTACACTTTGATTTAATACAAAATTAGCAGCACAACTTTGGTAGTCGTCCATCTTGCCATTTTCATGTGCAGCAATTTTTGTGGACAGCATCAGGTGCGTCTCTTGCAGCTTATTATTTTAAAAGGCTATTTTTCCATGTTATTAGCCCAGACTCCATCTGTCTGGATCAATTAACATTAGCTCAACAGATTTTTTTTTTTTTTTTTTTTTTTTTTTTTTGAATCAAACATTAAATCTTTATTCATTTCATTCAATACAAATAAAAAAAAAATTTAATACAATACAATACAAAGAAAAAAATAAAATAATTTAAAAATGAAATGAAAGGTAGCAGAAAGAAGAAAATAATCTTATAATATCTGCCCCTTTTTCTCAACTATGGATCAAAACAACAAAAAACAAACAAACAAAAAAAAAAAAAAAAAAAACTAAAATTTTTTTGATTTGTCTTATGTGACAAAAAAAGGAAAACAAAGAAAGAACAAAGAAACAAGGTCAATCATCAATCTCAACTGAACTTGACTTTATACTATTTCATACTTCTTCAAAAAAACAATCTTTAACATTCTTTTAAACATGTGTAATGATTTAACATTTTTAACATCGTTTTGCAGGTCGTTCCACAGTTTGACTCCTTGTATCGAAGTACATCGTTCTTTCAAACAAGTTCTGAATTTAGGTTTCTTAAAAATCTGTGTCCCCTTAAGGTTATAACCACTCTCTCTCTTTTCAAATTTTTTTGGATGTTTAAGGGTAATGTTTTTAGGTGTGCCTTATACATAACCAACAAAATATTATAATCAACTAAATCATTGAATTTCAAAAACCTCAAATTACAAAATAATGTATTTGTTGGATATTTACCATGTTTTCGAGCAATAACTCTTATTGCCCTTTTTTGCAAAACAAAAACAGATTTTGTACTAGTATAACATGCCTTTCCCCATACCTCAACACAATAAACCAAGTGTGGAACAATTAGTGCATTATACAACATAAATAGTGCATGATCATTCAGAAAATCCCGTACTTTATAAAGCACTGCAATTGATTTTGCTAATTTTGTTCTTAAATAATTCAAATGGGATTTCCATGATAATTTCTCGTCAATTATCACACCCAAAAATTTCACCTCACTAACTCTACAAATCTCTACACCATCAACTTTAAATGGAGTGTTTACAGTTCTTTGTCTCCTTGTAAATAACATTTAATTTGTTTTGTCCAAATTTAAAGATAATTTATTAAGTTTGAACCATTTATGTATTTGCATAAATTCTATTTTCATTTCTTTTAACATCCCTTTTATATCATTGCCCTGACAAAAAAAAGTGGTATCATCCGCAAGTAGAATACATTTGAAAAACCCTGATACATTTACCAAATCATTTACATATAAGATGAACAACTTTGGTCCAAGTACTGAGCCCTGTGGAACTCCACATGTAATTTCACAAAATTCGGATCTAGTATCATGTACTTGTACAAACTGTTTTCTATTCTCCAGGTAGCTCGAAATCCACTGTAATGCCGGCCCTCTAATCCCGTATTTAATAAGTTTTTTGAGTAAAATGCTATGGTCAATCGTGTCGAATGCTTTCTTTAGATCGACATAAATGCTGGCACTATATTGTTTTTGATCAATAGCATTTGTTATATGTTCTGTCAGTTCCATAAGGGCCATTGATGTCGAATTTTTGGCTCTAAATCCATATTGACTACTACTTAATATATTATTTTTATCTATAAATGTATCTTATCTATTTACAAATAGTTTCTCCAAAATTTTTGAGAACTGTGGCAACAACGATATCGGTCTGTAATTACTAAACATACATTTCTCACCATTTTTGTAAATGGGAATTACCTTTGCTATTTTCATGGCGTCTGGAAATTTTCCTGATGAGAATGACAAATTACAGATATAGGTGAATGGTTTAATTACATAAGACATAATTTCCTTTACAAATTTCATATCCATATTTACCCAATCCTTTGATTTTTTATTCGCCATTTTGTTTACGATACTCAGTATTTCTTTCTCATCCGTTTCTCCAAGAAAGATGCTGTTTGGACAACTCCCAATTTTTTGGGTAACGTCGCTATCATCTTTTGGTATCTGAGCAGCAAGTCTTGGACCAACATTTACGTAATAATGATTGAATTCGTTTGCTATTTCATTCCGATCATAAATTTCAGTATTTTCTTTTAAAAAGTGTGTTGCAATACCAGATTTTATTGTATGCTTTGTAGAAACACTATGTATAACTGTCCATATTGCTTTTGTGTCACCGTTACTTTTTGTTAATAGGTCGGTATAATATTCTTTTTTATGTTTTCTTATAATCCATGTCAATTTATTTTTATATTTCTTATATCTATCCTCTGCTTCTTTCGTTTTTAACATCAAAAAGGATGAATACAAATTATTCTTTTTTTTACAAGCATTTCTCAACCCTTTTGTCATCCATGGCTTGTCAACAGCATCTTTCTTAACAAAATTAGTTGTCATACAATGTCTTTTATACAGAACTCCCAAAATATTCATAAACTCATCATATGCTCTGTGTACATCATCCACATATACATTAGTCCAATTTTGTTGACACAAATCATTTTTCAATTTATCCAAATTTTTTTTTGACATATTGAACACTTTTTTCGTTGGCACAGGTACAGTAATAATTTTCTGGTGATTTTTGTAAATAGCAAAAACTGGTAAATGATCACTTATATCGATTTTGAAGAGTCCACTCAGCATCTCTCCGTCCGTAATATTAGTAAAAATATTGTCAATTATTGTGGCAGAGTGTGTCGTAATTCTTGTTGGTTTTGATATCAATGGAAAGAAACCCAAACTACACATTGTATCAACAAACATACTATTTAAATCAGTTTGGGTTCCTAAATCTATATTAAAATCTCCACACAGAAATAATGTTTTATTTTTACTCATTTCAATAAGCTCTATTAATTTTTCAGTAAATAATTCTAAGTTAGATCCTGGTGTTCGATACACACAACTCACCACTATATTTCTCGATTTCTCGCTTAACACTTCTATAGTAATCATCTCCATTACACCTTCAACAGTTGTTGACATAGTATCCTTTATTTTACACCTTATTTCACTATCAGCAAACAAAGCAACACCCCCACCTCTTTTACTACTTCTATTCACATAATATAATTCATATCCATTTATTTGAAAATTGTTTTTATTTTCCTCATTCAACCAAGTCTCTGAAACTGCTATTATACTGAATTGTCCATTCAACCGTTTTAAGTAATCTGTTATTTTTGAGAAATTAGAGTTCATACTTCTACTATTTAGGTGAATTACAGAGAAACCTGCTTTTATCATTTTACTGTTGTTAAATTTCTCCTCATCATAGTATTCACACTCGATATCTGGAAAAGGATCTGCAGTTATCAAGTTTACATCATACAATTTAGAATCTGAAAATTCATAGTCATTCATTATTTTTGTTTATTGTATTTTAATATAAAAGAATCCAATTTAAAAAAAGGAAAAAAAAATAAAATAAAAAAGTACTTAATAAACCCATAATGTTAACATAAAGCCACCTCACTGTTTGTTGGACATCCTCTATTTATCCACTATTCAGTAAATTTAAAACTTAACACAAAGTACATTTAAAAAGATTGTCGTTATTTTTATTTGTCTAAATAGGCTTTCATGCAGGGGTGCACAGATTTTAGAATCACTACCTGGATGGCAAGTTTCATGGCTCCAATCACTCCAGAAGCTTTGGTCCACACAATAAGAGTTCAGCCTGGACCGAACCTGGAAGCAGTTTCTCTCATTGCTGTTGCTGAAAGGCAGAGTCAGGCGGGGCTTCTCGGTGTGAATGTGGTTCTGTCACATAGGAAAACAAGTAATAGTTTTATAAAAGAAATTAATGACACAAGGGGAAGTAATGTGAAAAAGTGTCATTTTAAGAGCTTAAGGAGAAAAATCTGATGTGATTTAAAAATGTGAAAGTGGCTCAAGCTTTGAAAATTCTTCAAAATGCACTGGAGACCAAACGCTGAACACTACAGTTTTACATGAGATTTCAGCACAGCTTCACCAATGCTGCATGCGTTAGCAATACATTTTCAAGTACATTCAAATAAAAATTTACTGAACTTGTGCAGAATCTTTCAACAGGATTTTTAGAAAGAACATATAAGCTGACGCAGTGAGTCTTATCGGAAGATTCATATCTGATCAACCATACCAAAGATATTTTTCCATCAGTCCCCACATGATGGTGTCTCACTTCCCACTCAAGGCAGTGACCAGGAAGCCTCCCAGCGGGATTCTCCCAGTGAAACTCCAACTCCGTGTCAGAACTCGTCTGCAGATGCAGCTTATCTGGAGCTGTAACCTTCACTGCAAAAACATTAAAACCAAGTACAGCATATCACCACAGGAGAAAGGAGGAAAACCTAATCTGGTTTAGAAGAAGAAGAAAAAAAAACAATGAGTCAAAATATCAGGATGAGATACTAAACTACCACAGAGCTTGCAAGGCAGCTGCCATGTACACACCCTGGTTTTGAATCTGCAGGGAGAAGAATGTTGCCTTCAGGGGCCCTTCGCGGGAGGAGCCGTTTACACAGAAGTAGATGTCAGTGAATTCAGGAAGAGGCTTTCCTGAGAAGTTGCAGCCCTTCCTGACTCCACCTGACAAAATATAGCTGGGGCATTCAACTGCCTGATCCAGGGACTTATGCCTGGGAGAAAAGCAAACAAAAAAAAAATTATTCATACAGGTGGAAATGTTTATGACTAATAAAGCAAAAGAGTTGCTGCCAAAGTAAACAATATGTAAATAATTTACAAGACAAGTATTGAGGCGTAAGGTGGGAAAATAATGGAGTGAAAGTAGAAGAACTTGTGGGGCATGACGGATGAGTCACATTCAGAAAGTTTCCAAAACGTTCGTATGCAGTTGTTTTTCACTAACGAGAACCGCTAGCTACAAAGCATTCGCAATAAAAACAATTACAAGCTAGCATCCAGCCAAAAAGCTCTTATTTAAGCAGATTACATACCAGAAGTAGAGATTGTGCAGTGCACTGGGTGGTGTCTTCAGGCTGCGTGTCCAGCTGCACTCTAGGTTCTCCATATTATGGTACACGCAAATAAACGCCTTGGCTTCTGCATCCAATATTCCTAAACACAACGATAAAAAAGCCACACAGCAAATGTTTCTTAAAACCTTCTGTACCACTTGAAATATTCCACGTTACAGCTAGAAGTATCTTTGGATTTTGTAGGATTTTATGTGAGGAATCAACAACAAGGTGTCATAATTGTGACACTTTTACAATGAACAAAGTGTTAATTTTTAAAAAGCAGAAATTTGCACTTTTTAGTGTTAATTTATGCTTTTTAGTGTTAAAAAGCATGGATTTCAATTTTTAAACAAGGAAATGAAAATAGAAATCACAAAATAGTGCAGAATATTAGTATTCATCCACGCTGACTCAATATTATTTTGCTAATTTTGTTTTGCAAAAGAGTTCAACCTCGGTTCTATTTGATATCCATCAACTCTGACCAGCTTTCCGGTCTCTGCTGATTTTTTTTTTTCATTATTTTAATAATGAGGGTCCATCTGAAAATATTGTATGAATTTAGAAACTCATAAGTTTCTTACTTCTTCCTTTTCGAACATGTTAAGATTATTGTGGTAGAAAAATTTGTCTTTTGCAGTCCTTGTTCATGTGTGTAATTTTATACTTCTGTCATGTCTGACATAAATAAATAAAAATAAATAAAAATCATCCCCACCACCATGTTTCACAGTGGGAATGTTGTATTGAGGTCGTCCATTTTACAACACATAGCATTTCAAATGCGTCTCAAATTGTTCAGTTTTGGTCTCATCTGACCAGAGAACTTTTTTTCCACGTTTGTTTATATCTGCCTAAAACGTTTCCTTCCACTTCCTAATTATGCACCAGTAGTTTTTGGTCTATTACATACATTTGCAATGAAATACATTCAAGTTAATGTTTGTGATCAAGTTCAAGGTGTGTCGATGCTTCTGCAAAGCACAGCATTTTGTGCTACACATGTGAAGCACACGTTTAGGCCTGACCTGTGCTGGGAGGTTTCAGAATCGTCTCAGCGCAGTTTTTGCTCATGATCATCGTGTTGTTGGTGCACTCTCCATTCAGAATGGTGTAAACTTTTATATGGACGTCTTTGGATGGGTCAAACTGGGTGCTGTAGGTCCTCCTCGGGGTTCTGAGAGTCTGCCAAGCCAAACATCCAGACATGTTGTTACACATCAGACATACGCTGGAAGAGTTTTAACACTTTGTGTACATTCACATGCAAAGACAGCTGAACTAAAAGGATAGGTGTTAGCTGTTTCCAGGTTTGATGCGGTGGCCTTTAGTCCAGAATTGACAGCAACACAAATAGCTTTTTGTACTGCCAGGTTTATCAGAAGGTAACAGTTGAAGTGGCAAACATCCAATTATTTTTCTTTACCTCAAAGTTACAATACCAATTCTTCAAATGGTTGTTCAAAACAGGTTTGACAGTAGAACCTTATGAAATGGTCCCATCCAATATTGTACCAATCTGCCATTATCATCCTTGACAGTGATTACAAGTCCTGATTACTTGAGCGATGTGTCATCTACCTGTTGTGTCATTATTCTTTGGAAACAAGTCTGTGACGGCATGTTGGGGAGTCAGCCGGGTTCAGATCAGCAGTAATGACAAGGTTGTTAAGGCAACATTCATGACATCTTAATAGCCCGAACAAGTGTGAGTAATTTTCCATTGCCAGACAAGATCACGTTTCAAGGTGCCAAAATGACAACATGACTTTAAAAGGCAGCATTAAACAATTCAAGTGTTTCTTCTTGATTAAGCGCTGCGTCAAGAAAATATTTTCATTTAATTAATTTATGTATTGTTTTTACTGCATTATTTTAAAGATCAATATCCAGAAAGTCAGTCCAAGGCTCTGTTAGACCCTAAACAGAGGTGCAAATTTATTTTAAATGTACTTTGTCCCATTTTTTAATCTTTTTAATCTCCACATCCATATTCAAATCTATAATCTTACTGTTTATCTTAAAATGTGATTATCTTCTGTGGGATACGTCTATAGTGTCACCAGTATCATCTCTTTATTTGTTCAACCCCTATTTTTGATTTTGCCGCGGTATCAGATTGTACTCTGTTCAAGGATGAAGTAAATAAGATCCTGCGGCCTAAGATACTCTGCACCGATTTGGCTCTTCAGCAGGAGAATGGTGAATCATCACGTAGCGAATGAAGTTGTAAACCTGTAAGATGCAGCCGTCTACCAGGAAATTCCCCCAGCTGACAAGCCTGTTTTATGTTCCTGCAAGACTTGCCACCTACCTACAAGTTACCAAAAGCTGGGACTGTGGTGTTCCTGTTCTTGATTGGCCAACAAACTCCTCTGATCTTTAACCCATAGAACATCAACCATACCTAAAAAGGCGGACAACCCGAAGGCAGCTATCAAAGCAATCTGGGCTTTAATTACACCAGCGCACTAATAAGCCACAGCCATTGATGAATTCATTCATGCAGGAAAAAACCCAACCAAGTATTAGGTGCATAGAAGTGTAAATACTTTAAAACTGACATTTGTGTTTAAAACCTCTGGTTTTGGTTGGACTGATGTGATACTCTAATTTTTGTGACTTCTGTAATAATCTCTCTATATATACAGTACAGACCAAAAGTTTGGACACACCTTTTAATTCAATGAGTTTCCTTTATTTTCATGACTATTGACATTGTAGATTCACACTGAAGGCATCAAAACTATGAATAACACATGTGGAAATATGCACTAAACAAAAAAGTGTAAAACAACTGAAAATACCCCTTATATTCTAGTTTCTTCAAAGTAGCAACCTTTTGCTGTGATTACTGCTTTGCACACACTCTGCATTTTCTTGATGAGCTTCAAGAGGTAGTCACCTGAAATGGTTTTCACTTCATAGGTCAACCTGTCAGGTTAATAAGTGGGATTTCATATATATATATATATATATATATATATATATATATATATATGGAAATGGAATCAGCACTGACCTCCCAGTTGTTCTTGTATGTGTTGAAATACTCCAGCTGGTACTGAGGAAGGCACTTTGTCATTTTCGTCAGGCTGCTTGGTGGACGCCAAGTAATCTGCATTTGTCCGAGGCGACCAGAGTCCAATACTGCAAGATCCTCCGGGGGATCCACTACAAAATAAAGAGGACATCTCTGCTTATTGAGCCTCTACAGCATTTCTGTCTTTCCTTTTTTTTTAATCATAGCAACTGTATTTTAGACATAATCATCCATACTACAGCTCTCTTAATCATATTAAAGGATGTTAACCTGTGATGGCACAGCAGCGCATGCTCCCCCTCCAGGTTATGAAGATCAGCATCAGTGAATGAAGAACACTGGATGTATTAGCCATCGGTGAAAACCAACAAATCAACAACGAGAAAAGACTAGAAAACAGAAAAATACCATAAAAATAAATAAAATCCTGAGAGGTGTGATGTGACCGTGAGCCGCTCCTGACTCAGCCTGATTTAACGACTTTGAGGTAAATGTGCTGAAGCTTTATAAAAGTAGGCGGGTTCCGTCGGTGTAGAACAAAACTCAACTCGTTCGTATTTCTTTCCCCCTTCTGGTGGTTTAAGGTGAATCTGAATAGTCAGCATGACTGCAGAGTCTCCCGTTTGGACCCACGAAACAAACGTATTTTACGCCTCTTTCCTGTCCTCCCGTATTACTAATGTCGCGTAAATCTCCCGTATTTATAATACAATGTAAAAACAAAACATTCCCGTGCCTCTCCACATTGAATTATTCCACCACCCTCCTGAGAACTGCCACCCAGGCTGCTGCAGGTGCCGACAGCGGGAACAAACCAGGTGTTGTGCACAAAGTGGTGATCCGAAAAACCACCGGCCGGGTGCGCGCCAGGGAAGGAGCGCGCTGCGGGAGCGCGTTCAGTGTCTCCTCGAGTCGTTTTTAATGTCTTTCGCGTTTATTTCTTTAAGACAAATTATGCATGTCAACACCAATAAATTCCCATAAAGCTACAACAAAGGTTAAATGACACGTAGTTTCTGCATGGAGTGATTTTGTTGAATATGTAAAATAAGAAAATGTAAAATAAAAATGTTTTACTTCAGTTCCATTAGGCTCTATTATAAGATACGCATGTGAATTTCCACGGTATTTCACGTAACAAAGGTAAACTTATCAGATTGCGGTTTGTAAGTGGCTATTTTAGTGATTTATTTAGTTATTTTGTAGTTATTTTAGATTTCTTGTAAACCTGTCTTAAAATGCAAGGAATACTGGACCTCAGTCGAGTATTTTACTATCCAAACTTTGACAGGCATGTGAGAAGATGCATCCATTTCTATGTGAATGCGTGGATCATCACGAAGTAACCCACGGAGACAAAGAGTGTCCTCTCCCCCTCCCCCATTTGTCGTTGCAAGAGATTTAAGATTTAAATAAAACTGTACAGAGACATTTCCTAAATCTCCATCCTCTATCGGCAGTTATTATTATTATTATTAATAATAATAATAAACAGTTATAATAATTATTATTATTATTATTATTATTATTCAATGGTCTTGGATATCATGCCCTGCAGGCACTTCAGTTTTTCTCCCTTTTCCATGTAAAGTCTTTTGTTTCTTTTCAGCTGGCAAGTAGGTCATAAACTGAAATGTATGACGTCGCTGTGTCCCAGTTCTTTTAGCACCAAGATGTCAAGTCTTGGCAGGTTTTTAATAGCCATGTATGCAGGGTTGGTTCAAAGGCAGAATGTCACCACAGGTTTTTTTTTCTTTTTTCCATTGTGTCGTTGGGTGAGATTGCTCACCTGTTTTATTGCATTAAATCAAATAGATTAGAAAGAGCTTCAGTCTGCAGCTAAAAGCACAACAACATGAAAGGTTGTTGCGCTTTCACTCACTTCATTAAACAGACTTAACCTCCCAGAATGCTCTTCCAAAACTCCTGAAGCGCTTGGTAAAGGTGCTGGCACTGGATTGAATAAATATTCTTAACACCAATGGCTGCATTTTACATCTTCATTCGCTTTTTAAGTGGTCATGAAGACATATTTAGCATACTAACATCACAACTTTTTATGTATACCCTTTTCATATTTTAGAAAGGTGGAATTTTAAATTTAAACTTCTGAATTTCTATCAAGGAAGTTTCAGAGAGGGCAATACTGGAAGAAAGCCAAAAGAATTATGCTGCTGCAATAATTATACAGGACAAGTTAAATAGGAGATGGATATAACAACTGTCAAGAGAAGTGGAGTTTTGATGACTACACCGAGCCCTCTGTGACAACTGAGGATGAAGAATCTGCATCTTCACATCCCAGACGAACCTCTTCTCTTTCTAGTGGATGAGGACGGCGAACTGCAGGAGGGTGATGGACTCCCAGCATGTGAAAGGTCTGACCTCGTGGAGGGGGTGTCAAGAAAATCCGAGCTCATCCCACTTCCCCATGCTGGAGATTTTAGTTTAACAGTAATAATAAATAAAGTTATCTTTAAAATGAATCACTCAAGTGACATCAAGGCCCAGCAGTAGACTTAAGTGTCAATAAAGTTAGTTTAACAGTAATAATAAATAAAGTTATCTTTAAAATGAATCACTCAAGTGACATCAAGGCCCAGCAGTAGACTTAAGTGTCAATAAAATAAATCTAGTTGTGTGTGTTGTTTTTGTCTCATGCAAACTTTGCTTTAATTCTACTTTTTTCTATCTAATCATAAGAAATCATAGTCAGTCAGAGAGATTCATGAAACAAGAAACTTGTTGTTGCGCAACACCCCCCCCCTCCTTTCTGTCTCTACTCTCTCACTCTCGTACTTCCTCTTCTGAGAGGGGAGATGTGCTACCAGCTCTCCGTCTAACGGGTCCGTTGAGTTTCCTAAATCTGCTGGGATTTACCCTGTCCAGAACTGAAGTAAACTCTGTTTAAGCTGGTTTCGAGAAACGATTCGCCTGGTTATCTGACGGCCTACATCCAGGTGTCCCACCCTTCTTCCCCCTGTGAATTAGCCAGACTGAGCAGCCTACAGCCAACTAGTTTCACAGAGCACACCTGTTAACGGTCGCTCGTTCTCTATTTTGCAACTTGCATTTGTTATTGAACCAGGTAGGTTTTAGTGACTCGGGCGAGTCCCAAGGATGATGTTTTAAATATGGGCTACCAGCAACCTAAAAACATTTTCCACTTTTTCCTCTCCAGAATCAAACATCACAGCTATTTTACAACCATCAAAGAACTTTAAGGTGACTCATTAACTGAATGTCCACAACATCTTTAGATTTTCTTTATGCTAAATATTTTATTAGTAAGGCATTTTTGCAAGGGTCAGTACAGCTTAATTCAGTAGCAGAAATAATCAAATAAGTAAAATCAATCATCTAGTCTATCTTTCCCTACTGCTGACACTGAGAACTAAAAAAGGGAACCTTTGAGAGAGACGGACGGAGTTTGGCGTTTCGAACCCCAGACCTGGCACGATGATGAAGAAGGTGCGGCAGCAGGAGGAGGAAGTTGATCGATGAAGGCCAGGATCTCCGCAGGTCTGATGAGCCTCCTCTCCGCATGGATGCTGAGGTCACACAGGACTTGGTGCTGGCAGGAAAAAAGGCACCAGTTCTTCTTCCTTGTCTTTGTCTTCATCTTTGTCTTTGGGGTCAGAACCCAGCCGATGAGAGAAGTGCGATTCGAAGCCACAGATTGTGGGCCAGACGGGTTGGTCTCCATGTGCAGGACAGTCTCCGGCTCCGTGGCCCCGGCTCTTCTTCAGCTGCAGAGTTCTTTGTCCATCTCGATCTTGGCTCGAAGCTGCCCGGAGGATCCAACGAACGGTTCCTCTTTTGCACCCACCTTATATAGGGATCATCTGTCTGCTTAGACAGATGATCTCATATCCGTCACTGTCTTAAGAGACATCATGTCATGATGTCTGTGCCAATGTCTCAGGGCTGCTCAACCTCCTGTTTCCATATAAGGTGCTGATCATCTCTGCTCTCCTGTTAGTTCCCCTTTTTCCCTTCCTGTCACCTTTCACCTACCATCTACCTCCAACATATCAGTGATGTTTAATTGCAGTTTTACAACCTTTTACACCATTTCAAGTTTAATGTCAAAATCACATTTATATCACATTTATTTTCTTTAGCTTCTCTGATTTAGCATTCATTTATAATTTTATAACTATAACTTATTAATTATATTTATTATAATCTTAATGTGAGTTATTACAGATGTTTTTCTGAAAAGAAACCAAGAATAATACATGATTCTAATTATTTACTACTAAAGTTACAGTTACTTGTTTTTCTTGTAAGTGTTCTCACAAATGTAAGTGTAAGTATTATTACAATTAAACCAATATTAATATAAGTATTTTACTTTGAATCTTATCCAATTACTAATAATGTTTAGATTTCATTCTTTAAAACTTTCATGCTTTAAACTAAGAAATAGTCTCAGCTATTTTTATAAATCTGCAGGCTGGAAACTTCCTCTTTTTCCAGGAAACCTGCTTTTCCTGTTTAATGAATCTCTCTGACTGACTATGATTTCTTATGATTAGATAGAAAAAAGTAGAATTAAAGCAAAGTTTGCATGAGACAAAAACAACACACACAACTAGATTTATTTTATTGACACTTAAGTCTACTGCTGGGCCTTGATGTCACTTGAGTGATTCATTTTAAAGATAACTTTATTTATTATTACTGTTAAACTAACTTTATTGACACTTAAGTCTACTGCTGGGCCTTGATGTCACTTGAGTGATTCATTTTAAAGATAACTTTATTTATTATTACTGTTAAACTAAAATCTCCAGCATGGGGAAGTGGGATGAGCTCGGATTTTCTTGACACAACCAATCTGCTTCTTCCTTCATTTTAAACTACATAGTCTAATTTTTATATATTTTACTGAATAATTTCCTTTTCTAACGCTTTCTCAAATCTTTGTCACATTAATATGGCCTTGTTCTCTTAAATAGAGATTTTAATCATGTATGATAAAAACCTGAGCCTGCTAACATACAGAGATAGAAAATAATGGTTTAAATCAAAGAGCGTGTTAAAGTGGTGTAGGTAAAGCACAGACTTTAATTAAATCAAGATCTGAAAACCGATTGTCATGATGGCTCCTAGTTTCTTTACCCACGTACAGAACACAAGCAGGAGAACAGAAGATCAGATAAATAAAGTTTAATTTAACAATGATGCAAAGTGAGAATGTGTCGATCTTGTCCTTGGGGTTGGCAACCGGGGTCGTCTGTACGCTGAAGAGCAGTGAGAGAGAGATGGTGAGTTTGAGGTTGTCGGAAAATGGAACTTCAGGAAGAATTAGATTTATCTCACTTAAAATAAACTTCCGCCGGGCAGGGGGGGGGGGGTATCGGGGGTGTAAGGCAGTGGATTTTAAGGTATGGTTTCTTTGTGGGTGTCCTTGAACTTCAGGGACACCCACAGTGTGGGAGTGAGTTCTTTGTTGATGATGTAGGGGCTGCGGTGGAGGGCGGACAGGTAAGTTCAGGTGCGGAGAATTGAGGAGCGAACCGGCTGCCAGCTGAGAAGAAGGGACTGGGGCAACGAGTGGGTAACAATTCACGGCGTCACGAGGGGAGAAATCGTGATTTAATGGAGAAATCCAGGAAGCCAGGACTTGGGATTAACAGGAGAATTTCCAGGGCGTCACAAGGAAACACCTGAGAAAGAGAGGCAACCAGGATAAATTACTAGAAATAATTTTAGAGAAAACACCAATAAATTCAGAGAGCAAGCTCGGAGGAGAGCAGAGTACCACAACTGGCAAACACCCAGGCGTCGAAGTGTTGGCAGCCTGCTCCTCATATACTCCGGGATGATTGGGTGATGAATCACAGGTGCGCTGGCAGAATCCGCGGGCACGCCCTCCAAGGGGTGCAGCCTCTAAGCACCATCTAGTGGAAGAAGGGGGAAGCAGCAGGCAAACAGAAAAATCCCACAAACCCCGGTTCCCAACACCGATGTTCTCAGACAGTGTCCATCTTGAGCGGTCTTTCAACGAATAATAATCACACAGTATACTATAACAATAAGATTGATAATTTAAAAAGAAGAAAGAAATGTGTGGAAATTTTAATTCATCCCAAGTTAAACAGCTTATATAAAAACAGTAGATGAACAAGTTAATTACACCTTGTCATAAACCAGAACAAGTACAAGCACATGTTCGGAGGTAATTCTGTCTAAGTAAGGAGTGACAGTCCTTGTGGTTCTGACTTAATGGTTCAGCTAATTTGTCACAATGACTGCCGCTCTTTTATTGTGTTGTTTGTTTAAATAAGTGGTGTGACATCAGGGAAAAACACAGATCAGGATTTCTATCAAGTCTGCGTGTAAAGCAGTTCAGAAACTGGACAGACGTGTTGAACATCTCAGGGGTTGCTGAGCTGGTATAAGGTCCGATCAGGACAATATTGACAGTTAAACAGACTTTTAATTTTAGGAACACAATTTGCTTTACAAGAAAAAAGCAAGTCCCTCTAGCCACCAAAATCCAAATAGTTCAAAACAGCAATAGTCTAATGATCCATGGGACTTTCTCTGTATGTTTTAAGTTAGTCCTGTGTTTTATTATTCAACTATTTCTGCTTCTTTATAGTTTAGTTTCTTCTTATCTCTTCATGTTATCCAGTTTTGTTTATACTTGCAATATTATAGACTTCCATATTTATTGCTCCACTAATCACTCTTCTCAGTATACATCATCCTGGCAAAACATATTTTCCCCTTTACAGATTTTTTTTAATGTTTCAGATTATGAAACACATGGTTACAGCTTACAAAAATCACAGCAAACCAATTAAAACAGCCGTAAATCAACTGAACTTTTGTTCATCTTTGTCTGGAGACGTTTTGACACCTATCCAGAAGTTTTTGTCAAGGCTCGCGGTTTAGCAACATGGAGCTGGAGTTTTTCAAGAGGCCCGTTCTCCTGGGAGCATGCTGTGTCATAAATTAGCACCCAGTTTGTCACTCACTCGCTTCGTTTGGAACTTTTATGTACCGTAACAAGCGTGTGAAACTTTTCAGTCCTTCGAGTCAAAAGATCTAAATGAGTAAGATGAGTGATGAAGTTTGTTTTCCATCTGACTGGGATTATTCCAAGGAGGATGAGAATATTCACATGCATGACCTAAATAAATACCAAATGATGATTTCCCTGAAAGCTGCAGTATGTAACTTCTTTGAAAAATATGTGGGTTTTTTTACATATTTGTTAAAATTATCACCATTTAGTGAAAAAATGAGACGGATAATCTGTGAAAAGATCGAGCTCCTCCACCTCCTCGATTGTCATCTGAAGAAATGCAACACTCCCGGTGAAAAATAACCAATCAGAGGAGCATCTTAGCGCTGCCAATCAACCACGTGAACACTCTGCTAAAAATACTAATGATGGAGAATTAACTCACTGTTACAGGAAAACATTTATCCGCTATTATCGGTGAGCACGCTAACTAGCCTTAGCATTCATGGCAGGCTCAGCTGCTAGCTACATTGCAGCAGAGAGCTGGCACGACATAGTGACAGTTTCAACAAATATGTAAAATTATGGGTTTTTTTTTAAATAAAAGTTACATACTGCAGCTTTAAAACGATTCTAAGAGGAAGTGTGGGCTTAACGTCCTTCACACTAATGAAGGAGCAACACTATTTACCAGTTACTGCAAACGCCTGATGCCAGCTAATACCGCAGCAAAACTGGTTAAAGCTTTAGGGGAATATTAAATTTCCAAATTAGTTTGGATGTGGTTCTGACTTTTGTCGATGTTTACATTGCATTTTGTCACGTTTTCATTTTTTACCTACAACAATTTATCAGAAAATGCTTGCCAAACTTACATCTGCTGCAGAGAACTAAGCGTTGCCCTCATTTATGTTCAGTCATGCTAGCCAACATGAGCCTGTTCACTTAACAGCCTTTTGGAAATAGTTGACAGGTTTTAAATATCTTCAAAAGAATCTGGGTCATAAATCAATCCCTCACTTTCTGTCAAAAGTCTGAGAGCGCCTTAAGATCTAACCACTTGACTTGTCATGTGTTTCAATAACAATGTTTTTACTGCGTCTTGCCATGCAATGAGATGATCTGAGTTTGTATTTAAAAGCCTTTATTCGGGTCATGGTTATTTGTTGTCTCGATTTATTTCGTGACGTTTTTTAACTCGGTTCTATAAACATTAAATGCAAAACAGAATTTTATTGTTTGTTCCAATTTTGATCTCTTATTTTTGACTCCAGTCTTTTTTAAAATGCACTTAGAAAATGCAAACAGCAAACAATAGATCTGAGAAAAACTTTTATGGAATACAGCAACACAAACTGGTGCATAATTATGAATCTTGAGAGGTTTTTATTAAAACTAAAGAAAAGTGTGAACTGCATGCTTTTGCTTTGTAGAATCATCTGTTTGGGGTTTGTTTCTGTCAGCTATGAATTCCTAAAAGAGTGATTTTTAAAAAAAAAATTTTTTTTACCATTCTCCTTTACCAAAAGGTCAGATTGGATGGAGGACATCCAACATCATTTTTGAAGTCCTGCCACAAATGTAATTGATTTTAGCCCTGGACTTTGACTGAGCCATTCTCCACCCAGCAGTGACTCTTTTGACCCTGACAGATTTTCTTGTGACTCATATAATTTGCACATATGCCAGTTTTGATCTCATCAAACCAGATAATCTTTTTCCTCATCTCTGCAGAACCACTTGTTGCTTTTTCAGCACCAATTTTTCTTTTGCCACTCTCAAATTAAGGTGAGAGTAGCAAAAGGAGTAGTGCCAGATGGTGCATAGGAACCACCCTGTGCACACTCTTTATTTACTGAAAAGTGTTGAAAGTGGCCAATGATACCCAGGCACATCATTGTCAGTGAATACAACTACCGTTTATTCTCTGTCACTGTCTGCCTGATGGGCTCAGCCTGGAGAGCATTTCTAACTCTCAAGTCATCAAGAATCTCAGTCTATTAAACTTCAACACAATCTACATTTTTCTAACTATACAGATGGTGATGAGAATACATATAACTTTCATATTTTAACATAATTCAAGCAATAAGGGGAAGCAATGGTCAAAGTGGAGCATATTCCTACATTACTCATCTTAAATCTCTGTCTCATTGTGATTTTCACTGTTTACGTTCCAAAAAATCTCCTAAGTCTTTGTAGGACTTGTATTGGCCTGAAATGGAGACTGCCTCAATTAGTGGGAGTTTTATTTATCTCTTTGCCCCACCTCAAGTCTCCTGCCAGTTCGGAGCACAAAGGAACCAGAGCAATCAGAGTTCAGAAGATCTCCGATTGCTGCTTTTTGTTTCCTAAATGCATTGTGTTGCTGTCATGTGATTGTCTGTTCACTGTTTGTGTTAACAAGCAACAAACAGTGGTAGTTGAAATTTCTCTAATAATTTTTACCTCAACAATATAATGTTGGTAGCTGTCACCAGCTCCAGAAGCCTATAGTTTGAACTGAAAGGGAACCAAAAAGAGATAAACACCTACTCCAAATTGAGATCTTCCAGCTTGACTGAAATGTCCTGCTGTCCTCATGGACTCACCAAACGCTTCCAGGAGAAATGTTTATGATCAGATGAGGCAGAAAAACAGGAAAAAACACAAAACTAGACCAAGTTTCACATTACCTAATGAACTTGAAAGATGTAAACCCAGAAAAATCCAAAATCTCAGACCTGAACCTTCAGAGGCACATAAAGACTATTACAAACCCAGCCTTTTATCACCTGAACAACCCAACAAGATCTATAGAAACTCACCCATGTGTTTGTCTTTAGTCGAATTGATTACTGCAACAGTTTCTTCACAGGCCTCAAAGGTAAAACTGCTGAAACAAAATCAAAAGTGGAAAACAATAAATCATGATCTACAACTTTTCATCATCGTTCTTTATTCTGACTCTGTCATGTGATGTTTCTTTTTTATGTTTTGTTCATGTATTGTGTAGTGTTTTTTTATTATATAAAGCACTTTGAGCTGCCTTTTTGCTGAAATGTGCCATACAAACAAACTTGACTTGACTTTACAACTGGAACAGGAAGGACCAACTTCAGGAAAAGTCCCGTGTACTTTTACAATAAGTTTTAATATGGGAGCTTTCTAGCCTTATTTTTGCAAATTACACACACGGGCAAAATTGTTGGTAACCCTCTGTTACCAACAACCAAAACCCACAATGGTGACTGAAATAACCTGTAACTGGTAAAAGTAATAATAAATACAAATAAATGAAAAATATCCAGTGTGAATTGATGTTACAAACCTGGTTAAAAGGGAATGAAAAAAACAAATGCAACGACGAGCAGAAGACGTGCAAACATTTGAACGTGAAGCCAACTTAAAAAAAATGCATCAAGCTAAAATGTTAGAACCAAGTTTTAACCTGTATCATCTGTACATTCATCTGTCAGGCTACACGCTAGCTCAATACTTCATTTAATTTTACTGTCCAAACACTGCATGCTTGCTGCATTTGACAATAATTGGATTAACTTTCCTGCCTCAGTAAAACCTCTGTCATAACGCTAAAACATCGGCGTGAGGCACCGCTGAGTGAAAGCATTTAGCGGCTTAGTGAAACAAAGGATGGAAATATAAACACTGAACCTCTGTACTACCTCTCTGTATAACAAGTCTAACTTATTTTGGATATATTTTGTCATCCACTAAACCGAACTGTGTGTCATTTAATCAGCATAAAATCAACACTCTGAAAAGTGTTGATATTATCGGGCATCCATCAATGTGTGGTACATCAACCAACCAATTATTCCAGGAGAGGAATAATTGCTGCGAGGAGTTAAAATTGTGTTTTTCAATCTTTAAAAAAAAATGAACAAAAATTATTTGTAAAAAAGAAATATGTATACAATAAGGTGTGGTCATGTTTTGTTTTGTGAATTTGTCTACTGACTAAACCAGAACTCCTTGGATAAATATGTTAGAAAAACATGCAGGAAAGATTCTGCTGCTTTGATTTTGATGATGTTTGTGTGTAACAAAATGTTTCTACCAACACTTTTTATGACAATTTTTGTTCTTGCCATTGACAGCAATTTAAATAGTTTTTTCTTGTGTTTTTTTCAGTATTGTGTTTTTTTTTCTTTTTGATTTGAAAATGACTGAAAAATAAATAAATACACATCACCTTCCACACAGACCTGTAGCTTACTCTGCACGTTTCTTAAGGTTTAAAGGAGATTTAATATTGAATTGTGTCCACATATCCACGCAAGAGATACTATCAGAAATCCACAGAATGATCTGAAAACAACAGAGGTCCCCAACAGAACCAGAAGAATGCGGAACTAATCCAAAAGCTACAGATATAACCAAAACCAAATCAGAGTTTTATCTTTCTTCATTATACATTAACATGTCACTGGAGGCTCAAGGGCCGTTTTGGTGGAACGAGCTCAACAGAAACAAGTCTGAAAACCGTGAAGGCAATGATGTGCGGTCAGGGGAGGCAGAGTCTCACCTGTCATCATGGAAAAATAATGATAAAATAATCTATATTGCTATTTTCATCCTGTGTTTTGTACTATAAAGTATTCATTTCTCAATTCTGATTTTTTTTTTCTTCAAAATCGCTGAAATTTCGCATTTTCCTATTCAAATCCTCGGAAGCGAAGCTGTTGAGGCAGAGAGAGAGAGAGTTGAGCCTCACCTGGGATTGATCAACCTCTGTCTAACTCCACTGGCTGCCATTCTATGGGAGCAAGTTCCTCCTGTCTGTATGTCGCCAATAAAATGGTTAAAACATTTAATGTATGAACTGGTTTTCCATAATTTAGCTTATGTATATAATGTACATTGTTTTTTGTCACCAACTGTGTGTGTAACGTGTTTCGTGTGCATACCGTAAAGTGCAGCGATATATTTATAGTTTTCTCCTCTTACCACAGCAATCACGTATTAATAATCGCAAAATAAACATTAAGCCTGAAACCATGCTACTGCAACAGACTGAATGTTCTGCTCTTTGTGTGGGAAACATTTCAGTGTCTTTTAGGGGCGTTGTTGTCAGTTGCTATGGGAACGAGTCTGTGTGTAGTCTGGCCAATGCAGAGAGAGAGAAAGAAGAGGTTTTGAGTTGTACTTCAACGGGTTTTCCCTTTGCCGTGGAGCACAGCACGAAATTAATAATATCTACATGTCTAAGTTTGATTAAGTTAACGCAGTTATTCTACAGCGGCAGCGCAGCTCTGGATGACATGTAGAAAAATAGTCTCTTTGGCCTCCAGTAGGTCGTTTTACCAAAAACCTTTCAAAACTCTATGAACTCAGAAAAAATCTAGAAATTGGTCTGTAACTGTGGAAAAAATAAAACCTTTTTGGAGATGTTTTTGAAGAGGGTGGATAATAGCAAAACCTAAAATAGAGGAACAGAAACACACACACACACAAAGAGAGCAGGATTTCTTCTGGATACCATCAGTCGCAATGTCAATCAGTCCTGTAACTATTTAAGATAAAACAAGCTGAATTTTTTGACAGATGAGTATCATATGCATAGAAATTGATTAAGAAAAATAGATTTTGATTAGTGAGCTGCCTTCTCAAACCCCCAGTCAGTCATGGCAGATTACTATTTTTACTAAGCCAAGCTGGAGGTTTCTTCTTGTTAACGGTTAACTAAATTCTTCAAATAAGAATGGGCAGTTTTCTTCTATACCTTACCAGAGTACTTTAATAAAACAAAAAAGTAACAGAGTACTTAAATAAAAAAATAAAGTTATATTGTAGGTTTTTAAACCAGTCAATGAAGGGCCGTACACTCAACACCACTAATAGTATCCTTACTGTTCATATGAGCTCAGACAGGCCCTTAACAAACAAGCAAATGCCAAACAAGTCTCAAACCTCTAAATGTAAATATATTGTCATTAAAAACCTAAAGTCACCATCGCAAGCTATATCATATTTTGCGGAGCAAAGGCCAGCCACGATGTGATTAACTAGCTCCGGTTTCGTGTTTGTGAGCCATTCGTCTTTTCCCTCTGACAATGCATTGACACATTTCCAGGAAACAGCTATAGAAACAAGTTGGCTGGGATCACACTCCGACAAAGGGATGGATAAAACATGCGCCAACACAGAAATGGACAACCCTCAAAGAAACACGCAGAGAGAACAGCAAGCTTATATAACTAACTTAAATATGTCCAAACCATAAGGGCTTGGCAGCAGATGTGCTGGTGGGTGTAAGACAAACGGAGAGGCAAATATATTTTAATGAACAGGTTCAAAAGAGTGCCATGCTAAGCCATGAATACCCCATAACTCCTGAACTTTTTCAGAATTTATTACACGGATTGCATGTAAAATGTAGTTTGACACCAACAACCACAAATGATTTCTAAGGCTGCTCCAATGATTCTTAATAAAATAGCATAGGCTCAGTTAGCTTGGCTAGAGAGCAACAATCAAGTGTTATTCTCGATTTAATTTAAGCCTGGACTTTGACTGGACCATTCTTATACAAGCCTTTTGCGGTTTCAAACCATTTTTCTTCCAGTAGCCGCCTGTAATTAGCTCCACAAATTTTTCTGTCAGCTCTGACATGACTCCCTTCATAAATCACTAACTAGATTTTTATGATGGTTTTTCAAAGTTGTTTTATAACCCACACACAGTGCTGTGTGTAATAAAAACACCCACAACCTAAGGTTGCAAAGAGTTTGATTTATTTGTACATCAACATGAACTGTTTTAAGAAATCCTTGGATTTTTATACAGATTATATTTACAGAGGTTCATTGTTAGTCATTCAGTTGTCTTGCATGCATCAGATTTTTAATAGAAAAAAAGTTTTTGTACATGAAGTTTGACTTGTCTTGGCAGTGTAATATTCAGACATGACTCACTCTGTCACTTATGGATCTGTTAAATCACAAAATGAAAAAAAAAAGTTAATTAAGCTGACAAAGATGAACTCAATGCATAGAATTATCACTTATTAATAGATTAGCACCAAACTCACGAACAACAAAGCTTGTTCTGCGGTAGCTGCTGGAAAGAAAGCCTAAACCTGAACCCAAACCTCAGGAAATTCAGAAATTAGTACAAAATGTGAAGTGATGTGATAAAAGTTGCTTTGAACTTTGAGAAGTTGTCATATTTTGTTACCGCAGCCTTTCTTTAGAGCAGGATTCATTTTTCTGCCTACAGAATCCGAGCCAGAGCCTTAAAAGACGCTGATTTACAACAAAAAGCCCAATGTCACACATTTTTTAATTTGCCGTTACTTCAAAGTTTGTGTTAGCACAGATTAAATAGATGTTTTTTTCCACGTTCCATCACGTATTGCATGCATCTAAAAACAAAACCTTATGTGTGAAGAAATCAAAGTAGAGATTTATCAGTCATTACATTTATCCAGTCACTGCTGGCCATGATTTAAAGATGTGTTTTCCAAAGAAGTGCAAAATAATGAGTCCTTGTTGTGAGTAAAGCTACTTCCTTGACGTCTGAAATTTCAGGGTTTTGTCTTAGTGTCCCATTGTTTCCAAAACTGGTTAGTACTTGTCAGTACATGCAAAAAAAAAACAACAACAAAAAAACAAGGAAACAATTGACCTTTTGGAATACGCTCTGTTCTTTCTAACAAAGTGCAGGTCATGTTAATTTTGTCTGGAGTTTGGAAACCACATTTATCATTGTTGTTTGTTTTTCTTTTACTGTCTGCGCAAAACTAGCCATCTTTATGGCTGCGAAAACATTCCAGAGTATGCATGTCTCCTTTCAACAAGTCTTATTATGAACCTACACTTGCACAGGTAGCCTGGCAACATGCAATCAAACCCACAGATGAACAGCAGTTTTTCATACGATTAAGGCGATCATTACGGAAGGCATGTTTACCCCTACAGACAGGAATGCATGAACAACGTGTTTGTGATTTTGGAGAGCGACTGGAAGAAGGTTGGGTAAGCATCAGTGGAAGTCCCCAGCATGTCTCGTTCTCAGACATTTGAAAAAGTGATGAAGATTTTCTGCACAAGCAAAATTTTCTTGTGCGGAAAATTTTGCTGTCCCTCGTGGTCCTCTGCCAAGAGGAAATAAAAAAAACAAATGACTTTGTTTTTTATTTCCAATAATACGATAAGGTGACGACAATCCATTCGTTACTGTTTCCACACCCCAGTAATAAATGCTACTGTGAGAAAAAAGCTTCGTTTCACCTGTTTAGGCTCAACAACGCAAGAAAGAATTCAAATATCATCGTTTCACTTTGAGTTAAATTGGATTTTATGTGATGCACCAACACAATGTAGCAACTAATTATGAGATGGAAGGAAATTAATACATGCTGTCCAATGTTTTTTTTTTTTAATAAATATCCTACAAAGTGCAGAGTCCATTTACATTCAGCTCCTTTGGTCGCAAAAAACTTGCAGGTGTAATCGCAGAAAAAGTGGGTTCAGGAAAGTACTGACTCAGAGTTTTATTTTTAAGAAATTTTGAAAACAGTGCTTACTTTTGGCTTCCACTTCACAATTATGTGAAGTGAAAGCCAAACATAATCACAAAAAATCTGCTTAAAACGTAACAAAGTTTGCAAGACACCATCAGAGAGAAACTGAGCTAAACTATACTAAGCAAGACTCTAGAATTTGAAATCTGTGCCACAAAACATTTTGTATTAGATGGATCAAAATGCATGTACCAGCAAGTGACGATTCATGACTACAAAGAAAAAGCAAGAGGAGCACAAGTACTCCTATTGAAACACCTTAGTGTTGTGCCACACCTCCTTATGTGCTTTACAGAGAAACATAAACAAACACTCTCAAACACAATGAGTCATCTTTTACAGAAAAAGAAAAGCACAAACGCAGACCTAAGTTCTGCCCCAGTTCTGGACTCAAACATCATGGAAGTGAAGGTTCTTCAGGTAATTGCACTTCAAAGCAGCTCATACACTTATCTCTTTTTGTCTGTGCAGAAATATCAGAATAATTACACTACATTGCGTCTGACAGGCGATTAAACCTTTTGGGAGCTGAGACTTTGACGCAAAGTTATGAAATATTACAGTTTATATTCTTATCAATTGATACATTAGTTCAATGATGACACGCACGGATGAATACAAAAACTTCACTAGTCAGTGGGAGGAATTACTCAAACTGTGCAAAAGACAGTGTTGACTTCACACAACCATAGCATAGAAAAGGGCAGCAACTTTTAAGATTGTTACAGATTTTCTGGTAAAGTGAAGGAGATTCTGTGGTCTCCATATGTATGATAAGCAGGATGCTTTGCATTGTTTTGTATAAATACAGCTCCAGTTAAAAGAAAAGGACTTGCCATGCACACGAACCTGCTGTGTGATGATAAGAAGAGCTGTAGCAAAGCATAATTTTGCATTTTGTTTGTTTTTTGGGGGGTTTTTTACCAGACATTTATGACGGAAAATTCTACAAACATCACAACACTTCAAGCCATAATGAATCACTTTTTTCTCCTCACTATTTTTGTGTTTGCTTGTTCGCTGACTGTTACTATTTTACAAATTGTTAAGACACGGTAAAACACACAAATGTGTGGAACTAATAACACCCCAAAACTGTCTGAGAGAGGGCAAATATGACTGGCATCTAAATCAAAAGTAAAAAAAAAAAAAAAACAAACATTGCATGCAATGTATACACACAACACATTTTTCGTACTGTCTCACATCAGTCTTAATTATGTTAGGATGACCAAAATGAGTTTTGTTTGCTAAATGTGAGAATGATAAGAGAGAAATGGTTTTTGGAGAATGTTTTTCTTACTCTCATCAATTTCAGGAGTTTATATGTCAAGATTTGTACACCTTTAAACAGTTTGGGAAGCCAACATGGCGTCATAACGGATTTCGAATCAGGCAAAAATGTCTGTAAGAGAACCGTGCACCCCAGAACAAAAGTCCTTGTTAAGATGTTGACTGATGCTGATAAATGTGTCATTATTCACAGAGAAATGAGTTCTGGCCACTCAGCGAGGAAAGAAGAAGTTATTACTACAAAAGCAAAATAAAACATTTTCTGCAAATGCAAAAAAAAACAAAACACTGAAGTGTTTGGCCATAATAATCTTTGTTACCATTTGGAAAAATGTAGACGCTTGCAATCCTGACATTACCATCCCAACTGTGAAGTAAAGAGGAAGCAGCATTTATTTGCTGCAGGAGGGACTGGTGCACTTCACAAGATAAATGGAATCATAAGGAAAGAACTTCATATGGAAATGTTAAAACAATCTCTCAAGACATCAGCCAAAAACATGAAGCTGGAAAACTATCATAGGAATGTAACCAAATTAGCTTCAAGGTCGATTAAGCACAACAAAGCTAAGGCTGTGTGGTGCGTCTCACAAATCTCAAAGTTAAAAGGTCTGTGGGAGAAAGTCAGCTGAACCCACTGGCAGAACCAAGTCGAAGGATACCCAAAATGTTTGAAACAAGTTAAACAGCTCGGAGCTAAATCAATCAAAATGGTAAAAAAAATATGCATATAAACTACATTTAAAATATCTCTTTCGTTACTTGCATAATTAGGAAACAGAATTATTTTTGGTAATCCTAATTGATGTGAAACGGAAACATTTTACTCTGATTTGAGTGAAAACGATGCGTAACAGAAGGTTGTGTATCTTTGCAGAGTGTAAGCTGTAGTGTGAACTGTGTTCAGATCCAAAGCCCCTCCTGAATAGTTCTGAGTATTATGCAGATATTAAGAGGAAAAACAACAAAAGTACATTTTAACTGACAAAAAATATAAATAAAGCAATAAATAATAAGTACCCCTCAATTAAGGCACAATATTCCAGGTTTTTGATGCTGTGATGGTGAATACTGGAACACCATCCTGACATCCTTGGATGTTTTCAGGAACTGAAGCTATTCTACATTAGAGATTTAGAAAACTGATTTGCTACATCTTCACTCGATATCAAAGCAGCTCTTCGCTTTCTAACATTTTTTTGTGTGGTTTTAGTTGCAAACATTTGATGGAATTAGCAAATCAGGTGATGCTGAAGGTGAAAATCAATGTGGCACCGGAGAATATCACAGTTTCTGCAGATCATAAAGTGTTCGGTTTCAGAAATCAGTATTTGACCAGGACGACTTTCATCTGTGTACGACACTTTGTTCTCATTACGCTGCCCTGGTCCAAAATAATCTGACAGATTATAAAAGTGTCCAAAGCGTACATGCAGATCTGCCCACAGGTAAAGATGTACACAGTGCCTCATAAAGGCATTCCTACAATTTACCGGGAAACCATTTTCAAATTTATTCTGTCCCTTTTAGTCTTAATTTGAAACTAGAGCGACCAGTTGACTGTGGAAATAGGAAAATACTGAGGAACAGCTACTTTATTATTATTATTATTATCATTTCCTGCCCTTTATATAAATTAAAACAAATCTGGCTTATTGGAATGGATTTTCCATTTGTGAAAACGACTCAAAGTGATCAATTCGTGTGCACCGTGAACAAACTTAAGCATTTACAATAATAAATGCTTTAATTTTCTCTGTTTCTAGAAATTATGTTGGTCCCTATAATTGTGGTGATAATTTCTTTTAAAACAATCACCATTTTTTCTTCCCACCTCACTGAGTCAATGCACTTAAATGCAGTGTTGTATTATTTAAAACATTTCTGGGGTTTTCACACATTTACCAATGGAAGATGTTATACTTACCACAGTCTTTTTCTCAGCTTTCCAGCATTCTCAATTGTAATTTAATTTGGCATTTAATTTGGCAGTAATTTAATCTAACCTCTCCCTCTAGATGACCTCATTTTCCAAGGTAATTCCTTTTATTTGTGTTACATCCCACCAATTACTTCCAAACAACACTGCACCACTTGTGCCTGAGGGAATGCTATCATGTAGTTAAAACATGTTTCTGCAAAGGCATGCAACTCCTAATGTGAAAGAAGGGTTCTGTTCAATCAAACATGTTGAGAAAAAAGAAAAGACTTTTGAATTTATGCTCATTTGTTTGATGTGGCAACCAGTAAGTGATATTTTGCTTTGCTTTTCTGAGATGACAGGAAACTGTGGCTGTAAAGTTTTGACATCCTGGTGTAACTACTAAAAGCCTGCATCCGTAATTTTTTAAGTCTATTTCATTTTTTAATCTATAGATGCTTTGTTCAGGCTCGTGTAGTGGCTATATGCATTTGCCATATTTGCATATTTGCTATTTTCATGTTTCGAGGTGTTGCTACGATCAAAAGCTATTCTTCCCTTTTGATTTGTCAGGCACGTTTCTCAAGCTGCAGGTGAGTTGAACCTCAAACCGCTGGAAGAGTTCAAGCAACAACCAATCACAGGAATCAGTGTGTCTGCTAGCAGCGTATCGTAACGTTTGATCAAAAACAAATATTCTGCTGCACCTGAGCAACTTGGAGAGGTTACGATGTCATGTATAAGTAAAAGGATTAAATAATTACACCAAATACATTTCACTGAAGTAGATCTGAAACCGCGTACAGCAAGCTGCCCTGCTGTGCACGGTTTCAGAGCGGGAGGTTTGCAGGAGGATCTCTGAGCAGCAACAACATTAACATTGGTAACATTTTTCAATTGAGGTCAGAAAAACAATATTAAAAAAAAAAAAACCCGACTCCAAACTGATTTGTGTGCAAATCATAGCAGGCAATCAGATACTTAAACAGTGAGGAACACATGAACTTGCACGTACATTAGAATGCCTTGGCAAAGACCATGCATGCATAATCACAGTGATCAAAAATGTCAACTCCCCTGCAAGCAAATTACAGTGAACCCTTTTCACATTTTATCACATTACAATCACAAACTTCAACGTATTTTATTGAGATTTTATGTGATGGGGGGGAAAAAAAGGAAAAAAATCTGGCTTTTTCATTTTTAGTAAAAAGAAAACTTCAGAGTTCATGTTGTATTTAATCATGGTAGTACTAAGCAAAATCCAGTGGATAGAGTCCATATGGGTTTAATTTAAATTTAGAAACCTCATGGGTTTGTTGGAGAACATCAGAGACCGAGCAGCATCATGGGAGCACAGCAGACAGGTCAGTGGAGAGGTGGAGAGGTTAAAAAGCAGGGTTAGGTTCTAAAAAATATATAAAAAGTTTTAAAGTTATGTCTGCACACAACCCTGAGCAAACTACCTCAGTGAAAGCACAGAAAGCTGGTAAGGATCAATAGAGATACAGCAAAAAATAAATACATTTCCTAATCATTGCTACATTAAGATAAGTTGGTTTTTTTTTGGTCAAACATTTTAAAAACAATTTAGTAGTTTCTGTCCAACTCAAAATTATGGTGCGTTTTGGTCCATCTCATAAATACCCAATAAAATACAAAGAAGTTTGTTGAGGACAAATCGTGGAAAAAAGGTGTATGGATACACTTAGCACTTAGCTTTTGCAGCCATTTAAAGATGCTGACATGAATCAGAACTTCAGCATTTGCTGTTGGTTTTCTACAGAACAGCACCAAATCCTACTGGACCTTCAGCTTGATCTCAGAAAGAAAAACAGAGTCCAAAGTTCATGGCAGCTTTTTTCCTGACTCAGGGTTTAAGACGTAAGAATATGGCAAAAAAAATAGACTAAAAAACTAAGGAAACCAATGAAACATTTTGTTAAAAAAAAAAATCTAAATGTCTTCTTAAGTGAAACAGTGAGTTATGTCTGTTATTTCTTTGCCACACTGTGCTATAACAGCGTGGATGTCCAATCTGTAGTGGCACTTGCAGAGTTCGTGGTAACAGCTGAGAGGGAGGTAAAGGTCTTCTCATTAACCCATTGCAACCAGGTTAACAGTGCAGCTGAGGATTCTTGCCGTCACGTTACAAATCCACTCTCAGCCCAGAAGCAGGAAACAAGAAACATGTGATAATGTGTTGGCCTGGAGCCGGTTGACGACCGACTTCATTTAAGGAGAAATTTTGCGTAATCCCGTCTCCTATTTCAGTCAGGCAGAAGCAGACCGTCACACAGCCACAAGTCACAGAGTCCTCGCCCCAGAAACAGGGGTCCTAAGTCCCTGGCAGTGTGGAGATGGGCTGATCTCTGCGGGATATAAGCAGCATTTACTCTCCGGGTCAAACGGAGGACAAGTGAGTGGACTTTGACGTGGGCAGGTCCAGCAGAGCTTGGACGGTCACGCCGACCTTTACCAGACCTCGCTCCTCTAAGATGTGATGCGGCAGACACAATTTGTCCTGAATTAACAGAGAGATCATTCATCAACACTACTGGCAAAACGACTGACGTCACTTCGCAGCAACATTCACTTGATGGAGGCATATTTGTCAGACAGATTTTCCTAAATGATAAAATGCACTTTGGGGGAAAAACATCAGTCAGAGTCTCAGCTGCAGGAAGCTTGAACGACAAGTGCATGAAAGAACTCGTAGGCCTCTGTTAGGCAGCTTCATAATTTTGTCATTTATCTTCTATGGTCAATGACTGATAACACTTAGCAGCCATAAATCCTAAATAACTAAACAAATACAGAGTGAAAACATTGAAAGTAAAAAATGTGTTACCTGTGAAACTCCAAGCTTCTTGCACGCTTCCAGGAAGTTTTCAACATTCCTGCGGCATTTTGCCATGCTTAGCTTTGGCTGGAAGCCACAACATTAATCATGTTAGTTTGTTAAACTCAGCGTTTAAGCATTAAAAGGTCTGTGAAACAGTTTAGATTAAATAACACATTTGAATCTTATCTTACAGTCAATATACTTACTACTGCAGGTGACGGCACGTGAATGCTGGCAACGGATCGGGGACAAATGTGATTGGCTAGATGGCAGAGGACCACTCCATCCATCAACGCCGCACCAACATCATCTGGGAGGAGGACCTTCAGTCGGGACTCAATGTTCTGCACACATTAAAGATAACACGAAAATGTCAAATGTTGAAAAAGAGAAAAGTGAGCGGAGCGAAGTATGCCTGAGCGCATGGGAGTCTCACGGGAGTCCAGGACAATTTCTCTCTTCAAAAACAGAGGGGGTTCAGCTCAAGTAATCTCTTTTGGATTCCTTGTTTTTACCTCTGGCATGTCAGGTGTACAACCAACTGCTTCCACCTGCTTCAGTTGTCCAGTAGCTGCAGTCAGAAATACCTCCTCCAATTCATCTTGCAGAAGTCACTATATGTGCTTCTTAAATACGACAGAGATGCAACGGTTCAGCGTCTCAGGTTGTCCGCTGGTTCGCCTCTGGGATTATTTTGAACATGTCTAAAAACATAGGTGTATTAAACTCTTCTGGACTATCTTCAACTATTTCTAGAAGTGTCTGGAGTACTTATGTCAGAAAGCGTCACCATCTCATAATAAAATATATATTTTGTGACCTTTAGAGGTGAGGAGAAGGTTTAAGCAGGGGTCTCAAACTCCGGTCCTCGAGGGTCGCAGTCCTACAGTTTTTAGATGTGCCACAGGTACAAAACACTGGAATGAAATGGCTTAATGACCTCCTCCTTGTGTAGATCAGTTCTCCAGAGCCTTAATGACCTAATTTTTCTATTCAGGTGTGGTGCAGCAGAGGCACATCTAAAAGTTGCAGGACTGCGGCCCTCGAGGACTGGAGTTTGAGACCCCTGGTTTAAAGGTTACATCAGAAAGCAGATTTTTCTGTAACATGAACATTTTCTGTCACATTTAGAGTTTCCTACACAGTATTGATGATTTGTGCATTATAGAAACAACTTGATCACACATTAAAAACAAAAAAAGACTGGATAAACTCACAAGCCACAGATTGATGTCTGCAATTATTGCGACATACGAATGACGCACAATAGTCAGCATGTTCAAACCAGGCTTGGGTGGATGCTTTTGTCAGGCTTTTATAGGCTTTGATTTTCTCTATACAGAGTAACTAATGTAGATTTTTTTTTCTGACTAATTCTTTCTTACTAACATGGTCTGGAGCTCTTCCCATTAAAACCAAGGAAGCTCGCTCATCCAAATCTCACCGTGGATGAATGACCAGACTGGGTGTCTGAAGAGGTTCTGTGGTAAGAATGCACTTTAGTGGAAGTCAGCCAGTTTCCTATGCCCATATTTGGTATTTGGAAGAGGTTTTCCATTTCCTTTAACAAAATTAAAACTCTTAGTTCTTCAGACTTTGCTCCAAACAATAAAAAATCCTAAGTTGTTATTTAATACTATTGAAAGGTATTTAATGGCTTACTTACATTTCTCTTGGTCATCTCTCTAAACTAGTGCACCGCTGACCATATTCACATTCAATTTTCCCACAGAGTTATATAAACTCTATTAAATCCTGTTTGAGTGTACATTTTCTCCAGTTCAATTAATAAAAGCCAGAGTAACCTTGGTTTACTCTTTAGAAACTCTAGACGTTGCAACACAAACAGGATCTGGCAGACCGTACTCTTCGTATGACTCATCAACTGGTGAGAACTAGAAAAACATAAACAGGCTGGGAAGCGTCTGACCTGCCGTAAAAGGCCAATCTGCTCAATTTCCTCTCTCAAATGCTCCATCTTCCTCCTCATGGTGAAGCTGGGGTCCGTCGAGCTGATGTCCTGCCGGGTCCCACGAGTGAAGGCTGAAATGAAAAACAAAGAGCACTGCTCCGAGTTCAAGATGATACACAGTGAAATGTCTCAAGGTCCAAGGATCAAATGTTTTTGTAAAAGTTCCTAGAAAACTGCAGTGATTGAGCAACACGCAGGTCAGATGCAGAACATCTGGAATCGACTTCCTCTCAGTGTGATAAAAGTAAACAGATTTTCACACACATCTGCAAAATAGATCAGTATATTTCTAATGCCTTTTACATTATATACAAAGCAGATGTAACAAGGTTAAGAGAAAATTCCTTTCACTTATATCCTTGCTTAAATTGATGTTTTATCAACTCCAATCAAAACTGCAACATCTGGACATCTTGTGCTTCAAACATCCGCATAGTTATTGACTGAAAGAAAACAAGAACTTGGGACTTTTGGTTACAATTTCTCTAATGCACAAGTGTGATTGACAACCTCAGATTGCGATCAGATACTAAATATTTCTTTAAGAAGCAGTTCAGAAGCAGTTATGTGTGTTTCTTTCCCATGCAACCTTAAATCAGAGAAGCAGATTAACACATTTACTAGAGTAAAATCACCAAACAAATGCCTTCTCTGAAATAAGTTTTAGTTAAAGAGCTGACATGGTCTGTATCTGACACTTTTTTTAAAGATAAAGAGACTGGAAAAGTTAATAATAATATATTGTATAGTAAAAAATCCTGCCATCCTAGTAAAGTAGCTCTCTGCAACATGGAAGCCAAGTCAGAAACACCAACATGATTGGATCTTATTCAACACTTTAAGGAGTTCATGCACTATGTGTCCCAAAACAAGCTTGGCAGAACTGAAACCAGGGGTCACAACAGACGTGCTCACCCTTCTCTTCTTTGCTTTTTCCACACGTCTCACTCAGAGCTAACAGATATTTTATCTCCAGCTAGAACAGGAGTAAGCAGAGACTCAGACAGGTCAACATTGGAGGATTTTTCAGATGCATGAGATCCTGTCACCACACAGACAGGAATCAAGTCAGGAACAGTTTGTTCTAACTTGTCCATCTCTGTCTCAACCATGGGAGGGTCCACTATTATGGGACCTATAAATCTCGTCATATCATTTCCCTAAATGGTCCATCAAAAGGGAAAGACAAGGGAAATACTCCAGACACGAACCTTGTCTGTACATGAAGGCGATGGAGGGGAGCAGGCACATGGCTCATTCCTACCTACATCTCACAGTGGCATGTGAAAGTCACGCACTTCAGCGTGTTGCCACTGAAGTGCAACACGCTAGATATGATTAGGGACTGGAAACTCCCATAGTCCCGCAGTACATGAGTCAAGTGTGGGTCCTGTCAGAGAAATTAGCCCTTCAAAAACAAGCTCTTTGAAACCATCATCCAGTTTACTCACAGTTCTGTTCCCATTAGAACCTGTGAAATGATCTGGTTTTTCCACTCAAGAAATATTTTTTTCTCAGACTTTCTTAAAACATGAAGAAGAAGAAACCGTCTCACTGCTAACTTTATATGGATGAGCAGTGAAATCATGTCTACTAGGGGTGATTTTATGAGTCAGGGCAGAATCACAGCTTCTTTGGAAGTGGTATCTTTTTGCTTATTTAGATATGCCACAATTCATCCACGCATGCAATTATTAAATACTCCAATAGGGCGTGCCGTGGTGGCATAGCGGTTAGCGTGACCCTTATTTGGAGGCCTTGAGTCCTCGACGCAGCCGTCGCAGGTTCGACTCCCGGACCCGGCAATATTTGCCGCATGGCTTCCCCCCCTTGCCTTCCCCCTTTCCTGTCAGCCTACTTTCATATAAGGGACACTAGAGCCCACAAAAGAGCCCTGGAGGGGAGAAAAATAAATAAATAAATGAGTTTATTATTTCTGTCAGAGCTGCAGTGTCTACATCTGCAGTTTCCTTTGCTTGGATTTTCTTTTTAAATAAAGTTCACTCGTGCATATTGGTTTACATCTTCTGACTGCATTACCTGAATACAAAAAGTTTCACGTTTAAAAGAAACGAAGTGCCAGAACATAGATATATTTATATGTGTAGCAAAATAATCAGCTGATCTGAATTATTTTTTTTCATTATGTTTTGGCCAGTAATAAGACAAAATGAAATATCTGGGTTCATTAGAACCTCTAGGTTCTCAATTCCTGAGTGTCGCTGCAAACATCATCAGAGAGTCGTAAGCAAATGCTACGCGTTCCCAAACGCACAGTCACAATACTGAGGAACAGACCGTAATGGAGAAGTTCACAACTGAAGTAGAACCGGACCTCACATTAATTGGTTAGAGTTCTCTGATGACAGTTTAAAGAGCTCATGAGCTCCAAAATAAATACTTCCTGTCTGTTTTGGAACAGACAGGAACTGCCACCTTTGATTCAGGTACATGGTATTTAGGTGAATGTCAAAAACAACATCTGTGACTTTAAACAATTTCACAGCAGAAACAAACTAAAAGATGCAATAGCTGTTCCTGAATTAACTTGTGGATTGAACTGGTGGCAAACCACAGGACACAAACCACACACCAACACTTCTGTTGGTGTGTGGTTTGTCTCCAGAGGTTCTGTCTCTGGAGGTTTGTGTTTTTATTTAAGAGTTTTTGAAGCTTTTCTGTGGTAACATATCTGCTTGTACAAATAAGAGGAACAAATATTTGCTAATGCCCCGGTATTACTGTATGACTCACTAAAACAGTAAAGACAGGAATTATTTGTAATTTGATATTGAGAGACGGAGCAAAATAAAAAAAAAAAAAGTCTGCAGCGATTCCACAGAAAACCCTTCCCACTTCCAGAGAAACGCAGGTACCAATGAAACAATCGTGAGTCTGTGCTTCAACACTTTCACTCTGCACTTATTGTTCAAACGTTGATCTCTACAGATGATAACTAAAACTGTTTGCTTTTACATTCCCCATTAATCCTTGCAGGCTATAATTTATTACAAACTCCATACCCCATAAATTCAAATGTCATGTTACAGCCACAAACTACAATATATTTCATTGTTTTTTTTTTTTTAATTAATTTACCAAAATGAATAGTAACTGACAGTTTTCACAAATTTCAACATGTGAAAAGTGTCTGCATCTGTGTCAGACAATGAATAAAATTCAGTTCAACCACTTAAATCTGCTTTGTGCAAAATGTTTTTGTTTGTTTTTTAAGACTTGCATATTCAAGACAGAAGATTTCTCTTTTCAACATAGCTCACGTTCAGGCAGACTGGACATTATGGGAGCACCAATTTTCAAGAGAAGCTCTGGACTGTGAACAGTTCTTATACACTGAATGGAGGTAAATGCACAAATGCAACTCTAACTTTTCAGATTTTCTTTTTGTACAAACTTTTGAAAACCGTTTTAATTCACTTCATAATTATGCATTACTTTGTTGGTCTATCAAATAAAATTTCAATAAAATACTTTGAACTTTGTGGCTAGAAGGTGATAAAACATGAGAAAGGGGAACACATTGTTTTGCAAGGCAGTTTGGGACTAAAATGTTTTTTCTTCGGTTACAAAGGACGGTTGTTCTCACTTGGATCGCTGTTGTAATCGTTAGAATATTTGCAGGCAATATAAAGGCACGAATCTTCCAACAGAGCTGAAGAGGAAAACACAGGCGTCATTAATTTGGCAAGCAGTCACAGAACCTGCAAAACCGAAAGCAGCCGGCGCTGATGGCTTTTAAAGGTTGCACATCATTTTATTTAGGAATGTTATGGGAATATACCTGAATAGAAGTGCACACCACACTTTTAATATTTGTATTTGTAAAATCCTTCAACCTCGCAATGAGGCTCTTCTTTGTGTTGGTCTGTCACATAAAATTTTTATAAAGTACGCGGATGTTTGTGGTTTCTACAGTCTTGAACCAACTATGAGCTGCTATTATTTTTGCATGACGAGACATTCCTCATCTAGTACGTGTCTAAACCCTGAATTATAAACCCAACAGAGTTGAAAGGGAAGTAGAAACAGAAACAGAAGAAAATTTGAGGCAAAAGCTAAACACAGCAGGAGCTTAGCGCTTTTCTGTTACCTGATCTTGGTTTGAGTCCAAACACTGTCAACGTGGTGCTGAAATCAGCGTTGCACAAACCCTCCTAAGGACAAAGACGTCTGTTAGACTCAGAATAGATGAGCTTTAGGTGGGATGTGTGCACACCAGACAATCAGACCCACCTCACATTCTTCGTTACCGCTGGAATTTTTACGAGCGCTCTGACACTTGTACTGTCAGGAAAAGCAAAACATTTTTATGATTACTTGTTTATTTATTTGTATTTGACATGCACAGGAGGAGACATGTAATATGTTTTATTGCAGTAACATCATTTCCCACAATAGAAAATTATGACCTTTAATATGCGTACATTTATCTGGTAAAGTAAAAAAAAAAATCCCACAACTATTTGTCTTTGCACAATGTTTTTAGATCATCCGATCTTTTCTTTTAATCTCCTTTCCTCACTCTTGTTTTCTATGGACTGACAAGGTTGACTTTGTTTCTGGTTAAATATTTCTGTGTTGATTTGGACATATGCTTTGGATCACTGCAGCAGAAACACTTAAAAGGGCCATTTTTATATTTCTAGGAAATAAAACAAGAACACAGGGAAATAAAAGACATTAGAGAGGAAGAAATCAAGAAAAAAGTAGAAAGAAATTGGAATGGAAGTGTTAAAGAAAAAAATGAAAGAAGGAATGAAAAACAGCAGAGGAATAAATAAAGAGAGAGAACAAAGGACAAAAGAGACAGGAAATAAAGTCACGATGAAAAAAATAAATTAAGAAAATAAATAAAGGAAGAAATGAAAGAAGGAAAGGTGTAAAGCACAGGTCTCAAACTCCAGTCCTCGAGGGCCGCTGTCCTGCAGTTTTTAGATGTGCCACAGGTACAAAACGCTGGAATGAAATGACTTAATTACCTCCTCCTTGTGCAAATCAGTTCTCCAAAGCCTTGCTAATGACCTAATTATTCTATTCAGGTGTGGTGCAGCAGAGGCACATCTAAACGTTGCAGGACACCGGCCCTTGAGGACTGGACTTTGACAACCCTGGTGTAAAGGAAGAATGGAGGACAGGAAAAAACAGGTGGAGGGTCACAAAGATGTGACTTTTAGACTATCAGAGGGAATAAAAACTGTAAATACAAATACTTTTTCCAACTCCGATTTGCAGAAAACCTAAAAATCTCCAGATAGCAGTTTTAAAATAAATACTGAATATTCAAGCTAAAGGTTGGATTTTTCTAAAATTGTCAATGTAATGTTGTGCTACTATCATAAAAAAATAATCTAATATAAGGCTTCTTCGACATCTTTGCATGCTTTTGTTACTAGATGGGAAGAGATGGTGTACCTGCCACATGACAACATACTGTTGAAAAGATGCAGGTTAACAAGCTGATTACAGTGACTGAAATCTCACGACCATGACAAAATACTAGAAAGATTCTGCCAGCCTTGAAAAGAAAGATGTACATCACATGGCCACACCTTCAGGTAGTCCTTCCTCAGGTACTTGTTCCGCCTGCGGTCTTCGTTCTGGTTGAGGACAGGAGGAACTTCGGGCCAATTTGGATCGCAGTCTGACCGTTCTGATTTCAAGCTCCCATCAAAGGAGCAGGAGGACGAAGGCTGAAACACACAAAGTTAACATTCAAACGACTCCCGTCGTCAGACCACAACAGACAGAAGTGCATGAATTTTGGTATAATTGTGCATAAAATCTCTCTGTACCTGCCCACTCAGCACTGAAGCGCCGCTACTTCCTTCATCCAGAGAGGCACTGAAAGAAACAGTACAAATAACATTAAACAAAAACCTTTTCACTCATCCAACAGAAAAGAAAACTGTGAGAATTTGAGTTTTCTGTGTGTTTATTTTGGTTTCGGTTTCACCGTGTTGTCCTGTTCCTTGTCTCCCCTGATTGTCTCCCTGTGTATTTAAACCCACCTGTGTCTTTTGTTCCCCTGTCAGGTCCTCATCTATGCTACGTTGAGTCTGTCATCAGTGTGTTTTTGCACCAGTTGCTACCAGTGTGAGCTCCTAGCCTCTGCTCATCTGTACTGCCTGGATTGTTGTGTTTTCATCGTCATTAAATGAACATTTCTTCACTTCAACCTGGGTCCACAGCATCTTCCTCACCACCTCCAGAACCACAAATCCTGACAAAAACATTATGTGTCATTTGTCTGATTTTAGTGTCGCAGGAGGCGTAACAGATTAACCTGATCAAGGCTTTGAGAGGAAATTAAAACATCCATATTGTGCAGATGAGTTGTGCGATTAGCCTTGAATCAAATTTGAGACAATTTCAGCTTCTGTTAACTCAATGCTGCATTTATTTTGTCTTGTAATATTTATTTTGATCTGTTTTTAATTGGATAAAATCAGCGGTTTCCCTTTAAGATGAGTAAACTTAATTAAGTGGATTTGTGGCTTTTCTGGCCGACTGTGACTCGTACCTTCGAGCAGCCTGAGGTGGGGGCCTCGGTTTGCTGCTGGAGCTCCCAGAGTGACTCAGAAACCTGCAAAGAAAAACAAGAAAACAGGCATGCTCTTATGAAACGATGCAAATCCGGTAAATCATTGGCAATGACACAATACTTTTCCATATGGCTTAAAATACACACTGCCGGATATTCACTGGAAACTTGAGCAACATGGGACAGCACCTAAAGAGTGAAAGTGATAATGCCCCCCTTGTATAAAGTTTCTTTTAACAATGGCACTGATTCACATCACAGCAATTCGGGTACAACAGCTGCAAGGAGACGCTCCTCGGCAAGAGTGACATTCAAACCGGCTGTGAAATATTAAGAGGGAAAACCTGCGTACCTGTGTGCCCTGCCGGTCACCCTCCGCCGGTGGATTAGACTCTCTGCTCTGCAAATTAAGGACCGTCGTCTAAGACATCAAACAAGCCGAAGCAGAAGGAAGAGAGAAGTAGAGAAACATCAGAAGTAGGAAGAGAGAGATTACATTTGAGGAGACAAACGAAGAAGATAGAAATGATGCAGCAATGTTTGGGAAAACGTGGGGAAATATCGGCCAGAATTATCAGCAACAGAGTAACACCAAAACACTTTGGCTTGATGCAAGCACACGTTGATGGATTTTTTTAAAAGTCATTTCTTGTGATAGACCAATAGAAATAAATACATTTCTTTGCAGTGAAACAGATGTGAAATATCGTTTTGAATATTCTTAGATGGTACCGCTGCAAACATCTGAACACTGAGATTTATGCTCATGTTGTTTTTGCAAAATAACAGAAGTTCAGTCAGATTGGCTCGTCTGTACACACAAATGCTCAAGTCACACAATTATACTTTTCACCTGTTTTTCTGTGAGCATGCTTAGAGATTTCTCCTCTGCCATGTGTGTCGTCATGGCGACTCCCACCCACCTGTTCTGCTGTTCCTGCTGCAGAAGCTGCACAGCGATCTTCCTCAGATCCAGCACTTCTTTCAGCTCATCATCCTCTTCCTCAGCTAGCTGGTCCTTATCAGAACTGTGAGGAGATGAGGTTTGAGTTTACAAACTTTAAAAACACACAATCCTGGCCTGAATTATTATTAAATGAACTCATTCTGTGTTTATCCATCTAATGTATGATTTTATAAGACAGGAGGACTTTCTCGCTGCAGGCTGCATTTGTTAATATCGGCAATAGGTGGGGTTGTGTTTACATGAAGGAAGCCAAGCCGCCACATTAAATTAAACGGGCAGCTGCAGAAGCTGGAGCACGCAATCAGACAATCAAATGAGAAGACACTTTCATGGCCACTTGATTTTTTTTGTTACTAAATAACTGACCTAAGTGGAATTGTAAGCATTGATCTGGGTTTTATTCAAGTTTATTTGAGTAACAGCTTGTGTGTCTGAAACTACTGCAGGATATATAAACATCAAGAGAGAGAGCAAGAATAAACATGTTTAAAAAAAAACAATGCATAGCTACAGTTTCCTGGTTCTGTTTAATCTCATTACTCCAACCCTGGGGCAGCAGACGCCAGGCCAAAACATGAAGAGAGCAAAGGTTGTCTTGCTTTAATATTTAAACAAATGAAAAGGCAATAAAAATCCCTCCCTCCTCCTTTTTGTTGTCAATTGTTCTCATTCGATTGCACAAGCATTTCAGTTTCTACATGTTGCTTTTGACGCAGTGTGGATTCATCTTGAGCAACTAAGTTTGCTTTTAAATGCTGAAAAATAAAAAAAATATTGCTTCTGTCCACTAAGTTGAAATCAGATTATCTAAACAAAACGTCCAAAAATAGCACCGGCAAACTACTGCCGTTAATTCAATCTGCAAATCAAACTTTTAGTGACACAAAGGAACTCTCTCTGATCCAACAAGGTAAAATAGAGAACCATTTTCCCAGCCAAACTGGAGGCAAAAACTTCCCTTTTGCATCAGTCGACTGTTCAGAGAAGACATTTGTGGTGACACTAGTTTGCATTAGTGTATAAGACAGAGGTAGAGTTGAAACTTGATATTTACATGCAGTGTAAAAAAAAGATTCCACCCAACAGAACTGGTGTAACTGAGTTGTAGTACTCAAATCTGAAGAGGTGTTTCTTACAAACACCTCTTCAGGTTTGTTCACTAATTTTCTAGATGAGATCGTGGATTTGTGATGGTCACTCCTAAGCAGTGGCTTTGGCCTCCATAAACCACTTTGCAGCTAACATGGCTATATTTTTGGAATTATTGTAAATTTGAAAGACCCATCTTTGCTTGAGCTATGAATTTCTGGCTGACGCCTCGAGATGCACAGATATAAACACCTCACGACACTGACAGAGGCAGAAAACACCGAACTAAAACCCTTTTTAAAGAGCTTACAGGATCTGGCTGTGTATGGTTTATCTCAGTTTGAATCCAACTGTTCTGTGAATGCCTCTGAGGTTTGATAGACTCTTGAGATTGCAATGATTATACGGTTGTCATAATAAAATCTTTAACACCTTTTTACTAGATTTAAAATGCATGTGAATACAAGAGTAAAGCTCCGGCTCCAGACTGGTTTTCTTATCTGGTGTGTTAAGAATTACCTGTCCACTCAAACCGTAAACACAAGGTCTCTGAAACAAAATACGCTCTATTGTTCCTTACGGTTATGAAAGGCAGACGTGTCACAAACTCTCTCTGACTTCTGGAGGTTGCGTCTGCGTGCAGCGAAGGGGAACGTGAGATAGTGAAGAGAGAAACAGGGAGGAACCGTTTGGCTCTGTCCAGATGACCACCAACCGGGAAGCACGCCCAGCAAGTTTGAACCTCTTGTTAAAAATGCAGCTTGGTGTTTTTATTCACACAAGGACGGTTTTTGGATTACGTCCAACTAGGTTCTCAAAAAGAGAAACTGCCAGTGCCTAACAATCAAATTCTTCAACGCCCTTGTCGAGACCATGGAGGCCTTCCTCAGGCGAATTCTTTTGAAAACCTTCGCCAAAGCTAATTCAGAGAGAGATTTTTTGATAAGGTTCAAACTTTATTAGCGAAATAAAACGTAAACATTTGTTCTCCAACATTCTCCAGCCATTGGTGTGACTAATAGTTTAATTACTGATTCTTTTAGCGACTAGATCCAATATAATCACTGAATTTAGAGTTAAAGTGTTAATATTGTAGTTTCCTCTCATTCCTTGTACAGTTTAGGCTCCCTCACAAAGAAACTGTTCACTTTGCAGATTGTCTCCTCTATGTTTTCATGCTAAGAGCTTATTATACAATATTTTCAATATGTATTCCAGATAACAGTGTTGTAGTACTCAAGACCGGTCTTGGTCTCGAGACCATTTTTGATGGTCTCGGTCTCGGACTCGACCGCATTTGGTCTCGGTCTTGTCTCGGTCTCGGGCGCCGAGGACTCTGGATTTTATTTCAAGACCAGTCAAGACAGCAGCTGCGGAAATATCACTAAACTTACAACATACTGTCCAGTTTCACTACATGCAAAACGCACCGATTAAAATCCAAGTAGTTTTGCAAACAACATGAAAATTAACAATAACGGGCTGCTCAACCGTTGATCACTGATGATACATAATTAGAAGCATTTTCTGCCAAATGTAATGGGTTTGTCCTGGATCTGAACCCTTAGGAGAGGTCGTGCTGTAATGTGCAGAAAGTGGTTTCACATTTTCTTCTTCTTACTTTAACTTAAAAGGCCCTTACACATTACTGGAGCTGAAGTACCTCTGTCGTATGCACGAACGCAAGCATCCCAACTCGGGGCAGCACGCTGATTCAAAGTTTAAGTTCAAGGTCCAACAATTTCTTTCTGTTTTTAATATCATTTTCTGAACGCCAGCCAACACATTGTTTAATTTTCCTGCTTTCTGCCATGGAATACTTTGCAGACACAACAAATAACGGTGAGTTAGTTTGTGTAAAATGTGTGTCTTTTGGATACTTTAAAACCAACCAATTTATGGAAATGAATTTCCTAATGAAGTCTGCATGTGCTTCTGTTTTGACCAGTGATGCAGGATTGCTAGGAATAGGTACCAAGAGATAAAGCAGACTCAAAAACTGGATGCATGGATGCAATGGTCGGATCACGCTCCAGTGTTTTACTGGCACACCTTCAGCTTTGCTCTATAAGCATTTGGCCGTGTGTTGCTTAGATTCAACATGCAGCGGCTATTCAGAGTTTCAATCTTTTCCCCGACATCTTGTAGATCTTGGAATAACAGAAGAGCATAATTCGTCTCGTTTAGTAAGGCTTTAAGCTGTTTTGGCATTTTGATGTCATATGAGTAAAAATTATGTTTATTCCTTTCTGATCTGCTGCTTCCTTTCATCAAGTTGGGCTTAATAACTTCCCTGCAGTCCTTTGCTTGTTTCAACTCCTGTAGTCCTCTGTTCATATTGTTTACATGGACAAAGCTTTCTGATTTTCATCAAAACAGGAAAGAACGGAATCAAACTCCAGATTTAGAGACACATATATGAGTCACTAATGTTTACAGCATGTCAAAACAACAGCTGCACAGCATCTGTACATGCTGGGTTTTTCCTAGTAATAGTGCTACAATTCATAGTGCTTTGCTAAATCAGTGAACTTTTTCACTGTTATGTAATAATCACAAACTTTCAAGAATTTTATTGGGATTCTGTGAAGCAGACCAACAGGGAGTTGTTTGGTGGTTTTAGATATTATGAGAAGAGTACTAAAAATGAGAAGTTTATTTTATCTACATTTCTGAGGCTAAATAAAGAATAAAATCCAACACTGCTGCAGTTCATCTGTGTATAACTTAATCGCAGTATGAATACTGTACAGCTGATTTGTTTAGGTTTTAGAGGTTTGTTGGAAAATATTAGGAACATGGATACCAAAAACAAGGCCTGGACAGAGCAGAAGCTGAAAACCTGATAAATACTCCAACAGCTGTAGGCATAGTGTTAAAGATTAGATCAAAGTCTAAGCACATACTGCAGCAATACTTTACACACAAATGCTGAATTTCAAGTATGACCAAGCATGAACTAATTTGCATTGAAAAATATGGAAAAATGTGTAAAGGTTTGGTAGACGTGTCCCAAAAATTCTTGCATGTGTAACTGAAATGAGTTGTGACTCAGAATAACTTTAAAAAAATTCAGGCCACACCTATTTTCATTTTTTGTTTTAAAGAACTCTTTTAAACCATGTATTATCTTTCTTCCCATCGCGTTATGTGAAGTTTGAATGAGTAATAAAATTAAAAAAAGAACAGATGTTGTGCCGTCCTGTAAGCCTGCATCCACAGACAGTGAGTCATTGACGTTTTAGCCCCTTTGTTGTTTCCAGAGAGCATCAGCAAGTTTTCACGTAAAAGCGGCGTGTGCTCGTTTGCACGTGCTTTGCTGAATAAGAGAGTTGGTTTCAAACTCACCCGGACTCCTCCTTCCAGCTGTCTTTATCTTTACATTGTTGGGACATGTTTAAAACTTTCTCCAGCTCCTGAAACGCACCCAAAGCAACATTGCATGAGGATCCGGACAGCAAAACTTCTCGATTTTCTTTTGTTAAGATCTTGAAGAAAACACAAACAGATGTAGGTACCTTTATACAAGACACATGGCTGCTTTGCTGCCCATCTTTCTCTAACAGAGCAGGATCCTCGTCGGGGTTGGGCTCTATAAAGTCATACAGATCCTGATCTGATAGAGGGAGGAAGCATCCGCGTTCGTCACACAACTGTCACATTTTAGGCACTTCATTCTATAACCCCCATGTGTCTCTGTTATTGCTGTCAAAGGGAATGTGTGATACTTATTTTGGGTAACCTTTGCAAGAGTCCATTTTGGAGAGCAGGGACAGAGCGTCGGCGCGGGCCGTCTCTGAGACCTGTGAGTGGAGGCTGACGGTGTCGTCGTCTGAGGGCTGCGGACGACATTTGAAAACAAAAACAGCCTTATTAGGAATTACTTTTATAGGCTGGTGATGCAATACAGAACATGCGCTAGCGTGGAAGTGATACAACGTAAAGATTCCTTTTACTGGCTGTTTAGACAAGGTTATTTGTCTTAACCTTCATCAATCATCAATCAAAGAGACATCTGTGGTATGCTGCCTTTGACATGTCGCAGTTCCTTCGCTCCGAGGCACAAACTGAAATATTACCAACAGGTGAATTAGGGTATACATGTGGTTTGATTCCCTCCACAGTCTCTCCTGTCAGCTCTTAAATTATTTCAGTAAATATCCCTATGCCGTTTCTCCACTCAGCGTTGTAGTCATATACAGTTGAAACCTGAAGTTTGCTGACACGACATACAAAAACACATATGTATTTTTTTTTCACACTAACTGATGTGAAATCAATAAACTTTTCCAGTTTTACTTCAATTACGATTACCAACATTTTTTCTATTTGCTAAATCCCAGAATAATGAGAGAGAGAATTTGTAAGGCAATTTTTATTACTTTCTTCAAAGTCAAAATACAAACACACTTCATTAGTATTTGGCACCACTGGCCTTAAACTGTATGATTTGGATATTTTCCCCATAAGCTTCTCATAATAGTTGGCAGGAATTTTGCCCCATTCCTCCTGGCAGAACTGGTGTCGGCCATGTTGGTAGGCCGCCTTGCTCGAGTCGCACATGACTTTTCAGCTTTGCACATAAATTTTCATTAGGATTGAGGTCATGGCTTTGTGATGTCTGCTCCATAACATTGACTTTGTAACTCTTGAGCCATTTTGTAACCAGTTTGGCTGTTTGCTTTGGGTCATTGTCCGTTTGGAAACATATTTGCACCCAAGCCTCTTTTTCCTATCTGTCCAGAAATGACGGTCTTTGTCCCTGTGTGCATTTTCAAACATGAATCTGGCTTTTTTATCTTTGTTTTGAAGTAATGGCTCCTTCCTGGCTGAAGGAATTGACTCGTTTCACTGAGGATAATCACACATTCTTACCATCTTCAGCCAGTATCTTCTTTAGCTTTTGTTTTTGAGTTGATATGCTCATTTCAGAGCAAAGAATGTTCCTCTCTGGGATCTCTTAGACTGTATTTAAATTTTTGATTTTGAAGAAAGTAATAAAATGATTGCCTTTTCATTATTGTAATCCTTTGTAATCCTAAATGACCAAAAACAGGAAACATTTTTATCTGATTTCATGCCAGACAGTGTCAAAAAACGCTGATGTCTTTTCATATAATGTATGTAAACTTTTGATTTTAACAGTACATGTTGTGCGATTGAAGTTTGACGTCTGTATTATTTCCTTTTTAACCCTCTGGCGATTCACCGCCTTCCATTTTTTGCTTCAATATTTCTGTGCCTGCTGGTTTTGCTTTTGCAAGTTCAAAGCTAGATTGACAACTTAAAGATACCAATGTTTTTCTCTTCAGCTCTGTCTAATGAGACATTGTGTTATTTCAGCTGCCACACCCCAGGAGTTTTTAAATTTATTATTATAACCACGGAAATAACAAACCAAGTGAGAACAACAATCCTTTGACATCACAGTAAAACATTGTAGTCTTAAAGTGCCTTGCAAAGTATGTATTACACTTTTCCCACATTTTGTCATGTTCCAGAGTTCAATGTATTTTATTGGGATTTTATGTGACAGGTTAACAAAGTTGTGCATTATTAAGTTAAAGGACAATGAGAAATGCTTTTCAAGATTTCCTACAAGAAGGAAAATCGGTATGTGAATTTATTTTTGGTTCTTAAAAAACAAAATAGAAAGAAACCAAAGGCTGTTTGAGACTCCTACACACTGGAGCACATCTGTGACCACATCTATGTGTTTGAACTCTGACCTCTGTTGTTGACAGCCTCTTGTCACCATTGTCACTACCAATTCCAGAGTCGGGCCCATGATTCTTACTGGGATAAAAATCTTCCATGCTGGAAATATACAAAACAGATTGAAAATGTTAAAATGAATAAACTACTAATTAGGTTTGGATACATATAATATAACATAATGATGAATCTGTTGTTGCCTGTCAGTGAGGGGCTGTGGAAGACATCGTTTGCTGAGCGTCGGGAGGTCCAGGGTGTCTGGCTTCTTGTCCGTTCTGCAAGCCTGGATGTTCAAGTACTTGAAGATATGCACTTTGCCCTTGAGGCAAATCTGAAATGCATAAAATCCAAAACTGAACTCAGCTCACTGTCAATTACCACTGCAGAGAGAATGATCTCCTCTCAACCACTAGAGGGTGCACTCGTGTCAGGTTCATTTCATTCTCGTTTTATGTTTACAAGTAAACTTAAGTACGTCTTACTTCGTGCATGAGCACGACGCTGGAGTGAAATAACACACCTGTGCAGGAGGAGACTGCATAGGATTGTTGTCCAGGATGATGTACTCCAGCTGCCTGAGTTTCCTGAAAGCTGGAGGAATCTCTGTGATCTTATTGCAGGAGAAGTCAAGTCGGATGAGAGGCAGATCTGCCAGCTCTGAAAAGGAAAAAATGAAACCCTGACACAAACAGCAGAATCTGCAGAAATGTAGGGAACCCGTTTTTCAACATTTCACCAAGTTCTAGAGTCCTTACACTGGCTCTTGTAGCTTAAAATCCTGTTGTTTATAAATCACTGAAACACCAAAACATCTGGAAGGTTGTCATAGCAACCTTCCAGACCTCTCAGATCTTCTGGTTCTGGTTCTGCTCTGCATCACTGGAACCAAAACCAAACATGGAGAAGCAGCATTCAGCTTCTATGCTCCACAAATCTGGAACAAATTTCCAGAAAACTGAAAAACAGCCAAAAAACTGAGTTTCTTTAAACCTAGACTAACCTAGCCTCTGTAGAGTTGAACGTTGTGGTTAGTTTAACAGTCTTCATGTTCCAAGGAAACAAAAATCACCCAAAAATTACCCAAACAAATTCTGACTAAATATGAACCCCAGTGGATTTAACCCTCTTTACAGAACATTTCTAACGTTCTCCAACCTAATAAAGCTCATTTCTCTTTTCTAAAGTATTTAGGAGCCAACTTTGCTTTTACCATGATGCATCATAGGAAATTACTGAAGCCACACAGGCGTTTTAAAAGCATTTCACAACCTAATAATGCGTAGGTTGTAAAATCCTTCATTCTCAAAAATCTTTATGTCTCACCAAATGAAGATATTTCAACACTGACAATGTCTCAGGTTGCATCACCAAAGTAAACAAGTGGAAACGGTTGATGCAGGTCTTAAAAGGCAACAGATGCATCTGTTGCGCTCAATCTTAATGGGTTTTTATATAATAGTCTGCTTAAGGCTGAGTCAGCATTGACTGAAAATACTTCTTTCAATCAAAATTTATTTTGATTAATAAAAAAAGAGAATAAAAGGAATACAGATTTTTTTTAAACAAAGGAAATGCAAGAAAAACAAACACAGTGGAGCTGGTAGAAGAAGGCTTGCCTGCTGAATGTAGCTGGTGTTTAAAAAAGTCGATAGGCTCCCTACTGAGCAAATCGATTACCCGGGAGGGTGGCTACAGTCCTGTTGACCTTAAACCTCTGGATAATATGTGGAACTGCAGTCACAGTGTTTTCAAACCGCATGGATTTAGTCCCATAGCCTCTACCTTTAAAATGCTTGTCTACAAATTTATTTCTAATCTGCTGAGACTTTCAACATGTTGCAGGAAGCTGGAATCAACTTTCCGTATCATCACTGTACTTACTGATGGTGACCAGATCCTGTTAAATATACATATTTTCAATAATATTAATATTTTAACTGCGTAGAAACAACAGTGGCTTGTACATTCTTGTTACACCTGATTCAACAGTAAGAAGTTGAAATGAATTAATGAAAAATAAAACTTGACTTCATGTAATGTAAGGCCTAGTGTAGAAAATCAGGGAATATTTAAAGTATTAAAATCAAGGTGATAGACTTTTTTATGACTGACCTCATTGACATACATGAAAAGAGAATGAATTTGTGTTTTCTCATGAATAAATATGGAATCCAGTTAAACTATTTCCACACTCCAGTAACAGTTTAGTTCATACTGGTCTTGGTTCTAAGGAAAGTGTGAGGAGGATTTTTTTTAAGGAGTCCCAGGGATTGAGGTCCCAAAACCGTTTGATCTCGTTTGATTTTATGAAGTTCTTTTCACGGTGGTTTATATTTCATGACAGTTATGATTACTTTCTGACAGCTTCTCATGAGCGAACCTGTTGGGAGTGAGAATGTGTTGAAATAACTAAACTGGCTTCCAACTAAACTCTGTCAGAAAGTAGATTTATCGTTCACTCAATCAGATTCTCATTCATCCGTAAAATGCAAAATTAATTTAACAAGTTGTGTTCTTCTTGGCGAAATTTATGACTTATGTCACACAAATAAAAATTTTAATTGGTGACAAAACTATTAATCAAGTTTAGAAATCGAAAGCCGATTGCAAAAGAGAACAGACAACAGACATGACAGGAAACACAAAACAAATGCTTCCAGCCAAGTGTTTTTTGGCTCTTAGAGGTCAGCCGCGCTTGCCAAAATCCACAACACGGCGCTCTGACTACGTACCCATAACTCTGAGAGAGCTGCACGGTGAGATACAAACAGAGCATCTCAAGTGATCACTGACCCTCGGGCAGCATGTGAAGACAGTTCTTCCTGATGTTGAGTTCACGTAAGGCTTGGAGCCTCCCCACCTGCGCCGGCAGGACCTGGATCTCGTTGCAACTCACGTCCTGGAAGTGGAGGGAAAATGTGGGAAAGCAGAAATACTCTTATCTGTCAACGTGCATCACATCATCGGGTCAAATGCACCGATGCCTAGGCAACGCTCACCAGCTCCATCAACTCTTTGGCCTTGCCAATCTCTTCAGGGATGGATACCAGCTTGTTGTTGCTCACAAGCAGGACTTTGAGGGGGAGATTGAACAGGTATTTTGGTAGAACCGACAGGAGATTTCGGCTGTGGAGGAAGATAAAACATTGACCTACATATCAAAACTGAGCATAGAGGTACTGGGAATTGAGTTTCAGTACAAAAAGAGGAATTGTCTCCTGTTCGTGTGAGCTTGTTTCTGAGCAAAAAAGCAGAACAAGCACCTCTACGTACACATAAACCTGCAAAACATTAGCTCTTACTTTGACTGAATGCAATAATAGAAACTCATGGCTCACCTGATGTCAAGATAAGTCAGCATCTGCAGATTGATAATGGCTTCAGGGATGGATTTGATGCAGTTGTGGTAGAGGTTGAGTGATTCGAGTGGGGCAAAGAGACAGACCTCTGGGGGGATCTCTGCCAGATGATTCTTGGATAGATCTACAGACAGAAACAGAAAAAGTGTTTACTTCCAACATGCAGAGGTAGGATACCCGTAAAAGCCCTTTTACGGTCCAGGCAACATCCCAGTGTTTGATTTAAACCCAAGAGGCCACGAGCTAGAAAGACAGATCAATACATCTCTGTGACAGACCAGTGGCTAACATGTCTCCTTCATCGAACAATGGTCTAAAATTACATAGGAGTCTGAAGCTTTGACTGTCTGAGTGCTGCTATGGCTGCAATATGTCAGCGCATCTATCATTGACCGGGGAGACTCACAGTAACAGCCTTAGACTTGAGCTGAGCTCAAGTCTTTCTCTTTGCTGGAAAACAGCAGATCTATTGTGTACTGTCGAGTTGATAATTTGTGGTAAAGTTAAAGTTGATTGCTGATATTAATTTATTTTTGCTCACTCTCACAAGCATTAAAGAAAGAACCTCCTGCAATCTGCAGTAGGTTTTGCTTATTTAAGAAGATAAAAATCATCAATTTGAGTCAGCAGATCTGCAGCTGATAAGGAAACAAGCTCCCTCCATGACAGCTAAATTAGAGAATATGTGTTGTGGGAAGCTGTGCATGAGAGAAAAGACTGTTGTTAGTCAGCTGATTTTGCAATTCCAGATTGCTTTGCATAAGATTATATAAGCTAATCCTCTTCATATGCTGACTGAACCTTATCATAATAACAAAGTAACTGTTAAAGCCACTGAATTTTCTTTTAGGCAACACAAGCAGAGAAAAACAAATGAAACGGAATTTTAACAACAAGTTAACAATGTCAACTGAAGAGACATTTACTAAATGTGCTTATGTGCAAACGAGGGCATTGAATAGAGAGGCGTAAAAGGAGGCAAAGGCACTGCTATGAACTGTTAGCTTGCACCTCAAACATTAATTTTTTTTTTCAAACACTTTTCTCTTGGAGTTTTAAAAATTATCACAAGCCTAGATGGTTTAAAGAATTGAATTTAAACCCAAAAAACTTTAAAATTATAACATAATATTTCAAAATTAACTCACCGCATTAGCAATATTTTAAGCTGAACAGGCAATATATTTATAGATGGCATTGTTACAACTGTAATAATCAATGTATGGTATCATTTTAGCAACAGTACGACAGAGGCTCTTCAGTTTTGATTAAAGGCAACTGTAACATACAGTTTAGTTTTGTTTCTTTGTATAAACAATCTAATGTGGTATTTCACTAATGGCCATGATGACCAATGAATATTTAATAATGTTAAAAGATTCTGCTTATATTTTCATAACATGTCAAAACTCTTGCTGAAATATAAATATATATATGAATTAAACTACATGAGAGCCTTTTAATAACCGGTTTAATATAAGTTTTTATGATGAAAAGTGCTGATTTACATCATCACTTGCATCTACTGGATCTAGATCTGTATGTATTTTCACATCATTTGTCTAAGAAAGTATTTCAGATGCTTGCTAATTTATCACAGGATGAGGCACATTGGAAACTGCTGAATGAGGTCAGGATGGGAGAGGCAGTTATAAATTGAAGCTAATATTTTAGCTTGTGTGCTAAATATTTCATAGCAAGAGGAAGATGCAAATGTAAAGCTGCACTTAGATCCAGTAATTTTAGGACAGATGAGCTCCATGCTCTTCTTATTGAGCTATCTAGAATAGAATATAGAATAAATCATGTAAATACCACCAAATTAAATCCTAACATTTTTTTGCTGCCTGTGTCTCAAGGTCTCAAGGTTCCCAAATCACACACCTAAGATATTTCCATAAACAGTCTTGTAAAAACACAAATAACTTGTTTCCACTTAAAGCAGCATCCGTCCAAACAGGCTTCCTTCCATTCACCTTCCAATAAACATTGATTTAATGGGTAGAAGTGTGTGTTTGGGAGTGTGTGTGTTTGGGATTGTGTGTGTTTGGGGGGGGGGAGGGTGTGTGCGTGTAAGTGCACAAGTGCGTGAACAATCTTATTTTCTGAATTATCTCCGGTTGACAAGATAATTAGAAACCTCTTCAAAGAGCTGCGTGGCCTGAGTTAAACAGAGAGCTTTCAATTATTCTGTCCCACCACACAGAAGACCCCCATGCTTTCTACTGAAAGAGTAAAGACTGCAGCGCTTCCCTCATCTTAAAACCATTACATGTGGTTACCACTTTATTAAACAATCAGGCTGATCGCGTAAAAGCAACCGCTCTAGTTTGGTTCGCTTCACTTTTTAACAAGATTTGACAAATTTAGAAACCCTCACCGCTAATTAACAGCGAATATATTCACAGACCTCTCAGACCTGAACTCTAACTGCAATCAGTGAGCAGAAGGAAGAGGCGAGTGATGACACAGTCAGTAGAGCAAAGACAAAATAAACGAAGAGGTTAAAGGAAACAGAAATTACCACAGGGAGGAACTCCTAATGGGAGGTCGTGGGGTACACTCGCTCTCCATTAAGAGTGGCCGCAGCCTCTCCCTGAGGCTCTGACTGGGATGATGTAACGCAGCTGTACACAGACTATCCACCTGCCCCACAACTGGGGATTCCTGCTTAGCACTGAAATCATGAGGGTTGATGGTAGCACAATACGGGAGGAGGGATTCAGGGGTCTTTTGTACACGCATTTCTGTCCCCTCCTTTTCCAGACTGTGCACCATCTGCAGGCCGCAGCGGGTCTTTAATCCACCTGCTGGTTTGCTCAGAGCTCCCACAGGACAAAGCCTATGAGACAGAGGAGCACTCCATCACGGATCCACTCCGCTGCACCCTTTACGCTGCATCGGCAATATATTCATTAAGGTTGGAAGTGCAGATAATACCCTTTCTTCCTGTGACACAGCAGAACCTCCACTAATAGATATCCTATCAAGGTTTAAAGCGAACTAAATGACAACAAGCATTACTTTTTTATGAAGTACCTAAAAAATGGATTAGTAAGAGGTAACAGATGAATATTGAACAGTGAAGGCACAAACAGAAGAACTTTCTAATGGAAAGAAACCTGATGAAACACAACAATTAACCCGTGGTTAATTGTCAGCACCCTACAGCAGAAGTGACCAGCCTATTTCTCTGGCATGCAGGAGCTTTTGTTCCTGCTGGTAATACGGGTCTTTGTCTGTGGGGCCACTGTGTCAGGGGGCTGTTCAAAAAGATGATGAACCTTCAGGATACCATGTATTGCTTATTAGCATGTTCACTCACTGTGGAGTGGGCGTTTCCATGTATTGTGCACACAGTAAGTACAGTAAGAATTGTAAGAAAACACAGTTGCATACTTCAGCTATTAGACATTTTAAGGACTCTGGATTTCATCTGGTCAGTTCTCTGATGGTTCAATACTTAGTGTGTTTATTAAAACACAGTTTGACATTCATAAAAACACATTTGCACAAACACAAAAACAGGCTTTTTAATGCTTTTTTGGCATCAAAAGAACCACTGTCAAAGACGAGAATATAATACAACATACAATACACATTTGATTGGTTAACACCGGCCTGCTTGCTTAAAAGTCCAGTTTAAAGCAGATATCGGTCTTGTGGAAGGAATGTAAAACAGTAGAAAAAGGTTAAATCCCTTTCCTCGTTCGAGGAACTATAGTTTAAATCATAAGAATCCAAAATAGTTCTCATTTTGTGGTCCGGTTGACTGACGATGTGTAAAATCAATATCCTAGGTGGTCAAATGACTGAAAACGTCTCATATTTGCTTGTTGTCTTAGTCACACATTAACTTGGTTCATGTCCAGATCAAATACTTCAAGCACACTTTGTAAAAGATTTAGCTGCCTTCAGGCTGTTTCTAGATTTTCATCTTTTCTCTAATCCAGGGTCTGTAAGCGCTCGAGGGCTTGTGAAGGAATGAAATACAGGCTGAATATGAAACTCTGCAGGCTAAGAACACCAATTCCCACATGTCTCTGAATCCAGCCCAATTCAAAACATTTAGCAGACTGTCACAGTAGCACAAAATGAACTAGTTCTTTTAAGCATCTGAACTTGAAATACTTCATAGATACAAAAAGAAGACGTAAAATACCGATGCCAAAGAAATCGCATCTCGTTTTAAACATTTTTTTTATTTACTTGGAAAAAAATGGTGGATCTGTTATTATTTCTTTGTTCTGACACAGTTATATTCTAACGTTTCTGTTTATTTGTGGGCAAAAAAACCAACTGACCATCTGGCATCAATATGACTGATTAAAAGGCAGGATTTATGGCTGGATACATGATGCACACGTCAAACACAAGTAAAGCAATGAGACTTATTCACTGTTTGTCTAATCTTTCTGTAATGGTTCTCACTCATCAATGTCAGATCATTTTTAAACATTTAGTGGTTTGTGTATCAGTCTACCAATGCACAGGTTAGAGCTGTAATATATCACCATGACCTCAATACTCCGCCTGTCGTTGAGACGATAGAATCAATCAGAGCTGCTGTAACGTGAGAGCCATTAATGAAATGTTACACCAACGTCTAAAACAATGGTATATTTTATATTTTCTTCTCCAACAAGCTCTTGAAATGTGATTTTTCTGCCTCCAGCAGTAAATAATACAAAATATGAAGTCACTGCTGACTAAAGGAGCACGCTCATCTGAAGACTAATGGAATGTGGTTAAATTTTGAAGTTTACTTATCCGTCAGTACAAAAAAAAACAACTAACTTGGCAGCTCATGGTCAATGGGCGAGAGGCGGCAGGCACCCTTTACAGCTCGCCAATCCATCGCAAATACAAAACGTGAATTTTTTTAATTTAGAATAAAAAACTCAACTGAACAATGTACTATCTATACCTATAAAAAAAAATCATTGCTTATATTTCTAAGATAAGTTCAGTTCTGAAAACAAAAACAGTACCTGAAGTTATAACTCTCAGAATGAGTCCTGAAAATTAAACCCTCGGTTGTATCCTGTTGTGTTTTTAGCAGCCAGGTCTCACGGAGCCCTGTGGAACGGCTTGGCCTTTTTTATTCATTTGCTTACAGATAAGAGGCCCTCTCAGTGTTTGCATGGGTTAATTATTAAATTAAGGAATTTGGATTGGTTCGTAACCTTGTGCAGAGATCACCCTTCAAGATTCCAAGATCCCAGGAATGTGGTGACAACACATTGTGGGATTTACTCTGTTCACTCCACAATAATTAAAGGTACATAAGCTAAGCACATCTGTTTCAACAAACCTGTTGCTGTTGTTGTAGCTGTGAAACCCCTGAAGCAAACTCCCTCATTTGATGATTAAAACAAAATCACTCTTTTATTGTGATTTCCAAATTCATTCCCATTCATTTCAGTATGTAGAAGGATTCTGTTTACAAACTACGGTAACACTTTATTTGCATAAGACTGGTATGACACTGACATGACATATAACCTGTTATGAACATGAAGGAGTCTTCATGAATGTTTATGACTGTTGTCATGAAGTGTTACTCTGTAAATAATGACACTTTTAATGTAAAAGTTGTACTAAAACTTCCATAAAAAGTTCATTAAAAGTGTCATTATTTACCAAGTGACATTTCATGACAACATCATAGACATTCATGAAGACTCCTTCATGTTCATGACAGATGTTAGATGTTTGACAGATGATAGATCTATAACAGTATTATGCCAGTCTTATGCACACTCCTTCAAATAAAGTGTGCAAACAACAATCTCTATCATGAACCATTTGTAGTTATATACTGTGTATTTAATAATGCACTTCTTGGCAGTTGTACTACACTTAGCTATAAAGTTGAACGCAAACCCTATTATGCACCTTACTCTCCCTCAGTCGGGCAAAAGTACTTTTTGCATTTTGTTGTGTCACAATCACCAACTTTAATGTTTTTATTGGGGTTTCATGTGTTAGACCAACACAAAATGGTGTATAGTTGTGCAGTCAGTCTGTTTCCTTTGTAGTTATCAGATGTGCACAACACAAATTTGATCAAAGTTGGTGGGAAGTCGGATGAAGCCAAGTACAGACAATAGTGAAAGAAAACTTGTTAGAAACAAAAGACTTAAAGTCTTACAACCATAATGAGAGGGTTTATATCAAAACATATTTATGTGCTAGAATATGTGGTAAAGGCTTGAAAATTGATGTTTACAGATGCTCTCTATCCAACTGTAGTCTAAAACAAACTCCCCAACACTCCTTGTGCTAGGTGGTTGTGTGAGCTCACAAAACTCTTTATAACATTTAGCATCTGGGTATCAAAGCCAGTAAAAGGCCATCCAACCAAACACAGCTCTGGAAAAAATTAAGAGACCTCTTAAAATGACCAGTTTCTCTGATTTCACTCTTTGTAGGCAAATGTTTGAGTAAAAATTAACATTGTTCTTTTATCGTATGAACCACTGACAACATGTCTGTGAAATTCCAAGCAAAAATTTAGCTTTTATTTGCAGAAAACAAGTAATGGTCAAAATAACGAAAAAGATGCAGCGCTTACAGACGTCAAATAACGCAAAGAAAACAAGTTCATATTCATTTAGAAACAACAATACTAATGTTTTAACTCAGTTCAGAAATCAACATTTGATGGAATAACCAGGAGGTTTCCAATGGGGTTCAGTGCAGTGGGCTCTTCTGAATACCAATATTGTACATGCAGTGACAACTGTGATTCATCATAACGCTGAATCAAGTCAGCGTAAGCTTGTTCTGTTCAGCTGAATATCTGGCCTGTTTGGTGTGTTGCTGTCCTGCACCACAGCACAAGCTGAGGGCAGCGTCACATAGAGCTGCTGCTTTTTCTCATGGGAAAACAAACTGAGTGGCAACAAAGTGCTAGTAGCACACAGCAAACAGGCACTCATGTGTTAGATAGCCTCTCTGCTCCAGCTGATAGGCTGATCTATGGAGGTCACCTCTTAGATTCTGGAGCAGCCATGTTTTAAAGTAAACCAAAACACTTCATAATAGAGTTAAGGTTAAACAGACACATGTCACAGTTGTTGTAAGAGGACCTAAAGTTAAAGCAATTCATTTTTAAGTGCAATGTATTTGTTTGAAGGTGGAGAAAAATTAAAGTGATCACTTCTCTCAGATTAGATGTAAATGAGTTTCTTCCATCAGTTAGTCTGAAATGCAGGCGTGTAACACCTTTTGTTGCTGATGTACAGGGCGGTGTTGATGTCTTTGTGAAAGTGTGACTTCCCTCTAGCACAACCCTTTATTCAGAGTACCGACATGAAATGAAAGTGAAGATACAGCAGTTTTTCTGGTCGCAGGATTAGTCTCTATGAAAAGTAGAGGCTTTACAGGCATGAAAACGTCTGTTTATAACTCTGATTGTCATACCTGGGATATGCCATGCTCTGGAGATAACAGACGACAATCATAAGACTGGATTTAGATCGAAATGAGCTCATTGTTACAACAGCATGATGAACAAAACAGCCAGCGTTTTAGACAAAATGCAGGCCTTTGAAAGTCACTTTGTTCTCAGAAGCTCATTATTTCTTATACAGCGTCTGGTGCTTCTTTTGACTTGAGATGTGTCAGTTCCATAAAAAAAAATAAAAAAAACCTGTTTCGACTAACTCCCTGGGGCAGAGGGGTGTAACGCAGGCCAGGGGCTCATCAAAGGAATAAGCTGCTGATGATAAAGTGCCGCCATATGGCAGGTGGACACATCAGAGGACGAGACCTTCACTGTGAGAATCAGCGTCTTCTGGATAACAAGGATAAAGACTGACAACGTTTTGTAACAAACATTTTCATGAAGATTATACTCATGTTCTTAATTTTTGCTTATTTAATGAGTAAGATTTTTTTCTGTGTTTGGCATAATAAGAAGAAACCGTGCACTTTATCCTACACTTTACAGGGTTTTTGTTTATCTCAATACTTTTAAACTTAATTTCTATAAGGCAAATGTTATTACCAACTGAAAAGAGTCAATGAATCAATCAATAAGACAAAAATTATCCAATTCCTATTGGCCCATCTCTACTTACAGATAACATAATTAGGAATAAGTTCAGTTTTTTTGTTTGAAAACCAAACCTATTAAATTATGTTATGCAAATTGTTGTTAATCTTTGACTAAATTCCATGAAATGTAGGTATTTTTACTCAAGGTTATCCTACCTTGAGAATCTCATTCCTGCCAGGCTCTCATGTGCAGCGCTACAGAAGCCCAGTGCAAACCCTGAATGTCAAGTAAAACTTAGTATGTATGATATGGCTCTAATAAACTACGGCTCTAATATATGGCTCTAATAAAATAAACAGCAATAAGAGAACGTGACTGACCTACTGACTGACCTGCCTGCAGCAGAAGGTCACCTTTCAGGCAGAAACTATTAATAAACAAGCCTAGAGAAAATATAAAGACAGACCAGCTCCCCTCTTTCTGTTTGGCACAGTCTAAAATTTATGGATCTATATCAGCACAGTCATGCAGGCAGACGGGTTGAGGCTCTGAGTACCCTTCATCTTTTGTCTGCCCAAAACGAAGAAGTACCCTCAGTGCACCGCACAAAGGATGCGAAGCGTGCAAGGAATGTGTAACTTGGTTCATTCATAATTTGCTTCCTGGTGCAAAATGAACTGAGTCTTCAGTCCAAAGCGCTGCACAGCGCCTGCTTGTAGGGTGCGCCTGCCGTCTCATTCATGTCTCCAGGGGAGATGTAATAATGAAAGCTACTGGCGTTGAGGGAAAAAAAGGCACTCAACAGAGTCCGCGGAGGAGCGCAGAGGTGTGATATATGACCCACTGGACGGTAAATACAACGAGGATGTTAAGGTTTAACACAAGTCGGTCCAGCTTCCCCCATTTAGAGGCTGCGCCCCTATCCAGGAATAAGAAAAGAGCAGAAATCCGCGCACAAAGCGAGCATGCTGCGTTCATGACCCTCCCATCGCTGTGATTTGGATCTGCAGGCTCCAGAACAGAGACTCACCTGCTTGTGTCGTATCGGTCAGATCGTAGTTGATCCCCGGGTACTCCCTCAGCTTCCTGCCGCTCAGGTTCAGGATCCCCGAGCTCACGGCATCTTCCAGAGCCCGGTCCAGGCTGCGGGCGGTGTGGTGCTGCTGCTGCTGCTGTTGCTGCTGCTGCTGGTGCTGGTGGTGGTACTGGTTGACAGCCGGGCTCCAGTGGGGACCGCTGGGGCATTCATGGTTTTGTAGAGCAGTGACAGCTCCTACACCTCCCTGACCAGACGCCATTTTCGTTAAAAAAAAAAAAAAAAAAAAGGAGAAATTAGTTGTAGAATAATACAAGCGCACAGCGGCAGTTTCTCCGCCCATGCGCATGCAGGGTGCGTTTCCCGGACCAACACTAGGGGATGGGCTTCAGAGGTGATGATGATGCTGCTGCTGGTGATGATGAGGATGAAGAGGAGAAGGTGGGGGGTATGGTAGCCATTTTAGGGTTTAACCCCCTTTTTGCCGCCTGGTTTTAGAAGAAGCAGCGCACTGCCTGCAGGAGGCAGGAATCAGGAATCCACTCGTAGATTTTCCCCTCTGCTTTGACGACAGTGGGTGATCATGTTACGTCCTGTTTCCAAACAACATTTAAAAATAATTCTGTGTCAAAATGCGTCTTATCCCTCTAGATAAAACAAAATTATATTAATCTTTACTTTTACTTTACAACACGTACTTTACCCATATTGCAACCAAAACCTCAAGTTTATTTCCATTTTATCTCATAGATCTACAACAAGTATTGTGTCTTGTGAAGTTGAAAAGGAGAGTTTTTTTAACAATAAAAAATCTGGGTGTGTTTATTTGTATTTAGCTCACAACTAATTATTCTTCCCTGGCTTGCATTGCAGGAGAACGACCATGTCTGAGTAGGTCTGCAGATCTGCCAAGCTCCTTCCTTTTTTTGTTTGACGAATTAAAAAGAGTCCTTTGAGACATTCAAAGCTTTGAATATTATTTTTTGACCGAACCCTGCCAGCTTTAAACTTCTCCAGACTTGGTCCGTTGTGGCCTCTGCTCTTCATCATGTTGTTTGTTTGCCAATCTCCTCTAACAAACCTTTGAGAATTTCCTCATTTGATTAGAAAATAGAGAAGACAATTGATTATTTTCTTTTATCTCCAAATTATCCATCATGTTGGCCTGTTCCAATAAAAATACATTTAAGTTTGATTTTCTAATGTGAGAAGATGAGGTGGTTTGAAGGTTGCAGCTCAAACCAGCATTAAATTACAGCATACTTGTTAGCGTGAAGCGGTGAAGTTGGCCGCTCACAGAGATCTGTATCTAAAAAACTAATGGAAAGTTGCGAGGAAGGAAAAAATGTGGAAGAAAAAGCGAGAAGCCACAGGTATAACCAAACCCTTGAGAGGTTTATGAAGAAAAGTCAAGTCAAGGCATTCAAAGGGAGAGATTCAAAGATGTACACTACAACACAAATCAAGCAGTGGATTTACATATGTCTTCTTGCCTGAGAACACATTGGGATCACCCAGAATGATCTGAGTGTTGCTGCAGAAAGTAAGGTTTTCTCCGGGAACTTTTATTTTTGCTACCTAATCTCATAGGCAGTGGAAAGGTTGATGGCTTTACATATTTAAATGTGCTTCCAGTTAATGATGTGCTGCCAAAACTTACGAAACTTATTCTACTTTACAAAGGTGGAGCATAAGAGACAAATAGAGGGCTGCACCGCAGTGAATGTTTACAAAAGGCAAGTGTAGCTCACATGGACACAAGAACTATAAAAAGGTTGAGAAAATGAGAGATCATCTATTAAATTGACTGAGGAGAATGAAGATGGAAACTAAAGAGTATACACATTTTTGTGTCTTTGTGAGACTCCTGCTTTTTATTAATTTTTTAGAATTATTTTTGCCTCTACTGGAGTTTATCTGAAAGTGGGTGGTGAGAGAGGGGATAGATATTCAGCAAAGAGTTACCCTCTTTACCCCTGTGTCGCCGCCGCGCCCCCAGCTGCTTGCTATTTTTATACATTCTATAAATTCAATATTTTTTTGTATTTTTGTCCATGTGCTTAAAAAGTGAGCTATTATTGTCACATGCTAATTTTCTAAGCTACAGAAAAGTAATTATTAGGGGTGCACTGATGTAAAAATTTGGGCCGATATCAATATCCAATATTAATACTGCTGCTATGCCAGCATTTATCGGTATCAGTATTTATATTTGCCTTCACTTCTGTCACCATTGCTGACACCAGAATCCTGCTCTGCACTGAATAAATATCACATGGCCAACCGGTTCCCCATCCTGAAAAACATACACAAATGGCAACAAGATGGAAATAAACATCAGTTGTTCATATCGGACCAGATATACTTATCAGATATGGTAAAAAGCGACAAACATCGATTGATACCGTTGTTGATACCAATAATTATTTCTATTATATATTTCCAGAGATTTATAAGTCACTTTGGTACTTGTGAAAGCCTATCTGAAGTTTGTTAATTTACTATTCCTTCTATAGAGAAGGCACATTTTAACTTTGTTAAGACTTAAGGTCTTCAGAGTACGATTGAATTGAAGTGTTTCAGGTCCGGGTCAAGTGTCCTCTTTTTTGGAAATCCAAATAAGATGTACTTTTAAACAGATGAAACGCATACAACTGAAGCCAGTCATTTTTGGTTTTTTTACAGCAATCTTCCCTCTGTAGCAGCGAGCCGTCGCTGATGTTCAGACCGTGCAGCAGGCGTCCTGCCCCCACTGAGGAGCTACACTCGGGTATCTTCTTGCAACTGAGTATCTGGCTGTGGCTGCAAAAAAAACAACAACAACAAAAAAAAAACATATGTCATAACCAAAATGGTGGAGCATTAGCGAAAGACTCCCAGAGTTTCTGGCTGAGGTATGACTCTGTGTGCATGCGGCGGGGCTGCGTGTTGTGGCGTTACAGCAGGGGGACGGTTGGACGTTAGCTAGCAAGCAGGGATGTGTTTGTTTCTGTAGGAAAGCCCCCCTGGTTAGAAGATGGAAACGATTAGCACCACTGCGTGTTTGTGTTAAGGCAACTGTGTTATTTGATTGAAAAGTGTACATTGTGTGCAGCATTAGTCGTGAAAAGCTACGGTTAGCTTCATATTTCAGCAGAGTCAAAGAACTGGTGGCTAAGCTAAACATTAGCTTAGTGAAATTATGGCTTTCAAGCTGACCAGGCCGATTAAAACTGTTTATGTTTTTACAGAAATGGTCTAAAATACTTATGTTTCGCTGGAAATGTACTCAGTTATGATGTGTATGCATTATGAATTTTTAAAAAAAAAAAATCTACATTAAGTGAAAAACTTTGTTTTTAAAAGCTCTCCTGAAATTTGTTACAGGTCCAAATGGGATGTTTTCAGTTAGCAGAAAACAGATTTGGGCTTTGAATGCATCTTATAATGTGAATAATGTTTACATCATATAATTGTTTTAGGATCTCATAGAGGTCCATCCATTTGTTTTAAGATGCATTATTATACTCTGACCAAGACAAGGCTGCACTAAACTGATTTATATTCACATCCTGAGTATTGCTATTGATACAAATAAATAGAGATATATCATTCGATGGGTCATAGATCAGATCAGCTAGTTTCTCCATCAATCTGCAGAAGACAAACCAAAAAAGTAAGATTTATTTAAAACTATTACCTCTTTCCAAAAAAACTGCAACACGTTGTTTCCTGCTATATTCTGTAGAATCAAACAAATCGGGCACTTCTTGGTTTGTTTTTCAGAGGGAGGGCATTTCCAAAATATTCATATTGTTCTCTTCTTGGTAATTTTGGCTCAAAAGTTTCATTTGATTGTGTTTTTAAAAGGTCTGGTGCTGCCTATCTTCTACTTTTGCTTCACCAAAATCATGTTGTGGTCTATGTTGAGGTTTTTAGATATTAGTACCAGACCTAAACTGAGATAGGCTGTGCATGGACCAGTACAAGATTATCTTAGTATGTTAACCTTGGGCAAAAAATACAGTTTCACAGTATAGCTGTATTTAGACCAAAAAAGAAAATACAATTGTGGAATATATCTAATTGCTTAAGCAGGAATGTAACAATTGCCCCATTTGCTAAAAAGCCCCTCAAAACATTGATTTTTACAACATAATATTGTCTATAATATTATATATTGACTTCATCCAAATTACTAACAATAACTACTGACTGATTTTTTTTACTTTTAGCTTCCAAGCGTTTATAATGTATTTTCTAAGGTTATACAAGTATAACAAGCTGATATCAGGTTAAGTAGTTGGGCTATCTGCTCATGTAGTCAACCTCCAGTCGTCCCCTTAACATCAAAGCCACTTGTAGCTTTCCAACTGTAATTTCAAACAGTGTTAAATCCATAAGTGGGATGGCTCACACTCATTTAATTTGCAACCCAGTAACCTTTTGTCTTTCATGACTGAAAATGGATTTTTTTTTTCTTGTTAAAGTATATTAACCTTCTTTCAGCCAGTTGGCTAGCAGTGCTTAGCACCAGATTGGAGGAGGGTCAGTGCATTTTAGCAGCGTTGAATGCAGACATAAGTGAATAAAATCTTTTTATACAATAAAACTTGTGAGCAGCCCAGGTGATTGTTGGAATATCTCATCAATATTTTACTGCTGGTTGCTTTTAGCTCTGTGTTTCAGTTTTATTTATGTCTTGCAGGTTAAGCATGGCGGACAGAAAAAGAAAACCAGCCGCCTCCATCAAACCGATCACAAAAAAAGAGAAAGTAGAGCTAAAGAAAAAGGTTTGCTTGCATTAGCATTTGTTCTGTCTCTTAATGTGTTTTATGTAAAGATAACAGTCATGCCCATGTGTATCAGTTCCAGACTAATAATTGGTTACTGTTAAGCTTTGTTTCTTTGGAAACTGTAAGAAGAGGTAAATGAGACATAAGTTTGTGTTTTTATCTGTCTGTGTGATGCTGCAGGAGGAAGAGAAAGCTGCTGAAGTTTTTGAAGAATTTGTTGCATCTTTTGAAACCAGTGAAAAAAGCAAAGTAAAGACTTTTGTACGTGGGGGAATTGTAAATGCGACTAAAGGCGAGTATGGACTTTTCAGGGATGTTTGACCTCTGATTGGAGACTTCAGACGATACTTCCTTCTTTTCAATGTCTGGTGTAATGCACTTGTTCATTGTTTCTATTAAATAATAAGGACCTTTAATGGAAGTGTTAAGTCCTAAACTGTGTAGGATCTAAAGTTTAATCTTCTAGTTACTTAGAACTGACAATGTAGGACTGCGTCATGTTACTGCCATTTGTACCTGCATAGGTTTTGACTAAGTATATAAAAGTTGGTGTTTGGTGGGTTATACTTTTTGCAGAGGAGGAAGAATCAGAGATCAAGAAAAGTAAGCTGTACCGACCCGCCACAAAGTTTGTCCCTGTGTCTCAACATTCCTCACCAACGTCCTTGTCTGACAGCAAAAAGTCTGTAAGTTTGTACTCTTTACATCTTTGCTGTGTCATAGTTTCAATTAATTTTCAAATCTTCAGAAAGTGTACCATAAGGTAGCACTAAACGCTGCGTTCGCTGCCTGTTTGATGAATAGGCTTTCAAAAAGAAGTCAGAAGAAAAGAAGAAGAGCAATCTCGAACTTTTTAAAGAGGAACTTAAGCTGTAAGTCTGACACATTTTTTTTTACAGCTTAATGCTTAAGTGTCATATGAATGATGCGTTCTGTGTGCACACAAGCTCGTTATTTTGCATTGAAATTTTTCAGCATTCAGGAGGAACGTGAGGAAAGGCATAAAAGGAAGAAAAATGACTCTGAGGCTGGAGGAGAAGGAGGCGGATACGGAGATCTGGACGTTCCATTATCGGGACGATCAAGTGAGAGTTTTTTTTTTGTTTGTTTTTCAGGTCTGATTAAATATAGAAAGAAAAATCAGAATGAGAAAAATCTTTGAATTTATTCATTCTTTATCCTATTGTTTAAATTTTGCCCCCTTTTCCTTGAGTTTGACATTTTTCTTGTCCCATCTTACTTATTCCTTGTTTGTGTCCTTCTTTTGTTCCTTCTTCTATTTATTTTTGTCCATCCTTCAATACTTCCTTCCTCATCCCTCCATCCTGCCTTCCTTTTTTGTGTCTTTTATTTTTTCCTTCATCCTCTGTTTTTTCCTCGTTTTCTAGGCCTTGCGTCTGTCTTTTGTTCTTTTCTTACTTAGGCCCTTAATTTTTTGTGTTTTTAATTTTTTGCTTGTTTCTGTACCATCTTGGTTCCTTCTGTCTTTCATTCCTTTCTTGTTCAATATCTCTTTTTTAATGTCCTCTTTTTAGATTGTCTCTTTCTTTCAATGACTTGCTTGCTTTCTTTCCTTCGTCCTGTCCTGTCATGTCAGTTTCTTATTTTGCAGAGTCTATGTGCAAGTCCCGTTGTAGAAATAGCGGACGTAAAGTCACTGTGAACTTTTAATTATTTATATTTTAAATGAACGTAAAGGACAGAAGACTGTAAAAAGCCGAGTCTGGAAATGTTAGATGAGAAACATGTAGGAACAGTTTTTATTAAATGCGCCCTCTGTTCTGCCCCACAGTGCTGTACGACGACCTGACGGCCCCGGTCACCACTAATCTCTACATTAACTGCATTAGCCCCAAGGTAGTAGGAGTACACTCAGTTTTATTGGATTTAATGCTTTTACATGTACATCTCTCACCTCTGTTTTTTTTTCTGCTCAGATGAACGAAGACCTACTCTGCAGAGAGTTTTGTAAATATGGCCCCTTGGCCAGCGTGAAGATCATGTGGCCCCGAACGGACGAGGAGCGCTGCAGGACTTCAAACAGAGCCTTTGTGGCTTTCATGACTCGGAAAGATGCAGAGAGAGCCATGGCTGCTCTAGACGGTGAAGTGGACCTTCGAACTTGGTCCCAATTTATCGAACTTTCATCATTTTGTTCATCTCTGACAGCAATGTGTTTGGAACCACAGGTAAAGTGATTATGGGCTTTGAAATGAAGCTCGGATGGGGCAAACCAGCCCGTATCCCGCCTCAGCCTCTGTACACACCAGCTGGGGTGAGGGTGGCACCTCCTCCCCCATCTGGTCTCCCTTTCAACGCTCAGCCCCGGGATCGCTTCCGCAACGACTTCACAAAGCCGCTGGGCTCGTCCAAAGCAGAGCTGGACAAGGTAAAGCCTCCTCCTCTGGCCGATGGTGTCTAGCTGAAAATGCGTTGATCAAGATAATGTTTTAGATTAGGAATGGTGACCTGAGGAAATCATTCACACTCTTTGAACCTTTTCACATTTTGTTACATATGGCCACAAGCTTAGAGATGTTTGCATCCCTGTCCCTAAACGACAGAGACGGTGCTTTAATCTCCACAACTTCCTCCATTTTTTCCCTCCAAGGTTCTTTAACAAAACCTCTGAGGCCTTCATAGATCAGCTGGATTTATACTGATATTAAATTACAATTTCTATTTAGCAATGGAAAGCAATTGGTTGCACTGTATTTTATAACAAGATTTCTAAAAGGCAGCTGAGTAGAAATGCACACTACAGTAACTTCAATCCCATTACAAATGTGTGCAAAGCACAATTTCACTATTGTGGTGTTTCCTTTAAATAAGAAACATTTAAAATCACACAAGAATATTGAATTTTTTTGCGATCGTCATTAAAAAACATGTCGCGCCGTCATCATCATCATCCTCCTACCCCTTCCTGTGGTCTTCTTCTTCGTTGTTGATCACTTAAACTCGTGTAATTTTTGATGCAGTTTTGCGAAATATATAAATTTTGATACGGCTGCAAGGTTTCTCCCAGAAAACTCGGCAGTCATTCATCCAGCGGCTCATCGGGTTTTTGAGTTAAAAAATGTTTGAAGTTGACAGGAAATTTTAAAATATGACTTGATAATGCTGTGTTTTTGTAAGATTAATGCCTGAACATGAACTATGAAGTCTTAAAAACATTTTGAAAAATCATAAATAAATAAACAATGCTAAGCCTGGTGAGGGCACAAGTAAAGCCAGGTGGCCTGGCAGGCTTATAGTAAATACAGTGGGGAAAATTATTTAGCAGAAAAATCTTTTTCAAAATTGCCGTGCTTCCGTTAAGCAAATTTATTTTCGTAATTCCAATTTGTGCAGTTTTGTGGTCAGTGGAAACGGCATGCCACATTTTTATTTATAAACCTTTCAAAGTTCTTGAATACTTAATGTTGATTTTAATGTTAAAATCCCTACAAGTCAGATTTATTTGTGTAACACATTTCAGCAGCAAGGCAGTTCGACGTGCTTTACATGAAATATAAAAAACATAACATAGTAGCCAATTCTGAAACAAGCGATTAACATTTCATTTAGTCAAACGCCATAATCAGAATCAAGAATAATTAACATCAAATATACTGATAAATGTTCCAGTTATTTTTCATCAGCGGTAACTAAACAGGTTTAGCTTCGATTTAAACTCAGTAAAATACTAATTTGTGGTCATAACTGACTAAATGTGTGAAGGTTTAAGGTGTCTGAATACTTTAGCAAGGTTTTGTAGATGTGTGAAAATAAAGGGTGAAAATTTGTTCGTAGATCTCTTCTGCAGAATGCATGAAGGTTGAAAATTTGTCCTTTATGATCATTTCAGTCAAGTTCTTGTTTCAAATATCGCCAGGCAGCTGATTCAAGATCGACAAAATTGATCATGAATTATTGTTAAGTGATTTAAAAAAAGCATTTTATTACTTGCTCATCTGTTCCTGCATTTGCAGTTTTACAGGATGCAGGATCGTATTAAATTTCTGATGCCCTCTTTGGGTGCACATCAGTAACTGAAGCGTTTAGTTTTGGGTTCCATAACAGTTTTTTCCCCCCTACATGTTGAAGTTTTTACCAACCCTCCCCAGTTGTCTGATCATGAATGCCTCCGTTGTTTTTTATGCTGTATGTATCCTGCAGTGTTTCATCTGTACAGGTACTCACTTTTTAATATCTTCACTATTTGGTTTGACTTCACAAACAGACTCTGTCCGAAGCCGTAGTCAAAGTGGTTATCCCAACCGAAAGGTACACACACTCTTCTTCCTACGACTGACCAGCTGTCATAGCATTAGTGTCATAGGACAGAGGCTGAGGCGCACTCATCTTGTAACCATGCATATTCAGTAGGAACTGCAGTTTTTGCACTTTGCATACACACATAGTAAGTCACATAGACAGTGGGCGTTAGTAAACGTGCAGAAATACTATTTAAGGGTCGAGGGTTCGCATGGGCTGGCTGAGACACTGCAGACCGATACAGCTGGAAGGCAGATAGCTTCGATGCTAACACAGTCAGGATGTAATTAGCATTTAGCGCTAGCTTTCTAGTGCAATTCTGTAAATTATAGCTCTTGCTCAAGTGTACAAGTAGGTGTAGATGATGCCAATCTAACTTTGGTTTACTGATTGGGCTCTAACAATCTGCAGGAGCTACTCAGTTTATTTTACCTTTGAGTTGTTCCTCTATTTAATAGTTTTATATTTGATCATTGTGATTGTATAACTTTGTTAAAGAGCTGACTGTTATTTCATTGAAATATCCAAATGTAGCCATCCCTGCAAGTAGAATCTGCTACGGTTTGAATTAGTATCCTCCACAAAAACCGGCACTCCTGATGAAGCCTTAATATAAGTAGTTTAATCTCACACAGTAAAATGTAGAAAAATCGAACTGTTAAAATACATGTCAAATTAAATACATTTATTTCATAGATTAAGCTTGGATTTTTTAATATTGTTATAGTTTGTAAAGATCCAATCGTGACCCGTTCTTAGTTTTCCAGTATCTAATTTGGTATTTCATGATGCCATGCAGTTTTTCAACATTAAAGTTTGCTTTATTTTATTTTATAGGAGTTGGTAGGAATAACGATATTGTTTAAACAAAAATTTGCTGGGAAATGTTTTTTTTCCCCCACTCAACAAATTTATTGATTCTGAAGGTTAGATTGATTTTTTTCTATTTTATTTTTTTTTAAATTATTGTTCTGGAATATGTTACTGCGATAAAACACAAACATTGTTTTACACATTTTTATCAGGGGTTCCTGCTATTAAGGTTCCCAATAATAAAGTGGGGATAAATGTTTGAAGTCGAGAACAGTTACTAACGTCTTTTTTAAGCCTAAATCATAGCTGAAACAATACAGTAAGGCAGTTTTCATTGGCCTGTAGTTTAGTAAGGAGGTGATTGGTGTCTTTATGTTGTGTTTGACTCTGGGTTTAGTGTGTATTCTTACTCATACAGCCATTTCTCCCCACAGGAATCTGTTATTCCTTATTCACAGGATGGTAGAGTTTGTGGTGCGTGAAGGCCCGTTATTTGAAGCCATGATAATGAACAAAGAAAAAAACAACCCAGATTACAGGTAGCTATGCTAAACTCTTACATAATCGCTTCTTTAGAACAAAAACAATACAACTCAAGGTTTATTTTTTAATTCTTCTTTTTCTCAGGTTTCTTTTTGACAACAAAAGCCAAGATCATGTGTATTACCGTTGGAAACTGTTCTCTATCCTCCAGGTGAGTTTGCATGACAGAAACGTCTTTAGAAGTCTTTGGTTTTATAGGAAATAACTTGTGTGGATTTAACCTCTCGTCTCGTGTCACACAGGGCGAGTCCCCGACAAAGTGGAGGACAGCAGAGTTTCGGCTGTTCAGAGGCGGCTCCTTATGGCGACCCCCCATCCTCAACAGCTACACTGAAAGGAGCGACGAGGGAGCGGCGGTCGAGGAGGCCGCTCCTCCCGAGGAGGAGGTGAAGAAGGGCCAGCTCAGAGCTGAGTAAGTGTGAATCTGGGACGCACATCGGCTTCCGACTTGATCCGAGCTGAATGTTTGATGTTCCCCACCCACTCCAGGCACCGACAGAGACTGGAGACTCTTGTGGAGGAGCTGACTCCCAGCAGGGAGGATATCGCCAGCGCCATGTTGTTCTGTCTGGACCGGGCAGATGCAGCAGAGGAAGTCGTGGGACACATTTCAGAGTCCTTTTGTTCGCTTCAAGTTCCCCTTCAGAAGAAGGCGAGTTCTGCTGTTTTACTGTATTCTCTTTCACGTTTATCATGTTACAGACATAAGCAGCGATTAAGTTCAGTTGGTATTTTATTCAGAGAGGCAGAAAGTACATTCTAGACCGATGCTAGATTGGAGCATAACTATGAAATGGAGACATCCTGTCAGCTGCTTCTGATTGATTCTCTCAACAGGAGCCACATTGTCATTCTGAAAAGACTTTACTCTTTTCCTATAAGGAGGCTACCTATTTGTTGTCTTTCATAACTTAAAGGATTTTGTGAACGTCCTTCTGATTAATAACGTTTTTTTTCACCCTAAAGTAAAAACTGTAGAACTGATTTACAAATTTACCTTCTTTCTTGCTGTAGAAAATGTGTATTTTGTTGGAATAAGGGCAACAGTGTCTCTTTGCTGGTCTGGAAGTGCATAATATGCAGTTTACGATATTGTTTTATATCCTAACCCTGCTTCAAACTTTAACACAACTGTATCTGCTCCCTGTCTGCTGTAAAATATGCGCTCACATATTTTCATAATGTCAATCCCCACAGATTTCTAGATTATATCTCGTGTCGGACATCTTGCACAACTCGTGCGCTAAAGTAGCCGGGGCGTCATATTATCGGAAATAGTAAGAAACTGTCTTTGTATTCACTTTTAGAACATCCATGTCTTTATTTGTGGTCAATCTAATGGGTTTTGAAATAATTCTCTGCAGTTTTGAAAGCAAGCTACCACAGATATTTGAGCATCTACATGCAGCACATAAAAACATTCAAGCCAGACTGCAGGCTGAGCAGTTTAAGGTAACATAAATCATTTGCTTCACCCAAAATAGAAGAGAAGGGAAAGCTGAAACATTTTAACGTCCCCGTCTCCACAGCAAAAGGCCATGAATTGTTTTAGAGCATGGGAAGACTGGGCCATATATCCCCAGCCTTATCTAATCCAGCTTCAGAACATCTTTTTGGGGTTCGCCAAAGCAGGAGAGGAGGAGACGGAGACGCCGGAGGTGAGCTTATCTCCTCGCTGCAGAGGCGACTGCTGCTTTGTGTCACCTCCCCTGCCGGAGATGTTGACGAATACAATTAGACAAAGTGAGTTTTATGCGTTTGTCTTTTTGGAGGAGGTATCTGGTGAGATTGACGGTGCACCATTGGACAGAAGGCTTACAGACGGGCTTCCGATGGGGAAAACTCCGGTGGACGACATAGACGGCTGCCCCATGGGCTGGGACCCCCTGGACGGAGTCCCCGTTGATGACATTGATGGCGTACCCCTAAACGCTCCTATTGATGACATTGATGGAGTTCCCTGTGAGTCCACCATTTAATGTCTGTACAACTCTCTAACATAAGAATTGCTACTTTGGCTGCTGCTTATTGAGATTTGTTTTGTCCTCAGTGGATGAAAGCAAACTTCCGCTCTCCAGAATGCCTTTGTCTAAATGGGAGAAGATCGGTGATAGTGGTAAGACGTAGCTGGACGCTCCTGTGACTGGTTTGACCCTGAATGGTTCTGCTTCTTTTCTTTCAGCCCAAACTGACTCCAAGTGGGATACTTTAGGGGAGCAGGATGATGAAAAGAAGGCTCATATTAGGTAAGGCTGAGTATCAGCAAAAGTATTTCATTTATCTGGAAGGAAAGAAAAGTTTTAGTAACTTCTTTATCTGGCTCCAGCTGCAACTCGCAGGATGAAGACGAGGACTCAGAGAGTGACAGCAGTGCCGATTCCTGCAGGTCGCCCAACTATGAGGGGGCAGTTTTCCCTCATATGTCTGAGAGTAAAAGAAAAAGGCTGAGGGAGGTGGAAGTAAGTGTTTGCTCCATCATTTATCATAAACTGGCCTAGAGATGATCTCAGTTTCAGTCATTGTACAAAAATTACTTTTAATAAATGTGTCCAGTTTTCTATTCACAAAAGAAACAAATACTTGTTTGGAGAAACATCAACATATTTTAGATAGAAAGTTTTCTATCACATAGGATTGTATTTAAACAGTAAAACGTTTCCAATGTTTCTGAAACAGGTAAAGGTTATGAAACTCCAAGATGAGCTGGAATCTGGAAAGAGGCAGAAGAAGTCTGGAATGAGCATACAGCAACAAGTGGAGACCTACAGGAAGAAGCTGCTGCAGAAGGTGAGCAGCTCCTCTTGGTATAAATCATTTCATAAGAACATGTTTAAATTGTTATCGCTATCGTTATACCTTGTATAATTTACCATAAGACACCAAATCAAAGTGTTCTTCAATAGGAAACTGGGAGAGCACCTTCAGAGTTATGATTAGCTTATTACGCAATGTCAGAGATTTTATGTGCGTCATCTACTGGATGAAACATGAACCTACACCCTTTTTCTTGCGTGCTACGTGGGAATACAGTGCTAAAATACTTATACAGCCACCAATTTCATTGTGTATTTGGGTATTTTGTGTAGTTCAAATTTTGTTCAAATTGTCTGCTAATAAAATGGCTTATTTTGTGAAGAATCAGCAAACGAAGTTAGAGATCTTAGAGGTTGAATCAGTTCAAATTTTTACACTACCACCTCTAGGAGTTTCACAAAGACGAAGAGAAGACTGAGAGGTCGAAGTCTAAAGACGGGCAGAGGGAAGAAAGGAGACACAAAGAGAGGAGCAAAAAAAATGAGGACGGAGACAGAAGGCTGAGCAGTAAAATTGGAGAAAAGCTGAGGAAATCAAGGAGCATCTCTCCATCAAGGTAAAATATAAATTTAAAGAAAAAAAAAAAGCTCTTATTCCATATAAGTGAGCTCAGGATCATTTATTCTGTGCTCATTTTGCAGAACAAAGTCTCCTAAATGGTCCAAACGTTCCCGATCGCCATCTCCAGACCAGAAGGTCAGCAAATCCAAGTCCCGGTCCCCGCACCGCTCCCACAAGAAGGCAAAGAAGAGCAAACACTAACCAGATTCAGGACTCTGACATCAGTCTCTTATCTTGGCTCCACCTTCAACAACCCACATGAGACTCTGCACCTTTTTCTATTGTGAAGTTTCACCACTGTACCTACTTAGATATATTTTGTTTTTAAAATGACATGTTGCTGCAAAGCGCCAACGCTAAATAAATCACCGTTGGTGACGAATGCTTCTGTGGAAGACGTTTCCTGAACTTGACGGGCTTTTTGAAAAAGATTGCCAGAGAGCATTTGCATTTGTGCAGATTTTTTTATTGAGGAAATTCCATCATTTTGTTTACAAAAGCTGTAGGTTTTCAGTGCTATCATGAGATGTGCTTCTGTTGACCAGGGGATTTATCAAAAGTAATCTGTGTTTTTCTGAAACATTTAGGACACCCGATTTTAATCATTAGTAACGTCAAACACACCGAAATGACTTATTTTAATAGGAAACGTACAGGAATTTGTCGTTTTAATTCAACTTGACATTTCACCTGAAAGACTTTGACTGTTTTGATTTTGAAATTTGTCTGACCTGAAAACTAAGGAAACAAGGAAGGTGCTCATAGCTATTGAAAATAGATGTTTATGTTCTCTACAGTCATTCTTGGCCACACAGTTGTACGTCTGAGCCAAGTTAGTTTCTGCTCAGACAACTTTTCTGGATCTCTAGATGCTAAACCGTTCACAGTTACCTGGTACGAAAGATAAAAAAAAAAAAAAGAAATAGGACAAGGAACCCCCACCTTGCCCACTTTGTACAGTCTCTCTCTCTGTCGTCCGTCTTTAGGACTAATCTCTGCTGAACAGACCTGCTTGTGGAATGCTCAGTACTTTTTGACGTTGATAAAAACTTTAATTGCTCCCGTGAAGTCAGCAGAGAGCAGAACCTCCGTGTGATCGGTTTTCAGGGCTCCTGGAAAAAGCAAGGAACAATAAGCAGCACTGAAATGCAATTCCTCGCTTTGAGAAAATCAGATACAGGATGAAACGGACCTGATGGTATCGTCTCGGAGTCGGTGGAGTCCAGGCTCTTGCGGTCCGCTTCTGGTTTCTCTGCGAGTGTTTCTTGAGGGACAATAAGATCTGGATGGGGGGCAAATACGGCGGAGGTGACCACTGCGTTGTGTGCTGCAAGACAAAAAAACCCACCTCAGAGTTAAGACTAATACATAAATAAATGTGTTTTGTGGGCAACACAGTAGCTACCTTTAATTCCTTCCCAGAAGTCATTGCGGTCTCGTCGTACAGATGTGAATTTGCTCAAATCATGGTAAGTGCTCCAGATGTAAACGTATTTATCTTCTGAGCCACTGACGATGAAGGAGTAGTCATGGCTGGAGGAAGGCATGAACAGTTTCATGATTAGTTTTTAATTGAAATTCTCTTGAAGACAAACATTTGACAGGCCAGCAGGGGGCCCCAAAGAGCTGCAAAGATTGCTTGCATGTTTGGTCAGGCTGGTGATATTTAATATCTGACATTATCAGATCATTTTAAAGAGATCAGGCTTTACATACAAAAGCTTCAGGAACAACAGAGGGAAATAACGTAAAATAAAAAAAATTAAGGAAGTTGAGAAAGAAGGACAAAAGAATAATGGGAGAAAAAGAAATGAGAATTTTAAGATGGGAAGAAGAAAATGAAGGCAAGAAACAATGAATTTAAAGGAAAATAAGAAACGAACAAAAGGATGGAAGGAAAGTAGCAAATATAGAAAAGGGAGAATTAAAGGAAAGGAATTGGATGATAAAAGAATAGGAGAAACAAAATAAGTTGGAAAACTAGGAGGCATTTAGACAATAGAAAAGGAAATAAACTTTAACCTTCCTCCAATTTCTTTTTCTACACTTCCCCGCACCTTGAAATCTAATCCTGAACTATTCCAGCCTGTGTTGTGTTGCAATCCTAATAATAAAAATATGATTTTGTTTTTTTAATTGAGAGGACCAGAAAGCAATTTTTACCCCCCTTTTCTTTTTATAAATGCAGAAGCAGCACAGATTCACGATTTAGTGTTGAGCATGACGGGAACGTTTCTCACCTGAAGCTGGCTTTAATCTGGCTGCTGCTGTTGACATAACCCTTGTACTTCATGGACAGAGACAAGTCCCTCAGGTCATAAAGGCGAATGCGGGAATCATTTGAGGTAACCAAAATCTGCCGGAGCAGACAGAGTTGGAGACGTAACCACCCTCACTACAGCAAAGTTAACAAGTGTTCACAGAGGAAGGGCGATGTTACCTTGTTTTCTCCAGGCAGAGGCTCAATGCCGGTAATTTTGCGGCCTACTTTGTTCCTCCCTCTAGTTGACCTCACGTGAATTTGAGTGTGGTATTTCAGTCGCTGTTAAGTAACAAAGGAAACCCACATCAGATTCTAAATTTGCATTAGAACAGGTATGATTAAACTGATCTTAGGGATAAAAGCAACAGGATGCCTCTGTGTCGTAGAAGATGCAGCGTCCATCGTAGGTGCCGATGACGGCGTATTTTCCGTTTTGGCAGAAGTTGGCGGCGGTGATGAGTCGTGTTTGACCGTCCACCTCGTTCCACAAAGCCACCTTCTTGTCTGGAATGTTCCAAAGTCGGAGTTTGCCGTCCAGAGAACCGCTTAAAAAGTATCTGTCATCCTACAAACAGAAAAGAAAAACTGCTTAACACAGAACCATTGAATGTATTCACCATGGGAACAATCCTAATTGTTCATACACAATCAAACTTATTCATACCCCTATTAACAATGAGTTAAATGTCCTTTTGCAAGTTGAACCACACGCTTTTTGTAACCATCAACAATTTCTGTGGTTCACTTCTGACTGAACACTTGACCACAGTGTTTGGCAGAAATTGTAGCACTCAATTAAGAAGGAACAGTCCATAAATACTTGGGAGATTTAAGGTAAGAGCCTTTCCAGTCTGCTTCATCTGATCTAAAAACAGTTTGAAATCATGACACTGTGGGAACACCCATTTGATTTCAGGAGATGTTGAAGAGTTTGTAGATTTTCCACTAGTGCTTAGCAGTTGGTAGTGTTGCCAATCTACTTACGTTTTAAAGAGTCACTTTGACTCATCCAAATATTCTCACAAAATTTCTGTCCTATTCTGTCCTACCACAACACAGCTGAACATTTCAGTCCAGCAGACTTGGATTTACGCCAAGGTCTCAGTTCTGCTGAAAACATATAGCGTATGTTAAAAAGTCTTTCTGAGTTTGGAAACAAATATCCAGCGAGGATTACGGAAGGAGCTTTTTGGTTGCTAAAATACACCTAAACAGGTGTAGCGGCAGTGAAAGGTAACATCTGTGCAGACCCCACACATACTGAACACAAACCAATTATCATTAAAATGTGGTTAAAAGTCATTGATTTGTGTGGATTAGAGAATGTTCTTGTTGTTAGCTCCTCTCTGATGAAAAATTAACGACATTCATGAACTTCTAACTAGAACAGCATGCAAGATTTGTGCCAAGACAAACACGCAGCGACCCAACTTACTCTGGGGTGGAAAGCGATGGCTGTGACAAAATCAATGTGCTGAAAGCAGCAGAGGCACTCTCTCCTGGATATGTGCCATAATCTAACCGTCTTATCCATGGACGACGAGAGCAGGAAAAAGTTCTGCACACACCACAGAATAAGTCAAACATAAAAATACAAATGTGTGTCAGGAGGGAGCAAAATTGTAAAGGTACCGTTATTACCTTTGACCAGGACAAGTCCAACAGGTCGGCTGTGTGACCCTTGTACTTGCAGAAGGGAACTTGGCGGAAAGGGGCATTTCTGTCTTCGGTGTCTGGGTCCTCTGGGGCAGAGCTTGCCTAAACAGTAGGTAGGTCATTTAGGAAAATGTTCATGTAGAATGCTGCTTTATATCTGCTATCAACACAAGCTGTTGGTGAATCAGAGTAGTTGTTACTGCACTCACCCCTGGATCTGTGTCAGATTTAGACGAGCACAAGCTTTCCTGAGAAGGAGAAGGAGAAACTCGACCTGGAGGACCAAAACATCTTGCATGAACTCCAGAATCGGTCGTTTTGCTGCATACTCAATCACCAAAGAGCGTACAATCCACATTAATAAGATGCATACCTTCAGTGTTGTACTTTAATCTCATATTATTGAAGTAGTCAAAGGCGGTCTTCAGGACCCAGATGCGAACAATATTATCCTGGCCTGCAGTCGCCAGAAGCCTCCCGCAATGAGAAAACTTCATTGTCCAAACAGCTCCCTTCAGAACGAGACAGACATTTTTAAAACCGCTAACATTGGTCACTGATGTAGGAATGATTTAGCCTTACCGTGTGCTCTCCGCTCAAATCCTGCACAACCTTAATCTGGTCAAAGTCGGAGGGACCCTTGAAGCTGTGAGCTGCCTTGAACTTGGCCGGTCTGGTGTAGGGCATACCCTCATCATCACTGGAGGAAGGATCATCGGGATCTGTGTGGAACACTGAAGAGCAAAGTGGGCAAAAAGCAGAACTCAGATTATTGAAACAGTATGAGATCATGTAAACAGAAGACCTCCTTGTCTTGTGTTTACATGACAAGTCTTGCTTACTTGTCATGTAAACATGAACATCATACTTTCATGATGTTAGCTAGATCATACTTTGTTCTAGCTCATTCTAACTTAGCTAGAATGAGGAAATACCTTGCTAAAGTATTGACTTAGTGAGGCTTAATAAATACACACACTACAGGTGTTTCTTTGTAAAAATCTAACCCAAGTTTCCTTCTCCTAAGCAATATCCACTACTCTGTGTAGGCCTATCACATGAAATCTCCATAAAACAGTTTAAAATTGTGATTGACCTTTGACAAAAGATATGAAAAGTAGAAGGAGTGGAGCCTCATAAATATCCCCATAGATTATGAAAGTTATTGTAAACTATCCATATTTTAAGATTGCTTCTTCACACAAACAGAACATAACTAATCATTTAGTTTCTGTACCTTCATCACGCACACTTTTCACTTTATTGACTGCTTTCTCCCCATATTCCTCAGCAAAGTGCTTGGCTTTCTTCACAGATTTGCCCAGGAATTTTTTCAGCTGGGTCCTGGTTAAAAACAAAGACAAATGCATTGCAATGTTTTAAATTAAATCATGGAATATAAACGGAGCAGGAGAGAGAGAGACAGAAAGCGAGGGGAAAGTAAAGGCAGCTCAGCAACATTACGTTCTCTGCTTCAGTTTTCCTCCATCCGTGTCCGTCAGCGGAGCCTGAGACTTTTCATCGTCATCCGACTGCGCCGCATCGTTACTGAGGACAAGAAAAAAATAGCAGCTTCCTTTACATATAGTTCAAATGAACTAAAATGTAATCAGTTTTAATTTGACCCACGTTATGTACTCCTTGGTCCTTCTCATGATGTGCAGAGTGAGAGGGTTGATTCCTGTAGGAAGTTTCTCCTCAGCTTGAATCAAGGGAATCTCCTCTCCAGTGTCCAAGTTCTTGATCATGACACTGGCCAGTATTTCCTGATAATAATCACATAGAAATGGGTTTCAATGGCAGTGGATACTCTGGCTGTGAATGTGGAGCTCTTAAAAAAATATTCAGCAAAAATATATTAAATTCTTGCGGCGTGTAGCTGGAACTCTGCATTTGATTTACTGGAGTTTATAATAACTAAATGATTTTAAATCATGCAGTGCTGACTGTGGTCCGTCGCACATTAACTTAGTGGGAAACAGCCTGGATAAAGACTGCAGCAGCAGTAGCAGCAACAGCATTTCCTCTTATCGCAGAGCGTCGGGTAGACAAAACCACACAGTTTGATAAGTGTGGGAAACCGAAAGTCACTTTCAGAGCATCGACTGATTTCTTGTTTCGTTTTTGCAATGTGAGCGAGTCGAGAAAAAGAGCAGCAGCCAGTGAGAATTGAAGTGCTAGTTTGAAGAAACGGGAAGGTTAATGTGAGAATACTAAATATTCCACATGGTTTTTGACTAATATCAATATTGTCCCTGCTAAATATAAAGCATCCCCACAACATGATGCTGTCAAAACAGTTTTTCACAGATTGTGGGAACTGTGTGTTCGGAGTGATGGTTTTACATGTAGCCCTAAAGTTCCACTTGCAACTCCAACAGAGATTGAGCAAAATTGCAAATTAGACTTCTTAAGCTTTCTTTTAAAAATGTATTCATTCTTGCTACTCTTCAAAGTCAGATTTGTGGCGTACACCCAATAGCTGATTCTTCCTCCTCAGCTGTGGATTCCTGCAGCTCCTCTGGACTTTTCTATTCCTCATCGGTCAGTTTAAGTAGACCGATCAGTTGTATTTTCATTCAGAGGCACCAGTGTAAGGAGGCTAAAACACTTTTATTTCACTTCCATTTCACAACTTTACACTACAAGGTGTCATCTTATCACAATAAAACTTGTGATAAAATTTGAAAAACTTCATAGGGGCAAATAAAAATCCTATTCACGAATATCAGTTTTAATTATCAACACAACAAAAACGCATTAAAACCGGTGAAATCTCACTTCGTCTGTCAGTTCTCTGCCAGAGTTAGAACGAGGACGCTGAGGGCCAGGGGTTTGTCCTCCACTCTGGGACAAGGCTGGTTCATCCTCATTTTCCTAGAAATGAAACAAATTAATAAAAAAGAGAACGCAATATCGCATAAAAGAAATATACTGTACCTAATTTTGTGCAGCAAACTTTTTTTTTTTTTTTTAAAGTCCTGGTCTACAGACTCACTGACCTGTGCCGTCACCACCTTGTCTCCACTCGTGGCGCTGGCCAGATCCAGGGAATGCTGCAGGTCTTTAGTTAGACACCTCACTGTGCTGGAGGGAGACATCAGGCCAGGCGGCTCCAGAGAATCACCGCTAACCGAACTCACCGCAGATACTGGGCAGTCAGACAAAATAAAAAAAAATAACCCCACACGTTCTCAAAGTCAATGCTAATTGTTTGAACTTTTATGACCTTTCCCTCTGAGGGGACAAGCTGCACAAAATGTACAGTTTTGTTCCAGTTATTGATGGCTGCCTTTATTTATTTCCTGACTAACACTTTAGTACAATAAGGTGATCCTTAGTACCGTCTCTGCAAAATATAGGTTGAGCTAAGCATACACACTTAGATAAGCCTGTCACAATTAATTAACATCATGTTAAATTAAAACAAGATCGATAATTTCCTTTTTGATAATCTTTTTAAAAGGGCAATTTTGTTTACAGAGATTTCATAATCCATTTTATTAATGGTTTTGGTTGTGTGTGGTTTGTATTTATTGTTTTTGTTGTGTTTTATTTTGAATATTTAAAATGTCTGTTTTTGTGTGGAGCGTTCTGTAAAAAAATTAAAGTTTAAAAGTTGAAAATGGTCTCAAAACGACATTATTGTTGGTCAGGGACAGTTTATCGTCCAGCAAAGTTATTGTGACAGGTTTACACATGGAAAAGTCTCAAAATCCCATCTAGGACAGCTACAGGTAGGTGTGAACTGAACAGAGCAAAATGCTGAAATTGAATCAAAGGTGCATCAGCAGAGTATTGATATCTGGGTGTGAACTCTTATGTAACTTGAATTTTTTCCCTCACATTTCCAGCATAACAGATGATTCTGATTCTCAGCTGAATTATGTGCCATTCTATTCACCATGTTGTACTTTGCTTATATGCTAAAAACCTGGCATTTTAACAGGGCTGTGTCAACTTTTCAGGTTACTACAAAGTTATTAACATCTGAGCTGGGGAATAAGTGTGTGTCAGAATGTCATACTGTGGCATGTTTGAAGAAATTATAGCAATGTGTACTGCTGTTCTGTTATTGATTTACTCGTGCTTTGACTTGTTCAAACAAACCAGAAACCCAGTTTCAGACCTTTTGTCTGCAAAACACTTAAAACCGCTTCTACATCATGATGAGTTAAAGTTTTCACTTCTGTTTTTGAAGAGTCATCCAGTAGTTCCTCACCTTCCAGTCCACTTGGCCTCACACATTCCTGAGACATCCTGGAGGGTAAGCTGTGGCAAGACGGTGGTGGAGGTCTGGGCGGTGGACCCCCACCAGGAGGCGGTGGCCGCGTGGGAGGAGGCTTCTTAGTGCTGGCTACGATATCGGGTTCTACTGTGAATTGTCGGGGGGGTTTCAAGGGCCCCGGCGAGTCTGTTGGAACCAGCCTGTCTGTTAAGGGAACTTGGTCCAAGATGTCTGCCTGTCTCTGCTCCTTCTCCGCTTCCGCCACCAGAGCGGCGGCAGCGTCCGCCTGACTGTGAGCTATGCTGCTGGTGAGGTCCGGAGGCTGAACTCGCTCTTGTGACTCGGCTGAAGGTCCAGGCAGAGTTGGGAGTTCGGCAGCGGCTAAAGCGAATTCTCCATTTGTCGTAACGCTTTCCTGTCGCTCCTCTGACCCCTTGACAAGTTCAGGTGCGACGACCAGGACGGTCGTCTCCAGGGGAACGCCCCCAGCTTCCGACTCTTCTTTTGGCTCAGGTTTCACATCAACCTGCAGTTGATCCAACAACTCAACCACCTCGCAGACATCGATAGCGCATCCTTTTTGACTCTCCTCGATGATGCTATCAATGATCTAGGAACAAAACAGGAGTTTATTCAAGAACGACTCCAAATACTAGCTCTCATGTCAAATTTAACTACAGCTGAGGTGCATGATTTTTATTTTTTTTTTTTTACAAATTTATACCTGCAGAGAATCATCCTGCTGAGTTTCCGTTGAGGCACAGGTCACATTTTCTACTGGATTCACCAAACCCTCTGACGTCTCCTAAGAAACAGAAATAAACAAATTTAGGCGTTAAAATAGCAAAGTCATTTTTTTTGTAATATTTCATTTTGAAAGCAACATTATTCTATATTTTAAAAAAATATATATTTGTAGGTTCACTTATCAGGAAAAAATAGTGAGAACTTTGTTAGCAGTTTGAATATGGGCTTTAAAAATATCTACAAATCATCTGTTTTGGTGTCCCAACGCAACATAACATTAAGTCACAAAAACAAATACGTTGTTTCAGTTAAAGGGATCTGCAGACAAACATAATTTTATGCAGCAGATCTTAAACGTTATAAAACCTCAGATTAACAAAACTTTTGCAATAACCTTGAGAAAATGTTTCTGTATAATGAAGTCAACTGCCTTGCTGCAAGATAGATGCTAAACAAACCCAAATTATCTATGTTTGTTTTATCCAGATATGGCAAGTTGGCTTCTTACAAAATATTTTACTCGATTGTATAGCTAGTTATCTCCACTTTGATCACATTTGTGTAAAGGAATTTATTAACTTTGCAACCTGTCTGCAAGAGCAATACCCGTTAAAATCTCATTTTTAACTATATGGCAACACAAAAGCCTTCAAAGAGATTTAGCCTTTTGGTTCTCTGAGCGTTGCACAATTTGAGCTCAGGATGAACATGTAGAAACATGAACTCCTGGGAAACTGGAAACAGTAAAATTATGGCCTCCAAAAGCTTTGGAAGCAACAGTTGCTTCTCTAGAATCATTGAGAATTTTCCAAAATATTTACTAAGTGCCAACAGCATATTATAAAAGCAATTAAAACCGTGAAATGTCCTACATTTTGAAATAACAACCAACCGTCAATAACGCTCAGAAATCAGTCAAGCTTCAGATGAACAGCACCTGCTGACTTACTTGGTTTTTAGTCTTAATTTCTTTGGAAAAAGCAGAGAAGTATTTGTTTCCCCCTGCACACCACCTCTGTATTTTAGTTCATCTCTTTATTCCAAAAGGCTCAGAATTCACTAAATCCATAATTTCAATGAGGTTTTGATTTAAAACAGACATACCTGAGGTGAAGGAATGACAAGCTTTGCAGGAGTCCTAAAACGATAGAGTTGAGATGATAAGTGCAGTAAAGTGGCACAAAATGAAAAACATGTCAACTTGAAATATTAAACAGAACAGAAATTACCCAGGCATTTTGTATTCCTAACCAGTTTTCAGGGGGAAAACATATGGGAATAATCAATATGGACTTCAAACTGATTACACTTCACTGTGGTACTTAATATCATAACAATACAAGCAATGCTCCAAATTATCTTAAAAATTCTTTTGTGAATATTTATCATTTTATCAGTCTTGTGTACAGAAAAAACAGTCTAAAAAGAAAACTTGCCCATTATCAACAAGTAAAATTCACTACACCAGTGCGACTGGTACAAAATAATCACATTCAATCATATTTTGAAGAATAAATGCAGCTTTTACTGAATACGTTGTAGGGAAGTTGACAGCAATGGCAATAATCCCAACAAGTCAGTTTTTAGCAATTTGCATACATCACAAGATTCTTAGTACTTTAACCCCATAAGATGAAGCATTTTTGCTCATATCTAATAGGAATGTGCCTAGCCAAGCTTATTTGTCAAAATTGTTGGGCTTTACGTTGAACTTCATTGTGTGAATATGACTTCAAACACTTCCGTCTGATATTTAGTAAACAGAAAACGATCAAGTTACAAGTGAAGAAACCAACACCTTCAATGCCATGTTTAGGTGTCCGTATTTCCGTACATTGTGCTTTATGTTTTTCTGGTCAATCCTGACAGATGTCCTTTTGCTGTGTTTTGAACTGAAACTAGGAAATTTGCACAGTAACCTTATCCCTCTGTTTGAGACCTGTCATATCATGTGACTCACTTACTTAGCCTCTCCCTCTTCTAACATTTACCAGCTGCACAAATCAAGTACAGTGCAACAAATTAAAACGTTAAGAAAACCAAACCGGCGAATCTCTTTTGAAACAGTTTAAATTTTAAATAAAGCAACATTTGATTAACTAATATCAATTGACAAATATCAATCAATAAATAAATATCAATTTCACACATACCAAGTATGTGTACATTTAAATTAAAAATAGTTAACTTACTCTTTCGGAGACAAGGTGACGTCCTCTGGAGCATCGTAGAATTCTTCGTTGTCACTTGTATCTGACGCCATGCTAATGCCAGTTTAGCTCATCAGCTAGTCCAACTAAGTCGTTAGACAGCTGTGTAAACGCTTAACCTGGAACTTTTGGGGCGATGTACATATGCGTTATCTCTTTATGCCCTGGCTTATCAAAATTAGCAATTGTGGCCGACAATTCGGCGGAACAACCACTTTCCTGTCTAACCTAACGCCATAACGTTAGTGTATGCTAACCAGCTGACAGGCTAACAAATGTATTCCGATGCTAACGTAGCCGTCTGCCTGTTTATAAATCTGTCTCAATCACAGCAAAGCGCCCACCATGAAATCTGAAGTTAGAAGACACTTTCCGGCTGCTCTTGGACAGCTGGACAGCTGACGACAAGGCGAGGAACTACTTCACAAACGAGCCGTTAACCTAAAACAACAATATTTTAACGGTTCCATGAAACGTAAACGGGTGGGTCAAAAGGCGGGGCGCAGCTTCTTCTTCTTCTTCTTCTTCTTCTTCTTCTTCTTGTTTTTTTTTTTTATGGCGGTTGGCAAACAACTTTTAGGTGCATTACCGCCACCTTCTAGACTGGAGTATGGATCAGATGTAAAATCACTATAATCTTCCCATAATACCTGTTCTCCTTAGAAAATTAAAAATACTATTAAAAACTACGTCCCCCGATGATCTTTGAAGCAAACTTCTAATATCTAATTTATTTTTATTCCTATTTAAATTTCTAATTAACTCCTCCCTTTCTCGATCATACTTAGTACATTCTAAAAAAAAATGTTGTATTGTTTCTAATTTCCCACAATAACTACAGAAACCTGTATCATGTTTATTAATTATTTTAAGAGTACTGTTTAAACCTGTATGTCCAAACCTTAATCTAGATATAATATCTTCTTCTTTTTTATTCCTGCTACATTTCCTAAATTCTCCAACTTTTCTTTGGATGCTATAATAAAATCTGGCATTGCTTCCTTTATCCCACTGTTCCTGCCATTTATCCTTAATATACATTTTACTAATATTTTTAACCTCATTTTTACTCATTTTAATATTTAAATCAACAATACACTTTTTTGCTGCATTCTTAGCAAAACTATCTGCCAGCTCATTCCCTATTACTCCAATGTGAGCAGGAACCCAAACTAATTTGACCAGAGATCCATAACTTTTAATCCTAAACATTAAATGATTAATATCAACTATCATATCTTGCCTTGATTCTGAATTTTGTTCTACAATACTTACTAATGCACTACTTGAATCTGAACAGATTACAACCGCTCTCTCTCTTGTTTCCTCAACCCATTCTAGAGCGATTAAAATAGCCATTAGTTCACCTGTGTATACTGTCAATTTGTCTGTTATTCTTTTATTTCTCATAATATCTAATTCCGGAATTATAAAAGCTATTCCTATATTATTATTTGACATTTTAGAAGCATCTGTATATATTTGTATATATTCCGCATATTCATTTCCAATATAATTTTCCACCTCTTTCTTTTCTAATTGTTTTCCTTTTTCCAGTAAGCTTAAATCAACTTCCGCTATCTCAATTATCCATGGTGGGATAACAGGAATAACAATCACAGGACTAATTAAACTATGATTTATTCCTATATCTCTTATTTCATTTTTTATAAACCATCCAAAACTATTTATTTGCTTTTTTTCTTTTTCTTGACAAGGTTGTAACATAATATATGGAGGATAACTTTCTTTATGTCCTTTAATATTTGCCCAGTAAGTTATTGCTAATTGTTTCCTTCTGAGCTCCAACGGCATCTCACCCATCTCAACTTGTAGAGCTGAAATTGGGGTACTTTTCATCGCTCCACAACAAAGTCTTAATGCTTGATATTGTATTCTATCTATGGTTTTTAGTAAACTATTTGAAGCTGAATTATATAAAATACATCCATAATCAAAAACTGACCTGATTAGACCAGTGTAAATTGTTTTTAAAGCTTTCCTATCAGCTCCCCATTCTTTTCCTCTTAAACACCTCATTATATTTAAGATTTTTTTACTTTTTTAACTATTTTATTAACATGAGTCTTCCATGTAAGTTTTTTTATCAAACCAGAATCCTAAATATTTTATTTGATCTATCCTTTCAATAACATTCTCATATAATTTCAGATTTGTAATAATATTTAACTTTCTATTTGTACAAACAACAACTTTAGATTTAGATATTGAGATTCTAAATCCCCATTCTAAAGCCCAAGCTTCTACACTATGTAATGCCTCTTGTAGTTTCCTATTTACAAATTCAATATTTCTTCCCCTCTTCCAGATAAGGCCATCATCTGCAAATAATGAAACACCAAAAGATTTATCTATATTATTAAAAATATCATTAATCATTATAATAAATAGCATAGGACTTATTATACTACCTTGGGAAGTGCCATTTTCAATTTGATGCCTTGAACTTAAATCGCCACCTACACGGGGCGCAGCTGCTTCTACTCCGCTGTTATGACAGTTCGATGTAGTTTAGAGACATTACTGCCCTCTACTGGGCGCATTAGGAACAGCAAGAGAGAACAGCTTGTCATCAGTAAAAATATAACAATAAAAACATTAAAAATGTAAAAAGAAAACGATATTATATTATATTATATTATATTATATTATATTATATTATATTATATTATATTATATTATATTATATTATATTATATTATATACCAGCACCTCCAACTCCACTAGGGACAAGGGTGTAAGAAAATGGATGGATGGACGGATGGATTATATTATATTATATTATATTATATTATATTATATTATATTATATTATATTATATTATATTATATTATATTATATTATATTATATTATATTATCTTCTGAGTTGTTTCTTAGGTATACATTTCCCAGGTGATATGTTGAAATATATCACCTGGCTAATTGCAAGCTTTGATTAAAACTGAGTGTTAGACATGCAGTCTGCAATATAGAGCTCATAGTACAACTCCCAAGCACATTAAGTTTTCAGAACATGCCGATGAAAATATATTAACTAGTCTATGTGATTTGTTTATTTGTTATACAGCCACTCACAAAACTGAATTGAGTCAGTGAATGCAATGCAATATGCAAAAATTCATCAAACAAACTCTACTTCTACATAAAGTTGAGGTTTGCAGCAAAATGTTTAAGAGCTTGTACAAGTATTAGCAGCAGTTACCAGTTGGGGTAGCACCATCTGGGTCAATGGGCTGGTGAAGTAATTAATTTACAAAGAAAGCTTCTTAAATGACAGACCACTAGGACAACATAGGACTGTAAACTTAACATTTGATTGTCTTTAGTCAGAGGTTTCTTCAACATCCTGCCTGGCACTGTGATAGAATGGCACACCTGCAACAAGTGTTATGAACTTTCCTTGCTAGTAAATAGAAGCTGTGAGTAGTATTATAACAACATGTAAGTGACTTGGAATGACAGAAGCTCAGCTGTGTAGACATACAAACACAGAGCAGAGTCAGAGGATGCTGAGGCGCATATAGAGTGCAGAGTAAATAGCTACTGACTTTCAAAACTCATACAGCTTTGAGATTAGCGAAGGAACAGTGTGTAAAGAACTTCCTGTAATGGGCTTCCATGCCCAAGCAGCTGCATGCAAGCCTCACATCACCAAGTGCAATGCAAAGCATTGGATGTGATGCTGTAAAGCACACAGCTGCTAGAACATTGAAGATGTGCTCTATGGAGTGACAACTCCGTAATCATGCTGCTCTGACTGGCTCTGCGTTCAGTAGTTGCCAGGAGAACGACCTCACTTTATTTGGCCAAGTGAGGCTGTTCTTCTGAAATTGGTCTCAGGTCAATAGTTCCAGTGAAAGGAAATCATGAGTGCTCCAGCTTACCAAGACATTTTGAAAATGCGCCTAAGATTTTGCGATTAGTGTTGGTTCTTTACTGTTCCAACATGATTGTACATTTTAAAAAGTCCATAAAGACGGATGAACAAGTTTGATGTGGAAGAACTTGACTATACTCCACAAAGTCTTGTCCTCAATCCAGTAAAACCACTTCTGAGATAAAGTGTTGACTTTAAGACAGTCTTTTCACCTAACACTAGTGGCAGACCTTACAAATATGTTTCTTGAAGAATGGTCACAACTTTCTAATGACACTCTCATAAACCATATGGAAAGTCTTCATAGAAACGTTCAGGCTGCAAGGTGTTAAACACTACAGATTTCACTCAAATTCAAATTTGTGAGGGCAAGTGAAGCAATTTTTAGGGAATAATAAAGGAAATCCACTTCAAAATTAAGATAGTACTATTAAACAAATTTTAAAACTGACTTCCACGTATATAGATATGAATAGTCTCTGATTAACTTAGCTATCTGTAGTACTATTGCATAATCTTACTTCTGCTTTTGGCATTATTACAAGTTATGTGCTGTTTACTTTAATGTAAAACATATCCGACCTTTTTAAAAATAAGTAAATAAATTAAAATATTGTAATACGGAGATGTAAACTGGATAAGTGGTAGTCTGGAAATCCACCCATTTAAAGAGCACAGGAGTACACCCTGTTCAGCCAGCTTCAACGTGCCGCACATGAAGCAGGCTCTTCCTAAAACTACTTTATTTAGTAACGGAAGTTTTGAGCCAATAGCAGAAGATTGCCAGACTCTTCCTCCAATGGGAAGTTTCGATGTTCCCTGCGCAACAGTAAACGACAAAAGCATTGGGTCATACGGAGAAGAAGGCGGCTTCAGCCTTTGTAAGTGGATTTGAGGGGCTTGGGAAGGAAAACAAGGACGCTGGTAACGTTATCGTGCTTCGAAAGGTAATGGAATATGTTACTTAAAAGTTTACGTAGTGTATGAAAAAACGTGTAAAGTGGTGGGAATATCGTACGTTGCTTATTTAACTGAACGCACACCAGCTGACAGTTGGGCTCAGGCATCTGCTGGCTGTTGCATATCAATCAACCAACTAGACTAACTAAACCAACTAAATTATCGTTTGACACCGGTCAGCTACGGCTCACTAAACTAACTAAACCTACTTAGCTGGACTTGGAGAATTGTTTCCAACTTAATAATCATGTAGTAGTCGAGTCTTTTACCGAGATTTCAGGCTAGCAAGCGTTAACGTTAGTGTCGGCTAAGCTAGGTAGCTAGGGCTTGAATCCCAGAGGAGGAGAATGGACCGACATTGTGAAGGCAACAACATGACCAGAAAAGCAACAAAGATTTGACAGTGATGACTGGTTTTGGTTTTGTCTGGCTACTGTCCTATGTTGTTTTAATCGGGTTTAGTGCTAGCAAATAAGACCGCACTGTCACTGAGAGACGACTTTTAAAAACAAAACATACCTTAAGTTTAAATACACTATTCTAGTTAGATCCCCCTACAGCTCTCTGTTGTTCATCTTTGCTAATCTTTATAACACATGTGTCATAACAACCGAGATCCAATTTAAAAAAGAAATCCGTACGCAGATCACATAAAGAGAAAGGAGCCTTTATTTCCCACTTTGAAAAAGCAAAATTAAGTTTAATAACAGAAGTAAATTTATTTTGATTACTTATTCTCACTGTAGATATTTGTTTACCCTTTATTTAGTCTAGTTATACACAAAGCCACGAGTTGAAAATACAATTCTTCAAACCTTTTCTTCTGTTTAACATTTAAATCAGTTAAATACACAACTGTGTTCTTTTTTTAATTTAAAACATATATTGGTGTTAATTTTATACTTTGAATTATCAGTTTAAATTTTTATTGAAGTGTTTTCAATAATTTTTTGTACTGTGTGTGTATTCTGATGGATGTGTTTTAATTGAACTCTTATTTATGTTGTCCAGGGCAAGTTTATTGAGGGAAAACCTTAATATGCGTTTTCTTGGTTACACAAATGACAACAAATTAAAAGCAGAAAATTCAGTATTTTTTCTTGTAATGAATAAATAAAAAGTATTTGGCATAAATGTACACACCCTTAAGCTGTTACTGCATTAGAAGAATGCAGTCGTCAATAACTTTAGAAGATATATAAAAACAGTGACTAAAAAAACAACAAAGGTCAGAGAGGCAGCCAAAACGTACTGGTTGTTCAGTCCTTGGTATTTCTGGACCAAGGACTAGGTTTGTTTTACAGAATTATTTTCTTCAAAAAGAAAAAAAAGAACTTATAGGCATGACCAAAATCTCCCCAATCCTGTGGTAGAATGCGTTATGAGTAGATTAAATCGAACCTAAACATTTTTATCAATGTTTCATAAGCTATATTCGGCAAGAAAAGTCTACAGCATTTGTTTCTTCCTTCAGTTTTGGAGAACTGTTGACAAATGTCCATCTCTCTTACAGCATATCTGAATTAAATGACTGGTTCATTACCAAGTCTCTGCAGAACTTGATTAGATGCTAATGAGTTCATTTGATTTTAATGTGTGAAGAGTTTCAATCATATTGCTGTTGGATTTTGACTCTTGAGGTATTGAATTAGGAGATTCCCTGGTATAAAGCTCAATTTAAAAGCACCTGTACAAAAGAGAATTTGATAGATTTAAATAACTTTTGCTATGTAGTGTTTGAAAGTATTGCCAAGTCAAAATGTGGCATACTAATATAGTATACCAAGGAAGTCTGATTGCTTTATTCATGCTGTGACTCAGGTTGTACTGTGAAGAAAAAAAATGTATAGTAGAATCGTCTAATTGTGCAGGCATGTCACTAGTGTTTCACAAATACAGAAAATACACGATCCGCAACCATTTAAATAAGGTGAACCCCATTAAACAAACACACATTGGTGTATATATTATTTGTTCAAGAGAAAACAAAATGTTCCCAGACAGACTAATCCTGGTCTTCTGTATCTCCTGCCACTTGGAAGAAGTTCAAGTAGACAGTGTTCAGTTTTTTTTAAATTATTATTTAAGGTGTTGAACTTGGATTTAACTCTGTTAAGAACTTTGCTTTGATTTCTTCCTGTTTTTGTCCAGGTGTGCTTTCGGGGAGGGTATGGATCACCCTGCACACAGAGGAGAGACGATGCCTGTCGGACTACATGACAGGTAATTTAATGTGTCACACTGTCTCATCATTTTGTAACTCATTGTGAAAGTAAATTGATTGTTTAAGATTTTTTTTCTTCCCTTTAATGATTTTCTACTACCTTTTAGCTGGTAAACTGTATAAATAAACCAGCAGCAGATTGGCATTAGCATTACATGAGATGGTTTAATCCCTGATTACTCTTCGAGAAACAAAAGCAGTCCTCGTCGCAGTCTGACCAGGACTGAAAGCGAGCTCCAACAGTCTTACTGTAGTACATCAGATTCCTGGGAAAGACCTCCAGTTTTTCCATTACAACAGCTCAACAGTGGAAGTCATTCATGCTTGACAGACTTGTGTTTAATACTGGCTACATTTGTCAACATTTGAGAATAGTAACAGTGGTGTTTAAAAAGCCTTCGACTTGTCGCCACACTTGGCTCGCGACAGCTGAATAGTTTTAATAAGCCTCTTGCAATGTTGGAAGCGTCAAACAAGAACACTAAGGGTATCACACACAGAACTGTGGGGATTGTTTTCTGTTGTTATTTTTGTTTCTAGTATTTACGACCGGCTGCATCTGTGAGGCGACAATATTCTCTTGGATCTGATTGATAAGTAGTAAAGAAGGGTATTTAAAGAATTGAAAAAATGAACAGCTTCTCAGACACAAAGCTACAAAAACCCATAAAAAGTCATTTTTGTCCCCACATTAAATGCTCAGAGCTTTCTCAGTGTACTTGTTACCTAAATAAAGGATCGTAAGCTGTGTAACAGTTAATTATTGCAGTCTTTTCTGTCTATTTAGGTATATTTTACTTTTTGGGAAAAAATATTTTTTTTCTGGAACTTTTCTGTATATTTCCATTGTTGGGTACAAAGCATTTCTCTTCATTTAAAGTCTGTATGATATTATTTCCAGCACTAAAACTACAGCCAATGAATCTGTCATAGCGATTACAATTTTATAGCTTAGATGATGCCACTACAAACCCTGTTGAAAAGAGCAACCTCGAAAAACATTACAGGGATTCCCCAAATTGAGAAGAGGAGAACGAGCTCAAGTCACAACTATAAAGCAAGCAGGTGTTCTGAGGCCATAATTAGTGATTGTTTTCCAGCATTGACAGAATTATAATTACATTACAGTCAGAGGAAGTTTGTAATGTCCACATTGTTTTATTAAATATGGCCTGTGTAACGTTTTTCAAAAGAACGTTAATTATACACAGCAGCAATGTGCCTCATTTCATAACTTAAAATCTGTGGTGGTTGTTCTTAGTTATGCCTGAAAAAAACAACAAAAAAATGCTGACCGTATTTTTAATTAAGTACACACTTGGACTGCAGGGCCTCCCGCAGTGTATTATAAGCCTGGCGGGCCACCAGGCTTTGCTTGAGCCCCCACTCCCCCAGGCAAAGCATTGCTTATTTATTTTAGTTTTTTAAAATGTTTGCGTTTTTTAGAAGTTATAGTCGGTATTCAAGCATTAATCTTGTAATAACACATAATTAACAATTGATATTTTCAAATTTCCTGTCAACTTTAAACATTTTTTATCTCAAAAACATGGCACGGCGCTGAATGACTGACTGCTCTAGCACCCAGCAACTGGGCTAAGTAAGTTTTCTGGGAGAAACCCTACAGTAGACTGATTTGTGTAAAATGACAGTAAATAGGCAGAACTAAATAGAAAATGTATTATTTATCTTTTTCTGAAGTATTGCATCATGTTTTGACATTATATTTTTTCTTTCCCATTTTTCCATAATGAACAAATTCATCATTTATAAACTTCCCTTTTTCTCCTTTTATCTCTCTTAAAATAAAATTAACTCGGTCCGACAGAAAACCAACAAGAATACTGCCAGGGTGCAAAAACCTCTTCATAGCAGCAGTACAAGCTGCTAATAGGTGCCTGCTAAAGTTTTCCAACAACAGCTGTCTGATTATGTTCACTCTCTGCATGCTAGATCACGTTGCTCAATGTTTTTAATTAGTAACCTCCTGCAATAGGTCAACTTGTGTGAGCTAGACAGTCACCGGCTGCAGCTCTTGAGGAAGTCTGTGGTTTCTGCTCTTAGTCATCCTCTTTGTTGTGGTTTGGGTATGTGTGGCCGTGCTTTAACATCTCTGAACCACGTTTAAAAGAAACTCTTGTTGCATATACCGCACTCAATTAGAGGTTGCTTGGCTTTTATAAATTCCAGCATATGTTTCACAGGAGTTTGGCAATGTTGTTGCTACAGCGAACTGTGAATTCTGTCTGCACATTGGTGACGCACACCTTTACCGCTACCTTGTTGTTGGCATTGCACTTGTTATAGACAAATTTATCATAGCATAACTATGACCGAGCCACAAAAGCAATGACAGTGCTGTCATCTCATGATTGTAGTCATAAATGATTCAGTGATAGTCTGACTCTATAAATAGGAAACCATGTGCAAGACCTTGGTAAATACTGTCCTTGCACAGTGAATGTAAACTTTCTAATTAACTTTATCTAAAGCGCAGTTCTTTGTGAACACATTTTTAAGCATCTACTCTAATCAGAATCTGTTTGTTCCATTTACAGCTGTTTTTTAAAATTATTTTTTATTAAGTACTTTCTGGTCTCCCAGCAACTGGTGGCCAACTTGGGAGTGATTTGTGCGTGCCTTATGCCTGTGGTGGGCAATGCACATGCTGCTTCCTCTGTGAAAGTGCAGAGACTAAAATAGTGGAGCACAAACTTGCATCTCTGTTATAGCCCTGTATGGGATACTGTGGACTAGTCTATCACAAAAAAAGTAGTCCACCTTTAAGTTCTAGGTTTCTACCATTTGCACATACCTAGAGTTTTGGGGCACATTTCATGTTCACAAAGTTTTAGATTTTTAACTAGATTTACCCAAGAAATTAAATCAAAATCCATCCATCCATCCATCCATCTTCTTCCGCTTATCCGAGGTCGGGTCGCGGGGGTAGCAGCTTCAGAAGGGAGGCCCAGACTTCCCTCTCCCCAGCCACTTCTTCCAGCTCCTCCGGGGGAATCCCGAGGCGTTCCCAGGCCAGCCGAGAGACATAGTCCCTCCAGCGTGTCCTGGGTCTTCCCCGGGGCCTCCTCCCGGTGGGACGTGCCCGGAACACCTCACCAGGGAGGCGTCCAGGAGGCATCCTGACCAGATGCCCAAGCCACCTCAACTTAAATCAAAATGTATAATTTAATTGGTCAACTGGGGGTCAGTGGAAGAGTAGTCAGAGTTGTGGATTCAATTCCAGCTTCTTCCTGCACCAGGTGGATGCACTGATGTGCAAGGTACTTAGCCCCAAGTTGCCTACTTATCTTTGTATGAGTTTATTAGCATTAGTGTGTGTGCTCTTGGGTAAATGTGGTTCTAGTGTAAAGTGCTTTGACTAGAAAGGTTATATGTAAATTCAGTCCATGTAAAGCAGAAGAGCAACTATTGTTACTGCTGTTGCAAACAAAAAAAAATCTAACCTAAGTGTTAAAAAATAGGATGTTATTTATAACATGTTTTTATCTATGACTCAGGGTTTCTGTACAGTCTGTGAAAATCTTGAATTTAGTTTCAGTATTTTTCAGGTATACATGAAATTGCAAAAGAGAATCAGACTACAGAGAAATATTTTTATTTCCTAACCCATTACCTGTCCTTTCCTCATACTTTCGTTGTCCCTTCTTCCTTCCTTGCATTCTTCCTTTCTTGTGTTCTTTCCTCCCTTGCTCTTTGCTTTCTTTTTTTCTACTCCTTCTTGTCTTTAATTGGTTGCTTTCTTCTTTCTGTTCTTTTCCTCCTTTGTATATTTTCTTCCTCCCTTTCTTAATTTCCTGTGTACTTCCCTCCTTTTCTTCTTCTGTGCTTCCCTCCTTCTCTTCCTCCTTCCTTCTGTTCCTCCAAGAGCTGCACAATAAATAAAATTCTAGTCATCAGCGGAACATCGATTTCACAAAACATGCCATCATTTAACACAAAGTTTGATATTATTATAGCAAATGTTTAGCCCTAGCTTTGGTCTGTACTTTCTGTTCCCTTATTTTTTTATTTTATTTTTTTGCTGACGGCATATTTAATGCATACTCACCTGAAATATCTGTCAGAAGGTCCTATTCAGTTTATTTTACAATGGACATAAAAGGCTGTAGAGGAACCCCAATGACTGTACATGCAGATACCTCTGTAGTTTCTTTCAAAAACAACAAAAGAACTGGTCAAGTGGCATAATTAAAACATAATGTCATATAAAGTAATGCATTTAGCCATTTTGAATCAGAATGTGAAGTTTAGATAAGAATTTAAATGGCAGTAGTTGTCTTCAACAGTAAACACAGCTGTATCATTGAGAACACAATGTACAGAGATCAAGGTGCACTAAATGGCAGAATTTACATAATTTACAGATTTATAGAGGGTGTTTATGGACATTATGTAATTGAAGAGGTTGTTTATAGGTGGCGTGATTTATGGGTTAATAATCCGTATATACAGAAGGGCAGTAGAAGGTCTACCTGTGAAAGAGAGAAGAGTTATTGTGCAACAGAGGGGTGAATGAGTTGTAGGAGCCCAAGACGGCACTCTGCCTCAGACGCATGTCGTGAAACTTACTGTGAGGATTCTTGCGTTCAACTCCCAACCCATAAAAACTATCTGCACTCAGTTTGGCTCTAAGCTGTAATCCTTACCTCTGTAACAAGGTGGCGGTGTTGGCCAGTGACAGTGTTTTCAGAGATCCTAAAAGGATGATGGAAGCGCAGCGCTCCCTCCCTCCTTCCTCCTTCACCCCCTCCCTCCACGAGACAACTGTGAATGCAGCAGGGCAAGCAGTCGCGTCGAGCGCAGTCCATTGGCTTCTCAGTGCTAAAGTCACAACCCCGACTGTAGCCCTCGCTGCCTCCACCAGCGTTCCTCTGCAGCTGCTGGTGCCACCGCTGGTCTCCCTCCCCCTTAAATGGTGTGGGCAGAGTGGGATGGAAGACTGCATTAGGAATCTTTTCATGGAAATGGTTTTTGCTGCTGGTACTGCTGTAGCACCATCCTGGTGACAACAACATGCCGTTGAAATGGAAAAGCGGTTCTCCTGTCAGCTGGAAATTCCCAGTGCCAGTCCTTAAGACATCCAGGTCCTCACCCCTTTCGCCTGCCTACATGTGAGTAAGAGCTTAATGGGATTTGCATTACACAACTGTGGTAGTGTGTTTCTTGGATTTTTGTCTGGTTTTTATTGCTGGCTTTATTTATTTAAATAGATTAAGGTGCTATTGTATATATCATGCTTTTTATTGGAATCAAGAGATTTGCCCTCGTCCAGCATGATTTTTATGGTTCCACCTCAGAATGCCTTTCGTTTTCCGTCAAAAAGGCTTGTTGTTCTGCAAGTCCGGACATGGCAGGCACCACATCCCTGACTCTTGCCCTCTTCCTGTGGCTGTGTGTGTTTGGGAGCTGGGAATCAGTAGCTTGGGAGGAGTCTGCCTTTGTCAGGATGTCTGACATGCCCTGGTTTAGAAGCTATTGTCATCAGCTACTGCTCATGAAGGGGGAAGGGTAGAAAGCGTGTGCTTCACACAGCCTCTCGCCATCCTCACTTCTACCCCTCTGTCAGAGCGCCGTTCGGTTCTTGGCGTAGCTACGGTTTATGGAGCAGAAGAGCTGGATTTTGAAGGGGAAAAGAAAAACAGTTCTCAAGGCAACCTGTGCTAAGTGAGCGAACTCACTGCCTGTAGGAGATTTCTTATGCTAGCACAGTAATTAAAACGTGGATGGATTTTCACTAAATTAGGTTTTTTCATCCTCCAGTTGTCTTGTAGTTTTACTTGTGAATTTAGGAGCTTTTACTTAAGAATTTCCCCAGATTTTTTTTCCTGATGACTGTAAAATGTTGTGTTCTCATCTGCTTAGCCTATTTATATTGTACTGTAAATCTCTACAGGTGTCCTGAAGCTACAGTGAGCATACAGTACACATAGTGTCAGCTACCTGCCACACCTTAACAGCTTAAGGTTTTAACCTGTTTAAAACATGGTAACTTTTTTTTGTTGGTCTTATCCCAAATGGAAACATTTGGAAAAATCCAACTTTAATATAAATATTTAATTGAAATTAATGTTTCACAGTAATCGATTTTGGGATCGTTGAACTAATTTATTCACATTAGTTATTGTAAGCATTTGTCAGCAAATCTGAGCGGAGTGTAGATCAAACCCTCTAATTATTTAAAATAAAATGACATCAATTGATCATTTGTATTAGTACATTCCTCCCGTTGTAGAATAAAGCTGCTTAAAACTTTGCGTTTCTGTGTTTGATATGATGTAAAGCACTTTGAAATGCCTTGCTGCTGAAATGTGCTATACAAATAAAATTTGATTTGATTTTTAAAAAGCAACAGCAAATATAAAAGTTAATGTATCCAAACTGCATGTCAGAGTCTTTCATATGTTTATAGTGCATTGCAAAACTCTTGTCTTTAAAAATAAGAAATGGGAGTGCTACTACTGTGACAGCTCTTCCCATTAGGTTGCAAATCTTAAAGTACACCAAGTGTGTTTAATTGGTTGTGGAAGTGGCTACATACAGCAACGTTATGGTAAATCATGTGCACACAATGACAATCGAAGTGTACTGAAGCATCGAGTTGCCGCTTTACTTTGCTCTGTCTTGCTCTGCCCACTCAGACCACTTACTATTTTGAAACCTGAATAGTTAGCTGGGATTTTACAGGCTGATATTCGGGGTTAGTCTGTGGTAAGGGAGAAGTCACTCTTTATAAACCCGCTGTCCATTTGCCATAAGACATTTATAACTGGGTCTTGCTGTGTTGGTGGGGTAATTTTTGGGTGTTCTAGCTAGCTACTGATGGAGGACGCAGAAGGGTACGCTTTTAGAATATACGAGGTACATTGCGTCCACCAAGTTAACAGCTAGAAGCATCTCTGTTCAGTGTCTTTTAAAATTATTTATATTCTTTAAACATTTTCATGTACTGCCGTGTTACAACCATAAACTTTTGTGTGATAGACCAACACAATGTAGCACATGGATGCGAAGGGTGTAGCCTAATAACACTAATTACCTTCAGAAGTCACCTAATTAATAAATTGGGTCCACTTGTGTGTAAATTGAGCTCTCCTGTGAAGGCCTCAGAGGCTTGTTTGAGGACATCAGTGAAGAAACTGCATCAAGAAGAACAAGAAACACAACAGACAGGTTATGGAGAAGTTCAAGGCAGAATTAGGTCGTAAGGAAGTATTCCAAGGTTTGAACATCTCACTGAGCTCTGATCAATCCACTGTCTGAAAATGGAATAGAGTTTGAAACAACTGTCAACCTACCATGACATGACAGTCCAATTAAACTGGCAGGCAGAGCAAGAGAAACATTAAATCAGAGGAGCAGTTAGGAGGCCGACGGTAGACTGGAGAATCTACAGAGATCCTTAGTTTAGGTGGAAGAGTAGTAGGAAGTTAATCAAACTGGAAGAAAGCCACAAGAAGTCACATTTGAAGCTTCGCACAAACCTTGTAAAGGACACAGCAGACTTGTGGAAGAAAGTGCTCTGTTCACATGAGACCATGTTTTAAATTCATGGGATCATGCTGTGGGGATACTTTTCCTTAGCAAGGACATGGAAACTGGTCAGAGTTGTTGGGAAGATGGATGCAGCTAAGTACAATCCTGGAAGAAAATCTGTCAGAGGTTGCAAAGACTCTATAGTAAGGAAGAGGTTCATTTTCAAGCAGAACAAAAATACAAAATATTCTTGGGTTAGAATGCTCACTCTAGCCACTCATAGGTTCCAAACAGAGATGGTTAAATAACCCACAGTTGTGAGTTTTAAAAAATTAAACCAGCATTGCAAAAGAATAAGATGTGGTGACGCTCAACATCTTCCCATTCTATTATTTTAAAAACAATAATAGGGAGCAAGTTGAGCGTTATTGGCTGAGTAAAAGCTTCAAATGGAAACTGTAAAGTTCCACTTCAAATTGCAGATTCTTTCTTGTAGCTCCAAAGTGACAACTCTGGCACGGCTCTTTATTTTTTGCCATGAAAACTACAGAAATAAAAGACAAAGCTTTAGACATAGATACATTTACAGACAGACAGGTGACACGTGCTTTGACAAAGGTTACCTCCTGCCATTTCGGAGGTCTTTAACGATTAATTTGTCGTTGTTCACTCTAAACCAAAATATTAAGTAATTAAACAACATAAAAACACCATTACCAATAAATTCACAAAACATTACAAACATAACTACAAAATACCATGACAACGACAGGACATGAGGCTGCTACACGTAGCTCTGCTCCAGGCTTCTGCTTCTTCTATGTTTATTTAAGTCTCGCAGCCTCACATGTGTACACAAATCTCGCGATAACTTTCTACAAAAAATAATTTGACACGAAATAAAATACAATCACTTAACACAAATCTTAAAACGTGAACCAAACAACTTAAAATACATTATCCTATCTTTTAGAAATAAACATAAATTTTTTCATGAGGGGGACTAAGGCCTCCAAACGTGGGGCGTGCTAACTCCCTGCGCCACCGCAGCACGCGCCGTTCATCTCCATCTCTACCTTGAGTGTTAGCCTTTCTAAAAGGGATTTAAGTCCTAACCTAATTTCAATTTCAGAATTGGTGGCCATTGCTCTCCGTCCAATCTGACTGAGCTTGAGCTATTTGACAAAAACGAATGAGCCACAAAATGTGGTTCTACAAAGTGGTTCACATTTTAAAAATCTATTATTTCTATTTGATAAACACCTACTACTCTGTGCTGGATGAGCACAATAATAACGTTGAAGTATGTGGTTTTTAACTTGAACGAGGAGCAATTTCAAGAAGCATGAGTACAAGGCACTTCTACTGCAGATAGTCGTCTACAGACACTTATGAGAAATGATTTCATTTCACTGAGTATAACATACAGACTGGCTGTTATTTCTGTATGAATTGTTATTGCCTTGTGTTTTGTTTTTATTCAAATAAAGTCAATAAATCCCAAGGACCATACTTTCATTTGCTGACCTAAGCAATAAATTCTCAGACGTTTTTTTTTTTTTTTCTGACAGCACTTGGAATCATGTGCCTGATGTGTTTTCATCAGAATTGTTTAGTTGTCATCTAGCTGCTAATGCACCTCCGAGCTAGCAGCAGCAGAAGGAGCTAGAGATGTTGTCAGTGTGTGTAGGTATGAACTGAGAGGTGAGCCATGCAGTACAAGGCTCTAACCAGTGGTGTTGTCGCCTCTCAGCTGATTCAACAATACCAAATGGCTTTCCTGTAGCACTTAGCTCCCTGTTTGGCAAAGGAGAAACTGTGGTGTTTTGGTGAGTAAAGGCATTTCTTGCATCAATGAAGCATTACTAATGTGTGAAAAGGGCTGTGGTGTTCCAGTAGTCAAACTGACACAATTGCCTGTATGATTCTTGTTAGCACTTGTCTTATCCCTTTTTTTCTCTCCCTCCCTGTGTTCTTCTTGCTCTTTGTCAGCAGTCTAATGGATGCAAACTGCAGAAAATCCAATAAAAGTAGGAATGCATGTTGTGGTTTGGGCCTTTTTTTTGTGCTTTCTATTTATAGTTTTTATTCAGTTTAATGAAGTGAGAAGTGATTGTTGTTTGGGTTTTTTTTTAAGACCGTTTTTCCATTAAATCCTTCAGTTAAAATCTTGGCTCCTTGTAAAATGGCTTTCCAAAGAGAAACAATGTCTTTTTTATGTAAAAAGTGTTGAGATTAAAGTAAATCTGTGACTGAATAAGTTCCAAAGAAAAATAATCAGTTTAAAATAAGAAAGGAAACCAAAAAAAGAAGCGTTGATACTCCTTTTTTACCAGATTGCTGCAGGAACATGATATGTCTTATTTGGCTGCAAAGTCTGCAGCTGATTTAATTTATCCAAGTGAAGTTTCATTTGAAGATGTTTCGAAGCCAACCTAGAGTCAATTAAGCAATTCATCTTTTTGGAACAAATCACAGGATGGTTGGTATAACATCCGACGCCGAATATCAGCTGATTTTCTTCTCTAGGAAATTTTATACATATATATACAGCATATATATATATATATATATATATATATATATATATATATATATATATATATTGGAGTTGAGTTAAAACATAGCCTTCTACAAGGGTGACAAACACACCTTCATACTTAAAAGTACATAAATCAGATTCAGCTTTTTTTTTTCTAAGGATGCTGTGAGATGTATCTAAGCCTGCCTTAATTAAAGTTATTCAGGGAAGATATGCCAGCATTGAGGTTAAACTTATTTGGCTGTTCCAAACTACTGTAATAATATTTTAAAGTCCAACATAAACTGAAACACTAATATTGGACTACTCTAGACATGCACCAATCAAATGACCAGTGATGGGGCTTATTCAATTTTTCTTTGATTGCCTCTGATTGTGGTTGGCAAGGGAAATACTGGAAAAATCTATAAAAAGGAGCAAAACTTAAAAACGCCCACCATTTTTGGGCTCTAACTGTATTAAACAACAGAATGTACTCTCATGCACTGTGTCTTTTTAAGTTCAATACAAATCAGATAATGGTTGGAGACATTAGCTTTGCTGCATACACAGGGATAATCTTGTAATGCCTGCATTTCCGTTGGATCCAAAACTCCAACCTCTGCCTTTTTCCCCCAGAATCTAAATTTTTCAGAAAACCAGAAAAAGCCTGAATGGTACAACTCTAATATGAACGTCTTGCCTGTTTCATTTACTGGCTTGAAGGTAAATGAAACAGCTTGTAACAAAATACATTAGTTGTGTTTTCTTCTCGAGTGCTTGGCTTGATGTTAATGATCACCGTTCTGTAGAAACATAAAATAAAGCTTTACTTCATCTCTTTTGTTGTTTGCATGACAACAACCCAACATGAAATGCTGCCTTCCTGTGAGAAACATCTGCTGCTGTTTTCCATAATGAACTTGTAGTTATAGTTTTCATATTCATCTATGTTAATCTTGCCCTGAGTATAGACACAACGCACGATGATGGGAAAAATAGTTTTTAAGGTTTTAGTACACCTGCCCTTTGAAATGGACATTGAATCCATGCTGATTTGTGGCCACTTCTCATAAATGGCAACGGCTGCCTGGGGGATTATTTTATTTTTATTGAAAGGCCAGTGGGAGGTACAGACTGACTCAAGTGGGTTTACTCAGGTGAAGCTGTCATATCTGCACTCATCTCACTCACATAGACACACGCAAGCCCTTTCCAAGGCTATTTACGATGAAGCGGAGCTTGCTTTCACAGAAAATAGATTACCAGCCAGGATCTATCATAACTGAAAAAAATAAAGAGAGCATAAAAACAGATGCATTACAGAGGACTGACTGAATGTCAAGTTTATTAAATCAGATCCCCCATGTTTCAGTCTGAAAGCAGAGCAAACGTACGCACGACCTGAAACTTGTGGCCGATTTCACCTCGTCTGTTTATTGGTGCTTTTCTTAAAAAGTTTACATTGTGCAGATTTAAAGATATAAAATTCAAATCAGATCTCTATGCCGAATGTTGCCAAACATAGCAATGTATTTCTGCCAGCGAGTCAGATCCAAGCTACCTTTATGTTTGCAACTTCTCTCCTCCTGCAGCCGCGTTTCAAGGAGGTGCAAAGTTTCTTCGAACCTTTCTCATTAAAGACCAATGCCGGGTACGTTTTTGGTATGGCGCTGGCATAGCTGCACTTTGAGGTCATAATTAGCCTCATATAATGACTGGTGTGCCCCACCAGAACATTCAGGGTAATTGAATATGGAAATATACTATAATAATGCTGACCTACGTGATTATGACATGATCTACTACTAACTGTGCATCCCTATTTGTGGAGGGACAAATTAAGCTCCTTTGTATGCAGAGCTGTGCCTCCACTCATTTGAATACAGGCTGGGCCAGATTTCGCTGACATTTTTCATTTTTTTTATGGCTTTTGCACATCTCCCTCTTCTTTGCTCAGATTCTGGCTCGGTCTTGGAGTAAACGTTCATGTATTCTCCCCTAATTAATGTCTTAACAGACCTTTTGATGGAGAGCATTACTTATTTCTAGACAGGTTCTTTAAAAAATGGAAAATAAATAATGCAGCTTGTTTTACAAAACCTGCAGCTTTTTCTTTCTTTTTTTTTTTGGGCTTCACCTAGTGTCCTACTATTTTATCTTCAGCTTCGGAAATATTGACAGGGTTGGTGTTTCACTTGCAGTCGCACATTTTATAAAAAGGAGTTTGGCTTTATGACTTGAAGTTTATATTGAAACATAATTTTAATATTCAACACTGGGTACACCCAGATACTGCTGAGATAAGGTTACTGCAAGTACTTTGGAATTATTTTGAGATGGTAAGATCCCAGATGGCCTCTCAGACGAAGTGAACACCATGCAAAGGTGAGAGAATATTGTTGTTGTTTTTTTTTAATGTAAACATATTCCTGCAGGAAATTACATAGCTTGTACACAGTTTTATATTGCTGTATTTAGAACTATCTTTTAATTTTCTGACTAATAATACTTGTGAAAGTGACCTGCAGACGGCCTCATTGAATCGAGTCACGGTGAGGGCTGCAGTGTGTCTCTCTGTGGTCAGAAGTTGGTCGGCGTGTAACTTTATTGCATTCCTGTGGTCGGTGATTGAAAGGACTCTCGGTATCGAGGTCTTTTTATTGCTCTGATTAGAGACAAATTGGGATTTCCTTCCCGGCTCAATTTGCAATAACTCTCAATTCAGAGGTTTTTCACTCAATCATTGTTCATGTGATTCTGCTGCCGGGTTGTATGTTCCTTAACTCTGCTGTAGTAACACTACGGTCTTTTCATTGTTTCTTTTTTTTTTTTGAGCATTACACATACAAAACGACACCAAACGAAGTGGGCTCACGAAGAAGTTAGATTTCATCATGTTAAAACAAATTAAGAGAAACGTAAATGTGTTGCTATTAAATATGACAGGAAAAACTGTTTCCTTAGTTGTATCTCCAAAGCCCAAAGCTCTCTGGCACATGCAACGAGGAACCGGTTCCCATGGTTTCTTGTTTTGTTTTTTTTCCAGTCATGTGGACATCGTTGGAGCAAGACATCCTTATAATTTCTTCTCTTTCACCTCTAATGGCCAAATCTCTGCTCGGGGATGATGGGAGCCATGTGATAACCACTACATCGAGCATTACAAAATGTTTAAGTGAAATGGTCCATGTAGTTTCGACAAGGTTTTTTTTTTTTGTCCACATTCAACCCAGGAATGGCATCAAGAATGAATGAACATGACCACCACAGACTTTTCAATTTGAATTGATTTGAACATAGCCGACTTTAATCATTTTAATTCCAATTTCCTACTGAAGTGCAAATACATGAGAATAACCTTGTGACAATTTAATCAAGCTTTTGAATTTTATTATAACAGAAAATATTTTACACACAGGATGATGCAAATCAGCCTTCAGAAATTAATCAGAATTGCAGGAATGTTTTTTTTGTTTAGCTATGCGCAAAGACTTTCTGACAAATGCCAAATGAAAACTTTGTTTTGTAAAATATCATTCTTAAAGAAAATTAAAACATTAAATGTGTCATGAAGCTGCTGAAATAATAAGACCAGTAGATGACTAGGGTTAAATCTTCAGGTTGAATTCTTCTTTTAATAATTGTAAGAATTTGCCATTCGTCTATCTCTGTTATCACTTTAAGCCTTAAATTATACCACGCAATGTGTTTTATTGTGTATTTATTTCACGACTTTGTTCATTAGTCCACCCTTTAGTCCGTCTGCTTTGTGTTGAATATGATTTTGCTTTAATTTATCATTGAAAATTAGTTATAAACAATTACAAGGTAGCAACCAATAATGTCATAATGGCCGGTAAATATAACACCTTTCAAATAACCTAATAACTCTGATCGCTTAAAATAAAGCCAATAATGCAATAACTTCAATTTTGAGCCAGTAACATGTTACATTACATATTTTTTCAATATTGTAATAAGTTATTGCGTTGTAGGTGAAATACTGAGCAAAAATGCAATGCATTTGTGTCAAAAAACCACAGTATTCTACAAAGTATTTCTTTAATAACCTATCCCTACATGAAATTGCATTACTTTCATATGAAAACCAATTAACACAATTCTAAAGCAATATTTTCTGCAACACATAATTCTCAAATTGTGTCTTTAAACCATATTCAGGACAGTGCTGCATAGATCAAATACTTGAGTTAATTATTATAATTATTCCCTTCAACAAAAACTGTTAACTACCATGAAAAATGAAAAACTTTTTATGTTATTTGTAGTTTATTGGATTATAGTTGGCTTTATTCCACGTGAAATGGCCAAAATTGTGATGAAATTGCTTTGTTGGCTGCTATACAACACCACATTTCTGTTTTTAAGTGGTTCCCAAGTGAAGCAAAACGGGGGAAAAATGTTTTTTAATCTTGCTATTTTATCCAAAATTTGTCATGTTGTAGTAATTTTTGTATTAAGTGTTGAGTCCAACTTAGAGACGACGACTACGACGATGAGAACTTTAAGCATTCATAGAGTTTGAGATTGAGGAAAGCAGAAAGTTTATGCTGGATTCTGTAGCTTCTGTCTCTCTCTTCATCCCGGCAGCCACCAGCACTCCTTTATGGTTTGGACAACCCACTCTCTCCTCGCTGCCTGTCCGACTTACCACCTGACAGGGTAAATGTACAAGTACATTGCCTGTGCTTTGTGTCACTGTGATTGTGACTGCTGTTTAAACCATCAGTGTTTAGTAGTACTGCTGTTCACAAGCTCCTGCTAGACTTAGTGGATCATCATCATGTAAAAAGGTCACGTGCAAGGCCTGACCTTTTTACCGGTCCCATATCTTGAGTGTTGCCCATCTTGTCTGTAGCAGACCTTCAGCACATGTGGTCAGATCTATTTTTACCTAGGTTTCCTTACGTCTTGTAGTACAGTTTGCATCTTTATGTGCTTTTTTATTTTTTCTTTGCATTTTCTGTGAATTTACCTTTTTTGGGCTTTCTGAGTGTTCATCGGTTAAGCATGTCAGTGGAGTTAAAGGTCGAGTCAACCTGTTTCCTAATGTTTATATATCAGAAGCTTGAAATGTCTTTGACTTAGAGGTGAAGCCTTGAAGAAAGACTCCAGGTGACTTTCAGTCACCTCAAATTTTCATGATGTGTTCGAGGGCAAAGACCCAAAGTGAATGGAGGTGACACACAACGTTTGATTAATCGCCTTCTGTTGGATTTAAGGGTCACTTCAGCAGATCCAAGCCATAAAGTTCAAGCTATTTGAAAGGAAATGAGAAGTTTCCATCCCCTTTTTGTTTAATAGCATTCAGTAAATGGTAAAATATTGCTACATTCTTTTAATTTCAAGTCAGCGACTTAATTATACAACAAAAACTGTTTTTTTTCTAATTTATTTTTGTCTCTGATAATGTAAAAGTAATTTTCTCGCTTTTTAGAAGGAAAATCACAGGTTGAGATGTTTTCTTTTGTAAATTAAAACATTTCTCAGCTTTGCTTTTTCTTTTACAATCTTTTTACTGCAGTTGCTGAAATAATAGTTGATTGCAGTTAAAATAGCTTTATTGATAACATGTTTTGTTTTTATTTTGATACATAATCTTTGGCAAAATTGAAGAATGTCATTGTGGCTAAATGAATAATTTTTATTGCTTAATCAAATTATCTGGTTATTAAGATTTCATTTTTGGAAAAAAAAAAAATTTCTCCACCTATTCACTCTTTGGGTTTTTGTAGTTCATGATGACATCAAATCGCCAAAGTCCTACCACCGTGTTTTACAGCTCGTATTTATTACAGCTTTAAATTCAGGTGATCTTGCAAAACGGAGAGTTGAAATAAAAGTACGTATTTTTTTGGTCATTTGTAATTACTTTAAGAAAAAGCAACAAAAAAAAATAAATTAAAATCTGATATATTAAAAAAACCAGCAAATTTTACTTTCATGCGTTACTTTTACGTTAGTTTTCCACCTCCTGACATTTTTGTCATGAAATGGAGAGAAGAGACTCAAGGACACAGAAACTCGAAATAAATGCACAGGAAAAACACGGAACATGACAGTACCCCCCCCTCAAGGGCGGCTACCAGACGCCCAAAACCCACTAACCGGGGCCGCCTGTCGGCCTGGAGCGGGTGAATGAGGCTCGGGGAAAGCCGGCAGGTGCGCCGGCAGGCGCGCCGGCTGGAACAGGCTCCGGTGCGCTGGCTGAAACGGGCTCCGGTGCGCCGGCTGAAACGGGCTCCGGTGCGCCGGCTGAAACGGGCTCCGGTGCTGGTCCCAGAGATGCTGGAGTTGGGTCTGGGCTGGCGGAGAGACTGTGCGGCTTGGGAGGCAGGGGTTCGCCAGCCATGACGGCTAGAGCTGCCTTACGCTCCCACTCTGCATCGCCACCAACCTCGGGTGCGGAAAGCGAGGAACCTAGTAGTCTAGCAAGAGCCACAAGCGGATGGCGAAACCAAGCCGTCTGCAGGCAGCGTATGGTTTGGCCCTGGCCTCCTCATACTCTCTAATGGTTTCTGTGTTTAAATCCTCTGGGTCCATGATGTAAACAAAAAAAAGAAGCGCACCTCACCGTACTTTCTAGTCGGGTCCTACTGTCATGAAATGTGGTGTAGGTGGTGAGGCAGACGCTTGAGACCCAGGTTGTAGTGAAGTGAATGAAGCTTAATAAAGACAAAAACAGTCCAAAATCCAAGGCAGCACTTTTGAGCGAAGACCAGGGCTCATCACAGGTAGCAGCTACGTAAAAGACTGGACTGACGACGGACTGAACACAAATAAGACAGCAAAGACGCCAAATGAGACGAGGACCCGACAAAGACACAGACACACAGGTGTCACTAAATACACAGGGGGTAATCAGGGAATGAGAAACACCTGGGAATAATCGAGGGGAGACAGGACAACGAAGAGACTCAAGGACACAGAAACTCGAAATAAATACACAGGAAAAACACGGAACATGACAATTTTATTATTGGACCTGGAAGAAAGTGTTCCCCATAGTTTAATTCGTCTTTGTTTTGAAGTAATGCAACAATCTTCTTTCAGCCAGTTGACCAGCAATATGCAAGCAGCACTGCTGAGGAGGTTACAATAGTTTAAATATATAGTGTTATTCTGACATTTAAACTCTTAACAATCAGTAAAAATGAAATGTTCCACTAAACCTCCTCACATCTTAAATTTAAAGGAAAGAAATTAAATTTCCTTAAAAGCTCAGGGAATCTCTGCCAGTGTTAAAAACCTCTCAACTGTTCAGTCAGGCGAGCATTTTGAATTACTTCATTATATAAATAGTCCATTCGAAAAGCATTACTCTTCTCCATCTGATGAGCGCTGCCTGCTTATAGCCCTGTTTGAAGACTCGCATTCAAAACCCTGCTGAGCCAGACATTTGTGTCGACGAATATTTGATCAAAACCAGGCCTGTCTTCCCATGGAAATGAACACTTTTAAAACCACCATGCAACATTCATTCACTACTCCGTTATCTCAATATGCTCCTTGGGGAATATTTGTAATATTTTAATCCTGGTTTTCATTCAGTATTTATGCACATCCTGTGTGAAGAAGCTTTTAAGCATTTTTTTTTGTTTTGAGATTTCTTTTTTCTGTGTTTTTATTGAAATGTTTCTTAAAACAAACATGAATGGCTGACCTGTTTGGGTTATTCTGCAGATTAGTTGTTATCCAATCAAAATGAGCTCCATTCTATTGTGTGTTTATATTTTTCTGCATAAATGTTTGCACTGTGTATGCGGAGAATTTTGCCTTCGGCACAGTGGGACATTTTTCACACATTTATTCTCTGTGGAGAAGTTAGACTTTGCACCATGTTACATCACAGTGTTGAGGTCCTACTGGTATCATAATCTTTATCCCTTTACATGCTTTTAGTTACACAGTTATGGAAAAAAAAAAAGAATGTTGTGATTATGAAAAACAGTGCAATAAACCCGAAGGTCTTTACTAGCCAGATTGGTTCCAATGTCGCATCTGGAGATGTAAACGCCATTTGAAATCACTTCCAGAATTTCGTCGGTTCCTCTCGTCCGGAAACCTTTAACAAATGCACAATACCTCACATCACAGTCTTTCTAAAAATATTTATTCTTTTCAAATTGCTTTTCATTTTCCAATGTAGCTCAGAGATGATTTACTAAATAGAGGAGCAGTTTATCTAAACAGAATGCTTCGTCACTCATTAGTATTCTGCTTGAGTCAGAGGTGTCGCCATATGTGAAAAGACACCAGTATGGTTGGTTTATCATCAGCGATCTCACTACTCATTCTTAATAAATGTTGGATTAAAGTTACTTTGTAACCTTTGTAATAGCCAAAAGCAAGTAAATAATACTTGTTGACCATTGTGATCACCTAGGGTAGAAAAAAGAAAATGGAAAAGACTGATTCCTTCTGCTCCTAAAATAGTCTGACGCATTACTGCACTTACATGTACTGTATATCATTTGTTGATCAGCATTTTGATTTTTGTTCTTGGACTTAAACAAGAGCTTAAAAATGACTACTTAATTTAGCAAATATTTATTCTAAGGATGTATAATTCTTTGTTTTTCAAAGTTGGAAATTTTGCCTGAGGGATTTTTGAACATTTACTGGAACATATTTAGAAGCTAAAACACTGAAGGGTGACTAATGGGAATTTTTAATGTAATTGGGGAATGTTTTTTCTTAATGTTGACTAAAATGACAACATTCATGCAAGTTCACTTTACTGACCGTCATTTCTCAGTCACATAGGTAGCATACTGCTTACTGCGCGCAGCATTGAGGCCACATTCCCTACATGCACTGTGCATTTCTGCAGCTCATAAACAGATTTTTTAAAGCTTGGATTACTGAGGGCACCTTCCACTGCCTGCAGCGCAATACCAGTGTAGCCAGACATTTGAGTTCATGGATTCCATACACTGCATCTGCAAAGTACATATTGTTAAATATTCAAAAACGACTAAATAAATAAAACAGAGAAAATTTATAAAGTGTGCTCTAGTTAGACTCCTGTTGGTTCCCACTGTGCCTCAAGACCATCTTGTCTTAGAGGACTACAGACAGTCCCTTTGATTTTATGCTCGGTGTTTGACCTCTGACCTACATACAGTAATATCACATCTCAGTGTAAATCAGCCTGTTTGAGTTGCGAGATTTTTATTTTTTTTTAAAACTTGTATACAAAGTTTTGAAAGACGCTTTTGGAAGTTGAGTTTTCTCTGGTTATGGAATGGAATAAAGGCCTTTCCTAAGTGGCTCTCCCATTTGTTTTGTGTTTCTGCCAATGTTGGATAAAAACTACTGAAATCAAATGCTGTTAGAAAAGGTTTGTGTTTACAGATTTCACATTTCATAGCAGCACTGCGGAGAGATTTGTAAATGGGAAAACATTTTTCCCACTACAAATTCCCTCGGTTGGTGTTGCTGACAGTGACGCAGAATGTTTTTTTTTTTTATCAATGTTGAAGTCGGTTGGGAAATGGGTTGATCGTTTTCTTCCTGGCTGGTGTTCAGTTGGTGGGACGCCACCGCCCGCCGGAGTGGAAGTGTTTAATAACAGCAGAAAGGGGTCGATCACTCGGTAAAGCTTGCTTTTGATCTGCAGTCAACATGCTTAAGAGAGAAGGTTGACAGCAAAACTGAACAATCCTGAGATTCAGCTTTTTTTTTTTTTAATTTGTCACTCATCAGGAGCGCTTTAGAGATTAAGGCCTCATCCAAGGACACTTTGATGGATTGAGGAGGAGAATGAAACGGAAACACTTTCATAGGAAGGGTCAGAAACCAGGTTTATTCACTCTACATTGGAAATATTTTATGACAATCCAGCTACGCATCTTTTTACCACTTTTTTTTTTTCTTAAGAGGTTATCGTTAAAAATTTCAATTTGTTTTTCTTTCAGATCCCTTGTGGAGGACGACGACGCTCACATGAAAGTCGCTCTGGGCTACGGTGAAATGGGCATTCCTACTCACCTTCAAGCATCGAAGACTGGAAACACTCGATTTTTTACAAGCAATACACACAGCTCTGTGGTTCTTCAGGTGAGAGCGCACACTTCTTTATGAAAAAAAATTAATAATATGAGTTTAATTAGGGCCATTAGGGTATTGCTTGTCTGTTGGTTTAGTGAGTACAGCCTGAGTATTACACTTTACTACAATAAAGTGTAGTAAAAAAGTCTTACACAAATTTTTGTGGAAAAATTTGTGTGGAACAAATTTTTGTGGAAAAATTTGTTGGCACTGTTGTTAAAGATGTAAAATGAAAATAACTAATGTTTTATTGCAGTAGTATAATTTCACACTGACCTTTTTAAAAAATTCAACCTACAATTTGAGTACATTTATTCAGTGGGCAAATAATTGTTTAAAAAAGAATCGCAGTGAAACAATTTCTGCTCTCAATATTTTGTGCAAATGTCCTTTTCCCGATGGGATTGTCCCCGCTTCACATTTCACAAGGTTTGTCACACAGAGAAGGAAATTTGATCTCTCACTCCTGTTTTACAAGCTGAGCCCAAATGTATTCATACCCCTGGCAGATTTAGATTTAAAGTCCCTTTTTTTTGCCCCGCAAGGGGTCTTTTTGTGGGCTCTAGTGTCCCTTTTTTCAAAGTAGGCTGACAGGAAAGGGGGAAGGAGAGAGGGGAGACATGCGGTAAACGTCGTCGGGTCCGGGAGTCGAACCCGCGACAGCCGCGTCGAGGCTACGTTTGCCTGAATGTGGGTCGCGCTAACCCCTCCGCCACCACGGCATGCCCTAAAGTCCTTTTTATTCAACTGAGAAGTTTGTTTTTGTTAGAAAATGGCAGAAGTGTCTCTCAGAAGATAATAAAATAATCCAGAAATAGTACGGTACCAAGTTTGACGTTTAACATTTTATTTTAAAAAATACAACTTATAACCTCTTCTAACCAGTGGAAAAATCTTTTTTGTGGCATTACACCAGTTAAACCCTGTTCATAACTCCTTAGCAGCTTTTTGCATGTTTCTACTTGTGTTTTGAGGGTTTTATCTTTGGTGAATCTTGAGTCATCAGGTGGACCTTTTAGTTTATATTTTGTTTAGGCAGTAAATTCCAGATTATTATCCCCCTGAAAGATCTAGCAACAACATATTTTGATTTTTCTGTCTGAGGGTAGTAGATTTGTACGTCTTGCTGTCTGAAGATGCTCATTTAGCATTTTAAAAGGAAAATGGCCCTCAGAATCACAGATCCACTACCATATTTTACATATTTATTCTCTGTTTAGCGCCAGGCCTAACTGAAGCGCTTAAAATGCTTTCAGTTTTGCTTTTGTGGCCATAGAACAGAAAAAGATTGTTATCTGACAGTATCTAGTGGTTGCTATGGAGACAACATGTTTTATGTGTATTTGCGTAATGAATTTGATTATATTTGACAAAATCTAATGTTTACTTGTTTCACAATTGATGTTTTTATGATGTAAATCGCTTTGAACTGCCTTATTGCTGATGTGTGCTATACAAATAAACTTGACTTGACTAGAACAAGTATAAATTGCCTGAAATGTAAATATGCTTTAGTTATATTTAGAAATTTAAAAGTGATTTTTGTGAGTTGGAACAATTGAAATTGATTTTGTTAAACTACTCTTTCCCAATATTTGAAATACTGAAGAAATGCTGTCAGCCTAAAGGTTGGATTTTTCAGCCCTTTTGGTAAAACATAATGCATTTCTTGTTTTGGTTGTGTTTTTTCAATGAAAGATTTATTTATTTTAGTTGTTTTTTTTCCCACATTTATCTATGTGTCTGTTTAGTGCCTTTTTTATTTTCTGCAGAAGGAATGCTTATTCATATTGATGGCTAACCCTGCACGTCAGTATTGATTGGTGTAAAGTGAGGATCGGCCTGAAAATGTTGTGGTCCCTGCTGTTTGCTGCAGCGGTTGTCCTTGGTCACCAGCTTTCTTTCAAAATGAGAAACCGCTGGCTCCTTTTGCTGTTCATTATTCTTTGTTGTCAATGCACACTGCAGGGGAATGATAATGATTTTTCTAGCCTATCTCCCACCTTATACCCGGATCCTGGAATGTGTTTGTTTCTGGTGGTGAATTTTTAAGTTACAATTCACCCAGCTCTAGCACCATCGACTTGTTTTCATGCTCTCAGGTTATTTGCAAAAGCCACCAAAACCTCCGTCTCATTTGATATAGTAGGTATAAAAATCGGATGTGCAAAAGCGAGGGGCAATATCAGTAATTTACCCGAGGAAATTACAACACTGGTGAGTTAATTTTATTTCTGTCACCAGGAGCCTTGGTAAGCACGTGATCTTCTTAGTCTGTTATTGACTCAGCTGAGGAGTCACTGGATGAGGGGGTAAAAAGCTGCTACTTAATTTAGGTCCCCTAAGCTGAAGCCAGAAACACTTCCTGCTCGTATAACTCTCACCTCCCTTCCCTTTTGGATTCAGGGATTTGATCAGCTGAGAATAGAAGGTTTGCTGTGTGACGTGACGCTGGTTGCTGGGGACGGCGATGAAGCTTTTCCTGTTCACCGCGCAATGATGGCCTCATCCTCCGACTACTTCAAAGCTATGTTCACAGGTGGGTCCGCAAACTCTGCCTCTCTGACCAGAGCGTGCGCTCATCAGAGGGCCGCTGAAGCAGGAATTAAACAGATGCATGTCACGTATTGAGTGGGGTTGAGTTTTACTCTGAACCCCAGTTAGTGCATTGAGAAATTACTTGATGTTCTTCCCTGTATTAGGAATTATTTTAAATTGATGTTTTTAGCAGTTTTTTCTATGCAACAAAAAAAACTGGGTTTTAAGCTGGAAATTCAGTAGTAAAGGAAAGTTGAAAACCTTTAATGAACATTGTAAAGTTTACTAAAGGGATAGTTGTCACTATTTCAAAGTGACATTCTGTGAAAATATTATCATTAAAAGTTCCTTTACATTCAGTAGATGGATATATTATTAAAAAATTTATAGTTGATTGAATTTAATAAAATAGTTTATTTATTTATTTAGCACCAGTTGATGACTTAACATGTCAACAATTTATATGCATGAATATATGATTGAGTCACTTCTTTTGATATATTCATATATAGTAACATACATTCCAGATGTATTTAACCATTTTAACCATTATAAGATGACTGTAACTGGTTTAATAAACTGAACTTGATGCAAGAAGCTGATTTTCCTTATTTATAATAGACAGCAGTCAAGTCAATGTCATAAATAATTACAGATATGAATATTCTCAACTTTTTCTATTATTAAATTCCTGTAACGACTTTTAAAAGGTCTTTAAGAAGTCACCGACTTGTTTTTTTAAAGAAGACATGCAGAAAGTTAATTTTATTTGTTTTTTCTTCAGCATCTGATTTTATTTTTTAATCTATCCTTGTATCGTTTTTTTTGGTAATGTGCATCTCTTTAAAGGTACCAACAAATAAAATGCATTATTATTATGATTATTACTTGTGTGCTTTTTAATGAACAGGAATCGCAAAATGTCAGTTGATTTTTACTTCGTGCAAAATGTTAATTTTTCTCTTAATTTGACAAGTAACACCAGCACTGGGGTGTTCCCATCATGCAGCATTATTATGTGGGGATTTGGAGCCTTCTCTTCTCTCCACCTCGCCTTCATCGGAGTGTGTTCAGCTGGTTTCACAGCTATGTATAGCTTCTATAGCTCCATCTATATGTGTCTGAATAGCTTCACACATTGGTGGGTGGTGGCAATACTTCAAGCTCCGTTACCAACTCTGATCTACAGATAACTCTGCAGGAGGGCTGGAAAACTGTGTGGAAGTATAATATTGCTAAATATTGCGATAACAGTAAAGATTGAATTTAACCAAACATTTTTCTCATGGATCTTTTTGTCAAAATGTTCACAATGTCGCCTGGATCAGGTTTGGGAATAAAAGACAGTGAAAGTTCATTAAAGTGACCACGTATGTTGGCAAACAGACAATATAACCACCTAAACATTTCACCCCAGCAGCTCTCTGTATGTAAAATTTTTCAATTGCAAAGAAGACTGTTCTGTGAGATGTGTTGTCGACATATTGCTCTACTCCCCACTGTAATTTACTCGTCTTTAAAGCTGCAGGGGAGAGTGGTGATAAATCCAATCGTCTTAGCAACACAGATCCTCGTCTGTGTGGACTGACAAAGTTGCTTGTCAGTCCACTTTGAAAAGAAGTCACTATTGTTTTCTAATTATGCAGTCGCTTATGGACTTCAGATTCTATAAAGTCCCAAGTAGTTGATAATATGATGAAATGTTCAAAAACAGTTTTTTCTCCACTTTCTGTCAACACCTTAATAACATCCTGGTTAGTTTCTCACATTATCTTTGAAAAGCAGCTGTGCATAAATGCAAAACTTTTACATTTTTCCCCCTCATTGAGATCCCTCTGGTCTCCACTGTAGCTTTTCTGTAAACCAGTTTGCCGTAACAGGCCCTTTTCAAAGAAAAAATTGAATAAATCTTTTTATAAATTTAGAAAAGCGAGACCACGTTGAGGCCACGGATCACCTGCTAGTTTCAGGTCTTTCTAAAGTTCTCCGAGAGCGCGGCTCGTCTCTCGAGCAACTCCTTTGATATTATCTTGACCTGTCTGTCAGAAATCGGATGAGGGGCACCTGGCCGTGGGTGGCTTACTCTGAAATGATGATCTCTCCATTTCAGAATTACGACTCCAGCAGCGCTCACTGGGGCTTTCGCAAGTTTAGAAGTGCAGCTGCTGTTAGAATATTTAGCAAAAATAAGAATTTTACCTGAAAACTTCTTTACTTTTACCAGTCATGCCACTCTCTGAAGTACCTTTGTAATAAGAAAAATGTAATAGACCATGAGTTAATAATAAACCAGCCACTCACCAATTTCAGCTCGTTTCTTGGGTTTCATTTCATTTTTTAAAATACTTTTACAACTTAATTCTTGTGTCATTCTGATTTTTACCCATAACTTAATTTGATAACTAATTTGCTGCAGACATCCGGTCAGAATTTCATGGCAATGGCTTCATCAGAAATATTTAAACTGAGAAAACTGTTGTTGTTTCACACAGTAATTTACCCCTTGCTCATTTTTGGCAGCGCCAGAAAATGTAGGTTATATGGTGACAAAAAGCTACAATTTAAAGAGCTTGTCTTAGTAGGTGTGTGTTGAGGAGCTGCTTGGAGTGAAGGATACCGGTCTCCAGTGGCTCCTGACTCTGATTTATTATTGTAATGAGTAGAACCACATTTAGTAATTTGTTTTGTTGTTGTTTTTGCCACCTACTCTCCCCTGATGCAGGTGGAATGAAAGAACAGGATTTGATGTGCATCAAGCTTCACGGAGTAAACCGAATAGGCCTCAAGAAGATCATTGACTTTATCTACACAGCAAAGTTGTCACTCAACATGGAGAATTTGCAAGACACACTTGAAGCTGCAAGTTTTTTACAAATCCTTCCTGTGTTGGACTTCTGCAAGGTTTTTCTCATTTCTGGGGTAAGGAGACAGCAAAGGAGCTCGTGCATGTAAAACACTTTGTGAAGAGCTGAAGCAGCTTGTAGTTGTCGACACAAAGTGTAAGGGAACATATGGGAGTCAGGATAATCGCAATGAATACTAAAGAATGTGTTTGTGACTAACCACAGACTATTTAAGATGTGAAAGTACAATAGCTTCCATACATCTATCTTCAAGATCTCGTCATTTTATCACTGCCACTAACTCCCGTGTGTTTTCTCAAGGTTTTATGCGACAGACCAATACAAAGTATTGTTTGTGAATAAAAGGGTTTTAAAAAGTCGTCTGTAGAGACACTTTTTAGTGTGTGAGATTTATAGCTGCAAGTCGCTACCAGTTTTTTTTTTTTTTTTGCCCCTTTGCAAAACAACTGGAGCTCAGCCTCAGAATATGTGTGGACATTAATTTTCAAGTATTGCTAATATTTTTGACGTAGATGTACAGTACAGACCAAAAGTTTGGACACACCTTTCTAATTCAATGGGTTTTCTTTATTTTCATGACTATTTATAAGGCAAGAAATCCCACTTATTAACCTGACAGGGCACAGCTATGAAGTGAAAACCATTTCAGGTGACGACCTCTTGAAGCTCATCAAGAAAATGCAGAGTGTGTGCAAAGCAGTAATCACAGCAAAACGTTGCTACTTTGAAGAAACTAGAATATAAGGGGTATTTTCAGTTGTTTTACACTTTTTTGTTTAGTGCATATTTCCACATGTGTTATTCATAGTTTTGATGCCTTCAGTGTGAATCTACAATGTCAATAGTCATGAAAATAAAGGAAACTCATTGAATTAAAAGGTGTGTCCAAACTTTTGGTCTGTACTGTATGTCTGGACTTTGACTGGGCCATTGTAACACAATATGCTTTAATCTAAGCCAGTCATTTGTAGCTCCTGCCCTGGCTAAGGGTGCATCAAGTCTCCAGTCTGTTGCTGGCTCCAGCAGGTTTTCTTCCAGGATTGCCCCGTGTTGTGCTCCATCCCCATGGCATGATGCAGCCACCAGGTTTTAGTTTTTTTCAACAATGGGTTGAGTTATGACTGAGATTGGATTTAATTCATTGTTGTTATTATTGACAGTGAAATTTGTTGCCCTGTATTTACGGACGGAAAGGAGGCTGAATATATAAGCATGCCACACTTTTCAGTAGATGTAAAAACACAAAACATGCTAAAAAGCTTGTGCTGCTCTCTTTTCATTTTATAGTTATCAGCTTCTTTATTATCTGTCACATAAAATCCCCCAAAAAAGAAGTTTTTGGCCATAGAGTGACAAGATGTGTAAGTGGATTAAATACCTTGTTTACAATCTACAAACTCAATGTAGCTCTTTCCCTTTGGGATAGCCAGCCATCTTAGCTGCTGCTGATGGTTGGAGGTCTTGTGCGCTATTCGGTTCCCCTGCGAAAATCTGTTCCCCCTGTGTCGGGAGCGCGCATTACAGCCGGAGAGGCGGATCTGACCATTTTCACGGCGCTTCTGATCGATTTCTCGGTAAAAACAACTCAGTTAATCATGTCAAGCTTGTAACATTTAGTTTAATCGGCAGCTATTGTTTACAAAATTGTAAAAATAATTAAATAAACGAGGTCTTTTTACGCTGTTTTGTGTTATTTTAAACGCCAAGAGAATCGGTCTTTTTCTAACTTTTGTCACTTACGCCTGACAGAAATAAAAGTCAGTCAACACTTAGTGTGTATTTATAATTTTTCATTGCTGATATAAGACGATTGCTGAAAGCATGGCATAATTATTAAGACTTCCTGAAAAGACGAAAGCGTGGACTTTCTGGTAAATCCCGTTCTAATGTAAAATATGACAGATTACTGTAGTAAGGGCATTTCTAGTATACTGCAGGCTATCACACATAACAATTTTTGAGAATTTGGCAACAGTTGCCCTTTATTCCCAAACGTTATGGGGGGAGGAGAGTAGAGAATGAATATTTCAGCTGCCTGAAATAACCTGTTCCCCTCCATAACATGGGAACAAATTAATTCACCAACAAGGCCTTAACTCTGTTTATTCCTCTTATCATCAACAATAAATCCTGTGAATTTGGTAACATTTGCTCTTTATTTGACAAAGTTATGAGGGGGGAACCATATATTTCAGCTGCCTGAAATAATCTGTTCCCCCTCCATAACATGGGAAAAAATAAGCAAACCCTGTGAATTTTGAAACTGTTGGTCATTATTTGTCTATATATCGTTTGAAGCAATTAATTATTTGATATTTTGAAATCTAAGATGGTTATAATAAATATGTGTTTATATTGTAAGGTGCATTGTTAGATGTAAAATCTGCAACATATTTGTAACTTGGAAGATACACATTTAAACAGAGCATACATTACATAAAGATAATCACATCAACAGTAATATTTATTACTGTTGATGTCTTAATAATTATGCCATGCTTTCAGCAATCGTCTTATATCAGCAATGAAAAATTATAAATACACACTAAGTGTTGACTGACTTTTATTTCTGTCAGGCGTAAGTGACAAAAGTTAGAAAAAGACCGATTCTCTTGGCGTTTAAAATAACACAAAACAGCGTAAAAAGACCTCGTTTATTTAATTATTTTTACAATTTTGTAAACAATAGCTGCCGATTAAACTAAATGTTACAAGCTTGACATGATTAACTGAGTTGTTTTTACCGAGAAATCGATCAGAAGCGCCGTGAAAATGGTCAGATCCGCCTCTCCGGCTGTAATGCGCGCTCCCGACACAGGGGGAACAGATTTTCGCAGGGGAACCGAATAGCGCACAAGACCTCTTTTTCTACGACTTACTCTGCTGATGATTTTGCAGGTTTCACTCGATAACTGCGTTGAGGTGGGACGAATCGCTAACACGTACAACCTGACGGAGGTGGACAAATACGTCAACAACTTCATCCTGAAGAACTTCCCCTCCTTACTGGGCACAGGAGAGTTTGTCAAGCTCCCGTTTGAACGGCTGGCCTTTGTGCTGTCCAGTAACAGCTTGAAACACTGCACTGAGTTAGACTTGTTCAAGGCCGCCTGCCGCTGGCTGCGCTTCGAGGACGGTCGCATGGAATATGCTGCAAAGCTCATGAAGAACATTCGCTTTCCCCTCATGAACCCTCAAGAGCTCATCAATCATGTACAGACGGTGGATTTTATGCGCACAGACAACACTTGTGTCAACCTTCTCCTAGAAGCTAGCAATTACCAAATGATGCCCTTCATGCAGCCCGTAATGCAGTCTGAACGGACAGCCATTCGCTCGGACAGTGCCCACCTGGTCACTCTGGGCGGCGTTCTGCGCCAGCAGCTAGTTGTCAGCAAGGAGCTGCGGCTCTTTGACGAGAAGGCCCACGAGTGGAAGGCCCTGGCTCCCATGGACGCACCCCGCTACCAGCACGGCATCGCCGTCATCGGCAACTTTCTCTATGTTGTGGGCGGCCAAAGCAACTACGACACCAAAGGAAAAACGGCAGTGGACACGGTGTTCCGGTACGACCCTCGCTACAATAAATGGATCCAGGTGGCGTGCCTTAATGAAAAACGAACCTTCTTCCACCTCAGCGCTCTCAAGGGACATCTCTACGCTGTAGGTGGAAGGAATGCTGCTGGGGAGCTTGGTGAGTTCAAATCCACCATGTGGTTTATTTCTTTATTTTAAATCAAGCACATTGTTTTCACAAGGCCACCATAAGTATGGCTGACTTTTGTTAATGAGCAGATCATTAGGTGAACAAAATTATTTTGAAATATGTATCACAACAAACTCCAAATCAGTTCAATTTATGTTGTGCCAATTCACAAGGCATAATTCAATCATACTTTTTAGTTTCAAAACTAAAACGCACAGTACAAGAGGCCACCAAAAGTACTACATAATGCAAACATACAGTACAGTCAGGTCAGAACTTTATTAAAAGCAGGAGCAAGAACAGTATGAGGCTGACTCCAGGTCTGATAAAGTATGGAAAGCAGAAACCAGTCCATGTTTCTCCCTCGATCAGACTCATTTTCATTGTGGATGTTCTACTACACAGGGACGGTTGTACCAGAATATGTTGATAAAAATAAAAGAAATTGTAAAAAATCTATAAATAGCTGTTACTCCAGGATTTTGGGATTGTTTTAGTGGTTTTTTGCAATCAAAATTACATGTTTTGTGGTGCCAATTTAGAAATGTTTGTAAGGAGTTCTTACAATATTTGCGCTAATGTATAATGTTAAACGTACAGTAGCTTTTTATCACTCGCCGTATCAATTACAGATTCAATGTTTTTGAGTAATTTTGAGAAAATTTGCAGTAAAGATATGGAGATTTGTTGGTTTTGTGTGAATTTGACAGATTTGTGAAAAACTGGAAGGACTTGTTGATGTAATTTGGAGCCCACAGGGCCACATAAAAAGAGTTTGACACCTGTGCACTAGATGTTTAAAAAGTCCAAGAGAAACTAGTTTCTTCTTGTGTTTTTGATAACTTGGAAAGCTCAACCATCTCAAAACAGTCTACAAACATCAGGTTTTATAGTTGCACTCGGTGCTGACTCACTCACTGAGGATGAAGTAATCGCCTTCGGGAGAATGCCAACAATTTTATTTTTAATAGAATCAATTTTATTTAAGAAGAATCCCATAAAGTCATTACCGCTGAGTGCCGGGGGAATTGATGGCTCAACTGAGCTATGGCTGTAGGTTTGGCAACTGTACTAAAAAGAAACCAAGGATTATTACTTTTCTCCTTTATGAATAATGAAAACTAGAATGTTGTAGCTTGGCGAGGGGTCTTTTTCTACAGCAGTAACTATTTTTTCCATGGTAAGTATGACTCCTATATATGTGTAGAGAGACATTTTTTTTAGTTACTAGTAACAGTCGTCGTAGCTGAAAAATTAAACAAGACTTGCAATTCTGAGAACTGAAAAGTCACATTATCTGCAAGAACAAAAACTGAAAAATGTGTAAGTTGTTGTATTTTACATTATGTTAACTCAAGCAATAATCATCCTGAAAATACAAGCAGTTTTGTTCTCTTTTTCTTTGACTTCAGGGGAAAAAGAACGACGACAGAATTACTGCACAACGATTAGGGAATTGGATTGTGATATTAATGCTTCCAACACTCTGTGACCTTTAGCATCTTGGGCGCTATCATGAGTGCCGGACGTTGGCATCTGCTGTGGTGACACTCCATCCAACAGGCTGAATATTATGTTGGCATTCAGAGGATGCATTTATAATCATTGGAAATGCCAGCAGACAAACATTGCTTTCCGAACAGTCATTTTATATTATTAAAATCCACTGATATTGTGATATTAACATGTTGGAGAGCTTTTACTTATTTGTCCATATATTGTTAAAAATTCTATCTTTCCAGTGAATCTTTCCTTTGTTTACATACATCGCAGTGGTGCACACACAAGGCTGCTAATGTTGCTCCCTATAGGTCTTGAAAAGTCTGTAAATGCATGACGTTTATCATTTTCCAGATCTGGTAAATTATGGAAAGTGGATTTAACTTTACAACATTCTTTTTTTTGTTTTGCTTTTTTTTCCCCCCCACCATGGTCAGGTAGAAAATATCTGAAGAACTGGTCATGGTGCAGGCGCTGTAAAATAATTTAAATCAACAACAGGCACCTTTAATTTGACATGAATCTTTAGTCTTTAAAGTGCTTGTTTAGCATGATAAATCTATAAGTAGTATAAAATAAATTACCTCAAATATCCTCTCAATCTGCTGCAGTTGATTACAGAAACACATCAATACATAAGATTTTAGTGACTTTGCCCTGGAGAAAAGTTACTTGCTGTTCTTCTTCTGTGCTGGTGCGTGTGACATTGAGTTGAGACCGGCCTGAAGCTTTGACAGGATCAGTACTGACAGCGACTGACACGCCCTCCTGAGTTTTAAGTGTTGGCAAAGTCGTCCTGTCTGAAACTTCCTGCTATAACACTATTTTATTCTATTTTAATTCTTAAGACTAACTTTATGAACAGATCAGTCTATGTATATGTTTGTTTATATGTTTTCCTGGCAGTCGGTTGGTGCCTAGTAACCAATCAGGGACCGCTGCACCCGTAGCCTTAAACCACAAAGAGGTGCCACCCAATACTTAAATCCGGCCATATAACTCCAGCAGACCGGGAGAGGAGCTGTCTTCTATTTTGGGTTATAATTAGACCAAAGAACAGAGCCTGCGCTCACCGACTGTCTACACAACTGCCTTATTCAGCTTTACGTTCCACTGCCTTCTCGCTCCATGTGGTTCAGGCCCGATGTATTTCTGGACGTGCCCTCCTCCCCCTCCGCCACGTTTGTTTACTCTTGACGGGTCGTATGGGTGTGGTTTTATTGTTGCGTCTGGAATGCCCTGATTTTAGAAAAGGAAAGCTTAACAACGTGAAGACGGATTCACGGGGGGGATTTCTGCTTTAATGAGTACACACTGAGTCTTTCTGGCTCGCTTTACTGCCCTCTCCCTTTAGGTTAATTTAGCTTCGTAAAATCTGAGAACAAATATGTATTTTGCAGTGCGTCTACTACTGTTTTTGTTAAATTTGTGTAACTTAATTTATACTCAATTTGCCGGTTTTCTAGGCTTAATTTAGAATATATGAGAATCCAGACAATTCAGGCCACTGAGTTATTGCTGGCAGCTTCTACATTAGATTCATTCATCTGTAATCGTCTCATTGATTTCACAGAATCCTATAAAATTCTCCAAATCCACCTGCTGCTCTTTCTGCTCACCATCAATCAATTCAGTTTTAGTTCAGTACTAGTGTCTTGAATGCAGTAAATAAAACCAGCAAGTTTTCACCCTGTGATTACAGGAGAATAACTTGCTCATGTCTTTTCCAACCATGGCGATGAAGAGCTATTGATGGCAGAGACTGAAGTGTGCTTCGAGCCTTGTTATGATCTTATTTCAAGCACAAGGTAATCTTGTTGATGCACCCTTGTTGCTTGTTATGGGGTCGTAACAAGCAACCTATCGCTCGTCTGTGATTATCGCTCGTGAATCCAACCGCCCCTGTTCTTGGATATGTCAGATTTCTCGCTAAAGTATCCTCAGGCACATTAGGATAAAGGATCCTCCCAATTTCCTGCACAGTCAGTGGACGCAGCAGTGGTTGGCGGGCCGTGGGGTGTGTGCTGTATTTAAATCTGAGTTTTAGATCCCACACTGAGACCCTCCAAGGCCTCATTTGCTGCTGTTTGTCCTCTTTTAGTTGTGTTTTGACCCACTTTCTTCTAATACGGTCTTCTTTTTTCTTTCTCCCCATCTCAAAGCTACTGTGGAGTGCTACAACCCAAGGACAAATGAATGGACATATGTTGCCAAAATGAATGAGCCACATTACGGCCACGCTGGGACGGTGTATGGTGGTTACATGTATATTTCAGGTGAGTGTGTGCTGGGAGTTTGTATAAACCCTGTTATATTCTGAAGAGTAGAAAAGCAAGAAAAGATACAACATTCTGTATAATTAGCTCTTAAATTTTATGACTACATTCAGCAGGATTTTGCTCATTTATGAAAGTCAAAATGAAAATAAATGTTGAAACCTTTAATCCCAGGTTTAATTATAATACAATTAAATTTTCTGAACACTTTTCTTTCAATGCTGTCACAAAATTTCCTGCACTCTCCAGGAACTTCATTAAACTTGCTTCTAAATATATCCATCCGGCACGGACATAAAGGGCCTTTACAGTCCATCCAAATGGCCAAATACATCACTAACATGCAGACCCTGGATGCTCTACACTTTAAATATAATACCTTACCAAATATGGCAAGAAAGCTGCCTTTCCGACTGTGACATTGCACACGCTGGTATTGCTATGACAATTGTGATTCAGTGCATCCATTGTCTACTTAAAGACTTAGTTTGTGATCAGATGCTTGCTTTTGTCTGCTTGACTTGCCGAGTCTTAAAGAAAGTAGTCTGTTATCGACACTCTGGCATCACACTTATGTCATGGTGGAGGGTTTGGCGCGTGCGGTGGACCTTAGGGGAATCACTGCCTGTTCTTTAGGCGTCACATTAACACTTGTTCCTGTGATTGGAAGCGAATCCCGCGGTATGGAGATGAGCCCTATTTTCTCAGTGTGACTAATCCAGAGCAACACAACAAAAGGGGCGACCGTTTCTGCTGGTGTAGGGGAATTCAGGAGGATGGAGAAGGAGAACTGAAGGAGGTGTAGGAGGTGTAATACACAACACTGTTAATCCCTCCTGGCCACAAGAAAAATCATCATCCTCCTCCTCCTGCAACGCGAGCGGCGGCGGCGGCGGCGTTCAAAGGCGTAAAAGCTGATCCTGAAGTTTCCTGATGCTGAAAGTCAACATTTGACGACAAACATTGCACAGCATTAAGTTATTCCAAAGATGTTTAAAGTTTTTCCAATGAGTGGAGATGATTTGCACCAAATACTTGAACCAAAAAATAGCACCCCCTAGTGTCAGTCTGTGAGTTTTTCTTGTATCGATTATGGAGGTAGGTTTTTTCAGTCTGAGCTTATTTACACAAAAGCTGGATTTACCCTGGATATTTTTGTTTTGTTTTGTTTAACGGGGACATGACGTCTAACTGGAAGCTCCTTCCACTGCAGCAGTGTTGACTTGCGTCTCTCTCAATAACTGAGTGCGGGAGAAAGTTGTCGTGAAAATAAAGCTATAATCAATTAATCTGTCTGTGCAACTACACATAATATGGAGAGTTAATGGAAAGCTGGAGATGTAATTGCAACAAATTTTAAACGCATTTTGCAGGCGATCGGGATTAAAATCTATTGTTCTAGCCATAAACTAGTGATAACTTTACTGCATTTATTTATGGTACAAGCCTGAGTATTAATCAGACACGCAGCCTCTGCAGCAGGGACTGGGATTTTTATTTGTGCCTTAGAACATAAATGGTCTAAACCCCTGAAATGTACTTTTTATTTGTGAAGGATCATCTTCACTCTTTTTTCATAAACGGGCTTAACCAGGTAATACAGTTAAAGCTAACAGAAATAAAGAGTTGTAGATCATATTAAATTGATATCAAACCAGTTTGAATGCAGAGCAGTCAACCTCTACCACTCTAAAGTGCAATCTGCCTACTTGGACATTTCAAACTTGGCTTGAAACACTAAGTGGTAAATGGGTGAAACACTACAAGGGGGTAATAAAGGCCAGAAAACTGCCCTTCTTCCTGAAAAAGGCTCCTAAAGGCTCCTTCACATATTCATCAAATGTTTGTTGATCAATTTCCTAGGAATCTTGTATTTTGTTGTACGTTATGATTGAGTCGAGCTGTAGCCAGCACAGTTGGACTAAATGAAGTTAACTGGGGCTAATTTTTAATTATTCAATGTTTCAGGAATCAGTTTCTTATTTGATCCTAGTTGTTGCCGTGGGAAATATTGACAAGTTAGCAGAACAGGGAGCCCTTTTAATTTGGTTCCATATTAGCTAAGACTCGAAGGATGGCTGCTGTTACCTCGAGACATGACGGATCATTTTCACTTCAAGATAAAGAACGGGAGAATATTTAAAACCAGCCAGAGCAGAACATGCTGATGATGCAATAATCAAAATTATTAATATTCTCTCTGTTGGCAGCTGGAGAGAAAGAGGCTTTTGCCACACACTACTTTTTCCCTTTGCTCACCGTTTACCGTTTTTACTCCTCCTTCGCTGAAAATACAGTTTTACGATATCGATATCAAGTGAGTCGGGCGATACATTTTGTTTTTGTGAGGGCAGGCTCTGCTCCCGTACCACCTAAAAATATAAACTGTTGGGGAGCGTAATATCACAACACAACCTGCTTAATGACTGCAGCTGCTATCAGGGAGGAATCGAGCAGCGCACATGAAACGTAGCTTTAATAAAAATGCTCCAAGAGGTCGCTAAGAGGCCTCGCTGGCTCCCACAGTCTCCAGGGGGTTATAGTCTTGCGGGGCAAGGTGACCCACGCTGGAGTGCACTTCCTTGTCTGTCTGTCACAGTACATCAGGTCACTTTCTCCGTCTGCACCGCTGTGCTGTCTGAAGGTATTCTGTCAGCTGGATGAACCTGACAAATGCACTCAGTCTACAAGCCGTCACAGCCGCAGCGCCTCGGCACAATTCAGACATTACTAAATTTCTGCCACGCTTTGTTTTCCTATAAGCACATTTCAGCTCCCTTTTTTGTTGTTGTTGTTGTTTTTCTTTCTGTTGCTTTTTTTTTTTTTTTTTAATGCTTCACTGAAACAAGCCGTCTGCTCTCATACTCTACCGGTTGAATCATCTTTGGCTGCATTTTGTGCTCTGAACCCTCTTGGGCATGAAATAACATGAGCAGCTGAACACACCTGGATTTAGGGATTATCTGCCATTCCTCTCTGCAATCCCCTTGAGCTTCGTCAGTTTGGACATGGCTGTCAGTAGAGATCCACTTCCTGGTCTCCTGATGGATATTTAATTGGCTTCAAGTCGGAGCTTGGGTCGAACCTCTTAAAGACATTTTTGTGTTTGAAGGAGAACTGCGAGGCCAAGAATGCTCTGGGGCAGAACAACATCTTTCTTCACTTGGCTTTTTCTACTCACTGAAACGTTTCTTTATAACTGCCTGTGGAGAACAGCCCACAGTGTCATACTGCCACCACTCTGTTCTGCTTCAGGCATTCCTATGGACAAACATTTAGCTGTATCTCTCCTGCAGATTTGAGGGGAAACCAATAATTGTTTTATTGAATAAGAGCCAGAAGACTCCGTCTGTAAGTTTTATCAGTGCCCCTTTTCATGAACACTTTTTGCCTTCTCTCCGTGGGTTTTACGAAACGGTCAGGCCGCCATTGGCTACAAGCAGATCTTGATGCTCAATTATGATTTTTTTGCTGATATCCATTTTTATGTGTGGTCGTTTATATTCCTAAGTGAGAGTTCTGTGTGAATGGTTTAAGTCCCCAGTTTGAGTCGCATGCACAGAGGAAGAATGTTAATATTAAGCAAATGAAAGCACAACAAACAGCACCGGCCTTTTGTGGAGCATTGACTGCAGATTCTGCAGGGAGGTTTGTTTGGATGTGTAGTCGGGTCCAGAAGTGGTCTGATTGTGATGTTATGCGCTTTAGTGACAGTCTTCTTTCGCAACCTCATAATCGTAATTTTTAGCCATCGTTTACATCCTAATTTACCAAGTTCGGCTTCTTCTGGTGCAGAATTATTACGCATGTCTCACATGACATACAAGCTGGGTAAAATGCGACATGACCACAGGTTATTTTTATTTATTTATATCGAACATGATAGAAGTATAAAAATCACACACATAAACGACGAATGCAAAGACATATATTTTTGTACCACAATAATCTTAACATGCTCAAAAAAAGAGTATCCAAATTAGTATCACATAGGGGAAGAGACACAGATTGGATTTAAACTTTTGGGTGAGAAGATTGTGATTGGGGCGCTCAGACTGCAGCAAAAAAGTTGGATTGCATCTCGCTGTGATTTAATGTCAGGAATTGGGGGGACAGGGAAGTTCAAGTTGACCTGCCATCGGTTACATATCTCCTCTGGCCCCGGAGGAAGTCGCAGTGATAATTAAGCAAGCCGGTGTGAAGTGGGAGGCATTACAAGCAGCTGTCTGTCATAACTGGAGGCACTGCTGTCACTCTTTGGGTTTGTGATGGTGGCTTTGTTTACACAATCACACATTGTTACATACAGCCATAAAAGGGCTTCTGTGGTCAGTACTGTTTGCTGAAAAGGCCAAAAGTATTACTCTGGGGAAAAAACTTCCATCTAGCTACTCCTCCAAGAAAGGAAAGAAGCAGGTTTATCTCAGGGAAATCACCAGCTTTATGATTGAGCAAACAGAGCTGTTTTTCATCTCTGTTTTTTTTTTCAGGGATTTTAACTATTTCTGCTTTTAAATTACTCTAAAAAGTGAGATGTGCACTGGGAAAGGATGGAGTTCTGTAGTCTGCAGTGGGTTTTATTGTCCTTACAGAGCTGCATTCATGATAATGTAGCCCTGTAGTAAGACTGATCTATACTCACTTATCTCTGCCGTTCACCTTTGAGGGATGTAACATCAGAAACGAGCGCAGCTCGTCCGTGGGCGATTATTTATTTATGCAGGATCTCAACTCCTCACACCTGCGATTGTTATTGGACGTTTATAGAAACCGTCCTCCGTCGGTTTCACCTCTCTGTCCATCCTCCGTCATCTGCCGGAGTCCCGGGTGTGCCGGCACTCATTCATCCAGGTCAGTGCTTGTACAAAACGACTCCGCAGTTATTCAGCGTCCACTCGGCTGCACAGGGAAATGCTTTGAAATAGAACCATATGGGCGCACATGGCATGAAATACAATAACAGTCTGTCCTGTGGCGACTAATGAAGGGCACTGGCTTTTAGTTGGTGTTTGAAGGTTGAGATCAGCTTGGTCAAAATGTGGTGTGTCCCAGTGCCCCTCTAATGTTGCTGATTAGACATTGAGACACTGGGATCCCGATCAGACAGCATCGTATCAAAGAAAAGGCCAAACCCTTTGAACTGGATCAAAATAGCAACACAGCCCCCTGAGGAGGAATTATAAAGATCCAGAGTTAACTCCAGCACTGTTTCTCTTGTCAGTGGTTCATAATGGCTTCATACAATTGGGGGATAAAGTAGTCGGGCATTTGATCAGTTAAGAAGGTGCAGCATCACAGATCCAAGTCATGGCAGCTGAATACACAGATTAAGCCGGAACAATGGACCGAGCACACGATCGCTGGGCGGCAACAAAAAGAGGGATTGTGCCTGAGAACGGCACGCTCCGCAAATCCTGCTCTGCGTTTGCTCCCCGCCTATGTGTGTGTGGTTGGGGGAGGAGGGGCGAGCTGGCTCCCACCCAAATGCATGCTGGGATTGTGTTCCTCTTTATTTTAAGCCTTCCCTGTAGACATGCCCTGTATATTTTTTTTCCTCCCTGTTTTTTTTTTTTTTTTTTTTCATCAGTTTTGTGTCCCGACGTCTCCCGTCTGTTTGCGCATATGTTAACAGGGGCTTTGTAACGACGCACCGCTTTGTGCCGACTGTTCACAATGAGTGTTAAAAAGAGGCTGAGCAACCGCTGATGTTGCTCTAGTTTGTATAATTACTGTTTAATCTGTTTATTGGCTGAATTTGCAATGTGGGGATTGTGGAAGGATGAGTTTTAAAACCGTAGAGCCCGGGGCAGCATTATAGGCTGGTGCTAGAAAGGTGTTATTTAGTGAATGACTGATTAACAAGTCCATAAAGTGTTTTCCTCCCCAAAGATGATCAGACTGAGGATAAATTTTAGTTTTTTTTACTGTCTTTTTTTGCTGCAGGGGGAATCACTCATGACACTTTCCAGAAGGAGCTGATGTGCTTTGACCCAGATGCGGATAAATGGACTCAGAAGGCGCCCATGACGACGGTCCGGGGTCTCCACTGCATGTGCACGGTGGGCGACCGGCTCTACGTAATCGGGGGCAATCACTTCCGCGGCACCAGCGACTACGACGACGTGCTCAGCTGCGAGTATTACTCCCCCGCCCTCGACCTGTGGACGCCCATCGCCGCCATGCTGCGAGGCCAGAGCGACGTCGGCGTTGCCGTGTTCGAGAACAAGATCTACGTCGTGGGCGGCTACTCCTGGAACAATCGCTGCATGGTGGAAATAGTACAGAAGTACGACCCGGAGAAAGACGAGTGGCAAAAGGTTTTTGACCTGCCCGAGTCGCTAGGCGGGATCCGAGCCTGCACGCTCACAGTTTTCCCTCCTGAGGATATCTCGGGCTCACCCTCCAGCGAGTCGCCCCTATCAGCACCTTGATAAATAACGAGGGGGTGGCTCAGGTCTGCTCAAACCCCGTTAACCTTCCCCCATGCAACCTTCTCAATAAACACTCCTTATAGACATTGTTTGCACTTCTTTCTCAGACATCTGTTCTGCATCCCTGAGTCCACAGCCCCTAAAAACTGTGCAGAAACCTCTCCCTGAGTGACAAAGTCTACGTAGGACATGGCTTGGCAACCTAATTACATGTCAACGTTGCATACTCAGCATATTTTGGCAGGAAATACCTTGACTTGAAACTTGACTTTGCAAATCAACTTTTCTACCTGATGTCCACAGAGTTTTCTTACGTCCCGTTTCTTTTGGCGTTCTACCTTGAGATGTTGACGACGTTGTGACTCTCTTCTACTCTATGCCAGGTTGAACTACAGGTGACCCCCAGGCGACGGAGGAATAGTGACAGAAGAGCTCCAGAGCTGATAGTTTTTAACTCAGGGGTTGGCCTGGGCCCCATCTGCGTCTCCTCACAGTTTCAGCTCTTTCCTGCTGTTGGTATGAAACTGTTAATGAAACAATGTTTTCTAAATTTAATAAACCTAATTTTAAAGAAAATTTAAAATGGTTGTTGTGGTTATTGACCGAGGCAGATTTGAGGTGAACGTCTCAACATCTAAAGCTGGAAGTTGATCAATGAGAAGAGGGTATGTACAGATGGAGTCATTTTATAACAACTCAAGTATTTTCTTCTTTTTAGAACACAAGAATTGCTTAACATGTTTGGATTTATTGTGCTTTTTCTCTCATCTATCCAAGGTATATTCGTTCTTAAAAATATAGACTTATGGGCTTTTTTTTTTAACTGTTTTAGTAATTTAAAGGAAAATGCAGAGATGGTTTTGAGTATGTGGGTGTGTGACAAGGCAACATAAGAGACTATCAAAATGATCTGCAACCAATGACAATCCCATTCTTCATCTTTGGGCCCCAAACTGTGAACTTCAAGATGCCAAAGCTCGCTCCCACAGAGCCGGGTTATCAGACTACTTCCAGAACCTGGGAATGGAGAATGAAATGGCCTCCATGCAGTCATAACTTCAACTCTACTGAAACTTGTCGGATCAGTATGGATGCTCTGCTTTTGAGAGACCAAATTTTCAGTCTTGTGAAAAACGGTGCCTAAGGAACATGATTCAGTGTAACCAAGCTGATGACCAGCATGAGGTTGCTTTGTTTGGTATGACTAGGCAGATGTGAATCTTTGTGAAATGAATCCCAAAATGTGTTATTCTTCCAACTTGACTCATCCAATACTATAAAAAACACCAAATGAGCCAAGAGTAGAGTAAACCATTTGGCTCTGGCTGAGAGGATTTGGAGAATGTTTATGGGTAAAACCCTAAACAAGAATTACGACAATCGAACAAAACCATCATTTTGTACTTTTTGTGGTAACACTTGTTAAAATGTTTTTTGGCAAGTTTCACAGAGACCACATGCTTGTAGCCGTCAACAACTTCCTGGTATCGTTCTGGCCACAAGCCTCTCTGATGGCTGAAGTTGTTTGGATTCTTGGCACGGGACAAAACTTTTAAACAGTCCATGTGGAACTGGCAGCAACAGTGACCCCCAGCATTATGCTGTCACCACTATGCTTGACAGTTGGCTTTGTAATCTTAAGTTTTGAAAGCTTTCAAACATTTTTCTTGTCAGATGGCTATGACTTTGTGCCATCTGACCATTTGGTTTGGACCCACTCCACTGTGGAGAATGACACTGGTCTTGGAGTCTCTAGTTGAGGGTTATTCTTGAACATCCAAACTGATTTCTTGTCATCACATAGTGTAATCGTCTGGGTCGGATGGTTACTACTAACGGGGCAAAGATCTGGTTCTGAAATGGATAAGTTAGGCTTCTGGACTCTTCCTGAAACCCAGACATTAATGCTATTGTGCTCAGAAGTTGAATCAGTGGGTCCAGTTTAATCTGGACTTTTGGAAGAGCAGTCAAATATATTACCAGAATTAGTGCAGCAAGTTAATGGTGGTTATAAAATTGGTATAGTTGGTGCTTAGCTCATTCAGGGACATTTAGTTGAATATTGTTGGAGGTATATCCAAATTTGAGCATGGGTGTGGCTTTTTCTTCTTCTCTCGTTTACAGACCCTGTAAACGAGAGGACTTCAGAGATTTCAGACCTTTTATTCATTCTGGATAACATTCACTTGAATAGTTGCTTTGGATTTAGTCCAGTCCTTGGGATAATTGCATTCCAGTGAAACATTTGCACCCTCCCTCAGCTCATTAATCAGCAGAAGGGAGGATGGCTTCTTTTATCATTGTTTGTGGACCTGTCTGCAATGAATAAGCTGCGAAGTAAAAGCAGGACCAATAAGCTTGAGTGTGGGAGGTTATCTCTACACTGTTAATTGTCACAAACACAGAATTCATTAAACTCGAACTCAAAGTGTTGAGAAGTCCATATTGTCCGGGTGGTCGCAGCGGGCCGCAGCGGCCTCTGTAGTGATGTTGGCCTGTAACAAAAGCAGCGATCTTCGCCCTGGTGATGTGAAGAAGCTGGTGACCAGGGCTGGCGCTCCCTCCGCTGTCATGGCTGCTCTGGGCGTCGCAGCAGACGGCAACGTCGCCTGCAATCTGCCCATCTGCTCCTGGATGATTAAGGCCTTAATAGCAGCATATGGTGTCCGAGACGTGTTCCTTCATGCTGCTGGCGAGAACAAAATGTTTGTGTAATCACCAGGTGAGTTTGGTCCGCAGCTTTAAGAGCTCATTATATCCTCATTAAATCCCATTAATGACATGCTGGAGAGCTTCTTCTGTTCCTCTGTCCCTTAAACACTGTTGTTAGATCAGGTCGTTTTTGCATAACGTGTTTTGATGACCTTGACGTTGCAATTATTTTGTCTTTTTCTTTCATCAGCTCTTTCGCTCGGGATTTATTTGCAGTTGGTAACATTAAAAGGGGAATTTATCTTTTGTTTTTTTTCCCCTGACATTTCAGAAACTAAAGTCACATCTTAATGAATAAAGCCCATAAATACGAGCGGTTCCGATCTTCGAAATAATGGGAAGTCTTTAAATAAACAAAATATAGAGCATAAAAAAGTTAGTTTTGACCAAAAACAGTTGTTGCATTTAAATATAAACTCCATGATGTTAATTTAGGAGTCACACTATAAAGTTAGGTTTTGCTGATAATTTAGGTTTTTTTCTACTACACTCCCAAAAACATTTTTCTACATTAATTTGAATTTCTATCAACTTTTCAGTAAACAAGTTCTGTCTCAGAGCACATCACAATATTTATCTTTACATAAAACTTTGATTGGCTGCATTAATTTTCGTCATGTTGTCATATTTATTTTAGTCTTTACTTTAGTTTTTCACCCCCAAATTGTTTTTACCAGTTAGATTTTATAATCTCATTTTACATTTAGGAATTAAATTCCCGTGGAAATCCAGAACAAATGACTAATTTAACCTTTTATTAGTAGGAAGACATATTTACATCTCAATGGCTTGTCACCATCCAGAGATTGGCGACTTAACCAGCAATAAAACTGGATTTAGTGTAGAATATTTCACTCACCTTCTTATTACGGACGTACCTGTCTCCAGTGGTCACAGGTCACCAGTCTATCACTGGGCAAGACGGTCAAAAGAGACAATTTGGAGTCAATAATGTGAATTATTTTTGGATGGTGGAAGGAAACTGGAGGAAAACTTGAGGCAGTTGCACTAAGTTATTTAGACAAATAAGGTGAGCTTTTTTTGCTCAGTGCTGTTTACTCCTGGGATTTGAGTAAATAGCTTTCAGTTTGGATAACCCTGCTGTGCATCAATACACTCAGTTAGGTGACATTTACATTCCTGTAGCATTTTGAGAACATCGCTGAAAGTGAGAGTAGGAAGGAGAAGAATCAAAAGACCAAACAGAAGAAAACGTTGCAACGGGAATTACATTTTTTCCATCAGACAGGTGTTCAGGTTACCAGACATTTCCTTTTATGAAATTAGTGATGTGAAAAGGTGAATTCCCCCTCAGAGCTTTCCTCTGCTTTGTTCTTTTGTCACTGAAAAAGGAGACTTTGTAGGATCCAGCCATTGTTCATGCAGGGCAGCTGGGGCAGATTGTTTCCCATTATCAGCTGTTGTTGGTGACCAGTCTATAGGGTAAACACACACACACACACGCACACACACACGCCCACACACACACACACACCCACCCTCACTCCTAAGGAGGATTTAGAGACACAAATTAACCTGCATGCATGTTTCTGGACTGTGGAAGGAAGTTGGAGTATCTGGCGAGAACTCATGCAGAAACACCCTGGGCTTTGATTCAAACCCAAGATCAACAGTGCTGACATCTAACCCGCCTTTCAAATGGTAATTTCACTTATTTAGATTGAAAAGGGTCTCAAATTCAGCCAGGCAATGTATGAAACGTAATCACCCCCCTTTTTAAGTCATGAATTATCCACACTTTACAGAAAGCAGACTTCAGGTTTACCATCCAGGCCTACAGAATCAAGATATCACTTGAAAACTGACATTAGTTAGGTTAAACCATCTCAACAAGCAACACATTGGGTCCTAAAGAAAATCACATACACTGTGAAAAGGTCAGAGTTCATGATTCAACAAGAAGAAAGAGCCAGGGCAACAATAGCATCCATGGTTTTGGAAGTTGTGTGTCTCATTGTGCCATTATGTCTAAAACCAATAGAAAACTTCATGAAAAGAGAATCATCACTCCAGTCAAACATGGTGGTGACGGTGTGATGCTTCGGGACCCGTTTGGTACGCGAGCACTTCACTTCAAACACTAATCGATGGAACCACAAATTCTGCTCTCAATCAGAAAATTCTGCAGACAAATGTCCGACTATAACCTTGAGCTAAGCTCCGCAAACCACGCGCTGGTTCTTTACCAGGACAGGGATCCAAATTAGACGAGCCCTCCCACCTCTGAATGGCAACAAAAACACTAAACTTAGGTTCTGGAGTTGCATTGTTAAAGTCTGTGCTTAAGCACAAATGGTAAAATGTTAAACAGGCCATTCCTGCTGTCTGATCCGTTAGTGTGATTGGATAAAAAGAAAGTTCTGCAAAGAAGAGTGAGACAAACTTCCTCTACTGGGAAGTGGAAGGATAATTACCAGTTATTATAAATGCTTGGTCTCAGTTGTTGCTGCAAGGGGCGGCGCAGCTTGTTATTAGGTTTAGGTAATTACTTTTCCACAGGGGTCACTTTGGATTGGATAGCTTAAATATATAAAATATATAAAACTATATGTCTTCTTTTATTCTCTGAGGTTATCCAGATGCTGAAACTTTTTCATGGTCTGAAATAATAATAATAAGAAAAAAGCAAAAACAGGAGAAATCTGTTCATTACTGGATCGGGTTGCATTCTTTAAGTTGTGGTTGGTGGGAAATTATATAGGATTGTTAAAGATTAAGTATAAAGTTTTGATAAGTTCCTCAACTAGGACAAACATCTGGTGTGTGTTGTTATTTCTATAGTTTTGATCTTTCTTTAAATCCCCATTACAAAAAAAAACAAAGTATTAATTCCACAACAAGAAAAAGAAGATGGATTTGTGCCACCAACACCCCTGGGTCCAGATTAGTTGGAGAAAATTTGGCTTCTGAAACTCTGTTAAAACCAGAATAATGTGGATCCCTGAACACATTTTCACAAATAGAAACTCTTTTCCTTCTGACATTCTCTGCTCTCATAATCAACACCTTCGCATTCCCCTTGAAGAAGCAGAAACTCAGTCACGCCAGGCAATAAAGTTGAAAAAAATCACATAAACACGAATGCAGCAGGGCCAGGTGCAAACATTCCTGTTTTCACACCTCCAAGGCACTAATTTAGCGCTGCACTTGAATGATTAGTACAGTCTCCAAACGACGCCGAAACCGACTGCAGACGGTTCAAAGCCTCAATAATCTGCCCCTCAGTGTATTGCTGCTCTGTTTGCGCTGCAGCTTGTTTATGTCTCTGTATATAAGGCCATTAAGAGGAAAATTTGCAGCTTAGTACAGAAGTGGTTTATATATATATATATATATATATATATATATATATATATATATATATACACAGTACAGACCAAAAGTTTGGACACACCTTTCTAATTCAATGGGTTTTCTTTATTTTCATGACTATTTATAAGGCAATAAATCCCACTTATTAACCTGACAGGGCAGGTTGACCTATGAAGTGAAAACCATTTCAGGTGACGACCTCTTGAAGCTCATCAAGAAAATGCAGAGTGTGTGCAAAGCAGTAATCACAGCAAAAGGTTGCTACTTTGAAGAAACTAGAATATAAGGGGTATTTTCAGTTGTTTTACACTTTTTTGTTTAGTGCATATTTCCACATGTGTTATTCATAGTTTTGATGCCTTCAGTGTGAATCTACAATGTCAATAGTCATGAAAATAAAGGAAACTCATTGAATTAAAAGGTGTGTCCAAACTTTTGGTCTGTACTGTATATATATATATATATGAAGATTTAAGCCATATCAGTGAAATTAAATGTTTCCCTCTAATTACAAAGCTATAAATTAGATTTTCAGAAAAGAAGTTCGTGCATCGTCCAATAAATAGAAAACTGCAAAGATGCTGAAACACAGAGCTCCTTTAAATCAAGGCTAAAAACCTATCGGGTTTGAGTTGCCTCTGATCAGTCGATCAACTTATTTGCTGTGTATTTGCTTGATGTCAGTTGACAAGATATAATGTTTCATAATTGGTTACTGTATTATTTTTGATTTTTTTGTCTTCGAAGAGAGGATAAATATCCAGAATTATGTTTAATTAATTAACGATAAGTTTATTAGTGGCAGCTTGTGAAAGGAACAACAATCCTAATATCAGCTGGATTTTATGTTTTATGTTTCCTGTCCTGTTTTAATGAGAGAAAATTAGCATTAAATTTAACAGATGCTGCTAATTTTTCATTTTTAAAATACATGCTCATCCCTGCACCCCCTCAAAAAATTATAATTATAATTGAAGATCTGTGACCACAATGTGTGCACAGTTCCGATTTTTTCTGTATGCTAAAAATTTAAATCTAAATATATTTCCACATACAGTGTCCATATTAGGGATGTATTGGAATTGGAATTGGTCAATATTAGCTGTAAAATTTAATATTGGCTATTTCATCAGAATAACTCAGCAAAATAAAAGCCGTTGATTTTATATGACAAACAATTGACAGTGATGCCTCCGCCACAGTGCAACATCAAATTTGCGCTGTTGGAATGTCATTGTTTTAGAGAGTCACAAATAAATTTGACATTAATCATAATTCAAGTTGAAAGTGTTGCATTGTTTTCAGCTCCTTTTTAGCATTTGCGTTTGGTATCAGGCTAAATATACAAATACAATGCAGTATTTTAATTCCACAGTAGAGAAAGCCATACAGTTTCAGTAAGAAAAAAATATTGGTATTGGTATCGGTTGTCGGTCAAGCAAGTTTTAGTATATCAATATATCGCAGGGGTGGGCAACTCCAGACCTCAAGATGCAACTTTTAGATGCATCTCCACTTCAACACACCTGAGTCAAATAATGAGGTCATTAGCAGGACTCTGGAAAACTTGACTGCACTTGGGAGGTAATTCAGCTGTTGGATTCAAGTGTGTATATCGGCATATCGGATATCGACCAAAGATCCAATATCGTGCATCCCTAGTCCACATTTGACAGTTTCCAGGTCCCTCTTGCCTCTAATGCCTGGAACATTTGGGTATAGACGGTCGCTTTGGAAAACGAAGCTGACTGAGGAGCAGGATTCTGTCCAGATGCTCCTCAGAGGATAAACTCTGCCCCTGTTTAAGATTCCCATCAAAAGCGCTTGCTGCTTTATGACACACTGAGCAACGACGGGAAACTTGAGAAGCATTTCACGCTGCATTACATCAGCACGCTGGCATTGCCGCTTAGTGAGCTCGTTGGCATGCTGATGTTTGCATTTGGCTCAAAGTGCTTCTGCTTGTTCTTATCAATCAGCCCCAAAAGCTGTCGGCTCTTTGTTTTACTGCAACCTCTGCATCATTTGTTCAACTTTCTCTGCACATTTTCACAAATTAAAAGAAAAACAAAATCTCCTCCATTGAGCAGCTAAGTCAGGCAGAAAGCGCTCCGCTGCTGCTCTGAGATGCATCCTTGAAGCGTTGTTCCTCATCAGGGACGTTCTGTCCCACACCTTTCACAGAGAGTTAAAAGAGCACTTTAGGAAGAGCTTTAAAAAAACAACAACTCTTAACAACCTCCACATATTCAGGAATGCCACAGGAGTGCAGCGCATTGTGTTGGAGAGCCTCTGTGTAATTCCTGCCACATGCTGCTATTGTTTCTTAGCAAGCCAATGTCAATATTACATGACTCAGAGCTTTGTGCTTCCCAAAGAATGAAGTCTTAGGTATTAATGAACAGCGTCTCCTCAGCGCCGAGCCAAAGAGAACTGGAGCAAGAAATTACAAGTACTCCCTCTTCCTCCTCCTCTTCCTCTTCCTCTCCTCCTTTGCTCCAGTACCTGCATTTCTCTGTGGATTTCATCACCACTAGAGGCATGTTCTCCTGATTCATGAGGCAGATAAAAACAGGAGTGTGTGGATTACGCCCTGACTCTTTGACACATGAACGCAGCACACATTTGCAGCACGGTGCGTCTCCAGACGACTCCTCCTCATCCTGTCAAGGCTGGAATATGACCTAGTTTCTCTCTGTGTGTTTACACAATCACACACACACTGAGAGAGAGAGAGAGAGAGCGAGAGAGAGAGAGCGAGCTCGGATGACATTGTCAGTCAGAGAGCATCTCTCGCAGTAGCAGCAGTGAAGATCTGGATGCGGTTACTGTAACTAAAGCTCTGATCCACCTCCCATCATGATGAAATAATCTGCAGAGCCTCAAATCCCTGCTGTCCTCTGATTGAATGCACAATGGTGTTAATGGTTATTGATCCTGCTGGCTGGCAGGCGGCCAACACGTCCTGATGTGTTATTTTTCTTTATGCTAGATAGAATCATATTTTTTTTGTCCTGAATCATAAGCTGAGCTTCTGTTCTTGTGGGTTTTTAGGCGTCAGGGAAGGTGTGCATCTCGTTCTCCCTTGTCATGAATATTCAGGAAAAGGTCAAGTCCTTGCAGCCCTCCTGAGCTCTCCATCCCGCAGCGACTGTGTCCTGAATAATCTGCCTCTGCTTCACCTCGTGTTGCACAGCTTGTTCCAGCCCCGCCGGAGACGGGAAGGGGGCAGGACTAATTGGGATTTGTTCTACCCAACATCTGGACAGTGATCAGTCCTGGGCTTTTAGTTCAGCCGCCTGCTGCGTTTTCTACAGAACCACGCAAAAGTGTTCATGTCTCTTTCTTTTGTCACATTACAACCTAAAACTTGTGTGTGAGTCTTAAATGATATACCGGCTTTGTGACGGGTAGAAATGTCTGCCCATTTTTTGTGAAATAACTCAAGATGAGAATGTCTGTGAATACCAGCGCATTAAGTTTAGCCAGAGATCCTCGTTTGACTTTGGGTCAGGACTTTGACTTGACCATTTTTAGACATGAATCTGCTTTGATTAAATCTGTATATTTTGTCACAAACAGCCACTTTCTTTCACTTACTTTCACCTTGATACTCTTGCAGTGGAGCAATAGTTTTTTCCATTATTTCATCACATTTTCATCCCTGCTCTGTCTCCATGAACCTGCTTTTTCACCAAAAGCACTTTCACTTTTTTTTCTTTTTTTTTTTGCATCCTCCACTTCAAAAACAAATTCTTCTTCTCCTCCCAAGTCTGGTGTCTTACGTTTAACCTAAAAAGAGGACAGAATGTGCACATGGCTCACATCTCAGCATCTCGTATTTAATTAATTCCCAAACTGAAGCAGCCCCGCTGTTCGTGTGATGCTGAAAAACACAAACCATTTGCGTTCCGTTTGCATCTTCTCTGTCTTCTCTTTCGAAAAGTTTTCTGGCACAGCTCAAAGTGGATTGTAGATTTGACAGACGGTGAAAGGTGCGTCTCTACCTTCAACCCCAGTGCTTGCTGGGATATGCTCCGCTGCCCCCTTGACAATGACTAGCAGGAGGGATGCAAAGAATATAAATCTGCACCGATCTGCAGAGAGAACGGAGACGTTTGCACGCTGAGGGGAAAATCTCCTGCAACCAAACGGAGCGCGTGAAGTTAATTTTTCATCACGCAAAATTAAATTAGGCTCCAGGAAAGTGAAGAGCAACCTCCTGTGGACCTGCTGAGAGGTTTGCAGAAGTGGAGCAGCTCAGTCCCTCTGGGGAAACTGCTCGACCTCATAGGGTTAAATACAGCTGCAGCTTCACGTCCCTCCAGGTTTCATTCTGTTGGAGATTAAGGACTTAAACTGGTAGGGAAGCAGATTCAAGATGAATTACTGCTCAAAATGAGGCACAGTTGCATCTCTCTTTATTGCCACATTTATATGTAAATTATCAAAACTACAAAGGACTGTTTGCATTCAATATAAACTAATGCAAGTTCTCTGCAATTATGCATTACATACTTTCGTGGACTGTTCTTACCCCAGATCCCAACACCTAATGTAGTCTCTAATGATGAGGATGGAAATACTAATTACAATCAATATCATTGCAATGTTCATTAATGACATATCTGCATGTTATCCTGGTATTGTGCGTGCCGGGTCAAAAGACTTGGAAAATGTTCAGCACAAGCCAAATCTAACGCTGTATGAACGTGTTCTATAATAGCACATCTGGTAAATATGACAACAATAAGGCTAGGAGATGATCAATACTGAGGAAAATGTTATTAATTATTATGAGAAATTTACTTCCAAATTCTTTAAAGGCTCATCTACCACATGTAATCAACTCTTTTAAAAAGACTTTAAAAACTTTTTCACAACGGGGAAATTAACAGATATCAAACGTTTGTGTTTCCTACTGATAGTAAGCCTGATAGTAAGAAGAAGAACTGTTTGTTGTGCAGTCTAATTTAGGAACATGTCTGAGTTTATAAAGGCTAAGAAAACAAGAAATCAAGTAGGAAAAGTAGCTGCAATTTTAAAACCATCAGTTGTGAGATCAGCATATTCCACAATCAAAAACAGCTCTGTGTTGATTACGGTACATATTTGTAGCAAAGGCGAATAAATTAAAGTTCAAGCAAACTAAAACAGATTGCTTGAACTTTAACACCCAGAATTATATCCAATGTATAAGAATTTCTTTTAATCTTGAGTTTGTGTTGATTTCAAAAATGCAAAACTTGCAGGAAGTGAGTCGCCTCTTTTGTTTCAGCATCCTGTGTCCTCCAGGACTCTTATTCTTCCTGCGTCCACATCTGAGCAACGACAACACCACATCCGAATGAATTTGTTTTTGTTGTTCATGATTAAAAAAAAAAAAGTCATGTGAAGGGTAAAAGGTGTGTGCCTGTGGGAAGCAAGACTGCTGCCAGGATGATTGATGATTGCCCCCCTCCAGCCTTCCTCAGCTCTGTCCTGCATCCTGCCAGAACGCCACGGTTACTCAAGCTCTTCAAACAAACAAAAAAAATCTGAAGGGGGGAGAAACGTCTCTTCAATATGAAATACTCCAGCGGTGATATCTTTGGGAGTTTGGAGGAGAAGGCTGACCTGCCCATCAAGCAGCGAGTGGAAGATTATTTTTGGGAAGAGAGGCTGCCTCACGCTGTCACTTCAAACATTAAAAAACCCTCACCTGTTATGTGTGTGCTGCCGAGCTGATTACAGCTGCAAACTCATTTTCATCCCTGTTAGACCAACTCATTTCCATCCCCACTCTATTATGAGCGAGTGCATCCGGAGGAGGCTTCAGTCGCTGCTGTAATCTTTGCAACACTGACCTCTAGTGGCTGCTGTGGAAGCATTTAAAAAGTGTTGCACCGCCTCAACTCGTTTATATGTATACATATAAAAAATAAAAAGTCTGACAGATGAAAGATTTTTTTTTCTCCCCCTCAAATATTAAGCCTAAAGAATCCATGAGGGGCAACATCCGTTCTGCTGCATTTACATAAACTCAAATCATCCTGCCAGCAACATCCGACTCGCACCAGAGAGACAGAAGTTAATCTTTTTATTTACAAGTCTGAGGTCTGAACCGAGACAGGCAGACACAGGGGTAAACAGGATGACATGAGAGAGAGAGAGAGAGAGAGAGAGAGGTGGAGGGGATTAGTTTCTGCAGCCACCCACACAGCTCCTGACTTTCAGCGGCTGCAGGCCTCTCTCTCTCTTAAAGCAGCTGTTTGTAACTCTCAACTCATCACAAGTCGCTCGTTGAGCCCCTGGTTTTAGGTTGTGGTCCCTACAGAAAAGTACAAAGCACCACAAACCTCTCTTAAATTACAAAAGAACCAGCAAGTATCGCAGGCTTTACGTTGCAGTCGCGGTAATGGCCACTGATGGATGTCTGACCTACTTAGACCCTTTTTTCTCTCTCTCTGCACAGTAAAAGCTGACCCCAGCAGCCGGAGAAGCATTAAAGCACCTGCTTCTGGATCACTAATGATAATGATAATACTTCCATTTACTTTCTCACTGCCAAATGCAAATTGCTTTTTGAATAACTACATGGCAGCAAAAGACGATTGTGAATTGATAGCATTATTATATTGTGAATTCATTTAAAATCAATGCTGGATATATTAATTGCAGAACAAGCCAGTCATTTTCATTAGTTGTGAGACTAAAAGTCAGATGTTTATAGTAGTAAATAACTCATTGGGGTAAATGTAAGGATGTCCACTATATTAGCTCAGATATCCTCCGACAGCTCAAAAGCGAAAAGTTTATTTGGATTCATTAGCAGCAATATCCTGGCCTGCGAAGCCATTTGGAGCCAAATGGGTTACGAGTAACACACGTTTCCTTGAATGGTTGACTCAGGAAGAGTCAAGCAGCAACTCAACCAAAATGGTAAAATGATACCAGCAGTCTTGTTAATGATCCCTTTACGCTTTGAAAATCACACTAGCCAGTAATCTTGTGGCAGCAAACAGAAGTAAAAGCAGCTTCTCATTAACTGTCATTAAATATTCTTATTTGATCACTCCTAGCCGCAGTGTGTGGTCAGTGCAGTGTCACCATAAAAACTAAATTATTAAAGTTACTAATTAAAGTTAGTTATAAATAAAGAAATAAATCCGTCAGTTTCAGAACTACTGAACACTTGTGCACATGTTGCTGCTGCCGCCGCCTTAAAAATGGAAAGCTAAGACCATGAAGTGGGCCAGATTTACCTCTACATAAACAGCCAAGGTCTTGGTAAGAGCATGAGACAAGACTGAACAGATGCTTTGCTTGTAAATTTCTTGTGTGAAGTTAAATATATTTCTCTGTATTTCTGTCCAGAATGTATGTAGTTAAAAATGCATAATTTGAAAACCCAGACTGATGCATTTTTATATTTTATAAACATGCAGAAAAAGCTATAATCTGTACAAAAAGCATTTGACCAACTGCAAGGCGATGCATTCCTCAGGTCTTCTAAAGATCTTTCATGAAGAATTTCAGATACTGCTTATTTGTGGCAGACGTTTGTGGGTTGTTTTTTTTTTTTTGCTTGATGTGTCCGCTTTCTTTATTTTTCAGAGCATGCTTCATAACATTGTGTCATAATAAAGTTAGCTGGACACAAAACAAGTGAGAAGCAGCTGAAGCCCAGAGAAAATGTGGAGAAACTGAAAACCTCCAGAGCAGGAGCAGGAAGGTCTTGTTCCTTAAAGGCAGAATATGAGGGAATCATGGATTATTAAATGCCACGTGTATAAGTAAGGATCAAAACTTACAAAACACAAAGAATATAAAATAATCAAAAAAGGAAAAAAGGAACTGCTCTAATTAATATTGCACTTAATTTGATTCAGAGTTTTACAGAAGAGGATTGGGGCCACTGGAAAAAGAAAAAAAAAATTAATAATTTGAACTTTAATCTGAGAATTCTCAGATTAAAGTCAGAATTTCTTTAGTCAGTGGCCCTAATCCTCTTCCGTAGATTTTTGAACATGCTTATTTTTTGCAGTCAAGTTTCTTTTGCAAAACAACGTTTTGTGCCCTTTATACAAGCTGCCACGTTTCACTGTGACCAGCAGGGGGCAATGAACTACTAACAGTAAACGTTCTTTTAAAAGTTGCTGAGGTAATATTGTGAGTCATGCCTCTCCAGCTTTTAACCATGACACCGGTCAGTGTGAGCAGGTACAACCCAACACTTCACTAACCCTCACTCTCCACACAAACACTCATGTAGATACTGTTAGTCATTCATTTACAGTAACTGTTTGGACTCTTAAAACCCCACCATCTGCTGAACTGATTCACTACCTAATGTGACCTCTTAAACAGAAAGGTAAAATAACTCATCAGATCACTGGCTGATTTAGGAGTGATTCAACATGAGCACAGTGCTGACAGCACATAGCCAGATCTCAACCTCCAGCCAAAGCAAGTGTCAGCAGATAGCCCTCACATCCCAGAGTTATCAGCATTGTTATCAACATTTATTCTCACGAAAGCGGGTTACAATTTTCCAATAAAAACAAAACAAAATTCAGCAAACTGAATTGCTGCCAGCATTGCAAAGCCAAAGGAGACGCCCTGTCTGGCTTACTGGAAGGTATCTCAGGCACAGAAGAACAAGTGAAACTGTTCCGGGGTGAAACTTTGGACAATCTTTCCTCAGGAGCGCAAAATAATCACACTAAAGTCAAGATTAGCAAATAGTCAGCAGATGAGGTTGTGCATATTCTGTGCCAGATATTCATTAACTGTTGTGTAAGTTTAAAAAAATAGAAATTTAAATTAATTGAAATTGCTCTTTTAAGCTGAATTATTTTAAGATAAAACTCCCAATTCCCACAGTAGCATTACAAAAGGTTGCAGTCCATTGCAAAGAGATTAATTCCCTGAGGGCCTTCTTTGTGGTTCTTTTATTTCAACTATTTTGACAATTAAAAAATAGGGATCAACCTTTGAGTCAACCATTTTTGCCTCACTGTTTTCTTCACTACAAAATAGCAAAAAAGTGCACAGATTATTGCTACAATCACTCGTCAACAGGACATCAAGATAGAGTGTTTAAGGCTGAATTTTGAGATCCAGTTGGGAACTTTGGGCTCAGACACATGAGCTGTCACTCATGAAGGCCTACAGGTCAATAAGGGCTTCAAGAGGCCAAAAGAAGAGTATTATGGGAAAAAAATCAAGATGAGATTCTTAGGTTATCTTCAAAATTACACACTGAAACTCAGTCAGAGGGTAGATGACAATGGGTGGTGCTGGCGAAGTTCAACCTGAGTTAGTGACGAGAATGCAGAAACAGAACTTGCGTTGGTTATACCAGGACTTAATAGCTCTAAAACCAATTCAGGGGCATAAGCATGGTGTAGAGCCATAATACAGATATGGACTGGAAAGCAAACTATCATACCGCCATACTGCAATGTCCAAAGCCTTCAGCACTTTCGGGCCAAAACCATCCGCCCCATGTAAAAACTGTTGCGGAGCTTGTTAGCTAGCTCAGTGACCTCTAATATGTTGATGAACTCATCTTCCCAATAGTTCACAGTCTGTGCCTCCATCAGATCCTCAAAGGAGTCCTTCTAGCAGTCAATAATAACGTCAGCCAGATGATGTGGTTCTGTTGTTGTCTTCAGTGTGCATCGGGGCGGTGTGCAGCCTCGATGTGAGTCAGTTCACAGAAATGGTTCTCAACCCACAGGTCAGGAGTCAACACTTGTCTCAATGGGAGAAGTCAAGTATCTAGATGTGTTGTTCATGAGTAATGGAGCAGTAGACAACCGGGGTCGTTGCCTGGACTAATGTGGGCACTGCTTATCAGTTATAATGAAGAAAGAGCTAAAATGAGAAGTGAAGCTCTAGATTTACCAATCCGTCCATATTCAGTCACTGTGGATCAACTTCCAAAGGATCGATCCTTTAACTGATCCCTTGACGTCAGGCGCACAAGATGCCGACCCAACATCTCCATGCTGGAGGAATAAAAGCTACTTCCTGATTATAACTAACATTGGTTTTAGACGTTAAGTTGTCAATGCAACGCTCAAAATCATAAATGTATGCATGGCTTATTAAAGAAAAAGAGACGCAGCTGCTTTGCTACTAATTGTCAACACTGTGACAAGTACATAGCATGAAGGTCAGAAGAAAGTTTTAATGGGAGAGGGAAGTATGTCTGTTATTTAACTTTGACAACCTTAACATGTAGACGTGCTGGAATTAGGTCTGTTTCGGTTCAGTAAAAAAAAAAATGGCGACCCACACACCAACTCTGACAGATCATCAGTAGCAGGTAAGCTAATCAACCAGCGCTGAGTTAGATTAGCTAATGGCAGCGGTAGCTAATCTGCCACAGCGATCACTTGTTAAATATCAAGCCTAAAAACATAATATTGTAGCGGACTGAATGTTCTATTCTTTGTGTGGGAAAAGTTAAAGAGTGTTTTTTGGTGTTGGACCGTCGCGTTGTTGTCATTGGCAACGAGTCATTGTGTGGCGTAGACGACAGAGAGCAAGAAAAAAGAAGAAATAAGAGTCCGACTTGTTCTTCAACGTATTTTTTGTGCGTGTTTTTCACTTTTCTGTCATTTAGTTAACTGAATTGTTCTACGCGGATATGGATGGAATGTAAAACAAATCAGGTTTTTTTTTTATTTTTTTACCCTCCAGCGTTGTGAGCATGCGTGAAATTTCCGGACGTAAACGATAACACTCAAGCGCTCTTGGTCCATGGACAGCATAGGGGATGTACAGATCTCGCTGGAAGCATGGAAACTGTTATCTCAAGGAAAACACAATGGTTGAATGATTCCCTAGCGTTAAGTTCTAAAATGTACACACATCTTCTTTTTGTTCTTTCCAGAGTAAAACTAAACAAAGCTTAAGAACCTAACTTTGCCTGACAGAGTTACAAATTTCATTTGGCAGAACAAGCATATATGTAAGGATAAGGTTTAAGAACACTATTTTAAAAGTTTCTGATATTTTTGCCATAATAATCACATCACATTGCTCTTGAGCATCTGAACTGTATTCTAGCAGATAACATCAAGTTGCGTTCAGGCTGAGCTGATTCACAATGCATCACTTTTTGGGTCCATTTCAGCCACTGCAGTGAGCAGAAGACTTTGTCTCTAAATTACAGACATCTAACTGACTTCCAGGCAGCACTTAAAAAAAACAAAAAAGCTGGGTGCTGTAGAAGAACTATGCTACAGCAGCCAGAGAAAAAAAATTGGGTTTGCACCATGACCTGGAGACATGCAGATGGAGGCTTGAGCATGAGATAAACTGGGAGGATTAAAATACTGGACTTTTCCACAATTTTCTTCTTTTTTTTTTTTTATTGTGGAAGTAAACGCCTGCAGCTTCTCAGCAGCTCAGCAGTGATTGGGAAGCCCCAGTCAATATGAAACAAGTGTTGCAAAAAATTCATCTTCACTCAGGAGGGAAATCGTATGACAGCTGGAAAAAAAAGCAGGAAAGACTGGAGCTGATCCGGTCCAATGATGACAGGACTTCCGACAACAAAACAGATGGAAAAACACACCCATCTTACAGCACTTAGAAAAGAACATGTTCGAAGACATTTGGATAAGAAAAAGTTTCACTTTATTTCCGTTTAATGGACAGATATTTACAGACATACACAGTAACTGGTGAAAGAATCTAATTCTTTATACTTGTATGATTCAAATCAGGATATAGAATGATATCCAGAGAAGAGCAAAGTAAATGTATTCATTCTTGTTTTCTAATCCCTAATCCCACTATCTATTCACCCACTTAAAATAAATATATAAAGAGTGCAATAAAACTCTCACAGTGTTTCTTTTATACAGCATCAAAACCTGCTTCCCTAAACCATTTAAGTAAAAATTTTATATAAATACATCTCTGATATGAATTTCTTTCAGGCCTCAAACATAATTTTAGTGACAAAGCCTTTGTCATGTAAATAAGAACATAAATGGTTGGCAGCCTATTTGAGCGTTTTATTCCGTTAAGGGTCAAACTATGAGCGTTTCCTTCTTTTAGTGTGGTTCACTCCAGCAGCTCAATGTAAGTAGAATACATGGACATTCACTTCTATGCAGATGATACAATTATTTATTTATGAGACTCAATCTCGAAAAGAATTGGTAAACTCTCTTTAATATTCATCTAACCTTTTTTTAAAGGTTTTGAGCAAATTAATCAGGTGATCCTTACAGTCCAAAAGACTAAATATATATATTTTCCACACACTTGCAAAGTGCAAAAGCAGTTACTACATAAGGCGAGTCTCACTGGGGGAGAGTTACGTTTCCTGGCTTGATAATCACCTATGATGCCCATTTTTTCCCCACATGTTTTGATATAAACAAATTTGATTGCAAGAAGAGTCAGGAGAGGGGATTTTTGTATTTATAACTTTTTTGAAGCTAATGATCTTGGCTAGCGGAATTATTTTAGAGGTGAATATGTAGACTGGTAGGCTACAAATACATTCCACATTGGCATTAATAAAGTTGAAAATCCTATGAAAACTAAACCAAAGCTGGATTTTTATTTTTATTTTAAAAATCTTATTTTAACCCCCAAAATGGTTAGTCCAGAGTAACTTATTTCCTTCAGTTGAAAAATGCTGGATTCTGTATAAAGTACTGCTCTGTATTTCAGCTGAAAAGGCAAAGACTCAACCTGGCAGAGAAAAGTTGATCAACATTTTTTGCATTTTCTTTTTCTAATTCTTTCTTTTTGTTTTCTTTCTACTAATTTTTATCAGTTAGAAGAAAAGTAACATATATGTTAATGTTTATTATCGAAGTACTCATGTTTCTGTTCAAACTTAATTCCAGTGTAAATAACTCCCATTGTTTGGAAATATTGTTTTTCATTGTTATACAGAATTAACCCAAACTGCCTTTCCAGAACAAATTCAACTTAGAGTCATTACCGTCACTTAACATTTTAAACAATTTTTAAAAAACCCAGCTTGAACAAAACAGTATCACTGCTTTAATTTTTCTTTTTTTATATATATATATTTATTGATGTTTGGGGTTTTTTCAGTGCTTTATCAGTACTTTTATATCTAATATTTTTTTGCCATTTATCTGTTTGTTAGAAGAGATACTGTATCTCATTGAGCAAAAAGGCACATTGCTGGTTAAATAAAGTAAAGCAGTGTACGTACACAAACACATCACGTTTGACCTTTTGCCTACAAGAGCCTCTTTTCAGCAAAGCTCTGGTTTCAGTTCTGACGCTGAAAACCGAGGAATCAAGACTGCTCTGTTTTTGTTCTTCCTCTCTCAGATTTAGAGAATTAGGCTGTAAAAGCCCCATTTTGGGGTTCTAGTGAGAACCAGCTGTTAAATCAGTCGTTCATCTTCGTTGGATGTTGTTTCGGTTCGGTCGCTACCCAATATAAATTAGTTTGATAATTATTTCTTCTTGATTCTACCAGAGCTTAGTTCTCATTGATATTTTAATTATTTTTAGTTGAAGTGAATTTCCAATCCTGAGGAATAAATATAAATCTCATGATTTTTACTATTGATATAAAATGTAGCTCGCTGAGTTGAGCAAGTATTCATCCTTCCGGCTTGTTTTGACAGATTGTAAGACAATAATACTGGTTAGATGGGCCCAGCATCACTGGAGTAAAATATTTCCTTCCTGTTTTTAGTGTTTTAGTGTTCCTAAAAAAAAAAAACACCACTAATGAGGAGATGAGTATAACCAGCTAGGCATGATAAGGAGTTGATGAACCCTGTTTCCTGCTTTCTTGAGACAAACACTCAGACGTTCTCACAGTTAATTAACTTCAGCAACAACGGAGCGTTTCATGAGTCTCATCTCTGAGTATGCAGTCTCTCGGTGTTTCTTGTTTGTTTGTTTGTCTGGTTGCTGACTCTCAGCTGAGTTCCTCATACATGCGCGGCCTCCCGTTTCTTCTTTTGCCTCCTGCGCCTACACAGCAGAACGACCAGCAGAATCAGCAGCAGGAGGCCCAACGCGCCGCCGATGAGGCCTGCTGCCAGGGGCAGGCTGTTGCTAGCCGGCGTGTACTCCATACAGGACCAACCGCTTTCCCCCGCGTCGTTTATAGCTGCCACACAGACCTCCGCTTTGTGGTCGATCTGGTTCAACGTTGTGCTCCTTTGGTCCTCCTTCACTATCTGCTTCTCCCTACCTTTCATCGTCACAACATAAGATGTGACGTATGAAGGTGGCGCACACCAGCGAACCACTACTGCCGAGCCGTTCCAGGACACTGAGCTCAGAGTGGGACTTTCTGGATGCTGGTCGGGCAACGAGATACCCGGGCACAAGCAGCCGAAAGAGTCAGCGAGGTCCTGACAGGGGGTCTGGTTCTCATTGCATTCGTGGTAGTCGCACCACTGGAATGTTCTAGCATCTGTAGTCATAGCAGGAGTGGATACATCCTCATATATGCTGTAGTCGTCTGTGGGAAAGACGGGACCCCTGGGAGGCACTCCTGTGCCTGCAGCGGACAGCGGACAGAAACCCCTGATGGAAAACAGGCACACGATCACGAGCGGGAAGGGATGGTTCCTCATGGCAGGCGATGAGCTGGAAATAATATTAAAAAAAACAATAAAATCCATCAGCAGAGTTGGCTAGTAATGTGCAATATGTAGTACTTTGAGGAGTACTATTACTACGCTGTACTTTTTACTTTTACTTGAGCAATTTTATTACCAAGTATCGCTACTCTTGAGTAATATTTCTGGATGCTCTATCCACTGTGAGTCACTTCACTGAATGACTAACAAGCTTGTTTTAACCAAAATGCACACACACGCACACACACACACACACACACACATACACACGCACACCTGCAGCTTTTGTTGAAGTTTCATAAGCGTTATTTTGAAAGAAACTGATTTGGATCAATGTTTCTCTTGTCTCATTTTGTAATTATGTTATTTCTATGAATTCTTATAGTTTTGGTTTTTAAATAATCAAAATGTCCACATAACATTATATTTTGGTCTGTCTGATCAGATAAGCTGCTTTTTGTATATGAAATCAACTTTATCAGCTACTTTGGGTTTACGGCTATGTATTGAGTGTCTTGGAAAAGACAAAATTTCAATCCTGCACTGTTTTATCACCTGAAATCATGGCTCACGACAAAAAACTTGTGTCATGTTGTGGATATCAGTGACATAACATTATTAAAATCCAGATTAAATACTTCGAGATTTATCCTTGAAATGTGACAGAATGTGAATAAGTGAAACGGGCATCAGTGCTGTACTTTCTGCAACTTAGGTTTTGTTTATCTTGAATGAAAGAACCTGACAGAGAACAAACTGTTCTCTTACTGTTCACTGATTCATCATATTTTCGAGATTATATGACATTCAACTGAACAACTGTAACAAATTAAACCAATAATTTAACACAGGCTTGTATTATTCAACCAAATCCCAGCTGGAAGCACAAGCTATTTCACAAAGTAAAACCACGCCGTTTTGGCAAAAGCAGAAATCAAAACGAGGACACTTAATTAGCAAACTTCGTCACACGTTCCCTTGGTGATTTATAGAGTTGTTTACAGAACACTTCCAAATAATCCTCATTTGCAAAGACTTGGAGGTGCTTCAGACTAAATCAGCATTCCACGCGGTATTGCACAACTGACCCCAAATGCCTGCACGCCCCGGCAGCGAGCACAGTCTGGTCAGCTGGATCTGATTACAGGAAAAAGTTTACACAAAGCATGTACCTAAAACATGATCTGAGATGGGCTTTAGTGGAGAAATTATGTTCCAGGTTATTATGAACGTCCTCTTATTTAACTCTTCTGAATACCAGCTCACTGTCTGTTTTTGTTGCAGATTAAAGCCATTCACTCATCCAAAGTATTCCATCCGTGCAAACCAGAAGAAGAAGAAGAAGAAGACGACATGAACTTACCTGTTGCTTCAGATTGCAGCGTTGATCAGAATGTGAGTTGAGCTTCTCTGTGTGCTGCGCCTCACTTGCTCCCTCTCCTCCTCTCGCTGCCCTCTTTATGTTTCCCTCCGGCCCAACAATCACCTCCTTCTTTCTGCCTGCCTCCCCCCCTTTCACCTCCTCATTCCCGATCCTGCGACTGCAGCTCCGCCTTCCCTGCCTGCTAAACACATTTGCTTTGTCACTGAGTGACGTGCATGCTTGGTAGTGATTAAACCACAAAGCGATGTTAGTCAGATCGTCCGCTATTGCAACCAGGTTAGGTGACCCACAGAAAATCTGCTAGCATTCTTTAACCGTCTGCACATTATTCAGAGCGTGTCTCCCTTCTTAATGAGCGTTTGTTCTCCTTTTTTGGAGAGGATGATTGAATGGATTCTGAGGAATCCCCACACCAGGGCCTTGATTCATTGAGGCAAGCAGGGGAGAGGTTTTCCACCTGAATGGACGTAAAGGAAAAGAATGACCTGCAAAGTTGAAAAAAAAGTCTATTTAACAGTATTTTATTAAATGACTAGAAATAAGCCTTTATAGACTCATAATTCATTTATTTAAAAAAAAAATCTGTTCCTACAGGTGGATAATCTGTAACCTTCTTACAGTGTGCTATGTTCAGATAAATAAGGGGTGTCAAGCTCATTTTCATTTTGGGCCAAATCACGATCATGAATGCTCTTAAAGGGCCGGTTGTGCCAGAACGTATTGATAAAATCTGTTCACGAACTGTTAAAATATCAATGAATTATTCAAATTAAATTATATTACTGAACATCTTTTATATTTAGAAAATATGATGAATCAGTGAACGGTAAGAGAACAGCTTGTTCTCTGTCAGGCTCTTTCATTCAAGATAAAGAAGAGCTAAGGTTACAGAAAGTACAGCATTGATCCCTCCAGGATTTTGTGATTCGTTTTGCGATTTTTTGCAATAAAAATCAAAGTGTTTGTGGTACTAATTTGGAAATATTTGCGATATTTGAGCTTATTTATGACGGTAAATGCAAATTTTATTACTCGCTGTATAGATTGTGAAGTGTAATCTGTCATCAGTTAAGGCTGAGGCAGCTGTTAATTACAAGCACAAAGGTTTTTGACAATTTTTGAGAAAAATATGCAATAAACTCCCAACAAAAAGTGCAAAGATTTGTTGATTTTGTGTGAATTTCCACGATAATTCTCAAGAAGGACTGACTGATATAATTTGGAACTAAACAGATAAAAACTGCATTGATTTTATGGATAACATAATATTTAAACACACATCGTCTTTAGTCTAGAATCTATAGGGCCACATAAAAAGCTATGGCGGGCCGGATTTGGCCCACGGGCCTTGAGTTTGACAAATATGAGATAAATGACGGTTCTTTGAAAGCCTCATTTATCCCCATTTCAGCTGTTTCTTTGCTCTGACTCATAATGAGCATGAATCTGATTTACATGAATGGCTTCTTCTTTTGTATTTCCTATTTTTTAACCCAGAGATGTAATTCGTGACACATCATAGAAATTTCACAAGCAAACAGGAAGTCATAGATAGATAAATTCAATTTCCTTAACACTCAAGAATCAACTTGAAAAAGTAAAAAGTGTTTTAAAAAGCTCTTTATTCCTGTTAAATTTCATGTTACAATCACAAACCTGTGTGTTTTTGGGTTTATACCAACATGATGATCCATAGCTTCATTTTGTTTTAGCTCCTGTATATCCTCCTATATTTACCAACTCTGGTCTGCTTGTGTCCCTGTACACAAAAAGCAGTCACACTCCATGATACTGCCACCACCATGCTCCATCATTGTGATGGCGTACTCAAACTCAGTTTTGCATCCAACTTTGAGTTACATCTGATTCAAGCACCTTGTTTTCCAGGTTTGCAGAGTTTCCCACATGACTATGGGAAACTACAAACAAAACCTCTTGTGGAGTTCTTTTATAAAGGCCAGAATAGTGTCTAATGTTTAATAGTTGTTCTGGTGACAGATTCTCCCACCCGAGTTGTCATGTCCTTTAAACTGCCTCTCTTATAAAAACTGTTCAAACTCTTCTTTATCTCCGGTCTGATTTCCACTGATAAACCTCAGAGGTCTTCGCAGCTATTGTTATACTTAGAGTAAATTACAAACAAATGGAGTTTCTCTATTACTTAGACACAAAATATTGAGTTTTGTTATTGACCAAATACTTATTTTCCACCCTAATTTACAAGTAAATTCTCTAAAAATCCTACGTGAGTCCCTGTATTTTGTTTTCTCATTTTTCTTATTTTGAAAACCTGTTAGAAATAAATTAATATTGTCTCTTAAAGCTGAAGTGTACCATGAAAATGACATACCCCTTTCATCTTTCTAAGTAGGAGAACTTGAACTTGCACAATCTGTGTCTGACTAAATACTTTTTTGCCCCGTTATATTATTTTAAAAAAAAATAATCAAAACTTTATTTTATTTTTATTTCAGAATTATGCACCAGTTTTTATTTGGTGTAATACGTAAAATTCCGGAAAAGTTATTTTGCTGTTTGTAGTTGTAAGAAGTTTGAGGACTGTGCATAATTTCGCAAGACACTGAATATTCCAGGAAGGCAGGAAGTCCTGGATTACAAATTAAAATTATTAGACACTCTGATCAGTTTAAGATGAACGAATGCTTCAGGGTTGTGGAAAATATCAAAACCAGGCGAACTGAAGCATAATTCCTAAGAGAGTAATCACGGATATCTTTAACTCTTCCTGAGAAGACAAAGCAGAACAAGATGTGCTCATGATATAGATTAAAGGTTAAGGGAAAGAAACAGCTACTGGGATGTTTTATTATTATTATTTATTATAATTATTATTTGAAAAATGAATATACAAATCAACTTAAAGTGTCACTGTTTATCTTGTCACTCTTCTAAAACCAACTTACTTGAATATGTTTTCCCTTATTTACATTATGGTCATGTTTATTAGCTTTTCCTCCTGTATGTCTCTATAGGTGAGCAGAAAGAGAAAGGAGAGTGTTTAAGTGTGGACAGGAGGCATACATTTTCATCCAGGATATGTGTGGGTATGTGTTTATTGTGCAATATGGATTGTGTTTATCCAGTGATTGTACCTGAGTTTAATACCTTTAAACATTGGCTGCATATGTTGTCCTGAAATCACTCAGCTTACGTTTGCCACAGCTTTTAATGGAGTGAGTCAGATGTGGATTTGTGAAAACCATTCCTTCCATAATACGCCTATAAAATCCACCAGGAACAAATGTTTATAACCTTGAGGAAAAAAATATAGCGCAAATGGGAGTACTGGCAGTTTAAAGAAAATGGAAATAGGATCAGAGTGGTGGAGGGTATTTCTACGGAAATGACACAAATTACTGTATATATGAGGGACGTGTTGTTGCGCAACGTGTTGCTTCTGTTCACCGCAAACCAGCGACATCAGTTTTTCCCCGCTGAACATCTGGCCGTCTGGGATCGGGAGATTGCTTACTCCATCAGGAATGACTCCGTCAGGAATACTTTATTTTGAGTTCTGAAATGGATGCAGTCCAAAATAGGAACTACAAGGCCCAATCATGGAAAAACCAAAGGGAATTCAGGAGAAATTACACGTTTGACGTAAACCCTGCCAATTTATGCCTTTAAATCTGTGATCAGCATTTGCCTCACATGGTCTAATAAAATCCTTTTGGTGCTTTTATTTATGGGCCAAATGGGAAAAGGCAATTGTTATGAATCGTCCCCCTCGGCAAAAGCTACAAATAAATAATGTTTTTATGACATACAGCCTTCTTCCAGCTAAATACAAAGAATCAAGGCCCTGATTCTTGATAATGATGTAATAAGCTCACTAACGCACTCCAGCTAATGGACATTATGTTCTACTGCTTTGCTTCATAACAAGATTTTGTTTGAAGTAAAACAATAACCGAAGGCATAAGATTAAAATACAAGAGAGGGTCAGTATTTTTTTGCTTCCACGGAGTCATTAGTAATATGAAAACAACAGCAAGATTTCCTAACACTGATTATGAAATCCTCAAAAGAGCCTCCACAAAAGGCTTTGCAAAAACGTTGCATCATCTCTAGATATACAACAGTGCCACGGAAAAGTATTTTGTAAAGTGTCTGATTTTGCCTTCTGAACTGCTGTAACCTGTCATTGCAAAGACACGACAACATGTTGAAAGCAGTTCTAGTGCCCTGCTGTCGTTGCAGATTTATTGGTTGTAAATCCGTGATGCAAATCTCCAATTTTACCACATGCCAAAGATGTTCTACTTAGATTGACATCTGGCATCTGTGGAGGCCATCGAAGTGCAGTGAACTCATCGTCCTGTTCAAGAAACCAGCTTGAGCTTTGTGGTGTATTGTCCTTCTGAAAGGAATAGACAAGGTCAGCAGAAATGTTGAGGCAGGCGGCAGAGTTTCATGCTCAATTGGTCACCCACACCATTACGCCACCATTGATTCAAGCTGGATGAATCCAAGCATTCCTGTTTTTATGCCAAATTCAGATTCTACCATCTGAATGTTGCAGCTGAAACTGACACATCAGACCAGGCGATGTTGTCCAGTCTGTTTTCTGTGTGACTGACAGCCTCAGTTTCCTGCTGTCAGCTGACAGGACTGACGCTTAGGGCGATCTTCTGCTGTCCGTTTTGTTCCCAGAGATGGTAGTCTGCATACCTTTTTATTACAAGTCACCATTTGAGCCGAGTTATCAGTTCTCCTTTTACTTCTGAAAGTTATTTTGTTCACACAGCTGCTGCGCTCTGATTGTTTTCTCTTCTTTGGAACATTTTTCCTAAGATGGCAGAACATCTACAGTTTCTGGAATACTGGCAGCAGCCCATCTGGCATCAGTAACCATGCATTCAGACACTTTAAACCACATAGAGAATTAGTGTACACATGTACAACAAATAAAAACAACAAAAATCATTTTTGAGAACACAATTTTTAAAACTGAATAAATAGATAGATAAAAAATTAAGATTCCACTTGATGTTGCGACATGGTTTTTATTGGGGTTTCTGTGTTTATTCTGGGTTAAAATGATAAAAACACATCAGAGTTTTTAATGTTTTTATGTTGTCTTGTCATTTATGTAAGAAACTTTATTCTTGGAGGGGAAAACATTCGTAATGTAGTTTTTTTAGACGAAACAAGGACGTTGCTGTGAGTTTAATTGCAGCGGAGGCTTTTATTATAAAGACTGTATTTGAGTGGAGGCCTAGGACGCCACCTACAGGACAGTGTAGACATAACATCTCATTTTGGTTCCTCTTTTTCATTATTTTATATACATGTCCTATGGTGTGTAGGAAAATATTGCTGTAAACCATACTCATGAGCTAAAAATGCTACGAACATTTCCAGAGAGCATTTTTTAGTTCCTAATGTCTCATATAAATAATTAAAAGGTTGTTTTTGCTGAATAGCTGTTTGGGGAGTTTATTCCTAAATTAGGAGGTTATTCCTAAACAGGTGAGTGTTTGTGTGAGTAGAAAAAATAGGTTCGCACCATAATGTCACCACTAATGTTTCCTCCTGACTTGAAGCGGTAGCTGCGCCTTTAAGTCTTCACTCAGGGACCAAACTCACAAGCTCAACCTTTTGTTTCGTCATAAAGACGCGACAGGCCTCTGAGTGCAAATCTGGAAATGGGCGAGTCGTCGTGGAGGGCCGCAGTATTTAAAGTATCCGAAGAATAAAAGATGGGTTTCATTGCCGCCTGGAGGGCCTGATTCCCGGGTTTCTGTCGCCTCGCAGCTCCCACCGCCTCATCGCGTCCTTGTTTGTCTGCAGGCGGATGTTGAGGAGCGGAGTGTCGCATCTTCTGTTTTTTTTTCTCTGCCGCGTCTGGCTCACAGCTCGGTAAACAGATGTAACCGGATCAATTCATGCCCTCACACCTTTCAGCTACAAGATCCTGTGCAGTTTAAAGCCTTCAGAACATCAGAACAGCGGATAAATCGCAGCCAATGACGTCCCGGAGGACAGAGTACGCAGCTAGCCTGGACACCTCTGCATCCAGCGCGGGGAGCCGCAAGCAGAGCATCATCAACATCCCCGACAGGATGGAGCCCTGCTACGACCGCAAAGCGGACACCAAGGGCGGGTACGGAGCCTCTCAGGGCGGCGGCGTGACGGTAACCTCGCTGAAATCCCGCCTGGCCCCGACGATCCAGACCGCCATGTCCGCCGCCGTGGACACGCTGCTGGGAGAGGTGGTGGTCGTGCTGAACGAGACCCAGCAGGAGCTGCTGCACAAGGAGCAGGAGAACCAGAGGCTCAAGGTGCGGCTGGAGGTCTCCGAGAGGGAGCTGAAGACCCTGCAGGAGTGTCTGTGCAGCGCCCAGAAGCTCATAGACCAGCTGCAGGTCTCCTACACGGGCCCCCAGCAGATCGGCCAGTCGGTGTTTGGCCCCTCACTCTCTTCCCTGGCTTCTCTGACCCCAGGCTTGGACCGAGACCACCAGAACCCCAGGAACGTGAACGGAGCAGGCGTGGATTTGGGTCTGGGCGGCTCCGTGGATGAATCCCTGCATGGCTTCGAGCCGAGAGATGAATACAAAATGTGCCATCTTTCGATCCAGCCAGACGGATCCGTGACGAACCACACTCTGGACTCGTTTTCCTCCAGCTCCTCTCACATGTGCTCAGACACCAGAGGAGCGGGTAAGTCCACAATCTCTGCCGCATTCATTCATATTTCATGCTTTAAAAACAAAACAAATATGGAGGGTATAAAAGTGCATCATCTAAAATATTAACTTTGCTAGGCCTGTCACGATAACAGATTTTGCTAAACGATAAATTGCCCCAGAAGTTTTTTTTTGCGATAAACGATAATGTTGTTTTGAGACTATATTCAAGCAATATAATGGTAATGACAGAATAATAATAATAGCTCAAAGATCAATAAACTTTACATTCTGATTAACTTTTAACACTGGAACTGGAACTTTAAATATCATCCAAAACAAACAAATTAAACAGCAGAAACAACAAATACAGTCTTTGTAAACAAAATTGTCCTTCAAGAAAGGGCTAGTTGGGACCAAAACACCAAACTGAAGACTTTTGTCATCCAGTTTTTGGTTGAAAAGAGAAAAACAATAAATTATACAGATGGAAATTTTTAAGTTTGTTTTAATTTATAACTCGATTAATTGCTTATTGTGACAGGTAATACAAGCGCAAGGTTTTGAGATACAGTTAAACTGCAGTTATTGTATCCTTACCTGAATTATATTTCAAATTATTTTGATACAACCAAGAAGTTTAGGTCTGATAGGGAATGAGAGAAACCATTTTGAGATTATTGACTAGGAACAAATAATCTGTTTACATTTCTTTTTCCAAATGTCATGTCAAATTATTTATATCTTTATGTATTTCAATAGAAAACCCCTTAGTATTAGAGCAGTTACACCCTTATGTTACAGCCAGCTTTTTGGATGTTTTCACTGTTATTTTTACTTTATTTTTGATTAAAAGAACCAAGTATTTGAGGTTGGAGGGCCTCTGGATCATTTCCCTAACCATTAGTTCCCTCCACAGATTATCTCTAATTTAAATCTGGACTCTGGTTTGGTCACCTAAACCAGTATTATTACGTTCAGTCAGAAGAAACATCAGGGTTAAATTAGGAGATTACTTTAAACCTAGATTTCCCAAGGGTATGAATAATCTGGATTTAACTATAATGTCTGGACATAATGTGGCAAGCTTATTGCCCTGTTACCTTTATTTAAAGAAATAATTAGACCATTTCTGCAAACAGAGTTCCTAATGCAACTGCAATACAATTCTTATTTTAACCAAACAAGATGATACAATAAAACCATCATCACACTAAAATGAATTTCACGCCTTGTAGTCATAAGTATTATGGCAACAAAACCTGATTGTGATAAAAACATGATCACAATCTCATTATTTAAAGAAAATTACAGATTGAAGCTGTTACAGTAACACAACAAGCTTGAGTTTTTATATATAAGCTGCCTTTAAAGCAAAACAGGTCTAAGTTATTTCAATGTATTTACACAATTAGGCTGTTAACCTAACAAGACAAGTTCAGGCTCTGGTGAAATTAGATTAGATGTGAGGATTTATTACAAAGCCTCTGTTCATACCTTTTCTTTCTTCTTTGACCTGAAGATGACCGGCAGCCTCAGGGTCCCAGTGGAGGATCCAGATTTGAGATAAAAGAGGAGCAGGGGCCACCGTCAGGTTCTGGTCAGCCCAATAGGAAGGACAGCCAGGTTGGGGACGAAGACGGCTCGTCCCTTAATGTGGGGGACATTGCTTATGGTCAGGTTGGAGGTGAAGGAGGAACTCTGCGTTCTTTCTCCAACCCGCTACGTCACCAAAGACTCATGCGGGAGTGTGGCGGTGCCTTGCAGCAGCAGCAGGGAAGTCTTGATGGACAGAAACCTTTGTCAAGGACTTTTGGAGCAAGCAGAGGTGCCACTATTTCACCAGGCAGAGCCGAGGAGCCTGCGGGGCCGTCGGCCCCCGACACCTCCGGGGAGCCCTCGGCGGACCGGCCTCACCACTGCTTGGAGTGCGGCAAGACCTTCCGTCTGATCTCCAGCCTGAAGAAGCACATCCGCATCCACACGGGCGAGAAGCCGTACCCGTGCACGGTGTGTGGCCGCCGCTTCCGTGAGTCCGGGGCGCTCAAAACGCACCTGCGCATTCACACCGGCGAGAAGCCCTACTCGTGCTCCGAATGCGGCAACTGCTTCCGCCACCTGGACGGTCTGCGCAAGCACCGGCGCACGCACACGGGCGAGAAGCCCTACGTGTGCGCCATCTGCGGGAAGCGCCTGAGTCGCCTGCAGCACCTCAAACACCACCAGCTCATCCACACCGGGGAGAGGCCCTGCTGCTGCCCCTTCTGCAACCGCACCTTCAAGGAGCCCGCGGCGCTGCGCAAGCACGTCCGGACGCACCGCGACGAGGGCGGCCACATGGGCATCGGCCCCAGCGAGGAGACGGACCCAGACGCCATGGACGACATCAATAACCTCCATCCCGCAGCTCCCTCTCCTCAGATGCGGTTCGGGGAATGGGGGGCGGAGGAGGAGGAGGACGGCTCGGTTGCAGACTGTTAGGGATGAGCGGAGAAGTGGTGACTTTTGTTTTTGTTTGTTTGTCTTTGAAGTACAAACAAAGCATGACAGATAACACTAACGCATTTCTGTTCCACACTACCACTTTAGCACCCTAAAATTTAATTTTTATGTATTTTACTTTAAAATGTCAATTTTTCCAAAGCCTTCTGTTTGAGTAGTTGAAACAAAGTTGTTGTTTCTACACACAAATACTCTAAAAAATGTTCCTGTTGGCAGAAATGGAACCACCAGATAGGTTCATGGAGGAGACACAACATTATAAATCAACTTTAGATGTCACCTTTAAAAGTAATCAGCTTTTACAAAACTGCATGTCTTCAACAAAATCAAATTTAGAAATGTTGGAACTGACATGAATTCACTTCAAGATTCAATTTAAGGTCAAAAGAGAACTGGAGGTCGACTGTGTCATATTTCACCCACATATTTATATTGGTTTGAAGAAAATTAGGAAGTTTCAAATATGCTTATAGGTCAGATGTTTGCCAACACTTATGAGCATAACAATAATTATTTTTTGCCTTTTTATCTATTCTCAAAATTTTAAAAGGAATCTTTTTCCTGCTGAAACATCCCACCATTTTTGATTTAATTATAATCAGGAGGTAGAACTCATTATTAGTACTGGATAATAAATCAATAAAATATATTACAATGGGCATGTGATCAAAATCAATAAATACGTCTGCTAGATGTTAAGTAATTTCACTGCACTGCATTCTGGGGGATGTAGGCAAAGGAAAGGATTTAACTTCTCAACCTCTCACGGATATTTGTGGGATACCTAGCAACTCACTCATTCTTTGGTTACCTAGCAACTCACTCACTCTTTGGTTACCTTGCAACAAACAGCAGCAGTTTCAAGTTTGGTGCCTCAGAACTGCTTAAAAATACCCAAAACAACGACAGAGTGAAGGGAAAACATGAGTACAACAGCTTGAAAGAAAGTTATGGATAAAACAGGAAAGGATTTGTTCGAGTGTTTCTATGTTTGAAACAATCACCTCTTTGACTCCTCCACACCATTTGTGTAACTGTGTACAGATATTTGTCTCATTTTACCATTAAAACCTTTCTCTAGGAACTGTTCCAGGAGTTTCCAGGTCATGGCAGTCTTGAACTTCTGGAAGATCCCAACCAATCAGTGATGGTTAAAACCTGGACATAATTTGGCGTTTCAGCAGGACAAGGACTCTAAACACATCCAGTCTGGTTTTAGATTGGATTCTTCTGTGTGTGTGTCTCTGTGAAACAAATCTTTCTCCAGGCTGTAGGCATCCACCTGAGAGATTTATCCACTTTTTGCTTTTGAATCACTGTTTGGGGTTATTGAACATATCTTAGTATTTAAGGAATATAAACTGAGACAATATGAAAAAGTAAGGATTTAGACAAAAATCCATCTGTAAAATAGATTTTTGTCACCTAATTAATTAAAACAATACAGAAAAACAAACATCAGCACACGCCCATACCCAGTTCGAACCCATTGTTTTAATCATCTTTATAACTCACTCCATGCATTTTTTCAGCTTCTTGCCAATATTTCAACAAAGCCTTTCTGTTCTAGGATTAGTTTCACTGTTATCAGCTGGTTCTTCACCTCCTCACACCTCTTCTAAATGTTTCTGTATATAGATGAAATGAGCTTTGTTTGGTTTTAACTGGGTCTCTCTTTGTAGATAAACGTTCTCGTGCAACAATGACGTACAGCTGTAACGTGATTTATGATTTTAGGACGTCAAAATGTGATGTAAATACTTGACCTTTGAGCGTTTTCATAAAAGGCTGTTGGGGCACTAAGCTTTGAGCTACACGTTGGTGTTATTTGACATATATACCAATATAATCTCCAACTATATATAACGGTATGGTTACTCTCAAAGCCATTGAAACATATTAGATGATGTATATCCAAGACTTCACATGCTAAAGTGGTTTATGCCCCAGATAATCAATTTTATTTGACTTTCCAGAAGGACCTCCGCATGTAGGTTAAAGATTGCCATTGCTCTTAAAAAGTCAATGAAATGAGTGAAGTTTTATATGCTTTTGTGGACTACAAAAATAAATAAAATCACTATCAGCTTTTTTAGGTTCTGTAAATATGATTATGTTAAAGGACTGTGTTTGTACTTATTGTCTTGCTGTGTTTTTTTTGTTTGTTTTTCAAAAATGTTTAAGTATCGATCAATTTAGACAAAAAGAGTGCATCCAAACCTGGAGGCCTAATAATACGTCTCTTTTCTCAATTCTGACAAGATGCCTACATATACTTATGTTTTTTTCCCCCCAACATCTTCAGTTTTCTAAAGGACACAAATTGAACAATAGTCATTCAATCATATATTTTTCTTTTATTAATTAGTCTTCTCTTTGAAAGTTTACAAATGTATCCTTTTCTCTTTTAAAATCTAAAACTCCACTGCGAACTGCGAGTGGTGTTTCAGGTCCAGACTTCGCTCTAGATGGCTCCTGGGTTTTTCTTGAACATCCTAGCCAGTTTCCTTTCTTAGAAAATTTGAATCAGAAGGTTGGAAGTTGGAACCAACTGGATATTCTTGCAAGAATATGATCCCGAGTGTCATGGCCATCTTAAGAAATTTAACAAAAAAAACTACATATGTATGATCGTGCTTTTAAAATTTCTTGTTTTAGATCGTGCAATCAACCTAACCTACATTTATTAGCCTCTAACCAGTAGGAGTGTAAGTAAGTAAATCTGATTCAATTCATGACCTGTTAAATTGAAGTTGATTTTCTTGAAAGAACAAGTTTCTCCTTGTGGTGGAGCCAAAGGACCATTAGATTCCTGCAAGTTTACGATTTGGAAGACGGTGAACTCTCCACATTAACATGAAACTAGAATGCAGCCTAATGTGTGGCACAAAGGCAAACTGATGGGCCATTAAGTACAAGAAAATAACATTAGATTTAAGTATAGAACATTCTTTATTAATTATCAGTCTTAATAGTACACATTTTATACACAGTAAATTAACATTTGAACAACTGCCATTGTCATTAATCACGACAATGAAACACAAATAAAGTATTGTAAATGCAGTTATTTAAAAGTGCAAGAAATAAATAATCTTTATTACAAAAATTAGAACCGGTCCATAAAATGCATTTTAAATCTATGTATTTTCCAGACACACAGTGCCATTTTTGCAATAACGTGCAGCATAAATAAAATTACCTACATTTTGCTTTCAGCTCATCATTACAATAATGCTTCTAATTATGCTACGAGCTACAGTTATTAGTAGCGTTTGATTGAGAAGTACTTTGTATCATGAGTACAGCAGATGCGCAGTTCCCCCCTGTGTTTGCTAATTTCTGCTGCTAGTCTGAAGGAGCTGAGTTGGGAAAGCCACATAGGAGGAGTGATCTGATTACCTCCGGAGATTCAAGGATTCCTCAGATGTGCATCAAAAAGTAAAAGCAACACTCTGGTTATGTTTTTAATGAGACTTTGACATTATAACATAATATAAAGCTCAAAAAAAGTTAATTTTATATAATACTTTCACCTCCTTTTGAATTTAAAATATTTTTATTCAAGGAAAAAATAAATCCAGAGCCATCCTATCATTTCGTCCTTTCTGTTTTGGAAGCTATCTGGTAAATCTCAGAGGATGTAGAAAAAAAATCCTGTTTTTTCACCTAAACTAGACATTGACTTTCACAAGTTGGCTATTTTTTTTTATTTCAATGCATAAATGCACTACTTTTAGCAGCAGGATACGTGTTTGCTCATATTCTGTGTTTCAGGTTGCCATGTAAAACCTTTAATATGTCCAAAAGGTTCAGCTGGTGCATCATCTTCAGTTACCTCAAGCTGCTTTACCATCTGGCTTTGCAGAACGACTGTTTGCCTTTTTTTTTTTTCTCTCATCTTGTGGTGCATTCAGTACCCTTTAAGTCTTTGTTTTCAGGGATGGAAATCATTAAATTGTACCAACAAATATTCAGGATTGGCTCCTGACTGACCCACAATGTGTTTACACTCTGCGTGTTGGGGTGTGTGGGTGTGTGTGTATCTTGGCAGCCAATGACGCTGCTACGGCGAGCAACTCTGCAGAGAAATGTGAGCGCAGCCTGTGAACTCTCTGCAGACCCATGCAGTCATTTCCTCGGCGACTGAAAGTCAACACTCTCACTTTTTAAAAGCGGAAGTGACTCACTTGTTTTTCTTTTGTGTCCCTTTGTTTGCCCGAGGCGCCTGCAGTCCTGAGATTGGTGTGTTCTTAGCTTTTTTATTTTTTATTTGCCAGCCTTTTTCCAGCTGAGAAACACAGCTGAGTGTGTCTCTCAGATGAGTTTGGCTCTGATGACAGTACGGTGTCACAATTACAGTCTGCTTCAGTGAGAGTGCATCCCTGTAGGCTTGGCTGTTATTTAGTTGTGTGGACTCATGATGTTACACTGTAATTTGCAGCAGCTTTGGAAATATCTCAGCTGGCAGCTCTGGTAGAACTGCAGATGCTTGTACTTGTAGCAATGAGTAGGTTTCATAATCTCTATGCTATTCGTTGATCCTCTCATTAATTTTACGACAAAACAGTCACGGAGTGTGGAAACTGGAAAGAGGATGGCACAAATGCAAACTCTCTAGACATGGACATCCACCCACATTGTAGCCTTCGAGGCTCATAGTGACTCTGGAGGAGCTGTAAGGATTTATAAGCTCTGTGGACAGAACAGCTGTTAATAGTGCTCTCCACCGATCTGCTCATTTTGGAAGAGTGTCGATAAAAAAAAGACGATACTGCAAGAAAGTCATCAGAAATCTGATTTACTGTTTTCTAAAAGTCATACAGTGAAGACAGCAAATGTGTGGAAGAAAACACTCTGACCAGAGGAGACCAGAATGAGTTGTGGAGGATAGACGGAGCTCAATTCCTAGAGGAAAACCTGTTAGAGACTTAACACTGGTCAAGGACTGGTTCAGATCATAATGATTTAATTTATTGAAATATTCCTTTCACTATTACGCAGCCATCTCTAGTTTGGACTTTTAAAGCAAGTCGGGATGGATTGGTAGTTCTTCAGGAGAAAATCTGGCCCTACCATCTAATGTTGTTACTGAAATCGATACTCCACTCCAGCCAAACGACAATTTTCCAGACTTTAACTGTCCAGTTTTGGCAAACTTCTATGAACCGTAGCTCATTTAATGTTCTTAGTTGAGACAGATTACTGTGACTACTAAATGAAAAGACTGATGAAGTACAACAAAGGTAAGAGCAAGCCAGGTGCAAAAGTCAGAGCATACCAATATCCCCATAATGCGAGAATGGGCACTAAACTCCAGTGAGAAACAAAGATGCTGAGATCATGACTTAGTTGGAAACCCTGGAGACTTTTGAAGATCTACTTGTGAGTAGCTGGAATACACACCAGCTACTGTGATTCTTGTGATAACTGATTGCAAGACAAAGTACAACAACAGCTACAAGTATCAGTGTCTCCTATTACAGTGAATGCTGGAAGCTAAAATCAAGGCAACATGGAGAGTCAAACACCAGTGAAGAAATACTCCAACCTGTCCAAACCAGAGGCTCTACAGGCTGCCAAGAGACTCCTCAGAGCTCTGGCCTGCTGCCTCAAGAGATGCACAGGAGAATCACAGCCAGGACAATAAACACAATGTTCTCCCCTCCAACATCAAGGATGATTTCTCAGTGGCAGTGAAACAACATGAGATCTACGCAGAGTTAAGACTGAACAGCACAGGAAAAGCAAATGAGAGAAATAGAAATCACCCGACACCAACTGGAGAAACTGAAAGCTCAATCTCCCAGAGCTACTGGATTGTCAAGCATGAGTTGGTGCCGCACCACGATCTGATCTAACGCACTTATCTGGCTTTAAAAAACTCTCAGCTCCCAATGAACTCTAGGCAGCACAAGTCGAACAATCCTGATCATGACTGTTCAATAAAAAAGGGCGATCCCATCCAACTACTCATCAATAATCTGTCTCTGTACTACACTGAAGCTCCTGTCAGCATATAAAGCTGCAAATATGAGCGGCCGCATGTCTTCAATAGACTTGAGGAGGAAATGGAGAAGTTCCAGTGACGAATAGGCAAGAAAAATCCTGAAATGAGCGCAATGTATGATGTAAATCTCGAGTTTCCATTCTTCTTCAGTACAGCATGATTCATTTTGTGAAGTCGGATTCTCATTTTGAATTTAAGCACATATTTAGGTAGTCTACAGCTTCTAGGTTTGGATATGCCATATGCCATATTCTTAAATGTCATGGATGTAACTTTATTTGTCCTTTCTTTTTATATTTCTCTTTCAAACACTCAGACTTTCTGGACATCTTTTAAATTCACAGCATCTTGGTTGATCAGGAAATCTGAAGTCCAGTCATCCCAGAGCATATGAGGCTCTGATCATTTAGCCCAGCAACTAAATGACAGTTCACAACTTCAGATTCATTTTAATGTATTTAAAATCCGGTAGAGAGCTGGTACAACATGTCCTGTGTTTATGTGTAGGGCAAAGCCTCCAGTGTTTCTTGGATCCCAGCTGGGGATCTGCTGTCGCGCTCCTAGATTTCCAGACATGTATGAACCTCGACAGAAAGGTGCATCAAGTCATAAATCTGGGGCTGACGACAGTTTTTGTGAGTCAGAGTGACACAGACAAATGTGCAGCTGTGATCTGCGGAGCGGGGGTCTGCGAGGGAGGAGGAGGAGGTCCTGGGAGGAAGAGCCAACAAGGAAAGCGCCTGGCCTGCCTGCAGCGAGCTTTCTCCAGATAGGATTGGCTCCCTCGCTTTCACCTCTCCTCCGTCTCCTCCCTTCTTTCTCTCCCAAACCCTCATACGCACCAGTCCTCGCCAACTCTCCAACGCAGCACGGCGAAAAGACGGAAGGGAAGACCGAGGAGACGCCGCAGCAAACTTTTTTTGGACCAACGGGAAACTTCCGAGGATGGCAAACGTGGCAGTTTTGCAGGCGGACCACCTGGATACGCGAAGGGAGTAACTTTTTTCTCTTTCCTAAAGAAGAAAACAGAAACCAGGACGCGCTTCTTCTTCTTCTTCTTCTTCTTGTTCTCCTTCTTCTGTTTTTTTTTTTTTTTTTTTTTTTGAGTCCACCGCATGAGACGTCCAAGTTCCCCCCCTGGATAACAAAGCGGGATTCCTCTGAGCTGGAGCCGAAGCCGAAGCCAGCAGATTTCATGCCCTCGGGTCTCTGCGCGGGGCAGTGAAGGATGCCAGGATGCCCTGCCTGATGATCTCCCGTCTGCTCGTCATCTGGCTGAGCGTCCACAGGCTGGTGTGGTGCTCGGAGCGCGCCTCGGCACGGGAGCGCTTCAAGGTGGTCATCGCGCCACTCATCTGCAAGCGGATCTGCCTGAAGGGCCAGTGCCAGGATAGGTGCGAGCAGGGCAACAACACCACGCTGATCGCAGAGAACGGCCAGGGCGCCGACACGCTCATCGGACAGGGCTTCAGGGTTGGTGAGTGAGTGGAACAATGCCGTATTATTTCCTCCGGAGGGAGGGGAGACGTGAATAGGCCTCTGGGCTGACCTCCGAGTTTTAAAGGCTGCGGTGGCTTCCAGGCAGACCTTATAAAAATACCATGGACAGTGAAAATGCTAATTACAGCCATGGAACTCCATAAAATAGCCTAATTGGGCAGAATGATTTACCCTGGCAATCCGAGTTTAATGGGATTATGGCAAGGCTGCACCCAGAACTGTAACCTAACAAAACATAGATGTATTTTATACAGACCTATAACTTTTAAACCAGGTAATCAGTTAGATACTCTTGGGTAAGCTGTATGCATTTTTATTTCTGTAGCAGTGAGTGGGAAAAGTGGAGTGTTTTCAAAATTGTATATGTACGGTTTTTTATTTTTTTAGGTCTTGTCAGTTGACAGCCACAAACCACACGGCCTTTTATTAGGATTTTACAGGACAGACCACCAGAACGTAGTCCAGAATTGCAAAGTAGAAGGAAAAATCTGCGTTTTTAAGAGGTGGTTTTTTTATTATCTTGTATTCAGATCAATTTAAACAATATTCAGTTTAACCAATTCCCTTTAGAGGTAATCGAATAAATAACTAAAGCCTACCTGTGTCTAAATCCAGTAAACTGTGAAGGAATCAGAGGAAAATGGGGAACACCCCAGACAGATCAGAGATGAAATTGTGGAGATGCTTTAAGCTGGGTCATATCAAAGCTTTGGAGATCTCACAGGGTGCTGTTCAATTCATTATATTAAAAACTGAGAGTGTGGCTTGAGTGTGGCTTCACTCACGTAAACTGACTGGCTGAGTGAGAAGAGCAATAATCACAGAAATAAACCGGAGTTCTGCATCTCAGGTGGGAAAGTCTGTTAGCTGAAGAACTATTAGCTGATCCACAAATCTGGTCTTTCTGGAGAAGTGGCAAGAAGAAAACCATTGTTGGAAAAAAACATTAAAAAATTCAGTTTGACGTTTTCTGCGTACAGACGAAACCAAAATCAAACTTCACTCTGAACACTGCTTGACCGCTATGAGACATGGGAGACTTTTCTTCTGCTGGATCAGGGGAGCTTGTTAATGTTGACGAGAAACATCCATGAAGCTAAATACAGGACTGCCCTGAAAGAAAACCGTCAAGAAACACGGAAAACCTTCCAGGTTGACAACAAACTAAAACATACAGCCAGAGCGAAAAACAAAAAAAAATATTTATGTGTTGGATTGGTCCAGTCAATCCAACACTCAAACCAACATTCAAATAAAAAAATTGTCCCAAGACATAAACTAACATGTTGAGATGTTCTCCATCCATTGTGACTGGAGTTGAGATATTTTGCTTTGATGAAAACTTCAGTCTCTCCTATCAAACGCTACATGTTTGATAGTAGATGGTTCTAAAATGTATAGACTCAGGTGTGCTGAATGCAAATTTACCACACATTTTTCAGACTTTAATTTATTTTTATTTTTTATTCACCAATTAGTGTCTATACAGCGAACATTACAGACTGACAAGAAGCAAAAAGGGGGTTTAGCTCTACAAAATAATTAACCGCTTAATAGAACAAATAACAGCAATGAAAATAAAATAACCAAACAAGAAGGTATACATCCAAATGGATACATTCAAAACAAAACACAGAACATAATCAATTGGTGTCACAACAAAAACAATAAAATTATTTAGCATATATATTAGAATATACTTTCTTTTTTTTTTTTTAAATCTTGGCAGCTATTTTCTCATTTCAGGCCTTCTACAATTTTCCTTCCATCTCTTAATTATATAATTGTTTATGACAAAAAGGTCTTGATAAACAAAAAATTAATATGGTCATTTATTAGACCTGTAATAGAAAGGCAGAATCATAGGGGAGCATTCAATATACTAAATTACATGACTTCAGATATCCATACCAAATTTTCCTGAACGTGTCCTCACAACAAATCAGTCAGTTTTATTTATAGATGACCTTTTATGCACTAAGATGTAACACAGGGAGGTTTAAATGCAGGAAACAATTAACAATTGTAACAGAAAATGCTAAAATAAGCAAATGAACTAATTGGAAGTAAGCAAAGGTACCAAATACCATCAAAGGGAAAATACAATACTCCCTTTTTAAATTGTGATATTTTATTAATTAGAGCACAATAAAACTGATATGTCTTTACCATTTCAATATTAAGTGAAACTATACTTTTGAGGAGTGTACAAAAATGCAAAACAAGTTTTATAATGTTGTTGATCAAATTAAGTGACGCAAAAATGTTTCAATACGACTCCCTTGAAAAATAGGTTTTTAATCTCAGTGGGTTTTTACCCAAATACAGGTTAAATTAAATAAAATAAAAAGAGAAAAGTGCTTGATTAAATGATTGTCAGCAAGTGTGACTGCTGCAGGGCTTTGTTAGCACAATACCAAGAGGGAAAGACAACAGCAATGACATTGAATTTAATTGTTGCTGTCTGTCAACATGGGACGGGTTATGAGGTCTTTGTCAAGCTATTTAAATTCTCCAGAGAAAAAACATTTTTTAACATTTAGAAGAGTTGCCAGTCTTCATAGAAATTAATGTCCCAGCAAATTTCATTTCAAAGTCAGACTGTGTAAAAAATTGCAAATAGCTCAACTTTATTGCACGAGTCATGAGAGTAAAATTAGAACAAGGCTGGCCAACAGTGTCTCGCATGCATTTGTAGCTAATGGATTACTGTGTTTGCTCAGGTCATGTTTGTCTCCTATGAAAATTTGTTTGATGATCTAAAACATTTAAACATGACAACAACAAAAAAAGCATTAACGGAAATAAGTACTGGGTTTTTCAAAGGGCGCCGATCCTCCTGAAAAACAAACATGCATTAATGTGATTAAACTAATTCCTCCAATCAACTCAAGTTACTTGACTCAATCTCTTTTACTTAGCAAGAGACTAAGATGAGGTGTGGTGGGCTTTACCTTGTACTTAAACGCTGTAAAATATTCCCACGTTGCACTTTAATTAGTGAGGCTCATTACATGGAACATAATGTTCTCTACAGATCTATATTTTCTCCTTCCCCCTGACTCCAATCTCTGGTTGGCATAGGTGGAGCCCTTTATTTTATTTTATTTTATTTATTTTATTTATTTTATTTTGTGTATCAGATCAGAGTTGGTGGTGCCTACGAGTCTACATCGATCTCACACCCAAAGAACTTCATTCAACGTCCCAAACTCTCGTTCAACGTGAATCTTCAATCAAGAAGAGAATCCCTGCAGTCAGCCAGAAAATAAAATAAAATAAGATATTTTCTCAAATAAGCTGCATTGCTAGCTCTAGTTCAACAGATAAAAGTGTGCTTCTCTTTCAGCAGCATGATTTAATAGCTGCTCGTGTTAACTCCGCCTGTGCTTTTTCAATCCATGCAGGTTTGTGTTGGAATTTTTAGGGAGAAGAGAAACGGGTGCTGGCAACAGCAGCATAAATATGATATACTTTATGACTGCGGTGCTATTGAAGTCCGCTGACTCCTGCTCGGAGCGCCATGACGCCGTTCTTCCTCTCTGATGCCGTTCAGAGTCAGAAAGTTGGCTCAGGATACGGTTTTCCCTCTTCTGCCCAGTTTCCATGTGATGCATCACGTTCTGGAGCTGCTGTGTCCAATACACAAAAAGAGGCATATCGGATTCCTGGAATACCTCACAGCGCCTCTGGATCACGGTCCCATCATACAGTCCCCTACATTTTCCCAGTCAAAGTATCTGAAAAGTTCCCTGCTGGGTTTGGTGAAGGGATGGATGGAGGGTTTGACTTTGGTGCTGGAATGTGGTGGAAATTTCTCCCTCCTGTGTCAAAACGGCCATTGCTACAGCAATGCAGACTTTCCCATATTCGTGCAGTTCAGATCTGCGTTTTCTGCATTCGGTCTGAGATGCATGTTTTCCTGTCTGTGCTCCTTTATGCACCAGGAGTTTCACTTTGTATAAAATGTAGAAGATGCCAGCATAAGAATGTGGTTGAAAACAACAGGACAGCAAACTCAGGTTGTGGTTTGAACAGCTGCAGGACATATCGGTGTTGGCAGAGGTTACAGCTTCCTATCAGGAATGCACTGAATTTTTAAAAAAAAAACTGAGTGAGGCTTGAAAAAGATCTGATTTACAGCTTCAACCTGTGAATGTTAGAGATTTTTTTTTTTAGGCTAAATACCGCATGTGACTTAGTGACTGATCTGAGTTATCGTCCAAAGTCCATGGTTTTCTCTGGACAATTTAAAAAAAAAACAAAAAAACATCGTCTCTAGAGTGAGATGTTGCATAAAACACTCTGTGTTCGTCTGTAAAAAAAATCATGAGGCGCTGTAACTCAACAAACTTTGACAGGATCACACAAGGTAATAAAATGTGCAATTTTTCTGACAAATTAGGATTTATTCCTAAACTAAACACGATTTGATTCCAAGACTTTATTGAGCAGAAAGCAAACAAATAAATGAAAAAATAAATAAAATGCAAGGAAAAAAAGCTTAGGTATTCCACAAAGTAGAGGGGAATAGTGGGATCAGCTGATGAAGAGTGCACGCCTTCACCAAATAAGTAACATGTGAAGCAAATCAGTCACATGGATACAAAAACATCTGGGAAAAAAGAGAGGCGGCATCTGGTTGAATTCCAGTGACATTTACATTAGTACTGTTATAAGCTGTGCAGTTAATAAAAAATTCACTTCAAGTTTCAATTTTAAAGCCAAACAATCAACAAACAGTCTAATCAATAACTTACTCTTATTTTTACAGTATTATTAGCAGTTGTGGCTTTTGATATGAGCCTTTCATTTATTTCTCATCTTTATGCATTGTATTATTTTATTGTGAAGCATTTAGGGATTTTTATGTTTTGAAAGGTGCCATTTAAAAACAGTTTTACTTACCTACCTACTTTATGCCTGGGCAGGCGATGCCCTGCGTTTTGAGAAGGGGAACTCCTACTTTTACCTTCGTTCAATGAGACAATTTGAAGAAATATTATCTTTCTTTTCTGGGTTTTGGCAATCTGTCTTTTTGGTTTTTTATCACCATGGCAACTTGGACACCAAACATACTCTTTTAAATAATGTGACAAAAATATTACCTTTCGCTACATATTTTGACAATTAATGTCCATAAAACAGGAGCGTGTTAAAAGCTAAAAGTCGTTAAAAGTCAAGCCGGTAATATTAAAAATATACTAAACCGCATGTAAACTTAAAGAATATTAATATAAGTGTTTTATATCAGTTTGTTTGACATCATTCACATTATAGTTTCTTTTGTAGAGCTGTGAATTGAACCAGCAGGTCATTTTTTTGTATTTTTTATCATTAATATGTGCAGGATCAAGTATCATTCCCTGCAAACTAGAACCCTCCCCTGCACAGAAAGTATATTTTAGTTCCAAGTTTTTACGTGTGCATGTCTAATTTTGGATTGTTTCAAAGCTATCTTTCTGAAATGATTTATGTACAGACATAAAACCGGTGCACATAATAAAAAAAAAAAAGTGCTTTCCCTCAACAAATCCAAGATATTTTTTTCTCTTGGTTATTTGTTTTTCGTGCCATCAATCTTACAGAGGCATCTCGTACATCAGCTTCACCGACAGCAGCTGTCGGCTCAAACAAACCACCCTGTAAGCCCCTCGCCCCTCCTGTTCGTCTCAGCAGCATCCCCCCTTTTCCCTGGGTTCTGGATGTCTGAGCTGCTCTGGATTCCCGTCTTATTCCGGGCTCAGAGGCCCTGCGTTACAACAGGACGTGCTCTCATCGTGCCCCGGTCTGGGCTTGTCGTCCCTTTAGGTCGGGCATCATGGCAGGCAGCTATTTCTGGGCTTTCCCATGTGGTTTTGTATTTAGAGCGAAGTGACAGTAGTAGCCTTGTGGTTTGTTTTGGTTTCTCCTCGGCTTGGGTCAGAGGTCTGTGGGAGCTGGAGAATGAAGAGCAGTCAGTTAAATACAGTAAATAGGGCATGGTCTGCTTCCTCTCAGTGCAGGGAGGCGAGTTTATTTTACCTTTCAGAGCCCTCTGCTCTTCCTCCACATACTCCTCTTTCTCTCATGCCAAACTGTTGAGAAGGTGGCCTGAAGCTGGCAACCGTAAACCTACAGCAGTCCATATTTTTGCCACAGGTTGGAATGAACTCTGAGTCGAAGCTGGATACGTCTCCCATGCTCTCAACGTCTCAAACGCACACGCACGCATTCATTTGTAGCTTAAAGATCAAGAAAGCGTCTTAACTTAGCTGGTGGTGTGTGTGTGTGTGTGTGTGTGTGTGTGCGTGTGTGTGTATGTGTTTGTGGGGTGCTTTGCCTAAACCGTGAAGCTCTCATCAAGGCTGAGTTTTAATATTCATGGAGCCACATTCTGTCACCTCTCCCTGTCTATTTATGCTTGTAGAGAAAGTAACACATGGGGTTATTTAAGGTCTTCTGCTCCAATAAATCTTTCACCACTCTACAAGCTGGATTAAAACAGAACCACACACACACACACACACACACACACACACACACACATGTAAAGTCACAATGGATCATGGCCATTACATTTTTTTTTCTTTCAGCTACAACTGAAAATTACATTTTATTTAAAAAATTACAGTAAATCATTTCCTAGAACTGACAGCTCAGGCAAGGAGGGTTTCAATCAGAGAGGAGCTGCCAAAATCCACAGCTCAGGTGGGAGAATTCGTTGCCATGACATCGATTAGTCATGCGCTCCACGACCCTTTGCACGTGACGTCACTCTCTTCCAAACTCGGCCCGTGTTGTCAGATTAGCATAGTGTTTCTCAATTCCGGTCCTCAGGCCCCCCTGCCCTGCATGTTTTAGGTGTTTCCCTTCTGCCACATACCTGGATTGAATCTTTGGGTGATTAACAGGCTTCTGCAGTACTTGGTGGCTGCAGAAGAATTCATGCAACCATTTGAATCAGCTGTTCTGGTATAGAGGCACATCTAAAACATGCAGAGCAGGGGGAGCCTGAGGACTGGAATTGAGAAGCACTGCCGGGTGACGGCGACATCTGTCAGACAAGTACACACTGTCTTTACCACATGTTTTTATTTAATGAGCAACATAACATCATTACGTAGAAGTTAAATCGTCATACACTTTGTTATTAACAGCTGTATGACATCCCGACTTAGCGGTAAGCTAGTCAGACCATCATCAAGGGACAGAGAGGCGAGTTTTATATGGGGCGTGTTTTGTAGTTGACTGTAGCTACAACTAGACCCCGCTTTAGATACACTTTGAAACCACGACAATGCATGTATATCTATCTAGTTATCATTGGAAACAATTTATTGACTTATTCTTATCGTATCTTGTGGCGTATGCTGAACTGACAGCTCCTCTAAATGTCGCGGACTTCTTAATGCGCACGCAAGCATACTCACTGCAGGTATGCTATTTTGACAGCGCCTGTAAAGTCTGTCAAAAAACCCACATGCCGTAGCCTAATATCGCTTTTATCTAGTTGATTTAGCAGTACAGAATGGCCACAAGGTGCTGCGCGGTCAGCTGCACAAACAGACAAGGGTGAAAACCAAACTTGTCATATTATTTTATAACTTTTAAGGAAAGATGCGGCAGTGATGGATAGCAGCTGTCAATCACAATCACTGTCAGCCCTCGGTGTAACCGCGGATTTGTAGTTAACCCTTTTTACAAGATAAGAAGATTAACGTTCATATACTTTATAAGTACGTATGATTAGAAAGTTATCAAATATTGCATTATGTACACGTCTAACCACCAGTAACCATGGAAACAATGTCCCGCCATCATGTAGCCTAGCACGTACGAATAAAACTGGTTAGCATCTCGTCTTTTGTACGTTTTTAATGCTGCTCCGGTTTAAGGGGAAACGCCGTTTATGACATAGTGACATAAATCATGTGGTGAATTCAGGCAAAGTTGGTAATTTGATCAACACGTCAGCTGGTTTCTAAGCTAGTTATTTCAAGCTTCTGTAAACACCGCCGCCTATGTGCCTCAACCGGGTGTGTTGCATACAAAGACAAATTAGCTCGACTCAAAACAAGAAAAAGCCATGAATAAACTGACAAAAACAACTTAGAAAACAACTTCAGTCGCTCATTTCAAAACTCCCAATCCTAATTTCTGACGTCCATCATGCCGCTACGTAGTAAGGGTCAATAGCGGAGCGGGAAGAAGACAGCCATATTAGAAAGTAGTGATGGGTGAAATAGAAAAAGTTTTATCACAATATTTTATGGTACTATTGTGATAACAGTAAAAGTGACGTTGGGAACTATTTATTGTTACTTGTTTTTTAGTTAACTGAATCATATCACCACAAACACAAATACTGCTCTTGAAAAACAGCCATTTGTAACATAGCACACTCCTTCAGGACACCAGTCACATAAAGAAGTGTGATTTGTATAACTAAACTGCACAGAGTAACCACATTTAATCATATTTTTAATGATATTTTAATAGATATTTATGGATACTCTCACTCGGGCACCCAAACTCGGTCCTCGAGGTCCGGCATCATGCATGTTTTAGTTCTCTCCCTGGTTTAACGCACCTGGATCCAATGATGGCTCATTAGAAGGCCTAAGAAGAACATTAACATGCTGAAAAGGTTGTTGGTACTACCAGGGAGAGAACTAAAACGTGCAGGATGCCGGCCCTCGAGGACCGAGTTTGGAAACCCCTGCTCTCACTGAACAAACAGTGGAGAAAACAGTAAAACTAACAACAATATGGACAGTTTTGGGGCGTTTAAATGACATTAATTGGAATTTTTTTGTCAAAATTCTTATAATAGGAAATTTATCACAATAAATGATAAACGATAGAATAAATGCCCACCCTTACTAGAAAGAAAGCCATAGGACATTAATTTTGTGGCTTAGCCATGCTGGAAACCCGATAAAGATGAATAATTTGACCTGGCCAAAGCTGAATCCTTTGGGTTATTTGGCATATTTTTAACAAATTCCAAAATGTTTGTGTGGTGGAAAACTTAACTCTGCACATCACATCATCCCATAACATATTCAACATAACACCCCAAAGGGAGAAAACGAGATCTTCTTTGTACTGTATTCATATATTTCTCTTCCTTTCTATATTTATTTTCATCTGTTTCATCTGCTGTGTCTTTCTCTCTCTCTTTCTAACTATCATATATATATATATTCCCTCACCAAGCTCAGTCTTATAAAGCCAGGAGGAGTATTTCCCCAATTCAGTTCAAAACCTGTATTTAGTGATCACTGGATTTTAGGGGCATGTCAGTGAAGCACAGGCTACTTTGTATTCTGGTACCATAGCCATATGGTCGAGTAGGAGCGTGCCTCCTGCTGCTACTCGCAGGAGAGCAAAATCTGAGTTATAGTCTCACTTTTAAAAGTTAACGTTGAGCTGAGCGAACTCAATGCACCACTAAGCCTATCTTGAGAGAGAGCTGAAAGTAGAGGAGCACCCACGTTGAAACAGAAATAGCTCACGACGTGATCTGGTGTTATTTAGGCTAATAAAATTAATGCCCAGCTGTGAGCCCCTATAATGATTACATGTGGTCTTCTTGGGGGGTGGAGGTAGGTGGTCTCGTTGGCAACTGGTAGGGAAAACGCTGATATAAAAGCATGCCACACTTTTCAGATTTTCATTTGTATCACCTTCCTTCCACCTCACAATTATCTACTAAATCCCAGTGAAGTGTATTAACATTTTTTGCTGCAATCAGACAAAATGTGAAACTGTTCAAGAGTTTGAGTACTTTTCAAATCAGTGGAATCTCTGTCAGAATTTTCCATAAAATCAAACTTCTGCAAGTCAACAGTTTTGCAGCGTGACCTTTAAAAAAAAAAAAAAAACACCCATCACCGTAAATTACATCTGGAAAACAAAGCAGCAATTAGAGGCTTTTTTTTCTCCATCGTCACAGAACAGTGTTAAGAGCAGCACGCTGAGCCCTACTCAAACAAACAACCTTCTTTGCCATCTTTAACACTCTCCTCCCATTTGCGTAGCAGGGATGTGGGGCGAGTGGGGGGGCCACGCAGCATTTATTTAAAGCCACTGAGAGGAATGCAGAGCCCTGTAGCTGTAGCGATTAGCCAGAGTAAACAGAAGAACATGGAGTCGACCTGGGCAGTAGAGACGGATCGGCCTCCTGAAGTTACCTCCCGCAGGCTCCTCCAGGGGCAGGTACCTGACCTAATCTCGGCAGAGCTCTGTCAGCACTCCTCCACCTGCCTCCTCTCCACTCCCTATAGCCAGGGCTGTTAGATAGTCATTATATGACATCATGTGCACATGTTCCAAGTTTCTGTCTGCTTCTCCCCCCTCTTACCGCTCTGCCAGGAAAGAGCGGAAAAAAGCAGGCAATATTGGATTTGTGCCCATTTGGGAGCTGTTTAAGGAGATGTAGCATTTTTCCATGACATATAAAACACATCATGCAGAGCATATTTAGGTGTAGATGTGGATAAATGCAACTCTTCCAACTCCAGGGGTCTAGCAGGGTTTTCTGTCTGCTGCTGTTTCAATAATAGCTGAATGTGAGGACCGATGCATAGCAGGGATTACTAACTATTATTTTAGTAATTGATTAATCTAGCAATTATTCTGACACTTCATTAATTGGATTAAAAATGTCACATTCTACAGATTTTTATAAAAGATAAAATTCAGTTCCTTTTTGAAAATAAGAAAATAGACATTTCATTGCCTGAAATGTAATAACATAACATTCCTTCAGTAAATCTGACCTGGGTGAAGCTAAAACTATGCCACTTGAGTTTTGGCTAAAACATTTCTACAGTACAGACAAAGAAGTTTTAGTCTTAAATGCTAAATGTATATTTATTTTTGCACAATTTGGGCTTAATTACTGCTCTGAATATGTTATTTTTAGTCTTTATACTCCAGTTAATGATTAATCGATTACTGAATTAGTAGACGATCATTTCAATAATCAGTTAATGACAATTAATCAGATTAATTGTTTCAGCGAAGATGTCAGTTTGGGCTTAATCACTTCTCTGAATATACTTTTTTTTTTCTTTATACTTCAGTTAATAATTAATCGATTACTAAAATAGTTGACGTTATTTCAATTAATAGTGATTTAATTGTGATTACTCACAATCATCGAGTCTGCCCTAATATCTACCGAAGATGGCAGTGCTATGCACAGTCTGGGCTTAATTACTTCTCTGATATATATATATATATATATTTTTTTTTTTTTAATGCTCCAATTAATGATTAATTGATTACTGAATCAAACTGAATGAGTTGACGATTATTTCAATAATCAGTTAATGACGATTAATCAGATTAATTGTTTCAACCCTAATATGTAGCAAAGAAGACAGCGCTATGTAGAGTTTGAATTTAATGACTTCTCTGAATATGTTTTTTTTTTTATTGTCTTCATAATCCAGTAAACGATTAACCAATTACTAAATTAGTTTATGATTATTTCAATAATTAAATAATAGGGATTAATTGTGAATAATCACAACTGATCAATTCAACCCTAATAGCAGAGCTTCATCTCTGATGTTTGGAAAGCAGCGACCTCTCAGAGTTTCTGGCGGGGGGAGAAGGTGTACGCTGGTTTGTGTTTGCTAAAGGGAGTGATTATGTCATTTACTGTGACGGCTGGCTCGGTCTTAGGAGTCGGACACACTTCACATGTTGCTCCTCAGTCGGTGTGGGATGTGGTCTCACTGTGCCCATTGATGGTAGGCGTATTTAGGATGGCGGTTTCCTGCCTTGCAGCTGATGGTTGAGGGAAGCACATCATGAGAGAGTGAACCTTTCTCCTGTTCTCCTTCTGCAGCAGGAACGTGTTCCCCTCTGTGGGAGCCAGTCATTTTTAGCCACACCAGGTCATGGAAGTAGGGCAACTACTGGGGTATTTATTTATTTAGGTACATTTTTATGAAGACTAGAAACCTCACAGTGTTGGACCCACTGAGAGCTAACATCTGTTATACAAGCTTAGAGCAGCTTTTAGCTGACGTAGGTTATTATTACGGTTTCTCACTGACCGATAGTTGAACCTCACCACTTTCAAACACAGTGCCTCTCACAGTTCTTGGAGTTTTATCAGGATTTTTTTTTTTTTTGTATTTTCTTGAGAAATACAATGGAGACCAGATGTTTTTGTGCTCTGCATATTTTTTTCCTCCCTCTCGGACTTTAAATCAGTTTGAATGTTTCCTGTTTTTGGGTTAGCACAATTATTGCTGTTTGCATTCTTAGATTTAGTTTTTAGTTTTCTTAAATTCAACATTTTACAAAGATTTCCCGTGAAGTTGGTAGAAATCTTTTTTACGCTATATAGCGTGGGTCAACCAGGTTTGGTTTTCTCCAACAAAGTTCTCACGAGAGTTTTCTGGGACTGTCTCCCATTCCTCCTGTCAGAACTGGTGTTGGTCAGAATTGTAAGCCACTGTGTTCACACAGGCATTTTCAGCTCTGCTCGCAAGATTTGCTGGAAGATCTGGTTGGGATTAGGGCTTTCTGAGGGCCACTAAAACCTTGATTTTGTTGTCTCTAAGCCACTTTGGAACCTCTTTGGTTGTGTTCTTAACTTGCAAGCTTCCATGTTTCCCTCCAGAAGTTCTGATGAACATTATAGCAAACAGTTCTGTTTTAGTTTCATCAGACCACATGATAAGACTCCAAAAATAAGTATATTTGTTCCTGAATGCTTTTGGAGGGGTGGGGGGCTGCTTTCAGCATAATGGCTTCTTCCTGGCTGAGTGGCATTTTAGCCCAAGTTGGTATTAAATTAATTTCATCGTGAATAATAACATTATTACCAACTCCAGTGAGTATGTTCACAAGGTCTTTTGCATGCTTGACACCAAAAAACATTTTCATCGTTCCTGAACAGTACGATGGCTGCAGATTGCGTTGATGACTTTACTTGCACATAGGATTGTAACGATTCCTCAGATGATTATTAAAACTTCTCAAGGTAAATTACCTGCCTCGAAGCTTCATTAAATTATGTTTTATTATTTAGCACACTGTGTTGTGGCCAGGTGATTATTTATGTTGCTCAACGCTCTCACTTCCATCTTAAAAAGTGTCTTTACTGTTCTTAAATAAAATATAATTTCAGATTTTTGTATAACTATTCTTCAGGTTAACTTAGAAAGTGAGCTATATTGTTACAGGTTAATTTTCTAAACTACAGAAAAGTAATTGTTAGGGATGCGCAAATATGAAAATTTGGGCCAATATCAATATTGTGGGTATAGTAGAATTTACCAATATTTTATTTCATAAAGTTTTTATTTGATTAGTCAATTAATTGTTAGAATAATTGATAGAATACTCCATTACTGAAATAATTGTTAATAACAGCCCTACTTGTCAGGGCTACTTGTTATAATTGTTAGAACAGAATTATGTTGCACCTTTAGGCACCTGGAAATTATAGCTACAGGTTGAGCAAGACTTATGGATGTACGCAGTTTTCTTCCTAATGTCTTAGCTGAATTCTTGGTTTTTTTCATGATGTCAGTCCAGAAAGCAGTCTGGTTGCGGTGTTGCCTTAAAATACATCGGCATGTGAGCCTAAATTCTTACATAAACAGGGCTTTAATGGATGTTTCTTTCCACCCTTTGTTTATAGCTGGTCACAAAGTTTTTGACAACAACCACAGCTTTTTTTGCCCTTAACTCGTTGTGGTTTCTGTCCTTCAGTTTGAATAGTCTTAAGACTGCAGAATTTCTTGATGTGAACAAAGAATTGAGCTCTGTCCAAAGGTCATTTTAGAGGGATTAAGGTCAAGCCTCAATGCTCGCCTGCTTAAAACGCTTCCGTCTTTTCCCTTTTTTTAAAAATCCATTCCTCTATGCTGTGGGATATGTGCTAATGGGAAAAAAGTCCTGGTTGGGTAACAGCATTTACGCTAAAGGAAGTTGGTAATCTCCTTATTTCACTCTTCTCAGATTGTTTAGAGTTACAGAATTCAAACCTATAACAAACATCTACAAACAATAAAACACGGAGGTCCTATAAGGGCCAGGGGTCAAACTGTTGTATGTATCTTACTTATTATATCCACAACTTATTTTTCCCAGGGGTAATGTACTTAACCCTTAGTTACCTCTGATCTGCGTATCAAAAGCATTAAAAAAAGCTTTAACTGACTCTGAAATATCAAACAAATTACCAAAAGTCTCTCAGAGGGATGCAGCCCTTTTGAAATTGATAAGATATTGTGGCGTGATCACAGAACCATCAAACGTTTTCTTAACATGCTTAGAAAAACTATTTAAATGAAGCTTGAAGCAATCAGGAATCCATTACCTTCCAGTTCTGTCATTTAGTTGAAGCCTACTTGGAGTAGCTAGAAGATGCTCAGAGCTCAGAGACATGGCCAATGTAAGGTAAGATTGGACCAAAAAATATCTGAAGACAGATTTGTTAAAGGTTTTCTGGATGAAGTGAGAGTGACTCTTGACTTGGCCAGACGGATGGACCTGTGGCTGGGTCAGTAATGGGCTCAGAGCTCCACTTGGAGTCAGACACCAACAAGGTGGTTCTGGCCTGGGCTGATATTAACGATGAGCTGGTTGGAATCAACTCTCAAACCTGCTGCCTGTTTGTAGAAAACACTTTCTTCAAGCAGTGGTACAGGAAGATGTTTGATGCTCCCTCTTAGAAGAAAATCCCATGTGAAAATGTGGTCACATGTGGTTCACACAACTTTTTACATGTGAAAGATGTGAATCACATGTGAAAGCACATGTGTATGTGTGATTTTGGAATATTTTGTGGTAAAATTATATGTGATTTCCATGTGATCACATGTGATGCACACATTTCCACATGTGGAAATATGTGATATACATATATACAATTATAAAATAATGGGACCACCTTTGTTTTACCATGAAAATGTCCAATTTCTTCATATTATTCACTTTTCTCGATGAATATGAGGTCACATGTCAATTTCATATAATTTTCTAAGACATAACTGCATACTAAAGTAAACTTGTAGCTATGACTCAAGACTATTAAGACAAGTATATATGTACACAAAACAACAATTTATTTACTTCTGTTTGAAACTGTTGAGAATCAGAAACAACTTTTAGCATCTGAGCATGACACCATACAGATTTGCCCCAAATTAGGACCCGACAATGAACGTGTCGAAACCAGATGTGTAGAAACGGGTTTAATACCATCAGTGCCAGTCCAGAGAGGGAAAACAAAACCTCAGGTAAAACCTCAGCGACTGGTCCTTCATGTTGTTTCAGGAGAGACTGTAGCATTCGACTGTGAACCCACTGAGTCTCCTTAATGTCTTCAAGGATGGTTAGAACACACACACACACACACACGTTGGTATTGGTGGCTTGTATAGGGGTCTTCTTATATGTGCCAGTAACCACAGGTGAAGGTGCTGTGGGTGCTGATGCTCAGGTGGGGAGATTTCCTTCTCCAGTGCTGAAGGTGGTGAGGTCTCTGGCTGTTCTGATCTGGTTGCTACATTCATTCCTCATCGGAGCTTCGCTGGACCACTAGCCTCGAAAAAAAATGTAAAAATTAATAAAAAAAAGCTCCTATGATCTTGACTACATTTTATGTACACACACACACACACACACACCCGCACGCCCATGCACAGCAGAGTCCTACTTTTACATTAGCATGTAATTGACCAGAATGACATGGGGTGCTCTGATCTGCTAAATAAAGCAGCATAACGTGACGTTGTTTGGTGACTATCTTGTCAGGCTAAAAAAACACTTCAGTTGATACAACTATGATTCTCTTGGCAATTAAAAGAAAAATCACGCAGTGTTAAAACCAGTAACAGGTCAATTTATATTTTTCAACTGGAGGAATGTCATCATAATACAGTAGTGAGCTCACACATCTGTACGCACTCCAGACTTGGAGGGAGGGTGGAGAAATGGCCATTTTATTAGGTCCTCAACTTTAATTTTGACTGAAAAACCAGCTGCCGTCTGTTGTGCCCTCCATTAAAAAAATAGCTGAGGTAAAGTTTAAGTAGTGAAGCATTGAACCATCAAATCCACACTAATTTGTTTTGGGAGCTGTAGGACTCAAGATAAAGCCTTCAAACTGTAAAATCGGCCAGCATTCAGTTAACGTTTAGTTAGCTTAGCATGACTTTAGTACTAAGAAAAAGTTCACCGGTACATCACTATCAGTACGCATTACTTTCCAGATTTATATTTCTGTGTAAATATTTTCGATACACCTCGAGATTCAAATCAACTAAAACATTTCTTACCTTTTGTTCGGGGAAAAAAAATCAAACTCTTCAAGTCCACTTTAGTGGACTTAAACACTTTAGTTTAGACTTAAACCCTTTATTTTGTATTATTTTATTTTATAAAGCATTTTAAGCTTTTATTTCACATCAGTTGGTTATTTTTTTTAACTATATACTTGACATTATTATCAAATATTTCTATTAACATAGAAATACAAGTGTCGCTTTGTCTTCAAGTTGAAGTTTATTCCTCCGGCATGACTTTACATTTATTTAAGTTGTGCCAGAGGCACATAGGCTAAGGCACATGTGAGAAATATGTGATCACATGTGATCCCATGTTGAATAAACCATGGATCACATGAACAAAATACTTTATCACATGTGGAACATGGGAACCACATGTGATCACATGTGAATTTCATGGAATTTTTTTGTAAGGGCACATATATCCAAGTCTAGCCAGTAAAGACCTTAAAGATGAAAAACTAATGGTGACCCAAGATGTTATTCCTTGCTGCTCTTCTTTGCTCTCTGGGGCAACATAAACATGGGTCTGGATCTATCTTAGTAGCCAGTGGTTTAGAAAAAAAAGTGCTGCATCATAATTATACCCTTGGCCAGTCATGGTTTATTTTCCACTTCAGTTTTGGTAAAAATGTGTTACACGTGTCAATATGAGTGGCACTGGTGATTATAGAGGGGAAAAAAGCTTCCATACAAAGTATCCATTCATCCATCCATTCTCTTCCGCTTTATCCGAGGTCGGGTTGTGGGGGTAGCAGCTTAAAAAGGGAGGCTCAGAGGTCCCTCTCCCCGGCCACTTCTTCCAGCTCCTCCAGGGGAATCCCAAGGCGTTCCCAGGCCAGCCGAGAGTCATAGTCCCTCCAGCGTGTCCTAGGTCTTCCTTGGGGCCTCCTCCCGGTGGGACATGCCCGGAAAACCTCACCAGGGAGGTGTCCAGGAGGCATCCTGACCAGATGCCCGAGCCACCTCAACTGGCTCCTCTCGACGTGAAGGAGAAACGGCTCTACTCTGATTCCCTCCTGGATGACTGAGCTTCTCACCCTATCGCTAAGGGAGAGCCCAGACACCCTACGGAGAAAACCCATTTTGGTCGCTTGTGTCCACGATCTCGTTCATTTGGTCATGACCCAAAGCTCATGACCATAGATGACAGTGGGAACGTAGATTGACCGCTAAATCAAGAGCTTCGCTTTTTGGCTCAGCTCTCTCTTCACCACGACGGATTGGTAGAGCGCCCGCTTCACAGCAGACGCTGCACCAATCCGCCTTTCGATCTCCCTTCTTCCCTCATTCATGATCAAGATTCCGAGATACTTGAACTCCTCCACTTGGGGCAGGACACCCCCCCCCAGGACCAGACTCTGACACCGGTCAAACAGGGACCTGACAGCCCGTATCAAAGGGCCTGGTACCCCGTACTCCCGGAGAACCCCCCACAGGGCTCCCCGAGGGATAAAGTTGAACGCCTTCTCAAAGTCCACAAAATACAAAACACCGGACACAAGTCCACCCAACATGTAGACTGGTTGGCCAAACTCCCATGCACCTTCCAGGAACCAGCTGAGGGTGTAGAGCTGATCCAGTGTTCCACGACCAGGACGAAAACCACACTGCTCTTCCTGAATCCGAGGTTTGACTATCTGGCGGACCCTCCTCTCCAGGACCCCTGAATAGACCTTGCCAGCTAGGTTTAAAAGTGTGACCCCTCTATAATTGGAGCACACCCTTTGGTTCCCCTTTTTGAACAGGGGGACCACCACCCCAGTCTGCCAATCCAGGGGAACTGCCCCCAATGTCCATGCAATATTGCAGAGTCGTGTCAGCCAACACAACCCTACAACATCCAGAGCCTTAAGGAACACCGGGCGAATTGCAACCAGGGCCCTGCCTCCGAGGAGCTTTTTAACCACCTCGGCGACCTCGTCCCCAGAGATTAGAGAGCCCAACCCACAGTCCCCAGGCTCAGCTTCCTTGATGGAAGGCATGTTGGTGGGATTGAGTAGGTCTTCGAAGTATTCTGCCCACCGGCCCACAACGTCCCAAGTTGAGGTCAGCAGCACACCATCCCCACTATAGACAGTGTTGGCGCTGTACTGCTTCCCCCTCCTGAGACGCCGGATGGTGGACCAGAATCGCCTCAAAGCCGTGCGGAAGTCTTTCTCCATGGCCTCTCCGAACTCCTCCCACGTCCGAGCTTTTGCCTCAGTAACCACCTGAGCTGCATGCCGCTTCGCCCGCTGGTACCCATCAGCTGCTTCCGGAGTCCCACAGGCCTAAAAGGCTAGATAGGACTCCTTCCTCAGCCTGACAGCATCCCTCGCGAAGGTGTCCACCAACGGGTTCAAGGGTTGCCACTGCAACAGGCACCGACAACCTTGCTGCCACAGCTCCGATAAACCGCCTCAACAATGGAGGCACGGAACACGGTCCACTCAGACTCAATGTCCCCCACCTCCGTGTCGAAGTTTTGCCGGAGATGGGAGTTAAAGCTCCGTCTCACAAGGGATTCCGCCAGACGTTCCCAGCAGATGCTCACAATACGTTTGACCGGCATCCTACCCCATACAAAGTAAATGTACTTAAATTAATGGTAGGACTTGTGTAAGTTTATGTTTAAAGTGATGCTACTCAAATATTTTTTTTTTATTATTTTAAAATAATGTTTAGGTAACAGCTTTATCAAAAATGGCAATGAGTGTGTATGGGGTTTCATTTTGTTGCTACAAATGCTATGTTTTATTCATAGCCTTGAAACAAAGAACTTGTCTTTATTTTTTCCCTCCCCTCAACATGATGTCAAAGTGATTGTGGCTTCAGCTAAAAATGTTCCTGAAAACATTGTTCTTGGCCCGGTCTTCAACTTTCTTCTGATCTTTCTCCTTCATCTTCTCCCATATTTTCCTTACTGGTTATCTGTGCTTCTTATGATGCTGGCTGCATTCACTCCAACTCACATTTTCTGTTATTCTTTCCACAGACTTAACCAAAAAGTGTCTCATTGTGTTTCTTTCTAGCTCCAAGCTAGAAAGCTAGTGCATCATGACGAAAAAATAAGACGATACACTTTAATTTAAGCAACTAATTTTAATGTCTGCTTTTGATAAATGTATCCAGCTTTGATTTTAACTTTTAAAAATTGGTTCAAAATATCTTTTTTAGTTTGTTTCAAAATAAACTTCTCAGGTTTCCTACAGTACTGAAACCAGCTTGACGGATTAATGAGGAATTTAATTAGAAGTAGATGTTTTGTGGAATGTCACAGTAGTCGGAAAACTTAATGCAAGGAAAACTTTTACCACTTGTATCCTTTCGTCTGCTTGAAGCTGAAGAAACCGGGTCATAACAAGCCTCACAGTTGCCATATTAGAACTGGAATATTGCGGCAGTGGAAAAGCAGCTCCTGGATAAATCTTGGAAATGACGAAACACAGACGAAGAAGCAGTCCGTTCTGAATGGACGGATTTAGTCACAGTGGAAGTAAGCTGGTTGAAGACATCACATCTTGGTGTCTGAATCTTAAAGACTTGCTATTTGTAGTCCTGCCAGAAGACTGTGCTAAAGCGGGAGCCAGATCAGGGGCTGTATCATTGGTCCGGTTGGAGATTGTGTGAAGCCATTTCAGACTCAGCAAGCTGCGGTTTGTAGAGCTATAATTTGTTGTTTTTGTGCTGTGAGGGTGCGGCTGTGGGTAAAGAGGACAATATGACGAGGGAGTGGAGTGGGGGCTGCGATGCATCATCTCCAGACAGACTGGAGCGTGGGTAGGTGTTTTCACAGGGGAATCAAAGGGCAACCTCAGGGTTTTGGGCCCAGTCGTTTATTTTTTTGCCATCAAACGCACGCACATCATTCTGTTTCATTTTTAGCAGCAGTTTCTGCACTTTACTTCTCGATTTCACTCTATCGTGCTTTCATAGGCCTTCTTGTTACAGTCAAATACTTAAATATATTTTATTGTAAGTTTATCTTATACTATACTTGTGAAATGAGTCCTTCTCCTTGGCCAATCAGTGACATTTTCAGAGTTGTTTTTTTTAATAACCTAATTCTACTTTAAACATCTCAGGAGTCTTCTCTCTGACCTGCCTGCTGTGTTCCTTAGTTTTTATGTTGTTGTTTATTCACCAATGTTCTCTAACAAACCTTCCCAGAACATCTGGATTTATACTGAGATTAAACTGCACACATGTGGACTCTGTTTACAAAACAGATGACCTCTGAATGGATTTTATTTAAGGAACATCAAAATAAAGGGAGCTAAATACAAAAGCAGGTTTTTATTTATAATTTTTTTTCTTTCTGCACACAATGCTTTGGTAAGACTTTGTGTTGGTGTATGTGTGTCCTGCCACATACATCAGTTTTTCTTACTTAACAGCTAAGGAATGCCAAGTACATTTTTTCTCACAGGAAAATCACAATTATCCCACTTGAAACAACATTTCACTTTTCGTTTTGCATTCCTCCTAAATGCTTAATCTTTCTTTACGCCATCATTTTTACCCCTAAATAGACATTCTCTCCATCCTTCATCGCTTGTGGGCAAATCTGGCATTTTAAGGAACAGCTCTGATTACGTCAGGAGAAGTGGTGCTGATAAAGCTTGAAGACAAACAGACTCCCTTTCTTTCTGTCTTTTTTTTATCCAGTTTGCTTCACTCTACTTTCTGAATAACTCCTCTCTGGGAAAGTTACACACTTCCTGAGTCTTGGAGCATACCTACGAGCTGGAACTATACATTAAATCAGACCTTACAGCCAAGGATATGGTCAACTTTGGCTCCTTTTAAGTTTAATTGAAGTCATATTCTGTAAAAGAGCAATTTATATACAGTGTAATAGCTCTCAGCATTGTACCTTTTCTAAATATAAAATACAATATGTTCTGCACTATTGACATGAAAAACAAATGTGTTGGGGGACAAAAAATGTTAAACACTGGAGCTTTTAGGCACATTGAAGCGTAAGAAGTAAATTATTTAGGATTGTTTGCACGTCTCTTTGGAGCAGACAGAACATAACTAAAGATGGAACTGTTACCAAAACACTCCCTTTATCTACGACTAATACACGTGGAAAATATTGCTCATTATAATTCAATGGCTTTACAACCACAAGTCCCCCCTCCTGCTCCCGTCAGCCAGCCAGGCGGCCATGTTCATACCTCACATTCATGTAGACCACTTCATAACTCTTAAGCATGTTTGATTTTTGTTTTTTTTCTTTAATAACATACCACCTCTAGACTCAGGAATGTGTTAGATCTTCAAATAAAAAGTGTGGCACAAAAACAGAAATCCCAGAAAATATAAGGGAGGAAAGTCCACAAGTGACTCAGGGATTGTAAATTTTACTAATGAACTCCAGGGTGATGATTTTATTTTCACAGTGAAAACCTTCAGATCTCAGCTTTAAGGCTTTCTGCTCTTTCTCACTGTACAGTGTGGTTGCAGTCAGCTAACCGCAGCGGCTCTTCAGGAGACGAAACACCCTCCACTTAATAGCACACGCAGACAAGCACGGCCACTAACATGCACGATCTGCCAAAAACATTAGCCTGTGCGCAGTCGGGGTGAAGTGAACAAGGGCAGAAGTGAAGTGAGAATTTACTGTATGTGTGCAAGTTACTGCATCCTTGTGTAGCTCTGGATACAAGCAGACATAATAAAAAACACTTTATACAAAGCAAAGAATGTGAGAGGCATCAGGTGCAGCGGTAGGGTCACCTGTTATTTAAGCTTAAATTGGAGATGAAAACAAAATGGCATCTTTCTGAAATAACAGTCTTTGGTGAAACTATAACCCAACGACCTGTGTCGTCCCCAGATCTCAGTCCAGTGGAGAACGTTTGTGATCTGGTGAAATGGCAAATTTGCAGAGAATCTGCAGCATCTGCTGAATGCTATCACGTTTTGAATCAACAATTCAGAGGAATGTTTGCAACATCTTGTTGAATATAAGACATGGATAATTAAGGCAGTTCTGAAGAGTTACGATGCTGCTCCTGGGAATTAGCTGCGGTGAGATTCCAAGTCATTTCTGACCAGGAAGTGCCTGCGGGAAACTGGTTACCCCGACAACCTGATTTCACATAAACAGAAGATAATAAGCATGGATAGCTTTAGCTTTACTTTTTTTAATAATCTATATGTAAATGGAAATGATATAATAAAAAATGGCACAATGAAACAATTTGATATGAATTTTTTAATCTATGTACTTGATTTTAAGAATTCTTTGAGCTTTTAGGAGTTCCAGCTCTTTTATCCTTTAAAATAAATATGTCTTTGTCTGTAGAAAGCACTTACAAAACACTGGAAGCAATGAAATTAATAAATAAAATTTCCCATTTGTTTTAAGAAATATATTTTTATTAGCTTATGGGAAAAAAGATTTAGATATAAAAGTTTATACGGGAAGATCTACTGGTGCTTTTTTGCGCTTATTTGTATATCCTGTTTTGTTTTTCTCTCTCCCATGTTCTTAATAATACACGTTTATACTCGTATGGATGCTTATTTTGTTATTATTACTTTTTTGTTGTTTTTCTTCTTTTTCTCCCATGCTGTTCTTAGTCGGTATGTACTTTGTTCATATAAATAAGAAAAACAAAGCAACAAGTGACGAGAAGATTTCTGCTCGTTAAATTGTAACTCTATATTGCTGCTTTAAACATTTGTAATTTTTTTTCAAATTACAGTAAATGAATATCCCTGGTTGTTATAGAAGATATATCTAGGGCGTTCTGTGGTGGCGCAGGGGTTAAGCACAACCCACATATAGAGGCCTTAGTCCTCGACGCGGCTGTCGCCGGTTCGATTCCCGGCCTGGCGACCTTTGCCGCATGTCTTCCCCCTTCTCTCATTACCCTCTTTCCTATCAATTCACTGTCAAATAAAGGTCACTAGAGCCAATAAAATCTTTAAAAAAAAAAAGAAGACATATCTAGATAACATATATATATATATATATATATATATATGTATATATCGATAACTGTATGAGAATCTGATTGAGTAATAACTTTTTACAAAAATAAGACATTCTTACTCTTGTAGCTGGTTGAAAATGTTTGACTCAGAATAGATTTAACAAGAGTAAAGAGTAATGGAGTGTGATCGTCTTGAAGCCATGCCATGGCTGCTTGTACTGGAAAGACCTCAAAGAAACCAAATCCATCTTCAAGCCCTCGTACACAGCTGACTGATAGCTTGCAGCGCAGTTATTACACTTATTATTGCAGCATAGCGTTACCTGAAGTCTATTATTTCTGTTATCAGTGGTGTGGTTTCTTTTCCACTGGTCGTGCATCAAAGCGCTCATTCATGGGACCCCCATTCCCGTTCGCACAGCAGATTGTAAGCCTCAGTATGAAACATGATGCCTCTGCTCTTCCTTGTGTTCATCAGCGTAGATGAGAGCTCCCGGTCTTACACAGACACTTTCCCAGCCAGACGGAGCCTCAGACCAGACCCTGCCTGCAGTTTGTCATCTCCTCCGTCTCAGTTGGGTTAGATTGTGTAATAATGACAGTTGGAAAAGAGGTGCTGCTTCTTTTTTGCTGCTTCTCTCCGTGTGTGTCTGCGATCTCACTTTCGGCCCCCGCATCTCTCCCAATTTCCTCCTGCTCTGAATCCAGGGCCGAGACGGAGTCCGATCCATGGAAACCGGAGGAAGTCTGACAGGGTTGAGCTGGCAGGTTTCAGTCTGCGGTGCTCTGTCTTTTTTTTCTCTCTCTCTCTCTACCTCTCTTGACTCTGCGTGTTGTTGCCTGCGCTCAGTGTCTGTGGTTAAAGGGCCCTGTGACACTGAACTACATCCAGGCAAAGAGAGGCTGCTTCTGAATGATCCATCTTGTGTTCAGATTTAAGCTATTCCACTTTGGCAGCTGGTTGTTTTCAGTTATTCTTTTCTTTTTTCTGCCTGAATTTGACCATGTGAGGATGTCCCTGCCGTGTTTAAAGTGATCCAGTCCCCTAATTATGCCGCAGCCCAGACTCCTCGGCAGTACTCGCCTAATTGCTTACATGTGTGCACACTTGGCTCACAAGCAGAAAGAGCTCTCCTCCTCTCCTTTTGTATCCTCGCTTCTTTTGCTCTTCTATGTTTGATTGTTTGATTAATAAACCTGTTGAGTTTGGCGGTATTTATTAAAAAGATCTTTTTATTGTTTTAGATGGCGTCAGAAAAACTGGCAAAATAGTAAAGTTAAATCTGCATGTTGATTTTAATTTATTTTGTGATACATGAAGCAAAATTAAATGGACTAGAGAAGAAAGAAGTGGGGAAATTCACCAAGCTACTTGCTCGCTCTAAATATGTGCATTCATCTGATTATTAAACCAAATGCAAAGAAAGACTTTTCTTAGTCTGGGTGAGGGACTTTATTCACATCTAAATGAGTTGTAATGCATGCATTTAGGGGGAAATTAACTCAATTTTATGTATAATTCTGTAATTTACCACTAGCTAAATCCACACTGTTTGAAACACTCAGATTACATAAAGTAAATACAGTCCTGTACTTTTGGTCCAGGAAAAGGAAAAGGTCAAAATGACCTGCTGTGCTGCACAGAAGGTAGAGCAGATTTTGTAAATGGACTTGTTGGTGGTAATATTTAGTTTTTGCTTTGGCACACTGCAGCATAAAGAAAGAAAATTTGTTTTTTTGGGTTTTCTTATCTGAATGAAAATAAAGAAATGAAAAACATAGAGCTGAAATTAAGACACTACAGATTTTCAGAAACTGAATGTCTTACTTTTACAATCTGAGGTCTTTTTTAATACTTATATCTTGATTTTTATCTTGAAGCAGTTAAAATGGACTCTACAACATATATAGATAAAAAAAACATTATTTAAAATATGATGCATCCCTCAGAAGGTTAGATATGAATTTGTTGAAGTTTTAAGGAGAACCTTGTTCTTGCCATGACTCTGAGAAAATATTTGTGTTTGTCTTTTTAATCATGTTTGCAGTAGGAGTGTAAAAGTGCAAAAAATAATCATGGTTTGCAAGATAAGAAAAACGTATCCACGTGAGAACTGACTACAAATTTGGTTTGGTTTAAATAATAATAAATAGTAGGTGGATCGTCAATGGTTGTTGTTTAGTTCTCCGTCCAATAGGTGGTACTAGATTCATCTTTGCAGAACTGTTTTAATTCAGCTACATTGGAGAGCCGTCAAGCATAATTTTCCTGTTTAAAATCTTCGAAAGAGCCTCAACATGTTACTTGGTAAATGTAATAAAAGCCTCCTTTCTTTTTAGAGAGCGGTGTTGTTGTTTTTATTTTTACCCAGTATCGTTCTCATTGTTGGACCTTTTCTAAAACAGCTGAGGTCTGCAGTGTTGTTGTGGGTTCTTTTGTGACCTAAATGAGTCATTGATTTGCTCTTGAAGTAATTTTATTACGCTTGCCACTCCAGGGAAGGATTACCCCTGTTCAGTTTTCTCCATTTCTGCTGGATCTCCAAAATGAATTTCTTCCAATCGGACCATGATATGTTGCTTTTTGAGATCTTTTAACCTACTTCATGTGGTGTGACAAGTTTCTTTTGACATAATTGGTTGATTTCTTAAATGTGAACTCTGGTGGTGGGTGGATATATTTTTTTGCATTTAAAGTTGCTTGATGATTTGCTATATAAGCTGGTTAAATTAGAGTGGAAGTAAATCCACTGCCGCAGTTTTATTTGTCCAATTCACAAAATCATTACTTGTTGTATCACGTAGCTCAATCTGCATGTGAAATCTACCTTTTTTCTTTACGTCCCTTCTTTAGCTCTTTAACTTTCACTATTCTGTAGTTGAAGTTTCAAACGCCCTGCTCTTGAATAAACACAACGGAGAAAACCCAGTAAAACAGCAGTACATACGTAGTATATACGCTTTGAAGCGCTCTGGAGCCAGCAGGTTTCCCACAGAACTCCAGATCTTTCCCATATGTCAGAATAAAGCCATTACACAGATCGATGACTTTACCTGCTCTCTCACTTGCCTGGCTGGTTTTCAGGGACCTTTCAGTTCATCGAGCTGATTTGGTTTTTATGGCGTTACAGTTCAAAGAGAATATGGTCCTACTTATGCCAGTTTTTTTCTTTATCTGCCTGTTTGATATATGTACATACTCTACAATATACAAGGCATCCATTTGTTAAGCTAAATGGTTAGTGTGTAAATCACATCCTAAGTAATGCCTGCGATGATTTTATATGTGGCTTGTGGGAGTTTCTCCACCTCTGAGTGTCTTCTTCTCTTTCTCCCTGCAGTTGTGTGTCCTCTGACATGCATGAATGGAGGGGTGTGCAGTTCCAGGAACCACTGCCTCTGCCCGCCTGGCTTCACGGGCCGACTCTGCCAATTTCCACCACAGCAAGCGCAGGCGGCACACGGCAACAGGCAGCCTGTGTACCCTGCTTCCCTGAAGCCAGATGGCCAAAAGCTGGTGGAGCACACGGCCATGGGGCGCACCCAGATGACACAAACACACTCCATTTTCACCTTGCCCCTGTCACAAGTGGGGCACCATTCATCAGAAGGTAACTATTGCTCACTGCAACCTATTTGGGTTTAATTTGTCATGATAAATAGCACGGGATTTCAAAAGATATTTTTTGGAAGTTTATGTTTTTTCAACTGAATTAGGACTATTTTTGCACCGCTGAATCCAAAAATGACATCTATTTTTCTCAATCAGGTCAGGTTTTTATTCAAATTTGATTTAGAGATATCCAATCTTCTGACTAAATTGATTACATTTTGTGACATTATCAGTTCATTTCTGTTAATATTTTTCATCCAAAATTAGGTTTTAGGAGTAAAAACAAATTGTTTTCTAACAGAGTGCAGGATTTCCCCCAGAAAACGTGCTAAGCCTGGTGATTGTGTGCCAGAGCAGTCATTCATTCAGCGGCCCGCCGTGTTTTTGAGTTACAAAATGTTTAAAGTTGACAGGAAATTTGAAAATATCACTTTATAATTATGTATTATTTTAAGATTAATGCTTGAATACCGACTATAAGGTCTTAAAAAAATTCAAACATTTAAAAAAAACTAAAATAAATAAGCAATGTTTTGCCTGGTGGGGGCCCAAGTAAAGCCTGGTGTCCCGCCAGAAATCAGTATTTGGTGGAATAACCAGGAGGTTCTCAATGGGGTTCAGTTAAGTGGACTCTTCATTTTTTACAGAGCTGTATTTGAAATACATTTGTAGTTGCGACTTAACAAAAGGTGAAGAATTGTAAGAAATGCTTTTGCTGTTTGTCTCATTTTTACCCGGTCTGTTCCTTTTCTCTGTTTTCAGTGCAGATTAACGTTCGTGTTCACCACACACCAGACACCTCGGTCATCATTCAGCCTCACGACCAATCGGACTCCAAACCTCCTCACAAAATAGCAATGCGGCCCTTCCCACCGAGACACAAACCGAAGGGCCGCTGCTTTCAGGAGACAACACCCAAACAAGCCGTGTGTATAAAAACTCATGCCTTGCTCACCACTGTAAAATATTACACTTCACACCCGCTGATGAGGCTTCTTAATCGTTTCAGTGCAACAGCACGCCGCTTCCCGTCCTGACCAATCAGGAGGATTGCTGTGGCAGTGTGGGAAACTCCTGGGGACAGAACAAGTGCTACCAGTGCCCCAAATTACCAAGTGAGTAATGCTGGCTATAAAATGCATTTTATTGTTCCCATTCCATCTTTTCAGATGTCATAAACTCCTATTTTTAATTTTAATACTGTACTTAAGTTCAGCTCTAACAGTGGACATTTTTAATAAGATATTCCAGCAAAATCAAAAACTGTGGAAAATGTTCTTCAGATATAAAATAATGATTCATTGAGTCACACTGCTTTTCATGAAAAAAATCCACATGCTTCACATGCTGCTAAGCAAACAGTAAAGTGACTATGTAGTTGACATTAAGACCAAAATGGTGTTCAGGACATTTTTTTTATTTTATAAAAGAAAATGAATTTATTTAGGTATTGCTAGAGCTTCAATTTGGAAAAAAACAGACACATGAGTCAAATGTTTTAAGCTTTTCATAACAGAATGACTCCTGACAGACGTGGTGCAACAGAATTAGATTTGCTAACTTGCTAGCTCACCTTTGCAGCTCTGCCTCCAGAATTGACAATTGTTCATTTTTAAGATTGATTTTTTCCCCCCATTCCTACAGCTTTCTGGTTGACTTCTGGTCTTGAATTGTTCCTTCAATCTCTCTATTTATTTCATAGTTGCGATTGTGTTCGCAGGCTTCAGGCTTCCTTCCGTTTCCTCCAGATGTAACAAAAGTTATTCTGGCCCAACAGTTGAATTTTTGCTTCAATAACAGATCTTATCCATTTGTGATTTTTCAAAGGATTTTCTGGCTTTTTGAGTAATGGCTTCTTCGCCACTGAGCGGTCCTTCAGACCATGTTAGTACAGTTCCACTCAGGACAATGACCGCCGCTTACTAGCTCCAGCCAACATCTACACAAGATCTTTTTTGTTTTTTTAGGTTTTGATTCACACATTTCACACCAAAACCTTCTTTGTTTATGAGACATGATGCTCCGTTGCTTGAGGTGTTGCCTTAAAAAACAGCCACAGGTTTACTCTAATTTAACTCACATGTTGTGAAGTAACGTATCAGCATCTTTCAAAGCCATCTGTTTAAAGAATTTTGTCGTTTCTGTGTGTTTAACATTCCGAATTTGAATAAAGTGATGAAAATGCTCTTTAAGGTGAAGTACAGAAATTTTATTTATATAGCACATTTTCAGCAACAAGGCAGTTCAAAGTGCTTTACATGAATTAGAAGGGAATGCAAACAAAACAATAAAGCTAAAAGAAAGAAAAACAAGCACAGCAAACGAAAAACTACACTTCAAAATTCTCCAGTCGATCTGGGTTGATAAGTAGAAACTGAAAAGCGAAATCTTAGTTCTCCATGTTTGATTCTTGTACTCCACAATTTATAAACTAACAGGAGTTTCTCTAAGTCTTTCTCTGATATTAAAAGTGTAAAAGGAAGTAAAAGTAACTAAAACAATGCCTCTCTTATAGTTCAGTGATTTAGCAGTAGAAATATTTTTTTATTATCCTAACTGGCCAAAAACAGTGAAAGAAAAGTGTGTATTTTCTTAGACTGTATGTAAATATGTGGTTCCCGCTGTAAACATAGCATATGGTGTTGAAAACAAAAGGGATGAGAAAACAGAGGAAGTTATGGGAATCGCACACAGACAGTGAGACAGAAACAAATAAATTTTGGGGGGGAAATGCCTCTACTTCAGCTCATTCCTCTGCGCCTGCTCACTGTCATCATCCTGCTGAGGATTAGATTTCAGGAAAATCTTGGCCGCTCACGTTTTCCACTCCGCCATTATTCCGTCTCTCGGTGCTGGCTCAGACAATACGAGCTTTGACGAAAACCTGACACCGTGAGTCTGGTTGGCGCTGCAGATGACTCGACTCCTGCACACACTGCTGTCACTTTTGTGACTCATGTGCACGTTGTTGAACCCCTCCTCCTTTTTTTTTCTTCTGTAAAAATAGCCATGACCTTGCCGTCATTTCCAAAGTTTTTTTTTTCTTCTCTTTTTCCACGATGTGCAGTGTTCCCACAGCTCAGTAATAAAACTGCCTCAAATATTTTACTCACTTATAGAAAAAAAGATTCTCGTTTAGCAATACCAGTAAGAAGAAAAAGCAACTATATGAGTTGAGACCTTAATAAACACTTTTTTTTAGTCAAAGGCTTGAATAAAACTTGTATTTGAAAGGAACAAAATAAAAAACAAAACAAAGGGAAAAGATAGCTTACCACATAAAGACGTAGTTTTGGAAAATAAGTAACATGATGTCAGAGGATGAATGTGGTAACAGAACAAGCACCCAGTATAGAAACCGCTCAACCACACTCATTTTCTTTCTAAAATAAACCAAGAAGATGCGTTCTAGAAGTCACAAAGTGTATTTCCTTTTTCAGAGAGACGCAAGACTTTTTTGTTTGCAAAGTTGCTGCTGTTTTTTCACAGAGCCTCTCGAAAACATTCTTGTTTTAAAAATTTTTTCATGTACATTTTAAAGCTTTGCTAATTTGATTTTATGTCTGGACTTTGACTGGGCCCTTCTAACATGAAGATTGTCTGATTTGAACCATTCTTTTGGAGTTCTGGCTGTCGGAAGGTGAATTTCTCCCCAAGTCTTAATTTCTTTCCTTTTATCGACCCGGATCAACTTCTCTCTTCCTGATTGAGACAAGCATCCCCTCACCATGATGCTGACATCACTATTTTTTTTCCACCACATATCGTTCTTTGCACATAGATCTAAAAGCTAGATTTTCATTACTACTTTCAGAGTAAAGAGGGATTAAAACAAATGAGTCCTGCTCATTTTTAAAGTTATATTATGTATGAATACAGTTGAGTGTTTTTCTACAGGTTGTCTCTGCTGTCATCATACCTGTAGGGGATGTACTTTTGAAACTGCTTCAACTAAAGCTGTGGCATCCAAAGTCGGTCCTCGAGGGCCGGCGTCCTGCATGTTTTCAAAAGTCTCCAGGGTTTCCAACCAAGTCATGATCTCAGCATCTTTGCTTCTCACTGGAGTTTAGTGCCCATTCCTGCATTATGGGGATGTTGGCATGCTCTGACTTTTGCACCTGGCTCACTCTTACCTTTGTTGTACTTCATCAGTCTTTAGTAGTCACAGTAATCTGTCTCAACTAAGAACATTAAATGAGCTACAGTTCATAGAAGTCTGCCAAAACTGGACAGTTAAAGTCTGGAAAATTGGCGTTTGGCTGGAGTGAAGTATCGATTTCAGCTACAACATTTACTACAGGAACTGAAAAGACAAAAACTAATTTTCCAGTTTCTTTTTCAGACTCTACATTATGCTGCCTTCTAGGTTTGAAAAAGCTGCTGTTGGCATGCAGCTATTTTTGGCACTAATGTCTAAAAAAGCTGCTGCAGCTTTTTTATTCTCCTGGAAGCTCAGTCTTCTCTGGGTTTCATGGAAGTTGCTTTTTTAAAGAAAATCTTCTTATAAGGCATGTCAAAATAATCAAAAGTTGGCTATTACATAAAATTGAAATATAAGATGAAATTGCACTAAAAATCTTGTTGTTAAAAGGCAATCCTGACTACGCACAGAAACATTTTCTTTGCAGTATGCTTATTAACTGTGCAGAAAAAACTGGAGAACAAATGAAAGGTATCATGTGGCTTCCTAAACTCAGGGACAGAGTTGAATAAGTATTAAGTGTATTAATGTTGTCATTTCAGCCCTCAGTAAGCCAGCAGGCCTCCACAAGCCTCTGAAAGAATCAAAAGCAAAGGAGTTCTGTTACTAATTTAAACATAGACATTGGTTTTGGATTTGTTTGCACCAGTGAAATGTTATACAAGTATCTCTATGTGTGGCAAAGAACATAGATTTTGTGCGAGCCTGAATCGATGCTGTTGTTTATCTTTAAAGATTTTAATTTAAATGTTTTGCTCATGTGTGAAATCTTAAAAGCTTTTTTTTCACACCCAGGAGTTTTGTAAGATGTAGAAACTAATTTTTTGGATCTCCTGTCTCCTCCTCCCTCAGATGCATCGGTCAAACACACCATTGTGGAAGAATACGGCTCTACATGTCCACAAGGCTACAAGCGATTTAACAGCACTCACTGTCAAGGTAACAACTCGAAACACTAGCCGTGTCATTTTCCAGATCTCTTGCAGAAATCGGCGTAACCTTCTTATTCTCGCTTCTCTCCTCCTGACTGTGAAGACATCAACGAGTGCACCCTGCAGGGAGTCTGTCAGAACGGAGATTGTCTAAATACGTTGGGCAGCTTCAAGTGTTCCTGCAAATCTGGCTTTGTTTTGGAGCGAAATCGATGCGTTGGTAAGAAATAACATGATATCTCTTCAAACTACTGAGGCTGAATTTCTCTATTAGTTTTTTTCTTTCAAATAAAAAAATATATAATCATAAATCTTCCGTATTAATGCAAATTCCTTATTTTTACTCAAATATTTTGAGTTGCTCTTGCTCAAAACTCCTCTCTGATGCTCAAAGAGTAGCTTGCTGACAAATATGCTCTGCACATTAAGGCATTTTGCTGAGCAAAGTGAGACTTTGTCTGCAAATATCTTCTGCTCCTGTTTAAATCTTACATTTGTGCTTTAACATCTTCTGTGGAGATCATGGTTTTTTTTTTGGAGCATTCATCTTTGCTTTCTCTTGAAAAGATTTCAACACAATGTGACTTCAGTGTCACTGCCCTCTTTGTGCTAATACAGTTCATACCAGATTATCAAAGAGAGCAGAGGTGGGAGTTCGAACACGAACAACAAATATTTGTGCAAGAGACATTAAATCTGACTGCAAGAAACTATTTTCAAGGAATGAGCTGAGCATATATGAAAGCAATGAAGATGTGAGAGCAGAGTTTTGTGAGAAGAGAGTAAAGTAAACAATATTGCTCCCTTATTACTGTTTTAACCGAAGCGCATCGTGTGTTAGAGTCTCCGCCGGAGCAGGCGCAGTGCTTCCTGTTGGCGTCTGACGCCAGAGGCTGCGAGCACCCGCTGGCGAACCAGATCACCCAGGAGATGTGCTGCTGCACGGTGGGCAAAGCCTGGGGCCACAAATGTGAGAGATGTCCTCAGGTGGGCACAGGTGAGTCAGTCGCCATAGCAATAATGTTCACTGAAAAGTTTCAGCTCATCCAGAGATGAAACTTAATTCCCTCCACAATTCATGACTCCTGTTGCTTGGTAAATTGTTGAAGAAGTTAGATTTTTTTTTTCCCTGAGTTTTAAATAATCGATTGCATTTTTACTTTAGCTCCAAATGTTATTACTCGTTGTTTTACAGCTCATTGAAAGAAATATTGCATTTCTCTGTTGGAAAAACAAAAGTTGTATCTATTGCATGCATGCCGATTTTTTTTTTTTTTTTTTACTAAATACAGTATGTTTTGTTTTTTGCTTTCAAAAATGAATGTTTCATTTATTTAAACAAGAAGAGTCAAAGCTTCCAGTGCCATCAGTTTCCATCTGAGTATATTTTGCTATTTTGGATATTGTCAGATAAATAAAGGCTTTCTTGGCTTGGGTTCAATTAAAATTCAACATTCTGTCTTTAAATTCTCTAATATTTGGAGATATGTTCATGTGGATTAAATCTTGCCTCACTGCTGTACATCCAGATGTGGTTTCACAACGTTTATTTTTGTGTAAATCCCAAATAGTAGACTCTTTCTAGAGATAATTGTCAAATCAGTGTAATTGTATACAATCAAATAACAATTAAACTTTGTGTCTTTCCTCATGCTGTATTTAGTGGCCTTCAATAAGATTTGCCCTGCTGGGAAAGGATACTATCTCCAAAGTATAACAGAGACTGTGGCCTTGCCCCCCAACATCTTCCATCGTGAGTGTTTGAACTTGCATAAATTCTCATTCTGCTCGTCAGAAGCTTTCATACAGTCACAGGAAGGAGTTTTATGTTGATGTTGCCCTTTGTGATTTATTTGTACTGTTCTGTTTCTTGGGTGGAATAATTTAATGTCAAACACAAATTGCATGTGCAACTTTAAATGTATGACGGTCATAATTACACACGTAGGTTCAAATATGTACGTACTTTGTTTTTGAAGCCATCAGCTGCCTTCTGCTTTACTTCTGGCTGGACATTCAACCACTTTTCTAAGTAGAAGTGTCAGAGCTTTTTTAAATCGGTTCCTTTTCTGACATGAAAGAAAATTTCTAATTTTAAGACACAAACATTCAGTGAGATGAAGATAAAAACTTTCCAAAAGGTTCATTTTAGTTTGGTTTATCAATAAAAAAAGTTGTTCTGATGTGTTCTTGGAATCATTGACCAGTTTTAACATGTATCTGTATCAAAGTTTTCGTGTTTGACTCAAACTGTCAGACAAAGGAGAGAAAAGGAAAAATTAAGAATGATGTCGAAACCATCAAGGCCCATTCCTGCCTTGAACTGGAAACTGCTCGAACTCCAGTGACGCTGTTCACAGGAAAGCAAACTTCAAATATCCATCCAATGAGATTCTGCCAATATGGAAGAAAGTTTTCGTTTTAGAATCTTTAAACAGGACGGTGATCCTAAATGGACATGAAAAGTGCTCTCAGAATGGGTACAAGTAGTTGTGGCCTTACCGTACCGGAAATAAGTGGAGTCTTCTAAAAATTTAAAACTTAAAAAACTAAAATAAGCTCTACACCTTCTAGAAAGAAGTGTGGTTAAATATCCAGCTAAACTTTTGCCAGGAACATTACAGACATTTAAGGTGTGTGTTGCATTATCATCCCACCCTAAAAGAAGAACAAAAGTGTAATTAAAAGGCCAGTGTCAATATTATGTTCCTACCCATAATGGATGCATTTAAAGTTCTGACCAGCACTGTTTATATGTCCAACATCTCTGCTTTGTAAGCTTTTAATCCTGTTATTAGAGGTTCATCGTTTTAACCTCACTCTACCACTTTTCCTTTCAGCACCACTTGTGACGGTAAGATTTCATTTCTATTTGCAGATGTAGCTTTTTCTTTCGCTGGCATGAAATATTTTCCCCCTCCTGTGATTAGGAGAAGCCCCCGGAGCCGACCACGGTGCAGCAGACTTCTGTCAGCACCACCCGACCGCGAGTGCTTGGTAAACGCTCCCCCTTTCACAAAGAAAATTAGACGTGCTGCAAGTAACATTTGAATGTCTTGAGTTACTAAATGTACCATTAGCTGCCACAATGAGGGGAATGTTTCTTTCTTGCTGCTAACTGACAGAAGATTGCAAATAAATGTTGCCTCTGTGGAGTACAAAGACCAAAGATCAACATGTCATGGTTGCTGGTTCATTTCTCCTCTGTTGGATCCACAGTTGTTAAACCCACTCCTCCGCCAATCGTCCGAATCCCCCCAGGCAATGACCCCTTCGAAATAGACCCTAAAGGTAAACGTGAGTTTAACACCAATCCAGCATAAGAGTCACTTCTTATTTATTTACTCTCTTCTCAATACAAGCTGGTTCATGTTTCATGCGCCTGAAAACTGGGAAACCCAGCACTCCGCAAACCCACCCAGAGTGAGAGGCGGTAACCATGGCGAGCTTCGCCGCCGTCTCTCACAGATGACATGTTGACTTCCTTCTTGCAGTAAATACCGTTAATGATAACTCTTGTGTTTTTTTTGTTGTTGTTTTTTTTAACCTCACATTTCCAAAACCCGACGTTTAACACGAAGCTGATTTCTTTGCATGTCTTTTGTGGTTAGCTGATGCTTTTGGTCACTGTGCATGTTACGTGACATCAAACACGAAGCATGAACCAGCCTAAGGGCTTCATTCACACACATTGTGTGTAATGAAAGCTGCCACAACTACAGTTTTTTTTTTTTGCTAAACATTTAAAATAAATGTATTAACACTGCTTTTGTCCCATAAGAAGAAAACATCCCCAAAAGATAAACCAATGCCAAATCTGATCTATCTAATCTGATATAATTTGTGTGATTACCTCTCTACTTACATTTTCAGTGGCGTCTCTTAATTTCAAAAATGTAAACGTGCAAATATCAATAAGATATAATTATGCCTCTTGAGCTTTTCCACTTTTTGTCCTCTTACAACCACAAACATCCATGTAATTATTGGGAATTTATTGTGGCAGAGCAATACAAAATAGTGCATGATTGTGAAGTAGTGTAAAAGTTGTTCTTTTTTTGAATGTAAGCTTTTCACTCGCTAACAATCTGTGTTGGATTATTGTACTATTTCTAAGAGGCAGGACTTTCTGGTGGTGTTCATAGTTAGACATCAGACTTCTTTTTGCCTTTCCGTGTTTCTGCTCCTAATGTCACTGCATCATATTGTCATAGACAGACACAATGAGAGGAGTAAAAATATGTACAACTCCTGAAAAAAAACTGAAAGAGAACTGTTGATCAGGGCATAAGAATGTAAGCAAAGTATAATTCTTGTTTCAGTGTTTTTGCATTGCACTGTACATACACACATAGTTGCATTGAATTAACACCAGTGGTCTCTTTTCTTTGCCCTTGAAGCGGAGACAGATAAGTGCGGGCTAAGCAGAAGCATTTGTGGTCATGGGAATTGTGAGAACAGCCCGAACGGCCACATCTGTCACTGTTTCCCCGGCTACCGTCTTAACCTGCAGAGGAACATCTGTGAGGGTAAGAGACGCTGGGAGAGAAAACCAAGCAAACTTTAATTTATTTTTTCTTGCTGTTCCTGACAAAAAAGGGAAAATGTTGAGCTGCAGAAAAATTACATTTTGGACAAAAAGTGAATCTTCTCTCAAATCTTCTTACTAACAACACCAGTGCATATTTTGACATTAAACTGGTTCTAGGATCATGATTTTAGACCAGGTTTTATCAAAGTAAAGAATATACAAACACTCACCACACCTTATACAATAAAGATTTTAAGTAAGTGGTTTGCTGGTAGCAATTTAGCACATTATATTGCTTAAAATCACCTATAATTATGTGTTTATTTATTGGAGAATCAAGGAATTTAGAGCAAGAAATATATTTAACTTAACCGCCTGTTAGTAAATGTCATTAAACTTACTTAATACCTAAGCACAAGCAGAGACATGCAGACATGACTTTCACTACTTTAACGTTTTTCCAGGTTAATGAGTTTTCCTGTGGAGACTTGCTTATTATTTTTTATTGGTGGTTTTATTTAAATCTTTTAGGAATTAGATTGTGAATGAAAGACAAATCTTTGTGGGGGGCCAGGCAGGTACCTGCAAGTCAGTGCAGAACTCATATAACCTTTGCATTTTCATTATTGGTGCCCTAATTCTTCTGCTGAGCTGTGAACACAATCTTTGGGGAAAAAAAAGGTGTCTTTATCAAACTCACCATTCAGACAAAATGTGCTCTGAGATTGCAGTTTTTCCACTAATTGTTTTGAATATTCAGCACTAGTTTTATTAACTTCTTGATCACATTCCACACTGACTTCGCGTTCTTTCCTTTCTCAGATGATAATGAATGTGACGCGGAGCCGTGCGGCCATGGCAGAGGCCGCTGCGTCAACACAGAGGGAGCCTACAAGTGCCAGTGTCGGCCAGGTTATAAACACATGGTGCAGCACGGGCGACTGAAGTGCATAGGTAAAAAATCCAAAGCGGTTCTGTGTTTTGTTTTATTTTTCTCCTCTGTATGCTGTCAGATCTTACTGTAACATTTGTGTTGTGCAACAGATATAAATGAATGCCATAAACCAGATATCTGCGGTGTCGGGGGCCACTGTGTCAACCTGCCTGGCTCTTATAAATGCGAATGTCAAAACGGCTTTAGGAGCAAGTCCCACCGTTATCCAGCCTGTGAAGGTACAAACACAGTTTCACTTTGACATTATGGGTGGCGATGCAAATCATCTAATAATCTGGGTAATAATCCCTCTGTTCATCCTGAAATAAGTAGCATAAATCTGGTCTTTTTCCAGACATTAATGAGTGTTTGAGTCCGGATGCTTGTCTTAACGAGCAGTGTGAAAACACACCGGGCTCGTATGAGTGCATGCCATGTTTACCCGGCTATGAGGCCCATGCTGGCATATGCTATGGTGAGTGTCTGTTTATTTTTATTTGAAATATCACATGATGCTTGTGTAAAAACTGTCTGAGAGGTAAAATGGATGCAGCTGTCAGGGTAAGGAGATAGAGAAAATGTGGATAAACAATGCAAAAACTCAAAATCTTACCAAGTATTTCTTAATGAGCAGTGCCATTAAGAAATGGCACTTCTAACTATTTGTGCTAGTTTCTAGCACAAATATCTCAGAGCACTTGATAGGAGACATAACAATTTTTTAGCAAGATATATAGGAGCTTATTTTTAGTCAATAATGTCTTAATATTGTTAAAAAGTGCTAGTTACTGTTACATTTTCTTCAATAAAAAGGAATTTCTGACTTAAAAACAAGCTCCTATATTTTGTTGAAAAGTTACTACTACGTTAGTTTTGTCTTATTTCAAGTACACTAAGATTTTTGCACTAGATACCAGAAATAAATGGTAAGATTTTGTGTTTTTGCAGTGGAAATGATAAAGATTAAGGCATATTGCTGCTGCAGTGATAAAAAGGAATACATTAAAATTCCATGTGTGACCTTTTCTTCAGACATTAATGAGTGTCAGAAGCCTGGTATCTGTCGCGACGGGCGCTGTGATAACCTCCCTGGTACTTACCGATGCCTCTGCAATGAGGGGTTCCACTCTGCAGACAGCAAAAGCTGCAATGGTAAGTAGAAAACCTGACTTTTGCAAACAGTGAGGTATTTTTTAATTACATTCTTCTGGTTTAAACCATTTCATTTACAAAGAAAAAAATTCTTCCCTGTAGACATTGACGAGTGTGCGGACGTTCGACTGTGTGCTTATGGCCGCTGCATCAACACAGAAGGCTCCTTCAAGTGCCACTGCTACCCAGGATACCAGCGCACACAGGAGGGCAGCCACTGTGAAGGTGCAAATTACACCAAAATAACTTTGGTTTTGTTTTATTTGCATCAACTAGGCATGGGTAAAATGACATTCTCAAGCACAAATCAGGTTATTGTGGTGTCTGCACAAAGTTTTTTGATAAAATATATACCATAATTAATTGTTTTTGTTTATAGCAAGAAGTAAACAATTTATCAAGCCTAATATAAAATTAGTAATGTTGCACAATATACTGCTGTAGCATAAATGACTTCCAGGATCGCTTCCAAAAACAGAAAGATCTTGGTTTCTTGGCTCTCATGGAAATATTTTCTCATTTTTTGTCTTTAATTAATGAGGGATAAGTAAAGCAGCTTTCCTTCAGCCAGCTGACCAGCTGTACACAGCAACAGGTGGAGGTGGGGCAACACTGCATTACTCTCTGCAGCCAGAGGAAACTCCGCTCGTCGTTACTCTGGCATTTCTTTAGAAGGACTTTAAACTGTTAGGATAGCATGATGATAAACTTTCAGAACAATAAGTTCTTAAGAGGTTATTATAGATTGATACCCATTAAGATCCATGAATGATCCCAACTGAAAACCAATGGAAAGCATAAGAAAATCTGAATTCTTAAAAATTAATGTGAAATTACCCAGAAACCTAAAAATCTAAAGCAGCAAATATTTGTACCCATCAATATCATGCTTTACTATTTATTTGCTCAAACAATGCTGCAAGCAACTTTTTCCTGAAATCAAAATGAAAATAAAAGAATACATCAAAATGAAAGAAAACCAAACAAGTTTATAACTTTTCTTTATTTCTCTACCTCCACTATTAGTTTCTCTTTGATTAAACTTCACTTCTTGTGTACTCACTAGATGAAACAAGTCATTTTTTTATATGCAAATTACTATGTTTTACAGCTAAACAAAATTAGGCTTGAAATTGGGCCTTCGCATACTAGGAAAAAGATATTTCTAAGTGTACAATTTCACGTACTTCAGTGTTTTCTCTCTGAAATAAAAAAAGGAGTTGAGATCCAGTTGCTGAAAAGGATTCAGACATGAACTGGTGTGGAAATTTAAGTAAAAATCTTCCTCTGCTGTCTTTTCAGACATTAATGAGTGTGAGAGGCCATCGAGCTGCCTGAGGGGCCAGTGCTTCAACAACATGGGCTCGTACCACTGCGAGTGCCAGAAGGGTTACAAACTGATCGGAGGCAGGGAATGCCAAGGTCTGTTTCTCCTTCTGAATGGATGTCAACATTTGGATTTTTTTTGTATCCATTTTCCTTTATTTATGACAAATTGAATGAGCTAGTCAATGTTGAGTTTTGAATTTTAGAGATTTTTATTTTTGTGCTTCATTTCTGGAATTCTTTTAGCCAATTTTGCGATGGTTAGGACTGAAATTCAAATGCTCAGTACAAGCTTTGTGATTTCCCTTTCAGACATAGACGAATGTGCTGCAGACAGGAACCTCTGCCAACCCTACGGCTCATGTGAGAACAGACTGGGCTCATATGTGTGTGTCTGCAATCACGGCTATGCCCTCTCAGAGGACAGACACAACTGCGAAGGTACATCCTCTCTCATTCTAGATGAACCACATTCATCTAGTGAACAAAAACATTGAAACCTTCTAAATCCCAAAAGACTTTTTGGCATTATTTTTACAGATATCTAATAATTATCTGCTTCAAACTTCACATTTCTACTTGTAGCGGTTCGAATCCTGACGGATGAGAAGAAGGAGTGTTACCTGAACCTCGATGACACGGTGTTCTGCGACAGCGTCCTGGCCATCAACGTCACCAAGCAGGAGTGCTGCTGCTCCATCGGTGTGGGATGGGGAGATCACTGCGAGATCCATCCCTGCCCAGTCTCCCACTCAGGTGCCATTGAACACTACAGAGGAAGCAAATTGAAGAACGACTATTTACTTTCATAATTCTGTTAAAAGTTTTTCTTTCAAACCTTTTTTTTTCCCTTCGATGTAGCAGAGTTCCACTTCCTCTGTCCACACGGACAAGGTTTCTACAGTGAACAAAGACTCCAGTACAGCCTGCCCGCCTACCACGGTGTGTTCGTTTAAGTTATAATTTAATATAATATGTAAACTTCACTAACTGTACAAATTTAAGGCAACAATTCAGTTTGTATTTAATATAAAGACTAAAAAATGATCTAAGAACATCGCTGAAAATATATTTTTAGCACTTGTAGCCTTAGCTGCAAACTGTTCTTGTAGCTATGGCTACAAGAACAGTTAGCAAGACTAGCATTACTGAAACAAACTTAGACTTTAGGCTTTCTAAAAGGCTGTCACCATTTCTGAATACAGCATGTTCCATGGCAGATGTTGAGTCTTTACAAGGATAAAGCAGACACTTTGTAGAACTCTGTCTATCCTTCCGTTTTGTCAGCTGAAAGTATTGCTCTTTCTCTCTCTTTCACAGAAGGCTACATGCAGGACTCAACATGTAGAAAATAGATTTTTTTTTTATAGATTCTTACATCTCTGTAGTTGTTTTACCTTTTGATTGATATATATATATATATATTTTTTTACCCCTCCAGGGGGTCTTTTGTGGGCTCTAGTGTCCCTTATATGAAGGTAGGCTGACAGAAAGGAGGAAGGAAAAGGGGGAAGACATGCAGCAAATATTGTCGGGTCCGGGAGTCGAACCCGTGAAGGCTGCGTCGAGGACTCGAGGCCTCTAAACATGGGTCAAGCTATCCCCTACGCCACCACGGCACTCCCCGATTGATATTTTTTAAAACTTAAATTGTTCAAAAAACTTTATTCAGTATGTAGTGGTCAACAAAAGAAAAAAAGATTCATTTACTGAGTTTACAGCCAGGCCATTCTAGCTAATTTAAGCTAATTCTGCATCTGAAGGGGTTTCTTTTAACTGCAAAGAGATCAAATTTTCTGCAGATTAACAATCTTTTGTTTGTTGTCTGCAGATATTGATGAGTGTACTCTGTTTGCTGAGGAAATCTGCAAAAGGGGCCGTTGTGAAAACACGCTGCGAGGTTATGAGTGCTACTGTCAACAAGGCTTTTACTATGACAGCAACCTTCTTGAGTGCATTGGTATGTAGGATCATGAAATTGTGAATAATTTCTGCATGTAGGACTTTCTACACTCTCTACAGCAGATTGGTGCTTGTTTCATGTCTTCATATTTGCTCTCAGATGTCAATGAATGCCACGATGAGTCTCTTTGCACCAATGGTCGGTGTGTCAATACTGACGGGGGCTTTTATTGCATCTGTGACCGGCCCTGGATCCCCGACTCCAGCAGGAAGAAGTGTGTGATGCCAACAGTTGCTGGTGAGTAGTATTTCCCTTTCCATGGCTGAAACCGGCTTTTATCTAGCTGGGACAACTTTGAACTCCTAACTTTGTTGTCCAGATGTCAATGAGTGTGACAACCCAGGAAACTGTAAGAATGGCTTATGTGTGAACACAGTGGGTTCATACTACTGCATTTGTTCTCTGCCCTGGACGCTGGCTGTGGACCGAAACAGCTGCGTGACTCTCGAGGAGCAGGCTGGTGAGTTCTCATTTGTCCTGAGTATCAGTCTGTCTTTGAAATCCCTGATATTTCCATCTAAAACACCCAAATTTTAGAATATTCTATTTTTTAGAATATTTCTGTTGTCTTTAGCGTTCTTTGAAGAATAATTTTCTGTCCACCCTGCAGTGGGTGAATAGAATTGTAAGCCTTAGCATACGAGCAGTCTCCATGTTTATAGTTAACAGGATGTAGATAGTTTCAAAAGGACCAAAATATGTTTAAATGCAGCATGTTTCATGACAGATAGAGGTTAAGAGCTGGGGAGGAATAAAGGTGAGCAACCTCACGGTACTTTGTTCAGACGTACATATGGAAGCCTTGCTCTCTCTCTCTTTTGCGCAGTGCAAATAAACCACAGATTTATCTTGGATAAAATCTTTTGCATATCTGCCTAAAGTTAATTGAGTCTTCCTGACTCAGAACTGTGCCGAAAAAAATGTGAGACATTTGTGTTTTTGGCAAGATTATCCCAATCTTTGGCCAGTTTCTCGTTGTGTCTCAAAGTTGAACTTGCAGCACAAAAATGTTTGTTTTTCTCAGCGGTTTTTTGCTTTATGTGGAAACAATGGGTTTCCTGTCAAAGTGGTCATATTTAGAGAACTTACTGTCAATGTCTGGCTCAGTATCTTAGCCTGCATCATTCTGTGTGTTTGACCAATTGAAAAGTTAACTCTCAAACTTTTCCACTCAAACTTTTCCACTTTGGTCGCCAAGAAAGATTATTTCTATTTTAATATTGAAAAGTTTGTTGAGTATCCCTTGCAAAATGCAAAAATATGACATTTTGCACTTGTTACTTAGATTTTTTATTCCATCTTTCATTGCATTACATACTTTGTTTCAATTCGTACCCACCGTGACCTCAGAAGATATAAAGAAATCTTTTGTAATCTATTTATTGTCTATTGCAAAGAAAATGTAGGCATGTGACCCCAATAAATCTACTAACAAGAAGTACATTATTTTTACTCATCTTGCAGATTTGGATAGCCGTAACTATGTGGTTTTCCTTGTTTTTTTTATCTGCAAATTAAAATTGGCAACCAGAATTTTAAAATTGGACAGGTTTCCGAATGAAATTAATAAGGGAAGCTAAATCAGTTTTCAGTAAAACATAATTAAGCAGATAAAGAAGAACATGTTACATGCTATTATACAAAGTCCCAACCACTCTCAGTGATTTCTAGCATCACAGGCACTTTAAATATACATCAGATACATGGTTTCCCCTTGAAAACTTGCTAAGCCCGGTGCTTGTGGCGCTGGCCAGTCATCCAGCTGGCCGCCATGTTTTTGAGTTAAAAAAATACTTAAAGTTGACAAGAGATTTGAAAATATCACTTGATAGTTATGTATTATTGGAAGATTGAATGATTAATATCTGAAAACCAACTATAAAGTTTTAAAAATAGGCAATAATTTAAAAAAAAGTAAAATAAATAAAGAAGTAAAGTCTGGTGGTCCGCCAGGCTTATAATACACTGTGGGAAATCCTGAGATATGGGAATTAAGGGCAATTAAAGTCCATCCAATGGCTCAAACATATTATTGCTACATGGAAAGCAAATGCATGACATAATGTATCACATATGACAAATACAATGCCCTTCCAAATATTGCGTCCAAACTGTCCTATGCCATTACATTGGCATAGGACAATGCAATGGCAATTTAAAAATCTGTCCAGCTCTTCTCTAAATGTACAAATAAAGATGATATATAATTTCTGGAACTGAAACTGATAATTAAGTCAGTTGTGACAGGTAAAGCCTACCAATTACTTGATGTATATTGTTGAAATGTAGTCAACGATCAGGCCAAAAACTAACTCCATCCCCACAATACGCAGCTATGTTCCTGTAAATATGTCTTGGAAGATGCATAGATGCTATCAGGTGCAAAAATAGGTTAATAAAATAGAAACATTTGCCCAAATTTGAATGTTTTGAACTTAAAAGCAAAGGTCCTCTCAACTATGGTCTGCTGATCACAGCAGTCTAGAAGTGCTAAATGTATGAGAGTAAATTTGTATCAAAAGTATCCATACCCTCTTCAGCAAATTTTTTTGTCAAATGGAAATATGTTGACGGATTTGTGCAAGTGAAGATTTTTTGCATAATATACAAAACAATAGCTAAATAATTTCAAAATTACACGTGAAAAACCTCTTGTGTTCATGTTTTAGCTCCTAATGATAAAATCCAAATGGTGTCAAAGAGGAATCCACAAACCAAACAATAACTTGAACTTAGAGACGCAAAACAGGAGAGACGTCTTTTTAAATTCTTCAGCGCAAAATGTAAAAATATAAACAATGCAAATCCGGCTTTGTTTTTCTTTTTCTTAGTCCAATAAATTAAGTGTAAAAGTATTCACAGCCTTGCATCAATATGAATTTACTCTTCTATCATTATGAAAACTACCACCTTCCTCAAGTGAGCTTCTGTGGTTCAAAAGTACTAGATAATGTTAAACAGTGAGGGATCTTTTGTTTCTACAAGTCATCTCCAGCAGATTGATGATAATCAGTGTGCCAATTACTAATAAATAGTACATATCCTTAAGCCATTCATCAGTGAAAAAATGAACGTACTGTCAGGGAAAAACTTTGTTCCTGCATAGATAAAAAGTTCTCCATGTTTCATCATCTGTTAGAAACTTTGGTTAGGTTCCACAAATGTTTGCGAAGTCATGAAATCTAATCCTCTGAGGCTGACAGTAGGTAGTCTGTAGACAGGTAGGTCAATGTGAAGCGGTTCCATCTAGCAGATCTGGCTGGGAACGATAACTGGTTTCTACCTGGATATGTTCGTTTTGCTTGAGCTAACTTTGCAGCTATTGCAGCCGTAGTATGTAGAAAACCTAAGTGAAGCTTTTGAATGTTTACAGGCCTAGTCTGCAGATGAATGTGGCGCAGTCGGGTCGTGTATAATTACCTGAAACCCAATACTGTGACGCACACACAAGAGATAAATATGGCTTAGTTATGACAGTCAGAAAAAATTGAAGGCCTCCAAGTAACATGGTTTCTTTTCTGAAATATAACGTTGACCTCCAGTTTGGGACAAAAACCGTAGCGATGCAATAATGTGGGTGGAGGTGAGAAAATATGCTTTGTAAATATGATGTAGACTCTCTTTCTCTAAATTCTTTTTTGTTCACATCACACTTTGTTTCTTCAAACTAGAAAATTTTGTAATGATGATAATAAGGAGACTTCAACCTCATAAACTTGATCATAAGCAATATGTCTTGCTCATAAACAGAACGTTTTGCCCGCTAGAGATTTTTTATTTTCTTAGCAATATTTCAGCAGCTTCTTCTGGAACCAAACTCTCATTTTTAACTTCATAGATATCAGTTCCCCTTTTTTTTCTTCTTTTATTTTAACCACAGGCCAGCTGCAAGGTTGTGCAATCTCCCATAAGCAGAATGGTTCAAGTAGTAAAAAAACTAACAGAAACCACATGTGGTTCAAAGACATTATTTACACCACAGTTTTATCTAAACCAGTCGATTATCACAGCTGTAAAAATTGTTTATGAATCTAATCAGCGATCAACTAATCAGTTTTATTTCAACCTGTTTTAGTTTTATAGTTGTCCAACCTCTAGACTGAGAGACTCACCTCACACACCGGCCTTAACAGTTAGCTTAGGGATAAATAATCACCTTCGACACACAGTTAATGTCTAAAAAGATTCCCAAATGGAGCATTTACCGCAGGGAAGAATTTGTTCTGCATTTTGTGGTGAGACGAAAGCCTGAGTCGACCACCTGCAGACTAAGCTCTGGCCCAGAAGCAGATGTTCATACTGTAACCAGTGTCTGTGGTGCCCTTTGCAGATGTGAATGAGTGCCAGGACCCCTCGTACTGTAAGAATGGGAGGTGTGAGAACACGCCCGGCTCCTTTCACTGTTTTTGCGACCCTCCCCTCACCTTCAGCGCGGCGCTGAAGCAGTGCGTCTATGACGGTGGGTAGAACTAGCTTGCCTTACCGCTCAGTCTGACACTCTTGTTTTCCATTGCAGTTCCTCCCAAGCCTTGCCTTGTCCAGGCTGTTTTTAGGAAGATGTTTCTAGCTTTAAACCAATATTACTTTTGTATTATAAGCATGTTTGGTCTTAGAAAGTGATTAATACACTGCCAAACAGACGCTACATGCACTCATGTCGTATTATGAGCTTCTAATTATGCATTTAAACTGTCCTGATGACACAACACACATCTGTAATAATTTATTAGCATTTGATCTTAGCTGAGGTCAGGGTTTTCCAAAAGCTTTATACTGGTTCCGGCTAGTCCAAAACCAGTTTCAATGTGTGTTTGTAATGTTAATGCACCCCACAGCATGATGCTGCTACCACCATGCTTAACAGCTTAGTTGTTTTTTGTTTGTTTATTTAAAAGCTTTACTTTGACTCCTGCAGCCAAATAGCTTAATGCAATCGACTTGCTGAGTCAGAATTATACAAGACGTTTATTGGTAACTTCACTACAAAGTCAACAAAACCTTAATATTTATCCATGCGGAATAATCAATGTAACCACATATGATTTATTTAGTATTTCTCTAACAAGTAAATATATTGAATTTCTTTTTTCCAAGAGAGAGCTGCCCAGGATTTCACACAATTGAATGAAATATTACTAAAACTATAACTATTATTTCACGGTTAATATTTGTAACAGCTGCTACAGGATTTTCTAATGACACAAAATGTGTTTAATGATGTGGCGCAATACAGTAAAACCTGCAGGCTGTTGAGCAGTAGCAAATATTTAGTGAACCACTTCATACTGTAATCAGCTTCACTTATTTATTATTAAATATTAAACTTTTAAAAAACAGCTTCTGTCTTTATATATAAGTGAGTCTTACTTTATTACCTTTTGTTCGTTTACGATGCAAAAAACAAATCATTGTGGCTGCTTTTGCTTTATAAATTAGTGTGAAATGTGTGATTTTAGGAATCTGAAATTATGTTTTTACTCATAATGACTAAATATTTTAGGGAATAAAGAAACAATATCTATTTATCTTTTTAAAAACAGGTAATGTATTTTTATTATCTAGCTTTTTTATGAGTTGGCTGAAAGCCATAAACCTTTTTTTTTTCTTTTTTTAAAGCATTGACATCTGTATAATGATTTCAGAACAATTTATTGGTTTTGCTCGTTGCATGTGCCTATATGACCCTGATACACCCAACCATAAAAAGCATTTATAGAGAATAAAAAAGGCTTTTACTTTCATTATTCCACTGATTTTTATTGTATTGGTTTTAGCACACATTGCCCTCTACACTTTGTAAAAAGCCTTGACATGTATTCATCTTATCTCTCATATAACATTTGGGAAATTCCAGCCTTTAATTTGAGTAAATTTATTTAGTGGTAGGAAAAAAATAAAATTATTTGCTCTTACAAAAAACCTCCAGTATTTCCAGTTTTTAACTAAAGTGTTTTTGTTAACTTCATACTGCAATTGACATTTTTAGTTGATCACAGCATTTTATCAGTAATCGCTGTTATTTTTTTCTGTGTGGCCCATTCCTCTTTAAAATGGGAAATCCAGGAGAACATGCCACAGAAGTATCACAAATACATCAGTCAGAAACAGCTACTCTTCCAAACCTTTGATTTTTTTTGTTGTTGTTATTCTATGTTTAAAACCTGAAACCTACTTATGGGAATGCATAAAAGTAAAATAAAAATACACCATAAGTCTCCCAAGTTACATTAGGAAAATTTATTAACAGAAAATATGTTTCCAAATAAGTACTAAAATTCAACAGATGTTTTCATATTGATTGGTTTTCTGACAAGCTCTTAATTTTGGCTTCCCTAACATCATTTCTACTCGTATTAGATTAACTTTTACTTAAATCAGACTTTCATTATTATGTTGGGCAGAACTACTTCACTTCATTATGGCAGTTCTGCATAATCTGCTTCTCTCTGCAAATTCATACAGATTATTTTCTAGATTTTGTTGACAATAATACATTATACACCCAATGGCACTTTTACAAAAAAAAGCGCTAAAAATAAAATGATTTGCTGGACTATAACCCATTTTACTACTGAAGTGAAAGTAACAAACATTAAAAAAACATGTATATCTCTTCCTTATTTTTATTTTAGATCGTACTGCAGCCCACAAAGATGTGTGTTTCGAGCGTGTTGACGAGGGTCTCATCTGCAGTCAGCCCATCGACAAAGTGGTGACTTACTCTGAGTGTTGTTGTCACTACGGCCACGGCTGGGGGCCAGAGTGCAACACCTGCCCTCCCAGAAATTTGGGTGAGTTTCCTACAGGATCAGCTTGATCTTTGGTTTTATTTTTCCCCCTGCTTTCCACCAACACGCTTCTTGTTTTCTGTTCAGAAATGTTCAGTATTCTATGTAAGATGCAACATGAGACTGAGTCGGATGGGGATCAGGATTTTCTGGCAGCTTTCGCAAACTACAACCCAGGTGAAATCATACTCTGTATTTGTTGTCTCTTTACTATTTTGCCATATAATATGTGATATTTACCCCTCGGTGTCTAATGTTATTTTTTTGCTAAAAGGTGACAGTTCAGAGGAGGATTCGGACGAATGTAGCTGTGCAAATGGCCGCTGTGTCCGCTCCTACCTGGGTACCATGTGTGAATGTAACACAGGCTTTAGGCTAGACCACTCCCGTGCCCGCTGTATAGGTTTGTGTGTTTTTGTGTGCATACAAAATTCAAACAAAAATACAATAATGTGTGTACAGTGGCATACAAAAGTATAAATTTTCCTTTTGCCATATACTTACAGGTTTGTCTTTATGATGCTGTTTGTTCTTTATTTAACTCTGAGGCTTACACAGGATGTCTGTATTCATACTTAAATTAAATTACCTTTACATGGACTCTGTTTACTGACTGCTGGTTGTACTGGGATTTTATATTCTTAACATGGAAAATACCTTTGCAAGACACTGTACATCTCTGTACACTTTGACCTACGGTTTCTGGTTCTGTTTGTCGGCTTATCCTCACTGACACTCGTTTGTGTTTTCCAGACATTGACGAGTGTGCAGAGCCGGGTCCACGCACCAGCCCCTGCAAGAATGCTCGCTGTGTGAACACTTTCGGCTCGTACAAGTGCTTCTGCAAACACGGCTTCATGGCCTCGCGCCGGCAAAACGTATGCGTGCGCCGCAGAACTCAGTAAAGATCCTGGTGCCACCTGGATGGCGTATGTACATGCAGTTTAACACCAACCCAGCAGACATGCTGTCGCACACCTCTCTGTTCTTGTGTGGCTGCGTGAGCCACTGCAGACCTGAAAACGTCGGAGACACGTCTTCGCGAAGGCCTATCTGAAATGTACAAAACGTTCTCATTCCCACCAATTCACTTTAAAAAAAAATAAATTATCAGCTCACATTAGGATATTTGTTTATTGGTTAATTTTTGTTTTTTTGTAATTATTCTTTTCTAACTTGTTTTTTAGATTAATATTAAAGTGTATATTTTTGTGATTTTTTGTTTTGCCGACACCCCCCACTTTGCCACATTGGTTTAATCACAGTTGGAGCGTGAAGACGAGCTAGTTTTAAAAAAGGAAATTCATCTCAAAGATCTCAAAGAATTTTTTTACATTCCCCTGTAAAACCCACATCCTGACATGTTTAATAATGACACATTACCTGAAGTGTATTTTCTACATTAATTATTACACATTGTTTAAATTGTGTTTTTGTACAGTTTGTTCTGTGGAATGACCCCATTGCTATTTTGTTTATTTGTTGATGTAAAGTATGAAAGAAAATTAGGGTTTTGTTATCAATTTGACAAGCGCACCAAAGTGGACTTTGCAGAAAAGGAGAGATTGAGACGCAGTGGGAGTATAGTGGAAAATATTTGCTAAATGTACCTTCTTCTGGGAAAAGCCATTATAATTGCTGAATCAAATTATTAGCCAAAGAAGTTGTTGGGAAGAGAGAAATGTAATTAAAAAATCACTTTTAATACATGTGTGTATGATTTTTGTTGTTTTTAGGATTAGACACTCTAAAAACAAGAGCTTTCAAACGTTTATTATCCACTCTGGATAGTTTTACACAAGTGAACATTACAGGCAGTAAAGAAAATAATCTATAAATATGGAACTATTATTATAAATTAAGAGTAAAAAAACACATAGCAAATGGTAGGAATTGAAACTTTATTTTGATTTATGAAAGTCATGTTTGATTTAAAGTGCTTTTTCAAAAATGTTCAGTATGAGATTTTGCCGTTGCAATACAAGATGTCATTAATTCTAGACATTTTTTCAAGGTGCCGAATAAAGATAACAGCTCAATAATTTCATTTTCCAAGATTTCCAGTTGAGAATTATTCAAGCCAATAAATTAAAATCAAACAGAACATTCAGAGCAGAAACTGAAAATAGCTAATAAATGATTGGATAGGAACAAAATGGGGGCCGATAGATTGATGAGGAGGGAGACTATGATGTGCTGATCAGTTTCATAATGATGCCATCTTGTGAATTGTTTGCGTTACTACAATTCCTAAATCTAATCTAGTAAACCGAATGTTTCGGTCTTTACAGGAAAGGTCAACAGCAGACGTACATCGGATTATGGTAATCAGAACCTTTGTTTCTGAATCTTGTGTTATTGGACACAAGCCTGAATTAATCAAACATTTGAGTCAAGCAGCATGAGAACAAGGTTCTGACAATTTTACAGGTCAGCACTTTTCTTCTCTAAACTTTCTGGAGTCCTTGAGCCCTTTCAGGAACCATTGTTAAAAATAGATACAAAATTTATTAGTTTTAGGCACATTTCCAAAATAGTCAGGTCCTGTATAAATTTGACAATTGAGTAGTCCTTGTTTAGATGGATCTATGAATTTACAACAATATTATACTATCAAAATGGCCCCCAAACAGAAGAAGTGAGATGAAAACATAATTTGTAACACCTAAGAAGTGCATATGGCCACATTTATGCATAAGCACTCAGAATTCAAAACAATATATCAAATCGAAGACACTAAAAGGAAAAAATAGCTCCTGTTGCAAGGATTCCCTCAGTGTATTATAAGCCTGGTGGGTCACCAGGTTAAGCAATGTGTATTTATTTTTTTTAAATGTTTGCATTTTTTAAGACTTTATAGTTTGTGTTCAGATATTAATCTTCCAATAACACATAATTAGCAAGTGATATTTTAAAATTTTCTGTCGACTTTAAACTTATTTTTTAACTCAAAAACACAACCACCAGGCTTAGCAGGTTTTCTGGAGGAAACCTTGTGTTCAAATACAGGAACTTGTTGAAGCATTGGGATATCAAATTACCCAACACAAAGAAGAACTATTTATTTGACATTTCCCTGGTAATTTTTTTCTGGTTTGTTTTCTCTTTGACTTTTTCCATTTTGCATTATTGTCTCTATTTGATTGAAGGGTCTCCAATATAAAGGAGAACCATGAGAATGCCGACAGAATGTGAAAACAAACATTGGAGCGGTCCCAAGATGAGGAGGCTGACAGTAAACAGCTGACACAGGATCCGACTGTCTGAAGTAGTGTCTTACTCTGACAGAGAGACAGATTTTCCCTGTATTAAACAGGACCAGTGAGAGCAAACACAATAAGTCATTTTCACAATCAGCTCCTTAGTTTATATCCACTTATTTACTTTGATATAATCGAGTCTTTCACATAACAATCTCAGTCTGTGTTAAAACGTCCCTCAAAACCTTAAAATTTTTGCAAGAACTCAGATTGATTTACAAATAGTTCACCACTTCTAGACATTACATTGAGACCTGAACATATCTTTACACAAAAAAAGAAATTATTCAAGCGAAGTAGTGCTTACATTCACAGTGTACAATATTCATACATTGTTCTAACAAGTAAAAATGTGCATTTGTATTAAATCACTCCCTAAATGAAGTCCAGTGCAGCCGGTTGTCTTTTGAAAGTCACCCAATCAGGAAATCGAATCCACCTGAGTATAAAGAGAGATGTGACAAAGATTTATAAGCCTGCTAGAGAATATTTAGTTACTAGGAAGCTTAATGCTTAGAGTAAGGAATAAATTTTATGCATAAGACAGAATTTCTCTGGTCAGATGACACAAATTTAATTCTTTGGGTTCATAAAAATGTTAAAAAAAATATTAAAGCAATTTATCTCAAGATAAACCCCCAATTAAAAAATAGATTCCACCATTTTTTTAAATGGACCAAAAACAGAGTAGCAAGCATTACCCACTAGAGGGAGCTGCTGGTTAGTTTGTGCAGGACAGAGATTTCCTGTGATCCCTAACGTTTTCATAACCAACATTCCTCCCGACAGCCAGATAAGATAATTAAAAAGAGGAGCCAAATATATCTTATAACCCCATGTCACATAATTTTGGTTTACTGGGTACCATAATGGTTTTGATTTCTGCGAAATAGAAACTGAAGGACAGACTTGACTTTTGTTTTGCTGAATTAAAAAAAGAGGTGTCATGAATACCAACCCCTAACCTATGGATGGTCCTCAATCTGTTAGATTAAGCGAGTCACACCACATGAGAGTGGTGCCTCAGCTTCTTGCTGTCCTGGTTTCATTCTGTCTAATAATTATATCTGTTTAAAACTGGAACTGCAGGGTGACCTACAGCAACTAGTTTAGGGAGAGAGAGAGAGAAAAAAAACAGGACAGGAGAGTCAGGGGATGAGAAAAAGAACCAAAACAGAAATAGCATACTTGTCCTTGGGAGACGACTCAAAAACTTGATGTTGAGGATATAAATATCTTGAAATGGGTCACAGTGACCGGAGTATAACCCACTGGGTGATGGCTACTAAACTTTTTGTAGTCGTCTGCAACTTGTGTTGGTTTTGTGGGACAAATGTGGCACGCAAAAAAAAAAGATGCTGCATCTAAGTATCCAGCATCTGTTACATCTGTTTCTACGCCAAAAACAGAGCAGAAAAGACATTTACAGAGCTGTTCCGTCTTACACACTCTCTTAGAGAAGAGTTTCACCACTTCAGTCACCAGAATTGACTGGCGATGCAAGAAGAAAACCTGTTTCATAACCACTAATCAAAATCTGGGTTTACAATGTTTTTGGTTTTGTTCTTTTGTTAATTGTATTTTTACACAAAGTAATGCAAGATCAAAATTTTTTAGAATTTCTTATCATGAGGAACAATGTCAGAATTGTCATGAGACAAATAACAAGACATACTTAACTGCACAAGAAATGAGGAACTATTCCACTTATATTATACTTTATTACCCCAGATTCCTATGTTTCTGATGATGCCAATGATATTCTGCTCTATTGCTAATTCAGGTTCACTGAACACCATAAGCTGTCTTCTATATCGAGATACATGTAGTTTTATTTTATAAATTCTTCTTACAGTATGTTTTTATTTCACACTAATTATATTGTTTATATTTCTTTTCAACTTCTAAAAACCCTTTTATTTATTCTTCAACTTGTGAAAAGCACTGTGTAAATACATTTTACGTACTACTTATAAAACAATAGACAAATGTGAAAAACATTATCATGTAAACTCTTACATACATAAGGGATCCATGATGCTGTGAGCTGTTTCTTTTCCGAAGGATCCTGGGGCCATTATGAAATCTCTTAATCTTGGAAGGTTTACATAAAAACACGACTTATGCTTTTGCTAGTCTTTGGGTCTTTCAGTAAGAAAAGCACCCAAAGTACATGCACTCTGGCTTCCCAGAGAAAAACTCCAGTTTCTTCAGTGCGTCAGTATTTTTATTTTTACACCTTAATACAGAAGAAACAATATTAAAACTTTAATTTCTGTTTAGAAGATAGGGTTTGCATTCAGTGGTAGGTTGTAAAAGCAGAATACATGCATGTCTCATTCAAAACCCTTCACCTTGTGTGACCTTGCCCCAGACAATTAACTCAAGGGAAGCTCAGAGGCTCCTCCCAATTAGTTAGGACTGGAGCCATATGATTCAGCTTTCAGGCTGTGTAGGTGTAGAGCCAAAGCAGCTTCACCAACCACCCTTGCTCCCTTCCCCACCCTGGTCATTGCATGCACCAATGATGACCCCTACCCGCCTACGTCCCATCTATAGTGAGCAGACAGAGGGGGGTTTAGCTCAAACTGCTGCAATCTGCAAAAAACACAGTGCTGGACGCACTCTGGCAGCCAGTGACAGCCTTATATCCTGCACTCAGCTCTTTCCCTTTGTCATGGTGGATTGTGGATGAGCCCTATGGTGGTTCACGGGTGTTTGAGCGAAGGCTGGGAGAAGGACCAGGGCTGTAAACATGGTTTCTGTGTTTATCCATGCTGTTAATGCAGACACAGATGCAACAGGAACAATGACTTGCTTCCACCCTTAAGTACTTCTTGGTTAAACCACTGCCACTGAAGGCACTGGACAAAGCCAACTTCGTGAAAATGAGTAACCTCTCATGTTCACCAGATCATCATTCATATTTAGGGTGGCTGCAGGCAGATTGGATCCAGGTCTGCAGACGTCCAATAAGCCAATATAGGCAACGGTTTTTGATATTATCTACTAAAACACAAAAGAAACCACCATGAAAATGGACTGGCAGTGAAATTTACAGCTGATGTAGCAAAGTCTATTGAAAAGCTCCAATGAAAATGCAACTTCAGAGTTAGTGACCTTACTTATTCTGAATTTAGATCTGTTTTGTGTTTTTCTCTCTCTAAAAATGCCTTCTCCGGGAAATGGGTAGTGAAGTGTAGCATCTCACCACAACTCATGTCTGCTAAATCTGCTGCTGGAAAAATAGATGAAAATACATTCATATATATACATACCAATACATACCAATCTATTCATTGGTACTTTCATATGGGATCTCTTTATATTTTGTAAAAAAAAACACACAAAAAAACTGAACTGGGTAAAATTTTGCGTCATATGACAAAATTGAAAAATAAACTACAAACATTAATGTATTTTATTAGGATTATGTGACAGACCAACTTGCATTGTTTTAACAAATTACTTAAAAAGTGCCTATAAAAAGCATCATGGATGTTTTACCCTTTAATGCCTTTACAAATGAGTTATGATCAACAAAGTTTGGTTTGCTTGACAACAGACAATTACAAAACAACATTAATGTCAAAGTAAAAACTAGCTCAACAAAGTAATGACACTGAAAAAACAAAAAGAGGTGATTGCATAAATATTCACCCCCTTTAAAGTTACCGACCTAATCCAACAGTGGTCCAGACAATTGGTGCTTGTAATCAACAACATATACTTTCAAGGTTTGAATATGTTGAATATGTTCATATTCATCAGTTGGTCTATAATATAAATGCCAAGAAAATACTTTGAAGTTTGTTGTTGTGACGTCACATAATGAGAAAGAATTGAAGGGGCATGAATACTTTTGAAAGACGCCTCATTTTTGACGTAAACAAGTATATTTTGTTTAAATAAGCAGCATCTTGGCTTATCTCATTTTCTTCAACAATAATAAAGTTATTGCACAAAAAAACAAAAATGTTTGAACTGCTCTGGTAGAACACACCAAAACTATTTAATGACCCCTTTAGCTGCTTATAATGAAAGGCATGCTATTTTCTGAAAAGCTCAGCCCTCAATAAAAGACCCTTCATGTCATAAAAATTTCACCACTACCACTTTGTTGGTTAAGCTACACCCATACTCACAGATATAGTAAACACCCTAACCGAACACAGGCAGCAGAAGAGAGCATAAATTCTAACTAAAAGTAATTTAGATCTCAAAGTTTGGGTGTCTCTGAGCCCCTGTCAACAGGCTACTTTGAGTCAGTTAAGACCTTTTCAAACTGAGCTACTACAACCCTTGAAATTGCTTTTATTATGGTGCTATTGAGAGCAGCACAGAGGGAAAACACTTTCTCCAGTCTTGAGGGGTCTTTTGCAAGAGGTTCCTCTGAGGCTTTATGAATAACCCAGATCTTGATGACTTACCCCGTGACACACCAGCTTGCCAGGTGCTGCATAGTATCTCAGGAATAATTTAGAGCAACTGCAGCCTCTAACAAGATGAAGTGAAAAAATGCTGAAGAAGAATCTCAAGAGAATAGTCTTTGGATTTTGATTTCTAAAGAGTCATTGCAGGAGCAAAAATATAAGCTCCTATTCATTTTTGTTTTTATATTTTGTCGTGACATCACTCCAGACTTCTGTGTATTTTGGTGTGTACTCCTACAAAGTCAGTGGCTAAACAGCCTCCTTGTTCAACTGAATCCTGCTAATGACCTACTTCTTTAATTTAGGTTTGTTTAAGCAGATGCCATTCTAAAAGCTGGAGTTTGGGTTATAAACAGATTTTAAACAAAGATTAAATTTCATGTAAATAGGTGTCATCTGAAAGCCATTGTTTGCACTGATTTTATCTTGGTGTGTCATCCTTTATCTTGGTATGTCACATGAAATCACAGTTAAACTACATTTTCATAAACCCGCTGTAGTTTAAGGATATTTATATTAGTACATCACTCAGAGTGTATTTGCATGCTTTCCATTGATATGTAAATGTGAATGGTTTCAGTTTTAGCACCAGGGACAGCACCACAGCAACAACATCTTTTCCTCTCAAAGCTAGAAACGTGCTTCCCATGTGACCATGAGCGGTCAGAAACCCACCCACACATCCACCCACCCACCCTGCCAGCCACCTACACCCCACTAAACTACCACACTTTTTCCTTTCTTCTCCCCCTGTTGAACGGGAAACACGGGCAGTCTGTGAGGTTTGGACGGCCCTTTGGACGCCGAACCGGGGAGGGGGCTGGAAGAAAGCTGCGGCGGATATCCGTCTTTAAATACCTGCCACAAACAAACCTAAAAAAAAAGGGGGGTCTTTGTGTTCGCCTGGTTTCTTTTTTTTTTCCTGTCCCTTCCCTGCTTACGTTTTTTTTTTCTTTCTCTCGCTGAAAAGAGAGTCTGGTTTCGTAACGTGCTGCTGCTACCAGTGCAGCGCGGAGGAGAAAGACGGGGGGGGGGAAAAATATCTTTTTATTTTTTATTTTCTCCCCAGAGATGCGGATTTAAAGGAGAGACGTTATCAGCGTCACCTGGGAAATTTGTAACCGTCATTTTTTGAAATTAGCGTAGCCGCGCGCGTGCCAGGAGACGACGACGACGACGTATTTATTTGTATTTGTTGTTTTTTGTTTCTTTCATTCCCGTTGAACTCTCCGGTACAGTGACGTTACAGAAAAATACCAGACTGCCTTCTTCTTCTTCTTCTTTTTTTTTTTTTTTTTACAAGAACACGGAGAAATAAAGAGGTAAGTGGGATTTTTTTGGTGTGTATGTCCTCCTCACTATAATCAGCAGCCTGGCCACAATAACAAAGCTAATGAGGAAAAAGATTGGAAATTCAGGTGACTGCTGCTAGCTTGGCTCTACCGTTAGCTTTCTAACTCAATAGGTAACGCTTCTGTCTCGCTTTTGCTGTAGCTACAGAAGATACAAGTCTGCACACATTTCTCGTACGGTAGCTGTCTTGTTGGGAAACGTGTGACAGCACCGCTTTACGATAGTTTATTGGGAGCCATCTCCCTGTAATCATGTGTCTCTTCTCGCCTTTGTTTGAATCGATGTCAAACGCAGCCACATTTTTTTTTTCTCTGCGTGTTGTGTTCAAGCCAGCCTGTGGATATTTGATTCAGGCATCTGCTGCTGAACCAGCCAAGCCTTGTTGCTTTTGTCCGGCTATTTTTGCCTCAGAAATGATGGCATCTTGCAGAGCTGCCTTTTCTTCTTTTTTTTTTTTTTAACACTGGTTATGTTATGTGTAGGGCTGAGATTTATGTTGCGAGCTTGGCCTAGACTGTGTGACTCATATAGGAGGGATGTATCAGGTTAAACTATTTTATAAAAGGAGGCATTGTGGTAAAACTACTGCAAGCAAATTCTAGTGAGTGAACACGTTGTTTTTGAAATATTCAAGTTTACCTCATTCCTTTTAACCATTTAGGACAGTGTCACTGATAGCGCAGAGCTGACATGTACCACGTGTAGAACAGGGGACATAAACCCAAATAAAAGCTGCAAGAGTGGGTTGGATTGATGAAGTGGTGGTATTTACTCTATATTGTAGTTAATTTGGATAGCTTTTAACAGTTTGGATTGATCTGGTCAAAGGAAAGCATTGAATAAGACTTGAAAGTTATTTCAAAAACCAGACTTTGGACAGGGCTTGATGATGAGTGCAAAAATAAAACTTGTTAGCTAGTTGCAGTGTTACTGCTATCTATTTTTCCTTTTCATGTTCAATGACTTATAAGCCAGCTAGAGCTTGGGATATTTATTTCATGATACAGTATTTTAATCCTCCTTCCCCATCTCGTTCACCCATTGAACCCTGGAAATTGATTGGTTGGTTTGTTTCCAAATGCTCTATTGTTTCTCTATGTTTACTGCAACTCTTAAACTACAGAAATACCTTTGTTTATGACCTCCAGATAATACTTCTACATGTTTTACTAAAGATGCATCGATCAGGCTTTTCCCGATCTAAGCAAATGTTGCGTTTTTATTGAGCTCTAAATTGAAAATTCAGACCTTTTTTCTTTCTAAGAAATGTAATGTATAAAATAAAAAGTAGGTTCCTTGAATTTTTTTTCAGTCCAGCTGAAAATTAATTATTTACAAGATCTACCTGATCTTTTTAAAAAAATTCAACTTAAAAAATGCATCCAAGTTTAGGCTCTCAGTGGATGCATGTATAATTCTCAATTTTTATGCATTTATTGAAAAATAAAACTATATAATCTTTCCGTGTTTGACCAGTATTTAGTCAGACTTTATCAAGGGAAAATTGTCCAGTTTGATTTGTAGGAACATTTTACAGTCACTTGCAAAATGCCAACCTGTTCAGAGGATATGAAGCAGTGAAACTTGTTTGTGTTATAAATCCTTTTCAGATAGCTGAGCAAAGCATTGTTATGCTCAAAAGAGCTGAAGAACCTGATGGTGGAATAATCAAGAAGGATCAGTTAAGTAATTTTCAGTTCAATAAGCTATTCTGAATGTACGTTTTTTGTACATGTAAGCTTAAATAACACCACTAGAGGGCAGCATGATACGTTGTTTTGTTTTTTTTTGCTGCAGCTCACCTGCTTTGATACTTTTCCGTAGTGAGCTTAAGGAGAGATCTTGGAATGTATAGTTGAAATCTTGCCTGAACAGCCTGTTCTCATATGACAAAGCATAAAGGAAAAATATTAATCTTCCTGAGTAATTGTCTTTCCGAACAGTAAGTGCTCTTAGAATAATTTATTGGCCCTTGTGAATAACTTTGGTTCTTCTTATGGCTTATCCAACTTTTCTGTGCAAACATCACCTTTTTAGCAGACTTTTGTGGAGAAGTCTGACTATACTTGTGATTAGTATTGTACATTTGTAGAATTTCATTTAGAGGTAGAACATTAGCAGCACATTGCAGGATCTGTTTGAGCAACTTAAAGGTTGTAAAATTCACATTACTTCATTTATTCTTATTTCAACCGTCTTTTAAATTTAATAGCTACGTATGCATGTAGAGTTAAAATGTTTTTAAAATGAACATGTTCATGAGATTCAAATTAAATTTATTTTCAATACATATAGTTCATGTTGCTAATTCATTCCTCAAATCTTACAAACATTATGGTCGTTAATTATTTATTTATGGGTTTCATAAGTTTTATAAGCTTTATTAGCAAATACTCCAGCTGTATATAAAGTCAATATGAAAGTGTTGACATGGCAAATATTGAGTCTTCATAGCTCTTGCAATTTACTGTTACCAGATGCGATTAAAAAATATATATATTTTTTAAAAAATATATTTTTATATATAAATAAATAAATATAAATATAAAAATATATATTTAAAAATATATATTTTTTTAATCGCATGTGACATGTATTACAGTCAGAAAACACTAACTCGTTGGCTAAACCTTTGAGAGTATTTGATTATATATGTATGTTTGGTTTTTTTGGAAAGCACTTTGTGGTTTTGACCTGTGGAAGGGACTGCATTTTAAAGCTTGCTTACTGACTTTTGTCTGTTTTTGATTATTTTCTTTAAGAAAAATGTTGTACTGAGTACAAATTGGATGAAACTTGTTGCCTTAAACTTGAAGGCATGTAGGCAAGACTTATATTTAGAAACTTATTTCTGGCTTGATAAAGCCAGGAATAAGTTTTATGCAGAAAAATTACTGATTGGGAAGAAAATGCTGATCAGAGATCAAGAGTTGGTTGTGGCTTGTTTCGTCACTGTGCATGCAGCTCAAGGACAGTATTAGTCGAGGTAATCGCTAAAAGTTGACCTAAAACTTTTTTGTTACAGCTTTCATAAATTCCAACATGAACTACATGTATTACAGTCAGAAAACACTAACTTGTTGGCTAAACCTTTGAGAGTATTTGATTATATTGCTGATTTGCAAAGGTTTTATACTTTGATCCTGAAGGGTCTTGGAAAATATGTTAGTGTAGCCCATATTAACTTTTAACCCTCCTTACTGGAACAGAACAAAAAAATCTCCATTCATTACTACACTACAGGCATAGTAGAACACAAATCACGGTTTGGTATGCATTCAGATTTTGAAAGTAATAAGTTGTTATATTTACGTTACACTTCAAAATCAGTCAACAGCTAAATAATGTATTTCAATTTTGAAATAATTTGATTTTATTGTGATGCTGAGTTTTTTTTATGTATGATTACTTTGCTCCTGAAGTTGTTTCAGATGAGTAAATTGAGTTAAGTGAAGAGAGCGTTTCAAATCTTGTTTTTTTTAAAATTGTACGCTGACCTAAAGTTTTGGTTCAGTTCCACTCATTTTATCATTCATACTTGGTTCCAAACAAACATTCTGCATGTGTTGAGGTATAAATCAACGCTGTATTTTACAGGAGCGTACCGGATGTTTTCAGTCCGAATATGTCTGGTTACACCCCTAGCATCTACAGCTAGCTCTTTCAGGTCAAGAGGCGTCTTCAGAACCGAGACCGGGTCGTTCCTGTAAGTAACTGAGGTAAAACGGTCAAACATGCTTGTGAAGTTGCCACATATGCTGAAAAGTCGATGCTTCTTGGCACCACATTGGTTTATATTTGAGCTTTAGTTGGATGCTTTAGTTGGACATCAGCAGCATTATCAATGTTTGGTTAGTTTACTAATATACAACGACTTGATTTTGTGAAAGGTCTGAGCTGTGGGGGGAGAACAGAAAATTAATCAGTACTTTAATAATATTTTTTTAACACATAAAGTGTATGGAAGGTTCTTTTTTAAAAAAAAAAAAAACAGAAGCTGAAAAAGAAAATGTATAAGAAAAAGCAAATGGGATAATCCTCATTATACGTAGTTTGTCTAAATGAAAAATAAGCAAACTTGTATAGTGGCTGAAAGGTGACTCGACACACACCCCCAGCAGTCTCTCAAGGATTTTCATGATGTGGCATGTTTCAGTAATTGGTCGGCAGCTGTTAAAGGCAGATTGATCAGATGTTCTGAGATTCTTGGCCACAAAGGAAGTTTTCCATAGTACTGTGATTATTATTATTTTTTTCTAAACGAATCAACACTTGCTTTGTAGTGGCTGAGGCTTATACCATCTGGGCCTGTTTTCTATTTGCTTATGATTCTCTAGGCAAACTTGCTCCTGGCATTCAGCTAGACTATAGAGACAGGAGGCAGAAGTGTCTGTGTAGAAATGAACAGGATCTGGGTTAAGGCCAGGCAAACTATGAGGTCTGTGAGACTGGAAGCAAGTGTTGAAAACCCTGTTGAGTAAAATACGTTGCCTTCAACCGCCTTGGAGGTGAACGTATTTTCCTGGGTTTCTAAAGGGAAATTCACAGCGCTGTCCTGATGTGGGTTGTACATTTCTCCTAAAACTACAAAAAGTCTGTCCCACACTATGCCATTTGCTTGATGTCATCTCTACAGCTGCATGATATTAGAAAGCCACGCAATTTCCACCCGTATCATTTTTTTTTGTTATACGTTTCCAATACTCTTTGATCTGTAGCAGCTTTTTATCGTAATCTGTATCAGGTGTGGACGTTTACGGCGGTGAGACTCCCATCCAGCAGGCTGAGTGTTTCACTGGCATGCAAAGTGTGAGATCATGACGCTTGGAATTTACTAGCCAACAATTACATTGCATTGCAAAAATTCAGTTTTAAATATTGCACACACTGATATTGCTGTGACATATTGTGCGGTCCCACTTATCTTCAAATAGAAGTGCAGAGTCCAGGCTGGCGGGGCTTCACTGAAATGTCTGGGCTGCACATAAATAATGAGGGCAAACATAATAAAAGATGGAGTCCTACAGGAACTACTGCAGTATGCTCTCACCAGTTCAAGATGGTTCAATAATGCCAAACAGTTTATGTGGATTTCAGAAGATCTTGCATTCACTGAATAGCGAGACAAATTAATTCATGTTAATTGGTTCCAAAAGACTAAATGTAGTAACCATACATTTACTCACAGGCATCCTGAGGATGGAGACACTTCAATGTGTTTTGTAAAACGGAAAAAGCATTCTCTGAATGAGCATCATCTGAAATAATATTTCATTCTCTGATGTTTTTCCATTTGGATTTCTGTCATTGCTGGTAATGGATGCTGCTAATGTGGGGTTCCAGCCCAGGACTCATTCAGGACAAGCACCATCATTTCTCTCAGGCTATTAGTTCTATTAATAACTTTCACTGTGGCCGTCCATTGAACCATCCGGTAACTTGTTGATCACCATGTGGGGCAACTCAATTAGCAAGATCCTAATCTGTTTGGATGAATAATGCGTGGCATAAAGCCCTTTTTTGTTGATCACATTAAATTTGTGTTTCTTGTCAGTATGATTACTCTCAGATTAGCTTACCAGAAAATATTAAATTTTAAATTATTACTGTGAATCATTTAGGATATTTACAATTAGGAATAAAAACAAACTTGCTCTTCAACAAGTATTTGTGGATATATATTACAAATATTTCAGGTACTTATTTCTGTTCATAATTATAATTAACTCTAGTAAAAATCCAAAAGTCACCAGAAAATGTCAAATATTTCCTAACATCAATTTGCGAAAATGATTTTTAATACAGAAAGCCAACCTATTGAAATTTATGTCCAGAATACTTGTTTATATTTAGTCAGGTTTTGATTTACATGAATTATTGCATGATTACAGTCTGAGGTGAAGGTATATCAGCCTGTGGCTCTGAGACTTTATTGAAGCCCAAGTCGCATCTGCATTGTTGGCTCTGGTGTCTTGCGAGTCCCAATATTTACCCTTAATTATCTATGGAGTTTAGGTCAAAACAGGGTGCCTGTCATGCAAAGTCATGGTCAAAGTCATTGAACCATGCGTTGATACTTTTGACAGTGTGAGCTGGTGCAAAGTCTTACTGGAAGATGAAATCAGCAACTTGACTTAGTATTTGCCAGACTATCTATGCAGTCTGGCAAATACTGGATATGTGTCGCTTTTCCCAGACTTTTTTCCTCTCCCTAAGGTTTCCTTTAATGTGCTTAGGTGCAATTCTTTTAGCAGCCATCTTCGTTAGCTATGGTTTCTGTGGCTCCCTCTCCGTGTGGAGGGTGTTTACTGGAGAACTGTCAAGTCAGCAGTTGTTCCAGTGATTGTGTAGTACCATAACATAATATTTATGTAAAAAAAAAAAAAAAAAATCCCTTCTAATGGTCATATATAATATTCTGAGAAGCTGAATGTGTGTGTGTTTTTTTTTTTATTAGCTTTGGGCCAAGAACATCAAAATTTTAAAATATCTGAATGTCATGATTTCCCTCAGTGTATTATAAGCCTGGCAGGCCACCAGGTTTTACTTCTGCCCCCACCAGGCTAAGCAAGGCTTTATAGTTAGTGTTCAGATATTAATCTCCCAGTCTGTCAATAACACATAATTATCAAGTGGTATTTTAAAGTTTCCTGTTAACTTGAAACATTTTTAACTCAAAAACACGACGAGCCACTGGATGAATGACTGCCCTAGCACCCAACCACCGGGCTTAGCAAGTTTTCTGGAGGAAACCTTGTATGTTGTAGTTTAGTAATCTGGGCTTCACTTACTAAAGTAAACTTTTTGATAATATTCTAATTTATTATTTTTCTGATATTTGTGTTATTGCTAGCACTTTAAAGCATGTCCATCTCAAAGTGTGGCGGTCATGTGTGATGGTCAGTAGTGTGTTAGATGAATGTGATGCTACAGGTCAACAAAGGACGACTGCTGTCCTATTCAGCGGGGCATTCAGACTGGGATCAGCAGCCTATGGATGAGGCCTCTGATGCATCTGTGCCTGTGGCTGCCTCATCTCTGCAAACAGGAAGGGCTTGAACAACTGGCCTCAATTCTCTGCTGACTCCTTCATTGTGTGGGGCCAGTTAAGTGTGGCGAGCTTTGTGTCCGTCTCTTTGGAGTCCATCTCCCCACACTCCAGGCTCATGAGTGTCACAGACTCGTTTATTTGGGCTGCATTCTCATTTCTAGGTGACTTTTTCTTCTTTTTGCTCCTTGTGTTGCAGGGAGTGGTTCTGTCTTTGCATGTATGTTTATGTAAGCGCCTATGTCTTCCTTATTCCCTTGGGGCACATTGGCATTGTGGCTGGCTAATGTGGATAGGCTTTATTCCCTGTGGACATCTGATTATGGGCTCTATTTCTCTTTTCCTCTCTCCCTGATTAACGGGTGCGGTGACAAACGGACCAGCTGGGCGAAGGGAAGCGGCTCTGGGAGGGGAGGAGAGTTGTCGGAGAGTGAAAAAGAGAAATGCGGCGGTGCTACCAATCATGCCGCTGGCTCTGTCCTGTTTTTTTTTTTTGACTTATGCCATTCTGATTGCTGAATGTGTGTCTGCATGCTACAGTTGAGGTTAGGGTTCAACCCTCAGGCATCAGGCCGTGCCCCACTTTGATTCCTTTTGTTTTCAGAGACCTGATTTTTGCAAAACATTTGCTGCAGTTCTGATCTGACTTGGAAAGGGTTAGCTTTATGAAGCCTCTGGAGCATATTTCAGAATAATGGTTAGTTGTGTACAATTTTGCCAACTTGCGCCAATTATGAATGATGTTTAATAAAAAATGAGTGCTTGCTACATTAAAATTAGTTTTTGGAAGTTAATAGAAGACAGATCTACATGGCTCTTACTGTGAACAGTAAGAACCATGTAGATTACACTATTTAAAGATGAAAGAGCAGCATTTTAAAATACTTTCACATATTGCACAGGCCAGCGTGACAGATGTGTTGACCCATTTTGTATGCAGAATGTTGACGAGGTGGATTCAGATTTGACTTTTCAGAAACACAATTTAGGTAAAAGGCCAACCATGTGTGGCTTTTTTGCCACACTGTGTTGTGTTTCTCTGTGTGAGGATGAGTACAGTATCATAGTAGGTCAGGGGATTGTTTGTCTGATCCATTGAGGAGTGATTAGTGGAGACACACTGAGCCGGGGTTCTTCCCACTCATAGAGGGGGAGGATGGTCACTGCCAGACTCACTGGTCCGACTCCCCACCAACCCCCACACTGAACAGCTCCCAAAACCAGACTACAAAGAGGACAGATTGGCTATGTGGCTTTTCCTTTTTATTTTATTTGTATAATGTTCTGCATAGTAAATACAATTGGTCACATAATGTGTGAGCATTCCAGTGTTCATTTACTTTTTATCATCTGTCCCACATCTCTATTTACCTTGGTAATTCTTAGGACATGCACAACAAAGCACGGGTAGCGATTGAAGATTGACTGCAACAGCAGTCGTGTCGTCTCGAATCTGAAAAGTAGTCGATATTCATAGTCAGTTTGCACAGAGGGCTGTATGGTCTAGGCCAATGCCTGGGGTGCGGTTTAGTTGAGAGGTGACAGGTCAGGGAAGGATGGGGTGTGCGGAGGAGGCGTCTTGCCTTCTTCGCTAATCCCTGCATTTAGTTTCTATTCCGAGACACTTTGTAATCTACCACTAATGGGATTTACCAAGCTGTGTTTTTTCAAACTTCTGTTGAAATTCTTAAAGACTTTTTCATTTATTTAATTAGTTGTACTTTACATTTAGAATGATGGATAAACTAATATATAGTGCAAATAGCAAATTTATTTGTGGCTACCTTTTTTCTTTTAATGTATTGTTTTCTCTTTTATTGTAAGTGAATATTTCATAGTGTTTTATGTTTATTTTTAGACTACCCTACACAGTTTGTTCAAAATAGTTTGAAAAAGGATTTAACACATTTATTTCTAAGCTTTACTTTCACACTGAAGGCACAGGAAATAAAGCACATGTTCAGTTAATGTTTTTAGTGGCTCAGCTGAATCTGCTCGAACATGCTGTGGCAGAATGATGGTTCAAATGTAAATCATACATCTTGACATCTGTTTTTCAAAGTAAAAGTTTCATCTTATGTACTGTTTTTTTTGGAAGAATATTGTTTTAATTTGAGCAGAAATTGACATAAAATGTAATCTGGTTTGTCCAGAAGAGTCCTTCTCTTGGTTCACCGGGATCAGGATCTAAACAGAAATGTGTGAAATTAAGAGTAAAGAAAAAGTTCTGCTAAGGTGGCTCTTTTTTCTCTCTCCAAAAATTCATTAAATTGAGAGCTAAAATGATACTTTTCCTCTTTCAGAAATCCTCACTTATACCAAGTTCTAGGTTCTGTTGGTTGAAACCTATCTTATCCATTTTTCTGTTTCCTCAATGATTTCTTTCTGTCACCTTGTTTTCACAATGATATCAGTAAAATTAAGATATAAAATGGCAGATTACAACAAACTCTATGATCATCGACCAGGTTAGGGCTAGTAAGCAGAAAGTTTTAGTAGAGCCCATTCCGTGTACATCAGTTTTATTCAAATGTCAGAATTTTTGATTTGGTAGAGAGCTGGTTGCTATTTTTTGTGCAGCAAATGTTGAGAAATTGTTGTTTTTAAAATGCTCCTCATTTAAATGCTTTTCATTTGATTGACAATAGTCAATTTATTCTTACTAAGAATATAAATAATTATTTACTGTCAAGTTCTCTTGACAAGAAAATGGTTTTGTCTTTTGTGAATGTTTAGCATACAAAGACGGGTCTGAGCTGAATAAGCTGTGTGGAGACAACTTTTGTCGGTTGCTTGTGTTCTCCCTTCAAGTTGCTGAAATGTTAGCAGCTACAGTATTTTTATAAGACATTCTGTCTCTTCCACAATAGAATAAGGTTGGATATATTTAGCAATGACACATCACAATACCTAAGTTATGACATTGGTGCTGTTTACTGGCTGCAGGCAGTGGACATTCTGTCCTTCCTTTTTATCATCCATAATTAACCTCATTGTTTTCTTAAGCCAACCTACATATTAGCTATGTTGAAACTAGCATTAATAGTTGCACAGTTGCAGTTTTATGCGCTCTACCAGCACATTCAGTTTTGGCTTTTAAAAAGGAATAGACTAGGAATTACTAGGCCTGTCACTATAACAAATTTTACTGGATGATAAATTGTCCCAGAAGTTATTGCAATAAATGATAATATTGTTGTTTTGAGACCATTTTCAAGAAATATAATGGTAATGAAGTAAAAATGATGCAAGAACACATTGTCAAAGATCAATAAATGTTCAATTCTAATGAACATTTAACACTAGAATTGGGAGACATTTCACATATCCAAATAAACAAACAACAAAAAAGAAAAGAGAAAAACGATAAATCAAGCAAATTTCTTTTAATCTATCATTAAATCAATTGATTTATTGTTTGTTGTTACAGGCCCATCTATCAGAGACTTGATAGATGTCCAGGATGCTGCTGTCCTGGACCACAGCAGCATCATCTGCTGTCGTCCAGGTGCACAGAGAGGAACTGGGTGACTGCCTGACTGACTTAGTGACTTAACTTATCTTAAGGTTTTTATCTGTTACCCTCACTGGCAGTTGCACCGTCCAGTCTATTATTTGCATATGAGTGCCATAAAACTGCATTAAGTAAAGTTCAGTTGAAAGTTGTGCGGAAAGCAAGAGGTACCCTCTCTTACCTCTGTTCACTTAAATGCAAAGTGCCTAGGATTATATTTTCGATAGCTAAAGAGCCTAGAATTATGTTTTTTGTGGATTAGTTTAGAAAAAATCTGTTTAGGTTTATTCTTGCAAATCATCTAGCACAAAAAGAGGACAGTACAGTGTTGTATTGTCCTCTTTTTGTGCCATCACTCACTTTGGACGCTTTTTGTTTTCTGTTTTCTCTTTCTAGATTGAATGCGTTTTCCCCAAGCCTCGACACCATGAGCACAATCTCACCAACAGATTTTGACAGCTTGGAGATCCAGCAGCAATACAACGACATCAATAATCGCTGGGACCTGGCGGCAGAGACCGACTGGGACAATGAGAACAGTTCGGCACGTCTCTTTGAACGCTCTCGCATTAAAGCGCTCGCAGGTATGTTGCGTTCAGGTAGTTCCCCATGGTTATTATAGCAGCTCTAACCTGTGATTTAATCAGATCCTGTAAGTGGGATTGGGTAGAGTGAGGCAAACGCCTTAGACTCTGTTTTGCTCCTTTTTTTTTTTTTTTAGCTTTTCCTGAATGCGTTTGGGACTCATTGCTGGTTAATGAATTGGGAGTTTGTTTGTTTTTTTTTTTTCTATTTGGAGCTTCATTTGGTCTTCATTATTCTGTAAATGGAGTCAACCTTCACTGATCTGGCTTCTCTTGGCTGACACTCTTTTATTTTTTTCTTATTTCTTATCTGGTGGTTCCTATTTTCAGCAGATTCAGATTTGTATTTGTATTTCTTCCTAACATTCTAACACATAGGAGGGGAGAAATGTTTTATTAAGGTAGATGTTGTGAATACAATAGAAAATGCAGGAATTACAAGATTATCCCTGTTTATGCATAGAATATTGTGTTCTTGCCTGTTATATCGTTTTTATTCATGTCAAGGTTTGTGCAGTTGGCTGAGGTTACAGACCAGAAGTGGTGGGAGTTCTTGGTTTAATGCAATTAATGAATTGGAGTGAAAAATGTCCAGTGTTTTCAGTATTTGACCAGCCAAACATTGGTCAATGCTGATTATGGGAATGTTGGATTATTTCAGTCTCTCGCTGGTTAATTTGTTGATCTAATTGCTTTTGGTTTAAGCAATGTTATGAAATGTTCTAATACAGGGCAAGAGTGACAGTAGCTTCTAAACGTCATGATTTTGAAATTTAAAAAAGGTTTTCCAGGTTATAAATGATCAAGTATTTGTGTATTTTGCATAGCATAGTTCATGAAGAACACACATTTTTATTTTTACATAGAAATATTTATTAAACAATCTCTGAATAACCATAGCTATGAATAATAAAGGTATGCTGACCCACCCCTTATATTCTTTTCAAGTTTGTAGTTAATGTATTGAACTGAATTGGTTATGAATTTTTTTGTAAACTTTGAATTTATACATTCATATGCTAGCAAGTCAAGATTATTTGTGGCTCAGTTTGGAAGCTTTGAAGTAACTAATTAAAATTTACAGAATACTCAGAAGAGACAGAATACACTACATATCATTATCATATGACGACACACTTAGCACTGAGTGAATCCTTTTATATCTTTCAGTGTTCATTCTCCATTTTTGTAACAAGGTTGTCCAAAATAACATATGTCATCAGTAATATTCAGGGCTAGAGATATTGTACAGTGTAAATTTCCTTTTTAGTCCTTACACTTACAGATTCACATCTACAAAAATATACTTGTTTTGGTTTTTTTATGTTCAGGCAAGTTGGTAATTTTTTAAATAGCATTTCTGATAAAAGGGGATTTTGTAGTGAGTTTCAGCTGAGACAAAATCATAACCTAATAGTAATGTTCACAAATCTAATTAGGCTTTGTAGACGAGGGAGCAGATGTGATTCTTTTGTATCCCAAAAGGCACGAGTCTTTCTTTATAGGCCAAGACCAAAATACATCCAAAAGGAGGACAAAGCTGAAGAGCTGAGTAGTTGGTCAGAACAGACCAACTTTTGCATCAGTGCTACAATTGATCACTAGTTCTAATAAAACACTGCTGTTGTAGTGGATGCATAGCAGAAAATTTTGGTGACAGCTTTATATTTTTTGCCTTTGATAATCTCGTCATCCTTTGGTAGGCTAACGGGTCTCTGTGTCCTATGAAATAATTTTTAGTGAGATATTAAGAACCACTTTTAAGTTTTCATTCATTGATTTTATGTGTTTGAGCAGAAGAACATAAAAGATTTGTATTTATATGTTGCTCTCAAAAACTGTATTTTAAAAAGTCAAAACAAGTTGCAGTTTTCTGAAGAGCCCAGCAGAGGGGGGTAACAGATAGCCACTGCGGCTGATGTGTCCAGTAACTCCTACACAAGGATGGAAAACCTTATGTTACCACAGTTACTAATAATCTTCAAACAACCCTTCAGTTCAGCAATTTCTATTAAGTCTAATTTCATTTAGAAATGAAATCTAACTAACTTGTTCAGTTACTTGCTCGTACATTGTAGTTTGTTTTTAGTCTCATGTTCTTCACGCATTTAAGTATCTTAAATGCCCATTCTTTGCATTTTGCAGCAACACTCTCTGCAATACTGGTTGCATTGGTCTTTCCAGAAAACCATTGTGTGTGTATGTGTGTGTGAATACACCAGTCTGAACACCTCTGATGCTCTCTCAGTTTAACAAGTGTGGGCTTGATGTGCACATTCTTTCACATGCTCTTGCAGCTATTCCCTGAAGGCTCAACTCCAGCCCACTTTTAGCAGCTTGTTTTGTTTTTTTTCCAAACATCAACTACTCTGCCTTCTGCATTCTTAGAAGTGCTGGATCTTTCTACATTGTTTCTTTTTCTAACCAGATTTTACGATAAAAATATTTGCCATATTTCTGAGCTAACCTGTCTTTTACATCTGCAGGGTGGGAATCAATGTACATGTGGTGAAGCGATCACCTGTGCTCTTTGGTTCACAGTTAAGAGCTTCCTTTTCCCTAATTTGCATCGATACCAGCTTATCTGCTCTCCAGTGTGTGTAGCACCGCTAGCTCTAGAAACTTTGCCTAAGTTTAAGCAACACCCTCCTTCACACTTGAACAGTTACCCATACAGTGTTTACATGCTGAAGCTCCCACACCTGGGAACAGTAAGGCTTTCAAAGAGCTTCGATTTCTAAAGAATTTCAGTTTCTTTTGGTTAAAGCTCATTCTTGGAAGCATGGTCTTATCGTAAATGAAAGCGGTGTGAATACATACTCACACCACTCTTTTTACACATAGCTTATACTTTCCTCAACCTGCATCAAAAAGCGTTTTGTGGGTAAATAAATTTTAGTGCATTTAATCAGCCTCTCATTTGCCCAATAATAATGAACTCTTGTTAGGCTTCTACTAAAGTATTGATAACATGAAGACACAGAGTAATAAATCTTAGCATTTTCCCCTCTGATGGTGCTTACTCCCCCATTTGTCTTTATCTGTTTGTCTTCCTCCCTGGAGTTCATTCACTGCACTGGACATAAATGAAACCTCATTAACTTTAACTTACTGTCAAATGTTTCACTTTTGGACAGTTTTCTTTTTTCTTTTTTTTTTGTTACTCCAGATTTAGTTAGTTATTGTTAATCTTATTTAACATATTGTTCTCTATTTTATTTATGAATGTGTTGCAAACCTCTACTGATTCACAAGCACAGACAGACATGCTGACTCATCTACATTTTATGTTAAATAGGATTGTGCCCTTTAGGATACAAAAAACAGGCATTAGTAAGACTTACTACTTTCCTCTCTGCATGTGTCCATTGCATAGCCTCTGTTCCTCAGAAGGGAGGCTGCGCTCCTCATTTCTTATTACTATAGTCCCCCTCCTTAAACAGCCAGTCACAAAAAAGTCCCTGAAGCATTTTGTCCTTTAATGAGACCCATCCAGCTGCTACCAGCTCATCTTAACAGAGATCTGAAAACTTGACTTTTTGGCCTGATTACAGTTCTTTATATTTACTGTCCTATCACACATTAAACCACTTACTTTATCCTATGGTGCTTAAAATTGATATAAACTTTATTACATTACACTTTTAAATAACTCTTAGCATTTTAAAAATATTTTTTCTTGTTTTTGCTAAAAAGAATGGATCTGTTTTGAAACTAAAAATGCGTTCTGGTTGCACACTGTCACTTCCACCCCCTCCAATCCTCTACATTGCAAACAGATTGTTGACAGTTTCAAACCTCATCAGGCAGGAAAGTACTCGTAGTTCTGAGACTTTCTCAATAACTTCCTTCCTGTTTTAACGCCTCCTCGTAAAGTAGTGCTCATGTTTAAAAAACAAAAAAGGGGAGGTTGAATGCAATCTAGAAAGTGACTGAAATGGAAGATGACCACACAAAGATAACATTGTGTAATCCAAGTAGGATTTCTGTGAATCACCCTTTTGGTAAGCCACACCCTGATGGTGGTAGGAGCTAAGATGGAGTTAAATAATCCACCTCAAGGCAGACTGTTCAAAAGACTCTAATGGTTTAGTCCACCTCTACACTTCCTCCCTCCCCTTTCCCCATCCACCATGTTCTTTCATGCTCCTCCCTCAAACACACCTTATGCAAATCGCACAATTTTCAGACTGCACAGAAGGCTTTGTTTACACAGCCATCCAACCGCGGCTGAGTGCTGTGCTGTGCTCTGCTGTTCTTCAGCAAATGCACACTCTGAATTTGGAGGGAAGGAATACCTACGGTTTCTTTGCTAGAACCACAGCGGAGTGCAACTTCAGGCTTTTACTTTATTCATGGACCACAAATGTGGTTAAGTGAACAAGAAGAGAGAACACTTTCCTTTCTGTGTTTTGTTTCAAATTATTCTCTGACTTGAAAAAGTTTTTTTTTTTTGTTTTTTTTGCCCATGCCACTCACCGCTGAGTTTTTCATGGGCAAATTGGATCGTACAGCATATGAAGAGAAGAACAATATTTAAAACATTTGTTGTGCCTTGCTGAAAAACACCAAGAAATCTTTACAAAAGGAGGATAAACTAAAAACTTTCAGGGGGGAAGAGAACACTTTTGGAAATCTGTAAAAAGGACGCACAGTTTTTTTTTTTTTTTTAAATTTAGCTCTGCCGTGCTATGTTGGAAAACTGATTCATTTCATCTCTATCAGGAATATTTAGCATAAGCATCTTAGGAAACTACAATGGAGTGGGACCACAGGGACAGAGAGCCCTGTTTGTCCCCAGCAGCATTTGTTAACCAAGTACAATACTCCAACATCTTGGAGGGAAGATTTAAACAATTGCAAGGTAAGAATCACAACACTTTTTTTTGGTTGAAAGTAATGGTTTCATTGTAACTGATGACCTTTTTATAGATCCACTGGATTAGTAAACAAAACTGGTGAGCTTGAGCAAACAGTTCTATTGACGTCACAGTTTAGACACAGTTTAGACTGCCTCACCAAATTGTGTCCACTTGTATGATATTTCAGAGTCAGAAGCATGGTGTTAGACGTACCCCTTATGTTTAGGGTGGGAATTATTTGGTTTGTATTTTGGGTTTTTTTTATGGCCTGCTACTTTAGCTGGGCCTTGTTATGAGGTATGAGTTCCAAGATAGTTCTGAATTTTTCTAGAGTAAATGGCATCCTGTGGGAATTAGAAGTATTCTGCATTAGGAGAAATGAAGATATTCGCAGTACATAAAGAGTAGGCTTCAGCTCAGATCTAAAGCAGGCAGGCAGTCTGGCACCTGATCACTTGGCCACCTGTCCTCTCTTATCTCATTACAATACACCGCTCTGTCTTTAGCCAAAGCCTGAGAAAGCTGTGAGCTTCCACACACAAAAATCATCAAGGACATTGGTTGTGAGGCAGGAAATGTGTTCACTAGAAAAGATAAAAACAAACAAAAAACTTTAGACTAAAACATAGAATAGAGTTTTTTTTGTGATTTAGCTTCTGGAGATTATGGTATATGAAACTCTCATGTAAGACCTGAGTGTGACTAACGATCATTTTCTTCATTTAAAAAATTTTATCTTGACTCTGGTCGCTCCCCAGATGCGATCTGAATCTGAGAGGTTTGCTTGAGGAGCAGTACTGCTTGTTCTGCATTTTTTAAATTTTTGTAGTGAACACGGTATATCAAATCCTTATCTTTATAAATATGTCGGTTTGGTGAAAGGATGTATGTTGTATGTAGGGTGAGATGTGTGAATTTTTGCACCATTAAAACACTTTCACACAAACTCAGTAAATATGAGATTCATACCAGTTTTGCAACATTTCATTCAAAAAGGGACACATGCCTTAATCTCATTTTCAGCTTGACTGGCAATAACCTGAAACTTCCTGCCTACCTTTTGGGGTTAGAGATCAGTCACCAAGTTAAGGCTAACGGGATGGGCTTTCTTTTTGTGTGTTTTCTTTGTTGTTGAGCAGACAAAGCATGTTGTATTATGATGACTCATTTGAATCAGGAGGGGAAAATTAAATTATTTGCTTTTTGTAGTTTGTAGGTCATATTTGTGCAGTGTGGTCTGGATTAAGTTACCGTCCTGTAAAATACAAATACATATCCAGACGTATAAACACATTTTTGTAACACCCACTTGTCTTTCCAGTTTGACTACCCTCGCGCCTCATTCTTTGGGTCACACCCTTCTTGCGTTAAAACATGATGTCTGTGGGAGTTATAAAGAAGATCCAAACTCACGGAGTTTGCTACTGCACCATAATTTCAAATGGTTGAAACACCAAAGGTTTTGCTTAATTAAATATATAAAATCAATTTTCATGCGAGAGAAATTTGATCTCACATCCAGTTGGATATCCTTAGCTCTTTCACTTTTAAGATAACTTTGATTTGACTTGTATTATGTTTCCTAACTAGAGCTGCACAATATGTAGGATATGCAATCCTTATTGCAGTATCACTGGCCGCAATATTGCAACCACAAAGGAATAATGGGCAGGCTATTATATTTCATATACCATGTGTTAAAGCTCTGTGTTTTAATAAATGGCTGCTTTGGTGGACTTAGTTTGTAACTCTTAGTGCCCAGGTTTGGAAAGCTTATATATAGTGGTGGGGATGTTGGGATAGTCGCTATATGCATTACTGCACTTTTCTAAAATAATATCCCAATGTCACATTGTCCTACTATCCTGCAGCCCTAGGATGGTAGGGCTGCAGGATAGTAGCACTTTTATAAACACATAAAAAAGAATCCAGCTTAGAAGCAACAAGTAAAGATTAAACTGAGTTGGTACATGATAATGTCAAAGACAGATGGGTTGAATTAGTGATAAGTTTTGATGATTGCCATAACACAGTTTTTGAAGGCTGATGTTGCCATTTTCAAATTGATTTTACCAATAAAACTATAACCTTAAAGATCTGTCTTGGCAGAGTCTAAGTGAAATTGACCAATAAAAAAAGAGCTGCTAAATGGTCTCATTTGTCAAACATGTTGGGAGCTTCTCAGATGTCTTTGGCCACCAGCTCTGAGTTTGAGTCAGCTTCACTCTTACTACAGTGATTTCAGCAAGTGAAATCACAATAGTATATAAGATGTAGTAATGGTGCGCTTTGCAAATTTTTGACGCATTATATAAATCTTAATAACCGGATACAATCTTAATAACCGTGATGACTTGTGGTTATCATATGGTATACAACACACATTTTTCAAATGATTACTTACATTCCTCGTTTGAATTAAGATACCGGATCAACGGTCACGTCATATCCTTCTGTCAGTACTCCTATTTCACAAATGAATGAGAACAATTTAAATTTCCTTTTATTTATTTACACTATCCTTCTTTTTTCTTCGTTTTCTCTGTAATGTACAACAAACAATGTTTAGAAGTTCAGTTTACCTCAGTAAATGTCAGTCTTAGATGTTGGTGCCAAACTAAAGTTCTGTGAAATTATTTTTTTGTGTTGCTTCATACATAAATACACATTGGGAGTTTTGTTAGAGAACAGGGTTCTAGTCCAAAGGGTCACTGCTCTTTCTACAAATCAGTTGATGTGGACTTTAGCTGAATAGTTACACAGCAGGCACTAGCAGCATGGTGTTAGTGAAATAGACCATACTACTTGACAGAAAAGGTATTTTTTTTCCCCCGCTTCAGGGTGTTTATCATTTTCAATTATTACTCAGTCACACAACTTTGCTTTAAGTTAAATAATACAAAAGGACAAAGAAATGACTGGAGCATCAAGAGGCAGTATCCTCCTATATGTGGAGCTGTAGTGAATTTCACATTTTGCAGTTCCTCATGAAAGATGTAATGTATAATAACACTGACACTATGACTCCAAGGGCTTCGAGCTGTTGCTCTTGAGTCACATTACCCTGGTGAGAGTTTAGGATACACACACACACACACACACAATGGCTTTTTGTTTGTGCAGTTTTTCTATTATTGACAGCCCTGCACTTTGGAGGGTAACAAAAAGGCACATATTTGGAGCCATTGGGGGGCATGTTTTTCTACTGACATTTTACACTCTTGTGTTGCAGATGTTGTTGAGTGCTGATTGTTTCGGTCTCATTTCTCATGGGATTGGCCTTGGTGAGGGCCCCTCCTCCCACATTTTCCCTGTTATCACCTGCAGCTGCAGATGGCAGAGGAAAAGTACGTAATTGAAGGGCATGTTGACTGCGACAGTGAAGAGAAAAATACACTGTACTGAAACAGGAATGTATTTTACTCTCTCTGACAGCTCTTGTCATCGTTATATCAAACTTGTAAAGGTTAAACACGTTTTTACGGCCACATCATTAGAGTGAGGGAAGGGCACTTCCGCCCTTCCCTCACTGACATACAAGTCAAATCAAAGTTATCTTTATAGAGTGAGGTGGGGGGAAAAAAGCCAAAACATGTACAGCTGTGTCTGCCATTTTGTTCACTTAGTTCTGCTCATATTTTCTAACAATTTAGTGTCATCACAGAACTCCAGGAATTTAGAAGTAAAAACAATTGTCTTGTTCAAAATAAATGGATGCATACAAACAGCTTTTGACTATTTACAGTTGGTTTATTTTTCTAATGAAGGTACTTCAGCTGAAGGGAACTTGTAAATATGTAAACATTTTGAAAGTCATAAGTACAGCACTGTTAACATCATTTATCCTCTGCTTCAGCCTTGTCATGCTTTCTCCATGAAGGTCTGTCTGTATTGCTTTTACTCAAACCACCCACTTGTTTTATTGTTCTTTGTTTACTCCACACCATCACACAGCATACAAGAAAATAGATGATCAGTTTATTTTCCGAAGATAAAGAGGTTTTAAGATGAATTACTGTTTATGTATTCTGTGCTTCTGGATGCATGCTTTTTGGTCAACTATTGTCAGCAACTATTTTGTAAGGCAAATATTGCTGAATCTTAAAGTTCACTTTAAACACACGTTGAAGCTCTTTACCATAACAGTTCTGAAATGTATTTTTTCAAAATAAAAGGTATTGGTACCTCCTGCTTACTGCTCTGCCTAAAAATTGCGCCCCTAGCTGATATAGATGGAGGAGAACGTTCCGGACTGTGCAGCTAAAAACATCGAATAAGAGCAGATATTGGAATGGAAAACGACACTCTCACAGACCAGGAATGCTAATTGCAGTGCTAAGAGAATTTTGGAAATGTATCTTTGCATTTATAGATATTTAGATCTTTTTATGGGAATATATCTACCAAGATAAGATAGATAAATAATTTTGCATACATACAATTAGGCTCAAAAATATTCATACCTCTGGAAAATTTAATAATTCTCTCCACCGACCTTCTTGGAGAGAAGGTGAAAGCCCAGGTGAAAGCTGGGACTCTGGCTTAGTTGTCTCTGCTCCCCATCAGCGTCGTTCTTCCCTTCTATGTCTCTGCTCTGTTATGGTGATACTGCAGTGGGTCTCAGTTTGATTTTCTCATTTGTTCTGGAACCCATCTAGTATTTATTAGGGTAACTTTTTTTTTTTTTTTTTCCCTTACCATGTCCAGACCAATTGCAGCTTGAACAGCCGCACATAAGTTTTAATCACACCTGAGCGAACAAAACCTCCTTGAGCTCAGCAAACAGACCACAGTTGTTGGGCAAACCATGCATTTTTTTCTAGAAGGAGAGCTTTTAGATTGATTTAACACTTTAAACATTCACTAGCTAATTAGAGACCAAATACAGCAACCAGATTTTCAATTTGACCTCAGGAAATGTTTTTCTGCCATTTAAAAGAGCCTTAAGTATTCAATGTAAAATTTACACTGATTAGTACATTTAAACCACAGAATTGTTTAACATTTTAGATAGAATGTTTAGCATTATGCTTTGGTTTATGGAGGGATGTAGGAGTTAAATGATGACTTGGGGAGATTTAAATTTGCAGGCATAGATCAATGTTGGTGACTGAGCAGTCACCAACAGAGCTATAGGGGTAAAAAGCATGGCTTTTTATTTCAAACTTTGTGCTCCTGAAGTCTGTTCAGACAAAGAATAATTTTAGTTCACTCTCATCCAAGTTTCTGAAATATTACAGGATAAACCAATAGGCTATCAAGCGGTCAGTCTGTAGTATTTATTTTGAGTTACCAAGTTGTGATTAAGGTATGAAAAAGTCTTCTCTGAGTCTCAGTCATGCTTGCCTTTATGTTAAAATATGTCTAATATGTTGATCACTGTTGGTTGGGGGAATTTATGAGTACCCTGCTGAAAATCTTTTGTCCAGTTTTCCTTTCATAGATGTATAAAGAGATTTTGTAGAATCATTGCCTCGGAGTTTACACAAATTTTAATCAAAACACATGATGATCTACTTGCTTTTATTTCAAAAAAGAAAAAACAGTATCCCTACTACTCCTAAATTAACAGATATCGGTTTTTGCTACATGGACTTCAGTAAAAATGCAGAACAGTCATCTGCTTTATCTTGTATGAGTTTTCAAGTGCTTATTGCATGGAAGGTGATGCTGCTCAAATTTTTGCAAACTTTAATGTTACAATTCTATAAAACTAACCATAGTGGGTTACACTTCTTTAGTTTTCCCACCATTTTTGACTGAAAATATTTAAAAATACCATACGTTGTCTGTCTTGTTAGTAAGGGTAGGGTGCATGGACTCTCTTCCACCCAGCTTGCCTACAGTGTGCAGCAACATGTGAAGAAGGCTGGTGTTGCATTAACTTGTGTCCATATGCTCTGCATATGGACATGCTCTGCACATGGACACAAAGTACGGTGCACAAGTCGAGTCTTATTGAAAGGACTTTAAGTTATTGGAAATTCATGCTGAAAATATTTTTGCAGATTTTAATCCTGGCTTTTTAAAACCTCTGTACACATTTCATACCCATAACTGGCCAAAGCTCTGTGTCAACCATGATGGTAGGCACATATTGTTGTCAAATATAAGTAGAGCATTCTGATACAGCTGTTGAAATGAGACAGACTAGACTTTTTATATGGGTCACCGATGTGGTAATGATCCAAACCCTGTCTCGATACAGACCAACAAATGTATTGATATTCTATAGCTAAGCCTTAATGAATCCAACATGTCACTCACTAGTTTTTTTTTTTTTTTAAAGGTTTTGTTGGCTCTAGTGGCCTTTATTTGAAAGTAGTTTGACAGGAAACAGGGTAATCAGAGAGGGGGAAGACATGCGGCAAACGTCGCCAGGCCGGGAGTCGAACCTACGACCACCGCTACAAGGACTAAGGCCTCAACGTGGGTCATGCTTTGCCCCTGCGCCACCACAGCACCCTGTCACTCACTAGTTTTTAGCAGATTAAATAAAGTCTGCTGCTTACAAAGGTGTTTGCATGTTTTCAATATCTGATTCCAGTACATATTGGGTAGTCTTTGCACACCTGATGTAAAACTTATTGCCGTTTTTGTTATCTAGGAAATCTATTTTAACAAGATAAAAACAAGAGTAAAGTCAGACGCCCACTGATGAGCACTTAACTGATTGGCTCAGTAATTTTTTCTGTGTGGAGAATGTCATAAAGAAGGTCATAAAGTCAGACAAATTGATGGAAGCAGTTTGCACCTTCTTTTGTAGAGGTTGCGAGCAAAGGCACGTATAATGAAAGGTCGGGTTAAGTAACTGGCAGGATGTTAGAAGTTTACAAAATCAAGGTCATTTTAGCGGCACTACAAAGAAAACCAGGAATTACTGCGCATGGCCAAGGCCGCACATGAAGCAAGGTGAAATTTTTGTCAGCTCCTAATGACTACCAGCCTGTGTGCTGAAGGTAGACCCGTTTTAAGCTTCTGCGAATTCTCTTGCAGTTTTGCATATTTTTGCACGGAGGGAGACGATTACAAAGCGTATCTGGCAATAAAGGGAACGGTTATTGAAATATCTGGAATGGCAAAACTTGTGTGCAATCCCCTCTAGTTGTGATGCCACTTATTTTATGTTGTGCAAGAGGAGATTCAACAATGGAGGCATTCAAAGTTCACTGAAGAAATTGGTGATCTACAAGTCAAACAGGCTTTTTAATTAAAAACAAACAAAAAAAAATCTGTTTAACTCGAACTTTTGCCATTTCAAACAAGTTAGTGTTTGTTTTTTATTTATAGGAAAAAAAAAAAGGTAAAATTAGGACTTAAGTCCAACTGTTTTATGATGCTTAGCTGCATCTATTTCATAGTTATAAATGAGCTACTGTTAATAAACAAGGACATCTTCTTTTCTTTTCTAGTGTTGAATTGTGACCTCTGTGTGTTAGGACACCATCTCTGTGATGTGGCAAACAGGATTTAATCAGTGACCAGACTCTCTGTCTTGTACCAGGACTGGAATCTTGTTTTGGATCACTGCCTGTTATGTGTACAGCAGGACAGATAAAACATTTCTGCTGGTGACATGTGCCTTTTAGAGGTAGTCAAGTTTTAAATATCTAACATTCATATCAAAGTCTGCCTGAGTTTCTTCTGATTCAAGCACTCATCATCTGGTTTCCTATTGATAAGCACAAAAGTATTAATACTCCTGAAAGAATTTGATTTTAAAATCTCTTCAACCAAAATGTTTAACAAGAAATGAGACTGGCATCGTTCAACAGATCATAAAATTATGTACGTATTTGTTTAAGTAATACTTGTAACCAGTGGAATAAACTTTTAGAGGCTTTACAGCAAACAAACGCTTCTTATACTTATTGACCAGCTTTTTGCATGTTTCCTGTTATTTTGACTACTTTTTTTATTTAAAAACTAATTTGTTTCATTGCTAAAACTGCAGTATGTAACTTGTATTAAATATATATTTTTTTACATATTAAAACTATGTCTTAATACAATGTGAAAAAAAAATAGAGCCTCTCAGCTCTCTCCCAGTGCGAACTAGAAACAACCGATCACAACCAGGAGGCGGGTCTTGGCGCTGTCAATATGCTTATATACGCACTTCTCACAACCTCTCTCACACTTGTTTACAACTTCTTCCCTATAGCATAGTTTGCCATGAATGCTCAGACTAGTTAGCATATCCACCGATGACGTTATCACTAGTCTCATTTTTCCAAATATGTTGTTTTAGTCTCTGGTCTGTGCCAGACTCATCAACATTGTGATTTAGTGTGCTTTCTTGAGCAAAGTTGATCTATGACAAGTGTCACATCACCAGAAATCCTGCACAGTATTAGAAAAAACAAATGTTTAAAACTTTTGGTTTGTGGTTCAGCCACTAAATGCAGATCTTGGAATCAGTCACTCATTTTTTCCACCTTATTAATCCTGGTTGGGGCTGCGAAGCGGCTGGAGTCTTTTCCAGCAGTCATTCATTGCCAGTCATGGTACTACTTGGGAAGGTCACTACTTCTTATTTATTGTTGTGTTAAACAATGAAGACATTCCTCCTGGCCCTGATTGGTTGTTTTATTAATTTAAAACTTTTTTGGGCTAAGAATAAGGTTTAAATTGTGTTTTTGGCTTTTGTTACTTGCTAGACATGGTAGTTTACCGATCAACTTAAAAAACATGAATAAATTATATATCTGGGTTTTTTTTTGTTTGTTGTTGAAGGAAAAAATATTTTCAGTATGTACCAAAACAGTAGTTTATTTTTTCAGTTAAGTACCATGCTAATACTTGTAAGATTCATAGGTCAAGGTTAAATAGTGAAGAGGTTATAAGAAAAGCATGCTCCTGGGACTTGAAAATGAAGCAACTGTATCATGTGATTTTTTTTCTTATAAACATTTGTAAGCCCTGCCTCACTATGTCTGTGTTAGTGTTGTATTCATCTGCATTGTTATCGCTAAACATGATCTCAGTAAAGTATGAGCCACACAAACAGAATTAGGTCCTGCATTATATATGCTAAGATCGCTTGCAGATAATCATTATCATCAGCGCTCAGGTTTGTTTCAGTGTTAAAAAAAAAAGGAAAACAAGAGCTCAATTCCAGTAACTTGAATTGTTAAAGAGTGCACTGGCTGGGACAGGCCCTCATTTTAGTCTTGCTCTGACATATACTTAGCGCTTACCACCATCTACAAACGGTTTCAAAGTGGCTGGACAAGCCCAAATGTGCTTGAAACTTTTAATGATGCCTTTAACTACTGGTTTCTCATCTGTCATTAGTAAACAATAGGAAAAAACATGGTGCTGCAAATTCAAGTCACTTGGTGTTTTTTTTCTTTTCTTTTTAGCTTGCACACACAAAAGATCGGGAGTTTTAAAAAAAAAACCATTCTGACAGTGCTCATTTCTGTAGGAAAATGTAAAAAATTACTAAGGCTTTGAGAAACTGTTTTATTGTTAGGGATTCAAATGTATTGTGTTTTTATCCGGGGTAAATCATGCTGGTTTAGCTTCAGATTAGAAACCTGAGAATGCTTCAAACTGTGTTTGTTTTTAATAGGAATTTCTGTTTTGTCAAAGTGCAAGCAATGCTATCCTGCATTTAGTGGGAGTCTGTTTGAAAGACTATATTTTACCCATCAGCCGTCTTGTCATCTGTTGTAGTTTTGCAACTGTAATTTGCAGTTATGTTGGCAGGCTCCACAAGTATTTTACATGACGTTGGAAACAGTTGACATCATAGCAGAAACCTGCTTGCATGTTTTTCCCCCCCCGCTATCATCTGCTATTCTTCAATGACTAAAAATGACAGTTTACCACCAAACTTCCTGTTGCTGAACCTGAGCGTTTGTGTTTTCTAGCAGAACGTAATGCACAATTTAGGCATTGATCTGCAAATGATTAATATTCAGCATAATCCTCTTGTGCATGTAAAAACCATCAGTCCATGAATGTAAAAAAAAAAGAAACTGTTTATTTTTATGTGATTATTTTTGCTTGTGCTTTTGTTCAGAGTGGAAAGTACAGTGCCAAATTTTTGGTAGCAGTTATTCTGAGGAGACCCCTCCACTTCCTGACTGCATCATTCTCGCTCCTGGGTGCTGTCATAACATGACTAAGCCACAGAAGGAATGTTGACTTCTCTGCTTTAGTCCACCTGTCAAATCCACATAAATCTGCAGGTTCATTAAACAGGTCCAAACTCATTAATAAGCCCCCAGTAATGGAGTAATAGGTTTTTGTGGTATTTATGTGTCACTAGAATAAGAAAAAAAAGGTTTGAGGCTGTTCTGTAGAACTATACTGACGCCTAAAACCTTAAATAGAAGACAGCCTCGAAACACCAACACACAAAATTACAGTATGCAAAGAGTCAACATTGCACAAAATTAAAGCATTTCTCCTAAAAGTTTCTGCTGCCATGAACAGCATGGAAGTACAGCAGTAGTCTTCTGTATTTTGCTACAACATGCTTTTACATTAGATTATAGAAATGCCACACCTTTTGCATAAGATTTTGTGAAAAAAGTATTATCCTTAAAATAAATTCTTCAGGTTATCAGGGTGTTTCTTACACTGACTTCGTCTTAGTCATAGCTCATCACCTGATTTATTTTTTTAAATTATTATTTACATTAAGCTCAATCTAGTCAGCAGCATGTTATTTTTTTAGTGACTGAAAGCTGACATACTCGAGCTCACACACATTTCTGGATTTCCCCCAGAAAACTTGCCAAGTCTGGTGGTTGGGTGCTAGAGCAGTCATTCATCCAGCAGCCTGTCGTGTTTTTGAAAATTTGTTATTTCTATACTCTGTAAACTTGTAGATGAGCTCTAGATTTATCTGGAAGGTAGATAAATCCAAATTAACCAAGAAAATGGCAGCCAGGCAAGAAGGCAATAAGTTGGAAGAACTGTAGGACATGATTATAACAAATTAAGTCATTGCTTTTGTTTATTTTTAAAAACAATCTGATTGTTTGTTTTGTTTATGTTGTTTTTAGTCCAATGTTTCAGAATTTTTATAAATATATTTATACAATTTTCTTGGAATTTTGGAAGGGAATCCCCTTGATTGTAATATCAGTTTCTACTCTTTAGTCTGTCTGTAAAGGTTTTATGAACCTGAGTTTGGGGAGTTTCTCATTTGTTCTGTCAGAATTTGTCAAGCTTTTTCAGAATGAACAAGAAGCCTTTGTTGTATGGAGTTTAAGTTGAGGCTTTAAATGAGCTGCACTTTATCACTGTCTTGGGACAGACACCAGTGTGTCTGTCTCCTGTCAGAAAGAGCAGCTAATTTTAGCAGAGAATAGCTTCAGAAGAAAACAACAAATGTCTTTAGGTTGCACCAGAACAAATACTATGAACCATGGGGTTACTCCACCCTAAAGGGCTTATATTTCACAATCAGTTTTTTTTCTTCTTCTTCTTCTTCTTCCTTTTTTCCCCCTACCAGATAGTAATTGATGTGCATTACTTCAATAAACTTTCTTTAGGTACTTGAGTGCATTCTCTTCAAAGTGCTCTCAAATTAATTGTCCATTTAGTTATCCAATGTAACTAACTCAGACCTCTAATGAACTGCGGTGTTTTGTAAAATGATTTTTATTTTCCATTTTTATAGTGAGTTCAGTAAGTTTTTGTGCGAACAAATAATTCAGAGGACATCTTGGTCATGTAAATTCACACAAACTGCTGCTAATAAATAAATGTCATCATGGCTTTTTATTTGTGTTATGGGAATCTTAAGATTTATTTAATGTTGTGCTACATGTCTTTTTTTTTTTTTTTTTGGTTCCGATTGGTTTTATATCTGATTATATTCCGGAAATAGCTTTCCAAAGCGAGGGAGACCTTACGTTTTAGAAATTGGGACACCTGTGTGGTTGGTGGAGCAGGATTAGCCTCTTACTTCTGTAGTCCATACGTCTATAGTCCACGTCTGGGTTAGACCTGTATAATGTTTCTCTTTATGCACTACCTGCAATAACAGAAAAAAATGCATGTAGCTAAGTGTTTGTGCTGTGTCTACTCTTCTGAAGCTTAGTCGTTCTAGATATTTTGATCTATAAGGAAAGCACTTTGGTACAGGAGTACTCTTTGTTGTTAAGTGCTATATAGATCAAATTTGCTTGATTGGTCTTTAAGGGATTGTTCAGGATCTTTGTAGTATGATTCTGTTAAGATTAGAAGCAGCTACCGGTAATATCTTTCCTGCAGTAGAAAACGCTTAGCGTCATCATTCAGCATAAATTACAGATTTGTTGGTCCCAGAGGGAAGCTAACAGCTAGTCCAGTTGGAGCCAAGACCAAAGCAGACTCTTACTGCCTTAAAAACCTCCTAATCTCAAAAAGGCCACTGTGGTTTATGCTGACACTATTTTATGAACCTTTAAACCACTGTCACGTTTGCATTGGGTGGTTATTTACACAGAGGCCGATGATTAATTACACAGGAAATGGAGGTGGGAGGCTCTGGGCCACCAGTGACGATCCTTTGTGAAACATGTACAAAAGAACACTGCATTGTGGCCATGTAGCTCCATGATATGAAATTAAAGCTGTGTGAAAAATAGTGTAACAACATTTTCTTAGAACACTATAATAATTTTGATTTACCATCTCTGGAAATCATTTCCCAATGTAAACCCCAATGTTAAGGCAGTTTTAAGTTTTGGAAAGTATCAATTTTTATAAACTGTGCCATGACTTCCCTGGCTATGACTAACATGAGATTTTTGAGACTGAGGCAAAGTTGGTTTCAATGACTAACTAATCTGGATTTATACTAAATAAAAACACTAAGAAAGTTATCTACTACAGGTAAAATGTTGACTGCCTGTAATCTTTTAGCAGAACTTCGAAAAGCCTGAATTAGTCCTTTAAGATTAGAAAACCCTCCCTGGATTAATAGTGTCTGTAAAATGGGAGTACACAAGTCAAGGACTTCAATTCTTATGGCTTAAACTGCTGGTGTTCACTCTACTCTGTCGGCTACAGAAAAAAAAAAAATTGTGAATATTTATTTACTAAAGCCTCATGTAAATACGACTGTTCAGAGGAGTGCATTTGGAGCATATAGACTAGTGAAACACTCCACACTGGGACATCTTTGAGGATTTTAGGCTGAGTACACGTCAAAGCTAAGGCAATGCGAGCTCACTCTTGTTTATCTGTTATTTTTTACAGATGAGCGTGAAGCCGTGCAGAAGAAAACATTCACCAAATGGGTAAACTCTCACTTGGGTCGAGTGACTTGTCGCATTGGTGACTTGTACACAGATCTGCGGGATGGCCGCATGTTAATCCGCCTTCTGGAAGTCCTCTCAGGAGAACAGCTGGTCAGTACATGAAAGTAACCACTTTTCTTTAGACATGTTTGTTTTATTACATGGACTTGCTTGTGCTCCAGTTTCTATTTGTTTTCCCCATTAAATTCCTGTCAGCTGCTCCTTTCTATTTCATTTGTTCTTAAATTTTTTTATTCAACATCATTCAAATGGGTGCATCTTGTTTTTTTTTTGTTTGTTTGTTTTTGCTTTTGTTTTTTTTCCCCCACCCTCATAGCCAAAACCCACTAAGGGCCGCATGCGTATCCACTGCCTCGAGAATGTTGACAAAGCTCTGCAGTTTCTCAAGGAGCAAAAGGTCCATCTAGAAAACATGGGATCCCATGACATAGTGGATGGAAATCACCGTCTCACCTTAGGCCTCATATGGACTATAATCCTCCGCTTTCAGGTAATATGAAGTGATTGTTTATATCGTAATGTTGTCCTTATGCAAACTTGCACTTCCTCTTTGAAGCTCGTAAAACTTGATTATTAGATGGCGCTTCACTGCGGTTTTCTAATAATTGTTTTAGTTGTGAGCTCCCCGTTATGACTTTTTGTTTTCTCACTCTCCAAAGGGTGTCATTGCATACCAATGTAATTATTATAAATTATGCTGCTAAATCTAGAAATTGTAATTTATAAACATCTTGCTATCTTGATTAAATGACAGATCCAAGACATCAGTGTGGAAACAGAAGACAACAAAGAGAAAAAGTCAGCCAAAGATGCCCTTCTGCTTTGGTGCCAAATGAAAACAGCAGGGTAAGAAGCTGACAGCATTTGTCTGGAAGTGTTTTATATATATATATACACACACACACACACCTCAGTAAATTTGATTATAATTTAAAGACTAAATTATTTCAGTAATTTATCTAATAAAGTAAAACACTGTTATAATTTTTGTATAGACAGTTAAATAATTTCTGTATAGATAAAGCTGATTATGGCTTTTGGCTTATCTATTAATTTCTCTCACATTGAGTGTTATGCAAGACTAACAATGAGATTATGAAAACAAAAATTTTATGTAATGATCGTGTCATGACCTACACAATCATGTGCAAGTCTGCTGACTCGACAGTTATCCAGCAGTCACTGACATCTTCCTCAAACAGGGAAGCTGCAAAAAGGTCATAGCCTATGGAAGTTAGCAGTTCAGAGTGCCGTATCCAATGATCCAATTGGAAAGTAAAGTGGAGGGAAAAAGGGTAGGAGTAAAAGTTGGAGCAGGAATAACTGCAGCTTTGAGAGGATTGTGAAACAAAACCCATTCTGCAGTTTGGGGAAGATTGACGATGCTTGAACTGTGGCTGAAACCAGAGCCTAGAGCCACCACACACTGATTTATACTTGGTTATGACCGCCACGTGCTTTGTGTTGAACTACTCCAGAGAAAAGACATTAGAAGTGTCTTACCTGAGGTAAAGGACTGGACTTTTGTTCAGTGGTCCTACTCAGTGTCCTACACAGGTCCACTGTGAAGTCTGTACAGTTGATGATGATTTGGAAGGTCATGTGATCTGGTGTGGTCTGCTGGGGTTTTTTCCCCCCTTCCTTAGCACCTTGGCAGAGCCGTAGATTGATTACCGTATTGCCATGTTGCCATGTGTGATTAATTTTTAAGGGTTTTCATTGAAAGTAGACTATAATAGTAAAAATTAAGAGAACTTGAAATAAGTCGTCAATAAAATTGTGAATCATCAGGAAGGCCAGTTCTGTCCAAGGTGATGTAGACAGAAAAAATCTGGCAAAAACTCATCACCTTTGGATAATGTCTCTCACCTCATCCATTGAGCCGTTGCACAACTGGCGAGCTCCTTTGGCAATATGCAGCTGCGTCCTAGCTGCACAAAAAGCATCATCATAGCTCCTTCCTCCCAGCAACTGTAACCATCACTGTTCCCAGCAATACCAATATGTTGTTTCCAACCCTACTATTAGTTTATTTTCTTATCCTTGGCCTACTATAGAGCACAGTTTGTATATTTTAAATGATCTTACTAAGTTACACATTTCTTAGAGCCTGAGTATGCTTAATGTTCTCACATTATACTGTTTTACAGTCTTTTAAAAAAAATTTTTTTCACTTTTCTGGTGAATTTTCCCCAGTAAGGAATTAAAAAAAGATTTTTCTATTCTATTGTTTGTAATGAATTTACATAAGTTTCACTCTTTGAATTTAATTACTGGAATAAATTTACTTTTTGTTGCTATTCCAAGTAATTAAAATTGTCTTGTGTGCTGAATATTTTTACTGTTAGCATATTCTTTTTCTTTTTACATGAAAATCAGTATGGCATTCTGTCGTGCTGAGCTAATGATTAATGCTTTTTAATCTGACCCCTACAGATATCCTAATGTCAACATCCACAACTTCACCACCAGCTGGAGAGATGGCCTGGCGTTCAATGCCATCGTGCACAAACACAGGTCAGTGAGTCACTGACCTGTGGTCCCTGTTTGGCTTGTTTTGCTGAAGAATCTGATCCGTCTATTCTTTTTTTTGCTGGGTGTTATTTCAGATTATCCTCCTACAAACACAAAAGACATCCAATATTCTTGTACTTTGGTGTTCAGGGAATTAAAGCAGTCAAAGGAGTTTCTTACCACATTTTCTATTTCAGTATTTTTCCATTGTTCAGTAGGACTTGAAAAATAGAATAAAATGGGGAGTAAGATGACCTAGATCACAGTCATAACCCAACTTTTTTTTTTATATATATAGAACCATCGTTGGTAACTCAGTTGTGCACCCTGCTGGTTAAAGGATTTCTACAGTTTAAAGATAAAAGACCAAAGATTAATCCTTAACTTGTGACTCAGATGGAACAGAGATTATTGATGAATTAATCAATGCATACAATGAAGGCGTTTCTCATTTACTTAGGTGTTCAATTATTTCACTGTATTTACTGTTTGACTAATTTATGACACAGCTATCAATGTGCAGTTTTTAGCTTTCACAATGTCCTCTGTGTAATTCATGTTAATTTTAGTATAAAAATATTTTTATTACATCATTTTATAACTGCATTTAGTGGAGGTTCATTTGTAATAAACTTACATCTGACATATTTATGCTGCTCTAAAATCCAAATACTTCTAAAATAAGAAAGTGTTCATTAAAGAAAAGAATATCAGATGTTTTTAGTCAATGCATGAAAAGCATTTTTACATATGTCTTTCGCAAAACAGATTTTTTTTAATAGCTGATGGCTTGAATGTTTTGACATTTCTTCTTATCTGTATCCTGCTCCTATTAAAACGTCTGTTTCTCATTGTCTGCAGGCCTGACTTGATTGAGTTCGACAACCTGAAAAGGTCCAATGCTCACTACAATCTCCAGAATGCTTTTAATGTGGCTGAGAAGGAAATGGGCCTCACTAAACTATTGGACCCAGAGGGTAGGTGGCTGTTGGCTTCATTGAGGCATTCAGCTTTTCTCTAAAATAACTGCATTTAAGTTGCAAGTTTTATTAAGTTTAATAAAGTCAATTAGTCTTGGACAGCACTAATTATTGTCAACTTTAATACCATCACAAAAGGCTGTTTAAAGAATTAAAAGGTGGATAGAGCTGAACACTTCTTGTTCTTGTTTTTTGATCAAGTGATATTTGGAGCACAGCACTTTAACTTTGTTTTATTCCTCTCTTCCAGATGTCAATGTTGATCAGCCAGATGAGAAGTCAATCATCACGTATGTGGCCACCTATTATCATTACTTCTCTAAGATGAAAGCTCTGGCAGTGGAGGGAAAACGAATTGGAAAGGTTAGCTCTGTGTGTGTGTGTGTGTGTGTGTGTGTGTGTGTCTGAGTTGAGACTTTTGGCTAAGTGACTTTATAATTTAAAAGCAAGAACTTTTTAAGTGTCAATAGTTTGGTTAAATAGCTATAGAAGGTTTTGGGGTTTGAGTTATTTTTGGATAGAAGAAATCCTCTTTGTTTTTGCTCGTCTCTGACCTATTAGCTCCCTTGTGGTTCTTGATTACCAAGAACTGAAGGAGTGTACAGATAATTATCTACTCAAGATGAGATGACAGCACATAGATGTTAGACAGCTTTCCACTTGAAAATATGCTTGGATATATTAGGCAGAGCATGACGGATGTATAAATATTTCCGTCCCATTTATGTGGAATCACTAATTGTTTTGGCTGCAGGTACTCGATTACGCCATTGAAGCTGACCAACTGATAGAGAAGTACGAGACCCTGGCATCAGAGCTGCTGCAATGGATTGAGCAGACCATACTGACACTTAATGATCGGCAGCTGGCTAACTCTCTGAGTGCTGTTCAGAACCAGCTTCAGGCCTTCAACTCCTACCGGACTGTGGAGAAACCCCCTAAGTGAGTATTAGTTTGCCTGATGGAAGCTCGTAAAGGGTAAAATATATATAAATATATTTTTATAAAATCCAAAATATGTTTTGTCTCCACAGATTTACAGAAAAGGGGAACCTGGAGGTCCTTCTCTTTACCATCCAAAGCAAAATGAGAGCAAATAATCAGAAAGTTTACATGCCAAAAGAAGGCAAACTCATCTCTGATATAAATAAGGTAGGGCTTGTTTTAAATACAAGACCAGATATATTCAACAGCAACCCTGTAAAAGAATGTGTAAAACGCCTGAAATTAATTGTGTAATCTCTGACTAAAAAAGGACAGAATGTGAAAGCAACGCACATTGACAACCTCAGATGTGGGTGATGAGCAAACACCCCTATTGTTTTCTATCAAACAGCCCACACCGGCGTCACCAGCCAATGCTGCAAGGTGCAGCAATCAGTGATGTTTTATTTTAAATGAATTGCTAGAGATACTAGAGATACTGTACCCATGCTGGAATAAACATGCATTTATTCTAGGTTTTTAACATCTTTACCAGAGCTAATAAATGTGGCTGGCACTGTACACATTTCAGTACCTGAAAAGGATATAAAAATGTAGCAAATAATAAAATGGAAATATTTTCCTCTAATTCTTAAAAATTTTTATTCTTTGTAAAACTTTTGTGTCATGTCTGCTGCATGATTCGGGCATCTTGTGCATCCATCTGTTTGGCAGGCTTGGGAACGACTGGAAAAGGCTGAACATGAGCGTGAGCTTGCACTAAGAAATGAGTTGATTCGCCAAGAAAAACTGGAGATGCTGGCGGCTCGCTTTGACAGAAAAGCAGCAATGAGGGAGACGTGGCTGAGTGAGAACCAGAGATTAGTGTCTCAGGTAGAAAACGTACTTTTTCCTCTTAAACCTGATGAAAAACTTGTATTTGTTTAAAAACTTGTTATAAGATTAGCTGGATTCTCATACAGTCTTCTTTTTTTGTTGCAAGGATAATTTTGGGACTGATTTGGGAGCAGTAGAAGCTGCCACCCGTAAACACGAAGCAATTGAGACAGACATCGGTGCATACTGGGAGCGGGTTGCTGCTGTGGAGGCTGTTGCCAAAGAACTGGAAGCAGAGAAATATCATGATGTGCGTCGCATACTGGCACGACGGGATAACGTCCTTCGACTTTGGGAATACCTCAAGGAACTTCTGGCTGCCCGCAGGGAGCGTCTGAACTCCCATCGAGACCTACAAAGATTGTTTCAGGAGATGCGTTACATTATGGACTGGATGGCCGACGAAAAGGTAAAATGGACATTTTTAATGGCTTTGTTTAAATAAGTGCTGAATGTCTGTGCTTATTCCTATTGTTGATTTGGTGTCCAATTAACTAAAAGGGCTCAGCTAATCCTCTGAAGTAAGATAGATGTTGTTCATAGTTTTTCCCAGCAGCTTTAGTGTTGCTCCTAATTGCAGTAATTAGCTGTTACCATTCCTGCTAACGGCTGACTGGTGTTGCCTGTCATTGTTGGCTTAACTGAGGTTAACTGAGGCAGACTACAATCATGCGGAGCACTAAAGGAATTAAATTTTGACAAGCCGTCTTAGCAAGCTGTGAACTTAATTCATTTGTGTTCTGCCAGTCTTGAAATGCTGGTATTTCCTCATGTTTGTTCATTTTTAGTGTTCATGTAGTCCAAGTTAAAACTGTTCTTTATAAAACAGCCAGTCTTTCATTAGCTTGACTTCATTAGTTTCATTTAATTAGAGCTCTGTTTCATTATAGATATTATATATGGGGGATTTTTTTTTTTTTTGCAAAGCACCACATTTGCCTCCTCTCCATGTTCACCAGTATTACAATTGTTTGATTTTGACATTTAAATCTCTCTTAGTCAATCCGTATCTTTGCTAATTCATGCCTTCACAAATCCATATCCCCCATTTCACACACAGGTGTTAATTTTCATACCTGTATTTTGTACCAGTGATGTTTTATGTTTTGTAGTAATCAAAGATTTTGAGATTTTTTAAAAATAAAAATGCTCAATTTTCTGCTTTCATTTATTTGTATATTATTTTACTAAAAAACCTGAAACTGCATAATTTGGTTGTTGTTCCCAGTGGACTCTGACAATACTATGTCAGTTCTATTCAGTCTAATATAAATTAGGCTTAATAAAACCTTCAGCAAGCTCTTGCTGATAGACACTAATTACTGCAGTCAACTCATCCACCTGATGATTCAGATTTAAATTAAAAGACCAAAAGTATGGCAAGGTGAAAGAAAAATAAATCACCGGCACACTTTTAAAAATTGTATTATATTAATAGCACAGTTAACTCTTCTTTCCTCTTTTTCATCAGTGTCAGCTTTTGATCAACAACACATGCACGCCCATTTTAATGCATAACATGACTCAAACACTAACTTCCTGTGTTATTTCCTGCTGGCTGAGTGTTGTCTTATACTACCTTTGAAAATACAGTTACTTGGCAAGATAACATTACAAGTATGAAATTATCTTATTTTTGAGCTTATATAATTTCACCCACCCAAGTAACTTAAAAATATAACAGCTATTTGTATCAAAGATTGACTCTAAATTCTATCACAATCTGCGGCATTTTATCGTGTTGAATTGAATTTTATGTTCTACTGTTTTTTCTGTTAAAGTGAAAAATAATTAAATCCACACAAGTAAACATTAGAAAATCATTGTTCAAAACCACAATAGATTTAATTTCTGTGCCGTCTGATTCCACTGATTAGTTGATGGACAAGAGATAAGCATCAGTGTCTCCATATTACTTCACTTGCATGTATTTAGCATCACCCACCTATAATAAAAAATATATATAAAAGATGTATGATTATCAAACAATTGGATATTCTTGGAATACCATGAATACTTATTGGGAAAAGTATAAAACTTAAAAACTCAGGCATGTCGCTTCTGACCCATATTGTGCATGAAAGGGTTAAATGAGTTTTACTGCTTTTCTTTTTATCTTTGCAGAATGAGAACTTGGTATTTCTTTTGTTTTGATTACATTTTTAAATATGTTTATAGTGTATTGGTTAGCCAATTATCTACCAATTAACTTTATTCATAATCTGTATTTTGCTTGATCCTTTGATTTTTCAAATGAAGTACATTTTCAATTGTCTGCAGTTAGGAACTTTTTTCATCTTTATTATTAGTTTGTACTCATTGATTTCTAGTTGTAAACATTTTTTATTTTACTTAGGAGGTTTAAGCTTAGACAGCTAGGTTATGGTAAGCTTTCTGAAAATGTTAAATCTAATAATCACCAAATAAAATAACTAATAATGAAAGGTAATCCTTTTTAAAATGGCTTTTCTATTCATTGTTCTATATGTTAAACTTTTTTGAGAAAACATTTCTTCATTATGTTTACCAGATTTTGACTGAAAAAAATTAAAAAACATCTCTAAATGTTTCTCTTTGCTGTTTGTTTTTTGTCTTTTTTTTTCAGGGTCGCCTGCAGTCCCAGGATAGTGGTAAACATTTGCATGATGTGTTAGATCTTCTGCAAAAACACAATTTGGTAGAGGCTGACATTTCAGCTCAGGCAGAGAGGATAAAGGCAGTGCAAGGAGCCGCCAAACGTTTCACCTCCTACGACCAGGGTAGGCCTTCTAATGCGGTCTTCATCATTTTCTGTACGGATGCTTCTCTTTTCATCAATATCTAAACACATTTTTCTCATTTCTTTCCTTCTTGAAAGCTTACAAACCTTGTGAACCTGGTCTTGTTGGTGAGAAGGTCGATCTGCTGGGTCAAGCTTATGAGGAGCTTGGCCAGCTTGCGGCGACGCGTCGAGAGCGTTTGGAGGATTCACGTCGACTGTGGCAGTTCATGTGGGATCTTGGTGAGGAGGCGGCCTGGATCAGGGAGCAGGAGCAGATTCTGGCCAGTGGGGACAATGGCCGTGACCTCTCGTCTGCCCTTCACCTACTGAGTAAGCATGAGGCCTTCAGGGACGAGATGGCCGCTCGCTACGGCCCCCTTAGCAACAGCATCGCTGCCGGAGAAGCTTTGGTTGAAGAGGGACACTTTGGAGCCCCGGAAATCACGGAAAGAATCCAAGACATCCGTGGACAGTGGGCTCATCTGGAGGAGGTCGGTTGTGGTTTGCAGCTTTATTTGTCACATCTAAACAGTCTTCTATTCTGTATACATTTATGTTTTTTGTACTCTAATTTTATTAGACAACAAAGCTCAGAGAGCAGAGTCTGAAGGAATCTGTGGCTTTGCACCAGTTTCAAACTGATGCCAACGACATGGAGGCCTGGATTATGGAGACGCTTAGACAAGTGTCCAGTCAAGAGGTTGGCCACGATGAGTTCTCCACCCAAACGTTAGCTCGCAAGCAGAGAGAAATTGAAGAGGAGATCCAAAGCCACCGCCCCCTTATTGACTCGCTCCATGAGCAGGCCCAAGCACTGCCAGAGGCATACATTCATTTCCCTGAAGTACGTTTGCTTTAGTTTTCATTATCCTTTTCAGATCACATGCTCTGTGTGGTGAATGACGGCTAATTGCGGTCTCTAGGTGGAGGGACGTCTTCCTGCTATTGAGCAGCGCTATGAAGAGCTAGAGTCTCTATCAGCAGCTCGGCGACAGGCTCTGGAAGGCGCCCTGGCGCTTTATCGCATGTTCAGCGAAGCCGACGCCTGCCAGCTGTGGGTGGAAGAGAAGGAGCAGTGGCTGGATGGCATGGAGATCCCTACCAAGCTGGAAGACCTGGAGGTTGTGCAGCAGAGGTCAGTTTGGGAGCGTTGGAAGCAGAGATGATTATGTAACAAGATTGTTGCTGAATCCAGTGCTTTTTTTTTCTCTTTAAAAATAGATACAATTTAAATTTTTCCTGACGATAAAGTTGTAAAATATCTTGAAAACTTAATTTTATTTACTTTTTAGTTATACACATTATACAACATAAGTGATTTAGGATTAGCTAAAATTGGTATAATCATTATCCATCCTAAGTGCATCATCTAATTGTTTCTATTGTGATGCTTCCGCTTACTTTCTTCAAATTCAGTACTTTCTTCACATTGCTAAAGAGCCATTTTAGCAAAACTTGATCCCAGTTTGCTTCTTGTTTGTATCTTGAATCTCAAAATAAATTTAAATAAAATAATAATAATATTGAGCATTTATTTTTATATATATCTAAAGAAAAATATGAAAAAATGAAGTATTCAACATGGAAAAGTTAAATGATCTTAATTTCAAAAATCAATGCTGTCTACATTAAGTTTCTTTTTAGCATTGATATCATATCTCTCTCCAGGTTTTTACCAACCAGTACAGTTTGCACAAATTAATATTCAGAGTAAACATAAACCTGCAATGAGTATGTACTATAATGATGCAAATCTTTCATAGCGAGTGAAATGAAACAATTATACTCTGCTGCAGGTTTGACACCCTAGAGCCTGAGATGAACAACTTGGGTACTCGGGTCACTGATGTGAATCAAGTGGCTGAGCAGCTGCTGAGCTCAGACAACTGCAGCAAAGACCAAATCCACCAGACAAGAGACCAGCTAAACAACAGGTAAGACCTAATATTGAACATGCCTTTATTCTCACCGCCATAAGCACCATTCTGTTTGTACTTAATGTTCCATGTGATGGATTTTGACTCTAGATGGAAAGAGTTTGAGAAGCTGGCTGGCCAAAAGAAGCAAGCCTTGGAATCTGCTCTTAACATCCAGAACTACCACCTGGAGTGTAACGAGAGCCAGACGTGGATGAAGGAAAAAACCAAAGTGATTGAATCCACGCAGAGCTTGGGCAACGACCTGGCTGGAGTGATGGCACTTCAACGCAAGCTAACTGGCATGGAGAGGGACCTCGAGGCTATTCAGGTATGGAAGTGATGCATGCTGGGCAGAAATAGAAATATAAAAACACCTGGACAAAATAATTGTTTTTTGTTCTCCTGTTATTTCTTAATCTAAATTAGCTTTCATATTTTTTTAGGGTAAGTTGGATGATTTGACAAAGGAGGCAGAAAAACTCGCCAGTGAACATCCAGATCAAGCTGGAGAAATCCAGGGTCGCCTGGCTGAGATTCAGGAGGTGTGGGAGGAGTTGAATGCCACCATGAAGCGACGGGAGGAGTCACTGGGAGAAGCCAGCAAACTTCAGGGTTTCCTCAGGGACCTGGATGACTTCCAGTCCTGGCTGTCCCGCACTCAGACCGCAGTGGCCTCAGAAGACAGCCCCACTTCCCTGCCTGAGGCCGAGAGTTTGCTCGCCCAGCATGAGAGCATCAAGAACGAAGTTGACAACTACAAGGAGGATTATGAGAAGATGCGAGCGGTTGGCGAGGAAGTGACCCAAGGTCAGACGGACGCCCAGCACATGTTTTTGGCCCAGAGGCTTCAGGCGCTGGACACTGGGTGGCATGAGCTGCGACGCATGTGGGAGAACCGCCACAGTCTTCTGGCCCAGGCCTTCGATTTCCAGACTTTCCTTAGAGATGCCAAGCAAGCTGAAGCTTTTCTCAACAGCCAGGTTAGAACAACACAAAATATGGATAAAACTTTATTGAATTAACCACATTAGCTTTCTTTGCAACAATCTGCTGTTCCTTAATCAGTTTCAGTACTCCTGTTACAAATGACTAGCATAACAGAACTAGAATATTTAGTCTTGCTGCTTCTTTGGCTGCAAAAGAAATGTAGCACAAACTGTAAACGGAACTCTTTTTGCTTTCCTTTGACAAAAAGCTTTTGCAGTTGATTGGAATGAGTTTGATTTAGGATCTCAGAGTAAAGGAGGGCAAATACAAATGGACGTTTTCCAGGTATTTGTTAAAAACAATAAAAATAACTTACCCTTTTTGTTTTATTACATAGCCATGTGCTACTTTGGGTTGATATCACATAAAATTCCATTAAAATACATTTAATGTGAAAAGTTAAGAGCTATGAATACCTTTGCAAAGAACTATATTTTTAGCTATATGTTACCGGTAACTGACTTTTTGTTGGCTTTCATATTTTGGCAAGTTATGTTTTTGTTAAGATTTCAGCCAATCAAAATGGATCCCAACATAAGGTCAGGGGGGATTTACTATCATTCCTATTAATATTACAAGCATCAAATGAAGGTTAAATCGAAAAGTGCACAGCTTAAAGGTCGCTACTAGAGACGGTCAGTTTATAGGGTTATGTTCCTTCATAGCTTTTAGAAAAATGCAGCCTTTTTGGGAAACTGAAATGCGAGTGCTGCTTTTGTGTCTCTGTAGGAGTACGTGTTGTCCCACACAGAGATGCCCACCAATCTTCAGGCTGCAGAGGAGGCCATTAAGAAGCACGAGGATTTTCTCACCACCACAGAGGCCAGCGAGGAGAAGATAACGGGTGTGGTGGAGGCTGGACGGCGCCTTATTAATGACTCCAATGCAAACGCAGATAAAATTCAAGAAAAAGTTGATTCAATCCAGGAAAGGTCAGAGCTGGAGCAAAAGATAAGGGAAAAATTCAGATTTTTTTTCTGATGTGTTTAGAGTTGAAAATTCTGTCTTATGCTTGTTTTTTTTTTTTTCAGACATTGTAAAAATAAGGAGGCTGCAAATGAACTGCTTTCAAAGCTTAAAGATAACTGTGAACTTCAGCGCTTCCTGCAAGATGGGCAAGAGGTAATAAAGTTAAGCACTTAAACAAATTAATGTGTAAAGTCATTTAAAGAAGGAATTTGAATAAGTGGCCTTGTGTTGTGATATATAGTGTCTCTTTGTAATGTTTTTCCATATTGCTACTCCTCTATAGCTGACTTTGTGGATCAACGAGAAGATGCTAACAGCACAGGACATGACTTATGATGAAGCTCGAAATCTTCACAGCAAATGGCAGAAACACCAGGCCTTCATGGCAGAGCTGGCCTCCAACAAAGACTGGCTGGATAAGATTGATAAGGTGTGTAAACACAGAAAACACACCCTCTTAAATTAACCTTAAGTTTTATTCCCCCTTCTTTGAACTTGGTAACAGTTTACCAGCTCTTATTTGTAAGTAAATTGTTTTTCTAAAAGGAGGGTCAAGCACTGGTGGCGGAGAAGCCTGAGCTGAAGCCGGTGGTCCAGCAGACGTTGGAGGACCTGCAGCGTCAGTGGGAGGAGCTGGAGAGCACCACCCGGACCAAGGACCAGTGCTTGTTTGAAGCCCACAGAGCAGAGATATTTACACAGAGCTGCTCCGCTCTGGATGACTGGCTGAAAAACATCGAGACCCAGCTGCACAGTGACGACTACGGAAAAGATTTGACCAGCGTCAACATCCTCCTTAAAAAGCACCAGGTAGAAATCAAAATAAGCTGCAAAGCTCTGAATGTTTTTATTTTTCCATTAAAAAAAATAGCAGAAATAAGTTGGGCCAAAAATATTTTATCTGATGCAAATGAAGATGTTTTACCTTTTTTTTTTCATTTTTTAAAATCTTTCCCCTGTGTAGATGTTGGAGCATCAGATGGAGGTCAGAGAGAAAGAGGTGCAGTCCCTACAAAGTCAGGCTGTTGCTCTGTCCCAGGAGGATGCAGGGTTGGCTGAGGTAGACGGGCAGCAGAAGCGAGTCATTGACAGTTTTTCTGGGCTCCAAGACCCTCTTAACCTGAGGAGACAGCAGCTGCTGGCCTCTAAAGAAGCACATCAGTTCAACAGAGACTTGGAAGATGAAATTGTGAGCACTAGCAACTCAGTGGAGTTAATAGATGAGTTTTGAGTTTTATTTTTGTCCTGCTGAGGTTTTATTTCTATTTAATTTGCAGCTTTGGGTAAAAGAACGGATGCCTCTGGCATCTTCCACAGATCATGGAAAAGACTTGCCAACTGTGCAGCTGTTAATCAAAAAGAACCAGGTACAGTTTTTTTATGCTTTAGTTTTCAGCAAGAAATTTAATAATTATGTTGTGACACCCTTGGCTTAAAAATATATGATATAAAATCAAAAGGCATTCCTGATATTTTGACAGATTCTTAGATTTGACAGATCTAAATGATTTTAAAGCAGACATCATCTAAATGGGTCCAGATACCATAAACGGCCAACCTTTTACCACAATACTCAAAAGTCCAGAATGATGTTAACTTCTGGAAATATCTAGAAATGTCACTCTGGAAAAGAATGGAAATAGAAACTATGCAAGAACCATCCTTCCAGTAGAAATAATGTCAGAACTGGTTGTGAAACAGACGTTGCAGAAAGAGATCCAGGGCCACCAACCTCGCATCGATGACATCCACCGTCGAGGTGAGGCTCAGAGCCAGGTGGACGGCGACAGGCAGTCACTGCTGAAGGAACGCCTCGTTGAGCTCAGGGATCTCTGGGACCAGCTGATCGCAGAGACGGACAAGCGTCACGACCGTCTGATAGAGGCCAATCGCGCACAGCAGTTCTATGCTGATGCGGCTGAAGCAGAAGCCTGGATGGGGGAGCAGGAGCTGCACATGATGTCGGAGGAAAAAGCAAAGGTAAACTTGAGACAAAGATGAACAGATCGTTGTTAATCCTGTGTATTTAGGAAATATAATCATTCATGTTTGCTACCCAGGATGAGCAAAGTGCTCTGGCAATGGTCAAGAAACACCAGATCCTAGAACAGGCCCTGGAGGACTACGCCCAGACCATCCACCAGCTGGCCAACAGCAGTCGTCTCATGGTCACCAGCGAGCACCCAGAGAGGTCCGGAAGCACATCTTAGTCTTCAACCTGAAGAAGTAGTTGTCATTTAATAACTAACATATTTGATTCCTAATCTCAATTGAATAGTGAAAGAATCACCTTGCGACAAGCCCAGGTAGACAAGCTGTACGCCGGCCTCAAAGACCTGGCAGAGGAGCGCCGTGTGCGTCTTCAGGAACGGCTGCGGCTGACCCAGCTGAAGCGAGAGGTAGATGACTTGGAGCAATGGATCGCTGAGAGGGAGGTGGTCGCCGGCTCCCATGAACTGGGACAAGACTATGAACATGTCACGGTGGGTCTTTTTTCTCCAATTGAAGATGTGAAAGCTCTGGGAAATTCAGCGGAATTAATTATGTTGCCCCGATTTCTGTTTTTTCTTTTTTTTTCCACAGATGCTGAGGGACAAGTTTCGTGAGTTTGCTCGTGACACCAGCACCATTGGCCAGGAGCGTGTAGACGGCGTGAACGTGTTAGCAGATGACCTCATCGAGTCCGGTCACCCTGAGAACGCCAGCGTGGCAGAATGGAAGGACGGTCTAAATGAGGCCTGGGCTGACCTGCTAGAGCTTATTGACACACGCACGCAAATGTTAGCCGCCTCCTATGAGCTGCACAGGTTCCATCAAGATGCTATGGAGGTGCTTGGACGTATCAAGGAGAAGATGGAGGCGGTGCCTTCAGACCTTGGCCGGGATCTAAACACGGTCCAGCATCTCCACAGACAGCACAACACTTTTGAAAATGACATCCAGGCCCTCAGCGGACAAGTGAGTGAAAAGATTTCTTGTTAGATTTCGAAAGCGGCTTCAGATCAGAACACAGAAGGCCTTCTCTTCCTCTTTTAACTCCAAGGTGAACCAGGTGCAGGATGATGCAGCACGTCTGCAGAAGGCCTATGCTGGTGAAAAAGCAGATGACATTCAAAAGAGTGAAACGGCCGTGACGACTGCCTGGCAAGGGCTGCTGGAGGCCGGCAAAGCCCGCAGGCTCCTCCTGCTGGACACAGTGGAGAAGTTCCGCTTCTTGAACATGGTGCGAGACCTCATGCTCTGGATGGACGGCATCAACGTGCAGATCGACGCGCATGAAAGTCCGAGGTAAACGGAGTATTTACCACTAACTGGAATGGCTTATATAAAAACCAGAAGTGGGTAGAGTAGCCAAAAATTATTCTCAAGTAAGAGTAGCACCACTTTAACATATTTTTACTCTAGTAAAAGTAAAAAGTAGCTTCTAAGAAATTTCTCAAGTAAGGGTAAACAAGTATTTGGTAAAAAGCCTACTCAGGTACTGAGTTACTGATCGAAACAGTCGTTTAATACTTACAAATTATATAATCAAAAAGACCAAAATACAAAGTAATAAATGAATACATTTATTTTTAAAGCTATTTACAATAACCACCAAGTTATCCAAAGTGCTTTACATTGGGCAAAATAAGATAAAACGTATAAAACACGAGGAGTGATCGAGATAAAACACAAGAGATGATAGAATAAAGTAAACAGACAATTAAAATAAATATCACACTATTGAGTAGTAAGTCATGTTGAAGATGTATGTCTTGAGTCTTCACTTCAAAAGACCCAGGTCAGAGGTCAGTCATATTTCAGCCGCAACTTATGTGGAAATTTTGTCATTTTAAAGACCGAAAGGAAAATAATTCATAACATGGTTGCAAAATAACAAAATTAGGCGAAAGGAAAAAAAAATTCCAGAACAATTTCTTTCAGTATAAAACTTTTGAAAAACTGAGTCTGTGTCTGGTGAATTTTTGGTTAAAACAAGCTTGTTCTTTATTTTAGGAAATTACTAATAGTGTATAAAGTATCCAGACATTTTACTCAACTAAAGAGTAGCGATATATCATAATAAAATTACTCAAGTAAAAGTAAAAAGTTCAGCATTGTAAAAAATACTCCTAAAAGTATTTTTATTACATCAATAAATGTAAGTCGGCGCTACCCAACTCTGATAATAACACCAACTCTCTTGTTTGCTTCATTTAAGGGATGTATCATCTGCTGAGTTAGTCATTGTCAATCATAAGGGCATCAAATCGGAGATTGAGACCAGAGCAGACAGTTTCACTGCCTGCACCAAGATGGGAAATGACCTCATCAACAAGAACCATTATGCATCTGACGAGGTATTTGGCTACGATTCAAGAAAAACTATTTCAGAGGGAACACAATAACCAGATTTTAGTGTCTTCATACCATACAGCTCAGTACCCTGTTTACTGAATGCTCCTTTTGTCTACAGATCCGAGAGAAAATGGCTCAGCTCCAGGAAAAAAGAGATAAGATCAACAGCAAGTGGCAGGAGAAGATGGACCATTTACAAATTGGTAGGCATAAGAATTTCATTTCATTTCAATGGAAATTTTAAATACTACGTTATTAAATAATCTAGATATAAATTAAAATTCAAAGAGTATCTTGTCCCGAAACAAAAGGTTATTATATTGGTATATTAATTACATCATCTACTGTAACTGTGATGTGGCAACAGAAAAGCATGTAGGTACAGGTTTAAAAAGGAAGATATGCAAATGGGAAGGTTTAGGCTGGAGGGCTATTAGAAAGAAAGAACACAGAGCATCATTTCATATTCATTGGGGAAAAATGGTTGTATGGTGTAGTCATAGATTTATAAGGAAGTCATATAATTTATTATTAAATGACATAATGCTGCAATGGTAGCTATTTTATTAAGATACCTTTTGGAAAAGTAGGCCTACTTGCATGCATTCGACTAACACCGCTAAGAGATCAGTCCATTTTTAATTTACTTCATTTTTGTTTCTTTCCAACACCACTATTTCCATCTTACTTAAATGAGTTACCACAGTCCTTCTACTATTTTGAATGTCTTCTTACCAAGATTGTGAAGCAAGCTCTAATAACTTATATTATGACTCTTAGGACATTTCATGATTTATTTGTATTTGTTATTCTTGCACTTAACTTGGTGTTTGCATTTGCTTTAGTGCTGGAGGTGCTGCAGTTTGGACGAGACGCCAACGTGGCAGAGTCATGGCTGGCAGGGCAAGAACCTCTTGTCCGAGCGGCGGAGCTTGGTGCTAACGTTGATGAGGTTGAGAGCCTCATTAAGCGCCACGAAGCCTTCGAGAAACTCGCTGCAGCTTGGGAAGAACGCTTTGTGCAGCTCGAAAAACTTACCACAGTAAGTACAATGATCGCTTTCCCTCTGAAGTCAGGGTGCCAACTCAGTCTGGTCTTTCTGAAAGATTTTCTTATTAAAATGTTTAGCAATTCTGGGAAGTGGTCTGACAGATTCAGGACGTTACTAACCTCCTTTAAGACAGCCAATTAAAGTTTGAGTCGTCTTTTTCTCCAGCTGGAGGAGCATGAAATGCAGAGGAGGCGAGAAGAAGAAGAGAGAGCACGGCGACCTCCTACTCCTCCGCCTGTAGAAGAGGTGGTGCCGTCTGAGCCACATAGTCAGCCACATGATTCAGCAGCAAGGTAGGAGATGTTTGAAAGAGCAGACAGCAAAATCAAACCTGTTTTTCCGTTCACACGACATTCATCTGTCTTTTAAACACAGAACAAGTCTGGACCAGACGACACTTAATCAATCGGTGTCAGTAAATGGAATGCACAGCGATAATGACACGTCTCAGGTGAGACAAGTTTGCCTTGTCCAACGTTGTCGTGTTTTTTTCCCATGCTGTTGGCCTCATTTCATGTTGTATTTATTTATGATTCGAGTGGGTTATTGAAATGTGTTTTCAATTTTTAATAAGTCATTTAAAATTACTATTAATATGCAAAATTCGACCAAGCAGAGTCAAAATAATCCAATTTTATTCCAACTCCATTGATTCAAAATCATTTCATATGAAACGTAACTCTCATTGTTTGTCTTTGGTTGTCATACCGCTGTGAACGGTGTCTCATCTTTATATGGCATTTAACAAAGTGTTGAATCTTAATTTAACATAGAAAAATTGGCAAAAGTTAGATTAGAATCTTATGTTTCAATGTATTGTACTGGGATTTTAGACCCACAATGAAACATGGTGGCAGCGGGAACATGCTGTCAGAAATCTTTTCCAACCTTAAAAACATAAACACACCAGAGCTATAATAGACTGGTTTATATCAAACCTATTACAAATCCTGACCCATTTGAGAATATGTGGCAAGCCTGAAATCAGTGTTCAGAATCTCTCCATCCAAACTGAGACTAAGCTGTTTTTCAAAGAATGCAGCAAAATTCAAGTATAGATATGGGAAGCTAGAGGAGTAACCTAAATGGTTTGCAACTGTAATTGCAGGAAAATGTGATTCTGCAAAGTTTGGAGAAGGCTGAGGACAATTGCTTGCCACACCTTTCAGATTTTTACCTAAAATCCGTGTTGTATTTTCCTTCCACTTTACAATTATGCACCACTCGCTCAGTCTATTACTAAAGATCCCAGGAAATTACATTGCACTATATGGTTGTAATGCTCCAAAATGTGAAAAAGCTTTTATTCACTGCATTTTGAATAATGCAGTTATCTAAAGAAAATAGCTAGAATTAATATATTGTATTTACTGGAGCAACATGGCCAGAAAAAATGAAAAAAAAAAAACAATTACAATTTTATCTTTTACGGAGAAGGAGAGGGGCCTGGGAAGAAAACCGTGCAGTTTTATATACATGTAGTTCAATCTTTTCTCATTGTCTGATCAAAAGCATCACAAAGTGACCTGGATATGTTTTAATTTTGATCATGGCTGTTGACTCTGGTGTGTTGGCATTTTTGTTAAACTAAAAAGTTCAAGCCCCGAACTAACATTCAAGTGTCTGCCAGCGATGGACTCCTTAACAATTTCTCATTGCATTCTTACCAGCAGTCTTTATCGCTGCCGTTGTCAGTGGGAAAGAAATCAGAGCCTAAACGTGTGTGTAAGCCCAAACAGCAGGAGCGTGTGAGTAATGAGCCATGGTCAGCTTTGTTGTTGCTCCCCCTCCCAAACGCCCCCTTACCTTCTTGACAGCCTCCACTCAGCTCCTGGTCAGCGGCAGTACTTCTTTTAAGAAGCCATTGCTTCTTTGCATCCTGCTTTATTTATTAATGAACCACACAGCTTCATTAATGAGTCCCATTGCTGCAAAAAAAAAGGCATGATGCACATTCATGGACAGGGTGTTTTCATGGATCTGATGTTGCGGTTTGCAGCTGCTGTGTATGTGCTTGCATTGACCAGGACGGGAGTCTCTAAATGTGGGGCAGAGTAAATGTGGTGGTTATTACAGCTGTTCAGTGGTATTTTTCTATGTGGCTTGTGGTAGTGTCTGTATGTTTACTTCTGAGTGTGTATCTTGCTTAAAGGAGTTAAAGCTTTGAATAGTGAATAGTTTTAATGATGGAAAAGAGATGAATAAGAGCCTTCTTAGTTTCAATACTGTTGAAGTTGCATAATTTTAAATTAAGTCATATTTTCTGTTTTTTTGTGTTTCGTTTGGTAAAAAAGTAGCAAACTTCAAAGATTAGTTTGCTTAGCAGAGATTTATTTACGTTTCGTTGAAAACATAAGTATTTTCCTACTTATTTTCAGAACTCTAATAAAACAAGTTATAACAAAATTTTTAAATATTCTGCTGTTAACTATCGATATATCAAACGAGAGGCACTGATAAGAGAGCAGTCATTGGAAAACAAGTTTTCAACATAATTTTAAGACAAATGGAAGTTAATTAAATTGCTGAAGTTTTATTTTGGCTTCAGTGGCTGTTATTACTAAAACGGCAGTCTCTGTGTAGATAGGATATAGATACTCGAAAGGATAAAACAAAGCATCTCCATTCAGCCTTTATGATTTCTTACACTTTCTCACAGCCTGAATGGGCTGCAGACACGACATACCGTCTCTTTAAAAACGTGTTTCCTTCTAAGTAGCTTCCTAGATCTCTCTGTTGCCTTTGAGTCGTCTTTATGCAGTAACACACAGTGTTGCGAGGTCTTCCAGGAAATTAATAAATATGGTGCATTTTTAAAAAATTTTTATTTTTTATTTTAAACCAGCAGGTCTGATGAATCTGAAATTGGCAGATTTTTCAGTGCAGCTCTAAATTTTTTTTCTTTGTTTTTTAAAGATTGTAAGGAAAAGTGGAATTAAACTTACTGAGGTTTTACTAAGTAGGTTATAATTTGAATTATCATGTTTTTTTCCCAAAAACGTATTGAGGATGTTTAGCTTATGCTGGTCAGTGCTTCTTGTATGTATCCTTTGTGAGTAGCTAAGTTGTGCAGTTTGTCTCACAGTTATAATGTAGTGTAACCTCTTGTGTAATGTGTGATTCTATGAATCCAGTGGACCCCGTGTTCAGTACCTCAGTTTATCATGCAGTGTGTTAAAGCAAGCATCATTATGGCTTTTTGTGTTTGGCTGTGAACGGCTGCTTTGCTGCTCCCTTGGTCTTTTTCTGATATTTCCAGCATTACCACTTTGGTCTGGTTTTAACCACAGGGCTCAGAGTCCGATTCGGTTAATGGACCCGGTAGAGACAGCGGCCTGGCGTCCTCTCGCCTCGAGCCGTCTGCCACGTTACCGAGCAGAGGCGGTGCCGACTCCGAGCCAGAAGCCATGGAGGGCATCCTCTGCCGAAAACAGGAAATGGAGTCCCACAACAAAAAGGCAGCTACCAGGTAGGAATTTGGTGATAAGAGAGTGGTGACTTGTTTACATACTGGGGAAAAAATTAATTAGCTGAAGGGCACTTATTATTTCATTTGATGGGACTTGGACCACACACATTCTAATGGTTGTGGATCTTTTTTAAAGTTCTTGCACTTTTTTAAACACTTTTTTTAAAGACAATTTTTGTGATATGCTATTACAAATAATAAAGTAAATGCTAAGTAATGAAAGGTGTACTCTTATTATTATTTTTTACAAAATGACAGAACAGAGAACAAATTAACTACTTCTGCAAACTCTCTATTTAACAAAGTAAACCATATAATGATATAAAGCATAATATCAACACTTACAATGTAATAATTACTCTAATATAAATTAACTTTTTTTTTCCTCATTTTAAATATAATTATTTTCAGAGTTTGGGAAGCCATCTGGTTATTATCAATATCAAAAAGTACTGAATCACATAAAGTATTAAAATATTGGTAAAATTATTGTGAAATTAATCTGTGTAATGAAAAATGTTTCTATAATCTGTGTAAAATTAGTTCTAGTTTTTACTAATAAATATTAAAAAGGTTTATCAGTTCATCAGCTTTTGACTAACTTTTAGAGTTGGAGGAATATTGTAAAAATAGTGCAAAATCATTTACTGTTTTTTTTTTTTTTTTGACAGAATTTATCCATATAAAAAAAACATAACATTTAAACACTAATATTCACTTCAGGCAGACTAAACTATCACAAAATACAGACACATGTGCCCATGTCTATAGGAGCTTGATGCATACTTAGTTTTACAATACAGCTCAACAGTCAAAGCTCTTAATTACTTGACCCGGTAAAACGGCACATTAGTTTATTCATGCAGCTTCTCGGTAAAGCATAAAAAGTTGGAACATTACTCGGGTCGGGACAAACATTGGCTTGCAGCAGTCCATCTTGGAAATCTAATTCAGATTCTAAACACACCCTAAAAATAGATCTCCATTTTTTTTCATTGTGGATTTACTACGATTACACAAGAGAGCTGTAAAAGGAGGAACAGACCACTTTAGCATTATCTATGAACATGTAAAATTTAGGTGTTGACATGTTAACTTATAACATGTCAACATGTATAACATGTATAACATGTAGGAGCAAATTAACACTATTTTTAAAGCTGTGCTTAAAGTTACATATAACTTTAAGCACAGCTTTAAAAATAGTGTTAATTTGCTCCTTCATTTTCTATATTTTTGTGCATACAGGAATCTAATATTTTATCTGTAGTTTTATATAAATGATTGATCAGCTGTTTGAATCAAAACATCCAAGTTTTTTCAGTCACTTCATTACCGAGTACATAAGCAGATCTTAATTTATTCCAGAACTAAATTTATTTGTATCAAAACGGAACAAAGAGCTTTTTGGGACGCCACACTTGTAAACCTTTTAAGATAGTTTCTGAACCAGATGTGCGCTACTCTTAAAATCTCTTTAGTTTTTATTTCTAAGATTTTGTGAACTTTGTTGTCAAAAGCTGGTTTTCACTCCTGTTGCCGTGGCAATTGCAGTATCTTTCACTTCATTATAAATTCCTCAAATAAGGCTGTAAAATATATGTATAACTTTATTTTAAGTTATTTTGTTATGTCAACAACTGGTTCATACTACTCTGACTAATTTGCTCCAACAGATCATGGCAGAGCATGTACTGCGTTCTTAGAAAAGGAAGTCTGGGTTTCTATAAAGATAGCAAGAGTGCCAGTAATGGCATTCCATACCATGGAGAGGTTCCCATTGTTCTGGATGGCTCTGTATGTGAAGTAGCCCACGACTATAAAAAGAGGAAACATGTATTCAAGCTCAGGTGAGGATAAAATAATTTAAAGCAAATATTTAACTTTACTCCACCTGTTGGTATCAATAAATGAGTGCAACAGTCATTTTTCCTGTTTCATGCGTCTGCAGGCTAGCAGATGGGAAAGAGTTTCTGTTCCAAGCCAAGGATGAGGTAAGATATACAGACTTGTCGTTTTAAAGCTGTAGCTTTATATGAATGATGAGGTATAATAAAACCTTTATTGTTTTTTTTCTTTTCTTTTTTTTTTAAGGTGGAAATGAGTTCCTGGATTCAGTCCATTGCTGGCTCCATCCCATCGGCATCAGGGGACTCGCCGGGAGCGCCCCGACTCAGCCGCGCCATGACGATGCCCCCCATCTCGCCAAGCTCAGGAGAAGGCGTAACCATGCGCAACAAAGAGGGAAAAGAGAAGGATCGTGAGAAGAGATTCAGCTTCTTTGGCAAGAAGAAATAGGACATTTGTAAATGGAAACATCCAAAATCTAAAAAATTCCACAGACTGAGGCAGGCGGACGGAAAGGTACACACAGGTCAGACAGACGCACTGCTCTCCATGCAGGACCCGAGGAATTGCCAACAGATCTGTCACTTGGGACTCTTCAATCCTTTTTGACTTCCTTTTCTGTTTGTTTCCCTCAGCGTTTTAATCTCTTGTTTACTTTATTTTCTCCAAATCTATACTTACTATTCACATTTATCACCCAAACTAGCGTCAGACAAGCTTGTTAGTATAAGTCTGTAACATCAGCTGGATGGGACAGGTCAGACGACTGAAGCGGCTCGTCCTCTGCAGGAATCGTCTCACAGTGACTCCTAGCGGACGGAGTCTCCAGGAAAACTACTAATCGTGTTTTTTTTCCATTCCTCACAAGCGTCCTCTTTTGGGGGGCGATAACATCCGTTTGTTTTTATGTTGATGTTAGTAACTTGATTAATATTATTATTAATATTTATCTTTTGCAATGTATGGTTTGAGAAGAAAACTAATTAGCTAATGACCTTGATCTATGTTGTGGAGAGAAACAAATTTGGTTCAACTAGTGGAGAATGTTGGTCTTGCCCTTGTATTTTTTTTCTCTTTAGGAAAGAACATTTATGAGGTGTTTTGCAACAAAAATAAAGCTTGAGTTTTAGCCGTGTGTGTTAAATGATCACAGGTACCACTGGGAAAATCATATATACATATATTTAATTAGTGGTCTTATAATTCTTTTTTTCTTGTTTATCTCCGATTTTGCCTGCATTTGATTATTTCTTTTGAGTGATCTTTTCTGCTTGATTTTTAACTTTGTTTTTTTTTTTTCCTTCATAAAGCAGAGATTAGTTTTCACACAATGTGAGCGTGTGTGAGTTGTGGTGCTGTGGATTTTGCATGTTTATTTGTTCCTGATTAAATACGGTTGGATGGATGTTGCTTTTCGAAAACCAGACACAAGCAAAATATCACTGGAGTAATTTTCTGAAAATGTTACTTTTCCTTTTGCGTTATAGTAGCTGCAACCAGTAACATTCCTCTAGACATTATTTTTCTCCTCTTTGTTTTAGTCTCCTAAACTATTTTCCATTGTTTTGGTCGAAATGAAAGCTTTGAGGACAGTTGGCAGATGAACGGCAGACTGCGGTGATGAGAGCATGACTGAAGGACAGATTTCATTCCAAGCGAGGGGAGTGGAAGTAAGACAGGAAGGGCATTGATGAAGACGCTTTAGGTGCTCTCCTACAACCAGACATGAGCCTGACCTTTACTTGAACACACTACATTTATTCTGATCCCTTTTTACAAACACACCCTTCATTCAAAACAGTCTTAAAGTTTTCTTAGTACAAAGAAGTGAATGTTAACCATGTGCCCTGTGGCAATGACCTAATGTATGTCAGTGAATTATTAGTCTAGATGCAATGATGGCGACCATGAGAAGCTCTGCTTACAAGCAGACAAGTTACTGAGGAAAACGGTCCTGCAGGTAGTTTAATGAGCTGTTTTGCTAATTTTGTTTTTTATTATTATTTGAATATATGGCATGACAATGTGGGCTGATTATTGTACGTGTCTGAGCAATACCATCTACTTTTTATGTTAACTTATTCTGGAAACATCAGCTTTTAATCACGTCTAGACGTAACAATTAGACGTAATTTGGCAGACAAAAGGGAGAAACTCACTCTAGCATAGCAAATGTAAGCAAATACTAGGTGATGGTTTCCTCAGATATTGTTTATGAAAAGGACCTTTACAGGATGTAGACATTAGTACAAATTTACACAATTGTTCATAGCTGCACCTGATCTTACACAAAACCAAGTAAACGGTATAAAACGGTGGCTGCAATTTGTGTGTGTGTGTGTTTTTTTTTAACAGTATATGTACCCCTACAAATCTGGTATTTGAGTGGCATGACTTGTAAAAGTATTTACCTATATGGATGTCACACCTAGGCATGGGCTGGTATTTTTAATCAGAGTTAAAAATACCAAGGTATCACATAATTTCAACCAACATTTAAAACAAGCATATGTAATATGGTCTTATTGTTAGTTTTCAAGTGCTTACCATGCAGAATACTATAGTTTTTTTACTGTTCTTGGTTTTTATAGAGCAATACGAGCTATTAGCTAGTTAATTAGTCTGGTTACCTGCTCTGGTAGCTAGCCTGCAGTAGGCTGCTTAACAGACATGCTGCTCAGCTGTAGATTTAAAAAGGTCCATTTTCATGCCATGACTGTTTCGCAAGTAGGGATATTTTCAAAAATCCTGTTTTGTTTTTTTTGTAAACAAGAGGAAGGTGTTGGAGATTTATTTTGTTTTCTCTTCACTTTGATGCATCTTGAGACTGCTAGTCGCCCCATGCCTAGTCGATCTGAACTGCAGGATGGTCGCACAAATCAGCTCGAAAGGGGCGTTGGTCATTTTCCAAGAGTAGACTTCATAGTGATTTGTCCCAATCATTAATAAAGATAATTGGTATGACATGAAATGGCAACATGTAGGTACAAAGTGGGGGTACAAAATGGCAAAGAGGCAACTTTCACCTTTTAAACCAACTGGTTTTCTTTTCCTTGTCCAAACAAGGACTATTTAGATAAAGGAAATCCCTGAACTCCTTTTGAACACAGATTGGTTAAGAGCAGGCAGCCCCAACTTTATAAAGCACACCTGTTTCTATCTGTAGGACTGAATATTCCAGGCATGACGCAGAGCTTCCAGTTTCAGTTTAGGTTGCCTGAAATTAAGCCACAATCAAAGAACCACATAACATGCATTATGTGAGCCAACGCAATTGGCACAAATTGGAAGAGAGGCGCCGTTCCTTCTTGGACAAGGTGGTGTGACTCCCAGTGATGCCCGTTCTCCCAACATTTACTACCACATCCGATTGATGCTGCGCTCCAGCTCAGAGGTCACACAGTGTATTTTCATACTGGCTCGTTTGAATGTGAATGAACTCAATTGAATTTGGTCAAGTGAAGCTTAACTCATACTTGACATACTGTACACAGGCTCTGTATCACGCATACTCGCATTAATAAGACTTTGGTACTCCAGTCTTGTGGGAATGTCCTCAACTGGATATGATTTGATGTTGCATATTGCATCCTTTCTAAAAAAATATATAACTTTGTGCTACTGGTGAGCTTTGACCAGAACATAAAAAGTATGCAATATTGATGTCAAGCAGGTTTTTGGATTGAAGAGTACTGGTATCGATGAAGAAAAACAGCTTTTACATGTTGAGTATTAGATGTGGTTGAATATAGACTGCGGACAGTTTATATTCCTCTTTCAGAAGAATGCTGAATATTTGCTGTCCATTGGGAGCTTGTATTTTTTCATCCAGTGGTCTGTCTTGCAGCACTTGATAAACCTTTTCTTCTCTCATTTCTCAGTACCTTTGACAAATGTCTGTTCCTTCCTCTGTAATTCAGAGTTGTTAATACCACTACTTGTATTAATTGCTCTTATGACCATTATTGCTACTGTTGTTACTATTACTACTACTGTTACTAATGCAACGTATTGCAAAAAATTACAACTGGTGTCCCATTTTTTTTCAGGTACGTGTCTGTAATGCCAGACTCTTCCACACGATGTCAGTGTGCTGTGGAGCATTTTCATTACAAATCAAAAATACTGTTTGTTGACTTGTGTATCTACATCTAATATTAGGAATAATAAAACAGTTTAATCAACACATGTGGTTGGGTTTCTTTTATTTTAATTTGTGAAGAGGGTTTTTTTAATGTTGGGTCACATGGTTTCTTATGTTCCAGATTAAAAAGAGAGATTAAATGGATGTCCAAACTGAGATTCTTCAGACTAGTGTTTAATTTTTAACAACCAAGGATGTCTATATTATTAGGATTCAACAAAAAAAAATAGTTTATAAATATCAAGCAAAAGAAAAAAATACATAAATTTCAGCAGTCAAAACTACATATACACAGTGCAATGCAAAAAGGACATCATACAGACAAGCAGCCCAAATCCCCATGGAAACCTTCGGAGGGAGACAAATACAGGTAAAAGTAAAACTGGGCACCTCCTTCACCTATGTTGCCCCAATAAACTTTTTTTTTTTTTTTGCTGTAATGTGATAAAATACAAAACCGTTTAATTGTTAATACTTTAGCCTGCCGTCATTGACAAAACTCCATTGGGGCAAAACAAACCAAAACAAACCTAAACGTTCTTTAAAATGTCATCCAAATAATTGCAGTGACACCTATTCGCCACTAGGAGCCGCACGAATTCAAGCTTCTGCTCCATCTGCCTACAAGTCCAGACAGGGGGCACTCATTACCCGGCAGGCACTTTACCCGTGTTTTAAAGCAAGATGGCAGCTGTTGTTGAGAATGTTGTCAAACTGTAAGTACTGGACTTCCTTGCAGATTTTATACCTATAAAGGTGACGCTCACCTCAGTCACGTTATTCCGTCTGTATAGTTACTCATTCACCGACTATTTAGCCAGCTAGCTTGGGAGCATTCTGTTTTAGTTTGGTTAGCCAACGCTGTCGAAGCGTCGTGTCTGTCTTTTTACATCCTGGAATGGAAGTGGAAGTTAGCAGACACGCAACTTGTACTTTTCTACGCACACGAGTCACTATTATGTGTTGAGAAACGTGTGTGAAGTTTCCTTGTGGTGTCGGTGTTGTTAATTGTTACGTCCTTGTGGTCAAACGGTCGACGCAGCTAGGTGGCTCGCACGCTAACAAGCTAAAGAGCCCAACGCTGTTTATGACAACTGGCCGACTAGTTTTTTGATGAATGAAACGCTGGCGGTGAAGTTTTTTTCTTTAATTTTGAAAGCTTAGACGTTTCTGTGGCTGTCACGCTTTAGATCAGATCACTGCAACTCTTTTTGAGGTGCAAAGTTTATTGCTTTGATGAGGCGTGTGCGTGAGCTCAAACGTTCCTCCATTTCCTCTGTCTCCCTCATGATGCAGCGGTGCTGCCTGAACCCTGGTTAATGTTAGACTCTAATTACAAGCCTTAAACTGAGATTACACACACAACATACCGACACATGTCCTCAAATAACCTCGGCAATGCTTTGAAAATATGTAAAACGTGCTTTGGTAACTTTTTTAATGTATGTTTGTATTCACCAGTTCCTGTCAAACTTTCCATACACTTATAAGCGATCGATTTTAAGCTTTTAAGCAGTAATTTAAACAGTTGTTTTTGAAAGATGGAATACGTTTACAACTTAAAGCTTGAATAAACTTTAAAAGCAAGAATTAGGTGCATGAATTTTAATAAATTAGTGGATTAACCTATACATGCAAGTTATAATTTATTAATCACTCCCAAGGTTTTTCCCAGAAAACTTAATAAGCCTGCTGGTTGGGTGCCAGGGCAGTCATTCATCCAGCAGCCTGTCATGTTTTTGAGTTAATAAATGTTTAGAGTTGGCAGGAAATTTGAAAATATCACTTGATGATTATGTGTCATTGAAACATTGAAGATTAATACCTGAACACCAACTATAAAGTCTTAAAAAATGCAAACATTTTAAAAAGACTTAAATAAATAAGCAATGCTTAGCCTGGTGGGGGTGCACGTAAAGCCTGGTGGCCCACCAGGCTTACAATACACTGGGAGAAACCCTGAGTCCCGATTAGTAACATTTTAGCATAATAACGCAAACATTTTTCTCCAGAAGAAAGCACAACATTTAATTCAAGCTTGAATATATCAAGCATTTCTGTCTGGGAACTATACTCCCAGTTCATGTTGATGTTAAATTGTCCTTTCTGTAGATTATGGTGCTGTTGTCACTTCCTGTTCACGTTATACTTAAGCCTTTGTCATTTTGTGGCTGTTCTTTGTCATCCTAGCAAATCTGTCATTGAGAGTGACAGTTTGGATTCCATGGCTGAAACAAAGTTGGGTGTACCAATTGTACATTGATCAAAAATCTTCAGAAATGGGTAAAGTTAGCTTAGATTAAACTGTTTCTGGTCTGACCATGACAACATCCTCAAAGCAAAGTCTTTACAGGAAAACCAACCAATTAAAATGAGCTCTACCAAGTCTGATAAGAATAATGGTCAAATGGTCAAAGGATAATGCTAGAAGCTTTATCAAAAACTAAGAGACTTTTATCCACAATAGAACTTTATTATATTAATAGAAACGATACGTCGTATGTAAATCTATGACTGAAACACATAGTAAATGGTTACATTTGACTCATTTCACAAGTCGCATTCTTCAGCACCAGATTTATTAGGAAGTAAATACTGATGTGCAGTTTAAATGTTGAGCTCATGACTCAGTTTTCTGAACTGAGCAGTGACATTCTCTTACTGGAAACTTTTTTTTTTGTATGATTGATATTCAAATAAATACTACTGTCAGCGTTTTCCACTCGAGAGCTGCTGGGTACGGTTAAGGTCTGTGTTTAACTGGAGTAACTTTAAGGAAGTAGACTCGACCGCTGAAATACCGGTAGCTGGGTAGTTGGCCAGTCTCTTGCCCAACTGCAGCTCAGTTCCTGCAGTGGAAGAAAACTTTTTGGCTAGTTTGTGTTGCAGATCCAACTTTTTACTCTGCTTGTAATTCTTCTACAAAGTAGGAAGTGTGGATAAAAATCCAGCTCTCTGTTATTTAGACTTCACTAATACTTGACATTGTCAGAGCTTGTTTAAGTTAATTTAAGTAATAAATCCAGTCTAAGTCATAACTATAGCTGTATATTTCTAATGTTTTTTCCTTGATTTTCCCTTTTATCCATATTTTGTTAGGAGTCAGTCAGTGAGTTCCCCTTTAAGTGTGTTCGTAAATAACCTGGTCTGACTTTGTCGACCTTGGAGTCTTGATTGAGGCCCAGCTGCTGCGGCCGGCCTGTCACTGTGATCACTTTAAATAATGTCACCAACTGTTTCTCACTGCCACTGTAAAAACATGCTTGTGCAGCAGTGAGACGAGCCTCAGGAAATACTGATGAGGCTGAACCCTTACACACACACACACATTTATTTTTTTTATTAGAAATGACTAATGGTACCAAACCGCTGTTGGACTTTTTCTTATGAATTTAATATTTCAACTTCTTGCAACTTCTTGTTTTGCTCAGATTGGGAGAGCAGTACTACAGAGATGCCTTGGAGCAGTGTCACAACTACAACGCCAGGCTGTGCGCTGAGAGGAGCGTTCGGATGCCGTTCCTGGACTCTCAGACCGGCGTGGCTCAGAGCAACTGCTACATCTGGATGGAGAAGAGACACCGGGGCCCTGGTAATAATCCAGATTTGCTCTCTTAGAGATTTTACAGAGCTTAGCACAACCAGACTGAAGTCGAACTGTCGACACGCAGTCAGGTGGTTTTTGGATGTTCATTTTCACACAGACACACCGAACCGATCTCCCTCTGCAGCACCATCCTGGTGTTTTCCGCTTAAACAAACACACCCACAAAATTCAGATCAAACACACAATGGCTTCCAATGGAGAGGGGGTGAAATGTTCGATTATCGTCACACAGATGCAACAATGAGAACCAATTTCAAAAGTCCATTCTGAGCCCTTAAACCCTTTGTAAGAAGCAGAAATCTAAGGAGATGTAAACACTTTGCAGAAGCATTCCTACCTGTTCATTTACACATTTAATCTCCTAACAACCACAAATTTGTATTTGAGCATTTTGTATGGATTTCATTATGTGCAGAGGTCAACAGCTCAGGGTCGAGAATCAGTTGACGTCGTAACTACTAGTTGTTGCTACAGTTGTGGCTTTCATGGAAGAAAGATGTAAACATGCTAAGAGGTTCTCTCGGCAGCATTATTCTGTAGAAATACTTTTGTTCAGCAAGGACAAGAAAGCTGATCAGAGAGATGTACACTCAAAAAACTTGTAACCCTTTTGAGCTGCAGTTATATCATTTTGTGGCTATAAAGTAAGAAAATAAGAAGCTTAAGGGGTGTAAATACTTTTGCCAGGCGCTATAGCTGGGTTAGCATCTGGTGTTGCCAGCTTTAATTTTCTTCTGAATGCTACAAAGAGACAACTTCAACACACCAAGATCAGATATGGCATCTTCCATTAGGAAGGAAGCCGCTGCTGAGTCATTTAGTCTGAGTGCTTCCATCAGCCTGCCGAGCGTCCATCAATCTGGACGGGTCAGTGACGTGCTCTCCTCTCCTCAGGCATGGCTCCGGGTCAGCTCTACACGTACCCAGCCAGGAGGTGGAGGAAGAAACGGAGATCTCATCCTCCAGAAGACCCGCGCCTCATCTTCCCTCCTGTCAAGTCAGGTACCACGGCAACGAGCTCGACTTGCTCTCAATTTAATTAGGTTTTCAGCAAGATAGATAGATAGATAGATAGCATTTATTGTCATTGAACAGAATTCAACGAAATTTCCATTGCTGGTAAAACATGTCTGGTAAAACTGCAGGATACCTCACTTCATTTATGATGGAAAAAAATGACTTTCATGTTGAAGCATCAAAGCAAAGTATTAAGTTTCGATCTGTTTTTTACTCTTAGAATTAGATTTGGGGTTGAAGAAGGACGTCCTGCTGTCGTCGGATGGCAGCAGCTTGGAGGCCTTGCTGAAGGGGGAACCTCTGGACAAACGGACCCCGGCGGACATCCGGGGGTCAGAAGAAGACTCCAATCAGAGCGACTACACCGGCAGTCTGAACTCCTCCACCCGGATTAGAAAGGTTCCTGCTCTCACAGCCAACATCTCATTTACTGCCGACATTAAATGAGATGTTCAACCTGGACTTGTTATCCGCTGTATTTATCTTCCACCCTCCTCCTCTCTTCAACATAGAGAATCCTCGAGCCAGACGACTTCCTGGATGACCTGGACGACGAAGACTACGAGGAAGACACGCCTAAAAGAAGAGGCAAAGGGAAAGGGAAGGTAAAAATTGACTGTGTGTTTTTTCTTCATTTATCCGGACTTTGGGTTGACTCCAGCCTCGTCCACAGGGTCGAGGAGTGGGTAGCGGCAGGAAGAAGCTGGACACAGCAGCGTTGGAGGACAGGGACAAACCCTACGCCTGTGACAGTGAGTCCTCATGCGACAGTAATCTCTTAACAAAGCTAAAGTTCTGCTGCTTCTTGTTGCTGTTCTGTTGGTTTCCTCCACCTCTTTCCTATCTTCAAATTGAGAATCTGTACCTCTTGAACTGTTTTTCTTGCCTCTATTGAAACGGTTTTGCTTTCCTTGCTGTTTCTGTTTCTCTGATCTTCTGTCTGTGCTCTCCTCTGATTCTCTTCTCTCTTCCAGACACTATCAAACAAAAGCACATTTCAAAACCTTCTGAAAGAGGTAGATTTCTCTTCATCACTTCTTTCTCTCATTGTCTGTTACTGAGTAGATGTATGTAGTTCTATGTACTGTCACTGTTCTTTTTTTCTGGAAGGAGGAATTTTTCTTTTGCTTGCAGTTTCTCTTGGCCAAAAACATAGACTCTCATATCCAAATGTAATGAACCAGATTTTGAAGGTTTCAGTAACTCTCAGCTTAAGTTTAGTTCTTGAAGATGAGTGTCGGTAAATTTTCCAGCTAAACTTCTTAGTTAATGCATGAAGTTTGGTTTTTGTCCGTGTTTTTGTTTGCACCCTTCTGAACATTCACTCATTTCACATTCTATTTTTTCTAAAGGCCTTTGCTTTGATATCGAGTCAGTTTGATGTTTGCATGACCTTTTCAGTCTGTTCAGCCACCGTCTACAGTCACATGGTTTGATGTGCTTATTTAGATCTTCAGACTCTCACCCAAGATGTTTATTTTAGCTGACAGATGATGAAATGTGGTGGTTAGCATTTTGAGGAAATAAAAAAGCAGAGCTTGGTGCAGCGGTGAAAGGAGAAGTGTAGCCTTTGACTTGTTACACACATCACATAACAACCCCACCCTCCCAGAGTGGCAGCTTCACACGGATTTATCTTTGTACTGTTTTCAAGATGGGGATGCCTGGTATCACATAATCTCCTTTAATCTCAGTGGTTTACAGAGCACATGAAAACCAAGGGATTATTGTTGGAGGGGACGGGGGTTTCGTCTCAGTTGTAAAGGTCTTACTTGGAATTATGCCAACCAATCATTTATGATTAAGATTGATGCTTACTGTGAAGCTGAAGAGCTGAATAATTTCATAGTTTTAACTGCATCTTTTAGTTGTTTACTAAACCTAAATAGTGACCGTACCCTGCAAACATAATCATGACACCTGAACGTTTTCACTATTTGTCTCACTATAACTACAAACTTTAGTGTATCTACCTGGGATTTCACATAATAAGCACCACAAAAAGTGGAGCACAACTCTGGAGTGGAAGGAAAATGTGTAATTTTATTTATTTATTTTTTTAGTAAAAATCTAAAAAGTGTGGCATGCATTTTGTCCTTGCCCCCTCCTCCTTTGTACGTTGATACTCACAGAAGTCACCCAATTAATAAATAGTCCATCTGTGTATTAATCAACACTTGCCATAATGCAGCCAAAAGGCTTGTGGTAGCTCTGGAGGAGCTGCAGAGATTCCCAGTTCAAGAAGGAGAATCTGTCAACACATCTGCCTTCAGTCATACATTGGACATGCGTATGTTTTGTGGAAGAATAGAAAGAACGCTATTAAAAGTTCCCATCTGTTACGTTTTTGCCCCTTACAAGTGAAACAAAGCACTCAGTCAGCTGAGATCAAAATGAAAATTGTATGTGGTGGTAAGCGAGCCTACATCACCCTGAGCACAACCGCACTGTAGTAGAAATATGTAGGTGGCAGCATCATGCTGGGTGGTTGCATTTTATTAGCAGAGACCAGATAGTCTGCCAGGATTGACGAAATACATTCAGGAAAAAACATCCAGTTGGATAACAATCATAAAAACAGGCAGAGCTCCAGAGAATTGAGTCAGATTAGAGCGCATTCACGTTTAAAATGTTGTAATTTATAGCAATTCTTGAAAACTGGTGTTCACAAACTCTCTCCATGAAATCTAACCAGGCTGGAGCCTTTTATTACAAAGAATGAAAGGCATAAATTTCAGTCCCTGGACATGCAATGCTGTTAGAAATATACCCTGACAGATTTACGGCTGTAATTTCAGTGAAAAATGGTTCAACCAAGTTCTGGCTCAGAATACAAATGCATGACGCACTTGTCAGATTTTTTTTTTATTAGAAACTAGATAGTATGAATACTTTACAAAGCAACATTTAAAAAAAAATAAAATTAGCAGAACGTGTCATCTGTATTTTCCCATTTCTACTTCTGTGACTTCAGCTTGTAATGCTGTTCCTATTTTAATATTCATTATAAAAAACATTGAAACTTTGTGGGTTAAAAGTGATTTCCTGTTTGTCTCACACATCATCACTTCTCCCCACATGAACCGTCTAACAGAGACTTCTCTCAGACCACCGCAGCCTTAATATGTGGAAAGCTCTTTATTCTTCAGAAACACAGCAGGACTTTTATTTCAGTGAGAGAGTAATAAAATAAATCGCTTTGGTTAGACCCTCACCTTTCACTGCGTTTTTTTACTGCACATATTTGTGCTTTTTTTTCTTCTTTTTGAAAATATGTTTTCCTATTTTGGTGTCAGTCTGTGGGAAGCGCTACAAGAACCGCCCAGGCCTGAGCTACCACTACGCCCACTCCCACCTGGCGGAGGAGGAGGGCGAGGAGAAGGACGACCTGGAGATGAACGAGCCGACCCTCCCGCTGCCCGAGGAGCCAAAAAGTAAGAAACGAGCACCAGAGACTTTCTGTGTAACTATGCAGGCATCTCTGGTAACTAATAACTATTTTTTTATTCCCTTAAGCAGCTCCCAAAAAAGGCCCAGATGGTCTTGCATTACCTAATAATTACTGCGATTTCTGCTTGGGAGACTCCAAAACCAATCACAAGACGGGCCAATCAGAAGAGCTGGTGTCCTGCTCGGACTGTGGACGCTCTGGTACGTCCTTGAGATTTTTGAAAGAGGCATGCATACTGTACACATACAGTAGACCTGTTCACTAATCTGTGAGAATGTTTCTCTTACTGTGTGTGGTGAACACAGGCCACCCCTCCTGCCTGCAGTTTACTCCTGTAATGATGGCTGCTGTGAAGACGTATCGCTGGCAGTGCATAGAGTGCAAATGCTGCAACATGTGCGGTACCTCTGAAAATGATGTGAGTCTCTAATATTAGTATGGAGTTGGGCTCTGAAATGCAGGAATTGCTCTGCAGAACTGCCCAGTTTTAAGTGATCCACCAATTACTTTAACAGGGTAGCAGCCCAGGCTGTGGAGGCCCCAGAACTGTTTAGTTTATTATTTTGGCAATTATTAATTCTTTTTAGCCTACATCTCCTGTTTTTATTAAGCAGCTTTGATTAGGAACCTTTTAGAAAAGGATATAATAAACAAACATTTTTTGTGGACAAAGCCTAAAAGTTTTTACTAGTTTGTTGTAAAGGAAACTTCTACAGGTGGGGCACCTTCCTCCTGTATCAGGCTCTGTACTTGGCTATACTTGCAGCCAAACTAATTATCAGTATTTTTTTTTTTTAAAGAATCATGCAACATATTTTCTGCTGATGTTTGCATCATTTAGAATTGTTTACATGCACACATTCAGGTTTATGTGCAGTAATTGGTGTGAATTAATGGGATTTAGCAGTCTGATTAAGTTTTCAGAGAAATATTAATCATAATGTTTGGTATTTAAGCTGGATTTGTCCTTTACAGACTTTAATGTAAGGGCCAAAGAAGTTCTCTAAGAAAGTTCATGAGTTCTGATTGTGTTTCTTCAAGGATCAGCTTCTCTTCTGTGATGACTGCGATAGAGGCTATCACATGTACTGTCTCAACCCGCCGATGTCTGAACCTCCAGAAGGTAACTTCATTAATGACACGCTGTTTTGGACAATGAGCATCTTTTATCAAAAACTGTGTGCCCAAATCTTCACAAATCAAGTTTAATTCAGAATGGATGGGAGAGTCTGTATCAGGACAGCTTTATCGCAGTTGGCCTTTGATAAATGTTGATATATTGATAAAAACAGAAAGCATTTACCTACAACGCCCTTTTATTTTGTTGTTTTTCCCCACTCTTCTTAGAATTTGTAAATGGGAAAAAAAGGGGAAAAAACACATTTCTCATGGAGGAAGACAGTTTGAAGAGCACATAAGGAATCTTAACTATTTAACTTTTTCAAAGTACTGGATAAGGTTCTGTCTCCATTTGTCAGAGCTATGCTGCCCCTGAATATTGACATTGACTAGTCATGAGACGTCAAACTAACTCTTGGATTTGTCGCGGTTTTCTCTCTGGCGCATTAAAAATGCTTCAGTAAGGATTAGTATATTATAAGCCTGGTGGGCCACCAGGCTTTACTTGTGCCTCCACCAGGCTAAGCATTGCTAGGGTAATCCTGTTTATTGCTTATTTAAGTTTTTTTTTTTTCTTTTTTTTTTTTTATGTTTGCATGTTTTAAGACTTTATAGTTGGTGTTCAGATATTAATCCTCCAATTTTCCAATAACACATAATTATGAAGTGATATTTTCAAATTTCCTGTCAACTTTAAACATTTTTTAACTCAGAAACTTGGCGGGTCGTTGGATGAATGACTGCTGAGTGCCAGAACCACCGGGCTTAGCAGGTTTTCTGGGGGAAACCTTGAAGTTTTTGGTAGAAAAAGAGAGAAAAGGGAAATAAGATAAATTATACAAATGGAAATTTATGGACTTTGTTTTAATTTACCACGAGGTTAAATGATTTATTGCTTATTGCAAGTGTATATATATATATATATATACACATACATATATACGTATATATATATATATATATATACGTATATATGCACACTGCTAAGTAATTTTGATACCTTATAGACCTTTTTTAAAAATCGTTTTCTACAAAATGTGATTTATAAACAGTTAAACATTTTTACAAAATGCGTTTTGTTGCTAAAAGTTTTCACTCCCCCATCAAATACTTGACTGTGGGTGTTTCAGCATCAGCCCCTAGCCACGCCTGCTGCTTCGTGAAACAAAGCATATCTGCATATCAGTGAACTTCATCCTGGTTCAATAAATCCAACTGTGAAATTTTTTCACTATTCCACAGTAAGGTAGAGGATTTTTGTAACAAAGTTATAAATAAATTGGGATGATCAGAATCTCCTTGAAGTGGTGACTTTATGTGACCTTCAGATTTGTTCAGAAATGGTGCCTGGAATGGGTTTTTATAGCTGAGCCGCCGCATTAAACCCTGACATCACCACATGTTCTGTAATGTATGGGAAGAAATGAGTTATTAAAGCAGGTTTTCTGTAGAAACAAATCCTGCTGCTCTGTGTACACTGTCTGGTTTTGGTCGAGCCCAGAAGTCGGCCTCGGCCAGTATAAGGAACTCTTAATGCTCCAGCATACAAAAACATTTTAGTATGGTCAAAAATTCCCATAAATATCCTCGTAAACCTTCTCTAGAGACTGTAAACCGTTATTATTTTTTTATGTGGCAGCAGATTTTATTGTAAATGTCCCACTTTTTGTCCTAGAACACAAAATAACGTTCCAATAAATAAAGAAATAGACATATTTATTCCCTGATTACATATTTCAAAATGGATACTATTATTAGCTTTCATCCTCATCATGCAAAGCAAATATTCAATGTCTTTCTGAAATTAACTCCTTAAATGTCACTTTTTGTTTAAATCTTGACTTCAAAATGCCTGAAAACGATTCATATTGTTTTGTTTGTCGAATAACAACACCATAATAATTTGAAAAAGAAATTGCAATGTATTTTACTTTATATCTGTGGTATTGATTTTAGGATGCCACACCTTTGTTTTTCACAACATATATGAACAAATTAGCGCCACCTGCTGGTCTCTTACAGTCAGTAATCCTTGAAAATATTGAGAAAACATTGATTTATACTGCAATGGGCAATATATTTAAAAATATAGATTATAAATGGGATTTGGTAGCACAGATTTCTGTCCAGATCTGTCTTGCAAATGAGAGCTGGACCTCAATGTGGTTTTAGCCAGAGAACTACAGATGTTAAATTTAAACCTTTGGCCCAAATCTTGTTGCATCATCAGAAAAAGACAAACATTAAAGCTATGCACTAGGACTGGGGCAGCAAAATAAAGTCCAACACTTTCTTGAACATCATTTTGATAAACAAGTCGTTGACTCTCCTTGGTAAAGCTGATAAAACGCCACCAGACTCGTCGGAGCATCAACTTTTAAACATTTCCCAACACGTCTTTCTCTGTCGTCATTCAGGGAGCTGGAGCTGCCATTTATGTCTGGACCTTCTGAAAGACAAGGCGTCCATATACCAGAATCAGAACGCACCTACGTCGTGATGGCCGCGCCGTCACCCAACCGTCCTGCAGCATTACGGTGAACCCCTCAAGGTACACAATGACCTCCTCCCTCCCCTTCACCGGGTGTCGGCGTGGGGGGTGGAGTGTGCTCTGGAAACGCCTGATCAGACTGGCCTCAATTAGCACCAGATTATGACTGTTACACAGTTCCGGCCTTAGATCCAGTCTAGTGGGTTTTTATTTTCATCCACTCGCCACATTTAGCCAGTTTGGCATCGTTTGTTTCAGAGACGCGTCATAAACGGCCAAACTTCCACTTTGCGTTCAACTTTTATACCTAAAGTTGCTAAAGCTTCGTCTCTGTCCTGTAATGTACTGATTTTATGGAGTTTAAAAAGCTTGATCATAGTGAAAAACAAGTACATTTTATAATATTTATATATTTCTATGGTAAAGATTATTATGTATGTAAAGCTTTGGGGAAAAAGGAATGATTGTGTTTAATATTAGCTGTCATATTAGGAGAAAGGCCACAACCACATGATTTTTGAGGCACTGCTAAACGTTTTGATCCACCTGATGCGGTCAAAGGGATTTACTTCGACAGTAAACGGTTCAACGTCTTCACAATAAAAACAAACAGGAAGTATAAATAGAATCCCTCTGATGCTTATCAGCGTGGCTCCACAAGCTGCACCGCTTCGAAGATGGCAGTTTGGACCTTTATCTCTCGGGTCAATCTTGGCATGGTGTTGGCTTATCGAGCTGCACTCGTCGTCATGGTGACGCACTGATGTGCATGCTTCACATTGTCATAATTTTGTGATTTGGTGACTTGTTTCAAAACTTTTTCCACCTTTTGTGACATATTTTGTACTATTTAAAAAACAAATCTGTTTCGAAAGGTTAAAGAGTAAAAATAGTAGCAATAACTTGTCTGCATGAATGCACACCCTTTGACCTTTTGCTCCAGTTTTAATATCAAATTTTGTGTGTACATCGAACATCAGTTAAGTCTGAATTTGGTCTAAACGACCACTAAGATTTTTCTTTCAAAGAAAATGACCTACCTCCATGTGGGAGAATGTTTTGGTCTGATGAGTCACGTTTCTAAACGGAAGGTTTGGACCAAACACTGAGATTCTTAGAAAATTACAATCTCATAAACACCAGTTCCATTTTGACCACAGACCTTCTGATGTCTGATTAATGGCTTCCTCTCAATCTCATATATTTGGAGAATGTTTGGCAAGTCAAGATGTCTTTACTCCTACTGAAGAAGTCTGAAGGTTTTAGATCAAATGGTATTTAGTTGCAGAGTGTGCAAACTGTTGTAACCAGGTTTTCTAAATTCAGTTGAACTCTGCAGGATTCCCGTCACATTTAGAGGGGAAAATGTTCATGGTCTCATATTTTAATGTCACAAAAACCTGTCATTGTGACTAGGCTGTGTTAACACTGCAGCCTGAAGTGACCCAATTCCGATTTTCTTTTTTTTTTTTTTTTTTGCCGTAATGCGACCTGTATCTGATCTTTTCATGACAGTCTGAACAATACAAGTCTGATGTTTTTAGAGTGCCACCCAGGCCGATACGTATCCGATTCAAATGTGACCTAACCTCCAGGTAGCATTCATCTGACTTATGTCACTGATACTCGACAAACGTCACTATTCTGCGTCCTGATACGCCCAAGTGGGAAGACAAACAGCAACCACGTTAATATGCTGCTCTGGTCGGACAACTTCAAATGTGTAAGCTATGCTCCACCGTTAGCATCCATGTTTACTACCGCAAACACTGAGAACGCTGACGCTATTGCGCCCTCTACTGCTCATGCGGGGCACTTGTAGATCGTTTGCCGTTCACATTGGAGATCACATACAGGTCACACATATTTGGAAGTGTGAACGGCCATGGCAAAAAAAAAAAATCCTGAATAGACAAAAAAATCGGAATTGGGTCACTTCAGGCTGCAGTGTGAACGCAGCCTAGGTTGTGTAAATTTTCGGGAGCCACTGTCTTGTCTGTCCTTAACTACGGGACTGCACCTAAGGACTGCACCAAACATACCCAGAATGCCATGCTCCGGTTATAATCATGACAAAATCTAAATCCTGTTGTTGTCAGCTGCCTAATAAAGGGAATATCGCTGTGTTCTAGCAGTTTGCTCATCATTTGCCACATCTGGTGCCGAATGTTGAGGTTGTTTGGACGCTGGGAGGACTGGGACTTGTAGCAGCCAGCTTGACGGATAATGTGCGATACTGTAACTTTTTCCTAGCAGAAGATGTTATCACACAAACTGTTTGGCCCCAGATATGTAAGTGGTTCTATATTATAGAGGAGTTATGTGTATGTTTAGTCCCGGAGAGGCTGCTGTTCTTGTCTTAGTTTTTCTAAATGTGGCTGAAAAGCAGAAGCAGTTCCTTTACCTCAAACAGAATCAGTATTTAAAGAATCGAACCATGATGTAGATAAGTCAGAAGAGTCAAAGTAACGGTGATTACAGCTGCAGGTTCTGCGTCATTATTCAGCTGCATGTTCACTTCATATAGTCGTCTCAGAGCTAAGTCGGTACACGTGTCTGGGGAAGCGGTGTAAAATAATGTAACCATGTTATCATGTCTTTTCAATAGCCAACTAACAATAACTAAAGCATTACACCAGTATGATTTGGTTTACTTTCCTATAACTTACTGCTTTATCTATAGAGTGGTTAGTAAACTGTTTATCTGCTCTTTTTGTGTCCATCATCAGTGATGTTTAGGATTCAGTTTGTTTTTTTTTTGTTAATCCTGTGATCCAGATCTCAGCTGAAGCCTCTTTCTTCCAAAGCTCAAAGCAAAACTTCTTGTGATTACAATGAAGAGACGAGGAAATTCGCATTAATGGGGACATTTCTCACCTTATTGTATTTCACATTACAACCGCTATGTAATTATTGTTATTATTAGATTATGCTTCTGTTTTTGCATTGGGAGAGAATTGTTTGTTACATAATATTTAAATCAAAATCATAGGTTTACAGATTAGGGGAATTTTCTTTGGGTGGACTTTTATTTGAATTGTGATGGAATGTTTTATTGTAAAAAAAAATAAATAAATACTGAGTTCTATAATCTGGTGTCTTTTATTTTCCTGTAGTAGTTAAATTATTTAAAAATGGAAACTGTTGTTTTAGTGGCTTTACAAAACAAATATTACTAGAGATGCACCAATCAGATATTTGTGGCTGATTTCCAGCGTTTGGACAACTTAGACCTGCTAATACAATTTAAAATAATTTGGTAAGTTTGAATTTTTCTCTACAAATATAAAACTTTTAATTTTTTTTACATTTGTCTGTCTAGACATGACACCTATATAGGGTCACTAATAAGTTAGCAGCACTATTGGCATTAAAAGCGATAAGCAATATTTCAAATTTTTAAAAAAAATCCAGCTACTATTAAAATATATTATCCCTCTGAGCAACAAAACAATCTAGAGACATGATTTAATTTATCATTCAGAATAATTTCTGACAGAAAATCAGTTATTGCACTTTTTTTATTGCACTCAAGAAACAACAGTCTTTCTATGATCCATAAAAATATCTAAAGCTGTTAATTTGATTCTTAAGATACGTTCTACCTCAGACATCACAGCAGAATGAACAGAAACATTCTTTGGAGACCGGAGCTCAGCTGCTTGCTTTGTAATTATTACCAAATGTGGCTCAGAGGCGGATGGCAGAGACTCCTGACAGCTGAGTGAAAATGGACGTCAGCGTCCGAGGCAGAGTCATCTGCTGGCAAAACGAGGCTGGAGGTCATGAGGACGGGGCGACTTCTGCCTCAGGTAAGATGTAAAAAAAAATCAGCTATCAAATGCTGGATTAGGAAGTTAAACCCAAGAGTGAAATGGGGAAAAAATCTGTGGATTTTAAATAGAAATTAAGAACGAAATGACTTTAGGTCATAATGTGTTGACCTAAAGCTTTCAGAACCCCCACAAATAAGCAGTTTAAATAAAATACACCAACAGGATTACAGCTCTCATTTTAAAAAATATCAAAATACCACAGAACAAGTCTTTGTAGGACATTCATTATTGTAAAACTATGCAAGTTATTTAACATTTATAAACATTACAAAGTAGACAATGATCATTTTACAACCACCTGGGAAAAAAATAAAATGTTTCCCTTTAAAGAAACTTTGAGAATTTACAGATCTAACAATCAAAAATACTTCAAGTTCCACTGTAAAATAAAAATCTATATTGTTAGTTTTTTTTCTGTATAACAGTAGAATTGGTTTACTATGACAAATCTATCAGAAAACACAGACTCATCTTGTAAATGTACATGGGTCTATACACTAGTTTATCTGGATTGTCTTTAATAAACAATTTCATTAAATTCAAATATTTTTTTACAAAAACACATTTAAGAAACATTACATCGATTGTCGTACCTAAACAGGAAGTATGCTACTTTTCTGCACTAAAATCCAAAGTTTGCAATACTCATTGTTACAATATATATATTAGGTTTCATAGTAATAAGACTTCTAAAAAATACTCTCGTACTAGGTTATTCTCTTCACCTACCTTAAGAAGTACCAGTACCGACTGGCTTTAAGTAGTGAGGCAAAATCATCAAAACATTATTATCACAACATTGTGCATTTTAACATCAACTAATCTGATATCATCAGATAACTATTGCTAAAATCAGAGGGCGTACATTCAGAACGTGTTAAAAAGTTGTCCCAAACACGACACAGCAGTGATCATTTCTTTTTGTCTCGGGTCTCATTTCCCCCTTCTGTCAGGTGCAGTAGTGTATTAAGTGCTAGATACATTTAGGCAGAAGCTGCAGCGGAAACAGTGAGATTAGCACCAGTTAGCATTAGACTACCCTAGCCTGTGGTAACGTTGGTGACCTAGCTTAAATTTGAGCTTAAATTAATTAGTTTAGCTGCAGTTGGTACAAAAACAAGAATATAAATAAATAGTTATGAAAACTTGCTGTGAACTGAAAGCTTTAAGAAGATTGTGACAGTGTTGTTGTCATATATACACACACACACACAATGTGTATATATGTCAAGCAGAAAGCTGTTTAGATTAGCTTACTATTAGCAAGACAGTCAGCAAGCTAACATGACGTTTTAACGGAAATATTAAATACTTTACCGAAGTGGGATTCTGATAAGACCTCCACTTAAAAATAATCTGAAAAAAGGATTTCACTACATAAATGCCCCACCCAAAAAAACTAAAACCATGACAATTCAGATTAATTATTGCTAATAAATAGATTCAAAATGTTTCTCTTTGCAAAAAAAAGGTTTTAAAATCACAACTTTCAGTGTCACTTTCTTATTAAAATCGATAAATATCTAACAATATTGCTGCTTCATCTGCCTTTTCTGTAATTGCTTTCGCAAAAAAAAAACCTAAAGACAAAATTTGAATGTCTAAAGACGGTAATCAAACACTGCACTGTACAAAACGACCAAAAGAAGTCAAAACAAACCTGTGTATTTGTACAACATTACCATAGTGATTCCTACATAGGTGCACAGAAATTGTCACAAGGAAAACCACGCCACTTTCACTCTTGCGTTTTTTTTTTTTTTTTTTGGCATCAGATAAACTGTATGTGTGGGGAAACAGGGAATCTATTAGACGAGTCTAAAGAAAGGGGAAACGCAACCGTCAGGTCTTACATCTGTCCAAAAAGGATGGAGCAGAGAAGGAAGATCGCATAGAGAAACATCAGACCCAGACCCAGCCGGCGGTCCAGCCTCCAGTGGTTTAGATGTACACTCATCACCTGAGGGGAAACAGGAAAACAGTTACTTCTTCCTTTTTTATGTTTACTGCAAACTCTGCTGCATTATATTCAAATATGACTTAATGGCAGACACTTGTATAACACTTTGAGGAGGAAACAAACAGAAACCAGTGTCAGAAAATACCTTTCATGAATCTAAATTTTTAAACGTACTAACACACTAAAACTCGACACAGAGCTCTTTAGGCGGCCTGCATCCATTTTGTTCAGTCAAAACAATTGTGGGTAAAGCATTTGTAGTTGGGTCTTTAAGTAAGATGACGTTTTCTCAGTTTTTTTTTTAAAATAACGAAGAGGTTCAAGATCCAAACTTATCAAAGAGTTAATGGTTTTCACTTCTCAGACTCCCTATTTGAAACTAGATCATTTTTGACTAAACATTTTACTTTCTAGGGTTCTTAAGGGACCAAATCTTGGAATAAAATAGAAATATCGCCACACATGGGAAGTTTAAGTGGAACAGCAGTAAAGTGACAGGACATTCAGGCATACAAATAAGATAAAATTATAAAAATATATAAAAACCAAAATTAAGAATAATATACTGTGTAGTAAGGACAAAACTACAACATTAAATAATACTCCAGTCAGCATATTTATTAATTTACTGTGTCCTGCACAAGTATTCACACTCCTTGACGTTTTCTCATTTTGTCATATTCCAACCACCTGCCAGCTGTGGGGTTCATGCGCTATGGCAACCAAAAAGATAAACAACAGGCCACAAACGTCACCATTTTACTGGGATTGACCAACACAACTGGTGTGTTTTTGTGTAGCAAAAGGAAAATAATAAACGGTTTTCCATTTCTTAAGTCTCTTGTGTTGCTGGAAACAACACAGAGACCTAAAACCGCTCATGGTTTGTATTTACTTACAGTCAGAAACACTGATGCCAGCAGCAGGATGACAGAATATACAAGACCTTTATTATTTATGGACACCTGAGGGAAAGATTAAAAACATGCCATTAAGTCAGAACAGGAACATTTTGAATACAGAAAAAAAGACAAGATAAACGTGTTCATACTATAGATCCATGGTCCACCAAAAGGGTACGCAAAGCCCAGGGGAAGCCTAACCCCAGCAGGATGTCAAAGATATTGCTGCCTATCGAGTTGGACACCGCCATGTCCCCCATGCCTGGGAAGAAAGAGGAAGAAAATACAATGAGATAGGAAGAAAAACTTGTAAAGATTCAAGTGACCTTTCTGCCATCTACCTTGTCGAGCTACAATCAGGCTTGCCATGCAGTCGGGTACACTGGTTCCTGCTGCCAGGAAGGTTATACCCATGATGTAGTCAGGGATGTCTAGTGTAAAGCTGATAATGGTGACCTGATTAAAGTAAATAGAGCAGGATCAAACAATCATTTGGAAACTGTTGCTTTATTTACTCTACAGTTCACGAGGTTCTGTCTTCTTACCATCCACACCATGAGGTAGGAGAAGACAGCAATCCACAGGGTGGAGGCCACGAACGTGACCATGAACCAGCGGTGCCAGCGTGGCAGAATGCAGTTAGGCACAGTACAGTAGAGGAGGAGGCCCAGAGGCCAGGTGATCACCCACTTCACCCGCGCACAGCAGCTTCCTGCCACACGGAAAACACAGATATCGTCTATTAAAAGCCTCCAGTTGTTACTGGCTGAACGTTTAATGTTACATTTCTTATCTAGTTACTGCAGTGACACTGTGTTCCCCGCCGAGAAAAAGGCTGGCCCTACAGAGGCAGCCAGAGCTGCAATAAATTGGTCTACTCCAAGCATATTCAGCTTTTTAGAATGTCCCAGTCAAAGTCCAGAACTACAGTAGATCATATACTCTATTAATTTATTATCTATTTGCTCTCAAAAAAGGCCACTAGTATAAGACAAAAAATAAGTTAACAAAAAAAAAAACATCTTCAATGCAAAACACCTGAAGACGCACCTAAAAAAAATGAGCAGCTGTAATTGTAGATACACTTTTCAGATTTATTTTTTTCTAACTGTAAAATTTATATCTTTATCCTTCCACTTCACAAAGTCTGTGCTTCTATCAGACAAAGTCCAAATAAAAATGGGTAGTTTGTGGTTGTAAGGAGACAAAAAGTGATCAAAAATATATAGTTAGTTTTAAGCCTGTCACATAATAAATTTTACTGGACGATAAATTATCCCTGAAGTTATTGTGATAAACTATAATGTTGTTTTGAGACCATTTTTAAGTAATATCATGGGATAAAAATGCAAAAAGACATTAAATTATAATGAACTTTTAATACCAGAACTGGAAAATATTTTAAATAAATAAAATAACTAAACAAAAATAAAATATGAAGTCTCTGTAAACAAAATTGTCCTTCAGAAAAAGGGCCAGTTGAGGCCAAAGCACCAGACTGAAAACTTTTGTCATCCAGCTTTTTGGTAGAAAAAAATAGAAAAGAGGAAAAACATTAAATCATACAAGCTGGTTTTAATTTATCATTTGATTGATTGATTGATTGATTATGACAGGCCTAGGTAGCATGAATCTCTTTGCAAGACTCTGCAAACCATTATTCAATTAGAAGCTTTCCAAAAACTCAAAGGCCTGCGTTCGATACCTGGCATGCGAACAGGATTAAAAATGCCATCCTCATCATCGTCTTCCTCCTCTGGCCGGCACCCCTCGGCCCCTGGCTTGTCTCCCGACTCTGCGTCTCTTATCCCGGGTCTCCCTCCTCCGTTCTCCAGACTGCAGGAGCCCGACCTCTTCAGGTCGTTGCTGGGCGACCCCTTCCTGGACCCTGTGGCGGCCTCGCCGTCTCGCTGGTGTTTGGAGCTCCGGCTCAGCCTCTGCCTCTGGGGTGAAGAGGCAGAGGCTGTGTCTCGTTGTGTCTGACATTCACAACACACCTGAATCTGACAAATGAAATGATTACCTCGCTGATGAGCATGCGCCCGGCCATGGACAGCCTGGTGCGGGGGGAGAAGTGCGGGGTGATCATGATGCGCAGACCAGCCTCGGAGAAGGACAGTTTGTGGGGGTTGAGGATGAGCAGCTCGTCCACCATGATGACGGGTTGAGACTCTTCGCCGTGACTTTGGCCTGCGACAGTTTTTACCGATCATACAGGCAGACACACACAGACAGACGAATCCAACGAGCGGAGAGACTGTCTGACCTTTATTGAGGAGAACCATGGAGGTGTTGCAAGCCGAGGCCTCTTCTCCCATCTTGCTCTCGGGGCCGCCCTCTGACGCTCGGCAGCACGGTCTGCTGCTCCGTATCCGCCGCATCACAAACACGGAGATCTGGGAGTTGAACCTGCAGCCAAACGGGTGACAGGCGAGGTTCAGGACTGACACTTCATATGTGACGACAGGGACGGACGTCGCTCGTTGTGAACTCACTTCATGATGACGATGTAGATCCCGTACATGGTCATGAGGAGCAGGGACTCCCACCTGCACCGAGACCAACGTTATTATTATTATTATTACTAATAAGCTCCACACTTCAGTCAGCTTCACAGTGCATCAAGTACAGTTTCATTGCAAAGATAGAGATTCTCATCTACAATAAATCTGTTTGTACAAGGTAACCTTATTTACACTAGCTACTAAAATTGACATTTACTAAAAAAAACTAAAAAAAAACAACACTATCACATCAGTAATTCAGCCATAACATTTTAAAATTTGGATTAAAAACCTTCTTTGTATGTAAATATATTCTAGCTAGACCTCAAGTGTCATAGTTTTAGTTTAACCTGTTCAGCTTCTGTAAAAATCTCCTATTAAAGCACCTTTTGTTATCCAATTATTAACTGGTTAATGAAAAAAATATAGTCAACGGATCAGCCCTGTACTAGAGACTAGTAGATGCATCTTTTGCTGCAAATGTACACTAAAGGGATGATATGGTATTGCATTTTAGGTAATAACGTACCGAAAATTTTCCAAAAAAGAATTTAATTATTTGAATTGTTTACATATTTTAATGTTGTATAAAATAAACTTAAGTGGTTAAATAGGAATCTGCAAAATGTGCAATTTTTTTATGTAGTTACTCAATTAATCATCAAAATAATCAATTATTGGAGTATCATAAGTTCTTGGTATTTCACCAAGAATGTAACATTAATGTGTGACTTCCTGATTGTTTGTAGAAAATCTGCTTGTGTTCTTCAGTCCTGCCTTTTTAATCCTGAACACAGAGGTTTTGTGTTTGTGAGATCTTAGCAAAACATTCTCACTTTGTTCCAGTAGCCACATTAGACAAAGTGAGGCAAACCGACTCAAACACCTGAGACAAACGATTCCTGACCTCCAATCCTGATCCTAAAGACGTCGTGCCAAAATTTCCCAGCCTCAAGAAACAGTAATGAGACACTGAGGCTCGTTACCAGAGTGCAGACCCAGGGGAAAGGAGAGAATCAAGACGTTTTCTGCCACACAGATGGGATTGTTTACATTACTGACCACAGTGAGATTCAAGGTCAAGTAACTGTCACTGGGAAGGACTGCCCCCGTCTTTCCCTCTAGTTCCCATCGTATGGGAGCTGGCCAGATGGATAATGAGATAACATGAGAAGACGCTTCCACACAGAGTTGGGGAAAAATCTGAAAAGGTCTTAATTGGTTGACTGATATGCTGCTAAATGTTCATTTATTTTTGTAGTCCTTCAAACTATAATCAGTTGGTTATATTATGTGCTTTACATTTACATTTTGTACTTGCTAGCTTATTAAAGCTGTAGCTCTGGGTTGTTATTTGGGCCTTTGGTGGCATAAAAACAAAATACAGTGCTAAGAAAAATATATACACTTGTTTTATGTCTCATAATTGATCCATAGGAAAGGAAAACAACTCATATCAGATAAATAATTGGATGGTTTAATCAATAGTGCAATATGAGACTCATTTAACAAACTGAATTATAAAATACTGTAAAGTAAAACAGTCCATTTTATTTATAGAGCACATTAAAAAACAATGTTGATCCAAAGTGCTGTACAGTAGGAACAGATGAAACAAAGACAATAATAACAGTAAAATAAAAACATTAATAAGAGGTACTAAATAATGGTAATCTAGGGAAGCTAGATAACAATAATATTATACCCAAAAGAAGCAGTGCATTATTATGAATTGTGTGTTATTTTCCAGCATATCTAATTTCACAAAAGTCTTATATCGCTGGTTTAAATAATAAACATTCATGTTTCTGTCCTCTACCACAGAACATTTTGTCCAATACTTCAAAACAACTATTGACTACTCCTTTAGTTGTGAACCAGAAAGCTATAAACTGCATTACCCTTGCACACAGGAAGATTTATCTCTCCAATACAATAACACTGATGCTGGCAAAGTCAGCCGAGTACAAATCTGGCAGCCTGTGTTGGGAACGACGGAGGTGAAGTCAAGCACAGCAGCACAATCCGAGCCTTGAACTCAATAAATAAGACATAAATCTCACAAGCATCCACTGCTAACTCAGGCCCTAAATAAAACCACCAGATTTTACAACTAGATTAGCCTTTCTCTCAAATCTGACTGAAAAAACATCAGCCTTACAGCAACACTGAACTCCACTTCTTGTTATTTGAAATGTAACCAGCAGCGACCCCGATAAAGATGTTGACACGTTTCACACAGATGGAAACATGAAAAACAATCCTGAATGGATTCATGAGTATAAAATGTCTGACTCACCAGTAAACTCTGTCATCATAGATAACCTGAAGAGAAAACAAAGCAGGAAGCTGTAGGTGAGACGTACGGCTGCGTTCACGCTGCAGCCTGAAGTGACCCAATTCCGATTTTTTTTCTTCGTTGTAATGCAACCCAGGCCACTTGGATATCCGATATATAACCGATTCAAATGTGACCTAACGGCCAGGTCGCATTCTTCCGACCTCGACGTCACTGATACTGAACAAATATCACTATTCTGCGTCCTGATACGCACAACGGGAAGAAAAACAGCAACCACGGCGGACGATAATGGGGATTAAGTTGTTAAAGTGCTGGTTCCGGTAGGACAACAAATTCAAAATCGGAAGCTATGCTCCACCGTTAACATTCATGTTTACATCTGCAAACAACTGAGCACTTCCTCTTCTGTATGGCTGTTAGCAAAACACTGAGCACGCTGACGCTATCGCGCCCTCTACTGCGAATGCGGGAGACTTTCAGGTCGTTTGCCGTTCAAATTGGAGATCACATAAAGGTCGCCTATATTTGTAAGTGTGAACGACCACGGCAAAAAAAACAACAACATCCGATTTGACAAAAAAAAATTGGAATTGGATCACTTCAGGCTGCAGTGTGAACGTAGCCTATGTAAAGCAGAAAAAGAGAGTATATGCAGCTTGAATGCAGGGCTCACCATTATGAGAGCCAGGACAGACAAGATGTAGTAAGAGGAATCTCTAAAAAGAGACCACCATGTCAGAACCACCGTCTGTGGATGCAAGATTCAGAACCAGTCAGTGTGAAAGAGGAGCGCTTCATCAGCATAAAAACATACGTCTGTCTTCAGACCATCTGTCAAGTCAGCATATCTTCATCATGATTGTGTCCTACTGACCCAGACTGAGAGACAATTTAGAGCAGGGATGTCGAACTCTTTTTCATTTTTGGCCATATCAAGATCATGAATGCGCCCGAATGTATTGATAAAAACCATCAGCAAACAGTTAAAATAAATACATGGCTGTCTGCATTCAATAAAATAAAAAAATATTGAATATCTTTTCACATTGACCAGTCCCTTCCACATGTTGTGATTGTTTTTATTTTTTGTTATCAAAATCACAGCTTTTACAGTGCTAATTAAGAAATACTTGTAATATTTGCAATGTATGATATTAACTTGACATCAAGTTTTTTTTTACTTTTACTACAATCTAGTATAAGAAAAAAAATACTGCCACCTGCAGGTGGAAGGAAGCACTCACTTAAACCCGATGCTTAAATATTTGGACCACATTTGTGGAAAATTATGCATTAGCATGGAAAAAAATCACAATCGCAGAATCATGAAATGCTGACATAACTTGGTGTTGGGCCACATAAAAAGCTATAACGGGCCGGATTTGGCCCCCGGGCCTTGGGTTTGACACCTGTGTTCTAGAGGCACAGGAAAACTTTGCTGGTGTTTGGAGATAATTAGCTGATTAGGGTGTGACACCAGTAACATTTTTACAATATTCTAATTACCTTAGATTTTGGTTTTCATTACCTATAAGCCGTAAAATTACAGGAAATAAAAGCTTGAAATATTTGTAGATGTAACAAAACAATGAGATTCACTTTCTGAATAGTGAAAAATAATACTGAACTTTTTGACAACTGTGCTGCCATTATGTGAGAAAGTTTATAATAAGCAAGAGTTTTAAAAACAAATCAATCTAGTCTTAGAGTAACATTTTTAGTGAAACATAGGATTGGAACAAACAAATAAAATAGCAGGTAGGGAAAAAGCTTTACTACCTGGCCTGCAAAGATCCCACTCAACCCAATAATGACCAGGATGTTGAAGACAGCTGAACCCACAATTGTGCCGACTCCGACGTCTCCTTTAGTGATGAAAACTCCTAAAGATGGGAAGGAGTAGTTTCACTGTCGAGTCATAAAAAAATAACAAATACTGAAAATCGCGCTCAAAGAGTAAATTTAAAAAGGGCATTTTGACTCTCCTGCAACTTAAATGTTTTATAGCAAGTGTTATTCTGTCTTAATCAGTTTTAAACTTTACTCTGCTGACATCTCCTGGACAGTTCTGGCTCCTCCTGACTCAAACATTCTGTTGAAAAGTCAAGACTCGTGAAGAAACGCTAATGTCAAAGTTGTTACTTGGTCTGGATTCACAAGGCTACAAACCAATGAGAGAGGTGAACAGCTCAGGGGCGGAGCTTCCAGCAGCCATAAACGTCGCCCCCGCCACATCCTCGCTGAGCTGCAGGTTCTGGAAGATTAAAAATCGGAGCCAAGAATAAAATAGCAGTCATCTAAATGCCCTCTCCAACTGAGGAAATAACATCTGAAGCAGGCAGCAGCTGGTTTTCTTCACCTCGGATATTTTCTCCAGAGAAGGGACGAAGTAGTCGTCACAGACGATAGCCAGAGCGTAGAACATGTAGATGGCCTGAAAAATAGATTTGAGCATCACTAAATGCACACACAGATTCTCCTTTAAGTGCAGCAGCTTGTTTTGTTGTTAAGAAAATTAGAAAAAGTGTTCATGCCCCTTGAGCATTTAAGACATTTTGTCATGTTGCAATCACAAACTTTGGTGTATTTTATAGGCCTTTTATGTGAAAGACAGACCAACACAAAGTAGCTTAGATTAATTTGAAGCAAAATTTTCTCTAAAACTCAAAAAGTCCAAACTTTCAAATGATTACATCGAGTCTTCTATTTTATATAATTGTGTCTCAATCTAAATCTCGCTGTCTTGCGAAGGCCTCAGGGGTTTGTTAGAGGACATTAGTGAACAACCTGCATCATAAAGACCAAGAAAAAAGTCGTAGACGTGATTAAAAGGAGCGTTAGGTTATACAACAAAATCCCAAACCTTGAACATTTCACAAAATATGATTGAGTTTACTATTCAACAATGTTTAGTTTCCAATGCAAGCCAGACAAAGTAAACTAAGAAGCCAAACAAAACTAGCACTACTCAGAAAAGAGGCTAAAAGGCCCAAAAATTTAACTTTATCTTTCACTATATCATTTTATGCCAGTTTTGTGAAATTTTTTCCTCATAGTTTCAAAAAACCACAGTTATATAAATTAGTATTTATAGTTGAAATTAGACAAAACCTAAAATGTTCAAGGGTTTGAATACTTATGAGACACTGTATGCATGAAAATCAGAAGGGAGTTGTTGTTTTTTTCATGAGAAACTCACGCAGAGTGCATGCAGGAGCACAGCCCCATTCTTCCTCTGCTCCTTGGTAAATATGTCCTCTGGAAACTCATGGATGGCTGTGGGAGGATTAACATTATAAACACCTGACATTTAAAAACAAACAGCAAAACACTAAGAACATTTTGTAGTCTGATGAAAATTACGAACAAAAACTAATGAATCATGTTTCTATTGTGTCCAACAGCAGTTGTGGTGCAACCCACAGCATCTACATTTACCAGAATGATACAGGAAATGATGTGAGAGTGAAACTGGCAGGTGCTTCCTGTAAAAAACTAAAACATAAAACTAAATGAAGGCTTGGCTGTTCCCTTGACGGCCTCGAGAGTGTGGTGCAGCTCCAGTTCACATCTCCGAGCGGCGCTGGATGAATTTAAACTACAGCGCAGCGTGAGGCTATTAATAGCTCCTTTGCTGTGTGAGACAACAATGAGCCGACATGCTCACAATAAGCGCACTGTAGCTGTGGAGATGCACGAAGGCTACATGGATTAGGACCGGGTCCCTTGTGATCCGGGACATTAGATCTGCTCTTTGACACTGCAGCAAGGCAGAATGAGAGCAGGGAGGCCATATGGTCCGTAGGAGAGGACTTTAATTTGGACATGTTCAGAGGGAAAACATACATGCTTCTTGTGGATTCTTTCTAAGACTTAAGGCAGGGTTTTTCTGCAGGTTCCACAAACTCAAATTTAAGATTTCTTAAAACCGTTATGAGTGAAACTTAAGAGCTACTGTATGTCTCAACAGAAATGTAGGAATTTCGTCCAGCCAACCGGCGATAAACTTGCACCAAGATAGATGCAAAATAAGCTAGTTAGCTAGCTGTTAGCAGCGTCACAGAATGCAGTGAAGATGTTGCTTGAGATATTAAGCAAAAGGTTGAGACTTTTCTCAGGAGAGAAAGAAAATACATAAAATATACAATTAATTAGTCCTGCCAAGACAAAATTTAAGACCTGTGATTAACATATTTACTTTTTAAAATTAATTTAAGATATTTTAAGGATCTGTGGACATCCTGCAAGAGTTGAAATAAGTTCCTGAAAGATAGCTGTGTCTCTCCTTCCTGCTTTCTGCTCTTTTAAGATCGAGAGAAAAACTATTTTTACTTTGAGCCATCTGTTGTTGCACGATAGGGTTTGTCCAGTGATCAGTATTGAACATTTCTGGGCATCTTATTCCACAAACAACACCGCCTCAATGACAAGACGCACTCTGAGGGTCTTCTGTTGAGCTGATCAGCTGTTAAACATCTGCGCTCCCACTGTAGTTTTGTTTCTGTCACCTTCCTCATCTCGTCCCCTCTCTGCCCCGACACTCAGGTTCTGCTGTGGGCAAAATCACAGGACTGCCACAGCTAGCTTTGGATGGACGCTTTGAGGGGTTGCTGTGGTGAAGGTAGTTGCTATGGTGGCCCTCTCCCAGGGGGAAGCTTTTTTTTGTGATGGGTGTCGGTACAAAGCCAAAGGCTAGGCCACAGCATCAATAATGAGAAAGGGGGAGGTGAATATATTTTTCCCATGGTAAGGATTCATGAAACATTTAAAAACTAGATGAAGTGACAGCAGCTCTGGACTGAAATGTCTAAAAATATTTATTTTTCCTCACAAACCCTCAGGAGACATCTGAGAGGGAGCGAGTGAGGCAGAAGGAGCACAAAGACAGAAGACTGTGGAGCAAAAAGTGAGCTCCGCTAAAACTCCTCTAAAGTAGAGGAGACATCAGGGTTGAAGCTGACAGCACATCTGCATCTCTTCAAATCAAACTAGATCAGCTCCACAGAGTCACATATTTACTCCAAACAAGGCAACATTTGCACTATCATATTTTTCTCTGCGTCCAAACTTTTACTGCAGGCTTCAACAACTTGTCAGCTCTGATCTTGTTTTGTTTGTCACAGTTTCTACAGAGACTCACGTGTCACCTATCCGTTCCCACAAACGCTGAAGCAGAAAAGGCTGTGGGACAACTTGTACTAGACCAGACTTGTTCGAAGCAATCTGTAATATGTCGTAGTTTGTCTTCTTGTGACTGGACTCGCCTGAAGGCAGAACAATGCACAGCTTCAAAACGAGCTCTGAAGCAGCACACTAAGAGTTAGATTAGGTCCTGCAAATTATTTCAATGTGTTTCAAGGGAAAAAGTTCAAATCAAAGTAACTAAAATGCAAATAGAGGAATAAAATGTAATGTGTAGACAAATAATGATCATTTTAAATTGTTTCTAGTGGCACAAGGAGGATTGGCTGGTGGCCAGAACCAGATGGTCCTCAACGGCTGGTTGGCAGCTTAAAAACCCCATCCTTGTCTGGCAAGTGAACACATCATATCAAAATGTGTAGCTGTTGAATAGCAAGAATCAAATAATGAATTAAGTAACCTAGATCAAATGCAGATTCCTTAGAGGACAGTTTGTGTGCTTTCCTGTGCTTATTAAAATTTGAATAATTATAAGTTTTGAATCTTTGTTTGGTCTTTAAGACCCAGTTAAAGTGCCAAAGGTCCAGTTTAACGTGGACCTAAAGTTGCCTGGAGGTTGTAAAATGAGCCTATTATTATTTTTTTGATCTATCAGAACAAAAATAAAGCTTGTGAATAAATTATAAATAAGTGTAAAATCCCTGCATTTATTAATCAGTTTAGACTTTTGCCCTTTAGAGTGAAAGCTGGAAAAATGTCTGGAAATCAAACATTAACCATATTTAATTTTCTTTTTTTTAATGACTTATCATACAGGAAAGCAGGGTAGGTTTCCGCCTCCCTTTCATTTTGGATACCGTCTATATTTCATGTTTGCCTTTTATTGTGGAATTCATTAATATCATTAATAAGGAAATTTAAATATATCAATTTAAATTGTTTCTAGTTTCTAGAAACAAGTTTCTAGTGGCATTTTCTAGTGGCAAAATGATAAAAGCTAATTCCATACTTTTCCACGCTGCATAGGATCAACAACACTCTTCAGTGTAGAAGCTGAGTGAAGATGACTCAAAGCTAGCAATTTTCAGTATTTCACTGAGGGGTTTAAAATCAATTAACCCTCACATCACCTCTGCTGCTAAACTAAGGAGGGCTCATAGTGGGATGTATGGAAAAACATATTTTAAATTAATTTCTTCTATCTTCCTACATTAAGAACCTGATGGAAAAGCTTTACAAAAAGTGCAGATCAAACAGAAATCAGCTCAAAACTAAAGGCTTAAGGTGCATTTCAAACCTACTATCAAACTATCAAATACCACACTTGCTGTGAAATATTAAGCGGATAAAGAAAAAAGAACAGCTTAAAGATGTAAAGTATCTTTCGTTGTATTAAGGAACCTTGTATTAATGTTTCATTAATGCAACAGTGCGTTCACTGTTGCATTAATGGACCCAAACCAAGTGAAAACTATGAAGGATGTTCTGTTCTGATATGTGCGATTACTACTACTGTGTTGGCATTGCATAATTAATCTGCTGTTTAAAGAATTATTCTTCACAGCAAACCATCTCAAAGGAAATCAGACGACATTAAAGTGAACCATGTCTGTGTGTCTGAAGTGGCAACTTGGCAATTGAGTTTTTTTTTGTTTATTACTGGCACGACTTGTGGAAAATAGCTCCACTTCCTTTTCCCAGTCAGAACACTGTACTTATTTTTTTTTTAAGAAAAATATTGAAAAATTCTAACTAGCAGCTAAGATTAGGTCTTACACAAAAGATAAACATGATAAATCATTGATCTTATCAGTGCTGGCTTCTCTCAGATGGACATGTTACAATGGCTTGTTTATTTTTTTCTTCAGCATTGGAAAGAGCTTGTTTTCATACTGACACTTTGAACCAATCATGTAAAGGGCAAAATAAACACACTTCAATTTAAATGTGAGAACGACTCTCACCCTGTTTGTGAGTGTGAACTGTCCCTATATTTGCTGGAGGTTGGGAGAGTCTGGCTGACTTTTACAAATATTTGTTCCTGAGGTAAAAGGTAAAATAGGTAAAATTATTGGAGGCTTTTCTGGTCTTATTTACAACTAAAAACACTGATTTTTATCAGGGAAGGAATAGAAACAAAAAATTTTGATGTTGAATATTAGCATCTACAAAACCATTGAAAAGAAATTAGTTTGATGCTAACATGTTTTCTCCAAAATATATGACAATTTTTTGTGACATTTTTTTAAAGATACAAAACAGATTTTCTTTTTAGCAATGTTTTTCACCAACTTGGGAACAACCAGTTCTCAATCACTTCCTGCCTATAAGTTTTAATTTGACTTGTTGATAGTTCTGCTCATGACATGATTCAAAGCTTACAGTTCTCTTGCTTCATAAACATAGAGCTTTACTTTATTGTTTTAGGTTGTTATGCTTTATTTTGGATATTTAAAATATCTTCCAGTTCCAGCATTAAATAGGAATGCATGATCAACTTTTTTCACATCCGATATGATATAGATGTCTTTGTTTGGTATTGGTATTGAAGGTTTGGTTTTGGCCAGAAGCGATCCCATACAGAAAAACAAATTACAAATTTATTTGATAACTGCACCAATCCAGCACACTTAAATACACCAATATCTTCACAAGTATGGTCAAACATGTAAAAACAACAGAACTGTAATTTGTTCAGTGAGTGCAATTAGGAGAAATATAAGCTATGTAAAATGAATAATAAAGAAAATGAAACTGACAAAAACAAAAGGTTGACTATCCTGGTCAAACATGTAAAAAATAAACAAACTTTCTTCCAAATAGTTGAGAAAATGTGGTTAGGAATTATAAATATAATGTAAAAATAATAAATAATAAAGGTGGATGTTGCTTAGAGCACAACACATAGAATCAGACTGAATATATCTGCCCTTATGGATTAGACACATTGTCATCAATACCCAATATAGAATTTGCTTTAATATTAGGACCGATAGATATTACTGATATTGGATCAGTGCATCTCTACTGCTAAGAAAATCAAAGTTTCTTAGTCTCTGAGAGGCTGAATTTGCGTTATTATGCCATAATCAATATATTACTTGAAAATTGTCTCAAAAGAGCAATATGATCATTTATTGAAATAATTTCTGGGACAATATTCCTTATCCAAGGTTTCCCCAGAAAACTTACTAAGCCCGGTGGTTGGATGCCAGGCCAGTCATTTATCCAGCGGCCAGTCGTGTTTTTGAGTTAAAAAATGTTTAAAGTTGACAAGAGACCTGAAAATATCACCTGATAATTATGTGTTAATGGAAGATTGGAAGAACAATATCTGAACACCAACTATGAAGTCTTAAAAAATGCAAATGTAAAAAAAAAAAAAAGAAAGCAATGCTAAGCCTGGTGGCCCACCAGGCTTATTATACAACTATGCTAACTTGTGACAACTATGCTAACTTTCTCAACATCCTGATATTCTGGTTGTTACTAAAGGAAATCCAGTATCATTTAACAATTGATCGATAACTTTAAGGAATAATTTTCCCCCTCAGTCCAGATGAAAAATATATTTTAGAGTTTCAAAAGCTGTATGACTCTACAGAAAAAGGTCCAATATGCTTTTACTACTGTAATTATAGGAACTGTGGTTGAATTTCTAAACATAAAGTCCACATGCTGTGCATGTTAAGAACTGCCACACTGAATACTAATAGTCATTTTATAGGGGACTCGTCTCATTTCTTTAAAAGTCATCCTCACTCCCCGACACCATGAAAAACCGCCAAGATATTATGACTTTGAGATACAGTCTGATCATGTAATTTGCATGTAGTGCAGTCCTTATTAAGTAAAAAATGCTGCTGATGATGTAAGTAGGAGAGCTGAATGACGAGCAGCGGGTAGTACGAGATACAGCTATCAGTCTGAAAGTCAGCAGGATGTGATGGAGTCAAGCTGAGCTACTGACTGTCACACCCAGAGGTGGCTGGTGTCTCCACAAACACACACTCAGCTGCATTTTTCATGAGGAATCAAAAAACTATATTTCATCCAGGTGTGTATTGCAAATTCAATTATGCATTTGTTCTTTGATTCCTCTTCTTTGAGGTGAATGGGAAACAAGGCTGATGAGCCGACAGCAGGGCTTCAATGGAAACACAGAACATTGTGTACACTGCTGTGACAGAAGAGAATAAAACATGATCAGAGGTAGCAACAGACTCGGAAAATAAAACGTATTCAAAATTAGAATCTAATCACCACACCAGTTTTCAAATATCATTTCCATAAATCCTAATATAAACTGTCCTGACGGAGGCAACTTTCTTGGCGGCAGAGTGTTGTCTGCCAGTTTCTCAACACTTTCTCCCAAAATTCCCCTAAAACATGGCAGTGGAAAAATACTATTCTCAGCTGACTGTCCCTTGCCAAAACAAACAACATAACAAACCTCATCAACAACACACACTGCAAGCTATTTAGTTCATTTACATCGTTTAGATTCTTTGACCCCAGCCTCCCCTGCTGCCCCAAAACCACTGGTCTATTTTTGGGTCTCCTCTCTCTGCACTTTTAATGCTTGAAAGACAGAATTGTCTGGGTTTCAAAATTTAGCATTCAGTTGCCTAGTAACAACGGTCTCGGAGGCTGGTCAGCCGGAGCCGGATCGAGCCGTCTCCATCCTGTTAAGCAGCGGCGAGATAAATAGAGAGAAAGAGAGTCTGTGGCTGGACGTTGCAGAGCAATCCCCCGGATAATATCCCCAGAGGTCCGGGGTGGGCTTTTTAATCACACCACAGATTATACAATCGCTGTCAGGCGGCCCGCTGAGGAAGAGGGCAGAAACCTGAAGCTGGAGCCGCACTCGCCGCTCGGGCTAATAGTACCTGTCCAGCCTTTTGTTCGCTTCCTCCTCTCCAGTGTATTACCACGATGAAGAATCTACGCCTGTGTCTTTGTAGGATATAATGAGGCAGATCTGCTGGCAACCAGCAACTCAATAAAGGTTAAGTTTGTTATAAGGAAGCAGAATGTAAACGGACGCACTGAGCAAAACTGGAGAAATGAAGTGGGTCTCAATGTTTTGTCAGGAATCGGAGGGGAAACGCCTCTTATGTAATCTCAGAGGTGGATGCGCTGCAGACTGTGGGGTGGTGATGCCATTTTTACCAGCACTCTACGGCAGTCGCTATGAAATATCACAGATGCTTAAATTTGTTGTTGTTGTTTTGGGTTTTGGGCCAAAAGCAGAATCTCTAGAAAGACACACCTTGGTACGACCAATATAAAATTAAAAATGTAAAACTGTTCTCTATTCGCCCCATTATTTTCCACAGAAACAGCTCATTGACAGTATTTATAAATTCATAATTATTTCACCATAAAATGCTTTTAGTAAATCATTTTGACTGAACATGACTAGTTTTGATTCCTGGATATCTTTTAGTTTGGAAATGTGTTTTCAAGTACAAATGTTCAAGATAAAATCTGCCTGTTTGAATAAATTAAATTGGTATTTAGAGGTTCTGCTGTAAACCACTTCCTTCCATAAAGCTTCAATATGTAACTTTTATAAAACATATTTTTTTATATATTTAATGAAACTGTCATTATGTCACGAGTCAGATAATCTCTGGGGAAAAAAACAATGGAGCTCCTCTGTTTTCTCCCAGTGCTATCTAAAATCAACCTATCAGAGTCCAGAGAAGGGTCTTAGCGCTGTCCATCATATCTGTATACGCGTTGCTCTCTTTGCCCCATTGATCTTTGCTACAATACAACTTCTCCCCATCAGCAAAGCCTGTCATGAACACTAAGGGTTGCCAGAATGGTCACTAAACAGTTTCCCTATAGCGGTAAATTGTTTCTCTGTCATTAGAACATTTAGCAGTACATGAGCTTGATTGACAGCGCTAAGACACTTCTCCTGGCTCTGATTGGCTGTTTTTTAATGGGAGTGATGTATTTCTTCAGATGGTAATAGGAGCTCAGAGAGGAGATCGAGCTTTTCACAGATTATCCGTCTCATATTATACCGTCACGACATGGCAACAGTTTCAACAAATATTTAAAAAACATATTTTTATAAAAGTTACATACTGCAGCTTTAATAAAACTTTTAACTTATGTATGTGTTGTTTGGTTTTGGCATTTGCTTGGCTTTTGCACTTAACTAACTTTAATTTATTTTAAACAGTAGCTTAAAATATAAGCATCATAGCGGTTGATAATAAAAAAAATGTTGTCCTTTTGTCAATCCCGACACATGGTTGCCACGGTACCGTGACCTCAGCCACTCCACAGCTTTGTGCACACAGACTTGGCAGGTTCGTGATGCAACTCCGTCGATTTTTCCAGGAAGAACAGGATTCAAACTGGCAACCCTTTTTTAATGCCCAACATGCGTCTAAAATAAACAAGCAACTTATCAGTGTTAGTACTTGACCCCATTGCAGCAAAGTGTTTTTTATTCATTTGATTGTAGCAATGTGAGGCACGAAGAAATGTGAAGGTAAACCAGTGAATTATTGTATTGTTGTGCTGCAGTATAACACATAGAAAATTGAATTTTCTATGTGAATTTTCAATAATAAAACTGTCAGCTGTGACGAATGCAGATAATGTAACAAAATCAGAAAAAGATGAAAAGATAATGTAACTCTAAACAAAGTTATGAACACGTAAATGAGTCCAATAGGGGCTCCATGAACAGCGCTATGCAGTCCTTGTCACGTTTTTATGTATTTCGTGAACACGCTTTGCATGCTCATGAAGTCATGAAAGAAAAATGTTTCACTGAAATCTGCCATGACGCAGCTTGACTTTTATTTACTGTGCACATATTCTCTCAGGTTTCACACCCCCACCTGGCAGTGGGAATCAGATGAAGCGCGATCCGGGCAAACCATTTGCACCGTTTATTTTTAGCCCAACTTGATTTGCATAAGTCTCTAGAAGAATATGCCTGGCTCACAATGTGGAGTCAGGCGTCAACAATACTGGAGTAGTACTGCACACAATGCATTGTTGTGACTGACAGACTAACATTAGCACAGAGCAACTCCAAATATTATTAAAACAAAACTTGACTCTGAAAGTGTTGCAGTATTAATATTATATCGGCTGTTTAGATCACACAACACTAATTTTCTATGTGAATTTTCAATAAAACTGTTGGCTGTGATGAATGCGGATAATGTCAAGCAACATAATCAGCCCGTAAGCAGAGGAATAAAGGTCAGTTTTGGTTCGGTAATGACTTTATTAGGAGCAATTTGAATCCATCCTAACTATACCGACAGCTGCAGGGCTCAGGAGGAAAAACAAAGTAACTGTGCATCTGATAGAATCAGATCATCTGGGAAATTATTCTTACTTTCACTCTTCTTTTTTGTGAGCCGCCCATAACCCCAGAGTATTTTAGTGCACAACCTTGATACTATAGTAAACAGATATAACATGTGGCCTGCCTGACCTTTCTGCTGACATACGGGGAAGAAGCACAATTTTCTATTAAACCTACATATACATCGCATTTCACTCTGCAAAAGTACCTCAGGAAAATCTAGACACTCAATTTCTGACTTCAGTGTCATTTTCAAAATTTGTTGTGTTCAAATGTATTGAGTGATGCACATCCTGCTAAAGTAAAAGACCAGGTGTATAAACTATAAGGCCTGTAAATACAGAACAAATGCAAGAAAGTCTGAGAACCAGCCTTAAAGCTGTTTCAGCGAAAATGTATTGATCAGGTTCTTGTCTTTTTAAAAATAAATACATTTTTTCGAAAGCAGTGAACCCTGGAACCACTAGAAAGAAAATGCTTTTTTGTAGGACTTTTGGATCCTGATTACAGTGCCTTGCATAATCAGGGGTTCCCTCAGTGTACTATAAGCCTGGCGGGCCACCAGGCTTTACTTGTGCCCCCACCAGGCTAAGCACTGCTTATTTATTTAAGGGTTTTCTTTATTTTGTTTTGCATTTTTTGAGATTTTATAGTTGGTGTTCAGGTATTAATCTGCCAGTCTTTCAATAACACATAATTATCAAGTGATATTTTCAAATTTCCTGTCAACTTTAAACATTTTTTAACTCAAAAACATGACGGGCCGCTGGATGAATGACTGCTGAGCGCTCCAACCAGCGGGCTTAGCAAGTTTTCTGGGGGAAACCGTGTATAACCATTCATACCCATTTCCTACACTTTATCACAGTACAATCATAAACTTCAATATATAAAATAATAAAACATTTTCTCAGCCAATGAACATCTTTCTGTTTGCTTATAATATTGCTGTCTAGGGCCTAATGTCAATGATTCAGCATGCAGCTGATTAATTTAAAATAATTAATTACTTTGTTTGCTTAAATGGTTTTTCTTAATTACACATTCAAAATCCTTTTGTTTTGATTTTGAAATGACATCTCCCGTCAGAGAATACCACCTTAAATACCACCTTGTTTTCATTCATCATTACACGAGATAAAAATGTAATCTCTGATTTTTCTTTCATTGTTTTTGCAACTTAAATGGACTCAAGTCAAAACCTGAGAGTCTGTCTGCATCTGCATCATGCAGCAGAGCTCCTTTTCAGATATCACTGAGGTTTTACTATTTTTCCTGTTTTTGCAAAGAATAGACTGAAATTTCAGTATGTAGATTTACAAACCTGGTAGAAACGTACACCAAATAGTTTAGTTGTTATTCTCTTTTTTTCCTTCCACTTCACAAAAATACACTACTTTGCTGGTTCATCTCATAAAATCCCAATAAAATACATTGATTAATAAAATATATTTAAGTGGTTGTAATGTGGGAAAAGTTGAAGGGGTATGAACACTGTTAGTCTCTCAGCCCTCAAAAGTTGGATTTCAATAACATCAAACTATTTTCTGCTTACTGGTACGTTAGAGACTTTTTGTCCTCGGTTTGACAGGCCAGGCAGATTTACACAGTATCTTTGTAGCTGCTAACGCTACACTAAGGGAGGCTGCTTTTCATAAAGTGTCTGAACAATTTAAATAAAGTGGAAATGTTCTGGTATCCTTCACCAGATGTACGCCTTTAGACAGTCCTACTTCTCTCAACATCATAAATAGAAGTGCCAAAACATTAATGTCTGATTAAATTAGGAATATAATAAGGAAAAATAATTAAATGAATATTATTTGAACAAATACATTTTATGATTTACAAAATAAAATAAACAAAAAGCAAATAATTGATGGAGGGATGAAAAATGTCCATCTGCACTGTATCTGACTTTCAATTAATTAAATTGGCGCTTCAATTATGATTTCTGCCTGAAATAACCAATAAAAGCACAAAATATGAAAATTACTAGAATTACTGTAGTACACCAAACATCCTCCATGTTTTACAACAGGTGTCCAAACGTTTTGGTTTGTAGGCCAAAATAATCGATTTAAAATTATTTGCAGGCCAAAAAAAGAAAGAAAACTAAAATCAAGCAAATAAAACAGTCAATTTTTTTTGTTTTGTTTTTTTGTAGGAAAGCGAGGTTATTCATTGTACAAAGGATTTTTGTATGTCTTCTGTATTCAAAGAAAATAATGTTGTTTTCAAATTCTTTTGTGCTCAATATAACAAATTTATAAGAAGTTTATAAAGTTATAAGAACAGAATTTAAAATGTTTGCTAAATTTAGCCAAATTTAGCAAACTAAATAAAAGCTGATTTGGGTGCAGCAAAGTCAATAAAAATCTATAATATATACATGGCTCTACTTATTTTAATAGCTTGCTTATATCTAACTTTTTCTACAATGAGAAAATTACGTAGGTAATAATTTAACCTGAAAAGTTAGTCACCTGTAATGGATGGGCCTTTTATCATTCTCAGACTGCGGTCCTTACAAAAAGGACTGTGAAATGCAAACTTTGGCTTCTTTCTTTCACAAAAAAAAAAATCTATTTACTGGTAGGTCACAACAGGATTCCTGTGTTTAAACCTAAGACAGTTCATTTAATTCCTGACTGTAAACTAGAGCAAAAGCCATTTTGAGACCCTCAGGAAAAAGATCGGAGCAGCTTATGAGTCTGGTAGGGAATTTAAATAGATCAAATAAATTTTAAATCATCCACTGTGATGAAAATATTAAAGTGGATGACTTAAAAAAAACTGCTAGCATGTCTCGGTTAGCAGTTAGCATTAGCGCTGACTGAAAGCTCTAAAACATTGTTATGGGACCTAAAGCTAGTTTTTTCATCGGAGGGGAACAGAAGGAAAACTTTGTACTTTACGAAAAGCCAAAATGAAGAGTTATGATTTGGAGATAGTTTGCCGGACTCTACCAGGTCAAATCAAAAAGACATTTAATGAAAATGTCAAAACATTTGTTGAAAAAAAATAAAGCTAAAGAAAAACTGGAGTCTGCACCATGACAATGACTCAGGACATACCAGTAAATCCACCAAGGACTGGCTGAAATGAAAAGCCTTGAGCCCAGACAAAACCCAGATCTTGATCTCTTTGAGATGCTGTGGGGTGAATTTAAAGAGCCAAACTTTCCTCAGACTTTCAGAATAATCAACAAACCATGATGATTTCAATACTGAACAAAAATAAATGTGATTATGATTCTTTGCATAATCAAGTGACTCTCCATTTGAGCTGTTCTAATCTCACGAACATCTCAAATATAGTTACATCTTCCTATTTCATAAAATAACTGTTAAAAAGGTGAAACAGAAAAAAACAGATGGGCAGAAAGATAAATTAAGCGAATAGAAAAACCATTAAAGATCATTATAATGCTATTTTCTTTTTTAAAATTTCACTGAGATAGTGTGAGGAGCAGATCTTCACTTAAAAAATGTTCCAGTTTATGCAAAACCCTTTCAATAATCAAGTCATTCTGAGTCAAATTAGTGATAATGAATTACTCATTTGTTCCAAGAAGAAGCTCTTGGCTTTATAACTAAGCTGACATTAGTTAACGCTTCATAATATGAAGTCAGAGTCCGATTAAAAACCCACGTCTCAAATTCCCATGTTTCCGTTTGCAGCGTTCGGTCTGGAGGTGTTTTGACATCCATCCAGGTGAGGCCGGGTGACTCACCTGCTCGGGGCTCATCCAGGCTCTGGTTGTCTGACTTCTCCTGCATCAACCTGCGTGTCCATCGCAGCAGCTCACCGTTCACGCCTGGCTGAGGCCCGAAGAACTTCGTCTCTGTAAGAGAACAGCAGCGGTCAGTGTAGGGCGAAGCCAAGCACATGATTACATTCAGTGTGGAGGGACTGTGGTTTCAATCAATGTATTTATTGGAACAAACAGTGGAAAAATAGTTCTAACTTGTCACAATCATTTCCACCGGTCTTCCTATTTAGACAATGAATGAACAGAATCATCTTTATTCTATCTCCAAGCTACGTGTCCACTGCTTTATACACGTTTATAAAGCCACTTTGTCTGACTTTCTCGTACACATTCCCAGAAATAGCCAAAAGATTTAGAGTAAAATTGAACAGATTTATTCTCTATCTTATAGTTTATATTCCTGGCTGAGAGAGATAGCGGTATATTCAGTAATGCACTACAATCTCTGTGCTTCATTCTTCAGTAGTTTAGCTTCATGTGGATTTCAGTCACTACAGGCTTTTGGGAGGCAACAGCCAAGAAACTCCCCTCAGATAGATCTGCCTCACCATCCCAATTATGGTATAAAAAACACAGATATCCTTCTTCACCACCCACAGAGATGCTTTCCACCAAGGCCACAGGGATAAAGTGATATTTATTATGCTCTCCATCACACCGCAGTATTAATATGAAGCAGCCTGTCTGTGTGTCTGATGCACTTGGTGATTGCCAGGCGCTGCAGCGTCTCTTTGTACCTCACAGCTCAATGAGCCCATTTCACGAGGCCAGCGGTCGTGGCCGAGAGGAGACCTGAGGGCTTTCATGTTGAGGCATCAAGAGGAGCTCGACTTGTATGAAATTCAAATAGGTTTCTGCCACAGATGGCTCTGCGGCATTTTCACACTCCTAACTGGGACAAGTCACCTAGAAAAACATCTTATCTAATAATAAAAAGGTGAGCAGAAAACGTCATGTTTGCTCGGTTTCTTTTTTTTAGATTCAAATTTTTCTGAACTCGCTGAGGTGAGTAACAGACTCTTTGGGATGGGAAGAGGATGAGTTGCTTCATATGTTTGCGAAAAACAAACGTTCTGGCTCCAAATACAGTAAACGGCTGGCTTAGAGAGAAAGCTATTTAAAGATATCCCACTGGGAACATAAAGCCAGATTTTCCTTTATGCTAAATGATTATTAGATGCAGCAATCATCATAAGAAAACAAAGGCTTTCAGTGAAATATCATGGAGAATATTTTTTATTATACTCCTTTAAAAGGCCCTCATAACTACAGCTGTGAGTTTGATTGTGGCGGTGAAGTTAAACAGGGGTTAGCTTAACAGCAGTGCTAAACTCAAGCCTCGAAAAAGTATTTTAACCACAAACTTGAATTTATGGTTTTGGGATTTTACATCATAAATCAACACAAAAGAGTCAAATTAATCATGTTTTTTAAAGATTTTGACAAATGAAATTGTAAAAAGTGTTGCATCAATTTTTGCTAACCACCTTTACTGTCCCCCTTTGATCTGATACCCTTAAATAAACAAACTCTAATGCAGCCAACTCTCCACATAATCAACGCAGTTCACCTGTGTGTGATTTAAACTGTGTCCAGTTGTTCTGTGAAGGTTTCAGAGGTAATGTACTCACTAGATACTTAGCTATTTGCTAAGTAGCTATTAATAGGGTTTAAAAGCTTAACCCTATAAGACCTAAGTTTCAAATCTCCGCCTGGATATTTTTGCTTATTTTAATTGTACACAGTTTATTAAATGTCCTGTGAGTAAATATATATATTGCCCATTTATCCATAACAACTGGGACTCTCAATATCTAGCTAGTTATTTTCGCAATTTTCCCAGTGACCCTCAGATTAATTTCACTGCCAGCTACGGCGGGGGGTGAATTACCGTAATAACCCAATATTGGCTGGAAAGCGCAACGCCTCCCCTTTCAGAAACCGTTGGAATTTTTCAAAAAGCGCAACGTGTGGCGGAAATACGGTACAACAGATTTGGCTGGATCATCTGCGACACGTTCGGTCTGAAAGACGGATAAGGATTTGATGAAAACCAAGGAACACAGCAGACAGGTCAGAAAGATGTGAAGTTTAAAGAAAAGTTAGACTATGCCACATCTCAAGCGTTTAACATACTGTGCAGCAGGAGGATATTAATGAGGAGAGCAGTCAAGGTTAATGGTAATTTGGACCTGCAGAGAGGGAGAAATGTAGAAAAATCAGCTATATTTCATGAGCTCCACAGTTGTGGACATTACTGAAGAGTGGCAGGGCTTTCATGTTTGAAAGAAAGTCCTAAGAGGCCCTGTTTAATATTTGCCACAGGTCATGTGGAGTAAGTGCTGCGGTCATATGACAGAAAATTCATATGCGGCTCAGGAGCTGCAAGTGGCTCTTTGGACATTCCTCTAAATAACTTGGGCTAAAAATGATAAAGAACCATGTCATGTTTTTAAATGTAGATTAAACAACAAATGCAGGTTTTAGCAGATTTTCTGTTATTTTTATATATACATATATATATATGTATATATATACTGTATATATTGCATTGAATTTCCACAACAGAATCACTACATTTATCAGTGATATTTTTTTAGATGTACGTTAGTAACATGACAATATGTGAAAAATTTCAAGAGTTATAAATATAAGGTGCTTAAAATTACAGTCTTCCTTTTGACATTGACCTCTGACCTGTAAGTTTGACGTAACTGTTATAGTGATTGTTGGTGTACACGACAAAACCTAGTACATGAAATGTAAATATAGGAGAGAGGTCCCACAAAAGCCAGAGATAAAATCTGATTTGTAGAGTTTGTATGGAAATAACCTAATCCTGTTTTTAAAAGCTGAATAAAGACTGCAGGTGGAGAAATTACAACTAGAACCATCTAGTTGTAATTTGCTAGACCAAAAAAGTGCTGTGGAATAAATCATTTTTGTATGAGGCGATAAAATAAGTCAGAAATCTTTAAGAATTTTCTTTGTTAGACAAATTAATTATTCCAGAAGTTATTGCGATAAATGATAATATTTTTGTTTTGAGATCATTTCTAAGTAATATAACGGTAATGGCAACATAATAATGCAAGAGGACATTCTAAAAGATCAGTAAACTTTAAACTCTAATGAACATTTAACACTGGAACTGGAAGACATGTTAAATATCCAAAATAAATAAACAGAACAACAAATAAAGTACATTTTTAAGTCTTTGGAAACAAAAAGGTCCTCAAAAAAAGGACTGGATGGGACCAAAGCACCAAACTGAAGATTTATCATCCAGTTTTTGGTAGAAAGAGAGAAAAAAGAGATAAATGATTAATTATGCCAATGAAAATTATTGACTTTGTTTTAATTCATCATGCAATTAACTGATTTACTGATTCAGGCCTAATTCTGAACCTAAATCACTTCATATAATTAGACTTTATACTTCATAACTATAATAAAAAAACAATAAGCTGGAACAGGTAAAAAAAAATTAAATGACTGTTTTATTCTGAACAATGAAATATTAGTAGATTGTTCCAGAAGGAGCATTTCTTCTGAATATCTATATTTATAAAAATGATCCTATTTATCTATTCATGGCAAATATGGAGGCAACAGTAGTTTATCAGCTTTTTAACAGAAACTGCTTAAATGTTCAATAACTTACTAACAACTAATAAACAAAGATGCATCATAAAATGTGTTTTTAACCAGAACTGATTGATTTTCAGGTCGTTCTGCTCTGATCACCTGATAAGAAACTCAAATTTTCCTTTTTTCTAACATGAATGCGCCACATCAAAGCACTGACAACATTCTGCAGTGTTGTCAGCGCCATAAACTGCATAATATATTGAAATGCAATCGTTACACTAATCACATCAAATGTAGTATCACTAAAATTGTCTGTTTTATATGAATAAGCCATATTTTCATCACAAATTGTCAAAAAGCTTCATGTCATGCTAACATCCTGCCTCTTCCCAGCAGCAGCGCTGAAAAGGAGGTGACTTTTAATTTTTTGCTTTTTACAGTAAAGTCACTCAGTTGAAGTACTGCACCATAAATTTGAAGCATGCCCCTAATTCCCATTGTTACAGTAATGGATCAAAATGAGCTCTTCCTGCTTTGTTTTTGAATCAAAAATGGTTGATGTATTAGTTTAGTTGACATATTTTTAGGAAAAAGTTAAATATTGAAGAAATAAATGTTTACAGTTTAACCCAATGAGCATTTCTTGTTCTCATAATCTTTTTAATAAATAATTTGTTGTGATTATATATTAGGTAGGAAAATATATAATTCAAATTCTTTTTTCTGCTTTATTTGAGTGAAAGTGGCATAAATGTAAAGTCTGATTTAGGTAATTTAAAGCGTATTGACGAATTCAGATTCAGTATGATTGAGTTTTACTATCTGTACGGTAACAGACCATATTTAGTCATTTCGCCTGTGATCCAGAAGTGTGTTAAAAAAAATTTACTACCTGTTTAACCTACTGGATACTTTACAGACCAACTGAGACACTAAGTTTTCAACAAAAGAGCAGGACTGAACACAAAGGAACTGGGATATTTCAGACAAAGCTGTTATTCAACGCCATTAAACAGTTTGTGGACATTTATGGCCTCACAGGTAGCTAACAAAGTAATAAATAATGCAAAAGGCTTTTTGTCGATGCTATACAGCTTTCCGTGCACACATAATGCAGCAGAAACGAGTCCTTAAATCTCATTAATGAATCTGATCTGCTTTCTTTATGCACAGCAAGAAATAAAACACATAAATCTTTATGAGAACATTTTTGATCTCAAAAGCTCCTAATTGGTGTGTTCAGCAACCTTTAAACCATTTTTCTGGTCGTTGGGTTTTATGTTCTTGAGTTTAAACACCAAGAATGATAGACTTGATAATACTTTCCCCAGTGACTGCCAGGAAAAGGATGTGACAACCTCTATGACCAATATTTACAAATAAAACACTGAAGGAATAAGCTCTGTAAAGGTTGCTTAATCAAGAAGAAACTACAGTAAACCCATTGAAATGTAACTAATCAACTATTTCACAGCGTCTCTAAAAGGAGTCGATATTGCTTGAAGTTTGTCAGTGAATTTTATTGGGATTTTATTTAATAAATCAACTTAAAGTGATGCAGGATTGTGAAGGAGAAGGAAACAAAGATGTATATGTAGGCCTGTCACAATAACAAACTTTGCTGAACAATAAATTGTCCCAGAACTTATTGCGATAAATGGTAACATTGCTGTTTTAAGAACATGTTCAAGTAATATAATATTAATAATGGCGTAAAAATGCAAGAACATATTCTTAAAGATCAATAAACTTTAAATTCTAATGAACATTTAAACACTGTAACTGGAAGAGGTTTGGAAAATCTAAAATAAAGAAAGAAAACAACAAATGAAGTAAATTATGAAGTCTGTAAACAAAATTATCTTTCAAAAAAAGGGCTAGTTGGGACTGAAACACCAGACTGAAGACTTTTATCATCCAGTTTTTGTTAAAAAGAGAGAAAAACAAAAAAATCAAGCAAATAAAAATTATTGAGTTTCTTTTAATTTATCGTGATTAATTGATTTATTGTTTATTGTGATGGGCCTAGATATAGATAATTTTCTTATTCATAAAACTCTGAAAAAGGTGATATGTATCAACCATCCTGAGTTAATACGTTGACCTTTGACTGCACTGGTTTTACACATCTAAAATGTTCTTTACAAAGTTACCCAAGCTCAGTCTGACAGGATGGAGCACTTCCAGGAGCCTCTGTTCTCAAGTCGTGTCACATTTAGATCTGAACTTTGACTGGGCCATTTTGACACATGAGTACTGCTTGATTTAAATCATTTCATTGCAGCTCTGCTTGAATATTTATGTTTGACTTGAGGGTGAACCATAGCCCATGTCTCAAGTCTTCTGCAATCTTTTGGATTCTACTAACTAGACGACTTCACAAAGCAGTTATTTGTGATGCATTTCATTTAAAGGTGTCAGATTAAAGGGGTCTGACTAAATAAAATTATCTATCATTGTCCATCCACTTCACAAGGATGATACTTTGTGTTACAAATTAAAACCCAACAGACTGAGGTCTGTGATTGTGATGCAACAAAATATGAAAAAGTTTAAGGGGAATGAAGTCTCTCTCAGAGCACTGTAAATAAACAGGTTGATTAAATTTCTGGCTACAATTACATTACATAACCAGTAATCTTCATCTGGGGCATACCATACTGAATCTTTAGATAAAGAGCAAGCTTTCTAATCTCTGATGTCTAATCTTTGGTCTAGTTGAAGTCCAGGTGGTTTAAGAAAAACTTAGATAACTCTTATTCCTTCAAGCACATTTCCATAAAGGTTTTTTTTTTATTGAGCTTAGTAGCATCTTCTGTAGGATTTGTCAAGAGGCTGACACTTTTATGACAACTTCAGTTAACACCAAACATTTCTACTCTGCAGCAGCGTAAAGGTGTGCATGGGTTAACTACCCAAATTTACTGTGGCATTTATTTACTGTTAACTATGACTACTGCAGCTCCTGATAAAAAAAAAGCGGCTTAGACACAGATAGCCATAAATGGCTACAAAAGCTGTGTTATTGTGGACGCAGCAGCATGTCTAATATTTTCCAGTATTGTTCTGCCTGTCACCATTACAATCAGCAGACCACAAGCTTTGCCAAAAAGGTTCGAGCGAGCAGCCTTGGTCTGTGTTGAGAGAACCTCTTCAGGTTGATGGCACACTCATAATTTAAAGGTGAAGCATAAATATTAATGACACGGCTCATACAACGGGACACTCTGCCACAAAGGGATGGCGCGCAGCAGAAGCAGGATGAAGCCCAAATGGGAATTAAAACACTCCTCGCAGAAATGAAAAAGTTCAGCTACTCAAATCCGCTGGATGCGCGCGGGAGGCGAGGGGGAAAATGGTGCTGAAGCATCTGCTGAGGGCGTGGGTGACAGTGTGTGACCACATCAGCAAAGGCGATGAGCGGATGACGAGCTGGAGGAGAGTGAGGGGGTGAGGCGACGCCTTTAGGGGCATCGCTGCCACATTTCACTGAACCAACACATTTCTCTGGGTTTCTATGCAGAAACTAAATATAATCAAATATCTGTCATTTTATTGTTTATCTATTGGAACGGCTTCTACTAAAAATAGCCATTGTTTTCTGTGAAAAATCATAAACAAATAGATAATATAGAACAAAAATAGATACAAATATCTGCAATATCTTAACAGCAGTTGATCATTTTAACAGCTTACAGGCAGAAAGTATGATGGTTCTGCTTTCAGTGTAGCTATTTGTACAAGCTGGATGGACTTGTGTCTATAATTCATTCAGAGCCTCCTAAAATTATTCCAACCCTGCTGCAAAATAGGTTTATTGCCAACATTCAACACTTATTCTTTGATATAAATAAAAATAATATTATAAAGATTTCCTCCAAAATCAACAATAAATCCAGTTCCATTGACTACTGCACAATCTAAATCAAACTCAAGGCCTGTGGGCCAAATCTGGCCCGCCATAGCTTTTTATGTGGTCCTATAGATTCTAAACTAAACACTAATTGTGCTTAAATATTATGTTATCAATCAAATCAATGTAGTTTTTATCCGTTTACTGCCAAATTACATCAATCAGTCTCTCCAGTTTCTTGAAAATTATCGTGGAAATTTACATAAAACCAGCAACTTTTTTGCACTTGTACATAATTGGTAGTTTACTGCAGATTTTTCTCAAAAATTGTCAAAAACTTTCTTACCTGTACTAAACAGCTGGCTCAGCCATCACTGATGTCAGATTATAATCCATAATCTATAAAGTGGGTAATAAAAAGTCGCGTTTGCCGTCATAAATATCGCAAATATTTCTAAATTAGTTCCACAAACACTTTAATTTTTATTGCAAAATATCACAAAAATTATCACAAAATCCTGGAGGGACTGAAAAGATGTTCAATAATATTTAATTTTAAGGATTCATTGGTATTTTTAACAGTTTGTGAACTGGTTTTATCAATACATTCAGGCACAACCTGCCATTTAAGAGCATTCATGATCGTGATTAGTCCCAAAACAAAAATGCGTGCGACACCCCCGATCTAAATCCTTCAATGCCTCCGAGGATAATTCTTCATAATCTTTGCAAACGATATGTGGCAATCAGACACACTCGATGCAACCAATCAGATGCTTCGTTAGTTGAGATAACACAAAGTTTTACTGCGTGTTAGAAATAGGGTCAGCCCTGCGACAGACTGGCGACCTGTCCAGGGTGTACCCCGCCTCTCGCCCGGAACGTAGCTGGAGATAGGCACCAGCAACCCTCCCCGACCCCATTAGGGACATGGGTGAACAGAAAATGGATGGATGGATGGAAATAGGGTCAAAGGACTTGTCTCAAAGAAGAGATGAAGGAAACTGACACAGCTGGATAGTTTTCAGCTTTACAGTTAAAGGAATCTTGGCTGGATGTGGCAGGAAGTGGAACCACCAGCGGTTACACCAGAATCCTGAGGAGGCTGATGGTCAAAAACTCTTCACTGACAGCAGAAAAACCTGCACAGAGTTGAACACTTATGAACCAAAAGCATAAAACATAAAGCCGCCTCCCAACTGAGTAAGGAAGCCAAGGAGTTTTAGGATTCTGTGAAGCAATAACTCAAAACATTAACTTTCAGAGCCAGCAGTACATCTGGAGGAGAAAGAATGAATCACACTGCCTAATGTAAAGCATGGCGGTGGCTCGGTGATGTTCTGGGGCTTTTATTTTTTGCTGCACTGAAAATCTGCAGGGTGAGAAAGTTACAACGTACAATGAATCAGTCAGCAGTCTGTGAGGAAGATTACGTTTGGGTTTGGACAACGATCCAAAACATTTCTCAAAGTCAAACAACATCAACGAAGTGAAGACGTCTCTGGTGTCTCACTGCGAATCATGCAGCAGGTCATAACAGCTAATGGTGCTGCATTAAGATGCTCCTCTAGAAGGGGTTGATTAACTCTGAAGCCACTCTAGTTATCAAAAATGGCATTTTGTGTTAAATTTGGAGAACTTGCTTGTAACATAAGTTGTGTTGCTCTCTAAGTATCTGATTTATGTGCAACTGCAGATCGTAGTGACCTAGAGGCTAAAACTGATAGGGAAGAAAGAGAAGAGCGAGGAAAATGGGAGGTAATCATATTTCCATTTCATATTTTCTTCATATTGTTCCTCCCTAGTTCTGTCGTACTTTTCCAACATTTTAAACTCCTTTCAATAAGAAGCAAAAAGAAGAAGCAGAGACATAAGAGTATTTTCTGCCCACTGCCAAATGAGAGGATGCGACTACGAGAAACACAAACTTCCCTGTTTTAGACATATTTTCAACTGTGAACCAACAACAGTCGAGGCTTGGGTTAACACGAAACACTGTCATAATATTTCAGCAGTCAAGGTAGTCATTTTACTTTTATTGTTTAAAAAATAAATAGCTATTTATCTATATATATAGCCATACAGATGTATATTTACACAGGTTAGTCATGCCACACGAATCATGGAAATCAATTTGTTTCTCTTCATTAATTAGATTTTTATAAATTAAAATCAGGTGGAAACCAGGATTCTGTTTACCAAATCAGTTTGTTTAGAAATAAATCATAGTTTTTAAATTTGTAATATTTTATTATTAATATCCACCTTGTTTTTCATATATAAAAGCAGTTTGTTCATAAAATAATGTGTCTTTAGCATGTCTAGTCATAGTCAGTTTGTCCTCTGAGCTAAAGATAATGCCCAGCCTACACCCCCAATGATTGGATTTACACATGCCACAGTTTGTGCCCGCTTTGTATGATCTACAATCTGTCACCTCCCTGCAGGGTGAACAGAGTCAATCATCCCAAGAAGCCCAGACAGACAGAGAGGCTGAGGGATGGGCTGCAGTCATGTCAGGAAAAACGCAGCAGCAGGGCGTGCTGCTGGAAATTCAATCTAAACTCTCCAAGTTCAGCTTGTTTTAAAGGTCAAACATTCAACCAGAGAGAGAATAAAGAGAATGTATAGCCTGTTACAAACCATCTGATAAAATCTGGGATTTTAAAAGGAAGATATTGATTTACTTCTAAGATGTGCATGTCGTTTAAAGTATACAAAATTGTACGTTTAATAAAAACAAATGCATATATAACAATAAAAAATTAATAGACATTAGACTAATATTACTATTAATACTACTAACATAGCACAACATGTACTTTTGCTCGTCTTTTGTCATTTTCACTGCAAATAATTTTACACAGTATTCAGATTGGAGTATATTTTTAAGCACTAACTTATAATGCTAGAGTTAGAGTGAACTTCAGACGCAGCGACGCAGCCGTGCGTCCTAATTAAGGTCTCACCTGGAGCCTGGAGGACCTGCGTGAGCCAAATGACGGCGACCAGCCCGACTCCGCAGCAGCAGAACCGCTGGAAGGGCCGCCGGTGCCTCGCTGCCGCTTTCATTCCTCCGCCAGCTGCATGTTCACCAAAAACATCTGTTGCTCTCTGTCTTTACACTTGTTTCACACTTTCTTGGAAGACAGCGACGAAACAAACCGCCTCCTCCCTCCCTCCTTCCTTCTGCTGCTTCTCTGACAAGTTGGGTCCAAAAGACAGAAAAGAAGAAGAAGAAAATTCCCCCCGCAAAGACCGAGAGCCCAGTTTACTCCAGCAGCTCCGGGCTCAGAGCAGGAGGCGCCGTGCTGGTGAACTCCACCGACCGTCCTCCGGGTCGCACATAGCGGGGAGACGCGCCAACGAGCTTTCTGCGTTCATGTGTGTAGCCTGAAAGGTCGACTGCAGATCCCACAGTGAGGTGCAGCAACAGGAGGCGGTATGTTCCGAGCACTGTGTTCCTGCTCGGGGTGTAGTGCTCATCAGTGGCCACCAGGGAGCGACAAAACGCAGGTTGCGCAATTCAAATCAAATCAAATCTACATTGGCACAGGAAACTGTTCGGCCTTACCCACATTTTGGACGTAAATGCGTCCAAAATACATATATTAAGTGATGACGTAGCAACCAAGAAATACATTTTACTACACAGCTATGAATAAAAATCATAGACCCTATAACGCCCTTCTTTTTTTCCCCAACCTTATATGGATATTTAATATAAATTTTAAAGTGGGAGTATTATACTTTATTTGAAGGGGTGTGCATAAGACTGACATGAGACTGTCATAAACATGACATTACACTGTCATGAACATGAAGGAGTCTTCATGAATGTTTATGGCTGTTGTCATAAAGTGTCACTGATAATGACACTTTTAATGCAAGATGAAACTTTTAATTGACTTTTAAAGCAAGTTTTAATGGAACTTTGCATCAAAACTGTCATTAATTACTCTAAATAATGAAAAGTTTACACTTTTAATTAACTTTTAATGCAACTTTTAGTGCACCTTTACATTAAAAGTGTCATTATTTGCCAAATTACTCCTTATGACAACAGTTGTAAACATTTATGATTGAAGAGTCATTCATGTTCATGACATGTGTTACGTCATGTTTATGACAGTCTCATGTCCGTATTATACACACCCCTTCAAATAAAGTGTCACCAAATACGGTATATCAAATTAAACTTAAAAGAAATTTAACTCCGCAATTTAAAACCTTTGTCTGCTCTTCCTGACACTAAAAAAAGCTAAAAAAAAAAAAAAAAAAGAGTCAATTTTACATAATACTGATACATAATAATTAACAATACTGAAAGATTCAAGGGGTGGATGGGACTTTTTTCTGCATGGAATTACAATATTTTGCATGTGAACGTTCTCACTGGGTACTTTGGGTTCATACCACACTTTTAAAGATGGGTTCTTTATCTGTCTCTCTAGAGCAGGGGTCTCAAACTCCAGTCCTCGAGGGCCGCAGTCCTGCAACTTTTAGATGTGCCTCTGCTGCACCACACCTGAACAGAATAATTAGGTCATTAGCAAGGCTGTGGAGAACTGATCTACACAAGGAGGAGGTCATTAAGTCATTTCATTCCAGTGTTTTGTACCTGTGGCACATCTAAAAACTGCAGGACTGCGACCCTCGAGGACTGGAGTTTGAGACCCCTGCTCTAGAGTGATTGTGTGAAAACTTTTGCGTATAAATGGACACCTTTCACCTGACACCACTGGATAAGCCAAATACATATTAAGCTTGGTGGTGGTAACAAAAGGCCAAAGGCCACGTTTGCTGCCACAGGTACAGGTGCAACAGAAAAGTGTGGAATAATCAAGAAGGTCTACCTCCATAAGATTAACAGCTTGTCAATGGAAAGACAAAACATCGAAGCTTGATTTAGGATAGACAAAGCATGATAAAATAAAGCTTGTAGAATGGCCCTGACTCTTCAACTGTGTTAAAGATTAATGGCCGCTCTCTAAAAGCCAGGTCTTTTCCAAGAAAGCATTCAGTTTGTGAGACTTTTACCGTCACTGATAAGACATTTCAATCCAGAGTTATGACTGAAGTTTGGTGATTTACACAGTCTGTGATCAGGGCAAACTTTCTAGGGCCCATTATATTGTTGGAGGTGAATTGTTATATTCAATAAATTAGAACCTGTGCTGCAATGAGGATGTTTATCAAATTAATTTTAAAATTTCTGAAATGTTTTTTTTGTTGTTGTTTTTACTGGTCTGGCATAATATTCTCATCCTAAATGTGATGTTTTTATTAACTGTAAGTGTAAAACCATCAAGATTAACCAAAAATAAAGGCTTGAAAACATCAACAATTGGGAGTTGAGTTATTGAATATTACATTAAAGTGATCATTTATAGCATTGAGAAAAATATAAAGCTCTTGAAAGGCCCAAATATATTTGGTATTTTTCTTTCATCTTGAGTTTTTCCAGTAATGCAAAATAAAAACCACAAGAAATAACGGGCCTCTTGCTGTTTTAGCATCTTGTCATGAAGAGACCTTCCAGAATCAGAGAGAAGATTAAAAAACACAGCTGCAGCTCTGCCTGCGTATATCTGTACAAAAATGTACACAAAACCTTTTGCGATAACCTTACAACAGGAATAGTCTGGATAATGTTTTAAATGAAAAACTTGAATTGACTCCATTTCATAGCAGTGAAAGGAAACAATAAGTAGAAGTAGCCTCATGTGTCTTCAGTCCTCACAAAGAGTCCTGGTGTTCGTCATTCTTACTGTTTAACTGCACAGTTTATGACAGGACTGGTGGATTTGTTATCACCAAACGGGGAAAGCTACGTAGTTATGAACTGCATCACTTATTAACAGAGTGCATGCTTTAACAAACGGCTGCTTTTGTTCATTGAAATTTGCTAAACATGATTTCTGGTTGGAATCAATCAAAGCTCAATCATTAAGCAATGAGATGTTGAAATATTCCTGCAACATTTTTCCAGTTATCTAGATGAAAACTTGGTATGAACTCATTTATAATGATGAAAACTTTGTGTAAAAATGAAGGAAGAACGCTGGAGCGAGATGATATCCAACCAGATCTAATTTTGGAAGGATGACTTGGAAAAATTGCCAATAGGAGACTTAAATTTCCTTAGTGGCAGAACTGAACAAGGTGGAGATCACATGTTTACAAATGCAAAAATAGAAAAGAAAAAAAAGAATGAACAAATCAGAACATAAAGACATCAACAAATATCTTTTGTATGCAGAAACAAATGAAAAGCTCTACAAATTTGAAGAGACATCTGGAAACAAGGTCGCCTGAAAACTATCTAATTATAATCATATAAAAACTAAAAACCAAAGTTAATTTGGAGTAAATTTAGTCAACTAAAACTGGACTGAAACCTAAATGACAAAATGATAAAACTAAACATTTTTATCAAAGAATATAACTAAAACAAAAATAAATATGTCAAACTTAACTCTGCTTAGAAAACACTGTCTCTTGTGTCTTCTTGAGTTGCTCTCATTCCATCCAGCAGTGTGGATATTTCCTGAATTTCACCAATAACATCTTGATTACTCACTTTCAATAGAAGATGCTGAACCTTCATCACTTATTACTAATGCCTGCAGGCTGATATTACTAAGGCAAAACTTAGTAATACCTGCCTGCATGTCTTCCCATTAAAACATTTACCAACTCCCACTTGTTATACAACTCTCAATCCTCCAAAACATAGGTGAAGATGCCATTTTTTTTTATTTAGGGACGGCCTTTTAAATAATAATTTGCATTTAGTCACTCCATCCTCCAATACTTATAAACAGTAACGAGAAAGGGAGACCAACAATTCAGCTGTTCTAATATAATCCTCTCTGATCTACATTTTGCACATTACCATGTTGTTCCTGCGTTCTGCCATTTTATATGTGTCAGTAAAGCAGTTATAAGCATGTAATTAACCACAAAATGTGTTCAAACTGCAAATGTAAGAAACAGTAACAGAGCAAAATCGCCATGACTGCTAATTCAATACATTCTTATCCATCAGTCACCGTAAAAAAAATTTCATGTTTCATCTCACATTGTTTCTCCATTTTATGCATTTTAGTCCCCAGATTTTCTCAACATTACAGACTTTTTGTTTTAAATTTAAGTATGTAAGCAAAAGAAAAAAGACGAAAAAGATTATACAACACTTCAAATTCAACACTTTAAGTTTCTTTATATTTCTTATTTTTATTTACATAATTCTGGAAAAGTCAGCGACACTTTGCAGAAACTGTGTGAACTACTTCTGGACCAGCAGTCTTACACATAAACAAAGTGGATATAAACAAGAGCACATAAGCGATGAAATGAGAAAGCGCGCCTATCCAATTACGTCTTAAACCTAAAATCAAGCCTGATTTGCGGTCAGCAGTGCCGTTTGTTTCAGAGATGTATCTGTCATTTCTGCTGGAGGAACGCAGCCAAAACACAACATGAGGTATGAATTTTCCTCCATTAGGTTGTTGTTAACAAGAACCAGGCAGGTTTTCAGCTTGCAAACTTAGATTCCACATTTGTTTTAATTTCTCTGCATTGATAGCAGAGGGTAAATTGATTGCAGGAATGATCCCGAACGCTGTGAGGATGTTTCAAAACACACTTTGATCCTACAGGTTCTGCTTTGTTTTTTTACCCCAAAGATTTAGTACTCAAAATGTTTAATAGGTCAAAACTACCTAACTCATCCGTTCAGCATAAACTCAGCATCTGTGTTAAAGAAATGACTCAGCAGATTTTAGAGTGCAACATCTAAAAATATATTTTTTTTCTAGACACAAATGAATTTAGATAACAAAATTTATACTAAATATATAGCAGTGTACCTTTATTTACATTGTGGCGTGAATGTTGTGTATAATTACTAGTGATTACAAGCTGTTATTTAAAGTTGTTTAGTCTGAACTAAAGCCATCAAGTTTTTCAGTACAATTTCTTATTTCATCCCTTGGAAAACATCTGATATAGTTTGATCAATGTATTGTTTAGTTCATATTGGTACAGAAAACTGCAAAACAGCTGAAACACTGAGCGCCTTTAAATGTAGAGTTGCTTTTGAAACATAATCAACGAAATATTAATTAACAATCTGATGTGTAGCAACTTCACTTGAAAAAACGTCATGTTTAAATGTCAGTGTTATTTTTGTGTTTTTATGATGTGAAGCAAATTTAATTTGAATTCCATATAAACGCACAATTTTTACAAATTTGTTTTGTATTTTTCACAATTTAACTAAACCCTCCCACCATAAACCCATCATTTAGTGTCTGCTTGAATCTACTCTGAATGTTTCTGCTGTTTCCCCAAAGGGTGATCCTGGTTTTCATGCCAACTTAGCTTTTGTTAGTCTGGCTAAATAAACTTCTATAGACATTTCTGAACACCAGAGGATCCTTTGGGTAAACAGCGGAGGTGTTCTTTGTGAGCTTTGAAATCTGGCGCAAATATCTCCCGTCTTATTTATGGCAGGAATTGTGAAGGGAAGAGATGTTGCAGGCGGACTTTCATCAATCCTCATCTATTTCTTGTAAATGGGGCAACAGTGGTCTGGCCATTTAAAACGTAAAACACAACCCTGTGACCCGGGAGTGTAAACACACACTCACAAACCAACACATTACCTCTGTATTTACAGAACAGGGATGAGTCGAGCTGGCTCTAAGCACTTAAGCAGCTCGGAGAGAGGACTCCAGCGCTTCCACCCCAAATAAAGACATGAACTGGTGCATTGTTGTCATCAGCTGTCCTCCTGGTGTCAGGCGCTGGAAGATGAGTGTTTTTCTCCGGCGGGTGTTTAGAAAAGCTTTCCAGTGGACAAAGTCCTGGGAAATGTTTGTGTGATGGTTTCGTGCTGTATTATGATCACGGAACAAGCTTTGGAAAATGAACGCGTCTTATCTCGCGCTTCATCAGTTTCAGTGAGATGACACTGTGTTTAGTCAGGGCTTGAAAAAAAAAAATGTAAAGACGCCGTTATCGCACTGAAAATCGCACCGTGCTTTTGTGCAACAGCAGGAATACAGAAATTTTACACTTTTTGGTGATACTTCAAATGTTAGTGAGCTCTGAACAGGTACATGAGAAAACTATAAAGATATTGCTGAAAATGCAGGTACTGTTATGTTTCGGTGTTTGTCAAGGTGGAATCAAATGACAGCAGGTGGATAATGGAGGGTGGGAGGGTGGATTTATAGGAACCAGTGAATTTATATGGAATGATATTGAATGCAGGTGAGTAAATCAGGTGATTAGGAACAGCTGCTGAATAATTACTATAGAGGGAAATACTAAAAGTGATAAGAGAGCAATAGATCCAAATAAATGCATAAAAAAAAGAAACAAAATTAACCTGAGTGGAAGAAGCAGGTTCCTGTGTCAGTAGTTAGTATTTAGATGTCTAAAGTTTGCTCAAAACAACCCAGTCTCTGTGTGAAAGTTCCCTTTTGGAACATTTAAAGTCTCAAACTAAAAATCCTGACATTTCTCTTCATCTTTTAAACCTAATTTTTCCTCGCTGACAGTAAAATATTGGGCTGGATTACACAATAGCTTCTGTTTCTTAATAATAGCAGAAGTAAAAAGATTTTTCTGTCCAATGGCTTTAGAAACCAAAGAAAATTCAACTGGATATTATCAAAATATCTAAAATAACCCCCCCACCCACACACACACACACAAAAAACTGATTGAAAAATTGTAATGTGTTATGCAGAGAAGTGAGAAATTAGATTTGGAATAAAATACAGCTTGATGGTGCAGAGATAAGTGTGTTTAAATCCTGGCACCTGGTTTCACTTCAGCTGTGGGACAAATTCAAACCTCAGATTTACAACTAGTTTCACAGAAAGTTAAATATCTGCTAAACTGTAAAGAATCACCACTGCTTGCTGACTAAGTTCACATTACAGCAGGTTGATTTTAAAAAAATAAAATAAAATAATCCAAATGCAGTGATCAAGACTATGAAGCTCTTATTTAGCTTCATGCCAATACATGTCAAATTGTGATCTTTAAAGCAGTGCGCCGTTTTTTAAGCTGGTTTTGAGCTGCTGGATGCACATGTATCTCTTCTTTGAGCAGATATCCAACCACAGAAATAACATAAACTTTGTTGTGGATTTCTGTCTCTCTTAAAAATGTAAACAAAACGTTTTGTCCCAAACACACGTAGCCAACGCTCCTCTTGTGACCGCTGTAAGATCCCAGTTGAAGAAAGACGCTGAAAGACGAAGCTGCTGGAAGCCACATGTGTAACAAAGGGCAAATATTGTGTTTTTAAATCAATTTATTTGTTTTAAAGTACAGCTGAGGACTCCTTCACATTCATCTCCTTATGATCTTATGCAAAATATGTTCTTGTCTTTTGCAGCTTGTTTTTGACACATCATCTGGGCAAATTATGTTTTTCTTTTGTGGTGTCTGACAAATAACAACATTAATATGAATACATTATTCCTCTGAGAAAAGCTCGGAGCTAGCCTCTGAGGGACTGATGAGGACTTTAATGTGAAGTTTGAAGTGTTGTTCTCATTCTTTCTCTGTTCTCACTCACTGTGTATTAACCTTTACTCTGTGTTGTAACAAGATCAAGATTTATTCTGGCCAGGACTTTTCAAGCTTCAACAGAAAATAAAGTGGATTAAATCTGATCAAATAATTTATTTTAACTCATTGCATGACTTGTACCGTTTGTCCAAGTGAGGTAAATTCACAGTATGCAATCTTATTTATGAGGGGTTAGGGATAAGTTTAAGAATAGATCTTACAATCTCCATGAATTAAAGTGACGCGGTGCTGCCCCTCCCCCCATGTTGCTGCACACAGCTGTCCAGCCTGCAGAAAGAAAGCCTGCTACATTTTTCCCATGCAAAAAACCCCCAAGAAAAACAGAAAACGCTACATGACAAGAAACATCTCTGGAAAGCAACCATCAGCTTGTTATAATTGTGAATCAACAAATAAGCAAGTTTATTTGCAAGTTACTTCTAATTTATGTGCTGACATATATTTTCTCCAAATCCAAAAACTAAAAAAAATATTTTTATGACTATAAAGATCAATGATATTTAACCATTACAAAGGAAATTTCTTCAGCTCATTAAACACATTTTTGCTTAAAATTTTAAACATCCTCATACTGTGTTACTTTTACTCAAAATTATCATATTAGCCATGCCTTTAGTGTTTTCTAAATTTATCTAACAATGCGAGTAAAATGCAGCGTTACCCCATTTGGTGTGTGATTATATATACATCTCCTGTTTCTTCCAGTGCGTCAACTTACTTTTATGTTCTATTCTTTTCAGCAAATCGGATTTAGCTGTGACCTTTGACACCAATCATCTTGTTGCTTTCAGATGCTAAGTCCGGCCTCCCTCTCTCTCTCTCTCTCTCTGTTGCTGCTTTCGTTTCTGTTTTACCTTCACCGACTGCAGACGTAACGTCCGGATAAATTCACTCAACTCCTCTCAAAACTCGTAAAAAACCCCAAAAAACAAACTCCAATCTCAGAAACGATATGAAATCAGTGAGAAGCTGTTTAAACTTGTGTTTTAATTATTCTCTGCTTCATGAAAAGTAAACAGAGCCACAGGGTGAACAGATGAAAACTAAAGATTCATTTAAATTACATATACAGTACATCTTAGGGTCTGGAGATCTAGTCACCTGTAATTAGATGCTTTTTTTTATTTTTTACTCCAAACCTGCTAGATTTTTTTTCCCCCCAACTAATCTAAGAATGACAAACATCCTCCACAATCACTCCATCATATCTCAAAGTCAGCTAAACAAATGTCTTAGTATAATCTGCTTTAGGGGTATTTGTCAAACATCTGTATAGACTTTACATGTAACTAGGTTTAACCCGCTGCACTTCCAACTTACGTCAAGAAAGTGCATGTGAGGCCCAAATCTTTCACTTTTTTCCTCCTAGTTTTATTTATTTTTATTGTTTTATTTCCATAGACAACTCATACAGGAACATTTAAATACCGTTTAAGGAAGCACAACCCATTCATTTCCACTCAACCATCATTTTCAGCACTATCTCCTTTTAAATGTACTTTTCAAAAAAAATCTATTTTCTTTTTTTTAACAATCTGAACTGCAAACGTGGCACCCGATGACTGTGGTGGTCCTGGAAATGTTCATTTTGCCAAAAAAATAAGAAATAAAAATCTGATTTAAATTATATAAAAAAATATAATAATAACACAAACTTAGTAAATGCAACCAAATGTAAAAGGATAAAGCAACAACAACAAAAGAACGGTAGGCACAAAGTCAAGAGTAAGCTTTCACATTATGCCAGTAAGACCAGTCAGACCAGTTCCATTAAGATAGAGGGAATCCATTCATTAAGGCATACCTGATGACCATATTCGAGTTGTTAAATAATTCAATTCCAGAATAATATTATCACTTGTAATTACATTATGTTTAAGCAATTATTACTTCATTTTACATCATAGCAATTCGTTTTCTAGAAGAGCAAAGCAAAATTTATAACTCACGTTTTCTCCACCATAGTTCACATTTCTTTTTTCTGTTTTTTTTTTTTTACACCTTCAATGCAGTTTGAACAGCTACAAGAAAGTCCACATTTACATTATTAATACATTACATTTTTTAATACATACACACATACAGCAGGGGAGGCTTGGAAGTCGCTTGGCACGTTGTCATGCTCGACCAGTCTCCTACAATCTAAATAAATATACAAGACACAGTAAAACAGGTCTGTTCCCACGTACGCCTCTCCTTTTAAATAATGGAGCCTCCGATTAGCGCTAATCGTCCTGCAAAAAGGAGAGCATGCTCAGTGCACCAACGTGGAACAAAGGTGTAGATTCCTAACTCACCCCTCATATGCTGGTACCAGTTATTCACAGTGACTCTAAAAGAAAATTGCAGGAAGTTTGTACAAGAAAAAGAAAAGAAACAGCAGTCTTGAGTGATGTTTGGCATCGGTTTTCTCGTGTGTGTGTGTGTGTGTGTGTGTGTGTGAGAGAGTTCAGTTTATCAGTTTGTGGATCGGTTGTTTGTTGGCAGTCCAACTCTGAACACACCGACTCCATCAGCAGTGGAGATACTTTAAGGAGGGAAGGTGAGTATCAGGGGCGGAGTTGAGATCTTATGCACCTTCTTATGTTGAGCAAGATATAATCTTATAATTTTAGGCAGGCTGGATGGAGTTCAGTATGTGACATGTCCAGTGTTACAGTGACAAAAGCAAAGGTGCAGGAATGACACGTAAGCACACAAGCGTACATTTAGGTTAGAGATGCACCGACTGGACAACTATGGTCAACTTCCAGTTTCTCTTTAAAAACTATCATATGAGAATATATATGAAAAATGACTCAAAATAGCTACCTTTATATTTCCTGCTGTGAAAGGGGAATGCCAGTCAGTTAGGCATTTCGTACCTTTAGCATATTGGTTGCTTTGAAGTCGATTTTTTGTGAACAAAATAGTTTCTGAACAACAGAAGGGTGTTTAGCACCGCTTTGACTACCAATGATTTAAAGTCACATTTTTAAATCAAACTATATCAACCAGAAAAAGGTCACTCTGATCGATCAATCAGTTATTTTTGAAGAAAATGAGGGCAAAACGTTATCAGAAAGAATTAGGAAACAGAATTAAACCACACTATATCTTCATTAATGCTCACTAGCATTCTCACTATTCTACAATAGAATAGTGTAGAATAGTGGTCCCAACAACCAAAATGGAGGAAATGTATGAGCGAAGGTACGTAGTGGGAGTCAAATTTAGAAACGTTAACGTGGCAAACGTTGAGAAAATTACCATTCTTCTAACCTTTCTGCTTTGAGTCACCATTAATAACCAACAGTAGAAGAAACATCCCAGCGTGTGCGTGTGTGAGCGAGAAGCCATTTAACATTAACAATCATAAATTAACAATTAGCATTCAGAAGCAGCGTTCAGCCTCGATGCACCAAAAATCTTTAACAAACGTCTAGAAAACTGCAAAACAACTGGAACCCCGAGCTCCTTTAAATCAAGGCTAAACCCCACATGTTGCTTAATAATAAATAACATAACATTGACCAACATATTCAATGCATATTGATGGTTTTGATCATTTTAAAATGTAATGTCTGTCACTGGTTTCTCAACTGTCGAATTTTAATTGTGTTTTTATGGTGCAAAGCACTTTGTACTGAATTCTTGCTGAAATATACAAATAAACTTGATTGATTAGTTGATTAGCTTGGTTAGCATTACTGAAATTAGTCTCTTCTGGGAGCTGTCCACCTGTCTGCCACTTTGAAACGGCCAAAAATTTGTGTTGATGTTTAAAAATGTCTTTTAATTTTATGGTATTGAACATAAATGTGAACAGTAGCCTCTATGCATTCCCTTCAGCAGTGATTCTCAAACGTTTCAGAATGAAAACAGATATCACTAAGTTGCAGCAGCAATTGTACTTTTTCAGTTTGATGTGTTGTCATAAAAAAAAAAAGCAAAAAGAGGAACAAAGCACAGACGTTGAAAAATCAGTTTCAAGCTGGACAGATTAACAAACAGGCCCTTAAATTAGAATTACAAGTCAGAAACTCTGAGGCGTCTCAACAGCTCCGGTCTCTGAAGACAAAATGGTCGCCTTAATTGCATTTAAAATTCACCAACAGCTGCAATAAAAATGACTTTCTTTGCACCTCTGATGACCTGGATTTTGTTAAAACTGCAACACAATCTCCTCAAGTGAACACCTAACTGCAAATTATATACGAATATGTTGTTGTTTTTATTGCGTTGCAACAAGTAGTAGCCCTGGACCCAGTAAGCAAATCAAGCTGCTTTTTAAACTTGAAGCTTGTGGTTATCTTTGATTACATTCCCAGCTCCAAGTTCTGACTTCAGAGGTGAAATAAACACAGGATCAGCAGGTTTTAGTTTGAGAACCACAGCGCTGGGGAGTGTAGACACTAATTTGAAATCAGAAATTTCTGCTGGCAACATTTCCAAATCCAGTATGTTCCCTGACAGACAGACTGAAAGCTCAAACTAATAAAATAAACAATTAAACTTCCGTGTGACGTTGAGCTTTAGTCAATTTAATATTTTATCAAATTGAAACAACATTCCTCTTATGAGTTGACCTTTTATAGCAAATGGCTCATTTTTGTACATAAAATAGTCGAGTTTGAAACAACCAAATAGAGTGAAATGCAAGCACCAGGTGTCATGTTTCTATTTTAAACAGCTTCCTACACCTCTGTGATTCCTCCACTTACTTTAAATTGCCTCGTTGATACTAAAAATAGCTAACTTTGATCATCATTCGGTCAGTGACAACTTCCACACTGAAGAGTGATGTTAGTGAGATCTGTTAGCCCTTAGCTGCATTCGTTGATTGGAAAAACGTTGCATTTCTGAGGTTTTAACAGGCTGGTCACCAGTCAAGTTTGGTAAATATCAAACTTATTTGATTGTGATCACCGTTTGGTGAGTCTTTTTTGGCGCATCTCTAATTAAGGAAATTTCAATGCACTGCTGCCACTCTCCAGCTAAAGAAAACAATTACCCAAATAGTTACATCAGAAAACAAAACAAAAACAATACAACACAAACAAAATGTATTTAAATACAGTTTTCTGCATTATTTCACCACCAGTCCAGGTTGCCCATTCTCACACCTAAAGCTATTTTGCAGGCTGAAAGAAAAGAGCTGCAGTTCAGGCCAGCAGGAGGCGATCTTCTACAGTTATGGCTGCTACAATAGTGAGGTTAGGAGATGAACAGCTACATCTCATGGTACAGGCAGTCATGGAAGGAAGCTGAAGCAGTTCGTTCCTGCCAGAGTCTGAATGTTATCCTTTCAATTTCCTCTTTATGCTGCTTTTCTTTTGAAATCCAAAGAAAACAGAAGAAACAAGCAGTTTGAATCTCTGTTTTCAGTCCCCTTATTTTCCATTTTCGTTTCCTAAAAGCAGAATTACCTAAATACAGTACGACTAAGAAGTGAAGATAGAGGATAATGTCCTTACATAGCAGACCTCCCTCAGTGAGCATCGTTACATGTTTCTAAGTAGAAGGCCGCCTGCAGTAATTCAAATATTCATTTGTGTGTGTGGGTGTGTGTGTTTTAATTTCAGGCTAACCTTCCTGTCAGTGCCAGGCAGAAAACACACTCAGACCCTACAACTACATGTAGCTTTACTACCGTTCACATATATTACCGCTGATACTGCTTACTATGTTTTATACACTTTTGGTCATTTTTCCATTAAACACCACAAAACATGCTGTACAGTGTCTGTCTGTCTTAATTGAAACCTCTTCTATAAGTGCTACTTAGCAGAGCTTGTCAAGTATTTGAAGCAAGAAAAACAGGCACACACACGCACCCCTACACACACACACACACACTACAGCAGCCTGTGAAGGTTTTTTTTTGTCTCTTTTGCATACTTCCTCCCCACCAGGCAGGACCACACTTGCCTGTGTGTTTACTTTTGCAGCTATCTATACATGATCAAAGAACGTTGTTGGGCATGGAGGCGCTCAGCGGGATTTGCATCATGGGGACCTAACAGGGCTTGTTGACGTTGCACAGGAGCTCAGTGACTTTGATGAGGCGGGCCACTGTGCTCTGCGACTCCTCCTGCAGCCGCTGGTTGTTCTGCCTGAGGCTCTGCACCTCGGCCTGCAGCACCGCCTTGTCCTCTTTCTCCTGAAAAACATCGGCACACAACAAAGAACAGAAGCTGTCGCTCAGATTGCTGTGGCAGGAACGAGAGGTGGGTGGCGACAGGTACAGTGATGGCTCGAAGGAAGCTCGCGGGCGTGTGCAAACGAGAGACGCGACAGTCAGAGCAGAGACGCACAGCAGCAGCGAGGAGGAATAAACTCGCAATCCCAAAGCGCCAATCAGCTGATCCGATCAGTTCTCTGACAGGAGAGATTTTGTTTCGATTCGAGATACCAGACGAAAACAACCAAGCGTTTGCTGACTTTTACTGTTGCATATTGTTTATTAAATCAGTTCTTTGTGGGCTGACGGTCAGATGAGCAAGCACCTTATCAGTCACAATGTGCACAGGGCTGCAACTAATGATTATTTTCATGATCGAACATTTTCATTGTTATTTTGCATTCACCAAATGCCAAGACTGATTAGTAGCGGATGAGCAAAATCAAACATTTCCGGAGTCCCAGGTGATGTTTGGATTGATTCTGTTGTTGCAAAACAGGGGAAAGCAGCAAATAATCACATTAAGTTAATGATACAAACCTTGTGTGCCCACTGTGTAAAAGGTAAATAGAAACAGAAATCAGTTTAATATGTTATATAAATATGTAATGCTCTAAAATGTGAACATTGAGACGCAAGATCATTTCAATTAATTTTTTACTTGATGCCAAACCTTTGAAATTACAGGAAAAAAATCACATCCATTGAACTTCTTCACATTTTACAAAAATAAATAACAGTTTATGTTCTTGTGGATTTTGCGCAGTGCATAAAGAGAACAGGACTTCAAATGTTTATAAATAAAAAAAATCAGAAAAGTATGGTATGCATTTGTGAAGAGGAAGAAAGAAAGTCCCACATCATGATGCTGCTATTCCGACTGTAAAAGATTGAGCTGCATTTAGTTGTGTCTACTATCTTCTACTCTTTAAGGTCTTTTCCCACATAAATTTATTATTCCCTAAATAAATTTAGCAAGTTTTAGATTTTGATGTGTGAGTTTGTGAAAGAGAAACTTACGGTAGTAAGTTGTGTTAACTACAATTTTAAGAGTTGAATAAACTAGAGTTTTTAGGTTAGCACTTAAAAAAAACTGAAAGAAGAAAAAGAGTGGGAACTATTTCCCAGAATGCTTAGCGGCATGCTTTTGTATCCTGAGATGGAGGTGCGTTACTTTGATCGGACTCTTGTCTTACTAAGACAATTGTTTATTTTAATGTCCTGTTCACACTAAATGATTTTGAACTGAATTCTGATGTTTAATAAAATTCATGACCGGATCATAAATTTTGTTGATGCAATTTGAAACAAGAATTTAAATTACTCTAAAGTAAAAAAAAAAAAAAAGTAGTTTTTTAACTTTATACTGTGAGTGAAAATTATAGACAAATGTGCGGTGTTTAACTAGGTGAGGGCAGTTTTTTCTTGCATATTATGAAATAATTATTTGATTTAAATTGCAGCGTTACGATAAAAGTCACAATTCAAGATGAACTTAAAAAAAACAATGCTTAGACAACTCATCTCTTGTTGTTAAATTGACTTCACAAACTTTCATTTCTAAGTTAAAACCAATGAAGTTTATTTGTTGACTTAAATTGCATTTGCAAGGCAGCAGATGGACGTTCATTTTCAAGTTAAACCAAATTCAAATGTTTTACAGTGCAGTGCACTCTTCTGGTTTTCCCTAAAAGGGAGATGGAAAACCAGACCTCAGACTGGTTTCTTCCAAAAAGGCCATAATCATGGGGTGCACAAGAGATAGCTATCAACTCAACAGAGTCACCTAACTACTGAGATTTCACACTATTTTATGTTAAAGGTATTTCAGTAAAGATGATTTGTTTGTGTGAAATGCAATGGAAAAACTGTGCTGACTATGTTTCTTTCATCAATAGAATCACATGATTTTTAATTCGTTCCTTATCTCTACCTGTGTTAGTTCAAAATAAGAGTCCTGATGCTAATTCACTTAGCAAATTGGTCTTAAAATAAAACTTTGTGCAGGACATATCCAATGAGAAAAGTCCATCTTAAACTGGTGATACTTTTGCCAATGTAGTTGAGAATCCATTCTTTAAAAATATCTTGTCAAACCGCTGCTAATTACTCTTACAAGCTATTGCCAAATTAGCCAAATTTTTTATCAGTGTCACAAAAATATGCAGTTGGCATCAGGTCTAAAATGAACCGCATAACAATATATCGAAGTAAAAAACCACATGTAATTGTTCACATTTCATTTGCAGGAAGCTAAATATCACTGTAATTTTTGTTTTAAGTGAACTAAATCAGCAGTTCTCCAGGTTTTCTGAATTTCATTATAATTATTCTTTAGGCTTTTGCTGCTTTTTCACACATTTTTTTAAAATCAGTCCTATCACCTGCCCAAAACAACATACTGTGTCCCTAAAAATGAGGCAAATAGACAGAGGACAAGAAAGGAAGAGTCAGACATAAAAACAATTTACAGCAGGAAGAAAATGCAGCAAAGACCCGACAAGTTTAACATTTACTGAAGACTTCAGCTGATAGCCCTTACTTTGGTTTTAGTATTAGTCAGATTATGCCAGCTTTGTTAGTTTCCAAAGATTTAGCTTAACAAATTGTGCAGAATTGGTTCTTACCTTTGTAGCAAAGTTTAGGTAATGTTTCTGTCTTAATGAGGTCAGACTTATGTGTCTAAATTATGCCTAATTACACCTAACTTTGGGGATTTAAATAGTCAATACCTAAATTAAAATCTACTGTAAAATAAACTCAAAAGAGTAGAGGTTAAACCGAAAATATTTTCAGGGGCTGTGACACCGTCTCATCTCTTGTCGTGTTGTGTTGAAGAATGTGTTTCACCAAGATTTAGGTAAGAGGAAATGAAGGGGATTTTTTAGAACATCACGTCCTGATATGTATTTGAAATAATTGCATAATTTCCAATAGTGCATAATTGGACTAATGGGTGTAAAAGTCACAAAGTTCTGCTGGGTCAGGACATGGTATGTTACTTTTGCTGGATCTACTGTCAATGATGGAATAAAAATTGAATGCTCTATGAGTGTGCCTAGTGGTGAGATAAGTGTTAGGTGAAAAATAAAACAGAAAGTAGGTCATGCTGTCAGGTTTACTTTCTCTTTCAAGCATCCAGCATCCTGTGGTGAGTAAATCTTCATCAGCAGGAACAGAGTGTTTGCATAGTTTTGTAGGAGGTTAAATAATGGTATTGTTGGGTTATTGCTGCTTTGTTTGAGTAGCAGTTGTGCAAATGCTATAACTGTGATTGTTCTGATGAAATCAGATGAAATCTGAGAGTCAAATTTGTCATCATGTACAATAAAACCCAAAATCAAGGTAGCCTGGCCATGAGATTATTTACGCTATGATGTTTCAAAATGCTTTGGGAGGTGATATTGGAGTTTTCTACCTGAACTAACATTTTACTGGTGATTGCTGGAGAAAAATGTGAAAAAAAACAAAGTCCAAAAAAAAGAATGCTCAAGCATAAAGAAAAAGGAATAATGGTCCATGAAAATATAATGAAATAACAGATGGCTCAGCACTTTGGTCATGTATTTTTTCCAAGAATGAAAGCTTTTTCTCCATTTTAAAATGTAAAAAAAATGGTTAGCTGTTTAAATCTTTATATCCAGTTTCTAAAATTACGTTTTACACAGCGTGCTCTTCCTCTCTTTCGGAAACAAGGTTGGAAATGAATCAATGATAGTCAAAATTATACATTAAACTTCTTTTAATGATGTACGTGTTTGAGGAGCTTTTCTGTAATTAGCATTGAGAGGTAAAGAGTCGGTCGATTGTTCAGAAAAATAGCCATTGTTTCAGTAAATAGTGAAAATAGTCATAGTTGCAGTCCTCATCAAAGACTTCAAAATAGAATTGAATTGGGAGAAATACCATGCATCATACAGACAAAGACATACACAGAGACAGTATTGGCAAAAATACATTTTCAACACAAGGGCCACTTATGTTTGGATGACCAAGCAGCTCCATCTGCAGAGTAAGGCCATGTTGTTTTTTGTTTGTTGTTTTTTAATTATTTCCTTTTAGTTTGAAAAGTGGACTTTGTGTTGAAATTGAGGTGTTTTTTAAGGCAGCTGGATCTTATGTCCAAAAGAAGCCTTTGAGTTCAACTCATACAGTTTTCTGAGGCTTAAACAAGAAAGATCAACAGAGCAGCACAGACTCATGTTTGGTGGAAATGTGCAGGAAAGAAAGTACTGAAAAAAAAACAGCAGGACTTCTCATAAATACATGTAAAATAGCAGAATACGGGGAAAATTACAAAAATCAGGAACGTTTCTGTACACAAAATAATAAATAAATAAACGTCTTTTAAAGTGTTTTTGGTTCTTTTTATAATTTAATACATCTCTACAGCGAGTCAGCAGGGGACCTGAAGTGGCTCGTCGACGGCAGGATTTCTAACGGCTGCATCAGCAAACAGAAATCTTCTCGCTCAAGCGACAGAAGCTGAGCAAAGGAAATACTTTTCTCCTGCCTGCTGACTCTTTTAGTGGAGCTACAAAATACTGTCACAGAGAATAACATTCATAGAAGTCAAAGCACCTTTTGCAGGTCGTCTTGCAGCTTCTTCAGCATGGCCTCCAGCTGCGACACCTTCTCCTCCAGGTGGCCCGGAGAGTCGCTGCAGCAGAAACAGGGGAAGAGCAAACAGCTGAAGGGATTTAGCCCATGAAACCCATTAATGAAGGAAGAGAAAGTTCCTGTCAGCTGCTACAAGAAACGAAGGCAAGGAAACTTCTTAATTTGTTTGATTGGTTCTGTGGTCAGTGCTAAGCTGAGGAGTTAGCTCCTTTTACCTCTAATGAAAACAGGAACACCTCGGAGGTCAATTTTCATTAATCACCGACGTCTGACAAGGAAAGCCAGTGTGAGTGATTGCTCTCATCCTGAGCTGCATTTCTGCAAGACTGCAGTCATAAATAATGACTGCGCCCTGTGGAGGAGTAGAATAATAGCACGGTTGCGTTGTTGGGGGATTCAGGTTCACCACGTTTGAAGCTGAAGTATGTAACTTTTACATAAAGTTCGTAATCATGCAGATGCGATGCCTGTTCTTCTTTAAGAGGAGAATTTTGTTGGAAAATTCTGATGGTTAAATTCTGATTAAATTTGCTGTCCTCTGCAGCACAATTATGACCAAACTGTCCTGTAGATGTAGATACATGAGTCAAAAGCTGAAGAGAGTAGAAATTTATCTAATTGAGAAAATACAGACATGCCAAAGTCCTTCACTCTGTGTGTGTTTTGTCGTGACCCACCTGTCCTTTGAGTCTTTGAGTTTGCCGTCTGTCTGATCAGCACCACCTTGAGAGGAATCCCCGGCTTTGCGGTCTGAGAAAAGCAACATTAAGGAAATTATTATCACATGGACAACGTGGAAAAGGTAAGGTAGGGTAATTTTATTTATATAGCACATTTTCAGCAACAAGGCAATTCAAAGTGCTTTGACATAAGTTAGAGGAAATACAAATAAAATATTTCCAGCCTGTCTGCCTAAGGCTGGTAGACTGGCTGGACATATACAGGATTAACCAGAAAAGAAGCAAAGAAACTTGGAAGGAGCTGCAAAAAAAGAAAGAAAAGCAAAATAAGATTAAAAAGTACTCCACAATTTGTTGATTTGAGGTAATGAGTAGTTTCTCTAGATATCCAAGTTTGTTCTAATGGTTACACGTTAATTTATAATCACACAGGATTTTATGTGAAAGATAAAAAATTCACTGTTAGTTGAAAGGAACGTGGTGCATGCTTTTAAACATTTTTAAAGAACAAAATATCTGAAAATGTGATGTGGATTTGTATTCAGCCCCTTGTTCCAAAACCCCTAAATAAAATCTTGTACAACCTACTTTCATCATAAGTGACCTTACTACTAAATAAAATCCAATCTGTGTGTAATTTAATCTTTGAATAAATGGAGATGTACTGTGAAGGACTGCGCTGGAGAACACTGCTGAACAAACTGCGTCAAGAAGAAACGCAGCAGACAGGTCAGGGAGGAAAACATGGAGAAGATTAATGCAGGATTAGGTTATGAAAAAATATTCCAAGCTTTTAACATCTCACAGAGCTCTGATAAATCCTTTATCTGAAAATGGGACAAGTATGAAAATCTACGAAGATGTATGTGTCTACCTAAAGTGACAGGCTGGACATAGACGGGATTAACCAGAAAAGAAGCAAAGGAACTCGGAAGGAGCTGAAAAACTCACAGCGGAGATCGGAAAAGATCGATCAACAACTAATAGGCAAGCACTTTATAAATTTGGCCTATATTGAAGAGTAGCAGTAAAAATGCCATTGCTGAAACTGCACTGCTGCATAAGCTGCACTTTGCTAATATTAATGCAGCGGACGCAGCAAACATATGGAAGAATTATGTTTGATTAGATGAGACCAAGTCTGAAGTTTCTGGACAACCTGCAGAGCGGTATGTGTGACAGAAAACTAAACGTCACCCTGAACACGTTATCGGGTTTTTGGATGTTTTTCATCCAATCTGACTGAGCTGGAGATTTTTGACAAAGAGCAACGAGAAAAAAAAAAACAAACAAAAGAAAACTTTTATTGATTTTACTCAAAGGGGCTGAATACACATGAGCACCACATTTTTAAACCTTACACTAATATGCAGGGTTCCCCCAGAGTATTATAAGTCTGGCGGGCCACCAGGCTTTAATTGTGCCCCCACCAGGCTTAGCATTGCTTATTTATTTAAGGTTTTTTTTTTTAATGTTTGCATTTTTAAGACTTTCTAGTTGGTGTTCAGATATTTATTTTCTAATAACACATAATTATTAAGTGATATTTTCAAATTTCATGTCAACTTTAAACATTTTTTTAACTCAAAAAGATGACAGTGTGTAGGATGACCAACCACCGGGCTTAGCAAGTTTCTGGGGGAAACCTTGAATGTGCTTAGCAGAAATTTGAAAATAATTTTCCTTTCACCTTCCACTTAAGTGATACTTTATGATAGCCTCATACATGTTCACATCATAAAATGTTTAAATATGAAGAAATATGAAAAACCTTTCAGGGTTTGAATACTTCTTGCATATAGTTGCTCTTATTCATGTGAAAGCATGTTGCATTCCCAGTTTAGTTCTGTAATAATATTCTGTTTCTCAGAGTTCCTGGATAACTGAAGCAGGATAATCTGAAATGTTCTCTCGTAAGGTTCTCACTTTGGAAACTACTACATTTTTTTTGGTTCACATATTTTCCTAGTTATTAAAAATCTGATTTCTTATGATTAAAAAGAAGCACCAAAGTGTATTTTTTTCATCATCTTGGTGTGTACTGTATGCTGACTGACCACAAGAGGGCAGCAATAATAATTAAAAAGCACAGGAAGGATGCTCTCCGGGTTTATGGTGCATGTAACTTCAGGAATGCTCTGTCAAAAAACATAAAATATAAATTATGAACAGCGCATGACCTCACCTTCTTTGGACAAAGCCTCCAGGATGCTGCGGCAGGCTGTCGCCAGGTCAGCAATGGACTGCCACTCCTCATCTGTGGAATCTGTCGTCTCAGATAGAACTACAAGAAAAAATAAAATAAAATAAGAGGTGAAGATCTATCATCACACTATATGCAGCATTCTGTGTGACTGTGTTTAGGTGGGGGGTATATAGGACAGAAATGGGACTGCAGATGTCGCATGCATCTGTTGCCTCTGGTCTTGCACTGGCAAAAATCGGCCGCTAGGAGGCTGTGTTGCTTTGATGCTGGACCGCAGCTTGAGGCCAGATATCTCAAATTAGGAGCAGGGTGCTTTTGAGGGCATACATATAAAAGTTTTGATGTAAATGATTACTGGAAACCAAAACCAAGAAGGCGGAAGTAAGCTCAACTTAATTCAAATTTCTTTCAATTATGTGAGTAAACATTAAAACTGTTTGGGGTTTTTTGCCTTAAAAGGCTACAGTTGTTACATTTCACCTCTCAAGCACGTCTCGAATTTTATAATTGAGCTTAAAGTGGTGTTGGCGTATCTGAAAGTCCTCCAGACTTCCTGTTAACGAGCGTTCTGCGAAACAATGAGAGGAATCCGAGGAGAAGATGAGCAATCATGCTCTCATGGCTGCAGAATGAAGATCTCAGCAGAGGCAGAGCAGATGGTTCAGGAAGAGGGGTTCCTTGATTTGGGTGGGGAGTGGGCCCACCTGAAACTCCACCCCTCCCACCACCCATATGTCCCCCCTTTTATTCCTGCCTGTGGCGGAGCAGGGCAGCAGAGCAGGGGTGATATTAGATTAGTGGCATAGCCAGCAGCATGCGTGAAAGAGGAGGAACAAAGGACGCAGCAAGCACTGCAGGGGGGATAATGAAGAGAGGGATTTAAGGCAGGATGGGACTAAAAAAAGGAATTTAAGGGTCAAACCAGGCAGAGATGATTTGCAAACATGTGTAATCGTTCCATTTTGGCATCATTTGAGCTGCTGTGCCAGCTGCTGTCTTGTGATAAAGCTTTGTTTTGAACTTATAATCGAGTTCATAGTCTTTCTCAGCACATATTACTTTCTAAATTCACTCAAACTGATCATCCATTTTGCTGGAAACCCCCAAAAATATACAGAATAATGAAAACTGTGTCCTTATAGATTTGTTTTGTTTTTCTTTCATTCACACTTGAATGCTTCAGACCATTAAATAGATTTTATCAAACGTAAATAATGTGAGTAAAGAGCAGGAAATTATTTTATTCATTAAGAGAAAATGGCTAACCAAACTAACCTGGTCCAAATTGAAACAATAAAGCTTCCTCGTTTTCAAATCATCAATTCACCTGAAAGCTTTGTTAAATTTGACCAGCAGCCCAATTACAACCAGACCTAAAAAGCATTTAATAGAAATTATCTGACCACATGAAGTAGATTAATAGCAACACAATCCAAATAGTCTCAAGAACAGATGATAAAAAAAAGGTTACAGCACCATTTCTAACACTTTGGAACTCCAGCAAACCCCAATGAGAGCTAAAAAGGAGAAACACTGAAACAGCTGTGGACCTTCAGAAAAGTGGATCACCGGCCACTTGGGTCAACACCTCATCCAGGAGGTAAAACAATAACCCAAAACAGCGTCTAAAGTACTGCAGTTCTCACTTGGGAGGTCACAGTTCATGATTCAACAATAAGAAGGAGACTGGCGATAAATGCCGCACATGTTACAGTTCCAAGATGAAAACTGCTGCTGCTCGGCTCGCCTCACATTTGCAAAATAAAAAAAAGAAAAACATCTTGATGATCCCCAAAAAGTTTGGGAAGATGTTCTGTGGATGAACGAGGTTAAAACTGATAAACCTTTTTGGAACGTGTTTGTCCCTTTACATCTAACGCAGCATTTCAGAAAGATAACAGAGAGGCAGTGAAACATCGTGGTGGTGGTAGGAAGGTACCAGGCTGGTTTTGTTTCTTTCACGGCAACATGCCATAATTAATAGAAACATGAACTCTGCCCTCAAGCTTCACTGACATATTTTGACCTTAAAACAATTTGCGTTATGCTGACCAGAAGCAATACAATCAAATCCTTCTCTGAATTGCTCAAAAAAAGTCAATGAAGGTGTTGGAGTGGCCTAGTCAAAGTCTGGACTTGAGTCTGACTGAGATTCTTAAACTTTAATATGGCCGCACTAAAACAATCCTGCAGGTTTGTTGATTTGAAACATTTACACTTGACTAAAAAAAACAAACACTGCATTGTATTGAACAACCTTCATCAAGTTTTCAGATTATTTCTCAGAAATGAGAAAGCTCTTACTCTTGGTGATGGAGTTATGCAGACTGAGGGCTCGTGAGTTTCTTTCTGCTCGGTCTACGCTCGATAGCCGGGAAGATAACACGGACGAGTCACTCGCTGAAGCTTTGTCCTCGCCAAAGTCAATGGCCATGAACTAAATCAAGAAGCAGACAGAGGTCAAAGTTTACATCAAACGTGTTGAACAAGCGTCAGGGGAAAACGTAGCTCAGGTGTTGTGGTCGACCTGCTCGTCTTCTGGGGGAACTTTGGGCTTGACGGCCAGGATCAGGTCAGGCGTGGCGTCCCTCAGCTCCCCGATGTTCTCGTAGATGTGGCGTTTCTCCTTCATCATCACGTTGTCGTACACGTGTCTGTCCATCAGGCAGAAATGTAGCAGGAGAATACACAAAAGCAAATCTTTTGATCCAATCCACTGGTTAAAACCAAACCTAATCTCCAGGAGAGCTTAGGTTTTCAAGGATCAAAAATAGCATGCGATAAGTCCAGTCAAATCATTTTGGTTGTGCTTTAAAAGGGTGATAAAAATCTAACTCAATATGAAGAGAATCTAAAATTATCTGCGTGTTTCCTTTTTGCTGAGCTTCTTCTCCAGCAGCTGACAAGTTTGATTAAAGTAGTTAAACAGGCTGACACAGATTCTTTGATACTGAAGAGGATGGGAATTAGACCAGAGTGCAGGCGACGTAGATAAGTACTTCAATGAAAACAAAGGTGCTGGTGCGCTATTATCACATTTCACAATACGACTCAGTATTTTAAAATATCTGCAGCTCCTCTAAGCAAACTGCAGGTCCTTAGAGGCTTAAAGTTGATCTGCTTTATTCGTGAAAAAAACAGTTTTCTATTTGGGATCATCAAGGTTTCCCCCAGAAAACTTGTTAAGCCCGGTGGTTGGGTGCCAGGGCAGTCATTAATCCAGCACCCCGTCATGTTGTCGAGTTAAAATTGTTTTAAAGTTGACAGGAAATTGGAATATGTCACTTGATAATCATGTGTTATTAAAAGATTGGAAGATTAATACCTGAACACCAACTATAAAGTCTTAAAGTTTAAAAAAAAAACTTAAAAAAATAAATAAGAAATGCTTAGCCTGGTGGGGGCACAAGTAAAGCCTGGTGGCCCACCAGGCTTATAATCCACTGCGGGAAACCCTGGACCATGGTCCTCATGTGTCCAAGTTTCAATTATCCATCTTTTGGTTCAAGTTGAAGAATTAAAGTCGTTCAATTTTGGCTCTTATACAGCAAAAAAAAATGACTTGATTACGTTTTAAGCTAAGTAATGATTCACCAGATGATTGTCTGTAATGTAGTTTGAATTTTTTGTATTTCAGAACAGTAAAAAAATATTTCCTGTTTTACAAAACAAACATGAATATAGACCCAAGTTCAATTAAATCTTAATTGAAAAACTACTTTAAACGAAGTTTGATCACAATCTGTGGTTGATTTTAAAGCAGCTAAATTACACAAATGAAAGTATCAGATATCGTTTTCATAGTTTTAGTGAAGCTTACCCATCACAGGTGTCTGTGTAGGACAGCTGCTTCTCCAGAGAAACGCTGCGGGTGAGCTGAGAGATGCTGATCTCTTCGCTCTGATTGGCTGGCTGGTCCTGCAGAGACGTAGCCCTCAACAAAGGTAAGGTGGGAGGTGCGAGGAGCGGGCCGGGACTCTCCTCGTTTTGCTCCCCGCCGCCGTCCATCTTCAGCTCCTCCTCAGTGAACTCCTCGTCCTCCTCGTCGACCCTGTCCGCTTTCAGCTGCTCCTCCTCCACCTTCTGCTCCTGCTCCTCCCTCTCATCTTCCCTCTCATCCACCACCCAGGCCACTCCCGACTGGTCCTCGCCGGACTTGCACTCCGCATCCTTGATGGCTTTCTGATAGAGCTCAGAGAAACTTCTGCAAAGCAATAACAGACTGCGTGAGAACAAAGCTCCCGAGCTTTATTGCATTATGACTTACAAATTGAACAAAACGAAGGCAAAAGCAGAGCGTTTCCTGTGAGCCGCCTCTTTCTGCCACATAATTGTGATAATTTATGTTTTGTGTCTCAGAAGGAGCAATCCAGGGTTGAGTACATTAAATCTCTCTTGCCAGCTTTGTGACGTTATTTGGAGCTGTAAGCAGCAGAGATGTCTGGCTTGATAATGTCTTACTTTATCCCAACAACTCTGTTCACAGCTGTTTCTGCCGTCGCTCCGCTGTCAGTTAAGCAGAAACGTCCTGGTTACAGTCGGCCAGGCCGTGTCAGTGTGATTAAACATCATTAAAAAGGATTTACTGGTTGCTGGCCAGCTGACTAGAGACTGTCATTAGCAGCACAGAGAGCTGTGACCTATCTCTGACTCTTGTCTTTTTCTGGACCACCTTGTCCCACTAACTCCCTCCAACTCATTTGCTGCCTTGACCCCTGCAGTGTGGCCGCCTCCCAGATTCACAGTCTGTCTCTGATGGGTAGAAAGACTTCTGTCCAACCTGCGAGGTTTGCCGTTCTCATCCGGTGGGATGACGGTGATGTGGATCTTGTGTGCCATGCGGAGAAGCCTGCTTCTCTCCTCGGGGCTCAAGTGGACCAGGGAATGTCCGCACAGCCTCACCACGCGAGCCCACAGCTGCAGGCCTCCGCTCTCGGCGTAGCAGAACCTCTGCAGTTCTGTCACGAAGCCCTCCTCGTTCATGAGGAAGCCAGGCTGCCCCACTCCGTCCCGCAGCGGGGTGACCTCCAGCGCCTCGCAGCCCCGCGTCACCAGCTGAAGAACAACAGGACACGTGAATGAAAAACAGAGTTTTTGCACTATCATAATGTAAGAAATACAGTATAATGTTTAATGTTCCCATTTTGTCATATTGTAGCCACCAATTAACACTGGGGGAACTGCAGAAAGCTACAGCTCATGTATAAGAGTCTCCCAACAAAACAACATCAGTCATGCTTCCTGGAACAGGTTGGGTTAGGTCTATACGAATCATGTTAATTTAAACCTTTTGAACAAAATCATTCTCATATAATTAGATTTTAGTTTTTAGCTCCTTTCAGGATGAGCCGGGTCTCTTGTCGCTTTAAATCCAATTAAGCTGCTGATGGCCACGCCACCCAGTTTCATGTTTACACTCAGACATCATAATGGCTGGAAACGGATGCGCAATTATACAACTGTACATCTTTGAAAAACAAAAGTGGAGCCTACTGCACAACCAATAAGAACGTAGTAAGTGGTTTCTGCATAGCAAGTCAACAACAAAACACTTATCTTTTCCAGCAGCCATTGCACAATGGTAAAACCAACTGATCAAACATGCTGGAGCTACATAGGGGTTGTAGGTAACAGCGCAGTATGACTCAATGATTGAAAGGTTTTTGAAACGGCTCGTTTTTCAGACACCAAAAAACATTAACGCCTTGCCAAAAAATATGTGGATTTTTTTTTAAGAGCTTGGGCTATTCTTATAAACAGTTGAGATCCAAATGAAAGTAGGAAAACTCTAAAATGGAAAATTTGCATAATAAATTCTTCTTTAAATTGCTATGAAAACTTCATCATAGCACCACATACCTCAAGTCTTTGCACCACTTCTTTTATGTCCTCTGTCTGACTCTCCAACATGCTGATTAACACGGACTCCCCGCGCTCGTAGAAGATGTCCAAACACGGCCCCCCGTCCTTCGTTTCTGTCACCGCCTTCCATCCGATGACGTCTCGACAGGAGCAGTTGAACACCACCCTGCGACTGCCCCTCTCGATGAGCACCACCGACTCCGCCGACACCCCAAGCAGACAGGGGAACTTCTGCTGCTCACCGGCCTCCGAGTCATCTCTGCAGCTGACCATCACCGCCCACACCAGCGCTCCGGCGCTGTGCAGCTCAGCGCCTTTCGCGCCCTTCATCTTGTCTTTCCGCTTGCTCCCCAAAGAGAGGAGGGGGAACTTGGTGGAGGAGTCGATGGGAGTTGTGGTCACGTAGTTCTCCGCCAGATCCTTCAGGTATTCCTGCCGAGTGCGTGTGGCCATGGAGCGAAACTTCTCCGATTTCTCTGCAGCGTTCTCGGCGTTTACCACCTTCGCCAGGAGGAAGTCTCTGAAGGCAGGCGAGCGAGGGAACCGGGCGCCCCTGGGGAACAGGGGCCCAAATAACGGGATGTCTTTGGAGCGTGTCACAGCCACTCTGAAAAGAGAGAGAGAGAGGGAGAAAGAAATGAAAGTGTGTGAAATGTTCAGCAGAAACACTCAATCTATGTCCTGTTTGCAGTGTAGCTGTGTAATGCATGCTGCAGCGGCGGAGGAGGAGTGTTTTTTCCTGAGGCGCCTCACACCTTCAGTGATGTGACTATCACACCAATAGTAACAGCCAACTAAACAGTAACTCCCGGCACGGTGACAAAGAGTATAAATTTTCTCTTTTGCTCAAAATTCACTGTTTTTTGTGTATTATTGACACTTAAACCAGCTGTTATATAAAGAGCCTAAAAAGACACAACAATTTTTTCTCTGTCTGGCATTAAATTGACTAAACTATTCCAGTTTTAAGCTGGTTAGGATGTTACTTCCACTTGTAAGATGTCAAAATACTGTGAGAGATTTTTGTCTTGTTTAGTTTTTATACCCACATTTTTTTCATACAGAGATTTGGTTCCTGAGTGCATTTATAAACTTAAGTAATGGCTTCCAGCTGAGTGTCCATCCTGTCCACTTGGGCACAAGACTTGTTTCACTGTTGATAAAGACACAGCCAGCCTATATTAGCTGATGTCTGTTTTCCATAATGTCACACAGAAATGGTACATTTGAGGTGTTGCTGTAGAATCCATTCACAGGTGTGAATTCAATTAACTCAAATCGTGCGAGCAAATCAAGTCTTTGCATCATCGTCTGGCCTTTTCATAAATGTGTAATGGTAATCTTAATGAGTGTAAATGTGTATTTTTGAAGAAAATGCTAAAAATGTCTTTCATTCTTCTGTCATTGGAGAAATAGAGCTTATTTTGGATTATCTATTGAAACTGAAACAAAACATGCTTAATCTGAACTGGTTCATTCTCAAATTCTTTAAAAGGAGAAAGTGTTTCTGTAAATATCTTAACTCAATTGAAGTGTAAAACGTAAGGATGCACCATATGTCAGCGTTAACATCGCTAATGGCCCATGTTAGTCATTTTTTAATAAATTGTATCAGTAAAATGATAAGTAAAAATGGACCAGTATTTACAGCCAGTAATTGCTGCTCTTTATGTTTCAAGAGTTTTGGTCATGTGATAGTGATGCATCGAAGGATTATGGGGCGTTAATCTGAGGTACAGAATGGCAGCAATGTAGTCTGTTTTTTTTAAGTCCTTAAAAGGGTAAGTAAATGTATAAGATAAATATAAAATTGGTAAATATTGGTTATCAGTCAAAACGGCGATAATATCGGACATCGTATATCATCAGCCTAACATTTCTATATCGGTGAATCCTTCGTTAAAAGTATTAAAAAAGCGTATTCTGCCATTGCTCTGCAATAAACTGGTTGTTTACATGTAATATTGCTTGTTCCATAGGGTTGGATAATAGAAAACCTCTTTTGTTAGATATCAGAGACTGATGACAGGAGCAGAACAGCAGAAAGAATCACCTGTAGTAGGCGTGGTCGGTGCCGGGCTCGTGAACCTGAACGATGATGAAGACATGCTGGAAATGTGAGCGGATGGACTTCGGAGTGAAGGGCAGAGCGCCTGGCTCCTGGAACACGATCGTCACGATGTCATTTCCGATGTGTCGCTTCCTTAGCAGCTGATGATGAGACAAAAACCAGGACACAAAGAGTTAAACAAGGTCACCACACATCACTGGACAATCCTACTTTATTTTCCTAATCAAACATGTTGACATGATGTTTGTTTGGTGCAACAACCTGCTGGGTTCCTTTCTCAGTCAGAACAACACATCTTTAAGGGGATTTCTCCTTTTAGCTTGTTACTGCGGCACAGAGTCTCTTTCGCTGACTTATGCAACTTTGGCTGGGATGCAGTTTTCACAGTCTTCACAGATTTTGACTTTAAGTCCACACTGAGACTGATTTCAGCAGATTTTTGTTTTACAAGTGAAAGACTGTAGAAGTTTTAATTGTGTTTTACTTCCATTTTTATAGATTTAAGCCTTAAAATATGTGCTAGCACAAAAACACGCCCTTCAATATCACAGCTCATACATGTAAAGCCTGAGGGTTTTTGACATTGTGCTACAATACAAAAAAATAATGTCACTTTAAAAAAACATACTCATCCTCAATCAAACTCAATTTAGATTACATGTTTCTTTTCTATGTTCCTGTTAGATGTCAATGTAATGTTAATGAAAATAAAACAACCACTTCCTTGTTATTGCATGATTTGGGACCAAAACCTGCACCAACTTTCAACAAATGACAATATTTTGTATCCAATTATTATTTTGTTAATAAACTAAAAGCTTATATTATTCAATTAATGAGTAAATCATTCATGATTTACTTGTTTAAATCATGAATGTTTAAATCATGAATGAATGATATAAATAATATAAACATGATTTACTTATTTAAATCATGAATGCCTTAAAAAATTAGCAACTGTTTCAACATTTTTAAACAGTGCAGAACAACGTCTTCCTTTTTCTGACCTAAAAAAAATTATTTCACATTTATAAAGTCTCTCTCACTCTCTCTCTATATATATATTTTTATTTTTTTTTCTCTCTCTCTCTCTTTTTGCTTCCCTATTTATAATATATTCAGACAGCCTTGATCCGGTTTACGGGTTATTCTTTCAGCTGAGGAAGTAAATTTGTACTAATTTTGTACTTTGACCTCATAATTCACACACGTCACACGAGACGTTAATACTTCTGTACGTCTGTTTTAATGATTTATAAAATAAAAGGTATTTTATCAAAAAAATAAAATAAGATTTTATACTTTGAACACTAAGAATCTTAAAAGAAAACTTCAGTTTATTTCTAGATAAGGGTTACTTGCTAAAAACGGGGGATCTGAACAATATGGTTTTTTAACTTTTGAATACAAGCCTTCAATCTGTATGAGGATGACATTTCCAGTTCCTTTGTAAATGACAAGTTTAAACCACAGCCTGAACAGGAAGGAAGGACCGCTGAAAACGATGAAGGTGGGAGTGAAGAGTGGGGGGGTTTGTCATGTTTGTTTCAGTGAACAGAGGATTTTTCTGAAAGCAAGACAGTCTGAACAGAGAAGTGTAATGAAGGCTGCACAGATACTAATGCAATGCTGCAAACACAAAAAGGAGAAGTATGTGAGAGTAGTTCTGTGAAACCTAAAAGACTGGCAGGAAAAATTATGCTGCAACATGGAAAGGAGGAAGAAAAATGTACGCGTGCATCTCCATAAATTACAATATGATTGTAAAGTTTATTACACACAGTTGAATAGATTCAAACATTTATTTCTGCAAACTTTGATTACTTTGGCTTACAAGAATCCAAAATTTAGTTTCTACATGATATTTGAATTTAACCCAAGATCAATTTTAAGAAAGCTTTTTAATAGAGATGTCGGACGACTGAAAGTATGTCTACATGTTTTCCAACCGTACTTTTCTTCCCTTCCACTTAACTTTCCACTTCTGTGGTTTTCACTCGCTGTGAAGGATGTTGTTGACTACCTGCTGCTTCATGATTATGTCGGCCATAATATGGCATTTCTGTGATATAATCCCTTCGTCTATTAGTATCCTAATTTTTTCAACAACTGAATTTCAGTTTTTCATTCACAGTGAGACAAAATCCTCAACATGATCAGAAACACACACATAAATTAAACCCATCTAAATTAAATCATACACATGTCATGAATTATTGAAGCACATTAACCCTCGGATGATATTCTCATCTCACCTGCTGCGTGTTGTTGGCCGTGTAGGGCAGCATGGTCGAGACATGAAACATGATCTCGTAGTCCTGGTAACGCGTGTAGAGGGAATGCGTTCCAGTGGAGTCGGCTGCGTTTGCACAAAAACAGAGAAACAGACACGGAGAGGAATCAGTCACCATCTCCAAGTTGAAAGCACAAACTGTCGCGGCCCGGCTGAAATCTGAAGGGAATAAAGCTTGGAGATAATCAGCAGCGACTGCGCCGTTTCTCAGTCATTACTCAGATTACATGTGGTGAGATAGGAGTTATCTCAGGCTTTCAGTGGGACACTGATGCCCTTCGGATACCGGCACTGCGACAAAGTGAGATGCAGCTAATAGATGGAGTGGAGGGGGGCGAATGCAGCTCACTCTTGTTATCCAGCTGAGCTCGGTATTTCTCCCAGCCCTTCAGCCGCACCCGCTCTCCAAGCAGATCAAGGAACTCCTCAAACGCCGGCCCAGAGCTCTCGTTGTTGTACATGTCCTCCTCGGAGCTCTGACCGGCGCGGCAGTACATCACGCCGACCTTCCTCTGAAAGTTCAGCTGCACAAAAAGAGAGCGGTGCAAACATTTCAACACTGATTCATATTTACTTCTGTCATATTTTAAACCTCGGTTTGGAACTTTTATATCCAGGCGAAATAATGCTAGAAGCTCATTGATTAAATGTATATATCAGAGCTTTAAAATTTAAGTTTTAACCCTGTGTTAATCAAAATAAAATCCATATAGCATTTGGCACCAAATTTCTGCATGAAAATTGTTTTGTATTTCATAATTTAACAATGAATAGCTTAATAAATAAATAAATAAATAAATAAACGAAATTCACAACAGAGGTGTATGTAAACTTCTGACCTTGTATGTAGACTAAGACATGACAGAGTTTAGTCCAGGGGTGTCCAAACATTTAATGGGCAAAAATCCTCAACAAGAGTGTACTTGAGGGCCCAAAAAATAAATAAATAAATAATTCAAGCATAAAACTAAAATTTCATTTAACTTTTTACCCGCTCAACAGTAAACCAAGCATGAAATATTTTTAATTAAGCAAATAAAATAGATATTTTTGTGTAAATCTTTGTAAAACCTAAACTTTTGCCTTATTAAAAAAAAATAAGGCAGCTACATTACAAATTTATTTTGGGTTTGATTGAAGAAAACTGAACAAGATTTAATCTATTCTCAACGATAAAAAAAAATAATTTAGCTTACTCGTTTTTGAAAAAAATGACTGTATTCAGTAAATACAGTAAATATAAATACAGTAAAGTTTTAATTGTTAAAAGCAGATTTGGATGCTACAAAGTCTGCTTTAATATTTAATGGTCCTATTTACCATGAAATTAAAGTGAAATCTGAAAGCTTGGTTATTAAAACCCTTTATGGTCTGGGGTATATATGGTTGTTTTTGACAAATCTAGATTTTATCTTCATATTTCTTAATAGAAAGCATGAATATTGCTGGATTTTTCCAGCCCAATCTGAACTTTGTTAATTTACACTTATTTTTTTTCTTTTGGATATACTGTGATTGCATATTAGACCTTGTGTCACATAAAACATAAAACCCGAGTCACAAAATGTTACTTTTTTCACTGTGAAACCCACAAATATTCACAACAAATGGTTCTGATAACTTAGAATGACACCGCATACCGTAAATGTCTTATAATATGAATACTTATTGTGTTGTAGCTAACATTTTTATGGGAAGATTTTAATTTGTGGATCATATTTTTGTTGTAATTGGGAGGAAAAAAGGTCTCCATCTGCATCAACCACAAATTTTTATAATTTTGCAGCACAAAATCAGTCCAGCTCCACAAACGGCCCTGGTTTTGATATTCGATGCTAACTTTCAAAGCTCCGCAGCAGGGTCTGGTATCCCGGATGTGACGTCACTCACCCCCTGTTCGTCCAGCTTGAGCAGCGTGTCCCGGACCTTTGGGGAGTTGGAAGCCAGGCGGAGGCAGTGCAGGTTGAGCTCAGGCATGATAAACTCCAGCAGCCTCTTGGGGGACAGGCCCCTCGGGGTTGTGTGACGGGCGGCCGACGGCACGGACTCCTCCAGGATGGAGCCTCGAAGCGTCTTCATCTGAGCAGCGGATCCAGCAAGTCACTTTCACAAGCTCATAACCAGAAGAGAGGGGTGGAAGAAAGGGAAAGCTTTTTACCTCTGTGGTGCGGAAGATGATTCTGTAATTGTACTGAGCTCCGCTGGACCCCTCTTTCTCATCCCGGCGGAAGCTGATGGCCACAGGGCCGAGGCGGTCATCAATCCCAAAGAAGTTCTGGTGTTCTGGAAGAAAATCAAGAGAAATTGAAATATCACTTTTATTAAGGACAAAAAATACGAGTTGCAATGATGACTGAGGACAATATTAATAACTGAAAATTAAGCTCCTATAAGCATAAATTATCAAAAAAATATGTCAAATATGAAACCAGACGGTAAGAATGTTGTAGTTTAACTCTTCCAGTTCGAACGTGACGGCGACAACACAGCCAAATTTTAAACTTAGGACTCAATTAAACAACATACATTGAAAACTGCAGGCAGTAAAAATGCACGAAAGACACAAAACTTTATTAAATGGAAAAAGGGGTCAAACTTTTTATTTTGCACTCATTCTCATTCAGTACTTGTATCATCAGAAGACACTTCTGCTCATATTGTCTTGAATAAAAGCTAAATATTTAAACACACAGGCTAATTTTAGCAAGACCCGAGGGAGAGTATGTGCATCATGAATGAACATGGATGATATCAAAGTACTTTATTTATAAGGCTCTCTAAGAAAGAAACAACCGTTATTCATTAAGATGAGTGTACTGTTGTTGCGTTTTTCTCAGAAATATCCTGGTGCTGCTAGGTGCAAAATTATTCATATCCCTACCAGATTTAGGTTTAAAGTTGTGGTGAAGAATAGAGGAACAAACTTTATCGACAGACTAATACGGTTGGGCTTGTGGCCTTAATCAGGATTATTATGAAACACCAAAAGGTTTGTGGTTAAATAAAAAAAATATCCTACAGAAAAATGTCAAATGAATAAATCCCACAATCACTCATAAACAGGCTGACCAATCAGCATTCAAAGAACTAATGCTAGCTGAATGGCTAAACCTGAAACTAAACTTAATCACCTTAAATATCTAATAGTTTATTCTTAATAAGTAATATTCCACTATCATATTGGAATATTACTTCCAATATGACTGGAAGTAATATTAACTTGGAGTGACCCGGCTGCAGTCCCGACTGACAGAGTAGCAGCGGAGGGAGCCAAAGATTAGGGTGATGGCTAATAGGCCTTCCAATCTCAGAGAGTTGAGCAAACCTGCTGTATGTAAATGAAAAAAGATTTAAAAAATGTTTTCTTTACTCCTGATACTCTGTAAGCACCAATTTTTAATCTTTTGAGACATGGATACTTCATTTTCATTCAGAAATAAACTTCTTGGTCGAATGAAAAATAATTTGACATCAAGTTAATAATTTGGTGCAAACTCCACCTCTTTCATCTGTTCATCATTTTGACTAGTGATACTAATAATTGTGCAGAAAAGCCATTATTAGTACAACTAATACAATGATACTGTATACAGTATTGCTGATATGTTTTGTATAAATATTGGAGTAACTTAATCTCCTACCAAAAATAGGAAAAATCCCATGTTAAGACATAATCATTAACTAGACCACAAGTGATTATGTGATTAAGTAATTTAAAAAATAGTTGTCCAAGAAATGACTCAAGAATAAAAAAGTATTTGGTAAAAAGTCGACTCAAGTACTGAGTGACTGATCAAATTATTAATCATTTAATATTTAAAAATTACATTATCCGACAGATCAAAGTATAGAGTTATATGGAAATGTTGCTATTTTACAGACGAAAATGACAATAATTCATAAAAGCGACAAAGGAAATTACAAAAACAACGGGCCTTCGCAGCGCTTTCGCTGCTCGGGCCGAATTACAAAATCAGGCAAAATTAAATTTTTCAAAATCAGTTTTTTTCAATAAAAAACTGATGAAACTTAAACAAAAGCTGCAGGTGTGTGTCTGTGTCTGGTGAATTTTTTGATTAAAACATGTTTGTTTTTCATTCAGTGGGTAGAGAAGCCAGAAGATTTACACAAGTAAGAGTAGAGATACTTCATAATAAAATTAGTAAAAGTAAAAAGTACTATGCAGTAAAAATATTTTTAAGAGTAATTTTTTTTCCAAAAAATTTATATAATTGAGTAAATGTAACTATCCAACTCTGAATAGGGCATGAAATGTGTTTTTTAGGACAGATTTTTTGATGGCAGAATAATTAATGACATTAAAAGTTGATTTTTTTGGTCATGCTACTTCAACAACAGAAGATTTTTTTCACGATATTTTCCAGATCTTTTCTAGGGATAATAAATATATCTGCCTCTCATTGTTGCAGACTTCTGCATGTTGTTCTGCTTTTACTGATTTTGAATCCTGAATGAAACCAGACAAACGTAAAGCTCCCTCCCACCACAGTGCAGCGTCTCACTTACCTTTCAGGTTGAAATATTTGCGGTAGTAATGCGCTCCCAGGTCTGCGTGCTCTATGAAGTAGTTGCTTTTCCCCTGCAGCTGGATGTTGCTCTCCCTGGGCTCCTCCAGCACAGACACGGCGTCGTTGGGGGTCCGCAGGGTCGACCAGAGCTCCCTTCTGCCAGCCGACCGCCCCAGACCCACCTGCTCCTCGCCTCCCGTCTCGTTACGGAAGTGCGGACAGCTGAGCAGCAGCTCGTTATCGTTGCCGTCGCCTTCGTCCAGCAGAAGTGACTGCTCCTGGTCGTCTGCATTCCCTCCGCTGCCACCGCCCCCCTGTGCTGGTGAGGCAGGTGTGGACTGGGCGAGGGGGCGGAGCTGGGAGGCAGCCGACGCCCCTGAGGTGATGTTCTTCTTGCGACCGATGCTGTCCCTGTTTGTGGCGACCTCTGTGAGGTCGAACAGGATGCTCTGAACATCGTAGTGGGCAAAGTTCCTCACCCACGTGCCGCCTCCCAGGTGGTCGTATGTGCTGGGCTGAGGGATCTGAGGGGGCATAAGTTTGGACTTTTTACTAAGACCTTCAGGTTTGGGCGGTTTAGCGGGTTTCGGGGAGTCTCCACCAGACCTGGACAGATCTCGGAAGAATCCATCCGGCTCTGGAAGGTTGCCCTCCAGGCCTAAAAGCAGGAAAGGGTCTTTAAAGCGGAGAGCGTTTGGACTCAGGGGTCCGTGGTTCTCCCTGCTCGGGTCCTGGCCTTGAGTTTGTCTCTCCAGCGACGACAGGCTGCCGTACTCCCTGTGCAGATGCACACCTGAGTCTCCCTGAGGCCCCGTGCCCGCTTTCTCACCTGCTGCTCGGATTACTTTCCCTGACGTTTTCCCGGAGGAGTCCAAGTCTCCCAGGGTTACATCGCTGTTACTTCTTTGCATGATGTGGCCCCGCCCCACCGACCGCAGAGTCAACCCCACGCGGCTCGGAGTGAGGCTGCAGTCTGCATCGGCGCCATCGCCGGGCCTCCTGGGAGGCCACTCCACCACTCCCGCTTCCCGTTTGGGGTCAAAATTGACGGTGGCGAGGGGCGGGCGCATGTTCTGACGGCGGAACTTGCGAATGAAGAGGTCATCTGACTGCATGGTGCCTGAGGAATCAAATCTAATCTGACAATCTTCTCCCTGGAGCTTCCTGCCTAACTGTTCATCCAGGTGTCTGAGGTGCTGGTGTGAAACTGGGATGCTGAGTATGAAAATGGAAAATCCAGCTAAGTGAAAGCAACTATTATTTTCTCATTCACACCACTTAAGATGGATGAACTCTCTCGACCTCTGGGCTCTCATAGGGGCCTCTGTGGGACACCGCACTTTGTCAATGAGTTCTTGAGTGGGAATGATGAAGTCGGAAGGGAAACCGCACTGTTGGTCGCTGGACGGGTCCATCCACGTGTGCAGATGTGCATTTAGTTTGAGTTAAACATGCGAGGATCATCACTGGAGCCTGTCTCTATGCCCTCTGTATCGGAGAGGTGCTGCCTTTGTCAAGTGGTCAAACATGGCATCCCCTGGTGTGCACTGCCCAGCGCCTGCAGCCGTCATCCACAGACCACCTGTGTGGAAAAATATAGAAAAAAAGAATACTGTTTTAGCTTCAGACTCTTTATTATTAAGATGCTAGAGCGAAACGTTTACCACTGGATTTGCAAAAGTGTTTTCACCTCTCAAACTTTTTCACCTTATGTTGCAACCACAAACTTCAACGTATCTTATTGGGAATTATTTGATCGACCAACACAAAGCAGCACATAATTAAGTGGAAAACAAAACATTTTCTGATAAATGAAAACAGTCTGAAAAGTTGTGTGTGTCCCTTATTTCATCTTTCCTCTTCAATCTTTGGGGGGTATCTTTCCTGGCTTTCCTAGAGATAGAGACTGATTTTATCCCTCCTATTCTTTACAAAATAACTTATGGAGACTGTCTGTAAACATAAATTCTCAAGTCTTATCACAGATTTTCAATTTGATTTAGACCTAAACTTTGACTTGGTCATTCTTGCACATAATCTAAGCCCCTCTAGCTGCATGTTTGGAGTCGTTTTTCTGCTTTAATGTAAATGTCTGATATGGGGTTTGCAAGTCTGAGACATTTCTTCCTGGTCTTCCTTCTGTTTAGCTCCATCCACCTTGCTATCCCACTCATGATGCTGCCACCACCAAGTTCAACTATGAGGATGATGTTTTTACAACTATAGGCATAGTTAGTTATTCACCAGACCTCTTGTTTTGCATGTGGGCAATGGGTTTAATCTTCATTTTTAGCTTTTGGTAAACTACAAACTGGACTTCTTATAGCTTTATTTAACAAATCACCTCCATAAAGGAAAGTTTTTCCACCTCAACTGATGTCAACTCTGGGGGAGCTGCAGAGTTACCAGTCCTGCTTCTCCAATTAATGATCTCCCTACAGTTTTCCTGGATCTGTCTACATATTATTCAAAAAATATACACTTTTTTTGGCCTATCATATCCCAGGAAAATACACTGAAATGTATGTCAGTGATGTCACAAAATGTGGAAAAGGTTCTCGGGTTGTGAGTACTTTTGCAAGGCATTGACTATAGGAAATAACGCGGCACGAAGAGATTCCAGGAAGGCTTTATAAAAAAATAAACAAGCACCAGATCCTAACAATACACCAGCAGGCAGCCCTGACATGGGTTTTATTGTGGCGTAATACTCCGCTCCTCTGTTTTCTCATTATTATTCTTTCCTTTAGTCACTTTCCGCTCCAAAGTTTCCCTAAATAGTTCAAACTTAAAGCTGAGCACATGCTCACAATAGACCTTATTAAAACAGGGGAGGGGGCCCTTCCTGGCTCACTGACTGTCTGCCAGCACACGAGAAAAATAAGTGCAAGCCGCCTCGCTCACACACAAACAAACACGGCTGGCGTCTAACTCACCCACCAAATTCTAAAACAGCTCACACACTCATTCAAGGTCCACGTAGTTTTTGGTGCTTTTAATAGAGTCGTTTAAAAACCCACAAAATTGTGCTACAAGTCATAAAACCGTGAGCTTCCCTTTTTTATAAGTGGAACTAAACTCCGTAGAGGTTTTAATAGCAACTTACCCTAAAAATGGATTGTGAGTTCGGTAAAGATGAGCCTGCTTCTGTCATTATTTGTCACTCGAGCGCCGTCTTTAACCAGACTTACGTCAAGCAGCTCGAGCTGAAGCCTTTTGTCGCTGTCAGTAAGGTACAGGGCTTCTTCCTGTCTGACTTTTTCACATGCATCTTCCTCTCGCTTGCAGCCGTACAGAGCAGGTGCAGAGGTGCAGCGAAGCGACCAGCAAAAGCCTGACGCACACGCGTAACCTGCTGCGTCTCTATAGTCTGACAGAACGGCATGTCAGGGAGAAATCTTTTTAAATCACTTTACAGCTTCTATTTGAGAACTTTTATTTGTTTCAAGAAAGAAGGAAAGTCCCTTTAGGGTGATTAAGTAAACATAAGTCCTGACAAAATGTACAAATAAACTCACACACACAAAAAAATTCAACCAGTCAAGAGAGGAAGTCGCAAGAAATCTTTGCTTCCCTCCATGACTACTTAAACACTCTATTCATTTCCGCACAGTGAGAACGCATTGGTATTTGCTAATTTTTCAGTGAAAAGCCATTAAAGAAAGATGGTAGCTGGATGGATCCCAGTATCTGGAGGGCAGATTGGTTTCAAAACCAAATCGAGAAATGCCGAGTGCAAAGAGGGGGCCGATATCAGCGGAAATGCACTTGTAAACGCTTTGCTTGATCTCTTCGCAAGAAATGAATGACTAGCAGTTACGACACAGAGACAAGGCACCAACTTCAACACAGACTAATGCACAACTTTGGGAGGAAAGGAAAATGTTACACAAATAAAAATCTTGAGTATTTGGTGTGCATTTCTTCTCATTCCCTTCTCCCCTGACACACCAACACCTGGTGTAGCCGACTGTCTGGATTTATCTGCACTCTGCCTCCACGGGAATCACTTATGGCGTTGCACATTAAACTCAATACACTCCACTTCCAGCTCTGACCAGCTTCCCTGTCTCTGCTGAAGAAAAGCATCATCCCAGCATGATGATGCCACTACTGCGGCACCATGGGGACGGCTCTCTTTGAACTGAGCTCTTAAAACTAGTGACTGCACTGCCTCGCAAAATTATTCACCCCCCTTGAGCTTTTTCTTCATTTTGTCATGTTACAGCCACAGACTTTAGTCTACTTTAAAAGGATTTAATGACGTCACCAACACAAAATGAAGCACAATTGTCAAATGAGAGTAAAATAATTTAGGATTTTTCAAATTGAAAAGTGTAACACGCATTTCTGTTCATCCCCTTTCACTTTGGTACCCAAAAATAATATTCGGTGCAATGAATTGCATGGGTTGAGCCGAACCTATTAATCAGCCATTTCCTTTTGAGCTGGTTTTGGACATAAACAGATATTTAACACCCTACAAATGCCCAGGATGTACATTTTAAACTTTTAAAACAAAGCTTTAACCATGAAGAAGCATGACAGGTAAAATGAAAATGTGAATTTACTCGCATCATCCGCTCTGTAATTTTCCTCAATGCAACATAGAGCTGTAAAAATAAACTTTAAGCTTCAGTGTTTCTACTCATTACATCAGAGAAATAATAATACTTTTTTTTTTTTTACAAAAACCAATGAATTACACGGAATAACATTTTATTTGGGACCTTTTAGCTCATCCAGGTTTCTCTCACAAAGGGATTTCCTGTATTGTGTGGTTAGCCTTCTGACAGGCCAGCATTCGTTCACAGTGAAAGCTCTGTGCTCCAGCTATATGATGCCAACGCTTCTTACATTGAAAACCCGCTCATGTTTCTCACAAGGAGCTTTCAGACGTTTCTAAACAGCACTACCAGTGCAGACTCATGCAGTTTCTACCAGATTGTAATGATATGCTGCAGGATTGTGTGTGTTTTCACTGTGTTGTTAAAATCACCTGGGTTTGCAGCAGGTTTTTTCTTTGTTGCTCAGAAATCCCAGTTTGCCTTCATGTTATTCCAAAACAAAAACAGAAAGTCCAGTATTGGCCAGAAACAACCAACAACAGTGCCTTCACTAAACTGGGACACCATCAGCCTCCAACACTCGTGAACCGGGGTTTGTCTGAAGCGACGCTTCTTTGTGGTTTCTGCTGCACCACGGATTCATAATGACCAATCAGGTTCATAGCTGATGACATCAGAGTCGGTGACCTCAGCCTGATTTAGCTGGAGTCATTACGAATGACACGAACAATAAGAAAAGAAAATGATGGTCAAAGAGATATTATAATCTTGTATTTTAGTGACAGAGAAATCTTTGGTTCCACCCGTAACAAGTCTGAAGCAGCAGGTTATAATTTTGTAATGTTGTTGAATAAGTTTATGGCTTCAGTAAGTCGCTGATTCAAACCTTTTTTAATTTGCTTGTGTTGACAGATTGGCCTTAAAGCCTCTCTTCAATTTGCCTCATGGATGTTTGCCAGACAAAAATAAAAGTATGGGGTACAAATTCCTTTCAACGTCGTTTTTGCCAAATTTCTCTTAGGTTTCAACAAAAAAATATATATTTAAGTCCTCTTTTTACCAAATAAAAACTGGGCAAGGTTAAAACAAAATATCTGTGCGAGCGTTAAAGCCAGAGAGTGAAACAGATCTTTTGACATAGTAATGTCTATGTCAAGAATAATTAAGTTGTATCTTCCAAGCTTAAGCTTTTAAACCAACATTAAATCGACAGACACAGGACTTTAGGTGACTATCACCTACACAGATAAAAGTGTGAACAATGAAAGAAAAGATATTTGTTTTTTGGATATATCCAGATTCCGTATGGTCTACTTTTATATCCCAGTTTTAAAATTTTTTGGTTTCAGATTTTTCTAGTTAATACTCACATATTTGAATCTGTAGTGTTCAATTTAGCATGTGTAGGCGTTAGATTTAAATAACTGTAGAACCTGGTGAAGACCATGTCACTTACAGACAATCTTCACTTTGTTTTTACCATGCAAGTGTTTCTCAGAAACCCAAACGAAACTGAACTGTGTGGTGTAGAGTAATGATTCTCCTGGACGGTTTAGATGCGTCTCTGCTCCAAAACGCCAGAATTAAACCACTGGACTACTTCCTCAGTTCAATCATTAATATAAAATTTTGTGTTGAAGAGGCAAAACATCAAGAATCAAAGCTGAAAAAGAAACAGCTGTAGAGAAAGTGCATCGTTAATCAACAAACAACAAATCTTTGGAAAAATAAACTCCTTAAGTACATGAAATAAATATGAAAAATTTGGTAAAACGTTTGATTTTATAAACACGTCTCACCGTTGCTTGTAGACTTAGAATTAAGAAGTCAAATTGTTTTATAAATCATCAGATAGATTTGCTTGAAAAACGTGTTTTAGTTCCTGAAACTAATCTAAAAAGCGACATAAGAGAGAATCCTGGCTGCTGTGTTCTGTGTTACTTTGGAAAGAAATAATGATAAATTACTTTCTATATATTTAACAAGCAAATCATTCATCTGCTCACCTTCAGTAAGATGCGAGGCCTTCGATTAGATCTTCATTGATCTCGAGCAGCATTTAACACAAAAATAACTCTTTAACTAACCAGAACTTGTCACTGAACAAGTAGTGTGCCAGCTGTAGAGACGTTTGAGATATACCTGACCCAGAAGTACAAAGAGGAAGTGAAAGGTTTTGTCACTGCCCCCTTAGGTTTCTGCTCATCTTTAATGGCAGCCTAGACTGGGTAATTCAGCTGAATTTCCCAGCTGCATGTACCAGAGTATCTTCTGAAATGACACAGAAATGTCCTGAATTGCTTCCTCTGATAAAATGTTTTTAGCTTGGTTTTGTCTTTCAGCTACACCCCCGAAAAAAAACAGAGAAACAAATTTGCTACTAACCCAAATCGTGCTACTAAAGGTTGTTTTTGTGTTTTGTCTTTTAAGATAAAAGTACAAATATAACCAGACATATGATATTTTTAAGTGTAGATGTTCCTTTCTGATAATGAGATCAGATAAACACGTAAAGCTTTAGTGCAATGATTAAATAACGCATTTGAATGCGACCTGTTCTGATCACATCTTTAAATGCATTTATTTTGTGTTTGTGCACCTACTAGACCTGATCTGAATCTTGGCCACTGCATTCTTTAAAATTCATCAACCAGTGCACAAAAAAGACGAAACCAGTCTCTTCACAACACTCTGGGTTTAAAAAAAAACAAACTGGCTTCTCAAAAACACGACGTAATATCATATGAAATTCTTCACTCTTGCGTACAGATCTCATCAGTCACTCCTGATGCTTGTGCGCTGAACTAAAAAAGAAGCCTGTGCACGATCTGCAGATATCTACTTCCTCTGAATACAGCTGCAGGCTACAAGTACACATGGCTGACATCATCATTGTGGCAGAGTTGAGTCAGTTTCTAATAAAAGTACACGCTGCTGAAACTGTGACCCACTGTCCACGCAGAGCGATGCCAGTGAGAAACACAATCGATCCCTCTTTCCCTTTCTACAAAGACGCAAATTCTTCCTTGCTGCGATTAGCGCGCACACATGATTTTCTCTCATGAAGATATGGTCAATCCATTGAGACAAAATATGCAAGTTTCCTCCTCCGACAGAACCACATTAATTCAATCTGTTCATCATCTTCACCTGCTGAATTCGTTTTAGGGTTGGCGGGGTTAATCGATGGGCGAAAATCTGAGCCCACCCTGGACGGGTCGCAGATCATCACAGAGCGATCTGAAACACGAACACCAACTCTCTGCACGCATCAAGAGAATCGATGAGTCTCCGATTAACTTGTGGGAGGAAACCCGAAAGGGAACATGCAGAGAAAAAAAACCTGGGATTTGAACCCACAACTTTCTTCTTGTGCAGCAGCAGCAGCACAAAGCCTTGCCCTGCCATGACACTCAAATATGTGCCACATATAATTCTGGTGGACAATATTTTGAATCTTTAAGTTTACTTTGTCTGTCCAAGGATCTTTGACAAAGCCAGCTACTGAGGCGACTAATTTACCCAGGAAGATAATAAATTTGACTAAATTGCATGACTGCATTCGTCCACAGGTTGGAAATGTTTTGCTGAAAATGTTACGATTTGTAATCTTTTTTAGAAACTTGGACATTCATTATTATTCAGTGCCTTTTCAGTGACTTATACACACCTTCTGATAACATAACCGAATACAGTCACTGTATTTAGAGGAAGTGTTTGACTGTCTGCAATAGAAGCATCTGTTTGTGAAGGCTGCTAATTATGATGAATTAAAAGCAACAAACGCAGTTAGTCCTTCGCTGGTTTCTTTTTGCCATGCCCTTCACGCTGTCCAGGATTTTTCTTAAAGACATTGACAGCTGGAATATATAGAGAGAGGCTGCTGCTAGCTGTCCTGTGTAGCTCAGATCATGCTAACAGGGCTGGGCTCTGTCCCTGGGAAACTTAATAATGAATGAATGAAGGCAGCAGCTTTAAATCCTGCAACTCAGAATGGAAAACCCAGAAGACAGATAGGATCTAAATGTTGTTTTCCAATGTTTGAGGCCCATAAGGAAGAATGATTTCTTCTCAGATCTGAGCATTATAATAGAGAGACCCATCCATTCATTCCACTCAGGGCAACTTGGTATCAAAATGAGATGAGATTATTCTTTATTTTTGAGTGTAAAATAATTAAAAAGTATATAAATAAAGCATAAAAGTATTGGCACTGAGTATCTGAATAGTATAAGGCCCAAAAGTCAAAAGGTGTATTAAAATAATCTGTTTTCTCTCAGAGAAACTAAGATTTTGATTAGAGTTTAAAAAAAACTCTTGTTTTCTTTGACAGAAATATGTTTGTATTAAATTAAACTGTAACTAAACTGGAGTTATTCCTTACTTGTTGGATCAGACATGCAAATGATTACATATTAGTTTGAGTTGGATAATTTTGAATGATTTTGAAGAGAATATAAATTATGCAACGCATGATATAATGATAGCAGCCTGTCTCCAGCCGTCAGTGGATGTTTCTTTATAAGACGATTGTGAAATATTTAAAGTGAAACACATTTGTTGAACCTTAGAAACTGATTCACAAAAACTGAACTTCTTTCTCATTTTGTAAGATTACCACCAAAGATTCTGTGGATTAAATTGATATTTTGTGTGTGAAACCAACAGAAAGTCACACAAATTGGTCAAGCCTGTTTTTTTGACAACGTAATAAATCTGAAAAGTGTGGCTGCCTTTTAGTCTGATTCAGCGCAACCAATTAATCATCCAATTAGTAGACACAGTTCACCTGTGTACTTTAATCTCAGGATAAATCCATCTGATCTGTGGCGGCTTCAGGGGTTTGTTGGAGAGAATCAGGGAACAAACAACAAAAACCTGAATTTCTGTTTAGATTTAGATCCAATATTACTCAGAGTCTGGAGACTGAATGCAGCAAAATGCGACTCTACAAAGTAAAGCCTGAGGGGGGTTTAATACAGGTGAATACTTCATTAGGCTATCACATTCAACAATTTGATGTTTCTGCTTTTCACAAGACAAAATGTGGAAAAGTTCAAAGGATATAAATACTTCTGCAAGGTACTGTATTCTTCTTCTTGGTGAAATGGGGTGCCATTTCCGAAAATGAAATCTATTTTTACACACATCTGGATCTTAATTATTAGATTGTGCCTCTTTCCCTTCTACCACCCTGCCTTTGTTCTTCTTGCTCCTGATTCATTTTGAAGGCCACTGCTGACCACTGCTAACTGATGACAGCAAGTACCGCTTCCACACTAAGCCTCGGACAAGGTTAACGAGGCTCTGGAGTGAAACGGACACAGGCGGATGTCACAGGAGAACAGAGTCAAACATGCACCGTTTTGGGGAAGTCATGGCCGCCTGACTTCGTCTGTGCCTGCTCATGCAAGTCTGTGTCCTGTGAAACAGGAAGAGATGAGTGACTTTTGAACCCTCAAAGGATGGATGTCGTCATCCTCCCTGCACAACACTTCCACAACTTCAGGAGTCCAACGCTGGAGTGTAAATGAGCAGATTGTCTTACATTCATTCTCTCTACCATGTTGTATAATAAAATTTAATCCTCATGGAAACATTTGGTTTGTTGAAAGGTAAAAACAAAACAAAAAAAAACAAAACAAAAAAAAATCGATGGCTTATGGAGAAAACGGTAAAGCTTTACTGATTTGCGTCACCTCTTTGCAGCCAATAGATGCAAAGAGTTGCATCTCTTTGCAAAACTTTTACCAACTAAAAGTTTGGTAAAAGTTTTGCTTTTTCCAACTAATAACAGTTTAGTTATGTCACACCAGGTTGGAGCGGTTGTTCTGACCTCATCCTGAGTTGGGAAACATCGCTTTCCTGCGCATACAACATTAAGTGTGACATCAACATGTGGTAACGCCGCCATAACTTCTGCTTTAATTCTAACTTAAAACAAACAAAAAAGTAACCTGAAGAGGACAGTGGCATCTTGTGTCACTGTCTATCATAGTTAAAAGCTGCCTTGACCACAAGGTCTGAATCAATTCCTAACAATGATTGATTTTTGGGAAATTTAATGCCGGGCTCAGTTATTGATCGCACACAACCCTGCAACATCTGGGATCAGGTTGCGTTCCTGCTCTGCCTCTGAGTGTGTGACATTAAACTGCAGCAGATGAAATGCTTTTAGGGGAGTAAATGTGTATTAATGTGGCTGGATGTGATTCAGAAAATGAGTTCACTCTAATGCCCAACATTTTCTCACGGCATCTTCCATCTTCTCTGCTGAAACACTCCTCTTCCCTCCCCTCCCCTCCCAGCACCACCACACTGCGGACAGCTAACTGGGCCAAATCCAGAGGCTCCTAAGTGCTGCGCTCTCTCCTTTTTTGTCAAGTGATTTATCTCTCTCTTTTTAATTCAAGCTGTTTTGGAAAATGTCAGTTTGAGCTATCGATCCCTGCAGACACGTAATCTCTGGCAAATAATGCTCAACTGCCTGACAAGGAGATAACTGTCGAAGTGATGAACACCACAGCAGACTTTGGAGAATCTCAGAGAAATCTGTGGTGTGTTTGCTCTTGTTAGCAATAATCCTTCACGCGACAAATATTTGTCAAAGAAGGGCCTGCAATATGTGTTGCTGCTGGTAGAACATGTGGGCTGGTTTGTGGTGGCTGGTGCAGGAGAACGTTGTACCTGAATAGCTTGTAAGGCTATCCGGTCCTTGTATGTCCAAATAAAAGCAGAGTCCACATTCTTGGAACAAAGTCAAGCTTCTTCCCTGTGCATGTTGGACTCCATCAGGGCTGCTCCTATGTCATTAATCTTGTTTGTGGTGTTCATGGATAAGATCTCAGTCACAGGCAGAAGGGTCAGTAACCTCAGGGTCTCAGCTTTTAGGAGACGGTGGGGTTCTGTTGGAAACTCCAGGCAATGACTGAAAGTGTGAGTGTAAAGAGGCTGAGATAAAAGTCAGCTCTTTTAAATCTGTTCTTAAACAGGAAAAAGATGGACTGCTCCCTCCAGGTCAGGGGGTCGGTTCCTGCTTCAAGTGGAGAAGTTCAAGTATCTTGGTGACTTGAACTTCATAAGTAACAGTATGTTAGAGAGGACGATGGACAGATAGATCAGGCTTTGTCTGTTGCTGCAACCGAAGAAAGAAGAGCCTTGATTTACTTCCAATCCTAACCCGTTTATGAGATGTGGATTATAATTTAAAAAACAAAATCCATTGGACACGCTGCCGAAATTCGCTTCCTTCACAGAAAACATAGCCTTCTGATCTCACCGCTGAACTAACAACACGTTTTAGTTTGGTCTAAATTAGAGAAGTACATAACGATGATTCTTAATTGTCATTGTTTTCAATAAGAAACAACATGACAGGTTATAACATTTCAGGTGCCATGCATTCAAACTCTTTCCGGATGGACTAGCCAGCTCTGCATTGGCCACACCTGATATAGAGATTAGCATCTGAGATGCTGAGGCGTAGGAGGAACGGTAGGGACATAGAGGATGATTCAAAAAGGACAGGAATTGTTACAACACTCAAAACTAACTATAATAAATGATAAATAATAATCAGGTTGTTTTTGTCTCAGTTTTTCCTTCCATAACAACTGAACGCTTGATGGATTACAATGAAAGCTCAATGCTCTATACACAAACTAGTTCAGGTGGTCAAGTATTTGGTGAATTATTCAGAAAATAGGTCAGGCTGCACTCCTGTTGGAGTCACTTCAAGCAATTTGTATGTGGAGGTGAGGAAATCTTGAATAATCCAGCTAAAATGTCTGCCCAGCTAATCATGAATTTAGGTAAAATCATTAAGCCAATACACCACTACTACTACTCAAATACTGCAAAACCTGAGAAGAATTATCATTACATTTGGGACACAAAGCAGTTGTGTTGCTAATACCAGAGAATATTTCAGTATCAGAAGTATAGAAAGGTCACCCTGGAACATGATTTAATTAAAGCTGCCTTTAATATGTCATTCAAACCAAGGCAGATACACAATGGTGCAATTGCCTATAGGAGCATCCAGATTCTGCTACTTCTCCACACCAAATATAACTACCTAAGGTAGTTTAGGTACCTGATCTTCCACTTTGGGGTATTTGAAGGTTTTGCAGGATTGTCCCTGGACTTTCAGGAGGGACTATATAACCCTTCAGGCCTTTGGATCTTCCTTAAGATTTCCTCCAGACTGAATATGAGGCTGTTGTTAGGGATGCCTGGGTTTCCCACGCTGAATCTGTTATCTTCACCTGTTAGCCATGTTTGGATAGATGAATCAAAACTGATTGAATTACTTCCACAGAAAGATTTACAGAAGCTTGATAATGACGCATTAATTTGAAACAGGCACGTTAAAGTGGGGAACATCTAAAACATTGAGACTATTCTATTCCCCTAATTAAAAATGCAGCAGTTTATTATTCCTCTCAAATAAAACAATTTCCAAAGGATTTTGTTTCTTTTTAAGCATGTTATCGCTGGTGTCGTTTCAGAGAAGGGTGTTAATGTCCTAAAAAAGCAGTCTGCTGTGATTGTTATATGTTGAGGTCCCGACTTCTGTTTGGCTCCTAAGTATAACTTGACATTAAGACTTCTGACTAATACATTATTCATACGGCTGGACGAAAGAGGGCGAGGGTTACTGTCAGATTAATAATTCATGAGCTGGATGGAGCTGATTTGTTATGATTTATATCTAAGTCTGCAGTGGACGTCTCAGAGGATCTCGTGTGTTACAGTAAAACCTGTCTCTGTAAAGGTCACTTTCCGTGTGACGTTGGTCTGTGTCTGGTGCAGTTTCACTTCTTCTTTTGTCTGCCTTTTTGGAAAGAAACAGTTACGCTACAGAATAGTCAGAGCAACTTATACTGTCCCTTATTGAAGCATTCGTACCTTGTAAACCATACGAAATAACAGCAACAATCCCCAATTAGTTTTATCGGGATTTTACATACACAGAACAGAGCAAAATTGAGAAATACGAGGAAAGATAACATCTGAATAATAGGCAATTTAGACCAAAACGCAACCTTTCGACCTCTATGCAAAACAGAAAACAAACACTGTTCATAACCCTGAACATACCATCCTGACTGACAGTGAAGCCTTGGTAGATGCAGCATTGTGTTTTGGGGATGTCAATCTTGTTAGAAGCTGCAAAAAAACTGGACATCAACGTGCTAGACTGGCCTAGTCAAAGTCTAGACCTAAATTCAATTGAAAATCTGTTCATGCTGCACCTAATCTGTCCTACATTAAACTGTTTTGCATCAAAGAACGAGCAAATAGTTCAGTCTGAGTGGAAAGTTTAGAAAGCCTTTAGGGAATAGCATTGTATTTATTAAAATGCAACTTCCTCTTCAAGCCATTAGTGGTTATTTCTGAGCTAGTCCTGACCTACCATGCGTGCCGTTCAGAAGGCACCAAACTCGAACTATTGTCTGACATGTTACTTGCTGCTACTTCCTGTGCATCTGAAAATACACCTTGTGGGTAGATCATGAGCGCGGCTGAGCAGGCGGAGAGATTGAGGGCTGGAGCGTAGCTGAAAAGTGTTTCTGTGTGCGTTTGGTGACTCGTCCGAGCCTCGTATCTGTGGCTCACTGTCCCCACAGAGGCAGGAAGAGCAGCTGTCCTGCTGCGGCCACTCTCTGCATGCATGTGTGTGTTGGCGGGCGTTTGTGACCCTCGAGCTTCATGACTGTAGCTATTATGTTGTGCTCAACGCCTCACTGTTGCTCCAACATCATCTGTGCGAACCCAAAAGAGATTGCTCAATATTGCCTAAACAGCACACTGAAGCGTTTTGAATCCACCTTGTCTGCTTTCAGAGGAAGAGAGGCTGACCTCCTCCGCTTCCTCAAAGTCTCTGTCGAGCACTGAAATGCAGCCGAGCGTACGCGGGACAGCTGCACGGCCAACACATCTCCATTTGTCGCTTATGTTCTTTGTTTACCAGCAAGCCGAACTAAAAACCGTCGTTGCTTCCTTTAAATGAGTGTTGATTATGAGTAAAGGTATCAGCTAAGAGGGGTCGCTCCGTAATGGCTGCCATTTAACTTACAAGCTACATTGGTTCCATCCATGTCCATTATAAGCTCAGTGTTTATTTGCTTCTCCAAATAATGGCTCTCATTATTTGGAGAAACAGATTGATGTGTCCTGCTGGATTTGGTGGCACTGGCATCACTCTAGGTTATTCCTTCTGCTTTTACAGCGAGGAGAGGAAATAACAGCTTTTCTTCTAACTATACAACTTTAAATGTTTTACAAGAGGAATTATGATTGGGCGTTTGAGCTATGGAGGTTTTTTTTAAAAAAAACCTTAGAGAAGCCATCAGAAATCAAGCAAGCTTGGAAAAAATTTGCAGAACTAGCAAAACAAATAAAAAATTACTCACCTGCATCTGAGGAAAAATCCCAAATCTAAACTGTTTATATGAGTTAATGTGACAAACACATGCTGCAGCAGCTCACTTCTCCTAGCCTTGTGTCAATTGTATCAGCATTACTGCACCTTTTGACCTAGACAAAAAAAAAAGCACCGATCTGTTAACTGGTGACGCAAATGGCGGCTGACTTTTTGCAGCTTTGCTGTGATGGAACATGTGCATACAAGGAACATGTTCTGCACATCTGTGGTTTTCACATCTGTGTCAGTCTGAGGTATCTGCACACGAATAGAAAAAGAAGGAAGCAATAGTACCTGTATGCATGGCTCAAACCTGTCTGTATGTTTAGTTCACTTATTAGTTCTGTGTTAATGAAAATGACTGAAAAAAAGGGGAAGTGAAACAGAGCTGAAATTCAGAAGCAAAAACAAGAAACCAAAACAGTCCCTCTTCCCCCTGTATGTCACCAAGCTTACATCTCTGTCAGTGTGCTGAGTGTGGTCACCGCTTGGCCTTCGTAATAGGACAGAGGACAGAACACGTACAGTCTGAAACCGCTCTCACTTCTTTATTAGAAACGCCTTTTTACGTGCAAATGAAACAGTCTGAGAGAGCAACTTCCTCCTCCACGCTCGTGAGAAGGGGCCGTTCGACGTGAAACAAACGCAGTGACGATCGTTCATATTTCGCACATTGCTCCCAGAATAGCAAGCTCTGTGAGAGTATTTTTAAACTGCGATCGGAATGGCATGCCTTCTGCCTTTTTTCAATCATCATCGACCACATATTATGATAGAGTGACGTGGCGCCTGGATGAATGGCTGGTCCCGGTTTGCTTTCAGTAGCTCTCAATGCCCCTGAGTGCACTTCTTCAGTAATAACGGCGAGAACAATGACAAAGAGCCACTGCACCACGAAATGGCTTAACGTGTGTATGACACTGCTGAGCGGGATGTAGGGACAGCGTGAATATATTTGGTTTGCATCAGATTCTTACATAAAAATTTAAAAAAACCAATATTTTATTACGTCAGGGTTTGTCTCTAAAAACTGAACTATGTAAACAGCAACTAAAGTGACTTAAAAAGGTTTTACATTCCTTGATTATGTTTAAAATATTTAACAGTAGAAGGGCAGTGACATAAATTACTAACAGAAGATGAAAGATTCCAGATATGTATTTGCTGATTTGGTGAAAACCATGTATTGTTTTTTTTTCTGCTTTAGATTACAAACAAATATATTGAAGCTTGTGGTTGTGATGTGACAAAATGTCAAAAGGTATAAGGGCTATAAAGACTTTTGCAAGAGTCTGTATCTTAATAACTGAAATAGTTATAAAGGGCCATTTAAAGGTGCAGTATTATTATTATTTAAAAGAATATATGATTTTACATTTTTTGTTAAAACTGTCAACATGTTGCAAAAGTATGAGGCAAATAATTTGTGAAATAAAAATAAAATTGTTTCTCTCCCATTTCCCTGTGGCTCTACTGCCATCGCTCAGTCAGAAACAACCAATCAGAACCAGGAGGAGGGTCTCAGCGCTGTCCATTAAGATTGTGTATGTGCTTGCTCTGTGCTGGTACAGCTCCTTTCACACAATGGAGCCTGAATGCTCAAGCTAGTTAGCATGGACATCTATAAACTGTTTTTCTGTAATGTTAAGTTGTTTTTACACGATTAGCACAACATTACACGAGCATGATTGACAGCGCTAAGACACTCCTCCTGGCTGTGATTGGTTGTTTCTGACCAAGCGGTGTATTTCTGCAGATGGCAGCAGAACCCCAGGGAAGAGGCAGAGGAGCTATTGCAACATAGTGACACCTTTAACAAATATGCAAAATATACTGTAGATTTTTTTGATAAAACTTACCTATTGCAGTTTTAACAACAATAATTATGCAAATCAAACACAATTGACCAGTTTGTCTTCTCATTCCTGAGCCAGACTAAAATGGTTGACAGATTATTTTTCCAGTGTTAAGTCAGTGGCTGTTCCTCCAATGTGTAAGTTAGAAAAGTCTAAACATTTTGTCTTGCGCATACAATGAGGCTTGTAAAATCCATAAGGGACATTTTAATAGAAAAAGCATCAAGATGGTTATTTTGAAAAGCACAGGACTCCACAAATAATAAAATGGCTGCAGCTGAGAAGATATTTATCATACTTCTTAATCTCTTAATCTCCAGGTGACCCTGAACATCACGGCGCCTTCACCTACACTTAATGTTTCTTTCCGCTACATGTTATTTAGGAGGAAAAAAACGATTTCCAAAGGACCAGTGGCGCATTGAGGCCAGGTAAGAGCGTAGAGAACAGGCTGAGAGGATTCACCCAGCAGCTCGTATCGGAGGCATCCTGCCATCCGATGAGGGGGAGGCTCAGCTTGTCAAGCTGCCTTCCTCACTGTGAGCCCCTGCAGGGAGCCTGGCAGGGCGTAGTCACACAAAAAAAACTCCTAAAAAAACACGGATGATATAATGCTGACTCAGCCCAGAGCAAAATCTGCCTAGTAACGTCCAGATATTTAAATCCTACATGATAATCTTGTGCAGCACAAACTGAAAGCAGACAACTGTGTAGGTTGTAGAAGCCTGGAAAGCAAAAAAAAAAAAAGCAGAAATTTGGCTGGTAGATTTTGTTTTTGACCCACAGCAAAATATCCCAGATACCAGCAAACACCCACTCATTATGGTTCTTTTTATTGATTTAAGTCTGATATATTATCCTTTTTTAACTCCAGTTATTTATGTTACTTGATATTTATGTGTTAATGTAATCTCATTTTCCCCCTTTTAATGGGTTTACTTCTTTTTACCAAGCTTTAGATATCATACATTTATTTAAATTTCTTCTTTTTTTAGTTTTGCATGTTTTGTTTGCCTTTTATTCTCCACTTTTATCAAATTGTCAGGCTTCCCCCATCACAGATAGAGGTATTTCTTTGTTTGCTATTGCCATTTCAACACTTTATGTTTTACTCTGAAATCTCTCTGGGGAAAAGTGCTTCAGAAATAAAGACTGACTAGCAAAAAAATTGTAATTTTGCTCTGGTAAAAATAGTATTTACTTTCATTTAAATCTCATATTGACTGTATAAAATCTCGGCCAACAGATGCAACATGTACGGTATATCTGGAAGATGAAACACAAATGGAAAAGTACGTGAAAAAAGAAGTACATCCCCACACACCACTGACATTTGTGAGGAAAAAACTCAACACATCTAAATGGATTCAGGGGAATTCACGCTTGATTCAGGAGTTGAAAGGTCAATCGAAGAGACCAAATCATCAACTCTCCACCATCATTTTTAAGAGCTGCCTGATTTTTCTGCTGATTGGTAGTTTGGTTTTATACTGTCATATTCTTCTCAGAAAGAAGTAACTTTCTCTTGGAAATCCTTTCAAACAAATCATATTTGTTAGATGTTCTTGTCCAATCGTCCCTCCTTATACTGGCCAGTTATTGTCGTGATTTAGTTCCATTTTTTCAGCCAAATTTATCCCAGGAAAAAGAAGCTTAAAGTCTGAAAGTTCAACCAACTTCTACTCAAGCATTCAAGACTCAAGATAATGTCGTGTTTTCATGCCTGTTCTGTGGAAATTCCTCTGGGGCGTGAATATTACTACGTAACGTGTTGATTTAGGTCTGTGTGAATATGGGATTGTAATTTCTCTGAGAATTTGGAGGGACATCCACTCCTATCCACGCAAAAAGCTTAAAATTTCACACTTATGTTTCATATTTTCTTTGCAGCTGAATGAAAATCTTAAAATGACCTTCCGTGGTTTTTCCCAGATTGATGAGCAGCAATAGTTATTTACCTACATCCACCGTTCTCTTTCCTTACTTTGTAAAAGCCAACACACACCCACAGACTCTACAGCAAAAAAACTGCAGTATTTATGGAGATTTTCTCACTTGCTCACAAATAATTAATTAACTGCATTGAACAAAAAGCTCCTGGCTGCTAATTTATCCTTTAAATGCAAGGATAGCAGTAGAAATGCACAATGATTTTCAGATGTAGCTTTTTCTTCTTTGGCTTAGTAGTTAGATGAAAAATAATTACTGAATCTGGAAGAGACAGAATCAGTTATTTTATACTCTGACAAACTAAACTAAGTGTTCAGGCTGCACTGTCGAATTATTAAGAATTTAACATAATAATAATGCAATGTTTGAATCATTAAATGTCTATCAGAATTGAGATCATAGAAAGAGAATAGACAAAAGGCGATATGTAAGAGCAGAACTACTTTTCACTCCATTCAAGAGACAAAAAAGGAACAGAAAAAAAATCTACAAATAATTAATTGTTTTATCATTTCAAATCAAACGGTTATTTGCATTTTTATTCTCGAAAACTCTCACCTGCCCTTCCCACCAACACAAAGTGCTTTCACTCTCAAAGCACAGGTTAAAATAATTGGTTGAGGTGATTAGATTACAAAAAATAATGAAAACCAATTTAATCTAATTGCCACACTATAATAAGTGGAGTACATTTCCATTAGTGTGACTTTTAAAACCTCTTTCCCGGGGAGAACTGCAAGCAAAATTTAGTCGTTTAGATGTAAAATGGTAGGAACCAAAAATAAATTGTAACTTAGAAATCAAACAAAAGGCTTCAGTTATTTTTGGTAATTTACTCATTTAGATTACATTTGGTTCTATGCTATGTAGATCTAAAACAATTAAAATGGTTTTATAACTTAAATCTGTTTGGTGAGTGAAACACAGCCTTACAAAAGTATTCAGCCCTGTGAACTTTTGAATTTGTCACCAGAAAATTTGACATATTTTATTTTATAGAGCAACAAAACCGGAAGAAAAAAAAGATACATGGTTTTTAGAAATATGTGCAGTGGGAAATTGCAAATTTGACTTAAAAAGGTTTCCTACTTGCCCCACTTTTATAGAGGGGGGCAGATTTGTGAGGAACACAAGCAATCATTATCCTGTCAACAATTTCTCCAGAGATACAGAAGACCTTAAATCTCTGGTCCTTCTGGGTTTGTTGGCTGATTCTCTAATGAACTAACACTTGACGAAGCTGATTTATTTCTGAATGATGGACTGTACAGTGCTGTTTGTCATACAATCCCAGTAAAACACATCAAAATCTGTAGCTGTAATGCAGCAAATCGTGAAACAAATTCAGAAGTATGAATATATTTACAAGGCCGGGTAATTTCACTGTTTTTAGGTTTGATGTAAAGAGGAGGGCAGAAATAAAAATGTCATCAGCAGCAAAATTTAAAGGTCAGTCTGTGTTGTTCGAGCACCATCATGCACTTGATGCTGAAATATTTGTTACGGTGAGCATCTGCAGGAGGAGAACAACAAGGTGGATTTTTCAAGTTAAAGTCGACCCTGGTGAAAAGAAAGAACAAACCCTTCCCATCCTGTCAGCTCAAGCTGCATTTCATCCCTCAACATGTTGACACCAACCACAGCGAACACCAGCCTGGACAAGGAGTCATGATGCTCAATGTAAATGAAATGGCCCATCCTTTGAGTGCACTGGCTTACATAAGCCGCCGCTGCCTGCCTTCCTGCCGCTCAGCTTTTCTTTTTGCAGCCTCTGTAAGGACCACGTATCCCTGACGCACAGTCCCATGTTTAAACCAGTCAAGGATGAAGAGCCTGACTCCTGCATCCCTCATTTTCTCTGCCACCTTGAAAACAACACCCTGGTCCAGGTTGCGCGTCTCCCTTCCATCATCGTCTCTGCAAATCATTCCAGACTGACGGAGTAGGATTTGAAAACATGAAACACATGGATGCTCTCTTTGTTATCCCTGCATCTTTCATTTTCTAAGTGTCCCCCCACCCCCAATCCATCCATCCATCCTCCCCCTGCTCCCTCCACCTTGCCCCTCATCTCTGAGTCCTGCAGCCAGAAGCGCTCAAGGTTTCGCAGCGCCTTCTTGACAATGTCATAACACTGGTTTTTAAGACAATTGCCTCGTTGGAGGGCACACAATGGAGGGAGACAGGATAGAATGTGTGTGTTTGTGAGTGTGAAGGGGTAGATGATAAAGGAGGAGGTAGAGGGGGGGTGTATTAGTGTCGGAATAGGAGGAGAGGAGGGCAGGCCTGGGATGAAATGCGACAAAGGTTGTGAGGTGCTTTCAAATGTCCAATGTCGTGAGTGAATTTTTAAGGTTTGATGCATTTCTAACTGAGGAGAACGTGATTTCCAGGGAGGTGACAGAAACACAAAGGGCATGAGGCAGAGGGGGGAGGATGCCTGCTCGTTATTTCGTATCCCCTACATTGTCTCTGAATGGATGGGGAGCCTGAAAGAGCACACGCGTGCCGATACAGAGGAAACACGGTCCCATCCGTCCAGATTCATTATCAGCACAAAGAAGACGCAGGCGGGCCGGGAGTGCAGAAAGACGAGGCTTACCTCCACATTTCAGTCCTGCTCGACCCTGCCTTGTTCCATCCTGTTCCTCTCTGCCGACTCGCTCTCCTTCTCTCCCCATGACAGCATTTTTCTGCTATCTATCTCCACGGTGAGGCAGCTCGTTTCTCCTGCCGCCGCGGTTCCTCCCCAGGGCTGTCCTCCCTTCCTCTAAACCAAAAAGGAAAAAAAAAAGAAAGAAGAATCGCGAAATAGCTCGCAGCACACACACACACTTCCCGATCCCCGCGCCTACAGGCGAGCTCCTCTGTGCTGTTTGCTGAAGTCAAGAAGAGGCAGGTTGATTTGTGCTGCCCTCTCTCCCTCCCTCCCTCTTTCTCTCCCTTCTCGCTTTGCTCCATTCACATCACAGAAAAGCCGTCCCCCTCTTTCTCCGACTCCCTTCCTTTTTCTCTCCCTCCTACCCTCCTCCTTGTCGGAGAGACGAACAGACCGCAGCGGCAGAGAGGAGGACCGACACCGACGTGCAAAGAGGGTCACTTTAAACATTTGCAGAAGCACATGCTCAATAGGCTTAAACAACAACACAAGATGACAAAAAGCAACGTGGTGGGATGTTGGATGCTGACGCAATATGTTGAAATAACTACTTCTGCTCATTTACTCCCATTTGTGGAGAACTTTTTAAAAAATGCTATGCGGTCCCCTAAGACAATTTGGGAATAAAAACCAAGTTGGGTGATGAGGAATGTATTTCTAAAGGACTCCACAAAACATAAACATAAAAGCACACTGGAAGAGAATAGCTGCTCATAGTAAGATAATTTTATTTATGTAGCACATTTTCAGCAACAAGCAGTTCAAAGTGCCTTACATGAACCAGAAGGAAATACAAACAAAACCAAAAAAAAAAGACAAATCAGTTAAATTATAAAACTATATCTTGGTTCCCCATGTTTAATAAGAATAAGGAGTCCATAATTTATAAACTAGTAGAAGTTTCTCTGGATCTAAAGTTTGTTTTGGAGTAAAGAGTTAAAAAGCTAGATGTTGGTTCCAATTGTTCTAGGTTGACTTCTAGATTTGAATAAAGCTAAATGTTGGTTCTCCATGTTTGATTCTTGTTCTGGGTTGCTAAGTAATAAACTAACAGAAGTTTCTCTAGGTCTTGCTCCGATATTAAAACCATAAAGCTAAATGTTGGTCTAAGTAATAAGTACTACACAATTTATCAAAGTTTTAAACTAAAAGCTAAATGTTGGTTGGTTCTCCGTCTTTAATTTCTGTTCAGGAAACAAGAATCAAAAGTAGAGAACCAATGTTTGCTTTTTTTTACTAGCCTGAACTACTGAACATTACAGAGTTAGAGTGACTAGATTCTGAGTTCATCCTAACACGGTTTGACTCTGACAGGACTTGCTTAGCCAGCGTTTTGGAGGCAGAGCTGAATATCCAGGCTTGTATCAATGACATGCAGAGCTATGAAAAAGTATTTCAGATTTATTTTTTTCTCCACTTTTGTTGCACCAAAATGTTTCAGATTGTAAAACAAATTTTCATACAAGACAAAGAAAACCAGAGTGAACAGAAAAATGTAGTTTTCAAATGAAAATTTCATTTCAGAATCAACAATATTGGCTGCGTTTGTGCAAAACAAACAAGGAAATTGATCCACATTTTGAATCTAAATATCAAAAATATGATATGAAATAATAGATTTTTATGTAAGTATGTGTATATACAGTGTTTTACCAAAGAAGGTCATATTTATGCAACCTGAACAACCAAGAAACCTGCATGGCGAGAAGAAGCCCTGTCTGTGGTTTCTGGATCTGAACAACAAAATATAAACAGTTTGTGTCCAGGATGTGCGGGGTCTGCAGAGAGGTTAGCTGCCTTTCCCCTGACCTGATGATCTTCTCCGCAGATTATTTTTTGCTGTTTTTGCCTGTTATGCTTTGTTGCTTAGCATCACACAATGACAGACGTGTAAAAGATAAAGTTGATAACCTCTAATGTGGCAGGTTGCACTTCCTGAGTTGCCAAAGAAAGTTTAAGTGTATCTCAATTTCTGAGAAAGGGTAATACCTTAGAGCCAAAGGTGATCTTCTTAAGGGGAAAATGTTATACAGGGTTTTTCCCAAGTGTACTATAAGCCTGGCGGGCCACCAGGCCAAGAATTGCTTATTTCTTTAATTTTTTTTTTCATGTTTGCATTTTTAAGACTTTATAGTTGGTGTTCAGGTATTAATCTTCCAGTCTTTCAACAACACATAATTATCAAGTGATATTTAAAATTTCTTGTCAACTTTAAACATTTTTTAACTCAAAAACACAACGGGCTGCTGGATGAATGATTGCCCTGGCACCCAACCACAGGGCTTAGCAAATTTTCTGGAATAAAAATTTGCTAAGTTATGCATATCCAAATCAAACCCTTTTTTTAAGAAGGAATTGCATCTTGTAACATTTGCTAACATTTTTTGGAGAGATTAGTTAAAATTTACTTAAGGCCATTAGACATGAACTGTAAAATTAAGGAATCTCCTAAATGGGACCTAACAAGATGAAATAGGTTAAAAAATCTGTCACATCATGTCCTGATCTAAAGACATTCAAGAACAGATAAAGTCTTTTGAAGTCAGTTAGTCTGAAAGTGGTTAAAAAGACGTTTCTAAGGCGTCAGGCTTCAACAAACCGCAGTGAGAACAATTATCCACTGCAGACCAAAACATCCAAAGGCAAGCAGACCTCTCTTCACTCATAAGGTTCATGATGCAACCATCAGAAAATGACTGGCATCCATGGGAAAGTTTTGGGATCTTAACAAAGCAAAAACAACTAAAAAAATCCCTCACTCATGGTAGTCAAAAGCCATCTCGATTTGTGGGAAAAAATCTGGTGTGAAACAGCTTTCAAGAAGAAGACCATCAAAACAGCAGTCAAATATGTATGTATCATTAAAATGTATGTAATAATCTGAAAAAAATTTTAAGTGAAAAAAAATGAATATATCTATAAGGGTGTAAATAAATTTTCTAAACCGAGTTTGATTAATTTTGCAGAAAGGTCTGGCTTGTAATGTTAAGACCACCTACATGCACCAAAACTGATGTTTCTGCACACAAGAGATAAAGACACAAAAGCTGTAGGGGCAAAGGTGAAAGTGGGAGTGTGTGCATCTGTGTGACGGTGTGTTTATTTATAAAGACATCTGTGTACGTCCTAAGTGTGAGGCCAGTGCGGTTTGAGATCATCGCAACACTCAACCTGCTTAGCAGCAATGAGATTACAGGAGTTTAACCTCGTTGTTTTCCATCCCCATAATCATCCAGCACGGCATCGAAAGGAACAACATACCTGCAAATTTGAGCAAATCGTTTGGTGATGCTCAAGGAGAGTTTGAGTCACTCTGCTTAACCTCAGCACAGTGTCCGGCACCATCCCCCTAATGACAGCGTGGAGGTTCGTCCTGGCCGTAACATATGGCTGCGTGTGTGCGGGGGTGTGTGGGTGTGTGTGTGCTACGAGGTCAACAGCTCCGGTCTGAGGTTGGGGGCAGGGAAGGAGGAGAGGCCTGCCGTGTTGGTGGAGTGTGTCTTGGGAAGATAAGAAAATTACAGAGGCAGGAGATGATAGTTAAAACAGTTTTCTAACAAACAAGCTCATGTCTTGGTGTGCCAATTAATGGTTAGAGGATTCATTTTTAATGTGTTTTAATCAGAGAGGTGATCCTTAAAAGAAAAAATCCTCATGGCCTACAAGAACAGAAAATCATGTTACATTTTGACTGAGCTCCATTTACTTATATCATACCAAAATGAATCTTACTAAGAAATAAAACCAGCATTGACTATAACTCATTTTCACACTGGTCCAATCCTCCAGATTTTGACACAACCAACCCTAGCACTTCCAGATACACATGATCTCAATATCTACTTTCAAGCTGGTGGCATTTTGACCAAAAACATGAATTAACTATCTTTGGTTTTTGAAGGTAAACTTCCCAACAACACTGTCCGATGTTACAGTGACACCATGTGGACATGCACTTATTAAAATAAAAATGGATTCATACATTTAAAGGTATACTGTACTTCAAGAAACCAATTTTTCTATAAAAAGTAACTTTTAGTCATTCTATTTAAAAAGCAAAACTCGTGTTAAAGAGCCATCACTGTGTTATATTTCAAGCAATTATTTCTGCTAACATTGAAGATTAAGGTTTACAGCTAACAGAGTAAAACATTGAGATGCATTGAAAAGCATCTTATACTGTACAGTTTATGCACTGAATATCTGGTTGAGGTTCCCTTTGAAACTTGATTTCAAGATAAAATTGCTTACTTAACTATTTAAAGTGGAGGTTGCAAAACTAAACAACAGATCATCCCCTCCTCTTTAGCCTAGGTGAGATGGTTATGATATCGTCTCTGGATCAGAATTGGTTTAATACAAGGAATATAATAGTAGTTGCTCATGTTCTGGTTACATCTATGATGGTTCCTTAAGTCCGACTCCAGCCAGACCAATTCAGATCTAATAAAATCTCTTGATATGGCTTGGCATCAATAATCTTCTCAAGGATGCGGGTTATTCCTGTTGTGCAACTTTTCCATTAATTTTCTTCCTCCATTTCCAGCTTCTTTTTTTTTTTTTTAAGCAATGACCTTAAGTGGCTTTCCACTTACCTTCCATATTGTCTTAGTGACATATTTGTATAAAATATATTTTGTCGGTCTTCTAATTTTCTGAGAAATTAAATTTAGGTTTTCCGGCCAATGTAAACCAGCGTAATCAAAACTAACGAAAAACAACCCGCAATTAATTTGTTTCTGTTTTACTTTTCTATTTAATAAATGAAACATTTTTTTTTTAAATATCCAAATTTATTGAGAATACTATCTCAATAAATTAAAAATGATACTTTATTGAGTCCAGCTGTCGACTGGAGCCAATATGTGGTGAAGCAGAGATACATCGTGTCAAGTTAGCTATTCAAACTTCACATAAACCAATAAAATGCTAAACTAAACTTGTCAAAATGTCATACTTCATGAAGAAAAGTAATTGCTTTCTGTTAAGGTTAAATGTATTTCCAAAGGCTCTATATATCGGGTTGCGTTACCTTCTGTTATCCAGTGTTTGTTCCGTTACTGAACTTAAGCATCCGCCATTCTTCGCTTTAACGCAGCAGTTAATAGTTAACTCAATTACGCCCTCTAGTGGCCAAGTAAGTTTCTTTGGTGTAAGTGAGCTTTTTCTGCAATAACCTGATTTGTAGCGCATCATTTTTCCTGTTAACACGCCATCAACACAAGAGATCCGCCCTGCAGAAACCACAGTAAGATCTGCTTACATCTGATGAGGATGACATGTGGAGATTGCATGACGTTCTCGCCACAAAAAAAAGAAATGCTGAATATACACCATTAAAGACACTTGTATGATTTTTAGGACATTTTTTTATGAATTCAACAAGATTTTTATATCAAATGTTCAAATGACACTAAAGTGTTGCACACTTAAAGATATACCAAGTTTTTTAACAGGACAAATTCACCTTTTTCCCCCACATGTAAACATTAAAACAAGTTTATCACTTAATTCTTTCATGTTGTGCAGCCTGTTAGATAAGAGTTAAAAATAAAGGAACTGTACAATAATTTTACATTCCTCTAACAGTTCTGCATGGCTTTTGTCTTCAGTATTTACAGTCTCCAGTAACAGATTTAACTGAGGGAAAATATTTTGTGACACAGGATGTGAATAAAATAAAATAAAAAAAATCTTAATGATCAGCACACAGCAGCATTTGTACTTCTGCCTATTTAAAAATAGGGTAATAAAAAACAGAACTAGGTCTGTGATAAACCTGAATAATCATGTTGGTTTATACAAATATTTACAGAGGATGTGAAGAATAGATATTTTTCAAATTGCCATCGTTACAAGAACACTATATTTATAGGCTGGTACTGAAAAACAAAAAGCCCACAAGGAACTTTTTTTTAAATTTCAGGCACTCAGAGAACCACAAACGGGAATTATTTTGACTGAGAATTATATTGGCCATATATCTTATTCTGTAAATTCAATCCATTACTCTAAATTTTAGCAACAGATTGTAATTTGTGGGGTTTTTTCCCCTCCTTTACCCACCAGGACAGATTAGAGATCCTGCAGCCTGGCTGCTTTTTAAAAAGAAAAAACGTCACTTAAACTGAAATAGCAAAATAATATTTCTTTTTGTGTGTGGAGCACATTCTTTAATCAGAGCAAAATGGAATATAGTTAAACTATGCTACATTTGAAAAACCAAAAGATGTGTTTCTGTTGTTGGATCATTTTTGAAGCCTTTCCAGGATAAATAACTTGGTTGATAATATTCACACTTGAAATATGGAAAAAGATGTTGACCAAAAGATCAAATAATAATTATAATTTCAAGTAAAAAAAAAAAAACATGGAGTTGTGCCAACAGAATAAATATTTAACTTTTAAGATAAAACTATAAATGCCCACATTGGACAGCTTGAACGTTTCCAATGTCAGGTTTTAATTTTACATTATTAAACAAACAAACTTCAGTCACTTTAAACGCACCATTTTGGTTAATTACCAGCTATGTTTCCACAGTGAAGAGCGCCAAGTTAAGTTACGTCGTTACTCATTTCCAAGAATGTACAAACATATTAATCAATAAACGATGAGTGCAGCGAACCAAAGCTTATGCATCTCAAGTAAGTCCATGTTCCACTGTATATCTGAAGAGAAGTCCAAGAATAATAAAAAAAAACTTGATCTGATCCAACACTTTGCTCCATGACTGCTGTCCAGGTTTGAGGGTTTAGTGAAGAGGAAGTTGATTTTTTTTTGTTGTTTGTTTGTTTTACCACTTTCCTCTTTTGCTCCAGTCCTTTGGAGTGAAGTGGAGACATTTAGGGTCGATGCGCAGGTGCCTCTTCTGCATGGCTTTCTCATGTCCGTCCACAATGTCCTCAGAGAGAGTCAGAATGTACTGACCCTGGAGCAGAGAACGACGTTATTTACATGTTTACATCACAGCGTCCATGCTTATATAATGCAGCCCTGCAATATTTTAACAGTTTTCTTTCAGAAATGTGACCAGAATCTCAATAAGTCTCATAATATTGCTGAATTTGGATTTTATATATATATATACATACATATATATATATATATATATATATATATATATATATATATATATGCAGTATATATAAAATTCAACTTAAAACCAAAAAAATCATCATTGATATTTGAAGATTAATACCTGAAGTCCAAATGGCTACCAGTAGCATCAGTCAAAATAAAACTTGCATTTTGTAAAATGTAAGTTGGAGAAATTTCCATTGATGTAGTTCAGATTTTTACAACTGCTTCATTCAGGCACAACTGGGACACCAGGTTGTTAAAATATAAAAAGTAAATGAAGCATTAATTTATTTTAGATTTAAAATCTGGGCACAGTCGTATTTAAAAATGATTACACATTAACAGACCTTTTTTAAATGGTTATAATGTTTAATCTATCAAAGGCTTGGCTGTCCCTGCTTATATTACTTTATTCATTTTTTTTATCCAGTCAGTTCTATATTTTCTACTGTTACTAATTTAGGAATATGATAAATTCTAATTATTTTAGAAATTCAAATACATTATTTTTTTACTGCTGGCCAATGTAAATAATAAAACCCATATATTTTTTATTTATTTCTCTTAACTGAAAACCTACCAAAACCATGATTCAAGTGTAACGTTACATCTCTTATGTTTTCCATTCAACTAGTTATTATGAACTTCTTTGTGTCACATAAAACCTCAAAATACATTGAAGTTTGTAACTTGACAAAATGTTGAAAAGCTTTTGTTTATGAATAGTTTTTCCAGGAACTGTACACTTAAAACATTCCAATTGTTTTACAGCTAATTACAAGTAAATGGGATGTTCATTAAGCACATTCAGTCTCTTTGCTATTGGGTTTAATAAAACTGCCGCAAACTGTAAAGAAGCATCATTATTTGTGCATTGGCAGATTTACAATCAGTTCTGATCTCTCACCTTGTAATAGTTGATTAGGTTAAGGTACTGGAGCGTTGAAATGACATCTTCCTTCTTTACACTAGTGATTTCACTGATCTCACTGTAGAAAACAACAGACAAATTATTGCATTATTGTTCTGAAAGAGATTCCATGACCAAATGTTCACAACCTCTGCATACTTTATGGTTATCTGGGGTCGTTCTCCGTTTTCAGGTTTAAGGTCCATGAGAATTTCTAGGATTGTTTGGGACCAATAGGAACGATACGACAAGAGGCCGAGATCAGACAGCGGCTTCTCCGGAGTTCCCGTCTTCCCCTCCACCTTTGACAACTCGTAACCTAGTGAACAAAAAGTTAATTATAAAAAAAAGAGTTTATAACTATAAAAACGCTTTCCCTTCAGACTTACTGAACTCGATGAGCAGCTTCCCGTAACCTCTGCGCTGGTAGGGCGGCAACGTCAGGATGCAGGCAACGTTATAATCTTCTGTTGACTCTTTTTCCTGAAAATCAACACAGAATTGAAGCGCATCTTTGGCAGCTATAGATTAAATGTTTCCTGGTGAGCATGAATAAACTTTCCACCCAGTTATCTCGGTTTAAATGTCATAATTTGTGTACCTTAGAGAAGTAGCCGACTATATGGAAGCCCTTGGAGTCATACTCCGTCATTACATAGAAGAGGAAAGGGTCTGTGTCGTAATACAATGTTTTGTGGTCCAGGAAACACTTTGCCAGTAAACACAAGTTTTGGGAGTAATTCTGAAAAAGTGAAAAAGACAAATGTGAACAGGGGGGGAGAATATAAATAAACCTATCGGTGAAGCACAGGCATAACAATTGTTACTTTGTTTTTCCTGCCGTCAATCTCAAAGAAAGAGATGGTGCCCTTGCGGTAGATCTCATTGCCAGGAGGATGTCTTAAATTACATTTAGTCTGGAAAGAAAAATAAAAAACAATGAGCACAACACGTTTCAGATAGTTAAATAATATACAGAACTTTCAGTCTTGCTTCAGTTGGAAAATAAAATCATTACCTTACATCAATTTTATAGAAAAACAGAAAAATGTTTCAGTGCTTTGCAAAATTGTTCACAGCCAGCAAAGTGGCATCTAGAAACTTTTGCTCCTTTGCACACAGACTGGATGAAGCATACATTTTCAAACGTTCTCCCTTGGATTTAGATCTGAACTTTTCTCGTTCTAACAGATTAATTTGCTGCCGTTTGCATTTTTTCAGGATTATTCCGAATTTAACTCCATCTATTTTGCCATAAACTCTCCCCAACGTCCCTACAGATTGATGCAGCCAACACCGTGTTACACAGGGTCAGAGTATTGTGCAGTGTTGGATTTTTAGTACAAACAGCATTCTGTGGCAACTGACTGCTCTGGATTTTACTTTGCAGTATCAAGAGTAAAGGTTGCTAATAAATCCATGATTTGGTTTCTTACTGCTTAAATGCTCAAGATCTTTGCTGGGAAAAATTCAGGTGTTGCCAATACTTTTGCAATGCACTGTGCTACCAGTGAGAACGTCACAAAGAGATTCTTACCAAATGCCTCTGAAGACACTTGAGGCTTTTGAGGTATTTCAGACAGAATTCACAGAGGTAGAGGATGGGCAACGTGGTGAGTTCCTGTGGGTACGGTGAGAAGTACCAGGGCTTCAGTCTGTGTCGGCCCAGCTCTATGCACTCGATGTTTTTCATCCGTGTGACGATGTCATCGTGGCTCCGGTCCGACACCAGACTGCCGGTCATCCGCGGGGCGCTCGGGATGCCGTCTGAGCTGTCCTGAGAATCCTGACGTGGAAAAATAAAGATTGTAGATGCCGTTAACCCAAAGTCAAATTAAGATCAAATAAGCAATTATTTTTGAATTAAAGTTCAGATTTGGATTGTTTATTCAGTTTCCTTTAATCAATATGAGCCAGAAGCAGTAAACTAGGGTCAAAGGTAAGCTCCACCTCTGTTTTATTGGACCCACTATGGCACAGCTCAATTTGGACACAAACACACAATCATTGGGCAATAGTAGGAAATCCAACAGACCTCTGGTGGCGGTAGAAACACAGTGGCACTTTGAGGCTTGTTATACTGCAAAACCTTTATCATCTAGCAGAAAAAGACACAAAAACACAGACTTTTGGAAACTAATGAGGGGAATAAAATGTTTCCTTTCACACTGAAAGCTTTGGTTAAGGATCACTTTTGAATGACAAACACTTTTTCTACAATCCAGCGTGAATCATGGATAACCACAGATTGTGTAATGAATGCATGAAAAGATGCATAAAGATCTGTTATTAAACGGAATTGAAGATCATTCTGAATAAATCTAATGAGTTGCTTGGCTTACATGGGGAAAATACATGAAATAAAGGTTTGACTTTTGAGATATCCCCCCCAACTGTTTAGTTAAGCAGTAACAAAATGTTAATGTTATCAGTGAAAGACACCAGTTTTTCTCATGAAAACACACAAAATCATTGATTTCTTTTATGATGTGTTAAATGTTTTTTAAAGATGGCTTCTGGTTTTTCCTTGTCGCTTTAACTAAAATTTAAATAAACAGCAGAATGAACACAGAAGTATCTGAAGAGTACAGTTAACAGGATTGACACTAAGAAATAAAAACGTATTAAAGTACAAACATGGATTCTGATACTCGGCAGCAGGTCATACAGTTGCATCTTCACATCAAAAGGTAAATTTTATTAATTCTGTTTTAAAATTATACATGCAAATATGACACCATATTTTTCTGTTTTTTTAAATACTACTAATAAAGTGTGTATATACGTGTATATATAATATATATATACTGTATATACAAACAAACAAAAAAGAAACAGGCAATCCCACACCTCCTTTTTCTTTTACAACATTGCAAAAATACCAAATGATATAATCTTCATAACTCACAATCATAAAGTGGTGAGTTGACTTTATGACTTTTAAAAGGCTTGAAAAGGAATAAGATCAAGAAATAGAGAAACCAAATATTAAAACCCGCTTTCAACCTCAAATAGGTTGTCCTTCAAGTGTTCAAAACTGCCTAAAACAAGACTCTCAGGTAATTTTCGGGCAGAAATTCACTCTAACAACCTTTCAGTCTGTGAGCACGGCAGGGTTCTTGAGCAAGGCAGGATCCCTTCACTGTCAAGGTTGGGCACAGCCTTCAGGTTTTGATCAGTGCACAGTGTTTTTAAATTTAATTTTTGTAAATTTAAAAACATTTTCTGATCAAGTTATGGTTTTAATAACAGAGTTTGAGCCATTTCTCTTAAACAAAGCATGCCCATTTTGTAAATTGCTTTTTTTTTTTAAATTTTAACCATGAAAGACTTAAAAAACACTGAGTTGGACTATCTTTACGTTTTTGACTGTTTGAATTTTTACTGTTTGTAGTTCAGCAACATTTTTATCAATATATGAGGATCAGAAAATGTATTATAAATTTAGATGTATTTGTAGTCTACAAATGATAATAATTACCCAGTGTATTTGTGTGAGAAACAAAATAATTTTAAAAAAATGTTTAACATTTTCATAGCATACTCTGATTGGAAATCTACTTTTGAGAGAAATTGAGCCGTTTAAAATATATATATATTTTTTTACTTTTCCTTGAGCTTTTCATAACATTTTTCATACGAGTTGGGTAAAACTCAAGTTAAATATAAACACAGTGTTTTAATAAAATTTCAGATGTGCATGCTGCATGTTTGTTTTACAGAATTTACTTAAATGCAGGAGAATATCAAAAATATAGATATGGTTTACAATGCATCAGTCAACGAGAAAAGCTGCCTGTAGAGTGAACATGTATCAGCCACATACCTCATCTGGGACCCCACAGTTAGCTTTCCTTTTTCTTCCAGGCTGAGCAGGTATGAGGCGCCGGGCGGTGCCATTCTGAAGAAAGAGAAGCAAAAAAGGCTTGAAAAAACAAAAAAATAACACCAAAACAAAATGAAGTTGTTCCTACCGTCGTGAGCGTGGAGAGCGGTTCGTGATCCTCTCTGGACTTGAAGGTGGTGGCTTCTCTGACAGCAGGAAAAACAGCCGCCTGAGAAGCTTCGGCTGAACTTGGTAGAGAGGGCACAGGGGTCACGGGGGGAACCTGCGTCACCAGGGGAACGCTCTCTACTTTCCTCTTCTGCAGCAAACAAACAAACGTTCAGTTTTAAGTCAATTGGGAACAGAAAAGTTACACACTCGACCAAATTACGTCCTTTGTTCAAAAAATACATTTGGCATTATACAGATGAAACCAAATGTTTGCATAGACAAAAAAAACCTTTTTTTTTTCCTTTTTGTTATATTTTCTAAATAACACCAGTAATTTTTTTTAAATTGCTTTTTAAACTCCTCAAAATAGTTTATTATTTTGTTCCAAGCTTAGAGCTTTGCAATGGCCACTAATGTGGCCCACTAAGTTTTAACCTCCTGGTTTCTTGACATTTTATGACAATACTTCAACATTATGTTCTAAATGTCATCTAGTTTGTGAAAAGCATCAGTCTCTCCATCAGCACAAAACAAAACAATGCCATCCACATAATTAAGTTTTTGTCCCCGAGTGTTTCTGCAAACACTCTGTTTGTGTTGCTTTGTCAGTGATGGCTTTTTTTCAGAGAGTTGTCTTAATTTCCATGTCGGTTTAGGAGTCATTTTACTCTGGATAGAGACTCTGCTTGTGAAGCCAACAGCTTGACAAGGTCTTTTGTTTTGGAAATGATTAAACACATTTCATTCAAAAACATGTTCATCTCTGCCACAAAGAACTTGTTTCCTTCCTGAAGAGTTTGATCGATAATAATGTTGGTTATTTTTCCTTATAATTGTTTTGATGGATGAATGTGGCGCCGTCATGAACCTGGAAATTGTACCCAAGGATGAACCAGTTTTTTGGAGGTTCACAATTCTGTACCTGGTATCTTGGCTGATTTATTTTACCCTTTCCCACGTAGTTAGAAAACAAAGCAGTGTTTAAGGTGTTGCCTTAAAATACTTCCACAGAACCTTACAAATCCAAGACAGTCATCTCAGTCGTTTCCCAAAGTATTTAAACAAATAGCAATCTAAGTGAAGATAAACTTCGAAATGTGAAAAAAATAAATTCTATGAAAGATAATCTGTGGCATTTAGCAAACAGAAAAAGTTTTGGAAATGAGCTAAAACAGGAAAGATTTATTTCAACAACCTTCCAAGCAAGAAAACAACCCTTTAAACCTGAATGCAAAACCTGAAGTCCTGTTCAAATAAATGAGAAACATTCATATAAGATTTACAAATCTGGGTATTTGAATAACTGAGACATATTACTCATATTTTCTTTACATCTAGATTCATTTGCAAATTTAAAAACATGGTTGTGCAGTCAGAGAGAAACATTAACATCAGGTTTAATGTTAAGTACCGGTGTGGGGAGCGTTTTGCCTCTGGATGGGGGTGTGGCAGATGGTATGTTGAGATCTAGACTCTTCCTCTGAAAACATAGGAAGAGAAGGAAGGGATTAAACTGACATCCATATTTACTCCCATATTAGTACGCAGCTTATGTAAACAGTAAAACAATGCCTAAAATAACTTTGACAGCGTTGGTAGTAAAAATGATCTTTACACACAGGTCTGTTCAAACAGTTCTGCTTTGTTTGGCTCAATGCTGCGGAAGATTACCTGTTTCTTCTGTAAAGCGGGGTCAGTATCTGTTTCTCTTCTTTCACTCACCTCACAGGAGAAAAGCAAACAGATGTTAAGGGCTTAGACAGGCAAAAAGTGGGCGGACTGAATTTATTTTATTTTTTCCAAAGCAAAGATTTACAAGAAAATCATGGTGGAGACAGAGACATAAATATAAAAATAATTTTCATTGTGTACGTCTTGATTGGTTATTAAATCAGAGTCAGTGGACATTACACATAAAAATTGTGTGATTTTTTTAGAATCAAAGAACAAAGTTAGAATCTAGAACCACTTACCATTTGTAGAGAAACTGTTTTACAGCCTCAAACACAACAAATCTAAAAGCATTGACAACACAGGGAACTTTTTCCTAATTTTTTACATTACTATCATAATTTTCTGAATAACCAATGCAAAGCATAGCATAACTGAAGGGGAGGGAAAAGAAAACATGACTGTAACATCTTAAAAAAGTAATCTGAAACGTGAGGAGTACATCTGTACTTCACCCTTAAAATCAACAGGGGTTCTTTTATTCATTATATACATTTATAATGTTCAAAAGCGTCACTTATAAAAGTCAAATGTAGTCTTTTCGACACCTTGTGGGCATAACCTGATTATATGAATAATAAATTAGATGAAGAAAGTATTTAAGTTTTTTTAAACTACAATATCAACAAGTTTTAGTTAGGAGTGTCCCTGTTTTAAAGTTAGTCTGTGGTTAGATATAATTTTATATTTTGGGTAACATGTTGAATGAAACTGAAGCGTTTTGTAGAACTTTAAGTACTGTATATGTATTTGCCCACCATCACACTTAACATCTGTTTGCTTCACTGCCACACTCTGTGCTCTCATTTACTGCATTTTAACAAAGCCTCCAATAAAACCCACAATATCCACACTTTGTTCAGTTTCTGGTATCAGACAGCAGAAAGTGATTAAAAGGAAAAGCAAAATGTGAGGGTTAAGCTAGCAGTAATGAGGAGTTTTCAAACTCGTAAAACACAGACTGGAATAGGGCAAAGCTACATGGTGAGTGCAATAACAAATTAAACTACTTAAAGCTTTACAGATTAAACTAAATATCTGCTGATCTAAAAATCATCTTGTTAATTAAAAAGTTGAAATTGTGTAATACGATTGGCCTGGTTTGAGTATGCAGCTGTCTCTGCTGACATTTGTTGTGAATTGATGCTATTCATAAACTGAATTTAACAGATCCTGTTCTAGTTTTGGATGGTAAAAGTTTGTATTTGAATGATGGGTTAGTGATTAGTAAATTCAAGCAGCTGATCACTGGTAAAACATTACGTCACATATCCCAGATTTAAAAAAAAAAAAAAAAAAACAGTTAATGAAGATTTGATTAAAAAAATCTCATACAACTTTTCACAAATCTAAACTCCTGATATCACATAAACTCCATGATTACTATGTGTTGTGTTGTTGCACACACTTACCACCTCTCTCTCTGGTGAACTGGGACGGGAGCCTGACAGACCGTTCTTTGTGGGTGTTTTAGCTTCTTTCTTTGGAAACTGAAGCTTCTTCATGTCCAGCCTGTCCGTTGTCACCCATTCATCGAGGCGCTTATTAACTGTGACACAATAAAATTAACATAGGTAGGGAAACAACTGCTATGCAATGCAGAAATCTCACAGATATTTAAAGCATAAGCAGGAAATGTCTATTACCAAAAGAATTATGAAAACCTTTTCCTCAAAAATAAAATCTTAGCACTAAAAAATGCCATGTTTTAGTGTATGTACTTGATAAATTAACTCGGGTGAGGAGTTTTCAGTAACTTTAAGCACTTACGGGTGACAGATAAAACATTGTTTGAAGGTGTAGTTAAAAAAAAGAGCTTTACTTACAGTCAATGTAGTGGACATAGTAGAGCTTTCTCCCAGAAGCTTCCTTCACACTTAGAATCTCAGCCAATGCTGTAAGAAAAGCAGAAAAATATTAAACTGAACCTAAGCCTGCATCAACAAATTGTGTTTATTCATTGTCCAATAACTGTCGATATGTTTTAAGAGGCACATTAAAATTTTCAAAGAAATTCATGGTCAAAATAAACAAATTTATATGAAAGGCCATCAGAAGGACTTTAAAAGCTGTACAGATTGGTCAACTACCATAATAACCATTAGTTCTCTGCTGCTCTGCTGAGCAGCTCTTTTTGATCTATTTTAAAAAATATATTCAAATTTAGCAAAAAGACTAAAAAAATATGATTTCTGCTAACTGACAGGTTTATTATAGTTAGATGTAAGGTTAAAAATAGAGGAAAAACAATATATATAGAATAGAATAGAATTCAACTTTATTGTCATCGCACTGTCACAAGTACAAGCAACGAGATGTAGTTTGCATCTATCCAGAAGTGCTCTACGAGATATAAATATTTATTTACAGATGCACAAGACTATGTATGTATGGACTATAAGGGGTTATAGCAAAGAAATATAGATATTGTGTATAAATATAAATATGGGAGCTATGTATATGCACAGATTATACAGATAAATCTAGCCAATTTTCTTATTGCCTTTAAGTTTTATTTTGAGAAAGAGATTTATTTATCTTTCACAAAATATAAATTATTTTACTTTTGTAGGTCCGTGTGGACAAGGAAGGAGACGACTTTAAATTACAGTGCAAATGAGTTCATGTTTTGAAATCAAACATTTACCACATGAGCTTTACGAAGATTTCTTTTTAATTACTAATTCCAGTCGAATAATGACAAATATATCCAACTATATACAATTGTTTTTATCTTAACGCTGCCGTTTAACCACTTAACTGATCTATTCAGCTTTCAGCAACATTGTTTTTATTACCAACTCACCGATGAAATGACTTAAGTCGACAACATCATGTGTGTGAAACAATAAAAGTGACTTAGAGAGGGGCGTCCTGATAACCCCACCCTACATCAAAGTTTAATGTGTATTCTGAACGTGAAGCTCGGTTCTTTAACCCGAGGCCGCGTGTTTGTGTCCGTTAACAACAACCAGCTGAGGCTCGGTACTTAGCGTTAGCTTCTAACAACACTTACGCCATTCGTCTTCATGTTCTTGGTTTTTACGAAGTACGGGGAGGCGACAGCCTTCCACAATCTCCACCTGAATACAACAGGACATTGTTTAACAGCCTAACAACGGGCAGTGTCACTGAATAACGTTGTTTATTTGGAGAACCTACCGAAGACGAGTTGTCCGCCATTTTCGTCATCTGTGAGTGTCGGGAGCAGGGTGTTGTGGGAAAATGCCGGTCTACGTCAAAGATGAAATACGTAACAAGATCGTTCTTCAGAACACAAAGCGGAAATGGTAACGTTTTCGTGCGGAAGCGAGCGGAAGAAGCTGTTGAGCCAAAGAGTACAACTCAGAAAATAACTTGTAGAGTTAGTTGTCGAAAAATTTTTAAAAAGCGACAAAAAACTTTCACAAGACAAGGATATACATGTACATCCAAATATACTGGGATCAAATTAGTCAAATTTAATTAGAAATTATTAACATTAAATTATAATAACCTTATTTATTTTATTTTTGCAGTTTGATTCTACGTACGATTCAGTACGTAGTTAATTTCAATTCATTTATACAAATTCACCGTAGCTCTAACCGAATTATTTTAAGTCACTTGTTTTGCTGGAGGTGAAATCATTGCCCCAGTCTTTTGCCCTCCAACAGATTTTCTTCCAAGATTTTCTTGAATATTCTGCCCATCTTTCCAGCAGCTCTGACCATCTCTGACTTGCTACAAAAAAGCATCCATACAGCAGATTTCTCCCACAATATGTCACTATGGGGTTAAATGGTGCTCAGAGTGGCATGTAAATTAATGTAAGTTATCTACCATAAATAGGTTTTGCCCTGATCCATAAAGTCACATTTTAGTCTCATCTTACCAAAACTCTACAATAAAATGTGTTTTGCACAATGTTCAAAGCTTGTATTTTGCACAATGTCCAAACTTTGAAAATTGTGTAAAACACATTTTGCACAATGAATGCCTTAAACAACATTCTTCCATACCTGACTGCTGTGTTCCTTGGTTTTATGAGGTTGTGTTCACTAATGTTCTCAAACAAACCTCGAAAGTCTTCATGTAACCGCTTCATTTGTGCTAAAATTCTAGTTTATGTTGTTGGACTCAATTTACTGAGTAGGTCCCTTCTGGACCCAGCTATTTCCAGTTATTTTTAAAGGTATGGGAGTAAAGGAGGTTGGAAAAAATGCATGCCTCACTTCTCAAAAGTTAATTTGTAAAAATAATTGTGTAACAACATATTAGGTCTGACTTTATAATCATTTAATTATTAGCTACTTTGCAAAATTCTAATAAAGTATGTTTAAATTTCTGGTTGTAATATCACAAAATGGGGAAAACCTGAAGCAGTACTAACATTGTAGTACTGCTAAAATAAATTAGAAGAAAAATAAAATGGTGTCTAAATGTGTTTTTATTATGATTTTTTCATTTAATATTAGTCACAGGGGAATTAAGACCCTCAACTAGGTGCTTAAGGGTGGGGTACTATTTTCTATTCTTTGTGTGAGACTGTAAGGTATTTTATCCTGCATTTGGTTGGGGAAAAGGGAGCAGAAGGAGGAACTAGCAAACTTGCTTTGAATATAAAAGAAAAACATAAAAAAAAGAAAATTAGCAAATAATACACACAAAGAAAGCAACAGCTAAAAAGTAATTGCGTTACTCTTCTCTGAGTGCAGAAAATGCAGACTTTCTTTAAGAAGCTTTTCTTTAGTTCACCGCTTTCAGAATTTCCCAGAGACAATAATTATGACTGAGCTGCTTCCCTCCTCTTAATAACTCCATTACATGCATTTGTGGAAGCACTTGAGTCTCTCTCATACCACTGCATTATTTAAGCCTGCAATTAAATGATTTCATATTAACCTACACAATGAAGCTATTCTGCAGCTGAACAAACACCGGTCTATTCTTCCTCTTCAGTGTGACTACATGAATGGTGAGCAAAGTCATCTCAAAAGACAAAGCCAAGCGATTTATTGTTAGGGACATATGGCATTAAGTGAACAGTTACTTGCAAATCATCCAAAAAGAGCACAGGCAAAGGTTATAAATTATCTTTATTATAATCCTTGGAACAGCATTCAGTATACAGGACTTGTGATTGTTGACAAATGATAAACTAAGCTGCAGATAATAAATTATATTAGAGGGAAAAAAAATATTTAAACGAGTGTTGAAATAAAGCTCAGTCGTATCACTTGCTTTGTAAAGCTCTTTGTAAGAATAGCCTGAATATTGTTTCCATGCATGTAGGAGAGCATTGTGTGGCTTCTTAATAAAAATGTATGAAATGCTTAAAGGAGTCTCAAAATGAAAGGAAAAGGAAAAAAAGCCACAGTTTGCTGCATCATCAAAGCATAAGTTCAATAAAATTATTTAGCATCTGCTATTTTGAAACCATATTTAGCGAGGACTTTCATCAAGTAACTTGCCATTTGGAGTAGACTCCAATTTCCAAACTTTGGTCCACACAAATTAAAAAGTTTTTCTTTGTTGAAATAGCAGAATGAAATTTTCTAAAGCCATTTAAAATACGTATTATTGACGCCTTTTTCATGCTAATCTCTTACCAACCAGACCGATTTTGAAGTGTAATAAAAAATGTTTAAAATGCCACGGTTTTTCAGGCAGCAACCATCTGCTTATAGTCAACCACTTTCCATCAAGGGCTTAACAACAAATGAATGAGGAAAACAAAACAGAAGAAACAAGAAAATACATCATGCTTCTTACAGAAGTGTCACAGTTCCCTTTTCATAAAGTTCAAAATACCTTTGGATGATTATTGCACATAATGAAACCAAGAGGAAGATAAGACTTCTAAAGTGTCTAAAGCAACAGCAGGGGGAGGTATTACTCTAAAAACATCACAATGTTAACTATTGCTGTCAGAAACAAGCCTCTGCTCCCTCTCTTTCTTATTCAGCTGCTTCCCTGTTGATAATGACGACCTTCTCTTCAGCTACATATTGATACAAGGGATGTCCCGATCCAGTTCCAAATATTGGTTTTCCCAGGATTTTTTTTATGTTTGGGCCCTGGCTAACCAATCTCTTTTTTTTCACCCTTTGTAATGACTTGGTGTCAAAGGTTGTTGCAGTTTCCTAACTGTCTGTGTCATGTGGCCTACTCTGTATGCTGTCTTCAGACAGATGAGCAGCTAAATATTAGTCATTAAACACTGATCTTATGAAAGTAAAACAATAAGATTATAACTCAGTGGGACAACTTTTTCTGTAAGCTTTGCCTGCATGCAAATATCTGGGACCAAAATATCAAGTAGTCCCGTCAAAACAATGAGGAAACATGCTAGCTTTAGCTTAGTCATTTTTAAAGTTTTTTTTACACTAAATATTGCCAGCAGCAGCAAGACATAATTTGTTGTAGACTGTAGTCTGTTTTGAGACAAATATGTCTCCAGAAACATAATTTTTTCTGCCATTTTTATATGATCAAACAAACTAAAACCACACTGAAATATGTTATTAATCTATCTATCAACATTGATAGTATCAAAACAATAAAACTGCTAGGATTAGCCAAACATTTCAACAAATTGCAACACGTGGAAACATTGTCAGCAGGAATTTGATCTAAGTTTATTCAATACTTTTTATATATCTATAAGTCAGATATTCACATAAAACGGCTGTCCTCCAGAAACGGCTGTCAAGGAAACTGCAGATTCCAGCTAATAAATTCACAAAGCAGAAAAACAATGTTCTCTTTAAGTTTTGTCTGCTCAGTATTAAATGAAACCTCACTGAAATATGTTGAGTCAATATAACATATTTCAGTCTCTGCCACAACAACTTAGCATCTAGCTAAGTGCTCTACATGGAAACTTTATCAGCAGGAGCATGGAGTTTATTTAATTGCAATGAAGAAACTTGTTTGGCAAATCTGTTGCGGTGAAGAAACAAACAGATAATGGAGTTTCCAGAAAATTAAGTTTTTCTGTCTTTTAAAGCCACCGATTTTCACAAATATTCATAAAGTTGATTTTATTGAAGCATCTGTCGGGGGTTTGGTGTCTGCAACTGCCTACTCTTAAATAACTCTGATCGGTATTGGAGACCAAAAGACCGGATCGAGACATCCCTCCTTAGTACATTTGTTTGACAGCTCAATGCCCATGTCTCATCCTGGCATATTTCAAACATTTATATTTTCCCCTGCCACTCCTGATACCTTATATTTTCAGATTTCTGAACAAGTGCACATATAATTAAAGATATTCTACATCTTTTCAGCAGCAAGCAGAAGATTTAAATCTCTTCACCAACCGAACGCATTGGGAGAAGAAATGAAATCGCCATAGCAACCCAAGAAGCTGCTTTAGAAAGTTAATTCCTAGACTGTGCGACATTCCTCATACTTTCAAGCAGCGCTTTCCTCAGATACATTAACATAAAATATAAATTAATAAAAAAGAATAAACATATACTTAAAAGTGCTAATTTACATTTGTTTACAGCATGACATATATTCACTGTACAATCACTGATTATATGCTCACATCATGTTATGCATCATTATAAGGATTACTAAGTAGCATAGTTTAAGTAAGAAATAATTCATAGCAAGTTTATTGGAAAATATTTGCATTGCCGTGTGACGAGGAGAGGCTCTTTTAAACAAGGTAAGTGTGTTTGTAGGTGTCTGTACGTTGGTGTTTCTGTGTGTGCATATGTATATTTGTGTGTAACGACCTCCACACCGTAGGTACATTGACATAAGACATATGTTCCAACAAGAAGCAGAGTAAACTCAAATCATTCTAGTTCAGAGGCACAAAAAAATGCCCAGCCAGCATTTCAAGTATCTAGCATTGCTTTTGAACACACTTTTTTTTTTATTTATCAGCAAAGCAGAAAGAAAGATGAGGGAAGGAGACAGGAGGTTATTTTCTTTTTAAAGATAGGGGAAGAGAGGCATACAACAAGTGGAAACAAGCATTTTAAAGAAGATTAGTGTCAAAACTAAGCAATCTGATGGACAAACATCATGTCTTTACACATAGTTTAAACTATTGCACTTTGTCTGCAGCATCATTCACTCAGCTCCTTGAATCAGGTTGGAAACTCACTTACTCATTTGGCTCCCAGCTCGGTCAATGTTTCCTTTGTCATGGCAAAAACAAGCATTATGGAACAAGTAGGGACTCTGAGGGCTGGTCGCAGGATGAATGTCGGTTTGTTACATAAGACACACATTTTGCAAACAGTTCATCCAGGCTTTAATGCTCCACCACCCCCCGTGGTGGGGCAGGAGGCCTGTGAAAATGATCTACACTCGAAAGCAGATGTAAGTCATCCAATGGCAGTCGGAAGTCTGCATGTTAAGTGTCCAGGTACAGGGATCTGAAAAGATTGTCCCAAAAGAGAAGTACAAGACACGCAAATGTTTCCTCCTGTGGAAAGTTTTCCTATCGTCTGACAGGAATGAGAGGGAACCGATTCTGAACTCTTCAACTTGACTGATTGGAGAATGATTATGACGTGGACTGAGTTACCTTTTAGGCACTGAACTAGTACAAGTCACTGGGCCTTCCTGTTCCAGTAGGGTTAGCATGTTTTTTTATTATCTTCTTAGGCATATCACAATTTTCTTGATGGCAAAATGTAAAAATTCAATTTTCTTGCATTACTGAAACATGCTTCAGGTTAATTTATTGGGCATTTGTGCAGTCGGAACGTTTTAGGGGAGGGTTAAGGTGAGCTAAGAAAGACCACCATCTTGTAACAGACTTAGGACATGGAGAAACATTTCCCAGTACAACATCTTCCATCCATGTGTTTGGATAATGGTGCAGCAGTTTTCTGAGGCTTGGATTTGTCTTTCAGTCTATGTGAAGGTGAAGTTAAGTAAGAGAAAGGAGGACAATATGTTTCATCACACGGCTGGGATATGTAAGAACATTGTGACATCTTAACGCTCTGACTTGACTCGGTAGCGGAGAGCCAGGTAGGTGGCCAGTCTGAGAATCAGAAAAAACACACCCAGCACTATAAAGTCAACATAAAGCTTTGCGTCCTCTACATCCAGCAGCTGTAGAACCTCCTCTGGCTTTTGAAATTTACACATCACTTCCGGACACTCAAGCTCTGACCGATTCATCCCATAGATGGAGAGTATCACCCCTTCAAAGCCATATCTGAAATCAAACAGTTTGGTCAATGGCTGTAAAAAGGGGCCATATTTGAAAATCTAAATCTGAAAATTATTTGCAAATCCTAGAGACAATACCTGACGTAGGAGACGTAAGAACTCCACTGAAGGTATTTAGGAATTGTGTCAAAATTGACAAAAAATCCAGAAAAGAGGAGCACGGGAATGGCTGTAACTGGACCAATAAACGTTGCTACCTGTCAAACAAAAACAACAGCATGAAATTAAAACAAACTATCACTCATAGAAATCATAAAACATTTTATTTAAACATCTGGAGGAGAAAAAAAGATTTATACTCTAATACGACTATTTTTATTGTTTATACTTACACCATCTTTTCTCACTACGCTTCAATGCCGATTTAAAATTGCTCTTTTTTTCCACGTTACAAAAGCATCATAGCAAAGAGAGCAAAATTAAGAAATATGCAATATTATGAAAAATGTAAAAACATAAAAAGTGTCTTGCAATCCAAAGTTGCTGTAAAGAGTCAGCTTTGTTGGTGTATTTGAAAAATATCAAATTCAAAGAAATGAAGCAAATTTTGTAAAACATCAAGGCCAGTTATGTCTGTGGTGAAGGAAACAATAAAGGGACAAAATGACCAGTACTCATGTATAACTGTCTACCTGCAAGGACGTGGATGCAGCACCAATTAGCAGCCCCAGGGACTGGGCTACCAGGGCTGTGGATGTTGACAAGGCCATGAAGAGGAGATAGCGACCCGCCTCCGCAGGTTGTTCAGTCATCCAATACACTATACTACAGTACATTATGGGACAAATCACCTACGGAGGAGACATGCTTTCAGTGTTAGCAAAAATTGTACAATACACGCTTTCATTTCTAAAGAATGAATCAAACACTACCTGGAACGGTATGTCAGCCATGGTTTTGGCCAGGAAGTACGCCTTAAGGCTGTACCAGTAGTTGAGATGTTCCCTCATAAAGACAGACATCTCCAGAGGAACTGTGGAACAACAGCTCAGTTTTAAAAAAAAAACTTTCCAAAACCAGGGGAAAAACCCCCACACACCAGATCAATGTTTCCAGTCTCCGACGAGGATCAGTGTCTTACAGGTTAGCACTGTGGGCATCAGGGCAGCGAACATGAGGAACAGCATGGAGAAGAAGAGGAAGCCTGTGTTGTTGAAGACTTTGCTGGCATCATTTCCAATATTAAGATAAAGCAGGCCAATCAGCACTCCAATACACAGATGGGACATCACTCTGAGGTGGGTCAGCACCTTCCGAACAAAATAATACAGCAGACTACATGTAAAGTTTTTTTTAGGCAAAATATATTTGAAAAAAAAAAAGAAAGAAAAAAGAAAACTTATAATTTTATTAAAAATGTCCAGGAGTGAACGTGAAAATGATCATGTTACCGTGTCCCTGCATATTGTGATGAAAGTTCTTTTGAAGAGGATGCAGAACTGTGTGAATGTGCTTGTGGGGAAGCTGGACTTCTCCAGGGTTCCTGTGTCCTGTGGAAAAACGGAGTTATGTACGACACCAAGACGAGTTACTGACAGGATACTAACATTTGTCATGGGTCCCAATGCTGTATTAAATTTAGCTTTTAATTCATTTGTTTGAACCATTCTTTTTTTAAATTATACAACTAAAAACATTGCTTATGTTTTAATTTGAATTTATTCTGCGTCTTTTCTAATCTACTCAGTCTTAATTATGCAAAGACTCAAGTAAATACACAAAACCTCCACTAACAGTTGAATAAATTGACAGGTTGCAGATAAACCACACAATTTCTAATACCATCATTAAACTCTGTTTTAAAACAAAGTTTACGAATTTTAAACAGTGAACGAATAATAGTGACGGCTGCTTGGATTCGCATATAAGGAACAAAATCTTTGAATTAAATTTTTTAAAGGATTTTATTTGGCTCTGGTCACCTTTATTGGACAGTAAATGACAGGAAAGCGAGGGGGAAAACATGCAGCAAAGACTCGACCCCGTGATGGCGGCGTTGAGGACTGAGGCCTCAACAGAAGGGTTTGCTTGAACCCTGTCGCCACCACTGCCCCCTGCACTCAATTTGAAAAAAAAAAAAGGATTGAAGTTTTGTGTTGTAAGATTGTTCCATTATGAAAAAAGAATCGTTCAAGTAAATAATTAAAATCTCAAAATGGATATGTTATTTATGTTTTTAAAGAGTGTATCCTAGCCTCTGAGCAGAGTTTCTGTTATACTTCAAGAGAAATGTTTACGTTACATACACAGCAGTATTCAACGCATGAAAAATGAATATTTCTGCCCCTGTTTTATCACCCAGAAAGGAAGAATGATGCAACCCATTTAAAACACTTGGCTATATCTCTCTTAAAGGGTTTGATGAAAGCAACTTAGTAAATGTAAAAGATAACATTTGTTTGCTTCTTCGAGAAACTGTACAGAAAAAGATTTTCTTTAAACCAGCTGCGTGATCTTACATTTACAGCAAAGTGAACCTGTAAATAAGTAAAAAGCAAAAGAAAAGAGAAAACTAAAACAGTAAAACTAAAACAGACAGCTCCAAGTTCTTATTTTAAGCTTCAACCTTTAGCTGATTCCTGTATCAGAAGTTATTCAGACAGAATGGAAAGGAGATGACGGAGGAGAAGAAAAATGATCAATGGAGCGGAGAAGACAAGGAAATCAGAGCATGACATGGCATTTTTCAAATTACTGTTAAAATTTATTTTATTTGCATACTTTATAACAACATATTACTTCATTTTATTGATTGCTTAATTTTGTTAAAATTTAAGGCTCAGCACCATATTTGAAATATACAAAAATGTTGAATTTGTTTTTAAATAAAAATATCAAACTCAAAGCTTTTTCAACAAAATGTTGCCCCAAAAGATTAAAAGCTCTTCTCTTTGAGCAAAAGGTTTCTTCTTGCATGTGAAAAGTGAAATCTGAGCAAATCTTTTAAACAACTTGCAAGGATGGATAAGCTTGTATTATGTAATGAAAACGGGCTCAGAACTCATATAATTTTTGCTTATTTATAATCAAGGGTCAAAACTGCATTCCAGTTGCATTGCTGTTACGTATATCAAAACCTTAAATTATTTGCAATTTCTTTTAAAGAGACGTTACTTGTACAGCTGCATAAAGTTGGATAAAGTTGCTTTTATTGAAATAAACATGACATTTTTGGTCAACCATTTGAAAAATATTTGGTTGTGATTCTAAAACTCCGACATTTGACACATGTTCACGTCTTCTTCTAGTGGAAATGTAGAAAATTACTTTTAGTGATGCAAAACATTCAAAATGGCATGGTTTGTACAAAATTACAACTTGTTTGGTACCAATATAATCAACCACAACATAATTACCGTACAACTGAAAAATCATGATATTATGAAATAGTGAAGAATTTGAAATGCCCAGAATGCTCTCTTACTTACACTGAGAACTTGAGAAGGACAGGAAGCATCGCTTTTGTCTCTGGAGTTCTTCTTGCTCTCCTCTGAACAGAGTCCACCCTGGACCGCCTCGAACAGCACTTGGTTCAGGTCTCCATACTCTCCGGATGCTACCTCAATGACTGGACGTATTCAGGTCAGACCAAACACTCAGTGACAACATCCCCATACACACACACACACACACACACACACTCGGGGCTTAGAGGACTTGCTGGACTTACTGAAATCAGCAGGATTGTGATATGTTGGACAGTGAAGGCCCAGGTTCTTCAGGTAAGGGATGAGATAAGGGACTGTCCCCTTGTAAATGCACTGACCCTGACTAAGGATGTACAGCTGAGGATTGAACAATAGAGGAACATTGTCAGTAAACTTCCCACCATGCAGCCCCCTCTGAAAAAAACGATCAATAGAGAGCGAAACAACGGGACGGGACATCGACTGCTCTGCTTCTTCGGCTGTATAAAATGAATTATGCTGTGGTATCCTGGTCTAAGCCACGGGTAATGGAGGCTCTGACGTGTCCAGCAGTAAAAGCACTCAGCCTACCTTATCAAACATCTCAAAGAGCTTGGCACTGGGCTGATGAATGGTGCACATGATTGTCCGTCCTCCCTGAGCCAGAGACTTCATGAGTGAAACAACCTGGAAGCACGACGAACTGTCCAGACCACTGCAACGGATTTAAAAACAACAACAACAACAAAATGGAGACAGAAAGATCAGAGGATTAGTTAGGATGAATTTAAACTTAAATAGCAAAGGAGTCAAAGTCAGTAAGTAAGATTTTACCTGGTGGGCTCATCAAAAAACATGACTGGTGGATTGTTGACCAGTTCTAAAGCAATGGCCAGGCGTTTACACTGACCCCCAGAGAGAGAGTGGGTGCGTGTCTGAGCACATTCCTGGAGACCCAGAGCTGTCAGGATCTCATCCACCTTGAACGCAAGTAAAGAGAAACGGTGAAACAATCAATCATCTGATATCACCCAGAGTGTGTTATTAACCTCAAAAGCTATGTGCGATCTGTGTGGACTGTGCTGCTTTGGCCTTGTTGCTCCATGAATCGAGTAACTAGGCCTGTCACGATAACAAATTTTACTGGACGATAAATTGTCTCAGAACTTATTAATGATAAAAGGTAACATTGTTGCTTTGAGACCATGTTCAAGTAATATAATAGTAATAATAATGGCGTAAAAATGCAAGGACACATGCTCAAAGATCAATAATTCTACACACTGGAACTGGAAGACATGTTAAATATCCTAAATAAATACAGAAAACAACAAATAAAATAAATTATGAAGTCTCTGTAAACAAAATTATCTTTCAAAAAAAAAAAAAAAAAAAGGGCTAGTTGAGACCAAAACACCAGACTGAAGACTTTTATCATCCAGTTTTTGGTAAAAAGAGAGAAAAAAGAGAAAAGCAATAAATCAAAAGCAAATGAAAATGATTGAGTTTCTTTTAATTTATCATGCGATTAATTGATTTATTGTTTATTGATATATCTGATTGATTATTGCATAATAGTAACTTAAAAAAACAATATTTAACGTTCAAATTGCCACGATCACCCTGGTCAGAGATTTTGATAGCCATAATAATCTGCGGCCTTACTCTACAGGCCTGTAAATTCTGTCAGAGTGTAAAACAACTATTTTTAATAGTTCTGCCACCTCTTCACCACTATCTGAGTGTATTTATAACAATATTTAATAGAAATAATAAACTAGATCTTCAACCAGGCAGTCAGATGTCCAATTGCAGTTCTTTAAGAAATTAGCTCCTTGCTGGTTTAATGGGTTTGTTTCTTTAACTAATCAATCATTGGACTATATTAGCACAATTACTAATTACTAATTTACTAAATTACTTAGTGTCAGGATTGGGATTCTGCTAATACAGACACTTATGGTATATTAACCTCACTATCTAAAATAGAATTAAGAACATTTGCCAAAAAAAAAAACCCAAACATTTTTTATTGTTTGTGTCTAACATATAATTCTTTCATGAATCAACATAAACCGACTCACAAGTTCTTTTTTGATCTGCACAGACTCATTCAGCTTCAGATGGGCAGAAACCTAAAAAACAACAAAGAAAACTCATCAGAAATCTGTTTTCAAAAGTACATGTCAACATTTTGCCACGATTTTTCCAGCAGCAGCAGCTTCACCATCATGGCCTCCCTCGCAGTGAGATGCGGCAGCAGCATGTCGTGCTGCATGATGTAGCAGGACATCTTCCTGAAGGTCCTCAGATCCCTCGGCCGACCGTTCACCAGGATGGTCCCCTTCATGCCAGTTTCCCTGTTTTCCAAACATGAAGCTATTTCTAAGTCTGCTCATGTAAATGTAACCAAATCCACCCCAAATCAGTCTTCTGTAAACATTTACAGTAACTTATTCTTTTTATGGATCTGTGTAATTCTCGTGCAGGTTAAAGGCTCACCTATAACCCGCCAGAATATTCATCAAAGTGGATTTCCCAGCCCCAGAGGGTCCCATGATACCAATCAGTTCCTTGCTGCAGAATCTTCCCGACAGACACTTGAGGAGAGCTTTGTAGCCTAATGGAGAGAATGAACCATCAGTCAGTTAATCATTCATTCATTTTCTATACAAGCTTTGTCCTAATGAGGGCGTCAGCTGGGAGGAGGGGAGCCTGCTGGACAGATTATTTGTCTCCTCATGCTGTCAGTCATTGACACTGACGCTAATGCTTTGGGATATTCTAACAGTTATCCTGCAATAATGTAAATGTTACATTCCTTACTCTCACAGTTTCTTAAAAACTTCAATAAAGTTAAAGTAAATGTGTAAAACATTAAACACAAATCCTGTATTGTGGATTTTAGTAGGCATTTTATTTTACATATAAAGCAGAACCACGTCAAACATGAACATGTGGTGTATGCAGGGTTTCCCTCAGAGTATGATAAGCCTGGCGGGCCACCAGGCTTTACTTGTTCCCCCACCAGGCTAATCATTGCTTATTTGTTTAAGTCTTTTTAAAATGTTTGCTTTTTTAAGACTTTATAGTTGGTGTTCAGGCGCTAATCTTCCAATCTTTCAATAACACATAAATATAAAGTGACATTTTCAAATTTCCTGTCAACTTTAAGCATTTTTTAACTCAGAAACTCGGCGGGTCGCTGGATGAATGACTGCCCTAGCATCCAACCACCAGGCTTAGAAGGTTTTCTGGGGGAAACCCTGGTGTATCTGTAGAAGATGCTAGACAACAAAGACACAGAGCCATGCAAATGTGTTCAAATCCCTTGAACATTTTCACATTTTGTCAAATTCAAACCTTAAACCTACCCTGACTGTACTCATGTTGTTGGTTTATTGTGCTACTCGAGATTCACCAGCCAGTTGACAAAAGAAAATGTATTTGTTTAGTTTTGCTTTAGCAGTTTTAATTGGAGGATCTTCAGGTCAAAGACAGTAAAATCCAAAAAAGAATTTCATGGTCTTTAAATGCATCAAAGCTAAAACTTTAACTCCTTCCAGGCTGCAAACGCATCAGCCAACAAAATTTACTTTGAAGCAACTTTTAGGTCATGGTCAGATGCTTTGATGTATTAATTTTCTGTTTCATTCAAACCTGCAACTTATATTAAAAACATGTGACACATTAATTCTCTTCAAAAAATCTTCTTTTTTTCAGGTGTTCTGTCTTGGGAATCCCAAATTAAAAAGGTGTGTCCAGGTGTGTGTTCTTGTTAAAAAGGTGTGTGTTCTTGTGTCCAGGCAGTTTTCTTTACAAAATCAGACTTTAGGAAAACTGGAAAAGATATCAGCCTGGAAAAGCTTGATCGCTGCATTTCTATCTACTTTAACATTCAAATGTCTCTTGTTCTAAATATAAACTGGCCAATATGAAAGCTAGGTCACATATTAAACAAATATATTAAATAAATGTGTCTATTTAGTATATTTTTAGCATGCTCTTAGAAGACAGATACCATAGAGACGTTACATAAAGTTTAGAAACTATAAAAACAGTAAAAACCAGAAGCTTTTCAGATTCTTTAGTCACTGGACCCCACTATCAAAATCAGGCGGGTCAGGACCAGTTTGGTTGATTTTGAGTACGCAATTTATTAAAAGGACAAAGATGGAGAAACAAAAAAAGATGGGGAGACGGGGTCCTGACTGCTCACAGCCTGAGCTGTAACGATTTTGCTTGATAACACATATTATAAAAAGGTGTTATCAATGCCAGAACATAATTTTATGGAAGACGGATCAGGGTGAGCATGGGAGTGTCTCCTGGAGCAGCTGCTCAAATTGTGTATCTTGTTTCATTAGTTAAAGCTCAGTGAGCTGCGCTCCGCTGCAGAACTTGGTTCATTGATTTCTAAAGTGTTTTAACAGATGATTATGCAGATACTGAGATTCTAATTTGGGAGAGGTCACCGGGTCCTAGACAGATAAGAACCTATACAGTGAGACAGAGGTACGGAGAAAATTTAGGCCAAGTATTCTACCAGCATTATGAAAAACCTATCTGCGTAAAATGAAAGCATTTTGGGATAAAAATTAAAATAGCACAACAGATATTTTGCTAAGTTTGTCTTATAATCCAGCAACCGAAAGACTTTACCTCCAAGTAAGGTTGCCTCAGGTTTCTGTGATGTGCTTGCACCAGGATTGTGGTTCCTGAAGTGTGGTGGGAGCAACTGCACAATCCAATTTAGAGCTGACACAGATTCTGAGAGCTGTCACCCATGTCTCCTGTCTCCTGAGCGTCTCTCCTGGGTCTGCACAGACCCTTCTTCGTACCTTCAACTGGGTAATTGGGCGATCTCAGCAAAGCTACATAGTCCCTTAAACCGGCTGCCAAGAAATGGCGCCCCCTCCTCTGTCACTTAGTTACTACATCAAAGAGCTCTCTCCTCTCAGGCAGGAGCTGTGTGCTGTCAGTGAAGCAACCATGCCCTGCCATGAGCTGCATACTGATGATCTAACCCACTGCTGTTGGGCGAACATGACGCGAGTCTGAGAGCTCATCCCTTTGTCTCAGAGAGCCAGAGCGTACGTCGTCCCCTGACATCACGACCGAGCTCAGTCCTAACCACATCTGACGGTGTTTACTCTGAGATTACAGCCTGAACTTCTGACATGTCCTGCTGTAATTGCTAGACAAATTATTCAGAGGTTTTATCGTCCACTGTGTCACAACAGGAACAGAGCCCCGAATAATACAGGTAATCCAGGCTGGGCAGGTTTTGAATAGAGAGTGGAGCTAAGTAAATATTAAGTAAACCATATGGGTTGCTCTTCACAAAAGTATTCATACCCTTAAAACTTTTCCCATCGAAATGATAAATCTCAGTGTATGTAATTGGACTTTATGTGTTAGGCCAGGGGTGTCAAACCCATTTGTGTTTTGGGCCAAATCAAGATCATGAATGCTCTTAAAGGGCCAGAATGTATTGACAAAACCTGTTCACAAACTGTTAAAATATCAATGAATTCTTAAAATTAAATAATATTATTGAACATCTTTTCAGTCCCTCCAGAATTTTGTATATGTGGTAATAATTTGGAAATATTTGCAATATTTGCGCTTATTTATGACAGTAAATACGACTTTTTATTACTCACTGTTATGGACTATATATGACAGCAATTAAAGCCGAGGAAGCTGTTAATTACAAGAAAGTTTTTGACAATGTTTGAGAAAAATCTGCAATAAACTCCCAATTACAAAACAGTTTAGGGATTTGTTGATTTCTTCAGAATTTCCATGATTATTCTCAAGAAACTGGACTGATTGGTTATGCAGTAATCAATCAGATATATTAATTCACAATAAACAATAAATCAATTAATCGCATGATAAATGAAAAGAAACTCAATAATTTTCATTTCCTTGATTTATTGCTTTTGACAAAAGTCTTCAGTCTGGTGTTTTGGTCTCAACTATCCCTTTTTTGAATGATAATTTTGTTTATAGAGGCTTCATAATTTATTTATTTGTTGTTTTCTTTCTTTATTTTGGAATTTCCAAACCTCTTTCTTCCAGTTCTAGTGTTTAAATGTTCATTAGCATTTAAAGTTTCTTGAACTTTGAGAATGTGATCTTGCATTTTTATGCCATTATTACTATTGCATTACTTGAAAATGTTCACAAAACAACGTTATCATTTATCGCAGTAAATTCTAGGACAATTTATCGTTCAGCAAAATTTGTTATCGTGACAGACCTATATGAGGCTGTATTTTTATTTCAGCCAGCTTTGATCCCCTCTGGAAAAACAGAGATGATGAGCGCAGGTGCAGAGCAGCAGCTCACTAAATCTGAAGCAGAAATGTAAACATTTCCCTGTCTCTCTCTCTCTCTCTCTCTACCCCCTCTGCTGTTTCTCCCCCATTCAAAGCCCGGCTTGAGTTTCTCCAGACATCTCCCTCGGGATGAGAATACCACTGAACATGAAAATAGGTCACAGCAGTTCCATCCAAAACAGCCAGGGATGGCCAACATCACAAAACAAGAGCCTGCAATAGAAAAGGCAGTTGGAGGGCAGCTCACCCAGGACTCTCTCCGGCTGAGACCTCCTCCAGGAAAAGAGAACGCTCTAAATTGAACAAAAACCTGTTTTTGTAATTTCCTGCTTATCACAAACCTTTGGAGACATGACTCATGAGCAGTGAGACGTTAACTCAACAGCTAAGGTACTTCTAAGGATAGATGACATCACGAGTCCTGGGATCATGATTCATGCAAATCTTATTTCTCTCCTCTCTTTTCTGCCTGATGCGTAGCCATTGTCTGATTCAACACATTTAGAAAGGAAGAGTGTTTTTTCACTCAAAGGAAAACTAATAGCTGTCCAGTAAGCAGGTGGAATATAATATTAGTATTAATTCATGTGGGAATCCACAACAAAGAATTTTACCATAAGCTCTGAAGTGACCAATAAATAAGCAGTCAATCTTTTACTGTGACTCTTTATTGTAATAAAGATTTTTTTTTTTTTGGAAAGACAATTATTTTTTCACATAGAGTAGATTTGTCCAGAGTAAAGATAAAACGTTGGTGCTGTCCATGGTACTGAAATCAACCATTTCAGTACCTCAGTGTCTAAAAGAAATGGCCTTCTGTGTCTTGTCAGATTTACACCCCAAGAGAACAGAAAAGCATATATTGCTACTTAGAAGTTTCTAAAAACCCTAAGCAGCTTGGGAAAAACAAAGTAACGCATACATTTTAATAGCTGCTTCAGTTGTATCTTATTTTAAATAGATTTGTAGGGTCACTAATAAATAAACTCAACGCAAAAGTTTTTTTTTTTTTGGAAAGGCAATTATTGTTTCATATAGAGTTTTTTTCTCCCATAGAGAAAAGTCCTAAAATTAAAAGGGCTTTTTTTTCTAATAATTTTTCAGCAGGAGGGTATTCTACAGAATTTCTTTAAATGAATTTATTTTATGGCTTTTTAAATGTTTTCGAGAAAGGTCCAAGTCAACAGAAACTCAGGTGGATTTATAATTCTGCTTTAATCGTGTGTCAATGTACACTTTTGGAAGTATTTACAAATTAAAATCAGGTGTGTGTCAAGGGAAACGAGTAAGTACGTTTGAAAAGAAAGTATAAAAGTGAATTGAGGGCAAAGATTTGACTCTTAGTGGCTGTCATAATTCAAAAGAACAATCAGCTCGAATGGTATTTTACTCCTTGTGCAGGGCTTTCAATCAGGCAGAATTCCTGTTAAAAAATAAACCATCTGCCGACTTCAGCTTGTGTCAAATAATTTAGCTGCAAAAGAAAACCAGAAAGGCACAGAGATTTTGTTTGCTTTACGATGAGAACTGAGGCTTAGTGATATTATCTTAAAAAAAACCCTTTCTATGAAATGTTTCACTGATAAATAAAAAAAGATGAAAAGTAAAAGAAAAGACATCCTGGTCAATTATCAATAGCTGGATGAGTTTTAATTAAAAAAAAATCCAAAGAGACGTTTCCAAAAATCTTTAAACATCAGAGAGAAATATTTGATGCAATGAAGACAGACAGCAACACAAGCATCACTGCTCCAGAACTCCTCTCTGATCTTTTCCCTCATTATAATGCTCCATACGTCCAGGTTACACAACGGAACAGCAAACACTTCGCTGCCAGACTTTCATAATGCACATTCATATTAGACAAGACTAAAAATAACCAAGCCTGCAGTACCGCCATGCAAACATCTCACACCATGTGGAGAATGTAAGCACACCCTGCTAAATCCACACAACCACGGCAGCCAGGTCTAAGTGTTTGAAGAGGGTAGGTTGTTTGATCTGCAGATAAAAAGCCGAAGCTTAATCATTTCCGAGGATAGTGAGTTCACATGCAGTTCATATGATCATAGTGTATCAATTATGTGCTGGAATCCCAGCCACCGCCCCCTGGAAGACAACAGAGGCAAAAGGAATCAAGCAGTGTGCCAACCTGGGGGTAAATTATTTACTATGTCTAAACTCTGCTGAGTGCAGCAAAGCTTGCAGGCAGGAGGACCGGCTGCTCTTGCATGGTGGAAGTCTGTAAGTCAGCATGTGTCAGGGATATGGTGTATGCGCCAGAACAATAAAACGAGGCAAGAACAAACGCTGGCAAAGATGATTTTTTTTTTCTGAAATGTTACAAAAGCTTTGAAATGCAATGAGATTTCTGCACTGCAGATATTGATCGTCATGGGTGGTGTTCGCTTGCTCATCTGTCATTGTTTTCTGTGAGCCGTGCCTGCAGTACCTCTTCTCCTAAACCAGGGGCCCTCCTGGATGATGTAGGACAGCTCGTTGAACTCCAGGTCTATAGCGGAGCGCCGAGGGAGGTGGCTGAAGCGCTGCGCCTCGGTGATGTGGTTCTCCACTTTCTTCAGGTGGGTGAGCAGCGGCGCCTCCTGCGGGGCCCCTCCGGGCAGCTTGGTTTCTTCCATAGCAATGCTGACCGAGCCAGGCTCCAGTGTTTTCTCAGCCATCCTGATAGGCTGCAGGGAAGGAAGTATGTGGCACCGTTTGTAAAGTTATACAATAAAAAAATCAACAGCAATATTTTGGTTCATTTGGCCTGTCATAAAGAAAATAAATTTACATATTCATTTTTCAAAGTCATTTGTAAGCATCAGAGTTCCATACTAAATATTGAATTCACCATCTAAATATTTACTTTAGAAACTAGAGGTGCATGAATAAATCGGAAAGCCGATAAATTAACCCTGATTTCCTTAATTTTGGTGAGATCGGTGTTTAGCCGATACTTACTTGTGAAGCCGATCTTATTCACCAATCTTATTTACCTTGGCAAAAAAAACAACAAACCAACAAAAAAAAAACAACAACAACAACAAAAAAAAACAATCATTGTTCTCTTTTTGCTCTGCCATGTGAGAGGTTTAACTGACAGACCCATCCATCAGGTCATGTCCGCATGTTTGCAGTTAGTAGTCACCCCACTGTTGCCAACTCAGCAACTTTCTTGCTGTATTTAGCAACATTTCCGAAAAAAATAAAATAAAATTGCATAGGCCAAAATCGGAATCGGCAAATCAGACTTTTTAAAGATCGGTCATCTACAACCAGTGCAACTCTATTGCAAACTAAATATTTAGCTTGAAAATAAATATTTATTTTACTAATTAAATATTAATTAAATATTAATAACTACGAACTAAATATTTCACTGACAAGCCAAATATTTAAAGACTAAAATGTTTTTAAGTCCAAGGTAAATATTAAGCTAATGTGTAAATTAGCATGTTGACAATCAGAAGTGAAATATCAAAGTAAAAGCTAGGTTTCGTCATGTCCACCGTGATAACAGAAAACAGAGGACGTACATACGCAAGTATCAACAGACCTTTACTCACGGGTCGACAGCAACCGTTTCTGCATCGACATTCAAGCTAGAACACTTCCGGTTCATGTTTGAGACACTTTTTGGTTATCAACGTTTTAACACAAACAATATATTAATTCAATTTCATATAAATCATTTTGTTTTACGAATGAATAAACAATAAATCTTAAACTTCGATAGCCGCTCCAAAGCAACGTAAGAGTGAATGAACATGAACCGGAAGTGTTCTGACTTGGCCGCAATGGCGGATGTTAATGGAGAAATTTATACAGAAACTAGCTCTGTAAAGGCCTGAGTAAAAAACTGTAGCGCCGCTGAAACGGCATGTCCTATGTTTTCAACTAACACGTTGGAAATTAAAAACGATGGTTAAGAAAAAAATAACCTGAGCGACCATTCAGACCCGCCAGCAACTGAGTTCATAGAGGTCTGCGAAACCCAGCTTTTACTTTGATATCCCACTTCCGCTATATATAACGTAGAATGCTCGTCGGCAAATAAATGTTTAGCAATAATAATAATAATAATAATAATAATAATAATAATAATAATAATAATAATTTAAACTACATATTTAGATGGTGAAATAAATATTTCTGACATTTATAAATGCATGAATATCATGGAGAAAAATATGACTTTGAAAAATGAACATCCATATTCTGTTTCTCAATGACATGCTCAATAAACCAAAATATTGTTATTTTTTAATGTGTGACGTTACAAAGGGCACCCATTTAATCACTGAAAGTATAAATAACATTAAATGTTGAAAGCATGAGGAACTTGACTCATACTTTAGTTAGTACATTGAGTAAAATGCAATAAAGTTCTACTTGATTTTTGTCCAAATATTGAGCTTTATGGATATTCTTTTAATAATGTGATGTATTTTCTAGATCTCTCGCAATTGAATTGAGATTTATCACACTTTGTCACAAACCTTAACACAATTTATTGGGATTTTATGAAGACCAACAAAACGGTGTAATTGTGAAGTGGCATATAAATGACAGACTATTTTCAAAGTAAAAATGTTAAAGATGTGGTCTGCATATCTAATCCTCATCCCTGATTAGTAAATCCACAAATTAACTAATCTCTCTAACTAATTAGTGAGTCCAACTTTGCGTGATAATTTCCAGCTGTTCTTTGAAATCCTTAGAGGTTTGTCAGAAACATTAATAAACAAACAACATTATGAAGACCAAGAAACACAGTAGACAGCTGGAATAACGAAAAACAATCCTGGTGGGAAACCTGAAGAACAGAGGGTGGAGCAGTGGTAGCCAATACACTCGGACACCAACCCTAACAATGCAGCTGGAGAGTGGCTCAGTCAAAGCCTATAGAGTTAAATTTTAACTAGGAATCTGTAGCAATACTTAAAAAAAAAAATGCTGTTCACAATACTCCCAATCCAGCTGGTTTGAGTTTAGCCATAACTCAAAAAGCTGTAATTGCAACAAAAAGTAGTTCTACATATTATGAATTAAGAGAGAGAGGTTTTATATAAATACATGCAACACCTTGTTTCAATTTCATTTGTGATGGACAGTGACAATCCTAATAAAATACTGTAGAAGTTTATAGTTTTAATGTGAATACATATTTGTAAGTGAGTGTATTCAGTCTGACGCACCCAAGCAAGGTGCTATGCATGATCTGACAAGCATTTAGTCTGTGGAGCAGCTGCGTAAAGCCAATGAGATTGTGAGTGTGAGGATCTGGTTTCAGTCCTGCAGCACACTTACAGTCCGGTACTGCTGATTCATGTAAATTTCCTCCCAGACAAAGACTGCCTGTCTGAAATGTGAGGCATGTAATGCGTAAGGATCCATAAGCTTTTCAACTCTTTAAAACAAAATACAAAAAATAAATAAATAAAATGTCTCACTGATGGGAGGACACAGTGTTTAGACCTCCGGAAGCATTTTGAAAGCTGCTCCATGATAGTGAATAAATCTGAGCTGCAGTTGGAAAAATATTTATAGTTGTAAAACTGAAAAAAAAAGAGGCCTGCGCTGTAAAAACTGCACAAAATCTGATCAGATTGAGGACACATTTACATACATTACAATTCTACATAATGAGTCTAGATGGCACATTTTTGTCATTTTGTCATTTTGTGATTTAACACAGGCTACAACTCAACTCTAACACTTCTAATGCACTTTTCAAAATGAGCCCTGCATTCCTGCAGACAGGCTTGAAATTCCTAGCTTGATTAGATGATTTTAACAAAAATAAGAAATGAAATGTTCTCTAACTAAGCTAAGCTTAGTATCCATTTAGGTAAAAAAAATGGATGTATAAGTTTAAGAGAGGGGAAAGTGATTGTTAATTAAAAAAACAAACAAAATAAATTTATACAGCAGAACGAACAACTTGCTTCTGACCGAATACCACACAGAAATAGTCCAATACACTTTAAAGTGACTTTCCAGACTTTTCTGTAAAATCACTTCTGACACAGCTTGTCACCGACAGAAAATGCTTTTACAATTATTTTCTATTTGTTTTGGTAATTTTGTTGTAAATCCTAATTTAATTAAGATCTTACCAACCTCTTAAAAAGCTCCACTGATGACATCACATAAGGTATAAGGTAAATAATCATAGTTCTTTGGCGTATGTGCATGTGTATTTTTCATGTTTTCCTGTTCCTCTTTACTTCTGTTTTTAATCCTTCAAAGGTTTTACTTGTCTGTTAAAACTGCAGCAAAACATTTGAATTATATTTACGTTCACCTTTATTTCAGACAAAATTAGTCCATATCATTAGAAATAAGGAAATATTAATCCTCTTAAGCAGAGGCTTTGGGGAAATAAAATTGGCAACAATAAACACATGGAAGCATTTTGTGACCAGGCCAGACTGTAATGGAACAAATCATTGCCGTAGATCCTCAGGGATCATTCACAAGTTATAAAAACCATATCTGATCGATATGTTCCATTAAGATAATCTCCATGTCCCAATATTAGTTTCCTGCAGAAATGCTGCATTACTTGCTACCTGAATTTCCCATTTGTGGGACAAGAACACCAGTTCCTGTCCTACTTCCACTTTTTTTGTTTGTTTGTTTATTTGGAATCTCACTTGCCATTGCCGTAACAATGGCTTCTCTTCCTTTTATCTACAAAAACTGAAAAAATTGCTGGGCAGAGAGACTTAGAAAGAGCCCAATGCCAGTTAGTCCCACAAAACATGCATCTCCAGAACAACCATCTTTGCACCATGGACAGGAACCATTCAGATGAAAAACTCAAGCAACAATAAACTGATTTTATCCGGTTAAATGTATGAAGAGAATGATTATCATCATGTCTGCTTCAGATTTCTCATCCATCCATCAATGCTTGGATGGGGGCATCTGGAGGCATCAAACTCTGGCTCACCTTTCTGCTCAAGCACAAGTCGAATGATGCAAATTTATGACAAATCTTAGTAAACGTTGTCTGCACCAAACTGTTTATTGCTGATCAGCTCAGTTGTTGCGTCTCATGTGATGTCACCGAGTCAAATGCACAGAAAGCAGAATTAGTGGGGTTTTTTCCTTGTGCTTAAAAAAAGCTTTGTCTCTTGTGAAATCATGCAGTTGAAATTCCCTGTTGTCTAGTGGTGGTGTTGCATTAACTACAATGAATACAGGGCTGAAAACTACGTGTTGAACATGTTTTAAATTGTAAACACTTCTGATTATGCCAAAAAGAAAGCACACCCTTACATTTTTGGGGTGTCTTAATTTAAATAACTGACATTGTGGTTTGAGGCACTTAAGATTCGATTTAAATAACTTTAGAAACTAGTAAAGGAACTACAGAGAGTGTGTTCTCTTTTTGCAATGACTGCAGTGTGAATACAAAGAAACAACGTCCAATCGCCTACATGGTCATTCTGTTGTACTTTGATGAGTTAACGCACACACTTTCATTGCACACATGCACTGTCACATAATGTCCCAGAGGCTTGTAGTACTCTCCAGCTACTATGATCCACTTCAGCCTATTTTAACATGATGAAATAACTTACATGAGAATAACCGGTGATGAATATTGACTGTGGCTTTCTATTGATCATGTTGCCATTAGCGAATTCCCATTAACGGCCCGGTTATAATCCATGCCCAACTCTGACAGGCAGACTTTAATGGCCTTTCAGTCGGGGAGAGAACTCCATGTTCAGCTCCAAACGGCAGGACATGTGAACAGCACTTGGCCATGGCAAAAGTCACCTCTAAAAACATGGGGGAATATGGCAATCACATGAATCTATGCAGCTTTGCAGTGGAGAGGTGATCCAGTTATCTGCTATGACTTTTGATGTGGCAAGCACCTGTTAACCTGGTGCTTGCACAAGACACAGAAACTGACTAAACAACGAGATTTTGGGGGGTTAATGAGATATTTGCCTGATTCGTAAATGTATCTTTGAAGCAGCTTTAACAGTTGGCTTCGCAGTGCCCATTCACGCACACTCTCACATGCAATCATGCAACATACTTATTATTGTGTGTTGAAAGCACCAGGTGAGGAGCTCAGTCCTGGTTCTGTGAGAGCAACAGCGCTCAGTTGATCTCTTCAGACAAAACAGCCCAATCCTCCAGCATCAGATCTCCAGCGCAGTCCCGGAGAGGAATAATAATGAAAATAAATAAATAAAATAAACAACCACAACAAGCAGGATGTTCACAGAGTGCACCACAGTCCAGCTAAAATCCGGATTCGCTTTGGGGCAATAAAGGACCGAGCTGTATTATCCTTATCAGCATCTCTCGGGGTGCGGCGCTCACCATCCCGCATCCTCTACAGCAGCAGCCCCTGAGATTAAAATCATGTCCGGCCCGGCCTCAAACTACGACTGCATCCCGGAGACTCGTCACGGAAGCTGGGTGCACGTTATCTTTCCCCCCTCGGAAAGGAAATACTCCACTCACGAACTGCGTCCACGAGCGTCCTCGGCTTCGACGTGCGTGCCAGTCTCCATCATCCCCCCCGCTGGCATCTGGGATCAAAGCGAAAGCACCGGACCAGGCAGACGCCGCTGCTGCAAATGCCTCAGCATCATCATCAGCTGCAGCCTGACGGAGCAGCCGCCGCTTTCCGCTTTAACTGGTTGGTGCGTCTGCGGGGCGCGCACGCCGGCTGGATACAGGGCGTTGCTGGGGAAGATGCTGAAAGAGGAAATTATGTTTTCGTTCAACTGAGTCCCATTTGCAATGCTAACTAGACTGAAGTAGATCATTTAGGGGGGGAAAAATAGCATTGTTTTGTACTTCTTCTTTTTAAGAGTCCTAATTTGTCAATAGAGATTCCATCACAATGAAATCTTACTGCATAAAAGTTGTTGATAAAAAAAAAAAGCGATTATAATTCCTGGGATTGTTTTAAGATCTAAAAGGAACGTTTAAAAGAAAGTCGATTTGTTTTTTTTTGTTTTTTTTTACATGATGTTCAAATGTATTTACACAGATGAGTCAGTTTTGATGGATTACGGTTCGTTACATGCTGACAGTCGGAGTAAACAGGAGGGAGGTTCTGGTCTGTCTCTTTAAAGGCCGCACCTGCGCAGCTGCCTGGTGCTGATGCTGCAGTGCCCGGGTTATTTTCGGTAAAATAGCCGGGGTTACTCGCGTTCAAGCGGGCCCCACACGCCTTACATCACCCCTGAGAGGAAAACGAGCCCATTTTTAGCCAATCGCACCTGCTTCTTAATCAGACTAATTTAAAAACGAGCTCCCAGGTCGCTTCGTGAACACTTTCAGTCTTCCAACCCATCTCTTTCTCTGTAAAGCTGCTGATATTATCAAGGATTCTTCTTGCACAGCGTCTAGGAAAAGTATCCATATTTTTTTTGACATTTTGACACGTTTACACAAACGTCACTTTACTGGCATTTTGGATCTTAAACAATCAATTCAGATTATTTATAGCACCAATTCAAAACGAATGTCACCTCAGGTCACTTTGCAAGAAAAATGCAATCATCTCCACAAAATAACATTAAGCTACATACATTAGTATTTGATTCTATCAAGCAGTGCAGGCAAATTCAGTTCTCATTCATGCAAATTAATAAAAAAGTTAGCCATCTAATGGATGGAAGCAGATTTGATGGAAAGAGTTACTGACTTTGCAGCAAACTGGAAGACTATTTTGTTTCTTTTTTCTTTTTACAAATGAAATTATATAAATTTGGGCATCCATTTGGCTTCAACCCTACCTTATACTGTTTTTACAAGGTCTTCTGGGGGCATGTCTCTATCAACTTTACCCATCCAGGAATGTTTTGCATATTCTTATTTTCAAAATAACCCCAAATCAGTAAGATTGGATCAAGAACATACAGTACAGACCAAAAGTTTGGACACACCTTTTAATTCAATGAGTTTCCTTTATTTTCATGACTATTGACATTGTAGATTCACACTGAAGGCATCAAAACTATGAATAACATGTGGAAATATGTACTAAACAAAAAAGTGTAAAACAACTGAAAATACCCCTTATATTCTAGTTTCTTCAAAGTAGCAACCTTTTGCTGTGATTACTGCTTTGCACACACTCTGCATTTTCTTGATGAGCTTCAAGAGGTCGTCACCTGAAATGGTTTTCACTTCATAGGTCAACCTGTCAGGTTAATAAGTGGGATTTCTTGCCTTATAAATAGTCATGAAAATAAAGAAAACCCATTGAATTAGAAAGGTGTGTCCAAACGTTTGGTCTGTACTGTATATGAGCATCAGTTTTTAAGTCTTACGGCAGATTCTGTGAGGGTTTTAGGGTTATCAATAACTGGCTCAGTCTAATGAATGGATATGCTCTGATCTAAATCGTTCCTTTGGCTGTTAATGCAGGATTGTTGACCTGCTGGAAGGTAAATCTTCACCCCAGTCTCAAGTCTTTCACAACACTCCCGCATCAACTCTGACCAGTTTTGACGTGACTACCAAAAATAATGACGCTGCCACCAATATGTGTCACTTTGGTGATAGCATGTGACTGATGCACAATGTCTGTTTGGTGACCTTTCATACAGGTCAGCCAATTTTAACCTGGTCTCTTTTACTGCGAGGTAAAAGAGAGCAAAGGGAACTCAATCGAAAAACAAGCCAAACCTTTTAGATTTTTATTTACAAAAAAAAAAAAAGAATGTTATGTCTAATTATTAACTTCACTTCACATTTATGCACTGCTTTGTTCACAAAAAAAGGTGAAACAATTGAAAGTGCAAGTCACTGGAACAGATCCCACTAATGGTGAGTTTTCTTTTCTTCAACCTTTATGTAGAAGGAAAAGAGTAAAGTGGCATTTTTGTTTTAAAGCTCCATAAATAGGGTGAATATGACACAAACTTTATTTGTAACTAAATTCTTGCTTGCACACAGAAACATTTTCCCTCTATTCCCCTCTCGAGGAGAACAAGATAGTGTTTGTTACCTTCATCAAAGAATGGGGTAAAGTGTTTACACAGATTATCTGAAACCTTTATTGTTATTCTTGGAACTGGATGACAAAAAAATCAATCTCATGGCAGATTGTTAATCTAATCATTAACAATTATTCTTTTGTTATCCTTCCTGTGGTGTTAGGGTCCCTACGGACCAGTTTTGAGTTTTAGCATGCATAAAAGTACTTCATACATTTGTTTTTTGTGTTGAAACTTTTTGACTTTGTCAGGGACTTCCATTTAAACAAAGTAAAATCAAATTTTTTTTTTCTACTAAATTATAAAGTGCTCTGGTGGAAAAAAAAGACTTTTGTGGTGTTCGGGTCATTTGTGACCCGGTTAAAATTTTCGATTATAAAACAATAAAAAATGCCAAAAATTAAATCATGAACACACAATCAACCAACAGCCTCTTCCTCCAACCACTTGAGCTTCATTTAGGGGCTTTTCTCTTTGCCTTTTTGCGAGAACAAACAAAGGGAGACATGTCCAGGCTTGTCAAGCCATTTGAGTGTAGAGGTGGTGACTTGCAGAGTACACATCTCAAATTCACAGGATGCAACAATGAGGAGAAGATTGACTGTAAATGAAGCTTTGGATCACATCTTTGCTTCAAATGAGGCAGAGGACACACAGGATTTTAGCGATGGAGATGAGCAGGCCTCTGAGAACGAAGATGATGTGGAGTACCAATTGGAAGAAACAGACACAACTGATCAGTCTGAAGAGGAGGTCACTGGTACTGAAGTTGCTCCTGCTGAATCATTCCAATCCAAACGTGGCAACATCCGTTGGAGCACAGTTCCTCCTGATGTGCATGGAAGGACAGCTGCTGCAAACATCATCAAAATGACCCTTGGGGTCACGAGGTTTGCTGTGACAAGAGTAAGTGACATCAAGACGTGCTTTGATCTTTTTTTTGCCATTGTCACTAAAAAAAGTCATAATTGCTATGACAAACCTTGAGGGGAAAAAAGTCCATGGCAACACGTGGAAAGACATTGATGAGACGTACCTGGATGCCTACATTGGTGTTCTCCTCCTTGCTGGAGTTTACAGATCCAGCAATGAGGCAACTGAGAGTCTCTGGGATGCATCAACGGGCAGAAATATTTTCCGGGCAACAATGTCTCTTCGGACCTTTCAGATGATCTCAAGAGTCCTCAGATTTGACAATCGAGACACCAGAGCAAAATCTGACAAGCTTGCTCCCATCAGGGATGTTTGGGAGAGATGGGTGCAACTCCTTCCACTGATGTTCAACCCAGGGCCAGAGGTGACAGTGGATGAATTTTTTCTCCCTTTCCGAGGAAAATGCCCGTTCCGGCAATACATGCCCAGCAAGCATATTTGATAATATTCAAATTAAAATCTTTTTTTTGTTGAACATTTAAGAAATGTGTTTTAATATCTCTCAGTTACACTCAGGTAACAGAACAACTGATTATTTTGTTGCCTTCTTCTCTTAAAGTTCATTTGACCACTTTTTAGACATTGAAAACGAGGCGTATGCTGTTAAAACAAAGGCCCAGGGGGCCACAAAAAAATATTAAAACCAATCTTTTCATGGATGAGGGAGCCCAACCAGCTAAACAAGAGTTAAGAAAAACATTGGATGATAAAAGATTGCTTTTAGGGTATTTTATGGCTGATTTAATACACGGGTCCAAAATGACCCGCTAACACTACAGATGGCAGCAGAAAGCTAACACCAGAGGAAGGTTAAAGTTAATGTGTAATGTTCACATTATCAGTGATTGACAGCTATGTGAGATAACAGCACAGGTGCTGGTTTTCTTTTCATGATCTCTCATGTCAGCATTTAAAATTAGAATAAAAGATAGCTTTGTAAAGTGGCAGTGGGAGGAAGGTTGTGAAATTTTATCTGCCAGTAAATGAGGGCTTGGTCTTCTATAAATACTGATGTGAAGCCTGGAGGAGAAACATCACACAGGATGGCTCCAAGACTTGCTGCTCAGCTCTCAGTGAGCTTTCTTCTTCTCCTGCTGCTGCCACATGAAGCGATCACAAACCAAGGTATGCTGGTGAGAATGTATTAATCCATGGAGGTATGAGTTATGCTGTGCATCAGTGTCAATTTCTGTGCAGGTTTGGAATCTCTTCCGATCAGGCTGACTGTGGAGAATGACCTCCATAACATGGCTCCCGAGTCGTTTTCCAGCACTGTGGTGAAAGAGGGTGTTCTGTTCGGAGCTCTGACGAGACTGCAGGAGACTCAGCCGGACTTCAAGTAAGACCCCAGATGAAATCCCCCCCACCAAGTCACCTTGTCATCTCAGAAACCCAGTATTTATTTAAAGCCGTGACCCATTTCTGCTTGTAATAACTGGCCCTCGCCTTCTTGTGTCGTCAGGTTCACGGTGACGGTGGATCCAAACTTTGGCTTGTTTCTAGAGAGCGTGAACGGAGTGGCTGGAGATGAAAACCAGCAGACCTACTGGGAGATTCTGACTGAAAACTCTGGAGAGTACACCAGACTGGATGTGGGTGAGTTTCCTCCAAGGAGATCCAGCAAAAACAGATCCGAGGGGGATCTAATGAGCTTTAATGAACCAGGGGGATAACTTGTTCTTTTACTCACTGTTAATTATGCTGTGCAGAGAAAGGATCCAAAACTGTTGGGAAAAACTGTTTTCCTAAGCAGTTTCAGTGAAATGATACATGTTATTGAAATAAAAAACTTCTCCTGTGCTGCTGTAGAGAAAAAAAAAAGAGAAAATGTGTCTGGAAACAAATTGATAACATACACCTTCTTGTGTCTGCTTTCACAGGAATCGGCTGCTACACTCCTAAAGCAGATGAGCACATCGTCCTGAGGTTCAGAACCTGGAACTCCACCACAGTGGAGTGATCTGCCGTAACTCATCTGGATCACATGCAGCGGAGAAGAAGCAAGCTCCGCATCTCATTTCAATTATCCACTAGTATTTATGATTTGGTTTAGATTGAAATATTGCTACCATTTCTCCTCATGCAATGTGAGATAATAAAAGCAACAGCAGCACCTAGTGGTGTCTGGCAGAAACGTCATTCTTCGAAGGTAAATATTCAAAGTGTGTGCAGGAAAATATAAAGAAATGAGAAAATAAAAAAACATATTTGCAGCACTTTATGTAGAATGAATTTATGAAAGTGTCATCAGCGAAAGGAAAATGGCAATTAACTTTCCACACAAATGATTTTATTGATGTGAGAATATGTATTTTACAAATATTATTCCAAAAATGTTTTTCACAATGAATTATTAAAAAGTACACCCATTGCATGGTTACATTGTAGTAACCATGTAACCATGAATACCATTTTTAACAAGGTCTACAACAGACATCTGACTGCAGATCTGCCTTTTGTAACAAGATTAGTGTTTTAGCTCCTTGCAGGACAGATGGACTGAGAGGTGGAGCAGTGGAGTTTACAAGCAAACACACAACTTATAGTTTTAAGCCTCAGGTATCAACCTAATTCTGTCTAAGAAAGCAAAGGGAAAATGCTGGCTTGCAAAAGTAAAGTAAGAATAATATATTTTCATATTTTCTTATTTTACCGATGTGTGCGTGGAACTGGAGGAAGACTTTCACTTCGTTGTCTGACAGGATTAGCCTGCAGTTGCTAAAAATACACATATACAAAAAAAAAGGACACAAACGTTCATCAAAGAAATAATGCAGCACATTCAGATCTAATTGTGCAGAGAAAAAAGACTGATTACATCAAAGGTTCCTCACCACATGATAAGGAGCAATCACAAATACAAGGAGCACACTGTGTGAAGAACCTCTTCCAGCCCGTCTCCTTCTTCCTACAGTTGTTCATCAGCGAGCAGCCCAGTTTGGGTGGGCCGAAGTAGCTCTTATTCTCACAGGTGGAGTCACACGTGCCATTCAGTTCGCTCTCCCTGACTTCAATGCTTCCGCGCTGACACATCCCTAGCAGGCGGACAGGATCTCAGCAGGACTTTTTGATGAAAACCTTTCTGATTTACGTCACTGTATTTTACTGTTTACTCACTGAGGCAGATGGGTTTGGGGGTCCAGAGGCCATTGGACTGGCATGACCTGGTTGGGGTTCCCAGCAGGATGAAGCCAGAGCGACAGGCGTACCTCACCACAGAGCCCACCCACCAGTCATTACCGTAAACCACTCCGTTATAGTCCACATCAGGCCTGCCGCAGTTCACTGACACATGAAGAGAACCAAAATAAGGACAGTACGCTATGGTTTTTTTATGAAGAATGAAAGAGTCGACACTGACTGACCTCTGCAGAGAGATTTGTAGCCGAGCCAGCAGCAGCTGGAGTCGCCACAAGGGTCTTTTCTGAGCTCCTGGTGACGGGCCTTACACCCTCCTAAACACAGCGGCGCTGACCCGGACCAGTAGGTGTCAGCCATGAGATCCGGCTGAGGAATCCATTCTGTCTCACCTGTAGTAAAAACATTCTGCATCTGCTTATCTGAGCACAATGTACACACAGTTATCTGTGAGGTTAATTCACCAAGAAATATAACTATTATTTTTGATCAAATAAATTGAGGAAAATCTTATTTCATAACCAAGTTAGAACGTTAAGAAGTTCATAAGAAGATGAGTTTTGTGTTCCAGAGATAAAGGCGTTTTGATGTAAAATGTGTGCATAAACCCCAGACAAAGAGCAAAAGAGTGTAATTATTTATGGTGAATAAAGTCCTGTATCAGGATGGACTGAAAGGCCATTCAGGAAGGAAGAAGCCATTACTTCTTCAGGGACATAAAAAGCCAGATTACAGTTTGTAAATGCATTCGGGACAAATACCTTAACCTTTGGAGACGTGTAAGCAAGCTGAAATGTTTGTCCAGATTGTTCATCGTTACTTTTGGAGGAAAAGGCTTGAATACCAAAGACAAGCGTCCTGTGGTTTGGGTGGTGCATTTCATAAAACAGATGGCATCATGAGGAAACAACTTCATGAGGATATATTGATGCAATATTTCAAGACAGCAATGAAGAAGTTAAGCTTGACAGGACAGTGGCCCTACTGTAACTATGCAAAATCATGCAAAAATAATTAAAAAGTAGCCAATGACAATGCAGTTCATGTTTTGGAGTGGCCGTCAGAAAGCTTTAATCTCAGGTTCATAGAAAAACAGAACGGTGAAAGTGCGTCAGTAAGGTGGCCTACAAACCATTAAAATCGATGTATTTTTAGTCAATCCTAAAATACTATGTTGTTTTAAAAACTGGTTATTTTTTATGAGAATTTAAGATCTTCTCCTGCACATTACATGAGTGACAAATAGTTTTTTTTATAGTTAGAAGAAAAAGAAGAAGGGAAAAAAAAAAGAGAGAACAGACAACTTACCGCTAACTTCCAGCTCTCCATTCCACTCGGGCGTCTGAGAAATCCCTTTATGAAAGAACCAAAGCAGGACTAACGAGAGCACATTCAACAGCATGGAGCCCATCTTCTGATTCCATTACTCACTGTAGAAAACTTGCAGATAAATGAGAGAACTGGCCAGTAAATTCATTTGCCGCAACCTAAAAGAAGCACAAAACAATGTAAGAGTAAAAGAACGATAGCGGAGCAGCGTTCACTACAGAACGAGGAAGCAGTGACGTTAAGTCATAAGCCAGGCTCTGTGTGCTTCTTAATCTTCTACACATGGCTAATGCTGTGTCCTTTATTGAGTTGGGACTGGACCTAAAGCGTTGGCAAAGTTTTGATTCACCTGACTGAACTTTACTCAGTCTGGAAATAGCAAGACGACAGAATAGTCAGAACGGATAAACATCAACAACCTCAGCTGGTTATTGCAGTAATTTCTGTTTTTGTTTAGTGAGAAAATTTAATTTGTTTTGTCTAATTGCCCTCTTCTAAATGACTAACCAATCAGATTTGTCTTCATTTCATAAATCACATGCACAGAGTATTTTTTATTAAAACTAGTAAAACTTATTTAGTTATGAAAATTAAGATGTAATATCATCACAATGAAGACATATTTGTAAAAATTTATTATGTTGCATGCAACATTAACCTTCTATGGCAGCAGTAAAAGGTTATTGATTAATTTTGAAAAATCTAACCAGGAATTAAAGCACAGAATAGAAATGAAATTAAAGGAATTACATTTGGGGGAGGGGGAAAATCAAATGTAACTATTGTTAACAAAATCTTGCAGCACAATTTAAGTACCACTAATAACCCATCAATTCACTTAAATATATTTGAAGTATTTTTCAAAGACTTGTCCTATTGGTAAAATGAGTTTGTATAAACAACTTGAGTGATAAAAAGTACAACAAAACTGATTTTGTTATACTTCTAAACCTCTAAAGTTGCAGTGTTTATTAACAGTCAGAAGGGGGCAGTGCAATAAAGGACCAGGGGTATCATTGCCTTGAAGAATTTATATTTGCACCAATTAAATCCTACATGACAGGTGTAAGCTCTGCTGCATGATTCAATATAAACTCCAATTACATCCAGCTCAGGTAAATAAAAATATTATAAAGTAGAGAGAGATTCAGTAAACCTCCAATGCTGATTAGGAAAAAGCTGTTTTCTGATTGTGTGTCACAGTTCCAGAGGATTTACCAGAATTACACATCAACTCAGCCGAAAACAATAGAAAGAAACTACATTCATGTAAGCAAGTGCATGTTTTTGAGAACAAATAGAAACACAATAAAAAAAAAGTCTTTATTCAAACTGATGAATAAGCCAAACATCAAGTATTTTCTCATGACTCAAAGTATTTGAGTCAAAACCAAGTTTGTTCCCCACCCTTTACTTCTGTGATTTACCTTTAAAGGCTGTGGTTTATATGTCAGAGCAAACTCTTGATATATTACTGAATAAATAAAAATTGCTTTAAATACCGGTAAAAATGATCTTCAATGATATGCGTCACATAATACGGTTTGAGTTGCCTCACATAGGTGTTCAGTTATCCCGTTTTAGAACCAGTATTAGTTCTTAACATTCGATGTCACTAAGACTTCAGTGGCCTGTTCACATGGCTCCAAAGTGACTGAGCAACAGCGCTGCTGATAATCTACATCAAATCAATCCACCTGCATGCCTTGCTGCTGGGCAGCATCCTGGAGCTGCAGTATGACGGAGTGCTCGTCTCCTGTTAGGACGTACAGCATGTCCTCCACCTGACCGGCTTCTTCTGTTCTCGTCGGGGTTTCCTCAGTCCTCTGCTCCTCTAGCAGAACCCCTCTGAGCTGCACCTGCACCTGTGAAGCAGCAGCAGCTGCCTGTGCTGCAGGGTCGTCCTCCAGCTCCTGACCGTCAGCGGGGCCGCCGTCATCGTCGTCGTCCTCCGCCGACCGCTTCTGCTTTTCCCTCATCAGCTGCTCCGTCAGCTCCACGCTCTCGTAGCGAATCAGCTGCAGCCGCATGAAGCCGTCCTCGTGCTCTTTGTACCTGATGGGTTGATTAAAACCAATCAGAAAACCCCAACTGTAATTCACAAAACACTGTTTTGGACTGACATTCTTAGAAATGTTATTTTTTACTAGTTTCTTTATTGTTTCACAAAAGCATCAATAAACATTAGTAATTTTATATATTTTATACCGCTCTCGTCTACTATTAAATTCTTTGTATCTAAAGTCTACAGCATTATTTGGTGCAATAAGAAAATCACAAGTTTGGACTTTAAAAAATGTATGTTCAGCTTCTCTCCATCAAATCTAAGTTTAGGTGATTTTACAAAGATGAATGGACAAAATATTTTGACTGTGGATGCACAAACCTGGTGGAGACATACAACCAAAAGATTAGGAAAGTTTATTGTAAAAAGCTTAAACTGTTTGACAACCGTACAACTTTTTGCTTCTGATTCACAATTTTCAACTATTTTATGTTTTCCTTTCACATAAAATCCTAAGAAAACACAACAAACGAGCCAAAATATGAAAACGTTCAAAGGGGATAAATACTGTCAAAGCTATCTGCTTAAACTGGACACATACCTGAACCTGGGGTGTCCTGACGGCCATTTGAACTGATGCTTTTTGTGGAGGTGGACTGTCAGGCTGTTGCCTCTGGTGAAACATTGGCCGCACACGTGACATTTGTAGCGAGCTGTAAAAGTCCCCTGATTAGGGAAAAAACAAAAACAAAGAATTTTACTTGACTTTGCAGGTGGGAAAGCTGAAATCCGCTCCTGCTGTTTCATCAGAGCTCACCTCATGCTCCTTCTGGTGGTGAATCTTCATGGTGCCGGGTGTACGAGACGTGAAGCTACACCCGGGAACGTCGCAGCGGAACGCCGGATCGATGCTGTGGGTGTCCAGGTGTTTACGCAGGTCAATCAGATTCTTACAGCTACAAAAGGCAAACAGGAGAAAGCGTTGAAACCCCATTCATGAGGATGATCTCAGGTTGCACGGTCGCAGCTGGAGAAGACAAAACACCTGTATTCACAATACTCGCAGCTGTATGGCTTCTCGTTGCTGTGGCGGAACTTGATGTGGCTGCGCAGCGACGAGGGTGACGGGCACGTCATGTCGCACAGAGGGCATTTGTAGTGGCTGACTGTTGAAACATATGAAGCACAAACTAATATTTCTTCACTCTCAAAACAAGATAATTCAGATGAACGACTGCCTTAAGCTCCAACTGATGAGGTAGAAACCGACCGTGGGTTCTCATGTGGTCTCTGAGGAGTCGCTCTGTTGCAAAACGTTTGGAGCAGTGAGAACACTGGAACCGCTGACCTGCACGGCAAACACACAAACACACATCCGGCACCAATTCAACACAAACCAAGCCCAAGAATGTTTTAACAGTTTACTTTGACATTACTCTAACTAACTCTACCTTCCATGGCGTTCTGTCGAATGATGTGGTCGAAGAACTTGGTGTTGTTTGCATACATCCCGCCGCAGCCTGGACACGCCACCACCTTCTCCTGTGTGTGGCTGCGCAGGTGCTCCCGCAGCTTGGGGCGCCCTTTAGCGGTAGCTTCGCAGTCTGGAAAAATAACAAGGCGTGCAAACGGGAGTTAAGCAATCAGCAACACACGTCCCTGTATTTTACTCCGATAAATAAATACCTTTCCATCCACAGCGTATGGGGAACTCCCATTCACCTGTCGGTATTTCTATGGACAGGGTATGCATTTCGACGTGACGGTAGAACCACTCCGGGTTTTCATACGAAGCTTGCTGTAGCAGATGTGGACAGAAGAAAGAAGCATATATATATAAATATATATATATGTATACATGAATAAAATTCGACATGCAATGGCTGAATAAAATAAAAAAGAAGGTTTTGTCATTAAAGCCCGCACTTGAATTTGATTGAAAAGCTTTGGAATGGCTTTAGGAATAGGCTGATTATTGTTGAAGCAATCCAGTGTAGATGAAATAAAACTATTTTGCAAGGAAAAGTGAAACAAAATGACTCCACAGAGAGTTAAAAGACTTAATCAAAACTGCCTGAAGTGAGTCCTTACTCTCTGATGCCACATCCCGCTAACCCCCTTCAGTCAGGCTGGTTTTATATAGCATTTTTCACTAAACTAATTAAGTGACGCTGTGAAAACAACTTCTTGTATTTACTCAGTTTAAGTGTGTTATTAAAATGTATTTGATGACCTGGAGCATTTAAGTGTGACAAGTGAAAGAAAAATAAATCTTCAAATGACTGAATATGCAGAAGATAGATGGATGGACTGCAACTTATAATCTTGGATAGGTGGCGGAAGACGAGTCCTCAAATCTAACCAAACAGATGACCAGGGAATCAACGTATTTAAATATTGAATGGTTGAAGGAAAACGGATAAGATTCAATCTTGAATCCCGTGGATGTCGTAAAATCCCAGAAGCCTTTGTGCTCCTCTTGGATGCATTCAAATGAATCCCAAACCAATTCTCCTAATAAGACCCAGGATGCAATTTAATTCCTACCTCACACTCTTCCCAAAGACAGACGAAATTGTCCGGGATGTCCGGGATGATGTTGCGGTTATGGTAGGCAATGGAGCAGCTGCCCAGTTCTGGTTGTGCGTCCAGGGCCTGCTGCCCCAGCTGCTTCAGCTTCGTGTGGTAGCAGTGGAACAGGAGGTGGCGCCGCAGCTCCTCAGGACCATCCACCGAGCAGAAGCCACAGTCTCTCCAGAGACAGTTCCTCTCCCCTGCACAACAAAATGGAAATTATTCTTTTGCTTCGCAGCTTTATAGTTTAGAAACAAGCCCCTCGGAACCGAACCCACCTTCTGCCTCCTCCTCTTCCTCAGTGAGATGAGCCTCAGCGTGCTTGCAGAAGTTTTCCATCTGGCTGAACGATTCTCCACACGAAGCCCACTCACACTCCACCTGTAGGGGTTTCTTCTGTGTGCGTTTGTTCGGTGCCATCGCCATATAAACCGGAGCTGACTCTTAATATTGTTTTTCGTCTCGCTTGCTTGTGTTTCTAAGTGACCACCATTATTACCCTGTCAGCTAGCTGTCACAGAGGAAAGCAAGCCTGAGACATTCAGCACTACACAGTCCACCCGGGACAGAACCCACGGGTTAATATGACACGGCAAATGGCAGCTTGTTAAAGGTGTTCATTCATTTGACTGCACACTGCTCCGAGGATAGAGTTGAAGTTGATGAGCGGGCTGCAGACACTTTCCCGCGGAGCTCCAGCGACAGCCGGAAACAGCTCCGTTGTAAAGAGGAAATAGATAGAGTGCAACAAAAACGTTTCGGGTGAAACAAAATATAGGTCAATATTACCGGGTGCCGATTGGTACATGTACATGTTTATTTATTTGCAACTTGATAGAAGTATAAAATCACACACATGAACAAGGAATGCAATAGTCGTATATTTTTGTACCACAATAACCTTAACATGCTTGAAAAGTTGTAGGAAAAAGTAAGAAACTTAGGAACTCCACCCCCATAAACTCATATATTTTCAGATGGGCCCTCATTAATAAATCAAATAAAAAAAAATAAAATAAAAATAAACATAGGTGAATTAATTTTCTATTTTAAATGGGTTTGCATATGTCTAAATATATGCATCCACACATTGTTACCCACTCATATGCATTAGCCTCAATTTACATATACACATTTGTACTAACCAGCTTCTTCATTAACAGTTTTTTATTTTACCTCTGCTAGATATACAGATTTTGTTACACAATAATTGTAGTGTTGTGAAATTTCTTTTATTTAATAATACATTAATTAGGTACTTGTGCTATGATCAGATGCTCTGCTAAAAACATATGTATTTCCATGAGACTCATGCCATGCAAATATTATCAATATTTGGATTAATCTTCCACTTATAATCAAGGCGATGTCAAGAGTTCACCCAAAATGTCTCAGACTCGTTACTTTAGATCTCTGTTTAATCAGCTTATGTTTCTTTTAAAATACTGTATACATGTACATCCAAAGGTTAACAAAAAAACAGTATTCTTGTTCTGCAGCATATTTTGAATGGATAAAAATAAACACATTGCAAATAATAAAGAAAGCCCATCTCTAAAAATAATTTCAACACTTTTTATTTCAGATTTCTTCACTCAATTCCAAAAAATAAACAGTGCCTCAGTTGAAATTACATTCTTAAAGAAGTTCAAGTGCCAGTCAACCTTATAACTCCCCCCCTTTCATAAAGCTTTACTTTCAGAACAATCCCATCACTATCATCACAGTTAATGCATTCTAATATGCCTTCTGCTTACCTTGGCTCTCCCTGTATTTTCAATATAGTGTCGCTTCCTCATATGTAACTGCATTTGTTCACATTAACAATTCTGTCTGAGATGGTTCAGAATAAAATAGAAAAACAAAACAAAAAACAAGTATTAACCTCCAATTCACAATGTATGTGTTACTGTGATGAAGAATTTTCCTCCTCTATGTTTGTATTAATAGCAGACCCACTATGATGCATAGTGGACATACATATTGACAAATTTGGTCATAATTGCTCACAAGTTTAGGTGAAGAAAGTTGACACCTCGTCGCACATTTCTTTCTTTAAAAAAAAGAAAAAAGAAGTACAAATATATACTCTCCAGTTTTTTGCAATAAATTAAGCAACCAGTTGTATTTCCTGTTTGGATTCAGTCCTACTGTTGATAGTTTCTAATTTAGCGTTTCGGCTTTCCTGCAGGTGGAAAAATGACAGGCACAAGCCTGTAAGGTATTTCCACAACAGGGCGAGTTTTTCTCAGTTTTAACAGAGAGGTGTCTAGACGTCATAGAAGAGACGCACCAGATGATAACGAATCCCAAAAGCCAATGCGCTGCCCATCACCTGAGGAGAAGACAGAATTCAAAATAGTTCAAAACTGTTTTACTCTGAAAGTTTTCCAGCTACATCACCTTTCACATTTTTGTCATGTTGCAATATCAAACTTGAACATATTTTATTGAGGGAAAAAATACAAGTGCATCAAAAAGGATAAATAGCTTTATTTGTTTATTTAAAAAATGTTAAAATGTATAATGTAAAAATAAATGTAACAGCTATCCACAGTTGCTCTATCCACTCTGAACTTCTGCTACTTCTAAGGAAGTAGTAATTGCAGTGAAAAATTGTTCTACAAAATAATCACTTGAATTTAAAAACAAATGCCCAGCCCGCACTTCAAATTTTTATATGTAAGGGTATAAAGAAAACTTGTATAATTGTTTTAGAATGATGCACTACTTTGTGTTAATCTATCACAGAAAACCTGAATAAAATACAAAATACACAAAATGTGGAACGGTTAAAACAGGTATGAAAACTTTTGCAAGCCCCTACCTGTATGATGAGCATGATGACCGTCAGGTTTCTCTCGTGGATTTGCCCGAAGAATTTCAGTATGAGGTTTATTAAAGTCATGTTGTTGCACTCGATAAAGTCTCCATCTCCGTCCTGGCCTCGCCGCACCTCTAGCACCTTTAATAACTCTGCCACCTGTCGATACAATAAATGACATTTAAACACAATTCAAAAGCTGCCAATGCCTCGCCTTCAGGTGCATGTCTGACTACATGAGTAAATGTCAGTACATGCAGGTAATCAGATCTCTAGATTGCACTCCATGTTTCTGATTAAACTAAATCCAATCATGCATTACATTCAAATAATATGCTGCCGCTGCTTTCAAGCAGTCTGTGTTTGGAGGGTAAAAACAACAACTACTGTTCCAGTGTTTGAGTTGCCCATCTGCTTGAACAATAAAAAATTACAGCAAAGGATCTAGCTGATTTAAATGTAAGTTAAGTTTTACCTGCAGAATGAGTAATCCCAGTTGGGAGAGATCTTTCTTTTTAAATTTAGAGTAGCTCATTCCCAGTTTTCCAGTGTCTGGATCCAGCCTTTCATTGAAAAAGGAGCAGTTAGAAAAACAAATGTCACCATGTACAAAACTACCCTAGAGTCAGGTGATTTTACCATGTTAAAATGTTTTTGGTTCAAAACATGGATCAAAGAATAACTTAAGCAAAAAGAAAAAAGAAAACAACCAAGAACCAGATGTAAAAAAAAAAAAAATACTTAGGTGCTTCATGACCAGCAGTAAGTTGAACTAATTTGGGTCCAAGCAATTTATTTGAGTTTATTTAAATTGACAAAGATACCACTTTAACAACAGTGATTTTAAATTATTTTAAAGACTTATTAGATAAAATCCTAGTGAATCTTTACATTTTGTGCAATGTGTTCAGAATAATTTGAAGTAATTTGAAGTAGTCTGTCAAGCCTTGTCTTTAAGACAAAGGCGAAATTCAAGCAAATGCTTGACAACCAAACGACTATTTTACAGCACCCCACTGTTGATGAATATGTGTTAAAAGCCTTAAAATAAATTCAGCTTCGATTGCAATAGCATAACTATTGCTGCACATTTTCTGTGTGTTGATAATTACAATTTTGTTTATAACTACGAATGGTGTCGTGTGTATGGGACAGGGACAAGTTGTCTTTTCTGACAAATTGCAAAAAAACCAAATAGTTAAAATGACTAAACCTTTTCAAATATTTTCAGCATTTATTTTTTTCTTGCGTTAGGTCCACCTGATTTGTTAATGATTAATAAGTCTGTGTTATGTGCCAAAAAATGGTCAACCACAAGGACTAGAGAAAGTTAGAAGAAATTGTCTATTGAAGAAAATTAAACTTAAATTCACTCTCAAATTATGCAAACTAGCATACGATAACAAAACATTAAGGTGTCTCTAATAATGCCCAGAAGACAAAAACTATATTAAATTAATGACGAGTGATTTACCTGGGGAGCCTGTGTCTGGGACAGGGGATAATGTGGAAAAGCTGAGGTAACGAGTAGATGAAGTTGACCACTTGAGGAATGAAGAACAGCAGCATGGTCTTACTGAAGTGTCCCAGGATGCCAACAACAGCGAAGGTCATCCCGGCAAAGTAGCAGAAAGTGTCTCCCACAAACACAGACGAGGGATACCTGAGTCAACGCAGGTTTCGGTAAGCTAGGTGCCAGTTTGCATTGTCGAACACAGAACTGCTGGAGGGTTTTGCGTTTAACTCACCAGTTGTGGTAAAAAAGTGCTAATGTGGTGAAGAAGAAAGGAATCATGAAGTAGAGAGAGAAGACGTGGTCATCCCGGTAATCCCCTGTTTTTTTGTAAAAGCACAACAGAGAAAACGAAAACATGCTGAGATACTTGCAGGCACAGATATTATGTCACAGAAGATTGCAGCATATGCAAAAACAAAAATCCTACAAAACAACTCAGCTATTTCTAAAGCATGTTTGTTTTCTAAAATGTGTTAAACATCAAACATATGAGACGAATAAAAAAGAAAAGGAATCTACAGTCACTCACCGCTGAGCTCCAGTAGATTGAAAACGATGATAGAACCAGATATAAACAGGGCTTGACCCGATTCGATGCCGTTGATGCCTGCTAAGATGTTGATGGCATTTGTGCAGAACACTGCAAGCATCCCCATGTAGACGTAATAGAGGATACCTGCAGGACATGGAAAGACAATCGTTAGTTGTGCTTTTGGTAATGTGTTTTATGGAAAAAGTTTCAATTATTACAGCTGTATAAAGCAGAAAACAAGCAATGACTGCGAAAGTAATTATACCTTATAAACTTTAGAACGCTTTGACATGCTACAACCACAAATGTTGACATATTTTAATGAAATTTTATTGGATGGGTCTCAAAATAGAGAGAAAAAAACAGAGCTGTGTGACAAAATGAGATAGTGTTCAACAGATTCCAAAGCAGTCTATATTTCAATATAGTTTTTTTTTTTTTTTTTTTTAGAATGAGTTATATAATTGATTCCAGAGAAATCTTGGGATTCCCCAGGTTCAAACCAACAATGTTGTAATCAACTTACCCAGATCTAAATGCATCCCAAGCAGTGCTCTGAAGGGCTTGGGCACCACTATGACAGTATTGCCAAAGTTTGTGAAGTAGACCATGAGCAGTGGCAGAGAAGCCATGGTAGGAAGAAGGAGCTTGTGCCTCCAACGCAGGTTCAGCACATCATCAGCAAAGCCCAAAAAGATCATGCAGCAGATGGCAAGAAGGGCACCAATCAGCTGCACAAACTGCTCAACCAAACACATGGGGAGAAACAAAACCAATCAGCAGCTGAGATAAATAAATATTGGTGACCAAGTCTCTACAACAACCATTTGAAGCTGGTTTTCTACCAAGTAGTTGATTGGGAGTGGTGCCATTTTTTGGTGGCAAAAACACGTTTTTCTGTCCTACCATGAAAACACAAATTTGGCTGGAACTTCAACTAGAACTGTGTTTCTCCAGGTAGGTTTGGTGCAACACAAAAAATGATTTGGTTTCCATGGTCATTTTAGAACCAACTCCTATAGAAAACGTGTACTATGAGATGAAAATAAGATCATTGTCACTTCAAGCTTGTGTAATACAATAAAAAAAAGAAAAAGTGCTGTTCTACTAGCAAACGTTTTTATTACAATGCTTTAGCCGGAATACCAAATACTGGACCAATCCTTGCCGGATAAATATATTCAAATTAAAAGATAGACTTTCCAAAAATGCTTAATGTGAATATTCTACTGCAATTAGAGATTAATTTATTTCAAAGTAGAGCTGGACAATGTGGCTGAAAAAATTATCACCATATAAGAGTTTTATATCAGTCAATATCAATGACTATTGAAAGCGATAATTATTGATTAGGTTTTTATTCTAAATATCTGAAATACTACCAAACTGGTGGCAGGAACTCCTGTTTGATCCACAGTTTTCCGTCCATGCCATTGTTTACTCTAAAGCAGTTATGAGGCAAAGAGGCAAAACCTGAAACTGCTGCTGCAACTTATTGTTGCTAGGGAACCAAAGTTGGGGGTGGGGGGTACTTGAAACTGCTCGTTACCCAGTTGATTGTTGCTAGGTAACCAAAGAGCGTTAGTTAGTTGATACCACCAACTTTCCTCCGCCTCCATCTCCCAAAATGCTGTGAGGTTCTAGATTGGAGTACAGTGAACATAGAATATTGTACCAGATTTATTGAGATATATATTGTTACTGCTTTACTGTTCATTCCTATTTCAATGTTGTTTGTTTGTTTTATTATTAAGAGTGCTCAAAAAAGTTGCCCACGTCTCTACGGGCTTCTCAAGCACATGCTTACCAACCTCATCATGTGGGAAGCCCGTGCACTGATCGCCCACAAAGCAGCTGAGAAAAGGCACTGGGATGAAGCAGAAGAGGATGATGAGGAAAACTGTACCACTGATTACTCCTTGGGACTCTGGGCTGCAAAGGCAAGAAGAGAAAGTGAGGTCAGGAGGTAACGCCACAGTGAATTAAGACATTTCAGACTCACACTCTGTCTTTGTTTGGCTTGTTTAGGTCCATTCCGTAGAGTCTGGCAGAGATGAAATGATCTTTGAAGGCAGGGATGAGTTTGAGTGTGGCCATGCAGCCCAGAGCTGACATGAAACAGCTGATGACCAGCGGCAGGACGGGAACAGGCGACATGTTTTCAGCCGTTCTTATCAATCTCACACATCAAATCACGTCTCTACAGCAGCAAATCTCACGGCGAATCCTTCTACACGACTGATGAGGAAGCACCGGGTGTTTTCACTGAACTATCATCACGTTACGCTGTCATTTTAAACCAAAAAGCCGCTTAGTGATTATGTCGCCAAGATAAAAAAAAAAAAAAAAAGAAAAACGCCATAAGTTACATTTGAAGCTCATATCATCTTTGATAAGGAGGCGTTGAAACAGCAAGCTGGAAACTGCCTCTCTAAACTCCACGTCTGTTAACTGCTCAACCATTAAGTTTCGAACGTCACCAGACACCACATCCGTTTAAACATTTCAAAATAAAATAATTGAGTCTGGTTTTAGCGGTTTAGTTGGACTCACGAAGAAACTATAGTTGATGTATTTATGTTGTTTTATTAAACGCCTTAGCTGAACATATTTTATTTTTTCGGACATGTTTCTTCGTATTTTGAGACATTTTTGTTGCTCTCAAGAGAACATATTTTATTTTTACTTTTAGACAACTTCCTAAAAATGATAACATTGAGTGTGTCTTGACTGACACGGAAGTGTCATTTTCTTCTTCGCGTGATTCTTTAGAGAAAATAATAAAACAATGCCATCTCTTGGAAAAAAGTAGAAATAAAAATCATTTCGTTAACTAAATAGAAATGTTTTGTTTTTTTCCCCAAATCACTTTTGGCACTTTTATTATTATTATTATTATTATTATTATTATTATTATTATTATTATTATTATTATTATTATCATAAAAAATTAATAATAATTTTATTACTATATAATAAAAAAATTCATAATAATAATATATAATATATGTTATATTATATATAATATAAAATATTACTTTGAATTTCCATTTTAAAATCTGCCTCTACTATGCCCTCTACAGAGTTGCACTGTTGTAATTGCCTTACTTGTTTGTGCGTACTTTGTTTAAATAAAGTTTAATTAAAATAAATAAATGAATAAATAAATAAATAAATGATGGAGCTCAAAGGAAGTCCACTTCTACGTCTTATTGTGACTCAGTGTCAGTCTGAGAATATCGTGTTTGACGCTTCGCTATGAGCCTCAGACAAACGTTTTAGTCGGAAGATAGGATTTTATCTGAAAGTGTTGCAGAGATCATTATGTCCCAAGAAAAATGTTTTATTCATACATTCTGCTTTGTTTAGGCCGCCGGGTCTGAGACGAAATGTGATTAGAAACCAACAGAACCTCCGCAGGTACCAGAGGGTTCTGCTGCAGGGATGAGACTCCATCTGTAAACGACCTCTGACCTCATCATGGTTTCTTCTTCTTTCCTTTAAAGATGATTTCCACATGTCAACGTTTCATCATGTCCGACTTTTCACTCATCTGTATGTAAAATTCTGACCCTGAAATCAAACTTCTGTCCCAGATGTTTGAAAAATGTTTTTAATAATTAAATTAATTAATACACTAATTGCTCTGATTCTTGGAAATCAAATATGTGACCTCATTAGATTGTAACATGTTATTTCATTTTTCATGTAATAGATACCTTGGAACTGTTGTTTAATCATATCTAACTCATTCTTTAGCAACTCCAGTGCGCTGGCCTTAGCTGTTGGTGTAAAAAGGAAAAAACAAAGATATAAGCCGCTTTTGACTCAGCCATGCTTCTTTCAGTAAATAAATCTATTTGGGGATTTTACCTAACCTTGTTTTGCAGTGGAAATAGTTTTATAACTTAAATTTTGTGTGAGACTTGGGCTTTTTTATTATCTTTACAATCAGTTAAAATGCTACCATGAGACATAAGCCATTATGCAACATTTAGAGACAAAGGTATAAAATGAATGTGGCAATGATTTGGCAAAAAGTTGAATTGACCGGGAGGAAAGGCATCTCACGAATAAATGCAATAACGGCTTAAAATGATAAATTTCAGTGGACAGCAATGTTAGTGCAAATGATGCTAGGTAAATGTGGTGTTAGCGAGCTCATAAACTCTCGAGCCTCAGAGGCTCCATTAGATTTTCATGTAATAGATACCTGTGATGTGATGTTTTCCACCAGAAAACAAAAATCATAGATACAAAGTTTTTACTTGTGAAAATATTCAGGAGTCAACAGATGCTCCAGGCAGGTTAAATTGTTCTGAACTGGTACCTCAATAAACTCTACAGTTTTTGGACTAAGAAATAAAAACTAAGAGTCTGAAGTAACTGAAAACTGCTCACAGTTTGAAACCTTTATATATCTATTTTAAAAGGACGTGCTCTCCTCCATACTATCTTGATTTAAACCTCAGCTGTTTCGTAGCAGATTTTATTTCTAGTGCACTGACTGAAAACCACTTAATTGCTGCCAGCCCTGCGCTGTCAGTGGTGTTTGCACAAGAGGTGCCAGCGTCCTCGCACAGATCGCTTTCATTAAATATAATCTGCAACTGATCAGGTGCAGATTCAAAGGTAATTTCCACAAAGTAAAAGGATTCCCAGGTCTAATCTTTGCGTAGAGGTGACTGAGGGAATTTTGGGGAAAACTGAAGCAATAAAAGCGAGACTGAAGCACAGAGATTTCCTTATTAATTGTCTGTCTGAATATTTCTTTTCGTACCCATAGAGCAATACACTACATCGTCAGTTCTGTGAACTCACGAAACCCCTTGCAAAAGTATTCACAAACCCTATGGAAGCCCGTTTCTGCCATTTATTTATTTAAAAATAAATAAATAAATAAATAAATAAATAAATAAATAAATAAATAAATAAATAAATAATCTCATTATAATGAGATTATTTATTTATGTTTTTTAACAAGAGTGGCGGAAACGTATGGAAGCCCGTTTCCACCACTCTGTTAAAAAAATAAAATAAATTATATCATTATTTTTGAGATTGACGCTTAAAATAATGAGATATGTCAAAATATCTCATTATTTTGAGATGGTATCTCAAAATAAGATACTATTTTGCATTTTATACAAAATAGTATTATATAGTATTATATCTACAAAATAGTAAAATATCTTATATTTTGTATCTTATTATACATTCTTATTTAGTATCTCATTATTTTGAGATACTATCTCATTATAATGAGATTATTTATTCATTTTTTAACAGAGTGGCGGAAACGGGCTTTCCATATTGTATTAACATTTTAATGCAATACAAAAAAGTTTTTAAAATAAAAAAAAAAGGATGCAGACCCTGAATTCGGACACAGCTAATATCAGTGTGGTTGTTGGAGGACTGAGCTACTTCCGCATTGGGGCGTCATGTCAGTCCTGTGTGTTTCAGTTCAGTTAGAAAATAAGAAAAGCGACTTAAACAGCAACTCTGACAGATCATCAGTAGAGCGGTAGCTAATCTACCACATTGATCACTTATTAATAATCTTAAATAAACATCAAGCAATAAAAACATAAAACTGTAATGGACTGCATATTCTGTTTTTTTGTGTGGCGATATTAATATTACTCTTATTATTATTAAAAAACATCCATTTATTATCTAGTGTGAACAAAATCTTTTTGTACTGTGGGAGGAAGCCGGAGCACCCGGAGAGAACCCATTAATCAATCAATCAATCAAATTTTATTTGTATAGCACATTTCAGCTGCAAGGCATTTCAAAGGGCTTTACATCATATCAAACACAGAAACACAATGCAACATAGAATCAACAATCAAAATAGGACATTAAGTCAGGTCCATCAATAAATTTGTAATTGATTATGTTTCAAATACAATCCTAAACAGGTGGGTTTTTAGTCGAGTTTGCATCCATAAAAGGTTTACCTGTTACACTCCTACTGTGTTATATGGAACAAAATACCTGTTGCTATTTTTATTCCCACTCACAATCACACAGTTTAAAACGATGTAGACAGCATTTTAATGGGCTTCTGGCACGAGGCTCCGTACTCCTCGTTCACAGAATTTCGAGCAGGGACTCCGCCGTCCCTCACGGATTTTTGTGCAATTCTTTTTGTAATTATTTTTTTATTTAGAAAGAGAGATTTCCATCACATTCGTTAATTACAGCTTTACCCATCTAAGATTGTACATGAGTATACAACCGGAGAATCCAAGTGATTTTGTCCATACTGCCTTTCTGGTATTTTCTTTTACAGACTATTACTAAATTTTGTTGTGAATAATAACAAAAATGAACAGAATTGAACAATAATGGGGATTGCACCATCTCGAGCAATAAAAAAAACACAAGAACATACAAGGGCAGGGCACGTAGTTCTCAAGAACAATCAAATGAAGTCAGATCTAATTGGTTTTATATACTCAGTCCAATTGGTCCAGATCTTATAAAACTTTCCTCTTTCAACTTGGAGGGAAAAAGAAATCTTTCCCATAACATAAATCTGATAAACAATTTCAATCCATTCGTCGATAGTGGGTGGGTCTGGTTTTAGCCATTTCCTTGTGATGGCTTTCTTACTGGCTGCCAGTAGTATAGCCAGAAGTTTTTTGTCTTGGTTGGTCCATGTGTCCAACTGTAGGTTGCCCAAGTACAACGTTTCACATTTGAATGAAATTTTTACATTGAATATATTTTCAATATGTTTGTGGAACTCTTCCCAATATGGTTTTATTACTTGGCAGTCTCAAAAAACATGGAAGTGGTTGGCTCCTTTAGACTCACCAAGTCTCCAGCAGGCGTCCCCGTTACTTTGATATCGTCTCTGAATGGGTGTAACAAAAAATCGTGCAATGTTTTTCCAACAAAACTCCCGCCATGTGTTTGATCCGGTCGAGACCCACTGCAGTTGACATATTTCTTCCCATCATCTTGTGAGATTATTACCTTAATTTCCTTTCCCCATTTCCTCTTTATGTATTCTGTATTCTCATGTTTAGATAGCTGTATGGCATTGTCTAACTTAGAGATAATTCTGCTGTCTGATCTGGGTTTAATTAGTGTTAGAAATACCTCCATGAAACTGGAATCATTTTTTTCTCAACACCTCTTTAAAATTTCTATTAAAATAATGTCTCACCTGCAGGTACCTAAAAAAATCATCTTTTTCCAGTCCATGATCCTTCTGTAAGGTTTCAAAACTCTGAAATATCCCTTTGTTGACAAATGAATAATAGGTAGTTAAGCCTTTTGAGATCCATAACTTGAATCTGTTATCATTTCTATTTGGTGTAAAATCCGAATCATAGGCTCACCACCTCATAATTTTAGATGCGTCTCACAGGCATTCAAAATGTGATGCAGCACGTTTTTTTTGTTTTACGTCCGAGCGAACGTTTCTTCCTTTCTTCACGACGTCTTCGTTCTTCGTTGCAGACGTCGCAGCCAGGTAGGATGGGTTCTCGTCTCCTGGGAGCTTTGGGAAGTTTGGGGTATTTGTCCAATATGACAGATTTCTCTTCCTGGGTCTCTTTGTTTAATGTCCCTGACAGATCTGAGGTTGGGCCAGAGGTTGGGCCAGAGGTTGAGTCTTTGGTGTCTTTGGACTCAACCTCTGAAGTTATTTTTGCTTCACAGCAAACTTCCCCAGCCGGGGAAGTCTCTTTTTCAGTATCATAATCTGAAGACTCATTGTGCTGTGAGTCTTCTCTATCAGGTAACGTTTGCTTCTGAGTCCCAAAAGTGTTGAACAGGTAGTCGGAGTAATCCATGTTCTCGTCTTGAGAGCTGCTACAATCAACTGTGACACCAGGAAATAGTGAGGTCACAAGTTTTCTCACGCCAGTCGTTATTAAATACCCAGCACCAAAAGACACTGGAAAAAAGACGGCGGCTGTTAATAGTTTCTCCATATTAAAATCGTAGTAAAAGAGAGCGAGGGGTTGAAGTGGTATCTGTCAAAGTGCTATTTGTAAAATACCTGATGTTTTGAGATGGAGCATTCATAACCTCAGATATTCTTTGATCTATGACATAGATCTATGTCATAGATGTCGTCATAGCTACAATGAGCTCACTGTAGTTCTGGGGGAATGTCTTGCTTCTGAACGTTGCTATGGAAACGGTCAGATCAGTTCTGCATGACTCAAACTATTAACCCTTTGCAAGTGTATATTTCAGGAGGCTGGGGATTAAAACAGGGATTTTAATAGTTAAATATTAAGTTTAGTTTGACAATAGTATATTAAAACCATTAATTGAAGTAGGTTTTTTTTTTATCATTCTATCAGATTTAAATTTTGAATCACACTTGACTTAAGAATATTTTGAAAGTAAAATTAAATGTAACTTACAGACATTTGCTAATGCTGTTGTTGTAAAATGTGACAAGAAATTTTGCCCGCTTGGAGAAGAGCTACAAAGAAATAATTTTGGTTTAATCATTTTACACGTTAGCATAAATGTAGAATAAAGAATGATCCCAAAGAAATGATGCTGCCGCTCCATATTTGATGGGTTGTAAACAACCCACTCCAACACATTTGTTCTGTATGGTGTGGAAATTTAAGTAATAGACAGAATGTAATGTCTTCCAGCTTTTTCTGTGTAATTGAGAGCTTGACACCAACAGCAGCCCACATTGCTGATAGCCGGGAAGGAGATAAATGAGTCCATTTCTATGCTCTCCTGTAAACTGGTTATGAGTCTGTTGGTTTTTTGTGTATTTTAACTATTAAAACTGGTAAACAAATGTTTATATCTGTTTTTTAAAAGAATAGCAGCTTCTCTCTTATGTCTCCATCAGATGACCAGCATTTGCAGCTTTTGGTGACATTATTATTAATAATAATTAGATTGTTTTAGAATACGATGCAGGATTTAAAATGAACTGATGAAGATGGTCTATGTGTCAAGTCTGGCCTGGGAGGGACGTCTGTGGTTCCTTTCTGGACCTGTTACCCCTTCAACCCGATGTGATAGACTAGCTGTGCAAATCCCTTTCCATGCAATTCAGCTTGATTCTCATCTCCCTTCAGTACTCTGTCTGAGATTTCTCCCACTGACCTCGGTTTCTCCAGTAGGATTTCAACCAGGCCAATCGGCGAACAGAAGGAGAAGTTGTGAACGATGATATCGCTTTTCTGGGCTCCTTTAGTGTTATAATCTGCTTGTAGTTTTGTTCACTGACTCCGCAGTGAACAAAGTCTTTCAGTCTGTGTTGGCTACTTCTCCTAGCATTGAGAAATTAAAGTCGGACCAAGAAGAATGTTCAAGACATTTTACTCCCGGTAAAGATGCCATTTGGCTTGGCATTTCTATTTTGGATGGTTTGCATTTACCATTAAGCTTCATGATTGAGCTGGCACATTTTATACGTCACGGCCAAAAGCTAGCAACTTGGTATTGTAATCTAATTCTTTGAAACTTGAAGTTCACACCTCTATTAGGCAATCATTTCTCAGTAGCCCAGGGTCTAGACCCGATGTATGAAGCAAAGCGTAAATCAAGGAGCTGGGTTTTTCCAGGCTAGTGGGACACAACAGATAGAAATTGATCTTAAGTATGTGTGCATAGATGCGTCTTTGTCAGTGACCCTCGGGACAACCTGTGAACAACAAAAACATTCAGCAACCATGGTAACTGCGGCCGTCAGACAGTAGAAACCGATGTCAGAGAACGCTGGTGTGGTTTGTTTTGAGTTTTAGCTGAAATTGTGATTTGTGGAATTTCTAACCGTATCAGAAAAACATTTGTTCTGCTTCTGGTGTGACGTATAAAAGAAAAAAAGACAAGCAACACAAAGCTTACTTCAAGATATTTATTGTTGTATCACTGTCATCACCGATTTACATAAAATGTAAATTAAATCATCACATTTGCAGAAAAATGTTAAATATTTTATGTGATTGATTTTGTCATTTAGATGATTCTGGATTCTAGTTCAATAAAATTATTGACATTACAACTTAACGTTCAACCAATAAATGTTAAATAGATTAAATATCCATCCATGTGTTTCTGTTTGCAGTTTATTTTGTCACCAAAATGATTTTTTTATTAAAAATTTACAACCAAATGTTTGAATCGATTCTTTAAAGGAAATAAACTCATTAGGCATTTTATTTATTTCTACCTCAACTTTATTAAAAATACGATCAATGAAGCAGCAGAAAACACACACACACACACACACACACCCCGACAGCAGAGTCCATCCGTGTAACCATGGCAATCACAGACACGGTCGTTAAATGGCAACAAATGTAAATAAAGAAGCTCGGTTCTTTAACACAGAGTTCTGGTGTTTTCTGGTCGGTTCTTACAGCGGCGTATCGGATCAGAACCATGAGGGGAAACGTTTAGAGCTTCTACAGGAAAACCTAAAAAAAAAAAAAATAGAACCTCTGATTGGGTCAGGCGGCGCCGTTTCATAATTGATCCGTTTCATTCACACATCCGGATCCGACAGAACCAATAATCCATTCAGGGTTTAAACCTGACTTTAAATTCCTACTGGTTCTGATCCACTTGGGTCTCTTCTGATGTGTCAAGGTGTTGGATCAGCAGCCGGTGGCACTGGTTCCAGTGTCCGTCGGCCCGGTACAGGTGCAGGGCCTGGCGATCTCGGCATAACACCGGCCCTGGGGGACCGACTTTGGGCACCCCTGCCCTAAAGATATGACATGTGGAAGACACTTTTTAGACTAATAATAAATTCTTCCTTTGTTTACAACTTTTTATAGTTGTAAATAGCTATAAAGAGTTTTATATTATATTATATTATATTATATTATATTATATTATATTATATTATATTATATTATATTATAGTCCGTTTTATATATATTATTATATATAATATGTTATTATATATAATATATTATTATATTATATTATATTATATTATATTATATTATATTATATTATATTATATTATAGTCCGTTTTATATATATTATTATATATATTATATTACATTATATTATTGTTTGTTTCTAAGTGCCTGCTTTTATTTTGAAGTTCTTCCCTTGCGTAGCTTGTTTTGGTTCATCCTTTCCTCCTCCACGGCGCCCCCTGGCGGTCACTGCTCTTCTCTGTCAGGTCGTCATAATACGCTGGTATCAGCGGCAGGGCTGTACATTCAGCACAGGTTTTAAACCTCTCCCAGGCTGTAATGTCCTGACAGAGAGCAGAAGGTTTGCTTTGGGATCCGTAGAGGACAGCGGGGAGACCGCGGCGGACAGATCCCTGAAGGGACGGAGATGGGACTTATCTTAGCCGCTGGGTTCGCTCCGTGTCGCCGTGAAGAAAGCTTCATTCGCTTTCGCTTACCTGGAGGCTGCAGCTCGGAACCTTTAAATTGAACTTCAGGTTGGTGCGAAGCTGCTGTCGATTGATTGTCTTTTCTCCGTTGGTCTGCGCGGCGTAGACCTCTTGTTTAGTCTGCATGAGTCGTTTTTTATTTGCAGTGGAAGATATACGCAGTTTTCATTACATCGGCTTCTGCAGTGCCTCGGAAACATGCTGGGTGACCCAAAAATAACCACATCAAAGTTAGGGAGGGTGCAGGGGGGCGGGGGGTTGCACGTTGAATCCCTCTGTTGTAACCTGTAAATACACAAATAACAACGTTGCGTTTGTGTGTTTTCATCTCCAGGCTAAAAGTGAGTCGACCTGCTCTCAGTTCTGATCTTTCCAGCTGGACCAGAGGATATGAGAGGCTGCAGGAGGCGCTGATGGAGCTCCAGGAGTTGAGCTGGCTCTGTCTGGTGACTCTCTTCCTCGCCTCCTTGCTCATAGTGCTGGGATGGCTGCTCCAGTACTCGCTGACTGTACTGCGGCTCTGGAAATCCAGGAAGGCAGCCAAGCAAGGTGGCCGAGAGACAGCATGGCTGCAGCGGCAGCAGCATGTCTTCTCCACTCAGCCCCAACAGACTCAGGCTGGAGGCGTATGGGGCTTTCTGCTGATGAAGCTGCGCTCTGGCAAGGATGGAGCTGCTGCCTCTGAGGCTGGGGTCAAAGGCCTGCTGACCTCTCTGTTCTCCTTCAGGTCCTTCAGGGAGCACTGGCAAAGAACCTGGGTGAAGGCTCTGAACGAGCAAGCGTGCAGGCATGGGGTGAGTTAAGAGCTTAAGCAGGTAAAGGTGTTTCATACACTGATGCACCTGGGATTTGTCGATTAAATAGAGGCGTGAATAGTTAAGCTGGAGTTCATGAGCCCGTGGGAGGGAGGTGTGGGAGGTTTTTTGTTTGAGTGTTTCTAATCGGTGAGAGGATGGATGGTTAGAGGCTTGCGTAACCGCTCTCAATCAATGCACAAAAGAGTAAAGAGGCGAGACTAGTCAGCGTAGCCACAGCAACACCCACACATAGTAAAAATAGTGTGAGATGGATGTGTGCTGCACAGACAGAAAATCACATCTCACCTTTTTTCCAGATGCTTGTGTCAAAACAAGCTGCATACGTGAAAGATTCGTGGTGGTCAGTGTCTCGGGCAGCTGCCAGACTGAAAACTGTTAGAGGCTTATCATGCGTTTCTAAAGGTCCTTTTCCTTAAATAGTTCCTTTGATCTGTGTGAATCAAAAGTCTGGACTTCACAGTCAGGTGTTTCCACTGGGGACTTGCAGGGGCAAAGAAAGGCTCCCCCTTGCCCTCCTGTCACTCTCCCCACTTATAAAAAAATGCTACAAAGCGAACGTGTGTGGGAGTTTAAAGGGGGTCAGATCAATCCGCTCAGTGAACCTGCAGCCCAAATACTGCGACTTCATCCTCACCGCTGCCAAATATAAGCGTCGGCCCTGGATGAGCAGGTAAACACCGGGCGACCTGTCAATCAGACATGATGAGTTTAGCACTCAAGTCTAATTTAGGCAGAGTTTGCCTTTTCCTTTCTTTCTTTTTTTAGTATTAGCACCTTTGTTAATTTTGATGGGATTCCGAAGTACACCTTTCCCTAAAGTATTCGTCCCTGTGAACTTATCCACATTTTGTCACGTTACAACCGCAAACCTCACGTGATAGACCAACACAAAGTAGCACAAACTGTGAAGTGGAAAGAAAAAAACGTGTGAGATTCAAAATTATTTGCAAATGAAGAATCTAAGAAGTCTGGTATGTAGGCTTTTTAGAGCAACTTTTCCTCAAAATTTGGTGGCAAATCTTTTGGCTATTTTTCTACCGGTACAGACACTGAAACATCCAGCTTTTCGTCCTTTCAAAATAGCTGAAGCTTAGTTATAAAATCTGCCCAGCTTACCTGAAGCCGCTGAAGAAAGGCCTCCCCACAGCATGATGCTTCTACCACCATGTTTCACCACGGGGATTGTTTGTTTGGGATTATGCGCTGTTGGTTGTTTACCCACGCATAGCATTTTATTGACTGCTGTGTCTTCTTGCCACTCTTCCACTAATTCCAGATTTTTGATTGTGTGGAATTGTATTTACAGGGATCAGCGCAAAAGAGGCTGAATATAGAGGCACAGGATACTTTTCTGATTTTTATTAGTAAAATTTAGGAAAACCATTTACTATTTTAGTTCCACTCGCCAATTGCTTTGTGCCATCACCAAAAAAATTGCAATAAAAAAAAAACAATAGTTTGTGGTGGTAAGGTGACAAAAAGGGGAAACGGTGAAAGGGTGTGAACCCTTTTACAGAATAATTTAGCATAATTTGTCTGAGTAAAATGATTTTTCCTAGAAAAAGTCTCATTTTCAGTCCACTGCAGAAAGTGATAGTCGTTCCAGTGCCAGCTCAGTTATCTTTCAAGGCCCTAATTAGTTGATCCGTTTTGCCCTTTGAAGCTGTTGGTCACGAGTAACTCAGCCAGCCTCCACTGAACCTTGGCTGCACTTTGGACACTTTAATCACTGTTTTCTCCTTCCAGATGCTAGCTGCACTTTACTGTACATTCATTCATAAGACGGCCATGCAGTCATAAAATAAACCACCACTCGGCCAACATGTGGTCACTAATAGCACAATCGCCTTTTAGCAAGGCAGTTATAGGGATTGTGCTCAGATTCAGCTGTTTTCACCTTTAACCTTTAGAAATGGTTAAAAAGAGGGAGACATTTTTCATTTTTTTGGATTTGGCCGACATGGTGAGGTGGAGAAAAGCTGCCTGGGTCTTGTTTGTCTTTGTGAGAGCCAAAGTGTGCTGAGCTCAGTCATAGCAATAAAATCTCTGCGCAATCTGTCTGTAAATGTGTCTGGGTTGCATGCAAATCAGCGGATTGTTGTCGAACCCTTAAGAGCCACAGATTTCACTTGGACCCTTTCTAGCCGAGATAATCCTTGCTTCCAGGTATAAAGGTCAGATGATGTACAGTTAAAACCAGATACGTACATTGCAAAGCTATTTTTTCTGACTGTTGGTCAATAAATAAGACTAAACATTTCTAGTTTTAGATCAGTAGGATTACTTAAAAGTATTTCTAGTTCTTTTGCTGGAATTTAGGCCCGTTCCTCCTGACAGAATTGTGTAACATCTGTGTAGGCCGTCTTCCTCCCGCACACCTTTTTAGCTGTTCTTGCAGATTTTCTTTGAGCCTGAGCTCAAGGCTTTGTGATGAATACTCCAAATCATTGCTCTTAAGCTACTTTATAACCAATTTAGCATTATAATTAGGTTCAATGTCCATTTGGAAGTCCCATTTTTGGCAATTTTTAACTTCTTGGCTGATGTTTTAACATCCTGCTTTGGTAGATCCACATAAAGTTCTTTCCTTTCAATGCTTTCCAATTTGCGAATCGCACCAGTTCTTCACCTGACATGATGCTGGCACCACTGTATTGCTATTTTTAAGCTTTCAAGCATCCTCCTTTTCAGACCACAGGACAAGTATCCAAAAACACTTGTACCCGACTGTCGACTTTTTTGGTTGCTTTTGAAGAGAGGACTTCTTTCTTGCTGAGTGACCTTTTAGCCCAGATAATATAGCATTCAGTTCATTGTGGATAATGTCACTCTCACTTACAGTCAACATTTTTACAAGGTCATTTGCTCTTGCTATGGTGTGTTGATTCATAACAGAGTGTTGAGCTATGTGTTTCTCTTCTTTCCAACATTTGCTTGAACAGATTGAAGTGATTTTAACCTTCAGGGAGTTTGTTATCGTTTTCCATCGAGCTGCAGCAGCCATCTGACTTCATTTCAGCTGTGATGCTCTCATTTTTGACTTAGTGACCAAAAACCAGACAGGAAAAACCTGCTTTAGGATTTTGTCTGGTTGCAAGAAGCAGCCTTACTGCATTCTTTGCCTCTCTTAAACATCCAGCGTCCGCCTCTTGCCTGACAGGTTCCTGCAGCAGAGGCGAAAACAGACACGAGAGCGGCGATCTGCTCCAGAGTCCCTGAAGAGTCACATTCTGCTCTGAGTCGCGCTTCACCACTCTGTTTCTGCATGAGACAAAACAATTGTCTAAGAAACCTAATCAGATGTGTGAGCAGGGTGTGGTGTAAATAACAAAGCTGAGTGTTTGTCTTACTGAAAATGAAAGTCAGGAAAGTTCAGAGGATAAAATACTGATTAAACAGAGGGCACCTTTTTCAGTTTTTCTTTTAAACGCACAACTCAAAGAGTGTCTCTTGATTATGGAAACAAAATCAGAATCACATTTTTTTTTTTTTCTGTTCTGAAATCACAGACTCTGTTACTCATAGAGCTGGAAAAGTACAATGCATGAACTTCATTTGAAGAACAAAAAAAGAAATATTCATTCTGTTAATCACTCTGTTTTTGTAGTTTATTAAAATTTAATTTGAGACCAGGCTTTCGATCCAGAGAAGGGGAGAGTTCAAGTATCTCAGGGTCGCGTTCACGAAAGTTTTGTGCATGTTTTGTTTGCAACAACTCTTTATGGAGCCTCCACTCATCTCCTGTGCCAGTTTCATTTATGAAAGATCACGTGTGTGTGTGTGTGTGTGTGTGCGTGCGAGGGGGTGTGCGTGCGCATGTTTAAAACATCACAGACAGTTTATGATTTCTGAACAATGAGAGGGAACTCAGAAAGGAGGCCGTCTTTGTCAATTTATGTTAAAACCGTTTTGCGAGAAAGGCTATTGTTAGAAGATGGTGAAACCATCACTGACTGCATGTTTATGTACACGTTTTCAATTAATCCTAATTTTTTTCTATTCAGCCATATTGATCCATTAGACTTATGAAAAATGAATGAATGCAAAAATCCACGGCCGGCAGCTACACCATATTTTGAGCAATAGGGAACAAAATATAGTATTATTATTTTTGAATGTTTGTGTAATGACTCTCGGAAATTGCTATACATTTACTTAAGCTTATAATTCTATAATAACATATAGCAACTCATCCCTGCAGTAGATGAGAAGAGGCAGACAATGAATCTGATGGACAAGAAAGAGAGAAAAAAAAATTATTTATTGTTTTTACCACAAGACAAACATGTCAGAAACTGTTTAATGTGACGAGGCTGACAAAATAACCTGACAGAGCAACACTGATTTCTGACAAAACAAAACAATTTATGACCCATAGATGTCAACAACACAATCGGCTTCAACACGTCGTCTCATCTGGACCTGTTAAAAAGAGGACAAAGACTTTATGATTTACAATATATGAAAATGGAGAATAAAGTATTGCTTTTGACCCAGTGAGACAAATGTCACAGATATATTTTAATTGCTTAAGGTCAAAATGACATATTTTAGTTCTCAGACTGCTCATAAAACACAAGCTGCTGTATTTCCCTGAGTGAGTGTAGCTGCACGTTGTAGAAAAAGATGGGCCTCCTGATTATATTTACAGAAATAAAACCTTTTTTTTTTTTGCAAATAGACTTTATAACTTACTAAAAAAATCAAGCTTGTTTTGGGTTTATTCATTAATATTTTGCTGACATCAACGAGGAATCCTCATTCTGTCTCTGTAATGTTGACTCAGAATTGTTTTCCTCAGGGAAGACCTGACCTTGGCACCCAGAGGCCACAACAATGGGATGAGAGTAATAAAGGCTTCAGAGGGCCTGAGACTCACTTTCAGCAGAGCTTCCTGTGTGTCCTATCAATGCTGCATGGAAGGGTTTCAGACAAGCTTGCCGTTGTTATTCTCTAGTCCTTGGCTTTGGCTCTTTTTGAATGATAGTTTTATCGTAGCATGTGTTGTTGGTTCTTTCAGTCCTTGTGGTCATAAACTCAGGGCTGGATGTTATTTGACCAGGGAGGGAAGTGGTGGTCCCTTGTGTAGAAGAAAACACATTTACGTCACCCTGGCCTGGCAGATGAGCAGATGGTCGAGTGCATAGACTGTGGACAAACGCCCAGTTTGTCCACATTACTTTTCCAAACAGCGTTGTAAAGTGACCACCTGTTAGTGCAGTTGCGTCATACATACTCCTTTGATATTCTTAAAGTAATAAGACAGATTCTAGATTCCTACCAAAGAGAATTGAATCAATTCAATGTGGTCAAAACGTTCTTCATCGAAGTTTCAGTTTCAGGGTGTTCACACTTGTGCAACTGAGTTACAAGAAAGTTTCTCTTTGTTTGAGTTTTACTGAGTTAATATCACACTAAATGTGAAAATGCTTTGAAGTTATGTATCATGGTCTCATTTTTTGCATCCTACTTGACATTTCAATAGGAGTGGTTATACTTTTGAGAGCCACTGTACAAATCAGCCAGGTATAATTTTACTGAGGTCACATCACTCCTGTCCTCCTGTTGTCCTCCTACACCTTCAAGACATCAGAATGTCTGGTTTTTGACTCGGTTCTTTATCCATCTGCATGCTGAAGTATTTCCTGTGCAAGCTGTTATATTTATGACTTCGGAGATGTGATTTGACTGGGTTACTTTGCACAGAAGGCTTGACAGACTGGCCACCCTCGATACGCAGAATATAAAGCAGCAGCATCCATGGCTGACACAAGACGCGGAGCAGTCATCACGGGGTGATGGAGAAGCACATAACGGGGTGCATCTGCTTGAAAGGAAGCTCCACGTTCTCTCACAATCTGCAATTATAAAGAGGCTTGTGATTAGCTTGGTGATGCAGTTAATTTCAATGGCTGCCAGTTGCTGGAAGATTAATGCCCTGTGATTATACTCAAGCACTGTAGATTCCTTCCTAACGACAGGGGACATTAGGCACTCAGAGCTCATTTAATATGAAAGTGCAGGAAACAACCCGTTTTATCCTTCAGTCACAGCTGTGGGCGAGATTAATCTTCAGCAGCCGGATTTACTTTAATAGCCAACTTTTACTAAAATTGTCAGTTCCCTGAGGTTGATTGAACAAAACTGGTTAGACTACAAAAAGATAATGCATGGTCTCAATTTGACTCGAACCTTTTGCGTGACACGTCAAAGCACCGTTGTAATCGTGATACCAACATGTGCAGATGCACAGTTTGGATGTAATGTTTACAAGGCTTATGTTACTCAAGTATCATACATTCACATTCTGTAAACCAGTACTGTTTGTACTACGACTTAGTGACTGTATTGATAAACCCTCATTCAGTGCTGATGGACATTGTGATGGTGGAAACAAAAGAGAACAATGATAAAAATGTGGTCAAATAACAGCTGATTGTCATCGCAGTTTTAAAAAAATCATAATTGTGTCATTTAATAATAATCATTTTGCCTAATTTAATAATAATTTGCCTAATAATTTTGATAATTTTGCCTGCCTTAATATTATGTTTATTCAATTTCTTGTCATTTACAATTCATTACAGTTCAATTTACCAATTGTTACAAGAAGTTGCATTGAAGGGTAATGACTTGATTTGAAGAATTAATTACTCAAAGTATAGGTCATACCACCACGCCGCGGCAGCCACTTGGAGCATTTGACTGAACTGTTTGCAGGTTATAGGACCCCAGGGCAGAGACTGACTGTGGAAAGAGCAGTTCTAGTAATAAATATCTGAAGAACTTACAAGAGGAATCATATAGAACAGGACGTGGATGGGATGGGAAATGACAAAGGAACTAGATAAGCTAGTCAGCTGAGGTGGAGCGGCTAATGGCAGAATGAAAGAGAAACTGAGGGATGGAGACTAGTTATAAGAAAAGGAGCTGAAATAAGACTCAAAAAGAGCTACAACCCAAAAGGGAGGAAATCAATGATACTACTAAAAACAAATGCGACAGACTGGCGACCTGTCCAGGTTGACCCTCCCTCCCGCCCGGAACATTAGCTGGAGATACACACTAGCACCTCCCAACCCCACTAGGGACAAGGGTGTTAGAAGATGGATGGATGGATGGATGGATGGATGGATGGATGGATGGATGCTACAAACAAAGGAATTTACTGATGGGAAAAAATCAAAATGGCAAAAATAAATAACTGATAGTAGCAAGTCCTCCTCCAACAATAATATACTCAGAAGCAATTAGAAAGGAAGACAAAACACAACATCAGCATACCTAACTTGATTGAATCTTCATCAGTACAGACAGAGCGTCGGCATTGCGTAGCATGAGATTAAATCATGTGATAGTTGGTTCATTGACATTATGGTGTCACGTTAGTTTTGTTTTAGCAGTAGCACAGATGTGTGCTGTATAAACTGTGTCACTAGGCTGTTGGAGTCAAGCCACATCATATTTTTACATATCCAAATAATCTGTGGCAGACTGTCCTAGCTAAAGATCCTACTAGGTATGTCACAAGATCACATGAAAATTAAAAGCATGCTGGTACATTCATTGTATCTTTGTACAACATAGGAGTGCAAGGTAAATACATATTTGTGCAACGGGAATATTAATTACCACTGAGTCATCACTTGTCTGTGTAGTCAAGGCTCATTAAAACATGACTGGTCAGTAGATTAAATGAATCCCTGAGTATTTTAGTATCAATCATTCTAACCTGTGGAGTTTGTATGCTCATGGTTATAATGCACAGAAAGACAGATATGATAACTTCTCACATTTTGTTGCTGTAGATTTAGACAGAGTAACTCTTTGCTCTGTAGTTTTCCTATTATACTTTGGACTATATTAAAAACAAATGGCATCCTGGACCTGTCAATGAACAACAGCTTCAAGAAATTTGATGCATCTAATCTGGAGAACCCAGAACTCAGTACTAAAACTTTCATACAGCCGTCAGAGTGAGGCTTATCAACATTTATGTTTGAGGAAGTAAGTGTACAAAAATATCAAACACTCAAAGCCAAAACTCATCAGTCAGACTTAAGTTCAATCATCAGAATGAGACAAGTTTATATATATTTATGCTAGAGGAAGTTGGTGTGCAAAAATATTTAAAACTAAAAGTCTGCTCAGTCATTACATGTAGATTAAAGCTGTTCAACTAAAGCTCTTGTTTTCAAGGTGAAAATTTTTTGTTTCAATATGTTGCAGTTTTCATTACAACTACAGTGTATCATGGAAGCCATGTTCCTTAAGTATGTCTTTTTCTTTTAGTGTGTCTTTGTGCAAATGTTCAGATTAGTGGCGTTGTTTTTTATTCGTCACGTGCGGTTATAAACCTTATCAATTTAAACGTGATCAGAATGCCCCAGAAGGAGCACCACATGTGTCTGCACTCCTATGCAAACAGTTTTTACTTGTTATAGTCTTGGCCTCAGATTTGCAAAGTAAACAGAAAGCACACAAAAGGAATCATCCAAAAGGGTCATCAGAAGCCAGAGGGCCGGGGTATTTCTGGCTGACCCACATGCTTTACAGAACCAGCTGGACCCAGAGGGAGTGATGCTGACAAACCTGAAATGACACCATGGATGTCCTTAGGAGGCTGTCTGCACACTTGTCCTTCTCATGGACAAGCAAAAATTCAATTCTGCGATTAAACAGAAACATTTTGCATAGTACTTCTCACAAAACACGAAAATTGTAAATAAGTATTATACGTTCTATAATTCATTACACTAAATTAAAAGCTTCGCTTGTTGTTACTCCAAAATACAGCTCTGTAAAAAATGAAGAGCCCACTGAACTGAACCCCACTGAAAATCTCCTGGTTATTTAATCAAATATTGATTTCTGAACCGAGTTAAAACATTAGTGTTGTTGTTTCTAAATTAATATTGCACTATTTGAGGTCTGAAAGCACTGCATCATTTTTCTTATTTTGACCATTTCTCATTTCCTGCAAATAAATGCAAAATTTTTACTTTGAATTTCAGAGACGTGTTGTCAGTAGTTCATAGAATAAAGGAGCAATGTTCTTTTTACTCAAACATTTACCTCTAAAAAGTAAAATCAGAAAAACTGGTCATTTTAAGTGGTCTCTTAATTTTTTCCTGAGCTGTATATGCTAGGATCCTAAGAAGTTACACATGAATAAGATGCATAAATTATAAATATTTTCAATACATAAATTCTTAAGCAGAAATTTTCAAGATTCCATTCCTCAGTCTTTCAATGCGAGTGTTTTTTATTCAGTTAGAATAAAATTAGAAAATTTGTTTCAAATTCAAAATCACGTTCACAAACAGCCTGATAGAAGATGTGCCAGAGCGGTACAGTCTGCTACGTTGCTGCTACGTTGCTTCTTATCAATAGTTGCACTGTTTTACTACAACATCCTCTGGACTTGTGTAGTCAGAGTTCCCCAGCTAACCTTGAGTTCAGTTTTTATCAGGCCTTCTGAAAGTTTATATGTCATCGAACCAGTGGTGCACATAGCACCCTGGCACGTCTATTAATAAACATGACGCGAATGCATAAAATGGACACAAACACAGTGTTATCCACTTCTATTGCTAAGAGTTAGCATTGCAACAATGAGCAAATCCCACTCCAATCACACCTAATGAATATTATTATCATTAGTAATAAGTGAACAACTAAGTTTTTTTGAATATTTTTTAGAGACACTGCTGGAGTTGCATGAATTCAGAATGTTCTCATTGATAATGTTCAAAAATACTTTATTGATTCAAAAGAGAAATGGCATCTGTGTCCAAATCCTAGTTTTTGTTAGAAGTAACATATGACTCCTTCATTTTTGTTTTTCTGAATGAGCCTTGTAAAGGACTGGCAACCTCTCCAGGGTAGACTTCCTGTTGGCCTAATGAGAGCAGATATAAAAAGAAGTGGGTATGTAGACAGTAGACAGATACACTGATGGGTTAATGAAGCTGGAAGAGTAAAACGTTCAGCCCAGATAATTAGCAGACAATGAGATGAGCTCAGATAGAACACACAGAGAATACAATTCTGGTGACCCAACGTTCCCTCAGGCTGTATTGTAATGTGATCCATGTTGGCAGCGTGGCTGTAGTGTTTCCTGAAGACATTTACGAGAATAGAAACTTGTCCCTGCTTTTTATCAATTGGTTACTGTGTCTGAGGCTCCAAAGAACCACAAATCTGTGCTGGAAACGCTGATTCTGATTTGTGTTGTATTTCTGCTGTGTTTGTTTTTCTGATGATTCAGTGGCTCAGGCTCTGTGAAGCTTCCCAGACTTCCTCACTCTCGCCTTTTTGTCTTTTCCTGCATCTTTGCCGACGATTCACCTATCAATCTCTTCTGTTCCGATCATATTTTTACGGTTCACCAATCTCTTATTTAACAGCAGCCACATAAACCTAACAATCTGTAGTTCATCACATATTTTCTGCAGTTTTGGATGTACAAAATGATTGGACATCTGTGCAGGTTTTCTAGCCAGCCAAATGAAGTAAACACAGCCAGTTGTACAGACCAGTCATGTGACTGCAGTGCTAGTCTACTTGAACCTATGTAAGCTTGCAGTGTTGCATTTGGCCTCCTGCCTGTCCGCCTGCAACACTGACACACACAGACACACACACACATCGTAAACTTCATTATATCCCCCTCAGCTCTTCTGCCCCGCCTCTACTGTTGTGTTTGACATAGATTGGACTCGGACCCAGCGGAACATATGCTCTGACAATAGGAGATTTGTTTTACCACATTTGCATCATCTGTGCCAGTTAAAACCGTCCAATTGAACCAACGTTTTGGTTCATATGCACAGAACCGGACCACTGGTGTTTCCATGATTTCCTTGGACTTCTTCTCAGTAATGAGACACCAGTTTGTGTTGTACGGGTTATCCTCCCAGCCAGACTCTCAGGCAGGAAATGTAGTCAGTGCTTAGTTTGCATGACTAAGCACTGACTGATGCCGTTTTTATAATGGACGTTGCTGGAACAACTGACTCGTAGGATTGGCTGAGCAGCTCCAATCAGTAGACGTTTATTAGGGGTCTGTATAGATTTCTATCAATTTCTGCTTACTACCAGAAAAATATGTTTTATTCATAGTTTTTATTTTTGCAAGTATGCATAGATCCAGATTACCATTAGTCCACTTATCCAGAAAGCTACCTTTGCTTTTATTCGGTTAAGTGCAGGCATTCAAATGCAGAACACAGATTTCTCCAATATCTTAAAAATTATTATCTTAGTAGCAGTTTGGAAAGGCACACTTTTGAGAACATTTAACTTTGGAAAGCACTAAAAATGACTTTCTCTCTCTCTTAGATTAGGAAGAAGCATTGATTGCACGGTTTCTACTTTAGACACCACAACTGGAATCAAATATGCTTTAAATTTAAATGTCTGACCTGATAAACAAGAAATATGAGAATTGTATTTTACTGTTAGTGAAAGGCAAAATACAGCAGAATCTTTCCTGCCACACGCCATGTGCGTGTCCTATTTTTCCTATTGTATACTTATTACAATTTTCTCCTTCTCTTCCTCCACCAGAGTTCCCTCCAGATAACTTTTGACAGCAGTCTCCAGTTAACCGCTGGCTCTGCAATAGATAGCGTGACCTGCACTGACCAGTCAGCGAACAAAATGGTAAGAAATACATTTAGTCTTAATACTGCCCTCTTCTTTTCCATATTAGTAACAAAAACTGAAATCTATTTTATTTACATTTTATTTGATAGGCCAACAAAAAGTAGTGGGTACACCTTTACCACATAAAATCTCAGTTAAACACACTAAAGTTTAACTGGGTAATTCATCATACATCCAGATAATAAAGACTAACTCATGTCTTAAACGCTTTACAGAACAAATATGTCTCCAAATGACTTTTTTTTATCACCTCAGTTCTTGTGTGAATACATTTGACAGTGATAAATCTGCGAGTAATCTGTGTGATAACGAGTGATACTTGCTCCAGGCAGAGTTTCTCTTTCTGACAGTGAAACCTGTCTTATCTCCTCTGTCCCGTCATGTCGGATGCCACGTTTTGCAGAGGCAAACCCAAGATAGGTTTCTGTGACACGTCTTGTCCTGTCTTCCTTCTGTAGGTGTTACACTGTAAATGCTGGGTAGACACGCTGACGTTTCCTGTGACTGTGACCCAGCAGTCACCCGCTGCTGTTTCCATGGATACGTATCAGATCACTACTGCACCTATGATGGCTAAGGTATGAAAGCACAAGGCCAGAGCTGTTTTTCTTTCTTTTTTTAAAAAAAAAAAAAGGCAGAAAATTATTAAAGTGTTTTAGTCAAAATTGCTACTACAGACACATGGGTTGTATTACAGATGGAGTCCACTGACTATTATTGTTATTATTCTTGCTTTTATCTTGCTTTTTGTCCCTCCATCGGATGGGTTACCTGACTGTCCGTCTCCGACAGGTGGATGTGTCCCTGGAGGAAGTAGAGGACGAGGGCTTGCTGATATCTTGGACTTTTTCCAAGCAGCCATCATTTTCTCTCACCGTGTCCCCGTGTAAACTGCAGAGACAGGTCAGAACATTCGATAACCGACACCATGCTCATCTGATATAGCTGTGAAGGTCTTATTTCTATCACAGCTCTGTCTCTTCCAACCAAGAGCGTCCACGCATTCAAATTTTAAAAATCAAGCGTACACCATGTAAATGTTTTGCTTGTTTTTTCTGCTCCCAGATTCTTTTAATAAATCTGAAGCAACCTCTTAGGAATTTGCATGTGAGTCACATTTTAGCCCGTTTAACTCATCGTGAGTCACGGAGGAAATGCCACTCTTAATGCTGCAGCTTGAGCATGCATGCCCCCGTTCATTTGTGGCAACCAAATATTTATCGTCAGTAATTAATTTCACAAATGACGACGGTCGGAATTAGAAAACAGGGATGTAGGACAAACCGTGAATGGAGAAGAATTTAGAATATGATTTGAAATAATAGGAAATGAACATTAAAGCAGGGATTTTAACTGGTTCTGTTTAACTCCATGATGCTCAGCATCATTAGAGGAGGACTGGATGTTGCTGTTTCTACTTTCTCAGGGCTCGGAGGCTGCAGCAGACCTGGACATGATCAAAGGAATGGTTGAAGACACGCTGTTCAGCGCCCACCCGGCCATGGTCCTCAACCTCAAGGCCTCCGTGTTTTCTAGTGTGGTGAGAAAAGCACTCTGCTTGTGACTCAGAGGACAAATTAATTATCATCTATTCTTTGGCGTGAATGAATGCCAGGGGCTGAATTCTGCTGATAGGTTATGGGTTTAAGTGGATTAAAACTCCGTTCTGCACTTTTTATCCCTGCACACTCTCAGTCCCCAATGGACCATCTCTCAGTGGGAGACAGCGCCACATCCCACGGGTTCTTAGTGAGGTGGCTCCTTCTCCAGCAGCTCAGGGTGACCTTAAGTAAAGGTCAGATATTCTCTCCCTGCATCAAATTGTTTCCGCTTAGCTTTTTAAAAAATTTTTTTTATTCTGCTGAGAGTCGAGCTCTCATTTCCTCGCTGTGTTGTCTGACCACACAGGCCTGTGGTCCAGATCAGGGGAGCTGTGCTGCGTCCTGAGTCTGGACCAGCCGTCGGCAGAGAGGAGGACCTGCTTCCTGTCTGTGCCGAGAAACCCCGACACTGCCCTGGAGTGGAGCGAAGAAATGACTCTGTAAGCTTCCACATGTTCTTCATGGCTCTGCAAGATAAACTTTTTTATTTTATGTAAAACATAAGTAAAGGTTTATCAGCATAAGAGTCACAAGCTAACAGCAAATTATTGTGTAAATCAGTGTAAAATACTCTCACAAAGTAAAGTATTTGACAGTGTTTTACATTTTGACTCTTCCACATATGTTCTCCTTCGGGTTCTGAGAAGTTCTTTTTTTTGTGCGTTTAAGGGAGCTTGGCCCGGAAACCAAAGAGCTCAGGTTCAGGCTTTTGGAGCGGAGCGGCACAAGAGAGCGTAAGGAAAAGCTCAATAGCAGTTTGTTGCTGGCAGCAGTCCACGAACCTGATCAGCAACATCGTTTAGACTGTTCAAGCAAAATCATCCGCGTCTGAAACTGCACAGCTGGCAGACTCGCTGCAATAGATTATTTCTAGGAAATGCTCACTATTTAGTACCTTGGAAAAGTATTTGAACCTCATGAACTTTTTCAGCGTTGTTAAAATTAAAAATGCCAGTGTATTTTACTGGGAAATATTTGATAGACCAACACAATTTAGCACGACATAAATTGTTTTAACTATTTTTACAAGTTAAAATTGGAAAGGGCAGACTTGCTTTTGTATTCAACCTCCTTTACTCTGCTACTCCAGAATAAAATGTTGTGCTTTGGTAAGTTAATTTTTAAATGCAGCTCTGTTGTGTGTAATTTAAATCCAGCTGTTCTGTGAAGGCCTCAGAGGTTTCTTAGAGAAAATTCATGAAGAAACAGCACAATAAAAACCAAGAAACACTGCAGACATGTTAGAACTCTGTTCAGTTTCAAAATGTAACTTTTTTCCAATATGCAGAACACTTTTGTGTGTGATGGGGAAACTATCACTACCCATTTCCCTGAATACATTATCCACATTCTGAAACACGGTGGTGGAAGTGTCATCCTGTGGGAAGCGTTTCACTAGCAGGAACCTGAAAATTGATGTTTCGGGAAGCTCTCCATCTAATCTGAATGTGCATGAGTTGTTTCATAAAGAAGAATGGGAAAAAATCTTAGCGTGCAAGATGATAAAAATGTGCAGCTTCAATTTAAAACAGAAAAAAATAAATAAAACACTTCCACTTTACAACCATGTGACATTTGTGTTGGTTTATTACAGAAAGTTCTAACAAATTGCTCTGGGATTTGAGGGTATAGAGAGATAAAACTTTGAAAAGTCTCTCAACTACAGTAAAGGATCACATTCTGTATGTGTGGTAAAAATTAAAAAAGTGTGTTGGAGGTATTTGTAGTGACATTTCTTTATGCTCAACCCTGACAGAATTTCTTCCTGGTCACGCCGCCATCGCCATGAACCTTCAGTCTAAAACCCCGACTGGGCAACATGTTGTGTGTCTCAGCGCTGGCCCTGGCTCAGCACCAGATGCTACCATCAGCACCGAAGTGAGAACAAGATGCCTTTACAATTTTTTAAAAAACTTTTATAAAGTTACTTTCATCCATTAGAAGCTTTTTTTTTAAAATCTGTCACAAATTCAACTTAAACATTTTCCCATTAATGGAGTGTTTGAATTTTTTAAGTTACCATGTTCTTCTGATCTTTACAGTTTTATTTTTTCTGTTGAATGTTACATCTTTACCTATTGCTTGTATTTTTCTAGCTGCTGTATGTAGAAACCGTAGACCCTCGCAGTTCCCAGAACGCTTTCCCTATTCGCTCCTCGTTGACCCCTACGAAGAAGGTCGACGTGGATCGAACAATCACGCCAGATGGCACCATAGTCACTACCGTCACCACCGTGCAGTCGCGAATGAAGCTTGATCGCAGTCCAGGTTTGTCTGTAGAGCCGAGAATTTTATGGCGCCTAGCTGCCGTAGATTAGTAACTGTACAGTCACTTTGCCTTTCAGGTGATTCCCCGCTGCGTTCACCATCCAAAGTCGAGGTGAGCGAAAAGAAAGCAGCCGTGTTGGTGGACGAAAGAGGCAGCAGCAGCAGCAGCCCCAACCCGAGCAGTGAGTCCCACACTGAAAACCAGACATTGTTTTGCAAAACAGATGCAAAGTAGGATAAGCTGCAAGCAGGGATGTAACACGAGTAAAGAAGAATGCACTTCTTTTACACTTTATGCACTCTGTCTGTCTGGACGCTTCTCTTCAAAAACCTGTTTTGTAGCACTCGCATCCCAAATGTCATGCTTAGACACAAACGTTGTTTCCGGTTTATTAGTGTAGCGCTGACATAGATGTGTGTGTTTGTGTTGCTCAGAGAGCAGTCGCCTGTCTAATGGCCTGGATCCTGTTGCAGAGACGGCCATTCGGCAGCTGACAGAGTCGGCATCCAAATCAGCCCGGAAGACGCCAACAAAGAGGAGCACACTGATCATCTCCGGCGTGTCAAAGGTCAGAGAGCGGACACAGTGTCCTAAGGAATCCAACTAAACATCAGAATCATATTTTCTGTCTTCTGCTTACTCTTAGTAAAGTGAAAATATTGTTATTTCAAACTTTGGACCTATTATTAAGAAAATATGACATTGAGCCTGACAATGTGTGTGATCTATATTTAGTCTTCAATTACATCCCCTCCACTGTACCAGAAAATAGTAGAATGGAAATCTTCTGACCTAATTCTTGCATGGACATCAGTAGAAAGTGTCAAGTGTGTTTAAATGAAAGATGCCACATATTGTTAGAATGTAGACACAGATTTCTGATTATATATAGAAATATATACAGAAAAAGTGCAAAAATATTGATACACGTTGAACTTGTTCCTGTTTTTCTGTAGAATCACAGTCTGGTCTGTTCTACATTACTTGCTTCATACAAAGGGTCTGGACTCTTGTAAATTGAGAAATGATTGCTTCCTGGAGACTTTGTGGACTGTGTCGAAGTTTTAAATTCTACCCAGTCGCTAACGTTTGGCTGTCTCGTTTGTAATGCGCCAGTTCGACGCTATGAAGCTTACTGGAAATTGCCTACGTTGTAAACAACCGTCTTCCACTACGAAGAAACAAATACTGAGCCAGACAAGGCGGCTGTTACTGTTGATTTAATATTTGGAAGTGTGGCCAACAGACTGAACCACATTGTTTACTTCCTCCGCTACCGTTGCTAAAGCTACAGGCAAACTACAATTCTAAAACAGGGTAGAAAATCGACGTCATCGTTCACAACTTCTCTGTCTGTTCACTGACTGACCCAGTTAAAATCCAACGTGAGAAATTGAGCTCAATGGGAGAAATCATACGCAGAGTACCGAAGGGAAATGAGAATCAAACGGAACTGCGTAGGAAAGCAATGGCCCCCAGGATGGTACAATTAGTTTATTTAATCATAATTATATTCACCTCTTCTGAAGAGTAGCATCCCCACAATATGATCACTTGGGTGTACCGGGGCCCAAAATTTTACATTTTTTGAGAGGATGACTAGTTATTGATTCTTCCACCTGTTGTGTGATCCGCTGCAGCTCCTCCAAAGTGACCATAGGCTTCGACCTTGGTGTTCAGCTCTGTCTTAATAGGCTTTCAAATACATTTGGAATCGCTGTAATAGAAAAACCAACAGCTCTGTTCAGTGTCACCAACCTCTCTCTCTGATAATCACTCATGAACGTCTCCATATTTCGATCAGGTTCCTCTCACCGAGGACAACTGTGCACTATCAACCGGCTACGCGGCCGCTATGGATGCGGCCATGCACGGCAACCACTTCAGGTCGGGGCATCACCAGGACCCTGATGAAACCACTCCCTCTGACGTGTCGGAGCGCCCCTCTGTGGATGACGTGGAGTCTGATACCGGGTCCGCTGGCGCCATGGAGACGCGCAGCTTGAAGGACCATAAAGGTAACGTCAGAGGAAGAGGTATTAAAATGTTCGTTTTGCAATATGAGAGCTTACCTGTTCTTATTTGCTTTAAACTATGATTTATATTATAGATTACATTTTTTTAAATGATTTTTTACTATTTTGTTTACAATGCAAGTACATATTGTATTCTTACATAACTCTAAAATTGGGAAGTAACTAGTTACATTTACTCATTTACAGTTTATTGAGTAACTTTCTTGAAAAAAATGTACTTTTAGGAGATTTTTTGGAGTAATTTTATTATAAAGTATCACTACTCTGTTTGAGTAAAATTTCTGGATTCTCTACCTGCTGTGAGTAACTTCACTGAATGAAAAACAAACATGTTTTAAACAAAAATTCACCTGAGTTTTTGTTAAAGTTTCATTAGTTTTATATTGAAAGAAACTGATTTGGAAAACCATATATTTTGCCTAATTTTTTCATTTTTTGTTATTTGTATGAATTGTTGTCATTTTGGTCCTTAAAATACCAACATTTGGTATTTTACATTTTGGTTACATTTTGGTTCATCTGATTATGTTATTTTTAAATATTAAATGATAATTGATAATTTGATCAATTACTCAGTACTTGAGTAGATGTTTTACCAAATACTTTATTACTCTTAAGTAATTTCTTGGATATCTACTTTTTACTTTTAATAGAGTAAAAATATGTCCAAGTAGTTTTACTCTTGCGTGAGTATAATTTTTGGTACCTCTACATAACGCTGACTTCATTTAACCAATCGTAGTTTACAGATGTCTGGTTGAGCAAATACTGCCCTCTAGAGGCTGTAGTGCAACATGTGCAGAATCCAGATTAAATTGCCTGTTCAGCAAGCATAATTAGTGCTAATAAATTAAATCAACGAAGGTTTTATGTCAGGAATCAGCTGGTTATTATGTAGCTCTGTGGGTGAGTGATGTGTTTTCCTCCGCTTTCTCCAGTGGGCTTCCTCCAGAGCGGCTCCAAGCTGCTGTTCCGCAGAAGACACAGAGAAAAGGAGCCCTGTCTCAGCCAGTCCCACGAGGACATCTCCAACATGGGCAATAACTTTGCAGCCCCGGCCACGGGCCCCACCCGCAAAAAGTCTGGCAGCTTCTCCCGGCGCATCATCAAGCGCTTCTCCTTCCGCTCGTCCGGCAAATCGAAAGGCAAGGCTGCTGCTACCAACGGAGGAGCGAGCTCTGTGGATAATTGATTATAATCATGAAAGGGAATATCAAAGGCTCTGTGATCAGCCCTTAACAAGCTGACAATCCCAGTGGGTTACAACCTGCACTTCCTGAAGGAAGGATGTTTCTGGAAGGAAAACTCTCTGAAATGATTCTTGTACTCCTTCAGTACAAAAAAAAATCATGAGATTAATCTAAAATAGGTTGGTGAACTCGGTTTTCTTTGACGAGAGGTCTGCTGCTCAGTGAAAACAATCGCGATAGGGGATTTTTTTCTTATCCCTATTTAAACACAAACGACTCTGTTTGATTAAGATGGGTGATGGAAATACTCTAAAACTATATAATTATGTAAACTCGCCAGTGTGACGTTGCTGGATGCACTTTGGACTGAGGTTCTCTGCTTTTTTTTAAATGGCACATGTCAAATTTTGAAAGTTGTAAAAATATAATTTATTATTATGTGTGTCTCTTAAATGCTATTTATTTTCTTCTGCCAAAACCAAGTCATTCTAGTTGCATTACTCTGTAAATTAATAACAGGTGTGCTTTCTATGCAAATTTCTTTTTAAATTCATTTAGGTAACATAAATGCACAGCACAGTTCAGCTGAGATAGATTTCTGGTATATCTGCTTAAAAATAAATCTTGTTTCATGTTTTATCTTATACCCTAAATCAAAAAAGATATAGCATTTATAATAATTTTGTTTTTATGTAGTTGTTTTCTGTGGGATATCATATGTTAGGTTTGTCTTTGAAGGTTCAGACAGACTTTTTATGCTGGGCAATAATTTTATTCATTCTGAATTTAGTTTTAAATGGTCAGTTACTCAAAGGGATTTCATTGCTGTAAATACTTTCATTGTTGTGCAACAACACTACTTGCTCTGTGTTATAGAGCTCTACGTACAATAATTCTCTACAGAAAATCCAGACTATTTTATTATCACATTGTGGCCAGTCAGAAGTTTTGATTTTCTTATTGGCATTAAATATCATTATAATGATTTTTTAGGGTGGGATAATAATCATAATTAAAGCAATTTTACTGAATGAAATTGTTTAAAAACTTTGGATTTGATGCTGTAATCCACAGAATATCAAGTGTATATATATATATATATACACTATATATATATATATATATATATATACCTCCAGTCTTCAATAGCTCTCTATTGAGTTAGTTGAATTCTTTCTGCAGACTTGCCTCTTAAACATGGCGGTCCATTAATGTTGGGACTCCATCAGAACTTACTTCCTCTATTCCACAACCAACTTCTGCATCTAAACCATCTACCAGCTGATTTCAGGTACAAGCACCACTAGCCGCTAAACAACCAGTTTTGTCTTTAATCGTGAAACTTTTATCAAGCATGTGATTAGCTTGTTTATATAGACGGAAGCTAATTTCAGTGGCGTTTGAAGCTGCCCACTTTCAGCAGATGCTTCTTTTTTTCTGATTCATGTTCTTGTAAATAATTACATTACTGTTGCCTGTTTATGAAAAACCTGCACCGGATTGTGCTTGAACAATGTAAACTTTTATAATTTTTTTATTTGAGGTAATATTTTTGGCTGGATTGCTCAGTCTAGGGTACAGTTTGGAGTTCCAACAAGACAATAGTCCCAAACACTCATTAAAACTAGTTGGTAGTGGAAATTCCCAACTTTAACCGCATAGAAAATTATTTAGCTTGATTAAAAGCCAAGAATGTGACAAGAAACCAACCAATTTTTGTAAAGAGTGGTCACAAACTCAGCCAGAATTACACCAGAAGCTTTTTAGTAACTAAAAAATTGGATGGTGTCATTTAATCAAATATCAGTGAAGGTGTATGATATATGAGACTGAATATCTAATGTCGTCCCTGTGTGGATTAGACAAAATCCTGCACAAATTCAAGGTTGTTTTAAAATATTATTGAATCTGATTGTTACATCATTCCACCCAGACAAAAAGCAAAAATCAAAATCATTGTTAAAAAGACTCAGATAATTTTTATTAATGATGAGCATTTACAAAACTGTCAGAGCGTTTGGAAAGCGTTCAAGGTGGCTCAGCTCAGGCAAAGTGATCATGGAATGTGATTTTGTGTGGAAGCAGAGGGACTGCACTCAGGGCTGGAAATTCAATTATTAGTAACTGTACATTAGGAGGAAAACTGCTGCACCAAACTGTACAGGATTTCAGCTGTTTTTCAGAAAACCTTTGAAGTGACTGCAATAATTTTGCGACATCAGAAAAAAACTAATTAAATAATTAAATATCCAGATTTTTTTTTTTTTCCTCATCCACCAGAAGCGATGTTAAAGGATCCCAAAGCTGGAGCCACTGCTCTCTGAGAAACATGCTTTAAAAAAATAAGTACAATTAAATTAAAATGTGTAACAACGTGAGAAAAGCCACTTCATTCTCTCAAGGTAACTCTGCAAGACTAAATAAAAATGTGACGTTTATGTAAATCAGTGGCTTTAAATTTTAGGATACATATGAACTCTATCGTACTTTAAAAATCTAATTTATTGCAAATAAATTATTTTTCAAACATCAAGTTGTTTTTGCATTTTGTTCCAGAAGTTTGTTTGGGTTTTTTTTTTCTTTGAAAGAATTTGTATTTTATTTTATTTTTAACAGTAAATGCTGTTTATTGGGACATACTGTATAGTGCTTTGTAAAGGTATTAATAACCCTAGAATTTTTTACATTTTCTCAATTTACTGCAGCAGTTTTGCAAAACTGGATTTCCAGTTCTATTTTAAAAGTCAGTTAGAAACACATTTAAATCTGCTTTTCTTTTCTTTACTATTATTACTATTTGTCTTTTTTATGCATTACTGACTGTTGTGAAGCACTTTCTTATTTTGTGTCTTGAGAGATGATATATAAATAAGGTTTCACTTACTTAGAAACCTAAGTGCATTTCTAGGATTTAACATGATTTTATATGTGCATAATCGTGAAACGTAGAGAAAATTAAATGTAGATTTTCAACTTTTTAGCTACAAAATTATGTGAACGATTGCCAGCATTTGTATTCAGCCCCCATTACTCTAATAAACCTAATTAAAAGTCCAAAATACCTTAAATGTAATAAGAGCCTATAATGTAACTTTCTGACCTTTATGAAGAAAAACTAACACAGCACATCACCCTGAACACACTGCTCTAAGAGCAAAACATGGTGGTGGCAGCATCATGCATTGGACTTGCTTTTCGTTAACCTGGTTATGGAAGTGGGTCAGAGTTGATGGGAAAAATTATAGAGTTTAAAACAAGCAGAACTAGAAGAGCAAATTTGATCTAAGATGGAAACAAATGTAAGACAACGACCCTAAACGCACAACCAGAGCTAAGAAACAGAAGTTTCTGTATCTACGTCTTCATAGAAGGGAACCTCCAGCCGCATCTGCCACACAAGCTCCATCAGGTGTCTGACATAGTCTGGAATGACAGGACAATAGAAGCATTATGGATAAAAGTCAAAATCATATTCCCAAAAAGAAAAAAAATATTGACTACCATATGTGGCAGACACACAAATAAGCTCCAAATAATGATTCATGCAAGATTTTCCTTTGGATATCTTGTTGCAAACTAAAGAATTAAACTCACCATATGTGTGAGAATCCTTCACAGGCCGAACCACAGCGCCACCTTTCTTAAACTTTGGATAGGACACCTTCCACCGCTGAGCCCTGTCCTGTTTCCTGGCCTGCTCATTTGCCATGTTCTCGTTAAAGTGGAGAGCTGCCAAAATCAGTCTGCAAGCACAACATACAGGTGCATCTCACAAAAGTTAGGATACAATAAAGAAGTTGAATCAGATATTACTTTTTTTTTTATTTCAAAGCAAAAATCATCTAAATTACAAGAATTAGTTTCCATTTTTTCATAATATTTTAATATTTGTAGATGCATTTGTATATAAAATTACTTTTTGTCAAGCAACATATTCACAAAATGACCATCTGCTCTTATTTACCCATCTACTTATCTATTTATTTGTCTGAACAAACAGTGAGCATACTTTGCTTCCAGTGAGGGACGAAGGAAATGCCCCTGTTTACTTCCGAAGAAGCAGACGACGTTATGAAAAGACTGCAAGTACGACGTCTGCTCTGGAGGGGACAGCTGACGGACGTCCGCCAGCAGCCTGGAGCTCAGGACAACCGCCTGGATTTCTTTCTGTGCTCTGCTGCCTGTCGACACACAACATGCAGACATTAGGGATCTTATACAAGCTCATAGTAAGAATTTAATGGAAGTCCATTCAATGTAAGGCTGCAACTAAAGATTGGTGTAGTAATTTATTATTGAGATCATTAATCGGCTAAAAAACTTGGCACATTCTGCAGATTTTTCATTTGAGCCATTAATCTTATTTTATACAATATTGGAAATAAATGAAGACGCAAATAAACAAGTAATTGAATTACGTTTTCAAAAAAGAAAATAAATATTTTACTGCCTTAATGCAGTAACAGAGCATTCCTATAGTGAACACTTGATCATTTGTAGATTAATAGACTAATTGTTGCACTAACCGATTAATAATTGGATAGCAAAAGATGCATAATAGGAGCTTTTGATTTTTACAGAATTTCAATCAAATGAAGCTAAAACTACGTAGGAGTTCTGGGTAGAACATATTTACAAAAAGCTTTATTTATGCATATAGTTTTTATACAGTTTTGGCTTAATTACTGCTTTCAGTATGTTTTTATTTCAGCGAAATGGCTTCGTTTGAGTCTGTATACTCCAATTAACAATTAATTACAACTTTTTCAGACAATTATTAACAATAACTACCACGATTATTCTGATTAACCATTTCAACCATGCATATCTATCTTTTATATGCTACTCTTTAAGCACTTAAGAACCTGCTACGGTATTTTTTTCTGATAATATGAAAGTTGCATTATTTGCCTGCACTACCCACCGTTCTCCACCCACTGTCTGTTCATCTGTCCGTGCTCGCACCGCGGGAACATGTCGCCGTGGCCCTCGTGGATGTTGCAGACGTGACGAGCCACAGAAGTCCATTTCTGCACAGCCATGTCTGCGTCTCCACCGCTGGTGGCTGCTGTCCAACACAGATGGTTGGAGATAGACTGAGCCCACAGCCCCACTGAAGCACAGCCTGGCTTTTTGGCCACTGCCACAAGTTTTTTGAAGATGCCTGCAAAAAATAGCCAATGTGATGTTACCCGTCTTTTCCATCAGAACAGAGATCGACCATCAGGACATTAATGGTTTGCCGTTACGCTGATGGTCCACCTTTTGCATGTGAACAACTAGTTTTGGGTGTCAATAGCAACTGGTTGAATCACATCAATGTTGTCTCAGTATTCAGGACAAAGCATTTGCTTATCAAATTTGTTTTGAACCACAGAGCTCACCCTTGGAAACGTGCCATACGTCAAACCGCTGTCTGATGTCGGGCTTTTCCGTTCTGACCCATTTGCAGACCTGCATATGTCTGTCTGTGATGAGTTCAGCTATAGTGAGGCCATGTTGCTCCAGGAAGCGGATCCCCTGTTTCAGGCCCTCCAACTCCACTGCTGCGCTGCTCTGCACTTCATTGCACTGAAAGACACAAAGAAGATTGGAAATAATCCATAATAAAGGTAAAGGTAATTTTATTTCTATAGGACATTTTCTGCAGCAAGGCAATACAAAGTGTTTTACAGGAATTAAAATGAAATACAAACAAAATAACAAACCAAAGGAAAGAGCAAAAGAAGAAAAAGAATCTAATGTTGATTTAAAGTATGTAAACTAGGTACTCCTGTTCAGGGTTGGTAGATAAGTATAAGTAAGTATCCTCTGGTCTAATTTCTTTTCTGGGCTGGAAGAACAGGAGTCTAAAAAGTAATTGCTAAAGTAGTTTTTCTGGATTCTAAGTTTGTTCTAATCCCTGTCCTGGGTTGCTAAATAAGTGTAAGTAAGTAAGTATCCTCTGGACGTCTGGGTTGCTAGATAAGTATAAGTAAGTATATTCTCTGGACTTGTCCTCTAAATTTGTAAAAGTAATGAGTACTCCACAGTTTATAAGTAATAATAAAAACTAAATGTTGCTGTTCTGGAAGATTTCTTTCTGGATTCTAAGTTCGTTCTATTTCCTTTTCTGGGTTGCAGTAAGAGGAGTCTCTCTGCATAATGATAGATATAGTTTTTGATGACGTCTCCTCTACATAGGCATTGTCATTTTGAATAAAAAAAAAGAATATACCTCCACTAGACGGGTGGTGAGCACCACACCAGTATTCATATCCATTAAGGAATAGCTGCCATACTTGGTTGTATGCCGTGATGAGCAGCAGCGAGCATCTCCGCCCAGTCTTAGTGGCGTTCCCTTTCTCTTCATAATCATGGCCTGCTGCTTGGTGTTCCAAACCCTTTGAATAGCAGGGACCAAATAGCAGCGCTGCAGACTGAAAAACGTCTTCAAACTGTAGATTCCAACACTCATGTGTCGGAAAAGGTTCAGGGCAATTGTTGGTGAACACCCACTGAATAAGGTGGCTGCCGCCATCATCAAATTGCCCACCGGCATGCTGTTGTGGGCCGGCTGGCTGTACCACACCCGGGTGTGTCCGTCTGTCCTCTTGCAGACACTGCTCACGGCCACCATGGTGCCCATGATCTGCTTCATCGTCACTGTGCAGGCCCCGGAGCAGACGACACACACAGCGAACAGCGTCCTCAAACAACTTTCAAAGACAATGAATTTACGCTCCGCCGCTGGGCAGGTTTCGGCCACGTCTTTGAGGTCGCTGCAACATTAAAAATACAAAATAAACCTGTTTAAAATTGATTGTAGGTAGTGCTGGGACAACATTGAATATGTATATTAGTCACGCTAATCATGCAAGTTTGTCTTCCCAAAACCTTTTTCAAGGCAGAATTGTATTTCTTAGGCAATAAGTTTTTGTGTCTGTTCAACATTGCTCATTAGTAAGAACAGTTGCGGCAATATTACATTAGTAGTATTGATGAGAAATTAATAATAGAAATATCATTTTACTTGAAAAGGGTCTATGAAACCAACATACAAGTCCTCATCCTCAGACTCTTCTGCACCAGGTGCCCAGTCCGTGTCCTCCTCATCAGTCTCAGGTTCCTCATCACTTTCAGGGCCGTTGCTGTCCTGGTCATCTAGGGTGGGAGTCACAAGCATACACTGAATACCAATTTCTGCAGTCTGTGGTGTTGTGGATGTTCCTTGGGACTTCATCTCTACTACACAGGAAGTCCCAACCGATCTGGAGACAGGTGTGCCCTGTGTACAGGGGAGAAACAGGTGGTGGGCCTATGCACCAATTACTGAAAACAGAATGAAACGAAACATCTTACCAAATAAGAAAAACAATACCAACAACGACAACAGTAATCATAGCTAAACAATATATTGATGACGCAATACATTGGAAAGAGAAGGAGGCTCTTAAAGAGACAGGGAACAATTTCAAGTTGTCATACATTTTTCTTCAACCATGCGGTATTTGATGAAGCTGAAGTTGGAAACCGGTTGCAGCTTCTGATTCAAGAAATGGTTGAAGAGCAATCATCCCACGTAACTGTTCACTACAACCACTATGCACTTCAAACCTGGACTAGATTATTGTGCACTGATTGCAGAATATTTAAAACCAAGCTTGTGATTTGTGAAATCTTTATTTGATTTGTGAAACTTCAGAAAAGGGTCGTATTAGTGCAATTTAAGCACCTTTTAAGCATCTGAAACACACTACAATTGAATTCTCTGAAATTTGCATTATTTGTTGTTATTTCAACTTTTAACTTTCTGCTTTCTCATTTTTTCTTCATCACAGTAGTGTCATCCAGATTCATAAGTGCTGAATCACCCTTTATTCCAGTAAAGGTTTCATAAATCACAAACTTGGTTTCTTGCAATCCGTGCAGAATGGTGTCTAGGTGTTGTACTTTTATAGAGCAGATTAAAAATGATCAAAGGCAGTGAAAATTAAGTGGAATCGCTCTTTAGCCGTTTCCCAAATCGGAAGCCAACTTTAGCCTCGTCAAATAAGGGCTGTTGAAGGAAAATATCTAACGCCTTGAAATTGTCCACTGTCTCTTTAAGAACCTCCTACCGTTTCTAATCCCCCCATTTCCCTCCCCCCTTCCTCACGTCATCACAACAAAGCCTCTTCATGCAGTTGCCATTCTTCGCTACGCTGTATTTTGTCCTACAAAGAAGCAGCATGGTATGATATCGTTTTTATTTTATATAAAATGGCAACTATCTGGATATAGCTGAACTTTATGCGAATGATCCCATGTAAAGACCCAAACCGGAGCGAGTACAAGACGTTTCCGCCTGGTAGTAAGACAGCTCCAGGATACACATTGTAATCTTAGTTACAACTAAGATTACGTTCAAAAATAATAGCAAAACAATGTGAGTTGTTGTTTCGCTTACCTGTCCCCACTCAAACGGTTTAAGCCTGGTTGGTATTGCATGGTCTAATAGTGACAATCTTCCTATCAGTCCTTTATCAAACAGGCCTTTGTTTAGAAAGCTGTCATCAGTAAAGTGTCTCGCACAAATATACCAGTTTTTTTTCGGAGGAGGGAAGTCTCCAAAAATAAAGTCCAACCATTTCTGGCGAATCGTGGCATCCTTGGGAAGCGTAAAAAGAGGGTAGTCTCCCTCGCATCCAAGAACGCATTTCCTCCAATGAGGCATTTCCTAATCCGCAAAGGACTGGACTGGGAAGCGGTTTGAATGTTGAGCACCGCAGATGCGCAGTTCCACCGGGTGTTTGCTCATTGCTGTTGCAGCTAGTTTGGTGGAGCCACGTGGGGGAGCCGTGGGGGAGGGGAGCTTCGTGGGGGAGAAAGCTCGGCTTGGAGACTGAAAGCTCCGAGGCGGAGCTTTGGGGGAAAAGGCGGCGTTAGGGCACCCCCGAATGGCTGCCACTGGGAGATGCAAGGATTCCTCACACAGCATAACTGAATAAAAGCAACTCTCTAGACATTATGACATGATGTAAAGCTAAAAAAGATTTACTTTGCTCAGTCTTCCACTGAAAAATAATACATATATAAAATTTTACAAGAGTTTATGATCTCTCATCTGATGTTAGCTTAAAATAACTTTTCAGTTCGTTAAAGTGGCGGTATTGTGTAAAATTGACATTTATGAGCTTTACATCACATTATATTATTACCTCATCAAAAACATACCTGGAGTGTTGCTTTGATTCTTTCATGAGTTGAGAAATCCTTTAATCTCCCGTGGCAACCAGTCAGATGTGCAAAACAATACTTTGTTAAAGAGACAGAGGCCCAATTTTAAGCCGTTACAAAGTCAATATTTTTTCATTCGTATAACGACGGTAGGTAACATTGTTATATGATTGTGTGGAATTATTCAATTCCAGCCAACAATTATTCAATTCCAGCCAATTGAATAAAAATATTCAATTGGCTGGAAAACACATAATAATGCCCCTTTCAAGATTTGGAAGAAAACGTTTCTGTGTTAGAATGGGCTAGTCAACGTCCATTTGTAAAGAATATGTGGCAGGACATGAAAACTGATGTTCACTCATGCTCTCCATCCAATCTGACCAAGCCTAAACTGCAAAGAAGGATATCCAAAAAAGTCAAAGTTAAAAGCTGCTAACCTGTAGTTAAAATGCTGTTCAACAAAATATTGATTCTGAAGGGCTGAATACAAATGTTTGTCTCAATTTTTACATTTCTATCACATGATTCAAGTAAAATATGCTGGACGTTGCAACATATTTCATGCGTTTCATTTTTACAGGTCATTAAGATACAGAAGACATGCACATTAAAATACTGTATCATTACGTTTAGTGACCAAGTAGCTCATGTTGACAAAAGTGAGTTAAGTTTGGGATTTTGATTTCACTTTTCTTTTTTTACTGACAAACAGCATATTGAAAACAAAGTTCATCCAGTAATAAAGAACAATGTTTATTTAATCAGATGTAAATTCTCACTGGAGCCAGTTACCAGCCATTTCTATTATCAGAAGATGACAGGAAGGAGGTGTTGCTGCAAGGCTAGAGTGGGTGAGGGGCACAGATCTCTGTTTCAAACCTGCTGTGAAAGACGTTTCTTTGTTTGCCTCAGCAGAGGTTGATGCTTTCCGTTGAGAAGGTCTCTTTACATGTGTGAGATCATTGGCTGTTTCACCTCTGCAGAGTTGTTTCAGACCGCTTGTCATTCTGATTCTGACCTGGCCTCACAGTGTTCTGCTCTTCATGCATTTGTCACAACCCTGTGGTGAACATTCAAAGTCCTTATAAAAAACACTATTCTACAAAACACAGTTCATCTGTTTCTCCTTGTAAGAAAACAAGTGATTCTGGATTTTGCTGAACAGTTTTTTTCATTTGTTTGGAACCCCCAATATTTGCTGGATTCCCAAAAATGTTTCGTACATTACCCTGAAAAAGTACAATTTCAAAGGTAATTACAGAACAGTAATGCATATTTCTCTCTATATAGGAACATGAGTAACACACAGTTTCTTGCACAAATGTGCAAACCCCACACACCCTTTTATAACCCACATTTTTTATTTGGATTTTGTGTAAATGTAATAAGTTACAGTAATGTTTACAAGTGTTGTGTAAGGAAAATTTCTCAAAGACATTTGTGCTCAAAACAATGCATACTCCAGCACCTAAAAAAGCCTAGTATTTACTGAAGAGAGCTCAGAATAAAGTCATGAGGCGTCATGTTTAAAGCCTTTCCATCAGCTATGGGGCCATAAAGGACAATATATGAAAAAATTATAAAATAAAGTATCATTTTTATACCACATCACAGATATGCACTACTCTGTGTAGATCTACAACATAGAAGGATCATCCCACTAAAATACCTTACTGCAACATGTTAACATGTGGGGAAAGGGAACAGATGAAGGATTGTAATCAAAATATTTTTTCTTAATGCAAAACATATATATACACAGGTGTGTGGATTTATTTATGCTTATTAGTCAGAATTACTTCTAAAAAATATTTTATTACTTAGTATTGTGAACAAGAGTTCAGTAACAAATTGGACTTTAATGGAAACAGAAATGAAACACAAAGGCCGTATTTTTTCCAGCTGAACATAATTTATTTTAAAAATTACTATAAGTTTTTGAGTTGCCCTCAAAGTGAATTTATTTCCACGCGGAATTTTACAACAGCGCCAAAAGTTTAAAGCTGGAGGGAAGTCACTTGATTGGTTTTTTGTGTCCACCCCAAACAGTTCATCCACTGACAATAGGGAGGGAAACAACTAACCAATCGCTTTTGATCATCCATCAACACTCATCTCCATTGGTCTAATGTAAGAAGTGATAGGCCAATTGTTATTGATTTTCTATTGGGGTTGACCTTTCAGATCCAATGAACTAAGACTATCTGCCCATAGCAACCAATCACAGTAAGGGGCGGGATCAAAGTGAGGTTTATATCCAGGTCATCGCTACCTTTTTTTTTCTTATCGTTTGAACTACCTTTACAGTTCTGCAACTTGAAGAAGCAGCAAGAAGATGTCTGGAAGAGGAAAAACCGGAGCCAAGGCCCGCGCTAAGGCTAAGACCCGCAGCTCCCGTGCCGGTCTCCAGTTCCCCGTGGGCCGTGTCCACCGTCTCCTCCGCAAGGGAAACTACGCCGAGAGAGTGGGTGCCGGAGCCCCGGTCTACCTTGCCGCCGTTCTCGAGTACCTAACTGCCGAGATCTTGGAGCTGGCTGGCAACGCGGCTAGAGACAACAAGAAGACCCGCATCATCCCCCGGCACCTCCAGCTGGCCGTCCGCAACGACGAGGAACTCAACAAGCTGCTCGGCGGCGTGACCATCGCTCAGGGCGGGGTCCTGCCTAACATCCAGGCCGTGCTGCTGCCAAAGAAGACCGGTCAGTCCGCTCCGAGCTCCGGGAAAGCGGGAAAGAAGGCCTCCTCTCAGTCTCAAGAGTACTAGCCAGCTGGTTAATGACTGCAAAACCAAAGGCCCTTTTAAGGGCCACCCATCCACTCATAAGAGCGACTTTTCCGTTTAACTACTGTCTTGCCTCGCACGATTTGCCTTGTCTATTTAATAAAGACGATTTTTTTCCAATTTGGTTTATATAGTACTTGTTGCCCTCAAAGTAGCTGATGCTACTGCTAGTCCTAGCAATAAAAATGCTGGGGGAAGCTAATCAGTTAGCCTGGTTAGCACTATGGTCCTTTCTAATGTAAACAGTTGGGAATTGAATTGCTGACTGTACAGCTTTGGAAGGTAAATATTGAAAGCTTACTGTGATACTTTCTGGTGTCTGTTCTAGCTGAAATGTATTTTAAAGGGATGGACTTTACTTCAGTCTCGTTAGTAGGGAGTTGTTTTTGCTTTAAGGTTTTTGAGGGCAGCAGGAATTCCATGGCACAAAGTGTTTAGGTTTGTTTTCAAAGCCCTTTGGAAATCTGGAGTCTGACTAAGCTAAAATAAAAGATCTTTTCTTTAAATTTTAAGATAAAGTTTGGTTCAGAACTATCTAATGTGGAACCTAGTTTTGCAATTAGATAGCATAATGAAACAAGCTAACATTGTTGGTATGACTGCATAAATTAAAAATCAACTTAAATACCCTTTTATCCTTAATTGAAAAATGTTATTGCAATAATTGCAATTTTTTTGGCTTAAGTTTTTGGTGTCTGGATATTTCGTTTAATTTGATGTCTTCTGATTATGCAAACTTAAGGTGCAAGGGTGCCCAAAGTCAGTCCTCGAGGGCCAGCATCCCGCACGTTTTAGTTTTCTCCCTGGTGGTTCCAACAACCTTTTCAGCATGTTAATGCTCTTCATAGGCCTTCTAACAAGCCATCATTTGATCCAGGTGCGTTAAACCAGGGAGAGAACTAAAACATACAGGATGCTGGCCCTCAAGGACCGACTCTGGACACCCTTGGAAGGAAACCTAAGTCAAAACCGGGTTAATTGGGTTCAATACATGTTTAAATTTTACGTTCCACATGCTATCTGAATTGAATGTCTCTTTCTGACTTTGCGGTTAAAGCCAACAAAACATGTTTTAACGGATCTGTACGCATCTCCAGGTGTTTCCTTGTTGCATGCGAAGAACACAAACATCTGCAGCTTGTTTACCACCACAAACATAAAAACCGGTTACGTGTCAGTTCAGTTCTTTTAGATCATGCTATCAGTTCACAAGAAGACAAATGGGCCCAGTATTCAATTCTAATACAAGCAATTTAACCTAGAAAAAACTGAGGTTGGTAGAGAACCCAAGATTTGTACCTCAGTAAGTGGCATTTCTTTGAAGTAAAAAAGTATTTTGCAAAAGGTCTACTCAAGTACTGAATACTTCATCACAACAGCTGATCAAATATTTAAAAATGATGTCCTCAGAGTAACAAAAATATAAAGTTGTATGTATAGTTTTTGTATTTTAAAGTCTAAAACAAAAAGAATATTTATATGCAAAAAACATAATTACAAAATAACAAATTCAGGCAGAAGAAAACCTTTTCCAAATAAGTTTTTTCAGTGTAAAATTTATAAAACTAATACTTAAGAGTTGGTAACGTATATATTAAAAGAGGGTAAACGTCCAGTGACAATACGAAGCATCCAAGAAGTTATTAAATATAACTAGTTACTGCCACCTTTTGTGGATTTTAGTTAGCACAGTGGTTCTAAAACATGGGGTTTGCACCTAATTTGAGTTGTGCAACATGAACTGCAGGTTTTTCAAAGGATCTCTCATAGTCTAAAGATTTTTATGTGGATCACATAATTATGCTGTCATTGTTGCATGACACAATAACTCAATAACCACCTGTGCATTTTTTTCTCTCTTTTCACTGAATATGAATCAAATATTCCCTAGTTTACATCAATTAGAATGATCAAATTTGTTTCAATTTGATAAGTCCAAGAATGAGAGATTTTTTTTAGATATTTTAAGCAATTAGGTGAAGAACTGATAAACATGCAATTGCTTAAGCTGACATGCTAAAAAATATAGTTTTTATTTTGAACAAAATCTAATGAAATCATTGAAGAGATCAGGAGGATAAGACCCCCACAAGTCTAGTTCATCCTTGGGTACAATTTCCAGATGTTTTAAGGTGTCACATTCATCTGTTCAAATAATTATATGCCAGAATAAGGTGTTTTACTTGTATTGATAGGGAGAAAATGTATTATGATAGTGAAATGCAGATCACATGGTCTGCCACTAGGGGCTGACTGTTTCCTATGAGATGAGCAGCTGAAGAACGTTTACTGTCCAACAGTCAAATGTCTCAAAGAACCTTTATGGAAAATTAAACAATAAAAATAAAAACCACCCATTGGATCAAACTATTTTTTAAGCTGACGCTACTATGTTGCAAGGAACCTTAAAATATGAGATTATGTCACAGATGTTTCTACTACAACTCAGAGATTCATCCACCTCTTTCTCTCCTTTGTCTGGTTTTGTCACTGGCTGGCAAAAATAAGCAGCATGACGCAACAAGTCTGAACTGAACCCAGACAGGCTGAACCAATTACCCCGACCCTTGACAACGTGTCCAACACCAACATCTAGGCTAAAAAAAAAAAAAGCCTGCCTGTGAACCAAGGCTTCACTCACTGCAGTGGCTCTTAAATTTAACCGTCTTGTTTTTTCTTCCCAGCAGTTTGTGGCTGAAGGAAATGTTGGTAATTTCATGCTATTTCTGTCACATCACAAGGGATACGTTAGGCACATATTTTATGTCTGAGGATGAAAAACTAAACAAACTATAGAAGGAAAAATCAAATTTGATGTTTTTCCCATTCTGCTCTCAAAACGGAAGAAAAGTTCATCCCTTTAAATCAAGATGGTTTCACAAAATATATGTTCAATTCAACCTTTTAAGTACTATAGGTAGCTACAGTGTACGTAAATTAAATAGAGAAGGTAACAATAACCCGGGTGAGAAAGAAGGATGGAAGGAGGGATGGACCTCGGATGCCTCGGATGTGTGGAGGCGCACCAAAACATTCACTTTGAAAGCAAGTGAGCAGCAGCGAAGAGAGAACAGCATGTTTCCGTCCCTCAGACGACTGGGAGACTTTTCACATGACGTTTTGGAAAGATGCCCCACTTCACGTCTTTAATCTTTGGGTCGAATCTCTCTTCAGGAAAGAAAATTTTCTTTCCCAACTCGGGTAATTAAAGTTTAAAAAAAGAAATGTGCTTTTGTGCTGTGCGAGTGCGTACGATGCAAAGTGCTAAAGTCATAATTACTGTTTATCCTCACTACTTGTATATTATGTGGCGTTTAGATTCATCTTTATCACTTCCAGGGTTTCAGTTTTCCATCACTGTCTTTCCTAGCAAACATTTTGTCCAGTAATTTTTCAGGAGAGTGGGCACAGGTGGGAGTCATGTGGCTTAGAACAGATTAGAAGTCAAACCCAGCTGGCTTTGTGAATGGGAACTTTTCGTTGCGTGAGAGATCTGGCTGGCTTTGGGGCTTAGGAAACTAGTAATGCGATTTGGTGGAATTACAGTGCGGTGAAGTATTTCTCTGAAGGGAATGCGAGGTGCACATGTGGCAGAGGCGGTCAATTTAACACATAAATATGCTTTGATCTAAGCCATTTGATTGCAGCTCTGGCTGCATTTTTAGAGTTGTTGTCCTACTGGAAAGTGAAACTCCAACACAAGCTGAAGGTTATCACCCAGAATCGTTTTGTACTTACCTCCACAGCATAATCCCTTTCTGGTTATGATGTGGCAACATGTGATAAAAGTTTGGAGCGGTATGAATGCTTCTATGATTTACTTTAGATGTGACTGACTCTTAAGCTTTGAAGGACATGTACAGACGTCTATTTGGGTTATTTATTTCAATATTTGATTTGTTTCTGCACAGCATAAGAATTGTTTTCTGACATGTAAAATTGGTCACATTGAAATAAAGTAGTGCTCTAGAACGACTCACAAACATCTGTGACCCATCTGTAAACCCTGTCCTTCACCCAGATGGTCTGTCTTGTCCTTAGCATTCATTAAAAGCTTAAACTGGTGACTTTTAAGTTTAGGGTTAAGGATCTAGAAAAGGCTGTGTTTGCATCTGTTAAGGCTGGTACATGGAGCACAATTTGAGCTAAGTGTGGAGGGAAGTGCTTCAATTAAGGGCAAGGAAATCCCCGTTTTTATAGGAGAACAGATACTCTGTAACTTCAGTGTAAATCATTTTCTTTGACTAAAATAATTATTTTCACCTGCTGATCTTCCACACCTCTTCCCAAACTGACCCCTTTTAGAGGCAATTTCCAACCTGAAATTGTGATATCTTTGCTTTTAAGCAATGTTTGTACAAGTTACTCAAAATGACTGATCCAAACCATCGTCCAACTGTGACTTGTAACCCAGACAGAAGGCAAGTCAAAGCCTTCAAGAGTCTGTAATGATCTCACCACTACACACAGTTGCAACCAAAGTCAGGAATGAGAAAATAATATAAAAAAATTATGTGCAGGCTTCATTACTTCTTTGGGAACTTTTCCATATTTCATTGTTGTTGACCTTGCAACTCCACCCTTCTGAGAAACATATACTTAAATAGAGCATTTTCCTTCTGTCTGAGTAACATGTATGTAAAAGGCATTAATCAACAACAAAGCCTGACCTTTGGCACTTTTGTCGGCTTTTGCTTTGTTGAAACTTGAAAGATGCTTGTGTTAAAAAGTCAGACTTTAAGCTATTCTCCAAAGCTACAAGGACAGGCGTAATCTGTATCAAATGAGATACTCGTTATCAGACCTTAGTATAGCTGAATCACAAACAAAACCCCAAACTCTAGCGTTTGATCAGCTCGATGGCCACCCAGGACGAAAACATTGATGGTAAACAATCCTCCCTGTAAAAACAGGGAAGTCAGAAGAAATGAGAGCAATAATTTGGAGACCTAACAAAATGGCAGCCTTTTCGTGGATTACAAAGCTCTCTGTAGTAATTTAACAGTCTTGATTGATCATTTGTGACCAAAATTCAAAGTCCTCATATTCTGACTGCATCCAGGTAAACATAATACCTGCTGCTTTTCTAGCATTTTCAGAGAAGAAACAGGAACAAAATATCTGCTGATGTTCATGATCAAAAAACAAAAAATAAACTTTTTATATGATCCGATGTGCACAGACAAACAGCACTCCCATTTCTCTTAATATCACCAGAATACTTTGTAATGGAGAGCCATGTAGAGATTGTAGAAACCAGCAACAGTAAACGGAAGCAGCTAAAAGTCTGAGTTTAGTATTCCTAATCAATCTTTATTTGTAACGGCTTAACAGCAAGAGAGAAATGTAGTTATCAAAACATTATTTAGAGGACTGTATCTAACAATCCACTAATACTTAGCAAATCTATCTACTGCCATTTTTCTGACAACTACTTTTTGTTTTGACCCTAAAAAGTTGCTTTAATCCAATAAATATGTAGTGGATAGTTTAAACGCAGAAATAAAGCACTACTACTGCTAACATTTAGGAGGAACACTCAAAAATAGTTGCTATTGATGTAATTTAATAAAATAATCATGGACATCAGTAGATGTTTTGATCCGATTGAAGCCACTTAACTACTAAGGTAAAACAAGGCATTTGTTTACTTAAGAAACCTTATGCTCACAAACAACTTCTGCCATTACCTGGATGATCTGATTCCTATATCTGCTAGGGCTGTCATGGTCATAACATGAACTGTGCTGTATTTAGGTTATTGCTTCCTTTGAAGGAAAACTCTTATTGGTTTCTGGGGCAAATAGTTTTGAACAATAAAACGTTTTTTATCAGGTGAGCAGAGATCTGTCTACTTCTTTTCACCTTCATGAATCTTCTTTATATATATACTATAGATGTGTGTGAAAAACTAATCTTAAGAATGCTGAGAACTAAAGACAGTCACAGTAGTTGTGATGTATGAGCAAACATACCAGTGTCATCCAGGAAGTGATAACCCGACATACTGTGGTTGTTGAGATCACAAAGGACTGTGGTCGTAGCGTAAAGTCATTCTGTTTGATCTATTTCTGTATTCTGGACTTGATCAAGGGGAATTTCTGATCTTGAATTTTATGACAAAAATGGTTGAAAAAACAACAACTCAAGATTTATTGCCATCTGGTGTTTTGTCCATTATCTTTTTCCGCCATAACTCTCCAGGGCTTCTCTGGCCTCGCTGTTATACTTTAAATGTTACAGCCAAATATTTCTGTTTTCTTCTGTTTAACAGTGATGTCCAAGGTCAGGGGAACTGATGTCACAACAATAAGTACTAAGCAGACAGGGGTGGAAATTAAAATTTTTTTACTGGCCACTCAGACATTTCACCAGCCACTGTTTTTTTTTTCCTTTCGATTACAAACCCCACAAGTACAAGCAAATTATAGAAAACGTATGATATATTCTTAACTCTATGAAAACCAATTTACTGACAATAAGTTTACCATACAGATGTACATATACAGAATAATTTAACATAAAGCATGGACACCTTAACAGGGTTGTAGGGCAACAAGTTAATTTGAAGTAATTACTAACGGCAAACTTTAACTACACAATAATAACATTCTTGAAATCATATGTTGAACATTTCCAAAGTTTGGCAACAACTCTCCCTGATAGCATTTATTAAAGATATGTCTAGATTCATTGGATAAGCCCAATGTCCGTCAATAAAATCAACCAATGGGCTTTCGCGGTCGATAAAAATTAGATTTAATATAAATTTTGTTAAATGACATCGTAGGGCCGCCTGACATGGACATTATGTACATCAGTCGGGACTCCAGACGGTCAGTCTTCCCCTGGACAGAAGTTCAAACTGAGCGCAGTTTTCCCCCCGTTTTCTTCTGTTCAAATTGCCAACCCGCCACAGTGGCGGGTGCGTTGCTCTAATTTACACGCCACTTCATACTTTTGCCTGCATTTGGCCAGTGGCGGGTGCTAATTTCCACCCCTGCATACAGATACAAATCTCTGTATTTTACACTGACATACAGCATCTCACTTGTTGTGTGCTCTGTCCAGAACAGAATCGTAAGGCTGACATGTTTATAAATTAGAAATGTAGTTGAGAAAGTTACTGTGGAGTAAGAAATGTTTTTTGTGTTGTTTTTGTTTTCTCAAGCAATTTAGCATGCAAGCAGTTTGACAACATCGTCCTACAGAGCAACTGACTCACATTTTCAGTCGTCTCTGCAGACTTTATGAGTCTACAGTCCAACTTGTTACTTAGCTGCTGGTGTTTGTTTGTTTTCATTTTCCTCAGTGAGTCATCATCTGCTTCATTTCCTCCTTCTCCTTCCTCTCCCTGGCCCCCGACCATGGGAAAAGCCTTCTGAGATCAATAGAGGACTCTTTCTCCTGCTCCCATCCACTTTCTCTGACTTTGTCAGTGGGCCAGACAATGCTCCACAGGGACATCTGAAGAGACGTGTTTGCTCACTTCCTGTGGGACAGGGTATTTCTCTACTCCATCATCACAGATGTTTTAAGAAGAAAGGTTTCGTTTTGTCCCATTGTAGCTCACTTAGTTGGTTCATCACACACTGTTGCTCAACAACTTCCTAGCATTAAAATTCTCTTGTTACATTAGAGGTAGGGGTCTCACAGGAGGAACTCAGACAAGGCTGTGGTCTTGCTGTTAACACCTGCCCAACATAATCTGGACAATAAGAGGCCTTGTAGCGGTGAAATGCATTTTAAAGACCCTGTGAGACAAGACGTTATGTAATTTATTTAACGGGTTCTTCTGCTGGATACAGAAAGGGAATCAATAAACAGGAAATCTGAGAATGTTTTCGGAGGGCATGGCGATAAACGGTGTCCCCCTCTGCTGCGTGTAACTCTGATAGGATGTAATTCTGCACCGGGATGGGGAGGAGAACAAGCTGGGAGGAGGGAATGAGTGGAGAAACTCACAGAGTGAATGAAAGAAAAAAAAAAGAAACAGCAAGGGGTAAGACATACAGAATAATGAGGGGAGTGCTTTGGGAATTAATTTTCTTCAAACTGACCTATGGATCCTACTGCTGTCTGGACTCTGCTACAATAAAGAAATGGTAAGAACTGCATGTCTGTTCGAAATAACTACTTTTCAGCTTTCTTTGTAATGGTTACATGCTGAATATTAAAAAAATCCTCCCTTTTATTTGACTGATTTTAAAATGCGGTAGCTTCCTCTGTTTTGTCGTCGTTTGCTCCTAGCAGAGGACTTTAAAAGTAGCAGTCCAGACTGTGTAGCTGGCAGTATCTATTTTCAGAAGCTTGTGGCAGCTCTGAAGGGCATTACTGCCCCCATAATGACAGGTTACAGCACAAGACCCGGCATTTTCAAGCATTAAAACAGCTCCCAGGCCTGGGTGTGTACGCTGTATCTCTGAGGTTTGTGGCAGCAACTGTGTGTTGGTGTGTGTGTGAGTCAGGCAGACCGGGGACACATTACCCTGCCCACTTTCTGGTCCTGTGTCTGCGTCTCAAACAGGGCCGGCGTTGACAGGCATTGGGCTGACAGCAGAGGCGTCAGGGCTCCAGTGTCAGGACGGTACAGAGGGAACGGTTTGTTCTCCGGGTTCCTGAGGTCCTCTGGGACTCACACACTGAACATGATTGTAAGATGCGTGCGGTTTCAGCCGACAGCTTTGTCTGGGGGTGACATCAGACGCCAGCTGAACGGCGTGTTGTCTCATGTGGACTAAAGTTGGAGTGCGGAAGTTGTGGAGGGTTTCTGGCTATTTTTGTAGTTATTCTAATTGATAAGTGATGACAACTCACTTGTTTTTGATACGCCAGTTCTGTGATAATCACAGAAAGTCACAGAGTAGCCTAATGATTTATTTGACATGTCTTGCAAACAAACAGAAAGTTTATTGTTTTAGAATGTGGATTTCTTTTATAAGAGACACTCTATAAGGGAATGTAAAAAGCAATGGCAGAACTTTTCTCTTAAATATTTAAAGGTGTTCATAGCTCTTAGACTTCTTCCCATTTTGTCACATTAAAATCACAAAACATCAATGCCTTTTTTTGTGATTTTCTTAAATTATAGACCATTAAATTGATGCAAATGTATCAAAAGGAATTAGGTTAGCTTTCAGGATTTTTTTGTATTTACTATTACACTCTTCCTGTCAATTATCACCATTTTTCTGTCCCTAGTAAAGGACAACATAATGCTGCCACCACCATGTTTCACTGTGGGGATAGTAGTATGTTTTGGCCAAGCCACAGTATCCTACAGACGTGCAATCTTTTTTATGTAAACGAAAAAGTTATATTTTAGTAGCGTCTGGCCAGAGCACCTTTTTCCTCTACCTGTAAACATTTGTCCTGTCAGCAGATTCTGCCAACTGAGTTGTGAATCTCTGCAGCTCCTCCAGAGTTAACATCTGCTCACGATTTTTTTCATAACCCCCCCCCAAATGAAACAAAAAACAACTTTGAATAATGCCTGACCCCGGGGTCTAAAATCTGCAGCTCTGGAGCTCCAAGTAGCTCCTAAAATCTTTGAATAAAAATTAAAAGGCATCACTTAATGTTTTTAACTACAAATTTTAACTTCAAATTTTTAACTTCAAATTTTTCCTGCAATATTTGCAAAGAATGACACTAAAATTATCATTATTTCTTTTTAAAAATATTCATTGTCTTTTTTGTTTCTTTATTTTAAAGCCTAAAAAAATAGAAAAATAAATAAAAAATTGAAATAAAAACTGGTTCTGTAATGGCAAGATATTGGTGTAGCCATGTGGGGGTAGTAGATATTTGTCAAAGACGTTTTCTTTTTTCAGCTTTAAGCAGGTATTATTTGGCTGTTCTGAGAGCAAAATGGCTCTTATGGTTGTAAAGTTTCTAACATTTTCTCTCCACAATTATGCTGCACTTTTTTTTGCTCATCAAAATAAACTAGACTAAACAAAGACAAGGCTGTAGGCGGTTGTGTCTACTCCGTGCTTCTTGGGATGCAGAGATGTTAGTGATAGTAGAAGACAGGGATGAAAGCGTTTATAAAAAACACATTTGTCATCAGGGTTGCGTATGTGCGCGGCTGGGATTGTGCCAGGCATGGCTGTTCCTGGCGGGTGTGTGTTTTCTTTCTGTCTGAAGAGCAGACAGCTGAATCTAATCTTCTGCATCTGGCTGCGTGTTGCCAGATCTGAGTCACTAACTGAGCGACTAAACACAAGCAGAGAAGAAGCACCGATATGAACACTGAAGTGTGTTTGAGCCTGCAGAGCTACTTCCCTCCACCATGAATGAAACATATATCGCTTCATCAATAAAAGTATGAATCTTTTTGGACTTAGGCCTTCATGGAGGAGGGAATGAATGTCGTTTTGTCCATGGTTCTGGAGAAACAATTCTTCAGTGTAGTGGTTTGGTCACATGGGTGTATAACTGGGGCAGAAGGGTTTCTAAGGAAAGCACTGTTCCCATTGTAGTTCAGCAGTATTCCCAGCGCTCCCATTCATGGCCTGAAACATTGTGTGTGTGTGTGTGTGTGTGTGTGTGTGTGTGTGTGTGCTTTAGGATCTACACGTGTCAGACTCTTCTGACAGTACGGCCAACATGGACCGCATGAGGAGGAATAAAGTAGAGCATGAGCGTCAGACCCATCAGGTCTTACAGGTGAGTTATTTCTTCAGATTTGATCAAACAACATGTGATGTGTTCAGGGGCTTTTGCTGCCCTGATCCTACTAATCTTAGTCATGTATGTGTATTTAGTCCTGAGTTGCTTTGACTTTTACTTTAACAACTACAATATCTACTGCGGTGAGGCTGTAGTGAGGCTGTGGTGGCGTATCGGTACCCAAACTGTCCCGAGAAAAACATCACCACAACACAACACAAACCAGAACTAGATTGAGCCATTAATCTGAGTCAGAGAGATTCAGGCTTTTATTCTGTTTGAGTCAAATTCTGATGTTGTAATCTGAATGTTGCAGCTGAAATGCAGACATATTGAACCAATTTTTCCAGCGAATTCTAGCTTCAGCTTCTTGTTCTCAGCTGACAGCACTGGGTGAGTGAGGTCCACTGCTGGTTCAGGTGCTGTGCATTCAGACATGGCGGTCAGCACACCTGGGGTGTAACATCTGGTTAATCTAGCTAGCAAGTGTTGACCTCCTGCCCTCTCAATTCAGTGTGATCATTTACCTTTGACCTCTGATGTCAACATGGTGTTTTTTCTATAAGAAGCCATTAAACAAGTGTGCCTAACAATTCGACAGGTGATGGAGACACCTGTCGAATTGTGTGTTTTATATATACAGGTCTGGAAAAAATTAAGAGACCGCTGCACTGGACTCCACTGAAAACCTCCTGGTTATTCCACCAGGTGTTTATTTCTGAACTCTTCCTGAGTATAAACACTAGTTTTGTTGTATCTAAATGAATATGAACTTGTTTTCTTTGCATTATTTGAGGTCTGAAAGCACTGCATCTTTTTCGTTGTTTTGACCATTTCTCATTTTCTGCAAATAAATACTATATTTTTGCTTTGAATTTTATAGACATGTTGTCAGTCATTCAGAAAACAATATTCATTTTGCTCAAACATATACCTATAAAAAGTAAAATCAGAGAAAAGGATAATTTATAGAAATCTCTTAATTTTTTTATCTATATGTATGCATGTCTTATATCTTTATATCTATATGTATGCATGTATATGTGTATTTAAACTAGCTACAAATATATAAATATATTATATATGAACCAGACTTTAGAAACTACCCCAAAGATTTGAAAAAATCTTTATGGTCCCATAAACCCTTTGTGGGGCTTAAGGGACCCCACAGAGGGTTCTTTAAATTTGACCCTCTGTGGATGAAATGTACCCGCAGTATTATTTTTGTGTCTGTTATTTTGCTTTTCTTATTATATTTTAACAGTCCTGCATTATCAGATTAGAAGTGTGTATATACTGTGCATGAGGCTATTTTAGACATGTTTCCAGTGTTTAAAAAATACCTGAAACTCAAAATACTGCATCTTGATTATGTCTTTACCATTATGAGAACTTCCATAATAATTATGCTGCATTTCCCTCTGATTGCCCTCATGTTTTCTTTTTTCTAACCCAGACTTGAAAAGATTAAAACTGCCACAGTGCAGCGTGGTGAGCGATGGCTAGTGCAGCTGCTGCTCACACACGTGAAGCAGGCATCTGTGGTTTCAGTAACAAAACATCAGTGATAGCTGTGTTTCCTCTTCACATGTTAATACCATAGAGTTACTTTCTATGGTATTCTACTTCATCCACCTGTGGATAGGCTTTTTTTTTTAACTTAAGCCACTTCTCATGTCTCCATGTTGTTTTCCCACTTACCATCCCCAACAACTTTAAGAAACTCTCTCCTCTTAAATTTCCACTTTTAGAAATTAACTGCGGTTAAAATGTGGAACATTAGCTCAATCTGTGGTAAAAGAGTTTAACAAGCTTGTGGCCAAATATAAACCTATACTGCATGTACTCAGTGAGGCATGATGAGAAATCAGTCACTTAAAAAAACAACTAAAGTTTAAAGAACTTTAATTAAAGAAATAACACTTCACCTCATTGCTAGGGTAAGAACAACTTTGTATCCCAAATCCATCTGTTATATTTACAGGTATCCTGACAGAGTAGATATTAAATAACGATGATTTTCTTGTGTTTTTCTAACAGAATACTCCTTTAGATTTGATTGAAACGGGCAAGTCCTTGAAAGTTCAGGCAGAGCGCCCCCATCTGGTTAGCCTGGGAAGTGGACGCCTGAGCACAGCCATCACTCTACTGCCACTGCTAGAAGGTAAAAATGCTCATGTTGTTGTCTGAGTCACAGTTTTTTAAAAAGTAATACACATTTATAAATATAGTGTAAAGTAAAATTACACTAAAGTTAAATGTGCATTTACAGCTAAGTCTGTCATGTGGAATATTTGGACTTTTTGAATAGGTTAATGAGTTTTTATATGTTTTCTTTTATTTGTTGCTCTTCTACAGTGCATTTAAAAAGTATTTTACAATGTGGTACATAATTAAGAAGAGGTAATTAATTTATAGTTTTGTTTCTTTAGTTTTTTCAGTTTAATGAAAATCTGAAAATGTGGTGTAAATATGAAGCCTAATTCTGTACCAACTGTTCAAACTTAGTCAGTTTGAATGAGGGTATATTTGAACATTGATTATGCAACACTTGACTTGTTCCAAATTTTTAGTTGGATTTAAGTCTGAACTTTAGCTAGGCCATTTAAACACATTAATGTGCTTTGATCCAAACCATTCAAGTGTAGCTTCAGCTGTATCCATCCATCCATCTATTTTCTGTACACCCTTGTCCCTAGTGGGGACGGGACGGGTGCTGGTGCCTTTCTCCAGCTAACGTTCAGGCGAGAGGCTGAGTGCTTCAGCTGTATGTTTATGGTTATCTACTGTGGGAAGATAAAGACCCCAGAATATGCTTCATCCATGAGTGCTAGTTGACTGATTTCCCATCATGAACTTTTTGTCAGACTAATGTGACTTTCCAGAGTTTTCCACCTGTTGATAACATATTTACAAATAGCGTCTGTGACTCCGCCCATGTGGACTTGACCTCTGACACTCGGTTGGCCTTGGCTTTCCTGACTTTGACCTAAGAAACCTTACAATATTTCTCAGAAGTATCCGGTTTTATAGCTCTCCAGGCAGTCACTTGATGTTTTCTTTTTCTGGTTACAGGGAGAACCACGCTGGGCAGCGGTGGGACAGATATCCCCCTGCAGGGCCCAGGCATTGCAGCTCAGCACTGCTACATTGAAAACCAAGGAGGGAACATTACCCTGTACCCATGTGGAAACCAGTGCTCTGTGGATGGACTTCCCATCACCAAACCCTATCGCCTCACACAAGGTAGGAGAGCGACAGGCATAAAAAGTGGATACATATTACATATAAAGTAAAAACAACATGCAGCAAAAATGGCCTCTCTTGTCCCCCTTCAAGCTTACAACGCTTGTCAGAAGTTTCATTGTAGGCATCGCATTATATTACATTTGTCCTCTAATGATGCCTTTGAGGAAAAACTCAACAGCAAAAAAGTTGAATTAATTTTAAAAACAAGACTAGAGGGTAAGTCTGAAATTCATTTTCTCTAAACCAAACTGGTTGAAAGCACTACATACAACCTCAAATCTGCAACCCCAAGATATCTTAGCTAACCCCAAGATAGTGTTAGCTAAGTGTTCGCTAACACTTAGCTAACACTAAATATTACTTAGTGTTAGCTAAACAGTGTTTAGCTAAACAGTGTTTAGCTAAGTGTTAGCGAACACTTAGCTAACACTATCTTGGGGTTAGCTAAGATATCTGTTTAGCTAACACTAAGTAATATTTAGTGTTAGCTAATAGTTAATGTTAGCAATAGTGTTAGTAGGTCACATATAAACCAAACTGTATATTTGGCTGTCTGAAATGTCAAATAAATTCAATTTAAACATTTTAGGGTCAGATGAAAAAGATTGAAATGTTTGGGCACAGTGATTTAGCATGTTTGGAGTAGTGAAAGAAAAATATTTCAAACCATAAAACATTCCAACACACTCCTGCAACAGACTGAATGTTCTGTTCTTCGTGTGGGACGTATTTCAGTGTTTTTTGGTGTTGAACATAAAGTGGCGTTGTTGTCCGTTGCTATGCCAACGAGTCTGCGTGTAGCTTGGCTGATGCAGAGAGCAAGAAAGAAGTGGCTTTGAGTTGTACTTCAATGGGTTTTCCCTTCCCTTTGCTGTGGAGAATAGTAATAAATTAATAATACCTACATTTCCAAGTTTCATTGAGTTAACGGAATTGTTCTTCCGCGGCTATGGATGACATGTAAAAGGAATAGCCTTGTTGCCCTCCAGCGTTGTCCGCATGTGCGAAATTTCCATATGTAAACAATAACATTCAGGGGGTCTATATTTGTAAATCTGATTATGATTCAGTCAGTGCCTCATCAGCTATGAATCTCACCGCATGTCACTGGTACCAACTATCAAGTAGTTGATAGTTGCCATGAAAAGTCCCACTTTTCATGGCGTCATGAAAAGTGGGACTGCTTTCCTGACACTACACAAAGTGAAAAAAAATAATAAAAATGACTTTTTTCCTTAAATTGATCAACTCAGCAGCTAGATCTTGACACATTTAGTTGTTTAAACACATGAACCCATTTCAGAAGCAGGCTATATTAGATAATATTAAACCTAGTGATTTAAAATTAGCCAAATGTATGAACAATGCCTAAAAGTTGTGCCTGTGGGATGAAACCAGTTTAAATGAACTATAGTATTTGTGATGGGAGATGTCAACAATTCAGTCAGAAGCTTGTTGAAGGCTACCAGAGGTGCAGAATGTTACTTGACATTAATCCAAATGTAGGTTGGGGTGTATGAGCCTATATGAATACTTTGTAACCGGTGTGGTTAATATCGACCATATGTTAAAGTATACGCCCCTAGTTATTGTTTTCTTGTATAATCATAAGAAAGGCTGCATCCAATGATGCATTTGAAGTGTGAATGTAAACGTCTGACTGGCACTGTACCATAAAAGAACCACAAACAGTCCCTCCCCCTCCGCCCTTTCTCCATTAAGCCCGGTCCAGAACAGAACAGAATGTCATTCGAAGCCGGCATGTGTGTGTGGAGGCAGCAGCTGCTCAACAAGAATATTTCAAACTTGTTACTCTAATTTAAAGGACAATCGTCACATTTCAAATAAGAGATTGTGACTGGGAGGCATTTCAACCTGGAAACAACGCAGCAGCTTTCGGGACTCTAAAAGATAAATGTTAAACTTTCCCTGGAACAAATGCAACTGGAACTGGAGCTTCTGAATGTGACTTTCAGGATACAAAGAGGGTAAAAATGCAATGAAGTTGTAAGGAGGTAATTTGACCAACTGTTGTTGTTGAATTTACCAGTTTATTTAGATAAATACATCATTAATTACTGAAAGCTAAGCTAACTGTTCTGTATATTTGTAGACTGTCTGGTTTACACTCTAAGCAAACTAAAGCAAATCATCTCAACTTTAAGATAAGATCTGCATACAAATCAGCAAAAATATATTGTAGAATACAAGTTAAAATAACAAAGTATAACATATTAGACATTCAATTTAGATTGGTTAAATTGATAACATTTTACAAAAATAAACCATTTAGAATTAAAAATATTCAAATAAGCAAATGTTTTTGTAAAGTTCTGTTGTTGTGAAAGTCATGACCAGACATCTTTACTTATAAACTCATAAAATTCAGATATTACATCTTTGTCCGTATGCCTGTGTTTCCTGGCAGGGTGCATGCTGTGTTTTGGTCAGTCTGCCTTCTTCCGCTTCAACCATCCCGAAGAGGCTCAGAGGATGAAGAGTATGCTGCCTGCAGGGAGCCTCAGAGTGAACACAGTCAAACCGCTCCCCTCTGGTAAAAAAAACAAGCAAACAAAAAACATAAATTCCCCATAAAATTCAGATCCAGCATCATTCTGAGCTGTTCCTGCAATCCAGAAATAACCATCCTTTAACAATTGTTTATACAAATGTAAAAGTAAATCTTTTTTTCTCTATCCAGAATGGAAAGGAAAATATCTTCTTAGTAGTAGAAGTAGTATTTTTATTCTGACTGTGACTTTAAATATTATTAAATTCGATCGGGTAAACAAAAATCTAATTATCTTTGGCCTACATTGTGATCTATTTAGTCTACATGTTCTCTCAGTGTGGTGACCTCATTGCAATCTTTGTGTCCTGCCATTTGTACACTTTCTCTGTGAATGCAAGATCCTTCTGGCCCACTGCCCACCTGTGATATTTAGAACCCATTCTCCTGTGACCTTATTAGTTTGGCTGTCGGCGCCTGAACAGTAATGGCCACCACACCCTGTCCGTAGCGCATAGTCCAGTCTTTCCTGGCAAAGCCCTGAATTTGTCAGCTTTGAATGAGTTGAAAGGCTCAGTTTTAAATTTAGCTGCTTTATTTCCCTGCAGGGTTACAATACCTCTAAGGAGCATCCAAAGCAACTAACTGGGTTTGACCCAGGTTGTACAGGAGATTCTCCTACTGCAGAGGACTTTTAAAGACTCATTTTAAGCATTTTGTAGCCAGGAACAAAGCCTAGTATTTATAATTTTCCATATATTTGATGTGGTCATTCCAGAAGCTGATGGTTGGTGGATGAAACATTCAGTTTCATCCAGAATTCAATCTTCTAGATTTTAAATTGAGCAGATGTGAAGCATTTGGAGTAGTCCACTTTTTATGTCCATCTAGTTTATGCACTGCACTTCTATCTCTGAAAGAAAAACAGCTTCAAAGCATTATGCTGCCACCACCATTCTTGGCAGTTGTCTAAGTCTTCTTAAGCTTGAAAGCCTCATCTTATTTCCTTCTAAGAAATTTGTGGCCAAACATTTTTTTTGTCCAAAAAACTTTTCTGCAAAGCTGGAATTTTCAGTCATGTTTAAATGTGTTGAATTTAAAAAAAAAAAAGTCTTTCTTGGTCGGTCCCCTGTAATTGGCTTTACTTATATTGTGCGGATGATGACACTGGTGTGCCAACCTTTTCCATCTTATGATAGGATTGAACATCCATGGTTCCTGGTTGATGAAACTGTACAATATTTGTGGAGTATGATGTAAAGCCAAATCCATGCCAGCATCCTACCTTTATAAATTAACTCTATAAATTTTATTTTATCCCCAATAGTGGTTAAAAGTACAGACAGAGTTATACTAAAACATACTTCTCAAGGCAACAATATGTTTGTGGTCTCATTTTACGTTTTTGAGAAAAAGAAATTTCTCCAAATACTGTCAAAAGTGCCCTGCCATTCATGCCCCTAATAAGAGTCTCTTAACTTCTCACCAACAATGTGGGTGTGAATAAGCGTAGAACAGAAAAATGGCCTCCTCTCTTTGTCTTATAGATGACCTGGGGTGTGTTGTGGGTAAATAGGACAGAGGACAGTTGCCCCATATTGTGTGTTTTTGCAACTGTCCTCTAGCTCTTTATAACAGGAATGCTCACGGACAAATGTTTTTGTCTCCCCCGGTGCAGACCCCCGCAACATCTCAAATGGAAACCACAAGTCTTTTTCAGACAACAATGACGCTAAACTCAACGGCATGGCAGAAACTCTTCAGGACTCCCTGAAACTGAAACCATCCTCATCCTCTGGGTTTGATAAACAGCCTTCTCAACAAACTATTTTGGACATGCCAAATGGAAAAGCTGCCAATCCGCCTGGCAGTTCCAATCAAGAAAACAGCAGCAGCATCTCTTTCACTCAAAATGCCACCAATAAACCCCTGGTGGTACCGGTTCCTTATCCACGGACCTCACGTTCGGTGGCTTGGAATGGTGCTGGTGGGACTCAGAGAACTCAGGAGAGTCCAAAGTCACTTAGAAATGCTAGCAAAGAGACAATGTCAAGCCCCAAGCTCCATGTTAAGGGATTAGAAAACTCAAGCATTAGTCAAAAACCCTCCTCTATAAAAATTTCCCGCACTGCTCCATCCAGTCCTCAACTGAGAAGTTCCTCCCTTCAGACGAGATCCCCCAGCCCAATGCGAGAGCTGGGTCAGCCTGTCTCTGATGTTGATGTCCCTCATAGGATGACCAGCTCCTCCAACCTAAGGGAGCTTCCCCGGGTCAGTCCCTTTGTGTCCTACAGGGGGACTGCAGGATCCCAAGCAGTTCCTCAGAGTCCGCAGAGCCAGCGCAAACTCTTAACAACACCAAAAGCAGAAGCCATGAGGGCTCCATATCCACAGAACCCATCGTCTCTCTTTGGGATGGAGAAGCAGTTAGAGGGCAGACCTTCATGGCCTGGACCAGCAACTGGCATTACCTCGGGGCTGGGTTCAGTGTTTGGGTTGTCTCCTCTGGCAAGTCCAAGCAACGAGCGAAAGACCCCCTCCAGCAAAGAAGGGAATCCTACAAAACCATATACCAGGGAGCGCAAAAACAGTATCTCTGAGATCAGCGATAATGAGGACGAGTTGCTGGAGTACCATCGGTGGCAGAGAAAAGAGAGGCTGAAGGAGCAGGAAATGGAGAAAATGGTAAGTGAGTACTGCATGTGATTAGATGTGACTGAATTTAAACTCTGGTCTACTCTTGAACTGCATCTAAAAATATCGCTTTTGAAATCTGTGGAGCTGTGTGTGATTGATCTTTAGCTTGAAAACCTTAGTGTATGAGAATTAAAACCCAAAACAAAATGCTAAAGAGATGAAACTTCCCAATGAAAGAGTTGTCGCACACTGTATAAGCAGCTATCTTGTCTTTTTGGTTGGAGTTTATTCTTTCATTTCTCTCCATGAGTAATGGTTTTATTGGTACTATTGGTACTATTTATTGGTAAGTGCTACTACTTTTATTGGTACTAGAATAAAATTTCTGACAGAGAGAGGCTTGAAGAGATATAAAATATTGCTTTTGATAAAAACACTTTGAGTATTTCATTTAGCTCATTGGTTGGTTCATAGCACTACAGGACAAATTTACAAATGAACAAGACTGTAAATGAGATAAACAGTTCAGAGAAGAGATTTAGTGACTCCTGCCATGGCAAACTGCTTTCATATCTTCTCCAAATTCTCTGGCACTCAGCCAGTAATTAATCTCTCCTCCGAACGTTGCTGGCATCGGCAGCCCGTGTGGCCTTGGTGACAGCGGATCCGGGGGGCATTCTTACAGACGTCTCAGGGTTCGGTGCAGAGGGTGTGGCTGGTTGTTGCCCAACACTATATTTACCGGAAAGATGAGCAGCATCTACTTTCAAAGCTGCCTCCCCTTCACGCGGGACTCTTTCTTCTTTATTCCCACACTAGATCATAGATTCCGTGTGTGTTATTTATCTTCAGTCAAGCACTCACAGTCTTTTCTCATCACCCTTCAACATTCAGTTCGGCTCCCACCCGGACCTGCCCACTGGCAGCTGACATGATCAGAGAGGTGGGTGGTCGCTGCCGGGACTTATGTGTCTAGAGACTGTTTCAGGGACCAAATGGTCTCTGGTAACCAAAAAAAGAGACAACACTGTGGATTAAATCATTTGTGGACAAACATTGATCCTTCCAGAGCCTGAAATGGACAAAACTTGATATCTCTTTAGCTTCTGGTATATATTTTTTAAACCAATTAATACGATTCTTTCACAGTTTTATGAACTTTTCAGACAGAATAAGGCACCACTTCCATGCTATCGTATTATGTTTCAGATATGAAAATGAATTGGACAACACCAGTAGTGTTGTCTTCAATAGTGACCTGGTTTGGCTTTTGATGTAATTTGGGACTTTGTAAATAAAACTGAACTGTGTCTAGTAAAGATATGCAATTGTAATTGCCTGCACAACAAGCTAAGCTGACTATTTCCAGAATAAAAACCAGGATCCATCCTGTAATGGATTACTTTCTGCATGTCAACATGGTATCCCGCTGCACAGCTGCAGACATAAAGACTTTGAATTAAGTAATTAAGGAAGCACATGACATCATTAATGACTTATAATCTGGAAATCACTACAGAGCTGTCAGCACACAGGTGTTCTCAGGAACACTTTTTGCCCAACTGCAATCAGAGCAATAAACAAACTAAAACTTGTTGCCTTGTGTTTTTCATGTTTTTTGCACTTACAAAAACTGAAATGACACAAATTATACAAGCCTGAATCCAAAGACTTGGCTTAGCAAGGAGACAAAGCAAGACCAAAAGTTATGAATTATAAGCTGTAATATAAACTATGTGATAATGGGATATTGGACATGTTTTCTCTTCTATTTGTTGCTAACGTAATTGTTTTCAAATGGAAGTGAGAATGCTTCAGTTATTATAAAAAAGGACACCCATTGTTAATTCTCTGTGTTTAATATAACATAGATATCTCAAATTCAAACAAAATAAGAAAATACTTGGAATTTGAAGAGAATGTGCTTTATTTTACTATGCCTGTTCATTTAATAACAAAGCATTTGTCAAAGGGCAAACAATAAATTTTTGTATTTTTAAGCATTTTTAAAGTTTTAAACACCCAAAGCGCACAGGCTCTTGATCTCCAGAAAGAGACAAAGAAAGGGCTTCCTTTCATCAAGATAAATTCCCAATATCTGACCTTCTGACTGCTTTACTGTTTTCCATCCAACTTGGCTCTTGTGGTTGACTCTGCACTCTAAAAATCAATACCATGCAATTATCTCATCGTAAGAGTGAAACAGAATAACCAGAAGAAGAGAAGAAGTGGCTTTTTAATTTCAGCTTTATTTTCTCAGAAACTTTTTGAATTAAAACGTCAAACACAACATAGAAGGTGTGATGATTCAATGTATTAAAGTTTATGTGTGTTGCCTTGTTCTCTCCTAGAACTTTTAAAACATTTTTAAATCACTGTTATCATATCTGCTTGTTTTAAAGCTAAAGCACCAAACAGTGTTTGTGTGTGTTTTGTTACTCTCGGACTAATTTATAGGGCAAATTAACATGAGCTATAAAAATAGGCAGACTTGTATTCTTAAACCAGGCCTCTAATTAATGTCAGGTTGGAGTGATGACTACATCTCTCACCATGTTTTAGTAAATTAAAGTAGGAGTCCCATTGTTTAGCACAATGAGAGACAAGCATTAGAGAATAATATAGTATATGTGGTGAATAGCAAAAGAAAAATAAGAATGTTAATTTAAAGACTGTTGTTTTTTCTTTGTTACAATTTCCTGCAAAACTCAACCAGTAAGGTTTTACTTGGAGGCCCCTCCTGAGAGAGGACCTACTATCAGGTTACACACGTCCCCCCATGCCTGTGGTTAAGTGACAGGTGCCTAACTGGGACAATGTCACCCAAGGACAAACACGTTTAATCCTCTGTGTGATCTGGAATATTGCTCAGCGTTGCTCACAACTCCCATCTCTCCTACAGGAGCGACAGAGGCTGGAGACCATTTTGAATCTCTGTGCGGAGTTTAATCAGGAAGACGGCGCCGCGGAGCTGGTGAGGAGTGGGCTGCGTGGTTCTGGAGGAGTGGACCCAGACTCTGAAGGGGGGACGTCTCTAATGGGAGCACACCGAGCCCAGAGAGCGGGGGAGAACGATGAGGAAATCCAGAGGGAGGAGTCCAGTAGCACAGAGAGCACACATCAAGAGGTGAAACACATGCACACGTTGTGTTCAGGATAATGTGAATATCTGGATATTTGATTTTTTTTCTCTTTTTTTAACATAAAAATCTACACTCAGTGTGAGGAGCTGTTTGCTGGACAGGAGCAGGTCTACCTGGAGGAGGAGAGGAAAAGGGTCTTGGTTCGGGTTGATGACTTGAAGTACAGAGTTGGTGAACTGGAACAGCAGCTACAAGAGACCAAACAGGAGGTCAGCACACACACACTTACTGACCTTCATGTAAATGCACAGCTTAGGTCAGAAGTGCTCCTTATTGCCACAACGGCCACATTTATTTGGAGCTTTTAATAATCAGTCTGAACAGTTTTTTCCCCCCTATGTGGAGTTAAAAATTGGGAGCTCAAGATTAAATGCTCAGTGGATTCTCTGTAATCCAAGCAAATGAAATTTATTCTCTACCATTTCTGTTAGGAAGAGTTGTTAGCTTGCTAGGTGACATTTCACCAAATATTAGTGCAGATGCATGTATAATTTTGAGGATAAGAGCACAATTGTGCACCTAATTTAATTTCTATTTAGTTATGTTATATGTTTGGTCTTCAATGAGACTCTGCTACTGTGTTTGTCTGTAGGTGGAGATGGAGCAGGCCCTGCTGCAGGCCGAGCGGCGGGCGGAGCAGGAGCAGGTGGAGGCTGAAAATGAAATCATCGCTCAGCTGCAGCTCAAACTCAGCCAGCTGGACAAGGCCACTCAGAAAGAGAAGGACAAGGTGAGAGTGTGATCTACTAAGCATGTCAGGTTACCAACAAACGCTGGTTAAATGCATGTAAATGACATGCTATTTCTTTCACTGGGTCGAATACATGAAACATTTCTTTATGGACAAATTTTGAGCTCTCGGCAGACATAAACTGCTCAGCAGTGCCTTGCAAAAGCATTCGTGATCTTTAAACACTAACATATTTCGTCACAACAACAAACTTTTGTGTATTTTATTGGGAATGTGTGCGATAAATGAACTCAAAGTATTGATCTCCCTGGATTTTAATTAATAAATAGAGCCAACTGGTGTAATCTAATCTCAGTATGAATCCAGATACGTTGTGAAGGCATCAGAGGTTTTTTGGAGAACATTATGGAAGAAATATGATGAAAAAACCCCACTGCAAAATCTAAGATTTAATGTCTGTGTGGGAAAACTGTACACATCATACAGAGGTTCACCTTCCAACAAAACATTAGCCTTACACATAAACACACAATCTCAGAGAGGCAATTAGATGCAACCATTTTTGTGTGTTGCAAAGAAAATCAAAATCCAGGGAACATCTGTTGCATGACTCAAAAATATATGATCACAGATCCTCTCCATCGAATGCAGAGCAGATTTCTCAGATATTTACCTCATGTTAAGTCTCAATAAAACATTTCAAAGTTTGCGGTTGTGCCATGACACAAATGCAGGAAGTTCACAAGGTAAAATTAATTTTGCAAGGCACCGTTATTGTCCGCTGACTGCCCAGTAAACCGCGAAGCACAGCAAACAAACGGCAGAAATTCTGCCACTCATCTCAAAGTGCTGTGCTGGTTTACAGAAGTATGCTTTACCCGTCTCCCAGTTTAACAGAGCTACATGTTTACAACCTCTAACTACTGTACCAACCTAACTCCTGCCTCCTTTAATTAAAAAACACAAACAAACTGCCTTATACTAATCTGCTTTAGAGCGTGACTGCATGGATTTTTAGTTGCCCCTGATTTTTTTTTCTCCCTGGTATGTGGGCACGGTTGTGTGTGAACGTGCGTGTGGGTGTATGGGTGTGTCTGTCTTTGTGTGTTTTTAGGGCAGAGCTAATGTGTCGGCTGAGCGGAAGGCCCTGGAAAAGCAGAGGAATGAGTACAATGAGCTGAAGAGGCAGTTTGATATGTGCCCCTTGTCTCTAAGGGAACAGTTGCAGGAGCCGCTCAGCAGGGTCAGTGTTCTCGTGGCTGGGAACAGTGAGTTATGCTCTCCTGAACGCTACAGCACCGTTTTACCTGCACAGAAATAATGTAACACTGTATCGCCCTCGGAGCACTCAGAACTACTTGGAAAAAAGGGCAATTTAATTTTAGATTTTCTGCCCTTCTGCTTTGCTACATGAATATGTAGGGTTTGTCAAAGAAGGTCATTTTTTATTATCATTTAAAACAGCCACCATTGTGTTTGCAGCTGAAGCTTTGGTCTCCTATTTACTGCAGATTCCCATTTTATGGTTGTTCAGTGGCATCTGTAGTATTTTTAACAAGCACTAATGTTATTAACAGCTTTGCTTTAAAAGCAAAAAAGTGTGCATGCATTTACTGACAATAACTTGAATCAACAACCTTTTTAAAACAACTCGTCACATTTATTGGTTTCAAGCCTGCAAACATATGGAATCACTTCTTTTAGAACATATTTATTAAGCTCTCTTTTATTTATTGCCAGGGTATTAAATAAAAAAAGCTATTTTCTTTAACAGTTGAACAGTCTGACACTATGAACTATAATTGAAACATTTTATTGATGTAATTATTGGATTTTTTCAAGAAAATTTAAATAGTAAGAATTTATGGGATTGTGGTGAGCACTTTCTCGTCACGGCAACAACGTTATAGTCTTATTTCTTTATACAGAGTTTGATTCAGTCTTGTAAAAAATAACAATTTGACAGTCCATTCAGTATTGAATTCTTTACCTAGAAATGTTTAAATATTGATGTCCAGTCCTATTTTTTTTCTATTTAAATCTGGAAATGAAAGTTTCTACTAAAAAGATTACATTTTTTACCCAATTTTTTATCTGTTTTCTTTTTAAGAAAAGTAGCATCTTATTCCCCAATACTTATTCTTAATAACTTGAGACAATATATACCAATCTGATAGTCTGAGGAGGTTTGCACTCAATTAAATAAATACTGAAATGTATTTTTTTTTTATGTGAACATCCTGTAGCAGAGCTGATTCCATCGTTTAATAGGGTTTTCACAAATTACCGCATACACAGACCAGGCTAGTTACTGTTTTTAATCTTTAATCTAGAGGATTTACTTCATTTTAATTTCTTTTTCTCTTCATGCCTGCTTGGTTTTAAACAGCGTGCTTCATTTTGACTGCTATGTGTATGTGGACAGAAAGTCGAGGCTCTGGAGTGTGGGACCAAGCAGTTTGAGGAGCTGGAGTTTTGCCAGCTGGAGGAGGAGAGCCGCCTAGAGGAGAGGAAGGAAGCCCGCTGCTCGCAGCTAATCCAGGAGCGAGCCGAGTATCACAGCAGTGTCGCCAACAGGAAGGTGGGGCACATGCAGCGATGTCGCAGGGAACAAAAAACAAATATAAGTTTACACACACTCTTCAAAATATGTGTTATAATTTTTTATCTCTTTGTGATGTTATTTTATTTTCAGCAACATAAAACTTTGGTTAATTTTCATTGCAGGAAATGAAAGTTTCTACTAATAAACTTTAGTAGACATAAGTTTGAATGTCAGCTGGAAGAAAGACTGAGCTATTTAGGCAAAGCTATGAAGTGTGTTTGAAGGAGTAAAGGTGAAGCTTTCAAACCTAAGAAAGCTGAACTAGCTGCCCAGCATGGCAGAGGAGGCATCATGCTGAGTGGCTTGGTTATTGTATCAAGTGAAGGGAATTTAAACTCAAACTTTGACCTCAAATCAACAGCAGGGTTGCTGGAAGACGTCATGGTTTTGGAGTGTTCAGAAAAGTAGAAAAAGCAAAGCTTCAGGAACAAATCTAACATTAAAAATGTTTATGGAATATGCTCAAAAATTCAGTCTGAGACAGGTAACTAACCAAGTTAAACAAGCTCTTCAGTTTCTTATAAGAAATATCAAAAATCAAGTAAAAAATTAGGCCTTAAACTTGTTGATGGCAGCTTGCTAAGCAACAAAATACTAGTGGGTTGTTTAAATATTTGAGTCAGTATGTCTAATTTAAATGCTGGGTCTTCAAGCTTGTGCATCCACTTCTTGTTTTGTAAAACCACTGAAGTCGTATCTTGTGTAATCAGCCGTTTATATATGTAAAGAATAATGGTTAAAAATATGCGTATGTAAACCTTTGACTGGTAGAATCTTCTCACAAAGTGAAGAAACATCTGAATCAACAGGAGAGGATTGCTGCTCTGGAAGCTCAGGTGAAGCAGCTGGGGATGCAGGCTACCCAAGACTGCGAGAAAATCGCAAAAGACCGGACAGCAATGCTGCAGCTTCTACACAAGGTGGGGATTAAGGGAAACTACTCTGATTGATACAAATCCTTAATTCTGCATCAGAAATTAGTAGCTAATTAATAGTCTAAAGGAAATGCATTGGGCTGGCATGGTAAGAGCTTATTGGATCCCCCTCTCAGGAGCAAGACACACTGTGCAACCTTGAGAGGCAATACCACACCCTGACAGGAGGAAGAAACTTCCCAAAGTCCTCCAGCAGCATGAAAGAGGTGAGCAGGTACATGTGAGACACCAGAACACCAAACCACAGCTCAGCTGGACAACAATTACCTACCGCACAAGTGGATTGTTTTGTTGACTCAGGTAAACTTTTTGAACAGGAATCGCTTCACATCAGTGAGCCTGACCTTGTTTCTGTGGACGGTCCTCCTCATAGCCCCTGTCCCTCCTCTTCTCACAACCCCTCCCCTGAGCTCTGTCCTGTCAGGCTGCAAGAGGTAACTCTGAGGACGTCCCAGTTTCACAAAAGCCCCAGTAACTCCAAGCATGTTCTGCGTTAGCATAATGCTAAAGACAGTAACTGGCTTGCAGTGTGTGCTGGAAGGTTTGAGTTTAAAGTTGGATTTAAAACATCTAAGATGTTTTTAAAAATTTGTGTATTTTTAGGATTTTAGTCCCTTGCAAAAGTATTCATACCCCTTAAACATTTTTCTCATTTTCCAATAAGTCTTTGGCAAATGAAAATTTGAAAAGTGTGGCTTGCATTTGTATTAGCTCCATGGTACCCCTAAATAAAGTTCACCTCAAACAGCTGGCTGCAGAAGTTAAAAATTACAGCAGACAAATAAGGGATAAAGCTCTGGAGAATAAACCAGATTTAGGTTAAAATCCCAAACTTTGAGCACCATTCAGTTTGTCATCTGAAATCTGTTGTATCACAACTTCAGACTGAGTGAGAAAGATCTGAAAATTAACCGAAGAAGCAGCAAAAAGACACAAGGTGGCTGAAGGGGTATTATTGATGATGATGAGTATTATTGATTATTTGAGTTATTGGTGGACGACTTCCTCTTGGACCAAAGAGTGTTTGGTTTGTTGTCTGTATGGAAGAATGGCATTTCTTTCAATGCTATTGTTGAAAGAAATGCGTAAGACATCAGGATCACAGTTTTCCACAAGCCATGTAGTGGATCAAAATTATATATGAATCAAAATGATACTTTTTGCTAAATTTAAATGCTATGTTCAGAACTAACGCTGCACATCTCCCTGAATGCTCAATCTCCACAGTGAAATGCTGTGGTGGCGGTATCATGCAGTGGGAAGTTGGTCAGAGTTGAGTGCATAGAAAATGGATGTAGATAAATACTGAGCAATCCTTTAATTGCTGGAAAACACATGGAACAACCCCAAACATAAAGTCAGAGCCGTAATGGAAAAGCTTTGATCAAACTATTTTCCTGCTTTCTGATTGGTCCGCTTTCTAGATTGGATGCTTAAAGGCTCTTAAAGGGCTCTCCATGCAGTCTGACTGAGAACGACCTATTTTGCAAAGCAATGTCAGAAACACAGATACCTCATTGCTGTGAAATATAGTACAACAGCACCAGAAGAGCTGAATGCAAACGCACATGCCACTGCTTTTTGATCTCATATAGAGGAAATTCCATGTTTTGTTTAATTTTTACAATTTTGCTCTATTTTGTGATGATCTATCACTACAATCCCAATAAAATAAGTTGATATTTGAGGCTTAAAAGTTATAAAAAAAGTTTAAGGGACATGAGTTTTGTGTGACGGTGTAATTTCAAATACAAAGGCGAGTTGCATCGTTATCATGTTTTGTGAAATCTCTGAGCGCCTGTAAGTGCGGGTGTGTCCTCAGCCCTGTTGTGCCTGTGCTGTGGCTGTTTGTGCAGGAGTATCTCAGGCTGTCTGATGTCTATCGGATGTATGGAGATCCTTATTCCTCCTCCCCTGCTGCTCTCCACTGCCTCTCTCTAACTGTATCTCCAGCTCTGCCATGCGAGGTATTCTGCATTTCTGCACTTTTCTATGAATTGTCCAATAACGAAAGACCTAAATGTTTGAATAGATGCACCTTCTAACACTTTTTCCCCCACACTCTGCTCCCTCTTTTTGTTATGCAAATATATGCTGTGTTTCTCTGCATCTGCAAAGGACTACATCACAGTGAGTCAGCTAAGCCAGATCTTTGGGATGCAGAGATCTAGGCCTTCCTCTTCCACCTCTACTCCATCATTCCAACTTGCCTCGTCTGAATCCTCCTTCTCGTGCCACTCAGCTGCATGTGGTCCTTCCTCCTTTCTTTCTGCACAGGTTTGTCCCTTCTAGAAGCGTATTTGTCACCGCTCTCCATTCTTTCTCACAACTTCATATCTTTTTTTTTTTTTGAGCTCTTGCACTGTGGTTTGCTTTTCTTAATCTTTGGCTGGATGCTTGTGATTACCTCAGAGCCATGCTGAGCTGAGCAGGAATGCAATGACTCCCATTAATCTTGAGCGCTGGTACCAGGACATCATGGCTGCTGGAGACTGCCAGTCATGTCCTCCACCGCTGCCTGCAAAGTCTTTTTCCTCACGCAGACATGGGCAGGTAAATTCACTTACTCACTAAACAGGACAAGCTCCTCATTTGCTCCTACAAATGTGGTTCTTAATAAAAAACACAGCTTGGATTTACAGCAGGTTGTCTTTTTAGACATAGTGGCATGATTGTTTGAGAGATAAACAAGAAGTAAAATTATACATTCATGCACAATCAATGTTTGCCACTGGAAAATGAAGTGCAGTATTGAAGCTAAGTGTAGAAATTGAAGCCAATCAGGATCAAGTTATTGTGCCTTTTTCCACTGTCTTCTATTGAGTTTCAAAGTCAGAATTTGGATTTTCGACACTAGGCCAGTATCAGATTTATACTTATTTACTGTAAGATATTAAAGCCAATTTAAAACATTTTGAGCAATCCCTTCAAAAAGGTTGGCCAACTATAGCGACACAAACTAAAACAATGTATCTCACTGCATCAAAAGGAGATAGTCTTGTGTGGGAGCTTTATAGAATAAAAATCTTCCAAAATGCCTTTTTCCATGTGGTTGTAAATAAGCTTTGCACTAAAGGAAGCCATATTGGATTTCCATAAATTCTTCCAACTTGAAACTTTTTTAAATACAAATTACACCAATAATGCAAGGTAAATGAATAAGAATGTTTTCCTTTCATGTTTTCCTTGTTATATCACAACAATATGGGAATGCATAAGTCTTATTGTAACACTGTTTTTCAATCTGTGTTGGTATGTCTACCAACTCAATATTTACCAAAGCTGCACTTGTTGAAAAGGTTAAAGGACCACCGATGTGGGAAGCCCTCTGGTGGTTAGAAATGTAATTGCACAATCACTTTTGGTGCTGCTTGTCATTTAAGAGTAAGTTTACATCTATGGAAAAGATTGAGACCACTTAAAATGAGCAGTTTCTCTGCTTTTACTCTTTATAGGTTTATGTTTGAGTAAAATGAATACTGTTCTTTTATTCTATGAACTACTGACATGTCTCAGAAATTCCAAGCAAAAATTTAGCCTTTAAACAAGAAATGGTCAAAATAACAAAAAAGATGCAGTGCTTTCAGAACTCAAATAATGCAAAGAAGACAGGTTTATATTCATTCACAACAATAATAATGTTTTAACTCAAGAAGAGTTCAGAAATCATTGTTTGGTGGAATAACAATAAGGTTTTCAATGGGGTTCAGTGCAGTGGGCTCTTCATTTTGCCCAGAGTTGTATTTATCCACCTGTAAACCAAAAGTGGGATGTGCAAACAAAACGATAACAATTAGCACCCATCACAACAACATTTTTTGTTTTGTTTTTCTCCTAAGATGTTAAAGTCTAAGTCAGATGGTGAGGTTGGACAGGGACCATCGCCTGCTCAAATCTGCAGCACTGCACTCCTCTCTCTCTCCAGCGGCGTCATGCATGACAGACATGCCGCCACGACGGTCAGTTTCATGCTTCTAAACTCTCATCAGGCCTTAACAGCTGTTCACAGCATGATGCTGTCTTCTGTCTTTCATGGGGCTTACAGTTGATGCTGAGAGAGAAAAACCTGTTAGACATGGACTCCAGGAAGCAAACAGCTCTGCAGTGCAAAGGTACGTGACTCCCTCTTTCAATTGCCAGCCTGAACCACACAGTTTGTGCCTAAAAAGAAATGCACATGAAAAAGAAGTATAGATTCCTTACAACCACCCGCAGTGCAAAGCTATGTGGCTGCATCGGTTTTATTGCTTTCACACGTCACACTGCTGGTGTAGAAAGTGGGTTGAAAAAGTACAGATTTATCAGCAAGAACATTACAACCAACTGCTTAATTTAGTGAAGGCCCTCTTTATGCTGCTATAAAAGCTGTGAAATGTCAGAGTTTACATGGCAGCTCTGTTGGTGACTGAACCACAGCACCTTAAATACATTCGAGCAAAGAAGAACATAAAGAGATAAAGGCTTTTACTCACTTTATCTGTCAGGCGATTTAAGGTTTTGGCTGAAAAGTGTATCATCACACTCACTACTATTTAAATAACAATCAGTTTTTATTTTGGGAATATTTTTCTTATATAAAGAAGGGAACAAACAAGGCAAGAAAGAATAAAGAGATGAAAAACAGAACTGAAAAGCACAGAAACTGATCGTTAAAAGAAATGAGGAAACAAAATAGTATTAAGACAAGAATCTAAATGTAACTGAGATCAAAAATAAAAAGAATAAATAAAAGTAAATTAGCTATCCTTCTGTATTTTCATCGGTTCATCCATAAAGGTAATTGAACTTAATGGTCTTGTGTATGGTCTGCAGGAGGAAGCAGGAGTACCCAGAGAGAACCTGCATGCACATGGGAAGGGGAGGGAGGTGGGCACCAAGAGAATATGACAAAATATTTAACTAAAAATGTGTGAAGCGTGTTAATAGATATATTAAATACATAACAATTACGGAAAATGCCAGAAAATTTTTAATCCAGGACTTTCGTGCTCAATGGCAGCAATAAAAATAAATAAATGCATAAGTTTAATCATTTTCTATAAAGAAAATATCTCGAATCACAACAAATAAACAAAAAAAATGAGCATGAGAAGTAAAATTACTTAAAATCAATATTTCGTCAAACTAAAACTGAAGTGTACTGACACGTTTCCCTTTCATGCCACCAGAGGGCGCTGTAGGCTGTAATAAGTAACTCTATTCCCCCATGTGTCCCCACAGATCCATCTCTGACGGTCCATCACTCAATCCTGCACCACCAGCCGCCACCGAGCGGCACCCAGGCGTACGACACCCTGAGCCTGGAGAGCTCCGACAGCTTGGAGACCAGCGTCTCCACTGGCAACTCCGCCTGTACTCCGGAAAGGTGAGAGACTGCCCTGTTTCCATGGGAACATCCAAGTCTGCCCTCTCTGTTTGAAGAAAAGGTCACTAGGCTTTGTTCCTGTCACAGCGGGCTTTGTTACACGCCTTTTTGCTCACGTGACGGCGCTGGCTGTTGCCATGCCAAACCCATTCAAGTTTCTGAAGTTAGGTTTCCACCGCGGTGTTAATGAAGAGTCCGCGCCTTGCTCTCGCTCTCCTGCTGTTCTGATTCCAGGCGTGTTTGTTTACCTTTTTTCGCCTCCCCCTCCGGCCCCCTGTTCTAATGCGAAGCCTTGTCATATCCGTGTAATCAATGCAAACTTCCCCTGTGCGACTTGTAGCGCCTGTGGGTTGGAGGCCCAGAGGATAGAGGAGATGGAGAAGATGTTGAAGGAGGCGCAGCAGGAGAAAGCCAGGCTGATTGAGAACAGAGTGAGTTCCCCACGCTACAGCTGGAGGGCTTTCACATAAAATCAACACAATGCATGTCAGTCTGCCATCACTTCATCTTCTTGGGAAACAAGCACACAAACATGAAAACACAATAATTTGTCATCAGTACTTAGTCATTTCTAGAAGTTTATTTGAAGCAGTGTTCAATTTATAACTGATGTTTCATGATAGAGATATTATTATATGAGCAAAAGAAAATTTGTAAATTTTCACAATATTTTAAATCATTAAATAATAATAGTAACCAAACTGAAGTAATGGTAAAAACTATTTGATAAAAATCACAAAGTATTTCAGCGTAGTCGAAATGTGACTCGGAGATGTTTAAGGAAAATCTCCTGTTTTACTTCTTCAATAGATTAAATCTACCTGAGACGTCAAAGCAAACAGAAGACTTTCTGAAATAAAGTTATAAAATATTTTGTTTTTATCAGTTTTTTTTAATGCTGAAATAAAGCAGACCTGTGAGTAAGTATCTGAAAGCTGCAAAGGATCATTTTACGTCAGCAAAGCTTCCCCTTTTCCACTCGCAGACTAAAGGGATAGATTTTACAAAACCCTGGATTGGGACTTGAATTCTCAGGTGCATCCTCTGACAGTTGTCTGCTTTGTATCGCAATATTTGCCTGCCATTAACATATATTCCCGTCTCGCTCTTATTGTCTCTCCCCCTCGGTCTCCTCTCTGCGCTCTCTTCTGTCCCGACGCTCCCAGGAGAGGGAGGTGCAGGCTCGGCGGCAGATGTTGGAGGAGGAGCGGAGGAGGCGAGAGGAGGCCGAGAGGAGGCTTCAGGACGAGTCGGCCCACAGGCGGAGGCTGGTGGAGGAGGAGGTGAAGATGAGAGAGAAGCACTTCTCCCAGGTCAGTGGAGCGGTAGGGAGAGAAGAGGGAGGCGACGGAGGGGTAGGAGAGGCTTGAGGGGGACAAGGATGAGAGGCAAGGCAATAAAGGGAGGAAGATCAAAGATTGTCAAAGAAAGGAGAAGGACCGAGGGGAGGGGATAGAGAAAGAGGGAAAGACAAAAAGAAATGAGGAGGAGTAGGGTGGAAAATAATAGATACAAATAACATACACTAGACTTTAATCACAACTGTGTTTACCAGCAGTAATTATGGAAAAATCAAACTTAAATATGCCAACATCAGCGTTTCAACGTAGACGTTGGCAACCCCTTATAAAAGTGAAAAAAAGCCTTAAAACTAACAAATATAAATATATCTCGGTAGCATAATTCAGTTTATTTGTCATAGTAGAAATACTTTCACTTCTACAGTCAAAAGCTGACTTTGCTGCCTGCAAGGATGCCACTTGAAAAGGTTAAAAATAAAGTGTGCAAGTTGTTATAGAACCGCAGCATTTTGTTTGTCTAACAATCACCAGAAGCTGCGGTGTCTGCATTCGAAAGAGACAACTAGGCCTGTTACAATAAATAAATCAATTAATCGCATGATAGATTAAAAGAAACTCAATAATTTTCATTTGCCTGATGTGTTGTTTTTCTCTTTTTTGTATCGTTTTACCAAAAACTGGATGATAAAAGTCTTCAGTCTGGTGTTTTGGTTTCAATTACCCCTTTTTTATATTATTTTTATTATCCTGTATTTGCACCCTACAACTTTATCCAAAGACATGCGGTCCCTCAGCGGGCTTTCACAAAAGTCCACAGTTATTTCTCTGCTGGCGCTGCATTTCCACAAAACACAATTACAATAGTGCTGGAGATTGATCTGGCTGATCTTCCTTAACCCTAGGATGGGGAAACACACATTGATTTGTTGTTTTAATTATGAGATCGCTGTTTCCTGCAGCAAAAGAGAGGTTTACAAAAGCAGAGAGAGAGGAGGCGTAAAACCGATCAACTTCATCTAGCAAACATCCAAGAGGAGAACCTTGTTTAGTATTTAAAAAACTGTTGTTTTTTTACATTTGTGTCTGTTACTGAAATTTATTTCAATGAATGACAATATAAAATTAAACCTGCAGCCAACATTAACCTATGTTTGAAGTCAGAAATATTCTCTCAGTAAGACAGCTTTCTGCTTAATCACTACTAAAACATTTAGTATCTTTTCACAGTTTAGTAAGAAACAACATGGGATGTTTTCCTGTCGCAGGCCCGTCCAATGACTCGCTACCTGCCAAACCGTAAGGAGGAGTTTGACCTGCGCGCCCATGTAGAGTCGTGTGGCCACTGCATAGACACCTGCCCCTTCGTCATCCTCACTGAGAAAATGTGCAAAGGCCACCTGGTGAAGATGGGAGGCAAGATCAAATCATGGAAGAAACGCTGGTTCGTTTTTGACCGACTGAAGAGGAACTTCTGCTATTACATCGGTGAGGACGAATTGGTCTGGATTGGCTCATTATAATTATAATGAGCTAATTTTCATGTCAAACACCATCGATTGAGAAGATCTGGCAGCAAATGTTCTTAGTTTGATGTGCATAAATCATCTCATTTGTAATAAAAAAAAGTGTTGTTTACAAAGTTTTTAAATGACATATGTCTTTAGGTAACGCTGCTTTCCAAAATTCTTAAAACTCCTTCTGCTTTCAAGGCCTAAACATTCCAGCTTCAGTTGAATCCAGTATTTTGCTTTCTGCATTAACAGAACTCACTAAATTATTGATGTTGGATTTTATTTTGCACACCGTTTCACTTTGTTCCTGATCATTTGCGTTGATTTAACCTGTTAACTTTTAAAGATCCCCACTTATGGCTTAGGGCTTATCCCACACAAAACAGCACCGCTTCTCCTCTAACGATTCTGCACTTTGCTCTGACGATAAACATTTTCCCAATTAAAAAGTGGAGTTTTATTCTCCGCCGCCCTTTATTGTTTAAAACGAAGTCAGACTGTTGCTTCTTGTTCTTCACGTCCATCAGAATCTGGCACAAAAGGGGTTTTCTGAATAATTCACAAACATGTTTTGAAGCATTATTTTACAATCAATTTCAAAATAGAATCCAAGCACATTTCCATCCCTGACTCCGCTGCTCCTTTTGCTCCTCTCTCCATTCACTCGCCTAGCCTTTTCACCCGCTCACTCCTGACGAAGATGATGGTGATGACGGTGATGAAACAAGATGCAATAGTTTCTCTGGATGTGTTTTTCTCAGGGTGGAGGCTAGCTCCTGGCTTGTTCGTGACTAATAAAACGAAACTCACATTTCAAAAACATTTATCTCATTACTAAGCAGATTTGACTTATGAAGAAGGGAAAGTGGGAACAAAGTGTGGAAGGCAACTCAAAAGGCCGCCGCTAATTGTTGGAGGATGTTTCCATCTCCGCTCTTTGAGGAGAGTCAAAGGGACGACTCCTGATTGTTTGGACGAGACAATTCAGAGAGTCTGAAGGTTGAATTTCTCTGAAGAAAATTCGCTTTAGGTTTAAAAGCCCAGAAACCACAGAAACCCTTCAGCTCAGTGACAACAAGTAACGAACTTCAACGTCAGGTTTCACTGCAACACGACTCCCCAAACTCTTTGGCGTGGAGCGAGTGAGTGTGAAACCTGAGGGACAAAAGAACTGAGACCGGACATCTGACAGAACCTCTGACCTGCTCTAAGCTCATTCTTTTCAACAAGAAAACATGAAATGTGATACAAAAAAGTTGAGTTTCTTCTTAACACTTATGCCAATTTTCACCCTCGCCATCAGCAAAAAGGCACAAACAGAGAGAGAAAGAGAGAGGCAGACGATCCAGAAAGTACAACTGAAGAAAACAAGTCAGATTAATAGGATGGCAAAGACTTGAGGCATAGCTGGAAATAGACTCACACGTCTAATTAACTTTTGCTCTGATACACTTCTGCTCATACCTATTCATGGATCAGACGCTGCTGGGGAAAAGACTTTTATCCCTTATTTCTGTTTTTGTGTCCATTCTTGCCGTTTTAATTTGAGTTTCAGCTCCTCTTTCTGCTTATTCGCAGCAAAGCCTGAAATTACTCAAACCCCTGGCAGATTCAGATTTCAAATTATTTTCATTCAAACCAGAAGCAACATCTATCTGATTAAAAAGTGTTCAAATTATTATTTTAAAAATGCACAAACAAATAAAAAAACAAGCAAAAGCAACAGAAAAAAAGAATATTCTGTTCTTCTGTCCACTTTCACTTAAATTTAAGCCTTATTGGTTTTCTTACCCTTCATTTATATTTCTGTTATATTTCTATTTGTGTTATTTTTCATAAAGCCGTATGTTTTTTAAAGTAAAGATTAAGGTATTTGTAATATTTTCCACCGTTCTCAGCAGGTAAAAAGAAACACTTTCCTGCCCTCATTTTATTATAACACGGTTTCCTCTCTTCGCCCGCTGATTCTCCTGTTTGGAGTTCGGTCTGGCAGAGGTCTTGCATCAGTGCAACAAGATGTAATGTAATGTAACTTAATATATTTATTTTTCTTTTTCTCGTCTCAGACAAGCATGAGACCAAGCTGAAAGGGCTCATTTACTTCCAGGCGATTGAAGAGGTTTACTACGATCACCTGCGCAGCGCCGCCAAGGTAAACGCTCCTCTATCATAAATACTTTTCTAAATTCAGATGTTTTGCGTCAATTTTATTTCTTTACAAATTCAACAGTTTGTGAGAAATGGGATTGATAAAAAAAAAAACATGTTGGTGTCCTTTTTAAGCAGATAAAATCAAATGTCTTTGATAAGCTTCAAATTTGTGTTTGATTGTAACAAATTCCTTTTGAGTCAAATTGTACAGATAATTAGACAGGGAAAAAATTTTAGGACAGAGATGTCGTAAAAGGTTTAACTTCATCTTTTGTTTGTTTTAACAAAATTGCTGGTTGAACAAATATCGTCATCCTTAACCGTACTATAAAAAGAAATGTTAATCTGGACTTTTACTGGATCCGGTTCGATGAGATCCAGGCTGATGACGCTGCAACTGGTGGGAAAACAGAGGCTGAATACCGAGCAGGATCTGTGATGCTGCGGGCCGGTTAAGACTTGTTAAATTGCATTTCACCAGAAACTCTTCAAAATTTCAAAACCTTCTTTTTTTAATTTACAAATATTTGGTGGCCAGGTTGATCTTTTAGTAAATTAATGATTCACCAAAGACAAAATCACTCTTCTTCCATTTCAGTCCTCAGACATAAATCCTAAATCAGAACGAATTCAGGACTTAATTAGTGGTCAAATATCTATCTTAAACAATGTAGGAAATTTCTCACTGTTGGATTTTTTTTTTTTTTACTTCTACTGAATAGATTCACGCAGCATAAAGGTTGGAATTTAAAAAAGAAAAAATCAGGCTGAGAAGAATTATTTGCAGATCTTCACCAGGGTTGCCAATGAATGTTCTGGATATTAATGAAAACAGTCTGCATAGTTTCTGCGTTTTAGTCAAATAAAATCTCCTCTTGTTGTGACCCAGAGTCCCAATCCAGCTCTGACCTTCTGTGTGAAAACTCATGACCGGCTTTACTACATGGTGGCCCCGTCTGCGGAGGCCATGAGGATCTGGATGGACGTCATAGTTACGGGCGCGGAGGGCTACACACAGTTTATGAGCTGAGAGACGGACGCTAGGAGGAGGAGGAGGAGGAGGATGATCATGAGAGGAGAAAAGGAGGCAAGTGGACATCGGCGCGCTGACCTGCTTCCTGCTGGAGCTGACATGAATGGAGTGAATGTTTGAAGCGCAGGAACGTCTGAGGAGAGGAAATGACTTCACGACACCGTAAACTGAACGAGGGCTCAGTCCTGACAGAGGCACGTTTTAAAGAAACGAAGCCGAGTCATTTCTGAATGTGCTTTAAACAATTTCAGGCAAAAAATGTTCAAGATTTCTTAATTTTTTTTTGTTAACATCAAATTGTTTACACCTCTAAAGATAATATAAGCATGCAGTGTTATCCCTGTAACCTTTTTATATATTTTAACATTTTATCCAGATGCAGAAAATATTTAATATTCGCAGCACTAAACTCACTAGAAACATTTCAGCAGAACAATGGATGTTACAAAGTAAAATGTAACTTTGCTTGGTGCCAAATACAAATATACAGTGAATGACTTTTGCATGATTTTTTGTTAATATCTGTATTTATATATTGTCCCAAAAGCTATTCATCCAGGTACATAACAGAGCGATACATTTGTACTTTATATGAAAATCTCAAATACTTCTCGTAAAATTTCTATAAAAAGCAATATTTACAGTGCTATTAAGATATTCTAAAATACACATTAAATATAAATAAAAATGTATAAAGCAGACACTCTTGTTTTGTGTTTTTAATGATAACATGTTAGTGCTTTTTTTCCTTTTTTTTTTTATTTAGTGTTTTGTCCTGGCAGCTTAGGAAATTGGTCACCTTAGTGTCAAGGCAGAAAATATCTTATTCCCCCGACTAACTTTATTAAAATGATGACACAAAAACTGATTACATTATGATTCTTTTTACAGATACTGTCAGGATAGCCTTAATCCCTTCATACATAAAATTATCACTTGTGAAAGGATTTATTTTTATTGACTAAGATTATATTTTATTGTTGTTGTTTGCAGTTATTCGATGATCTGAATCGTTTAAAATTGACAAAAGCAAAATCACTTTTTACATTTCAAGTTTCCACTTAGAGTGGAGGATTGACAGAGGGCACAGAAATGAAAGCAATAATAATACAAAACAAGGTGTAGCAATAAAATAATAACAATAATAATTTAAATAAAAGCAAAGCGTCTCTGTCCCCCCCGGCCATACCAGCAGCAAACGGGACATTTTAGTTAAACTGAACAAAGTCACAACCCTGTTCTTCCTCTCTTAATTAGAAGCTACACAAACAAGTCATTAATTACGAGCTTTCTGTAAATATCCTCACACACTCTAATGAGCTGCTAACTTTCACGAAGGTGTTCTCTTTAAATCCTCGCTCCTTATCTGTTTACATAACATTCAGGTGGTGTGTTGTATTAATTGGCTCATTAACTTTTTTATTTTGTTTAAATACATTTATACTAGATGGACCAGATCAACTCAAATCAGACCAACATGTTTGCGTTTTTTTTTTTTCTTTCGGTAGCCTAATTAATTACATGACTTGTCTGCAGTAGGTGAGCTACATAAAAATAATGAAAAGAGAAAATGAAATTACATGCAACATGCATGATTCAACATGGAGAAATCTGAACCCCACACATGCAGCACAACATACTTCTTATCTCCTCATGAAGTGAACCTCCTTCTCCTGCACCTATTTCACATCACATCCACCATAGATTAGAAAAAAGAAAAGTGAATGAGGAGCTTTGATAATGATAACATTTGACTGGACTGCATGATTAATTCACCTGCAGTAATCGGAGGAATATTTAGCAGATGTGTAGTTAATCATGAAAACACACCTTGCTCCTGACAGATAGCAATTAGATTCAGCACTTGAAATGTTAATCCCCTATTTCCTTAGTTGAAGTGAAAACATGTTGTGTAATATTTATGAAAATGAGCTGCTGTCCTTTTTGAGATCCGTGCAGGTGAGAAGAGAGACAGTCTGCGACCTTATGAAGATTTGCATTCCTCTGACCTTGGGAGAGATTTCCACACATCTGTGTATCTCTGAGCCTCCAGAGCACCAGGCCGCATAGTAAACAGATCTTTTAAGAGGGCAATGTGAGCTCATTACCGCGGCGACGAGCATGAGTGGCACCTCGCCTTATTGTTGGCGAAATATTAATGAGCCCAGGATGATCTCTACTTTCTTTCATAGGAGTAGACCAGGCCTTCGCCGCCCAGGCCTTGCAGTTCAAATAAGATGGGCTGCAAATCAGCGCAGCTCTCATTTGAGTTTCCCAGCATTAATGGGAGAAATTAGGCTTGTCTAAAAACAACCCTTTCAAATTCCCGATGAAACAGAGACGTCCTGCCAGCTCAGGCAGAAAGTTTACAGCGGTTCCCTGTCAAAGGCTCTGCTTCCACCGCCTTCACAGCGTGCGCCCCCGATTCATACGCTTTCATATCCACATGTGAGTTCAGATTAATTTAGGAGATTAAAGAGGGAAGATTTCCGATGCCCATCCCTAAACACGCCTTCTGCTTACTGAGACACACACGCAGGCGTCACGGATCAAAGCAGGTTTCATTTGAAACGGCAGAACTTACCTCCTGATGTTTACTGCGTTACATAGATCTCTCATTGTAATGAATGGAAACAGACGAGATTATAATACAGTACTTGGTCATTTAATCAGTGTTTTTTGGTGTTATGGCAACCGCTACAATACTTGGCCAAAAATATTTGGTAATGCTGTATTTGAAGGGGTGTACACTGTCATAAACACAACACCTGTTATAAACATGAAGGAGTCTTTATGAATGTTTATGACTGTTGTCATGAAATGTCATTTGGTAAATAAGGACACTTTTAATGCAAAGTTGTACTAAAACTTGCATTAAAAGGGCATTAAGGGGCGTGCCATGGTGGCGTAGGGGATAGCGCGACCCATATTTGGAGGCCTTGAGTCCTCGACGTGGTCGGCGCGGGTTCGACTCCCGGACCCGGCGACATTTGCCGCATGTCTTCCCTCCTCTCCTTCCCCGTTTCCTGTCAGCCTACTGTCATATAACGGACACTAGAGCCCACGAAAAGACCCCCTGGAGGGGTAAAAAAAATAAAATAAAAAAAGGACATTCAATTGTCAACTTTGCACTAAACGTGTCATTATTTACCGACTGACATTTCATGACAACAGTCATAAACATTCATAAAGACTTCTTCATGTTTATAACAGGTGTTGTGTTTATGACGGTTTCATGCCTTCAAATAAAGTGTTACCAAATATTGTAACAGGGCGAAATAAATGACAAGAATAAAGACAGCAAAGGAATGAACAGCATACATGTAACCACCTGCTGGACATTATTATTTTTGTATGTTGCAATAAAAAAATTAGCTGAATAACTCTACTTTGGGTAAGTTTTCTTGAACTTTTGTCATTTTAAAACTGAAAACTTCAATGTTTTCTATTGACATTTTGTGTGACAGACCAACACAATGTAGTGCCTATTAGAGAAGCTGATATTTAAGATCAATCCCTGAGAGATACTATCCTACAGATTTTAGATTCCTCCCGGCTCCAAAGCACCTAAATTAAATAAATGATTAATCTGGAGCTGAATTACATGAGGAAGTTCATCCATTTCATAGATGTTGCAAAACTAACACAACAAGAACAATGTTGCTTCTCTTGAATTGTGGAATTAAATAAATAATAACACAAAGTTATATTTAAAAAGGTTTAATAATATAAAGAGAAAGCTCTTAAAAGCAGAACAGCTTCACTAGTCTAAGATCTCACAAAGGATAAAAAGAAGCAAGTAGGTTTTTCTAACCTAACTTCAAATCATATCATTTTTGCATAATAATTATATATTAGGCTTCATAATTTTTCAAAGGGTTTTACAGGCCTCAACAGATTTTATTTACTATGAAAAAGGACAAAAGTGACTGCATTGAAAATGTTGCTGACCCTTTAGAAGAAGTAGGAAAAATATTGCATGTTGCACTTGTTAAACCTCATGTACCGTTTATCCATTTGCAGCACAGCAGAGCAGCCTGTGTTTGATGAAAACCTCTCCCTGAAAGCATCCAGTAACAGTACATAAAAACTGTAAAAACACAAAACAAAGCTGCAACACAAACCTGAAGTGTAATAAATAACTCAAAGTACACAGATTTTCATCATTGAAATGATTTTTTTGTTTGTCTCAAGCGGCCATGAAACTATCTTGCACATCAGCTGTAAAGCTCAAAGGTGACAGACGATGAGCCTTTGGGGTTTTGTACCACTGAATCACACTCTCAGTGCTGTAAATAACCTGGATGGATCTTCTGGGACTTAACGCCACACTAACTTTATTTTTTGAACTGTTGTACTTTTCTTTTTTATCTTATTTGCCATTTTCCACAACATAAAAAAATCAAAATTTGTATCTAACTGCTGACACATGATATCAACCGTCACTTTCAGGAGTTTACTTTATTGTGCCAGATCAACAAATCTTGCGCTTTGGAGTTCGAGTTGATAAAAGCAAGTGATATCCTGTGGGATCTCAAAGAAGGACTTCATAGTATTTTTGTTTTTTCTTTACATCATACACCTCTAATTCACCGTCAAGTCCTCGAGGACCAGTACATAAACACAACCCCGCGAGTCACCGCTTTCGTCACGGTTCGAAACCAAAGCAGGTTAGTCTTGTTTTAAAATTCATGAAGGAAATTAAATTGTTACCTTGTCGAGAATTGATTACCTGTTTTTATGCCAAACGCACAAACATGCAAGCAGTCACTGGACTGAACACAAGCAGGGACATCCGCAAATCCCCTCTGAGGGGGCTTCCATTCACAAGTGGTAACTGCACTGCATGTTTTCCTCATGTGTTCAAAGAGGGGCAAAAGTTGAGGACAATAAATTCTGAGAGAGATGATGATGAAATGATGCTGTAACCCTCACTAACGTGCCATACATGCACTTGGCATGCAAGCGTAGACTTTTCCAACTTCTCGGCTCATGCACAATATTCAATTAGCCTGGGCATCAGTTATGGAAGAGTTATGTTCAAATATCTTAAACACATTCGAGGATCAGTTTGATCTAATGTCGTTCGCTCTGTCGAAGCGGGTTTGTTAACTTCAGTTGGGAAGTTTGTGTGACTTGAAAAATCTGTCTTCCATCCTGTAAGCCCTACAGATGTTCTAAGCAGGTGTCTTCCTGAATATAAAACAAAAAATAAACAAATTGTTCTTCTTCACGGTGGCGACAACGGAGAAAAGCAGCGATCCACTCATGAGCAGCACCTCGGCTATCTCTTACCATGACACATAAACAGGAAGCTCTCAGTGGGCCAATTAATACGAACAGAGAGAGCAGTCAGCGGTTTCCTGTGAGACCTGCCAACTTCACCAGCTACTACTATCTCAATCTGGTTTCCATTACGACCACATTTATCTTGATTGCATCAGGTTGCCTTTCTACAAATCTCTCCAATTGCTTCTTATACAGCAGATACAACATGTTAGGCTCAATAGAGAAATCATCGAGACATAGAAGAACAAATACAGAGTTGAGAAAAATATTTGTCCTCTCGCAGATTTTCTTCTGTTTTCATGACATTTCAATATTTAATGTTTCAATGTGTGACAAAGATGATATTACAATATTTCATTTATTTAAGGGAAGACTCAACCCAGACCAGCATACACTTTTGTGAAAAAGTTATTGGCTTCTAACCATAATAAACGATCTGGCCAAGATTTACCTTTAAGTGTTTGCAACAACTGACTATGAGATTGTTAAGATGTTTTTGGGCTACTCTCATTTAGATTTAAGTGTTCTTGTGCACAAAAACCCCTCACACTTTTTAGTTTAAACAACAGCATCACAATGAATTTAGGCCCAGTCACTAAAAACTTGTGTTTTCTTTTTTCATCTATTGAGTGACGGACTTGCTGATGTGATTTGGATCATTGTTTTGTTGCATAACTCAAGTGCAACTGAGCTTAAAGTCAAAAACTGTTGGCCAGACATTCCTCATTTCATGATGATTTGTTTTGGCAAAGAAGACAAAGATCTATGTATAATTATTTGAGTTTTGTTTGACCTACTGTCCATTGTATGCCATTTTTGTCCAGCCTTTTTATAATTGTAAAATCATAACCCTAAGCAAAGACATCAAAGTCCTGGGTGGTTTGGATAACTTGTAATTTTAATGAAATCATTCTTTGATCAATGTGTTTATAATTTACTCAGATTATCTTAGTATTAAACATTCCTTTTACAGTTTGAAACCTGCAAGTGTGACAAAAAAGCAAAAACACAAGAAGTATTTTACAACAATGTGCGTTTCAACTTTCCACTTTAAGCACAGACAGCTCCACTGTCGAGACGATGTCATTATCTGAGTTGGAAGCTTCCCAGTGGACAAACTGTTTACTGGCCTATCAATCTGTCACTTGAGCAGAACTGTAAATAAACCTATTGATTCTGGCAAACAGATAACGTTGAAGAAAAGCAACTCAGCAAATGAGACGGAGGAATGGTCGGACGGAGACGTCTGGTGATATAGAGGTAATCTGAGAGAAGAACAGTAGGTAAGGAGGGAAGAGAGAGAGAGATGCAAATCCCATGGCAACAGCAACCAGAAAACAAGTCTAAAATAAGGGCAGTGTCCGCTATTGCTATAGCAACAGAAGAACAGCATACACTCAGCTTTGGGATTTGCTGAGAGGAGAAAAACAAAGCTTTAATTCTAACAAAATTATAATTGATAGACCTTGTCAGTCACTATGTGGGCTGTATATCACCGAATTAGCAAGAAATAAAATGCTACTCAGCCTGCATTTGGATAACAATGTATTATCTTGAACAATTAATGTCTTATTCATTGACTTTCTGACATTTTCATCAACAAATTGCTTGTGGAACGATGAGCTAGTTGGTATAAACGTACTATAAACATACATTAAAAGTAAAACCATTTAAGTCAAAATTAGAATTATAATACTAAAAGCTATTTTAAAAACTATATAATCAGAAAATGTAACTCAATATTTAATCAGCAAAAGCAATTTTGGTTTTCAAAAATAAGAACTAATTATTATTATAATATTTATAATTATAATATTTAAAACTGAAACCTAAAGTGCAGCTTTTTGTTAGTGTGGAAAAGTGCTGTACCTGTCACCACACCCGGTTTGTTTACATGAAACATGTGCACCGTCTGTACTGCAGGGGAAAAAAAGACAACGTTGTTGCTTCGCCTTGCCTACCACTATCCAATCATATTTCGCAGCGACCATATTCTAGCCAATGAGAGCGCGGCAGTAGGAGGTCGAACAGCCAATCACAGTGAGCGAGGACCACTGATGCAACGGACCTGCAACAGCCTCCTACTGAACACGAAGAGTAAAATAGTACGTCTACAACAATATACCGTGGTCTATGGTAAACTGAATCCTATGTACACTACGGAGATACACTGTTTAAGTTGCTGGATATGAACAGTACTGCCCCGCTGAGTTTAGAAACGGACATTGCTGGCTTGTCTCTGTTACATCTCATCAAAACCCTGCAGTAACTGACTTATTAAAACTACTTTCTGTCTTACTAAACGTTCTGTGTTTTCACGGCAAGAGCATGACCTGGAATTGACACAACTAAACTATGATTGCGTCTAAAATGACTTAATTGAGATGTTGGAATCGCAACTTTTGAAACAAGTCATCAATAACAGCTGGGAGAAGGAGTGGGCCGTCCTTCGGTGGTCCTCCGCGGAGGGAGGGAGTGGGCGGAGTGATCTACACAGAACAACAACAACACGTTCCACCCCGGTGACGCAGTCGGTTGCTAGGTGTGAATGAACTGATGCTTTGTCTCGGCCAGGCGGCTCCTCAGTTTACAGGTCGACCACAACAAAGCAGCATCTTCCCCTCTCTGTTTTTGTGCGTCGTTCCGGGGTTATTCGGAGCTAAACATGACTCTTTGAGTTCTTGTTGACGTCGCTGGACCAGAAACGAAGTCGTGCTTTGCTTTAGCAACGCACCCCCAAGTGCTCTACAGTTTCCCCGCAAGAATGGAGTAAGTCAAACTCTTCTACTTCTTCCTTTTTGTTGTTGTTGTTATGGCTGACCGTTGGAGGTCACTGACTTGTTTACTTCCCACTTTGTTTGCAGTTTCCTGTTTAATTTTAAACGTATTGTTTGCCCAGTTGTCACCGTTTTTTGTGGTTACTTCAATAAGAGTTTATATATATATTTTTTGCTAAACCGTACTTTTGTGTAAACACGTGCATTCAACCTTTTAGATGTATCATAAATTCAGGCATATATTGTCACTTTTCAGTTGTATGTCCCAATAGTTTTAAATTATTTTACTTACTTACTTACTTACTACCCAGTTGTTGTGTAAGATTATGAAAATTAAACGACTCCCTGGTAACAGCCTATAAATTGTCATTGTTGTAATCTGAACCGTTTAAGTGATCAAGCAGAGGATTAATTTAAAAGGAACCTGGATTGGAGGTAGTTGATCTTCATTAATCCCATTTAACCACCAGGGTGCTTCTCACTTGAGACACATGGTTACTGTGGAGTTTCTACATCAACATTGGAGCCCATGACAGCACTACTGAAAGGTCCCACGTGTTTTCAGATGTGAAGTGCACTTTTTGCACTTTTGCTTTGAGGGCCAGTTAAATATCCAAAGGAGACAGCCGTGTCTTCTGGATCACTTTTTGCTACAATAGTTTTTTATTTGAGATAGTCCATTTTGGTTCTTTAATTAAGGGCATTTGCATGTAACTTCATCTGATTTGTAGCCATTTTCTTTCCTGCTACATCTCATCAAAACATGTTATTGTGTGGACATTACTTGCAGAAGGAAGCACTGTCTATCACTGGTTATTTCATGATTTGATTGAATAATCCGGATGTTTTCAAAGTTGCACGGCGTTCTGATCCCTGCCTCCTCTTGCCCCTGCAGGTTTCATTATGCTCGGCCTGCCCTGCTCTCTGTGGCCCATCTGTCAGACCCCGCTCGCTCTCAGCGTGTGCTCGGACTTGGACTAAATCAAGGCGTCAACAAGCAAAATGATGGCAACATCAGCTCATGTTTGGAGGACTCTTCGTGTCTGCCCGGCAGACCCCCTCGCTCTCTCTCACCCACAGGCTAACCACAGCCAATCACAGGGGTGCAGGGGGGAGGTGTCAGAGAAGAGCCCGCATTTAATTGGTGAGTCGCAGCGAGTGCGTTTTTTTTATATTTTTCCCCATTTCAGGTGGGCTCGGCACTGCAGCACATTCGTCCTTCTTGAACAGTAAGTAAAAAACTAGCTACGATTGTTTTGTCGATATTGTCGGGCGACTTCAGGAAAAATGTTCTGCATTTACGATTGTCGATCAAATTGTGCCTGCATTGCTAGCTTGATATTTTAAACTTTTGTTTTTCCTCCTAGCACTGACATTTTGTGCATCTAACAGATTGTTCCAAACATTTTTCCTCCTCCTGTGTAGGTGATGGTCTCACTGACTGGATGACGGAAGAAGTGGATTTCTCCTCGTACCTCCCAAATCCTCCTTCCCCTCCCTCCTCCACCAATGCCTCCCTTCCCCCTTCACCCCTTCAGAATGATATCCAGGTGCCCTCTGACTTGGAGGTCATGACCTCTTTGCTGCAAGAGGAACTCGCCCAGCTTGAGGACTACTTCCTGTCTGAGCCACTGCCAGAGAAAGGGCAGAGGCTGGGAAAATGCGACAGGGGTCCACTGCCGGCGGGTCCTCAGCCATTCAGTCAACTGCCATACGCCTCGTACTCTGCGTCCACCCAATCGGAGTCCAACCCACTTCTTGTTACCCTGGCAACCGGGGAGCTGGACCTGCTGAGCATCTGTGGTGGGCCCATAGGGCGATCCAAAATTCCTAGACATGCCCCGTACAGCTGCAGCCGCCCCAGTGGGTGTGGTAGGAAAAGAGTTCTGGAGAGCATGAGGTTTGGCGAAGGCTATGAAAGCAACGTGTTGGGTTCCAAAGGAAGTAACTCAGGTAACTCTGCTGTGGCCCTGGCGAGTAATTACGGCTCTGTTGAGGACGAGCAGCTGGTAGGGAAAAGCTACTGCCTGGGTAATGCAATCGAGCTTAGACGATGTGCTGGCTTATCCAAAGACGAGAAAAATTGCTGCTTTACCCAAGATGTGATGAGTGGCGCCAAGGTTGTTGGTGGCGGGTTTGGCTTTGGTGGAACACTGGACCCTCCTCAGAAGAAAGAGGATGTGATGATGTACAGCATGAGGGAGGTCAGCGGAAGCACCGCGAACAGCGAGGTGCTGAGCAGCATCAAGGCCAGCGTGGAGGTGACCAAGGCCACCGTGTCTTGGAAAACCGACAGCGGTGAAAGCTGTTACATTCCAGCGACGCCTCAGTCCGAGGCCTTCAGCAGCTTCTTGGGGAACATCAACGAGCAGGTGAAAACAGAGAGTCTGCAGATGCTACAGCCTGATTTACACTGCAATTACCTTGACGATCAGGCCCCAGAATGCTTTCTGATGGCGAGGGAGAGTCTGAATCTGGACAGCTCAGGGCACAGGCAGGCATGCAGGCTAAGAGAAGACCACTGCGCTGTGAAATACGAAGAAGACATCATTCCACACGAAGGCGGCGAGCGAAAGCAAAAGAAAAGGGATCAGAACAAAACCGCCGCCCATAGGTAAAATCTTCGCACCTACTGAATTTCTTTAAAAGCAGCAACAATTTTCATATGACTTGCGATTAAAAAAAAAAACAAACAAACAAAACTCAACATCTTTTGCTTGACTTAGGTATCGCCAGCGAAAAAGGGCGGAGCTAGATTCTTTGGAGGAGCAGCTGCACTGCCTGGAGGGGAGGAACCGCGAGCTGCGAGACAAGGCAGAGTCCGTGGAACGTGAAATCCAGTACGTTAAAGACCTGCTGATCGAAGTTTACAAGGCACGCAGCCAAAGGCTCAAGCAGGACACAACACCGTAACGCCACATGACTGCAAGTACACTCAGACCGGGCAAAGCCGAGAAAATGCACAACTTTTATTTGTCTTCTCGTGAACTGAATGTTTCATGTTTTTTTTTTTTCTTTTTCCATTGGTGTTGTTTTTATGATGGGGGGGCCACTGCATGCTTTGCTGATGTGAATTGTTTTCTGAATTTTTCAATCAATTCGTTCTCATTTGTTTTTGGCACTGAAATCACCTGAGCCTTCACTGTGGCGCTGCAATGCTCTACCTGACAATCATCTTTAACAGATCTTCCTCTTTCTCTGAATCTACTGAATAACTTTCTTTTTTTGGGGGGGGGATATAATGTCATTTAAACAGCAGGTTACGTATTTATTTTTAGCCTTACATTGAAATTGATGTCAGCAATAGAATCTAAAGAGTCTCCTTTTATTCCTATTTAATTATTTCTTTTGGAATAAAGTTGCTGTATGGAAGTAGATGGATTAGTACTTGTGTTTTGGTGAAACATTTCAGCTTTAACAAACTTTTCCTTATAATGAGGTTCCGACATTTCTTCTTTAACAATCATTCCTTGTAATTGTAGACTAATCAGAACTGTTAAGTTTTAAAATTAAAGAAAGTTCTGTGAAACAATCTGATATGTTTTTCCTATTTAAATATGACTTCAGATATTTTTAAACAACTTGAGTTGCTCTCACGATCATACTGGGACTGTCTAATTCCTCTGCTGTTTCATAACTTAATATAAAAGATCAAATCGCTGCAATATTTTTGCAGCAACTGCTGCAAGAAATCTCCAATTAATTCTGTGCAAACAAGTGTAATCCTAAATGCTTTAAAGTAAACTGAGATGTTGAAAAAAAACTTTTATATTTGGGTGCTTATATTGTAATTAGTGGTGTTTTAGCAGCCTTTCTCTGCATGCTCTTCCATTAATGTATTTTTTTCTTCTCTGAAACAGAATATTTAGAGATTCAGAAATGAGGATTGTCTCCTTAAACTGCTTAAGGCAATAAGTTTTATAGGTCTCCAGCTGAGCTGCACTAATTTGTAACTTTTTATATGTTCAGGGAGTAGTGTGTTGATTTTCTTTTTCTAAAAAAAATGTTGAAAAAAGAAACAAATTCATCAGATTGTTTATTTTTAGGCCGTGTGAAATATTTTACAAGTCATTTATTTAACTAATAGAAACTCTTTTGCACATTACTTTACAAAGCTTTTCCTTTTTTCTTTGCACATTTATTTTTTTAGACAATCATTATTTTTTGCACTTTGTGTTTCTATTTGTTTTTTTTTGGCATGGGATTCATGATGTTTAACCCCCTGCGGTGTACTATCAACAAAACATGTTTAAACCAAAAAATACGGGCCGACAACTCATTGTATCTCTTTGTAATTTTAAAGCGATTTATCTACTATGTGTGTTTCTTTCTGTGTGGTGTAAACTTTCCATTAAAAAAAAAAACATAAATAAAAGCGTCATTAACTTGAACCCGTGTGTTTTTTTCCCTCAACCTTCCGGAATTGAAATGGCTTTAAACCTGCAGGATCTGAATTAAAAACAACTGACCTGAATGTGTTTTCTTCTTTTCTTTTAGTTGGATAATTTCGGTTTCTGTAGATTAAAGCAAGATTCCGCGGGACGCCGGACAAGAACAAGAAAACCAAAAGCATTTAGTTTTCATCCAACCTTATTGATCTGATCGTCTTTGTGTCTTTAGTTTCTTGTTAAATTGAAGCAAATGCAAAGAGATGAAACGAGCATTTTCTGTATTAATCATTTAAACTTGGCGGTGAGTTGTTGAATTGTTCTCCGTGCGTTCATCCTTTGGGCCCTTTTATTTATGCAAAGGGATCTAAGGCCAGCGCTTTAAATCTATTTAGAATAAACAAAAAGGTGAATAAAAAATTATTTACGATCCAATCCGTTCACATAAAAAAAAAGTCCCTAAAACTCCGCAGCCCGATCCGACGGTTTTATTTCAAAACTGAAAACAACTCCGCTGTGACAGGAAACATCACATCCCCGCGACGTAAAATATGTTTTTTTCTGCGGTTTAAAATATTTATTAAAGATAATCTCCCCCCTCCCCACTTTCGTTTGCAATAAACGACCCTTAATTCATTTAGAAGAACGGAGACATTAAAATGCTGTTATGCACTCAAAGCCTCTTAATCTTGCAGCTCACAGCCTGTATAAAATAAATGACAATGATTTAAATATAGTGTGTTTTGCCGTATTAATTTCTAAACATTATTGCCTCTAAGAAGAAAAAAAATGTATGTTTGAAATGTATAAATGAACGTCATCGCTAAACGGATTCCCATTTTGAGCCAGCGCTCAAAAATAAATGCTTCACCTTTAATGCCTCATTTGACATTTTAACGCGAGAAAAAAAACTTCATCAGAAAATAGCTGTTAAACATGAACAACAAATTAAGAGCAATCTGAATTCGTTTTACTTTTAGATAATTGATCTCGGTGGCATTTGTCGCTGTTGCTGAAGTTTAGGTGTTTGTGTTTTAGCGCCTGTAAAAGTTTTAAGGAATGATAAAACCGAGAAACGCATCTTAAGGTGGAACAAATATATAAAAAGTCTACACCTGCTTGTTAAAATACAGAGCTTTCATGATGTAAAAAAAAATTGTGCAATAATAAATCCCTTAAATATTTTATTTTAATGAGATATTTTTCATGTACAGCTAAACTGGAAACAAACAAATGAGTGACAAGGTTCAAATAAAGAAGAATACAAAAGCTGCAGTAACCTGGTTGTTGCCTGTTTACATCCTAAGCTACTTAGTTAAACCACTCCGTTTCGGTATGGAGTCTTCTTTGGTACACACCTGCCATTAACCAAAGTGGAGTTATTTAACATTAAATAAAGGTCAGCAGTTCTGGGACGGTTTTCTTGACATTTACATCCTTTAGCTAAAGAGTTTGTTTGTAGAGATGTTGCAAATTACCAAGGATCAACAGTAAATAACCAACAGGAAGTTCTGGTCTACATGTTTCTTCTACTCTCCATGTGTCTTTCAACCATTAAGGATAATGGTTGAAAGACACAAACCTTTTCTTCCAAAACAAAAGGGGGGATTTTGACCAGACAAAAATCACCTAAACCCTTGAGGAAGAATGTGCTGCTACATTATGTAGAAACCCAACTTGAACTTTAGGCTAACTTGGGAACAAACACAAAAACTGCACATCAGTTACAAGAATACAAAATCCACTGTGAAATGTGGTGGTGGCAGCATCATGAACTGGTAATGTTTTGTTCAGATGGAAAAAGATTTTCTCCAGGTGGATAAAAATCAGAAACATTTGTAAAGAACTAAAATCTTTAGGTATTTGCTAGAAAGCTGAACATGAATTCACCTAACTTTGCAGAATAAGATTGAACGATAAAATTGGAGAAAAAGGTGAAGGAGCAAGCAGGTCGCTGCAGCTTCTACATGTTGGAAAAAAGCTTTTTTTTTTAACCCAGGTTGGTGGAGTTTTTATTCCCACTGCATATTTAAAGCAGTCAGAAGTGTGATTTCGTTATTGCTCCAGTCGTCCAACCATTGTGCAGCACACTTCTAAGGGATATGGTGTAGTGCTGACGTCCCTCTTCTCGTTAACTTCCCCGCTGCACCGCATCCTGCTGGCTGCAGAGGTTTAGAGCTGCGATCGCAGCTTCTCTCACGTCGTTGTTTGGATCATTGCACGCGACTCTGAGAAGAGAGCTGTACACGTCTTCATCCAACACCGACACGACACCGTCAACATTTACCAGGTTTCCCAGAGCCGCACAGCAGTGACGCCGCGTGACGGCGTCGCGGTCCGAGAGCAGACAGGTCAGCGAGGTCGCTGACCTCTGAGCTTCGTCTGTCCACCGTCTCTGCTCATCTGCATCAAACATCTGCTCCGTCACCGCGTCGCCAGCTGCTTCGACAGGTGAATGCGCTTGTTTACTGAGATTGTTCTCTTTGCCCCACCCTGAAGAGTCACTGCAGCTTCCTCCCATTTTAAACTTTGCTGCAATGTATCCCAGCCAGTTCCCCACCGCCCTGCAAGCCATCCGCCGCACCTGTGCGCAGGAGTCATTAAGAGAGTCTATCATCTGTCTGAAAATGTCAGCCTGCAGGTTACGTGCTTGATTAGCTCTGAATGGTTCCAAATTCCCCACAAACCTACATGTGGCAGCTCTGATCTGGTCGCACGGATGAGTCAGCGCCTGCTGCAGCGCTGCGGCCTCGACAGATATCCGAAGGGAAGCGGGATGAGAGGAGCAGCGGGCCACTTGGGACAAGAGATTCAGGAGCTCCACAGCACAGTCCCACAGCTCATCCTGCCGCAGCAAGTCAGAGAGCAGAGAGCTGGCAGTTCTGGTCACAGCAGTCGGATTTTTGGAGGGAAAGAGCTGGTTGCTCTGAGTTGACGAAAAAAAGCCAGAAGCACCTCCTCTGACGTGGGACACAGAGCGCTCAGAATCACACAACAGCAAACGGCTCAGCAGGGAGAGAGGCAGCTCCAGCTGAGAAGGAGGGAATGTCTGAATTACCTGCAAAGCCACAAAAAAAAAAAAATATCAGAGCACTTGTCACACATCCAACATTTGACAGCTCTGCCTTGCAAAGTACAAAGATGTTAAATTGTAAAGTATTGCTTCTCAGAGATGAGCACGGTGCAAGAGCCATTGTGTGTTGCATCAGACTTTTGTTTGACATTGAGGTCTTAATAGGAGCATGGGAAGGCCACTGACCTGCAGGAGGCTGGAAGCAACTTGACAGCTGTCATACACCTGCAGGACGCCGGCCATGGTGTGTGGCGGCAGGTCCAGAGCAAACGGAAAGCAGAGCAGGTGGCAGCTCAACGTGGACAGGGCATCGCAGCTCAGCTCCATGTCGGCGCTCCCACAGGGAGGCTTGGCTGATAAATGAGGACTGCAGGGTATAAATGATGCTGCTGTTAGCTCACAGTGCTGGAGCTCTGTGGATTTGTGACTTCTAATCCATAATGGTTAAATTAGGACAACACACTTTAGCAATTTTTACTGGGATTCAAAGTGACAAGCAAACACAACATAGTGCATTACTGTGAAGTGGAAGGAATTTTAAAAAATGACACCGTGGAGAAGTTTGTTATGTAAAACCAACATTTTTGAGCTTTATATCATGTTACAATGTTATTCCCTCATCAAAAACACACCTGTAGTGTTGCTTTGATTCTTTCTTACATGTTGGGAAATCCTTCAATCTCCCATGTCAACCATTCAGGTGTGCCTAAATGCTTGCTCATACAATACACCGCCTATTTGCCTTAAAGTCTGTGCCACACAGTTCCTCCAGACTAGCGGCAGCAGCAATTATGAAACACGTGGTAGAACTGCATGTCTGCCGAGCTTGACACAGGAACTACTTCTCAGTCTGACACTCCTAAGAATGGCGGTAAAACAGCATAATGTCGTGAAGACATGCTGAAGGCAGTGTCAGAAAGAGCATAAGCTTCTTAGCGCGGCGCTCTGGAAGAGTGCAGCAAATGTTATGGTCAGACAGCAGGGAAGTGGGGGAGTGTTGTCCAGTCAGATCGTCAATTCCCGAAACCACATATGCACAAAACAAACTGGTAATAGCGCACATGAGGTTAGTGTGACCCCACCGGATTGTGTACAGAGTAAAAAAACACTTGTGGAGTTCAAATGATCCCATTACTTAAGACTGCAGGAGAGTTAAAGAGATAGACTCCCAATTTAAAATGTATTTTTAATTATTTTTAACATATGCATCATTTTCATAACAACTGAAGGCAACATAGTTAGTTGATTGTGCCATTTTATAGCACAATCCGCCTAAAAACTGGCGGCACTTTTCATCCAAACGGAGCAAGAGACATTTTGCAAAGAAGAATGGGCAGAAATGACGGTTCTAAAAAGTTTTTGGCTCAGAGAAATAAACTCTACATCTTAATCTGAAAAAAAAAACATTTTTAAAAATGATGCATCATTTTCTTTCCACATCACGTTAATGCACTACTTGGTATTGGTCTATTATAAAAAGAAAATTTTGAAAAGTTGTAAGTGCTTTACACGGCGTTGTAAAACACTAACCAGTCGTTGCTCAGCAACCAGCAGAGCGTGTATACACATTGAGATGTTTTGTCAGAAAAAAGAGGAATGCATGAGTGTAGGTCCTTTGTGAAGATAAGCAGCGCAATAGACAGAAAGGAGTAAACTCCTGAAAAACGAAAGAAAAAAAAGGTCATTTTTGACATTTTCAATACTAAATGGAAAAAAAAAAAATAGTTTTGAGATTTGGGTTTTACCACTTGCTGAAAAGAAGTCCAGGTTCGGCGTTGGGCTTGCGAGCGAAGAACCAACTTTTTTCCACAAATCCAAGAACAAATGTGGATTTAACTTAGATGAGACTGATGCATTGTCATCCTGAGGAAAATAATAAATGAAACTCACAATGAGTAGAGATTTATTCCTGAAAATGTAGTATGTTTTGTCCAGCGCCTCACCTCAGACAACGCGTGTAGGAGTAAAGACAGGAGGCCATCATACAGTCCCCAACCAGGAGGCGGCAACACCAGAGGCTTAGAGTGCACAGAAACAAACATGTTATAAACAAGTGCAGGAAAGAATAGACTGTAATGAATGACGCATTGCTCGGTACCGAGGGATGCATTTTCAGCAGGGAAGTCAAATTCTCCACGTCAACAAAAACATCAACACCATGTAGAGTGAAGAGAGATAAAAGAGAAGCAGCAAGCGGCTAAAAAAAAAAACAACAACAGAGAAGAAGCATCAAAATCTAATCTGATTTAAAAGGGGCAGCTTGATCTCATAAAATATTGTCAGGAACACAAGTCATGGTCAAATCAATACAGATGAAGAAGACGTCGTACTTCCAAAGAACAAAAATGTGCTTATTGGACTGATTTAAGTGAATACTTACTGCCAGAGCAGTAAGATTTGACTGATTGATAATCGTCTCGAGCGGCTTAGCGAACTCTTCCAGTCTGCAGGGTGAAACCAGAGGAAGGTATGTAATAAATAGTCAGCCTGTAGTTGTGCTGTACAGTATTCAACAAAAAAGAAAGGAAGAAAACCTGGGCTCCTCTTCCACCCAACCACAATGCCTTTCCCAGTAGAACAGAATAAATTTAATAATTTCTCCAAGAGTAAGCACATTCCTCTGCTCCTGAAGAGAAAATACAAGAAAGTCAGCAGGTTTCTAGTAAACAAGAATTATTTTAGGTGTGCTTGTATTACAGAAAAGTGACCTTGATAAAATCAGAGTTTGAAACAGAATCTCTGATCAGCTCAAAGAAGGATTGTGGTAGTTTAAGTTCATGGCTGATGTGGTGAGACTTCTCGAGGTCAGGGGTCAGGATCAAGTTACGTAGGACCTTTAGCACATGCTCAATATGCTGCACATTTATAACACCAACACCTATCAGCTGAACAGAACAAGAGTAACCTTTAAGTTATTTTAGGACAGAATCATTAATTAATTGTGGAAACAAAATAAAATCACTTACCTGGACCTGAAATGCTGTAATGCTAGATTTAATTTGACATATGATGTCATTGTAGTTTATACGCTTCTTCTGCTGCTTGCTTAGGTCTGTTTCCTGGACAAGATTCTCCCGGTGCCTTTCGGTAGCAACATCCTGAAGGAAGAAGAAATTATTTTCTCAGGACAGTTGTCTCAATACTTTCTAAATCGCAGCAAAAGTACTTACATCCCTTGAACAGACATCGGCTTGGCTCAGTCGTTCACTTTCTATGATAACCTATTACATTAAATCCAAAACAAAATATAAATATATTGAAGTTTGTAGCTCACGTGTGACAAAATGTGAAAAGCTTAAAAAGTACAAATACTTTTGCAAATGCAGAGTGAAAGCTGAAAGTTGCTGACCTGCCTATGAAGTGCGGCTGGTCTGTCATTCCCTCTGAGCACGAGTCGCGGCCCGACCTCAACAGAGGGAAACTCCTGTTCATAGTCTCTGCTGATCTGACCCCTGATGAGGAAATGAGCAGAGTAACAGTATAATTCAGGTGTACAGGTTTCATTACTTTCTATGCTTCCTGAAACAAACCTTTGTTTTGATGTGGCGCGTGTTTTACTCTTCGGGTTCATGCTTTGATTGGCTGTCATGGCCAACTGGCCAGAAGCTGCAGGAACATCAATGCAGAGGGCTTTAGGCGACGCCATTACTGTAGCAGAATTCATCCTTTCACATCCTTCCTTCTTTTTCTGTTAAGCGACACCAAACAGCTTAAATGAGCATCTGAAAATGACCTCAAAAACTCTCAAATTTACCGCTAGCTAACTTTAGCACCGTCACTGCTAACCTCTCTCTTTTTGAGCTCCATCTCCTCCCTGGCCTTTCTCATTAATATGCTCTCTCCTGACGTCGGCACAGATTTTTCTGCCACTTGCTTCATCTTCATGGCCACCACGTCTGGGCTAGGTGTGACCGTCAGGGGGCTGAAGAGGTTTGTGTCTGACATCACTGCTATCGCCACAAAAACAAAGTTATTCAATTTAGAAATGTAAGCAATCTGAAATAACAGAGTCCTACAGACAACTATTTAAAGCTTTGGAAAATCTATTAAACTCATGGTCCAAAATATAAAGCTTGTTATCAACAAAAAGAAGTCAGTTTTTCTATTTGTTTTGGCAATATCTGTTGTAAGTATTTAACGAAGATAAAATCTACTCTTCCAAAACAAGCTTCTGCCTGCACAGTGAGAAAACACAGGGCAAAATATCAGTGGTGTTTCAAATATCTCTACAGTTGCCTCCTTCAAACTTTATGAATGAGATTGTGTAACATTTCAGACATATATGTGAATACTGCACGGATTTGAAAACAATTTAGCTTAATTTTTGTACCTCTTGTGATGACATCAATACAAAAAGACAAAGCAGAAATGTTATTCTTTGCTGTGTTTTTCAAGAATGTTGTATTGTCTAACAATAACCTGAGTTGGAAATTCTTACTTCAGTAGTCAGGTGTGTTTTAATGACTTGAATACATTTTTCTTGTAGAAGAGAAATCATCAGATATCATCTATAATGATACAAAAAATGTTTAAGGATTACCTAAAACACCATCAGCAACAAAGGAATGGTGCAGGAGGTCTGGCCATGACAAACGTTTCTGTGGGTCTTTAGTCAACAAACCTTTCAGGAAACTCTGTGAAAGGCACAAAAACGTATGTTTTTCTTTATGGCTGATCAGATTGTATTGGTTGGGATGTGTAACAACGAATCTGAAACTTAACATGCTGATTAAAATCTCTTTCCTCTGCTTGTCACACAGAACAGTTCGTTCAATCTACTTGACTTGACTGGAAACTTTAGGATGCTAAAGGGCTGTACTGTACCATGCAGCTGTCGCTCATCGTGTCCGGCCATTTGATCGGATCTTTCACAATGAGCTGCACCAAGTGGAAGATGGAGTTGGTGTAGAATGGTGGCACCCCCGTGTGGAGCTCATACAAAATGCAGCCCAGCGCCCACAGATCAGCGGTGTGGTCGTATGGCTTCTCCTCTACGATCTCAGGCGACATGTACAGCGGTGTTCCCTTGATGGAAGTCAGGACCAGGGTGGAGACGCTCATCGCTCTGGCAAACCTGTGGCAAGATTTTTGGGTAAATAAGAAGTTTGGAAATAGCTGCATTTAAACACTAAAAGACGAAACCTCACCCAAAGTCGCAGAGCTTCACCTCACCGCTTTTTCCAAGCAGGATATTTTGTGGTTTCATGTCACGGTGAAGGATGCGATGGGAGTGTAAATAATACAGAGCAGAGACCAGCTGGCAGGCAATCTCTCGCACCTTGGAAAATGTTGAGGAGTCAAATATGCATTTTGTACAATCAAGTGGAGAAAGTCATAGGCAAAACTAAAGTTTATGATCTGCATTATTATGGTTTTAATAATAGTTTTTATCAGATTACGACAGCATATTCTGTAGAAAGAATGTGCGTTCAGAATACAAAACTACAAACAGGGAAACCTAAAAAAGAAGTCACACAGGACAGACTTGCATCGTCCTTCAGGTAATCATGTGCTTTATATGTTTTATATCTCATTATTTCATACGTCAGAGTTAGGTAACAAAACAACCAAAAATAATAGTACAAGTAAGTATTCTATATAAATACAGCAAACAAACATTTTACTTTAAAGTATTCTATAGTAGTCTATAAAAAGTCTAAAGTGAATAGGTGTGGTTGGTTCTGCTGTTATTAGACAGTAGAACATTTTCTGGTCTGGGATAAGCCCCCACTGTGTGTGGGCCCTACCACTGCCTCTGGATCTCACACACGCCATGACTTTGAGCAATGAATACCTGGCTTTCTGGCAAGTTTCCATCATCCTCCAAAATCTGGAACAACTGGCCTTCTGCATACTCAGTTACAACCACAACCTATTACAACGAAACATTAGATTTTTGACAAGGCAAATGTTCTAGAAACTGCAAATTCTTACAAAGGTTATACTTTTTGATTCATTTTGCGTGTCTGCGTGTGTTTGTGTGCAAACAACAGCAAATTGAGCAGAGAGTTAAAAGTACCTCGGTTTCAGTCTCAAAACTGTCAAAGAGCTGGACTATATTTGGGTGCCGAAGATCTCTCATAATTTCTATTTCTCTCTTCAAACTTCGCAGCTCCTTTTCAGTCCGACCCACTTTCGGCATGAACTTTAGAGCTACGACCTAATGATGTAAACCAACAAAATGAATGAGACGGAGCGTCAAACAAACTTGGCAATAAAAAGTTCGGATAAAGGAAAATTTACCTTGCCTGTGAACTTTTTTCTCCCCTTATAAACTCGGCCGAACGAGCCCTCTCCCACCAGGTTCAGTACGTGATAAGAATCCATCTGAACCACCGCGGGCTAACGGTCGAGCCGAAACAAACACTGCGATGATAATGTAGCTCCTATGTGAAAACACAAGTGGCAGTCAGCGTTATGAGCAAAACGTACAACTTACATAAAACAAGTTATTAAGACTAACGACGATGCTTTTTGTTACGTCTGGAGACTGACAAAGCCTAAAGTTAATGTTGAGTTGTGTTTCGAGTAACTGAAGAAACGGTTGTGTGGACCTACTTAACTGCCTAGCAATAAAAGTTATTATTTAACTCCTTTAATTTGGCTTTTCATGCGTAAACCTTTAGAAGTTATCATAGCTTGGACAAATTACGGCACCATATCAACAATAAATATATATTTTAAAATAATTTTACGACATAGTGAATAATTCAAATCCGGCATTTCTGTGGACAAAGAAATGGACGGGGGCCCTAAGCCTAGCAACAGCTGTTGCGTTCCTAGCAACAGGGCTTCTTCATGAGGAAAACAAAGCGCTCTGTGGCTTTGTTACAACGAAATCTGCAACCATCAGAGGGCGCTGTTGGTTGTGAATGTGATCATCACCACTTTCACTGTCGTCAGAACGAAACAGAACAAAATCTTTCAACACACTTGACTCAAATAATCAGATCATTAGCGGGACTCTGGAGAACTTGACTGGATACTGAATATGTAATTAAATAAAATGAAGATAATAAAATAATAGTAAACCTATAAAACCCTCAAGGGGAATTAGAAAAAGCTAAATTAGAAAAGTTATATAGAAAATCAAATCTAGCCTCCATCTGCATTTTTTTCTAATAAGAAATTATATATTGAAATTCTCCATGATGATTAAGTTTTTCTTAGTTTTTAATGTAGTTTTACCATTTCTAATGTAAGGGTCTGCTTTAACCACAGTCAAACACTCTGGAATGGACTGAATAAAAAATATTATACATAAAGTGATTGAATGACTGATAACAGTTTTATTATTCTGTAATGGTCATATTATTAATTGCTTTAAAATTGCAGCAGGCCTGCTCGTGTACCTATCTTCTTTCGCCCAGCCTCCCTTTGTGCCAACTGCAACGTGGATTTAGCAAAAACCGAAGAGCATCTATTTACTCAGCTATTCGCTAGAGGGCGCAAGTGTTTTATCCGAACAACAAGCGCGTCCTGGCTTTTGCTGTTAGTGATACGTACCATATTCATTTCCCTATAATTTATGCTGCCAACTGACAAATTCTCAAAGAATCAAGTTACAACAGTAGATTTGTGATGCTTTGCATGTTTAGACAAGATCTTTTTTAAATTTGTCTCTTTTCCCACCCGGAACAAATGTGTCACACCCCTTCTAGATAAGTATATAGAATCAGTTCTGTTTATTTACGTAGCATCAATTCACCGCAATTGTCATTTCAAGGTAGGTCTATGTAATTTCCAGTTATATATATTCAATTCAGTTTAAAGGATATCCAAATCGGTCCAGAACAATTAAGTGTAATCTAACTTTAGTCAACAAAAGAAGGTCGTTACACAGTTGTGAGGAACTGCAGATGAAGTCCTCATCTGAACTGTGCATCCTATGAGCGCCTCCAGAGACTGCCCCCGGTAAAGGAGAGATTGTGTGTCCATATTTTAACATATGACAGAACTGCTCCGTCCTCAGAAAGCACCGGTCGCCTCAGCGCTTACAGGTGGAACATGAAAATGGACCATGACCGGGAGGAGTTTACTCTGAGTGAACTTGTACGACCGGTGGCATTGTGTTAAGAGCCCTGCGCTTTGGATAATGCTCTTCACCCTTATCTGTGCACTTTTCCGCTTCCGCTGAGATCTTACATTCAGCTTAGTTTTCTTTGCTCTGTTGGTCATAGCGTTCCTCACTTGATGCAAACATCGACATGTTTGTCAGGACAGTTTTTCTCCTCCACTTTGTCAAATTTATTCGATGCATGGAAAGTGAGATTTGCTTTCCGATTAAGCTGGATGACGACAGGGGAGATCTTAACAACGACTTGGATATCAGTGTTAGAAAGCATGTCATGAAGATACAAGCTTTCCAGCAAGAATTAGTGATCGATTTACAGCAAGATTCAGATTTCATTGCTCCCTCCATCTCCATCCAAGACGGGTTTTGGTTCTCCAACACTGATGTCAGCACTGACTTGAGAGGGTGTTTTTACTCTGGATATGTGAACGGCGACAGAGGTTCATATGCTGCTTTAAGCCTCTGCAAGGGTTTGAATGGCGCCTTTGGCTTCCAGGGTTGGGAATATTTCATCCGCCCGGTGCGCAATGACACCCGGAGCGCACAAGACGCGCACATCGTCCGACGCAGACCCAGCAACGACCTCAAGCAGAACTCCACTTCCAGGTGCGCAGTGGAGAGCGATCTGAGCCCCTTAGACGCGCAATCCCTGCAGAAATATAAGCAGATGACGGACCTCAATAATGTGACCGAAACGATGCTGAAGAAGATGGGCAGAGCTAAAAGGTTCGCGTCTGTCCCCCGGTACGTGGAGACGCTGGTGGCTGCGGACGAGTCCATGCTGAGCTTCCATGGGGATGACCTGAAGCACTACCTCTTGACGCTGATGTCGGTCGCAGCGAGGCTGTACAGGCACCCCAGCATCCTCAACTCCATCAGCATTACAGTGGTGAAGATCGTGATTATATCCGAGGAGGACAAAGGTCCCAAAGTCTCCGGGAACGCAGCCATGACGCTGCGTAACTTTTGCACTTGGCAAAAGAAGATGAACAAACACAACGACAAGCACCCGGACTACTGGGATACAGCGATTCTCTTTACTAGACAGGTAAGATAACATAGTTCACAATAAGGCGAGAAAAACTATTTACACCCTAGAGCCTTTCTTCAACATATATACAACCACAAGCTTATATTGTTTTGGAATCTGATAACGTTAGACCAAAACAAGATGTTTATTTGTAGATTAAAATGATATAAAGTAAGAAAAACACATTATTGGAAAGAAACTATTTTTAAAAAACTATCGAAACTATTACATGCTATGTATTTATGCCTCTTTAGTCTGTTATCCCTAAATAAAATGGAATGTATTACCAAGAAACACAGTAGCAAAGTGCTATGCACACACTGCACATTGCCCTGAACACATAATCACCATGGTAACACTTGGTGGTAGCAGCATGATCCTGTGGAGATGTTTCCTTTAAGCAGGAGCAGAAAATCTTGTCAGAGTTGATGGGAAGATGGACTGACCTAGATTCAGATGAATTCAGAAAAAAAATATGCCAGAGGCTGCAAAAGTCCTTCAGAAAGAGGAGGAGATTAATCTTCCTGCGCTTCAATGATCCTAAACAACCAGAGCTACAATGAAGAGCTCTTAGATGGACTCATATTCATGTGTTATGTGGCCTAATCAAATCCCAGGCCAAAATCCATTTGTGAATCTGTAGCAGCACTTGGAAAATGTATGTACACGGACGCCCTACGTCTAATTTGCCTACGCTCAAGTTATTTTGTGAAGAAGAAAGGACAGACAAGTAAAGACATACACCAACAGACCTGAAGCTGCAAGATGCCAAATGGTGGCTCTATGAAGTATCGACTCTAAATGGCTAAAAACAAAAACGCATACCTAATTTTTCAGATTTAAACGAAAACAAAAGAATGTATGCACACAGGCATATTTCACATACATGGTGGTCTTCCTGTCAAAATCAGTCTTGTCGGTTTTTTGGTCAGCTCTGAAACATAATTCCCATCTTTGTGGAAAACCTCAACACAACTAGTGTTACAACACTGATGTAAACCTCATAGAACAAACACTATGTAGGTATAAATTTTAAACCATATATAACAAGCTTTCTAGACTGAGACATCATGACAGACACTTTGCCATGCTGTCATGGCCTCCAGTCCTGCAACTTTTAGATGTGCCTCTGCTGCACCACACCTGAACAGAATAATTAGGTCATTAGCAAGGCTGGGAGAACTGATCTACACAAGGAGGAGGTCATTAAGCCATTTCATTCCAGTGTTTTGTACCTGTGGCACATCTAAAAACTGCAGGACAGCGGCCCTCGAGGACTGGAGTTTGACACCCCTGATTTAAAGTAAAACAGGATTCATCCAAAAGCAGGTCCATCCAGAATAAAAAGAAAAATGCAATATAAGGTGTTGAATTACTTTTGGCCACTTCTACTGTGAGCTTTGGTATAGTTCTGACTTTTGCCAAACATTAAACGTCAGTGTCCTCTGGGATGCACTTGTTGGAAGCATCTTGCTTCGTTCAGCCCTTCCCATTCTCCTCCAGCCCTCCTCCAGCTGGGGTTTTTCCAGCCCTGCCCACCATCCTGCCTGCACCTCATTAAACCGGCCCCTGAAGGGAGGACTGAATCGGTTAGGGAACTGATCAGAGTCGCATCCTTCAGCGTATTTGCCCCAGCTGCTTGCTCCGAGCCAGGAACAAGCAACTCTGCACAGCTGCAGACAGCTCACACAGTTGGATCTTTACAACACACCATTGCATCTGACATAAACTTCCTCTCGCATTCATTATCTGTGCTGTGTTGATTCTGCACCACATTCCCTCAGTCTCCAGAGCACGGAACTCAAAAAGGTTGCACTTAGGTATTTCATAAAATCCGGATTGTTTTGGCTCCGCAGCTGACATTACAAACTACAGAGCCAGTTCAGATGACCCTAATAAACTGCACAGGGCCGGCCCACGATGAGTAATGTGGATACAATTTGCTATATAAAGCAGGAAGGCAGGCGACAAGGGATTCCAGCTCTGTTGCAGCAAGCATGTCTTTCAGTGACCTCATCTGCTTTAATCAAGGACTGTTACAAGCACAAAAAACAGCATTTACAAGAAATTTCTTATACAAACCATTAACAGCAACTTAAATGTTCAGAAATTGAACACAATTGTTACAGCATGCATGGCCAAGACCTACAGTATGCACAAAACCTGCTTAAAATGATTCAGCTCAAACAAAACTTTAGGTTTTAATAAAAAATAGATCAATATTCTTGTACATTTTGTGACCAAAAGAAAGCAATATAAGTTTTCAATTTGGTTAGCTTTTATACAATCAAATCAATCAGAAGGACAGTTTTAAAAAGTCTTACCAAATATGATCAGGAATTGGTTGTAACTTAACATGTTTTACCATTTAAGGCATGGAAGCAGGACATTTCTAATTCAGTTCTAGCTTCTCTGTCACATTCCAACCACAAACTTGAATGTATTTCATTGGGATTTTATTTCACAGAGCAACAAAAAAAGCAGCAAACATTTGCAAAGAGGAAAGAAAATATTTTGTTCTTTTGCACTTTGAGTAACTCGAATTGTTTCCATGGTTCTCTTCAAAATAACTCAAAGGACTGTCAGATTAGATGGAGAACATCTGTGCACATCAGTTCTTAGCTTAAAAACTGAAGTCAGAATTACCTTGGGAAAAGTCAGAGGTTTCTAATGGAAAATCCAATATAATTGCATGCAGTTATATTGGAAAAGTTGATATACTTTTCAGTCATCTTGTATCTTGTCAGATCTTTCACATATTCTTTATTTAACATTTTGTTACAATGTTTGAAAGTAGAAAATGCTGAAGAATACATTGTAAATGCTTTGTTCCAGTAATATGAGTCAGACTGGTCACCAAATCTCATGTTTAAGCAAATCATCTTTCTGTCTACTGGGGCTTATTAACTGACAATTATGCACAAATTTTCTATTTTTCCTGCAAATAATTTGGCCTCCCCCGAGTAACAGGAAAGACTGCCCCAAAGGGTGTATCACAGTTTGACATCTGTGGGTCAAACTATTTCATTGTAGCTTTCTTCCAGAATTCCCCTGTATTTAACTTCATCCTTTTTCCCATCACCAGCTTCCCTCTCCTGCTGGAAAAGAGCTTCCCCACAGCATGGCTTTTGTCAGTCAAATCTGAAAAACATTAATCATTTTGCACATTTTGCATCTCATGTGGTACCTGGTTTTGTTTTGTCACCTACAATCCCAACAAAACATACTCATGTTTGAGGCATGAATATTTTTTCAAGATACTGAACAGAATTTGGGAAATTGGCTACTTCCCCTCCCAAGAGACTAAGAAAATTTGGAGGTTTAGCTTTAGATACCCTACAATTGAGTTTTTCCATATATCTTCTTTCGCAAGGGGAACATTTGGAGCATCTTCTGTTGATCCATGTCAGTGTTGACTGTAAGGTTTAGTCAGTGTGTTTTTTATTGTTTACCGTAACATTTATTTGGTATTAAAGTCTCTTCCATTGTGTGCTGTTAACTAACCGACAGAGTAATTTTGTAGATTTTATGAAGACCAACTTGATGTTGTCCAGAGGCAACTGTGGTTTGGGCTTAAACCCTGCTAATGGCCTGATTACAGTTAAATGAATGTTGCAAAATTGCTCATGTCATTATACTACACTGTCTGATTACTGCACAAAAGCAGCCAAGAGGTCAAATCAAACCATAAATTTGTGGTTTTTCCCCTGGGAGAGGTATTGCATTGTAGCTAATAGCTTATGGTATTTTATTTTATTGCCTCTTAGAATGGCTGAGGGAGAAAGCACCCCGACAAAGTCCAAATCTATCTGTCCATCTCCCATCACTTCAGAACAAGAAAGCATTGAAGTGCATTACCTAAAAATGCCAACAGAGCCACATAATCTGCAAAAACAAACCAGATTATCTCCTCTACGGAAATTATGTCTAAAGATCCAGCATATGACCTACACAAACAGGACTGAAGACAAGGAATAGCCCTGACGTAATCCAACCCGCACATTTGGAATAATCCCAACTTTTTGTAGAGAATGTGAATACAGCTTCTGCTTTGGTTATACGAGGACCAGTTAGCTTTTAAAAACATTTAATAAGTTCTGAAACAGCCCCACAAAAACATAACCCCTCTCCAAATTCACAAAACTTACATAGACTGGACAATCAAACTTTCTTGATCCTGTCAGCGGCTCCACATGTTTATTTCCTAATATGGCACAAAAAAGGAAGAAACTGTGATCATTAAGAGAGGAATCAAAAGCTTTAGCATATTTCTAGTTTGAGGTGTTTGTTTCTGAATACAAAAAAAAGAAAAGCTCTACACCAGTGGGGCGAATTAAGTCATAGCAAAGAACTAACTCCCTAATATGGCAATTTCTTCTCTCCTGCTATGTTATTTCTTATTCTTCTACTTAGCCTGTCCAAATTTTCACATGTCAACAATACACATTAGCACATCTGGACTAGATTTTTACAGGCCAACAACTGTGGTTTCTGCGGTTTACTTTTGGAAATATTTGTCATAGCACTCAATGTCTTCACTTGGCACCGGGTTTTATGTTCGCATTTAGCTCACCCCAGGATTTTCAGGGCTGGACGTGGTCAGACAGTGAGTATGCCGGCTGCCATAGGAGTTTAGTGTTTGTGAGAAGTTCATAGGGTTAGAGGCCTCTTTCAGCTCCAGGCAGATGGGCAGTTGTTTGTGGCAACCAGTGCTGAAAAAAAGTCCTGTGATTACGGGGTTCAGGTTGAAACGGACACAAAGTCAAGTATTGGGTTTTAAAACTTCAGCAATGGAGAAATGGGTCAATTGGAAACAGCTCTGGCATGGAAATATTATAGGTTGGGACAGTTACCTCATAGAAGACGGTGTGCTCTAAACACTGTTTCTCACTAGGAAGATTTAAAGACTGGGTGGTGAAAGGCAATACTGAGCATTACTGGGTCTTTTCCAAGTCTCCAGAGCACAGCTCCTTACAGAGACCATTAAAAAAAACTAAATCATATTTAATATTCCCACTTTTTGAATAACATCATTCTTCTTTAAGTGTAATGGCATTATACTCAGTCATGACATTTCTTTAGGTCTGTCAGCCGTGTGGTATCACTGCAAAGTCAGGCTTAGCTGCAAATTTAGAGCCTTCAGCCAAGAAGTCTGCTTCTGATATGAAATTAAACAGAAATCTCTGAAAAGATACTCACATTTCGATTTAAAACACGTGTTTCTATAATCAGAGGAATCATCTTCAATGAAATTACAGCAACGTATCTTATAATAGCTGAGATTATGTTTTTTTCTGACAATTTATCTTAAGTGATAAAGGTTGGAAGGCCTCCTTGCCATCATCCTAATCTCTCTACAGGGTTCAAGTTAATGTTAATATTAACTCCAGGCAGAAGAAACATGGTGCCAAAATTAAGAGATTACTGCAGTATGAATAATTTTGATCTCAACAGTACTTGCTGATATAAAGTTTTGACTTTGGCTCTTCAGTCCTGTGTGGGGTTCCACATTTTATATTCAGTTTCTTCCACTTCACAGCAAATTGTTCCAGGGTTTAAATAAACTGACAGTAATCCAACATGGCACTCGACATTGTGGTGGATTGTTGTCCCAAAATGATTTTGAAATTCTATCGCCTATATTTTTCTGGTATGTAGTGTCCTTTTCATAATTTTGGCTCAAACATTTTGTTCTAGTTGTTTTCAAACATGGACTGATGATTGGCAACAGCGCCATAAGATGTATCATCTGATAATCTGTAGCCATGTTTTCATACCAATTTTGCTTCTTCAAACTGAATTTATGCCTTAATGTTCCAAGAAATATTATTTAAAGTGCGACAGGCGCAGCCTTTTTAAAATCCAATGTTTATACCTTAATTACACAGTAACCATCTGGCAAGCCATGCTGCTATTCCTTTGGAAGCATATTTCCTACAACTGAGCCAAGCATCGTATTTCCTTCTCATTTCAGCTTTGCTTCTCATGCTGCATTTTTGGTACAGCATTAGAAGGAAAATAATAATAACTCATGGGGTTCCACTTCTGACATTATTCCTTAGCTCCTGATTGTTTACAACAGGTTTCCAGTGTGTCTACGTGGCCGAAAAATCTGCTAATGCAAGCGATTCTCTCGCTTGGCTTGTGTTCGCCCCCTGCCCTGCTCAGATGTGTTGCTGTTTTAATGCAGGATCTTTGTGGAGCCTCCACCTGCGACACTCTTGGCATGGCAGACGTTGGCACCATGTGCGACCCGAAGAGGAGCTGCTCTGTCATCGAAGACGACGGCCTCCCCTCGGCCTTCACCACCGCTCATGAGCTCGGTAATACCCAGTTCTGACATGGCTTCATCCAAAACACACATTTGTTGTTGTGCATGTATATTCAGAAGATTTTGTCCTCCAGAAATGATTGATATCTGTTGAAGTTAATCACAATTTGTCGCATTACAGCCACATATTTGATTGGGGTTTTATCTGATAGACCAACACAAGCTGCTGTATAGTTATGAAATAAACAACATATTAGATAATACTCTGAAAATGTGGCATGCATTTCCATTCAGTCCCTTTACTCTGATACCCCTAAATCAAATGCAGTGTGACTAATTTCCTTTTAATTAGAAAATCAGTCTACCTGTGTAGGATTTAGTTTTTAATTTATTAATCCAGCTGTTCTATAAAGGTATCAGAGAACATTAGTAAACATGTTAGAGAGAAAGTTGTAGAAGAAGAAGTTGTTCTGAGTCAATGACAATTTTTTTTTTTTTTTACTTTTTAACCTATTAGCAAAAATAACACTGCAGATCAAACTAAAGACAACTTTCCCCAATGGGAAACGCGGCGGTGTCAGCATCATGTTGTGTGGATTTTTCTCAGCCGCTGGGATCGTGTAGCTAATCAGAGTAGATGGGAAGATAGATGGAGCTTCACGGCAGTACTGGAAGAAAACCAGTTAGAAGCTGCATAAAACTTGGGACTGAAGTTTATATTCACCTCCCAGCAGAGCAGCAATCCTAAACATTCCAGCTCACAATTATGCATTGCTTTGTGCTGCTTTATGTCATAAAACTCTAATTAAATACACGGATGTATGTGGTTGTGACATGACAAAATGTAAAGACCTCTAATTGACCTGAATACTTTTGAAAGACACTTTATATAATAGAGATATCTGACATGTGTTCAACAGGCCATGTGTTCAACATGCCACATGACAATGTGAAGGCCTGTGAAGATGTGTTTGGAAAGCTGCAGGAAAACCACATGATGTCCCCTACGCTTATTCAGATCAACCGCACCAGTCCCTGGTCTCCTTGCAGTGCTGCCATCATCACCGAGTTTCTGGACAGTGGGCATGGTGAGTTATTGATCATATTTCTAATATCTTGAAATGTTAATGTGTTTGAATTGAACCACATTACGATTTGATCTTTGGGTATGTGAGTGAAAATAAAAGCTCTTGACTTTTTCTTGTGCTTTTCCTCCAGACAACAGGAGTTTTTATTAAACAAACATCAGACCTTGGGTTTCTAGTCTTGCATCAGCCAAACCTTTTCTATTACTGAGCTCAGAGGAAAATTGCAAAAAAAAAAAAAAAAAAGCAATTCATACATTTGGGATGCAGATTGTTTGCCAACCAGGCCAAACCACAGGACCCAGCCTTAGAGCAACGCAAAACTTATTTCAAAACTGCACCCACATGTGTCCCAAATTACAGGATTTGGCTTTGCGAGAGCCACCACTGTGGTTTGGAGACGAGATGGCTCTGCCCAGTGCTTCCCATGCAGGTTCACTACAAACAGGCAAACATCTTTTGTTTTTCTTCACCTCCGTTTTTGAAATGAAAATACTACAATATAAATTTGCGAGAAAGGCTAACAATCATTCTTAACACAACCAAAAGCATTGTCTTTTATTTCAGGACATTGTTACAACCCGTTCTCCTAACACTGACTTTTAATAGCTGTTGCCACAAATGGCTGGATGTTTCCAGAATAATGCTACCTGCTCATCTCGCTACACAGATATTGTTTTCTTTGACTGCTCTTCAGAGGGAGATTAGGAAGGAAGAGGAGCGGTTCAGTTTATTGGGTGTAGAGTGAGTGTATATATAGCTGTTAGCCATCAGCTAATTTGTCTGGCTTCTCTGCCAAATTTGCTGTGAAATGGAATGAAACAAATATACCACCAGCTGCTGCGTATCCATTTAGCTTTATAGCAGGAATGCAACAGCAGTTCAGAGTCAGACACTGTTTTTTTCCCCCTCTGCACATAAGTGCTTTTGGATGCAAAGATTGCCCACAAGGAGAAGTTGTGGACGATTGCAAGGAATCAAAACCACCTTCTTAAAGTACCTCATTACTTGGAAAGTTCTCGTGTGCCATCTGTATCTAGTGGTAACAGTGCTTTAATCTTTGCATAATTTACAAGCTGCCTTTAATTTTAAACCAGTATCACAAAAAAGTCTAACCATGTTTGGTCAAAATGTTTCTGCATGTTCAGCAACAAGGGTGGGCTGGTGGGTTTTTAGGGGAACTTATGGATGTGCTGGAGTCAAGATGGCTGTAGAGTGTGGGATATATGTGAATGACGTGTATCCCACAAGGTGCCATTCCCCCCAACAAAGCAAAAAAAACAACAAAACAAAACAAAAGAAACACTGAGCAATTATTACAGGGATAATAAGTATGGATCACATTGTTTTCTACATTTTTTTGTTAAAAATTTACTGACATCTGCAAAGTTTTGTAGTAGAAGGTTCAGAAACCATTGATATTTGGCAGGAATTGAAAATTAAAGAGGCAAAATACTTTCACTACATTAGCAGGACTTGATGTTATAACAATAAAGTTGACCAAAGTTCAAAAGTAGATATTGAGCATGGCTAAAGCAGTGCTAGGCTCAAAATAAAACATTTTAGTGTGTATTTTATATGACTGTCATTACTCTTTCGTCACAATCAGTCCCATCTCAGATTTGGACTTTAATGGGAACAGGGTGAGGACAAATGAAAGAAAGATGTGGGAAGATAACATGCACAATGATTTCACTGTTTTGTTTTAGCAGAGATGGAGTGAGCATGTTTTAAGATGACCTCTATGTGACTGACTTTTGGAATGTGTTTTAGGACTAATTTCTTTAATTTTTTTCTATGAAAAGTATGTTTGTGTGTGAACTGGAGAGAAAGCAAATCATTTAGGCAAAAAACCTGCCAGTGATAAACCTCACTGAAAAAAAGCATTGTATCAATTAAATATAACAAGATTTGTACAGTAAGACCTCATTACACCTGTACTAAAACATACTGCTTTGTGATAACAGCTGAGGAAACTTCAGTCCCATTATCTGTGAAAACAGCTTAAATTCATCAGCTTTTTTAAACTGGCCACACCAAATCCATTTTTATTAGTTAGGGATAAAAGACCATGACAATCCAAAGTATGCAAAGTTATTTAATTTGGATCCAGTAGTGCTTTCACTGTTTTATACTGTATTATTATTATGACCTAACATAGCAAGTCTGGCACAAACATGATACTCACTCTGCCATGTTTCATGATGAAGATAAAGTTCTGACCTTAACATGCAGTTTTTCAAAAAGTGATCTTGTTTGTTTGTTTAGCAAAGCTAGTAAAATTTTGTCCTACGTCATAAGATGTTTCTAAAATTGTCTCACTTATTTACTCTTACTAACTACCGAAGCTTCTGTCTTGTAGGGGATTGTTTGCTCGACCAGCCTCAGAAAACACTAGTTCTTCCAGATGTGCTGCCTGGTTCCTCCTACGATCTCGACCGTCAGTGTGAGCTCGCCTTCGGAGAAGGCTCCAAGCCATGCCCTTTCCTGCAGCCGCCATGCAGCCGACTGTGGTGCACAGGGAAGTCCAGCGGCCATCTGGTGTGCATGACTCGACATTTCCCCTGGGCAGACGGGACCCGCTGTGGTGACGGGCAGGTCTGCGATCGAGGCGTCTGCTCTGACAAACAGCTACAAACTGTGAAGGTATGACTGAAGGAAGGACTTACTAAGTCTCATCAGTAGACAACAGGGTGTGATTAATGGACATTATTCTTTCAGTTGGATGGTCGTTGGGGTAAGTGGGGTCCATTCGGTTCCTGTTCCCGCACATGTGGAAGCGGGGTCCAGCTGTCTAAACGAGAATGTAACAACCCAGCCCCTTCAAACGGGGGCAAATACTGCCAAGGAGTACGGGTCAAATATCGCTCCTGCAGCCTCAACCGCTGCCCTGAGACAGGTGGGAGTCACTCAAAGAAAATTTTAACAATGAAAGTCTGAATTGAAAACCCAGTCCCATGTTAGATACGCCCAACAGCAGCTTCATCTCTTCTTTTCTGTCCTCATCCATCTCTTTGTGTAGATAAGACGTATCGAGAAGAGCAGTGTGAGACCTCTGGCCAGACTTTCAGCAGTAGCCGTGTTGCCCAGTCTGTGGTGTGGGTGCCAAAATACTCCGGAGTTTCACCAAAGGACAGATGCAAACTCATCTGCAGAGCTAACGGGACTGGCTATTTCTATGTACTGTCTCCCAAAGTAAGCAGATGTTGGATTTACTCTTGTACTTTATTTTATTATTTTATTTTTTTAGATTAGTTTTCCTGTTGAACTAAATTTAGAACAAACTGAGCCTGTAGATAAAGTAACTCATGGGACAAGTAATAACTCAGGTTTTAATAAAAAAATATATTTATTTTAAGGGTCAGGATAAGTGCATTGTATTTCAAAACTATTTAAACTCTGAACTTTCTCTCATTTTGTCACGTGACCAGCATGTTTCACAATGGTGATCACAGTGATGTGCAATGTTGGTTTGGAGCCACTTAGTTTCCACATGGCTTTCCCTTCAACTCTTACAGAAAACTCGATTTCTGGAATAATATTTGTCCTATTAACAGATTCTACAACCTGAGCTGTGAATTTCTGCAGCTCCTCCACAGTTACCATCTGCCACTTGGCTGCTTCTCCGATTAATGCTCTCTTTTCTCAGCTGGATTTTTGTCTGTAAAAAAAATAAAAATACATCACTGCCTTCCACTTCCCTACCATTTATTGCCCTATCACATAAAATACAGTGTATAATTTTCAAGAAATCAGTTTTGACTTCGATAAAGTTTCGTTTGCAATTTTCTTTTGACAAAAAAAAAAAAAAATATGGTCATGATTGACTTGTAAAAGCAGCTAAGAGGGTAAAACATCCAAATAGTGTTTATGTACAGAGCCATCTTAACGTCGAGAGAAGTAAGGCAATGGAGGGATAACAGCTTGTCTCCATCAGACATCAGGGCGTCCGGTGAGCAGGAGCAGAAGTGGGTTCACTCCTCTCTCCAGCTCTGAGTCCTTGAAGGAATAAAGCTCTGAATTACCACTGGATATTTTACCCACAGAGACATGATATTAATGAAAATATACTCTTTTTTTCCCCAACAGCTAATCCGAAAGCATAAATTGGTGTGTTGGAGTCAGTTCAAAAAGGATTAGAGTTCACAATAATTAAAAAAATCGGGATAGAAATGTACATCATCCTAACAGATTTTCTTTTGTGAATGTTTCCACTTTGGAGTCCAAAACAGATTCATTACCTCAGCAGATGCTAAGCAGTGACTCCTCCTACTGCAGTTTTGTCAAGGTCTCCCTCAGTGGGTGAGAGTGGAAAAGAGGCTCCAAATGCAGAATTATAAGCTGAGATTTTCTGCAATAAAGCTATGACTCATAATTTTGTCACAGCAGTTGCACTTTATAACATACAGAGTTGTTACAAACTACGATAATTAGTAAAGGGGAGAGAAAAGAAGAATCAGCTCTGACCACTCACTGTATTTGCATGTTCTTCACAGTGTTCACGCTTTAAAACTGGATTATAATCACTTCAATGTTTGAGGAAGTTTGTAAGATTCACAGACATTTATATTAAATAAAACTTTGTGTAAAAGGGGCATAAATCTTCCACACAGATGAGCAGCATAATATATGAATAATTATGTAATAAGCCTATAACTGAAGTTATGTAAACTTTCACTGCAGTTTACCAGATAAGCATTTAATTGGCAAATGATTAAACAAAGTTGTCAGTGACCCACCAGACTGCTAGTTATTTTTACTTGTAAACACATATCAGTGGTTTAAAATGTGTTGCAGCTAACGCTAGTAATAGGTGCGAGATGTAAACTTGTATAACTGACTTACAAAGCTGAAAAAAAAATCCACTTATTTAAAAAGTTGGATTTTTAAATAATCCAACTTTTATTATTTAAAAAGTTAAATAATTTTCATTTTTAGTTTTAATTTCAAAACTCAAATGAAAGGTTCCTGCTCGATAAAAAAGTGCAACTTACGGCTTGGGGACTTTCTCTGGTTACATATGACATAGTTAATTTATCTGTACACTGGTAAATGCTGTGGAAACATAGGGGTTAATAATCTACCCTAGGAATGGTTGAAGTAGTGGAAACGTGTCTTAAGACTATTGTTTTTTAATGGAATAGGTTTTCTTGCTCTTATTGACATAAGAGTTGGACTTAACGTAGCTTATTAAGTATGGAAATTTGACCTTGATTTCTATTTGTATAATACAGGTTGTTGATGGGACTCCATGCTCGCCAGACTCCACAGGCGTTTGTGTCCAAGGGAAGTGCATCAAAGCTGGATGTGACAGAGTAATTGGCTCCACAAAGAAGTTTGATAAGTGTGGAGTCTGTGGAGGCGACAACAAGAGCTGCAAGAAGGTGTCGGGACTCTTCACCAAGCCTGTGTGAGTAAAACCAGTGACATCCCACTAAGGGATTCTTGTGCCTGCCTTTTTCCCCACTCTCACTTCAGCAGAACTTCATTAGCTTCACCCTTGACAAAAGCACTCATTGACTGTAAATGTTTTGGCATGCAGGCACGGCTACAACTTCGTTGTCGTGTTGCCAGTGGGTGCTGCCAATGTGGACATCCGTCAGCGAGGCTACAAGGGAATGATGGGTGATGACAACTACTTGGCAGTGAAGAACAGCAAGGGGCATTACCTTCTCAATGGGAATTATATTGTGTCCGCTGGCGAGAGAGACATCATTGTAAACAACAGCCTGTTGCGCTACAGCGGCACCACCGGCCTCTCCGAGACCCTGCATGCCGTGAATCCCCTAGGAGAGGCCTTGACTGTGGAAGTGCTGTGTGCAGGCAAGATAACACCTCCTCGCATACGCTACTCCTTTTACCTTCACCGTCAGACCAAGGAAGACAAAATGCTGAAGAAGGGGGAGCGTGCAAATTTGGAGAACAGCGTCCTGACAAAAGACGAAATGACGGAGGATGAGGAAGACAATCTTAAAAGCTCTTACAGCAAGATGAATGCTCTTGTCGGGAAATGGATATCTGCACCCTGGGAAGAGTGCTCGGTGTCCTGCGGCCGTGGTTTCCAGAGGAGGATGGTGCAGTGTCTAAAATCAGATGGCAAGCCAGGGCTGGACTGTGATTCTTCACAAAGACCCTCTGCCACCAGGGTTTGCGGAGACCCTTGTGCTGATTGGTATATTGGGCAGTGGTCCCCCTGCTCCAGAACCTGTGGGAAGGGCTTCAAGAGACGACCTCTCCACTGCAAAGACCACACTGGGCTTCTGCTCCCAAGGGATCTTTGCAAGGGCTTACGTAAACCTCAGGAGCTGGACTTCTGTAACCTAAGCACTTGTCAGTAACGTGAAACTATATATTAAAAAAATAATGTTAATAATAAATAAAATTCTGTGTTTCAAAGGAACCAAAACGAACCCTCTAGCTAGTATTACACCATATCTAGTGGTTTCAGCTGTTGCATCCTGCATTGTTGGACTGCTGGAGGATATTAATGGAGAGTGCTCAGAAGAAAAACAAGAACACGAAAGAGCAGCAGCCAAGGAATGAGTTCTGGCAGATCAGTTTCAATGACATCAGTTTGGCTTTCAAAAAAAATCACCTCGCTGTAGCTTGATGAAAGCTACTCAATTTGAAAGTCAAATCAAACATAGATCCCCTGCACTGCTAGTTGATACAGAACCTTTAAGCAATCAGCCTATTTTAACAGAGTGAGTCTGCAATCCATTTTATGTCACAATAGTTAAATTGCACAGATGTCAGAGTTTTAGCTATATCTCACAAACATTGGTGAAGTCAGCTGGGTGTCAAAAAAATCTGCAAAGTTATCTAAACTGACAGCTGGCAAACTTTTGATGTTTCCTGACAGTGTGTCTTCATTTTTTATTTTTTTTAACTCCTCCAGGGGGTCTTTTCGTGGGCTCTAGAGTCCCTTTTCATGAAGTAGGCTGACAGGAAAGGGGGAAGGAGAGGGGGGAAGACATGCGGTAAACGTCGCAGGGTCCGGGAGTCGAACCCGCGACGGCCGCGTCGAGGACTTGAGACCTCCAAATGTGGGTCGCGCTAACCACTATGCCACCACGGCACGCCCGACAGTGTCTTCATTTAATCATAAAATCATCATGAAATTCACAAAGTTATGCAGATACTGCTGTAGCAACAGTTATTTATTAGCAATATAATAATTATGTTTCCAGCTAAACAGAATCAGAAAAGGCGAATGACTGTCGACAGCATTGATAGGACACTTTATTTTTTCCACCAATTTAAAGGCAAATCTTCATTATGTGGTTAATTATGTTCCAATAATCTAAAATACTGGTTTGACATCAGTGCTCTGTTATTGCTCAATAAACCTTAAAAGGCTAATGTACTTCCATATCAAGTCTGTATTCTGCATACATGATTTTTCAAAATTGGATGTCTTCACAAAGAGATGCTGGTGACTGGAATTGACTAATTTTGAGCTTGACATGTCCCGATTTTCAATCGACCAGTCAAAAACTGAAAAAATGTTTTCTTTTTCCAACCAGCATAAGCACCGTGATAAACTCTGTAATGGTGTTAATGCTGTTAATGAGTGAAGGAGAATTAGGTTAGTCATTTCCAGTATTACTGAGGTGCTTAAAATTTTGTCACAGAGATTTTGAGAAGCAAACCAAGACAAAACTAAGATGTTTGCAGTTTATTTAGGCTCTGAAAGACCAAGATTTAAAACAGGTAGCAGTAAGGCCCAACCGCATACACCGGAGTATTATATTTATCCTTTATATATTATATTTATCTGATAGAACATGCTGCATTTGAAAATGTTTTTCTGGAAATCAGTTAGCCAAGCTAAAGATCTAAATTCTCTAGAATATGCACAATGAGACTAATGAGTTGGTTATTAATGCTAACCATGATAATTATTAGCAAAAAATGCTAAAGTGTGTAGTCATTTTGTCTTTGTTTTTAAATAGTCAAACTTGTTTTACAATGACTGCCCTTTTAGTGATGTCCACTAATGTTTAATAAAAGTCAGAGTAGAGTTGTAAAAAATATTTTTGCTGTTATTCTTCTACGTTTTAAAGAGACGTTGATTAAAAATCCATAACAGTATGCCATATCTCAAAAATCTCAAAACAAATTTTTATTTGTATCTCTTCAGATGATTCGTCTATTTGTGCATTGTTGTGACACTATCTAAAATATTATTAAATATTGAAGAAACCTTTGGGTCATTTCACCTCTCCACCAAATTTTAAGCTCTTTTTCTCTACTGATTGTGTTTGTCAAATATCATTTTAGAAAATTGGATAATTAGAGCAACTCTTGAAAACATATCTTCCTGATACAAATTAATAAATAAGAATTAAACCTCTCAATTTCCCTGACATAATACAAACTGGTTAACATTCACTCATGTATGAAAAATATGGACTTGTTGTGCAAAGCCTTTAATCTGCGACCCTCGTTTGACCTCCGCCTTTTGCCTTCGCTGTTCAATGTCATCACGTCCTAAAGCCTGTTACGTCAAGCCTGTCTGGAACAGATACCGCAAATAATTTAAGGTCAATAAAATAAAAAAACACAGAGGGAATGTTGTTATCCTTGTATATCTTTATTCCTGGCCCCAGAGTCTGAACTAACTTGTTCCTGAATGCTAGATGTAATCCTGCCATTTGTTATGTACTTATTTTTTTAAGAGGCCAGATTAAACAATATAAGATCCATCTCGCAATCAACTACAAAATGGATGTTATATTAGTGTTAGTCGTTTATATTTTTCTATGTTCTTAATCAGCTTTTGCACTTTGTACAGCAAAAGAAAACAATGACTTACATGAGCTGTACTGTATACTATGTATACATTTTCTCAGCTCTGTGCAAATTTTTTTTTTTTCACATGTATTTGTAATTGTTATTGACTTCTGCATATTTATTCCAAAATAAAGCAATTAAATGATATTTAAACTTTTCTCTCCTTTATTGATGTAAGAGGTGTAACATGCATTCTCTGACTGTAAAAACCCTGACAGACACTTTAGAGCAATGGCTACTGAACTCAGATTTGAGGCTCTCAGTAGGTTGTGATGAAACTTACATCTGAAAACAAAATTAATTTAAACTTGATTCCTTATGCAACATTTTAGCAAAAGAAAAAAAAGCACTAAAAGGAAGGATCAGAAACCACAGCTCTGTGTGTTGAAAGCTTTATGTTGGAAATTGAAATGAAGCTCAAGTTTAATGAACTATGAACTACTAATATGAACCTCTTCTGTATCAGTCTGTAATAAATCCCTTCTCTTCCAGGGAATGGAAGAGAACATTTAAAAAGATCAAGGTTTAATTTATTTGTCAATGGTACATCTGATTTTTTTCCAAATCATAACTTATGTAGACGTGTAATATATTTATACGTGTAACTAATATACATTTACATGTTCTTACTGATCAAAATAACACGTAAGGAACAAGAAGTCTACTTCTGGTCATACAAATAAAAGAGTCACTGTCAAATAAATGTTTAACAATAATATTATTCAATTGATTACTAGTGATGCCTCTTTGGAGGGAATCGAATGTTCAGAATTCATTCACTTCAACGAGCTGTTCGAAAGAACTATTCAAACGATCCATTTTTGAAAATATAAATTTTCTAAGAGCAAGCCATTTCATAAAAACAAAAACATGTATGTATGTTTTATAAAATATAAAATTTCAAAATAGAAATGTCAAATGCCCAGGAAGTTTTTTTTTTTTTTTTTTTTTTTACAAGATTGTGTGCATTAAAATTTAAAGCGAACTGTAGTTTGCCTAAAAAGTCTTGGTTCGGTTGAAGGAAATCCCAATGCTGTTCCAATGCACATGTGAATATCAAGAACATGTGAGCCCGCTTTAAAAGCAGGAAACGGACTGCAGCTCAGGGCATTCTGGGTAAATACAATCAAAACAAACACACGAGTCTCGCTCTGGCAGGAGAACTTTCATGTTTTTCTTCCAAAGACAACAAAATCTAAGATCTGATGCCACTCCATTTTGGTTTACATCTTGTGAAGAAGCATCTTCCTGGGTTCTTGAAGCAGCCCCGCCACAGTCGATGGGGGTTGTTGCCTAACAAAAGTTGCAATTTTGGCCTGAAGTTGACCAGAGCCTGTTGGACTATCCATCTTTAATTAGACTTTCATAAAAGCTTGGATAAAAAGATCTCCAGATTTTTATCTGGTCTTACGGAAAAGGGCAAAGGTTAGGAAGAAGTCTTCTCTCTTACATTTATTCATATCCAGTTCCATAAAAGGAGAATGCCACCTTCTTGCTCTCTGGGTTTGAACTCCTCGGCTATCAGGCATGACATCATGTTCAGTGTCTTATCTCTTCCTCAGCCTGTAGCCCCTCAGACTGTCCTGGGTCTGTCATATCTACTGGGTTGAGTGCAGCAGTTCTGTGTGGGTCGGTTTCTTTCCTGAAAGGCTGACAGGTCTAACCATCTCCAGCTGCGGCTCATTAAGGCTTATCAGGAACTAATGTAAAGACTGGCTGGGTGAGGGGAGGGGAGGGTCACCAGAAGATGATTTTGTAGAGTTCAGCATGAATATTGCAGAAAGGAGCACGAAAAAAGGAAGAAGTAATTTCAAGATTTGGATCTAGACATACTGGAATAAACCAAACGTTATCCATCATAGGAAAATCTATTTCAAGGATTTGTAATACCTCTCCTTGGGCTGCCACCTTATCGTGGTGGAGGGGTTTGAGTGCCCCAATGATCCTAGGAGCTATGCTGTCTGGAGCTTTATGCCCCTGGTAGGGTCACCAAGGCAGACAGGTCCTAGGTGAAGGACCAGAAAAAGCGCAGCCCGAAGACCCCAATGATGGATAAGAACTTCGGACTTAGTGTTCCCTCGCCAGGACGCGGGTCACCGCCTGGCTCCACCACTCTGGAGCCAGGCCTGGAGGGGGGGCACGATGGCGAGTGCCTGGTGGCCGGGCTTAGCCCGAAGAGGAAACATGTTCCCCCTCCCATGGACCCACCACCTATGAGATGGGCCAAAGGGGTCGGGTGCAATGTGAGATGGGTGGGGGTCGAGGGAGGGGACCCTGGCGGTCCGATTCTCAGTTGAAGAAGCTCGCTCTTGGGACGTGGAATGTCACCTTTCTGGTGGGGAAAGAGCCAGAGCTAGTGTGTGAGGTTGAGAGGTTCCGGCTAGAAATAGTTGGTCTCACCTCGACGCATGACTCTGGTTTTGGAACCAGTCTCCTTGAGAGGGGCTAGACATACTGTACTTCCACTCTGGAGTTGCCCACGGTGAGAGGCGTCAGGCAGGAGTGGGCATTCTTGTTGCACCCCATCTTGGGGTTTACCCCGGTGAACGAGAGGTTAGCCTCCCTCCACCTATAGGTGGGGGACGGGTCCTGACTGTTGTTTGTGCTTACGGGCTGAACAACAGTTAAGATTACCCACCCTTCTTTGAGTCCTTAGAAGGCGTACTGGAGAGTGCCCCTCCTGGGGACTCCCTTGTTCTGCTGGGGGACTTCAACGCTCGCGTGGGCAATGACAGTGAGACCTGGAGGGGCGTGGTTGGGAGGAACGGCCCCCCCGATCTGAACTTGAGTGGTGTTCTGTTGTTGGACTTCTGTGCTCATCACAGATTGTCCATAACGAACACCATGTTCAGGCATAAGGGTGTCCATATGTGCACTTGGCACCAGAACACCCTAGGCCGCAGTTCGATGATTGACTTTGTCATCATTTCATCAGATCTGCGGCAGTATGTCTTGGACACTCAGGTGAAGAGAGGTGCTGAGCGGAGCTGTCCACTGACCACTATCTGGTGGTGAGTCGGCTCCGGTGGTGGGGGAGAATGCCGGTCAGACCTCTGGTGGAATCCCCTGCAGCTCTCACTGGAGCGGTTTGCAGCTGAGTGTGAAGTGTGATGAGGATCAGTGCCTCCAAATCCGAGGCCATGGTCTGGAGCCGGAAAAGGGTAGAGTGCCTTTTCCGGGTCAGGGGGGGTGTCCTGCCCCAAGTGGAGGAGTTTAAGTATCTCGGGATCTTGTTCACGAATGAGGGAAGAAGGGAGCGGGAGATCGACAGGCGGATTGGCGAAGCGTCTGCTGGGAAGCGGGCGCTGTACCGGTCTGTCGTGGTGAAGAGAGAGTTGAGTCAAAATGCGAAGTTCTCAATTTACCAGTCAATCTACGTTCCCACCCTCATCTATGGTCATGAGCTTTGGGTCATGACCTAAAGAACGAGATCGCGGATACTAGCGGCAGAAATGGGTTTTCTCCGTAGGGTGTCTGGGCTCTTCCTTAGAGATAGGGTGAGAAGCTCAGTCATCCAGGAGGGACTCAGAGTAGAGTCGTTTCTCCTTCACATCGAGAGGAGCCAGTTGAGGTGGCTCGGGCATCTGGTCAGGATGCCTCCTGGACGCCTCCCTGGTGAGGAGGCCCCGGGAAGACTCGGGGCACGATGGAGGGACTATGACTCTCGGCTGGCCTGGGAACGCCTTGCGATTCCCCTGGAGGAGCTGGAACAAGTGGCTGGGGAGAGGGAAGTCTGGGCCTCCATTTTTAAGCTGCTACCCCCATGACCCAACCCCGGGTAAAGTGGAAGATGGATGGATGGATTTGTAATAACTCAAGGAATGAATGTTAAAAGTCTTTATTTCAACATCTAATAACCACGGTAGCTGTAGTTGTTTTTTTAAGCAAACTAAAAAAAATTGTCATTTTGACCCACAATCCTTATCAATTCCTCTTGGCTTTGATTGGTTGTTTTTGACTGAGAGCGGTGTATTTCTGCAGGTGGCAGTAGGACCACAGGGATGCAGAGGAACTCGACTTCTTCACAGATTATCTGCCTCATATCATACTGTCACTACACAGTGACAGTTTTATCAAATATTTTAAAACAATCCCATTGTGAGACATCACATTACAATTAACATAAAATCTTCCATTGCAACCACATCAACATTCCAACCATAAAATTAATAATCACTGTATATTTATTTAAGTGTGAAGCAATATTTACTTAGAATTGAAACTACAAAATAAGCAGTAAAGGATTGAAGTTATCCAGCCTTCTGAGTTGGAAAAAACTGTGTTTTTATGAAACCTCAAAGTCTGGCCCTGAACACACTAAATGAAAGCAATAACACTCTCCTTCACACATTGATTGGTTAGTCAGTCGGCTCAACCGAAATTAAAAAGAAAAGGTTAAAAATGTCACATATTTGAGGGCCACACAAACTGCAAGTGCATCTGGAAAGCTTTTTGTAGATAGATGTAAAAGAGCCGGCATTTTATTTAGTGATCAGTTAACTAAAACAAGAAAACAGCATTGATTACTGCAAGATTACTGCCATGCAACCTGCAGAATCAGACTGTTTTTGAAGGTTGAAGAGTGTTTCTCCATGATCAGCATAAGTCCTGCTCTTCCCTCCTCTTTCAAGAAGAAAACCTTCTCCAGTCCTGATGCCACCAGGAAGCAAAACAAGTGTGAGACTTTGAGAATACTAGTACTCATCTGTTAATTCCCCCATGAATTATCTGCTCCTGTTTGATTTCTACGCCAGTTACTTATACTATCATCTGCAAGAAAGTGTTGTAATAAAGCATGGGTGGCCAGCATACCTTGCAGCAATTCCCATGTAGCCCATAAAGTCTACTTTGCATTGCACAAGTTTCACAGTCAACATTTCAGTCATGCAACTGCAAGTATTTTCCACCGGTTGAGCAGCGATGTGAACTCATTCTCCCTGTCCATGTCTGTGACCAGTCCAAGAGTGCAGCTGTGAGCTGAAGTGGAAATGTTGAATTGTGCAATTTTCACATGACGTGTCTGACTGTCTGACTTTAAGAAATAGGTCTGTGAATCTGCGGGCGGTCTCATTTCAGACATTTTTTTGAATTAGTGAAAGAAAGCAGCCTTTCAAAAACAAAGAAAAAGAAAAGACTCTCAGGGGTTTGACCTAGATAAGAAAAGATAAGGAAAGAAACTGGAGCAGAGCCTGTGAAGTATTTATTTGTCTGACCAGTTGCCTTTCACCTGGATTTACACCCATCTCGGTGCAAGTGTGATGTGTTTGATTAGGCCAGATTGCCTTATCAGAGGAATGTATGGTTGAAAAAGTTTCTTGAATTTAGCTTTTAAGATGGGAGAAGAAAAAATGTATTCATTTAAATGTGATGAAAAATAAGTGCATACCCTTACTTTAACACGTTTTTATTTCAATTCTGGCATTGAGCATTCTTGGGTATACATTTGCCAGTTATAGAAAATTTGATTAACTCCTGACATTTGTATACTTTTGTTAAACCTAAAACTAACATATAACATGTCATGGGAAAAAAGACAGATCTTTTCTTAAGGTGCGCAGAAAGCGGCAGTTCTGTGTCAGAAAATTTTTATCATCTTTGTTGCCTCTTCCTTCCACTCCTCACCCTTGAATATTTTATATATTCAATATATAAAATGGAAAGCATAGCTGCAAATATTATACAGAAGAACTGTCACAAATCCGACGTTTAACAAAATTGCAAGAAGATATTCATAGATGGAAAAAGGTCATGAATGTGCTCTAGAAGAGCATATTTATGTGCAACAATAAATCCGGCCTTTTCCCACGGTTTCAAATTTTTATTTGTTACACCATGTTAAAGAAAAAAATTATAATTTCCATCCACTTCACAACTGTATGCTACTCAGTTTGGCCTACCACATAATGTAGCTATAAAATGTGACAAAATGTGAAGAAGTTCAAGAGATACAGATATTTTTTCAGTGGACTGTGTAGAAAAAAATCTTCCTCGGATGTGGAAGAAAGATATGTATATACTGAAAGTTTACAACTGAACAAGCAGACAAGGCTTTCAAGTAATTTATTTCATAAACAATACATCCCATTTTCTCATGTGTTATGCTCTCCACAGCTGTGAGGGCTTGGCATTTAATAACAAGCTTCATTTCATTTCCCGTTTAAATAAATATCCCGACACTCTAAATTCTTTTGCTTTTTCATGCTTCATCAATGACAATAAAGCAACCCACTGTGAAATATTGCAAACTTTTAAAAGGCTGAAAGAGTCTGCAAACGTTTAAAAGTGAAAAGCTCAGTTTTATTATTTTATTTGACTAATGATACATATTTTTTTCCGATCAGATGTAAGCATTTTATTTGTGGTTGAGTCGAACTGTCCACAAACCACAACAAATTTTAAAAACCATCAATAGCGTTTTGTATGTTGCTCTCATGATTAAAAACGGGTTCTTGTAAAGGCTCAACAAGCCCCGTTTTTCCAAATCTAAGTGGGAATGTGCTGAGCTCCGCAGAAACTGGACTGCCTGCAGAGTTGTGATGATAGACCTACAGCTGACCTCTGCTGAGGGAAAACTGCAACGCAGTGATTCAGCGCCTCGCAGCCGAGTTACCCTGTGTGACACTTCAGTGACACATTTGGGTTGCGAATGCCACGATGGCTTCATTAACCGCAAAACATTCGGTCTAAACACATAATTCACGCCTCTGCTGCTGAGTTCTGGTCTGGAAATATGCTTACTCATGTGAATGAATCCATCTGGCCTTTTAGTTGATACATTTGTTGAGAAACATCCTTGAAAAGGTCGCTTTTTAAGGAGTTGCAAGCATGCAGATAGTGTGTCCTCGTTATTCTGCTGTACGTCCGGCAAGTTTACCGGATTCAAGGAAGTTCTGGGCCTGTGCCTTATCTATCTATTAGTCACACTCTAAAGGCAGACATAAAGGCTGCGCTATGCACAGTTTGGAAAATCTCTGACTTGAATTTCACCATTTGCAGATGATTCAGTGTTTTTCATTGTAACTTCATCTGCTGTTGTCTTTCTACTCCTGCCGTTCTGAGGTCGTGTCAAGCGAGATACAGATGCTCACATAATATATTTTGGCCTTCATCTGTTTGTTCATGGGCTTCAAATGTCCAAACAGGACACAGGAGGTAGAATTAAAAGTCACAGTAAAATATATTTAACAAAAAGATCAGACGTGAGGAAAACGTCTATCTGGTCGGAGAAAATTGCACATATTCAGGCAACGACGGGGAAATTATTTGTCCTCTTTGGCGTTGAAAATTTCTGAAAAGAGACGGAGCAAATCATAGGAGATCGGTATATATTTCCATGTTACTTATACTTTCATTTTGGGACACTTCGAAATTTATTGACAAAGTCGCTACAAACAAGTTGTTTAAGTTTAAGTCAGAGAAATTGGCCCCTGGTATGTTTTATGAAATTATATCCATGCGACATCAATGTTTTGAGATTTGATTTCCTTTAAAATGTCTTGGAAACAAAACACAAAATCAACTGCAACTCTAAACTTCCCCCCTCAACAAGGTGATTTATTGACCTCTTTCTGAACCTTCACCTTTGGCTTTTAGATGATACATAAAGATTAAAAAGTAACATAGTAGGTTAAACATATCTGGATTTATTTTTACATCTTGTTTATATTGTGTAGAACATGCTCTTTAATCTGACTCACAATAACTTCATGGAAAAAAGCCGGCTGCCTTCCCATTTGGTGATATGAAAGGAGATAAACGCTCAACCTCGGGGTGAACTTTTCGTCTGGTATGTCAGTGTTTGGTAGGTTCACTGAGGACAGTCTTTTGGCCAGAGTTTAGTATGAGCCGATAGAGAAGAATAATTACCATTATCTTCCTTCTTAACTCAGCACTCAGGGTCAGTGACTGAATGAAAACCTTTATCAGCAGATTGCAAAATGCAGACATTAACTACAATTGCACTACACAGATACATACAGACAAAACAAATCAGATACTGCATTAACTCTACAATGGGCAACAATTAGGGGTTTAACTGTACACATAAATCATGATTCTTTAGGTAATTTAGTTTTGGAGTCACAATTTGACACAACGGGAAAAATAAATTGTTCCAACTGCTCTTTTTCACCCATTTTGAACAGAAAATATCCCTCACTCACACGCACACACACAAACAAACAAACAAGAAACCCTTGCCAGTCTGCTGACTCTTAGGTAGCAGACTTCCTCCTGGTACTAAAGTTCAATTCACACAGATAAAAACTGAATTCAGTTCATCACCGAAACTCCTAATTTAAGTCTAGAGCTCTAAACAGTGCTAGTTCAGATTAACATGATCATTTTCATGAGATACCTTTTCAAAAACAAAAGTCAGGCACAAGTAGATGACATCTTACATCACTTACACATTAGTTACATCAGCAAGTAAAACTTTCCAAATGGTGACCTGGTTTTATTCTCATTATCTTGTGCATTGAAGCGGAAATGGCAGTAAAGTTTCTCACTGCTTGTGACTCAGGAGAGACAAGGTGCGAGTCGATACAAAAAGATTCAAGTTGTTTTCAGCTGGAAGACTTGATGGCCCGTTTCCTCCTGCTGCATTTAATGCGATCAGCATGGAAAAGTCAATGCAGCTAGCAAAACAGCTACAAAAACTAGAGGATACTGCATTGCAATAGCATTTCCTTTTCTATATTAACATTTAAAATAAAGAAGGACGAACTTTTGATCAATAATCTATCTTCAGAAGCCAACAGTCTGACCACTCGGTGTCAGACAACCGGGTCTTCTCCTCTGGGACACGCACAGCACAGTACGCATGTAGTCGCACATCATACAACCTATTCTAGAGGAAAACTGCCAGAAACGTGACTTAATAGGCAGGAAGGGCCATCATACAGCATGTACAGCTGCTTGTTTCTAACTAATTTTAAATTTATAATGCAAACACTTTTCTTATAAAATATATTTAGTATTTTGAAGTAAGGGAAGAAGGAACGTAGAATTTCTAAGTGTGTTTTACCCTCCAATGTGCTATTTTTACCTCTTTCAATGGGGTCAAAACCATAATCATGTGGGTTGGTGGGGGGAATCCCCCTTTATTTCTCAACATGGTTCAGTGTATGATAAGTTTAAGTTGGAGCAGCTGTCTGTGGTTGAGAGACACCTATGGATTTCTTCAATTATAACACTGAGTTTAAAGTTTACAGAAACTAGAATTCTTATAAGCATGATGTTTTATGCACAATACTGAATATGCACTTGTCACGTTTTGCAGCCAGCTGAGCTACTTCTGTTTGTCTGAACAAAACAAAACTATAACGTTTTATTTGAGTTGCTCATCAAAAGGTTCAACTCTTGGGTTTCCATTTACCTAAATGATGTGGCTTCTCAGGTCCGAGTTTAAAGAAAGAGGTTAAACAGAACCATGTGTGTCTTTGGGAGAGGGGAAGTACCGCGACTGTGTGGGAGTGGGGTTGTTGGAAGGTTCTGACATTTATTGTTCACACTGTAATTTGGATCAAAAAGACAAACGTGGGCAAGTGAAAATATGGCATTAATCAAGAGTCCATAACACAACGATGAAGGTGCAGGATGGAACCTGGCTTGGGCTGCCATAAACTAAGTGTTTTGGGTGGTCTGTTTGTGTTGGGTATTTTTCTCAAACCATATCAAAGCAAGTTTGTTTTGCCTGTATTATGGGAATGAAAAGACAACAACAAGTTGGTTAAAAATGACATAGGCTAACCTTTCTTCCAAAATAACATTACATCTGTGTTTTGTTTTTTTCTCCAGGTTTCAGTCAGAAACCAGCGTTTTCAGTGGTATCCGAAGGGAATGGTGATTATCTGAGGAGGCCTTTTTCAGCCAAGGCAATATGTTGCTGTTCAAGAAATCAAGTCGTTGTTAACCTATTATTTAACATCAGGTTTTGGCCAAGCTGGGATCAGTCATGATCCTGGTCCACCCATTCCCCAGGCGTTAGAGTGTGTTGCTGATTTACCTCACTGAAAACAAGAACTCTGTTGAATGTCTTCTTATCTGCAAAATCTTGAAGGCGTGCTCACAGTGTTTACACAGCCCACATACTGATTAATTGATGCCATTAATACCATTTTATTGTAGCCCTGGCTATATGTTTATGGTCGGTGTCGGTGAAGGTAACATCTCACTCCAGCACGAAGTTTTGCAGCCTCTTACAGGTTTTCTTTTTCCAGGATTGCCCTGAAGTTAGCCCCATCCACCTTCACATCAACTCTGAATCACTTCATCTCTTCAGCAAAACATCTGATCAGGATGATGTGTGCTGTTAGTGTGTTTCACACCAGGAGTTTGAGGGACTAGAATCAAATCCACCCAGTATGAGCAGCAGGCAATAATTAACAGAAATAAATACTTGAAAACGTCCGTCTGTGAGTATTTACTCTGTACATTGTGTTTCGGTTGGTGTATTCAGTTACAGGAATAACAATAAACTAATTTATCAAACATGACTGTATACATAGGATATATTTTTATATTTTTACAGTGTCAGACTCTATCAAATGACACTAAAAATGTAAGAGTTGCACTTTTATTTGCAAATGGGTTTTCATTACAAAAATGTACTGCAACTGATGCTTATGTACGCACAATAATTGAATTATGACATCACCGTTTATATAATACTTAATTAGTATTTGAAAGTTAGTCTTCTCAAATTCTGAAAAGAACATTAATAATAAGTTTTAAGTAAAAAAAAGTGTTACAAATATGTGAAAGAAATTAAGATAATGTGAAAAAACAGAAATGTTTTATTTACATTTTCTATGTATATAAAAAACATATGGTTCAAATTTTAATTAACCAAATCGGAACAAGGCTAATTTATTGTCATGGTGATATTTTTAAGTGCATCATAAAAACACAGCATGTCATTATAACATTTTCTGGTTCTGGCCTTAAAACCTAATCTTTTAAATGAGCAGCCGAGAGCTCTAATTATAACTAATGATTTATGAACAACAGCAATCAAGGACAGACGGCCGCAAATTAAAAACTTCTGCTGCAAAACAGCCTGAAATTCATAGAAAATGAAAAATAAGGAAAATAAGGAACTAGCCTTCAGGCTTACACATGCATCTTGTTCAGCAGGCATCAGTAATCATCTGGCAGTGAGGTTTGTGAGTTCAGTCCCATTTTCCACCACAAATGTTAAACGTTCCTAAGGAAGGCATCGAGCCCCACTTTGCTTTTTGATCTGCAGATCTGAAAGAGAGTGGGCGAATGTTTATCAGCAAAAGTAGGATTTGAGCAAATTTCTAATTTATTCACAGACTAATAATTCATTTCCAGAATTTATGCATCTTTTTTCAAAAGGCGTATTTGTATGCCATCAAACGGAACTTCAAGAACATCAGAAACATCAATGCCACAGTTGTTTTTTACAATTATTATTACCAAAAACAGAAAAATTCATGAGTAAACTATCCATCCATCATCTGTAACAAAAAACTAGATTTCTTTACACAATTTTCTGTTAATTGTGGGAGGAACCCAGAGGAACCCAACCTCTGAATATAGTCTTAACCTTCCCATAGATGTAGCGCAATGCTCAAGAGGATCGCGGCAGATGTCACTGTCAGTCAGGAAAAAAGTGTGTGGATTTGACCTGTCAAATGATCAGTTCCCCAAACCACACAAAAACAAAAAAAGCAAAAACTTGTAATCACCCACGTGGAGTCAGTGCAACTCTGTCTCTTCAGACCGTGGAAGGGTTAAAAACTTGCAAGTGGAAACAAAGGATATTCAAATAATTAGTTCCAGCCTGTCACCCAGATCAACACCAGCCCCACACTAAAACGTTTATTAAATTTCCAACTTAACAGAGTGCTTCATCTTACATTATATGCTAGATCTCTGTATTTCTAGCATTAATTAAAAATAAAGAACAACAATAAAGAAATAATTTTATCTGGATCACCCCTGGCTTTTTTTTTTTTTGGAAAGGATAAAAAAAACTTCTAAAGTTTTCTTTGGGTTTGTAAAATATAATACGAGAGCTCTCAATTGTAAGAGCATGAAGTTCTGCAGAAGCTTATCCAACACGATGCCCAAACATTGATGGCAGCTCTGATATCCCATATAAAATGGTGATACAACATCTGGAAGCACTTGAATTACAGTCACTGTCTCCAGACCTTCGATTAAGAATCAGTCCTGACGCATGCATCTTTATGTATTTAGAACAAAATTAAAAATGTGTTACTCTCATTGGACAGAGTTATGCTGCATAGTAGCCTTCACTTTCTCCTCTTTTCCAAGTCAAAGAAAATTGTTTTTTCTCTTGCTATATGACTTAGTTTCACTGTAACACACTTTACGTTGAGTGTAAGATATGAAGTATTTTCAAGTCAAGCTGCTTTGCAACTTTATCAAGTCGTGGTTAAAGTTTTTAATTTTGTTGCTGGAGTTTGATTTGATTAAAAGTCACAGAAACTGTGTCCAGAGCTCTGGAAATGAATGAATGTTATTTGCAACATCAAAAGGGTAAGAGTGGGGAACAAGAAAATTATGAGTAAATTTAAATATTTTTGTTGTTAGGGAAATGATGGGCAATATATGCAGTATTCAAGGAAGTTTTTTTGTACTTTGACACAAAATTAAGGAATAGCTAACAGAGTTCATATGAGGGCAGTCATAAGAGAAGTCTTTGATTATGATAAAGATTAAATGACAAATTTGACTGAGTCATAATTTGTGTACTCCATGCAACGTGTTGTTTCCAGTCTTTATTTTTCTTTCATTTTTGATCCCATTTCAGTAACAAAGTAAAGCTCCTTAAAATGTTTGCATAAAACCAGTCAGATGCAAACCAAACATCAGTACTGATAAATTACTTTCAGATGCCGAACGTTTTTGGTGAGTCAGCCTGAGTTGTTGTTCTTGTGAGTCTGATTTATCAAATTTATAACACATCATTATTGTGCAGCTGTGAAATTGGTCATGAGGATTTACTGGGATTATGACAATGAATAACGACTTTGTTTTTCCAAAGAAGAGTCACACTGAAGTAGGGAGAACCAGCGACAACCTCATCTCTCGGAGGCTGGATATCACACTCAACTATATGCCAAATTAAAGTTGAGCTTATGATCAATTTCTCATGGGTGGTAAAAGAGAAAGCTACCATGAAAACAAATCAAGCAGCTGAACAAAATTGTACGTTCTGGTCCTTCGCTATGAGCAAAAGACTGAAGGCCTACATAAATTCAAATTTTGAGGAAAACGTTGTTGTTTATGTATGTTAGCTAGTTTTTGTTTACTTGCGTTTTAATTTTCAGTAAATACTTGTGCCTTGTGGAGTAATGTAAATTCTCAATTTCAGTCTCTGCCTGTTTAATGTGTGTGACTTTGGTGATGGCACTCATCCAAATGTGATGTTTTGCTGAGTGCCATCATACAGTCAATTATTGACTGTATGGTGTTTCCATTAGACTTTGTAATTTTGTGTTTTTATTATGTAGAGCAACTTGCTGTTGAAATGTGCTATACAAATAAACTTGATCGATTAATTGATATAATCCTGTCACTACAGACTGTGATCAAAACAACTGATCTCCAAAGATAAAACACCTCACACCTTATTAGCTTGTCAACTAATAAGCAATTTCCCCTTGGGGATCAATAAAGTATATTCTATTCTATTAAAATAAGGTATATCGCTACACAAAACTGCAGAAGCCAATGAATGTAAATGCTTCCATCAATGCCACTGTAATCTTTATCAGTCCACAGCATCACGAATCCTCTACTGTACATAACTGGGAGTAAAATTAGCTTTTTTTCCTCCTTTCTCTCTCTTTTTACACTTTTAGGATGACTCAAGTCCAAAGAGCATTTGGTTGAATGCCAGATAATAACATGTATGTGCCATGATTTTCTGAAAAGATTTTAATCATCTTAAATTTGTGGACTTCCACAAATCCGCTGTGCAATTATGGGCGATTAAAGAAACACCAAAGTGCTGATGGAAGATGACTAGAACAAGTAATAAAACCAGAAGATAAAGTTTAAATACATATAAAACTGGTTTCTGCAACAGAGATAACACTCTGCCTCACTATTTATGAAAGACGCAAAAATCTGATTAAAAAGATGCACAAACACTGAAGGTCAAGAGTAGGAATAGAGAGAAAAATTTATTATGACCTAAATCCCCTTCAGATGTACAGAAGACCATAACGGTCCCATTTCACTATTATTTCATGGTAATGACAACATTGAGCTATGTACATTTGTCAGTCACTCCCACATTTAGATGAAGCTGTGTGGAGGAACGCCAACCGAACATGGGCCAGAGCTTAAATTATGAGCCCATTGCTCAAAGGGCTGTTATGAATAGAGGCCAGCCTGCCAAATGTAACGCCAAACAGAGCACAAAAGAATGAGACTACGTATTCCAGATTTTAAAGCAGCTGCACTCCAAGAATCATTCGTGTGACCTGGAGAGCTTTTTGTGGTTTTCCACAGAAATAAGATGGCAAGAATCAATATGCATGGTGATGTCAGATGTGCTGAATATGTGATTAAGGATTTACATCTTCCTAAACAAAATCTAAAATGTCTCCAAGAATGACAGCTTGGGCTTTGAGGCAGTGCAAGCAAGGCAGCACTACTAGATTGTTTTAGTCGTAAAGGCCTTGAAAACAACATCACTGTAATTGTACATGACAGAAAAGAGCAGTACAAGCAAACATTAAGCAAGATAGTCACTGCCTTGAACACTTCAGCCAGAACTTGATCAGGTTATGAAAGACTCTGTGATGACGCATTTTCAGTTTGTTAGCAGGGTCCAATGCACTGGTATTTATGATCTCCTGCTATTTAATGCACCCGGTTCACAAGTACTTTGGAGGTAAAAGAGGCCCACAGTATCACAGATCCTCTATTATTTTCAGGACTCAGATTGGTTGTTTTTAGTTAGCACTGGGAGAGGAGCTTGATTTTTTTAATAGGTCATGTGTCTTACGCCATACTGTCACAACATAGTGACAGTTTCAACAAACATGTAAAAGAAATGACCAAAGTTACATACTGCAGCTTAAAGGGAGGCTTTTGTTCTAATGCTTTATGCTGGATGGATTGGTAAAGTGTTTCCAATTCTGATGATTCTGCGAAACAAACAAATGCAAAAAATGCTGTAAACCCTGTAAAACATGTCGATTGATAGTTTTATTATTGACCCCTGTCTTTGTTACAGGTCCTACAAATATAGATTCTTGCAACTGAAAAAGTGTTTTCAGTTCCCAATGGCTGAAACAAAAACAAATATGTGAACACTAAGGTACACCAACCTATTGTTGTGGAGAACTCATTTTCTCTAATATGCATTTTCACGTGGCCTGTGGCTAGAAAACCTTCAGTACAAAACAATGATTGCTTTGTTTTTATCAAGCAACATTGTGTACTGTGCTGTCCTTGATTAAATAAACTTGAACTGAATTGAATAATACAGGTTTTTCTTTGGTTTGAAACAAGTCCCGTGTTCTCCTATTATTACCACTATTTACACTTTTTTTATTCTTTCTGCCTCAAAGTTGATTTTGTGTGGCTCCCATTTGTTGTAGCCCTGGGATCAACATACAGAGATGTTTACATGATGAATAAAGGCTCGATTCCTTTTTCCCAGAAACTTTACTGGACAATAATCCCCTCAGAGTATGTGGTTCCACAAATCCTCTCTGGTGACTCATTTAGGAAAGAGTTCACACAGACATACAACTTAAATTTTTTTTTAAAAAAGATAAAAAGTACTGCAGTACTGGGGAAATGTATTTCCTCCCATACAGACAGAGATAACTAAAATAAATAAAATGTTTAGTGATAAATTAATTAAGAGGAAAAGGCTATCCAAAACAGCCTGACCAAATGTGAAAAATGAATTGCCGCCTAAATCTAACAACTGGGTGTGCCACTCCCACTGCAGCAGCTTTGAAAGATTTTTTTTTTTCCACAGTCATGTACCTCACCTTTCACCCAATGACTGCTGGAGATAAACACCAGCCGCCCTGCAACCCTCTAATAAAAGCGGCTATAGACAATGGATACATGGATGATCAAGCACTGGAAGCAAAAATAATCCATTGCAAACAAAAAAAAGTCCCGGGATAATAATTACTAAAGCAAGGAACAGTTGGTTGTGCAAACAGCTGTGTGGGTAGAATGACTGGAGAAGCTGAAGGAAAATGACTAATTAACGCAAAACAAATACAGAAGAAACATTAGCATGATCAAACACCAAGAGTATAAAAATACCAAAACCGAGGAGTAAACAGAATCACATAATGAAGACAAAGCAAACCAATATAGCTGAGCTTGAAGTCCTAAGGATTGTGACAAATTTATTGGTATACTTGTAGGAAAAATAACTCAAGTTTCCATGTGACTCCACGAGAAAGTTAGTAATAAATCAATTTATTTGAGTTTTAGTTCAAACTTTGTTTTTCTATTTAATGTGTTTTTATACACTGAACCATCAGAAGTATTAATAACTTAACATATTAGTCCCTGAACCACCGTTGTGGTTCAAGTAATATTCCTCTTTAAAGCAAAGAGTAAAAACAAAGTTCAGCTTTGTGTCATGGGACAAGAAGATTTATGTCATATTTCTTTACTATTCCCCAGCGGTTCATAATAAAAAGACTGTGGAGAGAGCAGAAAAACCTAGAAACTATCTGCCTTGCTAGCGGTACAAATGCAAACTGAAGTAAGGTGACACCTCTAAATAAAATCCATTACTTATGTTCATTGCAAAGTTGTGAGGGAATTGATACGGTACTTCCCAGCCACACACTCAGAGCTACGGCATGGTTTGGAGCTTTGCCTTTGCTGGCAAGCTTCCCTGGGAGTTTTTACTTATTATTCAGGTTGAAACATGTCCCAGGAGAAGCAGGTTTAGTGGTCAGAAAACCCACAATCGAAGCCAGAGTTTCTTCAGTCCATGTCACTTTCTTTTAAAAATTAAATTATGACTGATGTCCAGGTTCAGGCTGGGAATTTTTGAATGGTCCCTGGAGTGAAGGTCATGACACAATGCATTGGGAAACAATTTTGTAGAACAAATTTTGCTTGTCTTCCACTGAACAACATTCCTGCCTCATGGTCTGGCTAGTCACTGTGACGATCTCGCTTATGAGAGCTCGTGGGATTATATTACACATACAATAAAACTGTTTCAGCATTGTTAAATATAAGTAAAGAAACTGAGAAACAATTCCTTTTTAAAATAAAAATGAACAAAAATGCACCTTCACACAAGACTAAAAAAAACAAATAAAACAAATGTAACAATTGACATACAAAGCAAATCTAATTCTAATATACGTACTTACTATTGAAGACTAAGTTAATGACCAGGAAGAAACACTTTGCAGAAAAGTTCAAAAGGCACCAGGAGATTATTAGGCTCTCAGAAAAATAGGAGAAAAAGGGTTTTATTGATAAAATCTGAATAATAACTTTCACATCCCAGACCCTGCCTGAATCTCTGTGAATGTCTAACTCTGGACACTAACCTCTCAGCTTGGAAGATGGAGAAGTCTCTGCACAAACAGCTGAGGTCACTCAGGGACAGAACAGGCTGTTCCTTATGGCCTAGGGTTTTGAATGTGTGGATGAACTTAACTTTGGATCACCAAAACATGGCTATGATGAAGAAAACGCTATTCATAATCACTTGCTGAATTACACTAACGTGTGTCTCCAAGGTAAATCAAGGACATGTGAACAATATTTCCACTCCTCAGTGTGAAGCATCCCAGTGACCAATCAGATCTGGACTAGGGGTCATCTAAGGACTATTTTACAGCTTTGTGGATTTTTAAATAAATGAAAAAAATGTTTCTCAAGAAGGTCTTGGACTTCTCATGCTCTCAAACTCCCATGCCATTACTCCTATTTACCCATAGGTCTAGCTCTTTTTATTACAAAGTGTAAAGTATTTTTTTCAAAACCAAATGTATACACCAAGACATTTGGACACAACTCTTGCTTTGATTTGTTATTTTGAATAATAGATATAAAAAACACAAATTCTCTGGGTGAGAAATTATGAACAGACATAGTGTGCAAAGGAATGGCCTCCCCCTCTGTGTCTCAAGGCAAGCTTGCATGGGAGTGAACTTGATATGAGTGATTTATAACCCTGCCCCATTTCATGCTTGTTTGGTTGGAAGGCTGTGTATGCAAAATGATAAGTACATGCATCATTTTTTGAAGGTTCGAATGACAGACTAGGCATGTCTAAATGTGAAATGCACACATGTGAGTGATTTTCTTTCTCTTTTGGGGACTTCAGTCAGCACCTCTGATGCATATTGACCAATATGCCCTACTTGGTCAACTGCCAAAAACATCATTCAGCGACGAACTTAGCTTGAAAGGATATGCATGTCTTCATTATGGCTGTCACTGCATTACAGGGCTCTTTCAGCAAACCAAGCCTCTCATTTTTTATCCTAACACAGGTGTAAATTTGTGACTGGAGCTGGAATGATGTCATTGAACAGTATAATCCAACTCAGGAAAGGGTTTGAATGCTGTAAGACGTTATCTATTCATCCATTTGTTTTTACAGCCGGCAGAATTAAGGGGTGAAGGAAGCCACTCCACTCTGCTCTTAAAGCACCTTTCACACCAGACTCAGACCACCCTGCAGTATCCTGGAGCTCTAATTATTTTTTTTTTTTTGAACACTCTGGTTGGCAACAAATCTGTAAAACCTAATTTCAGTGTGAAGGAAATCATGTTCCAACTGCTCTCTTAGTTTTTGGGACATGGGTTGATTACTGCTGGTTTTCTGCCCGTCCAACCACAATTCCAGTCCCACTAGCATTACTTTTGTACAAAGATGTTTCCTGACAATCTCGGGAAAATTGCTAGACTGAAAATTTTCTCACCAAAAGTGTTGTGGAAGAGTATAATTTATGTTTGTATCAGCTTATCCGCAGAATGAGGGGATGCAGATGGGGCGGATTTTCTGTATAGCAATCTACACGCCAACAGGAGTTTTCATTTTATGCAATAATTTTAATCTGAATATTTTTGAAGAGTGCAAGATGAAAGAATAAATCAATTTACCAAACCTGTTTCTGAGTTTCACTGATCACTAAACACTGGTAACAAAGGAGTGCATTTTTTGTGAGCTCTTCTACATTGTATAAAAATAAACTTTAAGTGCTCACAGCTTTTCCTCCTCCTCTGTTCTCATCACAAAAAATCTTGCCAGATGAGATATTGTTAATATTTTCTTGGTCTCTGTCTTTCATTAAATAAGTTGTTTATGTTTTACTTAGTTAGTCCTAGTGATTCTAGTTTATTATGTTTTATTATTTTCTGTGTCTAGTTATTCCTTGTACTTTAATTATATTGGTTATGTCTATTCACTCTTTAGTGTTAGATTTATTTCTTAATCCCCTGTGCACTCTTATTTCAGGTCCCTGTGTTTTTGTTCTGCTCTGGCTCCCTGCGTTCCCCACAGTTTTCTATTGTAAGATTTTGTTTTTTCATTAAATCTTCAGTATCTACTCACCATCTCAGCCTGCTGCATTTGGGTCCACCATCCTTACACATCATGATATATAGTAAATAATCAATATTCTATAAATTGATTCTTGACTTTATGAATTTGAGTTTATGTCTCTAACCTGATCTCTTTCAGTTTACACATTTTTGCTTGGCCAAGATAGTTTAAATCAAAACTAATGATGCATCATGGATTCTTTTCCAAAGAAGATCCACATCTGACTTCAGTATTGAAATAAGTTTCATATCAACGAAATTATATGCCTGATTTGGAGTGGTGTGCACTTCTCCACAGGGAGTGCAGCATACACTGATCTCTTTTCAGGGAGAGGCTGAGTATGGTGCTTTTTTTTTCTTTTGGCATTGCAAAAAGAATAAAAGGATCATTTTTAGCCTTGGAATAAGGCCAGTGTATAGGGGTTTTATGCTGTTATTTGCTTTAATGAATCCTCAATCTCACAACAGTTCTTTTGTATGTTTAAAACAGACAGAAAGCTTTCAAACTCCACCATGTATCATGGGGGAGTGGTTTGTATTCTTAATCCACCCTCACAAAGCTCTGCCAATTTGTAAGAAGTTGCAGAGCAGCAACCTGAACCTCGAGTTAATCTTAATCAGTCATTACTTTGCCATAAATTACAATATTTACTGGGTAAGCAAACAAGTCTTGTGTGATGTATTGTCATTTTTCTATGACAATACATCACAAGTATTTCACTAAAAGTACTGCAGACACAAAGACCTAAATAGATTTATCTTATCTTTTGACAAATGAAATTAACTTCATGCACTCTTTTTCGTATGGATCCTTTTGATTTTTGGTATGATTCTTTTATTTAATCACAAAGTGTGCAAGTCATCCTCTCTAAAAATTATGAAGCACTACTTTAACAGAATGGTGGAAGCCTATTTCTACCCAATAATAGTGGTTGATTATTTTAACAAATGTTCCATTTTGAGAAGAAAACCTGATTGTCATGATGAGGCAGTTGACCCTAAAATGCAGGCAGTGTTGAAGGCAGAGATGAGTTTGAATACATTTAATAAAAGTAATACACTTATAGGTATGAGCAGAGTAACAGGTACAGAGAAACAAAGGGGTATAATGGAAAAATAACAAGGGGATTGAGCAAAGAGTGAGCGAAAGAGAGTTTGTAAAATACTGAGAGAGTGAATATTGGAACAATAGACCAGGGCTGATTGGCTAACGGGTTGCAGATGTGAGGGGAGCAAGCAGACGGCAGACTGAAGAAAAAAAAGAGAGAGAGAGAATGGCACAAGGTGGTGAGGGACAGTATACAAACAAGGGAAGTTGGAAAATGAATCTAATTGTAATGAAGAATAGCTAAACTAACACATTTTTAGGTCTACATGGCAGTCAGTGAGTCACTTCCTCAAGTGACCCAGTTGTTCTACCTCTCTCAACCATTTTTTCCACTTGTAACCACTTGGCTTGTTTTATACTTGTCCTGTCCTTTCCATTCACTTACAGTGTTTCTTTTCTTTATCCTGGTCAAAACCAGCTCCTTGTGCTACACTCTTTGCTTCATCCACAGGGTTTGGACTCTTGGCTGTCAAGAAACGATCATTTCCTGAAGGCGTGGACAGTGTTGACGTTTCAAATTTTGCCTAATCGCCAATGTTTGCGCATGATCTATGATGTCAATTTAATATTTGTATATGGGTTCACAGTTATAATTAATTGTGCTTGCCTTAGTTATTATTACTTGCCTTGTTTTGTTTTACTTAGTTCAGTCTCTTAGTTTAGTTATCCTCTGACTGTATAGTCAGTATTTTGGTTTAGTCATTGTTTATAAGTACAGTTAAAGCCTTAAACTTCCGTTAGGTCCCTGAAATGCAACTTTTGTGTTTTGGTAATGACTAATGCTACATTTGCATGTTCACACAAAGGAGTCAGGCATCCCAGTATTTCTAAAAGCTTTGAAAATTTATGCATTTTTAGTTTTGTTTGCCAGAGATTATGAAAAGCATTCATTCTTATCCCTCCACTTCACAAAAGGGCAGCGCTTTCAGTGAAAAATGAGCACATATTAAAAGGGTTATGGATAATTATTATTTAAAAAAACTTTTGTGTATATTTTAATCTTGAATGATGACTGAGCTGTTATTTATTTATACATCTAGTCAAGTTTTTCACAAATAAAAGTTTATTAACATTTGTATTTGTTAAGAAGTGAAAGTGTTAAGGATGGGCTGAGATGACAGATGTCTATCACAAGTTTTGTAGTCACCTCAGTTTTAAAAACTTGACTGAGCTGCCATTTTTATACTCTGCTGTAAAATAAAGGATATGTTTTTCTCCTATTAAACAGACAGGCCTGTGTCTGCTAAAATGAACATGAAAACACAGATGCGCACATGAAGTCTCTGCCAAAGCTATAATTTATCTGGCAACTTCCTGCACAGTTGAGTTAACCATCAAACATCTGGCAGAGATGTTTGATGGTTAGCCAGATTTGGGTCATCAAGGCTGACCCAAATCCGCACACAATTTTCATTTCAATATAGTCTGAACTGCAATATGCAGTAGTGATGAATGAGTTTATACAGTGAAGCCTTGATGTGGTTTGTTGTTACACAAAACTTGGTAATGAGAAGCAAGACTTGTTGTTGTATATTATTGCCATTTATCACAAAATATGTGATTTGGAGGCTATTTCCAGTTTTGTAAAACTTAACTGTTTTACAGTTTATAATGCTATATGAGCTATTAACATCATAAACCTGTTTAGCATTACTCGCATTAGCCTTTGTGTATTCCCTGTGATGAATCATTTTCCTTAAGAGCAACAGTGTGAAGCTCAAAGGGATAAAACAACAAAGAACTAGCAAGAGCAACTTTGCAGTTATAGGTTGCGTACGTCTTCCTTCTGGTTCATGTTAAAAATCTGAATGATCAGACACACCTCTACAGATGGCACAGCTCCTTTTTCTAAGAAGGTTCAAAGGACTTTCTTGATTCCTCAAATTTCAAACTACAAGTCGCGTCAGTCTTAGAATACCATATTTTCAAAATGTTTTGTGATAAAATGTTCACACCTGTCATAATTGTAAAAATATGATTGGGTTGTTTGCCCTATTCTTTGTAGAAATCTACAAACAACAGCTCAAGCTGCACAGTGACCCATAAACCCACAACTACACCCCCACACATTGTCTATCTCTGATCTGTAAAGATTAGGTCAACTTCAGCCCAACCTGCACTCTGACTCATTGACAGAATATTCAATTCTTTTCCTTCTCATTTCTTCTCGTTTCTCCCCAAGGTTTTAGCCATCCATTTTATTTAGTGATGGCTTGAAACAGCTGTCAGCTAACCTAGTTTCTTGTTTTAACAGAAGCTTCATAGCAGCACTTCCTCATTTCTTTACAGATATGAATCCAGTATCTTTCACAGATAGTGGCAGCAGTACTTTACAGATTCTCCAAGAAAGAACTAATGAGTAGTGGTAAAACAAAAAGGATGAAGCTCAGCATGGTAACTGGTGTGTCTGGAGCTTTCATAATGCAGGCAATAGTTACCTCACCCAAACTGCGGGGTCTTCCCTCTCTTTCCAACTACAGTCAAGCACGTAACTCCAGCCACCTGCGAAACTCATTAGCTCACACCAGATTGAATCCATATGAAGAGATGCACTCCAACAAATGGTGTGTCACATAAAATGGAAATCTTGGCATGAAATTTTGAACAGGAAAAAAAACATGTTAAAAACTGTGAGAAACATAGCTGGATGGCTACTCATTGAAAAGAGGAGTTTCAGTTTTTTTCATGGGAAAAATAAAAAGTTGTTTTTTTTTAAGATAGGGCTGTAATACAGCAAGGAGATCTTATCTGTAGTCTTGAAAAATCTTAAGTGTTTCAGTAAGGCTGAATAAAGCTCTGCTAACATTTACTTTTCAGTTTGTGTTCAGATTATTCTGTTCATAATCACAGTGTTTATTTTAGTTGCAGACCATTTGAAGACAGTTTACTTTAGTAATGAATATCCGATTTGAATAAACCATGATGGTGGGTGTATCTAACCTTGTGCCTGGAATAATCAGACTATACCTGCAAAGCATAATGTTGCCAAATTAACATACACTGATATCAATTTAGTGGTTATATATATTTTTTTGTTTGTTTGTTTGTTTGGAAAATTGAAATGCAGATTCAAGTAGTTGTGCAGCCGTGAACTGGGCCACTACCAATTTGACTGCAGACATTTGAGAAACACACCTAGTTTTCTCTGAAAGTCTATTTTCAGCAAAAGCACAGTCAGTGTGAATCTATGCACTTAAATAGGAAATATGTACAGTTACATCCCTACTGGCCTCCCTCCTGCTGAAAGAGAGAATTTAATCTCTCGTCTTCTTCATTATGAAATATTTTAGTTTTTGCAAGCATTTCACATGAAGCAAGTATTTAATTTTCTCCTAATGAAGATAAGGTTGAAGAACATTCTTTGCAGAAGATTCTAGAAATAACACCAGTATCTGGGATTTCTGCTTTGGCTCAGGATGTGACACGCCTGCACAGACTGTGGTTGGAAAAGAGGCAGCTGACTGCAAAAATAAAATCTTTTCACCCAAACATAATAGCTATCGGCTCAACTAACTATATCCTTAAATTACAATGAACAACAGGGACAAAAATTGTATGCAGTTAAATATGAATCTGCCCTTATGATTAGATTGTGTAAGAATGAAATTTAATGATTTGGTTATGTATTTTACATAATTAAATTTTAATGGGATAAAAACAAATTGAACTGAACTTGATGTTTTAAACTGATTTATAGTTGCAGTACATAAACTACGTGTTGCATTACGCAACTTAAAGTGTGAGGGTGGAGCCTTTACACCATATGGAAACACAGTTAACAGAAGAATTGGCTCCACTAACTTTAACACAGCAGGGCCTTTAACAGTTAACAATTAAAAATATATAAAATTTGTTTTAAAGAGCAAACATACTCGTATGGAAACAGTTTTGATTCTTTAAGACTTGAAATCCTGGCAGAAAATGATGAGCAAAAAGTGTATAATCCTCATCTGAAAATGCTTTGATTAACATATGTTCATGAGCTGGAAGCCTCTGTTTTTTTTTTTTACAAACTAAAAGATTAATTTACAAAGCTAAAAGACTAAACATTATGCCTTTAAATTACCCCTACCTCATCAGATCTTGTCATATTATAGCCACAAACTTTCATGCAACCAACACAAAAAAGTCCATGATTGTGATGTATAAATAGAAAATTATGCACTGTTTTTAATGTTTTTCATTTGTAAAGTGGGGAATGCATATACATTCAGACTGCCTTAGTGAATTCCTTTTTTTTTTTTTTTTTTACAGCTCCAAGTTTTCTGGAGTGTGTCTCTACCAGCCCTCCACATGACTGACATCTTTGTCATTTCTTTGCAAAGTTGCTCGAGCAGATCCAGACTTGATAAATAACATCTGTGAACATCAATCTTCAAGGTCTGCCACATTTTTCAAATCTCAATGAGATTTAGGTCTGGACTTTGACCGGGCCGCACTGACACTTCAATAAGACTTTGTCTGAAGTGCCTTGTGCTTCAGCAGTAAGAGTAGAAAAGGTTGTAAGTTTGATTCCAGTTTCCCCCTCTACACGTCAACATGCCCTTTAGGGAAAGCACTTGACCCCAAGTTGCCTACTGACCTGTGCATTGGTGTAGAAATATGTGAGGACTGTGAGTCCAATTAGATGAATATAACTCATTCTACTGCACAATGCATGTCCTCTTCAGCATGACTAAAGAATTGCATAACAAGTTCATTGTCCATACTATTCCTTTAACTCTATCCTTCTTCCCACTAGTCCAGTTTCTGCTAAAGAAAAGTGCAGCATCATGACTCCATTTTACCATGGTGATGGATTGTTCTGGGTCATGTGCGGTCTTGGTTAGAATGAGAAGAAGCTAAATGGTGCAGAAAACATTACTGACTTGGCAATGGTAACTGAGAAAGAGACATGATTATTACTCTTAGTTTGGGGTCTCATCCAGAGAAGAGCTCAGATGATAACTTTGCTCCATTAATCCCAGCTCCCATCTTGAACACATCTAAATTGTGCTGACACTGACCACAGCTCTAATGAGAACAGCTGCACTCCATAGAGTGCTTTCTGGGAGACTTCTCCACTCACGAAAACTCACATCTAGACCTGATTTGCATATGAGAAGAAAATGTAATGTCAGATGTAAAGATGGCCTGAAATCATGAGCGGTCAATCAGAGCGCCCTACACTAATGCTTGTCTCTTTGCCTCTTCTTTTGTGGATGATGTGACACCGCAAGCATAGCTCTGTTCTTGTATTATTCATGAACAAACAAATCATTTTCTAATGAAATGCATAGTTTTTCCACTTTATTTTCCACTTCAGTTTTAAAGCGTTCTCTCACCAGTGGGTGCAGTTGCACGATTTATCAGCTCATATAAAACAGGATAACACATTCAGTCTACAGAGAAGGCAGAACTTATCGGAAGTGGAGCTCTTCCAAAAATATTTACTGTGATGTATCCCAGAGTAATGATTAAATTAGCAAACAGGATTTAAAGTTCGAATGATTCAGGCAAGGCACAATAAGGCCAAATGTTTGGAAAAAAGGAAGAGAAATAACTAACAACGCCTCATTCTTCTGGCAATTTAAGACATTGTCTGTGCTTACAAGGTGCAGGAAACACTGGGTGGATGAGTTAAATCAGTTTTTGCATATATTAAAAAAACATTTCTATCCTAATGCTTGTTATTTCTTCAGTTCTTAATACTTTTCAGGACAAACTTAAGTTTTATTAAAGAGCCAATATCTGCAGAAAATTCAAATTCTTCAGTCTTTTATGGAAATTATACATCAGTACAAACATTTTGATATATATTTTTAAATTGAGATCGGGAGTGTTTTAAAATGATTTGTGTAATTATAATGACGTGTATAGTTTGCTGTTGTTTCCCTGAAATCAGATATTTGGGGATTTTAAAGTAAACAGCTTGTTTTGGAGAAAACAATCAAACAACAGTTTGTTTATATTTTAGATTATGTGTTACAACACACACTGTGTGAACATACAATTAAGAGATCTCTGAATTTTTAGTTCTTTGCCCATCTCCAAAGAAATGTTTGAATCCACCTAGATGAACCCACAAAGCTGCCAGCCAACATTTGTGTGCCCACAAAACAAATCTGTTTAACTGCACTGCTTGTTGACACAAACAGTGATTCAGAGAATCACATGGAAAAAAAAATTGTTTATGTTTAAGACAAGAAGACGTCACAAAGATGTGCTGCTGAAGCTCAATCTTTGCCCCAAAATGAGGGAGAAATGAGATTTAAATAATAATGTTCAGTAATGTCTGAAATATCTTGTTAATGACAGATGTATGGATGAAAATATCTCGTTTATGTAAGGGGCCATATAAATCTTTGTTGAAGCCATTTAGTACAACCAAAGTATGCAAAATACTATCTGTGAACCAACACACATGATGCAGAAGACCACAATGGATGCCACTCTGAGCTAAGAATATCACACTGAGGCTTCAATCTGCATAGCCTCTCCAAAATGAAAATACTTTGATCGGCCTTTGGTCCCATTTCTTGGTGGCTGCTTCCAGCAGAACAATGCACCATGTCACGAAGTTCTAATAATCTCAAACTGGTTGCTTGAACATGAGAGACCTGAATTCAACAGAGCTGTATTCTACTTGAATGGAAGCACAATACAGATGTTTTGGCTGCACATGGATGTGCAGGCAAAACATCTGCAACTACAGAGTGATTCTGTCTTATATATATGAATCAAAATGTTTGAGTACAGTCTCCAACATCTTGACTAGGAAAGCACAGTGCTAGGAATGTATTGGACTTTGCTCATCATGTTTGTGTAGTCAAGTTTCTTACATTTTATTTGGTTTCTTACTACTAGTATCCTGTTATATTTTGCTTACTTTTTAAAGTCATTCTTACATCTGGTTGTAACTATTTATTAGCTTCTGATCTGTGTCTAGTTTGATTTCTTTTATGGTCTCTGTCCTTTGCACTCTGGCTGCTTCCCCTCAGCAAATTAGTCTCATCTGGTTTGTTGTTCCAATCATCCATTGTCCTCAGTATGTTATTTATTTACTGGTTAATTAGTTACTGATGGTTCATCTGCTTGATACTATTCATCTCTGCTCTGGTTAATATTATAAAGCAGAGAAAACTATTTAAAAAATTTTTAAAATCTCTGAGTTAGAGAGAAATTTTGGAATCCTTTATACCTTGAAATGAATGAATGACATTTTTCTAATACATTTAGATCTAGTTAAACAAATTTCATACTAAGGTGAAAACAAGCAAACAAAAAGCAGCTGCTTAATTTTTTTGTTGGCTTGTTTACTCTAATAAACTGGATAAACAACTTCTCGTACTGACACTCTGTCACCAGCTCCACTCCAACTGTGAACTTTAGTAATAACTGATCCGGAGCGAATCAGTTATTACTGAACGGATGTTCAGCTTCATATAGTTCAGCTGTTGCAGAATGTCCTCATTCAGCTAACGATGCCCATCGGGGCACTTTTAGTATTCATCCTAGCATTGCAGCCACAGAGCTCTGGAGAAGTTTGATTAATCAAAACTCTAGATAAAATTATGTTTGAACATCAGCTTGAATGTTTCTGAAAGTCCAATTAGATGACAGAAGAGATCAAGAAATCGTTCATGAAAACTTTGTAACTTAAGGTGAGACAAAACAATAAGAGACAAAATAAGAAAATACACCTACAGCTCTGGAAAAAATTAAATGACCATTTAAAATGATCAGTTTCTCTGATTTTACTTTTCATAGGTATATGTTTGAGTAAAATGAACATTGTTTTTTTAATTCTATGAACTACTGACAACATGTCTCAGAAATTCCAAGCACAAATTTAGGATTTATTTGCAGAAAATGATAAATGGTCAAAATAACGAAGCAGATGCAGAGCTTTTAGACCTCAAATAATGCAAATAAAACAAGTTCATATTCATTTAGAAACAACAATACTAATGTTTTAACTCAGTTCAGAAATCAACATTTGGTGGAATAACCAGGAGGTTTTCAACGGGGTTCAGCTCAGTGGGCTCTTCATTTTTTCCAGAGCTGTATATCATATAGCATTACGACCCCTGAGCTAGTATCCAGTAGACCCCCCTCCATCCATTGTCTTCCACCTACCATCAGTTGTGTTGCCAGAGTATGAAACATAGGAAACCCAGGCGTCCATCTAATCAGTGAATTTCATGAGGGAATCATAATGTTCCCCCCTCAGGTTCTGGATCTATCTCTGGTTCTCCTCCCAGTGAGATACTACTGGAAAACCTCAGCTGTTCCAACAACCCCAGCTAAATCCTTTCAGGTGTAGAGGAGCAGACTTGTTCCTCCAGGATTTGCCTAGATAATAAAGCTCCTCACTCCGTCTCTCAGCAATAGACCCATCACCCTATGGATGAAGCTAATTTTAGCCTTGTACCTGAGATAAAAATAGTTCTTATCCATCATCTGATAGCTGCAGCTTCGACATATTTGAATCGCCAGATTAGCGTGCCACCAACATTGCAGTGGACAAGTCCACTCTCCTGGTTCTGAAACTCCTGGACTTTTAGCATAGACTGACTGCCAAAAGTCTGGAGGGAACAGTCCTTCTTCTGTTTCAGAACCATGACCTTAGGCACTCATTTAAGTCGAGTGGTGCTCATCCTCATCCTTGTAACAATAGAAGAGTACTGTCTCCCAGTGAGGTATTAACTCGTCCTTTAAAGTGTTTGGTTTGGGCGGAGGATGCAGGTTTTCCAAGTAGAAGTTGGTAAAATACCAAAAGCGACAGTCATAAATTCTGTCTCCTGTTGGTCATAATGTCATGTCCTATTAGTCCAGGTCAATATGCATATCTGTGCTGCATTAGAATTAAATGAGTGATTTGTGATATACATCTTCAAATAAATAAAAAAAGAAACTTTAATATCAGTGAGACAAACAATTAATCATCATCAGATCTCATCTTTTTTTTATAAAGACATTCTGTTCTCTCTCTCTGGGAACAGTCCCTGCATATCAGAACAACATGGCCAACGCAGAACACTGTCACATGAAACTCACAATCAATGATTTATCATGCTTGTTGCGATTCATGTGCCAGTGTGTCAGTGTTTAAGAAACATACATTCAGCTGTCCTTAATCAATAACGTGTGTGCATGGAAAAAGATATAGGACAAAATGTCACAGTTAACCTCTAATATGTTCGCAGAAAAGCCGCAGGATATGAGACCACCGACACTGAACATACATTATGCTTAAGTGGAAACACCTGATGTTTTTTTTTTTTAAAAAAAGGTTTTATGAGTAAGAGAGGTAGAGAATGTGTTTGGAGAGGAAGAGAGTATAAGGTGTAAACAAAAAAGACATTCTGACCATTGCAACTCACCACATGGTTGTCCAGTAAAACAGCATGATGCAATGGGGCTAATAGCTCACTCATACCTATCACTGCTGTTCCCCCAAATATCTGAACCCCCAGCAAGTTTAGACCTTTATAGAATCTACTTTCTTTTCATATGTACTTTGTAAATCTATATTCTTTGCATGTAGATAACACACATAGAAATGTTAGGGCCTCAGTAATTTACTAGCCTCCAAAGAGGCTCTGACATAAATCAACATGCCGTCCATCTGGAGAGGAGAGTGGCTTTAATTAGGACCAAAAAGCTAGAAGGCTGCCAGTGTTGTAAAGCTTCACCATATCTTGGCGCCTGTGAGCTGACCACAGCCTGCAATTTGTGTTTCATCTGAAGCACCAGAGTGAGAGAAGAAACACTGCTTGGGGCATGTCACATGAGGAAATTATAAAAACACTCAAGAAATCCAATTTATACAGAGAGATCACAGTTAACATTTTGGTGAAGTAGATGTATTGGCTTTGAAAAAAAATCATAACTGCCAGTATAGTCGATGAGACAAACTAAGTACACCCCACGAGTCTGTACTTTGTCATAGTCATTATTGTGTCACATATTTGCTATTTTAATTTTTGTCCTCTCTTTTCTGTAATATCCTCAGTTCTGAGGCATAAAAGCAATTATTTATGTATGGCCTTTGACTGGACCATTGTGACACCTTTATTATTTTTGTTTTAGGCAATTCTGGTAGCTAGCTGTTGAGTTTAGGACTGTTGTTGTCCTACTTATGGATTGATATCAGCCTAGTATCAGCTGCATATCCAGAAATGTTAATAGTTAATCATCATTCCACCACTGCCATGTTTGACATTTGATAGGTTATGAGAAGTTTTGTTCTATGTTTTTCTCCATGCACCATTAGTTTGGTCTTCCAAGTGACATTATTTTAAAAAATGCTTCTCGATACAACCCTACAAACTAAAGTTAAGATGGCAATTGACACTATTCTGCTAGCAGCACCTCCAAACAACAAAACTTGCTTCTGTGTTTTTCTAAAAATTCAAATATTCTACATTTATAGGGTTGATCACATTTACTAATTGTTCAGCTGCAATTGATTCTCATCTGCTTTCCCTATTAAATCCAGAAACAGTAATCAGAATAAAACTACATTTTGTTTCTGAATCATTATAATCAATATTTAAATCTTTTAATGCCCCACTTTTACAATAAACTAAAATAGTTATCTTAAACTTTGCTTTAAAATACATAAGAAGTTTTTATGTCTTTCTATTTCATTATTTTTCTTTATTAAATGTATCTTAATATAATGAAAGCCTGCTCTACCCACTCCATTATTATCTTTTTGGAAGAGACTATGAGTAGAAAATGTGTGCATAACACAGAATATGTCAACAAAGTCATTAAGATACACTAAATTGCTGCCTAACATGAAATTTCTTCTGGTTTAGCGGAATTATGATGACTTAAATGATTCCCATTTGTTGAATATGAAAGAAAATTGATAAGGGACTTTTTTATACATCAGTATTTTCAAATTCAATTTCTTCAAATTCAGAAATTACTTAACTTTCAAAGTCTGGTTGTTGAAGTCAAGACTTTATACATTTCTGTTGCATATGTGTGACTATATTTTAGTTTGTATCTAAACCACACTGCTTCTTCATGGGAAAAGCAAGATATCAGTGAAATAATTGAGGACCTCCATAAGTCTGGCTCTTCCTCTCATTTCACAAACTAGATGGCGTTATGAGGAAGGAACATTTTGTGGAAATAGTGAAGCAACCTCTAATGTAGTCAGCCAGGGAGTTAAATTTTAGTCAGAAATAAGTGTCTGAAATGAACTATGACCCCAAGCACACAGTCAAAATGGTAACAAAATGGCTAAAGGACAAAAAAGTCAACGTTTTGGTTGGGTAATCTCAAAACCTTCATCTCTGTCTATTCTATAGAAAATTTGTAGGCAGATCTGAAAAGAAGTATGCAGCTTACAAACTTGACTCGGTTACACCGGTTCTGTCTGAAGGAATGGGCCAGAACTTCAGCAAACTGCTGTGAAAAGATTGTTGAAGAAAACCTAAAATGTTTCAAGTCCATCAATACCAAGGAAATGTAGATGAAGCTCAGAATTTGAAGTAAGAATATATATATATATATATATATATATATATATATATTTGAGGGTTTTTCCCTTTAGCAAAAACAGACAATGATTATGTCTTTTTAAAGGTATTATTTGCATAATTTTGTCCGTAAATGTACGTAATTGTATTGCACAAACTAGGGCTGAAACGATTCCTCGATTGACTCGAGTTCCTCGATTATTAAAATTCCTCGAGGAAAATGTATTTGCCTCAGAGCTTCGTTAAATTATATTTTATTATTTAAAGCACCGTGTTCCGGCCTGGTTATTACTTGCGCTGTGCAGCTCTTTCACTTCCTCCTGAGTTGTTGACAGAAGCTAAGTGTTAGCAGCATAACGTCCAGTTTTCAACTTCGGCCTGGAAGGATTTAATTGATTGATGACAATGTCTGGGTCTTTGTCGTTTTTCGGGGGACCAAAAAGCATCCTTAAAATGACTGGCGCGATGCCTGGAGAACGGCAGCTTTTCTCCTCCTGGAGCTGCTGCCTGGTGGCGGTTCAGAGCGAACGGCGGGAAGAGCGCTGCAGGTATATTTATACAGGTGAGCGGATAGACTGAACACTGCGGCCGGCTGCCCATTAGATAATTAACGTAAGCGTAGCTTTACGGATGAACCAGAAAATTTATTTCATATCATCAGGGACTCAACAAATGGGTGGCGGAGCTCATCGTGGCGGCATGTGGCTGGTAGATGTTTCTGTGTGTGACGAACTAAGGTCTCAAGTCCCGTCGCTAACATAAACACAAAAGTTATAAATGTCTGGGCAAGGTGAGAGTTCATCTATCAAATTGACTGAAGATAAATACATAAACAAAAAGCTGGACTATAGACATTTTTTATTTGTGAGCTTGCCTCTTTATTATTGAATTGAATATAATTTCCGATTTTTGTATAACTTTTCTTCAGGTTAACTTGGAAAGTGAGCTATTATTGTTACGAGTTAATTTTCTAAACTACAGAAAAGTTATGGTTAGAGAAGCTCAACTGTGAAAACTTGGACTGATATTGATATGCGATGGTAATACTGCTGTTATGTTAGATTTACCAATGTTTTACTTTATCTTGTTTTTATCCGATTACTCGATTAATCGTAAGAATAATCAATAGATTACTCGATTACTAAAATATATGTTTACAACAGCCCTAGCACAAACAACATCTCAACAATGTTCTATGTAACAATGCCATACTGAATCATAGGCAAACAGTTTTACAAAAGGTTGCTGTGTTTCTTTTGGTAATATAAGGACATGACTTGGAAACAAACCAAAAGAGACAAAACACAAGCATAAGCATGTCTGTGCTGAGACAAAGTCACTGATGGACTGGGCAGGAACTCAACGCGCAGAGATAATTTGATTTATAGCTGCTACACCTTTGGGAGCAAGAGGTCAACCTTCAGGCCTCGGCTTTGACATCTATTATGTAGAATGCTCTGCAGTGCAGGAACTAACCCTACTGGCCAGCAGGCTGCAATAGGAGCTAAAGTCCATGTTAGTTTTACTTCTCACTACCAGCTTGACTGGAAAGCCCTTAGGTTATGTACTCAGGTGACCCAATGATTCGAGTGGAAACTTGCTGTGTTGACCTTCTGCTGATTATTACCGTTTATCCTGCAATTTAGACAATAAACGGAAAAAACAAATAGCCTTCCTGAAAGTCGAGTCAAAGCTGGCTGCAGCATTCAGGAATTTGTTACTCATTAGACAGATCAGGTCAGATTTTCACTTAAACTATATAAAAATGTAGCACTGAGATTAACTGAAGAGCATAACTGTGATGTTGCAGTTAATCCAGATCAGAATTATCAGTGTTGTTCATTCAAAAGAGTGAATTTATGGGGAACTTCAACAACTGATGATGGCAACATTGAACAATACTTAATTATCAATGTTTCCCCTTATTTTTATTTTTCACATTCCATCAAGAGAAGCAAACATAGATGAATGGGAGCAACTTTATGCTGTTTAGTCAAATAAAATGGGAGAGACAGCAGCTTAAATGAACCAAATAAAACAACATGGCAGTTATTTAGGGATGCAGTTAATACATTAAGGAAAATGACTTTTAACGTAACTGAGGTTTCCAGCATTTACAGCTGATCTGATCCAGCTGACACTTAACTACTTGGTTGCATTTTGTTAGACATGAAACTAGATGGTGCATATAATTCTAGATTTCTGAAACTGTGAAATGCCAAAGTACTGTACATGCCCTGCAAGTAACTGGAAAAAAGGTATAATGAAGAAATTGTACATCACTGTTTGACCAACTTACCCATTACTGTACTTTATTGTGCCTTTTATGAGCAGGTATTTATATTACGTTTAATGTGCTACGACCATATGTACTGTTGAGGAAAAATGATTATTTTTAGTGCTTAATACAGTTAATCTTACGGCATGTGTAAAAGGTATATTCAACACTCTTATTTTGAACAAATTTCTTTATTTTGAACAGGTTTGTGTTAAGGATTTAAAACTAAGCCAGATGACCAAGCATTAAGACAACAGGGGCCAAATGCAGATCTCTCAATGGGGACTCCTGCTGTGCTGTCAGAGCACAGGAGGCCATAAAATTAGCATATCCTGCAGGGCAGAATCACTGGAGCTTGGGGGAGAGAAGCCTGTTTAGTTCACAGAAGATCAAAAGCCTTATAGAAACCAACATCTGGGATGGTGTGAAACTGGATACAACACAGAAGGTTGAAACCACTAACATTTAATTTCTAAGACATTTTTCTAAGTATTAATACCATGTTTTTATCGAAGATTGTATTATCTCATTTTAAAACTACTAATCTAGTAAATGATGAATGTATTTGAAAATTGTACTATCTGTGACTATATCAGAATCAAATGGAAATTGTTTGAATGAAAATGTTTTGTTTAGTATTAGAAAATTGCTCAGGAATTATAACTCATTTTGTTCTGTTGATTTTATGTGCTATTTTTGGCAGGACTCAATCTTTTGAGGTGCTGACTGTAGAGGAGCAAAACTGGGGTTTGTAAAGATAACTTTTCCTTGAACCAAAATCACTGAATTTAAGTTTCTTCTGAGAATTTATGTAAGGAGAGATAATGGGAGAGACTTCAGATTTCACAGGTATCTGTGAAATCTTATCTCAGGTTTCTCTGTACCCAGAAGGACCGTAGAACCACAGGGGGTCAGGACGCAGCTGTTCGCTCTTTTGTTTTACCAAGGGAGCAAATGGCCTTTGATCTTTGCCGTAAAATTAGGGGGAGTTTCTAAGTTTCTCTGAGTGTCCAAGGTAGCTTCCAGTTGGCCAACCAGAGGAACGCCTTAAGTGAATATATTTAAAAGAGAAGACACACCTTCAGTATAAGACTGTGTGTACAGGAGAAAAATTCAGAAAGCGGCCACTATTTTGCTTTTTTACATCAGCTATCTCCAAAGACGCGTCTTTGCCTTTTCTTTGTTTTTTTCTTTCTCTATTTTTCCTGTCTCAAGGTAAAAATGTATATCTCTGTCCCTCTGCAGTTCTGTTGTTAATTAATGTGTTGTATGGGATTAAACTCTGTGATTCTGTGACGTCAACGCGCAGTGTTGTCTTCCCTGTGGCTGCACGTCGCCCGCTGAGAGGACCCGGAAGATTAAGGAAGAGAGAGCCAAACGTTTTGTCCAAAGTTAATTTATAAAATTATTCTTCCTTAATAGTACATCACTTTCCTAGTCAACGCAATAGTTCATTTTAACGACCAGAACTTGTACGGGATGTTTCTTGTAGACTCCCCAATATTGGAAAGTGATTAATTGTTTAATTCAAGCTAAAAATGCAAACGTTTACTAATGTTGGTTGGGACTCTTATACAAACCATTAAAGCTGGGACTATAGAGTCATACTCGGCTTTTAATGATCCAGCAGCAGGAAGACGGGCAAACCCTTCCTGACTAGTTTGGCTGCCGGTGTTTAGTAGCGAACGTAGCCACCACCCTGCAAGACATTTCCTGAACTCCTCCATGACGGACGGAGGTGTGGAAAAGCTGCTGGCAAAGCCTCTCACCGACTGAGCTGTTAAGGAGAAAACCATGTGATTTAAATTCAAAGCCACACATACAAAGACACCTGAAGCCCCATTACTTTGCAGCAACATGAAGGTCATTTGACAGCACTTTACTGAATGAATTTTAAATGTTATGACTTTTTAAAATAATATTTAATCTTTTCACGCAGTTAAACACATCCTCCGTCCCTTTCACTTTTTTCCTATTGGTAAAAAGAAGAGAGGAAGCTGTGGGAACTGTGAACAAACTGACAGACATCAGAGCTGAACGTGGAGAGTGCAAAAGTTAGAATATAACCCATATTTCTAAACTCACACGATTTAAAATTTAGGCCAAATGATTAGTAATTATCACATACAGTATTTTATCAATTATTAGATATATTGATCAGCTGGGCACTTCTGACATTTGCACATGAGATGTTAGGAAAATAGATGTCAGGGTTTCCCCTGACAATAGATGGGTTTATCTATTGCCAGGAAACTTGGTGCCAGGCCCCACCAAGTAAAGCCTGGTGGGGCCACCAGGCTTTACTTGTGCCCCCACTAGACTAATCACTGCTTATTTATTTAAGTCTTTTTTTAAATGTTTGCATTTTTTAAGACTTTATAGTTTTTGTTCCTGTGTTAATCTCCAGTCTTTCAATAACACATGATTATAAAGTGATATTTTCAAATTTCCTGTCAACTTTAAACATTTTTTAACTCAAAAACATGATGGGCCGCTAGATGAATGACTGCCCAAGCACCAACCACCAGACTTAGCAAGTTTTCTGAGGGAAACCCTGGATGTGAAGAATGTGCATAAATAGAAGCCATGTTTTTTAGTGTATGTAATCACTGCAGATACACCAAACACATGTGTACCAGGAAAACTAAATGCTTCTTGAGTGTGAAATTAGCGACCTTCTGCGTTTTAACTAACCACTAAGCAGATTACCTAAAAAGTAACATCAACACATTTTCTGTGCAGTGTTCAGCCTATAGTGCATTCTTTAAACGTGTTGTTTTTATTAATCTTGGTATGTTGTGCATTCTTCCTTGGTATCATTATTTCTTTATCAGTTGGCTCATTAATCCACTCCAGTAATTCAGATATAATCACCGGTGTAAACCCTACAAAACCATAAATCTCCAGCCAACTTCGCCACCTTTGTTTCACGCAAGACATTTGTTTCCATATAAAAATATAAACCACATGTAATATTGGCCTTATAAAGTCAACACTTGGAGCGAGTTAAACACCGTTTCACTCCATAGGCCCTAAATACTGGGCACAATATTGTAGTGATGCATGTTGTGGTTTGATGGGCCCATTAAAGAACCAACCCTATAAACTTAAACAGTGCTGATGAAAAAAAAAAAGTAAAACTTTGTTATGCTGGAAGGAAAAAGTACTACAACAGCAATCTCTGGACTCAACAATCATAGCCATAAAAGGATATCTAAGTCTGCAGTGATTGAAAGCACCTGGTTGTGTTTGCAGCAGACACGGGTCGTCCAACAGTTCAGAGAGACTTAGGTGTAGGTTACACATGGATCTTTTTTAAGAGGAGGGGGGATCTGCCCTGGATGTAGTCTGGTATTCTCATTTAAATGTCGAGAATTTATTTTGTTTGTCATCCAAGGTTTTGTCTGTGTTTAGAAAAATGAGAACAGTAATGTTAGTATAAAAAAAACCCAACATCTCTAACTGATGTGAAAAGTCTTTGCTCACACCTGGTCTGGATTGTATGGGTTTTTTTTTTTGCATCTAGCCCATTTTCTTCTACTTTTCAACTTAGTAAGATACAATAAAAGGACATTTACAGAATTATGAACAACTAGCTATTGAGGAAATGTATCCAGGTTACAACTGTAGAAAGACTGTGACGCCACAAAAAAATGTTTGCAAGTTGATGTCTGATTCCATTGTTTTATTTCTGAGTAGAAAGTGATGCACTTGAACAAAACAAACATCTTCAGTTTAATCATTAAACAAAAATACATCTGCTACAAAACATTTTGTAGCTCAGGAAAACTTATTGCACCTTACTAGAAAACACGAACAGCAGCATGTGATCAGCCGATTGATTTTATGGGCATACCTTTAACTAATTTTACTAAAGTTTAATTTTACCAAAGATAAACGCATAGATGAGTTCAATCTAAATCTTCATCTTCAATCTAAATTAAAGGACATTAATCATTTAATTCTGAAAATGTTATTTAAGTAATAGAAGGCTGACTTTGTAATTGTCTTTATGTGAATCTGAAGGACTCCATCACTATAGGCTACTTAGATTTTGGGCCTGAACACTTGTTTCTAGATGTAATTAATTAGGCTTTGTGCTGACTCTGGATCAGTCCTCTTTAGATCCTAAAATATTAAAGGACTTTAATACAGGGTAGACTAATAGGTATTAACTGGGGAAAAAAGACAAGCTAACGTGAATCTGACAGTAAATCTTAAAAGCTATGACTGTATGAGCTATGAGCTAAGAGCTGGTGACGGTAACTGAATAGAGGACACACGTGAAGTCAAACAACAATGATGAAATGGGCTGACTAAGTGAGCTAGAAGTGAAAAAAGGAACCCTAGAGACTTTGATTGAAACAAACACTTCACAACATGACAGAAATACAAAATAACAGAGTCGTCATGAGTCGAAGCTTCGACACAACAAAGACACAAAACTCCAATGAGAAAAACAGACAACAAATTTAAACCAAACGCAGAACGTATCTAAAAACAGAAAACAAATCCACACAATATGTTCTTTCCTGGTTTGCTTCATTTTCTAACGATCTTGGATTAACGATAATCCAAAGGTAATCACAAAGACAAACAAAGAAACTACGTTTAAAAATCTGTGACAAGACTTCAAATTCTGTTTATAGACAGAGCATACCAGTTCAATGTGATCAATAAGCATTGGCCTCTGGCTCTGCAGAGTCATGCACCATTTTGTGTTGGTCCTAAAATAAATCAAATACAAAGAAATTATGATTGTAATATGACAAAATGTGAAAAGGCTCAAGAGATAGACCACTTTTCCAATCCTCTGCATATTATTTATTTTTCCAACTAAATCTTTGGCAGTCCCATTGTTATTCCAGTTGCCTGTTTCAGAGTTTTTTTCTGTTTCACCACATAAGTTCTGGTTTTCATTTTCCACCATAGAGTTTGGGATATATTGGTTTGGATGTCTTGCAATGTTTTCTTGCCTTTATAAATAAAAACTATTTATTTTGCTCCATGCCTGAAACTTTTCCTTATTTTGAACGTTCTCTTGCACACAAACAAAAGCATGTTCCTGCATATTGTTTTGAAAAGGCTAATAGAATTAGATAACCAAGGAGAAAAAACCTGAAATGTGTGTTTGTGTGCGATTCCAGGAATAAGGCACCGACAAGATGACTAGGATCATAAGACGGTAATAAGACTTTAACTACAAAGTCCAGAGTGTCTGAGGATTAGGTTTTTTGCTTGTAAAGTGAAACGGGGACTTATAAAACTGCACCACCCTGCAGTGTTACCCAAGCTGTTCAGCTGGCCTTCTTCATAAAACAGCCCTGTCTGGCTACGTATGTTGATTAATGAATGTTTTACTATGTCATAAGGTCAACTTTGTACCAAATATTTTAAGATTCACATTACAGTGTAATCCATCATTTAGGTATTATAAGGGTGCTGTAAAAATTAGATGTAATTGTTGATTGAACTAGGTTTCAAATAGTGTCAAAATCCATTTCCTTTCTTTTTCACCCGATTTACACATTGAGCAGTTAAGTATAAATATCTTCACAATGTGTTTTGACCATTCGGTCTGTCCTGTTCAAACTTAACTTTCTCATAAACTAGGTGATGTCAACAACAAAAAATCTTCCCACATTAAGTCTAAAGCATTGTCAGCATCCTTGTTCAAAATTTCTTTATTTGAGTCACATCTACTGAACATCACCACTGCTAAACGTCTCTGGGGAAAATGACAGTAAAGAGTGAGCTAATCTACTGAATCCGATGTTGTGCTGCTCAGTTATTATCTTGTTGTTTCAGGCTGATGGGTCCTGTGCGTCAATCCCAAGTTCTCTCGACTTTTACCCACAGCCTCACGGCACTACATCCTCAGCAGACCCACCACTCCCCTTAATTTCATGACTTGGCAGAAAAACAAGAATCAAAGCAGGAAAACCAAACAAGCTCTCTTGAGTATTCTGGTATCCATGACAAACCCCAAATGGAGGTTCCCTTTCCAAACATACTCTTGGAAAGTATAAAGGAAAGTCATCTGCTCTTCCAGTTTTGTAACGGAGCCAACAACCTGACTAACTGCACCTCTGAGTAAATGGATGTACATGTTCTGTACTGGTATTACAGTTAAGCCACCTCCAGTCTGCTACAAGGAGATTGTAGCTGCTTCTTTCCTGTCAAATGACTGTATATTAGCTTTATTTCTCAGGATTATCTCTTTATTTCCCTGATTATGCTGTTCACGAGGTCTAAAGACTGACAGTATCAATTTTGATGTCTTCAGTGGAAATAAACCTGAAAGTTTAATTAGAACTCTACACATTATCTTTAAAGGATATACAGCTTATTACTTTTTGCAACTTTTTCAGCTGATTTGCTTACAGTAGTTACAGGTAAAAGCCAGTAAATTAGAATATTTTGAAAAACTTGATTTATTTCAGTAATTGCATTCAAAAGGTGTAACTTGTACATCATATTTATTCATTGCACACAGACTGATGCATTCAAATGTTTATTTCATTTAATTTTGATGATTTGAAGTGGCAACAAATGAAAATCCAAAATTCCGTGTGTCACAAAATTAGAATATTACTTAAGGCTAATACAAAAAAGGGATTATTTAGAAATGCTGGCCAACTGAAAAGTATGAAAATGAAAAATATGAGCATGTACAATACTCAATACTTGGTTGGAGCTCCTTTTGCCTCAATTACTGCATTAATGCGGCGTGGCATGGAGTCGATGAGTTTCTGGCACTGCTCAGGTGTTATGAGAGCCCAGGTTGCTCTGATAGTGGCCTTCAACTCTTCTGCGTTTTTGGGTCTGGCATTCTGCATCTTCCTTTTCACAATACCCCACAGATTTTCTATGGGGCTAAGGTCAGGGGAGTTGGCTGGCCAATTTAGAACAGAAATACCATGGTCCGTAAACCAGGCACGGGTAGATTTTGCGCTGTGTGCAGGCGCCAAGTCCTGTTGGAACCTGAAATCTCCATCTCCATAGAGCAGGTCAGCAGCAGGAAGCATGAAGTGCTCTAAAACTTGCTGGTAGACGGCTGCGTTGACCCTGGATCTCAGGAAACAGAGTGGACCGACACCAGCAGATGACATGGCACCCCAAACCATCACTGATGGTGGAAACTTTACACTAGACTTAAGGCAACGTGGATCCTGTGCCTCTCCTGTCTTCCTCCAGACTCTGGGACCTCGATTTCCAAAGGAAATGCAAAATTTGCTTTCGTCAGAAAACATGACCCAGGTGAGACGCTTTTCGCGCTGTTTCTTGGTCAACAGTGGCTTGACACGAGGTATGCGGCAGTTGAAACCCATGTCTTTCAAGCGTCTCTTGGTGGTGGATCTTGAAGCACTGACTCCAGCAGCTGTCCACTCCTTGTGAATCTCCCCCACATTTTTGAATGGGTTTTTTTTCACAATCTTGACTAGGGCGCAGTGATCCCTATCGCTTGTACACTTTTTCTGACCACAGTTTTTCCTTCCCTTTGCCTCTCTATTAATGTGTTTGGACACAGAGCTCTGAGAACAGCCAGCCTCTTCAGCAATAACCTTTTGTGTCTTTCCCTCCTTGTGCAATGTGTCGATGGTCGCCTTTTGGACAGCTGTCAAATCTGAAGTCTTCCCCATGTTTGTGTAGGCTTCAGAACTGGACTGAGAGACCATTTAAAGCCCTTTGCAGGTGTTTTGAGTTAATCAGCTGATTAGTTTGTGGCACCAGGTGTCTTCAAAATTTAACCCTTACACAATATTCTAATTTTGTGACACACGGAATTTTGGATTTTCATTTGTTGCCACTTCAAATCATCAAAATTAAATGAAATAAACATTTGAATGCATCAGTCTGTGTGCAATGAATAAATATGATGTACAAGTTACACCTTTTGAATGCAATTACTGAAATAAATCAAGTTTTTCAAAATATTCTAATTTACTGGCTTTTACCTGTATATTCATCTTGAAAGAACTTGAAAAACACTCATGATGTTACAGATAAAACAACAAACCCAAACGTCATTGCTTATCCAAACAAGAAAGTGATGATTGCAAAGTCTCCAACCAAAATTTAATTTTATTAGGCTTTTACTTGTGTCACATTTAACACATGGAGGAGGAAGAAAGTAATTTCTATCAAAAAGCAGAAGCTTGTTAACCTAATAATCTGGCACCTCACAATGATTTAAAAGTACAGTGTTGTGAGTCTTCTCTACCTCTAATTTATCCAGCACCGAATGTCCAATGTAACAAAAATCATAATTCAAAAAACTTAACCCAGACCTCAATTCGACATAGTTTGTAGTCCTGTCCAGGTCTGACCAGCTTGTCGACAGACATCTGTGCCAGTGCTCCCATTTCTCCCCATAACTGCATAGCCAGAATAATCTTTTCAGATAGCACAAGCTAATTTACAATTCCACTGTTAATCTGTGTTAATCTGCCCCTCCATCATCTATACCCACTTTTTCCTTGCAGGATTATGAGGGAAATAGTGGCCATTGGGCAAGATTTGGGAAACATAAACAATTTCAAGTCCATCACACTCCAACTCCTCAGCCTCCCCCCCCCCAAAGGAAAACCACATTCACACACACACCCCTACACACGCAACTATGAACAATTAAGGGAGACCAATTCAGAGTACCTGGAGGTAGCCCATGCAAGCACAGCTTTTTGCAAAACTTGTTAACAGGGTTTTTCATTTGAGTAATTTCTTAAAGTTCTGAAAAGTTAAATTATTTAGGTCTTTAGCTCAAAAAGCACATAAACATAAAAGTTCATTTTGGCTCTCCCTTTTATGAGAAAAGTACACTATGTACATCCTGCTCACTTTGAATCTAAAGGCTCTAAAGGCTCATTTATCAGTCCCAGCTGCGCCTCTTTTACATTGACAGTAATCTGAAAAAAGTTTGAAGTTTCACATGGTCCTGGTAACCTTTCTGCTATAATCACAAACAGATACTTTGTCTCAGACTCTGTGCCAAGAACACTAATCATACTAGTGAGTTTTACAGCAGTACACACCATTTGCTAAGCAATAAAAACACAGTACATATTGCATGGATTTTCAAACAACTGAAATGTTGCTTGGTTGCTTAAAATGTATTTGTTTCCTCTGCTGGACCCTGCTAGAGGAATAGGGAAGTAATCTAATATAAGACTTAATCGTTTATTACAGATTGCATTTCAAGTAGTCAGAAGTTAATGGCAAAATTTGAATTTGAATTTTATGTGATAACAGAAAGTAAAGTATTGCCCTTTTGGAACTACGCCACTTAATCATTCGAGGTGCCACGACGGATGTCGGAAGTGAGGGACAGGCGTGACGTCACGTACAATAAGTTACGGCTGTTAGTCTCTGGAGGAGTTGAGGGGCATTATTTGCAAATGACCTCAAACTCTGTCAGTCTGGATGGAAACTTATCTGCAAGCAGCAGTTATAGAGTTATATCTCGTATCTTGTTGGCAGCAAAAACTAAAAGCATGTTTTATTGTTGTGTTGAAATGTGACCAAATGTGGAAAATGTGCATGACTACCTTTAGCAAGTTAATGATACATGACTGAACTAAAATATATATATATATATATATATATATATATATATATATACACACATCACAAGTTTAGCCCAGACCTGAGTTTGTACATGGAGTGCACCATGAGTGTTGATGTATTTGTCAGATAAATATTTCTACTTGCATAAAAGTCGAGGAGATTCTGCCCACATGTACATGTTGACCCCGCTATTCAGTTAACATGACCCACGGTTTATTTTTATGGCCCGAGGTCCAAATCCTCCACAGCTTCCAAACACCTGTACACTAAATCACCAGCGTAATCCACTGTGGATTACGCTGGTTAAGTATCACTTAACCTGAAGACACAAAATGCTGCCTGAGGCGGAAGTCTGAACGAAGAGAGGCAGGAGTCGACTTATCCCTTACACAAATACACAAACAGGTCAATCTGGGGAATCAGCACAAGTGCTTTTCAGATGATATGAACTCTATAATAAATTTGTTTTAGAAAGACATTAGTGATAAATGTTTTAATGCTGCATTTCAATTTGTTGAGGAAGAAGAAATTTCTCAGGAAAGTGATTTCACTTAGTGATGTGGATGTTTTCATTCTGGTATTTAGTGATTTCTGTTTCCTTTTGTTTTAGATTAGTTGGAACATAATTATTACTTTTTACCCTGATTTACCTTGTTTTCTTACTAACCTTTTAGCTAATCTCACTTGTCTTATGCTACTTCATCGCTCACAGATCACATTCATTTTCAGTTAATAAGACTCCATGTTCATTGTTCCAAAGGTCTCCTTCCTTTATGTTTGTTCTTCCGGCTCTCTCCTACTAAAATATCATTCTCTCCTGTTTTTTTTCAGTACAAATCAGTTCATTTAGCATCAAATAAGAACAAATATTGTCTCGAAAAGTTAATTTAGTCCATGCATACAGACAGACTCAAAGTCAACTCAGTTATTTTATCCTAGCCCTCAAAACAGGCAGTCAGATTCAGTCAATAATTCAAAATGGTGAAAAGTTTTCTGTCTAAGGAAACCCAGTCGATTGTTCAACTCACTGACTTGCAGCATTCCCTCCTCAAAGTCAGTGGAACTGGGAAGTCTAAACAGGGCTAGTAAAAAAATTCAAAAAATATATTAGCAAACTAACATTTATTCTTAATTTTAGCTATTTTTTGTGCAATCTTTATAGAGGAACAATAAAAGAAAAGTTGGCTATGAAGGAACTAAAAAACAGATCAAGATTTCAAAAGTGAGTGTTTGCCTGCTGTTGTCTGAGTGAACAAGACAGCATGTTTCTGGCTTTATAACTTTCACATGTTGAAAAATCAAACACAGATATGGAACTGATTCAAACCTTGTCGAGAGGTCCACAGTTGGAAGTAAGCCAGCTTTCCCACATGAACAGTATACATATATATATATATATACAGCATATATATTTACAGCGGTTTCCCAGAGATCATAATCCAATCAGGCTGCTGTCAAATTGTCAGGGACACCTAAAAAATGAAGAGCAGCTGACATCTGTTTGATAACTTGAGAGGTAACAAAGCTCCATGCCGCTCTTGTTTTCATTTGCATTGACTCATGGCTTTCAATTGAAACTGCGCTGCGATGTGGCAGAGAGCAAGTTTCCAAGAACAAGACATGTTCCAGGAAGTCCCTGTGTGTGGAGCCAAGAGTTAATGGAAACCCTTCGACTCACCGGGAGATTCAGTGGAGGAGGTGATACAAGTCTTCTCTTCATCATCCTGGCCTGAGATGATTGTGATCTCATTGTAAATTCACTACAATTAAAAAAGCAATAACAACATAATAAAAAAAATAGGTTACATTAATCAAATAGGAAGGCTCAAGTTGACCCAGAACTGTAAATCACAAATGAATTTTTGGTTTTGTAACAAGACAAATTCCCTCCAAAAATACATGGAAAAGGATAACAAATTGACAGGAAATGCTTACATCAACTAAAATATTAAAAGAATTTGAATGTGTGAAGCTTTAAAATGTTCTTTGATAGATGTTCTTTTAATTCTGTATCTATTTTTTGCATGAAAAACAGGCTTAAATTTAATAACACTACTACTACTACTGCTAATAATAATAATAATGCAAACAGTCGCAACTTTGCTATGGATGTAGGATTTTATGTAATCCTTCAAAATTGTATTCAAATAAACAAAAACTGCATTTTCCATTCTTGCATTTAGCAAATGCACCAGTGCTTTAGTACTTATATTATCCTGTACATTTTTAAATAGTTTTTAGACTATTTGGGGGCTGGTAAATGATGAATTCTTCATAGTTCTGTGGCATAAAATGTACAGCAGTACCAAAAACGTTTATCAACTCAACACGCTGCAAAATGTTGCTAAATGAAGTTGTGTTTGCTTCCAGTTGTAAATTAGAGGGACCCTAAATATTTATTCTGCATTATTCAGAGTTTTGTCTTGTACTAATGACACACTGTTTCTTATCTTGCCATGTACAGTAGGTTAGCATACTGAATTTATTTGACACTCATAGGTTATTTATGGGGCATTGAACTTTCTTTCCCAAACAGTAAGGTGAATACAGAATATGGAGAGAGTGATAAGGAAATATGTGCTTCCCTGACATAATTACTACTGTCATGCTACAGGACTTATTGTTCACAAAGTGTGTTTTGTTTAGTAGCCTGCATTACTATGTAGATTTACAAACTTGGAAAGATAAGACATCAGATTTGATTCTTCCTCAGTGATGTCAATGAGGGATACGCAGTGATGTGAAAAGGGTTTACTCCTTAAAAATGTATTCATTTAGCTTTCCTTAATATTAGACATGACCTGAGTTGATATTAAAAGCAATTTTCAAAAGATTATTCAATTTATTAACTAACCCTATGTGGAAAAAAGGAGTTGTTCTGTTTAGTTAAATCAAGAATTAACTCGGAGTGAGTCTTTTTTTTTCAACCAATTCATCAGGCTATGATTTTAAAGCACTGCTATACTTTGTGTTTTGTGACTTGTATATGAATGATGGTAGGTCCATGCAGAAGATAAGACAGCTGGAATGCTATGTCAGCACTGGCTTTAGTGTGGTTATTCTCCGTTTTGTCAGCTCAGCTTTTTATGCTTTTGTGCAAGCTACAACTTTTCGTTCTGCACGTTGTTGCCACATTTAAGCTTCAAAGGTTTTTATGCATCCTCTAAAGTCACTTTTAGAGGCTTAAATAAAAACAAATACCCGTTTCCACATTTCAGTGTGAATTCCCTCAGGTTTAATAGATTTGCCGTTGCTAGGATTTCATAACTTTCATCTTAACAACAGCAGTTACAGTGTTAATTTGACTTCTGCCATTTTCCAGATGTTTCACAGTCACCATTAATTTACCCCCTTCACAAACAAATGCCTGTGGACTATTAAAGGGAGGGTGTGCAGACTCAACATCTCTTTCATCATATGAGAAATCATCTTCGTTCTACGGCCTCCTTTTCAACATCATGTTAAAGTTTTCAATAAACAACAATTAAATATACTGAAAATGTTTTAGCTGCTTTCACTGCCATGACATTACCTCATCGTATGGATTACATCAAACAGACATCTGCAAAATGATGTCGACTCCTAATTGTTACAACAAAGACCAAGGAATGGGTAGAACAATTTTACTGCAGGCAGCTTACAAAATGCAAAACTTTCTTTTATTCACATCATTGCGTTTGCTCAATTCTGCCTCTCTGACCCATTCTATTTGGAGAGATTTTTTTGTTCTTGGCAGTGTTTGCCACACAGATATGTCTTTTTAGTTCAGAAGTTGAAATTAGTTTGCTGTGAACAAACTGTAAACAGGTTAATATCATGGGTTCCTCCTTTTACTTTAAATTCTTCTTAATCTTTACAGATGATACCATACATACTATTTTCTACAGAAATTCCTGGATAAACATCAGTGATATCTTACCATGACATGTTGTCATGTCCTATGTAAGCATTTGACAAACATAAACTTTAATGGGGTTTTTTCTGATTTAACAGGCCAAAACAGTTTTTTACATTATTTGGGATGTGGAAAAAAAAATGACAAATGGGCTTCGCATGAAAAAAGATTGTAAAAGATCTGGAGAATGTAATTGCTTCCTATTATACTTTGAATGTTTTTTTTTTATAAAAGCTGCATGTTTTTAAGATAATCCTGTTGGAAGATGAACCTCTACTCAGTCTGGAGTCCTTTGCAGCGTCCAGTAGGTCACAGATTGTCTTGTATTTAGATTATTTCAACTTCTCATAAACTCTACATAGCTTACTTGTCCTTCCTCATGAGAAGCATCCCCATGTCATGATGCTGCTACTACCATTTTTCTCAGGGTGATATGCAGTGTTGCTTTGCTGCCACGCATATTATGTTTTACACTTTGGACAGAAAGTTGTTACCTCATCAGAATCTCTTCTTTCACATTTTGGCTGTGTCGCCCACCTGTTTAAATGGGAATTCATTTGAGATTTCTTAAGCATCAGTTTAAAGCTGTTCCTGTCCATCAGATTTGAGGAGTGCATAACTAATAGCTGACCTTAAAACAGATTGGTCTGGTGCTTCACCTCCAGAGTTAAACCAAACATTAATCAGGAGTTTTGAAGTGAATTTGTGCTTACACAAATTCACACCCCACTTTCTGATTTATATTTGTAAACAAATTTGAAAGCTAAGTTTCATTTTTGTTTTGCTTTCAAGAGTCCTGACTGCATTTGGAAGAGACCGTTAATATTCTGTTTGTCTCTCTAAAATGCATGGTACAATCTTTACAGTGGAAGTGTAAACCTTTATTGCATGCTCGAAAATAAGATTCTCACCAAATGTTTGTAAGTTCAATATAATAAAGATCTTAAATTATCCACTTTTGCTTCACTGGGTCACCCTCCAAAGATCTAGTTTAAAACAGGAAGTGCTCTTAAAAATGTTGTAATGCATCATGTGAAGCCTGGAGCTGTTCCTAACAAGAACAACCTCTTGAAAAGACACGATTGTGAGCACAAGTTTGGATTTTTCCTGCAGGGTTTCACTGAAGCCGGTAATTTGGATGACAGGTGGCCTTCAAATGCCTTCTTTGAGGTTTAGCTTGTAAACCTTTTTAGTGTGAAGAAAGTGCGCACATAGGGTGGGCAAACCTCTTTACGAGTAGAGTATATTGCATAATGTCACATTTGCAGAGGCGCCTCTCTTCCCTAGTGTCCGTTCACAGGTGGATGAGAGGCTTCAGACAGTAATGTTTCAAATCATCGCCCTGAGACAGCTGTTGTGTTGCCCCACAAAATCAAGAACAGGTTAAGTGAACAAAATGTTCAGTCCTGAATAGCTGTGCTTTCCTATAGAGAAGAAAGGTCAAAATGTTCAAATCTCATACAATAGTGCCTGACAAAAAAAAAATAACATACTACGCCTATTGATGTAACACTGACACCGACTTTAAATATTCCTTCGAAGCAGCAACAGCATTTTCATCTCATACTAGTCCATATTTTTTAGTTTTTTTCCCCTGCTTTGTTATTTTATTGCTGACACTATGAAAACAAACTGTGGACTTATCTTCACTATTACACTGCTCGTGTCTCCGTTTCACCACAGGACAAACGCCGCAGTAAATACAGTCCTATCATAGTGAATGAGAGCGTTTACACTGCCTCAACATGTCTTCTGTAAAAATTAGACCCAACCCCAATTTTACCTGATGCCAAAGTGCAGAGTCAATCATCACAGACCGCACCGCTCCAACAGGGAAATGCACGAACACAACATCCAGCATTATCTCCAAAATAATTTTACACGACAGACGACATTTGGTGAAAAAGTATTAGCTATATTAATGAATAGAGTATCAGAGCGGAGATGCACACAGTGTAAATCTGGGGTTAGCCTCAAAATTGGAAGAAGCACACCTTACAGCAGGTGTAAAACTCAAATCCGTCCCTCCAGAAGTTTTTATGTGGCTCTCTAGACTCTAGGGACGCATAAACTGAACCTTTAGGATAGCAGTTGTGAACTTAAACCAAAGCAATTTTTATCTGTATACTGCCAAATTACATCAATGTGGAATATAGTATCATATATCTTATCTTCATTTCATAACACTTATTATCAAATGAAGAGACAGCTGTTTATTACAATTTTAACAGTTTGTTAATGGGTTTTAGAAATACATTCTGGCACAACCAGCCCTTTGAGGACATTCATGATTTGGATATGAATATGAGTGACAGCCTTGCCTTACAGGTCCCTCCATCTTGTGCTCTGCGTCCGTCTACATCTCCTCCGCCACAGTGGAGTCAGCTGGCAACTCAAGAAATTGACAGTTGTCCTGTAAGGTCACATAGTTTCTCCTCCATTAGCATAGCTGCAGCATACTAGTGTAACGGGTACCGGGGTTCTGGACCCGTCAGCAGCAGATGAAGCTGAAAAACAGCATGTAAATGAGCACGATTTCTCTCAGCTTATTTATTGAACAAACCAGCTCATTTAACTGTCAATACAGCCCAATTTATAGCTCAGTAATTTACTGTACATATTAGACATATTCCATCATTGACATAAACATCAACATTAGCTTTCCTTAAACCAGAAATAATCCCATAACATCATATTTTGTCACAATTCCCTCAGGTAACATGTACCTTCAATTTACTGCACTTTATATGCATATTTAATCACACACAGTGACATATTTCATAGGCATGTATCTTAAAGTTATTGTAAACTGGCATAATTATCTTAGAATTCACTTAACTACTTTAAGTGAATGCATCACAATTTAACCTTTCACCAATGTTTAGAACACAAATAACCCCTGGAGCCTGATAATAACATATTACTCTCATACCATAGAATATATATATCCTAACTTCCTTTATAAGCGGTTACTGTTAGTGGTTGCACCTACTGTATATATCCCGCTATTATCCGCCGCTACAGTGTGCTAACCAACTAGCATCACGGCATGTTAGCTACTTCCGCTAGCCGCTGCTGGCTCCGAAACACAACAAAACTCTTTCAATATCTTTCACCCATAGACGCATTTCCTTAAACATTTCTCGAACAGTACCAAATAATCAAAAAGTACTTCATTAAAACGAACCTGAAGGTTATTCTCACCTGAAAAACAGCATGTGAATGAGCACATGGGAGATGCAGTCTGTGTTACTCCAAGTTCTCTCAGCTTATGAGAAACAGGCAGCTCAGAGTCTCCATGCGCCACCTACCGGTGAAACACCATTACTACACCCATCGTCATTAACCCCATAAACATTTAAAGAAATGCATGCTCCTTTTATTCTATTGTGAGCACACACCCGTGGGCATCACACTAGCAATCTTCAGCTTGAATGATGGTACGCGCTGAATGGGAGAAAGGGTGTGAGCAGTGTGTACACTAGCAAGATTGACACCACTAAGACCTTCCTTCTGGCTCCGATTGGTTGTTTCCGACCTGAGCGATGTGTTTCTGCAAATGGCAGCAGGACCACTATGAGGAGCTTGATTATTTCACAATTATGTGTTTCATATTCTGCCATGAAGAAGCAATGATATTTTTAACAAATATGCCCCCCAGAAAGAAAACATTTTCATAAGTTACTTATTGTGTCTTTAAGAGACATATCCACAGTTCCTAACGTCTACTTATAATGTTTAGCCACAATAATTGTCTCGTCCCTGGAATCAGATCTGTGTCTCCTGTTAGTGTTTGTCCAAAACTTGACCTAAGCTGAACCTAAACAAAGAGCCATTACCTGTTAACAATCTCAGTGATGTTTGTCCGGTTTCCTAATGTGAGGGAACACATTTTTGTGTCGTTAGCTAAGCTTATGCCTGACATCTGGACAGCTTTGTGGAAGCCAGTAGTTAGATTGGGATGTTTTCTTTTTGCTCCATCTAAAGAAACTGAGTTTATAGCTCACAGTTGTAAAAAGTAACAGAAACCTTGTAAATTGGTCTGCAGGATTATGCATGGTTGGTAAACATATGCTAACTCGTACTGTACTTTGACTTCACAGAGAAACATATTTCCACGAACTTTTAAAGTTTGTATATTTTTAAATCTTGAGATATTTTTTAAAGTCAAATTCAAACCTGGGTTACTAGAAAAATTTTAATTTGCAGAATTTCACCATCAATGAGACACATTTTGAATACAATATGTTTACTCAATCGAAGTACCAAGTAAATATTTACAGATACATCTTGAGCAAGAGTTAACACAAACAGCCAGAAGGGAGAAAGGCTCAGACAGATCCAAGTTGTAGGGATAAGAACGCCAACTCTTTCTTCTATAAAGTTACCCACTTCAGCCTCGCAAAAAATAAATAAATAAATAAAGGTTTAGCACAATTTTATTTTCCTACTTGTTAATGCCCAAATAATTCTTTTCAGTTGTGGTTTCTTGTTGTTTTTTTGTAGTGAAACTCAATGAAGTTATTACTGTCACCTACAGCTGGCTTCCCAGCACACATAAAAAGGCCATCTGTTCTTTTTTTTTTTTTTACGGCATTATGAGGACGGCACTTAAATATATTAACCGCCATCGATGCCTCTTCTTAATTATCCTGTGCCATCCATTTCACAAATTGCTGCATCCTAAACCCACTGAGGAGCATTATAGGAGATCCTTCCTCCCTGCAGCTGTTAGTCTTTCTAACCGTCACCGCTCCAAACAAACTCAATAAGTGTTTACATCCATGTATCTTTGCAACTTTACTGTTGTCTTTGTGTGAGTCTATTGACTCTGATTGCCTGTCACTGTCCTACTGTTATGCAGGAAATTCCCCATTGTGGGAAAATAAATGGCATTTCTATTCTATTCTATTCTATCTCAGCATCAAGCTCAATGTTTTCCAAAATTTATTTCTTTTGGTGAATGAAATCACCCCAGTGGCAGTAGAGATAAACATTTTATAAATTATTTTGTTAAATAGTTTCTGGGAAAACGAAAAACCAACATTTTTGTTACAATTTTGATATGAAAATGTTGGGGTAACCGTAGCCTGTGTTATGCTGGCAACATATAAATAATAATAGCTGGAGGAAATATCTCGGTGATACTGATTATCGATGATGAAGTAATAAGTTTAGCGCTATCTCACATGTGACCCATGAGATGTGATCCTCAGATATGTGACATTTTAAATCATTGACTTAATGAAAAACATTTATGCGCATTTGCGAAATAAAAAATAGCTGGACCTTGTCATAATTTATTAAATATGAATGTGTTGCTGTTCTTGTGCGAAAAGATAATCAAGTGAAGATTTCTTTTTTTCAGTTCTGTTCTTCTACCACTGATACAGCCATCTTGTTTTGTCAGATTGGTAAAGCGTTTCATGCATATCCACCATTCTAATACACGACTATTTTCTTAACAAAAAAGGTAAAATCACAAACAGTTGCATCATTTCTGCAAAAAGTCTCAAAGAGTGGAAGGAATGAAATTCCCAAGCAAATAACAAAGAAAATATCTGAAACCACCAGAGGACCTTAGCAACCCAAATGAACTGTGAAGTAGTTTAACATTCACAAATTTTCTGTTATGGATTTTAGAATATGACTAACCAGAAATAAGGAATCTTCCACCACTTTCCTGCTGCTGATCTTTTGAAGATTTTACAAGGACTGTGTGTACCCATGAAACTGAGAAAATTAGGAGAGCATATTACGACTATAAAAGCAGTGATTAAGACAATTTGTAAAGTACAAGCATCTGCTCTGTACCCTGTTGTGCTAGTGAGTTAGACAATGTGCTTCGGCCTAGAGGTGCTGCTTAATACTCTTGATTAATTGTTTAAATAATTGATTGATTCTTAAATTGCATTCTAGCTTTAATGATTCTGAAACATATAGAATTGACTTGACCAGACTTTAACAGGCATTTGCAGGAACAGTACCAGGGGTCCCAACAAAGTCTGTTTTGATTTTTTCCCTCCTTCTTATATGATTTAAAATATTACTAACATGGTATTTCATACAATTGTATACATTAGTAAAAGTTGCAATGATGTATCACAGTAAGGCGGATTATTTTTGTTGCATTTCTCGGTATATAGCTATAATTTAAGTAGAGATGCACAATATATTGGCACTAACATTGGTATCGGCTGATATTAGTCATTTTTAACATATGGATATAGGTGACTCAGTTTTATGGTGACTCGGAGGCCCCGGGGAAGACCCAGGACACGCTGGAGGGACTATGTCTCTCGGCTGGCCTGGGAACGCCTAGGGATTCCCCCGGAAGAGCTGGAAGAAGCGGCCGGGGAGAGGGAAGTCTGGGCCTCCCTTCTGAAGCTGCTACCCCCGCGACCCGACCCCGGATAAGCGGAAGAAGATGGATGGATGGATGGAGTTTTATTTATTTCCCAATAAATAAAACTGGAGCCAGTTGAGGTGGCTCGGGCATCTGGTCAGGATGCCTCCTGGACGCCTCCCTGGTGAGGTGTTCCGGGCACGTCCCACCGGGAGGAGGCCCCGGGGAAGACCCAGGACACGCTGGAGGGACTATGTCTCTCGGCTGGCCTGGGAACGCCTCGGGATTCCCCCGGAGGAGCTAGAAGAAGTGGCTGGGGAGAGGGAAGTCTGGGCCTCCCTTCTGAAGCTGCTACCCCCGCGACCCGACCTCGGATAAGCGGAAGAAGATGGATGGATGGATGGATAAAACTGGGCCAATATGAACAATCAATATTTGTTTTGTATCTGTTTCTACCTGTTTTTCTCCCAAAGGTGTCAAAATGATAATGAAATATATATAATATTGGTAAATATCGCTGTTATCAGCCATAACAGCGAAATTAATAACGCATATCAATATCTGCCCAATGTTTTCGTATTGTTGCATTCCTAAATTTGAATATTCATTTTTAAACATTCAGTTGTTTTAAACCAGTGCCACAGGCTCAAACTTAACCCATCTTTCCATTACTGATTGTCTTATTGTTGCAGGGTTGAGGGAGGACAGAGTCTTCATCTGAGCAAACAGTGATGTCACTAACACAAACCTAAGGTTTTACTCCATATGTTCAAAGCTTTGACTTTGAAGCCTGTGGTTTGCCATATTTTCCCTGGCTTTTTTAATAAATATTCAAATTTATTTGCCCAAAAGTCATAAAAAGAAACATTTAGCAATCCACATCAAATAGTTGTGATCTGGATTTAATCAAACTTTTCTTCATTTTGCATAACTAAATGTAATCAGATTTAGAAAGTCGAATCCTGGGCTCTTTGGCTCCACAAAGTTCCAGTTCTTTCAAAAATCTGGAGGGGATTTCTGACAGCTCATTTAAGTTGGAGACACAGATCAGTGCAATTTTTAAACCAGTTTTTGCCAAAGTGAAACCTAATCTGCTCGTAAAGGACATGGACGAAGTAGTCCAATAATTTATCCAATTTACACTAGACTTTTGCAATACGCTGTTTGTTCATCTAGAAGAGTTTTCTTTGTCCTTTTGACATTGTTTGGAATGCAATTGCTCCTTTTAAAAGGGCATAAACTCTGATGCTTTATCTTGTTTACTGGCTCCCTGTCTGTTTTTTTAAGGTTTTATTGGCTCTAGGAGCCTTTATTTGAGTGTGATTAGACTGGAAAGTGGGTAATGAGAGGGGGAGACATGCAGCAAAGGTCATCTGGGCAGGACTCGAACCTAAACAGCCACTTTAAGGACTGAGGCCTCCATATTTGTGTTATGCTTTACCCTCGCCACCACAGCACATCGAACTCGTTGTTTTTTTAGTTTGATTTCTTGCTGTTATTTGAAACACTGAGAAATAAAACATGCAATTGACCAAACTTTCACAGCAGCTTCTCTGATTTGGTGGTTTTGCTTTTCTAATTCACATTACTTAGACTGGAGAAAGGTTTTAATCCCTGCTGCAGAGTTACAGTATATCCTCTCAGCAGCTTTTCATCAAACAGATTAATGCCTTATTAGATCATATATGTTACATTTTGCTAAAATGTTTTAGTCAAATAGTCAATCAACTAAAAACTGCAATCAGATTAGTCTTGCTCTAATAAAATACATATATATTATCAAACCAAACATCTCAGTTTTCCAGGTTTTCCTCTTTTAATCTTCCTATTTTTTACTTCCTAGGTTTTAAAGTAGTCATTTTGTTTCAAACGTAATTTATATATGTTAACTATAAACTGGTTGTGCTTCGTTGGAAGGATAACTCACATTTGCAATAAGTGGACTACATACTAATTTGGTTTTATCCATCGCTGTGTTTTTTTAAGAGAAATTTGCAGCTGAGCACACCAGTCTGATGCCCCTCACTCATTTTTTCATTTGAGTTTACGACTCTGCATTTATGAACTCAGTAAAGGACCAATAATCTGAATTATACAATAACATGCTAAGTTTTTAGATTAATCGCATGCGTTAACATGAAAGTCTTAATTTTCCTCTACATGTTTTATGATTTCATACTTCTTGACCAGACTTCACTTTAAGATCAACCAAACTTTTGTTGCTTTTAATTTCACCAGCCACTATATTAGAGCCACCTGTCCAATGATGGCATTATAGTAGAAAACACAGAAGACACCACAAATACTAATCACATGGCACAGACTCAATCCATTTGGGCAGACAGGCTGAATGTGATTAGAAGTTTAAGTAGACGTCCAGAATATGAAAAAAGGGGATTTTCCTGAATTTGAACAGGGCATGTTAATGTCATATGAGCTGATCTACTGCAGGTTTTCCACACATAACCGTCTCTCATGTTCACACAAAATGGTCAGATGACAAAAAGGCAGCACCAGGTCCAAAAAGCACTTAATACAACCAGCTGTAAGCAGAACGCCTTCCCTAAATGCACAAAATGTTTAACTTTTTGCAGCAGAAGACCACACTTTCATAATAAAAATAAAAAAGAGTTTTACGTCACACAGCTTCACAACAATTAATAACAGATTGAAAAAGACATGATGTGTCTGGAAAAGCTTTTCTAGTCCAATGAATCTGGATTTTAGCTGTAACATTCAGATGGTAGAGTCAGATTTTGGCATAAATGAGATGGAAAGCATGAATCTGCCCCACCTCGTATCAATGCATTGCACAATATGGATAATTTTCTTCGTTGTTGCAACTCACTTTGTGTCAGTCAGTTGCAAAAATATTAGCAGCATGCAGTGTGACAGTAGTGACCACACAAATTGATGGTACAGTGACTAAAAGGGAAAACACATTAATTTAAACCATATTTATTGTGTCCTGTGTTAAGCTTAGGTTGTTAGACTTTAAAACATTTTGTGCCCCGTCAGATGAAGTTAGACTGACACATGGAAGCAGTTCACAGACGCTGGGTATTTTGGCCTCCTTTCTTAATCTACCACTTGAGTCAAACATAAAAGAAATATTTGCACTGCGGTTTCATAAGTCATTCAGTTAAAGTGTTAATCTGATCACCATCAAAGAAATTGGCGGTGAAGCAGAGTATTTTTATTTTTTTAATTTTTTTTTAGGGGGATGGAGGAGATTAAAAGATCTTAGACATATTGGCTGGACACATTTTACTGATTAAATCATTTTAATCAGAGATTTTACATGAATCATTAATTGTGAACATGTCTAACAGTTCAACTTAAGGCCTAAATGATGTATTCATACAAAGACATTCAGGGGAAACGCTGACTTGACTTTAAGGTAAAGCTTCAACTTAAAATGTTTGTTTGAGAAATCAATATTAAACCTTGATCAAATTTTAAACAATGTGAGGCAACCATATGGATAATGGTTGTATTGTAAAGCAAGATTATATTTGATTGAACTAGCATGACAAATATACATAAAAACAAAATTATCCATCTGCAAAAACAACAGAAAATCTTTATGACAGCTAAAAACGTAAGAGGAAAAAAAATGCATAAACCCAGAAATGATCATCCGGAGTCAAAAACAACTTTCTTTTGAATCAAAAGACAAAACAAATACTTAATTTCAATTTATGTATTCACCAGAGTTGAATGCCATGCTTGCGGTCTTTTCACAACATCACTAGTGTCTCAAACACTTAAATGCTGGATGTTAATACTTGGTATAAAGTCCTTTATCCAACGGCACTCAGTATTCTCTTATAACATTTCAGAAGGCTGGAACATACAGAAAAAATCTTTGAACAATCCTCATTGCACAGTTTCTTCCATCCAGAGTCCTGACTCTCTTATTCTTTCTTCTTTTTAGTTCACACACACACACACACACACACACACACACACAGTCACGTATAGTTTTTAGGTCTTGGGACTGACAAAGACTGGAAAAAGATTGCTTTTGTCTTGTTGACCATTTCTATCTTCACTAATCAACACAGTGGGATGCCAACTCACCCTTAACTGTGAAAGAAAAGAAAAAAATCTGTTGAAGTTGCAACTCACAGTTAAGTTGCTTTTGATTTTGTGTCCCTCATGCAACCTCCATTGTAATGCCACCCTGGGTAACTGCCTGTATGACCCACAAAAAACACAATGATGATCCAGAAACAGGCCCACAGCATCACACATCCTGCACCAAAGTGGGCATGAACTACTTTTCCACATGTCCACACTTTGTTTCACAGTAAATTCACCTGGAGTCTTGTAAACAAAGTATTTATGCAGTTGTAGTGCACAAATATGACATGCACTTAAACTTGTAGCATTAAAAATGAAACCACAATACAAAGACAAAAATACTCCAACTTTATGGGAAACACCATAGATAAAAACACATGAAAGAAAGAATAAAAAGGAAGAAAAAGAGCACAGTTTTGTATTTATCAAACTTTTCAAGTATTCACAATGTGGCTAAACTTGCAGATTAAGCGAGGTAAATCTACAAATGAGATTATTTCTTCCTTTTGATCTATTGTCTGAAAGCATTTCTTGCGTGTTCTGTCTTTATATCACTGCATATTTACATTTCATTATCCTCTGCAGTAATACCTGCTGCACCATGACTCCACAGCGATTGTATACGATAGACTTTATGACCATATTATATTCATCAGACAACTATAATGTGCATTGAGCATCAAATGGCTACATTTCTCTGTGTGTCCCAGATGTTTATCACATATGAAGACTGTTTCTCTCTGTGTCTTTAGTCAGGCTCTGCAGCAGAGATCTCTGAAAGGTCACATCGCTGGACTCAGGGATCAGAAACTCCAGCAGCAGGTCACAGATGCTGTAGATCAAATGCCTGCAGACAAGAACACAAACACAATCACTGATAAATGTGAAGAGCCTCAAGAAAACGTAAATACATGAATCAGACCTTCATTTACACATTTTGGTCAATTCCTCTGTGTTGATTATTAGATTAGCAGAATCATGGTGCTTTCCGAAACGACTTACTTGTTTATCTGATAGTCCTGTAAAGACTCCAGCATGGTCTCCAAGCTCAGTCTGTACTTCTCGCTTCCCAACATATCAGCTATTAACTCTATCAAGGCATAAAAAGAACAAACTCAGTTCACATTGAGACACCATTCAAATCACAACAGCTAAATTTAAACCCTGCAGCTGCTACAGACCAGGAAGCAGCTGCATTAGGCAGTTCAGACATTGCTCCTTAGTTTCCTTTTTTTCAGCAACACTTCGTTCAGGCCGAGGTTGAGCAGGCAGCGTCCCACCTGGCCACACAGCTTCTTGCAAGACCTGGAGGTAAATCACCCAGCAGGGGGCGCTGGTTAGGTGGGCAGCGCCTATGTCCAGCCATCTGGAATGGAAATGGGATAGTTTAGATCTTCTTTATATTAAGTGTGGGCATTTTGGTCAATTTATCAGTCAAACTCTGATATAAACAAGCAAAAATCTGTAATCCTGATGAATTGTTGCCAAAATAAAAAGAAAGCCACACCCCAATATAAAGATTAAGACTGGAAAATCCTGGTGCGTATATGTTTTGCCTGTTTAAAGTCTCTGATAAACATTTCGGACACAACTAAAACAGTTTTCAAAAACAACTTTTGCAGCTTCCCACATCTAGCTTTGCAGATAAGAAAAACAACAACAAAAAAATGCTTGAAAATGCATCTGTTGCCATTTATTTGTGTGTGTGTGTGTGTGTGTGTGTGTAGTGCTGTTTGCATTTACTATGCAAAATCAGATGAAAAAATAAATAAATAAAAAAAAAGAAACTACCTTTCAATGAAGGTGCCAAAGAGAAGTCTGATGGCCTTCTGGATGTTCTCTGTGCAGAGCCAGCTCCAATGATCCTTCATCAGCAGGCACAAAATGTTCAAAGCAACATCTGCCACAGCTGTGTCTGCGGTGGACACGAACACGCACTGGATAAATCATGTCAACACAGCGACTTAAAACGTTTGATATTACTGGTTCGGATGCTACAACGCAACTAGGTCAGGTTTGGCCACACGATGGAGTTCTAGCGCAACCTAGTGGAGAAACTAAGTCACTGCAGGTTACTGCTGCGCTGCAGTACAGATAAAACTACAGAGTCGTGCAAAAGTATTCATTGTCGTTTTTCACATTTTTTGTCAAATTACAAACACTTTGACTTATTTTATTGGAATGTTATATGATGGTGAAACATAATTTTATACTGGAAGAAAATAATTGTAACTATTTCTTGAATAAAGATTTGTAAAGTGTGGCATGCTTTTAAATAGAGTTTGCATGATGTCATTACTCCTGAATAACTCCTGTCTTCAGAAGTAACCTAATTAATTCAATTAAATTCAGTTTATTTGTATTGCGCCAATTCACAACAAATATCATCCCGAGGCACTTTGCAAAAATAATTTAAAAAACGATGAGCAGAGTTCATGTTCTTAAGAGTTTTATGCTCTTTTTTTTGCAAAATAGCCCGAGCTCAGTATGATTAAATGGAGAACACTTTTCAACATAAAGTTTCAACAGAAGGAATTGGATTCAGGCCTGGACTTTGACTGGGTCATCCTACAACATGGATATAAACTAATTCCCTGTGGATCTTTAGTGGAAGTGTACCTCCCAGCAGCACAGTAAAGTATTTTCCCACAGCTCTATTCAGCTTCATGAATCTTCTACTCTGATCGGCTTCAATTGCTTTCCTGTAGCATGATGTGTTCCCAGTGATCGAGTAAAGTTAGTTTTCCACCACTTTCTGGCTTAAAAATGCCAAAAGGTGTACTCATTTCACCAGAGAACATTCTTCTACATGTTTGCTGTGTTTTCCAGCAAACTTTAGACGTACTTTTCATGGTTTACTTCAACAAAGGCTTATTAGAGGAGCACACATCTGAATATTTTTGCAGGGCACTGTATCATTATCCCAACCTGTCCCATGAGTTTTCCCTGATATCTTCTTGTCTTTAGCTTTCAGCTCGTAGCTCGGCTTGACTGTTTCTGTCATGTTTGGCCCACCAATAAGTCTTTCCTGCTCTCTGACGAAGTTCTCCAAGCCACACAGTGACATGCCATTGAGCACCTGAACAGTCACAACAAATGGATTGATTGGAAGGAATATGTCTGTTTTCTGCTTGGAGCACGCATTTCACAAATGTGTTCAGTGTGTTATCTCACAGAGCTGCCTTCACTGAAGCAGTATGTCACTTTAGGATGGAGATCTGGAATATTGAGCGACTGAGAAACTTTACTTGGGAAAAGCCTCCTGATGCATGACATAAAGAAGCAAACAGAATAATGTTTTATTTATGCTTTTTAAAGCATTACTGCACAGAGCGCTAAACAAACAGGGCTGTCACCTGTACTTTCTGTAGTCCATTGTTCTTCCGTCAGTATCACCCTCAATGTCCTCGGTTGGACTGAAAAGCTCAGGATGAGGGAATGCTGTCCTCAGAGTATCTAAAGCATTTTCCATCATCTTCGGTCGCAAGTTTGAGAAGTTAAACAGTACAAGAGATAATCAAGGTGAAACATGAAACTATAAATCTGATTCCTTCAGTCTGATTTTAGCTACCTTATCAATTCTTGACTTTGTTAAGGGCTTTCTTCCAAAATACGTGCAAACATCTGAGTTGATAGCCAGGAACTCCTGCATGTCTTCACTGTTAGCTGTCTCAGGAGTACTGTTTAATTGCTACAAAAACAAGAGCACATAAAATATATCGCCATACATTTAAGTCCTACATCTTCAGCATACCTTCAGGAAGGTATCCAGCTGGCTTTTACGAGCTTCAACCTTCTCGCCGTCCTGACTGCCAAAAGGAAGGTCAGGAAATATTTTCTTTGGGCCTTTGACATCTGAAAAGCATTCCATTTACAGATAAGGATGCACTTTCATTGGAATAATGAGATTTACTTGACATGAAAGTAGTTTATCATTCACTTCGGATTAGTTTCTTGAGCTCTGGCTTCTCCTCCAAGCGTGCTTGCAGGTTGAGGAACTCGCTGTATCTGCGGTTAACGGTGTGACAGACTGCCGGTGGTGCAGCACCTGTGCAGTCGCCATCAGCCACCGTCTCAAACTGTAAAAAACAAAACATAGGTTTTAGTTTTGATTTGGTCATATAAAGGTAAACTGCATCGTTAACAAATAGACACACACACATCTATACACAAAAGCATTTTGTAAAAAAACAAAACAGCTTAGCTTTGATTAGAGTAAGAATTTGTTAAACTTTTGATCATGTCAGACAACGATCAAGATAATTTTGTGTTATGCGCTACACTAGTCTTTTTTGAAATCTTGTACTGATAATGGGAGAGTAAGATTAAGCATGTGGTCTTCTTAAAGATTAAAATAATAGGATAAAAAAGATCCAGCTCCTTTCAAAGAGCCAAAATACTCCTCTTTGGCTTGGTCACAAATAAATACAATGTGAAGTGGTTTTTAACTCGCAACTACAACAGTGGCACCATTCACAGATCAGAGTTCAATCGCTGAGACGGACTGATCCCACCTCAAGGGTCTCCAGTCATCATCATTGTAGTAATAGTTCAGAAAATAGTATATAAATTTGTCAAACAGTAAGTAAAAGCACCTTGAGAGTGTAGAGTGTGTAGGGATGTGTGCCAGCGCTCCTCTGCTCCTTCACATTGACTGTGCCAGAAATGTGAACGTTCTGGACTCTGAATGGCGTCGTAGTCGGGCCCCTGGACAGATCAAAGCTGTACGAGGTCAGGCAAAGCTTTTTGGGGGGACAAACTGGGGATTTGTCCTGAGCAATGCCAGCTGGCCACTGGGAGTCTTTGGGCTCAACCACCTTCAATCCAAAATTTCTCAGAGGTCGAAAACAACCGCAGGCTTCTTCATCATTTACAGGGAGAAGGTTACAGAGGTTGGTGGTGGGAGCGCAGTCGCAAGCACTTGCTGTCAGGTCATCATCTGAGTCCGAATGGAAAAGTGGGTCTGCAGAAACGGTTTTGGTCTCTGATGACTGTTTATACTGGCCTGATGTGAGTGAGCAGCAGTTCACCTTGGACGGTGTGTTTAAGCCTGGTTGGTAGCTGGATGTGCGGCTGGTAGACGTGAGGCTGACCAGGCTGCTTTGAGGCAAGTCTGTCCCAGAGTTCGCACTCTGGCTCTGAGGCTCATCTAAATCAACAGAGGTGTTTTTGGAGCTGAAATCGGTCTGATCGGAGATAGACAGCGACTTGCAAGTAGTCCACGACTCCTCACGTCCATGACATTTATACAGTGCGTCGACAGAGGGGTCATCCACGCTAATATCCTGTGATTCTCTGGTTTTGGTGAATATGTCCACAATGGTCTGATTGAGCCAGTCGGGATCGGAAACCCGGCTTATCAATGGCAACAGCACATTGCAGGTGATGAGCTCTGTCACCATGTAACCCCCGGTCCTAGTTTCCATCTGAGGGTATGGGACGAGAACATGCAACACAAGTTTAACCAACGCTCGGGTGTAGTTGAGCTCAGCAGTGGAGCTGCTCACAGCTGGATGAGGAGACTCGACTTTACTGTAGAGCTGCCACTGGCCACTGCTCTCCTTTTGCGCCGACTGGATCTGCCTCACAGTCATGTAGCTCTGCAGGTGACAGCCATACAGCTCTAAGAGCCGCTGAACCAGAGCTTTCCTGTCCACTTGCCGTGCACGCTCCTTCAGCTCCATCACCGACTCCAGCATTGAGTGACGCACAGCTCGTTCAAACTCTCCTTCCACCTCAGGAAGCAGGGTGCGGTACCATGAAGACACAAAGTCACGTACTGCCTTGTGGACCGCACAGTGGATCTCATGGTTCAGCCTCCACTCGTGCTCAGGGGAACATAGAGGAGGGTTAACTTTGCCCAGGGGTAAAAAATGTTCCAGATGTAGGAAACTGTTAGCATCCAGGGCAGCTCGGGAGCCGAGCCAACCACCAAGAACCACCAGAAGGCTGGTGAAGACGCAGAGTAGCCACACATTCACCAGCAGATGGAACAGGATGAGCCATGCCAGTATGGCGCCGAAACCCAAGAGCCTCCGCTGGCCGAATAACTCCAACAAAGTCCAGTGAGTGGAGCTCTTTGAAGAGGGCATCACAAAAATATGGAAGATGACGTCCTGTGGAAAGCAAAAATACGGTAATTTAAAAAAACAAAACATTAAAGGGAAAACTGCAAAGCGGAGGTTTGTAGATAAGTCACTACAGTGAGAAAGATTTTTTTTTAAATTTATTTAAAATACATGATTACACATCATTTTAATTTAGCAGTCAGCTGATGTTACATGTTTTCAGTATCACCCAGGTTGATTGATGCCAAATTAGAGGAGTGTGTGCGCCTGTAGAAAAGAGAGCTTCTAAAGCCAGAGCCATGCATTGAGGAATGTAAAGATGCTGTGTGGAAAGGAATAAAAGAGCCTTTATTTAAGGATCAACGGGAATTCTTCGACATTGACATAAGATTCCTCCGGATTAGAGCACAGATCTGTAAATTCTGATGTGAGCTTGGTTCAAATTAAATACTTCTTTGTTCATTGAAGTCTGTGTCAACAGTCTTTTCTCATGTCAACAGGACACCATGAGGACAATAAAGATAGTCCAAACTAAAATAAATTGCATTGATACATTTTGTACTGCAGAATATTTTATCTACTTTAAAAAGAAAACTGTAACTTTGATGTACAAAATAGTAAAGAATAAGTGAAACTGTAAATTCAAGTTTAATTCAAGGTGAAATAATTGAGAAAGTAAATCCAGTATTATAGTTTTAAGCCAAATTTTAAGTTAAACTATTTATCATGTAACATTTTTAATCTGTTCCAGTTAGTTATTTATTGCATGCATGGATAATCTGTCAATAATTACTTCCAGGTTAACATTGCTGAAGGACTTATTGTCTGTATTTGCATCCATCTTATAAACATTTCTCAGAGTTTACTTTTTGTATAAATCTACAGCTTAGTATTTATGAAATGTTTGCTGCGCCAAAGTTTAAAGTCACTCAGTAGAAATAGAAATATTAGAATCACTTGTAGGTCAGTATACTGGTCGGCTAAACTAGATTGAGAGAGTTAAAACAATTCCCTGCTAAACTGTAGAACATTATTTTAAAACTAATCGCCATGTAGAACATGAAATACAATGTTATGACTCCAAAATAAAGGACTACAGTACCTGATATGTGGCTGGTCTATATTAGCTGGAAAACCGTCCTGCTTCTCCTCCTGAAGCTTTCTGGACTTGTTTTAATCCTACAGCAAAGATTATCTGGATTGAAAGCTGCTGCCCATATGGACAGCTGACTGTCTGAGAGAAGCTGCTGATACTTCACTTAGCTGTTTATGCACATGATAAAACAACCAATTCATCTGTGGATGGGAAAAAAAATAATACATTTTCATATCAAGCAAATATCTGGGTTTGAAATACTGTAAATATCTGGTCATTCAGATCATTAGTAAGTTACTAAATTCTGCAAAAATAAAAATAAAAAATACAGATGTAAAAGCTTGATCAGGCATACAGAAATAAAATTATTATTTTTGTTTGTTTCTATATTTTGTCTTCTGCAGGGTTTGAAATACTTATTCATCCCTTTGCCCCCAGAAGCCTATATATGTGAGAACATGATGCTGAACATTTTAAAATGATATTTTGTTTTTTGGATTTATTCTGCACTCTGAGATGAGTTGTAGCCTCCATTTGTTCACCAATTTAAAAAGTTCTGGCACCCTGTTCTTGCTTGAAAACACAGTCAACCAAGCGTATCCTAAAAAGACAACAAACACAAGACCAACTGTGACTCTGAATCTAGAAAATACAGAAACCTATTCCCTACCACTTATATAAAATGGTGTAACTTGGTATGTATGTGAGAAAAATGCCAAATAAAACTACTAAATGCACACGTCTCCCTTACTGCAGCAGCCTGACTGCACAGCAGAGGGTTAATTCCCTGGAGTAAGGTATTATATAATCCGCACGCCGTGACTTCGCTGTGCTGAACACTCGGCTGACATTGCACAACAGCCCACAGAGCTGAGCTGACATCAGGAGGGGGCGGAGCAATTGTACAGCATATAAGAAACCCTTCCCACAGTTATAAACGTTTTATAATCGGACAGATCTCAGATAAAGCAGAGAGGATCTGCAACCGTCCATCCTTCATGATGGCTCCTGTTGAGGTGGAGAATCCAGGTGAGCTTCCTGCATGTTATACTCTAAGTAAGAATGAAAGCAGCTGTTCACCTGCTCACCATGATATCAAGATGGCTACTTGCACACTGGTCTTATAGTAGAGCTTTACTATGTCTAATTTATACAAGTTTTTCTTCTATATATGCTAAAAAATCTGTTTGGGTTTTCTTTTGTGGACTATGTAGGACATAATGTTCGTTTTGCAGCTAAACTCTGGAAGCATCAGGTTTCACGTTTATACACTGCGTCTTGTTTGAATACAACACTCTCTCATTAGCACTTCTCCTAAATTAAATAAAGACTTAGTTACAGGCATCATGCCTTTTATTTGAGCTGCTTCCACACCGGTATTGGTTTTATAAGGCTGACATTTAGTGTGTTTGAAAAGCTAAATTAAATAAACCATTTTAACTATTTTAGGGGAAACTGCACAACTAGAAAAGCAAAATTATAGTGTAGTAGCACAGAAGACAAAAAACAAAAATATGTACTAAATCTACTATGCTACAACTATTACAAAGCAATAGTGCCTCTTTCTGCAAAGTATAATCCTGTAATGAATGTTATTGAAATTCAGTTTCCAGAAGGGATCAGAAACTTGAGATTTCTGTTGAACTCCTAGAAATTCTTCAGCATGACTGCATGCCAAAAATAAAACTCATACACCTGTTTGAAGAGTGTGTGCAGACATCTACAGCAGTTTCAAATAGTTCCCTGTGCTTTGAAAGTTTGATTCTAGGAACCTCTGTCTGATTGGACATATTGTGTATATTGTGACCTTTTTTATCCCTACAACATGCAGTGTTAAGCTGCAGCAGAATGAATTTTAGAATATATAAAAAGCACAAATTCAGTTTTGATCGGACGGAACAAAGTGTTTGATAGGAGATACTGAGACTGCATAAAATCAGATTCAGCTTCAGCTTACATCTTCGACTCCTCCCTGGCCTATTTCACACATGCATAGGTCTGGGTGCACATGTGGGACATGTGAATGTAGACCTGACCGACTGCTGACACTCACCTGAGTTGGCAAAAACCAACCTGATAGAGGGACAGCCAATGCAGCACATTGCTCTAAACAATGAAGCTGTTTTGGCCCAGTTGATTCTGTAAAGTGTTTCTCTTATCTGCTAACACATGTCAACATGGTCCTGAGTTAAGTTGATTTTATCTGAGTGAATTACCAAATGAGGACTGCTGGTGTGCATTAAGGTTGTTTTTTAAGCAAACATCCTCAGAATAGTATTAGTAAGAAAATGACGTACCTTCCTGGTTGAGGAGAGTGTTGTTTCCACAGAAACAGATGGTATCTCCATGTTGTGTGGAGAGTCAGTTTATGGTCTAATTGCTGTGTGTTGCAGGCAACCAGCTGTTGAAAAAGAGAAAAGATCAAGTTTAGATGGCTGAAATCCTGTTTATGCTGTAGCTAGGCAACATTAGAGTCTGGACTGTAAATACAGAAACACATCAGAAAGGAGAGCTTGGTAAAGAGAATGTTTCAGCTTCTTTATGGCTAAATGTTCAGTACTTTCCTCCACAGGATGAAACACTTTGGTTAAAAATGTCATTCACTGATAAACCAAATTAAAAATTATTCTGTACTGAATACACCAGGAAGAACACACTGCTGGACTAAGCTCCCAATAAATGCTATGAATTTCCTAAATCAAACATGTTAATCTTCCTCCAACACAGACAGTCACTCCTCACTCAAATTTAAAGCTCAGATTTAACATTGCTGCTTTAAAGCACAATTGCAATTCAGTGTTTGTATTTAATTAATTAGCTGTCAAGCAGTTATTTTTTAGACATTGGTTGTAAGCTTGTGTTTCTAATAAGTCATAGTTTTATTATTTTATTATGTTTGTTTTTTTTATTTTTAGCACAGCGCCACACTTTTGGAAAGATGTTCAGCTTAGATTAATTCTGTTTTGAGCAATGTTGAGTTTTCATTTTGGCAATCTCTTCTTTGAAATAAGAAGAGATTGCTTATTCTCTTCAATCCTCAGGAGGGTGGGAGTTGACTTGTCAGCTACATTTTTACTGTGTCTATGAAAAACAAAACAGCTGCCTACAGAAACAGAGGGAACAGGAACAGCGTGATCTTTATTGGGTTCATGTGTCAGATTTTGTTTAACATTCAAAGTCAGATGAGAATCAATCATTTATTTCTCATTATTAAATTCATGTCTGGCTGAACATTTCAGTGTGAATGTGTATAGAGATTGATTGTGCAAGAAGGCCACCGGTGATCCAGTAAATAAAACTATTGATTTTTTTAACAACTTTTGTAACTTTCTTTATAGAGAGAATAAGTTTGTCACGTGTCCATTATAACATTCACTTTATTGAAGAAATTCATGTAAACAGTTTCTATTGCTGACATAAAAATATGCACCACAACTGAAATCTAAATTTAGAGTTCAGTAAAATTCTACAAATCAAACTATTTTTGCAATGTCACGGTTATATAATTGTCTTTTGCTTTACACATATTTTATGGTCTTACCAAAGCTAAATATTACTTAAGAACTTTTTTTCATAAAGAAGTTATACTTTTTTGTGAAAACAGTTATACTGTGCAGAAACATGCAAAGCACATGGATGATTCCTATGATTGAAGACCAACAAACATGATGAGTTTTAAGTGTTACTAAATGACAGCAAAAGTCTAAAACTGCTCTAAAAGAAATGTTCTTTCCATTAATTATTATTAATCTAAACAACAGTCAATCGTTTAGGGAATTCCTCTGCCTTCAGTTTGAGATCTGCTGTTTCCCCCCTAAAAAACCTAACTAGTTATTCAATTTTCAATTTATCCCGGACAACAAATGGGGGCTCGTCCGGGATAAATTGACTTCTTAGGTCAATGTAGGTGGACTATTTAATCTAATAAGCATAACACATTTTTGGACTGTGAAAAGAAAACATGGTACTTGGTGAGAGACCATTTGTGTATGAAGAAAACACACTAAGACCATGCAGACAGACCTTGAGTCAGGAATCAAATCCCTTATTTTCTTGCTTCAATGCAAAGATTTCTAATCCACAATAGCTTTATTGTTTAGAGCAATGTGCTGCACACGCTATCCCTCTAATCCCTCTAATAAGCACATGAATGATGCTTGATAGAGAAATAAAGGTGATAATAGTAATAGTTATAGCTGAACTGTTATATCCATAGAGTGTAATTAAGATACTGGTTGTGTTTTCTGTAGATGAGGCCAAACCTACTGCCAAGACCAAAGTAGTTACAGGACTAGAGAGCATTGCTCCTCTTATAAGCACAGTAGAGGAAACCCCTGAACCAATCACCACCACAATTAAAGGCTCTATCCCAACCTGGATCAATGGTAATTTCCTCCGCAATGGACCAGGGAAGTTTGAGTTTGGAAATACGCAGTGAGTATGGAAGTCAGCTTGGTTTGCATCATTCTGGTTCTGCTTGGTCTTAATATGTTTTCTTCAAAATGTAATTCTATGCATCCAGTTCAGCATTTGTTTTTGCTAACAGCTACAACCACTGGTTTGATGGGATGGCCATGCTGCACCAGTTTAAGATCCAGAATGGCCAGGTGACGTATAAGAGTCGCTTTCTACAGAGCGACGCCTACAAGAAGAACAGCGAGCGGGATCGCATCATGATGTCAGAGTTCGGTACCCTGGCGATGCCTGATCCCTGTAAAAACTTCTTCCAGAGATTTCTCTCTCGCTTTGAGATCATCGGTGAGTGCAGTGGGTGGATTATTAGATATTGATTTGACAGAGGATGGAGAAAAATGAACAGAATGTACTTTTCTAGGAATCCTTCTCAGTTTTAGTGTTTCCTTCTTATTTTCAATCTTGTCTTAAGCAAGAATAAAGAGTTTAGATTTGTAAAAAAAAAAAACTATAACATCTACTGTATCTAGCTCTGATTAAGTGTGCACAAAATATTATTAAAGTCTTTGCTTGTTCAAACTCTTTTGTACTCCAGCTGTGTTGGAGAGAAGCCTCTTAAGGAATTTTCTGTGAAGCAGTTACATAATAGTAAAACATAGCAGGAAGCAAGGGAGGAGAAAATGTTTTACATAACCAAACTCCACACAGTAAGTTCAAGACGAAAACTCTTTTATGAACATAAAAGAAGCTAAAGTTATGATTTTTTTTCTGTTCCAGGACCTATGGACAATGCAAATGTGAGCTTTGTGAAATACAAGGGTGACTACTATGTCAGCACAGAGTCAAATTTCATGCACAAAGTGAACCCGGAAAACCTGGAAACGTTGGAAAAGGTACTATCATAGTCATGACAAAGGAAGCGATTCCTCCATTTTTAAATGTTGTGCGACATATTTTTCTGTTATGTAATACAGTTTAAGCAGCTATGATCATCAGCTTCTGATTTCTATTCAAAAAGTCTTTGCTGGGTGGCTCCCCTTCTATAAAATAAAGCTATCGATGTGTCTATAATGGAAGATTGATTGAGTCAAACTCCAGACCTGAAACTCATTCAGGTGCAAGACTTGAAAACTGCTGTTCACAAGATACTTTTAAATCTAATCTGACTGAACTTGAGTTATTTTGCAATGAACAATGGGAAAAAATATCAGTCTTTTATATGTCTCATATTCTATATTTGCAGCCGTAATTGTAGTGAAAGCTGGTTCTGTACAGAAAAGCACATATTCCAGATTTTATTTGGAAGTCACAGCTGTGCACTACTTTGTGCCGTTCTCTGTAATGACACACTGAAACTAGAACCATTAGTTGTGCTTTACAGGTTGATTGGAGCAAGTTCATTGCTGTGAATGGAGCTACTGCTCATCCCCACTATGACCCAGACGGCACCACCTACAATATGGGCAACTCCTATGGAAGCAAAGGTTAGGCCAATTCATTAGTGAAGCACACCTATTTAACTTTTACTAGGTTTTTCTACTGTTTGATATTTTAATTTTTCATAAGTTTCATTAAAAAAATTATAATTTTTACATATTTTTTTTTACAATTGTCACTTTCTCCTGACTTCATAATTTGTAAAAAATAAAAATAAAATAAAATAAAAACCTGCCAGACTCTCCCCCATTGCTACAGTTAGCATAGCCACAGATAATTTTCTGTAATGGTAAGTTGTTTCTCCGCCATTCGCAGTTGTGGGATTCCATTAGTGCCAAAAATTGGAACTTCATGCCCTCAGGCTTTGAATGGTTGGCGATAGTAGCACTGTGAAAATGAAGTTATTTTCACATATTAATTCCCTCAAATTCCCTAAGGACAAAGAGTCAGTTTTAATAAATACGTAAATAAAAATATGTATATTTATTTACGTATTTTTACGTGTTTTTCAAACACTTGAAAAACTAAAATAATTTAAAAAAAAATATTTATCTAAATATAAATTTCACCACAAAGCCAATTATATCTCTTATGTTTTAGGAGCGCTGTACAACATCATCAAAGTCCCCCCTGAGAAAACAGAAAGAAAAGACACCCTGCAGGGAGCCAAAGTCCTTTGTTCAATTGTTCCAGCAAACAAGTCCCATCCCTCCTACTACCACAGCTTTGGTAAAGTTGTGCTTCTTGGTACCTCTTCTTTGAACTCTTTTCCATTTGCTGCTTTTAGCTCTAAAGCACCTCTCTCCTTGCCATTCTTTCTGGTACCAGCCATGTCCGAGAACTATGTGGTTTTCATCGAGCAGCCAATTAAGATGGACCTCCTGAAGATAGTCACCTGCAAGATCAGAGGAAAGGCTTTGAATCAGGGAATATACTGGGATCCAAAGCTGAAAACTGTTTTCCATCTCATTGACAAGCGTTCAGGAGAGGTCTGATGAAAAGCAAGGATTAAAATTAAAACCAAAAGTCATAACTTCATAAAGTTCATGATTTTGTTTATTCCTCTGTAGGTCATTCCCATGAAGTATCACACCAAAGCCATCTCCATCTTCCATCAGATCAATGCCTTCGAGGAGGACGGCTTCCTGATGCTGGATATGTGCTGCTCAGATGGCGGCCAGGCCATCAGCAACTATCTCATCCAGAACTTACGCAAATCAGGAGAGGCACTAGATGAAGTCAGTAAAACAACATAACCAGACTGTGTTGAGCAACCTGTTTTCTCCTTTCAGATAATCAGTCAACCTCCAGACTTTCTTTGGTCAAAGACACCAAAAACATTCTGTTCCTCTGTGATCTTTCCAGCTGTATAACACCAGTGACAGGACTTTCCCACGGCGTTTTGTTCTGCCCCTAAATGTGACCAGTGACACCCCAACAAACCAGAACTTGAACACTCGGCCTTCCAGCAAAGCAACATGCATCAAAATCAGTGTCAACAAGGTGAGAGGAATTTACAGTGCATTCCATAGATATTCAATCCCCTTAAAAATTTCACACTTTACTATGTTACAACCACAACATTTGTTGTATGTCACTTGAACTTTAGAGAAAATCTCAAATAAGCTCTGCAGTATTAAGAAATATTGGATATAAAAATACAGTTTATTGTTTTCTGCAATAGTAATACACATCAAATTACAGTTAATATGCCTATTTTCAGTTATCAACCAACCAAAGGTTTTAGGCTGCCTTCACACTGCAACCTGAAGTGACCCAATTACAAATTATTTTGACATAATGCGACCGGTATCTGACTTTTTCATGACTGCCTGAACAACACAGGTCGGATTTTTTTCCAAATATGACCCATACCACTTCAATATCCGATCCGATTCAACTGTGACCTAACATCCAGGTCGCATTCATCTGACCTGAATGTCACTGATACTCAACAAATGTCCCTATTCTGCATCCTGATACGGGAAGAAAAACGACAACCACGACAGATTATAAAGAGGATTAAGTTGTTAAAGTGCTGGCTGCGGTCGGACAACAACTTCAAAATCTACGCTCCACCGTTAGCATCAATGTTTACTTCCGCAAACACTGAGCACTTCTTATTTATGGAGGTTGGCAGGGAACGCCATCTCTTTGTGACGCTATTGCGCCCTTTGCTGCTCATGCGGGACACTTACAGGTCGTTTGCAGTTCACACTGGAGAACACATACAGGTTGCATTTATTTGGAAGTGTGAACGACCACAGCAAAAATAATCAGATTTTACAAAAAAGGCAGTCGAGTGTTCACCTAACATCAGGGCCAGTAATAAAACTTACAAATAGAAACAAACACATTCTAGTGATGAATAATGTGTCCAACTTTGTTGAATTTGACTGAACGAAGCCTAACCATTCTTTAAATGAGTGTCTGACCTTAGTAACACACAGCTGCTCTTGTCTCCGTCAACAGGTTTTCTGCCAACACGAGGATCTCCATGGAGATGACCTGTATGAGTACGGTGGCCTGGAGTTCCCACAAATCAACTACAGCAAATCTAACACCAGACCATATCGTTACTTTTACGGCTGTGGCTTCAGACACATGGTGGGAGACTCCCTGCTCAAGATGGACTTGAAGGACAAGACACTTAAGGTGTGCTCGTGTTGCTAAATGTTCATTTTGGAAGATGCACTGTACCATCAACAACTGAATGCCTCGACCAGGGTTCTGCAACATGTTGTTCTTAAAGCCTGCAGAACAAGCTAAGAATAGACATGATTGTTAAGTAACTCGGTAGAGTTACTTAACAACGAAGGTAGTGATGCTCAGTGTTACTTAAGACATTTGGTGAGGTATTTTTTCTTAATTAGTCAACATTAAGGCAAAAATAAATAAATTGAACAAATCATATATCAGGTTTGTAAAATTATTTGCAAGAAACCACAGAGAACCTGAGCCTAAAAAATCCAAATAAGGATTTTTTATTTCATTTAACTTGCAGTAAATGTCAAAGAAAACCTAAAGTGTAATGTGTGGGATATAAATGACTGCAGGTCTGGCAACAGAAGGGTTTCTACCCATCAGAGCCGGTGTTTGTGCCGTCGCCTCATGCTACGGACGAGGATGCTGGAGTCATTCTGTCGGTGGTTCTCACACCTTCACAGGTAAAACTCCCCACAGCAGGCCTGATACTGAATTTAGTGAATCAGTTACATGAAGACAAGTGCAATACTTTTACCACTGAGTTTGTGTGCAGAACTGTCTAACGTCAGGGGATTTAGTTTAGGATTGAACATTTACTCAATTAAAAACCTATGATTTTTACACATAATATACCTCAATAAATATTCCTCAAAGAAATCACACAAAGTGTTCACTTTAATATTGTTGAATATATCTTATTGCAAGAGAAACAAAGGATTAGTATTAAAATATTGGAACATGAAAAGTTTGTCATTTGCTTGTTTCTGTGGACTTCAAACAAATATGTTATGTTTGTGTCCCAGAAATCTACAGGAAAATATTGATTATGTGTACAAATTTATACAAATTAATCCTAATAAAAATTATGCTACTCTAAACCAATTTATAAAAAAAATATTGCTTTAATCACAGACTAAGTTTTAAGTTAAGCTTCAGTGCTGGAATGCTTATGTTAGTTTTAATATAAATTCATGTTGACTTCAGTAAGAAGATGATTAATTTCTTTCTTTTAAGCTAGCAGCTGTATGCTGCATTTATATTACGTTACTGAAGGGTTAATGTCACCAAAAGATGGACTGCAGTGGTTTTCTGTTTGTTTGAATTGAGTGAACCTTTCCATGCCTGATTATCTCCATTCTCTCTGCAGGATAAAGGGACATTTCTCCTGGTTTTGGATGCAAAAACATTTGAGGAGCTGGGAAGAGCTAACGTGCCTGTTAACATGGCTTATGGCTTCCATGGTGCCTTCTCCGCCTCTCCATAAACCACTGCCTTCTACATTAACAGCATTAAAGTTACTCCATATAATGCAACTGGTACATATCAAGTAGTACGCAAAAATAAACAGTATTCCGTAGGCCACAACATTGCTGTTACAATGTGCACTTACTTTCTTAGCTACACCTTCTGGCACTTGTGTTTGTCTTCAGAGTTGTTTTAATTCTTCATGGCGCACTTTCAGCAAAGTGTCCGAAACAATCCGCAAAGGTTTTTGTCATGATGTGAATCTTGTTGAATGTAGCAGCTCAACTCAAGACTCCTCTGATCTGATCTGTTATTTTGTCATTTTAATGAGCAGGTATGAATTGTAGCCGTAGTTTCTTGTTCTTAGCTGACAGCAGTGGCACCCATTGTGGTTTGCAGCCTTTTCTCTTGAAGGTACGATATGTTATGCATTCAGAGATGCTATTCAGTTTTTTGAAACATTCAGACAAGCCTCGTCTGCAACCAAAATTATGCCATCTTCAAATTTACTTCCGTTATTTTTCCCATTCTGAACTTCAGGAAGTCGTTTTCACCACGTCTAAATGTTTACAAGCACCAAGTTGCTGCCATGTTTTGGCTGATTTGCCTTTGGTCTCACGCTATTGAAAAAATTTGCCTAAAAAGAGGCCTGCGCGTGAACAAATGTTTAAGCAATTCACTTTTTATACTGACTAAATGCTACTAACATATCATTTGCTTTCTTGAAATTTTTGCCTATAAGCCTATTAACTTATTTTCTTTTCTTTTTACACATTAGCTCAAAACTAACAAGTTGTTGTTAAGGACGCAGAAGTATTAAATAAGTTGCCAAAGTCAATTGCCTTTGTACAATTTTTTCTTTACCATTTTTGTACTTAAATATTTGTATTCACGTCTACATTTTCTATCAACGAAGTTATAATTAAACTTTTAATTCGCTAACTTCTAATGTGCTCCTGGTTTTCTGTTTTACACATCAAGTTAAGGGTGTGTGTGACCTAAAACATCTGGATAAGTCCAACATTAAATTGAGCAAATTTATTAAATTAGTGAATGGAAACCAACAGATTCCCACTAAATAAACTCAAACAATAATTGTTTACATAATATCTGTAGCACAATTATTCCCTTTTCAATGATATTTTGTGACTTCCTGTTTCCATTTTCTATTAATATGAAACATATAACTCAGATATTAATTTATCTCAGATACTCTTCAAGAGGAGAAAGACATTTAAACATATAATAAAGGCAGCTGGTCTTGTAATCTCAGGAACTGCTTTAAGAAATCAGTTAATTACTCTTCAAATTTCTTGTTTGTGCACACAGTCTAATACTAACTCTGATATTTGTCACAATCTACAGTAGGACTAATAAGTAAGAAGTTTAAAATAACTCCAGCTGTGACAAAACAAATAAGCAGCCATTGATGATTTCAATTTAAACAATCGCTTGCTTTTTCCCACTGAATAAATTTACTCAAATTAAAGGTGGAATTTCTAATTTGAATATTTTTACATTTCAGATTATGCCTCTGAAAGGCAGATGGATTTGTTTTATGTTGTGTACACTCCTCTTCCAAGGTTGCCAATAAGATGTAGATGGGAAATTCAAGAAAACTGCATCCCATATTCATGTTATGACGCAAAAAGAGCCAGCCACGGCATTGGTGAACTAAACTGCTGCGCCAGCAGGGGGCGCCCGTCAGCGTCCTGTTTCAAACAAGATACAAATTTTAAAAAAGGTAGAATTATGGTAGAATTATGGTAGAATTATGAAGCATTCTTTCCAATAAACGAACATTTTTTTAAAAATAAGGAAAGTTCTTTGAAATTTGTAATTTATTTAGAATTTACAAGAACTGAAAAAAAACATTTTTAAATATAAAAATGAAGATGGTTATATTTTGTCAAGATTTAAGTGGTCGTAATTTTAATGATATTCTCCATTCATAATTTCATTGCACAAATTGTTTAGTATAAATGAATCATTTATCATTAATAAATGCATTAATGACTTCTGTTGCTCGTGTTGACACTGAAAATAAAAGTTTTGCATTTGCATTTTGTCATCACACCTAGAAAAACAATTTGGTTACCAGTAAAGCAACCAACCACGTTACCAAATTTTGAATGAAGTGTTTTTCAATAAATATTTGCCCAATCAGATGTCTAATAAATATGTAATAATATCACAAACAAGCACAGCGATTGTCAAAATTCATGACTGCGGTAAAATATTCCAACACTTGTCCACTAGAGGGCACCATTTGGCAAGAAGTGACTTCAGTCACTCGGATCCAAGATTTCAGTACAGAACTGAAATCACTTCCTCACCAAAATAAGTTGTTTTAAAAAGAGAGAGAAATTCTAACAATGAAAAACTGCCAAATTCTTTTCTGTAGGAGTTATTCATTGATACTGCTTGTTTTTGAGCAGAAAATGTCAAATGTTGCAACATTATTAAACAGCAACTCTCCCTGTTTCAACTGTGTGGTTCTAAATCATACCAGATGCAGTTTACGTTGAAATGTTTGAACAAAAGCAGACGGGAACATTTCTGGACCCACCATGGACAATCCACTCATGAGAGCGATAAAAGCTGTGCTTTTCTTTAGTAGAGGGAGAGAAAGCATCAAGAGACACCAGGCTGGCTGGCTCACTCTAAAGTTTAGATTTGATTTTTCTGCACATGTGGGACAGCTAAGAGAAAATGCAGCAACCACAAAGGAGAAATAAATGCAAGTTGATGCAAAATGATAGAAATTTTTACCTTAGTTTGCAAAGGAAATGTATTTAAATCAAAACAGTGGATTAAGCATGGAGACTAACTGTGGCTTCACGTTATACGCTGCTGCGTGTGTGTGGCCAGAGAAAGGATGCAAACTTCCACAGAGGAGTGAACAAAAGAGAAGAGAGGAAAAAAGAGCTTGCTCTGGGTGTTCCTGAGAGACATTTAAAGCAAAAGAGACCCCGATCTTAAAAGGACCCCTACAAACGCTAAAGTGGGAGGATTTCGGGTTGCAGAGCATGCATTATTAATGGTTCCAAATGGATCTGCAGATTGTATTTTATAACAAGGGCGTTTCTGTAATTGGAATTTCAGCAGCTCTAGGTGTCCCGTCACTTATTTAAATTGGTGAAACTTCCAACCTCTTTTTGAGTTGCTCTCATTGCAACTTTATTAAAAAGTTGCAGAATCAGTCCTTTACCATGTTAACACACTCAGAACAACCTTTAGTAGAAATGCAGAGTGAGAAAAAAAACACTGATTAAACCGATTAATCTGACAGCTTGATGCATTTTTCTTGCAAACAATGATTTAACAGAAACTTTGATTCATTTATCATTTGCTATCACGCAGATGAAAGAAGTTGAAAAAAAAGTAATACCCCTTGAACTTTGATGCATTTTGTTGCATAACCACCAAAACAAATTTAATTAAATTTTTATTTTCTGTGGCAGACCAGCACCAAACATTGCATAGTTGTGAAGCGACAGGGAAATACTCAGTGGTTTTATTTTTTTAGCAGACAGAATAAGAATTGAGTCAATATATATTTTTCCTCTGGTACTTTAACAATAAAGAGTGTGACACAACTGCAAATACAGCAAGACACGGTCGTCCACCTACACAAATCCCAAAAACTTTAACTGTCTCCTGGATTAGTTGTGGACTCCAGAGACTACGGCCTTTAAGGAAGATGAGACCAAGTGTGTTTTTGACTGACATATCCATCAGTAAGCATGGTGGTGGCAGCATCATGCTGTAGCGTTGCTTTTTTTCCAACAGGGACAAGGAAGCTGGTCACATTTTTGTGGAGGTCAACACAGAGCATCCCTGGAAAAAAAACACCTATTAGGATCTCCAAAAAACATGAGAAAGGAGTGAAGATCTTTCGGCAGGATTACAATCTTAAACATCCATACATAAATACGATGAAATGGTTTCAATCAAAGCATATTCATGTGTGAGGATTAGCTGGATTAGAGGCCATTCTAATCTAATCTCAGTATTTCTGTACTGTTCAGAGAAAATCTTGAAGTCTTGAAGCTGATAGAGACAGACTCCAAAGATTATCCTCTCTCTTCCTCCTAATAATTATGCACCACTTTATGTTTGGCTGTTACAAAAACTCAGTAAAATATATTAATGTTGTGGTTGTAATGTTATAAAATGTGGAAAAGGGTAGAGATATTAATACATTAGTAAGTCTGCAGAGCAGCTCAGGCTCGGGTCAGGGCTTGTATTCTTCTGGAAGGATGCTATCATGGAAAAATAAGTGTTAGATGTATTTTTAGCTCTTTTCTTGTCAGTGATATGAATAACTCCAAAAGCCGCTGCCTTCTGTGGAAATGGAAACTTTTGAAGACACATGGACTCCAGCGCTCTCAACGAATATCTTTTAGCTTCACAGTTATATATAAAAAGAAACTACTCACAAGTAAACAGCTAATCATTTAGGCTAACAGCAACTATCAGTTCAGCTTCGGTGAAAAGTGAAAGCAAACATTTCACAAGAGAAACTGGCCAAGTGATTTAAAAACAATCAAGCTGTAATCGCTTCTCACCACTCTATACGTCTGTGGCGGCAGCCTTACTGAGAGCTGATCACAGGGTAAAGTTTCAAAGTTAAACATGCTCACAAAACGGGCTTTTTTTTCCCTCCACATGGAGAGCATATGGAAGAAATTCTGCTCTGATTTGGACTTGTCCATGAATAATTCCAGCATTCTGCTATAAGCTCAGGTTTATGCTACAAAAGCCTGGTGTTTTATTACTAATAGGTGATGAGAACATAATGTACAGTATGGATTTATAGACTGTTTTAACTATTAACAGCAAATACACACAAATATAGAAGCTGTGGATACTTTCTTTGTCCATCAAGACAAAGAAATAAAAAAAGAAGCTAGTTATTTAGGTTGTGGGTTCAAATCTTAGTTTGAAATCTTAGTTTGATGTCTTTCAGAATGAGCTTAGTCATGGTTGCTTATAGTCACACACACGCCTACCCGCCCACACACACACACAAATTGCCCTTTACTCCTGAGAGAGCTAAAAAAAAATAAATAAAGGTACATAAAGGCAGGCCATGTGCCGTGTACCGGTTTAACCTCACCACGTAATTCGATATTTTATATTACTGAGCCGCTGTACATCACATCTAAATTGGCTGCGCACACCCACACATGTGTTTGCAATTACCCTGATTAGACCTCTGCTCAGGTTGACAGTAGGTGGAGATAAATATTACATGAAGTCCTCAAACTAGTTATTAAATAAAACAGATCGGTACGCTGTAAGGTCCTGAGTAAGAAGTCAAAAATTTAAACGCAAAATCAAACTGAACGGAGTGAAAAAACACTTAAGATTAGATCTAAGCGAAGGCAGATAAACTGAAGCAGAGAAGCAAACATCAGTAAAGCCGACTTGACCAGAGCGCTAAGAGGAGAAAAAAACCCAAATCTCTGAGCTGATGTACAACAGCTGAAATTCTTCTAGTCACTTTATATTTGACTGAATTAGATATCACTGCTGTAAGGCACCATGTACAGTGCAGATAAATATGTTGGCAACTTTTGTAAAGATGTGCAAAAAGTCCTAAAAGAAATTGATCTTCAATGACAGTAGCATAATCTCACAGAAAATTTCAGTACATTTATTAATTAGTGATAAAATGGTACATTAAGTTAAAAGAGCCGTGCTATGCATTTTACTATATTGCCTTCAGTTCTTTTATAAATTCTGTATATTTCAAATATGACCTAAGAAACAGAATCCATTGGACCTGGCAACCTTTTTACCCTGTGCATGTTCCAGCGTGGTCAACTGATCCCTTTTGCTTTTTTTACAAAGTTTTTTGTGTTGTTTCGGGAACTGACAAGCTGATGGGACACCCCAATCATGTCCCCACTGTCCGGCCGTGAAATCTTCCGTGCTCCTCCTGAGCGTCACGCTAAGACAATGGGAGGGTTAAAAGAAATTTGACTTTGCAATTTAACACCTTGAAATTGGGTCTCTGTTGGTTTAAAAACTCCTGCTTTTTCTGAAACTCCGCCTTCAGGAGGTAACCACAACAGCACTCCTCTATTAACCCTTCAAGAACATTTTTACCACGCTGCACTGAGAAGTAGTTGGTATAAAAAGCTCAGCAGATGCTCAGTTCCACCAGGTGTTGGCTAATTACTGCTGGCTAGTCTGAAGGAGCCGAGTATGATTGCTACGGTAGATTAAAGGATTTCTCAAGCCTGTATAAAAGAATCAAAGCATTACTGCAGGTATGGTTCTGATGAGGTAATAATATGACTTAAAGCTCAAGAAAGTTTATTTTACATACTACCGCCCCTGTAATTGTCTAAATCAAAAGTGGCACAACTGTTTCAGCATCTGCTGGTATGTTTTGGTTTGTATGGGTCACATCACTAAGTAGTGGGTTCCTTTGTGGAGGCCTATAAATGTATCGACTGTGGGACTGAACTGACCTCTGCTGGGAATCTCTTCCACTTCTCACTGAGCGTAAAGGCAATGTCCCCCTGCCCCCTGCAGGTGACACAGTCACACACCTGCTCTACACACACCTCCTATTCAAGGATTTAATCAAGTCAATAATGCCGTTAGGATGCCGTGTTGACATGACTTTTTTCTATATCAAAACTGCTCCGGCACATTGAGGCAACCAGCTTCTCTGTATTGCATGTCTGAACTGTAAAAAAGGACAGAAGAGATGGAGGATTTTCCCTTGTGGTAAATTTGGACATCATCCAGTTACTGGCCACCAGAAATGTGTCTCACTGTGTTTGTACCCCTGGGAAACAAAACGTCCTTTAAAACTAATGTGATGTCCTTAAAAACTTAAAGAAAAAGCAAAGTATAAATTCTAGAAATTTAAAAAGTTTATTTTAGAAATGTTCCGCTTCATTTTGAACAAATTATTTCTTTACATGGCATTCTTACACACCACTATATTGTCATAAAAAAAAACAATAAAAAAAAAATGTTTAAAGGACATATTATGTCCCATTTGTGAATGAGATGTGCATGATTAAAATGTTTTATTGTTAGTTATATTTAATTGTGTATTGAATTTAAAATGTTAATATCAGACAGGCGTATTAGATTTAGATTATATAGTTTCTTACTGGTTTTTGTGCAGACTATTTATATTTCACTTCAGATCTTTCAGTTTTAAGTTTATTGATGTAGATATTTTTATTTTTAAAGACTTTTTGAAGGATGCTCAACAAACTTTACTAATGTACTGCAATATACTGACTTCAATAAAACTAACACTTTAGGTTAATTTATTTGTTTCGTCATATATTTTGATAATTTTGTAGGGAGTAGTGTGTGTGTGTGTGTGTGTGTGTGTGTGTGTGTTATCAAATGCAATCTCTATATTTATATCATTGTGACTTATTTTTACTAGATAAATATAAACTGAAATATCTTGCAAATGTAGGTTGGATTCATTTTAAAGTTAGGTCCCGATTATACAAATGCAGATTTTTGCAACATTTAATTTTTTTGTTCACAAACTAGACCTTTTTGAAACAAGAACTTTACAAACTACAACTCATATCAATTTGTGAGGTTTTCTAAATCTCCTCTCCCCACTGTCCGGATTCAGTTTGCAATGGAGATGAATTTTATTAAAGGTCTAGCATGTTTTCATACAGATGTTGCTTAAAACAAATGCAAATAGTCAGATTTATTTTAAATTCCAGGTCAGAGACCTTAGCAAGCCAAAAATAAATGCTGCTCCATGAGCAAGCATTTTTTAAAATGTAAATTAAAACAGATTGAACAAAGACAGCAACCCAGATTTTGGTCAATCTAAAGTCTCTCATTGGCTGAGGAAAAAATAAACGAATCAATAAAAATCCATAGCAATTGATAAATTGATAAATTAATCAATTATTACTGGATAAAGATCTGCTAGAAGGTGAACCTCAAGTCTCGATTAACTTGCGTCCTGTAACACGTTTTTCCTCAAGCATTTAACTCAATTCATCCTCTCACCGCCTCTGACCAGCTTTCTTATCACTACAGATGATCCCGTGGCATGATGCTGCCACCAACATGTTTCACACATCGCACAAACACGCAGGCTAAAAGAAAATCTGTTTTGGTCTCATCAGAGCGGAGCTCCGTCTTTAAAATGTTTGCTGTGCCTGTGGTTCATAACAAACTTCTCGTGGTTTTCTTCTTGCCAGATTTATGATGTTTGATCAACAGATTCTTCCACCTGAGACGTGGATCTCTGCAGCTCCTCCAGAAACATAACAAACCTCTCTGCATGTCTGAAGTTGCTGCCACATTTGTTTTGTGAGATGAAGTTTAGACTTAGTTTTATATGGTAACCCTGCTTTAATTACCTGACCTCTCTTCAGCGTTCTTTGGTCCTTATGATGCTTATAGCAAACCTTCACACACGTTACAGTTATATGCTTTGTGTTGCTCCATTACCTAACATCCAGCTACAACACACTGAAGTTGTAGCATGTACGTATGGGAATGTACGACAGGTGTAATTTTAAGTAAAACTGTCTTAAGCATTTTGGATTTTATACAGGATTCCATAAACTTTAGGTTGATATGCAATCAACTAAACCTCAAAGTATTTTCCTCAGACAAGCAAAATGTTTTGATTATTTGGAGTACAATGCAAATTTATTGTGACTATGATCCAAAACAGTACTAGTTGCACAGCTGTTCCTTAAAAATATGAAATTTTTTAATGGATTAATACCTGAAGATGGATGTGTAACTAAAATAGCAACTGGTAAAAATCGGGAATATTAAGATTATAAAAAGCACAGCATTAAAAGACCAGTTCAGAATTCCTCTACAGATTTGATTTGCCACCTGGTAACAACTGTACTGTGTGATGTAAGTCAGCAGCACAAGTCGTCCTTTAAGCGACTTCAGACGACCAAAACAGGGTTAGTGTTTCACTGCCGTGTGCTCCATTCATGTGATAATCATGTACATGTGAGGAATCTTACTGCCATCTTGACAGCATCCCGTCAGTTTGTTGCATTACACCGAGTGTGTTTGTGAACATTATGGAGAATATGAAGCATCCTCTTTACCTCTGTGTGTGTTTGTGACAGCATGGCCTCCCACCACCTGACACACACACACACACACACACACGCCTGCACACCCCGCACGCATCCTCACACACTACTACCGCAGTCTTTTTGAATACATCTCGCCTGATTCACATTAACCCATAAAACATGTCTGACATATTAATCGGCTCAGTGTGTGGGGGTAGCTCTACTACTGCGCTGCTGTTCGGGGGGAGAGGACTCTCATTGGACCGCCTTACACATGCGAGCAGCCAATAAGAGAAGACTGAATCTCTCCTCTCCTAGCAACAAGACTCTTTTTCCTCAGTGCGGTGCAATCAGCAAACTGACACCCATAATTTTACAATATGAATAATTGCAGCTTTACAGCTTTTGCAGCAGAAGCAGCGAAACAAGTTTAGCCTTCTCCACATCCACATTGGGACATCTTTTTCTTCCCTTTGCTCTGTATCTCGGCTGCAGCTACGACTCCGAGTGCATTCAGGCTAGTCTTGAGTTGCCATCTTAAAGGAGCCGGCCTGCATATTTAAGTTTTTGTCTGTGTGCGCTCACAGGCGGTGGGTAATGGTCTGTACTTGTTGACCTCGCTGTGCTGAGTGCTGGGGCCTCTCTCAGGAGGGAGAAGGAATACCTTGGCACAGAACTATCGTTTCTCAAGACACTACGAGGCCTCAGAGCTTCTCCTTTTGTGCAGAAACTCCTGGTGGCTGCACGAAACTGTATTTCTCTCAAATATAGGACAGAATTATATTGCGACGCATAATTCTTTAGCTACAGATGTCACAGGGACTACAAAGGGAAGAGTGCAAAGAGAAAATCTCCTGTGTAGATAATGCTCAGGAACACTAAAAATGATTGAAAGTTTACGGTAATTTTCAGGAACTTGGCTTTGACTCTTGTGCAGCACCTGTTGCCATGCTACAACTCTGCACGTGTACATAGCTGTCCGACCCCTGACCCTGAACGCATTCCTGTCCTTTCCCTTTAGGGAGCCGGAGAGAGCGCAGCATATGTCAGTGTCTGCACAACAGTTTCAGTAAAACTCAACGTCTTTTTGCCTTTTCTTTTTTGCTTTCCGTGTTTTAACTGCATCGATTGCTGAAAACTCAGGCACAGACAAGAATTTGCTGGTTTAAAACACAGAATGTTTTCATGCATTTTTTGTTGTTGTTGTAATCCCCAGGGAGAGTTCAGTATTTGGTTTGTTCAGCCGTTATGCGCCGAAATCAGAAATGGGAGTTGCATGGTTTGATGTCTGAAGATAAACCCTTGCTCTGAAGTCTCTGTCTCTCACATTTCTGTGAAATTTGACGTCTGGCGATTTGTACGAGTCTGAACTTACACTTGCAGAATGACATCTCACAGCCTAAGAGGTTGATTAGGGTGGGATACAGGAAGCATCTGGCAAACTGAGATGCAAATAATTAACTACTCATATAGCCTCCCGCCTTCTTCAGCGTCTTCAGTCGAGTTCCTGAATATCTGGCAGCGGCAACAAAATCCCCCACAAAGCTCATTTAGTCCACTTTCAATGAAGACGGACAAGAAGAAAGCGGCTCTTCTTTGAAGTGTGTTCCCCTCCATCCTGCTCCGGCCCCACCTCCTGTCCGGCGGATCAAGCCGTTACAGTATACGAGCCGCTCTCGCACACAACCGCTCTTCAACCTTAGGTGACCCTTGCACTCATCAGACCCTGCTCTCCCGCGGAGGAATGCTGCTCGTTGGAGATTTTAATATTCTCCAGCCCTGTGTGCCCTCAAATTTGGTGGTGCGGCGTTAACACAAGCTGACACCACAGATTAGCCACAGACATCAGGAATGCCGTGGCCTTTTTGTGCCACGTGGACCTTGGCCAAAATGGCCTGTGGATGCAGGGGCCACAGAGACCTAAGATAAACGGCTCCACGATGGAAAGACACAATCTGCACTGTGTCCTTAATGAATACTTTACAGCAGTTTGCAAATGTTTCTACAACTCTACACTGTTTTTAACACTTTTCCAAGTTACAATCAAAGACTTCAATGTCATAAAAATCTGAGAAATCAAGCCAATCCAGCCTACAAACCATGTAGAGGACTCAGAAAACATGTGGAAGAGGATGGCATGGTCAGGTGACGAAAACTTGACCATGTCTAGTCAAAGGCTAGACGTAACTCTGAAATCTAAATCTAAGCTTAAAATCGACAGGTGCAAAGCTGGTAGAGAGATGCTGTTAAGAACAAAATATACTCAAAGAAATGAATAAAGTTTCTTATGACAGGAAGTAATATTAAAATTATGGATCTGTTGCTATGGAAATTATGTGGTCATTAAATGTCATCTAAAAATTAAGTGTTAGAACGATTAAAGACATTATCTTTTGTATGACTGCAACAACATAAAATAAAATATGCAGACACAAAATTATATTACTTCAACACCCATACAGATGTTTGGGGTTTTTTTAACTTTAAAATAAACAGAGGTATGTTGTAAGACCTAAAACAAAAAAAATCTTTCTTTTTTCTACATCAACATATTGGGATTAAATGATGACTGCCTTAATCTAGTTCAATATCAGAACTGACTGCAATTAAACACTTTATGTCAACCTTAGGCTCTCTGCTATCTTTGCATAATTCAAAGACAGAAAAACTGGTAAATGCAGTGAAATGATGCACAGTGGATAAGATGTTTGCGAAACAAAAATCTTTTCCTAATTTATCTTTGTGTCTACTAAAGAAAATATTTAAAACATTTAAGAACATTCTCTGTTTTTCATCCCCTGGATTGAAAATAAACTTCTTCAAACATTACTTATCTTGTACAAATTACACAGATGTGTTTGCACAGGTTTGTTTTCTTTGATAATGTTAAGACATGATAATGAATCATAAAAACAACAGATCTCAAAGTCAACATTATTTTCACTATGAAATGAAAATCAAGCAGCAACTTTAACCATATGAAAGTCTTAAAAATACAATTTGGCAGCATTTTGTATTTGTGTTATACAGATGATCACAATCTTCTCAAGATTGTGCTGTTTTCCATCTCAATCATAATGAAACAAATATTTAAAAATGATCAGCTTATATTTGTTGATTAAAAAAACTACATTATCATACAAGTTTAAATTCCACGTACAAACTTTCCACATGACAATAAAGTACATTAAAATACTGATTTTCTCTGACTGGTATAATATTTTCAAAAGAGCAGTGGCATCATTCATAATGACAAAATATTACTAGAGGTCTGTTTATATCATCTAACAATTTTGACTTTTCTTCATCTCCGGAATGACCAAACAAATAATAACTTTCATTTTGTATTTGAGAGCAACATATACATGAATATTGGACCTACAGAGTAATATAATGTATGGACCCAGTTTATTGAATCATAAATATGTTCACAACATCTTCACAAAGCTTGAATTGATCCCACGTTGGGGAAAAATCATTTACAGATGAATTTAAGAAAACTAGATGACACTTTCTGACTCTTCAACTTTTTAATGATCAACAAATACATTGTAGTAAATTTGTCCATCCACTAAATATTGTTTAAAATCAGATCAAGCCTGAGTTTCCTGGATGATATACAGTTTTTTGCTGGTTTCGATTTAAGTCATTGGCTCCGTTTTTGTTGTGGCTCCAGAAATGAGCCATCTAGATGGAAAATATACTGCTCAAAAAAATAAAGGGAACACTTAAACAACACAATATAACTCCAAGTCTATCAAACTTCTGTGAAATCAAACTGTCCACTTAGGAAGCAACACTGATTGACAATCAATTTCACCTGCTGTTGTGCAAATGGAACTTTGTACAGAACAAAGTATTCAATGAGAATATTTCTTTCATTCAGATCTAGGATGTGTTATTTGAGTGTTCCCTTTATTTTTTTGAGCAGTGTATTTAATTTTCTCAGTTTCTCTTACAAATTCCTTAGTCTTCTATTTCAATATAACTGTGTTCCTTCATTCCCGTAACTATCTCTGTGAATGAAAGTATGCGGCAATGTCTGCATAAGCAAAGGTTTAATTAGCAGTGTTGACTCCCACTCAGGATTTGAGACAGGGTTGTGTTCATTCATGCTGTGCCACAATCATATAAATGTATCAAAGGGAATCTGTCTGCACAGATCCATAAATAGGAATTATCAAAGATTCCTGCCTTTGAGCTTGAACAGATTTAGTAATAAAACTACAAAGTCATCAAACGTCTCGATTATTTTGTCTTTTTGGAGCAGCTGTAAATCACAATTTATTTATGTCAAGTTGTCACGTTCCAACACATTAGGTTTGGTGGCGCATATCAAGTTTACATGGGGTGACAAAGGAAGTAGCTGAGCTAATCTGTCATTATGCAAAGCAAAGCAGGGGTGACCAAAGTGTGGCGTGGGGGCCATATGTGGCCCTGGGAATAATTTTGTGGCCACAATTCAATAATGTTACAAATTGGACCTGTCACCACACGCAGTTGACACAAAAACATTTTTTTTTCTTAAAATTTTTTTAACATAAAAAAGATATTAGGTACAACACAAACCGTCTTTCATCAACTTCAGTTTTGCTTCCATTTCAGTTTTTAACTATGGGACATTTTCTAAGCAAGTAAATCAAAAGCAAAACCATCCAAATTTAGGACATCTTATTTTTAAAAGGGCAGCCCCTTTAAATACCGTCAATGTTGTGCCTTTCATTTTTAAAAGTAGAAATCTGCATTAGGTCATTTAAACCTAATTTTGATCCAAGTCAATTTCTAGAACATTATTTCAAGAAAAAAAAAGGTCAGATGTCATTAATATGCCAATTTCCATAAAAAATCTCCCCTCCCCCCAAATCAGAATATATTGAAAATTTTATAAACTTTATATTCATTGGAATATGTCATGCTTTTCATTTTTAAATGCTGTTATTCTACAGAATCATATCAGTCCATTGTGCATTCTATGATACAGTAAGAGAAATACTGAGAAAATGAAAGGAATCTGATAGCAGTTAAATGCCATCACTTTAACACCAACCTGCACTTTGACACCACAAACATGGCATAAACACATCAGAGATCATCACCAACAACCTACACAAACAAGAGTGTGAAAAACGACAGCTTGAATCAATACTTTGTTTAAACAGAGAGCAGCTGCTGAAGGAGAACTGCGATCGTGAGAGCTCGATTTCAAAGAGGACGCCAGCAGCTGGAAGGAACCTGAGTTGGGTGGATGCAGTGTGTTGGGGAAGAAAACCTCCATCTGCTCTGCTGATCTTTGCAAAGTTACCCCAATTTGGGTTTTGATTTGTAAGTGACAAAATAACTCAAACGTTAGGTTGGAAAATAACATTTTGTTGCATTTTACTGTGTTGTTTCTTTTAAGGGAAGTTCAGTTTTTGCATTTTGCCACATTATAAGAACAATTAAAAATTCCATTGAAACACGTTTGTGTGACATTTGGACATAAATGAGTGCATAATTATGAACCAAAAGAAAAAGTATGCATGGTTTGCATGCATGCATGACCCTCAGATAATGCTTCTGCATGTTGGTGTTCCCGCTAAAGCCTTTTTTCTTTCCCCCGATTTTCCTTTTAGGACAATCTTACAACGTCCTGCAGTGTGTGGTGTCTAGATCGGGCATATTCAACATTGTCTTGGCCCGATTATCGCAGCCTGTGGGGTTTTTCCCTGACCAGGAGCGAGAACGCAGCCTGCTGAATGTGACAGGTAGCCAATCAGAAAGCGCGGTGACGTAAGAACGGAGGGGAATCCCAAACACTTCGCATGGCAACTGAGAGTCCGGTGGACATAGGAGGTGATATGTGGAAATGTTTATTACTATATGTAAAGGTCATTTTTATATGTTTATTATATGTGGTTATGTTTATTCAGTTAAAAACGAAAAAACATAACTCACCTCCAAATCATAGTACAGCAAATAGAGCGGCTGCTCCCGCCGTCTTTTACCAAACGCCTTTTCTTTTTGTTTCGTCTTTTATTGCTTAAAATGAGACCACAGACTATCACTGCTGCTTCTACATCGTCATCTGTGTTTGATTATTATAAATTCACGTATGGTATGTTGGGGGTTTTACTGGATTTTCTTCTGGAATCGGGATGAGTGGAATCGGTTCGGGTGTGGTGTGTTGCTCCTGCCGTGTGAACCGATCGAACCTGTTGTACTTTTATCGTGTCACAGAGGTTTGGAAAATCGGCCGACAATCCTTAAATCGTGCTGTGTGAACCAGACCTAAAACTCACAAGATCTACTCTCATCTGGTCTCGAACGCGCTCTGACTCTGGTCGCTATGGTAACATTTACATATCCCTTCAAAATGAGATGCGCCACAAAAACGAACATTTTACTTTTGTGAAAATATTATCTCACGATAACAACAAATTATCGAGCTTGTTTTTCTGCTAGGAGACGGTCCCAACTGGGAGTGATGAGAAACAATGACACCGGAAGTGTTTTTTATGCACAGGGTGCCTGATCTCTATGTAGTGAAGCAGTTTGAAGCTTCATTGCCTCATTAGTGAGCCGGTCACCAGATCATGCAGAGCTTGGAATGTGGGAATAACCTACCGGGATAAATCCATTCTCCTGTCTCTTCAATTTTACCTTCGCAGAGAAACTTTCCAAACACATTTGATCTGTTTCTTACTCATTTTGCTGCTTGTGGGATCAAAGTTGGCGCGCAAGACGTAACCGAGAGAATCCGGTTACAGGATTTTCAAAATAAAAGATCCTCCAGACTCAAATAATACACAAAACGGACATATTTAATTATTTCTTGCGCGCCCGGTACCAGTCAGCGGCCCGGGGGTTAGGGACCACTGATCTAAACCACTCTGTTGTGGCTCCTCCAGCAGCAGGTTTTCATCCAGCTATCATTAGCTCATCAGTTCAATTTTCCATCAGCTCTGTCCATACTGTAGAAACGAATCCCACAGTATTTTGCTGCCATTTTTCTCCAGTAACTATTTATTAATGTTTTTCATGCCCAGCCTGTCAGCTTGTATGGTTGATAATGTCTTGGAAAGTTTGCAGATGTGGCGTACTTTCTTATTTTCAGGCTTCTTGTTTTGCTCCCGTTGCCATGGTGAATCATGTTATCTGTGTTCCATTGGTGAGGGCTTCTTCTGCACTCGCTAACTCAGGGTAAGTCGACTCAGAATTGAGCTATCTAGTTGATATTTTCTGTTCTGAAACCAAAACCTCTGAGTTTCACAGAGCCAGATAAGTTTATTCAGAGTATCTGCTTTGTTAACGCTGCTTTCTGAAACATAGTGTAGGACAACAAGTGGTTAAACAACAGTGAACAGGTGAGACACAGGGGGCAGGGAAACTAACAGAGCATGTACAGAGGGATCTGAGGAGAAGATAAGGAAACTGACTCATATTTATCTGCTGGGAAGGGGATCAGTGACCTGTGACCCAGGTGAGACTAATCAACTAAATGCAACACAGCTGAGTGATGATCAGAACTGAGGAAAGATGACTGAAAACAGGAAACAAAAAGACAAAAGCTAAGGACTAAAAATGATAACATAACCTAACACATGAAGAACAAAAGACAAGAACCAATAATATTTAAAACAAAACAAGGAACCAAGTACGGAACATCATGAGTGACAAAAAAAAAACACTCAAAATGATCTAAATAGAAGTGAGTTAACAACACAAAGACCCACAGATCATGTGTCAAATATTACAATGAAAATGAAAGTAAACAGATCATGTTCACTATTGTTGGTTTTAATCTTTTAGTTAATTTAAAATTGTGTGCAACTTTATCTTGATTTTGGCTGAGGACAGATGACAAATATTTCCATAAGAAAACAAATTTGTTGCAGGTGGCTCATTAAGCGATCTCAGCCTGAATATATATTTTGACGTTTCAGTCTGTTCAGGTCACACTGACTTGCATCTCTCTGCCCAGAGCCTTATTTTGAATTAGGCACCTGATGATGAGGAGCCTCAGTTACAGGAATCATTGCTGTGCTCAGCAGTAACAAATTACTGGAACAGCTGACGTGTCTGCGTGTTTCACCAAAACGTTCTGAACAACAAAATAAGTAGCAGACAGGGAGAGGGAGATAAGTCTGTGCTGAGGGTGGCAGATAATATTTTTCTGGTCAGAAGGATGACAGATTACTTTTTTTATGGTGTTTTAATTAGGAATATTAATATTACACATTTTTCTCATATTTGAGTGTATTAATAGGGTTTCTTTTTTTTGTCAGATGGGATGTTTCAGTGTATATAGCTGTTGGTCAGATTATTATTTTTGTTGAGCGTTGGGAACACGACAACAAGCATAGATGACAGAGAGCAGTGACTGTGTGTTCACAAACAAGTTGGTATTGTAACCCCAAAACAGCGTTTTTCAAACAAGTTTCCATTTCAATCTGGCTCACCCTCAAAATATATGCAACGAGCTCCAACCTGAGCTCTGACAGAGGTCAAGACCACAGAGTTATCTCAGGTAAGAAGTTCAAATTTAGCAAAATTATTAGCTATTCTTCAATGAAATGTGTGGCAGCATCAGTGGACGGCATCAAAAAATAGCTCAAATGTACAACACTATGCAACGAGGGGAAAGGGTGCTAAAACTAGTTCAGCATAAGAATGAAATAATAACCGAAAATGCATGTACGGGGTGTGTTTAATTAGCACAACAAACTGCAAATCATTTCGCTACATAGTCAAACAACATGGCAGATTGTGTGACTGTGAACACACGTTGCTTTTCAAAAGCAATGATGTCATTTTAGAAGTTGACATTAGGAAATAACACAACAGTGTTTTGGTGACCCACATTCTGCCAAGTAAGGGATGTACCTCCCGATTCAATGCAGTAATGGAAACCAGAGTGAAATATTTCAGAATTTCTTCCTCATGCAGGAAGTGCTGATGAAACTCATATTATAATGATACATTAGTAAAGTGGTGTAATTTAAAATTTTAGTTTGATTCATTTGAAGGATTGCAGCTAATGAAAACTTAAAATTCGGCGACAGAGAAAATTATAAGCCAAGACTGCTTTAATGGTGACTTCCTGCTCATCTGCATTGATGGTTCTGCTTCCTCTCATCTTCCTCTTGATAATATTTCTTTACTGACTTTGTTGTTTTAGATCAGAGCAGTTTGCAGGTCAATCAGGTCCAGAAAAACGTTTCTAATGCATTCTCTGGTTCAAGGGGCTAAACCCAAGGAAGGTTTGTTGTAACCTGAATCCGGGACACAGTTTTGCCTGGTAGCTTTTATAGCATGAACTCCAGCTTCAGTCCACATCTGGTTGATTTCCACCAAACTGTCAAATGGACTGTCTTTCAAAATCCTCTCAAAAGGTCCTGCTCCCTGTCCACGCTTTTCTTTTTAGAGTCTACTTTTTAGATTATAATGCACTGAGACTCCTGTTCTTGCAACCCAGAAAAGGAATTAGAACGAACTAAGGCTGTGGTCACCCGGCAGCCTGAAGTGACCCAATGCCAATTTTTTGTCCATTCGGATTTTTTTGGCCGTGGTCGTTCACACTTCCAAATATGTTTTCAGTGTTTTGCAAACCGCCATAAACAGAAGAAGTGCTCAGTGTTTGCGGAAGTAAACATGGATGTTAACGGTGTAGCATAGCTTACAATTTTGAAGTTGTTGTTCCCCGCAGCTAGCACTTTAACAACTTAATCCCCATTATCGTCCGCCATGGTTGTTGTTTTTCTTCCCGTTTGCGTGTATCAGGACGCAGAATAGTGATGTTTGTCGAGTATCAGTGACGTTCAGGTCGGATTAATGAGACCTGGACGTTAGGTCACATTTGAATCGGATACGTATCGGCCTGGGTCGCATTTGAAAAGAATCCGACTTGTGTTCTTCAGACTGTCATGAAAAGATCAGATACAGGTCGCATTACGTCAAAAAAATCTGAATTGGGTCACTTCAGGCAGCAGTGTGAACGCAGCCTTTGAATCCAGAAAAACTACTTCCAGAACAGGAACATTTAGTTTTTAATTTTTCTAAGAAATTGTGGAGTACTCCCTACTTTTCTTTCCAAAATCTGTTTATTGTCTTTTATATTTCAAAAGAGACACACAGACAAGTAACTCACAAAAGCACAAAACACCTAACAAAACCAAAAGAAAACACTTTAACAACTTAAACATTCAAGGTGACAAACATTAGTTGATTGTACTTTACTTTAAGTTTGTTATCTCAGGTTGAGACTTAGTCCAAGAGATTTAATCACAGTCCACAAGCTAGGTATGAGGTGACGGCATCGTCCTGCCCGAATCTAGGCATCCCGACATCAGTGCAACAGTTTCGTACATTTTTTGAGCAAGTGAATACATTTGGAATTAACATGAAGATAACAGACTTATAGCCACTACAGGAATAAAAACATAAGCAAAATTAGCTAGAGTACATTCAGTCAATCATCATTATGAGTATTTATATTTTCCAAGAATAGCAAAAACTTTTCCCATAACTTTTTGAACACACAATATTTACCCTTAATCATAAAGGTGAGTTTCTCCAAGACAAGAGAGCTTGAGAATGTAGACATCCAGGTTTTAAATTTAGGTCTGGTTACAGATTTCCAGGACCTGGCTATACTATATTTGACCTGCACCAAACAGTAAATTATGGATTTTTGATCAACCTTGCTTATTTGAGTTTGAGTGGGAAAAATTCCTAAGATACACAACCTAGGACAGGGATTAAGTTTAGTACCGATGATAAGTGAAATTTTATCCAAAACCTCTGAATCTCAGGACATTCCCAAAGGCAGTGAATCAAATTGCCTTTATCTCCACATTTAGCACATGTATCCGGGATGTTGGAGTTAAATTTATTTAGTAATGTTGGAGTAACATATGTTCTCATCAACCATTTGTATTGGATTCATTTAAATTGAGTATTAATAGATTGTGTCTGTGCCTTCAGACTGGCCCTCTGCCATTCCTCTACTGATATATTACATTTCAAGTCTTCACACCAGGCCAATCTTTTGTGTTCTCAGGATGTCTGGGATTCTGTCTTTGGTGATGCTATAAAAGCGGGATATTTTTAGGCCCTTCCTCAAATGGTAGTTTGTTGCCAGTTCTTCTATAGAAGTAAGACTAGGTAATGTTAGAGACTTTTAAGTACCCAAGATAAAACTTCTGATTTGCATAAACTTAAAAAAATGTTTAGTTGGAATGTATGTCAAATTTCTGTTTCAAATCTTCAAAACTCATCATAATCCTTTTATCAAATAAATCAGAAATTTTGCATGAACTTATAGAATACCATGTTTTAAAACCCATGTCTTTCCTACCTGGTTCAAATGTCATGTTGCACCAGATCGGGGAGAATTGGGATGGTGTTGGTATTTCATTTTTGAATTTATGTACATCATAACATACTCACATAGTGTTTTTAACAAATGGGTTTGAAGTATTTTTTAATAACTCTTTGCATTTCCTTGAGTATAGATATGAATTTAGGGATAAGGGAGTGTTATTTATATTTTCTATATTTACCCACGACAGAACAGTTGCTGAAGACCAGCAGGATGCACTAGAGAGCTGAGCAGCCCAGTAATACCACTTGAAATTTGGCACACCCAGCCCTCCTCTGTCATATGGAAGATATAATAATGATAAGCGTAATCTGGCTCGTCTGTTGTTCCAAATGAAGTTATTTAGGATTGTTTGAATTTTTGTAAGAAACCCGTCGGGAGGATTAAGAGGGATAGCCTGGAAAAGATATAGGAATTTAGGGAGAATGTTCATTTTGAGAATATTTATACGGCCAATCATAGATATAGGTAAGGTAGACCATCTATCAAGTGATTCCATTGTTGAGTTAACCACCGGTGTGTAGTTTGCCCGAACCAGATCATCTATGTTTGGAGTAATTTTTATGCCTAAGTAAGTAAGGCTGTCTTTTGCCACCTGAAATGTGTGAATTGGTGGATTGTTTCTTTTATCCTGTTTTAAAAATAGGATGGCAGATTTAGATTTATTGAGTTTATAACCAGAAATATAACCAACCTCATTGATAGTTTTAAGTAGTTGGGGGATTGAGCAATTTAGATTGGACAACATTAAAATAATATCATTGGCAAATAACCCAATTTTAGATTCAATATTTTGTATTCTGACATCATGTATGTTTTGATTATTCCTTATGGCAATAGCCAATGGCTCAATTCCCAGAACAAAGAGGAGAGGTGAGAGGGGACAGCCTTGACCCTAGCTAGATTAAATGATTTAGATACAATGTTATTAGTTATAACTGAGGCAGAGGGTTTATTATAAAGTATTTTAATCCAGTTTATGAAATAACTACCAAAACCAAATTGAGAGAGAACTTTGTAGAGATAATTATGTTCCACTCTATTGAATGCTTTTTCTGCATGAAGTGAAAGCAAAGCTGTATCAGGATGTTCATATTTAGCATGAATTATATTCAGTACACGATGGATACCGTGGTGAGCTTGCCGCCCCTTTATAAATCCATTCTGATCAGGGTCAGACTCCCTACTTTTACAAATTTAGAGCATACTTAGAAAGTCCAGAGGATACTTACTTATACTTATCTAGCAACCCAGAACAGGAGAATCTACTTTATATGTTAATTTATATCAACATTATTAGATTCTTTTTCTTCTTTTGCTCTTTCCCTTGGTTTGTTATTTTGTTTGTATCTCCTTTTAATTCAGGTAAAGCACTTTGAATCGCCTTGTTGCTGAAAATGTGTGATATAAATATAATTACCTTACCTGACCTTCAAAGAAACTTTTTTCTTTTCACTTAATGTTTAATATGCTTGAAAAAGGCAAAGTGTGGCACTTAACTTCTTTAGCAACTATATTTAGTGTGCAGAAAACTGTAAATTCTGCTGTTTCCTCATGGTGGTGTAGGAAATATAACTCGGATTTTTTAAAATGAATTACTAAAATAAATCAATTTTGAGATAATATTCTAATTTATTGGTATGCACCTGCAAATCGAATGAACTCAGAGTTAAAGAAGTCTCTTCTTTTTTAACAAAAAGTAGAACAGCACAGAACTCAAACTCAAGTATCATAAAATAAAGATTTTAAATATTTTACTCTTTAAAAGTAAAATGTTTAACTGTTTTGCTATTATGGAAAACTATGGCTAAAATCATGAAGAAAAAATATTGGATCTATTTTGATTTGTATTCAATGTTCTCTCTCTAATATGTTTACAAAATTAACTTGATTGTAGAGAAACAAAATATCACTAATCATTTTTTCTGCGGTGGATTTTATTTGTATGTCAAGCAGTTTCTTTTGGTATTGATTTAAAAAAAGTTTTTTGTTTTTTTTCTGTCCTACCATCACAATCAAATATGATGGGCTTTATGATAGACGAGGGAAGATTACACATCCTTCTTTCTATAGGAGAGGCTGGATGGCAACAGAGGCAATCATTATCTAGCAAGATATTTATTCTATTCCCTGAATAAATGTACTCAAATTAATAGTTGGATTTCTCTAAATGTTTTTTCTCATGCAATAAGTACCACTTCTTTATAATTGAAGTGCCAAAAAATGTAGTTGGTGTAAGCATCATGTTTTAGTTTTGTTTTGAACTATTTCACAGAACAAATGTCTGTTTCTTCTACAGGAACAGCCATCCTCTGCACAGTTCAGTATTCTGCTATAATGCCACAACTCTTGTGTGTTTTACCTTTCTCAATTTGTTCTTATTTGGTTTCATTACCCGCATGCCTGATTTGCATGAATGTAATGTTGATAAAACTAAAATCTATTTTAGCTACATACAAAGAGCTCTGCTGTAATTGTTTTCAGACAGGTAGATGTGGGAAAGTTTGCTTTTTTTTTTGAGAGAGAGAGACGCCACAGTAGTGATGAAATAAGTTGTGAGAGTACTGCGGAGTATTTCTGCACTGCTCCTGTTGCTGTGAGGGGAGTTAGTGGGGTTACTGTGACAGTGCATTAGCAGCCAGAGTCCATTCTCTGTGTCCCCAGAGAGACCAGAGGAGGCATATTAACATTCTCCTGAGAAGGGCCACAGGATCTGCCTTCAATGCTGTCTGACTCCAAACAAAAGATGGTGTGTTTGTGCATATGCACATGTGTGAAACTCAGCAAGCTGCCGGTGAATGTGTGTGTGGCTGTGAGCATCAGCAGCAGAAAAAAAACAAAAAACAAAGAGAAGGAACACAGGGAAACAGCCTAAAGTGGAAGAAGAGGCTGGGTTCCAGTATGTACTGGTCAGGGCGGTGAATACATCTTTCCTCAGACAGAATATGTGCTGCAAACATATAAATAAATCAGAAATACAATTAGATTTTTTTATAAGAACATTACAATATCTTACTCCATCACACAGAGACACGTGATGAGCTGCAGGTTAAATTTGAATTTTTCACTCTAAACTTACTGAGGTTGAATTTTTTTAAGGAATGCTTTGCAAAAGTCTTTGTTACTCATAAACCTTTCCAATTTTTTTTTACTTTAAAACTTATAAAAGACTATAACAAAAGTGAAAAGAGTATATTACAAATCTGAAATGTTTGGCATGGATTCAGTGCAACCTGTTGGCTTCAGAAGCCACTTAACTAATAAATGTAGTCACCTCTGTGTACTTGTGTTGGCTGGTTTTATGTTTTTATTTGCTGGGAAATGTGTTCCTACCCAACAAACTTCAATATACAGCTCTGGAAAAAAATTAAGAGACCACTAATCAGTTTATCTAATTTTACTTTCTCTAGGTTCATGTTTGAGTAAAATTGGTCTTTTATTCTATGAACTACTGACAACATGTCTCTGAAATTCCAAGCAAAAATTTAGTATTTAAATGAGAAACGGTTAAAATAACAAAAGAGATGCACTGCTTTCAGACCTCAAATAACGCAAAGAAGACAAGTTCATATTAATTTAGAAACAACAATACTAATGTTTTAACTCAGTTCAGAAATCAACATTTGGTGGAATAACCAGGTTTTCAATGGGGTTCAGTGCAGTGGGCTCTTCATTTTTTCCAGAGTTGTATGTTGTCAGAATTATATGTCAACAGTAAGAAGTGAAAGTTATAAAGAGGGAGGTAAAATAATTAAATTTCTTGAAAAAAAAGATTGTATAGTATTTTTGTCTCCCCAGTGTAAATGCTCCACATTATCTTCTCTCTATTCTTTGTTGTTGTTACTAGTGTTACCTGTGCCTATTTTCTTAATCAATAAAAGTAGTAATTATGCATCCACTGATCTTATCTCAGCATTTGGGTTTCTAAGTACATAATACACAGTTTTATTTGTAAAATATCTTTGGATTTGTGCATCTATCCATTTCCTTCCACTTCATATTTATGCACAGCTTGGTGTCGATTTACCACCTACAATCCCAGTAAAACACATTCAAATTAATGGCGGTAACCTGACAAAATCTTGAACAGGTAATGAATTCTTTAGTACGTCGGTGTATGTCTTTACAACCAATTCCCTCTTGAAACACTTGAGAGGTTTTGCTTTAAGAGAAAACTGCATTAGTTGCTATGCAATCTGTAACTAGGTGACTTACATGCAGCTCTTCATAAATACTCCTACTCATGCACTGCTACTATTTTTATTTGCTCTTCTGTTTATATGATGCTCTTTGATGATTGTTTCTCAGAACTGGGGCTGGTATTAGTTGTGCTGAGCCTTAATGTGACAGGTTTTTGTGTTTTCCTTTTGGTTTTTTTTTTTGGTCTCTACAGCATATACCACTGCTGGTGCCTGCCTGCATCATTTTCATAAAGTACAGACATTTTAGTTTAGATGCATAACTGAGACATCTGGCCTTCATCTCTGCCTCAAATATTTCAACATTCCACATGATAACCGCGGCATGTCATGCAATACATTTCTACTCTGCTACTGTGATTATAATTCACAGCAGAAAGACTCTTCCCCGCTATACAAATAAAGCAAAGCAGCAGCCACTTTTCCAAAGTTACTGAGTCGATAGCTGATAGATTTTTAGCTGCGACCTCATAATACTGGTAGTTCAGTCGATCTTGCCAATGTCTCGATTAAATTTCACACTGCAGTGAAAACTGTGGCGTTGAGATGGTGGATGGCTCAAAGACTTGGCTTTATTTGAGCTGTTAGGCTTTAGTGGACCTGAAAACAGGTGAAGGCAAACACAAGAGTCTTGGACCGATCAAAATCACAGCTCCGAAAAAAAGTAAATATAAAATGGACAACTTTATCGATTAACCCAGGTGGTTCTGATATTTAGCTGAACTAAATAAATACAAATAATGCTGTACTCAGTATTTTCTGTTGGATTTAGACCACAGTTAAACCTCAAATTATTCAACCTCCTCTGCAAATTAAATGTGTGTGAAAAATGCAAAAAAATTCTGTAGTGTGTCCAACACATATTTTACACAAAGACAAGAATTGCGACGTCAAAAGAATTGCCCAAAAAGATAAGAGAACAAATAATTGCCTTACAGATACAAGAAAAAGGGGGGCAAACAAAAGCAAAGGACTTAAACGTCCCTGCAGATAAAATCGGAAGCAAAGTTTGGAAGTTTGAAGGAATTGTAGTGATAGGAAGCTGTCAGCAGCAAACATTAGATTCCAGAGGAGCAGGTAGACAAAGACTCTCGTCTCACTGCAGAAGACCTACAGCAAGACTTGGTGGCTGCAGCCAATCAGGTTTCAGTTTCCACCATAAGGCCCACATTAAACTCTAATAATGTGCAACACTTCTGTCCCAAAGGTTCAAGAAAAGCCAGTTTGGACTTCCAACAGGATAATTATCCCCAGCATATTTCAAACTCCACCACGGTGTGGATTCAGAAGACGTCCTGGAAGATGTTAAAATAGCCACCATGAGAATCCGGGACGTCTGGTGGGATTTGTAGAAGACAGCAGCAGCATGCAGATCCATGAATATTAATGACCCGGATGCCTAATATGAACTGGGCAAAGATTCCTCAGGAAAGTTGACAGGAGGTTTACAGCCAATCAGTGAAAAGGAAAATGCCAGGAAATAGCCTGCAGCATATTGACTGGAAAAATTAACACCCAGCTCTAAGAAAAGTATTGGTTGGTCAGGGATTGTTTAAAAAAAAAGTACAAATTTCATGTTGTGACATATGAGATTCAGTGTTTGCATAACATCAAATTATTGTGTTGTTTTTAACCCTTCCAGACAGAACGGAGCGCCGGCGATCCAGCCAAATTTGCAGTACCGTATTTCCGCCACACGTTTCTGCAATGGTTTCTGAAAGGGGAGACGCTGCACTTTCCAGCCAATATCAGGTTATTACGGTAATTTCACCCCGTTATACCAGGCAGTGAAATTAATCTGAGGGGCGCTCTTTAAAAGATGGTAAATTGCAAAAATAACTTGCTATATATTGAAAGTTCCAGTTGTTATGGATAAATGGGCAAATATATATTTACTCAGAACATTTGAAGAACTGCGTACAATTAAAATAAGCAAAAATATCCAGGCGGAGATTTGAATCTTAGGTCTTAAAGTGTAATTAGTGGTTTTATAATAAACTGATTCAACAATTATTCTGTTTACCATTTTCTAAACAAAAATTGATAATAAATATTGTGACATAACCACTTCTGATTTTGTCTAAACAGCTTTTTCTCAATCAACTGCAGGAGTTTAAGGTGAGAAAACATTTTAAATCATTCACTTCTCCACAACATAATGCCCGGTAGTCTGACTTTTCTCCTTCCAAATAAAGGGTTTTATCAAATTAACAAGGAATTTTTCTGTTATTAAAACTACATTTGAAATATTTGCAAAAAGTGAGCAGCATACGGCTTAAAGACTGGAATGATGAAGGCTTTGGCCTGGTAAATGCAAGGTCAGTGTAGAGCTACAGAAAATGTAGAAACAAACAGAAAAAAGTAGAAATCTGCCAAGTGCAGATGGATAGATGTCTTCTCATGGGACAGCCTGTTTTCTTTATGGTCTTTATAATTTCAGCATAATGCTGTCTTCTTGGCAGAATGTCTAAGAGGATGAAAGACCCTCTGAACTCACTACTGCGTCTCTTTGACCTCCACCTACTCACATCCACGTTTTTCACCAAAGCAAAGGCTTTTACAGCAATTCATCGAGGAATATGCACATGTGAATCAGTTTCTTTACTTCAAAACCATATTGTGCTTATCTGTAATAACAAAATTTAAATAAAAAAAAGACACCTGATGTTGTGCAACTTAGTTTGACAAATAGATGGAACTGGTATGAAACGTTTGGCTTTAATAATGTATGTTCATAAAAAAATTATATATGACCAGAACACTGTTTGGTTTTCCAGAATAAAACAAAGCGGTGCTTCAAGCAGCATTAAAGATCATTTTCTGTGAATTATAACCACTTGTTTAATCTGGATCGAGGCTTTTACTTACAGATGTGCGCCTAAGTGAGCTATACTATGTGTGTTGTATACCCTATACAGTACCTTTGAGCTTTCTTAACATTTTTAACAAGGAGACTGACCAACACAAAGTTGTGCATGAATGCAGTAATGTATACAAAGAAATCATTTTGATTTCCTTGGAAATTGAAATCTGGAAAGTCTAAGTTTGCCTTTGTATTTAGCCAGCTTGGGAAGCATCTTTTAAATTGTAATTGGATGTTGGGGTATTCTTTACCAACTCTCTTTATGTGAGCTGAGATGTTTTTATATTCTTCTTTGTGAAATAGCTTAAGCTCAGTCAGTCAGATTGGATCAGAAGTAGATGAACCATTTTTTATGCTTCTTCCACATAAGTTCAGGATCTCTGCAGCTCCTCCAAAGTCACCGAAGCTCTCATGGATGCTTTTAGGTAGATGGTCGCGTCTCTCTTCACAGATGTGTCCTAATCCTCATGTGATGATCTGGACGACTACAAGCTCAAAGCTGAAATATTTATTTGAGAAGCTGATTTCGTTTTTGCAGACGAAATTTTTGCAGATTTCGTCTGCAAAATTTTTGCAGATGGGTCAACATCACCTGGACCCAGATGATGTTTGTATTTGGATGGCGGTTTGAGCGTTTTACTGTGAGATGTTCAAAGTTTTTACATTGCCTTATAACCAGGTTCTTCACAACTTTCTCCTTACACTGTGTTGTCTGTCCCTTTGTCTTCATGATGCTGTTTGTTCACTAATGTTCTCTAACAAACCTGGATTTATATTACGGTGATGTCACACCCAGGTTGACTTCTGAAGGCAACTAAATGCTTTGGATTTTATTTAGGAGTATCAGAGGACAGAGGATGAAAGTAAGAAAACACATTTAAAAAGAAATAAAAAGTATCATGTATCTTTCGATCTCTACTTGACATTGAAGTCTGTGGTTGTGAAAAGCACAATCAGTGATCCAAGGACTAAACACAAAAATTAGTGAGAGATTATGACTTGTATATATATTTAATAAAAAAAACAATGTAATTGGGAGATTACTAAATATTGTGATGATAATATTGAGGTTTCCCCAATTCTCCTTTTTTATTTTTACATCATTGCTGTGTTTCCATATCCTTTAGCGTCTCGGTTAATAAAATCCATATTAAATGAGGTATTACTAGTTTGCAATGTGTCAATAAATGGCATCCAAGATCCAACAACACACAAAAAGCAACAGAAATTGTGTACATACAGATATTATGACAATTAGTATGATTCAAAATACTAATTTTCAATATAAATTTCTGTTCAAGAAGGTAAATCCCACTGGTGAGATTTGAGGAAAAGTTGAACTAACTCAGCTTGTTTGCAACAGTTAGCTGAAAAGAGGATCCTACCCAAATAAATAGATCCAGATTTTGATTTTGTTGTTTGAAACGTACAATCTGGGATAAAGCCTCAAAGTTGCTTTTTTTTCTTCTTTTTTAAAAAAAATCAGAAGCACCAAACTGAATCAATTAAGTCACTGAAGGAAGAATAGGAAAGAATCAGAAGTGAACAGTTCTAGTAAAAGACAGACGCTCCTGTCAGAATGGTAAAGTCTGGTTTGGACAATTTGGTTCAAGCTCAGAAGCGATGGGCAGACTGGCAGCACACGCTGTAACAAGATGGCGGCAGTCTGCTGCAGAGAATGTAGTACTCTCTGTCCTGGGAGAGCCGAGACAGAAAAAAAAAAAAAAAACGATCTAGACGGGGCAGCAAAGTGCCAAGTGTTACAGTGATTTGGACCAGAGCAGCCAGATCGGATCCAGAACCCCTTGAAGCAGCAATAGGTAAGCCGGGTGTGAGAACAATGGAATGGCTGCCTCCCAGACAGAGCTGCCGTACTGCAGTGATAAGGGAACGAGAACGAGGGAGGGGGGCGTGCAGGAGGTAGACACACCTGCTTCTGCTGCTGGAGCAACAGCAGCTTCTGGAACAAGCAAAAGGCTGGAAATGAAGCAGCTCAATCCAGACATGAGCCCAGCGTTTGTACGGCGGGCAGAGGGCATCTCAGGACTGCAAGAGCAGCGCAGAGGTCAAAACCCAGCAAGTAACAAGAGAGGGAGGACAAAAAGCTGACATAAACCACTTAAACAGGTCACACATGCTCTTAAATGCACTTAGAAATCAGGGCTCAAATGATCCAAGGTAAAACAATAGATGTTTTTTTTTATTCATAGTTTTACCACAAATAAAGGAATAAAACATGATTCGCCTCTGTTAGAATAATTATCTAAGTTCATTTACTTGTGAGTTTATTTGAAAGAAAAGACAATTGCCTTGGTCTGAATCTTTGCTAGATAGGAATTAAAATAAACCTATCAGCCTCCAAAAGATATTATTTTCTATTACGCTTATCTGATAATAACATTTTAATAAAACTCAAGAAAGTCTATTTTATAGAAAACTAAAGTTGATGACAGCCTGGAGAAAACAGCTCAGGTAGGAACAAGTTAAATATACCAGAGGATCATATACATACGCTGCAGGCTCATAATAAGATTACACAATGCAGTCTAATTTTCTTTATCGCCAAGGTAGAATAATAAGCTTGTGTTCTGTCAGTCAGAGGCTTCAAGGTGTACCTGGTTTGTTTTCTTTCCAATGAACTCCCCAACCTCCTTTAGCTTTTACCTGACAGTATCTGGGACGATCTGATGATTTGTTTCCCTGATGGTTACAATATTTACAGCTGAGAGATCCACAAAGTTTCAACTGAGGTCAAAGATCTTGTTATATGACAAACGCAGACACATTTCAGTTCAGACTTACTTATTGGTGTATTTTTCCTCTTTGTCTTAAAAATATAATGTCATTAACTCAATGTTAAAGGTTACACTAAGCTTGTAAATTTGGGAGCAGCATCAGTTTGACATCAAACTGAGTGAAACTGAAATCTATACTCTTCATTTGTACTTTGAAAAACTTGAATCTTCACATTTTTCACATTTTGTGAAAGATTCAAGATAAAAATTAATTGAAAGGGAAGTGATTTATTATTTTGGAAATTTTTACAAAGAAAATCTGAAAAGTGTGGCATGTTTTTTTGTTTTTCCGCTCTTTTTGACTTGGTGCCTCTAAATAAAAATCAGTGCAATCAAATTTAATTTCAGAAGGTGATGATTACTGAACAGAGTGTAACTGGATGTAATTGAATCCCAGTATAAATATGCTGCTCTGTGAAGGCCTCAGATTCGCAGACAGGTCAGGGAGGAAGCTGTGATGAAGTTTAAAGGGGGGACTGGTCATTCAACCATACATTTTGAAAACCTCACAGAGCACTGTGCAATTAATTTTCTGAAAATAAAAAGAGCAGTTTTGAGCATTTCCGGGCTTTTATGGGAGACTTACTGAAAAAAGGCAAACAAAATCCCATTTGCGGCTTGCAACAAGTCCTGTACTTAAATAAACAGCAAACATGTAAAAGACGGTGCTTTAGCCAGATAAGAGCAAAATGAAACCGTTTGGCCTAACTGCAAAATATGTTATATGTGGCAGAAAATGAACACTGCACCATAAAACATGCTGATGGCAGCATTATGCTGTGGTGACACTTTCTTCAGCAGGGCCAGAGAAGGTGGTCCGAGTTAAAACGAAAATCTGGACCCGAGGCTGCGGCTCAACTTTCAGGAGAACAACCCATGAACATTTTGCTTACAAGAAGGGGAACTATTATAGTTTCTACATGTGCAAAGGTAGAAGAGACATAAGAGAGATACTCCAAAAAAACATGCAACAAAATTTAGTGCATGTCACACTTTTCAGATTTTTATTCATAAAAACAAAAACACGTAAACTTTCCTATTGCTTCACAATTATGCAGTAATTGTGTTGCTTTAGGGTTAATAATATGGCAAGCGGGTGCAAATTTCAAGCCCAAACTGTATATTTACCCCCCAAACCGACCAATTATTGGCTACCTCGCTAACATACCACTTTATTTGTGGTACTAAACATAAAGTAAAAACATGACACGTTGATTGTAAACATCAACATGTTTTATGTATCTATAGTTAGAAAAAGCCTTAAAAAGCAAAGTATAGTAACTGTTCAGCGTTTTGTCTCCATGCTGTAACTCCAGTAACATCTGTTTAGTTCCAGTGTGGCTATTTAAATGATAAACATTAAAAGTAATAAAAATGTATTATGTTTCAAGTTGCATGTTTGTGTGGATCAAAAAAGAAAATAGTGGCCCCTTGACCCACTGCAGGGGAAGTTTAATACTTAACATCTACTAAAAATATGAATATCAAGTTCACAAAACCACACAACATATTTTTTTTCTGAAAATCATGCTAAGGAATAAATCTTATTAAGCAGATGCAGGATTTCAAGTTTAAATTTTAGACTTTGCAAATTACACAAGAGCATTTTATATTAGCCAACACAGATTTCACATCCAACCTAAATTGTGCACAATATATGGATTTCGGTAATAAAATATCATTACAGTAATTGTTGGCAACAACATCCCAAAGTAAATCCACATTTGACAAGTCAATACATTTAGGCTGTTAGATGGAGTAGATGTGGACATCTGACACTAAATGACAAAGCTCTATAGTATTACAGGAATTTATTACACATAATATCATAGCAACATTTAATGAAAATATGGTTATGGTATAGTTTCCTAATATTACACCTACTAAATACCTGACAACATAAATTAAACAAATCCTTTTTCATCTATGTGCAGAGAGCTGCAGATTTGAAAGCTCATTCAGTTTCTTTGCTAATCAGTATTCTTTAAGGATGACACAATGCACCTAAAATGGTAACTTCTTCTGCCTTATGAGAGCAAAAACCTCTTCAAAGGGAGGTTGAAAATAGCGCCTGAGCTCAAACTGATCCATCCTTGAACCACAGCCCATCTGAACTAATGAAAGAATGAGGACAAAACATCAAACAGCGTCTGCGTTCAAATGCTGCTGAAGTTTCATTAGACACTAAGAGCTACTTGAGACAAGATTAAAAAATACAGGTGATATACTACTGCATGCTGTAGAAGTGGCTGCAGGGTGGAGGGATGGGGGTTTACTGGTGAAGGTTACTGTGATAGCAGGTCATCTATACTTCATTAGTCTCTATGCACATACCAGGAAAGGCACGGAGAAACTTTGACTATGACGATGCAAAAGTCTGGCACTCAGCAGATGAAGACCTCAGCTGACCTCACTTGCAGCATTGTGCGGCATGTAAAACCTTGACTGGTGCTCCGCTAATTCTATTCTCCAACCAGCCGCATGAAAAACACTCTGAATGTAACGTTTCACCTGAGTACATTCATATTGTCGTTAATGAAGAAGCCATCCTGCTGTATTGAAGTATAAGTATCTATTTAGTTCTGAATGAGTTTCTCTTTTCAATGTCTGATGTTCGCATGCAGTGACAAAGCCAGCCTCATTGGTTGGATACGGAAAAAGATGATATTTATGAGGTCAAACACAAGTGTACTGAGCTTTCAGTGTCACGCTCTCACCAGTACTTTGTGCTGCTCTCAAGATAAGACATTTTGATTTCGAGTCTGTGGACAGCTGGGAACAGGAGGTGCTTTTCCTTAATAAGGGCTATACACAGTAGTTAGCAGTTTGTTGTAGCATATTAAAAGTACAGTGTCTTCTGCAACCGAAGTGAGGTTCTGCTATATTCTGTCTGCAGAGATGTCTGTGTAAGATTACACACTGTGGGTGTAACCCAAGTCTCAGATTCCTCATTCATTCACTGTACCTCCCCACAAAACAATGCTGCTGAAAATCTGACAGTGCATCGCCATGTCACCCCACCTCGTCTGGTCATCCCTCCTCCCCCGGTCACATGTCTCTCATAGCCACATTCCTCTAGCCATCTTTCCTCTCATCCCCACCCCTACGGTGCACAAGCTGTGCATGCCTCTGGGTCTGAACTCTTCCATTTCCTGAAAGAAACCCAATGTTCCTCTTTTTCGTTATCTCTATTTGCATTCGTTCTGGATTGAAAGTGCCGCTGGATGAAATAATAACAATGACAATAATAATAAAATGCTGCCGTTTGGTCTTTGCTGCGGTTTCTGTCCTTCCGCCATGTTAAGCGTGGTTTTGGCGTTTTGGTTTACAGAGATGTGTGAGTGCCCCTCGCAGCTCCCAAGAACCCAACCCGTGCACATCACAGCAAAACGTCACAAGTTAGGGTCTCAGGGAATGAGAAAGGTACAGATCACTTCTTGTCCGGCCTTTTTCTGTGCAGACGCTTTGGCTCGGGCTAAAGCAACTTCCGCTCTCTGTGGCTTTGTGCTGTAATATAACTGATGTCACAACTTAGTCACCATCGCCAGGCTCATTTCTCGCAATGGATTAACTTTAAACTCCAGGGACATTTTTTGGCCTATTTATATACTGGATATGCATCAACTACGACACCTATTGAAGATCAAAAATTTTTTACAATCTGATCTTCTAATGTACATTTGACAGTGTTTATGCACAGTAAGTCATCAGTGACTTACCATACACACCCAGACAGAGACCTCTTTACTCTCACATGTTGCTCATGAATCAGACTCAGCATATTTGGCTCGCCTGTTACTGCCACAGCCTGACTCGGCTAGACCTGCATCAAACGAAATTGATTTTTCATTTAAAAAGCCATAATCTAGCAGAGAAGTCAGATGAAAAAAAAAAAAAGGAGAACAACAGATTTCATACGTGGGCTGCAGGGTCTTATACTTTCTGTCACAATGACATGTCCAAGCACAGCGGGACTGGCAGACCTGCAAACCTGCACTAGTCGATTACTTTATGGAAAGAAACTCGTTTGTGTGGTGGAGAGAATAAAATCCGACCTGCATGCGAGATGGAAAGGGAGAAGGAATAGGAGGCTGGGAGGAGTGGTGAGATGAGATGCAAGGAAGGAGAAAAAGCAAGAGAGGAAACTCACCCCGTTGGCCGAGGCGGCTTACGCTGCCGCAGTCCTCAGCGTGTCTCTCTGCAGGTCATCTTAGCAGAGGGAGAGGAGATGTGGCCAGACAAAACGTAAAAAGAGAGAAATCTGCAAGGGAAAAGAAAAGGGAGAGGGAGAGAGAGAGAGAATGCTGCAGAGAAAAGTAGAGGAAGATTTTAGTGCCGCCTTCACTGGCTTTGTTCAATGGATCGCTCGAAGTAGTGCACGAGGCTTCTCGAGCAGATTGCTGCCGTCTAGCCGTCTGGTGCTCAGACATGCGAGACTGTACCATGTGCAGCCGGAGAGAAACAGAAGGAGAGGCAGGGAAACACAGAGAGAGATGCAGGGGGAAGCAGGTGCAATGTTAAAGGGGAGAGGGATAGACAAGTTTAGATCGGAAAATAGCGAGGACTGCGGACGACGACAAAGTCAGAAAGAGTTAATGTGTAAATCTACCTTTAAAGATTCTCTCTCTCTCTCTCTCAAAAAAAAAAAGATTAGAGAAAGAACGAATGTGGTGTGGCACAAGAATGGTACGCACAAGGAAGCAACGAGCAGCTCGATTGGCCTGAGCTGCTACTGTAAAAACCGTGCTGACCAGTACAGAAGAAGCTATAAGAAAGAGAAACTAAATACATCACAGTGACAGCCGTGATACAGCAAAGTACGAGAAATGTATCTGTAACGGTCGAATCCAAAGGAAATCCCCTAAAGCAATTCAAAAATCCACACCTCGTGCCACAAGAATGTGAAATCTCAGCATTTCCTAAAGTTGTCTGCATAAATCGCAAATCAAATCTTAAAATGAAACGACATGGCAAAAAAGCAAATTTAAAAAAAATCTAAATTCAGCAGATCTGACACAAACGAGTGTCAAAACGACTACAGGAGTGAATTTTTGGGGGGAAAAACGTGAAACGCCTGTTGCTGTAGAGCTCCTGCCTCCTTTCTCCATGTGACTCTACTGCCTGTCGGTCTATCTGGTCTCCTGGCACAATCTGCCTCACGTTCCTTCTTCGGGCCTTTGTCTTTGGCTGTATCACACCTCTCAGCTTGAGCTTGTGCCGCTTTGATTGCCTTTCCCTCCTCTGCCTCGTATGCTTCATGGTTTTGTAGGCTCAAGTCCCCAGGGCAGACAAACTGTGGAGCCCCTGCATGCCCCTCTGCCTGTGACACACACTCACACACACACCCACGCCCGCACACAAACACACACACACACACGCAAAACATCAAAACAGCAGGAGAAGAGTGAGGAAATTCAGATAATTTTCTATTCATTTCCTTCCACAGCTGAAATCACTTAGATTGCAAAAGGCCTGGTGTACAAAGAGAAGCCGAAAAACAGAGAAGCAGAGGAAGAATGGAGAAAGTGTTGAACATGAGCACATAAGAGAAGGAGCAAAGGCAGAAAAAACAAAACAAAAAGGAGGCATGTTTTCATCTTACAGTGTCCGTTCCCAAGCTGGCTTTCATTTCAGACAAAAAAATTTCCCCTCCGGTCGGCAAGTCCACTATTCTGTTCCTGTCTCCCTCGCCCTCTGTGTCTGTGAAAGTGAGTCGGTATTACAGCGTGCATTTCATGGAGAAAAGGAGGGTGGGAACAAGAGAAAAGGAGGGAGCAAGGGAGTAAACGCACTGGTTCAGGAAGAGGTAAAGGAAATGTAACTGTACGCCTGCTGGTTGGTACTCCTATGTTTGATCAATGTTACTTCTTTAAAGTAGCAGAAAAGGATTGTGGAAAAAAGAAGAGATGAAAGACGAACGCGAGAGGACTGGGGAGAAGAGGGAATTACCGGAACAGGGTTCTTTAGAGGGACAGCACACAATGGACAGTGATCAGTAAAGGCAGAAAGAAGCCTGTGTGGTCCCATTCTCTCCCTCTGCTGGTTTTTATCTTCGTCCTGTAAAGCTCAGTCCGATAAAAATCGATCGTTCTGTTCCGTATTTTTATTTTCTACATTTTTCCGAGCAGTTTAAAAAAGTTTTTTTTTGTTCAGGAAGCTCCTCGTTTAGATCCAAATTTACATTACGAACATGTGAGTAACTATTAATGTTCAGATAAAATACAAGGAAAGTGGAGTGTGTGTGTGCATGGGGGATGAACGAGAGAGCTCGACGGTGCCTCCTGCTGTACAGAGTGTTACACTACCTCATGGAGAGAGCACCGTAGCACACAAAGAAGGATGCAAAGCACAAAAAAGAAATCGGCAAAAAGCAAAGCAAAATAAAGCACTTCGCTTGCACGAGGGCAAGATATACAAACTAGAGTAATTATGCACTGACTAAATAAACCCGGCAGATTAATGTTGTGTCTGCTGTAACTGTACACGCTCGAGCTCTGAGAAAAGCTACCCCGTACCCAGGGCCTCTTCTTCATTCTGGCTCAAAGAGCTCCCTAACCCCACTGCTGTCGAACCCGGTGGCCTTGAGACAGAGAGCAAAGAGTTTAAGTGGAAACAGCCTCTCATCACCACGATGCTCCACGTACTTCACATCTGCACACAGCAGCATACCACAGCACCAGGAACAACCGGCCAAAGCCTCGGAGATCACATCTGAAAACTTCTTTGAAAGGAAAAAAAAGCATAATTATGCTTATCTTATTATTTGTCTGGCTGCTTTTAATCATCCTTAGTGTCAGGCAGTTTACAAATAAAATCCCTCTTTAAGCAGAATTTGATCAGAAGTTTATTCACAGAAACACGTTAATCGGAACCAGCTGAATTGTCTCCGAGCATGCACAGGAATTCAATCAGAGTACACCCCAAATTAAACAATAAATAAGTAAACCTCCAGTTGCTGTAGATGATTTTGGGGTCTGTGGGTTTCTTGGTCTGAAGCAGTGAAAGTTGTTTTTATCGCAGCAGCATGTTCACCGCATAGTTGCACTGAGGAAATATATCGTTTTGGTTAAGTGAAATTAAACTTTGTTCATAATTGGCTGCCAAAACCGTGCTCTTCCCCTTGCGGGTGTATGGTGTTTCCCCCATTCAGTGGCATCTCTTTTATTACAGCGTCCCACAAACCTCAATGCAACGGTACTTTTCCCTTGACTCTCAAACATCTGAAGCACTGTCCTGTGCTCTGTCAGGATTTTAATTAGCTCTTCCTGTCACAAATATTGTCACACGGGACGAGATGCTTGTCTTTTTTAGCTGGTCCAGATATTTTTTTTTCTGTTACTTTGCTCTGTAAAAATGTGAAAACATTAAAAATGTAGCATTCTTTTTTGCAGAAATAACTGCAAGAACCCCCACAAATACATCAAAGTTGTTCATATTTAAATTCCTGGTCAGAGTAGAGTGTGTTGTGTTTCCTCAGGGAAAGCTAGGAGGCTGTACAGTTATCTCCTGTGGTGTCACTCTGAACTATACAACCTACTACCTCAGCCTGAGGAACACAGAAGGACGACGGCTCAGAAAGGGCGGAGCGAGCAGCTGGAGGGGCAATTATATTGTTCATTGTTATTGTGAACCCACCCCCCACCCCCCAAAAAAACCATTATGAATATGATGCTATCCAAATGGACAAATAGTCACAGCTTGTTACTTTTACAGTTTGAACCAAGTTTCGACTATAAATCCAATCAATTGTTGGTGTGTCTAAGTTTCAGCTATGACCAAACATAATTGTTTAACAATAAAGTTGAACTATAAAATACAGTATTGTAGTAAACTACCCTTTTCTAATAATGTGTAAGTAGAGATGTACCGGATCAGGTTTTTCCTGGCCAATATTAATTTTGGGTTTTTCATTAAGATTTTAACCCAAGACTCAGAGAGCGAAGGACTCTCCAAGTCCTGAGCCTGGAGATAAAATAATACTATATCTTAAACCAATTCAGATCATTTTATTTGAACTCATTTGAAATATATTTCAACCAATTCACAATGCAGATAAACAATGATACTGACTTTATTTCGCAGGTATCTATGTAAAGGAAGACAGGATTTGTTTTCAAAAAAATTGTTGACGAATTTTGACTGATTTCTTTCTGAATAGATTTGTAATACCGACTGCCTGTGATACTAACACACTTTCAGACACAGAGGTGAACAAAGGCAGAAACTGAGTACTGCAGTTGCTCAGTGGAGGGGAATTTTTTTTCTTATTATTTGAGACAATTTCCAATTTGTTTTTCAGATTGGACGGGGATTTTCTGAAAAAACTTTGATAAATTGCAAATATTTTTTTTCCTTACCAATTCTGGAAATAACACAATATTCCTTCCTTCATTTTCAGTCAGACTTAGAATGAAGGAATGATAAGATTTTCCCAATTTATACTTCAAACTTCCCCAATCGTTATCTGATCATTACTAAACTAAAAAAAGAATCTAAAGTGTATGCTTGTGGTTTATTTAATTATAGGAGTTGTTAGTTTTAATGCATTTACTGGAGAATTAAAAAAGTGCGCTATTTTTCAGGATTTGAACAGCTAATTTCTAAACTTGATCGGTACATATCTACATGTAACCTTCCTTTAAGAAAAGTATTTGTTTTTCTAAAGCTATCCAAAGAGAAAACATTTTCATCTGCATTGAGAAAAGTCAAACATGAAAACATTTTAAGCCCTTATCTCCAAATCCAGAGAGCAGAATGAGTCTGAACACTTCACCATGTTCTCTATGTTAGTGGACTGGGTCATGAATGGGTAACATAGTGAAAATGTCATCCACAACGTTACACCATAACACAGTCTTCCAAACTGGGTGGGGTCACTGCACAAACACGTCACATGTGGGATAATTTTGGCTGAGAAAACCCCGTATCCAAGGACTCAGGCTTCGTGTTGTTTAATCATTAGAACACAAACAAAATCAGTTCCAGCCTTTATAACTATTGAGTAAAAAAAAAAAAAATCTGCTGCAGAGCTATTCCATTACTTCTGTTGTTGATTTTTCTGACAGGCGAAAGGCGAGTGGAGAATTTGCCAGGAAGACACATACCTATAGATACGAGCTTGCGTAGCCAGTCAGCACAAGTTCGGATCTACGGGTTTGTGGCAACTAGCATTACCCATTTCAAGACAGGAAAAACCCACAGAAACATTCAGATGCGAAACTCACTCTATGCTCCTCCAGGTAACTATAGTTATTCAAAGAAAAAGAGTAAGACAAAAAAACAAAACAAAAAAAAAATCGTAGAAACGGTACAATTTTAATAGTAGACACCACGAAGAAACAATCATTTGTCTTTTTTTTACATTTATAAACACCTCTTAAAGGTAAGCAAAAAACCTATAGATCTCATATGTCCAACAGAGGCGAGCTTTGAAGTTGCAATAATGTTCTTGAACAGGCCAGAGCACATGACTGTGAGGGTAATGAGGTGTTTGTGTAGCCTACTTAACCCATTCGACTGAGGTCAGCATTCATGTCTAAAATATCACTCAACAATAAAAGAAAGCCCTAGAATGGCATTAAATATTAAATGGGTTGATGCAACAAATCTGAAATCAGCTGGATGTAAAGCTATGTAAATAAAATGTGAAGCTACACTATGAACAACCCTCCCATAAAAAGGTGAAATTACAAGATCATATTAGAGCTATGAAGTACTGCTAAAGTAACCCTGCACCATATTCAGTGTGTGTGTATTAAAACCAAAAACAATAAAACCACAAAAATTAAAATAAAACAAAAGCGGTTCTGTATAAATTCCCTCTTCGTAGTAATCTAATCATATTTATGCTTTCATCTTTCCGTCTTTCTTACTACCGGCCATACAACACAGTAAATAATTGTTAAGAAACAAAAATAGCGAACGATTTTAAAATACGCACACCCAGATAAAAATCATCAGACACACATCATATGATGCTTATTGGAGACTACTCTGACAGAGAGAAAACTAAAAGCAGTCTGAATTGCCAACATACCAGGGGACACAGGCTGGACCTGATGGTCAAATGTCCTCTAAAATCAGATGAAGTCAGGCTTGAGGAGCAGTGCAGGCCGGTGCTTTGGCGTAAATAACAAAACCCCTAAAAAAACAGATACATAAATCATCAGTATAAATGATCTGTGAACAGCAAAGCATGAGTAGCATTCAAAAATGCAATATTCATGCACACACGTTCCAAAAATCACGCACTTACAAACACGTGGTGGTCCATGCACACCCTTACAGTAAGACACAAATGGCCAAAAAAACTACAGGCAGCAAAGCAACGATTCAGAGAAAGTAACGAGGTAAAAAAAAAAAAATCTAAATAACACCCGAAAGTGAATTGATAATATTCCCTCGTTCACTCCCAGTTACGCCCTCATAACCCGCTGTCCGGTCCCTATTTTCCAGGGTACAAAGCCTCAAATCGCCTTTGAAAAAAAATGGTACGGCAAGAGAGAAATGGCAAAAGGTTGAATGCGGTGAGATGTGGATGAGGAGGAGGCGCAGCGCAGGGCTGGCTACAGAGAAAGTGGAATTTGTGACCAAGCAAAGGAAAGGGTGGTGTTTTCTTTTTTTCTTCCTTTCTTTTTTTCTTTTTTTGATGCTTCATTCTGCTTGGCTTTTTTGGATCCCAGCAGGATCCTTGGCTTCAGCTCTGTCTTTTCTTAGTGCTGCCAAAATCTGGACATATCCCTTTGTCTTAAATTCTGTTACACAAAATTAGTCTGAGGGATGGGTAAAAGATATAACTGAACAGAGACGAGAGCCAAATGATCTGTCAACAAAAGTGGAGCGAAAGTTGTTAAAGAAAACTCTAGAGAGGAGAGGAGCTCCGTAAATAAAGAAAAAAAAAAGTCACGATGGATACAGGTTTTTGGTTGCCTCTCAGTTTTTTGTTTTTTTTTTGTCCTGCAAACAGATTATTTCCAAAGTGCAACAGCCGAAACGTCTCCAATGCTATGCCACGTAATGAGAGAGGGAGAGAGAAAGCAGCCACTTTTTTCCTTTCCAAAATGGCTGAGGGCTGAGAGAAAGCAGCTCTGAGCAGAGAGGAAGAGAGGTGCACCCCGTCCTGCTCGGAGGAGGGCTGGACGATTCAGCCAGCATCACTCCCTCGTTTCCCCCTCCTTATTTATGCCTCCTTTCAGAGGGAACGAATGGCGTACAACCGTGTTGTTGTGAATCCATTAGAAACTGTACTTGGCCTACCAGCCAGGAGAGGCTGCAACTGCATTAGTATGTCAGACTTTCAACAGGAATCTCCCATTTTCGAAGATATTTTTTAAAATCTCATTCTTTTATCATTAATCTTGTTTAATTTTAATTTTATTATCAGCATGCAAGGCAAATTGAGATGTCATTTATAAGCCTGTAGGATCTTTTTTTTTTTTTTTTTTTTTGCACTGCAACAAGTTTTAACATTTTTTAATTTTAAAATCTGAAACGCGCTTTCTGTTGAATTCTCTGTTCAGTAAAGTGTTATACATGTTTTTATCATATTTTGATCTCAGCATGAATCACATTTATTTGAAGCACAGATTTAGCTGAATGTGGTTTCTGTGCTTTCTCTCTGACGTCACAAGACTACAGTACGTGGTGAAGCAGCTTCACTGCTGCAGTCATCCATGCTCTCTTCAGAGCATCTCAAGGCTATAACCATGGGCCGATTCTAATCATTGTCTGCTTTCTTTGCCTTGATCCCTGAAACGTCTTTCAAATTCAGCATAGTCCAACGATTTCCATCAGCTGAATGATTAAAAATGTCATGAATATTAAAAAAATAAATAGCAGACAGATAGTATCCTTTTTTTGTAGGGAAACAGAATCACAGCTTCAAGATTCAATCTTAAAGTACACCTTTAGATTAAAAGGGTACCTTTTGACTTGCACACTTTACAATCATTTAAGCAAGCCCTGAACGTTTTTTATTTAAAATACGAAAACTAAATACGAAAATACTAAAAATATCTGACAGCACAATAAACAATTATTCCAGGTAAAAAAAGAAAAAAAATCCTACATATTTCCACTCTGTTAAATCGGTGCACACTTTAGGTAAGCCAAAGTTTCAGTCAGAGCAGCATTTCTTCCTTCACTATGCAGTTCAAGTGCCTTCACTGAGGCAGCCACTCCTCTTAAGTATCCTTAAGACATAAAAAACTAGAACAGGCCGTACAGTAGCCCGATTTGGCACCGACATTTTTAGCCTCTGACAAATAAGTGAGCTTGCAAACAGATACATGAACAATTACAAGTAGCACAAGAAGCCGCATCTTAAAACAAAAACACCCGTCCACCCATTAGCTTATTGGTGTTTAATAAATAAGGAGAAAAGCTGGGTTCAGCACGTTATGCGCCCAGGATACCAGTTCTGCCACAGCATGCCAATAGGCTGCTGTCTGCTCCATGGCCACCACTTGAATCTAAATGAACAGATTTGACTTTCAGGATATTGCCAAGAACCCTGCCAGAACCACAGAGAAGGGTCTCTCCAGAAACAGAAGGTTACAGAAAACAGAGTAACCAACATGGGCACAAGAACAAACCTAAAACAAGGTCATCTCTTACAGGTACACTGAGAGCCTGGGAAAAAGTGGAGAAGAAAGGTGCCAACAATAGGTAGAAGTAATTACCTCGCTGTTTTACATTATGTTTCAAGCACCGAGGGTCGATGAGTGTCTCTATAAGGAATATTCAAGGTTGACCAGGTTTCTTTGACTTTATTTAGAGCCCAGGTCTAAACGTAGCTTGAGCAAGGACACTAAAAGTCAGCCATGTTTCACTCATTTCATCCAGCAAAACCACATTCAGGCATCAATTGACATCTTCACCTTTCAGTTTTCAACCACAATGTCACATTGTTTGGATGCAAACAAAAAAATAAACAATAGACTTAGAGTACATTTCTGCCCTCAAGCCTGATGCAATGACTGCAGTTCACCACTCAATATGAAGGTCAAATAAAAGTACTTAATTAGGAATCATGATTTTTCTTTTCAGCCATAGTATTTAGAGCCATTTCACAAGTTTAAAGAATCAATTTAGCCCAAATGACAAAGATGCACCAATCAACTGACCAACAATTGAAATGTATTAAGTTTCCCTTAGTTGGCTCCAGTTGATGATGGACAGGTCAAATACTGAACTTTGCTTTTCTAAATTAAATGCAACAAAACTAACAATATGCCACATATCCTCTCTATAAAAACACTCAAACCAACATGCACTCGTCTTCCGAGTTTAAAATAAATAAAGGTTAAGGGCATACATCAGATATAAAAAATCAACACACACTGATTTTGGTGAAATCAAAAATTAAACCTTGCCAAACGCATTGTATCTTTATATGCAGTAAATTTTAATGGAATATACCTTGACTGATGTTTCATAATCCCTCTTTTTAAGGGTTACAGTTTTATGGTGTACACACAACACTATTGAATTACTGTGCATCTTTACCTTAATACCTATTTTTATTGCAATGATTTGACCCTTTGAAAACTTTTTTAAATCTACAGCTTTTGGATGCAAATTAGTAAATGTTGGAAAAATCCTGGACAGGAGAACTTTGTTTCTACTTTTCCCAACATGTTTAGTTGGTTTTTCAGTTGAGTGGTACAAGAAATCTCATACATTTAAACGATCTAACATATATATATATATGTACAGTACAGACCAAAAGTTTGGACACACCTTCTAATTCAATGGGTTTTCTTTATTTTCATGACTATTTATAAGGCAAGAAATCCCACTTATTAACCTGACAGGGCAACACCTATGAAGTGAAAACCATTTCAGGTGACGACCTCTTGAAGCTTATCAAGAAAATGCAGAGTGTGTGCAAAGCAGTAATCACAGCAAAAGGTTGCTACTTTGAAGAAACTAGAATATAAGGGGTATTTTCAGTTGTTTTACACTTTTTTGTTTAGTGCATATTTGCACATGTGTTATTCATAGTTTTGATGCCTTCAGTGTGAATCTACAATGTCAATAGTCATGAAAATAAAGGAAACTCATTGAATTAAAAGGTGTGTCCAAACTTTCGGTCTGTACTGTATATATACGTATATATATTTTTTTACATCATACAAAATTCACAGGGTTTTTTTTTATTAGTAGAGTTAGTCTTGAAACGCCTTCAGTTTTATTGGATTCAAAACCACTACCTCTATCAAATTACTTGTGGCACAGATTTTCTTTTTTATGTCTCATAATCCTTAGAGTAAAAAATAATCAGGAGAGTAGACCTGAAAGAAATCACTATCAGCCAGAAATGTCTGATTGGGGCGACTCTAATGAGTGGTCTTGTGTCACCGCTTCAAGTTTTTATGATAATTACTTTTAAAGTTGTTAATGAAGGACCAGAAAGCCGGTTAGTTGCTGCTGTTGGAAACTTTCACAGTAATCCCTCAACCTGTGAATGAGTGCAAACTCAAGATGGACACACAACAGCACTATTGGTGAATTTTTGGGGAAAGAACGAGATGGATGCGACTCTTTTTTTTAAGCATAATTTGTTTACAAAAGTGAAAATTAGCTAACTCCCACTAGATTTTGAAAAAAAGACATGCTACTGTACATAGATGCAAAGGAAAATTTAAAGGAAACTGGTTCAGATCATTACGCTCTTATCCATGTGAGAACAGCGTATGATATTCAGTACGGATGCAACAGCTCCCAAGGTTATCCGGCACATTATCAAGTACTTGGTACATGTGTTTGCTGATCCTATAGTTCAGATGACGTTTGTTATCAAATATTTAGAGACAAGTCATTATCACATCAGAAAGATGGTTTGTTTTCCCTTTGCAAAAGAAGACTTAAAGTACTTATTTATTTACTCAAATATTGAAAGCCATTACTCTTCATTTTACCTGCTCTACAGTACTTTGTACACTGAATAATAATAATTTTCTACAGAAATTATTCAGTTACTGTAACCACCTATTGTTCTGGGAGCATTCGCATCATAGTAACTTGACAAAATGTCCTTTAAATAATCCTCTATGTCCTAAATGGAGTGCAGGCGACAGCAAAATCTGCAGTAACGTAATTCCGCCACACATTGCAAAACATTCCAGCGGTTTCTGAAAGGGGAGACGCTTTCCAGCCAATATCGGGTTATTACGGTAATTTCACTCCCACCGTAGCAGGAAGTGAAATTAATCAGGGGGGCGCTCTTTTAATAGATGGTAAATTGCAAAAAATAACTTGCTAGATATTGAAAGTTCCAGTTGTTATGGATAAATGGGCAAATATATATTTACTCACAGGACATTTAAAGAGCTGTGTGCAATTAAAATAAGCAAAGATATCCAGTATATCCATTTTAAATTGAGGACATAAAGGGTTTAAAATTGATATCAACTCATTTAAAACTACAACTAAATCAACAAATCTGCCAGAGCTCGGAATTGGTCAATTATTCCTTGATCGGCTCTAATAGACGATTGGCAGGTCAAATACTGAAAAAGTTTTTATTAAATTTCTAATTAATCAAATGATATTCAGAAACTAAGAACACCAACCATTGTTTTAAAAGATTAATTAATAGTGTCTTAAATTGATCTTTTGTCAATTGAGAGTTTGATATGGGTTAGGAACATATATTATTACGGTACTTATATTTGCTTTATGTTCTTTTATAATATTTGGTGAACAACTTGGTCAGATCTGAAAGACCCCTAGAAATGAGCACAGACTTTGAAAAACATGGTTGGTGCATCGCTATATAAAACTTTAAATTCAAAGCCCTACCACACTTTCTCCTTTTTGCACTTTTGTCTTTTCCACATAAAAAGCTGACTCTTTATGTGTAACGTTGACCTTTTGATGCACTGTCAGCAGATGATAACCCAACAATATTTCTTGCTCTTCAGTGACCTTAAAGCATATTTCTGTAATAAATTTGTGATAAATCAACAGCTTACTGAGAACTACTCACACGGTTCCCCTTGGCTGTTTCTTCTTTGAGCAGTCTATTATCTGGTTTCACTCCGTGTGCTCTTGTGGGTCTGTGCTCCGTTGAGGACAGAACAGACTGTAGGAGTTTAATCTGGTAACCAGACTATAATAAATCACATAAAATAAGTGGAAACGCCTTCATGTTTCTTTGTCAAGATTTAATAGACACACACACACACACCAGATTACACTCAGCACTGTGATAAAGTTGGCATGTTTTTATTGTTGCATATGTTGCATCCGTTTTTAACACAATCATTGTAGCAAAAAAAAATTTTTTGTACTAAAAATGAGAAGTCCAGAACAATCCAAATCCTTATTTTCCAAAGGTTTAATATCTTTAGAGCACAAATCAGATTATCCTGAAAAAAGAGCACTGAAAATGTATAACCACAACACATTTTTCTTTTACATATTAGGCAGGATTTCTGTCCATCTATAGCAGAGAGTTTGAACAAAAGTCATTCATCCTGGTTGCCAGAACAAGGAGGGGAAGAAATCCTATAAATAAACTTAGCAAAGCAACGTCAGGAAGATTTCCCACCTCCTGATACCTTAAATGGAAATAAATTCCTTTCAGGAATATTTGGTACCTATCGACAAACTGTGACATTCAAGATGCAAGGGAACCAGAAATGCCTGATTTCAAACGTTTGACATCAATTAATTCATAATACAACCTGTTTACATTTTTACCAAAAGAATCAGAAAGGATTCCTTATAGTTCACACCATCTGCAAATTCTACTTGGGCTCAACAAATATATACTAGAAGTCATTTATAAAGTAAATAAATAACAGACTCATTACTTAATTACAGCTCTGAATTGCACATATAAAAGTATTTTAATGAAAGCCAGTAGAGCACTTCATTCACTGATCTTAATTTGGGCCTCTGCTGCCTTGATCCAAAAACAGACATAAACAGATTAAATATATCTGTCTGCATGAGAAGTTAATGGAAAAACGAATAAAATAATAATAATAAAAAAATCTATTTCAATATCCAAAAGTGTGGATTATTGCCAAAGTATTTCTTAAACAAGTCTAAAAGGTTGTGCAGTTATAATAATGAAAGTTTAACAGCATTTATTACTTCAGCATAGAGATACAGTTATAAAGTAGAGAACATTTCTGCTTTGTTGATCTTGTTTGTCGTGTGTTTTAATAATATTGTCTACACTAAGCTTACCTGAAATGTATCAGTTTGTGATTATTTATAGATATTATTTATCCTACTTATATCTTTAAATGATTAAATCCACTACAATAGTGCTCAACCAGAGAAGAGAGTAAAATAAATCATCACTATTAGATCTCAGACAGCAACTGTATTAATAATTACTCAACATTTTTTTTATTCATACCGCCTGTCTACATTTTTGCATTGTGAGGTTTTGGCCCATTTTTTTGTCCGTATCCCTCGTTTCACCGAACCCGTTTCTTGCTGCTCCTTGTCCCTTACTGTTCCCTCCTCTCGCTGCCTCCATCAAATATTCTGCTCACGCACAACTGCGGCACCCTTTCTCCAGTCCTCCCCATTAATCCACACCACAGACATCTTGGCCCACTGTCTCGTCTCTGACAGCGTGCACTCAGAAGTCTCAAAGTCTAGCCCGTTTCAGTCCCTCTACATTTTTCTCAGGCCACGAGGCCGAACATGCCTCTCACTGTACAGATAGAGAGTTCTGTCTAACGCTATAGGCTCCCTTTCTCTAAATGCCACTCAGCAGAAAACATGCAGCATCAAAGGAGAGGTCAAATTAGTATAAACAGATCTTGAAGCACAAAATGCTAACAGGACACACAACATGTACCATAAGGCTTATTTCAACAACACCGGGCTGGCTGTTATTACATTTGCTCATTATTAATGTAAAATAATATCTTTATTTTACTTAAAACAATACAGAAGGTCATTCTGCTTGACATATATAAAGTATTTGTGAAAACATTTTAAATATGTCTGGACAGCAGCAGAGTCTAACTGTTCATGAGACAAAATCCGAGAGAGAAAGTTTCTTTTTTGGCACACTGCTCCTTTAAAGCACAAGGACATAGCAGGGGTAGGGCTGCAAGAAGAAGAAAAAGATCTAATTACTGTATTAATTGCTTAATTTCTATTCATCTCTGGTCTCCACGTGCTGCTACTAATCACTTAAAGAATGCAGCCAAATTCTCTGTATTAACACATCTTCCGTGACAGGCAGGAAGGGCGTGGGTTGGAGGTGCAGGGGGAGGCACGGGGAAATGCAAAGGTTTGACAGGAAAAAAGCAATTCTTTAAGAAGATAGAATCTAAACGTGGACACCAAATAAGGAATTTTTTTTTTTTCCTGATATGCCTGATTTAATGTGGCAGATGCAGAAACAATAATTTTCGGATTTTCTCTTCAGCTGGATCTTCGCTCCTTCCATCTTTCTTTCTCAAGTACAGGTTCAAGACGGATTTTACTGAGGAGTTTAGAAATAGTCCACAGTGCCTCATCAACCACCCTCTTTTTTTGGCATTTCTTTCTTTCTCTCACCCTCCACTCCTGCCATTTCAGACCCTTATTTCCCTGCCCTCCTTCCCCTCCCTCCTGCCTTTCTCTCTCATTCATTCAGTTTAATTTTGAACTCTGCACTTGTAGACAGGGAAAGAGGATAGCTCCATGGTTACCTGGCACTGGGCCATCTCATTACACTGGCAATTGATTCTGGCCTGCCGCCATGTCCGCTGCCCACCTCCCCCACTCCCCACAACATCTCTGCACCCCAGACTGTCTGCAGCAAAGGAGATCTCAGAACACACAGGATGGAGACAAACAGCTTCACTTCGGCACATCAAACCAGTGATCCATCCATGCACTGCTGCATACAGGAAGGCGAACAAATAAATATAGCCATAATACACAGAAAGAATACATAGAAAGGCCCTTTTAAATCAAGAAGGGCCTAAACTTCTTACAGCCACAGTTATAACCTTTAGATAATGTAAGACGTTTAGAGTAAACAACACCACAAAATGCATAAAATCATAAACTAGCTAATCTATCAGACTAAAATCATCCTATTGAACTGTCGTGAGCTATGTCTAGACAATAATAAGTGGTCAATAAGAGTAAAACATAAGTTTAGGAAAAATCAATAAGGTTTAGAAAGAAGTAAGGAAGAATGGATGGACGGACAGACCACAGTCAAATTCCTGATTGTGTAGAAACCCTGCTAAATGTTACAACCTTCACACTTTAGTCTGGGAAAGTTTAACACAAACAGAAAACTGACAGAAAGCACAAGTCACAATTTCTTAGATGCATTTTGGAAGCTGTAATTATTGGCTAGTGCCCTCCAACTGAGATAGATTTACTATTTCAAGGGTTAGCCTTATCCTTTCCTATTGTAATTTCACAACATCACTTCAGGTATCTTTAGCCGCTGTTAACTTGGAAAAAAAAAAAAACATTTTCTTATAAATCACATCTGGAACTGAAGACAAATCCACAATCCCAGCGACAACAAAGTGTCTGTAGACATAACGGGAAAAGTTCGGAGTGGGAAACCATCCTTCAGAGAGGCGCTGCATCCCAGAGTGTTAGATTAGTCTCAGTGACACCAGACTTTTGACACCAGGTGTAAGACCTCACACAACAATCTCAACTGATGCTGTCGACTCCAAAACTGCATCCTTTGGAAAATTACACTTGGCAAAATGGAAGGAAACTGAAAGTTTCTAATTTTACTCACAACTTTTGAAACAAAACCCCAAATAAAATCTTATTGCTGCTAACCTAGGCACAGGCTTTATCATACATCCTGCCCTGTAAGACTCCAACAGACAGCAAACACAGGGGTTTTCTCCTTCACTTTATATGGAGCATGTTTTTTTGGAGTAACTCAGATGTTGCCACTGCTGTTCCTTCTGTCAGCGCTGGCAGATGTTGGGGTCATGGCCTTATACTCAAGGGGGATTTAAAGGGATCAGGAGTCAAAGGGATTATAAAGCCATTATGATTTCTACTGTGTCTTATGTATTCCTACATCCATTAGCCAATCATTTACAGTCCAGTTAAAGGTATAACAATCATATGTTGTTATATTGGAAGCCTTTTTAGTCATGAAAAATGTTTTTAAATTGTTCATTTTTAATAGGATTCCCATATATAGACAACATGTAAATGACAACAATTTATTGTAACTTATATATTCTTTTAAACTTAAGAACACACAAAATGTATATTTCCTTTTATGACAAAGCAGAGATGTATGAAGAAATCTGCTGGCGATTGGAATCCGGTGAAAGCACTATATCGGTTCAGGTGTATTATAAGCCTGGCGGACCACCAGGCTTTACTTGTGCTCCCATCAGACTAAGCATTGTTTACTTATTTCTTTTTAAACATTAGAATTTTTTAAAACTTTATAGTTGATGTTCAGACATTAATCTTCCAATCTTCCAATAGCACATAATTATCAAGTGATATTTTCAAATTTCATGTGTCAGGCACTTTCATGAGAGTGAGAGAGTAGAGACAGAAAGGAGGGGGGGGGTGTTGCGCAACAACACATGTTAACTTTGAACATTTTTCTACTCAAAAACACGACGGGCTGCTGGATGAATGACTGCCTTGGAGCCCAACCACTGGGCTTAGCAAGTTTTCTGGGGGAAACCTTGCTGTTTCTGACTCAAGTATTTACTAGATACTTACAATAAACTATATCGATATTCTCCAAGGCAGTGGTGCCCAAGTCCAGTCCTTCAGATCCACTATGCTGCAACTTTAAGATGCATCCCTGCTTCTACACAACTGAATCAAATGAATGTCTGGTTACCAGGCCTCTGTAGAGCTAAACGATGCTGAGGAGCCATTGTTTTCAGGTGTGTTGGTCTGCTCTGAGGGACACACAGAGATCGCTGTTTTAGCAATGCTAGATGTGCAAATTGTTCGTATAAAATGCTAGACAGATTTAAATGGCAATTAATTTATCATCAATCATTAAGTCTTTATTTTAAAATGTTAACTGTACATTTTCCAAATTTCTGCCTCATCATCTGGAGCCATGGACTTCTATGTGATTTTAAGCTAGAAACAAAAAAATAAAATACTAATACAAATGGCAAAATGTTCATTTTTGTTTCAAGAATACTACAATAATGGGAAAATTATTGCAATAATTTCAAATCAATACTACTTCACAACAAACATATTTTGGAAGCACTTTACAAGACAAACAGATTAAATTCATAACTAAATATTTAACATATAACTGAGTCTAGTTTCAATGCAAATCAGTCTAGTTCATGCAATACAATCAGATTCAGTTTTTACATTCAGCCCTATTAAAATACTGTGGATTAAAAAAGAAAGTAGATTTCTTTGTAGTTTGCTATGTATATAATCGTAGCCATACTTCCATCCATCCATCCATCCATCCATCCAATTTCTGTTCACCCTTGTCCCTAATGGGGTCGGGAGGGTTGCAGGTGCCCATCTCCAGCTACGTTCCGGGCGAGAGGCGGGGTACACCCTGGACAGGTCGCCAGTCTGTCGCAGGGCAACACAGAGACATACAGGACAAACAACCATGCACACACACACTCACACCTAGGGAGAATTTAGAGAAACCAATTGACCTGACAGTCATGTTTTTGGACTGTGGGAGGAAGCCGGAGTACCCGGAGAGAACCCACGCATGCACAGGGAGAACATGCAAACTCCATGCAGAAAGACCCTGGCCGGGAATCGAACCCAGGACCTTCTTGCTGCAAGGCAACAGTGCTACCAACTGCGCCACTGTGCAGCCCTAGCCATACTTCCAAATCATCAATCAATCTTTAATATTTCTTCATATATAACTCACTAAAAACCATGGAGAATATGATCAGTAGAAATACAACAAAGCTAAACAGTCGGCTTTGTTGAATCAAATTCTTTCCATCCATCCATCCATCCATCCATCCATCTCTCCCTTCCTTTACCATGACATCTCGGTACAGAGCCCACATCACTGCAGACACAGCACCAATCCACCTATCGATCTCATTCCTGAACAAAACTCAGAGATACTTAAACTCCTCCACTTGGGACAGAACCTCCTCTCCAACTTGGAAAAGGCACTCTACCCTTTTCCAACTCAAGACCAGGACCTTAGATTTGGAGGCACTTATCCTCATCAGCTTCAAACGTGGCTGCGAAATATTGCAGCAAAAGCTGGATATCACGATCTGATGTAGCCAAAAGGACCACATCATCCCCAAAAAGCAAAGAAGCGATCATAAGACCACCAAAACGGATCCCCTCAACACCTTTGCTGCACCTAGAACTTCTGTCCATAAAGGTTATGAACAGAATCGGTGACACCGGAAAACTTTTACAGAGTCCAATTCTCACCAGATGTGGACCAAGCTCTTAGGTTGTACAGGGACAGTGCTTTCTACTAAAATAAGATACTGCACACATAAACTGAAGGTGATGCCACGCATTATAACCTAATAAAACTATCAAAAATACCAAATAGACTAATATTCTTATACCACTAAATAAAATTTTAAAATTACTCCTCAAAAGAAATGTTATCTCAGTTATCTCAATAGACTGAAACACATTTTACGATCCACAAAAAAATCTAACTTTTTGTGTTCTGTTCGAGTACAAAACTGTGGAAAAATAAGCTAAAATAGTTTTTGAGTCCAATGTTTCAGACAGCATAGTGACCATGACTTCTTCAGTTCAGTCGGCAACATCTTACAATCCATTAGCAACACTGGTTGAGCAGAAAGGAATAAAAGATCTCCACAGGCAGTGAATCAATCTGCGTCTTTACTTGAAGTGCTTTGACCAGTTTGTTCACGTTGCTGTTAATTCACTGCTTTAAAATATGTAATATAAGAGTGAATCTGTATTATCGGTTTGCATTAATTAACCATCATCACCTAGTTACAGTGTACACCTGTCTGCATGCTGGCAAGTTTAATAATGTAATTGCAGAGAACAGACATACTGGAGTAAGTTGTCAACAAAGAAATCTGCACAGAGACTGCTCACTGTGAGTTCCTTTAGAAAAGCCAGGGATTAAAGATGGGCCTCCCCAATCTGGGGCCTCTTTCGTGTACATGCACTCGGGTTGTTTAAGGACACAGTGAACCAGGCTACCCGATCTAGAAGGGGCCAGGCAGGGGGAACATTGACAGGACGGCCAAGTGGAATAAACTCTGAATTGTAAGAGCTCCAGCTGCTGGCTTAAAGCTAGAAGGAGCATCGAAGGCAGAAGGAGGGAGAGGACTGGCTCATGTAAGGAGAGAGGGAGTGGTCAAATCTAACAGGAGGAGGGAGGAGGATAGATTTATCAAATCTGCCGACAGAAGTAAAACAAAACGAAGAGGTGGAGATCAGAGTCCAAGTTCTTTTCTTAAAGGTGACTTAGAGAAGAATTTCAGGGAAAATTTAATACCACCACCTAAATCAGGAATTCAGAAAGTAAAATGCAGAAAGATACACGCCAGTCTCTATTCTCAAAATAAAACTTGGGAGTTCAGCGAGTTTGAGTTGGTCTATTATCAGTGACAACCCGTCACACCTGCACTATTGGGACACAGGGGGTGCTGCCACACAGACGGTTTCCCCTGTCCTTCTCCATTTTCCCTCCCCTTGTTACCTTTTCCCTTCCTCCTCTGTGTTCCTCTCCTTCTTTTGCTCCCCTTGCAGTGTGAGTGTGTCTGGGTCCCGCTGGAGAGGCTTTGTCTGTGAACATTGGAGCCCTGGCTGGCCCACGGGGGCCCAGTCCATGAATACTCACACTGTGAGAGCCGCCCTTTCACTTCACACCACTTTCTCTTTGGGAATGCCTGAGCAATGAGGTAAGGAAGCTCATGTACACGCTCCAATGTGCATACACATCCGCACACGCACAAACACATGGATTTTCTCACTTTCTCTGCCTTATGCACACATGCATACACAAGCAGGCGCGCATTCACATATACACCATACTTTACACACAAACTGAGTGAGTAGTGCAGTAATGAAAAGCCAGTGTTTTGTGTGAGAACCCTCTCACCCAGGACTAACATCCTGAGAGCCTTTCTCCTCCATCAGTCCCTGCCAAGCGCTCACTCTAATTAAAGACCATAGAGTCCAGTAGCGTTGGCCCAGCTTTCCCCAGACTGTGCCTCTTCCCCAAGCATAGAGGTCCTGAGCTGAGTAGAGTCTATAAGGAATGTGAATGACTGTGGTGATTAACAGCTTCTCGGGATTTCTAATTCCCCTCTAAATAGAGTGCTTGGACGCATGACTGATGCCAGTTCTGCAGAGACCTTATAGATATACTTCAGTTGGCAAGAGAAAGTCTGCAAGAGCGTTACAACAAGCATTTACAGCTCCAGTCTAAGGTTTGCATACTGTAATCTTAGCTTTTGATGTCACTATTATATTGGGATTAAAATGACCTTTCTATGACCTATGCAACAATTTTTTACATTTAAGCTGGCAGCTCCTTTGTGTCAACCTAAAAACACTTGACAGCACTTAATGGAAAGACCCCAGGGGTGTTCAATACATTATCACCATATCAGCATGCACAGTAAGAATATCATCAAAGTATTTTTTGGAATCCTATTATATTTGAAGGGCCATTAATTCATCAATATTGCACTTAGGCCATGTTATTTGGCCTGAGAAATGTTTGCATAGATTCAACAAGAAATATTCCTTCGAGATGTTCATCCATATAGACATGATAGCTGGACATTCATGGAACAAACCTCTGGATCTGGTGACCAGAGATTGGTACAGACCTATCAGTGGACTGATTGTCATTTTGAAGAAACCAGCTTGAGATTATTTGAATTTTGAGCCATGGTTCTAATCCTGCCAGGAGTAGCAATCTGAAGGTGGTGGTAAAGTTAAACAATGCCCAGGTAGTTCTAAGGGGTCCAAAGTGTGGTAAGAAAATGTTCAACACATAAAAGCTCAAATGAGAACTTGCAAATTTTTCCCCAGACTGTTATTGGCCATTTTTAGGAGGGCCTCTGCGAATTGTAGCCTCAGTTTCGTATTGCTAGCTGAAAGCAGTGGCACCCAGTGAGATCCTCGGCAGCTGTATCCATCTGCTTCCACGTTTGATGCTTGTGTATTAAAAAATGTTATTCCTGCTTGTATTAAACCTGCTATTGACTTCCTACCATTTTGAGTCTGTCCCTTATCCAACACCAACAAGACGATATGTTTTCTTCAAACACTTGCTACTCAGTTGATCTCTCCTCTCTTTGACATATTTTTGCAAACCAGAGAGGTGGCCGTGTGTGTGAAAATATCAGTGGGTAAGCACTTTCTAAAATACTCGGAAAAACTCCTCTGGCACCAGCAACCGTGAAACACTCAGTCAGTTGAGTATCCGACTTCTGCGTATCATCCAATAAGTTGTCTTCCCCAAATTTAGGTTTCTTATGTACTGTGTTGCTGCCATGTGACAGGTTCACCAGCATACCAAATAAAATGGTCAGTGTACATATTCACAGAGTCTCACTGCATTTATCTCCACATCTAATATAATTGATATCAATAGGTCACAAACAAAGAGTTGTGAAACCATAAAGACAGAAAGGACTTATGATAAGAGACAACATTCAACAACTGTATGACTATCTAATGTTGTGTAACTGGCACAGAATAAAGGTAAATCAGCTCCTCGTGAATCTGAAAAGCACAACTGTACATGTAAATGCGTACATTAAAATGGCATGCTTCATCTACTAACAGAAGCTGAAAAAGAAGACGCGTTATGTTTTGAAAGTTGACTGGAAATAACTAACTGCTAGCTAGATAATAGAAAAATATGTAGTAAAAGGTACATCGATAAAATCTATTTTAACATCATTCAAAGACAGTTCACTCCACACTAGGTGGCAGTATGATATGAATAAGTTAATATTTTTAAAGTATTTGTTTTTTTCAAAAGGCCGTATTTACAATGTTGTAATGAACGACCAATAGATTTTCACCCATAGTCCATAAGTGAGTCACCTGAGCTAAAATGTTCAAGATAAAATCGTTTAATAAACCTAAACATTGACAGATTAATTATTTCAAGGTGCATTTTTTCCAGAAGTTTGTTTTAAGAAAATAGTTGTATTTACAAATTGACTCTTGCAATGAAATTGTACATAAATCTTCATATTCCCTATGAAAGTTTTTAATTAACATTGAAGTTGGTTATACTGAATACAGTAAGATATTCTATATCAAAACTAGGTCATAATTATTTGCTATTAAGTTGAAAAAAATATAGAAAAAATATTTCAAAGGCATTAGAATATTTTGATATTTGGGGAAAATTTGAGCATTTTTTCCCCCTAAATTTTGAGGCAGTAAAGTTAAAATGCTCAGTGGAGATTCCCATCAGTTTAAAATTGTACAAAATTTATGAAGCAGACTAAAGGTCATATGCTCATTGCAGTTGAAAAATCACAAGGATGAATAAAATTATATCTTAAATACCTTTTTAAAGAAATGTGAAATGCTGTGTTGGAAGTGAACATCTTAAACCCAGAAACAGTTTTTTTCTGCTTTTCCTGCAGCTGGTGTGTTTTTTTAGGCAAATACCTCAATGATCAACCAGTGAGAAAAACAACGTGTAACATGTCAGCAAGGTGGATGGAGAAAAGTGTGTCACGGGAGACAGCTGACTTTTGCTCTTTTTATTTTTTGTTTTTAGTTATATTTGCCTCTTTCTGTGATTATTTTACTATTATCATATTTTCATTTTCATCACCGAGGGTACAGCTGCATTTTTGTTATGTTCTAATAACATAAAAAAATAAAAATCTTATTTAGGCAGGGAAAAAATTTAAAAAAAATATTTGGACCCACTTGCAGTTATTTTGTTTTTTTAGTTTTATTTTAAATGGCAACAAATTTCTTCCTTTCAGATTATTTTTCATGCATTTTTCAAGTCGGTTTAGTTTCTTAAATGTCAGTCCAAAGCATATGTCACAATTTTAAAAAAGCTAACAATTATGGGAGAAAACAGTTACGGCAATTTGGGTAAATATATAATCATAACAAAAATACAGTCACAACATGTTAATTACAGTCAAAACTATAATTATCAATTGTACCATCTCTTCGAATATTACCATCTTGTATAGTGTGACAATCTAATTACTTGTTAATCAAGATATCATGAGCAAAACTCAAGCAGTAGCAGTGAGGGTCCAGTCTATGTGCAGAATGTAGTCCAAAAACAATTAGGAATTGAGCTTTTCAAATAGACAAAGAAAATACATATCTTTTTAATTTTAAAGTATGAAACTTGCAAAACAAAACATTCATTTAAATTTTATAAGGACATACGATTACATGTTTTGAATTTAAAATTTAATTTCTAATGATGCAGATGAGAAGAAACATAAGTGTAACACCCAACAATAATTAATCGTTTATTCATCCATCCATGTTCTGCAGGTGTCTTTTTCTGTTTAGAGTCAAGCAGAATCAAAGGACATTAGAAAACCAAGAATAACACAGAGCAAGACAAGGCAACATGCACATAGGCACTCACTCCTGATGTGTTGCTGCTTCTAGTCTGGGGAGAAACCAGAAAATATGCCCCTGTGCTCTACTAGCCAACACAGCACTGTGCCGCTGTCTCCACGATTAATAATAATATATAAACCAATAAAAAATTAATGATTATAAAACATTATGTGCTACTTAAGTGTTAGTTCTCCAACACTGTCTAAACATTTTTAGACAACCGTTAAGATGCCCAAAAACGTTTCTCACTTATTATGACAGTAACTAAACAATAAAATATATACACCCATTTGTGTAACTGGGTGTGACGGTGAAGGAGAGCAATGATTCATAGAGTCTGTCTTAAGGGGAAAACCCCTCCCTTTTGATGATAAGCAAACCCAGATCCTGGAGTAAAACCTTCCCTTCAGAAATCCGTAGTGATGTCACAGACGCTGACTCCTCGTAGTTTCTGCAGGCTGCAGTCAAGCCTTTCGGCTCTGACAAGTTATTTTTCATTTTGGACTCAGGAAACTGCGTCAGTAGCTTATTTCAATGAACGATTAGGGGAGCACACAACTCTGGAAAATACCAAAACGATGCGGACATTGCCAGACTGTTACACATGTCTGCGGAGGAGGAGAGAGGAAGGGAAGAGCCAATGATCTAAAGCTGTGAAATGGGAGTAATTGGTCTGAAAGAGTGCGAGTCAGACGCAGATAGTAAACAAATAGAGGTTAACAACAAACCTATTCCAGGCTATATCAGAGCAACATAACAGTAAATAATAAATTCTAAATCAACCTGATGATTATTGAAAAAAGCTATTTAGCTAAATTAAAATAAATGCCGACTGTAAAAAAAAAAAAACAACATCATAGTAAACACTAAAATAAAGTGAATAAATGCTACAAGCTGCAGCTTTAAGTCGGGAGAACAGATTGTGAGGGGAAAAAAATTGTTAATAATTACACATTAAATATTGTAAGCCAATATATAGTTGGAAATTATATGACTGTTTTAGTTTTCCTTTCACACAGATTCTCAGCCATCCAAATTTTAAAGGTAGCCAAATAATTTTTTCTGCATCATTTATGTGGCAAACATAACTCTTGGCTGTCTGACACATCTTCCTTCCTGGTTCACCATTTCAGCAAAGATATTAAGAGAAGCTGTAAAGACAATTGACTCATGATGAATTGATTCACATTAATCAAACATTTGCCACAGACAACCTCTGGCACTTCTGTGGGTCAGACTAGGCTAACAATACACCTTTAGGTCTGAAAGATGTAAAAAATACAGTTATAATGGAAAACATTAAAGTTGAATTTACTTAGAGACTCAACCAAAGAGCCTTTCTTGTGTTTTGGCTGTTTTTATGAGATGGAGTACAAGGTTTCCCCTTAGTATTATAAGCCTGGCGGGCCACCAGGCTTTACTTGTGCCCCCACCAGGCAAAACATTGGTTATTTATTTATGTTTTTAAAAATGTCTGCATTTTTTAAGACTGTATAGTTGGTGTTCAGATATTAATCTTACTAACTTTCCATAATACATAATTAGCAAGTGATAGTTTAAAATTTCCTGTCAATTTAAAAAAAAAATTTAACTCAAAAACACGACGGGCCACTGAATGATCGACTGATGAGTGTACCCAACCACCGGGCTTAGCAGGTTTTCGGGAAACCTTGTAAATACACACCCTTTCCCAATTTTTATTCCTAAAATAGTTTGACCATTCTCTCACTTCAAAGTAATGCAATACATTGTTCTGGTCTGTCATATAAAATCCCCATAGATGCCACTGAAGTTTGTGGTAAAGCACTGTAAATATGAGTATGGTACTGAAAAGCCACATCTTCCTTAGTGGAACAATCCCACCTACACAATTTCACAGTCCCCAAATAAGCAGAGCTACATTATATTCCAGCAACAGATCAGTAGTTAAAAAACATGTTATAACACCCTGTTTCTATAGAATGACTCATTGAGTTATGAAAACAGCACTATGATGGGTGTGTTTTTCCAAAAACACGAGACATGATTTAGAACAGTGGGAAGCCGATATGAGGGCATGAAAGTCCCAGACATTCAATGGAGTAAATTGAGTGTGTGCATGCTTTATCACACTGCAGTGTAGTGTGCACCCACTCATCCAGGAAAATATTGTGGGTTCCTGTGCTATTGTGTCTGCCTTATGACTCAGTTGTACTTTCACTTGTAGTGAAACAAAAGGAACAAACTAGTTAGTCAAACCTATTTCAAGGACTATGAAGACAGTCTGAATCATATGTCCAGACACACACACACACGCCAGTGCACCCCCCCCCCCCGCCCGCCAACCCACACACACAAGTTCAAATCAGACAGACATTAACAGTTCAGACAGACAGAGCTGGGCGTGCTTCTGCTGCTCATTTTATTTATGTCATGGGTAATTTAATACAGAAATCTCCCCAAAATTTGCACTGAAAGATAAAAAAGCCTTTTAGGATTATAATAAGATTACTAAAACTTTTTAATATGCAATAAGGGAAATAGTACAAGGAACCATAACAGGGCTCAAGTAACCATTGATAAGGTTTTGGATTTGAATCAACCGTGACTGCTTTGTTTTGTTTACACCAAAGTTCAAAGATGAACCTCATTTCAGTGAATCGTTCAACAACCACTAGGAAGTGATTCCTCCAATGTAGTTGATCAATACTAAATTAAAAGAATTAAAAATATATATAAATATTTGGGAGTATACCAATATTCAATCGTTTCCTAGAAAGCATTTTAAACCACAGCAGGTTGGGTTAAGGGTGAGAAACAAGACAACAGCTCATAATATTTCTAAAACACAAATCCAAAGACTGTGTCACTAGAAAGGCATCCAGAAGGAGTGAAATAAGCTACTGTTGAGCAACAACTGAAGTAAACCAAAGTATTCTTTGACAAAAAGGAAAAATTATATATTCTATTGTTTCTACAATATGGAAACAATATATTTACAGAGCTAGAAGCTACAAACTAACTATTACTCCGAAGAGGAATTCAGTTGCCCAAGCTGATAAAGATGCACTGATAAAGGCAATAAAGCCCAATACTAACGACTAATTGTTCCTATCTTGTTGTTTTACAGGTGTGACCTCGCTAAAACATATGCAAAGTCATTTTTAAAAACCTTGTTTAGATCATAGATTAAAATACTTGTGCTATAGACACTGTGGCATAGTTAAGCATTTTTAAAGCCAAGAGAATATATCAAAAGCTCATCATCAAGCATGCATCAAAGTGTACAACCTTAATAAGTTTGGATCAACTAAAAAAATATAGTTGACACTTTGTTGATGCATTTATAGACAGAAAAGGAAGGGGTTTTCCTTCAGCTTAGATGTATTAAAGGAAAAATAAAACAAAAATAAAGATTTTCAGGATTTGGACTGACAATCTAACTTGATTCTGATCACTAGCCAACTATTTGGTGAATCACTACATACAAATTCATAATATTGCACATTGGGAAAAAGGCCACTCAGGGCTCATAATCTCCAGGTGTAAGATTGTGAATAGAGAAAAGATGTGAGCTGTGGTCAGAACAACAACGGTCTGCTATTGTTTGTCAATGTTGCACATTTATTTGCACTACTGCATGCTAAAGCTCAATCAAAAATGAAATGATAAACAATAAGAAAAACTTTTCATCAGTATCCCATCACTACTGTAAGATTTTCTGGTGAAGGAACAAGAAAATGTTTTTAAAAAGACCAATGGGAAAAAGAATATTCTGAAAGAGCCGCCAGCTTCAGTTTTGAAAGCGACACATAGAGATGAAATGAAAATGTTAAAAAGCAAACATCCTTGAATGTGACTGCTATACTTGCAGGTGTTTAAACAATACATAGATCACAAGCAAATTCTTTTCATTATCAGAAAGCTAAAGTAGGTTCACCTGATTTCTGTAAACGCAAAATATAGACTCAGATTTCCGTCCTATAAATGATCTGGTCAGGGTCTAATGAAATTAAAATCTTTCATCAAGTATAGAAAAGCCACACACCAGGAATCCCTGCTTGTCTTTACTCACTGAAAATAAAAAAACAACAGACAATGGGGAATTTTATGGAAAATTAAGAACATAAAACCCTTACATTAAGTGTAATTTTTTATATTTGTTTGTCTGTGTACAGAACAGACAGAGAAATAAGAACTGTGACCCTATAAACAGCATTTCTGTGATATTACTAAGATATTTACAAATTTAGAAGCAAAAAAACTGCATAATGATTCCACAAAGTTAGACAAATAAACCATTTTAAAATGTTACTAAAAGTGCCATTATGTACTAGTTTTAAAACATTCTTTGTTCAAATAGTTTAATAAAAAAAATAAAGAACATTATTTAAGCCATAAAGACACTTTCTTTCATATGAATCAATCATGTTAAATCTGGTACTACAGACATAACAGATGAGCAATGGACATATAAAGTTTGCCTGAGACACAGCAGACAAATGGATTATAAAGTTTATTTTCATGTCTTTTTTTGTCTCCTGAGGGACTTTGTAGATATGACCTGTTTATAGTAGCTAAAAAAAACATCTTTCATAGTCTCCATGTTGCAGTGATAGTGCTGGTCTTCTGCTAAGTAAATCCAAGCCTGGAGATAAATTAAGCCCATTTGATTCTGAGTCTGAACAGGCTAAAGATTAATGTGTTCATAATGAAATCCGAGGTACTAAATTTTAAAGAGGAGTTATAATGTTTATCTCTTTAATTTAATTACAGTTATAAATTGTTTTCTGATAAAAGTTCAACAAAACAATCACTGTAGGTTCTAGTCTTGATTCAGTTCCCCGTCGTGTGAACGTATACTAAACACTGGTTTTGGACTTGTTACCAGTAGAGGAAACAGAGACACGTCCAGTAAAGTGCTTGTAAATATAGACGTCGTTCTGATGGTTTCCGATACCTGACAGGATTCTTCTGAAGACCGGACCACCATGCTGAGCCGACATGGAAAGAGGCTTCTGATCTGCTGTGACCGAGCTGACGGGCTATAAGCTGATTAGCTATATCCTTCCTTCCTCTGTTGATTCTTTAAGAACTGCCAGAGGCTGAGCGATGACTGATGTACAGTAACAAGACTCTACACATTTTTGAGGTACTGAAGACTTCTGAAACTAAATGAGACACACCAGGCAGACTCTGCTCTACTCGTTTCCTGAACAAAATGTACTGATTACAGTGAGATGTTGTCATTCATATTCATTATATGTGATACCGTTTGTCTACTTTAGATTATTGATAAGTTAAATCAATTCAACCTAAAATGAAAAGGAAAAGCAACTCAGTCACAAATATGTTTGTTTTTTTTTTTAACACAGAATAAATTTTCCCTGTGGTATTTCCCTTTCTTTGTCCTTTTCACATTAGTGAGCGGGAAATCCTTTTTCCAACATAAAAGTCAGGCATTCTCAGTAGTAATGGAGCAGTGAGGTTTTAACTCTGGACATCTGCATGTATCAAAATTAAAGTTTTAAGATAAAGAATAATCAAATTTATTAAAATGTAAGGCAATAGCTAATGTCACATATAACTAGACCTGAATTAATTTGCTATTTGGCCATTTGACCCAAAACGCGGAGAGCCCAGATCCGCATTTTGAATAAATTCTTGTTGTATTTATTCTTCTGTCTCCCTCTTTACTGCTGCTTCTTTTTTTGCTGCAGTGTTCTGTGATTGGTTGAACACATGTGTCAAGCACTGTCAGGATAAGGAGTCTTATTGGCTGGTAATTCAACCCTACTCCACACTTCACCAACCACACTCTCCCCAAGCCTGGGCGTAAATGAGCAGGCAGACAGATGAGTGGCTCAGGTGGAGTTTCGCTACTAAAGAGACGGGAAGAAGCACTTTTCGCCACTCCAGGTAACACAGCACCAGCATGGGGGACAGGGTAGCAACAACAGGCACAGATAAATCTGCTGGGATCAGTGGTTTAAGAAAAACCCTTTTAATGCATTCACTTTTTATTACAGAAGCATAAACTCCCACTGGAAAATCTCATTTTTATTTTGAGTTTTTAGTACGAAATCACTGCTGCAACAATTGTCACCCTAAACAAATCTTTTGAACCAAATTAAGCAAATATTCTTTAACAGATCACTTTTGGTTTTTCCTGGACAATAAAAAAGATTCAAACATGAAAAAAACCATTTATTTTGTAGCGTGGCCATTAGGTTTAGCAGCATGCACAGTGAGTACCTTGGTAACGAAGGAAAAAAAAAATAATTCATCAATTTTTGTGAGAACTGCAGCAAAAAGCGGTGTCTTAGAGTCACCGAGTCTCCATAACAACCACACAATGCTATCTTCATGCCAACTGGTCGTCTGGGAGGTGTGCCAGCAAAAAAAAAGAAGCTTTTTTCGTCCTACCAACAAAAACAACTCTCCAGGTAGAGCATTTTTTGTAACAAAACACTCCAGGTGGGCTTGACATGAAACAATGACTATGTTAGAAAACACATCATGCTAACTGTGAAATATGCTGGAGGATCTATAATGGGTTAGGGCAGGGTCTTTTTCTGTAATCATGAACTCAGCAGTGCTAGAGCATTTTCTATAAAACTCAGATTGACTTTTAACAGTAAACTGATACGGGTCATAGTTGGCTCTTTCAGCAAAAATTATAATCCAACACATACAGCCAAATTGAGCAGAAATGGTTCAAATAAATCAACTACCACTGACCTGAAGGATGGAGGATGTAGGCTTAAAATTGTGTCATGTTGTGGCATTTATTCCAAAAATGATAAAAGTGATGATATATATATTTTTTTAACATTAGGCTCTGCATAACGTTCAGTAATACTGGTACATAATGTCATTTATAATATTAAGCAGCACACAATAATTGCATCTGATTTTAATATTTACTGATGCTCTCACAGATGAAACCAGGTAGATCCGTCCCCTTATCATCATCATTATGAATCACAATGCTTGCCACACCATTTTATTCCGAGACAACACTAAATGATTCAATATTTGCCCTTGGATAATGGACATCGGAGTCCCCAGACATAGACACTAAGGGATGCATCCTGAGGGACGAGCTGAACAGAAGAGAGCATAAGAACGAAGCCAGAACTCTGAACAAAACGGGTTGGACACCTTCGCTCTTCGTGGGCCGAGGTCTTTCAGGTTTTAGACGTGCCCCTGCTAAAACGCCTGATTTCAACGTTCGAGTCATATCCTCTGCCTGTCACCAAGTTCTGCAAGACGCTGTCCTTTGAGGACTGGAGCTGCCCACACATGCTCTAAAGAGAATGTGTAAAGATGAGTGATGAAAGATCTGTGTCTCTGTGTGCTTCAACCTTGCTAAACGTTATACGAGGAGATTCAGTGCTGTCTGGTTTTCAGGAGGATCTTGTTTCTTTGGAATTATTTAGAGCAGTTCTCAAAAACAAGCAATGTAATTCTATCAATCAAGGTCATTGCTTTAAAACAGTTTTATAATTTGTTCTAAACTCGTGGATATGGTTACAGTAGTTTTACTTTTGTGTAACCAGGTCGTAATGTGTTGCAGATTTCTGCCCACGTTCCTCTTGCAAATGAAATCTGTATCTCATTGAAGTTTTACCTGGTTAAAGGAAAGAAAAGAGGTTGCAGTATGTATCAACAGCAGCTGTACCTATAACGCTGCAAATTACCATTTTTTTTAAACATGTTTTGCCCCATTCAATATATTCAAAGCCTGGATTCCTCAAACATAGTCAATTTAAGAATGTTTCTGCAACAACATACGACATTAAAGCTTTTTATACGTCTTTAGAGAGGTGCATTTTTCTACATCTGTATATCACTTTCCTTTACATGTATTTATTCTGGAAAATGCAACTGAGTAGTGGTGAGCATTTATTGTATAATTTATAATTTATCATAATAAAGTTCCTATTGTGATATTTATTGTTACCACAATAAATTCCAATGAATAATGTTTAAAACCCCACCATATTTCTATGTTGTCGGAATTGTTAGTTTATATAACTAATAAATATGAATAAATTTAAAAATATGATTTAATGTAGCTACTGTGTGCAGTTTGTGATACAAATGGCACTTCTTAACGTTACTGGTGGCATATTACAAATGGAAATGTTTTTCAAGAGCAGTTATTGTGTTTATGGTGCTATGGTTGCTGTGTCACGCCCAAAAAGTGAATTAATAAATAGTTCTTATTGTCACTTTTATTGTTATAACAACAGTACCACAAAATATCAAGATAAAACTTTAAGTCCGTATCGCCCAGCCTTAGAAATAATTATTTTAAAAAATAATTTCCACAAGTTTATAGTCATTAGAATAGTGACAACAGTGCTAATTGCTTTTCTGAAATCTAAGTCAAAACCACCAAATAGTAAAGTGCCAAAGGTCACTTTAGGGCAGCTCATCAAAGCTCAAAAAGGTTTGCAAATCAGGCTCACACACACAAAATGCAACTAAACTGGGTCAAGTCATTGCTTTGAGTCACTTGATGTGTACAACACCAATCTAAATAGCTGTATGAGCATGCCGGATAAATCCACAGATACACACACACACACCGCCACACACCCCCATTAGCATAACACAGTAGTGAGATGCAACAGTGTTCAGTGTCTCTTAGTCACAGCACACCAAAAATCAGCAAATAGCGATGAGAGAAAGTGAGTTTTCCAACAGTGATTCTGCCAATATTGTAGTCTATCACACTGCAGTAGGTGTGATTTTCACCTGCAGGCCAGACAGAAAGATAAAGCTCTGCGAAGATTCAACTTACCGGTGGGACTTGGTTGGCGCTCTCCATCCACTGCAAAAGCTCTTTCAGCCTCCTAAACAAAAAGAAAAACAACGACTGAAACAGGTGTATTTGTCCAAACGGTAAAATATGGTCGAACACTGATGCTGTGATCTACTGATTCTTCGTGCTTTTGATCTGGTGCTCCACATACACCAGCGATAATGTGAAGTCTAATATTCAGATCAGAGCAAGAGTGGCTGTTTCGCAGATTGAGGTCAGGATTTGGTACAGAGTGTTATGTAACCCGATATATGGGCCAGAATAATAGTATTACATATGAGACAGCAGTTCAAATGGGAGTCATGGTAGAGAAAGGCAAGCGGAGACAGGCTGCAAGAGCAACTATATTTTTAGGCCATGGCTCAGACAGACATACCCCAGAGAGCTTTTTATATTAAAACTATTTTAATTGCTCTACTTTGCTATTATTATGTGCCTTATGCTTTCCCCTTATATCCCATGTTTCACTTTCTGTTTATTTTTTGATATTAACATATCTGCAATATAATGCCCTGACTTTTGCACTTATATTTAAAGATCTCATTCAGGTCTTGTCAATCTGTCATTACTACGTCTGCTTTTTGTTCTCCTCTATTGCTTGAGAAGGGTGGGATATCCGCATTGGTTGCTATGGCACCAGACAGCTCCTCGTTTTCTCAGCAAACTGCTATCTGTGATTGTGTGTTTCAGTGTGCAAGACTCTGGACATGTGGGTGTGTGTGTTTGTGTGTGTGTTTGTGTATGCTACCACCTGTCCACATGTGGGCACAGGCACTGTATACATGCATGCATACAGCTTACTGTGAGTTGTTGCAGTAAAATGACAACTAGAGTCTAAAGATGTATGCTCCAAAATGCTCAACAATATGCCCAGCTCTTTACTGACCTGCTGGATCCTGCTGGATGTCACATCTGGTGAACATCTGTTTAAAGTAGCAGTGTATATTTCAGTCGGTGTGTGTGTGTATGTGGGGGGGTGTATGTGTGCAAGGCTTCCCTACATTCGGAGGGAATTTAATGATTGGCACAAAAGAATAAATCTGTCATAGAATATGTCAGGTACTAAATGAGTAATGATCAGAGCATGCAGGATAATTGTTAAAAAAAATAGATGTAATATATTTTTATGTTTGCTTCATATTATTCATGGCTTAGAACCTAACATAGTTTGTGATGGGCGAGTGGAGTGGAAGCGTTACCCTTTAGATAGGTCATTAGTGCATCACAGGGCCAACACAGAGATATAGAAGACAAACAGTGAACAAACACAAACATCTCTGACCAATTTACTCTACAGTCAACTGCAAACCTAAAGTTACTAGAGAAAACACACCCACACAGAGGGAGAACAACACACACTAGGGCCTGCAAATTAACGATTAAAACAGGAAATCTGCTTGCTGTGAGGTGACAATGTTAATGAACACAATACTGACATCCTTATTATTTATCATAACATCCACTTTCTATATTCACTTATTCAGCAGTTAATAGGCGAGTCTTGGGGAATACCCTGGACGTCTTTAAATAGTGAGTCATGAAGATGCACAGTAACTTTTTATTCTTTTAAAAATTGAAATAATTGATCTTTATGTTTCTAGGGCACAGTGCTTTTGCTTTATGGCAAATAGACTTTGGGTTTGAGTCGGAACAAGAGAATAACAGCAGCAAACAGCTCCCAGCCCAAATCCAGACTTTTTTCCTGATAAAGAGAGGAATCGTATTAAGAGGAAATTCAATCTTATTCATTAAGTAATCCAGATGGCCTTGAGGTTAGCTTACCTAAAATTAAAATGAAATAATAGAGATTGACCAGCGTTAGACAAAATCAACTTCATTTATAAGAGTAGTACAGACAGGAAATTGCAAAACATGTAGATCAAGAGAACTAAGGTTTTGCAGCAAAGGGCAGAGAAAAAGTATAACACACTCAGATTGAATGATTTTCAATATATTTTGTGTTTTCTTATCTAATTTTTAGACTTTTTCGCGATAATTTTATATTTCCACGTTGTTGTTTTTTTTAATTACTTTTATAGGAATTATTTGCACTTTCCCTGGACTCCACATTTTTCCCCCATTTTGTGCACCAGCAGATGGCAGTGTCTCCATGGTGCTAACTTTTCCAATCAAAATGCAGTGAGTAGTTTTAAAAGAAGGGCAAATATCTAACTAATAAGAAAGGGTATTAGGAGCTTTTTAGTTTTTATGAAAGCAAGCTTTTTTCTCTTAAGGTTTTTTTTTATTTTAAATCCTTGAGTAAATACACATTGAAATAGCAGAGGCAGTTAAAAGATGAAGAACAGAGACTTTTCCTGCATTATCTAGGATAATCAGGACATAATTAGACTGAAGAAATATTAAAATGAGTGCCAGGGAGGACTGAATATTTACAAAGTACAGTAAACCTACTTGTTGAAAAATATCTCAAATAAAGTAGCCTGAAACCGAAGGAACTCTGTGAACTTGCTGTTCTGACAGCTGAGTAAAGGTGGAGTACAAAAAGTGAGGAGTAGTCGTCAGTCAGCGAGGAAGTGCATGTGTGTCTGAGGGGGTGTTCATGTATGTGTGTGTCGAGGCTTTAGTGTTAAGTGAACGGGGTGTGTTTTTTCCACTGTGTGAGGCCTCAGGCTGGGGTAGGGTGAGGCGGAGCTCTGGGGAGGCGCAGCATGGGGCGGGCTGCTTCAGCTGAACTCGGTGCACTGTATCTGCGCTCAGGGCGGGAGGTCACAGAGTCCAGCATTCCTCCAGAGCGCTTTCTGTTTACATGACTGCTGCTGGGCCTGGGGGAGGTGGCAGCTCTGCATATCTACATCGTCAGATAAAACCATACCTCGCATTTATGTTCATCACCCAACAAGGATTGTCAACTTTTATTTGTAGTCTTGAAAGCGTTCAGGACACAAATATCAGTTCACTCTGACTGCCTGGATGTGGATTTGAACACAAACAGTGGCAGCAGTTTATCGGAGGAACACCATCACAATAATACGACTTTACTTCCTGTTGCATCATCAGAACCTGATGAAGTGTATTACAATACGACACAGCACTCTGACAGAGTAAAAATCATTTCTATATGACAAACCAAACTTAAGAAGAAGTTATAGTTATTTATTTAATAAAAATTTATAACTTTACTTGTGAGGATTGTTTTTGAGCATGAAAAATACAAGGAGTAATGTTATTGTAATAAATGTTTTGCAAAAATATTCGTACTCCTTTAACTTTTCCACATTTTCTCATTTTACAGAATCTATCTTCTTATCATTTCAAGTAATAGACCAACACAATGCAGTGCAGTGTAACAGTAATCTGTAAAAATAATCTGAAAAGTGTGGTATACATTTGTAATGTATAGGTATTTATTCTAATACTTATAAACAAAGTAAAATTCTAATTTGTAAATAGCCTTCCTATGTGTAACTGAATCAATTAAATCAATATTTCTAGCATTGAAAATTACACTGAGCACAATTCATTCAGCTGAAGGGGAAATAATACAATAATCCGATGATGGGATTATAACCTATTAGGACCAAATTTAGTTGAAACCCAATTTTTAACAGCTGAAAACATAAAAGAATGATTAATTTTTTCTCAAACATATTATATTTCTCATTATGACAAATATGTTGAATTAATTTTATTGCGAGAGAGAGAATCTTCATGTTTATTATCAAAGATTTACAGATTCATTTATTTTATAAATTTTTATGCCCTGAACAAAATTATTAAAATCAGTGTCATCAGGTCAGGAGTGTGTAGAAGATTCACTCTGGATAAAATTTATTTACAGATCTGTCAGGAGAAAGAATTAAATATGTCTGATGGGAAATTGATATTTTTTTAGACTGCTTTCATATGTCAAAAAGCAGATGTTTACACTACCATCCTTTGATCTTAAGAGATTGACAAAATGCCAACCCAATCCTGTACACTACACCTCTGTAATTTTTTTATTTGCTCCTGTTGCGCTCTCCACCTCCTCCTCTTTTCCTCCTTCTCCTGTACTTCTGCATCCATCTCTTCCCCTCCTCCTCATTCCTACTCCAACTATCCTGACCCCTTTTTACAACGTCTCAACCACAGCTGACACTGTCCTTGTCCTTAACAGCAACAATGATAAACTTTGTAGCACTTTTGTAAAAAAAAAATACGTAGCACAAATACAGTACAGAAAGCAACATAAAAAAGGACTACACATAGGAAGAGAATTGATGACATTAATTGTATTTTTCTGAAGCTGGTTGGAAAAAGCTGTATATGAATGGAAAAAAACCGAACAATACTAGTTGAAGAATAGTCTGTATATTCAGATATTATCTTTTTAACTTTGAAGGTAATGTTTTCTTTTGCTATAATTAAATATGTACTTTTTCTGGTCAGACTATGGATCGATTTAATTGAGTAAGTAGATTAATGGTTTATGCACCAACGGTGTAAAATTGGTGCGATGATGGGCTTCCTTTGCTAATCTGTGTGCCCTGAACACATCCAAAAACACACTGCAAGTCTGGGGTGGGATGACAGAGTCATGTAGGAAGTGCTTGCTGACCTGCTGTAGTCGTGTTGCTTGGTCTGGTGTCACTGACCTTGGCCTATAGACCGCGGAAAATATTGGTTTATTTGACAAATTTGGCTGCATCTTGCACGAAATTTCTTTTTCTCCTTAAATTTATCAGCCACACCTATCTCATTCTCTTTTCCTTTTGGCATGTTGTCAACATGCCATTGACACAGCAGTGGCTAATGGAGATCCAAACAAACAAACAAACAAACATACTAAAATAACCCGCCCCTTTTTTAATCCTTTCTTTTCCTTTTCAAATTGGGAGGCGTCACTTGTTTTCAATTTGACTGAAAAAGAACTACTGGGCAAAGAAAGGCAAAACTGGACATACCGAAAGTCTTGAAGTTTATTTTTATTTTTAAGGACATCCTTTTCCTTCTATTTCATAACGATGCACTACAATCACAAAAAAATGGTGGAAGTTTGAGAACATGGAAAGGATTTTGTTACCTACACCATATGCAAGTTATTTCCTTAATCTAAAACTGGTAATATTATACTGAGCTTAATTTTTATTTTGTGAATATTTTGTGGTATTGATCGTCTGAAATCACAAAGCTTGTCAAGATATTTATGGTGGGAATATTTGGGCCGAGTTCAACTAGTCGGTGCTGAACGTTGACTGTAGCTCTTCTGTGCTGATGCTTCCCTAGACCCTAGAAGCCAGCTGGTCAGCTCCGGGGGAGCACAGCAGAGATGGGGAGTGACATCCAAGCCCTCGAGAGACAGTGCTCTGACTGTAGTGTGGACCGGGGAGGGAGGGCATGGCTGTCAAAGGCTCCATTGTTTGATAGGCCAGCATGGTTTCACGTGCAGCGCATGATTCCCACTGTGGGTCTGAACTAAAGCCCAGTCTGAACTAAACTGTCCAGGAGGATGTGGTTGAGGCCTCCTCAAGCAGGTTAAAGTGTAACTGTGTCCGTGTTTTCTCAGGGAAAGTATGTTTATCTAGAGGACCGACATGGAGGCCCTTTTGTTTAACCAAGTAGCAAGGCTCGCCCTTAAAGCAAAGCTCTGTGAAACACACGAACATCCCAGGTCGTCCCTTCTGTGTTGCATTCACTGCTCTTTAGGAACAATCTGTGCATGTTTACATGTACATAGAAAGACCAAAGGTCATGAAGCGAAAAAAATACATGTAAAAAAAGTAACGTGAAGATGCATAGATTAATAAAAGAACTATAGACAAACAATTCAGTGGCATAGATTTCCAGAGAATAAAACAGGGGAAACCAAATAAACCATAGTATGAGCATAAATCCAAACTAACTGGAAAGGTTTATTAAATGATGTTTTTTAGCATAAATCAGATATATCAACCTTCAGAAAATTTAGGAGGTGTAAGGACACCAAAAAGTTGCATTCAAAATTATTTTTAAAAGTTCATCATTGGGGCGTGCTGTGGTGGCGCAGGGGGTTAGCACGCCCCACGTTTGGAGGCCTTAGTCCTCGACGCGGACGTCGCGGGTTCGACTCCCGGTCCCGACGACCTTTACCGCATGTCTTCCCCCCTCTCCTCACCCTCCTTCCTGTCTGTCTACTGTACAAAAAATACAAGCCACTAGCGCCGCAAAAACTCTTCGGAGAAAAAAATGGAAAAAAAAAAAAAGTTCATCATTTAATTTCAACTTTAATATGCCAGCGTACTATTTATTATTTATTATAAATCAGTTCTTAAAAGATGACGGTGCATACAACCACAATTCCAATGAAGTTGTAAAACACCAACAAAAACAATGACAATTTTAAAATCCTGAATATAAAGTCAAGATATTTAATGTTCAAATGTGTTTTTGCAAATATTTACTCATTTTTAAATTGATTCCTGCAACACGTTCCAAAAAAGTTTCAGTCGGGGCAAGAACCTACGGAAAACGACGTTGAATGCTCCAATAACACTTGTCTGGAAACAGGTGAGTGGAATGACTCGGTATACTGGGAGCATCCCTCTGTCGTTCACTAGCAAAATTATACAAATACACCCCATCAAAATTATGTTATTTCATGGTCACTCATTTACAGTTCTCCTTTGATCTTGATATACACAAAACACCCGCAGATAAGTGTGCAACAGGTGAAATAAGGTAAAGCATGATTCCAAAAAAGGTGTTTCCTAACACAAACTGTCCTTCATATAGGTGCTACAATTTACAGTCCCTTTAAGAACATGCCAGAAAAGGTTTCAGAGCAAGCAGGGTTTGTCTGTATAAGCAGTGTCCATTGTTGTCCGTTTCTGCGCACTCTTGGTAAATGCCTCAGTTTTCTCCTATTTACAAGACAACAGGTTGGCCGTATAAAAAAGTTATTTTGGGCAAACTAAAGGAGTGCTATGTGTTACTGTTATTAATCTAAAGCTGTCTATAAAGACATTAGGAGGCCAGAGCAACAAGTTTGGCAATCAGACTACAGATTAGCTGGGTGTGCCAACAGCTCATCCAATTAGTCAGCTAATAGCTTGTTAGAATCAAAGGGTTACTTTACAAAGAGCAAAACATCAAGAAGAGAAAATATCAGTGCAATAAAAACCTTGACATAAACACTTATGGTTCATTTAAATGTTTCTTTGGTGAACCACTTCAAGAATTTATTACTAAATATTGCAGCTTATAATCTAAATACAATTTAAACTTTTCAGTTTATCATAAAATACCAACTCAGCTCTATGAATCTTTCCCTTTGTGGCTCAGAAATGTAATAGCAGCAAGTTAACTTCAAACCACCACATGCTGCCTCACATCTTAAAAGAATCACACTTAGAAAAGAAAGCACTACTTGAAAGTGCTTTATTTATGAAAGGACCAAAGACACGCAAGATAAGCAGCTATGTGCATTCACACTCACTCCTTTATTGAAGTTAGAATGAAGAGTTCACATGCAGAAATGTGGGTTAGTATTCAGATCTGTTTACATAAATCTAGCAACACTAACAAAGGTAAATGCAGGCATTGCTGCCCAGCCATAACATAACAAACGCTGAGTGATGTTGGTAATTTTCATGACATTACATTATTTTTCAAAGCTATGATGCTGACAAATGGCTCCATACAGCCAAGACCAACTTCACACTGACTGTATTTCAGATAAAACAAACTCTAAAAAACATTCAATCATCACAAACTAGTTTTAGTAGTTTGTCTACATCTTGAGAGAGCGAGAATCCCACAAGATAAATTTGAACACTTGCATTGAACATTCATGTTTTATTTATCAAAATTTATTTGCATCATGTTATAAATATCACAAAGAATGACATTGCTAGAGTTTGAAGTTTTCTCTCTCAGATTAGGGACTTTAATGTAAACTCCTGATCAAAGTCTTAACACCAAAACTAAATGTAATAGTCATTCTTATTAACCAGTTCAAAAATGTAGTTAAATAGTGAAAACACAATAGTAAGTTCACTGAAACTTTCACCTGAACCCTTTAATGTGATCAGATGAGAATAAAACTGAGCTTTTCATGCTGAATATGTGAAAGAGAACTTCATATCCACTGATAAGATAAGGTGGGAAATCTGTGGGCTTTTACTCACAAAAAATGCCTGGTAACATGAACTCTATGAAAACGGGGCCCACAAATAGAATTAGCTTCTGGGCTGGGACCCCCTGTGCAAACTCACAATGCAGCAAAACATTTAATCCTATGAACTGTCGTAGGATCAAACAGTTCATAGGATTAAATATTTTCTTTTGGAAAATAAAAACTATTTCATTATTTCATTTACTATTCACTATTAGATCAAGTTAGCAGAAATGCTGGTTGATGCGTTTTGATTTAGGTTGGCTATAAGTTGTTTGTTTATTTTTGCAGGAATGTCCTCCTCAACAGGGCGGCTCTTTTTCATGTAAAAAATGCATCCATTCATGCTTGTTATGCTAGCATGAGGAGCAAAGCAGCTTTATGAATTTATTAATCAATCAGAAAGATAAGCATAGCAAATAACATTTCAGTTATATTTATAGTTATATTTCAGAATAATAACTAAATAACAGATTAGATTTTATGGTAAAAATTATAATTAAAAAGTTTATTAGAATCAATTTTCTTTATTTTTTTTCCTCATCATCCCTAAGAGGGCCACAATCCCCACTTTGAAAAACACTGATTTAAAATGCTAAATTTAGGAGACTAAATAAAAACCTGGCGATTTAGATAACTGAAACAATAAACTGATGGCTCTACCAAGATACTGAAAATGGGCTATTTCATTTTATTTTTTTAGCAAGTTAATAATCCAAAACCTGTGGTCAAAATGACTAATTGTTCACCAAACATAACTCCCAACTGAATCCCCATGTCGAAATGCATTGAAAACCTGTGAAGTGAGTTAAAGAGGAGCATGCATATGACAAGATGTGTGATTCTGGATAATCCAGAGCTATTAAACTGAGAGGAATTATCAAAACTTCCTCTCTCTTGAAGCTCCAACCATATGAATTGTGTAATAGGACAGTGGTTCCAAAGTGTATTTTTCTGGCCCACTACCCTGATTAAGAGTGTACTCACCCCAGAATATTCCTTGCTACTCACTCAGTTCAATTGAGCGCAGAATTTCACACCACCAATGCTATTAATATTATATTGAAAATGATTTCAAAACAATATTATCATTTACTGAAATAAGTTCTGGGACAATTTATCATCCAGTGAAATTTGTTATTGTGACAGGCCAAGGTGCACCGGTACAAAGCTTAAATGTACCCAAATTTTAAATTATGAAATAAAAGAAAAATCTAAATTATTAGTGCAAATGTTTTAAGGGCTAAACTTCTTACGAACTAACTAGACCAATGCGTTCCTAAGTAATTTCGCTCAACTCTCATTTTCCTTCACTGCTCCATTTGGGATTTGTCCCAATGAACTCAGGATGAATTTAACCAGGGAGAATCACTTAACAGAAGGATTTGTAAACAAAGGCGTCGATTTTCTGCACCATTTTTGAATTGTAATCTGTCTATGGTCATAGTTTGGCAATGGCAGCAAGTAAGTGAATAAAGCTATTCAGCCCATGTTGGTTATGCTTCCAAATATTGACTTAAAGTTAAAGGTTGTAGCAAGAACAATGTTTTAAACGTTATATTGCTGGCAAAGATGTTGTAGATCTACCTAACTTGGCACTTCTTTCTTTGCAGAGGGGGACGGTTGTTTGCAACGCATGCAATTTCCTGTAAGCTTCATAGTGTAGCTTCATGTTACGGCTAAATGTTAGCGATTGGGTGAAAGCCGATCCAATTATTTAAAGTGGTTCATTTACATACACCTTGTTGTGAACACAGACATCGGGTCAAATGCGTACATAAGGAGGAGAAGAGTCAGAGTGTAGCAGGTGCCAGAAGATGTTTTGGGCGTTTTCTGGCAGAATGTAGAATTTGCACCTCAATTGGTCAAATACTATGTTTTTAATTTCTTTCTCCACCTCAGTATTTAAATTCAAGTTTGTTTGGTTTTTCCATCTGTCTTGTTGTAAATTATACAATCAATTGGTGGCAAAGAGCCTTTGGAACATTGCACAGAGTTCTGTTTTTCTAGCATGCTAATCCTTCTGGCTAAAGTCCTAGTATAAATATATGAACGGGGATGCTCAACATGAACTGCTTTCATTACTTTGGACTCAAACCACAACTCTGTCATGCGTGTTACCTGAGCAGAAACAGGAAAGCAACATCTGGATATGTTCTGAGGGCTGTAATTCTAGAAGCTCTCCAATACCTTTAATCCCCTCACAGTATGTTGTTTATTTTGGGTCTGTTCTCTGGTCAAGAGCCAGATTTCTTAGAAGCAGCCAGCAGGTTAACAGCAAAGACACAGTGAGGTTCCATAAACAGGAAGTTTGTACATTAGGCACAGTCTTTTTCCCTTTAAAATGAAATAAGCATAGGTAAATTGATTGATAAGAGGATGTATGAAATCTTTAGAAAACGAGCTGACTTTATTTTTCTCCTGCTTTGTATGTATGACAGGAAAATAATGGGTGTGCAGTATAATATCAACAACTGCAGACCGCATACCAAGAAGTATACTCGTATTAGAAGCTAATATATCAAGTAAACAACATAGTAGGCCAGCATTTGCCTTTTTTAAAATACCACCACTCACCTTGTCTGAGCTTACTGTACTTCAACCTACAAACCAGGCCTCACATCTGTAAAAATGGGGAACAGGTGACAATAAAGCTTCCTGTCAATCAAACAGGTTCAGCCAAACCCCAGAGGATGGTCAGAGAATGAACAGGCTCCATGAGCTCATGGAGTATTCAAAACCTCCATGGTAAACCTGGACTCATCAGAAATGTCTCTCCAACAGTTCTTCAGAGGGCCACAAGGAGAAAGACAATAATGCTATTTCCAGCTCATTTTTACCCAATAAAAACAGCTATTGAGTAATGAGTTTAATGAACTCCGATCCAGAACCACACGGCATTTTGGGGGACGTAAGCAGAAGAAAAGCTACTCAACCTCTCACAGCCGGTTAAGCAAGGTTGATGGGATCAAGTAACTCACTCTAGGAACAACCTGCTGAGTAACAAGCACAGTAGCAGTTTCATATTGCCCCCGACATATTTGGGCATACTTCACTCTTCCCTGCGTACTACAGGCGGTCTCGATGTGGATGTCCACTAGACTCGTCCCAAAATGGGTAAACTTATACGTATGTGTATTTGGTGATGCAGAATGCAACACCAAGCTCACAATGTTGGGAATAAGTACAACCAGCTGTAAGAAGTGACTGCCACTCCATATGCAGCATCAACAGCTGTACAATGGCTGGCCTAAATGAGAAGAAACGGAGCTAGGCCATCTCATTCACCAGACTTCCTGATATACATTCGGATTGTGGAAAATGACGAAATTTGTCACGAGAAATGTAGGCAATTAGCACGCTCCACTGTGAAATGTCAAGCGTCCACAGAATACCCACAATACACCTGGCCACCTCGACACTGTGCCCCATAACTCAGTAAAAACAAACAAGAACAGTACAGAGAAACCTAATGCAACAGCTTAAGAACAAAAGGTTACGTCACCAGTTTGGCAGTATTTTCGATATTTAAAACAAAAAAAAACAAATCAATAATTATATGTCTGATATGTATCAGGATGCGTTTTTCAGTCATATCATCCAACTCTATTTTTACCTCATACATAGATGTCGTTTGTATCAAGAAACTGTCAAAAAAACTTTGCAAGTAACTATAAAAAGATGCTATGAAAAACCTTAAAAGTGAAAAACACAATGTGAGGAAAAAAATCTGTCCAAAATAGCTGAATGACATACCAACAAAATAGGCTATCTTAGTTTTAAAATATCAGCAAGGCCAAAGAAAACTCTATATCTGCTGAGGTAGATCGCTTTCTTTTCGCTAGGTAAAAACTAATAATGCTTTCACCTTTAAAAGCAGTTTTAAACATGCTAAAGCGATACACTTGTCCAACCACTTTACCTATGACTACCACTAACTAATAATTGACTGAGTTACAAAACACAAAAACCTTAAAACTTGACAAATGCCAAAATAAGTCTAACAATAGCAGACATAAAAAGATTTTTAAAAAAGAAGAAGACAATGGAGAAAAAAAAGGTACGAGAAGAGGTCAAAAGGGCAATGTCAGCGGTGAAAAGGGGAAGCGGAGGCTCATATTTTATAGCCGACGGCAAGCGTGCGGTTTGGCAGGCATAGCAGGAATTAGTTTATTAGAGTTGTTCCTTTTACGAGGGGCTGTCCTAAGAGGAAAAAGGAGAACAGGTTAAAACTAGTCATTTCTGCCAACTTCGTAAAAAAAAATGCATCTGCCTGAAAAAAGTACTACTCTTACTCATTTATCAGTAGATAAATCTATAGGTAACCACAAATTCTGGTTCAGAACTGCAGCATCCCTAACTATAAAACAACTACTATTCCAAATAACCTTTGCTAAAGAATATTTGAGAGATTTAAGATTGTTTATTTTGTATATCTGCAAAAAACTAATATAAGCTAACATCTCACAAAGAATGTCCAAGTTGAAGCTATCATCTGAAAACAAAAAAGAAAAAAATAAGCCGATCTACCAAGACATGGTTGTCCACCTAAGTTAACAGGCTAGACAAGAATGAGAGGAGCAGCCAAGAGACCAATGGAATACAGGTCAGCTAGATAGGATAACTATTGTTCACACACAACAGAAACTGTTTTGTTTCTGTCCTGCTTTTATGAAATTTTATGTAGAAGGTTGATGTTGAAAGAAAACCAGAGGAAGCCACAAGCCAGGTAGGAAACCCAATAAACATGTGGGAGAAGATGCTCTGGTCAGATAAGATAACCAAACGTCTTCTTTCCCCACTGGACATATCCGGGGGATTTCATTGATGGATAAAAATGTCTGGGTTTTTATCATATATCAGGGGACCAAAAGACATACTTAAATTCACAGGTGTGATGCATGAAATACGCCAATCTTTCTTTGACATCCTCCCTGAGCTGCTGCGTATTGGATGGTTCTCATCCCTTCATTGACGAACAGCCAGTAGGACTATGCTTAAACTGATGTTTACAAAGCATAAGTGTACCTTTACGGACAAACTGGAAAACAAATTTCCTTCATACCGTAGTGGTTGAAACAAATGGGCAACAGGGTGCACGGTCTACATCACTGGCAAAGGTAGGCTACCTGGACACAAAAACTATAAAAATATGGCTTAAAGTGAGCGTTTATCCATTTAAGTGGCTGAAGAGGATAAAGACAAAACCTAAAGACTAGTGTATACACATTTTTGTGTTCTTAATGTTGGACTACAAAGCAGTAATTGTTAGGGATGCACCAATATGAAAATTGTCCTGTATTTTCAACCCTATGTAACACCGCTTCTCTGCTCCAGTTCAATGCCCCATAATCCTGTGCTGCATCACTGTCACATGACTGAAACACACACAAACAACAACAAGAAGGAAATAACATCAGCAGTTGATATCAATCGTGTTTTACTTGTCGGACCGATACAGATACGTTAAAAAATAACTAATATCGTCCGATACCGATGTTGATACAGATATATCCTACATCCTCAGTAAATATTTCTATGAGTATCTATTTCCAGAGATTTTAAAATCATTTTTGAACCTGTCGGTCCCTTGAAGATTACAGCAGGACAACAATCCGGAGATGCAGCCTAAGCTACAATGGAATACTTTAAATCCAGAGTTCTCAAAATGTGGTACAAGAACCACTGGTAGTCCTGGGGCTGAGCCTAGTGGTCCTCTGAAGAAAATTGTAATTCTACTAAAAGATCTGACAACGACAAGAAACCAAATTTAAAAATATACCAACTCTAAGTTCAAAACCCAGAAGGATTTTCTAAATGACTGCTCAGGGACTATGATAATTATTACGAATATCTGCATTTCTGTGATTTTATACTTTCAATAACTGAAGCAATATGTTCACTAAAAGAGATTGCTGATAGAAGAGCGCTTAAAACGTTTCATGAGGTAGAAATGTTTAAAAGTGCAAATAGATGTTTTTATTACTCATATGGTCACAGTTTATACTCAAAGCCTCCATGTTAGATTCGGAAGTCAGGGAGTGTTAAGAAAAATCACATAAAGTTTACACTTTCAGTTTCCCAACTACAAACAATAAAATGCATACTTAGACCTAAACTGTGAACAAGATGCTAATGGAAAAATATATTGTTTTTCATTACTTTCTTTTTAAAGTTAGAACAAAGTGAAAAAGTCAAAGTCACTCATAAATCTTGGTATTTAAAAAGGTGGAACTTGTTATAAAAAGAACCACTGTTTAAGATTAAAGCATTTTCACGTGAGCGGCCCATTTATAGCCCAAACCTACATTTCGTAACATCTATGACTCTAAATGTAACTAAACTGTTTAGTTGTGCTCTATATCTAATGCAACTATCTGCTTAATTTGATTTGCAAAGAAAAACGGGAAAGCTTTCAGTTTAGTTCAAGAGGTGTGAATACTTTTGCAAGGTTCTACAAGTGCAAATTTTCCTCCAAACAAACAGAACTATTAACTTTCAAATATTTCCAGCTATGATGTAAGCAGTCTTACTGTGGAGAACATTTCACTTCTGGCGGTCCACCAGCTGTTCTCTGTACAAATATATGCTTTAAAAATGCATACAGAAAGCCAAGTGCATAAAGAGGTCTTAGCATTTGGACTACACTTCATGTCATGGTTATTTTTTTAAAAGAACATGTTTATTTTTGTTAATAGATGTTTTACTTTGTGTACAACGAGCCAAGCAGAAGTTTTCACTGCCTCTAAAGCCCCTCTGGTTTGTTTAGGGATTACTCTAAACCGTTTAGTGAAACGGTGTGTATTCACACCATTGGGACATTGAGACTGTCTTTTTATGCCAACAAAGAAACAGGTTTTCTATCATACCCTGTCACCTGGAGCTAATACTTAACTTCATACTTGTCCTAGATAAAGAGATAAAGTTATGTCAACTGTATCAGATAAAGATTTTATAATGAATGGATTCATAAATAGTCAAATAATTCTGAAAAAGCCCCCCAAAATAACCTGCTCCATAGATACTGAGCAAATCAATGAGTTTGCAAACATCAAGCATGATACCAGAAAAAAAAAAAATCAGTCTCAGCCACTGGCTATGACAGTGTGACCTTCAAGGCCGGCTGTTGTTACTTTCCATAGAGGTCAGCAGCTAAGAATGTGAAGCACGCATAGACCGAAACATGCTGTTCTTGTCCCAACAGCCACTGCAATCTTTTATACATTTATCAATAACTTATTGTCTTTGGTGTTCACTTTGCTTTTCCTAAACAACTCATTAAATCTTTTAAATCTCAAACAAATGTACAACTTAAAGCAGATTTGATTTGTTTGTAGATTACAGAAATGTGAGAACTATTATGTCAGTATTTCTCAGAAGAGTGCCTCCAGGCGAAACCTGAGAAAGAAATAAGAGTAGAAAAGCTATTTTTATCAGTTTTCCTGCAGGATATCCTGGTACAGCATGTACATTTTAACACGGAATAACTCACGACAGAAAAGAACAAGTTAAGCTCTCATTGTGCTTAGTGTTATAGTCTTTGCTAAACCAGATCCAGAATTCATTCAGCCTTATTATCATCAACAAGAGCGTATTATCTATTTTTTGGAAATGACCTATCTGATGGTGTGCACTGTAAAACTTTGAAAAGCTAATGTGAAACGATTCACAGCAGGAGTTGTTAATTGCAAAAATATCTTGAAAAAATATATCTCAATGTTAAAATGTTCTCAAGCACAAATATAAGAAATAACTGAAAAATCTTTATTAAATTTCTTACTGAAATACAACATGCATCCATAAGTGATTATGTTCAACTTTTATTTATTTAACCCAACACGCTAATTTAGACATGCCTGATGCTAGCTTAAGATTTTTGTATTCATTTTTATTTGTTGTTTATTTACAACAAATATATACCCATGTTGCGCATAAAGAGTTTACTTATATATTCAAGTACAGCAAGTATTATGTTAGAGTTGTGTTTTTATTTGGATGTTTTTATGCTCAAACTTCTGTAGTTACAAAAACTTTTTAAAAATGAAACTGATAATTAAATTTAAACTCCTTTGAGCAAAGGTTATACCAAATAATTATTAAATACAATAAACTAATATAAAGTAATCATTTTAGAAATATGATGAAAAATGTTCATATAGAATGAATGTAAAATACCTATATTAATTTTTATTTTAAATGCATTAAATCAATCAATCAATCAACCAACCAGACATAATTGAACAATTTTTCTAAATTAGTTTTGGGTGGGAGTCAAAATGATCCAATCCCTAAGTACAGGCAAGCCTCCTGATTCCCATAATTAAAAACTAAAACCAGATACTCCCCACCACTTTTGGACTGTAAACACATCAACCAACCAAATGTTAATTTTTTCTAGCTCAATAAAAAAAAAAAGAGATACATTTCAGGAAAATCTGCTTAAATCCATAAATGTGGATAAATACACAATTCCTTCAGTGTCTGTTTAATTCAATACTATTGCTCCTGTTACAGAAACAATAGCACATTTATACCAGTTTTCAAGAAAAATAATTGATAATTCTATGAAATTCTGAATTTATGAAAAATTGGAATTAGCAAGTCGCACTGCAAGAAAAACCGGGAAAAAGGCATTTGGAAGAAAGTATGATTCGTTCATTCAATTTTTAAACCTACCAAATAATATAGGGTAGAAACAAAACATGTAGCTCATGCTTTCTAAGACATTTATGGATTAATATTGCTTTTTTAAAATTTCATCTAGCATCAGAAGTTTGATTTAGTTTTCCTGGTTGCTCTTTTGCTTTTTGTGGGTTTCCTTTAATAGAAAAAAAAACATGTTCTTATCAACATTTGCTTAACAAATATCAGAAATAAAAAACATAGACACCTTCTTTGTTTACTGTTGACACATTAGTTAATAAATGGCTTATCTGCAAACATCCAATTAAGCTCCTGGTATTGTTGGTAAACAGTGGTTAACATTATGTAAGGAAAACAACTTTTACAGAAGTTATTTAAACTAATACCTAAAACTACCTCTGAATGAATCAACCACTGCACAATTGCAAATAAATGTACATTATGTCCGTTGGGCTTCTGGTCCAGGTTTCACTTTACCAACGGCCACACCTGCCTGTGGTTATTCATTACCTCAAAGCTTATATACACCCAGGTTTTCTGATGTTCTATGTAAGATTCAGGTGTTTTCTTGCATTTCTCATCATGTCCAGCCATGTTAATGTTTATTATTGGTTTTCTGAATCATTGACCGTCTACCACACCGGTTCTTTAGCTTTACTAAACTGTATTTTTATCTTCATCACACATCAGCCACTGAAGCTCAGCTTGCATTTAAGTTCACCCACCATCATCACTCACAGCTTTACAGAGCAACAAGTTGTTACAACGAACACCTTTTGAGGCGATACTTTTAAGAACCCAGAGACAATTTAATTTAAACAACGTGTAAAAATATACATATTTTCAGGACTAAATCAAATTATTTGAAGTCAACTACCAGCCCTGATCTAGTGTCTGAGCTAAAATAAAGACGTTATACCGTCTTCTTTCGTTTCCTGTGTGGCAATACGTGTGTTCCAGTAAGTGTGTTTATTTCTGGACATGTGAAATGTCTGTACAAATGATCACGGCACAACAAGACGTACCCGGAGAGACACAGAGCAGCTGAGTCTACTCCAAAGATCAAGCACAGAGCAGGCAACACCTAATAAAAACACAACACTATGCATGTGTACACACACACACAGACGCAGGAATAAAAACAACATGCGTAGAAGAAAACTGAATCAGAACTTCAGTTCTGCACAGTTAACCACTCTACAAGGAAGGATCTACAAGCTAGCACAACATTTCTGTGTATTTAGGTTGAAGCCAAACAAGTCACAGTAACTTCAGCTGTTTGTGAGTAACTCACCCTTTTCTTCACACAACTCTGTCTGTTTCAGTCCTCTGCTCCAACAAGGCAAGTTTGTTCCTCGGATTCGTTGAGTCTCAAGATGGAGGGGAGAAAGAGAAAAAAAAATCTCTCCAAACACAATTCCTCTGCTCTGAGTTTTGTTATTGTAAGTGTACCAGGTCAATTTCTATCTCCCTTCCACTGCCTGTTGCACGGGCTACTAACGTAACAACACAGATAAACAACCTGTAGGAGTGAGAGAAACCAGTGAGTGCTAAAACACACAGGTGCATGCAGACTGACAGATATTACAGAGGCACACAGAGAGCTCAAAGGAGAACTGTATGAAACGGCTCCTTTGCCAGTGATTCCCCTTGTGTGGGACTCCAACCTTACTCCACCTACCCCCTCCTCCCTGTGCCTCCGCTCCCTTGCTCCCAAACAGCTCAAAGACATAATAGAGAAGGACTCACAAACTCCTCTTTCTCAAAATGTTACTTTTGAACAGCTTTAAATGCAATATAAAGAAACTTTTTTTTCACATGCATCTTTTGCAGAACAGTTTAACTTCTAGCAGCGCCATCCGAGTTTGTAATCTGCAGGATTCGAGAAGATAAACTCATTTCCCTGTCACGATAAGATTAGATTACACAATTCAGAGTTACAATTGAATGAGAAATGTCTGTTGGATGTTTTCTCAAAATGTTTGGCAAGAATGAATGTGTAGGTGATTAATGAATTTCAAAACAATTCAACAAAATAACTGTCCAAAAGCAAAAACTCCCACCAAAACTCAGACTGCTTATATACTGATGACATTTGAAGATAGAGTAAAATCAGCATGAAGGTTTTCGAAAGCATAAATCAAAAGTCCTCCTTAGGCTAATGTGGGCCTCAAACAGGCCCTGACAGTTCTTACATGAATAAATCTAGACGACTGACTTGTGTTCGAGTAAGTCAAAGCGAAAGTATTTCGCAATATTGAAAGTTACTCCTTCATTTAGAGAGAAAGCCTAATGAAATCTGAAGAACTCCTCTACAATCACTGTGAGTTCAGTTTTATCCATTTAGAGATGGTGTTTCTGGCTATGTGCATGAGTAGTAGTAACTGGCATTTTACAAACTGGAGTCTGTTCACAATTGGCAGAGATGTCAATAACTCGTGATAGCTGCTATCCCTAGCATAGAACATTTTAATTCCAAACGCTGTAAATATAAAAAACAAAAAAGTGACAATGTATTTTATGAAACTTTTTCAGAACAGTCAGGTAAAAGTTTTGATTATAAAAATCAACATCCCATCTTGATTTATTCCCTTCACATGGGCTTATCCATATTTGGTACTGAATAAAATATTCAACTTTTCTGATCTCATATCAGTGTTTTACTTCCATTCAGTTTATTTATGTAGTGCCAAATTACAATACAAGTAATCTCAAGCTACTTTGTAGACCGGTCAAATATTCAGTTCAGATCAATTTACTTTATGACAAAAATGCAATACAGTGCAATTTCATTATTTTATACAGTAAATCAGTTTCATCATGCCAAGTGGTAAAACTAATGTAAGAAAGTCCGGCTAAATGAGTAGATTCTATAACTTTGTACACACATCAAACATTAACCTTCTTTTAAATTCAGTCAAAAAATTGTACAGCAGCACGAATGAATATGTTTAAAGTAGGCACAAGGGTCACATTATGTCAGAGTCACCTTTCACACAGTAATAGTTCTATTATTAAGCCATCTGAGCTAAACTTGCTGTTGTCCATATGCAATTTGAATTTTTGTTTTACTAAACTAAAGACTAGTGAAAAAGCCAGAGCTTTGCTTTTTCCATGGTGACAGAAAGGATTCCTAAGCTTTATTTCTAATTATTTCTTGGATAATATTATGACCAAACACACTAAAATAAAACATTGGTACTGTTCAGTTTTAATTTACAGTCTACTGCAGCTATATAATAATGAAAAATGTATAAATTTAGTTTAAAAAAAAATGCCAGAGATACTTCACTTCCTGAAAAAGATGCAGCCGGATCTTGCTGACTTTTTCTGTCAGATCAAGCAATTATGATGTTCTTTCTAAGGACTGTATCACCAACCAGGTATTTGTTTACATTTTGTTTTAATTCCACAATAAAATGTAAATAACATTAAACACAAAGGGAAGATTTTAAAAAGTAGTGATAAAAAATTATGGAATAAGAGGTCCCCAAAGAATGTACTAACCTTTATCTAATTAGTAGTAAACACAAAACAAATTGTATCAAAGAACATGTGGTTTGTTTATGCATAAAAATATTAGTGAGTTTTCAGTTTTGATGCCCTTACAATTTTTTTTTTCTAATTAGTATTTCACCTTCCAAATACAGACCAGAGGGAGTCAGAGGATAATTTTCAGATTGCAGTATGTCCCCAGTTGTTTAAGTCAGTTTATGCTCTTACTTTAAAAATTTAAATGTTAATATTTACGTCAAGAATAACCTTTTTTCATGAAACCGAGCCAACAAGCTGAATCTTTATAATTATGTTGAGGTGAAGAGTTGATGACTGCCAGTTTAATTCATTACTTGCAAGTGAGTTATTACTCAGCAAAACCAATAACCATGATTGCAAAACAATTTAAAGATGTTTCAAATAGTAGTAAATGAAATATAATTTTCACTTTGAGACTTTTTCTGAAGCTAAAAAATGTGAATGTTGAAATCTTTATGTTTGAAGTATAAAAATATTATTAATAAATAGGGGGGAAAACAAAAGCTCTCTATGTGCCGAGTGCTACACTAAGCCTAAAAAATTTATTTATATTTATCAGTCACCCTTAAGGTTGGAGGAATAATAAATATTTTATATTATTTAAAACCACATCAAACTTTAATCAGATGTAATGTATCACTGTACTGGTGCAATGATCGGACATTGCACCAATGTCCTATCAAAACGTTAAAACAAGCCAGTTCACAAACAGGTTGTTGCAAACTGACTCAAAGAATTAATTAAAAGGTAATGTTTGTGACACAAGACATAAATAAGCATTATTTCTGACTCATGATTCAGATGTGCCAATTTATAGCTAAGCATGATATCTACTGTTATTGGTCCACAGCACCATCTAGTGTTTACTTTCATTGTAGAAGTACACACACAGAATCATGTAAATTCTACACTTTGCATGTATGTGTCTCGGTAACACACATGCAGTCGAAAAAGGAAAATGACAGAAAACAAGGCTAGCAAATTTGACACAAATATAGTAAAAAGTAAAATTGATTACAAACATTTTGAAGTAAAATGAAATGAATATTTCAATTTTGAAAAAACACGTTGTAAAAATGATTCATACAAGGTATAAAAAAAAGTATCTCATCAGTAAGACATCTGAGCTGAAGATCAGCTAAAGATAAATAAAAACGTAAATAAACAGAAATATATATATGAATATATATGACATAACTTATTTCACTCTATAACTGTAGATTAAAGTAGTAGAGGTACTTTGAACTCACTGTTTTGTAACCTTCAGTGAGTTACATTCACTGGCAGTTTTAGACTAGTCAACATGTGGTTGGTTTTGGTTGGTCCATTGAGGTTGGCTGCATTTCTTTTTTTTTAAATGCACAGCTGTCTTAAGCTGTCTCACGCAACAGTAATTCAGTCTGGTTGAGGTTTAGACAAAACAATTACAAAACTTGATTCTTTCTTACTCAGTCTAAAGCTTTACCTTCCTACTGCTGTCCTGGGGTTATTGACAAAAGTCAATTCAGTTTTCACTGATGCACCTTCAGTAGACACAAGCTGAACTGCATTTTTATAGCAAATAAAAGGTTAAAAATAAATACTACAAAAAATTCCCATAGAGAAAAACAACTGTATAAAACTGACTCTTTTGCCCCAATAGAGAAACTATACGACCTCACTTCGCCCAACATCTGAGACCATATTCTGTCACTCCGTTTAATGGAGTCGCGCTTTAGATGAGATGTTTATGAAACCATTCACAAAATTGTCCCCATTTCTTAAAACATAAGGCTCTCAATGTTATTCTTAGAAACATAAATTAGTATAAGCATCTTGACAGCAGATGTTAAAAAGTCAAATGTCTACGGCTAACTAGCTAACTAGCTAATCATTTGCGGAACATTGAAGCGAAGAGGTCACAAGACCGGCACTTCAGCTATTATCTACTTCAACCAGAGGCTTAAATTAAATTTTGACTTTGTACGGAAAATATTTCCAAGTGTTTAAAAAGCGTTAAAGCAGCATTAAACTGAAAACATAATCAACGGAACAAAAACAATAGCTAGCTTAGCCTACCTGAGCTCATAGATGTCTTCATGTTGGGAGCGGAGGGACAAATGTGGATGTTTTAGCACATTTTACCCAGCCAGATAACAACTATTTTTAAAGTTAAGGTATATAGCCAAATTTATATATATATATATATATATATATATATATATTATTTTATGAGAATGTTATGGCTGCCGATAACAGATATTGGAAGTTACATTTCACAGGTGTATTCAATCTCATTAATTATTGTAGTTGGACACGGTTCTGTGTTTTATGGCTCAGTGGAATTTACTGAGAAAATATATATATCACAATACAGTTCCATGCAAATGTATTTTGTAAATTTGTAACAAAACATTAACATATTTTGTTGAGATTTTAAGAAAAAGATCGACAGAAGGGGAAGGTGCATACAGTCTGTGATTTTATTTTTATTTATTTCATTTTTGGGTTGGTCGTTTATTTTTTTTACCAACAGTAGTCTGAAAAATTGTACCTGGATTCAGTCCCTCTGACTGAATATTTTTTAGAAACACTCTTTATTGAAAGTATACCTGGAAGCCATGGTGAAGGTGAACCTTGGCCTGAGTTCAATCGTTTACCAATTAAGTTTCTTTCACGGTTGTCCCGTATTTGGTTCCATCCATTTTCCATCAACTCTGCACAGTTTATCTGTCTCTGATGAAGACAACCATTTCCACAGGCTAATGGCGACACATTATATGGAAAGGTGAATGAGTTTAGCATCTTCTACCAACTCAACAAAGAGAGTTTGTTCTGGCAGAACACAAATACACAGATCATAACAGCTCCAAAACTGTATTTTATTAATTTATAGAGTATGACAGATTTCAAATCATACAGCAAAAGATGCATTAAGCAATGAGTACTAAAATTATTTCATATAACGAAAAAAAAAGAACAAGAAATCACCAAGAGTTTGAAAAACAAAGTTTCTATGAGGTTAACAGAGTTTCAGGTATGGTCATGACATAACAAGCAAAAACTTTAGTAGAGGCACCTGCATATCAGTAGCAATGCAGTTAATCCTGCAAATTAATATTAAAGTTTTTATTTGTCACATAAACTGATAAGATGTGTGGGCAGCGGCTTTACTAGAGGGCCAAATGTTCAAATGGTATCATAAGTGTAACAGTGGAATAAAATGATATGAAATTTATAGGACCAGAACAAAAATAATAGAAATTTTTTAAAGCTGACATCAACAACCAAAGACAATTAAGACCGGTGCTTCCCTGTCTGATTGTCGACCTTTTCTTCTGTGCTTCTTCTATACAATGGGGATGTCGCTACAAGTTAAATAATAGCTTCTGACAAGTGGAAAAATATTTCTGTGGAACAAGTGTGTCTCAACTAATGCGTGTCACAGTGTGTGAAAAGGCAGCAGAGTACAAAGTCTTCACCACCCACTTCCCCCTCTGCTGGAGGAGGGGCCGCAGACAGAGACAGAGCTCCAGATAAAAATCTTGTTTCATCGCATCGCTCAGGAAGCGTCCAATTTTCATCTGTAGCACCTCCACACTCTCAGTAAATAAGTGCCATATAGAGAGACAGGCAGAAAATGCCATCCAACCTGAAGCTTCCTTTTGCTGTGATCTCAGCACAGACTGGGGTTTTCTCTTTCCTGAGCGTCACATCTAAGTACAATAGCTGCAATTTATTGGCTTATATATATATATATATATATTTTTTTTTTTTTGTTGCATAATGTCTTTCATTGGAAGCCACTCTGTGTTTCTCTTTGTCCTTTCGGTAGTTTGGATGGAATTCTAGAATTGTAAAAGGAAAAAATAAATAATGTTTCAGCAGTTCAAGCTGACAAAATATAGGGAGTCTAACAGCATATCCTTCAGTCTTGCATTAGCATTTCCCTCCAGTTGAAACTGTGATTGGGTCCATGTGTCAGAGGCAAGATGGGTGGGTCGACCAGCTGCCACACGCCTGTCTCTCCCAATTCTTCACAAGCACAAAAACCCAAGTAGGGAATCTGCAAGCAAGAGAAGACAGATGTGAATGTTATGAATGAAGAACAGGCAAGGAACTAGAGGAGGGCACAGTAAGGGGATGAAAGCAACATGAGATAAAGCAGAACTGACCTTTCGGACAACTTGGACAAAGTCCTTTGAGTTTTGGGGGCTGAGGCCCTGTATTTGGCGAGTGCAGGCCTCCAGGGAGGAAGCATGGGCCACAATCAGGACCGTGCTTCCTGTGTGACAGAGGTAAAAAAAAGAATACATATGGATGTACTGTAACTGGTAACCCACTGGGCTTTTTCAAGTTTTGTCTTACAGAAAAACATCTATATTTTTCAGCAGTATTTCATCAGATACAGTAACACGAACTGCTGCAAAATTGTATAAAGTTTTGCAAAGAATAATCATTGCAAAAAAACATTAATTTCAAGTCTTTCAATTGAATTTAGGTCTGGACTTTAGCTGGGCCATTTTTAAATAAATCACCATGTTTTGACCTATTATAATAGCTCTAACTGCATGTTTGGTTTCATCGTTTCCAAAGTTAGTCCTGCATGTTTTAATTCTCTCCCTGGTTCAACACACCTGAATCCAATGATGACTCGTTCGCATTCCTCTACAGAACATTGACATGCCGAGGAGGTTGTTACAACCAAGGTGTTGAACTAAAACGTCTCTGACCTACAAGAAGTTATACCTCTACCCATCCTTTTGAAGCCTCTAACAGGTTTTCCTTCATGATTGCTCTGTCTATAACTCCACCCATCTTCCTATCAACTCTGACCAGCATCCAGGCCCAAGAATTTATTTAAGAATAATAGATGAAAGGGGCCTGAATACAAATGTATGCCACACTTAATTTTTCTTATAAAACATGTTGCCAACCATGTGCGATTGTCTTTTCTTCTCACATTTATGCATTACATTATGTTGGTGTATGAGACAAAACCTCTCCAAAAATAAAATGTGAAAAAGTTTTAAAAGTTTACCCAGACTTTTGCACTCTGTGAGAATCTCTCTGGTCACTTGGAAGCTCCTGCTGATGTAGGTGTCGTAGGACTCCGACACGGTCAGTTTGCTTAAAGGATAATGAGGTCTGCAGCAAGAAAACCAATAAAAAAATACCAAAGTTGATGAAGATTTAACTATACCGCAACATAACATTTAAAATGATCCAACATCTGTGTTGCTTTGTACTTGTATGTTGTGTCCACACTCAGGTTTGCGGCCACTAGGTCAGCCGGTGGGATCCAAGCCGGGAGGCTGGTGCCGGAAACCCATTTGGTCCATTCAAACAAACCGGGCTCCACGCGGATTTTTGTCTTGGCCTCCAGCTGGAGACCTGAAACAGATTAAAACAGAGAATGTAGCTGAGAAGCAGAGAGGTTAATTAGACAAAATGTGTAATTTTTTTATGCAGAAAAGACACCAAAAGTCTTCAATGATTGAACAAGTTGATAAAAGCTTCACATTTTAACTCCTACTCTTGGTGCCAAGCAGTGTTGTCGTAACACACTGAAGCCATTCTCCAGTCTAACTTGTTTGGTATAAGAGCCTGGAAAAAAGATTTTAGACCCAACACTAAAACTCCCTCACCACCAGACAGTAACATTTATAAATACACATAAAGAATATCATCCAAAGTGCATGTTTAGATGATGTTTGACACCAGCCTGTGGCCAGTCTACTGATGAGTTGAATGAGGATGAGCTCCTACCTTGGAAGATGTGCTGAGCAGTCTGGATGCAGCGGAGAGAAGGAGAGCAGTAAACAAAGTCTATTGTTGTGTGGCTTTCCAACAGGGCTTCACCTGAGATGGGCCAAAACACACCGTCATTCATAATGAATTCTAACAACACCATGCATTTGTGAATAACTTGCAAATAACACACACACAGACCTACTAGACGGGCCTGTGTGGAGCCAAACACAGTAATCGGACAGTCTTTTTCATAGTCCCGGTAACCTCCGCTCCTGCTTGGTAGGCTGCACGGCATGTTCAGATTAGAACGAATGTATCCACCTGTGCAGCATAGACGAAAGTCTTAGAAGAGAAGAAAACACTGGCATTTTAAAGATCGCATCACAACTCTGCACCCCCCACCTTTGGAATCAAAACACTGGGTGACCCAGTGTTTGCCAAACACCACGTCCATCCTCTCGCCATGACGACACACAAACAGCCTCATCTTGGACGAGGAGGAGTGAGCGGTCGCCCTCGATACCTGAGATGAAAACGTTGTAGGCATTCACCGAGCTTTCCAAATGTGTTCCTCTCACTTTTTCCACATTTTGTCACGTTGCAACTAATGTATTATATTGGGATTTTTGTGACAGACTCTCAAAAAGCAGTAAATAATTGCAAAATGGGAAAAAAAAACATGTATGTTAAAAATCCATAAAATGTACTATAGATTTATATTCAACCCTCTTTACTCTGTTTCCTCTATATAAATCCCAGTGCCAACAGCTGACTTCAGAAGACATCTAATTTGAGTAAATGAATCTCAGTTTAAATCCAGCTGTGCAGATCTACAGCTGGATTTATTCAGAATGCCAGTGATAAAACATGGCAGTGGAAGCATTATGCTGTGGTCTACAAATAAAATAATTTAAGAAACTTTGAATGAGACTGAAGTGCTGTTCATAAATGTGCTACATCCAAACAAGTTGAGGTATTTTACAAGAAAAACAGGGGAAAACGTCAGTCTGGTGGATACATATTGCAAAGTATAGCATCCATAAGTATAGTGATAGAAAATGTTTCCTTTTCTTTTCATTTGTGTTGACCTGTTGCATAAAATCCTAATGCAAACACTGAACTTTGTGGTTTTAATGGGACATGATATGGAAAAAGATCCAGGGGAATTATAAGCTATCTCAAACAGACCTGTTCTCAAACTCCTTCAAATAATTTCACATCAAAGTTCCCAGTTATCTTCATTAGAGCAGGCATTTAGGCAATAGAAGGTTGCAGTGACATTTACCTGCATAGGAGGAAGGAAGCCAGTAAGGCTGGAAGGATCCATAAGACTGTCAAGCAGACTGTCATTTAGCTGTCCATCAAATAAAAGCCCTCCCATGGGGCTACCAGAGGTAGATGGAGAGGCACAGTTGAGAAAGGAGTGAGACCTGCGAATCACACAAGAACAAACTCAGCTTTATTTATTTGCTGTACTTAGAAAGTCACACAGCAAGTCTACAGCAGTATACTTGTCAGGAATGTGCACTTTTCCCATCCTTACCCATGGACAACCCACGTGTCTGACTCATCGGCACGGCTCACGTAGTTCTCAGGCAGCAGGCCGGACAACCCAGTGCCCAGCGAAGTGCCGTACAGCCAGCCCTCACTGGCTGTGCTCTGCTCCACTGGAGACATGAAGATGAAGTCCCCCTGCAGCAGCTCCAGCTCGTCGTCGTTCTGAGGCACATACGGGTACATGACTTGAAGCGGCTGCAGGAGGAAAACAAGAGTCGTTGGAAGAGACAGTTTCATAAGAGAAGCTACTGGCCTGGTGGAGGGAGGGCTACCTCGTGGTTAGCAAAGCGAATATCCCTGGAGAGGAGCACAGCCAGCCAATCACAGCCTGCAGTCACCTCTATGCTTTTAGCCAACTTCTCCAGAACTGGAAGATGACTGGCATTAAAGTGGTACGCCATGGTGACATGGAGCTGCTTCTTATGGGGCTCAACATGGACATCTGTAACACACACATGTTGATAAAACATCAAGAACGATACGATTTTCTCACGGATAGAAACTCATTTCCTCAATATTTGTCTTTGCCTAAAGGTGACTTTAATGCTTCCTTTAACACGTTAGAATAGGTCTCTCGGCTATATCGAACAAGTTCGCAAAATTTGTTTCACAAAATCATACTTAGGTGATATGAGTATGGACTAACTAAACTAATGATATTTTAGTTTAGTTAGTTCTAAACTAACTAATCTTTGAGATTCGTATAGAATGACATGTTTTAGGGAGTCCTGTCACTTTAAATCCAAATAAGCTTTACACTCGCACATGAAAATGGCTGCATACAGATGCACAATACAACCGTAAATCTTTGAAAAGCAGAAGTAGAGCCTCCTGCACAGCAAACAAGAATGCAGCAAGTGATTTCCAAATGTGGAGTCAACAACAAAACATTTGTCTTTTCCAACAGCCATTGTACAGAGCATACAGCAGTAAAACGAGCTAACCAAACGTGATGGTCTGCTGCTTTGCTAGCTTAAGTTGCTAGGAAATGGCACAGTGCCCGTCAAATGTCACTTAACAATCGGAAGGTTATTGATGCAGCTCATTTTCCAGACACCGAAAAACATTGACTTATTGTTAAAAAAAAATTTTTTTAAGCTCTTTCTACAATACTTCAGACCCAATCAAAGTACAGAAATGTGTAAGATGTGAATTTACTCCCATAATAGTGATTTAGTGATGATAACCTTTAGTACAGTATCTGCAACTTGGTACCAAAAGAACTTGATGAAGTCAAATCAACAGTCAGTCTGGGCTGCCGACTTAAGAGCCCCAATAATGTCGTGTAGCTGCTCGTTTCACGGAGAAGGAATCAGCGCTCTGCCCTCATCTGAAGGGACAAACCTGCTTTAGATGTCGCCTCTGTTGCAAAGTCAGCAGCGAAGCTCTTCAGAACCTCGGCCATCTGCTCCTCCACAAAAAGCCCAATGAAGCTGGAGGAGATGTAGAGCTCCAGAGGCAGAGGCATGGGGATGCGACCTTTCCATTTGGCCACGGTGGTCTGCAAGGCGTCCGTCAGAGCCTCTACCTTCTCATCAGCACACTGATGGGTGCAGAAGATAATTGGTGATCACAGAAGAAGAAAACGCAGGTTAAACAGCAACAGTAACTACAATGCCTTAAACTTGATAGTCATCTGCTTATTCTGAACTGGAAGGAAAATGATACAACATGATGTCAACATTTTTTACAAACAGCAACTTTCCCTATAGCAGAATTTAAAAATTGCATTTATTTGAATTGTATTCAGTCTTTCTACAGTCACATTTCACAGCAGAAACAGCTTTTCAGTTTCTATCAGTTTCACATATCAAGAGACCGAATGGAGAGCATCTCGAACAACAATCTTCAAGACTTATCAAAGATTCTCAATTGGTCCTATATATATATATATATATATATATATACGCAGTACATATATATATATATATATATGTATATATATATATGGGGTTTTTTTTGCCTAGGTTTGTTTTTTCAGAAAGGAAATCGTCGCCAAGCAAATGCAGACTCAGGCAATCTGTCTCCACAAAAGAGGAACTTCGGTCTTAGGCTAATCTGAACAACAGGGGATTGAAGGCAAAAAATGAGGTTACCAGTTAATGTTAATAAAAAGCAAGCATAAAGTTACCATGAAGAACTGGCAGAGGGTGATGTGAGGGAAGATGTTGTGGGCCTTGTTCTTCCCGCAGGTGAGGCGGGACTGCTTCCAGAAGTGTGTGAGCTGCTGGAGCAGAGGTCCGCTGGGCCGCAGGTACAACACATACTCTCTGGGCAGAGGTTCATCCAGGAAAGGGTCGTCCAAATGGGAGAACAGCCTGAGAACAGCCAGAAACAAGGGGAGGACGGGAAGAGCGGTTACTATCCAGCAGAGGGCGGTAATGAAAAGCCGCAGAGATTCAAAGCATTTTCTTTGAAGTAACGACTGCAAATGTTTATCTCCAAAATATTTATTTTCCTGTTCTGTGCTAAACAGAACGTGGATAGATGTGTTTGTGTTGCTCTCACCAGTCGCAAGCCGCCTGAACGTTTTTGCCTCCAGTCGAAACCAGAGCTTTCAACCTGCAACGGGAAACAGAACAGAGGAGGGGATCAAAGGACGATCACAGAATCAATACTCTCTCCTGTGGGACCAGATGCATTCAGAGCAGCTTGTTTCAGATCATTTATGACCTAAACTTTAATGCTTAAAGCAGAGGGTTCATGAAACTGAGCTATTCTGATTTAATAAACCTGCTTTCTTTCTTCTTAGGAAAGCATTGTGGGGGTTTTATTGTCATAAAAGTAAACGTGTTGGTTTGATTCACGAAGCTCAGTCTATGAATAAGTAATGAGCACTTATGTGCTTGAGAATATTTAGGCCAAACCATCTCCAAGTCTTGTTTAACAATTTATTTCCTCAGCTGCTTTATGTAATGCAATTTGCAAGCATGATTAATGTTTTTTGTTGTACACAAGATTCACTTTTAAATAGATTTCACTAGTGAAAGGCACAACAAGGGCCTTTGGGTGTTTTTTATATGCTTCCAGTCATCATCTTGTTGAAACTCCAGAGATCCTGGAAAAGGTTTCAACATCAAGCCACATGGAGCCTTTCAAAGCATGACATTCATACCGAGTTTCACTTGGGATCCCGATTGCTCAGTCATTTCATCAGACCAGAGGCTTTTATTTGTGACGGCTTAGGAAGAAACTAAATTAAGATATTATTCCTCACTGAAAAGAACGTAGCGTGCTTTTAGTCACTCTTTAAGCCATAAAACTTTTTTTTTAAACTTTAGATTTTGTAAAACAGAGATTCTTATGTGTTGATAATTAGACTTTTTGACAGTTAACCTCTGCAGTGTATCCTTGAATCCTGTTCACATGTTTTCCATTACCGCATCACTGAGCTTTTATTGACTGACAGCATCTCTCCGGTCACGCTCACAGGAAAGACCTGTGAGCTTAAAAGCCTCTACAAATTATTAACCCTGAATGCAATTTAAAAAAAAAAAAGTGCTATTCTTATAACTTGCCCTGCTAAGTCTTACTATTCTGGACAGATAAAACTGTTTTTATGTTTTTAATTCTTGCTTTTTTGTGCTCCTTAAAGAGGAAAAGGAGTATGCACGACCCATGTATGAACACTTTTGGTCCAAGAGGTCAGAATGGTAGTCATAGTTCTTAACTAAACCTGTTAAAAATCAACAAAAGTCTGAACACTAGGTTGGAGGTTGAATGGCCTAAATCAAAGCATATTCATACATTCGAATGGCCCAGTTAAAGTCTGGAGTTATGTCTTAACAGGCAAGATTAGAGATATACAGTATACCAATAGTTTTATTGGAAAATATTTTAATTTCTAACAGCTGTGCCTATGTGGTATGAATACTTTAGCAATAGAAAAACCAAGAGGTTCTCTTTTTTACATGAAACCTCCACACATCACAGGGAGATTCTGGTCTGTGGGTAGGATTTGCTTGTTGGTGAAGATAACACAAGGTACCAAAATGTGACTTCATGTTATCTCATCAGGAAACCGTTATCCATCGTATTTGCATCCATACATGCAAACAACCAGCAACTTTCTGTTTTGTCACACTATTGCTGCTTGCATCCACCCAAATGAGCCGCACGGGATGGCATAATTCGCTTTTCACCGTTTATTCATGATTCATATTTAGATCTTTTGCTTTGTATTCAGATATGAGCGACTGCTAAATAACCAATGACAGTGATGAAGACTGTAGCTAAACTCTAAGCCTTGTTACTCCATCTCCTTTCAGCCAGAGTTCTTTGTGCATTGTGTGAGAACAAGGCAGGGGCCCAAGCCAATAAATGGCTTATTCATTGCATCAGCAAACAAGAACACAAAACGGTTGTAATACCACAACGCTTTTAACTAAATGATAACTCTACTGTGACATAGACAGCACTGCTTTTTACCCCTCTGTGCAGACATTATGATCATCTCTAAATACCAAATTAGTTTTCTGTGCCACTGCGAAGCCTTCTGACTTCTTTTTGGAACGTGATTCAGACTCGCTGCAGCTCCTCTGTGTGTGACGGCGCCGATAGTGCTTACAGTGCCCCCGTTTGTGTTCAAACTCAATGAGCTATTTTTATATTCGTCCCACAGAGAGGGTCCTAGATACGGCGACGTCCCCGGACCCTGAGGCAGAGCGCCCTGACACATGGCAGGGTGGGATGACCGGGTCGTGAAAGATTGCCGGGTCTAAACGGTGTGCCCCCTTTACACACAACTTATGAGAACACATGCAGAGCAAAGACAAAAACCCTGAACTAGTCTACCACATCTACATACAACATTTTATCTAACTGACCCAGTTCCTGATAATACAAGCCATGGCTGGGTGGAGAAGGCTTAACACGCAGAGCCATTTGTGTGCTACAATCGTCTTATACGAAGATTCCACCTGGTACTGTGTGGAGGAGGATTTTTTTTCCCCCCGTCTTTTTTATTTCAGAAGGGGTGATGGGATTACAAGCAGATGTGACTGAGGCTTCATAAAATCCAATCCGAGCTGGAACATAGGATTGCATGCTTCTTATCTTTGTACAGAGAGACCCCTTGTGACATGAAATATTACTAAAGTTCTTATGCAGGTTTGCTGAGCAAATATACAAACATCGTGCAACACGGTGAATTTGACCTGTTCTTTTTTTAATGCTATGAAACCTTGTTGTGTATATAAACGTTAATATCGGTGGAAATATGTAGATAAATTTAACATAAAGTGTGATGCAGGAGGAAATAGACCGATAACAACATAATTAGACACAGTTCAAACCTACACGGAAAGAATAAATAAGATGTTTTCTTCTATCAGAGCAAAAGATCAGGTGCAGATTTTCACAAGCAGACTGCCAGTCACGCTGGCAGAGGATGCTGTGTAAGGGGGACACACGCTCATCTGAATGCAGACCATCAACGTCAACATAATCTTTGATGTTTTGACAGCTGCAGAAAAAGTGCATCAAGCAAAAAGATCAAAGTGACGGAGAGCAACGGCAACCAAGTTAGGACTGCCGGCTACTGCATCCTGTCGCGCCTCAGAGGCTAGACTCAACCTTCTGCCGCCACTCTGGCTTTCAGACACAGAAGATCTCAAATCTGCCATTCTTAAAACGTTCAGTCATTTCACAAAATAGTGACGCATACCCATGACTTTATGCAACTTTAAATTGTTTACTTTCCCTTATGAAGCTTCACAAAGGAGGAGAAGGAATGCATATTTGTTTAGTGGTCTAAATGACCTTGTTTCTGTAAAATTGGTTGACATGTATCTATAATTAAATCATGTATCTTTTAACACTCAGCCATGTAAATGTAAAGACTTCCCTACAAACTAGCCCTGGTCTATTTAAAGCTTATGTGAGAACCACAAACCTCAGTGTATTTGGGGGACTTCATAAACTGACACAAAACATAACTTGCCCTACATTTGTATTTAGCACCCCTTAACAAATAAATTTGTTCATTTACTTGAGGTGGAAAAGAAACGCCCAAAATCTTTCAGGATATTTTATATACATCACAAGTACTCTTGTGATATTGTCATAATTCCTTCATCCTGCAGCATTTGCATATATTTTTTATATTTTAGAAACCGCTCAGGACAAAATTTCTGCCCAAAACAAAAACAAACTATTTTTTAAAAATCAGGGTTTTAAGTACTTGATGTTGCAGCACAAGGAGAGACAACGCATTTCTCTGTTCTTGCAGAAAGTGTATGACCTTAACATACAACTGGAACTACAATGAAGTAGTTTAACTTAAAGAATTTTCATATGTGCAGATCAGTATTTAATTAAAAGTCGACGAGAGACTTTAATATGCAGATCCCAAGCACTCTCCATCCAATCTCACTCACACTCCGACCTGAGAGTTGACAAATATTTTGGTCTCTACAGTAGATTTGCAAAGCTGGTGGAGACAGACCCATAAAAGCTCACACCGAATTCAAACAGCAGTGAGTTGGAGGGGAAGTCACTGTGCTTGTTCCAGTTCACAATTAGGCGCCATTTTTTTACTCGTCTATAACATGAAATCACATCAAAAAACTCTTGATTGTAACTGTAACAAAATGTGGAAAAATTCCAGTAGGAATATTTTTCATTGAATAATGTTGTAGAAAAGTTTTCCGTAATTACCAATGACACCATTAACCAGAAAAAAACCTAAAGAAGAGATGAAGAAACTGCTCTGACTGAATGACAGTGAATACAAATGTGAAAAAATCTGGACTCATTAAATAATGACTGGACGACCAAGCAATTCACAGAAATCCTCATCAGAACTTATCCCTATTAAACTCAATTTTAATGTTTCGGATGTTTTCTGCTGGAATAAAAGAACAAACTGTCCTCCACTTCTAACTTCATCTCAGCAAACACTGAGCATGTTATTTTTAAACTGAATTTGTTTTTGAAAGCCAAACAAAGATGAAAAAGATTAAAGACTGTGCAAAAGCGAACTCTGCCCTGAGTAAGAGCTATTTCAAACTACTAATGGAAAGGTGATGTTGTCAGATTTTTTATATGTTTTTTCACATGAACCTGTGTAGCTGGAAATATCAAATATAGCCCTGCAGTTTTCTTACATATGATAAGGGCATTAGCAGTCTTTGTAGATGAACACACTGTCTTTTGCATGTTTGCTGCGGTTTGGTTTCTCACGTTTAAACATTCTTTGGGCTGTTTATTACGTCCTAGTCATTTTCCAGCCTGCTGGGCAAGCTGGAAGTGACAAACCTCCACTATGTAAACATCATGCTTTTCATGCAGACAAATTAACCATGAAAGAACAGCAGAAAAGATCAACTACATTACATGCAAATATAAACAAATGCTACACCATTGCAGCTAGTTGCTCCTAAGGGCCCCTGCCCGACTGGACTCCACCAGCGAAACAGAATTTCCTGTTTATAAGCTGACGGCAAACAGACAGCTCCAAATACTTATCACACCAGCATTGCTGGGATCTCAGTTTGCTGCCTGACACTCAACTGCACCCAAAGGAGAGCTTCCATCAGCTGAAAAAATATGCTCCACTTGCAACAGCATGTCCAGCTATACCCACAATCAGCAAGGCAAGCATTCAATGAAATGAGAATTTACTTACAGACAAAATGTTATATTTACAGTACAGATAGTAGTTGTTATTCACTCCTAATTAGGCTTCATATGCACGAGAACACCATGGGTAAACTCTACACTATACGTTTTATATGAAAAACGTATAAAGGACTCTAGATTTACACTAAATGAAGGGGAAAAAATGCAGTTTCTAATTTGTGTAGAGAACACTTTAGACTTGCTAACACATATACTTCAATTTGTGAAATATGTGAAATAACTAGCTACTCCAGGAACATTTATCCTAGATGGAATAATTTGCCTCCATCATTTAGTTGTACCACCTCGTTTCATATTTTTAAATTGTCTTTGCTCCTGTATTCAGCAAGAACAAAGTATCATTTATTTACTCCTCACATGGACATGGACACATACACTGCATCTACATGTATTGTCTTATTTTGTGTCATGAAAATAAGACAATACACCACACAACTGGTATGGTAGCACCATACCAGTTGTGTGTACAGTTTATATGTACATGTATTTTTTTATATATATATAAGCTGGCTTTAGATTAGTGGGAAGCATTGAGTATGCATGCTTGTGTTTAAATGTCTTGAATTATATTTTTGGATTTACTTATTAAGATTTGTATTAGTGTTGTTCATATTTATGCTTTATAAGGACCCTCTGCCCCTGAAAAGGAGATTATATATCTCAAGGGGTTATCTTTGAAAGTAACAAATAAAACAAATTTATTCAGCTAGCTATTAGCATATCTCTTAAAATGGTCCAAAATTCACCTACAACTTGTTAGCCTTTTTCAGAAGGTTTGTTAATCTTATGTAATTGAGAATGATAAAAATATTGTATTTTTTAATTAGGTTTTTTTTCTGTAACTAGCCAAAGTTCTAAGCTAGCATGAAGAAACTGTAGCCTAAAGTGCCTCAAAGCCGAGCTGTCTCAAACTGTACAACATTTTTGTGTTTCAAATTTAAAAGCTGAAACACGTTTTTTTTTTTTTGCTTATATTACTAAATTAGAAATTTGCTACAATAATTCACAACATTTTGATAAGTATCTGATAGTAGTCGGTATCTACATGCCTTTGTCAGTTTAAAGACTTTTTTCCAACACTGAACCTAACACTACCCTTGACTATGAATGTAACCTCCAATCATAAACCCCAAGCAAAACACAAACTACATTTAGAAGTTGTTGAATTACAGGGCTGGAATGTTATTTGCACATGCATTAACTGGAAAAGGAGAAAGACATGCTTTCCTCAGTGCAAAAAACCCAGAAGGACTACATCCATGAACAAGACAGGATCTTAGACTGTCCAGGCTTAGAGAGGTCAAAGGGTGTTGTGAGTATGCAGGAAGTGTAAATTAAATTTTCCATCACTAAGTGTAACATTAGGAGTAAATAACTGCTGTATATTTACTACCAGAGTGCAAATAATGTAAAGAAACTAGACGTAACCAGCACTATAGAAAGATTTTATATTTAAGCATTATATCTGTAATTCTAGAAAAAGACGGCAACACATCTGTCACAACTGCTGTGTAAATGTATGTAACTGTGTGTAACTCCAAACTTAGTGTGACTTTGTTGTTGTAAACATACAAGCAGTCCTTAGCTAATTTGCAATAAAAACCTTTAACTATGCTAATTTCCATGTGTAGCCACCTTCCTTTAAACAGAGCCACACATGCCATACTTTTATGCATTTATGGTAAGCTGTGCTAATTTGCTATGTTTAAATTAACCCCTAATTTTACCTATTGGTTAGTGACATATTTGATTCACAGACAAAGACCTGCTTTGGTGTTATATACTCATTCTTTTCAGCAAACCAGGAACCACAAATTGAACAAAAGTATCTCTGGACAGCTGAGGTCTTTTCTTACCATCATTTATCTTAATGATATCGATGGGAGGTTCACCAGGTCAGACAGCAAATAAGAAATTGACTCAAGTAAAGTTGCGAAGGAGAGAAAAAGGTTTAAAAGGACGCCATGGTTTTGGAAGGCTGTTTTTAGTACTCTATGACATCAGTGAAACAAGTTAAAGTGTACACAGGGCAAATTATTCACTGTGAATACTTTGTTTAAGGCCTGGTGCCAAAATCCTAATGCATCACTGAGCCCTACTCAAAGTCAAACGGCTGCTATACAGGCAGCGAAAACAGAAAGTGCTTGGGAGTTGCGGCCTTGGTTGGGTCGGCAGCCACATGCATGTTGTCTTAAGATGCACGATCAAAACCGTCTGGCATTAATTAAGGCCACAAATTAAATTTAGATTTCACACAGGTCAGTTGAAAAGTTGTATAGAAAGAGGATACACAAGGCCGGAGCCTTGACATTAGGGTTTTTGGAACATGTATTTGTCTTTTCAGCTGAAAATTCACTTTTCGCCAGATGTAGGACTGATTTAAGGAGAAAAATCACGATAGCTTACTGAGTACAGAACACCATCTCTCAGTACGACCGCAACCGACTCCTCACTGCTTCAGCCTCCCTCCAACTACCAACTCAACAGTGCTCTGAAAAAGGTCACAAGCCACTTCCGGAAATGAGCGACTTCCTCTTGGCTGTCTTGAACACAGGCTCAGAGCTTGTTTTAGTTTGCACGCAGCTGCACTATTCCTGATACGTTAATGTAGAAGTTTTTTTTGCTGTAATTCTGTCAGAGATTTGCCTACATATCAAATGATTTTACTTGATGTTACTTCGCGTGTTGTACTAAAGCGGCATTCTGGGTAGGGAAAAGATTATGAAAGTGTTCTAGGTAAGGGGAACAATGTGCTGCATTCAGCGTGCACTCTAACTTCCTCCTACACTCGCAGAAAGACTTCACAGGAGGACAGGGTGGGGAAAAAAAAAAAGAAGTTAGAGCACATAATCTCCACACAGCTACATGCGCTACGGCTCAGAAACCACGCTGGCTTTGATGTTGAGAAGTCGTTGGAGAACATGTTGCACAGGAGACATTTGTATCTGTAAAACAAATCTGACAAGAAAACAGAATAGAAGATACAAAAATGGACAGGCCACCCAGAGAGGGGGGAAGTTATCACTCCAAAAGCAACATAAAAACCAGATTATAGTTTACAAATACACCCGGGAACAGAAAATCCCACATTCTTTGTTCTGATAAAGCTAAAAATAAAGTGTTTGGTAACGAGGACCAGCGTTGGATCTTGGGGAAAAAATGGGAAGCTTGCAAGTCCGAGTACGCCATCCCAAATGTGAAGTATGTGAGTGGCAGTATCATCTTGTGAAGCTATTTTGCTCCAAGAGGAACGGAAGCACTTTACAGAATATATGGCAAAACGATGAAATATTTACAGGAAATCTCAAGAAATTCGTCAGGAAGTTAAAACTGAGGGAAAATTGGGTCTTCCAAAAATGGGCAAAGAGTGTAAACATGCCTTTAAATTAATTAAAAACTGACTCAAAGACAACAAAGTCACAATTTTGGAGAGGTCAACAAAAGGCTTGGATCTAGACACATAAAAGATGTGTGGGCTGAGCTGAAAAGGTGTGTGCAAGCCTGACTCTCTAAATCCAGTTTCATCAGAAGAAACGGGCCAAATCTCCAGCTACTTATGTTTTATAAAATGTTCCTCAGGGAAGAATATCCAAGATGTTTGTCCCAAACATACAGTTTAAAAGGCAGTTATACTAAATAACAAAGTGGAAATTACAATGTAAACTTCTGAATATAAATATTTCTTTAAAATTTTTACTCATTATTCTGGCAGTTAGCGCACAGAAATAATTTAGTTGATTTCTAACTTGCATAAAATGAAGTATATTAATAAACATGGTTTTTGATTGTGGTTTTGATACATATACCAAGAGATAATCTTGGTCTTTTGCAACTTCTCTCTTTGGCTTTAGCTAAAAAAACAAAACAAAAAAAACACAAGTGAATATATTTTTTAAAAAGTACTGGAGCAAATGAACATTGTCAAACGTCCTTAGAGTCACTATAATTGATGCAAGGTTTGTACTTAAGCAAACTGCATATGATGGGGTGGTGTAGGGATCTATAGGAGAGTGCTGGTCCTCGATGGAGCCTGAAGTTTCCTCCTCTCTCTGCCCGTTTTCTCTTTAAATACGGCAAATAAAGGCAACTAGTGCCATAAAAACGTCAAAATGAAAATTCAAAGGTGCATTACAAAGTGTTTTTAATAAACTTTTGCAACCAGTTTATTGTACCTTTCGTACAGGTTGTGTGTCATATTAAAGGTGGAAAAAGAATTCAAAAATTACTTGCCATGGATTTTAACAAGTTGTTTCTCTATAGCTTTGAATTTTAGACAATACAGATTTTAAAATTTCAAAGAACAAAGACTGAAGCCTAAATAGTCACATAAAATGTAAAGCAAAAATCATATAATAAATTAGTGGAGGTATAAGTAGTACCTGTTTTTGCTATCCATTAGGCAATCCTGAGCACATTCATTCAAAGGGAATCCATACTTCTTAAAAAAAACAAAACAAAACAAAACAAAAAAACAAAAGTTGGAGAACCAGCCCTCTGGAAAGTAAAAAGTCAACACAGATGTCCAATCTCTCTGCAGTAGGACATGTCTTGTTTACACTCACAGTTCAACACAGAGTTAGACCAATTCTCTTCATGTCTGTCTTTGGACTTTATCACTGCAGTTATCATGATGGGTTTTTTTCTTATCTGCTTCCTGCCAACTCAGAAACTGCCATCTTCGTCTCAGAGTGGCTAACCAAAATGAAGTGGGGGGTATCTGACTACATTTTACATCACATCATTTACCATTCACCCCTATTCATAGCTTCATACTAATGTGAGGGGGGAAAAGTAGGGTTATTGGGATTTTCATGACGTAGCACGTCTGAATTCGCCTTTTCACTTCCTTACAATATAAGTAAAATTAGCTTAGTCTGATCCCTAACCCTGCTTCTGTGGTTAAATGTAAGACAAATGAAGTCTTAAGGAGGTTTTTAAATTTTTTTGCAGGCTGTTTTGTCATTCCAGAAAGTGCAGTTATTTCAGCCAGTAAAACGTCTGCTTTCGCTGATATGTTTACTACAACCCAATAAAAATGCTGCCTGAATATGACGGGACTTAGCCTCAAAATCTAAACAAATACACCATCATAGCTAAAAAAAAAAATATTATTAATGGACTTTTAATATCCTGGTTTGATTCCATATAGACACTATAAAAAGGAGAAAGGGCAATGTTTACCAGGAAATACAGGACAACAAGAAGTTAAAATTAACATTAAATTAATTAACAGTAAATCTACAAGTATAGTACAGAAAAAAAAGCAAACTACAGGATGAAACATGGAACAGAAAATGGTTCACTGAAGCTTTAAAAGACGGTTTTGGACTAAACTAATAACTGACCATTTGATTTAGACGCTTTCCAGCAACACTCATGCTTTCCTGAAGCCATTTCTTCCACGTCCTACCAAACCTGTACGACAAAAATCGACAGCAACACACCGCTTCACACGTCAGTGGCGTGTTGCTGCTCATTCAGCCAGGGTCACGTCACATCTTTGCTTCCACACAATCAGGAGAGCAACAACCTTCCAGGTAGCGCCCAGCTGATTACTCAGGTCAAATCCGGATGAATCAGCACAAAAAAAAAAGAACGAAAGAAAAATGAAACATCCCCAGAATAAAACAGAGGGTCCGTTTCTTTTTGTATGTGTGTGTGTCTCTCCATGATTCACGTTCCCCACAGCCTGAAAACAAACACCCGAACACAATAAGCTTTTGTTGCCTGAAGCAGTGATGGATAGCTAATTTCCGTTACATTTCTTGTTCCTCTTCCACCAACACCGAACAGCAGAGTGGCAAAATATGAAAAGTTGTGTGTTTTACTAATGAGGAATAAAAGAAGGGAAAACATGCTACAACCGAATGAACATAAACGGTACAAAATAACACGTAGCAAATAATCTGTGAATGTCTTAATGACAAATATCTGGTTGAAATTGCAATTTTGAAAAACCTTAAATGTGGCGTTATGCTGTAGATATACATATTGACACTGCTGGTACTGATGTGTTAAAAGCTGTAAAGCAAATTCATCTTTTTGTTGCTGTCGAATAGTCAAACACTGAAAATGTTAGAAAAATCCAGTCATTATCTTGATAATTACTCATAAATCCTTTGAGAAAAACCAAAATGTAAAATATTATAACTTTTTGTACTCCAAAGAAGTGTAATAAAGACACCTAACTAAATCATTTTGTTTCACTTTAGTTAACTTTTCTTTATAACCATAACTTCTTGTTTCTCTGTTTCTTTTGACACACCCTTCGAAATGGAAAATAAAATGAAACACACCACGAAGGCAAAAATGTTCGCTATTCTAGGAAGATTTACCTGCCGAGACTTTCTGCTTCTGTGAGGCACAATAGTCGATGTGGCAACAGAGGCAGATTTGTTTTAGTCACTCTTCAAAATGGGAAAGACAAGAAACTCCGTCGTTAAAGTAAGGCAGAGGCTAGTTGACCTTACATTTCTCTGTAAGAAAGTGTGAAACACAGACACACTTATTTTGGCCACTAGCCTCCAGGCTGCGCAAGAAGCCATATTTACCTCACCACAACCTGCGGTGAAGAGGATGGTAAGACATGAAGAAAAACATAAATAGCTCTTTGTGAAAGAGCTGCAACAAGAAGCGGATTAGTGGAGGCTGACACAGAGGATAGACAACTACGCACACACACACTCCTACCTGATAACCGAACCAATTAACCTAACGAGCATTTCATTTTAAAGCACTTTGAGCACATCTTTACCTGGGGTCCTAATAATTGTTGATGGAGGAGTTCCTGCTTGCCACAACAAAAAAAAAACTTTAATTCTTTAGTTTTTGTTTCAGTTTTTGCAACCGCACTAAAACTTGCTTAACTTGCCAAATCATCAACAAACAGAAAACAAACAAGCCAGAGTCATGAGCACAAAACAACTGACAGCTTCACCGGAGTGGCAGTTCACTGGCGCGCGTTAACATTTAACAACAATTTGTTACAGAGATCAATTATTAAATCAGAGCGACAGTGGGTAGCATAGATAATGGATGTAATGGATGCAAACATACGAGTCACAGTCACTCGATGGCGTTGGACAGAAAACCATCAAATCTTTGCCAGTTTTAAAAACCTGGCATTTTAAAAAAAAAAAATGTTTTCAAAAGGTAACGGCTCGACCCGGACAAAAGAAAAGGCTGTTCAACACTTTTAACCTCACTAGGCCGAGTCGCTGCTAAAATTTCTGCCATCATTTTTTACAAAGGAAAACAGAATCTAATTACAACGTTCACAAGAGAATTGTTTCTTTGGTACCTGGGAGATCATTTTTGGGCATGTAGAAAAAAGGCCCTGTGTGGGATGGGACAGTTTCAACATGTTAGGTTAATAATTTATGTGGGAGTATCTGACAGTACTTACAATGAAAAAGGACAAAATAATAACACTTCCTGTGACAGGGAAGACATTGCACAGTGAGAGGAAGGAGAGAAATTAAAAAGAGCTCGTTCATGCTTACAATAAGATGTCATTATTTGGCAGAACAAAATTATAGCTTGGTTCGTTAAGCTGATATATAAGGTTCAATATTTAAATCTAAATGTAGTTTCGTTATTTATAGTTTTATTATTTTATCGGTTTATAATTTTTTTTTAGTTATACTTAAATCACAATTCTGCTTCTAATGGGATTTCTTCTGGTGTTTTGCATCTACTAATTGCAAACTGCAAATCATTTATTTAAAAACCATAAAACACATGCAGACCACACGTTTTCATATTCTTAGCTAATCTAGAGACTGCTGTCTGGAATCAATAATGCTTGTTTCCTGGCAACCGCTTTGCTTAAAGGATGAATGAAAAGAAGTATTGACGGGCACAACCAGGAAATACCCATAAGATCATGTTGACACTGAGAGAAAGTGAGCACAAAGCCCTCCTCAGACTACAATGAGGAAACCATGATTAATCCTTAGCCAGCCCAAGGAATAAGCAAGCCAAGCTTCTCACGCAGAACATTTTTTAATCACTTCTACCAGTTTCTACATGAGAATATTTCAGCTTTTAAATTTTTTTTTTATGTATTTAACATCTAAAACAACAATGTCTTCTTTCTTGTGGTACAAAGAAGATATTTACAGTATGATAAGTGATGTTTACATCCATAACTTGAGAGCGCAACTATATATATATTGAGAGCAACAACTTGTTATATATATATATATATATATATATATATATATACAAAAACATCAACATTATGTTCTAAATAAAACTGGATAATTTATTTGTCTATGTATGAAGAAGCTACAATGTATAAATGCTTGTTTAAAAATGATCCCAAAATGAATATTATTAAAATAGTAAATTAAGATTATATTTATTTTTCCCCTGCTGTGGGAAAACCCAGGTTGGAGACTGTTAAGCAAACACCTGATTTTAAATAGGGTCATTATGAAAGACCTCAAGGGTGTAAGTTGACAACAAGGACTCAAAGAAAAAAAGAGCCAAAGATCATCAGTGGCAAAGATGCCTAGATTTATAAAAAATTTGCAGAAGAATATGAGAAAAACTTTCACCATAATACCATAATTATGGGATACTGGTTGGTTCAACCTAGCTATAACTGCAGAACATTATTTTACTACAGTATGAATAATAGTTGTTAAATAAAAGCAATTAATTCACATGTTGCATTTTTATTTAAAATCTTTGTGTAATATTGTATTTTTACTCAAGTTTATAATCCTGTTAGAATCTCAACCGGTCGTTAAGATTAAGAAGAAAAAGAAAATGTTGCTGGTGTTAAACTGGCTGCCGGGTTATGAAGTTCTGAATTGGCTTTATACAGTCTTGGGCTGGGTCTGGATTCTTTGGTGTTGGGCAAAGAAATGCAGAATTACTTGACAATTTAACTTCTTTTATTATATTTTGAAGGTACTATATAATCAATCTTAGTAGTGCAATGCAACCTTGATATTAACATGTATCTGGTACTTTTCTCACCAATGTAAAATTAAAAACAAAAAGCTTCAACTATTTAACAACTATATCCAAAGTGCTTGAGTTTTCATATGTGTACAATTAGAAATTAACAGTTTAATTTGTACTGCCAAATTCTAGCAAACACTTTAAAACAGTTGTGAGTTGGCAACATGGACACACCAGGAACCAAGCAGCATCAGCAGAAGAGATGCTGAGAAGCAAAGTAGAGATGAATGTAAATGAAACATTTGAACAAGATACCAGAATTAGTGGGTGCCGCTTGGTTTCAGCCTGGTTGTTACTGTGAGTGTGAGACAGTGTTGTGACAGAGCAGCTGTCCACTTACGCCCTGGTCCTGGGGAAGCCCATGGACAGCAGCACGTCCAAAGTAGAGCCATGTTTGATGGTGTTGGGTCGGTTCTGGCGCTGCCTTCGCGGTGTCACTTTGGCGTACAGGTCCTCCTTCGCTGCCATAACTCACTGCCCCATCGGTACGTCAGGTCCACAGCTGCGCTAGTGTGTTTTCATTTATCAGCAGATAAAAAAAGGAGGGGAACAAAAAAGGAAGACGGAACCAATGAGCTATTTAACCCAGAGTGACTCGGTCTGGACGGAAGCACGTAAATATCACGAAACTCTGCGAGGAAACGAGCATGTTTGACTGTGAGCTGGAACGAGCTGCCTCCTCCTCCTCCGGCTGCTGCTCGCAACATGAAGTCAAAACCATCAGCAGGGGGCTCGGCCATGGGAAGTCACTCCTGCGCCCTCAGCCGTGTCCCCGACAGCGGTGAGCACATCTGGCTGCTGCCGGCCCCTCGCATCCGGTCGGCGGAGCGAAAAATCAGACACGACAGCGCAAGTTTCCCCCTCCAAATGTTGTCTTATTCATGAATGGACCCTGATGAGCGGAGCGGAGGATCGGCCGCGACCCCTTCAGTTAAAGAGACAGCACCGCAGCAGCATGCAGGAGGAGACAGGAAGTCAATTTTAAAGCCTTTAAACCGAAGGCGTATTAAACTGACGCAGTCCGCCTCCTCAGGGTCGCTGTTTGAACACATGAACAGACTGCATGTAGAGCTGCTGTGATTATTTCAGGGACGGTCCCATGATGGAGGTGAACGGTGGAAAATGCTGCTCACACTTCCTGTCTGCGAGAAAAAGTTAGACGTTACTGCGCGCATGCGTAGTGCGGGGGTATGAGAACCGTCCGTCATCCTTAGTCGTCATAGCAACGTTGGCTTTAATCTGTACATTTTTAATTTATTACTCGGTGGTAAATGTTTCACTGAAACTAGATCAACGTTTTCCCAGCATATATTATTTATTAAGAAAACGTTCCAGGAAAAACTTTATACTTTAGTTTGTCACATATACAACACTCAGTATTTGTCTTGTTTTTTTGTTTGTTTGTTTGTTTTATACATGATCAACATTATCCTTCCCAAAACCAGCGTTTAGTAATACATGATTCGGGTGACATCAGAAGGCATAATCTTGCTGATCAGAGGTTTTTGGTACATCAATTTGTGGTGTTATAGTTGTAAGTAAGCTACCATCATCATATTATTATATCAGTGATAACCAAATCCTTCTACATTTTTTTTACTTGCATTTCAGACTCAATAAACCACCTGTATATGCCAGGTGGTTTATTGAGAAAAAAAAGAAAATAAACTATAAACCAGATGACAATTTATTAACTTTTATTTTATTCAGAAACAGACAAATCAATAATTGCAAAATATCTAAAAAAAAAAAAAGAAAAAAAAAAGTTCCCCTATACAATTGACTGTTGTGTGTTGACAACCTTCAGACCACTTTCACTTTAAAACCTGGGTAGTGTTAAAGCAAAGCATATTGTAATTTCAGTTTCCAGAGTTAGAAAAAAAATGAATTATGAATGTTAAATTTAAGTGACAGCTTTAGGTTCAACCGTGATCCATATACACAAAGGTCAAAAATTAAAAGTTAAACCACAGGGCAAACTAATGAACATTTCTAACGCAACACAGATTTTGCAATTACTATTAAAATCTCTAATAAAAAGTATTGTTGCAGAAAAGTTGAGATGAAAATACAAAAACCCTAACCGCACAGCTACAGCGTTTATTAGCAGTATTAAATACCAATTGCCAGCAAGTGAGTTCAGCATGCTTTGTGAGTTTAAATAGACTCCAAGCCTTTGGTCTTTAATCAGTACTTGGTGATAGTTTAAAAGGAAAATTATTAATGGAAAAAATAATTTAGTAGCTGGAAGATAAAAAGAACACAAACAGTAGCTTTAATCAAAAAAAGAAACAAGCTGGCAGACAAAAAACAAGCAGATAAAAACCAAATTTAATCTAAAACTATGAATGTACAAAACTCTTCCTTTAAAATCTTACATGGGTGACAATGAAATCATTATCTGAGAAGAGTCAAGATGGTTCATAAAAACAGCACTGAAAGCACAAGTACAAAAAAAATAATAAAAAATTAACAAAGACAAATATTTAACAGAGGTTTCCGACTGTCGCCTGCTACACCACAAATGATGACTTCTGTTTGAACTCCCCCTGCAGAACACAGCAAAACTCAATATACTCATTTTCATCCTGTGGAAATGACTTATTTTTAAAATAAAGATGAATTTTACTTACATTATCTTCCTCACCACCACCACCAGCATACATTGATGGAGGCTGGTAGGCCGCATTTTGCTGCTTGTTGCTGAAAGTAAACAAGAAGATATGAAATAGAGGAATCAAATTAATAGATGTGTTGGAATCTGAAGCTTAGTGTAAAGGGATAAAAATAAAAAATATATATGAAATTCATGAATTGTGTAAAACTTTCTTAGAAAAAAACAACCTAAAGTCTAACTTTCATATTCCACGCCGACATGGAATATGAAACTTGGCTGCGTTATCTCACACAAATCAACTGAACGGTTTTCTTTGAAATAGGGTCAATTCATTTTCAGTGTCTTGCAAAAATATTCAGTGCCATCAACATTTTTATATTTTGTATTTTATATTTTGTAACACTGCAACAGGAAAAAATGTGATTTACTGGGATTTTAAGGTAATTGAGTTGAAGGAAAATTTTATTTTTCAAAAATGTACAAGGGAAAGAAAAGAACATTGATTTCCAAGCTGTCCGTTGTGTTCAGAGGTTTTCATGACTAATATTTTCCAACAGACCTCTCAGGCCTTAAATTGCACACACATTTATGGTATGCTGGGTCTGAATACATGTGCATACCACTCTTATTTTTTTAAAATAAATAAATGAAAAACATAGTTTCTTTACAGTTGACAATTTACAGTACTTGGCGGTGGTGTGTTCAATAAAATCCCAATGACACACATTGAAGTGTGCAGTTAGATTGTGATAGAAAGTAAAAAGTTAAATCTTTTTAACTTTTGTGCACTTTTGCAAGGCACAATGTAGAGAATAGATGCTCCTAAATGAGTATTTTAAATCCAAATTGAACTGTCATTTTTCCAAATGTTCTGATCTCCCTTGACTCTATAATTAAAACATAATAGCCTAAAAACCAGACCAGTTTAGGTAACTGGTTTGCAGTAACTCAAACTAATAATCCACTGTCTGAAAATAGAAAACAGAATAAGAAAATTCTCTTACCTTTCACTTTTCACTGCAATAGAGGGAGGAAGGGTAAAAAAGTCAATTTAGTAAAACACTTGGTAAATTATGAAAACATAAATGTATAACCTGTGTTCCTGTGTTTCACAGCCTACATCTAACATATGATAAGTTAATTACAACTGTGACAAAAAGTGCAAAATGAAAACTCAACTCTAACTTGCTAAACTAAAAAGACACTTGTGTGTTTTTGTCAGCTGCTAATTTTGTTACTTTCCATTTCTGCTTAGGATTAGGCATCTTGGGATATCCTCTTACTACTAAATAAACATAATAAACCTCTGAACACCAAAAGGTTTTGGAATACTACTGAAAACTTACAGGGAAGATATCCTTTCTTGTTGGCATACCAAAGGCCGCCTATCAAAAGGCCCAAGAACAGAAGGCCAAAGATTACCCCGGCAACAATTCCTCCGGTGTTTATGTCACCTTGAAGAAAAAATCATATTGAAAATCATAAATACATTTTTAAAAAATGAGCTAACATTTCCATATTTTGCCAAATCACTTCACTGAACTGTCTAACTCTGTCGAAGCAGAGCTACAGAGAAAGGGGAGAACTTACGGACTTCCATTTTTACACTTTTGCAGCTCTGGGAGGGACCGGCGTCGTTGCTCACCTCGCAGTAGTATTCCCCAGTGTCCATCTTGGTAACAGAAGGAAACACCTACATCCACACAAGTCATTTCATTACACAGCAAGTCCACAAACAGAATGTAAAAGATGGGCAAATGTAATGCAGCGTAATGGAGCATAGCCGACCAGCATTCCTGTTTTCGAATCCAGCTTGTAGGTGGCGTTTTTGAAGGCAACATTCTTGCTCGGGTCAGCAGGAAGGAGGGTGGTACCTTTGTACCAGTTGTATGTTGGTGGTGGAGAACTGTCAGGATCATGGCAGGTAAGGGCGACGTATGCATTTGTCGTCACTGTTTGGGGGATTCCACACTTTGGTACAGATGGCGGCACTGCGAAATACAAATAAATAAATAAAATACAAAGACAGAGATGGAGCATTTTTATATATTTTGCGCGCTCGAGTTAAAACTGATAATACTGGTAGTAATTTTCCAAATTAGCGATAATTGGTATTTTATTCATGGTATGAATAAAATTACCATGAATTTTTATTCATGGTACCTTATTGTGAGCATACCTTCTGTTCTCAGTATGTTTTTGTATAGCATCTAGAATTTTACTTTGATTCCTCTACATCTTATAAATTCGCACAATTCACTAAAATGACATGCAACTAAGTTAAAATGCGTTTTCCCTCCTTACTGGATCAGCTGTAGTTCTCAGAAACATGCAATTTCTGGATCTTTCATTCTGTCACAATTTCAAAATTGTATTTGCCATGTAAACCAAATTAGACTGGAAGAATGTTGAAGCTGTAAAAAGACTGGATTTAAGCTAAATGGGATTACTAGAGATAAAACAGACGGTTTGTACAAATTTGCATAACTCCTTGTAGTAGAACACTGCAGTTTCAAAGTTCAGAAAAATGTAATTTACTAGGTAATATTTGACACTTTGTGGGGCACACTATCAGTTATTCCTGTCTTAGAAAACATGCAAGCTCTCATTGGGGTTTAGTAATAAATGTAAAATAACTATGTTAAAGCAATGCTGTATTCTGCGTAAGAATACAGCATTAAATACAACAATAAATCAATTAATCACATGATAAATTAAAACGAGTTCAGTTTCATTTAAAGGACAATTTTGTTTACAAAGACTTCATAATTTATTGTATGTTTTTTCTGTTGTTTATTTTGGACATTTAAAATGTCTTCCAGTTCCAGTGTTAAATGTTCACTAAAAATTTAACTTGTTCCTCTTTGAGAATGTGTTCTTGCATTACTCTGCCTTTATCATTATATTGCTTGAAAATTATCTCAAAGCAACGTTATTATTGTTTATCGCAATAACTTCTGAGACAATTTATCGTCCAACAGAATTCAGCAAATACATTTGCATCAATGAACAAAACAAACACCTATCATTTTATTTAGGAACATAATTATAAATCCATTTCGATAATTGATAACTAGTTCATTTCAACAGATTTCAAACTTCTGCATATTATATTTACTCCGCCTTGTGATTATTGTCTTCTAAATTTACCAAGTGAGGAAAGGCTTGGATTGAAATTAGAAAAGGGGACAAAATTATTAGTGCCTATACAATAATAACGCTAATGTGTTGTTTCAGGAATGCTTACCCAGGACAGTCAGAGCCACCTTGGAATTCTTAGTCGGGCTACTGGAGCTGGACACATCACAAAAATATTCGCCGTTATCCTGACGAGTCACTTTGGAGAACCTCAAATTTGTGCTACTGAATATATTTACGCGATTGGCATACGGTTCTGTGGAGAAGAAGCACAATTACAGCCTTAAGAAACTAAATGCATTCATCAAAGCACTAGAGTGTAGGTCTCTTAGCTCTAATTTTAAGCTGGACTGGATCAATAAAAAATACATTCGTGTAAATTCTTTGTCTCAGTTATGAATTTAGGGATAATTTTTCATTAATTTGTGAGATATATTCTTGTAGTTATCAATAGATTAATTCTTACAGTACAGTTATTTTTACTTTAAATACATGCAATGTTCAGGATTGTGTAAACATTAAAATTAATAAGTCATAGTGGAAATTCAGTTAGTGTTGGTTTAAATTGTTGTTGTTTTTTTATTTTTATAAATTGCATGAGTAAATAGTTGAATATGACTATGTGTATGCATTGCTCACTGCAGCTGGCATTGTTAAAGTTTTCTAAATCCTACTGAGAAGTCAATCCACTTGCCTGTTATTTTTTTGTCAAACAATACATAGTGTGTTGAGCCTTTTGAGTTTACGAATCTCCACTCCATCCTGACATCTGCACCGAAGTCTGCTGTGTAGGAGCATGACATGTCCACACCTGGAAAAAAAATAAAAAATCACAACGCTAAAGCTGTGAAAGAAACAATTTGTGAAGCACAAGACTGGCTGTTTATGCTAAACCTAAGTCACTACTTTTATTATTTTCTAAAAATAATAATAATTTTAGACCCAAATACTGGTCTGAGAAAGGCCAGGGAGAAAACGAAGATTTCTGAAGTGTTAAAACAACTCTAGTCTTCTTACATAAGCAATTTTATAAACCATAAAGTCACCAAGAAGTTTACACCAAAAGGTTGTAGTCCTTAACACTGATTTTTCCAAGCGAAACATATTCAAAAAAGCTAAATTTATTGAAATAAAAGCAATCAAAAATAAAGTCAACACGGATTAAGATAACTCGGCATCAACAGATGTAATTTTTTAACATATTGCTCCAATAAATAAACAGGGCTGAGATTAAAAACAGTGTTCGTTCCAGCACAGGATTATGGGATGTTTAGCGGAAGCAGAGAAACGCTATAACAGATGTGTGTGGCGACACACACACAAAAATATCAACCCCAGTTTTCATATCAGTATATCCCTCCAAAAAATTGTCTTTTTGTTTTGTTTGAATGTCTTGTACAATCCGTTTGTCCTACTGCTGCTGTGACCTAAATCAGCATAAAAACATCAGCAGACTGGCTGTTTGCCATCAGTTCACCACAGATCCAATGCAAACTAAGCAATTAACAACATGAGGTTTGGGCTGCTGCTTTTTATAAGTTACAACAGGAAACTGCTTTGTGTCCCTGTGTTGGTGGTGGGAGGTATTGGGTTTCGGGTAGAAAAGACCAACTATGTGTATGCATTGCTCACTGAAGCTGGTCTGTATTTTATACTATCAAAATCAAGAAATAATGTCAAACATTGTTTAAATGCAGCAATGAACTGAACATTATTGCTGAGTTTAGCATCAAGTCAAACAAAACTTGCTATGTGGTCGTAAAAGGCGACCACATGGAGATTTTGTCACTTTTAAAGCGGCAGTAACATGATGCAGTCATGTAATCAGTGTATTCACAAATATATTTAGGCTCACCTTCATTTTCTTTTACTCTCAGAGTTGGAGGTGAAGTTGTGACATCAAAACTGCTTCCACCTAAGCAGAAAAAGGTAAAATGATATTTAAAAAATATTACATTTAACATACACCAAAATGCAGACATGTGAGCAGAAAGACTCACTAAAAGGGTGATTTATTAAAATTTCTTTTTTTAGTTTAAGTTGAGTAAGGTGGCATGAAATAGAACTAAAATTCATAAAGTAACACCACAATAATAAACACCATCAGGTGGCAGTGTGATTGGACAAACTCAGTTATAGTCCTGAATTCCCATCATCTGAGGTCAGCGTTATGCTTGACAAGGCCTTAAAAAAAATGCAGCTATTTATGGAGAAAGGAGGAGAAAACTAGGGCAGAAAATGAATAGTGATAAAAACTGTAATTTTGTTATGCTGTTTAAATAAAACATACAATTGTATGTTTTATTTGTATACAAGTACATACGACACATTGTATCTTATGTAATACAAATATTTTGAAAAAGCAACAAATGCGATGTAAAGTGCAGAAATGCCTCCCTTTAAAGTTATTCAACACTATTCTATGTACTAAATGACAGACATTAATATATTTAACGAATATATGAATATGAATCCTTATAAATTAAAAAAAATCTAAAAAATTGCAAGCAATACATTTTCTCTGGACAGTCATTGCAATGTTAAAAACTCAACTGTGACTCAACACTCCCTTTCCAAATGTTGTTACAGTTGCAAACAATGCAATGAGGATGAAAGATCACACCCATGTACTTTTGGAGCATGCTCTGTGGCTGCCACGCTCCACCGGAAGAGAGAGAAAAAAAAATCCCGTCATTCCTTTGAGCTGAGCGACAAGCTTTCGGTGAAACCGTCAGCTGCCTGGGTGAAACTGGCTCGGTTCAGGCACGGATCTACTTCCAAGACAGCCAAATTATTAATACTGATTGTCTGTCCTGCATCACTTTACGTTATATTAATACTATTACTTTAGAAAAGATCTTAAACATGTTCCAACTTCTTCACTGCATCATGAAGCGCTCAGCTGAAGCTGAGTACTGCAGGACTCATTTACTTATTAACCAGGTGCAAATTCATGCTGCTCTTCTCAAAGGAAAGGTATTAGGAGAACAATTACAAATTAATCCACATCCTGGATGTAGTATTTTGAATGTTACATCATGGATTTGCTATTGCTGGCATTTCAACGGCAGACATCTTGGAAGCCTGCAGGCGCTCCTCACAGGAAGCCTCGACTGAGATAATCGCACAGTCATAGTTTTGGTTTAGGGAGATAACGCTCCAAATAGAAACGACAGCAGCTCTCCCCCGCTTCCTTGTTTGTACAACTTGTGAGTTTCAGTGTGGGGACAATCTGTGACTTTCAAAATAAAGCACAAAGAGTACATTCAGGGCAGAGAGCAACCTAAAAGGCAGACATGATGAAATGGATTTAATAAGAGGCATTCAATCCTTCAATAGAGCAGACTTAAGGTCACTGGGTTTCAGCTCCAGACATACTTGATCCAATCAAGTATGTCTGATTCAATCAGTCCTGTGAATTAGCAGGACACTCATTTTAGTGTTGCAACAACAAACCACCTCGCGGCTCTGCCCTATTTTTAATAATAATTCATTGATCACATGAGTTGTAGAGGCTGCATGGCATGACAGTTCCTGGGCAGCTTGGGGAAAATTTGATTTAAGATTTATGAGAATAAATTGTGACATCACTGCAAAAAAAGATACACTTTACAAGAAATGTATATTTTTAAATGATGGAAGTTCCCCAATCTTTCAGAGTCCAGCGAACAAAATAACCAGTAAAAGAGAGATGTTACCTTGACTATCAGCTGACGATACCAGAAATAATATACAAAATAATATCAAATTCCAGAATATTCTCTCTCTCTCTCTCGTGCCGTTTTTGTAATTTTCTTTTACATTTACATCATAAATAAACACGAGAATTCAGTTATTTTATTTGCTAGTGAATTTTCCACTCATTCATGTCATTTTGGTGAAAGTTGTCAGAATACTAAGAGAATCTCATGACCAAATATTTGTTCTCTGGCAATTAAAGGTAGAGTCCCAAAACCCTCAAGTTTGAGAACATGTGTAAAGAATTAAATATCTTGTTATATTAACAATATGTCATTGTAAAAATATAAATTTTTAATCTATATTATTACTGTAATTTTCTATTAAATTAGTTTAGTCTACAAATGGTGTAATGCTTGATATTACCATAAAGTCATTACAGTATTCATAAATATATTATTCTAATTTTTTTTATTATGTTTAGGCTACTACTATATCATTTTATTTTTTACACTTACATTTATTATTACCATCATCTTTAATACTGTTGTCTTTATCATCCAAAATATTTTCAAAGTCATTTTTTATTTTTTACCAATTATGTGATTATGATCTTGTATATTTTTCTTCATCCCCAACTTAATTTTTAATTTTTTTCCCCAATGTTGTTTAGGTTGTCATTTTAATTAGGATTTAAATTTTTACTTTTATCATCATAAACATGTTTTTCGATACTTTTTTTATTGAATTGCTTGATATTTGATAGCAACCGCCTCCACAACTCAAATACATTTTTTAAAACTTCTTTTAAATTCTAATTTGTTTGCATTTATCTTATCTTCTTATACTAATTTTTACATCCATTTCTTCAATTTGTAATTTGATTATGATACCAGTTATCAGTTTTGAATCGTGTTTTTTTGTTCGTTTGTTTGTTTGATCAACTTTGCAACAAAACAAAAAGAAGAAAAAAAAGAAAGCACTGTTTCGCGTTCGCCCATACATCTCAATAAGGGCGTTGGTTGTACACTTTCCAGAAATTGTTATTGGTACAAACAACTCACTGTTATATTAAAGAGCATCCGTTTTTGGAATATACATTTCAACTTCCCATCTACATAAATAAATAAAAAATACACTCAATGAAAGTAAAGAAAACAAAAACTGGAACTTTTTAGTACAGCCGGCCAAGCTTTCGCTACTCTTTGTGTATTGTAGTAATACAGACAAGTTAGGGCCATCGCTTCACAATAAAACTTATTAACCCTCGACTAACTTTAAACCAGAAAAAGGCTGAAAGCAACTCACCTGTCGCGGCGCACATAAACAAAAGCAGCGAAACGAGGCGCCCCATGTTTCTTCGCTGTTTTCTTTCACACACTCGGTCCTCTCCCGTATTTCTGCCTAAAATATGAAGATAAAGTTCCACAAAATAATCTTCACGTCGAGTAAATAGCGTAGTTTCGCTCTTTTGCTGCTTCTTTTCCAAGAACTTCACCAGCTCGAGCTGCTTGCCTCTCACCTGTAAGGTTCCTACCTAAGGTGACAACAAGAGCGGCTCACTTCCGGGTTATCAGAGCTCAACAGGTGACGTGACGACAGAGTGGAAAAACAGGTCGGTACTGAAACGAAGCCACCACATTTACACACGGGGGCAGGGAAAACAGAGGAGAACAGGACGAAGAAGAAGAGGAAGAAAACAGAATCCTGTTTGAATTGTCCAGCTGCGTGGCGTGGGGGTTTCACTTCCACTGAATTTTCTGTTTGTGTGTTGAAGGTGTGTAGCTTCCTTCCTTCCTCCCTTTCTCATTCTTGAGACGATAAAGGTTATTATTCTTTTTGTGAGGTTTCCCCCCTTCCAAAGTGATGTTTGATCCCACATGTGCACTGTTTGTGTCCACTAACATGTGGTGAAGGGTTTGTATTTGCATAACCTAGACATGACTTCTTCCATTAAGAGTTAAACATTTCACAATACAGCAGTGTCAGCTGAACACTGCTCAATCTCATGGACTCCCTTTATAATTCTGAATTGCAACAATTTATTCTAAACTGAGCTAATTTTAAGAATTGTGCAACAATTTAACAGCTGTTTTCCAGAAACTGGTAAATGCTACTACAATTAAAGCTCATACTAACCTTCTGTAAACATTGCCAACCACTCCTTGTGAGTTTGAAAAGAATATTTTTATGAATTTTGTCAGTGTCATTTATGTTTTTTGTACTTCTGGATCTAGTTGAGATCAACGCCTTGTTTCTCTCTGTTATGGATTCTGTCTTTTCTTCTATCTCTTTTAGCCTCTTTTATCTACTTACACTCTGCAGCTTACATAACCATGTTTATGTATGACTGCCATCGATTGGTACAAAGGTAAGTGGTGAACTGTTAGAGGTTAAAACATAAGAAAAAGTTATGCCATGTAATGTAACTTTCAGAATAATACAACATGGCACTTTTCAGGGAACACAAAGTAGGTTAGCAATGTTCAGCTGTTGAACTGTTGTCTGACGAAAAGTAGCGCTTCTACAAAAATGCCAAGAAAAAGGCAATTAACAATAGAAGAGAGGCAGACCATCATACCACTTAAAATGTTGGCTTTTCCTACAAAGAAATGGCAAAGAAAGTCAAGAGGTCATTGAGTTCCCTTCACTGTTAAAAAGCCAATTCTGAACCAGGGGACAAGTTTCTGAGAAATTAAGTTTCTGAATACACTGAAGTTTGTTGTGATGCGACAAAATGCGTAAGAGGGTGTGAATGCTTTTCAAGTTCCTTTTGTTTACAGGGAAGCGAAAGAGTCTGATAAACATCGTGGAATCCAGTGTGAGATATCTGAGGTGTGATGCGAAGGGAAGAAACCAGAGAGCAAACTCCTCAAACCTGAATAGCAGCTTATTTGATAGACATGAATGTTTAAGCAGCACTCTGAGGGTTGCTTCATTCGTAATGCAGAGGCTGGCTAAATGTTTAACTACACGTGTAGTGCATATGTAAGTAGTTCTGCTCTTTCCTCTTTTTCAAGACAATCATCTGTACCTAAGAGCTACTGTGCTCAAATCTCTCTAGATTATCCAGAGTCCTGGGTATTTTCCTATACTATCCTGTCTTTACCTACAAGTTTGCAGGAATAAGGTTTGGGCAAAAAGATGACCGTATAGGAAGGTTGATTTTGTGTATTTTGATTTGTTTCTGTGCTAAATTGGCCACATGATGTCCTGTCCTATCTTACTTTCTCTTAAACTTCCCCAAGTATTTAAAGGAGTTTGTAATTGCAACAATGTTTGCTACAAGAGTCTTTGGGGAAAAAAGACAACAGACCCACCACCACCAAGTGGACGGCTGTGTTTTTCCACATCCTCATTGTTTCAGTCATGTTTGTTGAAAAAATCTTAACTTTTCTTTTATTTGGCCAAAGCACACAAATCCACTGAAGTCTTTTTTAAAAAAAAAATCAAATTATAAATTATGTTTGTAAACAGATAGAAAAGGTTTCATGTCAGCATCACTCTCAGTAGTTTGTATGGCAGCACATTTTGCTGCAGTCATGGATTAGTAGTTGGGATTTTCTGAAATTATTTTAATCGGGTAAACAATCCATTTAAAATATGCTAGTTACATTCATTTTTTAATGAACTTTTCTATCTCATGTTTACAATAATTCCTGTTTACAAATAGATTGAATTTCTAGGAAAAAAATACAAAAAATACGTGTCCCCCGTTTGTTCACAGGATTATAAAGCAATCAGTAACAGATTCAAATGTACTGAGATACTTTTGCAAAGCAGAGTCGGTCATTCCTCTTTTTCACTTCAGTTTATTGTCAGTATACAGTTCATAGTACAATAGTGCTTTTCAGTGCATTGATATGATTGTGCTTTTGCTACACACCACCTATTTAACTATATACATGAGTAAAAACACTTTACATTATTAGTTCCTCTTAAATGAAATAACTGCTAATTAAACTCGTAGCATCTAAGTTGCATTCAACAAGCCTTGGCCGAACATGGGAGTCTCAGGCACAAATGTGAGGCAAAATAACAACCTACTTTTGGTTTTTCCTTGTAATCCCATTACAGAAGTCAACAGAACACCAGAGAGAAATTATTGCTCATGCATGCATATCTGTGCTCCACCACTAAAAGCCTCTGAAGTTCAGTTTGGATCTCCATCAGTGTTCTTTGTAGCCCTATTTCGATTCCTATCGACAAACAACTGCACCCTCCCGGCTGCTTGACCTGCGTGGCTTGAGGTCACCACGGTCTGCCCTTGGTGTTTGACAGCCAGCCAAGAAGAGACACATGGGACAGATTTCCGTCAGCGGGATAAAGACGTTGCCTACCTTTAAAAGAGGTGAAACTCAGCAATAATTCATTATTGCAGCGCGCCAAGTTGCATAACTTTGGAGCTGGATAGGATTTTTAGCTGAGATATGGCATAGCTAAAGAAGTTGTCACACTTCGTTTAAAACCCCCTTATAACCGCATCGTAGATATAGATAAATATTATCTTATTAACAAGACTAGAGGCTAAAGCTTTATATCTTCCAGGTACTAACTGCAGCTAAAACTGTTTTCAGATATTAAACAGGCTGAAATTTGGGTCGTATTCATGCATTTTGCTCAGTAAAGTCTCTCAGGACCTAATAAGCCCCATCACTCTCCTACAGGTGAAAGTATTATAGAGTACAAAGAGTATGCAGCAGTTTCTGTGCTTAGTATCGAGTGTATATAATGCAGAGGATACAGCCCTATGACAAAACCAACATTCATTATACGTACATTCAGTTTGAACTATTGCACTTTGTGCATACACACAACTTGAAGAGAGTCCAGTATTCGTCGCCAAGTGATTGTGGAAGCAAGTGTTAGCATATGCAGCTGTATGGCGCCTGCTTCACAGCAGCGTAGGAAGAGTCATCAAGGTCAGCAGTAGGCCACTGCAGCTTTGTAACAGGACACTCCACGCTGAGCAGGGAAGCAGGAGCTCTGTAAAGTTTTAAAAAAGGGGGTAAAATATTAACATTTCAGAAGAATGACGGCTTCCCTTGTTTTTTTGCACGTAAAATAACAGGAAGTGCACAGCTGCAGAGAACAATGACCGTGACGGGCGGGCAGCTTACTTTTCTCCACCACTGAGGTTTTGGTGGCTGCAGCTGAGTCGCCCAGCCTGATGTTGCAGGTGAAGTTGGACTTGCCTTTGGGCAGGTTCTTGAACAGCAGGCGGCAGACGTTGCCTGGAAAGATACGGGCTTTGGCGCGGTTCTTGTAGGGGGCGTGCTGCTCCTCGTCCGGGTCGGTGGTGTCGAGGAGCCTCTCGCCCTGCGTGTATTTGCAGAAGGGTTCCGGTGACTCAGCTGGAAGTGCGTACTTGCAGTCCATCCTGAGGTTGTTCTCGGCCAAGGAGCAGTAGGACAACTGGACCACCTTCTGAGCCGACGCAAAGCCTGGTGCCAGAGGATGTTAGAAGACACGCTTTATGTCTACTTGGGAAAACATATAACGTCAGGAAAGGCACAATTTGCACATCATCTTACCAAAGAGTAACACTGTAATCAGTAGGAACATTCTCCCAAGATTCCTGGAGAAACACACCAAATAAATCATCCAAAAATCATCCAATTAAACCAGCGCAAACACACGCATAATGCTTTTCTTTTTTGCTTCAGAGTCTCTGCATCAGAGATGCTCCAAACAAATAAAGCTGACTGTGCTGTAAAGATCAGATTCAGATACAGGAGGCATGAATATCACATTTCTTGTAGCTCTGCAGAAAAAGTACAGTAACACCCATCTGATCACAAAACAGCCTCACTGTTTACGCTGCAAAGACACGGAGCTGCAAACTTCACTGGTGAGTTGCCAATATTGACGCATTCCTTTGTCTAACCTCTGTGGACGGCACAGAATGATTATTCATCTATTCACACTGAATATATTAAGAACACACACACACACACACACCCACACACAAGGCGGTCCAGCAAAATTTAATTTGACTCACACAGACCTTCTCATTAAAAGAAAAATGCTTCATTGCAGTTTGGAGCCAAACACTTTCATGCCGATGAACAGAATGAAAGAGGAGCAGCCTGTGTAGCGCACTTCGGTAGATCTGATTGACATGACTGAGTATGAATCATGCTCACCTTCTCTGATGCATTTTGAGTCCTCCTCAGTGTTCTGCAGTGTGATGCCGGGGGTAGATACAGTAGAGGTCGGCTTACAGAAGAAACGGAGGGGAGAGGGAGGGGGACAAAAAAGGGAGGAAGAGAGGGAGGAGAGGGGGAGAGAATGCTGCTCCAGTGGACTTTTGGGACATTTCAGTGCTGTATGAGGTTTGCTATTGATTTTTATTTTTTTTCGCCTCTGTTTTACCAAGGCACAGAGGATCATATGTCAATACACAAACCTTATGCTCCAAATTCACAGACTCAGGCTGCTGAATCTGAGAGACATCTGGGATGTTCTGACAAGTATTTACAGTGAGATTAAATTAGACTCAAGTGGACTCTGCTTACTTATTACATGACTTCAGCAGCATTTGGACTCTTTTTAGAGGTATACAATGAGTGTAAATAAAAATGCATTCTAATATTTTTATTTGTGAAACAAATCCATAATAATGAACTACTTTATAACAATTCCCAATTACAGACTAGAGTTTATGTTTGTAACAAGACAAATGATAAAAAACAAATGTATGCATACAAGCACAGAGTGTGACATGGTGGTGGCAGCATCATGCTGTGGTGATGCTTTTCCTAAATATTTCAGATCTGATTTGAACATAGATGAAGTTAATAAAGGGTAACCATGGAAGAAAACCTGAGACTGGGAAAAGAAATTTCACCTTCTACTAGAACAGCATCATTAAAGACACCCTAACCTTTTCAGGAGGGGCAGCCCGACTAAAAATTACTCCATCAGCTTAACAACTCATCCAAAAAACTCACAAGATAACCTAGAACTACATCTGGAGCACTGCACCCTTTCATTATGGTCAGTGTTCATGATTCAAGAAAACTGACATCCAAGGGAGCATCCCAAAGTCATAACCACTGGTGACCAACAAATATGTTTATATATATTGTCTTCAAAAACTTCTTCATACTGCAAACAAAAGAGGGCCAAAATTCCTCTACAGTGATCTAAAAGACTCTTCCAGTCACAAACACTTTAAGGTGGTTGTCTAATGACTAAGCAGTCATTAGATTTATGAAGCAATTGTGTTTTTCACATAAATAAGTTTAGGTTGGTTTGAGGAGCCAGTTCTACTTTAATAAATTAAATCATGATCTGAAAGCTTTTTGTTCTGCTTCAAGTCATCTTTTAATTTAGAAGTTGTTTGATGATCTGAAGCATTTAAGTGTGACAGAAAGGTAAATAATAATAATAATAAAAAAACTGCAATTACTAAATACTATTTTACAGCACATATGGTTGAAACATGGTAAAGGCAGCATCATGCTGTGGAGGTGCTTTTCTTAATAATAGGATGTGAGCATTTTGTCTTAGTAGTATTGTATATAAACATTCAGAGGTTGCATGTAGCTGTAAGTTGTGAGGACTGTTGACTTGAAGTAAAAAAGGTTCAAATCGTGACAGTGTGCATTTGTGCCTGGAGTTTGTGTGTCCTTCTTGTGTGTGTAGGTTCCTGCTGGGATACTCCAGTTTCCACTGACAGTCACAAAAATCTTCATGTTTAGTTAACTGCATGACTTTGTGTTGCCTGTGACTAGCAACATGTTGAAGGTGCATCCTGCCATACCAATTGGCACTAACCAATCGCACACCTGGACAAGTTTGTATATTTCCACAACCGATCACAAAAACTAAATGAAAGACAAATACTTGTATGTCATCAAACTAAGACATGAACAGAATGGATTCAAATGGGAAACAATGCCAGAAATGTCGCTTTTGTAAGAAGGATGCAATAATTTATCAAGATACAAATAAGACACTGTAACACTAAACTATTTTTGTAATTTCATGAAAACTTTTGCAAAACACAGTCAAAATACTTGTGTGTTTTTTCTCTCTCTGCCTTAATCCCACAGTTTGAGCTTTGTGGAGCCTTTCACTGACATCTATGTAATTTCAATAAAAAAACATATTAAATTTCAATGTGATGCTTCAATTGTTAACTGTGTGTTGTACGACTTTGTACTTTTGTGTTTTAATGATGTAAAGCACGTTGAACTGCCTAGTTACTAAAATGTGAAATAAACTTAACAATAATATCAAAATGTGAAATAAACTTAACAATAATATCAAATAAACTTGACTGACTGATTAAAGTTCACAAAATAAAATAACATGAGAAGTAAAATTATTATTTTAACACTGAAGCACGTTGGAAACTTATAACTGATCACCAGAGTAACACAGTAGGCTACTACTGCACAACGCCGCCACAGTGCTAGCTAGAGTAGCTTCCATGTTGGGCTTCATTACAACGAGCTAACAGATTAGCTGTTTGCTACTCTGCTAACACACATCTAGCAGAGTAGCACACATTAGCTGTTTGCTAGCAGAGTAGCACACATTAGCTGTTTGCTAGCAGAGTAGCACACATTAGCTGTTTGCTAATCTGTTAGCTCGTTGTAATGAACCCCAATAGAATCCACAGCTAAAGTGTCATAATTTACTTTCACGCTAACTGGGATTCTGCAAGGTAAGTTTAGTTTTGATCTGTGTGGCATCAGTCACCTGCCAATATGCTCTTTGAAAACATTTACCAGGGGTTTATATATTTATGGCTCCCATTTAGTGTATAAACAAGATGAACTGCACCTTCACTACAGTCCATATTGTGTAATTCACTGAGCTAAACCTACAGTATCCTCTGCATCTCCTTCACACGGCTCATCCATTTTGTCAAGGTCCTTCCTGGACAGCCGGTGAACAACTGGCCTGCTGAAGTGATCTCATGGGACACAGACAGAAGTCCGAGAGCAGCACAATCCACAGCTGTCTGTGACACTGCATGCCACTTTCTTTACGCTGTCTTTTTATGTCACGCATTAACACTTCTTCTTCTTCTTTGTTTGTTCACATGTCTTATATGGTTTGAAAATATATATATTTATTGCTGAGAAAGCAGGTTGTGGGGATTCCTGCCAAGAGTATTCAACTGGGACTCTGTGGCTGTGATCCGGGCTGCTCCACTGGCTGCTGCTGCTGCTACACTGCAGATGAAAGAAGAGCCTTCGCCTGTATTACTCACTCAATTAAACTATGCAACTGAGTGATTTGCTGCTTGCTACCCTGCTAGATGTTAATTAGATTTTACCCTTTCAGTTCAACACTGGCCAAAAATCTGTAACACATCGGAGTGAGTGGGATATCTTAGACACTGCATAGCCCACATCCTACATTTTAAACGAGAAGGGGAAAAAATGTTAACATGCTTTTGCTCAGACAGAAATTACTCCCTGTAAGGTTGGGATTCTTTCTTTTTTTTTGCAGAGGAGTCCGTGAGGAGTCACATGCTCAATATGGATGACCTGATAATTTAATAATGTTTTTAAAACGTCCAGAATTCTGAAAAAAGCTAATGAAACAACACTTAATTATTTTTTCTTCAATGGAAATGAGTCACAATCTCGATATATTCCAACAAATATATGAAAATATATGAGGAAGTGAAAAAACAAACAAACTCCAGAGAAAAAGTATGTAGAGACAACACTCGAGCGTTTGTGCGCCACCAATTTGCAAACGATGCACAATTAGAACGAACATAATGGTGCCGTTATCATAATAGAGCCGTATGTTTCCCTCTTCAGAGCAACCTGACTCTTTCCATGTTTTATTTTTCATCCTCATCACAACAAGCCTCTCCAGCTGAGTCTCTATCCGTAAACTGTCAACAAGTGCACAGCTTGAACAGTGAAACTCGCTGATGACTCTGCAACCAATAAAACAGGAGTTTCCTGATATTACACAATCACCTTGCTGCTACTGGGAAGGTTGTTGACTGCAATAGAATAGTACCTGGAAAAACATTCAGAGGCCTTTAACTTTTTCACATTTTGTCACAGTTTTATTGATATTTCAGTTCACTGACCAACACAAAGTAATACATTTTGTGAAGTTGGATGAAAATTATGCAAGATTTCATTTAGCTTTTCTTTCTTTCTGTTATATAATTTTGAAAGGCACTGGTGACTAATGTAGTCATGTCAACAGGCCTGAGCGGTGGGTCTCTGCTGCTCCTCCAGAGTTGTACTGGGATCTTGCCTGCTTGTCTGAATAAAACTCCTCTTGCTTAATCTCTGGGTTTTCTTAATTTAGGTCAGGCCTTGTTAGGTTTACAGGCAAACGATGCTCTTTCCATGTCAGATGATGGATTGAACTTTGCTCTGTGAGACGTTTAAAACTTGAGATATTGTTTTATGATCCAACCGTGTATAAACTTCACAATAACTTTCTCCCTGACATGTCTGCTTGCTCACTAATGTTCTCTAGGAAATCTTCACAGAACAGCTCCATTTATAGAGTTGGCTCATGTTTGTTAACTAGATGAAAGCATCTGATTACAGGAGGTTTTAATTAGCAGCTTCTGAGTAAAGGAGGCTAAATAAATACACATAGATTTTAGTTTCTCATCTCTTTCATGCTGTTGAGTTGGGCTGTTATATGAAATGTCAATACAATACACTGACGTTTGTGAGTATAAAGTAACAAAACTGTAAAAGCTTCAAGATATGTGAATACTTTTACAAGACTGTCTAGAATCAATTAAAAGGACTCATTTTAACACATTTACTTACAATAAGTACTTTCATTTTGTAACATTTTACATAATTCTACTTATCTTGGGGTGGATTTCCAGTCATTTAGGACAGGATAATTATAAATGTTATAAATCAAGACCAGAGAAGGATTTTGCCTTCATTTATAAACCTCAATAAATATGTTTATGATTTATGAAAGAAGGATTATAATGTATTTAGAATAAACACAAATAGTCTTCGATTCAAGAAGAAGTTTTGGTGTTACAGGAAGTCATCTTAATCCATATATAAAGAAGAGACACTTTTCTCTTTTCTTTAACACCAGATATCACCCAAGTTGAACATTTTTTTTTTCGGTTTTGTTGGTAGATGGTTCTGTTTTTGTCCTGCAGGGGGAGCTCTTGTTCTAGGCACTGATGGGATTTGAGCATCTCCAACTTCCCTAATAAATAAATGTGCTTCTTCCGCACTTATGAAAGTGACATTTAGCAGAACATTTACTAAACTGACCGTTTTTAACTACTTAAATGTTTAAAAATTTCACCTGTTATATTGAGAGTTTCGATACGCGCCAATCAAATACACTGACAAAAAAAAACCCCGTGTGATTTAGAAAATAAGTTTAAGTAAATGTATGAAATGAATACATTTTACCCCTGGCTGAAGTGTGCCTGTGTGTTTAAGCGCAGGCTCGCTGTTCAGGGCCACATACCCAGTCAGTCAGTCAGTCAGTGGATCCTGCTGGTGCTGATGCTGCGGCGCACAGCGGCGCATCAGCGCAGCAAAGCCCCACATGCCACTCGGGGACCAAACATCAGGTAAGAGCGGCGACTCTCTGCTTCTGGACAAAATCAATCAGACTCAGACTTTAGGAAACGTGTCGTGTCACGGCGGCTTTGCATGCGATGAAGGCGAGTTGCATGGCTGCCGGGGTGTTTCACCTGCAGAGGACAAACTGCGCATGGAGGGGGAGCTGTGCAGTTTGCTGCAGTGCAATGAGACCGCATAGGCGTAGTCCTGTCTGCATGTAGGCTGCAGGTAGAGCGGCACTGCCAGGCCCTTATTTGGGGGTTTCAGTGTGGCAATATGTAGGTTTGTATGTTTGCTTTTGGTGTCGCTATTCAATTATTTTCTCATAATCATATACTGCATTGCATTACGTGGTAACTTTCTCATGCTATGTCCCGTGTTAAACTTTGCCTGGCAGGACTGTGGTGTGAAGGTCTGATCGGACAGAAACCCATCGCCATGGAGCTGCATCTGCTGGTCACGGTTTGCCTCCTCTTTGGCAAAATAATGATTACTCATCAAACTCACAGTATGTCATTTTCTTTCTGTCTTTTTTTTTTTTTTTTTTAACTTAGCTTATATATTTTCAAAGGTTGATGGGTTTGCAGGCCACTGCGTTTATCCCATCAATCTAACAAAATCTGTAAAATGTAAGATAAATAATTAAAAACATATATTTTAGTGCTGTATCTGTCACAAATCAGCTTAAAATTTTAAATTCTTTGAAAGAACAAAACCAGTATTTCAACAGCTTTTTTTTTATGAGGTTATGTAATTCTCATGTCAAGCATCAAGCCTTACTCAGCAAAAATATTCAGCTGCAGCGTTATGTTTAACATGGGAGCATATAATTATTAGTAATAATGATGATATTCCCAGTTGTTTCTCCTGAATGTCACATTTTATCCTTCCTCTGTCACAATCCTTGTTTAGGTTTTGGTTTTTATTTGTGTTTACATTTTAATAATTTCCTTGTTTTGTAGGTCTTGCTTTGTTCAGTTTGTTTCTCAGCGTTCACTTCTGCTGGAAAAGCTTAGTATCTTTATTCTGGTGTTCTTGGTGCATTTGGGCTTATTTCTCTTAGATTTGTGAAAAAGTTGTGAAAAAGTATCCTTAAGAAGACACTTAGTATAAATAAAGTATGTTTAATCTACGGAATAGCTTAAAGAATCATGATGACAAAGAAACACATCATAACCACAGTGGAATGTGGTAGTGGCAGCATGGTGCTGTGGGGATCGTTTTCTTCAGCAAGAGCTGTGAATGTGGTCAGAGTTAATAGAGCAAAAGATGGAGCTAAAAAATACAACATAGCTCTTTACTCTACTTGCTTTATTCTGCCGTGATTTATGTTTAGTTTATTCTACCTCACTTTTGTGGCAAAAACTGAACCAGAATGGCTTTTTGAATAACATTAACCTTAAGGGAACATATACAGATTTATAAATTGGATTGAATGATGAGTTCAAAAAATTTTTACAAATGTAAACCACCTTTAAAAACTGTTCAAAAAGGAGCTTATTGGTAAATAATGTTGTATATGATGGGTGCCTTGAAGACCAAAAATGATATTGATGATATTAAAAATGTATAAATAATTGTACATTTAAGGATGAGAATGTGAGAAATAATCTAAGTTTATCTGGTGTCTGGAGTTTTAAATGTTTGTAGGTTGATGAGTATGAGAGAGGCAGGAAATCACAAGATGTTGCATTTTCTACCTGCTCCTTTTTGAACAGATGATGAAAACACCCACTTTTTTAGATTTAAAAAAAAAGTAATCTTGCTCGCCTCTGTTTCAGTGAGCTCTGTGTACACATATCTGTTCACGCCGCGCGGGCCCCAGATGTTTACGTGTTTGACGTACCTGGAGAGAAACGTCAGGGTGGATTGCGAGTTCCTGGCCAGCGACATGGTTCCCGGGCCCTACTGCGAGTATCGCCAGGACAGCCGGCTGGTGGGCTCCACTTACCCCAACGCCGTCATCTACGTGTCCACAGAGGACCGGAGGAGGAGCAACGTCAGCCTCGTGGCCCCCAATCTGTGCCGCCTGACCTGGGCCCCGCTGGCCGACGAGAAGCCCTACACCTACACCTGCAGGGTTTACCAGGGCAACGGCTGGAAGGAGAACAGCATGGCTGTTCATCACAGTAAGTTCTTCTTGCTTCACCTCTTCTTCTTCTTCTTCTTCTTCTCCCATCTGCAGAATCTGAACTCACACTTTTCCTCGGTTACAGGGCATCTCTTGATCTGTTCTGCAATCAGTGTCCTGTTCAAGTCGGCACCTTGGGTTTGGTCACTGGTGATGTCACTTCCTGTAGCTGTGGGGCTTCTAAGTCCATGAGCTTGCACTTTCACGTGATGTAACAGCTCAGAGGACATTTCAGGATTGTTGCTGGTTGTTAGAAGCCTCAGTGTGGGAGGTTTTGATTTTATTTTTACGTATTATTTCTGACACAGCAGAGAAGAAAACCCCCTTAAAGTAGCATTTCTTTAACAAACCTCTCTGTCACCACTCTACCTTAAACCCCCGTGTTACACAACAATAAAGCAGGGGATGAAAATAAGAGAAGATTGAATAACAATATAAAGAAATTAATCATTTTCTCTCAAGATGATAAATATTAATTACATATTAATCAGTTTTAACTTTTATGTCTGGTTATTAAATAAGTTCTATCAGATACAAATATTTTATTAATAAAATAAAAGATAATTTAGTGTTTTTTGTAATTTGTAATTTAAAGAAATGCAGATGATACTTATTTTCTCCTATAGCTATGCTTACCATAAATGTCTAATTAAAACGCCTGATGTATATTGTCATTGTTTATGTTCCTTATGTGTATAGATCTGTATAAAAAGGGAGTAGATCTATAACTTCTTGTGATAAAAAAGTCATTATAAACTGAAAGGGATTCTTTTGTTGCTTAATATTAAATGCAATATCCAAGCCTCCTGTCTGTTCAGCTAGCTGTTCTGGCTCTGAAATATCTGCTCAAACACTGCCTTTTCTGTTCGCATTAGGCCTTCGTGGGAACTTCGGTAGTTTCTCTACTCTGGACTTTGACATGAGGTTCTTCTGCTTACGATGCATCAATCCACATCCAGTGCCTTGCAAAGTACACACCCTCACATTTGTCCATGTTTTGAAATGTTACAGCCACAAACTTGAATGCATTTAGCTGAGATTTTAGCGCTTTGCAGAACCGTCTTTTGCTTCTGTCACAGCTGAGTCTTTTGGGAGTATGTCTATACCAGTTCTGGACAGCTACAGATGTTATTATTTCTAAAAGAATATCTCAAGTTCTGTTGAATAGGATGAAGAGCATCTGGGAACATGAGTTTTTGAATCTTGCTACAGAATTTAGGTCTGGACTTTAACTATTCTGTAGCAATTCATGCACATGCTTTACTCTCATTATTGCTGGAAGTTGGCTGGACCTTTGTTTTTGTCTCAAGTCTTTTTGAGCCTCTAAATGATTTTCTCTCAGGATTGCAGTGAGTTTCGGCCAGCGTTTTTGTCCCTGCTGAAGAAAAGCATCCCCGCAGCATGGCCATGCCACCACCATGTTTCACCGTGGGGATGATAATGTCAAAATGATATAGATTATTAGTTTTTCGTCACATGGAGCACATTGCTTGGAGATCAATAACAATTCAGTTTTGCAAAAGAGAGAAGTTTGGTCTCGCTGTAAAAAACACAAATTCTCCTCCACATGAGTTGTGGATTTCTGCAGCCCCTCCAGAGTTACCGTTGGATCCTTGACCGTTTTTCTGCTTAACAGTCTCCTGAAAAACCATGGCTTGGTTTATAGTTTTGCAATTATGACAAAAATGTTTCAGAAGTTCAATGCTTAGGATGTTATTTTACACACTAAACCCAATAACTTTATCTCTGACCTCTGACCTCTGACAGACAGAGCAGCTGGATTTATTCAGAGATTAAATCACACACTGTGAATGAATAAATTGGTTCCACTAGATTTATTCAGAGGCACCACAGTGAAGAAAAAAGCGTGACCTTTCAGGTCATTTTCTGTCCAAAATTGTGCACATTTTTGAGTTATGCTATCCCTGAAAAATCCTTAAAAAAAATACATAAAAGTTTGTGGTTGTTTCATAAATGTGGCAAAGATCAGGAGTGGTGAATTATTTTGCAGGGTACTGTAAGTGTTGATTTCTATTCACCCTTTAAATTAATTGGAACAAAAAGTATTTATTTATCAGTTGAAAGGCACAATTTCTGTAGTCATTTTTCTTTTCCTTGTTTCTCTGTTTATCTTGCTTTCTTACTCGGAGTTCTCTCACGTGTTAAATGTTTAAGAACTGTATTTGTGTTTCTTTTGCTGGCTGCTTGGTTTTGTTACCAAGAAAAAAAAAGTTTGTTCCTGAATTTTTCTTTTGAGCTCATCAACTCGGATTATTTATTTAACCGCTACAGGTGCAATATGTTGTACAACCAAACTGTTACTAATAAAGGTTATCCACCATCTCGTATGCACAAATATAGCAGTACTTAAATCTGTCTGTTTTCTTGAAGTCATTTCTTGTCTTATAAAAGTTAACATGTTTTAATTACACGCTCTCTTGTCTTTCCCATCTCAAAGAATCACTTATGGAACCAGACCTCTGTCATATAATACTCCAAGGAGGCAGGAAAAAATATATTTAAAAAGAAGCTAAACACATCTATCCTATGAGAATTGCAAGGTTGTTTTTTTTAATGGTCATTTGTTAAAAGCAATTGGTTTTTATTGTGAGATTTTTTTTTTCATCCGAAAAACAAAATTACACTAAAGTTTGGGATTTCTAACAATGTCAGTTTGAAGTTATGATACTTCAATATGAGATTAATTTGTTGTCAGGGCAAAATTCAAATAAATGTAGAGCATTTACCTGCCTCTCTTGTAGTTTTTAATGATTTATTTACTTAAAACAAAAAATGCCACAAAAAGCTTCCTGCTTCGTTTTAAAGTGGTGCTTCCAGTCTTTGTCCTACAGAGGGAGCTCCTGAGTCACCGAGCAGTAGAGAAAACCCAAAGAAGCATGAAGTGTCCATGTTCTAAGAGTTGAAAGCGTTAACATAAAAAGGTGTAAAAGTTGAGTGTTTATATTCATTTGTATTGCATTTTCTTTTAGTATTTAATGCCTCCGTTACAGTTGAGAAGAAATGCGTTATATTTGTTTTATTAGACATCTTTGATTACAGTGTAGATAAATTGTATTATATCATTTATCACCATCAGGATAAGGAGCATTAAATTGAACGATAGACTCATCCTCCCCATGTCCTTTTTTGTTTTATCAACATATGAAGATTTTCTTTTACTTTATATACAAACAAAATTATGACGCGTATTACTTTTATTCTGGAGCAAATACAGGACTCGGCACACATGGAAAGTGAAGGTTAGAACAATTCACAGTGGTGCCGAAACAAGACGTGTGGGCATGCACCAGTGACGCAGGTGAACTAAATTTGCGGTGCATTAAAAGAGCTACCAAAAGCAGAGATGAAGAAGTGCATCACTTCCTGTCATAATGAGAATGTTGCAGCAAAGAAAAAAAAAAAAAAAAGATGCCATGGAAATATTTTCTGCCACGAGCTCAGAGCAGAAACACTCCGAAGAGAAACTCATCTTCCAGTGCCTGGCACAGGTTCACTTACCTCAGTGGGAGACAGTCTGATGCTTTTAAACAGATTTATATTTTTGTGGACTCCAGGCTTCATAGAGGCCGATGCCCTCAGTGAACTGCATGGCTGCATCAATTTTGAACAACATAAAAGAAAAAAACAAACACAGTAATGCTGGACCAATCTGCAACACACCTTTTTATTTATTTTATTACACCATCATACCTTAAATAATGTCTTTTTAAAGTGCCTCATCTCATGCACGCTCTTTTTTTTCTCTCAGCTTTATGGTTAGAGTATCACCAAGACGCTTCCTTGAATAAGAGAGTTCTATTGAAGTTGTTTTTTTTTTTCTCTCGACATGCTGCCACCCACGATGCTGTCATCTTGAATGGAGCTCCAGCCTTGAGTTATTACCAGAGGTACCAGAGCTGTCTGCAGCCACAACCTGATCTCCGCTGCTTCCTGCGCAAAGATCATGTGAACAGACAGATCAGCAGGCCGCTGCCATGCTCATCTTGTCACAAATGAATATTTACCTCAGACTCCTCTGGAGAGGTGGCGACATGATGCAACCGCATCTTTGACGCCGGGGTGTGCCAGTGCATCCGGGGATTTATATTAGTGACGATCCAATTGTCCAAAGCTCCTAATTTCCAGACTCTGTGCTCGGACCACATGGATGAATTAGCCCAAACCCGGCTTGGTGAGGAGCTCGCTCCAGGTAGTCGCTCCTGTTTTATGGAGAAACCATTACTGAAAAGGTTTATTTCATTTACACAGGAATAACGAGGCTAATCTGCATCAGTCGTCATATACATCACAACATAGGTCATCTTCCACTAAATGTAGATAGCCTGTTTATAAAATCACTTGTAATTTTTTTTCATGAGTCGATCAGGAGGATAAGAGGCGCTGAGGCGCAGCGGGAATCATCTCTGCCATAAGATCAATTATGCGGAACAAATCCGTTAAATGGTGAGTTGTTTTACAGAGCAACATGTTTACCATAGGAGACACAAGTAAGAGTTTGGAGCTTTGAACCTGTATTTTATTGGGGTTTTGTGCAATAGACCAACATTAAGCAGCACATATTAGTGAAGTGGAACAATTATTCATGCAAACCATAAATCTGGCCCCCTAAAAAATGAAAGAGTGGCAAGAAGAAAGAAATCCATTTATTAGGTGCCACATTTAAGCCACCTGGAGGAGAACTGGAAACTGGAAGAAGGTGTTCTGGTCAGATGAGACCAAAATCTAACCAAAAATGTAACACCTTGTTCACCACAGCAGGGAAGCCGGTAAAGGCTAACGGAGGATATAAAATGCTGGTCAATCATGGAGGAAAACAAAAGACCAAACAGTGGTGTGGAGGTTCGCCCTCCAACAGGATAACAACTCAAAACACACAACCAGAGCTACACCGGGATGTTTAAGATCACACTATATTTATGTGCTAAAATAGCTCAAAGTCCAGACCACTTTTAGCTTGCAGCAGGATGTAGCAGTTAATGTCGGTAAAGTTCTCCACCTTTTCTGCCTGAGCTTGAAGCATTCTGCGGAGAAGAATGATGTTAGAGCTCATAGTTTAACGTTTTTATTCAGTTCTAAGTTTAAATTTTGATTTACGTTGTGCTGCTGCTGTTTCCAGGTAGATAAATCAGTCGTTTAATAATCAGGTGCTTTATTTTGCTCAGTATATTTGCACCAGATTAAGCTGGCTTCCTAAGGTGGAGGTACTCTACCCAGACACACACCTACAGCCCTGGCCTGCAGAAGCTGCAGCGTGGCGTCATTTCAAACAGGAAACGAACCTGCTATCACAGAAACCATCAAGTTTCCCACGTCTTACAAAAGACAAAGTGAGAATAGATGTGTGACCTGATTTCCTCCCCGTTTTCCATTTGATCTTCAGAAGAAAATTAGACCTGAATTCTTCTGAAACTAAACAATTATCTAATTCTGACGATATATTGCTGTCTTTACAAGATGACGAATGTACTTACCTTCTTACCTGCGACTGAAATCATCTTTGAGATGAGTAAAAGGGGGAATGTAGTTATTATTAATAACATTTAAAAGCAAAATAAATGATAGCAGTGCACAGTAAGCTTAGCTAAAAGATTACACAGAGAACAAAAATGAGAAAAGATGAACTCTTTTCGTACAACGTCAAATTATCAACGTGATATGAAAATCCTGAACCTTCACTCGTTTCATTACACAAAATCAACAAAACCTTTTTAAAGATAGAGTTCAGTTTTATTCCTCCTTTTTTTGGAAACTAAGGTTTTGTTGGTTAGTGACTAGCTTACCTGCAGCATGAACTCCAGCATCAGCAGGGCATCACCTGAATCAAATGAATGGTTCGACACCAGGCCTCTGCAGAGCTGAATGACTGGGAGCTGTTGAGTGAATTCAGCCAACAACATTCAAATTCAAAAATACTTTATTAATCCCAAAGGGAAATTAAATGTTGTTGAAGCTCATCTATTCAGATTCTTCAAAGAGTTATTGAAGATGTTGATAACTGTTGGCAGGAAAGACTGTTGTAGCGGTCTGTGTTACAGCGAATCTGAAGAAGCCTCTGACTGAAGATACTCTGTTTTCTCAAGATAGTCTCATGAAGAGGTTGATCAAGGTTGTCCATAACTTTCTTGATGTTGCGTAATGATCTCCAGAAGTTCTATAGCTGTCCAAAGAACTATCAGGAACCTTGAAGGGTCTTAGCTTCCTCAAGAAGTCCAATCTCCTCTTATAGACGATTGTTCGCTTTACCGTCACTATGACTTAGAGTGCTTTAGATGAGATGCCAGAGAAAGTGCTGGACTGACCTGAATTTTGACAAGATAATTAGCTCTCTACGTTGTGTGAAATATGCCTTTTTACCCCTCTAGATGTTGGGAAAATGAGCAGGAAAGAAACTGTTTCATTACATGTTGTTACATTTAGAAGAATGGTTTATTATACTGGACTGTTCTGATATCAAACCTCCTGACCTACTAGCAAAAATCCTAAAGCCACTTACTCTTCATCTTCTTTTCCAGTGAGTTAGCCAGAAATGCCAGCACATTTGTCAGTCACATCACCACTATTGAACATTTTGCCCCAAGGCAACTGCTGCTTGAATAAGAAACCTTCAAACCTTAGCATCCACAGAGGAGTCAGGCGCTATGAAGGCCTCTCGGTATGACTCAGAGGAAGCGCTTGCCTGGTCAACATGACACTTCACAGCAGTACAATATGGGGGCTGCAGCCAATACAGTCATACCACCAGATAAAAACAACAGGATTTTATTACTTCCAGCCTTCCTGCAACTACTTCTGTCGCTTCTAATGCGTTCAATAAGGTACAACACTATGAATCAACAATGGACAAGAAAATGAATCAATAATCAGGACTGAGTAGTAGTAGAGTCTTTGCTTGATTGTGGGCTTAGTTATTTGGAAGTCAGTTCTGTGGTAATACACAGCCAGACCGCACTCACAACCACAGCCATTTGAGTGAAGCAACAGTTGTCTGATTGCAACAGCAGGAAAAAGTCACAGTCCGACTTTTCCCCTGTCACATATGAAACATGTAACATGTGAAAATCAAGTTTTATTCTATGTGGGGAACATTTTCCCACATGCGTTTCACATGGTGCAACCCAGTATAATTTCCTCATATGAAATAAGACAGAAAATGTTTCACATGTGGGACATGCAGTTTCCTCATGTGCAGCACATGCATCAGGGTGGAAAGGCTTTACACCCATGCTTTCTCTAGCATACAGTAAATCAAAGTCAAAATTTACCTTTTTTTCCCCCATTGTGGAAACTGATTCGATGGTACACCAGATTAGCCAGAAGGTCGGTGACCTACAACCTGCGCACTGAACACTGGGGGGGAAAAGAGTCATGCAGAGAGGAAGCGCATATGCAAATATCACTGTTTTTTTCTTTTGCAACAAAGCATAAAGCAACTGCATAGAATACATTTCATAAAATTTCTACACATATTTTATGTAAATTCTAGATATCTACAGATTTAAATTTCCATATTTTTCTCTCCATTTTTGACCACTTTGTACATTTAAATAAAAATAATTTCTCTGGTGGTCAGGATGTAACCACTGAACCTGCAGAGACCAGAAACGTTTAGGAAGATGGACGGGTGGATGAATTTACGAATATAACTTCAAACCTGAGAGGAAATGAAGTCTGCAAATAAAAATCTTTTCTTTCATCTTTTGTGGATGCAGTGGTGCTAACAGACCGAGCGTAAACTGCATCAAAAGTGTTGTATGATAAAGAAAGACACACAGATTTGATTTTTTCCATTTATTATCAAGAGGAGTTTAAGTACTAAAGGACATAAATACAAACTGCAATGAAGACGTTTGTAATAAAATGTTTACATTAATCGCACCCAAATAAAGCAAAGATAGCATCATGAAATCTTTCTTTACCTTGTTTTCTCATGTTTTGTTAGATGGTTTCATATTTAACAGAACTATTGATTTCAAGCCAAATTATATTTAATGTTAATATATTAATATCTATTAAAAGTTGATGGCTATAATTCTATATGCAGAATAAATATTGATAAGATGCCTCACTCAAATGTAACTTAAATCTCATCAATAAAAAAAAAACATGTAACATTATGCAACACAATAAGTCAAAAATGAGTGCAAAGTCAAAACCCGACTTATTGAGGAAAACAGCAGTAAAATCTCTTCAATACTTAAGAGGTAAAACATTTCGAGGTATGATGGTTCACATATGCATTTCTGTAGTTTAGTCTGAAATATGTAAACAACCAGGTGTGAAACATCTTTAACTATATTCCGGTTCAATTTGAAGTAAAGTTTTTAAAAATTCATAAACAAATTTGTAGAAGAGTCGATGTCTGTGAGACAGTGAAGGCACAGAGAAGCAATCGCGTTCAGGTTTACTTGAGCAACTATTTGGCACAACATTTAATCAACAATCTGTCCTTAATGATGTTAACTGAACGTTGCTGAACTTTGTCTGATTCTATGAATGCTACCTTCCCATCATAAACCATTTTTCTCACTGCGTCAGAGAGAATAAATCAAACATTTCACCTTTTCAGTCTTTTTAAAAATATCTCTTTCTTTAGATAAACACTGAAATGTTTGATTTAAAAAAAAGTGTTGAAACAAGTTTACAAAAAAAAAATCACCTTTACTTTTAAATCCAGTTTGTCTAAAATTACCTATTAACAAGAAAACCATAACTGACAAAACAACAATTATTTACTGCATAAAACATAATTACATATAAGAGAAAAAAAACATAATTACATATAAGAGAAAAACAATCGTAATTGATTGAAATATATGCAACTTCTTCAAAATATAATACATACATTATGCCATTTCTTCTGTTTCTGTAACATCATTTGTTGAAAGAAGTTTGATATAAATGAAAAACAAAAGCGACTCTAATACGATCCACCCTTTTGCACAGACAGCATAATCACATGTATTTCCACACCAGTAAAACACAAAGGGGGAATCTATCATCTATCAATATGAAATAAAGAATAAATACCTTCATTCAAAATGTACAAATGCTGGGTTAATTTCAGATATCCTGTTTTATGATGTTTTATCCTGTTTTCAAAAACTAAAACCATTAAGCTAATCATCAACTCCTCCCGACTTCTCTTCCTCATTCATAATGCTCCCTTGCCCTGTTCCATACCTGCCTTGCATTTCAGCGGCTTACGTCACCTAGATTTGATTAAATAACGCTAAACCTTTGACTTTATTTGCATCTACTAGTGTAAAATACATATTCTGCAGCACTGAGCCAATAATAATGTTACCTAATTGTTACCTGACATGATGTGCAGAAGCTCTGTCTGCGCTGGTGAAGATTTACCATTTGGTATGCCAAACTAGAGGAGGCTCTGACTTATTATTTTGAGTATTTCTGCTTATTTGACCATTCAGGAACAATTTATGGACTGCATAGAGTGAATCAGACTTTTATCTCTAGATGGTCAGGGCATTTTGAGGCACTGAAGAAAAAGAACAAGACAGTGAAATCTCAGAAAAGGCAACATAATATGTCCTTATGCAGTAGCACACTAATATTTACATCCTTCATACCGATGCGCCTGCACTGTACAAAACAGTAGTTCATACTTCACGGATATGATGATTGATGTTCTGCGAAATATGCATCATTTTCTCACATTTAGAGCCAAATGCCTAAATATCAGCAAACATGGAAAAATAAGAAACAGTGTGACGGCAGCTGGAGGGAGGAGATTATGGATTCAGAAATATTTCACTTTAATATTGTGTCTGGGCAGAATGATGTTGGGTTACATCTTCCTAACTGGTACAGAAAAGATCTTAAAGTGTCCGGTTTAACTTCATTTCTTTCGTTTTGTTATTTTCAAATTTTATTACTTTGGTATTGTGGTGATTTCCCCTAAATTTCATTGTGCTAAAACTTCTTAAATATACTCTACACACATCTGGGTCCTTAACTGTTAAAGATTTATAGGTAAATTTCACCATCATCTATTGGTCAATAAAAGCCTGCCAAGAGTTTAGTAATATGTTTTAATGTAACTTTAAATTTTTAACTTTTGTGCTATAAAGTCCCTCAATTTCCTATTGATGGGCAAATGACCTAAACCTCACTGTGGTGGTCAGAATGAAAAGTCTTCAGACTTTTTGTATGTTAAAGTAAAAAAAAAAAACTATATACGTTTTCAATTTTAACAAAGAAATATACAAAAGTCTTATTTATTGGCTTATGCAGCAAATGTCTTCCTAACAGTTCTGCATCTCATTTCATAATGGCTTTAATCTCTACAACAGGATGCTTATTGTACAGCTTTAGTCTTAAATATCATACAGTAGAGGCATGCTTTTCTTAATAATGTTATGTAGAGAAGAACAATTGCTATATTTACACATTTCCCTTGCATGCTACCATCCAAGGTGGCACTAATTCCTCCTCTTTTTCTTCCACTTACGAATCCTAACCAGACACCCAGCTGTGCGAGGTGCTCTTCACTCTTTGGGGAAATCCAGCTGCAGGGTCAAAATTAAAGTCTAGCGCCCCGCCGTCCATGAGGGTGTCATGGAGGACCGACTCCAGGTCACATTCCAACCTCTCTATGGGCATGTTGTCCAGGTCGCTGGGTAGCCGCTCCTGATGATGGCTGTGAGGGTGAACCAAGTTCAGTTCCTTGTAGCTGTTGGTGTAGCTCGCTGAAAAGTCATTAGTGTGTGCTAGATGTCCTTGCGGAGGCTGCATGCAAGTCCTCAGCCTGTTTAGTCGTTGGGGAGGCCCTGAGACAGTAGTCAGGCTAGCCAAGGGTATCATGTTGCAACTATTCAAGTCTCTTGAGGGAGAAGGACCTTGCCTATGTATAGATTGTGGGTTTACATGTAGACCTGGGTGACTCTGAGGAGGGGTAATTATTTTAATACCAGGATGACTCGCTATATGGTTGTGACTGTTGTAAGCGGACATGAGACTACTTACTCTTCCAGTGTCAGACACCCTTATGTCACTGGAAGGCATTATGTCTCTACTGGAGCCTGCGTCAGCGGTCAGTAGCTCTTTGAGGAGTCCGGCTGGACAGATGTACTGGTTCTCATAACCTCCAAATCCAGGCTTGTTCTCTGGAAGTGTCTGCATGGGAACAGGCGACAGAGAGTTCAGCCTCACCTGGCTGTACATGCACTTACTGTAGACCTGGCTCATGCCAGGAGATCCGTAGGAGCCGCTCTGAAGCCCGGCGTTGTTCGGGGAACGTGGTGAGTCTGAGCCGTGCTGGGGGGCTTTAGGAGACAGCAGGTGGAGGTTATCCAGCAAACTCTCCATGACCCTTTCTGAGCCGTGTTGGCCCATGGATCCAGACACCTCAGAGAGGCTGGGAAGGCTGGAGGTTATCTTGGTCCCAGATGTGGCGGGGAACAGCATGAGTCCGTCAGAATCCACGATATCCTCCTGCTCAGAAGGAAACGGAGAACGGCGTCCACTCAGAGTGCTGGCGTCGGAGCTGGTGCGGGTTCTGAAAGAGCTCCAGGCTTCAAAGTCCTCGTTGTTGTGGGACTTTGGGCTTCCCAGCCAGTTAGAGTACTGGGAGCCTGGGCTGCTTCCTTCCCCCTCCACGCTTTCCTGCAAAGACATCTGAGGACAGAAAAACTCATGAAAACCTCCCACAGGCCGTCTTAATAACGGAGTTTTGCTGTTTGTCAAAAACCTCATACCTTTTTCTTTGTGGCTCTTCCTTTACTCTTGATAAATTTATTGTTGTTGTCCATGGAGACGGCTCTGCGTCGAGGCGACTTTCCGTTCTTTCCTCCTTCAGGATTCAGCATCCACCAGGAGCTTTTCCCCGTCCCTTCATTCTGTATGCGCACGAAGCGGCTGTGCAGCGACAGGTTGTGTCGGATGGAGTTCTGGGCAGAAAAAATACGAGGAACAAATCAAGCTCAGAAAAATTATTGACTGATGTAAAGAAATTTATATTTAGTTTTTGGTCAAAGAGTGACAAACTGCCTGTCTAAATGACGTATTTATTTTCTTTGGAGGATGATAAAGAATTTTGAAGTGCCTGCTGCTGCAACGTGCAACACAAATAAAATTTGTCATAAAAAAGGAGACGTTGGTAGAAGCCATGATGGTCGAAGCAAAAAAGAACAAAAATCAACGTAACACTGAACGACAACAGACTGCTGATTCACAGCTAAAGAAAATCATTTCCTCCGTATGATGCTGACATTTCTATATGTTAAGTTTGATATGAAGTAATACATTTTTGCTGCACATTTTAAGCAAGCTTAAAAATGCATCAGAGCACCTTCATCAATATGTTTGCTCTGCCCAGAATTAGCCTGAGGCAATTTGCAAAAGACATCTTATGACTTTTTTTCAACAATGATTTTCTCCCTATACTGCTCTGCACGTCTACTCATGACTTTCATCAATTTTGTGACTTCCAACAGCAAATTGGTTGCACTGGATTTCATTAAGGAGTAAATTGGCTTAATACAAATGCACACCACACGTTTCTGATTTTTGACAATAAAACATTTTGAACTGATGTCTTTTCCCCTCCCGTTTCATAATTATGAGCTACTTCCGATGGTTTAATCATATGTTTGTTTTGCATGTCTTATCCCTCACTTATGTCTTCTGAAATAAACTGAAAAAGGAAGCTAATTTTAAACTTAGAATACAAATCATATATCATATTTGTCAAACTTTGATAGGTAAAGCACGAATTCGGACTAGTTTGGAACAACTATGTCTCTATCTTTGTATGTGGTCACATTTGTCTTTGTCAGAGCATCTACACAGCTAAAGCCAACATTCAAATCCTTTTCTTTAATGTTATGTTAGGAGCCCTAAAAATGACTCAGATGATCCTCCTGTGGCAAAACTCAGTAAGTTGAAAGAGTGAAAGACAAGCAGCCCAGCCCTCTGTAGACAAAATAGGGTCCCGTTATGAAATCTTGACGCTCTGGACGGTGGGTGTAATGAAAGACTAACATACAACACAACATGTACCAGCAGGGAATTTCCCCTAAATAACCATGTGAGCCTTTAGTAAAGCCAGATGTCCTCAACCACAGCATTCAACAGGGATGCAAAAAGAATGGAGACAAAGTTGAATCTACAGGCGGATTATTTGAATCTTGGTCCTACACAAGGTCTTAGTCGACTAAATGACCCACATCTGCTGATTAAAAAAAAAAAAAAAAAAAAACGTTGCAAATTATGTGTTTGCAAAATATCAAAACTTTGTTTAAACATTGTTAAATTCAGACTAATCCCCATAGAACGGAGTTCAACGTCAACCTACACATTCACCTAAAGAGGATTAGGCACAATGGGGATTTCTACAGAGTAAGGAGAGGTTACAGAGTTCGCAGCAACGATGGTGAGGGAGGGTGAAAAAGACACAGAATGTTTTCAGCCTGCAGAAGTGGGGTCACTGAGTTCGTTGTGCTGAACATGAGCTCCTCGGCCCTGCGCTGACTGAGACATGCAAACAGGTTGCATGGAAAAGCCGCAGAAAGGAGGAGAGTAGTCCGAAGTGTGGCCCGTTGACCTGTTTTGTGACTCACCGTGACGGCCCCGACGACCCCACCCCTTCTCTTCCACTGACTCCTTTTTTAAAAATAAGGCTTCCTGTGTCAGAGGACATCCTGCACATGGAGGCTGATCGCACACCAAAGGTGGAGTTCTCACTTTCTGCACGGCCACAAAATGCAGAGCTAATTCTGACGTTTGTTCGTTCTATTCGTGACCTTTTCTCCATATTTCTCCCCTTTTTAGATGATCTCAATCTGTAACTGAAGACAGGAAATGAGTCATTATTGGAGAACCTGAGATCTCAGCAGTTTGCAGCACAAAGTTAGTCTGCACACTGACTTTTATTCCATCAACCAGGAGGCATGTCTTGCTGAACCAGGGCTGAGATCTGTGGCCCCGGTAGATCATGGGCTGCATGACTGCACACCTCAGAGGGGCTCCCTTGGCCAAGGATAATCCTCGTCCTTGACAGACCTCACCTCAGCCCTTTGAGAACAAAAGATATCCTCACTGCTCCACTAATTCAGGAGCGTCGCACACAAATTATGAAAGCCTGACATGAGGTGGCCTGTTTTAGTGTTGCTACACATTTCTCTAATCATGTGGGCCTAATTTTTAATGGACTTTGAGATATGCACAGTTCCCAGAGCGGAATATTTACCTGAATGTAAGCCAAGTTTGTCTGATTAAAGCCTTAAATTCCAACCTGATTTATTTAGACTTTATGTGATAGACCAACAGGAAGCAAAGGAAAAAGGACACCCAGTTTGAATATTTTTCCAACAAATTAATATCTGAAAAGTGCGGTCTCCATATATGTTCCTGCCTCCTTTACTCTATTTACCCTTAAATAAAAAAATGTGCAACCAACTTATGTTTCAAAGCATGTCATAGACACAACTAGAAGGAAGAAGTCACCATGGTGACGTGAGGCCAAAATGTAACGTTTTACAAATACAAAATGGGACTCGTGCTAAAATATTAAAACTGCACATCAGATTTAAATCCCCATCACAACTATAAAACACGGTGGAGGCAGAATGATGCTGTAGAGATGCTTTTCTTGAGTAGGGGCAAATGGTTTGAGTTGAAGGGAAGTTGGATGGAGAAAACTGTTGGGCAATCTTGGGAAAAGACTCATTAGAGGCTTCAGAGGAGAAAGATTCACTCTAAACCAGGACAACAACCCTACAAAGGCCCAGTGGTTTGGATCCACGTACATTTATGTATTATAATGATCCAGTCAAAGTCCAGCCCTATTCCCAATTTACAACTCAGGATAACATGTAAAGCACTGCAGGTCTTACTTACTTGCCTCAGTTATGGTCTTAGTTCTTGATTCTCCAACAGGACAACTTTACAAAAATACTTAGCCGAAGTCCAGCCCCATTTCCAATTAAAAATCTGTGCCAAGATATGTTTTCTATTGACATGCTCTCTTTAGAAACTGTCCAAAGTTCAGTTATTATTGTAATTCTCCAGTTGTGCAAACTACACAAAGGAGTTTCGGCTTCAGCAAAAGGTGGCGATAGAAAGTGTTCAGATAGTGGGGGGATAAATACAAATTTATTCCATATTTTCATATTTTTATTTGGATATAAATAATTTCAAACTATTTTTTGATTTTTATTTTAAATTTCAGTCCAGAGCTCTTTCACCCCGAAGCAACCCAGTGACCCCTGGATCATCTGCGATCAGATATTGTCAAGTGGAGCTGCGGCGGCTGCTCCTGCATCAAAGGATTCCTCACGATGGACTTCAAAACAATCGAAGTGACACAGCTGCTGTTTCTTGTGTAGCGAAGCATGAGGCTTGCAGTAACGGTCACAGGATAAGTACACAAACAGGGCCCAGTTGCAGCAACAGGTGCAACCACAGTGAAAGTGGCCTCACTTGCAATTAATCCAAACATGCTACAGCACACCAGAACCAAACCACAGAAAAGGACAGAGGAGTTCTCAGGGGACGGACAGCTGGAGAGCTGCAGCCTCTCAAATTAGGAAGTTGGTTTTGTGTATATGATGGGGGCTTTTACTTAATTATTCATAACAACAGAAAACAGCCGAAATCTTCTGTAGCTATCTAGCTACGGAAGATAGCTAGCTAGCTATTTTCTACATAGCTAGCTATATAGCTAGCTATGTAGCTCTGGCTATTTTCTGTAGTTAGCTGTTGTTATGAATCTATACATATATAGATATACTGTAGATATATATAGACCTATTACGATAACTAATTTTGTTGGACAACAAATTTCCCCACAAGTTATTATGATAAACCATAATATTGTTGTGAGACAATTTTCAAATAATATAATAATGGTATAAAATGCAAGAAAATATTCTCAAAGATCAACACACTTTACATTCTTATGAATCTTTAACACTGGAAGGCATTTTAAGTATCCAAAGCAACAGAAACAGCAAATAAAATAAATTATGACATCACTGTAAACAAAGCAGAACTTCAAGAAAGGGCTAGTTGAGACCAAAGCACCAGACTGAAGGTTTTTGTCATCTAGTTTTTGGTAGAAAGAGAGAAAAGAAGAAAACTATAAATCATGCAAATGGGAATTATTGAGCTAGTTTTATTTTAATTTATCATGTGATTAGTTTATTTACTGCTTATTGCAACAGGCCTAGTCATATAGCTATAGATAGCTAACTAGCCAGCTATCGAGCTAAGACAAACAAACATGTAGTTGTTCCACTTCCCTTTTATCTTAAGCTCTGGCAGCTGATTGACTATCAAGCCTTTTCTTTCAATACTTTTATTGTTTTATGTCAACAATGCGTGCATCATGTACTTTCCAGTTTTTGACCAAAAACTGCCAATCATCAATTCTAGAAAATGAGGAAATGGTGAACAATTGTTCATGTTTCAAATGCAAAGGACCGGTGAATTAATGAAGTAGAGAAGTAGACTGTATTCAGAACTTATGAGTTGGTAGGGAAAATTGGGTGACTAAGATGTTAGTGATACAGTAATAATTGCCTATAACTGTAAAATTGATGCTTGACTGTGCAGAGATCTTCATTTATGGTGAAGGAATCAAGAAATTACCTAAATAGGATTGTTTGAGAACACAATATGGCCAAAAGAGCTCAAAATGTTACACAGTATGCTCCACTCGAAAGAAACTGCATGTTTCTGGAAAGGGTCAGAAAGCCATTTATTTTCTGTTACTACACTAAACTGCAATGAGATCTAAGAAATAACATCCACGACGGACGTAAATGCCCATCTTGTTATTTGTCAAAACCATCGTATTGAATCCTAATACTTGTGCGGCAACATCTGGTGCTGCTTTGCGTACCTGGACGACTTGCTGTAGCTGATGGAACGATGAATGCTGCTCTCTACCAGTTAAACAATGACCGCTCATCAGAATCGTGATCTGTTCACTTGGGTTAAGCAGAAGGAAAATGGTCCAAAGTACACATCTGAATGCCTCAAAAAGAACAAAATGATGTTTGGGCATGGCCTAGTCAAAGTCCCGGCCTAAACTGGACTGAGATGCTGTGGCATGAGCTCTTCACACTGCACATTTAGTAGTTATTTTTGTATCTTTGTCTGATATTAAAATTTGTGATCATCTAAAACATGTGACAAAAAATAAGATTTGTAGGAGAAAAAATACTTTTTTTACACCACTGCATAGTTTTGATGTGATCTTTTTTTTCATAACATAAAACAAACCCATTGGATCAAAGAAAATTTTTTATAAATCTAACTTGTAAAAAGTTGCTGTTTTGCATCAGTACTCTGTTGATTTAAGGTGGAAATGTGCTGAATCAGAGCCATCTTGTAGAATGTACCGGCCACTACAAATCTAAGGTAAATAAAAGAATAGTGAAGCACAAAACGTGACGATTACAGTGAAAGGACAAGCCACTTCCTGATACAGTCTTCCTGTGCACCCCACCCCCGTCTCTCCTCTGACCCCGGATGCGTAAGCGTGGGACCTGAATTGTCTGTTGCAAGGCGGTAAAAAAAAAAAAAGCCTGCTGAAGCGAAAGAGCACTGCAGTCCCTCGAGTTCTGACAACTCCAAGGACAAAAGCAGACTGCTTCATTAACACCAAGCATCAAAAGGAGTGACCTGTTTCCTCAGACGAATGGTCTAAAAGAACGAAGAGCTTTGTATTCTGAGTTCAACTACTGATAAAGAAGAGGCAGACAAAGGAGATCTTCTTTAAGACATGACCACAATCTTGGTAACAATGGGCAACAAAACCCAAACAACTTTTGGATCCATGCATTTCACCGACACAGTACATTTAAGGCCAAGTTTGTTTTGCTAAAAACAGAGAATACAGGAGGGGATTATTATCCAGTACAGGCTGGAGGACAATGTAAAGATCCACATACCACAGATTCCTCTGACTCACACGTGTAGACAGTGAGTTTGGTTAGGGACAATCGCCTGTGCACAACGAGTCAGCTGACTGCTCCTTTTACTCATCCCAAGTTAAACTCACTCCTCTTTAAAAGTCTTCAAGACTGAGAGCTGTTCTTATTTTTTTTTAAATCTGTTTAAGTTGTTGGTATAGTTTTGTTGGTGGGTTTAAGAAGGGTTTTATGTGATAGACCAACATAAAGTAGTGCAGAAGTAGTTTAATTATGTAGTGGAAGGGGGGAAAAAAAGTGAATCGCTTGCAAACTTTTTCTAAATGAAAATCTGCTGTGTGCATTTGTCACTTTGGTGTGAAAAAGGTGAATCTGCACCTCAGTGTCTTTTACAGCCTGCAGCAGTTTTTCCTTCCATCTATCCATTAACTCTGACTACCTTCCCCACAGCATGATGCAACCACTACCATAACTCATGGTGTAGTTGGGTGGTGCTGTCACTCATCATGTTCCTGGTGTAATTTGACCAGAGAACCTTCTCCCAAATGTTTGCTTTTTCCCCCTACAGAACTCATGGTAAACTGAAAATAAGACTTCTTATGGTTTTCTTTGGACAATGGCTGAGCTTCTGCGCTAAAAGATATTGGCCTGTCAACAACGGATTGTCCCACCTAGAGGATTTGAAGAGCGCTCCACAAACATGTAGAATACTGCTTTATATCATAACCTTGCTTCAAACGTCTCTGCACTCTACTTGCTAATTGGCTGACCTCTGAAGACAATTCAGGGTTTCCCCCAGTGTATTATAAGCCTGGCGGGCCACCAGGCTTTACTTGTGCCCCCACCAGGCAAAGCATTGCTAACTTATTTAATTAATTATTTTTTATGTTTGCATTTTTAAGATTTTATAGTTGGTGTTCAGATATTAATCTTCCAATCTTCCATTAATGCATAATTATCAAGTGATATTTTCAAGTCTCTTATCAACTTTAAACATTTCTTAACTCAAAAGCACGACGGGCCGCTGGATGAATGATTGCCCGAGTTCCCCCAACACCGGGCATAGCAACTTTTCTGGGGGAAACCTTGCAATTAGTTGCACTGGATTTTATTTATGGCTATCAGACAAAAGCGTGCCGACACCAGAAGTATGCCATAATTTTCAAGATCCTTTTTTTAATGTGTAGCTATGTATCAGTGTCTTTCCACTTCACAATGTTGCACTGCCTTTTGTTATTGCATCACATAAAATCCCAGTAAAATAAACTGAAACCTGTGGTTGTAGTGGAAATGCTATTGTTACTGGAATGTATATTCATAGAGTGAACTTGCTATGAAGGTAAATTTAAATACACGAATATTTTCCACTCAAGCAGCGCTTCAGATTTCCCTTAAACTGAAAACAGGTTTTGCTAACTTTGCAAAGCCAGTAATAGCTGCTTTCATCAGTTGTAGCTTGTTTATGTATGGGGTGTTGTTAAAAAGTGGAGCTTTTCCACTGGGCAACTCACCTCTTCCTGAATAAATACTTTCAGGCTTATCTACCATTAGTTTCCACAGCGAGTGTACGCAAATATTTGGCACCAGACAGCACAGATCTGTAGTTGAGGGGCCCTCTTGACGCCCATGTCAGATGAGAGATAAACCATTTCATAACACATTCTGCAAGCTGCCACCAAATCCATGTAGGGATTTATCCTCATACCACTGCTGCTGCTAATCCAAACCGGCATAAAAAAAAAGTTTGAGGAACTACGTATAGAAAAAAAATGCTTCGATTAAAAACAAACGGGTGCCTGTTGAACTCAAGGGTGCCACTTCCTTTTCCATCAACGTCACAGTTCGTTGAGAAAAACAGTACCAGTAAAGCGCTTAACGTCTGCTGCACGCTGAACCCGGGCACCTCACAGAGCCACCGACATCCCAGGGGAAGTCCACCACCCCCTCCACCGCCTCCCTGCCAGGTCCCTGGGGCCGTCGCTTGTGGCAAAGGTATCGTGATCGCTGAGCTGCCGCAGCAATTTTTAGAAGGAAAACAAAGAAATCTCCATGACAGGAGAGTGGGGGGGGGGGGCCACAGGAAGCTGTAAAGGCACCGGCATCGCTCTCGTCCTGCGCTCCACCCATCGCCAGTTTAGATTGGGTTAATCACAGGGGCTAAAACCTGACGCCCTCCACCCACCCTGAGGTCACTGGCTTTTCTCCATCCGCCACCACAGGGGATTCATCGGGAGACGCAGCAGGCCAGACATTTCTTTAAGTGTGTGTAAAGAAAAAGGAGGCGGAATAAAACGAGCAAATGGCCTGAAAACACGTTTGTTTTAATATGCACAGTGCCTCACAATATTGCATAATTGTGGAGTGGATATGAAGTGGATGTGTTTTCACCATTCTCTAATCTTAAAAATCTGGAAAGTGTGGCACACCAATATTTGCCCCCCCCCCCGCCCCTTTATTAAATGTGGGCTTTTATCATATCATTTAATATTTGTCAAATTTATTGTTATCCTGATAAATTCGAATTAAAATGATGTTAAATAAAAAAAACTAAACTGACTATTTTATTTTATTTTAAATAAAATACAATACAATTTTGACCATTTTTTGTACAACATGAGCATCAATAGATAACAGTAAATTAAAAAATATGATTAGATGTGCAGAATGTGCAGCTTACTGATATAAATTACCCTTCATTTAGTAAGTGGCGTCCTGAAGAAGCCCGTTTCAAAAGTTTATGTTTTTCAAAGGCAGAATGTTTACAGAGCTATGGATGCTGTGCACAGTTTCCTAAAAACGGAGCAATAAATAGATTTTTTAATCACAACTTTACCATTATCACAGTAGCACCATAAAATATTTCATAAAATTTAACCCACCTCAACCCTTTACCGTTATACACCTAATTAAAAGTGCAAAAATCAAAATTAATCTATTTATCAACAAGATTTCAGCTGTGTAGCATATTTGAAAAAATAAAAATGTTGTTTTTGGTTAACATGCAAAAGACTCTGTTGCAGTAAAAGAAAAAAAAAATTAAAATCCCAATAAAATACATGCAGATGTATGGATGAAATGTGAACGACTTCAAAGCGTATATGCAAGGCACTACACGCTCCATCTGATCCCCTTTGTTTTGTCCAGCAGTGGTGCTCATGTTTTGCCGGCTTGGAGATGTTAACACATGGCCCTGTTTTCCATCCACTCACCAGGAAATGCATCATAGTTCATTGTGGGGGGACTTTAGTGTTTTTTTAACAGGGAAGTGCAAAAATAACTATCAGCCTGTGGTTCCTAAGCCAGCTGGAATGCCAAGATTCAGGAATGCAGAGACAAAGAAAAATGTGTTGATTTGACATTAAACAGGTAGGCTGGGGGGGGGGGGTTGTTCTTGATTTAAAAAAAAAATCCCTTCCAGATTCATTCTTTTAGTTTTTAAGGGAGTGTGAAACATAATTCAAGTTAATTTTTTTTTTTAAATACAGAGGAAAACATTCTATAGACTAAGAAATTATTCACTGGTCGATAAGAGGGAAGAAAACATGCAGTAGAGATGAAGAGTAAACCACAAAGCTACAAGGAAATAAAAGGAAGCCATGGGATTAAGAGGGGGGATCCCTTTATCCAAGCTTTAGCATCCGCTGAGGAAACTCTAGAAGACACGGACGCAGAGATATGAGTGCACAACTCAGGAATGGAGGATGTTTGACGTGGTTCCCAGCATCCCCCCTTTTCCCTGCCTCTTCCCCTCTGACACACTCCACAACGCTGATTGAGTTGTTTGCATCGCCTCCTGTTATTGCCAAGGGAACTTCTAACAGAACCAAAAACAGAAGTAGAAGAAAAAAATCTACATTCCCATCAGCCAGTTCAGCTTTACATCTACAAAGGTGCAGATTGAGACAAGGAGGAGAAAGAAGCTGTAAGGGAGCCGTAAGTCATAGCATGAGAGGCGATCAAGTTTTTCACATGGGGGTGCTGAACAATGGAGACTATATTTGCTTGAGGTTTCCCAAAGGCATTTCCTGACAGCTTTGAAATTACATCTCACTCGATTGCAAGAAGGTTGCGGGAAGCGCTGTGAGGCCAGAACGTAAATTTGACTCACGGTTTGATTGCAGGCTTTAACTTGCCTCATCTTTTTTGCCCACCTTTGACTTTCGTCTGCTGGTTCATTTCTATCTCGTTATCATTGCTGAGTAATTTCCTCACCAGGTGGGACAGTATTTAAAAAAACAATAATAATGGATGTTTGTGCAGACATGTCAACTTGTCTGCCTTCCAGGTTTTTTCGGAGGTTTTCCATACATGTGGAAACCAGATTTCATCAAGTCCTCCTCCCACCAACTCTGACCAACTTCAGAAGAAAAGCGTCTCAACAGCATGATGCTGCTGCCGCCAGGTTTCACCCTGGGGAATGTGTATCATGTAGATATGATAGCTTTTGCCAGAGCCTTTTGCTAACAAAAAGTAAAATTCTGGCAAAAAGCTAAATTCCAACAGGATCTCTTTTAGATTTCTCCATGGCTTTTTTCTGCTCTGTCATAAAAGCTGGATTTCTGAAGAGCTTAACAAACAGACGCCCTGTTCTCCCACCTGAGAAGTGAATGTCTGCAGCTCCTCCAGATCTGCAATGAGCTGTGAAGACCTCAAACCTCTGAGGTCTTCACAAAGCTGAGATTAAATTTAACAGATAGACTCTGTTTTCTGAAAGCTGCTGGGCGATTTTACTTTGAGGTCCCAAAATAAATGGGGGTAAAGGCAAATATATGACACTTAACTTTTTACAGTTTCAAACTCTTTATTCTGTCTACCTCTCATTTATGCCCTACTTTAATGATCTAGCACATAAATTACCAAATATACAAATAAATATGTTAAAGTGTGGAAAAAGTTGAATGTGGTGTGAATATTTTAACAAGGAAGATAACAACACTCCCTGATTTTTTTTATGGCTTTGTTTAGTCGATAATCAATCCAGATGTGCTTCTGTCCTGAGCCGTATGCAACGAAATTTCGTTCTGCATACACCCTGTGCATGCAAAATGACAATAAAGTCAGTCTAAGTCTAAAACCTCTGCGGTCAGCATCAGCATCACTAAAGCTCGTCCGTCATAAAGAAGTCTCAGCTCTCTCACACGCGGTAATAATCTCACCTTCCAGCCCGCAGAGCTGTTGCTGTCTCCCTTGTCCTTGAAGTAGGGCACACTCTTCACCATCCAGTCGTAGATCTGAGACAGGGTCAGCCTCTTCTCAGGTGAACTGTCTATGGCTTTGGTGATGAGGTCAGCGTAGGACATGTTACCCCAGGCGTTGCGACGGGACGAGCTGATCTTCCTCTGACCGGAGGCGCCCAAGGGTGGGACCCCTGAAGGAGGCACCTGTTGCTGAGGCGGCAGCTGGGGACCCGGCAGCTGCTGCTGCTGCTGCTGCAGATGATGATGGTGGTGGTGGTGAAAAACATGGCAATGTGCTTTATCCTCTGCGTATTCTTCATAGTTCTCTTCCAACAAGCCGAGGCTGCTGATGAACTCCGCATTTCCTCCGGGCTCCTGCTGCACTGACGGCGCCGGGGAGGATGTGTTGGACCCGGCGGGGTCGACGAGCTCCGGGCGGTGCAGGGGCCAGGTGCAGGACCGCGGGCGGGGCAGGGGCTCAAAGTCTGGGTCAATATCGACAGGCTGTACCTGCGGTGGGGGCGCCTCAGCCATGTCTGGGTCACACCGGTGCTGCCCTTCACATCAACGTTCACATATAAAAGTGTAGAAAAGGGAAAACATAGGACTTACAAATTGAAAAGTGGATGCTGCGTCCACTGGTGGAATCACAGAAGTAGATAGAAGTGTCCAGTTTATCCGATAGAGATATTGCTCTGGCTTTTGACTGAAGTTCACACCTTCCTGCATCGGTAACTGAACTCTGCCGCTCTGTCACGATTAACAAGTAGCCTGGCAGTAGAGTTTTGTGATGCCTTCACGGTCCGCTCGTGGGCTCGATATTTACATCTCCGCAGCTTGACATGCGTTCTCATGGTGATTGATGATTAGCCGCGTACAAATCGGACCTTTGTTTTAAGATTTATATATTCATCAGACATTAAAAAAATGTATTTGAACTATGTAATAAAGCGAGGGTTAGTTCATTTCCATTTTCAATGCGTTTCAAAATCTGAGCAATTTTGAGACGCATTTACAGACTTTTTAAAACTGGTGGAAACTTTAAGGTTTCTGAAGTTTTACAGATTCCCTTTTTTTTTGTTTCATTGAACAGAATAACACGATTATCTCTACAAAAATGTATTGCTGCATTAAAAATCAATGAAAAGACTCACATGATAAATATACACTGCTGTTCAGCTACAGTGCCTTTCAAACACATCACTGTGCCTTGCAACTTTTTTCCTACTTTGTCACTTTACAGCCACAAAAATGAATTTACGTAAACTGACACAATGCACGCAATAATTGTAAAATGACTCTTCACAATCCTTTTACTGATACCTCTAAACAAGGTTGTACAACCTTCAGAGCTCATCTGATTCTGATAACAAAATCACTGAATCTCAGTTTTAATCCGGGTGTTTATAATGGTCACAGATGTTCGTCAGAGAACATTAGTGAACAAACAGCATCATGGAGATCCGGGAACACAGCAGACAGGTCAGGGGAAACAAATGTGTAGATGATTAAAGTGGAGTTGGGTTATTTAAAAAATCTAAACCTTTGAACATATTATGGAACATTTTTTAACCCATCTTCTGAAATGTGTAAGACTCAGACCATTAATAAGAGAAACATGGTAGGGACAGTATCATGCTGTGGGGATATTTTTCCTTTGCGAGGCCAGGAAAGTCGGTCGGAATTAATGGGAAACTGCTAGAGCTAAATTCAGGGCAAACGTTCACCACCCAGCAGGTAAAATCTAAACCTACGGCTGGAACCAACACAAAACGTCAAAAGGTTTCATTAGTCTGCAAGGAACCAGTAATATCTCCATTCAGTGTTGAATTAGCCTCGCATGTGACTGCACTTAAATCAAACAAACATGCAAGAAAGAGGCTTTCAATTCTTTCTGTCCATTTCAGTCGAATGTCAACAGTTGTACTTTTTGAAGAGGTAACCCAGTTTTATTCACAATGATTTCAAGGATATCAACAAAATAACAGCTTATATCGATATCAAAAGCTAATTGAACCATATAAAAGAAAAAAATGCTAAAATTTTTTACTTGGATGTAATTTCTTACTTAGATGGAAAGTTGTTTTTTTTTTCATATGGCACATTAAGAGGCTACTTGTTTGTAGAAACAGCATCACCTGTCAGTATTGCCATCTAGTGGCCAATCTGAGCCCTTTTAACGCAAATCATTTTCTTACATTACTCAGCCCACACAAACAGAAATAAGGCGCTGGTGCCAACATCCTATCATGCCTTTCGCGCCGTTTGAGGAAACGTGAACAAAAAGTGGAAATGGGGTGCTTTTAAACATCAACCTGTCATGCACCACTTTGTCAGACAATAGCTTGAGTAAAGTGTTTTTAGTGCAGAAGGAATCTGTGAGGCATATTGTTGAGAGCTTGTTTAACTCTAAAAAGCACTTCCCGAACAAAGAATACAAGGTTCAAGGTCTAATGTTCTTACTGTAAGCTGAGGCCCAGAGTACGGGCACACAGGTTTCAGGTTTGGACTGAAGATCTGGAAAAACATTAGGCTAGTAATCACGCTTGTAGGCGTTTGTGTGAACTCAGACACTTAGAAAATACGAAAATATTTACCTCAGCATATTCTTTCTTTAAAAGATCTCTGAAACTCCATTGAGGATATCAGTCATTGCTGAGTAGTACCCGTCGTTGGACAATCAAAAACTAGGAGAGATTTGAAAAAAGTATCTCAAAATCTGTAGTCTTTCAATTGTGTCATGTTAAACTGGTTGAACTTATAAGTAGTATTAAACTCTAATGACTGGCAACTGATCAGATCCTGGAAAACGACGTTGATCAAAATTACATCAGTGAATCCGCTATTGACTAGCTGAGAAGAACAAAATGAAGAGCACCGGGCCTAGTCAAAGTCTGGTGACCTGCAAACGAACCTTCAAAATATCTAGGAGCTGAAAGTGAGAAGTGGGACAAAACTTTGCTCAGACTGAAATCAGTTTGATAGATGGTAACAGCTATCTGAATTAACAATCTTACACTTTTCCAAAAATGTGTTAAAAAACATAAGGTTCAAAATGTGACTTTTTTTGTGGGTGTATTGTACATTCTACAATACAATAGAATGTACTATTTTTCACAAGAGTACATTCTGGTGGAGATCAGAGTTAAAATCTCATGCTGTTATGGAAACTACCAGCACCAATCAGCTAGAGTAAAATCTGGTTACCATGGAGACTGAACAAAGGCTGGTGGAGATAAATTACTGACTGTCAGCTTTCCAAACTCCTATCCTTCCACAAAGAAAACACAATGTGGTTTCATGACATATTTTAATAGAATACAACGTGACAAATTTAACAAAGAAAGGTAAAAATTAAGAGTTGTATGCAGCTATTTCAAAAGATGTTGTATGAGTCCACACTAACTGCTCTTCAGAGAAAGAAACTTGTAATTTTCTGTTTAGAACCTGTGAATGTACACAAGTGCAAGGATGAACAAAGGCAGCAAAGCCCTGCTGAGAACAATGATGTCCCATTTTTGTACGTTTATGTCCAGCAAATATGGGAAACGTCTTTAACCCTCTTGGGTTTAGTTTAGAAACACATCAGCTTCGTTAAGAACCTCCTCCTTTTGGTGAAAATAGTCTCTAAACCAGGAAATGTGCTCCTTCTTCTGCTCAACGGTCAAGTAGGGGTTTTTAGCCAGACCAGCCACAACCAGGTCCATGAAGTGACGCACAGGCCCCTGACGGGGGAAGCCGTCCTCTAAGTGTTTCTCTAAGAAGACGTGCTCATGGAACGGGACACTGGCTTCATCTTCAAGGCCTAACAGAAAGAGATTACAACATCAAAGTGATTAGGAGACAATATTGTATCTGTTTGGTCTTGTAAAAGTTTTTTTTTTCTGATTTTGCCACTTTACAACCACAAATTACAATTGGACATGAAAACTTAACACTCCTCTAGAGACAGATGTAGTCCAAGCTTCTGTTGTTCTCATAATTTCCAGCTACAGTGCCTTGTCAAAGTTTAAAGGGAGTTGAAACCACTTTCCCCCAGATTATTATTGGAAAGACATTTTGAAAATAAGCTCTCATTTTTGTTCCAACTCAAAGTTGTGTGCTTCTTTATGTTGGTCTGAATGCAGTTTGTGGTTGTAAAATGAAAAAGAAATTAAGACGTATAAGTATTCTGTCACTCACCAATTTCATTGTTAATCGGGTACTGCCACAGTTTTCCCTCTTTGGTCCACTGGATCATTTGCTCAAACCCGTTACGTGGCATTTGGTTGGTTAACAGAGATAACTCATTGGCAAAATCTATGTCCCACAGGGTCGGCTTAGCTGGAGATATGACACCAGTGTTATGAGCAACGTCCCACAAAATAACAAAAACTGATTTTTTATTTGACGGCAAATTTATTACTACAGCACAGCTCTTTCTATAACACTGAGTTGCAGCTTATTGACTTGTCCAGCAACAGTCAAATTTGGATACCTAAGCTGTTCTACTGCACGTAATTTCTATATTAGATGCACTAACGGTGTAAGAGATAAAAATAGCCAAACATATATAAGAAGTTATTATTACCAAGTGCCGATTCATCTTCCCGTTCATCAGTGGTTTTAGAGAAGATATTAAGTCTTTTTGCTGGGAAAATATTCCTCCTAGAAATAATATTTAATTTTAAAAAACAAGACATGTTCACTTTATTTCTATTATTAACTGACAGTGTTATGAATGTGCTTACCTTTTCCGAACATTGGCCAGCTCACTGGTAATTCCTCTGTCGTGTACGTATCCTTGTCCATCATCGTCAAATCGGATCTGATTAGCAGGCCAAGCGTTCTGCCGACCAGACGTCTTCCCTACTTTCATGTCAGTTAAAAGAACTCTGAGGAAGTATTACAACATAGTGCTTAGTAAATATAAATAAATTAAGTCTGCTACCATTCTTTAAAATGCAAAGATTCATCAAAACTATCTGCTGATATTAAAAGGCTGACCGTGTTAAAAGACTGAGATGGAAACACTGTCAAAGGATTCATTGGAAAATAACTGACCGGCTTAAAGAATATGAAGAGGAATATCAAAATAAATTTAGTGGAACACAAGAGGCAGTCAGATAGTGTTATTCTGATGCTATCAAACATTTCATTATTGTTGATGCACTGTTTTTGTTTTCATTACACAAATTAAAAACAAAATGAAGTTGCTGGTCCCCATAACACGCCCTCCCAGCTTCTGACTAAAGTTGTTCTTTCCTCTGGTTCTGCTGTCCACCAAGGATAGCCACTGCTTTTGGCTGGCAGAGCCAGAGTTTACTTTGGTGGAAATACAAATAACTGGCTCAGCGAGCACTTGATGGAAAACACCCTGCATGTGTGTGTTCAGCTGATGCACACTCAGACATTGTTTTTGGGGTATTTAGAGCGAGCTCTCGAAAAGGATGAACTAACACATTACTGTTAAAAGCATATATTAATGTATCTATATGCAGGTAACATACCCAAGATTGTTGATATCGCCTTTTTTCTGAGCTTCTGTGAGAAGTTTGCGCTGCCTCAGCTGTTTCAGCAGCTCTGATTCCGCCTTGCTGCGATTAGGAAGGGTGGAGGCTGCAGCAGATGCTGCTGCAACCAGATCAGGATCTAATGCCTCACTAAAAATACAAAATGGAAACAAAAAAAAAATATAGAAAATTTCAAAGAACTGCAGGTCAGTAACCACAGGTTAACTGAAATGACTGTGTAATGGATAGATGGACTGTGTAATTACGTCATCCTGTGAACTTGGAATGAAAACACTCAACAATGAAGCAAAAATAAATGTAGTGTAATAAAATTTGCTTGTAGTAATTTAATTTTTCTACATTTTATCGCTACACAACCTTACTTCAATGTATTTTACTAGGACTGCATGTGCTAGACAAATACAATACAACTTGGGTCACGCCTGTTAGGTATGCTTCCACAAGCATAGTTTGCTGATCTCTCACATAAAACCCAACAAAAATACATAAAAGGTTATGGCTGTAATGTGAGAAAGACTTTAAAAGTTAACAGAATACAAATACGTCTGCAAGGTGCTAAAAATAACTCCAAGGTTTCCTACCTCTGTGCTGAAGCTTGCACTGTTGCCTTTTGAAACATACTTGATGTGCTCTCCATGCCTGCTGCAGCCGATTCAAGACTTTGCTTCGTCTTGAGGTTTTTGAGCCTTCTTTTACTAGTAACTTCAACCTTCATGGCTCCAAGGAGGTCCAAAAGACTCTCCTTCCCACTTTTAGCTCCATCAGTGTTTACTTGTGATGGCTTTGACAAGACCTGTTCAACTTTAACATTGCTGTGCTGTTGACTGCTACCGCTATTATTTGCTTTCACCTCCTCTGCCTCCTCCTGTAGTTGGGTAATCTTTGTTTGAGTGTCTACATTTGCTGCCTCATCTTGGTTAGAGGAGATTGCATTGTCTTTCTTTTCACAGCATCTGACTGAACATGTGCTTAGAGGGTTTACTCCAACTCCAGTTAATACCCTGCGTGAGATGGAAAACAAAAATTACAATTGCAGTAAGTAAAAGGATAGCCAAATAATATTCAATACTAAAAAGTGCCACGCAAGTATGCAATTTCACAAAACCACTGTACAGCTAATTTAGCGATATGGGTCATTGTCTGTTTGGCGGATCGACTTGTGCTCAAGTTGTAATTTCTTGGCTGGTGAGTATCCCCACTTTATATTCTTTCCTCATTATTCATTTATAAAGTAGAAGTCTCTCTTGCAGCAAAACTCATGATGCGGCTACCACCATAATTAACAGGCTAACAAACTCTTTTTCCATGGTCACCAAAAACAAACTGTTTTAAAAGGTTTATTTTAACCACTTCTACCATTAGAAAGTAGAAATTGTTTAACTTAATAGTAATAATTAAATACATCTAATAACTGTCATTTTGTGATTTTGGACAGCAGCCTTTTTATACGTTTCAACTTAAGGTGAGGAAAGTCAATCGAACCACTGGGCTTTTAAAAATTTTGCAAGTTACCAGGTAAACCACAGCCTGGCTAATATGTCAATCAATAAGCCCCGCCCCATCCGCACAGGTTAACCAAGCTAACAGCTAACAGTATGTACTTACCACATGGAAAATGAATGTTAGGTTACGTAAAACTTAAAGATGTTGTGTGACACCATCACATTACAGCGAAGACTTGTAGTCATTTGTTACGAAAATTTATTGCTCATTTATTGCGCTCATATTATTTCTTTGGCAAAGTAAACTCACCTATAAACGTCGTATTTGGCGGAAAACACACAGCCCTCGTAGACAAAAAGTGAGTGGTTTCGTGTCGTACAAAAGGCCCGGGATAAAAATCTATACATATTTGTTTCTCGCAATGTCCTTCCACGCTCCTTACCTTCTCCTCCGTAGTTACACAATAACGCTCCCCCTATGAACGTAGTAATAACAATAGTTCCGGTTGGAGAACTGGTTGTTCTGTAAAGGTTTAGCACGGGTTTTCGTGGTAAAACTTATAAATTCTAATAGTAGACCCTCAAAATTATTTATTTCTTGATATTTCTGCGCAATTTACGGTTCAAAGTGCAACCGTTGTTTTCGTATTTACTTTTAAACAGAACGACTCTTACTTTAGCTGTCAGTTGTAATCTCGCGATCTCTGAACTGGAACGTGACTCAAAATGGCGACAGAACATAGCGCTAATTCATGAGCGGATGTCCCAGCTTGCAGTCTGTGATCAAGTCAGCCGTTAACAACCAGTGATGGATAATACCAGAGAAGAAATAGCTTCGCGCCATTGTCATTTTTATAAATTTTGATATCGTTTGTTTGTCTAAAATCCAGAGTGAACTCGAACGAGAAAGGAAAACTTCACAGGTAATAATGTCAACGGTAGCTACGCTATTAGCATGGGAGCTAACAGGCATATTTTAAGCGCAAGTATTAGTTAATTTAAAAGTCGCCATGAGCTCTAAAGCTAGGACAATTCGTTTTCTTGTGATAAAATTGAAGGACTTTACTGCATGCTTATGTTTGGCGGAACTTGTGTGTTACTACTTGTTCCGTCAGAGTGCCTGACCCGCTCAATATGAAGCGCACTAGTGTTTACATATACTAGTAAAATTAATATAACCCCCAAGAGCAAAATTGCTTTTAGTTTTATCTTATTTTATCTCCTGCTAAATAACATTTAAAGGTGCAATTGAGTGTTTGTTGCTTTGATAGTAAAACGACTGGTGAAATCGTGTTAAATTATTTCTTCCTTGCTCAAATGAAAGTGTCATCCAGCTTTGAAATAGCGCGGATATCTTATGGAAATATGTGCTTTTTTTGTCCTTTGAATAAGGCCTCCTTAATTTTCTTTATTTGGACACCCTGCAAGGTTGCATGTGTAGCACTTATTTGATTATATAGCTGCTCTGTACAAACACAATCCGAATAATTCAGTTAAAAAAAAAAATGTTTATAACAAATAAAAGATATGTTTTTATTAAGTATTTATTTTTCAGTTTTATTTTGCCACTCATAATTCACAATCAACAAGTGGATTTCATAAATTACAATATCATCAAAAAGTTTATTTCAATTAATCAATCAGTTAAATCTTGCATATATGTATTACACAAAGTGAAAAAACCCAAAATTCAGAAAATTTGATAATTACATATGGGCAAAAAAAAACTAAATATGGAAATGTCACGTTGTGATTTGTGCTTTTTCTCAGCTAGATGTCATAGCCATCTAGATAAACAGAAATAGATATTTTATATATAGTGCTTTGTGTAATATGAGTGTATAAATATTAGCTTCACATTTTGAATTCAATTACTGACATAAATAATATTCTGATTCACTGAAACGTATTAAACCAGATTGTTGTTTAGATTGATCCTGCACCAGTTTGTCTCTCTGCACATTTGTATGGTACTGCCTTTCATACCTAATTCATTGCCGTTTTGTGTTTTCTTACTTCAGTTTCATTTCTCTTTCATTCTCATGTACCTAAGCGGCTGAATTTCATTTTAATGTTTTTTGTAGTTAAGTATGTTCATAAATTATGGAGAAAATGTATTCATATAGATGCTAAAACCTTACATATATACTATATTAAAATGTATAACATTTTCTGAAAATGCACTTTACTTTCTTCCATCCATTTTGGGCTGGTAGTCTAGTGAAATGAGTACCCTTAATCAAACTATAATAGCTCTACTAGTATTTGCAGCTTGTATTTGCTGCTATTTATTAGATATATAGTAGATATTGAGTTGCATATCCACATTTCCTTTCAATAGACGATGGGTAAAGATAGTGAAATTGTCGAAGCAGGTGTAAAACTTGCTCCTGGTGGGTAAGAACTGACACTTGATCACTGTACAACACTCCCATTTCGGATAAAAATAACAAAAAACAAATAAAATATACAAAATGGCGAAGGGACAGGATTACCTGCACCTGTTAGACTGCTTTACAGAATCGTGGTTGACTCAAAGTTTCATTGCGCTTTTTAATGGTGTGTTGATGAAAAGGAAACAGTTTATAGTAATGCTTCTTAAAGGGTAATTCTGCACCTATCACACTTTATTCTTGTTTTTATTCTTGTTTCTTACCTTTGGAAAGCACAAGACAAACTTTCAGTGTAGTTTCAGTTTGTTTTTGTTGTTTTGTCCAACTCTGTCACTTGTTCTTGAGACTTTTTCCTGTCTCGTATTTTTTTTCCTGTCAGTTATTACCGTATTTTTGTATATAATTGTACAAAGTCTTAACAGGGATCAGAACCAAAGTGAAAGGCAATACGCTGTTTACACAACGTCTTAAAAATAAACTGGAAAATATTCATTAGCCCATCATGTTATGGGAAAAAAACACTAATATTAATGCGCTGATGTCCTGCTTTGTTTCCCAGTCATGGCGGAGGAACGTAGGCAGAAGCAATGTTCGGTCAGCCTGCCCACAGAGTCCATGAAGGCCATGGCCGAGTCAATGGGAGTGGGGCAGCTACAGGAGGAAAGCTGTGCGGCCCTTAGCGAAGAGGTCAGCTACAGAATCAAAGAAATTGCACAGGTAATTTATTAAAGCTATTTTTGTTTTTTAGTCTGTTCTGAGTCTGAAATTAAAATCTCCAATATCTTTTTGATGATATGTTTTCTTCTTCCCCACAGGACGCTCTAAAGTTCATGCATCACGGGAAGAGACGCAAACTAACCACCAGTGACATAGACAATGCCCTGAAACTAAAAAACGTGGAGGTAAGGGGTATTTTAGAAGTGAAGCAGGACAGTTTTGCTGTTTCATGTTTGTGCGTTTTACTGATATTTTCCTTCTCACTCTCTGTGTTGTTAGCCCCTGTACGGGTTTCAGTCACAGGAGTTTATCCCTTTCCGCTTTGCGAGTGGCGGTGGAAGAGAACTTCATTTCTACGAGGAAAAGGAGGTCGACCTCAGCGACATTATAAACACACCTCTTCCAAGGGTTCCTTTAGATGTTTCTCTCAAAGGTACACAGATTATCAAGATTACTAGCTGGTTTTCTCTGCTTTAGGCGTTTTGAGTGACTTATGAATAAGTTTACGATCAACCTTCGTTTCCTAACAGCACACTGGTTAAGTATCGAAGGAGTTCAGCCGTCAATTCCAGAAAACCCACCGCCAGGTTAGTCAGGTTTAACATTTATTTTCAGTATCTTAAAACTGGAAATTATGATTTTATTTTGTCTTAAAAGAGAACTTGGGTATAACTTTTGTTCCTCTCCTTTTCAGCATCAAAAGAGCAACAGAAAACTGAATCAACAGAACCGCTCAAAGTGGTCAAGCCTGGTCAGGAGGAGAAAGGTGCAATTCAAGGCAAAGGTCAGAACACACCAGCTCCTGATAACAAAGGTCAGTATTACTCCTTTTGTTTTGGAGGAACTTCTTGAATAATATTTTTGTGCGCTTCCCCATTTTATATTATTATTCCACACATTCATCACCATTTCTACACCGAATTGTTCTGTTTTTTTTATGATTGCTCTGAGGAAGAATGCATGATCTCCATTGAATCTGAAGATTTTGTCCTTTTCACAGGAAAGGAGAAGGGTCTAATCAGGCTGAAACCACGCAGCACCCACGAGCTTTCTGTAGAGCAGCAACTCTACTACAAGGAAATCACAGAGGCGTGTGTTGGCTCCTGTGAAGCAAAACGAGCCGTAGGTTTTACTGGTTTTTCAGTATGCAGGGGCAATAAATTATTATTTTAATTCAAGGTTTCCTCCAGAAAACTTGCTAAGCACGCAGGTTGGGTCCTAGTGCAGTCATTCATCCAGGGGCCTGTTGTGTTTTTGAGTTAAAATATGTTTAAAGTTGATAGGAAATTTGAAAATATCACTTGATGATTATGTGTTATTTAAAGATCGAAGATGAATACCTCAACACCAACTATAAAGTCTTAAAACATACAAACATTTTTAAAAGACTTAAGTAAATAAGCAATACTTAGCCTGGTGGGGGCACAAGTAAGGCCTGGTGGCCCGCCAGGCTTATAACACATTGACTATTAATTACTGTAAATGCCAACTCATATCTTTCACACCTCTGTTGTTTTGGGTAAGCCGCTTTTTTTTCTTCTCACAGGAAGCATTACAGAGTATTGCTACCGATCCTGGACTCTATCAGATGCTCCCAAGATTCAGCACATTCATTTCTGAAGGAGTAAGCATGTCTCCCAACTATTTATCATTTTCTGAATAGAGATGAGCCAGTAAGTCATTTCTGAGTTCTGAGTTTGATCAGTTCTGCTTCTTTTTGTAATATAAAACACAATAGAGGGAAAAGAAGCTTTAGGATATTTGATAAAAGTGGAAATCTTTAATCCAACAGAAAATAAGGAATTACAAGATTCTCCAGATTTAAGCATCAAATCAAATGTGTGTAACTTGTATCTGATTTTTCTGATGCACTTTTTGGAGATTAACAAAGCAAATGTGGCTGATGCGTTTGTAGAGGAAATAACAGAGCATTTTAGTTTTTAATGTCTATAGTTTTTCCAAATTTGACACCGTCAGCCAATAATCACTGCTGATCAATGAAAAACTGACATGTTTTTGTTTATTATTTTGCCAGTGCGATTGTTGTCTCTAGTTCCATAACATTTTATATCAGACATAACGCCCACACATATCTTTGCTGACTTCATTCTCTCTCCAAAGGTTCGTGTAAATGTGGTCCAAAACAACTTGGCTCTACTGATTTATCTCATGCGGATGGTCAAAGCCCTAATGGACAACCCCACTTTGTATCTGGAAAAATACGTGAGTATAGAAAACAAACGAAATATAACATGTATAACTTAAGAGAAATTGTTATGTTTTTGATGCAGAGCAATGCGTTGTTGTTTTTAGCTGCATGAGCTGATCCCGGCGGTGGTCACCTGCATTGTGAGTAAGCAGCTCTGTTTACGGCCAGATGTCGACAACCACTGGGCTCTACGAGACTTTGCGGCTCGTCTGATGGCCCAGAGCTGTAAAACGTTCAGCACAACCACCAATAACATCCAGTCCCGTATTACCAAAACTCTCACCAAGGTGACTTTTCTGCTTCAGCTTCATTTCTTTTTTTTTTCTCTGACAGAATTGATGTTTTTTGCATAAACCTACTCTTTAAGAAGAGTAGGTTTTTGACAGTCAGTTAAACAGATGAACCAAACACTCCTATGTTGGACTCTTCAGATGTCTTCATATTTTCCAGTTGTACCATGATTGATATCTTTTTTTGGCTCTAAACTTTTCTCACATTAAACCAATTTTCTGATGTATTATTTTTTGTTTGTTTGTTTTTGTCCTCCAGAGTCTGTTGGATGACAAAACCCAGTGGACGACGCGATATGGCTCCATCGCAGGGCTCGCTGAACTGGGAGCTGATGTAAGTAGGATCTAATTTCCTCATTTATCAAACTATATAAAAATAGAATTGAAATATAAAAAAAACAAACTTTTTAAAATCCTTTTTTCAGGAATTTTGTTTAAATATTTTACTATCTTTTCTTCATCTTATTGCAGTTTGTTCAGTCCTCAAGTTGTACAGATTGTAGATTTTTATTTAGATGATGAAGAAGATGATGTAAGGAATGTTATAAATAAACATAAAACATGCTTAAAGTTAACTTCTTGTCTGTCTAAATAAAACTTGAGCTCATTTTGTCCCTGCCTTCTGTCATGACTCTGACTTTTGTTGCTTTTTCTAGGTGATAAAGACTCTGATCCTTCCTCGGCTCGCTGTAGAGGGCGCTCGCATTAAAGCAGTGATGGACGGGCCGGTAGTGTCCAACATCGACAGGATAGGAGCTGAACACGTTCAGAGCCTCCTTCTGGTAAAGAAAGTCTTTCTTTTCCGTTTTTTCTGTGACGTATTTCCGTACGCTGAATACATAACACAACGTCTACACATTTGATTTGAAAGTTGTGCTCATATGTTTTTGTTATCTTTCAAAGAAACATTGCGCCAGCGTCATCGCCAAAATACGGCCTCAGCCGGACAACGTGGAGCAATACCGGACGGACTTCGGCTACCTCGGGCCCATGCTGTGTTCTCATGTAATGAAGGCCAGAACTCAAGCAGCGCTGCAAGCTCAGCAAGTCAACCGGACCACCTTAACAATCACACAGGTCAGAAAAACACAAATGGAGGTGAATCGATGTCCGCACCGTTTGGACATAAGTAAATAAAGCTAGTGGCAATAATCTAATTTAGATTTACACTCAGAATCCATTAAGATGAGACGTCCTAAGAGTAGCATGCTGTTTATTCATATGTGATGAAATGTTCTTGCAGCCTCGTTCCACGCTTTCAGTCTCACAAAGTGGGTTGAGTGGATCAGGTGGGCCTCGCACTCCCAGCATCATTAAGGTCCCGAGCTCCCTCACCCTCATGTCTCCAAGACCCGGTACTCCGTCTCAGCCGTCGCCACCGGCGACAAAGTACATCGTGATGGGAACCAGTGCGGGAGCTGCCTCAACCCAGCAGGTAATCATTTTTCAGTTTTAGTTTAGGGAGAGTACCAATAATCAGGAACTCTGTCCAAATACATTTTTCCTAAACGTAGAATCTGATTTAAAGTTTTTCTAGTTTTTCCTTTTTTCCTGGTGTCATTGTGTAAATAAGATTTCTCTAATCATTAGTCGTTGCCTCAGCTGATCCATTTATTCCTCCGCCTCTCCCTCCACCCTCCATCTTTCTGGTTTTCGATCTGGCCACTGATCTTTTCAGACGTCCGTCCATTTGTCCATTCATCAGTCCTTCTAGTCTTTTGTCCATTCATCTGTCTGTCTATCCATTTCTTTTCTTTGCAGTTTGTGGTTTTTCCATGTCTGTGAAAAGTCTATTTTTTGTATAAATTTGGACCAAAAATTGACAGAACCTTTGAGATGACACTTTGGGAAACTATGGAACTTTGAAATAAAAATTGTGCTGGAAGCCTGACATAAATGCTCCAACAAAACTTTTACTAACTAACTTAAGTTGCACCTCTCTATTTTAAAATCAATTACCACTATACGGCAGTAAACTTCTCTTTTGGCCTTTCGTTTAGGTCATCACCATTAGCTCCTCCCAGTCAGCCTCACCAGTAACCAGCACTGTTCCCAGTGCAACTTCCACACTGCAGCCCTTGGTAAAACTGGAGCCCGGCAGCGGTTCTGGACTCGCGGCTCCCCGGCCAATGCAGAAGTACATAGTCGTATCTCTTCCCTCGTCTGCCTCCTCTCTGGAGACCAAAAGCTCTGTGCTTCCATCCTCCATTTCCTCGACTCAAGTCGATGGAGGCATCAAGCTGGAGCGCTCCGATTCCCCTGCAGCAAGCACCCAGTCCCCACACTGACGTGTTTTGGTGCAGAAGAGTCTTCTCATCTTTGGGTTTTTCTCGACCGAACCTAAGGGGGTCGACTTCGGAGCGATGTGAAGAGAATTATGTGAACTCTTGACTGATGAGAGCAAACATGGCCAGACTTTGTAAATATCTTAATGCTCAGTGAAAGCTGATCAGTCTGTGAAATCATCAGCGTTTCAGCTTATATTCTAACTGATTTCATGTCTTTTTTTTACCCTAAAATAAATTTGATTTTGTATTAAATCTTGTGTGTTGTGTTTGTGGAATTACGGTTAGACATCCGTTTGTTGTATGAAACATAATAGAAAAAAAAGAAGAAAAAACAGCTTGGTGGCTATCAAATGAAGCAAGAGGTGTTAAAGCAAGAAAAAGAAATTGTTGGAAGTGGGAGTGCAAAAAGATTAAAATAGGCAACATTGATAACATACAAAGAAGTGTGTTTTCAAATCATTTTAACATTATTTAATTGTTAATACATTATTTTTTAAGGCAGAAATGGGGACTCGGGTTTTAGACCCTTAAGTTGTAAAAAATAACTTATGGTTGCACTTTGACTTGTATCTAAAGACTAGAGACTTGACTTGGAATCCTGGCCTGAAACACAAGTCTTAACAGTTTTTATCTCATGTAACAAAGAGTGAAAGTTGAAGTGGTGTTTAGGCACAAATTGTTCTTCCAAATCAATAATGATCTTGAGCATTTTGTCTTGAGTCAATGTTTTCAATTCTTTTGTCCTTTAAGATGTTATTATTTAAACTTAACCAAACTTCTTAAAACTACTTCTACTTCACTACCTACATACAGTATGTTACTATAATAGGTTCCTTATTTTGCCATAAGTCAGTTACAGCGGTTCTGTGTGAAAAACGGGTCGGTTTCCCTTAAACCTATAGAGAAATTTGTAAAATGTCATACAGTTTTAAGGCAGTTCTACTAAACATTAAGGAATTGTGTCCAAATTTCTGAATTTGTTTAAAAGAAATCACTTCTATTTTTGGCATTTGTGTCTGATTTTTGCCAGAGACATAATATAAAATGTCAATTTTCCTTTTCACATAGTTTGGGGTGAACGGATTCAGCCATAGGCTTAACAGCCATTTTATTTTGAAAGGACAGTCCTACGGATCGTGACTATTTCCTCTTTGGAACTAGAGTGAACAGTTAGCAGTTGTGATTTATTCAAATAGAAATATATCTATCTGCTGTTGTAATAATGAATTTCAGAGTACGACCTTCAACAAAAGAAGACTGCAAAGACATATCGAGGATGATAATGGTGAGTTACAGGCGGCTGGCTGAAACTCCTCTGCTTTTGAAACACTTGCAAACCTGGAAGTTATTTCCTTATATTTTGTGTAGCAGTAGTTGCGGGGTTATTACTCTTTTTCATTCATTTGTTGTGGTTGGAAGATGTTGTATGAAGTAATTATATTTATGAAATTCGCAGGAGCTAGCGGTGTATGAAAAAATGCCCGACCAGGTGGAGATCTCTCATAAAGGTGAAAATAAGTTATAAAAATGTAAATATCTGCTTGCGTAGTCCAAATAAGACTTGTGTATTTGCTAGTTTCACATACATGTTCCTGTCAAAGTTCAGACTTACCTAATAAAACGAATGGTGCCCTTTAAAGTATTTGCCAGCAGATGTCGCCAATTCACAGTTGTTTAATTGAGATAAAGAACTTACGATAAGGTTTTATTTGCATTATTTTTGAGGAAAACAGTAATTGAATTGTAATCTCATTAAACATATCATTATCCATGTGGAAAGTATGAATATTTGTGTAATGATATGTAAATTTTAAAATGTAATGGTTTCTGATGAAGTGACCACAAGTTTTTGTTTTAAAGTTGTGGTCCAATATCTGCAAAGGCAAAAGTCAAGCAGGTGGAAATGCAGGACCTGTGAGGTCATACATTAGAGAAACTGCAACCAAACATAGGTAATTATACAGAGAGCGATACAGCAGCACTGCATTGTTGGTGAATGTTTAGCTGGGTTGGGTGATCGAGTAACATTATGCAAGCACCACTTCTTCTGTAAAAGTCGAGAATAATAAAAACTCAAATTACTGTACAAAATATTCAAATGAAATTGTAAAATGTAATCTAGTCAAAAAAGCACATTATTTATACATATCTTTATATATGGCATGCAGTTTGTTTGGCCTGCGAAAAGATTAGGAATAAAAAGTGTTTTTTTGCTAATCTGTCCTTGTGTACATTTAGAACTGGAGCGCGACGGTTTCTGCCAGAATCCCTTTTTTGAATGTCTTGTTGCAGAAGTTCCTGAGGAGCACAAATCTAAAGAAGGTAAATAAACACTAAGGTCCCAACATCGGTTTTCCTGTCTTAGAGATAAATATAATGCATACAGAGTACACCTTTCTAATTGTTCTTAGAGTCATTTTTTTATGTTTGTGGGTGTTCTTGTTGATTTTTTGTTTGTGTGTGTTTTGTGTTCTTTTGTTAGGATTTACCGTCGTGGGATATGCTCTGTACTTTTACACCTATAGTACGTGGAGAGGACGATCAGTATATCTGGAAGACCTGTATGTGATGCCAGAGTTCAGAGGTACAAAATGTGTTCTCCTAAAAATAAAACTTTTGTATTATCTTAAAAGTATTATTTTAGTTACCGTCTTTGTAATGTCCCCATATGTTCTTGAAATTCTTTTGCTACAGGAAATGGCATTGGCAAGGGTTTATTGTGCAAAGTTGCTGAGGTATGTTTTACTTCATTTAGTCTCAACTCTGATGCATACAGGTGACCGTGGAGATGCTGCTGCAGCTCAGGAGAAAATTTATTTTTAACCTGACTGCCAGTATGTGAGCATATTAATAATGTTATACTGTGATCCAGTGCATGGTTAATCAGAGGAGTGTTGTGTTTACCCAGGTGGGGAGAAAGAAGGAGTGTGTGCGGCTGCAGCTGTCGGTGCTCGACTGGAACACACCATCAAGAGACTTCTACGCTGCCAAAGGAGCTCAGGATCTTACAGTCAGTGAAGGCTGGCACTTCATACGCTTTGATGGACAGAACCTGGACAATTTAGCCAATGAAGCTCCTAAAGATTAAATGTATGAAAACAGCCGTAAACTGTGCCCTGCTGTAATATTTTTTATCTATGAATAAATTAAGGTATACCACCTTTCATGTGTGTCTTCACATATTTGAATGCACACACTGACTTCATTAAGTAGCCAGTTTAACAGATATTGTAATTAGCTCCCGCACGTCTGTCAAGAGACATTACACACAGAAGCACATTGTCTGGACCTTAATTTGGCTTCACATGTGAACAATGGTGTCCAAAGCTTCTTCTTGAAAATAATTGCATCAGTTGTTTGGACCTCACGTTTAACCATTGAAAAGAAGGTGAATTATTAGTGTGTGTGAAAGAGATCAATCCGGTAAGAAACATAATGGCAAATATGGAACCAGCAAAAATATAAATCAATAATTTATATATGCTCATATTCAGTAAATTTAAATACAATTGGAAAGTGCATTTCAGAAACTCAATCTACAAAGTGATGCACATTATATAATTACACATAGACTGATGTCTTCAAGTCTTTATTTCTGTTAATTATGGTGAGTGCCAGTTAAAACTACATAGCATTTAAGATTTCAGTTTAACAGACCAATAAAAACATTTCAATATAAAAATGTGATCTTAGTTAAAAGTATGTTATATTTTTAACTAAGTGCTTAAAGGTTGCTGTTTCCAGAAGGCGCTCTTAGTCTGACAAATGAGCCCCATTGGACACATTTTCTAATTTATGAAATATGACTGTATAATGTTTAATGTATATACATGAGTAATTTATTGTGCAGCTTTCAAAGGCCGTAACGTAATTCATAAATACCTCCTGCCACCTTCACAATCAGGAGAATTACATCAATATAAGTTACAATGTTATACAGCTATATTCTATTTAATTATTAACTTTTTGCTCCTACAAAATTACAGCATTCATCGTCCTCTTTATTTAATTTCTGTTTGGGGTTGATATGTGCTGATTTTTTAAAATGAAGTGAACTGAATTAAAACATAACATAGCTGCTCTACCAACGGTTGGCCACCAGGTGTCACCAAAGATGACTTTGAAAACTTTATTCGACAGATACGCAAAATGCGACACCATTTGTGTGGACTGCGGGGTAGTGAGCAACAACAGAAAAATCTGCTATTTCTTGGAAGGCGTCATCATCACGAAATTGAAGCATATGTTGTTGATGTTGATTTTAAATTTTTAAATTAACTAAACTTATACTCAATCTTCTGAATGAGAGCTTATAGGGGAACAGTAGAACTGACCGGCCGATATTCACACCAGTCTCAGCAAAAACTATTTGAGTCACATTTCTTTAAATAATCAAGCATTTTCATTTGTTACTAGACTGTCCCATGGAGAAACGTTTGGAGCTCTTTAATGACTCCACAGAAATCTGTACATTTCTGTGTGTGTGTACAAGACATGTCTGTAAATATATAGACATGTGGGAACCTTGGACAGTCAAGATGTTTCTCAGTTAAATTAAAGCATTAACAGAAACAAAAATCAAGACAAGCATAAGAAGATGTAAGCAGGTTTGTTAAAAGTTCTTCCTGGTTGCATCTGAAAAAAAAAAGAGTATATATTTTTTATTTGGAGCACAAGGAAAAGTAGCTTTCCATGTATTTCTGGAAATGTTCTACCATTAGAGTAAGAAAATAGCTTCGGGGATGTTTTTAATGTTTTCTGGGGAAATACACTGATTTTACCTTGTTTCTAAAGGTTAAACAGAGGTTTTCAATATTTTTGGATTTGTTTTCAGCAACCCACAACATGATGCAGCCACTAGTAGTTTTAGCAGAATATGGAGTATTGGTTTTCTATTAAACATACCAGTTTAAATGTATCGACAAGCTCCTTCCGAACTTCGTATAATTAACAAGGCATCATGTTAACAGAGTCTAACATCTCTGCTGTAGGTTTTCCATGGGTTTTTTTCATCCAAGTGGCATCGTTTTACTAATTTGTGACTTTTTAAGGCAGTTGTTTGCGATACATGGACAATGACACTCCACACTTGTCAGATTTTTATTTGTAAATAATTTTGAAAGCCATGTATCCTTTTCTCTCCACTTAACAACTATGCCCTACTTTGTGGTGGTTCACCAGAAAAAATTGTGATTTTGTTGTAACATGAAAAAATGTAAAAAAAAAAAGTTTAAATTTCCATATCATGAATCTGGAGTTCAGGGTATTTCCTGTTACTAGGTTACAAGTATAGTTGTCACCTGGACTCTATCATTAGTTAGTATATGGCTGAAATGACCAGAACTACCAGACTTACTGAAATAATCAAGTTTTTTGCTTGTCCAACTAAATATGCGGCAGGTTTGACAAAACAGGTACAATAAATGTGTTTTATACAATAAAGCACATTCAAATCTTCATTGCAAACAAGCTACATCATAATTAAAATGATCACATATTCTTAGTTCAAATAATCTCATCCCCTGTGGTTGTCTAAATTTTTTTAATGGATTCATGAATCTTTACGCAATCCAATTGTGAGTCATTGCAAATCCTTGAGTACAAAAAAGGAAAAGTAACCTGCAGTAACAGTTTATACAGCACAAATCTTACTTTGCATTGATGGAGTTAATATCTGATCAAATTTACAGCAAATCCACAAAATCAAATGCCGTCAAAATATTCATGCTGTCATTTCTTAGTATACTAAGTAAATTTAAACCTTCATCATTAGTTAAGGAAAAGAAAGGATCTGCTGATGTTGCCTCTCAGACATAAGCGTTCCTGCCATAGTTGATCTGTGCCGACTGAGACGTTGCCACAGTAGACAGCACGTGTCTTCTGGAGGCTGGCTGGTATGGGTAGGACCTAAAAGAGAAAACGTATCTCAGGACAAAATATAAAATCTTGAGCTGACTGATGTAACGACAGATACTCACATCTTTTCACTGGAAGAATTTAGCTTGCAAGCGCACAACAGGCAGGAGCCTCCACAGAGGGCGAGTACAGCGGATGACCAGCCGATGTAGAGGGCCTGTCCAAGCTCATACCTGAAACATGATAATGTTTATCTCCTATTTTCTTATCTAGTGTCTGACATTTATGCACTGCTTTACAAGTGCTTATGCCACGGTAAACTGCATATAGCTATTGTTCTGTTGTGTAATGTTGAGATGAACTTACTTTGTCCCAGCATAAAGCTGGTCGAAGAACTGCTGGGTGATGTTAGCTGCATACCAAGACACAGCAATCATGGTGCAAAGCCCTACAAAAAGACAAAGACTTGTTCACCTTAAGTATGTGAAATACGGAGAAAAATACAAACACGTTAATTATGGCAAATACATAGTTTTAGGGGAATTAAAACATTTAGTCCTGATACATAATAAAAACAGATGGCTTGGCATAGAGGCCAATGAAGGAATCGTACAGGTTTGTGATAAAAATAGTATTTTATAACGGCTGTGTGCTTGTCTGAGTTTTGTTATTTGTATGGTTGTGTACTGTAGAGTTGACTCTGGTCCCAGTCGAACTGTAGCTTTGATCATTCTTACCGACCCTTATATTCATAATCAAACCAATTTTTAGCAATTTATTTAATCATCATTCCATATTTGTTTCATTCCTTTGGTAGCATCTGTGTGTGTAATTTTAATGAACAATATTAGTATGACGTGACATAGTAGATAATAGAAATGTTTTTTAAATCATTTTCTGTCTTCACGGTGGGAACAATGCAAATTACTGCAGGAATGGGTTCTTCGTATGCCTCCATTTTAATTTCAAGTTTGACTGATCTACAAATGTGGTTTTTAATCTTGACTCAATTTAAAAGGGTCCTAATGCCAAAAATACAACCAAAATGCTTTATTGTGTGTTTATTCTGCGCTTTAATGAATCGCTGTTTGGTGTAGAATATCGAACTTCGAATTTGACCAATCTGTTTATTTTAGATTCTGAAACCGAAGTGGCCAAAGGTAGTCCAGATTTCTCATTAAACTATCCAACATCCTATTTTTTAAATCATCAAACATAACGATAAATTAAAAGAAATCAGAGGCTAGCTTCAGCATCATTAGCAAGTCGCAGTGTACGGCTACTAGTAGCAACACTTGCTGCCGGCTAAATCAGTCATAAATCATAAGCCCCCACTAGTTGGTACAACTAGTACAACCAAAAATAACAAACTGGTAGAATACCTTTTTTAATGTGTCCTCTAATGCTTAGGTCTCTGACCTTGAATTGTTCATGTTGTGACTTCCACAATTTTCAGACTTTTGTTAATATATAGTCGCCTGTGAACAGACAGTTCTGTTACCTGCAGGATAACCTCTTCAACAAATCATCCATTTACTGATAGCTTATCTTCTGTACACAAAGGTTGGAGCATTTGACATATTTACCTAACAAGGTGTTCAATGTGGAAATGAGGTTAGGGTGAGTTCTTTTAACACAGTTCTTTGGTTATTCAGCTCTGCTGGTCACACCTTTTTTTTATTATTATTATTATATTTGAGTAATTTCAGTTCAGTAACTCCACTTTTATTGTGATGTTAAAGTTGTACCTTGAAGTAAAAAAAACACCCCGCCGATCGCCACGATCCGGCCTTTCAGAACATAGTTTTCTCCGCATACTTTGGTGCACTGCATCCCCACGAGGGTCCCCACAAGGCCAAATGTCCCAAACACAATGGAGGCAATCATCAGCGCTCGGGCGGCCTGGATGTACCCTGTGTGAAAACATTAAGTGAAGCATTAGTGATTTGCTTAGAAACCTAGTTTCTCCATGTAAAATGGTGTGTCAAAAATGTTTGGCACACCATTTTACAAGTGTTTTTTGTAGAAATGTGGTTAGAAATTTGGCTTGTTCAGCTCATGAAAGTGTGTTATTTTTGTGTAAACTATTAAACAAAAATATTTTTTCATGTTTTGTTGATTTTTCTGTCACATTTTGATCGAAATGCTGTCAGAACTCCTCTTGTTTTGGACGTTAATTTCCATTGGTGACAGTGATGTTGATGAGGAAAGAGAGGTGTAGCTTCAGCCACATCATTCACTGTTGCACAAACTCTGCCAATGTTGTTGTGAACATTGCATTTGTTTCCTGATCACAGTCAGAGTTGTGTAACAATACAACAGGTTTTAATAATAAAAAAACATTTTAAAAAATTCTTAATATTGTATCACTGCAGGGCTGCACAGTGGCACAGTTGGTAGAGCTGTTGCCTTGCAGCAAGAAGGTCCTGGGTTCGATTCCCAGCCCGGGGTCTTTCTGCGTGGAGTTTGCATGTTCTCCCTGTGCATGGTGGGTTCTCTTTGGGCACTCCGGCTTCCTCCCACAGTCCTAAAACATGACTGTCAGGTTAATTGGTCTCTCTAAATTAGGTGCGAGTGTGTGTATGCATGGTTGTGTGTCCTGTCTGTCTCTGTGTTGCCCTGCGACAGACTGGCGACCTGTCCAGGGTGACCCCGCCTCTCGCCTGGAACGTTAGCTAGAGATGGACACCAGCACCTCCTGACCCCACTAGGACGAAGGGTGTTAGAAAATGGATGGATGGATGGTCTCACTGTACTGTTAATGCTTACAAATGTTTATCAGATCAAATTTTGAAGCTGTAAAATATTTTTTTCATATCTGCTAATATATCTGATGCCACATTATCATGTAGAACCACATGAACAGACACTACAGTAAACTATTTCATGTTCCTTTGGCAACTTCTGACATCTTAATATATAGTTTTGTGAAGTGATAAATGAAGAGGTGAAGCCAATATGCCAGATTGACTGATGACTAAATGATTGTCTTTGAAAGCATTTTAAAACTTTATGACTTTATTGAGTGTTTCTTTTGGTTTTTCTTTTTGCTGCTGAAGTTATTGCACTACTTACTTTGTTCTTTCACCTTATCATATCTTATATTCCATGTGTTTATGACATACTGCATCCTCTACAGTAGAAAGCTTCTGGCTATAAAATGCTCCACACTGTTATGTGGATTAAGTCAAATATTGACCACAGTTACATTCATACATACGTTCTAAAAATGAAACTATTTCCTCCTTAGACTATGCTACTTTTACATCTGTCTAAATGTCTCCATTATCTTATTACCATTTCCAAGCTCTTAATTTCTTGGTCAAATTAAGAGAGAAAATCAAACACAGTTTTTTTCAGACCACATACCATTTAGCTCCAGCAAGGATGGGAAATCTCGGCAGTTGTGAACCCCTGTGGCGTCCGTTGAGCAGGACATCCACAGATTTTCATAGACGGCTGAGGTGGTAATAATGTTACCGTCGACTGTAGACTCTCTCCAGTATCGATTTGGAAGGGCCACACCAACCATAATCCATCCCAAAAAGCCCAAAAAGCACGCAACAGCTTCCACAATTGGATTCATTTTGTCCTCTTTCTTTTTCCCGGCTTGTCCAAAACGAAGACGAATTACCAATTTTAATCATCCAAGCTGTCTTGTTGCCCAAGGATCTATTGGCCACACGCCAATACAGGGAACAGACCAGTTCCCTGTAAACCTTGCTCTAAAGTACGGCAAAACCCTATAAATTAATGATTAATTCCAAATACCCCACTTATAATTTTCCTATTACTCAGGTTTCTGTTGAACCTTCAGAAAGGGTAAATGTTTACACAACTTCCAGGACATCAAAGTGCCAGAGCCTTTCAGTCTTCCTCACAAACGTCAATAGACCTAACGGCATGTATCTCCCCTGGTCATTTGCTCTGGACTCTATGTCAACAAAAATTAAGTGAGTTCTTGATGGGATTTATCAAGCTCCGACTTCTTGATACTCCCTGAGTGGAAAGGGATAATGGGAAAATGTTCAGCCCCTAGAGGTTGGGGTTGGTCAATAAATATTGACCCCAAGATGACCAAGTTGGGACATAAGGATGTTTACTGTTTAACATCTCAAAAGGCATAATCAAAGTTTGAAAGATAGACTAACTTCCCTTTAAGACAAATTGTCTAGTCTTGTTCAGCTAGTCGAGACCAGACAACTTGCCAATGACCATAAAATTGAAAATTTTTCTCTGTTCCAAAAGTTTAAACTTTGATATCAAAATCTTTTTGACCTCAATGTCGTGTTGCTTAATGAACAACTCTAAATTTACAAGGTATAGCTGACCATTAGTAACTGCCTTGAATTATTTGGATCTCGATAAGATCAAGAACAGTATCCACAGACAGCTTAAACTGATATTTAAAGTTTTCTGAAGCAGCATTGTGCATCAGTAACATGCAATAAATTACGTTCACAATAGTTTTTTGCATAATGATACTGAAGCAATTGTTTCACCTAAATAATTGGACTTTTAGCCCAAATTAGGCACTGTAATTTCTGTGCACACCTCAGAAATTAATTTACCAAAGTCGATGCGTCCAAAATTATTCTTCTTATGAATTTGAGCTCTATATTGCTTTCAAACAAGCCACACAGAGTTTAAGGAGGTAACTGGTGGAACTGTGCACTACACAACAGAAATACACAGATTTAACAAGCTTTTCTTGTCTGGTTTCTATTGCAAATATCTCAGTATGCCTGAAATATGGTAAAACCTACTTGCAAGTAACTTTTCAGTGAGATAATGGAGCTTCAATGTCTTATTATAAATTAAATAATTTGCCAGTGGAACTAGTACATTTTCAAATCAATATTAATCAATTACTGACTTAAAAGAAGCTCCTGAAAAATTACTTTTAAATTATTTTTTTTGTCTTGTTTCAGATTAACTACAATATTTGCAATGAAAAACCAGACAAAAAATACTTAAGATTTTGTGTTTTTGCATTGTACAGCATATCACACATGCATACAGTTAAATCTGACTGTACAGTTTTAGGGTTAATAAAGAAGTATGATTGATTTATGTAAAAAAAAATCATAGTAGAATCTGACTTTTCTCAATATCTGTATGTCTTGAAAGTGTGCAGTCAGCTGTTTACTTTTATGAATCATCAGAAAAATTTTAACAAATAGAATAGTGTGCAAAAGTGATGAAAGCTCAGATTTGCTTTCTTTGCACAACTATCTCACACTGCATATTTTACAGTTTGTAAATACACATGTATACCTGGCATTCTACATGGATTTTACTTTTCTGCCGTGTAACATTTTGGCAACAGATGAACCTTTCAGTCAGTGTCGTCTTTGAGTTACCTGGGAGAGCTAAGAGGGAAGGAAACTCCCGACAGTCATAGACCCCCGTAGAATCGCTTGCACAAGACATCCACAGGTTCTCATAGACGGCAGAAGTTAAAATTACGCTCCCATCTTGGGTCGATTCTTTCCAATATTGATCCACCAGTGAAACGTAAACTAGTATCCAACTGCCAAAACCCAGGGAAAGTGCTGTAACCTCCATAAAATCCTGCATCTTGGAAGTAGTTTTCTATTAATTATTAAAGGTTATAGTTCTTGCGTCTGCCGGGAGCTCTATTCGCCACATCTGTGCCTGACATTCATTTTGGGAGTGTGAGAACTGACTCAAGATTTTTTTTTTTCTTCCACGTGCAGCCAAACCTGGAAATTTGGACAATGATTTGTTGCTGCAGATGCTATTCCCGCCCAAAATTGATGGCTTTTCACCCACAAGCACCAACCTAAGAGCTTCACATGTAGGAAGGATTTTTTTTTGTCTATGATAAACTCAATTTCAACAGGGATTTAAATTGAAGCACCAAAAGTTTACAAGTACAAGTGCATTTTTAAAAATAGACTCTCTTACACTACATTTGGTAACTAATTATTAATAATTAAATGTTTGATAAGGAATACCGAGTTTATTGTAGAAAATGAGCTACAGACAGAGTAAAGCTTGATTATCAAATGCTATTTTGATTTTTTGATTATTATTATTATTTTTTGCTTTAACTATATCTTGTGTTGCATTGTAACGCAAGTTTAATCTACAGATTCTCAATTGTTTAATTGAGATCAAATCATCTTCTTCTTCTGCCCTTTACCCTTTAGATGACTAATTTGGTAGCTAATTGGATGTTGAAATAACCTTAAGCAAGGTTATAATTGGACTTTTAGCCCAATTAACTTTAAGGAAGGTTATTTCAACATCCAAAAGCAAATACTTGCATACGTGGAGATACTAAACTGAGGACAGAGCAAACAGAGAGAGCTGCTTAAAGTGTGTAAGTGATATATTGAAGGCAGAAAGAGTTTTTCTTTTTTTTAACACCGGTTAACCATTGATAGGTTTTGCTGCAAGCCAATAAATGCATTGACTAAATCTTCAGGTTTTTTTGTTGTTTTTTTTACTTTGCATTTTTCCGGTTAAAACTTGACCGTGACTCGCCTCTTCTGAAACCCTCTCATAATTCATCTTTCATGACTATCAAACATACGGACAAATGCAACAAAACTCTTCAGCTGTCTACCAACGTGACTGCTTAAAGGAAGCGAACGTGTTTCCCTACTGGATCCACTTAGACAAATCTTTGTTTAGAATAAACTTTAAACTCTTTATTTACAGTCTGCATCTTATCGCAGACGAGTTGTTGTCTTTAAAAAAGAAAAAACGGTTCAAAGTGCTTTGTCGTACAGTGCTCGCAGTGTCAAGCAGGTAATTAGTTTGGTTCCTAATCATTAGCTTGTTAATGTTTTATTTTTTTATCCCTCCCTTCTGTCATCTGAATTATTTATGAACTCGTGTCCGCACTGACCTCCTCAATTTCAAACCTGGCAACCTTGGGGGGGTTGCGCCAACCTCAAGGCATGAACAATGTTGAGCTTAAGTGGAAGCTCTTAATCTCATCTAGGTTTGTTCTTCTTTGCTGATGTCAGTGAAATCAGTTCTTGCACATGGCATAAAACGTGTCAGGTAACGAGGTGTCTATGTGTGTGTGAGCTGCAGGGTTTCTCTAATATGTAACAAGTGCAAGTTATATTTGCTGAAGAAACGGTGGCGTGTGTCAGATAAGTACAAGTTGCTGCCGGTGTCAAGCTTTGATTACAAATGGCTGATGAGTCAAATCCATGTGACACCATCTTTATTTGTAATTACTGTGCCAGCTATGTGATGACTCAGTCTCTAACAATCTAAGCTGATAAAGGCGTTTGGCTGATTCACAGATTTCTTTTATTATTTACTGACTAGTATGAAATGTCATAGTGAGAAGTTTAAAAGAGTCTCCCTTTCAACCAGCCACCTGCCTTTGACAGGAAATATTACCTAACTAAGCAAAAGATGGACTGAAACAATTCTCCCACTGAAACCAGCAGTGTTCTTTACACTGAAGCAGATTATTTTTTTTATTATGGTAATTAAAGATTTTGCATTACTTATTCATGTTGTGAAATTAAAGGGTAAGATAAACTGACAACAAACAATAAATCCTTTCAGTGTGTAAATGTCAAGCATGCAAATGTGGTGGAAAAATGTAACGCATAAAAAGAATGTAGTTGAATGTGTGTGAAAACTCTTAAACTGCTATTACTCTGTTGAAACACATTTAGATTCAGATTCACCGTTTTTTCTTTGGCAGTAGTTTATTATCACAGCTCACATGTTGACTTGGTAATATTTGTTCACCTTGGTTTGGAAGATTTTCCCAACTCAATCATTTCCTGTCTTTGGATTTTCTGACAGATTTAGCTGTGGACTCAGGTTTGGCTCTTACAAAACCAAATATTTCTTATTTTTCTGCTTGGACTCAGTAGGAGGGTGAAAAATAAATTCCCTCCTGGTCTTTTTCCACACACCTGAATGTTTGGGGCTGAAACGCACTGGAACTATTTATATCATGATTTCATCCACCTTAAGGAAAACACAAGACATGAATAACACAAAGATGCTGAAGATCCATTTATTATTGGGTCTATTATGACTTCACATGTTCTCCATCTACAGGAACCATTTACTGCACATCTGAATTAGGTGCATTATCACCTGAAGTGAGCAGTGCTGACTTCTTCATTGCTGCATTTCCTTATCAACAACGTCTTCATTAATAGTCTCAATGAAAAGGTTTTGCTTTCCTTGTGTTTTGCGATTTAGGATTTTGGGACTTTTCAGAGTTTTAGAAGTTTGGGTTTTGAAGAAGGAAAACGTTTGTTAAATTTCCTCCCAGCTATACTTAGATTTATGAGTCATTTATGTGCTCAGTACAGTGTGCTCAGCTAAAGCTGATCGATCACTCTCACTTTGGTGTCAAACTAATAGATCGGTGTTTGCAGACTGAGTTATTTTGAGGTCAGTTATTCAGTACGGGTCTGGATTAAATAGTTTACATATTCAGCCTTTTAACATCTTGTGTAAAATTTAAGACTGAGCTCGATTTAAAGAGCGTTAAACCTTTTCAGCTGTCCAGGTTTAGCATTTAGCTTGAATTACTGTTTGGAATAATGTAATAAATTATGAATGGAAGTATAATGATTTTTACTGTGGTACTTTAGTCTCTAACTATTTTCTAAATAGTCAGGAAATATTAGCCCCCTGGCCAAATATCCCTGAAAAAAAAAATGCCGGTGGATCAAGTTTTCTGTTTTTTCTGAGTTGGATTTTGTTCTAGTGTTGCTAAAACTGTATTTTTAAGTTTCTCCTTAAATAAAAGGGAATAATAAAGATACTTCTGAGTAACATCTACTTTAGCACATCGAAACGACTCAGAAAGTTGTAAATCAGTGAAAGTAATATTACTTTAATGTATTTGTTTTACTTATTACTACTTATCTAATGTGATTTAAAACGACCGTTATCGTTGCTACTTACCCATATATGCTGAGTCTGCATTTTACTCGCTTAATGATGCCAGTCCACGTCTTGCACGTATCTGGCTAATAGCTTGTGAACGACACGTTCATGTTGTAATACAGTGTTTGCTTGTCTGCGTTTGAATGAGTGCAAGGCATTAAAGCCTGAAGGTTACTTCAAGGCTTTGTGGAGTTAGAAGAAAAGCACTGATCTGGATAGGAATGTCACAGGTTGTTCCTGGAAACACAGGCGTGAAAATCATAATGAGTTTTCAGGTGACTGTCAAAAACGTTTCTGTTTTTTAGACTTTATGCAGCTAACTTTTTATGTGATTTTCACCTCACTCTAACAGCTAATGCTTTCTTGTCTACTTTCGCAACAACCGAGATGTCTGGTTGTTTAGATGTCTGTCTGTCAGTCTTCACCGCTTTTGCACATATTTTGCACATTATTCCATCCAGTTGGTTGTAGCATTCAGCATATGCCCTGCCTGCCAGTATTTGACTCTCAGCTGGTATGTGCTGAACTGTCTGCAGGCAGCCTTTGGCTTGTCTTCAGATTTTTTTTCTGGGTCCTGATTGGCATGATAACCATTTTCTTTCTCTATTTTTTTCATTGTTCATGTGATTGTTATGTATTTAGTGTCCTTCAGTCAAATATTTTAACCAAGTCTTCAGTCTCCCATCGCTCGTGGTATTTCTTTGATTTTTCTCTGTTGATGATTCTGTGACGATTTCAGCAGCACAAAGCGTCTTTAAGACAGAATATATTTTTGCTTGTCACATTTTTATTAAATGCTTTTAACTATCATTTTCTACAGCATATGTACATAGACACATTTTTATTCATACAACAGTGGCAGATAGTCTTATAAGTTTACATTATTTTCATTTGACTAGCCACATTTACGTTTGTTAGGTAATATTTTAACACTGTGATATTTTATAGACTAAAAAATAAATGCAGTTGTGTATTTGTGCTTAAGATTTACTGAAAGGTGTTTAGGAAAAATCTTTATCGTTTTGGGAGAGAGCGAAACACTGAATCAATCAGAGAAATGCGCATTTGTTTTTAGATATTTTATTTAGAAAATCAGAGTAAATATCAGCGCCTGAGAAAAGAAAAGTAAGAGAGAAGAAGGAAGAAGGAAGGAAGTGAAGCTTAACACATAAAATTCTCCTTTTATATCTTATCAGTCACGTACACGGTGCCTTCCACCCACCTCTCTCCTGCAGGGAGTTTCTCTACGTTTCTCCCGTCTCTGGTTAATTGACCCTGTGACCCTAAATCAAACCTGGTTCACAGGAGTTTCGGTTGGTAAGAGAAGACAAAACATCTTCACTGAAAACTCTGTTATCAGTTCCATAAGTATAACACTTGCTCAGAAACCTTCATTACCAGTTCATTCTTCCCAGTAAATAAGCGACAGTTTTATTTTCCAAGACAACTCCTCCCTTTTGATTAATTGAAAATCACCTTAAAAATCTTTGTGCTAGAAAAAACAAATACCTCACTGTGAACATAAGTAAGAAATACTTGCTACATAAAATTGAAAAGTAACAAAGTGACTGCTTAAAGCAGGGCATCAAACTCCAGTCCTCAGGACACATCTGAGGACTGGAAACGAAAATCTTATAATGTACACAAAAACTTGAAACAGAATAAATAAAAAATAAAAATGCAAAAGGAATAAAAATGGTTAATACAATAAAGCTAAAATAAATGCAACATAATAAAAAGAATTTGATCAAGAGATCATCATCAGACTCAAGTGCTACATTTTGGTTCACTGGTTCAAAATTCAACAAATCAGTCCCATAAGGAATCAATGTTGGTGGGAGCATCAAAAGTGAAGCGTCAGGTCAGGAACGGGGCCATAAATATAAACCCTACTGGAAAAAATATATATAAGTCAGTTCGTTCAAGTTAAAACATAGACTATGAATGTTTTACCTAAGATTGAAAAGAAATACATCTATGTTCAGTGTGCATTTCCAATGAAAAACAACCAGAAAAAATAAATATAATAATTATTAAAAAAACAACAGCGTGTCCTAAAAACACAAACAGTGTTTGGCCTTATTAAATTCAAACCCATTTTGTGAAAGGAAAAATATATTTTAATTTCAAACCCTTTAAGAGGAGGAAGACAGAATATATTTTTGCTTGTCACATTTTTATTAAATGCTTTTAACTATTATTTTCTACAACATCTGTACATAGACACATTTTCATTCATACAACAGTGGCAGATAATCTTATAAGTTTACATTATATTCATTTGACATTAGCCATGTTTGTTATGTAATACTTTAACACTGTGATATTTTATAGACTAAAAAATAAATGCAGTTGTGTATTTGTGCTTAAGATTTACTGAAAGGTGTTTAGGAAAAATCTTTATCGTTTTGGGAGAGAGCGAAACACTGAATCAATCAGAGAAATGCGCATTTATCTTTAGATATTTTATTTAGAAAATCAGAGTAAATATCAGCGCCTGAGAAAAGAAAAGTAAGAGAGAAGAAGGAAGAAGGAAGGAAGGAAGTGAAGCTTAACACATAAAATTCTCCTTTTATATCTTATCAGTCACGTACACGGTGCCTTCCACCCACCTCTCTCCTGCAGGGAGTTTCTCTACGTTTCTCTCTTAATTGACCCTGTGACCCTAAATCAAACCTGGTTCAAAGGAGTTTCGGTTGGTAAGAGAAGACAAAACATCTTCACTGAAAACTCTGTTATCAGTTCCATGTGAGCCGTCTCTCGCTCACAGCAGCACACAGGCTCCACCTTTGGCCTCTATGTAGTTTGGGTCGAGATCATTGGGCAGCTTGCCGCCCTCGTCCCAGACGTTCATTTCTCCAAACACGCCCGTCTCTATCATCTCTTCCTGCCAGGGAATTGGGATGTTTCCAGAAGCAAAGTCATTGTAAAACTCTGCATCCTTGTCGTCCAGGACCACTCCTTTGATTGTGCTGAACACACCCACTTCATCAATATCTTTGGCGTAGACCATTTTGGGATCAGGGACAAATGGTGGAGGTAGCACGCCTTTAAATGAAAAACAAGGGAGATTAATCAGTATTACTTTAGCATATCTATATTTTTTTTAAATCTACGTTCATTTGGGTATTAGAGAGATGTTGATTTTAGTTGAATGCCGTTGATTTGACCTGCTTCCAGGCGTCCCCAGTTAATTTCTTTGAAGAATGGCTGATTTTTGAGCTCTGTGCATTCATTGTCTTTGAAGCCCAGTCGTTTTTGCGGGTCCTTCTCCATCAGACCTTCACAAAGGTCTTTGCACTCCTTGCTGAAGCTCGGCGGGTAGAAAGCAGGATCATTCAAGGTTCTTCTAGCAACCTCGTCGTTTTCCACCTGAACAAAGAGAAAACGCTTTTTATATGCTGCCTTGTCACATTACAACTATAAATGTATTTTTAGGATTTAATGTGACAGGCAAATATGATTTTATCATCTTTGGCTTTGTGGGTTTTTGTCACTCTGTGCTTTCATTATTCTGTCAATTTTACAGTTGTATTGTGTGTTTTCCAGGGACATAGTGCCATTTTGTAGAGCAATCAAGTAACTATGTTAACTGCAATTGTAAAAAAAAAAAAAAAAGATAAAGAACGCTCTAGATCTTGAATAAGACTAAAAAAAAATAAGTTTTACTTTGTAATTTAATGCCTTGGATGTCATTCTAAAAACTCCTGCTCTTTCTAAAACTCTGCCTTCAGGAAGTCATCACAACAGCATTTCACTGAGAAGTAGCTCCTATATTACTATGCACAGTTCTACCAGGTGTTTGCTAATTGCAGCTGGCTAGTCTGAAGGAGCTGGGTGGGAGAGTTGTGGAGGTAAAGTGCTCTGTGAGGCAGAAGCAGCGTGTCTAAGGCGGCGCTACATCCATCATGGCATTTTGCATTATGTCTCAATGGTTTCCCCAAGAGATCAAAGGATTTCTCAAACACTCCAGGTGTGTTTTTGATGAGGGAATAACATGAAAACATGATAAAAAGCTCAAAAAAAGTCAATTTCACATAATTCTGCCCCTTTAAAGTTTAAATCATTATTTTCTTTTGATCTTTATTGTGTAACCTCTTTTCTTGAGATCTGTCTTAAACTAAGTTCATGTTTCCTGTTTCTGAATTTCGTTGTTAGCTTTGGGTCAGTCGTTTCTTGTATTTCCGTTTAACCTCAGTTCCCTTCATGGCTGACATTCACTTTGCTAAAAGTGAACTATCATTTCTGTTGGCTCTAGTAATCATTATTATCTCTCATTATTCCCCCTGGTTCTTGTGTGTTTTTCCATTAAATCTCAGCTGTACACGTCCCTCTGTCATGCTGGCATGAGTCCTTCACAGACCACTAACTTAACATGACAAATAGAAGCAATCACACCGTTTTAGCTAATTAAGGTCTGAAAACTCCATAAGTTCAAGGATTTATAATTTTGTAATGTTGTGTTTTTATGATGTAAAGCACTTTGAACTGCCTTTCTAAAACTGCTGAAATATGCTGTGGCAAGCTTTATAGCTAAACTTATCAAATTAACAAAGTACCTGTTCTCCTCGTACTCTAAATGGACCTTTAGCAGCAATCATCTCGTACAGGGTGACACCCAAAGTAAAGTAGTCCACCGTGTAGTCATATTCTATCTTCTGTAGCAACTCTGGAGCCATGAAACCTTTAGGAATAAAAACAAGGTGATCCTGAATTTACAACGCAATATTTGTTTTATCTGGACAAATTTTGATGGCACTTTTAGTACTTCGCATTTACCTGGAGTCCCAGCATAGCCTGTAGTTTTATCCTTTCCAGGTGGAAGCTCGACAGCAAGACCCAAATCTGACAGCCGGACATGACCTGAGCAAAAAGGTTATGGTTTCAATGTTTGAGATGAGGGCCAGACAGCATAATTTAATATTGAAAAGACATGAATCACTTGGTAAAATGGATTAACTGGCCGACCTGTGTCGTCCAGCAGAACGTTCTCTGGCTTCAGGTCCCGGTAGATGATCCTGTGCTGATGAAGATGCTCCAACCCACAGATAATCTGAGCTGTGTAAAACCGTGCTCTCTTCTCATCAAACCCTGGATTCTTCTCGTCTACGTTATACATGTGAAATCTGAGGATTGAAGAGCGGATGTAATATTGATTATAGTAAGAATACAGGAAATCATTTTTAGGTAATTTAGCATCTTTAAAAGCACAGCCAATAACATCTGTTTAGTTAGCATATTACCTTAGGCTTAATGAAAGGATTTTACTCTGATCTCAAAGAAACTTTTTGCCTGCAGGAATTATTCCATGACATGTTTCTTTCTAGTTCTGCTGAGTGTTTAGAAAGAGTACCTGAGATCTCCCCCATTCATAATGGTCATGACCAGACAAAGGTCAGTCTTGGTCTGGAATGCATAAGCCAGTGTCACTATAAAACGGCTGTGAACTTTTGCAAGGATACGCTTCTCCACAATCGCTCCCTAAACATAAAAAAAAAAAAACGGCATCAATCAGCATTTCCAGGAATAGTCAATGTTGTCCTTTTTACAGAACTACACAATCTACTGTTCAGCATATCAGACCTTTTCCCCCCTTGTTGAGCCGCCTTTGAAGATTTCTCCTTGAGGCATGTGATTTACAGGTCAGTGAGATTTATTAACCCCTCTTCTTTTAGATACTTTGCAATGGAATTACTTAAAGAAGAAGCTACAATTTTAACAGAACAAATACATTTTATTGTCAGCTTGTCTGTGATAAATGCACAACATATCTTTCTGCTTTTGAGATATGATACATATTAAGATATTTCTCCTCACAAAACCGCATTATATAGTCAAAGAGCTTTTTAGCAGAGGAAAACCTACACTTTTAGGATTAGATGGATTAAACTTGGCACAATGACTACCACCATTTCATATTTTTCAAACTAAAGTTTTACTTATTTTTAGGTAAATTTGTCAAATGTAAAGTTTTGTTTCTGTTCCCAAAACAGGTCAAGCGATTCCTGACGATGGTAAAGTGAAATGTGTCTCTGTGTTTGAGTTGCTTTGTGCTGGGGTTCAACAGTCTTATCATTCAGCTGTTGCTGTATAGACTCCATGCTAAGAGACCAGAACCTTTGAACCTGGTCACGTACCAACTGAAAAGTTCTACATGAGTTAGGTTTGGATGTGAACTTTAACTGGACCGTTCCAACACATAAATATACTTGATCTAAACCATTTTTTGTAACCTTGACTGAATCTTTAGGATCATTTCCCCTCAACATATTGATGGAGTATTCTGGATACAAATAATGCATATTGTCTTATCTGTCCACCTTCTCTCAGGTTTTATGTGTCCCCAACAACTTCTGTTTTTTGAATAAGTTCAACAACCTTCTCCCAGATTTATGCAATCCAAAACTAATAGTTGTTTGACAAAATAGTTGGATTTATTCACTCCAGTGTATTTTATTTACTATTTTACAGAGTTCAAAAGGTCTTTAATTGGAGGGGATTGTATTTAATGGTTTAAGAGTCTGAAAACAAAGCCATACCACTATTTTCAAAGTTGTGTGTATAGAAAAAGTAGTATTTCTTTCATTCCATAAATATACATTACTTTGTACTGGTCTGTCTCTAAAATCCCCTATAAAACACATATGAGTTTTGTGTGTTTAAATGACAAAATGTGACTAATATAAAGGGATATAAGGAAAGCACCTCAATTTCTCTTGAAGTTTCCAAGAGAAAACATTTTTATCAAAGGATTTTTTACATTTCATACACAAAAAATGACTGCTTTACCTCGTAGCCTTTGCGTTTTTTAAGTCTCTTCTTCTCCAACTTCTTGTTGGCGTACATTTTACCCGTTGCTTTCGCCTGACAGGCAAACACTTCCCCAAACCCTCCTTTACCTAGAACCCTGAAGTCCATGAACCACTCTTCATCAAAGGGCTGGCTCTCCAGCCATTTGAACTGAACGAAACGTAGGAAGAACATGCTGTTCTTGAACTCATCTAAGGCCTTCTTCTCCAGGTGTTGGAGCAGCTGCTGCTCACTTTCCTTGAACAGGTCAGCACGGGCGTTCTTCAGGTCTTCTTTAATGCGAATGATGGCTTTCTCCTCGAGGAAACTGCAGAAATGCTTTGAAGCCGTCTCATAATACGTGTTGACCATTCTCCGGGCCTTCTGCAACCTGTCGGTTTCCTGACTTATATCGTAGTCTTCTATGTCTTTCCATAGCTCTCCAGCATCTTTGTAGGCGGCACTACTCTGGAGGAACTGCTGAAACAAGCGCTTGCCGATGGGCTGTTTGGTACACATGCTTTCAAAGGTTGTGTCTACAGTGGTCTTCATGTGTTGGCAGTCTCTGATGTGAGGAAGTTTCAGCCTGGCACGCATTTTTTTGTCACGCATGGCGGCTGCTGCACATCCATCCGCGCCGCCTCGGGCTGACACGTAAGCTGAGTTTGCTACGACAGTTTCCAAACCACCGATGTCCATCGCTTTACCTTTGTCAAGAGAAGGAGGATAAGCATATCAAGAAAAGCAGAAGTAGTGCCTTTAAAGTGCTTTGAGCTTAAATAACTACCATCAGTTGTTACATGGGCACTCTTTGCTGATTGCTTAAATACTTATCACTGTTTTTCTATGTTTTAAGGATGTATTGATAAATGATCAATCCTGGATTTGCGGATTGTATTGAGCGCCTATCAGCTCCGTTCAAACTAAAAGCCAATGGATGATTGGTAATCCTGGGCACCTGTGGCTGTTTTAATCTGTTTCTCAGAACATAAATCCTGAAAGAAAAATATATATTAAAGATTAAAATATCTTTACAAAGGTTTTTTTTCTCTCTCTCTCCCTTTAAAGGAAATTATACTTTGCCGTTGTTCTCATAAAGCTAAGATTTTGCTTTTCCAGTCATAGAGGGTCATTGTCCTGCATATTTAAAATGACTTCCTGTTTGAACACATACTGTATGTTAAACGAATCCAGGACACGTCTCAAAGATTCCAGGAAATTTGTCCTTCAGGACTGGATTTCCCCACCCACGGCTTAACGGTGTAAAGAGTTAAGCCGATGTTTCCTCCAGTCCCTGACATCCAATCAGTGGCAGTTTCTGATATGGGTGATATGGGCAACCGCCCAGGGCGGCATCTTGTGGAAGAGCGCCATCGATGACATTTCAAACTATGCTGGTGATTAGGACCATATTTGTGGTTAATTCAGCCACAAACAATTATTATATTTAGTTGAAAGCAAAGATGACATAAGAAGGGAGATGCAATTTTATTTGAGAGATACAATTTTCACACCTACTGCATGTGAGGGATGTGTTTTTTCTAACATTCCCACCTTCATTTTCGGGAGGTTTTTCTCAGATTCCTCTGCCGTTATCTTTCCCTTCTGCAGCAGCTGTTTGTCAGATCATGGTGACTGACCTCATTTCATTGTATTCCTCCTTAGATATTTATGTTGCAGTTACGAAAAGTCACAGAATTTCAACATGTCATATGATTCAAATATTGGAAGTAGAGCATAGGTAACTTTAGATTCGATTTGAGTGAGAAGTAAGTCCTCTGGCACCATTTATTTATGTATTAATACAAATTATTCGCCAGTCTTTTCAATGACAACTGGAGTCAGGCAACAGGTGGATATAAACGACGAATGGTTGACATTTTGGGGTAGCACTGTTTCTATTAAAGACCAGATTTCATATTGTGACAGCATTTAGAAAACCAGGTAATTCTGCTCAGATTATAAATGTTTCTGCTTCTTGTTCAGGCGGGTCCAATGCAATCTGAACACACAAATGGGAAACATATTTTAAGATGCTTATTTTGACTGTGCGTCCAATATTCATTTATGATTCCTTAAATACTCTTTCTTTAAGTATTTAAAGAGTACTTAAATACTTATCTCTAATATATTATTCCAAAGGTTGGCTGCTTAATCTACTCCTGGACACCTGCTTTAAACTACAGATTAAGGTATTGGAACTGGTGTTAAATCATGTTGGGATCTGCTGCACTCTGCTGTTCACAAGTCAAATATGAACGATCGCTTCTGTCAAAGCAGAAACATCCTTTTATATAGTCATGTGGAAAAAATAGGACACCCTTTAAACAATCAGTGCTTTCAAAAGAACACAAAGTTGTTTATTACAGGATAAAAAGAGGGAGAGAGAGAGAAAGAACATAGTTTTAGCCAATAACTTAAAGAAAAAAATATTGTATTTTAGCTGTGGAAAAGTTAGGACATGGTACCGCCTTATAGCTGGTATTGCTCCCGTTGGTCAAACTATCTTTTGTGAGATTCGTCCTGTAGCAACACTCCAGTCTCTCACATCAATTGTGTTCACATTCATCTCTACGATGTTTGTTTGGGATTCTTGTTTGCTCAAGTCGCTCCTCTGCATCTCAGAATATCAAAGAGCTGATTTTTTACTCTGTTCACGACTTTCTATTTTTTAATTCTCAGCCAGTCCTTGGTGGATTTACTTGCATGTTTTGGATCGTTGCCTTTACATTTTCTGCATGCAACTTCCGATACATGGTAAAAAATTAATTACGGAGGATACAGTAATGACCTGACCCGACCCTACTGCTGGAAAGCATCCACAAACCATGACACATCCCCCTCCATGCTTCCCAGTTGTACGTGTACTTTTTCTATTTGGAGTACTGTTATTTGGTTTACACCAAGCATGTCTCTGTTCAGTTTTAGATTCCTTTATCACCAGACTCATAACCTGCATCTCAAATACTCTTTTTTAAACTGAAATTTTTAAAAGGTCTTTTTTTTGTTTGTTTTTTTACCATTTTTCAATCAATCAATCAATCAAATTTTATTTGTATAGCACATTTCAGCAGCAAGGCATTTCAAAGTGCTTTACATCATATCAAACACAGAAACACAATGCAACATAGAATCAACAATCAAAACACGACATTAAGTCAGATTCCATCAATAAATTTGTAATTGATTACATTTCAAATACAATTCTAAACAGATGGGTTTTTAGTTGAGATTTAAAAGAAGTCAGTGTTTCAGCTGTTTTACAGTTTTCTGGAAGTTTGTTCCAAATTTGTGGTGCATAGATGCTGAATTTCATTTCATTTTTATATTACTTGATTCTTTTAGTTTTCTCAAAATTTGTATGAAATATCCATATGTCTGAATATATAAGAAACTAGGAATTTGGTTAATTATAAGTGAATGTAAGCAAGCATTTCATTCTCAGCTGATTTTTTTTTATTTTCTTATGCTCTCTCTAATAACGTCTCTCCATAAATGTAAGTATTATTTTTTTATCTAAATTGGTTTCCTTAATGCCTCACAGCTTTTTGTTTGTTATTGTTTTATTTTACAAACATTTGTTTAATTGGGTTTAATTAAGTTCATAAATTAATTAATCAGTTTATAAATGTCAAATAGTTTAAGACTTCAACTATTTTTTTTTATCTTGCAAGACTAAAACAAGGAGCAGTTGATCAAATATCTTTTTTAAGTCAAACTATTTCTTTTTATGGTTTATGTAAAAAAAAAACATTTTATTATTATTAAAAAAACATTTCTTTGAGACACCTGAGCATAAGATGTGTTGTGGATCAGCAGGTCACCCTGGTTGTTTCTTTCATTCCTGACCCAGTGCTGTTGGAGCAGATAGTAACACGCTGGCCTCTGCAGGTGCTTTTAATCCATTTAATCCTGACCGTTAACACCACAGCTTTCCGTATAAATGACTGATCTTCACTTTAATTACCCTTCATGAACCGATGACTGTAATTTAGCCCAAATTACGTGGTTCTCTGAGACCAAGCCTGACTGTGCTGTGTTTCAGTTGTATGTAAAAGATAAACAGAAAGTAATCTGTTTTGATTGATGTTCAATCACTTTGCCACAATTTTATTTCAGCATATTTATCACAATGAATAAAATCATCAGCAAAACCAAGAAATGTTGTGATTTTTGATTTTGCAAAGATCCTTCTCTTAATTGTAACATTCCTGAGATAAAGTGAGTAGTGCTTACCGTGTTGTTTTTCTTCCGCTTCTGGAAAAGCTGACTACAATTTTGGATTTTAGATCCAAAAACATAAATATTTTTATCCCTGTTGGCTGCTTCTTCTTTTTAAATCAATCAGCACAAGCAGAATGATCTCTGTCCTGTTAGAGAGCTCCTCTCATCTCCTCTTCCTGCAGCGGGATGTGATGGGAAGGTGAAGACTTCAGGTTGAGGTTTACTCTGCTCCTAAGATCCCGTTTGGCAGCTCACTGGCTGCTGAGGATTACAGCCGGATAATAAAAAGGCGGAAGCGACTTGGATCACTCAGACAGAGCCACGGTCATAGGAAATCCAGCTCACGGGATGGTTTTTCTAAAGATTGTAGTGTCATGGGTTTTATAGTCATCCAGTCAACCTTAAACAGGACTATTTGATACATTTCTCAAATAATGTGCTATTTCATTGTATTTTTTTAATATCCTAGCAAGGTAATCAAATTAACAATAATGTGATTTCAGTTTGATGCGGTGATTGAGCCACAGTCCAGCTCAAAGGGAGGACTGCGGATCTGACCAGGATTATCCTTGAAGGTTCAGACAAATTCACATCCGCACAAGAATTCAACATAACTTTTGAACTTCTCTCCCAGTAGGCCTCTCAATAATCAAGTGAAGACTTTGAATTTAATGAAAATGCATCTGCTCTTCTTAAATCGTTTGTGTGTTTTAAAAAGGAGGACATGGGAATTAAGAGGGTACGTTTTAGGTGAGAGGATTTAGTGGGTGGTTAAGGAAACGGAGAAGAGGGATTTAGATCACGTAGCTAAAGAGGACAGACACAGTGGTAGCACAGAACACAGAGAGGCCCAAAGTAGCTTATAATAGGTAATTAATTACTATAAAGCAAGGAGAATTCAATTTACACACTAAAATGATATCAAGTTACATCTCTAAGTCATTGTTAGTTGATCACAAAATCTGAAGGGAAAATAAATTATATTCAATTAATTTAACTCAGTAAAAAACACAGTAAGTATATTGCTTTATACAATATTGCACATTATAAGATTAAAGGCTCTAATATATTGCTCTTCAAATCAACATAAAACACACTTTATTTTCCAGTCTAATCCAGCTCAGTGACACGTCAAACCTACTTAACCAGGCGGGGCTAGAAAGTAAAGTGGCCATGTATAAATGTAACAATCCAGCATTCATTTTATAATTCTAATGTGAGTAAAGTAAGTAAGTAAAGTTTATTTATAAAGCACTTTTCACAGACATAAATTATACAAAGCGCTGTACAATAGAAATGAGCCTTCAGACCATACAAAACATAAAACCAACATATTGTGTTTAGAAGAAACACAATAAAATCAGGAGATAAAAGCCTGGGAAAGTAAAAAATGTTTTTAGTTGCTTTTTAAAACCCTCCACAGAGTCAGTAAAACAGAGCTGCAAGGGCAAACTACTCTACAGCTATGGGGCCACCGATTGAAAGGCCTTCTCACTTATCGTCAGAGGACATATCAGTGTTTCATAATGCCCTAAAGTTAAAAGAAGGAAAAAAAAAACTCCAATTACAAATATTGACATTGTTGTTGCTATAGCGTTTACATGTCTGTCAACTGATTAAATAGATGTAATTAAATGAGGTTTTGGACGTCAGCGTTCCAACTCCAACACTAATCTGTCATGAACTCAAGAGACTAACCTGGTAACCTCTGCTGAACTCACTTTGGTTCACGCCGATTAGTTTGGAGAAAAAGACTGCAGAATGTGCCCTTAATAAACTGTTGATATTCATTTCATCCTACTGTTGGATTTATATTATTGGGGCAGATGTTGTAGTTTTTAAAAAAAATAAAGGGTTAAAGACCGTGACCCTCTTGGATCATAGGAGAAACTAAAAGGAGTCTCATTACAGAACGTCTTCCCTGAATCTTAAATAAGATGTTAAAATTGGGCTGTTTAAAGATGTTAATCAGTGGATTGTGCCAGTGATTTTTCTTCCAACTATAGAAAACCAGTTTGTTTACTTAAATAACATTAAATAACATTAGCCTTTCACCTGCTAAACTTTTAGCAGCAGTTTAATTTAGTCTTACCACCCTGCAATGAGATAGTAGTGGTGGACTGATATATGTATACAAATAATAAATTTTAATCTGACTTGTTTAATCATCTCAGCTTTAGTTCAGTTTTAAATCCAATTTTTATCTGCCATTACATTGTACATTATTGGCTTTAAACCATTTTTTGAGTTGGAAACTCACACCAGTGTGCTGGATCATGATCTGATCTAAACTGTGTGAAATAAACCCAAGCCTGAATCAGTTCATATGACACACTGGCTCATTTCAAAAACAGCAGTCTTGTTATTGAAGTAGTTTGTAGTTTTGAGTTGGCTGTTTTCCCAGCTTAACCAGTGATGCTGTTGTAGGTCTTCTTCTATGTGAGCAAGCAATGGACAATTTATTACTACTTCAGAATTTTATAACTACTTTATTATTATAACAGTTATGATTAATATCTATTATTTTTCTTTCTTTTTTGAGCCTGTTCGCTTTGAGGTACAGGTGGCTGCCGCCCCCTAGCGTAAAGGAATTTTGGCCAATTAAGGTCAAAAGTCAATATTTGGCTTCCGACTTTCGAACTGTTCTTCACCACCATCATTTTACTTTGGTAAACTTGGGTTGACTTTATTTTTCTTTTTTGGAGCATTAATGTACAGCGTAGCAAAAATGTATTTTCAGTGAAGCTCATACATTTATTTATAAAACATTGTCCAATTTTACACGCTGCTTTGCAGCTTTGGTTTTAGTTACTTTATGCACGATTCTATAAATATAATCTGTAACAAGACAAAGCCTATTCATGGTCTACGATAAGGTTTAAGGACGTTTTATGACGAACACTCGTATTGTTTTCTTTAAGATGAGATGTTCAAGGGAAGGATGAAATGTGGGTTAAAAACTGGGTTAGACGTAAATGTGGGTTTGATGTGACTGTATCGTGTGCCAGAGAAACAGAGAGCAAGACGTTACTGTTTCTAGTTATGATGGGCTTAATGTTGCCGCTAATTTTTGATTGTGAAAGCACAGAAAGTAGTGACTTTCTTTCTTCTTTCTTCGTTTTTATCTATCATTTGTGTTTCTTAATATGCGGCTTAAAAATACAAAATAGATTCAAATCAATTGGAAATCACACAGAATAAGAATTAAATTCAGACACATTTGTGAAGAAGCCATTTTCTTTCTCCGCATTCAGCGGATATTTCGCGTTTGACTTTTGTTTATTAAAATTCCGACTGTACAGGAAGCTCGTGAAGCAGCAACGTCTGCGCGCTTCAGCTAACCGCCATGTATCTGCGGCTTATGATATTACAGCGCGTGAGGGAGTTGTACAGTAAACGTGGGCGGGGACATCGCAGCTGAGCAAAGACGTCACAAACATGAAGGACAGGAGCCAGTGTTAGCAAGCCCGAACTCCGCCGCTGCCCGTTGTGTCGATCTGACCGGGATGGACTTCGTCTTGGGCGGCGCGGCGGCCTGCGGAGCGTGTCTCTTCACCAACCCGTTGGAGGTCGTCAAGACGCGGATGCAACTTCAAGGGGAAATGAAGAGCCGCGGCACCTACCAGGTTTACTATCGCAACGTCTTCCACGCTTTCTACACTATCGGTAAAGTGGACGGACTGGCCGGCTTGCAGAAAGGGCTGGTCCCCGGGCTGTTTTATCAGTTCTTCATGAATGGAGTCCGGCTCGGCTCCTACGCCATCATTGAGTCGGCAGGTTACATCCACACCAACGGAAGGGTCAGCGCGGTGAAAACCACGTTAGCGGGAGCCAGTGCTGGGGTGGTGGGCGCCATCATGGGCAGCCCTGTGTACCTGGTCAGTGTCTGACTTCACTTTGAATTAGTCAGGCGTCACCTCTGACGTATAACGATGAACTCTCCTCACTGACAGGTGAAGACACATCTGCAGAGTCAGTCTACCTCCTCCATCGCAGTGGGACATCAGCACAGACACGAGGTAAAGCACAGTGACACAAAGTGATAATAAAAATGTGAATGCAGTTTTTTCATGTGTTCCTCCCCCTGCTTCTTCTCCGGACAGGGGATGATCCATGCTCTCAAAGTCATCTACAGGCAGCATGGCATTCTGGGACTGTGGAGGGGCTCCAGTGCTGCTATACCAAGGGTCAGCATAGGCTCTGCGACCCAGCTCTCAACTTTCTCCTCCTCTAAGGAGCTAGTCGTCGACCTAAAGGTTAGAAAATATTAATTCTTCGGGTTTGATGAAGATGGCATCCTGCCAAGGTGTAAAATTCTGTTTTATAAGCTTTCTAGGGTGTGTGTGTGTGCATGTTTTATAAATGACTTCACTGTTTGAAAGTATCTGGGTTAACTAACCATATAACTTGATAGAGCTGTCTGAATATTTTTGGATTTAAGGTTGTGAGTTTACTGGAATCAGGTGCATCAAATGTTTCAAAAGTTTGAACAAGATCCCGATTACAAGTGGCCAAAATTAATTTCCCTCATAGAGTGATCAGACTCAGCCTTAGTAGACAAAGCAACTCTTTATCTGGGCTGAGGTTGAAGTAGAGCCACTGTTTCTCCATATTGAAAGGAGTCGGTTGAGGTGGTTCTCCTGGGGAGAAGGTTTTCCGGACACATGCCACTGGGAGGAGACCCTGGGGAAAACTCAGAACTCACTGGAGGGACTGGCCTCTGAACCTAGGAATTTATCAGAATGAGATGAAGGGTGTTGCAGTATTTCTGTAAAGCAGCTACTTCAGTCTCTACCAGAGCAGATAGCCTGACTAAATAACCAGTTATTATTGCTTGTTTTACTCCCACTGTTGCTCTATACTCTATAAAGAGGGAAATAATTGTCAGGTTAAATTTTCTAGGCTCTTCAAAACCTAATACTAAATTTAGTAGATGTTTATTACATATTTTTACTGAGCTCTACATGCCAAAATCACCATAACAATTAAGAAATGTCAAGGCATGTTTAACTATGACTGTAAAAGTTATCATGTGCTTCTCTAGCAATAACTATATAACTATTGCTTTTCTGTTACTACAGCACTAACACCCGCCTCCTGGCTCTGATTGGTTGTTTGTAGTGAGCGCAGGGAGCACTGGGAGAAGGCAGAGGAGACAGTGAAAGTTTCAACAAATATGTAAAAAAAAATATTACTTGCAATATATTTTTTAAAGGCGCTATATTTATATATGAACATTTTCTGCAAACTATTTTTCACTCAAGGTTATCACACCTTGTGGTCCAAGGCCTATTCTTAGCCTTACAGAACAAATTGTTCCAGCTGTTTCAGCTGCTAGGGTTATAAAGATGATCAGGTTCCCTCGTCACTAATATAATCATTTGATCCAGAGGCGATCATTTGTAGTCAGTAGCTGTGCACCGATTACACAAACAGTCATTGTTGCAATGACAAAACGCTCTGTGATGCACTCCACTGGGATAGAAATCCAACACCTTTTACTGGGCCCCTATGGCTGAAAACGTTCGACTTGCACAACCAGTGCTGCAGTTTACTGGTGGGCCTTGCTGCCTAAACTCTAGCTGAAGGGAGTCCTTGATACTCCAGACGTTTTCTGATGATTAAAGAATGTTATCTTTACTTGACAGGAAGAATTCTAGGAATTATTCAACCATTTGCAAAGTTGTGTAACTTGCTCCGCTGTGAAAAGTCACCGGGAGGAAGCGGGGGGCCGAATCCCTCCTCCCAACATCCCCGCCAACATTGGCTCATTTACAAGCTGCTAAACGTCTGAAATACAGGACAGCCTTATGTTTTATATAAAGAGACACATACGCTGCTCGCCACTCACTGGTCTACAACTATAACCCATTTAAATAGGTAAAGGTGTTTTAGCCAGTGTACTGTGGATCTGTTCCCTACGGAGACATTTATTGGTACTTCTGGTAAAGTGTGCAGTAAGCCTTAAATAAATTCATCTTTTATTGCAGGAGGTAGGCATTTTACACAGAAACATTTAGAAAGGACATTAAAAAAAATGCAGTTTTTCAGTGGAGGAAGAAAAATGAAACCACCTGATCTTGCTCTTATTGACCAATATTAGAAAGCAGAGTAGTACAGACATTGTGAACCTGAAAAAAAAAAGAATAGTTTATTAAAATATGCACTGTCAGAAATGCTTAGTTTATGGCTTATATAATTGAGGATACTACATTCTTTATGTGTGCAGCTATATTGAATACTAAATTCAGTGTCGCTTAGCGAGTTTCACTTTTTCCAGTCAGGATACTTTCCTCAGGGAGGAGAATGAGAGCTGCTACTATGTGACAAAACAACTGTGCTCACAGTTATGCACTGGATACTATTTGATGCTGTTTGCCTGTTTCTCTTTACTTGACAGGAAGAATTCTAGGAATTATTCAACCATTTGCAAAGTTGTGTAACTTTGTGTTTCTTTATGAAGTCTCTAAAACACGAGGACTTTTTAAATGAAAATCTGATCTGGTGCAGTTAAGAAAAATAAATAAAAATGTAAATAGTTTTTACTTAAGCTGGATAATGATAAACTCAATATCCATCCATTTAATCATCCAGATAAATGGATGGATAGCATACTGAAATGGTTCACCAGACCCAAAAAAGAGCCGTTTCAGTTCCTTGTTTGAAACCTGTGGGGTTTAGAGAAGACATCATAAGTTTAGCCATCGTCTTCCTGTGCAATTCTGCTTTCGCTTCCAGCAAAATCTGGGCTTTCTCCCATTCACTTGGATTGTCTTCAGTAGATTTTTCTACCGGGCCAATCAGTGAACACAAGAAGTTGTGAACGATGATTTCCTGCGCTGTTTGAGAATACTAATCTGTAATTTTAGAAAGGGCAGCAGAGGAAATGAACAATGCTTTTTAGTCCGGGTTGGTCACGCTTCCAAATATTGAATGAACATTAACAGCATTTCTCTCTTTGCAGCAGAGGATGGTTGTTTACAGTGCAAGCAATTTCCTGCAATTCTAATTAGATTTTTCTAAAAATCTAAGTACAGTACTGAGAAATGTATGTTAAGACTTTCTCGATGCCTTTATCATACTGAAAACCAGTAACCAGTTGCTACTGTAGTATGCATGTAACACAGGTGCTAAGTTTAGATCCAGTCCTCTGTTTCACTTAGTTAAAATTAGATATAGTTTCTATGTAAGGATGGGCTCATTTTCTGCCACTGCACAGTCAGACCTCTTCTCAGAACTGCTTTAGAGCCCACACTCGCTCATCGCATGCCTTACGACATTTCCATCTTTGCAAAGGTTTTCCCGCAGGACAGCTGGTTGGTGCCTCTTAGTGCCGGCATGATCAGCAGCGTGATGGTGGTGCTGGCAATGACGCCTTTTGATGTGGTTAGCACGCGACTCTACAACCAGCCTGTCGACCAGATGGGAAAAGTAAGTGAAATAAAAATAAAGGGAAACGATTGGGTGCCCATTTAGGGGGAACTTTTTGTCGGTGTTTTTCAGTACATCGGATCTACAGATACCTTGTGTTTACGCTACACGCAGATGCTAACATCTATGGTTTCACTTACAGTTTTTATATACATTTACCCTAAAATGTAATGTAATAGATTCCCATTTAGACACTCAGATAAGTTTTAACCTTTGAATATTATAAGGTTAAAACCTTACCAAGTAAGGGGGTACCAAGTAAAACAACCCCTGTTGTTTTACTTGGTACCCCTGTAAAACAACAGGGGTACCAAGTGGTATTAAAACCTCCAAAATAGCAGTTTCACCTTATGTGACAAGCTCTTGGTTAATATTGTAAGCGAGACAAAGATAATTCATCTTTCTAAATGCAAAAAATTACACAACATAAATTGACAATAAGGCAGAAAGAGTATAGATTTAGTAAATGTTGCTCAAGCCTCACATTTCTGATGTGTCAAATTATGTCCAATCGATAATTTAATCTTTACTTGGATTTGTCAAAAAATTACAACTCATAATAAAAGATGCCATATTTTCTGCAAATATGCACCATTGCTACAAAATGGACAAAGGGACTACTTGAATGTCACAACAACGTTCTGATAAACAATGTGACTTTATTTCTTTCTATGCTATGCAGACGTTTTGTCTTCACTAATGAAGATTCTGACTTCGTAGATGAAGGCCTACAGAAAGCCTTCAGAGGCTGAAATGACTCTGTATTTTCTGATCATTATTTCAATAATTTCATCCCTTGTGCGTGCCAATTGGATCCATTTAACTTTCAGCCCAAGACAGTCAGGCGATCATTTAGTCTGGCAAAGTGCTACAAGGTGAAGGCATCTCTGTCCTGAGGCGTGTACCGCGTTGTACATGTCACACATGTTCCAGCACACACTGAGTGGAGGAAACAAGGGTTTATCATAAGCCGCACAAATACTTCGTAGACATGAGAGGCGTTTTCAGAAATTACAAAAGATATGACGCCATGTGAAAGCCGCTGTGGCTTGGCTGATTTCGAATGAGAAGATTGACGGTTAAATTTTTCTGGCTACGTTCTGACGTGAAAACATTCCAGGTGTGAGCTTATTAGCTTGTGCTCACTTGTAAGTTGCTTCAGATGATATAATATGATGAATGGCAACTTTAACAATGTTCTGTTGATAACAAGAAGTTTTACTTTCAAATCGATCGCTTCAAATTTTTATTAATATTAAATTAAGAAATACTTTCTCTAAGGATGACTTTTTTGTTTTAGTCAGTGCCATGGATTGTGTTTTAATCCTTGCCTAATCCTGTCACAGGTTTATGTACATTGTAGCTTTCAGGCCAGTCTGTGTGTGTATTGATGCCTCGGGCTCCAGCTCTGCATTTACATTCGCCTCCAAATTTTGGTCAAGATTCAAAGGCACATAATGTTCTCTCTGTGCCAAATCATTTGAAAATGCAAAGGTGTGCAAGTAACTGCTGCATTCCTCTTGTGGGAAAGTCATAGTTCGTTGTTAAGGCTCCCTGAAGCTCTTAGTCTACAGGTTATTTATAGTGTCCACTGTCCCTTTGCTCTTCAAGGTGTTGTAAGTTAAACTGCGATGGTCGTGTCATTATATCATCTGGAGCATGAAACATGTAAACTCAAACACAAGGACACCTGATACCGGAGAAATGTGAGAGATAAGAAGACATTATCTCTTCTTCTGACTTTTTTCCCATTGTTGTAAAATTATAACCACAAACCTTTTTATCTGGTGGACCAACACAAAGTAGGGTTTTTATTTTGTTGTTGTTCTTGTTTAATAAAAACCTGAAACGTGTGGTGTGTGCATTCGTACACAAGCCATATATTTTGCCACGTCAACCCAAGGTGAGTCTAAACATCAGTTTCTAAGGATTAGCTCCGTCTATATTTCCATGAACTCTGACCAGTTTCCACAGCATGATGCTGCCACCACCCTGTATAACCACATGGATGGTGTGCTCAGAAGGATATGCAATGCTAATCTCTTTCCACACAAAATATCTTAAATGTAAGTTAATTCTTGATCACATCTGACCAGAGCACATAGTTGCTTAGTCTTTTGCGCAGGGACTAATGACTTTTATTTATTGTATGCTTTTATTATTATTGTTGCCTTTCATAACTTGTATTCTTCTGTTACATAAAATACCCCCATAAAATATGTTGAAGTTTGTGTTTGTAACGTGATTTGGGAATGAAAAGGAAAGACAGAGAGCTTCTGTTTTATTGATTGGATGCAATTTTCCCGTCTTTTCGTATAGGGGCAGCTGTACAAAGGATTCAGTGACTGCTTCTCCAAGACTCTGAAAAAGGAGGGCCTCACAGGACTCTACAAAGGCCTGGGAGCCTCTTATTTCCGACTCGGCCCACACACCATTCTGTCCCTGTTCTTCTGGGATGAGCTGCGCAAATTGTACCAGAAGCTCAGATAACATCAGGGAAACCAGAGGAAAAAAAATGGGTAATTCATTATGCAGAGGTGAAATGAATCTTCATTCAAGGAGGCAGAGAAAAAACTAGGAGCTGATCTGTTTACTTATTTTTACTGCGAAGGAGCAAAGGTTACCTTTAACACTCCATCGAGAAAGCACATTAAACCCGAAATATGCAATTAGATCTGAAACTTCACCCAGAAGCTCAATCATTAATGGAACTGTCTTGATTTGTCACATTGTTATGTGTGCACAGACAAAAACACACGCAGTATGTCATATAGGCAAACACATCTACCCCTTATGACTCTAATTACATCATTCCAATGCATTTCAAATGTGCACTTTATGCATTATGAAGAAAGCATCACATGAGCCAGTGTGGCAGCCAAATAATTTCTACTGTCTGAATAGACTTGTGATCCCGTCGCAGCCTGACTTTGCCCCAGTCTGACTCACATGTTGAAACAGCGTAATGCTTTAATTGCTGAGGGAAAATCTCTCCTCAGTGCAAGTGCTGCTTGTTAAACCTGAATTCCTTGAATTAGTTTCTGAAGAGTTTGTGATGAAGTGCAAAAAAGAAAGAATTGTTATTTAAAGTGGTCAAATAAAAAAAATAAACATGTATATAGAAACTAGAGGCTAAACTGATTTGTTGCAGGATTGTTAGTGGGAGAAAAAAAATCACAGAAAAATCCTTTGAAGTGTCCAGAGTGGGAGAAGTAAAACGGATCCAGTGCTGATCCATGAAAATTTTTTAAAACGGGAACTGAAACTAAAAGAAATGTATCTTCACTTTTTCCATTCTCAGGGTGCTGTGTTTCCTATGTGATGGGTTACCTCTTTTATACATTATGAAATCAACAAATTTCACTAAGGCCAAAAGCCATGATGTGTATTAATAACAGACAGGACCAAGAGTTGTAAAAACTCTGTAAAAGAAACAAAAGTTGCCTGAAAGAAATGTCAAAATAGTTTTAGGTGATTGAGTGATACATTTGTCATGCAGCATCAGTTTTTATTATACAGTACTTGCCAATGGTAATGAATGAACGTTTATTACTAAATTCTTGTTTTCCATAACCAGAGCTTGATTTTTCATTTTAGCGTAAAACCTTCTTTTCCTGAGGATGAAATTTTTTCGTTACAATTTTCTCAGATTTTCAGCAATTGTGCTGAGTACTTTGAAAATGCCTAAACACTTACAAGTTAGTGGACTTATTTTTGTTACTCTGAAAGCATATTTAATATGACGCAATAACGATTTTTGTGCCTTAAAAATTCATCCAGTGCATAAATGACCATCCATTCATCCATTCACTGTTTGTTTATCCTTGGGTCAGGTCAGCAGGGGGGCTGGTGTCTGCCTCCATATTGTCGAGAGACATCTTGGACATAAGTTGTCCACTTTTTTATTTAAGTGACATTTCATTTTAGGCTAACTGTTTATTTTTTTTATTACAGATTAAATAACAGCTGTAAATTTAGCAACATTTTAAAACAAAACTGAGCTTTATTATTCATCCCTGACCCGTGTCGGTCTGTTTCACTGCCTTCAGCAGATCCACATCATCAGAACAACTCTCATCAGAGGACAATCTGGAACATGCTTTGTTATCCTCTACAGAAGGGTTTCCAAAGCTGATGTCTCATCTGTCAGGCAGATTTGGTGCTTTTTTAATAACATGTAGGTTCCACCTACAAGTAGGGGTAGCCGATAAATAGGCCAGCCGATAAAATGTGGATTTCCTCGGCCGATACTAAAATGTGAAGCGGAGCTTATTCACCGATCTTATCTACCTCAGCAAAAGTCAAATTCCTCTGCCTCTTGTCTTCTGCTGCGCTGCTGTGACACCTGCCAAAACTGGAATCGGCAGGTCAGGCTTTTTAAAGATCGGCGATCGGCCAGAAAACTGCAATCAGTGCACCCCTACCTCCAAGAGTCATAAATGTAATGAGCTGTGTTTGAAAAGCCTTCAGCGTGCAAGCACTTTGTGATTTCCCTCTTTGTGTGCGTAAAGGAAGCGGGAGGTAGAGTGAGATTTGTTGAAGTAAATTCGATTTTTGGCCATTTGATGCGAAGCAGACCTATTGCCATTTTCTCTACTTTTAAAAAGTAGCTTGGCTATATTACGCAGAGCTTCTTTGAGACTATAAATGATTCCCTGTGAGGGCTTTTATGTCTGCAAGACTATGTATTAATATTTTGTTTAGCAGAATTGTGTAAATGAAGACTAGTGTGTTACATACCTTTTAAAGACAATATGACCAGAAAGGATCAGAAATCTGTTATATATAGATATAATATATTATATCTATGTTCCATAAAAAAATACACTGAGCTATTATTAAGAGTATGCTGACAAATCATAAAATTTATTTTTATGCCATACTGCTGAGAGCTCCTTGACTTAAGAGTTATACTTCTGTCTCCTCTTCACATCTGTAGCATCCAGTGTAAAAATGTAAAAAAAAACCTTATAATTTAGGTTCATCTCCTTAATATTTGGCAGCAGTATAATCTCACACAGAAAAGGAACAAACTCCCACCTCTAACGCCCTAAGTTAGCATTGCTAAAATGCACAGTCAGCACAACGATGGAGGCAGTTTAAAAAAAATTTAAAATCTCTGCTTAAGAACTGTAACGAATTTCTCAGGGAGAAATAATGCTAGTCATTAGGCTTTGTACGAATCTTTGTCAAGGGTACAAACAAATGTGGAGGTTGCTATTCATAGAGCCGAGCTGTTTTGGTTGTAATGTCGTAGATGCAGTCTTGAGTACTATAAACCAGCGTGTTAATCCTTAATCCCCATCGTGAATGTCTGCTTGATCTCGATTGTGGTAGTCTAAAAATACACATCGCAGCAGTGGAGGAAGAGTGGGTGAAGAAGGTCAAAATGAACCTCTATAAAATCTAAAAAAGCAGCTGCTCTGAACTTTCAATCAAGAAGTCAGGATATTGTGCCAACTTGCCTAAAAAAAGAGCAAATGTTTGTCTTTTAAGGGATTTTGCTTGTTTTAGGATCTTCAAACATGACATAAACACTGCAAAGACGTAACAAGACTTCATTCACACAAAACGATTCTTCGTCTGAAACATATTCATTCATATGAAAGATGCGTCTCATGTAATGAAGACAAAGCTGAGGCTTTTTTTCAGTCGATGTGTAACAACAGACTTGTCCATTTTCTCTTGATGATGGACATGTAGAGCAAATAAAGGATTTTTTTTTATTGATTCCTATTGTGTTTATCATTTTTTATGCTTTCTGTTCAAATACAAATAATGAGCAATCGGCTTTTGTTGAAAATACCCAAACGTTCACAAGGTTTTGAGGTTTACCAGTGTTTGACTCGACACAGGACCAAATATGAAATCAAAAGAATCCTGCAGCAGCTGTTGGAGAACAGAAAGTGTTCAGAAACTTTACACTCTTGCATTATTTTGGTTTGCACGACACGAAACCAGACTGGAACTGAGGAAATTGCTAATTTAGAAACTGAAGGAAAACGACTGAGATCATGAGCTTATTAACGCCAAAATACACGCTGGACTTCTCCAAGTATTATGTTACCCCTGGAAACATAACACTTGTGGATTGGTGGTATAGCGCGTTCAGAGTTTCACTACATCATTCAATGGATTTTTGACACAGAAATGTTATGTTATGGCCTGTACCGTCATGGGAAACATTTTTGACTGTTGTCCAGCAACCAATTGTTGCGGAAAAAATTAATCGCCAAGCACTGTTAGGTGAAAATCACTCAATCAGGTTTATTCAGTATCGAAGACGCAAGATCAAAAACTCATGAACAGATTAAAGGTCCAAGTGAGCCTCAGAGTTGGTTATGTGTGGATTCTGACAACAGGCAGACAAAATAACAGTTTTATACCAATGATAAGGAAGGACAGTCTAGCTCCTGAGCAGCTGCAGAAAACAGCATCTATGTTGCCTATAGAGGTTCATTTGGTGAAAGTTCATAAACACTTAGAATTAAAAATGTCCTAAAAAAAAAAGTCTTAAAAAAGCTAATTGCTAATAAAACTGTCTTTTCACACAGTGCTGTATCCAAGCATAATATTGGAAAGTTGAGTGGAAGGTTAAAGTCTAACTGGCAGCAGGGATGACTGCAGACCACACAGAGGCGTTAACAGGACATGCACCATATCTGTTGCTTCCGTCGTGTTAAGGTGTCAGTTACGACAACAATCCAACGTCTGCTATTCTTTAAATTCATAGAAACCAAGATCCCAGAGTCAGGAATCATGTGTTAAGTCTTCACAGTCACATATGATTTGGGAACTATGCCATCTACTGGTGCTGTGTTTTATCAAGTCTAAAAACATTCTGTTGTCTGCCAGGAATCCTCTGCTCCCTTTATCTGTCTTGTACCTCTTCATCTTAATTTGTATTTTCCCCTCATAGCCCAATACTATATCATATTTCATTTTTATGCAAATGACTGCCACTTACACGGCTCCTTTCAAATACCAAACTCACAAATGGAGGATATTCTGAGCATAAATAAGAACTGGCTGGTATTAAATAAAAAGAAGGCATTCACAAATCCTCATTAGGACTGAAATCTGAGAATGTCGTTTTTGGCAAAGCCACTAGAGGGCGCCACATGACGTTTTATTCTGCTAACAGTTGTAGCTAACCTATAGACACAAGGTATTAAAAACTTCACAAAAATTCTAATAACAAACACAACATGCGCCTTGTATTAGAGAGGAAATATCCTTCACACAGTGTTGCACAACAACTATATATTATTAAAATCATTCATACATCAATATCTTAGTCATAGAAACACTTGCTGCCTCTGAAGCTAATCCGTCTTCTTGGCAGCAGAGCCACTGCTCCTCTTGTAGCAGACTATCTGAGCCACTAGGACAAAGCTAAGACATGTGGACAGTATGTGAGACAAAGTAGTGAAAGATCCTCCGCTCTCCTGTAAGAAAATGATTCACAAAGCTGGAGTTAAAAATCCCAAATAAGACAGAAAAAGAGTACAACATTCAACTGTTTCTAGCTGCTTACCTGTACAGAAACAAAGGCAGCACCAAGAGCACCTGTACATGACAGTAACGCTGACAGGCTGGACAGCTGCCCTGTGTGGCCTTTCTGGTAGTTTGTTACTGTTTGAACAACCTGGGAAAAGTAATAAGGACACACATCTGTCCGCATAAAAGAGTCCATACATCTGCAGAAAGAAGAGACTGATAGATTGCTACCTTGCTTAAAATGAAAGCTGCCAGAGTGGAGGTGTACACCAGTCTGATGACGGCCGCAGTCGCAAACGAAACCAGGAGGAGGATTATGCCACCAAAACCCAAGAGCAGTAGCATTCCTGGCAAACACATACACACACATTTCTAAGATTTAAATCGTACACTTGACCCTAGCAACACCAGAGAGAAAGCAAGACCTTTTTGAATTGATAGTTACAAACATGGTTAAAAAGTTTGTTAATTTGAAAAGACACCACAAGGTGGCGCTGCATTAAAGCCTGCAGGGCTCTAAAAGAAATAAGCTCTGTGAACAATTATCCAGTTTGGACTTGCACCCTAAGAATTTAAGATTTTAGAATAATAACAATATATGTACATAATTATGTATATATACATACATATATATCAGTGCTATCAGTGGCAGTGTACAGCTGTATTTTCTTTTAAAGTGCTATACACACATTTCACTAGTTGTGAAAGATTTAACCAATAAAATGTTTGCCAGGTATAAGGTAGTCGTGAATAATCCCAGCCATGGGATACTGGTATGTTGAGGTACATAATTCGATAATTATGAACTGAAGATAAAATAATAATCAGCATGTCCTCCTGCTTCCCTTCATTTTCTATATTTAGGATGAATACCGATTCAAATCTGACCTTTGAGGGTTTCACCGCGATAATGCAGGATGAGGAAGATGATGGTTGCTGTCTGAGCCAAAGTGAAGAGCCTCTCAGCCCAGGCACTGTGCAGACGTTAAAACAGAAAGCGCAGACATACTGGTAAACATACTCTGCCAGACATTAAACAGGAAAAGCTACTTACTCTGCAGTGCTTGGACACTAATAGAACCGGAGTCTTTGAATCTGAATGCAGTCATAATGGGGAGTGCGGACCTGATAAGCTAAATATTCGGAAAACGGACGACCACCCAGGAAACCCTGCAAACAGCTGCACTCCCATTGATGGTTGTATTCATAAAGCAAGTATTTACAAATGAACCATCTAAGTGCTGCAACACGGAGATGAATAGCAAGTTAAATGATGCGATGGTCCTGGAGCAGCTTAATGTAAATCAAACTGTAAAGTAAAACAGAGACAGATTAAATAAAATCAGTCCTCAAAACTATTACATCAAAAAGTCGGTAAAGAGAAATATAAAAACCTCCTGAATAGTTCAGAAGCAATTGTATACTTTACATTAAAAACATGGCATAAAACGGCAAAAACTACAAAGCTAAAAAAAAAATACTTTAAATCTTATGATAATGATCATTAGTTCCCACATTAGACAACCAAAATAATTACATTTAGGGTTTGAAGAAAGAAGGCGGTAGATGTTTTCAGGAAGTCCTACACGACTGCTTTAGATTTCACAAGAAACACTTTATTATAAAACAGAAAACAGAAGAATCCTATCCACTCAAGAGAACACAATAAATGTAAAACAACAACAAAAAACTGTCAAGGAAACTCACTCAGTCACTCAAATCAACAATTCATTGTGCAAACCTGTTTAATAATACACATTTAATCTAAGAAAATTAAGAAAATATGTGGAAAAGAAGTTAATAGATTAAATTACAAAAAAAGTGGAGGAAATTGAAAGCTGAAAAGCACAAAATTAACAATTAATAATTCAGCTCAAATGATATACAAAGTCATGCATGTTGGTAATGTCTAAATATAAAACCCTTACCCTTACTTTGGGAAATTCCTGTTATGTTTCTGTTTTGAAAGAAATCTTTCATATATATATATATATATATATATATATATATATATATATATATATATATATATTTATAGAAGTACAAGGAGGAGATAAATGCTTTGATAAAACCCTAAAAGCGATTTAAGAAATCAATAGCAGAGAAATGAGTCTATGTAAATCAACTCCCACGTATTTCTGAGGATCTCAGAAAAGAACATATAGTCCCTCCGCCTCAGATCCCCCTAAGTGTGAAATGTCCAGAAATCCTTCAATAGGCAGGTCCCTGAAGGCATCCTGACACTAAGCCTGACTGGCATCAGTCCTTTTGATGAAGCGGCTCGTTGTTACTGTGAACCAGGTCTTCACCATATTTCTAAGACAGAGCCCAGCCACATATAGATGAAGCTCAATTCTGTATTATTTTATTTTCTTCCCTCTCTTTCATTTTTACACTATCAATTCAGAACGCAGGCCATTTTAAGTACCTTACTACAAACAAATCTAGTGAATAAACAGAAATACATAAACCATCTGATCATAAAGATAGACTCAAATTCAGCTACATTTATCCCACTTCAGTCTTACTAATAATTGTAAAAGCTTTCTTTATAAACGAATGAAACAAGTCACTTTAAAATAGAACAAACATTATTCTTATCTGTACGTAGTCTCACGTTTTTGTTCTCTAAATATTTCTTTTTGAAAGCCTCAAATTAGAGGACCTGATTAAATCCACTCAGCTGTGAGCTGCACCAATCTAGATCCTATCCAGAAATGTTGTATTATTTTGTGAATTTTTTATAATGAAGAGACCCTGACGTCTGGAAGAAAATATTACAGAGCGGGTCAACAGAGTCTCCCGCAATGTTGGGCTATTTGACGATTTTTGTGTCAGCAAGCAGAAAATACAAACAAAGTCACAAACAAATAACGGAATACTAACCCTTGACTTGCTTATTTAGTGGTTATCGATTACTTACAAGAATGGGAAGTTGTTGGATGCAGCGTAGACAACCGGACATGACAAAGCATAGAGCTGCAGCAGGAAGGCGGTCAGACTCAGGCCTTCTGCACTTCCTCTCCACAGCAGCTTCAGCAGCTGAGGGAACTGTGCTGCTCACAACAGATGATCGATGTGGAAACAGAAAATGAGAATGGAAACGTTAAAAAAGTGCGCAGGAGCTATTCATGATGACTTCTATGCTTTACCTACTAAGCATGTATGGTTATCTTGTAAGCAGCTTGCTGAAGTCATCAAACAACATGATTGCATTATAAAGTGGAAGCTTGCTGAAACACCCAGCTTCTGCATACAGGCAGCATGACAATGATGTGGCTTCAGGACCAAAACTTGAAAACAAACAATCTTTGTTTTCAAGATTGAGACATATCCTGTCACTGTTGTTTATCTGAGTTCACAGGCTCTTGTTCTAATTAGATCATTGCTTTCCATCACAAAGTAACGAAAAGTCAAAAAGCAAATTTAGATTTAGGCTCATTGGAAATAAAGACAACCCCAAAGTGCTTCAGAAAAGGAATCATTCCCATTTAGTGAGATTGGATGGAAAACATCAAATGTATTGTCACAAGTTAAGTTTTGGTGCTGGATTTTGAAATCATACATATATTTTGATATAAATTATTCCATGTTTTAGTTGGAGCTGGCTGTGTGTTTAGGGCTGCTAAAAAAAACCTCCCACCTGAGCTAGGGGTCTCTGCAGCTCCTCCAGTGATAATACTAACATCTTGGCTGTTTCTGATAAATGCTCTTGTTTCTTGACCTAACAGTTAAGCTGAACATTTTTATTTGATGGACCGAAACGTTGCAGGTTGTCCTACAACCTAAACCTGCATTAATCTTCTCCATAACTTAATCCCTGACTGGTCTGCTGTGTTCTGTGGTTTCAGTTGTTCTGTTTGTGTTCGTTAATTTACTCTAACAAACTTCTGAGGTTTTCATTATAGGATGCAGGTGGATTATTTATTTTTAATTGAATGAACCCTAAACTATTTAGGAACATGAGAGAGTAAAGAGGAGGAGATACACATGCAAGCTGAACTTTTTAGATATTTATTTGCAAAAAATATATACATATATATATTTTGCAATTTCCAAATGAAGCTTTACTTGATCAGTTACATTAAATCACAATAAAATAAATTGAAGCTTGTGGCTTTAATATGAGGAATGTGTAAACGTTTAGGGGTTCAAGCCACTGCACGTTTGTTGTTTTTTTTTAATTAATAATCCATTTTTGTTGTTATTTTCTGATATAAAACAGTCTTACCCAAAAATGTGTCCAGTATGATCCAAAATCCGACAATTTTGTTCAACACAAACTTTAGACAGGGACCTGGAAAATAATCATTGTAAGAAATAGCGATATTCAGATCACATCAAACTGTTGAACCACACAGTGAGTAAAGTTTAAATGCTATCTCCCCATGCGTTTCTGATTAAACTCGTAATAAGTTTGCAAGAGCAACATGTTCTCCACTCCTCTGCGGCCGCCATATCCTGCACATCTGGAAACTTTCCCCCCTCAAATATTTCACCTCAAACGTCCCTCACCGTGCAAATGCAAGCGGACGAAAAGCTCCTCGTAGCATTTCTCTGGCATTAAACGGCCCACAAGGAGGCTTTTCAAGGGAGACGTGTCCATCGTGGGCCAGCTGTGGACGGGAATGACCCGCTGAAACAGGGGGAGTGGTCCAACGCTTCCCAGATATTTACAGGGGGCGCCGTAAGTGAGCTGTCACGCTTAAATCAGAAGAAAATGGTCCGTCCTTTTTATTCTCGCTCTTTGAAAAAACATTTAAAAAATACCCTGCGTGTTTTTAATGACAGAATACTTCAAAAACTGGAGGGTTACTTCTGCAACCCTAACCTAACCCAGAGTTCATGAGGCAGACGGTGGATAGTTTCTAGATAACACTAGACATAGATTAATCAATTAATACAAGCCGCCATTTTGAATGACGTTATCACACTTTAATTCTTTCCACGGGATAAAATATGGTATATTTCTAGTGCTGTTTATATAAGTGAATTTTGTTAATTACTTCTCTTGACCAAAACGTTTTACCTTTAACTTATTATTTACCTTTTAACTGCTCATTAATAGCCACGTGCTAATTCTGGTCATATTCAATATTCACACTTTGACCCTCCCTTACAAAAACAAATCCCATGAAAATTACATGCGATCACATGTATGTGGTTCATACAACTTTTTACATGTGAATGATGTGAATCACATGTGAAAGCACATGTATATGTGTGATTTTGGAACATTTCGTGGTAAAATCAAATGTTTTCACATGTGAAAACATGATTTTCATGGGATTTTTTTGTAAGGGCTTGGTCCCAGAAAGGGAATAAACTAAACATATTTGTGTAATGATAAATATCCAAATAAAATTTTTAGTCTTTAGTTTTTTTGTTGTTTGATCAGCTTTGGAGCTGCAAGATGTAAATTATTTAGAGCTGCATTGGGGCCAATGGGATGGGTCCACCTACTGTTTTCTTCCATTATAAATGTCCAATGCTTGTATTCAAACTAGATTATAAATCCTATCTTTGTGTTAATAATTTATGAATGATTAATCTGCAACTAATGTTCATCTACCACACTAATGTTTTTCCCGCTTCACCGACAGTCCGTGTGCTCAATTTGAATACTGGTTTGATCTGTATTCAAATCTTACTTCTACTATAAATGCAAAATTCAGATTACGGTCAATATAGAGAAGTAGAGAAAAACTGTCCACTTGGCCATATTTTACACTGTCAAATTTCAAAATGAGTTTCACATGAAATAAAAGATTCACAAAAGAAAATGTACAAATGACAAATGTTACAACAGAAATATATGTAAAAAAAAAAATCAATAAAAGATTTTTATTTCTGGTCAATTTCTGGTTAACACAAATACCACATGTTATTATTAAAATTAGGTTCTATTTTATGAAAGAGTAGTTATCATGCCCTATGACCAGTTTTCTTTTCAAAACCATGCAGGCAACCATATTCCTGAAAACAAATTGCTCTTAGAAACAAACATACTTCCAACAAGATTTTGACTTCATGTCTCCTTTCACTCGTCTTTTATTATTCCAGTTAGTCAGTTTAGTCAGAGTTAACATTTGATAAGATGGAGACACAAGTTAATGCGCTGTGGTTTCCTTTTATAGAAATTGTATTTCCTATTCAAAATATTATCAGAGGCCCTACTTGGGGCTGTTAGTGATGTCGCAGTCATTGCTGAGACAATAATTGCTCAGTTGCAATTGGACACTGTAGAAAACAATCTAACTGCCATGTTGTGTTAAAATTAAATAATTCTTTCTTTGTTTATTTTCTGCCCCCATTCTTGCAAAATAAAAAAAGTATTCCCATCATTCTAAAGAACGTGTGGCATACCACAAGGCTCGACCCTAGGCCCTCAAATGCTTATTTCCAACATGTATCGCAAAACAACTGCAGCATAGGCAAACTGCCCTTTAAAACGATGTAGTTATTAGAAAATAAATTATTCAGCCTCTTCGTCACAGTCACACAGACACAAGGGCAAGCGCGTTGAGCATTTTTGGTCATGTTCAAAGTGGGACTATTCTGAAAACAGGAACTAACTTGACTAAAACGTACATGACTGGAGTTTTTGTTGCAGTCGGCGGGTTTTCAGGCAGACAACATGTGTACTGGAAAGTGCTCCCTTTTCATTGCGATCTCTCTGTACCCCCTGGTTCTTCTGTCCATCCTCTGCAACATTTTGCTCTTCTTTCCTGACTGGAGCACCAAGTATGTCAAAGAAGAACACATTACTAACGAAGTAAAGTACATGGGAGGATTCATCGGTGGTGGTGTCCTGGTAAGTAGTTGGTTGGTAAACGAGACTCCAAATGGAAAAATGTTCTAGACTTTGTGAAATTATTATTGAATAGAATTTTTTGGGGGGGATAAATTAAAACTTTTTGCACATCATTAATGGATTTGATAAATGCTTTTGTTGTCACGTAAGTCATTATCAAATGTCTTAAAACCAAACCGGGGGCTGCAGAAAGTGTGTGCCGCTAAAAACCTTTACCTGACTCTTATCATGCAAACTGAATGCAATCCACTGATCCACCCAATGTGTCCTAATGCAGGTACTGATCCCAGCACTGTACATTCACTTGACTGGAGAACAAGGCTGCTGTGCAAATCGCTTCGGGGTGAGTTACTCTGACCTAATTTCAGGTGAAACGGAGCAGCAAACACAAGTTGTAACCAAGTTAAGGAAGATCTGCAACAAAACAGGCTAAATTCAGACTAGTTCAGTTGTTCCTGAGCTGAAGAAATATGCTGCGTTGTGCTGCATCACCATTGCACAACACCAAGGTACTTTTGATGCAGATAACAAAACCACAGTTTACCATAGCACACAACATACATTTCCTCACTTTTGTAGGTGTGATGCATATGCACTGTGGCCATTAACTTTAGCATAAAACAATCAAATATTTGCAAATTGTTTCATTGTGTGCATATATATATATATATATATATATATATATATATATATATATATACGTAAATCTGTGATGAAGAGAGGGAATCAGTGAATATTTTTCCTGTTTAAAACGAGTGAAAAAGGAGGTAAACTCATGATTAACTATTTTAAAACCATCTTCCATTTTAAACTGACCTCTGCTTCTCATTTAATGTTGGCAGATGTTCTTTTCCATCATATTTGCCGCAGTGGGAGCAGCTGGTGCCGTATACAGCTTCGTTGTGGCATTGCTCGGCCTCTCTAACGGGCCTCTGTGCAGAACCTCATCTCACGCATGGGAACAACCGTTTATAGACAAGTAATAAGTTGAAATGCATCTGTGGCTGTTCTTGTTGCGATTTGGTCATTTATGACCTTTTTGGTCTTATCCTCAGGAACCTGAGATATCTGAAAAACCCTAATTCCTGGAGCGAGTGTGAAGAGCCAAAGAACGTGGTCCAGTTCAACATGGGTCTGTTCATCACCCTGATGGTGGCCAGCGTTCTGCAGGGTCTCCTCTGTGCCAGCCAGGTGATCAACGGCTTCGTCGGGTGCATCTGTGGAACCTGCAACGACAAGCAGGTCAGAAAAAGCTGTGTGACTTCAAAACGTCCTAATTTCCACTTCCTCATTCAGACATGTTTTCATTGTCTCATTTCTTCTTCTTTGCAGGAACCCTGAGTTTGTAGGCATGAAGAGTTCAAAAAGCTGTCGCCGTGCAACATCTGGGAATAGGCTCCTGGTGGCTTTTTAAAGAAAATGCTTACTTCAACACTGATGTTCTCTTCAGCTGTACTAGCTTGTTATTTCCACAATATATTACAAATTCTTGATTCTGCTTGCAGTGTATTAATCTGAGGAGATACGTGTTGGAAACACCATGCACATAAATTGAATAATGAAATAAAATGTTTTAACAGGTAGCACACTTTTGTTCCTCGTGTTAATATTTTGAAGTAGCTATTTCCTGTTTTTTTTCAGTCAGCTAATAAAGTCTGAGGTGAAAGTTTGTGCAGTGACGCCTGTGGCCAGAGATATCAGATAAAAGTTTTAAAAAAGGAAATTAAAGATGTGGTTCTACATAACAGAGAATTTTCTTTTTTTTTGATAACTGCTAATTGTATTTGAAAGCCAAAAAAGTTGCGAATATCCATGAGTCTTTCATAATAATGGGCTTGTCATAATGTACTCCTATAGAAAGGGGGTTCCAGTTTTTCAAGGAGCCTTTCCTGGTTGTAAATCTTATCACAATGAGTAACACTGCCTCGCCCAAATGTTACTAAGAGACCAAGCTTCTTCTCAAATCACTCACTTCCTGTCGTTACTGATTAGAGACAATAACCTTTAATCATTTGATGAACACCAGAGAAACAACGAGAGACGCGCATCAATGTCCAAATTGTATTTGGTTCTTCATAGTCTGGATATTTTCCAGGTTTTCACCGAAGCCAAACATGCTCTGTTTGTCTCTCGCTCCTGCAGCTGCAAGTGCAAAGTTCAACTGCTCAAAGCTCCTACTGTGACAGAGTAAACATTATGAGCTAAAGGACCTTTAAGGAATGTTGTGGGTGTCACGCAAAACAACAATCAATCAGAATCACCTGTTACAGCAAAATGCAAACACAAACTTTCTTATATCTCTTATTCAGCATGCGATCACTCAAGAAAGTAAGACTTGGTGCAGCCATAGGGACGGCACAACAGCACGTCTGGGTGAGATGACCTAAATGCATTGATATTAGCCATAAAAAGTTTAATGTCCACATTAGCTTTACTAACCCAACAAAACAACACTCTGCCCATTTCCATGACAGCAGAGAGTGAGTCACATTCACTTCTGCAGCCTATCCCTGACTCTGTTTGCCTTTCTTATCTTATCAGATTTAAACCTCCCACAGTCGAGCCGTTTACCAAAGACGCCCCGCTCCAAACCGGACTACAACTACCTGGTCGCTCCAGGGTCAGAGAACAGCAGTCGCCTGAGCTGAAATTTTTAACCAAAGGAAGTTTTTTTCTTTCCAGAAACCGGCCAACATGTGTACTGGAAAGTGTTCCCTCTGCATTGCGGTGACTCTGTACCCGCTGGTGCTCATTTCCATCATCTGTAACATTGTGCTGTTCTTCCCTGATGGAAGCGTCCAGTATGCTCAAGATGGACACATTACAGATGAGGTGAAGTACATGGGAGGAGTCTTTGGAGGAGGGATACTGGTGAGTTTTTCCTTTATTCAGCTTTAGTTTTATCTGCCCAGTCTAATGTTTTCTTATTCATTTTAAGGTGAATAACAAATACCTCATGAATCTCACTGCTAAATATTTATTGTCTCCTGAGTAAATGTTGTCTTTCCTATATTTTCAGTAAACAATTTATGCATTCTGATTCTGACCTCATGATAAAACCTGAGTCTGAATACGTGCTAAAATAAACTCACATACAGGTTCTGATCCCTGCACTTCACATTCACCTGACTGGAAAGCAGGGCTGCTGTGGAAATCGTTGTGGGGTGAGTCAGACAGGAAACAGTGAAAACAGTGACAGATTAACGATGCGAACTCCTGAATAAAGCGCCTACTGGATATAAAAATGTCAAAATTGTATCACAGAGTTAAATAATCATTACACGAGTCACCAAAAATAGATATTCCCCAAATATATGATATATGGAGTCAAGTTTAGTCAAATAATGATTCCAACTTAAATGTACAGTAACTACTGTATTTCTGAACAATTTACTGTAAGCATACATATGTTTCCAGATCCCTTTATTTTGATTCAACTAATAAGCATTTACTGTAATCATTTGCATTTTCTGACAAACTTTAGATTTTTATTTGTAAAAAATATTGAAAACTGTGGATCATTTTCCTTCCACTTCAGTGCCCAGTGCTTTCTGTCGGCCCATAAAGCGAAGTCTCAATAACATAAGCCTGGAGCTTGTGATAACAGAGAAATTTTACGGGATAAAAAGAGCTTTGCAATATAATTTGCAAAGATAGAATTTATTCCGGTTTTTATCATTGTTTGAGTACACCATCTTGGGTTTAGGAAGGATTTCTTTTTAAAATAGAGAAAACATGTTGAGGCATCAAACTCCCTAAAGATTTCTTGTAAGAAGTTGATTTTAAACTGAGGACTGTGATCAATCTTCCCATGCAGACAGGACAAAGTCAAACAGTCATAATTTGTTTAGATTTGAGTTTATGCTTTTGCGTGAAAACCAAACCCACATTGATGTTGTCGAGGTAAATAGACAACTGGGGAGAAGAAAATCTAGTATTAAACTGCAACAAACATGATCCTGACCCTCTCCTCTAATCTCTGCAGATGTTCCTATCTATCGCTTTCGCTGCGGTGGGCGTGCTCGGTGCCCTGTATAGCTTCGTTGTGGCCGTGCTCGGCTTGCACAACGGGCCTTTGTGTAAAGTATTACTGGTTTGGGGGAGGCCTTTCAAAGACAGGTAAGACCCAGAACTCTAAGGTGCTAATGTTGGTGTGCCGTCTGTAGCATAACAGCTTCTGTTTTTCACAGTGACAACAGTTACCTGGGCGACAGCTCGATGTGGTGGAGGTGCACTGAGCCTGAGAACATCGTCCAGTTCAACATTGGACTGTTCAGCACTCTGCTGGTGACCAGCGGCCTGCAGGTAATCCTCTGTGCCATTCAGATGATCAATGGGCTCTGCGGCTGTCTGTGCGGCACCTGCATCAAGAAGGAGGAAGGGATGATCTGAAGATTTAAAACCAGCAGGTATCCACATCAGCCTTTTCTCATTGAGGTTTCAGTAATTCAACTTAAAGCATTAAGTATAAATTAATACCACACATAAGGAAATTGTTAGGATCCTGATTGTTTAGTTGTTTTGGAGTTTAATTTATTATTATATGCCTTTTCTTTGTTTAGATCAGTCTTGTTTCTGTTTTACTTCAGTTCAGTTCTTCGTGTTTCTTGTTATGTTTATTTCTATTATCAAGTTATTCTTAGTTACTCTAGTTTTACATTTTTTTAGTTATTCTTTGTTAGATTTATTTACTCCAGTGTAGGCTCCCCCTCACTACATCTGCAACCCTTTATTTCATCAGTCTGGGTCTTTTATTTAGCATTCACCCTCCACAGGATTTAAGCACCTTATCCTCAGTCACTCCTTGTCTGTTCCTCTCGTCACTTTGATGGGTATTCTCCTCCTGTCTCTGGTTCCAGGTTTTTAATTTAACCAGCAGGCAGGAGCTTTGTTACCCATCACCCTTTTTCCTTAAAATTATCAACTGCTCAGCGTCTCAGCCCCTCTGCATTTTGGTCCACTTTCAAAGTCACCACATTATGACAGCTATATGTTCAAACATTTGCTATTGGTTTTAATTTATTATGTATGTAATTTGAAGTTTTCATTAATCTGCAACTGCAAGCCATAATCACTACAATTCACACCAGCCCTGGCGGGATGGACGTGCATCAGGGACACTGTTTTTAAAAAACATGTTCACCTTGGAGTGGCCAAATTTCTATTATTCCTATCTCGATTTAATAGGGACTCCTCGCACTGTATTTGTTGCCCTCTGTCCTCCGCACTTTTTTCAGCCATTATAACAGTTTACGCCGTTGTTAACGTGTCGTGGCGTGTTTTTCCGAGCCACATTTAAACGCAACATGAGCGTTTAAGATGCCCGCGCTGCACCGAGTCTGACTCAAACAAATAAACACCTATTGTTTCATTCTGGGCGCAATGAATCTTAAGTTTCTTTTTTTTTTAATTTAATAACAAACAAATGTTAATACTTTACGAACAGCGGATTGCAAATCACCCGTATGAACGTGATTTGTTACCGTTTGTGGTCAAGTTTGGTCAAAATTAGGTAACTTTTGAAAATGAATAATTATTGAATGCCAACATATTTAGCAAAACTGCTAGTTTGACAAGTTTAATCAGAGTCAAAACGTATTTATTTGTACATTAATACTGCTGTTTTAAGTAGTCACTAAAACAGTAAATAAATGAGTGAAACCTTAACGCTCTTTTATTTTTCTCTTTCCCAGCTGCTGCGAGTTTCTCACTGGCGCCCCCTGCTGCATCCTTTAACAATAAGAACTGCAGAAGGCTACAGAAAGTGTCTTAAAACTAAAGGTTTGATGTTTTTGTCAATTTTATGCTTTTTACTTTAGTACGGCCTTGCACTTACATTCAGTAGTCTTTCTGTATTGAAAGACTGTATCATTTTGCTTAGGAGAGGCTTATTTTATACCCATGTACATGTTTGTAATTGTATTTCATGTCATTATTAAATTAGGATAACATTCTCAGAGACTGAGATATGAAACACTGGACCTTATGAGTCGTTTGATTTTTTTTACCTGCATGCTGAAGAAGCTGCTTTTAAGCAGCTGTTGAGTAAATTCAGTGATTAAAGTCTGCTCAGAGATAATTATTTTCTTTAAAAAAAAACCAAAAAACTTTGTGATGTTTATGTACTAGCCAAAAACTTTATTGCACTTATGGTGAAACAAATTATATCATAGGCTGTCCTTATGCAGCTTCAAAAATGCAGCTATGTTTTTATCATTTACTTTATCAAAAAAGTGTAACCTCTGTTTTAGTGTTTAATTGTTAAAGTGATTTCCTTAAAGAGAAAATAAAATACATGAAAACCCCCAAGATCTTTTTTTTAATTCATTTATTATTTAATGCATTTTAATGCAAAACCATGTTTGCATTAAAATGTAGGTTATTCAACAATAAAAACACAGAACATGGAATTAGGCTCAAAGAGCAAAAAGAGCAACTAACAAGGCTGATATGTTAATGATTTCCTTCTATATAACAAAAACCAACACAGGAGAGACGTGAACATCAAGAGTGAAATAAAAGAACAAAACCGGCGTGGAAAAAAAAGTATTTGAAAGTAAGGGTTTTGAGTGTTTTTAATAGAATCTCAGGAGGTTTAAAAACACTTAAAAAATACAGATGAAAACAGATGAAAGCAAGATTTCTCCTGTTTTTAAAATGTACAGAAAAAAAGGCCTGAGGAGGTCTATTGGCATGAAAACATTAAGGTTCCTTAATATCAGGAAAAGGTTCTTTAAACAAGGTTCCTGCATATTTCTCATGTAGAAAAACGATCCACGCTTGACTCTGAACAGTTAACCTGTGCTTACTGTTAAAAGCAAAACATAAAAAAAGTATTAATGTTCACTTTGGATTTATGGCAGATATCTCTACATTTGGCGGATATGGGAGCTAAGAACAATAGATTGGAAGGAAGGAAATAAGAAAAAGTAATGAAAGAAAGGAAAAAGAAAGAAAGGATTTGTGACAAGGATGGAATATCAGAAAGAAGGAAAGACAAAAAGAACAGGAAAGGTAAAACAGAAGTCAGAAAGAGATGGAGAAAGTAAACACCAAAGGAAGGAGGCATGGATGAGGAAAGGAAAACATTTCAAGGCACAGGGGTTAAAAACTATAAGAAACAGAAATATTAATCTGTAATCATATTCTTTTTCGTATGGAGACATGGGAAAAAAATGAAATCAAATTCCAGCTTTCTGCAGACTAGGAACCTGTTTAAATAAAAAACAGTCATCTTACTACATGTTAGGCAACCTATATCAATTAACATGACACTTTACGATCACCTTTTTCATATGTGATCTTAATGTTAGCTTGAAAACAGGAGTTAATTCATTAAAGTAAACTGCACCGTCTAACAGAGTCTTCCTCACTCTTATGTGTCTTCTGGCAGAAGGTTGTGCGGCCACCATGTTGTTGAGGTAGGAGAGAAACTACCAGCTGGAGTGTTCACAGCTTCAGTATTTCACTGCACGCCTTTTCCTCCGTCACATGTTCAGAAACCAAGTTATAAAATTTAAAAACACTGACAATCCAGATAAGGATGCTTGTAAATACTGTATCACTGGTTTATAGGCAGTGCAACTGAGGGAGTGTGGCAGTTTGACGGAGCAGCTCAGTTGTCGAACTGCTTCATCATCAGCTTCCTGCTGACCTCGTAACCCAGGAACAGCGCTCCGTTAGCGGGGAAGCAGCGCACGATGGTGGGGGTGAGGCCGGAGTACAGCGCCCTCACTCCTAAACACACCACACAAGATTGGAAACAGCTCAGAAAGCAGAACGCCACATGTCTGTAGTTCCTCCCTTTCCTGCCGGTGCCTACCTTCAGAGCGAGCGATGGTCATGAAGGTTTTGAAAAACCCCGCCTGCTTCCTCGTCATGGACATGACCTGAATCCGAGATTTGACACAGTCCATGGGGTAGACCACCAACCAAAGGCACACGCCTCCGATGCCGCCGCTGAATACGATCGGAGCCACACCTTCAGCACATGCAGCAAACACAAAGTTACTGCATCGGAATCGGACCGAAACAGAGTTATCGTTCCGCTCCCAGTACCTATATCATCTTTTTCACATGTCATGTAGTCTGCAAATCCAGTCCTGCAGAGTTCGTAGGCGCCAAAGAAGCAGAAGTACCCGGGAATCTCTCTGGCTATAGTGGTGGTCAGTCCCTGGAAGAAGCCCTGCGGACCCTCGTTCCTCATAATGGACTTCACCATCGACCACACCGAGCTTCAGACACACCAGACACATTTTCACTCTGACATTAGCCGGGCTCAAGTACACACACATTGTAGTCGATCGACAGATGTGCTTAACAATCACTGACCACACAGTCGTGCCATACATGCGGCCGGTTGTGTGCATGTGAAGCCAAACCATCTGCAAGTCCTGCTGTTAGAAAATAACGATCTGAAGACGTTAAGAGTTCACCAAAGGACACGCTAGCTGCGTTTCTATTGATAATATAATGGCGAAAATTATTTTCCCATTACAAAAATGAATTCCCTTATTGGAAGAAAGCCAATTTTGGAAAAAAAAAATAAAACCTTTCGATAAAAAGTTTTTGTGCTAGTATGAGGTGGTTTTTTTGGTATTTCACAAAACTCCAATGGAAACACTTTTATTATCAGACAGGTCATGTGATCGATAACCAGACCTTATCGGAGAAGATGACAGGAAGTGATAGGAATGCTGGCGTCATTCAAAAAAATATCGACAAATATCGTAGAATCGATAACACAGCCCTTTGTTGGGTGTCTTTTTCTAAAACGCAAGTATGTGACCACAAATACAGTCAACTGAAATAATACTGGCAAACCCCCCCCCAAAAAAACAAAACATACTTGTTGCTTTTGGCAATCCTTCCAGACATTTCCATCTCATACATGGCTTGTAGTCGACATTTCACCAGCTCAGTGGGGCAGAGGACGAGTGAGGAGAAGATAGAAGCTACAGAACCAGCACAGGCTTTCTGCATGTTGCTGATGAAAAGGGAAGAATAATCAAACCCACACTTAGAAACTGGACATGTACGTATGCTTCTTTTACTGTTAGAGGCGGCGAACCTCAGCACAGCGTCGTGGTGCAGTCCAGCTGCAAAGCGGATGACCTGCTGGCAGAAGCCGTAGCTCATGAACAGCACAGAGTTCTCTGCGATGTTGGCCATCAGCGCCGGGATGGTGCCCTGGTACAGCCCACGCACGCCATCTTGTTTGTAGGTGGAGACGATGCAGTGGACGAAACCCCGGTACAAAGTGGGAAAGGTCTGCATCTTTACCTTCGCTGTGTCCAGAGGCTGACCGCTAAAGACACAGGCAGCCCCTCCTACGACACGGGGGGTGAAACCACACACAAACACAAAAGAGCAAGGTACACATTGTGTAAGGAGAGATAAAGATCTGAGAGCGATGCAGACTGCTGCACTCGGCTGAGCGGAATAACCAGCAGCGAGAAACGAGCCGGAAAAAGTCAGGCGTCATCAGAATGATCATCTGGGGTGTCAGACACATAACCATCTTATTATCACTTCACTCAGTTCAGCTCCGGTTTTATTTCCACTAAAAACATCATTTGGTTTAGCAGCCCAATCAATTCTAACATTGGAGCAATCTGACAGAAACCAAAATGCCTTTAAGACATGTACGGCGTATCGCAACCACAGACCTCTACGGATTTTATGAGATAGACCAAAACAAAGTAATGCCGAAGTAGAAGAAAATCAATGCATAGTTTGTTCAAAATAACTGCATTTGTATTCAAACCTGTTGATTGATATCCCTAAATAAAATCCAGTGGAACAAACTGCCTTCAGAAACGTCCTCGTTAGTAAATCAACCTGTGTTTAATTTAATCTCAGTTGAAATCCAGATGTTATGTGAAGGACTCCAGATGTTTGTCAGACAGCACAGCAGGGAAAATTTTTTAAATTTTAAATGACAAAAAATACCCTATGTGTTTGCAGTTTGTGGGAATCCATGTAAGGGATGCAGCATATATGCAAGAAGGTTTGCTAACACAACATAAAATACAACGAACACAAAATAAACATGATGTGCAAAGTTGATAGAGAGACGCACCCTAAAAGGGTTGCAGCTGTAATTGCGACAAAAGCTTGAAACTTCAGCTTTTTATTTGTAAAAAACAATTTTTTTTGAACCATGTATACTTTTTTTCCTGCTTCACAATTGTATGCCACTTTCTGTTAGTCTTTCACATAAAATTCCAATGAAATATACTAATGTTTGTGGTTGAAAAATACGGAAAGGTGAATATTTGTCCTTTGGCGAGGCATTGTAACTACTGCCGCAGACGCTTCGTGTCAAGAGCAATTGTTTGCACAACATTTAAGGCTTTTAATTACCAACTGCTCCTGCAGAGAGATCGATGATGGCCTGGACCACTTGGTGTGGAGCCATGGTCACCTGAGTGGATTTCTCCTTCTCTCAGCAACCTAGAGGCAAGAAAAAAAAGCACATTTTGTTACAGACTTCCAGCTGTGAGCAGTTATTCAATACTTGGCCGTCTGCAGGAATGTGTGCGCTTTCGTCTAAGGACTGGATCGGGTCAGAGAGCAGCAGCTGAGCCACACATTCCCCCCCAACCCCAACACTTGCAGCTGCTATCATGTGCGAATGAGTTTCAGCAGCCGGTCACCCTGACCCCTCACTGTGTTCTGGAGTGGTTAAGAAACCCTGAATGTTGGTGGAAAAAAAAAATACAAATTAAAAAAATAAAAAATCCATTTGCATTACTAATACAAAATGCAAACCCACATAGCCTAATTTTCCTGGAATTTGTCTTTGTTGTTTTCAACAACCTTATCGAATTTACACACACAGCGTTCCTTTAAGTCGAGTAAAGCACCAGACAGAGTAGTTTTAGGTTTTATAGATAGACCCCTTTGACGTCTCTTAAAAGAGCTACCAGTAGAAGGCGCCAAAATGCTACCATCTGTCCAGCATTCAAACTATTTTAAATGGCGAACATGAACAAAAAGAGTCGAATGTGACTTTTCTTTGAATGAGTTTTGCTATACTAAAGCTGAATGCCAACTAGAAGAAAGTTACTATTTCCCCCAAAACACACTCCATTAACTCCACTCTGAAAGCTGAAATATTACAACGGACTGTTGCTTGCATACACAAACCTAGCAGGACAGCGAGGATTTCAAAACAGCGCATCGGAGGTTGAAGTCGGAGTTTGTGAGTCAAACATTAAGAGTAACGGTGACCCTGTGAACTGCTGACCGACGCTAGCATCCACGGTGGGCCTCATGGTTTGTGTTAATGCTATCTAATGGCGTCCAACATCAGCCGCCGACAGAACCAACTGAACGGTTCGGCCATCAGAGATGTCAAACCGATGGGAGATGATGGGAATCTACGGTTGTTCCCTCACATCCGAGGAGGAGCAAAAACTACAGACCACTCGCTCTGAGTTAAATTTCAGGTACCAAATCTATCAGCGTCCGCGCGACAAACAAACGTACGTTTGCGACGAATAATACTTTACGTTAACACAAGCAGTTTTTGTTTACTAAGAATACAAAAGGATAGCAGGTTAGAAGGGTTTTATTTTACACGATTCTAAGTCTTAGCATACGTAACGGTGGGTTTGAAAATGTTACGGTGTGATTGTGTTCATCCTAATTTAACATCTTTGATAGGAAACAGCATGGCACCGAGCGAACTACAAGTTCCGGTTGTTGTTTTTTTTTTCTTTTTTCAAAATAAAATTTCCTCTGATTATAGGAGAGAACAGCGCCGTCGTGTGTTACCTTTATAAATATAACGTGCCTTCCAATTCGTTGATCTTTTTCCCATTTTATGTTAGAATCCCAAACTTAAACGCGTTTAATTGAAATTTAATCAGAAAGATTTACACAAAATAATGCACAATTGTAAAGTGGAAGAAAATGCATAGCGGTTTTAATTTTTTTACAGATAAAAATATGAACATATGAAATATGATGTGCTAGTTTTCTGTCACACAGAATACAGAAACAAGTTAAACGAATATCAGTGCTTCAGAATCCATTCTCCTTTTAAAGAAATTGAACGTATCAATGCAGATTAGTATTAGAACAGGTGGGAATAGTGAGGGTTCCCTTCATATTAACCTGATTGTGTTTTTAGAAGAAATTGTTTTAAATATTTGGAAATGTAGTAACTAATTCTACTTATTTTAGATACATATGTACCAAATCCATCACAATGGATAAATGTTACAATGCATTTCTTCTTTTACCAAAAAACATCTTGCCACCTCAGAATGGACTCTTGCAGGAGCCATTATGAAATATGTAACAGTGCAGGCGTCAAATGCAGTCCTATCAAGGAACTTCTCAGAATGTCCTGTTCTTGATCACAGCAATCCAGGGTACTCTGAGATCTCTGCTCTTCAAATGGCTTCATCCATAATTGCCTTTCCTGATATTAGGGCTGTCTGAGGGAACATGTCCTTCTTTTTCTGAAGCAGGAACATCCCACACTCTCAGGGCTGTGAAAAAAACAAGATCAGATGAGACTTGTTAAAGAGAAACACCTTTTATTCCCCCTATTTATTTTTTTATTTTTTTAATCAGTGGACTGATGAACTCCAGTTATGGCAGCTAGTTCTCCATAGTGACGACCTCAAGTCTCTTTCTATTTTCAGTTTTTGTTTACAGTACTATTGTTTCCCTTAACTAAGATTCCAGGAGTTATTAGATTTTGGGTGTCTTCAAGGCTTTAATACTGAAGTTATTGCTTTTCTTAATCTGTGTGATCTGTTGTTGTAAAAAGGGAAACAGATTGCATCCAAACTTTAGAGAAAATCTAAATTTTTTGATTGCAGGTTTTTGTTTTGAGAAACAAACAAAAATAAGTCTAAATTCACAACCCCAGCAGACTACACAGAAAAATTAACATTATCATTTGTTCTCTGACATGTATAAAAATATACATGTCAGACAACAAATATCTATTGTATTATTTTAGCTAATGTCATTTTTTGTTTAGGTAGAACAAATCAGATTTTTTTTATTTTAATTAAATAAGGAATGTTGTATTTTGTACAGAACCCTATCACAATTAAGATTTGTGAGATTAAAACTTGAAAAGGGAAATTGAGATGAAGATAAATATGTCACTAAGGTTTAAAGAAATGAATAGTACTGTATTGTAAACTATGAGCTCTTAGAGGAATGAAACATATCCCTGTAAGTCTTGCAATTTACAATAACAAGTTTTAGGGACTTTAGTTTTAGTCCCTAAAACTAAATAACATTTTGGTCAAAAATTTAGTTTCGTGACTAAAACTGTCAAAATTAAGTATGGATCAAACAGGACAATGATCCAAAACTAGTTTTAAGCTTCTTAAAAGACAAACATCCAACCAGAGTCATGCTTTATGCACCTTAATGAAAACACAATGTTTGTGGGTTCTGTGAAATACAAATTTCCTATTGAAAATACGTTGATGTTACTCACAGGGTAATAAATACTGAAACTAAAACTGTCAAACAGCAGAAACCTCACTCAGTTGTTATTTACCCCAAAACCACCCAAACTCCATCTGTTAAACAGAGGAGGCAGGGATTAAAGAAACTCCATCGACAAGCTTATCCTTTAAAACTCAGACCTGTGGCAGCTTACTGTGCATCAGTCTAGACTCATTTGACTCCGTGTCATTAATTCAAAAATAATAAAAGAATCACAGAACACTTTTTTTTATATCACTTTGCCTTTTATCAAAAGAAAAAAAAAACATTGTTGTTGTCTACATCACAGACAAAAATCATCAATACTCTGTTTGAAACAATTTTGCCATAAACAGAATGAACCCCATGCCGCCCCGTCCCCTCCCTTCCCTTGAAGCAAACTTCTTTATACACATTAAACTTTACATACCTATAGTTCCTGTTCATCTTTTACAATTACATCATTATCAAAGTAGGATCATTTGATTTTAAAATACATATGATGCTCTTTTACTGTAGTTATAGCAGGTATCCTGATTGTACATACAGTATCATTTCCCACATTTAGAGTCCGTGGAGCAGCTTGTGCACCGTGTTAAAATAGCTAAAGAAAGCAGCCACCTATCTTCCAATGGTAGAAAAAAAAAAAAAGAAATACAGCAGATATTAACATATTAAGCTACAGTGGGTTTGGTTGTAAAGTTCTGCACTCCTCTTAGCCGTTTGCACCCACTGAGCCGACATCAGGCTCTCCCAGGGGCTTTACAGTAACACCAACTGTTGCGTCTGCTCTGATTTGAGATTATAAGGTACAGTCAGAGATTCTCTCTAATCCCCAATTAGAAAGGAGGCTAACACAAACAGAATAAAACATACCTCCGATAAGATAAACTATGACAACAGAAGCTCCTGTATGGATTTGGTTAAGATTGTCAATATTGAGTGTACACTGAGAGTGCAGAGACTATGTTAAAAATATCAAAATTGTAAGGAATCCTGAAGGAGCCACAGTGGTGCCCAACGCTTGGTGCTTAATATGTCTTATTTGAGCCCAAAATATTATCTTTGGTGACAAAGGATGAGAAATATGGTTGTAATAATCAAACTATGAAATAGCAGGATCTATTTTTAAAAAATTGTGATTTATTTTGAAAAAGCAATAAAGGTCATGCTTAATTTAGGTGTGTATGTCAGCCGAATTTTGCAATATGCAAATATACAAAAGTTTGAAACTTCTTATGTTGAAGAAAATAAATGCGTTTTACTTTAACATAATTGCTTTTTTTTTAAAAGCAGGATTGGCAACCTTATTTTGAAAATCCAAACGAACTTGTTTGTTTGGATTAGGCCAAACAGTAATTTGTATCCTTCTTTACTTGTAGTATTCATTTTTAAAAAAGTACCTGTTAGTCTTACTGTGAAAGTCCAATTTTAACTACTGCATTCTTTATGAAGCATGCACATTGGTTGCCATGGTGATTCCCGCCTTTTCCTCATTTTAATGGAGTGGCTCCTATTATTACTGTTATTAAGAGGAACGAGGCAATCAGGCACCAATAAGTACTAATAAAAAGCTAAATACTTTTAAGAAACAGATGTAGTTTTTGAGATAAACTTTAAACTGACTTGACCACACTGGTGCTGAGTCCTTTAAATAAATAAACAAAAATTTAAATCAATCTAAATGTGGGAAAAGCTACCAAATGTCAGAACTCCATCAAGAAAACCTTTCATTTGTTTTTACCCTGTGTGCACTCAGCCAGAACCCTGGACTCAGAACAAGTTTGCATCACCTTATCAACAAAATACAGCAGACATTTTTTTTTATTTCTAAAAGTATTTGCAATTAAAATGGTCTGCAGTTTCAGCAATGTCACAACAAGGCCAAATAAATGTTGCCACCTGTGGCCGTGATTAAACACCCCCCAGTCAAAGTACTACAGTCAGAGAAACACAATATGAGCTTTAAAAAGGAAAGAATATTTTGACTGATATCTGGATGTGTGTGTTTCCTAAATTAGACCAACAAATTATTCTAAACCTTTCATTAATTTTAGACTTTTGTTTTTTTTCTTTTCTTTTGGGTACTTTCATTGGCTGCAGCAGGATTTATAAAAGAGGAGGCAATGAGTGTAAAGACTTGGTCCACAGTCCAACAGATGTTGTGGGTGGAGAAAAGAAGACAATATGATAGAGAAACAGAACTACTCACAATTACTGGAAGCTCAATCAATATCTGTATCACCAAATCACTGAAAAGCATGTTCATACAGTTTTGACACGAACAAGCTCACAGCCACAAGCACGCTCCATTTTTCCAAAAGCTTGTTAAGGGAGTGCTTTTAAAACGTAAAAGTTAATTCATTAATATCGTGTTCATTATTTACATACAAGATGGCAGCTTCTTCGTGAAGCAGAAACCAGGAAAGTTAAGATGTAGTGCTTTGCAAAGGTATTCATCAATTCCACATTAGGATCTTATCTGACAAACTAACATGAATACAGTATAACTGTGGAGTACAGATTAGATGTTTCTCAAAAATGATTTATTAATAAAAATCTGAAAAGTGTAGGCCTATATCCAATTGGGAATCTGTGACTTGGACATTTACTGTTCCCAGATGCTTTACAAAGAAGAATGTCTACGTTGTTTGAGCAAAGCTGATTGAAGTACCCCAAAAGACCTTTCTTATTTGAATTTGTAATTATTTCGGAAAAGAAATACATTTTGTCCAACTTTTCAGCTGTGCACTACGTTGTGGTGGTCTGTTTTATAAAATCCCAATAAAATACAGTTTGAAGTTTGTGGTTGTAATGTTCAAAAGCAATGAATAGTTTTGCAAGGCGCCGTGTATGACTAATGTATCGTATATGCTTGTTTTTTCAGGTGGGTGCATGAGAGTGAAATAGAAAGACGGGACCACTACAAAAAAATATATGAGGAGAGGATTCTTTCTTCTTTTTCTTCATTGTCTTTTCTCTTTTTCTTCTTCTTTTTTTTTTTTTTTAGCAAAACCTCAGTTTGACAAAACCAACCAAAAAAATAAATAAAATAGCGAGAGGGGTGCATGTGCTTACATTGTGGCTTCAGTGTTAGGCACTGCAACAAAATCAAAACTGCTTCCTTTTTCATGTCTCTGATAAAACACTTTAAGGCAATCTAATCACTGTTGAATGGCAGCAGTTTTACGTTTCTGGTCTGTCCTCCTTCCACAAATTTAAGCTTTGAAGAGAAATGTTATTGTTTTCCCCCAGCCCCGTTTTCACAACCCATTTTAAGATAACCTGTGTAAAAACAGCTACAATCAAAAATGAGGCACTTTATAAAAGAGTATATAGATATCTAGGCTATATAGTATTATTCATTATATGCATACTGTATATTTTATATACCATTGTAGTGTGTCACTTTATATTAAAATTGTGTTAACTGTTTCGGAAATGAGGAAAACTATAACCACAGTATGTACTATAGTTTCTGTCACTCTACTCTTATTACTATAGTATATACCATAGTGTAATATACAGTTGTAATAGAAAAGCTGAGATGCCAAAAAAAGCATTTATAATGTTTCTACTAAGTTTGTGTTACTTAAAAGTTCAAAATGATTTTAAGTCTTCAACTAAAAAAAAACAAAAAAGCAACGTATATCTCTATTTTTTTTCCTCTGATGGTCTCTCCTGCTGAAGCGCTCGTTGTGTGACTCAGACATCATGTAATTGATTTGACAGTCATGTGTCAGCCTCATCTGATACACTGTTATTAAGAGGAATCCGAAGGCGGACGAGGGGGGAATATTTGCAGCTCTCTGTCCATGTAGACGTCGCAGACCGGCTGCGTCTGTTCAACTTCTATGCGTCTAACGATCGGGAAAATCTTTGAACACTTAAAGTGGGACATGAAGAGCCTTGCTAGTTTTATGTTCAGGAGTCTTTAGCACCTATCAGCCAGGACATTTCCATAAATACAAGCAAAAGTATTTTTTCCACTTGAATGGGGCTGGACTTTAAATGCGTCACAGCAATGGGGATTGATAGGTAAATGGTGGGGACGCATCCTTCACTTTAACTGGCATCTCTGTAAGGACGTGCAAAAAGCCTTAAAATAAATTCCTATTTTATGTTTATATAATTTAAATCTCTTTATTGTATTGGGAAGCCTTTAATTTGTAATGCATGACTTGCGGCTTCCTTGGGGAAACTTTTATGTGACGCAGAGGCACATTGCTCTTTTCCGTTCTTCAACGTGGGAAAGACAAGAGAACATGGCACTCAAGAAAAACATCAACCCCATAAGTTAGGAAATGACCACAAACACCCAGCTGATGATCTAAATTTGGCCATATCTGCAGAAAGAGCAGCAATTAAAATCAAGAAAGGGAACAAACAAGGCTGGCCGAGGCAAACGTATAGTTTGAAAACTCCAACAAAGAGTTTGTCAGATTTGCATTACATCCATTGGATACTAGCTACATGCCAGCAGGTTTTTGGGCAGCTTGCAGTGAAAAGTGAAATTTTGCTACTGCAATAAAGGACAAATTTATTTTAAAGATTTTTAAACATCCTCACCAGGAGAGCAAATAAATGTGAAGGGCTCTGTAGTGAATTTACATTTCAAAGCATTTGGCCAGTATTTGGAGCACCTCAGTAACACAAGAGCAGTAGTCTAAAAGTATAAAAGCTTTTTTGGGGCAACTTTACAGTAGATAATAATTTAAAACTGTTTACAGTGAGATGGTGTGAATGTTTAAGAAACGTATGTCCAGCAGTTATCTTCTTACTTGCTTGAACCTAAGGGACATCTGTTGATCATTTAAACTATGTGTGCAAAGAAAAAGAATGTAACACTGAAGCGAAATTAAATAAGCGTACTAATTGGCATATAATTACTTTCCAATCTTGTGGCACAGAACTTCAACGAACTGGTTCGCTCAAAAGTGACACATGGAGTTTTTGCCAATTATAAAATTCAATGAAACTAACATTAACACACATAATAAAACATTTTGGAACAATTATGATTTTTAATGAAGTACAAAAAAAGGTGGCAACCGTATTTTGTAGCCTGTCACCTGTGAGCTTCTCTGTACCAAGTTAAAAAAAGATCAAGTGTCTCCTTAGTTCAAGCAACGTAACGTCTTTTCCTTACGCTTTGATTGTGTGTTGAGTTTGTAAGGTTGTGTGTGTGTGTGTGTGTGTGTGTGTGTGTGTGTGTGTGTGTGTGTGTGTGTGTGTGTGTGTGTGTGTGTGCGCGTGTGTGTTTGGCACACATTTGGTTGACAGGAAACACCAAACAGGAAGGGATGAGCTTTCCATAGTTTCAGCGTTCCGACTCCGGCGTCCAGTTCTGTTGTGGCAACACATGGCGAGCCGTCGCATCAAAGACAAAGACGGAGATCAACAGTCTGGAATGAAAGAATCAAAAGAAGGCAGAGATGTTCAAGATAGATAGATGTTTGACACAAGGAATTTTCTCATCTTCATGCAGTTAAGAGCATAAAAATTTTCTCTCCCCCCAGCACATCTAACGTAGACTTCCTGAGCACAGAATGTTACAACCGATAAAGCTGTTCTGTCTAGATTATATATTCGCCCAGGCATATTGCTTTTGTTTAATCTAGAAGTCCTGCTGGCAGCTTGAGTAAATATCACATGACGCTTGATATCTTTGTTGAAGGATTTTCTGATTGGTCTCATGGCCGTTGTTGCAGATATCAATATTGTGTGTGTTTGTGAGAGCTTTATCACTTCCACAGATTATTGTTTCTTCTTTTCTTGATAACCACCTGAACAGCACAAAGTGTTCACTGATCTAATCTGATCATTTCCATACAATAAAGTGGCAGCACCTACAATTCTCGTCACAGGTCTAAACGTTTGGCTTTAGATGATTTATTTGAACCAAGGTTTTCATGTCTGGGCTGTTAAATGAATGATTTCTTAAAAAGTAAGACAGAAATTTGAACTCATTATGGATTTTCTGTAATCCACACAGTCATATATACTCAAATATATATACATACATCCCCACAGATTTTTGTTGATGTTGCTGTAGTATCCATTAACAAGCTGTGGAGCACCGATGTGGGTTTTGTAGCCAGCAACACACTTCTGGATTCAATTTTCTATGCAGAACTTGTAGAACTAATTTAAAATTCCCAACATGGATCTAGCTTTAAAGAAAATATTTTCAATAAGGTTGATATTAATGGTAAGTTCTATCAACAATTGTTTCAACATTGAAGAATTGGGGTTTTCTTCCTCATGTAGTCGACCAGTACTTGTAAACTAGACCATCAGGAAGAATCTAAGACCACCATGGTTGGCATTTGGCTCAACATTCTCAAACTTGAATGTCTAACCCCGACTTATCTAGACATACTTCTTCTCAATGAAATGAAATATCTTCATTTTTGATAACAAAACACGTCTCTGGATGGCGTTAGGCTCCAAGCCTCAAATTTTAGGAGAGCTTGATGCCAATAGTTTTGGAGCAGGGCTTTCTCTTTGTTGGCAGGTTTTGTCTCCATTTTGATGTTAAATTTACTTCACTGTGGAAAGTGATGCTGGTGTTCCAGGATTTACAATTAGGTGCTTGAAGTCACCCCAAACACAACCTGTTGAAAATTGACAGACTATGCATAAAAGTCAGATCCATGCCAGAGAAACCAACCAATTTAAATATATTATACTAATTCTGCTAAGAAGAGTGGTCAAAAACCTTGCCAGAATTTGTCAGAAGCTCTTTTATGGTTAAAAAATATTTGCTGTCAAGGTACAAATTTCTATGGGACGTTTGACCAAATACAGTTATAGACCTGAGCCTGTATGTATAGTTTTGACCCTGTGTGGATTACAGAAAATCTTTAATCAATTCAAACTTGTACACTCAAATCTTATTAACGTTATTGAAGCCGTATATTGTACAAGCTTTCGCTGTAGAAAGAAAATCAAACCCACAAATAAATAGTTAAAAACCCAAAAATCAATATAAGAGTCATGGCAGGGATGAATGCATGTCAACTTCTGATTGGAAATGGAGTAAACCAGGTTCTTTCTGGGTTTATAATGAAGTACTGACACTGCTCTGAGGTACAGTTTATCAGAAAACAGTTACAGTTAATGAAACCAGGATAAATGGGCTTATAGAGGTTTGGATTACTGAAAGGCATGATCAGTCATTAACTGCAGCATAAATAATTACTTATGGACAGAGTACTCCCAGAGCCTTGATTTCAATTATGTAAATGCTAAATAAATAGCTGCACATTTAGAATATGATTGTCCATAGAATCATATTGCTGATAGAGTGCATATTTTTGTAGATCTGCACATGAAAGTCAATTTATAAAAAATAAATAAAAGAGTGAACCTTAAACAGTATTAAGCCAATCTTTGGAATGCAACTTAACGCTGCCATCAGAAATTCAGTAGCCATCAACCCGCCCACATATAAACATATAAACACCTGGCCCGCGTTTTGTCCCCTGTGCCTCCATTCATGTGAAATGGCTCATTACCAGCAGACAAATCAATTGGCCCTGCTCTCTGAACACCCACTTGTGATAATAAGAGACTCTACAGACAGCCCACAGACTGGAAGCGCAGCGCTGCCCACCAGCTTGAAGCCATGGAAAACATCAGTGCAAGATGAAAGCAGCAGTGACTAAGATCCAGACGACGATTTTATCAGATGACTATTAACATCACGTCAAAGCATGTATCCAATCTGATTAGTGTTAAATGTTTTTTTTCTCCTCTTAGCTATATTGAAATATTTACATCATTGACAGGGTTTTTTCATAACTGTTGGGACTGCAGCTAGTTCTTATTTTGCTTATAAAGCCATTGTGAATGCCAGACAATGTTCTGAATGTCTGCAATTGTCAATTTGTCATTTTACAATTCAGAATGAATACTTTTTAGATATTTGTGGTCTGAGGACTCACAGCACTCACCTTGCCCATCCTTCCTGCTGTTCTGGTTCGTTCGTAGCTCCTCTGATTTGTAGAAATCAATACTGGCATAAGTGTTGAGGGAAGAGCCGGCACTGGTACTCACTCCGACGTTGTAGACAGGAGAGGTGCGCTCTGCTCCAGCTTGAGGGCTCTCCTTCATGGCTAAGTCAAGGTCTATGTAGTTAAGGCCTTGTTCAGTGGATGTGGTGGAGGCTTGGGGTGGAGGCGTGGCAGACAAACCAGCAGTCTGGCCATTCTCCCACAGTGAGCAGTCCAAACCCTGCCGATGACTCGCTGCATGGCTGCCCTCGGGGAAGAGGGAGGTAGAAGAAGATGCGTATGGTGGCAAAGATGGCGGTGAGCTAAATGTCTCTGACCGGTGGCTCAGGTGTCTCTGTTGATCACCTCGGACCAGTCTGCTGCTCTTATCAGGCGACTGGAAGGACTTGACTGGGGAAGAACCCAAACTTGCATCCTGCTCTCTAGATAGTGGTTGACCAGAGTGAGTGGCAGGTCTTGCTAAGTTGCTTGAACTGGAAATTTTGCTGTCTATAAATGGAACATCCGTCAGCCCTGTTGCCATCTTTATTTTTGTTCTGTACCCTGCGCTGCATTCTGCTACCAGCGGAGAGGGCGAGCTGTGTTCATGCCGGGCCTTGGGGGAAACTGCCGGTGGGTCCTGTAGGGTGCTGAATGTGGATCTAACATGAGTCAGTGGTGTTGAGGATTTCCCTAAATCCATGTTGACATACTCAGCGGAGGTGGAGAGTGGTGCCGAGAAGCTGCGGGGAAGGTTAGCAGGGTTATCATGACAGAGCAGCGGTTGGTTTATGGGCCAAAGAGTTCCATGGATTAAAGGTGGTCCGTGATGAGACCCTCCACTTTGTTCTTTATCGAATGCACCATCTTCCTTAAAGATAATACTTACATAGTCCCCGACATTCTGGGACCCTGATGGTGGTAGATTCTCCTTAACCCTTGGCAAGGTGTTCGCTTTAGCAATGTCTGAAGATACACTCAAAGGACGCCCCCTCCTCTGTTGCTTTGGGCTCTTACTACTGGATGCACGCTTTTGGTGGTGACGTCCGTCCTTTGTGGATGTTCCTGCACTTTTGTATTCCGCCCCAGTTCTTAATAAACTTAACCCCCGCCCACCAGAAGTTGTCTTATCTTCAAGGCTTTCACTGCTAGCAGAGCTGGAGGAAAAAGAAGAGGAAGACATGGAGAGCTGGCAGCTTCCTGCAGAGCCCACTGCAATTTTGTTTCTTTTGCTGTACCCTGTTCTCCCTCCCCTACCAGCACTTTCATGCCCACTGCTGTCTTTCTTTTCTTCCCCTTTGTTCAAGTCCTCCTCAAAGCGAGTATAAAGGGTATGCTGATAGGCTCGTGGCAGGGAGAAGTATGAATTGAACATTTTTGGTTGCAGTTGGTGCTGTTCAGGGTGTGAAGGTGGTGTGCTGCAGGCAGAGCGACTGCTGACAGGGGAAATGTTCATGTAGTCACTGGCTGCTCGGCTCTCCATGCTGGCTCTGCTCTCCCATATGCCCAGTCCATGCAGGTCTGTGGAGCTGCTGCTGTTAGGAGACATGACCATGTAGCCCTCTGAGGAGGGTTGGCGGATGTGCTGAGGAGGGGACACACTGTTTTTGGGGGTCATGGCCATGTACTCATCATCTGCCCCGGGTTTAGCACTGGCGTCGTACATACCCATTGAAAGAGATAGTGAAACAGGTGGAGATGTCACCCCAGGTAACATTGACATGTAGCCACTGTCTACAGCTGCTCCTCTGTCCCCATGTCCCCTGCTTTTGTCAGCCCTCTTCCTGTTCTTCCCTACTGCGTCAAGCTGCCCACCCTGAACTGCTGGATTCCCTGAGCCTTGATGCAGATCCGCACTCTCTCTATTAGCACTCTGTGACATGATGGCATACTCTTCCTCATCGTCATCATCTTCATCTTTTCTGTGCGGGGTTAGTCTTTCATGGGATGCCAAAGGCAGGGATGCCCTCTTACTCAGCAGCCTTCGCTCGGCCTCAGACTCTCGACTTGATGAGCGTCTCAGAATCCGTCTGCCTTTTGAATGATGATGGGAACCAAGCAGACCTTCTCGTTGTCCCATTACTATATAGCTGGAGGAGCCCTCTCCATGTGCATGATGTCCTGATAAACTTGGTATGAGCAGAGAGTGTTCACCAGGACTGGAACCATACTCATCTGAGGACCCGTAGTCACTCGGTGAACCTGAAACAGAAACTCTTTGAGAAACGCGAGCGTAGGAGCAAATCGACATGCCTCCCACTACGGACCCAACCAGGCCACACTCTGACCCATGACCTGAACTGGAGGACAGGCTTGGTGCAGGAGAGGGAGCAGGGTTAGGTGTGTAACGTGCAAGGCTTAAGGTTATCTTAGCAGGTGTTGGAGCCCTTGTGGGTTTGGGCCTAAGCGTTGGAGTAGTTGAGCAGGATCCATTCAGGCTTGGGCTGGAACTAGCCCACGTCCCTCTGGCACTCGCTCCTCCCTCTTCCGACCTGGCTCCAATGCTGGCTGTTCGTGCCCTTGGAAATCCATGACGTGACGTGGGTGATGTGCTTGTGCTGCTGCCACCTGTTCCTGGGGTCTCAGTGCGTGCTCGTCTGGAGAAGCCCACCTGGCTTGGTGGCAGGTTTGGGTGATGACGCCGACTCGGGACACTAATGGGGTTTGAAGCAGTACCGCCACCACAAGAAGTTCCCACAGACTGAGACTTGCTGCGCTGACGGAATTCCTCACTTAGGGCTTTCATAGCCTCCAGCAGAGTCTCGTGCATGTTTTGAGCCACAACAGAGTCGTCCACTTGCATCCAGAACTCTCCGGGGCCTGTAATGGCTGAGCGTCCCACCTCAATGAAGAAGAAATTCTCTGAATGGCCACACCTGCGGACATTCATCAGCTGCAACACCACAGCAGCCACATCTGAGTTGAGTTTGACAAAGTTGACTGTCTTATCAGTTAGGCACAGTCGATAGATGCCCACCAAGTTCCTGGCATGTCCAAGACCTTTAGGCCAAACCTTGACTTGCCATACCTCCTTAAAAGTCGGGATGGGAGATGGAGAGCTACACTCTCCACTGCTGCCATAGTCTTCAGGAGTTTTACCTGGGAAGAAACAGAGCAGAAAACATATATTAATCAATTACACCTCTAAATGTTATTAAAAAAAACAACAACACTGAATTTGATTATTTATTGTCTGTCATGATATAAAAAACTTAGCAAAATATGTCTCTGCCTAGCAGCTGTGCTCAATTAATCTGCATCACTTTAAGCTCCAGCAAATAATAATTATTTATGTCCTATAAGAGGCTTAGAATAAATTAGCTGAAAAGTAATACCACAGTGGTACAGGTGACCATTATTTTTCAAGGTAAATGAAGATATGTAGTCGACTACAGTGAAACTAGGAATTAGTTCAACATTTTCTCTAAATTAGTTGGTAGTTTTGGATATGAGTGATATGGCTCACCACCCAGGGCAGCATAGTTCAAAACCAAACAATTTTTTGTCACAACGTTTCTGTCGATTATTTGTATGTCCAGTGAAATGGGATGTGACACCATACAACGTAGGCAGTTAAACAAAATTCACCCCGCAAGGCTAACGACACTAAAGTTGGCATGAAATTCACAGGTTTAGATCTAGTGCCAAATTTAACACGTTTTTCATGGGCCAGATTAAATAAATCGTTCTGATTCACATTTATTAAAGCACAATTTGTGATTTCTCATCCTTCATCCCCTGAGAGCCACACAAAGAAAAACCGTATTGTGGGTAGGAGAGCTCAGAAGGTTGGCTGGTCACATTGCCCACACAGCATTTCAACTTTGAGGAGTTTATCTGTTATTTTTTCCTACTTCAGTGGTTCAACTTTTGACTTTTGTCTTCAAAAAGCCAGTAAAGATACTGTTACTTGAAAAAGTACACATTTAGTAAGGTGTTATTTCCATTTAAAGGTTTTAGAAACACTGAAATAAACGTTGGCCAGAGGTTCTTACAGCTTTTTAAACAAGTAGCATCTCACTAAACTCCATGTTTGTCCATCATATCGTCATGCTGTTTTGAAATAGTATTACAACATGGAGTTGGATTTTTTCCACTTTTTGTTTCTGTTTTCTTACAAACATGTTTTCATCCAAGCTCTGTGTTGGGAGCAAGAATATCCAAAAGTCAAATGTAAAAATAAACAGGATGCCCCTCCAATGTATAATAGAGAAACATAGGGTTTTTTCACCAATCTCAAACCTCAAAGTCCAATATTAAAAAGTGCTAATCAAGACTGTGAAAAGGCGTAAAAAGTAAAAAAAAAAAAAAAAAAAAATGGTTGAAAAATATCTAAGATGAAAATATTTCTAGTATACGAGGAAGTTGTGCCACTGTTACGACAATGACTACTGAGGATCAAAATAAATAAAGCAGACAAACAACTGCTGGTTCTGAATCTGAATAAAAAAGGTAGGTGCATGACAAGTATTTCAAAATTGAAAATGAAATGTGTTAGAGATTGGCATCATGGGTGCTTGCTATCATGTTAACATTGACCAAAATCTTGGAGGACAACTTCCTTTTAAATACACATAAGCCCAACATTATTCAAAAAAAAAGAATAGATTTTGGCTTAAGCAAACTTTTCAATACCATGTTTTTCAATACCATGAATTTGACAGAGAATCCAAGGAGGGTGAATAATAATCACCAATCATCATCAAAGATAAAACATTAAATACCAGTTTAAAAAAAAAAAGTTAAGTGACTATAAACATGGTTTGATGGCTGCAACCAGATATTTCATTAACTGATTACAGAGAAGTGGATCAGTAACGCACGATATGCTATTTTTGAATAGGAAAATGTAAACAAGACATGCACGCATAGAGATATATGCACATACACACACATACGCACGCACACACACACACACACACACACACACCACGGCTCTATTGATGCTGTCCCTGGCAACAAGATGTGGTCTACGCACTACGCTCTGAGCGCGTATCTGCTCAGGCTTCCACAACAACACGTCGGAGAGGGGCAAGCCCATCAGTCTACACTGACTGACTGAAACGCATGAAATGCAAAGGGGAGGGGGACGGGGGGCGGTGGTGGTGGTCTGCTCCCATCATAAGGATAACAACGTAAACACGAGGGTAGCCAACAGAAACATCATTTCCAGTCGGATGCCGTCCCGATCCTGCCTTAACCGCGCCGCGCCGCACAGCGCGAATGTAGGTTAGGCGAGCGGCAAGTCAGAGCTGTGCAGAAAAACAAAAACACAGGCTGCAGCGGAGTGCACCGCGATAGGCTACTACTATATGATGCATCCCTTGGATGGTTGCTATATGCCCACTGCGTCATGCAAAGCACACCATCGTGCGAATGCGGGCTTCATTTTAGTCAGAAGAGGTAGCGGTTTTCCCCTGCTGTACGCACGAACAATTAAATATGCATCACATTATTATTATTATTATTTTTTTGCCGACTGGAATTGATCCTCTATGTTGAAACTTGGTGAGACTGCTGCACAAACACATAACGCGTGCCGCCCGTTGCGTGATGGTCTACCCCGCTCAGTCAGATGAACCACCTCCTGTCTTTAGAAACAGTCTGATTTGCGGAATACAGTGAGATTTAAAAATAAATGAAACAAACAAACGATTAAACTACACATGTCGTAAAAAAAAAAAAAATCAACATATTCTGACAATACAAGCTGGGCTGTGCTCTTTTTTTTTTTTTTTTTTTTTTTTAACAATCTGGAATGGGCGAGACAGATATATGGAGATGAACCAGCCTATAGGGCAGGACAGGCCTGATGGAGAAACAGACAGTGGGAATCACAGCCCACGCTTCATGTCTTACAGTTGCACTGAAGATCCAGCATGGCTTGGTACCACTCATTCTGGACCTCCTCGCTGTCCGCAGCGATGGCAAAGCTCTCGCTGCGGGTGTAGAGCACGATCATGTGCTTGTTCTTGGAATCCGCCCGCTTGTTGATGTTGAAGCAGGTCTCCAGGTTCAGGACCTTCTTGGGCACAGGTGATTTACTGCGGAATTTCTTTTCGTTCTCATAGTACTCAAGACGAGCGGGACCATGCTCCGAGGCCGCCTTCAGCACGAAGAAGCGCCGGTGCATCGATTTGTGCTTGCGGAGGTAGCCGCTTTTCTGCACATCTTCATAGTTCTGCGGCTCGACCGCTTGGCTCTCCATGACCAGAGCAGCGCGATGAAAGCCCGGTTTAGACCGTAAGAATCTCAGGGGAAAAGCTGAAGTCCATGTGTTCTCCTCATTTGTCCTGCTGCGGCTACATCCCTCCTCTTCTCCGTGCGCACGCTGGAAAAATCAAGCATGTGTGCGGGGGATCAGGACGGGGGAAATCAGCCGAAGCATGTTTTTTTTTTTTTTTTTGTATCTGGCATCAGCTGCAAGGGGAGCAAATGAGGGATGAGGGGGGGGATCCGTGCACCGAGCGTGCACAGCGAGCGCCGCCGCTCGTCCTGCAGCCCAGCCCAGTCCTCAAGTCCGAGCCCGGTGCAGTTCAGCTGCTTGAGGACGTCTCCTCCACCTGTCTGAGGATCCCCAAAGCCTGTGGAGACTCCCCCCCTCCCCTCCTCACAAACACACTGTCAACGTAGACGTAGTGATAAACAAACAAGTTCCGTTATGAGCTTTCAAAATAAAGTCTTTTCCCAATTCAAACTTTCGAAAATTAATACATGTTCAATTGTGGTTCTGCTGAAGATATCAATGCAGTGCAGTTTATCTTAACCAAGGAAGGATCTATGAGAATGGGGGACCCAGGTCTTGAGACAGTTTTGACATCTATACCGACACCACTTCCTTTCACATGTCCGCACATGTGAAAGGAAGATAAAAGATGAAAATGAGTCCGTCTACATCAACCGCATGTGCTTCCACCCACATACTACAATTGCATGAAGTCATTCAGAGGGGCCACAATTGTCCCCCATTTCTCACTTTGTACATCCCTACAGTAAATATACCTCACACTGTTTTCTAAGGAGAGGCCAGAATTTCTAATAACCTTAGCATGGCACACGAAATCTCCAACCGACCAAAAACAGAATTTTATGTTTTATTATATCTCTGTCATGTTAAGGTGGGAGACAAAAAAAAAATGTCAAAGCACATTTCAAATAAGTAAAATTCAATTCAGTTTATTTATGTAGCACCAATTCAAATCAGAAAAAATAGGCAATTCAATCTAATTAAGTGTGTAGCGACAGAGGACAGTCAGGTGCATTGTGTTGTTTCCTCTAGTGGCTTCAACTGGGAGAGAAAACACGTTTGTAGATGAGCTCCGAGCTAAATTAAAAGGTTGCATGTTGACAGAGATCACAGTTGTTTTCAGCAAAGCTCCACCAAATCCAAGTACCTTAACAGAATCTTTAGAGTTTTATTAATCTATGTTGTTATGGTACAACTTACAATAAAAGTGATTTGATATAGTAAAATAAGTTTTTCAGGGTCAATGATTTTAGGAAACGGATAAATTGTAACATATATAAGTGATCCTTGTGAGTGGAGCTAAATGTAACTACCTCGAAATTGGATGTTTTGAAGGACAAAAAAGGAGAACATATTTAAGTAAACAAATAAAGTGTGTCATTTATTTACCTCTTTGTTTCATGCATTTCAGAATATCAGGCATAAAAGACTGTGTGGGAAGGCTACTGAAATAAATACATAAATGTTGAAAGTCATTTTTCTATAGGAGTAGCAGTTGCTCCATTTTAAATTGTGTTTTAGGGTGCAAATATGATCTTATGTCTTCTCAGTAATCCGCTTGTGAAACTGGAATATGCTAAAATATGCTAAGGTGTAGTCCAGGTGTGCAGGGTCATCGGGTTAATGGCGTACCCATCCGTGCTTTTATTGTGCAAGACCGTCGCATGGTTTCCGGAATCGCCCTTGTTAAACTTGACGCAGGAAAGCTGGCACCTCCAAGCCGGTGTGTAGGTAGAAAAAAAATAAATAAAATAAAATAAAATAAAACCTAACCGGGCGGCTGCTTGGCTGGGGTTTAACCGGGGGACGCTCTCACGACCGTGCAGAGGAACAGGCAGTTTGTGTTTATTAATTCAGCTTCTTGATTTCACAAAAAAAGGAACGGCGCAGCTGAACATGTTGTTCCAGAGGTCGAATTTTGTCTGCAGCCTCTATGTTCTGTCATTCAACCTCTAAATGCTTATTAGAGAAGAAAAGTTTACAGAACATCCTGCATAGTGGTGAGCATGTGGCCTGTTGTTTTATTGTAACCATAGCTATCTAATTATGCTGTTTTACTCTTGTGTAATTTAGCAAGTTGCTTATCATTGTATAGCTCTGTTTAATATAAACTTAAAGATTTTATTTCAGCCACCAGCTGATCAGGAATGTATCAGATGTTGCCAATAACAATTTAGCATGTGGAGCTAATAAATTAAATCTGTGCCAATCTAAAGTTATGCAAGACCTTCTACCCTCGGCTATCATCACTGCTGAATAACTATTAACTTTTTATTATGGAAGTTTAAACATTCACTCATTATGCATCTAACAAAACCTTTTTCAGTTTGCATCTGGGAACTGGAAACAATAACTATGTATGAGATGGTTGAATCAATTTCACATGACTTTCAGGTGTGACAGCGCTTAAAATCGTAATTTTTTTGTTTTTAACGGAACAGATCAAAATATTGCAGTGCTTACATGTAATGTGATGCTGCCACCACCAACAATCACAGGGCAAGTTGATGTGTTCAGGGTGAGATATAGCAGTTTCCACTCAAGAACATTCTTGCACAATGTTTTCTATCTTCCCCATGTCTTCAGACCAAATTTATTGGCTTTCTTTCAACAATGACTGCCTCCGTCTGCTCTGCGCTAGACCTCAGGTTTCAAATCTAACAGGTGCATAATTTGTGTGAGATAACTTTCTGGAGTGGGATAGACTGCAGGGCAGTTTTGCTGAAAGCACATAGTATAGTCTCCCAATTCCCAGCAGCAAGCCGGGGGTGCCAACTCTACACACGGTGGTGCTATCGTCTCATCAGTGCATGTGCATAAAAGCAGCACAGCACTTACATGATTGTAGCATGCGTTTTATTTTAACTGCAGCTCATTCATCTCCCTTTTAATGCTGCCCTGGGCAAATCCCCATACGGCCCAAATAAAAACCACAACTGTGTGGAGTGCGTGTTTTTAAACAGCAAAGAACAATGACAATGAAGTGGGAAGGCAAAAAGGAAGAATCAATCATGGACGGTATCTACAGATTAATACGTTAGGCCTGTTGGAACTAGAAGACAAAAAGCAGGACCAGAGACAGGCGTCGACCTTTAACCTTTGGGCCAAGTTTTCAGTCTAAAGGTGTTTGGAAAACTTCACTGATGCTACAATAGTTCAAGTCCCACAAGCAATTTCATTTCTGGGGGTTATTTTAAAAAGGTTCAACAAACAAAACGACAACAAATGAAGTTTTTAATGACACATAGCTCAGAATCCGTCCAGGTTAAACTTGGCTTGTTGCTTGGATAACTATGAGGACACAACATTGGCTCATCTCTTGAGTCCTTCAAGGTTTGGGTAACTTATAGGTCAGTATTAAATGCCAAACACAAGTAGAAGATCTATGTATGCAAATACGCATTTCTGGTCAGGTACTGGAACTCCAATCAGCAAAAAGACGCCACAAAAAAAACAAACTGTGCAAACAACATTTAAGATGGTGAGTGTGAAATATAGCATATCTCAGAGGATAACCTCTTAAAATGATCTCGCACAGGCTCTTGGAGATATTGTGTTGTTTAAGACCCATTCTTATGTCTTTAAGAGTATTTTCCACCGTAAAGCAGAATCACTGAGGCTCACAGAGACAAAACAACAACTAATAATTAGCCACGACTGTCTGAGAGATTGGGCTCCACAGGAAATATATTATTTGTGACATGTTTAAATGCAGTTCTTTAGCCATTTTAACACTGATGTACTGGCGTCACTGAGTGTTTTTATTGATTCAGGCAACAGTCAGGCCGCCACTTGGGAGATGAGCCTCTGCAGAACAGCGAGTCAGACATAAGAGGACACAATCTTCACTAAAACCATAATTTATTTACAGAAACAAATTGAGATCACTTTCAAAATGAACAATGCAGTCCATTCAGTTTTGACGTGACCTACCTGTTTGGCAAATTGGTTATAAATCTAAAAAAAAAAAAAAAAGAACAGGTATTGCCTTTAAAATAGGATTAATCATGTTGCTGTTCAGATACCCATCAATGAAAGAAAAGACCACTCCTCCCATGTTGCTCATCTTGATTCAGGATTTTCTCTTTGTCATGGGTTTAATCGTGCTTGAAAGAGTCAGAACTGCTAAACAGTTAATGGTGTGTAACACATCATATGCAGCCTGATAATTAAGTCATCAGGCGTCCAGGTTTTTTTGTTTTTGTCTCTATACACTAAACTACTGCAGCAAGGTCAAAAGTGATAATCAGCAAGCTGCCAAAAAAAAGTCTGCAGCCTGTTTTTAAGAAGAAGTTCATAACTTGACATCGCCTGCCTGCTGATACATCAGTATAAGATTTGTGGCAGACTGTGACTGAACCGTTGGGATTTGTTTGCATCTCCAGTTCAGTCAAATAATTAGGAAATCCAGGCAGAAAAATCAAACAAACAAAAAAAAAACAACCTAATTGTGCAGGACACAAACTATGTACACATTTACATTATATACAAATTAAGCCAAAGAAAAAACAGGAGTCCAAGCAGAAGTTCTAGGTTGAAGAAAAGACACACGGACATTTCCCTCTGAGAGACGGAGATCCTTCGAGTTTAGCCCGCTGAAGCAGAGCATGGGAAACGATCATTTCAGCCAATTGACTCTAAAGATCTGTGCATCATTGTGGAAGAAACATGCTGTATTAAATAAAGGCCTGCAATCAGCCATGCATGAAGCATGCTACTGTAACAGACTGCCTATAGAGGAACGGCACTGATGAAACCAAGCGGCCATATATAGGATACAGCGCTTACAGCAGTATGTACACCATCAAAAACAACACTGTGAGTCGCTTCGGAAAGTGCTTAAAACGCATGTTCTTAATAGGCTGAGATCATACAGTAAATTCTCACTAAATGATAACCCTGAAAGAAAACACAGTGTTACAGTATCAGGGTACTAATATGAGAATTTAACATAAAATGATCAAAAACATCCATTTGATTTAACTGCTTGCCAAAATAAAAGTTATAGGTGGTATTTTTGGGGAGACAAATGCATCTAGTCCAGGGGTGGGCAATCCTGGTCCTCGAGGGCCGGTGTCCTGCAAATCTTAGATGTCTCCCTGGTCCAACACACTTGAATCCAATAACTGAATCACCTCCTAAGTGCAGTCAAGTTCTCCAGAGTCCTGCTAATGACCTCATTATTTGACTCAGGTGTGCTGAAGTAGAGATGCATCTAAAAGTTGCAGGAGACCGGCCCTCGAGGCCTGGAGTTGCCCACCCCTGATCTAGTCTGTAAGTGTAAGCTAAAGTAGCCATTTTTCAGTCAACAGGTGGGGGCGCTAGACTCCAGCACTTTCCCTGGCATGTCATTCGAAAAGATTTGAAACCACAGAAGCAGTGGGATGGAGAATTTTGGCAGTTTTGTTACAGGTACTGGACGGTGAGAGGGTCCCTGAAGCGTTTTCTGTTCTGTCTTTGCAGATACTTTACACCAGGGGAATTTAGTTTACTTCTTTTAGATTATGTTAGATCATTTCAAAATGAAATGTCACATAAACAATCTACTCCACTTTGTGATTTGTACTGCAAAGACCGGAGTATTCCTCAACTACCCGGACTGAGCCAGGCGCTGATAAATAAATCCTAATGAAACTCATAGTAATAGGAGTTGATGTCTAATATATGTGTAGTTTTGACAATGAGGGCTTCTGAAGTGCAGTTGGGAGAACTGAGCTTTTGGGCCGCTGACAAAATCTGATCAATATCTTTATAACGCACAAAAGTAGGAATACGTACAGTAAAAGAAGCACAACTACCAAACACATGGTACGCAGTGCTAGATATCTCTTATTTTTGGGTGGTTGTCTGACATCTTAGACCTCCTATGTGCATGAAAGACCTTGCTGTATTTTATGCATTTTTGGTTCAAAAACAACTGATGTGAAATCAATTGAAGATCCTTTTCTGCTTGCCTCCTTTTTGCACAGAGGAGTCTGGATTCTTCATTGAAGTGCTGTGATCTCACTACTAATGCAAAAAAACGCATAATGTGAAAATCACTGGTTCCAGATGCGCTTCTGTTTCCTGGGTTTGCTGCTTCCCGTTACGAGCACGTCTTTGGCGTGGTAGAAACATGACTTTTCCCAGATCTCGAACATCAGCCCCTGATCCCGGCCTAGTTCGCCTTCTTCAGTCGATCCAGGAATTTTTGTCTTCTGTCTGGAGGGATCTCTTCCAGCCCGATACCATGATTGACACCGCTGTAAGAGGAAAAGCAGTTTTTATGCATCTGTGAGGAGAATACAGGACTAAACGGCATATTTAGTAGGAATACACAGCAGGAGTCAACATTTTTCAACTCTCCATTTAACACAGCTTGTTCTACACTGAACCAGTGAGGAAAACTAATTAAACTGATTCTATGATAGGATACATTTTGTGTGACAATCACATCAGTCACTTCACTTTATAATAATAACACTTATTATTATAATAAGGAATGAAAACCTACACTGGTGGTCAGAAGAGTTACAAATTAGGACTTATATTCTTCAAAAATAAAAGCCTCAATTACTTGTTTAGACTAAAGCAAAAGTAACTTCCACTAATGGATCACACTGTCTTTTCAAATCAACACTTAAAGAAACTACTCAAAATATAAGTCTAAGTATTATTAAAAACTATATTCTAGTAAAGTAGGTTCAACATTACTAGAGAAAATAAACCCCTTCTGAAAAAGGGTTTATGTTGTTTGTTCACAATACAACTCACAGATACTTTACAAAACATAAAAGTATTAATGAAACAAACCATTAAAGGTAACAACTGTAAGGCTGTTTATATTTGTTTTAAAATTCCTTTTAGTCACATTAACAAAATTATTTTTCTTATCAGTCTGATATCTATTAATAATCAATCTTAAGGGTAAATCATCTTGGTCAGCAACTCATTTTATTACGTATTAGACACAAAGGATTCCAAATATATTTATTTTAAGATTTAAAATGTAATACTTGAGTTGAAATTAAATGATTATACTAATTAGGGATCAATTGAAGCAACAAAACATAAAACAAACAAACTACTACCAGGAAGAATTCTGAAAGAAACTCAGCATAAATAGTTGGAGTTTCATTAGCTGCTGAAAGACATGATTTTATGACAAATTATGTCAGTTTATGTCTCTGAAATTGAAACAGAAGTATTTCTGTGCATAATTTAAACTTCTAAATACCCAACTTTAAAAGAAAAAAAATGGATGGAAAGGACGAATGACATCGCCAAGACGGATTTCATGTCTCTGTTGCAGGTGTACGAAGGCAAAATAAAATTAGTGGAAAACCATTAAGCAACTGAGTCTAAAAACAAAGTGATCAGATTGTATTTGATTCCAGTTGAGCTTTTTTCTTGGTTCTGGTGCATGACAGACTTATTTCCTAATCAGAAGGTTTTCCTTCATGATGACAATTTATTGAGTTCTAAACTAGCAGGATAAGGTAGCCGATTTAAAAAAAATGATTTGAAATGTGTTCACAAGTATGAAAGTAAACGTGGTTTGTTCAGAAACTCCCAGATTTACAATTAACGTTTCTGTCACTTAAGTCAATTATGCAAATAAATATGGTTAGCCTTTCAAAATATATCTAGTATATTCACTTTAACATATATTTACAGAATACACTTTTGCATATTGAGGTTGGACCTAAATCAGACATGAAAAGAAAAAAACTATTTTGTAGTAGTAGGAGAAGTAAAAGCAGTATTTCTCACTGATCTATTTCTAAACATTTACAATGCAAATAAAACTATTCTGCACATTGGCACAGGGAGCTAAAACTACAGGATTTCAGTTAAAACTGTTATCCTAACATTCAGATGTGTTCAACTGATGCATTTGTAACTCATTTGAAACTCAATTGAAATTATCTGAAGCGCTCGCAGATCCTAGAAGGGGCCATTAGCAGCCACAAAATCTTCTATACCTCTGGAAGGAAGAGTTCACCGAGACAAATAACGTTTAGGTATTTTGGGGGAGCAAACAAAAGGTTTTCTTACTCTTTGGTCTCGATGGGAACTGGCAGAGGCTTGTTAAAACCTTCCTTCCCCACCAGCCAGTAGGTGGTCTCAATACCTTTTCCCTAAAATCAGATCACAGTTTGCGTTAACTTCTAAAGGACTTACAGTTTTTCTCACATTATTAAAAAGTCAGTCTTTCAGTGTACATACCTTTAACTCTGTCAGACCTCTGACCTGAATCTTGTATCCCATATTCAAACTGTTCAGGAGATCAACTGTTGTTTGGTTCACATGGATTCTGTAAGCTATGCATGTGCAGAAGAAACATCATTTCAGAGTAGGGAAATTGCTTTATGACATATCCACATAGAAACTCTTTGTGTTGGGATAATCTATCTTTATAGATGCTACTCAAATTGTAAGTACATTGGGACACAGTTGGGAAGCCGAAGCTGATGACGGTGATGTGAGGTTAGATTGGTTGTTGTTTGTTTTTCCTCCACTTGGTGGCAGTAGATCATTACTGGGCAGTTTCTGACTACACATCTGTTCATCCCTGAATATCCACCATATGGTTTAAATTAGCAAACAAAAGCAACTGGTTAAATTCCAAAAAAGTTACATCTCATAAACTGTAGCTTCTAGGGAAAGTCTTAAAAATTTTCATGTATTAAAAGGCCACATGAACTTTCACAGTAAATCCTCAGCTTTATGCCTAAATTTGAATGTACACAGAGTATGATTAATATAAATGTGGTAATTATTGGCATTTATCCCGAAACTTCAACATGCCCTTTAATTCTGTTGATAGTGTTAAAGGATTAGCAGGTACCGCTCACTTAAAGCCCTGTTTAACCTCAGGCAACGTGTATTCGGACTGCCATACACCTGTCCTCCAGCCCAGAACGCTCATACATTTTTTTTTTAGAAAATTAATGCAGCCATCTAAAGATACTTACGCAAACTGGTGGACTCCATTCGAGATGTGGTGTTGACCGTGTCTCCGAACAGACAGTACCGAGGCATCGTCAGGCCAACCACTCCTGCTACGACTGGACCTGTGATTGTCGTATGTAGAATAACACATATACGTAACTATAGATGTTTATAAACATGCATTTTCATAAATGCAGATGGCGTTCTAACCTAACCGGGAGAGAACAGAAATGCATTGGGCCATGTCAGACGTCCAGCGTGTGCGGTGTCTTAATAGGATGACAGCACTCTAAGTGGATAGTGTTTCACTGTTCCAGGAACACGTTTCAGACGAGGATAAAAGAGGTAAAAATATCTCCTTGACTTAGCAGCTTGGGGACTCAGATTCCTCTTTAACTCTTATTCACTCTGAAGTGAAGTTTAGGTTGATTTTATCCAATATTGCACAGTACCAACAAATATAACTCCTGACTTACTGAACTTTTCAAGAGTTTTGGCTGCTTTTCAGTAATTACTTTTTATGTAACACACAAAATAATTGGAAATACAGTGTATAAGAAAGATAATATTAAATATTAAAGGTAGAAATGTTAGCGTGTCTCCAATCATTTAACTTTTCTAGGGAAGCTTTTTTGAATCCATGGGATTTCTGAATGACTTTCCAAAGCTTTTGTTCAGTTCTTAGTGGTCCTTGAAAAAGATCATTACCCTTTGGCTCAATGAAACTGAGATCATTTACTTTTATTTAAAGTTTTCTCTGAGTGACCTGCCTTTTTGTTGTGTTTTATTTTTATACTTCTGAAACATGTTTTGGATTAGTTTCTTCATTTATTCCCCTATAGTTTCTAAAGCTTCCTGGTGTTACAAAATCTGAAGTAAAGCTAAACTGTGATAGGAAGATCCTTTTTTTTTTATAAAATTGTATTGTTTTGCTTTTGTAAGTTTTTGTAGATGCAATAAAAGAAGGGAAATATTTGCTAAGTGGAGACACAAAGAAGAGGTATGTCTTTAAGTTAAGGGTATTTTTATTCTCAGACGATGCATCAATCTGAGAAATTAATCTATATAAATATGTGCAGCAGCCAAGCATGTTAGATAATTGAAAAAGAGCTTTGGAAAACTCTGATCCATTGTTTGTATATGCTGCAAACCATGAAGTCATGAGAGCTCGCTGAACACAAAATGCAATCATTTGTTTTAAGGAATTGTCCAGATGCTATTTCAAGGTGTGCAGTTGTAATGTTGGGACTTTATTACTGAACAGAAAGTAGTAACTTGATGCTCACCGGAGTGCAGGCCAACACGGAGCCGGAGTTTCAGGTCAGGCATGTGTCTAGCCTTGAAGCTCCCAATCAGGCTCAAAATATCAAGGGACATGTTGGCCATCTCTGCTGCATGACGATTGCCATTCCTGGTGGGAACTCCAGAGGCCACCATGTACGCATCTCCAATGGTTTCCACCTGAGCACCACAAAAATGAAGAAGTGAACAAACACAAGAGCGGGATTTTTGTCTCAACCTTCATTTAAAGACAATTAGAAAACTAAAAAGTGAAGATAATGTCAACTCAATACCAATAGGTGTCAAATAAGGAACATCTGTCTTGAAATAATAAATATAAATATATCTGATTAAAGAGCTAATTCATGTTCAGCTTTATTCAAGTCCCAAGGGGCAATTATTAAAAAAGTAAGAAAGACATTAAAACTCAGGAGTTTTAAAAATGAGGGGCAATACAGTGTGCCAAAACAACATCAAATATCAGTCCATACAAGATATGGAGAGTACAAACAGTGTATTGTATCATCATCCAACAATTTCTACTAACATCAGTAACACACGTGAAAAAAAATAGAAATCAGCTAATCAACCCAACAGTCAGATGCTACTCCTCCTGCCTTGTCCTGCATTCAAAAGAAAAATCACTAATGTGTTATGAAGTATTTTATTCCTTTAAAGGCAATATTAATGGCAGTAACTCCGTATCTGCTGCTGGGTACTGGCCACATTTAAATGAAAAATACAAACAGGAACTGTGTAATCAGTTTCAAAATGACAAAGCCTATTTTAAATTTCTTATTTTAGGTCAAACAAGATGAGTTTCTTTTCCTTACTACAGAGAACATCTATATTCTTAGGTTTCACACTATGTAATGGCATTATAGAAGGTTTTCAACTCTATGTATCATTAAACACTGCATGGGTTGGTTGAAATAATATTCAGACATTAAATTTTAAAAATGAAATAATGGCCACCACCATATTTTATTATTCATCCTTCCAGAAGTATATCAGTTTTTAACAATATATTTTTTTCTTAAAGTATAATATCATGGTCGTGTTTAATGAGCCTCAGATCAATGTTTGAGAGATTTACAGAGGGACGCCATTTGTCTGATTGAGGTGATGTAGGTCATAAGCAAAAAAGTTATGATCCACTCATATATAACACTGTATAATAATTAAACAGATAATATAAAGAACAAAATCCATTTCAGATATAAGGGTTATAGTTTGATTCCATGCGTCACACAATGTAAAATAGTTGTTTGTTACCTTCAGAAACATTTTTAAAAAGTAGCAATATTTGAATTTCCTCTGACATGCAAACAATACTACTTAAAAAAAAAGCTAAATTGAGAATAAAGTCTTACTAAACGCTGCCAACAGCCCATGAATGCTGACCTTGTAGACGTCGTGCAGTGGGATGATGGCGTCAAAAAGCGTGTAGAGATCGTTGAGCAGGTCAACCACCTCGATGGGCTCACTGAGCGCGGAGATGGTTGTAAAACCCACGATGTCACTGAAGTACAGCGTGACTACACTGAAATGTTCCGGCTCCACAGGCTTGCCGAGCTTCAGCGCCTGGGCCACAGTCCTGGAAGACGAACAGGAAGGCTGAAAGGCGAGCTTGTAGCGCCGACACACCGCTGGGGTCTCTAACAACTATTGCAGTTGTGTTTTCAAAACGTCAACAAAATGTGACTAATTAGCTTCATCATTCTTCAGTGGCCACTAAATTTAACTATACTACAATCTAATCAGAGTTCATTGAACACATTAATGATGTTTCTTCACTCTAAAGAGTGAGTTTATTCGCATATTAAGATAATATTAGCATTTTAGCTGCTAAGTAGTTAGCTAGCTAGTGCTAGCCATTTTCAACATTTACACTTTGACCAAAATATTTGTCATAAATTCAACTAGCAGACAAGCTATGAATCTATATTTATTTGTGTTTATTATCTTGGTCATTTTGTAGCAGTTTTAATTGAAAAGTTATTTCAATTTTTGAGCCTATTTATTTTGGTTTCCAAATTCAGATCTTTGTCAAGTCTTTTCATACATGACGAGGCTGTCATCTTTACATTGATTCATTCCATTTAAAATAAAAATAAAATGAATTAATTTTGACCCAATTTTTTATTATTACTATTTAGCCTTTATTTTACTAGGATAAAAAAAAAAACCCATTGAGATTAAAAATCTTTTTTTTCAAGGAAGTCCTAGCCAAGAGATAGCAACAAATACAACACAGAAAAATACACAGTTAAAAGTCAATGTCAAGCTATAAAAAACAGGCTCATAGAATCGGCCTCAATAATTTTTTGTTTAAATTTAAAAGCATAAAACAAAATGGGTTCAGTTGATCTAAAAGTTTCTTATAACAAGTTCCTTGAAGAGGGAGCAGAGTGAACAAAATATAACAAAATATTAGTTATTTAGTAATCCGGGTTATGGATTTTTCTAATCCCACATTTTAGTTGGCTTTTATGTTTAGAAAGTAGTTACTTTTACAGAGTCAAACCCATAACCTAACCCTGTTAATTTGAGTCAAATGAATTAACACAACCCTGTCAGCAAAATAATTCACATTTTTGGAGCATAATCACTTAACACCCATGTGGACTGGTATATATATATATATAATTTTATTTTACGATTCTATATTATCCGAATAGAAATTATGTTCAATGACATGAGACACAAACGGATCTTCTGTTGCTTCAGGACAAAGAGAGCCTTGTCTGTTAGGAAGTTTGTGCATTTTTGCACAAAAAAACAAACTTAAGGTGGGCACAATGAAAAAAAATTGCATTGCCATCAGTCACTTTAATGATGCAGCATTTGACTTTCTATCACTATGACTAAGCAGCATCACTTAATTTTTTATCACTTGGTAGTGAAAATGTTCCTCCTTTGCATCTGTTTTAATCTGTAGCTCGTTGTCAACTGAAGTTCTGAGTATAGCATCATGTCTTTGTAATGTTTTCACATAATGAATACTTACTTGGGCAACATCTGAGCCACCAGTTGATCTGTTTTCTGTCTCTCCAGCTCGAGCTCCTCCGTCCTCTCTCTTATAAGATCCTCCAAGTTAGAGGAGTATTGCTCCAACATCCGCAACATAGAGTCTATAATATTAGTCTTCTTTCCTTTGTGCTTGAACTGTCATGAGAAGGTTGGTTCCCAGTAAGTTTCAGTTCATTATAGAATCCCAAATTAACGTATTTTCAGATTTTTACCTGCTTGAAGATATCCTCAAAGGTTGGTCTCTTATCTGGATCTTCACTCCAGGCTTGTTTCATTAACTGAATTACTTCTACAGGGGCCTCCTCCACTGATATAATGGGGCGACACAGAGGTGGAGGGTCTTTAACCTTGTTGATAATCTCTGTCAACACAAAAAAACGAACAAAATATTAGACACACACAACACAGAAGAAATTAAAGGGAACAGTTTAGTTTAAGAGTCCTTGTCTCATACGAGGAGGATTTTTAGAAAGACCTTAGATATATAAAATTACTTAAAATCTACCACCATCTTGCCTGACGTTACTCACCCTTGGGAGGCATATCCAGCATGCAGAAAGGCGAAGAGCGAGAGACAATCTCCTGCACAATGATGGAGAAACTGTAAACGTCACCAAAGAAAGTTCCTTTCCTCCTTAGACTTGGGTCTCGCAGCAGCTCCGGAGCCGACCAGAGCAAGTCTTTTTATTGGACAAAAACGCACAACCATAGATAAGCAAATTGTCATGCATAAGTAAATAAAGAAAATTTTTTATTCCAAACTTGTAAGTGTTCTCACCCTCAGGCTTTTCATCATCAGTGTCTATGCTTTGTGCAATCAATATTTCATTAAACCCATAATCTGTCACCTTCAGCACAAAGCGCCCATCCACCACACAGTTACGGGATTTGAGCCGCCCATGGATGATGCTGCGATGATGCAGGTACTTCATTCCCTGATGATAATAAAAAAAATAAAAATACATGTAATGAGACAACCTGGTCATGTGTAAAATAAAACAGAGATAAGTCTTTCTTACCCTGATCAGATCCATTAACAAGGAAGACTTGAACATCCAATCAAGACGCACTTCTTCGTTGCCCAGCAAATCCTCCAGACTTCCCCGGCTGCAGTGCTCAGTAACAATGCCAAAGATCCCCGAGTCAAAGAACAGTCCCAGGAAAAGATTTAGGTTCTCGTGCCTCATCTCCCTTAGCTGCAAAGGGGGGGAAAAGCAACACTTTTTCAATGTTTTACAAAACCACTGTGCTCTGCTTTTTTGTGACCAATAATTATTTAGTATTGTTGTTAAATTATTTGGTTTATCAAAGATGGAGATTCCACATCAATGAACACAAAGATTCCCAAGTTCAGTCATTTTGAAATGCAAATACAAATACAACTTTTTCAGTTTGCCAAATTTTATATATATATAAAGAAATCAACTATCATGGCATCTTCCATCTTAAGATGCAATTTAACCTTGCATATCATCATTACTCTAAAATCTAAACATCCAGGTTACAAAAGGGAAAAAAACAACAAAAGTTGCCATAATTTGGGAGTTTATGTGAAAAAGTAAAAGATTTCTCATTTAAAAGGGTTGACAAACTGTTAATTTTTGTAACTTCTGATTTGTATCTCATTAAATCTTTCTCACACAAACATCCTCAAGGCCAAAGCGTCTACCTGGCAAAAACAGAAAACTTTCTTCTTCTGCCAGAGGCTGAAAGAACAAGAACAAAGTTCTTTCTGGCCAGGACATTTTCTTGGACACCTTGGAAGCCCTCACATATCTCTCCTACTGAAGCACACCACCTTCATATTTCTCTGACACCACATTATAGGAAAAGGTTCTGCCCAGAATGTGTCAAGACCAAACTTCAAGAACTCACTTACTTTCACAAAGACTACCTCTGTGCTGCCATTCACACTAGAAACTGTTCCTGTGGGACTTTTCTTCAACCAAACCCAGTCACCCTGTAAGATAAAATAAGCATCATTTTGAATGTCAGAGGCTCCAGACAGAACTAAAAGTGGGAAACATATCCATTGCATCTGGCGTGGTGTGATTTTCTTACCTCAAACACAGCAACGTTTGAACTGTCCGGAGTGGAGGCTAGGTAGCTACGGCCAGACACAGAGTGGTGAGGTGTTTTCATGTCGCCTTGGCTTTTCATGATACTTTCATCATTTAGCTTCTGCTCACACAGAGGAGAAAAAGGTAATGCCAGAGCAAATCATTTGGAAATGCAAAGAGGTGTCAGTTTTGATTCAGTGAGACTGACCCGTTTGCTGACTTGAGTATTGATAAAAACCAGATCATCAAGAGTCAGGATCACCTTCGATGAGCCACCGTTTCCATTACTCCCAAAGCTGAACCCAACTTTGCCTTGTTTCCTGTGCACAAAAACATCATGTATAATTAAGAAAACACAAATACTGAGCAAGCTGAGATAGAATTTTCCTACTCTGATATACCTACTTCAAGTGAAGAAAGATGTTTACTACACCTCCCACCAAAGAAATGAACAACAGGAATAGAAAAAAGAATGTGATTATATCCATCCCTTTGGAAAGAAAAAAAAGGAACAAACGTTTGTGTAAATTACCACATTTATTACATCAGTGTATGGATGCTAGTCTGCTAACACACTGACCTCCAGTGCAAGCAAAGTACGGGCTAAACCAGCAACTTGAATCTGTGTAGGGAGTGCTGCCTGCAAAGTGAACTGAGCGACCAAGATATTGCAAGCCTCCTGTCTTGCCGTCTGTGTGACTACCATGAAGAAAATGTGTGGAGTAGAGCGAGGTGCCCATGCCGCTGTAGTCCAGCACTACATAGCCAGCCTGCATCCCTTCACCGTTTCTTCCTGCCTGCAGCTGCTGATTGAATCCTTCAAATTCAAAGCCTCCCTCACTCTCTCCCAGGACAGCACCCGATACCCAACGGTCTCCACTTGTGCGGGCTTGTTCAGCAGCCATAGCAATATAGTACATCATGTTGTAAATGGTGCCAAAGAATGGAGAAACCTAATAAAGGGCAGTCAGACAACACATTTTAGGAAGAATGCTTTGTTAACTTTGGTGTCTTGCTTTCAATAATTAGATTCCTCAACAAGTCTTACCTGTTCTGGTGGAGTACTGCTGCGGATTTCATAGGTGTTTTGAGCCTCTCTGAAGGCCTCATAGAAATCGCGTTCCCCAGACTCCATGGTGATGGTGAGAACTCCATCATAGGCTTTTCGGAGCTTGGTATCATTTCCTAGCATGTAGTAGTTTGCGTCTTTGTATGGTAGGGAATACAGAAGCGTGTCATAGGTAATAAAAACATAGCCACGGTCTATCATACGCATAGCTAAGGCTGTTGTCAGAAGTTGGTACTGGGCTTGGCCACCAATCAGGACAGAGGGCATGCACATGATGATTACTGCAAAAAGATTAACAAAACAAGTTTGCACAGTTTGCATGGGCTTAAGTTCTTGACTTCTGAGTAAAGTGCATCTTACCTCTAACTCGATCTGCTTCCCTCACTCTTGTCAGAGCTCTCCGAGGCCCATCCTTATCACTCTCCATTGTGATTACAGGGTTGACAGGTAGGCCAAGATCCCTGAGTGAAGTGGCTAACTCCTGTCCTGTGGCTTCCCAAATATCAGTTTCTTCTGAGATGATGGCCACATGAGCCCATCGAAAATACCTTAACACAGTAAAAATTACATGGGCAGACAATGGCAGTGGTCTTAGGAAGGTAGGGTACACGTCTCTTGTCTTCATGTTGGGTTTGAGACAACCCCAAGACAGAATCCCAACATCCCACTCTTTTGCATACAAAGCAGCAGAGGAGCAGTAGCCTGGGTTAGCAGGACCCAAGAAAGCAGCACCGTAACCTTCTAGATCAGCAAAGCGAACAAGGGCACGAGTTGACTTGCAGTCCTCATTAATCAATGTGTAGTCATACCAGTAGCCTTTATTAAGGTAGGGGTTCTTGTTTATACGGCTGGTGGCAAGGCGGGCTGCCAAGTCAGGGAGAGCCTTAGAGTATAAGATGTCACATGTCCAAGGTCCAACCAGGGCCACCTTGAAAGTGGTTGCCCATGCTTGACAAGGAAGTAATGAGATCATGAGTAATAGGAGATAAAACCAGTTCCCCCTTGATCTTCTGGTTTGCTGCACTGGGGATGATGGCAACTGTGGTGTTGATGACAAGGATTTTGATGACAGTGATAATGGTGCTGATGATAGCTGAAACTTTCTACAGCCAGCAAAACTATTTGTAGTCACCGTCCATATATGCCTCTTTCTTATCACTTTAACTGAGTGGTGCCTCCATCGTGGGTGGTAAGCTAGGTTGTGCAGACATTGAGGGTCTCTCTGATTTGTCATTTTCACATCCAGCTTCAATGATGCCTCAGACACAGAAGGTGAACTGAGAGTTTACAATGGTAGGTGAGATTTTCTTTGGTTCTGGGATTACTTCCCTTGGCACTCTGCAGGCCTCTAGTCCAAAGGTGGAAGACTCCAAGACATCACTGCCTCCAGGAGACAAGAACGAAAATATATTAGAAGGAGACATAAGACACAACATTTCATAATTCTGTTGGAACTGAATATTTGTTCTGATTTAATCTTTATCAATCAGAGTTGAGCCTTGAAAATCCATTGACACAATGTCATTATGAATCCTATCAGCATCGATATGGCCTCACTGCTGAGAACGCGCTGCCCGTGCTGTCCCTTGGAGAATTACTAGCATGTGTGTAAGAAGCTCATTAGCTTTGCCAGAGCTAATTCCAGGTAACCATCAGCTAAATCTGGATACTGTTCTCTAACCTTCTTTTTGCTATGCTATCTCCTTTGCCTGTGATTTGGTCTTTTCAAGGTTTTTGCGCCATCTTCAAGTCTAATCCAGTCATACATGTGGTACTTCTATGTAATCTGGTATAAATTAAGGTTTCCTTTTCTGAAAATAGTGTGATGAAATTTGTACTGGACTAAAACTATATTAAATTAAATCCCTTTTTAACTTTATAGCTAAACAGAAATTGCTGAGTCATGCCAGTCTCCTGAACCATGTCTGTTGCTTATATATTGTGTAATTTACATCTACAAACTCAGAATTTAAAACATTTTCACCAAAATATGTAATTCATAAAGAAGTTTTTAAAGTTATTTATATTGACATTGACTTTATAGTTACCCAATTAGAGTATATACTAGCTCTGGTACTGTTGAATATCCAAAGCTTTCAAATTAAACTTGTTTAAAGTCTGTAGCGAGCATAGACAAGCCTAAGCAAAGCTTCAGAAAATAAAGAATTGATTATTTTTACACAGCAAATAACCATGTCAAATTAATGGAGATCTTACCTGGAGTAGTTTTCAACACAGGAGCCATGTCAGGGTTTGAGTCTGTCGTTAAATAGCACCATGCAAATTCCAGGTGAATTAAGTGTACTCAAGATGAGATTATCTTTTGTCTTGCATTGTGAAAAATATAAATCCTAAACTTACGTGAGGTACAAAACAAAAATAAAAAAGAAAGAACTACTGGGAAGTTTATATCATTTTTTGTCCAAGTTATTAGAAATAGACTGAATGAAAAAAACTTCAAAATTCCAGGGAATTGGTCTTCTTGGTTTAGTTGTTGCTGTCCCTGTTTTGGACTGGGACCCACCCCAAACCACAGGTACATGAGAAGAGGTGCAACAAGGTTCCAGAGTTTGGACTGGTAAAAATAGATTGGCTTGATAGGCTGAGGGCTTGAGAGAGGGAATAAGTAAAGGGAAGGAAAAAAGTGGGAAGGGCTGACAAGCTTTGACTTCTCAACCTTCTTTAGCTTTTAATCCATGCTAGTGTGGGAAGCATGTGTGTGGGGGAAGCGTAGTGGCAGAGAGGATCACCAGCAGAAGAAGGTGAAAGTAGAAGCACACTCACTGTTTCTCACGTGCTGATTTATCCAAGCAACTGTTGCATAAAGTAAATGACTTCTAGATAACTGGAAGCTTAAATCCCGTTTAAACAAGTCAGTACCTTCACATGTCTGCATGAAAAAACAGAAACTTTGAGTGATTTGCAGTTCAGGCCTGTTTAAAATCAAGGACAAATGACAATCTCGAAGTTTACAACACAACATGAAAGTAAGTTCATGGAACATTTTATCCCATATTCTGATCTGACACTGAAGAGAAAGAGACACACCAGAAAGGTTGTGGATAAAATATTAAAAGAGACTGAAAAGATCTGTGAGATCTTAGAAGATCTCACAGAATATTATTCCATAATCCCCTTAAAATGGAAAGAATATGGCACAACTATAAATCTACCAAGACATCAAGTACTCCACAAAGCTGATCTTGTGTAATAATGACACGTACAAAGCAAATGTTAACACAGGCATACGAGATCTTGTTTGACGATCGCCACAAGCCACTGTGGTTGTGGGAATGTGGTACAAGTCAGATTCGCCTCGAAAGAGCGCAAAAGGGGAGGTTCGGATAACTGGAGGCTAAAAGATGGGTATGTGGTGCTGCAACTCAGGAGTCAAGCATAAAATTATACAAGTCACAAAGCATGAATTTCTAAGCCTGATAACATGGGGCTATTCTACGATGTGAGCTAAGGAAAATCAGTCAACAATTTTCAGGGAACAAGATCAACTTTGACCCCTGACAAAGTGACCCCCCATTCGCAAGGGAGATGGCAGAATCTCAACACTTTTAGAAAAGCTTCCCTGTTCTAGACTTGATTACAACTCAACCTTAAAATTACATATTTCTCCAGGTTTCAACTGGTCAAATTTTGAAATTACTTTGAAATTTCACCCAAGTGCGTAGAGGCTGGAGTTTGGTAAAGAAAGTATTTAATAGTATTTAACTGAATGTCCAAGGGCAGCAACAACAACAGGAAAACAACAGGTAAGTCAGTTTCCAAAGAACATTGACTAAAGAAATAGGGAAGTATTGTACATGATGTACAGTAGATCCTCTGTATTCACAGTATTTAGAAACCACAACCACCTCCAAATCTGAGAATACTTGAAACCTCCTCTAAAAAACATTTACACCTGCTTGATTTCGCAGTACAATACTTTTTGTTCAAAAACCACACACTGTGTATGGCACAGTGGAAGCCATCTTAGCACTACTGCAGAAGCTAATATCTACAGTCTTTCTTATCTCTGCTCTTAGGAATACAGCCAATCAAAACAAAGTGACACTCCTGGATTGTCACCAGCCAATAGCATGTCAAGTACCATTGTGACTGTGTTTCAGCTTCCCAAGCTGCATTTTCTTTTGAAAATTGCAGATATGCTAAATGGGAAAATCCTTCAATATACAAATTTACTGAGTAATTAGAAATTACATTTCTCAGAAAAATGTGTGAAAAGTTGAATTTACCCAAACTGAACCATGACAGTAGGTGGGGGTCCATGTACATATGCAGGGAGGGTAATAATTACCAAATGGAAGCAGCTCTGAAGCAGAAAAGTGAGTGTTTCTGTCATTCTCCATTTTATTATGGAAGATTATTTTATGAAAGATTTCTGAATATAAATGAAGCAACTATTAAAATGAAAAACAACCATCCAGTAAGAAAGTCTAAGAACAGAAATCATAAGAACGTTCAGAAATGAAGCAACCAAAGTACAACCAATCATGGTGAAAGATTTTTGTTCATAGGAGCCTTCCATCTCCCTCCAACCTGTCTGTGTTGAATCTGTACAATGATGCTCATGAGGCAAAAGAAATATATAAGCTGGAGCAAACAGCTGAAAATATCTGGTGTGCTAATTGTGATAAGCTAACAGGGAGTTATTTCTTTGATCAGCTGAAAGAAACAACAAAAACTCAGTTTAAAAATGAAAAAGCTGCTTAGAAATAATTCTCAAACATGCACCCTCAAAGACCTCTTCATGAAGGCTGGTTGTGGCATATGTGAGGTAAGCGCTGTTCTCATTTGTCCTGTCTTGCACATCCACAGAAGACTTGTTAAAGTAATCAGATTAGTCAGGCGAGGCCTTGCTAAACTGGTCGGCTGCACGCAAGCCTCTTAGTGACATGGCTGACAGCACTGTTAGAGATCACTCCAAAGCAAGGTCGGACATACAGCCAGCTCAGCAGAGGCAGCATCACTTCACCATACTGTCAGGAGGTGATCACCACTTGTGGTTCATTGAGAGGCTCTTTTAGCAGGCAGTAGATGTGAGGCCACTAGCTTGCAAAACCAGTAATAAGACATTTTGTACAACGCTCAAAAACACATACTGTCTCAGGTAAAAGCATTCATCTACCTTAATTCATACTTTACTTGAGAGGGTCTGTGAGAGGAGCAGCAGGGAAACAACAGTCTTTTTCGTGATCAAACATAATTATTCAAGTGATTTGATCTGGCAGACTCTCCCAGTGACATCACTCCCTCCTTCCAGGATCACAGGTATCAACAGCGTGTAGGAAAGCTGGGAGTCTTCACTGAAAAATCATACCGCAGTGTAATTTATCAAAGGTAATCCTGAGCAGCCTATGGGGAGAGACCTTTATGTCCATCCTCACTGGCTGTAGAGAGCCTCTCCAGGATGAGGATCACACACAGTAAACGGTGGATTTTCTCACCTTCAAATTATCCGGTGGAATTACTAACACAACACTTTTTTTTTATTATTATTTAATTTTTTTTAAAATCCTCTACGAGCTTTACTGGGGGGAGTATCGCAAAAGCAGCGTTACTTTACCTGTGTGAGTTTTTGCTAACAGACACGTTGATGCATCGTAGTCTTTTCAGAGGTTTGAGTCGTATTGACTGTATGCTGCCACCTTTTGAGGAAGTAGTGCAAGTGCAACACGATTCTTTTCAAACCAAAGAGGCCGAGTTGATTCACTGACCCCATCCGGACAGGTTTAAATGATTAACCATTATATAGTAGATTATCTATTCAGATTATTTATTGTGGGCACTTAGACAAAAGATGCACACCCCAAAAGGCAGCAGATGCACAACAACAATTTAAATGAAGGATTTAAATTCCTTGACTTACAGGAATTTAAATGATATGAACACAGGAACACCTTTTTGGCCAAGCTGTTGTTTTAACCACTCAACTCTTCATCTGATTGTAACAGACAATTTCAAAAGTATTAAAACCCTCCCTTTCTCCTATTTTGTTGTATTACAGCATCAAACTTCAGTGTATTTTACTAGAATTTTTGATAGACCAACACAAGGTAAACATTGTTTACCTTGTGTTGTGTTGGGTGTGAAAGACAAAGCATACATGAACGTCAACCTTTCATAAAAGTCTGGAAAGTGTGGAGTACATATTCGCTTTACCACTTTACTCTGACCAATAGAGAGCAAAGAAAAGAAGGACCACCAAAAGTGAGGAACTTGAGGGATTGGAGCACAGCCAACAAATGTAAGTCACGTTTGACGCACAATGACCTTCAGGTATTGAACCTGCTTTGGTTAACTTAATACAACTCATATTAGCAAAAGCAGTTTGCCCTAGAGTTGTTTTGCTTCATCATCCATATGCACAGCTCATGTAGGACCATTAGCCTTCAGACATTCCCATTTTTATGCCCGCGACCCATTCATTTGTGACCCATATATAAAACTTGTCTGAGAGGATCTATTACCTGACAAAATGCAGAGAAATGTGCCTGCAGTTCTGGGAGAGAATGAAAATGGAGATAATCTTCCCTACTGATGAGGGAACAAGAGTCAGTGGATTTCATACAACAGAAGATAAAAGAGGAAATAAAAACATAAATAAAAATGATCTGTAGAGGCTCTATCTTAATGAGATAACAAATGGTGAATTTGAATCGGATTTTGACCTACATTACTTTGCTGATATTATGCAGACACGGGGTGAAAAAAAGAAACCTGATTAGTTATTCAAAACCAGGTCAGTGTTACATGCATTCCAGCAAACAGTAGCAGTTTATCCTGAAGGATTTCAAGCAGTAGACTGGCAAATTATGCCACGGAAATTCAGGTTCCTACAAAATGTCCACCAGAGAAAATCCAACAAATGATTTTTCTCCTTTGCACCACCATGTGAGATCAGGTTGAGTCTCATGAGGCAGCCTGCAGCCAACTGAAGTAAATAATACAAACATGTAAGATGTCACAAAGTTTCAGTATAACTAAAGAGCTTTACTGAATATATGAGTCTTAAAATGCACAAAACAATTAATATGTTAAACAGATGACTGACATGTTTAAGATTATTTGTTGGGGACAGGATTTTATTTTGGATGATTTCTTTCCAATGCCGTCCTGTTTTTGGTCGAGTTAATCTTTTTTCTTTTTTTTTTTGCAGCTGGCAGCATTTCTTGTTTTCTCCCAGTTTCAATTGCAATAAATAAACATAACTCAGGGGAAAAGGCATCATGCCTATTTTTTTAAATTTCATACACAATATGAATCACACTTTAAATGAGCAGACAGTTGTCAAAACAAATAATATTATTGTTATCATAGTAAAATTCTTATTAATAATAATAATTTAGTGTCTCTTTTTATTTTGGTCATATGCAGGTACATTTTGTTGTTTGTGTGGAGTTTGTTAGTTCAAAGGATCTGAAAATAATGAACGCTGTTTCTGCTTTTGTTTTTTCTTTAGTCTGGTGTGTTAGTGTCGACTGGATGACAAGTTTGTTTACAATTTCATAATTTATTTTATTAGTTTTTTCTGTTGTTTTGTTTATTTATTTCGGTTGTTTAAAATGTCTACCAGTTCCACAAAGTTTATTGATGTTTAAGAATATGTTCTTGCATTATTATTATGCCGTCAGTGTTATATTACTTGAAAATAGCCTCAAAGCAACATTATGGCTTATTGCAATATCTTCTGGAAGAATTTATTGTCCACTAAAATTTGCCATGGTGACAGGCCTGAATATGTGTATCAAATGTATTTAGGGGAAGCTATTATTTCCTCAAAACAAAAATGACGGCATGATTTATCAGACAAACAGAGTTTGATGATAACCAGCATGTTCTCGTCATTTGGGCTACAGGACTAGAATTGTACACTCTGTGCGCTATCACCATTGTTGTCACTCTGTCATTTAATCAGAGGCAGTATCAGTTTGTCAATGTACAAACATTCTCTTTGTTTCTTTTTTTCTTTTCTTTTTGTTCAATGTTTTTGTTGGCTCTAGTGGCCTTTATTTCGCAAACAGGAACGTGGGCTATGAGAGGTGGAAGACATGCGACCACGTCAAGGACTATGGCCTACATTGGTTGTGCCTTTGCCACCGCCACAACCCAAACGTTCCCTTTAAATGAAATAGTAGGATTGTTTCTACTGAAATAAACAGCTGACATATTGTAACTGTGACAGGTTGAAGACCAATTACTTTTTCTCCAGTGCAGCTCTGGGGTATTCTATAACTTCATAGCATTAAAATGTTTAGAATAAATATTAATTAATGTTTCACATACGTCTATAAATAATTTAAATGCAACTTATGTTGCACTAATATTTGTATTAATTTTATTTGAGGGACTTACAGCAGTAATCAGTTAACCCTTACGGGTCTGACCTGTAGTGCCACATTCACCACTAGGGGGCTTTTGCGCCAGAGAAGCAACATAAAATCATCGGGTGATTCTTTTTCACAGGTAATGGAGGTCGAAACGTTGTATATTGCTATCCTTTATATTGTAAAAGACATTTTATAGATAATCATTTATCATTTTTATAATCTTTGAAAGCATTTTTTTGTTTGTTTTATGAGTAGTCTGATGCAGCTTTGTTGTGCGTTTGCGGTGTGTTGGGTGATTACCATTGGACTAACGGCAGAAGCTAAAAAAACAGTTTGTTGTCCTTTTTTTTAATAGGACAGTAGATATTTAACTATATTTTCTCATTTTGTTCATCAATTGGCTTTTGTAGGTGATCATTTTTATGTTTGTGAACTTTAGAAAAGTTTCTCTCCGTTTTCATGACTATTCAGAGATAATGTGTCTGTGCGTCAGTTGTGTGCGTCAGTTGTGTATTGGGTGATGGCCGTTGGACTAACGGCAAAGGCTGGGAACCTGTGTTATTTTACTGGTCAGAACTATATCAAAACACTGATAGATTATTAATTATTTGTTAGTTTTATTCCCCACTGTATGTTATTGAAAACATATATTGTTGTGTTTTATTTCTCATATATAACTGATGAGACAGAAACAACCTAGAATCACTCCCTAGATTTTTTTTTTGTCATTTTCACAGGGTGTAACGCGACAGCATCAGCTTTTAGAAACAGTTAACATCTCTGTAATTGTGTTGATTACTGGTTTTTCTTGGGCCTCTCGTGATACAACCAGTGCCAATGCAGTGAGGACAGGTTATTTAAAGCAACAAACCATGCTATTTTAAATATATAATTTGCTCATTCTGCTTATTAACACTATCAGATACGATTCAGCAGGTAGAAACTGCTGTGTAATTTAGAATCTCAATTTGGTTGGTTAAAGTCAGAGGATGCGCCTGGGCCAGGTTTGCTTTTCAGAACCATTTTTTGTAACAAGTTCAGCATATTAACAATCAACCCTCCCTCTGCAGCAATCTCCAGGAAAACAACTTAGAGGGGGTGGAGAAATGTGGGGAGGAGCACAAACTAAGTATCTCCATTTCTTCTGTTAAAAAGGGAGACAACCGCTTCTAAACTCTTCCACATTCAGCTGAAAATGCTGCTTGCTCTGGACTTCCCCCACAAGGCGTTGATGATTGATGTTCTGGCAGTCTTAGGAGGTTTAACTGCGTCTCTCCACCTGCTGAAGTTCACCTGGAAATGTTGCCGTGGATTCAGACAGTACGTGTGGTCGTCGCGTTGTCAGGCGAACCTGCGGGCGTTTGGACAGTGGGCAGGTAAAGTGTGAGGAAATCCATTATTCACAAAAAATAATAATATTTCAAACATTTTTGAGATATTTATTTTTGTTCTATTTGATCAGACAATACAAAGTAAAAACAGAAAAAAGTAAATGTACAATAAAATGATCATGCCACCATACTTGCGATTTATACAGTTTGTTTGAAAAGGAGCATGTACAAGAGCTTTTGATTTCCCTGTCCCTCTTATTATCATTGACATGTGATTATTTAAATCTCCCCATAACAGATAAACTCTTAAAGTACTTCCACACTGACTGATATTTAAAATGCCATTCTCATCATAGAATGAGTAATTATTTACACAGTACTAATGTCAATAATAGCATTTTTGGTGTTTCAGACACCCATCCTATGTTGTTCCCAATCTCTACAAAGTTGATGTATCTCTACTAATTTCCTCATGCAGTTGTAACTGGTGCCTCGTCTGGCATTGGTAAAGCTTATGCCACTGAGGTGAGTTTGCAGCTTCATTTTGGAGAAATTAGATTTCAGATTTGATGTATTGGTTATATCTTTGCGTAGAGTAATTTAAGACAGAATCTACACATTTATCAAGACAGATTCTTGTCTGAGCTACAGCATGTTCACCATCTGTCTGCATGTCTTCCTGCAGTTGGCACGTCGGGGTCTGGATGTTGTTTTAATAGGAAGGTCTTCCAAGAGGCTTCAAAAGGTTGCCGAAGAAATCGGTGAGTCAGGCAGAGATGATGGAGGTGTCCTCTAATATTGTTGTCATAGCCAATAAACTCATTAAATTTCTCTTAAAGATGAAACTGTTAACACACATCTACTGTCTGCCTCAGAAAACAAGTACGGACGAAAGACTCACACCATCAAAGTGGACTTCACAGAGGGTGGCAGCATCTACTCAACCATAGCTAAGGAGCTCCATGACCTGCAGATTGGAATTCTGGGTAATATAGAAAAAACACAATTAGAAAAAAATTATTTATAAGCAGCTCGTGTTTACATTAAAAACATTTCTATGTTTTGCTGTTTTTAGTTTTCCTCCATATACAAAATCTCCTAAAACAGTTAAAAACAAGCGCTGTGTTTCATTATTTATCTTATATTTGCTATGTTTTATTTACTAAAATAAGACACGGGTAGTTTATTAATGAAAGTTCTTGTATTTTAAACCACACAGTTAACAACGTTGGAATGATCTGCAATGATCATTTTGCCTATTTTCTGGAAACGCCAAATCCTGGACAGGTGATCTATTAGAAATATCCCTTTTTTAGGGCCAAACACTGGATGATTTAAACTAACTGAGGCCATTGTGTATTTTCTAACTTTATTTCTATTTATTTTGAACAGAAAATCACTGAGATAATCAACTGTAACATACTCTCTGTACCCCAGGTAAGATGTCTACGCTAACATACCATCTAATGGGTTTCATACAACTTTCTATCTATAAAAATATGATGTTGTCACAATACAGATGACCAGGCTGGTTCTTCCTCCCATGGTGCTCAGGTATCCACAGACACATCAATAACATGCAACATTAGGATGACCAGATCTATAAACATTTGGGTTTCATCTCATTCCCAGAGGCAGAGGATTAATCATCAACATCTCCTCTGAAATGGGTCTCCGTCCACATCCACTGGTGGCTCTTTATTCGGCCACCAAGGTGTTTATTCTCTGGTGTTTATTTTCACACATTCATTCAATCCCATCATAACCTGCTCACTCTATGAGCCTCAACGTTACGTATACTTTGTTACAGACATTTTCGATACATTTCTCCCAGTGTTTACATGCTGAGTACAAGTCAGTGGGAATCACAGTCCAGGTAACGCACACCTGCCCTCTCTGAAACTGCACTTGTCTTAATGATACAGTACATTTATGACTGAAATATGTAGACTTTTCAATTTACTTGGTTTCTTTATAGGTTAAAAGAAGCTCTGATTAATTTTTTTTTCTATTTTTGCCCTCTTTTTAGTTAATGAGATTACACTGGACAACAAATGAATTTGCAATACTATATTAACACATAAGATCATATGGCTTGGAAATTAAAAAATAATGGATGCAGTAGCGGTAAATAATATCTGCATTGAGCAAGTACAAGAGAACAAATTTCTTTGTATTATGTTAGATCATGAAGTCTGCTGGAAGCCTCACTTTAAGCTTGTAAAAGCAAAAATAGCAAAATGTTTGGCAGTTCTGGCAAAAACAAGGCATTTGATGAACCAGGAATCCTGAAAGTTAAACGTTTCAATGGTGTCCTCACATTTGAATTACTGTGTGGAAATTTGGGGAAATACTTAAAAAAGCACTTTACTTTGTACAATGCAAATAAAAAGCAGTAGGGATAATTATTAAAATGGGATATTTAGACCATACAAATTCATTACTTTTTGAATTAGACATAATAACATTCATGGATCCTGTCAAATACAAAACTGGTCAAATAATACAGAGTAAGAAATAATCACTAACCAGAAAACATTAAAGACGACTTAAAAAATGAGTTTTAGAAAGCAAAAAGCACAAATACCAATGAGTAGCATGGGCACTGCAGTCTGTGGAGGGAATTTGTGGAACAATTTGGATGAGGACTTGGAGGACTGTATAAATATAAATCAATTTAGAAAATTATATAGAATATCTTTATTGCAATTGTACATGGATGACAAAGAAATATAAGAACACATTGATATTTTTTCTGGCATAATTTGTCAGTATATTGAACAAATATGCATCTTTTATAATGAATCTTGACCTTTGTTGTTATGTTATCTAAATTCAATGTTACTGTTCCTCAGTGTGTGACCCCATTCATGGTGTCCACCAACATAACAAACAACATGAAAGTCAACTTGTTTGTGAAGAGTGCTCCAGCGTTCGTCTATGATGCTTTGAACACTGTGGGTCACTCCACCTTCACCAGCGGCTGTCTGTCCCATGCACTGCAGGTCAGAGCAGAGCAGCAGTAAGCCATGATCTGTTCCGATGTTTCAACCCGTCTCCTTTCACGTCTTCACTTTTCTCTGCTTGCCCAAAATCCTACAGAGTGTGGCTTTCTCCATTCTCGTGCCGGACTGGCTTCGGATGTCGACATTTTTCATCCGGTGGCTGAGAAAACGTCCGAAAATAGAAGCTGGTCGGAAAGAAGTGACTCAGGAAGAGGAGTGAAACTGGGCAAAAAAAAATAACTGAAGGTTTATTTTGTTTTAAAAGGTGACTGAAATGACCGTTGACTTTTGTTGTCCAACCCAGGCATTATAAGTCATCTCATTACCGCAGAATATATGTTAAAACTTATGTATTATAAACATTTATTTATTAACATATCAGATTTGTGTGTTTTATGTCTCATTGCTGAGAGTTGAGCTAAATTGACTCCTTCAGTATTATTATCGTTACAGTAGCATAACTGTGCAATGCTACAATCACAAAAATAATTCAAAAAGCAAAATAAAATTTCTCAAATTTCTCACAGGTTGATATTTATGTGCCTCAGAAAAATATGGTGCTGTATTTAGTAAACAAATAAATACATTTAATATATAAATCTCAGCCTATTTAAAGTTATGCCCATGTGCTGTACAGCATATCCACTGGCGGCGCCGTAGTTATGAAAGCAGCTTTGGATTACGCTGGACTTGATAAAACACTAGCTGAATATAGCAAAATAAATCAGCACTCACTGTAGAAACTTCAGCAACTTGGATTCTGTGCCTCTCCACTGTTTCCACAGACTCTGTGACCAATGTGATGCTTTGCTTCATGATGTGAGAACAGCATCAAAAACTGTGTGTCACTTTGATATGGTAATTTGCTCCTGGAAGAAAAATATGCTTCAAGAAGGCTGTACTATAAAAAACTGTGAATTAATCAGAAGAAATCAAAATACAAGATTAGTAGAAAGTGAATAAAGGTTAAGAGGACAATTTCCAACTGCAGTAGGGATTAGAGGTGTAGTATTAAACATGTCAATTTTGTTTTTAGAAACAAAATTTCTAGAAAATTACACCACATGTTGGAATCTATCAGACTAATTCAGAAACACAAAAAAAACTAAGTTCCTCAATCATGTGTAAATTAAAATAAAGAGGCATTAAAATATATTCAGAAAACGCCAAGAAAATGTATACAAGTCAAGAAAACAGCAGGAATTTGCAAAGTAGCATCAGCTGATTTAGTAATAAGTGATGTGAAAGAGATTCTGATTACGGAGGCGTCACAAAAAAAGCTTTTCATGATGGCTAAAAATAACATCTCTGAACAGCTTCACTTTTATACAGTATAAAACGTTCAGTTTTATACAGCTATAAAACATCCTGGTGAGGTTCAGGTGTTTCCAAACTCCTTATAGCTTACCTGCGTTCCTCGGGGGGCAAAGTTTATGAGTGGGAAAATCAGCATTTCACCGTAAACCAAACGCGAACAGCAGCTGCTCACAAAATTTCAGGAAATGGAGTCGAAAGAACAACCAGAAGAGGCCCAGACAGCTTCAGAAAGATCTGGAGCTAACATGTAAGTTTTTCCCCCCAAGAAAGCAACAACTTGGAACTTGACAAGCACCTCTATTCACATTTGTTCTGAAAATTAAAGTGTTGCTCGCATTAACTGGCTTGTCATAGAAAAATTATACATTTACTTACCCAGTGAGGAGTAAAAAGGAAAAATACACATATATTTAACATAAACATGTTTGGTAGTGATAGGAGTTTGAGTATAATAATGTCCTCAAAACAAAAATGACAACATGATTTATCAGACAGAGTTTGTTGATAGCCAGCATTTTCCCATCATGTGGGCTATGAATTGGACACTCTGTGCGCTACCACCATCGTTGTTACTCTGTCATTTAGTCAGAGACAGTATCAGTTTGTCAACGTACAAACATTCCCTTTAAATGAAAGAGGACGGTTTCTGCTTAAACAAACAGCTGACACATTGTAACTGTGATAGGTTGAAGACTAACTGTAACTCTGTGATGATTTATGTAATTATTCATGTGATTTTATAGCATTAAAAGGGTTCAGAATTTATATTAATGGACATATTTAAGTCTAGAAACTATTTAAATACAACTTATGTTGCATTAATATTGTTATAGTTTAATAAGCAACTTGAAATCGACCAGTAGTACCACATCCACCACTAGGGGGCTTTTGCGATATCCTCTCGTTCCATTAACCTGTTGATGAGAAAGAAGCGACCTAAAATCACTACGGTGATTCTTTTACACGTCACTCAGGTAATGCTCGTTGAAACGTTGTATATTTGTATCCTTTATATTGTGAAGACATCTTATAGATAACAATTTATTATTTTTGTAAACTTTAAAAGCATATTTTAAGTTTTATGATTAGTTTGACGCAGCTTTTCCTGTGGGTCTGTGGGGTGTTGGGTGATTGCCGTTGGACTAACGGCAGAAGCTAAAAAAAAACAAACAAACTGTTTGTTGTCCTTTTTATGAGGAAACATGTTGTGACGTAGATTATTAAACTACATCTTCTTATTTTGGTTTATTAATTGGCTTTTGTAGATGATAATTGTTTTATATTTGGGAACTTCAGAAAAGTTGCTCTCATTTCCGTCGGTTTGTGTTTTGTTTTGGATGATGGCCGTTGGACTAACGGCAAAGACTGGGAACCTGTGTTATTTTACTGGTAAGAAACATGAAAACACTGATACTTGGCAGTTTGTTACTGTTTTTGATTTATTAATTAGTTCTTTTTCTGCACTGTGTGATAAGGGGGAAAATCTATTGCTATTTTTCTATTTATGATTCTATAAAACTGTTGATAGAGAAGCAGCCTAGATCACTCCCGTGATTCTTTTTCCACTGTCACAGGGTGTAAGAGACTTACAGTATTAGCTTTCAGAAATGGGAAACATCTCTGTTACTGTCTTGATTCCTGGTTTTGCTTGAGCCTCTTGTGATTAGATGCAATCCGTGCAGACAGGTTACTTAATGCTTTGACTCAAAACAACAAACCATGCTTTAGCTTTAAAAATCATATTTTTAAAGATGTAATTAACTCATTTTGCCTAAATGGTAAATTGGTTGTAATTGTTTAGCGCTCTATCAAGTTCATAGGACTCAAATACGATTCAGCAGGTTAATATGTTAGATATTGCTGGATCAGAACTTGGTTGGACATTTTGCTAAAGTCAGTGGATGTGCCTGGGCCAGGTTTGCTTCTTAGAAATACTTTCTGTGTCAACAAGTTCACCATAGCAACAATTACCCTACTGCAGCAATCTCTTGTAAAATGACTAAGAGGAGGTGGGGAAATGTGGGGAGAAGCACAAACTAAATGTTTTCATTTCTTCTATAATAAAAGGGAGAAAGCTGTTTCTAAACTCTTCCACATTCAGCTGAAAATGCTGCTTGGTCTGGAGTTCTCCCGTAAGACGTTGCTGACTGATGTTCTGGCGCTCTTTGGATTATTCATTTTGGTTCTCTGCCTGCTGAAATTCACCTGGAAATGTTGCTGTGGATTCAGACAGTATGTCTTGTCGTCGCTTTGTCAGGCGGACCTGCGGGCATATGGACAGTGGGCAGGTAAAGTAAAGTTTGTGCACACACACACAAATTCAACCAAATATTTTTGATGAAAAAGTTAAAATATAATTCCATAAATGTTCTCCACACCTTTATAAGCCTTCCTTAGCCATTATATTTACTCATTTATGTGGTTAAAATTCCACAAGTGGAACATATAATGTGCAAAAGCAGCTTTTTGTGAAGTTATTCTTTCACTCTAGACTTTTGAAATGTCCACATGGTTTCCCCCAGTCTATTATAAGCCTGGTGGGCCACCAGGCTTTACTTGTGACCCACCAGGCTAAACATTGCTTATTTATTTAAGTCTTTTTAAAATATATAGTTGGTGTTCAGATATTGATCGTCCAATCTTTTAAAAAACACATGATTATGAGGTGATCTTGTTAAATTTCCTGTCAATTTTAAACATTTTTTAACTCAAAAACACGACGGGCTGCTGGATGAATGACTGCCCTGCAACCCAACCAGCGGGCAAGTTTTCTGGGGGAAACCTTGCTGTCTAGAATGACATTTAGTGTGTTATTGTTTCATACATATGCAAAAAAAGGTTAACAGTCTTCCCCTGACTTTTCTACCACTATTGAGTATTGGCTGAACTATTTAGTGATCACTGCTCTAAAGCATTCAAGCTACTAAGATAGTTTAGCTACTGAAACATCTTCTGTACATTTCTGTGCTCTAACTAAAGCTAGGTTTTAGTCACCTGGGTGTCTAAAATGTTAGCTCGGCCAGAAATCTTTTTCTGTCGCTGCCATTCATGTGTGGTCTGTAAAGAGTTAGCATCCCCTTCTTGCTGATGAAAATACTAACTTCTAGCTCTAACATGCTTTGTGTGGGGTCTACGCTGCATAAACCCCAGAATGTCATTTTTCCTTGAGGGGAGGGATTAGAGCAGGGGTGTCAAACTCCAGTCCTCGAGGGCCGCTGTCCTGCAACTTTTAGATGTGCCTCTGCTGCACCACACCTGAATGGAATAATTAGGTCATTAGCAAGGCTCTGGAGAACTGATCTACACAAGGAGGAGGTAATTAAGTCATTTCATTCCAGTGTTTTGTACCTGTGGCACATCTAAAAACTGCAGGACAGTGGCCCTTGAGGACTGGAGTTTGACACCCCTGGATTAGAGCTTTCCCAGGCCACAACTTGAACTGTAAATCTCACTCACTTATAGCAAAAACATAAACTCAGGACATTTTCAGTCATTTACTGCTTATCTCATCCCTCATCATTAGCTCGGGTCTTTTGAAGCTTTTCTTAGCTTTTGTTTTGACAATAAAGTTGTCTGAACAGTGAAATTATATCATGTGTACATTTCGATCAGTTTGCTAAAAGAATCTGTCCTACCAAACTTAAAATGTATGTTTTTAAATCACTAGACATTCTACAAAGTTGATGTATCTCTACTAATTTCCTCATGCAGTTGTAACTGGTGCCTCGTCTGGCATTGGTAAAGCTTATGCCACTGAGGTGAGTTTGCAGCTTCATTTTGGAGAAATTAGATTTCAGATTTGATGTATTGGTTATATCTTTGCGTAGAGTAATTTAAGACAGAATCTACACATTTATCAAGACAGATTCTTGTCTGAGCTACAGCATGTTCACCATCTGTCTGCATGTCTTCCTGCAGTTGGCACGTCGGGGTCTGGATGTTGTTTTAATAGGAAGGTCTTCCAAGAGGCTTCAAAAGGTTGCCGAAGAAATCGGTGAGTCAGATTTGATGAGATGATGGAGGTGTCCTCTAATATTGTCGTCATAGCCAATAAACTCATTAAATTTCTCTTAAAGATGAAACTGTTAACACACATCTACTGTCTGCCTCAGAAAACAAGTACGGACAACAGACTCACACCATCAAAGTGGACTTCACAGAGGGTGGCAGCATCTACTCAACCATAGCTAAGGAGCTCCATGACCTGCAGATTGGAATTCTGGGTAATATAGAAAAAACACAATTAAAAAAAAATTATTTATAAGCAGCTCGTGTTTACATTAAAAACATTTCTATGTTTTGCTGTTTTTAGTTTTCCTCCATATACAAAATCTCCTCCAACAGTTAAAAACAACTGCATAGCGTAGCTGATGCCTGAGCTAAAACCTAAAGTAAAACTTAATTTGGAGGGAATTGCTGCCACCTCCTGGTCAGTTCAGAGGTTGGTTTCCATGGAGACTAGACATTGCAGGTGGACAGACTCTTCTGTTCAAGACACAGATTACTTACGTGTCAAGAGATGGATAGGCTGTCTGCATCTCCTACAAGTAAAGGAAGATATTTGATTAATTCAAACCTCCTGATAAGAGAAACACTGTTTTGGTTTATTACGTATCTCACACTTTCTGCTTTTTCCTTAAAAATAAGACACGGGTAGTTTATTAATGAAAGTTCTTGTATTTTAAACCACACAGTTAACAACGTTGGAATGATCTGCAATGATCATTTTGCCTATTTTCTGGAAACATCAATTCGCGGACAGGTGATCTATTAGAAATATCCCTTTTTTAGGGCCAAACACTGGATGATTTAAACTAACTGAGGCCCTTGTGTATTTTCTAACTTTATTTCTATTTATTTTGAACAGAAAATCACTGAGATAATCAACTGTAACATACTCTCTGTACCCCAGGTAAGATGTCTACGCTAACATACCATCTAATGGGTTTCATACAACTTTCTATCTATAAAAATATGATGTTGTCACAATACAGATGACCAGGCTGGTTCTTCCTCCCATGGTGCTCAGGTATCCAGACACATCAATAACATGCAACATTAGGATGACCAGATTTATAAACACTTGGGTTTTATCTCATTCCCAGAGGCAGAGGATTAATCATCAACATCTCCTCTGAAATGGGTCTCCGTCCACATCCACTGGTGGCTCTTTATTCGGCCACCAAGGTGTTTATTCTCTGGTGTTTATTTTCACACATTCATTCAATCCCATCATAACCTGCTCACTCTATGAGCCTCAACGTTACGTATACTTTGTTACAGACATTTTCGATACATTTCTCCCAGTGTTTACATGCTGAGTACAAGTCAGTGGGAATCACAGTCCAGGTAACGCACACCTGCCCTCTCTGAAACTGCACTTGTCTTAATGATACAGTACATTTATGACTGAAATATAATGGTGTGGACTATTGGTTAAATAATTGTATGAACTAATCCAATTGGTTTCTTTCTAGATTGAAAAATCCTCTTAACATTTTTTGTCATTTAATATTTTATGATGTTACAAAGGATAAACAAGTTGATTTGCAGTACTATCCTTACTTAACTGGCTTTCTAAGGATAACAGGCATTTATTTTGAGAGGATAGGAAAACCTATTTAAGAGTTTGGGTAGCTTTCCAATGTGTCAGTGCTCCAAGGGCTAACCCAACACAGAGTCAATAACAAGACCAGAGAATAACAATGTCCATGTCCAAGAAGAAGACCAAATCAATTGAACTGCATATTTTTGCAGCACTAATAAGGATATTTCTCAGGTGGAGGAGAAATTCCTATAAAAGTTACTTCAGCTAAAGGTCATCACACCATTTCAATCAACTAGTTAATCTAAATTTTAGATTTATCTTGTTTTAAACCAGGGATAATTTGTCAGTATATTGAACAAATATGCATCTTTTATAATGAATCTTGACCTTTGTTGTTATGTTATCTAAATTCAATGTTACTGTTCCTCAGTGTGTGACCCCATTCATGGTGTCCACCAACATAACAAACAACATGAAAGTCAACTTGTTTGTGAAGAGTGCTCCAGCGTTCGTCTATGATGCTTTGAACACTGTGGGTCACTCCACCTTCACCAGCGGCTGTCTGTCCCATGCACTGCAGGTCAGAGCAGAGCAGCAGTAAGCCATGATCTGTTCCGATGTTTCAACCCGTCTCCTTTCACGTCTTCACTTTTCTCTGCTTGCCCAAAATCCTACAGAGTGTGGCTTTCTCCATTCTCGTGCCGGACTGGCTTCGGATGTCGACATTTTTCATCCGGTGGCTGAGAAAAAGTCCGAATATAGAAACTTGTCGGAAAGAAGCGACTCAGGAAGAGGAGTGAAACTGGGCAAAAAAAAATAACTGAAGGTTTATTTTGTTTTAAAAGGTGACTGAAATGACCGTTGACTTTTGTTGTCCAACCCAGGCATTATAAGTCATCTCATTACCGCAGAATATATGTTAAAACTTATGTATTATAAACATTTATTTATTAACATATCAGATTTGTGTGTATTATGTCTCATTGCTGAGAGTTGAGCTAAATTGACTCCTTCAGTATTATTATCGTTACAGTAGCATAACTGTGCAATGCTACAATCACAAAAATAATTCAAAAAGCAAAATAAAATTTCTCACAAGTTGATATTTATGTGCCTCAGAAAAATATGGTGCTGTATTTAGTAAACAAATAAATACATTTAATATATAAATCTCAGCCTATTTAAAGTTATGCCCATGTGCTGTACAGCATATCCACTGGCGGCGCCGCAGTTATGAAAGCAGCTTTGGATTACGCTGGACTTGATAAAACACTAGCTGAATATAGCAAAATAAATCAGCACTCACTGTAGAAACTTCAGCAACTTGGATTCTGTGCCTCTCCACTGTTTCCACAGACTCTGTGACCAATGTGATGCTTTGCTTCATGATGTGAGAACAGCATCAAAAACTGTCATTTTGAGGTAAGATGTGGTAATTTGCTTCCTTTGAGTAACTTTAAGCAGAAAAACACTCAGCAAGAAAAAGAAAACACTTGAAGAAGGCAGTAACATAAAAATCTGTAAATTAATTGGAAGGAATGAAAAATGTGTATTAAATGAAGGTTTAATCAATTAGTAGGGAATGCATAAAGGTTAAGAGGACAATCTATAACTGCAGTGGAGGAAGGAGAGAATGACCCCAAACACACATCCAAGAAAACAAAGCTGGAAGAAAGAACCGACCAATAACCAAATTATATACTTCTGGAATAAACTGAAGGTTTAAAAGCTCAGAAGAGACAATGAGAAGCTTAAAAGTTTGAAGACAGTTTGTTTGTGAAAAAAAAGACATTAAAGTGTAATAATTAGTTTCTCCATTTAGACATTTAACACAGTCTTCAAGACAACATTTCTGGCTTCACAGAGAAAAAAATATAAACATAAACTGTGTTTTAACATGTTTATTTCTCTTGTCGGTCCGTTGGAGACACAGTTTTGCAAAGAAGTTCTATCAAGAAAAATTATGACCACAAATATGCTGGCTTAAGCACAAAGCCACTTCAAGTATATAAAGTAGGAATGTTTCCTATTAAACTTCAAGTGCTACTTGAATGTGGACTTGTTCTAAGCAAAGAAAAAAAAAATCAGGTGGTAAAACATATAAATACTGCAGAATAACATTCTTAAATATGCAGAATTGGTACTACTTAGATTTAAGTAAACAGAGAACTAAGACTTTGTGATATTTACATCATCAAATGAGGCGAAACGTGCTCAGAGGTCAGTGTACGTGACCGGGGTGACCCCGTGAATCAACAGCGTAGGCCCTAAACCTCTGGTCACCGCTTCCAGCTGAGTCAAGAAGTGCTGTGACTGGTTTCGACAAGCAGGGGGCCGAGGTAAATACAGGAATCGCACGGCAGCCTGAGAGCTGTGCTCCATCAACATGCGGTTCACTGCAGACAGGAAGTCGTCGGATAAACCTGGCGTCGGCTCTTCGCAGCGCTCCCCCTCTGGCAGGGCATAGTGCTGCACCACGGAGTCCCACGGCACAATCTTGATGGACGCCCTGATCCTCAGCTTCCTCAGCAGCTCCCGAAACGTCTCTTCATTGACCACCCAGCCCTGGTCAGAGGAGCCCGTCTCCACATTCAAGAAGATCCTCATTCTTGCATGACGCCACTTGCTAGACATGTTGAGCACGCAGGCCATCTGCAGCAGGAACAGACTGCACACATCCTGGTAGTCCTGGTTGCCCGGCTGGAGCAGGTTGAGAGGCCACACGTCTATCGTCCGCTCAGACCCGTCCACTTTGCTATCTTTGCCTTCTCCCTGCAGCTGGAAGAAGTATCTGCCGAGACACACGTTTTTCTTCATTTTAATGGCGTCGGAAATAATGCCGACGTACTCGTCCGGCGACAGCCACCGGGGGCTCTCGACATGTCGGACAGGAGGGAAATGGGCTTGCAGCGAAGGCAGGTCCACCCCAAAATTATATTCCCCCTCACTGCTTTCTCCCACAGATGAATGGCAGAAGGCAGAGTCCTGCAGGAAGAAATCATCCGGAGTGCAGCTGTCATAGAAACCCAGAATCAGAGTGTTGGGCTTCATACCACCTGGGAGAAAGATGGGCAAAAATCAGACTTGGCACATGCAGACAAAACAATGGAGATAATCCGTGTAGACAGAAGGTGGTGAAACGTTTACCAAGTCCTGTGATGCGCAGCAGATGCTGTGTTCCCTGTCTGACTGAAGGAGACAGAGTGAGGTCTACAAAGGCCTTCACACCTAGTTTATCAACCAGACTCAGCCAGAAGTTGTACTGGGTCTGGACAGGGTCTGATGGCAGGGAGTCTGAAATACAAAGCATTTATTACAGCTTGACCCTAATTAACAAAAATTATTACCATTAAAGGGAATTAAGTTTGCTATACAGATATATTAAAATATAATATGTTGAGTGGCATGGTCAGACTTTGCTAGAATATGCTAATTCCCAGGTTTATTTGACGTCATTGAAAATAACCACACTTTAAGTATTATTCTATTCCATATTTAGCACCTTGAGGACTAATAGGTTTGTGATCTTTGTCAATTTATTTGGAGTAATGATGAAATCTTAAGCAATACAATAAAACTGATTTGCTATCAGCAGAACTGTTGGAAGTCTTGTGTTTAGTTTATGATGAAATCAGAAAAAGATCTCCACTAATTAACATAACTAATAAATATTGTGTAAAAATAGAATAGTCTTAATGAATTTCAAAAGATTTTTTACTTTGCATCAATAAAGGTAACCGTTATGATAGCAATAGGGTTGTAATGTATTTTCTACAGCACCAGGGGGCATACTCACGAAAAACTGGAAATACAGCAAAAAAAACAAAAAAAAACAGAAAACAAAACTAGACTTAAAAATGCATTATTTCTATTACTTCATCTTGTTGTCATCTAATGCATTTTCCTGGAGTTCATGGAGATAAAAACAATGACCCATTTAGGCTGAGATCAGAGATGACTGAATATTCACATGACCAACACTCAGGTGCCAGTACGCTTCAGAGAAAACCTTTGTTGATATTTTCCATGCCAACAGCAGCACTGGGGAAAAGGGCAGACCCAACAGGAGACTGCTGCCTATTGCAGTGTATGTAAACTTACGGACACCTACAGCCTCACCACGTCTTGCTAAACCGGATCTGTTGCATTAGAATGAATGACAAAACTATCACATGCTGATGTATAACAGCAGAGGCATACTTCTGGGCACATGACTAATCCACCCACTGGGCGTGCTTAGCAAAAGTATTCATACATTTTTACATTGTTAATATTTTGTCACATTACAAACACAAGAATGTATTTTGTGGAGATTTTAGGAGATAAACTGACACCAAGTGGAAGGAAAAAGATAGTTTGATGGAAAGGTTTCCAAAAAACAATGTAGAGGACACACACATGTTGAAGGAGGCGCTCTGCCTTTCCCCAGTAGACACTCTGAACATACAGCCAGAACAGCAATGTTATGGATTAGATCAATGCATTTTTATGTGTTCGAAATGGCCCAGTCAAAGTTCAGACAAATATCCAATTTGTCTGGATATTTGTCTCAAAATATCCATACAAATTGGATAGTTGTCTGGATATCCAATACAATTAAGTATTAAGTTGACTCAATTAAGTATTGAGTCAATACTTAATCTCAGTATGAGCTTAACACATGAGGGGTTTGGTTTTTTTTGAAAACCATAGAACTGTGTTGAGAGTTGACTCAGAGAAGTGTCAACTGTGGATTTATTGAGTTGGTCCAGCAGGTAAAATTCCTGTAAAATCCATTACAACGTGTGATATTGAAGACAAAATTTCAAAAGGTTCAAGGGAGATGAAACTATACAACTAAATACCCTCCCTCCAATGACAGACACAATTTCATTCTTAAAGTACAACAAGGTGGGAGTGAAAGAATTACATTTTTGAAAAACAAGATCATCTAAACAGGGAATCACAACATGGTGGTAATTTCAGGGGTAAACACGGTGAGATCTATGAAGAGGACATTACAGATCAAAAACGGATAATTACCCAGATCTCCCAGCTGCACATGCCCCAACACGTACAGCCCGCCCTTCTTCAGCTGGTTCACAAACAGAATAAGCTGGCAGGAGGAGCGCGGGTTGGACACCATCAGCAGGACTTGGGGCCTCCAGAACTTCACATGGTCTTTCCTCACATCCAGCATTAACAGATACTTCCGCACCTACACACACATCAGTGACAAAACAGAAATGACACAGTTATGGAGGGGAACATGCCCGAGTTCTGCATATGTTGTGTCCAGATACCTGGTGAAAAATGAGAGCCTGGCTGATGTAGCCCCAGCTGCTTGTGGGTGACCTGTAGTGGAGGAAAAGCAGCAGCAGTAGCAGCAGGACGATGCTGCCTGAAGAATACACGGGGTTGATGACAAACATCATGACCAAGCAGCTGAGGATCCCCAGCAGGCAGGTGTGCCACGAGAAGAGCTGAAAGGTTGGTCTGTTAAAACACAAGGAGGAAACGCGAAGAAACCCTGAAAACTGGATCCAGACAGTCTGGAATCAAGGAAGCAAAAGTACATGAGAAGAGTCTTTGATAGGAAATTATATTTTTACCTGAAGTTTGGTGCAGATGCCCATTCAAGAGCCAGACAGGCCAGATCTACAGCAGCGTAAGCAAGTAGGTAGAAGACTGTCACGAGACTCGCCACAGCATTCAGGTGCCCTGCAAACACCACACACTGACAGAAACATGGAAACACAGAAACGGGTTGAGTTTGAGAACCTGTTGTTTGCAGAGCTGCTGCAGTTTTCCATGTAGAAATTCTACATTTTCTAGAGTTCGCAGTTCTTTGCAGTCATTGTATTAAAAAGAGACATACTATTACTTAAGGCTTTTATCATACAGCCTGCAAAAACAAAAAAGGGAAGGAATGAAGGAGAAGAGAAGGGACGGTTTGGACAAAAGAAAAATGACAGAACAAGATAGGTGAGGAAAGAAGGAAAGAAAGACCAGAAGAAGAACAGAATGAAAAGAAATATAAGATAAGGAAGAAGTGAAGGAGACAATGCAGAAAGGAAGAAAAAAAATATCAAAAAGGTAGGAATGACACATTCAGACAATGAGATAATAAAGTCTAGAAGTACAGCTATTTCTCTACATTATTATTATCTTTTCAATATTTATCCAGATCTGAAAATGACCAAATGAAAAAATGAAAACATTTTTCAAAATCTAAATTTAAACGGCAGTACTGACCTGTGCCAGACCCCAGGTGTACAGCACCGCAACCCACGGGTTCCCAGAGTTAGATGTGACCGTTGCCGGGGCCAACGGCAACCCTGAGAAGAAAACATCAACCCTCACATACAGGAAAGGGGCCGTGTTCAAAAAAGGAAAAAAAAAAAATCCTATGACTTACCAAAGAGATGATCCAGAGCAAGAGCGTGGAGAATGCGGGACGCTCCGATCATGGCGCACATCGCAGCTGACAGAGAGGCACAGTAAATCCCAATAGTGACAAGCGGCGACCAGATGTTAATTCGCTGCAGGAAGCCGTAGTCTTGAATCAAGAGGGTCCTAAAACAGAATAAAACATGCATGATCTTTCTGTTTAACATAACTGAAGCTGGTAGGTTGCATTGTCAGGTATGACAGCTGTGGCACCTGTCGCATGTGGCGCTGACCAAGATGAAGAGGAGGACGTAGACGGTGAAGGTGTAGAAGACAGCGATGATGGTGCCTTTAGGGATGGAAATACTTGGAGTCTTCAGCTCACCTTCAGGTTGAGAAACAGCAAAGATCTATCAACATGTTTATGCAGAGACTTGCAAAAGCAAAGCTTGTTTTTCATTATTTGCCAAATGAAAGCAAGTTTACTTTAATATCCTTAATGCAAAAATTAGCCGATACACTGTGATTGACATTAGAAACATAAAATAATGAATTTGTAACCTGACATGTTGGCTCCAGCCATGATCCCAGTGCAGCTGGTAAACATAACAGCAAACACGGTGGCAAATGACATGACGGAGTTGGTGCTGTAGTCCAAAGAGTAACCGGCTGCACAGAAAAACATTTAAAGAAAAGTCAAAACCCAAAGAAAAGCTGCGCTATTCACTCTTCTTCTTCACAAGCATCAGCACTGTCCATAATCCTGACTCACAGCCTAGATTGTTCCTCAGGGTGGTGGCGCTGAAACCCGTGTAGCTGGCGTTGTAGCGGACCGTCTGGTTGCCGGGCCCCACGTGGGTGATGACAAAGTCTCTCGGCTTGACTGCCACAGAGCTGATGAAGACGGACAGCAGTGACACGGTGACCACCAGCAGGATGGCGAAGGCCGTGCGGGAGTAAATGTGGGCGCCCACCAGGCACACGAGGAGACAGAGCAGGAGCACCACAGAGGAGTACAGAACCGTGTACCAGTAGCCCTGAGGGAGAACCCGCAGCCCTCTGGATACAGATGACTCTGAAATAAATAAAATAACGGGCCTTAAACCAGGTAGTCTGATGATTATCAAAAGTAGGTGTGGGATTTTAAGCGTGGACGCGACATACCAGGATCTGCTCCGAAAACATCGAGGACGGCCTCCACGAGACCCAGGACGTACTCGCCGCACGCAAACACTTTGGCAAGAAAGAACATCAAACCGATGCTTCCACCAAACTCGGGTCCCAAAGAGCGGCTGATCATGTCTAAAATCATTTTATTAAGGATCGTTTATTTGTAAGCGGTAGTAAGTATAAAAGTGGGACAAATTATTAATAGGAATAATTAAAGACCCACAATCTGTTCACATCTGGTAAGGATACAATATGCTCCACCGCCCTGAATGGCTCCGTTAGTGGAAATGGCACAGATTGACAGTACTGTGAGAGATATGATGGTGTAGGCGACGACTAGCATTAAAAGACCCTGCAGCAACCCCGCATGACCCACCACAAACCCTGCAAAACGGAGGTCACATCGCTCTGAGTCACCATGACTGAGCAGAGCCCAAAATGCTTTACAAACAGCAAAACTAAACTGAACTCGCTTCTTTTTCCCACTTCTCTAAATTATTTTTGAACCTGCGCCACACACCTGTCCTCAGAAACAATATGATGCTGAACATGGAGAGGATGGTCGGCACCATCACACCAAAGAAGGTGTTCAGTCTGCGCGGGTCCTGAGCTGCTTTCCCAGAGCTGGAGTCCTGGGGGGAGTCCGACGCCGCGCCGCATGTCGCTGCGGTCAGGGTCAGCCCGCAGACCCCCGAGGTGATGAGAGGGGAGCGTTCGGTTGGCATGGCTGCAAGAGAATGAATAAAACGCATTGTAGTGCTTCAAATGGACTTAAATCAAACGATTCTGAAACTGAAAATTTTGATAAAAACCAGCTTACCCTGAAAAACTGTAAAATATCCATAAAAACATTGAAGTTTCTGGTTACAATATGAAAATGTTAGCTATATAAATACATTTGTGAGGCACTTTGTGTTATGTTAAAGTACACCAGGTGAAACATCACTAATTAAGTTCTCTGGCCAAAAACAGATTACTTTAACAATCAGTTGAAGAGATACTGCAACTAGCAACATTAAAAGATTCTGAGTGCAAAAAAATATATCTGCGGGGAAGTCAGATGGATAAATACCAAACAGCTGTGATCATTGTGCCCTGAGGAGACACAGCATTAAAAACAGACATGAGTCTGCGATGGGAATCTCTTCATGGGCTGCAGGACATCAGAAAATCACAGTCAGTGAACAATGTTCATTGTTGAGTCTCAAAATACGTTTAATAAAAGAAAAATAAAATGCTGCCATGCAACGAAAAGAAAAACATAAACAAGATTCAGAAAAGAAAACACAAGTAATCGGACAAAATTAAAACAGTATATGACTAAAAGTCTTTAAGTGGAGCAGTTTAGACTTTGGTACATGTTGCTTTTTATTAGCATATAGAATAAATATACTCATCTGGAGATGAAAGGTTCTCTACAATGGCTTGCAAAAATAATCACATTACAACTACAAGCCTCGGTGTATTTTGTTTGTGTTCCATCTGACAGAGGACACACACTAGTGCAGTGTGTCCTGCACTAGTTGCCAAAGTGTGGGGCGTGCCCCCTATGGGGGCACAGTGCCATTGTAGGGGCAAGGGAAGCGGTATGGATGAATGCAAAAAATAAAAACAGTTGAAGTGTTTCACTGTAAAGATGGTTTGTAGTGTGTTTTGTTGCAACCTGAAGTATGAAATAAACTTCAGTGGCGTTTGAAAACAAAAATATGTGTATAGGTTTATGTCTGGTTGACCGATGTGTGGGCCCAGTTGATTTTTTTTCTTTTTCTTTTTTGGGGAGGGGATTTTATCGTAATCGATAGGGAGGCCCAGAAAATCTTTGGGAACTAGTGTATGATTGTGATGTGCCTCACATTCTCTTGTTTTTGATTTAGCTTTATCCAGCTTTATAGCTTCCTCATTCCTGCTGAAAAAAAGCATTTCCACAGCATGATGCAGCCATCACCATGGTTAACAGTGGGAATCGTGTGTTCAGGGTTTTGTGAGACTTGCATTTCACACAACCCATTTTTGGTCTCCATGTAAATCCGGGGTGTCGAACTCAGTTTCATCTTGGGCCATATCAAAAATCTGGTTGCACCAGAATGTATTGATAAAACCCATTAAACTGGTAAATTATGAATCAATAGCTGTCCCTCCAGGATTTCGATTGTTTTTGAATCAAATCACAGATTTTGTAGTGCTAATATATTAGTGCATCATGTTTGCACATATGATGTTAAATGTAATTTTTTTTAGACAAACTCCATGCAGTTTGACTGAAACTGAGCTATTTTGCAAAGAAGAATGGGCAAAAACGTCACTTTCTACTCCCCAGATATGTGAAGCTGCTTGAGACACTCTCCAAAAGACCTACAGCTGCATCAAAAGATAGTTCTTCTTTCTTTTTCTCTTTTTTTTTTGTTGCAAAAACAAAGACCTGCAACCCATGCATTGTTCCCTTCTTACTCACATTCATTCACTCATTACTTGGTGTTGATTTATTTCATAAAATCCAAATAAAATCCATGGTTACTGCCGTTTGGAGCATGATAAAACATAAAAGCCTTAAAAGATGTAGGATTACTTTAGTAATTCATTCACCGTACAGTATGCACTAATTTAATTTACAACAGCATGGTTTTGCATAGTCTAATAGCTGGTGATAAACTAACAGCAGTAGCATTACAATGATGCTTTACTGTTTTATGAGATGTCGTTTGCTCTGTGTTGAAATAAACACCTTAAGTTACTAGATTCCTTTGTCCAGTAGAAATGTTTTTCACAGCAGTTCCTCTTTTGAAGAGCTCTGCTCATTATAGTCACTATACTCCAGTGTTTAAAATATCCTCACAGGTTTTCACAATTTGAAATTTAAAGCAAAATTGTTGCACAAGATATTGCGTATCGCCCTTCAGAGGCCCCAAAGGAGAACCTGTGAAGCTTTCATGTCACGCTCCTTCATAAAGTCTCCCGCTCGCACTTGAGGTTGGTATTCGCAGTCATCTGATTCGTAGCAGCTTGCTTCTTTTCACATGCAGCTTAAACCAGAAAGAGATCATTTCAGCAGAGCGCCACGCCTCGGCTGTCCTTTAACTCGCTCGTTTGTTTCTGAAGGTTACTCTTTATCATGAGATGAAATGCTCAATGAGTTGCTCAGCTAAAGGAGTCACATGATGGGACAAGCAGAGCCGGTCGTGAAGAGGATGTAATCTCTCTGATAACAGTCTTCCTGCTTGCTTTTGCAACAACCGAGACACCATCTTTATCACTTCATTACGTCTAGAATAGATATATTGAAAAAAAAAAAAAACTGTTTTTCAAACTAAATAAAATAGAATTTGCCTCAATCCAACAACCAAAAAGTCCATAAAAAAAAGACTAAAAAATGGTTCAGAAGTGGTTATTTCAGCAGGATAAAAACCCAAAACATACAGACAGAACATTTCTCTTCTTCCACAAGCACCTATGTCTCCAGAACTAAACCCTACAAAAGAAAAGAAACTGTGGAATTAGCTGAAGAAAAGAGAACATTAGACAGAACCCAGGACTGATTTTGAGAGATCATGCTTAGATGAATGGTCAAGGATCTCCCTTTCTCTCCAAATGTTCCAGCCTTTGGGAATGTTAAAGGAGAAACATAGATGCTGCTCAAATGGGCTTTAGACAAAGTATAGACAGCAGAACTAGTAACTTTGTTAACGCAATTATTTCTCATCGTTTTCCCCGTTAATAAATGGACTCAATCCAAAGTTTGATTCTACATCTTCAGTGTTACACTTGGTTCCTCTAATGAAAGATGAGTTTATTTAAGGTTTCCACAAAGGGACGCCATAAATAACTGCGTGGTTTCACAATGCCAATACCAGAGCTTCTCATGCAGTGATCTTTATCAATTTACATTTAGTTTTCTGTGCTGTTCGTGAATTAATAACTCGAAGGTTTACAGAGGCTCTCCGCCTCACTATGACCTTAAAGTGTCGTTTCAAAGGGGAAGTTATACGCAGACAGGTCTTTTTTGCGTTTCCTTCCCCGTAGTGTGATGTTGCTGGGTTGCATGCTCCGCAGGAGGCTGTTAGTGACGCACTGAGCTTATGATGCAGCTGCAGACAGACCACATCTATCTGAAGGCCCTCTGCACCTCAGCGAGCTCCACTTCAACTTACCAAAACAAACCAACGCTTCCGTCACGTATAAGACGTTGCGTGAAGGTGGAGCGACTGCAGCAATAATAATAATAATAATAATAATAATAATAATAATAATAATAATAAGTTAACGCATTTTAAGAGGGCGAAAAGATGCAAAGAAAACACTTGACGTTTTGTTTACGCTTCAGTAGTGAAGGTCAGGAAGTTACCAAATTCCACGCCAGGAAGAACGACCGAATGGGACAGTTTCCCAGTCAGATAACAACATCCTGGATGTTTGCACCCTGAAACATCCGGAGGCGTCTCAGAAAATAAACGTCCAAGCAGGCTTACCGCTCAGCTTCATCCACTTCCGGCCTGTTAGCTCCTTATTTATTTCGGGGCTCCGCCGCTGATGCCGGTGTGTGCGCGCGCTGCTCGGCGGCGTTGCGGTGACGCTCCGGCGGGCAAAATGCGACCGCGGCAGGCCGGTGAAAGGAAGGAGCTCGGAGTTACCTCCGGGACAGCTGGATGTTGTGGGAAATGTGCTGCCCAATAACAACACATCTGCCCCGTCACGCCTCGTTCCCCCTGTTATTTGTTACAAAGAGTCACGGGAGCGCAGAGAGAGCCCCATGTGACATCCAGAAGGGGAGGACGAAAACATCTCAAACACAAGCCAAGGTACTGCTGGTGGGACATAACCCCGCCCCTAATACCAGACCTGTCAAACGTGAGCTCATCGCTGGCTCGGAAACATCCGTTAATGCATCTTCAACAGTAACGGAGCTGATCGGGGATGCTGGGTTATTTCACAGAATAGTGAATGTTTATTATAAGAGAAAAACATGGACAACAAGCTCTACAAGATCTAAGTAAAGTGCAATTGCTAATCAAAATGTGCAATTTTCTTTATCACCACAAGAGGTCACTGTACAGTACCATGCACAGATCCCTCTAAACACTATTTAAACTTTTCTTAAAATTTATTATTTTGTAACAATTACTTTAAAAGTTGTAATGACATTCAATGTTCTATAATTCTTTCATTCAAAATGAGGACACGGGGTTCCTCAGTTCTGTTTTTGATCCTCATTACATTATCAAAAACCATGTAAGTTATTCCCTAAATCCAAATACCAACGTCAGAGTTAAGTTTATGTCCATAGCACAAATTCAAAACAACCAAATGCTTCATAGTCAAGCTGAATACATAATTTTACTTTTCTTCATTTTGAGCCAAGAATGTTCCGTGGAGATACAAACACCGAACCATATCAGGAGAATGGTTGCTTCTGACATGGTTGCTGAAATCAGAAACTACTCAACGCATCAATTAAGATTAAGCGACTCGTTTCCATCTGAAACTCAATCTGCCAACACTAAACTAAAAGGCAAACAGAATAATCAAGTGACACTAAACATAAATACAAAAAAAACTACCCATAAAACATTGGATTAAATGAAAACAAGAAACATGCTTAAGAAAAATAAAACAGTAGATGAAAATCTAAGTTTCAATAGATTTTAAAGTTGTCTAAGCAGCATCTACTTAGTAATCTGTAATTTTGGGGCTGCCAGGGGAAAAGCTTGATCACATTTACACATCAGTCTGTAATCAAACAACTTTAATTGTGGTCATATTTGACTTTGAATTCATTTGCGGTGGAGTTATTTTTACATGTATTTCCATCCAGAGTTGCTCTCATTGACTCCTTGAGCCACTCTGGCACATTTTGAACCTGATAGATTCTGACACGGCCATCTTGGAATATGGGCAAACCATCAGGGAAGCCAGAATTCACTGATGGAGTAACCCGGTCATTCAATTCATTCAGGTAGTCAGATGGTCTCACTGTTTAGCCACACAATATTATTGAACCTGCCTGACCAAATGAGCAACTCCAGATCGTAGCTCTGACCCACAGAGTTCTACAGTAGGCGCTGAGGATGAACGGTCCCTGGTTTTCTCCAGGCTACACAGCTGTGTCGTCTCAAACCCTTGAGTTCCCTTCACATTTTATAAGTGGGAATGCTCTTACTTTCACTGTTAAACAGAGCCATGGATTTTGCCATTGTTTTTATGACTAGACTTTTGCAGATTACGATCACTCAGTATTTTTTTCCATCCATATTTCTTTTAGCAAAGTTGACGGTTTTCCTCTACACTTTCAATGAATGCGGTGGTAAATTCTTTACCTAATTTTGGTAGATTCAACAATCTCCTTATTTTCCTTGTTTGATACATGCCAATAATGTGATTCATATGAAACATAAATATTCAGTGACCATAAGATGTTTCTTCTGATATGCATAGTAGCTGAAATCAGAAACTACTCAATGCATCAATTAGGATTAAGTGACTCGTTTCCAGATGAAACACAATCTGCCATGCAGTAACGCTGTAATTTTCCAATACACTACACAGGTAGTGTATTTTGATTACATTTATGACATCTGTCTATGTAACAGTGTGATTAAATCTATAGCATAAATGTGGTTCAGCTTTCAAGTTCACATTGTTATGAAATGGTTTGTCAAAAATAAGAATGAAAGACAAGTGAAATCCTCACTTTGATATAAGCCTGCGTCTGTTCTGATATGGAAATTAAGTTAAAAAGTATTTACATGCAAGAATCTGGCATGTCTACAAGATAAACAGTTTGCAGATAGATATCGTCCAATGGTGAAATTAAGATGCTCCAGTTCTCTAACTTTGCGCTTAGTGCTTTTACCTTCTTCACCATCCAACACAAAAGTACGTGACAGTCTCATAAATAATCCTCACCCATTCCAAGGGAGTCGGGAAACTATGAATCATCTCTTACAGATCAATTATGTCAGGCAGTTCAGTCCAGAAAGATCTTGGCTCTTTTGTGTGCTTTCAAAGCATGTAGCTGGAATCATGGAACCAAAAATGCATGGCAGGCATATAATGTGAGCACAATGTCCACAACACCTTTTGTGGTAGGAAACCAACACACCATCCCCACAGCACAACATGGTGGTGGCAGCATCATTATCAGCAGGACAATATCTCCAAACATATGAGTGAGAATGATTTAAATCTAGTCAAAGTCAAGATCTAAATCCATGGAAAGATTTGAAAACTGACCTGCACAGAGTCACTCCAGTCAGTCTGACTGAATGGCTAAACTTGGGATGTTTTGGGGAAAAGAACGGACAGCAGTAATTCAGATGAAGCTGGTAGAAGTCAAACCCGCAAAGGACAAAAGCTGTAGTTGCTGCAAAACGTTGACCCGAGAGTGAGGCTAAATCAAAATTCAAGTCAGAATTAGGAAACCATGTATAATTTTCATTGTAGCTATTAAAGTCATTATTATTTAATTATGTTGCAAATATTTTCTCAAGGGTTATATCCAAATGAGTACATGAACAGCTAAGCTTTCATGAGTCACTTTTTTGTTGTTTTTTTTTTACAATAAAATGTGTGCAAATTTTATTTACATTAAATGTGTAAAATGCATAGTGTGGATTGTCCCTTTTTTCTCTCTCTCTCTCTTCAAGTCTTTGTGTCAGGAAGGCTTATTGATATCAGGGATCTGCTCGTTTCTCCTGTAAGGAAAAATACTACATGAAACAGCTTTACAAGACGTATTGATGTACTGCTGCAAGGATTTTCATCTTATTGTTCATAGGTAGCGGTTTGCAGATTTTGCGTCGGTGCTTCGGGTCTGAGCAGCTGTCCTGCAAGAGTGTCGGAAGAGGGAGGGAGGAGGCAACCAGAGGGAGGAAGGAAACGGGGATAACGTCACGAAGACACGGAGTAAAACGGGCAGAGCAGCGGTTAATGGACGATCCTTGATGCGGGCCAGAGGAAGGAAAAACTGGGGCCAGTTCTTTTGATTTTTCCTCCCCCCTTACATTAGACAAAAATGTTTTTCCTAACCTTCCGTACGTGAAAAGGTGCGACGCCGTCAGCAGAAAGGGGGAAAAGAAGAAAGAAAGAAAAAGGGGGGAAAAAGCAGCAGCAGATTTGATCCTTTCCTATATCTAGGTTTTTGGGGGGGTTTTCCTGGAGCTCCACCAAAAGAGAAATGGAAATGTGTGGAGCCCTCCTGCGTTTTCCTGTTCACTGATCGCGATTACACGGAACTTTTTCAAGAAGGATCGTCCTCGAACTGCATCTTTAATGCGTGAAAAAGACACGTATTTCAACCCTTCACGGCATTTCGGAGACGACGGTCTGAGTGTTTTTTGAAGCCCATCGGGAGAATTAACAGGTAGCCACCCTTTATTGAACGCCGTGGGTCAGCAGCCTGGTCTGCGTTAAGATGGCTGGGCAGATTATTTTTGATCACATATGGGCTACGGCCAAATGATTGCAGGTAGACTCGTGTTTGACGTTTTCAGATAGATATAAAAGGCATAGAGAGGTTGCATAGAGAAAGAGAGAGAGAGAGAGATGCAGTGCTGATGCATCCAGATACATCCCCCATGAAGAGCGGCTGTTTCTTTCCAGTAGATTTATTTTATTTCTGGCCTGCATCTGCATGCTGCTGCATACACATCCTTAGACATTTACATCTGGTCCATCAGACAGGCAGCAGTCAAAATGATCTGCTCTGCTCTCCAGCTGCAGATGTGACCACCCTGCTAGCCCAGCATCAGATCAGTGCATCCAGAGGGGTGGGGTCCCCTCAAGATCTCTGAATCCCTGTCATCTTGTGTTGGGTGTGCGGCATGGTCTCACGGGCGAGACAGCCGAGGGAGGTAAAGCCTCCTCTGTGCTGCTCAGCAATGCATCGGCGCAGGAGGAATCTGCAGTGCAGCTCCACCGTGAACCGTCAGCCGGTTGACGCTCACAAGCAGCTAACACGCACACAGAGCATCTGGCTGGAGTCAGCCAGGCCTGATCTCTGATGTGTTCCTCCTCCACTTCCACCTCCTCCCCAAGTCTTTCTTCTCTTCATTGGCTAAACGAGCAGCTGTGCCAGGAGACTGAGACCTATGATGCACCTTCCATTGGCTTCCATTAGTGCTGTGTGATCCATCTGGTCGCAGGCCCCTCCAGGGAAATGTAGTCTACTATAGCTAAATGCTCTTCCTTGCAGTGCTGGGCTCTCTGGATGGTTGCATGTATGTAAAGCGTGGAGCAGAGCTGGAGGAAGATGGTGCCAGAGCTTTAAAGAATGTTATATTTGGGGCCCAGTTGGACCAGACCTGAGTATCTTAAGCCCATCGGGTCACATCTGGGTGTTAATATTTTCTATTGACATCAATAAAAAAAAAATCTAATACTAGTCATGAAAAGTGTTCATTTGAGCAGTATTCAGGTGTAAACATCGTGACACTCAGGCACCCCACTCTGTCTTTCCCACTTCATAAATCTTTTGCTTCAATGCCTAAACCTAACCTTAAATACAAGCCGCATTGATAAATCTTAAAATTATGTACTGTTTGTGATCATATGCACGGTCATGAGCTGGAAGAGAACTTGGATGGCTGAAAATAATGTCCTGAAAGAACCGGAAAGGAGTTCAGAATGTGGAGTCTTGAGTCTTAGACTGATGTTGATACTGCTGACCCAAATGGAGTAAATGGAGTTTTATTTTTCCCAAATAAAAGCATTTCCAGAGTACAACAGCAGACCCGCTAAGCCACTTTACAGATCTGCAGGCCTAACCACGTTCTAAGTGTCTTAAAAAGTTATGACTGGTTGGTGCATGTGCAGCAGAAGTCCGGTCCAAGTTCTCTTTGGGTTAGCAGCTGTGCAAAAGATCACAAACAATATTTAGCAATTTGTGGATGTAATTTGTAAGACTAGTTAGGGTTAATTGTTGGAGCATAAAAGCAAACAATAAATAAAAAAATAACTGTGACAAAAAAGGCCTGAGAAAAACTCTCCACACAGAATACTTTACGATAATAACTGGAAAGTAATGCATGACTAAGCCTGTCATGATAACTGATAAATCGTCCCAGGAGTTTTTGCGATAAACAGAAATGTTGTTTTCAGACAATTGTCAAAAAACCTAATGGTAATGGCATAACAGTGCAAGAATGCGTTCTTAAAGAACAATAAACTTTCAATTCTGATGAACATTTGGCACTGGAAATTGAAGACGTTTTAAATATCCAAAATGAATAAACAAAACAACAAATAAGATGAATTATGAAGCCTGAAAAATGTCCACCAAAAAAGGGCTAGTTGAGACCAAAGCACCAGACTGAAGACTTTTATTATCCAGTTTTTGGCGGAAAAAGAGAGAAAAGAGAAAAACAATACGTCATACAAATGGAAATTATTGCACTGCCTTTAATTTATCATCCAATTAATTGATTTATTCTGACAGGCCTGTCCATGCATGTCTTAGGATGCAATATTTTAGTACCTTTTTTTTTTTTTACTGTCCTAAATACACATTCTACTTGCCAATAAGATATTCAGTCTGTTGGGTGGAGTCTCAGACAACTTGACAAAGCTTTTCTAAAACCCCAATTAATACAGTAAAATAAAAATAATGGCCTGTCACATTTTATTGTTCTGGTTTTACCAGCAGCTGACGACACAGGAATGTACCATGAAATACATTTTAGGGTGAATTGAGCTCAGCCAATTAACTGATCCTAAACAGTTACTTATTGAGCTCTTTGGTAAAATGAATAAGCAGCCTCTGATTGAAGCTCATCGCCCCTCAGTAACCATAGCAACAACAACATCAATTTTAAATAGTCCAAACTTGATTGAATTTTATGAACCGAGTTTCATGTTTACTTAAATCAAACACATCACCGATCTTTCTTGACCATCGAAACATTCATGTAACAGTATTTATTAAATAAATAGCAGGAAGTAAGCACAGTAAACAATGTTATTTCTAAAATATACTCATGTGGTACATTCTAAATGGGCCACGAGATCTCATGGTATCTAAACGGCACAATGCTTCTCCGTTTAAGTCAAATTTACCCAGCTAAGCATCAAGTAGTCGCCTCATGCTTGATACCAAGTGTCTATGTTTGACACTTTCAAGGACGACAGGAATTTTCCTATTTTTCTTTGACAAAATGAAAAACTCTCATCCAGAAGAAGCTTTTGCCACTTTTTAACGTCTGTGTACAAACTACTAATAGGCTTACACCAAGGTTGCATGATATTTATTTAAAAAAACCGTCATATTCTTACTTTTCCCTAAAACACTGAACTCGTCTTCTCTCCTTATCCAATAAAGCTGATATTTGGATCTAAAGTCACACCTCTGAGGGGTTTCAATGCGGACTCAGAAGAGTTGAGAATGTGAGGCCGGTTTAATTAGTTTGGGTTGAAAGCATGCATAAACAAATTTATTCACAGTTACTTTAAACTTTTACCAGTGAGCAAAGTTTGTACCTTGTCAAGTTACAATATTTTCAATTTCTTTACATATTTAAAGTGAACTTAAAGCTAAATCCATTCGTAGTAAATGCAGCTACAAGTAGGAAGTTTCAAGGTACATCGTTTCTGTGAGAAGCTAAACGTTCTGAGCGCCCCCTGCTGGCCTGGAGGACCTAAGCAGCAAATAAGTTTGCGTTTGCCTTGGGCTGGCTCTGACAGGGACAATGTTAGAAAGTTTAAAAGCGCAACCGTTGTTGAAAAGATGAAGTGGCATTTACTGTATGTTGATGGAGGGTCTCTCCTATGGCGGGAGACGGTACTCAGCATTATCATGAGGTCTGACTGACCTGTGTGCTTCAAGGGGAAAGTTCACCATTTATCTGTTGCCTGGTAATGAAACTGGCAGCTGAGTAGTAGCTTAGTCATTACAGATTATTCTCCCCTGTTAAATCAGACATGGTTTTGCCATCATAAACAGATTATAAGTGATTTCCTCACAGTGGCTTCAGTAAACCAAAGAGATTAAAGTGTGTGCTTTGATTTAAGTATTTATATCCACAAGTTGGGTGCAAAAAGTGCTTTAAATTTATTTAAAAATCTAATTGTTTGATATTTGATTAAGATGACCACTGGATTACCGGATTATGAGAATATTGAACTATGCATATCCCAGATGGGATTTAATCATATGTACGGTCAGAGTATATCTGCTTATCTCCTCTTATGGGTGGAAAAGGGAAGGCTGGCTTTGAACCAACCTCAGCTGTCACCAGACAGGAAGCTCAGCGGACATAGGCAAACGGTCATCCGCTGTCACTACCCTGAAACACACTTGATCGTATTTAAGGCAATGTTTTATAAAATTACAATGGTTCTCTAACCAACAGGTCAAAGCTTGGAAAACATCCAAAATGAGCGAGCTGGAGCAGCTTCGTCAGGAGGCCGAGCAGCTGAGGAACCAGATAAGGGTAAGTCATGATTTGAAAGCAATGAACTTCAACTCTAAGATAAAAAATCTATCTTTCTTAAAATGCGACGTCCTGTCTTGTCCTCTCCTGTGATGGTGTGCTGCGCATTAGGATGCCAGGAAAGCTTGTGGCGATTCAACACTCACCCAGGTAAATGGCACTGAAAACCGGCCAACTAAATGGTAACTGGACTGAATTTATATGCCGCTTTTCTTGTCATGCCGGCCACTCAGAGCCGCAGGCAACTTGAGCTAAGTGCCTTCAACATGTGGCGAGAGGAAACAAACCTACAATGTTCAGACTGCAAGAAAACTATACCCACTGATCCCACAGTCACTGCCAAACAAACTATTAACATGTGATATTGTAATGAGTTTATGAGCAAACATAATTAAACCGAACACTCTGCAAAATAAAGCTCATGAAAATCTTGTGTTCTCATTTAGATGGCTGCTAGTTTAGATCCTGTTGGCCGGATCCAGATGCGGACAAGACGCACCCTTCGTGGACACCTGGCCAAGATCTACGCCATGCACTGGGCCACAGACTCAAAGTGGGACTCCTAAGTTTTGACCCCGATACTGTCCATGTTCTGCATGTTGTTCTTTTCTTTGCAAAATTGCTTCAATTCAGCCACACTAGATGTTTTTGAACAGCACGTCTCTGTAGTCTGGACCCGGGAAATATCAAAACTCTCATTTTTGAGTCTTTTTTTTTGAGATGTAAATTTGCACCTAATCACCTAAAATTGTGTGTTATTCTGCAAGGCTGGCTTACGGTTGAGCTTATTTTGGATTGTCCGGATCTCGCAGTAATCATTCATCCATCCATCCATCCATCTTCTTCCGCTTATCCGAGGTCGGGTCGCGGGGGTAGCAGCTTCAGAAGGGAGGCCCAGACTTCCCTCTCCCCAGCCACTTCTTCTAGCTCCTCCGGGGGAATCCCGAGGCGTTCCCAGGCCAGCCGAGAGACATAGTCCCTCCAGCGTGTCCTGGGTCTTCCCCGGGGCCTCCTCCCGGTGGGACGTGCCCGGAACACCTCACCAGGGAGGCGTCCAGGAGGCATCCTGACCAGATGCCCAAGCCACCTCAACTGGCTCCTCTCGATGTGAAGGAGCAGCGGCTCTACTCTGAGTCCCTCCCGGATGACTGAGCTTCTCACCCTATCTCTAAGGGAGAGCCCAGCCACCCTACGGAGAAAACCCATTTCGGCCGCTTGTATCCGCGATCTCGTTCTTTCGGTCATGACCCAAAGCTCATGACCATAGATGAGGGTAGGAACGTAGATCGACCGGTAAATCGAGAGCTTCGCTTTTTGGCTCAGCTCTCTCTTCACCACGACGGACCGGTACAGCGCCCGCTTGACAGCAGACGCTGCGCCAATCCGCCTGTCGATCTCCCGCTCCCTTCTTACTCTCGCAGTAATCAGATATGGCTAAATTATGATAGTCATCGCAGTTGATTTATGATTTAACAACAGAGGCAGTTATGTTTTGGGATAGGGTAAAAACATTTTAAAAAGAAAAAAACTGCTTTTTGCAATTATTCAAGTCATTTATAAAAAATTGGTTTGATAATCTGAAGTATTTAACTGTGATGAAAAATTGGCAAAACCCGAATATGTGCATTGCGCAAGGGAGAAAGACGGGTAATTAAAACACGGAGGTTTTAACAACGGCAGGTCGGATGTCATCATCAGTAAATATTGGGGTAGTTGTGATCCAACATGTAGACTGGGTTGTACCTGGGATTTATCTAGATTTGCATTTCCAAACCTTTGCTTTCTGTTGCTTCTGCAGGCTTCTGGTTAGTGCCTCTCAGGACGGGAAACTGATTGTGTGGGACAGCTACACCACTAACAAGGTAAAGTCAGTAAAAATTCTGCTCTCATGAGGTCATAACCCGTCTGGACGAGAAGTTGAGTTGAGTGACTCAGCCCAGCTTCCAGACAACAATTGCAAATGATCTAATGTAACATTTACAGTTGCTTCAGTGGAGATTTCCTGCTGTTAGAGGATTTTTATGCATTTTCCCCTCTAACCGCAGCACTGGATGACATTTGGGCCTTGGAAAAGATTTGCGGGTTGTTTCGTATAAGTGGAAACTTAAATGTGTTGTTACCTTGTGAGTTTTATGCTTTTCTCTCCCGTACAGTGTCCGACACATTTGCATAAAGAAATATTGGTTTTGCGACACATTTTGCTCGTTTCTCATACTTTTTCACTATTCCATTGACCTCTGACCTCCTTTTTGACAGGGGAAACGTGGTAGGGTGAATATTTCGCAAAAAGGAAAAGAGACTATCGTACAAAATGAGAAAAAGTGTTTTTAAGCCTACACAGTTTGCAGTAGTTTTCATATCCCTTGCACTTTTTCAAATTTTCTAAAAATATATAGTTATATATACTTAGTTACATGGTTTTGAAAGCTTCTTTCTTTAAAAAAAAACCTCAACCGTGTTTAACCATAGGAATTGAGTCAAAGTGATGTGCATTGTTAGTTTTCCTACAGCGATTTGAATGGAGGTCACAAAGTTTAATTTTGGTCTCATCCAACCAGAGCCCCTTGTTTTACTCGTTGGCTGGTTGCTAAGTTTAAACAAGACCAGATTGTTGAAAACTTCATTTACTAATAGGTGACTCACTGGATTTCATTGAGTGGTATCCGATTAAAAGGGGCTGAATGAACCACACTTCCAAGATTTTTATACGTCTAACATTTTTGAAAAACGCAATTACTGCTTTGTGCTAGTCTATTACATAAATATCAATTTATGTTTCGGTTTTTTGCTGCTTTGAGGATATTAAAAAAAAAGGTTCAAGGGGTATAAATATTTTTTATAAATCTGGCTGCACACATCGTGACTCCTTCATACGGATTCCTTTCTGCGATGTTGAGAGTTTGCATTTCGTCACATGATGCGTCTTCCTTCTTAGATACACGCCATCCCTCTGCGCTCCTCCTGGGTAATGACCTGTGCGTATGCCCCCTCTGGGAACTACGTGGCGTGCGGAGGCCTGGACAACATCTGCTCCATCTACTGCTTAAAAACACGTGAAGGCAACGTGAGGGTCAGCAGAGAGCTACCTGGACACACAGGTGAAATTTACCTCTATAGTAAGCCCAAACTGATTCATTACCCTGCCAGAAGAATGTTTAAAGTGATATTTAACCAACATGATTCTTTTGGCTGGAAGCGATACTGCTTTAACGAGGTCCGGTCAAGATCTCGATTTCACTCTGATAGGGAATCTGGGGAGGGAGGAAATTAATTTTTCTTGAGATATTTCTTTTGTCTCATTTCTCATCAGAAACAAAGTTCTTGATTAAATGAAAATTTTACCTCTAAATTTGCCAATTTGCTGTGAATATTCTGGGTTTAATCTGGAACATTGAGCCATCAAAAGAAGTGGCAGGCCTACCACAGTTACTCCAAGAGGGCATTAGTGACTCAAATGAAAGAACTGTAAAGATGACGCCCTCTTCTCTCCGTAACCCCAGGTTACCTTTCATGTTGCCGTTTTATTGATGACAATCAAATCATCACAAGTTCAGGAGACACCACCTGGTGAGTCTGACGAGTCAAAGCCATGAACCTGCAGTGCAAACATGTCCTCCGGAGCTGAACCGCTGTTGACAGACTCTTTTGCTCTTTGTCCCCAGCGCGCTGTGGGACATCGAGACGAGTCAGCAGACCACGGTATTCTCGGGCCACACTGGTGACGTCATGAGTCTGTCCCTGTCGCCCGACCTCCGCATCTTCGTCTCAGGAGCCTGCGACGCTTCGGCTAAACTGTGGGACATCAGGGACAGCATGTGCCGACAGACCTTTACGGGGCACGAGTCGGATATCAACGCCAGTTGTGTGAGTGCGCCAGCCAAACGTAAAACGACACGGCTTCCGGTTCTCTTGTTCCTTCTCTGCCTGTATGGATCTATAGTTTGACACAGTTCAGGAAACGCAGTGAGATCAGATCACAGTGAAGATTCTCGTGATAAACGCTCTTGAAAGCTCTTCACATTTTGTCGTGGTACAGCTGCAATCTTTCTTTTATTAAGATTCTGTGTATTAGTTCAACACATAGGAGAAAATAATCTGAAGTGGAAGAAAAATGAAAGTGATGTATTTGAGCATCTGTGCTTTCAGGAGACGTACAGCAGAGACATTTTGTTAAAAACGATCAGATCAGATTAAGTGAGACACAGACATAACAGATTCCTATAAAAGCACCTGGCAAATTTGGGAGCTTATTTATTGCTGCTTTTGCAAGAGTTTGCTTCTTAGCCATCACTTCTTTTCCCAGTTCTTCCCCAACGGAAGCGCCTTCGCCACAGGCTCCGATGACGCCACCTGCAGGTTGTTTGACCTGCGTGCAGATCAGGAGCTCAGCATCTACTGCCACGACAACATCATCTGTGGAATCACCTCCGTGGCTTTCTCTCGCTCCGGCCGTCTGCTGCTGGCCGGCTACGACGACTTCAACTGCAACATTTGGGACGCCATGAAGGGAGACAGAGCAGGTGGGCCCCAAATCAGATTAGCTGTTAGTGCGATACAGCGCAATGTTGATGTAGCAGCTTAAACGTCGGCTGGTTTTTCTGAAAGATTTGTTATAAAAAGTTAGTTTATTGTGAAAAATTCAGCCTCGTGGACGGAAACAGGGTGCATGATGCATTCAACATGAAGAAGTTGCACACCTGCAAAGGTCTTAGTTCTGCAAGATGGCGACAGATTATATAACGCACACAGTTCTGAGTTGTTGTGATTTTAAAAACAATTATTCCTTAAAAATAAGAGCAAACATTCAAACTAAACATTTGATTTTTGTCAATTTTTTTCAATAAGACATTTTGCAGCCACAGTAAAAGTTTTATTTGTGTCATGACTGTAATATAAATTTACACAAAGCTGCTATTACTGCAGATTAAACGAGGCAGCTTTAGTGACATGTACCTGCAAAACCTTAAACTACGTCACAGTTTCCATTTATCATTAAGTCTCAGGAATATTTGTGTGGAAACACCTGGAAACAATGTTTAAAATCATACATATAATAACATAAAACAGTCATTTTTAACATAAAAATGACTGTTTTTTTTAGGGTAGATGCAATGTAATGCAAGTGATGCATTACATTGCATTACTTGCAATGATATGCAAGTAATGTAACAAGCGAACAGCTTTTTGTGTAACATTAAAAGCTTTGAAAATGGTAAATTACTTAAATAGGACTACAATTGTGCAAACAGGGGCAAGAGGTGGCATAGTTCTCATCTTATTCTTGAATGAGACAAAAATATAATTACACTTTTATATTATACAAGAGCCAAGAGACAATTAATTAGTTGTGTGATAAAACTTAAATTTATAGTTTTATTTGCCAAGTTATGTAATTGCTTAATTTAATTTATGGAGGAAATCACTGTGATGTGCAGTTAGTAGCTGGTGGAGGTCAGTAAGACAGATTTACAAATGATTTGTTTCATAGTATGTTGATAAAATATTACACTACTGTCAAAAAGTTAATTACATTTTTGGTTTTATTGCACTTAAACTTGCTGAAATGGTTCCGTTATCGGCATGTTTTGCCGGTTATTAATTCTGTAGTTACTACACAACTAAAATTAATAAAAAATCTTAACAAGTGTCTTTTTTAAAAAAAAATGTGACTCCCTACAGGAGTCCTGGCTGGCCATGACAATCGCGTGAGCTGTCTGGGTGTGACAGATGACGGCATGGCGGCGTGCACCGGATCCTGGGACAGCTTCCTTAAGATATGGAACTGAGCCACGCACGTCAGCAGGAACCACGCGCACGCCCAGCATCCCTGCACACACACACGCGCACCCCACCCCTAACCCTCCTCCTCCTCCTCCTCCCACCGATGCTGTATTTAAGATTTAACAGCCAAACTGCAACATTTTACTGTACATATTATGAACAACGTAGGTCCGAGTTTATCCACACAGCCCCTGGTTCCACAAGGCTTTGAATACAAGAAATGAACACATGCCTACATCACACACTACTGACTAAAATGCACAGCAGCACACAAAACTCGTTTATATCAAATGTGACCAAATACAGCTGAAACTTCAGCTGCTTGAATGACAAAAAACACACAAAAAAACCCTTAAGATTCACTGTTACCTGAAGCCTTTTAAACACATCCAACACTCCTAATTCACACAGTTCTCCTGAGAGACACCGCTCCTCTTCTGGAGGAGAGCCCACCGGATGATTCTGCCTTTGTTTACAATGAAACTCAACACGCGCTTCATATTCCTTTCTGTACCATTTCTGCATCATACGACTTCAGCGACGCCGGCGTGAAGGAAGAGTCCCATAAGTGCATAAACGCTTCACTGACATGCTGTTCAGGTCATGTGGTCACATTTTATAGCTATGTACATCTCACACACTAGTTTTTAAGTTCACTTTTGCTCCCCTGTTTTGCTTTTTTTTTTTTTTAAACTTGTTTTATTCATGTTTTCCCTGTGTGCCTCAGATACACTGAAAATTAGATAATCAGGTAATTCCAAATGATCTTGGAGAAAAGAGGGACAAATTACAACATACAGAAACACATCTAGTGTCAGAAGCCAGTTTTCAAACTTTGACTTTGTCATTGATTATTTGGAAATTACCATGGAATAATTGTACATAATACTAATAAATAATAGCCTCTCCTGATGGCTTTTGTGGTTTCTTTTCTAAAGCTGCAGATGGGATACTGCAATTACTGTGTTGAATGCGAAGTTAATTTTCTGGACTGTTATTGTCTTCAGCCACAAGGGGGTGCTGCAGTCCACTTTGGAACAGATTTAAAATAAAGTTACAAACCATCCCATGATTGGCAATCTTTGTATGGGGTTCCTACTCAGTCCATGTAATAATAAAAAAGAATGAATATTTATCTTGAATATTCATCTTCATTAGAAGTTGCTAGAATTTATATCAGGCAGTTCTACAGTCATTCCCTAGATATTCATTTGGAGGAAACGCTTTTGGAGGTGTGATCATCCTGTGTGTGGTTGAGGATAATCTTTGTGGTCAGCTTTAAATGTAGAAATGGGAGAAAAAAATAAATAAACGTGTTCCACCAGGAGTGGAAGAAAAGACAGGAGGAAAAACATGGAGGAAGGACCAAAGAGAGACAAAGAAGTTGAGAAGAAATGTCAAAAAAATGAAATGGCACAAAGATGGAAGGCAGGAAGAAGGAAAACATGGAAGAGAGGAAGCAAAGAAAAAAGAAAATAAAGCAGGAATAAAAATGGCAAAAAAGGAAATTAGTTGATATATGGAACAGATGAGGGGCAACATTTCCCATAATCCATCTTTTCCAGATTTTTCACTGTCCAGAAATAAAATCATGGATGATTTTGTCCCTTTTACAATCTTTTTAAAATGATTGTATCTGAAGCATTTCATTTTATTGTCATTTCTGCTTCAAATCTTTCTAGCAACTTCTAATGAGCAATCCATGACTTCTGAGACTGCTTCCTTGGAGTACAAAATATAACATGAAACAAAAACAAAAAAAGTAGTCTTTTGTCTTCATCCCGTTTTCCTTTCATTGCAGATGTAACCATCAACAGAAAAAACAGCACCAACAAACCAAAGTGAGATCAAGATTTTATTTTTCAAACAACCTGTATTAAGACATAAATTCATTCAGCACAATCTTCTGAAAGTTTAAAGTTTATAGGTTTATGAAATACAATCGGAAGTTAACCTCTCACAAGTAACACAGATGTGGGCACATTAAACCGTTGCAAAAATGTAAAAAATCAAGTTATTGGAAAAGAAAGATGGATATTATAGCTCTGTCTAAACATCCTGGTGATTATGATTTGCCAATACCATTCACACACACCACACCAAAAACAACAGAAGTGCCATAATAGATTATTACTAGGTTTTCTATTTATCATTGCCATTAAGGCGGTTTCTGACATTTCATTGTCTTTAGTTTCCCAGGTGATTGTATTAAGCTGACAGAGAAGGAGCTGTCGTTTTGAGCACTTATAGACGTAAGAAGAAAATGGTTTTGTAACAAACAACCCAGCCTACATTTATTCTGCCAAAGGCCACTGAAGAATCACCACCTGCGAGCCACACTGAGGTGGACAGCCAGGGTTTTGATTGGTTCAGATATTGCTTATTTAACAGAAGCGTCACCGTCTCGCCACGGTTCTTCTATCAGTTTCAGACGATGCCTTCAGCTGATCCAACTGATAAACCCTAAAGTAACGCCGACCTTCTTCAAAGTGTATCTGTTTAGGTTTCAATTGGTGCTTAGTGCAAACTTGAACAGAACTTTCACATGTTAAGGTGCTTTTTTATTTTAAAACCGTTTAGGGCTTAGTATTTTTTAAAAGGATGCTTTATTGTAATTAGAGATACACGAACCAACATGCCAAAGGTTGGAACTGGTTAGTTTTCCTTGATAGTCTCTGCTGGGTAATCAGAAGAACAAATCCGAAAAGATATTTAAGCATTTCTTAAATGCATGAAAGCTAAAATTAAATTACCAGCATGTACTTTGATCTATTTAGTAAAAAAACGCAATGTGTAATGACAAATGCTTTGAATTCCTTCATTTAGTGATTCAGAACCACGACTTCTATCAAAAAACTTTCACTGCATTTTATATCCCTTTAAATAAAGAAATGTATATGGAGAATTTATCAAAATAGGCACAAAAAATGCTAATCTATACTAGCCAGGAGAAAACTGATTGGTGCAACTCTGGCTATAAAGTAGTATCATGTTAGCCTTAAATTTAATGTGTAGTCTTAATGCTTTTAATGTCTTCTTTAACAGTGAGGCTTACTTTTATAAGCCTCAGTAACAAATCTTGAATGTTTTCAAAAATGAGTCAATTAAATTCTGAAGTTTGATTTTAAAATATGATGTGTTTTGCCTCAGATCTCCCGCAAATTTTACACATCCTAACTAAACGCGCAGTCTCTAATTTTGGAATAATTGTTGTCCTTTCAATGAAAACTTACTTCTTAAAGTTAAGAACTACGGTGCCGAACTGGCTTAGCTTTGGATCCTATTTAGTTTTTGTTGTGCCTACCATGTTTTCACACTACAGTCCTCAGTTTTAACCATCGCTGACATCCTTTATTTCTCCAGTTTCACAAACTGATTTTGATAAAACAAACATAAACCTCTGGTATTCTGACAAATTGTTTAAATGTACTTCAGACTCTCTGGTCGCTGTTCCCTTGATAAGAGGCTAAAATCACCATTCTGATAAATTGATTGATAAATTCTGCACTTCCTTTATGTCGATCACCTGAGAATATTAACGGCCCGTCAGCCCCGCGCGGCTCATCAACCAACATGGACGTCGCTGTGAAAGCTGATGGACGTCTGTCTGGACGATGCAACGGCCGACAACCGTTTCATTTTTAAACAGCCATTTTATCTGATTTCATGCTGACAAACCCGACGACAGAGAATGTGGGGTATAGGACTCCGTCTCCGTTATGCTAAGTTGATCCATCCTAAAATACATTGTGCTTAGAATAGTGTGTTACACTTTTATACAAAAACAAACCTGTTTTATAGATGTACATTCACCTTTATTTCTGAATAATACTAATTTACAAACTTTATAAAATAGGCTTCTGAGAATATAACAAGCTACTCTCCCGACTACAAGGTTACACAATCAACATCACTGAAGGATAAGCAATTATTTGATCTGTGTAACATGAACCTAAATTACCAACATCGTTTTGAGGACACTTCTCTCACACACACACACACACACACACACACACACACACACACACACACACACACACACACACACACACACACACATATTCACTTGAGGGTTTTCTCCAAACTGGTTTCATACACATGGCTTTTCTCTGTGCTGGTTCCCTCTGTAAGCTGATCCACTACACATTACATTAAGCTCAATGAATGCATAATAACCCATTTGTTATTTCTGATTGGACGCGCTATGAATCATTTGGAGTTGATTTTGGTGCCAAAGAAAATGCATCTCACGTTCAACTTGGGGGATATTCTAGATTTCATCTTATTTTATTTAAGTGCACTTAACCGGCACTGAGTGGTAGTCCTAAATGTCTTTTTGGAGTTTCAAGTAAGAGACAAGGGATGGGGCTAAAAAAAACTATTCCTTAGGCTTCTAACTTTCTCTACTGCAAGGCACTACTTAATCTGTAAACACGATGGCAGACTGATTGAAAAGAAAAAAAGAAAAACGAGTGCCAAAGCTCTGTGTGTATTGTAAATCTGCAGTGTAGGCCATGGCACATAAAAGATATTCAACAAGGGGAAATAAAAAAACGTTTCATACAGTACTATACAAACTGTTTCAATGCACACTGAAGTATGTGTTAGATATACATCTGTAAGGGTTTGTAAACTGAAGGAAAAGTGTTCTCCATGTCATTTAAATTTTATTCCTGTACAATAAACCATCTATCTATCTATAGAATAATAATTTTAACTTTGACTCAAACATGTCCTGCAATCTTTATAGCTTTATGACGGTACATCTTATCCTGAAGGGCAAGCTTTAGCAGAGTTTCCCACTGATCACTAATCAAAGGTTCCTTCATCATTTCCTCAATTAGTTTGGTTTCTGATCAGACAGAAATTTGGTTGAATATTTTTACACACTCTTCTTTAGAAATAGTAGACTTAAGCTGAACGTTTTGATTTTAATGTGCATTCGGGATCTCTCTTCAGTTTGAAACCATCTGACTCAAGCGCTCAGATGAAACTAAAGTGGTTTAGAAGTTTGAGACTGCAGGAACCATAAAAGCTCAATCACTTGGATTAACCAGCTAAATGGAGATGAAGTTGGACAATTAAACAATTGTTGATTGGACCTTCTGGGATGTCCTGGACTCAACTTACATTAAAATTTAGGTTTAAATGATTAAAATTCAGTTCTTTGTTGGGAATCCAATCAGTTTAAGTTAACTACAAATTCTGAAAAGAAGAGTAGTCAAATATTCACTCACAAGATGGTTGGTGTATACAGAAAAAATACATGTGGCTGCGTTGTTGTATTTCATGTTATCGTTATCAGGGTTTCCCCCAGTGTATTAAAAGCCTGGCGGGCCACCAGGCCTTACTTGTGGTGCCCCCACCAGGCTAAGCATTGCTTATTTACTGAAGTCTTTTTACAATGTTTGCATGTTTTAAGACTTTATAGTTGGTGTTCAAATATTAATCTTAAAATCTTCCAATAACACAAATTATCAGGTGATATTTTCACATTTTTAGTCAACTTTAAACATTTTTTAACTCAAAAACACGACGGGCCGCTGGATGAATGACTGCACTAGCACCCAACCACTGGGCTTAGCAAGTTTTCTGGGGGAAACCTTGATTATACATCGACAAAAAAAAGGTCAGTTGAGGTTATCTGTGTATCTAAACCTTCGATCAACACTGTATATTATATATATATATAAACCAACTATTTATACATTACAGGAGGAAAGCCTTGGTCAGTGATCTGTGAGTTGTTTTCGCCTCTATTCACAGCTTCCATTTAGTTTCTGCTTTCTTTGGCCTCGACTCACCCAGTTATCCCAACATGCACTGTGAACTTTGGCAGAATGTAAATCTATAAAATATATTATGTTTCATGAGTTGTTCCACTCATGCTCTTCAAAGTGCCCAAAAAGCTGGAGTACTCTGCCGAACTGCAGCGTCTCCCTGAAGATAAATTGTTCTGCTGGCTGAAGACCACAAAGAGCTGTTCTCCTGCGCAAACACTCCTCACACACATAGTCACGCAAAAAAAACCAAAAAAACAATTTAAGGACTAAAATATGATACAGCAGAGTTGATCAGCGATTGTCCCTCCACACCCATCCTCCTCCTGAAGCTCTCATCATGCTGCCTCACATACAAACTCCCCTCTTAAAAAGACTCCACAACAGTAGAATATATTGCAATAATATGGCATTAGAAGTACAGTAGAAATTAAGAAAATCAGTAGCCTAGAACTATTACAGAACCACTACATACAAATAGTAAATTTGCGTACTTTGTAAACCTATGAAAGATGGATACAAGTTGAATGGAGTTGGTTTTTACACAAACCCAAGAAGAAACTAAAGCAGGAAGTTGTTCTGTTCTGACTCTATTTACCTTATAAAAAAAGACTTTGAACTAGATTTATCATTTATTAATAATGAACTGAAATTTAATGTACATTTAAACGATTCAAGGCCTGATTGCTGTGACAGCAAAAAAACAAACAAACAGGGTTTACAAATAACTGAAGTATTTAAACAAGCCGCTTCACCTAGGTTTTGCTCATCTTTTTGTATTACATCAAATGTTTGTGGTTAACCTTGATATGGAACAACTTCATTTCAAAACGGCAAACTTCTGAACAAATAAGGTCTGTGCACCACAGCACATGGACTCTTCAGCATTTCAAGTTTGAAACGGATTCTCGTCCAAGTCTCAGGCGATATACTATTGATTTTGAACACAGTACTTGAAAAATAATGCCTTCGTCAAATATAGGAATGTTAACGTACGTCACAAGTAGAAACTAAATAGATCAAACTAAAGAAGACAGCTTCACAAACAGAACAGAATCAAGCTAGGTTATATATACAGAGTCTAAATTAATTGCGGATATTGACATTTGAATCTCATCTGCGATTTTTCATGATGATTCCCGGCAGACTGCCAGCAGGGGGTGAGCTGTACCTTAAGCAGTTTAGGCTGGAATGAATGTAGAGTTTGGTTCTGTGGTGTTTTTTTTTTGTTTGTTTTCTGTTTTTCTGTGTGAGTTCTGGATGTCTTTGCGTTTGCGGTGGAAGCACGCAAGTATGTAGGAGCTTCAGGGTAAAAGAGAGTAGTGTTTGTAAATTGTGTGCATGCGTTAGCAAGAATGTCGGCTCTGCTGGGTTCTACGCACTGACCAAAGCAGCTGCCGCTTCACCAGTTCATGATGCAGTTTCTGTTCAGGGTCATGAAGTACACCTGGCTGCTGCCTCCTGAACGCACGGAAGCAAAAAACACCTGGGGAGCAGCACAGACACAAAGGGCATGCAAGTGTTATAGCAATTATTAGCATATACACCATTATTCTGAAAAAAAGGTCACTTCCCTTTTTAACACAAGTCTTAATGAGTTAGAAACAAAACTTATAGAAAGTCATTATTTTGCAACTTTTACCACTTGAAGTTCACTGCACTGTCACTACAACTAAAAACTAAATTGGTGTTTTAGTATTTTGTATATTTCAAGCTTTGAAAGTCTGAAATTATTTGAAAACAAAAAGTATGACAACTGCAAACATAGTAAGACATGGCTGAAAACCTTAACTAACAATCCTAGCAAGAGGGCATTGACAAAAAAAACAGCTGTTGGCCTTGGGATTCCTAGAAGATCGGCCGTTTTGGAAGAGTGGGAAAAACTAAGTCATTATTAAAACAAAGCCATGCAAAGTCAATTTTGCAATTTTCCACAAGCCAGAGAGGGAACACAGCAAGAGTACAACACAAGATGCTGTTCTCAAATTATACCAAAACGCAACATTTTGGCCAGTAAGCAAAAACATTAAGTGTGGAAAAGTAAAACTACATTTGTCACTGGACAAACCATTCTGAAACTTCCTGGTTTCTACAGGAAGAAACATTTTTAGAGGAAAAAAGGACAGAGACTAGATGTGAATGTTCTCCTTTCAACAGAACAAAGATTCAAAACATACAATCACACAGATAATTTTAATAAATTAATATGTTTTAATCCAAAAAAATGACACCTAAGTCAAGATGAGAAACAATGAAAAATTTTGGAAATTGATGTGCCACAGTGTACAACTGCACTGTGGCACACTTGCTGTACATGTCTCTATGCTGCTGTAACTGCGAAATAATTTCCCTGCTGGGATGAATAAAGTAATTCTATTCTATTATATTTACAGATATAAATCTAATACCACCTATATATGAAACTTAACAACTATTTTAAAGAATTTTTTATTTCAAGTTCAGAAAAGATTATTTTAATCTAGTTTTTGGTATTTATTTGCTTCATTTCTTTTCGTTAAGCATTTCTCTCTTACCTTATCATTTCTTTCACAAAGGAACTTCAGTCTCTGAGCTCTCTTGTGCATGAAGACCCCATCCAAGTGACCGGTCTCCACAGAGCGGATCTCGATGGCCTTTTCACCCCATCCCATAATCTGGTTGGAGCAGATATGAGCTGCAAACCACAGAAACATTAGCAATGACCAGTGCAACTCCACCTTACATAACCACACAGTTTTAAAGTTCGCTGGGTTTGAGTCGTACCAACGGATGTGGGCATCTCGCCCCACTGCAGGACGACATCTTTAATGATCCGTCCGTAGGTGTTGACGTAAACACCTTCGTCCTCGTAGCAAAGCAGCATCTCCATGCCGTCAGAGTTGGGCAGGAACACAATTGCGTGTGGAGTCACTTGGCTTTGGATCTGCTTGCAATGAAGGAGCAACGTCAATGCTTCCCCAAAGATTTCACTTCTACCAAAATACTGCAGACTGAAAGCTTTACAACTCACATGAACAGGGATGTAAATGTCATAGTTATTTCCAGAGTCTACATCGATGGCGTGGAACCCAGCACAAGAACCGTAGATGACCTTCAACCTCTGGCCCTCTTCTACAGTCAAGTCAACCAGTACAGGCCTGTGTGGCAAGTCTGCAAAAGACTGGTTTAAAAGGCCAAAGGGCATGTGGGATTTTTTTTAGGAAAATAATTAGCTAGATTGATCTCAGAATGTAATGTGATGGGAAAGGAGAGCTCTACCTTGAAGGCCATGAATTTGTGATAAGGTTTGGGCGCCCACGCATAAACCTCCACCGCATTCTTCAAAGCAATCACCAGAAACTTTATCCTCTCGTATTTCACTGGACAGAACAACAGTAAGGCCCTTTGTCAATAATTAATAATTCACTCTTATTTATTTTAGTTAGCCTTCATTTCACCAGGTTAACCACTTGTTGCCACCTATAGTCACCATCATTTCTCAGAAGGAGAAAAGATGGCTGACATGGATGAAACTTACCCACTTTGTAGTGTACACAGCCCTCCATTTCTCCCACAGTGGTCCAGCCTTGCTTCTTTTCCACCTCCGGGTCGTTGTGAAGGATCTTATTCCTCAGCCATGCCAGGTAATACACACGCACCTTGTTCTTCTTGCCTTAAACAACAAGGAGAACTTGATCAAAAAGATGTCAAATGTTGTGATTAGCTCAAGAAACAAATTTACATCAGGGTTTCAATCAGTGTATTATGAGCCTGGCGGGCCACCAGACTTTACTTGTGCCCCCACCAGGCTTAGCATTGCTTATTTATTTAAGGGCTTTTTTAATGTTTGCATTTTTTTAAGACTTTATAGTTGGTGTACAAATATTAATCTTGCAATAACACATAATTTTCAAGTGATATTTTAAAAAATAGTTTTTTCTTTTGAAGAGCAACATCAAACCACAGAAAACTTGCATTATGCACCATTTTATTAGCATTTTCCTATTCTAATTGAAAACTATGAGTGTTTTGCTCCCAAAGTTAATTATTAAAACCCCAAAAGAATGCCAGCTAAAGTTAGTGTACCTGATATTGTGATGAGCAAGTTGAGGCCCTCCAGAACATCCATTTGTTGGAACCTACGGGAGTTGATGAGTGGGTAAACTTTTCCTTGACCACTGCGGTCCAGCAGCTTTAAGCCATTCTCTGTGCCCACCAACAGGTTCACACCTACAGACAAACACATGGACACATAAATATCTAAGACTGGATGTGAAAAACATTCTAATACTATCATTCTTGTAGCCACAACTAAAAATAACACAGTAGAATTCATGTTTTTCTATTTACTTTTCTTCTTTACTGCAAAAACAAACTGTAAATTGGTCACCTTTGAAACAAAAACTCTATAGGAGCAGGCTTATGTGTTTAACTATGCTTATAATTTAATTAAATGCATTTTCCTTTTTGTATTTTCTTTAATCTGATATTTAGCTGTTTTTATAACAGAACAGTGTGATTTTTATCCTCACCCCAAAGTGCAGCACATAGGATCTCAGAGTTGAACCTTTTCTTGTACTTGCGGATCTCAGGTGTGTCATTAGGAGGGCGCGTGTTGGTAGGATTGACATTCACCATGGATCCCTTCCTCACTTCCATCTTCAGCTGCTCAAATCTGGAGCCTAGAGAGCAAAAACGTGGATTGTTTTCACTAATGATAATTTTCAATATATAATTTTTTTTCAAATGACATTTGCATAAAACCAAAACAGCAGAACTGTATATGTGATTCCCCTCAGAATATTTTTGCTGCACAACAGATTAGGGTTGAATACTTTTGCAAATATGACAGATCAAATGTATACAGACTAAACATATGCTAAAACTAATTTTACAATTTATAAATGTTTTGAAAAAGTCAGGTTTGACAAAAAATAAACAAACCAGTGTGGCTGCAATGTTAATGGGTCAATATTTACACTAAGCAGATACTCTGGGACGTTTGAAAAGCTTGTGACTCACCGCTGATGGACATATTGTCCCCGGTACCACCTGGTGACTGATACATGCCAAGATCCACAAAGGTGGTGAAGGACGACTTGCCAGATGCCTTCACCAAACCCCTGGATTGATACTGGATTGAAAATGTTGTCGTTATTTCCATATTAAAGCAACAGAAATTAAATTTTGAATATTTTATACACACAGTATATATGTAATTTTACTACCTATATCACTGTACAAAGACAACTAATAGTCATGTATTGAACAACGTTTGATGAATATTTCATGCCTGACATGATGGCATACATAGCAGACATAAAAATAACCCACGGATTGAGGACTGATATACTTAGAATCAGTGAAACTTGCATCGTAAACAGAGTCCTTCCCTGGGGAGGAGTGAGAGGCTGAATCGGTGGGAGAGTGGGAGGGCTGCACCACATCTGGCAAGTTAGTGTATCCGTTATGGCTCCTCTTCTCTGGGGTCTTCCAGGTAAAACAAACACACAACTCGTTATGTAATGATGACGCCACAGATTTGAATCTGGACTAATGTGCTGCAACCAAGTATGACATGTTCAGCTGGAAATAAATAAACCAGTGTGCTTCAGACAGATGAGACCAAGTCTTAACTATGGTAACAAATGCTGCGGGCCTGTTTCTATTTTAAAACGCCTGGGAGCCCTGACTGAGTGCAAGCACTCATGAGCTCTTTCAAACACCAGGATGTTAAAAAAGAAAACATTGTGAACTCTTCTTGTAAGCTGAAAATGTGCTGTCATTGAGTATTTCAGAGATAATATTGCAAAACATAAAACCAAATCAACACAAATCCCTAAACCTAAATCATATAAAACCTGTAGAGCGAGGCCATTGCACTTAACAATAGAACTCCTTACTTTCCAATTATCAATGCAACTTGGTGCAAATAACACCAGACAGACATGAATACAAATGCACTTCATAGTATTCATCTCATTAGGAGTCATCTGGAAGATGTCTCCTGTCATGGTTGTCTCCACAGATATCTCAACAATGCTTCAGCTGACAACGTAACAGTGCTTGGCCAGAGGGGAGCTTAGGGCGATATGGAGGAGTTTGACAAAAGTTTAAAATGCCTGTTTAGAAAGAAATGACAGCAAAACAAATCCAGTAATTTTTTTTACAGTTTCTAAATATCATCGGTTTTGCACTGGTGAAAAAGAAACACAAAGATGCATTTTAAACACCATTGCATGTAGAGGTGACTCACTCTCTGAACCAGCATGGTCTGATCCCCATATCCTCCAGCTTGCTCTCCCTCTCCCACCTCACCCTCATCTTCATGAACCACCATGGTGTTGACTGAATCACTGTCTGCATCTCTGTGGCTGGATAAAGGAGAAAACATGATCAGGAAGATATGATGCAGGAAGCTAAGTGAATATAATTACCATAAAATGGACATGTCTTGAACAGGATGCGCCATCCTCCGTCCTGTTTAGATAATTTAAGAATTACTGAATTGCTGATTAACATGCCAGTCCAATATGGCTTACATTACTATGCTGAAATCCCTTTTCTTCATTTTTTTTTGACAATTATTTTGTCCCAACCAGACTTTCTGCAGGAGAGTGAAAATGTGCTGCATCCAACACAGCATCAACTCTGCTAGCAAGTCGTCATTCTAAACATGCAAGGCTGTCCCTTTTGTTTCTGATGATACATCGGCTTTGAATACACATCTCCAGTCTTCAATGAACTCGCGTCTTGCTTCTGCTAAAGACAGTTTTTTACCTGGAGGATTTCACTGAGGTGTTGAGCTGCCATTAGGATGTTTTTTTCTCTGGTTTGACATGACTGAATTTTTCAGCTTGTTATGTGCAGACCAAAACGTGCAGAAAAGGTTGCTCCATAAATTCAACACTAGTGTCAAAAGTTTAAAAAAAAGAAAGAAAGAAAAAAAAATAGGCAGTTCAACAAAATAAGTATTCACATACATGCTGGCGTTTGCACAATTAGCTGCTCCGTTTTTACTCATTTTTAAAGAATATTTCCGCTGTTATTGTACATTAAAGATCTGCTGTTCTTGTATCAACCTTCCAGACCTCTCAGGTCTTCCGATTCTGGTCTGCTCTGCATCCCCAGAACCAAAAGAGGAGAAGCAACATTCAGCAACTATGCACCACAAATTTGGAGCAAACTTCCAGAAAACTGTAAAACAGCTGAAACACTGACTTCCTTTAAATCCCGACTAAAAACTCACCTGTTTAGGATTGTATTTGAGACGTAATCAATTACAAATTTAATGATGGAACTTGACTTAATGTCATGTTTTGATTGTTGATTCTATGTTACAACTGCACAAAAATCTGTGAGGGACGACAGAGTCCCAGAGCGAAATTCCGTGAAAGAGGTGTACGGAGACTCGCGCCAGAAGCCCGTTGAAAGGCTGTTTTAAACTGCGTGATTGTGAGCGTGAGTGGGAATAAAAATACCAATAGGTATTTTGTTCCATATAACACAGTAGGAGTGTAACCAGTAAACCCTTTATGGATGCAAAAGCAAGAACCCTCCACTTGATGACTTTGTGTTTCTGTGTTTGATATGATGTAAAGCACTTTGAAATGCCTTGCTGCTGAGATGTGCTATACAAATAAAATCTGATTGATTGATTGATCTGCCTTTCTGCATTAACAATTTAATGTTTTGTAAATAGTCCGTCTTTTTCTGTTTTCAATACACTGAATGCACATTATACACAGAAAGTGATCCGACTCAGCTGCACATCCTTTGGACAGCAAGTTAAATATTTTTATTTCCAATAACTGCACAGTGTTTTCTGTTTTGTTACTCTTTTATAGTATTAACATTATCTTTACTATCTTTAAACATTATTAAATGTTATTGTTAATCTTGCTTTTTAACACTAAAAATTTTCTGTGTGAACCTTTACACCTGATGCTGCCGTTACACCTGAACTGCTCCTTTGTGGGACAATAACAGTTGTTTCCATTTCATTTTCTGCATAGGTCTTTTCTACAGCAACAACTGTCTGTGGAAATTGAAATGCAGCTTGCACAGCAGACACATGACACAAACAGACTGGAATTGTGCAACTATACTTTCAAAGTCATCGTAAAAGGTGAAAAATAGTTAGATTCTCAAGGAAAACCAAAAATTTTTCATCAACAAATCGTGCAAGGCCAGCTTTGGAAGCCGTGTTCACAGAGAGGTTTAGACCTACTAAAAGTCACAACTAGTAGCTCTACTGGTGTATCTGGTATTAAGTTTAGTAAAGGACTTCAAAACAGATAATTAAAAAAAAGTAACTTTGCGCAACACCCAGAGATGTTACCTTAGAAGAGATAGGATCATTCCTAGCAGTTTGTTGCATCTTGAATAATCAGGAATATTTGTGTTAACACTTTCAATACCGATCAGTCGGGCTCTCCTCCTCCTCTGGTCCCTCGCCGCTTTCGCTTTCTTCACTACTCTCACTGCTTTCTGAAGATGAGGAGTAATCATTGGCCTTGACAGGGGGACGCGGTGGCTCCTCAGTACGCTCCTTAGCGTAGAGCCCATGGTCCTGCACACACAGACGTCACAATTAACTTACAAAAGGCACTTAAAACAGAATATTCTAGCAAGAAACAAGCAAACAACACACACATGCTCACACAACAGTGACCAATGTGTGAAAAGAAAACGGACATTACAGGATCATCAACAACAAAAACAAAGTTGAGAAAATAAATCAGTAACAGAACATGCCATTAGGATCGTAATATTACAGTTGATGAAGAAAAACGTCGGCCTTTTAATCAAATCTGCATGAACATTAAAAAGTGAAGGAAAACAAATGCATGCATAATTTCAAAGCCTTGCTCAACACACAGACACAGTGCTACTAACCTCCCCTATAGCCCTCTTGTAGCTCTGCACATTCGAAGTCAACAAACAAGAGAGTTAAGAAGATGAGAAACGTGAGCCGTGACAGTAAAGATGCCCACTGTGTAAAAGTAAGCACTTCTTTCTCTCATACATGGATCATGGCAGCACTGATGGCTTCATCAGTCTGAGAATGCTAAGCATTGATCCATTCAGACAGTATTACACAAAGTACTTTCTGTAATACTGTTCTTCAAAGCATGTTCTTCCACCAAACAGGAATGTTGCACTGCATGTAAAGTGTATAGCTGGATTTCCAGAAATAAAAGCTATATTTCAATGTACATGTGTTTAGTTTTATATTTATGTAGCACAAACTGCAGCTTGTCAGATGCAGCATAAGATGAACTTGAGAAAACCATGCAGGAGAAAAGTTGGAAGAGATGCTTAATATTTTAACTTTTGCCAAAACACGAGTGTACAGATATTCCTAGATTTAAATGTTACATCAAAACATTAGCAAGCATTTAAGACTAGCACTGGGGTTCAATTAATGGCAATCAGTTTGTGCCTGAAAGGGCATTTTTAATTGTGAATAAGCTTTCTGTAATTTCCCTTAGACTTACTTTAAGCAACTGGTGAATTTCCAATACAAGTAAAATGTCTGTAAATTTGTGTTATCTGTGTTGTTACTGCTTGTCAATGGCAGCGGTCTTTCAGTTGCATTAACATTAAGAGTGCAACGATGCGGGTATTTCTACCGGAAATATCAGGTACAGCACACGCTTACCAAACAAAGACAGCGCTGCTTTATACCTCGACACATGCAGAATGTTTGAGGTGAACTAAGCACGCAGTGCATTGTTGTATAAAAAGTGACACCAACATTGAACAGAGGGCTTCCAGCTATCACTAAGCACTATCATTTGGTAACGTTAAGGTTTCTCATGAAGTTCAACGGAGAGAGAAAAATAAACCAGAGCAAAAGTTAGTCAGGGTCCGCATTTTTCAACAGGAATAAGACACATCGCTCGTTCTGCACTTCAATAAATTACGGTACTCATCTGAAGGTAAATTTCACTGAAACATAAAAAAAATCTGCTAAAGATCAAATCCAGCTGCCTGTAGCAACCAACCAGTCCCAAATGCTGGCTGCACAGCAGCAACAACACACTGCTACTGTCCTGACTGGGCCTCTGACCAGAGGTAATGTCTGATCAGCTGAGCTCTTTCAGCTATTATATTCAAGAATAAAAAAGTATTTTAATTCCTTCAGGAGTTTTATTAAAGAACATATAAACATTAATCTTCTCAAGCTACCAGCTCTAAAAACAAATTTCCAATCAGTTGTAGAGGCCACTTTTTGCTTCCCTTGCTTGAAGCTAACCGTGTTGTTACCGTGTGCCGTTACAACCCTAATTTAAACACAGTTGTGCCTCCAATCAACACAGTTTCATAAACAAGTCGTTTGAAAAATGGTTAATATGATGCAGCTGAAGAGAAAACAAAACAAAAAGAAAAAGACGTACAGCAGGTCGCCCAGGACGAGAGGATGTACGGGATTCCCCCGGCTTATGGCGACTTTCATGGGAGAGAATTGGTGAATCCATTTTGGAGGTACCTGACGAGGAATATAGAGGCGTCAGGGTCCCTCGCAAACCTTCCATGCAAATCCATGCAACTTAAACAGTTTGATATTTTCTCATGCAAAACTCCAATGTATTTTATTAAGATTTTATGTGATAAAACTTATTGCAAGCGTGGCCGACCACGTTTGCAGCACTGGAGAGGAAGGGACTCACTGAGGATGCGATGCCTCTCTAGAGAGCCAGTTTGGGGCAGACCAGATATGATGCTCATACCGTCTCCTCTCTCCCAGCGATCATTGCGGCTGAGATCTGGATTGCTGCCATGAAGGTAATCTAAAGTTAATAACTCTTACCGTACCTTACAATGATCTAATTTGCAAAAAAATATATATATTGTCATCAGTACCTGGCTCTTACAGGATGCCTAATGCCAGAGGTAAGGTTGGTGTTAAGAGCTGTGGCAATGGATGCAGTTCTCTGAGGAATCTGACAGCAACAGCAAGATGTGTTTTTAGTTTCCCACAAAAAAAAAAAAGGTTAAAAAGAGTCCATTGGAGTTTTTAATATATTCTGTTTGATTCTACAAATGCTAGATGAAGTTGAGGTATTGGACTTTACCTTGGGTGGGAGCTCTACATCTGGCAGCCGGATCCAGGGGCCGCGATCCTCCCTGATCTGATGCAACTGAGGTCCGGGGGTTTCAGAAGTGGGATCCGAGTTCTGACGTACAAGCTCTCTGGAGTGGATGGGCCGGGGTGTGGGGGCGAGGGAGGGGTCCTGGGTGGGGAAGGCGGACATGTTCTTAGTTGGCTGGTCACAGAGGGACTGAGAGCGAGGGACAGGGGCCGCGTAAGGCTTCAGTGGAACCAAGTGAGCCATCTGGAACTGCAGAGGGCAGGAGCAGCAGACCGCCAGGCGGGAGCAGCAGCCAAATGCAAGATAGTCCAAGATGTAGGTCAAAGTGAAGAGAAATGCATAGATGGGGTTGGTAGAAAGTATCAGTTTTAATGGGAAAACAGAAAGATGTAAAGAGAAAAGAGAGTAAAGATAGAAAAGCATGAATAAAGCAGCCCAGATATCAACTGTAAGACAGTCAAGACTGAGAAATATTAGTGTTTCTGCAATTTTTTTATTAAACCACACACCTTTCCTTGACCACCTTGGGGTTCAACTGGCCTCTGCATTGGAGGCGTTTGTGCAGACTGGACCATTCCCGACTGACTGATGGAGTCTGAGCGCGACTGGATGGCAGTGTCAGACACGGTGGTGCAGATTTTCGGTGACCCTTGTCTGTTTAGTTTACTTCGTTCCTCCACCTGCAGTAAAGAAAACAAGAGATTTGATTTGGAGAACAGAGTCTTTTCCGGTGGCATGCTAACACTTTCGAAAACAGACACTCCAACCTCTCGGGCCCAGGTGGGTTTGTTGTTGGGCTCTAGGTTTTTGTTATAGTGATAAAGCTGGGGTTTCTTTTCCTGCTGCTGCTGCAGAGACACCAGGTAGGCATGCTCCTGCTGCAGCTGCCTCTGCAGCCGCTCCGACTGCCGCTGCTCCTCCAGCTGCTTTCGCTTATACTCCTGAGGAAGACAAGGCACAGTAGTGAAGACGAGGCATACTTCTAACTACATACATGCAAACCATGAGCTTTCACCAAACTGAAAAAACAAAGGCTAACGTTTTACAAATCAGGAATGTGATAACTCCCATTTTGCTATACGAGTTACAGTATCTGCTGATAATGTCTGTGAGTCCATTAACTTATCATGAGTTGGAAGCATTTTTGATAGTTAAAAGCAACAACAGAAACATAAAAGCTCCAGAGCTTTGGGTGAAAATGAGCAATGCTTTGAAGACATTGAAATTCTCCAAGTACTTTTTTTTCTCTCATCAAGAAACTATAAACATACAGGACACGTTTATATTCTTACACAAGGTAGTATGCACAGACTTATTTTGTGAATTATAATATTCATGTATTCACTTTACTTTTGTGAAGTGTGCGTCTTGTTTTCAATTGATTATTTCAGCATGAGTATCATATATTTCAATAAATAGACTTCAGAAAAAGCACCAACAAATCTAATTTAAGAAGCATTTATTAATCTGTGTTATGGCAGCCTTAACACCTCAGTCACAGATCTAAAGTGTCCAGTACTCCCATCTTGTTTTCCTTTTCTTTCAAAATGTAACACAAAAGGCCAATTTTAATAACTGCTGTTCTTTTGAGGACAAACATTAGTGAACTTTTGAGATAATATTTACATTATTCTACCATTGGAAGGTCTAATGACAGCTAAACGTTGGACTCCTTTACAGAGTAGATAACGTTTCTAGACTAATTCCTGTGCCGAATGTAGCAAAGCTGTCCCACAGCATCACTGAGCCACCGTGAGGCTGTGCCTAAACACACAGCTGATGTCTGTTCCAGAGAGTGAATCATTGTGGGACTGCAGGGCTCATTGGAGATAGTACACAGTGTTGAATGTAGATTAAATTCTGGTATTTTACTGACTAAGTTGTTCTTCTGTGATCTATTTACTGCAAAAGCACCGGACATTTTTAGATTATTGCCAATAAACTTGTTTTGTAGTGGAGGATTCAATAATTTCAGGTACAACTTGATATGCAACAGCCTCATGCGTACAATCGCTTTTGACTAATGTTCTTTCTAAAGTGAAACAAAGATTCATTTTTAATGACGGCAACTCCTACGCACCACAGTAGCAATCTGAAGACAAAGATGCAGAGATGGCAGCACTTCTAAATGAAGCAAAAGACACTTCATAACCAAAAATGGACAAACCTTTTCAGAAAATTTGGGTTATTTTAAGTCTTTTTGAGATAGACAGCAGATTTGACATAAATGGAAGCAACCCACACTAACACATAAGTTTATTTCAGTTTTAATAACTCGAAATAATATGGAAGAAAATGTCTGCAAAGCAAATGAGGAAGTGATTAAGCATTGGTAAGGACTAGTTACCATAAGCAGCGCCTGCTCCTGAAGCAATTGCTGCTGAAGGATTTCTAGCTGCCGCTGCTCTTCTTCTAACTTGTGCCTGATAAACTCCTGCAGCGAGGCAGGAGGGCACAGAGGAAAGGTGGTGGCACAAGAGAAGGAAATGATGTGGGAGAGGCATGGAAGATAAACACAGATAGAAGGTTACGCAATATCATTCCAGCAAGCAAAAGCAAGAGACGATTTGATAAAAGTCAAAGATTCTGCTGATTATTTTAGCAGGAAAGCTGCTGCTGCTGAGCCTTTGTGGATAAAAGATACAGATTATATCAAATATGACATTGTGAGCACTATACAGAGAATGTGATAAGCTACAAGGCATTAAATCATTCAGATATTTAGGAGGTCAGTGTGAATTTGGTGAAGTTTGCAACACTAAAGGATGATCTTGCTCTGATGCCAGACTCTGATGCCGCCGAGGATAGACTGGAAATGGAGAAGCAGAGAGCTCACCCACAGAAATCTCATCTCTGGGTAAATACACTAATTTAGATCCCTGCTGCTATGGCAACCCTCTCACGGAATTTCACCACCAGCACAACTAGCACAGCGCTGCTGGCGGACACGCCCACCCCTCTCCTGATTGGCCGGGCGCAGCTCTGCTTCTGCCGCGGTTGGTTACCTGCTCCCTCTCTGCCATCCTCCTGTCTTCCTCCCGTCTCATATCGTCGAGTCTCCGATGGGGGCCTTTTTCTTGCTGCCTCACCATCTCTCGCTCTTTTCTCTGTTGCTGGGAGAGAGGTGACAGGAAGGAGAGAAATGAGCAGAAGGGTTATGCTTGCACAGATGAATTAGACTGCTTAGGGGGGGAAAAAACGTACTGTAAAGAGTTGGAGAAAAATGAATAAAAGAACTGACTCTCCTTTACAAACATCTTTTAGTAAAACCACATGATTTGTTCTTTATTGCGCTGTGAAGACCTTTTACATGCCTCCTTGCTGCATCACAATAGCTTAGAATATATTTTATTTGAATAATTTAAAATGTGAATCAGCATTCATTAAAAAATGATGCATCCATCATGTGACCACCCATTTATTATATATATTTTTTATTTTATTATTTTTATTGTATTTATTTATCTATATACATTTTTTTCTCTTTTTCTGTTATGTCTGCATGGTGATTTATGTTTATAAAAAAAAAATTCTGAGAAATGATGTAAGTTTTACAAAATGTAAGTAATGTGAATAAATGAATAATCTCCTGATAAATTAAAAAATTATGCATTTAAAGCATTTGTTTCTCATCTTTATTATAACTTACAGATAATAAAAACACAAAATTCAATTTCTCCTGAAGTTAGAATATTAGATAAACTATAATACTTGATCAGAGCTCTTTATGGATTATGAATAACTGTGCTGCTCTATCACAAAAACTTTCATTGGTGGTTACAACATGTCAAAATTTTAAAACAAAGTTATACTTGGCCAGTAATTTAATCACGGAGGCTTTAGTAACTTTTAAAATCTAGATTAGTTAAAGTGTCTTCAGCTTTACCAGTGATGTTATTCATACTGGCATTTGTTTCTAGCTGTTAAATGTAACATAGTAAATGTTACTACTGACAGTAAATTATTAATGGCAAACGTATATAAAGAAAAAAAAGAAAGTGTTGGCAAACGATGCTGATGTCTTGGTAAGTGCTGATAAAAAGCCAAGAAAATAAATTAGTAAATACAGCAAATGCAAATATATTGTTGAACCTCGTGTTATTAATGTTGAGAACATTTTTGCAAAATTAACTTTAGCACACAGAGACCGTTTGAATAAGTGCCTGATTAGATTTGTCTACAATCAAAGTATATTTTCTCAAATCTCAGTACTGCACAGAAATATTCTGATCGTTTTGCTTACAAAGGTCAAAGTTTATCTGTATTGCACATTTTCAGCAACAAGGCAGTTCAAAGTGTTTTACATCACAAAACATCATACAATTATGAAGCACGTAATAGACATTACAAGCAAATACACCTTGTATGTTGATCAACTAATCAAAGACAACTCTATAAACAGGTGGGTTCAAAGTATAAAGCCACAGGAATTATCAAAGAACAGAAGATACGATTTAGTGAAACACTAAAGATAAAAAGTTGAGCAGTACCTCTTCGAGTCGGCGCCGTTGTTCCTTCTGCTCTTCGATGCGTTTCTGTCGGTCGTGCAGCAGCTGCCTCTTGTGCTCCTCAGGATCTCGGCGCTGGGCGGCCAGTTGGGCTTGCTGCCTCTTGAGGGCCTCCGTGCGCTCCTTGTTCTCCTGCTGCAGCCGCTGGAAGTCCCGCCTCAGAGTAGACTCACCAGGCACGTTGAGGATGGAACTGATGATCAAAATTAAAATTATGGATGGAGAACATTTGCAAAACTTAAGACTGGCAGACTGAACAGAAATGATCAAATCAATTACCTTGATTCTCTATCGTCTCCACGATTTTCATCGTCCTCGTCACTACCACTGTACTCATACTCTGTCTCTTCTGCAGGGTGATCAACAATAAAGAAAACATTAATCTGATGCAAAAATTGCTTCTTCAAAGCAATCTAAGATGCACTTTAAGATCCTTCAGTCTCTTCTCTTTACCTTTCTCTCCCCTCTTTTTGCGTGTGCGGTCAATGTGGTCTTTGAGCTGAATTCGGACCTGACGTTCTGTGGGCTGGTCTCTGATGAACGAATGCTTGAGCAGTTGCTCTGTGCTGGGCCGGCTGTGATACGTCTTGACGAGACAGCCTTCTATAAAGTCGATAAACTTCTTTGACCTGGGAGGAAAAGTAAGATCAAAGAATGACGATCCTTCTGGGAACAAGGAAGGCATAGAATAACCAGAATACTGCTCTTTGAACTGGGAGAGGACTCTAAGGACCCTGTTGGATCGTCTGGGAATTTGTGCAAGCTCTGGAGGCTCTTTTTGCAAAAGTAAAATCAATTTTATTTTTGCTTTGAAGAAGAACACTAAAGGGGCAAATATATCTTAGATCCATTAAACAAATATTGAAAGTTTAAAATTTAAATCAAGCACAGTCTTCCATCCAAATAGATAATTTTAAAAAACATAGCCATGCTTCTCTTAAAAATGGAAAATTTGTGCCACATATGAATGATGTATCATTTGGATCTGTAAAGTCTAATCCATGACTTTTTTAAGTAGGACTCAGACTTTGATTGAAAAAAATACTTTTCCTAACATGTAGATGTTAGGAAAGATGACGCAGGGAGTTAACAGCCAGACCACCAAGGCAACCAGAGCTAATTTATGTTAGCATTACACATATCAGTGAAGAAAATGTTTTCTTTTACTGTATAGTTTTACTTTTTGTCCACTTTCAGTACAGAGAATCTACTGAAGTCTGTAACTCCCATTAAGCTAATAACCACTTCGACTGCAAATTTAGCCTTGATAATTAAATGTAGCTTCATCATTTTCTATGAAGCATGGCACATCTGATCCAAGTTATGGAGATTGCGTCTGACAGATTGTGCAGTCTGATTATATAGTGCTTCTTTAGCTTAATTTCCATCCATTACATCTGTAGTTATCAACTTGATGTTACTTTTAAGGCCAAAACACAAAGTCAGTCACAAAGTCATATAATGCACCTAACCCCTCTGGAGTAAGACATCAAGTGGAGAAAAGTTAATTTACACAACCAGTGTATTATTTCCTAATGTATACATTTACAGTTTACATTGAGTAGGTTATTCAGGTGGAAACATGTGGACCTATGACTGTGCTCATTAGCCAACAATAATAAAACCAGAGACGAAATTATGTATGTGAATGCTACCAGAATGTAGCATGCTACCAGATGGTTCTGAATAACAGGGAACCTGGGCTCATGCCAAACTTCTTTCAAATTTCTCTGTTTGTCATCTCTCCAAAGTACTGATCAGAAAGATTTCTTATGATTTGCTCCTCCTTACTGAAACTGGAACTGTTTAATTACTCTGAAGTACAAGCCTGAGCACAACTGAGAAAGGTTGAAAAATGGCATATGACCTTTAAACATACAAGAGATCAAGTGGTTGTAATTTACAACTCAAGGTGAAAATGTTGCCAATATGAAAAAAATAACTAAGAGCTGCAACCTGGTAAAAATACCAGTATTCATAGATTGTGACCGAAAAGTTCATAGAAACTTCTCTATGCGTTTGCACTACTTCCATTTATACATACCGTGTTTATGTAATTAGTCTTTTCACATGTTGGATGTAGGCATTATAGGATGAAAATGTGACATATCAGGTGAGAAATGTACACTTTGGGGTTCTGTTTGGGTATTTAAATACTTGACGCTTTTTGTTTCTTGCTACGGACCAATTTGCCAAACAATTAGCAGTCCTGTTTTACATTTGGTGGGACTAATCAAACAAATACTCTGAAATATTCATAACCCAATAGCCACCGCATCCTAATATGTTTTTGATGATCAGAACAGAAGAGGAAACACAAGAGTCTGGCTCTTGTGGGAACATTATTCACTTGCTGAGAAGAAAGAGAGAAATAGGAGAGGCAAACACACAGGACTGGACAAACAATGAGAAATTAAATCTTAAATGTCTCTGTACCTTCTCATGCCCCTTTGTCTCGAAAGGCATTCTGCAAATTATCCAGCCATTTGTTGTACAACTCAGCATCATTTACATTTAATGTCCTTCTCTTCTAATGAGTTTTAGCCAATTACTGCTGCGTTGCTAAGTGATTACAAGGCAGGACTGCCTTTTATTATATTGTCATTCTATACCACTGTCTTCGCTTTTCCATCATTACAATTTACTTTATTTGTTGGATTAATTTCAGTTCAAAGAATTGAAACAAATAACTCCACAGTGAAGAAATCTGAAACCACTACGCGCAGTAATGCCACCACAACTTTGTCTAAGCAGATCTGAACACTCAGTTACATTTGCAAGGAGAAGCAGTCCACTACAGAATCTGAAAAAGAAGCGCAATTTACACTCACCATTTCTTGGACTTAAGCTTTGGAGGGGAGTTCCTTGGAATCAGAAAGAGGGCCCTCATTGGGTGCATGTCACACAAAGCTACAGAAAAAGAAGATTATAAGACTTAAATCCCTGTTAACCATGCTGAGAGCTAAGGAACAAAAGAGAACAAAATACATTTTCTTCTGCATTTGCAAATAACGCATAGTTTGCAAATAACCTTAAAACACCGTTATATGTGCTTTTTCTACGCTGAAACAAGGTTACAACTGTTGTTACCCAATCTTTCCTGGTGCCTCAGGCTTATTGTTACACTGAATGTAAGAGCAAGGACTGTGAGTCACTGTGTTCCCAGTGTAGGTAGGCAGCTAAACCTGACTGGTTAGCTTCAGTTTCACAGTAAATAGGCTTCTATTATGCAGTCTTTCGGTAACGAGCAACGTGACCGACACAGTCAAAGGCAATCAGATTTTTTCCCCCTTTCAGTTTTTGAAGGGCCACAATAATCCAGAAGAATCCCAGCTAACTTCAGATGTAATTTTTAAGGATGGATCACCCACTGGCTGTATGCTAACAGCAACTTCCTGTCAGTGGAAAGGATCCAAGTATTGAAGGAGTTTTAATACATACCATGAGAGAAATTCTAATTTTTTTAGGACCTTTTGGCCACTTTCTGCTCAAACAATTTACAACTTAAAAGCTCAAAATTTAAGTATTTCTAAAACAAAATTACATTTATCTTATTGACAACTTTAGGGGCAAAAAAGTTGTGTCTAAAACAGTTTAAAAAACAACTAGTATTAACATTACCAAAATCTAGCGAGCTTTTTAATCACAAAAGCAAAACATTCCATTTATTTTATGCAATAAACCAATACAGAATATCATATCATGTAAAGTTGAAAAAAAATGAAACACGGTTTTCCATATTTTATATGCAAATGAAAATCTAAAGTAACATATGACACTTTATTGCATTTAACTCCCTTTACTCTGATAGCCCTAAATAAATCTACTGCAACCAATGGACCTTACCAAGCTCCGCCCATAACCGACCCACGTGACCACAAGTCTCACAAACAAAGCCTCGCGGTGCATTGTTTCTATGTAATGTAATCTTTGCTCGTCTTGCGGGGCACAGGCGATTGCCACAGTAACAGGTGTGCTTAAACTACAAAGAGAGAGAGAGTAAAAAGGTAGGAGTGGTTTTGAGTTGATCACCTGTTCGGGTTATTTTACCTTTGTTTACCTTTGCTGTGGCGCATTACAGCTGCTGTAGTTTCTAAACGTTGGACTAATTTCCTCGTTCGTTTGAGTTTACGTCATTCACAACAAACATCAAATAGAACAAATATATTTCATAAAACTTTAACAAACAAATGGCTTCTACCGTGGTAATTATGTGAAATTAATTATATCCCAACTTCAGAAGATTTGCCTTTACCTTTACAGAGCTCTTTGGTTCCTCCTATCAGTCTGTAGCTTCTCATATTGACGTCATCAAACCAAATTTCAGATCTACCATAACTGACTGACACCTGCTGGCCTCAGGTTTGCAACCGGCTTGTGACTGAGAAACCAGTAACCTCCTCCCAGATGATGACATGAACTTGTGAGTTCCTCTGTCCATTGTAGTAGCTGATATATTGTGAAAATCCGGTAGAAATGATGCACTAATGGAGTCATGTTTACATAGAAACAACGCGCCGCGAGGCTTTGTTTGTGAGACTTGCGGTCACGTGGGTCGGTTGTGGGCGGAGCTTGGTAAGGTTCATTGCCTTCTGAGGTCACTAACAATTAACAGAATCCTGTGCATAGGAGAGCTTAAGGCAGAGTTGGGTAAACTATGGCCAATTAAGCATTAAGCTCATTGGAAAAATCCTAATAAAATATATTAAAGTCTGTGGTTGCAATATGTCAATAACAACAAATATGTGGGTTATGAATACTTTTGCAAGTAGCTGTAAACTGTGCTTCCACAGTCATTTCTGCATTTTCCTCTCCAAGTAAGAGTGGAAATATGCGGTGCAATATTCTCAGTCATATTCAGCTCCAGCTCAAACTGCTTGGAAGCCATCTTAAGTTTATAAACTCCAGTATTTAAATTATGTACATGTCTTCTTTGAATTCTAATATCATATTACTTGTCATACTTATTACATTAGATTACATTCTTTTCTTGAGTGACAGGTTGAGAGGTGCAGGTCAGCCTGGCCTCTGTTGCTGCTTTAACGGTGCAATACAATCACAAGGGGCGACCAAACAGGTTTGATTATTGTGCAACCATACACTTGTTGTTACTGTATATTATACTACACCAAGCACTACACAATTAGGCTGAGAGTCGGTCGAATTGGCTGAAAATGGACAGAAAATGCATGCCCAGCATAAGTATCATAGAGAAATGCTATGATAATGCATCTTCAGTAAGCTCTAGGCTCACTGAGTATAATTTTGTATATTACTTTGTGGGATCAGCAAAACCTTTCACAATAATGTGACTTAAATTACAGCAATATACCGCTGCCATCAAAACAACAAAAAAGAAACAATGCACCATCTTTAGAAAAGGAAAATTTATGCTTACTCAAGTTTACAAGCACAAACACAAAAAACAAAAGATATTTGCAAGAGAACTTAACAGATCAAATGCCTAACGTTTTACACTGAAGCACGAAGTGAGTAGCTGGGAAATGGCTTCAGCACCTATAATTAAAAAAGAATTTCATAGAAGGGACCATTCTAACCTACTTCAGTCACTGGAGTGATGGCGTAAGTACATGCTGCATAATTTATAATTGTACACCAAAACCAGCTCGACAGTTGGCCTGTATACCCTGCTACATGTCACTCATAGCAGCAGTCTGTCAGAGCCGTATGTCTCCATCAGCGACGAGAAAATAAACCATAGAAACATTCATAGTTTCTCATAAATAACTAGCTTTAATTTGGATTTAAGATTCAATAAACTCATAATAACTTTTTCATTACTAATATTCCACATGCTTATAATGAAATCATAAAGAAAAACGTTTTGTGAGATTGGCCTATAGGTGGAGTACTGCTCAGTTAACACTGGTATCACCGACTAAACTTCTCATAAATAAGAATATCAAAAACAAAGTAATGAGAGAAACCAGGTCTTTTTTTAGGAAAGAAATGGTATTCCTCAGACAGCATACAGTCAAAAACTCACAAATACAGCTCAGATACTTACTGTATGGAGAATATTAAATGCTGATTTTATGGAACCAACAGTGGGAAAAAAATAAAGTAGCAATCCCAATGATAATAAGATTTAAGGTGTGAAAATATAATATATATTTTATCACTGTCAAGACAATGTCCAATACTATAAAAGAAGAATCTTAACATCAAACGATAATGATGCTGGTTTTTCTGCTGCCATTCTCCAAATATATACACAACTCCCTCTATGATCTGTTGGTGCAAACTGTCAGACAGCTGTGCTAATGGAGGCGACTCCCTCTAACGCCCTGGGCAAAAGAAGCGAAGTACAATTTATAGACATTTTTCAACAGTATAATAAGAAAACTCAAAAGTAACATTAACTAAATGTCAGCAACAAACTGCAGCTGCTGGTCCAGGTCTAATAAACAGTCTACTGAGGCAACTAATCCAAACGTCAGCAGAAATAAGGTTTTACATAGTAATTATAAGTATACCTTTAACTGTAGCAGGTGTTTATTCTATGTAAAAGTTTTCTACTATTTTGTAGATAAATATTTTGGGGGCATAAAACTAAAATCTCACTCAACACTCTCAAGTGTTTTCTACTCTCGGACGTAAAAAACTGAATCAGAGAAACTTTCCTAGTGGTGATAATTTAATAGCGCGATACAATTTAAAGCCACTGTTTCAGAACCATAACTGAGCCAAAACAACAGTGGGTCTTGCTGAGGGTTATCACTCCATCAGCTCATCAGAGCAGCCCATGCACAACACATTCCATTCCTGGCATGGGAACGGACAGGCCCGGATTTCCACAGCAGTCTTTGTTAGATTTATTATGATTTGCAGATTAGTTGTTCCATTTCAAAACAAAATCAAAACCCAACAGTTAACCCTTTAAGCCCAGATAAAAATAAAAAATAAAAAAACACTTCTTCACCAAGCGTATTAGCCTCACTTCACTATTCTCTCAATCTTTGGTTCTGCACCAGATTTCCAGCAGAGAAATCTCCTCATCAACCATGGAGATCTGTGCCATCAGCCTCCACAGGCCAACTGCCAGCTCACAACTCCACTACCTTAATTACAGTGAGTCAGCTGTCCATCTGAAGACACAGACAACAAGGCTGCAAGCACAACACACACTCATTCATGAGGTCTTTAGAGCTGGCTTTAAAAATTATGAAAAATGATCAAATGCTGAATAGATACAAGTAGAATGAAAAAAATTATAGTCAATGAAGAAGATTCACTTACGAGGAGCTCCCTCTGCCATCTCGATGGCTGTTATCCCCAAAGACCAAATATCACTCTGTAAAATAAATGGCATATAGTGTCTCTGGTTAATGTTTTATTTTTACAGCAAAGGAGCACTGATAATAAATACAGCCTTTCTGAGGTTACCCTAAAGTCGTAAGTGGAGTCCGGATTCTCGTCACAGGCAATGACCTCAGGCGCCATCCAGTAAGGAGTACCGATGAAGGTGTTCCTCCGCCCCACAGTCCTGTCCAGCTGAGCACTCACCCCAAAATCAACTGCATTGAGAGGGTTGAGACCAGTACAGTGAGACATACTAAAGCAAAACAAACTCAGTATTTTTATTTCAGCATACCTAGCTTGACCTCCGCATTCTCCGTTAGCAGCACGTTCTGGCCTTTGATGTCTCTGTGGATAACTTTATGGGCATGGAGGTGAGAAAGGCCCTGTTTGCAAACAAAGAAGTCAATCACGGTCAGTGAGAGGAAAAGGTTGCTGGATAACTGATCCAACAGTCAAAACTACAGTTTCTCACCCTTAAGATCTCTCTGCAGATGTAAGCGATCCAGTCCTCCTTCAGAGAGCTGCCTTTAGTGTTCTTCACCAAGTCAGTCACTGATCCGGCTCCACAGAACTCCATCACCAGCTGTTCAAAGGCAAACACGCTTAACGAGAGCACGATTAATGACAAAAGCTCTCATAATGTCATTGGACCAGATACAAATGTAAACAGACCCAAAGTTGATCATCGTGTCCTGGCGGGCTCTTCTTCACAAAGGCACCATAGTACGTGGCTATGTTGCGGTGGTGGCTGTATTTCTTCAGCATGTTGATCTCTGCTTTGATCTCTTCCTCTTCCTCCTCCGTAACATCCATCACTTTGATGGCGGCCAGTTGGCCTGTCTTCACGTGACGGCCCTGGTTAAGGAACAATTTGGATCCTTTAGCGCATTCTGCAGTCGTGCCTTGAGCTCAGGGGTGCACCAGTTGCATTTTTCTGACCGATCGCCAATCTTTAAAAAGTCTAACCTGCCCATTCTGATTTTGGCCAATTGTTTTGACTGAAATGTTACTAAATTTAGCAAAAAAGTTGCTAGGTTGGTAACTAGCAATGTGGGGTTACGATTGTTAACAGCAGACGTGCAGACATGACCTGGTGAGTCGGTCTGAGAGTCAAACCTCCCTCATGGCAGAGCAAAAGAAAACAGAGGGGGATTTTTAGACTGTTGCCGAGGTAGATAAGATCACTGGATAAGACTGGCTTCACATTTAAGTATTAGCTGATCACCAACCTTCCAAAATTAAGGTAATTGAGGCCAATTTATCACTACTTTAGATCACCTGACAGCTTGCATTACCTCTCCTTCCACAGCAGAAAGAGGCTGATAATGTTATAATACTGAATTTCAACAACAACGGGGATAAAAGGTACGTTTTCAATCTTTATTGAATTTTTTACTGTCTAATTTAGCATCTGCAGTTTAAAAGTCTGTTTCTGTCTCACTGTGCGCAAGAGGGAACAATGGTGCCTGTTCTTCATCATTTGCTATCCTTTGTTTTGTAAATATTTCTTTTTTGTTTAAATTGAAACTTGTTTAACATTTGTTATCAATGCATCATTTTTGTCGTGTAAATTAGTAATATCAACTTCAAGAATCAGTTTTAAAAACATCGGCAGTATGTATCAGGGATCGGTTATAAAAATAAAAAAAGAATTTGTTAAAAATCCTCATTCATCTCTAATATGAATGACCACAAACTTTGGAAGAGAAAGAAACTCACACAGATCCTCCATCATGACTAATAGTGGACAGGTAAGTGTTTTTTTCCCCCCTCATCATTTGCTAAAAATCAGATTCACTTAGGAGTTTTTGTTCCCAACAAACTACATCTTTGTCTTATTTGTTAAAAGCATCCAGTTCCAGTTAAAGTCCAAGTAGAGCAAATCAAAACTTCACATTTCAACTTTTAATGGCAACACAAAAATGACATTTCCCTGACATGGCTCCAGGTCAACTGCCTGGCATGTAGATAATGTCCGATAGTTGTAGCATTTGGCAACCCCAAAATGCTACTCTTTCCTGTTTTACTTCAACAGCGAGAATTGGAGATCTTTTTTAACATTTCATACCATCTCATTTACTGTAGATTGTAGATTCTCCTCTAACCTTAATGATCAATGGGTAAAACAATATGGGTCTCTGTCTTATTTATACTCCAGAAAAACAGAAAGTCATAGATTGCCAATTTAAGTTCCTAGAACTCTCTGATCAGCCTAAACAAGTAAAGTTTTTGTTAAACAAGGCTCCAAATACATTTATTTTAGAAAGACCATTAAGAGTACCAATATTTGTACTTTCTCTGATTATTTCTCTTTTCACACCAGATGTGCCTGTGAATTTGTTTATGTACATATGCACAATGGCTCACCTTGTACACTTGCCCATACGTCCCATTGCCGACAACCTCGACCAGCTCAAAGATTCCTGCTGGATCCTTTGGAAGAACAACACATTGGGATTAGAAAAACATCATAATACAAAAAGATTATTAAAATGTCTCGCTGTACGAATAATGCCAACTGAGTTTGCTCTTTTTGTTTCACCTGCTAGAGAAAATATTCAATTAAAACAGATAAACTTGGAGCAAACTATGCTTATTTAGTTTTTTAAGAGGTCCTCCACATGTATACATTAATTGACAGGTTGTGTGCTACCTTGTTACGCCTAAGGTTTCTTCAGTAAATAAAACGTCATCCTCAAACAAAGAAACTCCACCTGTTCTTAGAAATGCTTCAATATAGATGCAGTCATGAAGTCATAAAAGTGTCCACTAATAAGTACATTTCATGGATTTTCTAATCTGCGAGTATGAATATTACCATAAACTTTGATGTATATTTGTCACTTAACCATGTAGCTCTTTTAATAGCATAAACTGGAATGATATCTGCTCTGTGCTCTCAAGCCAATTAAAATTAAACATTCATCGGCAAAGAGATCCTCTAACCTTTCCGTTCCCACCAACAAACCTTGAATTAGGAAAATTAATTTTTTTAAATATAAAGAAAAGAATCACAGTGCATTCAACTTTTTATAGTACATGAGACGCATATCTAAATCTGAATTTTCCTTCCTTTTCTGGATTTGATCCATGTAAATTTCTGCATTGTGCACACAGATCTCACTGACACTAATAACGAGTAGGCTGCTTTGACTAAATTATGCAACCCCCTCCCCTTAGAGACGAGGGAAAATGACAAGCAGTTCCACTTTCATGTAATTTCAATATGGCTTTAAGAAGATGTGTGGGTGGTGAGACTGCTGCCTTGGGTTTAAAATGTACACCATGACCTATCCTGCTTTCATCTATCTCCAATCCTGGTCCTTCTACCTTCAAAATGAAGATTTTCACTTCATGGTCAGAGATGGATGTGAAAAAAACAAAATCATAGTTTTGAGAAACATCCAGGAAAAAAAACAAAACATGAACTGGGTGTTAAAGGTGATAGCTCGTCTAATGTTAAACACTCTGAGGAAGAGAGTGTTTAACATTAAACACATCTTGAATGTGTTTAACATAAAAGAGGAAGAGATGTGGCGTAAAACGGGAGGGAAGAGAATGATGGTATGGAAAGGAATAATGTAATGACAGAGTGGGCGATGAGGCAGAGGTGGTTGCTTCACCCACATCCGCCACAGAGAGTGGGATGAGACGAATGAGCCGAAAGAAGGGGAAGGGTACACTTATATTCAAACATTAGCATAAGCAAATCAGCTTTGAAAAAAAGAAGAATGAAGCAACAACAAGAAAAAAGGAGGGAAATGTGTTCAGCTAGGGTGGCTACAGATAAATGCTAATTATCCCTGGTACATAATACGTTTACTTATTGTTAAAATAATGGAGATAAATGAAGTTGCTTATTCTGCTGTAACATAAAGCTTTGACAAGCTAGCAGTAGAAAAAACACTATTTGGAAGAGGAATGAAGCTCCTAAAGGAAGTAAATATCAAATTTCCTGTAAGGTGATCATTTAGCCGACATTCAGGAAAAGAAATGAAAAACAGAAAATCTTTACAGATCATCCAGAAAAATAAAGACTAAAACAGTCAAATTATTTATTTTTTCTAAATTTATTTTAGAATGTTACAGCTACTCTCCAGTCATTAGATTCGAACACAAAGGCTGAACACAAAGTGCTTAATTACAACAAATGCATAAAATATTTTAATTTTTATAAAGCTTAATTCTCTGAGGCTTGGTGTGATTTTTTTTTCCTTTTGTGATTAGTCATTATTACATTGTCAAAATTTCAGCTTAAATCTAGAACAAAGGAATGTATTTCTAGACATCTAGCAACAAAATTAATCAAATTTATGTTCCAATTCAGATTAGATCACAAGGTCCTAGTCCTCAAAATGTAACCAACAATGTCACCTGGAGACACCAATCTCTAGATAAATTAATATTGTAAAATCAAATAAATAATCCTGTTCAAATTAATTGTTAAGAAATGTCTGCTGCAAGTCTTTACATAAAAATATTTCATATTTTTAAATATTATGATCGAGTCACTGAGACGTTTGTTGATATTTGAAATATTTTAACTATGTTCCTCCACTGTAATAGTAACTGTAATCATGTTGGAGAGCAGAACCGACTGGCTCGAAGACAATGCAGTACGTAGCCACATGTGATTGCATGGTATTCCATTAATCAACACCTGTTGCCATCACCTGTTGGAACACAGCCAAGCACCAACAAATACAACGGAAGGTTAGAAAACAAGATGATGAACATGAAGGCTGCCTAACTTTGTTTCTAATTCAACTCTACATGGCACTTTTACATGGTCAATTTCCAAAATCACAAGAACATTTTCACACTTGTCTCTGGTGGGTGCTGCTGGCCAAGTAGATTTTGGTGATAAAACCTTACAATAAAAATGGAAGCAAAGAGAACAGATAAAGTTCAAGCAGTACTTTAGCGACTGAAGCAGTAAGTGGACCTAAACATCGTCTATCAATAGTAATATATAAAAGGAAATTAATTTCTAGATCTAAGAAGCAGAGGGAAAGAACCTTCTTTTTTTTCCAGTTGTGTGTTTAGCTAGCATCTTGTGGAATATAGTGTCACTTGATGCCTTTGCACCAGTTAGTGGAAGAGGTTGACTTCCCATTTTAAATGGATTTGTTTTGAAGAACAGCATCACTCTGATGGACATGCAGGGATGTTAAAACAAATCTCTTTCGTTCCCACAAAAGCATGTGGGGATGCAGATTTTGATCTACAACACCGAAAAGTAATAAAGAGGAAGGTCAAATAGGATCTGTATCAAATTTGGTAATTCTCTACATTTTGTCTAATGTCCATACATTTGCAGCTGGTGTCCTAAAGCCAATATCGGTGTATCTGCCTCTAGACTCATTTTACATACAAAAATAAACATATACGTCTATGCAAAATGTAGCAAAGCTATATTATTTTTGTAGCGAACAACAAGGTATGGGCATTCCTAACTTCTCTTCATCAGAATAACTAAACCGCATTTAAATCAGTTTTTTTTTTTTTTGCATGAACATGAATTCTAAGCCCATTACATACATTTTAAATATGGCAATTACTTTTCCAAAAGCTTAACGTTCACCTATTTTGAACATTGAAAATTGGTTTCAATGAAACAGTCCAAGTCGACAAAAGAAGATGAGGCATTCAAATCTCAGAACACTGCATCAAATGCCAGAGATGGTGGGGATAGCATCATTTTTAGAGTATGTTTTGATGTTGATGCATGGCACAAAGTGGATGGAGTAATGAAATAAACTACTACCTCCAAATTATTTAACTTCAACTCAAATTAACTGCTAGCTTGATGGCTGATGCTTGAACACAACTGAGTGTTTCAGGAGAACATCAAACGAGTTTTTGAATGGATAAAGTAGGCTAGCATTAAACTTTCATAATGATTTGTTTCAATCACAAACCTAACAAAGATGCATAAATTAAGCAAAGTAAAGAAAGGTAACTAAAAGCTAGTAAAGTCACTAAACAAACCCTGCCAGCAGTCAAATATCAAGCCACAGAACCTTGTTGTTTATAATGAAAAGAAGGATGTGGTGTACTTATGGCATTTGTCACTAAAAGTCTGCCCAGAACAGGACAAGAAAAGTGCCTAAAAATACAACTTAAAAAAAAAAAGTCTCATTCTCAAATCAATTGAAATCCTTACAATGTCCTTGACAATATGGTTTAATTGGATGATTATTGAGAAAACATCCCTTTAAAAACTGATAAAAAAATGTTTTAAAGTATTAGGAAGCAGGCATGGAATAAAAGAGTATAAGATTTCGATAAATCAGAAGGTACGTTTTGCTGTGATTTGTGGTTGTAAACATCCCAGCTGCCCACAGCACACACAGCCCCGGGGAGGGTTGGGGGGGTGTTGGTTTGACTTCAAGTTTGTTGCGTGGGTGCAACATGACTGTGATTGTGTCAGAGGAAAACTCAAAAATGACATAACATCTACAGGGACCATTGTCTGCGACTGTAACAAGACTAAATTACTGAACCTCGCAATAATTGCAATAATGATAGTAATAATACTCACCCTGAGAGCTGCGAGGTCTATGTCATCCAGGCTTCGTGTGGGGGCGTTTTCAGACATAGCTGGCCAAACTTATGACGTTAGCTAACAAGTTAGCCACTTATTACACAAGAAGAACTTTGACAGGAAAAAAATAAATGGCTGCCCACGAGCCTACTCTATCGATATCATACAGGAAAACTGATTTTCTATATCAATGCGGAGCCCTTTAATATAGCAAGTCCATCCCAGGGGCTGCATCAGACGCACCCAGCAGGCTAGCTCACGTCAACTCTGGCCGAGAGCTGTGATGTTTTCCGCAGCTGATTTAGAAAAAATGTCAGCTAGAAATTCTGACTGAAACACAACGAACGTAAAATAAGATTTTTTTTTTTTTTTTTTTAAACAAAATGGCACCGTTCCAATTCAGCCGGCCATTAGAACCGAGCTAATAACTGGCTGGTTTTAAACGCAGCGCACCTCCAGTGTTGTTGAACACCTTGCTGCGTTCATTTTGACAAGATGCTGCTGTAAAACATCCCTAGTAATAATATATCGGATAAAATTATGCAAGCACAGAAAATGATAATAATTTAAAAAAAAACTCCTACCCGATTTTGACAGAGGAGCACTATTTAATTGTGCTGACAATTAATATTAAAAAAAAAAACATGCGGGCTTGTTCAACGCAGTGGTTGTTTTTAAGAAGAACGCAACGCCTGTGATGTGATGGCGTCCGGGTCCGTCCGCACCAGAACCGAACGTCAAACTGGCACTGGCTGCCTTACATGGACGGAATACTGCAGTTAAATCCAAGCCGAACAATTTGATTTAAAAGACTTTATAAAAAAAAACAAAAAACGCAGCTCCCAATGCTTCTTCGAGTCAAACTTTACACGACGACCAAAAAAAATAATAAATAATAATAATAATAAATCCCCACTTTTTCAAGCCGACCGCAAAGTAATCAGAGTACTGGCTCAGGTGTGCGCCTTTAATCAACCCGCAGCTAACGTAGCCGAGCTAGCAAGCGTTTTCCCAGGATAAACTTTCCCTCTCAGTCCATATTTTTTCTGTTGACAGTCGCGCCTAGCACTGCCAACCTTCCGGGGGAAAACACAGCCAGGCTCTACGTCCGTAACACTCAAAAGACCGCAGCCATCCGTCCGCTAAACTTAATGCTAAACCTCCAGCGTCCAGCTCTGTCGAAACTGCAGTCCAACGGTGCCAGGCACACGGCGTAGCTTCTACCTGCGAAACTTGTTATTTCGCCATGTTTTGACTCCTAAGTCCAGCCTCCTACTTCCAGCCTTTAATGTAACGTCGATTGGCTGCACACTGCACTCCTCAAGTGTTTTCTGCTCCAGAAAGGGACTACGGAGCTGCAGCAGGGACAAATTCGTATGAAAAAAAAAAAAGTAAGAGTGGACCTTAACCTCAGATATGTCTGCTCTGAGCTGCCATGTCGGAGTCATTCATTCAAACTCACCCGAACACACCCTAAAAAGTTAATATGCTATTCGTGTTTGGCAATTAGTAAGTAAAGTGGGATGAACTCACACAACTCTACCAATTTAAAGCAACATACCAGACTTCTTTGCAATTCAGTTAAACTGACTTTCGATTTGTCACTTAGAACACCATGCCCTAGTTGTTCTATTTGTTTAGTTGGAAATAATTTGAGAATAATAAAATCTACTGTCCTAAAAATAGCTTTCCACACTTACAGGTTTCTGGTGACGTCACATAAGGCAGGTGTAGGAGTATAAGCACAGTATAACTACATGGGCCTTCTTCTGTACATCTCAAGTGTTGTCCCACATGTTGTTCTTCACCGCAAAGAAAAATTTGTTAATAAAACAATTAAGTAAATATTACACAAATAAAAACTATGCCAATTTTGTATCTGAACAGTAAGAAAAAATTTCCATCGTTCAACAATAAGAACGATGGAAAAGTCAAGTAGCGTAAAGCCACTGTACTGGACTAACAAATGATTTCCAAAAGGAAACAATTTCTTTACTTATTTAATTGTAAATAAGTAAAGGAAATGTACTTATTTATAAGTAAATAAGTAAATTTTTAGCCACTTTTAAATAAGTAAAGTAACTTGTTTACTTATAAGTCTTTACTTATGTGATGAGCAGAGAATATGCACTAAATGGTAAAAACTAAACAGGAATACAGAAAAACCTGTACCACTTAAGCGTTCTGAACAATTACTGCCATTATCAATCACCAGTAAACATCAAGTACAATTGCCACTGGCTCAAAAAATGGAAGGTTAAATTTCTTGCAACTCAAACACAATTTGAACACCTTAGAGTTTGTCCTAACCTGGTGAAAACCAGCCCCTTGCTCTGCACTATTGCAGAATTTCTTCGAGTGGAGTTGCACAGGAAATCTGTCACAATCTGTCGAAAAATCTTACTAATACCAGCTGTTTTCATGTTCCTATTGTGACGTCATTGACCCAGATTATGATTGCTACATTTGCCTCCGTTGTTTTCAACAGATCATCATTCTTTTAAATAATGCATGATTCACCTTTAGAAAGTTCAGGAGAACAGTCTGGTGCATGCATAATTGAGACTCTATAGCTGTAACCTGTATTTTGTACTATGTCGCCATTCACAGAGAAGCTCAAAAATGGAATTAGCAAGTAAAACCTGTTGGTAGCTTTTCATTAGTTTCTACATAAAATTATTAATTTTAACAAGTTGGGAAACTGAACACACAGTTGTGTCAGTAAGGTCTGCCTTTCTACATCTGTACAAGGTGCTTCTTAAGCAGCTTCATGTCACAGGAATATTTCCCAGTGTATCCCTTACTTATTTATAGTTCAGAATCATAATAGTGATGTTCTGTTAAACGTTAGAGGTCATCAGTGAATATTTGCAGTAGGTAACTCATCTTTCCTAGGTATAACTTTCAAATAAAACTGGTCACAGAAACTGAAGCAAACAACTACTTACCAGACTTCTTTCAATTTGAAGAAACTGCAATCTAAAAAAATAAAAAAATTAAAATCGTACACTAATAAATGTGAACAAGCAATTATTAGTGTTTTTTCAACATGTTTTTTTTATTGCAAGTTAAAATAAACATGAAATCTCAGATTACAAAGGTTTAAAAGATTATAGTGATTACAAAACAATACGAGAGCAGACATCGATCCAGCTTTAATTAAAAACAAGTATGAAGAAATAAGAAAAACAGCACCGGTTATAGTAAAAAAAGTTAGTAAGGAAGACAATTTTAAAATTATATCTACCCTGAGTGTTAGTGCCTCATTTATTGTATCTACTGATCTATATATAAAATGGTTTTAAAAATGTAAATATAGATTTTGATAATAAGCAATGAAAAATATTTCTCAAGTATTACATTCATAAAACGAGTTCCTAAGGCTGGTTCCTAGATTAATAGAAACAGAATGATTATAAGATCACTTGTTGGTCAGCTAAAGGCATCTCTGCTTTCCCATCACAAAGTGTAGCACTTTAAAAAAAAATTTTTTTTAATGCAAAATAACCAGTAAAAATGCCAGCATCTACTGTGCAAAGATTCAGAGTGGTTTTTCTTTTCTTCACAGTGTGACTATTTTTGAGACCAGGAGAGTTCTGTGTCTAAACATAAATGGTTTTTTTTCTGGCTCCTGTATAAAAGTTTTGTGTAGAATGAGTTTACACGAGGCATCTGTCAGTCATATTTATCACACCAGTTTGAAACCAAGTAGTAGTGCACTTAACCTAGGCTTATCTGACAGTTTAGTACAATTTAACTTGAAAAACAACATGGTGTTGTTAACATTAGTGAATCCTGTTTACCCCCTTTGGACACACATGCACAAAACCAAATACAATGCAGACTTTTTTACACCGTTAGGGATATAACACACTAATGTCTTATTTAAAAACCTGATGAGCTTCCAGTCTTAAAAGTGTGCTTCTAATTAGGAACACATTTAAAGGGGAAGAACAGATTTTTTCCAAACACATCTATGTTTTCTGTCATTCAGTTAATGCATGGTGCCTTGCAAAAATATTCAAATTTACAAATCAGCTCATTTTTGAAGCTAGTTGTCAGTGCACTCAGTTTTATTTAGGGATATCAGTAAAGGGGGTTCTTTCACATTTTTAGTGACTAAACATGTTTAAACAATAAAAATGTTCTTACTTTTCATGAAAGAACCTCAACTTTGTGTTGACAAACCACATAAAATCATAATATTATGTAATATCCTATGTAGCAATGTGACAAACTTCAGGGGTTATGAATATTTTTGCAAGGCGTAGTGCAGTAAGTATTGGTTTCCCCCAAATGAGGAAACAAAATATATATTTTTAAAAAGTCCAGTGCAAGAGATTTGCATGTTGGTCAACAAGTGATCAATCTGAGCATTCGGGGAGAAAGAAGTGTGTCAGACACATTATGTAACTTCTCAGCTGAACCTCAACAAATGCCTCATGCCTGTGAGCAAATATAACATAAGGTAGACACACAAGACTCTTCATGGCTCCTAGACACGACATGGAAGTAGCTGCAGAATGCCAACAGAGGGTGGAATGTTGTGTGCTGGACTCCAGGCAGTCCATTTGGATGTAACAGTTAAAAAAAAAGAAAAAAGGTAAAATTTAACAAGATTTAAACGACGCACAAGCTAAATATATTTTCTCTCTCACATTTAAATATAAAAATGACACAGAAGTAACTCGTCCCGATCAGCAATATCGCTTTCTTTTTTTTCCCTGGCGCACCATCCTGATTTAGTAAGCCATCCGTCCTATCAGCGCTCTCCTTTTCTGCCCCATCAAGCCTTTATTTCAGCTGCGATCCAGTCATCTCTTTATATCCGTCACCATAACAACCACAAATGTTCTGACAGGTTTTCTGGCTCTGCAGTGAGAGGTGAAGCCTCGGAGGGAGAGGGAGAGGGACAGAGTGAGAGCGCGGGAGAGAGAGAGACAGAGCAACCCACCAAAAAAAAAATAAATATATATATATATATATACAAATCTTGCACCCATAAATGTACACTATGTTCCCAGATCATGGGAGATTGTTGATTTCCAGTCCAACCTTGCAGTCCTCCAATGAGTCACACACATTCATTTATATGAGTTTACAATAGCGTCTACTGTTGGTTCGTAGCAGTTACGTGACAGACATCATGAATAAACTGGCCAGTACAGGTGTGTCTATTATTCCAACAGATGATAAAACTTTTAAGTAATTTGAGCCAGACTAGATTTAGGATTGACCCATAAACTGTTTTAATGTGGGAGCTGGTGTTACAATTAGTTTTGTGCGCTGGGATTTAGGTACAGGTTAGCAACGATTGTATCAGTGTTGTAGTGGCCTGATCTAGGCAGACATGTGGTTACGTCCAAAGGTCTGTAGGAGCCATCCCTTCTTTACTGTTCAGAGGAGGCTGCAGGTTTTCCTCACACAAGAATTTCAACGGAAAGTGAACCAGCAGCCCTCGGATGGCCTTCAGCTCCTCTGCCGCCTGCTCGGGGTCTGTGTCGCAGAGGCGTTCTTGAGAGCTGTAGTTCTTCAGCAGAGGCAAGTTGTGAACACTGTTACAGGGAAGGCACCTGAAAACCTGATTGAGAGAACGTAGAGGTAAGAAACCCAAAACTAAGGCTGCGTTCACACTGCAGCCCAAAGTGACCCAGTTCCGATATTTTTGACGTAATGCAATCTGTATCTGATCTTTTCATGACAGTCTGAAGAACATAGGTCAGATTTTTTTCAAATGCGACCCAGGCCACTTGGATATACGTATTCGACCTATCTTTTCAAATGTGACCTAACATCCAAGCCTCATTCATTGGACCTGAACGTTGTTGAGACTCTATTCTACATCCTGATACAACAACCATGGCGGACTGGAAGATTTTATTGTTTTTTAATAACTAGAAGATTATGTTATTACAGTGACACCATTAGCTCCACCATTAGCATCTACGTTTACTTCCACAAACATTGAGTACTTCTTCATGGCAGTTGGCAAAACACTGAGCCCGCTCTCTATGTGTGACATTATTGCACTCTCTACTGGCACACTGGAGAACACATACAAGTCGCATTTGACAAATAAAATCGGAATTTTACTTCAGGCTGCAGTGTGAACATAGCAAAGTGGTGGCAAACAGTAGCAATGCGTCGTTTGCGTTCAATCATACCTTGTCGTAAATGATAGCGTTACGTTTAGCAGTTTCATTCCATATGAGGAAAAAGAAGTCGTCGCTGATTGGGTCGTCAATGTTGATGCTGGGGTCTGAAGTTCCTCCAGTCAGAACCCTGTTGCAGCACAGATCTTAAATGCTGTTTGCAAGTTCATCAGAGTGCATTTGAACAATACAAAATGCTAATCAAAGAAAGTTTTCAAGGCACTGTACAAAGCTTTTTTTTTTTCTTTTTGCAAAAGTATTTGTAAGCCTTGAACATTTTCATGTCATCTTACATTACAACAATGGTTCCCAAATATTTTCTGGGGCCCCCTATGAATTACAATAAAATCCATAGGGCTTTATTGTACTGCCTGCGCCACCATAACATTGGGTTTGACTCTTCCATCCATTCAGAGTTAAATAACACTGAATGGGTTCATATTTCAGTGTATTTAGGGATGGTTTGGGGTTTTGTGGTTTGCTGTGGTCAGCTGAAAAAGTTTGCATTGCTGCCATGCATATTGTGCTGCAGAATTTTTTGTGTACACATTGTTCATTTATGAGGTCCTACGTGACTATGAACCCATTCCGGCACTGAGCAGATGCTTAAAACAAATCTTTGCGTGGTTGTGCCATAACCTTCTTCAGCTGAACAGAAACTAAAGTAATTCTTTTTTGACAGAAAGAGGAACAATCAAGAGTCAGCACCCAGCTCCAGCGAGAAACTGCTGATCAGGCCAAAAATCTGGGTTTTGTGATTAAGTCAGAGCATATTATTAGAGGAATAATGTCCCAGCAAGATCTTGGGAAACTCATCCTAGCGTAGGTATTGATACTTTTCTGTGTGGCGCTGCATATTAAATGTTTGACAGTTTTGTTAGCTTGAGACTCCAAAAGAACAAAAAGCCATGATCCTTACTAGGGTGTTATCTCAGTAACAATGTTCTGTCCTGACCTGAAGCACTCTTTGCGCAGAGCAAGCGCAAGCGGTCCTGCCTCGTATTCCTGTCCTCCCATGACGGATGGGACCCTCTCTTGATCTTCCACAAGCACTGCCAGCTCACTGTCTCGGCTGCCCAGCATGCTGCGATCGTTGATGTTGGCTGATCCTGAACCACACGTAGAAACAAGAGGTTAATTTAACTGACATAGTTTAAAGCATTTGTTTAAAAGCAATAATACTGGTTCAGTGTATTTTTTTTTTACTTTTCTTGTGTTCAGTCATGATTAACAGGTACCTTTACACACATTTTTCTATTTAAGGCTGGCAAATTCTAATATGCAAAAACATAAACAATTTCAATGGAACATTAAATCTGGCACATCCTTTTTGTTTTCTTTTGGCTAACACAGCAGTTTGCTACTTCCCTTCTCTCTGGTCCGACAAGATATAATAATAAAAGATTAGATATCATGAATGCCAGTTTTTCTTTATACAGGTTTATGGAAAATAAGGGAATAAAAAAAATAAAATACAAAAAACTTGCCGTTTACATAATTTCTCTAACAACTGACTGGATTCCTTGAATGAGTTTGCTGTCAGTGTCTCACCAATTATATAGCAGCGGTCATCAGCAACGAGTGCCTTGCTGTGAACATAAATCAGCTCTGTGACCAGTTTCTCGGAGAGCCGGGAATGCGTCCTCAGGCCACAAAATGTGATGTACTCAGTCCACTGGTCCTTCACTGGGGGACCAATCACAGTCACATTATTTACTGTAGAAAATATTACTGGGAAGATTTAGAAACAACTCAAACAGACACGAGAGCTCCTTACAAAATTAAAGTAAAACGAAATCAAGAAAAATGTAAGAACAATGATGTGCAGAGACAAGTAAAGGAACAGAAGGACAAGCAGAAGATCGAGTTTTAACAGGAGGTCAGTAGATCAAATTTTAAATGATAAACCAAACAGATGGGCAATCAAAAACTTACCCTCACTGAGCCTTGACAGAATCGAGTGATCTCCGCGGCACATAGTCCTTACACAAACAAACATAATAAATATAATTGGGTTAGTAAGATAAATAAATCTATACAGTTATATGTTGCTTAACTTTATCATGAAAGAAAATATGTCTCAATGTCTCTCAATGCTGATCCACAGGATGTAAAAAGTGCATTTCCTGTGCTATTTCTGTGCTGTGGGCTGAGAGTAGAATGATAATGCGAGGAGAAGGATCTCACCTGTAAGTGAAGTGCATAATGGCTTGAATTGCATTTCCACCTCCAGTGGTAATGTCTCCCTCGAAGCCAGGAAGCAAAGGAATCACCACAAACACCCTGTACTTCTTCTGCTCTCTGCAGGGAAAAACAATGGCTGATTGGTTCCAGTTGCACAGATTGTACTTTAAAGGTACTAACATCCAGTGGTGGGTGTTTTTTTTTTCTTTTTAAAGTGTACAAAAAAAACAAAACACTGCTTTAATACATTTGGGTCGATTGCAAGAGGCCAAAGGATCAATCAGGTGGATATAGAAAAAAGTAGGACAAATGAGTGACTTTTGACAGATTTTGACATACAGTAGATCCTGAAGCATTCAAGTTGAATTTAAATTTAAAAGGTTTTAATTATAAGTATTTCACACAGAGTATGACTATAATGGCTATGATGCATTCTGACATGAAGTGTGACTAGCAATGGTCTTCTTCAAAACTTTGCACCATCTTCAGGTTCCATTGTTGTTATAATTTAAATAAAACCTGCAGGTCTCCTTATATGCAACTCAAATGTTTTGCAGCCACATAAACACTTTTTAAAAGTGGAATTTAATAAAAAAAATGTAAACGGGACGTATTCAAAAGAACTCTAAAAATTGCCTCATCTCTTATGAGATGTGTAACCAGAGGCTTCAACACACAAAGAACTGGTTTAACAGGTAGAGTTAGTCTTGAATAAATAATGTTTAAAATCAAATTACAAGCCAAACAGAAAAACACTTGCACTGACTTGTTGTTCTATAGATGGAAATCTACATCTGGACTGACTGACTGCACAGAAAAATCTGGCTAGTACGTTTAATATATCTTCATAATGGCAATTTTATTTTTGGATTATTTCAGTGAGAAGCTGAATAAGTGATAAACAAAACTCTTACATCAAATCTTCTATTAGCTGAAGCACAAGTTTAATTAACCCAAACTTTTAGAAATTGGCTCTACATAAATGTGCCAATAAAACATGAATAAATCATAGTTTACGTCTCTCTTGTCAGAGAAAACCCACCTGTGTGCTCGCAGGATTCGATCTACGATTGCATCCCCGATCTTATTGTGGACGACCTTGTCCTCCGCACAGCTGATGAAGAACTGGTTCTAAGGGCAGAGAAAAGGCAGATGGTGACTCAGTATGAGGCGAGGGCAAAAGCAGATAGGAAGCTGGCAAAGAGCATTCACGAAACCTTAATTAGGCACCAAATCTGTCAGAGAAGTGAAATAAATGTGTTTTAGACAGATATCTCATAAAGCACCCTATATGTAACTCCACAAATAGAAATGATGATAACATTAATTTATGTGTGATCACCTTAAAGAAATTCAGCATGAGCAATGTCAAATAAAAATAAATAAAAATCTGAAGCAAGGCCAGGTCTTTTTAAAGATGCAATGATTTTGAAAGGTAACTTTTGCCAACGCTGCCAATATGCAGGGATAAATAAATAAGTGCTGCCGTTTTACCTCAATGTAGATGTAGTGCTCGCTGTTCTCAATGGTGTGTATGTAAGCCTGAAGGATCGAGTTCTCACAGCTTCCCGTTGACCAACGTTCAGAAGAGCGCAGCACCTGAGGAAATAACACACACAAATTCCCAGAGTTCTCAATTCTTCCAGGACAATTTATCAAGACAACCGGTCATAGTGAATGTCTATGATATAAAATACATGCAAAAAACAGAGTGGGAGGGAAGGAAATGTTCAGAATCAAACTCATACTTTCACTTTGGTTTACTACAAAAGCAGATGAACACTTCCAATAGATGAATGTTTTGTTTTTGCAAATAAAGCAAACCTAAATCTAACAAACATAATCCAATATTACTTCCACTAATTTTAAGGATGCTTGGCTTGCGGAGTGAACAGCGGCCCACCTGCGCCGGCAGCAACATCAAATGTAACCAGAGAGCCTTGAAACCTGAATAACGCAGCCACAATAGCAAGCAGGAAAACAACAACATAATGGGGCCACAAGGGTTACAGTTACAGACCACCGCCCACACTGGAATAAAAGAACGTAAACACATCAGCAGCTAATGCTTTTTGAACATATATGCCCAATGCTCAATATTTAAACAATTTTAAACAAGCCATTTAATACAGCAGGTCTGTGCCAGTCAGCTTGCTTCCACACCAATGTTGTCATGATTGCTTTGCACTTCTAGCATTATTGTTAATTCGGAAATGTTCAATCCTCTTCTCCAATCTAAACTGCAGGTTTAAAGATTCCTGTTGGAAATAAGATGCTTCTACTCTCTTTCCCACTCTTTGATAGTGTTTTCTCTGGCTTTGCAGACGAGTACAAAAATGCTGGAAGTAATTTCGCTCTACAGGCTTTACTTTTGTTCCACCATCTGTCACAGCGTAAGAACCGTGAACACTGAAACGCTGTGTTTCAGAAGCCAGAACAGTGTCTCTTTGTTGGAAGGTTATCCGTCTGATTTCCTGTGTAAATCTAATCTGGAGACAATGTCAAGAGGGACATTCAAGCTCAGTTCCAATGGCCTGTCTCACATCACACCAACATCACCAATCTTCCTAAATTATAATTTAGGAAGAACGGTAACACCGTTTACATCCTCTGTAATGTGGTATCGCTTTCTAGCATTCAGAGAGATTCTACTGTACCGTCTGAAGTAAAGCCTCTGGGATTTTTCTTTGTTGTATTGGACCAAGAGAGTCTGGTTTATGTCAGGCCCATCTTTGGTACTGTCTAATTACTGAAGCATTTGTTTTGCTGCTATAATTTTGAATGAGAAATTCAATCCACAACTAAATTCAGAGATTTATTAGGACATGACAACAGAGCAGTCTTTATTTAGTTTACTCAATGTTTGCATAAAAGCTGTGAAATCACCAACCCTGATTGGTGGTCTGAAGATGTTTTTCATGTTACTGACCCGATTATATTTAGGTGTTTATAAGTCATACAGGCCACAACGTTGGTGTAAAAGTTGTTACTTTGGAAAGAACTCTCCTAGTTAGCCTTTTTTGATATGAATGAGGTATTTAAAACTGAAGTCAGAGGAGGTGCAGAGGTATGCAGCAAAAGAGAGCAAGGCTGTAGCAGGTGTTGGTCATTTCATTCCTTGATATTGCTGCAGTTTTGGTAATTCCATACATACATTACTTTATCTGGTATGAAAAGAAGCCATCTTCCACTGAATGTCAATTCAAACATGTTTTCAGGATTTTTTATTGAACTGTCAAAGCAGCGAAAACAACAAAGTGAAACTGTGGGGACTGACTGATCATTAAGGGACCCGAAGCCCGGGCAGTTAGTGCTGCTCGTGGGTTAGGATTTAGGTTTAAGACTAAGGGTGAATTGAGTTTAGGTTAGATGTAGGGTTAGGCATGTGGGTTTAGGGTTAGTCCATAGAAATGAATGAAAATGTATGGAAGTCAATGCAAAGTTCCTGTGAAAATAGAAAGCCATACAGGGTGTGCAAGCGTGTGTGAGTGTATGTAATCAACTACCTGAACTTTGGCTTTCTGGGATCCAGGAACAATAAATGGCAACAAGTCTGCCCCAGTGTGAGACTTGGGGAGAAGGTAGGGGTAGAAGTTATCCTTGTACTTGACCTTGAAGATCTGAGGAAGACAAAACAATTGAATGCATGGATTCAAAATCAGAGAAGAATTACACAGTAAAGTTTACTTAGAAAATTACTTTTGCTCTTTTTATCTAAAAAATAAAAACATACTTTAACAGTGAAAGCCCAGTCATAACATGACTGCAGTGCCCAAAAGCATCTTTTATATGCCCTTCCTCTTAAATATCTGTAATAGTAGGAATTTTGCACTCTCAACATGTTCATAAAACTCAAAACGTTAATAATATAAGCATTAAAACCTTACCTTAGTAAAGTTCCAGCGCTGGATGAAGTGCCTGGCAGCGTCCCTGGCAGTTTTGCCATGCATAGCTGTAGTCAGGTCACGCCAAGGCATGCGAGGAACTTTAGTGCGGTCAATGTTGTCTGAAAAAAAAAAAAAGGTATTAGTGTCATCCTCTAGCTCAAATGCGCTTTGCATTTTTAGAGTGGACTTAACTTCTTAACTGTCATGATGACACCAGCATCCTCATGGTCAGTCATGCAACTGGTTTGCATGACTAACCCTACCCTAATCATGGGTCTGAGAGTTAGAGCAGCAGTATGTGACTTTTATAATAAAATAATAATAATAATAGGTGTTTTACATGTTTGTTAAAACTGTCACCATGTTGTGAGAGTGTGAGACAGAAAGTCTGTGGAAAAGAAATCAAGCTCCTTTGCCTTCTCCCTATGGAGCTGCTGTCATCTGAACAAATACACTGCTCCATCAGAAACAACCAATCAGAGCCAGGAGGAGGGTTTTAGCACTGTCAGTCACCCATGTGTATGTGCTGCTCTCATCCTCCTCCATTCTCACTGCTACGATACAGCTGGTTCACCACAACAGAGGCTGCCATAAACACTCAGGCTAGTTAGCATGGCCACTGATCACAGAGGATAAATGGCAAGTTGTTTCTCCGCCATTAGCACATTTAGCAGTGCATACACAAGATTTATAGACAGCGCTAAGACACTCCTCCTGGCTCTGGTTAGTTGTTTTTGACCAGGAGTGGTGGATTTGTTCAGACGACAGTAGTAGCACTGAGAGGAGGTGGAGGAGCTCAATCTTTTCACAAATGATCTGTCTCATATTACACAATCACAAATACGACAAACATATTTTTGTAAAAGTTACATACTGAAGCTTTAAGGAAGTAAAACTCTACACGCTCATGTGAGACGCTATCTTCTAGGGACTGCGATTGGTTCTCCTTCTTCTTATTTAATGGCAGCTTAATGTAGCATCACCGCCATCAACTGGTAAATAGCATAAACCAAATGTCGCCCAAACTGACCTCTCAAATCCTACCTTACAAATTGCTCCCTCTTAAAAAAAGTAGAATAAGACCTGGTAGCTTTCACTTCCTAAGTCTTCCTGCAAAATATCAATAAAGTCTAGTTTCATTGGTTGATAACGCGAAACAAAATAAGACACATACACACAAGGAAAAGCAAATATTTCACCAAGTAATCAGTTGATAGAAATGAACTGATAATTGGATCTAGACTGGATTAAGCAAAGTGTGTCATGATGATGCACCCTATGCACAACTGAATTAATTGCCAAACAGCCTCAACATGTTTGATTGCACCTTGTTTACATCTTCATCATTATTGTAATTCGTCACAGCTTCTCGCCATGCTGGTCGTTTTACTAAGCCACCTATTTGATTTTAATGTGGACGCTCACTTGTCAGCAATTTGTGGTGTCTAATCTGGAGAAATGATCAACCTAAAATGGAGAAGAACAGAAAATCCAAACAGGACACAGGAGCACAGCTGAGCTCTATACATTTTAAGGAGAATCTCTCTCCTTTATGTCGGTCTTTCTGGTACCTTCACCGCTCTACCTCTCATGTGTAAGGTGCTTTAACAAAGTTTTAACTTAAGAGGGTGTCTGCAATTTAATTTCTTTTTTACCATTATTAATTTATTTTTGCCACATTAACAGTGGAAAAAGGGTCTTCTTACATTCATCTTAAATTCATCACAAGAGAAATTAATAAATTGAATAAACTCTTTTAGATCTAACCTCCCACATATACCGAAAGAGGTTTTCAATACCTTCAAATGGCCTGTCCAGTAGGGTCCAATCTTTCTTGATGAAGTTGCTATAGTCCTTGCCAAGCCACAGTTTAGTGTTACCAGCCAGATTAGTTGGATCCCATTTTGTTTGGTTATGTGCATTCTGGCCATCAGCCACACCATTGTCCTGTTTAACAGAGTCACTGTTTTAGGACTCTGGCTACACACTGATTCATAAATTACAGTAAACAAATGCAAGGCACACCAATTAACAACCCCAACAGGGCACATCCTTACAGTTGCATCTTTGTTTGGATGTTCCTCCACGCCCCCGTTTAACATCTCTGCCTGACCCAGGTCGGCCAGTCGATACTCTCTGTCATCCCATCTCCCAAATGCCAGGTCAAGTCCCCCAACAAACGCCACTGTCTGGTCAATGGCAACCATCTTCTCATGGTGAGCCCACAAGACCACCGCAGATGAAACGTGGTCTGGATGTCGCATCACCTGATGGATTACAGGAGATCTAAGTGTTAGTTGAGCGCAACAAACAAATGTAACTCTGCAAAGCAGTTTGACCCCAGAAGATCACAGACCTTGATGTTCGGGTGCATGTTCATCAGAGTCCGTTTGCTGTAGTCGCTATTGATGCCAAGTGCCATCTCCACCTCCTTGTAAAGCAGGATACAAACCTTGACTCCTTCTCCCTACAGGTAAACGAGGCAATATGGTTTGGAAACGAACACAACTGAGTTTAAAATAAAAAAAAACAATTCAGTTTTCATTGAAAGAGAACGAATCCCTACTGCTTTCCGTTTTAGTATCTCATCCAGTCTCCAGTGGTTATCAGTGGCAGGTCTCTTTAGGAAAATTTCCGGGCTCAGCCTAATAGAGATTAAAAATCAGAAAAATCATTCTGTATGCTAATGACCTTGGAAATGTAACTTTTATAATACAGTGCCTTCCAAAAGCACTTTCAACTTTTCTTTTTTTTGTCATGTGACAACTGAAGGCCTTAAGGTATTTTACTGGAAATGTTTAAGCGGAAAACCACTTGAGGCTGTGCTTAACTGCAAAGTAAAAGAGTCTGGTTTTGTATATTAAAAAAAATATATTAAAAAAGTGTGGTGTCAGTACATAGCTACGCTGATGTTATGGCAACAGGGTAGCCATAACATCAGCAGATTCTGCAGTCCTTCTGCTGGCTCAACAGGAAGTAACACTTTCAAAATAAAACCTGAATTTCACAATAAAACTAACCTAAACTGACATTAACCTTACTGAGAATGACAAAATATTAAAGACAGAAGGCATTGCACAAAATATATGATCTTAATATTTCTTATTTATGACTCCAACACCTGAGTCAGTATCTTTGTGGGTCCACATTTTGATGCTAAACTGTAGCTATAAGTATCTAGGGGTATGTTGGTACCAATGTTTCACATCCAAAGACCTTTCTCTGTTGATTTTCAACATTTCATAACCTTACTCATGCACATAAAGTTTCAGCTGTTGTCACAGATTTAGAAATAAATCTAGGTTTAGACTCTTGACTGACTTGATCACTCTTACACATGATTTTAATCTAAACCACCTTAGGAAGGTGAACTTCTGCACCAGGCTCAAGTCTTTTATAGCCTCTAGGAGGTTTTGTCTCTGAACTGGCCTGTTTTGAGCTCCATTCATCATTCCATCAACACATTCCCTGTTCCTGCCACTTCCATGTTTCACCCTAGAGCGAGTTTGTTTAGGGTGGTGAGCAGTGTAAGTTTTATTCTTATATGACTGAAGAACCTTCTTCACTACATGGCAAGTGGCAAACTGCCAGCAGAACCTGTAATGGTTTTCTTTCAGCAATAGGTTTCTTCTCTGTACTCTATTACAAAAAGGTTTGATTTATGGCAAAACTAATAGTTGTCTTGTCAACAAATTTTTCCACCTGAGTTGTAAATATTTGCATCTCCTACATTTATTCTGCCCTTACAGTCATTTTAGATGGATAGTTATCATAGGTCACATGGGTGCCTCTTTAAATAATACTCTCCATGCCTGGCCTGTCAGCTTAGGGTGGAGGTGCCAATAAATTAGAAGCTGCGCCGTATTTTATTTATTCTTATTTTCTCATTTTGTCTGATGACAGATGCTTAACCTGCTTTTTCATGCTGCTTTTTATTTTTTTTTGCTGGGGCTGAACACACTCATACCAAAGGGCAATTTGTCCTAATCAGTACCTTAACAGTGGGAAAATATCAGAGTCCATGGAGTGAGCAGACATGCAGAAAGAGCCCTGGTCAAGACTTTGTTTACTAACTAGCAATGCAATTAACTTTACTTAGGGTTATCAGAGTATAGAGAGAAGATTTTTACTTTATCACAAAATATTGAAGAAAAAAAAGCCATCTATCACTTTCTGTCCGCTTCACAGTTATGTACTATGTTGGGTTAGTCCACAACACCAAATCCCAATAAAACAAAAGAAAGTTTGTGGTTTTAAAAATGGTCAATTTTGCACAGGTTGATGGAGTATATAAATCTGTTAATTCTCTTACCACCAATCTGTGATGAAAATCTCCTGCTTTGCTTGTTCAAGGGCATCAGCCAGGTCTGCAAAGTAATCTTTCCCATTCACATACCTTAAATGAAAGCCAATGAACTATAATAAATAATTGAAAGGAACGACTGAAGTTGACTGCGACTGTTAGAGTCATGTGTGGATCAGGGATCTGACCATTTAGTAAGAGTGTCTTCTCGCGGTGGAGCAAAGCCTTGGAAACGGTGGACCTTCAGAAAGTCACAAGAGTGAGCCAGCCGGTTGATTTCATGAGTCCACCATTGGCTTTGTCTGTAGCTTCTGCACTTGATGATCAAATCCCTGGTTAAAAACACCCAGAAGTGTAGTAAAATGAGCAAAAATACAATAAGATCTAAACATAATAATAATAATAAAAAAGAAAAGCACACACACCGTGTGAAGTTCTTAATGCAGACTCCATATTCTGTTCCAGTCTCGGCACTACCTACTTTCACCTCAAACTCAGGGTCAAAAAGCAGCACAAAGTTGATTTCATTGTTGTCTCGGCTCATATACAAAAGGAAGGAGTCTTTGACCACCAGCCAACGGTGCGACCAGCGAAAACACACCCGATGGTGGCCGATGCAGTTCAGACCCAGAACACGATGACCACCCGACCTCTTAATGATCGGTCCTTCCCTGAAACAAATCCACACGCACATCACAATAAACCTTTATCGTCCTGTCATCTCCCTAAGAGTCTCTGTTTCATTCAAACATTTTCTTTACTTACAGGCCTTTTGGTCCCAGATCATTGACAAAGGAGAGGGCACCGACGGAGAGGAATTCAAGCTGAAAAAGACAACAGAAATGTAATCATGAAATTTGACTGTAGGCTGTGTAACATCCACTGAATACATAAAAAAAAGATGCTTTGGCACGGCAATGGGGCGACCTGTTTTCCTGTCTGACAATCGTCAAAGAAAGTCTATTTGAGCCGACAAAACCTTTAAGAAAAAAGATGTTTTAGAAATTTACCATGCTGCGGTCATTTCTACAGAATCCGTTCTCCAGCAGATCATTCAGGTACTCTTCAAGGTATTTCTGCGTTGAAAAGAGAGTTAATTAATACCAGTTGACATGTGATCAGATTATTTCTTCCAAGAATATTTTTTTGTAAGAGTGTATGAGAATGACATCACCTTGCAATTTATAGCCAATTTGAATCATTTTTTTAATATTTTGTCATGTTACAACCACCATCCTCAGTGAGTTATATTTAAATTTCATGTAAGAACTACACAAAATTCTTCAGTAAAAAGAAAAGGAAGCACAGTTTTCCTGTTTTTTTAATCAGACCAATTTTCTCTTGTATGTTTAAAAATGAATTCCAGTGCAACCTCTTGCCTTTATAATCCACTTTATCAAAACAGTGTCAACTTGTGTGTCATCTAATCTAAAAAATGGGACTAAAAGAATCTTTTTTCTAGGTGTTTTTTGCAAGGGACTAAAGTTAAATCAAGAAGCCTTTAGAGGATCCTGAATCCTGGATACCGTTTTGCTTGAGGCTCCTCTGGCGCGTTCTGTCCCCTGTAGGCTGGGCATTTCCTCTGACATTACCCTCAGCAGCTGCCTTTCCTTCTCAGGCCTTTGAAAAAAAAAAAAAAACAGAGTTTGAATATTCAAAGTAATCTGTGCTTGAGAGATCCAATATTAAAATCTCAAAGCAGTACATCACTCAGATTTCAAACACTCGTCACCCTGAGTAAGAGGCTGATTTGCATGTCAGTCGAGACACCGACCTTCTAATGGGCATAAAGTGAAGCATCATCTTGTGTTTGTAAAGGTCTCTGTGAAGCTCCTGAAAGTGTTTGTACTTCCGCTTTACTACCCAGTGAAAGGGTCCATGAGTTAACTTCACAGTGTACAGGTTTCGTACACGCACCTGGGGGCAGATTATTCAAATGATGTAAACCAGATTAATTAGCCATAAAATAACAAACATTAAATACCAAAGAAGGGACCAAAAAAAGAGAGGACACTGAATGTTCAAATCATTTCACATTTAAAGTAAGGCTTGTATCAAATAATATTAATTTGTATTCAATTGTTTAGCATTTCTGATATGCATTTTCATAAGAGCTTAAACTGTTAGCTACTGTTTACACTTCAACATGTAAACAAAACATATACTGTACATGCAATGCATACATTTCTCATAGTAAAATCATGCGCATTCTTTTAACACACCATGTCTTATGAGCTTAGGAAGAAAACTTTCAAGCGACTGAATCAACAATAAATTTGTGTTATCAAAACATTTTTAAGCCAAATTTGTCTAACAGCCAAAGCTTTGTTAAAATCAAAACATTAACAGGACAGTGATCTCCAACACAGCCACAACTCAACAACAGAATGGCTCAAAAAGTACAGAATACATTGAAATGGTCAAGTCAAAGTTCAAACCCCTTCAGTGTAAGAGGACAAAATACTTATGCAGAAAGTAAGGTTTGCATTACTTGACACGACAATGAGGGGAAGTATCATCCTGAAAACTTCTAGTTATTGGTGCAACAGGTTCTTCACCTACACATTTAATCATGCAGTTTACTTTTTTTTTTTAGACAAAGCTTTTCTATTTTGGATACATAATTTCTTAAGAACCATATGCTTTTGTATCATATGAATGTACTTTTAAATAACATACAACATTCAAAAGACATTTTTTATTTCAAGGTTTTCTCTGCACCATTTTTCTATCGTGTTGAAACCAACACGATAGAAAAATGTGTTGCATTTTACCAAAGAAAATATTTATTAGCTGGATACACAAAAAAAACATATCTTAATATATTTACCTTTGATCGACTAGTGTGTTTCTCTGTGTTGCTCACATTGCATGTAATAGGTGTACCAGGCATTAAGTAAGGTAGATCCATTTCTTTAATTTCAGTCAGACGATGAATTATTGTAAAAGGTCGGCCCTCTGGAATATAGATAATTGGAAGAAAAAAGTTACTAAAAGGGTTGCCGTCAAGCAACAAGCCAGCTTATACATTGAATCTTTTTTCAGTAATATTTTTACATACCGGTGTTTTTTAGGAGGCTGTCTAGTTCATCTAGTTTCAGGTCATAGCGGTCGTGCGAGAAGCGCCTCTTGTTGAGGTGCGGTACAGCTGAGCTCACAGCTGCAGGCTCGATCTCATCATCTGGACTGGCCATGGCGCTTACGTAGAAAGGTCAAGCTGCCCTACGAGAAAGAAAATAAATACTATCCAAAAAATTTGACATCGCAGATTAAAAAGAAAGACCAAAACAAGATCAGACTCTTTATGCTGGTTAAATCTTGGAGGTCAAAGTTTCTGGTATTAAATGCAGCAAATTTATAATAAAATTGATGTCAGTTTTGATCAAAAGAATAAAAATGGTCATAGTAAAGCTGTGCAAAAAGTTGAAACGTAGCCACAGTTTTTCAAGCTAAGTGGATAGAATAACACAGTGCAGCCCCTCCCAAACCTGTTGCTAAGCACAACCTTCCAATTATCAGCTGTTTCAGCCAGACACCATTTTTATTCATTTTACCATTATTAGCAATATTGTTAGAGTATTGCTATTGAATTTTCACCACCATTACTATTGTTCTCATTAATATTAGTCATCATGAAATACAGTTTACATCAATTTTACTTTTGTATTATAAAAAACAAGATTATTATTATTCTAATTAGATGAGTGCTATTGTTAGAACTGCTATTATTACTGATATGTTTATTGGTTTTATTTTTGTTTTCCTTATTACTATGTATTATGTGCAGGCAAACAAGATTGTTACTCACTAACAATTTAAAACAGCAAACTTTTCAGCAAAATTGCCCACACTTGTATGTAAATGTCGTGGGAACCACATTGTGCAATAATTCAACTAATATTTCTGGTCAATGCTGTAGAAAAAACAAAAATCGCAACTGTTGGATAAATTGTATTTTTAGTAATTATCAAATATTCGTTGTATCATGTAGCCTTGTAGTTACATTTAGATAATGTTTAATTATATGCCTTTTCTTTTCTTCTTCTATTTTAAGTAATGTTTCTGTGTGTTAAATAACTTTGATTCCTTCCTAAGGCCTCCTTGGGAGAGAGAGGTGACAGATATTCTCAGTATTTGTTACCCTGCAGGACTCCCTGGGAGATGGAGGTGTTAGTTGCTCCCAGCAGAGTTTTACAGTCCTGCAATAAACTCTGCTTTGTTCTTCGTTACTTTGAAGATATACAACGTGCCTGGAGCAGAAGGATCTAGAGTGTAGATAACATGTGTCTAGATAGTGAATGTCATTAGCGCTGCAACTATGTGATGAATTGTTTTCCCCACCCTTTGAGAGTTGCAGCGCCCAGTGTGAGAGGGTTCCTAAAATCAATAAAACAGAGGAGCGAGAGATGTGTTTTCAGAGCTGTTGGAGATTTGTAACTGAAAGCACATCTCTGTCTGCTCTCCTCGCGAGAACAAAGAATCTAACTCTCTTGTCTTTCCTGTGTTTGTTTAATGTGCCTTTAATAGGTATTTAGACCTGACAGCAACCCATCATTTTTATTAAGGTGAAGCTCTTTTTAGGTAGGGATAGTTGTGAGTTTGATGTAATAAATATAATAAACTGGAACAACTGTGCTGTACAACTTTTATTTTAATTACAGTGAAACCATGAAACTGCTATTTCTGCTCATGTTTTTCCAACTGGGGAATCTCAGATAGGCCAATGTCTAGTAGAAAAAAATAAAAAATAAATTCCTCTTTATCTTCTGGGTGAATAATATCACAATTAAACTTTTTTTTTGCCTCCTTTCAAATGCTCCTCACTGATATCTGTCCAATGACAGTAACATAAACTAATTTATCACAATTTCAGTTTTTTTATGCTTCATAAGAAAGAACGTTTTCTTGCAGCTATTATCAACAAACATCTTGTCTTTTTGAAAGACATGTTCTCTTATATTTCTCGTCTTGCAGAGTTTCCAAAAACAATTGGATGACCGTGCTGTGTAATGTTTGCACTCCTCAGACAAAGAAGCCGTGTCTTCCCAAAATTGACTAAATAAAATAAAAAACAAAGATTGTATTTTTCATCAAAAAAAAAACAACTAAAAAAAAAAAAAAACCGTTTTCACTCTCAGAAATTGTGAGGTCCTTAGGCTGGCAATTTCTGAGGCCTGGCTCATATCACAATTTGGAGGCTTCGCTAGCTGTTTCTGTTCTCCCTTAGGCAACAATCAGACCCCAGCACAAGATTTCCAAGCAAGCACAGAATTAACACTTTCTGTTGCCAAACAAGATGCAACACAACCGAGTGACGCAGTGGTAATGTCCGAATAATTGGGTTAATTATCTGCAAACAGGACCACAAAGCGCATATAATCACAGAGGAAGGAGACAAGCAGTAAGCAAAAGTAAAAATAACTCAAGAAAAACAAAACTAATCTGTATCATGATAATTGAAATGGGAGGGACTTAATTTTGAAAGCCAAAAAATGTGAAGCTCTTCATACGTCTACGTAGTGAGCAACAATACGGCATGAGACATGAAGGACGCAGCTACCAGTAAGAAAATAAGGGAGTGTGTGGGGCCTTGTATGTGGTGTGTGGGTAGAAGTCTTTGAATGGCTGTTTCCTGGGAAACAGGGCAACTGGAAAGGCGGGTGTGTGTGCATCCGTGTGTGTGTGTGTATATAAATATCTGAGACAATAAAAGAGGTACTGAGAATTGCGGTTGAGATATAGCGGAATCACATCTGCAGTAAATCCAAACACTTTTCCAGGAAATGTGTGACTATGTCACAGCTCTTCCACGTGAAACGAGGTTAAATATTACATGTGAGAAAAAACAAACACACAAGAGGCTGGATGGCAGACAAGAAGTGACAGTGGGAACACCATCTGTGATTGTGTGAAGCGTTTACAAGATCTGAAGAGCTACAACATGAACAGATCAGATTTTATTTTTTTTCAAATGATCACTTCCACTCTTGTGTAAGATAATCACAAGACCCTCATCTCACCCAGCTGATGTAATCCAATGTTTCACAGATGGGACAGTGCTTGAAAAAAGCTGCATGTTTGATTAGAATTTGTTTTCCAATTATATATTAAATGAATAAGAAAATGAAAAGATTTTGAGGTTTTAATAATCTATTAACCAGAAAGAGTTATCTCACTAGCTTCTTTCAAACTAAATGTAAAATCTAATAAACATGTAATAATAATGTCATTATTTAAGTACAGAATAGCTAACTTATAAGTTAAGCATTCATCTCCTGTTCTTCCGAATGGTCAACGGTAAATTGCAGACTCCAAAGCACTTCAAACTTTAGTTATTCACATCCTGATGGTGTTAAGCTTCATAGTAGCCCTGCGGCAGTCTGACCGGGCCCCGTCGGAGCCTCTGACCACCACCACCAGGGAGGGCAGGCAAAATGTCCTGCGCGAGAACACAACGGCCGAGACAAACGGCTGCAACCCAACAGCTACAGGACAAACTCCTAAAACCATCACCCCAACCTCAAACCCAAAAATGGATAAAAAAGAAAAAGAAAAGTGTCAGTTTAACCGCCTGGAAGCACAATGTTGAGGCAGCATTACTCTATTTGAACTACAGAGCCACATTTTTGTAATTCTCCAGTTTCTTCAGAGGTATCATGGACCTCTTGGCTGCTTTTCTGACTAATGCTGTCCTCGCCTCACCTGTCTCTTTAGTAGGACGACCATGCCATGGTAGGTTTCCACTTGGGCCAGCACTGAGAGACACTGAAGGCCAACCCTGAATAATGATGTTTGTTCACTAATGTTCACACAGATTATATTTTATTTATTGATCTGCCAGTACAGATGGATGAATACAAGCCACACTTTTAAGATTCATGATTGTATATCGTTTTACAAAAATATGTATCTTTTTTATATACCACTTTATAGTTTTGTACTGCTCTGTGCTTGTTGAGCACATTAAATATTGATAATAATAAATTTAAAAACCCATAAAGGTTTGTGATTGTGATAATATGTGGAAAAGTTCCAGCAGGTGTTGTCTTCTGGTAAAAACGTTACATCAAGAAAGTTAACAATAGCCATGATTATTTATTGTTAATAATGGAAGTGCATAAAGGTTCGGCCCTAAACAGTGAGAGCGAGTTTTATCCTCATCAGACACACATGGGATGATCTTGTCTGTTTTTCGATCAGTCTAGAGGGAATTTCACAGGCTGAATGCCAGATCTGATTGTTCTGCATGCTTGTGGAAATATTTTTCTTTATAACATCAGAAAAGGTAACCTTGCTAATTCAGATGAACGCACTTGCAAGCTAAAAAACGAAGCAACATGTTGACATTTTAAGAGTGACCTTTCTGATGCACCAAAACAGCAGAAAATCTGGTTTCTACCACCAACCAATGCAAAGGCTGGCGCGTCTTGCAACATAAAAACTGGGTGTGGTCTCAGGTGAAACTGACAACACAGGAATCAAGACTCTATCAGGTTTCAAAGCTTGATGGTTAAATCTGAAATAAAGCTTTAGACACATACAAGATTATATTTCGTTGCATGTTTCACCTTCCAATCAAACATTTCAAACATACATAATGTCTGATATGCTGGAATATTTTAAGGGAATGGTGGCAAATTTGTACTTTTAAGTCCGGACTTCTCTATCAATAAATTGAGGGAAATAAATGCCACCTGGTGGGGAAGCTAATAAACATTTATCATAAATCCCTTCATGACTAAAACAACAACACACAGTCAGATCCTACCAGGAATCAGTTTTAAATACACGTCGCCGTTTTTTGTAACTTATGTCACTGTAACTTTAAAACATCACAAAAGCACGTAGGGGAAAAACCTTTTCGTTTCTGACAAGAAGTGATTGAAGTTTTGGAATCCGTCAGAGAGTTTTGTAAAGTGCACACAAATCTGCTTGAACGATTCAATAAGTAGAATAAAATTAGCTGAGAGCTGATTTAGACGTTCATATCAAGGTTATTCTGGCACAGAAAGGATGTGATCTAACTTTCTCTCGTCTCCACCCATCCCTCGGCTTCTTACCGCGTCTGAGTCCGCCATAAACTTCACATCCGTCTACAAGGACGCGTAAAAAAAAAAAAAAAAAAAAAAATGTCACGGCTTTCAACAGACGAGCATTTAGAAAACTGTTTTGTTGTCATACCCCAGGGTGTAAAAATCTGCTGTTGGACCTGTCGTCACGTCACTGCGACAAACGTAACGAAGTGAAATACGCCGATGCCTAAGGATATACTTACTCGTGTTTTAATTACAGCCCAGTCCACTTCCACGCTGCAAACATTTGTGCCAAAGTCTGCGCATTCACACCATTATTTCATCGTTTTCCAACCAGTGTGAAAATGTCACCCTGTAGTTGAGGTGATGCACTCGTTTAGTCCCTCCCATCGGCCGAACATGGGACAGCATAGAGGGGTGGAAATGTGATGAGAGCCCTCTGCGTAAATCTTTAAAGAGCTGCTTTAGGGTGGGCTTGTCTGCTTGTTCACTAAAACGAAACTAACGCTGTTAGAGATCAGTTACTCGGGATGTTTGGCATTCTTGCAAGTGGAAACAAAATAGGAATGGGGGAGTTTCACTTTCCTCCCGTGACAATATCACACTCATATAGTGCAGAGAGCGAGTCCAGGACAGCCCGCAAGCATTGAAAACACATGCAAGAATGTGTGGCAGTGCACATACTAGAGCAACCACGTCATACGAATAAACACGTGACTTCCGGTACGGGCTCTTTCAAAATTAAGTTCAAAAATACATATAGTTTGTTTTTTTTCTTCACATTGATTCAACTGCAGTTCAGAACAAATGGCATCTAGACTTAAGGCAAATATACAAAATTACATAATCAGATCAGATCAATCCGATTATAGAGACAACTAATTTATCCTCACTTTTCATAAGGTGAAGTTTATTTTTTTTTAGTTTCCTGTAAAATAATTACAATTGTCCAGCCTTGACGTAACAAATACTTCTGGTCTCATTGTGAAGGTTTTCCTGTCATCCTGGGAAAGGATGTTCCTAATTTTGACAGTATTACAACACAGGCAAAAGTGGGGATCTATTTTGGTTTCATATGGGACTTTAAGGGCATGTCATGGTAAAATATGACTCAGAGATTCCTCAAAGTCATAGAAAGTTTTAAACGTAATAATTTGTCTTTAAAATCTTAACATCCAGATTATCTATGTGGGTCCTAAATTAGCATAAATAGTCATTTTAGCTGCCTTCTTTCAGTTCAAAAAGTATTTTGATGAGGTTTTGCTTATAAGCTAAACATGTCATTTTTTTGGTGGAACATTCAAAGTAAATTCTGGACATTTTTGATAATACAGAAAGATAATGTGGATTAGCAGTAATTAAGGTCAACTTTGCTATTAAAGGTACAAACCAAAAATTTGGGGTTAGAAAGGGTTTACATTTTACTGTCTCGCACATGATACAAAAACCCCTATTTCTCCTTATCACAAGGTAAAGAGGGGACAGATGGATGAAAAATGATTTTTGGCTATATATATACCTTTAAGTGAGCTGAAGGATATCACTTTGGCTACCACTATTACCTTGCAGCAAGAATGTCCTTGGTTCAAGTTGCAGCCTAGAGTTTGTCTGCATGAAATTTGCATGATTTCCTAGTGCATGTTTGGGTTCTTTCCATGTGCTCCGACTTTTTCCCAAAGTCCAAAAAATGACTATTTTAATCACTCTAAGATGAGTGTGGGTGTACTTTATTGCTCGCGTTGCCCTGTGATGAACTGGGAATGTGTCCAGGCTGTAACCCGGTACTTGCTGCAGTGATCACTGGAGATAGGCTGCCCCCTTGTGATCCTGCAAGGATAAAATGATATAGATGTTGGGTAGATGGATATATCTTTATGTTAAATGACAATAGTTAAAGAAAAAAACTTCAAATAGTAGGTGAACTATCGACACAAAGAAATCACCCAAGACATAAGGCAGAGACTTGTAGAGCTGCTCAAGTCTGGTTCATCCTTGGTAACAATTTTCAGATGCTTTAAGGTCAAGGAGTTTAAAAGACAATTCCACTGAATAATAAATACATCTCTGACCGATTCTTCCTCTCAGTATTGTGACATTTGTCCTGTATCCATTTATCTTAATGTAGTACAATTTCTCGCCACAAGATGGCGTTTTATCCCATTCGAGTTTTAACAATGTCGCTCGGACTTTAAAGGCTTATCCTAAGTAAAAAGCGCAAAAAAATAGGTTACAAATAGGTACTTAGAATCAAAACACTTTATTTTGGAATCATTTATTAAATACACAATTACAAATAATAGTACAAAACCCAAGTCTGGGAATTGCTACAGAATCTCTGGTTCAACCACCCAAATGATATAAATCAAACAAGCCTCAATGTGCTTTATTTGACATGTATGGCAACAATAAAAGTTACTTTCTTTAGTTCAGTGTTACATATAAAAATATTGACAAAAAAATGACCAATAAACACATAATATTATCATTTAATCCATCTGCCCTACAAAAGGTCATTAAAACAAGAAGGCAAATAAGTGTTTTATGATGGTTGCTCTGGGTTTTCTTAAGACAGTGAATAATTAGGCAACTTTTGCTCCTCACATATAAACAAAGCAGCTAAACCTCAGAGGGAGTCTCCTTTTACATACGTCTTTCCTCCAGTAAAATTAAATTTGCTTAGTCAAAAGCTTTAGACTTTTCTCCTGAAATGCCTAAAGCCTAAACTTTCTCAGTTTTGAAATGTCACGTCTTTCTCATAGACTCAAAAGTAATAAAGAAAACACAAACCATATTTTGAAGGATTTTCCTGAGCATTGTTATGATTTAGAACATAGATTTATTGAATCACCAAAAGAACATGCCAAAATTTAAAAGTAAATTAAACCCTCAGCTGCTTTGCAGATGATCAGTGTGATTTTTGACACAGATCTATCCAACCTGACCAAACCCTAAAAGGCTCGGACTTCACAAGCTGTGCTGCTAACTTACAGCATGAGGAAAAGAGAACCTTGTAAATAAATGCTCCAAGAGCAGCAATAATGGGGGTTTTTGGGGGTTTTTTAAGCAACTGGAACATATTTCTTGTTCTCTCCAGGAAATGGAAATTCTGGAGCTTGGTTGAAGTGCCCAGTAAGGAAGATCCCCACAGTGCCTACAGTGAAGAGGAAAATGGCAGCCCAGAAACACACCTTGTCGATCATCTTTCCTATCAGAACCCAGCTTTCAATTTCCTGTGAATAGAATAGAATAGAATAGAAACAGTATTTATTGTCCCAGAAGGGAAATTCAAGTTTAACAGCATAACACAGCAACAACCTTAATGGGTTTTATTAGAATTGTTTTTTTAATGCACTAACACAAAGTAGGACAAAACTGTGACGTTGTAAAGTAGAAGGAAAAAGGAACTTTGTTTAAAAAAGTTTATAGAAAACATGACTATTTATATTCAGCCTCCATTACTTTGACACCCATGAATAAAATCCAATCCACGATTGGTAAGTAGAGTTCTCCTGTGTGAGAGTTTGTTAGAGAAAACCAGAGAAAAAAAAGAAGCATAATGAAGACCAAGAAACTCAGCAGAAAGGTTAGAGGTAACATTTCTGCGACTACAGATCCCACCAAGATAAAATGAGTTTAGACCAACGCACAGTTGGTTTCATCTGTATGTTGAAACCAGAAAATTCCACTAAAATACATTGAAGGTTATAAGATGACAAAGATAGCTTAAGAAGTAAATAAACTTTTGGAAGGCACATCATATTTGTTTAAAACAGAACAAAATTAATCTGCAAACTTAAAATGCAATACTCACAGATCCAATGTCATTCTGCTGCCTTTTGCTTTCAGCAATGAAGTTGCAGGCGTCCACACACTGCTTAATCTCAGGTGCCGCCTGCGCTAGACTCTTGTACAAGTTTGCTGTGCTGCTGACATCTATATTATTTACTACAAAGATTGAGAGAATAACAGATAGGAGCAGAGTAACTCCACTAACAGAAGCAAATAATACTTTGGGGTCAACAGCATCAGCACAGGAGGAGGGATTCTTCTAATTGGAGTATATGGCAAACTTTATGAAACTTTATCAAATGAAAATCACTCTCACCAATTGATCGAGTGAGGCCATGTCTCTCTCTTTGTTTGTCGAACATCATTTCACTCCGAGGTTGTTTCAACACATATTCCTCTGCTCTCTGCATGAGGCCGAAAGAGCTGCGCCGCCTCTCCTTCAACCCGTTCATCTCTGCTGTCGCCTCACTGTCGTCCACCAGCGGGGACATGCCTAAGAAACGAGGCACCATTTCCAAGAACAGCTACAGGAGACAATTTGGACAATCTTTGTTAGCTCACAAAAACTATGTCTGTTTTTCAAAGCATGTCATTTCCCGCTGTGGGCTTACGTGCTTGACAGTGTGGGACATGATGTGAGTGCTGGGGCTGCGGAGAGAGTAGTTCAGCACCACAATCTGATTGGTTGCGATGAGAGTTGTGACACTCATGACAAAAATGAGGTACCTGAGACGGACATTAGAGATGATCTGTTTTGGATTAGAGTGTAAAACATAAGCAGCTGGAGTCAGAGGGAGACTACAGATGACTCACTTTCCAATCAGAGGGACAGAGAGCGATGTCTCAGGGACCTTTTGAGCAATCAGAAACAGGAAGACAGTCTGAGCCAGCAGCACAGAAATGGAGACAGTCAATTTTTGTCCTCCAGCTGGAAGGAAATGGCAAAAAAACCCGTCTAAAAATATAATCACTGGACAATAATAGCAACACATAGAGAGGGAAGCAACATTTTGGAATTTTTATTATTTTGCTGTCAAATTAATATGGAGAACACTAAAACTCACAAACGATTAATTAATATAATATAATACTATATAATCAGCCACTCCAGCTAAGAAAAGAAGGTAATGTAGAATAACTTTTGTGTCACTTAATTTAGGCATAATGAGATTAGCATCAAACATAATACAATCTCCATATTTACAACATTAAATATGTCCACATCTATTAAAACAACAAAAAACTAAATTAGATGAATGAGTTCTATTTTTGATATGATTCTCATGCACCCCCTTTCTAATGCTGCCCTGGACAACTACCCATACGACCCGCCAATTTTCTGTTCTTTTATTGTTTCTAAGGGCTGTCAATAATAGGAATTTGCACTGGCCTTGAGCAGGAAGGAAGTAGGCCAGTACAACCAGCGAGGAGATGAGAGAGCAGGGCAGGATGATGTTGATGATATAGAACAGGGGCTTCCTCTGAATGACCAGGTTGAACACAATCTCCTGATATTCCAGGTCGTCGGGGGAATACCTCGAGTTGATCATCTTCCTGGCAGGTCGGTGGACAATGGCCCACTCACCGTTCTCTGTTACGGGGACACATAAACAGTCGGCGTAAACCTGAAGAGTTTATTCGTGCTTGACAGTAAACTCTTCAATTCTGTCACTATTAGAATAGTGACAGAATGGATTTTGTGTACCTGTAAAAGCAGCTGGGTCAATATGCACCCATTCAACTATTTTATCCTCTTCAGTAGCCAAGATCAAGTCCAGCTCGTTGTAACTGTAAGTTTGGGATCTTGTTTGGGTTTTCGACAAGAGAAAAGAGAAGAAAGACAGTTATGATGCAGCGGGAGACCTGCATACTGTGTTTTATTTTGTTTTATTTTATTACCTGAATACCAGTGTGCAGTTTTGATAGTCAAATGGGAAGTAAGTAATTTCAATTGCACAGGTGCTACGATAGATAGCAGGAGGCAACCAATACATCGACCCATCATGGGTGATCAGGACATTTGCGTAGTAAGCCACATCAAACTGGCCATCAATGCTGCACAAGAAGAAGAGAAATTGGAAACAATGCTGACCTGAGGCTGCATTCTTGCTCTGGAGCAGGAAAAAATATGCAGTATTTGACACATTTTTGTGAAGCCCTCACTTGTTTTCAAGGACTATGTCAGGAAGCCAAACCGTGTTGTATGGGACCCGGATAACTTGAATGCCGTGATAATTGCTCTGGTTCCAGGCAAGGCGATAATCAGACCATTGCTGATGATGACATTTGAGAGAAAGGTCACCAATGACGTTAAAATACAGACATGGCTGGAGTTAAACAAGAAAAAATGAGAGACATATTGCTTCCGGTAACTCAAACTACAAATGAAAAGAGAATAAACTTACAATTTCAATCCATACATTGGTTGTTAGAGTCTCTTCCTTTTCATTCTGAAAATTCGGGGGAGCAGAAAAAGAAAAGCATTGAACATCTGTTGTCTTTAAATAGGACCAATACTGTGCTAAGAAGCTAATCAGAGAGGTAAATCTTGTAAAACTATTTGCTTTCACAATTTGTTATGTCTTAGCTTGATTTTGGAACAACACGAAGTAGTGAATACAGGAAAGACACACTGAAGGTTTTAACTCTTTTAGTTTCCTGTAAAGTCCCCGTCTTGCTGCAGCGACAAATGGTTTCTAACAGGCATTGCTAAATGTCAAAAGCTCAGTCAAATTAGATGGAGAGCATTTGTGGACACAATTTCAAGGCTTGCAACAAATTTTCAACAGAATTTAGATCTGAACTTTGACTGGGCAAAAACATGACCAAACATACTCCCAAAATGTTCACGAAGTTGTTTGCTCACTAATGTTTTCCAAGAAACTTCACGAGAACAGGAGTATTTGTTGTCCTGGCGAAGCAGTTGACTTGATTTTATGTGAATATGAAAGCACACTTTTTAGATTTCTTTTACAAAAATCTAACCTTATGTTGATCTTTCACATAAAACTTCATTCAAGTACATTGAGGTCTGTGGCTGGAAAGTGGAAGTCTTTTTGCAATGGAGTTTGCTCTTATCTTTTATTTGTGTTGTTTTTCTTTTTTCAACAAATGACAGCTTGCAGCTCTTACCAGTGAGATAAGGTTCGTCAGCGTCAGCTTGATCGTAACCTGCACTTTCTCCTTAGGTTCAACGGCTGGACGAATGTTCTTGTTGTAGTTTTTGAACAAGTCGTAGATCAGCTCGGACTCCTCATTACACATCACTGTGGGAATGAAACACAGGATGTAAGAGAGACACCAGGAGAATTTTCTGCAACGATCACCACATATTTAATAAACATAAAATCAATCTGCTAAATTTAATTTAGAACTTTAGCCTTACTGTACATCTGTCTTCCAAGTGTTTGATGCCATATGCACAAACATATAATTTCTACTATACCAAGCAGCCCTAAATCTTCACTTTAAATCAGGCTTGGCTCATAAACACCAGAATTAGTTTTCACGTTCTGCAATAAAAGGTCAAAGTTACACACTACAAAACATGGAATCATGTTCTCCCTTATGAGCCGGCAGCCTGGCTGGTCCTGCCAGGTGCAAATATTTAATCTACCCCTGGGACAGTTTGCATAGCTGCCGCTCTGTAATGACAGCGTTGACAGCTGTTTAATTTTTATTTTAATCATTAAATACAGTTGAGCTTCATATAAGACGCATTCAGAGACAAACAAAATCAAAGTGTGAAAATATGAATATCTAAGTGCAACAGTCTTTGAGCTCCTCTAAATAAAAATAAAAAAACAAGTTAAAGAACAGAAATCTGTGAATTCGGTTTGATCTGCAGTAATAAAAATAACATTGCACTGCATATCTGTTTGAAACAATGCTGTTGACTTCAGTGCAGGGCTATTTGAGCCGAACAGTATGTACTTATCTTCTAAATACAGCTCACTCAATCAACTCAAGTGCATACAAGGTTTAGTCAGTATTTAATGTCAGCGCATTGACCTCTCTTCACTTCCTGCAGCTGATACCTAAATCATCGTGAAGACAAGCGTAGAGAAAAGAAATCGTACAGAGGATGGCAGAAGGGTGCATCAAAACTTTGACAAACAAAACCTTGCAATAGGATCTATTATACCGTGTGACACGAAGGCCGACAGCATCTTGTGTCAGAGCAACATGACCGTACAGGTAAATATTACAACATCGCTGTTTCAGCTTTGTAAATAACTGACTTGTGCCGAGCTGATCACTGGCAAATAGCACAAAAACATACATTCAGGTCAATGACAATGTATAAAAATGTATTTACAACGCATGATGCAACTCTCATCAGGTTAAAAAGTGCAACCCAAAATTCGGAAATACAAAACAAACAAAAAAATGAATTGCTCATTCTTATCTGTATCTTCCCTGCTTTGATTTGTCATCCTCATTTAGGAGTATATCTTTAAAAGATTAAAGGAGTTATTTATTATTTCAGTAAAGATATATTTAGATGTGTGACATTGCTGGCTTCACCTCTGATGTGCAACTTTTTAGAGCAGTTCCAAAATCTCAACCAGTTTTCTAAAATATTTGGGACATATTTCAGAAAATCCATTCTTTAAACTCTAGTGCGCATGAACACACCAGATGTGACCTTTCACATGAAAACTGCTTTCTTCCCAAGGTCTAACAAAAGAGCTGATAGCTCAAAAGGCTGTTCACTGATTCAGATTTCTTTCTTACTAAACTTCCCCCAACAGAACATCATGTCTTATGCAGGAAATACATCCGGAGTGCAATAGTGCATTTCTTCAGTTAATGCTAATCAAATAATGTGTTTAATACATATTGACTGGGTCATGCTGAAGTGAAGGGATACAGAGACAGGACAGATTTCTGGACTCCAGTCTCATGAAGTATTATAAAGAACATTATGAAGAATATAACAGGTTCAAAAGCTGGCTGCTGTGTCCAGTAGCACTGACCAGCATCCAGATGCAGCTGGTTTTGATATAACATCATTGGGCTGTATTTCTGTTTTGTTTTGCTTTTTATATTTATGAGTGTCAAATATGGAATAGAAATAAAGCATGAGAAATCCTTTCTGTAGACTTCTGAAAGACCATTTGTTTTTGTTTTATTAATCTGTATTTAGAAAAATAAAATCCACTGAGATAAAGAACTCTTTCACAAGGTTGACCTGGGCAAGAATGCAGCAGCACACGTCAGGTAAGACACGACCAGAAAACAGAAATAACAGAAATAGGCATTCAAAATATAGAAATGGCAACAATTTGACAACAAAGGGCAGTAGTTGTGACAATACTAATTTTAAAACAGTGGCAATTTAATATTTAAAACAGATATCTGTGGTCAGTAAATGTTTGATAAAGTGAACTTTAATTATCTTTAATTATTTTGCGAATATGATGCTTTTTAAAATGTATTAATAAAACATTACTTACAGTTTACAAAATCTATATTATCATCCTCATTTTATCTTGTGTTTCAGATCATTTTAAGTAGGCCTTACTGTGATTTAAAATAAAACTTATAATTTATTACATTAACAATTAGTTCTATGTTAGTTTTCATATATTCCTCAACTGAAAAGGACTCATCTTAGTGATAAGTAAATCCAAATCTGAAAATTATACAGACAGTTCTTGTTGTATTTAAAAAATTAATAAAGAGCGTCAGAAAAAAATCTAGTGGATTATGAAACTGTATATTCAGATAGTTTGATGTATAATGTTTCTGCTGTTTTGTCACACCCAGACATTTTAAATAGATAAGTAAACAGAAAAAGCAGGCTCAATAATGATTTCTTTGATTAAGAGAAAAAATCCAAACCAACCATAAATAGTTTCCCAGGTTACAGTTATTATATCTTTACCAGATATCAGTGTTAAACTGTAGGATTTTCTTCCAAAGAGCAGAATTCATGTTTCCATCAATTATAACAAACCATCGTCACAATAACTCCACCATGTTGATCTGTCATTATAATGTCCTTTTCCTGAAGTGCTTTTAGTTTTGCATCTGATGCAAAATGAAATTTTGAAAAAGTTTCCCTTTTATCCTGTCAATCCAAATACTCTTTTCCAAAACATCTTTAAAATAATAAAAAAAAAATGTTTAGCAAACACAAGTGAAGTATTTGTGTTTTTTTGGTCAGCATTTGTTTTCTTTTAAGTTTTCCCATGGATGCAGTTTTTGTCCATATTTCTTATTGATGAACTCTGACCTTAACTGACACAAGTGAGGTCGGAGATGCTTCAGATGTCGTTCTGGGTTCTTTTATAACCTCCTGGATGAGTTGTAGTATGTAATTCTGATAGGCTGGACACTTCCAGGAAGATTTTGATCCATAATTTCCATTTGTGGCTCTCATTGTAGATTTGAACATGGTTTAATAACTCTTCCAGACGGACAGACTTTAGATTTTGACATGATGTGTTGTTTTCTTTTAGCCTATTTCATGTTGCCAAAGAAATTCTTTTAATTTTTTTTGACTAGAAACTTTACATCAGACAATACTTACTTGTGAAAATTAGCCAAGCTTTAAAAAACATAATGTGGTTAACCGCAGTAAATTCACTATTTAACAAGAAGACTCAAACTTTTCACAAGGGGCCAGGATAACTCAGGTAATTATTAACCTTTAACTAAAAGTAGAATTTTAAAACTGCTTTTGTATTTGCCCTAGTTATCGTCTGACCATAATTTATAAAAATAAAAAAACTGACAGATCAACAATTCTAACATTCCTATTTGTACAAGGTAAAAAAAAAAACCCACAAAGCATAATTCAATGAAAAACATCCCTTTGAATCATAACCTATGTTGGGATCCTGTATGTTGAGGCCTTGACTGTTTTCAGCACGATAAGTTGTGTGTTGCTGTCAGTAGGATCAAAGATCCTGCACAACCACCTCACCACTGGCCCCACACGCTTTACATGTCTTAATTCAATATCAGGATTGTTCAAAAATAAAGAATAATAACAATCCTTCATTTTGGTAATGTTCCCACACATCTATTACAGGTGTATCTCTTTCCCCTTTCCCTACTCTCACATTATTCCTACTATCATGTTTTTCATTTAAACTGTATAAACAAATTAAAAATTATACTTAAAAAGACCCTTTGGAGATTAAATTCAGTTTTAAAAACAAAAACCGGTAAAAGTCCTAGTAAGCGTAACAAAAACTGCATTCTTACCAAATTCCATCTCATTTTGTTTCGTCTTATGGGTTGTAAATGGTTAACATGACTTACTTCTTGACCACAGAACATTTTCTACACATAATGAATCGCTAAACGGAAGACCTTTAGAGTTGCTCATCCTTGAACACTGATCGTCTGTCCACATATAGCATCATAAGTGCACAGCATGCCAGTCACTGAAGATCAACCAAAAGTTTGCAAACACACCACTTACCCAGGCTCGTTAGAGTCCCTAGAGCAGTTAGAAATACGAAAAATATCCCTAAACAGCGCAGAGCCATTATGTCCCCCGGAGCCCTCTAATGCATTCCACTTGACTATGTTTAAATATAAAGTGTGAGGAGGAGAAAGACTGTGAGAGTAAAGACCGAAGGGGAAGAGCCTTAAATCCCCCCTATCAAACACCCTGACTGTTGTCCAGCCCCGCTGTCGGTCTATCCGAGGCTCGGGTTTCACAGCAGCTGGAGGCACTAAACCAGGACTTCAAGTCACACTCCAGTCATCCACAATAATCATCATCAAGATCATTTAACAACTACAGCAATGCAACCCGTCCATCCTGTGTGGTTTAGTTTCTGAAACTGCTTCCTGTCGATATGCATATGTCCAATTTTATTGGCGGCGTGGATTTGTTTTTAGCTGTTTTTGAGTGGAACTAACGAAAAGGCACGGATCCACAGACCCCCATTGGGGTCGCAAGGAGAACAGGTGACTGGATGTGTGGGCCTGGCCCCCTCCCGTCGACCCCCCTCTGCTATGAATGCTGGGTATTAATACATACTGCAGACTCATACCGCTTCCACTGCAGGAGTCCTGCAGCAAGACAGAGACTGTGGATTACCAGTATTAATAGGAGACACTGCATAGAAAAATCAATAAAACACCGGGGACCGAGTCTCTGATCTGCATCAAGATAAGTCAGCTAACTTTTATGTTTTCTGCAGCTCACTTCAAGATGGCAGTCAAAATATAACTGACATACTTTACTGTTATAATTTTTGCTGTGAGTAACAAAGATTATGTCTTTATTCAGGGCGAAGGGTGACAGTGGGAATCTGGAATGTGCCATGTGAGTTGCTCAGAATGTGACGTACTTCTAAATATACAGCAAGGAAAACAGAGATGGGCTTCTTTACAGTAACTAGAATTTAGAGAGGGTGTCAGTGTCTCACTTACAACTCAGACGCAGGTCTAGAGCAGTCCAACTTCAAGTTTAGAAAACACTTATGTTTACATCCAGGAAAATATCAAAAAAGTACAAAATAAGTTTTCAGTGAGGGTCTTCGACTAAAGCCGTGTATATCTCTTACTGAACTGCCTTTCATAAACCACACAAAGGGGTTTAGAAGCCAATAAAACCACTGAGGTATGACACACAGACAGGAAAAAACCCCATTATACAACAAAAAAAGGGTTGCATATTTTTAGGACAAAAAGGAAATGACAAAAATTACTCAACGCTTTAGTATAAACACTTTAGAGAAATAAATCTACAAAAGAATAATGAGACACTGATTCAGATACAGAATCAAAATTCAAACAACATTTTGGTTTTCATATTTTGTTACTTTCAATAAATTAGTAATTTTGCAGCTGATCTCTGCACATTTCTCCCACAAGAGCTAGCAAATAAAGTAAAGTACACGGTACAGGTGGCAGCAGCCTCTTTTTCCCTATCAGTGCGTCAAAGATTGTAGAGGAAAACCCAGAATTGAAGGGCCATTAAAATGTTGTGCCTATTAAACAATTTTGCAAGCCGCTCACTTGAAAATAAGTCACAATTTGGTGGCTACTTTCCTTTCCAATTCCAGTGAAAACTACACACTAATCAGACTAGTTTTTCTCACTTTGTTTCTTCACTTCCAACCCAGCTTTTGTTAGATAAACAACGATTTGCAGTCTGTGAAATGGTGCTGTTGTTTATTTAAGGTTGTTAAACACGAAACCCGATACGTCAGGGAATATGCTCTGAATTATAAAAGGCTGCACTGAGTCAAGATTTGCAGAACCACCTCTCTACAAGCTACAGCATGTCTCTACAAGCTTTGAACATCTACAGCCCCCATATTTTGCCCATTCCTCTTTGTAAGACACCTAAAGGTCAGTCATATTGCATGCAACCCTAACCCTACAATTCAGCGGTGTCTAACAGGGCAACACAGATGGATAACACCAGAAACAACCATGCCCACACACATACTCCCTCCTAAGGACAATTCAGAGAAGCCAGTTAACCTAACATTCATATTTTCTTTTATTTGACTGTTGGAGGAAGCTACGATACCCTGGAGAACCCACAAATGTACAGAGAAAACATGCAGAACGGCCGCCATAGGCGAGAGTCAAACAAGGAACTATATTGCTACAAAGGCAACAGTGTTAACTGCCCAGCATTTATTTCCTCACCAATAAATCCAAATAAAATACATTAACGTTTTGAAATGAGTCAAACGTGAACACTTTTTTTTAGTGAGAATAATAATTGTTTCAAGACAACATGTAATAGTTTCCAACTCTATGCATGCATGACCTAACTAAAGTAGTTATGTGGCTACTGAGGGTAATTTGTAGCTTCACGTGTTAGATAAGGGCTTTATTGCAAAGAGAAGAACAGATAGGCAGACCTCAGTTGTAAATATTTGGATCTATTCATTTTTTTATAATGTGTCAGTGAACACACCAGTGAAGGTTCTGCTCACCAACCTCTTCAAAAGAGCCTCTTCGGTTTAAGTTTACACTTGCAGAGGCATCACAATGGTGGTGAAGTAATGATGTGAAGCCAAATACCTGCAGCTGGTGAATGAGTCCCTTCATCCCCTTTTTATCAGATAGTGCCTATTTCAGATCAGATCATCCACTGGCTCAACTGAATGAAAGGCCTGTGTCCAGCGGCCCCCACTCCAACAGTCTCATAATGGATGGCCCTGCTTTCACTTTTTTTTTTTTCCCGCTCCTTTGCTGGAAAAGGCCATTGTTAAGCCCTTCTTCATGAGAGGACACGTGCTGCAGCTTGAGTGTGGAGTTCAATGTCTGTTTAGCTCCCTTTGGACAGCACTGACTGAACCATTGGAGGCAATAATCAGGCAATTTATGAGCCACATTAGTCAGTTTACGGACATGATTTATAAATCTTAGACTTTAGCTAAAGGAAATTGCATTGTGGTACAAAGGTCAAACTTTAATTTAAAACAAATTTAAGATAAGTGCGTTATTCCTTCTGTGTTTTGTGGAGCTTTATTTTTAAAATTTGAGCAGTTTTATGCACTTTTGTAACCTACGCTGACATGACCTTAATACATAATTTAACTATTCATCTTGTATTTGCATAAACTAAGAGGCTTTGGAGCTTTGCTTGTGTGTGTTAGGGTCATTGTGGCCCTCCCTGTGGCGTGTGTAAATTAGTTTTGATGTGGCAAGGGAGAAAAAGGAGTGGAGGAGAGGGAGAAAGGGGGAGGGAGCGTAGTGGTGGGAGGAGAAGTGAAGGAGCAAGCATTTCTCTGCTCACCAGGAATATAGCGCATACAGAGAAGATGAATCCGGAAGAGAGAGGTCACTGTCGGATAAGCTGAGTTGGCTGTACTTTATCAGCTACAGGCTGCTCCCGGCTGATCTCTGGACTCTCAGATTGAGCAACTCACCAGGAGACTGGCAAGCTGAATAATGATAAAAAAGGGAAAACAACAGAAGGGAAAACAGCAGCTTAAAGATGCAGGAATAACTAACAGCAACATGGATACAGGTTTTGGAAATGCAATGACTGAGAAATGTTTTCTTTTGAAGTTTTGAGGAAGAGCATGATAGGTTTCAGAGGACAGGAGGGGGGTCAGAGGACGGGGTCCGGTGACAGCCAGTGAAAGGGCCCAAGTCCTCATGTGAAACACGGAGGAATTGAAAGGTAAAGGGCAGAGAAAAAGCAACAGAGGCAGACTGGCGGGCTGCAGACTGAACGTCAGGATGGGTGTGAAGCGCAAGGCGGCCGCTGCTATCGTGGTCCTGCTGCTGTGTCTTGGATCACTGTGGCTGCGTGAGTATTTCTCTGAGTGTGCAGTGCTAGTCGGCTACGATTAGTTTTATTTTCTCCGCTCTGTTTGGAATGCATTTGCCTCAGACTGAATCACATGCTGCAGACTCAGGAACACTGGTCATATTTCATGAATATGGATCAGTAAGATATGTACCTTTAAGCTTAATTCTGAGGTGTTGGACTTTCATAAACTGTCAGATTTCTAACTTACAGAAGAATGTTTTTCTTTTACCACTACAAAAGGTTTCTTTTTTATTAGAAACCTTCTTAAGATGTTTCTAATATAAAAGAAAAATAACGAGCAGATAACAAATGTGTGGTGTAATAACTCCAGGAAGGTCTAAACTGAGACCATGTGATATCTGCTCCAGTACGGATTGAGAGCTGATCCTGGTTTTTAGATGGAGCTGAAAGCACTTTCATCTTACCCCAACTAAAAAGGTTCTGCGGTCCAAAAATGACCTAAAAATTTTTCTTTTTTATTTACTTTGAAAGGTTTTCATGTCCTATGAGCACGTCTTTCACTTAAACTGAATCATACTGATAACTGTGCTTGGAGACATCAGACTCAAAATTTATATAGCAGACCAACTGAATATATATAAGTAATATATGTCCTATTATATAATATCCTAATTTCAGTATATCTCATGAATATTATTCTGTGGCAGATTTTGCTACCCCATATTTCAGGATGTAAAGAATATTAAATTTATGACTTAATTCAACAAGCAGCATGAATGCAAGAGACATCAGGTAAGCTCACTGGGTTAAATCCAGAGTACATTATAAAAATATTCATAGCCTTTAAACCATTTCATAGTTCACATTTGAATATCTATTGCAAATAAAATCTAAAACTTGTAGCCTTTTGTTTAGAGAATAGCTTCTTTGAATACTTTGTATAATCTGGGGAAAACTATTAACCTTCTTTTGCAGCAACAGTAACATTTATGTGAGGCCTATTGTATTTTCACCCTACTGGAGCTTGTGGTTTAGATAAGAATGAAGCGCTCCTCCATTTTCAGGGTTTCGAATGTCTTTGCTAACATCCAAACGCTGAGCCAGAAACGCTGGTTCCCATACTCCCTGTGAGAAACTCTGTGATAACCCAAGTAGAGACGGCAGTGACTCTCTGTCTGATTAAAACAGATCAAACTGAGCAGAATTTGATTCTTGTGAGAATTAATAAAGTTCTGTTTGAGTGGAAAATCACAGATTTCTGTTTGTCATATCTGGAAACTCCTTTTTTTAAAAATTTCAATTTATACAATTATCAAGTGTTTTAAGTCAAAACCTTTTAGAAAAACTATTTGATGCAACTGCAGATGCATGTCTTTTGAACTATGTCTTTATTAGTTTTGTATATGTATTGACAAACAGTTTTTCTCTATTCTGCTTTGGTCATTGGATGGAGAGTCGTTAGGCATAATTTTTTAAGTCCTTCCACAGATTCTCAATAGAATTCGAACACATAAATATCTGGTGTCATATTTAACTGCTACCGCAGTCTTGTCAGAGTCTTGTGCAGCCTCCAAAACCAGGAATGCTTTGGTTTACCTCTATCCACCAACACAGCTACAATTCGACTCTAACCAACTTTCCTGGTGAAGAAAAGCATCCTGTCATCGTGATGCTGCATGACGATATGTACAGGGTCACCGGGAGTGTTTCCTTCCCTCCATTTACACAATTTTGCATATCATCCAAAAATGTAAATGCTGGTCTGAGTTGACCAGAGAATCTTCCTTCACGTCTTTGCTGTGTCCCCTACACTGATTGTGACAAATTGAAAGTAGGACTTATTGTGACTTTGTTCTTGCCAATCTTCTTCAAAGTCTGGATTGATGAGTAACAACTAATATTTGTACAGTTGACAGATTTTCCTACCTCACCAGTTCATCTTTTGAATTTCTCCTTGGCTTTGAAAGGCAATTGATTGCATTATTTATAGGTGTCAATAAGGTGAATTAACACAAATACACCCTGGGGGCTGCACAGGGGCGCAGTTGGTAGCACTGTTCCCGGCCCGGCGTCTTTCTGCATGGAGTTTGCAGGTTGTCCCTGTGCATGCATGGGTTCTCTCTGGGTACTCCGGCTTCCTCCCACAGTCCAAAAACATGACTGTTAGGTAAATTGGTCTCTCTAAATTCTCTCTAGGTGTGTGTGTGCATGGTTGTGTGTCCTGTCTGTCTCTGTGTTGCCCTGTGACAGACTGGCGACCTGTCCAGGGTGACCCTGCCTCTAGCCCAGAACGTTAGCTGGAGATAGACACCAGCAGCCCTCCTGACCCCTGTTATTTAGGGACAAGGGTGTTAGAAAATGGATGGATGGATGGACACACCACAATTTTCTCTTTCATCACAACCATGCTGCACTTTGGACTATCATATAAAATCCCCATAGAATAAATTGAAAATGCTCTGGGACAAAATAATTAAAATGTTTAAGAGTCTTTGATGCATTTGCAATGCACTGTATGTGATTAGAAAGCTCATTTTTGCACACTGTTTGGTAAATCCTTGTCTAACTTTAAATCATCAGAAATGTTTGAAAGCTTAATGTTTGTTCCTTAATCTGTTTCCTGGTAATAGGATTACCGATCGGCAAAACTGCAGCACATGAGAACAAAAGTAGGCTAACATCAAGCAATTGAAGGCAATTAGAGGTATTACCACAGCGGCAGGATTTAATAAATTATAGCACTGCCCATTGATCAGCTTTTCGCCCCCTTAGCACACTCTAGACTCTCTCTTTTTGTTGATCTTACCTGTAGCATGCAGCTTTTTTTTTTTTTTTGGATGAACTAATCCTTAAAAAAACAATCATAAAATTATCAAAACAAAAGCAGCTATTGTGCTTTTTATTTTGCTCATTGAAGGCTTCAAACAAGAAGCCTTCAATGTTTGAATGCTTCTTCAAACATTGACAAAATACTACACCATCACAACTGTCAATTTTGAAGAGATCATGGCCAATATTGTATGACATGTTCATGTTTTTCTAATGTCTCACCACAGAGGGAGGTTTGGACTATCACTGGGATTCCTGTTTAAAAGGTTACAATCAGGTTAACAAGGTAAAATTACACAAAGGCTGTGCAGAAATGACTCAACTGCTAACCAAACCTGGGTTTGTGTTGGGAAACACTACCCAGTGTGTGATTCACACTATCACACTAGCAGTGAATCAAAAATCACATGAGCTTTTTCTTTCTTTGTCCCCTGTTGATTAACCCTTGACCTCACCACACACCCCCAGCCCCCACTGCAGAATCAGCCTCACCAGCTGTCCAACAGCAGCGAGGCAGATGAGACACAGGGCCCGCCTGTTCTCGCTCTGTGCCCTGGCCAGAACTTCCAGGTGTCAGTGTTGGTCTCCCACCTGCTGGCTGCTCGGGCTTACACCTCGGATGTGCTGCTGCAGCCATATCTGTCCAGCTGGGACGAGCTTGTAAAGTAAGAGCATCAATTAAAGCTTTATCACAGACACAAATAAATTAGCTTGAAAAGTACTCATATCTCTTGAAATTTTCACAATTAGTCATGTTACAACCTCAAACTTCAGTCTATTTTAATGGGATTTTATGATACAGTAACAAACACTTACATCATTCTAACTTTTACTTTAATTTTTAACAATTTTAGACCAGACATAACTGTGCAACTGCTTTGTCTGTCTTTTAACTAAAATACTAATAAAAAATGCTTAGAAATGTTTGGTTTTTAGGGACATAAAGCATTAACTAGATAACATCAATAAGGTGCTGTACATATGAACCCACTTCCGGCACTGGAAGAGGATTATTTCTGTTCTTTGTCTCTGTCCCAGGTTCATGGAGTCTCTGGGCCCTATGGTTAGTTTAATATCACAGGAGATAGAGACTAAAACTGCTATAATCCGCCAACTGGCCCTGCTTTCTGAGAAGAGCCCAGAAGCAGAGCTTGTCCCAGACATGCACTCAGGAAATGCTGCAAACTCACAAACTGTGGTGAAAAAGTTTGCTGGGGATTCGCAGGGGGCCTACCACTCCGTGCGCTCAATGATTTGGACTGAGCTGAATCGAGGCACAGTTGATTTCCACCACCAGACAGACTCAGGATGCCGGACCCTTCTGCGACTCCATCGAGCTCTGCTCTGGTTGAAACTCTTCCTGCAGAAGCTTGCAGAGACGCCGACGGCCGGACGGCTCAGGAGTCCCTCTGATCTGTGTCGGGAGGCGTACCAGAACACCCTCTCTCACCACCACACTTGGTTTGTCCGGAGGGCGGCTGAGTTGGCCTTCATCGCCCTGCCGGAGCGAGGATTTTTCTTCAGGCTGGTGTGTGTGCACAACCAGGAGGAGCTGAGCGTGGTGTTAACCAGAGTAGTTAATGCCATTGGAGAAATCTATGACAGGACACAGAAGGCACTGGAGGAAAATGGCATGCTGGACTTACCTTGACGATGTGAATCATCTTTTTGTCTTTGAAATCGCTATTAAACTTTCAATTTCAATCAAGAAAGAAGTAAACCTTTCAAAACCAGCAGGGCAGACTATTACTGAAGTCAAAAAATAAACAGTCTGAGCTTATCATCGAATTACCTTAGAGATAATTCGACTCATTTAACCGGGTGAAAACGTCATTATAAAAGCATCTGCGTAACGCATTTCCCAAAGGAAGCAGTGTTTTGTGACAGATTAATGGCTCTTGTTTTTGTATTTTCCTTTGCCTGTTGTGGCACTTTTCTATGGATTAGATAATAACTGCCTGATTAAGTGTGAAGAATTTCATGCTCATTGATTTTGTATGCAGATGCCAACAAATTACCGCAGCACCAGCCTCCCATGATGCGAGGTCTCATGTGAAACTATACGTGCTGAACAAGGGGTGGCATGCTGCATTTCAGAGTAAATGTGCCAACATGACAGACAATAAAAATATTTTCTGTCATATTTAGAAAAAATAAGATTTAGTTAGACAAGAAAAACGTACTTGGCAGTTTAAAAAAAAAAAAATGCTGCAAGAAGACAAAATATGCAACTGTATATATTAATCCAGGTCTGGAAAGAAATGTTTTCCTTCATTCATTCCTTTCTTCTTTCCTGTATGTTTTTTGCCCTTTCAGGTTAGAAGAGGTTACAACGTGTTAAATGTAGGAACATTGTCATCAGAGTCTGGAAAAGTATGACATTTTTACCTCGACATGCTGATCACCGTTGTTATGTGATCATTCATCCAGCAGAGGCTCCAGTGCTCTACTCTGGAGTAATCTTTCTATTCCAACAGCTTTGCGGCTAAAATCCACTGACAGACTTTTACAAAATAAGATCCTGGTATAGACCAGAGAAAAAATAAATAAATAAAAAAAATAGGCTTTATGCATTCAGCTTTCTTAAAGAAAATGTCTTGCAACTAACATTCACTGGTTTACGTCCTACTGTGTTAAAACCCTATAATGCTTCATAATCCTGGCCACCTGCTTTTCCTTGCATTACTCTCTTTCTTAGGAGGAGAGAAAAGAAAGGAGGGATAAAGATATAGCTTGAAACCGTGGAAGAGAGCTGAAGCCATTCTTTATAACAGCTTTTACATAAAAAAATGTGTTAGCTGTTTTTATTATGATTCTATATCAGATTATATGTCTACGTTTAAGCAGTTTTTTGTTAAAAAAATACCACCAAAGAGTGAATTTTGACTTTCACAATAACTTAGTTTAAAAAGTGTATCCCCCCCTACTACCACTCATTCTATTTCATAGCATCAAAAGGCGGAAACAAAACTCCTACTATTTATGATTAGCTCCAAATTTCAGGCGATCGTTTTGAATTTTTTAAAGGGGGGTTCTGTTAAAATATTTTAGGCAGTCCATATCTTATCTGCAGTTTATTGTCCTCTTGGTATCTTTAGCTTAGCATAGATCCAGATTGGTTGGAGCAACAAGCGGAAGCTAACGGCTAGCTAGTCCAAGAGCAGCCAAGACCAAAGACTTAAAACAACTGTAATCTTAGAAATGTCCCAGTTTTTTCCTTTTAAGGTCCTTTTATAAACCTTTAAACTGTTGCTATGTTTGAATTGGATAGTTATTTACATAAAACTTGATATTTATTTACACTAGAAAAGGAGGTAAGAGTCGGTGCATCACTAATAATCTTCCTGTAGGAAACAAACATATATTAAGAAAGATACATGTGGGGCATTGTGGATCGTTATTGGCTGATTTAAAAGTAAAGCGGAATATTTCAGGTTTAGGTAAACTTCTGCCTCCTACCTTTATTTCCTTTCAAAGCAAACATCAATTTCTGTGTCAATAATACCTAATGTAAACATGAGGACTGAATAAAGGTGCAACTACTATGATGTTTTTGGTTCTGATCACTCTCAAACTTGGTGTTGCACTCAGTGTCCAGTGTAAACTAATCTGAAAATAAACTAAATGAAGAGTAGGACTAGTTAGCATGAATCGACAATTTGACTGTCACATGAAAAATTGTGAACTACTACTTCAAAACAACTCTAATCTAAAAAATGACAGCAGTTTATGCAAACACTTTTTGAAACTTTATACTTGTCACATTTGTGTGGATTTGCTATGGACCACTGAGATTATTTTGAGTGAGATTACAGAATATATTTACAAAAAGACACATGTGACACTTCCTGACTCCTTCTTTTTCTCTTGAAAGTATAATATGTTGTTACAATATCACAATCATCGGATTATGCCACAAAATAATCCAAACACTTTCGTACACATGAAGCTAAGATGCAAGAAGCAAAACCAAGTCCGAGTTCCCTTAAATTACATTTATTTATTTTTTGTCTTGACTTAAACATGAGCAAAAATAGACATAAGGTAAAAGCCAAAAATATGGATCCAGGATTATTTATTTATTTATTTTTTCATAAATGTATATTTTAGGACAATTCTTTGAACCACAATCATAGCAACAGTGCAACTTTAAGAAGGTAGGTGTGGGTGATGATATTTCTCGTATTTATTTGATTCACTGTTTGAATCAGGAATTTCTCTTTAACACTTCACACTGTGCAGCTTTGCAGTTTCTGAAAGTGCTTTGAGGGTTAAAGTCCTGTTAGAACTTTGATTGCAAGCTTTAAAAGCTATTATTTTTAAAAAATATTAATTAAACAGAAAAAGACAGACTCAAACGATGGTAAAAACATTAAACCATAATGCAAGTCTAAACAAATTTCTGGCATCTTGCCTTTTGCTGAACTAAATTATGAAACCTCTTCATGTAGCTTTCATTACACAATACAGTTCAAACCTTACATTCTCGTCTCGTTACAGCAAAAATACTCGTTCATTCACGAAGCATTTTATTATTCACTTTTTTTTATATTGGCTGCATATGCGCACAAACGTGGTCCTTCTTTCCCTCTTGCTCTTGAATGTACCGAATGTTGCCTTTGCTCTAAACAAGCACACATTTGCACAGGAGATAAATATATATTGCTCTTTGATAACATCTCCAAATTAGCACAAGAAAAAATAAAGGGATAAATTGAGATAGCAGGAAAGAACATTCTGTGTAACTGGAGGACAAAGATGTCTGTCCACCAGGAGGCACTGTTTTGCTGCAGGGAAACTTTTTCCACTTGTGCGCATGTCTATTATTGTATGACAAGAGGCCTTTATGATTCTGTGGGTGAGATTTTTGCTCAGACCAGCAAATGAGCATCTATCCGAACTGCAAAAATAGATGGTGTGTAAATTGTCATTAATATCTTTGGCAGAAGGAGTAATGTTCAAGTATGCATGACAAGAAAAAAAGAGTGAAATCGACAGATGAAACCAAACATTTGACTAGATGGTTTGCAGTAATGACTGGATGTGTGTTTAAAAGTATGGAAAAGCTAGAATAAGAGTGCAGTTTTAAAGCCGTGAACTGGGCATTTGATGCTCGGTGCATGAACGACAAAGTAGGGTAAAGAAGTTCAGCGTGCCTGCTTTGGATTAGTTGACCAGATTAAGAGATTACAATGAAATTAAGTAAGAGCTGAAAGCAGGCCAGAAGAAGAGTACATCTGAATCCGTCAGTGAAGTCCCAAAAAGCTAAAAGAGAAGAGCATGTTAAAGCACATCTTTTTGAATTAGGATCTTAGATAAAAATTAGATGATTAATGGTCCAATGTACTTGTCCCTCTAGGCTCAGATAAAAGGTTCTGTTTGGACCTCTGTGAGATTCAGACGCACAGAGAACAATAATATAGACAAGCAGAGTCAGAATCATATGGTCACCAAGTCTCTGTAGCAACATCTCCTTTTCTAAGGGTCGACAATTGTTTAGGGTGCTGTACATGGCTGGACAATATTACAGTTCAGTTTTTACAGATTTGTCAGAATAATAATTAATCTTTTAGGCAGATTTGTGGGACGGCACAGCACAGTGGATGTGCACCAAAACTCAGGCATGATAAATGACTTTTAATGAAGGTGATACTGGTTAGATATTCATCATGATGATTTTTCTCTCGTACAGCAGAGAATAAAACAAGAACAACAAAACAAACTAATAAATCAACATGTGGTCACTCTACATCTAAAAGCTTATTGAGTATTTTCTCACAGAAGCTCAATATCCTGAATAGTGATGATGAGTGTGGAAAAGGTAGAAGGGAACAAAAAAAAACAAGCTGTCTGCACCCTCCTCCTCCTCCAAAAACTGCAAGTGCTTTTATTAAATCAACTCAGCTTCACAAAAGAAGAAATAAAAAGCACACTTCCAGTGCAAAACAATAAAAAAAATTGACAATGACATCTATTCCTGGTATTAAGGAAATAGATGCAAAACACTCAACAACAACAAAAAGAGACAGAAAACTAAATATTTAGGTTTGAATAAATAAATTACACCAGACATAAAGCTTTGGATTCATCTTTAAAATGCAACTGTACAGTGACAGGAAGTGAAGTAATGTTAAAAACTGAATATATGCTGGAAACGAGTAAAATCCATCTCAGTGAGTTGGCAAGAAAAAAAAACAACCTTTAATAAGCTAACTCTGATTATCTTTTGGACAAGTCTACTACCTTAAAAAAGTGTTTTCCAGAGATTTGTCTTTTCATAATTAACTCAGTGTTAAAACCACACCAGATATTGTTCCTGTTTGCGTTGTAAGCAGCTGCTCTGAGTTCAAAGTTTAAATATCCAGTGTGAATGATCTATAGCAGGAGCCATCTGATGAATGGATGCGAGCATTCATAATGTATGCCACTTAATGAATATTGCACATTGCATGCAACTTCCCGACCTACAATTAGAAATGGGATCTGTAAATGAAATGCACACACTCATACACAACAAAAAAAACATCCATTCAAGCATTTTTTTTGAAGATATGCTTCCAAAAACACACACACTCGGAGTGCATGAGGGTTAAAGCTTGTATTGTGGTCCCTCCTGGTGGTCAGTTACTTAACCTGTCCTTAGTTGACTAGAATGGAGCGGTGGGAACAGTGTGCCTTCAAAGCACACTTAAGACAGCACACACATGCAAATGGCTTCATCTCTGCATCCATCTATTAAGAAAAATGCAGGTTTGTTGGAGTACGCTTTTAAGTGCAACAGAACAGACAGAGCTAAATAAGGTTATGATGCCGTATAAATACTGTAGATATACACCTTTTGTATTGTAGTCTGTGTATATTCAGATATATAGTAGGAATACTCTCGAAGGAGGCAGCGGGAGGTGAGCAGCAACACTGTAAACGTGGTAAGGTTGCTTGCAGATTTTGAAAACACATCCTGTTTTATATCTCCTAGTTTATCATGCAGTATAAATAGAGGTCACCTCAAACTAATTTACAGAAAATTATTTGTCTGAACGCTCACCGGCAGAAACAAGGACAGCATTATCACCCTCTCGTGCTCAATTTACCCTGTCGCACAATCCCCTTTCCCCCTAAAAAAAAGAAAAAAAAAATAAAGAAAGAAAACTGGAGCAGGGTGCAATCGAATCACATGAAAGATGTGAATACTGCGGGTTTATTTTTCTGTGTATGTGCAGTGGTGCAGAAGATGGGGGGAGGGGGAAAGGGGGAAAGGGGAGAAAAGTTTTCAGTTGGGGTCAGGCTAGTTTTGGGAGTTGATCCTCAGCTTGAAAGACACTCTACCAGCAAACTTGTCTCTTTCACTTCCAGTGGGAATGTTGTTGGAGTGGATCTTGCACTCGATGTTGACGTCTTGATTGACGGTGATGTTAAGGAACTTGACAGCGACCAAAGGCTGAGAGTAGTTCACCTGCAATACCAGACCAAAGGCAAACTTTCTAAAAATACAGACAAATCTGAAAACATTTCAGAATTTAGACTGTCCATAGATTGAAAGTACTCTCCTACCTGAGCTTTCTTGCCATAGTAAGGGTAGTACATTAGATCAAAAGTGCCATTTGAAGGGAAGTAAATCATCTCTCCAATTTTGTCAGAGTCATCTCTCTAAAAGGGAGAAACAGCTCTATCAGTTATAAAAATACATAAGTTATCATCTTCTTTATTCTGAACTGTGTTTAAAGCACATACCAACTACCTACTTCAGGTCTATTTAATATGAAATTGTAAACTACAGTTTTCTAAATTCTTTACAAATAGCCTTTCAAAAAATGTGCCATGCATTTGCATTTAACTCTGCCGAATCAAGATGTTGTACCTTTTGTGTCAATTAAAGTTACGTGTTTTGTTTTTTGCCAGCTTCACTTTCCAGCAGACTGAAATATTTTACATTTTTGTTTCAAATTCAATTTAAAAAACAGTCTCTTAATCCCAATGTGAAATTAAATGTTGTTGTTTTAACTCATATTATCCAAGGTTCTTTAAAGAGTTGCTGTGGGCAGGAAGGATCTCCAGTAGAAGATTTTCTTTCTTCTAAAAAATTGAGGACGTTGTGTCTGTAGGTTCGCAACAATTGAACTGATGACATCACATGCATCGTTGGAAACAGCTTAGCGTATAATGGAAGTGGTTCCCAAAATAACAGTGGTGAACTGAAGAGTTTGATATCTGTGCTTCAGAGGCGACACGTCACAGTAACATGTCCTGGATGACACCATCTGTTGTTGGTGCAGTGAACGTTTTCCATCACACGTAGCATTTAGCATGCAGGCCAAAACTTTAGTCTCACCTGACAAGAGTCTCTTTTTCCTTGTGACATTTTTTCTTGATAATTTTCCATGAAACTAGATTTGTTTAATGAATGGTTGTTAGGTTCTCCCAGCTGAGCTGTTACCATTGGCCTCTTAGCTGCTTTTCTACTTAGTCTCCTATATTGGTAGATTTTGCTTGTGCCACATTTTACAGTTTTAGTAGATAGATTGAACAGTGATATGTGAGATGTCGAAAGCTTGGAAAATTGACATCACTTTGCTTTAAACTTTCTCCGCAGCCTGTCTGCTGGGTTCCCTGGTCTTCGTGATGCTCTTTGTTCACTAATGTTCTCTAAGAAACCTCTGAGGCATTCACAGAACTGCATGTGGGCACCACTAATGGCAACCGGACTGGATTTTATTTAAGTGTTTCAGAGTAAAGGGGATGGTTACACATGCATGTCACACTGTTCAGATTTTTATTTGTAAAGATTTTCAAAACTATGTATTATTCTCATTCCACTTCACAGCTATGCAATAGGACAAAATGTAGAAAAAGTTTGAGAGGTATGTATATTTTTTAACAAGTACTGTAGTTAATCTCTACTTTCTAATCCACTTCTAAGCATCAACATTTCACTATGTGCAACTTGTCTGTTGATCTTACCCATTCATCTTTGCCAACTCTGTATTTCTGAGAGGGAATAGTTTTACGGAGTATAATAGGAGCACAAAAGGACACCAGGAAATTTACAAATGAACACAAATATTGCTGAAACAATGCAAAAATTAGGAGGAAAATATAGGGGATAGCAGAAGATAGGCATGCTGCAAATGAGAGGAGCTATGAATGGGCTGGACTCCAATTTGCCATGGTAATCCTTTCATTGTGAAGGACAAAAAGGGATTACCTTTGCGCCACAGGTGACAGACGGAGCCTGTCCGTCCTTTCCTGGCATCAATCCAATCACCTGGCGTGGCAGAAAAGAAAGAAATGCAATTCATATTTTATTGTCAAACCACAGGGAAAACAAAAACGGTCTTTCACATTGTGTTATGAAGCACAATGGATAAGAGCCACTGCGCTCTTAACCCAGACTTTTCTCCTCTGCAGGGTATTTTTTTTCTCCCAGTCTGCTTTTTTTATGTTTCCTAAATGTCTCCTAGCAACAACATCCATTTCCCTTCCCTTCTTTTTCTCTTCTTTTTCATACCCGATTCAGCTTGATGATGATGCACGGCTTGCCATCCTGGTATCCATAGTAACGGTCATTGAGTCCAGAGCATTCTCTCAGAATGGTTCGGTTGAACTGACAGGAGCGCTTGGGGTTGTTCTTCACATCGCCGCTGTCCTCCTGCAGGAAATACTGGTCCGGAGTGCACGCGTGGTTCTTCTGGGCCTGGATGGTGTCGTTGTAAGCTGCGGGAGGTAAGGGGAGGGTGGGGGAGAGGAGCATGAGGGTGAGGGTTACTCGGTTTGTGAAGCCTCATGACTCAACTGAAACTCTGCCACAAGGCAGCCTCCCACTCACTGATGGTAAAGGAATGATCCAGTATTAGAAAAGCGCAATTGGATAATCCACAGCTGTAAGTCATCTGAGTGGGACCAGCAGAGGACGGGAGTCAGACTTACGTGACAGGAACTTGTCCAGGGCCTGAGCGTACATATCCCAGCTCTCGGTGTTCTGGATGGTGTAAACTATCTCGAAGGTTTCGTCCTGACGGGGTCTAATCACTAAACCTGTGAGAGACAAAGAGGCAGCAGCAGGGTCATGACGACTCACACAAGAGTGGGTTCTGCATCCAAGCTGTTTGAACTTGCACTATCTGGCACCTGGTGTGGAAAGGCGGTCCTGCCAAGTGGGTTTGTGGTCATCCAGGGTCTGCAGCATGATGTACATGGTAAGAGCAAACAGGCCCCCCAGGAAGAGGTAGAAAATTATGTAGAACAGAATGATGAGACCTGAAAAAGCAGAAAGAAAATATTGTCTCATTATATATAAGCTATTTTCCATCAGAGTCAGAAAAAACCTTGGCCTCAGCAAGAGTCTCTCTGTCAAATCTAAACCCTAAAACAATAAATATATGATTTATATGATATACTTTAATAGATTTTGTAGTTTCAACGTAAAGCCTGTGCATTAACTCTTAATTTTTACCCATAAAATGATACAGACAAGTTCCTTCAATTCTTGTACTAAAAACTGCTTATGTCTATATCATTACTGTACAGTTTTTAAGTTTTTCATACTTTATGATTCTTTTTTTTTATGAAGTAGGCTGACAGGAAAGGGGGGAAGACATGTAACAAACGGATCGGGGAGTCGAACCCGCGACAGCCGCGTCGAGGACTCAAGGCCTCCAAATGTGGGTCGCGCTAACCACTACGCCACCACGGCACGCCCCATACTTTATTAATTTTACGCAGAACATTTGGGTCTTTTTGCTCCTGTTGTGCTTTGCTTTCCTTCCATTTAGTTTGGCATTTCATGTGACCTAATGACCATATCCTTTATTTTAATGCCATCTAGTCAGTCTGGGTCACAACATGGTCAAATGGCCAAAGCTACAATTTCAGATTGTTTAGGTTACGGTGTAACCCAAACACAAGCATTTATAATTATTTTTTTAACTTGCAAAAACCGTTCTGAGATGCTTTAAATTATTACTATCATAAAAGGCTTAACACTAAAGCAGCAAAAATACAACACTGCATTTACAGAAAAGAAAAGAAACAAGATCAATACTGAAAATCAAACACATTTTATTTTATCTTTGTTATGATAGGATTATCACCTGCTTTTTGTTGGTAGTATCCACTTCAATATATTTTGCATAATAGGATTTGAAGGATTTTGCTCTCCTCTCATTGGGTAAGGGAAATTTTAGCAATACTAGGAAATGTACGTCTAAAACATTTATTGTCAATTAGGAAAAGTAGATATCAGCAGAGTGAGAGAGAATGGTGAACTTTTGAATTAATGGAACAGGAAGTGCTTTTATTTTTGCAAAGCAGGAAGTGTCCTGGTAATGACAGATCAACAGTGGGAGAGTGTTGAAGGTTAAGTTTAAAATACTTTTGTTTTCGTTCTGAGCAGAAGACAAAGAAAACCAATCACATGGTTTACATACTCAGGAAAATATTGCTGATATGACTGCATACTTAGATCTACAGTTTAATTTACTTTGAGTCTTTAGAGCAAAAGTCTAACTCAAAAAAAAAAAAAAAAAAAGAGTTTCCCTGTGGTTCAAATTGATAGTTTTAAAGAGCTCTTTTAAAGTCTTTCCCTGTCCTTGCAGAGACCCAGGCAGCAAAAATAGCGTTTTCTGTGACGCACTAACACCTGAGGCCAACACTGGGAAGCAGCTGAGCGCCCTGACCCTGTGCTTCAGCTGGAAGCCCCCCAGCGAAGCCCTCCGTCAGCAGCGGTGTGGCGTCTGCCTCCCTGCACAAAGCAACACTGCCGGTAATCCATAGCAAAATGTCAAGGGGAAGCTGATCCAAGGGAGGGCAATTACCGAAGAGTTCCTTAATGATTCAAAGCCCATGTGGGCGTGCTTTTCATCCAGTTGTTTTCAGAAATATTCAGCTCATTGCTACATAAAATCAAAGTAAAATTGCAGACGACTTGCTTGTTGAAGAAGACGATATTAGCCGACAAGTCAGTGAGCAGAATAAGAGACATTTGGACGAAGAGGTGACAGAGCATTGTCCTTTGTCTCTCCAGGGGCAGGTTGTGCTAGTCAGCACATAGTCATGTGACACCACCCAGGGGAGACTGGACGTGCACAACGGCACACAGGCAACCCTCACTAACGTAAAGAGGGTGTTAGGTTCACAACATGTCCTCTGAGTACGCACTGATGACAGACAGTCAAACATCTCTCTTTCAGCCATTTGCAAACAGCAAATGAATGCAGTCTGTGCCCAACTCATGCTGGGTAATTGCATTGTAACTTGATATAAAACTGTCTTCTGATTCAAAAGGCTAAAGGAAAGACATTAGAAAATTAAATCAGGGTTTATTGGTTTTAATGTTCTCCAGTCTCACAATGAGAGCGTTAAAAATTTGCCTCTCTGATGTCGCAGTAAGAGTTCTACCTTCTTTTTTTTTAATTTCAGAAATGGGATGCGCAGAAAACCAAATTGGTCCTGTTTTAAGCCCAGGCTCAAGCCTGTCTCATCATCAGCTGGTGGATCTTCATAAAGGCTGTTTTCATTTCTCCTCAGCCCTGCACACAAAGCGAAACATGCAGAAGCTTGTTTCATGTTTAATCCTGAAAGGAGGCTTTGATCCAGTGTTCTGAAGCAACGTTACCCAGCTTCATGAGCCGACACAAGATGAGGAACAAATTCAACAACAACACGTTCAATTAACTTATTTTGAACTAAGCGGAAATAAAGAATATGCTTTCCACCAACTGTTTACAATCATGCAACTAAGAATACAATAGAATATATACAATTTTGCAATCATAATGGTGTGACTTTATTCCCAGTGTAGTTCTGTGAAATGTCAAGTGAAGCCAGCCTATAATAACTCACAACGGAAATAGACTAATTACCAAGTCTTAGAGAGCGCAGATTAAAAAGGCCATCAGACCTTGGAGCAACGGGAACAAACTGAGCTGGATTAAGTTTGCTCTGTGGGAGACAGAGCCGGCCCAAGGCACATGCAAACTTAGCAGCTCCTGGAGGCGTCCAGACCACCAGGGGCAGCCTGGGACCAATCACTGAAGAAGCCTACTTTTTTTGCTTCATAGTTTTATAAATGAATAAAAATTAAAATAAAATATTAGCATCTGAAATTCTATTAAATGTGTATGTCAGACTCAAAATATACTAGCTGTCATGATATAGAAGAAAAGTTATCAAAATCATGATTTAGTCTTGCGAGTGTCATCAGTTTGCCTGCATGTGTCTGTGTTGCAGTCCTTCCTGCTACATAAGAGCAAATTAATCAATGAATAAATTATGACTCCCAACAAAAGAAGGCAATGATGACCGACTCTCTACTCTGCTCTGGTAGTATCAAGTCAAAAGTGCCATGAACATGCTGTTGAATAAATATTCGTTTAGTTGGCAATTTTGATCAAATAGGAAAAATATGCTTGAAAAACCAAATATATATGGTATTTTTCTATATAATACATCAAACCCATGACTATATGATCAAATGTAAAAAGGAGCAGCTGAAACTTGAACTCATACGTTCAAAGAATTTATCTTTATTTATATCTAACAAACATGTTAGAAGTACATATTTTCCACATTTATTTGAATTATCACACATATAAACATGTAGTTAACATATTATTTATTTATTGTTTTGGACATCAGATATATAAATATACCTTTTATAACCTGTGTGTAAGTAGTAGGATATAAACGCATGGGCAATACAGAGACTTTGAAGTCACAAGATCAAAAATTTAAATTGTTCTTTAAAGTCCTTTGCTTTGCCAGAACATCCTGAATTGATACCTTCTTCATCAGCCAATGAAGTCATTAGATTAGGATTAAATCTCTCTGCTGAATTACACAGGTCAGGAGGGGCCGGGTTGAGGGTGATACAAATAGCATTTGGTCCTCGGCTTTACCCAGATTAAAATGCCCCCAGTGTCATTAGAACACAGCCATATGTGTCCTGCCGTTTCATGAATCTTTAAAATAGTTGCAAGGTCTCTGTACGCTGGGATGCTTTTGGAAAGTTTTAGGGGCGATAGAGGGGATGAGGGGAAGGGTGTTGGGGCAACACTCATAATCTCATGTTAGCCGACTACAAAAACGAAAGCCAGAGAATTTCAAGGATTTTTATCTTGTTGCTGTTCATAGGCTGTGGGGGGAGGGGGCGGTGCATGCAACACTGGCTGACTGTACAAGAGTAAAAACTGACATATGTATGTATAAATAAATGTCTCTACAGCTCAGTCACAGTGTCCTACATACTTTTTACCTCCAAACAAACAATTTTGCACCATTTGTACATCGTTGCATATCAGTTTATTTGACTTGATGGTTAAATATTTTTAATAGCTTATAGAGAATTTTTATTATTGGGTTTTTTTTTTTGATTGATATAATCTGCAGATAAAACATGTCAGTCAATGGAAGACGCCATGTTTTCATTTGCTGTGGGACTGAACCTGTTTGGTCAAATGGATTCTTGTTCGACATGATAGATCACAAAACTTTACCAAACCAAAATAACTCCTCCTGGAGGAGTTAAATCCCCCCAAATCTTATGCAGCAGATCATGAACAAAATATAAAATATTTCTCTTACTGCTTTCATTTTATACCAAAGAAACAATTTTGTGCATATATGTGTATTTTTCCTAATGTTGAATTATTTTTTTCTTTTTTAGCAATTACAGAGACAAGTCTTTATAAAGATGCCTCAATATCTTGTATAAGTTAGTTGAACTGAAAATAAGTTTGATATTACACCATATTTCATTGATTTCAGTTGTGAAACCTCATTTGGACCAACTTGCTCTAATGAAATATGACACAAATCAAAGCAAATAACTCAAGTGACTTCCTGAGTAATGGAGTTTGTAGATGTTTGCTTAGAGGAAACTGCAATTAATATATACAATATATATTTAAATATAAGTATATATTTAGTATACATTTAAATCATTTATAGATTACCAAAAGCAGCAATGAAACATCTGTGAATATGTACAAACTAACAAATGACCCACCTCAGAAGGCTCCATTTTGGAAAAAAGTCAAGTTAGAAATCAAAACGAGCAGTTTTGCACCTTAATTTCTTCTCTTTTAAATTCATGTTCATAAATAAAACTAGAGATATAAGACTTCCTGACAGGGGGCAGCAAGTTCATAGGAGGGGCCATGGCCCCGACGTTGGCAGCGCCCATGTCTAAATGGCATTAAATTAAGTTGAGGAAGAAGTCTGACAAAACACATATCACGTTGCATCATGGTGTACCCACATCTGACGAACATACATGTATGAAAAGGAGTTTCAATTCCCAGAAAAAGGGCTTATCTGCAGCAGGGTTCAAAGTAAAGCAATGACAAAGCAGAGCTGCTTTAATCTGGACAAATCATATGCAAAAGGGAGGACAGAGCATGACTTCACCCGTATGAGCCAGGAAAAGCTCTGTCCTATATTACTAATAACCCGCCATGAGGGGAATAATGTGCCGGCTTCTGCCAGAGCTGTGCCGCAGTCAGATTTCAGCACCACGGTATTTGGACAGCGGCTGTCTTCTCGTTGCCCGAATACTCGCACGAATAAACTTCTACAAAGCTACAATCCTAACGCTGTCACGCATATTTTTAGGGGATTTAAAAGCACTCCGCGTCGCCTGAGGGGTAGCTATACTCCGTAAGAACGACCCGTTACAGAGCCCGGGGAGCTTGTTTGCTGCATTGCCGTAAGCTGGACGGACTTACTCACCCCAGCTGCTCGCCGTTCTGCCCAGAAACTCCCGGGTCCTCGGGTTCCACAGAAACTCTTTCCATTCGCTTTTTTCTCCATCCTTTGCCATCTTGTCCTAAATGTATTGGTGTTTTTCTCGCCTCTAGAAGTTTGCGACAAAACTGTTCTACGGGAAAGGTTGCAACAACTGCCCGCAACACCGGTAAGAAAAATAAAGAATATATATATTTAAAAAAAAACAAAAACAAAGAAGTGATGGACCCGAACGCTCAGTGCAAAACAGTTGGTTAGAAATGAAAGTGAAAAACTGTACAGTGGCCTGTCTGATGAGAGAGCAGCAGGACAGACCTAATAATAAGTGCCCTCCCCCCGAGCTCTAGTCTGCATGCCGCAGAGTTTTGATGAGTGGTGCAGAAATGTAGTGATACTGCGGTAAAGCACTCCCTCCGCCTCTCTGTACGCTTCACACACACACACACACACACACACACACACACACACACACACACACACACACACACACACACACACACACACACACACTGAGTCTCATCCTCCCTCCCTCCATCTGCAGGCTTAGCCAATCATCTGTTCTCCATCCTCACTCCTCGCTGTCCCGAGTCATGAGAGACAAGCCTAAAAGCAAATTGCTTGGCCAGCCGGGGTCCTTTTTTTTATTATTATTATTGGATCCGAAGCCAGAAGCATCACGTATCCGCACGACAATCAACAAATAACATCACCCGATAGTCCCACAGGGATCCCTAAGGGATCTACTTTAAAATACCCAATCAGATTCTGTCTACTAGTTTAGTTAAGTTAAATTAGATAATCATTATGGTTACAAATTAAATATAGAGTATTAAATGAGGTTGTGTTTTTACAGTACATTACAGTGACTTATATACAACTTTTCAAGCCCTGTTGCGTGATGGAACTTAAGACATTATGTCAAAGAAAACAGAAAGAAAAAAAACTATGTTAAGTTAAAACTTCTGTCACCCGATGGGGCCATTGAATGTGGTGCTTTGCGCAGACCCGCAAAGGGTGAGATGAGGAGTGAATATAGCGCCCTCATTTGGAAATAGTACGTACTACAGGAGTGCGGAAGGAACACGGTGTCCCGCTCCTCCCCTTTGCTGCAGCTGCTGCAGTGTAATGCATGTTGCATAAAAACGTTTTCCAAGAGCTGGTCCAAAGTTTTCACGGGACCTCAAGTTGATTCGGGGGGTTTCCCAACTACAATTAGGCATCACAGCTCAACCAATATTCAGTTTCGTAATAATGATCAAATTTGTAGGTTATTATCATGACACAGCAGGAAAGCGATGTCAACCACTCAATAACCAAAAAACGTACTGCGTGAATCAAATTTACTCTATGATTTATGGGCATACAGGAAAAGTAAATAAAAAACACTTTTTTCTTGTTTGTCCTTAAAGAAATTCTGCTCTGGCATAAGAATTAGAAATATCCAACAGAATGCACCTTTTTCTGTTTCTTGTTTCTATAAAAATTGATACAAACGAATCTTGGTGAAGTCAGTTCTTTGGCAAAAACAAAAAAATATTTCATATAGAAGTTAAAGTCAGCAATCTGGATGCACTGATTCACTTGTATCATCTTCAATATCAAGCATAACAAGATTTGTTTTGCATGCATCACCACTGAACTGAAACCTGATTTGTGACAAATCTAGAGCACAAAAATGTGTTAAGATTCCTTTAAAAATAAAGAAACAGACCTTTAAATTAAGCTAAATCTGAAGCTGCAATAAAATGTTCTGATTCACAAGCTGCAAAGTAGAGCAACAGTTTGTATGCAGAGTTTACACTAAACAAAACAAACTTTATTTCCCATTAAACGGACATACAAAATATGGAGTAGATTAATATTTATTATTATTGTTTCAAGCATTCCCAGATCAAACTCCACCACCGGTGAAGTCTAAGAAAGAGCCTATAATTCAAGAAACGTGGATCCAGTTTAAAACTCTGAAACAACAGGACATACTGGGCGAAAGAAAACGCTCAATGGCCCTTATTTCATTTTTGTAGGAATTTGTGTTTATCTGTGGGATGAATGGAGTAGGATCTGCCGTAACGTCACAAATCAAAGACTAGGGCATTCTCTCCTTCTCACGCATTTCTCACTTTTCTCATCCACTGTGGAAAATATCACATCAAATTCCAAACTGTTTCAAGAATGCGTGTAGGATCCATCGATTTTTCCAGGTATTCGTTCATCCATCCATGCTCATCCATGCAGGGTCACTGCATGCATACAAGAACAGGGACCACTTTTGTTTGTAGTGTAAAGTTCATTATATAAAATTTATTTCCAATGACAATATCAATGCAAATATAGCACTACAGTGATTTCCAAGGTACACCGTATCTTACCATATCAATAGAGTATATGGCACTCGTATAATGGCCACAGTTTCAGAAGACACACAAAACCAACAGCCTCTGTAAACTATTCTGGAAATTTTAGCCTGTACCTCGGGTATCGCATCAGTCCGTGACAAGAAGGTGATTACTTGGTATTTAAAATCAAACTGGGCACAATAGGAAGTATCATTTGGAGCATTTCAGTGTAAGGAATCTCTGCATGCATTGCACTTGCCCATTTCCTCCAACTTGGCCTGTGTTTTTTATTTTTATTTTTTATGAAAATGGACTCAAAAGGCTTAGAAAAAGAAAGAAATAAACAAGAAAAAGAAAACGTCCAACACGAGCAGATGGACATAAACAAAAGGAAAAGGCCAAAGAGTGAGTCTTAAACATTTTTAAATAGGTCTTTTTTCACTGGATGTACTGCACTGTACAGTTTGGTACTATAACTATTATTTAAAAAAAAAAAAAACATCAACCAAGAGACATTCAAGCGCCTTAATACTATTACAGGAGAGCTGACTCTTCAAGGTACAAACTTCATTCCACGTGGCTTTCTGGAAACCCCCAACCCCAGAAAAAAAATATGTAACAATAAGCATCATATTAATAATGTTTATCATGGCAACACTATGTAGTCCATTGAACAACACGGGTATTGAAATAGCAGCAAAGTATTAAAAATGTTAAGACGAAAAAGCTGTTAAAATCTGTACATAAATAAATGTGAATGTAGAAAAAGGGGATCGAATAAATAACAGAGCTTAAAGGGAACCTTGCATAAAATTATATAAACAACTGTTTGTTTTTGTTTTGTCTTTTTCTCCAGAGGGCTCATTGTTTATAAGTCGAACAATAAGTAATGCATGGGCTGTCTGCATCAGGTACTTAATTCTCTTAGTAAAAAAAAAAAGAAAAAAAAAAGTGAACAAAGTTATGTTTATACAGTCTATGCTACATAATATGTATTGATTACAAGTATGAAAATGGAGATAATTGCTACATTTTCAATACACTTGTACACGTCTATTTACAGTACATCAGGGTTCTGAATTTCTCCTCTAAGCAATGCTTTGTGCAGATTGTTCCAGCATTCGGGTTGAGGTGATCGATGCTCACAGTCTCATCAGCTGCACCGTGTTGCGCAGTCTTTGAGCTGATGGGTGTCAGTGCTCGGTGGAACGGGCGCTAATGTGCAACTGCGTAAAAAGCATGAGCGATGACTGGAGTTTTGTGTACCGCTGATCTGTATCTGACTATACTCGGCTGGACTAACCCAGCCCCAGACTCATCCTACGCAGTAGATTCATCTATTTCCTACGACCACACGGGACCGTGTAGTTAAGATCCGTCGGACAGGATCCTTGTTTTCTCTCTTCTTTTTTTTTTTGTCTTACGGTTACAGCACTGCATGTATATTGGTGACATGCAGAGTATGACACAGTAAATATGAGTTCTTCAAGTCTCAGATATGTATGTTAGGCTAGCTGACACAAGATATATTATTTTTTTTAAATATGTTGCTCGAGAGTTGTTGTTTTTTTCAGAGCGTATTGCTGTAAAATTGCAGAAAGGCCGAGAAAGTAAATAGATTTACATTACAAATATGCAAACGGACACAGTAGGTAGCTTTTACTTCTCAGTGATGATTATTTGCATCCACAATGACAATCTATTGATACCAAGACATCTCATATACATTCACGATTTTCAAGAAACACTTCGATATCTTATCTACGAGTCTCGTCTGCTCTCCTCTGCAGAGTAGTTTCGATGCTTTGTTGAAGAAAGTACATGATTCCCTTGTGTCTCAAGTAGTCAGGAGGATATTTGGCAACACCAATCTAGGAAAACAACCCACTCTGTATTAGCAATAATAAGTGGTGTTTAGTGGCAAAAAATAACTTGTTGGCAATCAGAACACATCAGTGCAGTACGTAGTACAGAGAAAATACAAATCAGCTGAGTAAGAAATTAACTTAGTCTGATTGTAATAACTACATTTCTTCACCTCTTTTTGTAGTCAAAGTTCAACTAACCAGTCCCTATTACAATAATAGCAAAGTTTGCATTTAATATGCAATCCGTCTTCCTTAAGTAAATTCTCTCCCCAGACCGTTTGAAAGATGATATTATGTAATCCGCTTCTCCTAGGGTCAGATAGCCGTGTCCCACACGACGGCCTGCGGCCTCTGACAGGGTGGTGTGCCAGTCTTACGAGGCTCAGGTGTCCGTCTCCAGCTAGGGAGGATGGGCATGCTGTCCTGCTTGCACAAGCTTTTGTCGGGTCGTCTGTGTGCCTTAATCTCCTTGCACAGGCAGCGCTTACGCTCGATGACTTCAAGCAGCTTGCCGTCCCTCTGCGTCTGCGACGTAGACGACATGGTGCCCCCGCCAGCGGGAGGCTGTCCCTGTGCCAGCTGGGCAAGCTGCTGGAACTGCAACTGTAGGTGGTGCTGTTGCTGAAGCTGCTGGAGCTGCTGCTGGAGCTGCTGCTGGAGCTGCAGCTGCTGCTGGTGGAGCTGCAGCTGCTGCCGGGACACGCTGGGGCTGCAAGGAGCCTGAGCCGGGGTCACACCGTGCAGCTACATGTGAAGCAGAAGGTATTGGTGTTCGTCAGCACATGACTTTCTATGGTTTTAATGTCATCACAGTGCATTAATAAATGGATAGAATCTTTGCAAGTGTTAAAAAAAGGTTCACTTCCCACAGACAGCCACCAGGATGTGCTGTGGCTGCATGTTTAACAGTTTGACGCTCAAACGCATGCAGATAGCCTCTGCAGCACAGTCAAACTGCGTCAGCACTTGCAATAGAGCCAGAAACTGGGCAAAAATGTGATGCTAGGAGACTGCAGTTCACACTCCTGATACAGCTGAGTGTGTTTTCACATCCGCAATGTATTCCTTCCTGACTGCTTCCATTTTTGTCCTGTCGTCACATACCCTCTTTTCCCTTCACAGACAAACCAGACCCTTATTCTGCTCAGTGGGCATAACTACGAGCTATAAATAGATCTGGAGGAGCAGTGTCTCCAGCAGAAGGGGGAAGTCGTAATGGGAGCAATATTAACGTTGACTTCAAAATAAACTGTGTTTGAAATTTACTAGCGTCTGCAGCTGTAGGGCCAGATGTGATGTATATTCACCTGATTTAGGGCTTCTCGTACTGGTAGACTGCTCTGTCTGTGGACATCTCCTCCACCCACCTGTCTGACTCCAGCAGCAGAGGAGGAGCGGCCCAGCCGCCCCACTTCTGCAAGGAAACAAACGTTACAGTGCATGCCAACTTATCAGAATATTAGAAGGAAATGACAGTGCCCTCAATATGTGTTATATTTCTTTTACTTCTTGTACATTATTTAATTTTTAACCCAAGCAAAAGATTTAACCATGAACGTTTAACCAAAAATAGAACATAAACACTTTTACATTTGAAGTGTTCAAAGTAAATTAATTAATTGTGAAATGATAAGAAATGAAGATGCACTTGTGTGATTAATAAATATATTTCCCACAATCTTAGGTGATTCATGTCCCACACAAAGTCCAACAGTAAATTTTAAAGTAACTGAGATAATGTTTCTAAGCATGTTTCATGCAACAACTGAAACAGGAGAGAATAACTACTGTACAGCGTCGTTCAAAAGTATTCATACTCCTTGCAATGTTACAACATTTGAATGCATTCATTTATGATTTCATGATATCAACTAGGACTTGTCAACCAGAAGGAAAACAATAGATGCTTTTCATAACTTTTTATCAGTAGATATTTGAAGAGTGTGTCACATATTAGAATTAAATTATCTTTAGTCTGACACTCTTAAGATATTGTCTGAAAAAGGAAAGAATGCAGCACAATTGCAATCCTTCATGTAAGTGTGGCAGGACGAAAAGCAATTGTTGAAAGAAAGCAAAGAGTTGTTTTTTTTTTAAGTCTGCCCCCAAAAATATGCAGATATTTGATCCTCTAATTTGATCTAGTAATTTTCAAGGGATGCTAATACAACTGCAAGTCACCGCTCATCTATTATCGGGGATTCCTTCTAAACAAAGTACTGTAACTAGAAGATAGAACATATTAGATGTGCTTACCTCCGTTACGACAGGCAGGGAAGGTCTGGCAGGGAAGAGGAAGTCCTCCTCTGGGCAGCGCTCTGAATCCCGGGCTGCAGTCCACACCAGCTAAAGACTCGCAGTGACCCAGAGCCCTGCTGGTGGCGCCACTAAAGTGAACTGGGATGCCTGACTGGCCGCCTCGAGAGCCCAAACCGAGATCCTCCTTGTCCATCCTCAACAGTGCATCAGCACTGCCATTCCAGGCCCGCCCTTCATCCTCTGAGTCAGGGAAAGGAGCATAAGTAAATAAAAATGAAACACATATAGAATCACTGTATTCTTCTTCTATTCTTTTCCAGTAACTTAGAGTGATTGTTCAAAAGATTCTTATAAAGGTTATAAGCAGATAATATGCTGTAGAAGGTAATTGTTGTTTTGTCTTAATTTAGACTAAAACTAGATTAGTTGATTTAGTGTCAGAGGGGCCAAAGCTAAAGTGGACTTCATTCAACTTAAAACATTTAATGTCCCTGTAACAGTTTGTGCAATAATATTTGGGAAGTCTGTAGACATTAAAATATACGTATGTATTGTATTATGTTTTTTTTTTTAAAGAGTCTATTATTTGTACAGGAAATGGCAGTGAGAGTGGGTGTATCACCAATAATCCTCCTGCTTGAAACATGTACTGAGAATGCAGCATGTAACGTGCAGAAAGCAGTGCAACAATTTAGCATAGCATTAAATTAAATTGCTGTGAAACTTTATTTTGTTTCTTTTGATTGTTTTTACAGGATGTTGCTTTATATGAAAACATTTCTTAGAATCGCCATTTTTGAAGATGGAGTTGTTAAAAGATGGTAGAAGTCTTTGGTCTTGGTCTGTCTCAGACCACAAAACTAAGATAATCTGTATTAGCTAAGAGAGTCATCAATAACAAATCTCCTGCATGGTAACTTTGCACAAAACCTCACGTCAAAAATTCAAGCCTTATTGATTCAAATTGATGACTTACTCTCTGCCTCTCTGCTCCCATGGCTAAAGGACAGCTTCCTCTGCATGGGCCAGTAAGAAGCCTCATCCGCAGCTAAGCTGGCGCTGCTGTCCCAAGGCATGAAGCCAACTTTTGACTGCGATGAGGACCCGCTGTTGCTCTTGGACACCCCTTCGCCCAGACCAGTAAGACTCAAAGGCTGTTGTAGAGATGGTGTCTGAGAGCTGGCTCTCAAGCTCTCATAGGCCGGCGGTCTCCGGAAGCCACTGGACGGGTAGGTCCACAGCAGCGGGCTGTCTGAGGAGGGCGGCTTGTATGCTGGCAGACCGTGGGGTGTGTGAGAGCGGAGGTGTGGGCGAGAATGAGGACGCTGGGAAGAGGATAGTGGCGTAGGAGTGGAGCTGGTGCTGCTTTGAGGTGTTTGGCTGCTAGTGGTGGTGATGCTCTCTATCGGTAATGAGTGTGGCCCTCCTTCCCGATCTCTATCTCTATCTCTATCTCTATCTCTGTCTCGGTCTCGTTCTCTGTCCTTATCCCTGTCTCTATCCCTGTCCTTGTCCTTGTCTCTATCTCGCTCCTTGTCCCTGTCTCTACCTCTGTCCCGGTCTTTATCCCGCTCTCCTTTGTCAGACTTTAGGAGGAAGCTCACACTCTTTCCCTCCTTGCCTGTACTTGATGTTTGCGTCTGGACTGTTGCCTGGTTGGATGACTGAGAGCTGCTCTTGGTCGGGGCAGGGGAATCTCCTCTGTCTGGCTTGCGGTAGTGATGATAGTGTGAGGGGCGATGGTGAGGATGGTGGTGATGATGGGAGAAAGGGGAAGTGGATTTGGAGGAGGGAGGTAGTGGTGTGGAGTGACTCCTGGCTCTCAATCCGGGAGCAGGGCCTAATTGGGAGTCTCGGCTGTATTTATCCTGCTGTGATGTGCCACCTGATGATTCCTTGGACCCTGACAGGGAGGTGGAAACATTAGAAGAACCCGAGGAGAAGGTGCTGGCTTGAGCTGTTGCAGTGGATGTTTGAGTTTTAGCAGAGGCGGACGTCTTGTTTTGAACCCCAACCCCGCTGGAGGCAGCTGCAGGCTGAGGAAAGGCAAGCAGTGGGGGCCGGTGCTGCAGGAGATTGGGGAACGGTGCCGGGATCTTTGTGTTGGACTCAGATTCGCATTTACCTCCTTGCAACAGATAAGGAGTTGGAGCTCGTGGAGTGTGGGGACTGGTGGACAAGACCTGTGGAACAGGAGTGGACGATGCAGAGGAAGGCAGCGGAGAAGAATGGGAGATGGACACTGTAGCTTTGGGTTTGGAGTAGGACGGAGAAGAAGATGAAGGGCGAGGGAGAGAAGAAGAACTACTGGAGGACGAGGTGGTGACGTGATAGTGCTTTGAGGCTTTAAGCTTCTCATGCTTCGGCAGGAGATGCCTCTGGGACTCTCTGTCCTCCTGATGCGGATATTTCATCTCCTCGTAGATTGCCTCACTCTGGTCTGAGTCAGAGTCGGGCGTGGTGGCCACGGGAGTGACGGGGTGGGGCGTGGCTGTCTGGCTCTCTCTGGTGAACACTTGGCCCACCATTTCTATATAGACCGGCTCATCCTCTCCATCTCCTGTCTGAATTTGAGAGTCTGCTGCCTGGAAGGGCAAGGGAGTGGCAGAAGGAGGCACACGTGGAGGAAGGGGGTCAAAGGTGAGCTGGGTACTGGGACTCCTTTTGGGTTTCAAAGGAGGCACCTTCTTTGCTCCAATCTCTCCAGAGTCGGACTTCTTCATTGCTGCAAGACATAACAAGTCTTGTTAAAATATGAGCAATTTTCAACAGAGAATGTGTCCAAAACACACTTATGTTTACAATTTTTCTTCTCTGAGTGTTTTCCCTGTGAGTGGGAGCTTGAAGAGGGTGGCGGGGTCTCAGGAGGTCCTCTGCTGTCAGCGGACGAGGAGCTCAGGCGGGTACTCGGATGGCGTTTGGGTTTGGCCGGGGGGCAGCGACCGCCGTGCTGCGACTGGGTGTCAGAGTAATCTCCGTTCTCGAGGCTCGTATCCCCCGCACCAACAGCGTGGCAGGACTGCGAGCGGGGCGCCATGGCCGAGGCACAGGTGTGAGGGGACAGGTCCTGGGAGGCCGGCATGGTCATGAAGCCCATCCGGAAGTGCCGTCGGAATGAAGCCAAGTCCCGAACTTTTCCCACGGTAGCCGACGGATCGTTCTGAGTGGAGCTACAGAATAGGGTATGGAGGATAACAAAAAAAAAAAAGAAACTGAATCAAGGGAAAATCAAAGTTAAGTAAAAAACATGTTTTTTTCATTTGTACTGACTTGTCTCTTATGTTGCTCTCTCTCTCTCATTGCTCTTCAAAAATTCTCTTTACATTGGAAAAAATGCCCACAGGGGTTTCTCTGCAAAAGGAAAGCTGTGCCTCTCAAATGCTTTTCCTTTTGATTGAACTCAAAACACACCAAGTTACAAATTCGATTCCCTTGTCTAAAGTAATTTGGAAATGTACACTACTCTTAGAACCCACCTGTTTTTTTACATGTTTACGTCCAGAACACAGACCTGTCGCCTGAGCAGAGGATCTCCCGAATCATTTCATCTGTTACCGTGGTAACAGCCGTGATTCTTGCATTTGATACTTCAGTCTTTGAAACAATCAATGTCAGACAGCCATAAATAAAGCAGACTGTAGATTTATTTATTTGTCTGCTGTAGTAAAGCAATAATCGGACCTTTAATAAGTTGACATACATATTACCACTTGCTTACAATAAGGTTTTCAGTTTGGATTTTGGTTTAGAAAAAGCAAAACAGACTAAAATAAAACACAAAATGATTATGGATAGAGAGGAGGGATTTCAGATTAGCTTGTCAGGTCAGTGGTTCAAACTGTGAAAGCAAAACTGTGAGGATTGGTGCCCCGCTGAGCTAACCAAAGGTTTATAAATGTGTTCTGACAAGCTTCTGCTTGCTTCTTTGCTTCATAAACTGCCACTACTGTTGAGTATTGTGCTGTTCAGAGGGGGTGTTACACTGCTTCACCCCTCATCAGCATGAGACAAGTCCCTGTGGTCATTATCGACAGGGTTACTGTGAATATTCAGGGCTCGAGAGAGTGAGAGCCTTTCTGTTTTTTGGAGTTGCTCACATACAATGCTTTGCAGAAGGGTTAACAACCATGAAGGTTTTTCACATTTTGTCTTGCTGCAACCTCAAACTTTAATGTGTTTTATTGGCATTTTAAGTGATAGAAAAACACAAAAAGGTACACAAGTAGGAAGTGGAAACCAATTTTATTTTTTCACAGAGAAGAAATCTTAAAAAATGTTAAAAAATGACACCTCTAAAGAAAATCCTGTGTGATCAATGCCTTGGAAGAAACCTACTTATTAAGTAGACTCCACCAGTGTGGAGTTTAATCCAGCGGTCCTATGAAGGCGTCAGAGGTTTCTTCGAGAACATTGGAAAACAAACACTATCAAGAAGATTAAATAACATGGCAGTTGAGGAGAAGCTTAAAGCAAATATTGGTCATGAAGCAATATTCCAGATTCTGATCATCTCATGTTAAAATGGGCCACTTAAAAACTACCAAGGCACGATCATTCACCTAAAGTAACAACAGAAACACCAAGTGTCCCATAATTTACTCTGGAGGAGCCGCATAAATCCACAGCTCAATTCAATTCAGTTTACTTATATAATGCCAGTTCATGACAAATCACCTTACAAAAAAATTTCATTACAATCCAATCATACATTCCAGTTGACCACAGCTATCGAACAGAGCAGTCAAGTTCAGTTTGTTATTCAAACTGGTTTATAAGGTTTTCTATCAACTCACTGACTTGCAGCAATCCCTCTTACTGAGAATGCATCCAGCGACAGTAGAGAGAAAATTCTCCCTTTTAACAGGAAGAAACCTCCACCTGCTGTGACCGATGGAAAACTTTGCTAATAGAATAATAACTATTAGCTGCTCATTCCAGAAATATAGCTCTAATGTCTTTTATGCATTTTTTTGTTGGGAGAAAAACGCTGAAAAAAATCTACTTTGCAGTTTGTCGGGAAAACGGCAAACGCGTGAAAAAAAAGTTGCTCTGCTAAAATGAGACCAGGGTTTGTGAGGTGAAAAACTAACACTGAAAATCACCTTGTAAACAACGCCCACACAGTGAGCCAGAGTGGTGCCATCGTCATGCTGTGGGGAAGCTTTTCTGCAGTAGAGACAGGAAATCTGGTCCAAATTAACAGAAATGTGGACAGTGCTAAATAATATCCTGCAAACGTGGGGCAAGGGTTAAGCTTCAGAGCTACACTGTAATTGTTTCCATCAAATCAAATTCGTGCGTTGGAGTGGTCCAAAGAGCACAACTAATTTCAAGAAAGAATCTTTTGAAAGACTTGAAAATTGTATTTCAGAGATACAGACTGAGCTAGAGCTAATTTGCAAAGAAGAATGTGGAACACTTTCAATCTCTCGATGGCTAGTGCAGGTAACCCAAAACACTTGGTTCTACAACCAAAAAACATGCATTATTTTTACATTTCTAACTACTTTATATAAAATTACACATTTTAAGAAAGAGAAGACATATAGTGCCCTCACAGGACCAGAGTGCCGGGCAATGGGAGCTTACTGTTGGTATTAAACTTCATGAGCATCAACAGAAGGAGCGTTGAGGCTGCTCATCTCCAAGGGAATACACCGGCTCTTATCTTCCCCTCCTGTGGGAGACAGTTTGTGCATATGCATGCGTTCTAATATGTGTGCTGAAGCGCCAGAGTTCATTTGCATCTCTTCAAGAATGTTTGTGCCCTTGAATGCCTGTGGAGATGTTCTAGTGACTCCTTGCAATCGACATAGATACTCAAAGGCCAAATTTAGCTCAGGACAGAGGCTGAGCATCTGCCTTCTCGCTGCTTGAAGAGCTCTTTTTTTTTTCCTCCTCCCCTTGTTTCTTTTAATGGCAGGAGCTTCAAAACAAGACCAAAGGGCGGCTCTTCAAAGAGTTTCAGGGCTCATGCCTTTTTATTTGCCCTCCTTTTATTGCGGCATAATTTGCTGTAGCTAAGGTAGAGATAAATCAGAAGATCAATAGCTTCCTCATATGTGTTTTTCAATAATAAAATAAAAGCCAGAAGGCAAGAAGAATAAACTGACGTACATACTGAAAACAGAGATTGGGATTGGAGGGCTTTTCACATGGCTCTTTATCTTAATCATACTCCAACTGGAAATATCTTCTTGACAATGAATTGGATTGTTTGGAGGAACATAGTGGTGATCTTTGGTTACTGTGGTCTGACTGTTATGTGGAAACCAGTTTGAAAACAAGACTAGAACAGATAAATCAAAACCAATAAAAGAGACGTTTTAATAAAGTCCAAATATCTAACAGGAAACTCAAGAACCTTGGATTTGGAAACAAACACAACTCCCTCAAACTTCTCCACGCTGTTTCATCTTGATTGTGCAAACGTCATTGTGTTTTTATGTGACTGGTTGCACTTGATTTTATCTATTTAATTATCAGTAATTTCTAGCCTCACATCTACTAAATAAACTTTGTGCTGAGCTTCTAAATTCCTCCTTGCTATACAAGTACAGTTGCATCATTTTGATGGTTCCATTTTTATCTTTGTTGAGCTTTTTACTGTGTTTACTTTTAGTGGTATTAGTTGTGTGTTACTAGCTTAGCGAGTTTGTTGAATAAACTATCTAGCTGTAAGGTTGAATTATTTTGTTAATAAACTTCTATATAAAAGAGAAGTTGTCTGCATTTATACACACAGCGGTAGCATCTTGCTGCTTATGACTTCCTCTATTATTTTAATGTATGACCAATAACTGAGACTGAACTACTTGGCTTCCTCAACTTTGTAATATTGATCTAAATTACTAGTTTTATTAATAATTGGCCCTAAAAAATAATTACAGTTTTTCACAGACCAGAAACTAGATCCTTACTAACACAACAGTTTAGTGTTTTTTGGTGTCGCTTTTTAAAGTTGTGCTACACAATGCTGAATTGCATGCTCAGTTAATCATATAGCATACTTCATGTGTTCTTGTAGATATTTTTAGTACAAATACATGTACTTTATTAAACTCATAATTGTTCATCTTCGGAACAAAGAGAAACATGAACTTTAAAAACAAAACATTTTATCGTTGTTGTAGAAAATCAGTCAGAGAAATAATCTATTATTCGCCCTAATGTCCCAAAACATTTGTTGTTTTTTCTGCCATTCTGTTTTTTAAAAATTCTGTGCAGATAAAAATATTAAGACTACTAGAGTTCAGTTCTGTAGAGTTACATTGCATGGAGGAAATGTGGAAAGTCAAACCAGCCACAAGTTGAACACTCCTGTCCTAGTCAAAGCATATGACCTCTACTGTCAACATGAAACAATTACAGTTTAAAACTCTTTCACTGAAAGATGTAGTATACTGAATGCTACCTTTTCTTTTGAGTGAAAAATACAGACTTTGCAGAGTTTTCTGATGATATTAATTCCAGTTTAAATGATTCAGCCTGTAGCTGCTAAGTTCCCATTTCTAATTTACTTTTCTGGGTCAAAGTTTAAGTGTGTTTAAGCAGTTAAATCTAAAAAAAAATTTAAAAAAGGAAACGGTTTCCGGTCAAATTGCGACAGTTTCATTGACTCCTGTGTAAAGCTGAGGGTGAACAGTGACATCAAGTCTGCAGCTGTCCTCATTCTGTTAGGCCTTACTGACACAGTGCACGATGCCTTTATGGGTTTTACTCTATTTCCATCCCCGTTCTTTGTTGCTGCTGTGGTTGTTTTATTTACAGTAAAACTTTCACCCTCTGTTTCCTCTTGCACTGCTGGAGTAGCGTTTACCAGCATGTGACCCTCAGCTGAAGACACATCCGGAAGCAACAAAAAGCAAAAAATAAACTTTCTCATTCATGAATGAGTAACCACAAAGAGAGTCATTTATTGAAGTTACCAAAGAGGATACAATTCTGTCACTTCAAACATCAAACTTGCTTCACAAATGTTATTTTATTTACTGATTTGTTCTGGTCATATGGCTAAGTGTTTTTTAAGGATATTTTATATGTATGTTGTCTGCTTAGAATCCTTTAAAGTGAAGAGACATTTGCTACTCTTGGTCATATTTCTGTGCTGGGATTAATAAAGCTTTGGCTGATAGCAAGGTTTTCTCCCACCAGTCGTCACAACTGGGAATAGTCTGTCTGCCTGTATTAGCGGCATAAGAAATCGACTCTATTTTTAAAACCCATACTGAAACTCACCTTTTTACCATCCTGCAGCTCTCTGCCGTATAATGTGATTTCTCTCCGGAGGCCCTAAGGATGTCAGACTTTGCACTGTCCTCGTCTCTCCTTCAGGATGTTGCCTTTCTCCATCCACGCCTCCTGCATCTGTTATTCCCACTTTCTGTCCCTGTGGCTTCACATCCCACAATCATTCATCGCGTCCCAATCGTCCCACTCGCTGCCCTGTTCCTCAGCTGATTCCGATCCGACCACAACGCTGATCTCTGCTGCTGACATGTGGACTTCTACCTCCCCGTTCGGGGTCACAAACCACTCGATGGGACTTCTTCTTCATTCCCCTCCACAAACAAGCCGTGAACACAGAGTGCGCTCTGCTGAGCTGTAGGTGACTCACATTTGAACGTCACGTCTCTCCTCTGACGCGCAGATAAACAAGATACACTCATTCGCTGCGATGCATTCGCTGTTCAACACAATACTGTCATGTGAGTGTGATGACAGAGTGTTAACACCCTCTGCAGGACGCTAGACTTCACTTGTTTGTGTTTGTGTCAGGGCATTTGCTGGCGTGTTATCAGCTAACGTCTGACTCAATAAAACCAAAGGTAGAAGAGTGAAACTTTAAGCCCTCTTAATTCTGATATTGAACAAAAGCTTGCCATTGATAAAGCGGCAAGTCATTTCTTGCCTAGATGAACAAAAGTGACCTAAAGATACCCTGAGCCACGCTCTTTAAAGGGTCGGTTGTGTCAGAATATACTAATAAAACCAATTAAACTGTTCCTTGTTTTTGTTTTAGTGTTTGTTTGTTTTTTTGCTATCAGAATTGTAGATTTTGTGGTGCCAATTTAGAAATGTTTATAAGGAATTTTTGTGATATTTTTGCTGTGTGATGTCAAATGTGACCTTTTATATCATATCAATTGTGGATTATAATTTGACATCCAGTAAGGCTGAAGCAGCAGTCACTCAAATTCAATGTTTTTGACCAATTTTGAGAAAATTTGGATTATAAATCAAAAAAGAAATGTGGAGATTGGTTGATTTTGTGTGAATTTTGCAGATTTGTAAAAAACTGGAAGGACTTATTGATGTAATTTGGAGTCTAGAGGGCCACATAAGAAGCTACGGTGGGCCAGATTTGGCCCCCGGGCCTTGAGTTTGACACGGGTGGTCTAGAGGATCATGTCAAAACTTCTTGCAGGCCAGATTTAGCTGCAGGCCTTGAGTTTGACACATGTGTCCTAAGCTTATAGCTACAAAATCTTTCAATGTTTTATTTTATAGTGATTTTATGAAACAGACCAACACAAAAAAAGCATATAACTGTAAAGCAAAAGGAAAATGATACATGATCTTACAACCACCTCCCTCCTTTACTCTGCTTCTGCTAAATACACTCAGCAGAATACTTTGAAGTGTGTGGCTGTATGACAGAATTTGTAAAAATTTAAAGGGATATTAATGTTTTTGTTAAAACAGCAATTTCATATCTACTTATATAATAGAGCTTTTCATTGGTTTGGACTCCGTTCTATCTCATCTCGAACTATACACAGTATTTCTCACCTTGCGGTACACTTTTAACTTCTGCGTGAACTAAGGTGTAAATTCACATGAAACCTCTTTGACTTTATGAACTGCACTTGGAATAAGGATTTTAAAATTAACCTCTTTCACTCTCACTAAGAGGTTTAAGTTTCCTCCAAGCGGAGCCTTGCTGTAATCCCGAACATGCGGCGCTCCTGTGCGCTCAGCCACTCACCTTTTCTTACTTCCCTCTTGCTCTTTCTGCCTCCAGTCCAAGCGACTCTTACGATACAGCAGGTTCATGTCGCTGCAGGATCGCTCCTCCTCGCAGCCTATCACAGTGCAGTGTAGCCGCTTGCTTCGCCTCTCTATGTCACGCAAGAAATGTTCGACTGCCACATTCTGGGCAGAGCCAGAGCTCATGGTACAGGAGAAGACTCTGGAGGAGCAGATGTATGCCAAAGGCGGCTCCCCTCTAAAAGAGAAGGAAACAAGAACAATGTGTATGAGCATGAATCATCGAAAGAACTTCGTCTAGTAGCTTCTCAGGCTGATTGAAGCCGACAAGACTGACAGCTGTTACACACAGTGTGTGGAAACAACAAATGAAACCCAAGTGAAACCAAATAATTAGCAGCACGTGAAGAGAGGCAGTTCATTACAATGCTTATTGGGTTATATTAAACCATCCTGTCCATTACTGCAACTGACAGCCGTCACAGCGGGGAGACAGCGATGCATGCATGATGAAAGTTGCTGTTTTGTTTACCCTGACTACAAGTGTATTTATACTTTCATTATCCAGTTATGAATATTTCAGTAAGCAGGGTAACTCAGCTGCAGAGCAGCTTTGGCTGCAGGCCCTGTGATGGCCTATCTAAGCTCGCCTGCTAAGCAGACAGTAATGTGGTTTGTCATATGTAGCGCACGCACAGCTTCCCATTCACGTTAACCCTATGAGAAAACAGGCTTGTTGTGGGGCAGATATTTGAGAGTCCAACAGTGTATTCATGTCAGAGGATGTGAGTTTGCAGCGCAGTTGGTGAAGAAAGGAACAGCTGTCAGCTGATGCAGCATGATGCCAGTGTTTTTCCATCAGAAACAGAGTTCACATGTGTCTTAGTGGAGAACGCCGAGGTGTTTTCGCTGGTTCCACTCGAGCTGTGCAGAATCTTTTGACAAGTCAATCTGAATATGTTACCGGATGTGGAAGCTTGTGTGATTAGAAGATTTAGTGATGCAAAAAAGTTTTTTTTTTTCCTCACGCAGACAGATAAAACTTTTACTGAACATTTGAAACTCTCCATTTGAGAAACTGAAAATAAAAGTTTGTAAGCTGCAGAGCTACAAAAAAAAGATACTTTTTTCAAATCCTTTCATATCATAGCAACTACAAAGTATACTTTAGGGATTATATGCGGCAAGATACACTCTGTGATGTAAAATTGTGGAGTTGAAGAAAAATTGTACATGGTTTTCAGATTTTTTTTTTTGTAATAAAAATCTGAAAAGTGTGGCATACATTGATGCTGTCCTGAGTCAACCCTTGATGCTGTTGTAGCTGCAATGTCCATTCAGTACTTTGCAAAATAGCTCAAAATCAGTCAGACTGGACGGATGAATTTTAAAATCTTGTCACAGATTATCTAATAAATGTAGGTCTTTACTTTGACTAGGCCATTTAACAATGCAATAAAATATTTCACATCTGTTTTAAACTTTCGCACAGGCTTACTCTGACCTGTCTCCATTACTCATTATTGTTGAGGGCTTTGTGGACCATCTGTAATTATACCAATTTAAATTACACACAGCCAAAAACAATTTACCAGCTAGGTGTTTTTTTTAAGAGAGTTGGCTGTGCTAAATGGTATTTTTCATATCAGAGTAAAGGGGGTGAACACGGATTTCTTTAAGCAATTTTTTTTTTTTTTTTTTACATTTTTGTAAAAATAATTTAAAGATTCTTCTTGCTATGGCTTTATTTTAAACTTGTCTGTTATAAAGTTATAAAATCAGTGTGTGAATGTTTTTGCAAGGCACTCTGTGCTAAACCAGTGGCTGAATTATAACATCATGCTCCTTTGAGGATATATTTAAACAACATTTAGAGACCGTAAAACTTAAATGACAACCCTCTTGATTCTGTAGATCATCACGACCGTTTAACTTATATTAACCATTACTATGCCATCTTAAAAACACATAAACTGTCAACCGTGACTTTCCATAAAGACAGAAGCTAAACAGTGCAAGCATCAGGCATCGTCGACGGGGCCAGGCAGAGTGCTGATCTGTGTGTGATTTTTTTTGTCGTGGCCACAGTGTGTCATCCAGTGTGACAGCGTTGCTTCTGCTATTCCTGTATCCCACAGCCCTGACCACAACCTCGACCACTGCTGCTTCCATGCTTGCTGACTCAATGTTAATTAGGTTAGAGAGCAGCGACTGGAGGTGGGGCTTTCGCTAAGTGTGGCTTTGATTTTGGTTTCTGGGATCTGGCAGCTGAGCCGACAGGCCCACAATTGTTGCATTATGCACTGGGGGGGATTGGTTTACAATTAACCAGTCAGACGGAACATGCAACACTCCATATTCCTTATTAGACATGTCCGTATTAAGACAAACCTCCAAAATACAGGCTGCGCTTCATGAAACAACTGAACTCGGAGCATTTAGCAAGTGGTTTCAGGGGCATCTGCAGGGTCAGGAGTCGCATGAATTCCTTGTTAGGACCAGAAGGCAGATGGAGTCATGATTCACGCAATTCAATCTGCATGCAATGCTGCATTCTACTCATTCATGAACATAAGCAAATGCATACACATACCTACTACGCCCCACAAGCCCCCTCACATGCCAAACACACACATCTACATGTGGTGTGAAGCAACAACAGCAGATCCACTGCATCTGATTCAAATGTTAGTTCATGTTAACAGAGAAAACAGAGAACAAAATATCAAGAGTGCCTTGTAAAAATACTTATTTAACTCGTCACGCCACTATAATCTGAAAAGTGTGGCACAGCTTTATCCCTGACATGTCTGTTGTGCTCCTTGGTCTTCAAGATGTTTTGTGTTTGCTTCGTTTTCAGCACAGTTTTAATTATGATCAGATTTCTCAATAATCAAAATTCAGAGGGAAATTGGGCAAAATACATTTAATTTAAGGGCATCAGATTATAGGGGAATTCATATGAATCACATTTCAGTTTGTGTGGAAAAAAACAGCAACAAAAAACATGTATTGCTTCCATTTCACAATTATCCATGACTTTGTGAAGTTTGCATTCACAACTGGACACGATTTGTGGAGAAATGTAGCACTTTTGACCGGAGGTTCATTTTCTATGTTGAGAAAAGCGTCAGGAGGCAGAGAATATGTTCATGCAGTTATGATATTAGCCTTCTTCTTTCACTAGTAATGAACTTAACACTTTGGTAAGGTTTTGTGGTGCGGACCTCTGCCCTCCAGCAGTCATCACAGCTGTAGGTCCAAGTAGAGCTGCAGCACCAAGCTGTGAGTGGCACAGTAACACCACTGTGCAGACGGACACATCATAGCACCATCCTGACCTTGAATAGGTCACACCACATTCAAAATAACCACTTATTTCCACTGGGCTGCATTGTGTATTTGTGGAAATTGAACTTTAAATGGCGCAATTAAAATGAGACTTTCCCTATTCACACAGCAGTTGGCTTTAAAGGGCTAGCAAACAGCACAGGACATATTGTACCAGGAGCGACAAGCTTCTCAAAGAGTCAGCTGGGTTCGCATTTTGTCGTTGCTTACATTATTAATTATTGCAATTTAAATTTGGAAATTATTAAGTGATAAAAAGCTGCAGTGAGCGTAAAAACAATTTTTAAAAAATCAAACATATATGGCAGCGCTTATTTAGCCGTGCTCAAATATCACAACAGTTCATGTAAAGCGATTTCCAGCAATTCAACCTGTCAGTCAAAAGTGTAGTTTGTCATAAAGTGAGAAAAAAACAAGGAGAAAATAGCGCTAAACACTGAGGAGAAGAATGAGACAGCCAGAGAGCAGGGGATACTGAGGCAGTGCCACAGCGACGGGAGGGGCGTTTGGTAAAAAAAAAAAAAATTAAAAATGGGGGAAGCCGACAAACGGAGAGCAAGAATAAGATTAATATACTCTGGTGAAAACCGTGTCACATCCAGACTGACTCCGAGGCGTACCTGAGTCGGAGACTAATAAAACAGAGGGAGCCATGAGGAAGAGAGGATAAAGAAATACTGAAAGGCAGTCAGACTGAGAATGGGGGTAGGGAGGTGAAACCAACCCGCTCACATTGTGTGTGGTCTCCTAGCAACACTCGCATTTCTTCCTCCGCCGCTGAATGTGCGACGCAGGACGTCAGGCTCGCCGTGCGGCTCGATACCTGGGTGAAACTTTGCAGGAGCGTCAGTCGCACCGCGTCCTCCATCATCGATGGCGTGCGCAACTCTGGAGTGATGAAAGTATCTGCGTTCATCAGCCGCAGTGATGCAAACAGCGATGACGCTCCGACCTTCACACGGCATATAGGTTTTAAACATGCAGAAATATCTCAGCAATAGATGGTTATAAAAATGTTTCTTAGCGCCTTGATCCATCTGAAATCTGGATTACTGGAAAGTCAACGTGATTCCCCTGACCTCACCTCAGCTCTATATTTATAAAGATATGAAGGATTACCAACTATTCAGTAACTTTTAGTCACTGGAACGAGAGTCCTGATGTGAAGTGCTTATTGATTGTGGATTTAAAAAGGAAGAAATGAAGACATAAGTCCTGTCACATCTATGAAAATGCTCTTTGTCTATGATGCCTCCCTCTTTTCAAATTAATTAACAGCAATAATTTGGGTTATTTAGCTTGACATTAGAGAAAAATGGGGGTTTATTTTTTTTAAAGACAGATTTTCATCAAAATATGTATTTATAGGTGGCAATTTCAAACTAAATTCTTAATTAGCAAGGTAATATTTAGCTGGCTAACTCAATATTTGTAAACTAAATATTGAGTTAGCAAGTTAAATAGTTTAAAGAAGTGAATATTTAGTTTGAAACTGTGACATTTATAAGTGATTAATAACATTGTAAAAATATGACCGAAAACATTTTTTCCTCCACATTTTTTTCTGACAACTGACACTACCTTAGAGTACATGCTATTTGTTCTTGATATTACCAGAAACCACTACAACTTATACGAATCATTTTAGTCAAAATTCACTCTTTCAGCAGTGAGCAGTCTTCTGCTGGCCAGACAGCACACAGGCTTCTTAAACCTGCACTGAGTCATACTATGCTGACTTTAAAGTTCATTATTGTGTAGCAGTACCAACGTTGATCTCTTTTATTAGGAATAAAGTCACACATATGGTAACTTAGGAGTTACTATCTACCGGTTCAGATGGTGCTCTCAAAGGGAATACATATTTTGCTCCTTTTTGCAACAAAAAAATTGCTTGCTAGACAAACAGGGAATACCAGCTTTTTTTATGCCTTTATGCCTTGTAGCAACCACACCCTCCTTGAGTGCTGGTTTGGATGTCACAGGATCCACTGACTTAGGGGAGACTGGGATCACCTGAGTCTATTCATGCCAGCATTCACAAAAATAAGAGTTTAATTACTTTTGCTATGACTTGGTGTTCTGCCTCCCTTCAGTTTGTTATGGTTTCTAGCCAGCCCTGACAGCCTTGTCGCAAAAACTGCGAGGATTTCCCACACTTTGTCTGGCTGTATATCTTGCTGTTTTGACTTTATGTTCCGGAGATTTGGCTCATATGCAGAAGCAGGGAAGAAAGAAAAGAAGGTTCTCATCAAAGGAAACCAATTCAATGCCAATCAAACTATGCAGTTTAGTTTTGGCCAACGGGGAATTTGAGAGAAACACAAAAATCTCACCTCCACTTGGGGATGCATCCTTCTAGTTGCTGAGGAGAGTTTACTCACCAAAAAAACTAACCTAACAAACCACTAGTTATATGGTGACACAAGTTTATTTTGCTTTTTGCAAGTACATAAAAGTTTGCAAAATATTAATGGGCAGATTTCTCACGCTTTCTGTTTACAGCAGCTAAACTTGCAATGAGAAATTGTTGTTCTTAACATTTGGTCAGTGGGATAATTTATGCTGCATCAAATTTACCAAAACAGTTTTGTCCACTAATTCTATCCAGCCCCACCTATGCTTAAAAAAATATTCCTTAGATATAATATAAGGGCAATATCATCATCACCAAGTGAATTTGTTTCATTTTATATGTGATGAATGAGTTGAGAAGCTATTTCTGTTTAAAAAATAAATTTAAAAAAACCCCCGAAATGACTTGTGTTTTGTTTAACAACATGAAACAAAAGGAAGCCCCAAAGACATTCGCTCACATATACATGTATTTAGATTTTCCTCCCTCAGCGTTGTACAAATTGAGTGCTCTCTAAATTTTTCACGAACCGCGACCAGAAATATCCTCCAAAAAGCTTTCCCTAATCGTGCTTGGCCCCGTGTGACCAGGATAAAGACTTAAAAACTCTCTGAAATGCTCAGTATTTGTCGCACGCATGCACATATTACTTCCACCGTGTATGTGCATAAGTCAACACCTGTACCGAGTGTGGATCATGAATAGTGTATAACATGGAGAGTTGCAGGAAGCTGCTATAAAAAAAAAAAAAAAATCTAACGAGTTCTTGAAATGAAAGAGATGAATGTGTAATCTCTGTCTCTGGTCAAAAGAGACAGGCGTGTCAGTGACCTCCCAATCTCCATTTCCCACCTTGGCTTGCTCTCACCTCTGTCCCCTTCTGCTGGGATCTGCAGCAACCAAGGTGACCTACTGCACTTAGCATATATGAGCTCAGAGCAGCTTAAAGATGTCGAACCTCTTCTTCTTATTCTGCCGTTCATCATATAAGAGAAAAGAAGCAGGCTTGCGAATGACATGCGAGCAGAAAACAGTAAAAGGAGTAAACCCAGAACAATAAAGCTGGAAAAAGAAACATGTTCAGCGTGTGAGCAGCGTCCGCTCTGTCTCTGGACAACAACAACGACCAACATTTCCAGACGAAAGAGTAAAAAAACATAACCGAGATGTCACGTGATACACAAAACCATGGTCCATCTTTGTGTTTGTTGGGTGTTTTTTCCATCTGCTAGCTGAAACCCAGACACAGCAGCATCGTATATGGCGCTGCAGGGAAAAGAGCGAGGCTGAAAAACTCCTTAATGCTCACGTTTGTGCATGAGGAGAAAAGCTCCTCTCTGCAGCTGCACACGCTTCACTGAGCCAGCATCCTTCTCCTGACCAAGATCGGATTTTTTCTTTTTGGGGGTGGGGGTGTGGGGGGGTGAACAACCCTTCAGTGCTTCCTGTTTCTCTTTGTCCAGTTTCAGGTTTTACTTTAAAGATTAACATTTACCTTTACAATGCCATGAAAAAGGTCTCCTTCTGTTTTTGCTGGTCTGTAAAACTTACTAGCTGACTGAACAAATTTTAATGAAGCAAAGATTACCTGAATAGATTTAAAATGCAGCTTTCAAATAAGGATTTCATTTATTAACAGGGAAAAAAAGCTAAACAAACCTGGCCTGATGTGAAAAAGTAATTGTCTCATAAACCAAATAACTGATTTTACTACAACAACACTCAAACGTAGTTGTTGTAAATCACTGTGGAAAATTTTTGACCTGGTCTTCTTTACAGAACTTTGTAATTCAGCCACTTTGGAGACTTTTACAGCAATAATAGCCCATTTAAGGTCTTATCATGAGTTAGGTCAGGACTTTGACTAGACCTTGTGCTTTGGATAATTGTCCTGTTGAAAAACCGAAGTGGATTTCAGCGTTGTCGAAAATTGATGGCTCGATATTCTCTTTGATGATATTCTAGTGGACAGCAGGATTTGTACCTCCACTGTTTTCAGCAACAGGGAGTCCCACATCATCACTCTACCACCTCTGTGTTTCTACACACACACACACCCCTACATATATATATATATATACAAAGTCTGTTAGTTTTATGCAAGTCCGCAGTATTTTTTGCCAAATGTCTTGCAGATCATTGAGTTCTGTGCCTAGCAACTCTCACATTGATACAATTTTAGTCAATCACTCTTTTTTATCGTCAAATTATGAACACTGATCTTAACCAAGGAAAGTGACGTCTGCACTAATTTAGATGTTGCTCTTTGTTCTGTTAAGTTATTTCTTGATTCTGCAGGTCAGGCAGTAATTTCATCAGGGTGTGAGCTGTGGAAGTGAATTCAGCTTTCTAAATAGAAAATTATATCATAAATTCACAAGTGGCAATTAAATTTTCACACAGGCTCAGACTGGTTTGGAATGCTTCTTCCTCTTATAATTGAATTTTATTATTTAAGAAGTACATTTTGTGCCCATTTGTTTCACTGTCCTCTAATTTTAAAGTTGTTTGATGATCTGTAATATTAAAAGTGTGACAAAAAAGCAAAAACTGAACAAATCCGTGAGTTTTTTTCTATAACATTATAAATCTTTAATTAAAGCAACCCATGCAGAAACAACTCCTTATGAACCAACATGATGTAAAGATTTTTTTTATACATCTATAAGAAGCCTAACGCTCTATATCCTGTAGCACCAGGCTGTCCCTGCCACAACATGACAAACCTCATAAACTATTCAGCAACAATTAGGCAAAGTCCAATAGCCCAAAGCGAAACAGGAATCGGATGAACATCACAGTGCACTTTACATACGATTTGCCTCACAGCTGTTCTTTATGGGCTTGACTCACATCTTCCCAGAGATGATGGCACAAGCAAAACAAAACATAACAAGCCTTAGAAAGCTTTATTTGAGGGGGAATAATCAGCTGTCAGTGTTTGAAAAGGATAAAATACACAGGAAAAACCAGCAAGGCGCTATTTTGTTGACCTAAAGGAAATTAGACGTAACAAAAATCTAATGTTTTTAAGTCTGTTGAATGATTGTTCTTAGTGGATAACCCTGACACGTAACAAATTAATAAGTAAATAAATAAATTAGCTTTTTTTAAATATACAATCAACCAATATAACCACACTTATCTGGGTTTCAGTCTATGGGTTTGGTTGAAATAATCAAATGTGCAGTTACTGGTTCTCACTTTAACTGGGTTAGTCAAGCTCAAAAGCTGATCGATTTTCTAGAGTTAATCATATTTATTAAGCCGTTTGAGTTTGATCATCATTTTTTCATTAATTCAGCGCAACAAGCACACTCTACCCACCAATTTATTAAGTACATCCATCCAATCGCTTGTAAAAACAGAGTGAATCAGACAATCACATGGCATGAACTCACCTCATTTCTGCTCAGTTTTATGCCCCCTTGTCGAATGGCTTTTCTTTTAACTGGCTGGTGATGTCACAGCAGCGTTGGTGTGATTAGCAAAGCCAGGTAGGCCACGAGTGGTCGTTCAACGTTTGAATCAACCTCCTCCTTTCAGCTCAAAAATCCCCCGCTAAGCGGGTCACAGCGTAGGCTGTCTAGGATAAGCAAACGCATACCCACACACCACTCTCCCACCTCATTCTTTTCTTTCTCCTGGTCCGGTTATTTCAGCCCAACACTATTCACCAGCATTTTAGTAGTAGATTATAAGTGGCTCACTTTAAATTTAAAGACGGGACCGTGCAGAACGTGAAATGAAAGCGTGACTATGGGACAAAGTCACCAGACTCACTACAGCGTCACTTGAAGTGCCTTTCACACCGCTCGAACTTTTTCAAATTTTGTCATGCTACAGAAAACCCATTATGCGATAGTCCAACACAAGATAACGCAAAAAGCAGGAAATGATTTTCTTTTTTTTTTTTTTTTTACAACCAAACGTCTGAAAAATGTGATTGTGTTTGTAGGATCACCTTTCACTGCGACCAGAGATACGCATCGCTGGGGATATGACACAACCAGGCAGACGGACATTTTTTTCTCTTTCTTTTTGAGAACCAAGACAAGCTCAACCACACTGGATAGACGGCATATAAACATCAATTTTCAGCTCTTGCCACAGATTCTCACTTAGATTTATTTTGGGCCATTCCAATACGTACATCAATATAGTTTGAAATAAAGATTTTTATTGCAGCTCTGGCTGCATCCTTAGGGTTGTTTTCTCACTGAAAAGTGATTGTTGTTTTTGCACACCCTAACAGACTCTCCCCCACAGCATGATACTGCCAACACCATGCTTCACAGTGGGGATGGTATTTTAAAGTTTTTGATCCTTCCATTTCATGTGTATATGCTGAATATATGTGATTTTGCAATAAATGCCAATAAAACAGACTGAGGTTTGAACTGCAGTCTGGAAAATATGGCAAGTTTAAATTAGTGTAAATACTTTACATTGCATTGTGTGTCTTCTGCTGTTTGGACTGCCTTGTAAAAGCTTTTAAAGTATCAGACAAGTTAATGTCAATCATCTGCTTTATTGGCTCTACATGAGTGACTGAGAGGTTCTCAGCCCAGGGCCTCAATCGGGCAATTTGTTTTTTTGTCATTAGATTGTTCAGGCAACTGACAGAAATTTTAAAAAAGGGGCAAATGTCAGGTGATCACAGATTACAGACATTAAAGTACCCAAAGGTGTCAGTGTTTAGCTAATTTTACTATAATTGTGGGATTGGACACCTGGCAGACAAAAAATGTGACTGAATTGTCATCAGACGCATGAATCCATGTGATCTTCAACGGTGAGACAACTTCTGTGCAATGTCTTCTTCTAAAAACACATTTGTCTTGTGAACAGGCTGTTGTACGAGAGTGAAACGTCTCTGTGTTATTTGCAATGTATTGCTGGTAAAAAACAAAACAAAAAAAACAACAACATTAAGAGACTTCTCGAATCTGTCTCTGATGAATGAGGCAAAAAGACCATAAGAAGTCCGGCTTGCAGTTGGCCAAAATCATGCGCTTAATGTCACAGCTACAAGTTTAGATAAAAACATGCGCCACCTCATGCTGGTCTGTCACGAAAAAATACCCCAAAATCCACTGACGTTTGTGGTAAAAAAGTGAAAGAGCTATAAATACCTTTTGAAGGCCCAGCAACTCCTGTAGGGTCTGTGAAATTTGAAATCTAAAACATTCTTGTTTTCAGAATCAAGTGGAGAGTTTATTTCGCTGACAGGTAGCCAAGCATGTGGGATACATTTCAGTGTGAGGCACGATTGCTCTGACATTTACAAAGCATGCTGAAGATATACTACAGTTCAGATTTGCATTTCTTTAAGTTGCTGCGTGCCGGCGCCTCCTTCACAGACTGCTCCTGTTGTGTTGAGTTCTTTCGCTGCTTCACTCTGACCTTTAGCAAACTAGCAGACAATAAATTACGTCTATAAGAGATTTCTGAGCGCCTTCTGCTCCCCATCAGTTTCAGATACGTTTTAATATAGTGACATCTTAGTGGAGGAAGGATCGGGCAACATATTCTTCACTGTTTGTAGCATCTGCCAGCCACCAGGAAGAAGTTTCCACCTCTTCTAAGTTTTCTGAAAAACATTCAAGGTCTTCTGAAGGTCTTAGCATAAATGTAGAACATTAATGAGAGCAACCACATTAACACACTAAGCTGGGCCAAGCAGTTTGCATTTCTAAGCAAGTACATTAAAATTATACAAGTACTTTAGGGCTAAAAGCTTAGTTTAGATATACAAAAAAAATAAAATAATAATTGCTGTACCTTATCTTATTGAATACTCCTGTAAAAACAGCAAACACAAAGTAGTTAAAATGGCTTCAGACTGGGCTCTCAGTGCCAACAAGAGGGGAAGAGCTGCTGGTGCCCAACTTTATTTATTTTGCATAGTACCATGCAAATGACTTTGAAAGGTTTAATGAGAGGAAAACAGAGGGAAATGAACAAAGATGAGTTGCCTCAAGGAAACCATTACCACACATCATTACCCTTGACTACACTCTGCAGTGAAAACTGGATACCATAAGACGCTTACTATCCAGAAAGAAGGGCCTTTAAAAGGAGCATTTAATTTGAAATCCCATTGGTTAATTTGTCCGCATGCATCCCAGTCATCTTCAGCTCAGACGTAGAGCAGACATGTATGAGCTTTTAAAAGCCGGAGCACTCTGGGAGAAAAAAAAAGAAAAACATTCAATAATGTGACTGCAGAGGGAGCTCCCAGATGAAGCAAAAGAAGTAAGTGGCTATTTGTAAAGCTAAACGAAGCCCCTTCATCCTCATCCTCATTTTGTGCAGGAGACCTCTGCACAAAATGCCATGCTTTTTTTTTCATCCATCAGATCATGCATCCAGTGCATCAGAAACAACACAACAAAAATTATGTTGCATACGTCATATGTATATTAAAGTAATACTAGAAGCTATGGCAACACTTTATTTGAGTGTTGCCATTATTTGGGGTGTGAATAAGACTGACATAAACATGAAAGAGTCTTTATGACTGTTTATGACTGTTGACATGAAGTGTCATTTGGTGTTTAACGACACTTTTAATGCAAAGTTGACCATTTTGATGGACTTAATACAAGTTTTAAAGCAACTTTGTATTAAAAGTGTCATTATTTACCAAATGACACTTCATGACAAGTCATAAACATTCATAAAGACTCTTTCATGTTCACAACATGTGTTACGCCATGTTTATAATCATGTCATGTCAGTCTTATGCACACACCGTCAAATAAACTATTTGTTTGTTCTTGTAGAAAGAAAGAAAGAAAATTGTTGTGGTTTTGAAACAGTCTCCATGTTTTTATCGCGCATGCAAGTCAGAGTTTTGTGTTAGGGAGCGCAGGTACAAAGCGAAGAGCCAGTGAAGACAGCAGACAAATGAGGAAAGTATCTACAGATGTCTGAGGCAGCATTTGTAACCAGGACATGGCTGGTTAAATGGCGTGCCCTTTAATCAAGGCACCATCAGGAAGAACCTTTACCTTTACACCTATTTATAATGAGCGGTGTGACCGATGTGAGACACTGAAAAGGTAGCAGTAGTAATCTACAAAATGCAGTCTTACAGAGAACTTGATTAAAACTGGGGCTGTTATACTAGTGAATATCACTGACATAAAAAAAACTGTATTTGCTTCAAGATAAGCTGATAGAACACATTAAAATTAATATTAAATATGAATAATTTTTTGGCTCAGCACTAGGAAACATCGTCATTAAAAACATAAAGGCATGCATATTAAACACATCCACACTATTCTATTTGTTTTACCATTAGCAACTGGACATCATCAATAATGCATTTTCCTTTCATTATTTACTCTTTGATGAGTACGAAATAGAAATAAATTGTTTGTTACTTTAAACACAACATTGAATATTCCTGGTTGAGGAACTTGTAGCTGTCAGTTCAGATTCATCCTCTATTATTAGGCTTATTAGGTAATTCTCCATTTTGCTCTTTTGTACCCCAATTTTGTACCTTTTTGTTGCCATTTTATTCCTACTTCTAATCTTTTCTTTGTATCAACAAAACATTTCATGTCAGTGTACCTAAACATCCATTTATTTCTTCTTTCTGTTGTGTTTTATGACAAATTAATGTCAAATGATCATAAGAGGCCACATATTTCATGTATTGGATTTCTGAAGACTTTCTATTTCAACTTAGATGTCACTACATATGTAACTCAAGCTGGTTTCCAAAATGTCTTTGAGTCACATAACCACATTTTACATTCTAAAGTAAACTATTAATAGATTCCAGGGCATTCTACTTTAAATAATTGGTTGCAAATGAGGGTTGAAAATGACGCAAAATATAATCCAGATCAGTGTTAAAACTAATCGTCCAATCATGAACTGCTTCTTTGTTTTTAGCCTGGGAAAGTTGTGTTAGGAGCCACAAAAACTGCAAAACTAGAAAATGAAACAGCTGCAAAATGACCGGAGCCCAATTCTTTAGAACCTAGAATATTATTGAGAACAGACCAATAACTGTTTATTAAGCTCTCTAACAGAAAAGGAGAAAATCAACCTTTCTACCTTTCTTATGTTTAAAAATGCAAGGTTTAGTTAGATTAACAAAACAATTCATGTATAAAGATGTAAACAGGTGGGTTAAAAGTAAAAAGCCCGATTCCATTTCCAAACTATATAATGTCCTTATAGAGAGCAGGCTGCAAAAATAGCTTAAAATGACACATAAAAAGAAATTACAAAACTTACTAATCAGGTTCTCATGTTTTATCTTCAAATAATTGTTTGACCTTCATTTACTTGCACTGACAAGGTTGGGATAAAAAGTTCAGTTTCACAAGTTTCCACTAGCAATGATTAAAAGAGAAAGATCCCATTTTAAAAACGGGTTAACTTAAACATCAAATCAGTTAATCAAGTCTTCTCTCGCTTCTCAATCTGTACAGCATGTTGGTGAAAGCGAAGCCAAACGTGTTGGTGAGATTTACTACAACAATTTCTGGGCATATAAATATTCACAAATCATTTCAAATAAATCACATCGGATGTGAAAACGTTTAAATATAGGTCGTTTTAGAATCACAACAAAAGAAGAATGAAGTCTCCTAAAAAGAAAAAATACAATGTAGACTATAGCCAGTGGATCCTGACTGCAGCTGTCTTCTTTTTAAAGTGCACCAATGGTCAACAGGAGATATGTGCCTTAGTATTACTAACCTAATGCCCTGCTGCTGCTCAAATTCCAAGGGCACAGTCTGTTTGGGTGTTTTAGGAAATCCACAGGAAAAAAAAAGAGAAGAAATCCTCTAATGCTCACCAGGCATGGCTATCCTGGGCTTAAAATGTCTGCATCATCCCCGTCCTCCCGTCCAATCAGAGCGCTCTCGTTTTTTCCAAACAGTAATCATCATGCTTCTTTTCAAATTAAAAAGGATCCACTGCAATCACAAGAACTGAATAATAAAGACAATTTGCAGATCTGCTCCAACCTGCCCGTTCACTCTCACCCAGTCTGCGTTATCTGCTCTTTTCAGCGGACCGAAGGGGTTTAAACAAAAACACAAAATCGACTGAAATGCAAACTCAGAGCTGCTGTTCTCAGATTTAATCAAATCTCCGGAGTGAATTTTAGGATCACCAGGTGAGCACAACAGACAATGACAGGTGGTGCAGGCTTCAGTCCCCGTCCCCTCCTCCCTCTGCGCTGAAGACACACTGCTTAGCGTGTATATCTCAACACACGCACTCAGTGACCCCAGATTCACAGCTGCTCTCACCCACCCCTGCTCCGCTGGTTTAACCAAACTGCACGCAGAGACACATCCTGCTCCTGAACATGTGTTAGCTTAAGAATTATAAAAAGGCGTGGATAGGAGGATTTTTTTTTCTTCTCTAAAATCTGCATATCCAAGGTCAAAGCAGACCTGCTGGTAGTTCACCTAAATTCAAGCTCTGAACATGCAAAACCGGTAAAGATATGTCTTCATGTCTCTTTTAACATTCAAACAGGATGAAATGTGCTTTTAATTCTCCATTTGGTAACAGATAATGAGTCACATGACTGCTTAGCTTTGGATTTGTAGGCTGAATTTAGGATTTTCCTTGAAAACCACGAGGCTTTTGAATGTTTCGAATGACAATATAAAGCTGACGCGCAAATGTGACCACTTTGAAAGAAGTCTAGCTAATGAATATACCTACATTTTTAACCTCTATGTTTTACACTGTAAAGAGAATTTGGGAGGTTTAGTGGGGTAAATTAAAAACATTTTTATTTTAGTATCATTTTATGCTTTGCTTTAGCTAAAAGGTTAAATTAATACTTTCAGAATAAGTTCATTAACCTTTAAGGGGCTCATTGACAATTATACAGCAGTGTCAGAAAAAAATGATTATATGTCTCTTGGATTTAATGTTTTAATATTATTATTACAATAACATTTTATGCAATAACGTTTAATTTAGTGAAATTGCTAATGCAAAACTCAAACTTGCCACCAAGCCAGACTTCTAAACTATACTTGCAGTTACAAAGTTAAACTTGCTAGCGTGGTAGCAAGTTTAACTTTGTAACCTTGAGGCAGCCTTTGCTAGTAACGGGTTACATCTTAGCTACTTACAAGGTTCATCACCTCGTCAAAATAGATTTGAATCTTATCGTTATTTAAGTAACATTTTGTGCTTTGACAAGTTAAAAAATGAAAACTAACTTGAAACAAGCTGAGCTTAGCCGGTCTTTTCAAATGATCGATGCGTGTTAGCTGTTGTTAGGGAAAGGCTCGACAAGTCACCTTGATAAAACAAAAAAGGAGATACAAAGAATGGCTGAATTGCTTTCATTTTACCATTTTAGAGGATTTTAGAGAATAAACGGCCTGCTTAAGGTCACACCACAGCTTCGCAATCCGATTCAAGCCAGTCCAAAACCTCCCGACAGTTCTCAGTGTCCTCCTAAATCAGCAGTGCTTTTCCCCTTAAAACTCTCCCATGGATGCAAATGTTTTTTCCCTTTTTCTATTCCTGCAGTTGAATTATGAAACCCGACCTTTCCTGAGGCAAATGAGGCCTGCAGTTCCTTAGAGTTTTTCTTGTTTTTGGTGAGATTGATGCAGTCTTTGAGTCATTTTTCTTCCATTTGTGGATAATAATGGCTCTTGTCTGGTTTGGTATTCTTTAGCCCACTTCTTGTTGTTCCTTTTAAGTGATATTTAATGCTGGTAGTAGTCAGGGTGTGGCTAGTAATACTGAATTCAACTTTTTTTTTTAAGAAAAATGTGGTTGACTTGTGAGTTAACAAAGATGACAATTAGTTGGATCAACTTTCTTTGAATAGGTTTTTTTTTTCAAATATAAATGACATTATCAAATTAAAACCACATTTTAGATATGTTTTGATTTGTTTGATGTTAACAACAAATCAGTAAAGAAGCAAATACCTTTGCCCTTTTATAGCTGAGGTGGGGTTTTTCCAGTGTTGGTTCAACAGCAGCCTCTAACATAGACAGATTTAATAGGGCAACAATGTAAGGGTCAATAAAATCAAAGGCTTTTGAAAACAGACAATTGCTTTCAAAAAAGGGGTTAAATTCAATCCGTTTGATCGGTGCAGGGTGTGAACGCAGAGAGAAATCTCTCTGTACGTGTGCTTTTTCATTCTGAGTGACAGTCACGCCCGTGGAAAAATTAGCGGGTTGAAACGGTGCTGAGTCGTCTAAATTCTGTGTGTATTTCACAACTGATCAACGTGCTTTAATGTTAAAGGTCCACCGTGGTTTACTGCGGCATTTAACGGAGCAATAATCACCGAATGGCTTTTTTTCTTTTCTTTTTTGCTGAAGGGGAAAGAAAAATCACCAAAAGATGTCCAGACACCTGCACCTCCCAAGACGCGCCAACACGTCCTCACCTGGCTGCGCACACACACACTTTACGCGCATACACATCACAACGTCACTCGTATTTTCCACAATCGCAGAAATACCGCCCATTTACCCCGCACACACATTCAACCTTGCTGTATTTACAGCCCCACTCCTCTTGCTATAAGCGCAAACATGCAGATGCTTTTTTTTTTTCTCCCCTTCCTCCATCGCGCGATGGAAATGGTTTCCAAAAACAGATCACTGTCACTATTTTGGTTCGACTTTAAAATTAAAATGAAAAAAAAAAAAAAAAAAAACCCAAAGCAGAGCGTGTTCATAAATATCCAGCCAGCTGATGATGGTTGGTGGCTTGTTTTATGGTGAAATATTAATAAGGGCTTGTCACGACTGAAGCCCCCCCCCCCCCCCCCCCCCCCCCCCCTCCCTTACTCCCCCCCAGAAAAAGCGCTGCGCGGGGATCATGCTGGCACATCTTCCCTCTGTTGTCAAGAAATAAAGGCCCCGTATCTTTACCGTCAGAGGCTGCGAGTCCTGAAGGTTGAAAAATCCGGCTTGTGAGCACACATCGGGCTCGCTGTCAGCCCGGGGCTCAAATTTACGCGTAAACCCCCCCGGCCCCCCAAAAAACACACCAATTAGGCAGGACGTCTCTGCGCCATCCAGCCACAAATTCTCCTCCGCTTAACATACACACACGGACGGCGCATTTGGACGCTGACAGCTGGCTATGTGGGTTAGGCGATGCAAGCGACTCATGCGGTGATTTACGGAGCAAAACACGGGCCTCGGTAGTATAATAATGGTGTGATACATACCTGGGAGAGGACAGGATCTGGTTGGCGCAGAGACTCTAGCCAGTTGCCCAGACTCGTAAGAGTGGGGAGTAAAAGAAGAAGAAAAAAATCAGACAACAACAAAACCACGCCGGTTGTTGATGACACAGCTGTCTTGGCAGACAGAAGCGACAGGAGGAAGAAGGGAGAAAATCCAATCTCGGATGTGTCAATTGACGCGGGGATGAAAAATCCGAAATTCAGACGCAGATCACCGGAGTGACGCCTTTTCCTGACGCGAAACCTCTTCCATTTTCATAACAAACAGCGCGCTGTGTGTCTTCCACTAAAGCAGAGGCGCGGCGGAGGCTGGCCGGTGTGCGGTCTGCGCGCAGCCTATGACGCTGCTTCAGTACGAAGGTACACAAACAGATCCTCGGCGAGGGTCCGACAACTCCGAGGGAAAAGGAGCCATGCTTCCAGCTCAGTTCAGACGGTTCAGAGAGGAAGAGGAGAAAGAGGAAAAGGAGGAGGAGGAAGATGAGAGGGGTAAATAAAAACGTCAAAACAAAAATGCGCAGACATCAGCGCGCTGCGTTGGCTGAGGCGCTGGGCATCCTCACCGTGCATTTGCATTTATATTAATATTCATACAGCGGGGCTACTTCCTCAGAGGAGACGACTGCTTGTGTTTTCGGAAGGAGGGGGGGGAAGCGTCAGAGGGGGCGCTGGGTCCAGCTGTGGGGAGATGCTGCTGTGTTTCTACTAATAATAGCAGCGGATTCGTCCGACGTGTACCTGCACTTATATTAAACTCTGCGGGTTGCTTTGTGTAAAAAATAAAATAAAAATAATAAAGCAATATTGTTAATAAAGCTAATTATAATTTTGGTGGACCATCACTGTGATGTCACGTGGTATGAAAATAATGGTTAAATATACAGCTCTGGACAAAAGTAAGAGACCACTTAAAATGGTCCGTTTCTCTGATTTCACTCTTTATAGGTTTATGTTTGAGTGAAAGGAACATTGTTCTTTTACTTTACCAACTACTGACATGCTTCCGAAATTCCAAGCAAAAATGTAGTATTTAAACGAGAAATGGTCAAAATAACAAAAAAAGATGCAGTGCTTTCAGACATCAAGTAATGCAAAGAAAACAAGTTCATATTAATTTAGAAACAACAAAACTAATGTTTTAACTCACGAAGAGCTCAGAAATCAATATTTGGTGGAAAAGGTTTTCAATGGGGTTCAGTGCAGTGGACCATTCATTTTTTTCAGAGCTGAAATCTTGCCATAAAAGCAAGAAGGGTGCTACAAGGTGGACTAAACCCTTATTTCAATGAAAATCAGAAATGAAGATTTGAATGAAAATGTATATACCGCCAAGTAAGTCGATTTGAGTGGTATTCAGACCCATTTACTCTGATATTTTTAAACAAACTTCAGTGCAAATAATAGATGAAGACGGCAAAACAACATCCTAATCGTTGAATACGAGTTCTTCTCAATCTATAACCTGGTAATGGAAAAGTTATGGCACACGTACAAACCTACCAAGACCTGACAGTCTGTGGTCTGGGCAAGGAGAACCACGATGTGAGAAGTAGCCAGAAGTTCATGCTAACTCACAACTATTAGTCGCTACAAACCCACTGTTAAAAAAAAAAGTCAAAGAAAGTCCTGCTTGCAGTTCACCACAAGCTATGGGAGGCAGTGCAAAAAAGTGCTGTGATCAGACGAGACTCCAATTAAAAGTTTTGGCTTTAACAATAAAACTGCACATGACCCATGCACCAGTCTACATTGATTTATGAAATAAGATTGAAATGTGTTGAACTTTGTGGTTGTAACATGATAAAATGTCAAACTGTATGTCGATAAGCTTTTCCTGAAATACAAACCAATCAATGAGATAAATCAATCTTACAGTGTCAGTCAGTGGTTTCCAGGCTGTCATCATCTGTTCAGGATGGAACAACTTCTAAAAACAAAAAAATATGGGGTCAAAATTATACATACACCCCAACTAATTGACCCTTAGCCAGCTGAACTGCACCAGCCATCAACAAGCCTCAGGCATACTTCTGGCTGTTTCCAGGTAGGAGATGCTGATGGTTGAACCTTGAACACAACAGGATGTTAAATCATTGTAAATAACGATGACTTCCTGACTGGCCTCACCAAAGCCCCACCCCAATTTCATTGAAAATGTCTGGAATATAGTTAACAGCTGGATCTAGCCAACAGAAATAATTTCTGCTATTTCTTGTATGAATAATGACGGGATATTTAGCCAGAACACAACGTATGGATGGAGGTAAATAAAAACGTACACTTTTGAGCAAGTGAACTGCCAGAAAGAGATTATGCATAAAATCTGTGCCTGGACCCCATGTCCCACCTGGTGAGAGCAGTCACTCATAAATAAAAGGACATCTGTTTGTCCCTTTACAGCAGCCTGTTTAATATTGTCCAGCATGATACATAAGAATATGATTAATAATGGATTGTAAAGCATTTATATAAATTTACAGCAACTTTCTACTCTTAGAAGTCATCTTAAGGTAGAGTTTACAGCGTTGGCGTTATTGAGAAATTGTCAAATATCGGGAATAGGTCACAAGACAAACTCATGATCACAGCATTCTTCAGTTGAACACCAAAGTTAAATAAAAATTATTGCACACATTGAAAGGTAAAATGAGGTAGAACATTAAAGAAAAGCCCAGAGGAGGAACTAGAGGAATTTTCTGCAAAAATAATCACAGCCTTCAAATAATCGCACCCTTCTTTAGAGAACAAAGTGATAATGAGATATTCAGCAGCAGAACAGAAGAACATTTCGACTTTACTTAGAGTGCAATGAAAAACAAAGAACACAACTCAATGAAATATATTTGATAAAAGCTGGAGAATAAGGGCATTTTTGGATTTCCTTAGATCATACTAAGTAGTAATGATAACAGGAAGTACTTATTTATGAACTTCACATGAAGAACAAATATTAGGAAATGTGAACAATTTGCATACACTTGCAATTTTCTACATTCACGGGTCTGAAGAATAAATCTTATTGGAACATTATTAGTCTGTTTATAATGCTGGCGTAGTTTTATTTGTATTTTGTTTTCGTGCTGTTGTCTTCCATTCAATTTGAAATCTCTTTCAGTAGGTGGAAAACTTTCACTTCCTGTAATTCCTGATTTGTGAACACACCAGCTGGACGGTCTGAGTTTCATTATACCTATGTCAGAAAAATCAGGTAGAAGCAACCAGAAACACAAGAAAGAAACACTGAACAAGCCTTACTTGTAATATGTTAGTAAAGACTAATACTAAAATAAGAGCAGAGATTAGAGAAAAACAGCATGTCGACAGTGACAGGGATTCTTTTAGATTGAATAGGTTACCATGTAATCTTTTTGATCGCCAGAGAGAAAAAACAGAGTACAGTACCACTAATCTAATCATAAAATCAGTGCATGCCTCTGATGATGCTCTATGGATCCAAAATGCAAAGTACCCAACTATAAATCTCTGCAATGTCTCTATCTCAGAAACAGCGTGCATGTCAAAGTATCGGGGGGAGTGGATTTGTTATCAGCAGCCTCACAGTAGGTGATCTGGTCAAAGTGCACTGTGGTGAACTGTGGTTGGAAGCAGCGTACACTCATCCATTTAAATTATCCTCGGAATAAACTCCAGTAAGGTAAGGTACTGGCTTTTATGCTATAAGCAGAATGCTCATAAAAGATATTTTACGTTGCCACGCTGGCACCTAGCCAAGGCTCCTATGTGGTCCTACCAGCCCGACTCGTAAAAGCTTTATTTGTGAGCAAATGAATAATCGTGCGCGAGTTTGCCTGTTAGCTCATTCATGAGCGAGTCATTTGATCAGGCTGCTGAATGCCATACCCATTCAGGAGTTTATTTCGGCCCTCGAGGAGGGCTGGGTACAAAAGCTGTGCTGCTGATTACCAAAAAAATAAATAAAAAAATTTGTTTTCGATAATAAAGAGATCTGTTATAGATTCTATTAACTTGAATTAATTCCTACAAGCATAAATATGGTGTTGTAAGACCCATAAACCTTATTGAATTTATGCCAAGTTTAAAATGTTATTGATTGGTGAAAATTATTGCTCTGACCCTTTAGGTCGCAACGATGACGAAAGAAAAAACCCAGCTGAAGAAGTTTTTAGAGGCTATAAGCGTCCTGCAGTGGGTGCTAAGCTTTCTCTTCTTAGGTAAGGCCCTCTTAATCAATCTTTATTTTTTAACTCTTTGTTGCATCTAGCAGCAGCACCACCGTGATACTGACTCTTTATGAAGACATTCATGAAGAATGCCCAACAACTGGAGCTAACATGGCGGGATTATTGTGCTTCTGCAGGACTGGCTTGCATTATCTTGATGGTGTATCTTATGTTTACGTCTCTGTGGCCGCTGCCCACTCTTTACTTCATATGGATGGTGAATGACTGGAAAACTCCAGAAAGAGGTAAAATCAAAGACATAAGTTTGTGGAATTTATAATTTTTTCATAAGTCTTGTGTTTTTTCTCCTGTGGTCAAAAATAACTTTTCGCCAGATTATTGTTAATAAAAGCCACCAAGGGTGTGAAAATAGAGTAAGATACAACAACAAACATTTGAAAACATGGCTGCCCACCTAAACTGACAGACCAGATTTATTTATTTTTTACCTTTGCGCCTGTATGCTCACTATAAATTACTAAAATTACATAATGAGAAACTACTAGACTTCTAATTTCTCAATAAAGTTGGTCCTGTCTTTTAACAACTTTTCATCTGTCCACCAGGGGGCAGAAGAACAGCATTTGTGAGGAAGTGGAAGGTTTGGTTTCAGTTCAGAGAGTATTTTCCAATTAAGGTAAGTTTAATTCAGCACTGCCGTGTTTAATACGTTCAGCACATGATCCAGATAGTTTTTCCCAACCGAATATTTTTGGTTGACGCTTGTCTGCATTCAAAATGTGTAAAATATTTCAAACAGAGTCGAGACTCCAAAGCTTTTACCTTGTTTCTACGTCTTCTTTCAACACCTCACGTTCAAAGGTTGTCAATTCATTTGGGGTTTTTCCTTTGCCTCCACATCTTACACTTGATTATTCCCATCACATTTTTATTTAAAATTTATAGTACAACATCTGAGTGAGCAAATTACTCTATACGCACAAAATCTTCAGTTTTTGAATGAATTTCAACATGACAGGAAACAGGAATCTCTGAGGGATATTTCTTCAAAGAATTATAAATAAAATCTCAAAAAATTGTTATTTTCTCTGAATGGATGATAAATTAAATGAAACAGTTTGTTTCAAAAATTTTCTCTTTTGGTATTATTTGATAAAAATCCCCACAAAATAAAGTATTTAGAAGAAAATATCTTCAGATTAGACGAGCCAAAATTAAAAGAATCACATTTGTTTTTACTTGGAAAAAATGCACCCCAGATTTTTATCATGTTGGTTTGCTCCTGTTTAACAAACTGCTAGTTCTTTCAGAGAAGTTCCCTCAAAAATCCCCTTTATGTGATGAGAAATCTGCACATATTAATTATGATAACAAAGCTCCAGTCTTGCTATTATCTGCTTCTCTATCGCAGCAGATATGACGATACATTTATCAGATAAAAGCCCCTATAATGAGCATTCATCCCAGTGGCCATGAATCATAATACTTTCATTAACTCTCACAGCGAAATCTCTCCAGTTGGCTTGAAACATTTCCCCTAATCTCCATGCAGTCAGACATACAACTCAAGTGAGTTTGCTCTTACAGAAAAACAAAAAAAACGTTTTTTTTTTTTTTTTTGGTTTTCAGCTGGTAAAGACAGCAGACCTGAGTCCGAATAAAAACTACATCCTCGGCAGCCATCCACACGGCATCATGTGTTTTGGAGCCTTTGCCTGCTTCAGCACGGTGAGCTGCGGCTTCGCCGAGACATTTCCTGGAGTGAAGAGCACCCTGGCAATACTGGCAGGCCTGTTCAAGATACCACTCTTCAGAGAGTACCTGATGACAGCAGGTATCTACATCTGTTACACAGCAACCGGCAGCATGCCATGGAGATGGCAGCATCATGCTGTGGGATTTTTTTTCTTTCCCAGGATGGAGTTTGATGATTAAATTTTACTTGATCAGGAAACATTATTCACCTTTCCACCTCCTTCTCCGTCAACCCTACACATGCAGCCAGAGTTACAAAGGAGTGGCTCGGATCCAAACATATTCATGCGTTAAATGGCCAAGTCAAAGTAAATTGGAAATCTGTAGCAACACTTTCAAATTGATGTTCAAATTGTTGCTTGAACGTCAATAATGCATGGCACAAAAAACAATCTCCAGATTTACACAGCTAAAGAGAATTGCAGCAATCGTAAGAAAGGTAGGTTTACAACATATTGTCTCGTTACAAATGCACACCACACTTTTCAGATTTTCCACTTTCCTACCCTGCACAAATACGGACTAACTTGTTTTTCTGTCACACAAAATATCAATAAAATTCTTATTTTTAATCTTATGGTACAAAATGTCCAAGAAGCTAAAAGTCCTTCAAGAACCTGGTAGATTTTTGAATCACTGTGGAAGAAAAATATGCTGTTCAACTTTACCTTGAATCATTTGCTGCTATTAGGTGCCTTGCTGATGGCCTCGCTTTGTTTGTGTCTGAAGGCCTGTGTCCAGTCAGCAAGCCAAGCCTTGTCCACCTCCTCTCCAAAAGTGGTAAAGGAAATGCCGTGGTGATTGTGGTTGGAGGAGCTGCAGAGTCTTTAGCATCTTCTCCTGGAATCAACAGAGTGGTCATGAAGCAGAGGAAAGGATTCGTGAGGACGGCTCTTGAGCATGGGTGAGAAAACACAGGGGGAAAAAAAAAAAAAGGACCTGTGAAAACACAACTTCTCTAGTGGAAAACCATCTGTAATATCTGATGACTCTCCACAGAGCAGATCTGGTTCCTGTTTACTCGTTCGGGGAGAACGAACTCTTTCAGCAGGTGATTTTCTCAGACGACAGCCTGGGCCGCCGGCTGCAGGACTTGTTTAAAAGCATCATGGGTTTTGCTCCGTGTCTATTTGTCGGCGAGCGCTTCGCTCTGCTGCCCTTCAGGAAACCGGTCACTACTGTCGGTGAGTGTTTCACCCGTCTCCAAAATAAGCACTAATGGCAAAACAATCTGAACCCTTTTTGTTCCGTCTCTGTTTAGTTGGGAGTCCAATCTCGGTGCCCAAGTGTGTCACACCGACTGAGGAGCAGGTTGATCACTATCACACGCTCTACATGGAGGCCTTGGCCAAGTTATTTCATGAACACAAAGTCAGCTGTGGACTTTCTGAGAGCCACAAGCTTGAAATCATTTAAACTTTCCTCTCTAAAACATCTTTGATTGCATTGCTTTACTGAGAAAGGAGTGTGGAGATCAGATCTGGGCTGAGACCACGAATACTTCAGAAACTAATTACCAGAAAATGAGAGAAAGGGCGCTTTTAAGAGTAACAAAGTGGAAGTGTAATCAGCCTTATTTTTTTTTTCGTGTTGATGCACAACTAGAAGATGCATACTTGGAAAAAGAACTGGGTACAATTTATTTAGCATTATGCTCATGATTACAATATTTTGTTCTTATTAAACACTGCCCTCTATGTGCAGCCTGCTGTTCCAATAATCAAACATGTACATTAAAACTAGTTTTGGTTTTAATGTGGAGAATAATTCAGCATTGATGTGATGTAAACAGTTGCCTTACATTATGCATAAATCTACCTCAAAGGCAACGAGGAAGGTTCACGAAAAATCCATCTTCTTTTGTATTTGATCTGAATAAAGCATAATGTTTTAAATGAATAAAATCTTTTTTTAAAAGATTGTAAACCACAGAGATCTACCAAAATGTTGCATAGGGCATGACATTTACAACATAATTTGACATTTGTGCTTCTTATATTTACTCCTGACCTACATAGCTGGAATAAAAAGAGCCACAAGGTTCAAATTTTCTTTAAATTCTTTTTGGTTTGTGCCTCATTTTTCATTTGTATTTGCAGATAAAAGCAAATTTAAGCTCAGTAATAGAAAGGGTGATTTTGATTTAACAGTTACACTAAATCAAAATGTATGAAGTAGCAGTGTGCTGTGTGGATGCTTTTATGCACCAAAATTCAAGCAATTAATACAATTTTTAAAAATTGTTTTTTGGAAAATAGAAAAAAATAATTTGTATTTTCCAAAAATACAAATACAAAATAATTTGTATTATTCCCGTTTCACTATAACAAGTGAATATTCTTCACTTGTTATAGTGAAAACTACTTTGTTTTCACTATTTTGTTATAGTGAAAATTTTTATTTTTTATAACTGAAGTTTGTACATTTCTGATTTACAAAATATAACTATGCCCTTCTGGATGGTTATCGTCGTAATTCTGATTCAAAGGACAGAGTTTGCGTCCTTTCCAGGCTCATTAGATGTAATAATTTACTTATAACACGTAGAAATGTTTTTTTGAACACAATTTTATTGATGATCAGTTTACAGGAGTTTCATATTGTTGCACAATGATCACAAAATGAAATATTTAAGAAAGTAAATACTGTAATTCCTACAAAAAAAGGAAAGAAAAAACAGGCTGAACAGAACACAAGTAAAAAGCTAGGGGGAAAAAAAAAACAGTTTAACCTTCTAAAAGAAGTCCATATCATCTGGTGCGTCTAGGTCACGATACTCAATTATATTTCGTGGATCTCCCCGGGACATTCTGTGAAAAAATATTACATAATCTTAAATCAAAAGTTTGGAAATTCCTCAGTTTTCTGAAAACAAAATACACACCAGCTCTGTCGTGGTCTTACCTGATGTTTCGCGGCTTACCCAGGTAGCCACCTTGTCCACGGAAGTTGTCATAGTTTCCTCTGCCTCCTCCAAACTGATTAGGTGGGTAAGGTGGAGCACCTGTCCGCCACAAAAAATTAAAAGATTAATCAGAATTTTACCCTGACGGGTCGTTTCTAGTGCCAGAAGACGTAACGACATACCACCATAGCCCATCAGAGGCGGACGAGGCTGACCAAAGCCCATTGGACCCTGAGGGCCTTGAGGAGGAAATGGCAGCGTGGGAGAAAGCAAGCCTGTTCACCAAAACCAGAACGAAATTAGAACTTGAACTCATTTTTCATATTTAAACCGAAATGGACCAATTTTCTAACTGTAGTTGTGTTGGGGAAGTTGTCCTGTATGAAGGGTTAACAAGATGTATGCCAACCTTGGCCAGGGACAGGAAGAGGTGGAAGTTTAATCTCTGGCAGTGACGGTCTTTTAGCATCCATGAGGAAATTGTTGAAAAACACAACCTCCTTTTTAACTTCTTCAATTTTCTCCCCGTGTTTGTTCAGGATGTGCTTCCGTACAAACTCCGGACCCTGAGACACAGTTTGCGATAAACAAATGTCATAAACTCATGTGGTTACACTAATTAGTGTTGTGAAAAAACATCAAATTGCAACATTTAAGCCATTTACTAAATCTTCCAAGCATTCACCTTGAATTTCTTGCCACTAAGAGGGCAGAGCCATTTGTCCTTTCCCAGCTCCTGAGTGTTTGCAGATATAAATTTCTCCACCTCATCGTCAGGATCCTTACGACCCATCTTCGCTGCCTCTTCCTCAGAGAGGATTTCCTTTAAACTAAATAAAGGCATCAACTTTTCCTCCGTCACTTTTTCCCACTGTTGCACTGTTTAAGGAAATAACCAGACAAAGCAGAAATATGAGCTTAGTTAGAGCAATTTGAACTGTTTTGCACTGAAAACATTAATTGTGGCTTTTAAAGCTCGTCAGTGAGGAATGTGGCGACATCTAGTGGTTAAACACCACATCAGTTATAAAAAGTAGTTCCTGAACATTTATTTCAATTAATTTCTGTTTATTTATTTAGCGCCGATTTACAGATGTCATCTCAAGGCTCTTTACAAAAGAATCATTTCAGTTCAATCATACATGCACTCCAATTGATCCTAGTTTCCACTGATTTAAAAATTTCACACCATTCCAGAGTCAAAATGTTCAGATATCTTTGTTAATTTTCAGCCCATTTATATGAATAAATACAAAAATTCACAAAACACCTAATATTTTACAGTTAGCAGGCTTAAAAATGTAAAAATACAAGTGCCTTTAAAAGCCAGAGTGGAGTTATGGAACTTAGACAAATGAATACTGCATTCCTGGGATCATGGTCTAAATGAAATACAAATTTGCTCCTTGTTTTACTCCAACACCTCAACATTTTCAGGTCCATCCACTGTAAACTTCAGGATAATTGCGCCTAAAAAGTTCAACTCAAGATTAGGAAACAGCCGAGACGTAACCACATCGACGGGAAAGGTCTGGTGGAATTTCAAATGGCTCAAGTTATGTTTAATAAACTGTTACCTGAGCACATAAAGAAAAATGTTTTTTGAAAGAGAAGGGGGATATAACTTAAGGGGTTACTCAAACTTCAGGATTCATAATATACAAAAGAAAGAGCTTTTGTATTTCAATTCATGGTGTAAAATTATGGAACAAGTTAAATGAGGAGTTAAAACAAGGTCAAAATTTAATGCAATTTAAAAGGAAATATAAGAAGGTCATTTTCACAAGATGGATGAGAGTTAGTACAAATGTGTATATGTAAATTGAGGCTATGAATGAGTGTGGGTAACGATGTATGGATGCATATATTTAGACATATGTAAACCCAGATAAAATAGAAAATGAATTCACCTATGTTTATTTATTTTATTTGATTTATTAATGAGGGTCCATCTGAAAATATGATACGAGTTTATGGGGTTGGAGTTCATAAGTTTCTTACTTCTTCCTACTCCTTTCCAAGCATGTTGAGATTATTGTGGTACAAAAATATGACTTTTGCCTTCCTTGTTCATGTGTGATTTTATACTTCTTTCATGTTCGAAATTAAAAAAGGTAATATTTTGAGGCGTAATCTGTCAGGAACACATGTAATTTTGATAATTGTAGATAATTTTTAAAAGAATGGAAAGTCTGAAAGTATAATTATACCTCACTGTTTTCTCTATGCGTTCAGAATAGGAAAACAGTGAAATTCCATATAGGCAATAAGTAATAATCAAAGATGAATTAAATTAAACTTAATTTTCACTCTGATGGTTAATATTTTTTGAAGGTTAGAATTTGTTTTGATTACAGTTATTTCCATTTATTTGTTGTTTTTGTTTGGATATTTCAAATATCTTCCAGTTAAACAGAAAACCTTTGTTTTCTTTCTTACAAAACTAACATTTATTGGTCTTTGGGAGGGAGAACTTGCATCATTATACCATTATCAATATTTTACTTGAAAATGGTCTCAAAACAACATTATCATTTATCCCAATAAATACTGGAACAATTTATTGTCTAGAAAAATTTATTGTGGCAGACAATAGCAAATTCAATATTTTTCAAAACAGCGAAGCAAGACTAAAATAATGTCAGTGTGCTGTTTCATGTTCATAACATTTTCAGGTGATCTCACAGTTTCACAAACAACGTGGCTCCATGTCGCTGCTCTCACTTGAGCAGCGACAAGCAGACACACTGACCTTCTCCATGCGTTATGCGGTTAGGAGGAACTGGGCCGCGAACATGGACCATCCCACAGCGATTAGGCATTTCGTCCTCACTGGGGTATTCACAGGTGTTGTAGTAATCAACTGAGTGCACAATCCGCAGATATAAGAGCAAACGGTCCAAAACCTGGAGATAAAAAGAAAAATGTAATCCATGTAAAGCTTTAACTTACTAACTTTGACCGTTTGAGCTCGGTATGCTCAATAAACATCAGTTTAGATCTTCTTTTTTTTTTACCATAGAATGTGTAAGACAGAAAAAAAGCAAACCTTGGCTAATTTATCATCCTTCTCCACAGTTATCTCGGCAGGATTTCCCTCCTTAGCTCCCTCGTCTGGATCCATTCCACTGCTAGACCCCAGGAGCTCCTCTTCCTCAGCGCTCACCTCCTCAATCAGGTAATCAGTGATATTCTTCAAGATGGGGTTCTGAGCCTGCAACTTCAAGTAAAAAAATAAAGATCCAAACACACAAATAGCTCATCAGAGGGAAGATTATGTATTGAACTCCGCTCGCATATGAAAAGAAATTTGAATCTTTGCAACAGGAACCTCGGTGCTTTGAGCGCCCTGAGTTTTGCTGCTCCACAGATCGCCCTTTTCGTCCAAAGCGTGGATAAGCTTGGCAGCCAGCTTGATGTCGTTGCGGAGCACCTGTTTGTGCTGAGTGATGCCGTTCACGTTGCGGACCCTCCGAGCCAGATCCCTGTTCACGCCTGGTGCCAGTTCGCAGTCTCTGAGCTTTTAAGAAAGAAGAGTGGAGCCAACCTTAGAGAAGCAGTGAAAGCTTTTGGGTAAAGGAGTAAAACAACCAAAACAGCCGGCCCTGACGTATATGTCATTGAGAAGGATATAAAAATAACTAATCTGTCATTTTATACAGTCATTTTGTAACACAAAATGATCTGAATAAATTAAGGCAACACCCACGCGTATATTCTGGAGGTTCCAACAGATTTCCTTGATGTTGACACTGCGATCAAAGGTCACCCAGCAACGCCTGAAAAACCTGAAAAACACAAATATGATTTAAACATAGGCCTGTCACGATAACAAATTTTGCTGCGCGATTAATTGTTTAAAAAATTATTGCGATAAACGATAATATTGTTTGAAGACCTTTTTACACTGATTTAATGGAAATTATGTAATAATGCATGTGATTTCTTGCCAAAGATAGATACACTTTAATTTCAAAAGAACATTTAACATTGGAACTGATAAACAAAATAAACAAAACAACCAAAAACAAAACTAAAATGGATTCTTAGTCTCCATTAACAAAAAACGCACTTGAATAAAAACTAAACAACATAAAGCCAAAGTGTAAATAAATACTGCATTCAACCAAAAGAGTCCAGATTATGAAGTCTGTATATTATGTTGCCCTTCAGTAATAATTAGATTTAAATAGAGAAAATGGGCACATTGACTACCTGATGCAATAGTTTTTTTGCCACGATTTTTCCCTTACAACAATCTTAGAACGTTGGGCCTTCTAAGATTGTCGCTTGCGATTTCGTAACCGATCACCCTGTAGTGTGTGGTATGTTATGGTAGATCATCTTGGCCGCTCAGATCTAAATCAGGGATTTTCCCTGACTGGGAGCGAGAATGCAGCCTGTTGAATGTGACAGGTAGCCAATCAGAAAGCACCGATTCCTCTCAGTGCTTTCTGAGGGGAAATTACAGCAGGGAATCCCAAACAGCTGACACAGGGCATCCGAAGTCCAGCAACATTGGAGATGATATGTGGAAACAACATTAATGTTTATTCAACATTTTGTGCAAAAAATATAGAAATGACAAGAGGAGGAGTTGGAGCAAAATTGCTACCGCAGTTGATAAACCCGGTAACTTTTCAGCTGTTCTTCGTTAACATGACATAAATAGGTTCTAATAATTTTCATTCAGTCAGGACTTTACGCTGACACTAGCCACATGCATTGCAGGTAGATTGTAGTAAAGCATTGATTAATACCTGGTTTGATAATTAGTTAACTGGACTTGTAGCCTTTATTTTGTGCCCATTGTTGGACACCACACGGCAGGAACGAACCCGATCGAACCGTTATACCTAGGATTTCTGTCGGCTAATGTTTGGTCTGTCAGGTTTTGAAAATGGGCCGACAATCGGCCGACAGCTCTAAGATCGTGTAGTGTGAGCTAGGCATTACACTAATATATTCCTTTACTTAATCAGGTAAACCCCGTTGAGATCTAAATCTCATTTTCAAGAGGGACCTGAGCAAAAATTTGCAATACATAGCAACCTGGTTACAAGATAAAAACAATTAATACATATGCACAAGTATAAAACAATAAAAACAATTTAAAAACAATGACACTGTTTCATAGAATCTTGTTGCCTATCTTTAAGAACCGCTCGAAATAAGTCCAGTGAAATCATTTCCGACATCTTAAGTTCAGACTGCAACTGATTCCACGCTGTGGGGGCAAAACTCACTGAATGGAAATGAATGGAATGGAAACTAAGGAAATGAGGAAGGGAGAAGTCAGTGGAGAGCACAGAGTTTATCCTTTTTCTATTCAGTGTCATCAACAGAAAGACAAAAAGGTCGGAAAAAACAATAAAGCCGATAATTAAAATGAGGTTGATAGTTTTAATTTATCGTGCGATTAATTGATTTGTTTATCGCGACAGGCCTATTTAAACATCAAGCATAATTGTGTCCATTTTATTTCTTCATAAAGTGCCATGCAACAGGAAGTTTATCCAGATGTTTTATACTGAGACTTTATATGACAAATCAACACAAAGGCGTGAATAATTACAAAGTAAAAAAGCGAAACATCTACAGAGGAATTTCAATGTATATTTCTCTGCAAAACAGCCCAAGATCTGACTCGATGAAGAGCATCTGTGAATATCTATTATCAAGTCTCACCACAGATTTGATCCTTTCTGTGACATTTGCTTTGACTGGACCATTCTAACACATGAATTTCCTATGATGTAAACTATTCCATTGTATCCAGCTGGCTGTTTACAGTCGTTGTCCTGGTGGCACAGGATTGAACCTCCAGTTCTCTCTTCTTTATTTATACCGTGTTACACAAAGGAGGACTCCATTTAGTATTTGACTTCTGTTCATATAGAGCAGGGGTGTCCTAAGTCGGTCCTGGAGGGCCAGCACCCTGCATGTTTTAATTTTCTCCCTGGTGGTAGTAACAACCTTTTCAGCATGTCAGTGTTCTTCTTAGGCCTTCTAACGAGCCATCATTTGATCCAGCTGCGTTAAACCAGAGAGAGAGCACTAAAACATGCAGGATGCCAGCCCTCCATGACTGACTTTGGGCACCCCTGATATAGAGGTATCCAAGTAAATGCACACCACACTTTTCAGATTTTGATTTATCATAAAAAAATCCAAAAAACATGTCATTTTCCATCCACTGTAAAAGTAAGTGCTACTTTGTGTTGGTTCAATGCTTAAAATCACATGAAAATACAATAAATGTGTGTAAATGAACAAATGTGGAAAAGCTTAAGGTGTATAAATATGTGTGCAAAACTAAGTAGGATTAACAAATTAGGAAGGAATAGTTCTTTAAATCAACCTGCGCTCTGGATGAGGGTCAGAAAGGCAAACGCGCAGAAACCCAGGATATCGCCGGCAAAGCTGTGGGGTAAAAGTAAAAACAATGCAGATCCTGAGATCATACAACAATCAATATTCAAGGCTCAGACAACAAACAATGTCTGTGCTGTTCTGACTTACAGCAATAATCTCAGCCTTGGAGATGGAGGGAGCGATGCTCCTCATGAACAGGGAGAAAGTCTTGTGCAGCGGTCGTGGTCTAGGCGAGTCGTCTTTGGGTTTTTTCTCTTCCTTCTTCTCCTCCTCCGAGGTTTCCTTCGGTTTGTCTCCTGCAGACATCGGAGGCAAACATTGGATGATTTCGGGCATTCTGAAACTCAAAGCCGCATGCTGCGATTTCGATTCATCACCTTCTCCCTCCTCTTCTTCGTCATCCTTGTCTTGCACTTCCTCCTTCTTCTCTGGTTTGTCAGAGCAGTCGGAATTGGAGTCGGAGTCGGAGTCAGACTCGCTCTCAGAGGCGCTCGCTTCGTCGTCGCTGTCCCCGCTACGCTTCCTCTTTCTTCTTGCCTGACAATTAAAAAAAAAGAAAGTCAGAGATGTTCATCTGATTTAGTTGTGTTTAAAATAAATATATTTTTATATAAATATATATTTTAAGCCACTGAAGTCAAAATAACCTTCTTAGGTTCAGGCATTTCTTCTCTGACAGATTCTTTCTCTGCCTCCTGCTTCCTGTCCTGTCCGTCTGCGGCGGCGTCTCGGTCTCCGCTGGGAAAGTCGCTGTCCTCCTGCAGCACAGTTCTCTGTCATTACCGCGGGTCTAAGCGATCACTATCGCTTGCTAACAGAAAACTTCACACACCTTCTCAGTTTTGTTTTTCTCCCCCGAGGGCTTGTGCTCTCTGTCGGCTGTTTTCAGCTCTTCCCTCCTCTGAGCCTCTCCTCCAGCTAAAACAGACGAGGACTTTTCCCTTTCTTCCTCTTCTTCTGGCGGCATGTCCAAAATGCGGAGGTCGTGGTCAGTCCCTCCTTCCATCTTTATCACAGCTGAAGGGGAAAAAAAACAACAACATTTGAGCATTTCGTCTGAGCACGGATGGGAGAGCTCATAAATGGCCGTAATGTTGACTTAATGCACATCACAGTTTTGTACTGTTGGTCTCTGCAAGATGGCAGCAAGAAAAATATGGTTAAATTCCATAATTGACTGTGTTTCAGTCATTTAAAATGTAAAATACTACAGTTCACCATGATTTGATGAATATTTATTTAGAAAGAAGGGATGGAAGAATAGAATGTAAGTCAGTAAGTAAGGAAGGAAAGAAGGAAATATAACTAAAGCCAAACATTCCTTCAACATTTTCCATGATCATATGAGATTTTCTTGGGAACTACTAATACAATAAAATCTATAACTGGAGATCATCAAATGCTGATTCAGGTTTCTTTTAACATTTTAGAAAAAAAGAGGTAAAAAGGTCATCAAAATTAAAAACATACAAGCAAACTGAATTGTGAATTTGTTGTAATGGTTTCACCCATAAAATCAGAAAGTTTCTGGATAAAAATTCAGTAAGTTTCCCTCTGAAGCCTCACCTGCGTCCAGCACCTTGATGATAGCAGGAGTCTGCTCAATGTCCAGGGAAACGTTCTCAAACCAGCCGTTCTCCATCAGGAACATAAAGACGTTCAGACGATTGCAGAGAGCTCTCTGAGCCTCTGCCTTCAGCCGGCTGGCCTCGTCCGGGTGGTATTTGGATCTGAACCTGCGTCCAGAGTGTGGGTCCACCAAAGAGGGGGGAATGATGGGGAATGGGATGAACAGGTTGGCAGAGTTACAGAAAAAAATAGATATTATAAATCTAATCCCTCGCTGAAAGGTCAGAAATATTTCAAAAAGCATAGATGAGTTTAAAAGGATCGTTCTTAAGAACAGTTTAATTTCAGACTGTGAGGCTTTTTGGTGGACGAGGTAAAAAGCCAAATTTAGCAACACAAAATCTAAATTGCACATACACTTACACATATTCTGCTAATTTAAGCCCAGATGTTGACTGGAAATGATTTTTAGAATTGCAAAAGCAGGAAAAAACATGGAATTAACTCACCAAAAATGTTAGGAAAAAAACAACAGATTATGAAAAATCAATCACAGAATCAGAATGTCACATAAAAAGTTTATCATTGAGTGATCCACAGTTACCTTTTGCTCTGCCAGTATAATAACAAATATTTACAGAGGGGGAGAAGGGGGCCTCTTCTGTCAAAATGTGCTCCACTTCACCCCAGTGGTGTGTCTGTACACACACAAACTCGGTTTTGGGATTCGATTTGATCCAAATATAAAAAGAAAATGGTGCCAAAAACAGAAGAAAAAAAAAGAAAAAAAAATCCTCCTTGTGTGGAGGACTGATTGGCTGTCTACCTAAAATCCCTGGTACTGTGTGTCTAAGAGCATCTGCATTGTGCGCAGTGCTTGCCCTCGCTATCTAAGACCGACTCTGGCGGAGGAATCCCGCAGTTTTCTTGTAGGGGAGAGAAAACAAATCGTCGTCAACTTGGCAGTAGAAGTGAAGGGAAGAAGAACGGGTTAGGTCAAAACAGAACAATTTTTGCATCATACCTGTGAAGTAAGCATTAACAAATATGACATTAAATAAGAAAATCATAGGACAAAGACAGGTAAAATCCTTAATACATGCTTCATATAGATGAAAATACAAATTTGATGGCAACCTGGGTGAAGATGTGTAAAATCTTAAATGCATGTTTTATGGCAGTAGCACAAACTCACACTAAAAAAATGTAGTGGAAGAATAATCCAAAACCACCTATTTAAAATAAAGCATACTTTGTTTTTTTTTTAGACTTGATCAAAATTTCAAGGAACTTCAAATTCTCGATTTTCTGTTTTCTTGGTGTATAAATATGATGACACATAGTAGCCTATTTCTTTCAGTTTGGACGAGGATCAGTACCGGATTCACCTGCCCACCATCAACAATGAACAGGATTATAAGTGGAACAAAAAAAGTCTCCAAGCTAACTGTTACAGACTTTTGTAATTTTGGCCTCACTGAGACTCCATATCAAACGTTAGCCACCATCAACATTCAACTGACTGTTTGGGAGTGTTCTTCTGTCCTACCAGCACATTTGGTGCTGACAGTAAGTGGCCTGTGAGTGAATTAGAACACACAGAAATGGTTTATAAGACACAAAAATCAACAATTTTCCATAGTCATCTCAGGCTGCAGATCTAAATTTTATGAAAACCTATTGGGTGACTTTTTTATGTAGGACTGGATTATCTAAAAACATTCTATTATTTCCTAATATCAGATTTTGTTTTTCAGGGTTGAATGTGATTGGTTTTATCCAAGTTTGAGATTATGCTAGAGAAATAAAATATGTAAAATGTTCTCCACATCTTTACAAGAGGTGCCATCAAATTCTACTGATTATAGATTGAATGTGAAGCTAAATTTTATAACATTTCATGTCAATGGTCAAATGCAAGTCTACATAATGATTAGTTAAACTAGACATCAATCATTAGGTAAACTCAGGTCGTACCACTCCTCATCTTTATGAGCCAAAAAGAAGTCCTGCATCTGCTGCCGACGGAAGTCGATCTTGTACTCATTGTAGCGTTTGACAGCTTCAGTCTCGTCCACTGAGTCGTCCAGGGACAGCAGGAACTCTTTAAAGTTTTTCATTATCGGAGGAGGTGGACCCAAATCCATGTCATGGATGTTCCCGAGTCTATTGGAAGAAAGCAGTTTGGTGGAGCGTTTGTTACAGTACAGACCAAAGGTTTGGACACACCTTTTAATTCAATGAGTTTCCTTTATTTTCATGACTATTGACATTGTAGATTCACACTGAAGGCATCAAAACTATGAATAACACATGTGGAAATATGCACTAAACAAAAATGTAAAACAACTGAAAATACCCCTAATATTCTAGTTTCTTCAAAGTAGCAACCTTTTGCTGTGATTACTGCTTTGCACACACTCTGCATTTTCTTGATGAGCTTCAAGAGGTAGTCACCTGAAATGGTTTTCACTTCATAGGTCAACGTGCCCTGTCAGGTTAATAAGTGGGATTTCTTGCCTTATAAATAGTCATGAAAATAAAGAAAACCCATTGAATTAGAAAGGTGTGTCCAAACGTTTGGTCTGTACTGTAGGTCAATGAAGAAACTATTGTTAAAGCCGTTTGCTTGTTTTTAGTATAAACCTCAAAATGGCACCTTGCATAAAGCTAATTTTGGAAAATCAAAGTTACAGTCAGACTTTCCTCTGACATAAACCCAAATAGTTCAAATACGCAGCAATAAACAAAATTAAACTCTTAAGACATTTCCTGATTTTCTCTTACCTAGCCTGGATGGGGATGCCCTGATGAGGCTGCATCAGGTGCAGATCAGGATGGCCCCAGTGCTGCGGTGGCCCATAGCTTGGCCCTCCTCCACCGCCGTAGCCCAAATCATATCCCCCACGGTAAGGATCACCTCCATGATCATCCCTGCAAGCTCACAGTAAGCATCCTAAATAAATGGTAACAAAGATGTTATACTATCAACACGTCAATGTTCAGTCTTACCAGTCTCTTCTCATGCGTTTCTGCTGGGGGCTCATGTCGTGCCTGGGCGGGCTAAATCTCTCCCTGCGACCACGGTCATAATCTCTGTATTCACCGCGGCTCCGACGCTCCCTGCCCCTGTCCCACTCCCTGACATATTGAGAAGGGAAATATGAGAAGGTAGCACTGGTTTTTAAAGGCGTCCAAAAACAAAGTGCTTCTCATAGCATGATGCAGGTCAAAGCTGCTTTTGTAGCAAAAGTGGGGCCAACACACTATTGAGCACGATGTTATTCTTCATCACTGTCATACCTGTCGTTCCAGTCATCTCTGCGTCGTTCCTCTCTTTCTCTGGAGCGATCATAATCACTTCTCTCCCGTCTGAATTTGTCTCTTCTCCTGCGATCGTATTCATCGTCGCTGTCTCCCATCTCATAGGAAAGGAGTACAAATTAACCTCTCCTCTCAACATACACAGCGGAGGGAATGAATGACATTTCTGACAATAAGCTCTAACGTTAGGAGCGCACACAAGCTTATCCAGCTCTATCATTTATTAACCAGGGCCTCAAATTACAAAAGAGATTTGCGAAGCAAACACTAAACAAACTCGTGCTTCTCTCTCTGATCTCGAGTCTAACTGGTGCAAAGGAAGCTGGTTACACAAAGCCGACAGCTAAAGCCAAACTGGCGCAAAGTTCTCCTTGAATAAATACAAGCGTATAAGTTGAAAACCCCACAGATAATTCTGGATAATAATATGACGCAGAATAACAGAAAAATGTAGCCAACATCCTAAAAATTAAAAACTAGGTAAATAGTAATTTCTTGAGGCTAACGCTATCCAGGCTACTTTAGCTTAAAATGCTAACATGCTCAAACTTAGCTATACAAATACCTTAGCTATTTTTTCAATTGAATAGACAGATAGCTTGCTGTCTAACCATCATTACAAAATTCGTAAATATAATAAAACACACCAAAACAGAATAATATATTGCAATGCATATGTTTGAATGATATTCACCTCTTTTTCCTGCTCGGTCTCGCAGTCTTGTGCAACAGGAAATCACTTTCGACAATACCAGTAAAAATATCGCCATCTAGTGTTTTGGAGTGCTACTGTTTTTTTTCTTCCTCTTGTTTTTTTTACATTTCTTACTTTCATTCAGTTCGTTAACTATTTTCCAATACCGCCCAAATCAATCTGTACAGATTTTTTTATACATGTCAAAAATTATGTTTCTATTTATTATAGACAAAATGATAAAGCTTAGCTGACACATTTTAGTTTTTAGTAAATAAATAAGTGAAAACTGAAGTTGAAATGTCTAAAGTTAATTTTGCTTCAATAAGCGCAAGTTCATGTAATTTATAGTACAACTTTAAAGGCTGCACAGACACATCTCCAAACGTTTTAGTATCATGAAAAAGTTCAGTATTTTCTGTCACATATTTCAGAACGTGAAATTTGTATGTTACAGATTCAAAGCACAAAGTGGAATATTTCGAGTCTTTACTTCTTTGAATTTTTGTTATTAATAATTTGAGTTTTCAGTATCCATAAGACATCATCATCAAAATTACAAGACATAAAAGCTTGAAATATTCCACTCTATGTGTGATAAAACTGAAATTATAAAAAAAAAACATATCACAATATATTTTTTAGATTTATTTTTAGATTTTGATGATGATGCTTTTCCATCTTGCATCTTAACATTGTTGATAAATATGCCTTTTTAAAAATATCTTTTATGGTATGAGATTTGTGTAAATTAAATGTTTTGCTTCACTAAGAATGGTGGACTACAATCAAAAGTTCTTGAAAATTTTAGCTTCCTGTTGTCTTATCTGAGTAATTAATAACATCCACAATTATACACCCCAGCCTTTAAGAGATAAATGCTATAGGCAGGGAAGTAGATAAATGAATAATCTTTAGTTCTCATAACAAATCACTTAAAAATGAAAGTAACTGTGGACGTTTTTAATTTTATTTAATTTAATAATATTATTATTAATAATAATAATAAAATATTATAATTATTTCTCAGAGTTTCTGGTAACATCTATGTGGCAATCAATGATTTTCTCTTACCCTGGGGTATAAATATGACATTACACAGCCATTCATCACTGGACAAAGACCCATGTTTAACGCTCGGGTGAGTGGCCAGTATGGTAAGGAAAAGTTCACTATTAGAGAACTGTAGCAAGAAGTGGCATTTTAGGGTTAGGAAAAAATAGTTTCTGTCAAATCACAAAAAAGATAAACTTACAAAGTCAACTAAAATGTACAGGGATGTTAACTGGAACCATATACTGTAATCTGATCAAATGAGGCTAAACTTCAGACTTTTGGCAACAAACACTAAGCAAATTTGTTGTGAAATAAATTATTAAAATGGAGTAAACCACCCAAATACTGACACTGGCTGACACTGTAACACATATCTTTACTGACCCTTTGCAGTCAACCATCAATTTGTTTTCAAATAAGGATCAAAAAAGCCAGAAGTAGCCATTTTGTCAAGCAACAATTTAATGGGTAATAATTTCTAACCACATCACGTTCATTATACATTCAAGTGCTAAATATCCTGTTTCTTTGTCCTTCCTCGGAACCTCAGCTTCTGCCTCATGTGGTCCAGCAAAGTGCGCGGCCAAACTCGGGTAGCCTGCGCGTCATCGTCCAGGAAGAATTCAGGTTTCATGTCTGGAAATTCCTGCCCATCTTTCGAGCCAAATGTGGAGTCGTCTCCGACTGCCAGATTAACGTCCCAGGGAGTGGAGCTCATTTGCTTAGGGTCAGCACTATCCAAATAACCCTGTAAAAGTGCAACACATCAATGGTGAAGTGCAGCAGTAGTTCATATCTTGTCATTTATCTTTTGGTGATGGAAATTATGTTTTTAACTGAGTTGCATGGTTGTACATTTGAAGAAATGTCAAAACAATAAACAGGCAAAACTGTAATTTATGCTAAATCAATGCCAGATTGAGATGTTCACTTTATCTTACAAATTGTAATTAAAGCAAGGCAGAAAGAACACAAACACTTAAACCAAATCAATAAAAAAAAATCCCATTATTTACCTTGTTATGTTGTAGAAAAATTGCTCTTGAATCTTGCGGCAGAAATGACATTACAGTAAAGAGCAGACAGAAAAATCTCATCGAGAAGGTTGAATATGAAGACATTGCATCTGGTGTTAACAGGAGAAAATTCAAAAATACAATTGTGAGATGTCCTCTCAAATTGTTACTTTATAGGCTTTTAAGGTTTAGTAGCATGACGACACAGTCCACTGTGCTGCTGTGCTTTTGTTTCTAAGTTCGCATGGAACAAAACTCAGAAAAACCAACCTGGGGTTCATGAAGCCAGAATGCTATACTTAGCTGCTTGATATGTGAAGTATTAACACATTTATTCAGATTTAATATGAATTATATTTTCTTCAACACAACAGGAGGTCATTAAAGGTGCAGAAAATGTTAAAATGAAAAAGGATTAAAATGAGTCGGTTCTTCAGTGCAGAAAGTCTTGATGAATTACAATTTCTATAAAACATGAAGCTATGTATAGCTCTTTACAGCAAAATATTTTAATAACAGTCAGCTTTAATACCAAAATATAGCTGGGATTTATATTTTAAAATTAATATAATTAATTTTAATAAATTAAAATTTATTCACAAAATAGTTTTTTTTGCAAAAGCATTGAACCTTTTCACATTTTGTCATGCCACAACCATGAACTTCAATGTATTTTGCTGAGATTTAAAGGCAAACACAAAGTAGTGAGCTTTCCATTAGTAAAGATTCAATTAGTAATCTTTACTAGTGGAAATCTAAAAAGTGACTGAAATCCATCTTGTTATTCTTTGCAAAATAGTTCAAGCTAATTCAGATTGGATTGGTCTTCTATGGAAGTAAATATATGCCATCAGGATTTGAATAAAAAATGCCTCTGAAATTTGAATGTTGTATATTAGTGCTTACTTTTTCAATGTTAAAATAAATTCAGAATATATTTTTAACCTAAAAAAAATTCAGCATCATTATTTGTACATGAAAAAAATTTCAGTGTCATTATTTGTACATGGTTGCAATTTTCATTTATTAAAAAAATTCACATTCCTATTTCAAAGTGATCAAATTTTCAATATACATATTTTTTTCAGTTTAAATTTTCAGTGTTAAAAAATTCAGCATATAAAAAAATTCAACTTTTCAACATTCAAATGCAATATTTTCAGTGTCCTCCAATTCAACTTGCCCAAATTCAGCGTCTAAAAATTTGCTGTAAAAATGGTAAGATTACTTCAGGTCACAGACATTAGCAATGGATGTCAGATTCCAACACTCAGCTAATCACGTGACGCAACCCTCATATTGAAGAAATACCAGCATCACCCAGGCTGGCGACCATGGAGGCAAATGAAAACCCAACGGTGAGTTTAATGTTTTCATATTTCTATAGTATGTTTTATTTTGTGCATGAAGTTTTATACATTTATACATGATTTAAAACACGGGTTTGGGCCGTTGTTAATCTTACACCATGTAGTTATGGCATATTACTTCTCGCTACCTCCTAGTCCCCCCCCGACCCCCTGTCCCACACCCAATTTCCCCTGTTTTATTTCAAGAACAAATCCCAAGTCTAGAATCTTGAAAGAGAACTGATGGGTGGCGACTTTCTGGGCTGTTTGTATGTTGTCTTAGGTGAGACTGAGACAGGCAGTCTTAGTAAAGTCGTAATTTTTCAGGAGATGCTACCACTAATGTAGTAAGCTAATATGGCTGCCTTATATGCTTCAAAGAGGGCCTGTGAACACTTCCGACATTAATTATAACCACAATCCCATTCTGTTCAGCTACTGTATTGTTCAGGTGACTTCATTTATGACTTAATTAAGAAATTTATTGTCATTACAACATCATCCAAAATACCAGTTACCTACCAAACTGTAGATTTACTTGTGTTTGATATAGTTTCTACAATTTTAATGGGAGAAGAGCACAGTAGGATTGCCATCCTTTTCCTAAAATACGGAATCGCCCCGTATACAGGAAGCGATTTGTTCCGTATTTCTGTACGTCCGACAGTAACGCCTATAACACATATAAACATTTAGTGTAACAATAATTATGAAACTCAAACACAAGATTTGTTAAGGTCAGCTAAATTGTGGCAGGAGCTAGTAAGGACCCCAGAATGCTTCTGACCAATGATGATGTCACGGTTGCCTAGAGACGGACACTAAGTCCCTTTTGCACTGCACCGCTGGACCCGGGTCCATTTAATAATGGCGTATTAAGTTTTGTTGTGCTGCTTTTGACCAAAAAAGATCTGAGCTAACTCCCGCTCTCCGGGTAAACTCAACCGATGCTTGCCACGGTTGTTCTTGCCTTCCCAAACTTCAGCAGTTTTCTAGTTGTTCTGCTGAGATAGTGTCATCAACTTGTGACATCACGCATATTGATGTCACAAAGAGCTAGTCACAAAAAGCTGCACTCTTGAATTCTACTGTCATAACCATTGCAGAAGAGAGAGAGAGAGCAAGTACAAGGATTGTGTCCTATCAAGAGATTGAAAAGGAAAGTTTGTCAAGATAAAAAGGAAAATCCTCACAATCAAATAAAGGAAAACATGGGGCAGATTTTGGATTTGTTCAGACAAGAAGGATCAAAAGTGAGTCAGCGCAATAAGGCTTCATCTTCTGATTCTGGGAATGAAGAAATACAACAGATCTTGGCTAGAGAGTCAGAGAAGCTAAATGGCATCTTGGAAGAAGTCAACATGATGTCCATTGAGAGACAGTCGCTGATCAAAGCAAATGAGGAGCTGAAGATTAAAGTTCTAGACACAGAAAAAGCTGCACTTGCAAAAGACAAGGAATTAAAAAAGCTGTTGGTTGTAAACAGAACTTTAAAGGACGATAACACCGCATTGAAGCAGGAAAACACTACACTGGGGCAAAAAACCACCGCCTTGGAAGAGGACAAAAACAAGCTGGAGCAGAAAAACACTGCCCTGGAGAAGGAAAAAAATACCCTACATCAGGAAAACAGCATTTTAAAACAGGTAAATACCGTCTTGGAGGAGGAAAACACCTTCTTCGAGCAGAAAAGTAAGGTCCTGGAAAAAGAAAAGACTGCCTTGGAGCAGAAATACACCATTCAAATCAGCAACCTGGAGCAGAGAATTTCCACATTAGAACAGGAAAACACCGATCAGAGGGAGAGAATTTCCACATTAGACGAGGAAAACACCGCTCAGAGGGAGAGATTCTCTCGTACAGTGCGCGTAAATGGCATCCTGGAGCACAGAACAAGGCTTTTGGAACGGCAAAACTTTGTTTATGAGCACGAGAACAGAGACCTGCATCACGTTCTGAATTTGAGAAGAGGGCAACACGAGCAGGACAAAACCTCCCAGATGCTAACTATCACTGCTCTGGAGGTGAAATGCACTGCCCTGGAGCAGAAAAACACTGCCCTGGAGGATGAAAAGACCGCTTTGGAGAAGGAAAAGACCGCTCTGGAGGAAGAAAACACCGCTCTGGAGCAAAAAAGTATCACCCTGCAGCAGAGAATAACCTACTTGGAGCAAAAAAACAAGAATTTGGAGCTGATAAATGCCTCCCAGGAGCAGGTGAACAGCACACTGAAGCAGGAGAACAGTGCTCTGAAGCAGGAGAATAGCCTCCCGTCGGTCTCTCGGCCTGCCTCCAGGGCTTCGTAGTGAGTCCTGTTGGTCTCCGTGCTGACCTAAAGGGCTTCGTAGCGAGTCCTGTCCGTCTCCGTGCTGACCTCCAGGGCTTTGCAGGGAATCCCGTTGGTCTCCGTGCTGACCTCCAGGGCTTTGTAGCGAGTCCTGATGGTCTCCCGGCCTGCCTCCATGGCTTCAAAGCGAGTTCCGTTGGTCTCCGTGCTGACCTCCAGGGCTTCGTAGCGAGTCCTGTCGGTCTCTGTACTGACCTCCAGGGCTTCATAGTGAGTCCCGTGGGTCTCCGGGCTAACCTCCAGGGCTTTGTAGCGAGTCCTGATGGTCTCTCAGCCTGCCTCCAGGGCTTCAAAGCGAGTCCTGTCGGTCTCCGGGCTGACCTCCAGGGCTTCAAAGCGAGTCCCGTTGGTCTCCGGCCTGACGTCCAGGGCTTCATAGCGAGTCCTGTTGGTCTCCGTGCTGACCTCCAGGGCTTCACAGTGAGTCCCGTTGGTCTCCGGGCTGACCTTCATGGCTTCATAGCAAGTCTCGTCCGTCTCTGTGCTGGCCTCAAGGGCTTCGTAGCGAGTCCCGTTGGTCTCCAGGCTGACTTCCAGGGCTTCGTAGCAAGTGAAGTTGGTCTCCTGGCCGACCTCCAGGGCTTCGTATTGAGTCCTGTCGGTCTCCCGGGCTGCCTTCAGTGCTTCATAGCGAGTCTCATTAGTCTCTGGGCTGACTTCCAGGGCTTCGTAGCAAGTGAAGTTGGTCTCCTGGCCGACCTCCAGGGCTTCGTATTGAGTCCTGTCGGTCTCCTGGGCTGCCTCCAGGGCTTCATAGCGAGTCCCGTTGGTCTCCGTACTGGCCTCCAGGGCTTTGTACCGAGTCCCATTGGTCTCCGTACTGGTCTCCAGGGCTTCGTAGCGAGTCCCGTCGGTCTCCCGGCCTGCCTCCAGGGATTTGTAGCGAGTCCTGTTGGTCTCCTGGCCTGCTTCCATGGCTTTGTAGCGAGTCCCGTTGGTCTCCAGGCTGACCTCTAGGGCTTTGTATTGAGTACTGTTGGTCTCCCGACCTGCCTCCAGGGCTTTGTTGCGGGTCCCATTACCCTCCTGGTTCCTGCTCTGCCGCCGGTAGGTACTTGCTCCGCTGCCCTTGTCGCAGGTCCCATCGATCTCCTAGCCAGGCTCAGGAGTTTGGCTGGAAGGTCAACAGGACCAGCGACAAGGCTTAGGAGATCAGCCAGGATGGGACACATCCCCAGCATCCTCCTAGGTTTCTGCTCCGCCGCCGGTGTCCCCCAAGGCTGCTGTTCCGCCAGAGTCCTCCTCAGATTCTTTTGGTGTTCCTAAGTTGTTTCCATTTCATTTTGCCTTGTTTTCCACATTCTTCATTGGTGTTTCTAATTATGTTTATTTCTTGTTTCTAGTTATTTTCCTTTGTTCTAATTAGGTTCCTTTAGTCTACTTACTCCTTTGTGTTTGTATTTTGGTTATTTCTCCTTGTGTAATCTTCCCCCCCTTTCCAAACAGCCGTTTGCCGTTATTCAGCTATTGTATTGTTCAATAAAAATCTGAACATAAAATGTTCAGCAAATACATCTCCGTTATAATCGCCCTTTAGCCATTTCCCGAATCAGAAGTTACAATCGGAAGCCAACTTCAGCTTCAATCCAGAGTCAGTTAGGAAAGCCGCCACAGCTAGAGGATCGGACTGACGTTTCCTTCTGTGCAGTCCCGTTCTGTTTAGGATCCTGCTCAGAGTGTGCATGCCATTAATGGTTTCAACCACAGTGCAAAGCAGCATCCGTATCTCTCCGTGTTTTAGACTAAACATGAAGGGAAACTTGACCAACTCCTGTTAGCCACTGTACTAGCCTAGCATAATACCGCCACTTCCTGGACATAAAATTATCACATTTATATAAGATACGTATCACGTTTTAACAAGACAACTATCACGTCTCAACGTGATAGCTCTTGAATCTTTTTCCCTGCGTGATAGCAATACGCTTCCGTAAACTGTATAACTTTCACATAGTAAAAAACTGCTTGCAAAACTGAACTGCAGCAATATAAATGTAACATCCAGAAGACACTGATGTGGCTTTTGGGTTTACTGCATTTCTTAAGGCTGCCATTTGTTCGTCAGTCAGTTGCAAATTAGAGTTTGGTACTGTGACATTTGACTCTTCATGAAGAGGAAGCCCGCTGTCCTCCCATTCAATTTTGGGAATCTGTACACCCTGGAAAACACAAAGAAGGGATCAAGAGAACTCAAAATTGACTTAGTAAGATATTGTAGATTACTATTTTACAAATTAAGTGAATGGTAGTACACATGCTACACATTAAATTGTCCCAATTAAAATGTGCCTCTGTCAAGGCACCGTGGGGTTCAGGAATTGGATGATGTGTACGACCAAGAACCCAGAGCTGGTTAAGAGTCATGTTGCTTTCAGTTCGAAGTGGGTGATTGTCCCAGCCACTGCGGAAAGTATCCAGATCATCCTGCAGACGTGGCAGGAAGACATAATGGCAACAGAAGAGGTGTGCTTCATTTGAAATGTCCAGGTATCCCTCTTTTTCAAGGTAGCGTAGCACATCATAATAAATGCACGTTACAGCTGTCCACAGATCTCTCCATAGTCACTCAATCCTTCAATTATGGAGTAATAAACGGTTAAAAACTGCCCTTCAAATCTTGTCATATTGAAGACCACACAAAGCTAATGTTACTATAGACATTGAAAAGCATCACATATTGAAACTTGTCATTTGTACAAACCTTTGATTGTACACACTCTTCCCAGATATAAAACTGCTTCTTCCTGTTCCACGAATCATAAACATAAGTCGTGTCACGTCCACATTTTCCACCCCTTGATCAGCACGTACCCTAAAATAAGTGTGTAACGTATTCATAATTTGCCTATAATTACAACATTAACGACAAATTTTAGCATAGCTCAAACATTCTTTGTAACCAAAAATATATTTTCAAGATACAAAATAGTGTGGATTATTGTACCTGAGTCTTCAGTAGATGAACATTGAAGACTCAGGTACAATTTATAAAAATTTCTGTTTAAATTTTATGTACAGTATATCCAATATTGCATATACTAAAACAAAAACTTTGATCACCTCCTATGTAAATTTAGAAAATATTTCTTCTTAGACACGGACTTTTTTTTTGTATAGCATATTTCATATACAGAACATTTTAAATTGTTTTACATGACAAAACAGATGCATTAAAATGCAGTACCTAGTGGTAAGTTACTAAAATGCAACAGTACATAGGGTTTTAATCATTACTTAAAGTTTAAATTCATGGAGTATATTCCAGATTACAAGCATAATGGATGAAAGCTGTTGCCTTTTGGTTCTAACTCTGATTACAGAGTTCTAGTAGATTCAGAAATGTATTTTTGCCCTATACATCTTAAGAGATTTATTGAACAGCAACATTTCAAAATTTGTTCTATAACAGAAAGCAAGCCAGTGTACTAATCTAAAGTATAAGAACCAACTGCAGCTACAGGGACTTTCACAGTAAAAAGTGAAAAATCTTACTGAGTATCTGGAATAGTTTTTAGCGCAAATGTCTTAGGACACTTGACACAAGACAAAACTAACTTATAAATAACTTTTCAGCAAGCTCCTTTTAAGTCTATAAGTTCTTAATATTGATGAAAAAGTAATAGTTATAAGCGACATACTCTGACAGTGGAACTACAGTAGATGTTATTCCAAAATTCTAAGTTATAATATTGGAAAATGTCTTGTTCTATGGTAAGGTTTCACTTTTTCATCATTACTCAAAACCTATTGATGTAAAACAAGTTCCTATATTTTGGAGGAAAGTTAGTTGATGCTGACTTTTAATCTTTCTTCCTTGGCTTAAAAGGATTAAGATGAACTGTAAACCTTTACCTGAGGGGGAAACCAAAACTTCTCCACTGAACCTTGAAAGAAAGCCAGTGTGGTAGATGCCAGGTTGTTGGGAGCTGTACCAAGATACATTATCTGCACAACACAGCAAAAATGTAACAGTCAATTTCATAGCTTACGAAATTCTGCATTTATGCATTTATAGAAGAGTCACGTTCATTTACCTAAGCATTCTCAAACTGAAAAAGAAGAGAGAGACAAGTGAGTTTTAGATTAGCTATATATTAGCTTAGTACATTAGCGGTAGCATCTCCTGAAAAATTACACTTTACTAAGACTGCCTGTCTCAGTCTCACCTAAGACAACATCAAACAACCCAGAAAGTCGCCACCCATCAGTTCTCTTTAAAGATTCTAGACTTGGCGCAAGTGGTATTTCTTTTTAAAATAAAACGGGGTAAATTGGGTGTGGGACAGCGGGGAGGGGTTGGGGGGACTAGGAGGTAGCGAGAAGTAATATGCCATAATTACATGGTGTAAGATTAACAACGGCCCAAACCCGTGTTTTAAATCAAGCTTTAAGATAATGTATCAAACTTCATGCGCAAAATAAAATATACTATAGAAATATAAAAACATTAAACTCACCATTGGGTTTTCATTCGCCTCCATGGTCGCCAGCCTCGGTGATGCTGGTACTTCTTCAATATGACGGTTGCGTCACGTGATTAGCTGGGTCCTGGTATCTGACATCCATTGCTAATGTCTGTGACCTGAAGTAACCTCGCCATGGAATATTTGAAGCTTTTCAAAATTATCATAATTCTGTTTCTCATTACTGCTTTTCTGAATAAAGCTCTTTGCCTAGCTTGTAAGCTAGGCGGAGAGCTAGCTTACAGGCTAGCCTGGTGGGGAGGGGAGCCCTTTCTTTAGAAAAAAAGTACAACTAAGTGTTGCTCTTGTTAGATCCCAGAAAAATACACTGAACTATTTGCAAAAACCACAGCATTAAACCTGATGTTCAGTCAATTATTGCATAGTAGTTTTAAAACCCAATAAATATGTAAATTACGTGTAATCACAATATAACAAATTCAAGAACATGTTTATATGTCAGTACAATATGTTTTTCACTCACACACCATATTTTTAGCTTTCATAGTTTGATATTGTTTCTGTTTGTCCGGTGTTTCATAACTTGGAGCATGCTTCATTCAGCTAGGTGCCAAGCTCTAATTAGTTCCTCTCAAAGGCCATGAATTGGAATATTCTCTTAGGTGAGCTGTGCTTTACAAAGCTTTAGCATTTTATTACTTTTCTTGAAACTACCTGTGACTCATTCAGGTTCAGCTGACTCAGACCTGCACAAGGATAATGAGGATAATGAATATGTTTTAATTTGCAGCACGGTGTCGAGTTAATGCATGCTACTGTTACTCATTACCGTTTCTCATGGTGTCAGGCTGGTTTGTCGATCTGTGACTCCTGTTTTGCTGCTTAAAGTTTCTTGGTTATCCACTGTAGGGACTTTTACTTGTTGCCAATCAGCAGCAGCTAAAAGGTAGCAAATGTAGAAGATGGAGAAATGCTTTTGAGGCAGGAAACAAGAAGTGAAAAAGTTCAAGACTACTAAAGCTGTACTTTGGCTCTCCCGGCCAGCGAGCTAGCTTATAGGCTTTTGAGCTCCACTCCCTGAATAACAACACTCTCCAAAGAATTATTTTTCAAAGTGGCTTTATTATCAAGAATTGTGTCATTTGTCATGAGCATTTGTAAAGAGAAAGTACTCAACCTTCCTTATTACAATAAAATTATGGCAGCAGTCCCATCTCTATTCTTTCTACTCTGTCATAAACATTTAATGTTGCTTCTCACAGACCTTTAGACAATTTATGGATTCTCATTCTTATTTTGTACACTGCATGTACAGTCTGATAACCTAGGCACATTCTAAAATTAAAAAAAGTGTATTAGTGTAATAATTAACATTTGAAGATCAGCCATTTCCATTTGTTTCCATTAACAGACAGAAAAAACGTACAGTACAAAAGAAAATTTGAAGCATATTGTGATTCTTAAAACAGATCCAAGTCAATCCTTAACAGTGCGGGATCATTGGGCAGGACAATGTGAAGATATGTTAATAATCCACAGTTCTGTTGTTGCACCTTCATGCTCTGCCCACTGAAAGCTAATCCCCACAATTTATGTCCATCATATGTAGCGTTTCCTCTGCCTTAAGATTGATGGACTTGCATTATCAAATGATACAATAACTGCACTAATTCTCTATAGAAAATCAAAACTTGTAAAGCATATTTGTGCAACTATGTTAGAAATAAAGCAAAATTGATCACAAAAACCCTGTTTACATGTTTTTAGAGTCATACAGAACAACATATAGCAAGCAGTACTGAATAGTTTTAACTTTAGAGCTAAAATTCATGATTTATTTTTTTTATTTTAGGAATAAAAACACTATGGCCAAAAACACTGAAGACTTCCACTTGTGAGGCGTTTTACATAAATGAGCAGTAAAAACCCCAAAAAGGCCGTCTTTCACCAACTTTAATTTGATTAGACCTGTCCTGATGTTGGGCTACAGGTAAAAGCATAACCATGCTAAAGATACACAAAGGCAGGGAACAACATATTAGATTACAGAACAAGACACAAGAATAAAATAAAAACTGAGAAAGAAGTGTCTATCTCGACCACTCGGATTAAAAACATTAAACACACATGAACATCAAGGCCGATGTAAGGCAACGCACTTTTCCCCTAAAACGCTTTTCAACTAAAGTTAATTGGTTCAGGGTTTATTTTTCAAAGCTTAAAAGTGAAGCAAAAACCTAACATTTACATAACCAAACCCAATTGTATTTTTTTTTTTTTGCACTTGCTTTTTCACTTACAAACCCAACTGACCTTTAATTGTGAAAAAAAAAAAAAACCTGAGTTCACTCAACTGAATAAATGGGATAAAGCTAAAAATCTTAACCGCCCACATAGCTATGTGAACAACAATGTAAAAGCAGCAGAGAGATATTAAAGTGTTTCCAATGTTATATTATATTATAATCCATCATCAAAACAGAAAAATCCAGTCCTCCCTCTGAAAAAAACAAGTCAAATTAAAGAGATAAACAATCCTCTACACCCACCTGCAAGTAGTGCAACCATCTAAAGGAGGTGATTTAAAACAGGGAACTTTCCTTCATAAACCACTTCAACCACAGTAACTTTCACCACACAGATTTATGTTACACTGTGGCTACACCAGAGTTTAGGTCTTGTGTGATAAAGTCACAGAATACAACATAAGACAAGCAGTAGTTCAGCGAGAGTTATTGTGTGCATCGAAGGGGAGTGACTCCTAACATTTGACTTTGGTGAAACAGATTTGTGCTATGACACTTAAAAAGTTTCCTGTCAACATCTGGATAAAAGATTTGTTGGAAATCGACAAATGTGGAAATAATACTAAAGTTTTAGCCGACTATAAATCTTGCAGCTGACTAAGCAAAATGCTTAGGCAAACCTTTCCTCCCCGTTCGCTTTTCGTCTTTTGGGTTTAAAATTAGGCCAATAATCTGGCAGGTAAGTTCAGACCACCGTTCCTACCAATGAGCCGAGCTGTGTCGTCCTCGCTGTGGTGCTCATCCGCTCCTCCGTCACCACTTTCTGAGTCAGTGTCCTCCTGTGGGGAGTAGTAGCCATCATAGCCCAGGACGGGGGAGTCGCGTTGTGTTGGAGAGACGAGGCACTGGGCAGTAGTGGTGGTGGTGGCTGAGTAGGCCGACGGGTTCCTAGACGGAGACCCGGGGTTGGACGGGCGCAGCAGAGGGGTGCGCTCAGAGTCTCCTTCGCCCTGTGCTGCTTCCTCCTCTCCCCGGCCTCCGGCTTCCTCCTCAGAGTCGGACTCGGAATGCTCCGGGTTGTTTCGGGTCACGCGTTGTTTGCACACAGGACAGGTCTTCTTGGTCAGGGTGAGCCACGGGTCGACGCACTTGCAATGATATGCTAAAAAAAAAAGGGAAGATTCAAGAAAGAAAACAATATGGTGACTAAATTTTTTAAGCTATTAACAAAAACACTTTAAGAGGATTTCTTGGTAATCTCTTAAACAACATGAAGGTTAACATAACATCCCACAAATTATTTACCATGTGAGCAAGGTAAAACTCTCAGCTTGTCTCCTTCTTCATACTCATCAAGACAGATGGCACACAAATCATAGTCATCTCCTGTAATTAAAGGAAAGCAAGGAGCTGATAAATGCACTTATGCCTTGAAAAGAAGAAATTAATAACGTCACTGATCTTAAGAACTTTTCTCAAAGAAAATATTAATGAAAAAGTAGCTATTTGAGATAGAACTGTAACTTTTATTAAACAGTACTGACAAAGTCTAATTAAATTGTTTTGTCAGACTTAAAAAATTAAAATATAACATCTTTAAGAAGGCCCAAATGATAAAATTCCTTATAGTAAAGTTGCACAAAATGTAAATAATACAGAACAAATCAATGCATCTCAGTGACGGTACAAAGACTACAGCAGTGTTACCTTTCCTGAACTTGTGAGTTGGAATGCGCTTCAGTTGATCCTTGGTCAAACGATTTTTCCTCAGACGTTTTCTGTACTGCACACACCGTATAACCTGAGCAACACAGACAGGAGACATTACACACACTAAAATTTAACAACCTAACGGTTACCCGACTTACACTGAACTCGTACCTCTTTCACAAAAGCTTATTAAGAAAGCAAAAAAAAAAAAAAAATTTTGTTATTTTGAGTAAATTTTTTAGCTTAAAGAAACAAGATGCCAGTCTGCAGCATCTGGCCTGATTTACCAAACATCTATTAATGCAGTAATTCAGGAAAATTATTGAAAAGTGTATCAGATGCATATTTCATTGATATTGATCAAATGCCTATCGTGTTATTGATTTATTGTCGAGCCCTGAAACATGAAACCTTTGTCAATAAATAGCAAAGCTTGATGTAACTGAACATGACTTTCAGAGAGAAAATGTTGTGAAAGATTAATCAGTCACAGCGTTATTGCTGAAAACTCCTTCTGCTTTTACGAGGGAAGTGTTTCTTTTATGCCTCAGACACTGAACATTATTCGTCAGTAAGCAGTGGGTGGAGAAACGGGTATGAGATGCATTTCACATAAACAACACCAACAGCCAAACTGTTCAACAAACAGCCAAGACTAGGATGAATGAGGCTCCCCTGTAGATAAGTTTGGGGTATAAAGGTTCAGGGAAGCATAAGAGAAACATGCTTTAAGATCAGTAAGATAACCTATTTCAAAGAAAGAACCGTGCATACTTACTAGGATTACACACATCACAATAATAATCATCCCTAGTACCCCAGTGAATGGAATAAGGTAGTACGAAAGTGGAAAAACTAAATCCGGCTTGAGTATCACATAGGCCCTTTTGAGAAACAGAGAAAAATCATCTGTTAAATACAACAACATGACCACAGTCTGTAATTGTTATCATGTCTAAATCTATTGCTGGCTTTTATACATCTGCTTTGGCATTTTTCTGATTATCTAGAAAACATTTTAAAGGTTTTATTTTTTTCCTCACCCGTGTTCTGGAATTACTTCCTCCTTAAGCCTTCTTGCAGCATAGGAGCTGGTGAACACAGAGGGAATTTCAATCTGATCTGCAATAGTCTCTGAAAAGGAAAAAAAAAAAAAACATTTAACCACTTAGAATAATGCAAGTGTGGTAAATTTGTGATTGCACATATTTTTAAATGTAGTCAGAGAATCAGCTTGACTTGAAATTAAACATTTGTTTCCTTGCTTATCATTAAATCAGTCACGCAAAATGACTGATTTAAGATCCATTTGTTAGCATGTTCCTTTAGCATTTAAATGCAAACAAGTCATAGAAATCAACTGTTATCCTATCCAGGTTTCAGCTTCCAGGGTGAGGGGGAGCACAGCGAGATAAACACTTACCATTGCTAAAGTTCATGTTGAGAAGAAGGTTAGAGTTCAAGTTGTGAACGATTGCTGCGCTGTATCCAGCCTGCTGTGCATTTAAAACCTGGAACAATATCACAAATACGTAGGATCAGACTCCATCACAAACATTACTAATCGTTCTTTGTCGAATGTGGCTCACCTTTATGTCAAAATTGCAATCAAAGCGCCTGATGAGAGCAATAAATTTAGTGGTGTTGGCATCATAGTTTGTTGTCAGTGGAGGAGGAGGATCCATTGTTGTACAACCATTGAGTGGATGGGAGACTACCAAAACTCCCTTTTTAGAATGAAAGGAACAGGAAGTCAGGAAAAAAACAAAAAAAACATCAACAATATTAATCTGGGAGCAGTAATAAATAAAATCTCTCTCCTCACCATCAATCCCTGCTTTGGAAGAGAAGGTCCAAACAAAGCAGGTAGGTCCTCAAACATTAGGTCGGTCTGGTTTTTATAACGCTGCCAAGCGAACGCACAACATGAGTGGAATAGAAATACATGATTGCAGGAAGTGAAATGTAAAGCTTTAATTTTACTTACAACAAATATATATGCATGTGTTGGTGAGGGGAAATACATGCAGCTGAAAGCGAGTAAAAAGACACTCAGCTGAGTGCGCTTCCACCACACAGCAAGGTGGGCCATCCTCGGTTGTTTTCAGTGGCACTGCAAGAAAAAACAACAGAATCATAAACAAATATTTACTAAGTAAAAGAGAACGGAATAAAATATCTGGCATCAAATAACTTGAGCCTTCATTTTAAGTGAATAGCAAGAACAGGAAAGATGCTACAAGTTCCTGAAATGTCCATTATGATAACAAATTACACAGCAGTTACATAATTGTAGGCAAATTCAACAAGAAATCCTACTTTCTATAACTACTGCAGTCTCAATTTGAATGTTAATTGCAAATTAGGTGTAGTCTGATGCAATCAATCCAAGCTTTTCTGTTAGTTGTTTGAGATGGAAATCCTCAAATACATGTTCAGCTGACTGACATTTCAATAAGTGTTAGAAAATACTAAGTCCAGAGAATTATCCGACATTTTCAACGATGAGAGAATTTCCTAACACAACAGGCAAAATGATACAAAAACTTAGCAAAGTCGCCATGTGTTCCTAGCCATACATTTGGAGGTAGAGTTTATAAAGTTTGCAAGTTCAAAGTAAACAGTGGCTAAACAAGAAGCTGTTGCATCTTCACACTGAACAATAAACAAAAGCACATCTCAAAGTTTCAAAAGTCTTGGCTCCAGAATACATGCTGGAAGATACTAGAGATCTCTATAGTCACACAGTTTTAAAAATCTCTGATGAAAGTTGAAAAATGCAGAAGCAGCATGCAGAGCAAAGAATATCAATGAACAGAAGGTGTTTATCCATGATGGGATAAATTAGGCAAAGATCCCGCAGGAACGTTGTCAAAAACTGGTTTCACGGGGGTTGAAAAGTTTTAAGACTACAGTAATCATTAAAGTTGGCCTTTTGTTTGGATAAATCATTTGTAATATTAGTTCCATAAAGGCATTTACAATGTTCATGTTTATTCCGATTTGTATCTTTTGCTCGTAACGTGGACGAATAATTTAATTTCAGCTGAAAGCATAAGTCTTGTTCTTAACAAGCACAAAGGAGAATGTATTCATTTGTAGAAAGCAGCTTGTTTGCTTAGGTCAAAGGTGCTTGTCTAGAAAACCAAGAGTGGATTTTGTTTACAGAATTTAAGGCAGCGTGAGATTCATACTGTCAAGATATTTACTGCCAAGAGATCGTCTTCTTTTTGTACATTTATTTTTCACTTGTACAAGCTCTGACATAGATTAAAATTATTCTGGGCGTGCCGTGGTGGCATAGTGGTTAGAGCGACCCGTATTTGGAGGCCTTGAGTCCTCGACGCGGCCGTCGCGGGTTCGACTCCCGGACCCGACGACATTTGCCGCATGTCTTCCCCCCTCTCCTTCCCCGTTTCATGTCAGCCTGCTATCATATAAGGGTCACTAGAGCCCACAAAAGACCCCTGGAGGGGTAAAAAAAAAAATTATTCTATCAAATCTAAAACAAAATCCAACACAGGATAAAAACTTTTAAGGATTCTTCTGCTGGAAGGTAGGAGACTGAAGTGCTTACACTCAACATTAACATTTGAAGGCAAACAGACAATTCAGGTCTTTTAGTAATGGAAATAAACACAGATATGCAAACAATGAACTGTGAAGTGGGTGGACAGCAGGCTTTAGTTTGAACCAATTGTCATTTAGACAGTATTGACATTCTGCTTTTCAGTATGTAAATATATTCTCTAGACGTCTTGTTTCAAATTAAATGACAAATGACTGTTTTACACAAAAAAACCCACTTCTGTGATGATTGTTGCCGTGAGATCAGGTATTTATATCTTAAGGACGACTCATGGAAACAACTTACTACATTACACTTTTCAAACATGCCCACCTAAAACTATTTTATAGAAAATAGTCCATATTAGTGGCAGGGCATTTAGAGCGCTTTACAAATACTATATCTGAGTGGTGTGCACATTTAGCCCTCTTTACATTGACAACACCAAATAAAATCCACAACTAGTTTCAGAGTGATGATAAACCTAAACCTTTATGGAAGAGTGGTGGTGGGAAAAAAGCCATTGTTAAAGGAAACCATAAGCAGTCAAATTAACTTGACCAAAAACTACGCAAGACGAACAGCAAAACATGGATCAAGGTGCTCATTGTAACCAGAATGTGAACTTCTACTGCACATCTCCCTGAATACACAGTTATATGGAGCATCATGCTATGGGGATGTGTGAGCTTGCAGAAACAGGAAAGTTGGTCTGAACAGAAAATGGAAACTGCTACATGCATACACACCCTACCGAAAGAAAACCGGAAGTTCGCCTTCCAGCAGGAAAATAACACTAAACATACAGCAGCCAGATCTATAATGCACTGAGTTACATACAATTATAACGACATGTTGGTTTAATTAAATAAAAATGAGCAAAGCTTGATTTAAATAGATGTACAAGGCTGACAGAGACATACTGGTACGTAGCAGTAGCTGCTCAAATTGTGGCTCTCAAAGTATAGCATTTTCATTCCACTTTACAAGCATTTTTGTTAGCAAAAATAGCCTAGCTACAGGTTAGTATGGATATGTTGACCTGCACAAAGGTACGACTTATGCATAAAGTTACTTACAAATTAACAGATATGTTTTAATAGGCCCTGCGACAGACTGGCGACCTGTCCAGGGTGAACCCCGCCTCTCGCCTGGAACGTAGCTGGAGATAGGCACCTGCAACCCTCCCGACCCCATTAGGGACAAGGGTGAACAGAAAATGGATGGATGGATGGATGTTTTAATAGACCAAGTATTTTAGGTAATAATGCTACCTAGGGAAATAAATATTTTTGAATCAACCTGAGCTGCTTCCCCTGCAAAAAGAAATCAGAGAATCGCTGAATGAGACAAAAGTACATAACTAAGATTTCAAAAGCAACACAGTTCATGTCATATTTTAATAAGGCACTCACCGTATTTCCTTGTTTATGCCTCCACACCGAGGGGTGTAATCGAAACTCAAACCGTCTAACAAAAAAATCCTTAAATGAGCCAGGCTGTTCTTCCTGGACAATTTAAGCTGCGTTATCGCCACCAGTGTATATTTCCGGCAGAAAACACCACAAACGGAAAGGATTAACTTGAGGTTTGCCGATGTTTGGCTAGAGTTAGCAAATGTTAGATAACAGGTTCCACTTTCGTCTCCCTTCCGGAGCCCGTACACATAGTTTATACCGAGTCAGATTAACAAAAACAACTGATCTATCCAACGTAAAACCGACGAAACTAAAACCTAAAATTTCCACAAGGTACATTAGCCGCTTACTGCTAAGGTTTGTTTGCTACTGTTTCTGTCTTTTTCTTCGTGGTCTTTCTTGCGTTTGTTTAGTTGTCTGCCAACTTAAAAATGCTCACTACCGCCACTAGTTGGTATGAATTGAGAATGCATTATTTTGAGGGGTTTTTTTCCCCGAGTTCTAGTAAACAAATAAATCCTCGGTCTTGCTTACGAAAAGTACTCACTACCAAAGAAAAGCCTGGGAGCTGACAACTGATTATCTGCCTATTTTTTCTATCACACCTACAAAAAGATATGAGTAAATAAACCATGCTGGCACTTTCAATTACAGGTGCCAGCATGAAATTCATATTTATTCTAAAAGAAGTAGGCATGAATAGACCAGCATAACAGTAATTCCGTGTTGTAATTAAGATAAACAGTGAACGTCAGAGCAAATGCGGAGGGAATGAAGGTTTCAACAAGCACGGGCAGAAAGACTAGTTTCACTGCATTCAGTGGTGATGAGGCGTTTCAGACATTTATCTTTTTCGACTTATACAGGCATGGCGTGTGAAAAAACTCACCCTTTTTGCAGGGAAAAAAACCCTTTAAATAATAAAGCACTTTTTGTCAAATACCCAAATGCTGAACTCAACAATCAGTTCACTGTGGTCTAACACCACAGTGCCCTCTGGCGTTAGACCTACGTAAAATACAGTTTTTTCCTCAATTGTATTAGTGTATTTCTCTGGTGTATATTAGGCCATCATCAACGAGATTAGTGCCTTGTAGTAGCAGTTTCCAATTCCTTCGAACAAATTGCATGCTTTTGGACGTGCATCAATTGCTTCCATGCAATTCTCTGCTGTTTTATAACATCGTTTGCTTATGTCATGTCAGTGTATACTTATGAAGGCTGAATAGTCATTTCCTATAAAACAAATGGCCTTCATTTCATTGCTTGAGGCAATCCAAAAATGTTGAACTAGTTCTAAAGGTCTGTCAGTCTTATGCATTTCTTTTCCATTCTTTCCTGAAAAATCTGAATCTACCCTATTTACAGTTGTGCTCAGCTTTACCCAAAGGGTGTTGCTTAAGTTTGTTTTAAATAAGTTTACCTTTGCACGATACTATGAACAACTTAGAATTGCAAAGATTGTATGCAGTAAAAAAGTGTTGCATATGTATGTGTCTGGCACTCATCTACCTCACTAAAAACAGTGAAACAAAACTTACTGTAACTGTAGATTTCAAATGGCTGTGCTAATAAAGCATAGAGTTGTCTTGAGCATTTTCAGGAACTGTTATTGTGATCTGACTTTCGTGCACTGGAAAAAGTTTCTAGATTAGTTTGTACTAATTGTTTTGAGAAAGACATCAAATAAACTGAAAGAACTGTACATTGGGAGACATTATTAGAAAAGAATCAGAAATAAATGCATAAAAAACATAATATTTTTGACAGGTTTGAGTTAATAGTTTAGCATGTTTGTTTTACTTCAGTTAGAAAGACCAAAGATATTTTGATTTACTAAATGCCATAATAATGAGAGAAAGGATATATCAGATATTTATTTATAAATGTCTTCAAAATCAGAAGTTTACATATAGACTGCTATCTCTTTAAACAATGAGGGCAAGCCCAGATAATGATGTCACGACTTTAAAAACGTCTTATAGGTTTGAGATAATTGGAGGCATGATCCAATTGGAGGTTTAATCATATAAAACATTTTAGATCATCGACCTGTTGGAGGTGTTATTCTCATATTTATCACCAAGTCACCAGCAGTATTTGTTTCCACAACTTTATGACAACATTTCTTCTTTATTTAGAAATCAAAGAATGGACGTTCAGGTGGGACAGTGTCCCCCTCTTAGAATTGGGGATGAAAAAAAATGTTTAATAGAAAATTCTGCATGTTTTCTCAGTGTTATACACGACATCCAAATCTATAAATGTAGCTAATGGAAAAATAATAGGAAGGAAGAAAGTTACAGATATGATCTATGTCCAATAAAGTATGTGTGAACAGAAGTCGTTATTCCTGCATGAGGCTTATCGTTACTTCCTCCTGAAGATGCCATGTTTACTGTCTTTGTAAAAACTGAGTTACCAGTCGAGGCTGAAGGTCATTATGATAAAGAAAAACAAACCAGTTCATTCTTCTTTGCCTTCAGGAATTGGCTGCACATTTGTGAAATTTACATTTAAAACACTTCAGAGGTAACTTAATGCAACAATTAGATGTATATCTGACAGCCTGTTCAAGCTGAACTTCAGCTTCATTGTTAGACCAAGAGCTGTAGGTGCAATGCAAACAAAGAAAAATAGTTCTGAGAATATCAGTCACAAAGTGTAATTGTTTAAGACGTAGATGTAGCATTTTCTTTTTTTCCCTGTCACTGTGAAAATAACGGTGCCTTAAATGAATGGAGTTTTTTGACATTCATAAATTGATAATGAGTTGGCACTGTGATGACAGAAACAAGCTTCTGTGAGCTTTATGCCGACAAAACCATTCACTTCTTCCTGATTTCAGATAAGTTCTCTATCAGAGTCTCTGGCACCATTTTGTCTGTTTCCTACATACTGTCTATAACAATATGTACCTGTGTCCATGCCTATGAACATAGCTGGCAATGTTTCAGTTCTTGTAATCTCATAATTTCTTTTTCTATTTAAGATATTCATTTAATATGTCCCATATCCTCAATCTGGAAAAAAAAGTGAAAAGTATTTGTTCCTTCACTTCTGAAGTTTGACTTCAGAAATTATTTCCTGAGAAAATGAAGGAGGATCCTTAAATCAATAAGTTTCTATTATTAGCTATTATGTTTTTTGTAATTTCCCAGCTGCATTTTATGGAAGTACCATAATCCTTAAATAAGAAATAAACCTTTTTATATTTCATTGCTTTTTTTGAAACTCATAATAAACAAAGTTTCAATTTTGAAGGCATGTTTTTTTTTGTCAGATATGATCTTTATAAAACACAAACTGTCTTTTGGAACAATTTCTACTCATATATGTGCATATTTAGAACTGGGCTGCACCATGGGGCAGTTGTTACACACTATTACCTCACAGCAAGAAAGTCTGAAAGGTTAAATCTTGACTGGGGTTTTTCTGTGAGTCTTCATTTTTATCTGGGCCGTCCTACCAGAACAGAAATGTGTAGTTGTGCATCTCTGTGATCCTTTGTAATGGACCGGCGACCTTTAGAGTGCAGCCTATGCTCAATGATTGCTGGACACAGAACACCAGACCAAATCCCTAATTACAGGATTTGGAAAATTAACTTTTGGATATTTATTACCAGATAACAACAAACACTGTTTTGCCATTGAGCAAAGAAAAAAAACAAAAACAAAATCTGAACTTAAATTTAAAAAAAAATATATATATAAAAAAATTTAAGAAGTAATAAAAGAAAACATAATTTGTATTTTTTATTCAAAACATTTATGCCATTTTAAAATGATCAAGCAAGAATAAAGATGTGAGCAGTTAAAATGTCACAAGGTACATACTGTTACAAAAGCCAAACACGATGTCTGCTTCTCTTTATCGTTGATGAATGGAGCGTCTCCTAGCATGACTGGATTTCTGCAGATACTGATCAGATATGTCCACCTCATAGGAAATGAGAAACGCAGCACCTAAGAATGAAAAAGCTACTGAATTTCCTTTGCTACCATTCATGCTCAATGTGTTCAGATTAAGCATTTTCATAATTCTACTCACAGGAAGCCTTTGCCGCAGCCGAGAGGTCCAAAGAACATTTCTGTTGGAAGGCAAACCTTCCTGCACACTCCACTGAGGGTGGGGCAGGACCAAGGAAACGATACGGCTTCATTTTCAACAACTGAAAAACAACAGCAATGGAGTGGAAAAGTATCTTTAAGTCCTACCATTTGCAGAAAACCATGTAGAACTTGAAAAGCAAGACTCACCATGGAGAAGTAAGAGCATTAAGATGAGGAAAGCTGCTGTACGATATGAAAACATGGTTGAGCCTGACAGTGACGCTCCAAAGTGATGGTTTGGTGTGGATCTGCGTAGTTTTGGTCAGCAAGGTGGAGTGAGGTTAATATGAAGCAGCAGGCTGGTCACCAGACGTTAATATTGACTCGGCACTAGAAGCCTTAAGAGAACATGCCTTTCCTAATTACATCATGAAAACAAATTCAGCGTTTTTAACCCGTGATCCAAGTGTTGTCATGGGACAAGTCACTGAAATCTTCCAAAAGAAGAATAGCCAGTTTTAAATCAGATTTTGCACATTCTTCCTGGCTCTCACTCCCTGGAGGATACGAGGTTGCCTTCTTTGTGATAAATGAACGCGGCCTCCAAAACTGTCACTGGACCTTACGTTTCAAAGAAGGAGAGCACATATGCATTTGTTTCTAAAATTGTCCTAATATCCAAATTCTATTGATTTTCTTTTTCTTTATCAGCATGTCAGACTGTTAATAAAAGCGTAAGATAACTTGCAATGGCTATACTAATAGACTCTTGATATAATTTTTTTCTTTAAATCTGTCAAATGTGACAGTTCTGACTTACTGAATGGGGGTTCCAAATTTGTGGGCTCAATTAAAGCTTCCACATAAATAAGTCAAGTTGTAAGTTGGACTACAAAGGTGTCAAATGAATTTAGTCTCTTTATGTCACCCTATGTTTGCTTCTGATTGGCTGATTAGTTCTACACGTCAACACTAATCATGGAAGTGAATGTTTCCAAGAAGCTGAATTTAAGAAGAAATCCAGTTGTGTTACATGCATTTTTGCTTGCATCACATGTTACGGATTTTTGTTTACAATTCCTGCAGGACCTTGTGTTTTTCCTCTGTACAATCCATAAAGACTCCATCAGCTTGACCCAGTAAACTGATCAAGAGGATTATTTCCCTTAAATATTGTTTATTTGATTCTGTAATGATCTAAAAGCACTCCTTTGGGCATCCAAAGTCAGAAGAGGTCACCACTGGATGACCTCCAGTCTTAATGTGACTGAAGTGTTTAGGGTCAGTTTAATCCATCTATCCCAGACTGGATCCACAAAAGTTAAACAGTCCATATTAGACCAAACATGGTACTTTTACGTTTTGTGGTATTTTTATATAAAGAGTTGCTTCAGATTGATTTTTGATACTTTAAGAGACTGGAGACTGGTTACAAAGGTGTTGCCAAACAGTCTAATTTGTCAAATCCAGCTTGATAAGAATAACAAAAACAATACTGCGATGACCGACATCACCGAAGGGTCAAGCGCGTTGGACAGTTTCATCAGTGTTGCATCAGTATTTTTCCAAAGGGAAGTCATTAATGGTTGTCTCCTGACTTTATTTCTATTCTCCAGGTGCTGTCCAAACAAGCGTCCCTTGTTGTAAATCAGTTGTCTTAATTACTTTCAAGAGGAACAAAGACATGCAGTGACTAATTGGTCATTAACTCATTCCACTGGAGGGTTTCTGGTGGAAAAGTACAAATTCATCCTGACAAACAGCTGACAATTGGAAAGTTTCAGAGATTTTTTTAAATCCAGTTGCTGCAATACAAGTCATTAACAATAGAGCTATATTAATCAAATTTTCCTGCAATAAAAAGTCAAGGGCCACAAAAGGCTGAACCAGTTTTTATTGAACGTTCAATCTGATGTGGTCGTAATGTTTTGACCAAAACCTGGATCTTTAAATGAAAGAAACAACATAGAAATTGATTTTGATCACATGATCAATTAGATTAGTGGATTCTGTATAATCTTGATTTTTGAAAATGTCTCTCTTTTACGGATTGGATAATTATAAATGACCACAATAAAGGCAACTTAAGTGAATGTGTTAAGTGTGTTTTGTTTAATATTATATACTAATTAAAAGCACTGGAAAGCATTAAACAATACAGAATCAAAGCCTAACTGTCCAACTCAGGAACAAGCTGGCCCACATTTATGCAGCAGCTCTGAAAATAATCAGCTTAGGAGATTACGAACCGATGCAAGCTACATATGAACAAGCAATGATAAGAACAGCAGAAATCATATCCCCTGACTATAGACCCCTACTGCTCTCTGAATATGAGCAGTGGGGTCATTAGGATGGAGAGTGAGGGTGCCACAGTGTAGGACCAACTGACTGTCATTTGTTTAAGCCTCAATCAGACTGCGGAGTTCCAGTAAAAACTTTCACTCCACATATTATACCCTCAATTTGTTGCATTGTTGAATGCTTTGAACCAGAGTTTTATCGTTGTGTGTTGTTTACAGTTTTCATTGGCAACTGTGCAGCATTTTGACCACGACAGATTTTACACTGGGATGATAAAGTCTATTATATTCCATTTCCCAGCCTGGAACAATTTAGCAAAAAAAAAAAAAAAAAAGAAATACATACAAGGGTTTAAAGTAAGGCTTTACATACAAGTAAAGCCTGGTAGCCTGCCAGGCTTATAATCCTCTGGGAGAAACCCTGCATACAATACCCCAGCATGTTGATTCCCAAAAAGCTGCAACCTTTTTTTTATTTTTTTAGTAAATGTCACATAATAGTGAAGAACTCAAATGCAGCAAGGAACCTGGCAGGTGAAAATAAACAATTTTACTTAAGAAATAACAAAAACTAATGTCCACCAAGGGTTCCAAAATAATAATCCACAAGAAGACCTCAGAAGGAGCCAGAATTATGGTAATAACAGAATGGTCAGACCAAAAGTTAACAACCTTAGCTTTTAAGATAAGGAGAATTGATTACAAAACAATGAGCAGGTGGCTGATTAGAAACTGGGTGCAGCTGTGAGGGAAGGAAGAACCCAAAGTTGAACTGAGGAAACAGGAGAAAGGGCTGGTAGAGCATACAGGGAACAGCACCTTAATCTATCACCAAATGAAAGCAAAACCCAAAATTTAAATCAGTCAAATTGTGTGGCACTCCAGGCAAAGGTGTGTAAAACGTCTATAAATAAATTGGTCTTGATTTCACACAAAAATGTATAATTTTATTATATTTAAATAGTCAAATAAAAAATAGATTCTTCTTCTTTCTTTTGTCATCATTGCTTTGATTTTTATACAACTCTTGTTTTAAAAACAATACCAGCATGCTTCACAAAAATAACAAATTTGTCATTTTGATGCATTAATTGTAGCTCATGTATAACGTGTAGATAATTATTGAGTCTCAGTTTAGGGTAGCCAGTTCGATAAAAGAATAAATTACTTGTACAAAGATGATGTAATGTTTTATGTTTTGGTCTCGGAGGAACAAAACTAGTGCTTACGTGCTGGGAAGTTATTGGTGCACAGGTGAAGAGGATGTGACTCTATCTCACAGCAGAACAAATATAAAGCTGCGGTTTTACTGCTCAGTGCACTTAAATGCCATTCAGACCCATTCATGTAAACACATTTAGGTCACCAACTCAGATAAAGTTGTTTCAACATGAATTTCTCTCTTGTTACATCGATTTATCTGTCTGCTTACTATGGAATGGAAGAGCTCAAATCCATGTATTTCTGCATTTTCTTCATCGTATACCTCACCATCATCACCGAGAATGTCTTGCTGATCAGGGTGGTTTATTGTGAAAAATCCCTGCGTCAGCCAATGTATGTGCTTTTGTGTAATTTGGCCGTGAATGAGCTGGTAGGAAGCACCGCCTTGCTGCCGGCGACGCTGATCAACATTCTCTCTCACACACACGAGGTTTCTATTTCTTTTTGCCAGACGCAGGTCTTTGTTATACACACATATGCCATCACCGAATTCACTATTCTCGCGGTGATGAGCTACGACAGATACCTAGCCATTTGTCATCCACTGTCCTACCAGGTGATCATGTCTCAGAGGATAGTGAAGCTGACTGTTTTTATGTGGCTTTACCCCCTGCTGGCACTGAGCGTGGTTTTTGTTTTTACTCTTCAGCTGCCATATTGTGGCCGGACCATAGAGAAGCTTTACTGCCTCAACTACTTGCTTGTGCAGCTTGCATGCACAAATACATTTATAGTTAACACCATCGGTCTGCTGTCTGCAGCTCTATACACGGCTCCTCAGCTGATCATGATCTTTTACTCATACGGACACATCCTGAAGATTTGCATAATGTCGTTCGGCAAATCCAAATTCAAGGCCCTCCGTACGTGCGTTCCCCATCTACTGGCTGTAATCAACTACGCCACTGGGTGCTTTTTTGAGCTGGCACAAGGTCGTCTCGACAACAGGCACATGTCTTATCACACTAAGCTGTTTTTGTCACTGTACTTTTTGATATTCCCACCGCTCCTAAATGCACTAATATACGGCTTGGGCACACAGATAATAAGAGTCCGACTCATCAAGCTTTTCACCAAGTGCAAGTGACGTAGTCAAGATATTTTAGATTTGGGTTCATTAAATATGCATCCAGCATGGTGTTCAGAAGTCCTCAAAATGTGGCTTTATTGTCGGACTTACTGTACATTTACAGCAGTCTGAATTCATGTTAAATAATGTTGTTTGTTTATCTTTGAGTCCTGTTAATCTTGCAGGTTTTTAAATGTTTATCCACAGTTTAGTTTTATTTCAGTAGATGCACAAATGCTTTTAAAAACACACTATCCCCTCTGATATTTAGCCAAATTTGTACATCCTATTCACAATTTTTGCTGCTTTGAGCTCTACATAGAACAAGGATTTTGTGATTTTATCTCACGAAGCTTGTATCAAAATAACACAATGCTTATGTTTAAGTTTGCAAAATATTTTCTGGGTTTATTTAACAATAAAGTTGAATTTTTTCCATGCTTGAAGTGATATTTTAGTTTCTGCCCTGCTCCTTTTGACTTTTTATAGATATTATTATCACAGAACCATCTACAACCTGTTAAAAAAAATGCTTTACTAATTAGCAAAGTCTGATATAATTAAAAACTACAGGGTACTTTATTTTCCAGAGAAATCTGACTATCTCTCTCAAAACTAAAGTCTGTTTCAAGTTTATTCAGTCTTAAAATTAGATTTTCTGTCCTCCAAGTTAGAAAATGTGTTCCCTTAAGAGTCCTGACATTATCGAAAATGATAAAGGTCACAGAGTAGGAAGCTCAGATTAGAAAAAGAGGAAAGAAGAAAACAGGCTAATGTTATCGTCACAATATTTACCAATATTACTGCAATTGCAAGGTTTGTCAATATTGTGCTGGCCTAACTGTGATAACTAACTATAATATAATCATTTATTTGAAATTTAAGGGTCAATATTGGGATACTAAGAATAAAATGTATTTTTATAATACTGTGTATTTTTCTCATTCTAGGTTATTAATTAATATTTTATTCTGCATCTGTTAAACAACATGACTTTTGTCAGTTTCTCTTTGACCTGAATGAGATAAAACAACAAGCCTTGTTTATGCCTGTACCATATTTTAATCAATAGAAAAAAAAATATGTAGCTACAATATGGCACAGGTGTGCAATATGAGTCAGCTTCAAATGGCATGGTAATGTACTTTAGTCTCACAGAGCATGCTTCTCCATTAAACACTTACTAAATACAATTTTTTTTATGGTTAACATTAAGAGAAAAAAAAAAAAATCAAATTTCTATAATAAGTACAGAAAACACGCTGTGCTGGTGTGTGCATGAGATGTGGGTGGAAGGGTGGGAGCGATAACACCAGTATCCTCTGAACCAAATGCACTTAGAATTACAAAACTGCCGTACAAACAATCAGGTAGACAGCATGCATACAAAAATAGACAACTATTCTTATCGCTCCATTGTAATATACATTAGTTCATTATTGCCAGGCGTTACATTTTTATGCCTCTGCTCTGAGGAAATAGCTTTCTCTCTAAATCTTCTCTTTTCTCTCTTTTTAAAAAGGTACAATGTACATTCACTATCACTGAGGCACAGCACTTGATGTACAGATTAAATAGGTAGCCAAAAAAAAAAAAGAAACGTGGTGTGGTCACTGTTGTAGGAATGTAATATTAAATATACAACATATGTTAATATGTTTAACACCCTGTACAGTCACAAAACAAACATACCCATGGATCGAATGTACATGCACAATGAAAAGTGGGGTACAACCAAAAAGATGCTTTTTAAAGAGCAGCTGTACACGACTCCAGCGTAAAGGTATAAAAACAATTCAACAGAAGAGCGGGGGAGGCTGCCATGCATGAAAGGGATGATTTTTAAAAGCTTTCAGATGAATCTTTGAAATGGACACAAAGTGCTTTCAGTTACTTTATTAATCCAATCTTTGTTTGGATCCCTACCCTGCTTGAGAATGAGATGAGGCAAAAAGTGACATCAGTAGTTTTTGTTTCTGCTTTTGAGAGAAGCAGCAGAAATAAATAAAAGGATGGATAGATGGATGGATGGATGGCTGAGGAGGTAAAAGATGCGTTTTGGTGCCTTTGACTCCAAATGTGAGGCACAAGCAGAAGCCAAGCTGTGGGGGGTGACGCTCAGCGGGGCTAATCTAAAAACCCCAGCGACAGGTTTGTGTCTTGAAGAGGAACATTCTGCCAGAAAACAAAAGTACTGATTACTGATCAGCAAAACGAGGCACAGATGGAAACAAATTGGTTCTTGGAAGTTGTTTCTATACCTTCAGTGAGCTGTGAAGAATCCGCAGGCGGTGGAGCTTGTCGTTTAGGAGGGGGTCGTTAACTCTGCGGACAAAGGAGCGTTTGTACTCGAGGCGACCGGCTGATCTGTGGTCAGCGGAGGTGGACAGACTGGTCTGCTCCAGGGCCCGGTACAAATCCACCAGTGAGTCCGTCTGCATTCGACAGTCGCGTCCACGACCTCAGTAAACAGATCAGCAAATAAAAGCAGAATGTTTACATCTCAATAAAATCTGAAATCTGCGGGGCAATGAGTTCACACACCTGTATGAATCTCCGTATATGTGTTTTATTAGAAATTTGATTTCATAGACTAGAACAAACTGGTGCGTAGTTACAAAGTGAAAAGAAAATTAAGCAAGTTTTTTAAAAATAATTCTTAGAAATAAAAATCTAAGTGTGGCATTACTCTGATCCCATAAATAAAATTCAATGGAACCCAATGCCTTCAGAAGTCACTTTATTAGTAATCTGAGTCCAACTGTTTGTAATTTAAAGTCAGTATAAATCCAGTTGTTCTGCAAAGGGGTTTGTAATCTATTCAGATTTTCCTTCAACTTAATAATTATGCACCATTATGTGGATGCTCTGTGTGAGCTAGCATTTAAAGTTGGATGGCTGAGCAGATGCAACGTAAATGATGGAACAAAAATCCAATATTTATTTTGCTATAAACCAGAGCAACCATGTTTTAGTAATATTTATTTGCAGAGTTGGATAGTATCTAGTTACATTTACTCTGTTATTTGAGTAACATTTGGAAGAAAAACTTGTAGAAGAATTTTTACAACACCATACATTTTACTTTTACTTCAGTAATATAAAGTATTGCTACTTTTACCTGTTTGTAGACAACCTTTGTTCCATTGTGTGCCAATTTGGCTTAAGTAATTTCTGAAATAGCTCATTTTTACATTTAATTCATTAAAAATATGTAGAAATAGTGCTTTTACTAAGTAATAAGTACACTTATTTGTTGAAACACAATTTAAACACATGTTAAGTTGTATTTGCTTTTTATGTGTGAAAAGGGAACACATAATGTGTGATAGGCCATGGCTAGGGGTAGAAATAAACGGGAGAAGTTTATTTACCTTCTATTAACATACAGCACCCCCTTCTGGTAGGAGAGGCACACTACATTAAGGTCTATCCTGTGAAATGCCTGTTTTGTATTTGGAAAGTAGCATCTTGGGGCTGCCTGGGCTTTGAAATGCATATCACTTTTACACCTGTTTAGTGCTCCTCTTATCTTCGTGGGAAATGCAAAAGATAAATGAAGACAGGCTCCCTCTGGGGTGTTTCTTTATTTTGTCCAAAATAAAATATTAATATTGACTGAAAGGATTACTCTGTGCTTTTCTGTGCAAACAGAGCCGAGAGGCTACAGTGGCATCTGGATTGAGCATGAGAGAAATCAAAATAATAGAGGGGAGAAAGAGTCAGAAAAAGAAGAGCCGAAATCAATCAGTATCAAACAGGAAACAGAATTTGATCTTCCACACACAAACGCCCTCAGGGTTTAGGGGGGTATGACAAATAGGCCGACTTCCAATCTAACCCTGTAAAGAAACAACAGTGAGCATTAAACCTTTGACATTTGCTGGCTCTGACTGAATATTTGGGATTTAAAAACATCCCTGATGACAAATAGGGGCAGTTGTGTGCTCCAATCCAGATGAAAGACTTCATTGCTGTTAAAATGAGAAGACATTTTCATCAACATCTATTGTGTAGTTCCCTGACGTCGACGTCGATGCTTTTTGCTCCCTAGAACCAATGCAATGATACCACAGGGATCAAATATGCTATAAATATAAATCTTTGGATTGTCTGTCAGTTCTGTGTTATTTTAAGTGGCACTGACACAATAAAACCACTTATGTGATTTAAAAAGATGAACTACTGTGCTTTCACAGAATGTGCTCATTCTGTGAAAGCTTTTAATAATAAATATTTCTCAGAGAATAATATAAATGTAGTGTCAATGTTTTTGTCTGTGGTAACTGGGTCAAGCGCTACCGGCATCTTGTGACGTAATCAGGGTAAATCAAACCAGAAGCATCTAGGGCAGCATTAGGGTTTTTAGATGTGCCACAGGTACAAAAACGCTGGAATGAAATGGCTTAATTACCTCCTCCTTGTGTAGATCAGTTCTCCCAGCCTTGCTAATGACCTAATTATTCTATTCAGGTGTGGTGCAGCACATCTAAAAGTTGCAGGACTGCGGTCCTCGAGGACTGGAGTTTGAAACCCCTGATCTAGGGTGAGCATACAGAAGCGAAGGAAGTTGTGAGCGATTTCAGCGAAGACTTGAGTAATTTATCTCCAGTTTTGTAGATGAAGCTGGTTCTACTGAAGGACTACAAACCCTTTTTTTTAAGCCATATTGTTCAGGAATCAACAATGACTCCAACATTTCTTCGCTGAAATCGCACACGATTTATTCTGATTACGTCACAAGGTGGTGCTGGTGTTTGATGAAAACTGCAACACGTTTGTTCTTTTGTGTACACAGAATGAAAGGACAGTAGTTCGTCTTATTAAATTATGTAGGTGGTTTTGTCATGCCTTAGCTTAGGTAAATTTAGGCCTGGACTTTAAATGGGCCATTCTACCATAGGGATATGCTTTGATCGAACCAGATGGTGTCCAAAGTCAGTCCTCAAGAGCCACTGTCCTGCATGTTTTAGATGTTTTTTTTGTAAAATACACTCACACCAAATGTATGGGCCACTAGCTGGTTCCTGCAAAACTTGATGACAGACTGCAGAGTTAATTTAGCCATTTTAATTGATCTGTCAAACAATTGTTTAATTGTTCTGGAGCAGGGACTTATAAAAGTCGTACTTTGCGGTGGCTGACAACCCTGTAGCTCTGTCTGTGTGTTTAGGCTTGCTGTCCTGCTGGAGTACATGTTTCAAACTTAAGGCTCGGGGGCCAAATCAGGGTCGCCATAACTTTTTATGTGACCCTATAGACTGCAGAGGGTCACATAAAAATAACCTTCAAATTGGCAATTATATGCTTAAATATTATTATAGCAATCAAGGCTATGCTGTTTTTTCTGTATACTATCAAATTAGTAAAACTGCACAGTGGCGCAGTTGGTAGAGCTGTTGCCTTGCAGCAAGAAGGTCCTGGGTTCGATTCCCGGCCCGGAGTCTTTCTGCATGGAATTTGCATGTTCTCCCTGTGCATGCGTGGGTTCTCTCCAGGTACTCCGGCTTCCTCCCACAGTCCAAAAACATGACTGCCAGGTTAATTGGTCTCTCTAAATTCTCCCTAGGTGTGAGTGTGTGTGCATGGTTGTTTGTCCCGTCTGTCTCTGTGAAAGACTGGCGACCTGTCCAGGTTGTACCCTACCTCCCGACCCACTAGGGACAAGGGTGTAAGAAAATGGATGGATACTGTCAAATTATACCAATGTGAAAAGATGTTAAATGTCAAGAAATTCTCATTAAATGCAGATACAGCTATTTATTAATATTTCACCGGTTTGCTAATGGGTAGTTTTATTATTACATCTTGCCACAACCAGCCTTTTGGGGACATTCATTATTTTGATATGGTCCAAAATGAAACTGAGTTTCACACCCCTGTGACAGAAACTGAATTTCTGCCCCAGTGTCATCAGTTGTGACTTTGGTTGTTTACTGAGCAAAAATAATAAACCCCAGATGTTTCCACGTTAAAGGTAAAGCACACAAAAAATAAATTATGTGTGCATTACAGAGCTGTATGTTTTGCACTCTTTTATGTAGTTTCTAAAGACACATCTTTCTACTCTGAATATCTTTTCTGAGACTAATTTGAGTAAAACAAAAGTCTATATTAACTGTTCAGTCATCTTTAAATTGCCTGTTCTCTTCAAGCAATCAGTCCCAAGTAGAACTAACTTTTCTCTTTTCTTTTTGTCAAGAACAACAGCTTTCAGCAGATTTTGTGAAACGGTTTAATTAAGAAATCTCGTGAAAAATAAGAGGAAGATAAGAAAATTGATCAAAGTGTAGCAGATGCAACAAAGAAGCAGCTTCCTCAGCAGTATATATGTATGTAAAATGTATTGTTTAGGCTCTCTGAGTCTGACCTGTGTCTCTGGCCCGGTCCAGCTGGTAGTGCTGGGTCTCTCTCTGGTCCGATGCAGCAGTGGCCGCCAGGATAGCATGGAGCCCGCTGTCTCTTGGAAGCGTAAAGCTGCGAGGTTTTCCTCCTGCGTCAGAATCTATGCTTGCCCTGAGGGGCAGCGGCAGCGCCCTGTACTGCTCTTGCAGCAGGCTGCGCTGTGCAGGCAGAGTGGACTGCCTGCGGTACTCCATGGCCAGCTGATCCCTGTCCTCAGACTGCATGGATTCTTCCACGGGATACGTCTGCAGGTAGTGCATCCTGGATTTGCCTTCCATCTGGTCCTGCCACGAGTTTCGGTGGCCGCTCGCCTTCTGCCCTGGGGAGACGCTGTTGTTGCTGCTGCTTTCCTGAGGCTCCGAGTGGAACTCCTCGTGTGAGGAACGGGACTGGAATGTGTCCGAAGAGGAGAGGTGGCTATGCTTTGGCTCCAGGTAGGGACTTACCTACATAAAAGCAGACAGCTATAGCTAGAAAACAGGGCCGCAAAATGATACCTGCTGCATCTTTTAGGCTAACTGTGTGAAAACTCACTGAGGCTGCTCTGGGATAGGTGTCATAAGGGGGCGGTGGACTGTCCCGTTTGGGTCCGGGGGGCATCTCCATGTCCTCGTGATCACTCTCGCTCCAGTAATCTGCAATAAATCACACATTTATATCAATAAAATTCAAGGAAAGCTACGCAAGATATTCATACACCAGAAAGCCGTAGTCGTGAAAAAGTGCTCTGGCTGTATCGGGTTGAAGTTGAATATTAAGATGGACAGATATAAGGTGTGAGAACTTCCTGTGAAATCTTCTGGAGGTGTTATGGAGCTAATAAAAAAAACAAAACTTGGCTATAATGAAAAAAAAAACCCTCTCCAAAGATAAAATTGTTCTCACACACCCACCTTGGCAGGGTTTGTACGTAGGCACCTCCAAATAGCAGAAGGGTTAGTTGCATTACTTCCTGTCAGTTTGTTAGAAGCCAAAGAACATTAAGCTATATGAATAACAAAAATATCCAGCCTGCCTCGGTTTGGAGAAAAAATACTCTGCTGGAAGGAAAAACCTAATGCGCCAGCTGCTGGCCAAGAAATCAAAAATGTCTTAACTGAAACGTATAAATGTGATCTTATTTTCCCAAATTAACTCAGAAAAGCAGAGAACGTTGATGTTAATTAAATCAGATAAGTCCATCTTTATGTTCCTATCAGTTTATTTTTAAACTATGCACACATTTATTTAACTAGTGTCATAGTTAGTACTGAAGAATTTATGATGGGCCATATCAAGCCTATCAGATATTTCAGATAGGCTTGTGATAAGTGGGAAAAATCCTGTAAATGGCTTAATAAACTATTTGATAAAAGTAAACACACTGTGAATAATTATTTTTCCTTACACTTGAAATATCTGATTTCAAGCCTAAGGACCTTGTTGCAAGGAATGAATTTGATAAACTAGGAATCAAGATAGGATTTCAATCTTGCTGTTATGGCCAATGTTTACTGATATTATTTATATTTCAGTAAACATTTATATATTAAGTATATTCAATGTGTTGACAGTGTAGGGAAAGTGTCTTTGCTTCAGTTTAACACTTCATAATCTTGCTCTGCAATTATATTACATGCCACAGCAAATACCGCATAGCCAGCCCACTGCCCTCCCTCTCCAAAGCCACCCAAATGGCAACAAGAAGGAAAAAACATTGGTCGTTAATCTAGAGCAAATTTTACTTATGGGATCGATAACAATATGCAAAAGAACATCTGCTGATATCGTTCTAAATGCCAATATATTGTGCATCTTATTTCAGTCTTAATTTACCTGTAAAGAACTCTGGACTTTTTCCAAAAGTATAAAACATAAAAGTTACTATACTAAAGCAAAACTAAGGCAGCTCTTCTACAAGTGTAATGATATAAATATTTTACTTTAGGTACAAAAGCTAGAGTGTTCCCCAAATTGGTTGTACAATTAGAAAACCAAACAGAGGGGTTCAACATTATATTTAATTATTTTTATTGAGTGGATTCATTTTTTTACCTCGTTTTTTTCTGACACAGAAGCTAATTTAATTTCTTCTTCAGAATAAGAAAGACATGACAGCCGTCCACTCAACGTGTGTTAATCTTCAGAATTTAGGGAAAGGTTTGCTCTTTTTTTCTTTTTAAAGGCAGAAAACAATTACCAATGTTTTTAGTTGCTATGATCAAATTTCCCTTGGTTGGTGTTGTTCCAAAACTGAAAAAGCCATTTAAATATTTGATTAGCACACTTTATAAAACTCCAGATTCTCCATCAAATACAGTTTGTCAGTTTTCCCCAGATACAAGCAGAGGCACTGAAAGTAAAGCTGGGATATTTCAACCCACAGAGAACCTCAAGAGTTAAATATAGCCGCATTTTGGACTTCATAACTGTGCACAGAAGGCTTTTCGAACATGTTGGAGTCCTCACTCCATGCGGAAGTGAAGTACGCGAGTTTTACTCGGCCTCTGGCTGTCACTAGCTGCTTAGCAGCGAATGCTAATTAGTTGGATCGGGAGCATGTACGGAGGAGGAAGAGTGACATAAACACTGAAAAGATCCTGCTGCCTACAATGAAGCATGGCAGTGGCCTAGTGATACCCCAGGGCCCTTTGTTCCCTCTGGCTCTGGGATAACCTAATTAAAATTGCTTGGAGCATCATCTCCACTCGTAAAAGCACAACACAGGTCGCAGACCTAATTTGTGTATGACTGTTAATTTAATTAATCACAGCTTGTAAAAACACTACAGAAAATCTTAATGTTGTACACTTTGGCTGTCATTAATCACTCAATTGCACATTAATTCGCTGCAGTAAACATGCTGTCTTCTGAACTAATCTCTCTTGTGTTAGGCATGCTTAATTTCAATTGAATCATACACTATCTTAAAACAACAGTATAAACATTCTACAACTCTATATGTTTATCCTTTTATAGTATTGCATTATTAATCATTGGGATATTATCTATATTACTGATTTATATTTAAAACTTAAGCTTTGTTTGTATACACAAAGTCTCATACTTAAGCCAAAATATAAAAACAGAAACACAGTCAGTGTTCTGATAAAAGCATCTGTGTGAAATCATGTAAAATAAACAATTAATAAACATAATATTATTAAAAATAATTACGATAGCATGCTAACCCTTAGTCTTGACAACATTTATGGTGCAGAAACAATACCCTCCACATGCAATAATACTTTGTAGCAAACATATCTGACCCACTCTTGTAAAACCACGGTAAGGCTTATAGTTTTTTAAAACAATAGCCATCATACTAAATGTTTATCTTATTACATCCCTAATCAGAGCTATACTTCAGCATTTTAAACCAGCTGGAACCGTGACACTGTTAGGGAAACCTGCAGAAGAAACTGACAACTTGGGGGGTCACTAAGTTACCATAACAACCAAACTAGACATATCCCTGGAGTGCACAGCTTTACTAGATGTGATATCCACGTAGCAGAGAACATTTTGCAACAGCACCAGCGAGTTAATTTAAAGTCTTTGACGTCTTTACGTGCGAAGACAACATCACTTGGTACTGAACGATGTGAATAAAGTTTAAAGAACACAGACTTCATCTATGATTCTCGAAGGAGGTTCAGATCATCACAACCCGATGTCCCACTGTGCCATTTAGCAGCTTTTGACCCCTAGCTGGCATCTTTTTTTTTACAGCTTCGTGAAAAGGCTCTGTGACTAATCTCACCTTGTTCCTGGCGCATTTTCTCCTGCTCAGAGTAGCCTGCAACAGCCATACTGAGTCGACTCAGCCACCTGTGGGGGAGAATAACACTGATGACGCATAACGTTAATGATTTTGTAATGTTTTTTTCGTTTTTTTTTTTTTTTGAAAGCTTATATTTCTCTCTTTGACCAATTACGTTGCAAAACTACCCAGTTTTGAAGAGAGTGGGAGGTTTAATAAGGCAGTTCAGCTCTTGGACAATAGACGGTTTGAAATGCAGCACTGGAGGAGTTTGCAGCACGACTATCAAAACCTCGGATACTCACCGGGACATGTCATCTACATTTTCCGCAGCAAAGTAGAAGGTCTTTATCTTGGGATGGCAAGCCTTGAAAGCACTGAAAGAGAAGAAGTTTAATTATATGTGAGAGTACAAACAAGGCCAAGCAGTATAGCGGAGATTAACATATGAATACAAGACTAAATCCTGGCTACATTTATTTTTTAAAATATGTATGTGGCGGAGCTGAATATTTTATTTTATTTATTTATTTTATTTTGTTATTATTCATGGCTGCATTTAAAGAAGTTTAAACTGACTTTTTCACATTTTTGTTTTTATTATTTGTTTTATATGTACTGGCTAATAACTCAAAATAAATTTATATATATATATATATATATATATATATATATATATATATATATGATGATTGTGAGAGTATTGGTGAACACAACTTTAAACCACATGTAGGCCAAATCTTTACAGTAACTTCCTACACTTTGAACTTTGATCTCATATAAATATTTATTGCTATAAAAGTGGTTTGAGGTCGCACATGTCCTGTAAGTATTGCTACAATGATCTGTTTAATAATTTAAAAAAACACACTGAATTATGAATTATTAATTCAAACTCTTCTTTGTTCTGCTTCGCTTCCACCTCTGCACCACAATCCGCTCAGTTTGGGCCAAAGCGTGCCGTGACGTGAAGTCGCGCAGCCAATAGGAATACAGAGACCTGTTGAAGAAAGCTTTACTCTGGAGACAGACTTGAGTCCTAAATTATTCAGCTCCCCTCCGTCATCTAAAATCTCTGTTCAAATAAAAACACAACTGCTGGAGACTTTGGTCACAATGTTGTCGGACAATGTGCGTTACATGCAGTTTGTTTGTTTTTTATCGCAAATTTGACATATTTGTGCTACTGCTTCCAATCATTTTCAAAGGTAATTAAAAAATTACATATTTATATGTACATGTAAGTATGTATACTTTTTTGAGACACTTTTATTGTATATTGGTAATGTCTGACTTTTGTTTAAATATTTTAGGATACCTGATATGTCTGAGTATATCTGCTTTACTTTATAATATATATTTTTTTTAAATCTTCAAATCTCAGAGCAGCAATATAAATTTATACTCACTATTTTCTTCTGCATTCAGTGGCACGATCAATCCTGAATTCTGGGAGACTCACAAAGCCCTCTGCCTTCTCATCCTGACACAAGAAAAAGTAAAGTTACATCCAAGGAATTTCTAAGTACTGTCTACGTTAAAAAAAAATCAAAATCCTATTCACCTCTTCATTCATGTACCAGTAAAGACATGTGTCTTTCAGGATAAACCAGTATTTCTTCCACTTCTGCGAAAAATAGGTTTTAGCATCTTTCTTCTTCCACAGCCAGCCCTGGCAGTCGCCCTGACCCAGGTCCCGGCAGGAAATCCTTCGTTTACTGATGGAGGACATGGGGCTTGCAGCTGCAGTTGGCAGAAAAGAAGAAAACAGCTCATGAAAAAAAAAAAAGCACTTGCTCATGTTTGCGTACACGTGCATAAAAATGAGGCAAAGCAAGTGCGTCTACCTTGCTTTTTCTTCTTAGATCTAGACAGCATTGAGGAGCGCTCAAACACCTGAAAATTAAAAAAAGAAGAAATGAATAATAACAGCAACAGATTTTAGTTGTAATATACAGTATGTTCCTATTGCTACTTTTTGCTTCTTGGAGGGACTGACGTGGTAAAGCGATGCAGAGTCTGAGCTGGACGTGGACATGGCGACTTCCAAGGCGGGAACAAGCGTGTAGTGGGTGGGGCTGCTTCCTCGCTCCATCCTCCTTCTGTTCTGACTCAGACTGCGGCCCAGTAAGAAGTTCTCCCCAGAGGGTTTGTCCTCACTGGGGAAACGCAGGAGGGAGTTTTCTGCAGGGACAAGAAAGAAGCCAACTCAGGACTGAACACACCTGAATTTACTATACGCTTCAGGAATGAATAATTAAAAGTTTGGGGTCCATTTTACCTACACGTCTCTCTGAAAGAAAATGATGGATGTCTGCCTGCAAGGAATATGGTTAAATGAAGTCACAGTTTTCTAATTTACCTTTGGAAATACCCAGTAGGCTCCATTTTGGGGTATAATTTATTTGTGTGGGGATAAAATGACACAATCTACCAGGCAGACTTTGAGCAGTCCTGTTGTGAATGAAGGTACACAGATTTTAAGCAGTCCACAGTCAGCTGCAGACAGGTTTTAGATGTTACTGCAGCTGCAGTGACAGATCCATTTCACAGACTCCGTCTCAGCTGGTCTCAGTGGGACATGAAGCTGAGGCTTGCTTATTAGGGTGATAAACAGAAGCTGCATCCACGCCACTTCCCAATTATTATTTATCCTGAAAAAATGTCCTGCCAAAGTATTCATGACTTTACCTTTTTTTTAACAAGTTGTGTGCATATCATTTTCCTTTTAAAGGACAGAGCAACACAACTGCGAAGCGGGAGAAAAATCCACCATCATTTTCCTTACAGGTGTCGCATGCATTTGGTTTCAGCTCCTCTGAGTCAGTACCTTGTAGAACCACATGTTTCCGCAATTAGAGCTACACGTCCTGCAGAGGGTTCCTCTACAAGCTGTGCACATCTAGGGACTGGAAATGTCGCCCATTCTCACTTACTGGCAGGAAGTAAGTAATTGTTGAGTCCTCAGTTCTTTGGTTTGCCACAAAACTTTTGATTTGGAATCAGTAAAATTAAATTAAATTAAATTAAATTGACTTGAAATCATGTAGATGATACAACAAACACATGAAAGAAGGTGATAGGATCGATGTTGAACATTAATGATTAACACAAAGAGCCAACACCCTGAACACTGCATCCCCATGATGAAGCATATTAAAAGCAGCATAATGCTGTGGGAATGCTTGTCGTCAGCAGGGACAAGGAAGCCGGTCAGATCTGATGAGAAGGTGGATGACGGAGCTAAAACCAGGGCATTTCTTTACATACTTAAGTTTATTTTTATACAAGAACACACAGTAGAGGACAAGGGCAAACGCAATATAAAGCAGGCCTTGTGATTTACAGCACAGATCCAGGACACAAAGATAGTTAACACTCTATATACAGCTGCAGTTCAGCTGATATGTTACTGATTCACCTGTTAAAAGTCTTTGTATGTATGACGATCCAGTTTTTTTCAGTGTCTGTCTCCTTTCTACGAACAGGGCAATTATTAGCCTGCTAAAAAATTCAGACCAGAGCGGAGGTTCACCTTCAACAATGTCCTTAAAAATAAAACCGAATTTCAGTATGGTCCAGTCAAAGTCAGCATCCAGATGTTCAAATTAATGAGCCAAAAGAAAAAGTCACTCCAAAAGGTAAATATGCACACAAAACGTCTTAAGTTTTATTTAAAAAAAAAAAAAAAAGAAACATATATCAGATTCCTTCCACTTTCCAATTATTTTATGTAGTTTTATGGAATAAAATACAATAAACATATGTTGAAGTTTGTGGCTATAATGCCACAAAATGTGAAAATCCCTGTTATTCCTCAGCCTTTAACCATGATTGGACGAGTGATGCCCGATTACAAAAGAATAAAACAAAGTTTACTTCAAACAACCTGTAACAAGTAGATTAGTGAGGCACGGCGACGTTATCAAATCCACAGCAGCACGCTGTCTGTGCAACAAAAAATCCACTGCAATGTCTGAAAAATCATTATACAATCTACAGAGGAAGCAATTGTCAAGAAAAAGAAAAGCCTCCAAACATCCATGAAAGGTCTCAAGCAGATAAATATAGACCCATAATTTTCTTTCTTTTTTTTTTTTTGAAAAGCCTAGAGAAGCAAGCATCCCTCCCAGAGGACACAAACACATCACTCAAGCCTTTCTTGGGTCAAATTTTAAAGGAAACGCGGCCCCCTCCCGGCACATTTACCACCTAACTTAGCAGCCACCAATGAAATGTGAGCACCTCAAGAAAATATATTTATACCGTTGCCAGAGCAACAGTGTACTTTTTATATTCAAACAGAGAACAGCAGGGCCGAGAGAGACGGGGATGAAGGAGGAAAAAAAAAAAACGGAGCAGCTATAGATTCTGAACATATGGAGGAGAAAGAGGAAGGAGCAGATATCCAGCATGTTATCGGTGTTGACAGGCCAGCTCATGCTTCAACTTCTTGGCTCAGAGATCTGAGAGGGTGCGGGTATTATAAGATTTCCACCCCCTCGCCCCAGCTTCCCTCTGTCCTTCTCTCTCTCTCTCCCACTGCCTCCCACTCACCTCTCCTGCTCTCTCTCCTCAGCTTCGCCAGGTCTTCGTCATCTCCCACCCAGTTGTATTCCACAGGCATTGAGATGGGCCTGAGCCTGCCTGCAGCAAGTAGGTGCAGGGGGGGGGATGTCAATATTACACAGCTGTCCACACACATAGACATCAAACAGCTGCAGATGTCTCAAAAAAAAAAAAAAACCCACCCAGAAACCCACACGCCGCTTATTTCCATGACATGAAGCTGCTATTGGTCACGATTTCCTACCGTAGGTGGGAGTGCTCCCCCTGCGGACCGACGAGGCCTCCTGGTTCTGGTCGTACTCGTAGCAGTAGAGTATGGAGTCTTCCTCCACCAGAGGGAATCGCCGCTGACACTCCTGGTCCAGGTAGGAGTTGGGCGACTCGGATCGCTCTGCGGCTTGGGCGTCCGACTGAGGTTCCTCGTCAGTCAGATTTTCCTTTTCGTCTCTTTTAAAGAAAGCAAAACTTCAGAGAAGGTCAAATAAGCTTCCAGGTAGAGCAAACAGGTGGACCTAAGTCGATGTTTATTGTGGGTTTTAATTAGAAACAGGGACGTCTTAATATTCAGCAGGGGGAAAAAAGGAACAAGTCTCCAGCTGTGACTCACAGATGTATTTATATTTTATTTTCACAAGTATTTGCCCAGGGGAGCCACCGGGCTTTGACTGCTCGTTAATTCTGTTTGTGCTTTAGTAATTGGACGCTCTCATCGGAAGCACCCTCCCTCATACCGGTGGCAAGTATTTCATAACTGCATTTCACTACGGCAAATTTTAAACGATCAGTTGTCACAGCGGGAACAAAATGTCCCCAAGGTGGGCAGAAATTTATGCAAAAACATCCGGTGGCAGACAGATTTCTTTTGGTTCAGAAAACAATCAAAATGCAAATTTTCAAAGTGGCAAAAGGTGAAAATGGTCAGAGCATCTCAAAGAAAGTGAAAATGTTTACATTCTTAATGATTCTTGTGTGCAAAGATTAAACCGACTCCTTTAAGATGAAGCATCACAAAACTTTTTCTGTAAAGATGTAACAAGGTGATGGGTTTTTCAGGTTCTTTTCTCATTCGGTTTCTTTTTTTCTTGCCATTCCCACAGGCGTTTGGCTTTATTAACCAGCTACTAAACAGAAATAACAATTATTTAGTTCTTTTATTGGCTTTGGTTGCAAATTAGAGACCTCAAATACTCTGTAGAGTTCTTATTAAAGATATTCATACACATTTTATTTAATTCAACCAAGAAGTTTATTCTGATAAAAAATTAATCAGATGTTTCCTCAAATATATTTTTAACTTATAGTTGAATTAAAAAAAAAAAGCATGTCAAAAACAGTTTTTACCTTTCTCATTAATATCTGGAAAACCGTTTCTTGGCTGTACAGCAACCAAATACTGACCAGATTCTTACTGGACTGTTTAAAAATATTCAGATTACTTCCAGTCAGGAGAAACATTTTGGCAAAACATGAGAAAACAGCTTTTAATTTAAATCTGTCTGTGGATATGAATTTTCTTATGCCTCGCTGAAAAGGATCGCAACAGAAATCTGTATTCCTCCTCATGTTTTCCTGTTTTGTTTGTTATTGTTTGCACTGTAGTAAAGTTCTGTGCTGCTTTTCTTCCAATTTTTTCCGCCTGTTGTGATTTCTTTGTTACTTTAACAAAAAAAAATTGTCAGCGAGGGGCAGGGAGGAAAGCTGTGTTTGTGTTACTACAAATTAAAATCAACACCACAATGTTTGACTCGGAAACACTGAACCTTGAATTTTGTACGGCCAGTGCAGTAATTGATTGATTCTTTCGCATGCTTACCTGGGGGTGTAAGGCTCCGCTGGAGGAGGCGGGATGTACAGATCCTGCAGGGCGCAGCTACTTCGCCTGGAGGGAGTGCTTAATGTGCTGGTGGGCGTAGCGACGCTGCTGCTGGGACTCTGAGGGAAGATAGGCTGTGTGTGAGAGGGGGTGTGTGTGTGTGTGATTGTGTGGGCGTGTGTGGGCGTGGGTGTGTGAGAGAGAGAGGACGTGTTTAAATATGTGCAAAAGACAGAGAGACAGGCGGACAGAGAGGAAAAACAGACAGAGACAGTTACAGAAAATGACACAATGAAAATGTGGACCTCACAACAGCTGAGTAAGTCTGTGACTGTTCACTTTAGTCAGACAGTGAGGCGGGGGAGCTCAGCTGTGAAATGAGCAGAGGATGTTTGCAGAGCTCCACTTTAAACTGGTTCACCGAAAGAGGCAGTTTGGAGAGCAGCCTAGTCATCGCTCTCATGGCTACAGGTTAAACAGTCTGGTTAGTACTGTTACTGAACTTTAAATTAATAGACCATATCTATTTTTTTAGTTTGTTTTTGTTACTATACCTTTATTTTTTTTTATCAATGCGATAAAACAATCTGCAGATTGGTTAACTTAAAGAGCATAAATTCTGCACAGTTACTAAAATAGACTTCCAAACATACAACCACATCTAGAAGTATTGGAAGTGAGCAAAATATTGTAATTTAAGTTAACAAAATAAACAGCGGTGTTCTTTATTGAGCCCCTTTTTAGTTGTGTATCGTTCCTGCTCCCAAGAAGAAGAATTCAGAATCAAGACGAATTCAGCTAAAAAAGTATTAAGATTTTAGTGTTTCAATTTCAGTTTTGCAAGAAAAAAAACATCTAGTTCTGAACAAATGAGTTTTTGGTAGATTAGTATTAAAATTTGCAGACTGTTAGAGTGTTTAAAAGATTTTTAATGAGAATAAAGTTGTTTCTTTTGTCTTTCTAACAATCCTAATTTTAAGTTCTCCCATAAAAAAAGCAAACAAAACTTTTTCTGTAAAACTACTGTAATTCTGCTGTGGTTTTTGGTGTTGGTGTGCAACTTCAGTATTAATAGTGGTACCTTCAGTCCAACTTTCTGGATCAACTCCTCAAAAATAAGGAGTCAAAATGTTTCGTTTTCACATGAATTCAGATGTATATATGAATATATTTGATTTTGAATATGATACATCTTTTTACTAAAGCTACAAAATACATTTTTTGTCACTTCCAAACAACATATCCTTTTTATTTAACTATTTTTAAAAAAAGAAGATATCCCATTGCTCAAACTGAGCTACCATGGTATGCATCTTAATCTATCATTAATGATCTGTTCTGTTATAAAGCTGAGATAAAAATTTCTGTTTTTGCAATAGAAGGAAACCCAGCCGATTAACTTCTACACTTTAGTCCTGTTTAATCTCTGACAGACTTTATTTTTTTCTCACTTCTGTCTTTAATGCTGCCAGCAGGAGGAGAAAAAAATCAATTTTGGAGGAAAAGAGGAGAGAGGACATTAAGAGGGAGGAGGCAGAGAACGGCTGTACTTTGTGGCCTCAGGGGAGAGAAAACATTTTCTCTGGAAAGCGACACAAAGAAAGCCTGGACCACTTTAATGCTCATTCCTCTCTTTTCCACCCATTCTGGTGCTGGCACACTGTCCTAATAATCTAACTAGATTGGCTGAAGTAGGACAACAGATGCCACTTAGGGATGAAATGATGACATCTAAATGAGTGATGCCGCAGCACTCAACTAATTAGTCACAAGTATAAATTTAGCAACAACAATCGGTTTTGTTCATGCTTTGTGAGTGTTAAATATAGCACATACCTGTATGAAAGAGTGCAATTCTAATATCTAAAATGATCCCCAAGGCAAACACTATGGGGTTTTCCTGCACGACTTTTGTCTCTCCTGTTCCCATAATCCCCTCCTTGTTTTCTAATTTGTGCCTTTTAGAGGTAACTCTTATTTTAAGGACAAATAAGATGGATGCACAGAAATAAGCACACATAAACGACAGAGATAATCTCACAGGACTGAGTCAAAGCCGTCGTTGTACCTGCAGAGCTAATGGTTTCCATCTCATGTTTTTGAGCAGAGCCGGAGTGGATGTGAGCGTGCTCTGTGGGCGTTTCTTCAGTGTTAGGGTGACACCTGCAGGGTCCCCACGCAGCAGGTTCACCAGGTTCTTCAGCTGCCAGCCCACCTAGCAAACAAGAATAGCCTTGAAACGCACCGGCATCGGCGTGTGTCAGATTTATCCATATTTGAATCTAGTCAGCCAATTAGTGGAAGGGATTTAATTCAGTTTAAAGATGTTAAAATGCCTTGAAGAAGTACTCATAACGCTTGACACAAACTTCTGCCTATTTTAGATGGACTTCATGGTGACAGATCAACACAAAGTAACATACTTGTGAAGTGTAAGGAAAATTACGGATTATTTTTATATAGTCATCAATTTAAATTTGTACATTGACTAAATACTTTATCTGCAATGACAAATGCAACTGTTTTTTGTGGTATGTCTCTACCAGCTTTTAAGATCCAGACAGAAAAAATCTCAGAATCTGACATTCTCAAATGGATTTATGTCAGTACTTTGACTAGGCCGTATTAGCAGAAGACTATATTTTGATCCACACAATTTCACTGTCATTCTTTCAAGTCTTTTGCGGCCTCTAACCTTTTTTCCTCAAGGATTGCCCTGTACTTTTACTTCTTCCATCATCTCAACATGAGGAAGAAAGCGAGTCTCCAAAGAATTGATTCAATGAATGGATCATAAACAGATCCATGCTAACTTACCATTAGACAATTTTGTAATTAGGCAATTACTGAAAACAAATGATGATTTTTACCAAACAGTGAAAAATGTATATTTCATTTTCCTTCCACTTTGAAAGTATGGTACTTTGTCTGTAACATTAAATCTCACCAAAGTAGCTGAAATATGTAGTAAAATGTGGTAAAGTTAACAGGTGTGAAAACGTTTTCATGTTTGAAAGTCTAATCCATTGACTTGGAAGGAAGCCATTTTGTTTTACATGCTTCTGTATTTTTAATAGTACTTTTTGGGTTCTTATGCTTAAGACATGCAGAAGGACGTAGTAATCTTTAAGCTCCATGTAGATTTTGATGTCAAAACGGAAATTAAAGACCTAACCAGTCCGCCTTGTCCTCTACAGTGGTTTTGTCTCCTGCTGTGTGATGCTAGCAGCTGCATGCCTAGTTGCAAGTCGTCTTTAAGCGGTACCTAATAATATTTAGTACAACTGAAAGACCCTGCCCAGACAAACACTCCCTGCTGCTGAACTAAATATGCCAGGTCCAGTTTGGGGAGAGAAATCTTCACCTGCTGGATGCCTGCGCTAAATCTATATTTCAAACTAGCCTGAGATACCAAACAATTTTCAGGCTCTGACCTGGAGATCACTGTGTTTCTCTGAAAGTCATTTTTTATCTCGACATTTGTTCCAGAGAGTGCATTATAAAGCATAAGTAAAGCAGACTTCTTTTACTTCTACTGTTTGTTTTGTTATACCTCTAAAGAAATTAGACTATAATTTGGGGGGGTTTGTTTGGTTCGATTCCTTGACAGTGTTTTTATTATCCACTGTGAGAATCTTCTTTAAATGCTATATTTTGGTTGTATTGCTTTTCTCATGTTTCCAGGCTTGATTCTGTGGTTTGAATTTTAGAAAATATCAGCTTCCCTCTGAACAGATTTCTCAGACATTCCTCATAATTCTGTTGTTATAAAGTTTATTTTAATATTCATTTATATCAGCCAGTTGTGCCAGAATGTATTGATAAAACCAATTAAATTGTCAAAATATCAATAGATAGCTGTTCCTCTAGGATTTTGTGATTGCTTTGGTGGGTTTTTTTTTAATCAAAATTACAGATTTTGTGATGCCAATTTAGAAATGTTTGTAAAACATTGTTACAATTTGGAAACTGTAATCTATACAACCTACCTTTGTGAGAATTTGAGTTTTCTTTGTGTTTATTTAGGTTTCCTGTGTCTTCTTCTTCTTATGTTGCGTTTTATGGCAGTTTACACACTTTGCGCATTACCGCCATCAACTGGACGGAGATTTAACTTGAGAAATTATTTTTTATACATCTTCAAATCTAGTTTCTGTGTCTATTGAGTCTTCTTGTTGTCCTGTCTACCCCTTGATTGTTCCCAGCTGTGTCTCGTTTCCCTGATTACCCACTGTGCACTTAATCCCACCTGTGTGCCTTGTCTGGTCTTTGTCTTGTCTGCTGTAAAGTCCGTAGTCTATGTGATTGCTACCAGTTTTGAACTAATAGCCTTCTGCTCATTTGTGCTGCCTGGATCATTGTACTGATTCATCATTAAGTTCATAATTTCTCATCACTACCTGGGCCCACTGCGTCTGCCTCACCACTCTACAACCACTATTCATGACAATCTTAGATGTTTTTCTGTTTTAATAGATTATCAGTTGGCATGAAGCTAACAGCTAAAAACACTGACAGGTTAAAAAACTAAATATTGTTTGGATACTTCTGTTGATTCTTGATGGTAATGAGGATCTAACACCTCTCTCTTCTGAACCTTTAGATGCTTTGAATGTCTGTATGCCTCAGTGACATAAAAGAGTCCTGACACCCAAATCGGTGCTGCTTCTCTCCACGTTCTTAATAAGAATATTATTGTCAGCTCATCCACTGTATTCAGTGGATGAGCTGACTGAAATGAGCAGCTGTGGAATTATTACATATCTTGCTGTTGCACACACAGGCAGCAATTATTTTTTTCACGAAAGGGGCTATATTTAAACTCTGCACTGCAGGAGGGCTTTTTCATTCACAAATAAACCTGGTACACTTCATCACGAGGCACTTCTTACAGTCATGTCAAAGGACACATTCAGAAAAGATTAGGCAAAGTTACAGCAAGAGGACGAACAAGGCATTTTTACTTGTAACGGCTCAGTTTCTCTAATTACCTGAGTAATTCATAAAACCTTGATTAACTCTGTCATTTTTAATATAATAAATTCAACTTCTACATATCCTCTTCTGACCAAGTAATGTATAATTCTATGTTTTCCTCAGGAAATGACTCAGATGCCAGAGAACTCAGTGTTTCTCCTATGTCGAATCCAGGAAAGAACATTTCTAAAGCATGTTGTTCTCCTTCCTGTGTTTGTCTTTTACTTTGCACGGTTGCGTGCAGCAAAGGGGGAGGGGGTGCAGTTTATGTCATCACTCTAAGGTGTATCACAAGTAAGCCGAGACATTTCACTGTTATGTAAATTAGTTGCGTGGGCGGACTGAGAGTTGCTTAAGAAGAAACACCACTAAGCACGTTGGCTTGAACACTGGATTTTTCCACCTTACTGTGTTTTATTGCAATTTTATGGGACAGACCAAAGAAAAGTGTGAAAATGACACATGGGTTTCTGTATGTGAGAGGTTATAAAGGTCATTTAGTATTTTATACGTATTAGTCCACGATTGCCCCGTTTGCAGTTCAATCTTTCCATAAAACCCTAAAGAGCTTGATTTGTAACTTTAAAGTTACCCACCAGCTCAGACAGTTAAGTGCTATATCACATGAATTCCTAATAATATATATTAAAATGGGGCGTGCCGTGGTGGCGTAGCAGTTAGCGCGACCCGTATTTGGAGGCCTTGAGGCCTTGAGTCCTTGATGCGGCCGTCGCGGGTTTGACTCCCGGACCCAACGACATTTGCCGCATGTCTTCCCTCCTCTCCTTCCCCGTTTCCTGTCAGCCCACTGTCATATAAAGGACACTAGAGCCCACAAAAGACCCCCTGGAGGGGTAAAATATATATATATATATATATATATATATATATATATATATATATATATATTAGAATATGGAAAAGTTCAAGGTCTATGAATGCTCTTGTAAAGTGTTGTCTATTGGATATTGCAAAGTAATCTGTAATGGGCAATGTAGCAAGCAAAACAAATCCAAGCAGTTCACTTGTGAATGCCCTCAAAGTCTAATTACAAAAGACCCAATAATCATCAAATGACTTGATAGCAGCGCTTCAACCCCTATGGATACAAAGTCGTTAATAGAAGGACTGTAAAGACACAGCCAGCAGAGATGATTGCTTTATGGTTCAACTCATAAATGGTGTGCAGATTGAAAAAATAATATATTTTTTAATATAATCAGTCCTCCATACTGATTATATGCAAGAAAAATTCAGATTGAAAAAGAAAATTCTGCAAATTCAAACAGGAGACAGGAAAATAATATAAACCAGCCAGGACTTACAACTGTCTGATGATTGACCTGAATGACTTCGTCTCCAGCATGGATCTTCTTACAACGATCAGCCAGAGACTGATGAGGAGACAGAGGTCATTGTTGCTGTATGCAGAACCACACACGACTTATTTAAAATAACAACAAAATAAAATCCTTCACTATTAGTTCATAACAGCAGAAAATGTTTACTTTACTCGACCAATTACGGATCATATTCTTTGTCAGAAATGCCAATCAGGGAAGTAATAACAGCTTCATAATAATCAAAACTACTGCAAAGACAAATCACAAAAAACTACAACCATTTTGGTCAAATCAGGCTCCGCCTCCAACCTGACTCGATTTCAGAAGAGCAATTCTTATCCGGAGAAGGCGGAGTTAAAAAAGGCACATTTAAGTCTGCACATCCACTACATGTGTACCAACAATGAAATGGACAAAGGTAAAAACAAAGAGGCGAGTACTCACTCCTTCTGTCGTCCCGGTGATCACGTGTAAGCCGTCATATGTTGATTTGATGTACATACCCTGAAAGAATATAGCACCAATATGGATTAATGGACCAATATGGATTAATGGACATATGAAAACCATAGCAACTCAAAATAATGTGTAGCCTCACGGATATCTGCATAACAGTGGAGCAATTTGTACTTGTGAATTTGAAATAATCTGCCTGATGTGCAAAGACAAACACGAAAGATTATCAATCTGCAAAAATACTGTTTGCAAAAGTGCTGAAACTCCAAGCTTTTACGAAGGAAAGTGGCAAGAACAGATTAAGAAACAAACATAGGCGCAGAGAAGCAGCATGCCAGGCTTCAAGATGAGTGGAAGAGATTTGTTTTTTAGGCCACTTGGCCCGCTGTTGTGTTCAGGGTTCACTGAATGGATGAGAGAACTTTCATGCCCAGTCCCGGCATTTGTGTGGGGGGCAGGGCTTTTATTGTGGCCCCGAGCAGGGAGCTTGTGTCTGAGTGTAGGTCAATGCAAAGATAAAGTCCAACAAACTGCTCATGGCTACGCAGTGGAAGAACGGATTTTTTTTTTCTTTTTTTTTTTTTTTTTTTACTGTTTTGCTAAATAATTACCCACAATAAAGACAAACATGTTTGCCAAGTGTTGCAGCTGCAGTACACACACTGTAGCTGTGTAATTTAAAAGCGCCCAACATGCTGGGTTTTGTTTTTGTTTCATATTAACAGATTATTCACGTGCCCATCAGCGGAGCAAAACCCAGTTTTGGAGCCACTACAGTGAGCAGCATCGGACACTGGACAGTAAAGCGTTTCTAACTGACCTCAATATTTCAACCTACACTTTTCTCCTGTCTGAAACCCCAGGCTGCAGAGGAACAAGCAAACCAGTAAAGCTACGTTTCTGCAAGTTTAAAAAATGGTTTCCATGATTCAAACCAACTAGAAGATATGTTTAAATTTCAAAAACAAATTTATTTTACAAATTTAAAAATGTCTCTTCCCTTTTTGGAGGAAATAACCAACAGATTGAGACATTTCTTTGCTTGAGAATAGCTAATAAAGAATAACTAGCTTGTTTTTTTGTATTCAGTAATGTCTATGTATTATTTTTGGTTTTTACATAAAAGGGTAATAAAGAAATAAGATAGAGTTAGTACTGTTGTTCAGAAAGGGAATACCTTCACTGAGTCAGATACACACTGAAAGACAATCATGCTAAATTTGAATCAAAGCAAAAAGATATTGCTGAGAGTCAAGCTGTTACTATATTTATAATTAGTAAATATGATCATCCAGCATTGATTGTAGTCTGTTTGTTGTACTTTACATTGTTTTGAAGTCTTTTCCTGAGTCTGTTACACCAACCTAGAAAACAATTCAACACAACTTTACATATTAAAGGGATTATTATGTCAAAGCATTTATTGTATAGTAGTTATTATCTTACCCGCAGTACAGTAGATAACACTCTTGGTGTCTTCATTTAGTTTAAATCCAGACTAGTTGGTCCCATAAGGTGAAGAATCTCCAAGAAAAACTAGGACCACAGCAGCTTCCTACACTCTTAAAACAATTTAAATCTCAACACAATCATTGCGGTTTCTGCAAACTTTCCTTATGTTTAAACTGCTGTCACATTTGCTCTAGGTGGTTATTTAGCCAGGCATGTTTATTTTTGATGCACTGACTCCTATCTATAATTTCCTATTCAAAGCCATATATTTATTTTTAAATAACTGTCTAATGTAAGCTATATAAAACAACCTTAACATAAACAACTATGGTGTTTTTGAGTCTGGAGCTGTTTTAGGATGACAGCAGTCTGCTCTGGTATTGAACCCTCAACCCCATAATGCCCACCCCGTCACTCTGACGAGATAATCTGGATACTAAAAGAAGGAGTTATCTACTGCAGGTCAAATATGAACATCTAAAAAACCTTTTAACAAACCAGAACAGAAATGTTAAATTATCCTCTAAAGCTCAATCCATGTCTATTTCCATACAAGCTGATGGAATAATGTTTGAGCAGATGCATGGTGAAAAACCTGGCGTATATATTTACGGATTGTTTCATGATTTGGGATGTGTGTGTCTCCTTGGTTGTGACCACAAGAACAAATTCACAGACTCAGAGCTCAAGGTGCTAACCTTGATTTTTGCCTGTTTCTGAGCTATGCAGTTTATTTTGCGTAACCTTCCTATTTGCAGACTGTTAAGACAGTTGCTGCTGTCTGCAAGCTGCACTTCTGCAGAGGTAAGTTGCAAAAAACAAACAAACAAAAAAAAAGCTTGCGTATTAACTTGCTGTAAGAGTACCGAAGCTGAAATCAACCCACTCTGCCTCACTGCATGACTTATGTTTGCTAGTGAACCCCCCCACAATTCATTTCAGTGGGGGAGGGGATTCAGTACCCCTCCACTAATCATTTAAAACAAATGCATCCACTTGAACGCAGCTTGACAGCGGCATTAGTCTGCTGACCGGCTAATTGTTAGTCCTTCTGTGGCGCTCGCTGTTTATTCGAAAAAAATCCCTGAAGCCAGACGAATCAGTAGACAGGGTAGAGTGGACATGACTGACATCTGGATCCTTTTGGTCACATTGGTTCATTTCTATATTTAACATGACAGCACAGAAGATGATTACTAGCCTCTAGAAGGGTTCTTCAGAAAACCGAGGGTATTTCGCAAACATTGGTAAAAATGCTCTTGCACTGCTTGTTACAACCTCAGCCTAGTTTTTTTTAAACCTTGATAAATTCAAAGCATGAAAGGTTGAAGTTGGTGTGGAAATATAACATTACATGCAGTTTTATGTGTTTTCCAGGTGAGTCTTACCAAGCCTTCGGTGGACTTTATGTTGGCCAGCTGCACCACCTCCAAGTGTGCGGACTGAGACACCATGGGGTCCGAGGACAGGGAGATAATCTGGTCACACACTTCGGACAGTGTTTTACACTGAGGGCGACAGATGAGGGACGGACGCATTCTTTAAATCCACGTAAGGTGACTTCACGTTCAGTGCAGCGGGACAAAGTTAGAAACTCACCACATGCAGGATCTTGTTTTCAGTTTCGTACACAGAGCAGTCCTGGGGAATATTCAGAGAAGAAAAAAAATCTGTTACCTCAAGAGAATTAGACTAAAATGGAGTTATTGGCCTTTCTGCTGTAGGTGGATATAAGAAGAAATTGAGCAGCTTGGCACCTACACCATAACCCCCCTCCCCAACCAACCCTCCCACACAGGCATGCACAAACACCAAACAAATGAGTCACCAATGCGGAGGCAGGTCTCTCTCTTGCTCTCTGCTAGCCTTCCTCTCTATCAGTCTTCGGCTCCATCTAATTTGGCCTCTTTAACTCCCTTCGCCCCTCCTTTCAATTTGTTCTATCGCTTTAATTTTTCTCCAGATAAACATAATCCTCCACAGAGACAACGTTAAAAGCCATTAACTGTCACTTCTCTCATTAGTCACCAAGACAGAGATGAGTGACGGCCATCTTTCACCATCCGTGAGCAGAAGCAGTGACAGAAATAACCGAATGTAGAGCCTTCAAATTTATTTCCTCTCTGTGAACCCTTTCCAATAATATGACATTGGAGCTACAAACCTAGATGTGTTTTCTTGTGATACATCAACACAAATAAGTACATAAAGTGGAGGAAAAATGCCTTCAACATTCCTGAAAATGTGAAAAGTATGATGTGCGTTTTTTATTCAGCACCAACTTAAGATGTTGTAGAACCAACTTGGATCTTTACAGTCTTTAGCAAAACAGCTCTAAGTCAGGCAGATCAGGTAGGGATCAGGTAGCTTTAGAAGCACCTATCTAAAGCTTTGTCACACATTATTTGGTTTAAACTTTTGGCTATTCTACATTTACATATGTTTGGAAACCATTTTCTTGCCCAACTGGAAGGTGGACCTTCACTTCAGTCTCAAGTTTTATGCAGATTTTCTTCAAGTATCGCCTCATATACAGTACAGACCAAAGGTTTAGACACACAGTTGTGTCCAAACGTTTGGTCTGTATTGTACATCTACATCTATCACCTCTAAGTACCTTTCCTGCCCATAGTGATGGCACAGAATAATACAGCCACCACCATGTTTCACTGTGTGTTCAAGGTGATGAGCAGCCACACACAGTCAGTAACCCAAAACCACCTTTATAATTGGAGTTTTCTTTATATACATTATTCACTCTAACACAATGCTTGTTTGGATATTATCATTCATTTGGAAACATTGAAATACATTAGCTCTAAATGTGGTGCGTGTGTGGGGGTGTGTGTGCAAAGCTTCCCCCAGAAAACTTGCTAAGCCCGGTGGTTGGGTACTAGAGCAGTCATTCGTCCAGCGGCCCGTCGAGTAAAAAAGGTTTTAAGTTGACAGGAAATTTGAAAATATCACTTGATATTATCACTGTGATAATATCAAGTGTTATTGAAATTTGAAATAACACTTGATATTATCACAGTGATAATATCAAGTGTTATTGAAAGATTGGAAAATGAATACCTGAACACCAACTATAAAGCCTTAAAAAATGCAAACATTTTACATAGACTTAAATAAGTAAGCAATGATTAGCCTGGTGGGGGTACAAGTAAAGCCTGGTTGCCCACCAGGCTTATAAAACACTGGGGGAAACCCTGGTCTGTGTGTGTTTCTTGTTCTGCTGTGGAGGGGAGTTCCTTAGACTGAGGGCTGAAACCATGGAGGACAAAAAGATGGACTACGGTGCTGATTGGGTGATGCCATACAGAGCTCCACCGAGAGGGAGAACCATTGAGTCAGTTATTAAAGTTTTGTATAAGTTCTTTTGTGATTTGCTAATTTGGTTAACTTTATATTTAGCTAATAGTTATTTAAGGACATCCTTCAACAAATTATGTGTTTAGTACCTTTTTGTTAGTTACATTTTTAAGTAGATGCTCTGCTTCTCCCCTCCCAAGTGTCTGCTGTGATCAGCAAGTATTTAAGTCCCTTTTTTTGTTGTTGTGTGCTAAGTCGGTCTATTTTTGTTTTAACAGTAAACTTGATTTATTTTAAATCCCAATTATGACTTGAGTTTAGTTTCTTCTTTTGACATATTTAGGTGCTCTGTATTAATTGTTTGAGTTTGTTATTTTGGGGAAATAAACCCCCTTAAAAAACAAACTAACACTGTATCCTCATGCCTAACTGGCTCTGTCACTTTCTGTCTTATACGGTCAGAGCTGCTTCTTCTGCATACTTGCTTTGTCCCAACAGCAAACAGGACGTCTGAACAAAAAGTCATTGTACACAATTATTGACATTTGAGAAAAAACATGACAGTAATCAGGCTTTTATACTTGCCTGGACAATGTATTTTCCTATATAATCAGTACCTGAATAAAGTTGATAGTACAGTATTAGTAAGTCTCTGACAATAAATAAAGATCTTAAATCTTTGGGTCTTCTTTTTATAATTTAAATTAAAAGTCTAAAAGCAGTAAATTGTTTATATTGAGCTTTTACCCCTGCTTAACTACACCGCTTTTTCAAAAAGATAGGATAATTGTTTTCAACTTTGTATATTGGACATAATAAATAGCTAAATACACTAAAAAAGGCAGGAATAGGTCCTACGGCTTCATTTCGCTCGAAGTGTAATATGTGGGTCAAGTTGCGCCGAGGGCATGAGACGTACATCATGATGTGATGCTGCACAGTTTATTCACCTGCTGCACAATCGTGGTGAGTTCGAGACATAGCTGGATCACATTGTTTCTGGTCACAGAGTAATCCGCCACTGCAGCAAACGGTGACCTGAAAAAGAAAGAGCACCTGAAATGAACCATTAGACCGTTCTTCATCACAGATTGAATCACTGCTAATATGGTGGAGACTCAACGATGCTCACAACGGTGGAAGAAACGGCCTTGCTATCAACAAATATCCACAAAATGAGTAAATATATAGAAATTCTCCAGTTTCTATGCTTTTAGACCAAAACATTTGCATAGGATTTGAAAGCTAAATCAGTTTTCTGCATTTATTCTGTCTAATTTTGTCCACAATTATGCATGTGCACATGGAGAAACAAGACATGAAGCCACATAAAAACAGAGTTGTTCAGGTTTTTTTGTGTCAACCTGCTGGCTGAATTGACTAATGTCAGATCTTCCTGTCAGCTGATATGTCATGGATATGATAGAACAACATTTACAAAAAAAATAATTCAATCCCTTTCACAAAAAGGTTCAAAAATGGCCCAGGTGTTAGAGTTAAAACACCCAAACGACTCAAGAATAATTTAATTAGTAAAATAAAACTGATATAAAAAATGTTTTTCTTCAAATTAAAATCCTACTTTCAATGACTTCTGCAGTCTAAAAGTTATTCGCACCTCGAAACAGAGTTCTCCATAAGAGCACACATTTCCAAATCAGGTGACCTGAGACCCACGTATTGGATCTTAAATACTTGTACTGTAGATGGTTTCATTGCTTGTTACAAATAACAAGCAATTTCTAAATAACAAGAGCTGTTTATATTGGACAATACAAGCAAATATGTAGAAACTGTTCACATTTTTTATGCGAACATAAAGAAATATATTATTTTAGATAAGACCCTGAGAATGAAGCAGCTGCTGAAAAGAACAACATGCCTACAGTAAAGCATGGTGGTAGCTTGATGATGCCCTGGGGATGCTATTCTTAGAAGTGCTGCGGGTCCAACACACCTGAATCAAGTCGCTGAATTATCTCCTCAGCATGTAGACAAATTCTCCTGCTAATGACCTGATTATTTGATTCAGGTGTGTTGCAGCAGAACCAGATCTAAAAGTTGTCAGACACAAAAACGTCCCTGAGGTTTGGACTTTGGCTGGAGTAAAGGCTTGCAGCAAACAAAACCCAGAAATATTAAGTAAGGAACTGAAGGCATTTCCCCATGAGGGGTTGGCCAAGATTTCTGAAGAATGATGCCAAAAGTTGGGTATGCAGTCACGTATGCAGCAGGTCATAAAAGCAAAAGGGGGCTTGCTTAGCGGAAATGCTAAGAATGCTTGTCAGGGTTTGGGTGAATAATGTACAGACTTCAGTTGTCAATATAAAGGCTGGTTTGGTTTTTAGAGAATACTTGTAATCTTAATTGTGCTAAATTATTTCAATTATTGTTGGCGCATTTATTTAAAACAGTAGCTGCTATAGACTGTTTATTGTGCCAGTAAATGTAATTTGCAATTGGGGTTGAATAATTTTAGGAGAATCTAAATGTGCAGAAACACCTGACTGTAGTTTTGCTTTCTAAATCTTGTCTTTTACGTTTAGCAAAAGCATAATGTCTTTAAATATCAGTACAGATCTTATGTTTCACAGTGGGTGGGTGGGTGGATGGATGGATGGATAACTTTATCCAGCAGCATCATTTTGCAAACCTCACCTGTCCAGCCATGCCAGCAGGCTCTTGGCAGCAGCGATCAGGTCCACCACAGAGGTGAGGAAGTCGTTGGGCAGCTTGTGAGTGGCTCTGCCATCGTAATGGCCGCTGCGCCGCCGGCCCGTGATGAAGTTCTGCAGGTTTTTCGCAGACGCGCTGAGCTTGTGAGAAAGCGTCTTCAAGTTCTCGGTCTCCAAACCGTAATTCTAGAGGAGAGAGGGGTGGGTAAAATCTCTGTGTTTGACCAGTTTGTCAGAGTTTGTTTCACCGATGATGACGCATTCCGGCAATATTTTTTTCACACATCAGACTCAAACTTATTGTCACCCTGACACAACTCTATAAAAGCCATAGGGGGAGCGGGTCCCCAAGAATAACGCTGCAGAAATGAAAAAGCAATCTAACCCAGCTGTCGCTTTGATTGTGTACAGCTCATTTTTGGTGCAAATTGCACGTGCAAGAACTGTGGAGTCTCTCCTGTCAGGGTTTCTTAGGATGAGAGGGGACAGCAGGAGGGCTGCTAATCATATTTAATACAGGAGAGCCTGACAGACTTAAAACTAAATCCCAGTTACGTAAGGGGCTTTGGAGCCGATGCGTGCCCCCCTCCCGGCAGGGATGAAGGATGAGAGGAGTTCACATTCTGATAGCATCTACGACCTCAGCCCACTAAATCTGCATCCAGTTTCTCCACTGATCTCTGGGATTATCTCACACCGATGTGCATTTCTTTTACTCTACCCAACAGCCAAATTCATAATTCATATGTCATCTCATCAATAAATGTGTGTTTTATCCTGCAGAATTTGCAAAAGAAAGAAAATGGAAATGCACTGCTTGGAGTAATTACAGTTTTCATATTTCTTAGTACTTTAAAATGCAAATTTACAAACATATACTTTTGAAAGCAGATATATACATATGACCTTTCCTCACTGTTTAATATTAAATTAGACATTTCCTGTTTACGTCAGTTGGGGTTACCAATATGACGTCTATTTGCTAAATACCAGAATAATGACAAAATATAAATATTTTTAAAACATTCTTCAATTTGGGAAGTTAACATACATTTCCTAACTGATAAAATTACATAATAAAGTTTATTTATGTACAGTGTTTTGGATATCTCTCTCCAAGCTTCTCATAGAGGTTTGCAGGACGTTTGGCCCATTCCTTCTGACAGGTCTGCTGTAACTGAGTCATGTCTGATGGCTGATTCGCTAACACAAACCTTTTCCGCTCTGCCAAAATGTTTTCATCAATAATAAGCTCCTTAAAAGTAACTTCCGGGCGTAGATCTTGCTTTTAAACATACTGGTAAAATCTTCTTTAGGGTTGGGATAAGGGCCAGTCCAGAAGCTTAAAGTTAGTCTAAAATCTGTCCATCTAAAATCTGTTCTGATGTGTGTTTGGGAGTTTGAAGCATCTGACCCAAACTGGTGAACAGGAAGCTGGTCGGGATGTTTCAGAACAAGAGTGAGGGCGACCTCTAATTGTTTCATTTCAATCTCAAATCAACAGCTAAATGGTTGAAACTTGGACACAAATGGATGTTCCAACAGGACAAAGGCACAAAAAACATAGAAGTGGTTCAATGGCCTCCCGAAAGCCCAACTTTCATCTTCAGAAAATGAACAGACTTCACTAAAAGGTTAAAACCATGCCTGGAAACCAACCAGTTTTAATGAGGTCAAATATTCAGTCTAAGCTTGTTGATGGCTGCACAATGTGTGTGGCTTCTCCATGACTTGGTTATGTGACATTTTTCCAACTGTCACTAGGGGGTGTGTGCACATAATTTACACAGTTTTTGAGAAAATCCTCCATAAATTCAAACAATCTCAGCTAGTTCTAGTATTTAAAATTCACTGAAGTTGCCTGTTGTATAATCATTCCAGCCTGAACCAAACAGTGCGTGTTTACAAACTAATTTTACTGCACAAAATGCTACATTTATGGTCCTCATTTAATTTGTTGCTCCTCTTCTGAGCAGAATACTGTTTTATGATTTTATTTCTTGTTATTACTGATGTAATCCCACCAGTATCATTTAAACAGTAACAAAGAAAGCTCAAGGAAGGAGTTAGGGTTATGAGTCGGATACATTCTCACACTATAGCAGCTCATTAGTCAAATCAGCAGAGCGACGGTGTTTCATGCTGACACACAACAAACGTCTGTATCTCTGACAGTAAGTAAGTGCATAAACTACTTCAAAATGAGCCAGTAAAGGATGACAGCACTGATGACAACAGAAATATCTACCTGCTTTAAGAAAACATTCTGTTTGGATTGATAACTTTATCTCATGGGACATTTTTAAACTGGAACCCAAAGCGGTTTCACATTTCTAACATCTTAGGACTTAAAGTGGCAATTCAGCTGCTTTGATTGGTCAAATCAAATTCTAATACCTGCAGCACTAGCTTTACCCTCAGTGCACAAATGGATACAAGGAAGTGTATTTACTGGAGTTGCATCCAGTAAATACAACAACCTCCACCTGAGCAATCCTGTAAGACACAAAAGTAAATTTAGCCCATTTAAGAATATGGAGATAACAAAGCCAGACTGTAATGGCCACACGTTTTGGACCAATGTGAAATAAGATGTGACTTCTTCTCAGAAGGATTAACAGAGTTAAGGGACTTTTTGAACCAAAAGTAAAGCTTTCCCTTTTATTAGTCCTTTCAGTTGATGCTGCCACCACTGTGTTTCAAGCCAGGGATGTTATGCTTAGGGAGGATATTCAGTGTTTTCCACCCAATAAAGCATTTTGCAGGTAGGTCAAGAAGTTAACCTGATCTCACTTGACCAGACCAGCTGCTTCCCAAGTTTACAGTGTCCTCTATACATAAATAGCAAGCATAAAGTAGGACATATTGGATCAACAATGGCTTCTAATTGCCTCTGTTCCATAAAGGCCAGAGTATGTGGAGTTCCCAGCGGCCTTCATAAGAGTTACTAAACAATGTGGAAAAGTTCAAAGCGTAGAAAAGCTTTTGCAGGACACAATATTTTCTTATGTTTCTATTGATCTTACAACAAATAAACTAGTTTTCCTATTTCGTGATTCACAGAGACACACATTATTTGTTTGAAAGCTCAATCTGTGACTCAAAGGCAGCAGCAGTGAAGCCTTGGACTCACCAGTGCACACAGTAAGTCCACAGCTTCCAGTATGAGCTCCTGGTGGCCGATCCTGGACACGCCCAGATCCTCCAGCTCCTGGTGGGTGATGCGTAGCAGCTGGTCTCCCCCTACTTTCTCCTTCTCAAAAGTCTTGATGTACTGCTGCAGGCAGTCGTCCAGGCCTGAGACGACAAAACACAGTTGAGTCCGATTTTGTGAATTCTTGCGAAATCTGCTTTTACTTTCTACATGCTAAGTGGGCTCGACGTTGCCTTCCATATTCCAGAATATGCAATGTGAATCTGTTATTCGTGTGAACACAGGTCGCGTTCTGCCGCATTCAAGCATGATAACAGTCTGTGTGACACAAGAAACGTGACACATTTCCCCCTCCACAACATTATTCCAGCTACATTTTCAGCTCCGAGCCTGAAAAGAAGCGTTTAATTTAACAGGGTTATGAGTTTGCGCGCGACTTGTTTTACATGTTTTAGCACCGCAGCAGGTGTGAAATCCTTGTGGAAGAAATACTTGATGAAAGGCAGCAAACTAAAAGAAACTGAACACTCATTTGTACCGACGGCTTGTGCTTTACATCTGAAATTGCAAAGAATTCATCCTTCTATTTTGTTCACGCAATAAACAGGTTGATAAGGAACTCAATCTATTGCTATTGCATCACAGAAAACCTTCAAAATCGTTTCTCAGGCAAGATTAAGAATCTCTGGCGCAGAAGTCAACACAATTGCATTCTGATGGGACACTTATGGAGCGCTTAGGCTTTGACTGCAGTTTTATGGCTCACGCTGCTATAAAAATGCAAAATCTAAAGCAACCAAATTCACTGGACTTTCTTGAAAAGAATCAAAGGCAGTTGTTATTTGCCCTGTAAATTATTTTGGTTTTGACTATATTCCCTCTTTTTCCTGTGAATTGGATTTTCGACTAAAGCAGCTTTTTTATTTTAAGCAGAACAGATCGAGACACTTTTATTTAGTTTATGTCTTAAATAAGGCATAGCGTCATAACCTTCATTTCTATGTAAGTATTTGGATGCATAAATGTTTATAGAGCTCAAAATAAATTACCTTTTGAAATAGATTTTGTTTTTCTTCCTTAGTTACTCTTCTGAGAAATTGAGTCAATTTCTTAATCATAAGATAATTTATTTATTTGAAGGACATTTAATAATCTGATTCTTATTTTTTTAATCCCTGCTTTTTTATATTTGTAATAAGAATTATGTTGTAGTAGATTAATAAAGAGCTCCACATGTTTCTCTTCAGCAATACCTTTTAGTTTAAAATGTAGCTAAAATACTGCAGATCAAATAATGCAAATAAATGAAACTTAATATAATCCTTTGGCATGGGGATAAATAATGATCCAAGCATTTGAATGCCTTGTGTTTTATCATAGCTGTATATTGTGTGGGGTTTTTTTTCTATTACTAGCACACAAATTAGCTCATATTGAAGAGCATAAAAACCCCAGCTTACTAGGATACGTGTTTTATATTTCAAAGTACCACTCACAATATTTTGGCATGCTAACGTCTCATTTCTACTCTGCAACGGAGCCAATGGAGTGTCTATTGTTCTATATCTATGGATCATATTGTCTGGGAATATCTAGTGACCCCGTTTCCTTCGGGTGTAACTATAATGTGACACAGGAGTCATTCTTCAGAAGGGGAGAGACAGAAGAACATAAACATTCAAGTAAGGACAATGTTGATCATATGTCTGGCTTGAAGTAAATTTCCCCAATGTACAGTTAGATTAACACTAAAACCGTTTAAAAAGTCCAAGAAAGATTCATTGTAAGATTGTTCTACAGGAAGGAAATGTTAATTTATTCTATTGCTTTTCACTTGAATGCTTTTCACGCAGCCTTTACCAATACTGTGTGGGACTAGAGAGTGTCTGCTTTCTACCTCATTGGCTTTCGTTTTTAGCAGTCCAGACAGGGAAGTCAGCTTTTGTATAGCTTATGTAGCGACTTTCTCTTATTTTCCCTCCCCCATACACGTGCAACTCCCCCCCCATCTCATCTCTCTGCTGTGGTGGACGAATCATTCACATGGGACTTGGAGCAGACTTGATCAAGCGTTCAAGATGGGTTCAGCTAGCAGCTAATTGTGTGTGTGTGTGTGTGTGTGTGTGTGTGTGTGTGTGGTGTGTGAGGGAAAGGCTATAGAGAGCTCAACACTTTAAGGCTTTACTAATCAATCTCTATAACTGTGACGGTGAAATATGCAACCAATCTCTCTGTATTCTCCTATTAAATAAATTATGCTAAATATTTGATAGCTTGGCGTAGAACTATGTTGGTGGGTGTAGGAGGCTAATAATGACAATCAAATGTAGCATGAACCAACCTTTGAACTTTGACTTTTGGCTTTCTTGCCCACTTCAAATGACCTGCTAGATTTATGTGTGTGGGCATCTATGCCAGTCAAACAAATCGTCTGTCTAAATGTTAAGCTAATCTCTCAAAATAATGAAGTCTTCTGGCAGTTTCAAACGGTTCTTGTATCATTTTGTTTATACGCTGAGCTCCTGCATGCTGTAAACCCTTTTTAAGTTTTGGAATAACTTACACATCCATTTTTATGAGTTGCATGCTTTAATTTTGAACATACAAGTGAAAATAAATAAAATGTGTGTTTTTATACAAGGACCTGCGACTCCTTTTGATTTGACAATTTTGGCCCACATGAAAAATAGTTTGAAATATAGATAACTTTTTTTTTTCCATTGGTTTTAGGTGTGATATTTCCCCCTTTAATCTTCTAAACTTATAGTTCCTGCATTCATTTGAAAAGAAATCTCTAAAAAAAATTAAGCAATCTCTTCTTCTTCCTTTGAAGTTTTATTTAAACTCTCTGAAAAGGTCATCTTCAGCTGAAAGTGATCCAACTTATTTGATTTTTAGATTTAATTTGTCACAGACACTGAAATCCTGATTAGTCGCTACATATTAAACACAGATATTTTTCCTATTCTGTTTGGCATTTAGTCCACATTTAAACAGGACACCATTCATTGAATGCACATGATAGTTTCCGCCACATCGGTTTTCCTGCCCATTACATGTATGGGTCAGATTATTAAGCACCTAGAGGAGAAATTAAAAGCACAGTGCCGACATGCGCTGATCTCCGTTATGGATAATCCACTTTTAATGACCGGGGGGAAAAGCAATTCGAAACAGATATATGACAATTTGAGTGGCTGAGTCAGACAATTGGGTGAGGGGGAACACAAGAGGAGGAAAATCAAAGTGGTTCCCTTTGTTAATAGGGAAGGTTTGACAATGTTCAGACTGTGAGCTTGAATTTGGTCTCCAGCATTAAAAAAAGGCTGCAGAAGATGCTGCTCACATTGAGAACAAACTTGGAGGGAATCGTTTTGTGTATCGTTTCTCTTTAACGTTGAGTGTTTAAACAGCTCCATCACAGCTGGGAACAAAGCGCCTCGCTCAAACAAAGCTGACGGCAGACGGGAGTGGGGCTGTGGGAAGGTCACGGGGTCCCCCCCTTCTCTGGCCTCCTGTGACATCACGGGGCACAAAGAAATAAAGGAACCTGGGAATCCTGAAAACAGAACAGTGCCAGTCGCTAGGGCTCGAGGATGGATATTTAACAGGACTCCCCACCCCCTGCAGCCGTTTCTTCTTCCTCAGTGTCTCTCAAAGTCACTTTTGTCCCTCACTTCACATTACCACTACGGAGCGCTGGCCACAGAAATGCTCTTTGCTCCACTTGTCAGATATGGGACACAGAGGAGTCCAATACAGTCGTTCTTCCTACTTTTCTCATTTGTTCTTTAAGTCTTTTCACAGACTTAAAGTTGAACAGCCAGCCTCGCCGCCTTTCTGCCTGGTTCTGCATCTTTTTTTTGCTTACATTTAAAGCTCCTATTTCTCCAATTTGATTCTTCAACGAATCTGCAAACACATATTCAATAGACTCAAGTGCAGCTAGTTATACCACTCATACTAGTAGAGATTTGATCATTTATTTATTTGTTTGTTTCAAGGATAACCCATTGAGATGTTTCATCTCATTTTCAAGGGGGCCCTTGTCGTTACCACAGGCTGCTGACCGATACCAAGGCAACCTAAGGCTTTATAATGTTTCCAGTGGCTGCAGTTTTCCATCATAAAGTTCATTTGCTTTAAACTCATTTTAATGAGACGCCAGCAAAAGAACAATGAAGTAACTGAGCAGTCCCCCTCCCCCGCAGGTTGCTGTGTGCTGCCAGTCACCTTGCATAAAAACGCTAGCATCCGATAACAAAGAAAGCGACGAACTGAAAAGAGATTCGTCCAGCTGTCTGGACATTACAATAAACCCAGAACTCCCCCTTCTCCACCTGTGGGTGGCTGGATAAAAAGCTAAGCTACATCACCAAGTGCCATAAGTTGAATGAAAGACGGCTAACATACAATACCAAAGTAGTTTTTTATGATCATATCAATCATAGATTAAAATAACGTTCCTCATCCTTCATATGTATGCTCCACACTGCCAGTCAGCTGGCTGAAGGAAAGCTAACCTCCTGCATTTTATTTACTTACACAGTCGTAAATAAAATGTTTACTTCAATATGTTATTTACTGGATGATTTTTATTCCAAATTTTTGTGTATCAAATCAAAATATCCCACAAAAATAGAACTTAAATGTTGGTAAGAAATGACCCCCCTGGGGATTTCTTCTTCTTTTTTATTTTTTGTTCACGTAAATATGTCAGCTCATCAACATCAGACGAAGAGCCACCTGCAACTGAAAGCCAATGTTTGACCTTAAACAGGCCATTCATGTCCCAAACCTTCAAAATGAGGCAGAATTAAAACACTTCTGCAACAAGAAGGGAACAAAATTCCTCCACGAGGATTTAACAGACCGATTGCCAGTTATCACAAAACCCTGATGTCCGTCTCTGCTGCCAAGACTGGCACAAGCAATTACTAGGGTGCAATTACTTTTTCCACATAGTGCCAGTTGGCTTGGATAGTTTTCTCCCCCTTAATCAATGAAAAATTGTTTTGAAAACTGCTTCATGTATTTTTTATGTATTTGTCTTGTGTCAATATTGGATGATGTGAAACATTTCAATGTGACACAAAGCCCAAAACAGAATTCATCTTTGAGAGGGTCAAATACTTCAACTGTGATAATTGAAATATAGTTTTTGAATTCCAAATGTCAACGTAATTGTACAATGTTTCGCAATTTTGTTTTTAATAGACATTGAACAGCAATGTTTATAATACGATGAGCATCTCACGCAGCTCCATGTAGCAGCAGCAGCGACCAACAGGCTGCGAATTACAATGCTATATTTACAATGTGTACTGAAGCGGTACAGATGTATGGATGTGGATGTGAAGGCCCCTGGTCTGACACGTGAGCACAAAGCAACACATTACTGAGACAATTACTATTTAAAGAACTGGGGAGAAAAAGACAAATCTGGACAGGCAGAGAATTCCCTCCAAGTTTAAACGAATGTTTCCACTTACATTCCTATCACATTTGAATTCTGGAATATCTTTGTAATGCAAACAGACAAAAATAAGCATAGCTTATGAGGAATCTGTGAAGAGAGTGGGAATGGGCCGAGGATGTAAAAAAAACAAAAAAAACAACAGCAGCTGTTTGGGGACATTTACAGATCTCTAGATCAAAGCAAACACTAATCTGACACAGCGACCAAAGCTGGGTAGAGAGAGACAAATTAATCACAACAACTTCAACATTTCTGAGTTTCCAGGCTTTTAGTAATGGCACGTCAGATTAGTTTAAGCATAAACATTTCTTAGATGGAAAATGGCCTCAGGAGGGATCTACTACTTGTCTGAAATTTATCTCTTTCTATGTGTTAACTTCTGCTAAACACTAACAGTAAAAACACAGTAGGGTAAAGAAGAAGAAGATTTCACAAAAACAGAATGAAGTAAACACTAATCATTTTTGCTGCATGTGGATTTCTGTTAACACAACACAAGAGGAAGGAATAGAACAATTATTTTTTGTTTGTTTTGGTTGGATGTCACAGGTGATGGAGGAAATGAACACAGAGATTAGAGCATTTTTTTTATAACTTACTTTGACTCATCTACTCATCTTCACTAACCACTTCTTTGTTCCTTATGTCCAAGTTTTCCTGAACTCCTTGCTGTGTGCTCACAGAATCCAAGTAAATTTATTCAAAGGAAAGTAAAACATGTGAATAAAAGGGGAAATAGGAATGGATTTTGCAAGAGCACTGATCAGCTGTGCCTTTTGTGATGTCATTAGGAAGTATGAGCATCTCAAGCTCGTTATTGGTTTTTTTTTTTTTTTTTTCGCTTCCATCATAGCAAATAAATACAAAAACAAATAGAAAAACTGACCGAAATACGTTGTCATATACAGTATATATAAAACAAACTATATTTAAAGTACGTTGATTTTACTGAAAAGTAATGAGGAAAAGCTTTAAGCTTTAACTCCTGTCGGTCTTGGTGTCCCTCTCTGTCAGCTTACTCGGAGAGTCCTTCCAAACATCTGTGGATGAACATTTAGCAGATGATGCTGCAATGATTGCTATGCACACACACACACTTCCCAAGATAACTTTCCCCGTTTTCATCTGAACGCAGATTCTGACCCCATGAGCCCGTGTCATCTGGGCATAATTACTAAATCTCTGCTGTTTCCCCAGCCTCCTCAAGGAGGAAGCTCTAATTTAACAATGGACACAATGGGTTTCAAAGCGCTTGGAGATCTTTGGATGCGCTCTCTTCTGGAGAACATCCCCATTCACGTCGCTATTGTTCCAAAAAAAAAAAAAATCAATGATAATAAATCGGGTTTGCATAAACCCAAACTACGACGTGGAAAGGCGAGGATCAGCAGGTGTTTTGCTTTCTTTCCGACACCTCGGATCAGTTTGTGTCGGAATGTGTTGAATCGCTGCGCAACACTTGACTCACTTGAGCAGTTTTGTGAAAATGTTACATTTATCAGGCAATAAAAACCCACCTTTCATCCAGTCTACCACTTGACTTGGGCTCCACTTGCTCACAGGCTCCATAATCAGTGCCATGGTAGAAGTTTGTCCTCAAGCTTCACAAAAGAAAAACACACCCAACTCAACCAACTCCCTTCTCAAAATTAGAAAAAAATAAATAAATAAATAAGCACGCAAAATCTATTCAAAATTCCTCTTCCAAGAAAAGACGCCCAATGGCTTTAACTGCCTTTAAACGTCAATGGAGGTAGGTATTGGTCCAAGATGTCTATTTTTTTTTTTTTTTTTTTTTTTTTTGTGGAGCGGAGACTGAGTAAAGCCCGGCAGGCTTCTGCAGATTCCAGCGCTGCTCAGTCCTTTGAATGAGGTCTTTCAATTATCATTCATGTCAGGCTCAGAGGCGGTGATGCTGCTGGGTCTCTGCTGCCCGGCTCTTCTGCCTAAATACATCCTGGTACCGTCCAGAGCGGCGAACAACACGCAGACTGTTTACTTCATCCTGCCGTCTGGAGAGGTAGCATTGGCTCTAAGCATCCTCCCTCCCCTTCCCCAGACATGGAGTCACAGCCCTCGCTGCCTTCAGCAGGCGAGGTCTTTCTGTATGACGGGTGATTAATGCCGCAGGAGCGACAACCGCGAAGACTCAGCGTGTAGTATTGTTATGTTTGCTGGTCATTTGTCTGTGAATAGGCTCTTTTTTTTCCCTTGAAGGAATTTAAGACAGTGCTTTCAAGCTTAATATTTCTTGAGAAATTCTTTTTTTAAAGTTTGACTCGGGATATTTGACGTGGAATTCGATTAAACTTTATAAGGCATTAATATTTTTAACTGGATCTCTTAGCATGTTCCTTTTTTAAATCTCTGAGCTTTATTTCAAGCCCTTTTTAAGATAGAGAGGCTAGCCTAGCCACTGCCAAGTCAACTTGATTAAAATCTAAAAATTTGAGAGACGCCTACTTCGTTATGAAAAACGACCCAGGTTGAACAAAATTAGGATTAAATCTAAATCTGCCAACTGTACTGTACAGTAATCCAAAGTGTGTAATCTAACAACTACGAATTACATCTGTGTTCAGTGACTGAAAAAACATGATCATTATTTGATTTAAAATTAACTTATTCATTGCCAGTGGAAAAAACAACAACAAATGAATAGCAGGTAGGAGACAATACAATCATGAATGAGTCTTTGTTTACCTGCCTGTTTAATCACCTCCGTCCCTATTGTGTGTGTTTATATGCATGGACTACACAAATGATGACACACACATGCTGCTAAAACAAAGATCGCTGTTTGTGATCTTTGTTCTGACACAAAATAACAAAGATCTTTTGACATGTGGTTAAAAGAAACTATATGAAATTAGACTTTGAACGTGTTTCCAATAAATAGAAACAGAAAGTGTGGTGTATTCTGATGCTAATTCCTCTACATCTTCTCTAAGCCTGCGGGCACTGATCGCCCTCCATACTGGCCACTGTTTTCTCCTGCTGTCTTTGTCGCTGCTCGCCTCCATCACACAAAGCGCACTGTAGTGGAACAGTGGTCACCAAGGAAAAGAGGATGCTGACATGTCATGATCTTTATATATACCACTAAACAGCTTCAGGGTTTAAACCTTTTCGTATTCCTTCATGGCTCAGTATTAAGCCATATTTAAAATACACTGTAATTAAGTAAATAAATGCTACATTTGAGGGGCTTTAAATCACCTTATAACTAAATTTGAATTTATTTTATTTTTAAGTTGTAGTGAAGAGGCCTTTTCTCAAAGGCATTTAAAAAAATAATGATTTTACAAATAATGATGAGTTGGGCTTTAATTGCAAACATTCAGCTTTGTCTTACAGGACTTTACATCCAAAATTGTCAAAAGAGTATTGGAATCAGGACTATATTACTTACATATACATTGAAACCATTTTTCAAGAGATGTAATTGAGTATTAACTTAAAAGCTGCTTTGTGGCCAGGTGCGGGATGCTGCATTCCTGTTTTGCTCTTTAGTCAAGCAGGAAATTGGTCCGTTTTTGATTTCATGTGATGAATTTGCATTTAGAAACAGTCATACAATAAATTTATTCCTAATGCAGATTATAAAGGCTAGAAATTGCATGAACAGAGCACATCAATGTGAAACTGAGCTTTAAAAAAATACTTGATAATTTAAAAAAAAAGTTACTGGTGAGCTTATATGAAGAGGAAGGAAGATAATGTAATGTGCATGAATCAAACAGAAACAGAGCTGAAATGGCAGAAATGGTCCGAAACATGTCAAGAAAACTTATAGCATCTAGTAATAAAGGGTCAATAATACTGGCCTTACTAATAATAAGAAATAAGACTATAATAAATTTTATCATCCTTTTTTTCACTGTCACATAATTTAATTTTTCAGCCGAGTTCCACGGTATGCTGGAACAATAGTGTTCAATAAAATGAAATAACGGGAAAAAGAGGAATAGATTTTTTTCACACTCATTGGTCTTTAAATGTTTATTCACAATCATCTACATAAAAGCCAGTGCAGCACAACGAAACCCAAGTCTGTTAGCAGTGACCGTCAAAAAGATCAATAATCATAAATACAAAGAGAGGAACAGTGGGAAATGTGAGAATGTGACTTGATACAGCATCTATAAATCATGATTCTTTTTTTATCTCTGTGAATCATACTTTTCAGTCCAAGAAAAACTCTGATGCAGGGGATTGACATTCAGTTCCAGTCTTACATAACAGCAGCATCATGATATAGACTAAAACTGAATGATTTATCTTTTCATAAGGAAGCTCAAAATGTGCTGTGAATTAAGTCTTACTAAACCATTAAAATGTGTGTTAGCCATGAAAGCCTTTCTTCATGGCGGTGGAGTAAAATATGTTGAAACAACTTATTATCTTTATGCATACAGACAAAAATACACCCTAAATGCAATTGGGAACATCTATAATGTAACATTAAAATTATCTATAAATTTTAGTCTACAAGAATAGCTTTTTTTTTTATCAGACAGAAAGCATTTTGGAAACTTTACATGTGCCTGAATTAATTTATTATTTTAAACATAGTGGGGTGAGGGGTTTCAAGTGCTAACTGTTTTTAACATTAAAAGAGCAATAAGATATTTTAGCTGTTCTTCCAAGGAATGACAGAAATAAGCAGGTTTGAGATTAAATGACCTAATAACCAACGTTCAGTAGCTGACGGGAGTGTGCTGTTAATGACTTCATCCTCTAGGGGGCAGTCGAGTTTATCAATCCTCCATTACAGTTTGACAGCGAACAAGAAAATAAACTTCCTGATAGCAAAGATTTCCTGAGGTAAGGTAACTATTCTGTCAAAAGAGCCGTAATTATTTCTTAACAATGACATTTTATATCCGAGCCAACTCATTTACATGGTTACATGGTTTATGAACATATTAGTGAAAGTTCTGACAACACTGGATTTATTAATGTTGTCTTTGGGACACCGAGAAAGTTAGCTAAACGCTCACACCTAATTTAGCTTCAGTGAAAGGAGAACACGTTCTTTATCTCTGGTATGTAGAACAGTGAAGTCAAGCTGCAAACACATGGCGTTTAATTGTATATCACATAAACGACGTAATATGATAAGCCATGATTTTGCTCTAGATAGACAGAAACTCTCAATTTATGGGAAAAAAAAGAAGCGGTTTTTAAAACTAGTGTTTTCCAACATGCCGCTTTGTCCACATTTAGAATTGAGTGTCCTAAACATATAAACCTCTCAGATAATAAGTTAGATTCATGACGTGGCGTGTGAATTTACACCTTATGTGCTGTTATGTCCCACCGCTGACGGTGTGGAAAAGTTTGGAATTGCATCATTTTTTTCAGATCTGGATGACTATTGAAATGCAAAATAGATTATCGGAAAAATTATTTCCATTACACCACCCCATAACTAAGGAGATGATGATGATCAGATGAGTACTCCATACTCATCTGATCATCATTTGTCCATCCAGAAATGCAAGTCACACATAAGTATTTAAAGTTAAAACCAGGTATTAATATATTTTTGCCCTTTAAGGTCTTTTCTACAATTGCTTCGCCTTTTTACCTAAATTCACTTTATCTCTAATTACTTAATTTCTTTTGAATGCTCAAGCTTTTTTGTTAAGAAGGCAACATGATATGCGCTGGAGCAGAATGGCTCTGAAAAAACCTGAATATCTGGTCCTCACAGGTATTTCTTCTTCTTTTTTTTAATTGCTGTTGTGCAGGTTCAGGCAGATTACCCTGTGTTCACGCTGGGCGGAAAAAACGTTCACTGGTAGTTTTTGCCGAGTCGGTCGCTGAGTACACTTCTGCGTGATATAATGGCTGAATCGAGCACCATGTTGTCAGACAACTCTTCCATTGGGGATGCAGTGTCTAGTAGAGAAGATGTTGAATCCATTGAGGATGAGGGTCTTTACTACATTCCTGAGAGGAGACCATCTCTTGACCTTGGACCGTCTCCTATGGACACCAGTCAATGGTACGTTAAGATCTATGACTTTTTAGCCTTTCCAAACGAGCTAAAGATTCATACAATGCAATCACTTTGAATAACACAGAGATGGAAAAAATGTGTGCCGTTGGTGGAGAAGGGCAAAGGTCATCACTGTACATTCTAAGGTTTCTCTTCACCTAAATTAGTCTAACTTAAAATGTAATGAAAGCAGCCTGTACTTGTGGACAAAATAAAGCATGAGAGCTTTTAGGATTATTGTTGTCTGCTTTAAGACAAAGTTTCATAACCTTGCAACTTATAACTTACACTTGAATGCAATTTAATTACTAAAGCATTGTGCATAACTTTAGCAGAATGCACACAAAAATCTGTAAGAAAAAGATTTTTTTTGTAATTACATTTGTTATTAGGCTATATAAATGTCATTACAGATGTTTAAATGTAACAAAAATATGCCTCCTGGAGGAAAGTAGAGTTAGTGCAAGTTCCCCACAAAAAGAAAAATTCTCACATGGAGCTCAAATTTGTACTCGTCTATCAACTTTAAGGCATTTCAGTTAAAATGCCTGACTTGATGCTAGGTGCAGGAGTTCATTGAGGTCAGACTGAACTGCTGATCTTGTGCGTATTGCTCTGTGAAAACCAAGCAACTAACTCGAGATGCACAGATGAGCTTTTATTGATAAACGCAGATTTCTAGTTTTCTCTGACCTACTAATTAAGATTTTCTTTCTCAGGAATAAAACCAAATTTATAGTATATTCTATTTTTTAATCTCTGCTTTTTATGAAGGATCATTCTATTGATTCCAGTTTGAAGAACTATAAATTATAGTTTCTAAAATATATATTCCTGCTGCCATTAGAGGCAATGTCACACTGCTGTAACACCTTCAGATTGTCCTGTGAGGTTTTGATGCTGAAGTAGTACAATTCTTACTTTTGGGTCATCTACCCACATCTCTCAGCTGGCTGGTCAACACTCTGGGCAGCTGAAGTTAGAAACTGCTTGATTTCTGGCTCCAGATTTCTATTCTGTTTTTCCTGGTGATCACCCACCAATGGCTAACCAACGACCAAATTCTTTTTTCAACTATTGGATGACTGATTTGTGCATCACTTCATCTAAAAACTCTAACTCTGCTCCCTTCAGGTATTTTGTGGATCAGGCCTTGACTCCGGCTCAGAGCTATGAAAAATTGACTAGTGAAGAGGAACCAGAAGGCGTGGCAGTCGAGGAGGAGCCCCCCTATACAAGGTAGAAGCAGCATTAAAGACTCACAAAAAGCTTAAGCATGATGATCACTTTAGGTGCTCACATTCATATCGGAGCGTTATGCTGATAGAACAATATTTCCATCTTCATTACCTCACTGTAATGTTAAAGCGTCATTGTCTTCCTGGTTTTAGCGTCCGGCTGGAAAGAGTGGATTCATTTTCCAGCTGCTACTCCGTTGACAGCAATGACTGTGAAAAGACGATTCCTAAGTAAGACATGTGACCACAGTATTAGATTTTAACGCATGCGGGTGTTTGATACGTGGCCCTAAGATGTAATGAAACCTGTGTGTTGGACTTTGACCAGGAAAAAAAACAAAGAGGAAGTCACAGAGCCCTCGAACCAGCTCGAATTAATCCAAGAGCCAGAGGAAATCAAGCATCCATCTTTGACCCTACAATTCACTTTTAAGGTGTGTTTATGTGGCATTCACCTTCACCAGGCCTTCAAAACCAGCTCAAGCTGGAAGTGATCCATTTATTTGCTCTTTTTCCTCTTAGGCTTTGTGTGAGACCCTGAAGAAGCTGCAGGAAAATGATTTCAGGATGTTCAAGTGGAAGCTGTGGAGTCATTACCCGCAGCCTTTCAGCGCCTCTCAAAGCATGGACATCGTGGACCTTGTGGACCGACTGCTGGAGAGCTTCACCTGTGAAATGTCTGTGCAGATCACCAGAACCATTCTCGTCAGCGTCAGTAAAAAAAATGTTGCTGAACACCTGCGGATGTTGTACATCAAAAGTGAGAGCGTTCACCATGTTCATTTCCATTTAGAAGTAACGCGAATGATTCATCGCTGTGAAAAAGAATTTGATGCTTTTCAGATTTCTTCTTTTCTTAGATGAAACAAATGTTAATATCAGATAACCTGAACAAACGCAGTGAACAGTTTTCAAATGATGACCACATTATTTTTGGGTCAGTTTTATTAGCCAAAAACAGGTTTCTTGAATAATTTTAACAAAATGAATCTGACAGCATGAAATGCGCAAAAAGCAACACATCTGAGAAAATCTAAACAAATCCAAGAACAGAACATATTCCTCTATTAAAAATTGACAAGAAGTCTTGAAGGATGCAAATACTTTTTTCGCAGCTCTACAGATCATGTTTTGATCTTAACCTGATTTTTTTTTTCTCTTCCAGATCAAATACGTCATGAATTATGTGAATTGATGATACAGAAGTATAGCGAAGTGTCGATCACTGAAGGACAAACAATGCCACTGGATGACATCTATGTAGACGTCTCTACTTTGTCATGTTTTGACAATGGCCCAAATATTGAACATGAGGTCATGCAAATAGCCAAGCCGTACACCAAGAAGAACCCAGGCAAACGGCAGTCGTTGGCAGAAACAGTCTCTCAGGAATGGGTAACCAAGTCTCATGCAAGGCAGGTGTATCTCTATGGACTGGCAGGATCGGGGAAGTCCATGTTTGTCAAAAAGCTTGCCCTTGACTGGGCTCGAGGGCGATCACACCAGAATTTCTCCTTTGTCTATGTCATAGCAATCAGAGAGATGAACGAGTATTTAGAAACTAAGGTCTCTCTGATGGATATAGTGAACAAACTGTACCCAATGGCACAGAGGATAAAAACAGAGGGCTTGAGGTATGAAAACAATGAAGCTTTATTTATCTTTGACGGTCTTGACGAGTACCCTGAGGAGTTTAACTTTAATCGAACAGAGATTCACTCTGATGCCACTTGTCCCATGACCATGAGGGTTCTCCTGACTAACCTCCTCAGAGGCCGGTTTCTCAGCCGCTCCCGGTTCATGATAACGTCCCGGCCTCATGCCGATCGCTGCGCCCCGTGGGATGGGCATTATGACGAGATCGAAATGGGCAGTTTCTCCGACGAAAACAAAGACGAGTATTTCAGGAAGAGGTTTAAGGACCCAACTCAGGCAACCCGTGTCATCGAGCACGTCAAGTCGGTGAAAACTCTCCATATCATGTGCTGCCTGCCCTTGTTCTGCACGTTGTTGGCAGACGAGTGCCAACTCGTCTTCAGAGAGTCGAGAACGGAAGAAAAACTCCCCACGAACATTACGTACATGTACACAAAGCTCCTGCTGAAGCTTGTTCACATTCGTAGAACAAGAGCTCCGGATTTCAGTCCAGAGGAAGAGCTGAAGTTGCTCATGGATCTTGGGAAATTTGCCTTTACCTTGCTGGAAAAGGGTCAGTTTCATATCAAGAGGACGAAATGTCCTGAGATCTCTCACATAGAGGCAGTGAACAGAAGTGGCATTTGCACGCAGTACATGACAACTCCATTCGTCCTGTGCCATGAGGACGTGGTGTGCTTTCTCCACCCCACCATGCAGGAGTACATGGCTGCTCTCTATGCATACCTCTCCTTTAGGAACCACGACAAGAACATTTTTGATCAACCGATAAAATCCAAATTCAGATTGAGCACCAAGGGACACAAAATAATGGAGCTGTACAAGGCAGCAGTGGAGAAAAGCCTGCAATGCCCAGATGGCAAACTGGACATGTTCTTGCGTTTCCTCTTTGGGATGGGATGCAAAACCAACCAAGAACTTCTCCTGCCGTTTCACAAGCCCCCTGCGAAGATCCTAGACTTAGCTAAAGACTGTGCCTCTCTCATCAAAAAGAACCAAGGATCTCAGCATCCAGATCGGAGTAAGAACTTGCAGTGTTGCCTGAAGGAGTTGGAGATGTGAGCCTTTGACTTGGCTCCAAGTCAAAGTAAATAAAATGGCCGATCACTACGCAAGAAAACAAAGTAGTGCACTTTAGTATCCGAGAAAAGTTGCATGCATGGGTAAGGCCCACTGGCAATTTATGTTTGAGTGGGAAGCCTATTCATATAGTTTAGGAGCATATGAGGAAAAGCTGCTAATTTATGCGAAACACTATCAGGATATTGTCTAAGTTATCAGATCTTCATGTTTTCTCCCATCTTCAGTGGTTTCAGTAGCTTCATGATTTTTCCGACATGTTAACATGTCATAACCCCAAACCCCAGTGCTTTTTGTTGGGATTTTGTTACACACAACAACCAAACAGGAGTAACAGTTTTGAGGAAAGGAAATTGATTAATCATTGTTGACCTTTTCTTTTAGAAATGATTTAAAACTCCCAATTTCATTTAGGGTTGGACTTTGAGCCATTACCCTTCATTAATATGATATAAACCAAGTCATCCCATCATAGCACCGTTTTTATGTATATAAAAAAAATAACGTCACTTTCTAACCAGGGAATTTCTGGAGGTGGGCTGAATGCAAACACACACTTTCAATATTTATTTATTTTTTTTAATACTTTAGCTTCACAGTTATGTTGTGCTTAGTGTCTGTCACACAAAATCCCAATAAAATGCATTCAGGTTGCAGTGTGACAAAATGTGATCAAGTTGAAGGTGAAATAAAACATTTTTGCAAGGTGCTATGTTTGATTAATCTGCAGAAACCCCGAATATTACTGAGCAGAAATTTCCAGTCCAAATGAAAGGTCTGGAAAAGGCAGCCCTCTATCACTGTGAGTTTTCTCTTCTAAAGGCTGTGGCAGAGTTGTGCATCCAATGTCTCTTGCTGCCATTTATAGGTTTTCAGACGCTTTAGTTTTTTGCTAGCTCTGCAAGATCACATAGGGAGTAATTATAAAAATGGTAAACAGCTTGAGTCACACAGGAATGGATTTTGGACACGAGTCTTAGAATACATCTGAAAGCATGCTGTTAAATTAAAGATCAGAATATGTAAGAGTTTAGTCCTTCAGGCAAAACGGTACTTAAATTTTCAGAAAACTTGATCTGGACAGTCTCTAAGTTTTGATTCATTATTTAATTTATTTTTTGTAATAACATAATTATCTGTTAGATTAAAGATTGACCTTGAAGGAGGAGCTCATGGCATGTAATTATTTTGAAAACGTTTTAAAACTAAAGTGGAATCTGGTGTTTTAGGGTAATTTTGTCTTTTAGCCTCCTCCCTTCCTCTTTGCATTAAGTAATAAAATGTTCCATTAGGAAACTGATTCAACACTCATTATTACATGTATGTACATTACATGTGTGTATCCTTTGCTGTCTGAAAGTTTGTGTTGTTGTGTATATATATATGTGTGTGTGTGTGTGTGTTTGTATGAAAGCAATGCTACTGAAAAGAAATCTTTATCTCAAGTCTTTATTCTTTGTCCCATCGTGTGTTTGATAAAATAAGACTATAAAACTTTCTATTTTAAATTTATGATAAATATCTAAATTTCATATAATCTGTGGCACATTTAGTGACAAAAATACATATAGCATGTATTTGTTGTAAAATAACAGACAAGACAAAATACCCAGAATCAGAATTTATTGAAGATTGTGTGAACAAAGAATTTGACTTTGGTTTAAAGCACTCACAGCATACAAACATAAAAGTATAAATATATACACTTTAGAGGAAATAAAATGAAGAGTAAACACATGTCTTTACAACCATTTCTTACTCTTTTTGGTACATGTACCTGACTACTCTGGCCTAATTATGCGCAAGCATTGCAAAAATGTCCGCTTAAATGCAATAAAGAAATAACTTGTGGGAGACAAAAGCATGTTTTACATTACCCAAGTCTCCATCTCACACATATTTAAGGTTTTATTTAAATTTTTAAAAAAGCATAATATCAGCAAACAAAACAGAAGAGTGAAAAGCTTAGTGATTTATTTTTGTAATATTTTGTTTTTACACAGAAGTCAATGTAAAGTGCCTCAGTGCTGCATTTAGATGAGCGCTTGTTTACCTTTCAAAGTCCTCTAGATATTTCTCTCAGCCTCCAGCCAGTGTTTTGCATTGTACCTTTTTTCTCTTCTCCACACTACTTCTGTAGGTAAAGAAACTCTTCTACCAGAACGACATACAGTTCATGTTAAAAGTGCATATTGTAAAATGAACTTTGCTCAGCAGGTGCCTTGAGTGCCTCTATTGTTTCCCACTACAATCAGTGTCTGCCAACTTTATAAACTTCTGTGCCATTCCTACTGCATTTATTACAACACAGCTAAAGTTGGAACTAAAGTCCTCCAATGCGACGTTTTTCAGGAGCAAATTCTTCTGTAGGACCAATCCCTCCATTAAAGATGATCTAAAACAAGATTTGTTTGCAATCAGAACCAAGTTGAAAGCAGAAATGCAAATGATTTAAATGTTATGGTGTAACGTCTATTAAAATGTTGAAGTGATCCTTACTCGTTTGATTCGATTATTCTGTCATGGCTGGGTGATTCTTCGGGGAAAGTGCCGTTGACGAGCCAGTAGATGAGAGCCTCGTCCTCGTCGCAGTTCGGTAATGCGTCACAGTGGAGAATCAGATGCTCACCTGGAGGGAAAGATCCACAATCCAGGGTTGAAATGTTGCTTTCAGTAGACGTTACTTGAAAGCAGCGTTAAGAATTTTAAACAGCAAACAACAGATCCTGTTGGACATGAATGTTGGGATACAAATAAAAGGATAACACATGAGTTACCTGGATCCACCTTTATTTGGCTGTGTAGAGGCCCGATAATCTTTGGAGAGTCATACTCTGAAACTGAACAGCTGAAATGAGCCAATATAATAACATACGTATAAACCTGTCATATTTAATTGCTCCTTACCTGGAAATCCATGAGCCAACACCAGGTACAGACATCCAAAAGCTGTTGCACAGACCACAAAATGATCACAAAAATGGAACCACAAATAAAAATACAATGTATTTTCATCAATATGCACAATTACCTTTGATAGCAGATTGCAGCTTCATATTGATCTGTCCAGTAAGCATCTACCGTCTGCAGTATATGCAACTAGGGATCCCGTTATATAGCTGTACACACTTCCCCTCCACCCACACAGTGTCGGGGGATTTCCTCACAGTTTTGGACATTTATGTTGCTTGAGGTCAACAGTTTTCTATTGTGTGAGACTTACGGTTGACTCTATGTTGTTACGCACGGTGATTCAGTGGAAACCCTGCAAACGTGCGGTTCATACATTATACACAATCATTGTCATGTGACAATTATTATAGGGTACTGATTGATTTGTTGTTTGAGATGTGTAATACAGACCTGATGATCTTTGATTTGAAGAGTTTAGCTCTAAAACAAAATGTTTAGGGCTTTGACCTTTGAAAATGACAGCCAAAATTAATATTTAGCCCAGGACTGTGCAACCTTTACAAACCAAAGAGCTGTTTTTGCCTTCACTGCAATCAGAACCAAGTTGAAAGCAAGTGCAAATGACACCACAACTGTTAAAAGTTGCGGTGTAAAATAAAACTTGAGAGCTGCAAATTTTACATGACTTTTTGAAGAAAAACAACTTAGAATCTTTTGGTTAATATCTACTATAGACAGTTTAAATTTTAAAGATATAAATTTTTTTAAAGCTTTAAAATAAAATACATAAAACCTTTGCAAAAAGAGGATGGATCAATTTTCTCTGAGATGTACAGGATTTCTCCCATTGCATTATAAGCCTGGCGGGCCACCAGGCTTTACTTGTGCCCCACCAGACTAAATATTGTTTATTTATTTGTCTTTTTATAATGTTTGCATTATAGTCGGTGTTCAGGTATTAATCGTCCAATAACACATAATTATCAAGTGATATTTTCTAATTTTCAGTCAACTTTAAAAAATGCTTAACTCAAAAACACCAGTCCACAGGATGAATGACTGCCAAGCTCCCAACCACCGGGTTTGAAAGGTTTTCTGGGGGAAACCTTGGATGTAATTATGAAAACAAACAAACAAAAAACACCACTTCCAACCTAATAAGGAAAACAGATGTAAAAAAAAAAAAATGACACTTGAACTTCAGTTTCATTCTGTTGTGGTACTTCAATACAATCCATGAAAAAATTGCTAAAGTCTGCATTTGTTTTTTTATATATATATATTTAATATTGTACATTAAAGAGGAGACCCTGATTGAGCCAGTTTGACCAGGATCATTATGTTATGTTTTTTAATTAACCAGTATGATGCCTTTGAGTACTATAGTTTTGGGGAAAAAAAGGTTTTCCCTTGGTCTTATAATACTGAGACCAATTAAATAACCTCCATTACTTCAGAGCTACAAAATTTTAAAATTGGGATATTGCTAAAAATACCCCGACAGTAACTTTTAGGTCAGGGTAATCAGAAAGTTTCATAAAATCCTAGGTTTTGTACGATTAAAAGGTTTTTTCCATTGACTGGACGCTTCTAGTCAGAAGACGTATGACATCAGTTTTAAGAAACCTATGCAACTTTGAGCTAAAAATACGTCGACAAATGTGAAGCAGTGAGATGAGTGATTAAACTGAAAGAAGAAAATGTGTCAATTTGAGGAAGTAACAAAATGTTGACGTAAAAATGCATGACTCATAACTTTCAGACATGATTTGACATGATTCAAGCACGATACCTTCAAATATTTAAGACCAATCAGTAAGAAGCACCTTTTTCAAACCAATTTACTAGTTCAACCAAATAAGAAATCACATGGGTGTGAAACAAATCCCAGGAAATTAACAGACCTCCAGAGAGAGAACACTAATAAAATTCAAATAAACCGTAAATACAGATATGCGCCTATAAATATTTACAAAAAGTAGAGACACTTTTGTTGGTGTTTTAGTTTAATGTTAGGCCCACAGTCTTTTTGGAGCCAGTGCATATCTTCTCAGTCCATTGAGGTCTTTAGTCCGGGATCACTCCAGACCCAGGACGTAGTTGATACCTTGGACAAACCCGATGATGACGGGTTGCCAGGCTACCAGGTATCGAAGCCAGTCTAAAAGTTGTCCATACATGACATGTGGCCTCTCCCAGCTGAAGAAAACAGTGAAGGAGAACAACTCTAAATAATCAGAAGAAATATAACCTCAACAACAGAGAATCAGGAACTCAATTAGAATATCAATGAAACTCAACCTAATGTAAGACACTAACCATATAAAAAAATAAACAAATTGATACATTTCAAGTTTATTTTTTGCTAATTTTGATGATTATGGCTTCTAGCAAATGAAAACCCTAAATTCAGCTGCTTACAGAACTACACAATAACCAGGTTAATAAAAATCTACTCTTTAAACAGCATGCTGAAAACCTATATGCATGTACAGTGCAGCATATGCACTGAATACTTGGGTTAGGCCTCTTTTAAAATGACTTATTGCGTCAGTGCAGCATGATATGGACGAGCCTGTCATTCTGCAAAAAGTCATGTCACTAAAGACCCGCAGGTGCACAGTCCAGTAATTGTGTGGCGGCTCTTGATGCACAAACCACACCTAGTGAACATTCACGCGTATGCCCGCTTCATGTACATTTCCACCTTCCAACCCATTTCTTCCTTCCACTCAACTTTCAACTGATATCCTTGGATACAGCACTCCCTACTGTTTTGTGGGTCATGCCCCTTGTGGAGGGCGTCTCAGCAGACTGGATGGGACACAACACTTTTACGTTAATAATATTTCTGTTTGGCCTTATGTAAAATACTAAATTTTTTGGGATTCTGTTCACAATCCTCTAACTTAAAATAAACACTTAAGATATATAATAAATCGGTTTTCTTTCCCTGAACTGAAGTGCTAAAGGTAAACTTTTTAGTGATCGTCTAATTTAGTAGAATCCCATTTCTGTTTTGGGGAACTGCTGTCACATGCGTCTAATGTGTCTTTAACTGATCCATGAAAAGGAACAATAACTTGATATGCAAGCTATAAATTTCTAGTACGTTAATTAGCGTCTAGTCACTTTGTTCCACTCAATTTAAACTTCTAACAAGTTTATCATTTAGCTTGACTTCTTATAATACTTAACAGGAAGATTTAACATTCAGCACAAAAAGTATTTCATAAAGTTCTGTTTTAAAATCTTCTACGGCTGGAACAAGAAGGATACGGATTGCTGAACATCCTCTTCAGATCCACCTTCTCTTTGCAGTACGGACACATCTGCTTCTTCCCCACGATGCACCAGCCTCTTATGCAGAACTCATGGAAACTGGACAAGGAGTTAAGGCTTCATCACCAGCTTGAACATTAGAAAGTGTGGATATGAACGTTTCACAGCCTCAACAACAGAACAGTGGCAGTGAAAACGCTGATTGCAAACAGGTGATTCATATCCCACCAGATTGGATAATTCCAGATGTTCATGGGGAAAAAATGGACATGAAAACATAAAACAGCCCATATTTGGAGGCTGACAGGTCAAAGGAACAAACATACCACTAGGTGGCAGTGATGGGGAATATTCTCAGAATTCAACCGGGTTATATTTCTGTTAAAAAACCCTTAAAAACATGCAATTTTAAATATATAAAATGTAGCAGGCAAGTGAATATGATTTGTATACTGTTGACTATATCCCTTCTTTCACACATGGCAGGAGTTTGGTTGTTAGTTTAGTTTAGGACTTGTATAAAAATGCTACTTCTATCTAAAACACCAATGCCATGTTTGGAATGGATTGTAGCAAAACATTAAAGATTTGTAATGGATATTCTGTGCAAAATATTTTACTCAGAGAAGTAAATTCTTTAAATTACATTCCATTACATTAATGTCCATATGTAAATTGCTTTCTCTTGATTATTCACCAATATTTTGTCTTGTACATCCGATAATCTCTCTGTTGTTTTCCTAATCATAATTTAACTGCAATAATAATAATTTAGTAAGCTGGTTTATGGCTTGAATTATTTTCACTGTTGTTGTGCATTTCTGCTCATAACATCACGTAGCTGCAAATCAAGTTTGTTTATAAATCTTTTAAATTTCTGTTGAGCCCATTCTCCTCTGGTACTCCTAAATAACGTTCTGCTCTCAACCAGAGCAGGTAGCTCTGGTTAAAGCTTCCTGCTGGGAAGCTTTAACCAGCTGGGAAGCCCTAACCCAGTCCCAGCTTCCCAGCAGAGACTGGGAAGCTGGGACTGGGAAGCTGGTTAGAGTTGATGGGAAGATAAATGGAGCAAAATACGGGGAAATTCCTCTTTAGACAGGACAATGGCCCTAAAAACTCAGCCATAATAATGGCTTAGTCAAAGTCAACAATATGCAACTTAGAATCTGAGTTTCGATAAGGTCTGTTTGCAGAATTTGCAAACAATGGACAAGAATTTCTCTCAGAGTGCAAAACTTATACAGACAATGCAGCTGTAATTCCAATAAGATAAATTAGTGGTAGATTATGAAAACCATATATCTTATTAGACCCTACTTTGTGTTGCTCTAATTTATAAGAAGGAACAGCAAACATTTTAAAATAAAGAAATAAATGAAGGTTTTAGAATATTGTCAAGTTTTTCATGAAATAATTACATTGAATTTCCACAATAATGTGTCTCTAAAGATAACAGCAATGTTTTTTAGATCCATTTGTCTTGTCATTTTGTTGGAAACAATGTGCTTTTTTAAGCATTTACACACAAATCCCATATAAAAAATTGCATCCATCCTCTTTTTGCAAACGTTTTCCCCCTATATTAAAAGCTAAAAATAGAAATAAAATGGCAGTTATTTAAAAACAACAGATTTTCTCAGCAGATATTTAAGTTGTGTTTAAGAGCCCGTGTAACATTTGCACACCTAAATGAAATTTTAGCTGGAAAAATAACACTCTAGAATGTTAAGGTTGCAGACCACTGCTGTGGACGCTAACATGAAAAAAACATGTTAGTGCCAGGTTTTAAAACACAGAGTTTGAAAAAGGCAGAAATCGTGCGGTTTACAACGTTCGGCAAATTCCAATCAGCACTGAGGAAGTAGCATGGGGTATTTTTAAACCAACAGACATAACATTCTGGGATAAAGGTCAAGCTAATTCCTCTTTACATTGTGAGAGATTGCATGTTCTGGTTTCTAAAACAAATCCTGAAAACAACCCATGATGCACCAAAACTTCTCTTTTCACTGATAAGATCAAATTAAAAAGCACGTCTGTATCAGTGACAGGCAGGATACACGTGATTGCAGGATAATCTGTAGGTGTTCTCGATTATCCCTTCCTCACTGACATCTACGAGAATGGGCTGACCGCACACGGCACAGATGTTGTCCGAGAGGTGCTTGGTTGGCATCCCTGATGCACTGTAATACTGAAATGAAAAGCACAAATGGTTCAAGTAACATTTAGAGTCAGTCACTACCTCTAAAATATGCAATGTAGCTACTTACTCCAACGGTTGAGGCCATGAAGTCTGCACACATCTCAGCAAAGTCTCTACCAAGGACTCCATAGTACAGCCCATAGAACAGCAGCGAAACGCCAAAATCCATAGCATCCTCTGGTTTTATCCTGCAATTATAATCAGAGTGATAAACAAGAGCTACAATAGACCAATAAAGAAAAGTGAACTAATAAAAAGACTTAACACTGCACCTAAATGATCAATTCTCACTATTTTACAAACTTTGCTTTTAATTATTTAGGATGCTTAATCATTTCAAATAGAAAGCCTTTATCTATCTTATAGATAAGATAGATAGATCTTATAAATAAGATAGATAAAGATTAGATATAAATATCTAATCTTATAAATAAGATTTACCGTATTTTCCGCACTATAAGGCGCACCTAAAAACCTTCAATTTTCTCAAAAGCCGAGAGTGAACCATATAATCCGGTGTGCCTTATATATGGACCAATATTGAGCCACAACAGGTCTCGCAACTACAGTAAGTAGCCGCCGACTTCATTTTCCCCCGTAGAAGAAGAAACGGGGGAAAGCAGACGCCGACTTCATTTTCCCCCGTAGAAGAAGAAACGGAGGAAAGCAGCCGCTGACTTCATTTTCCCCCGTAGAAGAAGAAACGGGGGAAAGCAGCCACCGATGCAGCCAGCGGTGCACGCTGGGTTTTGTGTAAAGACCCCAAAATGGCTCCTATTAAGAGACACGCTTACAACGCAGAGTTTAAGCTCAAGGCGATCAGTCACGCAGTAGAACACGGGAATAGAGCAGCAGCGAGAGCATTTAACATGAACGAATCAATGGTGCGGAAGTGGAGGAAGCAACAGCTGTTCATTTTGGGAATGAACGGAGTTTTCAGAACGCTGGTTTGTAATCTATTAATAAAGTTTGACTGACCTATATGACTATTTTGTTGACATTCCCTTTAGCGCAGTTTAATCTAATGGATGCATAACGTAACCCCAGCCTCTACTGTAGAGTCTATTCTATGCGCCTTATAATGCGGTGCGCCTTATATATGAAAAAAAGTTTTAAAATAGGCCAATCATTGAAGGAGCGCCTTATAATGTGGTGCGCCTAATAGTGCGGAAAATACGGTACTTTAGAATCAATAAATCTTATAATAGCTGTAACCATGTTTTAAATACATCTAAACAAAACAACTGCTTAATCTTTAAACTATGAAACTGAAAACAATAGCAATCATCTCCTTGGCAACCATCTCCATGAAGAAAAAAGAGGAAGACAGACATTTTTTTTTCGTACAGATCATATGTCTCACTTGTCATGAAAGCTTAATCTCTTTACATAATGTTTACATTAACCTTTGCAATTTTAGGAACAGATTGATTCTTATAGGCTACATTTTTCTGGACCGAGTCATTTCACTTTTTATCCAAAGAAATCTAGTTAAATGATTTCCAGTCGGGTTGGTTGTGGTTCATTTCAATACAGTTTATGCATATATAACGATGACGGGGCACTTTCCAAGATAAAAATCTAATTTGAGTACAGAAATTAAAAATTGATTCAAATTCAAATACATACAGCACATCCAGAAAGTGTTCACATTGCTTCACTTTTCCCATATTTTCTACAGCCTTATCCATAATTGTTTTAAAGTGTATATTTACCCTTAAAATTGCTCCAAATACCCAAATATGACAATGTGAATTGTTTTGTTTTTTTTAGTTCAGCTGAGAAATGTAGAAAAAAACAAAAACAAAGGACTGGATGCACAGTTTACTCCAATTCAATCCTAGTTCTAAAGTAATCCAGTCAAGTTCAGTTAAAATCCACATTAGTAAAAATATAGAGTCTAAATACTTGGGAAATATTATTGAGCACTGTCATTACAAAACCAGACAAATTAGCAAATGGAACAGTAATTACATAAACAGGATTATTAGCCTTTGCCCTTTAACGTGTTCTGACACATAAGTCAGATGCAACAATGGGGAAATGAAATAGTCCTGTGTCAGAGAGCTTGGTCACAAGAAAAGAAGCTACCGATATATTTGGCGTTTGCTAAAAAAATCCCTACAAGTGAGAGGGTTAGCTACAACAGCTTCCATTTATAATCTCATGCCACCACTAAACCTCAACCACAGAGACCTTTTGGTTGCTAACTCAAATAAAGTGACTCAGAAAATTGGAATATTACATACGACCAATAAAGAAACTGAATATTAATACCCGATACCAGCATCAAGTACTCGTAGCCAATACTCCAAACAGATTCCACAGTTCTGCTGGATTTTCCTCCTGTGCTGTGCAACTCATAGACTAAACTAAATAAATTTATTTTCAGAAGTTATTGTGTGGTATCAGTACTTGGTATCAGTGAGTACCTAAACTGAAGCACTTCTACTCAGTCTAGAACAAAAACATATCGGGACACCCCTACAGAAATGATATGAATGCTTTCTCTGGTAAAACTGTTGAATAAGAAATGATAGAAAAGGTGAACGAGCAGGTGGTAGATCGGTTCACTGTGTGATATCAAGTTCACTTTTGGAGCCGTGTACCACTTCATGGTTCCCTCTGCACTTGGGACTTGCTCATAGTGGCTGTGCTTGATTGGCAAGGAAACATATCTGACCAAATCCCCATAGAGAACACCAAACCCATCAACACTATTAAAGAAAGCTGGGCTTCCTTAAAATCACAGATTGGCGATATTCATGTCACCTTACATTAACTCAGAAATTCTTGCTAAGCAGCCAAGATTCCTTACTTAATGTCAATCTTGTACAGTACATGAAGAAAATTCAAAAGATTAGCATTTCTGCAGTAATTTTTGTCATGCTTAAAATTTTCTATATATTACAAGTTTAAGTTTTGTTACTTAAACTACTAAAATAAAAAGCTTTTTGATAGCCTTCTAGTGTTTTTAGGTGAAGCGGTAGATGGATACTTAAAGTAGTTGTTACACATAATTTGAAAACAGCACCATCTGGCGGTGAGAAAGTGCAACACATCATGGAGCGCTAAAAGCTAAAACAATTGGTTGAGTTGTGCACCTTTCAAAAACACACTACACATCACCCACTGAAAAAATGTACAATATTTTTTAAAAATTAGAAAATAATTTTGTGCAATTATACATACCTGAATATAAGGTTTATACCAAAAAGTGTAAACATGACCACGCTGTAGCCAAATATTCCTATGGCATAGCTGATCTTGTACAGGAGGAGGAACCACTTGTACACCAACCTACAAATACAATCAGACAGTAAATGTGTTTAACTTGAGACTGTTTTATAATTATTGCAGCACTAATTTGTCATTTCTCTTTTTTATGTGGATATTTGTCTATGTCTGAAGTTTTTATGCACATCTAAAAATGAGGTTCACCTCGGTGTGGTGCAGGCCAGTGGCTTGCGAGTGGCACGAAAGGAGATGTACGCTGTGATGACGGAGAAGACGAACCACGTGGACAGAAACCTCCACCAGTGGAGTTTTGTAGTGAAGTAGAGCGGAACTACCCACATCTGAAACAGTGTCACCAGCTACGAGACAAGAAATGTGCAGAATCAATAGTGAATTTGAGCAAAATAAAAAAACTAAGTGGTCAATGCTATCAGAGATGAGGGAAACTGAAAAACAAGAATGAAAATATCAGCTTTTATTTCTCTGTATTTAGCAAACGACACTGCAGCAATGTGCTGCCACAGATATAATCTAAATGTAAAGATGCATGTTCCTCAACACTGGAGATTTCACAAAAGTACTTGTCACGCCGATGCAGACACACATACCTCTTGTCCCACTTGAACAGATTTTGAGACTCAGTATGCAAACCTTTACATGATGATATTTCCAAATTCACACTCAGAGCTTGTGTCTTTTGTGCCTTACGTTGTACGACTTTGGGTGTCTCTGTTTCCACTGCACGAGTACCAGCTGGGCGACGACCAGGGTGACGATGAGGATCAGCACCATTTCTGCGTGCATGGCCTCATGACCTTTGTGTTTGGCATGCATTTTTGCGTGCTCCACTCTGTCGATAGAAATGTAAATGAGCAATGTAGGTTAACAAGCAACCGCATGATCGGAAGATTTACACCAAAACAGGATATGTGCTCATGCTGGCACATGTGCTGATAGAAATACTGCAAATGGTGTCATCTTTAAAAACAAGAGTAAAATGTTGTGTATTTTGACCTTGGTAAGATTAGATTATGTTTCAGATAAATGCATTGAAGAAACAGATATTGATTTATTACTGATGTATTATGCAAAAAACCTTGTGCATTATCAGCTGAAAACCTACTGACGTGCAACAATTAACTGTACAGATAAGTCTGAGTGTGATGCATACACTGACCTCCATTTCTCTTCTGGTGAAAGCTTGGACACATCAAACTGTAAAAAGGCAGAGAAAAGGATAGAAAGTTAAAAAGGGAATAAAATTGCAAAGCGGTTGTTTGTAAATGACTGGCAATTTTGTAATTCCTTCATTCTGTGTAAGATCCCAAAACTGCAACACATTTCTTTTGGTCATTTGTGTTGTATTGCAAAAACCAAAAATTGGAATCAGTCATAATTTTCTTTTTTAAAAAGCCTAATCTCTGTATCACTTGATGTTAGTTTTATTTTATTTAAAGAGGTGAGACAACTGACAACTAGTTCTCGTTTAAAACTAGACCTGTATTTTTAAAAAACCTTTTCTAGTTGCGGTTATCACTATGCAACAATCAATTTTATTTTAATCATGAATTCTGGTGGGTAAATTAATGATAAAATTTTATTTTTGTAATTTAAAGACTCTTTGATGCTCAAATGGAAATTCAAATTGCTGATTCCCATCGAGGTACACGTAGTACTTTTTATGGAATAAAAATACCAAAACAAAGTAAATAAAAAGCACTGGTCGAGTAAAAGCCAAATTGGTGAGCCTCTGACAGGTAAAGCAAATAAAGCATTCTGGAATAACATTGTTCACTGCACCCAACAGCTGCTGTCCCTCCCACGTTGTTGAGCTTGTTTAGCAACCTGAAATTAATTTAGAGACTGGTACGAATCACTGACATACACCTGTCTCCTTATAATTACCTGGAACAACAGAGAAATATTAATCGTCATTCTAAGCAGGAGTCCAAGTGAAGGTTCAGATGTACTATCTCAAAAAATTAAGAATATAGCGTAAAAGTTAAATATTTCTTGCCAGTCATCTCAGAAAGTGAAATGCAATTTTATAGAAATTCATTACACATGGAGCAAAATATTTCAAACTTTATTTTTATTTTTTATAAATAATTTTAATGATTATGGTCTACAGGTTAACCCCCCCACCCCAATATTCAGTGTCTTAGAAAATTAGAATATCATATTAGACCAATCAAAAACTGATGTTTTAAGCACAAATGCCAACCTTCTGAAAAGTATGTACATTTTTATGCACTCAATACTTAGTTGGGAATCCTCGTGCATGAATTACTGCATCAATGCAGCTTATAGAGGCGATCACCCTGTAGCACAGCATGTAAGTGAGATGTACTACTAGTATGTAATAATTTGTATTAATTTCTGTGCAGTAATACTGAATAAGGCAATCATTCTTAATTGAACGTGATCAGTTTAGCGCAATCTTGGATCCTATTTGTTATTATACTGTTATTTCACTGTCCTCAATGTGATGAAGGATAACCAGGCCAAAGGTTATCCTTTGGCCTGATCAACATCTGAATTTTAGGAGTATTTCAAAATTATTTCTATTCATATACACAAAGTTGAAACAATAACACAACCTAACACACTGACACGCAGTCTCATCATTGCACCTTTCAAAAAGCTGAGTTTAATTCAAACACTGAAATATCTCAGGAAGTGCTAAAGTTACTTCCACTGAAATTACCTGACCTTTGAGCCCCACCAGCCACATCATCTTATACTAAAGATTGCTTTAAAATGTCACTCACAGCTTAGCAAAATTATAAAGGAGGAAAAAAATTATAGTCGAGAGAGAAAGGGAAGCACACAAGTAGCTTTGATTGAGTAGTAGCAGGTGATGCTCATGGTCTTAGCAAGGCTGTAATTTTATTTTTGTTTTTGTTTGCATTTGACGTCCTGGTTCCACAAGTTTAGCTGTTAGTTCACTTGACAACCTCCTTCCTCCCAGACACTCTGCCTGGTCATGGTTGTTAAGTTAATCGTGGTAGTTAGTAGTTAGCTAAATCTGGGAGCAGGAGCTAACTCAGAAGCTAGCTCCTTTCACAGACTAACCTAAGGCTTCCTGTTTATTCTCATTAGTCTAACCTGGTTCGGTTCATTATGCTGCTCCAACCCGTGGTCGTGCTCCACACCGTCAACCTCCACCTCAAACACGCCAGCCATCTTCAGAGAGCTTCTTTAATGTTCCGGGGCCATTAGCATTAGCGGAGCAGCTTAGGAGAGTCACTTCCTGTTTCAAACACCTTCAAAATAAAGTTCCAAATTAAATGTAGGTCAATTTGTAAAGTCCAACGTTATCATGTCCCCCCCACCCCTCAAGAAAAAAAACATCCATCCATCCATCCATCCATCCATCTTCTTCCGCTTATCCGAGGTCGGGTCGCGGGGGTACCAGCTTCAGAAGGGAGGCCCAGACTTCCCTCTCCCCAGCCACTTCTTCCAGCTCCTCCGGGGGAATCCCGAGGCGTTCCCAGGCCAGCCGAGAGACATAGTCCCTCCAGCGTGTCCTGGGTCTTCCCCGGGGCCTCCTCCCGGTGGGACGTGCCCGGAACACCTCACCAGGGAGGCGTCCAGGAGGCATCCTGACCAGATGCCCAAGCCACCTCAACTGGCTCCTCTCGATGTGAAGGAGCAGCGGCTCTACTCTGAGTCCCTCCCGGATGACTGAGCTTCTCACCCTATCTCTAAGGGAGAGCCCAGCCACCCTACGGAGAAAACCCATTTCGGCCGCTTGTATCCGCGATCTCGTTCTTTCGGTCATGACCCAAAGCTCATGACCATAGATGAGGGTGGGAACGTAGATCGACCGGTAAATCGAGAGCTTCGCTTTTTGGCTCAGCTCTCTCTTCACCACGACGGACCGGTACAGCGCCCGCTTGACAGCAGACGCTGCGCCAATCCGCCTGTCGATCTCCCGCTCCCTTCTTCCCCCATTCGTGAACAAGATCCCGAGATACTTAAACTCCTCCACTTGGGGCAGGACACCCCCCCTGACCCGGAAAAGGCACTCTACCCTTTTCCGGCTCAAGACCATGGCCTCGGATTTGGAGGCACTGATCCCCATCCCGGCCGCTTCACACTCGGCTGCGAACCGATCCAGCGAGAGCTGCAGATCACGATCTGATGAAGCCAAAAGGACCACATCGTCTGCGAAAAGCAGAGATGAGATCCTGAGGCCACCAAATCGGATCCCCTCAACACCTTGGCTGCGCCTAGAAATTCTGTCCATGAAAGTGATGAACAGAATCGGTGACAAAGGGCAGCCCTGGCGGAGTCCAACTCTCACCGGAAACGAGCCCGACTTACTGCCGGCAATGCGGACCAGACTCTGACACCGGTCATACAGGGACCTGACAGCCCGTATCAAAGGGCCCGGTTCCCCATACTCCCGGAGAACCCCCCACAGGGCTCCCCGAGGGACACGGTCGAACGCCTTCTCCAAGTCCACAAAACACATGTAGACTGGTTGGGCGAACTCCCATGCACCCTCCAGGACCCTGCTGAAAAAAAACATAATAGCTAATATTTAGAATGTTTTAAATGGGTTAGAATACAGTAAATCAGATGTGCTTAGCTTATAAAATTGTAAAATATTCTGCTTGCTTGACTCTTCAAGCATAATACTATTCTCTCTTTCAAAGCTGTTATATTTCATGAAGAAAGAAAAATGTTTACGACTCTATCAACAGTACACACAGCAAACTGTGTGTACTGTTTGCTGTGTGTACAAGCAAACACACAAACAAACAGATCGTTGTTGGGGTTATTATCACCAAAAACTGTGTGGATTTGTTGCACCCATTGCATAAAACTTTATATTCCTCGTGGTTCTATTTTCAAACAGAAATATCCATTGTGAATTTATTTTTCTTATTAATAATAACTTAGGCTTTACATTCTTGCACAGTAAATATTAATTATTGTTAGCTTTATGCACTTTTTCCTTAAACTGAACTGTAAAAGTGAAGAGAAACTCCGGGAACTTGTTTTAAAAGCTAAAATTATAGAACCAGAATTAAAAATAGCCTGAATTTCTAATATGAAAATGAAACTGTTCAAAATTAGCACGATATCAGTGGTATATTTACTAAATAATGTTAGATTTGACTGTCACAGAAAACGCAACACAATTATATAACTTTATTATACTTACCTGTAAACAAAAGGTGTTAATTTAAAACTAAAAAATGATCAAGCATTAATATAAAAAGGGGAGGGCTTTTCATAAAACCCGAACAGATCGTTGTTCGGGTTATTATCACCAAACTGCAAAGAAACAACCATAGCCATATAATGTGTTTATAACAACCGTCTGCTATAATAACATTATACATATGACATCCCGCCAGACTATTCAGAGCAGGATGTTAATGGGCTGCGCTCTGCTTGTGATTGGGTTAGAATCTCCCCAAATCAGCGCTGATTGGCTGGAAACACCAGCACTGTCCGCAGCGACAGCCTTTCAGCCGCGTTTGACTTGTTGGCGCTCTTAGTTTGAGATTCAATGTTGCAGAGGATAATAAGCTGCAACAATCGTTTAATAGTTTTATTCTCTTTCTGTCTCCGACCGAGAAGAAAGTACTAAAACCTTCATTTTAGGAATAAAGAGCTGATCTTCCGTCAACATGCACGTGATTAAACGAGGTATTGTAATCAACGTTTTTCTCCTTGTCAGAAAACATGAAGTTATTGTTCTGCAAACTTTGTCCAACCTCTCAGAGGCAGTATGCGTGTTTTATTTTACAGTATAATATCATATCATAGACGTTGTGGCGTGTTTTAGTTTCTTTGTGTGCAGTTTCAGTTTCCGCCGAAACAGAACAAAGAATCCAGTTATGAAACAACAGAGTTGACGATTTCTATCTATGTTCTAAGATTTTCCCCTTTTAAAAAAAGAATATATATGTACATATATTCTGCATTCAAAATATGTTTTTTGCTCAAACAAACGCATCTGAACCGAAACTTAATGAACAAATGGGCCTTGTTTAGTTGTTTATTTTGTCTATTCACTTTGATTTTGATGCAAAATCGATTCACAATTTATTTAAATAAATTAATTTATTTTGTATAAATGTCAAAATAAGCTTTTACTGTTGCGTTGGCGCGCTCCTATCTTGGCGCTGCAAAACATAATGTTCAGTGTGCGCTTCCTGATCATCTGGATCAGGAAGCTATTTGTTGTTATGTTGTTTGAGTGGCGTCAAACAACAAATAAAACATTCAATGACATTTAATATCATTAAACCGCTCTAGTGATTTATTTCAGTGCCTGGTTTAATAATAATAAAAAAAAAATTATTAACATTTTTCTTATAGATGGGCGCCAGGAGGCAGTTAGTTTTGATAAAATCACATCCCGCATTCAGAAACTCTGCTATGGGCTCAACAGCGACTTTGTGGACCCTGTAAGTTCAAACAACAAAAATTATAATCAAACAGGAATGTACACTTTATTCTGTCATAACCTTGCCTCTCTATTTACACAGACCCAGATTACAATGAAGGTGATACAGGGTCTGTACAGTGGGGTCACCACTGTGGAGCTGGACACTCTGGCTGCAGAGACTGCTGCCACTCTCACCACCAAACATCCCGACTACGCAATTCTGGCTGCTCGGATCGCTGTGTCCAACCTGCACCGAGAGACCAAGAAAGTTTTCAGTGGTATGTTTGCTGTTGATTGTTTCATAATAAGTGCAAGTGGCTCTGAAAAGTATTAACACACCCTAAAGATTTGCACATTTTGTCAAATTACACCCACAAATTTCCATGTATTTTGCTAAGATTTAATATGGCAGATCAATACAAAATAGTGCATAATGGTAAAGAGGAAAGAAGAGCAACTTATTTCTTTAATAAGTTACATAATTAGTAACCAGAGCCCACTTGATACTTTTTGCATCCACATGAGTATCGCAGTCTATGCAGCTTCATAATGACATCCATTGCTTCCTGTAAGTTACTTGCCTCTGCCACGACTCAACGTTAAAATCAACAACCTGTCTGCTTCTCACACAGACGTGATGGAAGACCTGTACAACTATGTCAACCCCTTAAACAAACGTCACTCCCCTATGATCTCCAAGGAGACACTGGACATTGTCCTCGAAAACAAGGACGTAAGTAAACATGAGGGAAATAACATATGCTTGTGCTTTTGGTTTTCAAATTGAACTAATTATGTTTCGCCGGTATTAACATGGCAATCTCGACTCTTGCAGCTCCTCAACTCAGCCATCATTTACGACAGAGACTTTTCTTACAACTTCTTTGGTTTTAAGGTAAGACTTTGTTTTTGGTATAACATTTTAACAATTAGCAAGCACATTGACAGATTTTATTTTGTTTTTATAGACTCTTGAGCGATCATATTTGCTGAAGATCAACGGCAAAGGTATGTTTCCTTATTTATTAAGAATTTACTTTCATGACTGTAAATGTCCCCATCATATTATTTAGCATTTTAAGACCCTAAATTATTGCCCACCGCTTTCCATAGTTGCTGAGAGACCCCAGCACATGCTGATGAGAGTGGCAGTCGGGATTCATAAAGGAGACATTGAGGCAGCTGTTGAAACATACAACCTGCTTTCAGAGAAGTGGTTCACTCATGCCTCTCCTACCCTGTTCAACGCTGGCACCACCAGGCCTCAGCTGTCCAGGTAAATAAGGTGAACACTGTACACTTCCTGTGAGAAATTAAAATTCTCTCGTCATGGGAAGGAATGACTCAAGTTAATGATGCCTATGAATCATTTTTTGGACAGTTGAGCAAGAATTGACTTTAATGAATTGGGTGGAGACGTTTTAATCGATTGAGGGGTCAGATATTCATCCATAAGTTTATTGATGGCTTTAAAAAGTCAATAGTTTACTAAGGGATGTTACGCAAACATTAATAGTGTGTATGTTGGTGTAATTCTAGACCAGTAAGAAAAAAAAAAAAGTGAATTATTTCAAACTTGTTTGCTAGGCTCCCATTTTTGAAATTCATTGGAGCTATTTTTTGTCTCGTCAGTCCTTTATGGAAAGGAAAAACTCAAACGCAACATTAAAAGTCTAAAATTAATAGGACTTTCAGGACTATTCCTGACAAGTGTATTGTGCTCAGAGAAAGCATAACCTAAACTTTGAAGTTCATCTTTTTTGTAATTCAACCTCTTGGATGACTTTTGCAGTTGTTTCCTGCTAGCTATGAGTGAAGACAGCATCAACGGTATTTACGACACACTGAAGCAGTGCGCGCTCATTTCCAAATCAGCAGGAGGCATCGGCCTGGCGGTCAGCTGTATCAGAGCAACGGGCAGCTACATTGCTGGTGTAAGCCACATAAATGCAGCAAAGACTAAAACCAAATAAACTGGTTTATATGTTCTTTTGAACAACCAGATGTAATGTATATGTTATGTTTTTCAGACTAATGGCACTTCTAACGGGCTGGTTCCCATGCTGCGAGTGTACAACAACACAGCACGTTATGTGGACCAGGGCGGCAACAAGGTGAGAATTCGTGCCAAAGACGTTGAAGGAGTCTAACAGTGACGCATAAAAAGGTAATTGAAGGGCTTCCTAAACCCTTAGCCACACTGGGCCATTGTGTTTATAGAGACCAGGGGCCTTCTCTGTGTACCTGGAGCCGTGGCATGCTGACGTGTTTGAGTTTTTGGAGCTGAAGAAGAACACGGGTAAAGAAGAGCAGAGAGCCAGAGACCTGTTCTTTGCCTTGTGGATTCCAGACCTCTTTATGAAGCGAGTGGAAAGCAATCAGGTGAATCCCGAGAGAAATTTCCTGTCAAGTAGATCTGGGGTGGATTTATCACTAACCTTGTGTCCATTCCTCTGTCCCCGTAGGACTGGTCTCTGATGTGTCCAAGCCAATGTCCTGGGTTGGATGAGTGCTGGGGAGAAGAGTTTGAGGAGCTCTACACTCGGTAAACACGACACGACAAACAGCTTTTTTTTTTCACCAAGCAGTGTGTTTTTCAGGGCTAACGCCTCCTTGTTGATCACATCCATTTCCAGTTACGAGAAGGAGGGCAGGGTAAAGCGTGTGGTGAAGGCTCAGCAGCTCTGGTACGCCATCATCGAGTCGCAGACAGAGACGGGTACGCCGTACATGCTCTACAAGGACGCCTGCAACAGGAAGACCAACCAGCAAAATCTGGGCACCATCAAGTCCAGCAATCTCTGCACAGAGATTGTTGAATACACAAGTAAAGATGAGGTGAATATGCTGACCCCTACAGGCTGAGATTGTTCCTACGTGGCACCATGACTAGCCTTCTGCAGTGAGCTGATGACAGGTATTTTCAATCAGCTCTGCTTTGTCTCTAACTCAGGTTGCAGTGTGTAACCTGGCTTCCATCGCCCTCAACATGTATGTCACCCCAGAAAGGAGCTTTGACTTTAACAAGCTTGCATCTGTAACCAAAGTGATTGTCAGGAACCTAAACAAGATCATCGATATCAACTACTACCCAGTGCCTGAGGTATGACTCCAGCGCTAATGCCTCCAGGGAAGCTGACCTCCCTGCAGCTGCAGTTCTAGTCAGATGTTTATGTAATCGAACATTATGATGATTAATAGATTAATCAGATCAGAAATTTGCATATTCTGCAGATATTTAATTTAACCCCTGAAGCTTATTTTACAAAAAATTTGAAATGCAGAAAAAATAAATAAGTAAATTCCTTTTTAAATAAAAAAAAGAACATTTTATTGTCTAAAATATAGCATTCCTTTAGTGCACGCATGATTATTTGTAGAAAAGGGCTCGTCTGCAGATAAAAAATACTTAATACTCAACTTAAAATCTATAAAGTTTAGGGATAATATGTAGATTTTTTTTTGTTAATCGATTAATAATTGGATTGCAGAAGGTGCTTAATTTGATTTTTTTTTTTTTTACTGAATTTGAACTAGGTGAAACTAAAACTACTACTTTAGGAGTTCTGGATTGACCATATTTACAGAAAAAGTTTTTTTATTATTATTTTAAATTCAAAATCCACATATTTATTTGTCCAATTACTGCTCTGAATATGTTCTTTCTGCAATTGGCTTCTTTTGAGTTTGTATGCTCTAACAATGAATCATCAAGTAAAGGAGCTGAAACAATTATTACAGTAATCGATTCATTAGCAATAAATGTACTTAAACCATTGCTTGAAACAGTGATTTTTTCTTTTAAACACCACCTCCTGCTTCCTGCATTACAGGCTGAAAAGTCCAACAAGCGTCACAGGCCTATTGGAGTCGGTGTGCAGGGTCTGGCTGACGCCTTTATCCTCATGCGCTACCCATTTGAAAGCCCAGAGGCCCAGTTACTCAACATTCACATCTTTGAAACCATCTACTACGCCGCCCTGGAGGCCAGTTGTGAGCTGGCAGCAGAATTTGGCCCGTATGAAACCTACTCTGGCTCTCCTGTCAGCAAGGGAGTGAGTAGTCTTCACACACCCATCTGGAGAAACATCTCTCTAATCTGCAGATTAGAGCTTAAATTATGTGCTCATCATGCTGTTCTGCCTTAGACCCTTCAGTATGACATGTGGAAAAAAACCCCAACAGACCTGTGGGACTGGAAGGCACTGAAGGAGAAAATTGCCAAGTAAGTCTATGTGAAATCTTCACTTCCTCTTGTTTTAAACATCTGTTTTCCTGTAGCAGATCCTTTATTAACCCTACGCGTTAAATTGTTTCTCCTTAGGCACGGTGTGAGGAACAGTCTGCTTTTGGCCCCAATGCCCACAGCTTCCACTGCCCAGATCTTGGGTAACAATGAGTCCATTGAGGCATACACAAGCAACATCTACACTCGCAGGGTGCTCTCAGGAGAGTTTCAGGTCAGCGCAGAATGCATTTGCTGCTTTAAATCTCTAAAAAGAAGAAAAAAAAACAACAAAGAAACAAACATCAGGATTTAGTTTAGTCATGATCCAAATCTTGTTCACATAGTAGTGATTTGCAGACTGTGTACTAGTCCAGTGTACTAGTAATCAGTGTATTGAAATCTGTTCCATTTAGATACATAGTTTGAACTGTATTAAATGATTCACGTAAATACTGTTAAAATTAAATGGAATGTATCCCATTTCATTTATTTGCATTCAGTGATGCTCTGGATTCTGTAGAATCCAGTTTTCTTGGCAGTGACAAATATTTAGTCCAAACAGAAGTTTCTTAAGAGCCAAAGATCTGCATCTGGCACGACAAATCCAGCTACAGTCATAAAGAAACTTAAATCTTGCTCCTGTTGACTGGTGCTACTGCTAGGCTAATGCTAGCATGTGTATTAGCTGCTCTTGATAGTCTGCCTTGTGGTTGCACCTAAACATGTGGAGACAAAACCTATATTAAAAAAAAAGTTACTCTCTAGCTTTATAAACATAGATATTTGCTTTAAATGTCATAAAATTTAATTTTAAATGTTTCAACTGCTTTCTGTGTAACTACATGAAAAGTTTTCTGGGTTTCATTGAGGCAGTGCCATCTCTCTTTTACTGTAATTTGACAAAACAATGTGTGCTTGCAAGTTTTTATTGGTTGTAAAAATTGTAGACGTACGACTCACTGCACTGTGTAATGGATAAAATCAGATTAAGCCTACAACCGGAGTTGAATTTAGTCCTGGAAAGCATTTGCTGGGATTGGAAATGTGACTGATTTTTAAGACATCCATAAAGGAAGAAAAGATTGCCTTAAGATCTTTTAAATTTGTCGTATAGATTGTGAATCCCCACCTGCTGAAGGACCTCACTGAACGAGGACTGTGGAATGAGGATATGAAGAACCAGCTGATTGCTCACAACGGCTCCATCCAGGTGAAACAAAATAAAAAATCTGCAAGAAAATTAGTTTTATTTTTCAAGAAACAGATTTTATAACATGCTCTCGCTTCTTGCTTAGGACATCAAAGAGATCCCAGATGATCTGAAGCAGCTCTATAAAACAGTTTGGGAAATCTCCCAGAAAACTGTCCTCAAGATGGCAGCAGATCGTGGCACCTACATCGATCAGAGTCAGTCTCTGAATATTCACATTGCTGAGCCAAACTACGGCAAACTCAGCAGCATGCACTTTTATGGATGGAAGTTGGTACGTCTGGACCCAAAGGACAAATATCTAAACTCAGAGTATCAGCAGGAACTCCTAATAATCCCTGTCCTTTCTTGCCTGCAGGGCCTGAAAACCGGCATGTACTACCTCAGAACGAAGCCCGCTGCCAACCCGATTCAGTTCACCCTGAACAAGGAGAAACTGAAGGAGAGCCAGTCAACAAAGAGCCTGGAGGAGGAATCCAGAGAGCGCAACACAGCAGCCATGGTCTGCTCCTTAGCCAACAAAGATGAATGCCTGATGTGCGGCTCCTAAGACAAGGAACGAGTCTCTCCAGCTCCATCGCCATAATCATTGCCGATTTATATTTTTATAAAGTACTTGGGGGTTATTTAATGTTTACAAAAAAATGTTAAGTCATAAAAATGTATATTGTATTGAATTAATAGGATTTCATGAATTAATATTTTACTTAGAGTCATCAATGCAGTTTTATTTTTTATGAATTTCAGGTTGATCTTTGTTTTAAATGAAATCAGCCATCTGGCATTAAATGTTAAGGATGCTAATGAAGATATAAAAAAAAAAAATCCAAAGCTCACTGACCTACTGCACATTTTTTTACTGTCACATTTTACTACTGCAATAAAACATTTTTTTAGTTTTTTTTTTTAAATATAAATTTACAAGAGGGGTGGCATTAAATACGTAGGGTTTTATATTTTGAAAATTGTCAGCTTGTAAGTTTGGGTCATTTTTTTTTACTTCAGTTGCTTCATAGTCGGTTGCTTTGCTTTTATTTATCAAAATAGGGATAATTTTCTATTTGTACAACAATAAAAAAATTTTTATAAAAAGGAGTGGGTAATGTGTATGTTCTGTACTTTATGCATATTTTGTTCCATCTTTGTTCAGATTTTTTTAGCAGCTGCTCCACACCAGGATGCCTCCCGATCCAATAATTATAAAAAGACAAAGCCCTTTGTTAGAAACATTTTGAGTTGGTTTGAACCGACTAAACCGAGGCTGACATGAAACAAGTCGAATGGAAGCAGGACATGTTTCTTATCCAACAAAAATATAAGGTGATATCGCAAGTGTTTTTCCAGTGAAGGAGAATATAATGTGTCCTGGGACAAATGATGCAGCAGGTGAAACATTAATGACTTGGTGTGCTGGTTCATGCCCCAGAGGGGAAAACAGTGCTAAACAAGCAGGGACCTGCATCTCTCACACTGTTGCATAAACTACAGAAAAACTGCTTACTGAAAAGGAAGTGAAGGAACACATCTGTGAACCCAGTCATCTAATAAGTTACAGCCCAGTTAACGGAGAAGAAACAAATTCCATTTAATTTAAAACGAAACCTGAAACCAATTATATTCAAATATTTGACCAGTAGAGAATCTTTAATGGAATGGTCTTGCCAAAAAACAAACAAACAAACAAAAAAAAACACCATGCCATTTTACAGTTGAAATGGTGACGACTTTTATTGGCCTGACTGGTACATTTCATTCTTTAAGCAACATTAATCTGCTGTCACTGTTAATTCAGCAGGTAAACAAACTTCACAACAGAAAAGCTACATGTAGTAAGGTTTAACAAGGTTGTTGGTTATAACAAAATAAAAAAAGCAGTAAACTTATTCAGTGCGCCTAATGTAAAAATCATTTCAACAATTTGTTCTAAAAACCAAAAACTAGAACAAAATTTAGTGGGATTTTTCTTCAGTTTTGTGGGATAGATTGAATCCTGGCTTCATTTTTTTGTGAGAAATTTGCTGAGTTCAATATTTGTCAGAAGTCCAACTGAGACTGATTACTAATATCAGTACAAGTAGGCGATGTATGACTGCAGCCTGTGTGTACAAACACTGTAGAAGTGGCTCCAGACACTTGGACAAAAAACATCGCTGTCTCCTTTCCCTCCAGCCTCTCTCTATTTTCAGTGTCCAGTTCTGATAATAACAGCGTTAATCTCCGTCTTGCTGTCCATACACTGCTGGACTGATTTCTCTGCCACAGCAACAATTCATACAGCCTGGCTTCTTCAATCGTACAGTGTAAAATGTGTCACTATTAAAGCTACAGTTTGTATTGTTTACAAAAATATGTTTTTGTCCATATTTGTTCAAAGTCTCACCATGTCGGGATATTATATCATGAGACAAATAATCTGAGAAAAGATCAAACTCCCTCACTTCCTCCCCGAGCTACTATTGCCGCCTGAAAAAAATGCTCAAGGTCAAAACCAGCCAATCACATCCAAGAGGAAGGTCTTATAGCTGTCAATCAACTCTGTGTACGCGCTGATAAATGTGCTAATGGCAGAGAAACAACTTACTGTTCAGACGTCATCGGCATCTTAATGAAATGCTTATAAGAAGTAGTCATAATAAAAAGAAACTACTCCTTATATTAGTTTTAGGGTTTCAAAGTGTTAATGATTTGCTATTTACCAGTAATATAAATCTAACCTCAAATGTACAGAAATTAGAGATTTATCAAATCATGCATTGACACCAAAAATCTGTTGAATGTTGAACAGATTTGACTTCCTTTAATGCCCAGAGCAGGTTTCTTTCCTCAGTCGCTGAGATGCTGAGGCTCTTGGAAAGTAGTGGGGAGATTATGAAATGCTAACAAAAGAAGAGACATTTCAAAAATAATGTTCAGTCAATATTGCAATTGCAGTTTTCAGCAATAGTATTGTAAATAAAAACATTTCTGCCCAGAATATAAAATGTTTGTGTTAAATAAGATATTCGTTTGCTTTCTGTGTGAACCTGTCCTCCTCTGGGTCTAGTCCTTGCTTAGCTGCACTCCAGGTTACTTTTTTGATGCATTAGTCTATACAGACGTCGGCTATATGCAGTCTTACAGCTGAAAATATCTGTATGTACGGTGATATTTATCTACTGAGCCTTTTTTTCTTTTTAAACTTCTCAAATTTTCCGGTTTTCAGAGACCCATCATGGTTTTACTGGTGTGCCGTCAATCGATCCTTCCCCTTCCTGTGAACCAAAGCCGGTGTCGTTGGAGCTGCTGCTCCCTGTTGGAGACTGAATCACTTTCTTATTTCCGGTTTTCTCGTCCCCCTTGGTTACGTGAGATCTTTCCACAACATTACCCCCATACTTTTTTCCCTTCATCCATCCTGCCTCGTCTGGTTTTTCTTTCAACTCCATGTTATTGAACTTGTTTATCGTTTTCTTCGCATCTGTTTTTTCAAAACTAGTTTTGCTGCTCTCTATGTGTTCAGGTCTGATCTCTGCAAGATTTTCCGTCACCTTGGGGTCAATATCTCCTTCCCTTTTAGCCTCCTTGCCCTGTATGCTCTCAGCTTTCACCTTTCCTTCTACTCTAATAAAACCCATCCCTTCTGAGAAGTCCTCTTTTACTCCATCATCCCCTTTGCTTACTTCTACAAGCTCTGTATTTTCAGTTTCTTTCCAATCCCCAAGCTCTGTTTTCGCTCGTCCCTCTTCCATTTTCACCACCTCGCAGTCTGCTGCCTTACCCAATTCTTCTTCTTCACTTTCATCCACCTGATCCAATTGTGCATCTGTGTCCTGCCGCGCCTCTGAATCGGCCTTCCTTTCATCGGCCCCTTCCTCTTTCTGATGAACTGTCACTTTAAGCGATGTGCTTTTGTCATCTTGGCTGCTGTTAAAACCTCTGAAGTTATTCTTGGCACCGATGATGTATTTCCCAAGCACAGAAGAACCGTCCTTGGTCAGTGCGTCGTTTGCAGCGTGTCCATCAGTCATCAGAAGCTGCTGGATCCCTTTCATTTCAAGATGCATCCTGGAGACCGCCTTGTTCAGCTCCGTGATTCGGTTACCGATATCTACGGGGAGAAAACACAAATCACATCACAGTAATTAGGTTTGCTAATGGCAATTAAATTTAGTTGGAAACTCTTCTTTAATAGAAAAGGCTAACACTATGGATATTTGATTATGCAGGCTTCACACTGTAATCATCACAAATTATGGTTTCTGTTGATCGGCATGATTTAATTTCAAGGTTCCAACACATCTTTAATTTACGAATTTGATACCTTACCAGTCTCAAACCTCTAGATTTGTTTTGGGAGGTTTCAGAAAATAGAAAATTCTGAAAGTTTGTGTTGAAAATAACATTTAGCAGCTTAAATGGCAATCTGGCCTCATCTACAGGATCCACCAACCATGAAACATTTAATTTTGTTTTATTCAAAACCTAAAATAATGATGAGTAAACAATTTAAATCAAATTGTGACGTGGCAAATCAAAGTTGTCAGTTCTTTGTCAGATCGACGATGTACAAATGCAATCTCTAAATACACTAAGAGCATGTCTTTGGGAGTACATAAATTATTTTAAAGATGGTCACAGCAATGTTATAAACATTATTAGAGAAGTTGTTTACAGTCGAAAGAAGCTCCAGGGGGGAAATCTCAACGTTTTATGAGACATTGTGTAAACAATTAAAAACAACAGAAAAATCCAGTTACAAAACGGCACAGAACTGGTTGATTTCTGGGAAAAAACATCTTGGCGGATTCTGGGAATCCAAATTAATTTCTACACACAAGATTAAGCAGAAAACTGATGTGATCTTTGGGCTCTCATGAGTCACCACATTAGAACAGAACATTTTCTTGAATTAAAATCCCAGGACAGACTCAGAATAACCTCCTTGTTAATGTACATGGTTTTCAGAGCATCCACAAATGCATGTTAAAGTTTTAACATTCGTCTTAAATAGGCTCATTGTTCTCGGGCCTAGAAATAGGATGCACTGAACTGAGCTAAAGCGCAAAACTATTTGATGGTTTGATAAATTAAAATTATGGAGTTGTTTGCGGAAATCATGGACACTGCTTCCTCCAGGCTGAAGAGGATGGGAACAGCCTTATTACTAACAATAATTTATAGTCAAAGCTCCTGGATGGAGTGCTGAAAGGGAAACTTATTTGATATCTTAAATTAATTATTAGTTCATTAAAATCTACAGCAAAGAGTTCTCAGCTTAATCTGACCTGAAAATATTTCTTCATTGAAAAGACCATACCGAAATAGGTTGAATAGTATGGCAGTTAAATTTCCTCATCGATGTGTCATCGCTTATTGGAAAACAGAAACTGGAGTGAGCACTCTTACGTTCCAATTTTTTAAAAAAAATGGCCTGAGGCATCTAATTATCCTTCCAGTCTATGCCAAATACACAATATTGTGTTTGACTGCGGCTACCGTCTGATTGGTCATCAGTGTTTTTACATGTGAAGCATTAGCTTAGTACAACTTCTTCCATCTAAACAACATGTCGAAACTAGGGCACCATTATAAAGTATTCTGCTGACAAAAGTTGTTGAGATAAATGCGCTGGTGTTGGAAACAATGCTGGTCAGGACGAGGTCAGAGATTGGACCTCCCAGAATCCTAACAGAATCACATTAGCCTTGTGTTTTTACTTTTTTAATTAACACCTTTTCCCAATTTCTTGATTTTGAGCACAAAAATTAATATAACTATCATGAACTATAAAGCCAAACGCAAATGAAAATAAAAAACAAATTAACATTACCAATGTTTGCTCTTTAAGTCTTAATTATTTCTACCACTTGCTGATATGTGTTTTGTCGTCATCAGCTTCATTTTTTTTCCGTTTATTTTTTAAGTTTCTTTGATTATTTTATATCATATAGCTTACTTTTTTATTAACTAGTGACCATATCAGAGATTTATGTATGAAAAATATCGCACTATGCGACTTCCCCCTTTTGTTTGCGTCTCTAATACATTACATTAGCAAATTGGCACAGTCCTCTCTACTTAAACCAATCAGCAGATGCAACTTATCATCGTAACAGATGCAACTTGCAGACAGTGTGATACTTTACTTTTCATACTGTAAAACACTGGTATTATTCTATGTCTCACAGACCACATTATAGCAACTTAACTGTGTTTATATAATGAGTTTGTTACCTTTCCTCTTGGTCTCCTCAAACTCCCTGCGAGCTGACTCGATGTAGCGCTGCACCAGAGCTCTGATCACCTGCTGTCGGTAAGGCAGGTTGTCCTCCGTTCCTTTGTCGTTAGACTTTTTCAAAGAAAACATTTAGTCTAATGCATTAAAGTAACGCAGAAAGTGATTAGCAAAGAGCACTGAACACACTCTTACCATAGAGGCTACAGGAGGGTATTTTTGCTCCGAGTTAAAGTTGCAGCAACAGCAGAGACATTTAAAAAACCCCCTTAAACACAATTTCAGAAAATTATAAAACACAGCATTAATAGCAAAACAAAACATGTAAAGTGCAGTGGAAGATTTGAGCTTACCTCAGGATGTAAAACACAGCTTTGGGAGAAGGGATGATATTGAAAGGCACAGGCATGGTGAGGCCCTCTCTGAAGTAGCTCAGGTACAGTTTAGACCGGGCAAATTTCCACTCCACATCTGCATCGTCCTAAAATCACACTAAGGACCTCAGATTTCATCTTTGAGCTTCATCTTCTACCAAACACAGCTACAGACCTGTTGCTCCGTACCTCAATCTTCTGAAAGGAGTTTGTGATCATGGCAATCAGCATGTTGAGCAGGACAATGACGATAACGAGGGTGAAGATGCCGTACAGGATCCTTCCTACAAACTCCGCTAAAACAAACTGCGGCATGTCCACATAGTCCTGGTTGGCCACACCAAACATGGTCCAGAATAAGAAGTTGAAGGTCTCATTAAACCTGCGGTAAAGTTGTGAAGCATCAACAAAATGAGATTGATTTTATGAAAAAAAATAAAAGGCTTTCAAAATGTTTGCAAGAAAACTGCAGCAGATACAATGCATGCATTCCAAAGGCTCATGCTACTGTGTTCATATCATCACTACTTCTATAATCCTGCAGTATTTATCAACCTGAACTGCCCATGTTCTCACCTGCCAAGATGTGGGGAGATGACATAAGGAACGTAGACATTGTTGATGCCGCAGAGGAAGGCCGTCCCGATGATCATCAGTATAAACATGAACCTGTGAAAGAGCAACATCTGTTCATGTGATTCGAGTTCCTCTCTAAGCTGTGCGACTATCCAGATGTCGCAATGCCGTCACCTCATCATGTCATCAATCATCTTCCCTATGGAGATCTGCAGCGTTCCCAGGGACTCGTGGGCCGGCAGGATGTAGGCTAACCGGGTGAAGCTCAACATGCTGGTTACTGCAAACAGCACCTCGGAGATGAGCTGAGGGTCCTCCTGGCGCCAGTTGTCACGACCTTATACATAAACACAAAGCGGTTGAATATAACAAAAGCTTTTTAGAATCGTTTTACGGTGCCTTCTAAGAGCATTTATACCCTTAAAACTTGACGTTACAATTGTATTTCAGTGGTTCTTATTGTGATTTTATGTGATCTGTTTGGCATAGATGATTATGAGAGGATGATTATGCTGTTTTAAACATTTTTCAAAAACAAATGAAATGCATGTCCTTCATTTGTATTTGGTTCTCTTTATTCTAAAACCTCTATTTAAAACCCATTGCATGCATGACATTACCTTTAGAAGTCACCTAATTACTAAATAAGAGACAATTTAAGCAAAATTTTATCAAAGATAAAGTTGCTCTGTGAAAGCCAATTATTACCTGACTAATCTGATGGAGCCTGGGCTATTCTGAAGAGATAAAATTAGCAAAACATTCACTATCTACCTGTGCAAAACTGATAAACAAGCCAAAATTACACTAAAAGGTGGTTCTACACCTTAGTGACTCATGCAAGGTGAATATGAATACAGCTCACACTTTTTAACATAACTGTGTACAATTATGTCATTTATTTTTAAATAACATAATTGTATGTTATTTAACATACAATTATGTTATGACGTTCCAAAATGTGTGTAAATATTTTTCCTAAAGCACTTTAGCTGAGTAACTTGGCACCAATTTCTCACCAGTCTGAGTAAAGTAGATGCACTCATCACTGTTGCTCTGATCATGGCACAGGAAGTGACCTTTGACCATGATGAGCACACGTAAGGCAAAGGATGCCAAGTACATGCTCAACACAATCATGTCCAAGCAGTTCCACCAGTCCAGGAAGTAGCTTCGCAAGCCCTCAATCCAGACTTCCTTACACTCGTACCAGAAGAATCCTGCGTGATAGAAAATGAACTCCCTTTACGTTCCAGTTAGATTGGAGGTGTTAGCTCATGTTAAACCTGACAGACTGGACCTACCAACCACCCACACCATGTGGAATGAGCTGTGCAGAATATTCTGCTGACGGGATGCAAATTTGTCACGATACATCTCCATAATTATGGATTCTCCGAGTAATGTGATGAGAAACCACAAGTACGACGCAGAATGAAGCAGAAACTTGATCACAGGGATTCTAACCATTTTTCCCGCCTGCAGAAAAACAAGAGGACTGTTGAGCATAAACCACATATAACATCTGTCACTTCTAGACTTAAAACTCTGCAAGATATGTAGCGATTTTTATTCAACCTTCGACTTTGGAGCTATCCAGTAGACGAGGCAAAGAAAAGGCATGGTTAGAAAGATCCCAACAGAGACGAGGAGCTTCCAGGCTGTCCTGCTGCCTCTCCACCCTGCCAGTTTTCCACACCAAATGGAAGAAAGAACCTGCTGACAGATCGGATGGGCCACAAACTAACAAACACAGAGAGAGAATAAAGTTATTAAGGTAAATAAGAGTTTTTTCACATGGAGCTAACCATGTCCCAATCTGCTCACCTGCTTCTGGTTGTAGTTGACTGCAAGCCTCAGCCGTGACAGGTTGGGGATTCCCTCCTCAAAGGCCTCCTGGTCCAAAGCGTCCTGGCTCTCGTCTCCACAGCTGTTCAGGATTGTGGTGACTTCACTCTGGTTACGGCACATGCCCAGTAACTCGACGGCAAACTCCTGACAGAGTTGCTCCAGGTCCAGGTACTGAGGCTGCAGGAGAAACAATGAGTTTTTCCAACTAAACAGAGACGAACAGCGATATGCAAAAAGTATTTGCCTTTTATTTATTTTTGTTTTTACTTTGTTGACACAATTTTTTTTAGCTCAAATGAAGAAAGAATGAAAGACAAAAATATTAATCTTGTAAGTTTTCAAACAATGAGATGGGTCTATATGAAATAGGGATCGCCAACCTTGATAAATTATGAATTAACCATGCTGCATTTATTCCACAAGCCACGCCCAGGCCTAATTACTGAAAGACATGTTGAACCAAGAAACCACTTAATTACAACCTGTAGGCAAAACTAAAAGGCACGACATGATGTTCAGATCTGAAGAAATGTAGGCACCAAACAGTCTGGAAAGGGTTGGGAAAACTTTTATAAGACTTTGGGACCAATGGTCAACCATCAGTTTCTGACCATAAGCATAAGCCTATTTGGGTTATGCAGCAGGGTCAAAGCACAATCTGAAGTCTAATCCTGATTGACTCCAAAATGAAGGTTTTAGGATGGTTTATTCAAAGTCCAGACTTTAATCCAATGAAGATTCTTTGGCATGACTTTAACTTGCCAAAATCAACTAGGACGAAATTTTGCCACAATGATCTTACAGACTGATTGCGAGTTCCTGCTATTGTTGCTATACCTACTGATTCCATAAAGAGCCATACTGATTTGGATAGTTTTTTTTCTCCCAGTATACAAAATCCTCATTTGTAAAATGCTTTTTTATTTACCAGGGTTATATTTGTCTGATGTGATGCATTTACGTGTGACAAACCAAAAGAAAAGGAGGAAAACGGGCGTGCCGTGGTGGCGGGGGGGTTAGCGCAACCCACATTCAGGCAAAACGTAGCCTCGACGCGGCTGTCGCGGGTTTGACTCCCGGACCCGGCGACGTTTGCCGCATGTCTTCCCCATCTCCTTCCCCCTCTCCTTCCCCCTTTCCTGTCGGCCTGCTTTGAAAGGGGGGACACTAGAGCCCACAAAAAGACCCCTTGCGGGGCAATAAAAAAAAAAAAAAGGAGGAAAACTTTAAGAGGGCACCTTAAATTCGGGCTCTTTTTGGGACAACCTGCGGAGCTCTCTGCTGAGACTGAAGGCACTGAGCATAGCATCGCTGGAGGTGATGGAGAGATAGGCACGGCTGGCGATGCCACGGTAGGTGTTGATGCGAGACAAGGAGAACTTCAGCAGGTCATACTGCCGGCCGTTGCGACACTCCAGACAGGCGCAGGATATCTTATGAGGCCAGGGGATGCCATGCCCTTTCTGAGTGAGCATGGTGACTATTTCATAAAGATCTTTCTGACAGGCAAGTGTCAGAGGTGTGACACCAGGGGCAAACTGTGAGTTGTCAATGGACCGGTCAAAGATGGCTTGAGAGAAGGATCGTACATCCATCTTGTTGCCTTTCTCCTGGTCCAGGCGGTCCAACAGGCGTTTCACCACCTTGGGCTGGTTTGTGTCCACAGCCACCAGCAGAGCCTCGTGAATCTGCCGGAAGTCAAACTTTACTCCCTGCAGAAGGGCATCCATGGCATCCTCATTGCCCAGGCGGATGGAGAGGTTGAGAGCCTCCCTCCACTGGCGGTCCTCCGACTCATCCAGCTGGCGAATGATGCCATCCCCAGTCTTCAGCAGTCCACACAACATCTCTATTTTTCCCTCCTGAATGGCACTGAGGAGCGCCGGAGGGAAGCGCATCTTCTTGTTCATGATCTCTCGCCATTGCTCTGGCTGTGGAAAAATGCAAGCAAGTTACCATCTAGTCACAAATGAACAGTGAATTCAACAGCTAATATTTCATGCAAGTGAAGCAAAGTTTTCTGATTAGCCTTGATAAAGATAGAATTGATAAAGATAGAATTGATTGACATGTTGCTTCTTAAAAAGGAAAACAAGACAGAAATTAAAGCATATTTGCAGCACAAAAAAAGTGTAAAGCTACCCTTTTCTCCTTGCGATTGCCCATTCTGTAAAGCACATAAATACAAAGGAACTCACCGTGAGGTTTTCCATTGTTGATGACAAACCAATCCACTCTTTAACGTTGTGATCCTAAAGCGAAAGCCTGATCAGTCTTTGGAGACATGAAGTAGATATCCACCAACTATTATGCGCTTCAGAGATGGAGGTGAAAGATACCAAAAGACTGGTATGTTCCCTTTCAATCAGCGAACTGAGCACTGTGGCGATCATGTGCTACCGCCTGACTAGATGGATTCATCATCTTCCATAAACTCAATAACAAAACTGAATGTCCCCGGGGCCAGGGCCAATTAAAATGTAACCTGGTTAAAGTGTTTCATGCTTGGCTGGGCTGAAAGCAAACTGTTTCAAACAGGAATTATCCCTGGTCTCCCCATTAGTAACAGCACCACAGGACAATTAAAGAGGCTGTCATTGTTGCTCCCCAGATGAGGAGCAGGAAGCGCAAAGCACCCTGGATAAACAAGCACCTCACAGTTAAAGATTCACTAATTAATTTGCCCGTTTTCTCAACATTCAGTGCACTTTATAAAAGGTCAAACGGGATGAGAAAAAGCAAACTTTTTTCTTACTACGCATATTTTATTGTGAATTCGTTCCAATTTACTCTGATGTCCCTAAAAAAATCTGGCAATTGCCTTCAGAAGTTACCTATTATAGTCACCCTATGTCTACTCTTCCACCTGTAAAAACATAGCTCTACTGTAAAGTCACCAAATGTTTTGGAAAAGAGCCTAATCAAAACCAAGAAACCCTGGAGACAAATCAAGGATAACATTGTGGAGACGGATGAAGCAAATTGAGGTTACTCAGTTTGCCAAGCCCAAGCTGTGCACAACTGATAGAGCCCTCATTCACTTTACCATTCCAAAATGGAAAGAAGATGGAAATGCACAAGTCAGGACCCCCTAAACTGGCAAGCTCAGAGAAGCAACCAGAAGGGACAAGTTAGAGCAGGAGAGAATAGATGGCCAGGCAACAATTTCAGTCAATAAGTGATCAGAACAGGAAGAGAGCCGCCCCAAAACACCTCCAGCTTTTATTACAGCAGCAGTGGATTCTACCTGGTATTGACTCTGGTAGTTTAGTTATGAAATAAATTGCATCAGTCTATTAAACAAAATAACCTAAAATTTGTGTCTGTAATGCAAAAGTAATAATGAGCAATTACTGATGCATTGATTGGGGTTTTAATAAGAGTCAGTTTTCTCTCCACTCTAAATTTAAAGGGATAATTTCAATCTAAATACGGTTACTGAAGGAGGAAGTGGCTTATCGTTGAACTGATGACACTACAGTTTTATCTAAAAGGGAAGCCTGGTGAACTTCTGCCACATGCAAATATGACTTCATGTAGCAGAAATTACAGCTTACATGAGCTCCTAATCTAATCCATAAATTGGGAGTTTAAATGTAAAATAAGATACAGAGTTAAACAAAGTGAGAAAAGCATATAGAAGCTAAAGTGTAAATAAAAGCTTTACCAAAAAAAAAGGTAAAATGTTTCAACTTGAAGGAAAAAAGACTCTTAAAAACTTTAAAATAAGGAATATTGACAAAAGAAAAGAAAAAGCCTTTAAAAGTTTGAAAGATTTTGTATTTCAAGAAAAAACACAAAACAGAAATCAAATCAGTTGAGCAACATTTTTTTTTTTTCCAATAATCAGTTTAACCATCTCGCAACAGCAGAAGAAAAAACTGCTTTCAACAAATGAAAAACAGACAGAGTCAGAACTTGACGGATGTTTTCTTACATTTGGTTTGGTGGAATCTACTAAATAGATTAGACTATAAACACATTTATCGTTACACAACGTACTGCTCTATGTTCTTGCTACACATGATCAGTGATGAACTTCTCACCTTTTCTGGATCTTTTACTTCTATTCCCCAAAATTACAAGTGTAAAAACTAATAGAAGAGTTTAAATCATATTGGAGATTTTTGCATTTGATCTGTATTGTTTTAAGAATATTTTTTTAAAAAACAATCATTAGAAAATTTTATATTTCAGGCCACAAAGAAATATTTTGTGTCCTTTGTTCATCATGGCTGACTTCCTGTTGTGTATAATATGAATGCCACTCCCTGGGTAAGCTACTCCTTCTGCATCCTATGGATTTCACAAATCAAAAATCAGTGTTTTAGAAAATATGAGTGTAGAAACTTGTTTGGTGCAAAAATGTAGACTGAAATAATCTTTTTTTATTTCTATGTGTTTGTGCTCCCCCTTGACAGAATACCACCCCGGCCAGTGATCCATATTGGCCATCTGAAAACCCCCCGCTGTGTCCAGTTTTCCGATGTTAGGATTTGATTGGCAAAAAAAAAAAAGAAAAACCAAAAAATTTACTCCTACTGTGTAGACAACAGCCATGATTTAACACTAGAAATGTTGAATCATAATTAAGGCTTTTGCTATATAAAAAAAAAGCATCATGTGTTGATATACTGAAGATCCATGAGGAGAAACAATGACTTCCTCAACGAGAAATAACTAATCACACTCCTAAAATAAAAAAAAAATGTTCTTTGGAAATATCAAAGTCCAAAGAACAATAAAAATCCTGTAATAAAAATTACTTCAAGCCTAAACACAAAAAGAGAAGAAAGTCTTCCACATCCTCAAAGTTAAATAAAAACTAAAACACATTATTAAATGTACAGAGAAGCTGCATGTTCCACTTAATGTGTGAACTAACAGAAGTGTTAGTGACAAACAGTGCAGGTGGGCCTGGCAGGCTTTACTGTGGCTCGTCCCTCGTTTCGGGCTCCTCCTTCATCTTCTGCTCATGCATGCGACTCCAAGTGGAGCCTGAGGAAACGGAAACCACACTTCATGAACAACCGAAACAAACCAAAGTGCTACAAAAACACGCAGAATTTAACCAACAAAAGCAGAAATGGGAACTGATAGCCACTTTCACTTACTCATCTCTGTAAGTTTCTGAATCAGGGTCGAATCCCCTCCAGGTTTGCTGCATAAAAATAAACAAACTCAGCTGAAATGCACCATTTGAATCCTTTGACAAACTTGATATTTAATTGATTCCAAAACACAGGAATTGTCATTTCATGCTCTAACAAAAACATTTAAACTGGAAAAAAGAAAATCCATTCTTATTTTATTCACATGCGGCAAAATGTGTAACAATATGTTTCGGATAGGAATTATAAAACATGACAGCGTCTAATTAGTACGGCCCTGGCTAAGGTATTTGATACCAACCTGCCGTCTGCTTCATCCTGCCCGTCCACGTCAAAGCGCAGCTTCTTCAGAGGCTTGATGGCGGCGCTTTGGTCCATCGTTCTCTTGTGGGAACGTTCGCTGTTGACCATTTGGTTGATCTTCTGGAAGCGATTGCCCAGCTGCAGGAACGGAAGAGGCAAAACCAGAGAGGGAAATTCAACTAACTGCACAGTTGTCAATCTCATCACAATATGTCCGGGTGTTCATTGTGACAAATTCAAACAATATTTGTAGAAATGAATCAATTACTGAACACACTCAAACCTCACAAACATGAACAATACCTCTTGCGTACCTTGATATTGTCTTAATGGAACTAATAGAAAATAACTGGTGGTATAACTTTTCTTTTACTGGTGAATATTGCAGTGCCTTACAAAAGATACTTTGAAACTTTCCACATCTTATCCCATTACAGCCACAAACGTTTATGTTGACATTTCATCTTATAGGCCAACACAAAGTAGTACATCATTGTAAAGGAAAAGGACACAGTTTTTCAAACTTTTTTATTAATAAAAAATCTTCAAAGGGTGCCTTTCTTTAGGTTCAGCCTTAAGAGTCAATTCTTTGTAGAAATGACTTTCACAGCTCTTACAGCACATCTGCAGACTGTAATGTCTGCCCATTCTTTTTCCCAATATACCTAAGGTTCAGTCAGATTTCATCAACTTGAAGCAAAATTTTCACTGAGTATTTGTTTTTTGCAGCCTCTAATTCTGAACAATTCTGCAAAGCAATGTGCAACTTCAATTCTGATAACTACTCACCCCAAATGATTCACCAATGGACACCAACATTCTGCAAAGGTAAAATACAGAAATGCATTAAAAGCGCTGTCTGTATTTAGAGTGTGTAATATTAAATTTACCAACAAAGGGCAGGACTGACCTGGAGCGAGGAGTCATGATACCCGGCGACATGCGGGAGCTTCTCAAAGGGGAGATGTAGATGTTGTTGCTCCCAGGCACACGCAGAGGAGAGTTGGGTAACTTGTATGGGCTGCGAGGAATTTGTGGAATTGGAGAAAGGGGAGGCGGCTGCAAAAAGTAAAAGAAGTAACATTTAAGTACTGACGTTTCTGAAATTATTTTTATAAAAACTTTGCTGTAATTGTGACTTGTGATGTCTCACCCTGATGGACGCATGTTGCAGGATATTCGTTTTTAACTTCTGCATGAACACTTGGTTGTAGAAGACAATGATGGAGTCATAGTGGCCCTCGATGATCAGCACGTTCTTAAAGGTCTGCAGAAGTCGGAGAAACAGTTGAGGGTTTAGTGTGTCATAATTTTAACTTTAAACAAGTTTGCGTCAGAAGAGTAGAATGTTTGTCAAGCTGCATCACCTCCTGGTTGGTGTTTGTCATGTTCTTGTAGGCCGAAACGATGGACTTGAAGCGCAGATCGACACTCTTCACTTTGCATATGGCGTACATGGCCGACATCATCAGCTGAATAAGAAAGAAAGGGAAAAAAATATAGAAGTTGGAGAAAGATGAAAGTAACTCAGAAAGTGAATTAATGGGAACTTCACTCCGCTTTAGTACCTGGTCCAGGTGGCGGTCTCTCATCAGCTCATACTCATGCTGCAGGGTGTACTGAAACAGGGTCCATATTATGGGCTCCAGTTCAGGGTGAGAGGACAGCAGATATGAGCAGAGAGTCTTTAGCCTTGTATAGGCCAGGCGGTACACTACAAATAAAAATAAAATAAATAAGTGATAGGAGAAAAGTGGGTGATAGGAGGCAATCAGTGTGTTAAACTGGCAGCTACAGTGTTTAGCAAAGATACGATTTGTATTCAACCTTTTGCATCAAGTCATAATACAACCACAAAAAGTTGAATGGAGTATCACCTTTTAAAATTTTCTTTATAATAAAATTTGAGACGAGTGTAATTTCAGATCTATTAATCAGTTTCACTGGCTGGATTCTGTAATAACCCCTTTTTACATGAACTCAAGTGATATGTTAACATTTGCCAAGGAGGCAGTACCACAGCCATCCTTATAAAAGAATGATCAAAACGACTAAAGCGCATCTTACATTTTTTATAGAAGAGACTGAGGGAGTTAGACTTTGGCTGCCTCGGAGCTTGGCAGGGCGCCTGGGAGGTGGACTGAGAAGCAGTGGGCTGCTGGGGCGGCGTGGCCGGGGAATCAGGAGGCAAGACCCGCGATGCTGGGCGTGTTGGTGTGAGATATCTGCAACATGCAATACAGAAAGCAGAGGGAGGAGTTTGTCAAAGTATCGAAACGGAGTCTAAAAACTTTCCACTTTAATGATAATCTAAACACTGATAAAGCTTCACCGCTATGTGGAGAGGAAACTTGTTATGACTCATGGAATTGACCAATCCCTATAACGGCATTTATGATTCATAGTGGTTTTGTAATAGTCGAAACGTTTTTGGGCTCTGTTTCACAAGAAGTCAAAATCAGATTGGTAGTGTGACAACTTACAGGTCCGCGGCGGTGTGGCTGTGCTGCAGCGGCTGGCTGAAACTGGCTGGAGTCTCCACCGGCTCCGCTGCTGCGCTCGCATGCTCCTGTTTCAGAAGCTCAAACAGCGGAGAGCCCTGCAAAGACACAGAGATTTACCTTCAACTTTGTGCATGTGCATCTTGTTCATGCAAAGAATCGTTGCTCTCCACACTGATTAATGTATCTCACACCAGTTCATTTAAAGGAGAAAGTCTAATTACAGTGCTGCTCTAAAATCTTCCTGCATGTGATCAAAGAATATTTACTCACCATCTGTTAAAACTCTGCTCTCTGTATAAGTGTTACGTAATAACCTGATAAATTGTTCGGGCAACAAAGCGCACAGTAAGCAAAAGCTTTGTGTCTCCATGTACTTTGATAGAGTTTAATTCAAAGCATTCAAACGTTTAATGGGTGTTGTTGCTAGCAACAATACCTATGGTATGATGCTGGTAGGATGCTGGACTACTGTTATGAAAAGAAATGGTAGTTTATTTGAATTAGCTGGGTTATTTGCCACAAAGTTCACAAATATTTTATAATAAAGGTAAGAGATCTGAATGTTAGTTTGCAAACTAGTTTTAGGACATATCTGGATTCATTTGGAAAGTGATCTGAAATGATTTTTAAGAGTTTGGAGGTAGTCTTTCTTTGTCGTTCCACCGACTTTAGTAAAACACGGCACAAGCATGATGCTACCATATTCACGTACTTTGGTTTAATTAATTCACAAATACAAGTGTTTATTTTTTTTATCATGAACAACAAACCACACTCAACTCTTGAGATTTCAAAGTGATGTAGCATATATTTCTATTTGCAGCTTTCTTCAATATTGTGATAAGTTGGACAAAAACAAATTTCCCTTGCAAAATTGTTATTAAAAAAAAAAAAAACAACTCAAAAATATCTATGAATAGAAAACATCTGTTTCTCGTACCATGTTGACACAAGACACTCCCAACTGTAGGTACATTGACACAGGTAAGTTCACCCCTACACACATCCGAGCTTTAACACTTGGTCATTTCATTAAGAACATTAGTTTAGTTAGAGAATTGTGGTATTATTATCATTATGCACCAAAACAGTACAAAACTAGAGCATCATAAAAAGGGAGTCGAGGGTAAGCATGTGGTAATAGAAATACTCAAACCAGCACAGACGTGCCACTAGAACATTATATCACGCCCTGCTGACATCACTGAAATTTCAAAAGCACAAACTGTTTTATGGCTTCAATAACATACATTACAATATATCATTACAGTCAAACTTTCAGCAGGTTTAGTAAGTAATTTGGTTCAAATGTCTTCAGATAACACATCTATACTATTTCTTCTGACAAAAAACTAAAGCATGACCTTATCTTTGTTATATCACAGACAGAACTGATTGTGATAGATGCAAATGTTAGGTTTCCAAATGTGTCAGTGCTTATTAGTGTCCCTGTATCAGAGGGAGGACTTTGGCTCCTCCCTGCCCTAACCGTCCAACCAGTTCCTCCTGCGAGCTACATATGTGCAGACAGCTGTGTGATTTTATGATTTACAGTAAACCAAGACTAGAGTTAACAATCGCCATGTGCCCGCTGCAGGAACGGACGGAAGAACATGAGAGGGGAAGAGCCACTCGACTGTTCACAGAGCTGACGAGAAACACATGATTCTTCTTTCTAAAGGGATTAAACCACTCTACTGAGAGAGACGGTGAAGAGGACACCACACTTATTATTTTTTTTCCAAGTGGACAATAGAAATATTTCACAAGGAGAAAATAAAAGACTCTGGAAGAAAAAAGAAGGTAATTTGCACAGCTGAACTTTTTCCTGCCTGTTGAGCATAGGATTAAGAGAAAAAATTAAGGGCAAAGAGAGTATTATTTTTTGAAGATTTTAAACTGACATGCAGGATCTAAACATGAACAACAGCAGCAGCAGCTGTGAGAAAAATGATGACTTTAAGTACCCTCTATACAGCGTGGTCTTCAGCCTGGTGTTTGCAATGGGACTTTTATTCAACATAATAGCGGCGTACATCTTTCTTTGTACACTGAAAGTACGGAATGAGACCACCACATACATGATGAACCTTGTGGTCTCGGACACCCTCTTCGTCCTAAGCCTGCCTTTTCGGATTGTGTACTTCATCAAACGAAACTGGATGTTTGGCGGCGTCCTCTGCAAGATTTCCGTTTCCCTGTTCTATACCAACATGTACGGCAGCATCCTCTTCCTCACCTGCATCAGCATGGACCGCTTTCTAGCCATTGTGCACCCATTCCGATCCCAGAGGATCCGCACAAAGAGAAACGCCAAGCTGGCCTGCGTAGGGGTATGGGTAGTGGTTCTCTCTGGTAGTATACCCATTGGGCTATACCTGGACACCACCTCAGAAGCAAACACCAATTCTAACGACTCAAAATTCTGCTTCGAGAACTACTCGAAAAAACAGTGGAAGACTGAGCTGTCGAAGGTGGTGGTTTTTATTGAGACCGTGGGTTTCATTCTACCACTGATGCTCAACATATTTTGCTCGGTGATGGTGTTACGGACACTGAAGAATCCTCACACGATCAGCCGCGGGGGGAGCCTCAACAAGGCGAAGGTCTTGAGGATGGTCATCGTGCATCTGCTCATATTCTGCTTCTGTTTCATTCCGTACAACGTTAATCTCATCTTCTACGCGATGGTGCGCACCAAAGTCTTACAGGGGTGCAATGCAGAGGATGTGGTCAGAACTATCTACCCCATAGCTCTCTGCATAGCAGTGACCAACTGCTGCTTTGATCCAGTTGTTTACTACTTCACTTCAGAGACAATTCAAAGCTCCTTCAAGCGAAAGTCGACAGTTTGGTATCACGGGACCAGACTATTTCACAAACTGCAAACAGACAGCTCACAAACCAGTTCAAATACGGCAATCACGAGGGCACCATCAACGGGCATCAGATCCAAAATAAATGAGTCGACTGTTTGATGACAGTTATACTGTTAATATGAGCAGTAACCCAACAAGTAGAGTTGGTATTGGTAAAACTTGAATTGAAGCACAGTGACTTTGAAGTCCAAACAAATATAGTAATAAGGAGTTACTCTAAACAGAAAACACCAGACTTTAGACTGAGATTAAGGATGATGATGATCCCTAGGAAGCAATAAAACAGAAGAACGGTGTGTTGCAACTTTTTATATAACAGCTTATACCTGGGAAATGGGTGTAAATGACCAATTTACATGCTCTAAATAATTGTTGCACATGTGATGTTGTATCTGTAATTTTATTTATAAGAGCTGAACCAGAATTATTGCTCTTTTAAGGTGATGTAGTATGACATTTGTAGTCATTTGTGTATTCTGTAGTCACAATGAGCCCAATGTGCACCTTACAGCATAGCATTCTTCGTAATGAATTACAAATTGAGTAAATAAAACAACTTCTATTTTATTTAAGATTCGAGTTGAACTTGATTTTTTAAGTGAATAAGGTGGTGTAAAGTGAGCATATTTGTCTTACTGGTTAATACCACATTGTGTATCGAGGGTCCAAACATAACAGTTCTAGTGAAAATCCCATACTTTTGCAGACCAATTGCAATTACAGAAGAGTATGATTAATTTATGGCAGCAATTTCTGTCACAGCCAGGCTTCATAACAGAACTTGCAAAACTACAGGCTAAGATGATGCATTAAAACTTTCAGACAATGGAACAAAAACATAAAATCAGGAAACATCTAGTCTTTTCATATTGTTTTTCTATACCCAGAAATTGTTGAAATTTAAATTTACATTCTCTATGTGCAGTTAGAGTTTAGCCACAACAGTGCCAATGATTCTGAAGAAACATTTCAGGTGTGGCCTTTGGCTGAAGCCTTTACAAACAATGTGAACATGATTAATTTGGACCTGCCCAATTACTCTTCCAGATGGCCATATAGAAAGGACCTTAAATATGTCACATTAAAATGTTTTTAGCTTGCATTTAATTCAGCGTGTGAATGTGTGCGTGAATGTATAAATGGCTGAATGTAGTGTGAAGTGCTTTGGGGCCGCCTGCCAATGAAACCATGGCTCTTTTCAAACAAAATACCGTGGAGCTTGTGAAATATTTGCTCCACCTTGTGAAGGTTTGCACAGCAAGACTGAGCATTACTGCATTTTTTTGTTGAACGGCTTGGCCTGAGGGTCTATGCAAACAAGAATAGACTCATCGTCTCCAGTGACAGAGAAACCAAAGCATGCGAGCCAAAGCATGCCTCCTGAGGTGAAAATGTTCACAAAACACAGTGAGGAAGGAAGCAGCTGTTCCACAAGTATTTAGAGTGAAATATAGGTTTCAATGAAATCTGTGGGTGGAAAAAAAAAAAAACGGGTTGGATTACAGTCTGCTGGTAGGATGAACCTGATCACATACAATTATTTGTTTACAGATTTATGTTGTCTTCTTAACAGCTATTGTTTTAAAAAACAAACAACCTTTAAAACTGGACAAAAGAAACTTGAATAAGTACTGTACAAAAAATTAAACCTAATTACAGTTGTGCCACAACTGCCAACCAGCGTTTTTGATCACGGTCACTGTTGACCCAGTCTTTTTTTGCGTAATTTCTTGAATTTAGCTGCAAATTATGGTTTTGAATATGAACAGCTTGTTTAAGGTTTTGCCAGTGTCTCAATCAGATTAAAGTCCAGACTTTGACTAGGACTCTCTAAAACATTCATTATGACCTGCTTGTGTACTTTGCATCATTATCATGTGGTATAACCAGAGTTTGGACAGCATGGTGACATAGTTGGTTGCCCTGCGGCCCAGCAGCAATCAGGTTAAAATCTCAGGCTGGGGTATTTTCTGCAAAGAGTTGGCATGTTTAACAGACTGACAGAATCCACGCAATTGGCTGCACTGGGCAAACACTAGTAGTGCCTTGCCCAAGGACACAACAACAGACCGACAGAGCAAGGGTTCAACATGGCAACCCACTGGTTAAATAACTCAAGATCATAAACTGATGGTTAGGCCTGTTCCAATGAGTAATAAATCAATTAATTGCATAATACATTAAAAATAGCTCAATATTTCCATTAGTATGGGTTATCATTTTTCTCTATTCTCTTTTTACTTCCACCAGAGACTGGAAAACAAAGGTCTCCAGTCTTTGTGCATTGGTTTCACCTAGGACAGTTTTGTTGACAGAGCCTTCATAATTAATTTGGTTTGCTGTCTTGTTTGTTTATTTTGGATATTTCAAATATCTTCCAGTTATAGTGTTAAATTTTCATTAGAATTTAAAGTTTCTTGATTTTTTTGACAATGTGTTCTTGCTTTGTATACCATTGTATTACTTGAAAATTGGTCTCAAGACAACAATATTATCGTTTATCGTCCTGAACCAGTAGAGTGGCCCCAGACCATTACATGACTACCAGCACTGCGTTTGATGGGTAGTACGATGTCCTAGATGCTGTTAGTTAGTTTTACACCAGATGAAATGGCAAAACAACCCGTTTTGTCTCGTCAGTCCACTGATTATTTTCCCAAAAGGTCTTTGTGTTCAAGTTTTTTTTTTTTTTTGCAAATGTGAGATGGGTCTTTGTGTTCCTTTTGGTGTGCAATGTTTTTTTTGTTGTTGTTTTAGGGGCTTTTTTACCTGGGATTACTCCCACTGAGGTCTTCTTGGCCAAGTCTTTCTCTAATGATTAGATACCGTAACTAACACTGGCCTTAACCGAGACAAAGAAAATCACAAACTATAAACTATAAGGGATAAGATTGGGTTGCATAACATAAGTACTTTACTGATATGATACAATCTGCAGCTGCTGCAGGGGGCTGCTGTGTACACAGAGCAGATGCACCGCATGATTTTCCTGTCTGTCTCATTTGATAAATGTTGATTACCAAAAGGTCAAAATGATAACATATTGAGAATGGTGCACAACAACCTTGCTTGTGTTCGAAGTGAACTAAGTGCATTTGAACATCCTGCAAGAGGACAGTGAAAGAGTTTAGCTTTGTGCCTTGGATATTGTTCAATAAATGATGGAAGCCTCGGTCCTGTAATCTCATGCTTTAACACACGCATCCCCTGGTCTCAGTAGATACGTTTGCATGATGTGAAAGTAAAAAGTTAATCTATAACAGCGGGTTTCTGTTCGTACATTTATTGTGGAACAATGATTTGAAAGGTGTTTTTTTTGTTTGTTTCTTCTCTTTTCTTGATTTTTTTGGGGGGGATCCAGGCATGACATTCTGTTTTTGAGAATGTTTTTGTCCATTATATTGCCAGAGAGGTTCTACTTCAATGACCTAATATTTCTACAGGCAGGAAGTAATCTTGCCTGGGTGGGGCATGTGAAACTAAATGCAATTTGTTTTTTAAATGTGGTTAATCAAATTTAACTAATTACTTAACTAGGTAGGGAGTTACTTTTTTCTCTATGGGCTTTTCCACTTACAAAATGCTAAAAATAAATTCATTTGATAAAATGCATTTTGCATTTGCTTCTCTACACAGTAAATACAACATGTTAGATCCTCAAACAGATCAAAATTTGTAAAAGTACTGAGTTTGAAATAAAGGAAATACTTTGCCAAGCAAAATTTTATCATAAATATTAGTGTGAAATCTTTTAGATAAACAGAAAAACAAAAGTTTTGATAGACAGCTACATGATCTGGATCAAATAGTATAAAAAAAGTTGACTGAAAGAGCATCTACCCCATCATTGGCTTATAAGGATATATGATTGCAGCAACTTCCTGTTATTCATCTACCAAATAGACAGAAATATGGTTAATAAGAATAATTTCTAAAGGCTTTTTTTTTAAAGAGATGTAAATATAACTGCATCCAGGAGTTAATAAAGCAAATTAGCTTTAACAAAAGGCTAACGACTTTACAGTTTAGTAAGAAAACTATCTTATCAGACAAATAACCTGTTGATCAGGATATGTAAAGTTTTCTAAATGACAAATATTTAAACTGTGCAGTGAAAATGTTGAAGTGTGCAGGGATGGAGGGTGGGAGCAGAGCAGAACCAAGAGGAGAGAAAACGGTAGAGATCTTTGTCTGTAGAGCAGATCAGTAGCATGCAGGTGAAGCAGGATGGAGTAATAGGTGCCCATTTCCAGCTCGCTATTTATCACACTGCTGGCCTTGATATCGGTGAGTTCTACTGATTTACCTATTTTAATGAAGCTTAGGCACCACTGCTTTTGCAAAAAAATATAAAACAATGTCTAGAATATATATTTTATATGTTTTCTACATTATTTAAGTCAGATGGTGGCAAAAATTGGATATGAAGTTTCTGCATCTTAATATAAATTTGATCAAATATATGAAAATTGACACATTTTGCAAATATTATTTGATTTCAGGTTCACAGTAAGACCATTTTACTAATTATTCATAGGCACATTATAAGAATAATAACATTTTTTAAAGACTATTGGTAAGATGTAGTAGAAAAATGCTTGTAATCAATTAGAGGCTTTGTATTTGCATTTTTATGAAACAGCAGCATTTGACAAGACAAGCAAATTACACTGAGATTTTGGGCTGTGATTATGTAAAACAGGTTCTACTGTGATCTACTGGAAACTAGAAAGCTGTGGTTTTGTTTTCAGGCAAAATGTCCTGGGGGGAAATAAACCACAAGTTTGGGATGTCATACATTTTAATACTTTGCTGTCCAGCGCTCTTTATTGAAATAATCCCGTCATTAAATCACTGAATACTTCTCTCCACCACTAGTAAAACATACGAGGGAAAGAGTTTGTCACACAACTCTGAGATCATTCTGCTCTGTATCCACTTGCACTCAAACATCTAAGTTTTCCTCATTTAAGCATTAATACTATGAGTTAACACTTCACAGTGGAATTAAATGCTGAATTTTCCTTTAATACGAGTGTTTTTTTTATAATTAATTAATCAAAATAATTGCATTAAAGTCCCAATTAAAGATTGTTGCATGCATTTGCACAGCACCTTTAAAAACCCGAAGTGCTTTTACAGTCAAGATGTTTTGTTAATACAATGAAAAGCTCAGCAATCAAATACTTTACTATATATAATAATGATGATGAATTATTTAAAATAAATGAATGCTGCTAAAATACCTTTGAACCTATGAAGTTAGAGAAAATTTAAGTCAGACTGGGGCTATGCAGGAACACCTGATATGTGATTATGTAGGTGAATATTGCAATAGGAATATGACTTCTCAGCTGTGTTAACCTCTTTCTGCTTAGGGTTTATAGATAAACACCAGAAAAGTAGTTTATTTAGCTATTGAAAGAAAAATTAAATCCATTATATCCATCTGAACAACAATGTTTTATTGAAGAAGTGTTTCTGTCTGTTGTTTTGGCAATAAAACAATTCAGTTGTAGTTTCTTAATAATAACCTTACCACCTCTTCACCTTCTAAACTTTATATACGGAATAAAAGTGTCACTAAATAAAATACAGCCTTGCAGCATCTGAATGCAAGGTACCTAAATAAATAAAAATAAGTATTCACTTACTGGCCAAGCAGTTCTTAACCAAATTGTATACAGTAATATCACAATAATGATAAACTTGCACTATATCGTGCATCCTTAGCGTAAACTGTCACTAGCTGTGGTTTAAGTGGTTTTGACAGAATAGAGAAGCTGATCAACTGTGTAAATACCAAAAATGTCTCATAACACAAAGTAAACATTAATAAAAAGTGCTTACAGTCAAAGCCTATCATAACGCTGAAAAATGCTTAACGACATGTTTGCTTACGTGCCAACATCCAAAATTAAAATGTCAACCCATCTCAATCAAGCATAAACTTTACGAGATATTTAATGTGTAAATAGTGAAATACTGAGAAGTGCTGCGTTCTCAATGTAATGAAATCAAATGTTTACATGTTTTATTAGGAAAAGCTGGCATTAAAACTTCATTGGCTGGATGCATTTGACCATGTCAGTCATAGGAGTATTTAAAGGAGTCACTTAAGCTAAATTACCTTCATAAAAACCCTGTTTTAATTTGTACCATCTTGTGACAGGTATAATATCTCCAGTAGAAGCAACACAGAACGCGCCGCTCTGGACATGCGAGCGATTTAGAAAACGTTTGAGACATGGAGCTGTGGAACGTAACAGAACTGGAGGGAAAACCAAGCTCGCCTTTGTTTAACTGTACTGTGGATACAAGCTACCGTTTCACCTTCTATCAGGTGTCCTACAGCGTCATCTTCCTGCTGGGACTGGTCACCAACAGCCTGGCTCTGCACAGACTCTACACGTCCTCTTGCACTATGAACAGCACAGCCGTCTACATGGCCAGCCTGTCCTTCGCCGACATGTTCTTTGTGATCTCTCTACCTATGAGAATCTACTACTACCACCAAAAGGCTCGAGCTTGGTCGAAGACTGAGGACCTGACCAGCTGGACTCCTGGAGCAGCTTTCTGCCAGATCACCTTCATCCTCAAATACATCAGCTTGTACGGCGGGATCTTCTTCCTCGTGTGCATTGCAGTGGACCGATACTTTGCTGTCGTGCACCCTCTGTCGCCGAACCTCCGCAGGCGGCGTGTTGCGCAGATTGTGAGCGGGGGGATATGGTGTGTGGTGCTGGGGCTCAGCGTGAGTCTGCCGCTGTTGCGTTTGGCAGCTTCTCACCAAAACCGGCCCTGTCTGCTCGACCCGTCCTCCCTGCGCCACAGAACTTTCATTCTGATCTCCCTGAGTTTAGTTTTGGGGTCATTTCTGCTGCCCACTCTGATACTCCTCTACAGCTACTCCAGAGTGCTGAGCGTGCTCCGCAAGTCAAGGCATCGCTGTCGCAGCCAGCGCCGCAATTGTCGGCAGACCCTTAAAATTATTTACTGGGTTTTGGGCGTCTACCTGCTGTGCTTCCTGCCCTATCATGTCAATCTGCTTGGCTATACCTTCACACACATGAAGCTGCTGCCACACTGTGGCCTGGCCAAGCTGACCAAGACTGTGCACCCAATCGTGCTCTCACTGGCAAGCTTTAACTGCTGCCTCAATCCGCTCATCTATTATTTCTCCAGCAGTCTGGTGCACAGGGAGACTTCGGGAGGTGGAGGCAGTAGCATTCAATGCCAAGGAGGATAACTCCAAGGATTACAGCCTATTTGAAACTTTTTAATGCTAAACACTACTGGTTTTTGGTGAGTAAAGTGAACTCCAAGTTGCCTTGTTTCTGTATTAGTGAGGTGTCAGAGGAAACATAAAAGCTTTAGGAAACTGCTTAAAATATTCTGTGTCACCTGTTAATTCAGGATGGTCAGAGGAAGTCCACATTATTTTTTTCTATAATGTTAAAGAGCAAGTCTATGGTTCTTCCAGGCTGTGAAACAGAGAGCGAGAGCAAGACTTACCGCAGATATTTTAGCAGGAAAGCTCTGTTGCATTGTTTTCAGCTGTTAAACTCTCATTTGTAAATATAGGCAGCTTTAAAAAAAATACACAGGTGGGTTTATAAATGCTGAACAACAATTACTAGTAAGAAATACCAGGAAAGAGGTAATAAGATAATTCTTAAAACTAAATAAAATAACTACTCTCTGATTAGTGAAGGACTACATTTGAGTAAAGCGATTTATGACATAACAGGGTTTCCCCCAGAAAACTTGCTAAGCGCTGCGGTGTGGGCAGTCATTCAGCGGCCTACTATGTATTTGAGTAAAAAAAAAATTTTAAGTTGACAGGAAATTTGAAAATGCAACTAGTTAATTATGTGTTATTGGAAGACATTATTAGCAATACCTAAACACCAACTATAAAGTCTTCTAAAAGGCAAACATAAAAAAGCAATTAAACAATTTTTTTGCACTTCAGTTCTTTCATCCTAATCAAAGTCTCTAAAATATATATATATATATTTTTTACCCCTCCAGGGGTCTTTTGTGGGCTCTAGTGTCCCTTATATGATAGTAGGCTGACAGGAAAGGGGAAGGAGAGGGGGGAAGACATGCGGCAAATGTCGTCGGGTCCGGGAGTCGAACCTGCGACGGCCGCGGCGAGGACTCAAGGCCTCCAAATACGGGTCGCGCTAACCACTATGACACCACGGCACGCCCCATCTAAAATATTTTTATTCTTTATGCGTAACCTGTCACTTTGTTTGCTGAAGTTGTTAGCTTAAAGACCAGTAAAGACAGGCAATGGCTACAGAGTTTCTGCAGCCCACCAGGCTTATAATGCACTGGTGGAAAGCCCTGCATTAACAAACTGCACTACATTTCTCAGGTCTCCAGCAGAGGACCAGGCCTCGACGGGATGCTACTTTCAGAACACCTGCAGCTGTCTGGACACATGATGTCTCAACTGCATTTAATGGCTAAAGTATTTTTCTGAAATAATACATTAACTCAAATACTATATTATAAAATGTTGAATTTGATACTCTGTTAAGGCTACTGTTTTTCTCCTGCTCACTGACGAATAAACACCATCTAATCATATTACCAGCTCGTGTGTTCTGTTGTGGCGAGACTGACCGTCCTCCATGCAATCCTCTCCATGATGAGGTTCTCGCAGGTCTCCAGATGTTTGATGATGTCTTTGCTCAGTGTCGGTTCAGCCTTGATGAAGCTCTCGATCACTTTGTAGAAGTCAAAGGCGGAGAGGTTGAGGACGTTCAGAATCCAGGGGAAGCACAAGTTCGTTCCAGTTTGGTCACTTCCTCCGTTCTTGAAACTACTCTCTGGTCACAGAAATGAGCAGAAGTTAAAGACAATCGTTTATCTTCTGCAATGAAGGGTGTAACTTAAAATATAACATTGAACGAAAAGGTAGTAGGGAACTGAACAAATTAGGAGATTATAGGGAGCACCTTCATATGTTGCCATGACGACCTCCAAAGAACAGGCCAGGAGTGATGTGTGAAACGTGGAGTCATTGAGGAGTTTACTAGAAAGCAGATGACATGATTTGGTTCAATTAAAAGGCAGATAATGAAATACAAAAACATACCAGAAACAGGAAGCACAAATCAGGACTTAAAATCATTTGGTTTGGATTTATTTAATTCTGGCCTCAAGGTTACAGAAATCAACAACATGATCAACTTTCTTATAAGAGTCCAAGCCAGAAAGGAAAAACAGAAAAAGGTACACTTCAGATTCATCAGAATAATTTAGAAAATGGGAACAAACTCTTAAGACACAAATTAAAATCCATACTTCTCTAGATTCTGTAGAAACTTTCCTTTCATTAGCAGATGTGACCACTTCTATAAACCAAGAAACTATGGAAATTTGCTAGCATGGAGAATACAGATGAATATTAACCCAATGTCAGGAAGGTCAGAGAAGCAGTTATTGCCAGACATCGAGGGTTAGAAGTCCATTTTTAAATGAGCTGACCAAAAAATTATTCACCAGAGGAAAGTATTTAAGGTACCAGATAAGAACATCCTGACAAATTCACTACACTGTCAAACAGTACAGCACTCAGAAAAAATGAGAAAAAAAAAAGAAAAAAAGCTGCCAAACTTTAAATGCTTAAAGTTATATGTTAAGAATCAAACAGCGAGAAGTTATGGCTCGTTTTCTGTGGTTGCCAGGAGAAATCGTACAAAGTGCAAGACTATGTCCTTTGAACAGATAAGACCAAACTAGAGATGTTTGATTATAAACATGGTGGCGCAGAGGAGAGATTTGGGCTTGTTTTAAGAAAAATGACTGTGTGTGAACCAAAAGATAAGATCGTCAACAGGGCAAAGGTTCAAAACACAGCAGCAACTCTAACGGATGGATTGGTTGATAGATAGACATTTTTAATAATAAAAAATTGAGCAATGACCCAGTCAAAGACCAGAGCTCAAGATTAATAAAATGCTGTGATGAGACCTAGAACGCTCACAATCTTCAAAATGCCGGAAGCCGTTTGTATAGATGAGAGAGATAAAATTACAGCACACTGACGTAGAAGAACACAAAGTATCATAAAAATAACTAGTTTGATTCGCAACAGTTATTACCACAAGCCGTCGAGTCAACCATTTCACTTTGGTTTGCTTTTCCATTTTGACTATATTGGTTGCATTGAAATTATTTTCTAATCTAATCAATCACCATTTATAAAGCTGGAGTAGACACAAAACGGGGCCTGAAATTGGCATGTGTTGCTTTCTACATAAAGGTCGTGAACTATAAAAAAAATAAACTTGACGGGAGAAGGTGCGCTCTCTCACACCAACTCTGACCCGCACGTACGTTCGTTGTGGAAACTGAGGAAACCGACCACACACATGGTGAGGTGAGGAATTGAAGCTACCCTGCATCACAATTCATCTCAAGACATTCAATTTCACAAAATATCAAACTTTAATCAGCTTTGTTGTCAGCATTCAACAGAATAATGTCATTTATGCTTCTGCTGGTGAACCTTAGCTATACAAATTCAAACTATGTGGACCCGATGTACTTATGACGTATGTATAGATTTCTGCTTCTGTGAAATTGTGTTCTATTCTTTTCTCTGTGGTTGCCATTGGTGACCACAAAATAACATTGAACAGCAGGCTCATGTAAAAACACCACAGCCTTCATGAAGTACTTTGCGCTGACCATTTACGGTTGAATGTGGGTGTGTAGAGGACAGAACATGAGGCGGTCAGAAAGTGGTAAGCAAACTTTGCAGTTATGCAGTTATGATTTATAGAGGGGAAATTTCTTTCTGATGTTCGTGTGAATAGTTTTTTTTAAATCCGAATTTTTTTTCTTTTTGGCATAAGTACACTTTTAGCACAGATCCTGCGCAATGTTTTATAAACGGGACCCCAAACTATTTTAATATGTTCTAGATTTGAACAAGGTTGTACTTTCTTTTTCCGACTGCACAAGTTATGCATCCATTACTAAGAAATCAGAGTTAAAGGCAGCAAGAATAATTTTTTTATGTTGCACTGCAAAAAGAACCTTATAAATACCTGAAATTTTGCACAGAGAGACGCTTCTCTTCCTAGAACATAAAAAATAACAAATGATTACAATGAGTTCAGCCATTTCGACACATTTTAACACTGAAAATTTCCAAGCACAAAGAAACAAGTTACTATACCGATTTCAGCATAGCCTCCATTACTTTGTAGTATAATCTGACGCCAAGGGCAAATCTCTGAAAGACGAAGAGAACTTTTAGCAAGAGATAAGATTAGTCCAGGACAGGATGTGGTGCTTTTAAGCTTCATACCTGCCTGCCATACACAACACAGTGAGGTCCCACTGCTTCGCCAAACTTCTGGCTAAAAGCCTGACCAAGTGTCTCTAAACGTTTCTGCACATCCTGCGTCGGGTCCACAGTGCAATTCTGATCACAGCAACAAAGGACACACAAAAACATCTTAAATTAATCAAACTAGAAGAACTCAAGTTTAATAACAGGTTAATTGTGGTGTAAGAGACTCACTTTGAAATATGTGGTCAGTGTAGTAGAAGGTTGATCCCCGTTGGAGGGAAGATCTCCTCTGAGCATCCGGATAGAGGTCATGGCAGCTCTGAGGAGAAAACAGAATATAATGTGGGAACTGGATTAACCCAGAAGGAAAAATTTAATGATGACTGTCATGACAAGGTTTTTTTTTAATACATGATTGTTTCCCCTTATTATGGTGAAACTTTATTAACTCCCTAAGGCACTGTTGAGAATAAATAATTCTGTTTTTCTTCCATCTCTTTTAGCTAGTGGCTAAGCTAAAGCTAAAGGAAATGACATGTTAGAAAATGCAAATGAGAGCTAGGGTTAAAGGATATGACACAATAGGGAACACCCTTCTTAGGGCGCAGTTTAGATAGAGGCTAACAAAAGGAATGGAAAATTTTTGTTTGATGCCATTTTGTCCTGCTAACTCCTAAGGGTAGCATGAGAAAAGGACCAGCTGTATTTTGGTATTAATAAATGGAATTCATGAATTCAACTCACTGACTCTTTTTCAACCTCATACATCAAGAAGTTAGCATGGAGAACGGATAAATTCTCCACAGCACCAACCAGGTGAAAGACATCCAACTGGTTGGAACTCCTGATGGAGACCAGAGGTTCCATCTCTAATAAATGATGACTGATATTATATTGAATTTATTTACAGACCAAATGTGTTTTGTGTCAGTTCTTTATTTCAGTTACATTGTGACATTTAGTTGGACATTCTTTTTGGGCCAGGGAGACTGGCCATCCTTCCTGCTCAGGGAGAACGTGGGGGAAAATGTCAGTTTGTTTCTGATTTAGACTGGTTTAATTTGAGTTTGCTAATTGTTTGAGTGCTTACCTTTCTGTGTGTGTCTCGTCAGCAGGGTGGAGCAGCAAAGGGAGACAAGTGCTCCAGGTGCTGTTAAAAAGCTCCTGGAGCATACCACTTTCAGTGATCAGTTAGGAGGGGTAATACTCTGAGGAGTTATATTAAGTTAAGTTTATTCTTTGATTGATCTTAATTGGTTCTAATGATTTGCATGCATGTAAATGTGAGATGGTACCATTTATTGTTTTGGTGTTAGGTTTGTATAAGTAGTGTTTGTTGTTTGTTCTTTTTTCATCACCCCTTTACTTGGTATAAGAGGTGAACTTCCCTCTGGTTTAAATGCCAGCTTCTCGCTCTCACTGTGAAAATGGGTGTCGGTGTAACTTTGACCTGCAGCTCCAAATACATCTACCTCGACTGCATTTTGTTGCCTTGTCGCCGCACAGTTGCCTGAACGCAGAGCCTCTGACACTCACCTGATCGGAGTCTGAGGAGGGATCATCGGCCCATCTTCCTCTGGCTGGTTCTTCTTTGGAGTTCTCTCCACCTTTGATCTGAACAAAGAATATTACATTTGTTTTTCCTTCTCTCTTTTCGCTAAAGCCAACAGCAGCCACTAAAGGGGAGAATCTTAAGATTTACATCTCGAATTTAGGAGGAAGAACGGTCTCATCCCCGTCGAAAAACAGACGTCCATCGATGTCTCTGCTCTTGAGGTAGAGCTCTTCATACTGTTGGTTGACATCATTCACCTGAGGAGAAGATTACACCACAAGCAGACATGATGTTTGTGAAAGGAGCTTTTATGGAGAAAGACAAAATCCAAAAGCAGACTTGGGCATTCACATTTATTAAACCTCGCAAAAATACTGTAAATAATTTGAAAGCTTGATCCTTAACCTGTTCTTGTTGCTCAGAGTGAACAAGAAAAATAATCATTCTTGCATTTTTATAATGATTGATTTCTGTATAGGTTAATGAACCAGTTTGGACAGAGTTCTTTCAGCTGGACTATTTTGGTCCATGTAGTAAAAAAATTAATTAACAGAGTTGGAGTCACAATGGAAAAGCCCAGCCTAAAGTTGTCGCTTTGTGTATCATAACAGGTAAACAGAAAAATTTATTGTCAGTAAGATATTTGTGGAAAGTCATGAATAAATAATATTGAAAGGATGATGTACATTTGTATCCTGCCCTCTTTGATATCTTTCAATAAATAATGAATACTTTAACAAGCCATTGCATTTTGTTTCTCTCTGTTCAGATTTCAGATGCAAAATTAATATGGAAAATAATTCTGTAGAAAAAGCTGCAAACTCTCTTTTGCTGCCCCTTAATGAAAGCAAAATATGTGTTTATGTACCCTCGAATCTTACCAAGATTCAAGCTGTTTATTCAGGTCAATACACGGTAGCATAAATAAGGTTGGACAAACATTCACACATATACTACTAAAGTCTGTAATGTTGACCATCTGGCCTTTACTGGGGCAATATTACAGAAAAATATATATCTCCCATATCATTCTTCACAGAAGTGTGTCAATGTCAGTAAACAGAAGCCTCCTGCCTCAACGCTTTCATTTCTGCCTCTGCAATAAAAGAACTGGACGTCCTGTTCCTGACTATGTGCGAACAAATACTCAAGGATGAGAATGAACAGATGTCATCGGCTGCAACAGAGATGATGGAAACTGTGAGTGCTGTGGGGAGAGAGTAAAACTAAACAGTGGAGCAGGTGCTCTGAGAACAGGCACTCACCTGAGGAAAGTCGATGGATCTCGAAAGATCCGTCGAGTCCAGAAAAGCCAAGAAGCTGGTCTGGTACACGTTCTTCACCTGCAAATGTGGACAACAAACGGGACAGCTGAGCAAAAGTTAAATGTTCTCGTATGTGCAAACACGGAAGAGAATTGTGAAACCTCTTCGAAATTGCATTCGTTGTCTTTGCACAAGGTTTCAAGAAGCTGCGCATCAACCTCTGGTTCTGAAGGTCGGGACTTGGCTTTGCTCTGGTTGCGGCGAGATGTTCGTGTCGGTGGGCTCAGGACCTTGCTAATGGCCGATTCTGCCAAACAAAATTAAAAATTAAATATCCGATACTTAAAGATCTTAAATTACTAAAGAGATCTGCTTGGAATGGTTCTCATTTAAGCATATAACCTTAAATAGTGATTTTTTTAAGTCATAATTATTTGCTTTCCTATAATTATCTCCTTTTCCTATTGAAAAGGTGGCTCAAATACCTAAATCGAAGAAATTTGAATGAAATGTTGCTGAGGCTTACGATATAAAGACTGTAACTGGTCTGAAGAGCAGCGCTTGATAAACAACTCCAGCGTGCAAAGCAGCAACTGGAAGGATATGACCAGGTCATCCTCCATCTGCAAAGCTCTTCCTGCAAACAGCCGAGGAGAAACACATGAGACGCTCCGACACCAAAACACCCAAACCGATAAAAACAAGGCGGCATTTGGCATGACAGTCTTGATGTTTGAATTAAACTGAGAGCTACAATACAGCACAGAGCGGGAAGTCATGAAAAAACAAGCAAAAAAAAAAAAAAAAACGTTGGACGGCTTAACGTGAAAATGATTCTACTGATCTTGTTTTATTTTTTTAACTTCCTAAAAGAAATAAAACTACCTTTTGCCAAAAGAAACATTGTCCAGCAGGTCCGCATGGTCTCTCTCTCCCTTGAAAAAGAGATAAGAAAGCATTAACAGTGTTTTTTTTTTTCTCAATTCTTAAACAAGACTGCAAAAAGTTAAAAGAATTACAGCGGTATGTAAAAGTATTCATACCCCGGTACTTTTTCTACTTATAATCACATATTTTCAGACTTTATTTGAAATTTTATTTGATGGATTCTTTTATAATCACACCTTTAATTTTGTGGTATTCCAATTTACACAGATGCCCCTAAATAGAGATGCACGCCACACTTTTGAGATTTTATTAGAAAATTTGACTGAAGCTTGTCCTTGTACTACGACAAAGTGAAAAACATTTAGAGGACTTAATACCTTTTCAAAGAGCTGTGCCACCAATGATGGTTGACAACTGTTAAACCCAACTTACCTGCCATCAGATGTCAGAACAAAGATGTTCTTGCACGTTCTGAAACAAAAACAGATTTCGCATTCAGCTACATTTGTGCCACATTTCGCAGAAATCTCTTCTCCGTTGTTGTGCTCACTCACTTCTCAAATCTTTGGTAAAGAGCCAGCATTACGTCGTACTTCTTCTCCAGTCGTGTCAGTGCTGAGTTGACCTTCATGCTAATTGTATCCAGGTTAACATCCAGTTGTCTCACCAGAGCCAAAAACTGCTTCAAACTAAAACAAAACAAAAACATAAAATTGGGAATGCATTTCCTACTAAAGACTACAAAGCTTTATATGGTGAATCCAGCGCATATAAGCATTTGTGCAGTACAATCAATGGTCTTCTTGAATTACATATTTTAAGAAACTTTATTAGTAAATGAGGATTTAAGTTTTCATAGAGAAAATCTATGAAAATTTTCTCTCTGAAAAAATTTGGCAGTGTATTTTGATGAACAAAACACAGACAGATGGTTTTGTAGACCGCAGTTAACGTCGGGTAAATTTAAAACCCAGCGAGCAAAACTGGAAATAACCAAAAAAACACAGTATGTAGTAAAGCACACCAACATATATTGCCAATACATTAAAGGGGGTATCATGTAAAATCACTTTTTTTGACTTTTACTACTTACTACTGCTCAGTTTAACGCTAATAAGAACGGTTGGAAACAGCATACTGGAGAAGGCATTGTTGTGATGAAGGCAGAGTCAGAAAAAGCAGGAGCTTCTTAAAGAGACAGAGGCCAATTTCAAGGCATCAAATTATAACATCAAATTTCTTTTAAGTTATGTTTGATATCTGCAGCATGTCTACAACATATGAAGGTAACACACGTATTTAATAGAGCTAAAAAATTGCACAATGGGTCAGAAAAATACATAATACGCCCCTTTAAAGAAGGAAAGCTGGCGGCTCCAACGTTTTCCTTCATTGCGAAGTGATTTTTAGATTATTTCACTACAACCTGTCGTCTTTATTTTATGTCATGTTAGCTGTACAGTCTTCTTAATAACTACCTGCTTTTTTCAGACAAACTCTACATCCTGTTTAGTTTATTTCCACCACCAACTTTATGGTAGATATTAGTTTGAGGAGTTATGGACAACACGTGGCAGTGTATTTTGATGAATAGAAATGAGTGTTTATGGATGCAGACATGAATACTATGAATTAAATCTTCTAATAATAAACGGAGACCACTTACTTCAGACTGACAGCTTTCAAAACTTGGGTGACAGTAAAGCTACTAATATCCATGTCTGTAATGATCACAAACAGACAAGCGCCCCAAAGTCTTTGCTGACTGCCCTAAATGAGAAAAAACATATTCAGAACAATGAAAGGAAATGGAAACTTTCCAGTCATTTTATAAAGGATAAAGTAAAATTAGTTTTATATCATTAGCATTAACAAGGTTTATATAGCTCCTCAGGTTTTAAGTTACACATGTGCAGAAACAGCTGTGTGTGTAATAAATACATACAGGGACTTTATCCATGGATTCCCGAACGGATTCCCACAGGGTCCAGGCTCGGTCACACACCAGGTCTGAAACATGAAGGCTCTTACACAGACTCACAAACTCAGCGTGCTTTTCTCTGTGTCTAAAGGTGGAGAATAAGAAGAGCAAAACATTCAAGTCATTTGACAGCAGCAGCAGCAGCAGCATCCCAGTGAAGCAGTACTACATAGTTCAAACACAAATCATTTTCCTGCTTTATGACAGCGTTATAATTCATGCTACTTCCAAGCTAATATCTTGCGGAAGTGTTTATTGTATATTAAAGGCTGTAAACTCACTGGTGTTATCCTAATAGCAGGCCTTACTGTTGAAATTAGCTAAACAGCTGGCCTAACAGATCGTTAGTCAAGCTAACATTAATGGGTTGAATAATTTGACATATTGGCTAATAAACTAAACACAAGGCTACATGTTTACAAAGAAACCGAACAGCTTGGTGCTGAAATGCTGCCTTCTCTTGATTTTCCGAATTACTTGTCTTACTTTTTCTCAGATAACTCTGGGCTATCCTGCTTGTCTGGAGGAGAAGCGCTGTCAGCGCTGGGCTTCGGCTCCTTGTTTTGTGTCGTCCCAGAGTGGCGTTTTTTAGGCGGCATTCTCACAGCCTCTGCTTCACTAAAGAGCAAATCAAATAAGCAAAACACAGACAGGTGGTTTTGTAGACCGCAGTTAACGTCGGGTAGATTTAAAACCCAGCGAGCAAGTTCCGTCACAACAATACACCAAACTCTGCCCTATTTCCTGAAACACAGTTAGAACGTGTGTTTGTTTTCCGAACCAGTGCACACGGCGGAAGGGCGGGGACGCCAAGTTTATGGTTCCAGTTCAAAGAAAAAGCCTGACAAATGCCGTTTTTCTTCACTTCTTTTACCTCTTTTTTAACCAAATAAAGACAATTTATACTTATATATACATATATCTTAGTAAAACCTTTTAATTTATCTGCAGCTCTTCAGACGACATATTGTGACCTCATTAGAATTGTGAGAGAAGCAGAAAATCAAGTGCACCCAAACTCACGAGACAAAAACGCGGGAAAACTATCTACGCAACATCCGCTTATTTGCATTTGTCCCGCCACAGAGAGCGAGAACGTGAACGTTTATGTTCTTATTTGCGCTTGTCACGCCTTCGCATCTGATTTGTTTTCAGTTTCCGTTTTCAGTAGAGCACGCTGTACAACAATGGTGTAAATAATAACAACATGTTACATTAAAACATTGTTCAGTGTTTTAATGTTATACATGTATGAGTTAGCCTGTTTCCGTCTTATCTCTGGGAGTTAGTGCAGATTATTACTGTGAATCCCTTTTGAATGTAAAACACACAGCACACTCAAAATGACATTTCCCACTATTTGTCTTTAGTATTAGTGCTGCCCTCTTGTGGCAGAATCATTTTACAACTTACATCTTGATTTTATAAGTCTACTTAATGACATCTAATGTACTGACAGACGATTATCAAAGTCAGTGTTATTACAACCACTATGTGATTCTCTTCAAAATACTATGTAAATATAACTTAATCGTCGTGTAGGCTGTATTTTTACATTCATGCAGCTATAAATGCGGCAATCATTTTGCAATGTCTTAATACTTTACTCGTCTTAAAAAGTAACTTAGATGTCAAAGAAACGTTACTGTCTTCACTAAGCCATTACAGATGTTTACAGATGTGATCAGCCAGGATCCTCTATTGCAGCAGATCTGAAGAAGCCTTTATTAATTCAGTAACTGTTGTGAAGAAGATAGGCCCAAAGCTTCCTCAGCTCTCTTTCCTTTTTTCTACATGGCTCCACTGTGGCATCTTAATTCGTTAGTTATCCTCTTGTCCATCTCTTATGTCCAACTGCTGTCATCTGAGTACATCTACAGATAACAGGACTGCTGAAAATCTGAGACATACAGAATGAAAGAGAATGGTGACGGTATAGATCCCTGTGGTGCTCCTGTATTTCACACACTCTGTCTCGTTTCCAGGTGGTTGTTGTGGCCATCATCTGTCTCCTAATGTTCTAAATTAGGTTTAATTGTCTTAAACACGCAGGAGAAATCAAAGCACACTATTGTCAGTGATCCCTGCTTTCCCAGCAGCAGGTTTGTTGAAACCATGATTATATTTTTCAAAAATTAAGTTGCACAATACAGTTTATAGCATCATAGTAAAAACAGAATAAGCATTTTTGATTTCATTCTTAATTTTCCAGATTTTTCAACTTTATTCAAGGTCATGTGGGAGCTGGAGTCTAATCAAACTGTCACCAGGTGAGAAGGAGAGACTTTCAGTACATTACAAGCCCGATAAATGTTTAACAAAAATTGGAGATCTGAATCTGAAGTTAACATGGAACAACAAAATCAAAGTAAAACTGAAACCGTTTGAAAAGCAACAGTCTGATGGTCTCAGATCGTTGAACACAAGCAGCCACAAAGCAGTCAAGATGCTCTCTTAAATCAAACTGCGTCTCCAGGGACACAGGGTCAAAAGTGCAACCATAGTGGAAACAAATATGCAGGTTTATGTTCATTCTGTCACTACAGACGACCACAAACAAAAATATCTATTTCTGATACTTAAGGACATGGCAACAATACCACTGCAGTTTTACTAGGATATTGTTATATTTGCCTATAGGACAGGGAGGCTAATAAAAATAAATACATTGCTTTTTTCCAGCCTGCAGGTTTTCAGGATTGCCCTTCCTATAGCTACTCTGCTCAAATAAAAAACATCCCCAAAGCATGATGCTGCCACCACCATGTTTCATAGTGGGAAGGGTCTTTTCCAGTGGAATTTTCCCTCCATGCATATCCATGTAAGGCAAAGTTTAAAAAATAATAATAATTTGTTGCATAGACACTTCTTTAATACTTGATTTAGCAAGTAATTTTAAAAGTATTTCTTCTCAAGACATACTTTTCATTCAGTTTAAATAAGACACGTGGTTAAAATATATTTATGACTAAGTAGTTTAGTCTGGCAGGATAATGAAGAGCAGTCACTTCTCCAGGTAAATTAGCATAAATAGTTTTCCTTCTTGGTTTTTCAATTAATATGTGGTTTGTAAAACGACATAATAACAAATGAATCAAACTAATTTTCAACTTTACCTTTGTATAACATAATCAATCCAAGATAAATTGCTTAAAAATATCATTCATACATACAGTACATACACAGTATTATAAATAAATCTTTCATTCCACACTGGCCTGCAGGACACAGTCTGATCTGCCACCAGAGCCTTGCTGGAGCAGGTAGCAAAATAATAATAAAAATAATAATAAAAAAGGTCTCTTAAAATCATAGTTTGCTCATTGTTGTAGATTCCTCCCGCTGCCTCCTTATGCACTGCTTCCCGTTTCCCATGTAATTGCTGTAAAGTCCTGGTCTGTGAGCGTGACGGTGTAAGGAGCCTCCACTCGCTCCGGCTCCACGTGCTCCTGACTTCTCACCTCACTGTTCGAGTTATTTACCCTCCAGGAGTTCAGAGGTCGGATTGCTTTCTTGAAGCGCTGCGAAGGAGAAGTCAGAGCCGCACCAGATTAATCAAGCGAGATTTGAACTGTTTGTATGACCATGACAGAGGTGAAGAGGGTATATGTTTTGGTATTTTACAGCCACAAACCTTGGGATTTAACACCATAAAATGTTGTATAGTTATGAAGAAGAAGAGTACTAAAAAGTGTTGTTTTTTAAACTCATGCATGCATTGCTTTTTAGGATTCAGCCCCCTCAGGGTCATTCCTTGTAGAATCACCTTTCACAGCAATTAAAGCTCCAACTCTTTTGTGACTGTGAAGCCTCTAGCAGCTTCACAGATCCAGAGACCAGCATGTTTTATTTTTCTTGTTGCAAAATAGTTTAGGCTCAGTTTTATTGGATATAAAACAACTGTGGACTTAATTCTAAAACGGATTAGCTCTGTCCATGAACTCCTACAATGCCTCATTGATTTTCCTTCTACTCTTCAGTCGCCAATTACTTTGTGTTGGTCTATAACATGAAATCCCAATAAAATACACCTTTGTTGTGGTTATAATGTGGTCAAACATGAAAAAAACTTTAAAGAACATGACTACTTTTGCAAAGTCTTGTAACCGGACCCCACAGTGCCAATCCAGCAGCATACTCACTTCTTTTAGCGAACCAGTTTCCTTGCTGATGGCCACAACGGCCCAAATGAGGATCTGCAAACAGCAGGTCGCACCCATGCACACGCCCAAACCTTTACCCCACCGCGGATACACATAAGAGCCGTAATGGAGGGGTGTGTTGTACATCTCCAAAAAAATGTAGATCAGGATGAACTGTGGTGGGAGAGGCACAGAGGAAGAGAAATGATTCTGGTGAGAGAATCAATGGCAGCGGAGAAATAGACAACACAAATGCTGCAGACGGGGAAGATATCAGATTGAGTCTCTGCCCTAAATATTCAACCTGGGTACATATTCCAGGACAAAAAGCAACTACAATTACTTTAGTTTGTTTGGTAGCTTGGGATTCTGTAATCATTTCCTTTCTTTCAGCTCTTTACTTCATTCAGTGTGTGCGAGCCCTGATCATGTTACCTTTTCACTTCAAGTGCAAAACTGCTTCAGGTAACACACAATAAAAGAGCTGTAATAACAGTGTGAGTGATGTAATTAAGGTTAACAATATCAAAGAACAATACTGAGAGTGAATTAACCCTTCCAGACCGAAAGGAGCGCAGACGATCCAGCCAAATTTGTAGTACCGTAATTCCACCACACGTTGCGCTATCTGAGAAATTCCAACGGTTTCTGAAAGGGGAGATGTTGCGCTTTTCAGGAAATATCGGGCTATTACGGTAATTTCACCCCCGCCGTAGCAGGGAGTGAAATTAATCAGGGGGGCGCTCTTTTAATAGACGGTAAATTGCGAAAATAACTCGCTAGATATTGAAAGTTCCAGTTGTTATGGATAAATGGGCAAATATATATTTACTCACAGGACATTTAAAGAACTGCGTGCAATTAAAATAAGCAAAAATATCCAGGCGGAGATTTGAAATTTAGGTCATAAAGGGTTAAATATAACTCAGTTTAGGATTAACACAAGAGGATGTTGATTATTTTGAGCATAACTCACAAAAACTAGGATTTTGGGAGTTATCTTAACAAGTTATCTTAACCTAAAATAGTTCATATTGACATATTTATAGTAAATTTGATGTTTTCCTGTAAAGAGTGGGAAATAACTGATTTCATACACATTTGCTTGGACTCACCAGGAGGAGAAACGGTGTGCAGAAAACCCAGCAGGCTTTGAAGTAGATCAGCACTTTGCTGCACCACGGAGGGCAGTGGCAGATCATGTCAATAATGTCCTGACAAAACTGGTTGACTCCTGTCAAAATTAAGTCAGCGAAGAGATGCATGTTAGAAACTGAATTATCACCAGGACAACAGAGACTAGCTGCCCTGAAACTCGTACAGTGGAATGATGGGATTAGTTAGGGATGGCAAGTGACGGTAAGGAATGTGAGATGGGATACCATAGAAGAAGGAGATGCCAATGCACATGAATAGGGTGATGATGATGAGGCCGAAGCTGGTGCTGAAGGAGTCGATGAGAGTGAACCAGTAAATCCCTCCCTATTGAGACACGAACAACAGGGAGGGAATATGAATGTCAAAACTTAACGGTGCATTGCAAAAGTATTTATGACTGTCAAACTTTATCATAATTTATCTAATTTTTATAAATAAGAATCTAAATATTGTGGTAAGCACTCTTATTAAACTCTTTCCCAGTCAATGCTTTGTAGAAACACAGTTTCTTTTATTGCAATTACAGTTTCAAGTTGTTTGTGGATACATCTGCCAGCTTAGCACATCTAGTTTGATTTTTACTGAATCTTTGCAAGAATATATAATATACAGTCATATTCAATAAATCAGAATACACAATCCAATTAGGCTCACTTTTCAGCTTAAAAGTATCTTTTGAAAATAATCTAAGTAGATATTAAGACATGCTTTTCATTAAGCTCACATTTCTGACCAATTTATTTTGATTTGGCTTGTGTTTTCCTTATCTTCAAATCAAAAATCACAGATAGAAGTAATAGAAATACAGACATAAAAACATCTATCTGTGTGTAATTAATTTATATAATGTGTTTCTCGCAACAAATTGAGCAACTGAACAAACAAATTTTCCAATAATATTTTAATTTATTGAACGGGTCTGTAAATTTGTCAACCTTAGTTTTCAAATTTTGCGTCAGATTCTCAATTGGATTTTTGGTTTAGACTTTGACTAGGCCATTCTAACACAGATATATGCATTTATTTAGACCCTTCTATTGTATCTTTGCTTGTGAAGACCCATTGTTGTGCTGGAATGTGAAACTTTGTCTCAACCTTATGTCTTTTGCAGCCTCTAACAGCTTTTTTTCACTTTTTCTGTTAGCAATCCATCATCATAAAGGGAAAGAAATCCACATTATTCACAAATGACTCACATCTGTCACTAACAGAAGGCCCATTAGGTAGAAGGTGAAACACAGGGCTCCCAGGAACAAGGACTTGTGGAAGGTGTTCCTTCTGAGGTTTGGGAACTCATCCAGTACAGCTGTGGTGATGCCCTCCATGTTACCGAACTGCCAGGAGAAAAAGGTGTGATGTCAACCCTCTGACAAACAGATTCCCATTCTTCCTGATCAGTCAATCTTACCAGAGTATCGACCCCAAGCATGAACAGCATGAGGAAGAACATAATTGACCAAAACACTGAGCCAGGCAGCAGAGCAAGAGCTTCTGGATAAGCAACAAAAGCCAAACCAGGACCTGAGGACACAAATGGATTATGTTTAGGGTTTCTGCGGTCAGTGGCTGCAACGCCAAACATGTGGACAAATAAAGAAGCATGGCGGCTACCTCTGTCTGCCACCTCTCCAACAGGCACTCCCTTCCTCCATGCCATGTGACCCAGGATGGAGAATATAGCAAATCCCGCAAAGAAGCTGGTGCCGCAGTTCCCGATTGTGATAACAATAGTGTCCCTGAAGTCAACAGCAAATGTTATCAACAGAAATAAAGTGTTCAGGATTGACTGTATTGATAGAGTGCATAATACAGCCCACCTACCTGATGACGTTGTTGTCGAATTTATTGTAAGATGCCATAGAAAGCAGCCCACCAACCCCAATGCCCAACGAGTAGAAGATCTGAGAGGCTGCGTCATTCCAGACCTGAAATGTTTCAGGGAAAATTCAGTGTGGATCATGAAAAAAAAATATGCAAGTTTTTTAAAAACCTCTCAGCCCAATTGGGTCATGGAGAGAGTTTGTAGTGTAGCTTACACAGTTTGTCACACCTCCTTTAATTAAATTATTTTTTTAAGAATTTGTATGTCTGCCTTGGTCAATGTCTGGAAGGTTTGCATTAAGCACATTTAGCATGGTTATTTAATTAGGTTATGAATTTTAACTCATATATAATAAATATTTTATTTATTTGTCTGTGCTGGATGCTTTTTTTATGTTTAGGTTTTTTTGAAATATTTGAGAACTGTGACTTTACATGTTACATGCAGGGCTTTGTCAGCTATTTCAATTTCACAGTTTGTCACACTGTATCCAAAATTCAAAGAATTTTACGGGATTTTATGTGACAGACCAACATAAAGGAGTGTGTATTCGTGCATTATTAAAGTAAAAAACACAGGGTTTTTGAACAAGCGTGGCATGCATTTATATTTGGTTCCTTTCATTTTGAAATCCCTACAGAAAATTCAGTGTAACCAAGATTTGAACACCTCATGAAGCACTGTTCAACACGTCATAAATCTGATAGAGAACCTGTGATGAGACTTGGGCATGAACATTCACAAATGCTCAATTTTCAATCTGAATGAGTTTGAATTTCAGCATTCTACAAAGAACAATGCACAAAAACTTAAGCCACTAAATGTGCAAAGCTGCCAGAAACAGCTGTAGCTATAATAACAAAGAAATGTTCTAGAACTATTGCTGAATGCTTAGAATTGCTGAATTGTTACATGTGAATAAATTTTAAAATCATATAATATTCTTTCCCTTTCACAATTATGCACTGTGCATTGGTCCATCAATGAAAACAGAGAAAATACGGTGGTCTGTGGTTGTAAAGTCACAAAATATGAAAAAGTTGAAGAGGAGTGGATAGTATTACAAAGCAACATGCATTGAGCTCTGACGTACCTGTGCGTTAGCTAAACGGCTCCAGTCTGGCGTGAGGTAGAAAGCGACGCCCTGGAGCGATCCCTCCAGTGTCGCACCTCTGATGATCAAAACAATTAGGACAAAGTATGGGAAGGTGGCCGTTACATAAACCACCTAAAGAACACAGACGTCACAAATGTTAAATTCAGAAAATAGAGAAGTATGGGAAACAGATTGAGTTGGGAGTTTCAAAATTGATTTATTTTTTATTGTTTGGTGGAAACATTGCAGTAGTTCACCTTGCCAGAGCTGCGGATGCCTTTAAGCATACAGAGGAAGATGATGATCCAGGCAGCTAACAGGCACAGAGCAAGGGGCCACCGCACAGGGCCCGGGTCGTGAAGACCCTCACTGTTCACAACGCCCAGTACTTTCTCACTGTAAGATGAGCAAACATTAATTATGGAAGCATTTTAAATCATACCTGCTTAACTAATGCCATTTATATTTGATCTTTAGATGTATTTGTTTTTTTAGAATTTTATGTCCCTAAAAATGTTTTTCTCCAAGTGCAACATTCCAATAATGGTAGTATTTTCTGAAAAGTTTAAATATTTATTAAAATGCACTCCTGGTTTACCAAATTTAAAATGAATTGCAAGTGTGGAAATAAGCTTTGATAATAAATAATGATTGGATGTATGGAATGTCCACATATTTGCTGAAAAATAGATTTTAGCAATAGGTAACAAGAGGATATAAATCTATTTAATATTTTTAAAAACTAATCTACCTTTAAATCAGCCTTTAAATTTACTAATACCTTCATTTAAAAGAGCTTAGAATATTAACCCATTGAAGTTACATTACCTCAGATAAATAAATGAGAAATTTTACACCTTTTTCAACCGCCTTTTGCCAAAACGACCACACTCAGCATTATATAACATTTTACAAATATAGGAAGACAGATCTTTGACTATTTTTCTAAAGAAAATTCTTAACATGGGATTCCCTCCATACATTACACTGTTAGAAAATGCATTTATTTTAATGCTTTTCTTTGCAGTGGGAGTTAATAAGTATGGAGGATGTCGTTGATTAAAATTTTTGTTTAGTCACATTAGAGAGAAACACAATTTGTATTTCAAGTATGAACTGTGGTGGAAACAATGCACTTACTTCCAGAAAATCTCTGTAGGGGATCGGGGTCTTTCCGAGGAGCTATTACCAACGGTGCGATTAGCACAGATAGCGACATTGGCCACGGCGTCACATGACCAGGGCAAGGGGCTTTGGAAAGAGCTGCCCAGGTAGTAAAACGTCCACGCTATGATCACGTTGTAGTAGAGACACACCAACGTGGACACACACAGCATCCCAATCCCAATGCCTGCATAAGAAGACACAAGTATGAGTGTAAGAAAAAACCCCAGACACTATTATGTAAAAATGTGTAAAAAAAAAAGGTTTATGTTAAAATTTTTATCATATTCTCCCCTAATTGCAATATTCAGAATACGTTGGGTTGTACTGTAAAAAAATGAAAACATTTTTTTGTTCTTTAGCTTCAACATGCTAATGTGATTCTGGCATTTTAACTTCAACAAATTGTTTACCTTTGTAAAACCAACTCGAGTTTGATTTATTTTTGTTTCTTGTAATAAAAACATTCATGCTATTTGCTTTTTGAATTAAACACACATATATATGTACAGTATGCTGTATATAATATATATATATATATATTTTTTTTTTTTTTTACCCCTCCAGAGGGTCTTTTGTGGGCTCTAGTGTCCCTTATATGATAGTGGGCTGACAGGAAACAGGGAAGGAGAGGGGGGAAGACATGCGGCAAATGTCGTCGGGTCCAGGAGTCGAACCCGCGACGGCCGCGTCGAGGACTCAAGGCCTCCAAATATGGGTCGCGCTAACCACTACGCCACCACGGCACGCCCCTTAAACACATATATTGAACTTTTAAATTGCAGATGTATCAGGATTTTATCATTAGCATTAGCTACACCATGCATACGGTGTGATGGTGAGTCTATGTGAGTCAACAACTGGAAGCTTTCCTGGATTGAACAACTGGCTTGCTAATTGAAATTAAGTTGAACTGCATTTTTAGGTAGTGTTAACTACAGTTGCTCTCAGAAGTCTTCACACCTTTTACAAAAACATGTCATTTTGGCAAAGAAAATGAGATTGTGTTTAATCATTTCAAACTTTTCCCCTACAAATAATGTGACATTTTTCCGAAACAAGGAAAGGTGGAACTCAACTGAATAAGAGCGCACACAACTTTAAACAAAAACTTTTTGAGAACATCACTTTTTTTGTCACATTTAGTACTGAATGCTAGCCTGGCCCTTAGAATTTTGATTTTCCTCTCATGAAGTTATCTATTGTTACTCTAGGTGTTTGCTCGGTCTCAGTGATACTCAAACATATCATCTTCAGCTTTCTTGCAAACACCTAAACATTCAGAATACAGAAAGTTTTATCACATGTAGATCACAAGAAGGACTAGCTAGAAATTCATGAAGCTCTTTTAGGTGTTGCTGTTTTCCTCTTGGCAACCTCTGCCTAGTTTCAGTCTCGTTTTTTCATATTGGTTGTCGACTGCCTTCCTTGAGCCACGGCATATAAATAATGCACAGATTTTTTTGGTATTCTTCAGGTGACTCATACCTTTGTACAATAAGATCATTTTCACATTTTGTAACCTGTTTTAAGACCGAAGCTTTTGTTAAAAGATGAAAAAGAGGGAAAGAGGAAACTCCTGCTAGATCAGCTCATCTTTATTTCACATTCATCAGATTCGGCTCACAGTAATCGATTGGAGGTGCGAACACAAGTAGACTAAATGTTGAGACTGTAACTGTGATTTAATACAGCATGAATGGACACACTCATGCAAACAAATTATTGTACGTTTCTACACAGCAAAAACCTAAAATTGTAGTATACCTGAAATAAGACAAAACTAACTTATAAGTAACTTCTCAGCAAGATACAGTAGCTCATTTTAAGTAAATAATACATTAATATTGATAAAAAGTACTAGTTCCATTGGAAGATTTATTTCTCTTATCACATGGGGGAAAATGTCTTGTTATAAATTCAATAATTTACCAATGAAACTATCTTTTATCAATATTAAGAAATTATTTACGTAAAACGAGCTACTGTATCTTGCTGAAAATTTACCCATAAATTAGTGTATTTGAAAGAAGACAAAACTAAGATATTTGCACTAGAAACTAGACCAAAAATACTTGGTAAGATTTTGTATTTTGCAGTGTACTTTTTATGTTAAATATGACCAATGTTTTTCAGTTGAATTGTGTGTCACAAAAAAACCAAAAAACAGGCGTTTTAACGACGGTGTTTACACTTGTAAGAGTCACTGTGTAATTAGTGATGTGGTCAACTTAGTGACTCAGCAACTTGTATTGTGAACTTTTACACAACCTGAACCATAAATTAATTTTAAAAAAATAGTTGAACTGTGTTAGCTACTTTCATCCAGATCCAATATTTGTTTAAAATGAAATATGTTTCACTTTTGGCAACTAAAGCAGTCAGGAATGTTTAGCTTGAACTGCAAGACACATGAGCAATGAGGTGGCACGCTAACATGAGTCAGAAACCTGTAATTTTACCGGATTGTGCTGTTGGGTTGGAGCAACGTGACATGAAGCAAAACAGACAACATGGAGATTTCTGAAGAATTAATGCTGCAGTTCATGGTGAATTTGGAGACATTAAGTCTTTATAAATTATCACTGGTAAGGTGGGCATACTAACCAGCCAGAAAAACTGGATGAGGGAGGTTATTACCTTTAAGCAGAGGGCAGCATTTCCACACCATGATTGGGCCAGCTGAGCCATACTGGCCTAAACTCAGCTCCATGAGGAAGAGAGGAACTCCCGTCACAAACAGCATAATGAAATACGGGATGAGAAACACGCCTGTGAAGAAGGGAAACAGGCCAAGATGAGGAAAACCAAAGCTGGTAATGAATTTCTTTTTTTAAAATGACAGTAATATTCTGGGATTCTATACTGCTTGTGAAGGCAGATTTGATTATAAAACCATCAATTTTAGGAGACAGCTTCATAGAAAGACGCTAATCTTTTCTACAGTCAGTCAAGCTTCAACATGTCTAATCTCAGATGAGTGGATAGAAAACAGACTTCAAGTCTAGTGTGTAATCAAGGGAAAATACTATTTTTGCTCAGATGGTTTGTAAATGCTGTGAGACACTCGATTTTGCAGAGAATCTGCCAAATAAGCCAGCATGTTGAGGACCAAAGCCAACACCCATGGACTTATGCAAAGACAACCTCTAATCCAAATTAAAGCCGGGAACCATTAAGCACACATGCCTCGGTTTTAAAATCAGGATATGCAGCATGCTTAATGCTAGCTCACCTCCTCCATTGCGGTAACACAGGTACGGGAACCTCCACACGTTGCCCAGACCCACGCAGTAGCCGATACAGGACAGAAGGAACTCGTACTTCCCGCCCCACTGATCCCTTGGGATAATCGCAGCCGGAGCGGGAACGGGACTGGAGACTCGGGTATCAGACTGCTGCGGTGGGGTCGGTGTAATTGCTGGGTTGTAGCCATTTGGAGAAACAGTATGCCCATTCTAAAAGATATAAAATTAAATTGCACATTTAATGACATTAGTAGAAATACATTGCAATGGGGCGTGCTGTGGTGGCGCAGGGGGTTAGCACGCCCCATGTTTGGACGCGGACATCGCGGGTTCGACTCCCGGTCCCAACGACCTTTGCCGCATGTCTTCCCCCCTCTCCTCACCTGCCTACTGTTGAAAAAATATGAGCCACTAGCGCCGCAAAAACTCTTCGGAGAAAAAAATGGAAAAAAAAAAAATACATTCCAATGCGAGAAATCTTTGATTGTTACTGATAGCTAATCAATGTAAAGCTGTTCATAACTATAAGGAAATTTAGTGGATGTAATACTACAAGAATTACTTTACATTATTAACACCTCTTAACTCATATTTTGTTTGTGGTTTTGATTTAATACAGATAATTATCCAGTTCAGTCATAGACCAATTTAAATCCAATAAAATACATGTGATTGATTATTAAATTCTGTAGATAATGCCAATTGGTGAAAGTTTTCTTCTATCTAAGCAAGTTTGGGAAACTTAAGGACTGATTGAGTCCGTAAGCTTACAGCAATCTCGTCACACCGAGCAAGCATTTTGCAACAATAGAAAGGAGCAACTCCCTTTTAACAGAAAGAAAACTACACAGTTAATGGCAACAGTGATGTGATGCTATAAGAGGAAAAGCAGAGCGCATTTGTTGCAGCAGCAGTTCCTTTAATGCGTTTGTCCAGAAAAGAGACAAAGTCAAACAGAGCTGTGCACATCTATTCATAGAAATGTTCACATATTCAACTAGATGTATGTTTAGGCTTTGAGCTGACCATTTTAACACACACATATGTGTTTATTTAAACCATTTCATTGCATTGTTATTTACTCTTAATATAGAAATATCATTCACACTGTGAAGCATGGTAGTGGCAGAATAATGCCATTACCATGTTTCTACTCAGCAAGGAGAGAGAAGCTTGTGTTGATGGAAAGACGCCATTTCATTTCATTGCATTTCATTGGCTGTAGTGCTTTGTCCTTCTGGAAGGTGAATCTCTCCCCCAGTCTCAGGTCTTTACAGGGTTTCAGCAAGTGTATTATAAGCCTGGCGGGCCACCAGGATTGCTTATTTATTAAAGTCTTTTTAAAATGTTTGCATTTTTTAACACTTTGGTGTTCAGGTATTGACCTTCCAATATTTCACAAGTGATATTTCAAATTTCCTGTCAACTTTAAACATTTTTTTAACTCAAAAACACGACAGGCTGCTGGATGAATGACTGCCCCAGCGCCCAACCACTGGGTTTACAAGTTTTCTTTAACATATTTATTATTCACCAGCAGACATAAACACAACAAACATTATAGAGTGAGAAAAAGCACAAAAGGGGCATTGATCTACAAAATAATTAACCAGATAATAGAGCGAATAACAGCGATAGAAATCAAATAACCAAACAAAAACAAACAGGTAGTTTCTAACATGTTTTCTTTTAAGAAGATTGTCCTGAATTTTGATCTTGGTGTCTTTAAATCAACACCAGCTTCTCTCTCCTTGCTGACTGGAAACATGGTAATGGCATTATTCTGCCACTACCATGCTTCACAGTGAGAATGATATTTCTATATTAAGAGTAAATAAAAACGGTTGCTTTATTCAATAAACATTACGTCAGACATTTCAAATGGTATCGATACTTTTGAAAGACACTTTGAAGCTTAGATCTAAGAACACTTTGTTTAACATGTATCAGACGAAACTCAAAACCATAGAATTATAATGTACTGTTTAGTTCTTCCTACAAAAACAATCAACATCTAAACTACAGAGGAAGTTATGCCAGGTCACAAGGAGGAACTTTAATGGAGATAAGAGCAGAGCTTCTGCTTTATGTGCTGTCACACTATTTGTTCAGAGTTTAAAGATGAATTATTTATATGAGTTCAGTTTTATTGTTATAACATTTTATGTTCCAGTCTGAAAGGTGTCATCAATTACCTACTTCAAAAGTTTTACATACTTTAAAAAACCTGGTAAAGTATAGGAAATAGGAAGGCCTGAAATTGTATTGCAGACACAAATAAATTATATAAATAACTGTTACAAAAACATTTAGGAAGTGATCACCAAAACTATGCAGAGATAAGAAAGATTTACTATTATTATCTTCATCTGACAGAGCAGAAAATACAGCAAGTGGTTTTCTTTTCTTATTATTATTATCTTTAACTAATTAGAGATTTTAAATGATTATAACTGAATTCAAGAAGAAGTTTATAAGTCAAATGAGTTCACAACAAGCTGCACCTGGGAAGAAACTATTTTAGCTTACATTAGAGACGGAACAAAAGACGGTTTCCTTGGCGGATCACCTGTATCAGTGTGATTCTCAAACTATTCTTGAGAATAGTTTGTATGCATACATGTGTTGAGTGAGCAGGTCCATAGTTTTATCTCAGTTTTATCTCAGGCGCGTCCAGTACATCTGTACAAAAAGTATTGTCGACGGACAGGTTAGACCGCTTCATCTGATGACGGTGAAATTTAAAGCGGAAAAAAAAACCTTGTACATTTTACGCACTTATAGAGTGACGTCTTGGGAGCTCAAAACAAAACAAAAAATTAAGAAATTACAAAATAATAATAAAAAAAACCCAAAACAAAACAAAGCTCAGTTCTTACCTGCGCTGCCGCTGCTGTGCCTCCTCCGGCGGAGCCTCCGTCGGCTGCTCCTTTGCCGCTTTCGTCGTGCATTTCCACCCGGCAGAGGTGGCGCTTCACTGTCTAAATTCAACGTCGCTGCACCTCATTTTATGCAACAGACTGTAGGGACACTGAGCTGCCTAAGTATTTCGGCGGCCCTCAATGGAGTGGACCAGTCGGAGAGTCAGACCAGGCAGGTGGACATCAGCGGTGACGACGAGGAACCGAGTCCGGCGGAGGGTGAGGTGAGGGGCGGGGAGAGGAGAGGAGACGCAGGTGCTGCATCATGAAAGAGAAAACCTCCACCTACCACTTTAAAACGAGGCGGCGACTGTTTATAGGATGTGTACACAGTAACTAGGACAATTTGACGTAGAAACAAATGCAGAATGATGCTTTGAAGTTTTTTAAAGAACCAATCAGCGGCAACCAGCTTGTGGTAAATTCTGTGTGCTGTAAGTTTAAGCCATGCAAGCTGTTCGGGTCTTTTTTTATTATTGCAAAACCTATAGAAGTAATAATATATTTTTTTTTTCAAACTCACTCATTGGTTTTGGGCTACTTTCTGTAAAGAACATAATTAAACACATATAACGCCCGGAGCTGATACAACTTTGTGTATTTTCATGCTTCTTTCTCGGCTTGTTGTTTGTGCGTGTGCGTGCGTGCGCGCGTGTGTGTAGGTAAATGGAGGGAAGAGGTTGTTATAAAGTATGTGTCTTCTTCTTACTGCCGGAGGCATGTCTGCAAACTGTAGAAGGGTGGCACACTAAGATTGCAATTTCATCTAAAAGCCCTGCAGTCTTAGATTACAATGAACAGTGGGCTGAAACTTGAATAACTAAACTGTTTATCAACCCAAACAAAACACATGGACAAGTTTAGCATGCAAAAACTGTGCAGTAGATTTGTTTGTTACAGTGGCAGGGGACAGACTCATTTTTCTAGTTACGTGATTAGCCTGTTTAGCTTAGCATAGCCTAACTACAACTCTATTTTTAGCACCGTTATGCTAACTCTATTCAATTGATCAACATTATGGGTAAAATTTGTAGTAAAGGCTCAATTAAAAAATATAAAAATAAATTATTATAAAGCCTTGCAGGTACATTTAAAGACAAGGTATACAGCTGCTCTTCTGACTGATGAAAATGCTTTGCTCTAAAGCATTTTATTTTAAGTGCAACACGCATTTAACATTTTTATTGGTAAAAAAAAAAAAATGAAACAGAGCTCAAATAAAAGTAAAGTCAAACGGCAACTTCATCTTTTCTTTCTATAGAAAGGAGGAAATATTTGTCACCAGTCCTCACAGAGGAAAATATATTTGTCAGGTTTTTGAGAGTTATTGGCTCAGACCAAAACTCAGAAGTTTTTTTTACAAGTGTTTTTCTATCTCATGATGTCCACATAAAGAGAGACATGGTTAACACGTCAACAGACGTAGGTGTTAATCTTCAGAGCCATGGAAAAGCAGACCATTGTCTTCTGCGCCTTTACGACATACACATTTGTTTACGCACTGAGCCACGCCTGGGGCATTCAAAGGTTCAAAAGGCCTTCACCTTTTCACGCCTCCATCAACATATTATTCCTCCTACGTTCTGAGGATTTATGTGGTGGAATGAATATGTACTAAATTAAAGACCTTATGTCGCACATGTTTTTCTGCTGCTTTCATCTGTTATGTACGTGTACAAATGTATCATTTTCATGGCGCTACATTCATCTGGACTCTTTTCTTAACTTTTTCTTAGCTGGTGTTTAACCACAAAACCAAAGAAGGTTTTGCTCTTCACACTTTGTGAGTGAAGAAGAATCTTGAGTTTAACTTGGTAGTAAGGAAAGCTGTAAATAAGTCTGCTTATCCGCCTGTGGATAAAAACCACACCTCTCAGTCTGGCCTTTGTCAAATCAAACCAAGTCAAATGAATGTTTTGACCTTCTCAGCTCCCGTCACTGTCCACTGTAGGGTTCTGTTGTTTGTGGAGAGTCTCTGATGGTAGCACTTCATAATCTTATCGATGGTCTTTGGACAATCGAGGTCGTCAGGGATCAGAATGCAACAGGATATGTCACAAGAACCACAACAAGTTTAATACTTAACAGAGAGAAGACAACATAAAGATAAAGACATGGAACATGGTGATGTGTGTGACTGGCTATTTCTGCTGCCTAAATTTAGTGTCAATATGAGCCATGACAGTGTGATGCCGACTGGGTCGCTCTTTCTAAGTAGCTACCTGTGCTAATCCACTTAAGCTCGTGATGCTTCTCTAAATCCATCCAATCTGTTGAGTCCCTCATTTAACAACCTCACTCAATGAATCTGGGTCAATAGATGTGACTGCTGCTGTATGCGATGAACAAAACCAGCAGAATTTTCCATCTTTAAAGAGCTGTTTTAACGAGAGCAATTGAAGATTTTGTCAACGTTCCCAGATGGGAACTTGGAGCCACAAGGAGGTTTGAGGATTTTGCACAGAAAATGGAGCATCAAGACCACACGAAAAGCAGCTGGAGAGAATATTCGTGCAGTCAAACCCAGGCAGAGCTTGGTGCGACAGCGAACTGGCCTGCGATCAGTGGCGAGGTAAAAAGCAGCAATGCACAGCTGGACGAACAGGCGCATCTATACTGCAACTTCTGGACTGATTCTGAACCAGCAAGAGTCAAGAACTGGACCAGCAGATCATTTGCCATGGATGCTAGATTAAGACTTGATAGTCTGAAGTCTGGGTGTAATTCACCTCAACCCTGGGGTAACTTGGACAACTCTTTATACTACTATGACAGTGAAAAAGACCTCTGGAATGGCGGAGACGTAGAGGAAGAGCAGTCTGCTTTGGACGTGGTGGAGATCCTTGATATGGAGGAAAGCATAGGAGATGAAGAGAGCTGGTAGGTTCTGCTAGGATTGAGTTTCCTTGAGCAGACCTTGTGGTTATTTATGTATTTACACCAATCTTGTCTAAATTATAAACTTTAGAAGGCATGGTAAAAATGTTTGGTTTTACACTTCAGTGAAATTTGCAAAAGTTTCTTACATTTTGTCAAGTTACAACCACAAACATTCATTTACTTGTTTTAGACTCTTTTGGATTTTGTGCTAGAGTAGATGTGGGAGAAAACAAACACTCGGCATCACCCTGAACTCCCTGAGCAGAAAATGTCCGAGGCATATAAATAGATCACGTTTTCTTTCTCACAGGTTATATGAGCCTCCGAATAGGCCGTCGTTCGAAGAGAAGGAGTCTGCTCTCAGGTGGTGTCGACACGTTCTGGATAACCCCAGCCCCGAGATGGAGGCTGCCCGTCGTGGGCTGATGAACAAGCTGGATCCAAGTTAGAAATCAGCCTCACATACTTAGGATCTTACAAATGTTCATCTGTTTAAAAGAAATGTGGTATGGTCATTGGTTTGCTTTATTTCTACCATCGCCAGGATCAAGATATTACTTCTGCAGACATGCAGCAGTTTCCACTCATTCCCAGAGTGTCTCCTTGGGTTTCGCTCAGGACAAAACATCAGTCAACACATCATTCAATGACCCTGACAGCTTAGGTAAAATCTGCAGTTAAGCGCTGGCATATTCTCTTTAGACAATTTGCAGAAACGCAAAACTTTTTTACTCAGAGAAGCACTAAGCAATATGTCAAAAGGTCAAGTTTAGGATACAATGTGGGCGGGACTGCAACATGTTTCTTCCACAGCTATGGTGGTTCTACAGAAAATAGTCCAAAGGTGGTCTAGTTTTGCAAAAGAGTTGAACTATGATAATAATAAGATCGAGAACATCAATCACATTGGTATGACAGGTTACTGATCTACAGAAGCACATAGTTGGGTATATTATTTTCAAGATGAACACTAGTTAGGAGAACACATCAGAATTCTTTAAGAGTTCATATTACACTCTAAATAAATATGCAGAAAACCCTGCAGAATGATAAAGCAAACAAAAAAGACAAACTCTGTCCTGACAGAGAAAAGGCAAAAAGGAAGTAGACAGAAAACAAGGAAGTCGACCTACGCAAACTTCCAGTATGTCAAACATTTACTATGATATTGTGGAAATGGCGCAGTGGACTTTAATAAAAACTCCTCAACATGTTGTGTTAGCGGGATGTGAAGCATAACAAGGCAGAGATACCGTGCATTTCAAAAGATCAGACTTACCGCAGAGAGATGATGCAACATACGAGTCAGTGGTTTTGAAGCTTTTTATGAAAATGTCACGTAAAAAGTTAGAAAATACATGTCTATTTAACAGTAAGAACTCTAAATAACATTTTTGAAATGAATACGTTTCCTACGGCCTAGATCTGACACTTTAGCACAGTTATCACCAAAAGGTTTCCATTTCTTACTTTGCATAGATCATGCTAAGGTGACCCACCCTGATGACTTCATAACCACAGGCTACAGACTACAGGATATAACAGATGTCCACATAATGGCCAGAATACAGGAAGACAGTGAGTATAAGAACACAAGGGACCTGGTGGCATGTATTTCAGTTATCTTTCAGCTGGTAATCCATGATTTTTCTAGATTATTTTACCCTATGCGCCTAAACAAGGTCAGACTATAAGACTTGTTGCTCTCACTTTTCAGGTTTAAGACAGGACTATATTTCCATGCCTGCTGCAGCTGCCTTGAGGAGAAACTCAGACGCGTTTTCCTCATTTTTAAATACCGAGGCTGACCATGCTGGTGACTTCAGTTCCAGAAATAAAAACACTGCTCCAGACTCTGCCTGCAGGCCCGGTCTGACAGCTGCAGGCTCTTCCAGCTGCAAGTTACCAACGCCAACGGCTAAGCAGGGCGGCCAAAGCCCAAAACTGACCAAACTTCACCAGCAAGTAACCCAGTTCAAGCTGCTGAGGCTTGCCCAGAATAAAGGTACGGTACACACACTGACACAGTCATAACTAAATTGTACCACAATGCACAACTCATGCAGTTGGCTATGGAGAGATTTATTACAGATTTTAAACCATGTTTTCATATTGATCTGCAGAACTTTCTATTTTAGTTATGGTTAGGATTTTCTACTGCTTATTCTAGGGGTGAAAAGTGGTAGTAAATCTGATCCTTTCCTGTCTGCAGCATCGCCAGGCAGGATGAGGTCACCTCTGCAGACAAGCCTGCGCTCTCTCCAGGCTGTCAGGAACAGCAGAAGCTTAGAGGTTGATGTCAGCCAACCTGCTGGCCACAGCAACCACCATCCCCCAGGTTTCTATCATTCTACACTGTCAACAAACTGCAGAAATAATTTTGATCTTTTTCACGTCTCTTATTACATCTAACCACTTAACCCTGCGTCGCAGTTGTTCCATCTTCCACAACAGCGTCAAGCCGTGCCACATATCTGAACTCCAGCGACGTCGCCAGCTTGATGAGAGAATCCCCAGACAGAATAACGGCGGTGAAAAGACCGCAGAGGTCCCAGTCCCTCAGTCCCAGCAGGATTGCTCACCCTTCCAAGGGATACCCGTCTGTTCGTGGGCGAGTTTTTGCCTCGCCAGACAGGGTGTCCACTGCGGCCTGGGGCAGGCATGCCTCATCCATTCAAAGGTGAAAAATTTCACTGGGAAATCCCCATTAGACAAACTAATGAGGAAGAACACTAAAAGTGGCTTAAAAATGTATTTGTACTGTTTTAAACTTTATCACATTTGTCACACCGCAACTCCAAACCTCAATGTGTTTTATGTGACTAACACAAGGTAGTGCATAGCTGGGAAGTAGAAAGCAAGTGATGGTTTTTAAAAATAAAGATCTGTAAAGTGTGGTGTGCTTTTTTTTATCCCAACTGTTTACAGGACAGCTATTGATCCAATATCCTAAACTTTCACCCTCTCACAGAGGTTTGTTGATTCTCCAAGACATGGCCAACAGCCTAAGCTGAACAGAGAGTATTAATCAGAGAAGCAGCCAGGATGCTCATGGTAACCCATCAGTTTTTGTATGTCAGTGTGCGGGGTAGATCTATGGAATAGATTAAATTATGAACTCGAGCAAAGTACAAATATAAACCAACGTAAAAAATTGGAAAATATGGCAGGAAATCACAAGATGTTTTATTGTCTACCTGTGATAAAAGAATCCAGATAGACAATCTTCTCAAACAAATTGTGTGCAATTGCATAAAAGTTGGCATGATTGTCTTATTTTTTTGTTTCTAGTTTTTGTCTGTTCTGTTCAAATAATCTGTTAACAGGACAACCATAGGGTGTAAGCTCTGCAACTTAGGATAGGAAAGGTATTGCTGAAGAAAACTCAGACGAAGGCAACATTTGTTTGCCACAATGACATGTTGTATGTTGCTCAAGGTGAAATCATCATGTGGTTTCTTTAGATGAAGTTTCTGATTGGTCAAACTCTGAACGTAACATTACGCTTATTTGATAAACTTTGCTCATATGCTGAACCTGATAAGACACATAGACCTGACAAGCTATAATCTGCAACACGAGTGATTAAAATACAATCTACACAAATCTATTTGTGTAGATTGAAGGTTGGTATGAAAGTGGAAGTGCAGTGACACTTCTCTTCAGGGCGACTGACAACGGAACGGTCTGCTGTGAGAGGAATGATTGCAACAGGAAGTGTGCAATTTACCATCATCATGCCAAAGAAGAAGTCATACAAGTAAATAATGTGTGAAAGGAAGTGTCAGCAGCCGGAAACAGAGGCCAAGAGCAAGTTAGCATTTAAAGAGGATGTCCTTCAGATTTAGTCTACATGCTGCAGGTCAGAGGGAGAGGGATCTTTTTTTCTTTTTCATTGAAGCTTGTTGACTCACTTTTATTCATAAATAACATTTCTACCAGTCAGTTCCTTTAACTTCTATTTCAGTGGAGACAAATAGTAAGGATCACATTTGGCTTGTTCTTGAAGCGCCATCTGCTGTTCAAGGCCTGAATTGGAGAATCTATGGTTTTCTACAAATGATCTCCAAACGACACACTTACTTCAGCTGGACAAAACATCCATTAAGTAAATTTAAAAAGAACTGAAAAGAATTCTTTAGAGTTCCCAGAAAAACAAACAAAAAAAAAATTGTAGTTTTAGTTTGTTTTCATATAGTTCCAACCTTTTTTGTTGTTTTAAAGTAATCGAATACCTGGGACTTATCCGAGAAACTGGCTGTAGGTGAGAACATTTCATCAAATATTTCATCAAACAAACTTGTAACTAATGGGGAACTGAAGTTTTATTTTTGACAGCATTTGTAGACATTTTTATAGTTCTTCAGTATTCTTTTACTTTGATGGTAGCCTAGAAACAGCCAACAATTGTTGCATACTTAACTGAGTTAAAACAGTAAAAAAAAAAACAACTGAGCTCACACCTCCATGTTGGAATCCACCATGATGGATATTATTCAGTTTACATAAAAAGGAACAAGCTATAATTTACAATGCTCTGCTCTCGAAGTTTCCACAGTAGCGGCGATCACCATTTACAAAATGTTTGTACATACAGTATTTACCTGAGAAATCTGATTTCTCTGTTTTGAAATTGGAATTCCAACAATGTTGAAGTTGATAAAGTCCAGTCAGGAAAATGAAATTCGACTAATTATCAGAGTCCATGTCACTGTCTCCTCCGATGGATCGGAACTCCTCGCTGTCTTCGTCTTCGCTGAGCTGGGCTTGGGACAGGACAGCTGGGCCTCTTCTCCGCGCTTCATCTTCCTCGTCTTCCTCCTCCTCCTCGCTGATGCCGTACTCTTCGCCGTTTCCCATGCTGGACGGCTGCATTTGACTGCGACTCTCCGTCTCCTCGTAGCTGCCGTAGCTGAGAGAAACGAAAGGGAGAGCAAAACGCAAACATTTAAAATGACTTTCTTTTGTATGAAGCTTTCAAAAGTGAGAAATGTGAGAAAAGACATCTATTTATTGTTTTACCTGATGTTGCTGTCTTCCATGTGTTCATTACCAACCCCTTCATACGACATCATGCTCTCATCCTGCTCCATGCCCATGCGGGCCGTATCCTGAGCTCTCCGCGGAGGCGCGGGTCGGATATCCACCTCCCTCTCAGAGTCGCTGCCGCTTTCTGATAGCTGAATGCCTGCATGGAAAAGTAACACATCAACACACAAGCAGATAAACGCAACACATAAACACACAGGCAGATAAACGCAACACATAAACATACAAGCAGGGAAACGCAACACACAGGCAGGGAAACACAACAAATCAACACACAGGCAGGGAAACTTTAAGATCACAAATGAAATCCTAAATTTAAGATGCAACTGTAGAAAGGCAAAGAATATAAGCTGTGGGAAGAGTTAAAACACAGCGCCTTGCAAATATATTCAAATGCTAAGAAAAAGGACAATTACAAAAATATATTTATATCTCAAAAGTGTGGAGTGCATTGGATACTCCTTGATAAAATCCAGTCCAGTTCAAGTACTTTTGACAGAGTTTCTGATGAACTCACCAGAGAACGGGTTGTCCCCTTCTTCGTCGCTGGCATCATCCTCTCCATCAGACATGAGCAGATCCTGGTACAGCACACTGGACTGAGCCGGGTGGTTCGACCGCCCGTGTCCTCGCTCGTCATCGTCGTGCAGCCGCCTGCGAGGCGGCAGCAACATCTCTTCATCGTCTTCGTCCTCCAGATCTCCATCGGCGTCCTCTGCCTGGAAAGCAGACAAAGAAATGAAAGTGTAAAATATAAAATTAAGATTTCAAGAATAACAACACAACTAATGATTATATTAGCGACTGATTACGTTATTAATTATCCTGACAGCTGGACAAAAAAAAATTGGCGCATTCTGACGTTTTTTTTATTTTAAGATTTTTTTATATACAATATTAGAAATACATTGAAAGATGCTAATAGACAAATAATTTGGTTCTTTTTTTAATAAGAAAAACATCTTATTTTCTAGAAAATAACATAAGATGATTGATGATTTGTAGCAGAGGGTACGTCTGGAGCTAAAAAACATTTCAGCCCTTTCTGCTTGACTTAACATCAATACAGTATAGGAGCTGATCTGTGATTATTTTTTGGATTATTAATTAGATAGCAAAAGGTTCTTAAAAAGATTGACCTATTTTTATATTTTTGCAGAATTTGAAACAACTGAAGCTAAATCTATGCCACTTGAGAAGTTTTTGGTAGAACATAGTTACAGACAGATTTTTAAAAATCTTTCATGCAGAATATATATATATATATATATATATAGTACATTTTAGGCTTTTTTACACCTTTGAGTATGTTGTCCTTTCAGTAATTTGCCTTTTTTTTTAGTCTGTATACTCCACTTAAAATTAATCAACTACTAAATAAGTTTTGTTTCAACAAGATTAATCCCCATCTTTTCATTTTCACATATAAGTAATTGATGTTTCTTACAGGAGCAGGAGTCTTGGGTTTCCCATCATCTTCCTCCTCGAAGCCCTCGATGTCCACATCTGAGTCCTCCTCTCCTGGTCTCCTCATGTGCCGTCCCTGAGAGCCAGAATGAAACAAAAATAATCACAAACAGACCAGCTTTGCTGAAATGAAAGCATTTTATATTAAAAAAGGCTTTGTACTGGACAACTTTTTTGGCAAGTAGGTAAAATAAATTGCCCGATGCTCTGAGGAAAGTCTGAGGAGAGGTGGCATGTGTCTCCCTCCATACCTGCCCCCCTCTCTTCTCTGGAGCAACCAACAGAGGTCCCTCAGAGAAAAGGCTGCTGGGCTCTCTGGGTAGACTCCCTGAAGCCACGCTGTCAAACAGATCAGCAGGCTGGCCAACACCACACACAGTGGCATACACAAACAAAGAGAAAGGAAATGAAGGCAGGAGTGAAGCACAGGAAACACGTTGGAAAGTGGGGGAGGGAAAAAAAAAAGGAGACACTGTGGTGAAGAAACCAAATACAACGTCACAATCTGGAGGGGAGCGCTAGTAGAGCAAAGAAGTCAGAAAAAAAAAGGGCAGGAATAACAGTGAACGATGTAGCAAGGAATCTACTACATGTACAACTATGTACACTTCTATCCTCTATGCCGGCAACCTAACCGGGCTGCGGACGCGCTTACCTGCGGGGTGTACGGCCCGGGTGTCATTGGGTCCAGGCTCTCCAAGTCTGCTGCGTCCAGAGCTGCCTCCTTGGCTGTAGAGATGTCCTTCTCCAGCTGGGTCAGGTGCTCATCGTACTGAAAAGACATGAAACGTTATTTCAGTAAAACTTCCACCCTCTAGTGTCAACCATTTCGAGAAAACAAAAATGTCAGAGTTAAAATCAAATTTCAACTTCCTCTAAAGTGATACTTGTGTGACAAGAAAAACAAAAAAAAAAACAAAATCAAAAATGGGATTCAATCACATTGTACGTGACAAAAATGATTCCTTTTACTTAACAAAAAACAGAAAATACAGAAGAGAACTGGTGGATGGGTGAATAAAAAAGGATGGATTGATGTAAGACATGTTTCAATGGATAAATAAATGCACAGAAAAGACTTAAACACTAACATAGGGAATAAAGTTTTAGGGATCCGATATGTTTTCATTAAAATTCAGACTTTTCCAGACTGTATGGGAATCCTTACTGTTGTAAAGCTAATCCTCACTTCATTCACAATTCAACACAAAACCTGCAACTCTTGTGTTTGATCTTAAAAAGATCCCTAAAAGATATCACCACTGGTTTATACACAGAGATAATATGTATAACAAATAAAACATACCTCTGCTAAGGTTCCTTTGCACACATCTACAATCTCCAGGGCAGTCTTGGTGTACGGACTGTCTGGACCTGTTCAAAAGGCACATTCTGTTACATGTTGTTCTACACAAAGTCAAAAAAACCAAGAAAAAAAACAAACAAACAAGCACCATTGTATTTGATGCTGTTGGCGTGGATGAGACTGACATCTGAAAGGAATATTTCCCGATTCTGGTATTTATGCTTGGAGATGTTCTGCAGAGCGAAAAAAAAAAAAAGACAGTAGGATTTTAGCCGTCTCAGCCTGATTTCTTTATAATGTTGACACCTTTTTTTTAAATTACAGCCTTTTTGTTAGTGTCTCACCTTCCGGATAGTCTCCAGATCCATAGGATTTACAATAACCTTATAATAATCCGGCACAAACTTTTTATTGACAGGATGGTGAAACGGCCACGACTGTTGAAGGAAACAGTGAGAGAGCAGGGAACAAGTGAGAATCAATTCTATCACGGATCAAGCACTCTGTATATTGATTCTAGTAAGAAAGAGCAGAGCAGACTCACATCAAGAACCACCATCATTTTCTGAGTCACAATGTTGTCCAGGATGAAGGAAAACGCCACCTGGTCGTCATCATCCAGAAGGGGGTTGATCGCTTTCTCCAGCCTCACCAGCCGATCCTCTTTCTGCCGTCACAGGCAGAAATGTGATGGTTATGGCTGAAACTAATGATATTATAAAGATATTCTGGTTCTAACTCACCTCTTTCAGCTTAGCATCACACAGGTCAAGCATGGACTGCGCCACTTGTGTAATGGGATGTTTCGCTCCTGGTGGGAAAAAAAAAAACACAGATCAATCTCAGAACACTGACGGGAAAATTCGAAGGCACGTGAAGAGAGTTTTGAATCCAAAGTCACCGTTGTATGTGGCGCTGTTTTTGACGATGAGCTCCACGGCCTCCCGGAACTCCTCCCTCGACGGGTACATCCGCTTCCGCACGTTCTCCCTCAGCGTCTGCAGGTCCATGGGCCGATTGATTATCTTGTAGTAATCCTTGACGACCTTGGCGTTGACCGGTGTGTGGAAGGGGTACGTCTAGATTTAGAGAGAGGAATGGTTTTGATGAGCCTGGGCTGGGAGAAACCCAAACTAGAGCATGTTTCTGAGATCTTACGTTGGGGTGATCCCGCATATCGTTGATGATTCCCTCCAGCACCGATGACAGGGTGACCATGGGGTCGGTGCGTCTGCGGTGGATTGCCTTGTGTGGTTTCTGTTAAAAGAAAAGAAGAAAAACAGAGTCACAAAAACACGTCAGAGCATCTGATTACCAGGAAACTTAACTTTCAACAATATCCACATAGAGGCCAAAGGGTTTTGTCTGGCTCATAACAAGAAATCAAAACTTGTACAAACTTAGCCAGCCAGGACAGGCAAATTGAAGGCAGCTAATTAAAAATTTGTTTCAAAGGAAAATGATACGTACTAAACACAGTGTCTTTTTCTTTAACCAAAAAGCAAAAGTTTTTTGCTTTTTGGTTTGTTTTTTTATTTTAACCTCATAGTACACTGTGCACGTTCACAAATATCCCGCGATTACTTCAAAAGTAGACGTCAGTATATTTATCCTCGCGAAATAAACATCGCATGAACCATATATCATGTTTTGTCGAATGAGTAGAATGAAAATTTTTCATTGAGAAATTGATAAACTCCAAAAATACAAGATATGTTTTAACAGGACATTCCTGTTTAAAAATGGCTTATTTTTACAAAAATATTACTTCTTTTGATTGTTTAATCAACATATCGTATTTACATTATTCTTGAGCAGGTACAAAACTTTGGAATAAATATTTTTTTAAGTTAAAACAAAAAACAATAAAAAGAACTGTAGCTAACGGGAACTTTAAACTTGACAACTTCAACTCGGTGTGCAAAACGTTTTAACTCCACTGCTTTGGGGCCATTTTTGACCAAAACCTTTCTTTTAACTCGTCTACAGACTCATGGTCAAAAGTTTACAGTGACAGTTTTTCATAAACTTTACAATTTCGGTTTTTATAGAGCCTCTGTTGGCCTGAAGAGTGGTTAGATTGCAATTAGTAGCAAAGTTAATAAAAATTAGTTTAATCACATTTCGCACTGTGTTTCACTTGCATATTTTGTGGTCTTTTAACCCTTATACCTATTTGTGTATCACTTTCCTCTCTGGAAGTTAACCTTTAAATTATTTAGTTTTAATTTATTGATTTGATTCTTTTATAACAATGGGTTAGTTTTGGTCAGTCCTAGGTGTGGACTGAATGTTTGATAATCGTGCTCACATTGAGGTAATCACAATGGACGGCGCTGCCAACGCGTCTCTTCTTCTTTGGTGGTAGTTGCTGCTTGGGAAACTTGAGCACCAAAGACTTTCTGCGCACCTCATCGGCACTGTTAAAGAAGCAGCAGCAGCTCACATGTATCAAAGAGGATAAAACATAATATATAAAGCATATATATTATGAGAATAGATTAGAAATTAAATAAACAACGATCTGGTACCTTTCAATGAGCTGCTTGCCCAGTACAATCTTAGTGCCCTCCACCTTGATGAGTTCCTCGTTGTCGTTGTGGATCACAGTCTTTTCCAGCTCCTCCTCCTGCTCTTCCGTCATGGCGACCGGGTTGGAGGGTGGGGCGTTGGTTTGGTAGTACAGCGGGCAGAATTTGTTGGTTCTCATGTGTCCAATGGCTCCACACGCGCCGCACTTCAGCTAGAAAAAAACCCAGAAGCAAACATTAAGGAACACGATAATAATCTACGTGATCAGTATATGCTACAAATTTAAACTATATAAACTCAAAGTGAGCTTGTAAAAGGGAAAGAAAATGTCTATAAAACTGAGTCAGCAAGCTTACTTTTACCTTGAGGTCTGGTCTCTCCTTGACCTTCTTGGACTTCTTCTCCGGAGGTCCTTTGATCTTGTCTTTCTCTTGGTTTCTCTTCAGCCTCCTGAGCTGCTCTTGAATACGCCGGCGCTCCTTCCTCATCTCCTCTCTGTGCTGCTCATCGAAGAGGGCAAACTTTCGTCTGAAACAACACACCCGCAAAACAAAGACACAATGAAGGTGTGAGGGATCCATCTCCTCCTAAACGGACCTAAAACTCTGGGATCGAAAGCCAAAACTCACATGAACTCATCGTCCTTGGTGGTTCTGATCCGGGTGTAGGCGTCGATGACGGACGCTTTACGAACCGTCTCGCAGCGCACGTATTCTTTGCCGTCCTCGTCCCTGAAGGTGCGATAGATTTTGAGTCGTCGCCCCGTAGCCGACGAGTTCAGGCTGGTGACGGAGGACGTGTCGTCGTCTTTGTGGGAGCTGGTGGACAAGGCACTGGCTATAAAGGGAAGGATGGTCACATGAGAAGGTGGAGACACGCGTTTCAGCAGGTAGAACGTGTTCTTGTACAGCTGAAACGCTCGTTTGCTTACACAAGCCTTTGCGGCGCTCCTTGCGTCCCTTGTTGTCACGATCGCTCTCCTCGCCCATCAGCATCCTCTGCAGTTCCTTCCTTTCCTGCTCCTCCCTCTCGCGGGAAAGCTGTGAGCTGGTCTTCTTATTCTGCAGCATGTTCTCAATGTTCTTACCCATCTCCTCAAAGTCGCTATCTTCAGCTGAACTGCTGTCTGTGTCTGTGGACAACACCTCTGTGGACTCCAACACTCTGCCATCGAGGGGTGAAAATAATAATAATAATAATAATAAAAAGAAAACTAAAAACTTGCACAGGGTGATTTCAGGGTAATAAATATGATGCTACGAAATAAGCCCCACTTGTTCTGCAAGTCAAAGATCCTCTGACACTCCTCCTTGTAGCGCTCCTGGTGTTCGGCGACAGAGAAGCGAGAGCCTCGAGCGAACTTGCTCATCGGGCCTTCGCCTGAACGTGCCTGCTCCGTGGACATGGTCCTCACCACGTCAATAACCTCCCAACGGGAAAGCTTCTTGATCTGACACAAGAGCAACAAAAAGGACTGCTGAAAAATGGAGCAAAAATACCATTCCCAGAGAAAACAGCATGGTGGCAGCATCATGATGAATAGTTGTATAAAGCTGAATATGGCATTCAGCAGTTCCAGTTCTGTATGAGTAACTGTATGTTTTGAGTAAATACCTGCCAACAAACCAGACATTATTTGGTTTTTACCTCTTCCTCTGGCACACCAAATTTGCGAAGGAGCTGCTTGGCGTTCTTCAGAGAGAGTCTCCTCAGGTCAGCGTCCGTTCCGGTCACAGTCTTTTTTACAGGCTGTGGCTCTTTGTCATCCTGATGAAAAACAAAGACAAATATATGGAAAAAAAGGCAGAAAACCTGGAAAAAATGATACCAGGATGACAGGAATCTACTTCAGAAAACGGACTTTTTGTTGAGTGGGCTTGTTCGGCACTTTCACATATGAGAAACCTTCTCCACAGCCAGTGGGATCTGCCACTCCCGTGACCTCCAACAGACACTTCCCCTTCATGGCGGAGATGAAGGCTCTGGTTGTGTTCCACGGTGCCGTCCGGACCTGCGGTCCATGACACAGAGTTAGTGCGAAAACGACGCTTTGCTTCCTCTCGTCTCAAACATTGTTCACGTCATCAAGCACCTCGTCATCGATCTTCATTTGAAAATCCTCTTCGTTCTCCTCTTCTGGAGCAAAGAAAGACTTCTCACCATACCCAGCATCCTGCAATGGATGGAAAACACAAAGTTAAACACAATATAACATTTGCTTTTGTTCGGTTTTATTTTTTTCCCCCCAAGATGAGATAACCATTATTACCTTAAGCCTCTGCTCCGCAACCAGCATGCTGTAGTAAGCGCAGCACTGCTCTGGAGAAACCATGGCTCTGATTTCTTCTTCAGTGGGCAACCTGAAGTCAGGCTTCAGCACCCACCAGTTTGAGTCCATTCCTGACACGAAGACAAGACACTTGGAGTTTTCCTGTACTGGTAATGTTCCCCTGATCTCAGGACACAGTGTTATAGGCAAAGACAAATCTCACAATCTTTTCACTAGCTTTCCAACTAAATTCCAGACTTGTCTCCACTTCTAGGCCTTCTAGAGCTCTCAGTCCATTATCTCGGTCAATTTTTAAAGTATAAATGACGGTACGCTATGAATATACGACAGATATCTCCAGATATCAAGATTTTGAAAAAAAAAAAAAAAAAAAAAAAACAAGCAAAAAAAACACACAACACAACTAGAAAGAGATGAAAAGACAGCCAAATGAACAGCTAAGTAAAAACAATCCCTGTCTCTTGCTACCATTTCTGATCAACACTAGAAGCCATGTGTGAACGTCTAAAGCTTTTCCTCCCAAATTCAGTCCGTGTGTGTGTGCGCGTGTGTGTGTTACCTGTACGCTTGAAGTCAGCGCAGAGCTTGAGCCGCTTCCTGATGCTGCTCTCTGAGTGTGAGGGAAAAGCTTTCTTTATATCCTCCATGCGGATTCTCCGAGGACGGTCTTTGCTCTTCCAGAACAAGCGGTAAATGAAAACCTGCAGGGAGCGCAGATGACCTTTAGCAACATAAAGAGGTGAGGTCAATGCGCCGCGACGAGATGAATGCACCAACCTGCAGGAAGTCTCTGATGTGAGTATTGGCACGTTTAGAATTTGGACCAGGAACCTCAAACAACGGGCACTCCTGACCGACGACAAAAATGTCCACGAGCTCCCTGATGTAGTAGCCGTGTCGAGTTCGTATGACGAGAAAATCCGTCTCTGGCATCTTGTGCAGGTAGATTGGAGCACGGAAGAGGTTGTTTTCAAACGCCTTTAGGAAAACGAGAAAATCACCGTGTGCCAGAGGTCAGAGAGATTTTATCTAATTGTTTATATATAATCAAAAACGTGGGGATGCAGACCTGAAGAAGCTGACCAGGATGAAGAGAACCAAGGAAAGGGGAGGTATGGCAATAAACTGTTTCTCCATATTTACAGTCAGGCGCTCCTGGATCCTTTCCGGGTTTCTGCAGGACACAGGAATGTTGCATTTACAAACACATTTATACAATGACCAAGTACGAACGGACGTAAAGTCACAGCTGAAAACAAAGAAACTACTCACCCTTTTGTAGTAGTTTTTGATCTTGCTCGCCATGCCAACCTGCATGATGAGAGGTGGGTATTCCTCGCTGTACTCCGCCAGGATCAGATCCCCGTCTTTACCGGTCAAGTCCTGCGGCGTTCGCATGAAGAACATGTCTCCGCCGCCTGCCGCCTGCCGCTCCTGCTCTCGCATCTATTCCCCAACGCACAGTATATGCATCGTGTTGTTAACAAAAAGAAAAACAACAGCTAACACAACACAGCCTCGTTGTATAAGTCCCTGCAGAAGACAGTGAGGGGGAGCTGCTGAATTGTATTTCTCTCTGGTTTGTGTTTTTATTCATTCCTGTTCCATCTGTGTTTACTAATCTGCTGAATGATCCCAGAGACCTGCCGACTCACAGAGGTGTAATAATAAATTAGCTTCATGTAAGACAAAAGGATAAATTCGCGTTTGTCTTAAGCGGGGCTTTCTTTACCTTGGCTTTCTTCTTGATGTGTTTGAGCAGCGGCTGAACAGCGTGCGGACCCGGCTGCGCTAAAGCTCCAAAAGAGTATTTCTTCAGGGTCGGTCGATGGAACTGCCGAAGCTTCATTGGACCCATGTGAGTGGGGAAGAAGGGCTGCCTCAGCTCAAGTGCTGGAATGGAGTGCTGTGCAGGACAGAGAAAGAACTCATAAAAAAAAAGAAACAAACAAAGAAAGATTTGGCAACATATGGTATAAACCCATTTGATCCGTCTGGTCTCTGTTAGCTACCTGAATAATGTTGCCACCAAACGTTCCTCTCAGGCCTTGCTGTTTGGGATAGTAGAACTCATCGTTGGAGAGGTTCCAGGGATCTTTAACTTCAGGTTGGGACATGTTCTGTGATTTAAAAAAATCTTTAAAAAATGTCATGTTACAACTACAAATGTTCTTTTTTTTTCTTAACAAAACTTTAACAAAAGTCTGAACAGAAAAAAAAAAAGAACACAACATGCATATAGCTCAGGTGAATGCTATGTCCTGTTGGTCCTGCTAATAGAAGCCGCATCCACTGATGATCTTCAGTGATCCATAAAGAAGGCTAAGTTGTGTGTTTATATCTTAATGATAATAAGATATAAAAAATAGCATTTTGCATATAAGCCAAAGCGTTTTTTTTATTTATTATTATTTTAATTTTTATCATTGAGCACCTTCTCCTACATGACATGTAAAAACAACAAACATGACTTCTTCTTGCTATTCCTCCACAGAGATCAGATTTATTTAGTGCTGACTGAGCCAGGGATCTCTGTAGCTCCTTCAGAGTTTCATAATTTTCTTTCAATTTGAATTAAATTACGCACAGCTTGTCTATTCACTGAATAGGCAACTTCTGAGGGCAATTAATTACACTGGAATTTAGCGTAAAAAGGAGATAAATGGAAATAAACTCAACACTTTTCAGATGTTTATAAAAGATATTGAAAACCATGTACTTGTTCCATTCTGGTTCATAAAAGTCCCCAAAACTATAAGGAAGTTTGATGTGACGTCACATGAAGTGTGAAAAAACGTATTCAGTATAAATATGTCATCTTCCACAAGCAGGTCCAAATTAACACAGCATAGAAAAAAGCCAGCTAATGCTCACTTATAGGGTTAACTACTGTTTTTCCTTAAATCCAACACTGATAACCATGAATATGTATAGTCCCATCTGTTCTGAAAATATGTTGTATGGCAAATAAAGTCATTGAAGGTTGTAGAATTTCTGTCTGCTTTGATGGACTGATATACCTGTTGTGGCTCGTCTTTAATCACGCCGGTCTTCCCCAACAGAATCCGACTCTTCTTGATTGCCGTCTCCTTCTTATTCTCCTTTGACGGCGAATGAGACGTTGCCTCCTCCTTTTCATCGGGAATTTCTAGAAGACACAGGAGCTCAGTAAATATCCAGCTGAAGTTAAACATGTTTCACAGAAATTGAGATCGGTGAGGTTACGGTTTCTAATTCACCTAGTATTATATTCTCATCATTGGGATCCAGTGTAAGGACCGGCGGCATGAGAAAGTGATCCATCTCCTGGTCGTTCCAGATGATGTTGTCTTCCCAGCGGCCGTACACCAGCTCCTCATTGTCAATGGGGAAAATGGAAAACCACGAACAGTCTTCTTCTAGAGAGGCTGCAAAGAAACAAAAATAAACAATAAACATTAAAGTGGAAACTATTTGACAAAATAACTGTGCAGAGAAAACTAAAAGAACACCTTGATTGTCGTGGCTGCTTTTTTCCCGCTTCGAGCCAGAGATCGAGGAAGCTTTTGGAATAGGCAGAGGTATCGGTGGGACCAGCTGGGAATTGCTTCGGGTCAGACCTGAAGGATCATAAAGTTTATGCTTTTATTCCCTTTTCATGGAACCTGGTGTTGAGAGATTTGCAGCAACAAAGCTACTTTTTTGTAACATTACGAGGTTTATTTGTGCATATTATCCAGGCGTCAACTCGCACCCTGCTGGGCATTATAAGCGTTAGCATTTCGGGTCATGCTGGAGGGGAGCCATCCTGCCAAGCTGGCTCTCTGAGTCTTGGTTCCCTTGTGTTTTACATCTTCTCCGTTCCAGATGATATCGTCCTCCCACTGGAGCTGAGTGACCATTAGGAAAAGTTCGTTCTCCAGAATTCGCCTCACTTTATCTCCATCGCCACCATCGTCATCTACATCCATGTTGTCGTCTTCCTTCAGAACCTGAAGAAATATAAAATGGAGAGTCACCACTAGTCGAATAAATGTAATCCTCGTCTGTGGAAACAAACCTCTTCAGGAGGTTCTGTTACTTCTTTGGGCATATCTTGCTCTTCAGCCTCATTGGGCTGATCTTCTTTGAGTTTGAACCCGTAGTTGAAGTTGCTTCCGTCCTCAGGTACTCCCAGCATGTCGTACCAGAGCTGGGCCGGACCGTATCTCCATTCTGCTACTCTAGGTCGAGACTCTGTCTCTTTGTCCGCGTCCCCGGATGTCTGCGAGAACTTTGATTCCACTGGAGCCATCATGGTTATCTAACAGCGCGTAGAAAACATGTGAAAAACATGTTTTAAACTAGAAAGAAGTGACAAATCACAGTGAAATGGATCTTTCTTTATTTTTCAATGAGTGTGCATCTTTCTGCTGGATCTGACTTAATGTGGCAAATCAAAAACAACTGATGCAATTGGAATTTAAAACAAGTTAAGAATAATTCTTAGACAGTTTAATTCTGATTTTTATCCTTTAAGATACAAAATAACTCTGGAAACATAAAAAAAAATTTTTTCAATCCTTAAAATAACTTTAAAACTCATAAAAGCATTCGAAAACTAAGAATAAACTACAAGACCTTGTAAATCGAAAGCTTTACCTCATCGTCAGAGAGACACTGTTCTGGGGGTGGAGGGAGTGCGTACTCATAAATCCATCCAGACTTTTTCTCCTGACTTGGTTCTGAGGTGTCTTCCTCTGGCGGAGGAGTCCCCGGCTGAGGGTCTCTGTGTTTCCGCTTCTTCTTCCTGCGGGCACTCCTCCAAACTGAAGGCATGTTCTTACCAGGACCGAACAGCCGTAAAAACCTAAGAACCTGACAAAAATAAAAAAATAAAAAAACCTCTTAGACTACGTGTTTCATTTCAATTTAGTTAAAAAATGACTCTCAAACAGCATCAGATTTATTTTATGTTTGAAAAACGGATTTACCTTGCCGGGCTTAAACTCTGGAAAGAGCTGTGTGACACTTGGTAACGCCTTGGCAGCATCCTTCTGCATGATCCCCGCAAGAGGAAGGGTGAGACTGTCCGGAGGCCCTAGAACTCCTGAACCCTGGCAGGGCCGTTCCGTCTCCGACTCAGAGTCTGAAGAGCTGCTGAAATCTACCTTATCGGCAGTGGAGGATGGTGCAATAATGGAGGGCAAGATGATGCCATCGCCCTCTTCCCCAACTGCCAATACAGAGGAAAATTAAAGTTGGAGTAAAGTAGTAATCCAACTTTAATACAAGCACAAGTTGTTGTTTGTTTTTTTTACAGACAGCCCTTAAAAATATATTTTATAATTTCTTTTTACCATTTGTACCGGCGGGCGATTCTTCTTTCTTAGCTGGAGTAGGAAGACTAGGCGGTGGTGGAGGAGGCATAAGCTTTGAGTCAATATCCTCACAGTCGGCATCATAATCATCCTCATCATCTAGGAGGAAGGAATTTAAAGACGCGGTAACACACCAAAAAATAGAGAGTAAAAGATAAGGTTAAGAAAACAAACAATAAGGGTATCGTACCGCCGCAACAACTAACAAAGTAAAATCGCTTTTCATATTTTAACCTTGGTATATTATAAGGAAATTTGGTTTTTGATGCCAATAAATGACATGTCAGAGCAGAATGTCTGTTGAAACACAATCCTAAATCAAGATTTAGGATTAACTTATAACATATTTTACAAGTTAAATACTGCAGAATAGGGTGTAACTTAAGAGTTTTCATGAGGTGATATGCAATTACATTAAATTACATGGGATCTGAGCACAGCTGTGATTACTTATCTCCATAATTCCACAACAATCTGTGATGACAGAAAAAATAACAACCATTGAGCATAGCGTTGTGACACTGTTTGTTTACAGGCAGAAAATAGAAATAGAATCTAAGGGTACAAAAATGGAGCTGAAACTGATACGATTGAGGCTTAAGATAATCACCTGTTTTCCTGCTGGGCTGCAAAGACCCCATTGCCTGGTGGTACTTTTTAGTCTCATCCTCAGCAACCTCACTGATGTCAGAGTAGTCCACTGCATCGTCTGTGCTTTTCACCCAACCTGCAATAGGAGATACAAAAATATATGGTCAATATATCACATCTGGTTGCTGGTCATAGTCTTGCCAAGCGCTACCATCATTCATACTCACCCTCTGAATCCACGCTTACAGATTCTCTGTTTTCCTCCTTATTCTCGCTCTCATTGGCCGTGATCTCGGTGATGAGAGAGCCCAGACCCAACGTCCCCAAACCAGCAAGATGCTTCTTGGACTCCTGGAGCATGACAATAAGCAAATCAGAGACAAATATTCCCTAAAAACTGGCAATATACTCACGTACAGAGTATAATATTGTAACAAAAAGTCTTGAAAAGGCTCACATTGTCCAGAACACTGTCTCCCTCTAACTGGCCATCTTCATTGATGTTTCCAAACAGGAAGCCAGTGAGGGAAAAGGGTCGGTCTTGGTCTTCATCGCTGTCTGAATCAGACATCCTGCAATAAGAATAAATTACATTATAAACACGCTATTCATCCTCAAACTCTGTCAGGTACACAGCTAAACCGAAGGAACGTAAGCTATGCAACAATGACTATGTTTTACACGTTAGTGTTCAAGTTACAAGACCGGTACTGTATTTAGTGAAGGGAATTATGTTGTACTTACCTTCTCTGGTTCTTCTTGAGACTGTGTATGTTTTGTTTTGGTATTTTCACTGCATGCTAACACAGGCAGCTAAGCGCTAAAAGGTTTAGCTAACGACGGTTAAACTCAAAAAGCTGCAATACGTAAGCTAAAAGCTATGTTACTATGCATGTTTCCCTCCGTGCCTAGGTTAAATTGGCCAGGCTATGATAAATAATGTTAATGTATTTAACAAAACCGCGACACAACCCGATTAGATACGAAGTTTTGTTTTTATTTGTGCAACACAGTGAAGCTATCCGTAAACGAGCGGAAACCCCACCGCGACCCGGAAGAACAGCGTGACGCGTTTACGGGCTACTCGGAAATTTGTTGAAACTTCTGTTGAAATTTCTGTTGAAACACAAAGAGTAAAATACTGAAGTAAAGAATATGATCAATAAAGTAAAAATAAATAAATAAATAAAAATGTTTGATGGACTCGACCCATTTCGCCTGTCAGAAATTGTGTATTTGAGTCTGGTTTGTGGGCCATTTTGGTATGTGACGTCCACCCCAAAGCAGCTTCTTTTTCGTTCTCATGCCACTTTGCAACTAGGTTGATGGTATTCCTGGAGACATTGTCCATTTGTGGCCAAATTTTAATCTTCTGCAATCAGTCTTACGTTGATTTTCGAGAAATGGCTTCTGCCTCTCTGAGTGGCCTTACAGCCCGTGTCGGTGGAGGACTAGCTCAGTGACAGAGATGTTCATCTCTGGGTCACGGAACACGTCTCCTTCCCAAATGATATCACATATTTGTCATGTCGTATGTGAAGCATGGTTAACAGAGTTTTTAGAGGTTTTGAGTAATGTCACCAAAAATCCTTCAACCTAATTTGTTTTACATACATTTTAGTGGTGCAAATATCTGTACACCTCTAAATCGTTTGAAATGCCAGGTATATTTGTACAAATCATTAAAAAAAACGACTGTTATATATCCATCTGTCATTGGATAGCTTCATATTAGCTATGAAGTTAGACAGCTAATATGAAGTTAGCTAGCTAATGGTCAAGAAAACAAGCACACAGCAACAGTTTAGCCAGTTTAATAGTTTTAAACACTTGAGTTTTGAAAAAAAGTACAAAAGTGATCCTGAACGCCACAGTATGAAACCAACCCAGTAATGTAGGGTGATAGGTGTGTTCCTTTAAAAAGCATTTTCTACAGACAAGTGTATTTCAACTGGCCATACTATACACATAATGTACTCACTAAAACAGATAGAAGCAATGGTTTAAATACAATGGCTGAGCCCAGAAATACATTTAAAAGTTATCCTTAAAAAAACGTAATTAAAAGAAGGAGGAGAAAGAAGTCTCGCCACAACATCATTCTGGTCTCTGGCAGTAAAATCATGCAGTGTACAACCGTTCCAGTACAGAGGACCAGTAAAGCACTACAGCTGTCACACAGTGAGAAAATGGGAGGCCAAAAGGCCTCAGACAGCCATTCAGAGTGCTCACTGGTTGTTTTTCTTAATCGGTCCAGGGATTTCTCTGCTGTTTGATGGTAGCCCAGTCGGCATTTGCATACATTGTAAAGTTTCACATAATTTCTGTTAATGAGAGCTCATCTTGCATCCACTTAGAAAAATATAACTGATGATTGCTATTGAAGAAACCCCCAGAATGTGGGCTATTGTCCCAGTATGGTGTGAGGAAATAATAATAAAAAAACCGCTAAGAAATACAGCTGAATAAATAAATGCATGACATCCATAAAATCAGTCACCAGAATGCTCTCCACATTAGCACACCAAGCTTGCTTTGTTTTGGCCCGACAGTGTTAGAAACAAGGGCTTCATCCTCCACGCCATCTAAAGTTGAAGCCCTCGAGGCAATTTTGCCACGACACACCTAAAATACGCTGCTTTTTAGAGGTTGGTTTCTTGAATGTAACAGCTGGTTTCCTTTTACAGCATGGCTTCTGGCTTCAGCATCGTCGGAAGCAATCAAGTAGATGGCAATGAGGAAACACAGGAGGGAGACTCTCACAGTGTTACGAGAATGAAGCCGCTCTTCGTCGTTAGCCGCTGACCGGCCTATTGTTAGGGCAACAGCAGTGAGCTTCCAGTCCGGTCAAACTTTTTGCCCTTTGAGAGGGCGGCCACTTGTTTCATCAGCTCCCTGTTCTTGGACTGTGGAAAGACACAAACAGTGAAATCAGAGTGGATATATTTCTCTCCACTTCTCAATAACCAAACATAATGGCCATTTCTAAGATATGATGTGCAAATTCAATTACAAGAACAAACTGATAATTGGTCTCCTCATTGTATTCATAAAAGATGTAACCACATACTGTCAACAATAATTTAACGATGTATCGCAACACATATACAAGTCGGTGCTGATAAAGACACAAATAAAGTAGTAACAACTATAGGCTATTTTTCCATTCATTTCCTTTCCATAAATCTGTCAAAGTTTGGGAATCTGGATAATTTTCTACTTCCTTAGTGTTTTGCTGAATTTAATTCTACCTCCATCAAGAAGCTAAACTTTTTTTGCGTTTTGTCTGGTAAAATTTTAATGGAAAATTAAAACCTGATCACTGCGTCCAACCCTAACAACATTTGAATTTTCAGGTTGTATTAAATAATGCAATGTAATAGTTAGTGACAGTAATAAGACTTATATTATCCTTTTGATATCGAAATGAGAAGCATTTCAAACTACATTTCTTCACCTCTTCCTCCCCTCCAAGTCTGATTTAGTGTAAACATCACTCCCTCACAAGAAAAAAATGTTTCTTTATAAAAACTAATAAAGTATCGTTGAACTTTTGAACTGTTAATGCCTATATTCTATGATAAAATGACAAAAAACAAAGCAAAAGTTAGACAAATGGCAAAGTGTGAGCATAAAGGGCAACACAATGTTGAAAATGTGAACCCCTTTGTTGCACATGTGGATTTGAGATGCAAAGCTTAAAAATCTTGTACAACAGCAAGTTGATAACTGTACTGAGATCTGAGTTCAGTTCCTAAAAACCATGTTCCAAGTTTTCTTGAAACATGTATAGCCTTGAAGCTTCCCAAAACCTAGCTAGGATACGCTAAAAATAACCAAAACAACAGCTTAAGATCAAACCATTTCAGAGCACGGTCGTACACCAACTACCCCACCTGCTGTTGCTCCATGGCCTCTTTGTGTGATTTCTCCATTTGGTTCATCTTAACTCTCATATTTGACTCCTGGTACTGAAAGTCTGCTTTAAGCTCTGTGAGCTACAGGGAAAAAATGCAACATTTAATTAGCAGATTAAAAAAAAGGAAAAAAAAGCAGAAACTCAGAGCTTTGATTGAATAATTAGTGCTGGAGTTCATCTATGGAAGACGACTCGCCTTTCGATCCTTCTCCAGAATGGTCTGATCCCTCTGCTGAAGAAGCCTCTTTAGTGACATAACTTCCTCTTTCAGCTGGCTGATGAGAATGAAGTTGTCTGTTCCACCAGAGTCCATGGACTGGGTGATTGAACTACTGTTGGGATGAACAAGCAAACAAATAATGAAGAAAAAAAAAAAAGCTCCTGAACATGTGAGACAAATATAATGCAGCTATAAAGTTGAGCTTAAGTGACACGCCGGGGCTACCTGTCCCCATTGGATGGCTTCAGCTCCAGTTTTGGTTTCTTCTTTGGAGTCTCCTTCTGGATTGAAGACGATTTATGGCTGCAAAAGCAAAGCAAAGAGGAAAACTGAACTGTGAATATTTAAACATAATTTTAATCGCTGTTGTGCAACTTAACGAACTTGAAGTTGCTGTACCTCTGCTTCCACAGTCCAGGCTCCTGCTCAGGACTCAAGCTCCCACTCAGTCTGTGAAAGATGGGTAAACTTAGCAAATTGTACTTCATGGTATAAACTTTTTACTCCAACTATAGTAAAAGAATGATTTTCAGACAAGAATACTGACGATGGCTGAAAGTTAGCCATTTTCAGTACTGGTGAGATGTCTTAAAGTGAAGCACAGATATGTAAAAAACGATGTAAAAGAAAAACTTTCTGCCATTAATTCAGGTTGAAAGTGAAGTAAAAAATAAAAATGTAAAGCAGATAACAGGACGTCTCTACAGCAAAGGTGCTCTACTTTTTCATTTGAAGTTTTCAACATCTGCCATGAAGACATGCCGATTTTGGAAATGCATCATAGTTAAGGTAAAGATCTACATTCTCTAGCAAATACACACAGGGATTGGAAGGCTAGCCACGCTAATCGCTAACGTAATATCAATTACTGCCTTATAGTTTTGATTTTGTCTCATCGTGTTTTGTCATCTGTGTACTCATCGTGTTTATTTTAAAATACTGGTAAATCTGTTTTCAAGTCCACACTCTCTCAAACAAGTGGTGCAACATCGACTCTGGTCTTGATAATTACTGAAGAAAGACCAGAAAATACTTTTTTTTAATGCTATTCTTATTTTTTCCTATGTTTCCATTCTTGGGGAGAAATCAGAATCACACACAATCGAAATCTTGCAGGTAAAAACATGTACGAGAACTGGACACAAAGTTCAGATTGGTGAATCTCTACTGACTAGAAGTGACAACCTGTGGCAGACATACTTGTGGTGGGAGCCGCTGTGTCTGTGCTGGTGGTGGTGATGATGATGGTGATGCGATCTGGAGTGGTGGTCTTTCTCATTCAGGGATGAGGAGTTGGAGGAGCTGAAGCCTTTCCTCTGTTCTTTAGTCTTCTGCAGGACGCGGCGGTAGGACAGAGTGCAGAGCCAGCACAGCAGCTTGCCGTCCACCTGTAGCACAAGCAAGAGAGAGTAGGTGGTGAGACTCCGCCCATAACGTACGTGCCGCAAACTCAGACTGGACATCGCTCTAGTTTTCACCTTTCTTCTGCCTTCCTCCTTGCGGTCGAAAGCGCACTGCTGCTTGCACTGTTCGCAGGTCTGTGGGGGTCCATATTTCTTCTCCGAGTTAGTACACCGCTGGCATTTTGTCCCGATGAAAGCTGCAATAATGTTACAGTACTGGCAGGGTTTGGGCTGCAAAAACAGATGAAGAAAAACTTTTGAAAACAGGATATGGACACGAAACAGTCACAAGTAATTTCAATATGCGAGGTCTATTTCAAAAGACTGACGGTTTGGAGAACTAGTGCGAGAATATAACGCAAGCTCAGGTCAACTTTGCATTAAAACAGATTTGGAAGATTCTACTACTCACCGTTCCGAACTGTTTGACGTTCTGGGCACATTTCTTGCAAATTGTATTTGTTTTACTGTAGAGGAACAAACGGGGTTTGATTCCACAAAAAAAAACAAAAAAACATCCCAAATAAGAGGTAATAGAAAATAGTGGAGCCCTTCTCACCTCTCCTGCTGAAACTCAGATCTGCAGTATGTACACTTCACTATTGGGTGTGCAATACGACACTCCTGCAAAAGAAAAAAAAAATTAAGTACAGAAGCCCCCAGTTATTGGCACACTTGGTATAAAAATGTGTAAAACGCCTTAAAATTCAGATTTTTTATGTTGAGATGCATTTATATTTCCAATCTGATGGAGAATGCCTCATAGATTCTTTACTGCATCTATTTTCTTATTTATTAATCCAGATCGACAAGTCAACTTCAGTTGAATGACATGCTCTCTTGTTTTTCCCATTTTAGAGAATTGCAAGGAGGCAATGAGTTTTTAATTTAACTTTTTAAAAAGTGAGATTCTGCTAATGCACAATAAAATATCCTTTTAAAGTTTTATTTTATTTAACATCTTTACAGGGAATGCCAATATTTTACCTGTATACACGGTTCATTTTCCCCTCCCTTTTTCCTTTTGTGACTCATTATAACAGGAGAAATTGTTTACTTGTTTTAAGTTGGTATCCTTCAACATTATAAAGACATTATGGCAGGCAATTAATGACTTAATTCAGTTAAAAACTTTAAGAGCAGTTAATCCAGAGGTGATTGTGGGACATTTAAGAAAAATCTGAAACACATTAATTTGTAGAAGCTAATTAAGGGCATGTGGAAATTATATAAAGGCTTAAATGTGACTTAAAAGGCCTTTAATTCTCACCATACAAGCAGCAGCACCACAGGAGCAACACGTCTGAAAAATATGTACACTAAGTGACCCGTATAACAAATGTTTTAGCAGGTCAGGGTGTGGTAACACCGATATAACTCTACAATAAAAGGAACATTACGTTCATGTGGATGTTTTCCAAGTTGTTACATAATCTGAGCCCTTGCTAAATCTCTCCAAGGTGGCCATAACCAAACACCCGCACACAACTACACTCCTAAGGTCGTGATTGTTTGGGTCGTCCTCCCTCTCATGCTCTCCAACCTTGCAAAGCTGCTGGCCTTGCGACAGCTCCTCGAAGGGGTACCGCTGATTACACTTCGTGCAGGCGTACAGAGCCGACGTTGCCATTCTCGCCCCAACCTGAGCAGTCGTCCGACCTAGCCGAGGAGGAGCACCGAGGTCCAGCTGCGAACTGAACGGATTAGCCGCGCCGTTTCTACCGTCAGAGCCGCTCGCTGTTACTCAACTGAGAGCTGGGGGGGGGGAAAAACACACCGCGTTGGCATCCGACGTTAGCCCGCTCGGCTACGTAGCGCAGGGCAAATACAGAAATAGCTCAGCTGGAGGGAGCGAGCGAGCGAGCGGCGAAGAACAATAAAGTCCTGATCTCCGGGCTCTCTCGCTGCGTCGCCCCGCCGCCGATGGCTTCTCCTTGGCTTTTAATGGCGTCGCCTCGGGAATTAATCCTCATCAACAATGAACTCCGCGGGGTTCAAGTTTCCGCTGCTCTCGCCGAGGAATGTTATTTTCCTTGTGTTTTCCGTGTCTCTTTTTTTGTGTCATGTAACCGGAAGAGGCCGACAGCTCACGAAGAAGGAAGGAAACCTATCGCGACACAACATCCGTCCGCGGGATTTACAGTTTGAAATGAGCTCAGCCAATCAGGGGGCCCGCACAAATGTTCACTTTTCGATATCGCATACACTTAAAAGAATGAAATGCAAGTTGGCTTGAATATTTTTAAATGCTTTAGGGTGTTTATATGATTGGAAGCCATTTTGCAAGCAAAAAAGTGATAACACGGAAGTTCCGGTGGATATCAGGAACAAATTTCAATTTAACCTCAATCTGAAGTTATCCAATCAAGGGAATCCTGGCAAGTTACAACCATAGACTTCAATGTATTTCTTTGCGATTTTATGTGACAGACCAACAAAATTCTGAAAAGTGTGGTGTTCAGACAAATTTAATACCCCTAAATAAAACCCAATGCTCTTCTGTAAAGGCATCAAGAGTTTTGTGAGAGAGCAATAGTGATTAAATAGCATCATGAAAACCAAGTAACACTGCAGACAGATCAGGGAGAAATTTGGTGTAAAGCTTACAATATCCCAACCTTTGCCTATCTCAATGGTCACCGTTTAATTAATCTTCAGAAAATCAAAACACATGCATAAACAGTATGGCACAACTACCAATTAAATTATGTGTCAATCTAAAGTGACAGAATACGAAATTATCCACTCATAATCAATAAACATTAAAAATGACTCCACAGTGTCACTTTTATTAAATAGTTTAATATGGTTTGACATCTGACAGTACACTTGACAATGCAGGAAATAGATGAATAAAGGTAGTGAGCACAGTATAAGGAATGGTGTGGACGTTTATGACTAATAGTTCTACATTTTAAAGAAACAGTAATGCATTATCAGTGACAGAGATGAACACAGAGAAAGATGTAGTGGAATAACAACCTAAGAACAATTAGTTTGTTAGTGGGTATTGGATATTTAAACGCTACAATGCAGAAACATAACAATGTAAGAGTTCCCACCAATAGAGTCAACCTTTCTTATTTATTTTTACCATGAAAGGCACTTTTTTTATAAACTAGAGATCATTACTGCTAGTGCTATTAGGGAAGTTACCAAACATTTCAACAGTTTACATATGAGGAAAACATCATGAGGCTGATTAGTGTTTCATGTGAGTGTTTTTATCATCATTGTGCACATTTGAGTTTTTACTCTTGATTATTTATATGAAAGGCACAGATTCTAATTATTACATTACATTTAATAACCAAAACAAACCCAAATAATTGCATATCCTTTACAACTAACTGATATCACCCCCCAAAATTATGAGACTAAGAGAAAGAGGATGCTTACAGTTCATAACAAGTCCATACTACAGGATAATAAATAATGTTAGCTTCTTAGAGAACTTAAACTTACAAAAGTTGAATTGCTCAGTAAAAGGAATGTTATACATAGTATCCCTTCTCAAATTAAAACAGATATTTGGTCGCAACAGTCTAACAGTATTGATTTATGAAGACAAAGCAAGTGTTAAAAATGTTAGCATCATTTCTTTTTAGTTATCGGTTGAAACAAATATGTACAAACTCAAAGACTGTTGGGTTTTTTTTGTGTGTTTTTGCAGCACTATGTGTTCACAAATTGTGCTGCTGTGCTTCGAAATGAACATGAAGTAGTGGAGTGAGTGTTCCTATGAGGCATAAAAAAACATAACCCAAATGGTAACTAGTGTAAAAACTAACACTGATTGTGGGTGGGTCAACAGGCATTAAAGTCCTTCTTTATTTATTTTTTTACATGCCCTCCTACCTCACAAGACTAATATTTTATATATGGCTGCAGTCCAGTGATCTCAGACATCTCCAACGTAAACACACTCTACCTGAACAGTCACACATCTTTGCGTGTTCAAACTTAAGGTGGTAGTGTATTCGTCCCCTAAAGAGGCGGATCGACACACGGGCTCTTCTTGGATCCAGTTGTGACACTGATTCCTAGGTTTTCCAATGTTCTCCCAGGCATAAAAACACTGCTTTCATAAAGACATTGAGTGTCAAACAAAGGTTTGCACGGGAGTGATGGAGCGTGTGGGTGAGCCCGCCCTCTCCGAAGACGATGAAGCAGAGCGGTTCGTCACCTCCCTCTGTAGCTCGTTCACTCTCTTCTGAAGCTCGGCTCGCTTCGCCAGCAGCTCCTTGTGGCGCTGGTGAATAGGTTCCTTGTCGAACACGGAACAAAGAAGCCTACATTTTCAGCTTTGGAGCACTTAAAAACCAACTAACAGAAGAATTTATGATATACCTGCGGTTTCATGCGAGGGTTCCAGCGGATGTAGTAGCCAGACCAAAGTTCCAGGTGGCGCAAGCTGACAACGGGGAACAGCACCTGGTTTGAGTAGTTTACATACATTGGATTGGTGAACTCCTCTAGCTGGCTGTTAATGTAGGACCACACCGAGACCGTCCTCTTGGGAATCTCCTTAAATTAAGAAGAAAAAACAACTGCATTAATGTTTTTGCATCATCTTGACTGTTTTTATAATTTGTTTAAATTATTCTGTCACTATTGTGAATCCGCGTTATGATTCTATGAAAATATACGTGAAACTGCTGAAAGCTTCCAACTTAATAAATCTGTTTTATTTACATGACAAGTCCGAACTAAACACTGATCATTTTGAATTAAAAAAGTAGCTACCTCACCCCTCAAAAACAAGAGCTTAGTACCTGCTGTGTGTTTAAGTGTGTAGGCTTTGGACAGGTTGCATGTACATATAATATAAATCACTTTAAAGTCAACTAAAAACTTTTTTCTTTGACCATTGTAAAGTAAAACCCATGCTCAAACAGAACCATAATATAATTTGAGAAGGCCACCTATATCAATGAGCTTTAACAATGGATGCAATTACCAATGGAGGTTTAATTGACCATTTTCCAGTTAAAAATGTCACTCATCATAATTTGTGGCAACTAAGGCAGGAAAATATGTAAATAGGATCCCTTTTATAGAGACTTAAGCCACATTAAATTACAGTTTAAGTGAGTAATCAAAGCGAAAGAGGATTAAAAAGATGTAAAATCAGTGACAAAGGCCAGGTGGCAAATACTAAGTGATAATAATTAACATGCTAATTAGGGAATGATGCGCATAAAGTGGAGACTAAATTTAGTTTAGAATGCTGACGAGGTGAACTCTAAATGTGTGTACACTGACTTCAGCTAAAACATTTTTTACAACTTGGAGGTTTTAATTTTGCAAAAAGCATTAAACTTTCATCCCACACAAGAAGCATAGAGAAAAAAAGAAAAGAAAAATTGCCTTACTCTGTCCTAATGCAATACAATCTGTACATTTTACACTATTCACCCCCCAAAACATTCACCATACAAATATTGAGCAACACACACAAATGCAACAGGATTTGATGTTTCACAAAATGTGAAACGTGTTTTTAGATTTCACAATATATGTGACGAGTGTGACAGCAACTTATAGTGGAAAAAATGACTCATTGCAGAATCAAAAGAACCCTTACTTCCTTCAACCTTTGCTGTTCACTGTTACACAGGAATGTCCCAAACAGGCAGCTGTAGAGATGGTCCAGGATTGTTACCAGGAAGTATTCATTAAACTCAAAAGCTGCAGGAAACTTCAATAATAAAAAAAGGATACATATTATCTTTCAAGATTCACTTTCTCCACGCAGAAATGTATCACGCGGTTGTCCTTTACTTACCTGTCGAGTCAACTGCCACACACAGTCAATGAACTGGATAAAGACAGGGGAACGGTCTGCATCGTTGTGGTTTTTATCGCCGTGACCGATACGCTGATAGACCCACGATGAGGAAAGCCGCTTATTTAATTTTAAATTACAACATACAAATATATATATATATATTTTTTAAAGGGATAAAAACGTTTCAGTTTACCAGCTGGAAGCGATGTCCAAAACTCAGCCACTCTTTCTCGAGCAGCACTTCGAAGCCGCGGATGGTTCTGTAGTAACCGTCCAGCATGAGCAGGGACAGAGAGGTGAGCTGGGCGGTCCTGTCCCAGCCGTCGCTGCAGTGCACCACCACGGACGTTTTCCCAGACTCCACCTTGTCTGCGATCCTCAGCGCTCCGGCCAGAATCAGCTGAAAACACACCAGCAGAAAAATAAACCCAAAGTAACTAAGAAATGTTGGTGGGTGGCTTGTTTTCATAAATAATCCTGCCCACCTTGATGTGTTCGAGCCAGTGAGTGGACTCCAGGTTGGACAGCCAATGGGAGTCCTCGATATTGGGGTAAACTAAATCTTTGATTTTGCGCAGCGACTCCCGCATGACGTGGATGTTGTGGATGTCCAAGAACACGAGCTCAGCGTTCTGATATGCGTCCTCACTTTCATATCCACCGCCTTTCATCTGCAGAAAGGAAGAGAGAAATAATTGTTTCCTAGCTTAATATTCAATTCAAGCATCATTAAAAACAGAATCCTTGTGCATAGTAAAAATAGCAAAAGAATATATTTTGTCACATTAAAAAGTGAGATTTTCAGTTTTCATTGTAGAAATGAAACCACAATAAAACAATTATTTTAAGACTTTTCACACAGGAGTTTAATGTATGTCTGCATAATCTTTTCTGCTAATAAAAGAGTGCATGAAATCACTTTTGACCTGCTTAGGTGCTGAGAAATGACTGTTTCTCAATATAAAAATAGTCGTACCTCTAAATTCATGCTGCCATTTTTGTATTAAGTTTTGCTCAATGCTGCCAACTAATTCTAGCAGCTCTAATTTTATCCATCTATAAAATTCAAGTAAAAACTGCTTTTTAAAGATTTATAATATCGACCTTGTTGGCAGCGGCGTTGACGCTCGGCCTGGCATCAAAAATGAAAAGCTTATGGGACTGAGCATTAGCATCCATGATCGCCTGCAGGTATTTCTCATCTTCTTTGCTGCGCTTGCCATTCACTCCGACCATCGGCTGGCTGCAGCGCGTCACTGTGGCCTGGCTCTCTGGGTGGATCCATGACAGCACCTGCCGCATGAAGGTCAGGAAAACATCAGCACCGTCGACGAGACAAAGTCATGGATGTTTGGGTTGGATTACTCACAGGTATCCTGCCTTTTGCTCTAAAAGCTGCCACTCTCTTCAGGTCTTCGTCTGGTATGTTGACCGGAACCACAAGAGTGGATGGGTATGTATCGCAGAGCTCAAAGTGGTCATTTACCTTCGTTATCCTCCAGCTTTCATTGGGTATACCCTGAGAATAAAAAAACATCTGTAAGAATGCTCCTAATAAGATTAAGAAAAACATTAAAGCTTCGCGCTCCTGGAATTACCTGTCTTTTATACTCCGATATGGGATCATACACCTTCCATCCGTTTTCAGGAAAAACTTGCCCGTATTCAAAGGCAAAGATTTGCTGTGTAGTGAGGAGGAGAAATGAAGCGGTTGTGCAGCGTTAATGCGACAGCAGCAGTGAGCTGGAGAGCGACTCACCAGTCCGTTGGAAACAGGAAATGCAAATTTCATCAGAACTTCAAAAATCGACTTCTTGAGAGTGTCATCCACCTGTTTGTGTGAAAATCGCAGAATGCGCATGTCCTGCAAAATAGCAAATAGTCTGTCACCATGGCAAAAAATTAGCAACAGTAGAAATGTAGGTTTTTAATAAGTGACGTGTGATGAACCAACCGGTTGTATCTACGTATGAAACAACGTCAGGTATTCACCTTGCAAACTACTCCATATGACGAGTCAACACGGTTCGAAGCATTTCCAATTTTTTCCACTCGACTTACAACTCCGAGAGGTAAATCCAGCATAAACGCCGGATCCTAGATATGAGCAACAAATTAACAAAATAATTCTTCAAACTACTAACAGCGTTTTCATCTTTACCATGGTCCGCACGCACCTTGTCCATGGACTTAAAGAAAAGCCTGTAGTTGGTGACCATCACTGTTCCCCTCAGTGCTCCAGTGAAAGGACAGAAGTAGGTAATGTCATATGCTATTGAAAAAAACCCCAACAAAAACAAGATCAAGCTCAATTATTCAATAATTTTTCTTTTCAGTAATTTGAAAATAATAGTTTACTTCCAGTGCCAGCCCTTTAAGCCCCAAGCAAAAAAGGAAATAAATTACCCATATCTTGCACAGTTTCATTCGGAAGTAACTGTGGTTCTTCTTTATCTGAGTCTCTATGTGCCTTCTACAAAACATCCAACATGCAAAGCAGTCATTCCATCTCAAATATGACTTTAATATTCACAGATTTATAGAAAAATCTTCAAATACCCAAATAAATCATGCAGAACTAATGCAACGTTACAACGTTAACATTACAAGTTCCACTCAGAGTTTTGAAAAGTTGCTGATTTTGGCTCAGAAACTTATGCAATAGCATACCTTGGCAGTGGCTTTAGGCTTCACCTGGGGGATGCATAAATGAGGAGAGTTATGAAAACTTATTTTTATCAAGCTGCAGAATATCAATGAGCTGAACGCAGGCAACTAACCCGGAGCTCAGGAGAAAACTCTGCAGACGTCGACACAGAGTCGGAGGACAAAACAGATGGAGGTTTGGCCTGGGCAGAGCGGTCGGAGCGAGAGGTGGAAGTGCTGAGAACAGATAAAACAAAGACAGAAGATAAAGAAAATGATTTAATCTTTCTTCCTTTAACTTAGATTTATGTTTGACAATAAATTGATAGCTATATGAATCCAACCAGCCTTCTGCAGCTAAAACCCCTTTTGCATCAGATTCATCTCGTTACTATAGATCTATAGTAAAAAAAAGTTAAAAGCTTCTATATCCATACAAGTCTATCAACTATTGTCATATAACCATGAACTTCAATTAATATTTTCGGATTGCTTTCCTGATCATGATATTTAATGTTATCTATTGTGATTATAATAAAAGTTATTAAAAATATTTAACTGTGGGGCGTGCCGTGGTGGCGTAGTGGTTAGCGCGACCCATATTTGGAGGCCTTGAGTCCTCGACGCGGCCGTCGCGGGTTCGACTCCCGGACCCGACGATATTTGCCACATGTCTTCCCCCCTCTCCTTCCCCGTTTCCTGTCAGCCCACTGTCATATAAGGGACACTAGAGCCCACAGAAGACCCCCTGCAGGGGTAAAAAAAATATATATATATATTTAACTGTATGGCTGTGCAATGCTGTTATTGTGAATTTATCAATGTCACTATAAATCAATAGTCTTATCATGACAGGAAGAAATGTTCTGAGATAATACAATAAATGCCCATTTCTATTTAGAAATCGGCAGTGTAATTGAATTGAACTTTATTGTCATTGCACTGTCACAAGTACAAGCAATGAGATGTAGTTTGCATCTATCCAGAAGTGCTCTACGAGATATAAATATTTATTTACAGATGTACAAGACTATGTATGTATGGACTATAAGGGGTTATAGCAAAGAGATATAGATATTGTGTATAAATATAAATATAAATATGGGAGCTATATGCACAGATTATACAGAATATACAAGAATGTTAGGGAATGGATTATATATGTATATAATATAATACAAGATAAATAATGGCAGATACTTTTCCTGCATCTTACAGGTTCTGTGGTTCTCCTAAATTCTCAAACTCAGCCAGGTTTTGCTGGAGGTTTTTTCTTGATAAAAACAAGAGGCTCCTTTCCACTGTCACCACATGCTTGTTCAGGATGAGGAATCGCTGCAAAGCCAGCAACTGGGTGAAATTTGCTGGGACTTTTACAGTCTCGATTTGAATTATCGAGACTGCAACTCTGGAAAGTATTGAATTATAATAAGGATAATTTAGAACTTTATGTATTTGAATACAATTTACACACAACTGAACTAAATAGAAAAGCAGGCGGGTCTGAGATTGATGTATAACAGAATGCACAACGCCCATGTCTGTCTTACACACACTTTGGATTTTAAATAGAATGTTTTGCATAGGTTTTATTGCGTCCATGAGCTTTTATGTCAGACAAACAACTGAACTCAGAAACAATAAGAAAAACTAATACATGCAAGCCAAGCTCTTGTCCTATTTTAATGACATCTGTGATCGTCTTGTGACAATTTAGGAGGCGTTCTTAATTATTGGAGTTTAAACACTCACTACTAAAATTACACCTATGACACTGGAGGACGAAAACATTAAATACGTTTAAGAAGCCCCTATATTCATTAGTGCGTCAATTTTCAGACTTTTACCCACATTTAAAAGCAATAAGATATGAAGGGTTTAGCTACCTGGACAATGAATCAACACTTGGCTGTCGGGAAGAGGGTTTCGAGCCCAAACTATCGACGCTACCGCTCTTCTCCATCTTCTCCTGCTTCAAAAATGTAAGTAAAAGGTAGGACGAGCTCCGAAAACGTGATGTAGACCGGGGTTTCCGCTGAACACCGCCTTTAAATGCTCACTCCCAGCATAGCAAATCCTCACAAACAAAAGGAAGCTGCCATTTTTCCCCCAGAAGCCTCCCAATCCCTGTCACAAACAGGACATTGTGAAGGATGGCGCCCTCTGTCGGTTATCTGAGATATTAGCAGTCCATGGGATACTTGAGATTATTACAAAAATTATTTTTATTACATGCAACTAGAAAGAATTAAAAGGTTAAGGACACTCATTGAGAGTTTGTATCAGACTTTCTTTTATAAATAATATGGTGAAGTTGCCACATTACAACTTTTTTTAGGTAGTTTAATGGTGATGGGTCATGAAATATTTTTTTTTACAAATTAAAATTTGAAAAGTGTGGCATGTATTTCAATTAATCTCTCTTTATTCAGATGCCCAAAGTGTATCAATTTTTACTAAGGGACACAATGCATTACTAGCAAATATTTTACCATAAAAACACATGTAAAATTATTTTCTATGGGAAAGATTTTAAATTTAACTTCTGTTTGACATTCACTGATAACTATATTTGAAGAGGCATTTCATGGGAAAAATACTGTGAGCCAAGTCATTGTTTATTGAAATAAAAAATGAACCACAGAAATAAATGTTAAATCACATTTCAAAATGTTTTCACAAAATTTAAACAGAGGATGCAACTCATTTATATACAGCCATTTACCTGTTTACTCTGCAAAGTCTAATGAATTTCAATGGCAGCAGATGCTGTCTACCATTTGAGGGTTGCAGACCAAAAATGATAAAAATGATCCAATAAAGCACAGAGCAAGTCCTTTACTTTACATATTTTTCCATAAACTTCTTGTGGAACTCTGAGCGCAGCGTATCGTTGACGAAGCGTTTCTCTTTCCGTGCCTCATCCACCCCTTTGGCACAATTTTTAAACACAACATCATCGTCCCACCTAAAGAGATGATACATGAGAAGGTTACTGGTGGTGATAAACAACACACACACACAAAGGTTTTCTGAGAAATATACCTCCTTTTGACTCTAAATGTATTTTGAACTTGGTTCTGTTGCTGCTGGCCGGCCAAATTAATCAGGGGATTGCCACTCAAGATATTTTCCATTCGAATCCTCTCTTCTTCTGCCTTCTGCTCTCGCTCCTGAAGTGGAAAACAAAAAATAAATAAATAAAGGAACTAAGCCTAAAGAGACATCATTCAGCTCCTTTCTAACATTTAATAACTGTACATCCATTTCAATCCAATAAGCAGAAACACGAGTGTTCAGTTGTTACTTTGCGTTCCTGCTCCTCGGCTCGCTCTTTCTTGATCTTGTCCAGTTCAGCCAGGAGGGCAGCAGTGTCATCATCGTCACTGTCTTCCTCAGAGTCTTCATCTTCATCATCCTTAGAAGGATGAAGAGAAAATGAGATGGGGAGTCCAATGAGAGTTTTAAAGAGGATGAATAAAGTTAGCAATAAGGTTCACGAATATCACACCATTAATTGTTCAAGTGAACTTCGTTTATTGTCAGAAGAATTTTGATTTGTTGTGAAACCAATAAACTGCAAAACCCAAAAACAACAAGAATTGTTTTTTCCCCCTATATTTTCAATGGGTGATTACACAAGTAGTACAAAAAGTAACAATACCTTCAAAACCATGATTTAATGCAGTTATGTTGTGCTGTTTACTGACACAATTGCATGAGCAATGTCCTGACGTAGGCTATTTAATAATCGGTAAGTTATCTTTAGTGAACTTTTGTTTTAGGAGAGCAGCTTTAACTAGATTGACATGCACTCGATATATTATCAAAAAGCAATATAGTAGATTTCTAAATATGATTTATAATCAATTTTACTGGATAAATACAACAAAACATCAAGATAAACTTTTATGTCCATATTGACCACTGTGAGTCCGAACTTACGTCAGTCAGAGGGTCATCAGCATCAAGGTTTGCTGCTGGGATTTGATCCAGTCTGGGCCTCTTTGAAGATGATGAAGAGGATGATGAGGAGGTTGTGGTGTGTTCTGGAAAAAACAAATACTAATAATTGATCCCGTATGTAAAAAACAATTAAAAAATTAGGGACTGTGTCAGAAATATAGCCTAAGAATATTATTCTATATTTAAAACAAAAACCTCTGGGTCCCCTCTCTCTGGTCTTGTCACGGGAAACGACACGTTCCCTCTCCTCCAGCTCCCTGCGGAAGTCACGAGCACGCACCTCCTCGGGGGCATCCTGGGTGGGTTGCCTGAGCACCAGACAGTATTTATTGTAGGACAAAAGAAAAAGAAAAAAAACACCTAAAAATAACTTATGACGACGCAAAACAGTCTCTTTACTGTAATCTCGTCCAAATGAACACCCAACAGAGAAAGCAAGTATTAGCTCATTATCCCTGAGGATTTTGCTCTAGCTGTCATGATAGAGGGAGTAGGCTGGGAGGTAGATTGAGTGATGAATCCAGAGCTCTACCAGTCAGACTTGCTTCAATTAAATTCAAGCAAGCCAATTAAGCCATCAACAAATCCCAACATTCAACAAAGCATGCTTGTTTAAGCTTTTATTTTCAACAATTACTATGTTTTTTTTTTTTCTTTTTTAAACGCACACTTATGATCTTTGCATCATTTGAAATGTTTATTAATTCTCTTTCATATAAAACAACTTATTTTCTCAATCTCCTTTGAAAAACCATAAAATCTACTCTCATGAAAATTTGAATTAGCCCTTATATTCGATCTACAGACCTGTACTTGATCTTTGTATGACCTGGAAGATCTCGGCTGGAATACTGCTTGGAAAGAGCACTCAGATCTCCCTCTCCTTTCCCCCTGCCTCCTCTCGCAGGCTCAAATGTGGGTCTTGCAGCTGTAGTCATCTTGGACGGCTCTGTTTTATTCAAACGTAACACATTAAATAATACATATGGTGGGAAAACAAGTTATTAGTTTTGTCTTAAAGTATTTCACATCATCGTTAGAATATTCAACGCAACAAAAAAAAAATCTGCATTGTTTGTTGGGCTTAATCTAACTGTAATTAGACAATCCTACTAAATTTTCAACGGACTTTAAAGACAAAGTTTGCATATTAGCTAGAAATGCTAAATACAGGCTAACTTGGTTCAACGCGCTTGTCTCGTCAACTGTGTATCATAAATGTTCCGCTCAAATTGAGTGAAAGTATAATATTCTTTTAAATAGTAAGCTGTGTAAATTTTTACTCTCTATATCAGATACGTGGTTATAAGTAGGTTTTTCCAAAGGCTCAATACTTACCAGGCTGCTAGCACACGACAAAAGACAGCTTCTCGAATCCGTGTGGCGTCATTTCCGGAATAAACATTAAAAAAAAAAAGAGGAAAAGATGCGTTTATAGAACTCGGACAAAATATATATTTTGATCTTGGTACAAAATAGTATCATCATAACTTTGTGGAATATATTTGTATTTCCAAACAATTTTATTTGTAAAATATTAAACGGGTGTCAACAGATAAAAACGACCCACTTGTCTACTCTAATGTGTTGGCTTTAGAAAAACGTGCAGTGTTATGGAAGAGACGGTAGAGGGCAGGAATTAGCAGAAAATGTATAAACCCTTCAACCTGTGTTGTCATTTACAGCCAAAATGTTTTTATTGTTCGTATGCAAATGTTCGTCTGGCACAAAAGCAATTTTATTTTTAAACATCCTGCCTAAAGAACCAAAACTTACTTGAATACTAGGACATAATCATTACGCCAGAAAGCAAGTCTTTCTAGATCAAAATTAGAAAACTATTGCATTTTAATTCTTAGATGTATAAATTATAAAAACATAAAACGTGCTGCACAAAAGCTGTCACTTATTTTGAGAAGAAATGAATTTTTTCTTTGATGAAAGAACTGAAATTTTGAAGCGTTTAAATAAAACCTGTGATTCATACAAATATTATGGATATTGTAACCATTACCCTGTAAACTAGCAATGTAGTTTTTTAGGCACATAGTAAGATTCATATCTCTATTAACCCAAAATTATTCTTCAAAAAGGAAAGCTGTAGAACTTTTCAATTTATAATTAAATTGCTATGTGGGAATGTGAAATGCAATATAACTCTTCAATTGTTGTTTTCTCTTTTTTCCACTGCCTTTGTAGTATGTCTTTTTAAAAAAAACTTTCTTTACTTATTAGGGTTTACTTTTTTCCCCACTTCAAAAGTTTCTAACTAATCTTCTGTTGAGCTGAACATGTATTTGTTTTTGGCTGTGCAGTTTATCAAGTGAGGGTTTTCCATGATTAGGACAAGATCGTTTAGACAATGTGGATCCAAGGAAAACGTAAATTTTTCTTTATACTGCTTAATGAAAGGGTGAATTAAATGTAATAAAAAAATAATTATTGACATAAAACAGTATCAAAAAGGAAAGACAGAGGGAAAGGTGGAAAGAAGGACACAAAGAAAAAGAGAGCAAGACATGAAATGGAAGGTAAGAAGGGAATGACACAACATTTAGAAAATGTAACAGGAATGTGAAGCTACAAATATTCTTCTATACTTATCCAAACCTGGAAAACAGTGAAATAGGAGAGTAAACCAGGCTGTGAGCTGTTTTTGGATATAAATTGGCATAAACAGGTTCATTCAAGTTTAGTAAGATGCTTGGCAACAAAGATCACTGCGTGTCATTTGCACTTGAATGCCATTGAGTGAAAATGATAATGCAAGTCTCCAATAAGGAAACTGTTAATAGTTTCAGTAGTTTCAAATCCGGTTTTTTCTGATTCCTGAAATCTTGTTAAGTGGAACGGTATGTTTTGCCACAAATGTTTTGCTGGAAAACCAGTAAAAAAAAGCAAAAGCAAGCAGCTTCCTTATTGAACGTAATGTAGCGATGACGGGTTTACAGTTTTTTCCACAATAAAGTCAGTGAGTGAAGGCGTCAACCAGAACTACATTTCTGCAGTGATTTCAAACATTTTCAGATTCTCCCACAGCTGAGATGATGAACCGTGCTTACCTTTTCTTATCAAGAAAGAGCTGCTGCACAAATCTTAATGAATAACATCTTTGGAATGTGGCTTTCCAAAGAGTAAAAAAAAAAAAAAAAAGAGAGAGAAAAAAGATACACCTCTCCAACATCCAACCGTAGAAACCTAAACGCTCGCAGGGGGTGGAATCTGAAATGACAGGTTGTGGGTGGGGAGGTGGGAGTTAAAATATCACTACCAATCTGCCACAAGGACACAGAGGAGGCTTGACAACTCAGCTGACTCAAACAGGTGAGAGCACAGCCTAACCCAAAAAATTGGCCTTTTTCACAGTGGATCTGATCTCGTCTTTGACTTGTTTGCACGGCCAGACCTCATTAGAAAGTCTAAATTGGCTTCATTTTCAATGCATAGCAAATTTGACCTGGTTAATTGGTGCTGGCAGATCCTTATTTAAATTCATTATAAGAGATTAAAAACGAAGCACAGGTCAAAATGTTAACAGCGCCTCAGAGGGAAGACAGAGAAGATGTGACAAGATCTGACAATGTAAATAAAGGCCAAGGTAGATATCTGAGAGTAGATAGTAAACTAGATCATACACTTGTTTATGTCGAGTTGTGGTTAGGGTGAAACTTGTTAAATAGCAATTAGTCATTTCTTTCAATGCAGGTTGATGTCTTACAAGTTGCGGCTCATTAATCAGCTCAGGATAAACGGACAGGAAGAGAGAACATAAGGCTGAGTTCATTTAGTCTTACTCATCGTAAGAAAATCTCAAGTCGAACGTCGGAGAAACACCATGTCAAAAGGCAAGTTGCTCAATGTTTAGGAATGTTTTTTTTAGACAAATTATAAATATTTGCTATTACTAAGTATTATGCTTTGTATCTTTTAGACATTGACAGAAATCAGGTGTTGCAAAACATCAGGGTGCGAAAATCAACTAAGAAGGACTGCTGGTGGATCCAAAGTTCTAACAATGACAAGTGAGTAAAGTTAAACCAGTAATTTGCTGCTAGGCTACAGGATAACTGAGCAGGCAACAAGATGGTTAATTTGTCCAACCTTGTAAAAGGAAGTTGTAGAAATGACATGTTAGAAGTAATAACAAAAACTTCTCCTGTCCCTTAGGGTAGTTTCTGAAGCGAAACAGGAACCTGCTCCAGCGATAAAGAATTCATTGGTCCAGACGAGGATCAAAAGATTCCAGTGAGTTACACGAAAGCCGCTCAGTTGTAGCTAAAGATTTGATCCCATCTGCTTATTTTAAAAATAATACCACCTGTATAACATCTAACCAACTTATTTAACTAAAGTTACTCAAAGTACAGTAAATTAGTAAATTTTTCAAACACATTTTCTTCCAATTAATGTTTCATTAACATTTCTAGATCCAGCAATTTGCAAAAAAAAACCTGCTTCTTGTTGTGTTGCTCAAGTTGACATTGTTCTTCCAAGAATTTCATCACCCTAAAGTAATTAAAGTATTCCAGGCTTCAGGCCCAACTCACCATCTCAGACTTTAACAGACATAAACATTAACTTTGTCCATCAGCTGATTCCCTACAGACCTACAGTGTGAAAGTGACCTGGACTTTAATTACTTCACATTGGGCTAAATATATACTGAAGCATTTTCTACCCTTAGGGAAAACCCATTTGCACAGAATAAACAACAAAATAATTCTTCTTAAAGCCTAAAAGATAAATCACTGATTGTAATTGTCAATCGTTTACCAACCTTGAATATTGAGTGAGCACTGCATTTTAAATACGAAACCAAAAAGCCTAAATTCAGAGTAAGTGATTGTGTGTTTATAATACAGAAATTCACAGCAGAAATGACGAGTTTTTATATGTATATGTGACTTTTTCTCCCACCAACTCTGCTGTTTGACATGGTGTGAATAAGATAAATTATTTTAGCACCAATCCTTGGTTTGGTTTATTGATGTATATATGTAGAAAGCTGCACATTACTATTTTTATTTATGGAAATGGCTAACAAGGCCTTTCATAGAACTCAGAAGTAAAAGGTGCAATTTTTTATTTTGCGAAATTTTGGCAAGTGGGTTCACACAAACACACACAGGTAAGTATACCTTTTTAAAAAAACATTTTATTTAAATCGTCTCCCTGAGAACATGCTATTGGCTCCATTCTTCTGTGGTAATAGCAAATAGAGCATGCAGTGTTCGGATACACTCACTTAAAACTCCTAAATTAAGAACAAAATACTGTAGTAGATTGCACTTGGAGAAAAAATAACTCTGAAAAGTCGCAAACACACATTTGATAACTCTCAAATAACCCTTCAGTTAGGTCTGCTCTTCCTCTGGTGACAAGGATGAGCTGGATTATTATACCGCATCATGTGTTGTGTTGTGTTGTTCCCACCGCATTCGTGCAGCCTGAGCCGTGGCAGCACCAGCCTGAACGGTCGCATTCAGAGAGAGGAGACTTGAAGATCTGCTTGACCAGCCCGCCCACTGACAGCTGAAGAGGCTGCATCTGTAATTATGACTGCAGACGTGGGATGGCACATCTGTCAGCGCGGCTGCAGCCACTGCAGAGTTTTAGTTGCTAAATAACTGGCTGTGACACGTTAAGTTTGCACCGGTTGCGATATTAAACAGCCAACAGTTACGTTTCTGCAGTGGACGTTTGACCTTGCGTTGCTTTGTTTAGAAGCTTTTGAAATGTGTTTGAGGCTCTGTGTGTTTGTGCGTTTTAAATTTAAATAATAGTAAAATAAAAAACCCAGAAGAATCGGGGACCATAGGGAGAAAAACACGAGAAAAACGAGACTTTCTCTGCTCTTTAGACCAGGGGTGTCAAACTCCAGTCCTCAAGGGCCGCTGTCCTGCAACCTTTAGATGTGCCTCTGCTGCACCACACCTGAAAAGGATAATTAGGTTATCAGCAAGGCTCTGGAGAACTGATATACACAATGAGGAGGTAATTAAGCCATTTCATTCCAGTGTTTTGTACCTGTGGAACATCTAAAAACTGCAGGACAGCGGCCCTCGAGGACTGGAGTTTGACACCTGCGTACAGTGCAGGCCACATTTACTGGCACCTCTGGTGCAGATGAATAGCAAATCCTTAAAATAGATTCACGCAATATTATAAAAAAAACACCAACCAAATATGTAATGTGACTACATCTATTGAGTGGGAGAGAAAAAAAAAAAATCACAAAGGGCCACAATTACTGGCTCCCCTGCTGTTAACTCTTTACCTCATCTTTTACCAACAGAGAAACACTGAGCCTTCTCCAACAATATCTTCCCTTAAACTTATATCATGGATAGGATTCACATTTAGGAAGAGAGATGGAAAAGAAATGATGTAGTGTGTGCTGAGAAATGCTTGTGTGGGTTTGGTTTTACACTGCAAAAACAAGAATTTTTTATCTGGTTTCTAACGCAGATATCTTAGTATTCTCAAAATAAGACAAAATTAACTTATACTAACTTTTCAGCACACAATAGGAGCTTGTTTTAAGTCAATAATTCCTTTGAATTAAAATTACTAGTTAGAAGTTAAATAATCTGCTGGTGGAGCAAGACATTTTAACTTATGTTATGGGAAAAATGTCTTATTCCACTGGAAGATTATTTCACTTATAGCTAGTACTTTTTCATCAATGTTAAGGAATTATTTACTTTAAAAAAAGCTCCTATTTCTTGCTGAAAAGTTAATGGTAAGTTAGTTTAGTCCTATTTCAATTGTACTAAGATATTTGCAATAAAAACTAGACTAGGTCTGGTACTTTTGGTGTTTTACAACATATTGTAAAACACCCAATAATGACCCAATTTAAGTGTCTTTGATGCTACGCACTCTGACAAGGTTTTCAAGCCCTTCGAAAGTGAAAATGACCCACAGCATGACAGATCCTCTGCCGTGTAGGCTCAGTCTTAGTCTCATCTAAAAAAAAGAACAACTCCCAGCAGAGTTTATGTTTTGATAGAAGGACAGAAAAGGCTTTTTCTGGCAAGCATGCAAGCAATTGGCTTGCAGATAGTATGTAATTGTTGTCATGGAGACTCGGTGACCTTAAAATGTCACTCTTTGCCGCAGTTCTCTTACAATAATGTACGACAGCTGCAGTGTTTCTTGGCTTATGAAGAACGCTATCCTGTCTATTGCATTGTGTCACATACATGCAGCAAAACGTAAATGAAAATATAAAATACATTTAAAAAAACTTATTTGTTAGAGGTTCAAAGAATTGTCACACCAGTCATTTTGTTGCAAATGGCCAATTCTTGATGACGTAAGGGAATGTATTCCGATTAAAATGGTGATCTTCTTAGTTATGCCACTGCAGTAAAAATTAATCTAATTAAATTAATGTAATTTAATTTAATTAAAAAACTGTTCTATAGAAAGAACTGTTTTTATAGTTCTCCAAGAGGCGCCAATAAATGTGGCCCACACTGTATTGTCCCAATTTACCTTAACCGGCTGGGAGGTAAAGTAGTGAAGCATTGTAAGATTGGCATTGAACACAATGCAGGAAACTAATTAAATATCAACACATCCCTTTATTCTGGCCGGTGGATAAACAGAGCGTCCTGCACGGAAGCAGGGGGGTGGTGCGGCGTGACGTCCCCGCAGGACTACAAACTCACTCGGCATCTTAATGAGCGGGACTAGTCTGAGTTGATTGGGTTTGGCTGAGTAATGTGACCAGCCACGGTTTCCTCAGGAGAACCGACCCCGCTCACCTCAAAGGTACAGACAGTTTGATGAATTGGTAATGAGCTAGGAGGAGGGTCCAGGTGCTGCGAGCTCTGCTACAGAGTGCATGCCTTCTGTCGATTTTAACAAGGAGTCGCCAGCAGCGGGGTCGATGCTGTGTGAAGGCATTAAATGAACCTCATTAAGCACGTAGTGGTTAAGCGGAAAAATGCCACATTTCCTAAAACCTTCCTTCACAATCCGGACACCTTCCTCTTCCTTTGCTATCTGATACGTTCTGTTTAACACCCCCGAGAACTCCTTCTTGCTGAGGGCGAAGTGGCCGTCGGCGCCGCTGTCGCCGTCCCCGGAGAGAGAAGCGAAACGCTGCTTCAGGACCACGAAGAGGCTGGTGTCGAGCGGCTGCAGGATGTGCGAGCAGTGGGGAGGCAGGCAAAGGAGGATGACGCCCTCTTTCTGAGCCGACTCCACCACCTCCAGGCTCACCGGCGACTTGTGGCCATCGAAGATCAGCAGCAGAGGACGCTCCTTTGCTGCATGAAGGAGAAAATGTTTGAGGAACCACTTCTTAAAGAGCTCTGAGTTGACGTAACCAGATTCCGACCACCCGTAAAGGGCATCAGGTGGACCTTGAGTCTTGTAGCACACTCCTCCTGGATAGGCCTTGGAGTAGATAACAAACGGAGGAATGTCTTCTCCAGCTGCGTTGAAGCAAGCCAGGACAGAGACGTGGTCCCTGGAGCTTGGCGCTGGCTTGTAGCCCAGACTCGTGGGCTTGGAGAGGACGGCCTTCCTCCTGCCCAGTTGGTAGCCCGTCTCGCTACAGTTGTAGATCTGGCTCGGCGAGTCTCTGAGCCCGTGTGTGTCTGCGATCGTGCTCAACAGACGAAAGAACTGATCCACCGCTTCCTTCCTGACACACACTGTCCTCCCACGCACAACATTGTCTGCTGGCTGAATAGTAATGTTCTTTTCTTGCCTTTTTCTAAAATTGAGCCACCACGTCTGGCCCAGTTTGGAAAATGCCACCCTCCGGTGCTGCCGCTTATAAATGGACGATGCAAAGGACACTACCTGCTGCTTGGTAAGTGGGAATCCATGCTTGGACATGTATAAGGAGAACTCCACCAGCAGCTTCTCGTCTGCGGAGGTGATGAGCCGAGCCGGTCCGCTGCGGCTCCCAGGTGTCACCCGTCCACTCACTCTGTCTCCAAGCGAGGACTTGGGGACGCCAAACTCCTTAGCCGCCTGCCTCACTGTGCTCCTCCCAGACTTCACCTCTATCAGAGCACGCTCCATGGCCTCCTCCGTCCATTTCTTCTTTTTCTTGCGCCCAACTTTGTCAAGATGGTTTCTGGACGGCATTTTTTTCTAAACAGACAGGCAGAGGAAATTTAGACTTTAAAGATTCACTTCATATCTGTGAACTAACCAATATAAACATCACTTAATATACTAAGAAATTTCACAATTTGGCATCTAGATACAAATCAGTACTAAAATAAAAATATATGGTAGTTTATATTTTTAGTATTTAAGCAGGATTTCCCCCAGTGTATAATAAGCCTGGTGGGCCGCCAGACTTTACTTGTTCCCCCACAAGGCTATGCGTTACTTATTGAAGTCTTTTTAAAATGTTTGCATTTTTAAGAATTTATAGTTGATGTTCAGGTATTAATCTTCCAATCTTTCAATAACACATAATTATCAAGTGATGTTTTCAAATTTCCTGTCAAATTTAAACATTTTTCAACTTAAAAAGACGATGGGCTGCCTTGGCACCCAACCACCAGGCTTAGCAAGTGCTCTGGGGGAAACCTTGTTTAAGATGATTCATATTTTAATACTTTCATTCTTTCTCTTATTATTATCATTGAAATAAATAACAGCAATGATGAAACTTAAAATTTTTTAAATGAAAAATGACAAATGTAAGAATAATAAAAGTATTAAATAACTGGTGATGAAAGCACTGTCTTTAAGCTAGAAGATTATTTTAAGTCTGTCAACCTCTCTTACTATTTTCACAAACCTTTTTAAGAAATGGCAACAGGTTTTGGCTGTCTGAGGGTAACAAAGTGGCTTAAGGTCCAATTTCAGACCTGTTCTTCTTGACTAATTATTTTATTGTGTGTTGACAGAACACTTCATCTCTTGAGTTCAGGAGCCTTTTTATGTCTGAATAATTCATAGGTGAGAGCTAAGTGACTCACCAAACAAACTAGGGCTGCACAAAATTAGGAAAACATTATGGTAATATTGTTGAAAAGTGCAAAGAGAATATCGTTTGCAGTTACCCTCCTTCTCTTCCTATAATAATGTCCCTGTCACCTTTCATATGCTTCTGCAGCTCGGTTACTTCCACAATAAAGTAGGACAATCCATCAAATATTCAATTCAACAGAAATATTCACCTACCAATGTCTTATCTGTTTTGTTTTTTTTAATTATTTATTTCTGCAAAAGAGAGCGATTTAAATAGGCGAACATTACAATTAACCTTGCAGTACTGATTGAACAAAAGGAAAAAATATATTTTCTGTAACAGTATAAATGTTAGGACACCTGCCGACCTAACAGTTGATGTTTCCCCCTTCAGTTTGAAATAACTTCTCAGCTCACTCAGCTGGCCTCATTCTACAAAATAGTTTCCTTTTGTAAAATTGATAAAATTAATTTAGTTAAAAAAAACACCCAGAAATACCCTCTAGTGTAATTTCTATAGATTTTAAACGAAAACATTTGATTTAGTTCAGGTTTATGAAATATCTCTTTTGTGTACACATTTTATTTTGTAGCAGCGGAGGCAAAACTGGCTCTGAATTAAAAGGGTTGCTGACTACTTCACGGACGTCGGAAGACGGAAATTTCAAACGCTTCTTTTTTTCTGATCTTCTGTTTTCAAGACCAAAATTGAACTTTCTACGTCCTAAATTAGGTTTTAAAAATATTCAAATGTGCTTTATTTGTATGTTTTTTTTTTGACAACATACATTACATAAAGCAGTAGCGACAAAATCGATTCTCCTTAACTTTTAAGAGCCTGAAAGCATCAAAATACACCATGCATAGACTCCAAGGAGATTCATGATGGAGACGTTCAAACATTTGAAATTATACTGCGTTATATATATATATTTTCTGCTACAAAGACGTCTTCTTGCGACTCTAAAATTGTCAAAGCGTACTTACGGGCCAGGGAAGATCCTCGTAATATTCTTATCTGGTGATAATTTCTCCTGTGTTGGTTTCTCCGTGATGAAACGTGAAGGCTGCTGTTCGTGAAGTACGATGCTGTGCAGTCTGAAGGCTTCTGAGGTAGTTTTGAAGTTGACAACATAATAGTTACAGTTTGTTCATTTAATACTAACCGCTATTTCATCTCCCGGCTCCAGAAACACAATAAATTATATATTATATAGCAGGAGTGGAGACATTTCGTCTTCCCCTAGCTTAAGACTGCTACAGCAAGGAGCGCAACCGGAAATAAAGTTGGGTTAATTTCAAAACAAAAGTATTAAAGCGACCATTACCAAAATAAGTGCCCAAAACTTCAGAAATTAAAAAGTAAAATCAATAGAAAAATATGTTCAAATTCTGAGTTCATTTTGTTGCATTTTATTTAGCCTATATAATTAGGTTGGATATTGATTATATTTTATGTAATTATTTAGAAGATTTAACATAATACTTTAGATTTAATACGTGTTTGCGTTCTCCTACTTCTTTTCAAAAAATGTTTAATTGCGTTTTTATTTCAGATGTTTTTAAACCATAATTTTATTAATTAAGCTTTTCTCACATGTACTTTGTCACATGAATAAAAAAAATGTCTGTTTTTGCTTGTTTATTTATTGCTTATATTTTTGAAATACAACTTAAACAATTATAGTTTAAATTAATTTATAGTTAACATAGAACCTTAAAGCACACAAGGTAGTTAAACTTGAGCAGGTGATAAAATGGTTTCTATACGTACACCTTTTACAATGGTTTTGAATCCAATAATAGAAAATTGCTGATAATCAATATGGCGATTGAAATTCTTGGGTGAAATCCAGGTTTTACTCAATTTCTTTTTGCTGTAAATAAATAATTTAGTTTTGTGTATTTTTTGGCAGGAATAATTTTCTGTACATCTTTGCATTGTGTTGGAGACGGTCTTATTATATATGCTCTATGGAGTGTCCAGCAAATTGATTTATTGATTCACCATGTTTGCATGTCTCAGTTGACTGTTAAAAAGCATCATCAAATGAGACACTTTTCCGCTGTCTTCTGATATATTGTTACATAAAGAGTAAGCCATTTGCTCAAGTGACTTTATGATGCTTTGTCCGCGTTTCATTCAAGCTTTATATCTATAGTGGGCAGCCGCTACTCATTTACCAGTCTCCTCTCCTGTTCCACAACAACGTGTCCTGTGAGAATTAAGCTGTGAACAAACACAGTGTTGATATTTAAAGCAGAATTTATTAGTTATGGAGCTCATATACTCACTGTGTTTATCTCCCAGAGCAGATTCTTTGTGCATATTTCTTTTGCAAATATAGCTCACTACTTGGCTTATATTGTAAAAGGAGACTACATTATGTTCTGAAACCCCAACAAAAGCATGAAAAAGTCCACTGTATCTGACAGTAGAGCCTTTAAATGTGACTGCAGTTTTGAGTTGGTTTGAACCTCATGGAAATATTCCAGAGATTTGTAATATGAGGTTTTAAGTGACAAAGTTCACTTTCAGTTGTGTTTTTTACTCTGACCTTTTAACATCAGACAGTGTGCCGTATGTATTGAATTTTAATTCAGAACAAGCTGTGCAATGTGAGTCGGTTCCTTTTGTGCATCTGCAAAATCATGTTTTAAGGGATGATCAGAATTCTTTGGATGAAGTTCTAGTAAAGATGTTGTAAAGTAATATATTACCTGCAATACAGATCTTTCTGTATAATCCAGATTTGTTAGTCCTGGTTGACTTGTTCAAAAGCAGTGATGAAGCAAAACAGATTTCTAAAGATTGAAAACAACTATAATTTTGTTGTAGACACTTACACAAACATTATCTTATTGGCCTTTAAACTGTCTTTATATTTGCATTGGGTGGATATTTATTAAGAAGAGAATTAATATGTTCATGGGAGGTAGAAGGCAGTGGGCCCTCCAAGATCTTCTTGTGTAAAATCACATAGTGAAAACAGAACGAGGTCAAGCATTTCCAAGTAGAGTAACTCTCTTGCATAAAATTAAATAAATAAATAAATAAATAAATAAAATACCAAACAAAGATCTGTGATATTTTTGCTTTCTATGCCGTTTTACTTATAATTCTGTTTTCAGTTGTGTTTCACACAGGAAAATGACTGGTGGTGCACCTAGATTTAGCCTCTGGGTTCATGCAATCTGGATTTATGCTGAAAGAAAATATAGAGCAGATAACTCTTGTAAAGGCTGCATTTAGTGAGTGATCATATAAACCTATATATATATATATATATATATATATATATATATATATATATATATATATATATATATATATACAGTACAAACCAAAAGTTTGGACACACCTTTTAATTCAATGAGTTTCCTTTATTTTCATGACTATTGACATTGTAGATTCACACTGAAGGCATCAAAACTATGAATAACACATGTGGAAATATGCACTAAACAAAAAAGTGTAAAACAACTGAAAATACCCCTTATATTCTAGTTTCTTCAAAGTAGCAACCTTTAGCTGTGATTACTGCTTTGCACACACTCTGCATTTTCTTGATGAGCTTCAAGAGGTCGTCACCTGAAATGGTTTTCACTTCATAGGTGTGCCCTGTCAGGTTAATAAGTGGGATTTATTGCCTTATAAATAGTCATGAAAATAAAGAAAACCCATTGAATTAGAAGGTGTGTCCAAACTTTTGGTCTGTACTGTACATATATATATATATAGATATCACAAAGGAAGATGCTTGATAATTCGCCTCCTATCATAAATTCCTGTTTACATAGTTATTTATTTCTTTAAAGATAATCACCTAATGTAGATGTGAAAATGATTTAGGTTTGCTAAATTGCTTTTCCATAAACCTCCACAATGTTTTCTCAGATTTGAGCTATAATGACATTCTGCTTTCATCTTTGCTTCTCTCCAATCAGCTGTAATAAAAACTCCCACCGTACTGAACTTTAAAATAAGGTTCCAGGTTTCTCAGCTTTTACTTTTACTGTAAATTGTCATTGATGCTATCAGATGAATTTTTCTGAAAGTTGTCTTTCACCTTTTTGTTGTAGGCCTTCAGCTAATCAGACAAACAATGATGTTGATTGTATTAAACCTGATGATTCGACTGAGGAAACAAGAAAAAATACCACGAGAAATACAAAGTTAGTATAGAACATCCTCTTTTTAACTGTGTTTGCAAAAATGCTGTAGATCTACTGTGTATCAAGTGTTTTCTTAATTATAAATAAATATCATGCTATGTTACAGACGCCAATCACCATCCAAACAAGCACAAGAGCAACAGCCAGTCATAAATACAAACAATGAAAAGAAGGAGGTGGAATTCAAAGCACCAGCTGGCGAGTCCAATGTGGAGCAGAACGGGGAGGATGTTAAGGTCTCTGCAGATGTAAATAATGAAGAACAAATTCAACCAGTTTCTTCAGAAAATGGTAAAGTTGATGCAGCAGAACCACCACCTGTCCATAAAACTGCAGAAGTCAAAGAACAAAACCCTGACACTGATTATCAGGTTTCCCGTGATCTTGGGGTAAAATCAGGTGCAACAGGCACTGCAGAGATTCCTGCTCCACCCCCAGAAGCTTTGATCAAAACAGACACAAGTAGTTTGGAGGACGGAGGGGAGACAGTATCCATCCAAACTACAGAGGGAAGTCGAGAGAAATCCCTGCTACCTGCAGAAGAAATTGTACCCGCTGCCTCTCCATTTATTGTGAACACTGCTACCCCGGATGAAGACATTCCTCCTCAAGCCAGCGTGGAACCTAACATGCAGTTCGAATCTGTAAGCAAGTCACCTGCTCAGCCTGGAAATGAAACACCTGCAGAGGCCAGTAGTGAAAAACAACCCCCAGAGCAAGTCGACAATGAAACTGTTGAAGCTGAGGTTGAGGCGGAGGTGGAAACCCCCGATGTTGATAATGCAACACCCCGTGAGGAGGCTCCTCCACTTAACAGTGTGCAACCAGTCGCCTGTACTCTACCCGAGTCACAGGATGAAATCCAGGCAGTTGACAATATTGTTGTTGAACAAAGTGTTGAGCCATCATTTGGAGATGAAGTACATTCCATGGATTTGAACATTGAAGATGCTCTTAAACCCATACCGACTGCAGATCCTGAAGCTGTTCAGAATAGTTCAGATTACAGACCCATTAATCTGACAGATGCCCTGCATGTGGAGGCACCCCAAAAAGAATCTGTTCCTAAAACTGAAGCTCAAGAACAGCCTCATCAAGAGGAACCTAATCCCCAGCCTGACGATGCTAGGGTGTGAGCATGCTTTCACAAGCAGTAGAAACATGACGATAAAACACTTTATATTTATTTATTTATTGATGATTTTTTTTAATATACCGTAGTTCTGAAGGCCTTCAGAAGCCTGCAGAAGAACTAAATTCAACCCAGGTTTTTGAAATATCCAGGTAAGTTTTCAGTAGGTCATGTCACATCTCTAAGCATTAGCATGGTTTGGCATTTCTTATAGAAAAATGTGAGGTGTAAAAGGTATTTAAAGTTATAATTAACACTGGAAGCTTTACACTGTGAGGTAATTCAATGTTTTCACATTTCTTTTAGTGACGGAACCCCTTTTTGCTCTTACTGCAACAAAATAATTGATGGGAACGTGAAGATCACTTTGAGCGAACCGCCCATGGTATGCCATGAAGAATGCCTCAAGGTTTGCATTTCTTTCCATATTTGATTTTCTTAAAATACAAACTTTTCATACCCATAGAATTTTTAAAATATTTCATAAGGTTATAACCACAAACATTAATGTATTTTATCATGATTTTATTTCATAGTCTACACAAAGTACTCAGAGTAAGCTAAAACATTCTCCACCCAACTATTGATGCAATTACAAACACAAGTATTTTGGGTATTTCTTTACTTGCTTTAAACATCGAAAAACTAGTTTGGGCTCATTTCTATTTTCAAAATAGTGAGCTATATTGTAAAGGGTGTCTAAATATAATTGTTTTGAGTCTTGCTGCAGATTCTCAATCCAATTTAGGTCCTGATTTCTACATAATATCCTTTTGTCAGAGACATTCCATCGTAGTTGGGAGCAGCACCTCTGACAAACTTACTTGTCCTTGCTGAAGAAAAGCATTACTACAGCGTGATACTGCAATCACCATGATTCACAATGCATGCTTTAGGGTGTTGTTTTACTGTTAGTACTTTTAAAGATTTCCTCTCATTCCAAAAAGTTTAAATTTTGTTGTAATCAAACCAGGAGGCCATTTGACACACACTTACTAACCCAATGGTTTTCTCTGTAATTAGGTGACCTCTGATTAGAACTGGTTGCATTGCACGTCACACATATCCAATTTTTACTTGCAAAACATTTTTTAACCATTCACCTTCTTCCCTCCACGCACAATTAAACACTACTTTGTGTAGATCTGCACCATGAAATCACCATAAAATATGTTGCGATTTGTGGTTTGAACAGGACAAAATGCTTTAAAGACAAAAAGGCGTTAATACGGTGTGTGGTTGAAATAGTAACGCTTATCATTGCTTAATGTTAACCAATGTTTGTGTGTTCTGCAGTGCGGCGTTTGTGCTAAGGCCCTGGGAGAAATGCCGATCGCCATGTTCTTGCTTGGCAAAGTGATCCACTGTGGAGACTGCTTTGAAAAAGCTCTTAACTTTTGAATTCTGCTGGCGGAAAATACTTTCTGTCACCAAGCTTAGAGTGAATAATGTGCTCTCTGAGAATCTCCCCGGTTTTGCCCTTGATCTGTACACTGTTTTACTGAATGTTTTCTTTCACTGAAAAGGAGGACATGGTGTGATGTGATGTTTAAAAATCGTGTATTTACAAAGAAATTACACAGTGCTAATTACCACAGATGCTTGAATAAAATGCTCCATAATCAGCATAAATTATTTTAATGCCATGTACAGGATGTGATTAAAATAAAATTACAATCAAATCCTTTAGATCAAATCAATCACTTAATTAGCCTCAATTACAAATAAGCACACTCAACACTGGTCAGCTTCAGAGCCGTTATTTAAATATCGACCTCTCTGTTGCTAATTTTAGGTAATCATGAAGGCAATTACTCACGTTTAAGAGAAACAAAAATAAAATAAAATGCACAGCAGATTTCTTCTGAAGAGAGAAGCTCCAGGAGAAACTTTGGTACATTCAGCTTCACCTGCTTTAGACTCATGATGCTCATGGGCGAGTTGGAGATAATAAGGCAGCAGCAAAAATTATATTCACAAACCAATATCTGCACCAGTAAACACTGTACAGGATGCACACAGTTATGACTTGCAAAGCAAAGCTGTCGTTGCTCTTAATTATTCATGAAACCTCATACATCACAATCAGCTCCAGAAAAGCCTCACAGAGCGAATTAAAAGAGAGAGAGAAAGAGAGAGGGAGAGGAAAAGAGAAAGAGAGAGAGAAAATGAACAACAAAGCTAAGAGAATCATCTGAAAGGATGACTTGTGAAACAGGTTGGGGCTCATTACGGTGGGTGAATTATCTTCCTCTCTTTGTCTGTTGTTCATATGTAACAGTAAAGACAGACATTGATCTGTTATCCAAAAAGAAAAGAAAAAGGACTGCAGATGATCCAAGTTTGAAAAGTTTCTGTTTCAAGAAGGCAGGACTAAAACCTGGAGTTGGACGAGTATCTCATAGCCAGATGTGAAGCACTTAGCGAATTCCTTTTCTGCCCAGGAACCGCAAGACTGCGTAGTTGTAGGTGGTGGGAGCCAGATAGAGAATCTGAAAGAAGAAAAGCAAGGACAGACATGAAACAGCATTAATATTCTAGGTATATACTGAGAGTGTATAACATTCAGTAAACAGACGCAGAGTGAAACAAATACAATGCAATCTTTGGTTCCAGATGGTTAGAAAAAGGCATGTGGATGTTTTCTGCTCAGGACTTCAAAAATTGATTGGAGTATTGTTCCTGATGCCTGCGGCAATAATCAGGTTTAACAGCTTCCTTGTTATTCTACACAGTCTACTTGGAAAAATCTAAAATAGGAACCAGATGAATTAGAGAACAGGCTTCCAACTAAAAGCAAAGACACGCAGGAGAAACAACAATGCAATTTAGAGAGGTCAACTAACCTAAAATGCATGTTTTATGTCTGTGAGAGGAAGCGTGAGTACCTAGAAAGAACCCACACATAAATGGAGAAGACATTCAAACTCCATGCAGAAAGGCCCTGGCCTGGATTCAAACGAACAGACCTTCTTGCTGCAGGGTATATGACCTTGTTTACTGAAGTAGGTCCAAGATACATTTACAGTTCCTGGGCATAAAAGTGAGTGCTTCAAACTTGAAACTCTTAGTGATATTTGAAGTCATATCTTTAAAATAAGAATGGAAACAGCTCTTGAATTGTCAGGTTCTGTTGACAGAATCAACTAACAAAGACTGTCTGGCAAACTCTGCCTGGCCAGACTTTGCTATAAAACAATAAAGAAGCCTGGCATTCCATTTGTCTTGCAACAGTTTGGGTACTCACAGAAAATCTAAACTGTAAGAGATATCACAAGATATGACTGATTTGTAAGCACTGTGATAACCCTAAGATGGACTAGCAGCTGGTAATGAAGCTAAAGTCAGCATCTGCATCAGACATATAGGCACCAAATTCTATTTAAATCTAAAATACTGATCAAACATGAAATGGATAAGATTAAGAGTGAGATTAAGAGTGATGAAACCCGTGTTACATTTGTAAAAACATAAAACAGAAGGATCCTCAGAGATTTTTTTTTTTTATCAGTATGACTGTATGGCATTTGGTGATCATAAAAAAACAAAACATATAAACCAGCTATAAATGTGCAATAATTTTCAGGAGTGATTAAAGAAATTGGAATTATTAGTTTCCCCCTGAATTTTGCTCATTTTGATCAGTCAGTCAATCAAGTTGATGTGTAGAGCACAATTCAGCAACAAGGCTGATCAAAGTGCTTTACATCATAAAAACACAACAAATCATAAAAACAACAGAAACCAGTGACAAACATTTACATTTACAAAAATGCCATAATCAAAAACTTCAATACACATCAAATATGGCGGTCAATGTTCTACTTATTATTGTTGAAAAACAACTCCAGGAACTCCAAACAGGTGAGTTTTAGTCTTGATTTAAACAAGGAAGTCAGTGTTTCAGCTGTTTTGCAGTTTTCTGGAAGTTTGTTCCAGAATAGCTGGATGTAGTTACAACCCTGTCATTTACGTAGAAGCTTCTGTAAAGACAGCAGTGGTCCACAACTCATAACAAAGACCATCCCAGATGAAACACTTCAAAACAGGATGCATGGAGCAAACAGGTTCTCAAGACTCAATATGTGTAACAACCAAAAGGTTGCAGCAAATCAAGTGATTATTATTGTCTACTGCCTTTCATCCCACCTTAATTTTTCTTTATGTATGTCATGTGGTGTGGTACACACTGAAGACAACAATATACTTTAACAGCAGGTTACTATGCCAACAACCATATATGACCAGTGTGGTAAAGGGTGTACAGGTTTATAAACCTAAATTTTTAGGTTCAGCCATGCTTCTATTTTGTTCATATTGTCTCTGCCCACTCTTAATAGCATTTGCTTGAAAATATATCTTTGATTCATCAAAATGAAAATTCTAAGAGAATCGTCTATCCTAGTAAGATCCAAATTACTCTCAATGTTTGTACAATACTCCACTCTTAAAAAAGAGATAATCCTCTTTAAACTTTAAGCAAAATCTGTAATATATTGAGTCCTTACCAGCGCCAAAAGGGTGACTCCGGCTCCTGCAAATGTGGCTATGTACAAGTCATAGGTGGTATGGAACTGTAAGAAGCAACAAAAAAACAATTGGTTTGGCTTATATTAAATAAAGACTTTCCTACAAATGCATTCCAAGCATGTAGCATCAAACAAATATGAGTGATCCCTTGACAATAACTCACTTCGCTGGTTTTGCAAATAGCCGCCAAGGTCATTCCACAGGACTTGCCCGGCATCACATCCCAAGGAAGCAGACCTGAAATGAAAACATGACGTGAGCGAGGGCTCTCCAACTAATGCTGAATCATGACAGGGCTGTGATGCATGAACGCTCCGTTTTACACGCAGCACATCAGAGACACAGCGATGAAGAATTATCTCCATCGTTTCATAGCAAATTCAACCATCGGTCTCATGGCCACTCCCCGTCGATTAATCCCCCTTGCTCCCAAGGACACATTAACACTCTCATTGGTGGGAGGGGGGATGCAGTCAGTCATTGTAGGAGAAACCCACCATACTGCCTAGCATCCATGCAGATCCAGCTATGCTGATTAATGCTGGGGGTGGTTTCAGCCAGGATGTTGATGTTGTGGCAGGTGTGCTCCATGTTGAACAGAAAGAAGACCGGGATAGCGGAGAAGGCAAACACTGCCAGCCAGATGAAGGCCAAGATGTATGTGACTATAATGAACTGTTGAAACAAGAAAGTTATAGATTAGTTGCCTTCAGGCGCTCAGGTGTCAACCTGAAAAATGTGTTTTCGTTCAAATTGGTCATCAACCATAATTAATCATTCCGAGGAGGAGGGGGAGGAGGGGATACAGAAACAAAGAGGGTTTCATTAACACAAACCAGCATTCAGCATCTCAACAAGAACCTGACGTCATGTTCCTCCCCGACTCACCGTCAGGCTGAGGCAGCGGCCACACTGGGTGCTCCTGAACTCCCCAAAGGTTTGCTTGACCGCACTTGTGGTGTAGAAACCCTCAGCCAGAAGCAGGATACCATAGAGGAAGAAAAATGATGCCAGCCCATAGATCACGAACTGGAAGTATTTAATACTGGAAAAGTTACAGGGGGAAAGTCAGTCGAATGGAAAATGAAAGCAATATTTGAGAGCTCTTATGAACTCATCCAAGTATATAACTCACAAAGACGCCATGACCTCAAAGTCCTTAGGGTCGCGGGCAAAAGTCTTGACCAGTTCCTCCGTCTGGGCCAGCGCCTCATGCCCACAGCCACAAAACAGGGCCACGCCGGCGTAGCACAACAAGGTGGCCACCAGGGATGGGTAGGGCACTGCCCCAATGCACCGGATACAGCAATCATAGCAACCTGAGGGGGCATAATATATCAGCACACAGGCGGCACATACCGCACATATAACCACACAACACATCAACGTCACTGCAGAGGGGGGCTCTTTCACCCGGTTGGGGAGCTATGAGGAAGGTCTCGCTCTGGCGGCACATCCATGAGCACGTGTCAAACCCCCCACAAAAAAGCAACAGAAAACAAGGAAAAAAACACAATTAGACAGCAATAACAAACAAGAGTTCAAACAGCGTCTTCCAGCAAAGCGTCCAAACTAAAGCAGTCGCCGCCGCCCTCACAAGCAGACTTGTGCACGTCTTCCGGTTTAAGCAGTCGTGTTGAAGCATTTAGCAAATATCCAAGGGGTTAATAATAAATGTGTTGCCAGAAATTGGATAGAGAAAAGCACCTAAGGCTTTGCAAAGCCAGTGTTGTCTGACCGGAAACATTTGCTGCCGGTGATGCCTTGCTCTGCAACAAGAAAAGATCCAGTACCAAGCAGTGATGTACAACGCTGCCTGCGAGGTTACGCTACTGTACAATATTGCGACGCTTCTGCGCTGATTTCATACGTATCTGATGGCTCTTCTGCTTGTGCCAACTCCTCACAGCTTAGTCCCAACTAAATCTGGCCCGGCCCCTCTCTCTGCGATGGTCACAGGCGTCACCGGGCCATTCAGGGATGGTGGTGAAACCCTGGGGGGCCTGAAGAAAGAGTTTCTCTTTGTGGCTGGCGGGTACAATATCCATTGTGTTTGGAGAGATCGGAGATGAACAAAGGGCAGTGATGTCAAACAAACAAAAGGCCATCATGACACCAGAAACGGTGTCGTGCGTGATGGCAGAAGGGGTCACCGGGACCATTTCAGCACCGCTGGCTGTGTGTGACTATTGCCTATCCACAGCTGGCTGAGGCTGGCACTGAGTGTCAGTGTGGGCAGGGGGCTGGGCTCAAAGGTTCAAAGAGTGGGTGGCAGGAAAACGAGAAGAAAGGGGGGCAATTCAAACAGTTTCCCAACAACAACAACAACAACATTCAGCTTTACAACAATTACACAGGAAATCCTGCAGATTCTTAAATCTTTATGTGTGGTTTCATAAAAGTCTCTAAAAGGTCCTCAAAGCATCTGTGTTCTTAATGCAGAAAAAGAAACCATGTGTTGAGCTACTGTCTTCCCAAATTATAAATCGTAACAGAAGGAAGCGCAATAGTTTCCGAAAAATAATAATAGCGGCATGTAGTCGCACACAAACTACTGCAAAAAAAAAAGCCACTGTTGCCTCTGCTTAGAATTCATTCAACTGGATCTCACATTAGTTGCAATAAATATGCAAAGGTTGCTGAAAAAAGCATGCTAAAATAAGCCCACAACGTTTTTAGAAGCAAATGATAGAAATCTCCTTCTCGTGGGTGACCCGGCATGGACTAAGCAAGATCAGATTTACTCCCCCTCAATCTCAGACTCTCTGATTTGACTTTGAATTATGCTTCATAAGATCACTGAAGGAGATGAGGACCACTTTCTGCACTGCAAAATAGTCCCCACTGAGCACTTGTGGTGTTTTCCATTAAGTTTGAAATCATCTTTGCTTACTGAGCTTGAAAGGTGATCCAGCTGTAAATGAATATTTGAACCTAGAAATGCGTTTACATACATGGAAATTGCAGGAATAATTTGCGAGCATGCTTTGCCCACAGTGCAAGAAGGTCAACACGGTGTCCAAAGACATATTAAAAGGCAACATTAGCAAGTTATTGAAATTCACAGTTTTCAAATCTCATTAATAAGAGATGATAAGAGTTATTAAAAATTCTGTGCACTCACCCATGTCCAGAAAGAAGAGCGGGGATATTGAGGTTTAGCTGGACGGCTTTGTGACTGATATGAGGATATGAGAAGTTATTCCCTGCCACCCTTATAAGAATCTGACTCGAGCTTTTGTCTCATCAACAATACATAGAGCACATCTCCTCGAGTCACATCTTAAAGTCACAAAGCCCCATTTCAGCTGCCAGTCATTATTTGTGTAGCCGCTAGGTTCAGGAAGGGGGACGAGAAGAGAGGCCAAAATCCTAATCAAAACTTTACTTGTTTTACTTTATATAGGAACTCTTCTGAGTATAATTGTTTTTCCTCTGCAGCATTTTTATAAAAGGTGGTTTTACACTGCAACACAAATTTAGAAGCAGAGATAGTTTTTGAAGCTATATTTGCATAAAGTCTCAATCTATTTAAACCTACTCACCTGTTCAAAATAAAGAATATTTGACTCTATTTGATGAGTCCTCTCCTTTTCCCTTTCTCCTCTTCTGTTTTATTTAATATTCTAAGTACAAAATACATTGTCGTCCCTGTTCGTTTAACTTTCTTATATCACAGACTTGTTTAACTTTGTGCACAGTAGTTTGCAGGATGCATCCAATTAACTTTCACTTCTAAATGTGTTTGTTGTCAGCGTGCCAGTGCCGTCTGTCTGCGAGCTCCACATGCTGGATGTCAGCAATACACAGTCGAACAATTTAATGCTCCTCTAACCAGCGTACTCATAGACAAAGTGATAAGAGGTATGCAGAGTGAAAATAGTGAAATAAATCGCAACGGTGGCTGACATTGATGAAGTTGGCTAACAAGGCTGACATTGATGGTTTGGTCCAGCTGCTGTGCTCCTTCCCTCCCTCCAGTTTGACCCAGTTGATGTCAAAGCTGAGTTCGATACAAAGGAGCCAGTGTGGGACAGGAGAAAACATTGCACTGTCCTTTATTAGAGAGAAAGTCTTCATCCTGTTTTTATTTTCTGTTGAAGCAAAAAATATTCAACTGTATCAGAGGCAATCAGATGCCTTTATAGCGATCCAGATTTTGTCACATTAGGATCAAATGCTGTATTTTTGGGAGATTTTATACCATAGCTCAACAAGAAGTAGCACCGAATTGTCAAGGGGAAGAGTAAGGATTAATAGTTTTCAAAATGTAAAAGAAAAAAGCATAAAAAAATGGTGAGCACTTGCTAATAACCCTGATAACCCATAATAAACTCCAGTTTGGTTAATTGCCCTCAGAAGTCACGTTGAATACAGTAAATACAGTGAACCCGTGTGCAATTTGATCCCTGTTCTATGAGGGCCTCAGAGGTTTGTAAGAGAAGATTAGTGATCAAACAGCATCATGAAGAAAGAACACAGCGGTAAAGACAGAACTCAGGGTGAAGTGGCGGAGAAATTTTGTATTTATTTATTTTATTTAACCAGGTAAAATCCCATTGAGAGATCCACATGTCATTTTCAAGAGGGACCTGGAAGTAGAGTAATAAAACAGAATGACATAAATTTTCTCTATGAAAGAGAGGCAAGAAGAAAGCCAATGTTGAAAGAAGGCTATGCGCAGTTGGATTTTCCAGTTGGTCACATGCTGGGGCCACAGCAGACATGTGGAAATTACCATCCAATCAAATGAGTCCAAAACATAACTTTCTGGCCTATATGTAAAACCGTATGTGTGGTGGTAATCGAACGTTGCTCATAACTCTGAACACACCATCCCCACACTGACACACAGAAGCAGCATCATGCTGTGACGGTGTTTTTAATTGCCAGTGACAGGAGCGCCGCCTGAGTCGATGGGAAGATGAATGGAGCTAAATGCAGCGCAATCCTGGGGGAAAACCTGTTAGAGGCTCTGAAAGACTTGAGACTGAGGTGGATCCTTCCAGCATGATGACCACCTTAAACGAAGAGACAGAAAAAAAAAAGAAATAAAATGCTTTAGGTTGAAATGTGAATGAATGGCCCAATCCAAGTCTACATATTAATCAAATTGAGGATTTGTGTAATGACTAAAAATTGATGTTCAGACTCAACTTGTCAAAACCTTCACAGTAGATGTGAAAAGCAGGTGGAGACATACTCCCACAAGACTTTCAGTAGTAATTGCATGAACGGTGGTTCAACAAAGGGTTGACTCAGGCAGGAGAATACAAATGCATGCAGATTTGTACATGCAAACCACTTTGAAAAGACGTGCATAATATTCCTTCCACTTAAGAATTTTGTGTTACTGTGTGTATTTTTGTATTTCGTAAAATCCCAGTAACATGAAAGGTTCAAGGGCTATTTGAACTTTAGCAAGGAACTATAAATGTACAATGCTTTGCAAAAGAAGGCCCTATGCAATTAAAATTGAATTCACTTAAATTTAAGCTTAATTGCATGTCATCACTCTTTAAACAATCTAACACTTTGCAAGACACTGCAGTTATTTTAGACTGCAGCTGACGCAAAGTTGTTTGATTAACCCTTTTGGGGTCTGACATGCTCACCAACATTAACAGGCTTATTTTGTGATGGTATTTTAAAAAAAAGAAAAGAAAAAAGATCTCAGTGGTTTCTATTTCCCCATTCTCAATCCTTTTATGTCCTAAAAAAACAGAGTGGTTAAAGATCAAGAAGAGAGCATTAATGAAACATGCTGTAGTGGGAATGATGCCTTTGAAATACCAAAGAAAAGCATGGAGCAATAAAACAGAGGAGAGACCTGGAGCATCAATTAACCTCTGTTCTTTCCGAGAGGAAGTTGATTGGCTGTCGATGTGAAAAATTAGCATTAGCTTTGATTATCGAAAGAACTGCTTACTTGCTTGACAAAAAAAGAGAGAATTTCTATATGAGCTACACTGCAAATTTGGGTTTGATTGCATAAACAGCTATGTAAAAGCGATCCACATGTCAATAGCATGTATGGGATTGTGTGTAGAGGTCGTGGGATCTCTGTGAGTTGTCTTTGTGGCTGTTTGCTGTGAGGCAGATGCACTTGCTAATATTTGCACACTAAACGCAGCAATATGCATGGGCTCTCACTATGTTTGCGTCCTCCTTTTCACCCTGTGATCACTGTCTACGCTTCTTATGTTATCTTTTTGTGGCAAACCAGACAAACACCCATCAGACAAACAAACAAACCCTTGATAATTCAGCTGTGATGACCTCCCGTGTTGAGAGTTGAAATTATTTGGTTTGCTGAGTGATGAAGGAAAGTTCAGGCTGAGCTGTTTTCCAGCTGGGTGTCTATATGCCTGTGTGTTTGATTGTCTTTTGTGATTATTACAGGCTCTGTGTGTGGCTGTGTGTTTGAAGCCTGCAGGGTATGCAAGTAGTCACACAGTTTGAAAAAATCTTCACGTTTGCTTGCACTCTCAGACATGTAGTCTGATAGTCTGACAGTGAGACCATGCAATTTCTGGAGTCTGTCAAAGAAATGACTGGTTGCCACTTCAGAGAAGTGCTTGCAAAAGAATTCATATCCCTTATGCATTTTTTTTTTTTTGCATTTTGTCATGTTACGACCAAAGACTTCCATGTATTGTACTGCCATTTCATGTGGTAGACTATCACAGAATAAATTGTGTAGTGTAAGAAAAATTATACACAGTTTTCAAAAATGTTTTGCCAAAATAACAAATGAAAAACGTGGCGTGATGTTGAGGTATATGTTGCACACTCGAACAAAAATGGTATCGAGACATGCGGTTGTGGTAAATTTTCTTTACTCCTTTTTTTTTCTCGAACACGAACAATATCAATAGTCTAACGTGCGTCACACTCAGGCTGCTCTCTACTACTCGGCTTCTTCTACACAACAAACACTTAGGACCCCAGGCTGCCCTACGCGCCTGTTCAAAAGTCCTGCTTTTCTAAACTTCTCATTCTCAGCCAGAATAGTTATCCACATATGTATGAATGTACAGCTTCACATGGACAATCAATCACAGTGCTTTTTAAATAACAAAACAAAGCAAAATATTCATAGGAACAAGAATAAAATCATTTTAATGGGAGGGGGGGTCCTTGATCTAAAGTCCCCAGCAACTGGTCCCCCACATATATCTCCAGCAGCTTTGCACATGTAAAGACTGAAGAGTTGAGAACGTCTATAGAAATTGAGCTTTGCCACAGATTCTCTGGTTCTATGTTTGGGAACATTATTGTGCTGGAAGGATAATCTGTCCCTTAATCTCAAGTTATTGCAGCTTCTAAAAAATCATTATCATTATAACCATTATAAACTTAGCAATATAGTTTTCAGTGCAAGGCTGCTAAGAATGTTATAAATGCTAAATGGAGAAAGTCTGTTATGATGACATTCTGAAGGCGGAGTGTCAGAAAGAACAGGAGCTTCTTAAAGAGACAGAGGCCCAATTTCAAGGTGTTAAATTGCAAAGTCAAATTTCTTTTAAGTCAAGTTTGATATACAGCATTTTTATAAAAACTGAAGGTAACATAATTATTTGATTGTGCTATAAAATGGCTTTCTGGTGTCTGGAAAATACATAATACTATCCTTTTGACATTACACATTTATGTGCAACTGAATCTGGATAAAAACATTGTCTGTATTGACTTTAAAACCAATACTTTGGTGAAAGTGTCAATGTTGAACATAGCTAGTCCTAGTGTTATGAAACTGCAAAATGTTTTGGAAAAGTTTTATTTCGAAAGGCTCCCTAGACAGAGAGAAGAGCAAACGTTCGGTGACAGCTGATTGAGCAGAGGAAAAGAAATTAAATGCTCAACACTGAGAAAGAGCTCAATTGTTTCTGTGGATTATTCTACAAAGGAGAATCACAGTATCTGGACACCCACGAGTCTTACACTAGCTTGAGCTAAAAGCTTAGCAGATAAAATACTAATGTTTATTTAGTAATCAAACCTATAGTGAATTGAAGTCATTGACAATCCAATGTCATTAAGCTCACTATACAGCGCCATTCTACTATTTTGCCATTTCTTATTTAATCCAGTGGAACACGTTTATTGTAGTCTGGTGGAGGTGTCAAATACTTTTTTGCTTTTTATTCACCCCTCTAAATTACTTCCATGTCCACAAATGTGTGAAATCCAGCCATGAGTCCAGTTGTGGAATGATCTGGCAACTAAATATTCCACTACCAGTTGGAATAGTGGGGTTATAACGAAGTGAAAGCAATTGGGAACTATAGCAACTTAGAAACTAATTGTTAGGTCAGTTAAATAAAGAAGTGAGGTCAATGAAAGCTGAGGTGCGTAAGTGTGCAAAGGTCTTCAAAGTTCTGCAGAGTCGATGACTACAGACCTCCGAATTTTATGTGGTTGTCAGATTATTTCGAGGTTAATGCACAAAGAGCTTCATTGAATAGGTTCATGACTGAGCAACACAATGGATGAATCTGGATTTGGGAATGTCCATGAGAACAGCACCGGTCTGACGGAGGTAGAGGAGTTGAGATAATTGTGGCGCTCTTCATCAGAAGTGTGGGCTCAAACCCTTAATTTAAGTGAAAGAAATTCTTAATGCTTCAGCATACCAAGACATTTTGAACAATTTCATGCTCCCAATTTTGTACAAACGGCTTGGGGATGTCCCCTTTGTGTTCCAACATGAATGTTCACAAAAACATCCCCCAAACATCCCATTGGACATCTTTGGGACGATTTAGTGACTGTGAATCTAGCCATTCTCATCCTACATCAGTGCCTGACCTCATAAATGTGTTTCTGGTAGAACGTTGAAAAAATCCCATACGCTCTTAAACTTCAAAACCTTAAAACCTTTAAGCCTTTATACGCTCCTGTTTCATAAAATTTAATTCAGCCTCCTTCATATTTCATCCTTTCACAGGTGTTTGACATTAAGACCCCAATGTAGATCTATCACAAAATGAAGATGGAAGGAGAGAGTAAAGGCCATGTACAGTCAAATCTCAATGTTCGACAAGACATGTATGTAGTTTCAAAAATCTTTTAATAGCTGTCTCATTTAGGTTAAACAATGTTATGATAGGTTCAAAGAAATCAAAGCTCAATTCTTCATGTCCATCATGTCCATTCAGTGTTGGAAAACTCCAGCATTTAACAAGAGTGTGGGTCCAAACCACTTGCAGAAGGAGCAATGTTATGCCATAAAGAGTCATAGAGCTCCTTTTTCTTTTCTTTTCAAATGATGGATAACTGAAGTGGTATACATACAGCTACAAAGTAATTACAGTCATCTCTCTGAAGGGCTTACAGTATTCATAAACAAACAACAAATCATATATCAGTCTAAGTGTATTCTGTACAAACAAGCCAAGCCAAAGCCAAAACCATGAGTTAGTTAGAGTAGGAAAACACATCTTAAGCAATATTTTTGTTTATAGTGAAGCACAAGTTATATCCCTACAGTGTACTTCGCTGAAAAGAAATGAAAATCACATAGAGCCAAAGTATAGCAAGGATACTCAAGTGGACTACAATAAAATACACAACACTACATATGCAAAACTGAGAGGTTAATTTTAACCAATGCCTAATTTACATTTCTGTAGCACAGATTTCAGCACATCCACACGCTCACACACCCACGCCAACCCACTCACACACACATGCGGATGCCATATTTGCACCACCGGATCAGAACATTTTGGCTAAGTTGGACATTTCCATCAAGTGTGGCCATCATTCATTCACTGCAGCTAAGATTCCACAGTAAGTCAGTGTTTAAGCGATGTACAAGGCATTTTGAAAGTAATTACAGTAAAAATACTTTTTCATAATAAGCAATATGACATGAGAAATGCGTATAAAATAGCTTGATAATAGCAACAGTAGTAATGCTTCTCTGCTTTTCCAAGAACTCCCCTCCAGTCACCGTGAATCGTAATGTCACTTTGTTCCACGAGAGCAAAATAGATATCACAGAGTAAGAAAAAGCTTCCCATACAAATCCAACTGTATAAACATTATACTAAGTTCCTGCTAGGTAAAGTTCCAGAAAGTGGAAAATGAAATGCACTTTTTTCTCTTTTAAACTGCCTTCGACAATGGTTATTATAAAATGACTCTGCAAGTAAGACTTCCTACTATGAGAGAGCAAAGGCAGGATGTTGTTGGCTGCACACCTTTGGAAAAGACGAAACAAACATATTCGATCCTAATTTACGTACACATTCTAAAGACAGCTTTAAATGTTCGTATTTCGCATTTTGTCACATCCGCCCTCGTGCCAGGCTATACCCGAGTGGTCGAGTGGGTGCTGGGCAAGCCTGTGGAGCTGTAGCCAGCGGGAAAGGTGCTGTATGGACTCATGTTGGAGAGGCCCATCAGAGAGTTGGGGATCATGGTGATGTTGTTGGGGGTCATCAGAGGGATGTCATCTGGGGAGCGGCGCTGGCTAAGAGAGTAGCTGGGTGAGGCGTGAAGAGGATTGTGGAGGGCTTCACATGGGCTCCTCTGCTGGGACGACAGGGTCTCATCTACCGTGTTGGTGTGGCTGGCATTGTTGCCTTTACTCTCGCGTTGGGGGCTGGGCTGCTGGGACGTCTCCTGGCGACTGCGCTTGTCCTTGCGGTAGTACAGGGCGGCGAAGGCCAAGACGTTGAGGAAAAGCAACGACGCTCCCACGGCGATGGTGACGCTGAGTTCTGTGGAGTAATCTCTGGGATTGGGCATGATGAGGGGACCCATCTCTCTACCGGCCTCACCGTCACCATGAGACGTGGACATGGGAGGCCGGCCGGTGCTGCCGGACCTCTTGCCGTTGGACTGGGTGGGGTCCAGAGGGGTGACTTTGGTGGTCGTTGAGGAGTAGTGGAAAACATCGTGGAGGTTGTAGAGATGGGGGACCAGGTGTTTCCAGAAAGCTACCTTTGTGGCTCTGTAGTGGTCGCGGATCCGAGGCTTCAGGCCAATGTGCAAATACAGTTGGTCGTAGGGGTCATACTTGGACCAGGCGACCTCCTCAAAGCGATTGGCCTTGGTGTGGATGAACTTGGTGTCCTGCGGCACTGGCTTGTTAGGATCCCTGTAAATACAACACAGAGAACCTTAGCAAACAATATAAACAGTAGGTTCATGATTAGATCAGATTAGATTAGATTTAGGGTTGGAACTTTTACATAGATTTTAATGTGTTAAAAATTTACAGTGAACTTAATCACTTTTTTTTTTTTCACATACAAAAGTCCTAAACCAAAACTTTAGTATATACATCCACAAACAACAGTGGTAGCTGCTTTTCTTGGCCCAATGGAGGTTTGATTTTGCTTTGAAAAAGACTATTGTTCTGTACAATTTGTGCAAAAAAGGAGTTAGCCAATTACTGAAGTTGTTAAACCCTAAAATACTATCTCAAAACAAAACACGTCATCCCCAACAAAACGTCCCCCAATGCTAATGTCAGTGTTTATGTCCACATTTCTAAAGATGTATTTTGTTCTCCAAGAAAGTATATGACTGATTAGAGGTTCTGGAGACACCAGATCCCAATAACACTTTTTTAATAACAATATGATGGTTTCAAGTGCAGATAAAAAGAATTTAATCTCTTTGTTGTTGAACTCATGTGTATATTCAATAATTCATCAGTTTTTGAATTGAAAATATTTATTTTGTGGATACATGTTTTTTGATGAAAATGCTATTAATTTTGCTTTTAGAGCAGTATTATATCTTTTTCAGGCGCATAGGGCTATTATATAGCACAATTCAGTAGCTATGTTACCGTCAGTTGTTATAAAAACTCCAGAAATCTCATATATACTCAATTTATTTATGGGATTTCTGTGAGGAGAAAGATTGGAAGCTTCGAAGAGGAGTTGCACCTCAGAGGCGGTGCTCGGTCCCCCTAGGTGTTTTGCACAGCTGAATGGTTGTCATGGAGATTAAAGGATTTCTCAAACATGGATAAAAGAAGCAAAGCAACACCCTACGTGTGCTGTTGATTAAGGAATAACATTATAACATGATGTAAAGCTAAAAAGATGAATTTACATAACACTGCTGCGTTAATTAATTACAGATCCTGCAATTAACTCAATAAAAATGTAATTGTCACCACTAATTAGATTATATTATGTATGCATGAGATGCTAAATAGTTATTTGAAATTATAATTCTGTTTCATAAACTTTTATTACGGCTTTTTCTATTTGCTCTTTTATGATTGTGGATGCAATTGTGAATCACTTTAACTGTTGTTTTTAAATGTGGTACATAAACAAAGCTGACATTGACAAAGATTAGATTACATTTTTGAAAGATTATTGTCATTACACATCTATAAAAACTGTAGTAAAATACAGTCCAGCATCTTAGCAGTTCTGCAAAGAACAGCAAGCACATTGTACACAGCATATATGGGATATGCAGTCAGAATAAAGTAATAAAATATAGAAGAAATTCTGATGTTATCCTTTTTTTAGCATATAAAAACATAATAACATGTTTTGTTTTGTGCCATAGTTTGTTTCAAAATGACGAATTGAAGAGTGCTCCACAATCTGCTCAATGTTCACTAATACTCTCCAAGAAATATGTAGGGGTCTTTTAGAACAGTTGCCTGCCATTCACTAATTATATGACCTCTGAAGGCAATACTCTGAAAGAAACACTCCATTCGTGGAGTGTTGATACGTTTATAAGGCACTGCTGTGGTACCATGTTCATTTAAGGAAGGCCTTTCTGAAATTCTACCAAAAGGGAAAACAGATTTCTAAAAAAAGAAAGTGCTAAATAGGTGCACACAGTGTAATATTCCCATCTCTCTTCAAAGAAACAGCTTTTACTTTTTCCTACACAGCAGCATTAGCAGCCCACGGTGACCTGTGCCGTGCTTTTGCCTTCTGCCGGGGTCAACCTACACAAAGATTTATTACAGCAGTAGAGTGCTTCCAGCAAAGCAGCAGAGGAGTCCTCCACTAAAGTGAAACTCACTTAAGTGTCTCTTGGCTCAGTGAAAAAAAGAAAGAAAAAAAAAGACCCAGCAAGGCTTTGCTTAGAAAAAGGCCTGCAGAGCTTCGCACTGTTGAGAAACGAGAGTTTTCCTTTTAAACAGTCAGCATCAAATTGAAGTTGGTCTCGAATAATAAGCATCGTTTTGCACTCCATGGACAACTTTTTGAAAATTAATTTTTGATGTGATTTCAAATCTCCCCAAGTTGAAATGGGAAGAAATAAAAACATTGAGACAGACAGATACATGTTTGTTGCTTTTTAGTCATATCAAAAGAAATAATAAATTTTCATAACAAATTAAAGATCGGAAAAAGAAAAAAATATGACATCCTTTGCTTCTGCCCATGAGTAACAAATTGATATCAGTGAATTATGATTCTACATCAGCATTTTCAATATGAAAGAGAAAATCTTCTGTAAAGTTAATACATTTCAGAAGTTAACACATTTTATGGTTAAATCGTTACAATTTTATTAAATACTTAATAAAGTTTAAGTTTGTTTTCCATTTAATACAAACTAGTGCATAAATGGAACCAGGAAGGTCCATCCATCCATCCATCCATCCATCCATCCATCCATCCATCCACTATGCACTGCTCTATGACCTTAGAACTGCATTGAAGTGGCAAGATAAATTTGATAAGTAAAATCCTGCATCTGCTTCACATTTAAATACAAAAAAATATTGTACTTGTGATTGTGTACAACATGAATAGTGACACAAAAAAAAGGAAAACCGAATAAAATTAAAGAGCTTGTTGACATGTATCCTAATTAAAATTAGTCACAGCACAGGAAGCAGACCCTCATTTCAGTTTTTAGACTTTAAGGACTTTAATAAAAAGTGAAGAATTTTTTTTTCCATGAGAGAATTTCAGCTTAATAATAACAAAGAAAAAAAAAAGAGATAAATGTAAGAGAAGCGTAAGTGGTAATTCAGGCTGAACTTAATTAGTGGACTCTACTTCAGAGAGAAACCAGCGCTGAAGCTACTTCTCAGTCACACCGGGAAGGTTAAATTAGACATTGAATAGGAATCAGGAGGTCAACTACAACAAATAAACAAATCACAGTGAGGGATCTTGTTGGCAGCTGCTGATGTAACTCACCCGCTCTTTGCAAAGTTGGTCCAGTACGTCATGACCACGGCACTGAGCATGATGTCATTCCTGGAGAAGTTGCAGGGGAACAGATCCGTGGGGCCCACCATCGGGATGCCAAACACATACGGCACCTCGTCTCCATGCGCCGAGTCTGACCACACAGGCTTCATAAGGCTCTGGCAGTGGTGGTAGAAGGCGTAGAAGTAAGTGGGCGAGCCGTAGCGGGCGTGCAGGTCAGCTGTCACCACTGACGGCTCCACCCACTGGTGGTCAGTGAAGAGGGCGACCAGTGTTTTCCTCCGGGTTTCCGGATTGTCCTTGTCAGCCCAGTCCGTGTACATAAATTTAATAGTCTCCCTCAGGGTGTCCTTACCCTCTGGGTAGCCGTACAAGCTGTCCACAAAATCCGAGACGGCAAAGTCAAAGTCACTGCCGGAGACCCCGTCCTCCAGGTCCATCACGTTCTCCACGAAGCGCAGCCCTTCGCCCTGATTCACGCCCAGCATGATGTCGTAGTTAAGGAACTCCCCCTGCTCCATCAGGATCTCTGGGTCATCCGGGATCACGTCGCCGTCAATGACAGGGCCAAAAGCCACACGGTAACGGTCGGCCTGGATGTCCTGCTCCACCAGCTCCTTGGCGCTCTTCTTCTGCAGGCAGGACACCATGTCCACTGTATCCAACACGTTGCAGCCAACCCTCTCTGCAAGCATGCGAGTGTACTTGACTGGGTGGTAGTTGACAGCCCAGCTGGAGAGTGCTGAACCGCTTTGGATGATGGCTCTATGGAACAGACCTTGAAAGAGAAAATTCAAAATTACAAAAAACAACAAAAAAACACAGGATAACAGCTTGTGTTTAACCTAATAAATGTTTTCTGATTCATTAAGAAAAGCCTTGAGCAGAATCCTGATTCATGTCACACTGATGTAGATTCACAGTTATTATTGTTTTTTGTTTTTCATTCCATAAATGCGGTTTACACATATGGTGACTGACAGGAAACATTATACTGATTCTGTTCAATTTAATTTATGTGTACACTTGTAAGCTGCTCTGTCTTTTTTTATGAATGAGTTTTTATGAAACTACAGGGTTTCCCCCAGTACATTATAAGCCTGGCGGGCCACCAGGCTTTACTTGTGTCCCCACCAGGCTAAACATTGCTTACTTATTTAAGTCTTTTAAAAATGTTTGCATTTTTTGACAATTTTATAGTTGGTGTTCAGATATTAATCTTCCAGTTTTTCAATAACACATAATTATCAAGTGAAATTTTAAAATTTCCTGTCAACTTTAAACATTTTTAACTCAAAAACACGATGTGTTTTAGTGCCCAATCACCAGGCTTAACAGGTTTACTGTGGGAAACCTTGAACTAATGTCCTCACCATGCAAACAAAACATTTGTGAATCCTCTGATTTTTTAAATGTAAAATCCTCATTTTAATAATTAAAGTCCTTGTTTTTGTATTTGTTTTTTTTTTTATTGCACTTCTTTTTCTTCCATCTATACGTGAAAAAAATATTTCGACCTTGTTAAAATCAAGAAATGTTAAAGGGATTTCAACAGTGAAAATGTAAAAAAAATGTGGGGAAATTAAAATGCAATTGTGGTGCATTCAAAAATGTGTTTTGAATGGGAGTCCATCACACAAAACAGAGCAGAAAGGGAAACAGAATATGGTATTTAATAGAACAGGCATATTGTACAAATGGAATTGAAGAAAAAATTATTAAATTCACCCCAGAAAAAACGAATCTGGCCAAAAAAGACCCCAGATTTATATATAGCAAGGGGATTGGGGGATTGACAGATGAAAGCAAACAAGGAAATTTGTGATGTGCTTTGATAACTGGTCAGAAGGGCATAGAGGAGCAAAGAGTGATGAAATCAGAGCAAATGGAAAGTTGGTGACATAGAAGTGTGTAGAACTTCTCTTTTTTTAATGCAATGATAAAAATGTCCAACATTTAGTCTGCTGTCCCTTTCATGTCTTTCATCTGTGTGCCTCTCTATGCAGATCACGTCTGGGCATGTCAAACTAATGGTCAATTTGTAACACTGTGTCAGCGAGTAGGCGTCGCGTTTTTACTCCACCAGTTCTTTGCAAACATACTGTAATTGTAGAATCGTTAATATGGTGTCTCTAACAAGCTGCGGGGCTTACACAGACTGCTGACGCCAACTGTACAGGGGGCGGGTGTATGCAGAGAGCTGAATATGCAGTAACCCTGAGCCTTCAATATTGATACAGGAAACAAGCTGGTCTTTTGAATTGTTTACATGTGGTGCATCACCTCTGTCTCTGGGGAATTTGCATGTAAAGTGACACGACTCTACCTAGGTGCTTGAATGTGTACATTCAACAGAAGAATCGTGCAGCAGTAGTGTTCTTGCAGGGGATTTTTTAAAATAAATTTTTCTCAATTTCAGGGCAGCAGTGAGTGAGTGGGTCTACTTCAAAGACAGCTGGAGGTCTTTGTGCATTGGCTGCAGCAAGAGAGAGCACATCCAATACAGATTCCTACAAAGGACAGCTGCTGCAACCTCTCTGGCACTGATGAAAACACAATCTCTGCCCTTCTTCTGATTTTGTGCAGCATCATTGAGTGAGCTGGAAGATTAGTAAAGCAACAATAAGAGGGTTCAATCCTCAGATGCTGAAATACAGACATCTGAGACTCACAGGGAGGCTTTGAGAGGACATCTATCAAATGCAACGGCCCTGTGCTACCTGCTTTTCAAGGAGTTTCAATCACCGAGTGTGGTGGGTAGTATCTGCTCTCTCGTTGGGAGATATCATTAAATTACCAAAACGGGCCGTTTTTGAGACAACGCGCCAGTTTTGCAGGGAATACAGTGTCCAGCAAACTGTTTAATATGTTTTGTTGGGAATTTATGTGAGAGGCCAACACAAGGGTTAGATTATAAAACAATAGTACATCACAGGGCACAGTTTAATGCATGGTATAAAAGTGGAACAATATATACCTAAAATAGTAATTTACAGTTTAAATACATTTCAGTTATGGAAGGAAACATTTTTGAGGCTGGTCAAGACCTGAGACTGGGACAGAGGTTCACCTACAGCAGAACAAAAGTCTTAAACATGCAGCTGAACTACAAATGACTGGATTAAAGCATGTTCAGTTATTATAATGGCCCAGCCAAAGTAAAAAACTAAATCCAATTGAGAATTTGTGTCCAGATTTAAAAAGGTGATGTCCAGAGTCATCCAATCTGACTAGTCTTGAGCTAATTTTTAATCAGAAAGGTAAAAAAAAAAAATGTCTCCAAATGTGCAAAGCTGGACGTAGCCCAGAAGATTTGCTGCTCTAATTTAAGCTAATGTTTTTTCTACATTTTATGGGGACAGAATATAAAATCCACCCCACACTTTTCAGATTTTTATTGCTGCATTTTTTAAATCATTCATAATTTTAATTTCCCATCCAATTCCATGTAAATCAATTTGTGTTGATTTATTACTTAAAATCCCAGCAAGTTACACTTTGTGGCTACAAAGTGACATAATGTTCTATAAATATTTTTGCAAGTCATTCAAGACTTTTTTTTAATTATTATTTCGACAATGTCCGTTAGGTGAAAACATACTGTTTATTTTAAAGTTTTGAAATAAAGTTAAACCGATTTGTGAAAAGTCACTGCTGTTTTTGGTAACTACTCAACTTTGTCGACATGCACAAAATTGTAAACAACTCCATTGCAGCGTATCTGAAAAGCAAATCAGCTATATTGGTAAAAAAAAATATTCTCAGGTGGACCCAATTTCATGCTGAGAACTTTATAAAAACAACAGGCTTCTTTAAGAGATTCACATTTTAGGGGGGAGAGAGAGCTTTTAGACTGATTAGTTTGTGTGGAGAGGGACAAAAGCAATCACTTACTTAACAAATACCCCATTTACCCCACCCTGTCATCATAACACTTCATCTCCCTGCCAGAGCATGTAGAGCTATGCATAAAACATGAAGAAAGTTCTAAAATAAAAGTACTTGGTTTGAATATGATTATTTAAAAAAAACAAAAAAAACATGGGAAAACCCAGACGAGGCATATTGAAATGAATGACCTAGATATTGACTGATGAAGCTTATGTGGTAAATGGCACATTCTTACCCTCTGAGTGGTGGGACAGCGTCAGCAAACTGACACACGAAGCTCCGATCCCAGACCCAAAGACGGTTATGCGGCCTGGATCTCCTCCGAAGTAACCAATGTTTTTACTGATCCAGCGCAGAGCCTGAATCTGATCCAGGAGGCCGTAGTTTCCCTTCGCCGCCTGGTCACCAGTACTGAGGAATCCTGATGTATACGAGGAGGCAAGAAAGGCAAAGCTAAGATTAAGGCTGTGTACTACAGTGTAGTCACATCTTTGATCCAAGTGTGTTGCCCTGCAGGGAATCTCAATGAACAGAGACAGGTTCCCCTCAGGTGTAAATATGCTTTTACTCTGTCCCTCTGTATTTTTCTGCTGTAGTCAGCTCCTTATGGTAGTCCCTCAGCATCGCACCCCTCTTTGTGAATGTGCTACTCATCAAACCTAAAATCTCCTCTCAGAATAGTCACTTTATCCCATGTAATGTGCATGAATTAAATTGATAAAACAACATAAAACTCAGAGGTGCTCTTGATTCTTCTGCTTGTTCTCCCTGTCTAGTTGCATCTAAAACTCCCGGATAGAAAGCAGACTAAGCAACAGCAACAGCAGCACTGACCTTGTGAATGCTGCAGCATTTATTATTTAAAGCATTTTCACTCCCAAGAACAATACAGGTTGATAATTTTGTCCAGATTAGATAAATGTATGTGAACCAAAATAATTGGGGGTAACAAAAACTTTGTGCAAAAAGCATTTATGAGGATTTGCGTTGTTATTCCACAAACAAAATGACAGAAAGCATTTCCAGCTTAGTCAGATTTTCCCATACATTTGCGTGTTATTTTATAGTGAATAGTGGAAAATAAAGACCACTTTGTTAGGTAATTCTGTGGTTCATGTGGAGAGGTAAAGTTGTATTGCTGATAAAATACCATAACATTCATTATTCCAGATATATCATATTAGGCTTTTTGATTTTGACATTGAGTCTCAGCAGGATATTACAGCTTTTTTCCCAATCTGCTGCTTATGGAGAAACACAGGTGTCGTAATATTAGCTTGTTAGTAGGTCAGGTTTGGGTAGACTGAATGGCTCTCTGCCTGAGAGAATGCTGCTCTAAGCTTGAAAACTGAATTTTGAAAACAACATTAATATGACTGATGGATGCTGCTTCCTTTCAGATTTCATACCATGATGTTTAAGGGTTTTCACAGCAGGAAATATGTATATACAGACAGAATTAGCTTTTCTTTCAGGTGGAGAAGAAAGTGAAATAGCTTCCTTTCAACCAGCTGATTGTTGGTGTTTAGCATCAGGTGAGGGAGGGCCAGTGTTTTCCCTATGCTAAATACACCTGCAGGGAAATCTACTCATTCCAGCTAATTCTTTGGCATCTGGTGAAAGAGACTTTAAACTCTTTACACTGACAGAAATTGTTAGCAAATTTGTAACCTTGTAAGATTCTTTCCTTTATGTTCTTTACTAACTAATGCGTTTACATACATATGTGCAAGCATAGCTAATTAAACGTAGCCAATCTTTCCTGACTCTTCTGAGTTTGTGTTAAAATGGGGAAGAGCAGATGTAACGGAGGAAATGGGTTAGCCAAGCTAGTGAAATAACCCAAACTCAATAATTTAACAGCTTTAACCCTCTAAAACACTTTATCTAAATTACTATTCATTAAATAAAAGAATATGAATATTTACATAAAAAATGCTTATCTTGAAATGGGCTCTCTTTATTCCTTTATATCCTAAATTAAACATTTCTGCCTGGATATTTTTGCTTATTTTAATTGCACACAGTTCTTTAAATGTCCTGTGAGTAAATATATATTTGCCCATTTATCCATAACAACTGGAACTTTCAATATCTAGCAAGTTATTTTCGCAATTTACCATCTATTAAAAGAGCGCCCCTCAGATTAAATTCGCTCCCTGGTACGGCAGGAGTGAAATTACCGTAATAACTCAATATTGGCTGGAAAGCGCAACGTCTCCCCTTTCAGAAACCGTTGGAATTTTTCAGAAAGCGCAACGTGTGGCAGAATCACGGTACTACAAATTTTGGCTGGATCGACGGCGCTCCATTTAGGACAGTTTTAAACTGTGCTTCGGATCGGCACTGCTTGGAAACTCAGGCGTTAATAAGACTAAACAGGGTTTTACTGCATTTTTGAAGTTACCACACACACATACACCCCCACGCACGCCCACCCGCCCACACACACACGGTATAGTTACCTAATATTCCAATCCTGTAGTTGAGAGTGACGACCACGACGTTCCCATAACTGGCCAGAATGCTGCCATCCATCATGTTCCCAGTGCCCTCCATATAGGACCCTCCGTGGATGTAAACCATAACAGGTCGGGCTTCAGAGTCCCTTATATCTGCAAAGTTGACACACACACACACACACCCACCCACGCACACACACAACCCACACACATGCTCAGCAAACAAGTGCAGGGACAACAGCACTGAAGTGGAGAATTAATCGAGAACTGTTGCTGAAACTTTATATCACAACTGCCTAGTATGAGGTATGAGAGAGGTCTGCTAGGAAAATGTGCTTGGAAGCAAGCCAGAGTGGTAGGCCTGTGGCATAAAAGCTGCAATGACAATCAAAAATGCATGGTAAATACACTTTGACAAGAGTTATGAAACTAATCAACATTTTTTTATGAGGTATGGAGGTGTCGGCCCAAGCAGACTTGCCATGTGCACTAAATCTAAAGTTCTCCATTGGATATTAAGAGAGAAGAAGGCTTTGATCAAAGCAATATACATGATATTTTTTTTATCCATATTTGAACTCATAAGGACAAGGTCACATTAAACGTTTGCTCTCTGGTTGTATGAACCAGAAAAGGAAGAGATCCAGTTCACTATACTGACAAATGAGGTTTTTTAGACGGACCTTTAAGGGAGATGAGAAGATATTTCAGCCTGTGGATCAATGCCTGGAACAATAGAGACGGTGCACTTACTGAAAAGACTGCAACAATTCTCAATTCAGGACAGGAGATGCACTAATAGAAAACCTATGTCGTCATAAATCAGACGGCCTTATTTTTATTTCACTCAAAGAGAGAGAAAGCAAAAAAGAACACAGTTGTTTGGAAAAGGGGAAAAAAAGAGATTTGAACAAGAAGAATCCATGCATCAAGACTTTTGAGCTGGTAGAAAAAATACCTTCAGATATATGAATCTCAGCGTGTGAGAAAGCCGCCCCCCTTTTCTTGTGTTGGCTTCCTGGGATTCAGAAAGGAGGAAAAAAAAAAAAGAAGTACAAAATTCAAAAAAAGCAAGGTAGATTTGTCTGCGCCTCTTATTTAATATACCGCTCCAATCAAAGAGGCAGCATGAAGAGGAAAGAGCCAGAATCTCTTTCGGGCAAAAGAAAAACATCAGGCAGTTTTAAGTATGGCAGTTTAAAAAAAATGGACAAACTGGTGCTTTAAACAAGGAAAAGTTTGTTTTTTTAAGTACAGTGCTTACATTTCTGTAACCAGTAGATCTCCATCACGTTTGATAGTCATAGATTCAAAAAATTTAAAAGTCAACATCAATTCCAAGATGTTATTTTGGTCATTGTTGCATTATTTTCTCGAAGCTTTTACAAACTTTGATTCCCTATTTAATGACTTTTCATCATAATTTCACTCTAGATGTCAGGAAATAATTTTCATAACACTGTCAAAGCACAACTGCATTTGTAAATATATCCCCTACAGGCTATATATGTCAAGTTGATGTGATTTGGTAATTCTTCTGCGTGTTAAATATAAATTCCAAGATGATTTTCCATCCAGAGCATAATTTGCATATTAATGAGATCATTTTTTAATTCCCCAAATGAGTAATTATATTATTAATTCCACAAATGTCTATAAATCAGGCAACAGACAGACAAGGCAGACAGACAAGCCTTGGCGCCACATTCATCTGTTTTTAAATTTCTGTAGGTTAAGGCAGGATGAGGCGTTTTGAGATGTTTCAGCCTAATTCAAGGAAGTTCTGTTTAAGTGATTCCCTGACTCTACAGGTCTGGCAGTAATTGGGTCTGGTGAAACTGAATTCAGATTTCTAAAAAAGAGAAAATGTATAACTCATTTAGACAGGTTGGTTTGGACAGCCTTTTTTTAATTAATCAATTAAATAAAGCCCTAAAAACTGATCTTTAATGTAACCTTTGTCTAATATTGAAATTTGCTGATGATCTGAAACATCTAAGTGTGACAAAAATAAGCAAAAATGTTACAAATCTGTCAAGAATGGGAGGCATCTTCACAGCGCTACAGGATTAAACACAGAAATGATTCTTTAGATGGGAGTGACTGAAGGTGAATCCTTCATTATTCCTGCAACTACCATGTCGATTGCTCAAGTAAATCACTGCAGAATACATTATAAAAAAACACAAAGTGTATTACTCAGTATAATGATTAACTAACAAGTCAGAAGGTGCATTTTAAAAAGCTCAGAAATCAAGAAAATACCTTGTTTGGAAGCGCTGGAGATCAGTTTTAGAGAAAACACCCGAGCAAAAGTGAATAAATATTGAATCACAAAATGCACAAGGTGCATTTCAAATGAACAAAAAACCAGAGGACCAAACAGGTCATGTTGCTTTTCTAATGCATTTGAAAAGGAGAAATTTAATTGACCTGCTTTTGTGCCAGGTGGCCAGGCCCGTAGGGATCTCAGGCAAGGGGATTTTTGAAATGCATATCTTGCACCATTTTGGACAGCTACCTTTCAAGCAGGCTGTTTATGGGCTGTTGCTATGCTACCACAGGCAAAAACAAACAAACAAAAAAAAAAACAGTCTCAAAGAGCGGTGTGGCAAATACACAAACAGAACCCGGTTCAGCTCTGAATGTTGAATGTTTTGCACTGAGCGCCTGTGAGGGGAGGTGAAAGCCTCTCAGAAATTGTGCTTAATTAGCACCTTAAAGTAACGGGAATAAAGAGAAAACTGTTAGTCAGCGCTGGATTTCCAAATCACCCAGCGTTGCTGCCGTATTACAATGTTCTGTTAATCTACAGATTCACAGCAGACACAAAGTGTTCCCTCGCCGGTTCATTTCACAGCTCAGAAATAGGAAAGGATTCAGCATGCAATAGTCAGTTGACTCCTGCGCTTCTTTAATTGGCCCCCAGCAGACACACTGTCTGAACAAAGCAGTGACTCATTAATAAGAAGACGATTTTGGCAACAAAAAAAAAGTAATTTCAGCCCTTACAAAGCAAGGGCTGAAATGAGATTCTGATGAAATACCAGCCTCACCATTGTTCTGTAATATCTATATAATATGCCATTGTTGGTTGTAAACTGGGGAAAATGATTATCTGACTGACAACATGTATTTATTTATTTTTTGTTGTTATTTTGTTATTTAGTCTTAGATAAAACAAAATATAAAATTAACACCTACTACATATTCTTTTGCAGTTTTAAAGTTGCAGTATGTGACTTTTATAAAAATTTTTTATTTTTTTTTACATATTTGTTGAAACCATCACTGTGCCATGACAGTATAACATGAGACAGAAAATAAATAAAAGTTCTCTGTCTTCTCTGTGTGGTTCTACACAGTCATCTCTAGAAATTGGGTAAAAACAACCAATCAAGGCCAGGAGGAGGGACTTAGCTCTGTCAATCATGCATGTGTATGCACTGCTCACACACTCCCACAACAGAGCCTGTCATGAATACACAGGTTAATAAGTGTGGGCGCTGATGTTGATGGATAACCAGTTTTCCTGTGACGGCGAGTTGTTTCTCCGCCAACACATACACGAGCATCATTGACAGCACTAAGACCTTCCTCCAGGCTCTGATAGTTTGTTTTTGACTAGACGCAGCATATTTTTGCAGATGGCTGAAGGACCACAGGGAGAAGACATAGGAGCTTGATTTTTTTTCACAGATTGTTTGTTTCATGTTGTACTGTCATCATGACATAATGACAAGTTTTAACAAATATGTAAGAGGAAAAAAAAATATTGTTTTTAAAAGTAACATACTGTGTCGTTAAATGCTTATTTCTGAGAAGCACAACTACAAGCTGGTTGATTAGTCAGGCTATCTGCTCTGGTAGCAAGTCAGCAATGCACTACTAAGCAGACCAGGCATTCGCAGCTTGCTGACCTTTTATAAGACTGATGCATTTGTTTGCTTTTTGTTGCACAATGACTGTCTATGTTTTTCACAATTGCTTTTCCAAACAGCCAATTTTTTCTTTTTCTTAACCAAAGGAAAGTGTAGTAACCGTCATTCTGCTGGCTGACAGGCAAAATGTCAGGGAAGGGCAGTGCTAGGTTAGATTTTGTAGTGACTGTATTAAAGTTTTAAAGTTGTGACATAATCATTGGTTGCAGTACTGTATAAGGCCTGGAACAGCTCACCAATGTTCAGTGGCTGGACGGGATTAAAAAAAAAAACTGCTGAATTGTAAGGAGTCACCACTCTCTGGAGATAATGGTCCTGTTCCTGCCTCCACAGTGAGAATCTCTCACAAAAGAAAAACAACCAGGATAAATGGAAGTTTTAGAAAAATAAGTCTCTGTGGAAAAATGTTCCCAGTTTGATCAACAAGACGAGCCTTTGCCTCACTAAAACTGGTCCTTCTATTGTTCATTTTAACACGAAACAAATGCAACATCATAGGTAATAAAACTGCAGTTTTGCACAAAAAACCACATCCATTATCTATTCTTTTTATATTGAGCACCCTGTCTCTTTTGTGCTCTACTACATAAAACTCTGCTGTGTGGGAAACAGGGTCCACCACTGACTCCCACAGCAAGCTCAGCTTATGATGTTTGAAAGCTACATTACTCTCTGTTCTGCACAGGGTGAAAGAAAAACAACCTTCTGTCACTCGGGCACTTTCTCTGACATCTCATTAAAAGGTTTCTAAACTGCGGGAAGTTTTGAAAATATAACTTTGTATAACCTGCCGGCAACTGGTCGGCTCCCGTTCCTTCTGAACACGTCTATTATTATTATTTTCAAATCTATAAAGTAGCTTTGTTTACTTTCTGTGTAGTTTCACAACACGATAGGTGTCGGTTTTAGGGTCATTTTAATTCACAAAACAAACATTTCTGCTTGTGAGATGATGGCATCAGGTAGAAAAATGGCAGCATTGCTTTGAATGATAAACCAGCCTTTCGGTTGTAGCAGTGGCATGAGCAGTGGTCGCAGAGTTCATGGTGATCACAGGACAACAAGCAGCAACAGCGGCAAGTGGCAGACATGGACCATCATGGCTATCGGTTTTACCCCACCCACTCACCATCCTCCGTCGGAGTGTAGATGTTCAGGTACAAACAGTCCTCGCTCTGATCTTGAATGTACGTGGCTACTGTGTCCAGGTTATAGGTAAACCAAATGGGCATCATAATCTCTGGCGCCGTGTTGTGGATGTTCTGCGGGCACACGGGCATGAAGTGGGTCACATTCTTGACCCCGGACCACGGCGAGGGCTGCTCGGGGGGCATGAAGCGCTTCTCACCAACAGGCGGAGCGGCGTAGGGGACCCCGAGGTACTGATCGACGGGTCTGAGGACCTCGCTGGGCACGGGCACCCGGAGGCCCCGCAGTTTCCCAAACTGGGTGGTCACAGTTGGGTAGAATTTCTGGCTTGTCGCCTTGGTCAAAGACCAGGAGGAACATAACATCCACCAAAGAAGAGCACAGTGAGCGACGGTTGCAGTCCCTTGCTGATGGAGCAGGTGTGCAGGCAACAGATGGCCTTTGAGTGTAGCCAGCCACATGGTCTGGGCAGGACAGTGCTGTTACACAACACAAACGCACACTCTAGTGTCTGATTAGACCCTCTGCACTGACCCCGTCAAACAGGCATCACTCGATTCGTCTTGAAATCCAATAGTTATCGAATCCAGATGCACCTCGGTCAGGAATGGATCTGCCCTGCTGCGTGTTTTCATGGCAGTGCGTATAGATCTGAAAATTAGAAGAGATCAGTAAGATAATTAGATCACGCAACATTTAATAATCGTTTAAAATCCTTACTGTGCAGTGAAGAAATTGAAGTGAAAACTTTTACTTAGAAAACTAAGCACTTAGTTTGAATTTCCAGCAAAAATGAATACGCTAATGCGGAAAAAAATCTAAACGAGAAGAGACTCTACAATTTACAATTCATATTATATGTATTTTATTGCAATGTCTACAATGTGAGATTAACAAAAAGGAAGGCCGATGTCTGAGATGCTCTTTGACTGAGATAGAAAAAATATTCTGTGACAAATTGAACTCTGGGATTCTGTTTTTAAATTATGGTCTGTTTCCCTCTTAGCTAAAGAGGAGAACAGGATGTCATCAATGCACGGCACAAGAAACAATAACCTGTGGCTACAATAAGGCGCACTGCTGCTCATGAGACGAGTAAGCTACACACTTTATAACCATTATGATACATTGGTTTGGCTACCAAAGTGTGGCGATTTTATTCGGAAAGGCTTTTCTTTATGTCAGAAGGACAGTTCATAGCATGAACATGCAGTGCTGGTCACAGGTTGGCAGGTTCGATTGAGTTCGATTGAGATCATTTTGATTTTCAGCTTTTGATTCTGCATTTGAGTTGTACTTTTTGCAGGGCAAGAACTTTCCTTCTGAGGTTTGAACTCCCCGACGATGGAGGATTTGTCTCGTGCCACGGTGCCTTTGCAGCGCAGCACTGACATGTTTGAACCAAGCAAGGATTTCGAGAGGATAATTGAGGGTGTTTAGAACATATCAGTGCAGCTGACCTGGATGGCTTATGACACAGCAAAGGTGGAGACTTGTGTCAAGGAGGCGAGGGGGGAAGCGTGTTTGTGTGAACTGGAGGAGGCGCATCGCGGATGCAGAGCGGCTGTCATTGGAGAGGCTGAACCGCACCCGGTGCTGAGTCATCACAAACTTAAACTGCAAATTAAGTGATGTAAAATCGTACTCTGATATACTGCGTTCAAGTAAAAGTTGCTGGTTGCAGTGTTGTTGCTGGCTGGCTTTATTAAAGCAGCGTGTGTGTTAACATAATTTATAGCTATGACTCGGAAGAAAGAAGTCTCTGCTCTAAATATCTTTAATGCCTAATAGAGAGACATCTTAAGGCCAGATGGGGCAGATATTGAGCTTTTTAGAAACAATGAAAAGAAGGATGGTTGGAGAAGTCAAGGTACGACTTCCAAACCTAAGAAGGCAGTACCTACTGTAAAGTTTTGTGGTACTACGCTTAACATCTAATTCACTGGAAAACTATAGCCTACCTTTATGTTCAAGCCTCAATGCGCAATTTTGATCCAGCGTGGAATATTTAAAAACTCCACAATTAATTCAAACTTTGTGTGCCTAACCTTTGTTAAAAAATCCAGGGTACTATGTATTATCAGCAGCAGGATCTGCGTATCAAGCAGTGTGACTTACTTTCCAACTTACAGCAATTAACATCGGCTTTTCTCAAAAGCTTACCGAGTGTTTTTACAGGAAGAGGTGATGTCACGCGGTGATAGATGAATCCCACTCAGAAGTGGTTCAAAGCTTTGCTCTGGGAATCCAATTTGGAATGAAGCACATATTTTTTTAAAAGTTAAAATTTTTCAGCTCCAGCTTTCAACTTGTGCTTTCTAAATTTAAACACATCATTTGGCTGAGTTACAAATCATTGCATTTTAATTTAATCACATTATGCACAGAATTCTGTCTTTGTTTAATAAGAGGGGAAAAGAGAGATAATTGAGAACTGTTTGAGTTAGAGAATCTAATGTTTCCCAGCATCCAAATCTATGTACACACGCTTTTACCCTTAAAGGGGAAAAAAAACCCACGTCTACATATACTGCAGAATACTAATCTCCGCTGATCTATCTTATCAGTCGAGCCGAAATCTGAAAAGCACTTCTCAAGATAAAAGGCGTTAAAAGCTCCTTTTGATTTTTTGGTAAAGGGAACAAGACAAATGGCAAATGAAATAAAATAAAATTCTTTCATATATAAAAGGCACACTCTCCAAGAATATAAAAGCTTCTGACCTGCCGATGCTTCACTGTTTAATTTTCAAAACCTCTGCACAATGAATAGATTATTTGTATCTTTCGTGTATCTTTCTGTAGATCTAAGCAGCTCTGTTAGAGACTGACATGGAGATGCATAATGGAAGTGTTGCACATTCCCAGAATAAACATGTCTGATGGGACCACACAGGCACCAAACCCTCCACATACAGCAGAGTAAATTTAGGCTCGCTGAAAGATTCGATGAAATCTTCCAGAAAGCTGAAACAATCTGTGTTGAAGGTTTCTTTGTGGTGGATTTTAAAAAATATGTGGTTTTGTTTCACTTTTTTTCTGATTGCTAGAGAGAAAGATTTTATTTATCTATGAATCTAATCATTTTCTGGTTTCAAACATGACACCTTATAACATTCTTTCTAAATGTCACACAGGAATAGATGTCATTGATTATGCTTTTTTTTTTATTATTGTAAAATTCAACTCTTAATCTAAGCGCATTTATTCAGTGGGTAAAAAAAAAATCAAATGTTTAGACACAAATGCAAGAGCACCTTCCTACAGTTCCTACAAAATAAATACAGCATAACTTTTTTATTTGGTCTTCACATCAACTTTACAGGGCACTATGACTCTTAGCCGCTCTTCAAAATGGGAAAGACACAAGAACATGCTATTTATGTTCCATGTATTGCTTTATAAAAGTCAGGAAATGGCTAAAAGAAATCAAGACTACTTAAATTTGCCCGTATCTAAAGTCTGAGTAATACTTAAGTAGAAACAACCGAGATTGTGACAAACAAGACTGGGAAGAGAAGAGTTAGGGAGTTTAAAACATCCACATAATATTATAATGTTGCAATAAAACATTTACTTATTGAAGACTTTAAAAAAGATTATGATCTGGTTACCAGTCCTGGGGTAGACCAAGGTTTTAAAAAGTTACTTTCAAAACCATTTTTAACAGATTGTCAGTTTCTGCAGCTGTATGGCGCATAGAGTGAGCCAGCACTTCAACACCTGCTCCTGCACACTGCTGGTCAGACAGCTAAAAAAAAAAAAAAAGGTATCATACTTTTTCTTTGCTTACATCAAAAACAAATTTGGCAACTTGAAGATGATTCCAGTCATGAGAAACATGAAAAACCTTAGTGTGTAAATTAAACAAGTACCATTTGTCAATCTTATAACAGCCAAAACCAGAATCTACCTGAACAGACAGTTTGCTTTAAAATCATCTATCCATCATCTACAGTATATCTGCTTGCCCTTAACAGCTGACTTTTTTATTTTTGCTTTTTTTGTGACAATAAACCCCGTCACCACCACATCCCTAAACCCAAACTGTTAACAAGCTGGACATTAGAACAAGCTTGAAAGGAACAGCTGTATTGCTTGTCTTCCATTTAGCCGGTTTGTGATGAAAGAAACCTGCGTCCTGTCTTATGCCAGCCTGTCAATGAACAAAGCAAAACAAGCTTGTTAACCTAATCAGATTTATTGATGAGTTTCGTCAAAAAGACTGCTACTACAAGCTCAATTTTTAATCTGATGAACCTATCAACAGAGGGGACAATTTCCCCCGACTAACTCGCTAAAGTAATTAACCATATTTCTGATGCACCCAGCTTTCCTCTGCCTCTGCACCATTTTATATGCACTATGGGGAGTGTAAACACACACACACACATTAAAAAAAAGGTGGCTCTGTCTATCTTTCACAGGTGCTGTGTATCAGCTAACAACAACATCATTACTGCCTGCCAATTTGTGAGCGATGAGACAAATCAGATCACTTTCCCTCTCTCGCTATCACAGAGGTTCATGTGAGAGGAGTTGGACTCGTCTGTTCCGGGTCCAGCTTTGTCTGTATTAATTAACAGTCATGAATGTTCCCTACGGCCAATAAAAAAAGAGAAAATGACAAGGCTTTCCTTTGTCATCTATCTGCCATGACAATGATGTGAAGCTCCTACGACATTAACAAGGAAGTAGCAGAGAACCTGGCTTCCTTCTGTGTAGACAGGGAAACCTCTTGTGTAGGTAACATGGGTAATGCACCCCAAAAGGCTTCACTTTTAGTCGTTGTGGAAAATTGCTTTATTAGGAAAAGATGTTGTAATGGTAAGTTGCCTGAAGTTTATGAGGAAGCGGTGACAGAAGAGATTAAAAACAACTGGAGGTCCAGAAAATTTAAATGAATTCCTAAAATGATTTCCCTTTAAATTACACAGACATGGCGCAAGTATCAGTCAGCATTTGCCTTTCTTCAATTTGATTTCAAACCAAACATCTACCTGGCAGTGCAAAGCTATTGTGGATTATTTTAGAGGCATACACTATAAAACAGGAATTTTTAGAGTGGAATTATTAAAATTTTAATGAAACTTATGAGTTTGTAAATGGAATATTTAATTAAGGTTAAATTCTAACAACTTTAACTGCTTTGTTTTGTTAACAAACCATACAACACAAAGTTGGTTTGTCTGCCAGTAATATTCCTGTTTGTCAAGTCCAGTTTCAAATAGGAAATACTGAGGCTTCCTAATATACACGGTAAAATTGGTTTTATTGGGGAAAAAACATAGTACAACTTAACTACTTTCACCAAATGTTCCAAAAGTTTGTATTTTGTAGTAAGAATTTAAACTTGTGTCCAGTTTGAGCTACATTAGCAAGTGTGCTAATCCAGCTATTATGCTAGCAGGCTAAGACATTGTGTTAGAATAGATCTGAACTTAAGTGATAAAATAGGTCTGTTTCAATAAAGTTTAAAGTTTACTGACCAAAAATGGTAATTTTTGTATTTTTTAACATACAGAACACAGCAGAAACAGAAAACAAGCTTGTTGGTTACAGTTTTTTTTTTTTACCAAACAGAGGTTTATGTTGATCTTTGCAATTCTTTATTGTCATACACATTTTGAAGCCTTACTTTAATATCCGCGAGTTTTGTATGCAACTTTTACGATTTTATTTTCATTTGAAAATGAGAATTAATTTCTCTATTTGATTCATGCTATTTTTTTAAAAAGTAAAACAAAATTAAAAATTCATGACTGCAGTTGTGAAACTGTATCTTTGGTATTATTTGGTACAGATCGATCTGATCGTGTAGGCTTTAGATGTGTGCTATAAGGTGATTCGAGAAGGAAAACATTATAAACATGCTGTCACTTTGATTTTTTATTCACTGATGATTGGCAAATATTTGTATCTGTATTTATTTCATAAAATATAAATGGACAGATATCGCATGTTAATGATTCTTGAGTGAAACTGAATCCATCTGCTTTGCACTCTTTGTGCAAAAGAATTTAATGTTAGTTAGAGTTTTGTTGACATTTTGAAAACTGGTTATAACCGGCTGAGATATTTTTGTGTGATCTACCAACAGTAAGTGACACAAGTGGAAGAAATATGATTAAATGTTTTACAAATTCCCATCTGAAAATCAAAACATGCAAAGACATTAGATCACATAGACTCCATAATCTTTTACAACCTCTTTTTGCTGCAGTTACAGCAGCAATTACTTTTAGGTATGTAACTAGCAACATTGCGTATTTAGAGGTAGACTTGCTTGCATATTTACCTCTGCAAACTTTCTCAAGCTCAGTTTGATTAGATGGAAAGTGATCTTTAAGTCTTGCCCCAGATTCTCAATTAGATTTGGGCCTGGACTTTGACTAGGTCATTCCAAAATAGGTCTAAGCCATTCTATTAAAGCGCTGGGTGTGTTTGTGTTTGGGGTTGTTGTGTTCCTCTAGTGTCACACTGACCAGTTTCCCTGTCCATGCTGATGAAGCACATTCCAACAGCACAATGCAGCCAATTTCTGAAGCTCCTCCAGTTACCATGTGGCTCTTGGACATTTTTTGTTTTTGCCATTTTCTTTTCTTTTTTCATTTTTAAATGATTGTAGTTGAACTAGATCTGTCCAGGGTGTACCCCACCTCTTTGACCACTGGAGATCAGCATCAGTCCATCCGTTAAAGAACATGGATGGACATATTTTTTAAGATGTACCAATTTACCTATTGCATTAGTTAAGTTCAAATGGTTTGCTTTATCATTATAAAGCATTCTGACATTATTCACATGAACCACAGCACAAGCTGAAAGAAGCACTTTTCTAATCTATAATGGGAGAGAAGGATGAAAAGCTTTATGGCGAACATTGCATGGGTTAAGTTGACTGGGTAGCTTAGACAGACAGTATGCCCAGAATTGAATAAACAACATGCCCCCCCCCCAAAAAAAACAACTAAATCTTAATGTTTTACAGTCATACCACAGCCAGATGTTTATAATTATGCCATGTTAGTTTGGGGAATTATGCCCACAGAGAGCGAGATAAGGAGAGCGATGGCTGGAGCAATTGTCTTCAACAACTGTTTATTTATTAACGTATGAATACTTTCATTAATGTATTATTTATTCATTACTTACTTAGCAGCTCATTTGAATGTCGGCTAATCACTTACCAGTCCCTCACATCCAACATTTAATAACAACATAATAAAGCTTCTGAAAGTCTGTTGGATTTTTTTTTTTTTTTCTGGGGGTTTAGAGGTCGGTAAATGAATGTATAAGCAACCCCTTTGTAAACTTTCTGGAGGCGTCCCTGTTTCATAAAGGAAAATCCTTAAACCCTTAAAGTCCCATTTTGCTGACTCCATCCAGGGTTACAAACCCATTAGATGGATTGCTATAATCATGTTTCACTCTACCAATACTATTTCTACACCTACAGCATCGACAACAAGCACACAGTTCAACACCCATTCAGTGCAAATAAAAATTTGTGGGTCATCTCATCGATTGTAGGGGTTTTGATACCTTTGAGGGGGGAGGCTAGAAATGAAAGCAGCTGAGATGATTTCAAACAACGGGACCAGGCTGCACAATGTCCTTGTAATCCGACTGGCTTGGAACAAACGGTGTCCCCCAATTTTTTTTCTCCCCCCTCCTTCCCTAACCCGAATTTGCCAGTGGACTAGACAGGAGTGGGGATGGATGCATGGATAAGGAGAGCATGTAGGGAACACTCAGCATAATAATCACTGCTTCATAAATTAACGCAAGGATCCAAACCCACAGAGAAAACCAAGCCACAGCCCACGTAGCATCGACAAAACTGCTGTAGTGTGTGTGCGCGGTGTCTGACGGTGTGAATAGGAAGCTTGTTTAATCTAGGTCTAGGACGGTGGGAAAAAATCGGACAACGTGGAAGGAAAATATCGAGAGTGAAAAGGAAACCAATGCATAACAGAGCAATGGGTTTGTGAAACAATCAGCCCAGATGTCAGCTATCAATCAGGACAGAGATTCGTCTCTCGGAAGAGAGAGAAAAGAAGAAAAAAAACCCAGCATCATTAGGTTAACTCACCTGCTTCTACACCAGCTGAAACGCGCTCCATCCCAACATTTTCCTCCGTACCATTCCCGTCAGTCAGGATGCGAGACAAGGAGCTGGAGAAAGGGGAGGAGGAGGTGGTGGTGGTGGTGGTGGTGGTGGGGATCTGTAATATTCCTCCGGCTTTAGGATATCAAACACACGAATCTTCGCTCTTATCTGCTGCTTCGCACAGCCCGTGTGCTTTGCGCATTCACGACGCCAAGGTCAGGAGCGCCAACGGTTTTAATGGAGCGCCCACCACACAGATCTCTCTACGGCGCCCACTGCCAGCGCGTTACCAGGCAACCACCGGGATACGCCAGCGCATTAAATCCCCCCCATCCCCAAAAACTAATAATAATAAAATAAATAAAACAGTATGGGAGGGAGGGGGAAGAAACCTGACTCATTTCCAATTTACAAACCATCAACTAAACACCTTCGACCTCGGACAGCACTCATGCGAGCCCAGCGCTTTGTTGACGGGTGCAACCCATCTGCCTTTGACCGAATGAGAGAGAGAGAAAGAGAGGAAAAAAGAGTGAGGCTATTCAAGAGGTGAGCAGGTCTGCAAGGAGAGATGATGCCGTGCATTTGGAATACACGGTTTGCATTGGCGACAGCGTTTCAGCTTACTGTGACCGTGGAGAGAAACGAATGCACCCTAGAAAAATAAGGACGGAAACATTCCTATGAAGTGTTCGCTACTTTGTGACAGTATTCATAGCTCTTGAACTTTTATATATAAATAGATGTTAACATGAAAATGGATTTGGAAAAAATAATAATAATAATAAAGGAAGCGTTTGCTTGCTCCCCTTCTGAGATACCCATAATGAAATCCAGTTCAGAAATAACCAAATTTGTAAATATTGTTCAACTGTGCAATTTCCTAAATTGCAACACTAAGACCGAGATAGGATAAGGGAGAAATTTATAGCATAATAATAATATCCCAAGCTTTTAATATCTCACTGCAATCTTCAAATCCACTAAGGTCTGTGGTGATATCAAGAAAAAATGGAAAGGAGTCCAAGGGGTGAGAATACTTTTACAAGATTCTGTATGTATTAAAGAAATAATAAGTTTTACCTGTACCTGAACTCCCTTGCTGTATTAGGCACATATTATGGGTTATTTTTATCTACACAGTAGGATATTCAGGTATTAATTTAGCCTTGTCATGACAGTGTAAGGGTTTTAAAAGAAGGTGTAAAGGTGAGGAAAGTAAAGTGATTTTTGCTTCTTGCACTGTGCCCAGAATAGAACGCTCTACTTGGTTCAAACCTCTGCTCTTCTCCCAGTATAAACATAGAAAATGCTATCAAAAATCCACGGCAACTACTCACTAACCTACAGTAAGTAGTCTGTGTGGGCCAGACACAGTTGCTGACAGAGCAGACATTCCCCCAGATACCTTTCTTTTTTTAATAATGCCCTGTGGCCATAGATGTGATCCATAAGTGAAGAGAGATTTTCACACTTCTTGGGAGAAATGCAGGCCAACATTTTTTTCAAGCTCAGTTACCATACAAAAGCTTTTAACACAAACTAAACTGGGGTTTTTGTTTAGTTTTTTTCATACACGCTCAGAAGCTGATGCACCGTTTGAAAGATGGGTTTCTATAGCATTTCTGCTATGGCTGAAGTATATTGATTAATGCATGAGGCTGATTGTAAGCAAGTTAGGCGCATGTTCCCTGTGGTATCATATTGTTCCTTTTTTTAATGTGTGCACGGTGCTTATTAGCACCCCTGTCACATATAAAGGGTCCAAGTTAATTTGCATACTGAGACATTTTAATTAAAGACACACTTTCCGGTCCACATATTTGCAGTCATTGACACTTTCTCCACACAAACCCTAAGTGTAGGCTGAATCAGCTTGATTGGGGATAAAGAAAAGCAGCTTCCGTGACCAAAGGGTTGGCTAACACAGCCAGTGTGCTTTGTTTTGAAGTTTTCTTTCCTAATGAAACGCAATAAGCTCCACAGTAGCAGTTAATAATTTAAACACTCTTTTAAAGTGTCAAAATGACAGAGACTGATCAAACCATGACGACTGTTGCGATGTTTTCACAAGCATTTGAGACTTCTCTGTGTCACGAACGGTGTGGTGTAGGTGGTGAGGCAGACGCCAGGAGATCCAGGTAAGTGAAATAAAGAATATTTAATGACAGAAATGATCCAAAATTGTAGTCCAACAACCAAGGCAGCACTGCAGAGCGGAAACCAGGGCTCTTCACAGGTAGCGACAAGGAGACATGAATGGACTGAGCACAACCTCAGACAAGACGCCAAACGAGACGAGGACCCGACAAAAACACAGGCGACATTAAATACACAGGAGGTAATTACGGGGACGAGAAACACCTGGGGACAATCAAGGGGAAGACAGGACAACATGGAAACTCAGAGACACAGAAACTCGAAATAAACACACAGGAAAAACACGGAACATGACACTCTGTGAAACTATTAAGACTTTGTGAGCTTGCTAAAGTTTTGTCACGTCACAACTGGAAATATCTATGTAGTTTTGTTGCATTGCTTGAGACAAATAAAGCCCATATGTGTGACATAGTTTCAGTATAAATCCAGCTGATAAAAACCATGGAATACAACAGATGGGTCAGAGACTCATTTCCAATAAAAGGTTAAAGAGTAATAAACTGTAAATCTACAAAGATACAGCTGTTCACTTAAACTGACTGACCTTGCCAAGGTTCCCATTGTAACTCGGGAGGACCTGCACAGATCCACAGCTCAGGTCGGTGAAGATGAAAACTATTAGTCACGCAACTAAAAAAATATGGCTTTCAAGAAGAAAGCCATTGTTAAGAGAGATCCACAAGATGCCCCATCTTTATTCTTGCCAGCAGAAATGCATTTGAGGCATCTAGAAAGTGAAGATGGTAAGGTTGGAAAAAAAAAAAAAAAGTAAAAGTTTATCGCAATATATATTTTTTATTTATTTTGATAGAACGTTTTTGAAAATCCCCTGCAGTTGATTTATTTTTTGGCAATATACTTTATAGCTGGGATTGTAGAGCACTGAAATGAAAGCCCCACAAACAAATATATGGCTCTTAAAAAAAGAATAACTTACAGGGATTTTGGCTACCTCCAGTTGCATTAATTAGTTCAATTTTATTGCTAAACAGCACAAAATAGACTTTTATGTTGTTCTTGTTGGGGAAAGGCTTTCATCTTGGAGCTGAGAGAAGCATTATTATTGCTTCTCTCAGCAATAACAGGCTGATTAAGCGTCATCAAATAGAGTTAATCGTACAATCACAATAAATCAAAACCAGCGTTGGGAGCATGCTGTGGTGAAAGGGTGAAGTGACGAGTTGGGCGTCAGGGACATTGGACGGATTCAGCAAGGACATTTAACCAGGATAAAGGTAATAGGAAGATGGATGGAGTTAAAGGCAGGACAACCTTTGAAGAAAAATCTTTTGGTGGTTGCACAAGACTTAAGACAATGTTGTTGAGGTTAAAAGCGTTTAGAGCTATGATGGAATAGTTTAGATTGAAATGTTTTCACGTAATAGATTAAATAATGGTTATATTCCTAAATACGATCAATAATCTGACTTGAAAATGGGTGTTCAAAGATAGAGCTTGAGCTGTAAGGCAAAGACGAATTGACCAAAAGTTGATTTGAATATGTGCAAAGCTTATACGCATAAATCAAAACAGGTGATTCTACAAGTATTGAGAAAGTGTCTGTCAGATTACGCATGTGCACTATTTAGATTTCTATTTTTAATTTCATAAACCATTTTCCTTTCCACTATTTAAAATTTTTCTGTTGCACTCATAAAATGTAGTTCCCCTTTTTGCGACAAAAAGGGGAACTACTGTGCCGTCTCACTGTGCCATGAAAACATTTGCATTTCTGCAAATGTGATGTTTCTTTACTCACATTTGGAACTTGAGGACTTCTTCCATCAAACTGGAAACAACCTCCTGGTGTTAGGAGATCTGCTTAGGATGTCTCCAGGTTCCACACAGAGAACACAGTAAAGGTGGGACTCCATTGGAATAACAAGTTTTCCTGGCAGCCTTTTTCTTTTGAAACATAGAAATGAGAGAAAATATGTAAGCTGAATTGAGGACGTAGGATTTTTGTTATATGAATAAAGACATGTATCTATTAAAGCTGTATTCCAATACTAATTTATAGTTTTATCACTGATTTGGTACAGTTAAAGGAAGATGTGACTTTTCAATCAAGAAACCTTTTTTTTTTAGCCTATGTACACCACATTTTGGAGCATTGATTTCTTTATTAATAGTTTTTATTTGGGATTTTTCCTATGCAGTCACGTATGGCATAACTTATGGAACATTTTATGTAAGAACATATTTATATTGTGTTTATTTTGGCATTGTACAATAATTGATAGACTAATAGATAGAGCTGACAGTTAAAACAGAATTTTAAAAAAGAACTGTAAACACTGCTTTCTCAAAACCTGTCATAAAAATGAAAGAGACTCATGGTGGCATGAAGTAAATCACAATCAGCTGTCTGATGAGATATTCTGATTTCAGATCTATAGAAGTGAATATTTTTGTTAACATTTCACTATCTGATGTTTGACTTTATCAGGATGCTCCAATCAGCTATGGTTTGTCCTCAGCAGAAGGCCTGATTTTGATGAGTGAGAGATCTTATTCGTTCTGTTCCTGATGGCTAATTCTAATTCTTTTATTCCTCTGCTTTGTACTTCAGGACCTTCTGCAGAGAGCCCTGTGCCAGAGGGATACAGCTTTAGTTCAAAGGTGCATATTAACATTTCCAGCACTCCTACTGTGTTCAGTAAGCACCTCTTGTGCTGTACTTCATTACTAAATCATATAAGATACACAGCCTTTATGCCACCCCTAATCTCTCTTTATGCTTCCCAATACTTTGTTTTTATTAAAGGTAATTATTCATTAGTTGCATCTGCTCTTTCGCTCTCTCTTGTATCTATATGTGATCAGCTATGTAAATGAGTTGAAGTAAAATGTCTCTTTGTCCCTTGAATAAAGCATAAATAGATTAGATTTGATTAAACTTTAATGAACCCCCAGGGGGAAAGTGGGTCATGGCAGCGGTGGGGAACAGGATATACGGTTAGTAAGTGCAGAGAGAAATGGTTGCTGTTGTTGCCTGAGGAAAATATAAAGCACAAGATACACGTATTTCCTGTTCATCTGAAGTGTGGATTTTGATCTTTTAATCAGAGGGAGATGTATTTACAATTTAAGGCATAAAAACAGTCAATGGGTATAGATAACAAATATGTAAATAAACTCAGAGCTCAATAGTGCTGTTAGGACTCAAAATTAGGATTCAATTTTGAGTCCTAACAGCACTCAAAATTGAATCATAAAACTTATTAAAAGCAGAAAACAGCTTTATAAGTTTTTGCATTCAAATGTTAAACCCTACAACAAAGATAGCTCTTTGCTATCCCTTCCTGCTTTGTGTCTGTACGGCAGAAATGGTTTGGTTGTCGGAACATTCCCACAAAAGGAGCAATAATACGATCCAAAGAAGTCGGCATTTCTTGAAGACTGTTGCCGCATAGATTCAGAGAACCATGTGGCTTAAATCAAAAATGTTTCTACATAAATTGTAAATTGCTTACAACCCAAAGGAAATTTAAGACTAGACATCACCTATTTAATATGACAATTAGATAGTTCCTGGAAGAGGGTCCAAAATTTGTCAAAGGCTAATTTTAGCATGGGCTGTAGACAATGCCAAATATTAATCTAACAGAGCATGCTATAAGGCATTTGATTCTCTCACAGAGCACAGTAACTTGTAGATGAACAAAGTGTCAAAACTCTCTTGCTGTCTGATATCTAGAGTCCATAAATTAAGACTAAGAACAGCTACTGTATGAAAAATTTTACTTTGTGTAAACATTTAGGAGCAATGCCTGAAAATCCTATTGAGACTTGAATTCTGATCACGAGATTCAAAGACCAGAGTGCTAACGATTACGTCATATAAGTCACTTAATTGGCATGTGCCAGATTAAAACATGCTACTGCTAGCTTAGATGCTATCTTTAGTTTTTTTAGCTAGTGTTAGCAATCAGCTAATTTCAGCTTTTACATGGGTTTGTTCACACGGCATTAAATACGTCACAGTAGGTCAACATGCTAGTGTAGCCTAGATACTATCATCAGTATTTTAGCTAGTTTTACCATTTTAGCTAATTTTAGATTTTACATAGTTTTTTTTTCACACCACATGTAGTTTACTGTAGGTCAACTTCCTAGAGATAGCCTACATGCTATCATTAGTATTTCAGCCAGCGTTAGCTTTTTACCAAATTTTATCTTATTTTCTCCTGTGAGTATAGATTTGACAGAAGTGTTCTGCTAAAAATTTTCGCTCTTCTTCAACAGTTTTTCTATATGCATTTTGTCCAATTCTTACATTTTATTACATTTCTGCAATTTACTTCAAATTATTCAGCGATTCTCACCAAATACATTCAGCTTACATCATTCACAGTGGGTTTTTAAAGAAAATGCATCGGAATTCTTTTTTATGGTTTTGGTTATTTTTGAATTGGAATTACTTCAAAATTGCCCAACATTTCGATTGTATTATATAAAATGTTTTAATTGATTTGAATTGCATTATGAATGTATACAAATTTAAAAGTTACAAATAATAATAAATAGGTCTTTTATTGCATTCTTTACGTTTTTTCCGCTTTTCCTTTAAAAGTATGTGCTAATGCACCAATGTGTTTGAATAGCTAATCTTTCCTGGTCTTGATGTTGCTCAGCTCTATATAAACTTTTATGCTTACCAAGCGCAAAATAAATACGCAAAGTCCAAACTGCGCTACCAGTACCTGTGAGAACTATGACAGTCAAGCGCTTCAGCTACTGAGAGGCTAAAACCTGCGAGACCGTACTTAGGGAAAAGGAACACCCGAAGTTACTTCTGGGTAACTTCCTTCCACTTTCCCGTGATGCACTGCGCTTGTTGCTGAAGAAGCATTTGAACGTTGTTTGTTCAAATATTAAGACATGCTGCTAAACAAGCGTCATGTCAAGCGTGTTTTGGGCGTAAAGTAAAGCTACAGTTAAAACATAATGCTAACGGTCAGCTCTAGTATGCTATAACTCGTTACTACGGCAACGAGGACTGACGTAACACGACGGAGAGTAAAACAGCAACATTCGCCCGAACAACTCCAACAGTCTCTTTTTCTGTAGGATTTTCAGTCTCCTGTTGCACATGGAAAAGCACATTTTCGGAAAGGAGAGGCTAATAGTGCCAACTGACTTCACTACACCAAGTATGTTCCGTTTAACTTTATTTCAACTTCATATTAGATTCATCTCGGTTTAGCTTTTCCTACTAACTCCCAAGAGAAGGGTCCTATCTACCCTGCATGCCTGTTTTTAATATGCATCTCTTAAAAACATCATGTCACAGTCAGATTTTGTATCGTTTTGTTCATAAATTATTTAGTCTCGATAAAACCCACCCCAGCCTTTAAAGTGCTTCAATGCAAACATGCTTCTAGTGACATCACGTAAATGATAAGTCAATAATTGCTCAGTTATTTAAAAAGAATATTTTTTTAATATAGCATTTTATATTTGCATGCTTTCACTCACATTCGTCCTTCAAAGATGTTTATTTGTACTCTGAACTACTACTGCTGTTTGAACCAAGTGTATGAACGGTGTTTGGATTTTAGAAAATATAACAGCTTTGAAGGTTTTAAATTTAAAAATCTCAATTTATTACTATGATGGCCAGCTTTTTCAATACTATGTCTTGAATAGTATTTGTGTTAGTCTTAATTTTGTACATTTGCTCAATCATTGCTTCTGTATATCTGTTGATCTAGCTGTCGATCTATTATTTTCTTGGCTGTTTAATCATTTAAGCTTTGGCATAGAAATGTGCCTTGTTTTACTCTGTGACAAAACTACAAGCCCCATGAAGCATCACAATAACACTGTCAGTTAATCTGCGTCTGAAACTGGCTTACTGTAAAGTTAGGCAGTTAAAATCGAAATGTTCCTGTGTTATTCCCTATCACTTGCTTAGTCGTAAAAAAGTTTCCATTCAAGTATGTAACAAGGTTTGAATGGAAAACGAAAATTTCCATACTGATTCTACAGTTTTTTGAACCTACCATATATTGTTAGTGTCAAAGTTACGAATCCTGGGTCTAAAATAATTGAAGCCACACATAAAAGCACACATTTGAGTTGACAAAGTTAGAGTTATCATATTTAATTTTTAAAGTAAGCTAAAAATAAATAAAATAAACTTATTCAGTAAATTTGTACAATTTATATGGGTCCATCTCAGTGGTTTTAAATTACACTTTTTACAGAAACCTTTTACAGTAGAGCAGTTTGTGAAGAGAACAAGTTCAGACTGGAATTGGCAGATTTTATTGTCTAGAAAGTTTCAGTAATCATTTCAAGTCAAGCTGCTATAAAAACACTTTGTTTGGTTAAATTATTCTACTAAGATTGTTTTAGAAGTCCAATGTTTCGTACAGCTTCAATCCACTATGTTGATGCCCCTTAGGATTCCATCTACTGAAATCCACACAAAGCAAAATTAGCAGCTTTTTGTCCTGTGTACTCTTTAGTATTAAAGAGTTAGTATATTCTGTTAGTATATTCTGGTTAATGTGAGAATATGAGACAGCATCTTGAACAACTGTGGATTTGATCAGGTTTTGCTTTGAAAGACAAGGAACACTTACTGATGGTTTGCACTGCTCATTAATGCATGTCTATCTAAACTTTGTGTAACTTAATTTAGGGAATATTCAGGAGGATCTTGTGCCTCCCTCACATTTTGCATCGACTGTCCCATCTACTGAAGCACAGACAGCCTCAGGATCAACATCCCAACCACATCCTCCACACATGCGCTGGGTGAACCAAGCAATAACAAGAACACCACCAGGGGCTCCCAGCATTGTCAAACCATGGCTCGCCATCACACCGAACCAGCAGGAAATTTTTGAGATGAAGAAGGAAAATCAGAGAATCATGATGCTACAAGGAAACAGCAGAAGAGGAAGGATGTCTGCAGATCCCCTGTCAGATGTTGGAACTAGGTATTTCCATTGGGTTTCTTTGAAATATTCTCAGCCATAAAATAAGCACAGGTGGGTTGGATGTTATACTCTCTTCTAATGCATTTCTAGAGAGTGGAGTGAACAGTGGTCTCGATGGGATTCAGAGTGGCTACGGGAGGCAGAGAAGCTCAAGACCGAAGCTGAGAGGTCAAAGGGTCAAGTGGAGGCCCTAAAGGAAACATCAGAGAGGTACAGGGAAGAACTGAGAGACAAGGACGTCACTTTGAGCAGGTATCCGAACAGTTCATGTTGTGCAATTAAATGTTGTCGTAGTTTAGTTTTATATTTGTTCGACTTTAGGGAGAGTCAAAAGTGCCACAATTCGATTAATAAATAAAGCAATAGATTCTTATGTGTCATAAATTGTTTGTAAGTAAAAAGTAATTGCAAAATAGTGTGTCAAGTTTATATTAATTTTATTTTAGTTGCAAATAGCACGCAAGTAGTATCCCTAGTAAATTAAATATTTCATGCAGCACATGAACAAGTTCATTTAATCTGCCAGTCCTCTGAATTTAAAGTCAGTGGGCGGGGCTAAAACTGTTCCAGTCAAGAGGATTGGTCAAAAGTGCTATGCCGTTTAGCCAATTAGCTCCTCTGTAGTAGTTAAAGTAGGTTTGTTGTGTGCTACATCTCAGTAAAAAACTAAGTTGTACAAATTTAAATAATTATAAAATAACCAACCACCTTATTACACACACCTGTTTACACAATTAGCTGTTCAGCCATTCACAAAGTACCATGGTGCTGTGCAAAACGCCATGGTGGATCTAGTGCTGCCTTAGAGATGCAGCTCCTCCTCAGAGCCTCAATTTCCAAGCTCTCGAGGTTCCGCCTCACAATGCGGTCCTCCTCTGTGACTCCCCCCATTCAGCTCCTTCAGACTAGCCAGCAGCAATTAGCAAACACCTGCTGGAACTGCACATCTGCTGAGTGAAATGCTCAGTGAAATGCTGGTAAAAACTTTTTTAAAGGGTTAATAACAGAGGAGAGCTGTTGTGATGACTTCCTCAAGGCGGAGTTTCAGAAAAAGTAGGAGTTTCTTAAAGAGACAACCCCAATTTCAACACCTCAAATTTCATTTTATATATTGCTTTTTTTTTAAAACTGAATTTAACAGTTACTTGATTGTATTATAAAATGGCATTATGTGTCAGGAAAATACATTATACAGCCGCTTTGATAAAATGATCAGTCATTGTGAATACTTTTGACCAGCCAGTGTCTATACTTTTACATAGAGTTACAGTTACATTAAAAATTTTATTTATTTCTCATTTTAATTGCATATTTAATTAAATATTGACATGTTTATTTATTCAAAATGTTATTTTAATTATTAACTGTAAGAATTATTATAATTAATCTGTTTTTGTTGGATTGTGACACTTTTGAACTTGCACATTTATCAACTATGAGCCGCAAATATATATTTTCTTTTCAATCAACCTAATGTGGGAGCAGACAGAGGCAGGAGATGGAAATGATGCATGGAGAACTGTCAAAGTCTAAGATTGAACTCGACCGACTCAGAGAGGAGCTCAGTCTCAGCAGTAAGCAGAAGGAGGAAATGAGCTTACAGGTAATGATGTTGACTGACAAAACATTTCATTTCGACACTCCAGCAGACAACAGCCACCTGGGAGTTGCGCTCATCTTGTAACACTCATCTTTGCAAGACACTTTGCGCTTTTAATACAGCTTTCACTCTTACTAATAGCCTACGGTGACCTTTAATTTAGCAGGTTTTAACATGATAAGACTCAGAAATTAAGGGTGTTTTTGTTGTTTTGCTCTGTTGTTTGAGCTGAAATCTCTTTTGCAGGTTGAAAAACTGCAAATAGAGTCCAGTGAGCTAAGGAGAGATGCAGAGAGGAACGAGGAGTTATCCAGGGAGCTCGCTCTTAAGGCCGAAATGAGCCAGTTGCTGGCTGAAGAGGAGGCCAAACAGCACGGTCTCAGACTGATGGAGCAAAGTCAAAAATTGAAGAAGAAACATGAACTGGAGGTATGACATTAATCTTTTTTTTTTGTTTAGGAAATATGAACAGTCATAATCCTAAACTTTTTATATCCAAATTGTAATGATCTTCCTTTTAGGCAAATGCTATATGACTAGCAAATGCTCATTAGGTGGCATCAACTCAGCTGAGCTGAAACAGTGAAGCAAGTGGAGTGAAACCTTCACCTTAAGCTATTGCATCATTATTTGTTGGTGCCCTAGGATTCTCCTTGTTTGCCTCTCTCCTCTCTTTTGCTCAGCTTCAGCAGTTGAATGTATCCCATTGTGCAGAGCTGGGTGCAGCCAGAAAAGCAAACAATGACCTGCAGGACAGACTTCAGTCACTGACCGCTGAAGTGCTGCAGTTGAAAAATGCTCTGATGGAGGTATCTACAGAGAGTGACGGGCTGAGAGAACATTTAAGGTCCCACAATTAATTTAAAGCAAAATGGAGCAAAGCATCTAAAGCACTTTGTAGCGAGATTCCCTTGTTTTCCTCTTTGTCTGATAATGTTGCTTATATTTCAGCCAAATGGGACAAGCCTTTGAGACACAATCTGCAACACTGCACAGCCTCAGAAATTACATCGGCCAGCTCGCCCCCGAGGAAGGAGAGAGAAAGCGATTAAATGAAGCTGTTGAGGTGAATAGAATCTAAAGTATACTGATCGAATGAACCTCCGCGATGTTGCTGCGTGACACTTTTATTTTCTCTTCTCACATTATTAAAAGAAGCAGTAACTAAGCAAGTGAAAACCTAATTTATGCAGCAACACTCGTATCACAATAATCCACAGCTTTTCTGTTCTAATCTTGTCTATTTTGCAGAGGCTGAGCAAAGAGAAAGCGGCTCTTGAGACGACCACAGAGCTTCTGACAGTCAGGCTTAACTCTGTGAATGAGATTCTTGCCCTCCAAGAAGAGGAGATAGTGAAAAGTGTGAGTGTTTCGGGTTTTTTCCCCCCTCTGCCCAGCAATGCAGTTAAAAAGCCTTTTAACTGAACACTCTGAGCACCATTTGCTGCATGTCTGTAGCCATTTGTAATGTTTTCAAAGAAAATCTTACTATCACATCCAGGTGTGAAGGAAAATGTTTTGGCACCCCAGGTAAAAAAGGTTAAAGATAAATGTGTATTTTTTGCAACAGCAAAATCTCCCCCTGACATTTAATTTGAGTAAGCTGATTTGGTTTACAATACATCATATTACAAGTGCCACAAATAGTTGTTCTTCTAAATCTCCCCTTCAAGCTTCAAAAAAGATTCAGGACTCTGGATAATCTAGAGAGAATGTGCCAAGAGGAACTGTTTAAAAGCCCTTTCTCTGTATTCTTCCACCTTGTAGTATTATGCTAGCAATGTTTTTGTAATAAAACAAACAAAACAAAACCAACAACAAACAATTATAATAAATCTTTTCTTCTTATTTGTTTATTTTATTTTTTTAGATTTTTACCTGCTAAAAAAATGCTCAAATTAAAAGTTGGACTTTTCTAAAATTTCTTGGTGAGGTTAAACTAGTGATATAAAAGATGTATTCAATTCCAGAGCTTTTCACACAAATTTCTCAGGGGGGCCACTAAATGTGGAGGGAGGCTAAATAAATCATCAACTTGCAAATTTTTCCATTTGAGGTCACAGAGAGTTTAAGTGAGGACAGGAACAATGTCAGACAAAAACACAAAACCCCAATTCCCTCAGCTGGCTTGAATTGCGCTGTAAAAATTACGTGTATATATATATATATTTATATATATATATATATATGTCGTCTTCAACATTTTAAGTTTTGAATGCCATCATTACAGGTAGTTAAGTTAAACATTGCTTTGAAAATATCTTAATGCCTTAAAATCTTAAGTGTAAAGAAATTTTCATCTTTTAAAGAGGAAGTTGCTCTTCAGTGATGCGCTGTTGCATAATAAAGCACTGACAATAAAATAAAATTCCTGGAAACACTTGTCAGTAGATGGATTCAAACATCAGGGTTCCAGGAAAACCATTTATCTGCCATTATCAGTGGCCGTGCTATGCTACTTAGCTTTCATGGCAGGCAGAGAGCCAGGGGGAAGGTTTGAGTCATGCGTACATGAGGATGATTAACAGTTCTAAGACCCTCTTCCGGGCTCTGATTGGTTGTTTCTGAACAAGCAGTTTATTGCTGAAGATGGCTGCTGGCCCACAGAGACGAGGCAGAGGAGCTTGATTTTTTTTTCACAGATTATCTATCTCATATTATACTGTCAGGACATAGTGACAATTTAACCAATTTACAGCCATAAAAGACCAAAGTTTTGCTTTGAACTGGTGGAAGTTCAAGGAACTACAGCTCTGTAGTCATAGGGAAACAGTTAAATCAAATGTTAAGGTTACTTATACAGCACTATAAATATCTTTACAGATGGTACATAAATCTGTGGAGAAGTCAGTCGTTAAAACACACTTCTACCTTCTACCATAAAATAACACTCTGAAATTATTGTAATTATGTTGAGCTTTGGCTATAGTTATTGATGTTTGAGTTTCTTGCAGACCTCAGAAGATCCTCTGATGAAGAGTGGACGTGGGGGCCTTCAGGTGCTTCACCTGTGGAGGGAGAAAGTATTCAAGCTGTGCGTCCAGCTTCGCTCAAAAGACATCGAGATACGAAGAGAGAAGGACAAACTTCTCTCAGAAGTATGTAAAACTTTATCTGTCTAATCCAGAATGTTGGAATGGGGGATAACGGGAGTTATCGCTCGTTTCAGGTGAGATCCACGGAGCTGCAGCTCCAGCAGGAGCAGCACCGAGCGAGCGTGCTTCAGCACAGTCTGCATGATAGAATAGCTGAGCTGGACTTGGAGAGAGTGGAAAATGAGGTGAGAACCAGAACACTCGATGTGTGAAACCTGATGACACACCACACATTTGGGTCTAGTTAGGAAATGGGAAAAGGTGTGTTCATCACAAGCGCAGTCAGCATCGTGATACGCGATGCTGACTGCTCAAAAACTTTGTAAGAATGGAAGAGATCTGAAAAAAGTGACCTTAACAGATTTTTTCCTGCATATCCTGTTACAGATGTGGGTTTTTTTTTTCATTCTAGACATTAAAACAGAACCTGGCTAAGGCTCACAAAGAAAACACAGAACTGATGTCACAGAACCTGACGGTAGAGGCTGACAGTAAAACGCTCACTGAGGCTCTTCAAGGGTACAATGACATCATCAGGATTTCTCAAGTGTTTTTATGAAACATCATTTTTTAAATGTAGTTAATTCCTGAATTACAGGTTCAAACAGCAATTTGAAATCAAGCTGGCAGAAGTGGAAGCAGCTAAAGCAAGACTGAGCAGCTGTGGACAGAGACTTTGTTTTGCTAATAGGAGAGTGGAGATAATCCAAGGTAGTGAGGTGCTGGAGGTTGTTGATTGTTATTAGCTTAATGTGGGTAGTGTTTATGTGGAAGAGAAAGTTCATCACACTTTTTACTTTGCAGGTTTGGTCATGAGGAGGACAGCTCTGAAGAAAGTAGAGCAAGCTTCCAAACATTTGGAACAGGATAACGACAGGTAGAATTTTAAATTTTAGTTTTTTTCTTGAATTTCATGGTTGTAAAGAATTGTGAGACATTGTTTTTTTTTTTTTTTTACAAAGCAATGCATACAGAAAGTCACTTTCTCTTAATGGTTCTTTTAGCCTAAAGTCTCTACCCCTTTTCTCGTCCATCTTGGTTCTTGTTGCCTGGCAGCATCAGAAACTTAAAGATCGAGCACAGATCGGTGTGCGAAGAGAGAGACAAACTCGCTCAAGAGCTCAGAAGAACCCCAGAGCTCATCGAGAAAGCCCTGGCCGACCTAAAAGAACAATGTGAGACCCTTTTGATAAAATGTAATTTATAATTTACTGTGAATCCATATTTTAGCTGATGAATGTGATTTTTTTAAATATCTTTTTTTATGTCCTTCACAGATGAGAGTAAAGTGAGGCAGAAGCAGCAGGACTGGGAACACAGCTGCATGGAGGTCAGGCTGGCTGTGGCTGCTAAGGAGCAGGCTGAGCAAAGCTTGCAGGAGATCCAAGCCCAGCTGGAGGAGAGCAACGGCAGTCTGGAGAGACTCCGCTGTGAACTGCTTCGCCAGCAAGAGCAAAGCGAGCATGGTGAGGCAGCTGCTATTTTAGGATCCTTCACTGCCCTTTTTTTTCTCTCCCTTATTTTTCCTCCTCTGGTTGTACTTCTCACTTGGGGTCACACAGGTAGATCCAGGTAATCAGGAGCTGCAGTGAAACAATTTGAGGGTTTGGTACAATCTTAATAGCACATTGGATTCAGGAAGTCAGGAATAATTAATCTTTGATTTCAGAATCAAAGAAAAGTAACTATTTTCTTTGCGAAGATGCAGCTTAGAGTAGCAGCTTCTTGTAAAACAGCCGCAATGATTTGAAAAATAAGAACCAGTCCCCAAAGCAAAAATAAATATCCAACAGTAAACATACACTTGATAAAATGCATGTAAATGTGTTTTGTTTATAGATGCATAAAAAGAGTAAATGTGTTTTGTTTGTCATGTTTTTTGTTTTAATTGGCCAAAACTTGCATTAAAAGGATTTCGTAGGGTCTGTAGTATGCTTCCAGCAAAATATATATTCTACTGGAGAATATATATATATTAGAAACTCTCACGTCGACAGATTGCAATTCCGCCTAAAACCAAAGGCTTGCGTTCACCTGACTACAGCTGCATAGAGAAGACCTTCCGTTTGTCTCCAAAGAACCCTGACCGCCTTGGTTCAGATGTCCTCGTACCGCCATCCACATACATACATATATATATATATATATATATATATATATATATATATATATATATATATACAGTACAGACCAAAAGTTTGGACACACCTTCTCATTGATTTCAATGAGAAGGTGTGTCCAAACCTTATATATATATATATATATATATATATATATATACATATATAATTTATATAAATTATTACCAGTAATTAATTTAATAACTTATTCCTGATTAACCTAATAAAATCTAACAAGTCATAATTTATACATATAACCTATCAATTATGTATGCTGTTATTATTACAGTTTTGTTTCTTAAACTGTTTTATTATCAAGAAAAAAATATAGTGATGAAAACACTATTAGTATCTTTGTAAAAACTACCCTCTTCCTGTTTCATGCAGTTGCTCAAGAGCAACATTTTAAGTCATTTATAGAATGATAAATAAATGCTACGTATAATATATTATTACAATTTAGGCTTTTTAGGCAAAAATCTAACTATCACTGTCCCAACATCTCTGTCCTGTTTCCTACTTGATTATGAGAAAAAAAAAGTTTTTTATTGCTAAATTATCCAAATATGAACAAAAATCTAATTATCATTAATTGACCATAAATGTACTGAAGCTACATGATCATACCATCATTTAAATGTTTAGTTTCTTGCTGGTTTATTTTGTACTTCAGAAGGTTGCATCAGAAGCTTGTTTCTGAATAAGTAGGACTCTGGTGGATGAGACGCAGATGTGCAGGCATGGCTGGATGACCGTTTGGCAGGCAAACATGCGATGACCCACACTGCCTTAAACAGCAGTCTAATGAGGTTGTCGCCAAACCTACCCAACAAAACACTACACTTAAGAACATCATTATGACTGATTCTTTTTAACATAAACACAATAAAAACGTTTCTGCTTGAGAGTTCAGAATGACAGAAAACCGAGTGAAATTTGGGTCAGTCAACCTGGAATATTGAAATGAAATAAACCCACTGGAACCCAGTTTTTTTCCAGCTGTGATCCGTCTAAATGAAACAGTAATTATGCTTGATTGTTAATTGGGTAGCATCAGATTATTTTCTGGAATTCCGGTGCAGTTAAATTGGGTTCCTGAGTCGTACCAACTTACAAAGAGTCGGTCATTCTCCATTCACATAGCTGTAGGCTGCTTGTTAGCTGCTACAGCATGATTTCTCCTTGAGCTCCGGCTAAACGTCACCACAAACATCTCTACGTACGACACACTGACACACCGTTTTGACTCTCCCTCTGTCACAAAACAACCGAATCCAAATGTAGGATGAATGTTCTCTCATTGTGTTGCACTTTTTATATTGCAAGCAAGTGGCCCAGAGACTAAAGTTGGCACTGCTTTAGGTGCGTTTTGCTTTAGTAATCACTTACATTCCTGGTTCTCTGAGGCCCTCTTCAGTTTCCACAGGGGTTCTTTAAATAATCTTTCCTGCGCTTCTCTTTCCAGTACTTATTATTGTGGGGCCAGAGCTATAATGAGTTTGAATCATTTATTGGTGGCAGTCTCAGCTCACCATTACAGCTCACCTTTCAAACAGAATACCCATTAAAATACTGACTAATCCATTCTTTGCACGTTTATAAGGAGGCTGTTGTAAAAACAGTTATCATGGGTTCGCTGCTCTGATTTATGCTCTCACTGCCAAATTTGTCAGTTTAAGTCAAAGGCCTGAAACGTGGCTGTACTAACAGCTTCCTAAGAAGCTCTTAGTAACTTTGAACAGAAGGGACAGTTTGAGTAAGTTTTCAGTGTATTTTTATATTTTTATACAAATTCTGCAATGAATGTCTCAACAGAACGACACTAATGAATGAAAGCTTTTATTTTAAGTGATTTCTTTGTCATTAGGCCACAAACTAAATCCTTTTCTTCTATGAATAGAATGTTTCATTCAAGAAAATGTTTTCACAACCTTTTAGCTCTAAAAGCTAAATCTAATTTTAAAAACCTAATTATTCACATTAAGTGCATTTTATATTGCAGGTATAAAGCTTGACAATTTGGCAAAATGGTGTAAGATTTGGCAATTGGTTGCACTGTATTTTATTTGGGGTATCAGAATTAGGAGGGTGGAATGCAAATGCACCCCACACTTCTCAGATGTTTTGCAATTTTAAGTTTTTCTTTTCACAGTTAAGCACTGCTTTTCGATGCTCTGTCCCATTAGATTTCTTTTAAATACATGGATGTTTGTGCTCTGAAAAAAGAAAAGGATTGGAGCAGAGACCCGAGATTCCATGCTACACTCGTAACATGGAAGCTGACATGAATAACAGATTTTAAGGGGATGAGGAAGGCTGGAATCACAGGGAGTCAACTGGAGACATGCTTTCAACCAACAGTTTGATTTATACGTGAAACAGTGGTGCCTTTCTTTGACCTCTTTGTTGTGGTGGTTCGGGTTATGCTTTTTTAAAATTATTATTATTTCTTCTCATTCAGCCTTGCTGGAAAGAGTGTCCGAGGTTGAAAACCGATGTGGAGAGAAACTGAGAGAGATGGAGGTGCAAGTCAATGTGGCCAGGAGAGAACACACCAAAGCAGGTATTGTACTCAGGCCACACACATTCTCAACGTAGGAGAAGGAAGTTATATTTTTAAGGCTGTGATATAACACGACTGGATTTGTTTGCATAGTGTGTAGCGACGCAATATCCCAGCTTGTCCCCGTGGTTTATGAGATGTCTGTGTTGTCTGTTGCAGTTATGACTTTGCGGGAGTTTCAGAGAGAGGCAGCGAGGAGACGTGATGAGACGAGAGAAACCCGACATTTGGATGTTTACAAGACGAAGCTCGAAGCATTTAATAAACAACCGAAGGAGATGGAGCAGAGCAACGACTCAGCTTCTGTAAGAAACAAATAAAAAAAATAATTTCCAAAAAACATTTGAAATGTTTTTATTTTTGCTTCACTATATAAAATAACTTTGTCCCAGTTCAGGGTTATTGAAAGATGGCCGACAGGAGACAATAGGCACACAACAGCTGGACAAAACTCTTTTCCTCACCGCTATCAAGGAAACCTCCCAGGAGCCCATCTTCCTACAGGTATTAATAAATGTCCTAATCCGTACCTTTTTTTTTTAAGTTATGACATTTACACAGGTGCTTCCGGTCTGACCAGCAGCCTGTCTGTATCTTCACAGAGCGACTGCTGAGCGTTTTGGAGGAGCTCCATACGCTCAGCGCTGCCGTGGTAAACAGCTCAGAGGACTCTGCAGAGGAGGACGGACAGAGTGACGGCGGTGTGAAACCATCAGCAGACAGTCTGCACAAGTAATACCTGGAGATGAGTCACTGAAGCCAAGGAGAAGGCGCATTACATTTGTGCATAAAGGTGGGAAGTGGTGTTGATGCCTCTTAAAGCCTAATGGAGCAGGTGGACGAGCCAGACATCAGAAAACCTGTGCTTAGGGATGTAACAGCCAAGGTGTGCTGGGACAGTATAAATGTGTTTTGCTAAATTATAAATCTGTCAAAACATACTGGGTTTTTAATCTACCGTATATATGTATTTAAATTCTTGTAGTTCCTTTTTCAATAAAACTATGTAAAGTATAGTTTGCGATAGAGTTGTTTTTTTCTTTGAGAGTTTCCAAATAATCTAAGTGATCTTACTGTCGAAGGTAACTGTCAGAGCAAGGGCACCAAAAGGTGAAAAGCCTCATCACACTGTGGTACAATAAGACAGACATCAATAATTGAAAAAAGTAAGTTAACACTGAATGTTTTCCCGTAATTTATTATAAAGAGAAGTCTTCCGAATAAAACATGGAAGCCTGATAGCTATGCTGAAGGAGAAGCAGGGATTTCAGGTTAATGCTGGCTGTGTTCCACATGTGACAACAGCTACGTAAATTCTCCATGTCTGGTCTAAGAAGTTGGGTTGAAATAGAAAATCCTTTCTTCCAAAGAAAACATCCACCTCTGGCTGAAGTTCCCAAAAGGTTTTGGGGGACGGTGGAGAACTTTTTCTAGGTAGCATCGGCAATACGGTCATTCCATTACATGGGATGCCAAATAAGGCAATTATTAAATTGAATCAGGAAGGAATGATTTGTCTTCATCTTATTTTTATACATCAGAAAAAATTGTGTTTTAACAGCGGTGTGTGAATTTTTATTAGCATACTATGCAAGCCTCTTGCAACATCTGGCTGGCTTCGTTATTGCCCTGTATTTGCTGTGTTCCATCAAACCTAGAGTCTAGACTCCATATAAATTAAATGGCACCTTCTTCCACATGTCTACTGTGTCCCCTACATCGTGGTTGGAGGCGAACTGCACTTTGGACGTCTTATGGCTTTCTTATTTACAGGTCTGCATGTCTAAGTGTCTTGTTAAAGGATTTGTCTTCCTGGTTTGTGGGTCTCTGAAGCCGCTCTACAGTTATGGTTCTTTTAGGTGTTTCTCTGATTGTTGTTCACTTTTTCTGATCTGTCAGTGTAGATCAGTAGCTCCGTGTTTAAAGCCTGGGACATTTTAAAACCTAATCTCACATTAAATGCCTTTTTCTTTCTCCCTGACCTGTTTGCATTGTTCCTTGGTCTTCATCAGTGGCGGCTCTAGGTGGTGCTACAGCTCACCTTAGATCCGACATGGCACCCCCTAATAAACCTTCAATTATAAATGTGATTATGAATTAAAAACAAAAAGGAAAAGACAATGGGAAACTGATGAGCCTTTGTATTTCACATCCTTTAAAAAGGCTGGTTTTATGTATTTTCAAGGCACACAGTGTGATTTTACAGCACAATTAATCAACTGTTACCTTCAGTTTTAAAAATGCTGTACTTATCAAACATGAAGAGATTTGACTTCATAATTTGACGCCTTCAAATTGCGTCTCTGTCTCTTTAAGAAGTTCCTGCTCTTTCCAACATTCTGCCTTCAGCATGTCATCACCACAATGTTTGTCCATTAAGCCATTAGCAACCTGTTCTTAAGAGAAGTAGCTCATATGAAAAGCTCAACAGGCTTTCAGTTCCTCCAGGTGTTTGCTAATTGCTGCTGCCGCTAGTCTGGAGGAGCTGAAAGTGCAGAAAAGGGAATCCCAGAAAGAAAATCAAAGCAGCACTCCTGGTATATTTTAGATGAGGAAATAGCATTATAACATGATATAAAGCTAAAACAAACTTGATTTTAAATATAATCCCCTCACCTCCCCTTTTAATTAGTGGTTGGAAGAGCTGGACTGCTTGGTAACATACTGCCAGAAAGAGCAATTCTGAAAAAACATCCATCATGTCTGTTTGAGTCTCAAAGGAGAGGTTTCAGAAAAAAGTTACCAAAACATGCACACTGCTTATGTTGCATCACTATGTAGTCAGGGAGGAGAACTAGGAAGCAGAGCTCCACCAAGTTCCCAACATCTTGGTAACTTGATGCTTTGCAGTGTTGTTAATGGAAGTTGTTTAAATAAAAGGGCATTTTTAGACTTCCATAAGTTTATATCTGTGTGCTTGACATTTCCAGTTCATCAGTGAGCTGTGAACACAGTTTCCCTTGGGGAAAAAAAACCCTACCTGGAACAGCAACAGGGACAGCGTGACCACTGACCTTTGAAAAAATCTCCAGTCTGGTTCAAGACTGCGTGTTAACGCTTTTCCCCCTCCACCACAACAGAGGGCTTATGTTTCTGTTCTAAAGACTTCTGGAACTAAGTGAAGAAATGTCCCCTCTGCTACCTGTCATTGAGTTTTGACGTTACAGACAGTCCCACCAAATTCTACACAGACTAACAGTTATGTCCAACTTTAACTGAACTTTGAAAGTCGGTGTACTGCAGATGTGTTCCCTAATCTGCGTTTTTGAGTGGTTGTACAGATTTGGTACTTTTATGTGCAGTCTTTGTCCTGACCATTCATAGCACATTTGGAAGATTTGTGAACATTTTCTAGGGAAACTTATTGTGGAAAGGTGTAATGTGTGTGTATGTGTGTGTAAACTCTATTCAAAATTCTTTAATACAGAGCAGTCATGTGGAATGATGATGATAAACTCCATGATAAACCAGATAATTGTGCTATTTGTCATGTTGTCATGGGTTCTAGCAAATTTCGCAGTAGTTCAAAGTTTCAGGCCTCAGGTAAAGCCCGCTAATGTAGATCCCGGTGAGAGTGAGCGCACTAATAAACTCCTGACTCTTCTTCTCTGAGATAATTTGCTGGGACACTTATTACTTCGGGTGGTGATTCATCACTTCAAGCAAAGGACAAACACATCGCATGCAATAGTTTGGAAGAATAACGCTGTTTGAGAAACTTTGTCCTGCTTACATTTGATTTACAAGATCAGAGAGATAACAGAGGAAACAGTGAAACAACTTTAGTCTAAACCTGTGCCAGATTATATATAATTTATTGTCACTATAATTAATATTTAACCTTTGATCATCAGGGCGATATTGTGGCTGGTATTTAAAATCTCATTGCGAGCAGTGGTGTTAGGCAGCGTCATAAATATCCCAGTAAGATTAATAATTCCGTGTCATGTTAGTAGCTGTTCCAGCAGAGCTGCTTCAATCACGCTGTCTGTCTTCTTATGCATCTTAAATCCAGCAGAGGGCAGTCTTGTCAAAACTCTCAGCATCGAAAACAGTCCAGCGATCTAAAGCCCGTTTGAAGAGTGGACTTTGGTTATTATTGAAATACAATCTGAATCCCAGTAGGGCCAGTATGTTTTACTGGTTGCTATTCTTTGGTTATTTACCTGCAGCTCAACTAAAGCTTTATAACTTCAAGGCTTTTATATCCACAAATTCTTTATTGAGGCCTTTTATTTCTTTGACTGTGTCAACTTAATTTAGTCTCTGCTTCTGGATTTCTGTTAAAACTTTTTTCATTTAGTTGTTTTTTTTTTAGCTATATAATAGCATTATAGTGTATAATGGACCATTTTTCAAAGTCATATTAAAATTAAAAGATACCAACGAAAGGCGTTTCTATTACGGTGCCGCGTAAAAGTAATTAAACCTCTAATTATTTCACATTTGTTACATTACAACCACAAACTTTAAAGTCGAGATTTTGTGGAACACACTAACTTAAAGTGGCAAATAATAGTGGCGTACAAGACAAAATACATTGAATTCTTGGGTTTTTGTACGATGGCAGACATGAAAACAGTATTAAGCATCTGTATCTGTATCAGTTTCAACTTTAGAGTGATGAGCAGCGTCACTGTTAGTTGTCTTGGCAACAGGTTTCTGAACCTCCTCCAGAGGCGCAATGAGACACTTTTCTGATTAAAGCTTTTTTAAGATGACCTAACTTTAAACTTCTCTACAACTTTCTCCCTCACCTGTCTGCTGTGTTCCTTGGGCTTCCTGATCCTGTTTAATATTTTGCAATCAACCTCTGAAGCCTTCACAGAACAACTGGGTTTATACTGAGATTAAATTAGGTATAGTTGAACTCATTTAGTAAATAGATGACTTCTGAAGATAATTGGCGGTGTTAGATTAAAGAAATCGGATTAAATGAGGAAGAATACAAACGCTTGCCAAAGATTTTGTTTCTAAACAAATAGGAAAATCATGTTTATTTTTATTATATATTATTTCATTTTATTATGGAATCATGTTATAATCATGGACTGTTTAGTCATGGTTAATCACATAAAATAACAGGCACATCAAATCCCCTTAAAATGCAGAAACGTTTTTGCAGTTTAAACTTGAAAAAAAAGGAGAAATTGCTTGACAGGTATGAATTTAATAAAGCCCTGCATCAGCATATCCTTCCTGCAGGACATAAACTGAGATGTGCATCCTAATTTACACATACATATATTGAAAATAATTCTCAGCCAGGACACTTTGGATCATCAACTGTTCAAGTTTATTATTATTATTATTTTTCTTGTTCAAACTTTGCATTTGAGTGGGACAAAAACGAACGTTGCATGAAACAGCCTGGAGAAACGCATTAATAAGGCTTTTTTTTATTGAGAGCAGGGGAGAAGGGGACAGTGCATCATGTTTGGGGAAACTCATAAATACGCTATTAGCATTTCAGTCCACTGAGGAAAATTAGATTGTAAAGGTAATAAAGCAAAGACAAATTTTGTTAACAATTTAGGTGTGAGAAAATACTCCAAGTAGCCCAAAAGAGAAGAATCCAAGGAAGTGATGGAGAACTTGCAGACATATTCTGTCTGGCGTTAAACAAACCAGCTGTGTAATTCCTGCTTCACTGACTAATGTTGGTATCAAACGATTGGAAAGCGCTGTGTTGTCTGTAATGGTGTTTGCTTCTGCAATCGCACCAGTGTAAAATCAGGACATGTGTTATCAACAACCAAGAGGAGATTTTACTGTCAATCACATCGCATTTCCTGTAAAAAAAAAAAAAAAGTATTTCTGCTGCACAAATAATTATCTTGCTATTTGAAACATTAATGATTGCTAGCTACCTTCTGATCTATGGAGATCATACTGAAAATATTTAGGCCAGATGTCCCATAGACAATATTGATTTAATTTTCTGTGAATAGCATACACAAGTGTCAGTCTTTGGATTTATTCCTTGTGATTTTCACTTTTACCTTTTAGGGCTTCTCATCAGAAAGCTATGTTTCCTGTAACACTAGCTACTTTACCCAAAGTCAAGTTTGGAGCTTTAATTTTAGTGAAAGCTAGAAATGACACCACCTGCGATCCATTTTGTCACACGTTGTCAAAAATCCCCAAAGCAGACTTCTCTTGGGGGCAGTCCTCATTTAAGTCTGGCAAGCCTTTAAATGAGTTGTTTTTCTTTTTACCACTGCAAGCTCTTGTAGGTGTTGAAATTAAAATCTTATTGTGTTTTCTAAATTTTATTTTCTACTTCTTCTACAGTTGAAACATAATTATTTGCATGCACTGCATAAAAGACACACGGCATTTTTATTCCCCCTGTTTAACGTTGAATGAGATTAAATCTTTACTGTGTTAGGCTGGTTGGGAATATGAGAACGACTTATTTGCTAAATGCCAAAATAATGGGATGTAAAAAAAAACAAAAAACTTTCTACACATGTATAAGTTTACAAACAACAAGGTTAATCTGCCTTTAGAAATTTGGGAAATCCCAGGTTGAAAATGTGATGGTTTTGTGAAATGTAGGAACACTTGTAAATGATTTTTAAACATCCACGCTGCCTCCTTGGAAAAATGTTTACAGCATAAGCTAATACACGAGGTAGAAAAATGTGTATCTCCACAAGTCTGCTTCATCCTTTTGTGCAATTTCCAGATGCCTAAATGTGCCACATCTGTCTAAATACTAGAAGTTAAACACCATGGGAATGTGCAGCCATCAGGAAGGAGACGTGTCCCAGAGTTGGATGTGTTTTGTTAAGAAAGTGTCATTATTCACAATGAATGAGGCTCTGTGCAGATTAGGACTGAACAGCCACTCAAATAGGAAGAAGCCACTGCTCCAAAAGCAACATTACAGCCTGAAAAAAAGCTTACAAATGCCATCATGGACATTTAATTTATGGAGACATGTCCTGTGATCTAATGAAACTAAAACTGGCTGACCATGATAATTATTGTTACATTTGGAGAAAAAAAATAAAGAAACTTGAAAGCCTAGAAACAATGTCACAACTGTGAAGTAGCTGGGAGGCAAATCTAATTTTGTGTGGGTGTTGTGGTTCGGGAGAAACATGCTTTTTTTTTTTTTTTTTTTAAATAGATGGCATCACGAGGAAAGAGGATTTTGGGGGGGGGGGGGGGGGGGGGGGGGTATTGAGGAGACACTTTAAGTCATTAGCCAAGAAGTTAAAACTGGAATACAAAACGGTCCTCCAAATGGACAATGACCCAAATTTACATAGTTGAATCAGTTACAAAGTGTCGTAAGGATAAAGATCATGTTTGGAGTGCCCATCATAAAGCGTCAGCCGCAAAGAAAATGTTTAGACAGGGGAGAGAAGGCATGTGTGAGCGAGAAAGCCTGGAAACTTAACTCAATTTAAATATCAGTCAAAGACAACACATGTAAACACAAAATGCGGTTTTTAAATGAAGGTGTTTATTATGAAAGGAAGAAAATCCAAACCTACAAGGCCCTGTGTGGAAAAAGTAATGGCCCCTCAGATCACACCAGAGTTCACTGTCTCTACTGGACAAACATGCAAAAAGCAAATACAAAGTTAGCAACACTTTTTCACATCACTGTGTTTATTTTAAAAGTATCTGATCTTATGCTTATTATCCATCTGCGATTTGCGAGCTGAGCCACAAAATGATCAAATCGATGCAGATTTCTGATTATTATTATTATTATTATTTTTTAGCTCTGCCAAAGTGTCGTGGGTAATCCAAAATATTTTCTAAAGTTCTGCCGGGCCTCAGGGTCGTGGCAAACTGAGCTGATGTGATCCAGCGAGTCAGGGCTGCAGACCACCAGAGCTGCGTGCTGCATGAGATCCTTGTGGATGCTTGTGTGCTGCCGTGGAAGCTGCTGTGCTGCAGGGCAGAACAGCAGCTTCAGTGGCTGTGTGAGAAAAGGCCGCCAAGGAGTCCTATTTATAGCCGCAGCCAGGCAATGTGGGGCATTGTTTCAGGCATTTACAGTAAAGAGAACTGTCCAATCTCAAGTCACTACAAAAGTTTATACCGTTTCCTTCCTGGGGTTGTTTGAATTTTAATCATTTAGCTGGTTATTTATTTTGCTGCCGTTGTGTTGCTTTGCTGCTGGCAAGTCTGCAGATGCCTGAGCTTCAACCCTGTTAGGAGGCTGAACTGAAAGACTATGACTAAGCTTCACTTGTTTATAACACAACAATAGGCAATTTATTTTTAGCTCATTATAAGATGAGATAAAAAATAAATAAGTCCTACCTATCTGGGCTTAAAACAGAGACATGTTTACTCTGATCAGATCAGCTGGGAAAATAGTCATGATCAGCATTTGGCATATTTTGTACAAACCTCTTAGTGTAAACTAAACAATTGAAGATTTAATATTGGGAATGATACCAATCTGTGTTTAACAGCAGGATGCAAACTTTTCCATCCAACCCAAACCTGCACAAAAAATCAAGGTTTGAGGTGAATGTAAAATAATGTTTCTTTTTAAACTTGGTGCCTTAAACATATTTCATTCAAATGTAATGTGCTAACCTGCTTTTTGCTGATGCTTCATTTAACTCCAGTCTTAAGTCATCTTCTTTTCCTTTTGTTTTGGAAATGCGTGGTCCGATATGCTTGATATTTTTCATAGTTCCCTTTGAGTTTAAAGCTATGAAAAAAATCCTAAATGCAAAATGTGTAGTGGGAAATACCATTAAACATCACCCTTGCTGTGTCTCCGTCGGTGAAACATGGCAGCAGCAGAGTTGTGTGGAGAAAAGCTTTTATTCTGCAGAGACAAGGAAAGGGACCAGAGTCAGGAAGAGAATACCGGATAAATCTATCAGTGAATTGGGACAAAAATAAAATGCATTTACACATCAACTTCTTTAAATTCCCATTCTTAAGGGACTAAAGTGGATTTAGAAATTATAACTGTAACATGGATCCAGAGGTACAATGAATTGATTTGGATCAAAGTGTATTTATGCGTTAAAATGGGTATGCTGTACAATTGAATCTTAACAATCAAAGCCCACCTCCTACCGGGCTTTATGAGCTCATAAAGAGGAAAAGAGATTAGTACACTGATAATAAAAATTTTTATTTTATATTTTGGTACCTAAGCAATTTATCTTGTGGTTCTGTCAATTTGTTGTATGATATCCTTCATCTGTATTTCTTTTTCACCATTTAGTTCTCTCTATGTCTCAAATTAAGCTCTAAGGTGCAGCTGCAGTTTCTAACAGATTTATTTCCCTTAAAATTACTGCTAATCTTCTTTTTTTTAAGTATCTTTTTTTTTTAATTTAGTTGCTATTTTGTCTTCTGAAGTCACTTACAGCTTGGAGGGTTATTGTCACGTTCAGTGGTGCGTTATTACTTTTTTTTTATTATGACAGACATAGTTTACCGCACACTGAACTGAGGTGATGTGGAAGATCGTCTCTACCGTCTGCACACAATATCTGTCAGCATTAGATTTGAAGAAATGAGTTCTGCTGTAACAGACGACTCTGATTCAGTCTTCCACAGGAAAAACATGGCCGTAGGCTCCCCTTCGCATATGCTGCTGTTTGTTGTTGTAACACAGCAAAGGATGCATGAGATGAAATAGGAACACATTACGGCAGCAGGTCAAGGACTTACTGACAGAAATGGTTTGCTTTATGCTTCCAGAACAGTCAATGTTGTTGTGGATGACAGTGTTAAAAATTATAAGAGCGCTTGCAATCAGCATTTCAGAAGATAAGATTAGTGTTAATGCACAGAAATGTGCAAAGCAACTTTGAGACGATCTGCGATGCTCTCAAAGGAATTCAAATCTAACATGCTCCTGTTTTTTTTGAAGGGGTAAAAGGGAGATAGCCTCAGCAAGGCTGTTGTGTGCATTTTTTTTTTGTAACCTTATGGGGAAGGATGATGCCTCCTTTTTTCTTTCATCAACTGGCAATCAAACAAAGAAAAGTTAGGAAACTTAACAGGCTTTTATTTATCATTGGCTAAGTCCGAAACAAAAAGTTTTGTCTGCTGGATTTGATTTAAAAGTACCATTTGTCATTTTTGGACATGAATACTTCCTGTTAAATCACAAAAGAATGTCACAAAAGATACGCTACCATGCAAACAAAGCAGAATGAAGGTTAAAAAAAAGTTTTCTATTGCTTATTTTTATGTCTGGTGAATGAAGAGAGGCCACCTCCTCTGTTCTGGTTCATAAAATTTAATTCTGCACATTAATTAATATGCTGGCGTTAGCGCAATAACCATGTGCACTGAAGGAAAATATGACCAACCGTTGGGATCTAAAGGTGTGAAGGTTGGTATCTAAGACGCAGACTGTTTCAGCAATTCATTGCAGGAAACACCAAAGCACAGACTAGTGTGCTTTAGCCACTGGGGGGGGTTATTGATTTAGAGACAGTCACTGAAATTTCAGACAGACGGGACAGTCATCAAGGTGAAAAAGAGATGCAGCTTCAGTGAGACCATATTTCTGTGAATTGTGACTAACTCCAAACCTGCATAATACACTTGTATTTACTCATCCTGATTCTCTGAAGCTCTGCAGCCAAACTCTGTACAAAATGTCCTTACAAACCCTTACATCTGTACTATGAAGGTCTCATACAATAACACTGTCCACATTTTCACAATTGATACTAAACTAATTAAAAGTCAGTCATTGGACTTTTTTTTTTGATGACGTAGTCAAATTGTGTCTGATGTGTTTGATTGCAGATGGGCGATCTCTGAAAACTAATTCTCACACTGGATGTGCCTGTATTTAGGACACTTTGCTCCCTGAGGCTTACAACTTGTGTGCATAATTCTGAGGGTTATAACAAGCAGTTGCTATTTATAAAATAAGGTTACCACTTTCAGAAACAGACGTATTGGTGCTGGCGAGTCATTGGACATGTTAGTTCTGTACTGACTGTGGCTTGCTTCAGCGTCACACGGCGGACACGCTCAACTTCCAGAAACAGAAAAGAGTATTTATTTACGTGCGCAGATGTGTAGCAGGGAGACTGCAGCTTAGTGAGCAGAAAAGCTCTACTTTTGAGGTTTGTTTGATGTGCAGATGATTCTAGTGAGTGCATGCTTTGCATGAGCCTCATTTACACAATCAGTTTACATTTCTGCAGCTCATTTATCAAATTACATCAGCCTCCTGCAGCGAGTAAGCAATACTAGCGTGGATAAAACAATTTAACTTTCCATATCATTAGGGAGATAAATGTTCACCCCAGTGGAAGTTCAGCTGGAGGAATCTAATAAAGGTATTTCAGCGTAAAGTCATTTCTCATCATACTGCAGCATCATGATGTGTCTTAAGTCATAAAGTGCTATAAGACATGAAAAGAAACAGCTGAATAGCAAACAATGAAAATTCACATTTGATGTAAAAGGGAAGCTTTTTAGACGGCTTCTAATAGTTTCACCTAGTGGAACATGTGGGAACGGGAGGTAAAGCAGCCCAAAAATGTAATAACGGTTTGATTTTAGGGTCATGCTAGTGGCGTAATATCTCTGTTGCATGTGTACTTTCAAAAACCAAACTGAACTGAAATCCATCCGTCTGTCGGTCCGTCTCATCCCAGCTACTCTTCAAAAATGGGAAAGACTTGATGTTCAAAATCTGATTTATCTACAGTCAGTTCAATGAATAAATAAATATACGCAAATGTAACTGTAACAAAAGAGGCTGGAAGCAGAATGGTAAGGGAAGTCAAAGAAATCTCCATTTTTGGAGTATTTCAGTTACATGACGCCACTGCAAAAAAAAAAAGATTCATTTAGAGTTTTATCTTTGCTATTGGTGCCAATATTTTTGAGGTTCATATGAAATGTTGTAGTCAGTTATTATAATATGCAATATTATAATGAATTAGTTAAATACCCTTTTTTTTGTTGATCACTAAAAACTATTCAGTTCTAAATAATTTCATTGTTATTTGCATTTCTTTTATTTCAAATTAAATACATGTGCTAATTACTACAAGGCGGGTCAGATTGTTCCATTTAAGACAATTCCCTAACAGTCTTCGGAGCCCAATATAACATTTTTTGATAAAGAGGTTTAGCTGCAGCACTACCGCCTGCGCTTTGATGTGTTCTCGTCCCACAATGCACCACGTATGGGTCTGCATTGCAGGCAGGTCCATTTAATTCCCAGACTCTTACATTATGGAGGATCCTGGTATTTAGGTGCATGTAGTGTGGTTTGAGACGGCTCACCTGAATTCAGAGGAACTTTCCTGGATTGAAAAATCTTTACTGTGTGGATTTATTTATTTTTATTTAAAAATGACCCTTTTTATGTGCACTGTGCAGAAACCGACTTTAGCCTCTCTCCTCTTTTTATACTGTAGAATTGGTTGTACTAGTAGAGAACCTCAGCAGTGATTCGTACAAAAACATTTTGGACATTAAAATATGTCTTGTGTATTAACATATTTTTATTTCCTGCTAATTTACAAAGCCACACTTACTAAAATTGAAATCATGCCACCCCTTCTTATCTTAGCTGTTGCAATGGCCACCAAAATAAATAAATATGCTGGCCTCTCCCCTGGTGCCCTGGCAGTGTTATAAGCCTATGCTTTATGAATATGAATATAATTTTAATAGAGTAGAAGAAAACTATCAGAAGCAAACAGTAGCCCTCTGTGCATTAAATATTTTTTTTCTGACACAAGAAAACAGTACAGCAATCACAAGAAAAGGAGCTTCGTGATTAAAAGAGAATAGGGAAAAGTGATTCTGAGCCTGCAAGGCAATTATGGATTATGAGAGCTAAATCTGTTACACTCAATATGATATGAGTTATGTAGATCATGAGTGGTACTTAAATGCATCATCATGGTTTGTTTGAATTTGTAGCCACATGTGGAAAGCTGCAGCAAGTAAACAACTGCAACCACACAGCGATACGACGTAGCTAAACTGAATGGAAGACAATAATATTCTGATTTTTACACCATAACTTTATTTTGAGCTCAAAGGAAAATATATAGATATTTTTGTTTAAATCTTTAATAATGTTTCAGATATCCTGTTATTGTGTCCTCATGTGCAGAGGCAGAATTGTACTCGAGTAGGAGTAGCACTACTTCAGTTGTTACTCAAATAAAAGCAAAACGTTGCCATAAAATGGAAACACTCAAGTAAGGGAACAAAAGTATCTGGTGAAATGGCTACCCAAGTATTGAGTAATTGATCATGACATCTGATTTAATATTTAAAGGGGCAGTGTTATGCTTTTTCTTCTTAGCTTCACATCATGCTATAATTGTATTCCCTCCTCAGAAACATACCTGGAGTGTCGCTGTGATTATTTCACGCATGTGTGACAAATCCTTTAATATCCCATGGCAACCATTCAGCGGACCAAGCGCCGCCTTAGAGGACAAAACTCCTCCTCGAAGCTGCAGTTTCCAGGCTTCTGCCTCACAGAATATCTGAGTACCACTGAATATCATTATTACAAAAATAACTAATTACGAAAATTAAACACTTTTACACGTCCTTCGTCCCAACGCAATTGCGCCACTACTACGTCTTGCAACGACCCCCATTACTATTTTATTAAGAAATAAATAAGCATTCTAGAATTGCCCATGCAAATAGCCTAACCTGAAGCTCCTCCTTCTTTGTACCCATTCATTTATTTATTTTTTTTAATCACTCTATGCTTCTATTCGTATCTTAATATAGGCTATAACATCTGTTAGATGGTTAGACAGGCTGTGATTAAACGGGAATAAATCAGCCCATTTGGCCCCGCAGTTACAGTTTCTACTCTGAAACACCTGCAGGGGACAGCGCAGGATTATGCTGTGCAGAACTACACTGCACCCACACGCACAACAGGGAAGGATGGATGGATGGATGGATGGGAATATATATATACCCAGACGCACACACACATCAGTCGTTGCTCCCTTTTGACTTTAATGCCTGTGCGTGCTGCTCAGCCTCTGCACCACACCCACGCCCACCCCCCACACACACGCACGCCAATTCTGCAGTGACGCGGGGAGGAAGGCTGCACTTATTATAATTCAACGTCAGAACAAGTTTGATAAACGCCTCCCCCACACCCCCCTCATCCCACTCTTCCCCTCCCTCCTTCATCCTCCTCCTCTTTCTCGCTCTGGCCCATTTCAGTGGTGTCCATCCACACAGTGAGGAGATCCGGTGGCCCGTCTCCTGCGCTCCACTCCACCACCACCATCTTTGAGATAAAACACTGGCTTGAGGTTCTTGGAGCAGCAGCAGCAGCAGCAGCAGCGGCAGCGGCAGTCGTAGTGGGCTGGCGCTGCAGTTGCGCTGGCACACATTCAACGTGGGCGCACACACGGTGAGAGAGAGAGAGAGAGAGAGACAAAGCCAAAGAGAGAGAGAGATCCGCCGCCGCATCTTGTGGATTTCTTTGCGCTCCAGCCTGTGTTCATGATTCTCCCTGCTTCTCCTCGCCCACAAACACGCCAGGAGTTGATTTCACTTCTCGGGGAAAAATGTGGAGTCGCAGAGTTGCGGCGGTCCTGGTTTTACTTCATCTCATCGGGGACTCGCTGGCAGGGTTTCCAAACCAAATCAACATCGGTAAGTTCAACTCGGGTGTTTTTAAAGGCTCACATTTGTCCATCGAGGACGAGTTTTTGGCTTCTGGTATTCACCCACTTAGACGACTGCGAACTTAGTCCACTTCTATGTACCCAAGCGATCTTAGATTTAAAAAAAATAAAAAATAGGGCAAATCCAGATACTGTACATCGCCAGTTTAACAAACAGCAGATCATTATATAAAAAAAATTAATAATAATAACTAGGTTGAAATCTTAAGGGGTCCTAAAATTGTCAGAACACAATAAATAATTATTTTATTGTATAAATATTTTTAGATGTGATGTTTAAAATAAAATGTTAGTTAATGGAATAAATGAAAACTGTTTAATTTGTCACTTTTGCACCATTAAAAATAGTTTTGAAAAAGAATGAATTAAAATTAGTGTGGAAAGAATTGATCAAAATTTGTATTTTAATATTGAATTATTTCCTGTTACCTGTACTGAAGTCCATCATTAAACAATATTAATATTGCTTAATATTTAATATTAAACATTAAGTTTAATATTAAATATTAAACAATATTAAAAATCCATGTCACAATTACTCATTCTACAAATAATGTAGAATGTAGAGTCACCATGGCTCTTCAAATAAACCCGGATGTCTGATTGGTTAATCTGCACCAGAAGTCAACTGCAGACCAATCAGCTACTCTATGCCAGTGTTAGGCCCTGCCCACTCATTCTGATGGGTAATGAACTCTTTAAAGTACATGTAGATACATATGTATGATTTTTCAGGCATTTAAATTAAATTATGAATGTTCTGCCTTTTTTGTCGTCTAAATAAGTGTTCATTAGATGAATTTTATAAGTTATTTCTTCCGCCAAAAGTGTGTGTGTTGCTGTAGGATATTATATTTCTACCCTTAGAATCAGTAGCAGAGAATATTTTACCTTAAGTTACATCCTGACATTAGAATAAAAGCTATTTCCAATTGTTTGAGGAATCCTAACCTTGTGTAACCAGCTAAGCACGCACTAGCAAATTAAATTGGTTGATTATTGGCATATCTTTGAAAACATTATTCAACAAACACATTTGCTTATTAAAACAAACTCTGTTGGTCTTCAGGTAAATTAATAATGGTTCTGGTGGATACAAATCTCAAGTATAATGCATTTTTAAGGGGACAATGGAGCCAGCAGTATAATCATAACAACTTTTACACATGCTACTAACAACTGGCAAATAGGCGGAGACCAATTCCAATGCTTTTAAACCTTTAACCCTTAAACATTGAGGATGGTGAGCAACAAATTTGATTAAAGCCACCTGATGGACTCGAGGATCCTTCATGAGGATCTTAACATGGTCCAGGTGAATGCTGTGATTTTGAAGCCACGCCCCTTTAGTTCCACAATCTCAGCCGTGTGCGCTGAAAGCACACAGGCCCATCATTTTGTGATGCCAAAGGATTCAATTTGACAGAAGAGGTTTATGGTTACATATTTATTGAGAAGCTTTGGTCTGAAATGTTTTCAAAACATTTAGCTAATAAAAAAGAAGAAGCTGTTGTTAGCTCTTTCTAAAATCTGACAGGCACTTTTTGTGTGTGATATTTCCTGCAGGTGGACTGTTCATGCGCTCCACAGTGCAGGAGCACAGCACCTTTAGGTTTGCTGTCCAGCTCTACAACACCAACCAGAATGTGACAGAAAAACCTTTTCACCTCAATTATAATGTTGACAACTTGGAGTCCTCGAACAGTTTCTCTGTCACACATGCCTGTAAGTAATTGTCTTGTTGGTTTGTTGTTTTTGTTTTATTTTCTTCTCTCAGTTGTGCTGTTTATGTCCTGCCCTCGATGGATGCAAAATTACTGCAATTATTGAAGTGAAACACAAAACAGCACAAAGGTTATGCTAAGCCTGTCTGTGTTGTATTCAAAACAATTGCACAGGGGTTTATAAAGACATTTGTGGTTATAAAAAAAAGAAAAGAAGAAAGGACTAAAACTATTGCCAAAGCGTCTGGCGTGATTCCTTCGCTTCTCGCTTATGGCATCCAGAATCCTCCATCTGGATCATGAAACCTGATGGTCTCTAACTGGCCAACCAGGCCTTCTTTTTGGAAACAAAGCGAATGAATAATTAAGACAATAAGCAGCTCTTAGATTGTTGTACTACAAACTAAAAAGGAGTAATAAAAAGCATTTTAGTTTATGTTGAACAGGGGAAATTAATTATTCTAGTGGGTAACGAAGGTCCACATCATAAACAAACGGAATATTTGAACAATGCTCTCAACATATTCAAATTGTGCTAAAGTGCACATTAAATAAAGGAGGCTGGTTATAAATGTTTAAAAAATTGCTTTTGATGTCTTAAGTTAAAAAAAAGCATAGACTTAAAGAATTAACATCCGTTTTTTTTCTTATTTACCCTGCTAACTTCGATAGTTTAAGTTGGAAATTATGCTTTGGTATAAGTTAGTTGTGTCACTTAAAGATTTAGATCTCCACTTTGTTCCTCGTTGCTGTCACGTTTTATGGGTGGCTGTTCATGTTGGCATCAACGTCCGAAGTCATACAGTGCCTTGCAAAAGATTTCATAGCTTTTGAACCTTTTCATATTCACTGACATTACATTAGAGCCACAAAATGTACCGTATTTTATTGAAATTTCATACAACAAACCAACATAGAGCTGCAATTTTTTAAAGGCATCTGCCGTCCAGATTTGTTCACCTAGAGACAGTAAATTATGCCCTTTTGTTTGTGCAAAATAGATCAGATTCATTTGAATTCCAGATTTGAACTCTGACCTCAGATTGTCAGGTTTGGACTTTGACTAGGCCTGACTGTGCGTTCAGAGTTGTTGTCATGCTGGAAGCAAGTCTATTTTGCTTTCTCCATCTTCCCATGAATCCAGCTTCCCTGTCCCTGCTAAAGAAAAGCGTCCCCACAGCATGATGTAGCCACTGCCATGTTTATTTGCGGGTATGGTGTATTCAGGGCTAAAGTAATGGTGTTAGATTATGAGGTTCAAATTCTGTCTTGTCTAATCAGAGCACCTTCTTCCACCTTGTGACAACCCGCTGACAGGACTTTCCACAGCTTCCTTCCAACAACAAATTTCTTCTTGCCTCTCTTCTATGAATGCCCGATTTGATGATGATGAAATCTTTATTTCGAACATATAAAAACACTAATGTTAACAGAGGAGAAAAATAATACAAGAATAAACATAGGAATAACACCAAAACATAAAACTAAAACTTTCTTATTCGGTTTGAAAAGGAGTAGGAAGAAGCCAGTGCTCATTAAATCCTACCCCTAACTGACTCATCCACTCTATACATTGTGCATCTCAGTCTGGAATGCAGAGTCTAAATACTTCCCACGTTTTAAATATTTCTACGTATAATTTGGTCTCCATATCACAATTACTCATTCTACAAATAATGTGGCATGTTCTTCCAATCCTAGCTTTGGAGCTCTACAGATCCTTCAGAGTTAAAGTGGATTTTATTTTGGGGTTAAATGTAAAGAGGGATTTTGAATACATATGCGTGCAGGAGTAACAAAGGGATTTGAAAACCACGTGTCATTTTCCTTCTAGCTTGCTTGATTTTGATTCCTATTGATCTGTCCCATTAAATCCCTAAAATATATTTTTGTAAGGCAACCTTGAGGATCACATAAGGTTCCCTCAGCAACCTAGCCTGTAGGTGTCTATGTCTACATCTCCGAATATAAATAGCTCATTGTGCCATCCTTGTCCTGGTGAAATCTGCGTGGCAGTCTCCGCAAACATGATGAATTTGATACGAAGGAGCGAGGAGCGTGACGCTGCCTGATAGCTGCACGACGTGCCCCCCTGCCCCTGCCGTGCAGGGTGTTGAGTCCTGTCTGGAGAATTAATCTGTTATCTCTCTTCCCACCAACAGCACTTAACACTTTACGCTCGAAGATCAGCCGCAGCTCTCTGAACTCTGTCAGCTGTCTCAGAGATGACTGTGAAAGCTAATGAAGTGAGAACAAGCCTGCTAAAAGAAAGGGAAATTTGAACGCAGTGGCGCCTCCCACATTCAGGCCCCCACCCCCTCCATCGGCTGTCCTGTAGGTGGACTGCTGTCGTATTGTCGGTAAGCGGTGGCGGTGCTCGCAAACTGCATTTAGTGGAGTCTGGCGTGCAGCAGCAGCAGCAGCAGCCGGAGGGGAGCAATCGCTGCCACAGGCAGGTTGACACACTTTCACAGTCTCACGCCACAAAGCCGCCCGTGTTCCACTGCAACCTTGCTCCGTTGGCAGCTGAGTAATTACACCGAAGCAGCTCAGCTCAAGGGCACTTCAGCAGGCGGTGCTGAGGAAGACACGCACGTTACCTGCTGGGATCGTCCTGATCTGGTGGGGAACATGACGTTTTTTCCCCCCGAATTAACACAGACTAAATCCAAACTCCATTGTGTTTAGAAGGAGCTTATGGATTCCCTTTTTAAGGGAAATCCTTATAAAGGATAATCAGAAGGATTAATTTCAGTGTGATAAGCTGACGCAAGCTGAGGATAATACTCACTAGTTGACAAAGAACATTGAGTGGCTCATTATGCAGACCAGCCAGGTTCAGCCGGTGACTCCAAAAAGCACCAAGCTACACGGTTACATATATAGCAGGCGGAATTGCATAATGGCCTGCTTTTCTTGGCAGGTGTTGATGTTTCCGATGGATGTTGTGATGAGGATGTGACACATATCTATTTTGGCAAGAACTGAAGGAAAGTCCGAGCTGTGCTTTTTCCCACAACTCGCATCATCGATTGAGAAAAAATATTAGCATGTGTTATGATGACTGAGATGTTATAAAGGATGTTCAGTATTTATTTCTTCTTCTTGGAGACGTGACAGAGAGGGGCAATAATGAAAGGGTCAGAGTAATTAGTGGTAAGTCAAAGCTTGTCTTTTGTGATTGTTTTATGGATTTGGGTTGGAGTAAAAAAACAGGACAATGCCGCTCCTCACCCTCTTTCCCCCCAGCTCAATCGGTATGTAATGGCTGTTACAAATCCCTGATGGCAAATGACTCTGTTGTTGCTGGCAGAGAGGATCAATAAGGTGGACGGCCGTCGTCCGGCCGGCGGTGGCGTGTTTGTGTTTATGCTTGACTCTGGCTTGTTCCCTAGTATGGAAAAATCAATTCATGGCAAACTTTTTTCTTTTCTTTTAACCCCCTCAACTTTTCCCCTGAGCAGAAACACTTGCATTTTGAGCTGTGATGCTTTGACTGCACATGTAAAAGTGACCATAAAACTATGAGGTCAATAGTGCACCGCAGCAAACAGTTCCCAGTTGTGATTGAATGAATTCTGACAAAGAGAAGTTTGCTGTGCTGTATTATCTCTCGACCACCTATTTGTGACTGGAGAGAGGCTGCAGAACGTATTGACGTGACACGTTGCTGCAGGCTGGGACTGATTGCATGCATAAAAGTGGCAATGGGAAGGTCATATCCATTAAGACTAAGGTTAGGAGTAGAAAATACAACAGAAGAGAGAGCTGGACATTAGGTACTAGGTGGCATGGCATTCGTATGATAACCATGGATAAAGATAACTTGGTTTCAATGTAGTGATGAAAGAAAACATAATATGATCTGATTTGTTTTATTCCCTGAATTTTCTAAAATAACACAAGACTTTACTTTTTCCAATACAATAAAGTTAGTTATCATATTTACAGTGTCATAAAAAATATTTGCTGCAATTAAGATTTCTTCTGGTCAAACAAACTTTAATTAGCTGGTTAATTGGGTAGCCTATCTGCTCAGGTAGATGGTAGAATCAGCTACTAGACAGGCTTGCTGCTTGTAGCTTAACCAACTCTTGTATTTATCAGTGTTACCTTCAAAAGAGTGATGTGTGACACTCCTTTAGTTTGTTCTTGAACAGAACATTTTCCAAATAAACATGTCATAATTAACCTTTTATCAGCCAGCTTACCTGCAGCGCACAGCCAGTAATTCTGTACAAATGGTTAATTTCTTTAAAAAGATTGGTATAAATTGAAAACAGTAAACAGTATTTGAGGATCCTAAAGTGTTTGAGTTTATTTATTTTCTTTTCAATTTTGTGTTATTCTTGTACATGTTAATTCTTTTGGTATTTTATTGATTTTATTTTTTGAGAATAACACTGGCTCCCCTTGTTTAGTTAAGTTAAGAGTTTTTCTGTCAATTAGTCACCTTCCCTCTGCCCCTCCAGTTGTGCTCTCCACACAGCTGTTTCTTACACCCACTTGTTCCTGAGTCAGGTGAGCATCAAGTGTTCAAGCTCTCTGCTGTTGCCTATCAGATTTCTGAACTCCAGAGTTCTTCGCTTTTTTATTTTATCTTTGGACTCCTTTCCTTCCTCTGTTCCTCAACACTTCCTTTATGATTCTGCCTACTTCCTGTCTGCATTAGGGTCCTGTAAGTACACAAAAGATGACCCCATGCTTACTAAAAAAAACATGAATTTCTCATTTGTATTGCTGTGTATAAGCTATGTTATTGTATAGTACAATAAAAGACATTTGTAGATTTCTAAACTACATTTCAAAGCTATTTTTTCTTAGGAAGGAAAGCCAAAATATTCACAGTGTTTCTTGCAAGAGTGTTTGTTCTAAGCTATCAATCCTCCCCCTGCTGTGACTCAACCAGTGTGCTGCCGTTCAGACAGAGGCTAATGTTAGAGCACTTCAGTGTGTAGGCAACGGACAGTCCCACTAATGCAGCACAGACCAGTTCATGCAGCCAGATTTCCTCCTCTTCATCCTCCTTCTGCTCTTTTTCTTCTACATTGTTAACACTGTGCTCAATACTTTGATTCATTAGCAGCCATCCGCTGATTAGGAGATTTTTAGTCTTTGCAGAACTCGCATTCACATTAGCCTGTGAAAGATGTGCACACAACTTTGATGGCGTAAGCTAATGGGGTATTTACTTGATTAAAACTCTCCCCTCATATTTTGAAGTGTTATGTGTCATTTGCATCATAGAAGTTAGAAGCAATTGGTAGGATAATCACAGCAGATATTATTTTTAAATAATCCCCATCGTAGATTTTAGGCCTAATAATTTAGTAACTCGGAGAAAAATACATACATTTAAATATCTAAAAAAATATTCTATCAGCAATTGTTATTTTGAATATCAGTAAGAGAAACATTGCTGCTACGAATTGGCAGAGAGATACTTCATACATTTTCCTAATTTCCACAGATTCATCAGACTTTTAGATAATGATTATTTATGTTGAGCCAGGCTTGCTTGTTTTTACCAAAATTAGATGAACAAATATTCAAGTTTGCAATGCTCCAATGAGAGTCAAGAGTCCTAATAATTTTACTAACATTTTTGACAGTGTTTTTGTTTTGTTTATGAAGCTGGGACACTACTGGATATGAAAAGATAAATGAATCATCTGTTCTTGTTTTCTATTTTAGATTAGAGTTTTGGAGCTTGTGAGAATATTGTAATATCTCATGGGCAAACATCGATTGACAATGCTTTACATAATTTTCTGTGGCAGTAAGTGAAGCAAAACAAGCACGCTCGAGCGTAACCAAACAACATAAAACAACCCTAAATTCATCATAACCCTGGGAACTCATGTGAACCGACAGTCATGAATGATGCATGAACATCAGAGACGAGGTTGTCAAACTGTTTGGCATGAAGGAGAGCAGTCCTTGTGATAGCTTCCATCCTAATCCCCAGCTAGACCGCAGTGATAATAGCGCAGGCACACATAAAATATTTACTCACTTTGCTTTTCCGCAGAGTACTGAGGTCAGTAGGAAAGAAAACATTTGGATTTGGGATGCAATGGTGGTATTTGGTGGTGATCATATTTTGAGATGAAGAGTAAAAAATCATGTAGCAGCTACTAGCTTACCTGTCAAGATTGTTATAACAGTGATTAGCACTGCTAGCATGACAAAGGAAGCAGCCTCATAGGCTATGTTTACACTGCAGCCTGAAGTGACCCAATTCCAATTCTTATTATTATTTTTTGCCATGGTTGTTTACACTTCCAAATATATTTATGCGACCTGTACTGTATGTGTTCTTCAGTGTGAACCGCAAACGACCCGAAAGTCTCCCGCATGCACAGTAGAGGGCGCAATCGCGTCAGGGTTCTCAGTGTTCTGCCAACCGCCATAAAGAAGAGGAAGTGCTCAGTGTTTGCGGAAGTAAACGTGGATGTTAACGGTTTAGCATAGCTTACAATTTTGAAGTTGTTGTCCGACCGGAGCAGCATATTAACAACTTAATCCCCATTATCGTCCGCCATGGTTGTTGTTTTTTTGGGGGGGGGGGGTTGCGTATCAGGACGCAGAATAGTGACGTTTGTCGAGTATCAGTGACGTTCAATCCGATGAATGCGACCTGGACGTTAGGTCACATTTGAATCGGATACGTATCGGCCTGGGTTGCATTCGAAAAAAATCCGACTTGTATTGTTCAGACTGCCATGAAAAGGTCAGATACAGGTCGCATTACAGCAAAAAAAAAAAAAAATCGGAGTTGGGTCACTTCAGGCTGTAGTGTGAAGGATAATAGAGTCTTACCTGAGGTTTCCAGTAGGATGCCAACTCATTCACTTTTTGGTGGTGTGGAGGGGGGAAACTAACGCGCCATAATACGCGTTTACAGTAGAATACTAAGACGGGAGCACGGCGGGAAAGGAGGGTAAAAAGCGGCAGTTTTCCCGGCCAAGACGGGAGACTTGACAAGTATGTGCCAACGTTTTCCTTTTCAAACATTGCTTCGTAATAGACAAACGTTGAAGGCTGTGCAATTTTTACTCAAAACACTTAAATACGAACCATTTCGCTTTACAGAAATTACGATGAAAATTTGTGAGGAATAGATGTAAGGTTTCCAGCAGTAGATTATGTTGCATTCTGGATGTAAGAGTGTTGTGGAATTATACATTATTTGGACCCTTGTGAATGTAAGAATTCACAAGGGCTTTGTCGGCTTGTGATGTCTCACTTCTTTCAAGGATATGAGGCTTTGAATGGTGAGTTGGACATTATTTTGCATTTCAGAATAGTTTGACAAAAGTGTCTACAGTTCTGATTGTATCCGTCATTGGCATACATGATTGAAATAATAGCTTTTCAATAAAAGCTATGATTTTTTTTTTAATCTTAGCTATCATATATTCATGTAGCATGCCCTGCCCGCAGGACATAAGAACGCTAATGGATAAAACTGAGCGACTGCATTGATCCTTCCTGTTATCTGCTGAAAGTCTTGCTCTCTCTCTGATTCAGCTCAACATACTGTGGAAAATGTTTTCCTTTTCAATAGCTCCTATATTTCCTCTGATTTCATTTTATAGATACTTAAAACAGCAAATTCAACACGCCTCTTTGAGTGTTGAATTTGTTAAGCAAGCTTAACATTTCCCAGTGCATCTCTAATTTGCATACGTCTTTTATTTAGGGATACACTTTTCCACACATGTCTTCTTCTGATAATAACCTAGAAATGTTCAAGTTTTAGCTGCTGCAGCCAGTGGGTTGTCAGCTCGGTGAACTGCGAGGAATTGAAAAGCAGTCGTTCTTAGATTTGTTGTGGCGTTTCGAAATAGAAAATACACGCACACATCATTTTGCAAGCAGTGTATTCACCGACATGAATAGAGTGTTTGACCCTTAGTTTAATAAGAACTTTTAACGTCCACCGCTGCAGGGTGAGACATGATTCATGCACCATCGTGCTCATAAATACATTTCTTTTTTTGAAAAGGGAAGTAAATGTCCTCAACTTCAGCAGCAGCGTTTAAATAACAGCCGAGTGAGGCTGCGGCTATCAGTTAAATCCCAACTTATCCAAACAAGCTCACAGCCTGTTTATCTCAACTCCGAATCTCATTTCTAGTTTTCCTCCAACCCAGTCACTAAACTCTGAGCAAAGATAAGGCTGTGAAATGGCAGAATAGTATTGAATAGCTTCGGGGCCAAACCTCTGGAGATGTGCAGTTAGTCTTTCATCCCGTGTATCTAAATGTGCTTACATGTCAGCGCTGTAACAGAGCGATGGTGATCGCTACTGACAAGCTACAGTGATGTTGCAGCAGTTCGTTTGCAGGCTTACACAATGTCCTCGACCGCTGAAATCTCTGTTTTTCATTCAGCTCTGCCTCGGATTATTCAAGGACAACAAGCCGTGAGCCACGCGGAGTAGTGTCAAAGAGAGGAATCCAAAGATAATATCTGTGCAGTGAATAATTTAGGGAGTTTCTTAAAGAGCTGCTTTTGTGAATTTGTAGAAGTTAGTTTTGAAGATTAGACCGATTTTTTTTTTTTTTTTTTTTTTTTTTTTTTCCCCTCTGTCAGGTTGATTATCTGCATTTGATTCAGATAATTCATTTCCTGCTGGGGCATTGTCGTGAAAGTGGTTGAAGTATTGGTGTAAGTGCTGATAAATTGCGCAACGGGAAGTAGAATATTTCAAGAGGCTGAGTTGAAATTAAAACCTTTTTATTAAAGAGTTGCAAGGCTGCAGAAGACTCAGTTGATTAAAACTCCTTCCTTAGACGAAATATTAACAATCCATAACATTTTAATTAAAAACAGGATTTCAGTGCATCACATAACGCTATCTCATGTGTTAAAGCAAAATTATTCATTTTTCACAAACTTTCAGTGTTTTTTTTTTTTCCGTCTTTAAGTGTTTTTTTTCCCTCTCTATCTCCTCTTGAGTCATTCTTCGGATGATGTTCTCGCAGTTTATGTAAAGAATGTGTAGGTGGAAGGTTTGCGTTGCTTCTTCATGCAGTGAAACGTTCAAGTCTATTCGTCTTCCTAGCGCCCCGGTGGCCGCAGGGCAAGTCTACGACATTATGCATCAACTGCTGTAGATTTCCCGCCCGTCATGTTGCTTTAGCATGTGGACCGCATCTAGTGGTATTCTTCACTTTAGAGTTTATCCAGCAACTGTTGCCGCTCTCTTTAAGTGCATAATGAGCACATATATATATATATATAAATATATATACATGGAGTCACACACTGAGGGAAAACATGTAGTTTCACAAGAGGGAACTCCAGCCAGCATGTAACAGCACCGCCTGAGGAGGAACACCTACTCAGCGTTCACTTTATATGCGCCCTATTCTTTCAATGTGGTTGGTCATCTGAGACAAATTGTGCGACACTGCAGAGCGTGATGTGTTTAAGCATATAAAACCGCTTAAATGTTATTACAAAAAGATATCATTTTAGCCATGTGCCTTTTGCCTTTAGCGTCACTGAGTCACATTTCGACTATACTGCAGACCATGTGATTTAACACTCTTAACTGAACCAGCGGGTCATTATAATGAATTGAAATGGTTTTGGACGGTGTGAGATACATTGACAGGCAGTTTATTCACTGAAAAGGGGGGAATGACTTCTGGTCATCATCGTTGTTGTTTAGTGTCTTCTGCTAACCCTCACTGAGGTCTTATTTTGTGTAAATATAATACGCTAATTAAAATGCCTCAACTGCAGATAAAAAGGTGAGTAACACTGTAAACATCTAGAAGTAAGTTCTTTTGATGAGGTGGATTCAGCCTTTTCACCTGCAGTGGTTCTGGCTGAAGACGAACCAATCTATAGTCAATATTACCTGTAAGTTTTTACTTAACTGGTTGGGATCGGTGGCCGACGGGTTAGAAATAGAAATAAACTCTTCCTATTCGTTAACCATGAGCACACCAACCTACAAATCAGATTTGTATTTAAATCTGCATTTCAGCCCTAAAATGTTTGCCCAAGACAATTTAATTGCCAGTATTTCATTTTGCAGATATAATACTGTGCAAACTCCTTGATTAACTGTGCTAATTTGAAGTGATTTCAATATTCACCTACAATGTAATTATACATATTATTGTATAATATTAAGGTTCACCCTGTCTTTAACAATCAACTAGTTATATAGCAAATGGAAATAAAAATTGTTTTAAAGCTATTGCTAAGCTAATCTGACACTGTTATCTATTGTAAAGGCAAAAAGGCCCAAAACCACCACAGACCAAAATAATAATAATAAAAAAAAACGAACCAAACAAACAAACACAAAGGCATTTCTCATTTTCCATTAAAAAGTTTTGATGATTCCCAAGAGTTTGCGAAATATTTGACAGAATCTTGAGACAAAATTTGAATTATTTGGAAGATTTTTATCCAAGCTAATGGAAAACAAAGACAGCATTTAATTCTCATTAAACACTGTAATGTTGGTGTTATAGTCTGGAAGTGTTTTGCTTCTTCTAGAGCAGGACAGCTTAACCCTAACTAGTAAGTTGATTTGGGGGAGGCATTTATTTTTTGGCACAGAATAAGAGAAAAATTCTGTTAGGGGGAAGATACGTTTTCACGGTTCTGTATTTCATACATAACAGCCCAAAGACCAGCTAGTTTCCTATCCTTCCTTACAAGGTGTAACAATACCTTCCCACCAAGCATCAATACACACAAAGAGCTGTTATCACAAAAAATACTGCAGTGTTCAAGGCAGCGTTTCATCTTTTAAATCTTGTGGCACCTATTGGCGATTCTGTCCTAGAAAATTTCACCTCCTCGTCTTTCTTGGGTCTTTCCTTTTACCCAGCTCCCCAATGCCGCTTTCTTTTCGCAGACCTCGTTCTTGCATCTAGCTCGCAGGCCAGCACAGCAGCTCCAACGCTGCTTCTGTTCAGAAATGCAGCTTCCAGAGTTCAGTTGTTGCATCCCTCCATCAGCTGGTGTGGTGAAAAGCTCAGACATCCACGCAGCAGAGTTCAAAGTTGTGTTTAAAACGGGGGTGCTGCTAAGGATGCTGTACCTGCCAGTCATGCCTAACAAGGTGGCGAGAGCTGAAGCTAAACAGAAGGTGAGGGAGAAAAGAGAGAGCTGGAGGAAAAAAAGACTCAACAATGACAGGCAGATGTGGGTGTTTGCACAGCGATGAATAAGACGGGAGTTGAAGAAAAAAAAGTAAGCGGTAACATTTTCCATCTGGATATTAGTCATGCATAGAAACGTCCAATGTTAATAATCTGAACTGAAACGCACAGAGCAGGAAAATACCACAGCATCCCCTCTGCAATAAAGTAAATGATGCGTGTCTTCATTTAAGGCTGGGATCAGAGGAATTTACTCTTGGCGGCTGATGTTTATGAGCTGAAATGCGTTATTTTATTAGTCCTTTAGGAGAGTGGCCTTCCTAGCGTCACGAGAAACTAAAATGTTCACAGGATTGATTAATGCTAGATGAGCTGTCCGTGTTGTGGTTGTCAGCATTGTTCTAATAATCTGAAGTAAAGAGAAACCTGTGAATTTATTATTTAGCACGGATTGATCTGCCACGGTGGCTTCAGTGGCCATCTCAGGACAGCACAGAGACAGGCAAGGCAAACAAGCTAAGGGCAATTTAGAGTGAGAAATTAGCCAAACAATCTTATCTGGGGACTGTAGAAAAAAAGAGAGAAACCACTGGGAGAACTTGGAACCTTTATGCAGAAAGACGTCAGGCCAGGATTCAAACCGGGGACCTTCTTGTGTTGCATGACATGAGCTCTAACCTCTCCACTAGGTCTGTCACGATAAGAAATTTTGCAGTATGATTAATTGTTCTAGAAGTTATTGCAATAAATGATAATAATGTTGTTTTGGGACCATTTTTAAGTACTATAATGGTAATTTCATAATAATTCAAGAACACATTCTCAAAGATCAATAAACTTTAAATTCTAATGAACATTTAGCACTGGAACTGGAAGACATTTTAAATATCCAAACTAAATGAACAAAACAACAAATAAGTTGAATTATGAAGTGTCTTCAAACAAAATATGACTAGATGAGAACAAAGCACTAGACAGAAGACTTTTATCAGCCAGTTTTTGATTGAAAGAGAAAAAGATAAATCATTCCAATCGAAATGATTGAGTTTGTTTTAATTTTTCATGCGATTAATTGGTTTATTGATTATTGTGACAGGCTTACTCTCCACCACCATGATTATCCAATTCCTGATAAACAAAAACAACAAAGAACAAGCTCTCGAACTAAAGCTGAATTCAACATATCTGCATAGAAATTGTTCCTGATTATGAAAGTGGAGTAATGACGATTTTGACCGCTTAAAAGGTTTGTTGGTTGCAGTCCTGTTGTTTTCTATTTATAAAAGAGAAACGTTGGCTTTTTCAGACAAACATTAACATGTGATATGAACACGATGGTGGCAATTAAAGAAAGAAAGGGTGCGAAGAGAATTTTTTCAAAAATGCAAAAATCACATCACATCACAATAGGTGGCCAAACTGCTAATTTCTCTCCAATTTTTAAACATGGTAGCACATAGTTGTGAAGTTCAAGGAAAATATTCAACACATTTTACAAAAAAAATTTACTCTAATACCAAAATAAATGTGTGACTTCATTCAGGAGTCGCCTAAAGTTCACCTCTGTGTGATTTAACATCAAATACAACTCTTCCCTGCAGGTCTCAGAGATTTTCAGGAGAACGTTTTAGATCATGAAGACCAAGGAACACAAGAGACAGGTCACGGATAAAGTTGAGAGGAACTTCACGGGTTAGGTTATCAGATAACTTCCCAGTCTTTGAACAGCTGCCAAAGCTCTGTCCAATCCATCGCGTGAAAGAGTGAGGCACAACTGCAAACCTTTCATGGCATTTACAGTCATGCAATCCACAAATCTCAGCTTTACAGAAGAATGACAAGAAGAAAGCTCTAGTTTAATTGAGTCGATCATAAGTCATGTTTGCAGGGCCCACAACAAATACGTGGACAAAGATACTCTAATCAGATTAATCCAAAAATGTAATTACCATGTGTGGTGGCACACCATCCTGCATGATGAGATATGATCTTATGAAGCGTGGTTGTTCTTCCTCAGCAGAAACAAGACGAGTTGATCAGATTTAATAGGATGATGATTGGTGCTCAATGCAGGGAAATCCTGGAAGAAAATCAGAGTGGAGCTTCATCCTCCAGCAGGACAATTACCCAAAGCTTTCAGCCAGTTACAATACGATGGTTTTGATCCAAGCATGATCATGTGTTGAAACCACCCAGGTAGGGATCAGTTTTAAATCTATTTGGCGTGAGGTTTTATGGATGATTCCACGTGCTGTCAACACAATCTGACCGAGCTTGGAGTGTTTTTACAGAGTGGGTTGAAATTTCATCCTCTACATGTCCAAAGTTGATAGAGCCATACTCCAAAATACCATGAGTTACAACTGCCGCAAATGGTGGTTGGACAAAGTATTTCCTCAGGGAGGTTTGATACAAATACACTTATCAGCTCAAAATCCTTTTAAAGAAGATTATCTGAACATTCCCATCTCAGTTTTCCGACCAGGAAACTGTTAAGTGCACATCAAAAGACCTATGAAAGCACAGTTATTGTCACAGTACACATGATAAATGTCTTTAATAAGCACAGGCAAGCTTTAAAGCACATGCAGGCAGAGTGAACTCACCTCCACAAACTTTTATTAGCACTGATTGGACAATGAATGTAGACAATACACTTCTTAATGAGCACATTACAGCATATTACCTCATTTAGCAATTTAATGTTACGGACAGGCTTCAGGGTTGTGTTAAGATTTATGGACATAACAGCAGGTTCTATCATTCACTACATTTCCCAGGGGTCTATTTTTACTGTCTTTGTTCCCATCGATCATGCATAAATAAAACAAAATAGCTAATGTCTCTTAAGGCAATCAGTATCTGATGTTTTTATGGCTGCAATTTTTTTTCCAGAGACCCGCAGATGGCCACAGATAGGCCTTGTTATAAATCTTTTATAGCACAGAGATGCTCAGTGCTGGAATATTTGCATGCTCATGTTTCAGGGAATTTGTCCATTAAAAGATGTGACCAGAGCACTGACTTCCCTATTATTTCTAGCTGATTACCCAAGCAGCAGCATTTGCAGGAAGGAGAAGTGAAGGGCAGTGGGCAGCAGAGCATGGCCACAGGGAGCAGACATCCCACATGGCAAACATTTATTCAGATACTCGCTACTTTATCCACATGATTAACACTCATCACGACCTCAGTTTAATATTTTCAACTCCCATGCAAACTACTGCAACTTTTACATGAAAACTTTTACTTAAAGGCTGCGTTCTTCCTTTGTGACCTGAATATGCCCCTGTGTTTTGTTTTTTTTTGTCTCCGTGTCACCAGTCTGCTCCCAGTTCTCCCGGGGAGTCTACGCCATCTTTGGCTTCTACGACCGCAAGTCCATGAACACGCTGACCTCCTTCTGCGGCGCCCTGCACACTTCCTTCATCACGCCCAGCTTCCCCATCGACGCCGACGTGCAGTTTGTCATCCAGATGAGGCCCAGTTTGAGGGGCGCCATTCTCAGCCTGCTGGACCATTACAAGTGGGAGAGGTTCGTCTATCTTTACGACACCGACAGAGGTGAGCGGGCCCCTTCTGGGAAAACAACAACACCAATGCACTCCGCAAAGCGAGCGAGCTAAAGATCAGGAGCGCAGATGTGCCGCAGCAGAGAAACATCCGGACGGGGGAGAAAGGAGAAAAATCTGTTTCAGACCAAAAGCCAGCTCAAGCAGATGTTTTATTACACACTGTATATGATCGGGCTTTAATATGTAAATCCCTCATTTCAGTCCTCATTCAAAGCAGTCAGATGCATTTTATTCTCTGACAGTAATGATCCTAAATTGCGTCTGTATGTGGGTGAATCCGGCTCTGTGAGGCACTCAATACTTCCTTGCTTCTGGTAAATGAGTCATTCACAGGTGCTGCTGTAGTTTGACTACAGACGTCTGAGTCTATAATTCCCCCCCCCCCAAAAAAACCCTGGCAGATTATAACTTCGCTCTAATTGGATTAGGTAAAGAAAGTGTGCAAAAACCTCCAACTTTTCTACGTGGTTTAGGGCCTCTGACTTTCTTCGTGTGGGCCCCATCTATGCAGCGGTGAGGGCCGTAAGGATCGTCATTTGTAGGCGTTAAGAAACGGCAGAGCAGTCTGTTTTCTAACATACTGCAAGCAAGATACATACCAGCTGTAGATGAACACAAACAGCACTGATCTGTGGATTGTGAACGCCCCAGGATATCAGTATCAGTTCCTTTTTCATTATTAATTTACTTGGATTTATTTAGATAGCAGATATAGAGCATAAAATGATGTACCAATTAAGGAGAAAGCAGCATTTTCTCCTTAATTTGCTCAGACTAATAATCAATAGTTCAAATTATTTAAAAAATAATGCTGGTGTGACATCTTTCATACAACCAAAGATGCACTGGATGTTCTGGGATAACATTCCCTGATACAGTTTTAACAACAATGCCTTAATATTTTTGCAGATGTTTTTTTTGTGAAATAATATTAGTATTCGCTCCACGCAATTAAATAAATAAGCTGGAAACCCCTATTTTTTTATGGAGAAATGCAAAAAGTAACAGTATTCTCTCTCATAATCTTAAACTCAGATTAACGTTTGGATCACATGGTTTGATGCTTTGTACCCTCAAGGCAAAAAACTTCTTTCTTCCAGGGTTTCTGAAAAAAAAAAATGGTGTCATTGCAGTAGGGGTTGTTCAGACACCTGTGAAGAAAAGTAAAAATGGTCACTGCTGTTGGAGAAAGAGATTTGTTCCAGCTTGAGCAAAATTCTCTCTTTTAGTGGAATATGCCTTAAGTTTTGGTTCAAAACCAATTTTATACAAATAATTTTGCATTAGAGCTGCATAGCACATCAAAGATAGTACTGGGACTGTAAAAGAGTGATTGCGTGCAGCGTTTGGTTTGCTGAAAAGGTTTAGGTGCCCTGCATTCAAACTCTGCTTGCCAAAAATACATTTAGCCAGTTGGATGGAGTTTAATTTTTCTTTATGCCCACATCCAATATATATCTCAGTGATCAAGATGCTCTGCAAGAGAGCAAATTATAGGGAGGTGGGGAAATTCAATCAATAACAGCAACACAATATTCAATAATCAAATTTTCACATTATAGATTCAACTCATGCAGGCCTAGTTCGAATGTGGGATAGTCAAAGCCTCATAAAAAAATAACATTTGGTATTGGCTAACAAAAACCAATTGTTGGCCAATAAATTAGAAACCAAACGTCTCTAATTTAATACACGCTTCTTTTACAACGAGTCGTCTAATATCATTACAGGTCAATCACAACTTAAAGGTACAGCTACCATCTTCTTTATTACTCCGGATAGCAATCAGCAAACTTCAGGAATTGGTTCTATGTTTCATATCTCTTTTCTTTGGCTATCTCCACTGACTTTGATTAACTTTTCTGATTCTGCTGCAGCTTTAAGAACTTTGAAACAATGTCCATCTGTTTTCTAAAGAAATTAGGACAGAACATACTGAAAATTCTTTGTAAAAACTTTCTCAGATTAATATTTTTTGAAACATTCCTTTTTTTTTGTTTTATAAGCAGAAAATGATTTTCCAACAGAAGAATTTTTCTTTATGCATTTGCTCAGCTGCAAACCTTAAGGTTAAACGTATTGCTTGACTCCAGCCTTCCTCCTGCTGCCTGTTCAGAAAGAGCTCAGCAGCAGTTTTGGTTGCGCTCCAAACTTTGCAAAGTGTCTCCAGCTCTGAACAGATTTAAAAGAGGGAGATTCTGAGCTGTTTTGTCTTTACCTGTGTAGGTGTGTGTTGATCAGTCCAGCGAGAGCTCTTTGATAATGAAAGCCAAACACATGCTGATCTAGAGAGCCTAAGAAAAGTCAAACTCTTGCAAGCTTTTGACAGTTCAAACACGTACCTGAGATTCTCAGTGACATTCACACCTGCTACAGGTGGAGGTTACTGAAATTGTACAGCGTGTGATGTTATGCACAACATATTTTAATGTCACCGCTTTCAGAGGAAAAAAGATTTGGAGAACGTTGCTGGCTTCAGCCCGACTTTGAAATCTGACAAACTTTTCACAACTGTGGATTCCAGCTATTTTTAAACCTTCATCCAGCATTTCTAGGACAACTAAGATCCTTTATAACTTCCTCTGCTGTATTTCATGCATCTTCAGCACAGATGTCACATCTACTGCAGCAATGAATCAGATTGTCCCACTTGACCACAGAGCAGGCCAATGCATCTTCAAATATGTATTAATACAAAAAAATAGCTTTTTACATCCATATGCCATCTATTTTGCTACACCTGGTAGAGATTAATGATGCACTTTTTTCACTCCCAATACAGACATCTGAGGTTTCAATTCAGAGCTGATACAGAAAAAATTGTGTTGAATTGATTTAAAATGTATTTTTTTTAATCTCCTGAATTACAAAATTATTTGATAACTTTGCACCAGTGCATCACCCTTAAACACACCAATAGCTTCACAAGCTTGGTGAAGCATGAAAAACAACTTTAATTTGCTCAGCCAGTGCATTTAGGAGCCAATGTAAAATAAATAATAAAGAAACTGAAACTGATGAAAACAATAGGCTGATTACCTTGGTTAAAAATGCAGAAATAAACTGCAACAAACCTTCTTTCAAATGGTGCAGAAAGTGCAACTGGGAATGCTAAATATAATGTAAAATAAATAATTAAGCATGATGTCACACAGAGCACAGCCATTTTCATCTTCTCACTTCAACACCAGGTTATGTGTTTAACATGACAAATGGTTGGAAATGGAAACCGTGATAGAGCAAAATCATAAACCTGAAATATGTAGAGCTTCCAAAAAGGCTCTACATAGTTAATAGTATCATTAACTCTCTGAAATACTAGAACATTTCTTTTAAATCCAGTGGGCTCTGCTAGTAAACTAAAATAGGTTGTCATTAGCTCTTTTAACAAAATAACCATTCTAAGCGTAAGACCAAATCAACACGGAGACATTTCACCAGAAACAGCAACAACCTGCTCATATGTTCATCTCAGTCCTCAGACCTAAATCTCATCTTAAAGCTGAAGAAAAGAGTATGGAGATAAAAGAAAAAAATTGCAAAAAGGGGATGGTCAAATACTCTGAATATATTCTGACTTTTATCTTTCAATGCCGATATGAAATTGTATTTCTGCAATACAAGATGATGTTAGTTTAAGTCTTTCTTACAAATCTTTACCAGGGTTGCCAATAAGAGTGGCTGGTACTGTATGCTCAGTTACGTTTGGCCTCATTAAGAAGCTTGTTATCGCTCCCACACGAACGGAAACCTCGGTCTTATTGATCTGGCCGACGTGTCTGTGGCAGATTGCGGCGCCTGATAATTGGTTGTGTGGCGTGGCGAGACGAAAATATTTACCCAGTTTATTGCCTCTCATTGGTATTATCAACCTCGTCTGAAGTGCCTCCTGATGTGGCCCTTGGATGCTGTCCTGCTTCACTTTGTTGGCCTGTTTCACCTGCTGCTGCGTGGAGGCTGACAGGCCACCATCTGTAACACTTTAGCCGCTTTCGCAGAAGAAGCCCAAGCTGAGGATGTATTAGTTCATGCTGCACAGCTTGTGTTTGTTAAGAGACGGCTTAGTCGTCCCGTGTTGACTCGTCTTGCTCATTGCCATCCATGCTCCGGAGTCGGTGTAGCCATTCCTCATTCAAATGTCACTTTAATCTTCATTATAGGAAGAAGACCTTATTTATGGGACAGTGAGGAGTCTCTGAGAGATGCTGATGTGAGTAATGATAGTTGGCTTGGGACAATGACCGAGTAATGTGCCGCAGAAGGATGTAAAATTGGTATGTAAAAGGTCTGTTACCTTAAAATATGCAGAACAAAGCAAGGGCATCTTAAAGTCATCCTGTTGTCAGAAAAATCATGAAAATGTGTCTCTCTATCCCTTTTAGATCTTATAAAATACACTTTCCATGAAACATTTTTCTGTTATTTACCAAGCCTTTATCCATATTAATGGATTTGGACGATAATAGAGGATTTTTTTTTTTTTCAAAACGTGGCCCAGAATTGGTTTCACATCAGATTTTAAATTCCAAATGGTGTCGACATCAAATATGTTCAGCCTCGCTTTGATTCTGGAGATTGGCCTGCTCCGACAGCTAAAACAGTTTCCACTGACATCTTTGCATTAATTATCAAACCGCAAGAAGTTCTTTCTTTGGGCTGATCTTCACAGGGTTCTCGCTCCGATTCATGCAGCTCATTTTCAAGGAACCGATTGGCAGATTAACAGAAGTTAAGCAGAAGAAAAAGCTAAAGAGGCAAAAGAAAAAAAAAGTTTGTGGTCATTAAATATATAGGCTCTTGTGCTGCCCTGCAACACTACCTATTTATCCTGATGTGCTGGCTTTGAAATGGCCTCATTAAATAGAATAATGGCTGCCGGCAGAAATGGCCTCTTGAACTGAAGAACATCTGGTCAGCACCAGCTGGCCGCTCATAGAAGGATCCTGCCAACTCTTTTCTTTTTATTTTTTTTTGCAAATTTATTGCAAATTCCTCCCATGCAGCATTTGATGTTGTCATAAATAATTATTTATGTTTCTTAAAAAGGATTTAAAGTTTTTTTTCTATAACAAGGCTTTCACACTTCCCACTGACAGTTGTTTGGCTCCAAATGACTTCTGTCTCCGTCGGCTCCAATAGTTTTTCCTTTTCAAAAAATGCTATCATTACCGTTGGCTATGTTCTGCTCGCTAGCGTCTTCTTAACTGCTAACAGGAGCCATTTGCAGTCGTTCCTAATACGGTTTCAGACTGTTTAGATCTCCCTGATGTGTGATTGTGCCTTACAAAAGTATTTACAACTCAAACATTTTTGTACTTCAAAATACTTTGCCGTTTGAACTTTGTCCATAATTGCAGAAGAAAGAAAAGGATCGAGAGTTTTCAAGAGTTGAATACAAATGAGTCGACGTGAACCAGGACATCTAGATATTGACGTTGTTGTCTGTTCTAATTTGCCAAAATAGTTTGAATTTATAGAGATTAGATGGAGAGCATCTGTGATCTTTGATTTTCAAATTTTGTCAAGATTCATAGAAGGATTTTTCTGGGCCATTTTGATGCATGGTTATGTTTTGATCTACCCAGCTCATCTTAGCTCTATCTGTATGTTTAGGATCATCTTCATGATGAAAAGTGAATAAATACACATTTCTTTTGTAGATTTACTCTATTCAGCTTCCCTTCCACTCTGACCAGCTTCACAGTCCCTGCTGAAGAATAGCTCCCTCACATGTGATGCTGTCAATGCCATGTTGGGCTGTAGATAAGGATGTGTGTGTTGCTGTTATTTCCTTCACACATACAGTTTTGCTTGCGGGCCAAAAAGATCGATTTTGCTCTCGTTTGAGAATATCAGAATCAAAATGAGAGTCATTGTTCTTGGCCATGTTTGCAGACACAAACAGTGACTTTGACTTTGGTTCAACCTTGCTCTCTTCATGATGCTGTTTATTCTTTACCAAACCTCTGAGAACGTGCTAATATTAAATTACACACAAGTGGACCGTCTATGATATAAATAACTTGCGATGGCACTGGACTTTCCTTAGTGATGTCAGGGTAAAGGGAGCTCCAGGCAACTTTACCACATACTTTTCAGATTTTTTATGATTAATAAAAATGATGTCCTCTTTCCTTCCATTTCACAATTATGCAATGCAAGATGCTGTTATTTTACAGCTTTTCACACATTTTTACCAGGGTTGCCAATAAATGTGGTTGGTACTCTATGCGAGCATACATGTGATTTACAAGCATGCTCATGTAAATTACATGAACACACCTTCATGTGATTTACACATGAAATCCCAATTAAATATGATAAAATTCAGGGGTGTAGCTTAATAAAAAATAGTACCTGGCTAAGCAGAAGACATCTGAAAACTAGTGAAGATCAAATCTAATGACCACAGTGCACATTTGGGTTGATAGAGATCCATCATACTTTACATAAAGTTATATGTGTAATAATCTAGTTTTTAATGAGTGATGTATATTTATTAGCTTTGCAGCTGTTGGGAGAGTGTAAAATAAATGCAACTACTTAAATAAATGCAGCAGCCTATAAGTAATAAATATTTCTGTTTAGTCAAAAAGAGCAATTTGGCGTACCTCGTCAAAGCACATGCTCATCTAAACTGAATTAAATCACAGTGCATTAGCAAATGTGCTTGTTAAAGATCCCGTTGTAATGCTCTCCGTCTCCCTCTCTGCTCCTGCTGCTTAATGAACTCTGCATAATGAAAAATAGATCTTTGGCTGCCATCAAAATGAAGCAGCGCCATTTAGCAGCATTAATGGCAGCGCTCCCTGCTATCTCCTGCAGACAAATGGGGACAGTGGGATTGGTGGAGGGCTTGCATTTGATGTGTAATCACACTGCCCCGCTGCTGAATGTCTCTTTGGTTTCGTCTCCGCGAGGAAACATCTGATTAATTGCATATGGCTAAAGCGCTGCACTCAGCAGTTAAGCATACGGGCTGATTAACAAAGGAAAAGGGAGGAAGAGAGATAGCAGATGTACCTCCCCGAGAACGCTGCGCCGTGACCTCACTCCCAGACAGAACGCTAGGCCTCGACATCCTGCGCTCCCCTTTTGTGAAGCCACCACCCTTCTGTTTAACCTCTTTTTCAAAAACTCCGAGACCCTAATATTGGGATTTAGACACCAATTTATCAGCCAGGCTCTACTTGAAGAGAGAGCTGTTATCTGGTTCCGTTCAAGGACTCCTTTAGGCTTCATAGTGAACGTCCAAAGAGAAAAGAGGCGAATATAACAAAAAAAAGTTTTTTTTGTTGTTGTTTTTTTCCTCTATGCTGCTTTCAAAGGATACAAATGAACTTGAAGGGAGCTTCAAGGCTAAACAGAACAAACAAATTTGTTAGACCTTTACAATTGGGCAGTGTTTTTTTGAAGTCACATCTGAGAAGGTTTTTTTTTACTCCTGCTGAATAAATTTGAGCTTCTCTGCGGGACTAAGCTCGCCTTAAGATTTACTGCAAACAGAGTGTGTTTGGAGAAGCCGCTTGAGAGCTGCATGTTTATCTTTGAGTGTGTGTGCGCGTGTGTGTGTGGTTGACCTCATTGGTGAAAACCTCAAAGAGCTCTGTGCATCCACTGAGAAGGTACAGCTGAGGCGTTGGCTGTCTCCAAGTGTTTCTGCATGATCCGAGCCTCCTCTCTTTACACTGCGCTTGATCCGCTCTGCCAGACACCCAAAATGGCAACGATTGATCCGTGCACATTCGAACATGGAGAGGCTGTGCAGCTTTAAAATAAGCTAACAAACAGCATGTAGATCTCCACTGTGCAGCACCGAGCCTATAAAAGCAACCGAATTGTTAAATTATTAATTGAGAAACTTTTCTGCAGATCAGGAGGTGTATTTCCACCCAATTTTCTGTCTTTTGTGTCTGTTTAGAGAAAAAAAAAACTCCTCATGTATTTTACGAACCCTTTTTTTCTGAAATGATTGGTGGATAGCCTTGACAGCACAGAAATCCTAAGCTGTCTTCTCAGTTTTTTTTTTTTTTAAAAGGTGAGCTGCACCCTTTGCTCTCGGTCTCATCCATAGATTTTCCACTCTATGCGTCACCGCGTGTTCCCAAATTTGTTTTGAGGAAAACAGCCACGGCTTAGTCAGTCTTGCAGACTTGAGCAAAAATGGTAATTCGCAACCCTAGCAAGACCAAAATAATCCTTAGTGGACAGTTCATGCAAACCTTCACTATTCATTATTTGCGTCACCATTTAGGCATTGTCTGAATTCTGGTATCCCTCTGCTGTCTTGCGAAAGTATTGACGCCCTTTGACATCTTTGTCATGCAGAATTCTAGTTTTATTTTATGTGATCAGTAAACACCTAAGTAGCAATAATTGTGAAGTGGGAGGAACAGGATTTGTGGTTTTCAAAGTTAGTTTATGAATAAAATTCTGAAAAGTGGGCCGTGCATATGTATTCACACCCTCTACTTTGATACCCCTAAGGAAAAACCAGTCAACTGCATTCAGAGGCCACCTAAATAGTAAATAGCAAAGAGTCCTCTCCTTGTGTAATTTATTCCTGGTGTAAATCCAGCTGTTCTATATGTATTAGAGAACTTTAGTGGACAAACAATAAACATCAGGTCAGGGAGAAACTATGGAGAAATTGATCCAAACTTTGAATTACTTGCAGAGAGTTGTTACATCTATCATCTGAGTGAGAAGAATATTGCAGACCTACCAAGACATGGCTGTTCACCTGGACTGAGGTTTAGGTTTCCCATTTGCAGTCTGCCAAAAAACAGAAGCCATGTTGAGGAAATATGTGGAGCAAGATCTTCTGAGCAAATGACACCAAAACTGGAATGACCCAATCAAAGGACAGATCTCAGTCCAATTAGGAATTTAACAAGACTTGGAAATACCCAAAAAGACTTTCTGGTGCAATAAAACAAATGTATATCACAGTTTTCTGCTCATGTCTTTGTAAACCATTTAGAAAATCATTTCCTGTCTACTTCACAGTTATGCACTACCTTGTGATGGTGTAACACACTTATTACAACTGAGGAGTAGGGCTGTTGTAAAAGAATATTTTAGTAATCGAGTACTCTATAGATTATTTTTACGATTAATCGAGTATTTGGATATCTCCCTCTCTGTCTCTCCAGCGCTCTTCCTACCGTTCTCTCGGAAACGTAACGACTCCGTTCTGACAGCAGAAAAGCTATCGTACTCCCAACATCACGCCACGCAATTTAACAATACTTATTTGTCCCTCAACACCTGGCAAAAAGATGGAAAATTCAACGTCATGCTGCTAGGACGTTGCAACAACTCACAGGCGGAAGTGAGAGCGCTGCCCGCCACAAATAATGACCCGGGCAGAACACGGTTAGCTAAATAATAAAACATAATTTTAACGAAGCTTTGAGGCAGATAAATTTTCCTCAAGGAATTTTAATAATGGAGGTACTCGAATCATTTGAGGAATCGTTACAACCCTACTGAGGAGAAACAGAAGTTCTGCTAAAACAAAGGAAGTTTACCTGAAATAAACAAAGGAATTAAACTTTTGTTGGGCCAGAGAGACCAAAGATGACATGCAGGGGATGTATGGGAGATGAGCAGCAGTTGTAGCTTTGACGTATTCCTTGTTTATGTAGAAATGGATTTGGACACAAAGATGCAATCAAGCCAACGATGAGTGATTCATAACACTGCATCTTATAACAAGAACAGAAACCCATCCTCTCCGTGTTTTGCTCAGAGTTTGAATGGGGGTGGTAGCGCAAGTCTTATTTCAAGTGAGACAAAGGCTTTCTTTAATTCTCCCCTTAGCTTTGCCTCGGTGTCTCACAGACAATACAAGGACCACATCTCATGGAAAGATAAAGAGAGACAAGGAACAGAAGAGTCAGCAAATCCTTTGTGCCTCTTTTATAAAAAATAAATGCAGAGCACCAATCAGATGTGCTGTCAGATCCATCAGATGCTATTTAACGCTTCAAATTTCAAACATCCTTTCACCTCTGAACTTTGCGTGGGTTATGAGGAGCTCGGCTGACCAACAGACAGGAGACTCGCTCTAAAAGCCATCACTCTTTTTATTTTATTTTATTGGGCTTTAAGCTTCATTTTGTGCTGATCAACTTCTGTTGACCTTTTTCAAGGACATTTCGTCAAGATAGTGCGAGATAATGGTGTGCAAAGTAGTGACACCGGGGGTCCCAGCAAGTGCGGCACTTGTGATTTTGCTAAAGTCAATCATTTTCTAAAAAATATACTGTATATACACTTAAGCTAAAGTTTCCATTTTTCAAAAATTTTCAGTATAAAATATTTCAGTTTTGCTGGACTCAAATAAATGTAATTCTGTCTTATAGAAATGAATTGCTGACCCAAAATTTTATGAAAACAATTCTGATTAGCTGATTGGTAAATATGCAACACATTCTAGTATTTGTATACGCAAAATTCAGTCAGTTTATTTTTTTAAACATCTTTTGGGTATAGGTGATGCATTTAAAAGATATACACCAGCATCCACACATGAATTTTAGTGAAAAAAATAATCAAAACAACGAACAAAACGCACATCACACCGGCCTGTAACTCAGGCAGAACTTTGACCAGAGTTCTGTTTCTCCAAGCAGCTTATATAACTTTAAACTATTTGGATTTATCCTTTTTTATAATGGGAAAGTGATATTTTGTGACTTGTGAAGGAAACCAGAAGAATATATAAAGTGGATTCCGCTAAATGTTTTTTTTTCTGGAGGTTTACAGTTTTTGCTAGGTAGAAAATAATCTATCTGATTATTTCAGATGTGAGATTTAGTAGGAGTGGGTGGCGTGGAGGTGACTGAGCTCATCGCAGTTCATCTAATTGGAAGCAAGGAGCTGCTATCTACACTGGACTTCACTTGGAGTGGGTGTTGTCAGACTAATTGTACTCAAAAGTGTCCTTTCGCTGTCATCTGCCAACTTGAATCCATTTTAATTTGTCGCCTCCGTCTGAATGGCCCACTGAAATCCGCCTTCTTTGTTGAACCACGTGATTGGGCTGAGATTGTTTGTCGAGATTTTCCAGAAGTGGGTTCGGTTGTTCTTATCTAAGGTCGCTTTGATGCCACGCTTGGCTCGGAGCGTCCCGCGAAGACGGTGCTGTTGGGATGCCTCCGAGAGGATTGGAAGGAGGTCACCTTCTCCGGTGCAGGGGGAGGATCGACTGAGTCACAGTTGAGGCTGCACACTACGCTCCTCTGTGACTCGTCATGTGATCCGCTGCCCAAGACTGAAGGGAAGGAGGACACAGTCTGGCGCCTGAGCTGCTTCAGTAACACACAGAGGATGCAAATCCTGTGGTTAAAATTCTGGAGGAGGGCGGAAAAAGAAAAGGGGAGTGTAAGAAAATCTGTACTTCCAGATGGAATTCCCTATCCCATTTCCTTTAGACATTACATTTATTACATATTTTGATTATTGATATGGAAAAAGGTTTTATAATAAAACAGAACTGATGCAGGACAGATCAATCCCATCGGGAGGCATTTACATAAATTACAACAAAAGAGTTAGCTAATTTCTATGTGAAAAACACATTTTTGTCCCAACACGTCTTGAACACGTCTTGAAGTGTTGCATTCATGTTCCTACAGAATGTTTTGTTGTCCCGATTGTCTGTTTTGTGAAACACACCAGTACATTCTGAAAACAACATGATGCTGCCACCGCCTTACTTTTATGTTGCTTTTGAAGTAGTGACTTCTTCTTAACTGAGTGACCTTTCAGCCTGTGTTCAGTACTCATTTTAATGACCCTGTTGACTGGCTGGACATTTCCACGATTTTTATATGTGCATATGATTTTTTTGAATATTGTTTTACCCAGCAATGAACTTGGTTTTTTTATTGCTCCACAGTCATTTAAAGGCACAGTCATGTAGGTGTATGCAAACTTATGACTCTATGTTAAGAAAAAAATCCGTCCTTCAATATTTTGGCTTTTAACAAACTTTGGTTATGGTATGGAAATATATGCTTTCATTTCCATCCATCCATCCAGGCTGAAAATTAGCCTTCAGCCCAACAGGATGCATTTCATTTTAAGTAAAAATATATATACATTTTTTTATTGCACTACTTAAAAGAATTTAGGCCTGGCATCGTAGACTAACTCAAGCAATGTGGGAACCATTAATTAATGATATCCACTAATTTGCCAATAATAATAAAAATAATAATAATCCCGTTTCCAAAGTAATATAAATGATTATGAGCCCTCTCCAATTTTATTTTGCTTACAGTTGGATCTTAAAATGTTCTGCTGTGTAAAGCCAGCAGTCCCAGCTTTAAATAGTACTATATCAGCAGAGTACATACTGATCGCCTTGGCAGAGCTGTGTGGGCTGCAAAGCTCATATATTCCAGAGATTCCCACATAGCAGCCAACTCTGCATTGTGCTACACACCCAAGCAGTTGCTGCTGTCTTCGGGTTTTTTGCGGCGAACAAACGACCAAATAAAGTCAATTTTATGCATGAAGTTGCAGTTGTTTTCCTGAAGAATTAGAATCCACACAGAACGTTTGAGCAATTGATGTAACACAGCAGCCCCGCGTTTCTTCTCCGTCTAATTGGTTCTTATGATGCTCGTTTGCACGACGTCTGAAATGTGAGGGGTTTTTTTTTAACCAATGTTGTTACGTCGTAGGCCTGCTTCGTGTCGCCATTAATCTCTTCAGGAGAAAACTCGGTCCTTTTCCCAGTCTCTTTTGAGTAGCTGTCCATAAAGAATGATTTCAGCCAAAAGCTGATAAAAGAGCAAACTGTCGGTTCGAGTGCTGGTGCAAAATGAGCTTCAGAGGAAGCATATGTCGCGTCGCTGGAGACTTTTCCCTCCCTTTCTGTTTCAGGGAGGGCATTTTTACAGACTCAATTATTCAACATGGAGGTTCGTCTTACACTGGGACAATGACCTTAAACGTGCAGCCCGAGCAGCAATGGAATAGTGTAAAAAAAAACGTATTTATATGCAACGGCCTAGTTGAAATAATCTGTTCCCCCTACAAAGAATAGGTTATTTCAGACAGCTAAAATATTTGGTCCACAGGATTTGTTGTTGATGATGAGAGGAATAAACAGAATTAAAGACTTATTGGTAAATTAATTTGTTTCCCTGTTATGGATGGGGACAGATTATTTCAGGCAGCTAAGATATATGGTTCCCCTCTCATAACTTTGTCAAATAAAGAGCAAATGTTTTCAAACTTACATGATTTATTGTTGATGATGAAAGGAATAAACACAGGTAAAGACTTGCAGGTAAATTAATTTGTTTCCATTTTATGGACGGGGGAACAGATTATTTCAGGCAGCTGAAATATCCATTCTCTCCTCTCCTCCCCGCATAACTTTGGGAAATAAAGAGCAACTGTTTCCAAATTCTCAAAAATTGTTATGTGTGATAGCATGTAGTATACTAGAAATTTCCTTAATCCAGTAATCTGTCATACTTTACATTAGAACAGGATTTACCAGAAAGTCTACACTCTCATCTTTTCAGGAAGTCTTAATTCTTGTGCCCTGCCATCAGCCAGCAAACATCCTCTAATATCAGCAATGAGAAATTATAAATACACACTACATGTTGGAAAACTGTCTGGTGACTGACTTTTATTTCTGTCAGGCTTGACAAAAGTTGGTGAAAGACCGGTTCTCTTGGCGTTTAAAACAACAACACAAAACAGCGCAAGGAGTCCTCCACACAAGACCTCGTTTATTTATTTATTTTACAATTTTGTTATTTTAAAAAGCAGCTATCTTTGTAAAACAATAGCTGCCGATTAAACAGAATGTTACAACCTTGACATGATTATATGAGTTGTTTTTACCGAGAAATCAATCAGAAGCGCCGTGAAAATGGTCAGATCCGCCTGTCTGGCTGCAATGCGCGCTCCCAACACCGGCTCAGATAAAATCAGTCAATAAAAAGCTTCGCCACATGTAAACATAATCTACTAGTCATCCTTATAATTAAACATAGCAATGCAAGGTCATCTTAGTTTCCTCAAGAGCTTCCTCACATTGCAGCATTTAATATTAACTCTTTAAGCAAACAGTTCAACAAGCCTGCAGCCTTTGGTCTCCACTTAACAGCAAGAGGGAAGCAAGTGGATTCTTAAAATGTTTGACCTACTTTCTTTTTTTGTTTACTGCAAACTGCTACCTACTCGGGAAGGTTGAGATGAACGGTGCAAATGCAGGTTGTAAAACCTAAAAACAACAACAAAAACCCAGAGCTAATAACAGCTAAATGCCCTCCAGACTGGAGCACATCTAAAGACTTGTGGAGCTCGCTGGAATTCATTTCCATCAGCGTCCAGGTAGTTTTGCTAAGTGCTGCAGCGGGAGAGATGTGTGATGCGCTATAATTAGCATTGTTACAGTACGCTCCCAATTTTGAATTTGTGTAATTGTTCGGGTCAGTGCTGAATAATCAAGTCTGTAAAAACGCCCTTTAACGGTCGTCCGGCCTGCTGCCTGCTGTAAAATGCACCATCTGTTTGCAAAGTCAACCACAACTACGAGTCGTTTTGGACAGCAACCAATAAGGCAGTGCAGAGTTTATACTTTCCAAGAGACTAACATATCTTCATTTAGAGGTTTGCATACTTGTGAACTCATAGGTCAGGACGTTTGAGTTCATTTCTTACAAATAACAGCTTGCACGCACAAACGTCTCAGTCCAAAATCACAGGAGGAAAAGGACGAAAAATAACACTCAAGGGAAACGTGCAAATCCCCCCTTCCCCCCCAAATCCTTTGTAAAGCAGCTGCTAATAAATTTTAAAATGTCATACGTATCCCAGCTTATGACGTTCAGAGCCACACGTCGCAGAACTGGGAGGAGAGCTGATGCTCTGCTTCCCCCCCAAGTATAAACACGACCACATGTTCCTGCAAATGTGAGCCGATAACGTCCAGACTGAGGTCAGCTTCTTGTTAATCATTAGACCTTCTCGCAGAGCTTCCTGACAGTGCAACCGCCACCCTTGTTTGATTGCTTAACCTCTGCGCGTATCAAACACGGAGACGCGGGTCTCTTTCGCCTCCGTGACCCCCGCACCCCGCGGGGCTGGCGTGGCGGCACGCAGCGAGAGCCACTTGTCTTTAAAGGCCAAATCTGACCTGAGCGCCGTCTGCTGAGCACTTCACTGTGAAGGTCACCGGCAGGGGAAGGGAGGGCGGATGTGTCCGCTAAGTTTGCTGTGCTCTGAATACTTAGCAGCTCCGTGCCGAACACGTCAACTCGGCAGGTCTGAAACGATTACCAGTAAATGGCCGAACGGGTTAAGGGCAGCAGGTTGTTTCTGTTCCAGGAGCGACGAAGAGAAACGGGCAAAAATGTGCCGCATATTTATTCTGGATCCTTTGAATGCTCAGAGATATATACACGTTTTAAGAGATTTTAGACCTTTTTAACATATTGTTTGCTGCATCTAGAAACCCCCCCTGGAAAGATGTATAGCTTCAGCCGTCAGCTTTGAGGTTTTCTGTTGGGCTCTTTATCTGGTTAAAAATGCAATTTTTTGAGAGATTTTTCTGCTCTGATATAGAGGCTGTGTTGTCTGAGTCATTTCCGTTGCTGCTTCTGCCACTTTTTTACAAATCTTTTATAATGAGTAACCATGGTAGCAGCAGGATTGTTAGACTGGGAAGCAGGTGATTGAGCTTTAATGCCCAGATCAAGAAGTTACATGATCAAAAAGTAGCTGAAAAAGAGATGCTTCAAAGACGGGAAGCAAATGAAAGATGAGGAAAGCTACAGTGGACAGCTAAAGTATTCATACCCGTTGATGTTTTTCGCATATTGTCATGTTAAAACTACAAACTTCCATGTATCGAAGTGGAACTTTTGATATAAAACAACATTTTAGGATGTCAAACATAGCTTTTTGTTTCAGCATCTGGTCAGCTTGCTGCAATTAACGGGATCACGGATTCATGAAACGCTGCAAAACAATATTTGATCATCAAGTTGTGCCTTTAGGCAGCACCACACTCGCAACTCTGCCTCAGAATGGCTTGAAATATAAAATAAATGTTTTCAAGTGCCTTAGGAATGCCTTGGACATACATTTGATTGTGGCATAATCTTAGACGGTTTATTTGAGTTTAAAAACCCTCCAAGGAGGGTGAATGAAAACAGTTCTTCAAAAGAGAGTGGGTGCAAAAAATCCTCCACAGTAAAAGACTATTTTCCAGTCAGTTTAGTTTTGCATCTTTTTTTATGAAACACTGCTTTAGCATTCAGTCCTAAATATGTTTAATGACATTAATGCAGTTATCATTAACCTGCCGTGAAATTCATTTTCTTACAGAGATTACCTGTGAACATTGATTTACTAATATTTTCATAAATTGCCTTTTTCAGCAACTATAATATCTACAATTTCTTGCAGCTTAATTCTTCCTCTAACATACTATGATGCCTCTCATTTTGTATAATCAGTATCTATTCTGGAGCATATTTTTTGTCTTTAACTAGGACATACTGTATATTTAACTCAATAAGATTCTGCACTTCAGTGCAATGTTTTATATTTTTTCACCGCCTGACATGTTTTCTGTATCCACATTTCTGATCTATTTCCAATGTTGCGAGTCATGCATGATTCTCTTAGAGTGCTTATAATGTGAGGTCTTTTAATATAAATATGTGTAATATGACGAATAACACGAGCAGTTAAATGTATTTGTTCCATTTGACATCTAAATAAAGCCGATTTTAGCTGTGCAGTTTGAGGCATACAGACATTTGACAAGGGACACATAATATTAAAAAGCCTCATGCCTGTGGCTCTGTCCCATTTTTCTCTCATGCACATTTATTAGCCAAATGCTGGGTTTACAAAGAAGCAGGAAGCAGAAAAGTAAATGCAATCTAAATATATGTAAATAACCTTTAGGAATTAGTTTACTTACTGCACCTGTAAAAACTAATAACGTTTCTTGTTGCGCAGCAGCTTATAAAATAAAAATTACGCTTTTAATATTAGAAGTGTTGTTTCATGTTCATTAATATACAAAACTAGAAATGTTCAATTATTTTACCTGCCATCAATTAACACAGAGCAACCTCCGGTGCTATTTTGTTCCTCCAGGATAGATTATTTTTTTGCAGAAGCCTTATTGTTTCTTTTTCTTTTTTTTTACAAAATCCTCTGTGCCATAATTATTGGCAACCCTGTTGATAGTTTTGACGTCGCCTTTTTGCTGCTTCGTTTTCTGAGACAGTTTATAAGTCTTGTGCATACGGAGACATCTTTGGCTGTTTCTCTCCTTTGTCTGGTTAAATCTTGTGTCCTGATCTCATTTTGTAAGATTGAGGACTGAAACTGCCGTGGAAGAATTTGCTTTATTTGGTGAAGAATTAATATTAAATTGCAAATGTGTTTTCAGCCGGTGGGTTTTGGAGAGAAAAAAATAAACATTTTCGCTGATAAGCAGAAGTGACCACATTTTATTTAAAATCTGGTATTTCAAATAGCCCATGACGTCTTGACTCCAACAAGATTTCCAGAGTCTTTGGAAGAGAATCAGGCCCACATCATAACGGCGCCCCCACCATGCCTAACAGAGCATGATCTCTTTTTCCCATCCCAACATGTTCACCTTCTGCTTCATGCCAGCACCACATGCAGAGTTTGAGGTAAAGTTTCCATTTATTTAGCAAAGTCGTACATTGCTATTCATTTCAATAAAGGAAATGGTTTGAAAATGAAAGTACCATTAGACAGCCATCGCTCAGCATCAGCATCAAAATCAGTGCAAGTTTCTGTACTTGGAAATAAGAACAAACAGGTAAAACATAGCGTATCAAAAGACTAACTTGCATATCTTAACTATCAGTTTCTTTTATGGATGTGTTTATCCATGAGAGTCGGTGATGATCAAGGCACATCTCCATTTGTCAAATTTTGACAACTACACAGATGACCGAAAATGTACAGAAAAATGTTTCAGAGTATCTTTGAAGTGCCTTTTTTAGCAACATTTGAAAGAATGAAAGAATCTGCAAACAGATCCTGTTTTTTCCCAGCATGCCTCCTAAGTCGTTGCTCGTTGGCAGATAGATCATCTCATGTGCTTGTTATGGACAGTTGCTGACTTCAAGATGCCACTTTTTGCTACAACACATAACTTTCTGCAGGCATCCATTCTCAACATCAACTCACACAGCTCAGTGAACCAAAACATTGATATTGGGCTTCAGCTGTGGGTATTTTTATTTTTTTATTTTAGAAAAGGTGACTTCTGACTTTAAAATGGTGCTGAAAACGATTGCTGTGTGACATAATGTCAGTTAAATTTTTTTTCAAGATTTATTGTGGAGTTTACACACATTAGTTCTACTTGAAGGTATTTGGTTCTCCTATTTGCTTTTATCATTTCTACATTTATTGCATAATTCTTGAGACTTTGACCAGCCTTGTTGGTCACATTTCCACTTTTCCCAATTTGAAGAACAGCTTCATATTTAAACTTCAGAAAGTACAAGCAATTTTCTGAAGTAAGGTTCTAATAAATACTAGAATAGTAATAAAAAATAAATATTAAAGTATACATTAAAAATAATTTCATTAATTTTTCAAAGGGCTAATAGGGCTGCAGTAAGAATAAGGGTGGCAATGGTTTTTAAAACAGTAAGAATATTACTATAATTATAATTCAAGCAATTATTTCTGAACTTGGGATTTTGCTCCACTCAATAAATATCCTTGAATTAAAAGTTGGATTTTTTTGGGAAATTAGCCTCCTGCACTAAAAGATGAAGTTTTTCACATCCTTAAACGAGTGGCCACAAAAATGCTAAAGTTGCTTATAAATAATATATTTCCCAGAAACTTTCGTCAAGTGCTTCAAGCAAATGTTGAAGCCTAGCATTTATTTATATAATTTAATTAAACTTAAAATATTAAGAAGTAAAAGAAAAGAACTAGTTATGTTTATTTTCAGCTGATTTATAGACAACCTGTCATGACTGCTGACCATAAATCCCGAAACCTTTAAAAAATTACGACCGTTTAGACTCTCTCCTCATTGTGATGAGACTTTTTAGCATCACAGCTCAGCCCTGTTACTGTCAGCTCAGCTTCTCCCTTTCTTATACCTCACATACTTTCATCACCCGCTGCGGTGAGCTCTGCAGAGTCAACACGCCGTTGAGTTGCATCAATTGTGTCGTCTGAGCTGCAGCCCGTTTTACTGCATAGCTGTCAGTTGATTTCTCAAGTCTTATTGTTGCAGTTCAGGTTGATTCTTGGTTTTGGATTTGTTAGTTTGAACTCGTCCACCAGGCATGAAACAGCCAAGTGTGAGATGAGACATCTAGTTACCAAACACCAGACCAGAGGACACGCCGTTATTGCCCAGTTAATGGTTTAATTATCCACTCTAATCCTGCTATTTAGGGTGTAGCACCCACAGCTTTTACGTAATCTTTTTGTGGCACCAGTCTGTGAAACTCTACAGTCTCTATTCTCTTTGTTGTTTTAGTTATTTTTAACATTTGTCTTTACTGTGGCTAATTTAATCTCAGTATGAGCTCTTCTGTGAAGGTTTGTTAGAGAACATAGTGAACGAACATCATGGAGACCAAGAAAAAGACAGGGCAGAGAGGTTTAAATGCAGCGTTAGGTTATAAAAAATTATCCAAAGCATTGGACATCAAAAAGAATAATGTTCAATCCCTCCTCTGGAATTAGAAAATATCTGACACAACCGTGAAACAGCCAAGACCTGGCTGTCCACCTACATTGACAGCCTTGGCAAAGAGAGCATCTATCATGTACGTAGCCAACAGGCCTGATGTAACTCTAGATCCAAAGCTCAGGGATGGAAATCTGTTGCCAAGGCAACTATTAGTTGTGCACTCTACAAACCTGGCCTTTAAGGAAGAGTAGCAGAAGTAGAGAAAATATTAAAGGCGAGGCAAAATACATGCAGTTTAAAGTTTGCCCTGTAGGACACACAGCAGCTGCCAGGTGCTCTGATCACAGAAGAACACAAATGTAGTTTTTGGCATAAATAGAAAATGCTATTTGTGGGAAGGCTTTTATTCAGCTGGTGGGAGTTTTGATGTTGGTGGAAGAGCGAGTCGGGCTGACCGTGGTGGTTCGAATCCCTGCTATGTCTGACTCAGTTACACCCGGCTTGCCTGCTGGTGTAACGTACCACCAGTGTGTGAATGTGTGCGTGAATTGGAGAATGACTGAATGTGTACAGGATATTTACCTTTTCCAACAAAGAGATGCAAAGATTGAGGGAGTGGTTTAGCTTCTAGCATGGCATTGACCCAAAATATACACCCAGAACTACAATGGAGTAGATCAGAGGAACCTCATGTCTTTCAACAGCCCAGTTTAGGCTCAGACCTAAATCTAATTGAGAAGATTTGGCAAGACTCAACAATAGGTGTTTTCAGATGCTCTCTGTCCGTTCTTGTTGAACTTAAGGTGTTTTGCAAAGAACAATGGGAAAGCAATTCATGTTACAGGATTTCCCCCAGTGTATTATAAGCCTGGCGGGCCACCAGGCTTTACTTGGGCCCCCATCATGCTAAGCATTGTTTATTTACTTTAGGTTTTTTAAATGTTAGCATTTTTTAAGACTTTAGAGTCAGTATTCAAGCAATAATCTTCCAATAGTACATAATTATCAAGTGATATTTTCAAACTTTCTGTCAACTTTAAACATTTTTTAACTCAAAAAGATGACAGGCCACCGGGCTTAGCAAGTTTTCTGGGGGAAACCCTGGGTTACATGTGTGAATCTGGTGAAGATGTGCCCCCCAAGAAGACTGTAACAAGGACACAAAAAGTCATTTTGTTTTGACTCAGGGGTGCTGAATACAAATACATATGTATGATTTGTTTTATGTTAAAAAAAAAAAGTTCACAGTTAAGCAACTTTGAGTTGGTCTATCACCTAAAATTGCAACAAATATTTAAAGGTTTCTAGTAGTAATGTAACAAATATCTGAGTTTCTTTAGAAACCTAACTGCACGATCACATTTGTTATGGAAATGTTAAACTTTTGCTAACTGAATCTGTGCCTTTCTTCATCAATTCTGTTCACTTTTTTATGTTTGTGTGTTTCTCTGTCATCCCAAAAAAAAAAACCCCACACAGTTCAGTAATTTAGCTCTCTCCTCTTTATTCCCCCCCAAAGGCTTTGCAATCCTCCAGGCCATAATGGAGTCGGCTGTAGCCAATAACTGGCAGGTGACGGCTCGCTCTGTTGGGAACGTGAACGTCTCAACGTACACACAAATCATCAGGGAGATGGACAACCGACAGGAGAAACGTTTTCTCATCGACTGTGAGGTGGATAGGATCGACTTAATACTCCAGGAGGTACTGAGCCAACACACACTGCTGCTTCGGCCTAGTTCTGCTAAAGAAAAGTAGCACACTGGAAGCAAACCTGTCCTTGAACATCAGAAAATAAATCTTTAAGATCATGATGTTTTTTTTCTTCCTCTCTATCCCAATGTTTCTGCATGTTTTATCTTTTGAAAAAGAGAAAACATGTTTATTCCTCTCGTTCTTCAGACTTCATGGCCTTAAACAAACTCTGTAAAATAGGACAATTTTCCTGGCATTTGGCTCCACACTTTTCCCTCGTTTTTTGTTATTACCCTAAGCTCCTCGAGTGCATCACGATTGCCTCACATCTCAAAATTCTCATTTTGGAAGCGATGTTAAAACAGGCAAACTGGGTGCTTTCAATTAAAGCTTGTTATTCCCTGTTCTCTTTATTGATGTACTCGTATATGTGTGTGCATGCGTGTGTGTGTGTAGTAAGAGGTCACCTGGGTTTAATTCACATAGAGGAGCTAGATGGCCTGCTCATCCGTGTTTTGTTGGTGATCATCAGTCCCTTTTTTCCACAACTTGTCTGCTTGTTGTTGCTTCACTCGAGAATTTTTAATGTTTATTTAATGTAGCCTATTAAATAAGAACCAAGTTAAGAGTTTTCTGACTTTCTTGGATTAGTTCAATGGGGGGAACCGAGAATTTGAGCTTATAATGTTTTACTTTTTAAGATTCATTCAAAAACCTGTAATCTACACGTTTAAATAATTTGAAAACTTGGAAGAAACTTAAATATTTCCAGTAAAAAATGGATTATCATAAAATTTACAGAAAACAGTTCTGGTATCTGATTACAAATCGGGTCCAAACAGAAACGTCCTGCTGCCGTTTCTCCAGCTGATCCCAGAACAGGTCCGGTTGAACTCGGGTTTTCCAGAGTTGGTCTGTTCGCCTCGGTTCCGAGCTACGAGTCCAGAACCCGTAGCTTATACCAGAAACCTGGTATAATTTTTCATATTTTAGTAGGTAGAAAAAATTGTATGCCAAAATATTTGTCAACATTAAGGCTGAAATTTTTGCCCGTTTGATTTCTTAAATTTGGTCAAGTTCAGTCAGATTGAATGTCTTACAAAAAGAAGATGGATACATTTTCTTCAATGGAAATGATATTTAAAAAAAAAAAAACAGTTTTCAAGTTAATGACAAAAAAAAGATCCCAAAAAATTATTAGAAATTTCAGTGTAATTATGTCATGAAAAAAAGATAAAAACCGCTAAAACCTGCTTTTGTTTATATACTGTATCTTATTGTGATTGTGTCTAATTTTGATTATTTGATTGAACAACTATAAATTCCTAATGATGTTTGAAAACACCAAGAAAAAGTGGCTGTGCTATCCAAATTGTTTTTTTAATACTGTTTTCTCTTCTTTTGGTTCCATTAGAGCACCAATAAATATTAAAATAAGTTGATTCTACGGGGCAGTATTTTATGTTTCTGTAGCTTTGACTTCAGTGCAGAAGAAAATAAGTTACAAATACAATTCTCCTGCATTTAGCAGCATCTGCAGTGTTTAGGGTGATGTTTTAGTGTTAGTCATTTTGCTACACAAAGAATTTTCTATGTAGGCCAAAAGGTTGACCTATATGCAGAAATTTGGGTCTCCTCTGGCCAAAGGACCTTGTTGCACCGTTGTTTTCTACTTGGTTTACTGCAAACTGCGAACAGGACTTCTTGCCTTTCTTTCAGCAGTAACCTTCTTCTTGTGGAGTGCATCACTAATAGCTGTTTGTTTAACATATTCACTCACTCACCTGAGTCCACAGCTGCTCCAAAATCACCATAAATGTAAACAAGGTTAGAGATTTTTTCCTCTATTTTCTTCACCTAATACTTCTGTCATAGACATGCAACGATGAGTTGCTGCTGACCTCCATCTAGTCATTCATAATTCACACGTTGAGATGACGATATTAACTCTTTGTATAGCTGCTTATTTACACTTTTAAATCCAACAACTCGCTACTCGCACCATTATATCATCCTCACCCACGAAGTCGACTTTACTCAATGAAAGTCAGCTCTTGCTGCTCCTCTTGGGATTCTTCCACCTTGGAAAAGTTATTGGAAATTTTCTGAAGCTGAAATCTTCAATGAAGTATTACATTGTGATGACTTTTTATGTTTTCTTTAAAAGAATCCTGTCATTTCCTCACTTCATCCCTGACTACTTCCTGAGCTTGTATCAGAAAAGAAAAACATCCCCGCAACACGTTGCATCTGCCAGCATCTGGAATGCAGAGATGGTAATCAAAATGAGCAGCTTAAATTCTTATACACACACACCTACACACACACACCCCCGCCCCCCCACCCCCCCACCCCACACACACACACACACACACACGCACACACACACACACACGCCGTTGGGAATTGTTGCCAAATAATTCCATATTTGCTTTATTAAGGCAGGATTTTTCCTCTTCTGTTCAGGATATCCCCAGCTGACCGTTATGTGGCTTTTTTGCTAAAGCGTGACTCTTGTCTGACCACACTGCCAGATTCATAGAGCAGTGCACTGATCGTTGTCCGCCCGTATCATCTACTCACACTTATGGCTTTCTGTCTGACCAAGTCGCTTTACCTTCATCACTCCTCGTCAGTGTTTGTCAGCGAATCTGGGCAGCCAGATCCACAAACACTGATGTAGTTCCCAAACCTATTCCCTTGGTGACTCATAGAGCTTTCTGTTGTTTTACTTCTCTAAATCTCTTGCTTAAAATAAAAGTAATGTTTTGTATTTCTGCAGGCTCTTTTCTAAGTCGCATAGCTTGTTTTTTCTTTGGCGTTGAGCACAGTCTGTGGAAACATGGGTGTGTTTTTTCTCACTGTGCCTGTCTTGTAGAGATAGGTGGGTATGGGATAATTACACTAAAGTAAAATTGCTTGAGTTTCATTGTATTTTGCCAAAAGAATTCAAAATTAAAACATTCTTCAATTTTTTGCTGTTAAAAACAAGAAACATATAATTTATCCATCCATTATCTAAACGCTTGTCTTTGCATGGTTGCAAGTTTGCTTATCTCCATCAGTCACATATTAGTTAAAACAGTTGTAAAGTCAAAGTCAATGACATTTGTTGTCACTTAGCTCTATCACTTGCTAAATGTACAATTAGCAGCATAAGTTATGCTTTGTCATGCTGTTTGTTTTAGAGCAGCATAATTATAACAAGCTGATATTAACTCATTGGCACGTTTGATTGTCACTTTTTGTGTTTTTTTTTTTTTTTCCAAGACTTTAAATATTCCCCCAAATTCATGTTTATTGTAAACATTGGATAATTGTAGTTGCCCTCTGTCAGCCAGCTGGTGAGCAGTGCTCAGTAACAGTTGGGGGATGGTTGGCGATGCGTTGCTCTTCGGTTCCCGCGACCAACTGGTGACACCGTCACTTTCTTTGACATCTCAGTGAAAAGACTTGAATCCAGGAACAGAAAAAAATATTAGTTCTTGAGTTGTAACATTTTAAAATGTGCTGTCATTGCTTCAGAAAACAGGTTATGCCTAATTAGCCCTTTTACTAAGAGTCTGATGGAAAGGAAAATAACCAGGGTTGCTGTTTGAGTACTTGGACTTAATGTGAATAATTTCACTAAAATGACCTAAGTGCTTTTTTGCATCTTTGCTCATGTGTAGCAGAAAATATGTGTAGTGACCTCCAACACGTCAAATCTGAACTTTCACACACATTTAAGTGGTCTCACCAACTACCTTGAAAATAATGTTGGCCTTTCATCCCACACCGAAGGATCTTTCCCAAGTCTTTGACACGCTGAATGTTATAGCCCAGAAATGTTTTTGCTGAAAAGAAAAACATCTGGTGTCTAATCTGTTTTATGAATATTTATCATTCAATAATTTGGAAAGAACAGCTTCATTAATCCACATAAATTTGTTTTGACTGAGCCAAAAGCCTGATTTCAGACCCTCAGGTAGGCCGTCTCTTCCCTGCTTTTTTATGCTAAGGTGGTATTCTGGTGCTGGGAAAATCAATGCGCTCAGGGTCCTAAGTGCTTAAGAATAAGGCAACTGAAAGGTTTGTGCTTTTTAGTAAATTGACCTTGTGTGGCTGGTTCAAACGAATCTGTCGTTGTGCTCCTGGGCAAGACACTTCATCTGCCTCGCTGCTGCAGGTGGTCACAGAGCCCGGTGCCTCTTTGCTTCTGTCACTCTGCACCAGGCCAGCTGTGGACACCAAGTAGTCAGCACATGGAGACTGAATGTAGTGTAAAGGCTGAGTTATAGTCATGCTTTAAGAGTTTCGCATGGAGCAACAATTTTGTGGCTTTTAATTTTGATGTGTACCTTGGTGCAGTATTCTCTGAAAATCAGCCCTCATAGAGGGTTCCTGTAAATGCCAGAGTGAAAATTCAGACCAGGCGCCATGGCAACGCAAAAGGTGCAACGTGCAGGGGTGGACCAGTTCAGTGCGTCAACAGCTAGCTTTAAGCGTTTTATAGTCCTACAAACTACATAAGGTGCTATACAAGTACAGGCCAAATACCATTGATCTTAATTTGAGTAATAATTATAATTTTTGATTATGTGTAATTTTTTTTATGATGAAATAAATCCTTATTCTGATAAATATCCAGACTTCTACACATCATGAAGATACAGATATCGGCATGTAAGTTGATTATCTTTGACCAAAAAATGTTTAGACTTGGATTCAATTCCAATGAAGTCCAGTCAGGTATCATTAATAATAAAAAAGTAGTGCTTTACAGACAAAATAAGGAGAACATAGAAGATAAAAGCTCAGAAATATGTAATTTCAAATAACTTTTAAAATCTATGCAGCTGGATTTATGTGTTAGAGTAATGTGCTTCCTCTTTGCGTCTTAACACAGCCTTATCCTTATAAGAAGCTTCAATGTCTTAACCTTCTGTTCTTTGTTGATATTTCTGAATATGACAGCTTCTGCCCTGCGCATAATGATCTTCATTATTGATGGACAGACAGACTTTACTTTGACCTTCATCTGCATCTGTTTCCATTACCTTGGACGCAGGGGGGATATGTTTTATGCAGCTCCGGGAAATGTGTGATTAACCAAGAGAAATATGAGTTTCTCTATCTGCCCTTCACAGTCACACAAAGTGTTTCTTCAAACAATTTTGGATTACCTTCCCATTAAATGTAAGTCATCCAATTAGACATTTTAGGTCTCTCTCTGCAGCACATGAAGCAGATTCTGAGAGGACGTCTTGCCTGCGGCGCGTTGAAGTCGAGTCAGACTCGGCATCCATCCCTCTGCTGGCCACGCCCTCATCTTGTGAGGATGATTCCTTATACAAGCGAGTGTGACATCAACACTTTTTTAAATGTAACATCAGCTCCTGTGTAAGTAGGACACACTGTCCCGTTGCAGCAACAACAATGAGCCTACTATAAATAGCCTACTCTCCTAGCCTGAGGGAAGATCTCTCATGAAGGCAGGAGTGAGCAAATGCGACTTAGATCAGTCAGGCATCAGCTGCTCTGGACTTGATGTGTTTTTCAATCAGTGAGACGTTTATCTTTCATTTCTTTTTTGATGAATGCAATGCAATCCAGATGCCTTAGCCAACCATTGATGCACGTTCCGAATATGCAGACAGAGTTCAGAGTAACATAAAGTAACCAATTATGAAACAAGCAATAAGCATTGTATTTTGTTAAATGCCATCAAATGTACATCAAATAAATGTTCCAGTTACAATTAATCAAAGGGATCTTTGCAATTTTCTGGAAGTTTGTTCCCAATTCAAGGGTCATAAAAAATGAATGCTACTTCCCCATGCTTGGGTTTGGTTCTGGAGATGCAGAGTAGACTTGAACCAGAACACCTGCATGACAAAATCAGGGTTTCCCAAGTGCATTATAAGCCTGATGGGCCACCAGGCTTTACTTGTGCCCCCACCAGGCTAAGCATTGCTTATTTTTTAAGTCTCTTTAATATGTTTGCATTTTTTAAGACTTTATAGTTGGTGTTCAGGCATTGATCATCCAGTCTTTTAATAACACATAATTATCAAGTGATATATTACAATTTTCTGTCAACGTTTTGAGTTGATTTTAACTCAAAAACATGACTGGATGAATGACTGCCCCAGTGAACAACCACTGGGCTTAGCAGGTTTTCTGTGGGAAACCTTGCATAATAGATAACCTATTTTTGATGTATACATGTTCTAAATCATTTGGTAATTTATAAACTAACAACAGTGTTTTAAAGTCTGTTCTCCGAGCTACAGGGAGCCACTGTAAGAACTTTAGAACTGGGGCGATATGCTCTACTTTCCTAGTTTTAGTGAGAATTCGAGCACCAGGGTTCGAGATCAGCTGCAGCTGTCTGATTCTTTTAGTATTAATACAATAAAAGATAAATGCATGTATGAGTTTGCTGAGACATTAGTCCTTTAATTTTGTTGATAAAAGGCCAACTTTCTCCATGAAGTTCCAGGTCACTACACCCAGACTTTTGGACTGATCACTTATTTCTAGATGTAATAGCTGAAGCTGCTCGCTGATTCTGGATCGTTCCTCTTTAGGTCCGAAGACAATAACTCCAGTTTTGTTTCTGTCCAGCCGGAGAAAGTTATGGCACACCCATGCATTGATTTGTTCTAAGCATTTGTTCAGTGCTTGTGGGTTCAGAGTCTCCTGGTGACATTGTGATATAGAGCTGTGTTTCCTCCGGTGCAGTGGAAAGCCAGAGAGCCGGTTGGAATCGATCTTGTTGAGTCAGTTTGATGCCTAGATGGAAACATGAGCAGAGCTGAGCACCCAGAAGCGCCCTGGAATTACAGTCCAACTAAAGAACACGGAGGATCACATGCACGGAGTCCTGAAATCATTGGGTTTTGTCAATCTCTTTTTGGAATCTGGTTGGATTGTTTTTAAACTCTGAACTGGCAGTGATGCTTTCGGTAAATACTTGCTGCTATTTTATTTTCTCTGGACTTTCAGTTGATGAGAGATGTCGCAAATTGGGACGTGTCAGCTGTATAGTGATTTTGCCAAATGCCTTGCATAGCAAAAATGTGCAAATCTGCTAATGCAGCATAAAAAGACACAGGCATTTTTTTATTTCGCACTGTCTGACATTAAACAAGACTAAACTTTGTTTTAGAGTGTGTTAGGATTACCGAAGATAATTATACGTGCTAAACAGCAGAATTACAGGAGATTTTTTCGTTTTACATTCACCAAAGTGAGAAGTTTGCATATATGTTAGAATTTGGTAACGTTGTCTTTTAAACTAAACAACTTGGGTCAAACATTTTGGGTGTTCTCAAACAATCTTCTCACAATAGTTTGCAGGTATTTTGACCCATTGCAAAAAAAAAATAATTCACTAAGTGAAATTTATATAGATAAATTACACAGACTGTTGTTTTGACGCCTTTATTTCTGTTGATTATGATAATTTTCTGCATACAGTTGAAGACAACGCAACATTAAAGATTAGAATATCTCAAAGGACCAAAGTAAAAAAAGATTATTATATATATGAAAAGTATGTCTAATAGCAATAATAACATTGTTCATTGTAGATATACTTTTAATCTGATAAACAAACCGCATTGGTGGGTATTTTGTATGGTTTTGAACATGAATGAATATAATCTTTGTGTATGTAAACTTGTGATTTTATAGAAAAGTTTTAAAAATATTCTCTACAAAATATTTCTCTCAATATTCTGGCTTTCAGCAAATAGTGAATAAATGAAAGATTTTGGTAACTCCAAATAACCTAAAACCAAATTTAGTCTACGTAGTTTAGTTTAGTGTACTTACTAAAAATTAAGCAATTGTTATGGCTCTGTCTTTCTAAGCTCGACAGAGGCAACCGTGAAATTCCTTTTTAAGTTAGTTTTATTTTCAAATAACTTCATATAAAACAGTTGGCAAGACATAAACTAGTACATTAGCGCTAATTTGTTTCTCCCAGGAGTTATTAGCTGAAAACTTGCCATACTAAAGGATGGCACATCTCTAAGGTCCTTTGTCTGGATGGATTTTCAGGTACTGCTTTTTTGGCTGGAGATATATTTTTGACTTGTGTGCAAATTAATTTTTTTTGCCAGTCTTGGAGTTGATTTTGAGATCACAATTGAAAAAATTAAACTTGTCTAAATACAGACTAAATGGGGCGGAAATCTAAAGAAAAACTTTGAAAGACCTTAAGACATCCTGCTCTTTTTATGTTTGCTAAATGCCAAAATAAGTAGTTAAGAGATCATTTTTAAACCAATTACTTTTACAATATAGCCTGTTATATTTTTATGCTAACAAAAGAAAAGTAAATTTCCACTTTCTAATATTATTTAAGAAGTTGGGAAATGTATTAGTTTTTTTATTATTATTTAACAGGGGCTGCAGTGCAGTGATCCTCTAGCAACAAATTAAATATACAAATATTATCATGAAAAGTGTATGTGTGGTGCACCAGCTTCTACTATACTGCCTATCAAATATATCCCAGTTACAAGACCACTGTATGAACATAAACCCTAATTTTCTTTGGCTTCACCTTCACATCAAGAGGACAGGCTTCAGGCTTCTGAAACAGTTCAACTTTGAGCGTAATAGAGGAGGGTTTAGCACTAGTTTGTTTGTTGTCAGGCATCTAAAGAAGACCCTGGAGAAGTCTGCGTTAAAAGCAAATCCAGGAAAAAGAAACGACATCAAACGCATTTATAGCAGGAGAGTTGGCAGGCAGGTGTACAGCTCCAACAAAGACTTTAAGAACATTACAGATTTGGATTTTCCTATTTATTTTATTTTTTAGTTTTCAGTTTTTTTGAAACTGCTGCTCAGTAAGAAAACTGTGATGTTTAAAATTATGCTGCTGGTGGGCTACTACAAACAGAATATTCAGCAGCTTCGAAATGCACAGAGGGAAAGCATTTCTTGCTTAACGGCTTGTGTTATACTGAAATAAGTTGATAGATGGTAAGAGTAATATGTTTTTTTCTGTACTTCTGCAAACGTGCTGATGCAGGCAGAGATTTCATTATTGCGTTGCTGCCAGGTTTTGATTAAAGATTCAGCTTCGCTGAGGGTTTCCACCGAGGTATTTGAAGCAACGTTTGTCTGATATGTTGCCATGTCCTTCTTCCTCTGTAACCAGGTCTGTTAACAATTAAATTCCTTTTCTCATCTTGCCCAGTTTTTGAGCATCATAACTGTAATTAGATTATCAGTGTAACAGGACAGTCATTGACTTCAGGATGTGCGCTCTAGTTCTGAATAAGTCAATTCAGTGTAACGGAGAAAAGCCACTATCTGTGAGAAGAGAGGCAAATCCTCTTTGAGACACTCGGGCAGACATCCAACTCTGTGCAGAACTGTGGCTCCAGCCTGCTTAATTAGAGTCAGTTCCCCCAGGAATATTTAGGTCGATTGTCCTGCAGCTCAGCCACGCTTCAGACAACACGATGGGCGGGAAGAGCCCTAAAGATGGACAAATCCAGAAAACCTGAAACAAATGTGGTCTGAACTTCACATCGTGCGTTTTACACATCTTTATGCAGTGAATTGGTTCTTGTTTTTCCAGCCTGAACATCTCATCCTATAAAGCAAAAATATTAGGAGACTTGGCCGGTAAAAGGAACAGAGGTAAACCAAAGGTTAAATTTAATGCTGGTTTTCAAGTAATTATTTTTAGAAGTGCAAAATATCTGTTTTTTTATGAAAGAAAATAGTTTTTAGCTGAATTTCTAACAAGCAAGCTAAAAGTGTAACTTTCCTTTAGTCAGCTAACCGGCAGTATGCGGCAACAGGTTACTCTGTTGTTTTACATGGCCAGATAAACTCTGACACTTTATTAAAGTTGCGAGAAACCTTTACAAAAATATGTTGTTGTTGTTTTTTTACATATCTGTTAAAACTTTCAGTATATCCTGACGGTAAAACATGAAACAGATTATCCGTGAAGAAAATTGAGCTCCTTTGATTTCTCTCTGTGCCATCTGCAGGGATAATCTGCTTCTTGTCAAAAACAACCAATCAGAGCCAGGAGAGAGGTCTTAAAACTGTCAATCACACTTATGTATGCGCTGCTTAAGATTAATGTTCTGCAGAAGCTAGTGATTATGGAGAAACAACTTACCCTTATAGGAAAACTGTTTGTCTGCCATCACTGGTGGCTATGCTAACTAGCCTGAGTGTTCATGGCAGGCTCTGCTGTAGGAAAGGAGCACGTACACAAACATGATTGACAGCTCTAAGACACTCCTCCTGGCTCTCACCATGGGGATTTGTCCCATTTCCCCTCCTCCTGGGGTCAGATTATGGGGTCGGATGGGGCCACAGGGACGTTACAGTAAATATCAGAGAACAGATCAAAAACACCAAAGGTTTAAATATTGACACCAAAAATAAATAAAAATAAGACAGAAATATAAAATCAAACAGCATCTCAATGCTGAGATGGTTTGATCTTAAGCACAAATTCACAATTTTAAAGACCTCAGGATCAGTACTGTTATAAATCTGATTTGACTAGACCGGTGGCCCTCTGAGGATATCTGGGATGATCTGAAGAGAAGAGTCTGAGTTAAAGTAATCGACTCTGTTTTGTGATTCAGGCATCCTGTTCGAATTCTTGCCAACATGGACTGCAGAGATAGCTGTGCGGCATGGGGATTTTGCTTTCTCTTCCATTTAATGAACATTAAAAATTAAAAGCAAGTGAGTTTAGTTGATGCCTACTTCAGGACCTCATATTGTTTTAAGTTCTGGAGTCTTCCTTTCTACTCTCTGTTAGCAATAGCTTTTCAAATAGCTCTCTTTTAACCAAGGCTCTTCTGGTCATGTAATAATAAATGAGTAAGTCTGTTAACTGTGGTGAGCGATTTTTACGCAGGCAGAAAAAATGTTTTGAATCCAGGGATTGCTGAAACTGGAGCATCAGAGTCCTAAAACTATTTTTCATACCCAGATGCTTCTTTTTTTCCAGAACAACCCGGCCATCAGAGGGGAAGTTTACGGGTGTAGTAAATCTAATAATTTGTCATAAGAATATAAAAAATAAGTTTAACAGCATATTGATATAAGAACAGAAACTGATGAAAAATGTTTACAAAACAAAATCTGAGAGCTTGGATTTAGCAAGGGAAAAATGAAAAGGAAACATATTTGATTTATTAGCATATCAGATCTGATTTGCCTTTGAAATTAAAACTCAATTTTGTAATTGTTTTTGTTTTTTTGGCTGCTGTTAGCAGTTTAAGAATAACATATTTGTTTGCATTACTAAAGGAATGTGTTCTCAAAGAGGGATTATATAGAACTACATTTTACAGCCAGACTGACATGACACTGTCATAAATACGACATAACACCTGTATGAACATCTTTGCTTTAGAGTGTCATTATTTATTCAAAAATGCAAAGTTGGCAAATTTAATAGACTTTTAATAAAACTTTTAAAGCTTTCATGACAACAGTCATAAACATTCATGAAGACTCCTTCATGTTCATGACAGATGTTGCCATGTCGGTCTTATGCACACCCCTTCAAATAAAATGTTACCAAATAATTAACTGTTTAACGTTTTTGTCCCCTCTTACAACATTGCATTATACTGACCACGAGCAAATTTAAAACAGAAGAATTTTCACCACGGGGCAGCAGACTTACAGAACATAATAAATGCTAAATGTAATTGAGAAAACATAAAAATAGTGAAAATTAAGCATCTCCATTCAGATAAAACCTTTGCATATTTAACTTTGACTTGTTTTTGTCTAGAGAAATCCTTTAAAAATGTGACTTTTTGAGGCTCAGGGTCTCATCCAGGTTTAGCCCAATCAAATTCGGTGAAAGTCGGTTTGAAGTAGTTTATCTGATTAGCCTTAACACAGCTTTTTTAGAAACTTTACGTGAAGGTCTTTTCACCTGTCACTTTTCAATCCCTAATTTTAATTGTTTGTCATATTTTCTGTGAGTTCAAAGGAAATTTATTCAGTGGTTATAAAGAACTGCCTTAATGTTAGCTATATGTAACTCAACCCACGTACAGTAAATATATTTTTTTGACACTTACAAATTAATAAGCATAGAAAAAAGTCCAACAGCAGCTACAAACATTGAACCATCGTTTACCTCCCCCGAGATTAAGATACTAAGAGAATTGAAATAGACTTATTTACTTTTTATGTGCTGATATTGTTTGGACGCGCTGCCAACTGAGCGCAAACTAATTAAGCTGTTTGGGAATTTTTGTTTTCACTCAAGTCACAGCATTGATTGTTCTGAAATTAGTTACTTAAGTGAAAGAAAAAGTGATAAATGAAGCAATCAAATGTGCGCGAAGCAATACAGAGTCAGCATTCATTGATTGAGGATATAGTGTCAGCTTTTACTGACTAAACCGAGATGCATAAAATTTATTGGATTTCCATTTTATTAGTGAATCTGAGCTTTTGAAGCTTGCAAGAGCTAATATGAAGCATTAAACTGAAGGGCTTTGTTTGCGCAATTCCCTCTCTAGTTCCTTGTTTTTGCTTGGGGCACTTACAATAAACACCAAATGTTTTCGTGTTATTGTACACAATCACCTTAATAATCCTTTATTCTATAAAGAGAACATTGTGCATGTTTCTCTGTGTGGATTATTTGCTCGTTTGGAAGTGTCTCCTAAGATTTGTAGCTAGTCTCTAGATACCGCAGCTTCATTAAATGTCACTTTGGTCACTGCGACTCGCCTCTCACATGACTGGAAAGCAAATCAAGAGCTTCTTCAAGACAATTTGGGAAACAATAAGTCAGAGAAGGTGCTGGGAATCTGTGCTTGTGTTGAAAATCTATGACGTGCGACTTCAAAAGTGAAGTCTGAGCGCAGAATGTTGAAACACAATGAAATCAGTTCGTATCTGTGAGAGAGGTAATTGGATTTATTGTTGAAATTGCTCAAAGCTATAAAGCTGTCGTGGGTTCAGCCTCGGAGTATCAAGGACGGTCCCCCTCTAGAGACTGCTGTGAGACGAGAATAAATAAAGGGCTTTAGGGTGCAGAGGTGTAAGGAGAAAACAAACTGGATGGGGAGCGAAGACACTGAACGCAACGCAGTGCCTTGCAAAAAAAATATTTATTCATATTTTGTCATATTATGACAGCGTATCTATTGGGATTTTATGTTGTTTTATGTTGATTATTGCACAGATATGTACCTATAAGAGCACTTGTTTTACAAAATGTTTTGCAAATAAAATCTTAAAAGTGTGGTGTGAATTTGTATCTCCGAGTAAATACATTGCAGATCCAGGGTCAGAGCTAGAGGTGGTGGCCAGTGTTGTCCTGGAAACCGGTTGGAAAGCTCAGGTGTCATTGAAGGTGACTGATGGGTCACTTCACCCAGCATTGAAAGATTTGCGATTAGAGTAAAAGATTTTTTGGGGAGGCGTCTCGGGGCCCTTCGGTCACACGTTCCCATTTTATAACAGTCCACAAGTAGCGCTTATGAAACGAGACGAGCAGCGAGGGAGACGTTGAAAGCATGTTTGTTTTACCAGCATGTGAATAAAAACACACAGGGAATTGTTGCAAGTTTGACAGACTTGCAAAACGGTTAAAAGCTGCACTTATGAGGCCAATCTTTGTAATTAGAGATGTATTAGGAATGCACTTCCACTTTAGACTCTTATGCTTACAGTCTTTGAAACAGGCTGCACCATCCACTGTTTAACATTAGAACTACTGGAGTTCAGCTGCACATCAAGCACTAACTATAGAAAAAAAAATTAAATGGCAACTCAATATTAAACAAAAACCAAACGTTTCACACAGATGTATCGATAACCAGAGGAATTACCAGAAGTGTTGCAATGGGCCAAGGAGAAAAATAACTGAACTGTTGCTCAATGGTCCAAAGTCCTCTATTCATTGTGTTTTATGTGGAAAACAAGATGCCATAGTATGGAGGAAGAATGATGTAAAGAATCAGAGTTTTGTTAAGAAGGTCATGCAGAGCCAAGACCTGATACAACTCATAATGTATAACAGGCTCATAGGGAATCTGATAACTGTAAGAGATTAACTATAAGCTTTAGATTAATTTGCAAAGCATTTTTCTTCAGAAAATGCATGGAGGTTTCAACATGACGTGAATACTTTAGCTCCTGATTTACATTAAACAAATTGTGATCTTTCTATTGCAATACCTCAAAACGTCACGTTTAGGCTATCCTAGCAGTTTGAATGTATCAAGCTGTGCAGAAAGTAAAAAAAATAAATAAATAAAACTTTCCACTCCCCATGGCGTTTTTTTTAAAGCTTCATTCCCTGTAATACAGAGGAATAGACTTTTTCAGGAGTTGAAGTTTAAAGAAATCACTGAGCTTTCTCAGACTCTGCTTCGTCCTACAGGTGATTTCACAATGTTTGGGTTCAATTAAGTCTAATGTTCGACTGAGAAGAAGCAGACTGCAGGAACTCAGGCAGCTGCAGAATGAGAGAGGGAGGCCTGCCAGAGCCATGACCTTATTTTACATATTGAAGTTAATGGGAAGGAACAAGCACTGTCATGGTGGTTTCTCCCCACCCTGCATGGGCCCATACAGCACACACATACACAAACAAACAAATTTGCTATCATGGCCCTACTTGCCCCTCTGTATGTTGCTTGAAATGTTTTTGTTTTTGCTTTCTTTCCGACATGTATTTTTCAAATTAAGGGACTCTGTCATTTCTGATTCATTGCTTTGTAAATGTTCTCCACCTCACTGTGTGTATTCTTCTAAAACCAAAGGTGGTGGCCTTAGGGAAGAACACCAGGGGATACCACTATATCGTAGCCAACCTGGTAAGAGCTAGCACAGACTCAACACACAATAATGCTCGGTGTGATGCAATTAAGTAAAAAAGAATGTAACCCTCACATTTAACTCCACGGCAAAAAGTCACACAACTATGGCCACGATAGAAAAGCTGAATCACTTTCTAAAGTCTCTTGCTTTATTATCAGCCAGTCGTGCTTTTTGCTCTCAGGGGATCTCCAACACGAGTCTGGACAAGGTCTTTTCTGGTGGGGCCAACATCACAAGCTTCCAAATCATCAACCCAGACAGCCCCATCGTGCAGCAGTTCCTCCAGCGCTGGGAGCGCTTGGATGAAAGAGAATTTCCAGAAGCCAAAAACACTCCACTGAAGGTCAGCGAGGCATAGCTGCCGATACTTTTATTTATGTTCAAAGGCAGCGTTTCCCCTATTGCTCGTTTTCCAAAGTACAGAAGTTTTAAAGTAACTCAAAAAGTATTTTTTCCTTATTGATTTGCTGAAAAATGCTTTGATGACTTGTGCCCTGAAATTCAATGGATTGTCTGTTTGAGCAACACATAATTGTGAAGATCCTTTGTGATTTTAGCTTTCTTTTTTAACAAATATTTTAGAAGAATCTGAACAGTGTTCCATACATTTGTATTTAGCCACTTGTTCTGCAAAAGGGCTGCAAGACCTTTAGGTGTCTGTTCCAAATTTAGACATCTGGACACCAAAAAGCTGCCGAACGATGTCCAAATCTGTCATGAAGCGGTGCGGTGTGAGGTGGTGAGGCAGACGCTTGAGACCCAGGTAGAAATGAAAATGATGATTTTAATGACGGGAACACAGTCCAAACAACGAGCAGCAGGCAGATGGACACGACGACTAGACATTGACAACGACAAGGACCCGACGAGGAACAAGGAACACAGGTGGAGTTAAATACATGGGCGGGTAATCACAGAAACGAGACACACCTGGGAACAATCAAGGGGAGGACAGGACAACGAAGAGACTCAAGGACACAGAAAACTCTAAATAAACACAGAAAAACACAGATCCTGACAGTACCCCCCCCTCAAGGGCGGCTACCAGACGCCCACAAAAAAAAAAAACACAACAAGGGTGGGCGGAGGGGCGCTGGACGGGGGGGGGGCCAGAGTCCAGAAAAACAAAAAACAACCCACCATCGTGGGCGGAAACACAAGAAGGGCCAAGAGTCCATAAACAAAAAACTACCCACAGGGTGGGCGGAGGCAAAGGAGGCGGGAACCACAGAGGTGGTCTGGCGGTCGTCCGCGGGAACCACGGAGGCGGTCCGGCGGCCGTCCGCGGCGCTGGAGGCGGGAACCACGGAGGCGGGACCCCCGGAGGCGGTCCAGCGGCCGTCCGCGGCGCTGGAGGTGGCAATGGGGAGTCCCGGGGGCCGCCCACAGACGGCGATGACGAGCCCCCCGAGGTAGGGTCTCGGTCGGAGCACAAGGGGTCTCGGTCGGAGCGCTGGAGGTCAGGGTCTCGGGTGGAACGCTGGAGGTCAGGGTCTCGGGTGGAACGCTGGAGGTCAGGGTCTCGGTCGGAACGCTGGGAGTCTCGGTCGGAACGCTGGGAGTCTCGGTCGGAACGCTGGGAGTCTCGGTCGGAACGCTGGGAGTCTCGGTCGGAACGCTGGGGGTCTCGGTCGGAACGCTGGGGGTCTCGGTCGGAACGCTGGGGGTCTCGGTCGGAACGCTGGGGGTCTCGGTCGGAACGCTGGGGGTCTCGGTCGGAACGCTGGGGGTCTCGGGTGGAACGCTGGGGGTCTCGGGTGGAACGCTGGGGGTCTCGGGTGGAACGCAGGGGGTCTGGGTCTCGGGTGCGCCGGCAGGAACGCCGGCTGGAACGGCCTCGGGTGCGCCGGCAGGAACGCCGGCTGGAACGGCCTCCGGTGCGCCGGCAGGAACGCCGGCTGGAACGGCCTCGGGTGCGCCGGCTGGTGCGCCGGCTGATTCGGCCTCGGGTGCGCCGGCTGGTGCGCCGGCTGATTCGGCCTCGGGTGCGCCGGCTGGTGCGCCGGCTGATTCGGCCTCGGGTGCGCCGGCTGGTGCGCCGGCTGATTCGGCCTCGGGTGCGCCGGCTGGTGCGCCGGCTGATTCGGCCTCGGGTGCGCCGGCTGGTGCGCCGGCTGATTCGGCCTCGGGTGCGCCGGCTGGTGCGCCGGCTGATTCGGCCTCGGGTGCGCCGGCTGGTGCGCCGGCTGATTCGGCCTCGGGTGCGCCGGCTGGTGCGCCGGCTGATTCGGCCTCCGGTGCGCCGGCTGGTGCGCCGGCTGGAACGGCCTCCGGTGCGCCGGCTGGTGCGCCGGCTGGAACGGCCTCCGGTGCGCCGGTCCTGCCTGGAACGGCCTCCGGTGCGCCGGCAGGAACGCCGGCTGGAACGGCCTCCGGTGCGCCGGCAGGAACGCCGGCTGGAACGGCCTCCGGTGCGCCGGCAGGAACGCCGGCTGGAACGCCGGCTGACTTGGCCGGGGGTGCGCCGACCGGAACGCCGGCTGATTCGGCCTGGAGTGCGCCGGCTGAAACGGCCTCGGGGGCGCCGGCTGGAACGCTGGCTGGAGTTGCTGGTCCCGGAACTGGAGCGGGATCTGGGCTGGCGGAGAAACTGTGCGGCTTGGGAGGCAGAGGTTCGCCAGCCATGACGGCTAGGGCCGCCTTACGCTCCCACTCTGCCTCCCTCTGCAACTCCACCAACCCCGGGTGCGGAAAACGAGGAACCCAGTAGTCCAGCAACAGTCCCAAGCGGATGGCGAAACCGAGGCGTCGGCCGGCAGCGTACGGCTTGGCCATAGCCTCCTCATACTCGCTGATCGTTTCCGTCAGCTCCTTTAACTCCACTGGGTCCATGATGAAAAGTAAAAATAGCGTGCCTCACCGTTCGGTCTGGTCGGGTCCTTCTGTCATGAAGCGGTGCGGTGTGAGGTGGTGAGGCAGACGCTTGAGACCCAGGTAGAAATGAAAATGATGATTTTAATGACGGGAACACAGTCCAAACAACGAGCAGCAGGCAGATGGACACGACGACTAGACATTGACAACGACATACAACGACAAGGACCCGACGAGGAACAAGGAACACAGGTGGAGTTAAATACATGGGCGGGTAATCACAGAAACGAGACACACCTGGGAACAATCAAGGGGAGGACAGGACAACGAAGAGACTCAAGGACACAGAAAACTCTAAATAAACACAGAAAAACACAGATCCTGACAAAATCAAGTTAGAAAGCAACTGTGGATTTAAATTTTCAATTCTCAAATTTAGTGGATCAGTCAAGCACATAATCGTGCATTAATATAAACCACTGCATTGTAACTCTGATTGTACGTTTAGGGTTGTTGCTCTGCTGAAGACTTCTGTAGGAAGTAGGTCAGACTGGATTTTTATTTAGGGGTATCAAAGTAAATACAACACTTCAGACTTTCATTGGTAATCAATTTTGTAAACCCTGTGTCCTTTCCCTAGCACAATTATGTGTTGATTGACAGACATAAAAACAGACACATAATACACAACAAAAAATAAAATGAAAACTTGTTGCTTTTTTCCAATTCTGTGGTTGTCATGAGACAAAGTGTGAAAATGTTCTTTTTGTATGAATACTGTTTCAGTGCACTGTACTTGTAGCCACTCGCTGTGATGGTGCAGCGCTGCGTTGGGTCACTGTGACGTCACGTCTTGCTTTAAGGTTCTCGTTTGGTCTTTCTCTCAGTACACATCAGCACTGACCCATGATGCCATCCTTGTGATCGCGGAGGCCTTCCGGTATCTTCGGCGCCAGCGAGTAGACGTGTCACGCAGAGGAAGTGCTGGCGACTGCCTCGCCAATCCCGCTGTGCCTTGGAGCCAAGGCATCGACATAGAGAGGGCACTCAAAATGGTAGGACTGAGGAGAAGCTTTGTCTTCACTTCTGATACATTCTGAATGTCTATTTCTTAACTTTTTGTGTTTGATTATGTCTGGTGCCATTACTTTTATCGCAAGGGAAGACTTACAAATAACAACTCTTGATAGACCTCTGCTGCAAATGGAAACATTATTATCATTTTTTTTATGTGCCATAACAAAACATGCTGAGTCTCGTATAACATTTTCTGCCAGGCTGAGTGTTTGCCTTCTTGCTGTGTGCTCAGAACAGGTGTGATAATTGTTTTCTTGGTACAACGGCAGGTTCAAGTACCAGGTATGACAGGAAACATCCAGTTTGACACATTTGGGCGACGGTCTAATTACACAATTGATGTGTACGAGATGAAGCCCAAAGGTCCCAGGAGGGTAAGTGAGCACGTAGCGTCAAAAACAATCATAATTTAATTAATTCTAAATGAGTTTGTTTCTTGAAGGACCAGCATATGATATAACTATCAGCACTGTGTGCATCGAGTCATGAATAGAAGGAAGTGTAGGACACCACTGTGGTTTGTTTTCTCTTTCCTTACTAGCTTTACAGCTGCTGGCTGTAGCTCAGTCTTGCAAATCCTTCTTGTGACACCTGAGATGCAATTTCCTCAAAGATTTTGATTTGGAAATTTTCCTTTCAGCTAAAAACAATAGCCTGGTGTAGAACAAAAATAGAAATTATTAATAGAGAGTATTCTACCCAGCCCAAAGAATAGCTTTCACACCATAATATTTTTCTGCAACCACATTTAGCTTTGATTAGTGAACACATTTGCATGTGATATTGTTTAACTAAGCTTACAAATGCAGTTTTAACAGCAATTTCTTCCATATGAAACTCATTTACAGGTAGAGCTTAATAATCAGTATTGTTTGTTTCTGAAATAATGTGCAAACAATCTTAAAATTAATTCGTTTTTATTGCAGTAGCATAACTTCACACTTAATAAAGAGCCTTTAGTTTGTGCACAATTTTAAAAAAATCACTGCTGATATAATTATTATATAATTACACCATTGTAATTACCATTAGCCGATTTGTAACTAACTTGCCAACTTTACTTGCTTAGTGTCAAAAGTTGTTTTTTTAGGTCAGATAGTCTAAAGGTTATGCCGTGTGTCTTTTGATAGAGTGCATGTAAAGAATTTGCCGCTGCTCCTATTTTGGGGAACTGAAAGTCAAAGCAAATCTTGCATTTTAAATCAAATGTACAGTGTCCAAACATAAAAGTATATTTTCTCTCTATCTAAAACTCAATAGAAAAAATAGTATGCTGCCATTGTTACCCACAAATGTAGGCATGAGTTAAGAACTTCAGCTCACATTAACATTCAGCTGGAGCTTTTCCATTTTGCCCACAAGGTTGGACCTTGAGCCTGGGATTGCTATGAGGAGCTAGCAAACAAACGCCTGCTACTAGGAGCTGCACTCATTTGGAAAAGCCATTTAGTTTGTTAACTTGACATCTGTAACAGACGTCAATGCTTGTTAGTTAACATGCTGGACAGCTTCTTTATAGCACTGACAGGGCTGCTGTAGAATAAAGTCAGCTTGCCAACGGTTTGCCTGTAAGCCACAATCAACAGTTAGCATTGAGACCGTCCAACAAATCCATATGTGAATTCAAAGACATATTTAGGTTGAACCTTTACACACATTAATTACATTTTAGCCATTGGTTTTGAGTTCAGTGGTTGTGTTTGGGATATTAAACATTAGGCAGGCCAAAGGCATGAACAGTGCTGTCTAGAAGATGCTAACTCTAGCGCGTAGCTACAGTAGCTCTATGACCCTGAAGGCCCCACAGAAGCTGACAGCAAAAGGGAGCGGCCCCATAATGTCTGTGCAGCTCAGCTCACAAGACGTCGTACATCAGCAGCCCCCTCATGTCCCGTCTCAGTGTGAGATGATATGCAGTGACAACAGAGTGTCTGCAGTGTATTATTTCCACCGGAGAAAAAAGAAATCTGAAATAAACAATGCAGCTACCGGAATCATCTCAGGGTAAGACGGAACAAGGCCATTTTTATGTCCAATGATGCTCTCTGTTGCATGGTATCGTTAAAGTAAAACAGAATGACTACACTTGCTATATAAGGCATTATACACTGCTCAAAAAAATAAAGGGAACACTTAAACAGGTGTTTAACACTTAAAGTGTTCCCTTTATTTTTTTGAGCAGTATATATATATATGTATATATATATATATACATATATATATATATATATATATATCTTGGGTTTTTCCTCACTGGTATTAATTTTATTCATGTTTGGTTGGTTTAGTGGTGCTGGTTTCTTGTTATGTAAGAGAACATTTGCTGAGCCAGGAATAGATTACTCCTACTCTGCTGAAGTGTAGCCTAGGTGAAGTGAGGAGTGCAGCTACAAGCTTTTTATTAAATCATAAATCAAGGAAAACCAAACTGTCTCCAGCTGTACACTCGGAGCGGAACAACACTTTACATGCTTGGTGGCGCCACAGCAGGCATGAGAACCTCTAATAATACAAGTTTCCACAGAGACACACAGTGATTAGTGACTTTAATCATAATTATTTATTTACCTACAAGTATTTGTATGTTAACGTCACCTGGCTTTTTTAAGTTGATACTCATGTTACACAGATTTCTGTCGCTTTTACTGAAATTCATTGTTTTTACCTTGAACAGCACATCGGGATAATAAACAATTGTTTGAAAATATGCTTTTTTAACATATTTGACCTTGAATTAAAAAAAAAATTATAACAATTGATTTAAGTTAAAATCGAAACACAACAGTTAGCTTATTCCAAATCCAATTAAAGTAATATAACAATAATTATGATATGCGTGAATATTTAGAATTGACATGAGCAGAAATATAAACAGCAATATGTTTTATACAATTTTTCAAAATATCACTTTTCTTTGTGCTATTATAAAGTAACACAAGTGCAACAAGCTGCTCCACTGTCGCTTATTAGCGAGTCAGCGAGGGAAAAGTCTGATAGCCTTCTTTAAGCCAGGTAACTGGGAATGTGCAGAAACATGTGGGGAAGGGTCAAAGGTGCATCACTTCATGCTCCATACAACAAACGAAAACCTTACTTATCAGTAGAAAGACTTGAAATCATTAAAATGCTATGACAAAAAACTTTTATGGTTTTTAAAAATAATTTTCTAAAACCTTGGATCATCCTGACAGTGGGAATCAGCCCACTGCAAAATGTGCTTTCCACTTCCTGTGATAACTGTGAACCCTCTGTGTCACTTTTTCAGATCGGCTACTGGAATGAGTACGAAAAATTTGTATATATTATGGATCAGCAGGTCACCAACGAATCCTCTTCTGTGGAAAACCGAACAATTGTGGTCACTACTATTATGGTACTCACTCTCAAAGCAGGTTCTAAGTGTTTCACCATAAGATTTCTGCCACTCAAGGTCAAGGTGTCCATTGTTGCAATCTGTCCTGGGAGGGTAGAATTATTTTACTTTTCAGTTGCTTTCCATCCACTCACTACATGTTGAAACAGTCGACTCACAAAGAGTGTTTCAACTGTATCCGTGTGGGTGCCAAAGCATTTTGGTTTTTTTATATTACAGTGGGCTGTTGTAGTAGTGACATCACAATAACGGCTTTGGTAAAGACTAACTATAAAGATAGACATCATCTTATTCACATTCAGTGCGTACGTAAGTAAAAATCTTTCCGCCTCATTAAGTAATTTGTCAGTGATGGTGGTTTACGTAGAGTTAAAATGATCAGTAGGTAAGGGAGGGTTAGTTGTTTTTTTTTTTTTAAATAGACCAGGATGAGGACCAGACACAGCGCTAGCAGCGACATTAGCTTTAGGTTAGAAATCATTAGCCATTTTTAAATGTACGATAAGGTGCTCCTTATCGTACATTTAAAACCATGGCTTTCTCGTTCCTTCTGACTTTGTCTATTTTGTCTGCATCTTAGGCAAATTCAGAATGTAATAGTCACACATTCCCATTTCAGCCTCTGAAAACTCATTGTCAACTCAGCTAGAGTGGAAGTGCTATTCAGAGTGAGAGAGAGAAGAAGTAGTAATGTAGTGCCATTGCATTATTGTCTGTCAGGCATGCTTTTGATTTAAACAAAGACAGCTGTTATTTTAGACACATCACAGTCATCTCATTGACTTCACGTTGCTTTTTCAACTCTTCATAACATTAAAGAATGACACATATTCGATGAAAGATAATTCTTTCATGTTGCTTTATAAGCACTTGTGCAAAACTGTTCCACATCAGCAGATGTGGAATGTGATAGCCGGTCTCTTGGGTCAAATAACCTCTGAAAAACATGTACATGCCATGTGATACAGTAAATCCCTGTTGATTAAGACCTCAAGGTGACATTGATTCATCTTTAATGGCTAACATGTTTTACAATTTGGGGTAAAAAGATGTTTTCTTTAAATCTTACAAGCAGTGGTGATGTGTATCTTTCAAACTATGTAGTTTAGACAACAAGCAGACAGACAATTACTTCTCTTAGAATGCTGTGGTGGAGATACTCTGATGTGGCTACCAGTGGTTACTCGAGCAAATGCATGTTCTATAAGTTGAAATGACTTTAATGTCTCGGATGTCACTGACGGTTACTTTATGAACTGGAAATGTGCTCCATTCAGCTCGTCCTACAATCTACATGCAACCCTTTGTCCAATAAGCATTTCCACACATTTAGATAGCATGACCAAGGTCAACAACCTAATCCCTCATCCTGCTCGCTCATTCATGTCCTGTCCCTTTGTAACATGCCTGAGAAGTGTTTGAACTTTTTTTTTATGTGTCCCACAATTGTTTTTGTGTTTTTCGCCTTGCCTTGCATGCATGCATGCTTATTTACCAATTTAGGCCTTGTGCGACCCATGAACTCTGGCCGCTGTGGATGTGCTGTTGCTTTCACCGTGAACTCAAAACTATGTCTAATTAACAGGAAGCGCCGTATGTGATGTACAAGAAAAACTATATGCAGATGGACGGCAATGACAGATATGAAGGCTACTGTGTCGATTTAGCTTCTGAAATTGCAAAGCATGTGGGGATAAAATATAAGCTGTCGATAGTGCCAGATGGAAAATACGGAGCCAGAGACCCGGACACCAAGACGTGGAACGGGATGGTGGGTGAACTGGTTTATGGGGTGAGTGTCTGCCTGCCTTATTTATTGGTTTTTAAAAGAGAAATTCAAGTCAGTAAATGCCAAACCAAACAATTACAATGCTGAAAAACAACATGTGATTTTGTCATAGTGCTTTGCACAGGTATTCATACCCATTGGACAATTTATTTAATTGGAATTTTATTTGACAGAACATTACGTAATCCAGAAGTATGTGGTAAAATATGTGATGCATGGTTTACTTTTTATATAATAATAACATGAATTACCCTAATATTCCTAATTAAACTCAAGTGTAATCAGACGTCTTCAGAAGTCGCCTTATAAGTTAATAGTCCATATTTTTGCAGTTTTTTTCTCAGTATAAATCCAGCTGTTTTGACACAAGAACAGAGCAGATGGTTGAGGGATAAAGTTGAGAAGTTTGCAGCATTGTTAAGTGACAAAACAGTATCCCAAACTTTGAACATCTGACAGAGCTCTGTTCAACCCATCAACTGAAAATTGAAAGAGCACAAACTTTCCCAAACTTGATTGTCCACCTAGACCAGGGATGTGGAACTTGGTATCCTACCAACCCTTAAAGGCACATCTGGTGTGTTGAAGCCAGATGTGCCTTGGCTTCAACACGCCTGGATCAAATCATCAGGTCATTAGCAGGACAGATTTTTATTTGTAAAAAAAAGTATAAACGAAAAGCCTTTGAAAGCCATGGAAATCCTCCAGTACAGATTTATGCAATACTTATTTAATATTGGTCTGTGACACAAAAGCACTGAACTGTGTGTTGGAATGTCAATATTTTTGTGTTGCATGAGAATTCCTCTTTATAGAAAAATCCTGAGCAGTTCAAGTAGTCCAGTTTTATTCTCAGTGTAGTACTGACTTTCAATCAAGCTTTCATGACTTGAAAATGAACTGGAACTGTTCCATATTCTATCACATAACAGAGTACACTTGGCATCGTAATATTAATTATGTTCATGACAAAACTTTATACTTTATCCACGTCCTCCACTATTATGTCTGATGGTCAGCTTCAAGGTGACCGAAGATGTGGCATTGGTATACTAGTAAATTCAATAATGTTCACACATTCCATGAAAAGGTCTGTAGAAGTACATTCATTTTGTCTACTAGTGATTGACTTCTATGTAAAACCTTTTTGAACTCTGAACCCTAAAATCTACTGAGCGGTTCTTATCGTGCAGCTCAGGAATAACTTACAATTGAACTGGCTCTAAAAAAATGAAATGCATCTTTTATGAGACCTCAGCCACTGAATGACTAATGTTGGAAATCCAACTCAGAAAAGGAGACTGTAAAAAAGATGTGCAGGCAAACTGTCACTGCAGAATTCCTGATCTGGCTCTCTAGCGTCTGCAGTTGTGTCAATGTCCGTTTTAGTAATTTAGACAGAGATGCCCCTTTGTTGTAATTAAAATGGCTATGAGGAGACCTCTGTATCATCGGTACATTTTATTGCTGTTTATCAGCTCCACAGCTGATGAATAGCCAATGGAAAGCAGCTTTTGACTGACTTCATGTTCAGCATTTGTCAGTGCGGTCTCTAATACTAATTGCATGTCTGAGGGGTTTTGCAGAGGATCTTTCAAGGCAGGTTCTGGATTTATGAACTGCTTGCATCAGCTCCCCCTCCTCTGTTTTCCGACTCTCGCTTTGATTCACGACAGAGATTTGGATTGAGACAAAGACATTAACCAACACAAATGCTGAGTGACTCATTTCCAAATGGCAGATTTGCTCCGACCGGCTTTTTAACATGTCTGTTATTCAATATATACTTAATTGCTGCATTTCTGCAGGTCCACGCTTTTTACTCTGTGAATGCATTGTAAAGCTGCATTGGTTTGGTTTTGTGTTTAATCGATATTTCCTTGAAGCGATTAATATTTAAAGCCGTGCTTGATTTTTTTTTCATGGTTTCTCCTGCAAGTCTAACTCCCTCCTGATGTTCCTGCTTCCATGTTTACAGAGAGCTGACATAGCCGTGGCTCCTCTCACCATTACGTTGGTACGGGAGGAGGTGATAGACTTCTCTAAACCCTTCATGAGCTTGGGAATCTCTATTATGATTAAGAAGCCTCAAAAGTCCAAGCCAGGCGTGTTTTCCTTCCTGGACCCACTGGCCTATGAGATTTGGATGTGCATAGTGTTTGCCTATATCGGCGTGAGCGTGGTACTCTTCCTGGTGAGCCGTTTCAGCCCCTATGAGTGGCACTTGGATGAGAACGATGAGGCCAAAGACCCTCAGAGCCCCCCTGACCCTCCAAACGACTTTGGGATTTTTAATAGCCTGTGGTTCTCCCTGGGCGCCTTCATGCAGCAAGGATGCGATATCTCACCAAGGTTGGTTGTTGTGTTTATTCTCCACCACTTCTCAGATGCCCTTTTCATATCACATCATCTCATTGCATTTTATAGTCCCGTACATGCATTTCCATCCTGCAGCGGTGCATATGGGTTATTTTGAGCGTTGCTTTTTCTCCTGTCCACTTAATCTCATGCTCCACTCCGTTGCCCTCTCCTCTCAGAGCAAGAAGCCTTCCTCCTCTGTTTACTCATTTGTTTTGGATTTGCATGCTGGCAGTGATGACCTCCATCCACAAAATAACTTATATCCACCATACTGAGGGCTGTAAAATGCACTGAGGTCATTGCGATTCATCCAAGACACCAGCTTGAACTCCTCACGATTCTTGGAGGGCTACCGTGTTTTTGCTGCATGTCTCATTTTACGGTCATCATCTTGGCGCATATGAAGTATTTTGTGTGAACAAAAACAACCCTCATTGTTGTATTAAAAAGACATCATGTGCTGCATTTTCATCCAGTCCTTCACATTTCCACCCAGCTATTTCTTCATTTGTTATAACCTTGCTTGTGTTGACTTCTTCTAGAGGATTCTAGAAGAAGGATTTAACATATTTTGTTTCTTTCCCAATCATTTTAAACAGTAAATAACCAGGTTTATCAGATATTTTCATATTACCTTATGAATTATGTTTATATTCTTGGGAAAGATGGCAGAGGTCATATGTTCTGTAAAGACGGATGTTGATTCTGTAACTTTATGCAATTATCAAATAATCTAATTGTTCCATGTTTGTTTTTGTTCTTACAAATATGTGACAAACTCTGTCTTTAAGTTCTCTCTATGCGCAGTGGCTATAGTATTTTTCCTTGATGGTGAGCCATTTTAAGCTAAAAGGTCCAATAAGTTCAGAAAATTACCTTCTTTGGAACAAAAAAAACTTTGCCGTTTTTAAAAATATTCTACACCTTTTTTTAAAAGCAACTGAGTGAAACAAACTTGGACGTTTGAACAAAAATGCTAATCAGAAATGCTCAGATTAGAATTTTCAATTTCTCTGTTAGAGAAGTAATAGAAGAAATGAGGATGACCTTCAACGTATTTTTTTTCTAACCTCCCTACTGTGGGCAATCATTAAAAATGTATATAAGCAATAGAGTCATCAATGTGCTACGTTGTGAATGTGGTCGCCGTAAAGCAAGGTCTTAATATTTGTATTTAATATTTGACCAGTTTTGTTCTTTAGTCGTTCATAAATAATAAACCAAGCCGGCGATTTCATGATGTGCTGATTGGGCCTCGGTAGGTTTCATACGGAGCGTTTTACATAAAGCTAGTGTTTTACCAGGTTGAGATCTTATTCTTTTTATTCTGTTTTCAAATGTCACGGCTACTGAAAGAACTTCCCTGGGCTGAAGTCCGGTCATCTGCTCCGTCTCGGGGCATTTCACACCTTTGAAAACTACATTGAGAAACAGTCACATCGAGTTAATGAGACTTGATATTGCTCTCAACATAAGAATCATCTGTCCAGGCGGCAGTATTTAGCTGATTGTTAGCATGTTATTAATATCTGCATTGGCCACCAGAGAAAATGTGGTTTTATTGTTCAGTTGTTTATGGATTGAGTCAGTTCTGATCTGACGGACATGATGGGAAGTGATCCCTTCCTCCTCATGTAGATCCGAGCACTCTGCTCTCATGTCTGCTTCTCTTCCTCCTCCTCATCCCAGGTCTCTGTCGGGCCGTATTGTCGGGGGAGTGTGGTGGTTCTTCACCCTCATCATCATCTCTTCCTACACGGCCAACCTGGCTGCCTTCCTCACCGTGGAGAGGATGGTCTCTCCCATCGAGAGTGCAGAGGATCTGGCCAAGCAGACGGAAATCGCCTACGGCACGCTAGACTCTGGCTCAACTAAGGAGTTCTTTAGGGTGAGTGTCTCAGCCAGCAATCCCCACGCTGCGTATAGATAGGCCCGGTCTAACCCGGTTCGTGCCAGAAGCTCAGAGTCTCTTGAGCTTTCCTTTGGGTTTTGATTTATTACCTGCCACGTAGCAGATTGAAGTATAATCAATAAAAAAAGCCTAGGACTGTATTTTTCTTTTTACTTCATACAGCACTTTCAAAGTCCAGAAGCCAAAGAAAGTTTTACTACAGTTTCAACTGATTAGTTCAGTTCATCATAAATGTGGTTTTATGAAGTAAAATTACACTTTACCATAGGAGAAAACAGCTGAAATAAAATTACAAGCATTTGCCTTGATCAGCGATTTACTTTGGGATGAAAAGCTAAGATGATTTTTATAGAGCTGAACCTCGGTCCTGCTGTCGTTACATTCAACTAAATGATGATACAAAGTTTAGAAGAGAAGGCCTGCAAACGGTGTGTCCACAATGCATTTTATTCACAAGATTAACTTTGGTTTCTTCAAATTAACTTTTTTTTTCTCGCCCGTACAATAGGATTATTTCTGCCATGAATCTGGGACAATTACGCTCCCTCATGAGCCTGTCTGTGGAGTCATAAACCAAAGTTTGATTAGCTTTCCCATTAATATGCACACTCATTTCTATTTTACATTTCTCTGGAGTGCTGCTGAAATGCAAATATAGTTATTAAACCCACCTCAGACGCACAGCAACTTGTAAAGGTAGTCATGCAACCTTTTCATATTTTGTCACTTGTCAACTACCTTTTTGAGGAGTTACAGCTGCAGGTCTTTCAGGATATGCTTTGCTCATTTAGATACTGAAATTTATGGCCATTTTCTTTACAAAATAGCTCAGGCTCATTCAGTTTGTAGAGAAAACCTCTGTGGAGGTCAGTTTTCGACTCTTGGCACTGATTCTTTGTTTGGTTTACGTCTGGACTTGGAGATGATTCAATAAAGGATTCCTAATAAAATCAAGATATTTCTGGACAACTCTGGCCATCCTCTTCATGAGACTGTCTTGGGAAAGCAAGGTGTCTTCAGTCAGAGGTTTCTTCAAATTCACTGTAATACAGGCCGCTACTGGAGAGCTCTCCTGCCAACAGCCATCACTATTTAGAATAACCCTTTGAAGAATTTGAATTAATATGAGTTACAACAGCATTTTTTTTTCCTTTGGTATCCAGAAAGTATTTTTGAATTTGAATATGCTTTGATTCAAATCCTTCCATTGCAGATCTGACTGTATGTTGAGGTCAAGTCATTTGCAGCCTCTAACAGAGTTTCTTTTTGGATTGCTTTGTATTTTTCACCATCCATCTTGTCCTCCAATGTCCGCCAACAAACTTCTAATGACTTCACAGAACAGATTCATTTAAACTGAGATTAAATTGCACAAACCTAATTAAGTAAGGGTCTTGAATATTTTTTCAAGAAAGAGCACAGATGCAAATAGAATATGCAAAAATACAAAATCTTACTAAGTATTGCTTTTGTCTAGTTTCTAGTGGAAATACCTTAAGAAAAAAGACAAATACTAGCTTGAAACTAAATTTTCTGTAAGAAAAGAGCTTATTTTAAATCAGTAATTCCATAATGTTGACTTTTAAAGATGTACTTTTTTCACTTATAGCTTGGGAAATGTGTCTTGTTTTAAGTGAAAAAATATGCCAATGGGACTATTACTTTATTGTCTTAAAACAAGCTCCTATATCTTGCTGAAAGGGTCTTTGAAAGTTTTGTGAACTAAGATGTTTGTACTAGAAATTAGGCAAAAATTACTCAGTAAGATTTGCAGTGTATTCACAAACTGCAGTTCATACTTTAGAAAGTTATGTCATTTTGAAAATAATAAAAAATACACAGAGAAGTGTGTAAACTGAGATGTCTCAGTCCGATCAGAGTCGCTCCTTCTGATGAAAACAAAGTTTGAACAACTCAAAAATAAGACTCTAATCTGCAGGCTTCTTTTCACAAAAGTGCTTTCTCCTAGATGACGCATGTTCCTAGGAAATAGAAATGACATTCACATCCAGAGTCCAGCTTAGAGCCGTTTCTATTTTTAGCCCTTGTCGTTCTGGTGGTGCGATTGCTCGGAGTGAGACTGCGACATTTGATAAATATAAAATCCAAGCTCTCCTTCAGACACTGGGAGCAATCTGGAGGGCATTTTGCATTGCTTACATCAGTCCACTGGGAGCTATAAAAAAAATAATCACATCTTCCAATCTCCTCTCCTGAGATCCAAACAGCAGGAATGCAGCAGATTTCTTTCTGTTGGGTTTCATTGTCTGCTGCTGGGTAGAGACGACTTTTTATTTTAATACACAGCCAGTCTTCGAATAGTAAAATGAACAAATGCTTTCAAAAACACTCCAAGAGAGAAGTCATTTGTTATTATTATTTTTTGTTAAAGGAGCTCCACTTAGAGAGGAAATTAATTGGTAGGGATGTGACTACTTGTAACATCACTGTGACTCAACGCCTTTAACGAAGGCATTCAAGCAGGATGAATTTAAGTGCCAAAGTTAACCAAGTTCTGAAGGAGTGACCTGAAGCATTTTTTTTACAACTGTGCAAAAGAAAATGTAACTTAGAACCTCGCTTATGCTGTAATTCAAAAGTACTAACAAATTGAATCAATGGAAAGCAATATCCGTTTAAAGTCTGTTTGGGGGATTTAGGATGATTTTATTCCATTCTAAAAATAAAAGATGAAAGCATTTTTAATGCCTTCCATGTCAGGTTCTAACCCCAACCATAAAATACGTAGGTCTACAGTATTTAGATCATTTTTATGTCAATAACCAAACATTTTTAACATAGCATTTTTTTTAAATGTGACAATGTGCGTCATTAAATCAAAGAGCATCAAAAAGACTAAAAAACACACCAAACACGTCTATTTCCTGTGAGGAGAGAGCATTAATCAGGGAACCAACACTCTCTCAAAAGTGAAACAAAATGGTGGCAGTGATGAGGTGGGAAGGTTTGCCTTGAGACTGGGATAGAAGTTCACCTTTCAGCTTAACGGCTACTCCAAACAAACAGTTAGAGCAACAATTGAAGGTTTTAGCTGAAAGTGTATTAGTACAGAATATTTACTAAGGATTATTTTTTACTGAAATCTTTTAATTTGAATATTTTTCAAGCTAAAGAATAATCACAAGAAACTTGAAGATGAAAAACCAAAAATGTCATAGAAATAGAAAAAAGTAGTGTGTCTTGTATTTCCTGAAACAAGTTGGATAAAAAATTGCATACTATACATTACCGACACGTGTTTTAGTCTGCAAATGGCTTTTGTTTGTTTTGTTGGAACTTTCCTCACAGTTGGAAATGAAATATTGTAGAGGCTTCTTAGTGACTCGTCCCACTAAATCAGCTCAACAGGCAGCAGCTGAAGTCAGGAAATGCTCTAATCAAGTGTCTGTTTGGCAAGATGTGGGTTATTAAAGGTCCTCATGAGCAGATAATTGACAGACATGTTGTGACTTTGCCTGGAACAAGAAGAGTCAGGCAGTTTTTCTGCCAGACTGGGAGAATCGACATTTTAAGAAACAATTTTTGAATTTAGGAGATCAAAAGTCTCATGATTGATAGCAGCTATGAAATTTCATGGTAATTATCAAGGAAGATGCTTGAGTTAATGCAGATAAATCATAAGGCTCCGGGTGCATAATAAATGGAAATAACTAACATGGTAATTTCACTGTGACTTTTACTTTTTGCCACGGTCTTTAAAGGGGATTTTTTTTTTTTTTTAAACCCACAGGGTTTTATGAAGCTTTGAAGTTGAAATTTAGCCTCTGTGGGGTTTAAACTTTTTACATGTCGTAGCTTCTTTAAACTACATGTAATGTGTGATCTTTCATCCTCTTTGACACTGTTAAAAACTCCACTGTGAAATTTTCCAAATGAACAGAAACATAGACAGGAATCACATACCATGACATCAGTTTTTCAAAACAGCGAAGGCGATTAGTTTAACGCCTGTTTGGAATCATAAATGGCAGAACTTGATCTTACATAACAATGACAAAATCAACATGACATGCTTTACATAAACTATAATTTACCCGCTGTAGTTATTTGCCTTCTCTGACCGAGTGCAATGCAGTAAATGAGTTTTAACTCATAATTAACGTGCATGTAGCTAGCGGTTGCTATCATATAAATATTTAACTTCAGTAAGAGCGTGGCGGCTTTGTTTGGGCTGTCGTCTCTGTTTTTGTTTGGGTAGCGTGACAAACATACACAGCGCCATGAATCACTCTCATCTCTGTCGTCTGCTGACAGACCAACTAGGAGCTGCAGGAGAAGAAGGCAGTTCATTTCCTGAATGGTTGACTAGACGTAGACGTAAATTTTGCTTTTGCTAGAGGCCGTCAGCAGTTTGTCAGATCCAACGTTGAGGTTCAGTCAGGTATTAATTGGAAATATTTGTCAGTCGCTTTGTCTCTGCGAAAAACAGCGGCTGCGAGGAAGTTTCTCAGCAGTTGTTCTGAGTCTGACAGCTCGAGGAGTCACGCGGTTTTCCACACAGATGACCATCCTGCTGCTGACAAGCAGTTCATCTTTGTGCACCGCAGAATGAGTACTGCTGTTTTCACACTGTGGCCAGGCCCTGTCATCAGCCATTATTGTCATGTGAGGTGTGTTTACATGCACACTTCACTGAACTGAAATTGTGCATATGTCAAGAATGATTCACTTACTAGCCCGAGCCCACAAATCCATTACATGTCTGATGAATTATTTATTTTTGCCGTGCACAACACCGAGCTGCCATGGTTTGTCAGCTCACCCGGATGTTTTCATTTGCTTTAACCTGCGAGACGTGATGTCGGGCTGACTCATGCCGCAACCTGGATGAAAACAGGACGTGGTTCCTCTCCATCAAACGCTTCAAATGAGCCAGCAAATATACGAGACCCTCCGCTTAGAAAAAAAAATTAATAAAAAATGCTGTCATATGTTAAAATATGAGAGGACTCAAGCTTACATTTAACTCTGTGGCGCATCTCCTCCCTCTTGGTGCCTAGATTCAAGAACAGAAGGTCACGTTAGCCCAGTTTAAAGCAGCCTCTTTATTTTCTCCTCTATTGTAGACAGCTGTGTACTCATGCTCCCCAGTGACTGGCGATCAGCCTCTCGCTGGCCATTTTTAGCAGCGTACTGAGTGTCATCGGGGTTGTGGTGTGCACGTCTGTAGCAGCTCCAGCTGGCAGCTGACTAGGCCACAGAGGTGAAGCTGTCAGTCTCAGAGTGGAGGGGTCAAACGTGTTAAAAGACGACTGCCCTTAGAAAACAGTGCTGGAAACTACAGAAACGTTGGAGGTTTAAATTTGACTTAACATTTGGCATGGATTCAATAATATGTTCTTGTATCAAAATAAGTCTGAGTTGGGTAATCGTCAGGAGTTTAAAGAGTACTATGCAAAATTGACTTGCAGAAGTTTGATAACGTTTTATAATTTTGATAATGTTTTACACAGGTATGTGTTTTATTCCCTCATTAAACACATACCTGGAGCTTTGCTTTGACTCATTCATGCATGTTTTGAGAAATCCTTAAATCTCCTACCTATTTTCCCAAAGCTCCTTCAGACTAGTGGCAGCAGCTGAGCTGAAACTGCTGAGCTCATCCTATTAAATACAACGCTCCTAAAAGCATTTAGTAATGGCAGGGAGAAGCAATGTAGTAATGACATATTGAAGGGGGAGTATCAGAAAGGATAGTAGGTTCTTAAAGAGAGAAGAGGTCCAATTTCAAGGAATCAGAAGCCAAATTTCTATAAACTGAGCTTTTAAGCGACAATATTTTTATAACAACTGAAGGTAACATATTTGTGGTATAAAAGGGCACCGTGTACTTGGAAAATAAATTAATATTACTAAGATTATCACGTCCCCAACCAGTTCTTTAAACTTTTGCACAGCACTTTCTGTCATCATTTTCTATTGAAACCTAAAATTCACACCTTACTTTATAATTGGTAAGCGATACAAAGTTGTTCCAACCAACAAAATAATATCTGACCCAGGTTGATCTTCCATCATAGATGCCATCTGAACGTCGGCTTGCATGGTGCAGTCACAATCAATAGGAAAAAACGCTTGAAAACATCAATCTGTGTATAGTTAATCTATGTAATTAATGTTGCTAAGTGAAACGAGTTACTAAAATAAATTTAGTAAATCTGACCGTTCATCACTTGGTAAAGAATGTCAGATTTATCAGGGTCAGATACAAGATGGCCAGAAAAACAATCATGAAAACCAGTTCACTAGTGGAAATATGGCAGCATCTTTATCCAATCCCATGCTTTTTATATTGACTGTGATGTAACCCACTGTAGCGTAATGCAGCACATACCTTCAACAATATTTTATAGATATATATACAGGTATATCTATAAAATATTGTTTATTGCCGTCACACACTATAAAAATGTTCATAAGGATGTTTTGTTGGATATCTACTATGGATAAGCGTACATGTTCACGCTGCATTTTAAGCTGCACTTTAGAACAAGATAAATGCATTGTGTTAAAATATAAAAACTTCTCACGCACGGTGCAGGCACATGATGAAAAACTCCTCCGACAAGGACGTTATGAATAATTGGCTTTAAAAAAATATGAAAATGGAATGATTGTGTCATCAGCTGTCACCTGCTGGCGGAGCATAAACTGAGACGGGGGAGGGCTCATCTGCCCATTAATATTGATACTAAACAGGGTCTGGAGTTTACTTCTGCTGAGCTGCCAGATTGTCCGACTTCAGGCTGCTGGCTAAAAGCCCACTATATCTCTGCTGTGTGCTTTGCATTCAAACGGTGAATCCTCTCTGATGTAAAAGAGAGAGAGCGATAACTGTCAGGCTGATGTATGCAGAAATGTTCAAGCGCATTGCTCGTCTGGCTTTGACCCGATCCATGATATCATGGCATGGTGTTAATGATTTAGAATACCTGCTGTGATACCAGTGCCCTCAGTGGGGTCATAAGGAGCAGCAGCACTTATTTTCACTTTGGTTTACAGCTGCTTGTAATTACTAGTATGGACTTTCAGAATTATGCTGTGAGAGGTAAATAGAAAACTGATGTACTGTGTGCTAAGTGGGGAGCTAACATATGTAGTCAGAACCTCAGAAAGGTGACATTAAGGGCTGTGCATGAATCAAACCCATCAGATTCCTACGATCAGGTTAGATTTTTTTCTCCATGGGATTTTTTTTTTTTTTTTTACAATTTCTTTCCCACATTTCTGCCTTTTGAAATTAAAAAATAAATAACACTTGCAGAACCAAAATAAGAAAAAAACATGATTAATTTCATGTTCATATGTTGGTAGGCATTAATGTTTATGTGTTTTGTGAAAGTCTTTGCTGGATTTCTCCCGGTTCGACCTTCCACAGTCCAAAATCATGCATGTCTAACTGCTGATACTAACATTCCTCCGATAGACATGATTGCGATTAGTTCAAGGTTTACTTCACGAGACTCTAGGATATGTGAAGCAGCTATGGACACTCTAGTGAAAAGTTCAAATAAAATATAAATTACCCATGTGCTTCCTCAGCTAAAGATTGAATTTTACCACACTGTTATAACTCTATAAACTTCCACAGCAGATTTCCAAAAGTCAAGCTGTACCATATTCTCGTAAAAATATGTAATAGTGTTGGGAACCGTAAACCAGACTCTATCAGTAGTAACAGATTTTTACCAGTATTTATCAGATATTAAAGCTGGTTATTGAGGTTCTATAAGCAGTTTTACAAGGATCATGACTAGACGCAATAATCAAATCACAACCTCCTCTGTGCTGCAGTGACTGATCGCCAATCCAACAGAGGACAACAGAGAGACACGGGACAAACAGCCACGCATTCACCGCTAATTTTAGACTGACCAATTAATCCAGCAAGCATGATTTCGGACAGTGGAAAGAAAGCCAGTGTATCCCCAGAGAACCCACACTTGCATGGGGAGAACATGAAAATGAATGTCCGAGGCTGTCATTTGAACCCAGGACCCTCTTGCTGCTAAGCAACGGTACTACCAACCGTTGGCAGCGACGGTTGGTGCTACCGTGCTAACGGCGTTAGCACCGTTAGCAGCACATACGGTTAGCACGGCAAAAAATAACTTAATCCATTATTTAAACAGACTTAATTGTTTTAAATGCTCTACTTAGGTTAAGTTATCCTTTCTATAAATAGTCTTTATATTTTTGTGACAACTTTGAATGCCAGCTCCTGTCTCCATCAGATTTGTGTGACAGTTTTCATGCCTTTCGTCAACTAAACCTCCCATCTTCTTCTCTCCTTTTTCCCTTTGAATGCAGCGCTCCAAAATAGCCGTTTATGAGAAAATGTGGTCGTACATGAAATCGGCCGAACCCACCGTGTTTGTCAAGACGACACCGGACGGGGTCTCCCGGGTCCGGAAGTCGAAGGGCAAGTTTGCCTTTCTGCTCGAATCCACAATGAATGAGTACATAGAGCAGCGGAAGCCCTGCGACACCATGAAAGTTGGCGGCAACCTCGACTCTAAGGGCTACGGTGTGGCCACACCTAAAAGCTCAGCATTAAGGTGGGTGGGATAATATAACAATATCCTCTTTGTTGTTATAGTATTCCACCTACCCTGATGTTTCCTTTTGTCATACTCTTCTTCCTCACTCCTTAATTCTTCTATTTTGTTTCCAAGTGCATCTCTAGGTGAACAGTATTATGGGTTATCTGAATTGAATCAACACATTTATTGTCTTGTCCTATGTTTCTAGTTTGACTGTGTCGCTTTTGTTGTTTTGTTCCGAAACGTTATGGTATATGACTCACTTTCTCTGTCTCCACTTGGATGTCTGTGTGCAACACCACCTCCTCTTGATTGTTCTTTCAGTTTCTCCTACAAGCTCTCCTCCTCCTTGTTGTCTGTGGTGCTCCTTTTTTTTTTTTTTTTTTTTTTTTTGCATTACCTCTACTTTAACTCTGATTTATTCCGGAATCATTTTTTTTGCTAGTTTTACATGCTGGTCTGTCAGTTGTGATGAATGTTAAACTGCATGCTGGATGTTTTTTTTTAATACTTACTTCAACAATGACAGAATGTCCCCATCCCGCACACTTCAGTTACAAGTAATGTAACCCTCCATGCCACCTCTCTAATATTTAACATTTCGTTTTGCTGTAAAAGTGCTTTTTATCCCTCCACTCCTGTGGAACTCTTTTACCAATTTGTCCCTCCCGTGATGCCCTTCTGAACCATTGATCGTGATCACTATTTCCTACTAATTATTTCATATTAGATTTCTCACGGACCTGTTCATTTTCTTACAAGCTATGTTTTATCGTTTCAAGAAATGCTGTTAACCTGGCAGTGTTAAAACTGAATGAGCAAGGCCTCTTGGACAAATTGAAAAACAAATGGTGGTACGACAAGGGAGAGTGCGGCAGCGGGGGAGGTGACTCTAAGGTCAGCCTCGATGTCACCAAAATCGGGTATCCTAGAGCAGAGTAATCGGCAAGGCTGTCGTCACTGACTGCAGAATCAGGGGCCAAGCGCCCACTGATGTGTAACTGATTTTAAAAAAAACTTTAAAAAACAGCCTTAAAAGGTTGTTTTAGTCATCCTTTAATCTACAGCTGTGATCACATGGGAACCCTTTACTTGGCTAATGGAGGAGGAAAAAACATATGTGAGAAAACCTGAAGTTCTGTGATGTAAAAGTACTACAAGTAGTGTTTGTGACTGAGTAGCAGCTTGACCTGTGGTTATGAAAGGCAGAAACAACGTTTTCCTCAGTTTTTTATACCCACAGGCCAATTGGGAAGTCTCTATATGTCTCTATATGTCTCTATGATGAACGCCGGTAGGAATCCACTCTCCGATCTGCCGCCTCAGAGTTTAGGGCAGGCACGGGAAACAGCGTTGTCTTGAGGGGACTAAGCATCTCAGGCAAACGTGAGAATTCTAATGACAGAATGACAACTAACAGGACAAACATTATTTTTGTCTTTATTTTTTATTTCCTCTAACATCTTCCCACCTTTTGCATGGTCTGGATCTAAGACCAGTAAAAGTCTTTCCATGGCCACCCTCACCTGGTAAAAACCCGCTGTAGTAAAGAGAACTGCCAGAGGGGGATGAAGGGATTTGATTTGATTATTCTCTTGTCAGTAAGATGTTGTCTCCAAATATGACAAGCAACAGAAAACTGTGAGACTATACGACCTTTGCTAACTTATCCCATCCTGCAAAAAGCCCAAAATGACACATGACTCGTTTAAGTTGAGTTTTTTTGTGACACTGGTACGTCTTAAAGAATTAGAGAATCATTGATAACTTACTTAATTCAGTAATTCAAATTAAAAAGTGAGACCACAATGCTTGTTAAATTTGCTATGCACAGAATTAGCGTATATATTTCAAATATTTATTCTTGTTAATTTTGATGATTGTGTCCTCACAGCTCAATATACAATCTGAATATTACATAAACCTGATGGAAAATGGACCTTTAAAAACAAACAAAACCAATCACAGTGTCCAAGCATGGTTATTGAAGTTGTGTGGGGGAAAAAAAGTGTGGCAGCAAAAGTTGCACAAGCCTTTAGCAGGTTGTGAAACAAAATCCATTCATGAGTTTGGGAGATATTTTCAAAATGTGTCAGATCTTCACTCTTTTGAGGTTTTTATTCTTGATGTAATTGCTCCATCTTGCCACTTTCTCTCTGTGCCCGTTCATTGTCTGAATTACTTTGACTAAATACCTATAGTGCCACAAAAAATGTAATAAAATGCCACTTTTGAACCAGAGACAATGTTAGCAGCCTCTTAAACAAACTAAGGAGAAAAAATGGACTCTCTTTCTCTCTTTCAGAGGTTCTCTTTTCAGATGAAAATAAATGTATTTGATTTGAAAATCAAGGTCTAAGAGAGGAACAGAATCCATGTTGCTTGAAGTCCAGTGTGAAGTTTCCACAGTCAGTGACGATGTGGAGAAACCACGCCATCTGCTGGTGGTCGTCCACTGGGTTTTATCAAGGCCAAATTCAGCGCAGGAAGTTTTAGAGCAGCTTCCCACACTGCCAAACAAACTGAAACCTTCTTTGATGGCCATGATATCACTGAGCATGACTGACCTACCATGTCTCCTGACCTGAACCCCATAGAGAAACTAAGAGTTATTGCTAAGAGGAAGATGAGAGACACCAAACCCAACAGTGCAGATGAGCTGATGATCAGCAGTGCCACAGACTGGCAGCATCACTCTAATGCAGCAATTCATGCTAAAGGAGCCCAGATCAAGAATCTGGTGTAGGACGGGGGTGTCCAGGCTTTTTACCCCTGTGGATAAAACTGACAAATTTAATCTACTAGTGGGCCAAAAAATAGATTAAATTAAAAAATAGTCTGTGCTTTTTCTTCATTTTACTTGCTAAAATGTAATTTTTTTAAATGAAATCTGTATATCATTAAATATCCAAAACATAAATAGGACTTCAGAATGTTGCCTTATTGAAAAAAAAAGACTTTTTTTGGTCATTAATTGTTTTCTATTTTATTTGTCAAATTTTTATGGTTCTTTACGTGTGATCAGGGGCCAAACAAAATAATTTCAAGGGCCACTATTAGCCCCCGCGCCACACTTTGGACACCTCTTCTGTAGGACATACCTTTTAGTAGGCTGACATTGCCGTAGTATTATATTTTTAGTAAATATAAATATTTAGTAAAAAATATTTACTAATGTATTGTCTATTATGTAAGACAATACATGATATTTGCTTTTATGTATTATCTTACACAATAGACAATAATTTATTTTACATGATCAATTAAATAACTTCTTCACGATACTCGAATTCATTGAGATGTACCAATAAATGTCGAAATGAGTAAATAACTCCTGTAATTTACATTTTATATTTTCTTTTGACATTTTATGTTAAAGATGAACTTCTATTTTTGTGATTTTTCTTTTTTTCGTTTGTCATGCTGCGAGCATTTCTTAGATTTAGTAGCATGATGCCGTACAGGAGCTCAGCCCTGCAGAGCACTTCAGATCTTTTCCTACATCAGAGTCATTTTGACGATATTAAACCCCTGCCCTCCTGTTTTAGACATCACCCTGTGGTACCGCTGAGTTCATGTCTGCTCTCCAGCTTGCATCACGACAGCAGTACCATCAAAGAGGAGAGCAGGGCGACTTTGCTGTCATTTTCTGTTGATATCCATTTCTGAGTGAGCAGGGCATGGAAGCTACCAGAGAATAACACAAAGACGCCTTCCTCCTCTTGCTTGGCTCAGCGCTTTTTAGGCATGGTTGGAAGGAGCCGAGATGATCAGTCAAACAGTACCACATGTGACTGCCACGTTTCCGTTTCCTTATTTCGCTTTCAGAAAAAGCATGCGTGTTATTTAGGAAGGAAAGGAAAATATATTGTATGTAACAACCACTGGTGCCAAAGCAAACCCAAAAACTGCGTAAGAAAAAGCTGAATCTAGACAGAACGCTTAAAATCCTGTTTCTGTCCCTGTTTCCTTCAGTCTTTAAACTAATGATTTTGAAACATGTACCGTACTCTCCTGTGTGCTCATTCGTCCTCATGGTTTGTGATTTTGAGTCGTCGTTTTGTCTGCATGAGCTGTTTTGTGTTTGTGCGAATGATCATAAGTGTTTTCGGACTCCATTCTCCCCTTCCCGCGTTCCTGTTTTGCAGACAGACTGGAAGGTAAAGTCATGACTTGACATTCTTGCATCAAATCAAACTCCTGTGCAACAAATGTGCTCTTTTTGGCACTTAGATTTTATATGATGTAATCCAGCCATCCTCAAAAATAAAAAAAAGGACAAAGGAAATACAGTCTTCACATAAAAACGGTAATATAAAAATACTTCTTTTTTTTTTCCATCACAATATTTTGCAGAGGTGTTTGTCATATTTTCTCTTTTAACAGAATCAGAATGTTTTTTTTATTAGTTGAACCTGGAATCTATTTGCAGATACATCAACAAAGTTAAAACTTTAATCTTTGCAATTAATAGAAGGTACTTTTATTTATATAATTTTCACAAAAACAATATGATAGTTTTGAATGCATTCAAAATGGTGAGGGGAGTGCAAAATGACACCTTTTAAGACTTTTCTACCCAAGATTAGGTTAATTAATTCTAATTATAAAATTAATTAGAATTAAAATATATATTTTGTGTAAGGTACACAGTGCCATACCGCATAAGACATACTGATGTCTTAAAAAGTTTTATCAGTCAAAGCTTAATTTGTTTGAATCCATTAATCGGAGTATGGACATGTTGTAAAAAGTAAATATAAAAATGTTATAGTGTATACCAATAACTAACAGCTGCTGAGATGTTGGTTTTATTTGTTTGTTTGTTTTTTTGCTCCCCTTACTTATACACTTATACAAATGTTCCTGTTCAAAATGGCTATTTTGGGTCATTTTGCTAACCTGGTTGAGTCTAAAATGAACTGATCCAACTGATGTGGTTTTTAAAAAGATTTTAAGTCATAGAAAATCTGAAGATTCTTCTCATTTCTTCCCTTTGCCATTTCATGTTGTCATACTGTAAATTGGGTCGTTTGTACCAAACTCTTTCAGGCCCAAAAAGAAGCTGTCCACTGTGCCGATCTTGAATCAGTTATTACATTTTATTTTTTGGGGGGTGCTTAATACCAACTTTGAAACCTGATGATTTATAGCAGTGTTTTATAATCTGCTAGCAGTCTACTCACAGGAAATGCAGTTATGTGAGTCCGTCAGATGATGCCTCCCAGCAAGAAGTCGCTCAGACGTGTTTTGGTTTGATCAGAGTTTCCAGTCTGTTGTTTTTAATCAACTGGCTAATAATCATTGGAAGCCTGGATGGTGTAATATGAAATTTTTAGAACATAATGTTCAATTAAATTATACTCTTGGCATTATTTATGTCCATATTTAATCTAAATTCAAAATATTTAAAGAAATAAACTCATATCCAGTGATTATGTACACGGGTAGAAAATGTTTTTTGTATGGAGAGAGCTGGATGCAAATTGATGAATGGGGAAACTGGAAAGAATAGAGCTGTAAACGGGCAGCTGTAAATGTTTTGTTTTATTTTCTGGTACAATCAGTATCACAACCAAGACAGCGACTATAACAGGATTCATGTTTATTTTCATAATGTTGCTTTATAAGAGGTTAGTGGACGGCTGGGCGAAGGCATTTAACAGGCCATCCTGACCAGATAATCTCAAATTTAAAATGTTTTATTATGAACTTAATTCGTTCATGCTTGCTAATATTTTTATTCGTAGTTCGTAAATTAATATCTATGCTTGCATAGCATAACTCCCAGAATTTTCTTGCAACTTTCTTGTTCCCCATCTGAAAACAGAACAACAGAGTCTGAAAACTCACATTCACAGTTTCCTCCATTCATATTTATTTAGACTTAAAAATGTATATTCAAACCACATATTTGGCAGACTTTTTTCAAAACTTTGCAGGAATCCTTGTTTAAGTACATTTTAATGAATGTAATCCAAAAATGTCTTCAACTACAAACTGCCGTACTTACAGTCTTGCATACACATTTCTTGATTCAGATAACTCATTAAATTAAAGACAACCTAAAAACTCCTCTTATGAGTTACTTTGAATAACATGTAAAAGGCTATGAGATTCATATTTCTCTTTGTACTTTAAATTCTGCCTGCTGCTGTGAAAATATGCCCCACTAAAATTGTCATAGATTAACTTTTCTTTCTTCTGACTGGAAACCAGGACGAAACGCCACCCTCCCTCTCCCCTTCAATTTTCATTACAAAACAGGCTCTATCTGTTTGTCTCTGGAAACACAGTGGTGAATACAATATATTTGATTTGAGATTATAGACACTGGAGCCTTTTCTGAGAGGAAATAAGCTTGGAAATGGAGCAGTTGAAACTTGAACATAATGTCTCGCAGAACAAGTTAACGTCTGACATCTGCCTTCAACGTCGTAGAGCTTCGTTTCGTCGTCGTTTCTGTACGTTGTGGAGCAGCAGACGATTCGATCAGAAGAGCAAACCAAACGCAAATTTGTAGAACACCTTTGGACTTGCTCTCCCTTTTAAACGGGTCAATCTGCGAGACATTAATCTCAATCAGTGTTTATGTAATTATTGGACTGCTGTTATTGTCTGTTAGTCAGGAAAGGGTTCCTGTTAGATCCACTTTGCCAAACGGCAACAAAAGGCTACCAAACAGCCAGAAGAAGTGCTCTCAGCAATCATTGCCTCTGTTTCTCCCTCATTCTTTGAAAGCTACGCAGCAGCGGCTTTATTCTGCACAGTTTAATCTCTTCTGTTCTTGTGATCAGTGTGTGCCGATTACTCAAAGCGATACAGGTGGGGTCTGGCATGCTAGGTTAGCCATGGATGGTGAAAGTCTTTTATTGCTATACAATGTAGTTCTGCTTGCTATCTGTGACATGTTGGCCAGGACCCTACTCTATCGCTTTGTACAGTATAAAGTAGTTTTAAAAAGTTGAATAACATAAAATAACATATTACAATGTTATTTATGTTATTTCCCACGTGAAGAACTCCTGTAAACCTTGCAGTATTGAAACTCAGTGAACAAGGCATCTTAGACAAGCTGAAAAACAAATGGTGGTACGATAAGGGTGAATGTGGAACCAAGGACTCTGGAAGTAAGGTCAGTCGCTGCAGGTCTTTTTATACTGATGGAAAAAATGCATTTTACCTTCACTGTTCATATGCAGACATGTAGAGCATATATCCTCAGACATGTTGGCATGAAACACAGTCATGGAGACTAGATTACCTTCACACACCACAGTTTAGGTCATTTACACAACAGGGCACTGAGGCTTTACTTTAACTCCACGCCATTATCGCTCTGTGCAGACACATAAAACTGCAGCATGATTACACACAGTTTGTATTCATCCCATTAAACTCTTAAAAAGTTTAACGACAAGAACTGAAACCATTATACTGCTATTTTTCGTTCAAACTTCTATTGAAATTTAGTTTTCTGTTGGTCTTATTCATTTGTATGTGGAGTTGTTGTTAAACCCTTTGACAAAAAAGGAAAAAAAAAACTTGGGCTGCTGTGCAGAATGTTCCACAACTGAATGAAACCCAGAAATTCATTATAATTACAAGTAATTAACATAGCAACATGTTTTATAAAAAGAGGGACAAGTAATGTTTAGTGGTAGTTTCAATAGGGAGGATGTAGGTGGTTGCCCAGGGTGGCAACAAAGATGGGGCACAGATTTGTCTGGGACCTCCCCAGTTGCAGTTTTTGGTAGGATACTGTAAACAAACCCCCAAATAGTTTCATTTCTTTAGAGTGCAGTTTATTACCCATGAAGATGTTCAGATAAAAAAAAATATTGGAACATTTTCTTTTGGATTATTGTATTTTTGGACATGCTTATTTCTACAGATGTTGATCTAGCCAAAAAAAAAAAAAAAGAAATCCTTCCTCTAAGCAGTGACTTTATCTATAGCTTATCGATTTTTATTACTGGGGTATTTTATGTATGAAATGATCACAACTAAAACACTCCAAGAAACAAGAATGTGAGTTCATATCACTCCAGTTCAGGCAGGTCAAACGTTAGGTGAGAGAATGTAGCTTTAACTATTCTTTCAAAAGTGCAATTGTGAGGTCAAACACTCATGTTGGACAAAAAGGCCTGGCTCAAGGTCTCCATTTCTTATAATGGTGTTCTGTTGGGTTAGTGTCAGGACTCGAATCCCGTTCTTTCATAAAAAACCTCACTCATCTATGTCTTTATGGGTCTTGCCTGAAACTTAGTTATTTTGAAAGAGGAAGAGACCATCTCCAAACTATTCCCCCTAAGTTAGCCTAAAATTCTCCAACAGCAGTAGGAGTCCCTTTTCGTTGGAAACTTTCTCCACTGCTCTAAAGGCCAGTAAATTGACAACATTCACACAGCATCCAAAAAGCCACAGTTGTCATCCACCCAATGACATGACTCTTTGCTTTGCACTTGGTCGTGGACAAAGTTTGGATGCAGCTGTTCGTTCTTTACACAGTCTTCTCAAACTAATCTAAAGGCCGCGTGGAGTCTGAATGCTGTAGCCTTGCAGAAAGTAGTGAACCTCCGTTCTAATCGCTTCAGCCCTGCTACATCCCCACTAGCAGTTGACTTTTGATTATCAAGAAGTGAGGAAATTTCACTAAAGCCCTAATTGCACGTCCAATTAGTCTACCATGATGGGATTTACTGGAGAACAACCCATCTGTTCCCAAATGATTGTAGAATTAGTCTGCATATCTAGATGCTGGATTTTATCAACCTGCTGTTGCCATGGGAGGGACTGAAAGGCCTGATTTCAGTGATTTGGATCGGTCCTTTGTCCCTCTACTCTAGCCCATGACACGATTGTCACCAAAAATAGTTCTGCAATGCAACCTCATGTGTATTTGCACACTAATGCTTCACTGAGCTGCCTCTGGTATTTATGAATAAATCAGGAACAATGGTGGCAACTTTGTTACTCTGATAATACCCTGTTTGTGAAATGAGGGACAATTTTTTAGCGTCCTGTCTCTTCTTTTTGACATGTTGCTAAAAATTTCTGTAAGCTATTTTCAACAATTATTATGTTATTGAAAAAGAAAAGAAAAAGTTAAATTCTTTCCTTTTCTGCATTTTTTTTGCAGCTGCCCAACTTTTTTTGAACACAGAAAAGGCCATTGTTGCCCTGACAACACCAAAGTGACCCTTAAATAGCAAGTAAGTGGCAAGGAGGTATTTAACGGTCACAGTGTGACGTATGATGGCTTGTCAGAGTAACAAACATTTTTTATGCATTTTCAATTATCATAAAATAACTAGCTTGCAGACAAGTAATCCGACTTTTACCATATAAAAGCAGATTTAACTGGTTTTGGAACCGTTCCATTGGGTTTTAATGCAAATGGTAACACTTGCAGAACTGAATTTCAATCTTACTGTTTGGCTTTTAATGGCAGCAAAATGGTTCAGTTCCCCTTTTTTACAGCTTGCTACTCTGACTGTACAGATGCAGTGTTGTGAAGGTTGAGTTCAGCAGCTATGGTAGTAAATTGAAGCTAATCTGTAGACCTGTACGACCACGACCGCCTTCCTCTATGTGTGGCCTCGTAAAGAGACCATAAAGCAGGATAGTCGACAAGTCTCTCTACATTCACCTTCTCAGGGATTTTTTTTTTAGATTGATTAAGAGGAGGAGGTCTGTACATGTACTGTTTTTAGTCAGATTAGGCAGTTATACGTCAGGATGTCTATACACACATTTAGCGACCTCCTCAGAGTAATTGCTAGAGATAGAGTAGCAGTGTTCATGTAGGTTTTGTGCCTCTCAGTGTCTGTTTAAAACCCCTTAATGGTGGTCTGTACCTCCCCCAGGACAAGACAAGTGCATTGAGCCTGAGCAACGTGGCAGGCGTCTTCTATATTCTGGTCGGGGGGCTCGGCTTGGCTATGACCGTTGCTTTGATAGAGTTCTGCTATAAGTCACGGCAGGAAACAAAAAAACTCAAGCTGGCGAAGAATGCCCAAAACTTTAAGCCAGCCCCTCCAGCAAACGCCCAGAATTTTGCTACATACCGTGAAGGCTACAACGTCTACGGGACGGAGAGTGTGAAAATCTAACTGGTAGGTCTTCTGTCGTTTCTCACATTCACTAACACCGGTGGGTTTCTTTGCGATAGATCAGGGGTCTGAAACCTGCAACTCTGGAGAATTTTTTCCAGAAACGCTTTCAAACATTTTACAGGCTCTAACAGATTTGGTTTTTCTTCCAAAGAGAGCCCTGTACCAAGGTTCATTTATCTTCCCATTAATTACGACCAGATGAAAAGCGCGCTCGCACCATGATGTTGTGTTCCTCTGCTGTATTTTGCTATGGGGACTGGTAATGTTAAGGGCTTCCGGGTTTGCATTAAATTTATCATTTTTAAAATTCTACACTTAACCAGACTTTGCACAATTTTCCTAATATTTAAGAAGAAAACATTTATCTAGCATGCATTGCCACAAACGTAGATTAGCCCCTTTTTGCTAGAAAAATCTGAACATTAAACACAGATTCCTTTGCTCTCAGTGCCTGTGGGTCCATAATTTTATTAGTAAAAATAGAATATAACAGAATTATCTTTGTTTGTCCTTCTTGTCTCTGTATGGTGTCCTCGAGTGTCTAAAGGCGCCTAGAAATAAAACAAATCATTATAATTATTTATTTGTTACGCGGTGATGAAAGGAGGAAACATCTGCTTGTGGCTGGTGATGAAGCAGCATGACAAGCAAATGGAAGCACATTAATAACAATAAAAGCAAAGTAGACTGTACAATATACTGAAATACACAACGGGAGAAAAACTACACAGTTGTGCAGATGATGACAGAAATAGAATGAAGTACAAAAACTGTACAAATTGTGCATTTTGAATATTTGTCCAAAAATAGACTATTTGTGGAAATATAGAAAATGGTGCAACGAAAAGCAGGAGTGTAAACAGCTTGTTGTGTTTGTTAGTAGTGCTGACTCTGACAGAGGTATCTTTACATCAGCTCTGCAGTGACGTTACTCTGTCATACACATTTTGAGAAGTTCTAATGTCATTTGTTCTTCTTCTCTTGGCTCTAAACAGCTCCAGTTTAAGCTGGCCAAAATGCTTAAACCAGCAGACAAAACTTACCTGTTTTGTCTGCTGGTAATATAAATACCAAATTGGTCATTTTTAATTAGAAGATTTCAACATTGTAGATTATTTTCCTTCATTTGTCTCCTCTCGACTAAATTGTAAAGATCATCCCACCAAATTCGAGCAGCTGGGAATTTGAGGCTCTGAAATGTTCTACCTGGTTTTTCTGTTTTGCAGGTGATTCTTAAACCCCACTGGTGCATAAAGGATAGAAAGAGCCACTCCGACACGTGACACTTGACCCCGTTAACCCTCCACCCCTCGAAGGTGGGCATCCTGGAAGTGATGCCTTCCTCGTCATCAGCTTGGACTCAAGCCAATAAGTCAACAAGTGCTCATTTGGGGTTATGAACTGTCACACTAACAGAGGGCAATCACACACATCTGGACTTCTGTTTGCGGGAACATGGGAATTGCCTCTTGTAGTGCCTTAAGGAGCATTTTGGCGTCATGGCAATGCAGAACAAATTAAATTCACTTGATAAACAAAAAACAGAAATCCATGGAAACGGCGGCGGTTGGATAAGAAATGGCTTCATGTAGATGGACTGATGTAATTACTGTTTTATATTTTGAAGACGACACAAAAAAAAGCCATGGTTTGCAATGAAATCCCTGAGGTACTTAAGTAATTTAAATCCTTTAAAGAGATATTTTTGTGGTGAAACCTTAAGTTGGATAAATGTTATGTTTAGTGAGGTAAAGTCCTTTTCTTGTGTTATTATTATAAGGATATTTCCAGTGTCAGAACATTTAGGACAAGCATCAGTAACAATAATAAGGTTAAGGACCAGTTGAACTGGCAGCATTTTCTACCAGTTTTTCTTTTTTTACTCCAATTTCAACACGTCATGCTTGTGTACATCTGAAACAGCTGGGATGGTGTTTGTTTCATAGCCTGCCGGACATTCAACCTACTCTGTAGTTACTTGGATGCTTGTTTTAAATCAAGTACGTCATTTGTTTAAAACTGCCACTTTTGGAAGAAAAGAAAAAAGACATTTCTACTGAAGAGGCCGGCTTGTTTTCACTTAGCAGCTCATTACTGAGCTCGAAACAATTCCCAACTCTCTAGATGAAAAGAAAAAAAGACCCCGTTTTATGTAACAGAGCATTAAAGATGATTTTAAAAGAGCCCATGGTTTACACTTTGTACACATTTCAGCACTGCTCTCACATAAGTGCGGTTTCATCCAACAGTTTTGGTAAACGGCAGTGTGCCGTAGCTTCTTTTGGTTGTGATGAGCTTTCTGTGCGATGAATCAAACATTTGTACGACTAAACTCTCTGAAGTCCGTAGGGAGAGGCTGACATTCTAAACCATTTGCGCCTACACTTGTTTGATAGCTCTTTCTCATCCTTTTCATAAAGTGCATGTGAATTTGGTGGTAGTTTAATCAAATAGCAACTCCAGACGGACCTCTGTTTAGTCGGCTCTAAAATGACTTTTATTCCTGTTTGATTTTAGGGGGCATTTGATACCTCAACTATGAGAGTTGCATGTATGGACACAACAAACCTCTGTGTAGAGGTCCTGTACAAAGGATTTTATTACATTTCCTTAATAAAAGAAGATTTATATTCAGCTTTGGGATTTTTCTTCTACTGCTTTTCTAAAACTACAAATCTTGACACGTTTTAAAAGGTGCATATTATTGTGGTCAAGAAATTGCTCTAAACAAAAGAAACTCATCTGCTGGGACTACTTATTAAATTTGGACTTTTGATGGTTTATTTGAAGATTTTGGTGCTGTACTTGTGGATTATTTTCCAATTTGCACAAAGTCAAAAACTTTCATCAGACTTCAAGCATAAAAATTCAGCCAAACTAATGACTGGTTGAATGTTCTTAATCAAACCTCACCCCAAACATGTTTCTTACAGACATCAACAAGGTTCCTGGATTATTTTTGGCTCATTTAAAGTGTTTTAATTATCTGGCATCGACCCAACAGTGCGTTTAGTTAACACTCTAAACGCTTTAGACGACTCAATAATGAGTTTAGATGCATGTTTGGCATCAAACATCCAATTATATTCAAACTTTATCCGTCCCAAATTGTTGCCCTCAGGTGAAGGAGCCTGGGTGTGAAAATAAAACCTCAGAGGCTCATGTTTCTTAGGAAGTGGAAACTGCAGCAACACCAGTGTGACTACAAAGCGAATCCAGCTGTAGATCAATGTGGACCAAGACAGAAGTGCCCTGATTGAGCCACAATCTGGTCACAACGACAAGAAATTATATTGGACAAATAAAAGTGAGGCTTTGAGACGGGATCAGTCAGACATGGTGGTGGCAGAATCACAATGAGGGTCCAACAGTGGGACGCAACAATGAACCATTTCCAGCTAGTTAAATCTTTTATACCCTTGTTGTTGCATAAGGATCCAAACAAATCTGCAGCAGACAGGGTTTTATTAAGCTTTCAGAGCGTCTCCAACTCATAGCTTGTTTAAAGAAAGAAAAATAAGAAAAAACTTAACTATTTATGTTTAAAAGCCAGTTCAGCAGCAGGAAACAAACCAGCTATCAGGAAATCTGCAAGAATTTTGCCTGATGCTTGTTGAAAACTGCAAAAGGTGTGTGGCACCGATACAAGTCGCTATTGAACAAATATTAGTGGTGTTGAACGTGTAGCGTATAGAAAATGTTTTGGATTTATTTCCGATTAAAAATTCTTTAAGGCAAGACAAGTAACCCACAGAAACCCCATAAAAACTTAAAACTATGGTAAAAGGAAAACATGAACTAAACTGAAACGTGAAGAACTATTTTCTCTTATTTATACAGTTCAATCTTACTTTTAGAAAAGAAAGGTTTAATTTCACTACTCCAAAAGTAACAGAAAGACCCGATTACTGTTGGGCTTCTACAATTAATTAATCAAAGGTAAACAGAGCTTGTCTGGCCGAACATTCATGCTGATTATCAAAAGTCTCTAATCTACAGCTTCCAGTCTTGCAGAGAATAAAAAAAGGACAGACACAGAGTTAAAGTGACACTAAGAAAACTATTATTTATTGAGTTTCTTTTTTTTTTCTTAAAAAACAAAACATACACTCATTGAGTACAGCAGATAAAATCTCCAAAGGCCATTTTTGAAACAGTTGCATTTGGAGTACAGAGCGTCAGAATTTTTCTTTACAATTCTACATCTGAATCAAAGTTGAACCGACATTTTTCTGTTTTTTTTTGTGTGTTTTTTTTTTTATAAATTATGTAAAAACCTGATTAACACAAATTCACAGGAGAACTTGCATGGGACACGGGAAAAAAAAAAGAAAAATAAAAAGAATGAAATAACATGATGCGAATTTCATGTTATGCTTTTTATTATTGTACACAATATACAAACTGGTCCTAGGTATTATTTCCTCACTTATACTTGCTGTCCTACTTAGATAAAGGTGAAGATAAATAAATAAAAGGATCTAAGTAGCTCAAAAGGATATGAGGTAAGTGAGTATGGAAACGCAGGTTATATCCAATAAAACAAGCAAAAAAAAGCAAGGCCCGACATTGTACAAAAATAAAACTAAAAAACAAAAACAGTTTTCAAACATGCGATTATTGAATCCATGACCGCTTGCTACCAACAGATCATTTCATACAGTAACCACATTTCTGGTAGGAGTAACACTGTGATTACAGCAGCACCTTGTGCCCAAACTATTTTATGTATATTTATATATATATGGAAAAAAGAAGACAAATTTTATTCGGCTGGTTTATCGTTTTGAAACAGGAAGAATAATTGGGGGATGTGTGAATTAACCACAGCTAACAGGCATGGGGGAAGAAAAGAAAAAGTAAAGGAAAAATACAATCAGAAATGAAAAATGAAAGTCAATAAGTGGTACAGGTGGAGTTGTGGATGTCTTGCAGATAAAAGTACAGCTTATCCATTTCTGCTGCAGCACAGAGGGGAGGAAACAAAATGCATCAGGCGACTCCAAGAAGGCTGATTGACGAGAAAGAAGCTGAATGGTTCTTACCTTCACTGATTAGTACACATTATCTGTGCTTGTCAGACGACTTATGAGTGTGGTCGTTAAGGGAAACTGAATCATTTAAAAAAAATTATTTTTTTTTAAAAAGACCCGGGACTATTGATTGTCTAAAATGTGCTCCGTCAATATCCAGAGGAAAAAAGCTCAGGCGGGAACCAGAACCGCTTCCTTCGATATTGCTGAACATTTTTTTAATTAGTGTCTCCTAAAGTTTATTTAAAAACAGTCAAAAGCACTGATTTGTTTAAAGAGTGTGGGCAAATTGTCAACATACAGAGCAAAACGTTTCACCCATTAGAGATCAGGTTTAAGTCACAGAGAACATGGTCGGTTTAAACCCCAACATAACCACACAGGTAGGAAATATTACCTCAGTCAGACACTCTGAGCTGTTAAAAGACGAATCTGTAAAACAATTCTGTTGTATGACTGTGCACACAGCAACACTCGTTGGACCTGAGCAACACGGCCGAATAAAAATACAATAAATGATATCAGAATGGAAGCAAAAAGAAAAACCAAATTAATTCGAGACAGATTTATAAACACACGGCACACAGAACAACGGAGGAAACTATGGCTGCTTAGATTAGAGTGCCGAAGTAAAGACAAGCACTCAACTCAGACTGTGTGTGTCAAAAATATACAACTTGTCAAAAAAGAAAGAAAGAAAAAAAAAAAAAAAAAAAGAGATTACCGGTAAGATTTTCAAGTCACTGTTCACTCAAGGATATTGCTTTTTCTCCTCCTTCCCTCCAGCGCTGTCCCTCTTCTCCTTCTTCTCAGACTTTTCATGTCTGGACTCCTGCAGAACGAATTAAAGGTTCACTTTATAAATAACAAATATGAAACCAACGTATTTTTCTTACACTTCCCAAATGCGAAAATCTCTACGTACGATAATTCATTTTATGCAAACAAAATAAAATGCATGGGTTTTTATCTTAATAGGCTAGTCACATGCAGGTAAATAATGAGCGTCGCCATAGTAGCGAATGCCGAGCTGACCTTCTTGCCTCCGGAAGACGTTCGTTCGGCTTTCACGGACTCGGCCTTCTCCTTGCTCGAGGATTTGGATCTCTTGGTCTTCTCCTTCTCCGGCGTCAGTGGAGAGTCGCAGGAAGGGCTGGTGCTCTGGCTGTTTTTGGAGGAATCTGGGGAGAAAACGGTTCCGCCGTCACGTTCACTGTTTTGCGTTTCACCGCGGTCGACTCGAGACGGCTGACGACTGTCGGGACAGAAGGCGCTTACTGGTGCCGTTCTCGTCCTTCCTCCGCTTGGATTCTTGGCTGGCCTCGCGGTCGTTAACGGCGTGATCCTAAAAGAGAAGCGACGTTATTAGGCATTTATTGATGAACGCTGCGCTTAAAAATGCTCAAATGTTCTGCCGCTGGTAGTAGTTCAATGCGTCTGTGAGCTGAACAACCGCCTTTCCCCATCTGGTCTCTAACTGGTCAGTATTTTAAGCGTAAAGCGCTCACTCGTTTTCTCTCTTTCCGCTCCTTTTCCTCCTTCTTCTCTTTGGATCGGCCTTGTACGCTCTCTGTGTCTTTCTTCTCCACTTCCCTCTCTCTGCTCTTGGACCGGGCAACTGAATTAAAGTTGATGTGCTGCTGGAAACAATCCCACATGAACAGAACACAAACAAGTTGAAGCCTGACTCTGCTGCCGAATCCTCATTAATGATTTGCATCACTCTAAGACGACATTAACGACGTTGGTATCCGTTTTGTGTCCAGGCAGCGTATTCAGACACCTCTTTTTTTTAAAAACTTATAATAATTTTAATATAGCAAAACTATTAAACATAATCAGGCTGTAAGAAATCCTTACAAATGATTCATATGAACTCAGTTTTGCCAGTGACTCATCGCTGCACTCGTCTTCCTCTCCGTGTTTGTATTGATTTTTAAACATTACTGCTCGCCTTCAAAAGCCCAAATGGCCTCATGTCTAAATCCCTCTCATCTCTCGTTAGATGCTCTGGTTTTTAGGACGGTTCTGGAGGATGAACCCAATCACATAAGGGATCGTCAATAAAATTTGTCTTTGATTTTTTTTTCCCACCCTCCTCTAACATACACTCTTAGTAATCCCTGTAGCTTTAATGGCCCATTGCTGTGGTCTTCGAGAGTTTGCGGTTTAATGCAATGGATCTTCTGTCCTACTCTAGAGAGGAACAGGAAAAAAATAACACTTTGATGTTCAATGAAAAAAAAAATTGAGCCGATTTTTGTAAGTACTGGAGGAAAAACACCAAAAATGTAACGGCAACAATAACAAGACAAAAGTGCTTAGTGCCACTAAAGCCACACGAGCAGCAAACATTGATTCGCTCATCAACCTTAATTCAGACCGATTCAATTTATTTATTTATTTGGCGTAACAAAATCTAAGTTGATGTACAGTACAGACCAAACGTTTGGACACACCTTTCTAATTCAATGGGTTTTCTTTATTTTCACGACTATTTATAAGGCAATAAATCCCACTTATTAACCTGACAGGGCACACCTATGAAGTGAAAACCATTTCAGGTGACGACCTCTTGAAGCTCATCAAGAAAATGCAGAGTGTGTGCAAAGCAGTAATCACAGCAAAAGGTTGCTACTTTGAAGAAACTAGAATATAAGGGGTATTTTCAGTTGTTTTACACTTTTTTGTTTAGTGCATATTTCCACATGTGTTATTCATAGTTTTGATGCCTTCAGTGTGAATCTACAATGTCAATAGTCATGAAAATAAAGGAAACTCATTGAATTAAAAGGTGTGTCCAAACTTTTGGTCTGTACTGTAGATTTGATACTTTAGGATGAAGCAAAGACACCGTTCTCTCATTCTCTCCCTAAACATCTTGTTTTCTAATTCCGAGGCGCCTTGCTCTTCAAGTCATCTGTACTCAACCCGATGCAATATTTACTCTGCCATCAAGAGAACAATACAAAATGGCCACAAAATGCAACCAATTAGAAAAGAAGGCATACAGTTGTGCGGTCAAACAACCTGTGGAGTAAAGAAGGGATTTTCAGGAGTACTAATGGGAGTCACAATCAGGGATTAGCAAACTGCACAAATCTAAACAGATTGGCTCAGCTGCTGCAGTTCTGTTTCCCAAACATTCAACATTAAAAAATATTACAGCCACGCAAGGAAAGGAGCGAGAATAAGAGATTTCACATGAGTCATAAAAGAAACAAAATGCCATCTTCCATCTGAACAGATCGAGTTCTACAGATGTAAACGAGGAAGAAAGTTTTTTTTAAATGTATCCAAAACCCGATCTACTGATCATCCAGTGGTAATCATGATATCATTAAAACTGAATGTTTTTTAATGTCGGATCTCAAAGATGGGATAAGAAATAGGTAGACATTAGAGTTTTACTACTTTCTCCACTTTTTGCTCAATGGGAGTATCAAATATCAAATTTTAAAATATGATTTAAATGCAGTCTAGTAATGCAAATATGACTTCTTTATGTGACTGGTGTCCTAAAGAAGAGAATTACACATGGGTTTGTTTCTCCAGGAGCAGTATTTGTGTTTGTGGGACTATGAATGTGTTGCTATGCAGTGATTGCCATAAAAGAGGTAATAAATAACTCTCATCACCTTTATCATGATCACAATTATGCCACAAAATCGACCACCCCTACTTCTTGCTGAAACATCCTCTCACTGTTAGAGCTGATTGGTTATAAGCTCAAAACTGATCAAGTGGACCGATCTGATCGGTCAACTTGCATTTGAAAGTATATTTCGCTATATTCTGCATTTCATAAACGAACAGAATAAAGTCTGTGTATCTAAAGCAAGAAGATCATTGTGCTGAAGCCCCTCTATGCCAACAAGAACACTTCATGAAAACAAGGAATGTCCCTTTCTGTGCCGTTTACAGAGAACTCCCAGTTTTTAAACTTAAACACATTACATAGACTTTGGCCTTTTTTTTGACATAGAACACGCATTTCATCCATTTTGCACCAAAATTTAAATTAGAAACATATAAGTCAATAAGTAACAACAAAACAAAACAGCATCTATTACACCTCTCTTCTACAGAACTGGACCATCCAAATGATGCGCTTCTGAATTCAGAAGAATGTAAAGCAAACACCTTAAGATCTGTGTATGTATTGCAAAGCGACTGGGAAAGAAAAAAACAAAAACTATTCAATGATAAAAAAATGTCAGGAACATTTTTTTTTTAAATCTCTAAATTACCAAACTTTATAAAGTAAGAACCCACACATATGGACCCCCGACTCATTTTTGAATGTCATATCAACTACTTCTGCAAGACCTCCCGTCGCCTCTGACGCATTTCCAAACTTCGCCTCATTCTCTCCCTCTCAGATGGTGAAATGTCTTTGTCTCCTGCAGACCAGAGACTGTAACACACTTCACTTCTCATGAGCCTGCAGAGGCTCCAGTGCGTCCCAAACTCAGCAGCTACCATCTTGATGAGAGCGAGCAAACATTCCCCCTATCCTCCGCTCTCTTCACTGGCCTCCCGTCCTCCTCACACCAGTGTGTGTGTGTGAGGACTCCTTCAACCAAAAAGCAAACTTCATCTGCATCCATGTTGTCAAGGAGTTAATCTTCACCCAAAACAAAAAAAAACAAAGCTCCTTAGAAATTTGTTGTTTTCACATCATTGCAAAATAAAAGAAATGGATACTGATGCTGAAAAAAATTTACATTTGCAAGAAATAAAGAGAGAACCTTTTCCATGATAAATGAATACATTTACTAAGACATTCTGTGACAGTGTAAAGTCAGAAATTTGTAGGAAAAAACAAACATTTTCCAAAATGTAAGTTGTAAGTCCGAGTCCATTTTCCTGCATTAGAACATCTTCCGGGTTCAGATCCAAAGCAGCCGTGTTACAGCTCCTTCCTCGCAGTCTCAGGAGTTCATTGCAGATCTTTTTCCAAGGCATTCATGGAGAAATCGTTGAAATCGTTTCCACTTTGGAAAATATCCAGATGCACCTCTCCTAAATTTACCACTTCAACTGAAAGGACTTGTGGGATTTTATTTGTCGCAACTGTCTGACTGTCTAACCTCTGTAAACTTGAGTTTTTTATTGCAAATTTCTGACTTTACAATTTCAGAGAATGTTACGTTTTAATACCGCAAATGTATGCACTTCATGCAGGAAATGATTACTCTTCATTCTTGCAAAGTTTTTAAAATCAGGGTTTTTTGTTTTTAACGTGAAATTCATGTTCATGAGGTTTTACCAGCAGAAATCTACTCCCCCCCCCTTTAATCTCTACAGCAGCCCATGGGTACAAGAAGATTTATCCCTAAGGGAAACAATTTACTACTGCTACTACAAAAACGAAAATATCACCAAGAAACCAAAAAAAGTCTAATTAGAACAGTAATCGCCACAGCTGTTGGGAGTGTACAAATCTACAATTACGGATGGTAAAATCATTTAACTGAATGGGACCTGAGATAAGGAAAGGCTTTTTGCTGCACCACAAAAACCAAAAGAAAACTAACCAGAACAAAATCTGAGTTTTTCTTGTTTTTTTTAACGACGTCACTTGGGTGAAGGAACTGAAGACAGGGAATATTGATTTAAATATGCAATTTAAACTCATTGGTTCATCAAAAAAACAAACAAAAGAAGCAAGTAAATCCAAAGAGCAGAGCTGTCAGCAAGAGCTTAAATCAGGGGTCTCAAACTCCAGTCCTCGAGGGCCACTGTCCTGCAGTTTTTAGATGTGCCACAGGTACAAAACGCTGGAATGAAATGGCTTAATGACCTCCTCCTTGTGTAGATCAGTTCTCCCAGCCTTGCTAATGACCTAATTATTCTATTCAGGTGTGGTGCAGCAGAGGCACATCTTAACGTTGCAGGACTGCGGCCCTTGAGGACTGGAGTTTGAGACCCCTGGCTTAAATGGTCAGGTACCAGATTTGACTAATAATTAAGTTTCTGCTCATTAGTGACATGGTATTACTAAAATATGAATAAAATGACCGTCTCTTGCATGTTTAATTGTCCAGCTTGCTACAATTGCCTTGTCCATCCAAAAAATTATTAATAATAATGTTTCCCCCCTATCAAGCAGTCAATAAAAATGCAAATATCTCAAACTAACACACACATAATTCTGAAGTGGAAAGAAAATCCTCATCTTCCAGTACGTTCCAACCCTGGCACACTGCTCTACACATTTTAGATCAATGATGCCCAAGTCCAATCCACAAGAGTTAATTTCATGCAACTTCTAACGAGCCATTCATCTGATTCAGGTGCGTTGAACTTGGGCACACCTGGCTTCAATTGATGTCTGATTAACAGGTTTTTGCTGAACTCCAATCACTTAAATATTATCAAGGAACGGCTCCCGGAGGCAATTGGCTGCACTAAATTTTATTTCGGAGAATCAAAGTAAAGGCGGCAAAAAAAGTTAAAAAAAAAACAACTTTGGTAACGTTTTTATTTGAAGGGGTGTGCATAAGACTGACATGACACTGTGATAAACATGACCTAACACCTGTCATGAACATGAAGGAGTCTTCATGAATGTTGTCCTGAAGTGTCATTCGATAAATAATGACACTTTTTAATGCAGAGTTGACACTTTTAGTTGAGTTTTAATGTAAGTTTTAATGCAACTTTGCATAAAAATGTAGTTATTTACCAAATAATGCTAAGTTGACATTTTTATGCACTTTTAATGTAACCTTTAATGCATATTTGCATTAATAGTGTCATTATTTACCAAAAGACACTTCATGACAATAGTCATAAACATTCATGAACACTCCTTCATGTTCATGACTGCTCTTATGTCAAGTTTATGACCGTGTCATGTCAGTCTGTTTTATTTTTACTACAGTAATTTTTATTTGTAAAAAATTTTGAAAAACCATGCATCCTTTTCTTTTCCACTTCAGGATTATCCACCACTTTTGTAAAACATGTGCAGAGTTTCCTGAGGCACGAATACTGTCGATCTTGAGGCGACAACAATTGGAGAACTGTTTGGAGAATCACATTAAAACTACTTTATATTGCAAAAAGGCGAGTTCGCCAACACACACACAATCAGATCGCTAAAACGGGAAGACTGTACATAAGAGTAGCAGAGCCGGTTCAAACCTTGGTTGCAGGATCCTTGAGTTCGTTGCTACTGTCCTGTAGGGATGAATGGAGATGACAGATGAGCTGGGAGGGGGTGGGAGGTAGGAGGAGGTTGTCAGACAGCAGTAGAAAGTCGGTAGAAGAGGAAGAGGAGGGGGGAGAGAGGCCGATCCAACAGCAAACTCCTCCCTTGATCTCTGACCTTCAGAAACTGAGGCTTTGACAAAGTTATTACATAGAGGAGAGTTCATAGACTCAACATCTGGAATGTCAACACTTAGAAAATAGATAAGATCTAATAGAAAAACCCTGAGCATGTGTAAAATATGGAGTAAGTCTTAACACTAAAGCATGTCTGCTATATCAGCGTAGCTGGTATAACAATACTTCTAAAGTGCAAGTGCTGTTAATAGTGGTCATATCTGTGACTGTGTGTGTGTGTGTGTGTGTGTGTGTGTGTGTGTGTGTGTGTGTAAGTGCAGGTGTGTGCCTGTGTGTGTGTTTGGAGTGCATCCCTATAGAGATAACTGCTGCTGTCACTTACAGTTCAGGAATGGATAAGACACATGGAGCCTATTTCTCTCGTAGAAGGATTAAATAAATGCCTATCACAAGCTGCCAGTGGCTGGGCCGAGGCTCCAGACGACTCAGGTCTCACCCACTCTCTCCCTCACACTCTCTTTGTAGGGGCTTTATTTTCCACAGCATTTCTGGTGGATTCGCAACATTCATTCTCTCGTCTTCCTCGGGGCGCTGGCGGCTCTCTCTTCCGCGTATGGCTTGCCAGGAGCGACGGATGCGAAGACGGCCAGAAGCTGTAGAGTCGAGTGTAGCGGCGCTGGCGGCGGGACCGACTGGGCGTGCTCGGTGCGATGCGAAGCTGGTGGTGTTGGTGGCATGGGCCGTCTCGAGAAGCGAAGAAGGAAGAGGGGCCGGCGGCTCGGACGTGGAGACTCTCTGGAGGCGCCGCCAGAGAGGTTTGCTGGACACCATCCGTCTTTGAGTGGGCTCCGGGGCGACACCGAGGTACTTTACATCGCGTTAAAGAAGGAAGAGCTCAGAAAAATGGAGGGAAAAAGCTCTTGGAGACTATTTCGACTGGTTGAATACGGCTCCTGGTCGGAGGAAAAAAACACTTTGCCTTTGGAGACTTCTTGACGGGGCGGGAATACTATATTTTTTTAAAAAGCACAAAAAAAAAAAAAACTCCACGGGAATATAGAAACGTGGTCAAAAGATTCTTCCGAAGGCACACCGACTGCTTTCACTTCTATGAAAATAGGCATTTTTTTTTCAATATGAAAATATATAATATACATAATATTCTCTTGACTAAGTCCTTCAGGATTTCTCCCAATAGTGGAACCTTTTCAGCTCAAGTCCATGGAATGGTTTCCAACTCCCATGTTGGAGAGTCGGGAGACTTCCAGATGCCGTGCCTGCGGTGCGACAACGCTCCCGGGATGATCTTCGGAGCTGCTGGAATGTGCAAGGCAGGGAATGCTCCAGCAGACAGAGAAGAAACGGGCACAGCCTTCCTCAGGCCATACTAACCTTAACAGATGAGGAGTGGGATGGGGACGAGTGACTGTCGAGCTTTCGTCTTTTGTGATCTGAAGACGAAAAAGCAGAAGTTGTTGATCTGGACGGCCAGCATCCATGATGAAAATACCCCACCACTTTATCTCTTTCTTTAACCGGGTTTCTGCAGGTTTCACCAACTCAAATTTAAGACTTGAGAGCATTATGAATGAAATTTCGATTTCTTTGGAGGACAAACATGTAACAGCTTCTTACCCCTCTCAGATTCGGCTGAATCGGATCTCGGATTTGGTGACTTGAGGGTTGCAGTCGCAGCATTCCTGTCTCCTTTCTCCTTGTTCTTGGATTCCTTGACGGCGTCTCTGCCTGGTTCCACTGGCTCCCCGTTTCCGGCTTTGGCCTTGTCGTCTTTGCCGCTCTTTTCGTCCAGCTTGACTTTCTCCCGGTCTGCTTTCGGGGTCTTCTCCTTACCCTCGCGCAGCAACCGCTCCTCCTTTCCCGCTCTTTCGTCTCTCTGCTTCTCCCTGCGGCTCTCTGCCTTCGTCGTCTCCGGTGTGCTTCCTGGCGTCTTTTCTTTCTTTTCTTTTTTTTCTTTCCCGCTCTTCTCTTTGTCATCTTTTACAGCTTTGGTGCTGCAAGCAGATCAAAGTTTTTTTTTTTTTTTACTTAACAAAATCACTCGCAAGCAGTTTTTCTAACACTAAAATAAAAATTGTTAAATAAAGACAAAACTTGATAAAGTTGAATCAGAGTTCCTGCATAATTTTTTATGTTAAAATTTCATCCTTTTTCAGAGTGGGATTTCTTGGGATTCTTTATGAGTTTTAATAGTACAAACAATACAATCAATTTAACCATAGATGGTTTTCTTGAGAGCTTAAAAATAAAATCTCTGATTTTTTTCATACCAAATCTGATTTCCAATTTTATTAATTTTTTTCCTGAAAAAAATAAAATTTAAAATGATGGAAAATATTTTCAAAAACTTTCTTTAGTTTCAATCACTCATTCTGGCAGCTCACCTGAAGTCAAAGTCTGAATAATTACAAACTGTGAAACAAGATTTTAGGCCTTGGGTGGGCTGACAAATAAAATCCCAAGAAGAGCATTGATGGAATAATAATAATAAAAAAAAAATCCAGATTTTTCATTAAATCTTCTTTTTAAAAAAATTTATTAATTGATTTATCACGCAGCCCTAGGTCAGATGTAAAAGATGAAATCTATCAAAAATACAGACATGGATGGATGGGTGTCTGGTAGTCAAACAAATGGATAATTGAAGATAGATGGTTGGGTGGATTAAGGCTGAATGGTGGCTGGATCAGAGACTTGGCTGGAAAAATTGATGCATGAAAATAAACAGATGGGAGAATGGATGATGGCTAACAGATGGATCACAGATAAACTGACGGCGAAGGAAAAGAGTGTGAGAAATGGATAGATCTTATCGCTGAACAGGGAGTAAAAATTTGCAAAAAATCCAAAGTATTTTGTCATCTTTCCACACTTACGCAAACCTGGAATATATTCTCCATACTTTTGAAGACTGAAAATGAACCCTGTTAAACATATTTAGTCAGGAATATGTTTACATGTCATATGTGAGGCAGGTTACCTGTTGAGAGCACCGTTTCCATTGCTGGTGGTCACTTTGGCTGCTGTGCTGTTGGCTTTGTTGACTGGTTTTGTGGTCCCCTGAGATTTATCCTTGACCCGGTCTGAGCAACACAGGGTCGCATAAATTAGAAATTCAACAAGCAGGCGGATTTACAATAGATAGAGTAATAAACAGTTATTAATTACTCACCCCCGTCTTCAAATCCCCCCTCCTCGGTCTTGCTGGTGTTGGCGGCGGGCTTGCCGGTGCTTCCAGGGCCGTTCTGCTGACTCGCCGGCGTGGCGCTGCGAGCTGGCTGGTCCTTGTGGTGGAACTCATTCTCAGGGACCATGTGCACCTTCTGGCTTTTCAACCGACCTGAATAACTGCAAGACGCACACGCAGTTTGCACAAAGGAACGAGAAACCCCAAAAACAGCTTCTGAATCTCACATAGAGAAAGTTACTTCTTCTTCTGGGCAGAAACATTCCTATTTACCAACACAGATGGATTGTCAGAGGTCTACTATCTGCAGAGCCAAAATAAGCTCCTCCGATTGCTTTGCGATTAAATAAAATATTACTATTTCATAACAAGAACACCAATTGGATTCAAATTCAGTCACAAAAAAATTTCTGAATTAGCCAAACGTCTCGCTAGAAGGTCAAATATTGAAAAATCCATTTTTGGGTGGGAAGTGGGCACAAAGCTGAAAATCTCACTTTTTCCTTCTGTAAATTCATCAATTATTGTTCTTTGTTCTGAATTAGAGGTTAGAAACTTGTGATTGATCCCTAAAAATGGATGAAATCAGTCATTTCTTCATTTTCTGAAGGATTCAAAGCTACAATGTCTATCAGTAACTAAGCAGTGGGAATGTGGATCCACAGAGAAGTCCCCTGTAATTAACCTTGAAGAGCTTTGGTCAAGCTCACACTGGTCAGAACTGCCCTCCTCTCCACATCAGACTGGATTCATTTTTAGTTGAATTCATTGCTGTCTAATATTAAAAACTTCCTTTTTTTAGACTGACTCACTGCTAAAGTAAAAAAAATTGCACGCAAGCTAGAAGAGGCCAAAATTTGAACTCAATTAAATTTCCTCAAACAGATATGATTTAAAATCTTATTTTTTAGAAATAATTCCGAAGTGAATCAATAAGCTATAATCCTGCCAGATAGTTGCAAAAGCTTCTCAAGAGACTTTGTGTATGTTTCTGTTTTATCTCAAAGCTTCAAGAAAAAGATGCTAACTAAAGGCTCCACATGGAGCACACAATGCTGTGTTACCCCATTGCTAAGGCATAGAGGTCTGGCCTCTTATCCTTCTCTTCAAGGCAGATCTTGTGGACCCGGCACTCCAGCGCTTGGCCCAGGTTCAGGACCTTTGGGTAGCAGGGTAAGATCTTGGTAAGAACGATCAGAATGTTCCGGATGTGGGTGTAATCTCCTGTTTCCAGGCAGTGGACTGAAGCCTAGACAAAAAAGAATCGATTAGAAATATTTATGAAAATGCGGCATCTTCTCTGACTGTTATCATCAAAAATCACAAAAAAAAACCCAAAACAGAGAATCATAAAAAGGCCAGCTCACTTTAGTCAGCATATAGTGCCATTTGTGGACCACATGCCGAAAGTTCTCATAATCCAGCTGATCCGCTTTGTTTCCTCCATCGAACCCTGCGGCTCGGAAGATTGTCAGGAAGCCTGGATAATTCACACACTCCTACAAATTGCGCAATAAGAAGAAACTTATCAAATACCCGCTGACAATATCTGACAAAATGTCAGTTATTGCGAATAAAATGTTGCAAATAAATGCAGAAATTTGGCAGAGCTGCGAACCTTCTCGTAGACGGCGCGGTTGCTATGCCACCGGGTCACCGTTTCCAACATGCAGCAGAGGAAGCGGCCGTAGCGGTGAGACTCGTTCTCTGTGCAGCTGGCCACCGTGTAAATGATGGCAGAGAAAACCTGCAAAACAATCCAGCACAGCTTTTAAAGGGATCCAACCTTTAGCTGTAACAATATAATCTGTGTGAGAAATGTTTATTTCAGATGTAAAAACAACGCAGTAGAAATAACGCAGGCTGTTTTTATAAATTTAAATAAAATATTGTCACGAGGATGTCGTCATGTTGTTTACACTGCAATGCATTCTGGGTAAATGAGATATGCTAGATCCGATCGCTCTAACTCTTTCCCTCTTTTTTTCACGTGGGAAGCGATGCAGACTTATCTCACTTGTTGTTTCTTACAATCAACAGCGACGTAATGTGGCATTGTCTGAATTTATAGCAAACACAATACAACAAGCAACTCGGGTAAAGTTAGCCTTCCTGTGTTTACCCTGTAGGTTCCAGTACAGAACAGAACAAACCGTGTCATCAACGGCGTTGAGCAGGTGGAAAAATGGCGACGTCCACCGGTGAAAAATATAACGAAAGGCAGAACGTTTTTGAGTTTTTATGCATCTCAAACAGCACTATTTTTAGTTGATAGGAAGGTTACAACATATTAATAATGTTTATCTAATTGTGGACAACTTCTCTCAATTTTGTGATGTTTCTGGTGAAATTGTGACCATTTCCTGCTAATATTATGACTATGTTCGCATAACAAAAATTCTCATAGCCTGATACTTTGATACTGATACAACTTACAGAAGGGATGATTGAAATAAAAGACAGGGAAAAAATAATTCAGAAACAATATCAAGTAAAAAAAATTTTTGTTAATTTTTTTTTATCCAGGGGGAAAAGATTTCAGAAACAAAATCAAGTAAAAAAAAATTTTTTTTAAATCACTTAAATTCAGAAATTGCATCTTGTATGAGAAACAAATCTTAAATAAAATGTTATTTTTAAGCCACATTACCCACTCCAAGAGTCTAGGTGTCCTTAGTAACCAAAACGCTCATTATAACCAATAAAAAATAAATCAAAATCGATGAAGTTCTGCTTGAGGAAACCCCGCAAGGTTAGTATTGAAATATTCTCACAGGTTTCCTGAATCTCTTACCCTGTCGTAGCAGAGGAGAGTGCAGAAGTTCGGGGTTTTCTGCTGGTGGACGAGCTCGACGAAGCGGGCGCAGTACACGGCGTCGATGGAGGAGAAGATGCAGCGAGGGAACAGGCACAGCTGCAGGAACTTCGTTATGGTCTCGTTCTTTGTGGATTCTGCCATGAAATTTTTAGAGTCGCATGAGATCGCAGAGCAAGATGAACACGAGACTTCATGAAAACTTCAACATTTATGGTTAAATCATCCTTTGTCTGCAGAGACTGAAGACTGAATGACGTGTGCTTAATGATACTTACTGGTTAACAACCAGCTGTCTTTTTCCAGCTTGAGACGGTGCAGAACTCTTTGGACATGCTCCATTTGTTTCTTTTCTTCCTCCTGTAACTTTTCTTGCAGGGCTGTGCAACGTTCCTTCTCCTTCTTCTTCTTATTTAAAGGCTTAAAATAAATGTAAAAAAAACCTGTCAGAACAGCTCTTTATCTTCTACTACTCTGATTTCTGTTTGTCAATTAAACAGGCACACATTCCAGTTAAACAAATACTTACTATCTCAGAGTTCTCCTCGATGGCCTTGATCTGGACCCTTAGCTTGTTTACCTCCCGCTCATACGCAGCATGCGGCACGGCCAAGTCATACATGGTGAGCGACCAGAAGGTGGCGTAGAACTGAGGCCGCAGATCGTCCCAGACTCTGGCCGGATGGAGCGACATCACAGCCTCGTGCACCGGCATCATCACCTGTTCGCAAGCCGCCACGTACTTGGTGACCTTCTGCTGCTGTCGGTTGCCTTTTTCAGCCTTCTTTAGCTCCTCGTATTTTGACTGCGGTTTTAGAAAATAAAATAATTTGAATCGATTATCCAAGATTAGGTCTCACAATAGGTGATAAGAGCAAGTTTAATGGTCTGAGGAGCAAATGGGAATCCACTAACCAAGATCTGATGTGCGTACATGGGGCGCGACAAGAAGAAAGCGGCATCATGCGGGGTGTGAAACTGGTTACAAAGGACGTCGATGGAGGGAACTCGCTTTATATAATCCTCTGTGCTGAGATTGGAGGCTAGAAAACCACCAAACTGCACCAGTGTGTCGTGACACTGAAACAAAAAAAACAGAAAAGTTTCTTCAGGGTGAATATTTTCACAGTTTGGAAACTCAAAGGTATTTAAAAATAGACTATTGAGAAGGTGCAAACCTGGTCATAAAGGTGCCCCACGAGTTTTAGATGCTTCTCTCCTCCCTCCAGGAAAACGACTCCATTTCGTTGTTGGGCCATGAGTAAACACAGCGGCAGCGCTAGTTCGTGGTCAAGCAGAGCATCCTTCAGGCGCTGAGAAGATTTCTTTGTGTTCCTGATCTGGCCGAAGTAGCCGCCCTGTGAACACGGTCATATTTATGAATACCGACATCACTGCAGGGCAAACACACCCCATACACACAGATGACATTATAGACTTTTGTACCTCAGCTTTCAGCTGCTCTCCTCCCGTCATGGCCTCCAACTGCTCTGAAGTCATTTCGTCTGTGATCTCAATGCCAGCCATTTTCTGCACCACCTCCTTCAGAATCAGCAAGTCAAAACTGCGACAACAAAAAGCCACTTGAGAGAAACATGGACAGCAGCTAGATAGTCTTCTAAATTAACAATTTTATGTAATTACAAGAATGTGCATTTCGTGTTGTTTAACAAAATAAATAATGCATTGCAAGTCGAATTAATAAACAAGTGACCCTTTGCAATGCCTAGCATTAGCATATATCACAAATGTTTACGTTAGAAAGCTTCTCATACGCTGTAAAGTTACTATCACACACTTCAATACATCACTGAATGCATCATGGTAAAATGCTGAAAAAGGCAGCACATTGCTATATAGACACATTAGGTTTTTCGGACCTTTTTCCCGCCTTCAGCTGGTTGGTAACATACTGCAGAAGGCCGGCCAATTCAATCGGGTATTTTCTGAACACGGCTCCACACAGACTTGCCAAACCTTGAATAACAAAAACACAGAGATGTGACTCATATACTCAATCTCTGCATTTTCATGCAAATTCTGAGAGAGAAAACACCAACTCTGGAGCCACAAGGAGAGTGTAGTGTCGTCATGCTTCATCTTCTCCTTCTCGGGATTGGCCAGAGCTTCGATGATGCAATCTGAGGTCAGAGTTCAGAGGAACAACACAGAAACACGGCTCTTTTTTTCTTTTAAGACGTCAACAGAAACATTTACGAGCAGAAAGTGCAGGATACAGGCCAGGACGTCATAGTTGAGAGATGTGAGGTATTTCAATGAGTCCACCACCGGAACAATGAGGTTGTCGTACCACTGGATCTGAGACAACATCTGATAGACAAGAAGACGGTGGAGGAGATTTAGTGTGCATGAACTGATAACAGCTGCTATTTTTAAAGCAGAGCTAAACAAAAATGCTATTTGTAAAAGTAAATGCGCAGACACTAAAAATCAAACCCTCAAGCTACTCCTAATGGCATACAATTTATAACATCCCATAATTTTATACAATTTCAATTCCAGAGGTGTTAAAAACAAAAAAATATAGTAAATGAGACATTGTACTACAAAACCAGTTGAAATGATTTTAAATATTTTGTACATGGAGTTTTCCAAACTAGTTTTTATTTTGACTAATGAAAGCATGATTTGCAGACAGGCACAAATTGGCAGATCTGGAAAACTGCCACACCATAAACAACAACAAAGATAACAACCCACATGAAGCAAGCATGCTGTGTTACATGATAAAAACTACTTTAAAATAAATGTAATATTTGTGTGTCTTTTCAGAGTTTATCCAAACAATTCAGAGTAAAATAATTGCAGCCGACTATACTAACGTAATCGAAGAGGATGGTGGGGTTGCTATGGCTCAGTTTGCCAATCTGTCGTCCAGACTGTTTTATGTTCTCTTTGGTCAAGCGCCTGGGGAAGAGGGGGGGAAAAAACAAATAAAAACAAGAAATAAAGTGATTTCAGCAATAATATACAGTCAAATGTGTGACACTTATGACAGGCAAAAAAACACTGAGAAAACAGATAAATCTCAGCCAATTAGGATGTGTGTTCAGATGATGATTGCCAGATTTAAAGTATCTTTTGAACCAAACAACCTATAAGCAGACATTTAACACACTTTTCATTAAGCCTACATTTCAGTATAATTTTTTTTGTTGCAGGCAGAAAACAATAAGAAAAGTAATGACTTAAAAACATCAGTTTGTGTACTTATATGCTTCATTTAGTCAATTGAGTCACTGAAATAAATAAGCTTTGATATAATATTCTAATTAATCGAGCTTGGCAAGTAATTATGCAGCATTAACAAAATACATACTTCGGAACCTCACACATCACTCCAGTTAAAGTTACCTATAAACCAAATAAACTTTAATCTCATATTATTGTGGGTAGACGGTAATGCATAGAAACTAAAATGATACAATTAGCTTAATGTTGCTGTTCTTCAGTTTCGATATAAATACTTAACATGAACATTGAAGTACATCTCCACCCAAAATGAAGAAAAGAAAAAGAAATAACACTAGAGATTTAAAATATTAAGATTGAGTTCCAGAAACGTATACATTTTAGACAACAACTCACACGTTGTTATTAGTGAATTACTAACTTTATATTTTGGATGGAGAAAAAAAACGGACAGAAATTAATCTTCTTACTTCATAATGTATTTGGCCCTTTCCACGGTCTGGGCTTTTACTTTAACCAACAATGGATGGCCGGAGTAGGTCTCATTCTTCCACTGCCCATAAAGCCGGTACCTTATTGTACAAACACAAAGAGAAGAGACACTTACAGGAAGTTGGTAAATAACAATAATAAAGCACTGACAGGAATCGCCAGAACAATCCACCAACTTCAAGATCTGGAAGGATATATTTTTTAAAAATTATTGCAACATAAAGCAAGTAATTAATAATATTAATATCAGGTTGAATTCCTACTTTGTTTACTTGTGAAACTTTTTAATATTTCATCAAAAGTTGGTGCATTTTGGCTGCATTTTATCTGATACACCCAGAGTAGACAATTACGAAATGGAAGAAAATTCCATTTTCAAAGCAATATGCTCTTGAATTCATTCCTTTTCTCTGGAACCCGTACAAAAAAAACAAAATCTAATTTTAAAATTCAACAGAAGTTGCCTTTACATTTCAGCAAACGGATTATCAGAGGGGATCCAGATATAAAACAAGATGCTGAGCTTTAACATCTCACAGAGCTCTGTTCAATGTTTCAAGGTCTTTACCTGTGCTGGTAGGGAAAGAGCTTAAACAGGCCCCATAGTTCCTCAGACATGCAGGCGTTGCACTCCATTAAAGAGAGAGAGGGCAGCAACACCTGATCTGCGATGCTCAGGAAGCAGCTCAACAATATCTCCTGAAATAAATACACATTCAGTGTTAATAGGGTTTATGTGCACTGAGCTTAGGTGGACCGTTTCATGACGAGTTGTCTTTCAGAGGATTTTTAGTCCGTCACTAACCATCTTATCTTTCACTTCAGGTCTACCGTCAGATTGATACTGTGAAACGAAAACATAGAAAATGGGTCAAAAGGACACCATCACATAGGTGCGGTAATACACAAGGAAGCGGCTTTACCTCTTTCATGAAGGACTTGCCCAATCGTACTATCTTAGCAAAGAGGATGGGGTCATGGGAGAGGTGAGGGCCCAGGTAGCAGAGCATGCTGAACGTATCTTTCCGTAGATCCTCGAAGCTCTCGGTGGGCTGAGGAGCCCGCTTGTTCTTCAGCGGTTGCAGCGCACAGCCCTTTGCTCCTTTTGGAACGCCAGCTCTTTAACGAACACAGCATGATGTCAGGTTTTACTGGCGTCAAAGCTCTCAAATTCATAGTTTTTGTCTGGCTGTTGTGGGAAAACACTGGACAATCTGTGCGACATGATAATAAGTACCTTCTGTAAAGAGGCTCCACGGTCAGGTGTACAAGTTGGCAAAGCGCCAGCGCAATGGCCTTGTGAGAAGTAGCGTAAAAAGACGGCATCTGGTCCATGATACTCTGGGCGTGGTGCCAGTCTCCGATCCTGAGTAGAGCCTCCAAAAGACCGAGCTTCTGGTTGTCAGGTGGCTTTAGGAATTGGAAAGAATGGTAATTCAAATAATTAAGATAAATTAAAGCTAAATAATGAGCACATTAGTTACGAAGCTTAGCACAGAAGGGGCCACACTGCAGTGATGTATTATTCAAACTGTTCCAATTGATCATTTCTAATGAAGATATTGAGAACGAAGTAGGATGGAGTAGAACCTGACTGAGAGAGTCTCCCTAAAACAGGCAACGAACATGAGAGTTATTCACCTTCTCGTTCTTTTCTTCTTCCTTTTCTTTCTCCTTCTCCTTGTCTTCACTTTTCTCCGAGGGAAGCACGACCGTCACCAGCTTGCGAGCGATCTGCTTGGCCTCTGAAATCTCCCGTTTGTGTTCTTCTACAATGGTGGCATCTACTGGCATAAGCTGGAATAGGAGAACACAGAAATAATTTTAAAGAGGTGTATTAAAAAAAAAAAACTTAAAGCAAAGGCGTGCCTCTTTAACTATTCAAGGTCGCATTTGCTTAACACATTAGAAATGTCCAGTAAGGGACCAAAAAACCAGTGAAGAAATGTCAATGTTTTAGAATATGAGTTGCAGTTCTTCTCCTTACATGAACATAGAGATCCTCCAGCTCTATCAGCTTGTGGTTCAGGAGAGCAGCAGCAATGTGGTAAAGTGATTTTGGAGTTTCCTCGTTAGGTTCCTGGACAAGAATTACACGATATGCCAGTACATTATTTATAAAAAACATGCAAAACAATCCGTTTTTAAATCTGGTTGTTTTATTTCATCCAAGCTGAGGAGAATCTTTCAGGGTTCCTGCTTTAAAATACAGGAAAATCACAATATATTTTAATAGATTTTGTTTACCTCTGTTAATACTGATGACAATCAGAATCTATGTAACTGTTTTTGAGAAAATTATTACAAAAGGCCCGAAAATTTTAATTCTTTTCACATAGTCATGGAGAAGACTGTAGAGTTGTCTTGCCAAAAGCAATGCACACCCTCCACATGTAGAATAAACGCCACAAAACGTTACAGCTCAAGAGGCTTCCATAGACTGATGTATCCAAACATGATAATGGAAAGTTCAGTGGCTGTATTGTAGCCAGCTTTTGCAAAAGGATTAGTTGTAAGCTATAACCAAAATTAATAGAAACATTTGAAATGTGTGACTTTTGTGTAATGAAGCAATACAAAAGGTGAACATTTTTGAATAGAATTACTGAAATAAAATATTTTTTCAATGATATTCAGCTTTCAATTCACTAAGATATAAATTGCAGGGTTACAACACCAAAACCCTGGACTTCCCGCTCACTCACCTGGTAGAACTTGAACTTAAAGCCCAGTATATGGCAGAGGGTGATTGGCTCACACATGTAGGACTTGATGAGGGACAGAAAGAACTCATCTTGTTCAGACCGGCTCTCATACACCTCCAAGATGATGTCCAGAACCCGATTAGGGTCCAAATTGAAGCAGCCTACGGTGAAAACAAAGAGATGGAAGAAGAAGACAATCAGAGATTGCGGTAACACTTTATTTGACGCGTTGTGAATAAGACTGTCATGACACCTTCATAAACATGACATAACACCTGTCATAAACATGAGTAAGTCTTCATGAATATTTATGACACCTTCATAAACATGACATAACACCTGTCATAAACATGAGTAAGTCTTCATGAATATTTATGACTGTTGTCATAAAGTGTCATTCAGTTTAAACTTTAAAAATGATGTAGCTTTATGTTATTAAAGCTAAAGTTTAATCAGTAATACTTTTATTACAAATTTATGTCAGATCATGATTTTTTTTGGTTAATGTCAAGTTGTCATAACAAAGACATTTTGAATAATGTCAAGTTTGTAGTAAAAGTGTCATAATTTACCGAATGACACTTTATGACAACAGTCATAAATATTCATGAAGACTTACTCATGTTCATGAGTTTAGCTGTTATGTCATGTTTATGACGGTATCATGACAGTCTTATTCACAACCCGTCAAATAAAGTGTTACCGAGATTGCTTTGAACGACATTTCGAAAACTATCCACATTTGAAAACTTGTCGATTGATACAGCTGTAATCGATGGTGAGTATAGCGGTACGATCAATCATTATTGATAATCCGGCAAGTAGCAGCTCACATTGAAATAATGTTATAAATGTTTAATGAAACAGCTTAAGGTAGTTCAACCTTAGTACCTATGAGGGACTTTATGCTCTCCAGGACGAGGTGGCTGGTGATATTGCCGGAAAGGTCTTGACCGAGTTCTGTGATCAGTTTGGCGTAGCCCTCGTTCTCTTCCCTTAGCAAGTTAAACTTCTGCTGTTTGTAACTGAAGAGAAAGAAAAGTTGGGAAAAAATAAAGTAAAGTGCTGGATATGCATCATGCAAAACAAGAGGCGGACGGCTCTTACTTACAATAGCTTAGTCTTGATTTTTACAATCTTTTGATTAAACTGATGAGCTTGTTTTATCAATCCAAGAGATTCCAAGGTCTCTGGGTCGAGTCGTTCTTTCAGGATGGCCTCCGGTACAAAAGACTGACATAATAAAACACAGGATGGAAGTCGGAAAGGTAAATACTAGATGACAAATACTGAAGTACCAACAATACCAGTAAATAATGCCTCACATAAATGACCAATTTTTTGTATAAGCCATCTTTTAATGGAAAAAAATAACCAGAAGAGCAGGAATGTTTCAGCTGCTACACTGAGAAAATTGACTTGTATTAACAACCCAGTTCATCTCAAAGCAAGCTATGAGAGAAGCTCTGAGACACATGCATAAATATATAGTTTCAGTCACTAAAAAAAGCTAAACCAAAATCAAATGTTGGTAAAAGCGCTTACCAAACAGGCTCCCACTAAATGAGTGTAATGGTCCCGCTTGTTCTTTTCTTCTAGTGCACCAGTTTCTAAATCTGATGTAAAAGAACGTGGTGGCAAGGGAAGAGAGCATGATAAAGATATCAATCTCTGTTTTATTAAATTGAATAACTATTATTTCAAACTGTATAGTATACCTAATATACAGAACACATCTGCTAAAATTGATGGCAAATCATCTCTGAGTTCCTGAAAAACAAAACAAAGGCACGTTAAGATGAGTACAACAAAGCAATGACTCATTAAAGCAAACTGTATTGTGGATTTATTTTTATTGCAAAACGTATTAAAAACTTTAGCATAGCTTTGGTTGATCAATTACATTTTACTGAAGGGCAAAAGGAACATAAAGTCATTACGTTCCTGATTTTAAAAAAGCAATAATTCACAAAAATGTTGCAACTGAACAGTAGCAAAAGACTGTTTTGTTATTTCTGCTCTGCTTTATGGAGGCGGAGGGTTTGCATGAAAAAGAGGACATATTCCTACCATCATTTCCCCGAGGACAGCGGAAACGAGATCAATTTTCAGGTTACCCTGGACAACCTGCGAGCAGACCTCATAAAGAGCGGCCTGTATGTCTAAAGAGACAAAACACAACATGTCCAACTTCAGAGAACACATGAGAAAGCACAAGGTCCAAATGATCAGAAACAGAAGAGTGGAAGTGTTTTTAGGTTGGAATAACAGATTTTATCTGAGCATCATTGCTATCAGGTTTTCTAATGTCAGCTTAAGATTTTAACAGGGACTGTGCAATATTCAGAAAATGTACAAATGACTGATAAATATCATAAAAGTTTCTTTATGCAGCCAGACTCACATCAACAAGGAAATTATTATCCAACTTACCTTTAGTTTCATTCCCATGATCAGTTTTCTCTGTTAGCTCTTTGCAGAGTTGCACACTGGAATGTAAAATAGACAAACTGAGATTAATTCATCCAACAAAACATGACAAAGAATAGTTTTTTACAGCTTAATCAAGAAATGGCCAACAAAATCAATTTAACAGAACATATTTCCATACAAGTTTCAGTTTCTTAGGCCAAACACTAACCAAAACAGAGTGCACTTGATTACGTCTCTGATAGATAACGACCGTATGCGCCTCATAGTTGTTGAAAACAAGTTGCACAGTAAAAAAGAACTCTACAGCCAGACAACAACCCACAAACAAGAAAGAAAGCTTTTGGCGATTTTCACACGGAGCTGCAAAATGTATCTAATCTCAACAGTTATTGCAAAATCAGTGTGGGAAATCGCAAAGGACTGCTTGGGTGAAATATTTGGTACGATTTTTAAAAATTACTCATTCATCCTCTGCATGTTAATAATATATTTGGCCAGTTGGATGGAGTCTAACTCTGCACCGATTGCAGTTTTCTGGCTGATCTTTAATCTTTAAAAAGCCAAATCTGCCGATTTTGGTCAATACCGATTATTTGTCTGTAAAGTCGCTAAATCTAGCAGCGGTTGCCAACAGTGCGGTGACGACTGTTAACTGCAAATGTGCAGACATGACCTGGTGTCCAATGAAGAAAAGGCCTTCTGGAGTGTTTTTAGACACAGAAGGCAGCTAAAAACAAATGCAAATCATTATTGGCTTTGAAACAAAAAATAATTATTATTATTTTCATGGCACCTACGGATCTTTGAGAGCAGGAAAAAAATTTACACGTTTCCCCCATCAAATCAAGTGTGACAGCAGTTTTGAACAACTTCACAATTGTTCAAAATTATGATAATAAAAAGCAAAATAACTACAAACTGGACATGAGCGATCTTAATTCTAATCATGATATTTTGCATAATTTATTGCAGAAAAAAATCAAAGTAAAAAGTTAAAACAAAAAGTAATTTTAACTGTAACCAAAAGGAGCATTCTGCAATGGGACATTTCATATTCAACCGAGGAATCATACACGCTTTGACAGACGCAGATTTAAAGCAACTTTTTCCCCCATAATCTGCTTATAAGTATATGAGGGTAAGATCTGACAAAGGGGTGAATTGCTAGTAATGTGGACTTGTCTCTTAAAACTATTCAATTTAAACAAGGGCGCAATGGCTACATAAATAGTGCTTAAATCTAATACTTAATTGTGGCTACAGTTCATCTCTCAATAAAAATATATTGTTCACAATCACTTTTAACTTCCATTTGTTTGCTGCAGGGCATTCCAGATTTAATATTATGGTTTAGAGAAACATTAAAAGCGAAACATAGAAAATGGAAACTTCCTCGCTTCATTTGCCACCTGCTGCTGAAGTAACATTCTGAATGTCTTCACCAAATGTCTCACTAATCAAACACACATTAATGTAACGGTGGTTTAACTGAGGAGAATTATTCAAATGTGATTTGCATGTTTGAATGATGTAAAGCAATTTTGTGTGAATACATTGTCAGCCACATACACAAGCTCGTAGCATAGGAGTTTTAGCTTTAGCACAACTGCAGGCCTTCCTCAGATATGCGAGGCCTAAGGTTACTAACTGCTGCTGTAGCTGTGTGTAACAGCACATTTATGACGTATATAATAGATGGATCTATTAAAAATCTGGTAAATCTTCACTCATACCAAGCCGTCTCTAGTTTGAAATCATCCCTCTGTCCCAAATTTAAAAGCCTAATCGTTCACGGGGTATGGACGATCCAAAGGTAACTGTTTGAATACTGTAAAGTTGATGCTTGTTGTTGATATTCCGTCGGTGGAAACCAAGAATTAGAATTTTACACTAGCTCCCATTGCTAATTTGTTATTTCTTAAAATGCATCTAATATCAGATGCTAATAATAAAAAAAACGACTGAGTGTCAAAACAAAATGCTATCGCCTTCTTAACACCGTCTCTGTATCTCCTCAACGAGTCATTATATTGAAAAGATTGGGTGGGCAATATTAATAATAAATCATCATTTCGATTTCAGAAAATTGATAAAAGCGAAGAAAATTAAATAAAGCGCCTGAAACCGCCAATAACGAAGCTAACATTACTGCTAACTAGCCGTAGCATCAAGCTCCGTTGTTTCCCTCCACACGATTTATTAGTTTTTATATTATAAAAGATTGCCTCCAAAGTTTTGTTTTCTACTGGCTGTTTATCACTCGTCTGTAGGACGTCAATGGGACACAATCCCCCGAAGTTGGCACTATTTTTCACTTTATTTACAAACTAGGGATCAGATAAATTTAGCACTAGACTTAGCTAGGTGGATTTTAACTAGCTTGGTGCGTGTTTACAATTTTAGCTAGTCTCTTAGCGAGCAGATGTGTTTAGCATGCTAGAATACGTCGAGTTCAAAATGTTGTAAAATTGAGTCAGATTATTATATTTTATATTCAAGTTACTTATAATATGTACATTCAACATTTCCTTACGGCGATGCAAGTTAGGCCACTTAAACTGTTTGCTAACGTTACTCCTCGATTGCTACAGCTAGCATATTTCAAACACTGGCCCGCAGGGCGTTTTAGTGCTAGCTCTCACATTTTTTTGTTTTGTTTTACGGAAACTATATAACCCCCTCTATTTTGAGGAGATTTATTGACGCTCAAATGTACTCACAATTCGTGTTTTCCTGATTTTTCCCAGTTTTTGATCCATTCACCGGGGAGAATAAGTGTCGCCATCTTCCATACACACTGTCCGGATGTCTAGTTAAGCATCATGGAACACACTGCAGGGTCAAATGTAGCGGTTAGCCGCCGATGCTAGCTCGCTGTTGCATGGTGGGACTGAGAGAAGTGTCAGCACAAAATACAATGGTCAACAGTGGTGTCTTTTACTTTAAGTAGTAGGTGAGAGAAGCGTTCATTTTTAAGTTTACCAATCCAAAATTACTGTTAATTTGGGCTGCTATCTTGGCGTAGATATAGATTAATATAGACATATGGCAAAGAAGTGTTAATATTTATGACCTTTACAATAGTTAATTGAAATAAAAAAATACAGGTCTAGTGAGAAAATGTACAATGTGTCTGAATTATATGACAGAATATTGCATATTGTAAATTGTGGTATGCAAACTTTGCATCTGCCTCTGCTGGAATGAGAGGCCCAAATAGTATCAAATTCAGATTTACAGATCAACCAGTCCTATAAAAATACATTGATTGAAAGTTTGTAAATAGACAAGTGCCAATTCATATATTTCTGCTGTTTATATTTGCTCTGGGGTCACATTTCATGCAGTGTAACGGTTTGTAAGTAGATAATAAAGTTTCGCCTTGTAAGCAAAGCAGGACACTTCCTCCCCACCTCTATATCTTACAATAATAGGGCTTTTTCTTTGTACTATGAATTTGGATTTTCCTAGATCCCAGTTAGAAATGCGAAATGAAGGCTTTTTGAATTCAGAATTCTGACTATGACTGTGAGTATTAAAGTGGTCAGGGTTTCCCCCAGTGTATAATAAGCCTGGCGGGCCACCAGACTTTACTTGTCAGGCTAAACATTGCTTATTTATTCAAGTGTTTTTTTTAAATGTTTGCATTTTAAAAAAAAGGTTTTATAGTTGGTATTCAGATATTAATCTTCAAATCTTTCAATAACACACAATTATCAATTGATATTTTCAAATTTTTTGTCAACTTTAAACATTTTTAACTCAAAAACATGACGGGCCACTGGATGAATGACTGCCCTGGCGCCCAACCACCAGGCTTAACACGTTTTCTTGGGGAAATCTTGGTGGTTCTGAACTGTGCAATTGAAAAATTTGCAGGAATAAGCTGCTAAGTATATTAGCACTTCTACCGGTTTTGTTCTCAACCAGTGCCACGTATAGTGCTGTACAATCTTAATTTGTAAACAGGCTCCTTTAGAGAAATTTGTTATCACCTTGCCTTGCAAATTACACTGATTATCCAAATTACAACTAGAAGAAGCTTCACTTAGATTTGAATTAACTCCCACATCCCAGCTCCAACATCCAAGACAAATCGCCTGGATTGTAATTTTGATGGAAAATAAATTTTTACCATTTGACAACTAAATAAAAATGTCTCAAAATAGGACAGTTTCCAGACTTGCATCACAATCATCATCACACAGTTTTAAAGGATTTATTTGGTTGTGTTACATCTCCAAACATAAATACAAATATTAAAAGATGCAATGGGCACTTTGTAAATAGAACCTCCTCCCACAAATTTAATATATGCAAATATTTAAATATGTATAAACATACAGATGTATTCAGATGTTCAGCAGTTCAATGCAAAACCTAAACGACATAAAATGAAATGCTTTAAATAGAGGGTGTACCATTCCTATTTCCCCAATATGAATACTTATTGTATATGACCAAGATATCCGTCTTCAGTTCAGAGAAATTAGGGATTTGCGTCTAGCTACAATATGCGTATATATTGTCATCTATAAAGGTAGAATTTGCCAGCCAGGCCAGTACAGAAAAAAAAGAATTAGCACAACAACCCACTGAACAACAAACAAAACAACTGTGAATGCATACTTAAAAAATTAGTGGGTTAGTGTCGGAGTAACATTGTTTTACTTTAACCGCTACATAAAATTTCACACGAGGAAAGTGCACATATAAACGCACACACTCACAATATATTACACCTTTGTAATTGTACAATTTACAATCCAGACACTATCATAGCTTACTAAAGTATTCTGATCCTTAGTAATTGAGCATAATTTCTTAATATCAACAGTGAAAAACCAAAATGTATAAAAATCCTCTGCACAACTGTATACTGGAATTAAAAAAATAACAAACACCACCCAACTTTCTTATGCATTTTTTGTATTCTTGTTTTTTTAACAAAAATGTAAATATATGGCATGAGTAATAGTAGATATTAGTTACTGTACAATGTAAAAACAGGCTATAGGAAAGATTAAATGTTACGGTGGGTCAAGATTTCATTGATGGAACTGTGAAGGTTTCCAATTCTAAAAAACATTTCTAGAATCAACCATCCATTTGATTTAGAACTACATTTAAGTAATACATACCTTTTGCACGCATTCATTATAGAGAGAAGAAAAAAAAACAGAACCAACTGGCCATATCTATAGTAACACCATTCTATTTCAATTAAAAAAGATTACTTATGATTCTAGGTGAAATAGCATGATTATAAACCATTAATTTACACTTGATTGTCAATACAAAATATCTATAAATCAAAGTTATCTATAGGGTATAAAAGCAGAACACTTTCCTTAAAAATACCATCACAAAGAAATCTGGAAACGTATTCCACGTGTGGCAAGGCCTTTGAACAGTATGACAAGCTAGTTCACGTTATAATTTACTGCGTACAGATCTGAATATATGGCTACATGCCATGCCAAAATCTACAGTTCACCAGTACAAGAAGTGAACACAATAGCACTAACTGCATTATTTCATTTCGTGGCCGTGTAAGTCCTGTCATCCTGAAACTACTCTATGTTCATATATTTGGCAAGTTTGTCTTTAGATTAACCTGGAATCAATCCTGTAAGTAACAGCTATAAGAAAGATGAGACGCCCTGTCTTTAAAAAAAATCTGTTCTTATTAAAGTCTCTCAGACAATCACTGAACACCAAAATCATGAGAATAGTAGTTTTCATCCAGAAATCTGTCTAATGTTAATGAAATTGTGTTCACCTCTCCTGATTGTTGGCCACTTTGTATTTACATTAGACAACTCTTTATATACCAAATGCAAGAAAAGGGAAAATGATAAACATTAAACGTCTGAAATTAAGCCTGCACACACCGACCACATGTACCCCCCTCTAAAGGTTTCTTCTAGAGATCAGGTACTGAAACAGAATCGTGTTTCTCTGCAGCCTGACCAACAATAGTGTTTGAAAACAGCAGGATGATTTAACACAAGGCTCTCCCTCCAAGTCTTTAAGTGTTAAAGAGGCAAATACTGGAGTCTCAAAAGACCATTGTAATAGTTCATTTCAACCTTTTCCTTTCAAAGATTTCACAGAGAACGGTCATTTCTTCTTCCAAGAAGAGGATTTTCATGATGCATTGTCTTTGATCCAGTTCGTGTTAGAACATTGAAACATTAAGAACCTAAAAACAGACAAAGGTAGAGTTAGACTTAATTATAGTAAAAGAAACAACAGTTTCATTTTGGTATTTAAGTATGTGGGTGGGTGCATGAACATCGTAAACAAAAATTTAACTGGTTAGTTTACGTTTGTTTATTTCCCAGCTAAAAACTATTCTGCAGCACATGCATCAGAACTTAGACACACCACATATATGAAACGGTGACAAAATTGCTTTGCTTGATGTTTTACGCAACTGCTACTCAAATCTCGCAGCAATGCACCAATAATATTAGTTAATCTCAAAATGCAACAGGAGAGCAATCAGATTCAATGAGTCAATAAAAGCATATTTAATGGATCATTCAAAATAAATGTACTACTGTACAAGCATAATACAGAAATTATTCTTACCGAATTATCCATAATGGAAGACGGATCAAAGTAATCTGGCTTTAGTTCATTTCTTTCTCTTCGATTCTTAGATGCAGGCTGAGAAGCAACAGCTCAGTTAGAAAACAAATCTCAACGTACAAGAAACTGGGGACAGAAATGCTGTTTTAGCTGAACACTATGCTGCTCAAAAAAATCAGCTAAGTTGCATCAACATTTTACAAATTACCAAATCGATCTCCATCGTATTAAAATCCATGCCCTCATTGATATCTTCCAAGCGATCCTCTGATGACATCATCACGTCCTCCACTATCGGTTCCTCATCATCCTCCATTAATCCGGATCCTCGGCGACTGTGGAAAACACAAACGAAATCAGCAATGAGATTTAGCCTGGTTTTTTTTTGTCACAGAGAAAGAGAAAAAAGGTCTCCAAAAGCAAGAGCTGGCTCACATTGCTTGCTGCGTGTGGTTCCTCATCTTAGCGTAGTGCATGCTAATCCGCTCCTGGTGCTGACGGGCTTCAGCCTGTTGCCTCTGCGTCAGCATCCAGGTCACCTGGGTGCTAGGAGACAAGGTTTGGTAAATATTATTTCATTCATAAGTTATTTCAAACAATTCAAGAAGTACAGCACACTCCAATAAAAAAAAAAAAAAACAGCTGCAGGTCTTAATCAAAACCTGCAGCTGTTTTTGTGCAAGTACAAAACTTAAAGAGAAGTTTTGTACTTGTAATCTATGGCAGCCTGGTGTTGGTGATGAGGCAGCGGTTGAGGAGGGAGCGCTTGATGAAGGTGCTGCTCTGCTGGCATGGAGAACGTGGTGGCATAGCCGTCCTCCGGCCTCATCCTCTTTGGATCCCTCAGCACAGTGGAAGTGAGGTGGGGCGAGTGCATCATGACCGGCGTGGGCACACTCTGCTCACGATTCATCCAGACTCCGTCAAAGCTGCTGCTGCTGTTCTCTTCTGCAAGAAGACGATATATTAACATCCCTAGTGCAAAACACGTTGGTGGCAGCATTATGCTGTGGGGAAAAGGACGATGATTAGAGTTGATTTGAAGAAAGATGGAGCTAAATACAGTTCATTCCTATAACAACAAAAAAAGAGGAACAACTTGATGTTGGTGCACAGGTTCCTTTTCTATCAGCCCAACAACCCTAAACATACAGCCAGATCTAAAGCTGGGTACTTTAGATCAAAACTTGTTAGAATAGCCTAGTTAAAGTCCAGACCTATATCCAAAGTAGAATCTGTCTAAGAACATTTAAATCAACCTGAGTTATTTTGCAAAGGATGAGCAAAAATCTCAGTTTCTGGAGACATAAAAAAGCAGCAGCTGAGGTTACAGTGAAAGGTTGTTCTGCAAACTCTAGAATTCACAGATAAATACAAAGGTGAATCGAACATTTCAGAACTTTTAACTTGACAATTCTGCACTACTCAGTGTTGGCCTATAACGTAAAATCCTAATAAAACACAAATGGAATGAAATGTGGTATTTTTTTTATTTATTTTTTTTACAAATGCAAGTGCAGTAATAAATAATTTTAATAAAACTCACCTTCGGGCAGTTTTCTTTTGCTTACAGCGGATTGTTTGGACTTCTTGCTTCGAACGGACCCCCGACTGCTGATCCCACTGATGACAGACATGGTGTCGTCGTCCATCCCGGCCTGCAGCGAATTCCTGTATGAGATGAGGGGCAGCCAGCAGTCGTCTCTCTGGAGGGCCATTTGAAACGTCATGAATCGCTCCAGGTACATGTGACTGCAGAGTTCAGAATGACAACACAACGTTAGAGTCTTTTCAGAACTCATCAGAAATAATACATCAGGCCAGAAACTTACACTGTCCTCTTGTCTTGTCGAATGAGTTTGCTTGAGAACTCACTGAGGATATCCAAAAATGGCAGATTAAGTGGCGGACCCCCTTCTCCTTGAGGACTGGGTTCTTTAAATGCAAACTCAATGCCGTCCCTAAAACAAATAATATTTTCCACTTATTAAAAGACACACTGTTGGAAATGTTTCTCAGCACAGGTACTCACTTATGTAACATTGCAATGGCCTCTCTAGTCTTCAACTGGTCCAAACCAAAGGTTAGAGAGAAGCGTCGAGCCAGTTCTTTGATTCCACAGAAAGCTGACGATGAGCGGTCAAAGTTGAAGCCAAGTTCAGACATCATCTCATTGAATAACTGGAATAAAAACACAAAATAGCAAGAGAACATACTTTATTAGATTCAACAGGCTAACGCACTAGCTACAAAAAATGATATAATTTTGACTGTGTGGTAATCTTAACTGGGTTCTACGGGTGTTTTAGGTGTTTTCCAATCTTAGAAGATATGTAGGAGTTTTATTTTTTTAGTGATACATTGGTTTATTTTCCAGGAAAGTTGAGCTTCTGACAGAAACTCCAGTTCCTGAAACGTGGTGAGCTGTCTCACACAGCAAACTCTTACTTCTGTAATTTGTTAAATTGCTGAAACTTCCTTTTTACTTGAGAAAAGTATTACATAAATCAATTTTATCGTGTTTACTGAGTTGTTTAACAAATGGAAAACTAGACAGTTAGATGACAGCAACACACAACGAAATCTGGGAGAAGCAGGTTTAGCAGTGACTCTGTTTAAGAATCTATATCATCTTGAGCTATAATCTATCTAGAACTATAAATTGTAGCAGGAAGGAGGGTTTGGAATAAGTCTCTGTAAGAAACTTTACCTTTTGCAGACTCAATATGAGCGTCTTTGCACACTGGATTTTGTCAATTTGTCTCGTTTTACTCATTGTTTCTTTGATGATATCACCGTAGTCATTGTAATACTGAGGAATAAAAAATAAAGATAATTAAAATAACTGTAGAAAACTGCACATATAATAAATCTTTTGCCATATATGCACCTACTCTCATGTACTGTTTAAATATATCGGCTCCAGTATTCATTTCAACAACGTTGTATATAATTAATTTGCAATAGGCTGCAAGAAGGTTTCTTCGTTTGTGCAGAGCCTCGATTTTACTGGCCTCATCATCTTGTTGTCCATCTGGAAAAAAATAAAATAAAAACAAACAAAACGCATGAAACAATTTTAAGATATTTGAAGCAAAACAAGAAAAAACCTGGCACAAGTTCCAACCCGTGCTGTTGCTGTCATCGTCCTGATCGATAAAAACTTGATACAAGATGAAGGTGAGCAGTTCCGCTTGCAGAGAGGAATCTGGCACATAGACCAGATTCTCCAGATGTTCCCGGCCTGACGACATGATTTGGTGACTGAAGATCAGCAACACGTCACACAGTATTGTGAAAGCCTAGAATAGACGCAGCAATCGTTTATAAGTATGAACCGACTGCATTTCGAGCTGCAGGAAAAGAAAGGCGGTTCCATCGTCATCCCACCTGCTCTTTAACGGCTGTGTTGATGCTGCTTAGGTAACGCTGGCATATTAAGCAGAAAGTTCTCATCTGTTTTCTCAGAGTCACCAAATCCCCCTAAAAGAAGCAGATAGATGTTCAGTCAGACTGTACCAGATCTATCATGTAAATCTTAAAATCAATCATTTCGCTAAATAACCCAACAAGTTTAATGATAAATACCTTTATTGAACTGCCTTCTGAAACCTTAGCAAGGTGCCACAAGACTATGTAATGTGTGCACTGCATTGCATGAATCACAATCTGTTGAGACAAAAGTTGACAAGAAGCGGTGTGTAAACAGAAAAATCAAATGCTCACAAGTTCAATTCTGTGTATCAGATTTTCATACTGCAAAAGTGATCCGAAATACTGATAAAATCTGTTTGTTTAGGATTTTAGGAAAGTTTGTGACATTACAGATGACCCGTTAGTGCTGCAATACCTGTTCAGGCATGTCTCCATTCTGCAAACCTGTGCTGAGGAGGCTGTAGTTGCTGGTGAACAGATCCCACTTGGAAAGATCGTGTGCACTGGTTAAGTAAAAAGAAAACAAATGCGAATAGAAGTAATTACACAATAGGTTGTCATAAAATAACATTCTGTAAATTCAAGAACCCCAACTTATAACTTAAATGCCAATGAGAGATTATTTTTACTTGTGAAAAGCAGTGATTTTCTTAAGTGTTGATAGAACTTGGTAGGCGTCATCCTCATCTGGTTCTTCCCCCTGAATGAACCACAGATGAGATCCCTTCAGATCTTTGCCTAAGAACATTTGTAAAGGAATAAAAGCAAACAGTCCCCACCTAATTCAAACCTACCTCTTGCAGGAAGTCCTCCAGAAGTCTGTTGAATTTGTCTACCAGCTCATCTAGAAGCTGTGACCGGGCGATGTCCACGCGGTTGAAGATGGTGAATTCCTCGTTGCACAGGTAGTGGTAGGTTGTGGAGCAGGCCTCCAGCACTTCAGTGTCTGTGTGTTTATCCACAACCTCCCAGATTTGGCGCAGCAAGGCATCCATATGCTGAATTGAGAGAGATGATTTATTTGGCACTGAACAAAATCTAGACCTCGAGTAAGAGTTGTATTAAAAAAATCTTTAAGCAAGTGAAACCTCACAAACCTTTTCTAACCGGCCGGTGGTGTAGATGTCAAGATCGAAGTATTTTGGTATTTGGAGTAAACTGGTCACCTTATCAATGTCCACACAGTACTGAGACAAGAAAACCAAAGATGTTGGTTTATATTAAACTTTTAAAAAATAAATCAACTCTGAAAAGGCTATAATCTGCTGTCACCTTTGCTAATAACAGAGGTAGTGCAACTGCAAACATCTCTGTGGTTCGTGTCCGATCGTCCAGCTGAGTTTTCTTTTCTTTTGCAGTCAAGACCTAATGCACAAGTGGTCACCCAATTACCAACATGACATAATTCCGAAATCATGTTTTATTATTGATTTATCAAACAATACGCCTCTCACCCTCTTTCCTGAGCCTCTGCCTACTGGAGGATGACATTCACAAGCCTGTCGAATGGCAGAGAGCATGATCTCAACCAGAGCCGTCTCTTGTCGATCAGTGAGGGCTAACAAGAAAAAGAATATATCTGATATGAAATGATTCATTCTTTCCATTTACTTTTATATCTGCTTCAATGTTCATGTCCTTACCCTCCTCTCCCGGCATGGGTTCATCCAGCAACAAGCTAATCATGGTTTCCCAGTCCTTCAGCAGCTCTGACGCACACTCCCACAGGCTGTCCACCAAATAAGCCCCATGTTCATGGAGCTAATGAAAAATCAGATTTCCTGTTAAACTGAACACAACGCAACACTACAAGGACAACACAGTCTTTAAAAATTCATACAGCAAAGCGAATAAATGTATAAAACTGAAAATACATTTACGATGAAATCTTAAGATTAGAGTTAAAAATGCATTAAAAAAAATACAAAAAAAGCGAAGCCTCAAAGACTTGGTTACCTCACTCTCCAAGAAGAAGAAGACAGTTGTCTTGATAAGGCTGCCGTTGAGGCTCTGCCTGCCCCTCCTTGGTAGACCTTCATCCTCTGGACCTTGATGGCTGAAGAGCCTTTAATCAGTGTTAGACAAAAGCTGCTATAAATAAGTAATAAAACAGTGCAGGGTGAAATCTATAGAGGGATTGGTAATGTTATGTTCTGACATGGGACAAACATGAAATGTAAAACATTTCCTCAAATTACTCAAACCCTTGGAATGTTTAGATGTAGAATAATATTTTTATTTGACCAACATATTTATTCTGACCGGAAGTAACATTAATGTTTTGGAATGACCAGTGAGAGACTTCAATATGTTAGCTGTCTGCATATTGAATAAGAATTATTTTCAGAATAGCGCAGTACGACTGTCTTCTATGTTGCAAAGAAATCCATCCAAATCTTCCACAAAGAAGAAACATAAAGGGACCATCAAGCCAATAAAAAGAAATGTTGTAATATTCCTGTGAGTCCTTCTTATTTCTGAACAGCTGAATCTTTGATTCATTAGTCTCAATCAGACTTTAGTCCATCAATAAGGCTATTGATAGAATACAACCCATCATATAATTTTTCTCCCAGTCTTATCACTGCAGCACATTACTTACTTTTTAAACAGAAATTCTCCTGCAGAAACAGCGATGGGTCGATGCGCTGAGTAAACCAGGTGATACACACTCTCACAGTCCTCTGCTGTCAGAACCTCATCACTGCTCCTGTTGGCAGTGCGAATATAACCAGCTTTGTCAATTTGTGCCTGATTTATTTGATGTTCTATGACATATTCCTGCTAATATAGCAAAAGAAATGATAGATTTACGCTACTACGTCTATAAGTCATACACTATAGATGTTATTTTCCTTAGTTTGTGCTTAAACATTAATGTTTGAATCTGTAGAAATATTAATCTACCACAGTGACTTCCATTTGTATGTTCAGGAATTACCCAGTCATAAAGAGAAAATAGAATAAACAGAGCAGTACTTACTGTAAAATAAGCGTCAGGAGCTTAATAGCTTGCACTGCAACGTCGTATTCTTTGTCCAGAGTCATAGACACAATGCGGTCCTGTCAGAAAGAAACCATCAGTGTTAAGTACCTGATTTCTGATACACTTTAGATTTGTGTGTTAAAAAGTTAAAGCAAGGTACTTTGCTGTGATTAGGCGTCCAAATATGGTTAATTACTAATTAAAAATGGTATGAATTAAAGATGTGTGATGCTAAGCAACAAGTCAACCCTGCTGCTGGCCTACCTTAAAGCGACTGGTGAAGAGTTCGAGGCGGGAGCCAAGCTCTCTGCTGTAGAACAACCCCTGCAGGGCGGTCAGGCACTTCAGTCGCACCTCACCTTGCTGAAATTACACCCATGATACTTCAAATATGTGATGTATGGCAGAAAGATCGTCAACTTTCTTTATGAATAACAAGTGATAAACAGCACTGCTTAACGTTTGAGAACCTGTGCTGTAAAGGGTCACAGAGTCATCCACCAATAAGTAAAAAAGAAATATCATATGAACATTTCTGTGATCTGAAAAAAAAAAATCTCATAATACAGATAGTAAAAAAAATCTAATAATATAGGAATTTTTTTAATGAATTATTTGAAATAAATTGTGCATTAAATACATTGTTGAGAAATGTAAAAAATTATACATGCATTATTTATTCAATATTTATATTTTAAAACATTTAAATTATGAAATTGAATTTTCTTTGAATGTGAAACCTTTCCTTCACAATTTCTCCTAATCATGTCCAAAGAAAGCATTTTGGAACAGATTAAATTTAGCAAAAGATGCAGATGTTGTGAAGATAGCCAAAAAGTTGCTTATTCTTGTAGAATAAAAATTACTGAAGCTCTCCAGAAGTTACTATTGAATCATTAAAAAAACTTAACTTTTAAACCTCTCCTACAGTATCACCACTAAATTAATAGAAGCTCTCAAAAAATATGTGAAAAAAAAAAACTCACCTTGTCGTGCATTGTCCAGCCAACATACTTCAAGTAGCTGTCATTGAGGAAGGCATCACTGTACAGCTTCATCCACACTCCAATCTCCTCAATACAAATAGCTCGAATTTCAGCAATGGCATCACTGGAAAAGATGAAAGCATAAAGAGTGAGGCCTAATATTACCCTGAAATATTTTTACAGAAAGTCATCATTACTCCCTTAAGAAAAAGACACTGAACAAAAATTTCAGACGACATTTTGTGGTGGCACCAGTTTTCCACTAGATGGAGCAAAAGTGCAATAAATATGAAATGCGAGATCTGAACCTGAGACTCAACTGAGATTCATCATCAAGTCTTACAGCCTTGCAAGTCAAATCATTAAACCATTTTACGTACCGATATCTGTGAACAAAGACTCCTTTGAAAATCGCATTCATCATGTTTTCAATATCATCTTGATTTTCCTGGAGCTGAAAAATAAACATGAAGCAATGTTTAAATGATAAAATAATCTATTTACACCTAAACCTTTACCCTCATTCAAGTTGTTTTGTGGATTTTGTTTTATTTTGTATTTTTGGTTATAAAACCCTAACTTTTGATTGTAGTTGTTTTTTGTTTTTTTTTACATTTTTATTTTGTTAAACCCAAACAATAAACCCCAAACTGATAAACCTTTAACATCCAGGTTTCTTTAATGTTACTTCTCCTTCCCCCTGGCTGAGCTGGGTCGTAACATTTACCGATAAAATTCTGAAAAGTTTGGTGAACATTTGCATTATGTGTGTGATCAGTGAGGTTGAATCAGAGTCCAGACCAAAATACAAATCAGAATAAGTGCAACACTGATAGAAAAAATTGCCAGACATTCAGCCATAAATACAGGAGAAAGTGGTTTTAAAATGATAAATGGGGAAAAGAAAACTTCTGCAAGATTTCTCTCTTACCTCTTTTCGCTTTTGTAACAACAGCTCCAACCTATCATTGGCCCTTTTTGCAATGACTTTGTTCCGTTCTGCCTCGTACTGTCTCTGAGTGTTGTCCATGTTGATGCTCAGGTTCAAAGCGACGTTCACCAGGGCAGTCATCAACTTCATGGCTGGGGAACACAGCGGAGCTCAAACCCAAGTCCGAAGACACATCGCCATGAAGACGTAAACAACGTTAATAAGCAGACAACAGATAGAAACTGACCTGCTAGTGTGCTTGTGTGTCTAAATGCCCTGACCTGCGAGTCAGACAGGCCAGTGAGCAGAGAGATGACCGTGTCCATCATATACTCATCATATATGATGCTGTACTGGCACTGACGCACGAGGACAGCAATGAAGTCGCAGAAATTTATCCGGAATCTTTTCCACTGTGGCCCTGAGAGTGTTAAAGGATAGTCGCCGCTGTCCTGTTTGGTGACCAGAGAGTCAATCAGACCGAGGACAGGAGAATCATACAAAAAATATTTGAGATGTTTATAAGGGTCGTTCCAGACAAACCAAACCACAGACACGGTGTACTTCACCTCATCGAATTCCTCCGTCATTTTCCTGATGATTTCAGAATTCTGCATATGTCTGAACATTTCTTCACTCACAGCACCTGCACAAAGAAATCGAACAGTTTCAGCCAATCTTTGCAAAAATAAATGCTTTCTGCCAACATCGTGTCTGACAGGTACCTTTACACCCCGAGCACTGGATGAAGAAGTTGATTAACTCCAAAAGCGCCACATCTCTGTCTTGCTTGTAGGCCTCAATCCACTCATCAACAACAGACTAAATGAACATCAGAACAGCAACTTACAACATAAGTTACTCATATAATACACACAAATACAAACTGAAGTAGAAATAACCTGCAAGAATGGGAGTTGATTTAGCTTTTAATAAATATGACCCATTCAATGAATGTTGGGACTATTAGCCTTCAATATTTTACACCGACGGAAGCGGCGTTTCCATTTACCATGAAACTCCACAAAATGGACTTTTGAAATTTCAAAAAAGCTCACATTTTTCAACAAAAAAGTTTTTTGAGCAAGTATGAAGTGGTTTTCCAGCTGGACTGAAATTTGCGTATTTTGCAAAACTGCAATGGAAACATTTATTTTGCATTATGACAGTTTGGCTCCACTAGAGCTCTCAAGTTCATCAGAAAAGTTCATAGATTCAGCATGAACTATGAACTTTGAGCTGAATCTTTAGCTCTTCTGTAAAATTGCTAACTACAATTTCCTCAAAACACTGCGTACGTAGCCACTTCCAAATATAAGGAACTTGCCGTCAACGTCTTTTCCGATGGCTCATGATGGTGATGAGCGCTAGAATCATCCCCTAGTGATTCTAGCTAAAATATAAATATTTCTCACGTAATCGCTTATTCATGTGTGATTTTTCTTACTTCTTATTTAATGGAAACATCACAATGGCAAAATCTGACATTAGCTGAGTGTCAAAAACGATTTGCGCATATTCGTAATGGAAACGCAGCTATTGCTACCCAGGTATAAAAAGAAGAGTAACGTACTCACCTGTGTTGCACTCCTTCCCATTTTAACCACTTCGAAAAGGCTCATATTGTCCGTCCCGTTCTCCTGATGATGGCCGTTCACCCAGCCGGCACCAGAGACCCTCCCTGCACCCCCACCTTTGACCTTGTCTCCCAGCACCTTCCGCCCCCTTTTTGCTCCCTGTGAATGAGAATAATGTTTAAAGATAGATGAAGGTGCAATTATGATAACTCTGAGTACAACCAGTGAAAGAGTAGACTAAGAAGAGAATCTGGTTAGAGGAAACCAAATTAAATAAATAAATAAATAAATGAGGAGTTCTCCCAAATGTTTAACGATAAGCTTGATGAACCTACCATGCCTCTCCCCGCTGTGGCATTTCGCCCATCAGGATCCTCAAGGTCTGCATCTGAAGACAACTGAGATTCTGACTCTCTGTGTATTAAAAAACATGACATATTAAATCACCACTAAAATAATCCATTACCATCAGAGAGATGAGATAAACACCCGCCAACACGTCTGTGATTTACTGCTTACTGGGGAAACTGGAACTCTGCGTGCAAATCCTGTGCCGCTATCATTTCTGCAACATTTTCTGGAGCTGTGGAAGTAGATCCTCAGTCTGCTCTGGCCCTCAGGCAAGAAGAGATCGGTTCAGACACACCTGCAAACAGAAACAAATCACACTGAGTAACGACAGAACACACAGTCAATAAAAACACAACATGGAAATATAAGATCTACTGTACAGGGGGCGACGTGGGATAAAATAATAAAACAACACAAATTAAACATGCAGCAAAACATCACTAAACTACGCATAAAGAGACAGCACTGAACATTCAAACTATACCTTAACTGTTAGTTTGCAAGATTATCTTCAAAAATTAAAAAAATTCTAAGAATAAATGAGGCAAACGAGAGACTACTCTATTATTATGAGAATAATTATTAGCATAATTATCTTAAACAATAGTAATTATTTTTAAGTCTAATTTATGACTTAAGCATATTTATTATTCACCTAAAGAAATCCACCAAACCAAAATTCTTGTAAATACTCAAACTTTTAAACAGAAAAGAGGAAAAACATATAACATTTACTTTAATAGAAATGTAAAAATGAAACAAAAAAATAACACTGCTGCCAAAAATAAAAATTAAGTCAAATCTGTTTAAAAGAAAATCGACTTAAATTTAAATAACCTCTTGGGGCATTTCAATTTGATACATTGTGTTCCAAATATTTTCAAAATTGCTATATCACTGCATATTATTATTTCTCTTCTTAGTCAAATATTTTAATGAATTATGAAGATAAATAATCAGAAAAATGCTCCAGTCTCAAACACTTGGAGGTTTTTCATAGTGTCATCTATTTCCATTGATTGTGGGACTGAGAAGCCTATTTAGGTCAAGTCTTCTCTTGCAGGTTTTAATAAAAAAAAAAATAAAACGAGATCATATGTGGTATTATTAAAATAATAAACTAAAGTTGCACAAATATTCTATTCTGTCATTCTAGTCTCAATTTCAAGCTTGATCTGCATGAAGTTCTCACAGGAGGGGATATACAATTTCCTTACAACATCACTGTATTTACTCCACAGATTTTAAACTGTAAAAAACGATATGACGGAGAATTTACACGCTTTAATAGTGTTTCCTGACATTTCGCTTTGTTAGCTTATCTACATCAGAACTGAACAAATAAAAAGTATGACACTTTTTTTTAAACAAGCTTATGATTTCTATCAAAATATCAGTAAGAAAGGAAAGTGACACAGGAATGATTTCTACTCTGAGCAGGAACAAAAACAACTCAATTATTTCCAGTAAAGCGCAGAAATGCCACCGAAGCCTGAAAGGAAAGAACGGATAAATTAAGAAGAATGACGGCTAGATTCCATACTTTAGTTTCACTATCTTTGTACCAAGCATTGTGGTTCTGTCAAACTGCCAGGACTTTGTGGAACACACATGACAAAATAAGCACCGCTTCAGTTCGTAATATGGCACCAGTCTTCTTACGGATAAGACTGGTGCTTATTCTCCTGCGATGGAGAAAAAAAGTGACTTTGCAAAAGGGAAATGAGAAAAAAAACATCAACAGTTTTAATATTAGCAGGTACTTTTTTGAAGTCCCGTAAATCCATAAATGCTCCACACTTGCTAGTTTCATGTCCTAAACTGAGAAATGTGCTGCTTCTTTCTCTTGTCATCATAACAGATGAATTCAACTTAATCTTGTAGTTTTGCCAAAAAATAAAATAAAATCGCCAATTGACAATATTTTTTTACAGCAAACATTCTGACTTGTAATAGTACTGGTGCATCTTAATAAATTGGAATATAATGGAACATTTAGTTTGTTTTGTAGTTTAGTAACTCAAACAAAAATACCATCATGACACACAGCAACATATTTCAATATATTTCTGTTATTTGGGTGATTCAGACTTCCAGCTAAAGAAAACCTTGAAGTCAGTTTCTCAGAAAATTTAAAAATACATAGGAGCAATAACTCATTAATTATGCAACTATTTTACATGCCTTGTTTGAGCCTGAAGCAAGGCGTGCAACAGTTCTAGTCCCTATCCTGGAGACATCTCTGTGTGGCGGTGCTTGATGACTTCTGCGTTAGCACAAAGTTTTTTGTGTTTTGCCTCACAGTCCTCTCAGGGCTGCAGTGAGATCCCAAAAACGTGTAGATCTTTTTCTACCAGCCGTTTTCCTTCCACTCAATTTTCCATTAATACTTTTTGATGCAGCTTTCTGGGAACTCCCTGCTTCTTTACCAATGACCTTCAGTGGTTTTTACCTTAAATGTAGAGGGCATTAAGTCAGCACTTTTGTATTTTTATTGATCTTCCTCCCTAATTTTCTGAGAAACTTGATTTCTTGTTTTCACAAGCTCTAATTTATGATAATCAAACTGGCATAAAAGTTTTTACCTTTATATATATATATATTGACTCAAGCATTTTACACTTATCGCAGTAAGTGTACAATTTAATCTGTTACTTATGAATTTAGTTCTCCTTTTTGAAAATGTTCAGCAAATATCCTTCATACAAAAGCGCACAAGCGGAATGCGTTCCCACTTTCAGCAGAAATTTGTTTTATATTAGCAAGTTCTTCGTCCAAGTGGAATGCAGCCATTGTTTTCACACCTTCTCCTTCCCATCTGAGAAAAAAAGCTCTTCTTTTTCTCTTCCTTGGCTGTTACAGTGTGTAATGCAGCTCTATTTTTTTTCTCATTATGAAAAACAAGCAGGAAGCAAAACAGAAACAATGAATCTCCCACAAGGTCAAATGGGGGTGCTTTCCTCAAGTACTGCACTGACTCATTTCATCTCTCACCATTATAAATTCATCAGCCTGAAACCAAAAAAATTAAACCAACATTATTTTATTTTTACCTCTTTGTTAAACTATTTGCTTGTGTTTTGAAAAGCTGAACTTCCACGCCTAGTTGAATAAAAACGACTAAGAGAAGGTCTTCAGAATTGGTCAGGCTATTTTTTTTACGAGTAAGGAGAACTCTGCACAGTTCTGATCTGCTCTAAAAGCACACAGTCAGCCTAAATATATACACATCTTCTTCCCTCCTCCAGCTTTAAATCATTCTTATCTCTCACATTTAGGGATGTAACATCACTTCCTGTAGTTTACTTGTGTGCCGACAAACTTTTGCTGAAAAGATTTCCTCTACCTCAACATCACATACAAAAACACAGGTCACTGAAGGAACAAACGTCCTAGACAAAGAGTGCACATACTGTTACTGCACTGTCACTGTTTCCTGCCATGAAAAAAGTAAGTGTTGGGTCATGCAAAGGTGTGAAAACGTTTCCATAAGCAAAGAGCATAAAATGATAAAATCCCATTACACTTAGAACTTGCCAATTTACTATATCTTTCTGCTTTAACTCAGTTAATTATTTACAACAGTCGCTAGTTTAACTTTATTATTGGTGCTATAAACATAATCTAAAAATGCAGCATGTAAAAAGAGATATTTAATAATCTCTGTTGGCATTAAAAAGCCAACTTTATATATACATACCAATGTGTCCTGAAAGTTATAATATGAGAAGAAATAGTAAAAGGCATGATAAAATATTAATTAATTAATAAAAGCCTTAAGTGTTTTGACAGGTCTTGATTTGTGTTCTTTATTTAGGCTTTCCTACCTACTGAAAAATGCATGTATAATTTTTTGAAAAAACACAATAAAATTGATGTGGACTAATGAACCCCAGACCTTAACATCAGTAATTTCTCGGATAATTTCAGTGTCTTTTAGATATCTAAGTTAAAGTACTTACTGTAAATTACCAAGAAATATTTGTATAGTGTTTGTGCTTGTGTTATGTCCTAAAGACTACAAGTGAACTGAGCTTTTTTTAAACCCTGGATGCTATATTTCTCAGTATTTTAACTATTTTTTATTTCCTTAGCAAAAATGTTAAAAATAAGTTGTCTGACGGGCCACACTGGCCTCAACAGTCTTGAATTTTAATAATCACTGAATCAACAACAAAAAAAAAAACTATAAACATAAAAAGTTTTTATTTGGGCCAGTAGTAAATAAATCCACATTAGCACAGCCATTCCACTCCTTGTAACAATGCCTGTTATATTTACCACAAATATTACTGTGGTTGCAGATGGGCTAAAAAAAAAAGAAGCAAAATCTTATTTATGAATTAGTATGATATACTTCAACCCTGAAATCTGTATTTTGAATAAAGGGACATATTTGAAGTTTCACATTATTAGGCTCCCAAACAAAGAGAGCACACAGATTACTCTGTCTGGCAGAGAGTGGCTGATTTTAAACCCCATAAATGGACATGTAAACTAGATTTTAGCGCCTCTACCACAGTTACTGTTGTAAAATAAACATCACACTACAGGAAAAGTCTAGTTTCACGCCACCTTGAGTCTTCACTCTAGCGGATGATTTCAGTACATTTCTGTCAAGCGTTGTTGTCGACTTAAGAAGATCCCAGACGCAGATGTTTGGGAGGTTGGAGAGTGATTCCTGCTCACTCTCAGCTCTGTCTGATGTACGACCTGGATATGACGGATCTGCCTAATCCGAGCCAATGTTATTAATACGAGGCATTAACTCTCAGCATTGACAATGTTTTCCATTAGACAACAGTCTTCACTTCTTTATAAGCATTGCTACCTATCTGAAAAGACAGATGTTCACTTTAATATTTGGGCATACATATATAAATATTATCCCAATACTTTTAAGCTTAGCTAGCTTTACCGTTAGCAGCGAATGGCTAACAATACTATTAGCATATAAAAACTATCTGAAGCCATAAGATACAGTTATTTTTCCTTGCTATTTTTAAAGTATTCTTACAGGAGTGGATTTATGCATTAACACCTACAGGTGACATTATTCTCAAGTGTCTCCTCAGTGAACAAGAACAGTGGCATCAACAGCAAACTACCAAGATGTTAACGTTAGCTATCCGCCATTTTACAACTTACCTCGTTTTAATTCAAAGACGTACAGAAACCAAATAAGTAAAACGCTGCGGGCTTTGTACATTGATTGTTTTCATTAATTTCCAAAACAAGCTGTCACTTTCTACCTCTCTAAATTTTTGGGTTATTTTTCAGCTAGCGTAAAGGAGCCCCTTGGTGGCTAACATAGCAAGGTACACTGTGTATTTTGTCGTTGTTCATGCAGCGTACAACGACACCTCTTGGTGGCATGGTGTACTGCAGGTAAGAATTCACACATGACACTGAAACATACAACTGTACGGTGGATTAGGCATTTAGATGAAAAATATTAACTTTCATCAAAGTTTGATTGTTTGTTTGTGTTCCTTGTAGTTGTTTTGTTTGTTTGTTTTTCTTTATTGCAGAATTAATTAGAAAATTACTTGAAAATAAATGCATACAGAGGCTACCCTGCTGTATTAGTAGACTTCTTAGAATAACTCTTAGTACTTTTTTCTTCCTTCTTCTTTGTCTTTTTTTGTTTTTGTTTTATATGTTTTCACTTTAATGTATTATAAAATATCTTTAATGACCTAAGGAAGAAAGAGGATAATTGGTGTTCAATTTTAAAAAGTCAATGTTTCAAAACTGTGGCATACATTTCATTTAGCACCCCCATTTTGTTGGAACCCTTTCTGCTCCAAACAGCAGGTAAGTTGATAAACCTTTGAGGAACTTCATGAGATTTTATCTCTCTCTTTTTTTTTTTTTGCTCCAATTCATAATTACCAAATGACATAAAATAGTCCCAGTCTGCTAAGCAATAGTAGAACAAGAAGTAGATTTTATTTTGGGGTAGTAGAGTAAAGGGAGAAGATTGTCAATGTGCATCACACTTCTCAGATTTTTATTTGTGACATCTTTTTTTATCATTCTCTGTCCACATCAAAATTATGTTTAGCTCAAATAAAAGTCTTTGACATTTGTGGCAGTAACGTGAACTACCTTTATCCAGCAAACCATTTTGGAGAAATGTATCTAACTACCATGAAAAAGCTCACATTGAAGCTTATCGTGGAGAACTCCAGTGGACTTCACAAATAAACAGGATATTTCAGAAATAATTCTTCCGTTAATATCAATCATCTGGCTTTCTCCCGACACGTGAGAAGTGTTTCCAGTTGCTTAAAAATTACCAAGGGTTCTTCTGTGACCTTGTCATACACTTCGCTCTTAGAATGATACTTTAAGGTTAACCACCACAAAGGAAGGTAATAGTGGTCTTGGTTTCCTCATTTTGTAGTCATTTTGCAACTGTTTCGAGATGATTATTTAACATTTTCCCATGCAATTAACAACTTTATTTCTGAATGTCTTCAAAACCCCCCTTTTCCTTTTACGTACTGGGGGTTTTTTGTCCCAAGAAAAACCTTTTTGAATAAGTCTGTCCCTCTATTTTTCTGAAGTAAATAAATAAATTAGAAAATAGTAAAATATATCAGCTTCATATGATTTGTTGACTTGTGTAGCCTGTACAAGAGGGACCCAAGCACTCTATGCTCAACAATGCTGTTAAAAAATAAAGAAGTTGATCAAGCTGAAGTTTTCCATTGGAAAACACGAAGATGTAGGCTTCACAACAATCCCAAAACATCAAAACAATGATGTGCTTTATTTCTACAAGTTATGTCAAAACAGCTAGGGCTGCATCCTGAAACATTAAAGAGGTGCTATTATGTATTTTCTATACACAATACTTGCTTTTTCTAAGCTATTGCTGACCAAGATGGTAGTTTGTCGTAATTTTTTATTAGCAGTAGGAACATAAGCAATCAATCAAATAACTTTGTGATTTGAGATTATTACTCAAACACAAATTGATGATCTTCAGAAATATAATGCTTCCTTCAGGTCCTGTTTCAGGTCTGTGGGGGATTTTTTTGTGCTTATTATTTTGTTCTTTAAGCCTGACACTATCTTGTTTTTTCATTCTCCACTTTGCTTTGCTTAAATTTTAAGTAAACTCAGCACAACATGTTTTCACTTTCAAAGCTGCTAAGATAAGTAAAAACACAAAAGGGAAATCACATACTAACACTAACAGGATGATGAAGCTTAAGTGAAAAACAGAAAAGTGAGAGTGTAATAAGGCATTGTACAGAAAGTTTCTGAAACGGAGGACAAGTAGTGTCAAACCTATGAAACAATGGAAAAGTTCCTGCAATTACCTGAACTCTATAATATAATCATTTTTGGGTGCAGAGAGGGTTTAAATTTCTTTGCATGTTTTGCAGTAATTTAAGAATTCATAATTTATTAAATTTATTGAATTTAGTAATCTTTCTCCTGAAGGTGGGGAGTTGGTCAGTGGGTGGCTATAGAAATGCAACAGTTAAAGTAACTGATTGTAAGTTAACATGCTATTTATGGTAACCAATCACATTTGATACCTTTATTCATTGTGCTGTTCCTGTGCTGTAGTGCACACACAGCACACGTACAATGAAATCTTAAATAAATTGCGAACAATTATGCAAGTGAAAAATTAAAACTCTATTGACACACACTGAATTATGAAATTATGCATTATATTGTATTGATGACACGTCTGAAGAATGCTTTGATATTTCTATTTATTATTTAGTGTGCTTGTTTATGATTTTATTTAAATAATCCCATGTGGAAACATATAACAATTTGTTTCTTTTCTGGATTGGGACACTCATAGCAACATGCTTAACATTAATTTAATATTCATTTGTGTAAAAAAATGTTTTGAAAGGTTTCTGGACTTGGCTAAGTTTATAATGTTCCGTGACCCAAACCACACCTTTACTGTAAATCATTTTTGTTCAAACAAAAAAATACTGGCAAAAATGAAACACATCACACTTTTGGCAGCTTCGACATTTTTATGAATCATATTTTACATGTTTTGTCAGTGGTGGTACAAATTTGAACAGCCATCATTTGTTAGTTTTCTTTTCTAATTACGCAATCCTTACCATAGATTTTCACCTTGCATCAAAATCCAATATCAATTCAGCACAGGGTTTTTTTTTTCTCAGGGGAGAGAGACGTGATTAAAAAAAAAGGTGGGATGAAGTGGAGCATCAAAAGAAAAACTGGAGCTAAGCATAAAAACTAAAGAAAAGCAAAAATAATTCTGGGAAGTCATGATTTGATGTGAGTTTCATTTTTCACTAGCAGGTTTCATCTACATGAACTCGTTGAGGAAGCTGTTTACTGTTCCCTCGGGGGTGTCTTCCACAGGCTTTTCGAGACAAATAGAGGGCACCACAAGGAGGTCAGGATCCTTGATTTCCAGTTTGACATCCATGTTGCTGTGAAGAAAAAAAAAAAAAAGCATGAAATTTACAGGGAAATTTGGCAACGTTACCCATTACATCCTGTTTCTACATGCCCAAAAGAACCACCTAAAACTAACCTGAAGAAGAATGATGTGGTTTCAGTGAAATAGAAAGTGGATACTGGCAAACATCCCGTGGTTACAGACATGGAGTATGAACCTGACAGAGAAATCAGAAATCAAACTTGAAAATTGCTGAAGTTATAAAGCCATACTGAAGTCACATCTCATAGAAACTATCCCACCTTTCATATTTGTCAGTGATCCAGTCCAGATGTTGACTTTCAACCCCTCGCCTTTAATGGAGGAACTCCCGGTGGTCACTGTACTGTGAAACTTGGCGTCATCAGGAATGTCAAAAGGATGCAAGGGCATTTGAAGCTTTTTCTTCTCACAGCTATGGTTTTTGATGTCAATCTCATAGAAAATCCCCTGTTGAAAGCAAAAACATATTCACTTGTCAGGTCATGAAACAACCTCAATGAGACATTTCTTTGGAGGGGGAAAGGGTGAAATTTATGAGCTACCTCATCGAAAAGCATCAGCAGGTCCAAATCAAGTGATGTGTCTGCCGGGTGACTCTCGTTGGAGCTGAACCTCAGTTTCCTGCCCACTGAGTCATAAGTGAATGACCCAAATGCTTTTGTTTCACCTTTCAGGTTCATCTGGTTAATTTCAAAGACAAGAACATTTTAAGTTTTTTGCATTACTGGTTAGATCTTAATCACAATAAAGATAAAGACTCACCACACTCATAAATCCAGTCATGTTGTGTGTATCTGAAACAAAAGAGTAATGCACATTTATTCACCAGGCAAACCACACTGAAAAATAAAACTATACAACCTTTGCAGAAAGTATCAAAAATTCTCAACCTTAAATAGACAAAAGGGTATCAATAGAAGTATTAGAAGTGACTTACGGCAAGGCTCATGATGATGGTCTGCATGGGTGGTGGTGGTCAGACACATGAAGACCAGAAGCGCGACGGTTGCAAACATTTTCCTGATCCAACAACGGTGACAAAATAATGTTAGAGATGGCAAAAAAGGAAGCAACCAAGAGCACATCTGTCTGTCTGTGAACCAACAGCTGCTTTTATAGAACCAGAGCCTGGCACAGAGTGTGATGCTTGTGTAAAGAATACCCAGGACGATAGCCCCCTCCTGGACTTCAAACATCACATCGTCTTAGCATGTCAACTTGTGACTCCCCAGGTGGTGACCCAAATGATCAAATGTTTAGTCCAGCTTCTCTGTTGTGTTTGTCCAGCTGTCCTTGCCTGTTGTTCAACGTCTCGCTGTCTTCTTCAAGACCCCTTCAGTGTGAGCATGACCTCTAAGGGGAAGGAAAGTTCATGTGAGGTAAAGTACAGAACCACAAAATATGCTTGGATGTCTTTCAGAAGGCAGTGATGTTCCTTAGACATGCACAGCTTTAAGGAAATGGGCAACAAAGGTCTTCCAGAGGTTTGTTACATGATCATTATTCATGAATGAATAATATTTTACACAAGTCCTAACTTTTCCCATAAAAGCTCTTGATGGAGGCCTCAACTTTTTTCTTATACTTGGAACTGTGGCAGAACTGAAGAACAATACATGCAGGCAATTTTCTGTAAGACGGTGACTAGTCTCTTGGCAAACTTGTAAGCACATGTGGGTTTGTAACTGTTGCAGTATATTTTAATTTTCTCCTGTATAACTTTTCCAATACTTTGTAATTCAACAATCCCATCATTTAATTTTTTTATTCTTTTCTATACATCAAACTGCAACAGGCTGCAGGTGGAAATTAGAGTCTGCAGCTAAATATGGGTTATTTGCAGGCTGAAATATTCCGGTTTACTAACATGCAAAGAGCTTTTAAATCATTATCTATTTCAATAATGACATCTCCACAAAGATACAGGCTTTTATGTAGTAAAATATATTAGTAGGTCTTTCAATTTCTAATCAGAAATTTTAATATGTGATCAATATTGTGTATAAAAGACTAATACAAATTGGTGAATGATTGTGAAGTGGAAGGAAAACAGTGATAGTTTACAAATTGGAAAAATGTTCCATACAGAGGCCATACTTTTTGTGGAACTGCTTTTTTTCTACTTCATAAAAAATTCAGTACATATCAAGTAGGATAGATGAATTAAAAAAATATTTTTGTTGTACAATATTTGAAACTGTTTGTGAATATTTAGCATTTTGCACTGGAGATCAATGTAGATATAAAAAAAATTTATCTACATGTTTGGTAAAACTCCTAGTTCATCCAAAGAAAATTGAAAAAAGAAACTACTTTGAAATACATTTCCAAGGAGTCGTTATTTTATGAGTCATTATATGAGAGGGAGCGGGAAAGGGCTTCGCCACTAACGGGGAGAGTAGTTCTGCAAAAAGGCAATCTTATAAGAAGTAAATTTTTCCCTGAACTACAATCAGGATTTGAAACTAAAACATTAAACGTCGCGTTTTAAGTTAAACTGTACTGGCAGAATTTACTTTAAAGATAAAGGTCATAAAGTCACACAGATTTTAACATTTATTTAATATCGAGTGCTGACCAAGTAAACCAACGTAATGAAACTTTGGCTTACTTGCTCTAAAACATTAAGACGGTTTTTACTTTGCAGTACCTTGAGATGACATTTGCTGTAATTTAGTGTCAGGCCAAGGAAATAAGCTTAATTGAACTAAATCAAAAGTCTAATGCTTATGTAGTTGAAATGTAAGAAATAGGACCAAACAGAGAATGACATTTAACACATTTGTTTTGTTCCCAAGTCTTTGAGTGTGACTAGTGTTGCATGTGTTTGTTTCTTTCCCTTTACTAATGGTACTAATAGAACAATCTATTCTCTGGATTGTTTAAAAAGTCTGATTAATCAAAATATATGTGTCTATATATACTAGAGTTAACATTTAATCAGGTGGCACTATTTAAAGTTGTTTTTAACAGAATGGATGGATTATTTTTAATGCAATGCTAGAAAATGTTTTGGCTATATTATTTTTTTCCCCTGCATATTCTGTATGCAGTGCCTTTATTTAGCAGACAAAAATGTATACTGTTTGAAATTTTTTTTTCATGTGTTTGCAATACAGTCACAAACTTCAATATATTTTGGGGGGATTTTGAATGAAACACAGACTCCAAGTGGAGCATAATTTTTGAATGAAGAAATGTTATAAGTGGTTTTAAAAGTTCCTTATAAATTTAAATCTGAAAATAGAATTAAATTCATCCAGTCGCCTCCAGAATCCATCTGGTGAGTAAATAATTCATCTGTAAGGAATGTCATATCAGAATGCATTTATTCTGTGAAGGTCTCAGAGGTTTGTTAAAGAACATCGGTGACCAACCATGAGGAGAGAGAGAAAGATAAAGAGAGTGTGAGAGAGAAAATGAGAGATAATTGCATCTCTCCATCTCCTCGGAGAGAGAGAAAGAGAGAAAGCATTAGTCAGGGAATTAGCCATGATATCCATGGTAACTCTGAAGTAGCACTGAACATTGATGATTTGCACAGGACAGCAGACAACAATGAAAAACAGTCTGGTGTATGAAAGTCTTTAAGGTGGAAAAAGCTTGTTGAACTTGGTTTGGGGTTTTGTTTATTTCTATGTTTCTAAATTCCTCTTTTATTTAGACTAGCCATGTTTTTGTTTAGTTCTTTCTTAGTTATTCTAGTTTCAGTTTGTGTTCTTATATTTGTTGTTATTAGAATCCCAGGTTGTTTTGGAGTTTTATTTATTCAAGTCTGATTATTTTGTATTCCTTAGTCTTTTCTTTGATTAGATAATTCTAGTTCAGTTCTTCTTAGCGTTTCCAGGTAGGTTTATTTCATGTTTATAGTTATTCTTGATACTTTAGTTTTATGTTTCTTTAGGGTTAGATGGCCATCCTCTTCCCCTGTGTACTCTTCAGCGCCCCCTGTGCCACTTTCTCTCTCTCTGTCTCCTCAATCTGCTTCAGGCTCCCTCCAGCCACACCTGTAATCAGTTATCTCATCAGCCCAGGTCTTTTGTTCACCTTTTAACCTCCCCAGTATTTAAGTTGCTCACTGTCAGTCACTCCTTGTCGGTTCGTCTTGTCAACTACAGTCACCTCCCATGGAGGTGACTTCTCCACATTCATGACTGTGTCTCATGTCTGGCTTTATTTTACATTACATTTTGTTTTATTCTGGTTTCCCTGCATTTTAAAACTTTTTCTCTTCATTTTTTATTGAAATTACCACTGAACCTGCATCTTTTGCCTGTTGTATTTAGTTAATCAGAAATTTATTAATGTTCTGCGAGTTATACTTTACTCTCACCTCTTTGTTCTGAAGAATGAAATGACCACAATGTGTATGTGAAATTAAACAAAGAGTGCTATTTTCTTGCTTGCTTCATTAGGCCTTTAACAACATTGATTAAAATGGAGAAAAAAAGCCACATGACTTAGCCCTCCTTGCAATGCACATGATTAACACATGTGCCGGTATGCAATTTACGATAAAATGAATTGCATGAGTGGGTGTCTTTTCAGACTTGCAAGCACTTTTTGGAAGGAAAACTAAAACTAAAGCTAAAGCGGTTTTTGAAACCACAAGTGAACAAGATTGGTAATAGATTGATAGTAAATTGCAAGTGTCACATGGGAAAACTAGTATTACCATATCGGTAAGTTTCAAAAGAGGTAGTGAAAATGAGGAAAGCCCTTCTTCATGTGGCTCTTCCCCTTTTACTAACCACAACATTAGTTTCCCCCCAAAAGGAATCACCCAGGCAAGCAAATTCTCTTGCAGTTTTCATTCAGTTAGAAATTATGTATTGATCGTCACAAATAGTTTATAAAGAAGAAACCTAATGTCTTTGTAGTTACATTGTTTTATTTTTGTCACTGAAAAATTGACACTTTCAGCCAGTTTCATCAGAACCAATATCTCTTTTTACAAAATAGAAGACATGAATTTACCAGGCAAATGAATGAATCAACAAGCCATATAAAATAGAAATGGGTACAAATGTTGCTAACATTTATTAAACTTTTAAAATCCCTTGTGCTTTGAGTGGAAATACTTTCTGCAAATAACAAGGAAACATACATGCATGTTGCTGAGTAATAGATAAGCTTGAAATAACTTAAAAGTAGAAATTGGCATTAAAAACTGCATGTTGGTCAGGTTGTGGTTATAATGGTTGGCACAAAAGGGAAATTATGCCCCTTATTTACGTGCTCATAAGACAGTAATGTATGCTGACACAACCGTACATTGAAAATAAGTAGTGACTAAGAATTTAAAATAAAATTTACCAGCAAGATAAGACATGGTCATGTCTTGATACAAGATATTTAGCACTTTGTTTTACTGTGTCAATTATTATAGATTTTATTGAGAACATTTATATAAATTAATTTAATAACTGTGGGATAAAAAAACAAACAATCTAATTTAAGATTAGGAAAAATGTAAATAATTCCAAGGAATGCACAATATATCAGTATCGACATTGGTATCAGCCCAGTAAGTAAAACTGGTCGGATATGTGTATTTTAATGTTGTTGCCATGTTGTGTGTGTGTTTGAGAAGGAGAGTGGAGGCCATGTGGTATTTGTTCAGTCGTGGGACATTTATAGTAGTGCAGCACAGGGTTCTGGATTGTTTAACTAAAGCAGAGACACAGTGTCAAAAGTGGAGGGAATATATATAGATGAACTCTCTCTTTGCACAGCCTTTTTGTGTCCATGTGACTTGCAGGATCTTTGACACCTTCATACATAGAAACACATTTATCAGCGGTGTGAAAATTGCACTCTGTCACCAATTTGTTGTGCTGGATGGCATGAATTATGGATTATATTTTAATACTTTCCTTCATGACATACAAATTGGTAGCCACATTGAAAGCTATAGTAAATATATGATCAATTATTTCCCCATCAAATTTGAACATAAAGAAGGAAATTAATTAAAACTAATAGAAGTTGGTGACTTTTATTAGTCCAGCATAGTAAAACAAGTCTTTCTGTTATATTATCTGGAAGCTATTAAAAAGTAATCCATAATTTTACATACGAATATCAATATAAAGAGGAACGATCTAGAGTCAATGCACAGCTTCAGTTATTACAACTGAAAACCAACGATCAGGTCCGAAACCTGGGAGTAGTGATGGACTCTGACCTGAACCTCCAGAGCCACATAAAGACAGTTACAAAGTCGGCCTTCTATCACCTGAAGAACATTTCCAGGATTAAAGGACTAATGTCTCAACCAGATCTAGAGAAACTCATCCATGCGTTCATCTTCAGTCGTATTGATTATTGCAACAGCGTCTTCACAGGTCTGTCCAACAAATCAATCAAACAGCTGCAGCTGATCCAGAATGCTGCTGCTCGCGTTCTCACTAAAACCAGGAAGATAGAGCACATAACACCAGTTTTAAAGTCCCTCCACTGGCTCCCTGTAGCTCAAAGAATAGACTTTAAAATACTGTTGTTAGTTTATAAATCACTGAACGGCTTAGCACCACAATACATTAAAGATCTGCTTTTATTGTATCAACCTTCCAGACCTCTCAGGTCTTCCGGTTCTGGTCTGCTCTGCATCCCCAGAACCAGAACCAAACGAGGAGAAGCAGCTTTCAGCATCTATGCACCACAAATTTGGAACAAACTTCCAGAAAACTGTAAAACAGCTGAAACACTGACTTCTTTTAAATCTCAACTAAAAACCCACCTGTTTAGAATTGTATTTGAAACGTAATCAATTACAAATGTATTGATGGAACTTGACTTAATGCTTTGTTTTTGATTCTATGTTGCATTGTGTTTCTGTGTTTGTAATGATGTAAAGCACTTTGAAATGCTTTGCTGCTGAAATGTGCTATACAAATAAAATTTGATTGATTGATTGATTGATAAAGTAGTGAATCAATAAAAATCTTATGAAATCAGGTGTCTTGTTAGTCTAGTGTTCATCTAGTGTTCATTAGTTCATTCATAGTGTTCTCTAGTTAGTCTAGTGTTCTAGTGTTCACCATTCAGATTTGATTCTCAGTGTTTGAGTTACATGGAAGCTATTGATTTTGGGGGTCTTTTTGTTTACATTTTTGAACCGGCTAGACTTTGTTACTAGTTCCTAAGAGAAACATAGGTTCTGGAATGGGTTTACAGAGTCTTGTACTGCTTTCTATGTGACAACACCTAGCATGAAAAGCCGTTACTGACTGATACAGTCAGTAACGGCTTTTCATTTTACCAACAGATCCACCGAGCCGGAAAGAAATACGAAGCTTAACCGGATCCAAACTGGTTCCAGATCAGCTCTGGTACTCCGACCTTCATAGTTTAGAAAGCCAGTTAACATGTTTGCCACTGTTACTATTATTACTTCCTCCATGCACTCAAATATTCTGGTTTAACATTTACTGTATCAGTAATGGCTTTACTGATACAGTCAGTCTCCCTACAAGCGATTCTCTCTCTTGTAGGGAATCAAGAAAGTAATGTCTCTCAAACATCCAACTTAAAGCCAAAAGGAATGCAGGAATAAGACTGCTTTGAGCATAAAACCGGACAATTGGGGAGAAAGATTATCCAAATAAAACTATTTAAGAACATAATCATCCATCCACTACTCAGCTGCTCCAGGAGGATGTCAAATATTCATTGTGCCAGTCAATTTGAGCATGTCTGTTGAAAAACAATAAAAACGTGGGGATTGTCATGAACTGATGAAGTTCCTACACAGAATGTGGAAAGTGGACATGTCCAGGGAAAAGAGTTAACCTAGACTAAGGGGCTGCTCAGGCTGTTCAAAATGGTGGCCTTATGTAACTCAACCAAGGAGTCACAATTGATTAAAACTACTTATACTAGAAGAAGTCAACATTTTTTAAGTGCCATATAATGCTTTGTTTCTAACATTCATATAGAACAACAATGAGAGTTTAGCAATGTTGGCTGTTAGCTTGCTTAATGTTTAGCTCTTTCTGTAGTGGCGGAAGTGAGTTTTGCTGTGGTTTCGACAGTAAATAAGTCACTGAAAGTCTACTGACTCACTCTCTCAAACTGTCACTGTAAAGCTGAGCAATGCTTTACTTTAAATAGACATAAGGGGTTATACTCTCTTTTTTCTTCTATTTTTTTTTTAAAAGAAAAAAACGGGACTTCCCCTCATGAAGACTTGGTTTTAATGATCACAGAAACAGCTGGATTATTAATCCAAATGCTGCCGGGATAGAAGTGAGCTAGCTTTAAAAAGAAACGGTAGCATCATTAAATTATGGTGTTTAACCCTTTAGCTGTCACATCCAAAACACTATAGGGGAATTTTTCTGCTCGGACTCTTGGGTGGTTGGGATTTGGTTGGGTGAACAAACTCCTGCCTAATATCAGAAGGCTGTTAGCAATAAGTAGCACACGGCTAGCGGATGTTTAGTGTAACATGGAGTAGAAAGCTGAGGCCGTTGTTTCTCCCTGAATCCAGTGGGTGGCGCAGGTTGCTACAATCGATAGTAGTCACACAGGCACACCCGCTTGAAGGAAACAAACGCACCCTGTACAACACTTTCATTCTATTGGCTGAGAGGTTGCTAGGCAATAGTGCATTTTGTTCCAGAAAAGAGCAGAAAATGTTTCATAAGCGAGCAGAGTTCAAACAGAGACTATCTGAGTGCGAGGAGAAGTTTTGAGTACAAGCATTACAAGTTTTGAGAAGAAAGACATGAAGTCCAGCTTCCAAAATAAAAATCTAAGCAAAAGTATTAAAAGTTTTGAGAACAAAAGACATGAAATCCTGCTTTCAGACTGAAAATGTGTGCTCTTGGATTATGGAAGATGGCAATTAGCCAATTTAACTAAAGTAGTTTTTAGAATGTAGTGTTTAGAAAAAATCTCATATAGATTCAAGGAAATTTAGGTTCCTACAAAAAACAAAAAAACCACATAAACTTCTGTCAACAACTAAACTTGGGATTTCGCATAATTTGAACAGCCTGAAAATCAACACTGGCCAGCATCAAGAAAGTCTTCAGAGAAGAGTGCTTAGCTTAGGTGAATTCCTGATGTGTCATGCTGAAAATGATGTTGAAACCTTCTCGTGATGCTACTTATCGTGACGGAGAAGTGTGTCAGATTTTCTTTTCTTTCATGTTTAAAAAATGAAATAAGCAGATTTTTTGAGGAAAGTTGCTATTTTTTCTACACACGTCAGAATATCCATTAAATGGAAATTCTTATGGTGAGATTTTATGAAGACTTTTCAAACTCAATTTAATGAAAATAGCTGCGTCACGCCTCTGGGCTTATATAGTGAGGAAGGAGAGATCTAATTTCAGCTTTCTCTGGAAAACTGGTATTTACAAATACGTCAGTGTAAATGAAGAAATGAAAAAACATAAATTTCAGTCAAATGACAACAGGGAGAATTATTATTATTTTACAACTTTTTAAATTTTATTCACAATTGTATGATTGTAGCTATTTTTGGGAGAGCTATGGCTGTGTTTTAATTTTGACAATATTCACATTTGTTTTTAGTCATACACAAGTAAAGTTGACAAACCATTTCAACCTGAAAAGACTCAAACACACACACACACACACACACACAGAGAGAGAGTGGTATTAGAAAATTTAATTGACAAATGAAAGCAGTGTGTTCTAGGTATGTTCCTGAAATACATCCACAGGTGACGGATGTGCCATGATAATCTCACAGAGGTTTATAAAGTCATGATATCATCATCAGCTCTTTTCCCCTTTTGTTTCACCCTCCTGTTATGTTCTGGGTCAAATTGACCCGTTTTAAAGTTTACATTTTTTTAAAAAATAGTTGGATTTTTTTTGCATGAAACTTTTTCTATTTGTCTTAATAGGTTCACTCTACATATAAATTGAAAATGTATTCATTTTACACATCTGTACCACCCCCTGGGTCTACTTTTTACATAGATACTGTTCGGGTAAATTTGACCCGGCAGTCAAGTTGAAGTGCAAAAAAAGATTTAAAAATTTCCAATTCTATATGTTTCCTTGCAGCTATGACCCATATTTCACCTAAAGAGATAGAAATCATTCTGAATGTAAATTTCTTACTTTGAAGACATCCATTAATAAAAATGACCTATTCTTTCTCTCATTATTTTTATTTAGAAAATAGAAATAGGTTTGGTAATTCTACTTGACCTAAAAAGGAGAAGTTAGGTTCAGGCAGTAATAATAATAATAATAATAATAATAATAATAATAATAATAACAGGAAGCCATATTTCTTTCTCTCATCAATCCTTTTTTTTCCAGCTGTTGGAAAATATTTACTGTTTCCAGTAATGAAGTGACCAAATAATCATAATGACAGGGTCTTTTCTAGAGTATTTATTTCCCTTGTGAGATACATTGAAACTGAGTAATTGAGTACTAGAATCATGAGACTCCTGAAAGATTTCCCCAAGATGCAGTCAAGGCTGACTCAATGCTCAGGCTTGAAGGCTGAACTTGACAAAAAAAAAAAAAAAAAAGTAGTAGTTTCAGAATTTAGGATTTTAAGTTTTACACAAAATAATAATTCCTTGGTTTAATCTCACTGCTGGGGTACACAATGCTGTAAATCTCAATGTTTCTCTAGTCAAATAATAAAAAAAAAAAATCTGGCAAGTTTGTGTCACGGCAATGAGGTGTTTTCCTGCTCTTGCTCTCGTTCATGTGTTTCGTTAAGAAACACTTCACTGACCACAAGAAGGTGAAACTTTTCAAGACAGAAAGATGGTGAGAAAGAGAGAGAGAGAGAAACAGAGCAAGACGAGCGAGAGAGAGAGAGAAAGAGTGGGAGGAGAGGGGTAGAAGACAGAAACTGAAAGTATACAAATGAATATAAACAGCAGCTGTGGTAAGTTTGATTTAGTAAACTCGCCAAAGCTGCACATCACATCACCCTGAAGGTAAGCCAAATTCAACAACTACTATATATCCATCCATCCATCCATCCATCCATTTTCTGTTCACCCTTGTCCCTAATGGGGTCGGGAGGGTTGCTGGTGCCCATCTCCAGCTACGTTCCGGGCGAGAGGCGGGGTACACCCTGGACAGGTCGCCAGTCTGTCGCAGGGCATACTATATATATATATATATATATATATATATATATATATATATATATATATATATATATATATATATATATATATATATATAGTTAATTGTTATTATATGTGTATTGTTAATACACATATCTGTGTATTAACAATTTAATGGAAATGTTTTGCTTGTTTATATTAGAGGCCCTGAGTGTCTGACCCAGATATTACACCTGTATATTTATTGTCTATGTAAGCCACTGATTGCTGTTTGTTTACTTGATCTTCAATGAACTATACTCTTATCAACTATAAACTATTAATCAATTACTGATACACAGCAGAGAAATGGGAGGCTTCATCATGCATTGTGTGACAGATACACTGAGTCATTTAGCCTCAACACATGATGCAATTACATAAAAAGACTAGCATAAATGGGAATATTGGCTTTTTCCTTCTCAACAGCAAAGTTCAGCAGAACTGCAGGACAGAAATAGGAACGTTACGTTTTGCAATCTGACTTCATCTTTTTTGCCTGCAACATCCTTCCTTAGTGGGGTCTGCTGCCTGCAGGCTGCCTTGCAGCGCTAAAAGAAGGCCTAAATACTTCCTTCCACATTGAAAGTGTTTAGAGGAATTGGGACACTTCTGTTTTATGTGTTTGTGCAACTCCGCCAGAAACAGTGGTATTGAATTGCATAAGAAATGAAGTGTATACTTGGTAAGCAGATGTCTGGGGAAAGACTAAAGTTGTGGTGTGGAATTTCTTTCAGAAATATTTGAAAACTCCCGTAAATGTGCAAAGTAACATCTGTTTTATTTTCTATATTTGGCAGCGGTGGCTCAAATCCAGCTGCATGATCTGGATCAGTGTTGTCCAACTTTGATAATCTTTTTAAGAAAATGTAATCTCTCAAACGTGATTTTAGCTTGCAACACATGAATCCCCTGTGTCTGTTCCAGATGCCCAGTTGGTGCGCTTTCTTCCTTCTTTGGTGCATAATGAGCTGCGTGGAATCTGCTCCTTCATCGCCATTTGTCCAGAAAAATAAATACAAGAACTCATTTCGTCTCACAAGATCCACGCGAACCAGGGTTCAGAACCTTCTGAAGAAATATGTAAGTTAATTAAATCTGGAGCTAATTTGCCGGGGGGGCAGGGTGGGGTCAGAACAAAACAATGAAACAAAGAAAAAAAAGCAGGACAATATTTTATTGCTAAATATAATAAGAGATCTAGCAGATGAAAACTATGATCCTATTGCAATACGACTGCATCTAAAAGTGCAACACCTTAATTTTACATTCATCTTTTATATTGTGAAAGTCAAAATTGATCCAAGGGATCAATTAGTTATAGTTTCTGTGCCAGTGCATACAATCATAAGAAATTAATTTTGTATTATTTAGTCAGTTCAGGAGCCATAGCAACTATCCATCCATCCATTTTCTTTACACCCTTGTTCCTAGTGGGGTCACCAGGGGTGCTGGTGCCTATCTCCAGCTAACGTTCTGGGAGAGAGGCGTGGTCACCCTGGACAGGTCGCAGGGCAACTGCGACAGACTGGCGACCTGTCCCTGGCGACAGGGAGAATTTAGAGAGAGACTGATTTACCTAACAGTCATGTTTTTGGACTGTGGGAGGAAGCCGGAGTACCCGGAGAGAACCCACCATGCACAGGCAGAACATGCAAACTCCATGCAGAAAGACCCCAGGCGGGGAATTGAACCCAGGACCTACTTGCTGCAAGGCAACAGTGCTACCAACTGTGCCACTGTGCAGCCCCCATAGCAACCAGTTCTGACCCAGTCAACAGGTTCTAGTCAACAGCCTAGAACTGCCCATCTCAGCTCGTTTTTTTTTTTGTTTTGTTTTATACCTGACAAAAAAACTTTTATTTTCACAGAAGGAGCAGCAGATGGGAAACGTACATTTCGAGGACCGAAGCCACCGCTTGAGAGATCTGCCTTTGCTTTCCACCGACTTCAGCAACTGGCTTCAGCTGTCGGTAAGAGCCAAAGAACAAATTCATGGAGGACAAAAATTTACAGTGATGCATTGATGTGTGACGGCTGTCACTCTGTAATTTGCGAACATTTCTGAGAATTTCTAATTCCGTTGAGTTTTTTCCCCCTAGAATTCTTAAAAAAAAAAAAAAAAAGTCTGGTGACATCACCCGAAAGCCTCGCCTTGCAGGCCATAAAGTTTAAGAAAATTTGAGAGGAATTCCCCTTTCAGAGCTGCAAGCATGTACAGGCGGGTTTGTGCAATGCTCTTGTTATGTAATGGACCTATATTTGTCTCCTGTTGCTTGATCAGGACTGGGACCGTCTAGACGGCGCGTTCAGGGACATCCAGTCCTACTGGAGCATGCTGGAGAGGAAAAGGAAGCAGCTGGAGAAGGAGCAGAACACACAAAGGACGGCAGCCAGTTTGCTTCAGAGCATCAAACACATTCAGCTGGATTTACGGGACCTGATGAGCCAAGTCAGCAGTCAGGTACCCACAACTCCTACTGACATACGCCCATGTATTTTTGTTTCTTTCTTTTTCTTGTTTGGTCTTGCTCTCTGTTAAAGTCCACGTGAGTTTTAAAGGAAGTGACACTGCAGCTGGTCTGATAAACTTTGTTTTGCTTTCTTCCTCTAGATGAGAGTTGTAAGGAGTTCCTGGGTCAGACCGACGCCTGCTGCAACGCTCCAGAACCGACAGAGGAGCTCCAGAACCGTGTGGGAATGCACAGTGGAGGGCTACATCATTCTCAGGGACTTAAACCTTTACCTCACCAAACTAGCAAGGGACTTTCTTCTGCTGGCCTCCAAGACACACTTGTGACACAAAAGACTGCTTAGACAGAAGACTTAGGACAAAAACTGAACCATCAGCCCACAGCTATGGGATTAACAGCTGTATAACGTTAATCTGAACATTGGATTACTTTTTTTTCAATGATGTACTTCTGAATATCCCAGGGCTTTTTGGGGGTATTTCCCAAAGTTTCTATCTGTCCTCTAATTGGATGTTAGACACATGTCTCCAACAGACGTCCCAACATCCTGTTTTTCCGCCGCCTCAGTCTTCAGGACTTTCCAAAGAAGTATTTGCTATTTATTATTATTATAATATTTATTAATGTGCTATTTATTTTTAAAGTGGTTTATTTGAACATTTCATGAGTAGAGAAATAGAGTTTTACAGAACGTATTTTGTACTGAACAGTGTTGCTGAAGAGTTTCAATAAATGAACTGAGAAAAACAGTGAAGACTTCATGTTTCTAACACTTAAATAGTTAATAGTAGTTGCTGTAAGTCAATGTATAACATAAGACATGTTTCATACTTTCAGGCAGCTCCAAACCAACAGCTATGAAAGGTTTGGAGTCAGAGTCCTTCAGTCTTGGTTATAGCGTCTGATCTGACATTTGAGTAAAGGGTCATTTCACTACTTTAAAAAAATCTAGACGAAAGTTGCTCAGCTCAAGTTCAAGATCTAAAAACAATTAAAATGGTCAAAACTCGGTTCAATTATTACACATAAGGTTCTGATTTGAGACACTTGTATTTAAATTATTTATTGATGCAACAAAGCATTGGCAAGTTACCGGTACCAAGATATTGATTTTTAAAGAGATGCTCCAGCATTTTGAAGTGCTTTATTGAGAGAAAATTATCAGAGTTTTATTTAGCATTTTGTAGTGTTGACCCTCCCTTCCCACACATCTTTCTTGATTACAAGAAAGGCAAATTTGGCTGCTTGAAAGTAATTCTGGTTTTGAAAAAAACATCGATAAATGCTATATATTGTGAAAACTATAAAAAAGAAACAGCAGTGTGGATGCAATGCATCACTTTTAATAAGATAAGAGAAACTATTTTAGCGCAAGTGCTATAAGAAGCATTTCTGTTACAAGTCAACAGTGTTTATCATATATTTTTTAGTATTAAAATCAAAATAACATTAAATAAATGGTGCACATAACATTATTAAAATAAGAAAAAACAACATTTTATGTTAATTTAGCAACAGTACAAATAATTGTTGCTTCCGTATTTTCACATAAAAGCAATTATATAATATCACACATTTTACTTTTAATATTGTGACAACGTGATATTTTTACTCATCGTGAAAATCTCGTACAACCCCATGACTAATTTTGGTTTTCTTTGTGTTCATCTCTAATTACCTCTGGGTTTATTACTGTTAGAAAAAGGTCTTGCCATATGTAGTTATCATTGTTACTATCAGTTTGCCATATTGTGTTTAGTTTCTTTGTAAATTCTTGTGTTCTTTGTGCATTTGGATTTATTTCTCCTGGATTTCGGTCTGGTCTTTCCCCCTGGGTTTGTACTTTATTTGGGTCTCAATTTAGTCTCATTTTGTGTCATTCTTCTTCTTCCCTCAGTCTGCCTGTTTGTTCTCTTCCACAGCCGTTCCTTTCTCTTTGACTACCACGCTTACACCCCGTGTCTTTCTCCACTGTTCCCTCAGCACATGAACTCACTGGTCTTCATTGCTTTTTGCTAGTTTTCTTTTTGCTTCACTTCTGCCTCTGTGTTTTTTCTGCGTTTGGGTCCTTTGCAACCACCACTGTTTTTGTGCTTGAAACTGCATCTTTTTTAGTTCAGACTTGATTATTCTAGACTAATTCCAGGTTATCAGAAACACAATTTGTGATTTGTGAAACATTTATTCTTTGTGTTCAAACCTTCTCAATTCTGAAACACTTGTCAAATTGTTCTACACTTGCTTACAATTATTTGTGGAACCTTGTTCTGTTGGCATTTAGACCCTCTTGTATGGAGTTCTTCTTGAAAACCGTCATTTAGAGAAGTTTAGTCTGTACTAAATGATTCTGCTCCGATTCAGACTCTTTAAGACAATTTGTGTTCGGATTTTTTTATAAATAGTATTTCTGAACACTTTGAAATTTAGTCCACCTTTCACCTAAGGTTGTCTAAATATCAAAAACAGAAAAAAATGTTTCACAAATGGCAAACTGTTGCAATCTGTTCAATATTTATTTATTTTTCATCCATGAAAGGCATTTCTAATGTCTCTGGGAAAGGAGCGAATCAACATCAGTAATTGGACACGTTTAGTTTATGTCCTGGATATTTCCGTTTAGTGGTTCTTGAATCACTCAAATCTCTGTTTACACGTTTTAAAATTCAAAACTCTTGCCTGAGTTTTGTCCCACAATCTTCTCAATTAAGCCTTTTTCCATGTCACTTTTCCCACCTACATTTAACCTTCTAATACGTGGACACGGTCCTTTGCAAATGTCAAGATTCTTTATAAATGACATTTTGTGGCTGAACCTGGGGGTTTTTTAATCATGGCTTGCTGGACCTCTCCCAAGTCAGCAGTCATCCCCATGACTGCGCGGGCTGTAGCATTTCTGTATTAAAAATCCCTTTTGTTATTAATAATCCAATTTTCTGAGAAACCGAACCTTATGTTTTCATAAAAGCAAAAATCATTCAAATTAACCTAAGCAATAAGAGTGCATTGTTGTTTGTGGTCAGTCTTGAAAATTTCTTAGATTTACTTGTTGAACTGAAGGGTTGAATCAACTTTTTTTTTTTATCATCTTCTAATTTACCGAGATCCACGTGTTCATGGCATGATAAGTAAACAGTGCTGCAGCAGCACTTTGATGTTGAGCTAGAGCTGATTTAAAACAGTGCAGATTATCTGAAAGCAGTGAAAGAGCCCTTAGATGCCAAATACGAAGCTTCAAATCTGATGCCGACTTCAGCATCATCCATCCTGACTATCGTCCTGCTGATTAAAGGATCTTCATGTGGCGCTGCTCTGAGGAGCGGTCTGAAGAGGAAAACACAGTTTCAACACAGTCAGCTGGATGGAAGTTTTTTTTTTTTCTTTCATACAAAAACAGAGACTCCCTCCCACGCAGCCTCTCTGCATGACCGGAGAACAGCCGCTGACTCACCACCAGCAGATGTCCTCTTTTGCCTTTGGCCACCTTCAACTCTGAACCCCTGAGGAAATCTATTATTCCCTCCTTGGTTCTGGACACGGTAAACCGAATGCTGCGATCCACACCCCATGTTGCACAACCAGGACAGAACGAGATTGTGAGTTCAGTTTGCAAAATTCATCACTCCAGAAGACCAGAGCAGTAAAAAAAGTTCTGACCTGCCAGGGCTGACGTTGACGTAGTTGGTCTTGCTGGCCATCATGGCCAGTTTGGTCACCAGTTCGATCACATGGCTGCAGTGCAGCACAGCGTCGCCCTGAGGGAGGCACAGCTGGGATTAAACTAGCTGCATTTTTGGTTCACACAGATAAGCAGCACATCCTGCAGTACCTTCTGTTTGTTATCCTCGCACGGCATGCGCAGAACAACCATCCCGTCACAGAGAGAGCTCACAAAGATGCCTGATTAGAAAGAAAACCCATATTAAACTCAATTGACTGTAAAACTAAATTTTTGATTCCTTTAACTCTAAAGGTGACGTAGGTTGCAAAATTCATATTTTGCACGTTTTATGTTTCCATTTGGGTCTGAACTGATTCTAAAAACAGTCTTCTAAAAAAAGCTGAAAAAATTTGGAGGCTATAAGTTCATATTTTTTGTTTGTAAAATAAGCAAAAACCTCCCAGTTGTCAAGTCATAATTAATGGTCACTGCACCGTTACAAAGTAATGGAAGCTGAGCTCCAGGATGTTTGGTTAGCTGGTTGTTGTTTCCTTACCATTCAGAAACCAAATGTTGGTCTTGGTTGCGCAGGACGCTTTACTAATGCTTTTCGAAGATGTACGGTTCAATTCAAATCAATTCCAGTTTAATTGTGTAGCACATTTCAGCAACAAGGCAGTTAAAAGTGCTTTACATCATACAGTCACCAACTGTGAAGCAAGTATTAAACATTATAATTTGTCAAATGCCAGTGGTGTTTTATAATTACACATTAGTTTGCAGCCGTTTTCACATGCAAGAGTAAATGTTGAGTGACAAGAGGTCCTAAAGCAAGTTCGTTCTTCTTCTAAGATCTCACTACCTGCAAATGATTTTGTGTAAAAAATGTAATGAACATGTTTTGCATAGCCAGTAGACCTATGCTAACCTGTACAAGGTAGGATAATAGGTCTCTTTTCATACCACCTTATCAACCATGCTGGGATAGTTTCAGAAATTCAGAAACAAACCAAGATGTGAAAGTTTTTTCACATCTTCAACCTCTGCAGTTGGTTTTCACCTCTCAGAGCGGCGTAGTCCAACCTCTGCTTGATCTTGGTCCGGTCCACCAACACTGCGAAGGAGTTGGTGAGGAGCAACTGACGGAGGCGAGGCTTGAAGCCCCTCCTGTCGTACTTTATGACGGAGACTCCATACTGAGAAAAACAAGGAACACATGTTACTGCCAGGGAGCGTTTGTTTATCGTTCTTCATTATGTTTAATCCCACCTGCACTTTTTCACTCCCGAGAGTCTGGAGGACTTTTAGGCTGATTTGCTCTCGCTCTGTAAAGCAATGGAAACAGTCGATGTCATCTCTGTTCATGACACGGAGTTAAATGTGGGATATGTGAAGGTTTACCAAGCCTGGTATCCAGAAACAGCCTCCCAACACTTTGAGGATAGCTGCCCTTCTGATCCTTGAAGATCTCACTGGCTACAACCTTTTGCATCATCTGAAGGAAACACAGAAGTCAAGCAAAGTGAAATACTCTGAGGTTAATTTACACTGAAAGGGTGAGGACAGTCACTGACATTCCTGGTAAAGATGTGCAAAATATCCAAATCCCCTTTTACACTCTCCTCTCTTCAACTCACCCTACAGGGATCTTATAAAAAAAAGGATGGTCACAGAAGGAGGTTGTTATTATGTCAGCTGACCCATTTCTGTATTTATTTGCCATGTTTTGAATAAATATCCAGTTTTTCAGTTTTATAGAGACTTATTTGAAATCTCCTGCTCTCTGGGCCATTGGGAGAGCAGCAGACCCACATCACAAATCCTCCAGTGTCATTATAAATATCAGACTGTTTGTTAGACCCAGCTAACCAAAGCACACTGTTATCCTAGTGATAACTTATATTGTATGACAGAAAATGTTTTTTTCTTGCTGGCATGCCTCTGAAACAACAGAATGACATTTGGATATTGGCTGATGATAGTTGAGTCTTGATTATCCCAAGCCGACACTCTGCTGCAGTTTTCTAACAGTGAGCTTTGGAGATGATTTTTAACTGCAAGTACCAATCTATCTAATGTTTGTGGCAACAAGATAAACTCGTGTCCTCCTTCAGTCTTGTTTGACACAGTTCTGTCATTATTTAACTTTTTAATTATTAGTTGGGCTACACAGCTCTGAAAAAAGTTACGACACTGAACCCCATTGAGAACCTCCTGGTTATTCTACCAAATATTGATTTCTGAGTTAAAACATTAGTATTGCTGTTTCTAAATGAATATGAATTGTTTTCCTTGCATTATTTGAGGTCTGAAAGCACTGTGTCTTTTTCATTATTTTGACCATTTCTCATTTTCTGTAAATAAAAACTACATTTTTGCTTGGAATTTCACAGACATGTCGTCAGTGGTTCATAGAATAAAAGAATAATGTTGATTTTACTCAAAGATTTACCTGTAAAGAGTGAAATCAGAGAAACTGGTCATTTTAAGAGGTCTCTTAATTTTTTTCCAGAGCTGTATATGAGTAAGTGTATGCACCTTTAGTCAAGTAGTTGTGTTCTTATGACATACAGCAACCCAAACTGAATTGCATTTTTGCTTGTGTTCCCCATTTTTAACAGTGGCTAACAGAGATCATCCTCTTTCTTGTACCATATATTCATATGAAACTTGTAATGGATTGCTCGCTACAAGTTTCAAGACTTTCTGGCCCATTTAAAAGAGTAAAGTATAAGTTACAAAAATGCTATTTTGTAGGAATTATTGGAGGTGGCAGGTAATTTAGTAAAAATCTGATTTTACCTCCCAGTGAACAAATGAACTCAAATGAAAAGTTGGATTCTCCCGCAGTGATTCTCCAAGCAGTAATTCAAATAAAAAATGAATCTATTTATACTCTTTAATCATCTTAAGCAGATGACTAAAGAGTATCATCTTTAATCATTATACAACAATACAGCAAATTGTTGGATTTGCTGTAACACGTACCTGCTTCTTCCATTCGGGTTGAACTCTCCTGCAGTACTTGATGACCATGTTCCGCATGTGAAGCCCTTGGAGATGCTCAGAGGCCTGCCAGGAATACAACAGTATGAGGAGAGTGTTGTGTTTTATGTGGGTGTAGTGGCTTTAGCCAGCTGAAGGACATATTGTTGGTATTGCTTTTACCTCAACAAGCAAAGCAGGAGGTGTTGGCCAGCTCTTGTCCAAAACGTTCCTGGGGAGATTTTTCCTCACATGTTTCAGGAAGGAGCAGCGTACATGATCCAGGAAGTAATCATTGTCATCACAGTACTCCTCATGACGGTTGATGAAGCCCTTTATGAACCTAAAAGGAATTTATTTTTTTTTAGAAACTTGTGTGGACAGAAAAAGGAAATCTGCAAAAATAATCCAAACCAACGCATTAGTCCTTCACCTGCGTATCAACTGAGCTGCCTCCCGGCGCTTTTTAGCCCTCCTGCGTCCTTTCATCCCTCGCCACCCAGACTGGATCACGATAACTATGCAAACAGATACATGCACATATTAGTCTTTGCTGAAGATAACGTATTAAATCAAAAACTCAGCTTACATCCTCAGAGGAGTAAAGTTAAATGTAGTTTCCAGCTGAAAGACACAACACTAAGAAGCTGTTAAGCCCAGGGAGGACGTTTGTAGGGACCTGCATGTCTGATGCGCTGATAATTGGCTCTTTCCCTGTAGCCTCTCCAAGACTTCTGCAGCGTCACAGCTGGAGAAAAACAAAACAGAAAAAAAACAAACACATTTTGGATATGAAATTTATGAAGATAGTCCTGAGTTCCTGATTCACTATGGAGTTCACCTTAATGTTCATCACGTTGCTTAATGAGGCCAGTTTATTGTGAATGAAACAAATATGGACAGAGGACTCAGTTTGCAATGTCCTGACTGGTGATTGGCTGGATGGAAACTCACAAGTCTGCACTGTTTTCAAACCATGAACCTGCCAGTGTAATCAGAGGACACTATTTGGTGTGGATGCTGTTACTTAGGCAGGAGGATTCAAAATTATTCATTTTTAGTATCAGTGAGGTGTTTTATGTTTAGATCTATGGGCACAAATTGCCGGAATTTGAGCCCATACCAAATAAAAAGAGTGCAGATCTTAAAGAGAAATCGGAATTGCCTAAAATAAGCATCAGCAGGTCAAAGCTATATAAAAAAAATATGATTAGACATAAATCACCAAACTCAAATTAGTGAGGCTCTAGTGTTGGATGTATTTATTGTGAAAGTGAGAGGCAAAGTTTTTACAACTGTGACCTTTCTGTCCTCTAATCAAACTGCACCTTACAAAGTTTTATGCGTGTCATGTTAAAGTAAGATATTTGTAATCTCTTACCGATCTCTGGCTTTTTTGCCTCTAGGGCATCTTCTGTGGCGAAGAGAGTTTTTGGGAAACGGATGAAGATCTTTGACCTACAGAAAAAAAAGACACCAAACAGAAGAGTGATACTCTGCTCCATGGAAATTAACTACACTTTCAACCTTGACTCACATTTACATCTGTGTCACATCTGAAATGGCTAAATCTATATTTCCTGCACTTATTGAAAGGATTCATTGACTTTATAATGAATTAGATGTTGATAAATGTTTCTGGACCACATTGTGGTTTAACACCATTCTATTCAATTTCTGGCATTGTAGGCAGAATTTAAAATGATCTGATTAACTACAGATTAAACGTGTGGTAATGAACATTGCCTTTTAGATCTGTTTTCAAAAACTCTTGCCACTTTGTCCTCTGTTTACCTGCCCAGTTTGTACTCTTCTGGTTTGTAGCCCAGGTGGTTCACCAAAGCAGAAACCCCATCAGCCAGTTTTCCGTTCCAGTTGGGCCACGTCTCAGGACACAGGGGCTTGTACCTAAGTTGCAATTAAATTTCCTTTCAAATTTATCAGTTGGAAAGAATGAGCAGACTCAAAAAGAGATGGAGAGGAAGTGTGGGTCACCTCTGCAAGAACGCCTCAAAGCGCCGGCGATAGGCGAAGCCAGCGCGCCGGACTCTCAGGTTCTCCATCAGACCCAAGTATTTCACCTGGTGTCTCACCAGAACTTCATCAAAACGTCCTGCAGGCGGACAGCGTTTTCATATTACATCTATGTCATTTAAAGCACATTATCATTACAGTTAATGAGGAACCGGAACATAATGATTTACACTAATTCTTCAAATTAAACATGACCTAATCTTTTTTCTTTTCAGTGAAAAGAAATCTGGTTTTTAGATTCACCGCTTCTGCAAACGTTCAAGAAAGCGATCTTTCTTTATTAAAGAAGACATACACTGTACTGTAAAAACTCGTGATCACTCTTTTTCTGACTGAGCACATTTATTTGGATGTCTTATGTGTGATGTGTCTCGTAAGATTCAGGTCCAGCTTCATTCATGTGTTCAGAAAAGAGAAGTTTCCTTTCAGCAATCAGAACTTATTTAGATGACTTAAATATAAGAAAACATGTGCTTACATGGCAACTTACACTACACTGTGTCAGATTTGTGTCCAAATGTACTTTTGTATGGGAAGTTACCATGCCAGTAAAAGCTCTGGCTGAAAGGGGAGTCCTTGTTTTGGATCTCTGTGTTTTTTAAGGCCTCAGGAAACAACCAGCTGGTAAAAAAACAAGCATAATGTCTCTCAACTAAGATTTTAACTGGACTTGGTTCAGGGTTTTGTGTCTCTATAGTTCTGATGACACAAGTGAGATGATCATTTATAGTGTTGCTAAATTTATCAACAAGCCTGGTAAAGGATGTGTCAAAAGTTTTGAAATGCATTTATCGTTTATTGCAGTAAAATCTCAAACTGGAAAATGCGGAAAAGTCTACATTTAGCCTAAGTAGATTTATGCAGTTTGGGTTTCTATAAGATTTAGGTCTGGAGCATGAAATGACCATGGAAGAACGTTTATGTTTCATGTGATTATTCTGCTCAAACATCTCACAACAACCTGTCTTCATCCCAAAGCTAAATGAAGTGCTTGTTGACAAAAAAAATCAATCTTACCAAACAAACACAGTTCCAGTTAATTTCACAGTAGAGCATAGCATTGTCCAAATGTTCACTTTTGTGATATTGGAAAGAAAATGTGTTTTATTCTGGCATCACTCCCACACAACCAGTCGTCATGTAGATGCCATTTGATGTTTGTTAACTTTGGAGATTTTTTTTACCCCCTCCAGCATCATCCTCATGATTATTGCTAGCAAGATAAATATGGGTTCTTGCCCAGTCTTGTGGTTATGGGCTTAAAGAAATTGGCTTCTGTGTTGCATACGTCAATGATTATGAATTAAAAGTTCCTGGATTCTCTCACCAATTTTAAAAAGTAAAGCATGAATTAAAACAAGGGTTGTTTGATGTGGCATGGTTAAATTACTTAACAAATTAAAGGTTGGATTTTTCTGTTGTTGTGAGGTTACATTTTACTCCTCTTGACCAGGGGTCAAAATAAATGTGGCACCCTACAATTATCTACAACCTATTTCCACCATATCTCGTTTCTTTTGTTGTTATTTTTAAGATATGATGTGCTTCAAATGTTATTTAATTTGAAACTAGTAATTTCCAAGTGATTTTCAGGAGGAATCTTAATGTACCTGGTTGCTTGGCATCATTAGGTTTGATACAGCGAACGTAGGACGGCTCTTTAGACATGAGGATCTCCATTAGCTTCATCAAGCTGTTTTTAAACTGGGAAGCAGCCTAAAAGAAGAAAGACAAAACCAACAAACTGTGGCAAAATGTTGGAGGTTTGTTTGTTTGCATGCAACACAGAGAACAGAAGACGTCTGTGCTGTTTGACATAAAACGGCCTAAAAGTTAAAATAAGAGTTGGAAGGCTGTGAGAAAATCATTCTCACCATCTCTGGACGCTTTTGGTCGATCACTTCCTCCCTGCGGAAGCAGTGACTTAGTATCTGGTTTTCTGACTGGCACATGACCTAGACAAAAACCAAACCACAAAACCACAAGTCAACAACGCAGGATGACACGCCCTCCCCTTCCTCTTCACAGAAACAATGAATAACACTCTATCATTTCAGAAAGGTGCTGCAAAGCCCTCTTGTGTTCGTTTTTACGTTCCCATCACCTCTTTTAGATTCCTGTTCAGCAAGTCGTTGTTCTTATCCAGGAAACCTGAAAAAAAAAAGAAACACTGTTTATTATTAAATAATCAACTCTTCTTTAAAGACTTGATCTATTTTACCGTTGACATTATAGTTGACCTCTCCTGCGTAGTGCAGCAGCCTGAACTCCTCCCTGCTCATTACCCTGCGAGTTTTTCCATTCGCCAACTTGTGCCTGAAAGACATTAAGCGTTATCAAGACAGAATAACTAGCCACTCTTTCGGATCTAACTCATTGCAACTACTCTGGCACTTAGGAAGTGGAAACAATTTTGGCAATCTTGAACTGAAACGGGAGTCATTTAGTCTGATTAAGTAAAACATTCTATATCTGAGGGGGTCAATGTGGGTCATGTTGAGTGAAACCTCGACAGAGTTTGGATTTTGAACAATGACCTCAAACGGAAAACAAAACTAGCTTCAGGACAGGGTTTCAAAGTCTAATACTCTACCTTTTTCAAGATGTCCTGTATTTAAAGGCAGGGTCCATGCCATGAAATCAGCCATTGTAATTTCTCACAAGAAAAGTGGTATACTATCCAGCCAAAAATGCTGCTATAAGTTTGTTTATTATGTGTGGTTGAGCAGTAATTTGCTAAGGGACATTTAACCAAATATTGTGTACTTATGTTTTCGATGGTTCATACGTAATAAAATGTGGATGGCCGCCAACTGTGTCCTCCAGCTTCTCCAAAAAGGAAATATCACCAGTCTCTCCCGGTCTCAGGCACTCCTCGTCCTGAAAGAGAGTCCCTTTAGAGCCAGCCAGTGGAAAGAAGAGACCATATGCAGCTCATACAAACCAGAATGGAGATGATGCCTTTGTGCTTCTCCTCTATCAGGTCACAAATGATCTTGTTGTCGAAGTACTGCACCGTCTCCCACTGTATTTTAAGGAGACCAATGTTATGTTGCTATGTGCACACAACTATGAACAAACGTGACAAAGTTGTTTGTTTTGACGACCAAGTGGGAAAAAATAAAAATAAAAATAGACTCACGGCAATTCCTTCCGTCTCATACTCCTCCTGCTCGGATCTGAGGGTGAGCTCTATGAAGAGCTGCTGCAGCTTCTCATTGCAGTAGTTGATGCAGAACTGCTCAAAACTAACAGAAGAGTTAGAATTAACTAACTCGTCCCTTAGAAGAGTGAAACAGACATTTGTGTCTGTTTCACAAATGACATGTGAAAAAGACATTTGTTTACAAAAGGCTTTTAAAAAGCATCCAACACAAAGTGGAGGAATGAAGATTAGCCCTTTCATAGCGGTCACTGCAGTGGACAGCTATCTAAAAGCTGGTTTCTTGTGGATTTTTATGTTACAATTGTAACATAAAAATGTGATCACATGTGGTTCACACAAATTTTTACATGTGAAAGGTGTGAATCACATGTATTCGTGTGATTTTGGATCGTTTCGTGGTAAAATCACATGTGGAACATGGGAATCACATCTGATCACATGTGATTTTCATGGGATTTTTTTGTAAGGGAAAATGCACACAGACCACTGAAGTGGACACTAATACATCTTACAATACGCTATCAACTACTGGCCATCCACTGCAAGTGCAAGAAACTGTTTTTTTGTTAAATCCAATATGGTGGACAGGCGAAAAAGATGCCGACCAGCCCAGTCCCTCCTTCTACTGTAGACGACTCAGGTAAAAAAAAACATTGTGACATCAAGTAACACCTAACAAAATACTGCTGACATATTTTCCAAATAACAACTTTGTATTTGGAGAAAATTACAATTGATCACCTAGAAAAAAAAATCCTAGAAATCTTTCTTTTTTTACTACATTTTTTATGCTTTAAGAAAATCAAAAACACTTTGGAAAAAAAATCCTGACATAAAGGATCATAATTCATGCAAGAAAGGGTTAGTTGCACCTGTTGTGCTGCAGGACCTCAAATCCGTAGATATCAAGAAGCCCAATGATCGAGGCGTCTTTGCTGCTGTGGTGGATTTCTGCCTGCAAAGCACACATCAGTGTTAAAACACGCGAGCAACTCTGCAGCACAACGACCAAGTTTCTGCAACTGTTCCTGCACCTTCAGAGTGAGTGACTGGTTGATCTTCTCCACCAACCAATTAAAGGTCCGGCCGTACACGGCCTTCGCCAAAGCGTCACGGGCCGAGACTGCCTGTTCAAAATTTAGTGGGCTGATCATCTGTAATTAATCCACAAACACACGACAATCAGTACACAGTAAACAAGTCACAGCAAGAGGATCATGCTTGAGAGGACAACAACCTCCTCTCCTTTGGCTGTGAGTTTCTTGTGAGTGAGGGCCTCCTTCAGGGCGGAGCCATCGACACCCAGCAGCTGCAAGACAACAACAGCACATGTGCTCTCAGCTGTGTTGTTTTTGTTGTTGTTGTTGTTTTGTGTTTTTTGGCATATTTCAGCATGTAGAAATACCATAGAGACTGCTCTGACCTTTGCAGCATTTGATAGCTGGGTCTCAGTGGTGATATAAGTTTCTCCTTCCTCTCCTTCCCCGAAGAGAGTGTTGCCCAGATGGAGAACACTGGCGATGATGTTCAGCAGTTTCTGAGGCAAACAGATGGGACAAACAGCTGAGCAAGACACTGAAAACAACCAGTTTGGTTTGAAAGGCTCATAGAATTATAAATATTGAATATATTGAATCTGTTTTTTTTTCAATTTAATCAAGTTGTCCTGTGGCTCTTTAGTTAGAATCCAACACTAATAAAATAACCGTATGCATTGTTTTTAACTTTTGCTACCATTGTGTCCTTTTTATTTATCCCATAGAAATGCCTCTTCTTGTTTTTCTTTTGCATAGAAAGCAGTCATTGTTCAGATGCTCAGACCCAATCTGGTTATGCTGGAGATTTCTTCCTGTTAAAAGCAAGTTGTTCCTCTCCACTGTTGCCACATGCTTGCTCAGAATGAGGGATTGCTGCATTTCTGCAAAGTCAACAACTCCATGCAAACTGGCTGGGCTTCCTTAGATGGAAAACTTTTTAATAAATAATCATCTGAACTTGTACGGTATTATAAATTGAATTGAACTGAACTGTATTTGCCCGGAGCTGTATCCCATTATATGACTAGACTCTTCTGCAGTGACTTGAATTTGAACTGAACTGAATTTATTTGTCTTGTAAACTGGACTGAGATTATGTTTGTCCTAAATTGCCACCATGTAAATAAACTGAATTGAATTAAAAAACTTTTTAATTGTTGCATTGATATTGGACCAGGCAACGCAAGTAAACAAATAATCAGGTCCGTATTTGTTACCTGCACTTCCTCTGCGGTGAAGCCAATCACGTCCAGGGCCTTCCTCACAACTCTCCAGTTGTTCTTGTCACTTATGGAGCTCACTCTTGGACAGCTTCCCTAAAGAGAGCAATTTGAAAACCCAAATGACAACGAAGCTGCACAATCCTCTGTTGGACAACAGGTAGTTCGGTGAGCTGAAGTACTTTAACCAGGTAGCGGTAGCTGTGAGGGTTCCTCTCTAGGTTCAGCGTGTTGAGCAGGTCATTGTCTCCTCCATCGAGGAGCTCATAGAAGATGTGGAAATTTCTTTCCCCGTGGTTCTGGTGCACCACCCGGGATTTCTCCAGCAGGTAATTCAGAATATGACCACCCATTGTTGCACCCTAGAAAAATAATCCCACAAAGCAATGAGACCGGAAAGAAATAGTTAGTTTTTAATTTAGGGTTTAAAACCATTCCAGATGAATTGCCATTCTAGAAAAACAAAAACATAATTTACTTTGAAGTCAAACTGGATATCCATGTATTTCCCAAAGCGGCTGGAGTTGTCATTTCTCAGTGTTTTGGCATTACCAAAAGCCTGCACAAAGAAAAAACGACACAATGGATTTGAAGCGTCTGCACTAAACACAACTTAAAATAACTTGATCGACATAAAGTATTTAAAAGAAGTGTATAACACCAAATGACCTCCAGGACAGGGTTGGACTGCAGCAGACGGTCACCGAGGGTCAGCATGTGATCATTAGTGGGGCAGGTGACGGCGAAGTAGAGGAGGATCTTCTTGGAGGCCTCTGTCTTACCTGCCCCACTCTCACCTGATATGAGGATACACTGATCCCTCCTCTCTGTTCGCATGGCCCGGTACGTGTTGTCTGATATAGCATAGCTTATGGAAAATACAAAATATCACAAAAGAAGCTTTAGTGACAAAATGAGATATAAATAATAACTCAAAACAGGAGTTTTTTGTTTTTTCCAATGGTCAATTTGAGACATGAAAATATTTTTTTTTACATTATAGGGAATTAGATTTCACCACAAGGCTTGTGAAAACACAAGATAAATAAGTTAACATTCGTCAAAAATCTTTTACAGATAGGCTATCCGATGCAATCCAACAGGATATAGACATGTCCAAAAAAATTTAACTAAACATGACAGGAATTTAGATTAAATGTGTCTTAGTTATTTGTATTAAACAGCAGGATTTTTCTCCTACGGTGCTTTTTGATCTACCAAATATGATTGTTTTCTAATATTGACAATCATTTTAAAAGAGAGACAGCTTCAGTTTTCCTTCTGTATGTGCCATGTGGGCTGTGATCGAACCACAAGGCTCAGAAATCTCCACCTAAGCTGGGGGAGATTCTGCAGAGAGCAGCTGAAATTCTATCTGTCAGAGTTAAGACGTTTGAAATCAATGATACCATGAAATATCAGTTGAGTGCAACGTGTTATTTTTCTAGAATTAGTCTATTTTAGTGAGATATTACACTGAGGTTTGGCATCACACAGTTGCCTGTTGTTAAAAACTTGGATCAGTAATGAGGGGAAACAATCTACAGTGAAATCCCCAGTAGTAAAAGTACAGTATAATATTTAATGAATTGCAAGTGTAATGCATTCAAACTCTGCATGTCCATATTATATTTGATCAGTAACATAGCTTCTCTCTATCTCTTATGCCAACAACAGGTATTGATCTTGGGGACAGAGTAATGATAGAAAAGTGGGAAAAGTTTTTCCTGAATATTGTTCATCCCTAATCTTTTATAACTACATTATTATTATTATTGTTATTATTATTATTATTACTTAGAAATACCACAATGTGTAAAAAGAAATGACTACATTTGATTTTTCAAGAGTCGGAGGGACAGAAATAATCAGCTATGAGAGCAGTTTTCAGTTTCTAATATTCTCAAGAAAAAACATTCAATAATGAATGAGGAACACGCAGTGACTCACATGTGAGGAGATATTTCATAGAAGCTGACACCTCGGTAACGCTCCATCTGCTGCTTGGAGTAAATCTCCAGCTCCTTGTATGGGTTCACTGACACCAGCACCGAGCCGATATACGTCTGAGGGGAAAATATCGAGGGAGGAGAAATTATAGTCAAATAAACAGCACAAAGTGCCTTTTGTGCTTCCTTTTTTATTTTAAAGCATTTGAAGAGAAGTGGTAGTAGGTACATAGATGAGGTTTTCCCTGAAGCGTCTCCGCAGGTTCTCTATGAAGGTGGCCTCGCTGTTGTAGTTTTCCAGCAGGACAAAGTCCTGCACTCCGACCCTGTCCCGGGCTGTGAGGGCGCTCTCCATCATCAGGCGCACTCGTCCCTCATCCACCTCCTGCACAAACATGGTCATTATTCGTGGGTTGGATAAAGCAAGAGTGTAGTTTTGTATTTTACCAGCAGAGGGCACAGAAGCACAAGTTTAATCTGACTCATGCAACAACATTTTTTCAACCGTGACCACACCAACATCTGGTGCTCAGAATAAGAATACATGCCGAATGACGCTTTTAAACTTAGAAATCCAATCATACAGGGGCACAGCAGCTATATAATCTTAGATTAGTGGAACTTTAACAACTTTTTGCTTACAGATTAGTAAAAGTCCCACCTCTCCTTCCCAATGTTAAACAGTGGAGCCGTTAGAAAAATCCTAATGACAAACGCAGAGGATAAAATCTTCTGTTGTGAAGTTGAGATTACGATGTATGTACAGCAGACACACTGCTGCGTCCACAGACAGGATTTAATCAGCACAACTATGACAATATGTGTACATATCAACTGCACCATGGTGCAGTTGATATGTACTGCACTGAGAACATCGCAGAGATATTCTCAGTTTGGCCTTTTTGTAAGACCATGAACACACTAGCCCTTACATGCAAGCACAAATACAAAGAGGCATTCACATCGGTTGATACTTACCGGTGATAGTAACCCAGAGACGTAATTTAGGGTGAAATTGTTCCACCACACCCCAAGCAAGCTAAGAGCACACTGTGTTTAGTACCAAAAGGCTTGGTCATGAGAGAAGTTCTTCTGTTCCACATTCACAAAGGAAAAAAAAAAAAACAAGCAAAAAGTGGAACAAAGGGGGCAGACGTCCACAGGACTTCTGTTTTTAATGTGTGCAAGAGTCTCTCAGGGGTCTCATTTGGCCTATTAATGCTGCTAAGAGGTCATTATCTCCGGACCCTTGGTGCAGGAAAGTCCATACAAAAAAAAACACACGAGGACAACAGTGGAAGAGAGCCAAGAGCAGAGGAAAGTCAGCAAACACTTCCACCACTGCCCCTCCTCTAGGTTTCTCCTCAGGAGTATTGTTCCACCACTTGCAGGTGGCCTTCCTACAGATAGTAAATTCAGTTCACTGTCAGAATTTTTCCAAAGGATGCATGTAAGGAATTCTGAGATCACAGACTCACAGACACACCATGTTTTTATTCCACAAATACCACAGTCGAGTTTCCAGTGATACCCATGTGAGGATGTGACGTTCGTGTTTATGCAAATAATCCCAAATTCCTACACTGATAGGCTGCAGGGGAGTGACACACATTAAAAGCTACAAGATCCAATTTGTAGAAAAAAAACACAGGTTTACCCCTTGAGTTTAGAATATTTTATCCTGGAGAGACAAAAATTGTAATCCTTTGATACAAACGATCACCCTTAGATGTAAAGTAAAAGGTGATAATGTTGAGGAACAACCCAGGGAACACAAAGACTCAAGAAACTGGAAGATGCAGGAACATCTGTGAACATATTCATAGTTAACAAAGCTCTATATATCCTCCAAAAAAGAAGCATAATCTACAACTAAATTCAAAATTAAAAAATACTTTATAGATCTCAAATGGAAATTAAATGTAATATCCATGTCTGAGTAGACTGAAGCGTCTCACATGGAGGTGGTAGCATCATTCTGAGGCTCCATTTCACTGCAGGTGGAACTGGTGCAAAAGTGGATTAAAAAAATGAATGAAGAATACGTCCAAATTCTTCAACTTCACTTCTAATCAATCACTGCATGGCTTAAACTTGGACGTAGTTTGATGTTAGATCAGAACAATGACCGCAAACACATGAAAAAACTGAGAAACAGAAAACGCGGGCTTACAGTAAGCATCAGAAATGGCAACTCAAAGAAAGTCAATCAATTTAATTTCTTGGAATATATCCAAATGTTAATGTGTGTGTGTCGGCGTGTGCGTGTGTATAAATCTAAACTTACATGAATACTGTTGACTCAAAACTAAAGAAAATTAAAAGTCTACAACTAATAAATTCAAGTCAATTATGGCTGCATGCGAAGTTCACACTAGCATTGCGGGTCAGAGATAGGTAGCTTAAGAAGCAAACAATATACGTACTGAAGTGAACATAAAATAAATGAAAAAAATAAAAACAGCCAAAGTTGAAAGAAAAAAGAACCTCAGAAAGTCTAAAGCAGGGTTAAAGTCGGCCCTGGAGGGCCGGCATCCTGCATGTTTTGGTTCTCTCCCTGCTGGTACCAACAACCTTTTCAGCTTGTCAATGTTCTTCTTAGGCCTCTAATGAGCCGTCATTGGATCCGGGAGACTTAAACTAGGGACAGAACTAAAACATGCAAGTCCCTTGATGACCCACTTTGGGCACCTCTGGTCTAAAGTCACGTTGCTCCAAGTATTTATACCTCTAAATGCTCTTTACAAAATACATCATAAAGGAATGAGGGATGACTCATGACATCTGCAGTCCTCTGTAGTACGTACTTGGCAGACAGCATGTATACAGTGTACAAAACGTCTGACAGTTCTGCGTAATGCTACAGGCTGCAGGAGCTAAATCCCCGTTGCTTTAATTCAACTCCAAAACACAGCAAAACACTCCCTTGAAGGCCCTATTAATTTCAAGTCATGAGTTTACTTTTTGTCTCAGTTCCAGGAATTGCATCACTGGACCCAAACAACTTCCAGCAATAAGAGGCCTTTATCCAAAGCTACAGTCATGGCCAAACGTTGAGAGACTGACGGAAATCTTACTTTTAACAAGACAAAAAGTTTTTATGGTAGTAATTTAGGTTGTGCAGTGTGATCAGGTGAAATGGATCAGGTGAAATGGAGTTAACTGCAAAGTTAATTACATTTATTGGGAATTAACTTAATCACAAATTCTAATTTTAGCCCTAACCACAAAATGACCTGTTAGCATCTTTTCAACAATCGTTCTCAAGTCAACTTAAGGAGAAAGTTGACTTCGCTCCGTTATTCTCATTACTTACAGTGCAGAACTTGTTAAAAATATCATCAGGCAAATACAAGTGAGGCATTCACAGAACCCAGTTCTGGCCAAGCAAAACATCAACATTATGAAACTGGACTGCAGAAGACTCAAGTGGAGGCATTTTCTCCAGAGAAGAAAAGTTTAGGACATCTGGAAAAAGGGTTGTTCATCGAAGGAAGGTTGAATCTTCCCATGAGTCTCCCAACAGAGAAGCATCCTGAGAGCATTCAACAGTTGCCTCTTGTCTAAGGAAGTTGGTGGACTTACTTTGCCTTGAATAAAGAATGGTAACAAAACATCCTCTAAGAGCAACTTCACCCAATGATGCAGGAAAGGTTTCACGATGAGTAATACCATTCCCAGCATGACGGAGCGCAGCGCACCATGGAAAAAGTTATAAGTGAGTGGCTCAGGGATCAAAACATTGACATTTCTAACTTATTAGATCAGGGACATTCCACTCTAGTCTTCAACACTGCAACAACACAAAATCTTACCAAGTATTTTTGGTCTGGTTTCTAGTCAAATATCTTAGTACACTTGAAAATCGGCAAAACTAACTTATAAGTAACTTTTCAGTAAGATATACAGTAGGAGCTTGTTTTAAGGCAATAATTCCTTAGTATTGATGAAAAAGTACTTGTTACAATGGCAGATCATTTAACTTATAGAGAGACATCTTCCCCATGTTGTAGTTTAGTCTTATGTGTCCTAAGATATTTGCACTAGAAACTAGACCAAAAATACTCAGCAAGATTTTGTGTTTTTGCAATAAAGAGCCACGATCGTGCGAATTCAAGATGCATCCCTGATTTGAAACAATTGAATAAAATGGGTGCATTGCCTCCTAGGCATGTCATCAAGTCCTGCAGAGCCCAGTTAATGTCCCCAGACCTTAATCATACCCAGAATGTGCTGTCAATCCTCAAAAAGTGAACAGACAAACTAAAACACTTTCAGTGTTCTAGTAGGAATGGGTCACCATCAGTCAGGATTGGGCTCAGCAGCAGATGTTTTATTTTTTTTTATATACCAGAGCAAACTAATACACTGCATGAACTACATGCCTTTGTTACTCATGAAACTTTCAGGATTGATCCTCAGGAACATCTGACAAAAGAAAAGACACTGAAATGGACTATGAAAAGAAGTGAAGATTATCTTTATGTCTCTGGCTAAGGTACAATAGAGACCTGAACCGCGGAGGTGGAGATGCAAACAGAAAACACTTTAATCCCTACTGGTTTTATTGTCAGAGAACTGGCCGAGGCATGCAGAGATGGCATACTTTGGAAGGCAATGCTCGCGTGCTCTGTGCAGGATCTGACTCTGACTAGCAGATGGCTTTGGTGGAATTTGTAAGTTCGTAGGTGCAGCTGGAGTAACAGCTAGCAATGAGGCTTAGGAAGAGAACTTGGCTCCAGGCTCCATGACTGAGCTCTGCAAGGCCGACTACATAGAAATTGCATTCCTTATAAGGCTTGCCCCTCCACTGCGTCCTGGTCTTCTACCACAGCTGGTTCTCTCTAACACTAATGTGCTGGAGGCTGAAACTGGTGGAGAAATCCCGCGTTTATCCAGCTTTGGTTTGAGTTAATGCCTGAACAAAAACCTCAACATGTACACAAATCAAAAGGGTGGAAAGAGGAGTCCCAGAGTGAGTCATTGGTCCGCTTTGCTTTTCCCTTTGTGCTGTCTCCGTGGTGGTTCAGATCTTTAGTGTGTGAGAGCCAAACACTCTAAAAACAGTTGAATCCAAACCTGTATGCAGCGGTGAGTGCTGCAAACACAACAGAGAGCATCATAAGGTAGATCTTACCCTGCCTTGATACCTCATCCTGTCCTGTTAGCGCTGGGGGGGAATACAGCGGTGGTTTCCCCTCAGCGGAGCGCTCCTCCTCCTCCTCCTCTCTCAAACAGACTCCTCAGCTGCTCCTTCTCATTCACCTTTGCCCACAAGCGACACAGCCCAACAACCTGTCCACTTTCTCCTGGTCTTCTCGGCTTCCTCCCTCCTCGTAGTCCGGATTCCTCCCCCCTCCTGAGAGGACAAAGAACACACACTCAGGCCAGAAAGCTCTCGGCTCCTACGTGTTCACACCTCCAGTCCATCTCGCCGGTGGCAGGTCAGAGTCAGTGACCGTCACTGCACGAGTTCCTTCTCTCCTGCACTCAAAGCTTTACTGCCAGAGACAAGGGCAGGAACTCCACTCACACGTCACGCTGAAAGGAGAAGAAGGGAGGAAAAAAAGAGGCGAGGGAAAATATGCTGTTGGTTGCTGAAAGAAAAAAAAAGAGCTTGAGAAACAGAGAGCTGAGAGGTTCTGGAAAAAGTTACTAACATCCCCAAATTGCAACGATGTAATCAGAGTTTAGCTTTAAAACAAAAAAAGGAGAAAAAAACCCCAGAAATCATATGATGAGATCTTATTACATTCCTTCTTCTTAGTCCTTCCCTCCCCGTTCGGTTCGATCCCCTCCCTATTTTCTCCCGCAAGCTGAGACAGATTCACATCCACTGGGAGTTATTGAAATGTTTCGTGAGCAAGACGGCCCATCTCCTTGTGGCTTTCCCCTATTTACAAAACAGCTTGCACCAATTAAAAAAATATTAATCAGCAGATGTGACATTAGTCATGGCAACGGTCATAAATCTTTGGCGCATGTGAAATTAGCATCTGTGCTGTGTGTTTGGGTTATAAAATTCCTATGTGATTATGCTCCTTTCCACTTTGGACTTTTTTTAGGGAGTGCAATCAAGGCCAGACGCCCCGTGTGGGAGAACAGCTCCCTCTTCTGGTTTCTCAGCTTTCTTCTCGCTTTACTCTCTCCTCACATCTCTCAATTTCCCCTGCTGGCATCATCAAATATCCAGTGCGGAGGAGCCTGAGTAATGCTACCTGGAGAGACAGAGACACTTTGTCTGTCAGTTCTGCCACGCTTGGATGTGTGTGGATCTTTAAACAAGCAGAAAAAAACTGAAAGTAGTTATTTGAATAAGAAATAGGCAAAGACGTGTGCAATTGTATACACTGCCTGTAGAAATAATTCACATCCAAGGACTTGGATGTTGTAAAACCAGCAGAAATTGTTTTTTTTTTTTGACAAAACAACAGCAATGAAAACTGATTTGATAACTGATTTATACAAAATAATGATCTGTAAACAAAAACCCATAAAATAAATGAGTAAATATTCACTCCATTCTTCCTTGCAAAACTATCCAGGCATTGTCAGGTATTGTGGGGATTGGCTGTGAACAGCCCTTTTGAAGCCTACAGCAAATTCTCTATGTGACTAAGGTGTGTGCTTTGACTGGGCCACTTCAGAACATCCACCTTGTTGTCTTTAAACCTTCTCTTTGTAGCTTAAGTTCGATGGTTTGGGTCATTGTCTCGCTGGAAAATAAGTGTTCTCTTGCAGATGGAAACTAATTGTCCTCCAGGATTTCCTGATATTTTGCTGCATTTATTTTAAATTTTACCTTTCGAAGCCTTCCAGGACTTGCTGCCAAGAAACATTCCCACAGCATGATGTTGTCACCAAAATGTTTTCACATTTGTTCCACCTGGCCCGTTGTCTTTTCTGAGCTCTGATATGAGTTTTCTTCAACCGTGGATTTCTCACAGCCACAAACACACAAAGCTTGACAGATGACGAACCTGGGCAATGGTGGTTGGATGGAGAGTAATTCTTCACTATGTTGAGGCATTCAATGGGAATATTTTGGGATTGAAACCCAAGAAACCAGCCTTAAAAACGTTTCTAAAAGAGCTGTACTGCTTTATGTCTTACATTTGCAGCTTTAGAGACCCAGGCTAAACATACAAGTGGTATTTAACCAAAGTAACCAGTAGATGAGCTCCAAAAGCGGAGTTTGATTTGGGCGACATGACTCACTGCGCAGGGTGGAATGGGTTTTGGGGTAGCATAATCACTGGAAAAATTGAGAGGGACAAAAACATTAGCTGTTCCTCAAGCTAGTTTTTATTATTTATATGGAAGCCAGAGGAATGGATAGTTTCGAATTGTTTTGAGGCCTCTTTAAATTTTACAGCCTGCTGTAATCTTCACTCTCACTCCAAGAGTCAGGAGGCCACCAGACTAAATGTCTGAGGTTTAAAGAACATAAACCCTTTTGAAATTGTTGAGTCAGAATGTCAAACATTATATGTTGGTGTGTGATCAAAGCACTTTTAGGCAGGAATAAATACGTTACGCCATAAATTATCTCTCACCAAAAAATTAATTGTACTTATATCAAAAAGATTTAGTAGTCCTTTCCTTAAGTTCTGTCAGGTTATGTTACTTGATTTTCTTCATATTGTTAAAATTAATAATAATTATTTATTTGTCCAAAAACTTTGGAAAAACACTCGGGCGTTTGTAGGGTTATCTTATTTTTCACGTAACTATATATCTGTTTTTCTTTCTGTCGCCCTGTCTACTGCTCTAGAACCTTCTATGTAAAGCATCAATATAGCATCAAACAATCAATATTCTTTTCATTTTAATGTTTATGATAATAATGTTTTTCCTCTGAAATTGGGATTTCTCAGGTCAGTGTGTTTGTTTAGTAGTTTTTTGGGCAGAACCATCAGTCTACATGGAAGTCAAGCATATGTCCTTTTTGTCCCAGCCTGTCAACACAGCAGCACATCTTACTGATTTTCCTGACATTTTACCTGTAAAAATATCTTTGCTCATTAAAATAAAATGGTCTCACTGGAAGGTCAGTCCTTCTCACCTTAGATGTGTTATTGTCTTGCCAGGTTGTTTTCGATCACTGTTCCGATCTTTGTTTAGCTGTTCCTGTAAGAAGTATTTCCTTCCTTCATGCTTCCTGATGTTCAGGATCTTCCTTAAAGAGAAATACCTCATTTATATGCATATCTACACTTTGTGCCTCTCAACATTTTGTAAAAACAGTCATTAAAAAAGCATCTAAAAGGCAGAAAGGTTCATGGAGGTCATATTTACCTACTTTTTGTCCAGATCAGTTTCAGATACACGCATCGTGTTATTATGAGAGCGTTCATTCAAACTGGCAACAAATCCTCGGTATGCCTCTCTATCTGATTTCAATTATAGATAATCTCATTATAAACTTCACAACTAATTCCGAACATCTGACTCAGGAAGAAATCCAAAGATTCCAGCAAAAAATCCCCATAAACTTCATTCTTTTTAATATATTTATTATTCATATTTTCATATTCAGACTAATCATCTGCCATCGTTGGTAAAAGAGCTGGTAGTGAAGTGATTCCCCATCCTTGTGTCTTGGTTTAAACTCTGCCTCACATGCACAGCTCAGTTTCCAGCTGCAATCCAGATAGACTTTACCAGGCCAAATATTTCAGTTTGTGTTTTTTTCCCCCCTCTCTCCTGAACATTGTTTACCATTTATGAGCCAATCGTGAAGCTGTACTTTGGAGAAAAAAAAAAGAATATTTGAAAAATGCTCAGACATTGTACCTTACCAGTAGTAAATATTTATTATTCGCATGGTATAAAAGACTTTTCCCACCCATTGTCTCCCTGTGCAGAGCTCCTTCAGCGCCCATCTGTTGTCCCTCTCACCCCGTTCTAACCTTTACTGCCTCTCATCCCCCAGATCCCTGTTACATAGAGGCTCCTTTATACATCGACTGAAGTGTAAAACAAACCCCGGTAGAGTCTTAAAGCCGCAGAAACTTGTTTTATGAGGTAAATATAACACAATCTTAAAAATATAGATGATGTGAGTCAATTTTTCCTTTATGATAAGCAAGAAAAGAAAAATATTGAGATAAATCAAATGATATAAACATGCTAGGAAAATGTCTATATCCTATATCCAACATGAATGTTGCTGTGTTGCAACATTCAAGTGTTGCTGTTGCTCTCTGTATTGTATTCAGCCTTATGGCTCTGCCTAGTGGTTGTAATATCAACTACATGGAATGATTCCTATCTGGGTTTTTCTGAAGGAATAACTTCACATTATTCTGGCTAAACAAATCTATCCTAAACATTGAAGACTGCTAATAACCAAGGTTTTCATTTATATGCAGTAAAACGTTTTTGGAGCAAGTGTGTCAAATCACACTTTAAGGCTAAAACATATCTGACACATAATTATGCAACTCATGCAACAGTGCCTACCTGTTTTCTTTTCAAATGGTCCGAGTTGTCCGCAGCCGTCCGGCGCTTGCCACAGCTTTGGTAACTTCTACCGCAAAGCCTGAAGCCTGGAGAATGTAAAATTCATCCCACCTGCACTACCTGTCAGGAATCTCTGAACACAAACAGAATAACAAAACACAGCATAAAAAAAGGGCACGAAAAGAAACATGCAGTGCATCAAATCTCAAAAAAAAAAAATATTTTCTTGTAAAATCCTCAATGAGACGGCGATGTCAGCTGGGTTATGGTGTGTAAATCCACCAGGAGGCAGCAACAGTGAAGGTAACAGTAATCAGATATGATGTTGATGACTGATCTATTTAATGGCTGATGTTAGATTGGATCAGGATCAGCTCTGCACAGAGCCTCTCCTCCAATAAGATCCAAGCATTTGTCCGTCGGGCTGATTCAGTTCAGCAGCTGCCCCATCAAAGGTGGAAGAGCAGTGGTGTATGGTCTACAGCTAATGAATATTTATTAGGCTTAAGGGAACTGCAGGGAATTACCCTTTCAACATTGCACTTCTTTATAGAAGTGGTTTTCATTAGTATTTTTCTTTCTCTTTCCTTTATTATCTCGGATTGTTTGAAAGTCATCGAGACTCTGTCGTCTTTCTGTTACCTTAGCAATAAGTTAACCCAAACTGCTTTGGTTGTGCAATACATATCCCACTCAACAAACAATAAAGATTAATTTGCAGTTATTTACAATATATTGGAGACTCACCTTTCCATCATATAGAAATGTTGATACACAGGCAACAACCATAGCACCATTGTTACACGAGGTAGTTCAAAATCCTTTACAGAAAAATAGTAAAAATAAACAATTAAAACAGAAAATGTATTAAAATAAAAACTTTTAAGTGTCATATCAAAAGCAAGAGTGCAGTTGGTAGCAATGTTGCCTTGCAGCAAAAGGTTCTGGGTTTGAATTCTGGTCTGAGGTCTTTCTACATGGAGTTTGCATGTTCTCCCTGTGCATGTGTGTGTTTTCTCCGGGTACTCCGGTTTCCTCCCACAGACCAAAAACGTGACTGTTAGGACAACTAGAGTCTCTAAATTGTCATTTGGTGGGAGTGTGTGCATGGACTATTAAGAATAGTCCAAGAATGGAGCCCTGAGGGACCTTTAGGTCAGGGGCCTCAAACTCATGTTCATTTTGGGGCGTGTTAAAAATCTGAATGTTCTTAACATTCATACATTGTGCCAGAATGTATAGATAAAACCCATTAAACTGTCAAAATATCAATAAACAGCATTCAATTCTTAAAGTCAGAGAGTATTCATCATCTTTTCACACTGATCAGTTCATCCAGAATTTCTTGATTATTTTTGTGGTTTTATACAATCAAAATCACAGATTTTGCAGTGCTAACTTAGAAATATTTGTAAGGAATATGTACAATATTTGCGCTAATAATATGATGCTAACTGTGACTTTTTATTACTCGCCGTATCAACCACGTACTATAACTTGGCAGCAAGTAAAGCTGAGGCAGCAGTCACTTAGACTCAATGTTTTGGGCCAATTTTGAGAAAAAAATTACAGTACAATCAGAACAAATGTGGAGACAAGTTGATTTTGTGTGAATTTCACAGATTTGTGAAAAACTAGTGGGACTTATTGATGTAATGTGGAGTTTAGAGGGCCACATAAAAAGCTGCGGCGGGCCAGATTTGGCCCCTGGGCCTTGAGTTTGACACATATTTGCAAGCTAAAATTTCTAATTGCAAAAGGATTCACAGTAGTGTGTAGAGTGTCAACCTACATTTAAAGTATTTAATGCCTAAAGTTGTTACTATTCTATGGTTTGTTAGTTCAATAGTTTTAATTCTAACTCAAATACGTTATGGTGCCTCACAAAGCAAGACTGAGACCATTTCAAAGTGTTGCTATGAGGCTATAAACAAGATTTCTGACAAATAAGAGCAACTTAATTAATATATTTCTCTAACTCAAATTAAAAGTAAAGGAAGGTCTGTGCAGGCTTCTTCATTTTACATATTTTTTGATGCTACGGGACAGAATTTGTCTGTGTTTGTTTCTGTGTTGGCCCTTTAATGACCTGTCAAACTAATCAGGGCCTTGCTTCTCCAAACTGGTGACAGCATTCAGCCCCCTAACAAATAATTGCCTGTCTGATGCTGCTCTTGCACTTTATTAATTCTAATCTCCTTAAGTGCCTCCTTAAAACAGATTAATCATAAAAAAAATGTCAATAAACCTATCAGTTGTATGGTGTGAACTACATCACGATTGGCTAATTCAAATTTGACACTTTTTAAAAGATAAATGAAGAATTCTGTAATACTCAGTCCTCTGGTTTACATTTTCAAAATTTAGTGCCCGATGGTATTTATTTCAACTTTATTTAAACATTTTAGACTACATAATTATGCTTAATGCCACACATCAATGTATTATTACACACAGACCACTTGTATTACTATATGTCACGTATTTGCTAAATTTGCTGTAGCTGCCAACTTCCAGTTGAATATGCTGTGCTTTGTGGAGTGTTTGAATGACTCAATAATTACCCAAAGGAAAACTTGAATATTTCTTAAAAGAAATAAAAATGCACTTTTCAGATTTTTACATAAGTAATAGGTGCTGCTGTTGCATCAAATAACAATAAAATAAATGGAGTTTGGTGGTAATGTGATCAAATATAATGAAGTTAAAGTATTATGAGTACTTTTTAAATGCTCATTTAACTGTTGGAAGCCAGCAGGGGACGCTTGCAGGCCTTTATTTTAAACGGTTATATTTCTTTTGTGTCAATTTTCTACAAAAACAAAATCCAACGGGGCATAACGGTGCAAAGATGTCCAGCTTTTCTCCAACAGAAATGAAAATATTCAAATTGTTTTAACAACATGCACTTAATATGCACTCGTAATTGGACAAAACAACGTCCAATACAAGTTTTGTATTGAACGACATTGACTAATCGATTGCGTTTGGGTCAGAAACAGTGCAAAGGCAGCAGCGTGGTGGAGAGTTAGAGCAACAGAGAGCCGACCTGCTGCAGTTGTGTGAGGGCGCCGCTGGGTGAGACTGAGTCCCTCTCTCGGCTGCTTCGGTCTCCACTGCTCCCTTTTCCCAAAGAAAAGAAGAGGAGATCTAGGTCCGGGGAGGAGGAGGGCCGCCGCCGCCATTATCGGAAAGCTGAGAGAAATTTCGCTTTCACACGCGCGATCGGCTCCTAAAATTGGCCAGGACATGAAGGATCCGTGTTGCAGCAGGAGCACATTTCACCGGAGACACCGGGGCGATTACAACAAACTCACTGTTGTCTGGTGTGCGACACCGGCCCAGCGTTATTATGTGGCCACAACAATGGACAGAATAATGATTGAAAAAGCAACGTGGTGAACCGAGAGGAAGACGTCTGGAGCAGACTTTCTTTTCTTTTTTTCTTCTTCTTTTTTTTTTACACGCCCGAATTTCGCAGGCGGAAAACCTCCCTTTTGCAAGAATAGTCCTGGACATATTTATTTCTTCCCGGCGTTTAAATGCAACAATAAAAAAAAAAAACAACCCAAAAAACCCAACATTTTTGCAACAAAAAAAAAAAGGAAGAAGAAGGGGGCGAGAATCCAGACATGTGTGATGGGGATTCATTTCCACTGACCACGCCATACGCAGCGTTGTGATATCAGTGTTATTTGGGAGCAGTTCCTGGCGTTTATTCTGCGGCTTTTGCTTATGCACATCAGGCGGCGGCGAGGGCTGCGGCAAGCGCTGGCCTGACAGATGCGAGAGGAGAAAGGGGAGAAACGCGATGGTATGTATCGCCCAAACGCGCTCCGATCGGCTCCTTTATTGGCTGACCCGGAGAAGCTGTCGAGTGCTCACACCCAAGACAAACTGGGTGGAAGTGGGTTCTCTTTAATCGCTGTGTGTGTCGGCGTGCAGCAGGGCAGGTCAGTCCACAGCCCCGGCGCTGCAGTTGCATGAGACAGCAGGCCTGGCGTGGTCAGCCCCTCTGAGCGCCCTGAAGCCAATGTTCGCTGGTAATCCTTAGCGGAACACAGAACTTGTCTCTGTAAGCGGGTTATACAACCCTGCGAGCCGAATTTGCGCTCCAGATCTCTGCTCAGAAGGTGTCAGATTGTTTTTCTAAATATCCGTTTGTTCGGGCATCAGGCCTAGCTCAGCTGCCCACATTTGTTTTTGACCCTGCTGGACTTTGCCTTTAAAGAAAGGGCAAACTGTGCCACCTCTCTTTTTTTTGTTTTGATTTTTAAATATAACTGCTTGGGTAATGTCGAAGTAGCCAAGGTCACTTTGTGTTATTAGTTTTGCCTTATGAAGTGGCCATCATAATGGCATTGCATCAGTACTGATATAGAAAGCAGTTATCTGTGCTTTAAAAATAGATGAGGTGAGAAAGTTTATGGCATCTTTTGCTTTGTTGTACTTGTGTTTGAATTTTTTGGGGGCAAATTATTTCTCTAGTGGCTTTTATTAGTTGGTAGGCTTGAGGAGAAGAATGTAAAGATTATATTTATAGTCTTTTTAGTACTGAATATTTAACTCCGTCAAAAAAAGCTTTGACATGGTAGAACAGGTAAAATGGAGTCTACTGCTGATAAGGACTGGTGATTGTTTAATCTGCTTAAAAATGATCTATAACTGGATATATAGTTATTCCTGGATTGTTTATATAAATGATTTAAAAAAAGAAATGGCTCAAATACTGATCCTTGAATAGCACCTGTCTTTATTTGTGCAGCTAAATAGTTGTATATGTCTGTACAAATATATGTTTTGCAATTTTTGGACAACCAACATTTAAAGCCATAACATATTTTTGAGTTTTAGAAGATGGAACTATAGTGGGGATTAAAGTTAATGTCCAAAAATAAAAGCTTAAATATGTTTTTCAAACACATCAAAACCCAGGAGATTTATTTTGGAAGATTGTTTTAACTCATTTCCCCTCAGGAATATTTAGCATGAATGATTTCTGAAATACCTCAACTTTCTAACTTTTAACCAAAACATGGGAAACTTGTATAATTTGAGAGTTTATTTAAAATTTATTTATATATATGTATATATATAAACTTTTTGCTACCTTATGTGGTTTGATTACCACATAATGATATAAGAAGATAGTTGGGGGATGGGAGGATAGATTGTTGGGCTGGAAGACATTTAAGTTAACATTTATGTTCCAATGTGTCAAAGTTTGAAAATTCCTATTCATAAACAATATCATGACTATAAATCTGGTCATTTTCCCCCTCTTGTAGCAGCACTATTTGTCTAGCTTAAAAATAAGTAGAGAATGGCGTGTTGACAGCACAGTCATTTATATGCATGTCACTAAACTCACTGATCAGCTGATACATCAGTTGAAGAGCCACTCCCAACATGCTTGTTCTTAGATTTTGGATCTCAGTCCCTGTTTTTTTTTCTTTCTTTTTTTTTTTTTAGATCAGCTGAGCTGAGAGTAATCTCTGCTGCATAAAATTATCCCTGGTAAAATGCAAAGACCGATTTCTTTTAATTTGTCACCATTGAACGTGTTACTCAGGCTAAAGCTCAGTTATCGAATCAAAATTTCAGCAGGTTAATTCAAAAACTGACATTGGGCCAGTCAAACGCAGAGTTCCAGCAAAAAGTCATAACATAATAGAATTTGTCCACACAACAAAGAAAACATGTTGAACTAGTCCGTCCTCCTCATTGTTGTGCATTGTAGCTGCAGCGTTGCAATTGATAATAAATAAGCTTCCCTTTTTCATGGAAATTTGCGTAAACCTGTGTTTTTCAGGTTTGGCTGCTACTACAGTGTGAGAAAAATCAATGGCTTCTGCCAGCAGATATTATAATGGCTGGCACTGGTGTTTCTGTAACACTCCCCTCACTAGGTTTGGCTTGTAATGAATGATGGTGCCAAAGAAATACAATAGGGCTTTACAAAAAAATACAAATCTTGGAGCTGTACAGTAAGAATGCTAACAGAATAATTTCACACAGTGTGCAACTAATTGATGTAATTTTTGCTTGCGAAATGTCACACTTTGGTAAATAATTGATATTTTAATATCAATGAGCAAAAGGAACTATTTTGTCACTGAAACAATAAGGGTGTTGTGCAAAAAAGGTCAGCTTGTTGTTAAATTATAATTCTTGTTTTAGAGGCACACATAGCACAACATTTAGAAGCATATTGCTATTGGATATATTAGAAAAAAATATATATTTTTGAATTTACTGGTATTTCCATTATTTCCAAATGTGTTCAGTTTCTTCTTTTGTACATTTTCTCGATTAACAAATGCTCTTTTTGTCTGACTTCCCTTCTTTTTTGTTTGTTTTGACAGGATGTGACTCTTATAAGGAATGAATGAAAGGACCTGCTGCTCTTATCACTGCACTGTTATTTATTATATCTGACGCCCAGCAGAAGAAGGAGCAATCTGATCTGTTCTGTGGATCAGCAGTATACGGACGAGCATATTAGTGATCTCTTTTATTCAGTGCCTATTTGTGGCAGGATGAGTTTCGAAAGGCTATGATGGCGAAAAAGCAAGATGCACGATCGCCCATTTACAACCTCATTGTGGTGGGTTTGTCTGGAACAGAGAAGGAGAAGGGGCAATGTGGGGTGGGCAAATCCTGCCTGTGCAATCGGTTTGTGCGACCCAGTGCTGATGATTTCTACCTGGACCACACATCAGTTTTAAGCACCAGTGACTTTGGGGGTCGTGTAGTTAACAATGACCACTTTCTATTTTGGGGGGAGGTGTCTCGGGTCCTGGAGGAGGGCCCTGAGTGCAGGATGCATGTTGTGGAGCAAACTGAATTCATAGATGACCAGACATTTCAGCCACACCGTAGCACTGCTATGCAGCCCTATATCAAGCGAGCAGCTGCGACCAAGTTGGCCTCGGCAGAGAAACTCATGTACTTCTGTACAGATCAGCTGGGTTTGGAGCAAGACTTTGAGCAAAAGCAAATGCCAGAGGGGAAACTGCAGGTTGATGGTTTCCTGCTTTGTGTTGATGTGAGCCGTGGCATGAACCGTAACTTTGATGACCAGCTGAAATTCGTCACAAACCTTTATGGCCAGCTCAGCAAGACCAAGAAGCCCATTGTGCTGGTGCTGACCAAATGTGACGAAGGTGTTGAACGCTATATCAAGGATGCGCATACTTTTGCAATCACAAAGAAAAGTCTCCCAGTAGTCGAGACTTCTGCTCGCTCAAATATTAATGTGGATCTAGCCTTCCTCACGTTGGTTCAACTTATTGATAAGAGCAGGGGCAAACCCAAGATCATACCTTATTTTGAAGCCCTGAAACTCCAGAGTCAGCAAATAGCTTCAGCCAAGGATCGCTATGAGTGGCTCATCAACCGTATTGTCAAAAATCATAATGAGACTTGGTTAAATGCCAGTCGACGAATGAACAACTCACCAGAGTACAAAGAATATGTTTTCTTGGAAGGAACAGCTAAATGCAAAAAGCTTTTTCAACAGCACGTCTACCGCCTGAAGCAAGAGCACATCGAGAGGCGTCGCAGGATATACCTTAGCACTCTCCCTTTAGCACTTAGTTCACTGGTGCCGGATCTCGATGAAATAGATCAGCTGAGCTGGTCTGGAGTGCAGAAAGTACTGGAGTCCAAGCAACACTTTACTCACTGGTTTGTCGTTCTGGAGGATTCTCCATGGGAAGACACATCTCACATAGACAACATGGAGGATGAGCGAATTCCCTCAGACCTACTGGAGACTGCTGAAGCAGAAGATATATTCAATGCCCATCTGGAACATCTAAGAAATGAATGTAGACGTGCAGAAATAAGACAGGAGTTTAAGCAAAAGTTAGCATCCTCACCCTTTGTCACGCCCGGCAAACCATGGGAGGAGGCCCGCAGCTTCATCATGAATGAGGAGTTTTATCAGTGGCTTGAGGAGCCAGAGTACTTGGACCTGTACAACCGCCATCAAAAGGAGATTATTGATCGTGCTAAAGAAGACTTTCAGGAGCTTCTGCTTGAATACTCTGAGCTTTTTTATGAGCTTGAAGTGGATGCCAAGCCTAGCAAAGAAAAGATGGGAGCAATTCAGGAGGTTCTGGGAGAGGAGCAGAGGTTTAAGGTGCTGCAAAAGCTTCCTGCTGAAAGAGATGCCCTTGTGCTGAAGCATATTCACTTTGTCTATCACCCCACCAAGGAAACGTGCCCCAGTAGCCCTCACTGTGGAGACTCTAAGATTGAGCAGCTCCTAGCATCTCGTTTTCCCACCTGTTACCCCTTCTTCGATGTGAAAGCTCATTTTGGGGACACCAAAGCTGATAGAATTAATTTGGTCATCCTAGGTAAGGATGGGTTGGCCAGAGAATTTGCCAATGAGATTAGAGCTCTGTGCACAAATGATGACTGGTATGTTTTAGACGGGAAGATGTATGAGTTGACACTGCGGCCTATTGAGGGGAATGTACGTCTTCCAGTAAACTCCTTCCACACCCCCACATTTACCCCTCATGGATGTCTTTGTCTGTATAACTCAAAAGATTCTCTATCTTATGTGGTAGAAAGTCTTGAGCGACTTAGGGAATCAACTCTAGGTCGAAGGGATAGCCAGCTGGCTCAACTGCCAACATCCGTCCTTTTAGTCACTAAAAGAGGGGTGGGCTCATATGTTGATATAGGTGGAGACACTGCCTTAAACCTAATAACACAGGGACAACAAGTTGCAAGGAGACTACAGTGTAGCTTTTTAGACCCAGCCTCCCCCGGTGTGGGCTATGGGCACAATGTAAATGAGACTCAGATCAATCAGGTGCTGAGAGGCCTTCTTGATGTTAGAAGGAGCACATCTTTTAGTAGCAGCTCCCCACCTCTCCTCCCTGAGCCTCCCGGTATCCGAGACTCTCCACATCAGCCAGCCCAAGAGGCAGACCTACGCATTGTCATGTGCTTAATGTGTGGAGACCCCTATGACATTGAACAGCTCCTGTCTCCTTTCCTGATGCATCAGCATTGCAGACCTATGTCAAATAGTGGCACTTCTGTGTTGTTAGAGCAGACTATTGGGGGGCACAAGCTGGCTATAGAGCTTTCTCTCCTCTCATATCATGCCTCGTTCACTTTAAGGAAGAGCAGGTTAGTGCACGGCTATATTGCAGTGTACTCAGTCACCCGGAAAGCTTCCCTGGAGACCCTGTGTGCATTCTTATGTGAGGTTCAGGACATTATCCCCGTTCAGCTGTTGGCAGTAGGAGATAGTCAGGCCGAGCTCACTGACAGCGACTTTGCCTGTGAACAGCTGATTCAGGGGGAGGAGCTGGCCCATGAGATCGAGGGTCGTTTCAATAGTGTGGTTTGTGGATCCGGGGGAGTGGTGGGAGGCCTGCACAGAATAGAAATGTTTCATTCATTTCTGATGGAGGTGGTAGAGAAGCGCAACATCGTGGAGGCCACACATATGTATGACAATGTTGCAGAAGCTTGCACCGGTGAAAATGTATACTCCCCGCGCTGCATCTCTCCCAGTCCTATGACCATGTTTGTGGATTCAGAGGATGACGTAGAGCCTTCTCCACCGTATTACGATGGCACTCTCTCCTCTCATGGTGGCGGCTTCAACATGCCTGACTTGGACTCCAGTGACATCTCTGTCATATCTGAGATCAGAGACTTTGAAAATAAGCTCAACAACAAAATACCCCCCCAAGTGAGAGTAAAACCAGGTGTCACTTTTGACTTCCGGAAGGTTGGCCGTAGTCCCTACATTGACACCTTAGGTCATCGTCGGTCCCTGCCCTCTGCTGTTACCTGGGTACCTGGTGGAGATGTGGGTTACGACCCCTCAGACTATGCCGAACCCATTGATGCCGTCTCAAAACCCCGCCCTAGCAACGAAGAAATCATCTACTCAGTTCCACATGACAGCACGCAGGGCAAAATCATTACCATCCGCAACTCCAACAGGATGCATTCAAATGGAAACGGCTCAGACAGCGAGGCAGACAGCAGCTCTTTGGAGAGAAGGAGGAAGTTCTCTGCAATCGGAGTGAAGCCCCGACTGTACCGCGACCGCTCGAAGCGGCTGGGCAAGTTCAGCAGTTTCCGTACAAGCTTTATAGGCAGCGACGATGAAATGGGAGCTCTGTCAAAGTCCAAAGAAGATGACTTTGGGACTTTGAAAGGTGACAGTCTTGTTAACGAGGAGATTGAGGACCCAAAGAAGAGGAACATTCTGAAGAGCCTCAGGAGAACAGCCAAGGTTTGTATTATTACAACCTTTTCTATTTTAAATCTTAGAGAAATTAGAGTAGTTTATGTCCAAATGTTAAATATTATCATTAAGGACTATTTTGTTTCAGCCTATGGAGTGCAGTGCACTATTCTTTCTAATTCCAGCACAGAGGTATATCCCAGTGAGATGGATCTACAAGCCTCGAGAATTAGCAGCCACTACGAGGGAAACCTGGCTTTGATGAATATTTTAAACTAATCAAAAGTCCTGTTTTCATCTCTTGCAGAAAACAAGACCAAAGCCGCGTCCATCGATTCCCAAGCCCATGGAGAGCTGTTACTTTGGAGTGCCGCTAGCAAGTGTCGTTTCCCCAGACAGACCAATTCCACTTTTCATAGAGAAGTGCGTCCACTTCATTGAGAAAACAGGTGAGTTTCTTTGGTATATTAAGAAGATTACAGACCTAAATGTTCATTTAGGTTTGTGCAAGATGCACTTCAAAACTACATAAAGTTTATTTCTTATAGATTTGAACTGATCGACACTTAGGGATCAACATCCCGAGTTTGCGGCTTTAAATAATTCAGGAGCAAAGTGAGAATTTCTACTTTGATAATTCTATCATTCAGCCTATCCCACTTATAAAAATGAAAGTGTTTCTGTGCGTGAATAAAAACTTGAGTGCTTTTTGAAAGACTAGAGAAAAGAATTAGTCATAATGAACAGTTTAATATATGAAATGGAAAACAGAAAATATATTAATTTGTATGAGTAACCTGGTAAACAAGAATGCTTCAGTTATCTTTTCATGATCATTATCTTTAATATGCATTTCTTATCAATTACTGGCCAATAGAACACAATACATGTTTACTTTACATTGATCTTTTGTTTCTAAACGGATGCCGAGGCAGCCGATACACATCCAACAATGGCTTTAAAGCAAATATTATGCTCAGTTAAGGTCAGTGCTGACTCATTCATAAATCGGCTGGAATCAGCAGAAATGCTCCAGATTGCGCTGTCCATATCTCCGCTAGCTGAAGACTGCCAGATAAGCTGAAGTGTTGCTTCCACTAAAGGCACTGACCAGACAAACACAATAACAGCCAGTCATTTTTGTATGAGTCAGTGTGCTTTTTTTATTCTTCTTTTGAAAACGTACTGTATTAGTTCACACCATATGTGCTGCATCTGGTGAAGATTTGTTAAAAAACAAGTAGAATTTATAAAATCTGTTCTTTTATCTAAAATCTAATATCTAAACATCACATTTTTACCCAGCTGCACTGCATGCTTGGAGAAATGAATAAAAATTTGTCAGATAGATTTCTCACCAACATCCAATATCTTTGCACTTCCAGCAGCACAACTTCTCACATGCATCTAAAACTTGGTTAAGTTTAATTTACCGGTAATGTTTAGACTTATTGGATTTTTATATAATATTAAACAATGCATTTTCTCTACTTCACTTTCTCTCTGAGTAATTTCTCTTGAAAACTATTTGCTTCAACCATTCATTTTTCTTTATTTGGGATAATTTGCTCCAATTTACAGCAAATTCTCTAGATAGCTGATACAAAGAGTTACAACTATTACTGGTTGTAATGGGTTTTTTTTATCATTAAAAAACCATTACAACTACTGGTAACCAGTAAAATTACCACTAGTGGTCCTTTTACCATTGTTTGCAGTTTTGATAATTAGGTTAAAGGTTAAATTCAATTCAGTTTATTCATATTGCGCCAATTCACAATAAATGGATCTACCTTGTAAAATCCATTGGAGGTCCCAGCCAACGGAAAGGCTCGTGTCTCTGAATGCTTTCCTCATAAGATTTGTAATTTTTTTCCCCTCAGCCTTCGTGCTGAGCTGACATCTGCTGATGACAGATTTTCTCTATATGTTCATCTGCTCCAGGCATGGGACTCGCACAAAGTCAAACTAAAGGTTTAAGAAGTAGCCACTTACAATAAAGAATCAGAGATTATGTTGTTCAGTTTACATGACGCGTCGATGCTGGTGAGCGCTTTCAAAGGTTTATTACTGAGAACCTGGAGAAAGTCACAGAGAGGCAAAAGCTGAAACAAAGTGATATAAGAACTCAATTTACTCTGCTTCGGAGTCTTGTTTAGTCCATGAAGAAAACTGGAGAGCTCCAAATGGTCAACACATGCTTTCTTCCTTTTCAGAGCTTTGTAACCTGATCACGTAATTTGTTTGGTGCTTTTGGAAAGTATCTTTACAGTCATGTCTGTTTGCAGAATGGCCGATGAGCCGTTTGTACTTTCCCTTTTTGCTGCTATGCCTCCCTCTACCTTTCTTTCTCTGCTTGCTTCGTCCTTCCAGGCCTGAACACAGAGGGTTTGTACCGTGTGAGTGGCAACAAGTCCGAGATGGAGAGCATGCAGAAGCAGTTTGAACAGGGTGAGTTGCTCACATGTAATTATCTGACTCTGAAAACATAAACATAGGGCTGTCAAAAGGAAAGGGACAAGCTGCTGATGATGACTGAAACTGGTGCTCCGGCTTTCTTATCTGATCCCTTTTACCTTTGTCGTTGTTTCCCCTTCAGACCACGGATTAGACCTGGTGGAGAAAGACTTCGCCATAAACACTGTGGCTGGAGCTCTCAAAAGCTTCTTCTCAGAGCTGCCTGAGCCCCTGGTGCCTTGTGCTCTGCAGGTGGAGCTATTGGACGCTTTCAGTAAGCAAACACTGCTGGGCTGGGAGGGTCCTCACACAAAACATAAAACAATTATTTCCTTAGGAGGAATGGGAGCTCATCTGGTCTGCTATTGTTTTGTGTGTTTGCGGTATTTGGGGAGAAAGGTTGTCCCGATGATCTAGTGACAGAGTTCAGCTGAAATTTGATCCGATGGATTAGTGGTGAGAGATAACTCTGTGTTTGTGTAGAAATCATGGACCGAGAGCAGAGGCTGTATGCCATGAAAGACGTCCTGAGGAAGTTTCCTAAGGAGAACTACGACGTCTTCAGATATGTAGTGAGCCACTTGAACAGGTAAGCTTTCTGATTTCAATCCCGGTCTAACCGATAGACTGGCTTGCATTTGTTTTGACCATATAAGTCCTTGAACTTTTTCCACATTTTGTCATGTCACAACCACCAATATATTACTTTTAATTGAGATACGACAGACCAACAGACAGCAGCTTTTAACATTTTTGCACATAGAAATCCACTAAGTAAAGAGTGAATTTGCCTCTTTTATTCTGATACCCAAAATTAAAGTCTAGTTCAACTGAGTCGGGTTATAAAGCAATGTCACAGCCTGTTAAGAGTCCAGTGTTTTTAAATGGAAAGCCAAGAAGCCCTTGGTTGCTCTGGAGGAGCTTCAGAGATCCACAGCTCAGTTGTACCTCGTATGAGTCAAAAATGAATTTTTTTTAACCTACTTTCGTAACTATAGAAACCAACTCTGCACACCAGCTCAAACGCACCATCCTCATGGTGAAACATGATCATCATGCTAAAGATAGGTTAATGTGGCGGCAGACAGAACTAAATACAGGACAAACTATTGAGAAGGTTATAAATAATTTAAGGAATAATATATATACTGTATATATATTTTAGATGAAAACAGGATGGGGGGGTTTGCTTCAAATTTGGTACCCATTTTACATTGTTTAATTCTCTTATGAAGGACGCCTGTCTCTTCCCCTATTAGAGACAAAGCTACAGAATTGAAAACAAGATGTACATCTAAATCTGCAAGGTGTATGAATACTTTTGGTCTTCAGTATATTAGACTATCAAAACTTTGAACCTAAATCCAATTGAGAATTTTTGGCAAATCTCAGTTTACATTCACAGATGCTCTTCAATCAATCTGACTGACTTTAAGATTATTTTGCCAAACATTCATTCATTATAACTCAAAATCTTAAAAGATCTGCAGCTGTTATTGCAACAGAAGGTGGGTTTGTAGCTTTTTCGTTCCACTTTATGATTACGCCCTTCTTTATGTTGGTCTGTCGCATAAAATGTCTTAAAAGACCTTTGTGGTTGTAACGCTACAAAATGTGAAAACTTATGCTGCATTAGTTGCTTTTTTTGGATGCTGTAGACGATGTGGTGTTGTGTGTTTGTTCCCAGGGTGAGCCAGCTGAGCAGACTGAACCTAATGACCAGCGAAAACCTGTCCATCTGCTTCTGGCCCACCCTCATGAGGCCCGACTTCACCACGATGGACGCCCTAACTGCCACGCGCACCTACCAGACAATCATCGAGACCTTCATCCACCAGTGTGCTTTCTTCTTCTACAACCAGCCGCTGATCGACTCCCCGACGGGCCTCGGGGGCCTCCCCGCCTCGCCCACCACCACCCTGGGCGGGAGCTCCGCCTACTCCTGCTACCGCTCCTCGCCTCCGCACACCGCCGCGCACTTCAGCCCCCTGCAGCAGTCTCCGCCCACCACGCCGCAGTCGCCCCTTCAGTCCCTGCTGCCGCCGCTCCACCAGCACCCCCACGCCCACCATTCTCCTGCTGAACAAGAGACACTGTGAGAGACGATGACACCGTGTGTGCCCATGATGACGCTGGACCTTGTCACCGCTACACACAAACACATTCAGACACGAGAAAAACAAAAAGAAAGCAAAGCTAAATCTCAAACATGGACAAACCTAGGTTAGGTGGGAGTGTGGGGGGGGTTGCAGGAAGTGATGGTGGTCATAGTTGTGTGAAATGTGGCATGCTTCCATTATCAGTGAGGCGGGCGGAGGACGCTGCAAGGCTACACTACCAAGAAACCTCCAACCCACGCTGGACTGAATGATTTTCATTTTTTATGTGTAATATTAATTTTTCTTAAAGTACCACCACTGGATTTATGGACCAGCCCCCCCTGTAGGTCCGTAGGGCAGCAGTTTGTTACATAGAAGCAGAAGATTATCGTCTGCGCTTTTTTTTTTTTTTTAAAAGGCATTTCTCATGTTGCTCTATTTGAGGGGCTCAGCATGCTGGGAAAGGAAAGAGGGTGGGGTATCACATCCAGGGATGCACTTTAACAATCACTGTTTTTCTTTGCTTATTTTTGTTTGTTTTAATTTCTCAGCTCAAACAGCCATACGTACCATTGCCTCAACCGAGCTCTGGCAGATCAAACTTTGTTTACATCATGTTTTTTTCCTTTTTTTAAAAAAAAAATCCACAGACCTATCTGAAGCACTTTTTGATAGTGTAGTATTAAATATGAAGAAATGCCACATAGGTTAATTATCCATAATGTTTGTTTTTAGTGGCTGAATGTGGCACAAGTTCAGAGTCTTTTTGTAGAAAAAAACAAAACAACAACAACAAAAAAAGCAAAGTTAGTCTTCTAATTAGATCCAGTTGTCCCAGCTGTTTTGGGTTGTGATGGAAAGTCTGAATCTGCTTAATGTTCCTCATTCATCCATACATGTGAGGAAAATAAGGAAAAAGAAATTCTTCTCATCTTCTAGCTGTTTGTTGATCCAAGTGGATGTTTAGGGGCTTTGTTTTTTTTTTTTTTATCCGACATCAGTTGAAGGAGAACTGTTGCCATGTTGAATGTGTAACCTAGTCGCATCATCATCATCCTCATCATCGTCAGCCGGTGTCCATGGAAACGAAAATGCTTGAAACGCGATAGGCAGCCCGACGCGTCGTCGTGCTGTCTGTCGACCCCCAGCTCCTTGTCTTCATGTCATATTAAGAACCTTTAACCGGGTCTGGGATCTTTACTGTTACTGCAGGTTCTGCTGAAACGGAACCTGGTTGGAGAGGAAGCGAAACCCCTGCTGCGGTTGGGACCCGTTCGGGGAGCGTCTGCTCACCGTTTTCAGAGGCAGCTCTGCAAAATGAAGGCCCTCTGACTAAAACCTTATGAACTTTTAACAAGAAAGTAGCCTGCTGTCTTTCAAATGCGAGGATTGTAGCACTGTCTTTTGGTTGCGTTTGCATCGGGCTCATCTGTTTTACTGGTACTGTTGGGGATTATCATTTTTGTGTTCAACAGACTGGAACAAGGAAGAAAAGAAAAAAAAATGAAGTGTTTTTCTCAGACTGCCCTGAGCTTGAAGCTTCGACCATTCAGACCAACATGATACCTGGGAGTGTATAAATAATATTGCTGCATTATTTGGCTTTCAGCAAAAAAGGAAAGAAAAAAAATAAATAAAGAGAGAGGAAAAAATACCTGACCAAATGTGCCGTTGGAAGGATCAACGAGTGGGTGCACACCACGTCTCCGTTATGGTTGTTTATTTGTACGTTGTGGGGAAGGGGGAGGGAGGGACGCCGCCCTTTAGTTGATGGTAGAAAAAATTTCTAGTGTGTATTTCAATTATTGGAGGTTCCTTTTTACGATTTTTGTGAATGGTTTAAAAGGCCACTTAAAATTAGTGCATGATTTAAAAAAAAAAACAAAAAAACGAAAGAAATAAAAAAAAAAAACATAATACCACACAAGAAGGGAGGAGGATAAATGCCCTCTTTCTGTTTTTAAAACATGAAGTAAGTGTGAGAACAAGAATTGATTTAGCTGAAAAGGTTCATGTATTGTGTGCACCAGGAGCAAACGGTGGAATTTGTCTGACCGAGAACGTTTGAATATGAAGGCCTTATGTGAACTGTATAATAGTTAATAAATTAAATCTTGTAAAATTTCCTGCATGTGTATCTATGTGTATGTTTTTATTGATCTAATTTTCCAGTCAAGAGTCCGACTTTTGATTTTGGTATTCAAGAGTCAGAGATTTTGATATTTGGAGAAACTTTGAATACCGAGCATCCTACTTGTTGGTACAGCAGTGTGTATTTGTATTTGATTTGCTTTCTGACCAAAACCAAGCAGCAGAACCAAACCTCCTAGAATGAATCACATTTTATTAAATTTGAACCACAGATAAAGAGAAAGATAAACTTCACTTTATCTTTAGAAAAATGTGCCTGACATTAGTTTGTGGAGGCAAAATGACTTTCAAGTAGTGTGAACACTTTTCCATCGCACTGTACATTTTCTCTTCAAAGTTATAAGCAGGCACCTTCAGCAAGATGAGCACATTACATATTTTAAGCAGGAACAGTGGCTCAACAGGCACTTATACTAAAGCTTATTAAGCAGAAGCTTTAGTATAAACGCACCGATGTATGAAACTAAGAAACATGTATTATTCACAGCATATCCGTCATGAACGACTGCACTCTTTTAGGAGAGCACCTTCCGTCACGGTATCCCGAAACCTCTCTGGACGGCCATAGCTTTGAAAGGATAACTGCGCCACCTTGTGGCCGTTTGGATGTAGAGCAGAAAAAAAAGATCTGGGTGTGTCCCATGTAACAGATTACCATGCCGTTACAAATTTATGCGCTTGAGTCTTCTAGATTTGTGGGAGACAGCGCAACTAATTACAGTGCAAATATTTAGGCAAGTGAGAACGTCTTGTACCAGAAGTATCCTATCAAAAATCGGACTTTTTTCTTTCTTTCTTTCTTTTTTCCCCCACATCGAAATGGAACCTGTTAGAGATCTCTTATGCTTAAAAGCCGTCAGACGAGCGTCCGGAAGCAACGCTACGATTCGGATGCAATTTGGTACATAACCAATGAGGATGCAAATTATCCGCTCTTCAAGGAGCTGGCTTGTTTAGAACAGCCACTAGAGGGCACTAGCGGCGGGGCAGCAGAGCAGTTACCAGGCATCAGGGTGTCAGTCAAATCAGCCAGCATTGCAACAGCATGCAACACTTTTCTGGATTCCCAACATCTAAATCTGACCTTTTTTCCTTCGTGGTAAAAATGTGTTGCTTTGAAAGGTGGCCGAGCTCTTCGACTGACTGTTAATTGCCGAGCCAATCAGAGAGCTGCCTTCAGAAGACGCTAGTAGGAGGCAGAGCAGCTTTCGATGGCCACATGGTGCAGAAAATGGACTTTGTCGATAGATTTATTAATCTTAACTTCAAATAGAGTATGTCTAGGAAGTTGCCACTAAGTATTGTTAAATTAAATAGGGTTGCATGGTTGGATTTTTGCTCTTTCAGCTGGCTTACAAGGTCAGATATTTCTGATTTATGATGTGTGGATTCAGGTGTTATACACCCGTCAGTTCCTTTATATAATAGAAGCAATGATAACAGTTTTTCTAAATGGTTTTAATTGTAGTTTGAGTGCTTAAATAATTCATTTGCCTGCATAATAGTCATATTGTTGAAGTTCAAACGTGACGGTTTACTGCTCCGTTTCAGAACCACACCTTTATAAATAGATGCAAACTTGTTTATGGATACCTTTAATAAACCACAACTTAAAGAGAACTGAAGGACCTTTGTGCATTCTGATCAATGCCTCCTGATAGCCACGTTTCTCAGTGAAATTAGGTATTTTATGCTGTCTACAAAACCTTTTTAAATATTTTTCCCTGTGGTATGAATAATGCAACAGTGACTTTACTGAATAAAAACGGAATTGAGAGGATAAGTTAGATTTTATCGTGTATTTGTAATCCACACAGGTTGTAAGATTGAAATTTGAAGCAAGATATTTGGATACACTGTTTTGCCAGGTAGCCAATTTTAAACAAATTGCAACAATTGAAATTAAACTTAGTGAATGGTCTGAAATTTGCCAGAAGATGGTGGTTTGACTTGATCAGGTACAATTGTCCAAATATTTACGTGTATTTGCATTTGTATTCTATACATACTTGTCTAGAATATGTATAGGACAGTGACGTGCGGTGAGGTTCATAGCTGGTGAGGCACTGACGTCATCAGAATCAGATTTGCAAATAGATGCATAGATTGACAGCAGTTTACAGGTTATGTTTCACTTCTGCATCCTTACACATACAAACCTTTCAGCTCCGGCGTTGGTCTTCCTTTGGTTATTATCTCCTGCTTCGATTGAAAGTCCACTTGAGAAAACTTTTTTAGTGTTGTAATGTAGTCATCCATGTCGAAAGTCGGGATAAGCGAGAGGAAAAAAATCACTATCTCTATTATAATCTATTGCTGCACTTGACTTGCTTCCCGAATCGTTTAGCCTAGCTCGCTGTCACTTACTCGGCAGTTGAGGAGTGAACAAGACGAACGTCTGGGATCTTGAGCGCCCCCTGCCATGAGGCAAGAGAACTGCCTGCCTCACCTCGAACCTGTTCTCTGCCGTTTATAATCGCTCATTACACGAAACACGTTACACAAACACAGTTGGTGACAAAAAGCACTGTACATTATATACATAAGCTAAACTATTGGAAATAAGTTCACATATTAAATTTGTTTAAACCATTTTATTGACGCCGTACAGCAACATGCTCTCTCCGCTTAGCAGCCAGCGCAGAGCCAGGGGTTGCGCAATCCAAGGTGAGGCAGAGCTCGCTGCTGCCTCACCGGCATCGCTTCCAAGCATTTGAATGGGAAAATAAGAAAATTCAGCGATTTTGAACAAATAAAAATCGAAATTGGTGAAGCTACATGAAAAATAAATATTTTTTAGTACAAACCACCGGATGAATATAACAATTTAAATTACTTTATGATTATATATTTTCTTTCTTTCCATGATGGCTGGTGAGGCACTGCCTCACCTGCCTCCCCTGACCGCACGTCACTGGTATAGGATACATATTCTAGACAATATGTCTAGAATATATTGTCTATATATTCTAGACAATATTATAATGAATTCTAGATTCATTATAATATTCATATTATAATGAATATTATAATATTCATTATAATATAACAATGAATATTATTTTATAATATTCATAAAATAAATATTATGAATATTTATTATATTCATAATAAATATTATGTTATTATGAAATAACATAATATTTCATGTTAGCTATCTTTGCTAACATGAAATATTGGGCTCTGTATAACATTAGGTCAAATAGTTTTAGTCAAAAAAAAGGAAAACGGTTGAAAATGACAGAAGCCATGGCATATGAAAGATAGCTTTATTGCACAAGGTGTTAGAATGATCTTTTTAGTTTTTGCTTTTTCATAGAAAATGTACCTTTGAACACAAGCAATTGCTGTAACAAGCAACTTAAAGAAATGTTTGGGATATCTTCAACATCTTTTTTTGTTTTTATTTTTCATACATTTTTCCATCAATTTTTCCCTTTTAGTAAGCATGCAATGACTTTTCCGAGGGTCGAACAAAGTATAAAATAATGATATTAAAAAAAGTAAATGGGACAAATGACAACATCAAAATACGTTGTTTTTTTTCTTTAAAAAAAAAAAAAAAAAGACTAAAAATTCTTCAAATTAGTAGTATCAAAAACATAAGGGGGGGAAAATGTGTTTGTCCATCTTTAGAAAAAAACAACAAAAACAATTTGTGATGTTATTTCAATTTTGAAAGTGGGACTTTCCACCTTGATGCGTCCCCTGATTTATTCTGAAGAAAATAGCTCTTCATACAAAACTGTGTTTTATGTACAAGACTCAATTTAAAAACAACACTGACGAAGGTAGAGATGAAGGGTCTGGTGTGGGTCGGGGGGGCGAATTTGTACCTCAGTTTATCTCAGTGGGGAACGAAGGCGAGAGCCGAAACGATGCCGTTTCACATCGTGGCTCCGGTCCAGTATATACACAATACAATAGTAGTCTGTATGACCAAAAGAGCCACAAGTCCCTGATTTTACTTGGCTGAACTGGTGTGTAACACAGGCCGTGTACTGTTGGACCCCTGGAACCTAAATTTCTGACAAAACTGAAGAAAAAAAATCAAAATCAACAGACCAACAAAAACCCTCTCCTTTCCTCTAAACGAGCAAGCAGACAAACAAACAAAGCAAATGGGTAAATAAATAGTCAACACAAAACACTATCGCGGGACAAAACGGCCTTCCCATAGGTTCTTGTGTTCATGTACAACAGCGAGAAAAGGATCATGGATGGACGATGTGGAGATAAAAAAGAGTGGGACATTTACAGTTCTTCAGACAGGACGACAACAAAGATATCAATTCCGTGAACATCATATAATTTTCATAACTGAATTCCCTGACATATAACATCTCTTGACATTAATATTATTAATACTTCATTCACATTATGACTGGCATTCAGTTCAGCTTATTTATTTGGCTGAGAAGCAAATAACTACATCTTGGGAGGATTTGCCACCTAGCCACAAACACAGGCCTTAAAACCGGAGAACAACCCAAGTCTCTAACCACTTTGCAGCAAACTGCATACAGGTGTTTTGGGATCCACTGAGATAACAATATACAGTGCCTTGCTAAAGAATGCATCCCTCTTGAAATACTTTTTTTTTTTTTTTTAGATTTGTTTCATGTAAACCAGGGGTGTCAAACTCCAGTCCTCAAGGGCCGGTGTCCTGCAGTTTTTAGATGTGCCACAGGTACAAAACGCTGGAATGAAACGGCTTAATTACCTCCTTCTTGTGTAGATCAGTTCTCCCAGCCTTGCTAATGACCTAATTATTCTATTCAGGTGCAGCAGAGGCACATCTAAAGGTTGCAGGACACCGGCCCTTGAGGACTGGAGTTTGACACCTGTGGTGTAAACCTATTGATGATCACATGTTATTTCACATCCACCACCAATTTAACTCTACTTTATGCTGCTTCGTCACATAATATCCCAATACAATACATTGAAGTTAGCGGTTGTGATGTGGAAAAGAGGCGTAACAGCTTTTACAAGACACTGTAACTTTTGAATCTTAGCATATCAACCTAAACCAAACACTCGGGCTAGTAACAAGCTATAGAAGAAGACATCATTGAAGGCCTGGTATTGTGATTGTTTCCCCCCCAAAGCCACACAAACAACCAAGGCGCCACAGCTTAGGGAAGGTGTAATCTTCCCACCCTGCTTTCTGTTAGCCCATCTCCACAACAGAGAGGGTCACTCTTCCTTCTTAGCTGGCCAGCACGCACTAACATACAGAATATCTCACATATATACTAAACATTTTCTTTCTTAAGTCCAACTTTTCTTAAATTTTCTCTACTTCTAAATTCAGTGATTGAGCGATTGTCTCCTTTCTTAAAATTTGCCGGTAACGTTAAACCGCTGTATATAACTATCACGTCGGTGTAGCGCATACAGTTTATACTTTGTCATCATTTCCCTTAGATGTCAATAATATACCTACATAGAAATATATATGTAAAATTCTTTATAATACCAAATATTCTCTATTTGTAAGGTGAGAAATTACAGCTGCTTCACCAGGGTTGTAGTGACTGGACTGAAGAGTTGAGACATCGTTCAGCTGCAGAGAGATGAGTGGAGAATACTGATTTGTGGAGGTGAATCTGAATCGTTGCCTTTTGGAGTCGCAATTAAAAAAGGGAAATCTGCCAATTCTTATTAGGGAGAGACACCAAGAGAGTGAGAGAGAGCGTGGGAAAACAGGGGACTTAGCTGAAGTCCAGCAAACTGATCAAAAAATATAAAATAAGTCAAATCAAAAACTATGAAGGACATTGTGTTTCCGTGGGTGTGTGTGTGTGTGGGCGCGTGCGTGTGTGTGTGTGAAAAAACAAGATGGTCGCACAGCTTCATACTGGCTATTATAGTTTTCATGAACTCAGAGCCTTCAGCTCTTCGGTTACAGTCAATATTTGCAAAAATGACCACAGAAATCACATTCTGCATTTGGCTGTGTGTCTCCTGCAGGAACTGAGTGGAGCTGAGCACCAGCCGGCTGGAACTGTTAGTTGGAGTTAGTAGTTCTCGTATATTTAGTTCCATTTGAACATGAACAGTAGGGTTAGCTGGGTCTCTGTCTAGACGGGTGGGATGCCTCCAACTCCTCCGCCCCCTTGAAGGAAAAGTAGACAGGAAGCCGGGCGGTTCGCCATGAGCTTGGCTTTCAGAAAGATGCCCGCAAGCCTGTTGTGGCTCAGACTTATGAGAGCCAGAGTGGTGCTGGCTGCGGAGCGGGGCAGCAGTGCGAGTCTGTGCAACGGACCGGACTACACCAGCGTGTAGGACTTGGAGTAGGCCCCCACGCTCTGCTTCTGCAGCCTCCCCAGGGCCGAGGAGCTGCTCTCGAGCAGCGAGTCTCTGGAGCCGCCCACCTTGTTGCTGTTGGTGGGGTTGCTGCTCGTGCTGGATGTGGAGGCCGTCGCTGCGTTGTTGGAGCTGGGCATGGTGAGAGTCCTCTGGGGCAAGGTGGAGGTGCTGGAGCTCGCGCCCAGGCTGCCCAGGCCGGAGTGACCCAGCGTCAGGGCCTGCTGCTTGGCCGGGTCTAGAGTCTTGTGACGGCCCTGGGTGTGGTACGCCCGCTGCGTCAGGCTGCGGATCGAGGCTTCCCGTGGCGGCACTGCTGGACACGGGTCATGCAGAGAGTCCCCTTGCTTGCGGAAGAATGGGTCTGCCTTCATGTAAAGGGGTAGATTGCAGAACTCACCTTTTGGAGAAAAAATAATAATCAGGACAGAAATGTTGTTTTCTTTTTAACTGAAAGGGAATCTGAGTGCTTCAACCTGTGACTCCTTTTTGCCTCTCCAATTTTATTATACAATATCTTGCAAAAGCATTCATACCCCGAGTTGAATGTTTTGACATTTTTTCTCCAATGTCTTTTGATAATTGTGAACTAAAATGACACATGACTGTCAAAATGCTTCATAAGACATAAATTCACTCTGAGACATCCACCTTAGCTGCAGACATCCAGTGCTCAAGTGGGAGACTCTGTCCAAAGAAAAACAAAATTTTCTCTCCATAAATATGTTTTTGTGGAGGATTAGCAAAATAAAAACCTTCATTAGGGAATGCCGTAGGGAGTTTTGTTTGCTACAAGCCCAGTGGGAGACACAACAAACACATGAAGGCAGGTTCTCTTGCTAAATGACACTAAAATGTAATTTTTCTGACCTAAGTTCAGAATGCAATTTGTTGTGGAAAATTAACACACACACTGTATCCATGGTAAGACATGGTAGTGCAGCAGAGATGGACGGAGCTGAAAAATAAACCAATACTAAAAGGCTTTGGAGAAAATTCATTTTACAGCAGAACAACAACCCTAAATATAAAGTCAGAACTACAATGGAATGATTTAGAATAACGTTAATTCATGTGTTAGAATGGCCCAGTCAAAGTTCAGACCTAAATCCAATAGAGAAGCAATGGCAAGACCTGAAAAGGTGCACAAAAGCACTTCAGCCAATCTGACCTAGAATTAGGTGACAGAAAAATGGGAAGAAATTTCAAACTCTAGATTTGCAAATCTAGAGTGTTTCTACAGTGTTAATTCAGGCTCTGTACAAATGCATACCAAATGATTCAGCTTTGTTTCTAAAAACATTTTGAAAATATTAGTTTTTTTATTCTTCAACACTACTTTGTCTTGGTCCTTGGCTCCTAAAATCCCAATAAAGATTTCATGTAGCTGTGACGACACAACATGTGGAAAAGTTCTAGGGGTATGAAAACTTCTGCAAAGTACCATAAAACATCTACACAAATTGCTCCACTTACTTTTGTTTGCCCGGTGGGGAATGGGCACCGCCACGTTCTTCCCGCGGTCGTAGTCCTGCGGTTTGGGTGGCGAGGCGGTGAAGCGGCAGATGCCCGGCTCAGACGGCGTGCTGAGGGAGGTCATGCTGTCCGCGGGGTCGTTGGTACCGGTGGTCATCTGGTCCGACGAGCTGTCGGAGATGAAGCACTCTGTGATGGTGAACTTGGCGTGCTGCAGGTGCTCCTCCAGCTTGGCGTGCTCGTACGCTCGGGCCAGCTCCTCGTAGGTGGAGGAGGCGCTCTCCGTCGACACCATGCTGTTACGACCCTTATCTGGAAGAACAAAGGAGGTATGTTCAGAAATTTAAATACTGCATGCCAGTATTTACATTTTTCTAACAAATGGTAGCAGTCAGATTGACAAACCCGTGTCTTGAGAGAGGCTGGCGCTGTAGCTGTCACTCTCGGTGGCGGTGATGCCGTGGGAGCCCATCGTCCGCCAGTCGGACGTCAGAGTTCGCGCCGAAGCTGTGGACTGACTCGGTCGACTCAGTGTCCACTGGCTGGAGTATCTGTTCCTGGAGCTGTGAGCGGACTTTATGCTCTTCCTGGACACAGGGTCTGAGCGACAACACAGAGATGAGAGTTCAGCTCGGTACAACGAAGGCTCTGCATCAATGTTTCAGCCGTCTAGACGTCCATTTTCAGACGCTTGAGCATAAAACATGAAGCGAGCTCACTTGTGCCAGGGCGGATGTCTGACATGTCAATCAGAGGTCCTGAGTTCTGGATCAGGGCCTGGTGGTGCAGGGACACGCCCGTGCAGAAGTTCTGGGGATTCACCGACTGGCTGAACTCGGTGTCTGTCACCGGCACCGCTGCCTTGTCCTCTCCTGCCACAGACACGTGGAAATGCAGTTTTTAGACACTCCTGCTGTAAAAATGACCGCTAAAACCACAGATGGTTTTAGCGTCATGTTTTAAAGTGACTTGCCTATTTGTTTGATGCCTTCCTTGTCCTCGATGAGCAGCTGAACTCGGGGAATGTCGATGTGGAGCCTCGGCCCTTGCGGAGGGCCCTTCACCGGCGTGTCTATGCTGCGATTGTTCTTGCTGGACACACAAACACATAATGATGTCAAATGCTATATACAGAGTAGATGTAAAACATACATTTTTAAATCTTGCAACATATTTTCAATTAGATTTAGGTCTGAATATGCTTTGATCTATTTCATTTTAGTTCTGTATTGTAGGAATCAGTGTTCTGGATTGACCTGCATTTCCTGCCTTCCACTTTCTATTAGCTCTGATCAACCGTGTTTCACCAGTACAGATGTGTGTTCATATACTACATGTTTTTTTTCCACAATTAGCATTTCTGGTAGCCAAAAAATGGCAGTTTCAGGGCCATCTGAACAGAGCATCTTTTTATTTTTAATGTATTTATTTCGAACACACAAAAAGTAAAAACAATAAAAAAAATAGAAATTAAAACAAATTATCATGCCCATTGACATACAACTTTACATTATTTGTTGGAAAAGTAGCAGGTAGAAGATACAAGATTTTATGATTTTCTGTCCCTCTCATTCTCATTTAAATCTCACATTCTCATCCCTAAATGTACAATTATTTATAGATTTTTAATATAATCAATAGCAGTTTTGGTCTTTGAGACACCCATCCTTTGCAACATATTTCCCAATCAGCTCATTTTTAAACAGTTTTTTTAAGCAGTGTTCCCTGCATGGCAAACGGCAAAATGACTTTCTACGGCTTTCTTTCAAAATTTTGCTTCATTATATTTCTTCCTTCTTCCATTAAGGCCAGCATTTGTTGAATGAGTGACTAGTATTTGTCCTGCCGACATATTTTTTGAAACATGTTACCGGCATCAAACTCCAAAAGAGGGAACCATAAAGTTTATTTCAAAATGACATATCTTGTCTTTGTAGTTAATTCAGTTGAACCTGGTTTGAAAAGGATTTGCAAACCTTTATATTCAGTTTTTATTTATGCTTTAATTAATGTCTCAACTTCAATGGAATCGGGATTGTACTTCTTCTGCAGAGCTAATATTAATATTCATGATGTTTGTTAACAAAGTTTTAGAACAATACCTTTTCTCAGGGCTTCACAGAACATATACTAACAATTAAATTAAATTAAATTTACTACTAAATTTACTTATGTGAAGGATATTGATTGCGCTGGAATTTATGTAGGTGCCTCACAGTTCTTTCTTGATCCACTTCACAGTCATGCATGTCTTTCATTGATTTTGTGGTCGTCACATTTTGTTCATAACTATAGAATATTTTAAGAATACAATGTGCCATCTACATTGTTATAAAAAATAAGTCTCACCTGATCAGCATCTCAGCCAGGCTCTTAGCATCTGTAGTGAGAGTGACTTAATTAGCTTACTGTTAGCCTTGACTTTAATCTACGCATCTTAGCGCAGTGTTACAATAATCTATTCAACAGATTTATCTCTTCTATCTCTTACCCCTGAGACGTTTAAGCCTCTTCTCTTTGCGTTTCTTACGGATGATGAAGAGCAAAGCCACGCCCAGAGTGACCAGGATGACAGGAGAGCCGATGGAGAACAGTTTTTTTACGTCGTCTCCCTCTCCACGGGCAGATTTAATGGGGGGGATCGTACCTGACGAGAGTTAGAAAAAAATAGCAACAAAGACTAATTGAAATTCAGAAAGAGGAAGGAGAAAAGGAAAACAAAGGAGAAATAAAAACACTCACTGCCATCATAGTCGGTGGTAGCAAACTGGGAGGTCTGGTTTCCACAGCCAGCGCTGTTGCAGGCCTTCATTTTGAGCTCGTACCATGTGGCCTCGCGAAGCTCGCTGAGGAACAGCTGATTGGTGGAGTTGGCCTTAAGGCTCTGCCAGGCCCAGGTGCCTTTAGGCCTGAAGTCCAGCATTAGGTCAGTGATGGGGCAGCCGCCACTGGTCCAGCCCTGCAGGTTGAGTCCCGCATGGGTGGAGTTGATGTGGGTGAGCAGCGGCTGGTCCTTGTTAAACACCGGCTCTGGAGAGAGAAGAAGACACCAGAAAGCAACAGATGAGAAACAGGCTGAGACTTGGTAAGCATATGCTGTAAATAAGGCTGGTGGCAAGGTCACAGCCACTCAACATTAGCATGAATTTTAAATCAGTTTGGGGCATTTTAAGATTTCTCTTACCATGGTGGAATAATTATATAGCAAAAAAATCTACAATGAGTTTTGAATACAAGTTGAATTTATTGTAGATTTTCACAAATCTATAAAAACAGGCTCATATATGTGCATACAGCCCCCGTAATGTCTGGATAAATATCTTCAGCAAGTTGCAAGTTTTGTAGCCATCAACACTTCTGGCTTAATTCTGTATATCTGATATCTCTTAGTGGTGCTAATTTAAAGAGGCTGTTTTTTGTGTGGCTTTTTATACATGATCAACACGTTTTTGACAAAATTAAGGTTGAGGCCATTACTGAACCGTAACCTTTCACAGCTGTGTCAGCTTAGCTGTGGATTTAAGAAGAAGCTGAAAGAGTTGGAGGTATTCCTCCGACTTCAGGATCTGTCCACTTTTTAGCAAAACACCATAATTGGCAGCAAAACAAACACCCAAAAGGATGATACTCCACCACCGTGCTTGAGAGACGGTATAAGTGCTTGTAGACTCAAACTGACTCCGCTAAACATGCTCTCTTTACTTAATTAGACTGTAAAATGTGTTTGAGGAACTTTCTAAGAAATTTTCTTTCAATTCAGGAAGATAATTAGCATCCACTTTCAGATCTTGGAAAAATTGTGATCTTGGAATCAGCAGTTGTTTAAAAAATATCTCCTAAAGCCTTTCCCAGTTTGTGTAAATCTACAAATCTCCTTCAAAGACCCTTATTGCGTTTATGAGCCGTTCTTGTTATTTTGATCAATTTAATAAGTGAGGCCAAATAAAAATATGCGTTTATAATTTTAACAGGCAAAGAGAAACAACCAGCTGCAGAAAATCATCAGCCTCGTCACGTTGCAAGGCGTTCCAGAGCCCTGAGAAGCTTTTTGGTGGTTCAGGTGAATATATATTTGGTTGGAGAAAATCCACAAAAAATTCAAATGTTTGCACTCATTTATTGTTTTAAAAGTTCATTGAACTTGTTTTTGCACTGACAGATTGTCCTAAAAAAATCTTTAACATCCCGAATTAGAACTTTACCGACATATTCACTAAATTAACATATAAGTCTCGATGAGTTTTGTTTGTCAGATTAAAAGTTGACAGATACTTTTCAGTAAGCCCCCATTTCTGTTTTTTAAAAATAGTTTTTTTTAATGGTTGTAATTTTTTATTCTAAATATAATGTTTCCATTACCTGTAGTAATCACCATGTTTAACTTACTGCTAAAGTTCCTGAAATTAATGGGCTTTTCAATAACATTCTCATTTATTGAATATGTCTGTATATACTCTGGTTTATCATTAATTTACTGCTTGAGACTTTATTTGTCAAACTGCTCCTACACCCTCCTCTCACCTCTTCCGTGCGTCTTGGCCTCGATGATCTCACTGATGCGACCCGAGCCGACGCTGTTCTTGGCTGCCAGCTTGACTTTGTACCACGTTCCGCAGCGCAGATTGTCCAGCCTGAAGGAGCGCTCGCTGGAGCTGATGAACACATCCCTCCACTCCTCTGTGTTGTCCACAGAATACTGCAGCACAAATCCTGCAGGAGCACAACACAATTTTTGTCAATGAAGCCAATGATTAAGCTGAAGCTGCAATGTTTGGACACCAGGAGGCGACAGCGAGCTTGGAACGGATGCAGTCAGTACAGGATTCGCCTCTTCATATACGAATAGCACTTGTTTTCAAATGCAACTCACTTCAAGAGTGTGAAACTGGCAGAAAAAAAAATCATCTCAGGAGCAACGTTTGTTTTAAGAATAACTGTAAAGAATGAACAAGCGGACCAGTAGGACGAGTACCTCTGATAGAGCTTCCTCCATTGTCCCCTGGAATCCAAGCCAGGGTGATGGAGGAGGTGGAGGTGGTGGAGACAGTCAGACGAGGCTGGTCAGGAGGAACTGAACACGCAAACAGAAACACACTTAGTCAGTGTTCAGACTCTATGGAGCCACCTTCAACTAGTAAGTCAAAGAAAACAGCTTCTTCTTACCTTGCACCACCAGATTCACAATGATGGTGTCAAAGCCCAGGGTGTTAGTCGCCGTGCAGGTGTAGTACCCAGAATCCTCGGCTTTTACCGAACGTAGCACCAGCGTGCCGTTGGACAAGATCTGCCGCTGACCGTCGGCCGTCACTGGGACGGCAGAATCCTCGCTGATGAGAGGAGGAAAACAGTCAAACGGAGTTATTATTTTCAGTTTCCCTCCTGAAGCGGCAGCAGCATCCATCTGAGTGAGTCATGACTCAGACATGAGTTGTGTTTAAGGGGTCTGACCTGTCTTTGGTCCATTTAATGGTGGGGGCGGGCTCGCCGACCGAGCTGCAGGGAAGACGGACTTCCTTCATCCAGGGCGTGGTCACCGTGCCCCCGAAGGAGAGGATTTTTGCCGGGACTGTAGAGACAGACGAGAAACACTTCAACCTTTGACATGGACTGCAAAGTCTGTCTGTGTGTGCTGTTGTCTGCTTTGAACCGCCTGGAGGGAAAGGCCTTCACTTGCATCAGAAGGAATAAAAAAGATGCAGCGGAGGGTTTCAGTGCAACCCCCCTCCTCAGGCCACTTGGGTCAGTCTATTTTTTCTCCATAGATCCTCCCTTCGATTGATCCCTGCCTACTTCCTCTCTCCCCGGGGGTCATTTTACTAGATAGCCCCTGTTCATCACCACATAATTAACAACAGCATTCCTTGCAACGTACCGACGACTCAATCAATACCACAGCTGTCAATCAATAGCCAGAAAAAGTAGACAGAGAGGAGACGGTGGAGGGATGAAAGTGACTGGGGTGCAGGAGATCTCCCTCATAACCTTTACACAGCCTCTCTTTACACGTCTCCTCCGCCGCGGGCTCTCCTGAAGGACCCACCTTTCCCAGCAGGCTCCACCGTGACCTTTGAGCTGATGTTGCCGCGGCCGGCGGTCGTCACGGCCGCGGCCCAGATGTGGTACTGTTTGCCGCGGCTGAGGTGCGTGATACGGTAAAAGAGCATCTCGGGGTTGGCCTCGTACTCGCTGGGCGCCTGGGAACGAGAGCACGCCATGTCATGTTAGGAGGCCCTCACAGCGCAGCAACAGGACAGGCTCAGTGGTGGTGCGTGAAACAAACACTGGACATATTGCAAGTCAGAATTCAGGTTTGGTTCGAAACGTGTAACAAGACCACATGAGAAAATGAAAACATAATATTTTTTACTAGTTTTTTTGAAAGTATAAAAACTAAAATAATATCTGCCACTGCCAGTTTACAACTGGATACATGAAGTTTGATTCAACTCATGCTTTAATAAATAAACATCCTTTGTCATACAGTACTTGTATTTGTTCATGGTAAGTGTTTGTTATTTTAACTATTAAACTAAAACAAAGCAAATGTGCATGTTTTATCTAAACAAAGAGAATTGGTCAAAGTCAGAAGTCAGAGTCGATAGGTCAGGCCTCAGAGAAAACCACAAATCGGTTTCGGCATATCGGTGTTTGCTTTATCACAAGGTGAGAATTCAAAAGTGAATCAACTTTATTTAGAAGGAGAGCCCAGATATTAGATAGGGTATACTATCTGGAAGACTGTGCTCTACAAAAGGCATAACAGAAGAATATATGTCGCTGTTCTGAGTTTACTGACTGTACATGCACCTGAGAGGCAGCCATTTCTGTGCATGTTTGGATTCTCTGAATGCTGGAGACAGAAAACTGTTCAGGACTGTTTGATGATGGATTGTAATTTGATTGATCGCTTCATTATGTCATAATTCTGCAATGAGTGAATCAAGTGTCTTTGTTAATCCGTTATGTTAATTGTTGGGTCAGAAAACACACTCAGCATAGCACAGTTCTGTTAGTAATATATGTTGGGAGAAATATAACCCTGATGAAACTATTTATGAATGTCTTGCTGTATATTCAGCGATGTGTAGTAAACCAAAGAGTCATATTTGAATCTTTTTTCTTGTAAATTCTTAATCTTACGTCTATATTTTTAACAATAGTGTTTTCTATTAATGTTCTAAAACAACCTAAGGTGTTATTTATCGCCACCATTTTATGGCACAGACCGGATATTTTATTTCAATTTGCAGCTATGCTTTTAATCTGAAAAATAAAAAAATCTAGCCTGTGTCAGTGTTTATCAGTGAGGATTCATAGATAACAGGCATGCTGGAGATTTCTAGAATTCAGTCTCTTTTCTAGGATTTTGTTACTTGTTGTTTGAGCATTTCAAAAAATAAAAATAAAAATACACACATTTACTGTAAAACTGAAACATCGATGGTTCTTAAATTATGAACAGCAGAGGGCAATTCTGAATAACAATCTCAAATTCAATACTTTTTCAATGTACATAGTATTTTTAAATATAATTTCTCCCTGATATTAATGTAAGAGCTTTGAACTTTTTTTTACTTGCCTGTCTACTAAACAAGCTGGAAGAAATAAGAAACACAGCAATATGAGACATTATCAGACCACTTCTTCATTATTTGTTATATGAGCAAAATCATTTTTCTGATACATTTAGAAATATTAATTTTCTTTTTCGTACAAAATTCACTCATGTTTTCATTAAAAATGTAGAAATAGATGATAAATAGACACACAAGAGTATTTGAAAGATGAAACTGTAAGATCAGTTCAAGTCTTCAGCATTAAAATATTACTGCTTAATAAATCTAATCTACCATACGATTCACTAAGAAACATTTTAAAAGGTGAACATTTACTTATATTCACAAACAAAAAACCCCCAGAATAGCTTGTTCAAAAAACTTGTAGCTCTTTCTGTTTTTATTCCTTTGACTGGTTTATCTCTCGGCGTTAATCTTCATTTCCTTCACCGCTTGCCTTTCCTTTTCTCTCCTCTGTCCCTCACTGTGTTACTTGGTGAAGAGGAGAGGATGGATGGACAGAAAGAGGGTGATATATGTGTGTGTGTTTGTGTGTGTACAGGGGGGTTCGAACATTCCTCCAGCGTTGCGGTGGTGTTGTGGTGATCCAGGGAGTGATACAGGGAGATAATGAAAAGACGGACAAAAGCACTCTCATCTCGATGTAACTGATAACCTCCTCTACTCCTCCCTTACACCCTACCTGTCCTCCCTCCATCCCTCTCTTTTTCCCTATTTCCCTGTGGTGTCTCTCTACCTCTATCAGTGTGCCTCTTTTTCCTTCTCAGCCTCCTCTACCCCCCTCCTCCTGCCTTTCCTTCCCTCCCTTTCCTGCCCATGCTCATTTACATGGCACTCATGCACAAGGAGGGAGGAATATTTGCGAATAATAAGAAAGTGAGATCCATTCCTTATATCAGACTTCGCTGCGTGCTTTGCTGTTTATGTGCACATAATCTAGCCAAAATTGAAAACGCTCCACAATACGTGTATAAATAGAAAATGTTAAAATGTGATGTATGTGTGTGTGTGTGTGCGTGTGTGTGTTTCTGATGCGGCAGTCTGCATGTGTGAGCTTGTTCTCAGCCTCATTTGCATATCTACGTCTCATCACGTTGCCAAGACAACCTCATCTGTTCATCTGGGAGGGCAGGAAATAAAGCAATGGTGCAAACACAGTGAAAGACAGACATGCGCAAAGATTCACACACACACACACACACACACCCAAAGGTTCAATTAATTATAGTGGTGACAAATTAATCATTTCCTTTGGCTGATTTTATCAACTTGCTTTTACAAGCAACGGAAGCATTTTTTTATTGACCCCCATAGAGGAAGGACTCACCGGCTGCCCAGATCCTGGACTGGAGCAGTAAATGGTGTACTTGCGGATAACACCATTTGGTTTCAGAGGTGGTAACCAGGACACGACCACGCTGCTTGGAGAGGAAGGAACTGCCTTGATGCCGGCTGGTGGACCGGGAACTGCAGAAAAAAAAAAAAACAGAGAGCAGCATTAGCACACGCAGGAATGCATATGCATATGTGTGCATGAGTATGCATGCTCAAAGGTTGCTGAAGGCTTTATGTGGCCAGAAGCAGCATTTGACTTGGAGGCCACCAAAGGATCGCAAACATCACTTATGATTTGACAATCTTGATCAATGTTGCTTTGTGCATTAAGCTGTGTTTAGTTCACTACTGAAGATACAATAATTTTCTTAAAAGCCACCATGAGATACCTAAGCCTAAATAAATAAATAAGTAAATAAATAAAGAGCACATATGTAGTTATTTCTCTAATTCACATTTGGTTCAACAATAGTGTTCACAGTGCTAGTCGGGAAAAGATACAGTATATACACTATAAAAAGGGATTTACAAGGTTAATATGTTGCAGGGCATAATACTCATTTGATCTTGTCAATATAAGATCGAATTGTTTTGGTTCTGCATTAATTTAATTTGGTTTTGGGTGTGTAAGGAATGTAGTTGGGTCCTTTGTCTGGAAGAGGGGTGCGTTGGCGCCATAATCAAAAGAGTCCACTAGGGGGACTAGTGCGCTCTTCTCTACACGCAATACAAGAGTAAGTGAAAGCGCACTGATTTCATCTTGTCATCAGTTCTTCTCTTACATTTGTCCTTTTATAAGTTAAGAAATGGGATCTAACTCCCAGGAGAATGATATGTGGATGAATGCTAGCCCTGTATGTGCGAATTTGTATGTATTTAGTTTATATTGCTTTAATGTGATGTGCGAAGAGTGTTTGGCTAACTAGCTTAGCTCTGTTGCTAACGGCTGTAGGCCTCATGTTCCGTTCAGCATCCGGCAGTTTGATTAGTTTAAATTGGAATAATAACTTGTGATTTTTGTGAAGTAGTACAAGCAATGTACTGTTTCTCATCATTTTGGTTGGAAATATATTGGAAATATTATATTTTTTAATTATTAATTTAGTTCTGACTGTACCATAAAAACATTACTTAAATAATTCAGAGTGAAATGTTTAAATATCGTTAAATAACTGTAATGTGAAATACTTGATTTTGTATAAAAAATATAGTATAAATGACTTGCAGTTAGAAAGGTTGAGAATTGTATGAAAATAGATTTCTGTGTTCTGCTTCTCTACACTCAATACAAGAGTAAGTGAAAGCGCACTGATTTCATCTTGTGATAATTTCTTCTCTTACATTTGTCCTTTTATAAGGGCTATCAAATACATAATAAAAATAAAAATGTGGCTGATTACAGCCACATTGGTTTGTACATCTAAAATTCAAGAATGGGTAAAAACTTCTACTAATCGTTTTTACCATTTGTTCTGGTAATAAATGTAACTTTAGATTAAAATTTTACTGACATGTTGGTTCGGTGAAGCGTTGTTCTCATTTGTTGTTTATGGTGTCCAATAGAGAACGCAGATATGTTTATTGGAGTTGTGCTATGAATAAATACATCAACTTGGTAAAAATTTATATGAATCAATCAATCAAATTTTATTTGTATTGCACCTTTCAGCAACAAGGCATTTAAAGTGCTTTAAATCAGAAAAAACCCCAAAAATACAAAGTCATAGAACACATGGTCAACAGTACATTTTCTACATCAAATTATTGATTAATGTTTCATGATTAGGTTTCAAAAGCAACTCTAAACAGGTGAGTTTAAGTCTTGATTTAAAGGAACTCAGTGTTTCAACTGTTTTGCAGTTTTCTTGAAGTTTGTTCCAGATTTGTGGTGCATAGAAGCTGAATAACCATCATAATCTGTGCAAATTAGTAAGTGTATGAGTTGGAGCAAGAATTTAGATTAGCTAGCTTAGTGACGATGGTAATGCTAAAGTAAAACTTGCTAGATTAGCAAAAGTGTTATTGTTCCAAGTCAAAACTGTTAGCTTTTTAACCTAAAACAACTGCTGTCAATGGACAGTCGGCTACATATTCTAGCTGTGGTAGTCAGGAAATGGTTTATATATACCTATCAACATAACAATATGAGGTTATGAAACTATACTAAAGCCAAACTTTTTATCAAGTTGCTTCTAAGCCTGTAGCAGCAATCATTTACTAATGAATGATGCATATAACTTGTTGTCAGGGAAAAGGTTTTTATGCCACCTTGAAAATAGTTTTGTGCAATAGGATATTTATAAATCATTTCTTCTTTTTACTGTTTGTTAAATTCCTGAGGACACATTAGATTAGCAAAAGTGTCTTTTTGCTTCTAATCAAACACTATTTTTAGTCAAAGAATACACCACATATAAAATAAAATCTATGTTACAAGAAAAGTGCAAGAAAGAACTGTCCAGATGTGTTCAGTGACATTGTGGAAACGTGACCCCTGCTAAAACCCAAAACTGACTGCATTAAATCACTGCTAACATAACAATTAAAATAGGGTCTTCTGAAGACCTCCTGTGTCCTCCAGGGCCTCCACACAGCAGCATGCTTCGCTTATTATCCAGGCCTGCCCTGTGTGTGATCGCTTGTTGGGATGGCTGTTAAAGTGAGCAGGCTTGTTTGCAGATTGATCGTCTTATCCCACACTAAGCCGCTCTGGGAGGACTCTGAAGGACTCGGTTTGGGTGGACGGCAGTGACATATGTTCTTTCAGACGCTGGTCAGCAGTTCTGACTCTGTGACACCCTGCATTCTCTTAACTCTCACGCTCACAAACAGATTAGACCTTAGTGTCTGATCCGCCACTAGCCACTTCAGCTTGACACTGGACATTGCTTAATGCTGATTACAAGATAATGATTCAAGAAGGCGCTTAAGGGAAGGAGTCACACTTTACAAAAACACATCAGGACATTGAAATGCTTTAAAAGGGAGAACAAAAGAAGCCTTTTTTCACATTGATCGTACAGTATATGGCGCTACCAATCAAGCCTATTCAATCTGCTCCATAAATATAACTCAAGCTTGACAGTGGGCCTCATCTGGGGTTTATAGAAGGAGACCTAGCCCCATAAATCCATCCCCCAGTTCTTCTTTTTATCCTCCAAGAGGCCCCCCGATCTAGCCATTCACCCAACTTATACCCCTTTGACTCCTCAACCCCACACATGACATTAGTCAGCATGAAAACAACATTAACTAAGAAAGTGTTGATGCAGCGGGGGAGCGCTCAAAGGAGGGAGGCGGGGATGAAGTCCAGGGGAGAATGGTAGCTGTGTCTCCAATGGGACTATCAGAGAGCAGCCAGCGATCGTTATCGTTACTGGACCGCCATGTCAAAGTAGGAGTGGCAGATATAGAGAGAGAGAGTGAGAGGGGAAAGATAAGTCCCATCTGGTGCCCAAAATCTGCCCCAGACTCCAGACAGACGGGCAGACTGTCTGCTACGCACAGCTAGCACAACCAAAATGATGATGAAGATGAGAGGCGCAGCGGTGCTGCATTAACAGCCCCATTATGGATGCAGTATGTGCTGGTTTGTCAATGGGAGGGTGTGTCACACCCCAAACAAATGAAAATTACAAAGACCTCTTTATTTCATCAGAAAGAAAGTCTTCATCTCTATTTATTTATTTTTTGCTCAGCCAAGACGACTGAATGATCAATTTTCTGTCTTTGCATCTTCAATCCACTGTGCTCCTCCTCCTTCTTTATAAAGAGACATGGATCTGGCTGTAATCCCGCCTCCAATGGTGTAAGCACAAAATTAATTCTCTCTAATCCATGCAGAGTTAATCTTTGCGCCTGTGGCAGGAGAGGATGCGGGCCGGGGCTGATGGCTGACTCCTGGATGCTGGATGCTCCTTCTCCACCCCCCTCGTTCCCACCGCCAGCCCTCCCTCAGCCTCGAGCCGTGGACCTAAAGCCTCTTAATTCTCATTAGCACCGCTAATGGAGCTTCCCAACACAAATGGGCTTTTGTCATGGGCTAGATACAACACAGTTCGCTTTTTGTTATCTGCCTCCTATTCAACGCGTCTCTTGACTTGAGCACAGTGTTTAGACAAATAAATTAGAAACTGTACACTCACGGTCCTCGCGCGTTTGTATGTACAGGACGTTGCTGCGGACTCCGTCACCGGCCTGTGTGTAGGCCAGAACCTGAACACTGTAGTTGGTGAATTTCTCCAGCCCTCGCAGCTCCACCTGTTCGCGTGTGGTGGTGATGTTCTGCATCTCTCCCCATTCTGAGGCAAAAAAAGACCGGAAAAATTTGCGTGTTCATCACCTGCAGCTATTTATTTAGTTTTTATCAGAAATTCTTAGAACTGTAATTAATGCAGAATTGCTCTAAGTAAGCTAGGATGGTGATAAAAATATATATATACTACATATATCAATATTTATATAAATAAAGATAAATATACATATATATGTATATATTTATTTTGCACAAATGTGCAGTGCCTTGCAAGAACATTTGTACTAGGACTGCATGGTATTACAAGATCATAAGTCAGCGATGGTATTGATAAGGATTGTGTCGCCAATAGTGATTGAAAATTCAAATTTTTTCTTTCTTGTTCAGCTATTTTCCTTGCAGCAATGAGATTTGATTGGCCCTCAATGTGCTGAGTTTATATGGCATTAATTCCTATGGATTTGTGGGCTGTCCCAGTGTTCAACCACATGCATGTCAGGTTATCTGGCCTCTCTAAACTGCCCTTTGCTTTGAGTGTGTGTGGATCGCTCTCTGTCCTGTGACGTTTTTCCTCACTGTTTTGGTCAATTATATAAAATCCCAAGAAAATAAATTGAGGTTTAAAGCTCAAACTTGAAAATGTGGAAAAGCTAAACTCGTTCTCGTTTGCAAGACACTGCATAGAAACACGTGCAACGAAACAAAAGATGCTTCATGAGAAGGGTAAACAAACAAGTTCACAGCACTGACACAGAGGTACGTGACTATGAGGATGAATTTTGGTGAATTTTAGAATGAGATAGGTGATAATTACTCTGCATCGGCCACTGGGCCCGGCCCCCACAGCACCCACCTCCGTCGGGGAAGAGGGACCAAAACACAACCCGGTAGCCTTTCAGCACGCCGTGCAGCGTCATGCGCGGAGGCTCCGACCACGTGATCACCGCCTCATCCGACGTCACCGAGATTGCTCTCACGTTCTGTGGGGGCTCGCTCGGCACTGTAAAAGCAAAAAAATAAATACGATCCATAGAATTTAACTTCACATAAAATAAAATACTGGGTTTATTTTCAGACTTTAAAACCAATGCGCCCCCAATGCGTTTCAGATGAAACCCTGAAAAGATCTCCAACCACAGACATTGTAAAACCAATCAGTCTAATATGTTCAAATTGGCCCAGATTTAATGGTTGCTAATTTGCAGCTTTTAGGGAGAACAAGAAGTGGGGGTTGATGGAAGGGAGAAAGGGCATTAAGAGAGCAACGTTAATCATGAAATGGTTAAACCCAAGACGCTGAAATGCAGATGAGTGGCGATATGGAGAATAAAATCTTAAGTAAGAAACTATTCACACATCTTCAATCTTGCAGATGGCTGCAGGCCTCACACTTAGAGACAATAACTGCCACTCAGGGTGTCTACCATTACTTTTCAATCAGGCAGCAGGAGTCAGTGAAGAACTATTTTAAATGAGTCACTTTAAAAAGAAAGCTTTTTTTCATTTTCTTCTCCACAGCTGCCCAGTAAAAATCTCCTCCCTCCGTCCTCATTTTACCATCAAATGGCCATACCGTCTTCCAGTGTGGTGGCGTTGATCTCGGTGCTGGACGGCCCAGTTCCAGCTCTGTTGAAAGCCTGGACGACCACGCCATACTGAGCAAACTTCTTCAGGTTGTCCAAGGTGTACACCTCGCTGTCCCCCGTTGCTTTCATCTCCACGATGCTGTACTGGCCGTTGCTGCCAGGCCCGTTCTCTCTGTAGCCGATCTGATAACCTCGGATAACCCCATTCTGCAGTTCCTTCTTGGGAGCCTAGATGTTTTGGAGTAAAGAAGATGATTATTTTGGAGAGGAAAGAATACGGGAACATTCGTACTCTGAATTATGCATTATTTGGGTTTGGTTTTGCTTTTCTTCGTTTTGCAAGTCTATTCTTCGAGCATTTCAGCCTACTGTGCACCATTTATCGAGTAGCATATGCCAGATTATACATTCAGATCTACCAGCAATGAAGTGTGAAATCACTTCAAACACATGATGCATTGAATCATAAAAAAGTTGTTTGGATAGAAAGAGCAACTTCCTCCAACATTGCAGGAAAAGTCTGCTGATCCAGTAAGAAAGAGCTCTGTTTTACAAATAAATAAACAAATTATATATATATATATATATTTATATATGGCTGCAGGCCTCACACTTGTCACATATAGACAATAACTATATGTATAACTATATACTTAGAGACAATAGGGACAATATGTATGTGTATATATATATATATATAAAATTATTATTCATAAAAAGACTCAATGTTAACATGCAGGAGAATCATGTTTTTTACCCTCCATGTGACTCGAATGCTCTGAGACGTCATCGGTTGGAGGACAACATCCATCGGGGGCCCATCAGGTGCTGTTTGAGCAGAATTTATTGTCGGACTGACAAATCTTAGCCAAACAACGAACAAGCAGAAAACGTGGAAAGAACTTACGCGCTTCCTCAGTGCTGATAGTGAGCTCTTTGCTAGGGAGGCTGCGTCCGATTTTGTTATACGAATACATGCGGATGCTGTAAACGCAAGCCGGATGCAATTCCACAATGTTGGCTTGATTGTTTGTAGGGGAGATGTTCCTGGTTGTGTACATGTGATCCCAAGAGTCTGTTGAACATGAGCAGAATTTTGGCATTTTAAAAATCTGTACAAGAAGAAATAAAATAAAGACGTGGAGGCACAAATCTGAGCTGTTTTACCCGATTTATTCTTGTACTCAATATCATAGCTGGTGATGATGCTGTTGCCGTCAAACCTTTGGATCCAGCGCAGGTTCATGCTTCTGTCCTTCACCTCCCTCACTTCCAGCTCAGGGGGATCCGGTGGTTCTGTAAAAGGGGGAGGAATAGGCATTGAATTCCAGAATATGTATAAGGATTCGTATCCATACATACAGCAATAATAATGTTATTGAGATATGGAAAATGATGAAAAACAAACCTTGCACTGTGAGTTGGATGAGCCCTCGGCCTTCTCCATAGGAGTTGATAGCGTGGCAGGAGAAGAAGACTGAATCTCCTCGCTCGGCTGGGTTCAGCTGGAAAAAACAGCACAAAAAAGGTCCAGCTTGGGGTTAAGATACGTTTTTTTTAACAATATGTAATGTTCTGTACTCGGCTTAAAACAGCCTGGTCGTCTTTTGACAAAAAACACTGTTGTTAACCTTGTCTGCCTCGGACACACAGTAGAGGGCAAAATATATTCCGACCTGCATCTCTAAAGCTTCCCAAACAAATTGTACAAGCTCAGTTAGAGACCAAATTTAAATAATTAAAATACACTGAATTATGTGTTTGAATCATGGCCAAAAGTGGAAAAGTTCATGAGCTATAAACGCTTTTTATTTTAATGTATTGTAAATCCAGCTTTTGAACAGTTTCAAATAATCCTCCTCCAGTTTGTTGCAGAAGCTTTAAAGTTGAGCCCAGCTTTTGTATTCTTACCTTCAGGGTGGAGATGACTTCATCTCCCTTCTTGTTGATAGTGATGGAGTACCGGGGGTTTCTCTCTGCATCAATGACCATGTCTCCTCTCTCCCAGCGGATAATAATGGGCTGCTCGCCCCGTGCTGTGCAGTTCAGCTCCTTGGTCTGGCCCTTCCTCGCCATGGTGGTGTTGGGGTGGCTGGTGATCATGGCGGGAACTGAGCAGATCCACAGACATGTGTCACAGTAATGAATAGTTTTATATGGAGTAATGAGATGAGGGAATGGGGCTGTGGTATTGGAAACTGTGGCTATAATACAGATGTATGGATATCGCTATTCTGCCTCTACGTTCCCTGTTGTCATTTCACGCTTCAAGCCTCAGCGGCTCCCTTACATCACACCCTATTTCCCTACTTCATCCTCGTCTTCTCCAAGATTTCTGCTCTTTCCTTCTCCTCTTTTGCTTACTTGTGGATTGTTGATTCAACGGGGGATCCTGTGGTTTTGTTTTTATCACTAATTCAGCAGCCTCTTTTCCTCGCAAAACACTGAGTGGTACGCAAACTGACAGCTGAAACACAAAAATCAATAACCAAGATGCCCCCGGTTAGGGGTGCGCAGGACAGAGACAAGATTTTGCCGTGTTCGGTGCAGGCCGAAATAGCCTGGGGCGCGAATGCATCTTACAAGACTGATCTCTGTTACAATCCAGGAGATGTGGTTAAAAAAGTACTTGAGCCAATGGAAGATCTGACTGGCACTCACTCTTGACAGTGAGGATCATGCTTTTACTGATGTCTGAGCCAACGCCGTTGGAGGCCTGACAGAGGTAGTACCCTCTGTCATCCTCAAGGACATGCCGGATAAGCAGGGAGCCGTTCGACATGATCTGGATGCGGCCGGTGAGGGGGACGGGGTGGTACTGCTGTGGGTTTCCAACACCTGCAGATGAAATCACAGAGCATACAGAAAAGCGTGTCGAAACCTTGAGTTGTTTCTGTTTGTGGGAGTAGGTGACGGCTCGTTTTACCTTTGGCGTGTTTCCACATAACTTTTGGAGGTGGATAACCCTCCACCGAGCAGTTCAGAACGCCTGCTTTTCCATAAATGCAGTCCTGGTTGTTGGGCTGAACCACAAAACGTGGCGGCACTGGAAGCCAGACAGAAAAGGAAGAGAAGGTGAAACAATCGCCCCCCTCTGTCAGCTTCCTTTGCATGTTTGAGGCAACCCATGCCTCGCTCAGTGCCTCACCGGTGACAATCAGCTGTCTCTCCCAGCTGACGGTGGCTGCGGCGTTGCTGGCGATGCAGGTGTAGTTCCCGTTGTGCTTCAGTGTCACCTTGGAGATCTGCAGGGAACTCATGAACTCTTTGGTCTCGATTGCGACGCCAGAGGCAGAGCCTGGCACTATGAGCTGGCCGTCTTTGTGCCAGGTGATGCGTATGGGCATGTCCCCAGACGACACCACGCAGGCGATGTACATGAGCTTCCCCACTGAGGTAGAGGGGATGTCGAAGGGCTGGATGAGCGGCGGCACTGGGAGAGACAGGAAGAGCACATGGAATCAGAGGAATAAAGGCAGCGATAGATGTCTAAGGGTGGCAGTGTGGCCATCTGGAGCAATGCTGAAAGAGATAGAGAAGGTCATTGGCCAGTGGGTTCCTTCTTTGCTGCCACCCTCCCTTTAGCTCCCCCGTCTCCTGCAGCCCATAATAGCTGCTCTGGTTTGAGTCCAATTGGCTGGGGGAAGTCATCCCGTTGCCATAGCAATGGAGGTTGAGGTTGGGGTACTACAGCTGAGACATCTGGGGGATTTAATCTAGGCTTCATTATTATTCATCTAATTAAATCAGAGACACACTCAGGCACACGCACACACCCTTAAACACCTCTGCAGCTGCCGCGCTACCATCGTTAGGCAACTGTCAAGCTGAACAAAATAAAGACACAAACATCTGAAATTTACAAAAGAACACCAGCAAACACTACTGATCTGCATCAAAAATAATGCCATCGTTGCAAGTTGGAATATTGCATGTGTCATAATTAGTCTGAGTTTATTACAATCAGACCAATCCCAGAGATTCTTGAACTGTGACGTATCCATGGTGATCAAATGAAAAGGAAATTTAAAAATCTATCTCTTGATTTGTGTACAAATATGCAGAGAACCGACTAATAGTTGTTAAAATAAGTTGTACAATTATATTTTGCAAATAAAGCTTATTTCTTTTTTGTACAGTCTTTAGAATAGATTATCCACAGTCCTGGGTGTGATCTTCTGCTCTCTTCTCTGTAGATCATTCCACAGGTTTTCTATAGGATTTAGCTCAGAAGACTGAGAGGTTGGTGACTTTTTGGTGAACAATTTTTGGCCATTTGTTTTGGATCGCTATCATGTTGAAAAGTACCAGTGATGATCAATTTTGAGTTTTCTGGCAGATATCCAGAGATTTCTATTTAAAAAGAATCTATGATGCGATACAGAGCTACACAGATCCTCTGCCATTCTTATTTACTTCCATGAAGGGTAAATAAGTGCACTAAACAGCATGTTCTACAATTAAACATTGCTTTCAGTAGGCTTTTTTCAGATGTTGCAATTGGATACTTTTATAATTTTCGCTATTTTCTCCTCACTCTTACCTTTAACCGTTACATGGACCGTCTGGTTGATTGACACTTGGGGCTGGATCAGAACGCTACACAAGTAGGTCCCTTCGTCGGCGCCCTTCTGCACGTCCGTAAGCCTCAGGGTGCCATTCTCAAACACCACTTGACGATGATTATCAGGCAGCTGCATGCCGTCCTTCAGCCACTTGATCGAGTAGTACGGGTAGCCAATCACGCGGCATGTTATATATGTGTTTCTGCCTGCCACCGCTGTGATATCTCGCATGGGTCTTATTCGAGGCGGACCTGGAGACACGGGGAAGAGAGGGAGGGGATGGAGGGAGGACACAGGGACAGACGCGAAAGTAGGAGAACAGGGCGGATGAGGTGACGGAGGTCATAGGGGCAGCCAATGGGGACGAAAGGTGAAGAGATAAAAGTTGAGGAATGGAGTGATTGGGGCAAATTGACAAGTGGAGAGGAAGGTTAGTTATGCCCCCATTGCTAAAATCTGACTGAGGATATTTGTTAATATCTAATTACCCTAAGCAGATGTAAAATGTATCTAAATGAGTAAATACAGACAGAAAACTAACTAGCTAGCTACATTTGTTTGATAGGTACACAATATTGCCAAAGAAATTTGCTCATCTGTCATCCCATGCGGCACATGTGAACTTGAGTGCCATTTTTTAGGGTTTAAGATGATGCCACACATCCTCCCCAGCTAAATCAGTTTCAATTCTTTGGTAGCTTTTCACAAGGTTTGGGAGTGTGAAAATGCATTTGTGAGGTCAGACACTGATGCTGGAAGAGAGAGAGCTTAGCTTGCCATCTCCTCCATAATCCATCCCAAACTTATTCTGTCTTGTTGAAGTCAGGAGTGTGAACAGGTAAGTCAAAACTGATCTTTACTGACCTTGCTATTGTACTGGTGTGTAGTCATGTTGGAACAATCCTTGAGCTAATCTGAAGGCCACAAACATTTTTGAAGCAATTGAGCCTACAGAAAGTTGGCGACCTCTGACCACTATGAACCCCAGCACATTTCAGATGTCCAGGTTTCTGTTGTTTCCAGTCAATTCCACTTTTCTATCATACCACCAACAGCGGTGTTGTATGGACTTGTTCCAAAAGTGGCGTCCAACATTGATGCTATGCTGAAAGTCGCTGAACTCTATTCTTTCACAAACGTTTGTAGAATCAGTCTGATGTGCTGACTGGCTTTTATACAGCTGTGCCCATGGACATGATTAAAACACCAAATTCAATGATTATATGGTTGAGCAACTTTTGGCAACATAGTGTAGATACAGTCACAGGAAAAAAAGAGTGCTTCCATGACTGTATTGACAGTCATAGAAAAACTAAGTACACCCCTTCCATGTTAAGTAATTTTTTGTAGACTTTCTCCTCTGTTGCTCTTCAGTATATTGAAATTAGAACAAATGTGTTTATACATCTTTCCTTCAGGCCCATCAATATGTTTCGGTGAATGCAACAGTCTTTTTTCACTGCAAAGTAAGCCAACATCATCACTGCATCATCACTATACCAACCACCAGTTGGTATAGTGAGTTTGTGTCGAAGTGTTGAGCTTGTTTTTCGCCAAATATGGAGCTGTGCATTCTTCCTGTGGCAACTCGAGTATATTTTCAAGTATATTTTCCCATAATCTTTTTGGAGGGAAAAGGGTCTCGCCTGGTAATCCTAACAAAAAAGCCAAGCTTGTTCAGTCTTTCTCTAAATGTGGTGACATAAGCTTTTACAGGCAACATGTTCCTCAAGCTCCAGTTTTGTTTTTTGTTTTTTTTAATTGATCTGAGCATCTTATTTTGGAGAGAATTTACTCTGACTGGGAAGACTTAAAAGGTTGGATTTAAAAATGTTCTTAAATGATCTCATAACCTTTCTCAGGTTGTTGAAGAGCAACAGTTGCTTCCTTAACATCTGCTAGTGTCTTCCGGCATTAGCACTGCAGTAAAACACAAATGCTTTCTCCTTTCCCTTTAAATATTAGGAAGGCAGCAAGGGTGGACTTAATTTTTGATAGATAGATAGATAGATAGATAGATAGATAGATAGATAGATAGATAGATAGATAGATAGATAGATAGATAGATAGATAGATAGATAATGATATTTGCTTTGATCTAAGCCCTGCGTGTTTGTATAGAGTCAGGTGTGAGTGCATTTATATTGAAAAGCAGACAGGCACCTCTTACGTTTATGCGCGCTTGGTACTCGGCGCTACCGGCCGAGTTTCGTGCGACGCAACGATACACTCCCCCGTCTCGAATGAGTGGACTGCTGACGTTGACGTGAGACACGGTCAGGCCGTCGGACAGGGTGTACTGGCTGGTCTTGTAGGTAGAATCTCGCACCACGGGCTCATCGTCTAGAGTCCAGGTGATAGAGGGCGGTGGGGCTCCTTTGGCAGAACACATGAGGGAGAAAGGCTCGCCGGGGTTCACCACCCGCTCGCTGAAGGAAGACACAATACGAGGAGTACCGTCTGAGAGCGGACAGAGAGGAAAAATGGAGATGGAATAAAGCCATGATTAAAACCAATTCATTTTGTAGACATCTCTTCTTATTAAGTATCCTGACGGCCTTTGTCCACGCACCCTCTAAGAGTATAATGGAAAAGTCCTGAGCTGTGTGGCCCTTTCGGGAAGCAAAGCATTGGTAGGCTCCAGAGTGGAACTTCTGAGCTGCAGTGATCTGCAGCGTGTCGTTGTGTTGTCCCTGTATGAAAATGTGCTGGTCGGGAACAATAGGCTCAGTGTTCCTGTACCAGCTGATGGTGTATTCTGGAGAACCCTCCACAGTGCAGGTGAAGAACAGGGTGCTGCTGATGCCTGTTTTCAGGTTCTTGGGAGACAGCGTCACTCGCAGTGGATCTGAAAAAAAAAAAAAAAAAGCATGTGATGACAGAATGAACTACCTGAAGGTATGATCAGACATGCAAAGCAGAACAATAAAGCTATTTCTTTTTGTTGTATCTTTTATGTTTTCTGTATAGCAAGTCTAAACACTATCAACCAATTGATTATGACACAACCAATCTATTAAGACAATACATACATTACAGTTCTTAAATGTTCATTTTTATGAGTGCTAGTAAACTTAGTACAAATATTAATTTAATTTTTCACACACACAAAAAAAGTTTTGCTATGTGATACGAAATTGGAAGATTTACCAATTTTACACCTGAACGACCCTGAAAAGGGATTGGCCAGTTGCAAAAAATTTAAATCTGATGCATTTGCAATCACTGAGGTGTATTCTTCTGTCATTTAATGTGCTCTTTTAGGAAATATGGGTCAGGTCAGCATCTGTCTTCACTAGTAGTAACGCTGAACGTTAACTCTAATGCTAATGCTAAAGACCGCTCACAACAAAATAATTTTGTCTTTGATTGGAAATATTTCTGAAATATTTCCAAAGTTTGTGTGTTTCTTTCTCTCACTCTCTCGCTCTCAGACACACAACAATGATAATATACACAATATATTTTTTTATACGTGAAACAAAAAGAAAGTCTGCTATTCCCAATCTTTCTGGAAAAAAAGTCAATCAAATATGTCATTCTTTTACTTGCGTTTTATTTGTAGTTACCTCTACACTAGTGTTTCTCAACCTTTTTTGGGCCAGCACCCCCCTGTCCATTATTCAGGTCGCCCCCCCATCATAGAATTTGTAGGCTACTTTGCACTGAATATTATTGTATATTACTGAATATTACTATCACAAAATTTTTGTTGATGTTTTGATTTTTATGGTTGTTTCTGTATTTATCATCAAAAATAATTTCCCAGAGAACAAAAAAGCCATGGGAATAGAAATTATTTTTACAGGCGTCTACGAAAAATGCTATGAACATTCAACTTAAAATCGATAGACCTAACAGTAGCCAATCAGAGTGGAAAGAAATATTCTTGTTCTGTGCCATTTTCTGATGTTAGTTGCTAAATTTTGCACAAAATGACCAGACGAAAGATGTACAACAATACAAGTTTAAACTTTCATCTATTTCCAAAACGACAATGCTCTGACACATTAAAACATGGGTAGAACTGCAACAATATCAGTCATAACTCTTCTCTTCAGTGTTTCTGGTGGCGCAGCTCTGTGCTGCCTTCAGGAAAATGGCTCTTCAGAGTATCATTCACAACATTTCACCCACATGGCATTTACTGTGCAAATCAGTGCATTCAGTGGAAAACTAAAACTTCCAGATCCTTAATGCCACACAAATATGGGACAGAAACATGGATTATATCTTTATATAGACCTTTCTATATAAATAGTTAATAGTTTTACTGGACAGAAATTACAAAGAACAAAGCTGGTTCTTAATCAAATCCTAAAGAGTCAGAATTAAAGAGTCATGGAGTCACTGAACAGCCTCGTGATATTAACACGGACATGAAAACTAATATTGAAGAAATAAATATATCAAAACTAATTAAAAACATAAATAAGTTCTAGGTTTCCTACTGATATGGTCTGTAAAATAATTTTCTTCTTAGTGCTAGATGTGGTCTCAACAAACCCATGGCACTTCAACAATATTATTTTACCTTTTATCTGGAAAATACTGTCTGTTTGTTCTTGCCATACAGTACTCTCTACTAATTATTGCTCGAAAGGTCTTGCCATACCAGTTTATTCATCTGTATTTACTTTGGTTTCTTAGTTTTTTTCTTGCATTTTGTTCTTTGTTCATTTCCATTTAGTTTTCTTTCACTAGTATTATCCTCTCTTGGTTTGTTATGTCCTCTTTAGTTTCTTTCCTGTTGCTAGATTTATTTTATCATTTGTATTGACGCTCGGTCGCTCACCACCAGTAATCTTCACTCATCACCTGCTGCGCCGCCGCCACCGCCTAATCATCATGTGTTTCACCTGATTTGCCTCTCATAGTGATTTTTCATTGTTAACCGCCGGATTCGCTGATCCTGATTCAAATCTAGTTAGCTTGTTGCTCCGTTCTACTTCTCGGTTCTCCTGTTTCAGAGTTTTGTGCAATGTGCGTGTTTTTTTCTCTTTCTTTAACCTCCTACGGTGCGGAGTGGTCGGGAAGCGTATCGATGGAGAAAAGCAGATTAAGGTAAACCTTTTAAAACAACGGGAAAAATCCCGGTATTTTGATGATTTAAATTCAAACGTAATGTGGTACTACCATTTCATACCGGATCACTTTCAGACCCGATGTTAAATGTATAAAATGAACATTTTATATTATCGTGGAATCACCCATGGAGGGATTTCTTTATTTAAACTGGTTCATTTTTCTGAGGGATACAGTAAGTGTATTGTGATTTTAGTAATTACAAAGGAGCGATATTCTGTTGTCCTTCCATGGAAGCGGGCAGCATCCAGACGGACAATAAAACAATTTTAATATAAGTTGCTGCTTTGACGTGATCACAGCACTGCCAAGACATATGTACAAAAGTCCTCAATAAAACAAAATATTTGAAAATCAGACACCAAACAAGTGAATCAGAGCAACGTCATCAGCCGGTGTAATGCTGAACTGAAGCGGTGAAGCTACCAGTAGCAGGAGAACGGAGCTGCGCCAAGAAGCTACAAACACTGAAGAGAAGAAGAGCTGCCATCGATACAGTTGCAGCCATGCATGTTTTGATGTTACACAACACCCTTTTAGCTAGTTGCTCAAAGTTTAAACTGGTACTGTTGTGCATATAAGGTCCAAAGTTGACCTTGGAGCAAACGCCCCCCCAAAGGAATCTCTCAATTTGTATAAATTTCCACCAGCGCTCCCTGAACGCCCCCGTTGAGAAACGCTACTCTATACCATAACATGGAGAAAGTTTTTGTCATGTAGAGTGATACAGCGCTGAAACTTTGAGTTATTTTTAAGAAAACATTTTATTTTATTAATAGGATGGCTAACTGTATTATTTATCTGGAAAGTAGAAAATATAAGTTGTAGTCTGCTGATAAGGTATGAGCAGGTCAGAGCATTACAAACAAAAAATGAGCTACAAAATCTCTGGTCAGGGTCTCTACTAAAAATTAAACATATTTTAAATTTAAAAACATCACTCTGAAACTGTTACACTAGACTAGCATGATGACACGCTGATTTAAACGTACAGTAGGTGTTTACGGTTAGAGAGGGCACAATCAGCAGTGGTGACTCAATCAGTTCGACACACTCATTAAAAAAGCAGCTGGAGATATCTCTTCACATCTCTGTCCACTTGTGTGTTTATAAGTGTGCCTGTGTGTAAAGGAGAGTGCGTGAAGGCGTGTGTGTGTGTGTAAATGTCAGTGAGCAATAAGGCAGCTGGTGGTGTATGCTGGGGGGCATCGCTGTGTCTCCCAACCCCCCCTCTCACCCTGTCAGAGTCACAGAGTGTGCTGCCATGATGTGCCCACTGGCAAAGCCTACTGCCTTTCCATTCTCTCCCTCTGTCTCGCCTTCCTGCTTTTGTTTCTTTGTATACTTCTCACAGCGTGCATTGATCTAACCTGCTCTTATTATCCTGTTATTACATCGTAGATAATGTCATTCCTACACTGTCTGGACATCTGATTGTCCCTTCTGTGACCCCTTGTCTTCTTTTCCATCTTCCTCAGCTTCAGTGTGTGTGTGATGGTGAATGGTGCTGGCAGCTGTGTTATGGAGTCACACTCCACAATTTACTGCCCCTGTCTCTCTTTTTGAGGGCTGATACGATGGGGCATCAAGCAGCTCACATACATTTGTTACCGACACACTCGAAGTGTGACCGCTGGAGAGTCGTGCCTCAAACCAAAAAGGAGACAGCTCAGAAATGTGTCCCTCTACCAGGATGATTCACTCAAAAGACACGGTGAGAAACTGTCAGGTTATTTGTCGCTGAGTGTGTGTGTGTCACACACCTATTACGTGAAGCTGTCCAGACACCTCCTTGGAGCCAAAACTGTTGGTGACCTCGCAGGCGTAGCTGCCGCTGTCCTCCTGCCTCAGGTCGCTGATGGTCAGCCCAGTCAAGCGCCGGGTCCAGCGGGCGTCTGAGGGCAGCGGCCGACCATCTTTCAGCCAGCGCACGGTGGGGCTCGGGTAGCCGCCCGCTATGCAGGGGAGCTCGATGCTCTGGCCGGTGTACACCTCCCCGGCTTGGAAACTGTCCAAGATGGTGGGCGAGGACTCACTCGGGTCTGAGGGAAGAGGTTCTGTTACAATTACTTATGAGCTAAAAGAGGAAACAAAACAAAACGGAAGTAAAATTGATTTAAAAAAAAACAAAAACGGGTGCTCACCCATTACTGACAGCCTGGCTCCGTTGCTTTGCCGCGTCTCACCACTGTACTTATGCTTGGTGATGCAGCGGTATGTGGAGAGGGCATCCTCTTTCTGAACATCAGAGATGTAAAGAGCTCCAAAGGAGGTCAGGGAGAACCTGTTACCTAAAGAGAACATATCCACAGTGAAGAAGTGATGACCACAAATTAATGCATTCTCATTTAAACACAAACTAAACAGCATACAACAATACATAACACTATCTCTACATGACAAAAGCTTATACTGACTAAGAGTTCAATGCACCGAAACAATTTTGGAAAGCCCAGAAGATGATGTCATGGCTTTTGCAAGCTATGGATGTAGAGGTGATACTAATAGGGAGCCATGTTTGCTGTGATTAGTTTCTTTATAAACATCCGGTATAATATAAAACATACTATCCCAGTCCCCTGTGCATTCTGACTGTGGAACAAATACGTTGCGCTTATTGCTAAAGCGTGTTGCACTGAGAGCTAACAGCTGCCTGAACAGTTGTCTCTACCTGCCTAATGATGTCGCCTCCAACAACCTGGCACTCGGTCAAGACCTGGAGGACAAACTTCGGTCACTTGAACAAAACAAATTGTCTCTCGCAATACATAACCCCTACTCTTCTGCGTAATACCACAATAACTAATGTAATACAACAGATGAAATGCTGAACAGATTTTCAAGTGACAAAGCTGCCTCTTCTCATTTTCCCTTCAGTTGTAATTTGTTTTCATGTAAACCATATGAGGTTTTGACTTAGTGCCTTGGCTCAAAACGTTTCTCCACTATTCAATAACTTGGGGCAAAACAATGACTTTTCCTCATATTTCCATTTTCCACTGCAAATAATGTTTTTTTTCATGACTGTGTGTTTCAGTGTTACAAAAACGTTTAGATTCGTTTTTCATTAGACTCCACTGAGCCTTTTACAAACAACAAAATAAACCCACTAACAATTAGTTTACAGATGTTTGCTTTGCATAGGCATCTGTAAGTTAATAAGGCCTAAGTTCACACAGGAACACACAGGAAACCACATGATAACATGAACCTACAGGGAGGTAGACTGTCCCCCAGTGACATCCTCTGTGCCCTCTGTCCTAGATCAATACAGAAGTCATTTAAGATTATCAATCCTATAGAATAGGTCCATATCTTGTCCTCTTATTAAAATAACTGTATAGACTTAAGTTATTTCTTTCTGAAACTCCCCTTTCAGAACGTCATCACAACAATGCTTCTTATTATGCCATTTACAACCATTCTTAGGAGCGTTGGACTGAGAAGTTGTTCATATAATGAGTTAAGGTCCACCAGGTGTTTGCTAATTGCTGCTTCCACTAGTCTGGAGGAACTACTGGGGACTGAAGCTCCATGGAGCAATATGAGAGCAAACATTACGGCACCGCCCAACGATTGCCACGGGATCCTCAAACATGCATGACAGAATCAAAGTAACACTCTAGGTATGTTTTTGATGAGGGAATAACATTATCATGTAAAGTTCAATAACCCTCCCTTCACCTGCAAAAAACTGATAAATTCTTGTATTTAAAAAATAATCAATATATTATTATAACTGCACTTATGTAGTAGTTGCTTTTCTGCTTTAAAATAAAAAAAATTAAAAGATTTTTATGTTTCCATGGTTCCCAAAACTATTCACAGACCTGGAAAATTCAGTGACAAAGAAGTCTTTTCATTTTTACCAACATGCTTCTTCTCACTGGTAGTAATATTAAAGCTTTCGAGTGACCTAACCAGAATTCTGACTTGAATCTAATAGAAAATTTGTGGTGGAAGTTAAAGATTAGGGTGATGGCAAGAAGGCTCTCTAAACTCAAAGATGGGATTTTTCTACTTGTGATTAAGAAGGAAGAGAAGTAAATGTAACGAGATCTGCCCATCATGCCCAACATCAGCATTTGTGACGTCATCTTTAACATTTAGGGGTTGAAAATCTAAGCCAGTATAACTCAGTCCTGTTAATGATGATCGGTCCATTTTTGACGAGGACTGACTTAATTGTTTTTAACCTAGCAATTTTTAAAGTGCACATTTTCTAATGTTTACTTAAGAAACACAGCAGTTCCAGTCATCTTTAAACTCCGCCACACTCCTCCATCATTTCTTCCTCAGTCTTCATGCAACGTAAGTTTCACTCAAGAAAAACCTGATTAAAAGAGTCCCTTATTAATAAAGTTATAGTATAATAAATAACAAATTGAGAGTGACAGGTTTCAAAATGGATTTAATGCACTCGGTTTTAATTTGCAAACATTACATATCACCTGCGCTTTTAGCATCCGTCTGCTAGCAGCTGGTCTGTGCCCATGTGTATGTAAGTGTAAGTATGCTCATAAGTATCAATATTTGATCTAAAATTCCTGTGTTTGTCAGTCAGGAGGCTGAAGAGATGTGGTGGAGGTGGCAGTTAAGGACTGTGTATGTGTTTCCTCTCACAACATCATGACCTTAGAGGAGGCACAGGCTGCAATTTCACAGCAGCCTTTGTTTGCCCCCCAGAATGAAGCCTTACAGGATAATGAGCACTTTAAGGCTGCTACTCCCACAACACCGAAGACATGCCTGTCACAACACTCTGACACAGGCAGGGAGAGAGAGGTTGCAGGAGAAAAAGGGGGGAGTCAGCTGGATCTGTCAAAGCCACACTTTTTGTCTCGGTCCCCAGGTCCTCTGCAGCGAGGCTCAATTCATCCCATCTGCAGCTTCTGAAACAATGCTGATTACACAACTTGTGTCACATAATCTCTCTCACTCGCTGTCCGTCCTGACCGAGTGGTTTGCTCACAGAATCCGACTTGAGTTGACTCCCGCTGACCCCGTCTTTGTGTGAACTCTCATATCATCTGTCTCACCTCTTTTATCTCTCTCGCTTATGCTAGCTCTCAGTCTCTAAGCACAGTGTCAGACAGAGTAAAATATTAATTACTAAATCTGAAATCACGGTGCTCCTTCAGTTTTTATTCATGTTGACTTGACTGGATAATGAGAAAGGGAGGCAGCATGCATCACACACACACGGACACGCCCACACACGCAGACAGATGCACATGCAGGTGCAGCAAAATGTGAACATAAAAATCTTGAAAATGTGAGTAACTTTGTGTTTACTGAACAGCAAGGAAAATACCTTATTCACCAACATCGTTCACTTGATCTGGAAAGCCAAAAGACCCAACAACCTCTAAAACCAATGCATCTGAAAGTCTGGATTTGTATTAGTCTGATGCCATAAATAAAATCCAGTGCAATTAAAAAACTTCACAAGTCACCTAACTGGTAGCTGTGTAATTTACTCTCAATAGCATAAAGCCTCTGCAGAAGAAAATCCACAGAATGCACAGCAAACATGGAAGAGGATGTTCTGGTCGCGGCCTTGACTTTTCAAGATTTAGGGAATTTACAGCGGACAGAATTGTGTTGATTTGCTAAATGCTTCTGGCTACCTTCCCACAAGTAGTTTGCTGGAAGTTTGACCCATTCCCCCTGACAGAACTAGACTGGCTCAGGATTGTAGGCTGTCTTACTCACAAGTTTTATAGGCTGTACCTACAAAGGGACTAAGATCGGGGCTTTATGTGTATTTCATAAAAATCTGACTTATTTATGCAAGGCAATTTGTGTCCCAATTTCAACATCCTGGATGATGCCTTGAGAAGTTATTATTTTCCTTCTTTAATAAACTGCACTAATCCCCCCGGAGTAAAACACCCACACAGCATAATGCTGCTTCCTCCGTCCTTCACAGGTGGAATGGTGTCAAGTTTGCAGGAATGATACGATGGCTGGACATTAACATAATATTTATTTCTTGTTTGAACAGATGGACGTAGCATCTTCAGGTCTAAAATTCTTCTCCTGAAATCTTTAGATTTTTCCATGAGGAAGAAAGCTCCTCAAATGTTGTGAAATAATTAAATCTCACAAAGCAATGCCATTACTATCTAGGCTGTCTAAAACTGACAGTAATCTTAATAAAATAACACAATGCATGTGACTATGTGGTCAAAACTTTACTTCACAAATCTTAAACCCCTAAAGAAAGACTCACAAATGACCAAAGCAGCTCCCAGGGACTCTCAGACTAAAACAATTTGTCAACAACAAGATGAGTCTTTAAAAAATCTTTTCAGTCCTAAAGAAGCTCTTTGAAAGCAGCCGCGTTGCCTTAAGGAAGTCGACATTGTTGGATCTCTCCAGAGTTTGGTCAGCTTCAATGAGATGCATTCATGGAAAAAAGATAAGCAAAATTGCTCATGTTTCCTCCATGCAGATGGGCGCCAGATGGGAGCTACTATTTCAGCCTCCTAATTCCAGCCCCTGCTCTAGAATACCCAGAAGTGTTTCATAATGCCATAATAATAGCTAAACTTTTGGATAAATTCATATTTGTTGCAATTTTCTCACTTGTTTTCCATGAAAAATATGTTTCAACTTTGCTGTTCACCTTCCTAAAATGCTTTAGGAAGGTGACATGTTGATCATATTGGACCAGCTTTATTTATAGGGCATTTTTAAGCACCCACAGGACCCAAGTGCTGTTAGCATTATGAATGATTTAGCATGTTTGATAGGAATAAATTCAAAAAATTCAAAAATAAAATGACACACATGCTCATTTTGCCTTAAATTGGGCCTCAATTTGGAATTAATCAAATGAATAAAGTCTAATCTGCAGACCAGTTACAACTGGAGCATTTATGTAGGATCCACCTGCTCTAGCTGGTGTTTGTCCAGGACCTACTCTGTGTTCTCATACAGAGATTATCCGTAGTGTTGAGATTCATTACTCGAACTGATATTTTTTTTTTTTTTTTTTTATGTAGTCAACAAAATGGCAGCCAAGCAGTGACATAACAGTAGTAACCTGCTGCAAGAAGGAATTTTAAAGTAGGGGAAGGTAAATGGGAGATATTACAAGTATAAATGTGTGTAAGAGAGAAAATGAGAAATAAAAAATAAAAGCATGACATTGTCTATAAATAGAGCATATACTGTAGCCTTTGTGGGTCCAAAGGTGTGCATGCAGCGAGTGTGAGTTAGAGGCAGCCTCATTTTCTCACATGCAAATGAAGGCGTCGGTGCAAAGATAACAAGGCCCATATTTCCACCTCCTCAGCGGGGCCATTATTTATTGATGTTCTGCATCTTTCCCCCTCCCCTCCTACTCTCGTGCTTCCTTCATCCTCTCTCTGTTGCTAGGGCCTTCTCACCGCCGTCACGTTCGGATTTCAGCGCACATCCACCAATTACTAAATCATATTTTGTTTTGCAAATCGGTGAGGATGACAACGACCGTGTAACCTTTGTAGTTTTGGAAATATGAAACGGCTTTGGAAGTTGCTGAGATGAAAACGGTGTCTATAGGAAGATGCTCTAGATACATTTATAGCAGCTTGAAGCTTAATTACCAAGTACTTTTGTAAAAATATCTCAAATAGCACAAAGTAATTTCATGTTGTGTTTTTCTCCAAAGGTTAAAAATTGTAAGGTTTTTTTTTTTTTAACCAGCTGATTTTACCTTCTGGACATCTTTTTACAAATTGTAAATATACTATTTAGACTAGATCAAGTGACTGTAAAAGAAAGGTATGACTTTTTATAGGTCCCCTCTGCATGGACTGGAAAAGGCTAATGAGTCATTGAACTCCCACTCCTGTTCCTTTTTCTAGTGGATCATTACAACCTGTTCCCTGGGGTCCACATCTTACTCAACACAGATTACAGTCAATGACAGTAGTTTATTCCCTAGAAGGTCTCTCTACTTTAAATTATAATGCTTGCTAATTAAGACATCAAAGGATAGCGAGAAGTTTCAAAGGTAGCAGAAGGTCAAAGGTTTTGCAAACGGTGAAGAATCTGTCTGGACGTAGATCGTGTTTATTAAAACATTCATACCGCTTTTTATTTATTTACATTTTCGTACTACCAAAAACCTTTATTCCTTTAATAGGGATTATACCTGATGCACCAACACAAAGCAGACAATAATAAAGAAGACAGAAGATAATACATTACAAATTTTTGAGAATAAGAATCTCTTGCATTTAACTAATCGTGAAACTACCATTTGCTGGAACTGGGTCTTTAATTTTTAGGGGGAGGGGGTTACATTCTTACTGGGTTTGCACATCTACATCTCCATTTTCAAAATACATGGCTCAGTTATATTGGATGGATAGAGTCTGTCAACATCAGAGTATTTGGGTTTCAGCTCGGACTTTCACTTTGATTCTAACAGAATGTATGTATGTAGGTCAAAAAGTTCAATTTAGAAACTTTTTCCACATCTTTGCAAACAGGACTTTCTGTGGCTTCATTTCAACAGTGGCATTCTTATTGACGTTCTTCTATAAGGGCGAGATTTGTGGAGTGCAATCAAGTCGACAGGTACTTCTGAGCTGTGGAGCTCTGCAGCTTCTCAACGGTTACCTTGAACCTTTTAGCTGTTTCTTTGAAGCTCTCCGTGTTGGACAAGTTGGAGAACCAAGCTAAGATAGGTTTTGCAGTTGTGCGACACCTTTCCCACTTTCTGATGATTGAATAAACAATACTCCATGAGACTCCAAGGTTGCAATTCTTTTATAAGCTAACCCTAATTTAGACTTTTGCAAAATTTTCTCCGTGATCCGTCTACTATGGTCTTTAGTCTTCATGATCCTGTTGTTCACTTGTGATCTTTAACAAACCTCTAAAGCCTTCATAGAGCTGCTGGAATTAAATTGAACTTTTTTACCAATCAAGGGACTTTTGCTGGCAATTTGCTGCTATGGATTTTAATTAGGGGTATCAAATCAAAAGCGGCTAAATGCAAATGCACACAGATTTTTTTGTTGTTAAAAAAATAATAAAAGCATTGTCAGTTTGCTTTCACTTCACATTTATGTACTTTTTTCTGTTAGTCCATCGTACAAAGTCCAAACATACAGTGACGTTTCTGTATGTTTCAAGGTGGTTTAAATATGTTTTACAAGGCTCTCTATAGATGAGATTGCAATTTTTGTCAGAATAGGACACATTTACACCAAAAATTCTTTATGGATATAATAAATAACACATATTGTCTCCATATTCTGTTGTCTGTTTTCTCTAGTTTATACTTAAAGCACAGCTCAATTTGAAGCCTCAATAGTGGCTTAGGGTGCAGTTAAGATTTTTATATTTCAACAAAAGTCAAACAAAAAATAAATGCACTTGCTGCAGATTATTTTAATAGTTTTGTTGGTCTTTTCAACACATCAGAAATAGCTTTGCTGGACAAAACGGTTTGAGTTTGAGTGTGAAAATAAAGTCAACATTCTAAATGTGACTTTATCAAAATTGTGCTCCGCTCTTCTGCCTTATACCTTTTCCTCTCAGCGGCAAGTTGCAGAGGAGAATTTGAAAGAAGGTGAGAAGACAGAAGGAAGGAGGAACAGATCAAACACTTGTGACTGTCACCGAAAGGAGACAAAAGGAAAGAAAAAACATGCAGCATAATCTGGAGATATTTCCCTGCAGTGCTGGAATACGCTCGGTGCCCACAAATGCTGACATGATAGGCACGCACACGCGCTCGGAAACACCAACCAAGCTTAAAATATATATCTTACCCAAATGTATTTATATATATTTAAATGTTTGTATATTAGCATCAAAAAGTGGATGGTAAGTGTTTATTAATCAGAAGGAGACGGGAGAAAGGAAAGATGGGAAAAGTCAAAGGAAAGATGGAGGGCTAGCTAAGGGGGGATGCAACAGTGCATCTCTCTGTTCCCCATTTATGCAAAAAAGGAAGTTACATCTAAATTCAGAGCAAGAGCACACGGCAGCCTGTCTTTGCTTCTCTCTCTTTCTGCTGTGTACATTTAAAGATCAATGCAGATCCTGGTGGTTGCCATGAAATATGTGCTTTCCTAGCTTTATTCTGTTGTATTCTTGCATATTCTGCCTATACGGTTCACTAGATGTCCACTAAAATATGACCAGTAGCTGCAGTTAGATGATGTCCAGGTTTGACTGGTGGGTGGCTCGTCAAAAACTCAAAAATCCCACCCTTTTTCAATCTTTGAATGCACCATGCCTACCGTGCTACCTGGTTGCAGAAAAAGCAACGCTCTTCAGTGTAGACATGTGTTCCTGAGAGAAGCAGTATTTGTAGAATCAGTGAGGTGTTTAACATCACTTAATTTAGGTGGTGAAATAGTGACACTCTGAACAGACACCCAGAAGGTCCAACATAGTACAACAAAAAAGTATTTTCACCAAAAACACACCAAGGCAGCTGCTTTATAAACACCAGCTCTGCTCACTGCAGAAGACAGTTTAAAATGGCAACTTTGTAATAATTTGTATTTACTTAAAAAGATAAAACATGATTTTATTGTGAATGTTTGATGTTTCCACTGCTTCCAATATAATTTATTAACCTCACATCACAGGAAAGCGGGGAAAAAAATACATTTTCAATGCTTTTCTTATGTTTTCCTACATAACTGTACAAAAATTACACATTGAAAATTGACCACAAACTTTGATTGGCGAGTCTCACACTGGTCTCCTTTTATTTCACAGTCAAATCAGGCTTTACTGCCACAACCGATGCTCAACAACACTGATAAATGAGGGTCCATTCTGCTGCATTGCTCTAGCAAAAGAGACTTTGTTACGGCGGCCAAACCGTTCCTACGGAGCATGAATCAATATGCCAGTTAAGTCCAACACAGCATAAGGAATGTCTGAATCTCAGCCTTCAGCTCTCTCTTTTTCTCAGCTCGCCTCTTTGTCACTTGTTCATTTTCTGAAAGAGGGTCGGTCGAGTCGCTGGGAGAAGCCGCAGCTCTGTCATGTTTTCATTAAAACGCTACGCTTCACTGTCTAATCCTAACTACTGTCCTCTTCCCTAACCAATTCTGACTGCTTACCTCATCTTTCAATCATATGTGCCCTGCCTCTCGCCTATGTGTGATCTCTTGCACACCGACTCTGGGCGAGTGCGGAGGATGTTCGAAAGTTGAGCCGGACAAACGTAGGAGCAGAGACGGGGCGGGGTGGGTGACACGGACAGGGAGCAGAGTCCGGTTTCTGCAGCAATGAGACCTTGTCTCTTCTGCTCCACTGGATCCTCTGTCCCAATTTGCCCTGTGTGACTTTAAACAGTAAACACTGGGGGAGGGGACAGAGTGGAAGGGTCTGTAAAAAGTCTGAACGGATTGTTGAGGACAGAATTAAAACCAGCTGCATTCGCGAGATGCACACAACACAGAGCCACAGCATGGACTGCGTCCCATCCCAACCAGACACCCTAAATGGACCAACCCAGATAGAGGCAGCGGCAGGGAAATTAAGAAACAGTGGGAGCATCAGAGGAAACGAGGGATGGAGGGGGAAGAGGCTGAGCGGATGGAAGAGAAATAGGGAGAGATGTAGAAATAGGACTCCATTATTCATGACGTGTGTTTCATGTGCTGGGTGACATCTGGGACAGCAGTGATAATGAGAGTCCCACGAGACAAAAAAAAAAAAAACTACATACACACACATCCTAATACACAGAATCATACAGACACGTGCTTCCACAGTCCATACACCTACCCTGTGCAGGATGTCCCATTAACTTCTACTGAACTGGTAATTGTCTGTGCACCAAAATCTAAATTCGAAAGGAACGCAAGACTTTAAAAGTGTGCCGGAAAGCAAGCCCCCAACAGCACAAAGCTCTCACGTCTTCACCTTATTTATTTTTTTTACCTAGTTTCAAATAAGATAAAGAATCCGCAATTTGTTTATGTCTTTGTCTGATTGTGTGTGTTTGTGTGTGATGCAGTGTAGTCCAGCTTAGCCCATGGCCTGGGGCAGTGAGCTGCATTAGCAGCGCTGAGTGAGCCGCCTGGTCTCTCCCTATTAGAGCGCTGGTGGCAGAGGAGTGTCACCGCCCAGCAAAGAGACACGCAGGACAACAGAGAACATAAATACCGCTAGACACACACGAATACAGACAGTGACACACCACGGAAGGACAGGTAAATGACTCTCGATACAAACAGGACCAAAGAGTAATATAAAGGAGTTTATTTCTAATAAGGGATACAATTCTGAGAAATAGTAATAGTTTAGTTTTCTGTGGAGATGCTCTCCTCCCTGCCATCACCCTAATATTTAGTTCTTGCCAGAAATTCCTCATCAAATTCAAGTCAGGACAGGATTCTGGTTTTCAAATGTAGAAAATAGTATATGTCGGTAAAAAGATGACCTTAAACATAAATCTGTATTAATAATTTTCAGCTGATTTGTATATATATTTTTTGTAATTTCAAAACACAACTCAAAGGAAGTCACACTATCAAGCTGTTCCAAAACCCAAACCACTTCTCACAAAATCTTTATACCTTTAATATCAATTGCAGAAGTATGACAGAGTATAAAGGTCCAATGTGGGAAAAAACAAAACAATTTAGGTTGATTTTCAGTTCAGTTCAGTTATTTATATAGCTACAATTTAACAAATGCCATCTTAAGACACTTCACAAAAACTGTACATGTTTGCTTGACATGTGCAGTTCACTGATAGCACATTTTGCACCTTTGCCTTGCGGGGGCAATAATCTCCTCCCATATGCTAACTGGTCTGGGCATCCCAGTTTGCTTTCAGGATTCTGTGTGTTTTGACAGGTAAAAAACTGACTGATAGTGTTTGGGAGAATACACTTCAGTTTGCATGACACAACAAACTACTATTGCTGTCTCCTTTGTAGCTTTATAGTTAAGATTTCTATTTAAAGTTGCCGTATGTCACTTTTATTATTAAAATATTTTTTCACACTTTTATTGAAACTGTCACTATGCTGTGACAGTGTAGTATGAGACAGATAATCTGTGAAAAATCTTCTTCCACTGTAATCTAAAAACAACCAATCAGAGCCAGGAGGAGGGTCATAGCGCTGTCAATCACCCTCTGTGTGGTGCTCCTCTTTCCCCACTCCCTCTCTCCCCTCTGCTGTCACTTTTTGGTTGATAAAAATCACTTATCTGTAAAATATGAATATATTTCTGCAAAGAGAGCAGCCCAGGTTCAAACTGGTTTTTATTGTTTGCAGCTGATTATAGTCCTAAGAGACTTTGACTGCAGAGAAGAAAACTAACCATGTGCTGAAGAATGTTGAATTATTGACTTGTATACATGCAACATTTTGTATGTACAAGCTAATCCACAAACAACAGCTGAGAAACAACTCTGTCCTCTTCCGTCACGTTAACCTCGCACAAGCCTTTCTGGTTTGTGCGCTGCTCATCTTCCTATCCATTACAGTCGATCTCAGCCAGCAGTGTTGACTTGACCCATCTGTACGTTTGGACAGTTTATAGTGTGGAGAATCAATAGGTCTGATTGGGAGGTCATGTAGGAACATGGTGCCTGGATAACCTCCAGAGATCCCGTTCAATCCCTGATCACGATTCCTCCCAGACTCTAGATGACCAGTGGTGTCAGATAAATTAAAAGTGAGTTACTTATAAATGTGGATATTCATAAACATGAAGTTGTCCATTCTAGAAAGACTTACTCCATGTGACCTCATAATATAATTTGATATAAAACACTCATGCAAGTTGAGAAGCTCTTTCTAAAGCCAGGATTAGAATAAAAATCACTGCCTTCCATAATGATAGACAGAGACATGAAGATTGAAAATCAGATCCAAACTTCTTGCCACACTTTCCTTTGTCTCAGTAAATAATAAACATTTCCTTAAACACAATTTCCTAGCAGAGCCGCTCATAATCTCCTCGCATTAATCCGTCTTTCGTTAGCCTTAACAAAAGCATGGAAGGGAGCCAAAGAAAAGGGGGTAAAACTTCTTTACTTAAATCCTATTCCCACTCCAGGCCACATAAACCCTTCACCTCTTTTACTTTAAGCCTCGACACAAGCCTTTCTGCTTTCACTTTTTCTTAAAGACTCTGGATGAAGATTAGTGTCTATCCTTTGCAGCCCCAGTATGGACAAATCGTTTACCTAATTTTTAGAAAATTTAGAAAAAAAAAAATGCACAAGCGATGCTAATCTTACAGGCTTGACCTGACTGAAATTACAAGACCTCATAATAAAGATGCAGCTAATTGGCTCTCAAAAGAAAATACACTCTTGTTGTGTTTTTGAACACACAGCACCTCTCCAAATTATTTCTACTTTTGAAAGATTTCAACATTTTCACACTTTACAACCATAAACATAACATGTTTTATTGAGATTTGAGGTGACAGACCAATACAGTAGACCAAGTGTGGACTAGAATAAAAAAAAGTACAATTTTCTATGAGAGTTTTCTATGGGATGTTCAACTTCGCAGCTTAACTCTGCCTTATACTTCTCCAGATCTTTACAGAAGAGTGGCGTATATATAGTTTTATGTTTCTTTCAGTTTCACAGTTAATCACCACTTTGTGTTCATCTATCACATAAAACCCACATAAATTAAAATTGAAGTTTGTGAATAAGATAAGATTCAAGAAATAAGCTCAAATGTTTGAATAGTTTTGCAAGGTTTTTGTGGACTTTGTGAGCATCAATTTGACAACTAAGGTTTGAAACTTCTGGTCAGCGTAAAACAATGAAAAACAGAAATCAGTAGATCTGAATTTATCCTACTCATCAGATTTTGTGATAGCTTGTAACCAACTTCAATAACCAAACAGAATAATTTCCTATTCTATATGAAATCTTCATTTCCCTTAACCCTTTCCAAATGTACTGGCTCCCTTTCTCTTTCAGTTGCCGTACCAACACTTCTTGGCTTGGAAGAAAAGATAGTGGCCAGATTCCTGTCAGAGTGATGTGCTCGCAGGGGGCTTTCCCATCTTTTCCTCTTACAGTGAGTGACACTGATACACTGACACACTGTAAACATGCCCGCGCAGCACCCGTTTTGTGTTCGGCGGAGACACAAAGCCAGCGGAGGCAGAGGGGAGCGACTACGAGCCACGATGGAGTGCATGCATTATGCAAGTTAAATGCACGCGAGCAGGCGAGTATGGCAGTGTGTAAATAGTCAATAATAGCCGACACTTGTCAGCCCTCTGCTCTGCACACACAAAGCCTGCAGTTGGGTCATTGCTGAACTCCGCCTCTTCTACCCCACTCCCCATTTCCCATCTCTAGCCCCCCCAGTCCCAAACACACACAACTGGGCCTCTCAAGCAGATATAATTATGCCTATTGTGCCCCTTGAACACACAGGCAACACGCATGCAGACACACGCACTTATCTGTGCTAATTAACACACCCACCCACGTGCCTATTCAACCTAACTGAGTAAAAGATGGCTGTCAGCACTCCATCTGCTCCTGCTCTGCTCTCAGCACACTGGGGCAAATAAGAGAGGGGGCAAAAATACCCACAGAAGGCGGCAGAAGTGAACAACTCATACATCAAGTGGCAGTCATTTACTTGTTCTCATGTTCTCAGACAAAATCAGAAATCAGAGCTAAATTTCAGCGCATTTGGAATAAGTTTGCATGTGTGCAGCCGCACCCTCATCTGCATGATGCAGTCCTGACACTAACCCCCCACCTTGTGCCCTGCTGCGTGCCACATGGGACAGAGGCAGAGAAGAGGCGGGAGAAGGATGATGCGCGACCCGATGATGATGGGGGGAGGCGGTGGTCGATAGGGTTGTGTTCCAAGAGCCCTGGGGATGCCCTGGGGGTGCTCTCCGTCCTCCTCTGTCACACAGCGCCCTGATGCACCCGGGCAGCCCGAACACAACAACAACAGGACAGCCGTCACACGGCGGGGCAGAGCTCTGCCTTAATGTGTCCCGAGTTAATGTTTAATGAGTACTCCGCATTCAGGCCGCCTCATGCAAAACCTGAAAATGGCTTTACTATGTTGGATTTGAGAGCAATGCGTGTTTGTGCTTTGTACTGCTTGTACTTTCTGGAGGCGCGTGCGTGTGTGTGTGTGTGTGTGTGAGACAACTGTTTACAAGAGTCCGCGGTGTTCCAGACGAGTGTATCTATTAATGTATTCCTTCTCCGAGTGCATAGGCACAGATTTACAGTACAAACAGACAACGTGTCCTCACACGCCGCTGCTCTCCATGAGGTCTCTCTGCCAACCCTTTGCTGCACCTCTGTAGAGCCTCATGACAATCACTTTTTAATCACTGAACAGGCACCTTACACAGCTTGTGCATAACCCTTTGACTTTGACTGGGAGAATGCAAAATATTAATATTACTTCCAGTCAAAAGAAACATGCTGGCAAAATTAAGAGACTACTTTTGTCAAAATTACATTTTTAAGGCATATCAATCAAAAGATTTTATGGCGTAATTCATGAAAATTTTTTTCCCTTTCTTTAAATTGAGTATTTTAAGGTTTTAATATGAATGAAAATCTAATATCAAAGGCCATTCACAGAATTATTCACACTCTCTGAAAGCTGATCAGCTTGCCTGTTGTTTTCTAGTTGTCTGAATGGATGTGTGTTTATAGGCTGCGCGCTGTCATGTCTATTGAACGGCCTAACATCAAACTGGGACCCGAGGGACAAACGATCGATCTGTAATGTAGCCTGTAAGTGACCTCGCCACCTGGTGAGTCCCTGTAGAATCTAAGTTTGCACCACAGGGCCTCTTAATGCAGCATTTACACACTTCCACTGATTAAATTCACCCAGCCTTCAACAATGAGGACTTCTGTTGTTGGACTAGATTTCATGTAAATCATATGACTTCTTTGCAAACGCATAAACATGAGCAAACTGTGTAGCAGGTGGATTACATAGAGCATTGCGGGGCATCTTCTGTGGACCACCATGTGGCTGCAGCCATCTGCTGGTCCTGTTTCTATTCATCGGAGCCTCTCATTAGCTTTCTGCTAGTTACACTGGCTGCCTGGATCTGCAGGCATCACTGTTATTTTTATTCTTGTCCACAAACCCTCCATCTCTCTGTCCCTGCTCCAGCTCTCCTGCTTCTGATCCTCACTTAGACTACCAAGCCTCCCTTGTCTCATCAGGGTCCATCGTACGCACACACACATGCAAGGTCCAACTGCAGGCAGTGTACAGTATGGGACGGCGTAGTGCGAGGGAAATAGGTCAGTCTGCCTGCACCCCCCCCCGTTAAACCCCACTCACTGTCCTGGCTGGACGTAAAAGTGGGACAGGCAAGGGGACACGCATACTCACCAACACACACAATGCACCAGATGGGTAACGTGTGTGTTTGACAAAACGGAACTTGTTGGGGTTCAAAGGGCACACGGCTGTGTTGTGTTATGTCATTAACTCCACCTTCCAACCGGTATGTTGGTGCTAATGATTAGTGTCCGCACGTAATGACACCACTGTAAAAAAAGAAAAAAAAAGAAAGACATGCAGGTATGGAAAGAAAGTGAGGATTAGCATTTTTAATTCAGTAGAAGCAGGCCTGCCTAGGCATTTGCTTGTTGTTATGTTGTGTCCAGATGGTGGGAAATTTTAGAGGATAACTAAAGGAATGAACTGCGCCTCGGGTCAGTCGTAGAACAAATCTTCCTTTGAAGGCAAGACCCCAACTAAATCAAATCGAATTTAAATAATCAACTAATGGAGAAAATCAGTAAGTAATGTAGAAACTATCTTGTAGCCCCTCTTTATGACTGCAATTACAATAAAACTCAAGGTTTTTATAAATCAGAACAAGGATACATGATGAAACTGGAAAGGAAAGTCTGCAACTTCCTGAACAACAGTTGTCTTTGCTACACAATGACAAAACTGGAAGTGTCCCCCAAAATTTCCAGTTAGACATTTCCGAGAAGACATTCGCCAAGGGTCATCGGGCCAGGACTCGAATCTATGATGGTTGAATCTATGATTCAAGTCTGTGTCGCACGCTCTAGCCCTGCGCCATCCAGAAGTTAACTGTTTTCATTATTGATCAGCTGTATAAACACAGATATAAGAAGCCATGTAAAAGAAAATTTTAATTTCTATTGAAGCATAAGGACTGTTCATTCAGGCAGATAAAACATAGAGTTAGGCTTACATTATGGTCATTATACTTCATTTAGTGAAATGTTGATTTGAGCAAATACCTTTTGCCCTTTGAAGTTGAATTTGAAATTGGAAATGTTGGGAGTCTTTTAGAAGTCTTAGTGAAGGTATTGTCTAGACAATCTGCGTGGGAACTGATATAAGTCTTACCATGCTAATCGCTGTGATTATACGCAAAAGACGGTCTAAAATTTCAACTCTAGTCATTACAGCAACTTTTCTCTCACACACACACCTCTGATTCGAATACAAGTAGTTAAGACCAGAAAGACTTATTAGAACATTGTTGCTATAGTGAAACTGGGCTGACCTGGGCAATTGTCCAAAGATCTCTGATTGGTAGATTTCTATGCAGTAATAATGTCAATAATATAATATCTAGTGTTACTTAAGAGTGTGCAGTGGACTCCAGATGTTTGAACTACGACCACATCCACTAAAAATACTCAAATACTTAAGATCCCCTCTGAAAATGCTTATATCTACCTATTTGAATAGTTTAAACATCAAGTGCTGTAACATGTATTAATAAACACAATGGAAAACCGTGTTAGATGTTAGCTTCTTGAGCAGAAGCTAACGTCTACAGTCTTCCTTATCTCCATTCTTGGAGGTACAGCCAATAAGTTCTGGGGAAATCAATTGTTTTGACTGGTTTGCAAACGCCAGGCAATAGTACGTCAAATAGAATTGAATTTGGGAAGTTCAGCTTCCCAAACTGCATTTTCTTTGAATGTTTTAGAAAAAGACATCTGTGAATACTGAACTGTAACCAGTGGAGGTCTACTGTTTGTGACTTAAGTGTTAATGAGGTATGAACTGAGGCTCAGTTTTGGGAAATGCCTATTCTTAACATCCTTATATGCAATAGCGTTTTCTAAGATGAAGATCACTAAGATGGTCAAAATGAGTCCATATGAAATATGAACATATACTTATCATAGTGTGCTAGTGTTTTATGTGAGAGATGACAGGCAGGTTAGACAAGCCTCATCACTGTCATTTTAAGAATATTTATTCATTTTATTGCTCAAATAAAACTCTCATCTTTCACGAAATCAATTTTATTTCACGGTCCAAGAGCAAAGTTGGAAAGTTTTCTCATTAAATATGAAAAAGGCAAGTTATTAAATGAATGACCCAGCTGTGTGCAGAGAAAAAGCAGACGTGTTCACCTTTACACAGTGGATTTACTCTCTGCGGATCAGCTGTAACACCTTCTGCTGTGTTTCTTAAGACCAGCTGACAGGACTGTGGCAGGCAAGGCAGGCAGTCAGCCGCTCACACACTCACACACGGAGTTTTTAGTCACAAAATCAATTTTAATTTTCACATCTTCATTAGATCTATCCAGAGAGACCCTCACTGGAGAAGCAGACCATGATGAAGCACAAAGACAGTTTGGTGATGGTTAATACTGAAGCATGAGATCAGCATCAGTAATGTTTCCCAAATATTTGCTTGTTTGTACTTTTGTATGTTTCTCTGTATTGTTCTGACTCAGATTCACTGGAATATGCTACGTTTCTGACAGCCGAAGACAAACGTAAGCTGAGCTCAGTGTGCAACTCGTCTCGTTCAGCATCTGATTCTCACACTCACTGCTCATCAACTGACCTATATACCCCTAATTACCCACAGCAGCCTCACAAACCGATACACAGAGACCGTAAATACACTCAGAAATGACACATCCAAATTAGATCATCTACCGTGCTTATAAAAATGCTTTGTTCTTTCCATGGTTTTGTACATAGCTTTCTACTGAATATAATTTTACATTTATGACAAAAAAAATAACAACAAAAACTCATAAGACACATATTAAACCATCTATACCATGTATCATGGTGTTGGCAACATCATGCTGTGAAGATGCTTCTTAGCAGCAAGCCCTGCAAGGTCAAGATTGATTGGAAAATATTGCCACGTGACTTGGGAGAACATTGACTTTCTAGCAAAACAAGAACCCAAAGGAAGGGTAACACAGAAGTGGTTCAAAGACAATAAGGTTAAAGTTCTGAAGTGGCCAAATCAAAACCAGAATCTCAATCCTACTGAAAATTTGTGTCTGGACTTGAAAAGTGCTGCTAACACCAATCAACAAGCAGTGAGACAGAAATTGAGCTGTTTTGTAAGGAATGGAGGAAATGAATTTAATAGCATCTCCCACAATGTTTATCCTTTGTAAACATGAAAACAATTTAATAACCTCCTTTACTTTGTACTTGGATACCAAAAAGCTAAACCATCAAAAAAAAAAAAAAAAATAGATGAAATTATAATGAGAATACAGTACAAATGCAACATGGTATCAGTGTTTTTTTGCATACATAGTAAGTAAAACACCATCTGTTTCAGGACCTAAGGCCATTCTTGCCCTACTACCCTCTTTGTGTCTCTCTTAATTCCCGCTAATTTCTGTCTTCTGCAAAGGGATCGCGAAAATAAACCCTGCATTCTTCCCAAAAATAAAAATTTAAATGCACAAAGTGCTGCATATAACATCAAGCTCAACTTTTTTCTGTATCTTTCCCTGTCAGACACACTCACACCCAAATGAGGTTAATGAAGATGAATGTAAGGGCACCAGTCCTATTGACATCCTATGTCTCTAATTGTGGCCCTGTTCTTCAAGGACACGGTGGGAAGACAAGCAGGGAGTGGACAAAAATAGAAACGGTGGGACTTTTGGAAGAGAGTCTGTCTCTCGTTTTCTTTAGTGTCAAGCTCAATTAAGTGCAGGATTTGACATTAGTTGGGGAAAACTGAGTGTGATGAGGAAAGCGGTGAAAGGAGGGACAGAGAGAGGGAAATGTCAAGAAAAAAACAGGAGGAGGATGAGGGCCACCAGATCAGTGATCCAGAACGGTAAGCAGACAGAAGACACACGTTAGGAGTTCGGTCAAGCAGAGCGCTGCATCAAACCTTCCTCCCACAAAATCAGAGACATAAAGGATAAAGACATTCCCACATCCAGGAGATGCAAAATCTCCAACACACAAAAAATGAAAAAATTACAGTCAGCTATTTGATTTCCTACCTGGAACAATGGAAACAGTGTCTCTTTCCCAGGACACAACACTGACATACTCCTGCACGGCAGCAGGAATGAGGCACTTGAACACTGCTACGTTGCCCCGCATTGAGCGTTGGTCTGCCACCCGCACAGTGTAGGGTTCCCTGAAAACTGCAAACACACACACAAAAAAATATAATTTAATAGAATTTTTTAAGCTTATTTTTATTACAAACAGAGGTGAAATAAAAGTCTAGAATAATTTAATATGTGCATGGTCTTAAGACTGAATAGACATTGTCAAGACACGAATGTCACGTGTCATTCATGTGAATGACACATGAGTGCATTTATTGGCACTCCCAGTAAAAATGTACAACAGTCTCAAAATAAATTAATCTTTTATTGAAGGAACATAATCTGACACTGAAATATTAAGAAAAATCCAATCGTCAAGGAGAGAACAGTTATTCAATAGGAAAAATACCACATTAAAAATTGATTACTTTTAATAAAATGCCCAGTGAAATGGTTGAAACCCTAAAACATACCAAAGTGTGTTGCAAGGTTTTCAATTCTGTTTACTTTGTTCATTTTTATTCAACAACTTTTGTGTTCTGCTCCATGTCCATTTTGATTTATTTCTCTTAGGTTGGTGTTTATCTTTTCTGTAGTTCCATTTTGAGGCTTAGATCTGGAATTTCGCTTTCTAAAGTGGGATATCTGTATCAGAAACACCCACGTAGGCATAGAACCATTTCCAGAAATGTTTTCATCCACATGGAAACACTATTTAAGAGGTGCTCAACATGGCACATGCAACATGTGCATAAAGCCTCCACACGGTAAGAACAACAAGAATACAAAAATGGCGAACCACAAAGTGTGAGTGGAGTCTTTTGTGTGGACAGACAACAAAGTCGAGCATCTTCTCCATGTCACAATGTATTATGAAACTCATAAACTACAGGACAAACATGCAATCTGCCTTTGTTGTTATGTAAGATGCGCTTAGAGGTTGGGTTAATATGTTAGGGTTTTCTCCAAAAGGGCACTTTTGCTTTCCGCACGTGTAGATAAGGGAGACATTTTCACTCTGTAACCCATTAAAAACACATTATTAGAGTTTCCTAAAGCGCCGTTTCATGTGGACCTGAGGCTCAAATATGTAAAAACTTTCCCATTTTAGGAAAAAGCTTTTCCCTGTAGAAGGGACCTTAGTTTAGCTCAGTTCCTGTCAATTAGTCTCCCCTCCTCACTTTCCCTTCTGCCACAGCTGCACCACTTCTCCAATGGTTAGTTCATCTGGTTTCTTTGTCATTTTAACCCTTTCTGCATATTTAAACTCCTGGTTTTCATTTGTTTCGTGCTGGATTTTATATTACACTCACACCAGTTTTATATCATGTTTCCTTCATGACATTTTAGTAATTATTTATGTATCATTTACAAAAACTCCTCACCTTTCTACCTCTGGTTCTGCCTGGATTTGGGCCCAGTTACAAACCACATAACTGAAGCAGCTAAAGCAGTTTTTTAATTTAAACTTTATGTTCATCAGAGTTTCAATGCACACCTACAGTAGGTAGCACTCTTTGACTTTCTGTTTCCCTTGAATATAAATGTCAATGAACACAGGACCATTTCTTCTATCCCAGAACCAGTAGGCTGAATGTGGGTCCTAACTTATCACACAGTGAGGACAATGGTAAGCTAAATAAAAAGTCATGAAGGCTCACTGTAGCTAATAGGACCAGGTATGCTCACTAACGTTCTCTAACAACCGTAAAATGTAATGTACATATCAATTAGTTGTCCACGACTGATGCCAGAAAAAAACTTTTTCTGTCCAATCATTACAAACATAAAAAGTTAAAACTCCGTTGGGACTTCAACAGGGACTGTGTCCTTTAGTCAGATGAGACTGAAGGACACAGTCTCACATGAGACTAAGTTGAAGTTTTTAAGCAACAAACACTTCAGGTGGGTTTTGTGTGAAACAAAAGATGAATCTGTGAAAATAGACTTTATCTCTACTATTAAGTGTGGAGGAGAATCTGAAAAACTTTGGGGCTGTTTCTCTTCCAAAGGAAAAACAATTTAAAAATATAAAAAGTGGGTTGTTGGGTCTTTTAACATTCATCCATCTAAAACAAAGGCAAAATCACGTCCTCTGACTCCGTTTGATGCACAGGAACAGTCACCCTCAGAAGAAGGTACTCCTGTCTCTACAGGTTAGCCTGGCTGCCCAACAGAAGAAACTCATTTCAATATTTTGATCTGTTTCTCTTGGCCATGAGTGTTATCTGATGACAATAAGAGAGGGTCCGACGGTGAGAGAACAAATAAATCAAGAGCTTTATCAGGTTTACCAATCACAAAATGTACCCACTTTCATGGCCAACTTTTAAAGCAGAAAAATATGGTGAAAAGTTAGCATAAGAGAGCTGGACAATCTTGAGAGATTGATCAAATTATATTTTACAATGAGAAATGTTATCAACTGAATAAATGTAATGTAAATCTTTAATTGATTTTTTCCCCTTTTTATCCAGGAGTACCTTTTAATAGGATAACAGAAACAACACTCAATTTTTTCTAGTCTTACTTCTCCTTTGACCATATATGACTCAGGCCGCCATTAAACAACACAATCAAGGAAGTCATTTTCTAGCGTTGGCATGACATCAACACCATTTGTGCACAGAACTTCACAAGGATATAATGCACAGAGCTTCAAAAACCATTGGGAGTTTGTTGGTGCTTTGGTTTTATGCAGGTTCAGGCAATATTTTACACTCTGTTGAATGAGCAGGAGCTCATTAGCAAAATGACATGAAAGCTAGGACGTATCTGAAGGTTGCTAAGAGACTGGTTCGGAATCCCTTGCCTGGTAACAGACACGGAGATAGCATGCACACATTCCCTGTTGCAACAGGGGAAGTCATGCACAAAAATTTACATCTTCTTTAAATAGGCAAACCAGGCGCAGGAGGTCAGCCTGGTTCTTGTTTTAATAAATATTTTCAAACTCATGTATTTCTAATTGAGTTTCAGGTGTTATCGCCAGAAAGAAATTGGCCAGTGATCCTTGTTTATAACCATTCATTGGCAGAGGAAGCGCAAAACTATCAGGAACCAAATAAAAATCTACATTCTGTCCGATTGTGACCTGATCGCCGTCGGTGCCAGGGCTTGACGCAGGCCGCTGGCGGCAGGATGTTTGCTTCGAGCTAATCCCCCCCTCAGCTCTTGAGGCTGGGCTTTCTGGTCATGTGGGAACGAAGGCAGCAAACCGGCTGCCGCCTCGCTCAGGGTCCCGGCTCAAATCCCCCACTTGGCTCTTGTATTAGTATTAGAACAAATATGAGTATTAGTTCATGCCTGTGTTGGGAGGCAGAATATGGAAACAGATGTTGATGGCAGCAGGGAAGGGGGAGGGACCAAAGTGGCCGGAATGAATGAGAGGAATAAGGTACAGAGCAGGACAATGGATGTGGTTTAAAGGTAATCCAGCTGTGTGTTTGACGTATCGGTTAATTGGGCTCTTTGCTTGAATTTCTGGGCCAAAAACCATAAATGTACTTCTTCTTTGAAACTCTGGATGAAACCTAGCTTATTTAAAGCAGCCTAACATTATCAAATTAATAAAAAATAAAAATAAAAAAAACTTATCGGTTAGGTCTGTTAATGAAAGAAAATTACAGAAGCATTTTAGTCTGGAACAAGATGAAGAGAGGAGACCAAAAAATGGAGAAAAATAACTGAATGTAACAGCAACAGAGGCAACTTCAGGTCAAAATGTCCCAAATTAGACTGCTGCAGTGTCTGCTGATGTTTGATGATTGATCATCTATTCTAATGCACTATGGAAAAGATTTTTTCTCTGGCGTTTGTGAAATAAATCAATATATGCTGTGCCAAAAAGATGACAGTGTCTACTAGGGTTTCCAACTTTTTGGAACACCCTTTTTTCAGGTTGAGGAGGGTTTATTAACAATATGTATCACCCAGGAAACACAATAAGTTTACCTGAACAAAGTCAGAGTGAAGGTAGACATTTGTGGATGTTAGATTATGATTGCTAAATTTAGTTAAATAGCTAAACCTTTATTTCAGCAAGCAAAACACTGTTTGCAATGTTAGAATGAAATGTTAAAACAATATAAAATGCAGCTTTTGTTTGTAGCTTTTAGTCATGTATTTGTGTTAAATTTAATAATAACCAGATACATCTTTTGCTAAAGAGAAACCCTTCACTGTCAAAGACACTAAACTGATCAATTAGTAATCAGTGTTCAGTGTTGCAGTTAGAGAAGTGCCAAAAGCATGTTGCTATATAGTTTACAGCATGGACTGGTAAAAAAAACTTTAATATATATAAAAATTAAAAAAAAAAAAAATATATATATATATATATACTGCTCAAAAAAATAAAGGGAACACTTTAAGTGTTAAACACCTGTTTAAGTGTTCCCTTTAGTTTTTTGAGCAGTGTATATATATAAGCTTTAAAACTGTTAAAATTATTAGTAGGTTTTTAGAGGGTAAAATTTAAAACTATAACAAAGACCAAACCCCATGCAAGTAACTGTTCTGAATAGCAGAGGGTCCAGATCCTCTGTACGACTCAAATCGTAAACATGTCAAAATGGCTGCAACCATACATTTTTTACCCTGTGTCAGATCCAGAAGCAGAAGAAGTGGAGCCTCCTGTACATCCAACAAAGGTGCAACAATCGATAGTTCAGATTTTACCCCTCAAAATGTTGTATACAAGATATATTTTTAACATAAAAAAGAGAAACCTTTCCTTTAAAGCAGTGCTCCCCAACCGCGGAATGGTCAAGACTTGGAAATTTTGCTGCGGCCTAGGGTGTGGGGCAACAGATAATGCATGTTGGGGGTCCTTTCTAAAGCCTTTTTTTTTTTGCCCCGATTTTCCCTTACAACATCTTGGTGGTGTGTTGAATATGTCCAATCTAAAATTAGCCATATTCAACGTTGTCTTGGCCCGATTATCGCAGCCTGTGGGGTTTTCCTTGACTGGGAATGCAGCCTGTTGAATGTGATAGGTAGCCAATCAGAAAGCACGGTGACATAAGAACAGAGGGAATCCCAAACAGTTGACATGGCGCAACTGAGAGTCCGGTGGACATCGGAGGTGACATGTGGAAATGTTTATTACTATATGTAAAGGCCAGAAAACATAACTCACCTCCAAATCATAGTGCAGCAAATAGAACGGCTGCTCCCGCCGTCTTTTATCAAACGCCTTTTCTTTTTGTTACGTCTTTTATCGCTTAAAATGAGACCACAAACTATCACTGCTGCTTCTACATTGTCATCCGTGCTTGATTATTCTAAATTCATGTATGGTATGTTGGATTTTCTTCTGGAATCGGTTCGTATGTGGTGTGTTGCTCCTGCAATGTGGCTGGACACAGGATCGAACATGTACTTTTATTGGCTCTGTGGTCACAGAGGTTTGGAAAATCGGCCGACAATCCTTAAATCGTGCCGTGTGAACCAGATCTAAAACTCACAAGATCTACTCTCATCTCGTCTCGACCACTGCCCTAACGCTCTCTGACTCTGTTCGCTATGGTAACGTTTACATATCCCTTCAAAATAAGATACAGATGCGCCACAAAAACGAAAATTTTACTTTAACTCACGATAACGACTAATGGGAGCCCTGAGCTTGTTTTTCTGCTAGGAGACGGTCCCACCTGGGAGTGATGCGAGACACTGACACTGGAAGTGTTGCTTATGCTCAGGCTGATTGGTCTCTACGTGGCGAAGCAGTTTGAAGCTTCATTGCCTCATTAGTGAGCCGGTCACCATATCATGCAGAGCTTGGAATGTGGGAATCACCTACCGGGATAAATCCTTTCTCCTGTCTCTTCTCTTTTACCTTCGCAAAGAAACTTTCCAAAGACATCTGATCTGTTTCTTACTCATTTTGCTGCTTGTGGGATCAAAGTTGGCCCGTAAGACGTAACTGAGAGAATCCGGTTAAAGGATTTTCAAAATAAAAGATCCTTCAGGCTCAAATAATTCATAAAACGGAAATATTTAATTATTTCTTGTGCGGCCGGTACAAATTGGTCCATGGACCGGTACCGGTCCGCGGCCCGGGGGTTGGGGACCACTGCTTTAAAGCACAGGTTTCCATTCTTGTTTTCATCTAGATCAGGGGTCTCAAACTCCAGTCCTCGAGGGCCGCAGACCTACAGTTTTTAGATGTGCCACAGGTACAAAACACTGGAATGAAATGGCTTAATTACCTCCTCCTTGTGTAGATCAGTTCTCCGAGCCTTGCTAATGACCTAATTATTCTATTCAGGTGTGGTGCAGAAGAGGCACATCTAAAAGTTGCAGGACTGTGGCCCTCGAGGACTGGAGTTTGAGACCCCTGATCTAGATGCTTTATATGTTGGAATGAGACGAAGTTATAAAGGAGAAAGTCTTTATCTTTCACTTCTCAGCCATCAAATACACAATACAAAAGTGAAAATTTATTTCACTTTTAATCATTAAGCAGTGTTGAAAGACAGTCCATGCAAATGGCAAAATATATGCATTGCAGGCAGAGATTTAATGTATGGCAGACGAAAGACGCAAGCCAATCTAATTTTGCATCCAAGCATTTTTTTTGTGATTGCTGAAGTGCACACGTTACTGTGGACAGTTGCGATTTCAAATATTGTGTATCTCTAATGCAACCCATAAAGATTAAATGTTTCAAAGATGGAAGATTTGGTTAGGAACCATAGAGTCCACTTTTACTGTAAATATGTTAAAGCTACAGTATGGCAATAATTACCATGATAAGGTAGTGTGTTTTTTGTTTTTAAAGCATTTAAAAAAACTATAAAACTATATAGTTTATAGATTTATGAAATCTTGCATTTGCTTTAAAAATGTCCTTAGCCTATTTTGTTCTGACCTTTTCTCAAGTGACTCGAGTTTCTTCCTTGCTTCTTTTGAGATGGAAAATATTTTAAAACTCCATCTGCTGAATGAGCGTCATTCAGCAGATGGAGAAGCTGAACAGCCGATGTTGGAGCGTTTCATCACTTGCTCTGTCTAATAGGTGCAAGTAAAGGCCGAAGCCTGATGTGGTGAGTGATGCAGATGTTCTCTCTGCAGACTCTGTTCTAGGTCAATCTGTGTTCAGGTCAAGGGCTATTTTAGGGCAGGTGATTCAGTGTGGGCTGATTTTTCTTCTTTTTTTTTATGCAGCTGTCAATCACATCTGCTCTATTTTCTGCTTAAATCACTGTCTGTCGCTGGTACTCACCAGCTTTGATGCGGATGTTCGGGCTGCGGATCTTGCCCGCCTGGTTCTCGGCGGTGCAAAAGTAGTCGTTGTCGTGGATGTAGCTGTTGTACGCAGAGGGCGAGAACGGGTACAGCTGGAGGGTGCCGTTGGCGTGCACATGGCGGATGTGGGGCACGTCGTAGATGTCGTCGCCAGTGGCCAGGTACCAGCGCAGTATGGCGCTGGGGGTGCCCCCTGCAGGACAGGGCAGGGACACCCCCACTGAGCTGGAGTAGGTTACCCTCTGCAGGGAGGCATTTACAAAGTACAGCCTGGTAGAGCCCACATCCTCACTGTGTACTGCAGAGACAAACAGACGAAACATTAGCACTTACATGTCATATGGGGTGGAAACACCAAAACAAAAGAAAAACATCACAGAAGTCATGGGCCAGCTGTCATTATCTATGTATACCATTGTGTTATATACATAGATATCAGAAATAATGACGAGGCCGCTTACAGGGAGGAGGTAGACCGTCTGGCTGAGTGGTGCGACAAAAACAACCTGCAGCTGAACACCGAGAAGACCAAGGAGCTTATCGTGGACTTCAGGAGGAACGCTGACCCACATCCACCCATCCACATTAAGGGGACAGTGGTGGAGCGTGTGGACACCTTTAAGTTCCTGGGAGTCCACATCTCCGAGGACCTGACTTGGACGACCAGCTGCTCCAAACTCATTAAGAAGGCGCATCAGTGCCTCTTCTTCATGAGGACCCTGAGGAAGAACCACCTGTCCTCAGAGATCCTCACGAACTTCTACCGCTGCACCATTGAGAGCATCCTCACCAACTGTATTACAGTTTGGTACATGAACTGCTCTGTCTCCGACCGGCAGGCGCTGCAGAGGGTGGTGAAAACTGCCCAGTATATCGCCGGGGCACCGCTCCCTGCCATCAAGGACATCTACAGGAAGCGGTGTTTGAAAAGGGCCGGGAAAATCACAAAGGACTCCACTCACCCAGCGCACACACTCTTTTCCCTCCTGCCCTCTGGGAGGCGTTACAGAAGCCTACGGACCAGAACCACCAGGCACCGGAACAGCTTCTTTCCCACAGCTGTCATGCTTTTGAACACCTCCTGACATAAAACATAAACTATAAGGACTGTACTCCCCTACCCTCTCATACAACAATAACACATGGACTATCCTCACACACACACACACATCACGGACTGTTTTCTTCACACACACATACAACCTGTAAATTTTATCTGCCATTATTTATCTATAATCCATTCCCTAACATTCTTGTATATTCTGTATAATCAGTATAATCTGTGCATATAGCTCCCATATTTATATTTATACACAATATCTATATCTCTTGCTATAACCCCTTATAGTCCATACATACATAGTCTTGTACATCCGTAAATAAATATTTATATCTCGTAGAGCACTTCTGGATAGATGCAAACTACATCTCGTTGCTTGTACTTGTGACAGTGCAATGATAATAAAGTTGAATTCTATTCTATTCTATTATAAAGGTAAGATTAGAATAACGCTACAATTTTAAACTGCGCAGTATTTTGAGGATTTTCCCCTGATAGATCATTCAAAATATTGTTGTGTGTTTTCCTAAAAACCTGTGTTCTTCTTTTGGCATGTTTTGGTACCATTGACTACTATTCAACTTGAATTTATTGAAAACATCACTATTCCATTTTGATCTTCAATCTTAGTCATTTTTCTACATTTTATACACCGATATCAATTAATCAGTGTGAAACCCATTAAAAAACATGTAATCAACACAATTAGAAGTATTTCTTGCTTTTTTTTGTTTTGAATTATTAAAGATTTTTGTTCATTATTATTAAAAGCAGTAAAACCATTTCATACATCTTTACTTCAACTATTATATTTACTCCATGTTATCACACATTGTAATGGTTCTTGCCCACATCAAAACAACAGAAACAAGTTTAAAAGGGTGGGAACGTCCTTCAGACGTGTTGCAAAATAATCAAAAATAAATGTATGTCAAATGTCCAGCTGCAAACATCAGTCATGTGACTCAAAAAGCCAGGGATTTGGGCTAAAGCTTGTGATGGTTTAGGTGGATGGGACATGGTGGGGGGAGGAGGAGGAGGAGTCCGTTACCTCCCTACAGTTTGTGTGCAGATACACAAAGACAAACAGAAACACGGGGAGGGAGGGAACTCGCTGATAGGTTATGTGATTGGAATTTCTATGCCAGACGCAGAGATTTAAGTCTGTTTAATCTCCTTACATATTTACACAAAAACACACACACAAATACACACACGGAGCCATGTTATTCATAGGCCGTCAGATTAAACACACACACCTCCAACAGAGAAAAGGAGAGTTAAAAGAGGAAAAATTCACAGGGGGGTCGGACCAGGTTTGGGAGTTATTAAAAGAGGAGTTAATGGGGGGACACTTATGATGGACAGATGTGGTATTTAACCACTGCTGACTCTAATTTACCACATTATCTCATATACACCCACTGACCAAATGGTTCCCTCTTTCAGTCCGGGACAGATTTTATTAAAGGTCCACAAATAGACCAAAAGATGTAAAGTTTGGGTTACCACCTGCATAAAATCACTGTACTTTTTTTTCTGTACATTAACAATTTATTACAAACTTTCACAAAATTGACTGGTGATCGGAAAAAAAAAACAACTTACATTTAATTTGCTTCTTTGTTGTTTTTTGTTGTTGTTGCTGTTGTTTCTTATATATATATATATATATATATATTACCACTCTGCTTAGTAGTTTGGGAAACACTGAGCACAATCACTTGTTGCAAGTATAACATTCAACAAGCAGAGATATTTTGCAAAGATTTCACCAAAAAGTAACATTTATTTTGGAAAATATCTTTTTGAGACTGTAAAGCTGTGAAAATTAAGACTCACTTCATAGGATTAAACAAAAAACTTTTTAAAATTTGACATTTTGGAAATGTGTAAACGGCTACATGTGGATATTCCATGTGTATGATTATTATTATTTTAATGTTAACGTTTTCCTCATTTGGCACACTATGCTATACAGTGAGGGAAAGGTGTGGTGGTTTTGACTCACAAAAAGGGAATAATAGAACCTGTAATAAATATCTCAGACATTGCCAAAGGCTTTTACAAAGAGGACGGTTTTATAGAGAGATTTGAAGGCAGTTCGAGATTTAGTGTGCCCAATTTCAGTGGGCAGGGAGTTCGATGAACTGGGGGTGGGGTTTGAGAGGAAAATGCTTTATTTCTCGTTATAACAAACGTTGACCTGGAGGTAGTTGGCAAGGCACAAACCATGGATCTCCGTGGTCAGGAGGGCGAAAAAAGGTCAATAAGTCAGAGGTGTTTTTAGGAACATTTGGGTTAAAGTGCTGTTTTCTTTATTCATGGGGAGAAAAAAAACGTTTTTGGCCACTGAGAGACTGACCAAGGAATATTTAAAGCATTGGAATTGAACTGGTTTTGACACTATCAAGACCAGAAACATTTTTGACTTGAGATTAGAATAAAATGTTATTTTCAAACTCCTGGACAATATTATTTGAGAGATAGTAAAGATAGCTAGCTATGAAATCTTTAAATTTACAGAAATTTTAGGTCATGCAAAATTTAAAGCAATGAGATCAACTTTTCTATAACATCAGTCAAGCTTACTTTAGATATGATGTGTCACCACAGATGAACGCAGATGCGGATGAATTGACAGAATTGTGCTTTTTACCTTTTTCTTATGACAAATTAATGCAAAAATATCCAATCAAACATGGATCTTTGTTGTTCTAAATTGTTAATATCAATATGATGTTACAGAATCAAAGAGAAAGGCAGTCATCTTATCCACCTGATGAGGTTTATCAATAATTGTAGTTTCTTTTAGAAGAAGGGGAGATCCCTGGTTAAAAATTGATAAATCTGGGCAACATGTTACAGATGGTATATGAAAATATGTCTGGCAGTCCAGCGGTGGGCTGCAAAAACCAGGTCAGACTCCCTCCCCTCTGCAGATTACTGATAATAGCCCCTGAGCATAAAGCCCATATTAAAGATTGCAATATCTATAATCTCCCAATGGGGGGACAGCAGTAAAGTAGGGAAGTGAGGGGTCGCCCTATCAGCTTGGGGGGTGGGGGTTGTGGGCAGCGAAAGACCCTCTCATACAGTAGATTATATGGCCTGGAGGCATGGGCATTTGGGGGGCTGCAGAGCACTGGGACTGATGGTGCGGGAAGTGGATCAGAAAGAACTCCCACTACTCAAAACCATGTCAAAGCTGTGTCAAAACCATGCAAAATGCACACACACACACACTCACCAATACACAAATGAAAACAGAATTTAAAAAAAACCCTTCACATACGGCCTGTCCTCAGCCATATTGGGAGGAAGCAAAGTGGCTTTCAATGGAGGCTCAGAAACTCCACCAAACAACTACAAACCATCAACCTAACCATTTTAAGTAGAAACTCTGTCTGTTAGTGCAGATTATTTAGAGAAAAATATCCCTCTTTATAATGTTGTGAACCAAAACAGCGCTTCCTTCATCTGACAACCTGATGTCTGAACAAACACCATGTCTGTCTGTCTGTCTGTCAGCCTACATGTCTGTCTGTCTACATGTCGGTCTGTCTACATGTCTACCTATCTAAGTCAATAACTCAATGAAGTCGGCTGGCTGGATGGAAAAACTTCTATCTGACCATCTTTACAGAAGCAAGTTAAGAAATATGCTGGCTAATAAAGTGTGAGAAATTTCATTTATTGATCAGTGTTTAAAAAAATCTTACATTTTTCAACATCTCCTGTGCAAAATGCTGCAATATGTATGCTGACGGACTTAAAGGACATTGAAAACACATGTGGTTTCTAGAGCTTCACACAAGCAACTACAAAACGCAGCTACCAGCTATAAGGTTCTTAATATTTAATTTCCCATTTCTCCTATACTCAATGCAATCTAATATAAAAGTAGGTATATTCTAATTAAGCTAAACTATAACTTATTAAATATTTACAAATAGAGAAACTAACTACATAATTTTGATAAGATGACCCCCCTGCTGTGTGCAAACAATATAAGTGGTAGGGGAAAAGCAACAACAAAACAAAGAAGAAAAACATTTTTCAAAATTATTCTTCACCATATCAAAAAATAAAAACTACAATTTAAAAAATTATATTTTTAGAGTATTTTAAAATTTTATACAACAGATTTATGCTTCACAGCCAGCAGGAGATATTTGTTACAAAAACTAGTACAAAAATGTGATAAATATATATTAGATATGCATGAGAAAAAAAGAGTATAGACAACGCATTTAAAAATGAAGTCAAAGGACAAACAAAAGCTAATTACAATATGACCATTTAATTTGCAGCAGAGCAAAAGAGATCAAAACTTTGAACACATGGCACAAAATCTGAACAAAGTACGAAAACGTTTGTTTGTTTTTTTAACTTATTATTAGAAGACTACAAAAAGTCTTAATCAGAATTGGCAAAAAAAATTATCATGTTGCTGAAAGCAGATCAAAAATGCGATGAAAAAAGACAAAACTCCAGACGTTGCAGATATTTAATAACTTATTAGGCTTTCAGCTTGATACTTGGAGGAAAAACAACCTATATGACACTGGTTTAGTTATTTTTTGCCCTTTATTATTGTCCTGTCCTGAAAAAGTTACAGAACTACATCTTCTGACATTTCTTCTTGGACCTACTGATTTCATATATATAACTATATGTTACATAGCAACAGTCCTTAAGACTGGCACTGAATTGGAAACAACTGATTATGACAGACCAGAGAGCTGGAATTTTTTTCCTCTATGATAAAATATTTTTCACACTTTGTTTACTACTCTTTTCTTAGAAAATAATCTTGAATACTTGAATATTTACCTAGTCCATCCTACCTCTTACTAAGTTACCAAACTTCTGTTTAGCTCCTAAATAGCACTTACACTTTAAAATGTTTTTTAAGGGCGTGCCGTGGTAGCGTAGCGGTTAGTGCGACCCGTATTTGGAGGCCTTGAGTCCTCGACGCAGCCGTCGCGGGTTCGACTCCCGGACCTGACGACATTTGCCGCATGTCTTCCCCCCTCTCCTTCCCTGTTTCCTGTCAGCCCACTATCATTTAAGGGACACTAGAGCCCACAAAAATACCCCCTGGAGGGGTAAAAAAAAAAAAAAAATTTATTTAAAGCTTATCACACAGAGATTGTAGCATTGAACCATTCTGGTATCAGTTTTGAAGCAACATAATAAGAATCACAAAAAGAGACCACGTGTAACTACAATGAGTTACTTTGTGGCAATGTCTAAACTCTAAACAAATGGCAAATAAACTTTACACCAATATTAATCCTTACGACACTACTGACTGACAGCACATTGTAAAGCAAAGGCTAATTTTAATTGACCTATTTCTACAACTTGGATCTCGGTGGAGCAAAGAGGTGCCCCAATGAGAAGATAAGCTAGTGCAAGTATTCCACCCATTCCCCACTGGGACAGAGATTTTAACACTAAAAACAGCCTGCCTGAAAACTGTCACGTTACATTATCTTGAAATTATCATAAGGAGTAAAAACTGAGAGATAAATTTAGATCATAACACACAAAATGCTATATTTTGACAAAAAAGGGACAGCTTTTTTTGCAGACAGAGGGCAACTGTAAGCGATACGTCACAGATCCAGCCCACCAGGTGTAGTCAAAGGCTCGGTGCTGCATTTGTGCCAGGACGGCAGAGTTTCCACTCCATTTAAAACCAGCAGATCAAACACTAACCACCACCTGTGCCAACCAGTACGGTGGCTTACACTGCCAAGAAAACAAACCGTAACCACTGCGCCAGTGATAGAAAAATACAGGAACTTAAATATATTGCATGTTTTTAGTGATGTTTAAAGGCTATCCTGTTGAACACGTTAAGAAATAATTTTTTTTTTAATCAGCTAATTGATTGATTGATAGAACCTTGCTTCTAATTGTCTATTTAGAAAGTAGCTTCCTCAGAATTAATTCCATCTCTTACCATTACTAATGTAAACTGCCTAGCTGACTTTTTCTGGCGGTGCCATACAAATGTCCAAACTCCCAATACATCTTCCTCAAACAATTTAAGATGGATCGTTGAATATTTCTTGTTCAAAGCCAGATTAATCTGCAGCATGTGACCTATGAAATAAACCAGTGTAAACAGCAATGCAATGAATATTTGAGGGATGGTAAGAAGTATCTGGAGGAATTGTTGCTGATTTTCTGCTGAGCCAGCATTAATGCTGCAGTTTTCATTTTACAGGTTTCACTGGTGACAACAGCATCCAGTGGCCCACCAATTACTGGTTATTGTAAGTGAATAATAATTACCCTTGCACTCCTAAATGTTGAGAAACCAGACTACCAAGCACACCAAGTACACAACAAGGTAATAAGCTATTGAAGTATCAGGGGTCAAAAAGCGCATTTCTGATTTTCTCTAAAAAAAGACTTAGTTCATTAAAAAAACAAAATTAAATCAAGTGCCAATTCCTCTGAGCAGCTTATAGCGTAGAACAGAACCACAACTTTTGCATTATTTTTATAGACATTTTTATGTTTTGCTAGTTGGTTAATAATTGAAAAGTGAAAAAGAGAAATGCAGAGTCTTTTGGCCAACACCACGTCACCTCAAAGTAGTTTTGATCTTGCAGCATGAAGGGAATCAGAAGGAATATGAAACAGGATGGCGGAGTTAGAGACTATATTCTAACGATTTGTGATTCCTTTAAGAATAGTGGTGCTGGCTAACTGTTAGCCGCTAATGATGCTAATGATTTACTGTGCTTAAAGAAATGGACGCAATTGGACACTTCTGGTACAAAATATGAAATGTGCAGAATAGTCACGCATGGACCTGATATTTATACAGAGATATTAATTTTATTTCTTCTTCACTTTGTAGAAACACAAAAATGAAGAATTTTAACAACTCCTGTAGCATTAAAATTAATTTAAAATTAGACAAAAATGCAACATGTGGATTGGTCAAACCTTGATTTGAATAATCTGTGTTGTCTACTGAGTCTTTAAAAGAAAGTTTCCAATCTATAAAACCTTGTATTTTTGTCGACGAAAACATTTTCTTCTCAACAAAATTATTACAATCTTCTTGGCTTGCTCACCTGAATTCGTTATTGTGTATTAAAAGTTGGAAGGTGAAGTAAGCAGCATGACTTTCAAACACAGGAGTGTAAGTCCAGGTATTAGTGTTTCAAAGTGCAAACACTTCCCTTCATAAAATCTATATTTTACTTGCAAATTCCTTGAAGCTTTGGTTCTTGCTTTATCACAGTTTTTCACTTTTCAAAGTATTTGGTTGAGATTAATGAAAGATTCTCAAACGTATTCAATGCTTAAACCGCACTCTCTGATCAAGCAGACTGTTTTGAAAGTTAAAAAAAGACGCTTAGTTACCTCAAAATCATGTTGAACATGAGTAAAAGGTGTGCCACATCGAAGTCCTGCTTTACTTTACAAACAGGCAAAGATGTCTGTCTGTTTTTCCTGCTAACATCAGATCACAAGAATTTTGCATTTTTCACAAAATGATCACCTACCAAAATATTTTTAGATTGCTTTTTCTAAATATGTGAACTCCAAACTAGTTCTGAGGATTTAATACACGCGTTTATGTAATTAAGCAGAACAGTTGTTGCCAACCTTTGCAGCTCATGGGCAGCTGATAGCCTGGTAGCAGTACTGACGGTGCTGTATGGTTTTGGAGAAGGTGTTGTTGCAGCTCTCCTTCACCCTGTAGGCTTCATCAGCCTCGTTCAGACTCAACTCCGGGGAGAAAAGCAGCCCTTACAGGGAAGGTGTTGGAGTCGTTGATGGCACCGCTGGAGCTGCAGCTTAGGCTGTCAGAGTCGCGGGAACTATTTTACACGCCCTGCCAGTGAGCCATGCATGAATATGTATGCCGGAGAAGCAGAAGTCATAACCTATGCAAGGTTTCATCATGCATAATGCAGCTGATCTACGCCTCTCCAGGATGTGAACGCACACAAGCATGCGTGCACGCACACACACACACACACACACACAATCCAAAGCTGTATTGTTTTGGAGGGGGAGGGGGGCTAAACAAACTTCAAAACCCCCAGATGTTTCAAATTCACACATTTTTACAATTCCACATGCCCCTGTGCCCAACCCAAGACAAAACACATCCTCATGCTGCCCTCGTCTGCTCTCTTCGTTCCCTCTCGCAAATCTCAACCTAACAATAATTTCCAACACATTTTGGGTTTTATTTTATATAAATATATATCTAGACACCAGTGGCCAGCTTTTGCAGACCTGCAGAAACGCATCAAGATTAGCTGAAAGAACTGTTAGAAAATCTCTTTCTTCTTTCCCTTAGTTCTATCTAGAAACAGCTTTGGGGGGTTTTTCAGAGTAGTTCTACTTTTTCTCTCTTCTTTTTGCTTGCCATCTGTCACTCATCCATCAGGTGTTTTCGGGACAGAAAGTTGTGTTTTGATTTGGGTGGCAACAGCAAAAGCAACTATATGTGGAAACATAAACCAGCACAGGAGACACTGAGACGAGATGCACTGAGAGAAGGGGTGCGAATTGAATATCGGTGGAGATATGGCGGGGGGTGTAGAGAGGTGTAAACTTATAGATAATCCTCGGGAGCCTGACTTAAATAGGTAGCTGGTGGGTGGAGAAGTCATGAGGAAGGTTGCTGAAGTTGGATCTAATCAATGGATGGGGTTTTGCTGTTCCCCACCCTTGTCCCCAGCAATCTGTTCCCCCCAAACCCGTTGCACCCACCGACGCCTCCGCCCCCCCGGACCGTGCTGTGTCAGTAAAAAAAAAAGTGTGCTACTTCAGCAGTCCTCTGGGACCTGCTACCCCCTCACTTCAAAGAAGCCAGTTTCTCTCTTAATGTGAATATCAAATCTGTGGATCACAAGTCCCAGCACAGTCTGCATAAACTGCCCCTCCCCCCAGCCTTTAATTCTGCCTAGTGATGAGGGAAAGAGAGGGAGGGGAGTTGTTGCGAGAGGAAGCGACTGAGCAAGAGAGGGAGGGAGGGAGAGATGGAGAAAGAGATGGAGATAGAGGGAGATCCAACGAAAAAAAAACAAAACAACTACTTGCTTCAGAGATTTGACATTTGCCGAACACTCCCTCCTTCGGAAAAATGTGCAACGCTGGCGTCCAATGAAACTCAGAGGAGGTCTGGCTCAATTTAGCAACACTGTGTTGATACACAGAGTTCTTACTGGGGAAAATTTTGCACTTCACTTTTGATGTCGGGCATGGATGTTGTTTATTTTACTGTCCTCTATTGGTTAGTCCTTTTGGACAAAATATGAGATAAATTCAGTGAAACTGGGGGACAAAGCTGTGCTGTCCCCTGGGGCTTTTCCGAATAGCAGCTTTTTATTATTCTTTGTGAATGAATGAAAACTTAAGAGTTAAAGGCAAATTATTAAAATCAAAAAATATTATTCTATAGTAGATTCATTTTTTCAGAGAGAGAGAAAAAAATTAACTATATGAATCACATTCAAGAAAAGGTCAATTACAGGTAAATTAACTCAAAGACTGCTATTTTTTACAGCCTTCCTCCATGTTCTTAAGAGTCAAATGAAGTAATGTGAGGTTTTCTGGTAAAAAAAAAAAAAAAAAAGAGGCCTGCTTGAGAAATTACAAGCACAATGCTACCCATAATTGAATGCTGCATATTACTCAAGTTGCAGCTTTAATTTTGGAGTCTTGCAAAGGAAAGGGAATTGGCCAAGGAGGAGAAGGAAGGGGGGGTCAGCGGTGTGAAGGAGCATGGTTCCCCCTGCTGCTGTCACACCTCTCTTTAAACACATCTAATTAAAAAAAATCACATCATACCATTGCAATTTTGTATAAATAAATTACCATTTCAATTGAATTGATTTTTGTTTGCTTGAGATTATATGGCTGTTTATTAGAATGTGAATTTAATTTTACTTATTGCTAATCAATCCACATTTGCAGTGAAGACAGCCTGTAAATTTAAAAGATAAAAAACCCTGTACATCTGCTTTTCAGGAACACCTAAAAATGTTGCTCTTATAACAGAATATTTTTGAAGAACAATTAGTGACTTTGCAACGGAGTTTTTTTTTTTTTCATTTAAGGCCTCAAAACATTTTTCCTTTCTTTTTCAGTCGTTTTCGAGACAGCTTGGTGCAAGATATTTTCTTTTGGTTTTATTTAAAAAAAAAAAAAAACTAAGCACGCACTAGAACCCCATTACAAGGGACGTCCCTGACGCGCGCCTCTGGTGCACGCGCCCGTGCTGGCTGACTGACTGGCACACGCGCGCGGACACGTCCGCGGGGTCCAGGTGCGCTATTAGAGAGGAACATGACCGGGCAAGTCTCTAATCTGCACCCACGCCCCTTAGAGTTTCTCATTTGGTGAAATAAATTTGCGTATTTTAATATAATTCCATTGAGCCTTCAGCCAAGCTATCAAATCACATTGAATAAATTGTAGAAATAAAAAATATATAATACGAGAAGATATGTTTAAAGAGCTCATTTTTCACCAACTAAAATGTGTCTGCATTTGAAACCAGTACAAGAAAAAAGAAAAAAAAAAAAAAACTTAATTCATACGCTGGTGGACCTATTGGGCCTTTTAATGCGCTAAGACCGCCATATTTCTGCTCCCAGTACCCGAGACTTTTAGAAATAAAAAAAATACAAATTTGTCTCTCTCAAAGCTTCAGCTAATAAGGACAAAATCACATAAAATCGGCTCCAGACAGGCAGGATGCACACAAAGGCCTATAAACACACTCTAGTGTTAGAGTGTTGGATTTATGTTATTTTCGACGCAGATTTCCTCGGGATTATTTTTAATGCACTGTAAAAGAACAAAGATGAACTTTACAATAGGGTTAGAGATTTGTTGCATCGTGGACAAGAAACACAAATGAAATAATTTAAAGGAGCATTTCGCATTTGCAGGCAAGGAAAAAATCAGAGGACGTTTTTCAAAAAGGGGCACGATGAATTAAGTAAGAAGGACAAATCTGAATGCGCTAATTATGGCCTTTATGTGGGTGTAGACCTATTACACTAATAAGGCCGTTGTGGAAGAAAAGGGCCCCTTTTATTTACCATCAAATGACAACAATTTGTCATTATTAGAAGAAAAAAAAAATCTCATTCTAAAAATAAGAGCGTCTCTGTAGCAACCAGCGCTACTCCCCCCCTCCCAATCAGTCCATCCAAACAGCTGCAATTAGCAAAGGCTACAAGATGGAAGCACCTAGATATAAAAATAAATCACAAATGTTGCACCTGAAAACTTTGGACTCGAGTGTAAAAATGACTTGGTGGAGAAATCGCAAACGGGCTCATGATACGAGCATGTTTTTATTTCTGTCTCACTCCCCTTCTGTTTGCACCTCATTCTCCCCATTCAGCCATTTTACATATTCATAACTGGAGTTGGTAATGCGAAAACAATCCGTGCTATCAGAACCATCTGAGACACCAAGGTGCGCTACTAAACCCCCACCAAACATCCTTGAAATTATACCACTTAAGCACCCTCTTTCACAATTTCCACTCTTTCTGCTGCAACAGCTTTACTTAATTTGATTTAAATGATGAATTTCAATCACATCATTAGATTAGGAGCATGAGAGAAGACCAGCAGGCAATTTATGTTTTTTGTTTTTTTTAAATTAACAGCAGTTTCCACATGTAACTTTTCGTTCAACTTCAATACCAATAAGCCTGTCTTACACCGCGTGGTGAAATATTTCAAAAAATATAATTTATGTTTCTCTTACCTTCTTGGAGAGAGTACAGCAGGAGTAAAGTTACAAGCCACATGCCATAAATAGCAGGTATATTTTTCAGGAATTGTTGGCAATCCTGGTAAGTGTGAGGCGCGTTCTTTTGGCCAGGCGGGTCTCCGTGCTGGACTGGCGACTGTGCTCCCGGGAGGTATTTCCAGCCCTGCTGCCCCGCTAAGCATGGAGGGGAAACGAGAGGCGCCTCGGCCCCGCCCATGTCCCCTCCTCTCTTCATGAGACTACCGTGCATGCAAATCCATTTTTTTTTTCCTTCCTTTCCTGAAATTAATCGCCAATCGGGTCCTTTTGCAGCTGATCGTTTTGGTCCACCTGTGTCCAAGATCTCTCGCTTGGCACCGTTTGGAAAGGGCGTTTGGAGAGCGCACCCACCTGTGCGCCCAGATGACCGCGCTTTCTTTCCTGCGCAATATGGATGCGGAAAAGTCGCTCAGACTGACCCGGAGCCTATTTTGGGTTGGCACACTCTCCTCTGAGTTGGCGCTAGATGTTAAGGTCCATGCAGCTGCGGAACAGGGTGGGCTACAAATATTTTTGCTTTTCTTTGTCTGCTTTGGGAGAGCAGGCATTTGCGCACAGAAATACACTGCAGAGAGAGCAGGAGAGAGGTGCGGGCTATGGGGTATGGCAAGTTCACAAAGCGAGCACAGTGTGCCAAACAAACCAAAGGTTACAGGGACGCTCTCAAAGACGGAGGAACTTTCTGGAAATCTGTTTTCTCTTTCAACTGCTGCCCAATTTTAGGAGAACAGCTCCACTGCATAAGTATAAAGGATGGATGAAGGAATGAAAGCTACAGGATCCTCCCAGATGGTACAAAAAATAATTAATTAAATGTTAAATATCAAAATATTGTGCTGCAAAATCCACAAAGATCAAAATAACACAAAGTAAACACTGATAATAATGCAATAAATTATTTGGAAAACTATTATTTCTTCACCTCACTAAAAACTGAATGGGGAAAAATGTTAGAATCCGCCCTGCTTGATCGTTTCAAGTCCTGCATCACTTTGTGGATTTTTTTCCTCCAAAATAATAATAAAAAAAACTTAATGTTCGTATTTAAACTTTAATTCAATAAGCCTGCTTTTATTGGTACGATAAAGTTCTTGCAGATTCATGTTGTTGAGGACGTTTTCACTTTCTGGCGATATTTAAGAACAGTGAAATATAACAGCGATGTTAAAACTTGCTGTAATACTGCAGATATGAACACATATTAGTTGTATCCCCAATTTTACAGAGATTACCTGAAGTTCTCTCCACGGTTCGCTCTCTGCCTCTGCGATCTGAAATCCAAGCGTCTAAATCCATCCTGCGGCTCAATGGTCCCATCTGCTGGTCAAACGTGGAACAGAAATGTGTACAGGCTAAACTTATTGTTTACCATAAATACACAAATAAATGTTTATCTAACCTTTCAAATGAAATAGCCATGTTGTTCATCAATACAAAATCAACAATAATGACGTAAAAAAACGACATGTAAGCATAATTACTCACCAGAAAATGCTGAGTATATGCTCAGATTAGCATAAACTTTAGCTCAAGCGCTACAGAAATTATGAAGCTAATGTTTCCGATCTAAAGGGAAACAGTATGCTGCCTATGCTAGCTTATAATACAGACAAAACATATTTTGAAGTGTGAATGAGAGTGAAATATTTGTAGAAAAAAAAAACATGTCACGATACCTGCCTGGTTTGCCCCTGAAACCTGCAGATCTCTTTCAACAAATCATCCCTGCTGCTGGGCTAATGTCTCCTCCCTGACTTTGCTCTTTCTGTTGTTCCAATAAAGATTTCTTTTAAATATGTGAAAAGCAAGAGTCGTAGACATGAATACGTAGACGCCTCATGGAGCGCTAACATTTATTTATTATTAACAGAAATCAAATAGCTAAAAAAACAAACTTCGGCTCCTTTTTTCCTTCGCCGCTCTGTGGTTCACGCTGTCACTGTTGCTGGGCAACATAGATTACGCTGAGGCGGAGGCTATGCAGCTAGCTAAAGGCTAAACCTGTCCGAATTCATAGCTTCTCTCTTTCGGTTGTCGATATTCGCGGTCTTCGAAGGACCCGGATGCAGACCCTGAATTCGAACACAGCTTTTAACATAAGTCTAGGAGATGTATGGAAGCCCGTTTCCGCCACTCTGTTAAAAATTTTTTAAAAAAAGAATCTTTTTTTTTAAATTTTTTTACAGAGTGGCAGAAACGGGCTTCCATAGAAACGTGACTTATTGCGTGAGAACATAGAATTCCGCGGGTTTGAAACGTCGTTCACATGTCATAGGCATCAATTAAAGACTTCAAGGTCTTTAATTGCTTCTCTTTCTCTAACCATCACTTTGCACTCCTTTGTCACAGAGCCCGGATCAGTACTTGTTGTTCTTGCTATTTTAGCTTTATGGTTATCATTAGCATATTGAGTCACTAGCCTGTAGATACTACCAGTAGGACGTAGGTTATCGCTAGCATGTTGACTAACACAAAATTACTCCATTTAGTATGCTAACATTAGTGTATAAATTAAAATTATTCAAAATTCTAAGTTTAGCTTAATTGATGCAAGTAATATCAACATGCTAGTGACTCAATATGCTACTGATAGCCATCCTGCTAACATTAGGCATGTACGTAAAATAAGTATTTTACATAGTTTCATATTTATTAGCAATTATTGCCATATTTATTACCATACTGAATGGATTAAGTCAATGTAGGTAAACATGCTGGTGACATCACATGTGCTACTGACATCATTCAGTATGCTAATATTAGTGTATAAATTAAAATGATCCAAAGTGCTAAGGTTAGCTTAAATGCTGTCGGTAACATGTGTGGCACCAACATGTTAATTTACAGTGACTTAATCCATCCAGTATGATAAACATAGCTAATGCATATGAAATTATGTAAAATGCCTTGTATTTCAGATACAAGGCTAATATTAGCATGAGGGCATGGGGTTGCCACCCGTCCCCTTAAATATGAAATCATATTTGGCTGTTAAATGTTGCGTGAACTGATACGATTCGTTCCGTATTTCTATAAATGTCCGATACACACGCCTATCACACACATATCAACACTAAGCGAGACAATAATTACCAAAATAAAACACAGGAAATATTAAGGTCAGCTAAATTGTAGTGGCGGAACCATAGACATTAATACGTCTATGACAAGAGTGAGGACATCTGCAGACAAATAAAAGGGGATTGGGTTTATGCAAAGCATTAAATAGCCTGCAAATAACGCAACAGGCAGAGGTAGCAAGAGTAACATTACTTCAACATATTTTTACTCAAGTAAAAGTAAACCTTTCCAAGAAATGACTTAGGTAAGAGTAAAACAAACATATTTGGTAAAAAGACTATACTCAAGTACTAACTGCTAGTCTTATTTAATATTTTTTTAAATGTCATAAATAGGTAAAACAAAGTTATGTGTAAAGTTTGATATATTAAAGGCTAAAATATTTTTTATGACAAATAAATACAAAATAATGCATTCCGACAGAATAAACCCTGTTTTGAGTTATTTTTATAATATTAATCTTTACATAAAATTATTAATTAAAGTAGGTAATGTGTATATTAAAACAGTAATGCTCTTCCACTGACAATGTATAGTCTTTGTTGTATTTTATTAATCTCCAAATGGCACAGCAGATAGAAATAACATTAAAACAGTAAAGCTGCTGCACCTTTAGAGAACAAAGTTTCATCTAGCCTACGTGTTGGCACGATGACAATAAAGTTCCACTTGACTTGAAAATATTTTATAAAAATGACAAAACTTTTCCCAAACTGATGGGCTGTAATATTTGCTTCAGTAGAATTCATGGATTTTTTTCCTTTTTTGGCATTATGTTATGATAACACATATAAAAAAAACAACAACAACAAAAAGAGTGGAAAACAAGTCCTTTTTATCCTGACTGGTGTGAACAAGTCTTGAATCTAACAGTCTAATCTAACTTAGTAAAGTTCTAAAACTGTTTACATTTTTTTGTCCTTTGCTGCCACCCTTTGGCACTTGAACTTTACTGCAGCACTCTGTTGATTTTATAATAAAATATGGTTCATATGTGTGAAATCTGGCTAACCCGGTAACTGTAGTATTCTCTTCTCTGATTATTATTCCAGTTTTCCAGACATCCTGGTCTTTGGCAAACTGTAACCTCGGCTTTATGGATTTCCTAGAGAACAGATATTTAATTCTTGCACACCTCTCATAAAATGTAAACGTGTGTAGCCTCTTTCTGATGGTCATGCACTTTCCTGCCAGAAGTAGTAAGAGCCTGTTGTAGACTTCTTTTAGAATTTTTCCTTCTGCTCTTACAGTGAAGTTATTTGGACAGCCAGACTTGTGCGTGGTATAGGTCGCTTTGAATATTTTCAACTTGTGGGCTATTTTCTGTACAGTTGGATGGTTAATTACAAATTTTTCTAACACATTTAAATGCCTTGCCAGACTCATGAGTAGTCACCATAGAATGCCTGCTAACGATGTTGTAATTGTGTGCTCCTAATCTGACACACCCTTTGAGTATTTTTAGCTATTTTAATTCAGAATAAATGCGGGATTCACCTTATTTAAAGTGACTAAAAATCCCTTGTTTTCTGCCTAGGTAAAAGTAGCTTTTCTTCTTTTCTTCAATTTTGATAAACTATTTAAATTCTTTGAAAGTTTTGGTCTTGTTCTAATTTATACTATCCACATGTCCACTTTATGTTAGATAAAATAATTAGGCGATGGTTGGCTGTCGTAAAATTTCACTCTCCCTATAATTATAGGTCCAATTTAAGTTGTAGATATGTGTATTGTAGGATTCACACATTCAGAAATTAATCATTAAAATAAATCAAGCAAATTGATAGGATGGAGAAATTTAGTGTTAAGGTTCTCTTTCTATTGCATAAGTTTACTCTTTGTCTACCTAAGGATTTTGCAAGCTAAAAACATTTACAACTTAATTTACTTCTTTGGCCTGAAAGCAGGTAGTGCTAACGATAACAGCGCATCCCTAAATATACAACAGAACAACAGAGATTATATTCAAAACTTTATTAATTTCAAACAGAACTGATATGCATTTAAGAGATGTTGAAAACAGTAACTTCATCTAAGTGCAGGCCATAGCGTTACAGCTGTATATTTAAATGCAGAGAGCCGTGGGAGAGAAGCAACAGAGTCCACAGGCTTCTCAGTTTCTGTTCCAGTTGAGGGGGTTCTGGATCCCACCTGCATGTCATCACCACAGCGCACATTCCTAAGGTAACTACTGCTGTATCAAAGCTGTCACAGTAAATCAGAGGTCCTGCTGCTGTCATTTGCATAGAGTTGCATGTAAAGGCCTACAATGCCACATTTGTTTTGACACACTGACGGCTTTAATAAAAGATTGTTAATATTATTGTCATAATGTAATTTTAAAAATTTCTATTTAAAAAAAAAAAAACAACTCACAGTAAAATTACTTAAAGTTAGCAGAGAAACTTCACCCACTTTAAATTTATTATTATTATTGTGAAATCCTATAATTTGGCTAAATCTTTTATAAATGTTTCCAAAGTCACAGAACAACCCAGGCACAGTAAAAACTGGACTTTAAATGTATCAATTTCTCCTACTGATGGGTGAAGCGAATCTGCAGAACAAATCAATCTCTATGTAACTTTTTTTTGTTTTGTAAAAAATGTTTTTACGTTTTGCTTTTTGCAGAGAACTGAACAGCTCTATGAACTAGTGAACCAGAACTAAATAATAAAGATCAGTCAGCTTAAAAATAATAAGGAAAAAAATATAAATAAATAAATAATGTATGATTTGGTTGCCAGCGATGACGGCATCCGCATCCAGTGGCGGTTAAGATATGGGCCACATGGGCAGTAACCCCGGGCGGAGTTAGACAGTGAGGTGCAGGAGGACCATAACAAATTATGATATGACTTTTTTATCTGTCAGTTTCACCTTGAACTTTTTTTTTCTATTGTTTTTTAAATGTGAGTACACAATGGAGACCAAGTTACCTGCTTTTAGCACTGCCTTTTTCCCCCAAACCATAATCTCTGATAATTTCCTGCATTTTGGTTGGTTTTCAGGAGTTATGGTCGCAAATGATGTCAATCAAACTGTGCCAATGCAAGACATCCTCTCATCATTTATTCATGTTAGCTGGAGTTTTTATTTTTAGCTACGCCAAGCGAACAATCTGAAGAAATTTTCTCTTCACAAACTTGCAATGTATTGTTTATCATGGAAGCAGAAAATGTAACATAGCAGCTAACAAACCTGTTGCTAGTCAACAAAGGTTGTTATAGTGGGGGTGGTTGCTTGCCCAGGGCCCCATACATGCAACATCCGCCACTGATGGTCTCACATTTTTGTGCTGTTTGTTTTTGCTTTTCTTGTGTTGCACTTGCATGAACAATGTGAAAGACAAATCCAATCTGGATTACACATACACAAAAATATACATCTTCTTAAAGAGCCCAGAGTACCCCATTAAAATATTGCTTCAAGCTAGTATTTAAGTTTGAGGCACATAATTTTTTTCTTTACAAAGCAATGAGGAAACCATCAGAAAATTACACTTCATTTTACAGTACTGTCTTATTTAGTTTACATGCACCCGTCTTCCAATTTCTAGAGTTAGTATAAGTATTTTTCAAGCCATTATTCTCTTACTATTACTTAAAATTGTACTTTGCAAGGTTTTGATCTCACCATAAAGCAAAACTCTGTTGGAAACTTCCCTGTCTCACAAAAGCTGCAACAATGAAACCATCACCTTCCTCTTTTTTCTTGTGCAATAGACTTGAACTATGAGCCCTCTGCTCAGCTTACTGTCTGACATTTGCAACATCAATAAACCCAATAACATTTAGTTTATGGGTGCTTTCGTCTTTGTTCTAAATTAGAAATGCATTTTAATAAAATCAGTACAGTACTTGTGTTTAAAAAAAACAAACAAACACTATCCCTCCCAATATTACACACACAAAAACTGCTGGGTTATTTTTCTACAACCTTAAATGCTGCTGAATTATTGCTGCTTAAACAGAACTTGGGTTATTTTATCCAAAAATTGGCTCAAAAAATTTGACTCAGGGAGGAAGATCGAAGAAGAAACTAGGAACTCTGCCATTCTCCATAGATTTTTTTTAGAATAATCTGATTAGAGTTCACTGAACTTCTTCCACAAGATTAAATAGGAATTTGTAAGATGAAAAAAAAATAATTTAGAACAATGTCTATATCTGTAGTGTAGACTATTGTCTTTAGTTTACAGTAGAGAACACATTCAGTCAATAAATATTACATTAGCCTTCTATCTGCTAAGTATTAGCATTAGCTATGTTCAACAACCACACTTTTACCAAACAATCAGTCACAAAGTCAATATAGACAAGATTTCTTCAACCAATTTTTGGGTAGTGTTGAATATAGGAGAAGGGCTGAGGGTTTCACATTAAAAACAGGCAAAAAGCTTAAGTTAATTCATACTCAAAAACACATTTTTACTGTTTTTCTCCTTTTTTCCCCCAACAGTGCCAATTTCCTTTCCTTCTATGCCAAATACATTATAAATTGAGTGATGAAATTATAAAATTTTGGATGATCAAGAGATAATTCCTTTACTGAAGACCTGGCAACAATGTTTTTGGTTGGAAAATTTAGGCCCAAGGCGAAAAACTTGTTTTGCTCAATGGCTGGATCAGTCCATATTCAACCCAGGACAGACAGCATAACCTTTATTGAGTTGGCTTTAGCCCAGCAGATTTTACAGTGTAAGGAAGAAGTCTGTTTTCTCTCGAATCTACAGCAACTACTGCTTAGCCCAATCAGGGTAAGCTTGATGGCATTAGCATAGCATGAAATTGGTTTGCAATTAATTTCAGCCCTGACACTACCAGTATTAGTATGAGAAGGTGCGTTTCTTAAAGTATATTTATATCTCTTTATATATTATATTTAAGCATTAGATCTAAAATCTGGCCCATGTTGCACATGCTCCTATTGCATTAGGTATTTATTTGAAAAGCAGCATCCTCTGAATGGTATTCATTTATCTAGATATTGTGAGATTGTCTATCATTTTGATGTAAAAGCTTATTGTCTTGTAACAGTTAAGGGTTTAAACACTGTTTTTGCAATATTTAGCTATCCTACTAAACACTAAAGCTTTTATGCTTTAACAGGCACATGTGTTGTTTTCAAGCAAGGAGGAAATATGGCATGAAGAACTAGGCTGAATTCTACAATACGATATTTGCATTAAAACTGGTTAAAGCCCTCTTTCCTTCGCTAAAACTAAGCATAAGACTAATTTGTGTAGAAAAATACTAAATATCAACAGAATTATCTGTTTATGCATTATTCTTATGTGAGATTTGGTGTTTATTTTAAGGGGCTTCATTTCATCTGTAATTGTATTAAATTTTCTCAGCCTAAAGCAATTAAATTAAGTTTTTTGTTTTGACTTTGGATGAAGAACAGTCAAATATTTTTTTAATGCCTAAAATGGCAGAAGCTACAGCCTGAGTGGATATTTGGTGGAAACAAACAGTGAGCAACTATGCTAAATGCTATACAACTTGATTTTTTTTTACTCGTGTAGCTACACATTTTCATAACTTGCACCAGTTCTTAGTGACAAAATGAAAACATCATTTGTTTTTGTTGCTATTTGAATAATTGAAAGAAAAAAAGGGGGAATTCATTGTGTAAAACATCTCCAAACTGTTTCTGAATAAAGACATTGTAGATCCTGGAGGGAAATTCTTACTTCAGTCAAATCTTCTTGCACAAGTAAGATATATTCTTATACCTAAGGAAGAGTAAGGAGCAATTATGTTGTATGTCAACATAATTGCCATACATTATAAGTTAGAGCAATGGCTCTGTGGCAGAAATTTGAACTGAGTAGTAGCACAAAAACAGGTGTATTAATGAGGGCTGCATTCCAAAAACTCAAAAATTTAGAAAATAAAACCCAGATTTTGGATCGGATTGTGTCCATGATACTTCTGTGGAATCAGAGGTATGTGCACAGAGTGCTGTGCCTAATTAAAATTCAGGATGCAAAGGGTGGTGTGCTGGACAGTCCACAGTTCTCAGTAAAAAAAAAAAAAAATGCTGCTAATAGGCTCATAAAAATACGTATGCTGTTTACTTTTTACACCATGGCTGAAACTGATGTTAGAGATTCGGAAACCTCTAATAATGGTAAGGAAAACATGCAGATTGTCTGAAAACATTGTATTCTACTCTTAAAACATAAAAAATCTTTGGAAAATAGTTTTTGCAAAGTTGTCATGGTTCCGTGACATTGAAAAGTGTTGAAGGAAATGGAAAATCTTAGAGCGGCCTACATTTAGTGGAAAAGGGACATTAATACACCTGTGTGCTTGTCCCACGTCAGGCATTTTTTAAATTACGAAATAGGTCTGTTAGATCTGATTTTATTTTTCCTCTACAAATTAATTTCAGGTATACTTTATAATTACTTGCCGTAATGCTTTGTTGCTTAGCTATTCGTCCTAAATAAATTAGTTTGAATTAATCACAATTATAACTTAAGCAATGAACAACATAATTGTGTAAAATTTGTATACATTCAATATTTGCACAATCTTAAGTTGTATATCATTTGCACAGTTACCACTTATAGCACATTTGGTATCATTGTGTGCAAATGTATGTTTTCTCATTCAAACCTCATGACCAGAGTTATTAAATTAGACACAATGACCCGTCAACACATTTACATTTAGAAGTCTCAGCAAATATGATCTAAATCTGAGTCATGTTTAAGTTTTACATGGCCCCCGCCTCATTTCTTTTTTGGCGTTGGTTTGGAATCAGCTTTGGATCCTGAGAGGCCGTTCTCAGTGTTGTCGATCCCTGAAGAAGAGACAAGGCACTCCTTACTGCGGTGGGGAGAAGCGAAAAAGGAGGTCGCGTTAGAGCGGCAGAAGAAATCAAAGCACCTCAAAGACAAACTTGCAGCTTTAAGAAAACAACTTCAGCATGTGTACGGCTCACACTGAAATGCCACCGAGCAGCGGTGGTGGCATGTGATGAAACAATACGAAACATTTGCACTATCATTAGAAAATGCCAGGAACTGAAAACTCACTTTTTCTCCTCGAGTTTGGCAAGAACAAAGAGAGTGAAGTTCTTGAGCAACATAAAGGCCATCAGGAACGCAATGGCTCCACCTACAGCTGAGGCTATGATGATGGTCAGCGTGTTGTCCACCACCCTTACTGCAGATATTGAGAAAGAAATCATTTAAAAACATTTGAATAGATTATTTATATCTGTGTCATAACAAAGACATACTCAGAAAAATGGAAAGGGATGATTCAATCAGAATATCTTTTTTATTTACATTCCTTAAAGTCTTAAATTCTTCTTGTTTACCATTTCAATAACATGTGTTACTATTCCCTGTGTAGCATAAACACAACTTATTATTTTCTCCAGTCTGATTCCATTTGTCATCGATGTGGCCCACTTTACTTTATCTCCAGATAATAAATGCATGTTCTGGTTTACTTTTACCTGAGTATGCATATTACTGAAGCATCAACAGAGCCCAGTCGAGTTGCTCCATTTCTGTAAGTTGGCCAATTTCAGGTTATTTTCTTGTGATAAACTAAATGTAGATAAGACTTAACAGTAACAATCAAGACAAATGGAGCAGCAGGATGAAAAACTAAAACTAAAACTGATAGATCTCGTAATATGTGGGTAAATTAGGCAGTAGTTAAAAATGAATTACCAGCCAGGAGATTTACATAAATAAAAGTTACACCTATATATTATTTAGTATCAATACCAAAACTCTGACAAACAGATGGCAGTCGAGACGCCCAGGGTAACTTTGGGAGAGCTGCAGAGATCCACAGCTTAGATGATACAATCCATGAACAGGATACTAATATGCATTTTAAGTAAGAGTAACAAGAAAAAAAAAAAGATGTGAAAGAAATCCTGTTTTAATTTCACCACAAGCCATTTAGAGCAGTCGTCCCCAACCGGTACCAGTCTGTGGACCAATTGGTACCGGGCAGCAGAAGAAATAATTAAATATTTCCGTTTTATGCATTGAGTCTGGAGGATCTTTTATTTTGAGAATCCTATAACCGGTTTCTCTCGGTTACGTCTTGCGCGCCAACGTTGATCCCACAAGCAGCAAAATGAGTAAGAAACAGATCAAATGTCTTTGGAAAGTTTCTCTGCGAAGGTAAAAGAGAAGAGACAGGAGAAAGGATTTATCCCGGTAGGTTATTCCCACATTCCAAGCTCTGCATGATCTGGTGACCGGCTCACTAATGAGGCAATGAAGCTTCAAACTGCTTCACTACATAGAGACCAATCAGCCTGAGCATAAGCAACACTTCCGGTGTCATTGTCTCCCATCACTCCCAGTTGGGACCGTCTCCTAGCAGAGAAACAAGCGCATTGATTTGTCGTTATCGTGAGATGAAATTTTCATGAAAGTAAAATATTCGTTTTTGTGGCACATCTGTATCTTATTTTGAAGGGATATGTTAACGTAACCATAGCGACCAGAGTCAGAGAGCCTTAGGCCAGCGGTCGAGACGAGTAGAGCTTGTGAGTCTTAAGTCTGGTTCACACGGCACTTTTTAAGAATTGTCGGCTAATTTAGAGAACAGCAAACATACGGAAGAAGAAGCTGGTCTGGTATAAATATGGCCTGTGTTTGGATATTTTAACTGTAGACTGTGTATTTTCTTATAGCCTCTGCATGTAATCGTTAATTACCAGGTAAAATATAGCAGAGTGTCTGCCATACATCAACAATGTGGTGCAACCTGGGGCCTTGCTCCAACTACAGGACTGTAAAGGTCAAGTTGAGGAAGGACGATAGGGGAGAGTGGATAGTTTAACTTTAGAAGAATCATAGAAAATATGAATCATATGACAAAACATTTGAAGAGTTAGCCATCCTGCAAAGAAGAGAGCCTCACTGCATGAGAGGAAGGCACATTTAGGTTAAAAATTTATGTTTTTCTTTTCAAAGTTTGTATGAAACACATTGAAGTCTGACGCTGTAGCAAAATGTAAAAAAAAAAAAAAAAAGGTTTGGCAAGTATGAAACTTTTCTAAATCACTAAATACCAGCAAGAAATGTTGAAGTCTTACATTCATTCACAACAATAAGGTGGAAAACTGTACTGTGGTTCTTGTTCTTCTCTTTGGGATTGCGCCCAAAACACGTGTACAGGCCTCCGTCCTCGAAGGTGATGTTCCATATCAAGATGGAGATGTTGTTTTTGTGGTTCTTTCCAATAAACTCCACTCTCTCTCTGAATATTTTCACATCAGGTTCCACGTCCTCTGTTGGTATCACAGCTTCACACACCTGATGGAATCAGCAAGCCGTCAATCGAGCAACAAACTCAACCGTCGAGTTAGCAGACGCTCAATGGAAATAAGAAGGATTTTACCTTTTGCATTGTGCCATTATCATTGTATTGCCAGTTAAAATACAGGTCTTTGATGCCAATGCAGCTGGCATATGTGCAAGGCAACATGACTGTGCTGCCGTTCACTGCTTCCAGGAAGGGAACTTTTCCCACTGACATCTCCAGGCCCCGAGCAGACCAAACACCTGGGACAGCAAAGAGATATTGGTGAGATAACATGACGAAACATGTAAGGCGTTTGGTCTTCAGCAGCAACACTGTCTGCGACCTTCAGAAAAAAAAAACACGCTGACTTTTGTTTGTGCCTACTTATAAATTATTTTTTTTAAACCGAACCATTTTTCTGGATGTCTTTGTTTAAATTTATTTAAATTCAGTGAGCCATTTTGATGAAAATAATCTAGAAGTTTGAGCCACATTGTCACCATATTTCTAGGGCTCATATAAAGAGACAAAAGTATAAGCATGTGAGGACTGCAGCAACACTTAAGGAATTAAAATAGCAAATTTAAAGACAGACTAAAACATTTTGACTTTGTCAGTTAATAAAGCTGGTTTCTCAGCACAGCAAGAACGGATAACCTCACTATAAAAACAATATGCAGCATTCTTTTTAACTAAAGATTCTAAATGTAAAACTTGGTTTTTGTTCTTTGTTTTGCTACAAACAACAAATTGTAGCAATTTCATAGTTCTCTAAGCCTATGCAAGAAATAAGTCAATATTGGTTTAATAGTGCTCGCTGTAGGTTCATGAAGGCGTTTCAAATGTTATTGGGCGTTCTTTTTGCTGGAAATATTGATTCCCCTGGCAGCTAGTTGCTGTAGGACAAATCTAAAAAAAGTCACAAGAGGTACGGAGTGTCCAACCCATAAAACCGAAAAGTTGCATTGTTACACTTGTACCAATATTTATAACTTTTACAACATCTTAAAGTGTGTCCTTTTAGTCAATGTTTGGACATGCTTTTGATTAAGCTTGTTTGTCCTCTGACAAACTGCTGAAGGGAAGTTATTTTATAATCAAATGCAAAGTCTGTGTCTGATATTATTGTTGGGATTCATTCAGATTTTATTCTTAAACTACTTTCATTACAATTCATGTCTGTGAAAGACATACTAGTGATGAAACATTTGATTTACAGAACTCTCTATAGCATTCTGCTACTTTAACATCTCCTATTCACATTCATGAACTTGAAGCTTCAGTAACAGGACACCAGCATGTCCTTGCTGTGACATTACTGCCAGTAAAGGATTCAGTCTGCTTGTGCTTGAAAGGTGTAACTCTACACTAAACATCATCAGGGTCAGGCAGCCCCAGGAGGTAGCAGTGATTTACTGCTGCCTTCATGAAAGTAAAACAAATAATAATTAAGAAACAGAAAACAGAAGAAAAGTGATGTGAAGAGCAAGTTGTTTTTATTTTTTTTCATATTAACATGGGTTCCACTTTAACATTTAGTTCCCAGCTTTGAGTACGCAGCAGTGGGATCACAGACTGAACGTCTGAACCAAGGAGCAGCCACAACATCCCCTGCACTGTTTCCAGCGATCCTGAGATTCTGCCCTGTGTTTCGTGTTCCCGGGTTACACAAACAGCACGGTCAAGGTCAGCGCCAGCCAAACACCACTACAGCATGTAGGAAAAGTACAGCTAGGGCAGCCAAAGGAAGTGGCTGGGAAGAACATCTTGTTATCGGTTATTTCATTTAAATACACCTGTGAAATCTTTTTTTTTTTTTTCAGTTATCTGTGTGACACATTAGTTTCAGTATTTTTGTCCACCATAAGCTGCGAAGTTTATAATACTGCCAATATTTAGGCAGGTAGCAAAAAAAAAAATCAGCAACATACTTCCTCTCTTTTTTGGGGTCAGACTGCTCCTGTGCCTAAAGTCATAGTTAGAACAAAAAAGAAAACTCTGGATGAATAGAATAAAGGTTATGCTGTAGGAAGACATTTTTGCTGCTGCAGTAACAGTTTCTTCTCCTACCTCAGCCTCTCTGCACTTCTTGGACTCTGAATTAACGAGGCCTTTTAAAATCAGCAGACTGCTGAGCTAGCATGCGCTCATGCTGCGCAAAATCATTTCAACTTTCACGTAGACACACTGGTTGTTCTGAAATACAAACTAATGAAGTTAGGATCCTGCGATGTTTCCAGTTTTGGTTATTTGGTTCTAGTTTCATTATTATTCTCTGTTCCTCAGCCTCTTTATTTGATTAGATCTGTTTTATCTCAGATCAGTTCATCCTCACAGTATTTAAATCTTTCTCCTGCTGATGATCCTTGCTAGTTCCTCCTGTCAAATCTTGTCTAGTTATCTCCCTGCTTGCTTTTTGTTCCTGGTTCCTGTTTTTGTTCTGCTCTGGCTCCCTATGCTTTTTGTAAGATTTCAGTTTTATTATTAAAACATTCAATCCATGCTCCCAGCTCCTGTCTGCATTTTGGTCCATCCACAAACTCACAATTCATGACAGAAGTGGTGTTAGCCATGAAAGATCTTGCCAAATGAGGCTCCTGCCACACTATTCAGACATGCTAAATGGAAGAGACAAATTTTATTTCCTGTTTTATCATTTACCTGTGATGTGATGTTGTTTTGAAGCATTTTGGTCAGCGGAGGTTGTTGTAAATGTGCTATATAAATAAACTTTGACTTTGTCTTTGGCTGACAATAAAGCAAACTGCTTGATTTGCTTCCTGATTATTTCAGCTGGTAATCCTCAGGCAGCAAGCTGGTTCTTTAAAGTCAATGCTTTCTCCTATAAATAATTAAATCTCACTTACTCACACAACTTGGCTCGCTGAGTTTTTTTTATTTTTCAGGTTTCCAGATATCGTCTTTTTTCCCATCTTTGTCTTTTTAAATATAACAATACAAGCAAAAAAACAAAAAGTGCTGCCCTAGTTTCTGGCCTACATGACGAATATACTCCTTTTTAAAAATTCACTGGTAAATTAGGAGAAAATCAGGTTGCAAAAGTACAGCTTTTATTTTCATTTAGATAAAAGGTAATAAAAAAGCTTCGCACTTAACACAGAATCCTGTAAAAGAAACTTCCTTCTTTTTCTGTTTTGTCACATCTAAATGTTTTTAATAATTTAAAAAAAACATTAATATCAGGCAAAGATTACTCTGATACAAATAGCAGTTCGCAAAAAATCTTAGAATATTTCAGCTGTGAAGGGAAAAACATTTTGGTTCAACTTAACCAGCCACACAATGTCAGTAATATTAGATAATTACCCAGCCAGAACCTGTCTAACAACATGAAGTAAGCGTTAAGATATCAAAAAGCAACAAGACATGCCACAAATTAAAGACATACAAAAGCACATATAAAAAAAGTTAATAATTACAAACACAAGGTTTCCCCCAGAAAACTTGCTAAGCCTGGTGGTTGGTGCTAGGGCAGTCATACATCCAGCGGCCCGTCGTGTTTTTGAGTTAAAAATGTTTGAAGTTGACAAGAAATTTTAAAGTATCACTTGATAATTATGTGTTATTCAAAGATTGGAAGAATAATACCTGAACACCAACTATAATGTCCTAAAATGTGCAGACATTTAAAAAAGACTTAAATAAATAAGCAATTCTTAGCCTGGTGGGGGCACAAGTAAAGCCTGATGGCCCGCCAGGCTTATAATACACTGGGGGAAACCCTGAAACATATTTCTATGCCTGTGGCACTTCAGTATAACAAAGTAAGACTTATTATCCACAAACATGGAACAACTGTGATCACCAGGTCTACCTGCCTCAGTTAATGTAATTTCTCCTGATTCAACAATAAGGATTAAAAATAATCGGGCAAAGATGGCGTCCAGGAAAAATCAAAGCTGACCTGTGAGAAAACACATGCCTGCCTCACACTAATCCAAAACATCTTGAAATATTTTTTATAAATATTCTGTAGAGTAATGAGAACAATTGGTATGCTGGTTTCACAAAAAAAATAAAACACAACAGTTTAGCAATTCAGAGAAAATCATTCTATATGAATATCGCCCTGGTTGAAAACAGTGATAGTGTGATCCTCTGGGCTCCTTTACTGCTTCATTATGGTTCTGGAGTGGCCTAATGAAAGTTTGTACTGAAATCTAATTAAAATGCTGTGACATAAAGTTAAAAAAACAATTAAAAAAACATAGTCTGTGCTCTAAAACCTCCATAGTGGTTGAATATTTTTAAATTTAAAAGAAAATTTGGCCAAAAAACCCATTGCCATTTATCACAAACACTTGTCATCCTTGGTGACAAAAATCAACAATTGGCATTGGGGAGTAATTACTTTTACACATAGGATCAGATAGGTCTCCTGTATCCACTAGGTTTATATTTATATATAACACAATGAATATCCAAATAAAGATCTAACTTTGTTGTGCTGCTTATCCACCTGCATGTGTTAAATTCTGGTGCACAGTTTTTTGTTGTTGTTGTTGCAGGTGGCCTATAAAAAAAAACAACTCCTTTTTGTTGTTATATAATAAAGTAACAAAAAGTCCCTTACTCATCTCTAATTAAATTTACTGAACTGAAAAGACCGGACAACATAATTACAGGCTGTTTTATTAGTGATTCATGTGTGCTGCAGTTCAGGAGGCTTAGAGACATGATTTTCAAGATAATGTGTGCAAAGGTGGGTCAGGTAAGCCGCCCGTTAGCATTTTTTTTAAATGACCTGATTAAAAAATATATATTCATCTCCAGACTATAACACAACTGTAAGGCAGACATGTATGGGAAAGCATCTGACCTATATGCGAAATTCCCTGCAACAACACGACAGCAACATCCTCTGCTGCAAAAATCAGAACAAACTGTGAGAGAGCAGGCCAGGAGTGCATGATACAGCCTTCCTATAGCAGCAGGATCACCTTACTTAACTGAGATTGCCTTCTTTTTATACAGAGTCACAAACTAAGCCAGTCGGAATTGAATTTAATCTAATATACCAGAGGTAACATTTAAAGCATAAATGCTGATTTAATTTTAAACTGAAGATTTTGTTTCTTGTTTGTTTTTGTAAAATGTTCGGGTTATTTCCTCTTTAGTTATTCATCCTTTGGAGATTTTTTTTGTCATGGAAGAATTTGATGCAGCAGCATGTCTCGTGAAAATGCCTGTAGGTAATGTATAAAAGACCACAAGTAGCTTTAATGCCTAATTATTAACGCTATAACATTGTGTCTTGAATGACAAGTTGAGGCAAGAACTCTAAAGCATTAGGAGATTCCTTGAACACCAAAATTAGATAAAAACATATGTAAATAAATATATGTTTATATATGCTTATATAAATATAAGCATATATTTATTTTATGTATATATATATCACATAGAAAGAGAAGTCAAGAGATTAAAGGCTGACTTTACCAAGCAGCAAAGTGAAGGCTGCATATTGAGAGCCCAGCTTGGAGCGTTCGACCCCAGTCCACTGAACTTCCATGGCAGCTGGCCCCAGCTCACTTTGATACTGTTTTCCAGATGTGTAGGATCAATTTTGGAGGCTGGAATCCCCCCCAAAAAGTGCTGCTATCGTCTTGAAGTCTCTTGGAAACCTTCAAATGCACTCATGTGAAAAACGCTGCTGCAGTTTAGACGGAGGGCAGCAGAGGAAGAAGAGAAATGGGTGAGGAGAGGTGGAAGAAATTAAAAAGATTTGTCAGTGCACTGTCAAAACTTTTTCTGCATCACAAAAAAAAAAAAGCAAAACACTAATCAATGAATTAAAAGCTACTTTTGTAAAAAACTAAAAGAACATACAGTACAGTTCTTTTTGCCTACCTGCTCCTGTGGCCCGGCGGCTGGCTTCACAGCTGAGTCAGTGTGGGACGGGACGGAAGCAGAGCGGCAAACTCTCACTGCGCAGAGTCAGGGTTCACACAAGGAGAATCTGCCAGCCAGCACTTTCACTGCAGAGACAGCCACATTGCAGCGCCAGCCAGGAGGAGAGACAACCGGCTGGGAGACGGAGAGGGAGACGAGGAGGAAGGCAAACAGCAACGCAGACACACAGAGGGAACACAGTGTTTCAGCCCCACTCAGCAGAACCCCAGCAAGCTGAATTCTTCCCAGGGTCGTCCCTCCAGATGTTTCACAACTTGTCTTTCTTTTTTTTTTTTTTTTTTGCTTGTCATCTCTTGCTGGCTGCATGCCAGACCTCCTCACTTCTATTTTCCCCACTTGGTCACCTGCCTCCACATTCGTCTCATAGCTTGTTCCTCCCTCCCCATACTGCTCCCACCCACTGCCTCCAAACCCTCCTCCCCATTGTTAGGTTTGAGGTGTGTGTGTGTGTGTGTGTGTACAAACTCAGGCACCCTTGGCTGAGCGTTCTGAAGATCAGAGGAAAGTTCTGCAGTGCTGGCTGAGGAGGAGGGTGTGTGATATTGCTTCAGGGCCTGGGCTGGGACACACCGCCATTCATAAATATGGCGGCTTTCATTCTTATTTTAACTGGAGAGAATTACAGCAAAAGAGTAAAAACAGTAGATACTTAGTTTTCCCCTTGCATGATGCAGACTTTCTTTTGAGAACACTTTTGTTTGTCTACAGCTTTTTATCATTTATAAATGATAAAAAGTATTTTTTGAGTCATTGGTATCAGTTAATTATGCCAGGACAGCTCCTTTTCCAATTTGGTAAATCCACCATTCTTTCAGTTAACAACATCTGAATATTGATAGAATACTGATTTACTGATCAATTCAAAGATAGGATTCTGTGAAAGTAAACATTGGGAAACGTTTCAACTGGAAATATGGACGTGATTTTGGCTTTTATTTTAGTCGAGGGATGGCCTTTACTGAGAAAAGTTATGGATTTGTTTGCAACTTAGTCTAAACCTACTTCACATTTATAGAGTACCTTCAAAATTGTCAGTGCTTTGCAAAAGCTTCAATATTTTTTTCTTTGTAACTTTTGGTTGATGTATTTTTTTTGCATTCAGCATAAATAAAAATCTTAAAAAGATTGTATACAATTTTTTTTCCTTTGACAAGGCTATCCATATAATCTAAAAGAAAAGAGACATGAGGAGCAGATTATAAAATGTTTCATTCCACATGGTTTCTCCTGGATCTGAGGTTTCTCTACCAGTCTGAGTCTCTTCTCTAACAGCTCACAGAAAACGTTTCCAGGAAGGCTGAGAAATGTGACACCCATACATAGCTTGAGATGATCCCCATTTCCAGTTTCTGAGTCACTGAACAGTTTTCAAGGAATCAAACAAAAATCTCTCTAAAATGGCCTCTTAAAATTCCTGAGTTGTCATTTCCAAAAATGTACAACATTCTTTGGTAATGTGGGGCTTGAAGCTGCAGTAGGCAACTTTTTTTATGTTAAATGGTTTTTTTTTTACATATTTGTATGGTATTTGACAGATAATCTATGACAAGATCAATCTCCTCCACCTCTTCCCTGAACTACTATTGCCATTTGAAAAAATGAACAGCTTCTGACAAAAAACAACCAATCAGGGCCAGGAGGAGTCTCTTAGCGCTGTCAATCATCCTCATGTTTTTGCTGTTCAACGTGCTAATGGTGGAGAAACAGCTTACCATTACAGGAAAATCATTTATCTGACATCATTGGTGGTCATGCTGATTGGCTTGAGCGTTCACAACAAGCTCTGCGAGCTGCAACGCCGTAGAGTGCAAAAGAGGACGAGCTGCGCCACACATGATTGTGATTGACAACGCTAGGACCCGCCTCTTGGCTCTGATTGATCGTTTCAGGTTAGCACTGGGAGAAGGCAGAGGATCTCAAATTTAAAAATACATATCTATGTCTCATATCATACAATCACAACATATTAACAGTTTCAATAAATATGTACAAACAATATTTTTTTATAAATGTTAAACACTGCAGCTTTAAATCCCCAAACGGCTACTGTTCCTCCAGAGTGAAAGAAACTGGTTGAGGGGGTTTGTGGATGCCAAACAGGAAGAAACCACCAATAAAATGTAGGTTAAGATGTGTTGAAGTGATTATCTTACTGTTCTGTTTCTCACTAACAAGCATGAGACGACTAGAAAGAGCAAGACTTGGCTTGCCTGACAGTGTGGCAAAAAACAGTTGGAGAGTTTTGCTTTCAGTTTGATGGAAGAGTGTTTATTATGCATCCTAGATGGTGAAAAGAAGAACCAATTTATAGCATTTGTTTTAATTATTTTAAATGAAATTATGTAATGAAGAAGGCAATCAGCTTGGGTAATTGTCATATGCTCAGTGATATTTATTCAGAGTAAATCTGAATTATTCTTTTGAACAGATTTCTTGCTTCCAGTAAATCAGAATACATAATTTGGGGATAAGAATCGTATGAACCAATGATCCAGACTACTTTACATTTTTCAGAAATCCACAATGTAAAAAAAAAACAACCTTAAGGTAGGTTGTTGTGTAAGGTAAAAGAGGTAGGGAGTTTATTAGATGTTAAGTTAACATTGAGTCAGAGACAGTTTGGCCAGGATGCAGGCTCACCACTCTGCTCTGCTGGCCCCTCCACTGGAGTATCAATGCAGCAGCAGTGGGAACTCTTCCAAAACTGCAATAAGAAAAAAAAAAAAAAAGCTTTTTGCTGCAGAAAGATAGAGTGCTGCAGCAGACCCGACCAAACAGCTGCAGCATCTTGGTGGGGATGTCTATTTACACACACATACATACATACAAGTAGACGAACTATACTGTGTACAGATGCTATGTTCATGTGTTCCTCATCATAATTTAACGGTGCCAGGAAGATGCATCCTCAGCTTTAAAAAGAACATAGGCACCTCTGGGATTACTGCAGCAAGATGTGTGCTGCCCGCAGCAGGAGACAAGGACACACATCTCAGGTGTTATTGTGCAGTAATGACGTCAAGTAAAGAAAAGATAAAAAAACAAAAACTTAGCTGTTTGAAGGGAATAATTTAAGAACCATCTTAAAACTGTTATCTTTTTTATTCCTTTTGAACTGATCACTACAAGTCACGTTAGTACATGAGAAAAAGAAATGGCAAAATACTTTTTTTTACATGCTTTCATTTACCCCCAATATTTCCACTCCAAGTTCTGTTCAAATAATAATTAAGAAGTACTTTTAGCTTTTTGACGAGCTTGTGCACTCTATGGAACTACAATAGTGCCCTTAGAAAAATTAAAAGCCAGAAGCCAGATATGAAAAACTAAATAATTAGAAATTAGAAATACTAGAAAATGATTTTTTTCCAACACCAAATCTTTTATATTTTAGTGTAAATGACGTTTTTTTTTTTTTTTGCCCTTCGGTGATTCCATAATTTATATTGCAAGATGAGGTCATCCACGACTTACCCCTCAGAGAGACATAAAGGCACCCTTATGACAAAATTTAATCGGTGGAGTGATTTATGACCCTAATCATTAATTGCTTTTAATTTCCGGTGACCGAATGTGTAAATAAACATTCCATCCCCCAAATCCAACCCTGCACAACATGCCATCTGTGTGTGTGTGTGTGGGGGGGGGGGGGGGGGAAAGGGGAGTAAAAGCCCATCAGGATGATCAGGACATTTGCTCACCAACTTTGTGAGACTTTGTTTTGGTAAACTCCTTCCAATCTCTAAGAAGGTCTGGAAACTACAATTAAAACGCCAACGCAGGATGATTCTCATGACCTCTGGGGAAGAGTAGATGGCAGTAGTGCTCAGTGTACCTGTGTGTAGGGGTGTGTGCGTGCGTGTTTCTTTAATCAAACGCTGCTAAAATACACAATTGACATTTCAGGGCTTTAATGAAATAACATTCACCTTATCAATACATACAAAAATATAAAATATAACATTCCCTTATGCAACATCACTGCTCTGGTAAAAACCACAACATGTCATTCAGCTGTAAAGCTAATTCAATGTAACTTTATTGAGAAATTTTGTTATCTTTTTTTAAATCAACATACAAAAACAAAACAAAACATTTACATCAGTCATCTAAGAATGAGAATCTAAGAATATTAAATGTTTGGTGTTGCAGCAGAAATAGAGCAACACTGTTAAGGATTTGCTAGCATGGAGTCAAACTGAAAAGGCGATGTCCTTAAAAAATTTATAATAAAACCTAATTTATGCTGGAATACAATTCGTGTCCATGCAAAATTCTGGTACAGGACATCTAGTCAAATTAGCACAAACAATTGTATGACACTGCTCTTATAGAATAGAGAACAAACACAATACAAATATCAAACAAGATCATTAGTAAAAGAAAAAAAACCCCCAAAAACTTAAACACTTTTCTAAACGTTAGAATAATAGTGTACTGTATATTTGAAAGAAAAAAAAAGGATGGGAGTTCTGTTGCTCTTGAAGAAGTCTGCAATAGAAATGCACCAATCAAAGTTTTGCCTTGTCTGATTTGATCTAAAATTTTTGCTGCTTCTAAATCTTTTGAATTTTTTTCAATTGTGATGAAAGTATTTAAAATATTTTTCAAACTCAGTAGTCTGTAAATAAAATCTGGGGTGTAGGATGTTTTACACCATCAACTTAAGGAGACAGCCAGCGTTTTTGAAAACAACAAAATTATTATAGATTTGACATCCTAGTTCAGCAATTAGCATAATCATCATTAGTAACAGTAAACAACAGTCAGTGTGTTTAAAATGATGATCCTTAACAAACCACAAACAACTGTGGTATAAACTACACTCCCTCTTAAAAACCTGCCATCGTTCAGCTCAGTGAAACTGAAAATAGCCAAGATTGAGTCTTCTTCCTTTATTAACAACGTCCACACTGAAAAGTGTTGCTACCACGTCATGCTAGCGTGACCTGGTGTTGCTCAAGGAGCTCAAAGAGCATTTACTGTCTGAAAAAGATTTGATATTCCAGTTCCCAAGCAGACAGTGACAAGTCAGAACCTGTCAAGCTGCCGTGTTTGTTTGGTCATTGATGCTTGGTTCACAAAACGTTGGAGGAGGATGTAGTTTAAAAGAAGCACAATTCACACAGGCTTTATTACATCCCATATTTGTGCTTGAGGCAGGTGGCACCAGCTGCTGAAGTAAAGCTGGCTCACCAAAACTAAGTGTTTCCACAGGAAAAAAAAAAACAGAAAAGAAAAACATTTAAGAAGACAGTATCTCTGGTTCTGTTTTACGCTTTTTCAATGCTTCTTCAAAGATGGCTTAAAATACCATCAGTGAATTGTGCAACACAAATATTTCAATTTCCTCTACCAAAATAGGAACTTATCTAATCCTCATCATCATTATCACCACCAAGATCGTCATCGTCGTCGTCATCATCCTCATCCCCAAGACCTTCTTCCTCCTCATCATCCCCGCTGCGTGGCTCAGACTCCTAATCGTCTGAATTGACAGCTTCCTTCTTTGTTTCCAGAGCTGTCAGGTGGACTGCCTCTGCAGGTGAACTGGTGTAACCGCACGGCCAAACACATTCAGTCGTAGATAAAAAACAAACAAACAAAAAAAAAACACAAGCAACTGGTGAGACGGGACGATCAGTGCACAGTGGATCATGTGGTAAATGAACACATGGGATACAGTATGTTCCCCCTCAGAAAGGATATCCATCACCAACGTAACAGAAAAGAAGAGATACCAAAAGTGGTTACCTTGAGGCTAGGCTAGCCCAGAGAAGAAATGCAGCCCTGGACAAAGATCACCTGTTCATTGCTCCCATGAGTGTGGATTTGGTAAATGGCTCACCTCAACTCAAAGATTGGAATGCATTGTGGAGCAAAGGCCATCAGCACACCGGCCTCATGCAGTAATGTCCTTAGCGCATGAGGATAAAGTCGTTAGCCTCATGCGCTAAGGGTAGTAGCGCAAAAAAAAAGAAAAGGAATTTGCCCCCAAAAACTAAGAAAAACTTTTAAATGTTTTAAATCAAAAGAAACTTTTTGTGAAGTAGATAAAAATGTCCAGATTTTTCATTTAAGCAACATAATACGCAGCACATTATATCTCCAACACTACAGTGGTCTCAGGAACCTGAATTAATATCCGAAAGCTGGCACTAGAGGAGCAAACATGACAGAAAAAAGGCCTTTCATTCATTTCTTTCAGAAAAAGTAACCCAAGCAGTCACACTGACTCCATAGCAGTCCCGAGAAGAGGAGGCTGACAAGAGCTGTGGGTCTCTGGGGCCTCACCACACAGTTGGATCTTTTCTGTACTCCCCTAGGCGCATCTCGATGTCCTTTTTGTTATTATTCTTCCTGTACATCTTCACAGCAATGAAGATACCAAGAAAGACCAGGATGACGGCGCAGGAGCCTCCGACAATGGCCGCCAGGAGGCTGATCTCAGAGAGAGTTTCTAGAAGCAAAACCACAGAGAATCACTTACGAGGCCTTAAGTCACAGTGCCTTGCAAAAGCATTCATAGCACTTTAAGAATTTGTCACATTACAACTACTAACCTAAAGGTATTTTGTTGAGATTTTTTTTTGTCATAGACTAAGGGAGGCCAACTTCAATCCTTGAGAGCCAGTTTCCTGGATGTTTTAGCCATTACCCTGCTTTGACACAACTTGATTAAATGCATGATTCTTTACTAGGCAGCTGCAGAACTTCTTGTAACATTGAGCGGGGGAAATACCCATTAACTTGTGTTGAAGCAGGGACACAACTAGAACATACAGGAAACATGAGCTGGACTGGAGTTGGTCACAAGTGTAGCAGATGCAACACAAATCAATAAATAAGTGTGAAGCAGAAAGAAAAGAGTCATCAAGATGCGTGCATAGTACGGCTTCACCTTTGTTGACGACTCTTAGGATGGTTTCTCCAGTACTGCCGTGGGCATCTGGAGGATTGACCACCTGACAGATGTAGGTGCCGTTAAACGTAGGGAGAACATCATTCAAGGTGATTGAGGCGTCTTTTCTCATTATGTCTCCAGACCACTTCACATGCCCTTTGAATATCCCTTTTTCGGGAGGATATGGATCTTCCTGATAGTAAAACATCTGGCAAAGACACACAAATGGTTTAAAAAAAGGGCAAGAATACAAAAAGAAAAAAACAAGTAATACTAAAAGTAAAACTACGTAATTTTGATACAGTGAACACATATATTTAAACCCCTAAGAGAGTCTTAATGACGTGGTTCCAATGACAAGTTGCCTTATAGAGAAGAAAACGTTTATGAAACATTACGTCAATCAAAAACAGAGGGCTTAGTTTGCACAGTGAAGAACTGGAAAGCATATTTATTTGTTGCTGAAAAGCAGCAGCTTTCCTTGTATTTGACTAAAGAGTGCATATTTAGAAAAAGGACTAGAACTCTTCATAATGAACTAGAGGTGCACAACTATATTTAATGCAGGTTTATTCCACATATTTGTCAAAGATTTAAGAAAAAAAGTCACATTTCCTCTCAAGAATGTGAGATGATGTGACAACGTGGGACTGTTTCTCTACCAAAGGCCCTTTGAACTTTGCTAAACCTGAAAGTAAGCAATCATTCTGTCTTTCAGATTAAGAAACAAAACATTTTCACTTGGTTACAAGAAATTACATGACTAAGCACAAAGGTTGAGCCTTTAAAAACTTTTCCATGTAATGTGTAACAACATGAAACTATGGTGTTTTTCATACTGTCCTGTTCTGTATTTTACAACCCTGATCGTTAATAATGTCAGAATAAGGTTTACTGGTCTCGATGTCAGTAAAATCAACTTTTTGGGGAAAGAAAGAGAAGCTTACTACTTACACGTTCAGTACTTTTTGAAGTGATGGACCGGAAGTCCCATGATACTGTAACTGTCTGAAGCGACACAGGTTGCGTGGAGCTGAATGTACACTTGAGCTTCACACTCGTTCCATTGACCGCTTCCACTTCGCTTGTGGTGAAAACTTCTATTCCCCAAACATGCTGCACCCCTAAAAAAAGACATCAAAAAGTTAGAAGATTCTGTAAATTATTCATCATAACATTGCGGTCTGAAATAATGAAAAAGGTTTCATATTGATTAGCATCTGTGTGCAAGCTACCATAAGTCCAATGCAGAGATAAGCACCTGTAATGACTTAGCAACAATAGTTTAGATTTCAAGCAGGATGCCAATGAAAATTATGCAACTAACAATTAAAGGGGAAAGAGTTAAAATAGGCAATTCCAGACTTACGGGAGTGAAAAAAAGTTCAGATGAGGGATTTTTCGTTTTTGTCCCAGATATGCATGAAAGTCATTTAGATACAGAAATTTGCTGACCCTGAGCCACAATTCAACATGTCACTAAAAGGTAATTTTTCTTTTTCCACTGTTGCTCCATGCATGATCATTATCAAAGATTCCTCCAAAAGCAATGACACAATTCCAGCAAGTGTCACTATATCCTCGTCAAGGTGGAGTAAATTACGCCAATCAGTGACTCAATGTAATATGCTTGGTTTGGTTAGATAGAAAACTTTTAACCAATTTGTAATTTAATTGAAACTGACCGCACTGTTTGATGTCTAGGATAAATTTGGCATACAGATACTTGACTTGTAGGATTAGATAGACTTTATTTTGTAAAGTGTGTTGACATAGCATGTGTTGGTTCTTTACTCTACATGAATAAGGTGAACTGAACTGAATTAATACCAGTAGCATGTATATTCATGAAAACTCAATAGATTTGGACTGCAGTAGCGTGTCATAACAAATGACACGCTACTTTCCATTGGCGTTACATGGCCTACATTAGTATTGTTATTTTGTCTGATTTAATTCACTCACTAAATGCTCTCAGGATGCTGCATCATCCGTTTTTTTCCCCTGAAACAACAACAAATATATATATTTTTTCTCAACAGGGGTTTCTACAAATACACGTCTAGATACATTCAACTACGGTCAGCTGAATATTTTAGCATGGCGCAGTTTGCTGAAGTGCTAAGCTAAAGGTACTATGTTTAATCTCAATTTTGATATGACTTGTTGATAATTTGGCTTGTAACATATTTCAGAGCACTTCCATGTGGGTCCGGATAAAAGCTCTAACATTTGGAATCAAATCAGGACATCCTTAATTGAAACTGCCAATAAAATAAGATACTATTGTGAATTAAATGGTAGAAGAAGTAAACAGATTTTTTTTTTCATGATGCAAAAAGCTAAAGCTGATGGATGACATACGCTTGAGATTTTTGAAAGGATGGAGACAAATGTTGAAGGAGTGGGTCTTTAAAACATGGAGACTACCAAGAGACAGCAGACAGACAGTGGTCTGGCAGCAGATTAGAAAAGCAAAGTAACTACGCTATCGTTATTGTAGGAGACAGTTCAGAAGATATGACTTGACATTCTCAGCTTGAAACGACTTAAGATGAGAGTGTATGAAAAATGCTAATTTAAAAAAATACCACCATGAGATATCACCATTTTTTAAAATGTTGTTTAACAGCTTTTGTCAGATGAAGACCTTTATATATTTTTTTATGAAATGGTAAGCCATTTGTAAGGAAGCCTTACCAGATGGAATTTTTCCATAACCGCAAACACAAGAATTTACAGAACATTTATAAATTCTACCTTTTTATCTACTTTATGCGTTTCATTTTTTTATTATGAATATCACGAAACTATTATTCCTTGGTTCCATTTTATGGCAATTCTGGTAATTTCAATTCCTGTGGTGTAGCAGCAGAGATTTGTTACAAAACAAACACTGTGTTAGTCTCATGGAAAAGCAACTACATTGAATAAATGTATAACATCTTGCTTAGCAAAGCAGAAATAAATGAATTTGACGAATAAGCAGAATCAGAAATAGAAATAAAAATTATAAAAGCATTCACCGAAGTCAGTGAAACATTTGATTAAAACAAAGTGACCTCTGCGTCCAAGACTTTAAAGTGCTATAACGCTGACAAGCGAGTGCAGTAGATTTTTAGATTTTTAAAACTACAGACTTCAAACCCTACAGCAGGTCTTACTACTGGGTTAGAGATACATCTTTTTAGAAAATAAATTCAATCATAAAGAAAAATAAAACACTAAATGTATCCAGTCGGCTGCAGAAACTCATTCCTGCAGAGATTCGTCTGCAAGTCCCAATCATACGACTTGACAAAAAACAGATAATCAAAGGCTTCTTTTGTTTAAAAAGAAGCCACTTTTATTCTTTTAAAGGCTAAAACTACCCGCACGCAGATTTCTCTAAAGGAACTAAGATTTTGCAGCACAATTTTAGCCACAGCTGAAGATAGTTACACTCCATTATTAAAGCACAAAACCCATCATTCTCCCAACACGAGAGAATAATGCAGACAAGTGTCTTCTTGTCTGCTGGTTTCCATAACTTCCCTTTTTCATTTTCACTAACATCATTTGATCAAAATTATCCCACAACATAAAATAATATCTGAATGGAATGCGCTCTAATGTGGCCTTTAGGTAGGGCAGCAATTTTAAAACAAATAAAAATTAGCAGCTGAAAAAAAAAATCATACAGCAATAATTTCTCACAATGAATTACTTTATTAAAAATAGAACATAGAAAGTAAAGAAAGATCAAGAAGAATCAGAACATCGTGCAGCATCAAGAAAACAACAAATCCAAACTTCAAAGATGGCTGAGAGTCGCACTAACGTAAGCATTCCTTTCATTTAGAGGACGACCTTCCAATTAAAATCACACTCAGATGCAAATTTTCACATGAGTGAAAAATCTACAGCTCAGTTATAAACTTTTAAGATCAAAAAAAGTTTCTTCAACCTGATTAGTTTTTCTTTTTTTATGCCAGTGATGGAGGTTCTCATGGCTCAAACATGCAGCAACAGTGTGGATTTCTGACCAATACACCCACTGAAAACAAATGCATGCATACTGTATAATGTTAGTTATTACAGGTTTAATACCCACCTACACTCCAAGCTGAGGTCAACATTGGAGAACTGTGTTAAGTCACTAAACAAAGTTTTGGTTATCTGAAGATACCAGAAGCAGCTTGCTCGATAAAAACAAGGACAACCCTAGCTGTGCGAGTAGCACGTTCAGGTTCATGACCGTTGCAATGTTTTAATCCACACTGCACAAGTATTACTTGTTTGGAGTGGCTGGCTCTACGCTTTGCAAAAAAAAAAACCACACTGCAGTAGTGTTACCTACACTTGTAAATCTTCATTTAAACAGACCAAAGTGGAGACGTTTAGCTCTAAAACTCACAGCCAGCATGGTGGCGAAGAGACGATGTTTGTTCTTGTTATTTCAACCACAGGGGACCCTGCAGTCACTGACGGAGAAGATAAGGTGTTCTAGACTCAAACGTGAAGTGTGATATCTAACACAAGCAATGGTGAGTCACCTTTATAAAGGGTTTAAAAGGACGGGTAAAATTTCCAGTGCTGCCGTTTCTCATCTTAATAAAATACAAGAGAAAGAGTTTAAATGTTCAAAGCTTTCTTTTGCTTGGAGCATAAAGTAACATATTAGTGCCTTCTGGCTCCTGCCGCTGAGCATTGCCAAACAGCTGGCTGAGAGAGGGACATGCTTTTCAGTTGCTTGCACCAAAGATCTATTGCCCCCAACTGGGTCAGCTAATAAAACAAAGATCAAAGTGAATATGCAACTGGTTGTGAACCTAAAGAAGTCTCACACTCACAGTTTACCTTATTTAATATTTGATGAATATCATAGGATTTTATTTTTGCCCTGGCAGGTTAAACAATCAAATAAAATCAGAAGAAAGCAGCACTAAAAGTATGACTTCATGCACGTCTCTCTTTAAATTATGCCATAGCACTGGCTTTAAGACAAGAAAGTCTTATCAACATTTTATGACATGTTTGTATACAGAAACTTTTCCTATTTACTGAATATAAGATCACATGGAGGACAAAGTTCTTGACTGCTCAAAATGACTCTGAATTAGCTGAAATTTGAACATTACACACGTAAATATGATCTTTTAGAACATGATTAAACGCGTTTTCCACAGGTTTTGAAAGGATTTTGAAACCCGGTGTAATAAATAAATACAATTGCAAAGAACGTGTGTTGTGCATTTTCAATGGGAGTCAATTATATAAACACATTCTGAAGTCACATTCAATGCTCTATTCAGTTTAATCTTATTTTCATGCCACTTGCACAAACACTGACGCATTTATGCCAATAAACAAATTTAACAAATAAAAATAGGCCCAGAGGAGGAGCTGGTCTAAAGGTTAGCGATTCAAATGATAATGAAACGTCGGTACAGATTTCCAAACAGCCTTTTCCCCTTTCAAAATTACAACTTAAATCTATGAAACTCGTAAACACTGTTATTAATAACTGGGTATTCAGTTATTGAAGCACATTGGAACATAAAGCGAGCGTTCCTTTGACGTGGGGAAATAAAACCACAGCGAACAATGTCCAGGAAGTGGCACAAACTCACCTGCTATCACGAATCCTCCCAGGAAAACAAGAAACCATAACCGATCCATGAGATAAAGTATGTATGTTCCCTCAGACCCTGCTGTAATATTCCTTTAGCGGAGGTATACTGAAAGAAGACATGTATTCTAACGACCTCTCTCCACAGACTACCTCTCTGTTAACTCAAATCACAAGGGAAAAAAGCGATTCATGCGCACAAAGAGCACACACCTGAGGGGCGTAACCTGTTGCGTAAGCACGCCCACACAAACTGCCACCTTTAGAAACAACCCAAGTCTAATAAACGTTTGACTTGGCAACGTTTATTAGTTGCTGAGAAATTCAAACTAAGAATTTAGTTTGAGAAATTCAAACTGAGAAATTCAAATAATTTTTTTGATTTATAATTATATTATAATAATTCATAAGGGAACGGCAACGTATGCCATCTAGTGGTCACTAGTGGTACCAAAAATAAACTTTAAAGCCAAGCCAGGAGTCAACAGAGGGACTGGGCTGTGTTGGGATGAGATTATTATTCAAGCAGTGTATTAACAACTAATACGACGTTTGTTTGACGTTAAATATTGGCTTGTTTGAGGAAAATGTGGAAATATGATGCTAATCCAGATGTGTCTAATGATTCATCAGGTATTTTAGCTCCGCTATCCCTTTGACAATATTCAGACTCGTTGCAGGTTTTCATATAAAGTCAAGGTAAAACCACAAACCTCTCTGATTAATCCTTTCCAGAACTTGGCACGTCCAAGTTTAGGATTTAGTAGAGAAATGATACGTAACATCCAAAGCTTATGGCATTGTTTTATAACCCAATCCTTCTTGAAGCTTCTCCACTACTTTAATCCAGCCCTGTTTGTTGGGCTGTTTGGTCTGCCTGATGCGGTTTGCCTACTAATAACTCTAACAAACAGGTTTTCACACAACAGCTGCGTTCATAATTAGGAAAGGGACTATTGATTAATCAGACAACAGTCCATGTGAGCATCTTGCGGCAGCGGATGTTATTATCTCAGATGGATAGAAACTCCTTCCCGTGATCTTTCCAGCTGCCTTTACCACCCGATGGTTGTTTAAGTCCCAGCAGAGCCACCTTGTGGACTTACTGAAGAACTGCCGCCACTGAATTGGATGCACATTGATTTCTCCTGGACACATTCTGGTGAGGGGGTCACACGTTGATGCTGATGGTTTTCTTAATGGCATGGACTGATGAGAAAAATTCTCCTTTGGGATTTTCTGATGGAGAGGAGAAATAGTGTATAGAAGCGCAAATGGCAGGGAGGCATGTCAACGGGAAACCAGATTCGACACTAGTGATGTGTCGGTCGCTAACGATCCGGCTCTAAGAGCCGGCTCTTTGAAGTGAACGATTGGAACCGGCTCCACAATGGGAGCCGTTTTAGGATCCTATTTGGGAGCCGGGTTTTTTTCTACAGTATATCGCTGTCTCTCCGCCTCCCCGTCGTTGTGCTTGTGCTCTGCAAGTGCCAGAGCCGATCATTTTTCCCCACATCGTATTTTTTTTGTCCTGCGGTGCCTCGCTGTCTCTCCCCCCCACCCCCTTCTCCCTCTCCTTGCGCGTTTTGCTCTCCTGCCAGTGCCAGAGCAGAGAGTTTTTTCCCCCTCGGTCGGTCCACTGCCCTCATGTCAAGCGTGTGCTCCACACATCTGAACAATCACACATAACACTGAATATTATTTGATATTTGTATTGTGGCACCTTTTCTGTTATGAAGCTGCTTTGATACTTTTTCGTATTGTGGTGGGTGTTTGTATTTTTATTTAACTGTTTTATTTATTTTAAGTTATTTTTGTGGAAGTGGTGCTATTTTGTGATCATTTAATTGGTTATAATAAAAGGTTTATTTATAAAGCATTGTTATGCGGCATTTTTACTCATCATAAGTGCTTAACAATGTCAATAATGAAACAAAATATTATAAAATTAGGTTTAAGCTATTAATTAATTAATAATGTCAAATATATATATGGGGAGCCGTTTGGGAGCCGAAAGAGCCGGATCTCCACAGTAAGAAGAGCCATTAGAGCCGCATCTCGAAAAGGAGCCGAAAATCCCATCACTGTTCGACACTACACAGCCGGAGTTCTCCAGACACGGCATAGTTTACCTTATTGACACACCCACTGTTTGCCAGTTTAATCACTAGCTAACCTCTCTAACCGGTAGCAACAGCACAGAGCTCGAGTTAAGCCGTGGCTGAAGAACTACGGGTCTGACAGGAGCGGTATCACACCCTGTCAGCGTCAGGTGGTGCTTCGGATACATTTTACCGTGATTTTTTTTTTTACATGTTCTGTTTAATGGCGTGTCTGTCACGCTGTCGTGTGTCATTAGCTTCGTAGCAGCTAACACGCTAACGTCAGATAAACCGCAACCCAACAGAGTTAATGCGATCTACTGTGTGATCTCTAAATACCCGCCTACATCCGTATCATTATGCTAGTCTGGCTGCTCCGCTGCTGAGAGCTGCAGCGTCATGCTAATGTTTACTGGAGCTGTTTAATCAAACTGAACCCACAATCAAGACAGTCATCTTATCTTCCAGCGTTAACCACGGACTGGTGTAGAGTTTAACCTATTAACCAGCGGCGGGGTCTCCTCCTGCATGATGAGTGGTGGTGATCTGAACCCAGCTGCAGTGCCTCTGCCAGTCGAGGATCGACAGGGTGATGGACGGTGGATGTCACAGGTATGTTCTGCACTCATAATTGTGCGCTAAATGCTTTACGGCGTGGTGTTAAACGTGTTCATGTGTTTATGCTCAAATGATCGTAAGATGGCAATTAATCTGTCCTGTGATCCTGTAAATCCTGAAGAGTCTGCTTTTCCAGGGTTAAGGCTTGTGTGTTTTCAGTGCAACAGTCAATCTAGCTTGTTTAGTGGCGCCTTCTGGCAGGTCTTTGCGAGGTTAATCCTCTGAAGCTTGCACAACTAAGACAACCTGCTTTGCTTCAAGCCCTCGATCAGACGGCCAACCTGACGGGTCCTGGCTGTGATCAGCTTGTAGGATTTGTTCTAACTCGGATAGATCACTCTCATCTCCCTGCTGCTCTGATTGACAAAAAGTGATGTCACAGGATGCTTATCCTCAACTTCAGTAATAGTGCCTGTCAAAATTATTTGTATCACTTACACTGTATTTTCGCAGTGTTAGTTTTCTGCCCCAGATGTTTTGGTTTTTTTGCATGAAGGGTTAAAAAGCTCAATTTTTGCTTTATCTAAGCAGAACACCATTTTCCACATGTTTGCTGTGCCTCCTACATAACTTGTGCCAAACTTAACATCTTTCTTCCATAAAGGCAGGCCTGCATAATGTCAAGAAAACTGAACAGTGTAGTGTAATTGCTACACTGTGTATAGTGAATACTGCGAAAGGTATATCGATTACGATTCACCCATCTCTTCCTTCATCACAGTATCCTACCACACATCAATACCCAGATAGAACAGTGTAGACATGCCGTTTTGGGAAACACTTTACATTTTTGTGTGAACAGATTTTGATGCCATTTCATAATCTAAACTTCTTCACAACTTGTGTGTTCCTTGGTGTTCGTGGTCAATGCTGGATTGGTTCGCAAAGCAACCAATCCAGGAGCGGCATTCAGTTTTCTTGCCAGTGATTGGTTGTAAATCCAAAAGCGTGAGACAAGGAAAACCATATATCTTAGCTTCTGCACTAATGCCAAGAAGATTTCCACTGTGCATACTAATGCATATTGTGGTCTATATATTGTGTGAATTATTAAAATAGTCGGTCATAAGTGCTTTTTGAAAGGGTCTGAAGTATTCATGGATTAAAGCTAATCGGGAGCGCCTGCTCTCCCTAAAACCTATGAACACCGGGGAAATACTTTATAATAAAATTGAGTACACACAGCTGATTTCTGAAAGCCTGCTTGCTATTTTTTATTTAGAGGTGTCAGAGTAAAGGGAGTTAAATAAAAATGTACTCCAAAGAAATAAACTTAGACAGTTTCAAGGTATAGAAGCAATATGAAGGCTTTTGAAAAGCATTGTACATAACATGAAGAATTTGGATGTGGTCTGTCACATCTATGCCAGCAGTAACCACCCTGTGTGTGTGTTCAGCATACAAGATTTGTGCAGGAGTGCAAAGATGGCGAACCAGAGGTTCTTTTTGTAGGGGACTCAATGGTGCAACTAATGGAGCAGTATGAGGTGAGGCAAACTGTGTGCATTGTTTTCATTGGATATTTGATCTACTTAGCAGTTTTGCTAAACATACACATTCTGCCAAATTAACATATTTCCAAAATTTGGATCTGTGGTAAGAGTCGCTCAAAAGTGCTTTCCTTCATGTTACTTATATTTTATCATCACACTGTTCTGTCATATATGATTGCTGCAGTAAAGTTAAGCCATTTGTCTTTCATTAAATTAATAGGAAGCAGCATGTTGTGCAGAGACTGTTTGTGCTACCAATGTGATAAAATGACTGACAGACATGTTTTTGTTTTATTTTTATTTTCTCGCAGTAATTTCATGTAAAATTGAGATTTGTTTTGCTCCCTAGATCTGGAAGGAGATGTTCTCTCCTCTTCATGCACTTAATTTTGGTCTAGCCGGTGACACCACCTGTAATGTGCTGTGGAGGCTGCAGAACGGCGAGCTAGAGAACATCCGCCCAAAGGTGGGAAAGCAAAACTAAAGCTCATTGGGCTTTTATACTGGTATTCAAGAAACCCCCTGAAGAGACTGTTCTCGGTTGTTCTATCAAGTGTGTTGCCTGATTTCTTTTGTGGAAAGTAATAAACTGACTCTCTGTGCTCTTGCTAAGGTGGTGGTTTTGTGGGTGGGAACCAACAATCACGACCACACAGCAGAGCAGGTTGCAGGAGGAATTGTTGCCATCGCACAACTACTCACTAACCGCCTTCCCAAAGCTAAGATTGTTGTCCTGGTGAGTTTATAAGTTAATGTGGATGCTCTTAGTTTATTTATAAACTTGTTACCGCTCTTGATAGGCTAGCTAACTGTAGTGATTTATTCCTAAGTCTCTGCTCTTGATGAAATTACACAAAACTCTTAGTATTTTTCATGGAAGCGACTATAGTAAAAAAGTGTTCATACTTCCATTGCTTCCAAAAGAACAAAGACAAAGTCTCCACAAAGTTTAATTAGTATATTTTTTCGATGTGCTGAACTGTAACAAGGAAACTGAAAAGCGACAAGGCCAAAATTGTTAGACCACGTGTTCTTTCTTCACTTCTAAAACAAATGTGACCATTCAATTTGCTTTAAAACAACACCTAAACATTCATTTAACCTTCACAACCACCCCTGATTAATCAGTCAGCATTGAACTGTACATAAGAGACTCTGGTCAGCAGAGGGCCAATGGTACTTGAACTACTCTCATGTTTGTTCAAAAAAAAAAAAAAAAAAAGATATGCACCAAAGAAAGAGCCTAGATCGTTATAGTGAGGGTGAAGGCCATTTCCAAACATTTCTTGGTGACTACAACGATGCATTATTGCAAAGCACCAGGTTACAAAATCTCCTGTAAACAAACCCAGGCGTGCCTATAAGTATAATATTTTAAAAACTTAGAATAGAAAAATTATTAGACGTTAACAAGGATCCCTGTGTCTTTGCCGACATGTTTGTTGCTCAGCTGGTCTTTATTGGAGTTATTATTCGTCAAGGAAGATACTGTAGGTCTGAGAGATTTTCCTCTCTTTCTACCAAAAACTGGATGGCAAAAGTTTCGAGTCTGGTACTTTGGTTTCAACCAGCCCCTTTTTGTGAAGGACAGTTTTGTTTACAGAGACTTCAGTATTCATTTTATTTGTTGTTTTTATTTATTTATTTTGGATATTTAAAAGGTCTTTTAGTTCCAGTGTTAAGTGTTTGTTAGAAATTAAAGTTAATTGATTATCGAGAAACTGTACTTAAATTTGTCATGAAAAAATTACTTTAGCAAGAGACTGGATGAGAAGATTACCATTGCATTACTTGAGAATGGGCTCAGAAACACAAATTTATCGTTTACCGCAATAATTTCTGGGACAATTTATTGTCCATCAGAATTTATCGTGACAGGCATGATGGACAGCAGCTGTTTCTTCCCTATGGTTATTGCTGTTGTCTTTCCAACTTGGCAAACACAATTATCTTTACACGAAGTCCATTATTTCACAGTGTCCCTGCTTATATAGACATGGTCACACTTGATGATGATCACTTAATCAAATACATTTTACTGAAGCGCCTCAAGTAGTGACTGTGTGGAACCTGTTGTGTGTTTTTGTACACATGGGTTGGAAATGTATTTAGAATCTGGATAAAAACTCGGTGGTTTTATTATATCCTGAAAAGCCAAACCCTAAATTACAGGAGGAGTTTTCCTGACGACTTCGTGGATATTCCAACCCCCTCTGGTATCTGGTAATGTCAAAAATTCAAGCTGTGCTTACAAGCAGCAACTGCTGCAGACTAAAAATAGGATTCATCTTTTAGAAGTAAGAATGAATGTCAGATTTGAGAAATGTAGAACAGCATTTGACACCTGTGAATGCACAGGTTTGAACGACTTGACGGAAGTCCTCTAAGTTTGACATGTCTTTGTGCCGTTGAGGGTTTGTTACCCCGCGGAGAGCAGCCCAACCCGCTGAGGGAGAAGAATGCCACAGTCAACAGGCTCCTGCGCTCCTGGCTGCCACGGCTGGGCCAGGCTCTGTTCTTGGACGTGAGCAACGAATTTCTCCACTCCGATGGGTCCATCAGCTCCCAGGACATGTTTGACTACCTCCACCTGACTCCAACAGGTTACAACACCCTTGCCAAGCCTCTCAGCGACCTGCTGCTTCAGATACTGGAGGAGACGCCCGAGGAGAGAAGGGCGTCGCTGGTTTAAGGGCTGTGAGTCCACCAGGAGAAATGTCTGACTTGGAGTAGGAGAAGGGGATCTAGAGCTGGGAGTGGAGGAAGACGCTATGCCTGACATAGACACTGATTGCATTAGGAAACTGTAAGTTCAATTCACTGCAGATGCAGATGGAAAAAAAAAAACATTGTACAATGTCTGACATTGAGCCGTAGTTCTGAATATAAATATAAATCTGGAAAAATGAAGAAAAAAATCTTTTTTAAATTTTCATTACCTCACCTTTGACTGTTTTGATGAGCAAACTAAGCGATCTGAAGTAAAGCCATCCAGTCACTTGGAAAGCCGCAGACCTCCTTTCTGGTTTACGTTCTATTGTAAACTTCTTGGTGTCTAAAAATGGATCAAAAACATTACTAACCCGTACAGTTGCAATATAAATCGTATGTATATATTTGAAACTGTGGTATATGTATAGTTCTGAATCTGTTAAATGGAGACAATCCACATGAAATTAAAGCAAAGCACCAATTTCTTTGCCTTTTAAAGCTCACAGTAGTTGTGTGTTTTATCATTTAACTCTGGAGAAAGAAGTGTTCAAACGCAGAACTAGCAATCCAAAACTAAATCACACTGATACCAACGATGAGTGTTTGTAAACTCCTGTAAAGAATTGGAAAAAGCTGCATTTGGACATTCATCAGAATGTCTCACTGTTTTACTCATGGTCAAACGGGATGCTAGCGCAGCAGCATGTGTGCTGAAGTGAACTTCGACTGTGTCGTTAGAAATTAAACACACACAGCCAACCAGCATCCTGCAAACTCCCATATTAGTGACACGGTGGCATTCAGTCTTCCAAACACCATCTGTGAAATGTGAAGCTTCTTTCCCATCCAGCACAGTGATTTACATCGTATTCACAAAGTTAAATAGTAATTTAACATCTTTGTAAGTGCATTTAAAATCAGTATGGGCACAGATTTAAATGTACTGCTTGCTCTTACAAAGATAAAGAAAAGTATGCATGTAGTCGTTGCTACTGTTGTTTTTCTCCTGTTGTGTTTCTTCCTCCTGTGTGCAGTTTGTTTGACATATAGACATGTGCCGGTTCATTTTTTTTAGTTCCACAGCACACAAATAAGAAGGGGAAAAAAAGGAAAGAAAATAGTTATTATCTACACAAAATTACCTATTATTACAATTATATTACAACATTTTTGTTGTTCTGATGCATAAACAGATCAGATCAAAAATACATTTTGTTGTATTTTTCAGAATGCTATATCTTTTCACTTTTCTGCTCTTTGAAGAGTAAATTAAGAATAATAAACTGATATTGGGTGCTTAGTGTGGCTATCTACTCCACTATAGCCTCCAGTCAGCTGCTCAGTGTTCTTAGTGCAAACGCTTCCCAAATTAGTTTTTTTTCCCCTAATGGTTGAATAAGTCTTTCAGCCAGCTGACCAGCAGTGGGACAAGCTTGTACCACAATATAGATAAAAAATTCTCTGGAGCCTCTTTAAAGAGACTTTCAACCACAGGATTGATATGATGGAATTAGTCATTTTGATAGGTTTTTAAAATCCTAGTGCACCTAGACTTTTTTTATGTGGCCCATGTCTTGTTTGTTTCAACATATTTTACTAATACACACAAATATTTGTCTATCTCTGTTTTTTTTTCCCCCAGTCAGATTTATTCATTATTGATTTATTTGTTCCTGACCCACATGTAAATGACTTCCTGTGACCTGTTCATTGTGTTTTTGCTAACAAGTGTTTTTTAGGTAAAAGGTTGAACTATATTCGATAAGATCACTCTAAATGCTAAAAGCAATCACCAGTAAAAAAAACATACAGAATAATTTGTCTGTGAGCTAATGCTGCAGCCCCTGTTGCACTTTGAGTTGTCCGGCATTACTGCTGTTTTATGCACTTGCACGTGTGTGTGTTGCATGTAAATAGTCGGCGTGTGTGTGTGTGTGTCTTAAGTATGTACACCGAGTCTGGTGCTGGTTTGTGTGTGTAGAAAGGAGCCTTGTTGTGTTTAAGGGATCGTCAGATTGTGGGATATTTGCTCTGTTATGGCTTGTCATGTTCCTGAATTAAAACATTCCAGTAAAGAGGAATCCAACCTTGGGCTTTCTGCTCCTGATTGGAAAATCATGATATCTCGCATGACTGGGTAATTTGATTCTAATAATAATATTTAAAAAAGAAGGTCCAGGTTTATTGTGCGCAGCGCAGCGTGAATGAGTTACAGTCGCCACCAGAATGAACCGTTTTGTCAGGGAAGCAAATTGGCAGAGACACTAATAAGGCCCTTTGCTTGTTCCTTGTCTCTTCTCTTTTAGTCAGAGAGTTCCTCATTACTGGATTAATTTGCTTTCACCAAGTTTATCTGTCGTACGCTGTAATGATTCTGCAGCACTCGGAGGCGCTGTCGATTCATCTTTAATTGGCCTCATTAAACAGTTAGGCATGCAGGGGCGATCACGATGGCTGCCTCGTTGTAAAACACAGAGATAATAAACCATTTTCCTCATGTTCGATGTGTCTCCCATTAATTGGAAGTGTGACCCGCCGCCTTCCCAGTGGGACGTAGTTTGTCCAGTTTCGAGGGCTCTGGTGCATGACCAGCTAAATCTGTCAACACGCGTGCAAACCTTAACAGCTAGTGCATGCTCTGTTCACAGAAAGATCATGTTTCAGACGGCAGGGAATAATCAGTTAGAGCTTTTGTTGTTTTAGACTTTAAAAAGCCAAATACAGGAAGCCCAATGTCCAAGGTCCCTCAGAGTTAAAACAGACTACAATAAATATTTAAGCATTCCCTTCTGTCTACACATAGGAAATGATAACTTTGTAATCTCAGCAGAAAAGCCTGCCTCGTTGCCAAATAACAAATTTTATGAGGTTTTGGGGAATATTTGCTCAGTTTGAAATGAATTTCCTATCAATATTTGGAAAAAGTTACACTAGCATGATTACAGTTTGGCATTACCTCCCTTTGAAGCAACTTTGATTCTAAAAACTGAAATATATATTTTACTTTTTGTCTTCGGTACTGCAGGCAGATCTGCTTAGGACCTAGAATTACCCACTATAATGCATTCTTAAATGTAATACATGCAAAGTGTATCAGATTTGGGTGCAAAAACATGAAAAAAAACCCCCTGGACTATCTGTGTGTAATGGGTGAACAAACAAATCTGTATATTTGCTCAAACCTTTACACGACTTGTTTAAATGTGTTTGAAAATGTTTGTTTCAAATCAAAAGATGGCTTCTTCAAATTTCCCCCACCTATACACTTCAGGGATGAAAAAAAATTTAATATAATATGAAAGTAAGCAAATTTAGTGTCTTTCCTCAAGCAATAGTATTTGATGGCTCTTATAAGATTTTGCATTAACTCTTGTAAAGTGATTTCTTGATCAAAACTTAAAACCAAAATTTGTCCCACGTCGTAATTCCACAACCTGAATATATAATTTATGAGGAAATAAAAAGAGATTCTTGTCATGATACAAGCCGTTAAAGGAACGAGAATTCATAAAGAGTTTTTGTTTAATGTTTTAGTGTCAGCGAATGATTAACCCTTGAGATCTGAAGGGTTGCTGTGAATTGTCATTACCTACATCAGCCACATGAGGGCTCTCTAGAGCTCCATCTGCGTGACATCAGTTTCACCTGTGATGTAGACGGTGAAACCTCATCACGTTTACCAGCCAACAAAATACGCAAAACCTCTCAAAAATGTGGAAGTTTTGTGATTGAACAAAAGTAGAGATGAATGGTTTTAGGGTTTGAGGAAATTCAGTGACCATTTTGTGAAGACGCCTCTGTGCAGCAGCTCTGCAATACGAGTCTTCTTTCCTGCATTGCTACTGCATTCATCGAAGACTACATGCAGTAATGTAGCCTCATAATGTCACCGAGTAACGTCCAGAAAACCCTTTTCTGCCCCACTATCACAAAAATAAACAGACTGAGTTTGGCCTTTAACTGGAACAGCAAGTTTTTCCAAGCTGATACTAAGTATGACATTTCTAACAACATGCACACCAGCAGGAAGGTCAAACACGGGATGAATTTGTGGAAAAGGACCTCAGACTCGCTGTTAAATATGATCTAGATTCCCAAAGGTCCACAAAAAATACAACTGTTCAGCTAAACTGGATCTTATCTGCGGCTTGGAGTGCAGATAGGCGAGTATAAACGATTGTAGATGAGGACCCAAACTTATTTTAGCACCATGCATACAAAGACTAACAAAGGAAATTAAAACAACTCCAAATGGTCAACAAGTCTCCATAGTAGCCATTATAGTTGTACTGATGCAACCAACGCCATCATTCAGTACATGCAAAAATTTATTATATGGCCAAAATTTACTTCCTGTCCTTCAAACAGATTCCTCAAGTGTCGTTAAATCCTTTAGATTAGCTTGATCACAAGGACGATTTCAGAAGGTATTTCTATTCTGATACATCTGTTGACACTATTTTTATGTTACTCACTAACTTCCCTTTAACATTTTACCCTAGCTGATAGTCTCCCGACTCCAGCCTGTTGAGCTGTTGCTTGGTGACCTTTGATGAACATCCCCATCTGTTGCACATAGTCAAAAAAAGCCCAGAACTCCACTTGCTGTGAGTTAATGGTAATGTGCTCGTTTATGACACTGGTTTGTGGCCTTTAAATATATATTTCCTTTGTTGTGCTTATTTTATTCTCTTGATTTCATTTCCCCTTTTCTTTCTGACTGTAACTCATCAATATTATGACTTGGTGTTGCTATGAAGGCTTGGCCAACTGATTGCAATCTTCCAAATGTTAATTCTTGATTAACTCTTGTACATTTTCCTCAGGAGCAGGTATGACAGACACAGACTGCATGAGAGCAACCAGTAGGAGGCGCTAAAGCAGCAAATAGGACGTTATTCGCTCTCATGCTTCAGCCAGGCAGTCAAGGGTTGAGGCCAGAGATCTGCTGTGATGTGTGACAGTTTTTCCACTACGTCACTCAGAGTCCTAATGTTTTGACTTTACTAAGTGTGGCATTAGTTTCAGTCCAAGAACCACACTGAAATCACCGAGAAACGTCTTTGTATGGAGGTTTTTGCAGAAGTCACATACAGATGGTTTCATATCTTCCCTCCTGCGCACTGTTCTGTAACCTTCCGCTTCTGACATGGATGAAAAACAAATGTTGAAACCACATGAGTTGGATCAATCTGAAACCTTTGAAGGACCTCATCAGAGGGAAGATCTGTCTCCTGTTGGCACAGCAGAAGCGGTGGACTTTAGCAGCTCTGTGCCCAGTAGGTGCTGAAGGGTTGAAAACGTTTTAGCGCGGCCACCTAGTTTCATTTTCCCAGAAAGTTGTAGGATTCAAACTGGAATCTCTAAAGTCAAAAACGTCTCCTCCTTCTCTGACCTAAGGGCCAATTTTATAGCCTCTGACATGCCAGTAAATGGCAGCAGAGTGCATTCCTCTTCAGGCTGACGATGTGTTCCTGTTTTTACACCTTTATTAAAAGCTTTGGCAAAGTGAAAACATCTCAGCAGCACAGATCTGCTGAAAGTTAAAAGTATAAACAAAAGGTAACCAGAAATGTTTTAAACATAACAGATGGATTTCAAATTAAATACACTTGTCTAAAAGATGATTATTGAGATTCATCACTGCAGCCTGAAAACTGATATTCAGTGTTTCTATTGGGATTTTACGCAAAAAGCAAACACAAATGAGTGCATAATTGCGAACTGGATGGAAAATGATGCTTGATTAAAATTGTTTTACACGTAAAAATCTGAAAAGTGGTTCCAATTTCTATCCAGCCTGATTTAATCTGACACCTCCTGAACGGTAAAATCGTATTTGCGGTGCAGAGGACACAGCAAACGTTTGGTTAGATTCAACTAAAACTGCAGTTTCTAAAAGTAAATAAATTGTTTGCTTCCTTGTGTTATCAGATAAAATCTCACAAAAATACATAAAAATCTGTTGCAAAATGTCAACAAGTGGTCAAAAACCTTTGTAAGGGACTATGTGTCACACATTTTTATAATGTCATATTTACAGGTTTGCTGAAATGACATTTAATCATTTTGGACCAAACAGGTGTGGCTATAAGCAAACAAAGATGAACAGTTGTGTTTTTTTTTTCATTCGATGCCTGAAACCCAGCTGAAATAAATTTAGGTAAATCAAACTTTGTGAATCCTAATATGGTATGATAAATTACTTTTGCATTAATGTTAAGTTGGGTACTTCCTGTCTTGCCTTCCTTTAAGGTTACTTTTGCATCATCTTTTCTGTCAAGTAGACTCTGTCTGTTTCCCCTTTTGCAGCCTCTTTGTGTGGCATTTGCAGTCTGCTGTGTTGTAAATGTGCATGGTGCACAACACACTGCTCAGCAGTGCAGTTCTCCTGCTTGTCGTGTTTTCAGTGCTTCTTGGATGTAGTACATGCTGCAGGTCTGCTCTTGTTGTATGTTAAAGTGCTAATTTTCTGAAAGTTTTTCTCCAGGAAGATTTCTATTTGACTCTGACTGCAAGCAAACATGTTGGTTTTGCCCTTTATGAAAGTCCTTATAAATGACTTTTATAGAAGTCTTTATAAATGGGAGATATTTTGCTCATAAAACTTGGATTAACTTTACTTAAGTACATGCCCGTATAGACCTGAGGTTGTCACGAAATAACTTCAGGTAAAGATGCTTTTGTTTTTTCTCCACTAATAAATCTACTCTCATTCCTTTCAAAATCACCTCCTTTGTCCTGGGAACATTTAAGATGGGTTGATTGTTTATAGCTGATGTCATGAATGCCATGAATGACAAACCCTGCAGCTGCAGAGCCGATCTGAACACTTCGCCAAACGACAGCGCCCCGACTTCTGTTTACTTTAAGTCTGAGGTGGTTGAATTGGAATGTCAGCTTCTATAAACCAGGTGGCTCTGAAGGCATCAGTCTCTGTTTTCTCATGAAGCTCAGGCCAAATCATGTTAGATCAGAGTGGGCTTGCTGAAGCTTGTGCAGATTACATCTTCTAGCGCAGGCTTGGATACAAAATAAAGAGTCGCGGCTTCTTTTTCTATACGCGCCTTCTCTTTTATTTGAGGCAGCCTCTGATAAGTTAGTTTGAGCCGGTTGTTGGGATGCGTAACCGTGGCAACAAGGAGTTTTTTTCACAACTGGGTGTAGCTGATTGGCGTCTCAAATGATACCTGAACTATGACCTCAAATCTCAGAGCAAAGAGGTTTTGTGGAGGCAGAGCAGGACCAAAGAGAAGTAGAACGTTCAATCCATCTCTTTCTGACTGTACATCCAAGCAGAGATTTAAAGGAGCAGCAAAAGCAAATGAGATGGATTAGCTGTGCTTGGCAGCCTCTGATGATTTTATCTAGTGGAGGCTGTTGTGGAATATTGTCGCTTTTAGTTTTTAAATGTCGGCTTTGCTTACTAAAGGAAAGAAAATCCAAATTAATCGCTCCTTTTTGAAATCATGAATTTACAATTTCACTGTCACACCTTGAGTGTCATCAACTAATTAGAACAGACTGACAACCTGAAGTGGGGGGGGAGCACAATCAGATGAAATGTCTACAGGGACAAGTCCCTTTCACAGCTCCTCAAGTGTGTTTTACAAAATGCTTCCTATAATCTTTGATCACTATTCCCTCTTCCTAATTATTTCGTCTTTGAGATCCGACTTTCTCACAGTTCTTTTGGTCACAGGTTATCACTAGACATTGTTTGTGTAAGCGAAAAAGAGAAGCACCAGAATATAGTTTGCTTTTCCTAATGAAAGAAAGACTGATGAGCTATGTGTACAAAGTTCAACGTTTTATTTTCTCTAGTGGAGCAGATGACAAATGCTACCGGGCCGAGAGGAGGGCGGGGAGGACAGTAAAAATCTCCAACGATCTCAATGAATGTTGTTGTTACCTAGGAAAGCTGACTCGTTGTCGTCACAGCGACGGCTATGAGGTGATCGGGTAGATTAAAATGGACACCTCTCAGAGTAACTCAGGATGATACAGAGGAAATGTTATCTTATAGTTCAGAGTCCAAGGCATGAAGAAACTTGTTTGCAGTGATAAGACTTGGTTACATCATCACAATTCCTTTTAAAAAGCTTTTAATCTTTTCTCTCTGTTTGCCTTCTCTTTACCGTTTTATATAATAATAATAGTAAACAGATTGTTTCATATGTGCTCTAATTTCACATTGATGACAATTGCAGGAAGAAGTGGCTTGAACTTCCTGTTTAAACAGGGGAGGCTTTGTCTTGCTGTTGCTCCACGTCCGCTGTGCCTCCTGCCGAACTCGGTTGGGATTTGAGGAACTAGTTAGGCTTCGTAAAGCTAAACTAGTCACAAGTCAAGTTAGTTTGAGCACCCATCATCACAGATGGGTAGTACCACAAGTTAGTTAGCAAAAACTGACGCAACAGATACTCTAAAACATCCATTTGTACCTAATTATCTTTGTGGGGTCGTGGTGGAACCGGTGCATAAATTCAGTAGTGATTTGGCGAGAGGCGCCTGTTCAGCTCATGGCAGACTCTGTCAAAACCTGTTTTGTGGGAGCTTACATCAAAAATAAACAACACTGCCAAGTTTTGGTGAGATTTTACAGAACAGTTCCAACCCGTTCACATCTTTTATGTATTGTGTCAATGTTGCACCACAAACTGTAACAAGTTTTACCTTGGTTTTTATGCGACACAAAGCAGCAGTTTATTGTAACGTAGAAGGATAATGATTCAAGGTTAGTGATATACTGTGCAAATAAAAATATGAACATTGTGTCTTGCATTTGTATTTAGAACTGCCTTTAACTATTTTGCTGTTTATCTCTATTTTTAGTGTGAAAAGATGTTCCTGTGCATGTAGGGGTTCTGCCCCGATACTCATGTCTCCCCCCACAGCCCACAAAACCTTAGTAGAGTTTGCTGGATGAAAATGCAGGCAAATTAAAGGAGCACGAATATCTTACATTGCACTGTAAAACAGTGCTGCCTTATTCTGTGTATGTGGTTTCAGGTTTTCAGGTGGCTTCTGTCAGATTTTTCTCCCTTTTGGCTATCTTCATGCATTGTAAACACCCATTGAGTAATCTAACTTTTGAGTCTACAGTTGATTTACCACAGCTGTGGATTCTGCTGCAGAAGGAAGAAATGATGAAAGGAATGTGTCACCCAAGGAAGTACATGGACTTATTATTCCTTTGTGTGTAGGTGCTCACATTGTATCCTGTTCAGTGTGGGGGTCAGGAAGGTGCATCTTTTTTTAACCCTCTCCATGCAACAGTAACAGTTTTTTTTGTAAATCGCCTCTGCTTTCTGAAATCCTTCTTTGTCTTAACCTATCCCATGTCTGACCTCAACCCCCATGCTCTCCCCTGAGTCCATCTGGATGTTTCTATTTTTGAAATAACACTTTATGTTGCTTTAGAATATCTTTTCTTATCAAATGTTGCTTTGTCCTTTTTTTTTTCCTGCTTTCCTCACAGTTTTTCGTTTGTCTTTGTCCCTTCTCTGAGCCGGTTCAGGCTGAACTTTGCTTGAACAGATCTAAAAGTGAAAACAGTGTAAACAGAACCTTGGCAGGAGAATTAGTATTCCTCCTCTGAATCCCCCTCTGCTTTTTCATCTTGTTTCATCCAATCAGGCAAAATCCATCATAACACCCTCCTGCTTGCTCTCTTCTCCTGGCTTTTGGGGATGTTGTTTTCTTTTTGTCAGATCTCATCACATCGGCTGATCTGTAGCAGAGATCCGGTTCAAGTTTTAAGCGGTGGTTGTCACGGACTCATTGCTTCATCCGTTGCTAAGACTTGATCAGGTACTCCACTGTCTATCAGCCAGAGTAGATTGTATCATAAGAACTAACCCACATTTACTTTTTCCTTATAGCTTTGTGACAAAAAGCACCACATTTTAAAGAAGCATATTTAGAAATTAGGCTTGCTTGCAGAAACGTATGAACTCTAATTTCAGGTGCAATGATGTCTTAAAGATCTACGGTACCATGTAATGAGTCAAAGCAAATACTTAGATGTACAGTAAGTTTCTCATTGCTAAAAAAAAATCAGTGTTTCAAAGATATTTACACTCATTACGTAATTTGTGGAAGCATGCTTTGCAATTTTGCAGCCATTATTCTTCTCCACAGATCTGCTTTAGGTCAGTTGGGTTGGATGGCCAGCTGTTGGCAGCCATTTTTAGATCTTTATGGAGATAGATTTAGGTCTGGAGGATGTTTGTTTACAATCCACGCCATTTCCCATAAACTTTGTGTCAAAGTGGACAAACAGTAACGACAGCAATTCTCAATAGGTGAGAGTTCAGACCCTTTGTATGAAGCAAAACGTATACAAGAGACTGGTTTTTACCGGGTGACAGGAAGTGCATGTCTTTGTATTTCATAAAGTCTTCCATTGCTAAATAATGGAGACCTTACTTCACATGATCTGCTTTTGGAGGACTGCAATTTCCTTTTCTCCATTTCTTGAGTTTCTGCTCTGATGTGCATGTTCAGCTGTGAAACCCTACGTAGATAAATGTGTTCAATCAGCTGAATTAACCACAAAGATTCAAATCAAGTAAAGAATCGGAAGCACGATCAGTGGAAACCTGACATCTGTGCTCAGTTTCTAACTAGTAAAGAATGTGAACACTCTTGTTCCCATTTTTAAAATGTAATAACTCAAAAATATGTTTTCACAAAGGCATCACAGGCTTTGTTGTGTAGAGCTTTTTGTTTAGAGAAAATGTGTAAATTGGATTTTAGCACTTATTGGAACAAAATAGAAAAAGTAAGGGGTGTGAACATCTTTGGGTGTCACTGATCACTTTTTTAAAATCTTCAGCCACCTTCCAGCACAGACTCAAAATTGCTCCTAGGAAAGTAATGGGTCACACATCCTGCAATTTACTTTGTTTGCTCCCTTGCTGATATTTCTCTCCATGCCGAGTTGTAATATGATGACCTTTGTTTCATCTCAAAGTACTTTCACAACTGTTCAGAGACATCCAAAAACAAACTGATATCACTGCCAGAAAGTCAACACTTGCAGCTGGAAGTACATAGATGGTAACATGGTATAATAAATAACAAACTGTAGATTCCTCCATTGTAAACTTATTACTCAGACATTGGCATGTCCTTGAATGCACCACCTGGTGAAGTTTTATTGTTTTTTTAAAAGAGAGTTGTGTCCTGGTTACAATAGTGAAACATCAGAGAGGAGAACAGAGAATTGATTGTTGCTTGACATGTTTTCCAGCCACACTGAAAAATAAATCAACCGTAAATGTTTGCATTCGGTTTTTGTGGAGAGGTTATGAGCCGTCAATGTCTTACCGGTAGGAAGTATTTCTCCATTTCTCAGTGGGTCAATCCAGATTGGGCCAAAATCAAAGAGGATTGATGCCATCTTCAAATAACTCCAGTCTCGGCAGGTAATGCAAAAGCTATTTTAGAAACCTTTAAACCACCATCATGCTTGCATTAGACTTGATTTACATAGAAGCTTATGGTTCTAAAAACGTTGACATGTCAAATGCACAGTGGCCAAGCAATTTTACAACCACCTAAAGGTCAGACTTTAGATCAAGTTATACTTATTACACAACGATAATTTTGTAAATGACAGGATACATCTGTTATTGTAACATACCACTAACTCATTGTAAATAATAATAAAAAACAACTTCTGTGTAAATTAATCTAATGCAAATGTGATTCTAGTTTGAAGATTTACAAAACAGCATTCACATGGAAGCAGATTTGAGATTGGAGCCACTTTAAGATGGCATCTCTCCATTAATATTGGGCCCACTCTGACTAGCAGTTAGCATTAGCCTCCATGGAAACTAATCAGATGAAGAGCATTACCCATTACAGGCAAGACGAGATTTGTCCATAACTTTCCCACAGAAACCCGATTTCAGAAATTTAACATACTCCTTCTCGGGTTGTGAATGAAACATAATCGATTTAAAAATGTAATTGACAAGAGACAGGCAGAGGGGTAGCTATAAATCTACAATGTACCAAGCTTTAGAAATCAGCTTAAGGTCTCAATGTAATATGTGCTCAGGTTCTCTTTGGCTCCTAATTTGGTCCAGTTTTTCTTGACCAGTAAGGTCAGTTTTCTCCTCATGGCCAAAGTCAGAGTCATAGCTTCTCTGTCCCTCCTCGTAGGACCTCTGAGGGGCACATAAGACCCGCCCTGCTTCAGGGGTTGTTGATGATCTGCCTCGGCAGTCCGTAGCCCGTCATACCAGCTTGAGACGCTCCTCGATTTGTGCCCATCTGCAGGCCGATGACGTTTCTGCCTTCGTTCAGCTGGTCCTCTGAAAAATCTCTCTTGTTTTCCTGTGACTTCCTGCACACATACAAGCACAATTTTCAGCACCTCAGGCTTTTCTTTTGTCTGGATTTAGTCACAAGGATAATAAAAGTATTAAACTCACTTGGGGAACCAGTTAGGATCTCCTTTGTAATTTCCATCATTCTTGGTGACAGCCAAACTACCCAGGGACAGCAGGGTCCTCTGGACAGCAGCCAGGTCTTTGCCTGCAAATATGCAAAGGTCCCATTTGAACACATTCAAGAGGAAGAAATAGACCTGAACATTAGCCTCTTAATTCAGACGATAATAATTCTGCTAAAACACTTCAGTAGGCGTCTGCTTATTTCCTTACTTTCATAAAGATCTACAGTCTGGAACATGTCCGTTTTGATGACTCCGTAGCTTTCTGCGGCTTTAAGGAACATGGAGATTTGCTCCATCTGCTTGAAGGCCATACCGGAGGTTTTAATGGCCTTAATGGGTTTGTTGGCTCCATACAGGCTGTTGATGAGCTCACACAGTACCTAAACACAGAAGGAAACAGATACCTCTCATCAACACTGCCACCAGTGTGATTTACTAAGTCCTATTTAGATAATTACATTCCTGCAGACCAAACACTCACACATCCATCCTTGAGCCACTTTTGGAAGCCAGCCTTGTCTTTCTCGGGCTCTTTAACACCAGGGCCACACTGGGCAATAATCCACTTCACCAGCCTCTCCTCCAGTTCCGGGTCGTACTTCTTGTCAATCTTGCTCTGAACCTCACGGCTCAGGCCGTACGCTGGACCCCTGTTTGCCATATCGGTCCTGTTGGGTGTCAATGAGAGAGTTACTGTAGATAAGCTGGTAGTTCATTAACCTTACATCTGCGCAGGATGGTGTGTCCATGTTATTGCAGCATTTGCAACCGAATGTTTGCACTGTGCACACCCAAAACCCAAGATTGAGCCAAGATTTCTATGCTATTTGGGATTACATAACTTTCTTTTGTAGTCTTTATCAGATGAGTTTCTTTCAGATATATAGTACCTTGCAGAAGTATTTTGTTCTAACTTTTTCCCCCCATTTTGGAATGTCTGCACCTTAAGCTTTAATATACATTTTTAAAAATATTTGAAAACATTAGAAAATCTGTTAAAGGTTTGCAGTAAGCCGTATAGTATGCATATAAAACATGTGGAGTGTTTTATAAATTAACACTGCAAATCACTAAACACACCATCTTCTTGGTGGGACATGGTGGTGGTTGCATCATGCTGTGGAATGTTTTAGCTCAGTAGTTTCAGGAAAACCGATCAGAGTGGATGGTTTGATCCTGTAAGAAGTCTTATAGGAAACTAGAGATTGGTTCACTGTCCAGCAATGTCCCAAATAAACAACACCATCATTGGAATGGCCCAGTCAAAGTCCAGATCTAAATCCAATTGAAACTATGTAGCAATATACAAAAATTACTCACAAGCACATTGTTCATCGAATCTGAATTTGTACTATTTTGTTTGACTAAGACAGGACCCTGACTGTAATTCACACTGTCAGGTTTATACAGCTTGAGAATTCAGATTTTTTTTTAGATAAATTAGTTTTACATAATGCAGTCAGAATCCACCGAAAGCGTCCGTGCGTTTTTGAAAGCCACTTTCACTGGACTGTCTTGAGTATATTAAACTATAAAGATAAAACCAGTTGCTCTCTCAATAAAAAGGGAACGATGGATTCTCTGGAAACTTTATAGGAATACAGTCTGTGTCCTTTTCTACAATGCAAAACACATTTAACTTTCGACTGTAAATCATGTCCAAAACAATGAATGGTGGTGTTTTCATTATCCAGGCCATGGCAGTGTAATTATCCAACAAACACGAGAAAATTAAAGTGATGGATGCCTGCGGATTACAACCCGGTTGCTCTCTGCGAGTAATTGTGGCTGGCCTATCTCAGTTATTAATGCCGTTTGAACTTCCTGTCGAACCGCCCTGCTCCCTGCATCCTGTTTGCTCACTCTGGTGTCACTTCCTTCCCCCCCTTCCTGACAAAAGTAGCTATGTGTACGGAGGGGTCTAAACAAAACACTACGGTTGTCACTATGGGAACCGGCTTCAAAATGACAAACACTGCATTCAGCCTGCTAAATTGTAACAATACTCAGCCTGTGCAGAAGCGGGTCAAAGATGCCAAAATCCTGCAATTTCTGGTTTTCCATGACTCCAGATAACATTATGCAGATGTTTAGAAGTTATGGGAAAGTCTTCCTGGGTATTTTTAAGTAGTCCACACACAAAAAAGTGGTGTGTTTTGTAAGTAAATATCAATGCAAGTATGTGCTTGTGAGTTTTTGCAGGAGGATTGGTTTAAATTTGATCCATGAGACATATTAGGTTCTCTGGTGCAGAAAGACACACCTATTTTGCAACACAAGACACTCGTCAGACTTGCACAATAAGTGATGATAACTTGACGAATCATCCTCACAGAAACAGCTGAAGAAACTTGCACATCGTCTCCAGTTTTTTTTTTTCCTGGTTTCGGTGGTTACACACCAGATGGATCTCTTCCTGTCCTCTAAATTATCCCACTAGTTTGTTGCAACAACAAGTGTAAAAAAAAAAAAAAAAAAAAAAAAATCCCAAAAACCATCTAAAGTGTGTTTCTCAATCGGAGGAGTTTCATCAGGGATGTTCTGGCATGCCCGGGTTAACAAGCTGCAGCTGCAAACATCAAGACTTATTCTCAGTGAGAAATCGAGGATGACAAAGTCAATATAAACTCTCAGATTACCCGACACCTTTTGAGCAAATGGCATTGTTTCCAAGCCAGTTGTGTGTTTAAGTGTCAGACTGCGGGACTTGGAGACTTTTCAGCGTGGCTTTATCTTAAAGCATGATCAAACAAAATGTGTAGATGAGGAAGAAGCAAATTTAGGGCAATTTTATAGTTTCAGCATCAAGTGCTAAAAGAAAAATGTACAAGAATTTTTGTGATTTTTAGAAAGCACCAAAAGTGTCAAACTTCTGTCAAAACAACATTACAGATGTAATATCTTGGAGAGAAAGTTGTTCAGAGCTTATATAAATTTAAAACCCACAACATGTTGAGTTTCTTGTTATCCATTACACTTTTAGTGTAAGAAGTTAGATAAACTAGTCAGACTTTCTGCTGAAGTACATTTAAGAGAGCTCTTTTAGTTTTTGTTTCATGAGTGGAAATAGCTAAACTTTCATTTTTATAAAGGGGAAGAAGTCTTTTAGGCAGCTGTACTCAGCAACAGGTGGGAGAGGGGCTACACCATTACTCTATGTTGATTACACCCCCCCCCCCCAAAAAAACCAATCTGAAAACTTAGACATATTGTACAGAAGAGGATTATGATGAGGATTCTGACGAATCCCAGACTTGTTCATGCACCAAATTAATCTAGTCTGTAAACTCAAAGGGACAAGCTTTCAGTGTGGGTAAAGTGCACTTTTACAAATCCTATAACAAAAGAAATAGTTATGTGATTATTTTTACATGATAATATAAGTGACACACCCAAGAATGTTTGATTATTTGGATTATGACAGACAATCAGAATCCAGATTGTTTTTTGTGGCACTAATCCTCTCCCGTATCACTGTTAGTACGTCAAAATGTAGAAGTGGTGCAAATTTATTTCTTTAAACTGGTTCTGAAACCATAACAGTTTACATTTATGGTTTCAAATCGCGTGTTATGAGTTCTCTATAGTTAATCAATATGCAAGTCATTATCAAAAGTTAAATCTCACCTGCTTTTCTATCGAATAAAATGACAAATTCATACATTTGTTCCTAGTGTTAAACACATTTCCACCAACGTTTGCCTAAAGATACGTCTTTATACCTGAAACTCAGAAGACCCTGCAACGCCATCTGTGCTTTCATTTGCACCAGCTCTCCCACACTCTCGTATCATAACTTGCGATCTTCTGTTAAATGAAGCGTTTCACAACTTGTTGAGTTTGACAAGATCACATAACAGATCCAAGTAAAGGAGCCGATATCAGCTTTTGTTTAATCTCTGCCAGACCTGACCTTTCTCACATACTCACACACAAACACTCTAAAAGAAAAAAAACCCACCTCCTGCTTGACATGAGGCACATGATGGACAATGTTCTGCATTTACTTCCTGAATTAGACTCTCGCGTTTCAGTTTGTGAAGCAAAAGATGTCTAAAATAGACTATTTCAACTTGAAGTGGTTGAATCTGAAGGAATACATGAACATTTTCTCCAAGCCTGTGCATAATTAAACAGTAAGGAAAGAGAGCAAGAAAGAGGGTGGGGTGCTTGAAGTATTGAACTCTTCTCATTCTCCCTGTCTGGAATAATCCACAGCAAACAAAAAGGAATCCAAACTACCAGAAAGATCTCAGAAACCTCAGACTGAAAAGGAAAACTAAGTGATTTTACTCACGTTGGGTTGTAGCTTTCGGGTGGATAGAAATTAACTTGGCCTTGTGCTGCTGTGTTTTCCTGTTCCCTCCACGGCTCGGTGCAAAGTGTGCTGCCAGCACAAGTACAGCAAACACCTCCCGTCTGTGACGAAAGAGAGAGAGAGAGAGCAAACCGTTACGCCTTCAGACCCTCTCATTTCACTCCGTGACCCGCCCATGGGGCTCCAACTTTGTTTCCTCACTAAAATTTAAATTCCTTATTTAGGAAAAGGAGAGGAAGGAGGGGGATTAAAAGCAGAACATGTGACTTGAGAGCGTGGTGTGGTGGCTGAAAAGAATTCTCCAAATTTCCCACTCGACCACAGGAGAACAAGATGGGATTAAGCAGAGGAGGGGAGGCAAGGCAGGGGCGATAACATCCTCCAGACGGGTGAAGCTTAAGGAGCAGAGAGAAGGGAGTTGCTGTAATTAAAGAGCGATGAAGCACATGTGGGAGATTATGCACTGCTTTAATTGAAGCCGGTGGTGTTTGTGGTTCTTAAAAAGCTCGTCTGAAACAAAAACAGAGAACCGGCGGCTGTGAAACGGAAACCTCCCCCTTCAGGACGAACAAGAGAAACGGGTAATGAAACAAACAAGCAGAGATGTTTCCCCCTCTGGTGCATTCCAGCCTTTTCACCTCTTGATGGCAGCAGCAAGTGTGAACCTGTCGGGGCTTCTGCATAAAGACATGGGATTGTTTCTGATGTGATTACGCTCCAAGAAACCTGATCCGTTAAAACCCATACAGGACACAAATGCTGCCTAACCAACAGGCAGGTTGTGATTTAGAATCACGTTTTATTCTTTCTGCATTTGATGAAAAGTTCACAGCCAGTTCGCCTTGGCATTAGGTTTGGCTTTCACTCGCATAACTTCAAGATCTTGCAGAGAACTTTTCAATTCAACATCTGAAAGTGGAAAGCGTGTGACCACAGAGAACTGCCTGGGTTAGGATTACAACGGAGGCGGCCAAGAGGCCAGTGGCAGCTCTGGAGGAGCTGCAGCTAACCCCAAGAGAATCCAGCTAAACTAGATTATCAATCGGTCTCTTCTCAAATTTGAGAGTGGCAAGACGAAAGGCACAAATTTGCTGTTCAGTTAGCCTCTTACCCTATAGGGGCCACCGAAAACATGTGGAAGAAGTGTGGGCTACGTGCAAAATAGTGTGTGGCAGAAAACTAGCCTGCACATACTTTTACATGTCTTGTAGCATTGTGTATGAAATTTTTCTTTAAAGCCATTCTGTAGATGTGTTAGAAACACTCTAGATGATGTGCAGCTGAAATTGCAGCAAAGGCCTTTTTTACAATGCAAAGATTCATGGGGGTAGATTTAATGTTTACATTTCTTGAAATTGTCCTTTGTGGTGGTCCATGTTAATAAAATACATTTTAAAATAATAAATGTCAACCCTGTGCAAATGTATAGTAGACAGAGAGATGGGAAATTCAGCATGTAGGAGGGTGAATCTGAAGTGAAAGCAAAAATCTTCTAAACCACACCAACATTTCCCCCCACCACAGTTCAAACCAATAACCTTTATGTGACTTTGGTTTTTGAACATTTTGTTTCACTTTCTATCCTTAAAGCCCTCATGTTGAAAGTTTACTTTGTTTTCGCCAATCCTTCTCCAAAATGATGCACATGTAAAAACGATCAGATCGTCTTTGCTGCGTTTTCATCCTTGACACTAAGCTGCTTGTTGCTGCTCGTTAGCACCATCTGGTGGACAAAGGTGGCAGATCGCAGTCAGGATCCTTATTTGCCTCCCCGCAATTGCTAAAGTCAGAGCGACTTGTGCTCTCTTTTTTTGTCTCTACTGTGGCTTGTAAAGATGACAGACTCAAAAGCAGGCAGGTTCTAGTTTTCAGAGACTTTGAAAATTGAACAGCAATTAAAGGAAAGAGAAACTAGTCAAACCTCAGGCAGCACAGCAGCTCAAGATGGACGAACAGGAAACAAAGGAGATAAAACGCATCGAAAACCAGGAAGTAGAAATACTGGAGAGGATGATTATTGATTGAGGACAGCTGTGCTGATCTCATAAGAAACAGCTGTGAAGAACAATCATATTACAAAACAAACAGGAACTTAAAAACATTACAGCTAACATCAAGGTAGTGTTAGTAGTTAGGTATTTAAATACTGCAGATTTCTCTTTCTGAAGATAAATGTAATAAAATACATGTAAAGTAAAGCAGATAGACAATTATAGGCTTCCTTGGTAATGAGGTACAGAAAGTCTTAAGCTAAAAAAAAAAATTTTTATTGCCACAATGCATTTGCTTATTTGACAAATTACTAAAAAAAACACTCACTTTGTGTGCAATTATTTAGTGGGCAGAAAGGTTATATATATATAAAACTGAATGTACATTTGTACTTTTTTAGATTGATTATAATATTTAGGGAATTTTTTTTACATGACTTCCTGTTTGATAAAGACGTGGCCTACTTCTGTCAGCCATTCTTCAACAAGAGAAATATGACATGAGGTCATATCACTACAGTAAAGCTGATGTGCTTTAATCAGCATGCTGTGCAAAATTACTAATTTAAACCTTACTTTATGCAGTGCATACGGTGGTAAGAAGTTACAAAGATGAGAATGCGTTGGGCCATCTGATCCTTCAGATCTACATCCTGCAGAAACCAGCAGGGCGAGCTGGAGAGGAGAGAGCCTGACAGAGGATGATAGAGGAAGATGGTGCAAGTCAAAGATTTCTCTCTCTATCTGTGTGCTCCAGCACAAAAAGATGAAGTAGGAAAAATATAGGGGCTGATCTACTGGAAAAAATAGGGTGTACAACTTATTGGCAACAAGGTGTTGCCATAAACTATGGCACTAATAGTTTTTTGTTTTGGTGTCTTTCATCTTTTCGAGATGGTGTCAGTGAATGGGCTGTAGGTCAGTTCAGAATGAATGCATGTGAATAAATAGTGGCATTTGTGTTCTGTGAACTCATTAACACTGCGACTCCTCTGGTCCCAAAAAACATCATAAATATGAGAGGTTTAGAAAACATTAGTGATCAGCCCTAGAACATGCAGATGAGTTAACGCAGGCCATTTTGTCAAACTAAACTTAGACAGACACGCCGCTGGGTGATAATGATCAAACCGAAAGCTGCTAATTGAAAAAGAGTCAGAGCGCTGTGCGGTCATCAGGGTGTAAGATTTGAGCCTGCTGGACACAGAGGAACCGCACAGGCTGAGATGATGAATTGCAGCTCAGGGGACGGTCGGAGAAAAGCAGTTAAGTGTTTTGTTGCTTTCAACCTTGGAGGCGAATGATTTAAGTCTGCTGTTTGTTTTTTTTCTTCTTTTCTTTTTGGCTCACATCCAGGAGCGCATCACATAGTCCTGTAAGATCTGCCTGAGTGATTTCTGAGTTTCAGAAAGGTGAAAACCCTCGGAGTGGAGTGGGCTTTCCTTGGTCAAAAACAGCTGGACACATAAACAATAACCGAGAGTCTGCAAGAGTCTGTGACAAGGAGCAGTGCTGCAATGCTGCTGCTCTCTCCTGCAGGTCTATTGATCTCCATTACCATGTACATTAAGTTTTACTGCTTTCCATCAGCAGACAATCAGGTGTTTGTTTCAACAATATGTGCATTATTTTACAGCCAAATTCTAGTGAAACCAAAAAAAGCTAACTTTATGATGTGCTTAGTGCCCAGAGTCTCTCTCATTTAGATCAGTGTCTCATTTTATAACTGGAAACTACTGCTTCAAATTTGGAAAATAAACACTTAAATCGACATAGTTGGAGGAAAAACAGGAGCGCCTTACGAAAGTATTCAACCCCCCTGAACTGTTTCACATTTTTTGACTTTACAGCCACAAGATTTATTGTATTTTGATGGGATTTTATCTAATAGACCTACACAAAGTAGCACACCTTTGCAAAGTGGAAGGAAAAAGACACAATATTTAAATATTTTCTGTAAAAAAAGTTTTAATAAAGTGCTTGGTGCATTTTTCTCCAGTCCCTGTTGCTCTGATACCCTTTAATTAAATCCATTGCAACAATTTTTCTTAAGAATTTTCATAATTGGCAAACAACTATCACTTGTGTGTAATTTAATAAAACGAAGCATTCTGTTGTTATTGGACATCAATGAACAAACATCCTGAAAAACACAGAATGCAGCAGACAGGTCATCATCCAATTCATAATAATGCACTTCTTTGTGTTAGTCCCAATGCCAGAGGCTGATATTTATGCTTGGAAAGTGACAAAGTGTGAAGAAAAGCTCAAGAAGTATGGACACGTTTGCAAGTATTCACTAAATGATGCATGTGGTAAACACACTAAAAGCAGGAAAATCACCTTTTAGATTTTATGATTCAGATTACTATTATGCTGATAAATAAAAAGCTAATTGCTATTCAGTAATTTTCTCCAATCTTGGTTATTCTGGACTCTAATTTCCTTGCATAGTTTTGCAAACGCTCTAATGGCCAAACTGCCAGCAAAATAATAAATGCCAACATGATGTTGAACTGCTAGAAGCAGGTTTTTGCCTACCGAGTGGAAAAGGACCCCCTATTTATCGCAGCTCTTTAAAAAATAAAATTAGAACGCTACATGCATACTAAATATCATTCTGAGCTCCAGATGGCCAATGATAAATTATGTTTTACTCAGTCCTCCGCTCCCACCTACAAGGATAACGATGCAGTGGCAAACATCAACTAGGGAAGTGCTTGGTATTAATACTTTCCTGCACATAGTTTAAAGTGGGCCAGTTTGCAAAGACGTGTGTGGTGATCCGGTAGCACAGGATCGATAAAACAGTCGGAAACTTTCCAAGTGAGATCATTCAGAGTCGAGTTCGCTGCAGGTATGACTGCTATCATAATGCGATCTCAGATGTACCGCAGAAACTTGTTTATCGATGACATAACAGGACCGCTTCTGCAATTCGTCCAGCTGAAGTTTGCAGTAATCAAACAATTGCTGACAATTATTCTCCCCGTGCTCTCAGCTGACCCCTGAATGTCCATATAAATCTCATCCTCCCCACCTCCTCACTGTAACCGCCGCTCCGAGGCGGGAGCCAGTTCAGCAGAAAATACCCATTTGCCCTGCGGTAACTGTTTGGTCGCGTTCTTTTGTTTGAAAGCAGAGCTCTGGCTGCAGCAGCGATGACGTCCGTATCCTAACCAACTGTATCGACTGAACACAGCTGATGGACGGCAGCGGCATGCTGTTTATTGTAGCTGGAAGTGAAGATCAGACGTAATTTATATGACCTCTGTGTATTGATAGAGGAGCAAAGAGGGGGGATGGGTGTGAAAAGAGAACCTGAGATCATAGAGGGTAAGGATTGTTCTGACTTTCCTTAAGAGTTAAAAGAGAAATTTGTGTTTTTTGAAGCACGGTTCTTCTGTAGAGCAGTCACTATCCCACCTGCAGTTCAGACAAACATGTAGTTTCTTCTTTGTCATGAAGCATCAGACTAAAAGAGTCAGCTGATGGGGCTCAGGATTTTTCCAAAATCTAAAGATTGCATGTGCTTTTATAAATTCCCGCAATGTCATCTCTTCGGTTTCCAAAGTCAGAGCTCTAAGGTTGCGTTTCTGCCTGCTTTCTTTCTTTCCCAGGATCAACACACCTAAATCAAATCAAGTCGAATCATGGTTTGTTACCAAATCTTCTGCAAAACCTGACTACAAATAACCAGGCCGAGACCAAATCTGGTAAAGGCAGAAAGGAAAGGCAGAATGTAAATGTGTTAATTTATACTAACCTGAATTACTGTAGATTTTTCCATTTTTATTTCTACCATACATTATTTCTCATCTGTTGCCACGGCCATACTGTCTTCTGTTACAACAAACCTTTTAGCAGAACAGCTGTATTTAAATTGAGAATAAACTGAATACATCAGGAAGCCTATTTCAGATTTGAATATGTTTTTTATATATTTCTTTTCTTTTCCTGCTTTACTTTACAAAAGGTGAACATGTTCAAACTTTACGTTTATATAAATGATCAACTTATACAAAGGGAGCATTTATAGAAAAGTTCACAAATTAGTGTTTGCATCAACCATCGTACAGCATTAACAGGTGATGTTAAATAAAATAAATCTAAAAGTGGGTGAGAGAAAAGTATCTGTTTATCCAAACTGATAGCGTTCAAAGAAGTAGATACTGACTGCTTATAACTTCTCAACAGAATCCCAGCTGACTAGTCTCAGTTGCAGCATTTTTTAGCTTCACCTGACTTTCTATATACATATGTTTAACAAAATTAAATAATAAAACGTCCCATAGCCTTCTCAATCCAGTAAGGGAGCAAAGGCACATGCACTGAGTGTTCATGCTGATGCTCAAAAGAACAACGCAAAACCAGGACTGATTCGGTTTTTAGTTGTTGTTGTTGTTTTTTGCTGTTGTTTTTTGCTTCTCTTCCAGCATCAAGAGTAGGTCAGATTAATCCAGGATTTAAAACCATGAAGCATTTAACATTTTCCTGCTAACTCTCCTCCAAAGACAAATTAATCCAATAAGATACAAAGAGGTGAACAAAGACATTTATTGCAGCTCTCAACATTGTAACCTGGCCATTTATGCGTTTTATATACTCTAATTGTCTAAACATTTTTCTAGAAAAATGTCTAGTGTGATGTCAGAGCAACAAAAAAAAAAGAATAAAATAAAACAGCTCAGATTCCTTGGTAAAGCTGTCTCAACCTAATACAGAAACAGGAGCATCCCAGGTCTCCAGCTGAGATTCAGCAACTTTGACATTTATAAACAAGAAGGAAGAAAAACGGAGGAGGGAGGAAGGATAACTGGGATTAATGTTGATACGAGAGGAAATCCAGGTGGACAAACCGGAGCGGGTCTGGATGAGTGAGGACGGAGAAGGTCAGAGGATGGCAGGAGGGCAGGATAAAAAATGTAGAGGTGGAGGAAGCGGCGGGAAAGAAACGAGGGCAGGACCAGATGGAGACAGAGAGAAAGGAAAAGCAGAGAGAGAGACGGATCCCACAAAAGGAGTCAGAGTCACTTGCAGAGAGCAAAATAGAGACTGACATAAACCGATGGACGGAGCCATTAGGAGAGTGGAAGTGGAGCGGGCTCCAGAGAGGAATAAGCCAAGTCCAATTTCATCTTTATGAGTGAGGGAAGTGGCAGAGAGGGAAATATTGAAGGAACGCAGGAGAGGAATAATGAAATGATTCCCCTCTGCGTGTTGTGTTACCGTTAGCATATTAATAAATCAGCTTAAAGGAGCGGGTCATGGAGCAGAGAGAGATTTAATAAGGAGGCCCGGGCAAGTTTCTGTAACAAGCCGGCCGCTTATAATCAGTCTTATTACTTCCTACAGTATCATGAAAAAGTTTTTGCCTCTTTAGGGAAATCCTCTTATTTTGCTTTTTGTGACACTTAAATGTTTCAGATCATAAAGAAATGTTAATATTAAAGATAAGTTGAGTAAAAACAAAATCAATTTTGAAATAATTTCCCTGCTGGGATGAATAAAGTAATTCTTCTTCTTCTTCGAAATGATTATTGAAAAAACTTTCTAAACCAACTCGATCCTATTAAAAATAAATGGCCTAGGGTTCATTAGTTACAGAAAATCAGGAACTTCTGGTTATTAGTTGAAGTCCCAATTATTAAAACAATGATTAAATTTCAGAGTTTGTAAAAACAATGGAATTTATTGCATTTGGACGACAGTGGAGTGACTTGAATATTATATTTTCCTGTTGTCCAGTAAGTGACACAGCACACGTGGAAATGGTCAAACTACAAAACTGCACAACACCGTAAACGGGACAATCGCACCAAACCTTGGGAAATAAATGAAGAATCAGTGGCTTGATGTTAACAGATTTTAGTTGGTTTCCAAAAAAGGAGTTGCCAAGCATTTCAGTCTCTTGATGTGCAATAACAGACAGGAGAGACTTGCAGCTGGAACTGTAATGAATTTAAAGTAAACTCATGGAGTCTGAATAGTGTTACATGTCATATTTTTTCAGTTTTTTGTTTGTAAAAAAAAAACTAATTATAAACCATGCAGTAATTTTTTAATCAGATGATATTTAGAAGCACAGGCTGTGCAGATATTGTCTGAAGTTCAGAAATGTGAAACTAGAGAAGCAGCTTCATTTGCAACACCCACTTGTCGCCACTTTCATCTTTGACCTGCATTGCAGCCTGTGCCCACTATGCTGCAACATTTGGATGCAGCTCCTCTCTAACACATTACTGCATTGTGATCTTTTGAGCTAAGTAACATAATACATCTCTAAACCTCTTAGCAGTCATTTAGAGTATATCTAAATGATTCTGACCAGAGGCTACAATTAGTTCAAAAACATCCCATAGGATTGGCTTCAGCTAGCTTGCTTCTATTAAATAGCACTTCACCTCTTGAGCTTCTAAAACTTTTGGTTTGCATTTGCTGTAGAGTTTGTCTCATAGTTCATCCATTCTGTCTTATGAATAACCCCAGATTTGGTTTCTCCTCAGTTCTCCAAACACTTCAAATAGCAAAAAAACAATCTGTAATCGATTGTTTTTTTGCTAAGATTTTGTCAATTTGTTAATATTTCTACATGTCATTTATGTCTATGATAGCTCTGTATGGAAAACTGTTGTTCTCATCATCATTCCTCTGCTGTTGACCAGCTATTTGCACACTTTAATGCATGAGTAGGCGGCTGGGATGTACTGTGTTATGCATTGCTCTATTCAGTGGCCTCTGCTGGGGACAAAAATACGCTAGAACAAGACCAGGAGCTGTTTTAATTCTGATTAGAGAATGAAAGCAGTTTTGGATTCATTTGTCAATATAAGAGTATTTTTTTGCTTTGCTTTGTTCTTTTGCACAGGAGGCAGCATAGTTTAACCTTTTAAATCAAAATGTTTTCAGGGAGAGAGTTCAATACAAAGACTGAGCATGCATATGCAAATTAAATGTGTTCGATGGCACAAACAAATCTCACATTGGTGAGTAAACAGAGACATTTTATATCCAATCCAGCTCAATACAGGAAGACAGTGGCGCTGCAAACTGTAAAAATACACTTGGAAAACCTGAAATCGGTGTAGTGGATCTATATAGTAAATTAATATTCTGTTTGTGTTATGTCCTGTGTTGTTTGTGGGTTTGTTTATTCTGTATTCCTTCATTTCTTTTCATGAGATCGGTCCTGTTTCTGTTTTACTTTATTTCAGTCCTTCGTTAGTGATTCCAGTTTGTTTATTTCTTGTCTAGTTATTTTTTTATGTTAAACTTAATTTCTTGTCCCCACGTCTGTCACTCTCTCCTCTGCATGCCGGCTGCTCTCTCCACCCACACCTGTTAATCAATTATCCTGCTCCATTGTTCCAGCATTCACACTCCCGGTATTTATTCACTTCTCTCTCTTTCCTATCTTCTGGTTCCTTTTCTTTTGGTTAATCCTATTACGTCCCCATCAGTATCCTGACATTCTCCTTTTTTCCCCATTGGATTTATGATTTTTGTTCTACTCTGGCTGCCTGGGTTCTCTGTGATTTTTTTTGGTTCATTATTTTTTCATTAAATCTTCTAGACTATTTGCCATCTCATCGTCCTGCATTTTAGTCCGCTAACAATCTCGTCATGACAGTTTGGCACTGAATTAAAGAGAGAAACTTTTTGAGAGAAGCATTCCTGGGTTGTTTTTATCAGCCTGTCGAAAAGTACTATCTCATAAAACTGCTGCAACAGAAGAAAATAGGACTTAGCCACTATTTAATGTTCACCTCACAAGTGCATCTTTAGAAGCTAACTACTGAGAGCTGAAGCTTCAGAGCTGCAGCATGTTCAGCTCACCATGTGTCAAATTTTCAGCACAAATCAATGTGGACTTTAATGTTCTCTGTGTGGCACCAGGGAGCGACAGGAGATATAGTCCAGGGCTTCTGCTCTTCACTGGTGTAGTCTCTCGGCTGCTTAACATCATTACTGCCCTCTTGTCGCCACAGCAACCGGCCTGGTCACATCCTCAGCAAAGCGTCAGCATTTGAGCTCAGTTTGTTTGTTTGCATGCTTTAAATTGTGGAGGCTGGGCATCACGTACCAAACGGATTCGGTCAGGGGTTCCTGTGTGTCAGTATATGTGGCTTGTAGGGAATAAATAAACACCGCTTTCATTACTTTACATAATATCTGACACTCCATTTTATTAACACTCCTCCACATCACCTTTGTTCCTCTTCCTCTGGTCCCTCGCCGCCATCGGTGTCCCCAGGATGCGGCCACGTGCCTCGCGCGCCGACTGAAGGTTTAGTAACGCTAAAAGGTTCGCCACCCCCACACCTTTGTGTTCTCTCCCTCAGTAACCTCGCTCATTACTGGAATTATCAGCTCCCATCTAGTAACTCACTTGCCTGCCGAATGAGTCACAGACTCTGGGAAACGGTGGGCGTCAGACGGGGATATTTATACTGCTCAAGCGCGCGGAAGCTGTGAAGGCGGAAAAGCACAAAGGAAAAGTTTTTGCACTGGGTTTACGGGGAGAACAAAAAAAGTTTACCCAAGAGTGTAATATCCTGATATGAACAGATTAGAAATCCATAATTCATCAGGAGAAGCCCTAAGAGTGTGTTTATGTTTCTCTAAGAGATGCATCATCTCTTTGAGCTAAATAATAAATGGTAATAGGGGCCTGAGCGTCTCTCTGTTGTGGACTTTTGCAAACCCCTTTAAACTTGCTCACATTTTGCCACTCTACTACCACAACCTTTACTGTGTTTTACTGGGATTTTGCACAACAGAGCAACTCAGAATATACATAATTGTAATGCGGGGGGAAAAAAGGATATTATTTTAAAAAATACTTGAAAAATAAAAAATCCGAGTGGCGTGAAAAGCGTTAGACGCAAACTTTTCTCAGGTGCCATGAAATAAAACATGGCCAACATGCCATTTATTTAATAAGATGGATGTTTTTGTTTTATTACATTTTGATAGATGCTTGCCCCATTTACTATCAGATGTAGAGTTCTTTGGTAAATATAAATATGTTTTTCATCTAAATCGACGTGTTGAGCTCTGTGAGAAGATTTATTAAATGCTAATAATCGCATATGCTCTCCATTCAATTTGACAAACCCTGAATTAATATCTAAAGAGCATCTGGCAAACAAATCAGTCATTGGATGTGTTAAAACAGTAGATGCATGTCCCAAAATGGAATTTCTTTATTCTTTTAACAGTAGAAATTTTAAAAGGCATTAGTCACTTGCAATTATACACTTCTTTCTGTTGGTCTATCACATAAAATCCCATTAAATTAGATTTAAAAAATCTGGCTGTGATATGATGAAATGTGTAACACCTTACAAGGTATGAATGCTGTCGCAAGACATTGTGTGCACGGTTTAAATATGCTTACTACCACCTAAATGCATGCTAGATCTACTCAGTGCAATTAATTATAATTCAAGACCACAGGGTCTGAATTCTCCGTGCATTAAGCTCTTGCTTTTGATGCTCCGTGTTCATTCTGCTGATGTGTGTGGTTTGCTCAGTCCGGTATGTCTGCTCTGACCTTTCCAACACATCAACTGAAAACGGAAGCAATGCAATGTTAATTGGGACCGTAAAACACAATACAACCAGAATCGCTGCATAATCATTTATTCACATATTTCTTTTCACATGTTATTGTCTATTATTGCTGCAGTTGAGGCGCCTTTCCGATTCTCTGCGTTCAGTGTTCCCCATAAAACGAGATTTCCTTGTCGTGTCTCTTTCTATTTTTCATCTTCATGCATGCTGAATATTACATTTCACAGGAGCAGGATGCAAATAAATAAAACAGTCTCTTTTTAAGTTACATGTCATATTCTATTCCATTCTATTAATGCTTCTGTAACATGCCTTTTTCAAAGTCCGAAGAAGGAAGGAAGAAAAATAAATAAATAAAAGACTTTGTGGGACATTGTCTCCGTTAGAGGGGATTGAAGGCATAACAAAGAGCACATTAATGCTAAATATTGTCAAAGCTGCAATCTATGGTTAATTTTCAGAAGCACCCAAAGCCCCTGCTGCCCGCCCACATGTAGCCTATCCATATGTGGCAGGGGAAAAAGGCTAAGTGTAATTACTACATTTCCTCTATGTACAGTAGCTTTGAAATATGGCACCAAAATGTGCTTGTGAAAAAAGGTTTGAGGTTATGAATTAAAATATTCGTGACTACGTTATTTTGTATTTCCCCTCCGTTTAACTCAAAAAGGTCTCCATTCATAAGCCCTCGGCAGAAAGAGCGTTTTACAAGCCAACGTAAGGATACTGGCGTGGTTTTCGGTTCTGAGCGTAAACGGCGTGCCGTGGAGGCGCCAGGAGCAACGAGGAGCACCGACACAGTGTTGGAAATAAAACTCATTGTCAGTCCGTTTTCTTTGTGGTATCTGATTCATCAAAGCACATAAAGAAGTGTGACTTTTTTTTCTTCTTTTTTCCCCAAAACAAAAATCCTGCAGCGACAACAACAATACAACACAAACACTGTGTTCCAGTTCACACGGATCATTCTAGTGCTCATAGATTATGCTCGTTTAAGAAAAAAGGTGCTTATTTATCCATCAAGTGACTATTCTCCAACAATGAGAAATAACTATCTTACTTTCAGTAATTCAGAATAATTTAGCATTCAGTTTCCCATACACACACACACGCACACACACACACTCTCCTGCGTATGCATGCATGCACGCACTGGCGTAAGCTCTTGCATATGCACATATGGGAAAAAATTACATCATCTTTTTTATTGACCCACAGCAAAGGCAACTAAGAAAGAACTGTAGATTTTTCAACCTCAGGCTATCTTTACAGTATCTTAGTGTTATTTGTAAATGCTCAGTTTCAGTGTTAGTTTCTCTGAAAGCACCTAGTGTCACCCAGGGAGAGGTCAGAGGTCAGAAAACTGGACATACAGGTTTTCGCGGGTGGTACTTTTTGTCTTCAAGTGTCAAAATCCCTTTTGGGTGACATGTTGTTTTGTTGTGACTACACAGAGTCTGTGCTCTTGACCAGTAAGGGTTCAGTGGCCAGTCTTGTGTCCTACTGAGCAGGCCGGGGAAAAGCTCTCGTCCAAAGTTTCAAAGGTCCTCGAGCTCCCAGGCGGAGAAGCCTCTGTCAGACATACGCTGACTCACTGGACTGGGTCCTGCCCAGGTTTGGGGCCTGGGACAGGTGTGAGACGTCCTTCTTGCGTACTTCGCAGATGGACTTCCTTCGGGCCTGCACACCCCGGATGGCCGTCTTTATCTTCCTCCACCCAAGGTGGTTGAGCTCGGCCAGGTTGAGCAGCACACATATGCCGCTTACAGCGAACATAAAAACCAGGAAGACAGTTTTCTCCGTCGGACGAGACACGTAGCACTCCACCTCCTTCACACAGGGGTAGCGGTCACACTCGAACATCCCCGGGACGTTAAAGCCGTACAGGAAGTACTGGCCGGCCAAGAAGCCGATCTCCAAGGCGTTGCGGAACACCACCTGGATGACGTAGAAACGGGAGATGCCTTCCTGCCGCCGCACTTTGGAGCTTTTGTGCGTGGGAAGGGCCCCTCGAGGTCCGTTGGGGATCTCCTTGACGTCCATGTCGTGGTCGTCCTTGCTTTCGGGGTGCACCAGGATGCCGTTGATGTTGCGTGAGTGCAGTTTGCGAACGTGATGGTCGTGGTGGCGACCGTGGTGACCGTGTCCGTGGTGGTCCATGTGAGAGTGGAGCAGGGAGTAGCTGCGATCACGCGCTTTGGCGGACTGGTGGACGGAGTACGTGATGAAGCACAGGCTCGGCGTGCACACCAGGATGATCTGGAAGACCCAGTAGCGGATGTGCGAGATGGGGAACGCCTTGTCGTAGCAAGCCTGGTTGCAGCCGGGCTGCATGGTGTTGCAGATGAACATGATTTGCTCGTCTTCATACACCTTCTCGCCCACTATCCCGACTATGAGGATGCGGAAGATCACCACCACTGTCAGCAGGATCCTGCAGAGACGCAAAAGAAGAAGGAACAGGCAGGTAGGGGAGCGGAGAAAGACGACATCAGTTAATGAGGAGCAGATGTACCAGTCTGCAGGGAAACCTGTGTGTGTGTGACTGTTCAGTTTAGATGCTGAAATTCTTGTTCTAAATGGTGATTGGGCGTTTAATGATTTTTCCTTTTTGCTCGTTATTCTTACTTTTTCTAAGCTGCAGAAAGAGAAATAATTTTGTAGTCACTAATAACGTGAGCTCATGTTGGACCACTGATCAGGAGAGAGTAAAACCGAAGACGTTGACACTTTCTCTGAAGATATATAATCTTTACATCTTTTATTGTTCTATGTAGAAAAATGGTTTTAAATGAATAACAGTTAAAAATGGCTTTTTCCTGTAGCAAGTAGCTTTAACCTTCAAAATGGAACAAAAAAAGAAACAAAAATATTAAAACTTCCTTATATTAGATTCAACACATCAATCAAGCAGAAACCTTGCAGAAAACACTGAAACAAATAAATGCATAACTTGCTGTGAAACAAATATAATATAAAGTTAAACAGAACTAAATTGAACTGAATTGGATTTTTTTTAAATAGCTTAAAGTGGCCTAACACTATTAATTAAATTTCATTCAACTGAACCAATTAAAGTGAAAATAAACTGAACTGTAATAAATTGAATAAAATGTGCTGTTGTTGACCTAAGTTCAGATAAACTGAACTGGACTGAAATAAACTAAACTTTACTCAATTCAGTTCATTTGGGTTACATGACATTACAATGAGTATTCTTGAAATAAGCATAGTTGAGCTGAAATAAACTGAGATGAATTTAGTTTAAACGAACCTAAAAGACTGAGATTGGCAGAAATTAGCTGAACAATTTTCATGTATTTGTGCTAAAAGCAGCTAACAAACAACATTAATCAGATTGATTTTATGTTCTTTAAAGTGACGAGGCGAGCACTGATTCTGCCTCCATTAAATTGACTCTGATTGGTCTGAAGTGAATTGAATTGCGCTTCACTGACAGTAACTGGTTGCGTTTTGGTCCGATAAAAAACTCACTAAACTGAATTCAACTGATCTTAACAGAGTTGAGTAGCAATATATTCTATTGAAAGGAACTGAACCGAACAGTGTTGAATTGACTTGACTTACTAAACTCAAAGGAGCTGATTGCATTGACTTCAGTTTTAAATTAGTTGAAATTAAAATTTAGTAACTAATTCCAAGTTAGTTGAGTTTGAGTTACATGGATTTTATGTAAATGAAATTGTTCCTGGTTTGACATGATTTGTGCTGCATAAAGAGCTTGGGTTGAACTAAACTGAGTCAAATGTAGTTCTCTTCTTTAAAGTGGGTTGACATGTGACTTGAGTGTTGGTGCTGTTAGCGTTTTCTGTTAAACTGAGTTGAATTGACCTGAATTAATGTGAACGAATCCCCTGGAGACAACTTGTAAATGGTTCCGAACATTCATGGTAAAACCTTCTGGGGCGCCTTCAGGGATTTAACATTTAAACGAACGCACCCTCAGATATTCAAGTTTTATGTTAATGTTTTTTAAGTGTAAAACCCCCATGAATCTTAGATTCCACCATGTTGCTATTTATTAAATAAGGAGGAAGCAAAACCCTCTATCATGCACAAATAAACCTCTGAACTTATTGATGGTGTATTCTCTTTTTCCCACGACTGCAACAATGATCCCAATTAACTTCTCTGTTACACTGAAGGGTTTTCTACATGCTGCTGCACTTTGACCCTCATGGCCACCAGGAAAGGTTTAATCTGCGTCTAAGCTTACAGTTTAAGAGCTTTGGCCGAGGCTTTTGAATTCTCTGCATTTATTAAAACAAAGACTTGAACAAATCCTCTCTTCTGAAACTCACAACGTCAAACTATTGTCAGCTTTTTCTCCCGACGCGTATATGCTGAGCCGTCAAGGGTGGCTGTTCTAAAACCTGTCAGGACCTCCCATTGAGCATTATTAGAGCGCTGCTGCAGTTATAGAAAGCCGTGTCCGGGGAGCAGCAGAGCTACAGAGTGGTGCAGCTGCTTTTAAAGGCCTCTGAGAGACTGATGTGCTGCACTGTTACATTCTGGTGTCGATCCAGCATGGGCACTGCGGAGGAGGGCTGGGGCTTTAGGGCTGCACACTCAGCTCTTTTTAATGAGCAAGGAAAGCCTGCGCATCACGGAGGCTCCCCGATACTTACGCCACAATGCAGAGGATGTGCCTGTAGCCCTCCTGCATGGAGGAGGTAATCACTTTTAAAACACTTGCTCCTGCGCACAACAGGGACACTCACTATGCAAGTTAGGGGACAGAGAAAATGGGTTAGAAAACCCCTGGTAGAAGGCATTCACTAAGGATCCATGCTTCTAAGGAGGGCTAAAGTGAAGCGGTATTGATGTCTTTTACGAACAAGTGGATTGCCGCACTTTCTACCTGCATTAAGGGAAAAATTCTGGAAGGAGGAAAGTACAAAGTTAGGGGAAAAGCACTGCAAAGATTGATAAAAGGGAAGGGAAAGTGTCTGAATCCAGGCTTCCTTGTGGAGGGAAATAATAAACGTCTCTGAAGAGCGTGACTGGGGTGGCAGCTTGTTAAAGCGAAGTGAGAGGCAGGCGAAGATAAGAGCAGAGAGGAGCGTGTGTTGACAAAAAGCAGACTTAAAATAGAGCAGTGTTGCATTACGCCTGCTCCTGCCCCACCTGTGTTTATCTGCTTGTGTGTGATACTTTTTTTATTTCTTTCTTTAAAAAAAAAAGACAGACTCGGGGATGCAGAAACAAAGACAAAGACTCAGCCATGTGTGCAAAATGGTGAACACATCCAGCAGCCTGTGCTCAAAGCAGCTGCGAGTGCATATGCTACGCTGACTGAGTGTGCTTGATAACCCGACTGAGTGCAGCTTCCCTGCAAGTTTTGAATTTAAGATTTTGCATGTAATTTGCATGAAGTAATAAATTCATCTGGTGGCTCTGTTTGCTCAGCCTCGGTAGGATCAGGAGGTTTGGCAGCAAAGCGTCTGAGTGGAAATTGATGCACCTTTTGCCGTTTCTTGCATTAAGCTCTGAATAATTTTGAACAGTTCCCCTTTAATTTTGTTTTCGGAAATGGAAACTGCGTTCAAAAGAGTCAGTCTAGATTCTGTTGTTTTAACTTTTGTCTCTATCAGATTTCGAACAAAGAATTCAGTTTGCATTTAGTAACCTATAAGGTAGCCCTTAAGTTTAGTGCCGACCAAATTTTCTTACGGTGCTTGAAATGTGCCCAACATGGGGGCAACTATTTTCCATTTAGTGGAAATGCAAACACACACAGGAACACTCAATCGGGCACTGTTTTCTTTATGGTGCTGAACAGTGTAACGCTCATGCCTATGACAACACTCTGGCTGGAGAGTCATTTCCCTCAGATCAAAAACCTCCACTCGGTATTTGATGCAAGCAGACATGGACATTTTTGGTTACATATATTTAACTGTAATATTTGTTCACATTCTGTTTTAATCGGCAAAAGTTGCATTGTGTTTCAGTTAAAAATCAACCTTTTGCCCCCTGTCAATAAAGAATACACACATACTGCGTGGTAAAACTAACTAATTCTCAATGTTCAGGTGGTGAAGAACTCAAAGACGAGGCGGTTTTCTGATGCGGAAACGATTTTGTTGCGTTGCTCTGTTTCTGTCCGATCTATTATAGAAGTTGTTTTGCAGCAGATGGCTTGTTTCACCAGTAATCAACAACGTATATGATCCCTGCAACGTAATTTAGCATATAACCACTTAGCAGTCAACTGGAAATATGCAAGATGTTCGGTGCAAACCAGTGGCCTGCTCATTAAACACTCTTCTCATCCAGCTTACTGAGGCTTATATCCGAGGTTTAATTAGTGGTGGTCTGAACTCTCAAGAGTCATTTCTGTGTGCATTCATTTGTGGCTTTGTGCCTTTTATAAACACTCTCACCTCACATATACTGTGAGCCTTTTTGTTACTACTTAAAAGTAAACTAACCTGTATGCTGTTCGTTTTAATTAAAACTACTACAATCTGTTACACAATCTACAACCTCTAAACAGATGGTGTAAGACAATTCATGTCCCCGACATAATGACATATGTTTTTATAGAATTGTTTTTTCACATTGTGTGATCATCGGGTGATTTATCTTCTTAGATTATACAATTAAATAAAATAGAATCAGATGTGATTTAGAGGTTTAACCATAAACTACAAGCGTGTAACGATCTGAACTCATGGAGGCTTGAATGGCTTTCAGTTCCTGAAAATAAAACAAAAACATCTGCAGAATCCAATAAAGAGATATTTCACAAGTATGACTTATATCATACTGTATCCTAATGGTCAAAAAGGAAAGTTTTGCTTATTTATGTTAAGGACAGCAGTTACCACATCCTAAGTGAGGGAGCAGCAGCAATGTAGTCTGTTGCTGAAACTGTGAAAAGGTGTGTTGAACACTTTTTCCTCCATGTCGGATTTGAACATGTGCTCTTGCTGAATAAAAGTCTCTTTTGGGTTTAAAATGTATGATTGATCATAATTTCCCTATTTTACATGAAGTTACTACTAATATAAAGATTTTAGGCTGATATTTCTCTAACTTTGATTCATGAGGGTAACTCTTTTTATGCTTTTCTTGTATATCCTTTTATGCGTATTGTAAGTGGAAAGCGGTTGCATAAATACAAAAGTTTTTTTAAATTAAATAAGCTACTTGCAGTGCTTTGCAGAAATACTTTTCGGTTCTCTACTTTTTTATTTCTTTGACAATTTGATCAGTTGCAACCACAAACGTCCGTGTATTTTACTGGGATTTTGAATCTAACAGACCAACAGAAAGTAGCCCATAATTTGTTTTTTGTTTTTTATGGTTTTAAAGGTCTGACTGCTTGTTTTGGATCATTGTCTTCCATCTACCTGCCCATAAACTGTGGCAAGATTCTCTTCTCCAAAGCATCATCCTGCCACCACCTTGTTATACTGTAAGACTTTTATGCCACACACACATTGCCAGACATTCTGTCTGGATCTCATCTGAGCAGAATGACTTCTGCACCATGTTGCCCCCCCAAGTAGCTTGTGGCAAATAATGAAGCTGGATATGGCATTTTTTCAACATTGCTTTATGTTCTCAGTACTCTTCCATAAAGGTCCGATTTGTGGCATACAATGTTAATAATTATTCTGTTTTATGCACATGTACACTTTATATACCACATGTACACTTTATACACAAAGGAAGTAATTTTTCAAAACAGTTAATCATATTAGATTTTATTGAGGGGTGTTAAGGTAAGAAAGGCTGAGTACAAATGGCATATTTTGTCCTGTGTAAAATATTTATAGTTATACACTTCTTCTTTCACTTTATAACTCTGGTCTAATTTGCTTGGATCTGTTTCATAAAAGCAATAATAGAATATTTTGAAGTGAGAAAAGTGACGTATCTACATGTGTAGGTTTCCGTTAACTGATTGGCGCAGCATGAATCATGTTATAGGCCAGATCTTTTGAAGTATCATTGAGGACAAACTCGGATAAACCTTTTGTTTGACGTTGCAGTGCCGGCAGCCGTTTCTGGCTGCGGTTTTCTCTCTGCAGCTTTGTTCACCTCAGTGGTTACTTTGCAGATTTAACCTGTGGATGTTCAATACTGCAGCTACGGCCATTCAGTCTGTGCCGAAGCAATTTTTGTCATTAAAAAAAAATCCCAAGACATTGCATGTATTGAACGCTTTCTGTGTTTTCAAGCGTGTGTGTATTTATGTGTGTGTGCGCACCAGTGCTGGGTAACAGGATAATCAGCACGAGGCGGATTGCTGCATTAGCAGAACGCGGTGCACTGAGGTTATCTGCAAACATCAGTGTTTTAAGTCCTGCAGAATAACAAGCCAATACTGTTAGCTGGAGCAGATCAGGACAGTAAAGCCCAGAGGCCTGAACCTGCAGAATATTCAATTGCCATCATAATTTGTGAGAAAAGGGGGTTCAGAATCCTAAGTGTTCTTACACCCCAAGGGAAGGCTCTAAAAATAAACTCACTTGTTGAGTAAAATTGCTAAAGACAGCATGAAAAAGATTCAGGCGTTACAACAAATGGATCCTTCAGCAAAAGGTTCTTTAAATGATGGGTAAAAAAAAAAAAAAGATCACCCACATCAGTCTCCCTCTCATCACCTCATTTAGCTGCCTTCCTCCCAGAGGACCTCCTCTTAGTTGAGACTAATGATTATAATTTCAGAGGCCCCTGAAATCCCCCTCGCTGTCCAATAGACGTTACAGGATTTGAAGAAAACTGATGTGTCTCTCTCTCTCTCCCCCCGCCCACGTGGCTTCACATTCAGAGCTTCTCATTTTTATCTGTTTGCGCTGCAGAGACGACAGTTGGCATTTTCCTAAAACTTCAAAGACCAACAGCGGCTCGTGGGCAAGCAGAAGTAAAGGTCTGGAGGGACGACGAGTGGAGGAAGTGAAGATACGGGCGTCGCGCTTCGCTTCGAGAAGCCCTTCGAACGAGTCTGCTGACTGACCTGTGTGATTTGTGTTTCACTTTATGCTTGCTGCTCTTCAGCTGGTGTGTTGGCTGGATATGCAAGCCCTGTCTTTCCCAGAGGATTTCACGCACGCACGCACACGCAACACAAAAAAAAACTTCATTCATACAACAGCTGCTGCCGAAGGCCTTCAGGGAGAACAGAGCCCCCCTTTGGCACAAGAGCAGATGCATCAGCAAACACACTGCTTTTCCCTCTCGCGTAAAATAGTTGCTTGCTTTAAAACATGCAAAACATTCTGTGCCTGCAGAGAAACAGTCCTGAAGCTTTCACCCTGCCCCAAAATGAGGCAATTTAATTATTAAAGTTACCAGAAATGTGAAGATTTTAACTCCACTGATCTTCTAACCAGCTTCCCTATCCATGCGTCAGGAAGTGTCCCCACAGTATGATACTGCCACCGCCATATTTTGCTGTGAGGTTTGTGCTTTCGTGGAGATGTGAAGTGTTTGTTTACAGCTATAAAAACAAATCAAGAATGTCTCTTACTTTTACTAAATTCTCAATGACATCAACTTAAATTTTCTAAACCTAAAAATAGGTCGAGTTCAATGACCCTTGGTTCGTCACCCCAGAATTACAAGGATCTTTTTTTTTTAAATATATAATTTTTAAAAAATATGTCATTTAAATATATAATTTTGCTCCACAATAACTTTTTTCCTAACGTATTTTCTGTGTTTCTTGGTTTTCTTGATGCTGTTTGATCACTAATGCTCAATACCAAACCTTAACTCAGGAGAGTGTTCATATGGAGAATCATTTACATAGCAGAAAACACTTTATTTTTCATCTCACATCAAATATCTTGCTTTACGGTAACCTTTAGCAACAAAACTTAAGGTGTAACTTATTACAAAAGACAAGTTTCTGGAAGGGTGTTTGAAATCAGAGTTATCTGTGGTAAAAATATCCCTCCCGCCCATAAGCTCTCAATAATAAGCTCCACTGATTACTGATGGCACCGTGTAATGAATAAAGACCTTACCAGGCCTCAAATTTAGGCAACTTAATTATCAGAGCGCAGGCATTTCTTTTCTCCCGTCCCTCATCTCCTCATCTGCACTCCCCTCTTAAACTGCTAATAGTTTCAGGCTTTGCCCATGTATCAGGCAGTGAAGCAGACAGCCAGGGGTGCCGCTAAGAGTGGGCGCAACAATTACTTTAATACGGGCTAAATTTGTGTTCCCTCAGCTGAGGCGCTTCAATTAAGAGATTTGTAAGAGATTCTGTTGTTTCTTTTATGATTTTAGAATTAAAAATCTCTAGGTTTTGTTCATATAACAAGAATTAATAGTCACAGAGATGTAATTATTTCACCACATCATTCAGCATCTCAGAGGGAATTGAACTCCAGCTGTTTTAACAGGGATAAAGAAGGAAAAGGAGGAAAAATGAAGATTGAGGCGTCCAACAGGTATGAGACAAAAAAAAAAAAAAAAAAAGTTAAAGGATTGTGATTAAACACAGTTTTTCTGTCATTTCAGCCTAACCATGCATGACTACCAGATCCGGCTTTTCCACATCTCATTTGTCTTCATGTCATCTGAAACTACCCTTTCATTTCTATTCAAGCGAAGAACGGCAATGTGTATACAGAACATCTAAAATAAGTCGAAAGCTTCAAATGAATCACATCAGCATTTCCACTTGCGTCCAAACCAGCACTTTATGCTGATTGAATCAAAATGAGCACTTTTAAAAAATATTCCATAAATCATTTATTTGCTCGTCAGAATTTCTGAGACAAACATGTCAGGAATACGATTTTAACTCAGAGCAAGACATTTCTTTTTGGAGATTAGTCTTTGATTGCTTTACTTTTATTTCTTCACATCACCTCCTGTTTTGTTTTAAGGAAACATTCATTCCACCATTAAGATCATCTGCTAAATTAAATGTCTCCTTTCTGCAGCTTTTTATGTTGGAATATATGTAGAAAATATTCCAATAATATATTTTTTCCTTTAAACATGTTAGTTTGAATGAAACAAAAATACTTTATTTGTTATTTGTTGTACTCTGAACAAAGCTGAAGCAGATGACATGTTTTCCTCTTCTGTCATATTGGACCCTGACTCGACTGGCTTGGCACAGCCCCACTTGGCCATCTTGTGCAGGAGAAAGCGAAGATGTGGAGGGGTGTCCAAGGATGTGGAAGAAAATCTGATCTGACATTAACACTGAAATGTCCATGAATAATTTTGTTAAAAATTAAAGCTTTGCAGAAGAAAAAAGAAGAAACACTTCACTAAAGAAAATCACCGGGAGTTCAAGCTGTCAGGCAACACAGTCGCTACAGTTTTCATAGCTTGAAACAAGTTCAACGGTGAATTTCTCAACACAGAGATCTTGTCTGTGACCCTAATAAACAAGTTGCTGCTGATGTAGGATCTGTCAGTCCCTGCTGTTTTGTCTATCTTTTGTTATACTACATACAGTAATGTTGTGATGAATAATGTAATTCAAATAATTTAACAAAAAATGGAATGTCGAGACTTATGCCCCTCTCATTAAGCAATATAAAAATGTCGATTGGGATTACAGCAATCAAACCATTGTTACAATTGCTCATCGACTTTTTCAATGTTTTTACTGTTAATTTGACCATTTATGATGATTTACTCCAAGTCGCAGCAGGAGGAAGACCCTAATCTTTATTTTACAATCATCGCCCTGCTGCACAATGTGAGTCAGACATAACAAACAACTCTGTAGAAACGGGTTCAACCTTGTGCTAATTTTGTGTACATGATAGCATTAGCAGAAAGCAGAAAGAAACCCAACAAAAGCTCATTTAAATATTTCACCCTCCCTTTATCCTCCGTGTTATTTAGAAACTTAGCTCACACTTGAAAGCTTCGAAATATATCAACTTCAAAGCTGACTGCGGTGTATGGCCACATATTTTTTACATATTTGATTTTACTGTGCATGACCGAGAGGAACACCCACTAGCCATTGACAGAAAATGCAAATACCCACTAAGATCCTTATTGAGTTAAAATTAAGATTTTTTTTGGAGTGTGCATGCCGCCCCTCAGATGAATCTTGTTTTATCAACGGGAATAATTTGACATAAATTTTCAATTTTAACTCAACTAAAATGCTGTATTTTAAAATGCTATTTTTTATTGACTACGGTTTGCAGAACTTTATAATAGAATATGCATATTATTTTTGCTGATACAATTGATCAGCCCAACAATCTACATGATATCCTTGACAGTGACATTCCCTTCCTGTTTGTCTGTGACACGTAACCTCCCCTGTGTTGCCCTGGGCTGAAACATTATCCATTAAATTTTGCAAATGTTTAAAAGAAAGCATAAAATCTTTCATTTGTATACAGGTGACCTACATGAACTTTATTGAAATATCTTACAGGTCAAAATATCAACAAGTTATACCAAAACAGAGAGAATAAATTCTACCACTAGCCTAGCACTTACCCTAGCCACATGAAAACATTGTCAGCAGGAGAAAACATGAGTTCAATAAAAACTGTAAGTGTGTGTACTGATAAAATAGCTGTTGCTCTCCAGAAAACTGGATCCTGGAACATCATTGGTGAGTCTGTTAAGTGGGATGCAGTAGTAATGAAGTGTGGAGTGTTATTTTACTGTACTGGGCTGTGCATGGGCAGTGAAATTTAACCTGAAATTGGTTAATCACCGCTATTTTGGGGTAATTCATGATTTTGAAATATGCAAAAAAGTAAATATCTGTTCTTACGTATATGGAGCTCAACATTAGTGCAAGGAAAAAACTAATCTGCTTTTTCCCCGTTAGAGGATTATGTACAGTTACAAATTCTTTAGTTCTTGCAGTTTGAAAGGTTGGTTTGTTTTATAGGCAGTTTCATTGATTTGGTTAGACTCCTATTGCTAGTCTTTGCCAGGTAATCTCTAAAGACTGAGTTCAATCAGTTTACAGTCCAATAGAACAAACAGTAATGTACTTCCTTGGATGCTTAGTAGTTGTAAATGCCTCATTACGTGTGTGTAGTTATGGCAATACGGATCATGCATGTGCTTCACAGAGTTCACATACATAACGCCTTGTAAAGTCTGCACAAACACACACATCGCTGATTGGTTGCTAAAATGAATAACAGCCTGTGCTGAACAAAAGCCAAACTCTGCTTATCTGCAAAAATTGCCCCGCCGAATAGAATAATCAATAATATTCAACATCAGCTATTGCTGCACAAATAAAGCAATGGCGACTCTGGATGCACGCAGAAACACTTCAATTCAAATCACAGCAGCAGTGGATGATGGATTACGATTTCTAACCCGTCGCTTGAATATTGGTGACAATATTTCCCTTTGCATCAAAATCCCTCTATGGCTGAACGCAGAAAATACCCTTTTCAGGGTAAGGCTTTTGAAAGTTACATGAAATATATCCTGTCTTAGTGTTTCTGATAGGATGATGCCCTCAATTCCAGCAGAGCATTCCTGTATCTTGGATTATTTTTGGATAACTGGAGTGCCCTCCTTAATGCAGGGTACTTCCGTCTTGTGGATATCCTGACCCATTTAGGGGAAAAGTGAAGGGAATGTGTCCTTTCAAACCCACAAGAGTGAAAAGCGGCAGACACTGTGTGTTTTCTGCTTTTAAAGCCAGCAAACAAGGCTTTCCAAGTGTCATCCAACATTGAGCTGCTCTCCTTTTCTTTTTTCCGAGCTTTCACGGCAGTGAGGCATTTCATACACCACTTTGTCCTGCGCATTAAAAGGCCGGTCAGTTCTGCATCCATTTTTAATGAAGGACTTGACACGTGTTGCAACTTGAAACAGGCAAAATACAACATTTATTAAGAATTTATGACTTATAATGCTGAAGTGAGAAGTGATAGATTATAAATAATAGATTGAGTTTGTTATGCCTGCATAAGATATGAAGTGGGGGGAAACTGATTTGGACATTTACACCAACATTATTGTACACAAAAATGCCTCTTATATATGCTGAGTAAGAAATTAACATGCCAAAAGTTTTTTTTTAGCTAATCTCCTAAGTTCATGTTACACATAATGTGCCTCTTTTTCTTTATTTCAGCACCGGCTCCAACAGGAAGCAGCTCTGACACAGATCCCCTGGACCGAGCCTCTGCGGAGAGAAAACTTTTTCTGCTTCCTCTGCATCCTACTCTCCCTAAATGCAGGGTTTTTTTGTTGTTGTTGTTCTATCTCCACAACTTCTTCTTTTATCCATCGGCAGGCTTTATCATTTGATCTTTCCTTAGATCCTTCTATACTTCCATTTATTGCTGCCTCGTGTGCTTTCTTACTCCTCTATTAGTCTTTGGCGCTGGCGTGACTACAGCATTGCAGTCTTGTTGAAGATGCATCGACACTCTTCCTGTCTTTCCTTCCTCCCTTCCTTTTTTTTCCCCCTACCTGCTAGACATCAAATCCTATTACATTAAGGAGTATCCGCTGTGTAACCCTTGGTTAACCTGTGCATTATGCATTATGTAAATACTTTTTTTTCCCCTCAAGTACGCTTTGTGTTAGAGCTAATAGCTTAGGGTTTTAATTCTCAGTATTGTGTTACTGTTGTGTATAGCTGACATCACACAGGGGAAGAAAGAAAAACGAACAAAAGCAGATGGTGGGAGATGCTAGACACCAGTCGTCCACATTTAGTTATCCTTTTGGCAGTTCAGTGCAGTTAATAAGCATTTGTTTTCCCTGCAGGAACAAGCACTGTATTCGCATTATGTACAAATTGAAATCTTTGTGTATAAAAAAAAAAATCACTTGTATGGTGCAAGAACTATTCATAGCCCATTCCTTGGACTTTTAGCACTTTGTCACATTAACTTAAAAGCATTTTATGGGATTTTTTTGGTGATAGACCAACACTGAGTAGTGTGTGATTTCACAAATACCGGCATGAAAATGTGGGTCTACGTTTGTTTTACTATTGAAATAAACTAGTTGTGCGCCCTGCAAAATATGCTTTTATGGAAAATTGATACAGCAATGCTGTGAGAGACGCTTCTCTTCAACAATAGCAAGAGATGGTCGACGTCATGAGAAAATGGTTGGAGCTAGAGCGGGCAATCCAGGAAAATAACCTGTGTAAGGTTGCAAAACACTTGGCACTGGGTTTAGCAGGACATAAGCCCTAAATATAAAACCAAAGCAACAATGGAACAGATTAGATCAAAGCATATCTATGTCTAGATGGCCTAGTCAAAGTCCAGACCACCGAGAAGCTGTAGCAAGACTTGGAAGGTGTTATTGCTTTCCATCAACTCTAGTTGTCTCAGTTGTGCAAAGCTTTCCAAAACCCCTAGCTGCAGCTCTATTTTCATCTGAAGGAGGTTTTAGAAACTATCAACTCAGAAGGCAGGCCAGCAAGTGCACACCACACTTTTCAGTGTGTCCTGTCTTTCATAATTATGTAGTGTTGTGTGTTGGTCTGTCAGATAAAATTTAAATCAAAAACGTTAAAGTTGTGATTGTAATATGACCAAAAAACCTGAAGTTTAAGGGTTATTTTTGAAAAGAAAAAAAAACTCTTTTGCCAGACCTTGTATGAGCAAATCAGGATTTGTATGGTTTTCACAGAGGTGGAAACATGGAAGATTCATTAATAAATTATGTATAAACCCATGAGACACAAAACAACCACCAACATTATCAAGGCTGCCAAGTCAATTTAAGACAGCTGTGCCCTCAGCATAAAATCTGTTATTCATTTTTGTGACAGTTAGGCATTTAGAGATCCACCAAGGCACAGCACAGACAGCACAGTGCTGACTAATGCCACCTAAGTACTTTCCATTATGAATCCTAATCAAATAGGCTGGAATATCTCTGTAAGCATGTATTTTAATTAAATACATAGACTGCACAAATAGCTCTGGCTCTGTCCTCTTAGGAAGCTCCCTCTGCCCATTACAACCAGAAATTTCATTAATTCCCCAAACTGACAGAGCAGCTGAGACAGGCTGTGGCTTATTTTCAACATGTTTAATGCTTCAAAGTCTCACATCTTTGTAACTTTAAGCACAAGGTTCTGATCTACAAACATGGTTATTGCAGCCTTGACAATGCTTTCTTTATCGGTGTAGTCACGACTGCAGACGTTGGTTGTCCATGCACACACTGTACACAGAGCAGTCAGATCACAGCACATAACATCAGTCTCTGAATGAGTCACCATACACACATCACCTGTGGTTAGTCAGAGGCACAGAAGCAATTCTCAGTTGTCATTCTCCTTCCAAGACCGTAATTAAGCTAACCTATGCCGCTCCATGAAGATGGTCCGATTCTATTTCTGTATTCCCGGGCTAATTACCTGTCCTATGCCTGGGCATAGGTTAGCTTAAAACCTACAATTAAGAATCAACTTAATTGTAGCTTGATCAGACAGTCTAGTCATCCGACAGAGGAACTACATTTGTTGATTGGCGCTCAAAAAACGATGACAGGCATGCAACCATGTTTTCAGGGTGATGCGGGGAAGACGTTTCAGTCAAAGGGCAACATCTTCTATTTCTACTTTGGAAACACAGTGTTTGTGCTGCAAGCACACACATGCAAAACTGTTGAAAACAAAAGAAAACGACACACACAGGCTGGACGCTCCTAGTCGTGATGCGGTCTTTCGGACAGTGGCTGCATGCTCTGGCCACACCCTGTGAAGTGTTAGACTTCACAATGCACAACGGTGCCACAATACATCACAGTTGTTTATGTTCACAAGTGCAATGGAGCACACCTGACCACCCCCAACTAAACAGCTGGGGGTGGTCAGTGGTGCAGTAGACTTGAACCTTTCAACCCATAGAGGTCAGTGCGTAAATTTGTACGTAATTTGGTGTGGAGTGGCTCAGTAACAATCTAAGAGGCACCTCCACAGCACAAAACCGTGCCAGTGGTGAACAATTCTCCAATTTGCTGGTACGTCCATAGACATCCATCCATTTTCTAACACCCTCCTGGGGTCGGGAGGGGTGCTGGTGCCTATCTCCAGCTAACGTTCCGGGCGAGAGGCGGGGTTCTCCCTGGACAGGTCGCCAGTCTGTCGCAGGGCAGTCCATAGACATAATTGTCATAATTTAATGTGGAAGGTGTCAGTAATGTTCTGACCATGCAGACACATGCTTAAGATTTGGAATCAAATTGTTATCTTCAGTAGATTTGTTAAAACTGCAAAAAAATAATAATAATAATAATTACCTCTCTACAGGTAGAAAGCCCAGATCCAGACCATCGATTCATGATAAACTGCAATAATCTAGTTAAATACTTATAATATGGAAACTACTGTACGCTTCACTATTTTTAATTAGGGTTTCCTGCAAACAGGCTAGATATAAAAACCACATGAGTTTGAAAAGGATAAAAAAAAATAATTCAGGGATCTATGACCAAAAATTATGCACAACGTGAATACAAAAGACAATGTAGCTTGTCTCCTATTTCCTAGTCAAAGTGAATCGAAGACAGACTGGGAAGCTCCTAATGTAACAATTAATACCCTGGGGTCAACTAGAAAGAGCCATGTAGGACAAACACAGTCTGAGGGAGGCCAAATACAGAGGGATTATTTACAAAGCATCTCAGCGTAATCAGCACTGTATCGCATAGCTGTGGTCGCTGTAAAACTACTCCTTATGGAGGGAAGGGGAGTGCTGTTTTCTCTAGCTCATGGGATCATATACATAGCTAAATTTATGTCATATAGAAAGCTTTCTATATGATAGTTCTCAACACTGAAAGACAAAAAAAGGCATGAAGAATTGATCTGCACCATTTAGAAAAGCACTGCTTCTTTAACTGTGGTACTTTATTATTTTTTTTAAAGAGTTAACCTTTTATAATGTTCACACGCCTGAAGGTTACAAGAAAGCATTACATCTTCAGAGTGTTCATTATGATTTTGAGAGAAGTAGCAGACAAATTGAGAGTTGCTTCTGTGCCTCTGTAAGACTGTAGGTGGCTTGAATTGTCCAGAGATTGATTTTCATCATTCATTTATTCAGCTGCCAGGACAGGATTTCAAAGCTGCATCAAGTCATTTTTTTTTCTCTTTATTTTGACCACTAGGGGGCGGAAAGACTCCAAAACATGTTCACAACAGTTAGCATCTAGCTTATGAAGTTGTTATGGCTGACATATTAGCAAACAGTTGCCTACTCACATATCCAGCAGAAACAGAGCAACACGGACATCCCTTTGGTCTCCTTTGTCTGGCCACCTGTTGAATGTAATTCCAATATTCACTGTCGCTTTAGCCTTTGTTTGCTCCTCTGGCTCATGAGAAAAATATAAGTACCATTTTGTTTTCCTAAATGGCCGACATCCTTCACCAGCTCTCCAAGTTTGGTGAAATTGTCACAAAGGTCAGCTAGCTCGTCTTCGCTCCTGCTCAACAGCCAACTCTGCTTTGGCTGATGCTTAGTGGAGCTAGAAAAATGTCTGTGTAGCGATTCAGGTCTAGAATCTAGTTTGTTGAGAATTGGCAACAAAACCAAGAGTGGGAAGGAAACTTGTGATTTATATGAACAAAGATATTGCTTAATGCACCTCTAAATCAAGCTGGTTTGCAGGTTTTCATCCCACCAAAATATTAGACCATTCATAGGTCATTCCTCTTTCAGTAAACAAATAGGAACTGACTGAAATTTCTTGGTTGGAAGGGAACTCCCTACCACAGGGAATGCCTCAGTCCAGATAATTTCTTTTGAGAATATCTTGACAGCTGAGGTGGAAAATTCCATTCCTCACCAGCCGGTGTCCTACATGTAGGCGTCTCCCACACACCGGACGCAATTATTTGAATCTGGTGTTGGAGCAGGGGCACATCTAAAACTGACAGGACACATGTCCCAAAATAATGTCTTAGAGACCCACATCATCTGTGCTGCTTTGACGCAGTTGCAGTATCATTAATTTGATTATTTATCAAGATTATTTATTATGTATGTGTACATTATAAAGCCTTACAAAAGATTTCACACGTTATAATTTTTCACATTGGATCACTTATAACCACAAACTGCAGTGTATTTCATTTGGCCGTTATATGACAGACCTACACAAAGTGCCAAACAACTGTAAAGTAAAAAAATATATATATAAACATGACTTAATACTACTTTTATTATTATTGATGTTGTTGTTGTTATATAATAAATATTTTAAAAATCATATGAAAAATGTGGTATGCAATTATCGGCACCATTCTGACCAACTACCTTCTTTCAATTCTACCAATCATCCCCACAGCATGACGCCACCACCACCATGTTTCACACTGGGAATGGTGTTTTCAGAGTAATTCGAAATTTTATTTTGCCATCCTCAGTGTTTTGAATGTAGCAAAAAAAATCTGGTCTCAGATGATTAGAGCACTTTCTTCTTCATGGCTGCTGTGCCCCCTGCGTGACTTGACGTAAAATACAATGACTTTCTTCTTCCTCTTTATCTTCCATCTTTAGGCCAGATTTGTTGAGTGCACAAGTAATATTGCATCCTCCGACCTGAACCGCCGATCTCTGCAAAGTTACAATGCACCTCTTGTCTGCTTTTATGAAAGCTCTACAGGGATAAAAGTATCTGGTGGAGTTGTTACTGAGACACAGTTTAGGTGACATCTTTAGACATCTGATAGCACTAGATTGTATTTTTGGGTATCATAATTAAGGGGATAAAATAAATCTGCACACTACATTTCTTAGATTTTGTTTGCATAAGATATTTGACATGTATTGTGTAGCTTATGCTTTACAATGCACTGCAGTATCATCATCAGTATATAGTTCTATCAAATGAAAAACAATGAAATACATTAAAGTTTGTGGTTGTATTGTGACTAAATGTTTTGTTTTTTTAAATAGCAAGGCACTGTGTTAGCCAGTTCCTGCTTCTTCCATGGGTAAAAAAAGAGCCACATTAGAAAGGAGCAGGTTAGAGAATGCCCTCCCTCTAGACTACCTGTGATCAGAGTTAATGAAGAGAGAGCAGCCATATTAACTGATTCAAAGGTTTCCCATTTTCTTTATCTTCTAATGAGAAAATTCTCAAATTGCACTCTGACGCATCCTGGTTTCACAGGCTGGGCAACGTTCACTTTTCCAAATGAACATCCAAGTGGGACGTTTGGATGGTGTTCAGTCGCGAGGAAAATTCCACTTTTGCATCCCATTAATCACACAGAGATGATGCGGAGCACATATTTCACACAGATTGTACAGAATGTCTCCACGGCATGTCCCGACTCACAACCTAAGAAGAACCTTTTTTCTTCTTCACCTCGTCACTGCAAACGGTTCTGGCTGTGAACGTAAGAAGCGATCCCACCATATGATCATAAGGAGGAGGGTTAGTGCAGGCCAAAAGAAGCTAACAAACTTTTTGTAAACGTTAAACACAAAAACTCTTCAAATGTCAGTCTCTAACACTTTTGATTTCTACCTTCCTCACCTTGCTTTCATCTTCCACATCTTAGCTCTCTCACTTCTACTCCCCTCTCCTCCTTCTGTCCTATTGGTCTTTGGCCAAGCTCAATCTATCAATACCCAGGCTATTAGCTAGTATCACCTAAGGACCCTCTCTGCATTAACCACAATGCTTATCAAAGCCTGGTATTGATTATGTGCAATTAGTTTATCCCTTAACTAGTGATGCGAGAGGAGGATAATTGTGAGGAGAGGGTGGAAATAGAAAATGAGGGAAGAGTGAGGAGAGAGCTCTGGGACAAGCCTGGAGAAGGAGCTGGGGGTGTGCGGGGGTCACCAAACAAAACGGGTACTGTACATGAAAGCACACACCTCGAGTTAATATTAACAAAACAACACAAACTTGAGAAAATAACATTTTTATACCAGCCTGTGCCTTACCTCCCAATCATGGTGGAGTGCTGCTGGACAGCTGCCTCCAGCAGCCTCTCCAGGATGGTCCATTCTCCCATGGTGATGGACCGGCGTCAGCGGTGTCACAGGAAACAGGACTCTCGGCTTTCCTCTGGCCCGCAGAACCAGCCTATGACCAGCTGAACCGAGCACCAGGTCCTTTCTGACCTCTACTCGCTGACCTGGCTTCTTGTCTCGGCGTCGGTGTCTTCTTCTGGGACCGTCCTACAGTGCGTCCCCTTTCTGGGTACTGAACTCACTGCATCCCCCCCACCTCTCCACTACCTCCTCCACAGTGCAGTAATGCTTGTCCTCCTCCCTGCAGCAGCGCTCTGCTCTGCGCTACAGCATATGCTATAGCTCACTGTACGACAGCCATGATCACCCTCTCACTGTTCTACTTTCCTCTTTCTGTCCTCTAGCTGTTCTCTCTCTCTCTCTCTCTCTCTCTCTCTCTCTCTCTCTCTCTCTCTCTTCTTCTTCCTTCGTCCTCCCCTACCCCTGGGGCACTCCTTGTACTTCAGCTGCACTCTCGGCCATTGGTGTCATTCGCCACTCGTCCTTGCATTGTTTAGCTTTGTCTTTGCTGCACCCTTGCTCCTCTAACCTAAACACTCACACACAACACCTAGAGCTGATCCACTTTGGCTAAGCTCACCATAAACACACACACACATAGTTTCCTCTCGATGACAGCTCCGACTCCCTCTCTACTACTTCCTTCGTTGGACTGCAGACCCCCTCCAGAACACAAAGCTCCTGCCTGCTGAATGTCACTTTATGACTGGAGGAATGGTCGCTCCCCGCAGCTCGGAGCACCACACAGACCCATAAAATCCTGCACACACACACTCATGCACGCCTGCAAACACGCTGCCACCCAGTCCCTCAGTAATAAATCAGCTGCCTTTCTGCATCCAGCAAGACTGAACCTGAGGCAGCTCTCCGAAGACCCTCTGTCCTGTCCGCCGTCGTCCCTCTGGCTAATTTCGGCACAGTCCAGTGCCCAGAGTCATGTCAGCTGCAGAGGGCAGGAATGGAAAACTGTCCAACCTGTTTCTAGATTCCATCATCTGGCATCACTCGCCCCTTTTCCTCCTCTTCTACCTCCACTGATTCCCTCCTGTCTCTCTTCTATTCACGTTTGCGTGCAGATCTCAGTCCTTCCTGCTGCCTCTGCCTCAGTGCTCCATCTCCTCTCTCGGAGCTCTGTGCTCTCCTCTCTGTCCCTGTGCCTCCTTCCTTGCTTTCTCGCTCTATCTCTGTCACACTCTGTGAGCATGCAACACCCCCCTCCCTCCCCCTCTCCTCTGTACCTTCTCCGCTCATAGATCTGCTCCCTCTCATCCCCTCTCCTCCTCCTTTGCTCCCTCCCCTTCCCTCTTTCTTCTCGCCTCCTCTGGTAAATGTGCTTGGATTGCTACCCTGATCGCTGCTTCCCTTATGCTTGCAAGAATGCCTGCTGCTGTGCTGCTATGCCTGTCTCTGCCTGATGTTGCACAGAAAGGGCGGATTTGAGATCTAACAGTGGCTCCATGCCCCGCAATCCTTTTGTTTTCTTTTTTCACATTGAACTCTTTCAGGTGCCACAGATCAAAAGCGTTAAAGGAAAAACTGTCGTTCCTACATCGAATTCCCTATTTGTCTCTTAATGTCACCATCTGACCCAACCCTCATGCCCTCTTATGTTCTTTTTCTCTTGATCGTCTCTTTTGTATCTCCCTTATGCAGCCTCCATTAAAGCCCCCCCACACTCTGTCCCTCTCGAGAGAAATGAGCGCTGTATTGTACTTTGCCATGACATTGAAAGCTGCCTTCAATAGATTTATGGTAACATGGTGAAGGAAATGTGTCAGTCTACCTCCAGCCCACCCACAGAACCATGCAGATGGATAGATTGTTGTCAACAAACTCAAATGCACACGTACATGCAACCAAGGTAAGCAGAGGATGGACAATTGTTTGAATTATACAGAATCCTTGGGCTGCTCTCAAGATGTGAGTCATAGTAAGGTTTTCCCATCTGGAGGACTGAGTCAAGATTTGCAGAAGTGAAAAAAGATGCAGTGGCAGCACATGAGACCAGCGCACCAAGATAAAGTCATGGCAGCAGATTTAGCTGTTTGCCCCTGGGATGCTTTTGAGAATTTTATATATATACATATATATATATATATGTATATATATATATATATATATATAAACAGTATATTTTTTTTTTAAGAAAAAAGGTGAAATCTTAGAAACCTTAGAAAATGCACATGTGGAAAATAGATAAAGATCAGGACTTGATGGGGCAGCAAAGAGATTTTGCCAGATCAGCATCTTCTGTGGTGGGACTAGAGACGGGAGGGAGGGGGGAATGGATGTTGGACGCGGGGAAGGGGTCTTTCTTTTACCAAGGACATATGGCGTAGGAGTGCTGAAGCACAGAGGAGAGCTGGGCCGGTGGAGGCTCTTGCTTGGCACGGGCCGACTCTCAAACAGAGCAGCTGAAGCGCTGGCATCAGCCGGTCGGCACTCCGGAAATAACTGGATGGCTCATGAATGAAGGGACACAGATGTATATTGTCTTTTCAGCAACCTGGAAGAGTGAGCTAAAGCAGACAGAAACATGGATATGGTACTCACGGTCATGGACACATATCTGCTATAATGCAAGCATAAATATAGTAAAACCTTACCTCTCGAAAGAATTTATAATTTTGCCAAATGAATAAAAAATTAGGCATGGTTTTCAACTTGTATTATAAATGGAATAAGCTAAAAAAGAAAAAAAGGTGTGGCATTTGTATTCAGCTCCCCTGAGTCAGTATTTTATAGGACTGTTGCAGATACAAATGGGTGTGTTCCTATCAATTAAGTGACATTTTTTGGCATCCTTTGCAAAATAGCCTAAGCTCAGTCCGATTGGATGAATATCAGTGTCAAGACTACTGACTCTTGATTAGATGTAGGACAGGACTTTGACTTGACCATTCTAACACATGAATATGTTTTGCTATAAGCCGGCCCACGGTAGCTCTGACTGTATTTTTCAGGGTTTTGAGATCAAAGGGGAGCAGCTTAACATAGATATACCAAACTTTGCAGACTTTACTGTAAACATTTTGAAAATAAAACAGCATTTCATTCCACTTCACAGTCATGCACGTCTTGGCATTAGTCTGCCGCATAAAACCCGATAAAAGCCATATACCTTTGTGACAAACAGCTAAAAATTTGAAGGAAGGAAGGATTATCTTGCAGAACACTCCATAAAACACTTTCTTAGAATCAACTGGGTCCTGTAGTGTTTTACTGCACGTCTCTCATTCACAAGCACACGTGTGTTGTTTCACTTTATTTACATGCACTCTACATATGAAGTGCACTCTGTATGTGGAGCACTTAACTTTGGATCAAAGCACTGACCTTCCAGTTGGGGGACAACCACTCATCTTATGAGGCCCTGACTTCATCCATGAATTTAGAGTGCACACGTTGAAGTAAGAAAAAGCTAATTTATGAACTGATCTGTGTACTATGCATTCTGTAGGAACCTTTTCTGTTTTCTAACATTTTGTCACAATAAAACAACAAACTTCTGAATATGTTTTTTTTAGATTTTATGTTACAGAGCATTGAAAAACTATGCATAATTGTGAAGTAGGTTTTATACCAGCATTTCCCATTCATTTTTATGTGACTACAGATGGAAATTAGCATGGCAATATTGTACATTCATTAATATGAATTTCCCCATTCAAATAAAATCAGTTTCGTTCAATTTGCATTCAGCTCTGATGAGCTAATTTCCCTACATACATTTCATACATTTGAAAATTGCAATTGAAATTTCATTTCATAATTATTGAGTGTTAATATAATAGATTTTTGAAGAACTGAGTGTCTCAAAAGTAAGGCACTGCATGTCTCTCTTGTAGTTCTGTTTAAGATCATTTTCCTGCTCGAATGTGAACCTCTGACTCAGTCTCATGTCTTCTGCAGCTTCCTACATTAATGCAGCAGAAAAAATATATTTGCACATCATGAAGTTTCCTCTGCCACGCTACACTGAGGATGATGGCTTCAAGGTGAAATGTAAGAAATGTGAAAACCATATATATGTTTTCTTATCATTTAAAAATGATAGAATCCCCATTCTATAATGTCTTATAGAATCCCTATTTAATAATGTTGTCATGTAACAAATGTGCACAAGTTTTAGTAGCATAAAAACATTTGCAAAGCACTCTGAACTAAGCCATCTTGTAAACAGACAGCTGCTGTCCCATCAGCTGGAGGCCACAAGCAGTTCAGTGGGTCTTGCACACAAAGTAATGTGATGACAACTGAACAAAAAAGTCCAATATCACACCCACTGTAAATGCTGCTTTCCCTAAACGACGATTCCATTTTCTTCACAGAAATAATTATGGCCAGTTGGCTTTCTTTTTTTATAGAAAACAAAACATGGTTGCCAACAGAGGCTGGCACCACTGCAGTGAATTTAGAAGCACACACATGCTAATTGCAGTGAGAACTACAGTAGATAACAGAAGATGGTAAAACAAAAAACAACAACAAAAAACAAGTATTAACCCTTTAACTAATGGTAAAACTTGTCAAAAAAAGTGTCTCTGTCCTATATTATGTCGATTTTAAATATGTGTGTAAGGGCTAAATGTTAATTAATTTTGGATAATTAAATATATATTTTTAAAAACTTGCGACTGTAATAAATACGAGGAGACTTGCTCAGATAGATTTCACCTAGCTCTAATAACAAAGGATTTATCAGTCACTAATTATGTGAGACATTAATCAAGCCAGCTTCCGCAGAACTCATGATTAGATTATCATAAAAAATGCTTAGTATGTAAAATCTAAGCTGTGGTGTACGACCGCCCCCTTCTGGACACAGCAAAGCATAACACGTCTTTCACTTGTGATTTAAATTTTAGACCAGTACGTATCAATGTAGAAAATATGGACGAATTTACATTTATCTAAGTTAGTACTATAGGGTTTTAAATACCCAGCAGAATAAATGAGAAAAATCCTGCCTTTTCGGGTTAAATTTATCATTTTGTTTCTCAGTCAGAGCACCTGACTTGGTCTAATTCAATCACTAGGGGGCAGCATGATTGTCACTCGAACAATGTTCACTTTGTGTCTAAGGAAGAAGTTATCCAGCTAGCTGGTAGACAGTTAAAGAGACTGTAGTAATGCTAACTTGGCCGCAGTAGTGACTGACTTATCCAACAAGTATTAAAGCTACAAGGGGAAGCTCTGGAGCAACTAGCATCGCCGAGTGGCCATTTATCAGCGTTGGAAAACCAGTAAAACGCTGCGGATAGTGGACCTTTAATAACTGACACCAGCTGCTGCGAAAGCTCAGAAAGTACCATTATATTCAGTCATGTCTGCGGCCGGAGACTTCGGAAACCCTTTAAGAAAATTTAAACTGGTCTTTCTCGGGGAACAAAGTGGTAAGTTTAAACACATCCCGTCGTAACTGGTTGAAAGGAAAGTAGCGCTGCTGTCTGTAAGAAACGCAGCCGATTTTAATAGCTCGTTGTGGGGATTGACGCCGAGCTGTTAGCCGGGCTAGCGTTAGCCGCATATCGTTACACGGACTGTGTTGGCACTTTGGGAGCATTGCGACACTGTTGATGCCGTGTGTTTGTCCACGCTGGCTGCTTCTTGGACCTGCTCGTCACTCCCTTCCAGATATGACTCTTGATTAAGGAAACTGACGCATTCACGTAGTTGCTCACTCTGACGCGGTGTTGCTCATAGGAAAAAGAAATTGTAAAGTAATGGGAAACTTCGATGACTGGTTAATTAGTCGAAAACATGAGTTATAATCGAGAATTGAATCTATTGATAGTGTGTTGTTTTATAAGGAAGCCATCAATGTCGGTGAAAGTGCATGAACTATGATGACTAGGTATTTTTTCCACCCTTGAGGCACTTCATAATTACACAGACCTATCTGGTAGCATTCCTGAAATACCCCATCCTTATTGCCCCCCTTTCCCAGCCTGAGCCCACCTCACCTGCCCAATGTGAATTAAGCTTTAGGAAGGGAATAAGGAATTTTATTTTCAGTGGTACAGTGTTTACTTATTCCTCAGGCTTTTTAAAGCTGAGCAACAAGATAAGCGTGGGACTAAATTTGGGGTTTCTGGTTTTATTTTAATCAAACTTTGCTGTACAGATGGGAGCTGTATTTACCACACAGTAGGATAACTCAGCCCATAATTAAAGAGAATTGATGAGCCACAGGCTTATGTGTGTGCTGGAAAACCACTGCTATTCCACATAAAATCATAAATATGATTCCCATTTAATGACTGGACGCTTGTATTGATGTCAGCCAAGTTTTATATTTTATTTTTAATAAGGCAGTAGTACTGTTATACAAATTATAACTACTCGCGTACAAAAAATTTAAGATGGAATTTCTAAGTTGATAACTTTAATAACTTTGTTTTTGAATATTTTTCTGTGAATAAAGACGTTTTAATTAGTGCACCAGTTAAACATTCACCAGTTTCGATTGTTGCATCGTCCTTATGATAAGAAGTAATCAGATAAAATTATAATTAGCAGGTTAGACCTCAAAGAAAATAAAAAAAATTGGTATTGACCTGGGAAATAAATGGGTAAATGTGGTTCTGTAGTTTCATTGTGTTGTATACTGGCCTATTGCTGTGTATGTAATATGTAGTGACCAAACTATTTTATGTTTAAATATACAGCCAGAAAACAATGCAAATTTAAAGAGACAACTTAACCAGAATGTGAAAATTGAAAGCAAGCAAAGTTATGCTGAAAATCAAACACTCAAAATAAGCATTGTTTGACTGTAATAACTCATAGTTACTGTTCTATCAGCATCTATACCAGTCTATGTGATTCAATTATTGCTGTATTTGTCGTGATATAATCTAAAAAAAGATTAGTTTCCCATCTTTGGGTAAGTTTTGTTGTCTTTTCCACGTGTAACAGATTGATTTTGTTTGTCGGCTGTGGGTCTTTGCGTCCGCAGAACCAGCTGTGTTGACTTTAGCCATGTCTCTGTCACTTGATGCACATTGTAACTGATACTGTAACCTGAGCTCACCAAAAAGTCACAGTGTGTGGCTGAGCACCACAGTCCCAGAACTCAGCGAGACGTCATAAGTTCAGCTGTTAAAAAAAAAACAACACATTTGTTTTGCACTTGTGTACAAGTGAGGAGTTTGTATAAAACATCAGCTCTTAAAGCTGGGGTCACAAATATGTCAATGTGAGATCCTCTTGAGAAAATAACATAAATAGCTGTGAGAAAGCATGTATGAGTGTTTTAAGATAAAAGACGGCTCTTGAATAAATTAAGTCAACTTATAGGTCAATATATTGACAGTTGATTCTGCTTGTGTTGCCATTTTACCAGTTTTTAACTGACTCAGGATAAAATGCTTGTACGCTCAACCAAGAGTCGGGGTCATGACCCTCTTAGATTTTTATTTTGTGGGTCAGAGGTTGGACATTTTGGAAGGCACTGTTATAAATGGAGAACATGAAAAATTAAATACCTTTCTTTAAAAGCTATAGTTTGCTTTTCCATTTAACCAAAGGATTATTCCAGGTGCCGTAAATGGATTTAATATGTTTCACCACCATATTTTAAATATTTCAAAAGCAGCTCTTTTGAATTAATATTAGAAATGTCATTACAGGTAAGCTAAAAATGGTCTTGGTGTGTTTGTTTATAGTGAAATATTTTTACTAAGGTCAGCTGTATATATACAGTAAGTCCTTATTTTTAGTGTAGTTTTTCTTAGACTTATTTTGGACTTTACGTCAAACTAAATGGTCAGTTTGATTTAATCATCCTGTTGCAGAGCAATGGCATATTTTAATCAGTAATTTAGCCCTTTTACTTTGAAAGGTCATTACTTTGATGGCCTTTAGCAGCTGAATAATCTCCCAGTTTGAACTAAATGGGTTTTTTTTTCTTTCCATTTGTGTCTCAGTGGGAAAGACGTCATTGATCACCAGGTTCATGTATGACAGCTTCGACAATACGTACCAAGTGAGCCATCACTGTTTTTAAGTCACCATTCTTTATGTCTGCAGTGGATGAGTTAATTCATAATTTCTCATCTATTTTCAGGCCACAATAGGAATAGATTTCCTGTCAAAAACCATGTACCTTGAAGACAGAACAGTAAGTTTGTTTCCAGTGCTACAAATGTTCAGGGATTCTCATGTGTTGGGTGATTTTGTTGTGCTTATTTATTTTTTTATGGCTTGGTGATTTTGTGATCAGGACACTGTTCCCTCTGGACAGTCCGTATATTCACTCAGTGCTTACTCCTTCAACTTAAGTCTTCTCCGTCTCCTTCCTACCCCTCCATCTATCTCTCATCCCATTTTTTTTTAAATGAAAACACCTTACTTGATCAGAAGAAGAGGGATGGTGACAAGTGAAGGGTGATTATTTATTTATTTCCCCTCCAGGCCCAGACAGCTTGCTTTCTCTGATGGTCATTCTCGACCTGCATGCCCTACGCTCTGTCTGTTTCTCTTATTTTTTCCCCATCCGTCTTTCTTTATTTGGTTTTGTTTCGATTTGTTTTGGCCACATTAACTTAGCTCATTTATCTGTTTTTTTTTTATTTCCATTCTCTCTTTATTTCTTTTCTTTTTTTATATTTTTTGTTCCATCCTCTCCCTGGCCCACAGATCAGGTTACAGTTGTGGGACACAGCGGGGCAGGAGCGATTTCGCAGCCTGATCCCAAGTTACATCAGAGATTCAGCCGCTGCTGTCGTTGTGTATGACATTACAAGTAGGTGACACAATATAAGCTCCGTCTGTTCAGTTATACTTTGTGTACAAAAACTTCAGTTAAATTTCAGACTCTTTAATAAATTTCTAACGTAAAAAATGTTTCCATCTCCCTAATAGTGTTGATCTGTTTCCGCTTTTTCTTTCATCCAGATGTCAACTCTTTCCAACAAACCACAAAGTGGATTGATGATGTCAGAACAGAGAGAGGAAGTGATGTCATTATCATGTTGGTGGGAAACAAGACAGACCTTGCAGACAAAAGGTTAGTTGTTCATCTTTCTTGCCTTTGTCTTTTAAGTGTAAAAAGGCAGATTAATATTATTAAAGGGACATCATTATGTAAAATTAACTTTTTTGAGTTTTACATCATGTTATAATGTTATTCCCTCATCAAAAACATACTTGAAGTGTTGCCTTGATTCTTTCATGCATGTTTGAGAAATCCTTTAAGCTCTTGTGGCAACAGCTCCTCTTCTTTTTGAGGCGCAGCACCTCCTCACAGGTGCAGTTTCCAAGCTTCCGCCTCACAGTACACCCCTTTCCCACAATCCCCCACTCAGCTCCTTCAGACTAGTCAGCATCAATTAGCAAGTGCCTAGTGGAACTGCGCATCTGCTGTGCTCTTCATATGAACTACTTATCAGTGCAATTCTGGTAAAAATGTCGTTAAAGGTTTAATAGAGGAGAGCTATTTCAATGACACATTATGCTGCCTGTTTAATTACAACTTGCTTGTTATTAATAACTTTTCCAAAGCAGCGTTACATCAGATGAGTTTATTTTTTCTCCTCTTTATGGATGTCAGAGCAATAATCGACTTCATCATTTCTGCATTTCTGATCTCTGTCTGTCTGTATTGTAGGACTTTTATTTTTCTCTCCTCTATATAAACTTGTATTTTCATCTGTCTGGCTGTGCATCTTTTAACTTCCTTATCTACCACAGGCAAGTATCTATTGAGGAGGGTGAACGGAAAGCCAAAGAACTAAATGTAATGTTTATTGAGACTAGTGCGAAAGCAGGATACAACGTGAAGCAGGTAAGTGTGTCTCTGAGTCGTGCTCTGAAGTCCTGCTGCTGGTGCTGCAGCTTCTCTGCCAAAAGCTTCCTTCTGTAGCAAATAAAGAAAAGTTGCAACTGAGCAAGATTTTATTTATTTATTTTTTTAGTTCTTCCAAATGTGCAAATAACTCATACTTTTCTTGATATTTCCTGGATATTGGAAATATTTATTATCTATGGTGCCTTATGCAGTATTCATACCCCTTTTTACATTGCAGCCTCTAACCTCAGTGTATGTTGTTGGGATTTTGTGTGATAGATCAACACAAACTTGTGCATAAACAAGAAGTGGAAGGATAAGGTTTTGTGGATTTGAATATTATTTTTTTTACCAATAAAAATGTGAACGTGCAGTGTGGATTTTTATTCAGCTCGGCTGAGTCAATAGTTTTTTGCATCACATTTAGCTGCAATTACAGCTGCAAGTTTTTTGGGGGTATCATTCTAGCAGCCCTTGCAACATTTTTTACCAATTCATCTTTTTTTTTTCTAACAGCTCAAGCTCACAGTGGATGTAGAGCATTTATGCACTTTAGTTTTCAACCCTGACACTCATCATTTCTTGGATTTTGGTCATTGAGTCATTTTAACTTAGAAATGTGCTTTTAACCAATCCACTTCATCATCACTCTGGCTTTATGTTTAACATTGTTTTACCTGTAGGAAGGAAAACTGAAGGGACCAGCTGGATTTATACAGTTTATGTCACACACACACATGTGGGCTCTGTTTACTAAATCTGGAGGAAGCTGGTTGCATTGTGTTTTTCTTCGCAACACCAGAGTAAAAGGAGCTACTAAAAATTAAAAGCCATTCGTCATTTGTCCATTTATTATGCACTACTTTGTGTTGGTCTGTCACATATAATCACAATAAAAACACATTTGTGGGTGTAGAAGAGTAGATTGTCAAAACGTTTAAGGAGTATTGATACTTTCTGCTGGCCCTGCACTGAGCAAACTTTGAATTTAACTGCAACTCAGTACATATTAAAGTTTTTAAAATTGCACCGGGAGACTTTTGGTTCTTGAGCAGCAGTGCCAGTTGCAGCAAGGAGGAGCACGGCTTATTATTTCACTTCAATATAATCACAATTTTTTTTTTCTTCTGTCTGTGTTTCGATGTCTGTGATGCGTGTCACGGTGGGTGTTTGTTCGTTTGTTGGGACTCGCAGACAGATAACCACAGAAGAAGGAGAGCAGAGAGCGAAAGAGATGAATGTTCTGTTTATTGAAACGAGTGCAAAGACAAGCTACAATGTCAAACAGGTAGAGGCTGCGCACGCTTGTGAGTGTGCGTCCACAGCACTCGCTGCCCTGTTTAGATTGACTTCTGTTCTACACGCATGCGTGCTAGACATATGCTTTAAGCGTCTGCTTCCAATGAGGAGCATGATTTTGCTTTTCAAGCTCTCGCCCAACTGTTGTGCGTAATGATTTGGCCAAGTTTTGATCAAACGTCTTCAGGATGGGTACGAGTTTGCAAACCAACGACTAGCCTTTCTTGATTTTCGCAGTAAATGTTTGTTACTGTGAAATCTTGGTTATGGAAAGTTATTTCATTTCTTGCAGTTTATTGGGGATGTGCATGCTCTGCATCTTGATTAAATATATCTCACGAGGATCCATTAATCAATTTAAAAAAATTACACCATCAGCGGCTCAGTTGCACTAGAAAGGCACTCCATGTTTTTTTTGTAGGCCTCTTGACTTATCAGATGCATGTTCATGCAGGAGCCCCAACACAAGCGCCTTAATCACTGTCGGATTTGACAAAGCTCTGTTGGGTGTGTTTGCTTTGTTAGAGCTTGAGGTGAACTTATGCTATAAAATAATGTGATCACACTGCATGCGTGCTTGTTTCGACTGGTTGTTCTGTCCTGAAAATATTCCTGACGATATTCGTCCGCTTGTCTTTCCTGCAGCTTTTCCGCCGCGTGGCAGCCGCCCTCCCTGGCATGGATACCACACAGGACAAGAATAGAGAGGACAGTATCCTTTGTGTGCTCGTCATTGTCTTCGCCTGACATGACAGAGGAGTTGGGAGGTCTCCTTGCTCTCTAATGTCACCTCATATCAAATCTTGCATATAATCCTTGCCACGGGGAAAGTCCAGCGCAGCTTTATGACGTCTCACTTTTGTCATTTAACCTATGAGTCGCTTTAGATTTAGTTTTCCAAGGACATCCAGCTGCAGATTTAGTATGGTCTAAAAAGAGCGCCTTCCCTAAAGGTCTAAAGTATAAACAAAGTTTGCAAAATGATTGCTCTGCAAGGTTTTAATAACGTGTCTGCAAATCATTAAAAAGTCTCAAATGTATGTATTTAAAATTAAGGTCTTAAATTTATTTATTTTTTTAATGTAAGATGTCCTTGAATATGCCTTAAATTTTGTTGTGGCAGGACTATTGAACCTCATATATTCTATGTATATATACTGTATATTTTTTCTCATGGGACTTTTCATCAGGCAACAGTTTGAGTCACATGCAGGAATTTTCAGTGCATTTTGTAACTCGAGGTGGCTCAGGCTATTGCTAACAAACTGCTAATATACCCTGGCTAGCTAGCCAACAAGCTTTTTCTGCCTTCTATGGATAAGTGCAAATTTACAATGTTCATCAAGCACTAGTCCTTCCTATTGAAGAATTTTACTTCAACAAAGTTGTTGCTGTAGAAGGAAATCCATCTGAGAAGTAGAGTAAGAAACCAATAGAGAATGGAGCCACGGATGCAGCTATGGTGACAAATAAGGGAAAAAGATCAAAAGGAATGGCATTTAATGTCTTCTACTAAAGTTAAGAATGTGACAATATCTATAGATAATCTCACAAGTAGTACCATTTCTTCCTCGAAAGCCTTCAGGTCTTTTATTTACACATATATGTTGTGATACAGGCCTTAAATTTAATTGATAATGGTCTTAAGAAGTCTTTAATTTGAGTTGGTGAAACTCTCTGGGTTTCTTTTAGCAGTTGAGGATAAATTGCCAGTGGTAAATCTTAAACATAAGAACAAAACCTCAGCTAAAATGTGGTGGTATGTTTTCTTCATGTTTGAATGATTAGTTAGTGCTTAGTGTGACTTTTATAATCACTTTGTTCAACATCCCTTTCCTCCAGTTGTTTCCTGTTTAGGTGTTGGCTGCAGTGCTTTAGTTCCTCTTTAAATCGGCACATTTTTTCTTGCTCTGTGTTGTTCCTTAATCCACCAACCCTGCAGTGATCGACATAAAGTTGGAGAAACCACCCGAGCAACCGGTCAGCGAAGGAGGCTGTTCCTGCTAGAGTTGTCAGCCGTTCCGCAGGCGTTTTCCTGGAAGCCGGTCTTTCTGTAAATCTTCCCTTCACCACACCCGCCTCCAGTCCCCAGTCCGACTGAGAACACTACACACCCATTACCTTCGGCCGCCGTGACTCCACCCGCGCTTTCATTCTGATGCTCTGAAAGCCACATATCACTAAAACTGAACATCACACTGTAACTGACATATGTACTGAAACCACAGACACACGTGGAGCTCACCTTTACATAGAGCTCCTGTTTTCAGTCATTTCAGAAGAATATGTTGTTGCAGATGCTATCGGTCATATTGGTGTATTTCTTTACATCTTTTATTTTCCTTACCAAACCGAAAGCGAATGTCTGCTGTAAGTTATCTGTCCAGGTTTGTGTTTTCAGAGGGAGAATATTCATTTTAACAGAAGAACACTGCTTTAAGCCTAGTACACTGTGTGAATGTTGTGTGCATTTGTCACTTGACATATTTTATGCCGTATATGAAAGATTTGGAAGACTTTCTGATTTTAAATTGGTGGTGAACAAACTTCTTTTATTAATCGAGTACAGTGTGGGAATTTAAGTGGGAGCATGTTCAGTTTAATTACTATCACACCGTCTCTGTGATGCAGCTAAAGTCGGAGGCAGAGACCTTACTCTAAAAATTATGTTGCCTGAGCTGTCAGAGAATATTCTGTCACCTTTTTATGAGCACATATTATGAAAACACATCAGATTCGCACTACAAGATTTTTAACGCCTCATAAACGTTACACAATTTGTCAGCCTCATTCACCGTCCTGCCCCTGCATGTCCTCCAAGTTTTTTTTTTTAAGTCAGCTTTTTCCCTAAAGTTTCATAGACTTTTTTTTTCTCCCCTTTGATTGTAGTTTTAAAGAGAGGATTTTCACTTAAAACCCAACACAAACTATATGGATGGGGAAAATTGTAGCTTTTTAGGCTAAAATCGTAGAGGGCTTCCTTGGCGTCAGGTTTCGTATGATATTGTTTGAACACTTTCAGAACTTTGTTTTATTTTTGCTTATTTCTACTTTTTGGCTTTGATTTTTTTATTAGTGATTTATCAACACATGTATTTAATCTACAATGACTTGAAATATTTATTTCTGTTGGATTCATGCTTCTTCTTTTCTTTTTTTTTATGACCAGTAATATTTTCCCTTGTGGTAACGAGTCCTGAATCGCTACTAAGATATGCATTCTTCCAGACGAGCTTTGACAGAGTCTGTGACGGATTCTGCTGTTTTGTCTGGCTCCTCTGGATGGGAGTTCGATCATACTGATGATATTGTGCAATTCTTGTGAGAACATATGCAGGAGAGTCCAGTATGTATAGTATAGTTGTTAACATTTCTGTCTGGAATGGTTTTAAATGAAAGAATAAATTTACACTTCTCACAACTGATGTAATTCATGTGTCGCACATAAAAAAAACACCTAATAATGACCCGTATGTCCCCTCATAATTCAGCTTTGACATGCTGTATGTAAATCAAGTACAGTAGTCTATTTAAAAGAAGCAAAAATGTTTATTTGAACTGTTGTTGAGGTAAACTAAATGCCTAGATTCTTTAAGACTCCATATTTGTCATGCAGTAAAATACCAACATTTAGTATGCCTTGTAAAAGTGAGATATTTCCATGTCACTTCAAGCCCCACAAACAAGTGCATTTTATGCAATAGACCAACACAAAGTACTACATAAATTAAATGACCAAGAAATGAAACATGGTTTGCACTTTTTTTTTTTTTTTACTAATAAAAATCTAAAAAGTGCTTATTTTTTAATTACTTCAGTCCCTCTTGGTTAATAATGTGCACATCTGCTAAAACTACATGGAATTATATTCATTATACCTCAAAGCCATGACTGAATGTTTAAGGACTGAAGTCTTGCTGAACAGTGAACAGTCTGCTGCAACCATATTCTCATCAGCTACGATCAGCCTCCCTGTTTCCGCTGCAGAAAATAATCAGAATCCCCACAGCATAATGCTGCCACCACCATGCTTCACCATGACTGGGGTCAGTCAATGGTTGGTTTTCTTCTACACGTAGAGCTTTGCATGTTTGATGAAGTGAGTACGAACAAAAATAAGCACGCCATTTCAATAGCTTTGGCGTCACAACGTAGGATAATTTGTAAGACTGACGCAACAAATTGCTAAAAAATAAAGCAATACTAAATAAAATACAAATTAGCATGTTATTTGAAGGTTATATCATAGCAACATAAGTAAGAAATACGAAGTGACCTGCTGTGTCTCAAGAATTAATGTATCAATAGTTGCACTGGTAATAATATTAGTAATTTATTACAGGTCTCGAAAAATAAAAAGTGTGCCTTTGACCTTTCTAAGTTTGTTTTTTTTTAACAAATTTTTATCTGCTATTCAGGCGCCATATAATGTCTTCAAACCTCGCGAGAGCATTCTAGACTTCCCTCACCATGGCAACCGACATCAACACGCACCAGGCTGCTTCGTCTTAGTCGATTTTTCAACGCGAGTTGAAGTTTTGTATTTTCTCAGGCAGCTAGCGAGCTGCAAGTGTTTAACCTCACCATGAACCGTGATTACTACGAGACTCTTGAGCTAAACAGAAACGCAACCGATGCGGATATCAAAAAGGCGTAAGTTCCACTTACTTTTTTTTTTTTTTTTTTTAAATCAGGCTGTTTGTGAAAACGTTACCGTTTTTTTATTATTATTATTATATTTACGTAGATACCGACGTCTTGCGTTGAAGTTTCATCCGTGTAAAAACAAAGAACTTGGAAGTAAGGTGATATTCCACGAGCTGGGTGAAGCCTACGATGTTCTCAGTGACCGTGAGTTTGCTCTGAGTCCACACTGAATGCTGCTGCTGCTTACAAACTGCTCCCACAATGCCTTGCGAAATTATTTACATCCATGAGATGTTGATTTAGTGTGCTAAATGCAAATATATGCAACACTTTTCAGACTCTTATTTGTAAATGCTAATAAGAAATACATTTATGATTTTCCTTCCTCGTCACTACGTTGTTGGTCTATCACAGAAAATCCGTCAAAAAAAAAAATCACATTAAAGTTTATAGTTGTAAATTGACAACATTTTACAAATCTATTCCTTTTCAGCAAGAAAAAAGGCAACCTATGACAAATTCGGTGACGAGGGACTCAAAGGTGGTATCCCTGTAGAGTTTACCAGTGGTGGAACTTGGTCCTCCAAATATACCTACCATGGCAATCCTGACAAAACGTTCAGACAGTTCTTTGGAGGTGACAACCCATTTGCAGGTGAGAAAAGTGCATTCAAAAGCCATATTGTACCTTTTATTTTTAATTCAAAGCTGCTGAATTTATTGCGTGTTGTCTTTCCTGCAGATTTTCACACCATAGAATCAGCTCTTCAGTTCAGCTCCCTGGTGGTAGGAGTCGAGAAAACACAAGATTCTCCAATAGAAAGAGATCTCCCTTTGTCCCTGGATGATCTCTTCCACGGATGCATAAAGAAGATTAAGATTTCTCGCAGGGTAGATGCTACTAACATATTAGAGAGGTGTTTTTTTCCCCCCTCCTCTGCCCAGTGCTCTTCCTACGTTAAATCATTCATATGTCCATTAAATGGAGTGCTTCTGGAGTGCTGTGATTCTTGAAGTGGTACAAGTCACAACATAGACGTTAATCTAACAATATGTCAAAACAGAAAAAAATACTGGATTACCATGTACAGGTACAGCACTGGTCAGAAGTTTGCATACGTTCGTCTTCAGCATGTCTTCTGATGATGTGTTTTTCAGGTTGATCCTATAATACGACACAAGTTTCAGTTGATTAAAAAAAACTATTTGATGAACAAGTTTGGGCTTATTGTGGATTTTCTTTAATCCACACAAGTTTTGAATTATTGTCCGCACTGTTTCCATGGGGTTTAAGGACTAGGCCTGTCCAGAAGACGTTAGCTTCCTGTATTGACTCCCCAGTTTCAGTGTATGTTTAAGATCCTCATCGTGCTTGTGTGCAATCTTCAAACATCAGGGTTTTTGATGGTTGTCCTCCTTCATTATTGCATCATCTCTGAGCTATGGTAAAAATTTTCAGACCAATAGGCCAAAAACTTGCGTCCTCCTATAGATACGATGGCTTTCTTATTATTGAAAAGTGGGGTTTTCTACATTTTGTCGTGTGTGTTGCAGGTTATGAATGAGGACGAACAAACTTCCAGTATCAAGGAAAAGATTCTGACTATCGAAGTAAAACCTGGATGGACGGAAGGCACCAGAATCGTTTTCACCAAAGAGGGAGATCAGGTATACTCTATCTCAAAGGTGTCAAACTCATTTTCGTTTTGGGCCAAATCATGATCATGAATGCTCTTCAAGGGCGGGTTGTGCCAGAATGTATTGATAAAACCAGTTCACAAACTGTTAAAATAGCAATGAATTCTTAAAATTAAATATTATTGAACATCTTTTCAGTCCCTCCAGAATTTTGTGATACTTTTTTGTGATTTTTTGCAATAAAAATCAAAGTGTTTGAGGTACTAATTTGGAAATATTTGTGATATTTGTGCATATTTATGACGGTAAATGCGACTTTTTACCACTCGCTGTATAGATCATGGACTATAACCTGACATTAATTAAGGCTGAGCCAGCTGTCTAGTGCCAGTAAGTAAGTTTTTGGCAATTTTTGAGAAAAGTATTCAATAAACTTCCAATTTTTAGTGCAGAAAAGTGCAGGGATTTGTTGATTTTGCACGAATTTCCACAATAATTCTCAAGAAAATGGAGGGACTGATTGATATTATTTGGCAGTACACAGATAAAAACTGCACGGATTTGATTGAAAACATAATATTTAAGCACATTTAGTGTTTAGTCTAGAATCTAGAGGGCCACATAAAAAGCTACGGCGGGCCGGATGTGGCTCACGAGCCTTGGGTTTGACACATTGTGCTATTCTGCACAGGGGCGCCCAAAGGGGGGGAAGGTTATGACACTACTAAGGGCCCCTGACCAACAAGGGGCCCTCCACAATTTATTTATTTTTTTTTTTTCATAGAAATAAACTAAAAAAAATTGGGGCCAATTTCAGGTCCTGGACAGGACAGGTATTTTCGAAGATTGTTTTTAGCAGTAAAAATATAATGTTCCCCCTCCCAGACTAAAAAACACATCCATATTTGCCCTGAGCCCCCCTGGATCTGCATGAAATGGTTCGTTCCTGCTTGGAGCTTGATGGTGACGGTGTTCAGCAGCAGACAGTGGAAAACACAAACTACTTTGGCTGTTACTATGCTGCTAAGAAAAATAATTAAGTCAGGTTTTCAAAAAAAAATAAAGAGAGGGAGAGACAAAAAGGCAAGAGTGTCAATTTATAACCAAGTTTTTCTCCAAGACAGGTGGGTAGACTGCGTGAGATTATTAACCATTTAGCATAGTTAGCTTAGCTACAGACTGCTGTGTGCGTCCATTTCAGTAGCATCTAATGAATTAAGGGGAAAAAAACCAAGATATTCATATATTTAACTTGTCACTGTACTTTTTACCACTTAACAGATAAGTCAGTCAGCAGCAACTCTAACCCACGTCCCTCCTGACCTGCCCTCTCCTGAGGGAAATTAAAGCTGCAGTATGTAACTTTTATTAAAAAAAATAAAAAAATTTCACATATTTGTTAAAACCGTCATTATGTTGTGACAGTATGGTATGAGAGATAATCTGTGAAAAATGTATTTCCTCTGCTTTCTCAAAGTGCTAGAAACAACCAGTCAGTGGCAGGAGAGTTTTAGTGCTGTCAATCACAATCTCATGTGGTGCTGCTCATCCTCCTGCCCTTCGCTTTGTGCTATGCTGCAGCTAGCATAGCCTGTTGTAAATGCTCAGTCTAGTTAACATAGCTACCAGTGACGGCAGATAAATGATGTTCCTGTAATGATTTGTTGTTTTTCCAATATTAGCACATTTAGTGAATGAAGTTGATTGACCGCCCTAAGACCCTCCTCCTAGTTCTGATTGGTTGTTTTGGTCGGAACGTTGCATTACTTTAGCCAGTAATAGCAGCTCAAGGAGCAGGTGGAGGAGATTGATTGTTTTCGCAGATTATCTGTCTCATAACAAACTGTCCTGACATGGTGACAGCTTTAACAAATATGGAGAAAACATATTTTTTATTAAAGTTATATACTGCAGCTTGAATAAAATGCAACTACATAGCATTTTTTGAGAAGTCTGGATTGCTTTATGTGTGTTTTGCATGTTGCCTATGACTGTTGCTCATTGGGAGAGACATTTCAGTAAACTAAAACTAATAGAAAAAATTTAAGCAACCTACTTGCATACTGAGTGTTGGATGTAAAATTCATGAGCAGTAAATATTGTGCTACTTATCAGTATTGGACCAAAGTAAGCAAGGCTTTAAAATTGTGATGCTTTTGATAGATCAGATAGACTCAAAAAATTGTGACAGCAGCTGCGCAGGGGGGGCCAATTAAATTTTTTGTCATGGGGCCCAAGATTCCTGGCAGTGCCCCTGATTCTGCACACTGTTTTCATACAGTGTGCAATTTTTTTATATCTATATATTATACAGAATTTCTTGGCATATATGTTGAGTGTTATAACAGGTATGGTTTATTGAAAATAATTTTTAGGATTTTACTTATACACATTGTCATGTTTTACCATATAAGAACAAGCTGTTGTGCTTTAACTCTATTTATGTTTTTTGTATTTTTGTGCTATTTGGACAAAATAATTTCCCTCTGGGGATGAATAAAGTAATCTTGAATCTTGAAAGGTCAGATTTGAGGAAATTCAAACTCATTCAGGCGTCGTCCTTTTAGACCAGGTTAGTCATCCTGTTGTGTTTTATCTGCAGGGACCAAACTGCATCCCTGCAGACATTGTGTTCATAGTGCGGGAGAAGCCTCATCATTCGTTTACAAGACAGCTCAGTGACCTCATCTTCAAGGCCAAGATCTCTCTGGAGATGGTGGGTCATGTCTGTGTTTTATTGTCTGCCATAATTGTGTCCTTTTCTTCCAAGTTTTTCTTTCCTTCCTACAAATATGAAAATATCTGTCAGAAAATTCAGTTTTTTTATTTGTCTATTAAGGATTTGGTGACGTAGTGCGATAATCAGAAGAAGCTCTACAGCTGCAAACTTAACATATTCCCCTCTCAACAGGCCCTGACTGGCTTCTCTGTGAATGTGGAGACACTAGATGGCAAGCTGCTCACCATTCCTGTCAATGACATTGTGCAGTAAGTGCTTTCTCATGGAAAGGCCTACCGAACGGCATTCATTTATTCTTCTGGATTTTGCAGAAGCTTCCTATTAGAGGTCAAAGATCAACAACAAACACACATGGTGTCAAAAATACAGCCACTCTGCGTCAAGTGTATGTTTTAATATCAGCACCACTTTCTTTTTTTCCCCATGATGAACCAGCCAGTCGTACAAAAAAGTGCTGAGTGGAGAGGGAATGCCGCTGCCGCAGGATCCGACCCAGAGAGGAAGCCTCATCCTCACCTTTGACATTGAATTCCCAGAAAAGCTCTGCGCTGAAAGCAAGCATCTGATCAAACAAGCTCTAAATCTGAAATATTCACACTAGTTTAGCTAAATGTGTGGCACTCCCAAAAACTTTAAAAAAGGTTTACTGCATTAGGTATGAACCGAAGTGTGCACTGAAAGAAAGCTAAATGGAAGGCAGCTGTTTTCCAGTAGCAGCCTTCAGGTAAGCTTCAGTGGTTATAATAAAGCTGTTCGGCTGTGATTCGCTGCCATCAAAGCTCGCTTCAGCTGCTCGTATGTGACAAACATCACCACGTTCCAGGAGCCCAGCCGTAAGAACGATGGCATGAAGCTAAATCGGGAGAAAACAGAAAAACATTGTTTTTTATCAGCCTTTTGTTACAGCCACCAAGAGCCAAAAACACCACAACACAGTGAATCAGTCAGCTGATAAACATTTATAAAATAGATCACAAATTCTGTATCTGGTACAACCATCTATATGTTTTGTAGATCCAGAGCCCCATAAAGTCAATTAAACTGTCACCTTGGATTGCAAACCAAATATTTGTAGTCATAACAGCGCAAGCCCCACCCACAAACTTCACATCTTATTGGGACAGAGTTCAATAAATGATCAAATACTTAAACCATTACTTAAATATCCCATTTAATTAGTTTATATTGAAATAAAGTTGATAAGGTGTGTAAAGTAATCAAATGTATTTAATATCTTTATATGAGCCACAGGGATAATTTAAATTATTTCACACAGTACTGAAAATAAAATAACATTTTATAGATAATTGAACAAGTTTAATAAAGAATATTAACATTAATAAAATCAAAATTTTAAGTATTGGGTTAGACAATTATTATGTAATTAAAAAATATACACACATGTAAACAGTTATTAAACAACTGACAACTGATTAGAATAATATTTAGATTTTTAAGTAAAACGGTAAGTACATTCAATAAAAATAAATATATAATTCATATATATATTTATAAACTTATAAATATATATATTGTTATTCAATAAAAAATACATAAATATTTTTATTCAATGTATTGGCAGTTTTATTTAAATTACTTAAAAATCTAAATATTCTAATTCTGCTTGTGGTACTTTTGACCCCTGATATTCTCCTTCTTGTGGTAAATCTTTCAGAAAAGTCTCTACAGTCTTGCCTTACCCCTTATAAAAGGCAAGCAGACCTTCTTTGGCCATCATGGCAGCAGCACAGTTGAGGACGCTGCTGTACTGGCCGAGAACGGAGTTCATGTATCTGGTTTTGACCACATCCACTGGGGAAGCGATCACAGTTGTGCATAACCCGGCACCAAAGGCTGATACGAAGTGGCAAGGCAGGTTGTCTGTGGAGGACAGGAAGCTACAGTTCCAGATTCACACCCGTGTTTCACATTGGACCAAAGCCACTACTTTACCAGACAGGGGAGTGGAGGTGAGGAGGAAATCCTTAATGAAGTCATATGTCACCAGCTCTGTGCAGTTAACGATGGCATTGCGGGCAATGTTGGGTCCTGTGCCTGAGTGCACACACACGTATTTGTCAAAAAAATTAAACGGCAGTAATTAAGACACCATCTCTTAGGCGCAAGTAACCTTTCCAGAGACCACGGATGCCTTCCTCCTTAGCAATGGTCTTATAAGCATCAATGGTGCCACAGTAGCGCCTTGCGCACTCATTAGACCTGGCCTGTGCCTGAAAACGGACTTTCACCACATCTGTGGGCTGAGCCAGAGCCACAGCCATTCCTCCTGTGGTACATCCCGCAAGCAGACGACTGCCGATGCTGACGTCTGAAAATTTGATATCAATTTTGACTCGTGCAGGCCATCTTAAGTTAAAATATTTTGAGTCACAGAAACTTACGATCAGATCCTTTAGTGTAGAACTGTTTAACAGAGTCATAGAGACCAATGCGGACAGAGGCGAAGCTCATCTGTCTTTGGAGCCCTGCAACCAGCCCGCTGTAAAGACTCAAAGGCCCCTCTGTGCGCACCATGGTGATGATGGTACCAAACACACCCCGATATTTTACTGCAGGAACTTTCCCCCTTGCTTCAGAGATGCTGGTCTCTCCTTGGACCTGTGTAGGTAGTGAAAGAAATCACACTAGCTAACCAATAAGGAACAAAGTAAGGCGTTTAAGCTTAAAGATGCAGAACGTTAACATACTTGCAGCCGCACTTTGGCAGTATCCAGTGGAAATGTGAGCAGGTCAGCAATGCAGGCTGCAGTTCCTGCACCCACAAACTTAACAGCTGCTGTTGGAGGCACATCCACTGGCTGAAATCCAACCATTTTTTTTATTATTCTCTTTGGATTAAAACTAAAATTCAATGGCAACGTTTGTATATGGACCGGACAATTATCTGATCCAAAAATCTGAAATAAAACAGACTTTCCATTAGTAAATCTATTCCACACTGCCAAGCAGAATAACGTTTTTTGTACTTAATGAATCTCCATGGCATGCTTGATCCTTAATTTTCTAGTGATAAGTGATGCATCTTTCTGATTTAAGTAACAAGTTAACTTGTAAACTCTTACTTTTCATCTATCCATGTGTTAAACGAAACGGATGGAACGCTTTATTCTTACCTTTACTGGAACAGTCAGTGCGACAGAAACACAGAAGATCAGGATTCTCTGAAGGTGTCTCTTTGGCTGAACGTTGTTCCAGCTATAAACCAGCTTCCTTGTTTTTCCATAGAAGATCTTGCAGAAATGATGTCAATTAAAATCATACTCTGAGTCCTGACAGAGCAAGCATAAGTCTGAGAGCAGGGCAACAGTTTGACAAAATAAAAAAGCTGCAAAAATAGAAAAATATTTCAAACAAAAAAAAAATAAATCAAATATTACTTTTGTATGGGATTTGTTAAGATTAAGATGGGTCTTTAGGTGGCACTGTCTGAATGGATCTGAAGCAGTGAGTGGGGAAAAGTGCAGCAGGGCGGAGAGAAACAGACAGAGCGAGCGTGTCTTTAAATACTGCTGTGATGCTGTTACATAATGGTGCAGCACGTGTTTTCTGTGGTATCTCATAGGAACAATGTTTGCTGATCAATCAGACAGAAGAGGCTGACCAACGTCGTCTAAGTCTATTTGTATATGAATGTAGACTTTAGAGCAGGTTTGTCTCCTGTCTTTATTACTAATTTAATTTCCACGTAAAATTGTAACATTATCAGCAACAAGCAAACAAGGCTCTTCATTATATTTTTTATAAAATAAAGTAACAACAAATCAAAATTATTACTTCTTTCTTTTTTATATACAATTTGTTTAAGTCAGCCGTTTAGTGGTGGGAGTGTTGTGTATTATTAAGTAAACGCTGAGTCATGCTGAACATACAAAAACACAGAGAGCGCCAGATTGGAGCCATATGTCTCGACCCATAATCATCTAGCCACCAGTTTCAGTCAAAAACCTTTTCCAGTGTTTTTTTTTTTCTTTCTGCTTTGTCCAGTGATTAACTACCACCCGGTCATTAATCTTAATTAAATTTGCAGTTGTTATAGATATCCAAGGAAATTTTCCACATTTTGTCCCATTACAACCTCAATCTTTAGCAGTCTTTTCTGGGATTTTATGTGGCAGGTAATCAAAGCTATTACATAATGAGAAGGAAGATTAAACATGGTTTTAATTCTTTTTAATTGATTTAAAAAAAAGATAAAACTGTTGTGTGCATATGTATTCACCTCCAAGCAGTCAACACTTAGTAGAACCAAACTTTATTGAAATTATCGCTGCAAATCTTTTTTGCGTTATGTCTCCACTAGTTTTGCACATAGAGGCAAAAATTCTTCTTTTTTGCAATATTACTCAAGCTCAGTCTGATTGGAAGGATATTCTGTGAATGGCAATTTTCAAGTTTTTCCACAAATCCTCAATGTATTTATGTCTGAACGTTGATTAAGACATCCTAACACCTCAGTGAGCTAATCCATTCAATTGTAGTTCTGGCTTCATATTTAAGATATTTATAATTTACCCACGTGGCCCTTGTGACACCCAGCATGTGAATCTTGTCTCTTTGACTCCATATTTAAAATCCACTGCCACAAGTACTGGAGTGAAATTGGACAGCAGCCTGGAGTTGGACACACAAGTCAAATCCGTGGTAAAAACAAGTTTTTTTCTCAGTGTGACAAATTTCCAAAATCAAGACAACTTTGTCTTGGGACGATTTTTTTTTTACCCCATGCCTTGACTTTTGTAGTGCGCTATATTTCAGGGTCAAACCAACTCCCCTCCGTGACCTCCCGCTTGTTCAAAAACAGTCGCACAGACAAGAACACGTCACTCCTGATGTCGCTGCTCTGTACTGGCTTTCTGGGTGACAAGTGATTTCAAAATTCTTTTGTTGGCTTTTAAATATCCTAATGGTTTCGATCCACGCTATCTCTTGGACTTGCTTCACCCGTACTCTCCTTTGCAGTCTCTAAAGTCAGCTGACCAGCTGCTGACCGTTCCAAGACGAGGCTAAAGCGAAGTTATAGAACATATTTATAATAATTCAGGTTGCCAAAGTATGCAAGCCTGCCTTAAATGTCTTTTCTATGGTGTTTGACGCAACATTAGTTGTTTCTTCTTCTGTATGATGTATGTATAATGCTTCTGTCTAGCATTGTTTTATGTATCTACTTTTCTTTTTGCTTACTTTTCAGATGCACTTTTGTGAACCATTTTTTGTTTTTAAATGTGCTTTATAAATAAATGGATTGGGTTGGATAAGGTCAAAGTGCTGCAAGAAGATGAACCTTTCTCTCTCAAGTCTTTTGCAGCTTCTTACAGGTTTTCTTCCAGCATTTCCCATCAGCCCTGAGCTTTGCCGTCACTCTGGAACGTACATCACGAATCTGAAAATCACGTTTTTTCTTTACTTCACAATTATGCTCTACTTGTTCTCTCACATAGAATGCTAAAAAAAAAAAAAAAAGCTATGAAGAAAGTTTCCATATGACAAACCAAAGAATTCAAATGTTAATTTGCAAATATATCTAAGTCTAAAGATATTTGCAAGTTTGCCGTTGTAGTTACTTTTTTTAAGTGATATTTGTTTGAACTGCACTGTCTGTCCGCACCGCTAGCGGTCATTAGACAATTATAGACGAAGCATACATGTGATATCTGAGGATTGTGAAGTGCGGCGTTATTACCCAGGGCTTGGGTACATGTTGTCCTACATGTATCGCTGTAAGATGGCGCTGTCCCACTACGTATCTCACTCACCCAGCTGTGAAAATAGATCATGCTGCAGTTCTTCAACGTAGCCAATACCAAACCCTTTCCTGATCAGGCTGCATGCCTTTTTATGGACAGTTGATATTTTTGGGGGGCAGTTTGAAATTGCTAAATAATTTGTAACTTCAGAAACTTTAGATTTGTCACATATTACTGGATCCAATAGTTAGTATTAACTGCGGAGACGCAGGCTTACTATTATCATGTAGCATTTTATTTAACAGTGCAATTCTTTTCTCATCTCTAGTTTAATGACAAAGTGCAAAACTAATAGAGCTAAAATATAATTCTGTTTCAGACAAACTTTTACTTGATATTTTTAGTTCTGAGTTGTGAAAAATTAATTTCATGACCCATTGACCAGCAATAAATCATAGAATAGAATAGATAGCATTTATTGTCATTGAACAGAATTCAACGAAATTTCCATTGCAGCTCCCGTGCAAAAGGTCAAATATATACAGTATAAATAAGCAAACACACAATAATAATAATAACAATATATACAACTAAATTAACTAAAGGCACTCAACCACACCAAAGAAGTAGCAGCAGGTCCAATTATGGCAAAGTACAGATAATGTGACAGTGCAAAGTGCAGAACAATATGGCTGTGTGGGGGTGGGGGATATGTATGTGTGACTGCGAGGTTATGATATGTGTGGGAGGGGGGGACGGCAGGGAGTAATGGCTCTGACGGCTGTGGGGAAGAAACTGTTTCTCAGTCTATTTGTTGTAGTCCGTATATTCCTGTACCGCTTGCCTGATGGCAGCGGCACAAACAGTCTGTGGCCCGGGTGGCTGGAATCCATCGCTATGGATCCAGCTCTCTTCTTGACCCGGTCTGTGTAAATGGAGTCCAGGTCTGGGAGGGGGCATCCCACAATGCCTTGTGCTGTTCTCACCACCCGTGTCAGTTGTTTCCTCTCCAGTGCTGTGCAGCTACCATACCACACAGTCATGTTGAGGCAGAGGATGCTCTCGATCATCGCCCTGTAAAAGTTCACGAGCAGCCGTGAGGAAAGTCCAGCCCGTCTCAGTTTCCTGAGGAAGAAGAGCCTTTGTTGTGCTTTCTTCACCAGGTGGGAGGTGTTTGTATTCCAGGAGAGGTCAGACGTGATGTGGTGTGGAGGCCCAGGAACTTGATGTTGTCCACACATTCCACCACTTCTCCATCTATGAGAACACATTCAACTAAACGTGAATGTGTTTACAGTCAGCGATCTACTCCTAGCCATACACCCAAAGCAACAGCAACATTTTGGCAATATTGACAAAGGAGGTAACATAAAAGTGAAATGGTCAATGTTCTTGTGGAAAAATTTCTAAATATCAATTCTCATGCAACAGTGCTGTCGACGTGACTGGAAAGTTCATCACTGTAAACATAAAAAATCCCATCATCAGACATCCCGTTGAGCAAAATTCAGTTATACTGATACGTAATGGAAGCTCTGGTCATATCAATCCTGATGAATGCGTTGTGCTGTAATCTGTGAATCCTCCTGGTCTTGCAGGAATGTTCCTGATTCTTTTGTCACCCACGTCTTTATTGGCAGGTGGTGAAGTACAGTACCTGTCCTCAAAGGCCAGACCACCACCTAACTCAACAGTTAGGGCCTTTTCCCAACACTTCTTCATTTCCAGCTGTGTTGCACACTTTTTCCTCACGGCATCACACCACTTGTCATGACTTTTGCTTCTTCGCATTCTTGAAATAGAAGTCCCTGACAAGCTTCAATCAAAACGGTGACTCCCAGTACTGCTGTGCTCTGGTCATACTCCTTTTAATTTGTTCATATGTCACAAACATGACAATGTTCCAAGATCCAAGACGCAGAAAAGAAGGCATGAATCTAGAAGAAGCAGAAGACGGGAATTTAAGGAAATGTACCTGGCATGTTATGTTATTTTTACACTCCAAAAACTACTGAGGTATTTCTTTAACCCATAGCCAGGGTTGTTAGAGCAGAATAAAATTACACCCAGTTTATTAAGTTAGAGAAGAGAGCAAGTTTACTTTTAATAACATCAGACCCAACCACGACAATGATGCTAAATTTCTCCACATTTGGTTGGTTTTTCACCCAGCAGTTCTTAAAATACAGTTTTAATTTTCTTTTTAGCTCTTACCCTTTATAGAAGGCTGCAGGTCCTTCGTTTCTCAGCATCGTCAGAGCGCAGTTGATGGCGCTGGTGTACTGTCCATTTCCTGAGTTCATGAACCGTGTTTTAACCACATCTACTGGAGACGCTACTACAGTTGTGCAGAAGCCAGCACCAAAGGCAGCTGTGAAGTGGCAGGGCAGGTTGTCTGAGGGAGAACAGAACATAAGTTGCTTCCTGTGACAAGGATTTGTGTGTTAGGATTTTTCAAATGATGGCAGTCAGTTGATTGATTCTTTCACTCACCTGTCATTAGGTCATACTTCAAAATGAGTTCTTTGATCATGTCGTAGGTGACCAGTTCTGCACAGTTTACAATGGCATTCCTGGTGATGTTTGGCATGCAACCTAGAAGAAAGAATATTGTTCACATCTGGTGTTTTTTTATGTGTGGAAGTAACTTATTGAGTGAAAAAGCAATACCTCTCCAAAGTCCCCGAACTCCTTCGTCTCTGGCAATTGTCTTGTAGGCGTCCAGGGTGCTGTTGTATCTCCTCTCCCCATCAGCCACTCGCACCTGGGCTTGGAAACGCACCTTCACCACATCTGTTGGTTGTGCAAAAGCCACAGCCATGGCTCCTGTGGTGCAGCCTGCCATGAGTCGGGTAACAATCCCAGCACCTGAGCAGCAAGAATGTTAGGACCTGCTAATATGAAACAAACTGCATTGTTCTTTCACTTTTTTAAAACACATAAAACTCACTCTCTGTGCCTCGAGTGTAGAATTGCTTCATGGAGTCATAAAGGCCGATTCGAACAGATGCGAAGCTCATCTGCCTCTGGAGACCGGCTACCAGTCCGTTGTAAAGACTCCTGGCTCCTTCTGTGCGCACCATGGTTTTGATGGTTCCGAACACACCCCGGTACTTCAGCACACCGGATCCTTCAACCTTTTGAGACTCGCCCTGGATCTGGGTACATTGTGGCGTTTATGAATCTTTCGCAGCACATAAATAAAACATCTAGAATCGTAACTATTTGAGGTGTATCTACCTGTAGTCTGACTTTGGCCGTATCCAGAGGAAAGGTGATGAGGTCAGCAATGCAGGCTGCCGTGCCTGCTCCAAAGAACTTAATGCCCGCAGAGGGCACCAAGTCGGTCGGTTTCACTGTAACCATTTTTATTTCTGGAATTGGTACAAAAACAGACACCTTTGCTCTTAAAGATGTGTTCCTTCAATTGCAACTTTAGACATGAGTTAAGTGGTTGTGCTTACCTTTACAAAATGATGCAGAGAAGTTTCAAGTTTACTCAAGAATGTGACACGGCTTTGGGAAGGGTTCTGTCGTTGAAAAGCTTTTGGCCATAAACTTTCTCAGAAGTGAGCCAGCCAGCATACCACTGCTCACTAAAACAGGCAAGTAATCATCAGTTTGAGCATCTCAAGCCATTTAGACAAAATTTAACATTCTGTTATACCGATTAAAAGCATCAATTAGCATATGACATTTACCTTGAAGATTTTAATCCAATTAAAAGAAAAATGATAAGTTCCTCAATATCCTTAGTCCAGTACTTCCTGCTGGATGCTTACTGTTTCTCTGAGGACGGAGAGGACCCCTGAATTTATAGGCACCTTTTTCACATGACCTGTTAGCAGCCCGACAAGTTTTCCACACCTGTTTTTTGACTATCATGTGTACCAGTCTGTGACACAGCAGGATATCTGAGCTCTTGTTGATCTGATTCCACACGTGTCTCTATAAAGGACTGGCACTGATGTGCACTCACTGACATTTACACCATTTTCATAACATTTTTCTGAACTTAATTTAACTCTTTTTTTTTATAATAACAATGTGATGCATGTGTAAAATTGAACCTTTATATCCAGGGCTTGTTGTTTACAGTAAATTTCCACATTAACTGTAAACATTCCAGCTTGTATTACAGGACAGACGTCAGAGAGTGTTCCCTGTTTTTCCATTGGATAACTCGCACAGCCTATCAAGCTCAGAGGCGTGTACTAAACGTTTTAATGAGGCATACGCTCTATGATGACGTTGGTGCCCAACAAGAAAATTCTGATCCATTTCAGAAGATCTTGGAATTTCACCAACCGTCCAATGAGGACAAAGTTACGAAACCGCCCGACGTTAATGAACAGCTTTACTTCTGCCTCAGCCAATCCTAAAAAGGGACCGCTGTGGGTGGATGCCACATCTGAGTGCAATCACTTCGACGTCCCATCCAGGCTTGTTAACTGCAGCCAACAAATAGTCAGGATGCAGAATGGAACGTGCTAAAAGAGGGGAGATACTTGGGAGGCGAAGGGTTAGAATAGACACACAATAGCTTGTGTGTTTGTCGCTTTCCACAGCAGCTGCTGGGTCTTGATGAGCTTATGTAAGCGCAGACAACTGTGCCCCCACAAATATTTGATGATTCAATTGCTGTTACATGAGGCAGCATTATTCTGATCCCTCGAAATGCAAGTGTTTCATCTCATTATATATAATATTGCAGCTTTAAAGCACTTTGAAAAGCTATTCATACTCCTAGAACTTTTTCGATTTTTTTCATTTTATAATATTAAACTTTAATGTATTTTCTTGGGATTTATGTGACAGTCAATCTTTGTGTAAGTTAGCCCCACAGATGATATTAATTTTGATGTCAACTGGACAACATCCCTAAACATACAGCCAGAGGTGCAATGCAATAGTTTCGATCACAGGGTATTAACCTGTTGGAATGGCCCAGTCAAAGTCTAGATCTAATTTCAACCGTTCAGATTCTTATTTATAAAATGATTTTTTTTTATTAATTATACTCCTTTTACTTTAAAATTAGGCTCTGATTTGTTTTAGTTTATCACAGAAATCTGACGTGTCAGGATGCAATCTTAAGATGTCTTTTTGCAGAGCAACCATCTTCTAAATATGGCATGCCTGAAATGCCAAATACAGGACACATAAAAAAAAATCTGTCATGTCAAAATGTTCCATAGGTTGTTTATTTGTTTGCCAGATGGGAGGACGTCATATACCATGAGATGAGCTTCTCAAAATCCTTCAGTTTTATTTTGTAAACAAGTCTGTTGACAATAAAGTCACCCTTTATGACAATAAAGTCACTGTTTACCGAATAATATATTTACTGTTTTTGAACCATAAAGGTTAGTTACTTAATGATGCATAAGATTAAGGGGAAAGTTATCTCTGCACACGTTCAATAGGGTTTCAGGACACAAAGAACCCAGACAGCATTGTGATGTCCCAGTTCATTCAACATCCTGTGTGAAGAAATGTTGAGGAGGGACAGAGATCTACTTTCCTCGCTCACACTTTCTCGAGAACACGGTTTGGGTAACCTTTGAGCACACAGTCTGGCCAGTAAACACCTCACTAGTCCGGCTTCAACCAGCCTGAAGCTCCGCCCGTCACTTCCCTCCCTTGCAGCCTCATGAAACGAGACTAAGCATTCAGACTCCTGGCACTCTGAATGCCACAAACATGATTCGCTTCTGAGAAAGAGATCATTTCCATTGCTCTATAAATAAAGATCATAACACTGCTCCTCTAATAGGATAACTGCGTCACTTAAAGGTTAGTGGGACACAGGGCCTTGGCAGGGAGAACTTTATTTTTTCATCCACACACCCGTTTGAATGTGAACCTTGCCCTAATTGTTTTGGTTGTCATTTGACGGAGTAGAATGCATCATCTTTCTGATCGTTAGAAATCTAAACCATTCCAACTCTTCATTAGTTCTTTAGTACCAATTCATTTTCAATAAAAGCGTTTGTGACATAAGGTGTTTCGAATCATGGATGAAGAGCTGTTTTACTGACACAGCAGATGGACCTACGTACCAGGAATGACTCAGCAGTTTGTTCATTGTTTTTGATGAGTTAGGATGGTGGCTTTTGCTTTACAACGTTCTTATTCGAGGAGCAGGAAAGCTGATCTAAGCTGATAAACTGGCTAAATATTTTGCGATATTGAGTTGCTTCAAGAAACAAAGAGCACAGTAAACGTATCTAGAGTTATTATCATGACATTTAACAATTAAATACTGTTGCTGTAATTTAGATGTAATTTAAAAAAACATTTTTTTAACAACACCCCACCACAATCATGACTAAATCCTACCTGATTTTCATAAATCATTGTATCAATAAATGTATTTTTGTTTACAAAAAGCTAGTATTTTAACTGGAGTGTGAACGTTTCTGACAACCACGCCGCATAGTTTTTAAATATTAAATGGGGGATCAGTAACATCAAAATACTGAGTATGCGTCATCACTCAGCAGGAGACCATGAAGAGTGAACTATTTGCACACCTGAAAGGTTCTGCCTTCCCTTTGAGTAAGTGAAGCTCGTAAATACAAAGCAGGTCACTGCGAGTTTGCATGCAGACTTTTTAATTCCATTCTAAACTTTACCTGGAGCCAACGGGGACACGCCAGGAGAAAAGTGATCTCTTTAGGCAGTTTCTGTCAGTCTTTTTTCACAGATTTTTGGAATATTGCAACAGTTTAGAAACAGATTTTTCTGAGTCACTTTGCTTCTCCTTCCAGTGATATTGATGAGAGTCTCCAGTGCAGAAACTTGTTTACCAATGGCTTGTTTCCATTATGCAACCCTGAACCTTCTCCCACAGAACTCAATTACCCCAACCCTCAATATTCCCTGGGCTGTGATGTGTTGCCGTCAATCCGAGACAGAATAAATAAATTTTAAAATGTGTTGACTGCATAACTTTGATAAAGTTACTCCAAATTAAGTCCAAATTTGTAACTTTAACAAGTTTTGAATGTTTTGTAGATGCAAGCTTTACTTACATCCACAGTAAAACAGATTGTCAAATAATTGGAAAAACAGTCTGATGTTATTTATCCAGTCATAATTTCCGATTTTATCAGTCTTTGGTAAATAAAGAAAAACCACGTTGCTGTTCTGGGATAGCAACGTGGTACCAGGAGAATATGTATGAAGTTGGAACAAGATCTAAATAAGTCAGAAAGACCACATGAATGAATCTTTTGAACACAACAAAACCATGATTTTGTACTAAATATGTAAATAATGACTTTCAGCTCACAGATCTTGATGTCTGCAAAACGTTTTGCTTGTGTTGTTTATATTTCAGAATCTTTGTGTCTAAAAACGTGGATAGGGTTTGTACATTTTCCATTCAGACTAAACAAAAATGTCTGTCATTTGCTACACATAGGCAATTTCTTGTGCAAAACATAAGCTATGACATTATTTTTAATCTAAATTAATTTAAAAGTTTTCATTTCATTTACTGCAGTACGAGTTTTCCTTCACAATCTTACCATTATCACCGCACTTTTAAAACCCTCAGTCTGTTATATTTGATCAACGTATCTCTATTTTGCCTTAAAAACACAGTTGCATGTTGAACTAAACAATAATCAAAACAAAAAATCTACACCATAGCCCACAAAGTGTTTTCTATAAAACGGAGCTGAAGTTGATTGCCGGAATATTATACCGCCATCTTGTGTTCAAAGTTGGAAAGATATGTCGAATAATTCTCAAAATACTACAAAGTGCCTTACTAAAAAAGTATTAATACCCCTCAAACTGCTCATATATATATATAATTTATATACCAATATATAAAAATATATAATTTTTATAGACCAATACAAATAATTGTGGAAAACAGCTGATCTCTGCTTTTGAATATTTTTTTTCCTAATAAAAAATCCAAGAAGCCTTTGTCGTAAAGCCACATTTTACTAACTAATAGACACTGTGTTGTTCTGAATAATTTTTTCTGTCACCACTGTGGTTTTCTATATTAAAGCGTGTAATTAAAGAACACATGAGCAGCACCTGTGTTAGTTTTAACAAAAAAAAGTTTTATCTGCTTTCTACTCATAGCAGCTCATCCATGCAAGTAAAGGATACAGTGTCTAATTTTAAAGCTCTGTTATATACATATAAAAATGAATAAAATCTAATTTAACACTGTGTGTGATTTTAAGTGTTATTAGAGGATCTACTGTATATCAAACATGCCGGCCCATAGACTAAAAATGTGGATAAGGTTTTTAGTCTACTTTGTCACTTTGCATTGACAAAGTGAACATCTTTGTCAATGCAGCCATTAGAATGTATCTCTTAAGGACCCACTGATGGTTTATAACAACTTTTCAGTAAAAACAAAAACTAAATAAATAAATTGAAATGCAATATTACATACTTAGCTAATCATTATTTCTGATGATTACACACAAAAAAAACTAATTCCCAGATTGTCTTCTGCTATATACATATATATTGTAGAATTATTATTATTTTATTTTATTTTATGTATTTTTATTTTTATTTTTATTTTATGACCGGTAGGGGGCAGTAAAACTTCCACCAGCTTATTCTCTTATGACGGTGGGAAAGAAAACAAAGAAGACGAAGAAACGCACTGAGAAGAAGAGGGCTAGCTGGTTGCTAATTTAAACAGCGCAACTCATGTAATGTGTCATTAAAGTCGGTGTTCCTGTCAGAAAAACATCATATGCGGCTAAAGAAGAGGAAGACCATCACAAACATTTCCTGACACAAGCCAACTCTTTGCTGACTCCATGGAGAAGCAGTTGCATTTGAACCTGCTAGCATCCAGACCCCCTATGGCAGGTGGTTTCCAGTCCGGGTCCAAGATGAAAATGGGGTGAGCCAGCTAGCTTATTACATCGGATTTCGCGCTGTTTAAATGTCCTGTTTAAGTTTAGCTACTATCAAACTGACCCGGTTGCGTCTCCACACCCGAAAGTTGGACCTAGCTCGTAGCGTTAGCCAGGCTAAGTTCACCGCGGCTCTAGTTTGTTGTGAAACACGATTCGTTCGGGTCATTTATTGTTTTCTTCATTCATAAATCTATTGTAGGTGACAGGATCTGTTGGTAAAACGGTAAATCAGAACCATAACAGGGTGTGTTGAGGTTTATATCTGCATGTAGGTGACACTTCGCTGCCTACATGCCTAGCTGCAGTGTTTGCGCCTCCCTCAGCCCACAGGCTCACTGCACCAGTTTGGATCTGTCACCCTGTAAACATTTAAACACCTTCTGTTTTTCCCGGGTTTCTTTTTGAAAGGAGGAAATTTGATTTAATGCTAAACATGAATGGATTGTAAAATACGTATTGTATTTCTAGGCTTTTTCATAGCCCGTCTATTGTTCATAATTAGGTCATCTATCCACGCGTTTGTTCATAATCAGTTTTTCTTCATTTCCTTATTGCTCCATCTGTTTTTAATTTGTCCTGTCATCTATTCACCCAGTTGTTGTCAGTTTATTCATCCACAATTCACTCATGCTACATATTTTTGTAGATCTATCTAACATTGTTTGTTATCCATTTGTTTAATCACCAGTCTGTTTATTAAATAATCTGTGTATGTATTCATCTATCCTTCCTCTTTAGTCTGAAGAAATTGTCTATGAGTCACATGATTTTTTTGACACTTTAATTTATAAATTAACATTTTAAGTTAAATTTTATTTGTGAGTAGATTATGCATTATGTATGCATGTATTTTTGGCTGAATAAACTTTAACACTTGTTTGAAATTTTGTAGATTGTAGTTTGGCTGTTTTATTTACTTTTTTTTAATTATTGGTTTTCTTCTTCTTAACTAAAGTTCAGACTGTTGAATGTGTTTCTTTGGATATTTATGTCCAACTGTAATGTTTCCATATCATTGTCACAATTGCATTTCTTCTGTCTTTCAAACATCACTTTTTTTACCTCCATATTTATGCACATTTTGTTGTGTTTTTTACGCTATGCTTAGTTTTAGAACATTTATGTTCCTCATTTTGTCGTTGTTTTCATTGCCTCTTGTTCATAAAGCATGTTCTTTATGCTTTATCGTTCATAAAGCATGTTCTATTGTTAGCTTCGTTCATCTTGTAGTGTCTTATCTTCTATCTTAATGCTTTACCAGTTTGGCTACATTATCCGTGTATGCCAAATGAAGGTTTCTTTTAAAATGTGTTTGTTTCTCTCTTACACAGACCTGGACGAAAGAGAGATTTCACCCCCTTGCTCTGGAGTCAGTACTTTGAAACCATAGAAGATGTTGAAGTGGAGAATGAAAACGGCAAAGATATATCCTTATGTAAACCCTGATTCATCCTTTACATTGCCGAACAGAGAAACATGACAGTTGTCTTGACACCACTGCATTTGGCCATTTTGGTGATGTCATGTCTGTATTCAGCTGCTCCAGCATGAAACCCTTTTCCATAAGACACCCTGCATGCTGCTTGAGCTAGTCTGAAGGGAACAGAAAGTTTAGAGTGATATGTGTGTTTACTCTCCAGAAAGTTGCTGAATAATTCTGCACACTTTGCACCACAGCATGCTGAGTTTCCGTTGTTCCTAATTGCTTCCACGTTGCTGTGGTCCCGCTAGTAGCTGACTGTGGAATATCTTATTTTCATGAACTAACTCATGAAAATAAGTTAGTTATTTTCATGAAAATAACTAACTCACTGAGCTCCTTACAGGGACGCTTTTTGTTTTGTTTTTTTTCCTCACAAATGTTTGTAGAGGGAGGCATTGCTGAGGATGAGCAGACAGCTGTGGAAGTGCTTCCTGTTTTCTCACAGCAAAGTAACTGCATGGCTGTTCTTGTTTTGTTTTTTGTTTGTTTAATCACTTGCACAGCGTTTGTTTTTATGTCCTTGACCACCCAGAACATTTTCAGACTTTACTGCAGCGGCTCCAGCGGTCCTGTGCTGCTGCTGCTCCATGGAGGCGGCCATTCTGCGCTGTCCTGGGCCGTGTTTACTGTGAGTTTGATTAACACTGCTGCCGTTATAGACTGTCTTAAATACCTAAATACAGAATAGCATGGTGGGCAAACGATGAGACATTGTTACATGTGTTCTTATAGGCCGTCATATGCAGCAGGATCAACTGCAGGGTGGTTGCCATGGACCTTCGAGCTCATGGTTTGTTACACTGATTATGGAAAACATTCTATAGAAATGTCCTTTTAAACATAAATGTGTCAAATGTGTAAAATAAGCCTTACCTTTAGCTTGTTTTACACCCTAAGTAATTCATAACAGTGTGGAGAAATCAATACAGCAACACATTTCCTGTGTAAAAAGGGGAAAAAAGGTACTATTCTGATCACAGGAGCAGCTTTTACTAGCACTAATGTCTCTGTTCTTATGATCAGGAAGTTTCTTGTGGATTTAGTTGAGTTTAAAATGCCTCCTCATTATCTAAGCTGCTACAGAATATGTCAGTGTTGGTTTTTTTCTTTCTTAGAGAGTTCAGTTATTTCATTAGCTGTTGGGATCTGATGTTTTAAAAAAATGTGGAAACCGAAACATATTTTTTTGCCTAGAAATGACTGGAAAATAATAGAGAACAAAACATACTGTGCTTGTCATTCAATAGTTTTATTTTCAATGATTTCTTTATAATGAGCTGTTCTTGTTTTGGTGGCATAATTGTCCATTTTTGACTAGGTTTGCATTTTTAGTCATTGCAAGTCTTACCACTCTGCAACCTGTTTCTGTCACTCTTTGCAGGAGACACTAAAGTAAAAACTCCAGAGGATCTCTCTGCAGACACCATGGCAAAGTAAGTTTTTTTAAGAAGTGTGTTGAGCGGAGAAAAGTTTCCTGTTTGCATCAGTTGCTTAAAACCGCCGAGGATCCAAGCAGATATAAGGTTCCAGCCATTAATCATAACAACCAGTACAGGACATGCAGTCAGTGAAATTCAAAGGTGTTTTAAAGTTTAAATTGATCATTTAGAGTTGATCAATCTTAACTATTTGATTTCTTTCCATATTTTCTTAATGGCATAATAGTTTTCTCTACATCTCTGAATAATCCTAATGTTTAGTTCTTCTCTTTTCTTTAAAGGGATGTTGGTAAAGTGGTGGAGGCATTGTACGGAGAGAACCCCCCTGAGATCATGATGATCGGACACAGTATGGGTGGAGCCATCGCCGTTCACACAGCCAGTGCTAACCTCGTCCCATCGCTGCTGGGTCTCTGTGTCATCGACGTCGTAGAAGGTAAACTATTGCTTTTAACAACTTGGCTTTTACTGATTTGTCCATTTTAATACACCTTATTGTTATTAGCAGATAGAAAACGGGGGTATAAATAAAATATATTCTTTTCCATTAGGTACAGCAATGGACGCTCTGAACAGTATGCAGAATTTCCTCAGAAGTCGGCCAAAGACATTTAAGTCTCTGGAGAATGCCATAGAGTGGAGGTAAGTCACAAGCACTAGGATTTAAACTATAATCTCCTCTGTTTTATTGTTTTGAGTTGTAAGAAGTTGCGGCCTACTTCAAGGTAAGGGAGGTGTGTAAGAGCATGTCCATGACCTCATGCTGACTTTGGAAGTGTCACGGATTCCACTGAGAGTCCGAGGATTTTGGAGGAAAATCTGAGACATTTTTACAAAATAAAGCTGAAGCAGAACTTGATCCTGCGACCCAAAACATTCCATTAAATTCACAAAGAATCCTCTTTAGAAAAACTCCCTAAAGTTAGTTATTTGTTTGTTTTCAGCGTGAAGAGCGGTCAGATTAGAAACATCGAATCTGCTCGAGTTTCTATGGGAGGCCAAGTGAAAAAGTATGGACTGAGCTGTTTTTTTTCTTCTTTTTTTAACACATTCAGTACTTCATAAATTTCTGTAACGGGTATTTGACTTCTCTCTATTTTTACTTGCGCAGATGTGAGGAGTCTGCCAGCAATCCAAGTGTTTCTAATAGCATCGGCGAGGGCATCATAGAGGAAGAGGAAGAAGAAGGAGCAGAAGAATTGAACAAAAAACGAATGAAGGAGGACGACCAAGAGGTTCAGTCTCTTCTTGGTGATTTTTCTGTTTTATGCAACCATTGTTTTGTTAAAAATAATTTCTCCCCTCCAGGTTAAAAAGGAAAGCTTCTACACCTGGCGAGTGGAGCTGTCAAAGACGGAAAAATATTGGGATGGTTGGTTCAGAGGTCTGTCAGCCCTTTTTCTCAGCTGTTCTGTGCCAAAACTGCTGCTTCTTGCAGGTTTGTTCTCCTTTTATTACATTTTTATCTTTTATATAATTTAGTTTCAGGGTATTTTGCCTCTTTAAAAGCAAGTTATGTGATTAATCTAAGAGATGTTTCTATTGATTTGTCTGTTTTTACAGGAGTGGACCGGCTTGACAAAGATCTCACTATTGGACAGATGCAAGGTAAAAAGAGGCTTGCGGATTTTATTGTAACTGTATTGTTGGTTGAGTTTGGCTAAAATAAAACATGTCTGTCCACAGGGAAGTTTCAGATGCAGGTCCTCCCTCAGTGTGGCCATGCTGTTCATGAGGACGCACCTGAGAAAGTAAGCGTTTACCTGTTTAATGATTTCTGAAATATACAAGGCTTATTTGTGTGTTTGTTCTGTTTAACCAGTTCAGGCTGTTTCATTCAAATTCACATTATTTGTTCGTTTTTGTCAGGTAGCAGATGCTCTAGCAACATTTATGGTCCGACACAAATTCACTGAGTTTAAAGAAGGATTTCTGTGGTAAGTCAACTTTGTTTTTTTGTTATTTTTCAATTATTAAATCCAGGATTGATTATTCTATTAATTTTTTTTCAAGCAGCCAAACAAACATTTTCCTTTTAAGGCATGAATTATATGTATAATATGTCCCCTTTTGCATGATGAAAATATGTAAAATGAAATTATGTGTTTACTATTAAAAGAACCTAAATATTCAGAATAACTATGACAAGACTGATGTGATAACAGACTTTGTTACGGCCAGTTTTGCAAGATAACAAGTTTCCAAAAATCAAAAAAGCAGGAGGTTTTCGACTCACTCAAAAATAAAAATCACCTGCGGAGAGTTTTCTGGTTTCAAAATGTGAGCTTTCTTTACTTATAAAAGTAACCGAAATATTCTCCGAGTTGACTTACAAAAAAATGTAAATATAAACTTTAATTGGTGGTAGAAAAAGAGTTTCACTCCTTAACCAAACAATCAGATCAATCACAGCAGGAGGCTGACTGACAAGGAGGGTCTAAGCAAAACAAATAAATAAACAAGTAACAATAGATCTACCATTCACATAACTTTAGATCCCTAACCCTAACATTAATACATTAGCAAAACATAAATTAATCTAATTCTTAATAAGCTCCAACAGACTTATAATTTTAAAAGTAACTAGTATTAGTTATTTGCTACAGTTTGATCCTTTTGTAGATATGTTTATATTCTCTGCCCACTTAAATTTGATTTTAAAAAGAGCAAAGTTAATGTCGGCTTTTTAAGGCAGCTAATCAGGAAAACATGCTGGAAAAACGTCAGAAAACTTCTGGAACCTCACAGAAAATGCAGCAGCTTTAAAAACAACTTTTTCTGTTCTGGCTCATCAGCAGCTCCTCGTTCAGCCTCCTAAGCTTCCCTTGTGTGCTCTGCTACTGACATAAAGCGTCCAAAGCTGCTGTTTTCATCCTGTAGGCCTCGTTCGTCGGCTTTTGACAGCTTTGAAAAACGTTTATAACCCGGCTCATTAGAGACTCGGGCGCCTTGTTTGGTTTAAAATCCTGCTGCAGATTTAAAGCCACACAGTCTCATACAGATGCAGAATGCAGGAATTAGAATCACAGCAATTTGAACAGATGAAATCATCAAGGATGTTTATATGCTGGCTGAATGTTTATTGTAGCCAACTTTATTGATGACCTCAACGAATCGTAGTTCTGACTTATTGGCCCTCATTGGACCTTTGAAGAAATTCATCAGTGGACCGTGGAGAACAGAGGCTACTCTTGCTGAGGCAAAAACAAAGCCATGCAGAGGACAAAGTGAGGCCCTGGGGCCTCTTCTCTCCCTCTGAATGGTTTTGTTCGGCCCTCCAATCACAAAATCAAGACTGGAGCAAATCTAAGCACAGTTACACCAGACGGACTTCGTTTTGAAGGAGAATTTAAGACGTAAAAAATGCATCTTTTGTGAATATTTTATTTTGTGGAAAACTGCAAGCACCAGCACCTCCCTCTGCTGCAGTAAAAATTCAAACTACATTGTCGGTTTGAAATCTTGCATATTTAGAGTAATGTTGAACAGATTTTTTAAAAGTGTCTCAAGAAATGACAGTCAATAATACATCTATAGTGACAGTTCGGCCTTGACCACAGATTTTGTGGACTGAGGTGTTTTTGCTAGATTTTCTGTACAGAGCAACTTTGATTCTGAGAAAAAGCTGAGGCTCCTACCTCAATTGCTTTTGTTTGAAATGTAAAAATAGACAATGGTAAATGTTTTACAGTATCTGAGCTTTACTGTAAATATGTGTATAATGTCTTATTTTTTTTAACTGTCTTTTTTTTCCAGCTAACTTCCTGTCTTGATTAAGCCAGCAGGCGTAGAAGAAATGTTTCAAGATTCATTGCAGTCATTGTGGAACTTGAAAGCTATTTAAGAAAAATATTACATTATTATTATTATTGTTGTTGTTGTTTTGCTGCTTTTGTTCTGTAGATATTTTTGCCTTTCAGCTTTGCCTTGTTTTCTTTTAAACACTATTTGATTATTTTTCTTTGTACTCCCATTTTTTCTATTCTCTGAAATGTAAAGCTCTTGTTTTAGTGTTTTTATTTTGAGTGACTGCATCATTAATTCACTGTTAATGTTTGTCTCTGAAGTGTTAGTTTGAACTATAATGGCAATGATTAAAAATGGATGCAATAAAAATATGTTCAACACTTTATTGGATGTGCTTAATGAAAATAAAATCAGTGTAGCCATGTTGAGGTCTGTCTAAAAATGTTTACATTTTTAAGTTAATGTTGAAGAATTTGGTAAGTAGTAATTGCAGTTTTAATTTGACAATTTAAAAGTACACTTAAAACAAGGGTTGATAACTTTCTGTTTAGTTTCATATCTTGGATCTCTAATGTACTTCTAATGACTTTATCATTCATTATTTTCAAACAGCCAAAATTATTAAAAGTAAATTATTGTTTAATTAGGACTTGCATGTTTGTAAACTTCAGTGCAGATTACATATTATTTGTTCTAGTGTCAAACTATGGGGACCAAAACCAGGTTTTAATTGTCCCTCTGTGGACTAGCATGATGACGGACGTCTTGTATGTCAAATAAAAACATGTGAATAATTAATGAATCATAACGAGCCTCTGAAGAGCAACAGCCTTGGAGAATATTTTGTAGTTTGAATCTATGAACTAGTTTTGTTGGTTACTGAGGCTAATGTTTTTTTAGCTGTCATTTTTGACTTTCCAGAGAATACTTTTCACATTAAACTCTTCTTAGATAACTCAAAGTGAGACATACAGTGTGATGGGTTTCTCTTACTTTACATAAAAACTTTATGAAATCCTCCCAAGATGTGTTTCGCCTCTCTTATTTGGCTCTTATGGTAATATTCCTACTTTGAATACGTCCTCTTGTAAAATAATTCAACATGACCTGAATAAGCCAACACAAATCCAGCTAGGTTCATACTAATTGCATATGGCATGCCTCAAGGCTCAGTTACAGGGCTGTACATGTTTAGCACATTTGAAGGATTTGAATTTGTAACATTTTCAGAGATGGTGGTCACTAAAGAAACAGCTTAAATGTTAGTTTGGCATCGGCTAAATTTAGACAAAATTGATGTTTGAAAACACACACACGTCAATATACAAAAAATAAATGGAAAGCATAAATGGATAATCAAAATAAAACTGGATGTGGAGCCCACAAAATTGTGATTGAAATGAAAAGTTGTAATAAATGAATAAGAATGTTTGTTGGCAATTTGTGACCACAGTTAATTTTTCATGGGTTTATTTATGGAATCAGTTTATCATTGCATACTCTACAGAACCACTACAGATGATTTTTTCACCAGAGGGAAACTGGTTCCATGTTTGTGTCTGCAGGTTTAATATGGATCAAGTGCAGGCCAAGATTTCATCTCAGATCCCATAGTCCTTTGTCCCTTTTTAACTGAAGGTCGTTAACCCAGTTTCTGCTACTTTGCTTTTTCTTTTCTGCTCAGTCTGTACAGTTTACTGACTTAAGCAATAGCCTGTGGTCAAATCTGACATGATGGTTCATCTGTCTAGTTTTGGTGTCTGGTCCTGGAGTAGGTCATGTGGGAGCCAGTTGTAAACAAAGACGCTCTCACCTCTTATCTCAGCTATGTCATCCAGTTTGAACATGGAAGCCCAAATCCATTTCCAAACAAGCTGGGACTGCACAGATAGATCTAGAGGGGCGACACCTTAAAACAATCCTTTGAAACCCCAGAAATCACTGCAGTTTGAAGCTTTAAACACAAATAAAAAGATATTAACTTATTTCATATCTCTAAAGTTAAACTTGAGGCCTGCGGGCCATATCTGGCCCTCAATACGCTAATGCAGGGGTGTCGAAGCTTTTTGTCATGTGGGCCAAAAAAATGGAAATGAAAAATAAAGCAAATAAAGTACTGAATTTTTTTATTATTTTTTGTAGAAAATGGAGGTTATTCATTGTTGATTGTAAACTTTAAAAAGGGTTTTGCAGATTTGCTTTATTAAAAGAAAAGAATATTGTTTTCAAATTCTTTTGACAAATTTATTCTCAGTTATAAGAGCAGATTTTAGGGTCGCTTTCTTTTAAAATGTTTGCAACATTTAGCCAAATTCAGTAAATTAAATAAAAGTAAATTTTGGTGTAGCAAAGTCAGTAAAAATCTCTGTATAAACGTGGATCTACTTATAAAAAGACAAACACTTTGTGTTGTGCCTAACTTTTTCCATTATGAGGAAAGGATGGTAATAATTTCAGCCTGATTTAAAAATAAAAAGTCAATTCGGATGGATCAGATTGCTGTAATTTTCAAACTGCTTTTGGGGGCCAGACAAACTCAGTCGAAGGGCCACAAACGGCCCCCAAGCCACACTTTGGACACCCCTGCTTAAGAACATCATAAAAATCGATTCAGTTTTTTGCATAGTGTCAAATTACAATGTGAAAGAATGTTAAATATGAAATTTTAAGATATACTCATCATACGCTATAACTCTTTACCAGTTTGTTAATATGTAGTTTTAACAATACGTTTCACCGTAACCGGCCCTTTAAATGTGAAAATGAGTTTGACGCCCTGTTGAACTTTCTCAGGTACAAGACTTTAAGCCAACCTTTAGTTAAAGGTGTTTTTCATACAACTCACATCATTGTGGAGGAACTTTGCCCAACTCTTCTTCGCAGCACTGCTTTTGAAAAGGTTATGACATTTCAACATGCTGACTTCTGGACTTTAACTAGACTTTTGCAACTCTGATTATTTGTCAGACATTTTGCCATAGATTTTCTGCTGTGCTCCTGCTCATTGTGTTGTTGGTGACCCAGTTGTGTTAACTTACGCCTCTGCGCTCCAAACCATGAAAGCAGCAAACGTGCAGTATTTCTTATCACTGAATTGACAGAAATGGGGGTTTTTTTGTTTTGTTTTTTTCCCATGACTAAGTTTGTTCTCATGGCTGTCCAGTCCCAACATCATGTTCAGTTATCAAGCCATTCAAACCTAAAAATACCTCGAGTATCGCGCCTCCAAAACCATCTCTGACTTGATCAATTTAATAATTGATTCACTGTTGGGCAGGTACTTTGGAAAAAATATCTTTTTACATCAAGACAGGTTTGTGTGGAGATTCTTTTCTCCATAATAATCAAAACCATCACTTTAAAACAACTTTTATGTTTATTTAGGTTATTGTTGGCTGATGTTCACGTTTGTTGGATAATCCAAAAGTGTGACTGAAAACAGAGCAACTATTTCATCACACCAATGAAACCCACATTTGATTGGCTGGTAAATTCAGAGGAGTGATGATGTCAGGAAAAGCATCCTATATCTAAAAAAACAAAAAAAAAGGAGTCTGATTCTCTTCTTATATTTATTCTCCGAAACATCACCGTCGGGAGAGGAGTCAGGACAAACCAGTGAGGAGTAAGTGATTTGTCCAAAGCATACACACAGTTTGTTTTCATTTAGCTGAGCATGAATAACTGAACTGTTTATTTTGTTTCGTATCAGAATATGGGTTTAAATTGTGTTTTGTGCTGGGTTTACTGGGTTTATGGATTGAATGATTTAGAGAAATATGATCTTCTGACTAAACTGATGACATTTTTGTGACATTGTCAGTTCATTTCTGTTAATACTTCTCATTCCAAAAACAAGTTTTAGGAGAAAAAAATGGTTTTCTAACAGAGTGTATTGATTAAATATTACAAACTTGAATTTCTGTAAATTGAATAATAAACAGTGATAAGGTAAGTGCATGCAGATTGAACATTGCATCTTCATTGTGCAAAATCCTCCATCTCTTTTATGTCCTTCTGGATTCTCCAGAAACCGATCCATATGTGAGAACAAGTCATGCATTTTGATTTTGACAAGTTAGAAAGTTGACCTGATTGAGCAAAACCAACGTGACTTTTGGGTTCAGCACATCAAAAGAACCCTAAAACAGTTGTAAAAACCCCCAGACATTTTTTTTGGTTGTTGATCAGAGCGATGTGTGTGTGTTTGTCCTGTATTTGCAGAAAACTGGACTGGAGCCACAGGAATGAACGGTACGGAAGGTCCAAGCATGATCCAGATTCGTGTACCTGTCAGGGTTCTGCTGACTGTGCTCCCATGCCTCTTTTTCTTGTACGTCAACAGCGTCATGCTGTTCGCCCTGGTGAAAAAGCCCCTGCTTCTGGAGTCACCCCGTTACATCCTGTTTGGGCATTTGCTCTTCTCCGACTTCCTCCAGGTCCTACTGACCACGCTGCTCTACATATTTGCTTTGACCATGGTCAGAATCATCACTTGCGTTTGCATTTTCGTCATCCAGTTCACAGCCATCACCGTGAAGATGTCCCCCATCAACCTGGCTGTCATGTCATTGGAGAGGTTCGTTGCCATTTGCTTCCCTCTGAGGCACGCCGCCATTGCAACCTCCAGGGTGACGCGTGGCGCCATCGCCGTCATGTGGACCGTGGCCTCTTTGGACTCTTTCACGCAGCTCTGTCTGTTTTTCAGCCTCGGCAACAGAAGCCTCACCGCTCAGCAGGTCTGCAGGAAAAAGACGGTATTTCAACTGCAGGTTTACGTGATTGTGAACCAGGTTTTCACAGTCGCAAATTTCGTCCTGGTTACCGTTATTATCATTTACACTTACATCGCTACCATGGTGGCCGTGAAGTGCGGCTCTTCTTGCGCTTACAGGGCCAAAGTGGCACATCAAACCGTGATCCTGCACGCACTCCAGCTGTGCCTGTACCTCATCTCCACCCTGTTTAACATGATAAACTCCAGCGACCTGTTCAACTTGGACCCAGGTGTTGCTCTTTACGTCAATCACCTGCTCTTTTCAGGGCTAATCATTTTCCCCAAGTTTTTGAGCTCGCTTTTATACGGCCTTAAAGATCAGACGTTCAAGCACGTCTTCAAATACTACTTTACCTTTGGCTACAGATCTTCAGTAGAGCCCTATCCCACGTCTTGACCACTAATTGGAATAAATTCATGTTTTAATTTGCGTAGTGTATGAAAAGGTGCTTTGAAGTTTTTCTTAGATAAGCGAGAGAAAAACCGAGTATTTTTGCTGAAGTTAAAAAGAGTTGAATGGAAATAAAAAACTAACAAGCAACAGGTTGAAGCTGCACGTTTGCATGCATTGTATAATTTGTGAATGCAAGAACAATGAGAGATTTCTTTCTTGTTGTTTTGTTCAAATTCACATCTTTACAGAGTATACTTATTTTTAGCAATTGATGCAGTTGCCTTAAAAACGTGACGCCTTGGGTCAAACATCTCGGTTGTCCTTCCACAAGATTCTCGCAAGAGCTTTCTGGACGCCTGGCCCATTTCTCCTGGCAGAACTGGGTCTGTTTCGAAAGGCTGCTTTGCTCATACACACATTTTCAGCTCTACCCACACATTTTTAATTGGACTCAGATCAGGTCTTAAAAAACTGGCAGATATTAACCAGTTTTGCAGCTAATTTGGAGATATGCTTGCTGTCGTTGTCCACTTGGAAAGCCCTATTTGTGCCTAAATTTGAACTGCATGGCTGCTGTCCAGGGATATTGTTTCAAAATTTCCACAAAATGTTTTTTTTGCCCATGATACCATCTATTTTTGTAAAGTAGACCAGTCTCCCTTACTGCAAAAACAAAAATTTACATCTTCATAGTAGCCAAATACTTCAATTTTTTGTTTCACTTTTTGACATCTCAAAAAAACTAAGATTTTTGTCCCTGAGAGCATTATACAGAGTACACAAACATATGGTTTCAACTATGTCTAAAAAAATTTTTTTCCCTTTAAATCTGCTGCTGCTTTGTGCAACTTGTCAAAAAAGAAAATGCTATTTCCATTTATCTCTCAAAAATAAACTAGTCCAAAATGGAACCGTGTAAAAATGTGTCATTTTGTGACGTCTTTTTGGGGTCTGTGTTTGAATGTTGAGAAATGTAATATTTATGCAGAAATCATCCATGTAAATATCATTTATTAAGTCTAGATGTCGATGCTTGTGCTATCTGTGGAAACAGGTTTACAAAATTTAACTCGATTTTTCATTACAGTTGATATATTTCAAACACATAACTTAAAAAAAATATAGTGAAGGGGAGCAGCTTGACTTGATGTTTTCAGCTAAAGCCAGCTTAGCCACGTGTAAAGTCTCTAGTTTAATTGTTTGTTTGTATGTTGTTGATCGGTAAAATATATCCATAGCTGGTCATTGTTTACAATTAGTAAAGAAACCTGCTGATGATGTGAGTGTTATGAAGTACATTTAAATGACCCAAGGTGCTGTACTATAAACCATAAAACAAGATAACACGCATGTACAATAGCAATCTAAGCATATTTGTACAAAATATGTTTTGTACAAACATATTTTTAGTTTGTACGAAAACTAAAAATATGTTTTACAAATTGATTTCAAAAGACTTGACTACGATTCAGAGTGAAATCAAGCAGATGAAAACAGTTGGGCTTTCAGGAGTTCATTTATTTCCTCACTGTTGTGTAAATATGACACTATCTGTGCTTTGTCATTCTATTTGAGTTTTTGTGAAAGCTAAAGCATATTGCAATTGAAACTAAACCTTTTCAGGTGCTGAAAACAGCAGCTTTTAAGTTTTAGGTCAAAATCCCTCTGATACAGTAAGGAGAACCTGAGTTCACTGCTCTAACCAGCAGATGCCACCATAGGCTTTGGAAACAGGCTCCCAAAGCGCCTGTCAATTAATGTTGACTTAGTCTGTGCAAGTATGCGACTCATAAATCTGCAATGTGCAATAAACCCAGTAACACGTGACTTTATTGATGAAAGTCTTTCTTTCTCACAGTGAAGATGGATGGTTGTGTAGGAATAAGGCCTGAGCCTGGCTGCAAACAATTTAAGAGGCTAAACAGGCAGAGAGAGGCTGAAAGGCAGAATAAAGGAAGCATCTGTGCAGGAGGTGGACTAATTTAAGCGATCTTTACTCCGCCACAGTCCACAAGCCCACTCAATACCTCTCCAGCTCCCCGTGAAAGAGCTCTCCAAGGGCTGAAAAACATTCCAGAGCGAGAAAGTACTTGGTGACAGAGATGCGCTTTAGTTTGGACGACAAGAGCAAGAGGGAAAAGGTTGTTGTGATGATAATGGAGACCTCTCAGATGTTTGACAAGACAGTTTGCGTCTTAACAGTGGCGAGCTTCTCTGCAGAAGGGGGAGTTTCACGTGGGATCGTGCAGGTTTGCAGGGAGGCCTCTCGGCTGTACAAACAGGGAATGCATCCACAAAAGAGCCGATGACGCACAAACAAAGATGGCCCTGGACATCTCAGAGAGCTCGTCTTTTGCGCCTGTAAGGAGAGACGCAGACCTCAGGACGGATCTGTAACTTCCATCCAAAGTCTTCTCGCTGTAGCCCAGGTGCTCGCGCGACATTTGTCTACGTCTGCTGATTTTGCAGTTTCTAAGCTTCTATGTGTAGCAGAATGGGAAGAAGTGGGGTAGCTGCTCATGTGAGGGGGTGGGGGGAAATACAACAACAAAAGGGAGAAAAAGGGCATTCTCTGTAAGAGTACAGTGATGGATTGGTAGGTCTTCTGCTCCATTATGAGAGAACCATAGGAGGATGTACAGAGCTGCACAGATTCTAATTCAGAAAAAAAAAAGCTAATCAGATTTTAAAAGCTTTCTTTTCCTCTAAATGCAGGCTAGCAGAAGTATTGTTTGCCTTTTTTTCAGATTTTGGTGCACATTTGAGTTCAGCCTCCTTTACTGCGATACCCCAATGTGAACTCCAGGGCAAAGAGTAGTAAGAAGATAGTCATTGTTGAAACAAAGTCATGCATTTGCTAAAAGCCATCAGACAGCAAACATGTATACTGTGAGAGGAGATGAAAATCATTTTTAATAAAAAACACTTTATGAGGAAGAAAACTACCACTGCTCATCACCCTGAACACATAATCTATGTGAAACATAGTAGTGAAAGCATCATGCTGTGGTAAAATCAGTAAGGTGGCTCAGGCTGATGGGAGAATAGATGGAGCTAAATATTGGGAGAAAATCAGAGGCCATAAAAAAACTGTGAGACTGAGGGAAAGAATTCACCTTTCAGCAGGACAATGACTCTAAACAAACAGCCAGAGGATAAATAAAAACACCACCTGTCATGTTCTGTGTTTTTCTGTGTATTTATTTAGAGTTTTCTGTGTCCCTCAGTCTTCGTGTTGTCCTGTCCTCCCTTTGATTGTCCCCAGGTGTTTCTCGTCCCCGTAATTACCTCCTGTGTATTTAGTGTCACCTGTGTGTCTTTGTCGGGTCCTCGTCTCATTTGGCGTCTAATGTGCTCTCAGTCCTTCGTGTTGTCCTTACGTAAAACCAGTTGCTACCGGCGTTGAGCCCTGGCTTCCGCTCAGTCGTGCTGCCTGTGTTTTTGGACCGTTTTGACTTGATTCCTTATTAAAACCATCATTTCTCACTGTATCCTGGGTCTGCTGCGTCTGCCTCACCACCTCAACACCGCACTTCATGACACCACCTTCATGTGCTAAAATGGCCTAATCAAAGTCCAGACCTATAGACCAATTAAAAATACTTCAAAATGTATGTACCAAACGTATTTTGTAAATAAAAAAAGCTTTCATTAACCCTCAATTTCTTTTTTCTGATACCACCTCTAATGCTTACTCTGATAAAACTCCTGTCTCGATTCCTCTAAATCTCTGCCTCGCTGTCAAACACACATCGACAGAATCTCACTCATCAGTCAAAGCATTTCAGACATTACATGTACAGACGCTGGGAGATTTAAACTCCAACAGATTTCCTGCTGCAATTGAAATAAAAAGGGGCTGGATGCTTTTCAGATTCTCACACGTACAAAAAACATTTTAAATATTACGCCTCCACTTTGTAGTTACGCCATGTATTTATCTCAACAAAAGACATGAAATCCCAGGGAAATGCATTGAATTTGGGATTAAAATGTGACCAAATATGAGTAGTAAAAGTTGAGTAGTATGTATCCAACTACTCAAAGGATCAATGCATTTCACCCACTGAAAAACGTAGTTGTGAACAACTGTTTGGGCATGTAGGGCTGTGGATGAAGGGGATACTTCAGAAAAAACTCTGTCCATGTAATTCAGAGTGAAAAGCTAACCTGATTAGCGCTCTGTGTCCCCTATATGAGGGGCTTGCTGTCCCTGCCACTTCCAATTCCTCCTAAACAGATTTTGTTGATGGGGAAAACAGTTGCACTTTAAGCTACAGTACATAATTATTTTCTCTGTGTTTAATACCCAAGTGATTGTATTAAGAAGCAGCAGCGAGAGAAAAACATTAACAAAAGTAATTTCATGTTATCCTCGGCTGGATTACTTTGGCAGAAAGCCAAAAAGTTTGAATTTTTAACGAATGTTTGAATTTTACAAGCTCTAAGATGTTTGGGTTTCAAAGCAGATTTTAAAGATAATCACCTTAAATTCACAAATGTAAAAAAAACAACAACAAAAAACAAGACTTAGGCTATTATTTCAGCTTGTAAACAAGGCACATTAAAGCAAAACCATCTGCTGTCTGGAAGCAAAGTACAAAGAAAAAGCTCTTAAAATCTGCATAAAATAATTATATATTTCACTTTTTTTGGAAAATAAACTTTGAAGAGAAACAGAAGACAAGTTAAATCTTGCTGAGAACACGTCGTCTTTTTTTGGATGGGGCTGTTGGAGGTGGTGGGCGGGAGGGTAAAACACAGGAAGGAACACCAGCTTCTTGCACTCAGAGCTGCTACAGCTTCAGTCTGTGGAGTTTCATTACTGAGCTTGAAAAAAACATCACAAAATAAATTAAGCGGATTATTATTGGAATTACGCACCGAGATGCCTAATAAACTGTGCTTGAACGAACAAAGATGCCCTTTTAATAAACTAGGAAACAATTAGCTCTGACTTCAAGTCAGAGCTAATTGTAAATATAATATAATAACATGTAAAAGCTTGTGGAGATCTGGGAAATGTGATGATTCAGGTGGAAGAAACTTCTAGATGAAAGAAGGAAGCAGCTTCTTCTGCTAAAAACGAGTGTGTGAGGACCGACACGAATCATAAACGTTCTGGAAACATTTTGGTGACAGCTGTGAACATACCGTGTCTTGAAAAACCGTTTAAACCCCTTGATTTATTTTCACATTTTGCCACGTTCTATCACAACGTTCTCCACCGGGACTATAGACGCTAGACAAACACAAAGCAGTGCATGCTTGTGAGCAGGAGTAAAACGAGTCAAAAATCTGAACCTGTTCACTACATCGTCTGAAAATGGAGATAAGCATTGAGGAACAACTAAACTACCAAAACATGGGCATCTAAATGACTGTAAAATGAGATTTTTGATCAGTTAAAAGCCCCTTTACAACTCCACCTCTGGATAATCAAACAGCAGCACATCTATTAGTTGAGCAGCCTGTAAAGAAATTAGATGTTTATGGAAACCATAAGAAGTTCTGTCTGCTGTTTGTTTGTCTCAAACAACAGGAGTGCAGCGTAAATGTGCAAATGTGTGACAAATAAGTAACAATGGACATTAAGGAGAACAAAGGAAAACACCGGATGAATCTAAATCCAATTAAGGACCAAAAAGTTGACATTTTATCTTATATAATCTGTATCCAAGGAGATCTGGATTAGGAAAAAATGTGCAAAACTGGTCATGATTTAAGAACAAGAACATTTTAATCTAATCCCAGCAAAAAGTGGGTCAAAGCTTTGAAAACAAACGCATCTTATTTTATCCGGTAAGCATCTTTAAAAACGTGTTACTCTAACACAAAATGCCAGTAAAGTACCTTGAGGATGTGAGTGGCACTTTTAGGAACATTTGTAACAGTTTTTCTGCTGTATCGTAGGTATTTCTTCAAAATCTTTCTTTGAATTTAGTTGTCAAATCTTGCAAGTGTTGTTGCACTTGCTGGGGGGTTAATAACGCTGAGGCCGCATAAGTGTCTCCAAAGGTTCTCCTTTAATATTGAGCCACTTTTGACTATTTCCAAAATAAAAAACAAAGCAAGCAGATATCATAGCCATACTCTGGCATCTACAAGAGAGAAAAAAAAAATACTTATCCATATTTTCATCTAGTAAAAGACGACGGCAGGAGAGGAAAAGATCTGATTAATCAATATCTGTGGAGTTATCAACAAAGATGACGTAATGTGAATATCAATGGATCATTCCTGGAGGGGGAGGATGCTGTGGATCTGTAACCAGGGGCCCGCTCGCTCCCAGTGTCAGGTGTGCCCACGGCCTCCCCGCTCCCGCCGGCCCACATGGTACAGTCCACATGCGGTTCGGAGTTGTTGCCGAGGAGGTTCCACTCTTCAGCGCTCCTCAAACTGGCATGCATCCTCCTCTTCGGCCAGGCAGCAGGGGAATGCACTTCTTCTTTTGACGATGCTACTCTTTTCTGAGCGGAGGCGTCTCAGACAGCAGCGCAAGAGCGCGCTCTGCTACGTTTTGTGCTTTATTTCAGGTGAGTCCGGGTTTATTTTATGGTAGTTTTTTTCTTTTCTTTCTTTCTTCTTCTTTTTCCGGCGTACAGACAGAAGTTTTGTCAAGAAGCATCAGAGAAACCTGAGCGAACCAGCTGGTACCGACAGCCGGACGCCGCGCCGTGCTTTCGAGACGAAGTTTGCGTTTAGAGCCGGTGTCGTTCAGAGGCTGAAACTTGGTGCCAAGTTCGCTTCGGAGGAGCGGGCAAAGCGGGCTGGCACCTCCGTGGTTGGTGGAGAGACGGCCAACACGGTGACACGGAGTGATTTAAACCCTCAATTAGCGAACGAGGAGGTCACTGCGGAGCCGGTGGCAGCCATATTAGCACCATAAAGTGTTATATTAATGTGACGTGATGCGGCGGAGCCACCTGCTTTAACAAGAGTTGAGGAACTTGGATTTGAGTCACCAGATAGAGACGGTGCTGATAATACAGCCTCCCACCCCCAACACACACACACACACACACACACAGTGGGATGAGGGTCAGCCACCATGTGCCTGTGGTGCAGCCTGAGCTCCTTATGGTTTAATCAAAGAGTGGGCAGTTTACTATCTCCGCCCAGAACCACGCAACTTTGTGCCCACTGATTCTTGTGCAGCACCAGCAACCAGAAGAGCCAGAGCTCTGGGGTTTGGGGTCCAACTTGGACTGAAAGCTCGGCTCTGATCTGCCCTCAGTTCAGAACCCAGAAAGGCATAATGAATGGGACGATGTGATCCAGCAAAATGTTAAGTGAGTTTCTTTCACAAGTAAAGCCTGGTGGCCCACCAGGCTTATAATTCACTGGGGAAACCCTGAATTTATTAGTTACCAGCTCAATATGTAGCAAAGTGCTTTAATATGCAGGCCAGGAAGTGGTTTCAATTAACCATTTTCCCATTTTAGTGTTTGTTTGTTATGAAAAGTTGTTTTGTTCAATTCTAGCTGTATGTTAAAGTGATTGTTCTATGTAGAGGTGTTTAAATGGAGATGGGTGAATGTTACCTGGATTATTGATTTCATTTTTTGTTTTTCTAGGGACAAGGGACAATAAGGGGAAAAAATCATACTTTTTACATTTTTAGCCTAAACAATTTTCCAATGTTTGTCTGTAGTTGGGCTTTTGGATACATAAAAACTTAGGAAAAAAAAGAAAATTAAAGAAATGTTAAGAATCCTTTATCATATTCATTGTGGTTTGACCAATATAAATATGTAAACTAGAACTAGAGATGCAATCCACATCCCTTTAAAAACACACAGAAACTGCCATTTTAAATTAGTCCAAAACTATTGAAGCCATACTTGATGGGTGGTCAGCCAAATAAAAAAAAATGCGACAGCTTTTATATTTTAATTCCTTTACAAGTTCTGCTGCCAATCATGTAAGAGTTGGGCATCTTCTGTTTCACAGTTTCTGTGAAACAGATCCTCCACTTGAGTGTTGTGGAGTGTTTCCTCTGCAATTAAGCGACAGGACAATCTGCAATGACCGGAGGCCTTTGTGTACAGTGCTTAGATAAATTTGATGATGATTAGAAAAGTCACCCATATATTCTTTAGCATATCATTAATATCCTGCATATTGTCTTGTTGTTAACATGAGTCATTGTTTTGTTTAAAGCTGTTAATGAATCTCAGGGTTCAAGTTTAGGGGCACAGACAGGTGTTTTCGTAGGTCTAGTTAAAGTCTGCTGCACATTTCAATGAGAGTTTTGACCTTTTGCTTGTTTTGAATGCAAAATGGATATGCAAACCGCTCCAATTTATCGCAGCACAATCTTAAAGTTGCAGACTTTTTTTTCCTCTCGTTTCTTCCTTTCCCTCTCCCCCCTTTTTTCTTACAAAAAAATGCACTTGTCACTGCTTTACTCCTCTCTTCATTACTTTACCTTTAGGTCAAAATTCTATAAATATTCCAAGGATTTGACTGATGGCAATATGTGACTGTTCTTCAACTTGAGCTGCACAGATTTAGTGAAGAAAGTCATATATTCATACTTTTTCTGCTCAGTAAAGGCACCATCCCTAACCTGTGCCAGTGTGGAAGTTGTTAAAGAGGGAAGGTACCTACTTTCAGTTTGAGCAACATGTTTAAAAATGAATATAAAGCAAAAAAGACAACATAGCCTGCAAAATGTATAAGATCTCTTGAAAGAGTGATAAGTAGGACAGCAAGATGCAAAGTATATTTAGAATCAGTGTTGACTTACACCAATCCTGAAAGACTTTGCGAATGTTGCTTTTGCAAATGCAAAGAATCGTGAGATGACGTAATATAATCCAGCTGTTCTGTTATCTTATTGTGAAACTTAATCACAAAAGGTAACGCTTTATTCTGCATTATCTATTTATTTTATGCAAACAATTACAGCAACATAGTCACTTGTAGAGTCTGGGCAATACTAAATCATTGGGTGAATTAACCTTAAAGGTCTGGTTAATATTTGAGAAATCTCAACTGATAAAGTGCCCAACTTTACAAGATTTTTAGCAGAGATCTCAATCTTTCAATGTTTCAAATATCTTTCTGAACATCAACATGTAAAAAAACTTAGTTACTAACTGGTTAAGAAATTAGAAGTGACTAAACGTCAGTTAATTTCATATTTGTTTGTTTTACTAGCTCAGACACCAACTATACCATAAGTTGATATGTAATTAAAGCACACAGTGGAAACTGTCTTTTTACTACCACAGAAGCTAAAATCTACAGACTTCCTTATTGTCTCTATGACACAGCTAATCACCAACAAGGAAAATGAACGGCTCTTCTGGATTGGTTGCTTTGGAAACCCCAGCCAGGAGCGTCACAAGTAGCACAGCTTACGTAGGTCAACTTCCCAAGCTGCATTTTCTTTCAAATATTTTATGCTCTGTGGAAAAAAATCGAAATAATAGGCAAATTTTCGTGAATAATTTGAAGATACTGTCAACAGAAAAAGTCCACAAGTTAGTGAATTAGGGAATACAGTGAGGCAGTGGTCCACTGCATTTGTTTTCATGAAGATTGAGTCAGTATTTTCTAACAGGTATGCTCAATATAAACCATTAGAACATTTCTTTAGCAGTAAAAAAACCTGGAAACTCTTGATATAATTTGTTCTCGGATACTTTTTTCTCTTGTTGGTGCCATTGTAAGAAAAATATTGGAAATTGGTTAACATTATCCAGATATTAACACCAAAATTATGAGAATTAGAAAAATCCTTTTTTTTTCCTTTTCTGTTGATTGAAAAGGTTGTTTTTTAGAAATAGAACAGCTCTAGGATTACCTAATGTATTACACTCAGTGAATGTTCACATTTGCTCTGCCTTCTCATATTGTAAGGAAGTGTGCTTTACTGCCCACCTGGTCGATAATTTGGAAGTAACCTTAGCCGTGTTGCTTTACTTGCAGCTCAGTGTGCTGCTCTAGAGTCATTCTCTACCAAAACACAACGCAAATCTGTGATGCACTTTTCTGCTGGCCAAGTCTTGTTCCTCCTAAGGGATTTGCTTCTAATTAGCCACTTTGTTCTGTTTATTACAGCCATTCATAACTCGGGTCTTGACACTTGACAGCATTTAGGTAGTAAGAAAATGCTGACTCGGAAATGACCTAACTGTTGCCTTAACAACAAAGCTGCACCTAATTTAAAAAGGTTAATTGAATGCATTTGACATTAAAAACAGATTGAGATTAGTTGGAGGCATGAGATCCGATACTCCTTCGCTGTCCTCCTTATCATTCACAACAAGCTCCGTCACTTCCACCCCAGCACTATTACCACTTGTCCAGGAATCTCCACTTTCACCAAGACAAGCTGCCCTTTAGCAAGGTACACATACTAATACACTTACCGCCACATAAGTGGCGCACGTGGAGGTAATATTGACTAAAGTGAGAACAAGCCGAGTGTCCCCAAGGAGCAATTTGTCCTTGATGCCTGGACGATAATAAGTATAATCTGTTTTCTGCTCTCCGTCAGTGAGACGCGGTGTGTTGGATTTGCAAACCTAACTGAACGTGTCTAGAGGTTTCTCTCTTTAGGTTATAATAAGAACTCCTCTCTTGGTCTCTGGGGGTTACGAGGCAGGAATCGCAGTCGCTGTGTCAAGATGGGAGGCACGTTGGATCAGTTGGAGGATGCTCTGATCATCATCACTCTTCTTACTGAGCTGAGGAAAACAAGGCCACGGTTATGTAAGCTTGTCATCACGTCTCCAATAAAAATTTAATTCGGTGGCTATACCTCTTCCATTTCATATTCAGTGCAGAAGAAATTCCCACTGCTATGACGGGATTCTTACCTCCCAACTTCCACCATTCAATAAGGAACATAATTGGCTTTTTGCAGAAGGAAGTGGATCACTTGCTCCGTATTGTTTTGTTGTTTCAAGCTGGATTTAGGTTTGGCATTTTTGTGCATTCAGTAGCTAAACAAACGTTGTTCTGTTAGTGTCATGGAGGTATTTGGCTTAACCCACTTGGCAAGGGACAAGCGAGATTACAGATCGGTTTACAGTCCACTACACTGGCATTTTACCATTTTTTTTCTTTTGTGGGGGGAGGGAGGCATCTTCAACACTGTGTGTACTAGAGAAAGGAAATAAATATTTGAATGAACCTACCTTTAAATGCCAACGTACAAGTAAATGAAAAATATAATGTCTTAAAGCATATGTGGCATAAAACGTGAGATGTAATCACATAAAATGCACGTAAAATATGAAGTAATAAAGCAGATTTTAGCTTTTATGGCTAAGCTGCAGGAAGTAATGTTTTCAGTCCTGATGTATATGCTGCCCCCTCTTTAGTTACCAATTATCTGAGGGGTCTACATGGTTCAGACCAGGCTAGAAACTCTGAAATGTCTATGTATGTCACAGCAAGTGTAAGGGTTTTTTTTGAATATTCACTGTTTTTAATAAATATTTATTATATTGATAATCCACCAATGGTGATAAAAATCAGTTACTTTTATTTTTGACCAGCTCTAGGCAGGTCAGCTTTTGAAAAATCAGTTTGTTTTTTTTTCTCTTCTTGTTGCAAACTGATAACTCTCTTTTTGCTCTATTATAAATGAATAAAAATATTTTCAACATGTATTTATAAAAAAACAACATCTGATCAAGGTTGGAGATACACACTTTAAAGCTACTGCTACCTTCAAGGAACATGTGGCACACTTTTACTACAATTTTAGTGCCTGATGCATTTAATTGTTGAATGAGTGCAAGTCTATAGAAATGGACAAAATTACTTGTCGGAAGTTTTTTGAAATTTCATTGAAGAAAGAAAATCTGTTGTACATAAACGTATGTGAACAAGTACAAGTTGGCCTTTTAAAACGAGGCCAGATTTGTTGTAAACTTGTAAAGAATATTTTCTAAGATCAATTTCTCTGGCTTAAAATGTAATAGGTTCCAGAGATGTATTGGGGTTTATCGTACCGACACAAAATCAACAATAAAATGATGATTTGAGAGGGCTTTACTGATCACTTTGTGTACACTGAAAGGCCAGAACATGGAGGGGCTGCATGGATAACGACAGTGATCTTCATTGGCTTCATTGCAGTGTGGCACTGGAAAGTATTGGGTTCTGGGATTCATGCGGTTATTACTCTGACACGTCCTGTTCTCAGTAAGATGAGATTCATATGTCTGGGTCAGTCTAAATCAGAAATGAGTTCTGCATTTAAAGGAATAAAAAATTTCACAGCTAAGTAATATCACACTGTCACTGCTGTTCAATTTAGCTGAGCTTCGGCGAAGATTTTGAAGACTTTGTCAGCAGATCAGAATATTAACATTTGTAATACCAATCAAAAGTGATTGGTATTGCTTTGGAATTGGAAAAATAGGGACACTTGCACTTTGTGCTTTACTTTCAGGAAAATTTCCACAGACTGTGCCAGTTTTTGAAGACCTGTTCCTTTGTAGATTGAGGTTGGTCAATGACTGAACTGTTTCTGGCAAAACAACAGAAGAATATTTGGAGTCTGTTCCCAACCGCGTGCAGCCAATTTCATTCTGCAGTGATGTTTTCCTCTTGACAGCTTGTTACAATTAGGGATTTAATGAAAGAATTTAAGTGTGTGATTGCTGCTCGACGCATTTTATTATGTTAATATTATAATTCCTGCTTTTGTATTTAGATCTGATGTTTCTCCTCGATGCGCTCCTGCCTCTCCTCTCCCTCAGCCTTCTTTTCTTCTCTTAATGATGATGTCATCGTGTTAGCATATCACTTCCCTTCCTTCCCTTTTTTTTTTTCCTACCAGATGCAGCCTGTTCTCGTCATTTGGACTTTCCTCAGCGTAGCGTTGAGCTCCTAAATTTCAATCTTGCAGCATTTCTGGCTGGTGTAGGTAGCAGAGCAGGGTTGGTTATATTTGGACAAAAGATACACAAAGTCTGATTATAATTCTTGAATTCAGGTCAGTAGGAGGGAGACTTTTTTTTTTTTTTTTTCGTGATTGAGACCATTTAGTCTCCATGTAAGCTGTGTGGTATTTGTTCTAACCTCCAATTCTTGCTTTGGTTAAGACATTTTTAAACTGATGCCAGAATATGTCAGAGGGTTCAGATATGAAATGGACTTTAACGTCAAAAATACACTTCTCCCACTGAAGTTGTCCTGATATTTTTGATCTTTCCTTTTCAAGTATTTAAAGTATTGTGTTGCAGTGGTTTTGGATGAGGGTTAGTGTTTGATTCAGTACTAAATGTTTTATCTACAGTCCAAGTTGTTGTTCTTGCCACTGACTGGACAACATGCTTGCATACACTAATGCACATAAATTACGTCTTTTATTTTCATTTTTTTAGCATTTGTTCTCAGAAGATTGGTATATCTTACAAATAAAAGTAAATAAATCTGTCACTCTGATCAATATTTGAGATCTCAGGATTAGTGCTTCAATGACCAGCATTTTATTTTGTTTTGTAGATGATTTTTAAAAAGTCTACCATTCCAAGTTTTAGCTGGTGTAGCTCGCTGGAAAATGTGGAAAAAACATACTTTTGAAAGATAGCCCAAAAGCTACAATTTTATTTTTATTTTGTTGTGCACTATATCAAGGTTTTTTTTCCAACCACAGCATAGGTTTAACAATAATATTACAGTAGAAAAGAATCTGGTTTACAGCTGTTGTTAAACAATTTATTAAGTTATTGTAAATGTACTTGAAACTAGAAACATTTAAACATAGCTGCATGTAGACAAACCAAAGACAAAATAAGAAATTGACTTTGTAATCTGTCTTTTATGTATCGGATTATAAAGGCAATAAGCATGATTACCATTACTAAGAGCCTTCTTCACAGGGATTTCTTAATGAATGAAGCCCCTTTCCATAACTCGGATTTCAAAAAGACGAACAAATCCTAACTTTGTGATTGAAGGAAACTTATGAACGATAAAGCAGAACAACTTTGCTCTCATTGGTTCAGTTTTCTATTTGTGGTCATCTAACCCCAATAAAACAGCTGACATGCTTGCTTATAAGTCTTGTTCATTTACCAACAACTTCCACACTAAAGATTGTTTATTACAAAATTGCAATAAACAATCTGGGATGGTTGAGATAAAAATCATCTATATTTGGGCTCCAGTTGATTCCTCTCTGCTATAATTTCTTGGTGAAGGCTTCAACCTCACAGCAATGAGTGTGGCATTGGCATTTTCTCCTGTTGGTTTGGTACTACTGCAGTCAAAAGCATCTATGACCTGAAGAAAGTCCCACTCAGGTGTCCATTACCCAGTACAACAAAATGAGACTGTTGAAAACTTGAGGAAACGTATCGTTGGAGGAAAGTTTGCCTTTACTAAAAGTTTCCCATTCAGAATGAGTTATGCAGCTTTAGTCATAAATGGGTTTTCACCAATCCTGTTCATTTTTATCCCAGCAGGTAAGAATGTTTTTAATCACTGAGGTGTATTAAGGCTGTTGCCATTTTAAATAGTCTCATCTTCAGTGAAAGGAAAAAACTTACTGCAGCCTTTTCTGCTGCCGTTTTCTAAGTCGGTGAAATATTACACTTTTTAGGGAACAATAAAAAGACAACCTCAGTCCTGCCAAGTTCTTGAAGTCAGTTCAAATAAATATAACTCACAGTAGTTTTAAGACTTAATTGTCCCGGATTTGGTCATCCTGACATTAATTTGTTTCCGAGAGCTATTTATTTACGCTAGGATTAATCAATTTAAATCTTTTTTTTTTTTTTAACTCTATGGATCGGCTTCCAAAACAAATGCATAAATCTAAGGGGAAGCTTCCAAATGTCAATAAAATAATTTGTGGTACTAGTTAGACCAGGAGAATATTATAGTTTAATTAAACAGTGGACTTTTATTTGGATTAAGAATGTGAAAAACACTTTACAAAATTCCTTCAAGTTCTAAAAAAAAAAAGGAATATTCCTGAATTATGGTTAGTTATTAAAGTTTCTAAGCATTTTGTGATGGACGTTATTGAAGGCGAGTTGTGACTAAATTGCGTTTTGTGTCCTCTTGCCAGGCGCTGTGTGCAGTCAGGTGGTGGTGCCTCAGAGAGTGAGTGCCGTGCTGGGAAAAAATGTGACTTTAGACTGCCGGGTGGAGGTTGGCACAAACCTCACTCTGACTCAGAGTTCCTGGGAGCGCCGCCTGCCTTCGGGCTCCGTAACCGTGGCGGTGTATAACCCCGAGCTTGGCACCTTCATCCCACCGGAGTATATCAACCGCTTGCATTTCCGGTCGCCATCATCTCGCGATGCCACTATCGTACTGGGAAACGTGGGCTTCTCAGACGTGGGGATCTACACTTGTAAGGTGGCTACGTTTCCTCTGGGAAACACACAAGCCTCTACCACCATTAGTGTGCTTGGTAAGTATTGTAACATTTTCCTTTTGAGATTGAAGTTCTATGTTCATATATGTCACACATGTCTGATACTCTTTATTAGCTAGTGCCATATTGTTCCACATTCTATGCATAATTTAACGAATATAAATAGCAGCAGTTTGGGAAAGATTGCTTCACCACCTCTGTTAATTCTTGACTTTAGGATTTCCATTTTAACCCAATTTAATTTGGGTTTTGGACGACTCGTTCCAATCCCAAATATGTGATTAAGTTCCTAATGCATTTTTAAGTAGTTGGTATAGGATTCACTGACGAGCTCAACTCCTCATATCTGTAGTTGATGGAAAGTCATTTTTATGCCTGCTGCACCCTCGGTGAGCCCTGCAGTCAGCAGGTTTTAAAAATCACAGCAAAATCTTCTTTTCTTTTTTGCACAGCTCCCAAAACTGCATCCCATTCCGTGCTCTTAACTTTTGTAGTTTCCTAGGGAACAGACAAATGTTATGTCAAGACTTATGCCAACTTTTAAACTGATTTTCCCTTAAGGACGCTCCAGTTCTCTAAAGAATAAAGAGTGTAAAGATTGAAGACTCGATGTATAAATCTGAATGGCTCCATTTGTTTTAATTGATGATATTTCCATGTAAATGTAACTAGTTCAGTGATGCACTTGAAGGGGTCGCATAAAGTTGTTGGCTTTATGGTTCAGTATTTAAGAGAAGTGAGTCAAATGTTTACAATCCCAGTTTGAATCGTCAGAATCTTTGTTTGACTGAACATTTCTGAATTTGACTGTGGGATGAGGTCAAAGGAATCTGATCAGAACTTTTCAGTTTCACAGTGGACAAAATTACAGAATGGCACAAGAATTTACAAAATAAAGGAGTGCCAAATTTCCACATTCCTCATGGAGTTACATGTGTACAGGATGTCTGGCCAATCAGATTGACTCTCAAAGTTCTTGCACATTTTGAAGCACACAAGAGCTGCTTGTTGACAAACGAGCAACAGAGGAGAAAAGAAACGTATTATTTTGATTCTCAAGAAAACAAGATTTTCCTTTCATACAGGAAATGATAGATTTCCAAAAATCACAACAGTTAAGTTAGTGCATGAGTTAATGAGCCAACTAAATGCATTTTAAGTAAGAACAGTTTTTAAACGGTTTGCATGGACTAGTATTGATGTCTTTAACCTAGCTTTCTTTTCAGAGTATATTTAGTTAATGTCTTTGGAATAAGTCACCTACCTGTAAAACATTGTTCTATTTTTTCCCATAACTCTTTGCTGCTAAGTGAAAACCTTAAGAGCAAAGACAGAGGAACAGAAATCCTGCCGCTCAGGAAGCTCCAGTTTAGTCAGGGTCTACTACCGATCCGTGCATCAGAGTAATTTGTTCAGTTTGTGAGCAATATCAAGTTCAAGGGCTGTGTTTTCAATTTTGCTGAGGGGATTACCCATTTTTCATTTGGGCCAGAAGTTGTCACTGCACAGAGATGCTCCGTGTGCACCCACCCTGTACGTTTTTTACCAAACACATCATAAAGGGGGATGGAGACACCTATTAAAGCTGTTATTGTTTTGTGTGGTGGAATGTATGAAGTATCGAAGTTGATCGACTAGTTCAGTAATAACAAAAGTAATATAAGCGGCATAATAAAGCCTTGATGCTGTTGATAGAATTGATTTTATTTAGCTTTTCTTTGGCCGTGTGTTAAACAGTGGAGCCAAAGGTCTACGTTTCCGCCGGCTCAGCCGCTCTGATCGACGGGGGCAACGACACCGTGGTGGCCACCTGCATCGCCGAGCGAGCTCGGCCCCCTGCTGAGGTGTCTTGGGAGTCCAACCTTTTCGGCCAGTCAGAGGTGCAACTGTTCGACGACGTCAACGGCACGACCAGCACACAGGTGCGCTACATCTGGCAGCCCACGCGCCACGTCCAGGGCCACGCGCTGACCTGCGTGGTCCGTCACCCGGCGCTCCAGAGCGACTTCAGGATCCCCTACCAGCTCAACGTGCAGTGTACGTTTCCATATAATCGTCTGGATTAAGACATCTTCTAATATTAATCTAAAACTATATCTACTGGGTTGAGGAAGTACAATTCTACAAGTACTGCAACAGCTTTGTTTTTTCCTTTTTTGCTTTCTGACTAAGCAGTTTTTCTCTTTTTATCCTCACTGTTAATATTCTCGATTTTAAATATTGTCACCATAATTTAAACTAGCAAGTCATTAAGTCTAAGTTATTTTAAAATATATTGAATTTTTAGACACCTGCACACAAGGGCAAGATGACAACATTGTATAAAATGGAGCACTGAAACTGGGACTTTATGCTAATTTTGAATGGGAAAACTACAGCAATCTCAGCTCCAGAGTCATCATTACAGCATATCAGAAATGGCTCTTATGTTTTAAAATTGATATCGAAACCATGCTAATATACAGTATTTTGCTCAAACACTGTGGAAATTATTGAACAAAGTTATGCTTTAACCATGTTTTCCTTTCGCTGCAGTTGCTCCTGATATATCCGTTGTGGGGTATGATGGGGACTGGTATGTGGGCCGAGAGAATGTCCAGATGACATGCAAAGCCAACGCCAACCCACCGGCTCATCACTTCAGATGGATCAGGTGTGTGCTTCTGTTTAAACACAATAAGCTTTTTAAAATTTTTCCTGGCCCAAAGTAAGTAAATCTAAATCTTTCCATCTTGTAGCACAAGATTGAGTTGCACTTTGTGGCGTTTCTGCGAATGCACTCAACTCTGCTGACAGTTTCCTTGTGTGCTCCTTTTAGTCCTATATGTTTCATAAGCTTAACCTTAAACATAGAGCCTTTGCAGGATGTTGAGGTTAAGTACGTTGGTTCAAAATGACAGCTAACGCAGAAAAGCATTCACTTACAAAGAGTAGAACGTCACCTGTCGCATCAATTCTTACAAAGCAGATCCCATCTAAAGGCTTCACTGAAGAGCTTTGTATAAAAGTGTAGCATAAAAAATGTCTTTTAGTTTTCAGACATCAAAACCCTCTCAGATAGCGGATGGAGAAGTTAGGTTTGAAATTTTGCACTAAAACTCTAACCTGTTTACACTAGTAAAGGAACAAATTTGTGTCTATTCTGACATAAATATTACCAGTTATTTTACCTGCAGTACATAACTTTTGGGGTATAAAGATAAAACTCAGCCACACAATTATGCCAACAGTTGGTCAGAGTGAATTTAGTGATATCAATGTTCATTTTTAAAGTGTTGGCATAGAATATTTAGAGGGAGCTTTGGTGGCTGTCCAGACTTATTCCTGTTTGTTTAGACTGGGATGTCTCTAACCAGTATCTTATCTGTCCATTCTGCAGATAAGATACTAGTTGCCACAAAATCACAGCAAAGTGGAAGGAAAACATTTTTAAAAATGACAAAAAAATCCAGAAGCCTATGTGCATTTACTCTGCCTTTTTTTTCTCCCCAATATCTGTGAATAAAATCCAGGATGTCTTGACAGGACCTGAACAGACTGTCGGAGCAAAATGGATCTAAATCCAAATAGGAATCTGTGGCAATACTAGAAAAATCAATGGTCAGTAAAAACAGGATCTGAAGAGTATGCAGTTATGCACTACTTTGTCCATCAAATAAAATCCCAGGAAGTTATTCCTGGTTTTAATTTGACGTGAAAAACTTCAAGTTGTCTATCCTTTTGTGAATGGCCTCCTGGACGAGGCTCATGCTGCTGCTTCCAATTCATACTATAGCGCGATACAAATTTGAATTGTAGATGAAAGTAGTGCTTAGGCTCAAAGTAACTTGCGTCTCCCTAAAAGTGAGCTCACTGTGTCTGACAACAAACAGAGCCTGGTCTCTGTTCTTGGCAGGCCTCTGCTTAATGTGGGGAGGTGCCTCCAAATGAGTAAAAGTGATATAAAATTTCTCTTAAGTGCAAACGACAGAAACATGCGTTCATGTTTTTTAAATATGGTTTTTAGTTTGGTCTTCTCATGGTGCCCTGGGCAATTGCCCCAGTGACTCATTAAAATCTGTCTCAGAGCAAATTAAAGCTGCAGTATGTAACTTTTACTTTAAAGTTATTGAAACTATCCCCATGTTGTGACAGTATAATATGAGACAGATAATCTGTGAAAAGATCAATATCCTCCATCTCCACCTTGTGCTGTCTGAAGAAATGCACCGTTCCCTGTCACAAACAACCAATTGGATCCAGGAGGACTGTCTTAGCGCTGTCAATCATCCTCATGAACATGCTTCTCAATGTGCTAATGGCGGAGAAACAACTCATTGTTACAGAAAAACTGTTTAAATGTCACAAAACGCTTTTGTGACACTGACACTCTGCCGATGGAGAGAAGCTGTAGCGTAAAAGAGAGGTGGGGTGTGAGCGGCCATGATTGGCCATGTGAATACCAAGACCCTCCTCCTGGCTGTGATTGATTCACTTTTTTTTTTAAATTATTTGTCTCGTATTCTACAGTAACAATTACTGACCGTTTCAATGAATGTTTAAAAATATATATATATTTTTCATGAAAGTTGCATACTGCAGTTTTAGCAGTTTTTACAAGCTACAGAAACCTATAAAATGCTTCTTCAGATTAAGATCAGCTTTGATTGCTTGTTTCTACTGGAAATTTGTTTTCGGCTCGTCTCTGATGTCTTCCCTTCTGTGTGTGTTTTGCAGATTGGACAGTGAAATGCCAGACGGCGTGGAAACGAGGAACAGCACTTTGCTTTTCCTGCGTCCCCTTCATCGGAATGACTCTGGCGTTTACAGGTGCGAGGTTGCCAATGACATTAACCTCCGCAGTCGAGATGTGCGCATCCTCATACAAGGTGAGCAGAGTTTATAGACAGGAACACAGCTGACTCCCAGGAAGCTCTGTGCATGCGTGTTCGTCATTGAGGGCATGACACTGGCATTGTCCTTCAAGCTGAAATGTGACACTGTGCCACTCTAAAGCTTTGTGTACAAACTGAGTGTATGTAGCAATCCATGACACAGTGTGCTTGAAATGATCTCGGATTTGGACCTAGCTGCATGCAGATTAGCCCTGATTAGCATGAGGCCTCCAGATGTTCAAACAGGGAGTCCCTAGGTCAAACAGCTGCCATTACTTAATTCCTCTTAAAGACCACAGTGCATTGCTTTTCTGCTCTATCCTGTTGACTTGATGCTGAGGTATGTCGTATCTCTGGTGTGCATTGTGAGCATGCTCCTCTGGCCTCTCCAAGTCTCTCTCGCCTGTGGAAACTCATCTTGAATGAATCTCAAAGCTGCGATTATTATGGGGGGGTTTTTCCCCCCTTTTTAAGTTCCTTTCCTTCTTGTGTTTCTATTATTTCTGCATGTGTCATGCAAGAAAGAAGCAAAAGCCTGCAGCCTCACTGTGAGATGATGTCCCAGATTCATAAAACATTAACTAGTCCTTTTCAACTCCTATTTATTATTTATCATCCATATTTCATTTTCCTTTGAGAGGACCTGTACGTGCGTGTTTTGTGTGTGCACGTGTCGGTGTTCCCTTCACTGTATGTGTCGTTGTGGGTTTGCTCGTCTCGTTGTAGAGTTTGCACCCTTGAAGACAACAAACCTCTGGGTTTATGTTTCAGATCTCTAAGCTGGGAATCTTTGCCTCACATTTGGCCCTGCACTGAAGTTACAGTATCAAAGTGATTTTTTTTTTTTCCATTACTTTAGCTGCTTGTGATTATAGCCTTTGGGTTGCCTGTCTGTGGGTATAACCACTAACCCACTTTCCATAAGGAGGGTTTTCTCCAGTGTGGGGAAAGTATGCACTCAAAATAAGGGCTTGAAAATAATTACATGTGTGCTTATTATTAGATATCCAGGTGCAAGGGATGACCCTTACTAACCCTTTTAAATATAGTAAAAGTATTTTTTTTAAATAAAGTTTTGTTGTGTGGTTCAGGGCTTATTTTTTGTAATACTCATTTGTGTAACAGTCTGTAAATCTTTAAATTCCTCTAGTTTGTGACTCTTTGTCTCATAGTACCTCTAACCCGCAGCCAATAGTGCTAGAGGGAGAGCAGCATTAATATAATGTTAGAAAGGAACATCAAATAAAGAGAATAACAGTTTGGTTTGCTTTTCTTTACAGACGTAGCCAGAATTTGGCCAGTGATTAGTCAATTAATTTCCAGCTTTACTGGATCTGACTAGTGACCAGCAGGTCAAAACAAAAAGTAAAAATCCAAAAATGTTTTGATGAGTCAACACAACGCATTTAATAATAACACTCTTCAGTATGACTGCTGTTACTGAGTGAAGACTCAAACTCATAATCAGAGTCTCTAAGGTTGCATTTAGGAAGTTGGGCTGGAAAGATAATTGGGTGATTCTAGAGCAGAACATTGCAATAATGGTGTTAATTATGATCAACTTGTTTTAGTTTTTGACTCTTATTCTTTTCCGTCATTAAAATATCCCCACTCTTTTTGAGCTTTAGCATCTCAACCTCTAAAATTGTGCGTAAAGTTTAATCTCTGGCAGTAAAACTTGAACCGAAAGACAAAGTATATTATTGGTTTGCATAATTTGTGTTAACAGTACAGGAAACACTGGATGCAAGCAGCTGGTTGCGGTTGCGATATCACACCCATTGATATTGCAAAGCATATTGCCATTGAGTGTACTGTACAGCTGGAGTATGAAGCTATTTAAAACTGAACAGCGTTTTCTATTTTCTACTGTTCATTCAGAGCTAAACTTTAGCGAGCGCTGGTCATTTCGCTCCTTCATCATTTCATGCTTTTGCAGTTTTAGCAGTTCTGCTCCCGTAAAGGAGCAGTCTACCATAGGACATAGATCCATACTTACCTAGGGGATGTTTTGTTGAATTGGCAAAAAAGCAATCTGAGCCACAGTCGACTTTAGGGGATATTAGAAAAGGCTGAATGTATTACAGTCTTTCTTTGGAGGGTTCGACCTCTGTTACGGGACATGCTGGGTTTAGAAATATTACCAAAGTTTTAGAAAATATCAGGTAAAAAATGGTCTGTATTATCTAGAATATACAAAGGGAATGCTGTTCTAAACATGCTAATTGTGCTAATTATATCATTTTTGAAATAATCTTTTGGTTATGCAGTGGCAGAGAGGATAGCATGTCGTCTTGCTTATGTATGGATCCTGTTTCTGTTCTCTCTGCGGTTTCTCTCCTGGTACTCTAGCTTTCTTCTTACAGTTCAAAACCATAGATAGATATCTGTGTATGTAAATAGCTGGTTGTCAAGGCGACCTGCAGCACAACACACCAAATGATTTAACTGAAACTTTCAAGATTTATGGTTAAATAGTGTTATCAAACATTAGCTGTGACCTTCTTCCAGCAGCTGCTAGCAGCAGTATGTTCAGTACCTTCATGGAGACGCCAGGAGTTTTAGATTAACAGCTTAAGTAAGAGAAAGTATTTTAGGAGAGAGCAATTTCTTTCCTCTGTAGCTTTTCAATGCCTTGTAGTGAAGAGTCGGACTGTGAAGAGCCTGAAATCAAAGCATTAGGATGTTTTATAGCTCAGACTATTGTTTTAGAGGATGCAGGATTTATACGGGGAAAGTGCTCAAGCCGTCGTATAATTAACATTCCCGCCTGCTGACGGTTCAGCAACAGACGACGAGGAATTTCCAGAGATGTCCAACACAGAAAATATAGCTTTAAAATGTGAATGTTTTTATTTGCGTGCTGAGCATCCACTTAACGGCCCTAAAGTTGACTGAGCTTTATATTGCAGGAAAAAGGAAATGGTGATTGTTTCCCTCCCGTCCCCCGCTTTTTTATTGTTTTGTACAAAAATCACATCCAAGCTCATTCGTTCTTTTTTTTATGTGACGGCATAAAATGTTCTTTAAAAACAACACATTTTAAAAACCGTTAATTGTGAATTACCTACCGCTGAATTATTGTTGGAAGATAAAAAGCTGTAACTCAAAACTGAACCGTGGAGTTTGTGAATCTTTTCACTCTTGCGTAGAGAAAAATATGTCCTTCAAACAGTATTTCAGGGTGTTGATGTTTTTAATTTTAGTGATGACAATAACTTATGACTTTTCCAGTATAAAATTTTTTCTTTTTTTTTTTAAAGACTTCTGAAAGGTTGCTGAATATAAACCCAAACTTTGCTGTACCCAGTTCAACTTTCCTGTTATCTGCTAAAGTCAGATCGGGGGCGATGTTGTTCACCAAAACGGCCCACGGCAAGATATAAATTTACATCCGATGGCAGACGGCTACTTTTCTGGTACAAAACAACCAAAATGGAAATGTAGGGAAGCATAGGAGCAACATGACCAGCAATTATTGTTCACTATTGAACATCCAAAAATGTTCCTTATTCTAAATGGTAGCTTTTTTTTTTGTTTTCTACAAATTCATTAAAAAACAAACAAAAAAATGCACTGAAAATGAAAATACCTCTATCCGAGTCTAGTTCCTACAGTAACACCTTCCACACTGAAGAGAGGTGTTACTGCAGCCTGGTAGTACTTAAGTATGGTGCCTTCAGTAATTGGAAAAATTGATCAATTGATGCTGGTCAAGATAAAAATTATTTTCATCACGGATCTAATAATTTATTTATTTTTTTTTACAACAACTTTCTTCATCTTCTCACAAAGTCGATGAACTTGATTTGAAGTAAAGCCCAGAAAACAAAACTTAAGACAGAAGCACATAGTTTGGTGTCTCATTGTTCCCAAACTCTAGATTTTACTCCTAACTTTCTTGCAGCTATAGAAACTCGTGGCCACTATAAGCATATAGACCTTAGATTAGTTGATTATCTGTCCCTTCTTAGTGAAATGCTGATGTAGATGCCATTGACATTTTCTGCTTCTGTCTGTTCATCTCTCCCCTTCCACCCTCCATCCCCCTCTCACCCTGTTCCCCTCCATTAGATCCTCCCACCATGCCTTCCACCATTACCGCTCCTGTCCTAACCGGCTCTTCCTCCTCCACCTTTGTGGTTGATAAGGGCCACGTCCTCCTGAGCTCCCCTACACTTGAAGCCCTGCCTGAAAGTAATCTTGGTTCCATAGTGGGTGGGGCCGTGGGCGGGGCCTTGTCCCTGCTTCTGGTGTTGTCTCTGGTCGGCGTGTGTTACCTACGGAAACCGCAGACCTTTCACGGCAGCTACTACGCCAAGCAGAACCACGGCACTGCTGATTTGCAGAAGGCCGCCGGGCAACACGAGCTGCGGCCCACGAAGGCCGGCGGCGGCACTAGCACCCGGGATCATGACCGGGAGGAGTGGGGCGACCGCGAGCTCAAAAAAGAACGAGACCAGCATCGCTATAACGAGTACAACGGAGAAAAGTATCCCGTTAACGGCTACACGAGGGCCATGAGGGAAAGCGGCCGCCTCAACCAGCAACAGACTCCCCGTCAGGAACACGCACAGTTTTCTAGTCCACAGCGGCCCAGGTGCGCCAGATACCCTCACCCACCTAAACGGCAGGGAAACGGCTCCCCCTACCTGTCGGATGACTGCTACGATAGCGGGGCCGACGGCGATTACGTGTCGCACACAGACGGCTCGCTCATGTCACGTAGAGAGTGGTACGTTTGATAAGCTGGATGGTTCTGCAGGTGCAGAAAAGCAACTAAGTTTTGTTTATGAAGAAAACACCTTGTTGTACGTGTACACACACCTCAGTTCTAGTTCTCTGCAGCTGGTTTGTTTTTAACTCTTTGGGACTGGATGGTTTGAATGTGGAAACGCTGGGAACTCTTCAGTCAGTGTAACATCTTGGTACCTTTATCTGTATAAAAATGAAGTGTACGCTGTTGCTGCCTTACTACATGGACTGCCATGGTTGATTTAGCATGAATACTGTCTTTTCAGTTGAAGCCCTGGTGGCTCCAGATAGGCGGCTGCAACAACAATCAAATTATGTTATTCTACGGTTTCAAACTTTTTCCAACGGATCATTTCATGCCAACTTACCAGACTCTGTTGGTTAAAAATGACTCATTTATTTTGTTAAAATTATCCCATGAAAATTAGTTGCTTGCAAAGTACTGTAGCTTCTTGTAAATACATTGCTTTAAGTCTCATCTTTATGTTTTGCAAAGATACTTGATTGAGATTGAAATACAACATCAGTGAAACCCTGTAGATAGCTGAACAGTCTTTGCTAAAATGTTTCATTTTGTTTAAAATCATTTGGTTGCTGTGAAATTTTTAGTTATGAAATGTTTACTCAAATTAGGTTGTCATGTATGTTGTTTGATATGAGTATTTATGGAGGACATTCAGAATTTTGCATGGCTCGCCAACCATTTGATTTCTTTTTCTGAGCTGAGCAGGTCGGTTGAGCCGATGTGGCACGTACCTAATTTGTGTTAGCTTTGTTGTGTTTGCACCTGTTTACAAAACCACTAATATTTTTCCTCTGTTTTAAACCATGAAGGTAACTTGCAGGATTTAAGCAAATAATTTCCCAAAACCCTGCACAGGAAGCTCATTATGCACTAGATTTGTCTACGTAACGAATCTGATGGCTTTTGAACTTTAACAGACGATGAAGTGCATTGCACTGCCTGTCCCACAAAACTCAATGACTCATTGCACTAATTAGTCTTCATTTGGTCTGCTCTTATGTAAATCATGAGGTAAAAATTTAGAACAAAATGGCAGTAAATGAACTTGAAGAACATTCATCCTGAACTGATGCAGGACTACTTTCGTTTTCAGTTGATCATTAATCCGATGCCATAAAACGAAATAGCAGGGAAATTACTTCCATGATATTCTTAGATTTTTCTGGGAAAAGTTCCAGGTTAGTTATCCTCATCAGTTAGCCAAGCATGTTCACAGTATCCTGTCGCCTTTTTATATAATGATGGCTCTGTTTAAGAGTTTGGTCGCTGGCATCAAAAGCGTGCCATCAGCAGGGTATTGTTTGAAGCGGGCTACTGCAAGGCAACCACCACACGCTGGCCTCCTCATCAAAAACGGCTTTGTTGCATAATTAATTTAGATTTTTCACATTTTTTTCTTCCTTTTTTTTTGTCATAACACTTTTTCACACAAACCACTAACAGTTTTCTTTTCTCTTGTCTGAGCAATTTACATCATGTGTTGCAAATACAAGCAGAGACGGTAATGGATAGTAGTTGTTCTCTTACATTCATTCATTCGTAGAGCAGAAAAACTTAAACAATGTAGACACATCAGGTCCATTTCTCACCTGATTATCAGCGCTTTTACTCTTTCACTGCACAGAGACGGAAAATAATCAGTTGCACTCATAAAACTGAAACTACAAAAAAAATAACGCTTGAAAATAACACTTTGTTTTTGTAAATTTACTTGCCAGTTTATACTCTTGAACATAAGTACTGTGACTTATTTGTATGCTTTTTTTTTGTACTTGTCAGTGTTATTGGGCTTCACAGCTCCAGTAGTTCAGGTCTCAAACATTCACAAATTAATGTGATGTAAAGTTTTTGTATGCAGAAGAAGAAAGAAGAAAAAAAAAAGGTATCCTGGCACTTGTACCCATTTACTTGACCACATGGAGGAAATCCAAATATTTTTGTTCTCATGTACACTAATTGTGAATAAATGCCAACTTTATTAGTATGATCACACCTTTCCGACGCGAGCTGCCAGATGCCGACTCTATCGAACTTGTATTTAAAGTAGGGAAGCATTGCCTCACATAAATAACAGTATCGGCATATATAGATAAAATATATCACTGTTGTGTACAGGGTAGCCTAAAATAGAAGAGATGCTTTATTATCAGAGTAACAGTTGTTAAAATGGGAAAGTGTATTACAAATTACTTGTCTGGTTGTGAATTTTGTGCAGTGACTAGGCTGCTGAAAACGAGAAAACGACCACTTACTGTTGTCAGCAAAGTAGTAGTATTACAATTTCTAGAAAGATGGTGCACACTTTCATAATGCCAGGAAAAAACGTGATCTCTTTGCTTACAAAGAAAAAACTTGAGGTAAATATTTCCGTTAAGTTTGCTGCTGTGTTAAATCTATTTAAAATGTTTTGGGGGTTTTTTTTATTGATTTTTGATCAATCAGTCCTAACTTTCACAATTGTCCAACTAAAATTAAATGTATGCTGTAAAGACGATTTCAGCTGCCGGGTTAAACGGCCGTTTCTTTTCCCTATTGGATTCGTATTGCATACATGTGGAAAACAGGAAGCACGGCACTCTGAACCCTACTTGTGCTCGCTCCTATGCACTAAGGAGGAGATTCCTTTAATCGATATGTTTTCAGCTCGGCTCCTCGGTTTCCAGCTCCACGCCTGGATCGATGAAGTTCTTTTGTATCCAGATCATCAATAACCTCACCTAAGTTGAGAAATAGAACTAGTGCCTTAGATACTTTATTTTTTGTTTGTTTGTTTGTTGTTTATGATGGATGTGACATATTTTCTCAGAATTGTATTTGATTTTGATTTCACTTAGTGCCAGGAGGAATTCTTAGTGCCATATTCACCCAGACAGAGGATGTTGGTTGTATATTTGCAAACCTAGAGGCATTAAAAGAAAACACTCGGTGAAAGCGTTGAATGAATTTTCCTGTGAAATGACAGATTTGTAAAAGGGGTTGGTTTATGTAACGTCACCATTGTTTTAAAAAAAAAAAAAAAAAAAATTCAGTGTCACATTAATTTAAAAAACAAAACAAAAACTTTTTCTTTCTTTTTTGTATATACAGCAGAAAATGTAAGATTGTGGGAGGAAAAAAAAAAAGTCAGTGAAAGCAGTGGAGCATTATTTTGTCAATCCTTTTGAGAAACTATTGTTAAATAAAGCACCTTAGCACCTGTGAGTTTCTTCTTCTTCTTCTCTCTGGAGCATTTTCAGCTTCCCATTACTCAGACTGCTCAGACTCAGCCTCTTTGTTCATCTATAAATGACATCATCTCAAGCTCCCCAACGCATACTGCTGCATAACTCCCCAACCCCACCCCCTCCAAAAAAAGAGAGAAAAATCCAGCGCGTGTATTTGGGACGCTCCACATGATGTAATTCGGAAGCCTTTTTTCTTTTCTTTCTCCTCTCACTTCATCTACTTCATCTCATCTTTGTTTCTATTTAGGCTGAGGATTTATAGTTTTTCCTGTACTGCTGAGCTGCTGGTCTCCGGTGGCATTTCTGTGGTCAGTGGAGACCCTCCTAACGTTCGCCTCTCTCCCCTCCATCAGTCCCCCGCTCGCTTCGTCTCAGGACAGGGAGGCCTTCGCTCCTCTCCTCTCCTCCACCCCGCTGTCTTTCTCCCGACGTCTGCCAGCTGGTAAAATTAAACGCCGAGTGTTTCCGACTGGCCCAAAGTCCCCACTCTCCAGCCCATTGACTGTCCCCATGGCAACAAGCTCATCTGGAGCTGCTGATGGAGGCTGTCGTCCGTACCTGGCCACAGAAAGCGGTGGTAGAGGGGCCTGCCGCCGAGCTGAGAGGTTAAATGGGGGTAAAAAAATTGGAGAGAATTAATTGCTTGTTGTGAAAATCTTCCTTTTATTCCCCCCGCCGCTCGAAGGGTAGAACCACACCGCCGTGACCTTGACTCTACTAAGGTCACACTTCAAAAGTCTTCATTTCAGCCGACCTGTCCGGCCGCGGAAGGGTTTCCGTCTCGGCCGCAGCGGTCGTCACTCTGACCTTAAAGTAGGGCAGGCTCGCACTCTCTGTCTGAAAATAAAATGCTGGAGCAGCTCGGTAGCTGTAATGATGTCAGCCGGCGACGCTCTGAGTTTGTTTTGAGACACTTGTGTAGAAGATCAGCAGATTTGCTTTTCGCCTGCGACACAACAGTTTCCAAGGATACTTTTCACGACGCACAAAGGGACTAAGCGAACGTCTCAGCCGGCACAGAGGGATGCAGCGCTGACAAGAGCGCGTGTGAGGGAGAGGCTTTGATATCATCCCCTCCCCGCACCCTGGAAGAGGTGGGCGCAAATACGAACCCATTATTAAAAGTTTCCGCCCTGGCCTCTGTCCCCCACCAGGTCAGGCCTGCTCATCGTAGGAGAAATAAAAACATGTTTACTCTTGCTCAGGCCTCTTTGGTTAATTCATAAGTCTGCTTCTCCGACCCTCCCCGAGCAACGCTGTGCACTTCTGTTGGCCTCAGTGATGCTGCTGCTTCGTTCTTCCTGTTGTTGCTGGAGAGGCGTGCAAAGGACAGAAGGGAGCCAAATCCCAGTGTGGGCACAGTTGATCCACCAGTAATCCAAACCGCTCTTCGGGTGGATGGTGTTTAAAGCAAAACTGCTTGTAAAAAGTGACACTCTTGTTACTTTTAAACAAAGACTACATAAACTGTAAATAGATTTCAGGGAAGACCAGGACTATGTATGTAAAGGTGCGTCTTTAAAATGAATACACACACTAAATTACAGGAATTGGTTTTTGATCGCCAACTGAAATTGTAGTTTGGGTCCTATGAAATCTGAATATTTCATAAAACCAATAAAAATAATTTTATAAAAATAGCCTAATGTGCTATTGCTTTTTGAGATTTTTTATTTTATTTTTTAGCCTACTTCGTGTTGCCAGTAAGGTGGGCTCTGGATGATGGCTCCTTGTTAATCAGGCCTGACTTTGCCTAATAAAATAATTTAAAAAGAGAAGTGCTACCTTTCTATCATTTTTGTTATTTTGGATAGATTATTTCCCTTAAGAAATAAAATAATTGCAAACATTATTTTTGGATTTACTCAAATTACCTTTGATATTAAAATCCTTGACAGAAAAAATACTATGTTTTTTTTATTCTGACTGGACTTTGATTCACAATCCCCTTAAGCCTGTGGTTATCAGAGTTTCTTGTCCACATTTTTATCTTCCACTAAACTTCCCCCTAATGTTTCCTTGATACAGCACTCTGTGAACAGCCAGCTTCTTTACTACGGTAATTACATTTTTATAGTTTGACATCCCAGTAGAGGATGTCTGTCTGTCTGTCAGCTGGACAACTGTCACTCCACTTCACCAGTTAAAGTGTTTAAATCACTTACTTTTTTTAGAAACTGAATTCTGGGTTTTGTTTTGTTTGTAGCTAAAATGAACTGAAATGTGTCATTCCATTAGTAATGGCTTTATTATATTATCCTAATTTATTGGGCCCATTTTCTCTCTGAGCATAGTGACTTTAACCCAGTTGTGTCCCTCTGGGTCCTTCCTCTTTCTCTCTCTAAAAGTCAGCCTTAATGCCTGTGGACAGGCAATAAAGCAGACACCTTGATAAGCTACATTCTTAAAGTCAATTCGATCAACTCAAGAGGCCCTTTTTTTGTAGTTCACCAGCCATCAAAGGTAATGAAAAGCTTATTAGCTGTTACAGGACAGCATGAAGAGAGGGAGCAAAGGAGGGGGAAAAAAGTGACTTTCAGTGCAACTGTTCAATCTGCATGGTAATTAAACTGTTATTTAAAATTCTCATCTCAGCACTTTATTGATTTTGCCCCCACCTTAGCGACCAAACTAAGTGGAATTGACCATTCCACATTTTGCCTCCTGTCCTTCTTTGTCCTCCACTTCTTCCAGGGGCCTACATTCACAAGCTTTGGGCCAATCGCATCTTATTTCGGCAAAGCCTTCATCTGTGTCTCTTTTAATTCATCTTAATTGTGATTAATCCTAATCCCCTCGGTGGACAACATGCAGCATATGCAGACATATGGTCTAACAAAGCTAATTCGTCCCACAATGGAAAAGCACTCAAAGGAACAACGGGGCCAAGAGAGGTTGGACAGAGAGGTAATGAGTGTCCAAATCAAAATGAATTTGATTTAAACATAAGCAGCAGAAACTGCTTCACACATGGTGAAAGCAATGAAACAATTTAAGCTGTTTGTCCATAAGTAATAAAATCTACTTCTCAGCATCTTGAATGCTAAGCCGCAGGTTTTAGTCTGCAAGTTGTAGTGAAGGGATTTTTAAAAAGCAACACTGTTGACCCAAATGTTTTGGGTCTTCTTTTTTTTTGTCTTTAGCTACAGTAACCGAGTCAGGCTTTCATTTTCAGAAGACCGGTGTATAATTTTGTTCTATTAAGTGAGTAGTAAGTCATTTTAAGTGTTAAACTGTGACAAGGTGCAGTTATTGAATCACTGGTAAGGATATGCAAAAAGCGTGCAAATAAATTCATATTTCATTGCAGTAATTGGATCTAAAAATATTTAGGAATGCAGTCTTTATTGCTTGTACATGTATTTAGTGGGTAAAATCCCACAATGAGGAGGACTAGTTATGAACACAACCGGTATGATCTGACAGAGAACGATGTTTTTGACTATTTCCAACATCATCCAGAGTCTTGGGTCGTCTTTTATGCCCTGATCACTTCAGTTCATCCAAAAGGTTTTCTGTAGAAGTTTGTAAAACACATTGACGTCCATGAAATGATATTTACCTGTGTGTTTTTGATCATTATCCTCCTGAAATATCCTTTTCAGGTTCAAAATATTTACAATGTTCTCGTATTTCTAAGAGTCAGTGATGCCACGTACGCTTTTTTAAATTTATTTATTTTTTTTACATTTTTATGGTTTGTTTCTCAGTTCCTCTTAAAGTCCCACTTGGATTTAACCTTCATATTTATGTTTGTCTGACACTGCTACAAATAGTTGGCATGTAGATGATGAATTTAAATCATTTTGTAGAAAGAAAATCTCTATTGAAAATGAGATTTATTCTGTAGAAATAAAGAAAAAATCATAAATAAATAAAAATGGATAGTTGCTCCAACCTGCTGCTGCAGTTCTCCAACAGCGAGCCTTTTTTTTTTTTTTACTTCAGCTGTGAGTGGCGGCAGGATAAATATGGCTCCCCATCCAATTTAATGGCCAGTGATAAAAATACATGCTTTATTCCTTATTATACCCCAAAGAAATAAAGTAAGGGTTTCCAAATTAGAAGTTCCTAAAAATAACTTTAAAAAGTAAAGTATAAACTTATATATATATATATAAACTTATATATATATATATATATATATATATATATATATATATATATATATATATATATATATAAAAATCTCCAATTAATGTGTTCAAATTAAAGGCTTAACTTTTGTAAAGTTTTCAGGATTCAGTTACGCTGCCACAATAAAAACTGATTTTATTTTAGGGCTTTTTGAACATATTTAACTATAAAGTTGCACAAAGTTTTAACTTCTGCATAGTACTCTCTCTGGGTCAGTCGCCTTTCGAGCATTGTCCCTTTTTCTTAAGCTTTCTTTTTTGTTTTTGAATATTTCTTGCTCCTTTATCAACACAACCTCAGAGAGACTTTTGATCAATGCACAAAAGATTCTTTAAAATGGTTTACAAATGTTTATAAAGTGTGCAGCTTTTGTAAAAGAGAAATATTAAATATGTTCTTTAGCTGCTTCCTGTTTAGTCTGTTTTGGGTCTGACAGAAGCTGTGTGTATCTAATTCCTTCTGATACTTTGGAAGCCTGCGTGTGCTCTGTCTCAGACCAGTCTCAAGCGGAGAGGTCCAGCTCCATCGCCGTGGCCGGAGCCGTGATGGGTGCCGTCCTCGCTCTCTTCCTCATCACCGTCTTCATCATCGTGATTCTCACCGCTCGGAAAGCCCCTCCGACTTCCTACACTGACAAAGTGTAAGTCTAGCAAATAATTCATGGGGGAGGATGTGTTTGGCTAGTTAAATAACGACATGGGACCTCTGGAGGTTATTGGAGCCCACTGGTAGCTGTGGTTTACTTCTCGCTCCTGTGGAGAGCTCCGCGCCCCGGAGCAGGAAACACCGCGGGATCAGGTTGAAGGGCGGGAGATTGTCTTTGTCTTGGCAGCAGGCCTTTGTCCTACTTTTGCTCCAAATGTGTCTGCAGTCCACCAGCTGCCACGTTTAATTTAAGAGCGAGGTGGAACTTTAGGGTTAAATTATTTACACTCTGTCTCGGAGTAATGTGACTGATGTGAAACACTTTGTGAGTCTGTGCCATGTTTTTTTTCCTGATAGATAAAATCACAGGGAAGATCTAGGTGGAAGGTGGACCTTCATTACTTTTTTGCAGAAAGCGGGAACGTTTTTATTATGAAAATACAGCATTAACTCGTGTACGTCTTCTGAACTGCAGCGCTACAATTAAGCTGAAGAGCTAAGCGTCTCACCTTATGTCACTTTTGGAGATGATTCACTCCTTTCCATTACTTGAACACACTCCAGAGAAATCTCAGACTTAGGAGGGTAGATCATAATGATAAATACTTATGTAGGCTAGCTGTTGGAAAAATATTAACCTGTTCTCAGATATCATAAAACTGGCATTGTTCTGACTAACAACCAGTGTATTCTGGTTCTGGTTCAGTCTCGATATTCCAGGTTCCTTAGTGAACAGAGGAACAGTCAATTTGGAACAGGAATGGCCATTCTAACACTGTTTCTATGTAGGCAGGAGTATGAAATTGTTACAAATTGTTTTGGTATGCTGCAGCACTAGGAGGGAATCCCAACCTCTGTAAAAAGAGACTGTGGAATCATCCTTCCACTAAGCTTTACACTCAGCACATAGTCAGGCAAGTCCCGTTCTCCACAAAACCCAGAAAGATCCGCACACAGACAATATATGATTGCTTCAGAGTCCAGTGGCAGTAGGTTTTACACCAAGCCATCTCAGCCATGGAAACCGAGTCCAAAGAAGTGCTTCATGACTTGTTCTTGAACTAATTTGAAGGCTGCAGTCTGTCTGTAGATTGCAGATTTTCGACAATGTTAGCCTTGCGCAAAGTGTTAGCTGTTAGCTAACCGTTAACTGTCAAACTGTTAGCTGCTAGCTAGCTTTAGCAGTTAGTTAACTATCAAACTGTTAGCTAACAAATTGACCGTTTAACAGCTGTTAGCTAACAGTTAACTCTTAGCCGTGCCAAACATTGCTGTCTTTTTACCTTGTGAAATCAGACATTCATTGTGTAGTCTTAAAAGTCTAAAAATATTTTTTTAAATGGCTTTATAACCTGTTTCAGGTGTAAAGATGTTACTGACTGTTATCTCTTTTTGAATTTCTTTAGATCAGGGCATGATAAGTTGCTTTTTGACATCTTTCAGCCTACTTTACCTATTCATCACGTCCTATTCAAGTTATTTCTTTATTGTACAACGAAAATGCACTAATGATTGTTAAGGGGTGATTTTTCCACAGATTGGTTTTGATTGAATCTCCATCTTCATATAACGGGGCAAAAAAAAAAGGTTCTTATGCGTCATTTAAAGCTCAAAATAAAATGACATTCCTGCCAATTATGAGTGCATGTAATTTCATGTCAACTCAGAAACTTTTCGATGGGTATAAATATGGGACTGACAGCCCACCCACTCCCCATTACATCTTCCTGTCCTCTGTTCATGTCTACATCATGTCAGTGACAACTCGGTCCTCAAAGTGATTTAAAAGACGTCTCCGGTTCATGTCTGAGGCGGACCCGGCAGCATGGAGAGCAGCTCGGTGCCCCTGCATCACCGCGCTGACACTACAAAACGCTCGGCCCGGCGGCCGTGTGCCGCGCCGGCGTGGTCAATGCCACGACAAACTTAGCATCTTAAGTGTGACCGTGATCGGAAAGTCCCAGTGGAATGAGGTGGAAGTGGTGGGGGAGAGGAGAGGAGAGGCGGGAGTGGACGCAGGCCTCGTCCCTCTCCTTCATCACGCCCAGCCGTGAGTGTAGGACAGCAGGTCACGGAGAGCACCGACTGTAATCTGTGTAGGAGAGGGGGGGAAGCAGCGTTAGGCGACACAGAGAGGTGGAAAAATCGATGCCTGTCGTGACATCTTTTTTATGAATTGCCAAGGTCAGTTTCTAGGTTTTCGGTTTAGCGGAGGATGGGGATTTCAGGAAATAACGGAGTGACTGTAACGTCCACGTCACGCGGGAGTCCAGATGAACAGCTGTCAGAAATCTTCAAATTTACTGGCATGTGCAGGAGGAGTCCATCACCTTTATCTCTACGGAGGCCGCTGTCCCTCTGACAGGCAGACCTGAGCAATTTTATTGACTTACAACAGGCCCTGGTAACTAATATCAGACAAAATTGCCTTTTACTCAACAGATTTGTTCAAGCTGCAGAAAACCTGAGCGTTATATTTCCCAAAACGCATCCAGCCTTGCCTAGAAAACGCTCACCTCTCTCGCCTCTGGTTATTAATTTGTCACCTTAATAACATCGGCTTGATTAAAAACTTATTCCTGTAAGCAGCCATCCTGAACATATGATTCAAAAGTTAATTTTCTATCCTTTATAAACACTCTCTGCTTTGATTGTTTTATTCATTCTGATTAAAAAGATCCTCTCCTTTCTGCCATGTCTCTCTCTTTTTTTTTTTTCCTTTCTCTGCCAAGGATTGACCTTCCTCCGACTCACAAGCCGCCCCCTCCGTATTCGGAGAGAGCACCGGCTGTTCCTCTGGGAGTCCACGCATCACAAGTGGCCTGGCTGTGTCAGGTAAACCCCGCCACCTCGCTGCAGCCGACTCAGAGGCGTGTGTGTGAGAAGAGACCACTTTGTTTGCTCATGATGAGTCACAGCAGATAGTCGGAATAATAATAATTAAAACAAAAAATAGACAAGTGGGTTGTGTCATTATGAGACCTAATGGCTTTCCTCATTTCATATAAAGCATGATTAATATTTAATCTGTGTTCTTACCATGTTCTTTTTTTAGACTCGCATGTGGAGTTGTTTTTGAGTCATATAAATCCAGTTTACTTTTTCTTAGGAATTGCAAACTCTACTCCAATAATCTTGGTATCAAAATAATGCCAACATTTGGGAGGACTCAATCAAAAGTAGAAGCGGCTGCTACAGTTTCAGAGAAAATGAGCATGGAACATAAAATCATTTTGCTTGCATTATCCGGTATACTAACCTTTTAGAAATATCGTAAATGAGGCTGCACACTTTTGTAAATTATAGATTCACTTGTGGACATTACCTGTGTAAGGATTGATGCAGCTGCGGTGAACTACAGCAAATTTTAGAGATGTTTTTGTAAAAAAATTAAATAAAATAATATCTAGACAATTTACACTTGGCACAAGTTGACACCGTGTACAAAACTGGGTATTTTCACTGTTTTTACTTACTAAATGTAATACACTTAAATTTACATGTTTAAGATTGCTTATTTTTGAGCCCTTTTTAATGTACGTACACATCTGGGGGGGGTTTGTCCAGCTATAATTAAACAATAAGAAATTGTTTTAGAAATTCAGCGTAAAAAAGAGAAGAAAAATAACAAATTTAGGCACATTTTACTGAAATTAAAAAACAAAACAAAAAACCTCCAAAATATATACCTTTTTGGCACTACCAGAGCTCCCTACAATATCTTTTCGATGAGGGTTCCTGGTCACTGATGTCTGTCCTGCAGCCCATGGGGATAAGCTCAAACGCTCAAATGCTTTTTATCAGCTTCTAGCCAAGAGTCTGACGTTTCTGTTGATCCCAAATATGTCTCTGTCTAACTGAGTAGTAACGAGTGTAGGGAACAAAGTCAAAATCTGCTTGGGATGTTGTTTTTCAAACCTGCTTCATTCTGACTTGCAGGCTCGTAGAACGGACCAGAGGCTCGAGCAGCGCCCGCCCGCAGCAGCGAGGCCCGCACCTCCATCGGCCCAGCAGCGCTCCCGCCTGGAGTGGGTGTGCCATCAAAGCGGGACGGACCGGGTGTACATCAACCACCGTGAGCACTACGTGTGACAGATCTCCTACACGCAGTCCACCAATCACCCGAGCAGCAACCCAACATATGTGCTTCACCTGATTCACCGAGCCATCAATCCGCAGGAGAGGAGAGGACAGGTGGCAGCGATGGAGGGAAATGTCTCACTGTGCAGGCAGCTTTTATCACATATCACTCCAAAAAAAAAAAAAAAAGTTAGGCATTTTGAGGGAACAGCCTGTTCTTGATGCGAGCCGTTTCCAGGCTCTCTCTGAAATAGGCTTTGCTGTGAATTTGTAGCTGTAGAAAGCCACGGTTAGCTCAGAACAAAAGTGGAATCAGGGGAACAGCCAGTACTGCTCCCTAAATGTCAGACTTTCTCTGGCTTGGCTGTATCAGACGCTCAGCTTTTTCTCTCTTTATTGTTTTTTTTTTTCAAAAAAAACATTTTTAAAAAACCCTCGCCTTACGATACAATAGAACGGATAATTATTTAAAATGGAAATCTGTGGCATTTTATTTATACTCAGACTCACAAACAAACCAAACCTCAGAGATCCAGTGAGATTCAGTCTATGAGCTTGAACACAGATATAGAAAATATGTGTTTGGGATTAGAGTGTGTAAGCTTTGGATAGATTTAACTTTTACTAGTGCAATGACAAAGTATTCATACCCACTGAAATTTAATCACATATTCCAGATTACAACCACAAACCTAAGTATATTTTATTGTGATTGTACACAAAGTAGCTCATAATTGTGAAGTTGAAGCGAGTACATGGTTTTTAAAGCCTCTGCAAATTTATTCAGTCACTTAGAGTCAATACTTTTACTGGGTGTATTTTAAGGTACATATCTACCAGCTTTGCATGTTAAGAAGACAATAATTTTGCCCCCTTTTTTTTTTTTTGCCCATATCAGCATCCTGTTGAATCTAAGATTCCAGTCTGGGCTTTGTTTATGCCAAACATGTTTCAATCTGAACTGTTTTATTGTCATTTTTGCTGTTTATTTATGGAGGTTGGTTGCCTCCACACCATTTCTCTTTATGTTTTTTTGGATTGCTTCGTATTCAGCTCTATTTTTCCACCAATTCTGACCGGCTTTCCGTTTCCCACCTTCTTCAAACGAGTGCTACGTTTATGCTGGTTTGTGCAGCAAAGATTTTCGTTTGTGCTGCCATCATATTAAAATTAAGACAATTTATTAGTCTCCCATAGGAGAAATTTGTTTAGGAAGGAGGGGCAAAACTGCAATGCAACAATAAAAACAGCACGTGCAAAAAGGACAGTAACTACATAGAAAAAACATAAAAACACAAATGTCAGATTGTGTTTGGCTTTGAAGATATCAATGAGAATTTTAAAGGTAATTTTGATTTCATAAAAGTGGGGGTGCGTCAAATGGTTGACCTTTTGACCTTTAAACTTTCATTAATATCTTCAAAGTCAAAGCAGCACAAACAAAAAAATGTTACTGTACAAATATAGTCGAGTTGATTGACACCAATTTTGTCTGATTTGAAGAAGATGGGAGGGAGGGGGGGGCAGCTTCACTCAAGTCCTGTCCTGTCCTAAAGAAAAACATCCCCACAGCATGACACTGCCTCCACCGTGCATCGCTGCAGTTTTGTTTAGAGGGTAAAACAAAATGAGTCTGATCAAATCTGGATAGAGCAAATGTTGCTTGTGACAAACTGCACACAGGGCCGCTAATGTTTTTTTGGTTTTTTTCAACAATTGTCAAGATGACAATTGTGAGTTTCATTAGTGAAAAATAAGAAAAACCATGCATCACTTTAACTTTTATTTTTAATAATTATGAGCTACTATGGTTGTCTTAATGTATTTTAATCTCGTTAAAATACATTGAAGTTTGTTGCAATGTGATAAAATGTGGTCCTATTTTAGACCTAACCTTTTACTTATCAGACACTATAGGTGTGACTAGAGCTGTGTAGGAATCTATAGTTAAAGTGAATCAGAGTTTGAGTTTTAATGTGCCGTTCTTCGAAATAACTAACCTGTCCAAGTGCCGTTTGGGGGGTCTTACTGACCTCCACAGACCACTGTAACAATGACATAATCCACTGTGAAGCGCTGAATATAACCTGTGTTCCTGTGTGATGTATTTGCATGTATTAAAATGCACATTTTTACCAGTCGGGTCTCATTGTGACGCACAAAAATCACAAACACAGCATGTAAAGAGAGAAAACAGTCAAAAAAGGGATTGATTTTGAACTGCTGTGAAACATCAAGCGGCTCCACATGAGCGTGTTCAGTGAGCTTTTTAAGTAAACACTGACAAATGGAAGCTCTGAGTCACGATTTAAGGCAATAAGAGAAGCTGCCCTTGAAGATATGAAAGAGAGCGTGCTTGACGCTAGTTTTATTTTCTTTCTTTTTCCTCTTCTAAAAAGAAACAATATCTCAAGGTCACCAACACATTACCGTGACTCCCAGACAAAGGGATGTTTTTATTATTAAATACTGGGAACAGTTTAAAAAGGGTCATTTACTAATAATGAGCTAGACGCTGCAATGAAATCATGTTAAAAGTGTTTGGTGTGAATTGTGTGTTATCTTAGATCACTCACAGCTCCGGCCCAGTAGCACCTTTCCAAGATTGACACCTAGTGGTTAAATGTGCTTCTGCAGCTTTAAATGAAGGCAAATTGCATATTTTCTGTAATTTTTCTTTCCTATTTTTGCATTAATAATTAGAGCTAGATTTATTCTGAGCTTGAGGTGCAATTCTTTTAAACACAGAAATTACTACAAAAAGCTGAGCTCCAGCGACCCACGTTGAATTTCTTACAGGCACAACACACTTGTATAGCAAATACTTTTCTTTTTTATTAGGGAGCAACATTCCAATAGGAAATAATACAAATAGTAAGTACCAATAGAAATATTGTAAACCAAAAACAAAAAAGTCACATCAGCGATGACATTTGCAGTGATTAAACTGTTATAAACTCACGACTAAGTTTTACAGTATATAATTGTACATTTATTAAAACCGATGGCCACTTAGACCAATTTAACACAAACAGACTTTCAGAACTTTCTATTTACTCCATGGCACCAAAAGTGAAGAAAATGCAGGTTGAATGGAAAGCGCTGAGGGGGAAAACGAGACGAGTGAAAACACCGAGAGCCGAAATGTCTGCAGATCTAGATCCCTACATCACAAGTGATGACAGAAAAAAACAAGTTAATGCAGTACATATGAATATATGTAGATATATGCTACACACTGTATGTAATTTAAGCTCATTAAGACACAACAGTTTGAGTGCAGCCTCGTTTTCACATTGATTTGGTATGCGTAAAGCAGGTTTCTGGCGAGGAAATTGCAGTGAAACACCCACACACTGGCTCAGTGTTGGCAGCTAGCTGTCAGTAAGAAAAGTCCCCACATATACCAGATTTAAAAGTGAGTGTATCCCTTAGACGGGTGAAAATTTCCAGGTCACAAGAGTCGATGTGTTTTACAGTACGTTAGAGATCAGTAGAAACTATAGTGCATTATTTTGAAGTGGAAGGAGGTTTTTAAAATAGTTTATAAATACAAATTGTCACTCAAATTTCATGTCAGTTCCCAAAATAAAGGAAACGAAATTTTGTGCATTTTTTGCTCAGCCAGATTGGACAAAAAAACATCTGTTAACAGGGCTTTTCAAGTCTTACCACAGATTCTCAATAAGTCATTCTAACTCATGGATATGCTGTGATTTGAACAAATCCATTTTAGATCTCACCCCCGACTCCCACATCATTATGCTGCCACCAACATGCGTAACCCTTGAGATGGAGTTTACATTTCCCATTCAATACTGGTTTCATGTAAGACTTTATATGGTTTTCCTTCAACTTCGCAATTATGCATTAATTGGTGTTGGTCTGTCTCACAAAATCCTAACAAAATAAGCTGAAATCTGAGGTTGTAATGTGGCAAAATGTGAAACAGTTCAAGACTTTAGCGTTTTGAGACCCAAGATGGTATCCAGCCGGATCTGTGGGGTTCCAGTGGGGCGCCACAAATCCGGATGGTCGAGATCAGAACGTATGAGTGCAGCTCACTAAAGCAGCATTGTTGTTTCTTAAAAAAAAAACCTTAAACAATTTTAGTCCTTCTTCTGGAAGGTTTCTGTGGGTTATTCATGGAATCAACCTCATTAGAAGTATAAATATATTCACATGAAGTGATCTTGCACCAGGAATTAGAATTATATAAAATGTAAAGTCTTGTGTAAGTGGATTTGTTTGTTTACTGAGATGTTCTCGACAGGCAGTTTTGTTTGTTGTTGTTGCTCACGTAATTATCCGGTAAGTCAGAGCTAGTACTTATATTGATCTGACTGTCAGCATTGTTTTCAGCACTGCCTCCTGGTGTTCAAAGGTTGAACTACAAGTTATAGCAGAAGTGATAAAGTTCACTTTTCTAAACAAAATTAATTAATCGGATTTAGTGCTTTAACTGAAAATCATTGCTTTACATTAACCCTTAATATAAAAAATTATGAAAGCAAGAAAAAAGAGCCTGATTAAAATAAGTTTGCTAACTAAGCAAAGTGTGATTAGTTTTCTTTTTTATTAAATGTTTCCAAAGTTGTTTAAACGTAAATTTAGTGCTTGATAATAAGTAACTTGTATATATGTATATATGTATATGAAGGTATATGTTGTCACCATTTGTAGAAAAGGACCGTGCAAACTGGTAACATTAAAGTGGCCCACAGAGAGCATCTCAGTAAATAACATTTCCCACTTCATCCTCTGCCCGTCCCTCTCTGTGTGTGAATGGCAGCTTTGTTTCTGCTGTCGGCATCAATTAAATCTTGCTCCCATAAACAATCACAGTTGAGAGATGGAAATGAGCAGCCCCACCGGCGGCCCCACAGAGCACGAACGTTTTCTAAATCCCAAATTCCTTCAGTGTGCAACCAAAAAGTTACTTCGACTTGGGTTTCTGTTTGATGGCGGGAGCAGCTGGGGGTGCAGGTTTGGAGGCAGGGGCAGAAGAGGGTCTCACCATCTCATACAAACTGTCAAACCTGCAACAAGGCAATGCACAGTGACAAAGATACCAACAGCTTGGTATTATTATCACAAAACAACGTGTTTTATGCAGCAGGTTACTTACAGATTTCTGATTTTCTTCACAAACGCTCTGAGCGCTCTGACAACCTTCCTTATCCGGACCTGGCAACAAAATGAGAAGTTAGTATCCCCAAAGCAAATCTAACTTTCTCTGGGTTAAAAAACAAAAAATAAGTAAAATATTTACCTGTTGTTTTTTGTATAACAGAGGAAGGGAGAAAATCGCAATCACAGCTGGAAGCAAAAACAAAAAAGAATCAAACTGAAAAAACAAGGATGAATAAATCTTTGGTAATCAGATCAGGACAGAGAGTTTAAAGAGTTTAGAGTTGGTTTACTTAAGTACTGGCTAATGTTTCTCACCAGCTATGATAAGAGTCAGCCCATTGGTGGCGATGCCCACATACGTCAGCAGATAGAGGAGCAACAAAAACTGAGGGACAGAAGATGAATCATTGGATCATTGAGATGATATTATGTAGCTGGAAGGTAAACAAGTTAATGCTCCAACACAAACAAAACAGTTTCATTTACAAAATCATACCTGCACCAATCAGGCTCTTTCTGACTGAATTCAGGTTTTGATCGATTTGCTTTTTGGTTTTCTTGGGTCTTTTTTTTTTAATCTTATTTATCATGGCCTGGTATATTTATATAGGTCTTTTTTTTTACTAAACTGAAAATCTGCACATGAGAGTACATGCTGTTAGTTGAGCTGTTAACACACAGAAAATGAGGCCATTTTTTTGAATAAAGGAGATCACATTTTTCTGTATGGGAACTGCCCATTGATCACCAATCAAGGATGATTGGTGATCAGCTCTGATCCTGTAGTTTTAAAACTACAGAGGTTTAATATACAAGAACACCATAGATCATTGTTTTTCAGCATATGTTTTTAAAGAAGTGATATTTGTTTTAAAAATATATATATTATTTTTCATCAGTTCTCTTTCTAACCCCGTTGCCAAGTTTAAATAAAAGTCATACTGCGCCTTATACTGTTTTTTGTAAACCCAGGTAACAATGTTTACAAAATGGTTGTTATGGAGACACTGAGTTTTAACAATTTGTTTTTATTTTCTTACTTTCTTGTCTTTTGAATTCCATTTTGAATTCTAACTTAATGAATTATATTTCTGTGTTAAAGCGTATTCATACATATGGAAACAGCTTTTAGGACTTTGAGAGTTGTGTCAGATTATGCTCCTACAGTAAAATATTGAGAGGCTAAAAATGTTTTTCTTATACCACAAGAGGGGGCCAAACATTTCCAACACTTTTGGTCATGGACCTTTATCTTTTTAAAAATATTCACACCTCGTTATTTTTTGTTTGTTTGTTTGTTTTTTTTTATCACGTGACAACCACATCCTTTTTAGCTTTATTAAGATTTTATATAAAATACCAACACAAAGTACCACATGGCTCTGATAGGGAAGTAAATGATACATAATAATCAGTTTGTTTTTGAAAACAAGTCTAAAAATTGTGGTGTTTCTCTTCAAATACTGATAAAGATCTTTTGGAATATGTCTCTGCCCGATTTTCACATGTGCAAACAGAAAGATACTTTGTGTTGGTCGGTTACATAAAATCCCAATAAAATACCTCAAAGGTTGAAGTTCTAATGTGATAAAATGTGACAAAGTTCACTGTTCTAAAGCTATATATATATATATATATATATAGTATATACTATCGCATCTTTCATTATTACGGCTCTCAGACCTTAATAGAGTCTATCACGTTCTCGATGAAGAGAAGGCGTTTAATCTCTGTGACGGCGAAGGCAACCAGCAGCACCACCTCTTCGACCAGCATCACCGTCTCCTTATCGGTCAGAGAGCTGTCGTAATCCAAATACGACCTGGGCACAAAATCACAAACGTGGAAAGTACCGGAGGGCGTTCATCCTGTCACCCTGACACTTTTCCCCAAAATGTGTTCATTCAATGATGAATTCATTCATCAAGAATGAATGCAGACCAACTCACTGAAAGGGGTGAACGCCAGGGTTCCAGCGCAGCAGTTCCAGTAGTTTATAGTAAAGACGGAGCGTGGCGGTGATGCACATGATGCCCAAGCACACATGTGAGAGCACAGTGATGGCGCTCAGCTGGAAGAGGCTGGCCAGGCACATCACTAGCCCCGTAAATACCACACCGGTCCACCGCATGTTCCTCCAATACACCAGATCCATGACTGCAAAACACAGTTACCAGCAATCAGCTGCACTGTTCTAAGAAGCAGTATTTGACCCCCACACACACTTTTCTTCTGTTTTTGCTTTTTCTTTGTTTTGTTTTGGTCAAACTTAAATATTTCAAACCCTCAAGCTAATTTTATTTGTCAAAGATAACCTGATTACAGCCAACGTTTAGGGTTTTTTTTAAAATGTTGATTTCATTAAGGGAACCACTTTCAAACAATTCTGTCCTTATGTGAAACAAATAATTGCAACCTCCATCATAGCTGGAGGTTGCATTTCATCCATGTTTTTATACAGCACTGTTTTATTTCCACCACATTGAAGGGTCTGTTTAAGGTCCACACAACTTAATGTTGGAGAATTTCAAACATTTAAGTGTGACAAAGAAAAAATAAAATGGAAATTTGTAAAAGGGGAAAAATCCTTTTTCACACGATTGCGCATTTCTGAGAAATCTGCAATAAAAGATAAAATAAATAAGGTAGTTTATCGCTTTGCCCTGAGCCATACTTCTCTGTGGTTCATAACATAAATTTGAGAATAAACTGCAGTGAATGTCACACTAACAATATGATGGGACCGTAAAAGTGACACAGTCAGAACAATACCAGAAGAAAAGGGGGGGAAATCACAGTTTTGATCTATTATGGTTTCTATTCCCTGGGATTACAGAATACGAATTTAACTTTCTCCATAATTGTTATCGTGTTTTAGTCTAAATAAGAACTCAGAAAACATTGCATAAAAGCTCTAAAATATGTCTTTTTCTAATTTGGTTACAAAGCTGTAAAGCAGGAGTTTGCATTATTTTATTGGCGTTCTGTTGAGAGATTATAAGAAGTCAGTATCTTACCAGTAGTAACATTGTAGCATCTCTACTTTTACTAAACAAACATGCGTTTCAGAACTAGCACCTTGTCAGAGCTGGGCCAAACCTAAAGCTCCTTACTGTAGCATGTTTCATTACTGCAGTCAGTAATGAAACAGGACAAATAAATAATTGCATGGCAGTTCAAATGGATGCTATTTTGTTAATTTTTGCATAGTCTTATTCCTACTTATTCATTAGATGGTTGATAAGTCTGAGAAAACCATCCGAACTTTGCAGTAACAAAGTGTCAGCATGATGTTGTGTGGTTAGTTTGCTAGAGGAACGATGGGTCCGAAAATAGAGGAAAGAATATTATGTGGAAATGTTGATACAATGTCTCAATCTTATCTGCCAGGAAGTTAGGGTGTGGTATAAATGGGTCTTCGAAATGGATAATGACCATTTTAACAAATTAGTCACAAAATGGCCACACAAAGTCCAACAAGGTCAATGGAGTGACCAATCTCAAAGCTCTGACCTAAAGTCCAAACCTGACTCAGTTACACCAGTTCTGTCAGGAGGAACGAGCCAAAATTCCAGCAAACTATTGTGAGAAAATTCTGGGAGGAAGCCCAAAACTTTTAGCCTAAGTTACACAGAAAATCTACAAAATACTAAGCTGATGTATTGATACATCTAAATCCAATGAAAGTTAAAGATATATTTCTAATTGTTGTGTTATTCACCAAATATGAATCATTCTGCTGATCCAAAACAAATTAAAACAGGAAAAGTTTAATTCCATCTTGAAGTGAGAGGAGAAAAAGGTTATACGTGTATCTTTTTTATACACTGTACGCAAATGTTTCGGTTTCAACTATGTCCACTGTTGGTAAGATATTTACTACTCACAACCTTTCCACAGAATCCGATTTAAGAAATTGAACTATCTCTTTAAATGGAGCCGCCTTGTTTCGGATGACTCCAAAATGCTGTGTGACTCAGTCCACTAGTGGCAGCGACCCACTCTTCAGCCTCACCGCTCAGATCAGGTTCATCTTCAAAACAAACTAAATGTGACGCGTATCATTATGTCTGCGACGGACTGGACCGTCATGTATGCAACCTACACTGGTTTTGTCAAGGAAAACATAAAAATATTTAACAGTCATCAAAAAAAAAAACAATCTTCTGAATTTAAATTAAGAAATACAGCAGATTTAGAAGAACAAAATAAAATACAAATGTCTGGAGCTATTAATAATGTGTGATGAAGGGCTCTGAATAAAGGAGTAAAATATTATCTAGGATCCTATATCAAATACTCAGCCTCCCAAAGATTTGACAACTACTTTAAATCTGGAGATAATTATCTTTCCTATATAGTTGCATTTCAAACAACAGGGGATGAAATACCACAGCGAACTGAAGCTGGGTTTTGCCGTACATTTTCAAAATCATGCTCAAACGAGATCAAATGTAGCTATTTAATTGAATTTATATGCAGGACTGAGCCGAGCCACTCTCAGTTTAGCTGGTGCACCAATACAGTCATTTCCCACAGCCTGGCAAACACACCCCAAACTACACACTCATCCTAAAAACAAATGCAACCCAAACAAGTAGCAAATCAAACATAGTTGTCAGTATCGTCTTCTTCGAAATGAATCAGGATAACATGGGTCTCGTTTAGGTGAGTCCCTTTTCTGTCCACCGGATATGAGACATGCTGGACTCCAAGTTCAACCTGGACCTCTTAAATCTGCCTAAAGGAGAAACGAAGGACTTGTCGCTTCCCTCCACCTCACAGCTGTTCTGATTCTCTAAGCTTTTAGCTGCCGCTCGTTATTTCCTTACGTTTGGAGGCCATTTCGGCGGCAGTCCTGCTTGCTCCCCTCTCTTCCTTGAGCTTCCACCGTTGGCTTGCACCCCAGGCTTTTTTTGGCCTTCACAGCTCTGTCAGCAGTATAAGGCTGCCCCGGCCTAATTTTATCCCATGCTGGATACACCCTGTGACGACTCACACACACACACTGAAAATTGGGAACCTGAGACATGTCCCCTCAGCTTCCTGGGACCCTCCTGCCCTCTCAGTCAGCGTGAGAGAGGCCTCTGCGCATGTCCAGACCAGCCAGGAGCAGCTTCTGATGTGAAATTCATCACTGATCAGGAATCATGAGGCAACAGCTCAGGTCTGTAGGCCGCTCTCTGTTAATTTCAGATTAAGGCTGACTCATGCTGTAGATGGAAACAGCTCATGCTCATCACCTCGCAGGAGAGTTCAGTCTAAATGTATAAACATTCAGCTGAGTCACTTTTAAGTTTGTGGTTTAAATTGTGTTCCTTTGAGCCAAATTCTAGTTTCTATTTCAGTATTTAAGTTTGATGTTCACACTGACTTGTTGGCCAATTTGACTCCATTTTGACTCCCTTTAATATGTGTCTGACCAAATTACTGCACCTTGAGGGAATTTAGATTCAATTTTGTTTGAAGAAATTTTCGGATGTTGTGTGGGAAAGCATAATAAAATAATCAGGACATTATAGGTTCAAATGTTTTTGAAATCTAACCCAAAGTGTAAAAAAAAAAAATAAATCAGGTGGCAGGTTTTATTCAGACTTCCATTAATTATTTGAGAAAAGAAACCAAAATGGAAAAGTTGTAAGTGGAAAAACTAAGTACAGCCATGCAGCCTCCATGAGATTTTAAAGGTAGAAAATCATCATCAAAGATCTTAGATAACCCTTACTTGCTGCCGTTCGCGATGTGAAGAGTTATAAGGCCATTTCTAAGCTGAGACTGAGCTGAGATCAAAAACAAACAATACTGAGATCAAGACCGAACCAGAATCAGATTCAAACTTCAGCATCGTTATCCAGCTGTGGTATAGAGCCACGTGACTCTCCCAAATAGATTTGATAAGCATACTGAGAAACAGAAAACTGTGCTGGAGCTCAGCTGACACAATCAGGTTTTTGTTGTCCACAACCTGAGGCTGTGGCGCCCCCTGACATGCTGCCCTGAATGCTGAGCCACAAATACCTGGTACAAATTGTCAATCAAGGAAGTGAAGGTCTGGACTTGTTTTACAGTCACCGATTCAACCAACCAAAATAAAAGACATTTGCCCCACAGCTAAAGTTGGGCAGAAACTGGTTAATTAACAGGAGTATTTCAGCAACATATTTATAACAGAGTTGCAGAAAGGAAAAATTACTTACTTAGTTTTTTTTTCCTCACCGTTTTTTGTTCATATTTGGCTTTTGCTGAGGATATAATGCCAATGTGGAAGGTAAACACTCTATAATGTCGTCATGCTTTTCTTCTGTCTTCTTCTTTGTTAGTTTTGTTTCACATCAAAACTAACAAAATAACAACAAACAAATAAAATTTAAAAAATAGTCTTTGAGGCTAATTCCATAACATGCAACTGTTTCATTTAGATGACCTGCAATTTTTATCAAACTGTAATGTATTTTTGTTTCTTTTAAGCCTGTATTTAACTATAACTCTTGTAACTGTGTTTGATACTTGCTGCTGCTTATTTGGCCTGGTATTTCTCGAAAAAGAGATTTGTAAGCTCAATGGGATTTAAATTTTAAAAAATGCAGATTATGAGTAGCACTAAAGCAACAAATGACTATTTAGAGTAAACCAAAACTCAGGTAATAAGTTTTATTTTTTGCTCTTTTGCGACCAGCAGTGTGTTGTAAATTACACATCCATCGTTGTCAAAGCACATCAAGCTACATGATTAATTACAGAGGGAGGCGTTGTCATTCTGTCTGACCCCACAGGTTTGAGCTGTTGTCTGAGAAACGCTACCAAGGAAAGCAGCTGTCAGTTGCATAATGATGGGAAAACAAAATCTGTTCATTTAGATTGGAATAAACACTGAGTGTATTTTAGTCCTCAAGCTACAACAGCTTAATCCATTACAGTTTTCAGTTCTTATATATTTTCCCCATTTTTTTTATCAATGGAAAACTGATTTTCTGTCTAGTCAGAACCACGTGATACCAACAAATGTATAATTTAATTTAAATTTCCAATCCACGACCTTTGTAGCGTTCCAGCACCTCACAAGAGGATCCATCCCCTGAACCTGTACACATTTTACAACATTGCATCAAATGTTAATATATTTTATCAGGGTTTTAAGTAGGAAATGTGATGCACTGTTGTATTGTGGGAAGAAACTTCTGGCACAAATTGGCATTCATCCTCTTTACTCTGACAAACCTAAATAAAATCCAGTTCAGAGAACTGCCTTGAGAAGTCACCTAGCCAACAGAGTCCATAAGTGTGTAATAAAATTTTGGTATAAATTAACGCAGGATAATGTTACAAAATCCAGTAATTGAAACAATAATATGGCTGTTAATACCATATATGGAAATGTGGGCTGTTATTAAAACTCTCTTCTCTTTGGTTACAATTTCTCAACCCCTTTCTGTGAGTGACTGGAATCTATATCAAGTCTGTGCCTCAGGTTCGTTCAAAAGGCACTTTGTTGTGACATTATGGTGTAAAACAGCTAATGTGTAAAAAATTCAAGCACCTGGTTAGAAAGAACCAATCAAAACCAAGGAGGAGGGTCTTAGCGTTGCCAATCACTCTTATGTATGCGCTGCTTACAACCTCCCCCTTGCTCTCTGCTAGGTTACAGCTGGTTTACCACAACGGAGCACGTCGAGAATGCTCTCGTCTGATGATGGTGGATAAATGGTTTTCCTGGAACGTTAAGTTGTTTCTTCACCATTAGCACATTTAGCAGCACGGACACAAGGATGATTGACAGCACTACAACGTTTGACCTGACTCTGGTTGGTTTTGAATGGGAGCGACAGCAGTATCACTGGGTGGAGGCAAAGGAGCTCAATTTTTTTCACAGATTATGTCTGGAGCTAAACTGTCACAATTTAGTGACAGTTTTAGCAAATATATACAAAAAAAGAGATTTTTTAAAATAAAGGTTACAAACTGTAGCTTTAAGTTGGAGCAGCAGATCAAAGTCGACTGAAAACAAAAGGTACTAATTACAGAAAATTACAGTGGGATGAAAGTTCACCTTTCCACAAGACAAAAGTCTTTTCATATTTTTATGTGAAAACATAAAAGCCATGCATTATTCAGTTATGTGCTACCTTGTGTTGGTCGAACAAATCAAATTTTTATCAAATGCATTGTACTTTGTGGTTCTAACGTGATGAAAAATGTAACGGTTCAAAGGTTTCATGTTTGTGAACTGGCATACAGAAGAAGAAGAAGAAGAAGCTCAGACAGAGGCACAAAAAGTTGTTATGCAAAAAAACGTTAAATACCCACGAAGTAATAATGATTAAATTCTAGTTACAGAGTTGAGCTCGTCCTTACACATAATTAGACAATGGCTGCAGCTTAAATTACAGGCTTTATTTTACGGGGCACATGCGTCACCATGGCAAATGTTTAAAAGAAGGAAACGAAATAAAGTGGGATATCACTTTAAATAGATCCTCCACACCAGAGTCTCACCATCGAATCACATGCTCCCTAAACGGCCGACAGCCCTTTAATCCACAAGCCTATAATCCCAGCCGATCAAAGGTTGAGATTACCATCAGCATGGGAGGGCCAGAGCTGCAGATAGGAGGACAGTGACAGAGGGAGAGCAACAGAGGAAGAGATTGGTGCACACAAATAGCCAGCCAATCACAGCAGAGGCAGGGAAAATAACAAGGCCAGGGGGGGAGAGCTGGAGAAAGAGGGTAGAGCTATGAAAAAGCGAGGGAGAAGGTGAAATCACAGTCACACAGAGAAGACACCAAAAAACAAAGAGGAGAGAGGAAGGATGAGGGGAGGAGAGCGCGCTGATCAGTGAGGTCTCCAGAGGGGAAGACGAAAAGAGATGAGCATCGAGAGGGAGGGGAGCAGAGCATCCATCAGCTGAGGCAGCCATGCTCTGAGCCCTGGAGCAGCAGGGCTACGCAGACACTGCACAGGCCCAGAGTCAGGCCAGAAGCCCGGCCCTGCATCCCATCCACAAGCACCAGAGCCGGGACAAGCGAAGATTACACCCTCACCAGCTGCTCATAGGAGCCATGAGGACGGCCAGGAAGGGCAACGTGGAGATACCTGCATTCGTGCGACAGCTGGTCAAAGAAACAGAGAAGAGGGTCAGCTCTTTCTTCAAAGGGGGACGCGGGGGGGCGTCGGACGGGGAGCAGACGGGCGAGGGGGAGAAGGAGGAGGTGATCCCCAGCCCGTACCTGGACCGGCCGGTGCTGGAGAAGCTGACCGAGGAGGGCTGCGCTCATTGGGGCCTCACCTACGCCCTGGGGCGCATGCAGGGCTGGAGGGCCAACATGGAGGACTTCCACAACTGCGTGCCACAGCTGGGAGGAGAGCTCGCCGAGTGGAGCTTCTTCGCCGTGTTCGACGGCCACGCCGGCAACACGGTGGCCCAATACTGCTCCCAGCACCTTCTGGGGCACATCCTGACCACAGGTAAAAAATTTCACACTGAACATGTGATGAAGACATGCACTGTTGCTTTGGGGGGGGCTTGCGGGGGTGTTCAGTCTCAGTTTACACCCATTTGTGCACACAGGTGGGGTCGGACCTGAGGAAAACCCCAAAAAGGTGAAGGGGGCCATCGTAGAGGGCTTCATGCATACAGACAAACACCTGCACTCTGTGGCCCGGCGAGAAGGCTGGGAGAGAGGCGGCACCACCGTGGTGTCCACCCTCATCTCCCCATACTACATCTACTTCGGCAACTGTGGTGACTCCAGGGCCGTGCTGTGCCGGTCGGGGCAGGTGTGTTTCTCCACTGAGGACCACAAACCGTACAGTCCTCTGGAGAAGGAGCGCATCGAAAGCGCCGGCGGGTCGGTGTCCCTTCAGAGGATCAACGGTTCCCTGGCTGTGTCCCGCGCTTTGGGGGACTTCAGCTACAAAGGGGTGGAAAACCGGACCCCCAGCCAGCAGATGGTCTCGCCGGAGCCGGAGGTGTGTGTGGTGGAGCGCTCGCCCATGGACGAGTTCCTGGTGCTGGCCTGCGACGGCGTGTGGGACACCATCAGCAACGAGGAGCTCTGCGCTTTCGTCCACAACCGGCTGCAAGTCTGCACTGACCTGAGGGATGTCTGCACTCAAGTCATCGACCTCTGTCTGTACAAGGTCAGAGTGACGTCTGTGCATGTTGCTTCAAGTCTTGTGGGTCACGGCATGGTCCTATGAGAGCAACAAAGACTTTTAGTTACAGCACAAACCAAAACAAGAGGTTCAAGCAGTTACATAATTCTGTAGATTTTATCCCTGATCTAAAGGTTCTAAGTTCAGCTTAGAGTAACATTGTCAGTCAATCTTCAGACAGTGTCATGTTTAAAAGGATCAATAATTGTTTAACAAGTTAACTGATTTTAATTTGACAGGCTAGTTTGCTCAGCAAGAACTTAAACATCTTGGATTTGATTTTTCCTGAAATAAAATCAAATGTCACTGTGCAATGGTTATTAAAATTGTGTTTTTAAGAAATGTAATGCAATTTGAATAACACAGGTAAAATAATAATAATAATAATCAAAAATACATGAATATTTAGAAATTGTTTTGGAAATTCATTAAAAGGTTAGGTTTAAAAAATCAACCTTTTTAAGTGTAATATCATGTTATAATGTCATTCCTTCATTCTTCCATGCATGTTGAGAAATCCTTGAATCTCTCATGGCAACCATTCTCACAAGTGCCTCCTCCACTCAACTCCTTCAGACTAGCAGCAGCAATTAGCAAACATCTAGTGGAACTGCACATCTGCTGCGCTCATTATACACCACCTACTTCTCAGTGAAATGTTCTTAAGAACAATGTTAAATGTCTATAGAGGAATGTCGCTACGACGACGTGCTGAAAGTGGAGTGTCAAAGAGAGTAGGAGTTTCTTAAAGAGACAGAGGCCCAATTTCAAGGCATTAAATTGCAATGTCAAATTTCTTTTAAGTCATGTTTGATATATACAGCATTTTATAACAACTGTAGATAGAATAATTACTTGATTGTGCTTTAAAATGGCACTATATGCCTGGAAAATAGATAATATTGTTAAGACAAGAAGAGGGCTGCTTATAAAGACACATGATGCGATTATCAGAATTTTGTGTTTTGGGCCAGTTCCAATTTTCTCATTAAGTCCTACAATATCCGATGATGAAGCAATGACATTCAATTTTATTTTATGGCCATGATTTTATTGGTTAATTATTAGCATTAAGAGTAGAGGCGACTTCACACTGTGTGTCCTCTGCTCAACCTTCCTGCCTTAAATCTTGCTCTCTCCCTCACTCTCTTGTGTCTTAATTAAATCGCAGGCATGCCAATAGTTTCTAATGTCTCTGTACTTCCTCTGATTTAATTTAAACACTCCAGTGACTCTGACAACAGCTGTCTTACAGAGTTTTCTTCACTGAGCAACCACATCCTCACTGCAGAGTGTTGCTGTGTGAGCAACCTGATTGGTTTTATTTATACATTACAAGTTAATAGAAATATACCTACTTGTGTTGTTGCATTTTTGTGAACACTACTGAGAGTCCCTGGTTCTGAAAGCCATGATACTGACTGAAAATCCAGCGCTGACCTCTGCTAAAGCTTCCTGTTCATTTACGCTGTGGCTGCCCTTCATGGTATAATAGTCCACTCAGCACTTCTAAATAGACTGCAGGAGTGTCATAAGATATTACATTGATTTCTCCTGGATCCCCAGTCAAATGGACCCATTTCAGAAACTATCACTGATTTCATCCCAAAAATCTTTAGGTATACAAGACTTGATCCTTTGTAGAAAGATATTCTCACAAATAAACACACATTCTTACTCCCATGATCCATCCTGTCTGGACATCATGTCTCAGTTATGTAACAGAGCTTCGGTTTGGATGTGCAGCGCAACCTCAAAATGTTATGCTCGGTTTACATTTTTCTGCTTCCCTCCATCCGTGTGACAGAGGTGTGCAAACCCTGAGATGAAACTGACCCATCTCTAAAGCGATTCACGCAGGACGAGAGCGCGTCCTGCGTGCTGACATTTGTGAGGTCAGCCATCATTGCTCAGCCCGTGCTGACGCTGCTTTGCTCTGCTTCACAGGGCAGCTTGGACAACATCAGCATCATCTTGCTCTGCTTCCCGGGCGCCCCCCAGCTGTCAGCGGAAGCATTACACCAGGAGGCCGAGCTGGAGGACCTGCTGGAATCCAAAGTGGCAGGTGTGTTGGGGGAGTAAACTTTATAATACAAGAGTGGCTTTGTTATATACTCTGTTTTTCAACTTTAATTAACGTGCTTGTTCAAATTTAAAGCCATGTTTTTTTCAAACCTTCCTACTGGGGGGGTGCGCGTCGTAAGTATCGAGTCCGGGGGGGCTAACCCCCTCGTTTTTCGCGGCGGTTAAGTTCCAAAAAGAACCCGCGATAGGCGAAATCCGTGAAATAGGAACCTTTATTTTTTTACAATTATTATACAATGAAATATTCCATAATACATTGAAACCAAAGAACAAAACCTTTTTACAGGCCCAAACATTTGTTTAACAAATAAAAAGTACTGTATAAACAATTTAAAAATTTGTTTTACAAATAACTACTGTACTGTAAAATAATCATTTTAATATGAACTGAAAGCGGATTCCCGTGCCCGAATTGCGGAGATCAGCGCCGCCCCACCGCGACCTGAGTTATTGGATTAGAACGGGAGAAAATAAAAAATTATTATGAAAAAACAAAAAAAAAAAACAAAGTACAGTAGCACAAATAGTGACTCGTGTATTTCACTGCTCTTCTGACTGAGCCGCTGCATCCTGACTCCGCTCTGTAGCGTTTTTTTCTTTTCTTCTAAAGCCCGCGGTGCAGGTGTGTTTTTTCGAGAGAAGAACATAGTTATCGGTAGTTGTTGTCGCTCTTTTTTCTTCTGGGCAAAAAGATTCTTATAAACCGACATGCCACCAACATCGATTATGTTAAATATGGCAAGCTGTTTTACGTACGTGTACATATTAAACCGTTGTTGACACACAGGTAGAGAAGAAGCGGAGAGACTGTTTAGCCAATCAGAATGCAGAACACAATGCACGATGCAAATCCGCGAAGAAGCGAGATCGTGAAATAGCGAGGGTTCACTGTACTCCGATGTTGTTTTGTACGGTGGCCGACAGGTGCAAATGCGCAGCAAAAGAGAAAACATGCAAACAAACAAAAAACACGCGCACAAATTAAATGCGGCAAGCAAAAAGCGAACAAAATGCAGCAAACAAAAAAGAAAACACCCCCGAATGAAATGCAGCAAACAAAAAGAGAGACGCAAACAAAAAAAGAAGACACCCCCGAATGAAATGCAGCAAACAAAAAAGAAAACACCCCCGAATGAAATGCAGCAAACAAAAAGTGTTGAAAACGGAAGTGCTCCAGACCACTAGGGGGAGTCAAAGAAAATCGAGACCGAGCCCAGAACGGTATGATTGACACAAAGTCTATCACGCTACCCATAAATTATTCTGTTATTCTATAATATTATAAAAGACGGCGTATCTTTTTATAATATAAGTACGTATAGTATTTATACGTACTAAATATAGTTATATAGTACGTATACCTATATTTCTGAAAAGAAATATAGTTATACGTACCTTTACTTTCTTTCAAATTTCTTTCTCTGAATCTTGCATCTGGTCCCATAGAAATGAATACTATTTTCTTTGACTCCCCCTAGTGGTCTGGAGCACTTCCGTTTTCAACACTTTTTGTTTGCTGCATTTCATTCGGGGGTGTTTTCTTTTTTGTTTGCGTCTCACTTTTTGTTTGCTGCATTTCATTCGGGGGTGTCTTCTTTTTTGTTTGCGTCTCTCTTTTTGTTTGCTGCATTTTATTCGCTTTTTGCTTGCCGCATTTAATTTATGCGCGTGTTTTTTGTTTGTTTGCATGTTTTCTCTTTTGCTGCGCATTTGCACCTGTCGGCCACCGTAGTTTTGCTACTCATTCTGCTGCAAGTTGGCTCAATTTTGACGCGCAAGACGTAACCGGTAAAATCCGGTTTAGGATTTTCATAATAAAAGATCCGGAAGTAGTTCATTATTTCTAGCGCGGCCCAGTACCAATTGGTCCCGGTCCACGGCCCGGTGGTTGGGTACCACTGCCCTAGAGGGCTCCGTAATGTCGCACAATTTGTGAAGATCTTGTCAAAAAATGTTGTAATACATATGCCACGCCAGCAAGTGATGCTAAAGACCACTGTAATGGCATTAAACTTCTAATGAAGAAGAGACAGACTTTTTGCTAATGCTGGGCCAAATTTGAGGTTTTGGGGGGAGAAGTAAACTTTTTGTGTTTCTTTAGCACAAAAAATGATCATAGGCATTCATAAGGTGCACCTCTACATTGTTGCTTTTGATTATCTTTAGATAATCCACACAATGTTTAAAAATATCTATCCATTTAAAAGTTTAACTGTATATATGCATGTATAGCCACTGCTATGAAATCAACATATGTGCTATTCGTGTGTTGCAGGGATGATCTAATAACTTTATTTAATGTAATGCTACACAATGCAAACAGCACTGATAAAAATTATTCACCTCCTGGAAGTTTTTCCACCTGTTGACAGCTCCACCTACTATTTTTTCCAATAGAAATAGCATTAAAAAAATAAACAAGAAGTGGTATAATAAAATGAAAAAGCAGATACAAAATAACAATAATGTTGAATTGAACTTCATTAAAATGCTGCCCAATACAAAAGGTGAATTGCAACAAGCAAACTAAAGGAGCATAAATGCAATTTTAAGAAAATGCCACACTAAAAGAGGAGGGCAGGGCTATAGGCATTCAGCAATATCCTGAAAGGCCTATTAGGAAAAAAAGCTAACCATCATACTCTCCAACAAACGTACAACATTAATTGTTTTTTGTAGAGTTCAGCAGAGTACTTCAAATAAAAAGCGCTAATAAGAATAGCAAACAGATGCAGAGAGTGATAAGATAACCAAACACAAGAAATTAAAGAGATGTGGTGTGATTTGAACAGACAAGGTTACTAACAGAACTGCGGAACAAAGCAGTTTACTTCAAAAGTGAAAGTGCACAAAGTATGGAGGTGTTTGCTAAAAGTGCTCATGCGAGTGTTTCTTTGTCCTGATGTCTGACAGAAATCTATGACGAGCTGTCTGCCTCCGGGGAGGAGCCTGACCTGCTGTCTGTCCTCACAGTCCTGGCGTCCACCGTCATTCCTGGATTACCTCCAGGTGGAGGCATACAGAGCAAGTAAGACAGTGAAAATGTCACCTAATGTGTCTACATGTAAAATCAGAGCTACACCTATACACTGGTTACAAAAAAAAACAAACAACAACACCATGTCACTTTTGTGTGCTACAGGAGAAACTGTATTATCTCTGCTTACTATCATCAAAGAGAGACACACAAGCCTGCAGTACCAAATGTGAGTCCACACTAAATAGTTTTCTCATTGAAATCCATTTATTTTATTTTAATATACAAAATATGCCTTTGTTTTCAACATTACTTGTCTTAACAGGCTCTGGGAAGTTCATGAGGCCCTGAAGTGGAGACTCTCTGAATCAGAGGGACTGTAATAAATGTGAATATTGAACTGTTTCCTCAGTTCATGTGTGCAATCTGTTCATAAGGGGGAATCACATGACCTGGCAAAGGCGTTTGTTTACATCATGCTCGCAGACAGCATCTTGTTAAAACAAATGAATTGCACAAAGAGATCTGATAAAGCCTAAAACTTTATATTTGTACCAGACGGATATTTTGTAAAACGTACTCAGACACAGAGCAAGGAATAAACCTCTGCCTCTAATTCAGTGAACACACAGCACAGCTAATCAGTTCAAAGGACAGATCAGTACAACTGGATTAAAACCAAAAGTGACACTGTACATTTTCACTGGATAAAAAAATCAGGACTATTTGATACATATGAACTGGTATTTTAAAGAAAGATTTAAAGTAAAAATGTTTAGAATTAAACAGTTAATTGTCAACGCTAGTCATAAGTGAGCATACAAATGGCCATTTGTTCCTACAAGAAATAGCAACAATGAAAGTGAGTCAGGGAACTCATTTATGTTTCTTATTGCTGGTGATAAGTAAATAATTACAAATATTTTATTATACGTACATAAAGGAAAAAATACATTTCACAAACCAGAAGAAAATATCCTTTCTTTTCTAAAGTGGTTAATAATGTCTGTATTTTTATTGTAACTGCAGAAAAAAACATCTGCTTATCAGGAAGTTTGACCAGAACATATCCAGACAACGGCCTAAATCTGAATTTAATGACAAATCAAATTTCTACATGGCCATGTTCATGCATTTACCAACTTTCTAAGGATTTTGAAATTGTCTGTGAAATGTATTTTTTCAGTGAATTGATCGTGTCCTGTGCTGACTTATTCTTCATCTATATGGTAGATAAAACATCAGCAACAAACAATAGAACGGGTCAGTTTCCGTACTGCTTCTTTTATTTACATCATTCTGCATCATCCTGTTACGTTTGTGTATCATTTTCTGTGTCTAAACATTACATGATGAAAGTAAAGATTTTAATCTGAATAAAGAACATATGACTGACTTTTTGTTTTTCTGTTGATTTTGTAAAAAAAAAAAAAAAAAAATTACCTATGGGAAATAAACAATCTTCATTTTTAAGGTTGGTTCATTTTTGTGAGACAGAATGACAGACAAAAATAATAGTTAAGAAAAAACAAATTGCATAAATGTTCAAACGTATTTGCATTTGTATTAAAATAAATACGTATTTGACGCTGGAATTCTGTCTTCCACATTTTGAACATATCATAAAACATATCTACAAGGACACAAAAATGGCTGAAGAAACACAGCAAGGTCATGGATTGCCACTGTAAGTGTTTGGACCAGAGTCCAACAGAAAATGTGTACAGGGAGCTGAAGCTTTAAGTCACCAAGCAGCAGCAAAGAGAAATAAAAGATTTAAAGCTAGTTTAATGAGGAGTGCGCTAAATCCCCTCCTGAGATGTGTGCAAACTCAACAGAAAAAGTCTTCTTGCAACACTTGTCAAAAAAACAACAATCCAACAGGTATAAAAATCTGTTTTCCTGGAGATTTGACACTTCTTTGATTAACAAATGGTAGATTTTTAACATTTATTTACAACTAATTCCAGATTCTATCTCGCTTCTGTCTCAAAGGTTTTAATAAAATAAAACTGCCAAACTTACTAAATTACCGGTAGTTGACAACGTTTGCCAAAAATGTTTCTTTATTGAAGCAAAAAAGAGGAAAAAGACTTTGAACTGTTAAAATAAAATGTCTGTTAAAAACACGCCACATCAATGCTACACGCCATAGACGTATACTTCTATCCTTGCATAGTAAAGGATCTCTTAAGAGTTCGCTGTGGATCGCTTAAGCTTTTCTCTCTGTGTTTATATGATGGCGTGACTACTTATGTGGCTCTTATTGACACAGGAGTGTCCTTTACAAGCCACATTTGATTAGATGTTCTCTGCTGAAAGCCCTGGATCTTCTTCAAGATGACTATGAATTTAAATTACTTCTAAGATGGGTGCTTTGTGAGCGATCGACAAATTAAAATGTCTCCTTTTTGCTGTTTGCTAGCCTTTCTATAGTTCTGCAGGAGCTATTTTTAAAACAGGTCACATTTTAATTATTTTACGTTTGAAATGGATCGCTGAGAAGCGATGGTAGATATTGCGTTTGCACATAATTAACTACTATGATCTGATACAATCCTCTCTGTTCTGTGAGGTCCAGCAACATGTGCAGCATTCTTCAAATCAGCAGCCTCCTTTAAGTGGTCCTTCACTGCTTCTTTCGTCTGATTGCTTTGGTATGAGTCAGTCACTTGATGACTTTGGCCCCCTCTTCACAAGTCTTTTTTAAGCTAAAAATTTCAGGTTTTTTTCTCGCCTCGCCAAATAAAATGATCACTTACTTGCTTCGCAGAGTTCACTATGAAAGTCCGCTGTTCTCTCAACTAAACTAATCTACTGCACTTGGGGAAAAAACAGTTCGAATTCACATGATTTGGTTTTCAAATGCAGATAGGACAAAGCTAATGATTTTCTAAAGAGCCCAAATGAAGCTATCTATCCACACTGGTTTCCTGCAGGCGATTGTTCATAATTCCCAAGGCCCCCACCCCTCCAGAAAACCCGTTCTGGTGCCCATAGCTCTGCCGTGGCCCTTGGTGAGCAGTTTCACTCAGCTGCTTTTGCAGCAACGCCAGAGACACCTTATTGGACACCATGAACTCATTGACAGAGATCATCTCTCCAGACAGACGACGGCCCAGATGCACTTCAGCCCCCGGACCAGCATCTGTCTCGCTGTCACACACACTTTCCACAGAGCCGTCCGTGTAGCGCTGCCTTCCCATGGGGCACTGGGCGGAGACAGGCTGCACAGCGTTGCGTTTCACTCGCTTGAGTGTGAGGCGTGCCGCCGGACCCCTCTTGCTTTGCTTTTTACCACGAAGGCAGGGGCAGGAGCAGAGCTTGCGTTGCCCAGAGCAGGCCAGCTTCCCCAGGATCCAGTTGAGAGTTTGCTTGATAATGATAGAAATGACATTGAAGAGCGAGTAGATACAGCACACTCCCATTAGGATGAAAAGGCAGTTTCCGAGCCGGTAGGCCCCTTGGGATTCATAGCGCTCCCTCTGACTGCTCACCAGGTCCCCAAAGCCGATGGTGCTGAATGCCACGAAGCAGAAATAGAGGGAGTCGACGTAGCTCCAGTTCTCCATGGTGCTGTATAGGGTGGAGGCGCTGCAGGCAATCACAACAGACGCCAGTCCCAGAATCAGCATCACGTAATAGACTGACGGTTTCCAGCCTTCCAGGCTGTCCTCTTCACCGGATGATTCCTCTCTGTTAGACACCACACCCGCTCCTCCGCACCTCAACCGCCGCTCATGACACCAGCGCATGATGTATGCCAACATGGTGATGATCCTTTCGAGGAAGAGGTTGAAGAAGAGGATGGTGGCTGCACAACCAATGAGGCCATAGAAGATGAGGAATATCTTTCCGGCGATGGTTGCCGGTGTGGTCATGCCAAAACCTGAAAAGGTTAGAAAAACTGAGTGAAGTTTTTTAATCAAACAAAATTGTTGTGAAGAATTTGTGCAGCAAAAGGTTCTGCGTGTGCCGTGATCATTTCATGAAAATGTTTCCAGAGGTCATCAAAGGTCAACCAGCATCCTCCACCACATTTACAAAATCAAACAAAATATGGTGTCAGTCAACTGTGCTACAAAAATTAAAATTGCGCAAAGCAGCACAAACATAGCACAAGAAATCTATATTAATTTTGTTATAGACAGTTTTTATTATTCTAATCTTTTTACTGCACAAACCAGCACAAATGTAGCACAGTAGACTGATATCAGACCCTTTTTGATGACCTCATTAAAAGTCACTTTTATTTACTAAATTTTTTGCTACACAAAAGTTTGACACCAATTTGGTTAGATTTGAAGAAAACCCCAGCACCCTCTTCAAACATTACTCAGTTAAAGTCAGCGGTGACAGTATCTTTACAATTATTGCCTCAATTACTGACAATTTAAGAGAATTTAAAGTGCATAAAAGTGAGTCATTACCAATAGTAGAGACCACAGTGCCCACAAAGTAAAAAGCTCCAGAAAAGTCCCAGCGTGGCCTCAACTCGTCCACTCTGATCCCTGCTCCATTCGCCTGCTCGTACTGCCGCAGCAGGGTGTGCAGGGCGCCCAGGTTGACCCTGTACCGCCTCGTGAAGTTCTCCAGCTGCTGCTTCCAGAGAAGCTGGGCACGGATCTCAAATGGGTGCTCCAAAGCTGAGAAGATAGCCGCTCCGCACAGCAAGTAGAGGAGGATGAGGCCGGCCAGCAAGCAGAAACGAGCGTTGTCTTCGTTCAGGGGAGCCCGGGAGCAGCAGCAGCAGCAGCAGCCGCCTGCAGCCCTCCTCCGAGCCATGAGCACAGCTGATGCACAGAGACGCCACTGCAGAAGCATGCACCTCCACCTCTCCGCCAGGGCCCCCCCAGTCAAACACGGTTTACTTGCAAGGAAAGCCAAATGAAAAGGATAAATGCGCTGAGGGCTCCTTTGATTATTTCATTGTGGAAAATCTGGAACAACGCACAAAAAGATGCAGATCAATCAGTAGCTGTTGCAAATGTAAACCTTTTAGATGATTTAGATTAATCTTTGCCATGTCTTAACAAATCAAAGTGAAAACATGACTAACTTTGACTGAATTAGAACCTCGTAAGGATTATAAGAGTGGAAAATTAACACTTGAAGAAAAAGAACCTTTACAAAATCATAACATTTTACATGCAAGCCAAAGGTCATTAAACAAATAAAGTATAAAACTTGTTTTTATTCTACCTGGATGTTGAGAGTCCGCTCCCCAGAGCGCAGCTGGTTAGTGTGCGCTTCTTCCATGTGTGTCCTGAACAATGACAAGAAGCCTCTTGAGTTTTGTGTGTGTTTGTCTGCGTGTGTGTGTGTCTGTCTGATGTTTCATCTGTCACACAGTGACATCATCATCTCCTATAAAAACCATCTTCTTTTGACACCGCCCTGAGTGATATAGTTCTCTCTTCATTGTTAAAGAGCTTCTCTTGATTTTGCACATTTACCACATCCCAGACTGGCCAAACTGGACTAAAAAAACTTCACTCATATAACTATTGATTAAGACACTTGATTGTGTCCAGACGCAAATGGCTTTCTTCTAATTAAACAGGAATAATTAAACTATTAAAACCGAAACCATTGTGTGAACACAAGTTTGGCAGATAATTTTAATAATGTTAGAGTGTTGTAAACATTTTTTCCGCCTCTGGTTTTAGGATCAGGATGCAGCTTGCAGACCCACTAAGTGGCTTTTTGTTGTTCTGCAGACTGTGTGGGAGGATGTACTGAGCATGAGCATTAGGTTTTCTGTCTGTTCATCCCTTTAATCTTGTCTGGTGCTGCAGGTAAGGGCATGGGTTCCCCTCCCCGCCAGCCCACTGATGACAGCATTGGGCAGGTGTGGAATACACACTGCCCATCTGCCTTAATATGAAGAAAGCCATTGGTCTTTTGCTAGTGCTATTTTTCAAAAAGTTACACAGCAAAAGAAAAGAATGCAATTATTCTTTCCTTTGTGGGAATCTTTAACTGAGCAAACCAGCAAAGCAACATGCAGGTGTTTGCACCCATTCTTGCAAGTTTTGAAAATTGATCATATTTTGTTTTAATAGTATGCATGCAGATTTTGACAGAACCTCCAACTGCAATGTAGTTTGTTACCATTTTAAATGAAGGATAAACACTTCCTGGTGTCTCTGAGATCCATAAGACATTAGGGACAAACAGCATCATGACGACTAACAAACACAGCAGATAAGTCGGAGAGAAATATGGAGAAGATTAAAACAGACACCAAACAATCTCCCATTTCACAAAGCTATGTTCTTCTTTCAAAAATTTGCATGGCAAAACTGCAACCCTACCATGACATGGCCAATGGAGAGCATCGGCCACGGAGAGCATTAACCAGACATGCAGCCAAGAATCGGATGTTAGCTCTGAAGGAGCTGCAGAGAGCAAAAGCTCAGGTGGCAAATCAAATTGATACTTTTAGTTGCACCTCGCAAATCTGGCACTGTTTGAAATTTCTAAGAAGGAACCCATTGCTAAAAATTAAAGCAAAACAAAAAAAATACCATAAGAAGTCCTGTTTGCAGTATTCCACAAGCCACTAAGAGGACACGGCAAACATGGTAGAAGATACTCGAGTTGGATTAAAGTTGACCATTGTGACCTACGAAAAAAAAGGTTTGTGTTGTTGGACACTGAAAATATTGATGCCTTCCAATGTTTAGTATGCCATATGTTATTGTGGTGATTCAACTTATTCCTCAACTATTTCTATCAATAAATGTTTGTGTCGGTAAAACGATTCTCCACTCAGAGAAGTTCTATTTGTAGGTTATTATTGGGGAAGTCTGTGTTTCCTGAAATAGCCTACGGGTCAAAGGAAGACAGTGGGAGGTGTGTGGGGAGGTCAGACATCTGCTGCAGAGGCTGCAGACTGTGTTTGGTTCTGTTTCAGTGGTAGTTTGAGTAGGTGTGATTATCGCAAACACTCGATTAGGTGAAACATCAAAGATCATTTCAACATTTTTGCAGGTGTCTTTCAATAAAACAGTCCCTACAAAAATAATTTTCTGCTGCAGAAATACAGGATATCACCAATGCTTGCCATCATTTCTACAGAATTTGGTGGAACTGTTAAAGCAGACTGTTTTTACTTTAAATGCCATTACATTCAAATGAGGACTGTATTTTTCACAAAGTCGAGTCCAGAAACATGAAACGTCTTGTTTTAAATGTTATGCTTGTATCTCAAGTTTTTGTTTCTGTGCTCAAATTTAATGCCATAATGCACACATATTCTAACCCCTCTGCTTGAATCCTTCTCTCTGCACTCTTACAATAAAAATGTGTTTTGTTAGGTTCTGAATATATTATTCTTTTTTATATTTGGGAAGCTCCTTTCTGGAGAAAAAGGAAGTAAATCAATTATTTTCAATATAAAACTTGCAAAACTAAAACCTACAGTAAGTAATGTACATATATTTTAGGACAAAGTTAAAGGGATGCCATTGACAATTTATACAATTTACTGTATAATTATGATGACCTCCTAATGGCACAAAAGGCTCGGCAGAGAATAACATAAAAACAACAAAGCTTGTGTACAAACAAGACATCTCATTTAAACAAACTATATGTTTTCTTCTGGTGAATTTGTAATAAAAACAAGCTTGTTCTTTATTAGTTTAAGTTAATCACAGTGGATATTGTGTCCAGAAATTGAGTGGAGATACTTCTACTTCTTCTTAATATTACCTAAGTGTAAGTACAAAGTATAGTTTATATTTTTTTAATTTAAATAGTTGCTCAAGTAAATGTAATTGAGTAAAATACAATTAGTAATCCCGTTTCTGACTCATGCGCGTCTCCTTACCAAGTGGTCTTGTTTTGGCAATGTCTCTCCGGTGCCTCTAGGTGTCAGTATTGCGCTTGGTGAGCAACAAGTCTCGGGAACGTGTGGTAGATCAACACTGACGAAGAAGAATTTAACGGTTCCCGGTTGTTGAACCGCTCTGGTGTCCGCTGTGGTTCACCGATGCATTACAACTTGTTCGGGACCTGAGAGCAATCCCAATTTACTGCCTTCAGGTTTCATCGAGCTCTGTAAGCGAGCTCCTCCCGGCGGTTTCCCAACAGCTATGCCTTGACAGGTTGACACGGTCAGGATTATCACTGCAACTCGAGGTACTGTTAACCTACAATTGTTTGTTTGCTGCGTTTTCAATCTGAACACGGCTACGCGACCCATATGCGTCCCCTTTTCAAGCTAAATGTATTGCAAATGTAAATAATTAGCCCCAACTATTTAGTGATGTCTGTGCTAGCTACACCTAGCTAACGTTGGTCAGTTAATTTGACTGCAGCGGACGCGGCAACAGTCACTAGCTGACCGCTGGTCAGAAGATGAAAACCTTTGCATCTCAGCAGCTTATTATCAGCTTTCCAAAGCCTGTGTTAAAACAAAGTAATTGTCTTTATCAGGCTTTATATGTTTCAAGTTCACTTAGTTTGATACTGCGATTAAAAACATGTTTACAGACGCGCTGTGACCAGAGAAAGTGAAGTGAAGCGCAATAATCCTAAAAAGACTATACGCCACATTGATGATGTAGTTAATAACTTACTCCCTAAAATCATCATTTCCGATGTTGAATGAGTACTTTACGTTTTATACATATTTTTTATTTTTACAGGATCAATGAAAATGTCAAGTCTTAAACATCGATTCTGCTCACTGCTGCCCCGTGTGGTGGTTTTGAATAGAACAGAATAGAAAACTGGGAAATTTTGTTGCCTAGTAATATTAGCTTAATAGATATACACACTACAAAACCCCATATATCAAATGTTGTTTTTTTTTACAGTGAAATACAAATCAGAATTTTACCATATGGAAAAACTTGGCTGTGATTGCAACCTATGACAGAGCATGTCTGATAAGATGTACACAATTTGTTCAATTTGCCAACTTTTAGCAAGTATAATTAACATTTACCTAAGATTTAAAGTACAGCACCAGCTGGGGAAAAACATAATTTCCCTTTAATTAACAGGTTGTGCCTGTTGTATATACATTTTACAGAGTTTTTTGGTTTTTTTAAAGTAAAGTACATATTTTAATTGTAATCAGGCTCATTGTTATGCTCTAAAGACTCTTTGAAGCTCCTTTTGTGTAAACTGTAACGCAGCTGGCAGATAAAGTAACCAATTCCTGTTCTATTTTATCAATCACTATTAATTTGTATTTTTTTGATTAAAGACAATTTTGCATTATTCTCTCCAGTGCAGGTCCAGAGAGATGGAAGACGGCTCTGAGTTGATGGAGGACATCGTGTTTCGAGGAGTGGAGTTTTCTGTGAAGATCGAACTGGATAAGAATTTGCTGATTGTGGAAATCTCCGACTCTGTGACAGCAGATCAGTGGCGGGGGGAGTTTGATCCTGCGTGTAAGTGGTTTATTTAAATAACACATGTCATGTATGACACAGATTGTGCTTGTGTTTATATTTATTTTGTTTTTTTCTTATTCTTTTCGTTAGACATTGAAGATCTCACTCGCAAAACTGGCAACTTCAAACAGTTTCCTATTTTCTGCAGCATGTTGGAATCTGCTGTGAGGAAGGTGCAGTGCTGTATTTTTTTATGTATCCTAACTGTTTAGAGTTTGAGTAGTAATAGTAGTAATAGAAACAGACAGGTTTGCTTGGGGCGACGCTGGCCGATGAGGAGGGTCGTTCACTGGAGTTTAGTGTTTCCAGTTGAGTGAGAATGTTCTGCCCTTTCGAGCTGAACGTTTCTCACAGACAGAGATTCTACACGTCCGAATTTTCAAACGTTATTTGTTAGCTGCTTCAATAAAAAAATTAACACACTGACAATAGTAGAAGAAAAGCACTCGAATCCCACCAGATGAACAAATCCAGTTCAACTTACTCAACATATAAAAAGATTTTTACAAAATGAACAACAGCGTCCATAGACACATGTCTGCTACTTGTCTACATTGTTGCCTGATTTCGCAAATTCACATCAAACAACCACTCAGACTAATGCTGTTCAACACACACAGAGGGACATATTGGAAACACTTTACCTTCTTACATGTTAAGTTATGCTTATTTTAGCTACTAAGTACTTACGTTTAATCTTGTTGAGTTTGACATTTAAATTAGTATTTGAGACTTCATTTGGAATTTTTTGAAAATCAAAATAAGATCAAATTAATTATTTCAGAATACATGGAGTTAAACATGTGTTCATGCTTGTAACAGGAAATGATCTAGCAGTGTTTGAGATGTGTGTTTATCAGATGATGAAACGAAACGGGCTCCATCTAACTACAGTTTCTCTTCCCAGACAAGTGATTCTGTCACCCTTGACCTCCTGACCTATGCTGACCTGGAGCTGCTGCGTAACAGAAAAGCCGGAGTGGTCAGTCGTCCTCGTGGCCACCAGCAGCAGTCAGCTCTCACCGCCAAGCGATACCTCATCCTCATTTACACAGTGGAGTTTGACAGGTTTGGATCTCCGTATGGAACGTTGTTCTGTCCTCTCTTGAACTTAGATTTCATTTTGAATTGTTGCATTTAATTCTGTTGTATTTGTAGGATACACTACCCTTTGCCGTTGCCGTATGTGGGAAAGCCTGACCCAGCTAGCCTGCAGAAGGAGATCCGAGCCCTCAGGGCTGAGATCAGCGCGCTCACCTCCCATGGAGGCGGCAAATCTGCAGATCTGGAAATGCACCGGCTTCGACAAGAGTAGGTCGCTTTAATCTCTCTGTTGCATTCAGGAGTCTAAAGATGTGTTGAGCTATTTAGGTTTTTCATCTTGTAATTTTCTCCTCCTTCTTCTCTACTCTGCAATATTAATTTTTGTCACATTAACCCCCCCCCCCCCCACCCCCCCAAAAAAATACATTAGATTTTTGGTTTTGGTGACAAGTTAAAGTGAATATTTATTCAACACACTTTATGATGTGAGGATTTTAATATTTGGTAGTAGAACAAGAGCATTCTGTTCCATCCTGATGGAAAAAAACATCAGCTGATACTGACTGTTGCTGGTTATCAGCCAGAATTGTTGTAATTATACATCAGGTTTAATGCTGTATTTGAAAATAACACAATTTTTAAGAAGGAGAATGTTTATGTAAAAGTATAGCAAGTAAATGGGTTTCTGTGAGTACTTAGGATTTTGAACCACTAACGTGACTAGGTAGCTTAATGAACTAAAACCAGAGATAATTGTTGTCTTTTGGAGTTCTAATCAGTCAGAACAAATTAGAAAGATCCCCCCTACAATAACAGTAGTGTTGTTTTTTTGACGCTACTGTTTTCCCTGAAGGCTCGCTGCAGTGAAAGGAGAAAAGGAAGCCATGGCCAAGGCTCTGGAGAGACTGCAAATGAGTGGGAGTGGCTCTGAACTGGGCAGAGGAGACTGGAGGGTCAAAGAGGTGGTACGGACGCTGGAGGAGCAGCTCATCAAGGAGAGGGCCAAAGGTCAACGCTCCACTAGCAAAAGGTGCCAAGAACAGCGACTCCTAATGGAGCAGGTGAAAGTTCACTGGGTAACATCGCTGATCTTTACTTTGTTTCTCTGCTGGTTTTAACCTTTCTCCTTCATTTTCTAGTTGGAGGAGTTGAGAGCTTCAGAGTGTGCGCTCCGCATTCGGGTCAACAGTCTCACCAATGAGCTGGCTTTCCTTCGGCGAGGGTTAGACAATCTAAGCGTGTACTATATCTTTACTTTCCTTCTCTTTCATTCATTCATTCATTTGCTTTCATTGTGGACGGAGCATTCAGCACGTGAGGACTCACTGAGTGTTCGCCTTCTGCAGCAGAGTGACGCCTGTTTCGGGTCGCATCAGCTCTCGAGTTGACGGGGAAGTCTATCGGTCGCTATCGCGTGAGAGGAGTTCTGGGTACGGAGGGATCAGGGCTCGCTCCGGGTCCAGAGAGCGGCTGGAGGACAGAAGACTGAGGTCAGGGGAAAGGGAAAGGAGGTCGGATTCGTCAGGATCACGTCCTCACATGCTGAGGCCGTCGCCTTCACCCACCAGTACGTACTGCTAATTAGTTATGGTGATGGAAAATATTGTTGTAAGTTAATGCTGCGTTCAAGTAACCTGGGAAGTGGGAACTCAGAGCTGGGTTTGACGTCAGACCTGAAGAAACAGTGTTTTAGTTAAGAAGTAGGAATTTAAAATGGCGACGCCTATAAAAAATAGATTCCAATAGCTGTTATAAACATAATTTCTAGTTTTACTTTCCAAAAGCAAACACCACTTTTATTTTTTATCAGTTTAGGGTTGCAGCCATTACACGTAACATTGATTTTTAAACGGACGTTTGCTGATGCAAAGTCCGCCTTACAAGCCGTAACTTGGGGTAGTTGGAGTTGCTGCCAGTCTCCTGGGATGGAGGATGTTCCAGTTGATTTTTCTGACTGGAAATCTGAATTTCCCAGTTTCAAGTACAACTGGAACACAGCATTAATGCAACAAGATCATCGACACACTGGTGCCAGTTATTCATAGTTAAATCAGCAAACTGACCAAGGATTACGTAGCCTGAGACAACGCAACACTCAACAATTAAACTGAATTTAGAAGAACTACTCCATTTTTTTGTTTTCACACAAGCAAATATGTAATGTGAATGTCTTTCTAAATTATTTGTCAGTCATTAATGATCCCCAATCTCTTGTACTGTCACCGTGTGTCTCGCAGGGTCTCGGGTTCCTCGCTTTGACCCGACTGCCTACATCCAGGACAGGCAGCGCAGGCAGAGAGAGTCAGAACTCAAAAAGTTGGTTCCTGTACATTTTCCCTTTTATTGACTCTGTATTCGTTGCAGCCGGTGAATTTATTAACACCTTTTAATTAACTTTTTTATTGCCAGACAGCGGAAGGTGCGACGGGAAATCCTAAATTCCCCGGTGCTCCCTGAGCGGGGCCGCTCCCGGTCCAGGGAGGCTTATCCTCAGGCGGTCCGGGCTGGAAGCAGAGGCAGGAGCCTGTCGCTGGAGCGTAGAGGCAGCAGGAACTCCTCTGACAGCTCATTAGCAGACATGGATGAAATGGGCAAAACACTTTTCAGGTACTGGGACTGCACTGGAAATGAGTCTTCAGAAAAGTGTCTGAGCTATTTTAATCCTTAATTCTTTTTACAGGGGAAGAAAACAGACATACAATGGACCTAATATGGTGAGTAATTAACTCGATAGTGAGTGGGTAAATGTAGACTATATTTGATTTAAAAAAAAACTGAATTAAATGAGGTTACAAAATCATCAGAGCTAAAAACAGTATTAATCTATTTGTGCCTTTTTTCCCTTCTGCATGTAAAATGAATGGTTTCTTTTTTCTATTTTCTGTTTCAGTCTCGAGGCCTTTTAACCAGAAAGCCATTAAGTAGCACCCCAACACACAGAACAAAAGACAAAGGTAACTTCATTAATTCTTTTCTTTTCTTTTTAAAGGGACAGTATTATGTAAAATGTTCTTCTTTTTTCCTTTTTTTTTTGCTTTATGTCATGTTATAATGTTATTCCCTCTTGGAAAACACACCTGGAGCTGCTTTGATTCTTTCATGCATGTTTGAGAAATAATTTAATCTCCCATGGCATGTGCAAAACACTCTGCTCCTTCAGCATCAATTAGCAAAATCCTGGTGGAATTGCTCATCATTTGAGTTCATAACAGCTACTTCTTAGTGAAACACTGGTAAAAACAATACTAAAGGATTAGCCAGAGTTTTTTAAAGAGACAGCGGCCCAATTTCAAGGTGTTAAAATAGGAAGCAAAATTTCTTTTCAGTCTTATATTTGATATATAAAGTTTAGCACAATGTGGCTGAAAAACACTTAATAAAGTCTTAGTTGATGCTATTTGTGTAGTAATCATTCGATGTCCAAACCACAGAGAGCTCCATAGACACTGGGGCTGAGCTGTCAGAGATTGATGCGAGGCTGCAGGCACTTCAGGAATACATGCGGGACCTGGACACAGGACACTAGACGGCTGCGGGGCCGCGTGTGAGCCAGGCAGTCTGAGGAACACATCCTGGATCAAACAGGAGTAGTTGGTTGTGTCCTAGCGAGAGACTGTAGCTCCCTCTGGAGGCTGATCACCATTACTGCAGGTATCCACAACCATCACTGTGAAGGTCACTGGACTGTTTTTATGTCCTAAATTCTTAATTTAAATATGACTGATTCTATGTGGAAATTGTAGGTCGTTTTAAAGTCGGCCAAAACTTGCGCATGTTTGCAGGAGTTTTGGTTGATGTTCATTTTATTTGGAGTTTTTTTTAACTATTATGATATATTAAAATTGCAAAGTTAGGTGTCCTTTTGTGTTTACAATTCTTCATCTGTCCTCAGTACAGAATAGAGAAGATAAATGGGTCATATGTCTCTCATCACAGTGTGCCATCATAATATATACATTTCTACAAATTATCTCTGGAGATGAACCTGACTAAATCTGTTCTATTGTTTTTATTGTCATGTTGAACATGGTCTTTTCTTTCTCTCCAATGCATGCTGGGATAGATTCCAGGGGCAATGTCAAAGCAGATTTGCATGCTGCCAAAAGCATACCTGTTAAAATGTGATTCCTGCCAAAACTACGTTTTTTACAAGTTTTTTTTTTTTTTTTTTGTTCTGTTTGAATCTGAAGGTTCCCAGTGTATTTTACCATTATAACTTATCCACATGTGCATTAATATTGATATATTGAAGTTTTACTTGTTTTGATCCCATTTCGATAAACCCAAACCTTATGTGGGAAAGTAACCTGAGCTGACTTAAGGCTGTTTACAAACTGTAAAATGGCCAATTTGTTTTAACCAAATTGTGTGCAAACTGACTGTTACTTTTATTTTTTTTTCTATTTGCCTTTTGTACCTCCTAAAGATTATAAAAAATACAACTTTTGAGAAAAATTTTTTTCTATTTTGTATCGGTGGTTTTTATTTCTGTCAGGAATAAATGAACACAGTGAAAGACTGTGTTAGTGGGATTTTTGGCATCTTGGGGTTTCAATTAAAAAGCAGAGCAGCACACTGAAAATAATTCACTTTAAATACAGATACTGCAATCAGAGGTATCATTGCAAAAGTTTATTTTATAAGAAAGGAGCTACCCTAAACTAAACATTTGTGAACAATCTTAATTTAAAATGCACAGCATGTCCAAGTCAAACTGCCACATTGGCTAACATGGTGATGCAGCATAAAGACAGTGTTAAGGATTCCCCTAATTTCTACAGGGTGCAGTTATACATTCACTTATTTAGTAAAGAAGAAATGAAGCCAAGTGACTACCGTAGCAAAGAACAAAACATTCGTGTTTGTATTAAGGCTTGGATCCCTCACTCACATCTAGCCAGGCTGGGTTGAAGTGTTCAGAGTAATGGGATTCACAAGAGTTCGTCGACTGTTGAGTAAGGCCTGAATCTGGAACGTGAGCTAAGAAAAGAGGATTGAAATGTAAGCATGGTCATTTGTACAAAGTTGTACTGACAAGGAACATTCGCTAATATACAGCGACGTACAGACTGATGCTGCGCCAGAGAGTCTTGATAAAAGGACTGTGTGATGTCCCGTCTGTTCACGTCAGATTGTCTCCAAAGCTCAGCTTTGATCTGCAGCTCCACCTCAGGTAGGAAGGGGTACTGCTGCCGCTGTAGGAAAACAATGTAGTCAATGAATATTCAAAATACGTCTCCTTCTATTGTACCTACCGTACTTTATTCAGTTCAGAGTCTTGTGATAGAGTGGATAAGAGGTGAAATATAAATTCGTTCTTGAAGGCCAGTTCTCTAACAACATTACCATCGAATAATGTGATTTACTACTTTAAAATGGACAATAACCTGCCTACAACCAACTCAAAGCAAAGAAAACCTTTCCTGCCGAGCTGCATATGTTCATGTATTTATGTCCTATAGTGAGTCGTTCAGATTTTGTCTTGATTTTAGTGCTACAGATTTCAGCAGATATATATTGTAGTTCCCCTCCTAGCCAGAAAACAAGCTAATACTACTTTATCTCCACTATGATATTAATACTAGAACATCTGGTTAGTTATCAGTCTATTTCTTGCTGTTACATCTCCAGTATTTTACCCACATAAGGAGCAGCTCCTAAAGCTTACAAGCACCCCAAGCAGGAAAATACAGGGTTTCTATGCTGTCTGAAAAAGTAGGAAATTTAAGTATTTTTCACATGTGAACAAATATAGATAAGAACATAGTGTATTATTTCTTGTTATTTCTTTCCTACTTTTCTGTTGTATCCATCTTTTATGTTACCCCCATACATTAATTTGTTTGACAAATTTTGGAGGTAAAATAAATGGACTCTTAAAATGTGAAGGTGAGTGTTTGTGGAACCAAGAGAGGAATAATAATATTTTACCAGACAAACCTTCACCTGTAGCACTCTTGTAATTTTAACAAACTCTTATGATGAGCCATATGGTGATTGCCCAGGGTGGTATTAGAAAGGGCGACACACAACTACCATATCAAAAACACAAATCATTCATCAGTCAGTTGTCCCCTGAATACATCTGGGTATTTTTTTCTTGCTTTCATGCATGTGCAGATGCTGGGAAGGTGGCGCCCACTGCTGGCCATCCAACTGAGATCGTGCTGAGAACCTCAGCAAACCAACCGTCCTATTTGAGTTTACTCACCAGTCGCACCTTGTAGTCCTCTATAGAGGGAATCCTCATATTCTGCAGGGTCAGGAAAGCGAGCGATACATTTGCTCTGCTTCTGTTGAGTATTTCCTGCAAAGATGCATGAAAGTTTTTTTTGATTCCAAATATAAGTCGCATCAATTCTAAGATAACTTTTACATTTCCTTTTTCACACCAGTAGCTGCTCATTGGTCTTCTTCTGCAATCTGTCCTGGCTTGAGCTGGCTGGGAGTTTCACTGTGTTTGACTGGTGAAAAACAAAATAAACATTTAAAGGCACAAGATATAAACAGTATGATGTAAACTATGTCTTTATCAATCATCTTTTAGGATAGTAGCATTACCTCGGCTTCGTACTCGGCCCACGCAGCTTTGCGCTCGGCTTCGCTGAGCTCCTCCTCATGCTTGTGGTCCAGCAGGGATTCATGCTCATGGTAAGACACTATCCGGTCTTTACAGATTTTTAACAGCTCTGCTAAGATGCTGTCCTGAGAAACAAACGCGTATGGTTAAAAAATGTTGGCCTTTCTGTGATCATTTGAAGATGGTGAAGTCACCTTCGGGAGAATCGGTGTCGGTCTCTTGCTTTTCTTAGAGTTTGGATCATCGAGCAGGTCTGGCTCAAATGTGTAGAGTTCAGTCAGCTCATGAAAAGTGAAGTGCCTTTCAACCTGCTGATGATCTACGACTCGATAGGACAGAGACTGCTTGGTCACCTGACGATCGTAGATCTTCTCCTCCATGGTTCCCTGGTGACAGCCAGACCATTTTTTTAAAATTATTTGACAAATAACTTGCTAAAGCATTTATTCAGATATATTTTATTCAGGTCCAATCTTTACCTGAGCCAACAAGCGGTACACAAACACTTGTTTCAGCTGACCGAAGCGATACACCCTGTATATGCTCTGTATGTCGTATGAAGGGTTCCACGAAGCGTCAAAGATGACGACCCTGTTAGCAGCCGCAAGGTTGATCCCAAGTGATCCGGCTCTCGTTGAAATTAGAAACAGTCTGCCACTGAAATCATTAAACAAAACAATTAAATTACAGTAGGGAACACGTTTTTTTTGTTTTTAAGCATAATCAACAAGGGACAAAGAGTACCGGTAGTTGTCAGCATTATTAAACTCATCCGCCCATTTCTTCCTCGATGTGGCGCTGACAGAACCATCAAGTCGATAGTAATCCACGTTTTTAATCCAGCTGCCCTCTGATTAGTTAAGAAAGCACAAAAATTAACAACAAATGAGGAAAACATCCAGCTAAAACTGGATGTTTTTCTTTCTTACCTTTGATGGATAATAATGGGTCTCTAGCATTGTGAGAAGCTGCGAGGAAATCCTCAATCAGGTTCAGTGAGATCAAGGACTGACTAAACACCAGCCTAAGAATGTAAAAACAGGTTTGGATGTGAGGAACCATCAGAAAATGCAGCAAAGCTGATCAAATATACTGCTTATACAGTATATTCTCTTTCAGAACCTTTTGAAAGTTTTTACACCCGTTGAGGCAAACAAACAGAAAGTGGCACATATGTGAGAAGTGGAAGGGAAAGGATGTCAAGTTTGAAATGAAAATCTGCAGAGTGATAATTGTGTTTAACCACCTTTACTAAGACGACCTTAAATAAAATCCAATGTCACCGCTGGTCTTCTAAAGTCATCTGATTTTAATTTGTACAACAAATTCTGTAAACAACGCATCATCTTCGATATAATTACAGTTTTTTTTAATCAGATCTATAAAATCTCACTTTGAAGTTTTAGTCTGGTACATGAAGAAATATGTAAAAGTTCAAGTTTTAAAACGATATGGTGTGACAAAAGAATCGTACACTTTGTCATCCAGGTTTTCGGCCATTCGGAGGATTTCAAACAAGAGCACCATTTTCCCAGAATGCTCCATGATTCTGGCGTCACTTTCAGACAGCCGATGCCTGTACCAGGCTTCAAAGGGACTCTGACACCTCGAGCTGCTGGATGATTTCTCACCTACAAAGAACAGAAAAGAGAAGAAACTCTGGTTGAAACTTTTCTAAGTTTTAGCATCAAGGTACAGCGACATGCTGCTGTAATACCTTCCACCACTCGGACAGTTTGGGGTCTGTCAGTAGACATGGTACTCTGTCCATTGACATTTTGTTCATTTCCTTCGTTCTGTTTCAATCCACTGTTTCAGCAAGAAAAAAAAAAGATGCAGATAAAAACACATTACAGGATGAAGAAAAGCTTTCTGATCATCATCGGTGAAGAAAAACTGTGAAAGCATTCAAAAAACAATTTACCTCTCCGCCACAATCGTCTCTACATTGATCATCTGAAGCTGATTCCTCTTATAAAAAGTCTTCTGTAGTCAAATGGAGAACATGAGTTAAACAAGGTCAAACGAGTGAGGTGTTGATTCAGTGTGGTTACTCTACCCTCCTGCTTTCTTTGCCGAGATCGCTGAGGTGAAGACACCATGGATGAGTCCAGATTCGGCTAAGGACCTGAAAATCCTTGAACAGGTTGGCGCCAGTTTTCAGGGGTTTTTGCCCAGTTGCTGAGCCCTCACCTGGAAATAAAAACATAAAAACATTTTCTATTAATGTGATTCTGGATAAAACGCCTACATCTGGAAATAATTTACAGCGTTGTGTGTTTACAATATGTTTAAAAAACATAAATTACAAAAGTGCATTTTTCAGGTAGGGTTTGATTCATTGGTGTTTATGCAGCGTTAAACATGTCCTTACTTGCAACATGGTCGAGGTAGTAGCGATACAGCTTATACTGAAGTGGAGAGATCCTCACCAGCAGCACATACTCAAGTTTTGGAGGCAGAAACTGAGTTAGCTCTGAGTAATCTCTTCTCTAGAAAGCAGAAAATTGACTCAACTTTCAGAAAGCAAAAACGTAGCATACAACAACCACCCAGCATGTTGCTGTTGTTCTCCGTACCTGCACGCATCCAGCCAAAACCGCATGGAGAACATGAGCGCGCTTCTTCATGATCCGCACGTCTCTTGGGGTGGAGTCGGCACACTGGCCGTTCTGGATGGGGTTGATGAAGCGGTTTCTGAACTCACTCAGGGAGCCCAGGAGGTTCTTCTTGATGAAATTTACCATGCAGTGGTCTGCAAAGGCACAACAGGTCAGAAGAGTGTCAATTAAAGCTTCTAAAAAGTAACTTAACAATAAAACCTCATAAGCAGCGTGTGTTAGCCGTGCTAGCATTATTTTATTTGAGGACCTACACTCAACGAGGTTGTTTTGAAGCGGTGTACCCGTCAGCACCAATCTCCTCTGGGTCTTGATGCCGTTCATGGCTTTAGAGATGCGTGACGATTCATTACGAAGAATGTGACCCTCGTCACAAATCACAAAGTCCGGACCTGAAAAGAAAACGACAATTAATGAGGAAATGACTGAGAAATAAAGCCAGAGAGCACTACATAATGGCCATTCCTCTAGAGTACCTGGATCTACTAATGCGCTCTTCAGCTCCTTGTTGCACTCCTCGTTGGTGGCGTTAGAGTTCTGGGACAGGTTGCGGTACATCTCATACCCTATTATCATGACCCCTCCGTCTCTCTGCCACGTCTGCACAGCTCTAAGACGTTCCGGAAGATGCTTCACAGTAGCCATCTCTGAAACCTGGAACAAAAAAGTTTGTTTGTATCATCCCAACATATGGACCGACGGTCATTTATCTGTCATACCTTAACTCTATCTTCTCCAAGGCTGTGCTGCCATCTCTTGAACTCGCTGACCCAGTTGAGGAGGGTATTAAGTGGACAAACCACCAAGGCTGTTCTGAACTTCAGGTTTGATGACAGCAGCACTGTGTGAAGGAAGGCCACCACCTGGAAGAGAGATTGAAGATGCCAGTGAAAGTAGTTCAGGAAGAGTGCTGGAGTCTTTTTTTGCAAACGGCAACATTATGAGTTTAATATGTTTGGTTCCCTTCAACAATGAAAGGTCTAAAAATGTAATTCCTGAGTCCTGAAGGCATATATGTTCCTCACCTGCAGAGTCTTTCCCAAACCCATGCAGTGCGCCAGGATACAGCCTGATCCGGGGGAAGAGTTGGCCTTCTTCACAGACTCACAGCAACTGTCCCAAATAAACTGGACACCTAGAAGAGCATAACACCGATGTTGTAGGAAACTTTTCACTCGTGTTTTGTGACAATCCTACAAAATGTAGAGGCGCGACCGCAATCGATTAGAACATGAGTGTGAAATTCCTCATGTTCCTCTAGGGCCAGAGTCCTGCAAGTTTTAGATGTGTTTTAAATAAATCAATGGCTGCAACTGACAATTACTTCAGTAATCGATTAATCTAGCCATTGTTCTGACAATTGATTAATCAAATTTAAAAAAATTACTCTTTCTACTGATTTTTTTTAGACTTTTTCATACAATATTAGAAATACATTAAAAGGTTTTAAAAAATCAATTCCCTTTTAAAAAAAGAAAATAAACATTTTATTGCCTACAATGCAATAATATATTCATTCAGTAAAACTGAACTGAGTGAAGCTAAAACTGTGTCACAGTTTTAGCTTCACTCAGTTCAGTTCAGGCCAAGACATATTTACAGACAAAGGTATCTTTATCTTGATTTGTTTTTTGTACAGCTACAAATGGCCTTTTGAGTCTATACACTCCAGTTTACGATTAACTATTAAAACTGGTTGATGATTGTTTCAATAATTGATTACTCTGATTAATCCAATTAATCCAATGAGTAATTTCAGCTCTAAAAGCTGCAGGACACCAGCCCTTTGCAGTTTGGGAACCATGAGTAACAATGTCACCAAAATGTTTATTTCAGTAATTCAATTAAAATAGTAAACTCAGATCTATAGACTCTAGAAGAACCGACTCTTGAAGAACCGACTGACCGGTAATCATTTGAATTAGGAGAGCAGAAAGCTAATATACTTATCTTTTTCAAGTGAAAAACTGAAATAAAATTATAATTCATTAACTCAGGTGCACTTGCAGCTAAAATCAGTCAAATACAGTGTGAATATGAGCACAAGCTAACCGTCCACTTGGTGAGGCTTCAGGTTCGTAACCAGGTTCCTGTGCACCTGAACAAGCGGCATCTTGGTCTCTTCATCCTGGTCCAGGACCAGCTTGGTTGTGACGGGACATTCCACTTGAGACAACTCATCTGGGATTACAGTTATCTGGTAAGCAATGACAAACAATCAGCAGATTTCTTAAGAATAAGAAAAAACACAGCCAAATCTACGTGAAGCCTGCATTTGTCAACAGTCAAAGATGTAACTAGCAAGTTTAACTTTCAAATTAAAGTTTATAGGAATAATGGTTGTACCTCTCTCCAGTCCTCCATCTGTTGCGATCTATCCGCCAAACGCCGACGTCTCTCCTCTTCCTCTCTGAGGGCCTCTTGAGTCTCAGCACGGAGATTCTCGTCGTCGATAATTTTGCGGATCTTTTTGCGTCCTTTTGGGGTGCCTTTACTTTCGCTGTTCTCCTCATTTACATCCTCCTCGTCACTCTGCTCAAGTTTCCCCAAAACCCCCACAAAGTAAAATAAAATACCTCATTTTCCTCAACCCAAAGATAAAATCTGGAGATAAAGGCGTCAGATATGTGAAGTAAAAAAGAAGTGATGCTGCTACCTTCTCAATACTGGAGTCAGACAATAAAATGCAGGGCACTTGCTTGTTCAGTTCAATACAAGTTGCTTCCTTTTCTCGTTTGCTTGATCTGGTGCAAGAAGAGAAAATAATTTGAGATTTCTCTATGTATACCAATTTATCTACAATTAGAAGTAATAAAAATACTACTACTAATGTCTTTTTTTACTCTTTGATGTGCAATTTTATTTTTATAAATTTTTTAGCTGCACTGATTTAAATGCGGCAGGACAATGATCCCAAACAAACAGTTTAGAGCTACAAAGTGTGAGTATGTAAACATTTGAACCTGTTTGAGAAATTCAAAATAAAATTAAAATGTATATTTTAATTTCTAATATTTTATTTTATTTAAAATATAAACATTTTATTTTTAATATAAAATTAAAATTTATATTGAATTAAAAGTTTATGAAATCCCTCCAACCTGAAAAGTAACAGTTCAAATGTGTCTTTAACATGATTTCCATCGTGTGTTTACATGAACTTATTTCCGGCAACACAGGAGCAACAATGTTGAAACTGTTTGGTTTTTTATCCTTCATTTGTGAGGATTTTACTACCAAAAACAACGGTAAAAATGAAATCTACCTCTCGATCTCATCTTCAGCAGCCTCATCCTCGGACTCACTTAGCTCCTCGCTCATCTCCGTCTCTTCACTACCTTCACTACAAGTCTCACTACCAGCTTGACAAGACATAAAAACTAAACATTAGAGCAGCGTTTTTACATTCCTCCTCCACCTATATTGGTGTAATTTGTGCGCTTGCTTACAAAACAGACGTTTCCTCCTGGTTCTTCTTTTGCTCTTCTGCATCCCTACTTCACCCTCAGGTTCTGTCTTGTCACTGGAAGCTCCCTCATCTAATGTGAGTTTGTGGCGAAGAAGATGGTGCCTGGACTTTGGCTCATCAAGCATGCTGTCTGATGTCTCTGAAACCAGGTCTTCTCCTGCACAGAAATATATTCTACCATCATATCTACCTGACAAACAGGTAGGAATCCAGGTGGATACTTTACGCTTGGTGCTGAATCAGCACTAAAACCTGGATTTGCTTCTTCTTACAAAAAGCCAAAAGACTTACTGCGAGTATTTGCTGCATTATCATCCTCATTGCCTTGACTAGGTTCCCCGTCGCCATCTGATTCAGACTGATCCTCCTGAGTTTCCCCTTCGGAAGAAATGTCCCCATCCGAAGAGAGGTTGGCTTTAATTTGGGCCAATAGCAATTGCTTAGCGATTCTTTTAAAAGTAGAACACAAGGAAAAAGGCACCTGTAGTTTACTTTACAATTACTTAAATAATTTTAACAGATTTAATATATAATCAGACATAAATAGCAACAACAAAGGAGGGAAATGTGGATGAAATCTCTATAAAAATGTCTGCTACTTTGCTGATGGCTGTCCCTGCACTGCTTTAACGTAAAAAGTAAAAATGATGTGAACAAACTAACTGAAGTCATTATTTTTATAGAAATTTCAGCTGATGTTCCAACTTAAACTTTTACAAAGTTAGAAACATAAGAAATAGAAAGAGGCAGAGGCATTTTTAAAGTAAATATTTATTACAGCAATTAATGTTCACAGACAAAATAAAAACGAAAAAAAAACTCTTTGCATTTTTTTTTTGTTTTAAGCAAAACAAGGGATCACAAGTCTTTTTTTCATGCTTGCAACAGTTTTTTTTCCCCCAAGTGAAAAGTCACAATGATTTCAAACGTAGCCCAATTTACTCTCAACCTTTTCAAAAATACTGATCAGCAATGTTCAGCTCTGAACAAAGGGGTCGAAAACTTAAATTCATAAAGAAAAAAGTGTTCCATAATTTTATTTTTTTTTTTTTTAAAGGCACAAAACTGCATAACTGAGAAGTCTCTTTAAAAAAAATTTACGTAGAATAAAAAGTTACCTTGCTGGCTTTTTCAATCGCTGATGGAAAGTAAAAACAAAACAAAAAGAGGAAATGATCCCAAAAAGTAATAAAAAATAAATAAGGCCGGTTTACAAATGTAAAAAGCGTTTGGTTTCAATACTACATGGTGTTAGGAAGGATCAAAAGTATGTACAGCTACAAGGAATATATACATGAGCTCCTGTAACGACTAGTAGCAGTAAATACCAGAAGTCCGTACTTCATGAGATGGACTTTGAGTTTATCGTGCCAAAGTTCTCAGACAGGTCAGACCCAGATCTGAAGATGGGGTTTAAATGCTGGCCACACCCAGTTTTTTTCACAAGTGTCATAAGATGATTAGATCTGAATATGTTAACATAAAAAAAAAAAATACAGTACAGTAGTTACAGCAGAGGTAAAAGACGAGCACCTTCAGTCTTGATTTAACTTAGAAAAAAAGACAATCTAAATAGCAAACACTTGTGAGGATCACTAACACTCATGGGTTGCCCGGGACAACCGCATTCGTTTCTACAATATCCTTTTTTAAGTTTAAGCAAAATCCACAAACAATATGAAGTTTACATTTCTGCTGACCATTTTCATCTACATGTACTAGCACTACCACTACAGCTAAAACAGAGGGATGACAGACAGATAGATAGAGGCCTAAAATCCCAGATTAAGCGACAGTTTCCTAACAGCATTGTTTTCACTGCTGTGCTGTCAGAAAATCCAACCTGGAAAAACACGAGAAACAAACATGGACGTCGTTAAAGGGATTGTGGAAGTTTAGGTTGCTTTACATTTTAAAAGTCGTGTTTCACAGCCCACTCTCAATTCCCAGTATATACAAAGTTGCCAGTAATTTCTGAAAGGACTGACCTGGAAGAAAAAGTCTTCACCTGCGTAACTGCAGTTAAAACGATTGGTTTTCCAGTTAAGCAGAATTTGGATTGGTTTTTAATGGTCAGCAGAAATGTATACTCTGTGTATAGAAAGTGGTTGCAAAACATGAAAAATACCAGTTCAGGAAAGAGTCAGGAAATCCTGCTTTGGACAAGAGTCGACCAAAAATTTAATATGAATGAAATATGAATAAATTATGTATATAAATAAAAGATGGATTGTGCCATCTAGATTCCATTTCTCTATGTAAAGAACTCCATAAAGACGCTTTTTGTTTTACTTTGGTAAGAAATTGTATATCATAAATAACTAATTAATTGTAACAAAAAGTTATGCATAACCCTTATTAGAAAAACTTTGCAGAGTAACAACATGAGCTTGTATTTAATGCAATTGTGTGGGTGCTATTGTTGACCAATAATCATAGTTTATAAAATGTTTTCAGTCTTGTTGCTTCATTGATATGACTTTATATTGCATAGACACTTCATTTAAAATTCATATATTCATTTAGAGTAAGTTTCTTCATAACAGTATTATAAACTATTTCACAGGTTCTCAATTAAATTAATATTAAGATAAAAAAAGAAGGGTGAGGTGTATAAATGTATGGGAAGAAGGATTTTGCCACACAGACTAAACTACTTATTGCCAACATTCCTACTGCAACACAATCCTCAGAACGATTTATCTAGTCCTGACAGGTCAAAGTTTTCTTAGAGAAGAGACTAAAGGCAAACAAGAGATGTGAAGCAGTATATGTATGAACTTGTAATAAAAAATTTAACTTTTGATTTTGTATTTTCTTCGTTTTGCATGTAACAGTTAATCACTAGGTAAAAGAAAACAGTGTGTGTCTGGAAGGTATCAACAAAGTGTGGTAACATGGAGCTTTACTCCAAGCGTTGGTATGTGAAGGTCATGTTGGAGAGTGGGAGTGGGATGTGTGGGTTAAAAAAACAAAGTAGAAATTTTGTGTCCGCCTGCAAGCAGCCACGGCTCTGAGGAACATTGCTTACAATATTGTTCTCTGTGTTGTAACATGATGTAATAAAACTCTCGAGACAAAAAATTCAGTTCTGATCGTCTTATTTAACAGAAAACTGCACAAGAAACTGCTGAACCTGCTTCATATGCAACACTATGAAAAGAAAGGCAAAACTTTCTTGCAGTGCAGCATCTTTGTAAAGCGAACAGCATCTTCAACATTCTCAAATGTTTGCTATTTTCAAGCTTATATTTAGAAATGGAAAAAGCAGACACAAAGTTGGAGGTTATAACCGAAAACATTGGGTTGAAGGGACCAAAGATTTTCTATCTAATGTCGTTGTGTTAATAGAACGTAGTGAAAGTTTCTGGTATTCACTATTAGCATTTCTGCTTCTGAGCAAGGTCTCTATTTAAGTGTGCTTAAATGCGTAAAATGGAAAAGTAATACACCGTCATGGGTTTGTGCTACCAAGAGTAGTTTGCTTTGAAATAAATAGCAAATCTCACTGTGCTGCAACTTGCAGCTCGAACGTGTCATTCACACTCCTACTAGAGAAGCTGAGAATGTGGAAAATAGTGAATTATCATGAGAAAACAAATAGTTGTTAGTTCCTAGAACATTTTTCTTGTAGGAAGGAAATATAAGCTCTGATAATGATAATCCTTGAGATTCTTACTTTGAAGAGACAAAGGAAGTAGTTCTCAAGTTGTCCTTTTGTGCTGACAGAGCTAATAAAGCTAGCATGTCAGACTAGCTAAAAAGAAAGCACAGAAAAAGCTCCCACTTTTTAAATTGTTCATCAGGCGGCATTTTGGATTGACAGTCGATAAAGACATGGCGACAGAGTGACTGAGAAGAATAGAATGATTTGCTAACACTGAGAAAAAGGTGACTGGCTTTAGGTCACCTACTAAACTGATGTTGGCATCTGCTAAAGGGTTGTTTCACAGTTTTAAATGAGTCATGACTGCCTTTGATCACCTCTGCTTAAAAATACTAAAACTGAGACACTAAACTGCAATTGTTTTTGCTGTATGAACGCACTGCTAATTGTATGCATGTAAATTTTGTTGTGCTCTCCCCTTTTAAGTGTTTTAGCACTTTCAGACTAATATAAAAAAGAAATTGTGGTTGATGTTTTGCCTGATGAAATAAAGGTTTAACTAACATGAACCCAAATGTGTATTACCTCGCCTTCAGAGCTGATGTATCATTACGCCTATTATGTTGTATTGTGACCAACAGCACACAAGCTGCATAAACACACTGAGTGTCAGTATTATCAAGTCAAATTGAAATTATTATTCACGGTGGTCAAGAAAAAATACGCCGTTGGGTTAAATGATGAAAGCATTTCACAGTTAAATCAGGACTATTACTCAGGAAGTAAAACCAACAACGGTTGTATGATTTGTTCCTTACAATGCTTATAAAACTCAAAACCAGTAATCATCAGTTGTTGATGCATGTTTGGTAAGAGTCAGGCTAATTCTTTAGCAAACTTGTCCAAGATTGTTGTATGAAAAAGGTCCTTTTTAGCAAATTACAAACAATTACTGTTAACATGGGGATTAATGCATCAGTGTCAATTTCAACTATGTTGGCCTATTGTAACATAATGATTATGAGGTGAGAAAGTAAAAGATGTATATATGGTGAAAACAATCAAACTTTAGAAAACAACATGTATCAAAAATTGAATGAAATCAGTCAAATTAATTTTGAAATGGATATTGTATGAGCTTCTCAAAACTTAATTCACATCAGAATCATGACACAATTAAGGCCCAGGTGAAGTATAAAGTTTTCAACAGACCTGCAACTACACCTGACTTTCTCCAATTCTCCAAAATAAAACTTAATCTGCATTTTCAAGTATTTTCTAAATATATTAAATTCAATTTGCATTCTGTTGTAATAAAAGATATATCACATTTTTGCATGTAGGTTTCAAACTTTATACTTAATCTGTAAATAAAATTCAATTTGCTTTAGGTACTGTCACTGGTGGATAAAACATATGCACATTGTGAACAGATTCAATGATATTTTACTTAAATCAAATCACAACAAATGAAAACAAATCTGTGCTTCATAAACAGACAAGTTGGCAAAGCTAAAAAAAAAAAAAAAATCACTTGTTTGAATTTATGCTCCTGCAAGTTAAGGTCCACTACTGGACTTATCCAAGCATACATCAAAGAGAGAGAAATAGTATATTGTAAATAATGTATTTAACTTTTGTAATTAGATTATTTATTATAAAGGCAATTTAAGACAGAGACAATCTAGATAAAAAGTCACAAAGTTGATGTATCTGTAGAAGTTCTTCTGCTAAAATGTGTATTTGACTGTAGGAGCCCTGCAGCTACGTTTTGGCCGTGTCTGAAAAGACCGTAACTCAGTTCTAATGACTTTGATGTTTCCAGATTTGGCGCGGAAACCAGGATTTGGAGTTGCATCCTTTCTTTTACAGTTATACTCTCTTACAAACTCAACTTCCGGGCTTTTAGAACCGTACCTATTTTCAGGATCTTCATCATCTTCTGCTGCCCATGAGGGCCCAGACTGCTCTTCATCTCCTTGGGGGAAAAGAAGAAAATATAATTTTGCAGATTAAGTCTGTTATTACCCAGAACAAGGTATTCGTTACCTCGAAAAACTGACACAGGACACAAGGTTATGTTCATAGTGAAATACAGAAACTCCTTTATTTACAAACCACTAAGTCAATAGTTTGTCTTTCAAAGCAATTGCAACAAACTTGCTGTAAGTTTTATGGAATATGTTTTACAAGCTTTAGACATATAAAGAATGAAAGTTGTTTATCTTTCTTTGTAAAACATCTCGAGGCGAGTCAGATTTATTCACGGAGACCCTCTACACATCAATTATCAAGTCTTTCCACAAAACCCCAATTAGATTTATGTTTGGATTTTGACAATTCCCTTCTAACACATGAATATGCTTAGAAGTAAACACCAGTCTGTTGTAGCCTTGACTGTGTGCTTTAAATAGTTTTCTTGTACTGCCACCACAAATGTTGTTCAAGGCAAGACGCAGTGTTGGGATGCAGCCAAACAATGTTTTGTTTGTAGGTCAGAAATGTATTTTTCAGTCTCATCTGACCAGAGTACCTTCATATTCCACATGTGCACCTTACTTTCTCTTGTATGGCTAACATAAATGGCTTGTGGCATTTAGGTTTCTTATGCCATTCTTTTAACTCCGGCTTTTGTTCTTACCACATTTGCAGAGTCCACAACTAATATTTGTCTTTCTATTCAATCTCGCCCAATGTGCTAAAGATCTCTGCAGCTCATCCAGAGTTATCACATGCGTCTTTATTGCCTCTTTGTCAAGTTTATCTTTATGGTCTAATTTTATACCGTTTTATAAATGTTACGTACGTCTCTTTTCTTTTAGATTACCGGTACACAAATAGTCTTGTAATAAGATTGGTCAACAGGCCTCACACAGACAAACTCTTCAGTGTCATAAAACAGCAGGGGATGAATCCTTAATGCGATGAGATGCCAGAGGTGACTAACCATTGTGTTACTTTCCCGTATCAAAGGTCTTCTCTTTAACATCAAACACACAAACAAATTTTCTTAAGAAAAGACAAATGGCAAGACCATCTGTGTTGTGCTCCACAAAATGTTTGGTGCATAACAAACCTAACCTTCACATTTATACTTGAATAAATTTGTTACTTCTTCTCATCTAGATACTTGTAAAAGTATCTTTTAATATAACAATAGCACATTTCAGCAACAAGGCAGTTCAAACGCGCTTCACATGGAGAAAAAAAAACTACATAACCAAAAACATTACAGTGGCATAATAAGAAGGATTAATGAAACATTGTAATAGGTTTTAGCTATAAACCATTAAAGGCAATTCTAGGGGGGGGGGGCACCTTGCACCTTCGCCCACATCAGAAACCGCCAGTGCATGAACGAGTTTCTGAAGATTTTATCTCAAATTTCTTTTTTTCATTTCTGTCCTAAGTTTGGTAAATCCAACTTGCAACTTACCTTTCACGATTAATATTCCTCTACAGTAGGGGTGTCCAAAGTCGGTCCTCGAGGGCCGGCATCCTGCATGTTTTAGTTCTCTGCCTGGTTTAACGCTGGATCAAATGATGGCTCGTTAGAAGGCCTAAGAACACTGACATGCTGAAAATGTTGTTGGTACCACCAACAGGGAGAGAACTAAAACATGCAGGATGCTGGCCCTCCAGGACCAACTTTAGGCACCCCTGCTCTACAGTAATATTTAAATTAGAAATGAGTTTACTATTCATAATTAGGCCTGTCACGATAACAAATTTTGCTGAGCGATTAATTGTCTCAAAAATTATTGCAATAAATGATAATATTGTTGAAGACCATTTTAAACTGATATAATAGTAATAACATAATAATGCAAGAGATATCCTGCCAAAAATAAATACACTTTACTTTCAAAAGAACACTTAACACTGGCACTGGTAAACAAAATAAACAAAACAACCAAAAACTAAAATAAAATGGACTCTCAGTCTCCGTTAACAAAAAATGAATTTGAATAAAAACTAAACATATGACGCGTTTTTCGTCCAGAGTCATCAATAGAAAGAGAAAAAGCCGATAAATTAAAATGAGGCCGATAACTTTCATTTATCATGCCATTAATTGACTTATCGTTTATTGCGACGGGCCTATTCATAATAAAGAATATAAGTTCAGTAAGAAAAGGTAATAGCAGACAGGTTAGAAAAACTCACCTGAGGATTGTTGGAATGCTGCTACTCCGAGTGATGTAACATTTTCTGTGATCGGTTTCATCTTCTGATCACTTACGTCGCTGCCAGAGTCATCTTCTTGTTCATCATCGCTCAACGAGGATGACGAATCAGTCACATCCTGATGGCGTTTCCCTTTAGACTCGCTAGCTTGCATTCTCTTCTGCTTTCTCACCACACCTTCCTCTTCTCTTCTCATGAGATGAGGCTTCCCGATCGACCTCACCGTATTTAAGTGTTGTATTTCCTTCTGAGAGTCTTGATCATCACTTGAGAAATCTGTCCCACTTTCCTGTCGAGCTTTAACTACTCTGCTGCCCGATTCCGATTCAGATGAGCGGTCCAGCATCTTGCGTTTTCGCCGCAGCTTCTCCGGCGACATCGGACTGTTCTTGGTGAGCCAAAACAGGCATTTCTTGGCTACCTTGTCCGGAGGTGCTTGGTTTCTATCTTCGTCACTCTGAGGTTCGTCTGAGCTGTGCGTCATCGCTGCCCGCTCAAGAAGGGCGGCAGGTACTTCATCTGAATCTGAATCATCTCTTGACCGGCTCAAATTTTGCTCATCATTGCCCGTGGCAGGCACTGTGTCAGGGGTCTCCTCAGGTTCAGAGTCACTCTCGCTGTCTACACCTGAAAGGGATGGTTTGATCGTGATGTCACTTTGCCTCCGCAACGGAGTCGTCTTCAAACGAGGGGATCGTCTGTTGCCTTGTTTCTCCTTCAGCAAGATAGGTGTACTAGCCGTGTCAATGCTCATCTGTCTCTCATCTTTAGGACTTCCAACAACCTGTTCTTCCGATGCATCCTTTTCCTTAGATTTATTTTCCTCCTCAGGGAAGTTTTCGTCCAACTTTGGGACATCGGCTGATTCTTTCTGCTCCATAGGTACAGGTGTAAGTTGTACAATTAGCTTTTTAGACATGTCAACCTCACTTGAAGATGACGTCAGGCCGATGTTTTCAGAATTTGAATCTAGTTCCTTCTCAGAACAGTCATTTGTGAGGTCAATGTATCCTTTGGAGTCAGCGTCATTGTCTTCAAAGTGCTCAGATGCCAGTTTCTGCAAGTTACTTAAGCATCTTTTATCAGACATGTCCAGCTCAATGTCTGAATTTCTCATAAGACGTTTGCAGTCACTTCTGAGGATATTTTCCCAATTGCTCCCGACATCCAGGTCCCTAAATTCCTCCTTAAGGCTGTCTTCCAGTGCAGTGAGAGACTTTCGCAGGCCTTTCACTACAGCTAAAAAGGAGTTCAAATACACAGCACGAACACTGGGCGTAGGCTTGTTTGTTGTTACCGTCTCAATGAAACTGATGAATGTTTGGTTTAAGGCGTTTGTTGAGTCTACCAGATGTTTTGCCTTTTTAGTAACATCCTTAGAAACTTGCAGATTGTTGTAGTTAAAGATCACATTTCCGTCCATGCCACTGTGGTCCCATTTATCCAAAGGAATGTTTTGAGCCGAGCGTTGTGACAGTATGCGGTACAGTTCAGACTTCTCCGGCTCCGCTCGGTTCCTCCTCCGTTGATGAGGCCACAGGGGCTCCACATTTTCCAGGACGGTGTCGCAGGCCATCACCAGGTCAAAAAGCGGCTCTGGGCTGCACACGTAGCAATACCATTTGCTCTCCAAGATGCTGGAGAGCTCCTTCCTGCCCAAATTTCTAAGAATGCATTTCTTGCAGAAAGCATTACTACAGTAGTCACAGCAGATCAAGTTGCCTCCTTCAGCACACCACCTACATGGAAAACACAGCGAACGAGGTAAACAGCTTATTGTGTTATATCCTGGATATTTCTATTGAAATAGTGTACTACATACAAGAAATCTCACCTGCACTGCTCATCCATGCCATCTCTATCCTTACTTATATCGTCACTGGAGTAATAATTGTAGCATGACTAATGAAACAAAACAAATTGTTAGTTTGAGCATGTCATCAAAATCTACCAGTTGTTTGGAAACTTAGACATTTATGACTTCCATATTTAAATCTTCAAAGGGTTACATATTTTATATAGGTCAAAGTTTCTCAGTACTGTACCACAAGAAAAAAAACTCTGTGGTCTTCCATTGTTGTTTATACAGCCAAACTTTACCGACATAAAATAGCGTACAGACACCTCCATCTCTTAATCTACAGCTACATAAATATACTTTCTGCCCAACCTCAATATACCAAAGCATAAGTACTGACTATGAGACTGATGATGTTCCAAGTTAAAGAACGTAAGAAGTCTTTGCTTTATGGGGGTAGAACAAAAGCTCAAATCACTGGTAGATTTAAGGCAAGTTTGTTTGTGTAGCACAGTTTATTTGCAAGGTAATGCAAAATATATAATCCAGAGTGCTATACAGAAAAATAAAGCCTAAATAGTTTCTTCTTGATGTAACTGTGGCAAAGTTTTGCTCAATTTGAAGATTTATATGTAGGTTTAAGTTTGCAATGGTACACAGGTAAAGACCAGAAGGTTCTGTTGAACTGTGTAGGACATCAATGGAGAATTTCTGAGACAAACTCAACAACTCCATTACAATACAATCAAAAAGCTCTTTAACTACAGTGATTTTGTTCAGACACACTAGGCACAAAACTAGTTTCTCAGAAAATGTATATATTTTTTATGCAGTATGGATTTTTTAATAAATTGTTATATTCTAAGATAGACTGAAAGACTCTAAGACAGGGGTGTCCAAAGTCGGTCCTGGAGGGCCGCCATCCTGTGTGTTTTAGTTCTCTCCCTGGTTTAACGCACCTGGATCCAATGATGGCTCATTAGAGGCCTTAGGAGAACATTGACAAGCTGAGAAGGTTGTTACTACAACCAGGGAGAAAACAAAAACATGCAGGATGCTGGCCCTTGAGGACCGACTTTGGACACGCCTGCTCTAAGACGTATATTTTATTATTTCATATTTTACTATGAAAGCAGGTTAATTACGGTTTGTCTGTCAACACTATAAATCAAATTAACCTGAGTAAAATTCAGTGAATGCAAGTAATTCAGAGTCAGTCTGAAAATTTTATCCAAAATTTGTTCCAGAGCTTGTTATAAAGAAAGAAACAGAAAAGGAGCAAAGTGGGAATGTTTTATATTAACAATAATAACCTTACTCCAGGAAATCAAAATATTCTGATAATCACTCCATCATCATCATAAAATAAAAAACACAACATGCTATTAAGCATGTTTACCAATGATGCTAACCAGCTGACAATAATGATTCAATTATTCATAATCTTTTTTTGCTTTGATTATTTTCTTGTTCTTAGGTGCCAGGACTCAGACTTACCTTGCAAATAAGCACTTTCAGAACCGGATGTTGATAAAGGAAATCTCTCCGGAAGTGGTTAACTTGTCGACCACACGCAGTACAACACACAATTCCCACATGTTGCCCTCCTGGGAAACGACAACTCTATCATTAGCGACAACGCTATTATATAAATCAATTGTTGGATCATTAATCTACTTGAAAACACGACTGAATAGCAACGTAAGAGTGAGATCTTTTAAAACAAACTGACAAAAAATTGTTTTTATACATAAAGTGAAATGAAAAATCCACTTTCCAACAACAAAATGAATTCTTGTATAAGACCACAAAACATTGCTCTTTTAATTTAATCAAATCTAAGGTCACGAATGGGTTGTTAACAACATTACCTCTATTGCTCATAAAAATAAGAAGAATTTAATTTCTGTAGAGGCTAACCTGCACGTTTCCTTGAAAACTCTTTCCGAAGTACCCCTGGCTTGCGACTACGAAATTCTGGACCTCTGAATTCATCTCTTCCGTTGTCCACTGGCTCAGGTCTCACCAGAACTGTACCTGTCAAAGCAAGAGGTTAATCCAACAACAAAGCAGAAGAGGGTTAGCAGGGAAAAACTGCAACACCTACCTTTAGGCAATCTAGTGACGTCAAGGTGACCATTTGAGCTGACGGGCATCTCAAAGTCTTCACTTGCATTTGATTCGCCAGATTCATCCAGTCCAGAGTGCTTTACAACTACTGAAGGTTTTCTAAAATATCATTAGAAGTAAAAAATACTAATTACAAAACTTTCCAACAATTATAACACATCAGAAATCCAACAAATTGTAATAGAAAAAAGGAAAAACAACAATTACCATGGTCAAAATTTAAATATTTTCAATACTAGCAGAATTTTTCCATTTGAGTGGTAAATATAAACATTTTACATTAACTTTTCTGGTAGAAATGCAACATTAAACTCACCTTTTCGAATATCTAGTGTCCAAACCAGCCTGCAAAATAAGTGATTGTAGGTTTAGTCTCAGGGAATTTCTATTTTTTTAAGCTATAAACAAGTTGCATGTTTAAGTTTACAAAAATGCAGCAGAATTAAAAAACTAAATGCTATAGTTGAAATATGTAAAAACAAGGTGTTTTTATTAGCTATTCCAAGATTAGACAACATGTAGATTGTAGATACATATGCTGGTCTTTAAATTATTTTGCTGTAGGTATAGGTAAGGTAGAAAATTAAGCTACTTAAGCTTCAGATATTTGTGACAATAATTTTTATTTTTACAAATTTCAAAATATTTCCCAAATTAGAAAAACTTACCTTATGTTACATTATACTAATTTGATTTAAAAACATGAAGTAGTGAAGCAGTGCTGTTTAACAGTAATGTCTTCATTTAATAATATGAGTTCAAGGAACAATATGTGAAAACATTAAAAAAATAGACACTGCAAAGCTAAAAATCCTAATTTCACTGGACTGTTTTTGGAATTTGCAAATGTCACCAATTGAAGTTTATAGTTTTCAATCACATGACCAGTCAAGAATAATGATTTTGTTAGGATTATTGGTTTTTCCACAGTGTTCAACACATTAACTATCCGAAGCATATTTACCTCTGTAACATTATCCACTCTTGAGTTCTCCACAGAAAACTGTTTGTTTATCTGACCTGTAAACAGAAAATTAATAATGTTTTTAAAAATATTATTACAAAGTTTCCAGTGCTTTTGATTGATGTACCATGATAATCCTCTGATGTTGGAATGCCATATCTGTCCTCAATGCTGGAATGAGCCAAATATTCATGAAGCTTGTCGACCAATAAATTCAGCTTGTTGCTAGAGGTTCCTCTGAAAAGTGGAAAATAGCACATTTAACGTAAAATCTGGTTAAGGTTAACATTTTTTCTGTTTTAAATGCCAGGTATTGCAAGAGATTTATTATCTACAGCACTATGAATTGTAACTCAATTGATACTGATATATTTTTGCTTTTTTTCCCCCTTTAGAATATTGAGAGTCAATGTTTTAAAATCTTTCATCATCAGCAAGCAAATAATGAATGAAACCTAACAGCCTTACTCCACTTTAAAGGATGCTTCAGAGAGAATTGAGGGACAACATTTTTTCCTCTTGCAGCAAACTATGCATGGCTTATAACTGCATATTTAGACAAAAGGAATGCAAACAGACTTCAATCTAATGTTTTTGAGTGGTGGCCAACCACGCACCAGTAAAGAAGGGATCAGTAGGCAACAAAGACTGCAGCTGAGCATCAACAAAGCACTTTTTCTCATAACTCACAGCTACATATATTTATGCATTCAAACTTTGCTTTAACATAGTATTTACAACAATGGTTCAATCAATCTTTGGCCTTTTCTAGCCAATATTGTTCTTTTCTTTGTGGTCTGACCTGCTGATTCAGATTTTTGAAAAACTGCATTTCCCCTCCCAGCAAATCATGATATAATAAAGAGAAAAAATACATATTTTTTGATACTGTAGCAGTTTTTAATCCAAAAGAAAGGGAAGTTTCAAATCAGATGTGAGCATCTACACAACAAGAATCCATACATGCGGTTTCATACATTGTTAGCATGCAAAGTGTAATTTCCTGACACTGCAATGTAATAATTACAAAATTACAAAACAATTGGTCAGACAAAACTGACACTACTGAGGTGAGGCATCAAAGGGGACACAAGGTGTTATGGAAGCAGGAGTCGGAAATTGATTTATTAAAAGTCATGTGAAATGTTGAGTCTGACACCATGTAGGCTTGTTATTCCTCTCAAAGTGTCATCTCTTTAAGAGTGCTTGAGGCCTAGACATGTACAATGTGCAGAATATATACTCATGAAGGCATACCAGTTCTAAATATTTCATTCAGCACAGTTCTTTGTGACCTCAATAATGAAATAACAATATATTTGCTACATATTGTGCACCCGTGTGGAAAACTAATCACAGTTTTCCACATAGGGGTACCATTCCGAGCTGAATGGTACATCTCTAGTAAAATAAACTATATTCACTCGAAGCAACCATGATGACACTCTACACTAACTACAACAGATCAGCAGGTCCAACCTATACTGGAAAAAAAAGTCAGCAACTCAAAGAAATGCTCTGAAAAGCGCAGAGAAGTCTAAATTTCCAGAATAATTTAGATAATAGGACACCTAAGTGAACACAAGCTATTTAGGACTTATTCATAACCATGGTCCATTGACCATGGTTGTTTTTATAAACTACCCTACAGTATGTTATTCAGGAGTTGTAATCACTGAACACCCATAAAACCAAGGCATCTCATAATCAAAATATCGAACAACACAGAGCTTAGCTCAGTCAAAGGAAAAATTAGATTATATAGAAGTGATTGTCGCCGAAACATACCGATATATATTTGTGACTAAATTTCTTCTCTATTAAAGGGAAGCTACAAACTGAGCTTAAATTATTTATTTTTGATTAATTTATGCTCCTCGTTAGCTTAGCTGTTAGCTAATTCCGCTAGCAGTGAGCTAAGCTACTTTACCGTTACACTTGCTAGCACCAAGTGACGCGCCCCATTTCAAACCTCAGTAATTACCTTAAAGCGGACATGTCGGAAAGCAGCAGAACAACAGAAGTCGCTCAAAAATTTCACATTGCTTTAGGGTTTATTTCACTAAATTTCCAAAGAAAAACTGTGGCGCTAATTAGCCCCCAGTGAGGAAGCAAAGGGGAAAAAACACATCTTGTTCTAGCACTTTTTATAAGATTGAAATATCGCCACCTTCCGTCGGGAGTAAGAATAACCTGATGCCTTCTCCATCTTCTTCTTCTTCTTCTACTGCTGCTGCTGCTGCTTCTTCTTCTTCTTCTTCGTCTTGAATTTTATTAGCGGTTGGCAACAAACGATACGTTTTCATTACTGCCACCTACTGATATGGAGTATGGCTCAAAATGTCATTATTTATACAAGCTTTATTATATTCTGCTAATTAAGATGTGAATACTTTTACTATATGAATTGTCCTGTAAAATATTTATTAAATTAAGTGTGTCTTCAAATTCCTCCTACATTAATCTCATTTATATCTCATATATTCTACAAACTAAAATAATATGCTCTGTTGTCTCATTTTCTCCACTATATTGACATTTTCCTGTTTTATGTTGCTGTATTCTGAGTAATAAGCTGTTAAATGCAGTATCTGCAAATCTTAATCTTTCTAATAGTATTTTCTCTCTTCTGTTTCTCCTCTCTGCTCTCATTTCTTTTTCTCTTTTGAATCTGATGATACCACCTTCCTTTGTCATTTTTATTCCATTCTTTCACTTAGCCCTCATTTTTTGTTTAATTATACTTTTTGATTTTGATTTTGATGCATAACGTGAAGAACATTACAAAAATTTTCTGACAGCTTCAGTTTTGATATTGTGTCTTCCATATATGTCTAAATATAATATCCATCCATTTTCTGTTCACCCTTGTCCCTAATGGGGTCGGGAGGGTTGCTGGTGCCAATCTCCAGCTACGTTCCAGGTGGGAGGCGGGATACACCCTGGACAGGTCGCCAGTCTGTCGCAGGGCAACACAGAGACATACAGGACAAACAACCATTCACACACATTCAATTAGATCAATCACTGGACTGTGGGAGGAAGCCGGAGTACCCGGAGAGAACCCACGCATGCACAGGGAGAACATGCAAACTCCATGCAGAAAGACCCCGGCCGGGAATCAAACCCAGGACCTTCTTGCTGCAAGGGAACAGTGCTACCAACTGCGCCACTGTGCAGCCCTAAATATAATATGATTTAAAAAATGATTGTATTATGATTTGTTTAAAAAAAAATGTATTTAAGAAAAACATAAAGATTAGCTTTGTCATTTGAGATATAGTTATTTCTAATATGAACTGTGAATGAGAAATACAAAAAATTAGCCTTTTAAATAGTTTTTTAACTGTAGGAGTTTTAGACAAATATGGTGCATAACCCTGCAAATTAAACTAATATTTTTAGTAATTCATAGTGTTTTATTTTTGATTTTGTGTGACAAATAATTATGAAATAGAAGGAAAAGAATTTTAAAATTGTAAGTATTTTTGGTATTCAGCACTGCACCCAAAAATCCTGTACCTTCAGAAGTCATCTAATTGGCAAATGGAGTTTTGTGTGTGTTTTTAAATCTTGGTGTATATCCTAATAAAGCATAATACAATTGAAAAGTAAAGTTAATTTAAAATGTGAAACTTATATAGAAAGTCCAGTTAAAAAGAGCAAACAAGCAACAGGTAGTAACCAATCCAAAAATTAAAAATGTATAAAATATGACCAGACTCCATGCTTCAAATCATTTTTACACCACCCCTCCACAACAAATGTAATTTGAAGGCACTTTAAAAAAAAACCAGGTGAAATTATTGCCAATAACACAGAGATACACACTAATCAAATTAATATTAATATAAATTGGTCAGAATTAATAATACACAGTTCAGCGTGAGACTGACTGCAATGTAAAACAGTCATATTCAGTTGTTTCACAAGATACAATTAGGTGTTAACATTTTTCGGCCTCATTGGCCTTCCATAGAGCCTGTGAGGTGAGGTCATCATCAGGGCGGGGACAAAATTCCTGCTCTCTACTTTTGTCTCTACGTGGAGGAGGCAGGGCTGCAAAGCTGGACGCTGTCTGGGATTTCTGGAGCACCGACATCGTGAGTACCAATTTTATGGGAAATAGTTTTTGACCAGTAACTTTTCACTGCTTTTATTTTGTCTTTTGGGGTTATTTGTTTTTTTTTTTTATGTCATGGTCTTACTGTAGACAGCCGCCATCCTCCGTATCACAGGGATGGATTTCCAGGAATAAATGGGGATAGTTTCCTGCCTGTAAAACTTGCATGTCCGTCGCTAGCTGACTAGCTTTAGCGCCGCTGCTTGTTCATCACTGCCACCCTCATCCTTTGCCCACATTTAGCACTAAAATCATTAAGGAGTGTAAACACCCCTTTACTTTATTTCCTAGTGGTAACTTTTCAGAGGATGTAACTTGCGCACACATCAAAATGAACCCATGGAGATTGAACATGGGAGGAGTTTTGTTTGTGCAAGTTGGCGTTTTAACATTTGTACAAAAGAATATTCTCGGTAGCGTTTGAAATATGCTCGTATGGCAGTAAAAATGTCAGCTGGGGAGAAAAAGAGGCGGCTCAGCCACAGACTGACTGGAGGAAGCTGTAAAGGTGCAGCCTACACCATTCAGCCTCTGTCGTGTTTTTCTTTACGCTTCCCACCATTCAGGTTGATATGTCATGTTATAGACTATTTCTTTCTGCGTGTAAAGTTTGTGCTCCGTCTTCTCGCGATAACAAAGCCATGTTCTTCTTTTTAATTGGTTGAGTCCACTCCCGGCTGAGTGGTGCCCTAATAGGCCAGGTAAGGCCCAATAGTTGGAATTTAAAAAGACATTTAGTGTTAGATTGACCATTTGAACAGCGTGGGAACGTGTTTTTTTTTTATTTCATTTTTTTGAACTGAGAACATGTCTGTGTAAACTTGTTTGCTGCTCTGAGTGATTCACCAGATTTTTCCTGAAGTCATTTTGGGGCTTGCAGCTCACTTTTACATCTGGGATCCCACTTGTGGATGAGTGGCTGGAACAAGGTTGAACAACAAGTCTCCTCCACAAAACCCACATAACGCATCACTGGAGAAATATTATGACTTTTACAAGAAATGTGTTGTGAAAACAATTCCCCAGCAGTGCACTCAGTAGACTCCTAAGTAGCTGTTTGCTCTTGATGGCGTCAGCAGTGCAGACAATACATTTATTTATTTATTTATTTTTCTTCTTATTTTTTTTAAATAAAAACTGGAAGTCGTTTTAGCTGTACTTGTCTCCAATCTTCACAGGCTGAAATGTGATGTAAGTTTCCTTGTTTGCACATGTCTGTGATTTTAAAGCCAGACATTATGAGTGCGATGTTATCGAGTTGAGGACAAACCAGACTGTCAGGACGGGGTGGCCAGGTTTAATGAAAAGGTGTAATTTCTTTTTTTTTTTCCCAGCGGCATTGCTCACGCCCGTGTGTGTGTGTGTGTGTGTGTGTGTGTGTGTGTGTGTCTGTGTCTGCTTGAACAGGTTGCTCTGCTTTCTGCACCGTCAGGTGTTCTCACCTTGTTGTTCAACACAAGAGCAGCGATCAGCTTACATGTTGTTTTATAATAACATGCTGCTTTTTAGAGTGAAAACATTTTAAATGATTCTAAAATTATGCATTGCTATAAATAAACAAGCTTAGGCCTGAGAGGTGAAATGGCAACAAAATTGGATATTAAAACAAAATTAGCAAAATGAATTTGCTTTTATTTAAACATAACTGCTTTTCCAGCTGCTAAAATAATGCAGCATTAAAGTTGTATAATTAATTTTCTTACCAGCTATTTTTAAGCAAACTAACTTTAAAACAAAATGTGTTTTGATTAGCATGTAGCTTGACAACTGTGATTTTAAAACACTACTACCTTAATTAAAAAATAAAGGGTGTGGCTCTTCTTTAGCTTTTACATAATGACTTTCTGTGTCTCATGTAAGCAAAGGAAATGTTTTGTATCTTTTGTTTTTTAGCCAACTGGCTGGTCGTGTCCATAAACAGGTGTGGGAGGGGCAGCTCTGCTTCATACAGGCAGTGGAAACTCCCGTCACTTTATTCAGGCAAATGTTTCTATTTGCCGATAGCCTCCGTTTAGGCCAGTAACACCTAAAGACGACATTTTGACTCCTGACCAAACCAACAATGCATTTGTGTAATCTCCTAGTTGTTAATGTTCATGGTAGAGCCCTGGGCGGTTCTAAATGGGGGGCCAGCAGGGGACAGTGCCCCAGTAGAATTAGTTCCTGTAATAAAGAGATCATAATAAATCAATTTCTTACGGTGATGTGTGCTGGTACAGAAAGTATAATGAATTGGTTCTTTGGACTAATTTCATTTTTTGCCTTCAGTTTTACTTTACCTGAGAATTTTTTTTAAAAGTGTTGCACTAACCCCCACCACCCAGTAAAGGTGGTGTAGAACTGCCACTGGGTAGAATATTAGCAGATTAGAGAAAAGTACTTTAAATTGTTAAAGCGATGACAAATTTTCTCCCAAACGGACACATGATCTGTGCAAAACACCGTATTCTAAACAACTTTTAATGTTTAGACACCAGCAACTAAAACTGCTGGTGGGAAAGCAGCCACATCAATACAGCAGTAACACATTAAGGCATATGTACATATTGTATGTTTGGTTTTTTGTGTGAAACTTTTATCTCTACTTGCTCACAGACTCTTTCAGAAACTGCTTGCATGGCTTCACAGAAACCTGCACTGTCTGGCTGGGCTGTATTTAAAGGATCATATTTTTCAATGCTTTTGTTGAGTAATGGCAAACATGTGTAGGTGTGGCTGCTTACCTGCGGCCAACCCGACCGATTCAGCGACACCTATAGTAACCTGCTTAATGACATTCTCGGGTTTCTGTTTTTGTTTGTTTGGATTCTCATTTTGGCACCGTGGACAAAACATGGTTTTTGACATGTTTCATTATTTAATTAGCATTCGTCTAGTGGCTTGTCTGGGTTGAAGAGAGCAGGCTTTGGGGACAGTTGTAGAAAGTGTGTGGAGGGAGAGCTTTATTTGAATATTTCCATGATGCGTTATCATTTATCTTTGCTTTATGGTATTAGCCTTAAACCCTTACTGGTGTTATTCCTGCAGCTGTGCATGGTATCGGAGTTCTGTAAACTCCCCCATGCAGGGCGTGTTGTCATCCTCACCACCTCACCTGTCGCACCGCGGGTCTGTGCTTCACTTGTCCTCGGCTCACAGCCTTGAAAAGGAAATAAGAGTCTGGTGTGGCAGAGCGTTTGGTGACTCAGTTTGCCTCACATCTGCAGCCGATTGCGACTCGGTTTAAAAAAAAAAAAAGGCGTCTATGTCCTCACAGGCTGCGCTGTAGGGTGTGTGCATATGAACGTAACCACACTTGGGAAGGGTGCCCACTCTATTTGTGTGCCTCACATTTCCCACGTAAATGCGAATGAGGGGCGGGGCGGGGTGTGTCGGCCCTTCCCATTGAACTTCGCCATCTGCGTTCAGCCCTTCGCTTTTTAATTGGCTCCAGCGATTGAATTAAAAGCGACTGTAAAGCACACCAGTGTGCTTCTTTTTTTTTTTTTTTTTTTTGTCTCGACAATTAAATGCTGCTGTTTGGAGTGAAACATGGCAGTATAACAGTTCAGGGTAAACTGAACTGAAGAGGAAAGCTGTCTAACAGCTGCTTTAAAACACGTGAGCCGAGACATTGAAAACAATTGGATTTAAGTTTTTAATTTTATGTTTTTGTATCTCTATCCATACTTTTTGTTCAGATTCTGTCTTGTGCTTTAGTGAGGGTTTTGTGTTTACTCTGAAAAAAGTAACAGCAGGATCATTCCCAACTACCTAATTCAACTTTTGCAGCCACATAAAGGCTTGTTTTTTTTTTTAGTTATGATTTTAAGTTGACCAAAATAATTATTGCCAATATTTGCTGAGCAGACGGATAAAATGAAAGTGTTGCCTAGTTCAAATGCTTTATATTACAGAGACTCGGACCAGTGAGTGTTTTATTAAGGAGATCCAATGATGAAAACGTTTGCACTTGAAGTACAAGTCAGAGAAGTCACAATATCCACCTCTTCCAGATTTTGATCAAATTTCCCTCATGTTTTTCTACTTCAGCTCACCTGAATTGATTTGATGGCTGATTACCAGGCTTTTACTGAAATACAGTCATTTAAATCAGGTGTTAGAAGCAGGAAAACATCTTAACTATGCAGGGCAGTAATGCTTGAGTATTAGAAACCGTATTAGAAAATACGACTGAATAGTTTTAGTATGGAGTCTGTTGGTGTAATGGTACAACATGATGTAATTTGTGTACTGAAGGATCCTGTCTGAGGTAAAGTCTTCATGTTTTTTCTCAGAGTAGCTTGTTGTGTTTTTGGGATGCTCTGACTGTATGCAAAGATGTGCTCCCAAAATAATTTTATTTTCAAAAATCTATTAGAATAAATACCAATGGTTTCTACAAATTCTGTAAAAGTAAAGAGTTTTAGTTTTATGAGATTTTGTTTATATGCTGACCTTATTTTTGGCTAACTGGATGGAAACTCTAGTTTTAATCCGACCCAATCAGTTTGGTTTCTGAGTTACAATCATAAGAGAACACTTTAAATCCAGTTTTCTTGAACTGGATTCAATATGTCTACCTTAAATGCATCGTTACATCTATCCCCCGTCTGTACCAGCTTCTGGGGGCATAGAAGGTATTTCTGGTTGCAGACTGTGATTTTCCTGTCTGTATTCTCCTAGAGATTTTAACTGATTCTTGTTTGTCCTGATGGAAATGGCCCTTTACGCTGCAGAGTCTGAGGCCAGTTTCAGCATTGTTTTATTTGTTGGTGGGTGAAACGCTACAAGATGAAGTCATAAAAAGTCTTAAAAGAAAACTGTCTAATTTGGAGTTCAGCCGTTATCAGCCCTGAAAGCCAACTATTGGCATCCTGTCAGGCCTCTCCATTCAGGCTGCCGATGAAGCATTTAGTTGGTGAGGAGTTTTCACCGTCCAGCTGTCAGAAAGGGACCAACTGTCTTTCGGAGCCTGACACTCGGGACTCCTTTCCTAGCGTGGAACAAGATTTATTACCGCAGTTTGTCCCCGGCGGTTACAGACCCCCTATTCTTCTGCGCGGTCGGCGATCCGGCTCACATTTGTCCTCCGCCATCTGTGCCCTGGCTTCATGTACTTAACCCCTGTCCTGTTTCCACCCTCATCTCTGCTGAGGGCAGCAGCAGGACGAGGGACGGCGAGTGAGGTAATGTTTTGTCAGCCTCCGCTTGTAGCCGGGTTTGTCCTCAGCAGACACGTTTTTTTCTTCTTTTTTTTCACATCCTTTAGGGAAAAAACGGTTAAATATAGAAACGCTGGCATCGCCATTTTTCCTAATAGTTTGAGGAGTTTGACTTGCCCTGATTTAGAGTTGCTTTGCAGAAAAAGCAGAGAAACCAACATCGTTAGTATTTTGGCTAATTAAAGCTGCTAATCTGGTGTTTTGAATCAGTCTGCACTTTGGGCTTAATCCATCCTTTTGTTTTGTCTGTAGGAAAAGCTTTATAGGAACTGAGTCACTTCTCACAGGCCACATGGTTGTTGAATCATCTTTTTTTTTTTTAACCACTATTATTAGTTTCATTCAGGGGAGGATGCAGGGCTTTGTTCATTGTCAATTTGCTCCTGATTTGCCCAAACAATGCGCTTCGTTCTTTAAAAAATAAAAAGACCTCCAAATCTGATTGGTCAGGATTAACTTGCAGAATTTCCTAATAAGGTTTTAAAAATGTTGTGCTCCAGGCACAACTATGTGACGGATTGCTTGCTAATTTGCTGTGATATATTCAGTTTGATTATCGTGGAGCAGTTTTATTCTTAAAAATAAAAATCCTGTTGAGCTGGAAAATAAACTTGGTCTTGTTCATACCAACACTTGTTTTTTAGGAGGGATGCCGCCATTCCGGTTTGGCCGCAGAGATGCAGTCATACTCCCTCACACTCACACCTCTCAGTGAAGTGAAGCCCGATCTGCCCTGGCCTCGAGCATTCCTGCGCCGGGAAAAAGGCCTGAACCAAAAAAAAATAAAAAATCCCCCTTTTTTTTTCTCTCTCTCTGGGATTTTTAGACGGTTACTTTGCCTCAGAGGAGGTTGGGAACACAGAGGTTTTTGTTCTGCTAAGTAACCAGTTTTTGGGGCCTGCATCCTCGCGTGTCAAAGCGTTTTAACTTTTCTGTATTAGAAGGATTTTAGGTTTCTTTTTATTTCCTGTTGTGACAAAAACCCAAAACGCCTCTGATGGCTTTTAATTACAGCCGCTGGGTACACATGCTGACTTTTTTTTATTGTAAGAGGAAAAAAAAAAAATTGAAGTTTGTTTTTAAGCTTACTCATAGGGGGGAGAAACTGATTTATCAGAAAAATATCTGAATGCTTGGCTCTACTGGTCGTTATCAGTGCTAGCTTGTGCTGCACAATAGAGCAAACAGGAAGTCACTCTGATTGGTTTCAACAAACATGCTTGGGAAAAGGCAAAGAGCTGAAAGGAGTAGCTGATGTAATTAACAGAGCTGGAGGAGGCGGGGGCGTTGAGCTGGAGATGTGGGGAGTAACTCTTAGGTTTTGCTTGAGAGGAAGGCGGAATAATGACTCTTCTAGGTGAACACGCAAAAGGCTTTGCAAAGCATATCTAACTTCCTGTTATTTTTTTAAGACCCTGGTGATGATGACTCTGTTCTCTCCGCAGTCGCATCTTCCTCCGACTGACCACGTCTGGTCACTCACAGAAAAATGTCCATAAAAATAACGCAAGATGAGGCGGAGGAGATGAGGGCGATGTTCGACAGTATTGGTAAGTCATTCAGTGTGGCTACAGCTTCAACATATTGATGAATGTAGTTGTATTTATTTTTTCAGCCCCTTTCATTTAAAAAAAAAAAAAGAGAAAGGTTGAGAATCTAGTTTGAGGGTGGCGCTCCTTTAGTTTGTTTGCCAGGACTGTCTGTTTTTTCTTAAGAAAGCTTCATTAGCTGTTTTTGTAAGCAGGGGAAAAATTTGGTAGCATTCCTTCAGCCCAGCTGACCAGCAGTGCAAAGCAACATTTATTGGAGGTGGAGCGGTTTCTCCATACCTCAAATAGCTGGAGAAAACCCCCAGTCAGTCCTGAGCTTTTTCTGTCATTTTACAATCCTGTAATGGATAATGCTTTGACTGAAGATTTGAGCAATTTTGACACCAAAGCTGTTAGGAGTTTCAGGAAATGTCATCATTGGTTATCATCCCAGGTCTGGCATTTTGAAATGTGCTCCAGCAGTAGAATCATCTGGATCCTCTGCCTCTGTTTTTCCCCCAGATCTGGACAAAAATGGATTTATTTCTGATAATGAGCTCGGCGAGCTTCTTACACAGAGCGGCCACCCCCAACCAGGATACATGATCCGGGAAATCCTGCAGAAACTCGACCGCGACAAGGACAACAAAATCAGCTTTGAAGAGTTTTTGTCGGTAAGCTAAGTAAAGCTTGTTGTGACTATTTTAATGCTAATTATTTTAGGTTCTGGACTGTAAATCAGTCTTCATCTCCTCTGCCTTAAAGCTGCAGTATGCAGCTTCTCTAAAACTTTTTCTTTTTATGCGTTTGTTAAAACTGCCACTATATTGTGACAGTATATGAGATGGATAATACGTTGAAAAAATGACACAATCTCCAGATAAGGTGGCCTAATTAAAGTTCTTGTGCCGCTAATCAGTGATGCTGTGCCCACATACAAACCCCCGCCACTGAACATTACCAGATATTGTCTTGTTACAAACACAACTTGGATCAATAAAGTAGTTTATACCGTAACTTAGAAGTAGAAGGGAAAATTGTACAGTTTTCCTGGTTCAGGTTGTTTTGTTTAACAAATTATCAAAAAGTGTTGAGTGCATCTGTGTCCAAATCCAGTAGAGGCAGCATCATGCAGTGTTTTCTTTCATTTGAGTTTGGAAGATGGGAGAGTAAAAGTTAAAAAAAAAAAAAACTGTAGAGGTGGGAGTCCAGACTTAAATCTATTTAAGAATTAATGGAAAAACCTTTTGTCCAATTTGAACCGGAGATTTTCCTTTTAAAGAATAGGCAGATATTTTAGTCTCCACATGTGTAAATTCATTAGACATACCCTTTGAGCCTTTTTGCATTTTCTCTCATTTGAATTTCAAACAGTATAAATACTTTCCAAGGAACTTTATGGGATTCCTGTGAAAGGGAAGTGAATCATAAGACTTTGACAAAACACTACTTAAAATCTTTTTACCTTAGCAGTGCAAGCTAAATACACGTAAAGAATGAAAACATGCACATTTTGCAGGTATTAGTGGCGCTTTATCATCATTTGGTCAACGTTGTCTTGTTGCGGTGACCATTATCACTTGGAGTCCATGAGTAACTTAAGTTGGTGTCCTGCACCACTGTGTGTGTTTGTGGCAAAGCCTGCTGTGGCTTTTAAACATTTTGAGTAATGCCAAGCTGAATAGCTCATTGTGGTCACACCAACGCCTGTGGGGCTGAGCTCACTGATTCCGCACTGATAGCCTCAGCAGCAGGAAGTTTCAAACATTTTACTCGTTGAGACTTCCTATGAAAACCCCACACATCCATTACAACCTCAGATGTTTTAATAGTTTCCTTATTAAGATCAATTGTCTAAGTCACCACATATTTACATCAGTTAGTGAAACTGTAATGCTAAGCTGTGCAAAATATTGATGGCTTCAATCATATTTTGAAATATGGTTATCTTTATTAGCACAGGATGTTTCATTTTCCTGGTATATTATAATCAATATATTGGCTGTTACTTCTGTGACCAAAATATCCAGTGCTTCTCATGCATTATATTTTTTACTCTTAATAGCGTAGATCTGCTGACATCAACTCATTCAATTTAAAAGTTTTATGAAACATTGAAGCTTTATAAAAAATATTCAATAAGTTATACCATTAAGAAAGCTTATCTTATGTGTTGCTTTACTTTTTTTTTTTAACCCCTCCAGGGGGTCTTTTTGTGGGCTCTAGAGTCCCTTTTCATGAAGTAGGCTGACAGGAAAGGGAGAAGGAGAGGGGGGAAGACATGCGGTAAACGTCGCCAGGTCCGGGAGTCGAACCCGCGACAGCTGCGTCGAGGACTTGAGGCCTCCAAATGTGGGTTGCGCTAACCCCTACGCCACCACGGCACGCCCTGTTGCTTTACTTTTTGCTGTCATCTCTGAAAGCAGTGACATCCTACTGTTTTTTAGTTGTTGTTGACATTTTGCAATGTCAATGAAGTTTTAGTAATTGGACTGGTGTGATACAATAAAACAACTTCTTGGTGGAGATTTCTTTTTAAAAATCATTCGGCTCTTTGCTAAATCAACCCGTTTGGCCCAAAGCATTGGCTAAAATAAAGCGAGCCTACTACTGTTTGTTTGAGTTACTGCATTCAGAAATGATGTAGAGCAGGGGTCTCAAACTCCAGGCCTCGAGGGCCACAGTCCTGCAGTTTTTAGATGTGCCACAGGTACAGAACACTGGAATGAAATGACTTAATGACCTCCTCCTTGTATAGATCAGTTTTCCAGAGCCTTAATGACCTAATTATTCTATTCAGGTGTGGTGCAGCAGAGGCACATCTAAAAGTTGCAGGACTGCGGCCCTCGAGGACTGGAGTTTGAGACCCCTGATGTAGAGGAACCTGAGGCTATTTTCCACATTCAACACACACTTGTCACTGACGTGTGCAAAATGCATCACTTCAGGCTTTAAATAACTGCTGGATTATTCCACTAAGACTGTATTGTACGTCAGTCATACTGCTGTAATGATTTACAAGCGAGAGGCTGATAAGAGTCAAACTGGAGGATGCAAAAACCCTGATGAGGGTCCAGATCAACTAGTGTGTGTGTTTATTTTATGCACCCCAATTTGTTTTTCTTGCAAGACGGCAGGGCCTGTTTTAAAAGTGGATAAGAACTGTTTTTATAGAGGTGGTCATACTTGCTAATGAATTTATCAAGATAATCATTTAATTGTGATTTATCTCTTAAGTCCACTGAATGCAGCAAAAGTTGATTTTTGTCTTTTATGTACAGCTTTGACATTTTTGTTACATTTTTATTGAATGAATAGTGACAGTGAAATCTGTCTTTTATTTGGAGATTAGATTTACAACTTACATTTTTACAACTTCATAAAGCAACATATTTTCAATGTGGCCTGATGTGAAAAAACAAACAAGGTTTGTGTTTTTAGCATCATCTCTTGTGTCAGGTTGTGAAAGCATTTATTGCACAAATTAAAAGCTTGAACACACTTTTGTGCAAATGCTGAACAAGCAGATGTGTAGAGACCCAGTTGGTATGTTCAGCTCTGCAACAAACTATCTATGAACATAACAGTGATTCTGTGAACAGAGCAAAGTACAAAATAGATTTATTTCTCTTGGTATTTATATAAAGCGATACTGTGTAAACCTAATTTGCTGTGAACATTTGTGCAGTGAATGTGGTCAGTGTGTGATTGACGGCAACCTTTTATAGTACTGTGAATAAAACAAGTTAATCATGTTTTGAGTATTTTTCCACTTCTGAGGTAAAATCTCTCATAAGATTGGTCCGTTTGCAGCCAATATGATTAGAAGGAAAGGTTAGGTTTTATAGTTTTGTATATCAGTCTTACTTTGCTTGGACTACCAGTTTAATATGCATTAGTCTGTTTTTGTTCAAGTTGTCTAATCTTTGTTTGTTAAGCAGATAATTAGTCCTCTTCCAGTGCAGATTTACATTGAATGGACTCGCTTATCTTTTCTGTCTTTCTGATTATTCTTTCTTATTGTGTCAGATTGTCAAGGAGCTGAAGGGCAGTCAAGTTGCAAAAACATTCCTCAAGGCCATCAACAAAAAGGAGGGCATCCTGGCGATTGGCGGGACATCGGAGCTGTCGAGCGAAGGCACACAACACTCGTACTCTGGTATGTGACTCTAATGTTTGTTGTGAGCTGTTGACTTTGAACCCTGTGTGTTTCAGTTCCAGAGAAAGAAACCCAAGGCTAAAGTGAACCTCTGCAATGGACATTGTTGATGATAAAGTGCAATGGAATGTACTGTAGTTCTTTAGTTGTTTTCTGTTATATAGTACGTATGCAGAGCTAATGTTGTACCATAGCACTTTATAAGACACTTCCAAAAGATTAGTTCATAAATTAATATTAAAAGTCATACATTCCTGTTTAATCGATCAATGCAATACCAACTTCAGTTGATTAATGGCAATTGATAAAAAATATGTAAGAAAGTTCAGCTGATTGTAAGCAATTGTTGACTTTTTGTATCAACCATTCATTCAGAGCAAACATGTAGCAACAGTGGAAAGATATTCTAATAATTTGTTTATACGGGAAGTCATTCCTGACAGTGTGTATCTCATTACATCAGTGGCACGCATGGTGTGGTCAAATATTTATTTGTGATTATATTATTTTTGTCGTGGAATGCAGAAGGTGGAAAGAAATGTCTTCTTGCACAGCAGGGGGGACTTGGCACTCAAACATTTAAAGCAGAGAGAGAACATGTTGGTGTTACTAATAGTTTACTAATAGCTTCAATCAGTGGAACTTTCCAGTTCGGCGTCACAGGTGAACACAAAGGAACTGAGCTGGGAGTACTTTCCATGAGAAAATAATGGATTAGAATTGGTCACACCTTTCATGGAAATAGAAAAATGGAACAAATACTGATTTAATGGAAACAAATAATGCACAAATCAAGGTGGTTTTTAATTTTAACACATTTGGTGCCCACATTCACTTGCAGAGGAGGAACGATACGCTTTTGTGAACTGGATCAACACAGCTCTGGAAAAGGATCCCGACTGTCAACATGTCCTGCCCATGGATCCCAACACAGACGCTCTCTTCAAGACTGTGGGAGACGGCATTGTGCTCTGGTGAGTCCCCCGTCTCACAGCAACATAAGGTCACCTGCACGCCTCTGCAACCTCTGGTTGTGTTCTGTGTAGATAATTATGTATGAAAAGATTGTGTAACTAGTAATGCTGAAGGATATATATTTTTTGTCTTTAAAGAAATTCAGTTAAATTGTTAAAAAGGGATAAATATCTATGCTTGTTTTTGCAACATTAGAATGGCTTAAACACACAAATATTTAAACCAAATTGAAAACGGGGATATAAATGTGTTTTGATAATTGGGCTGCAATGTACAGAACTCCAAAAATGTCCAAATTATAAACTTCTCACCTGCAGTGGTAGTGCAATAAAATTGATAAACTTGAATCTTAGTCAATCTGAATATGCTCCAAGCAGAAACGACAACATATGATCATTATGATTATATGTTATCTCCTATTTTCATGAAACTATTAGATAAGAAACGATTTGTTGAGCCCTAAAAATCTTGTCTCTTTTTCTTTAGTTTTTTTTTTTTTTTAAATTCAAATGGATGTTCCAGCGAACTTACCAGGTTTTTTTCTTTTTTCTTTTCGAACAGCAAAATGATCAACCTGTCAGTTCCAGACACCATTGACGAGAGAACAATCAATAAGAAGAAGCTGACCCCATTTACAACACAAGTAAGTTTGACTGGTTGTCGGAGGCATTCTGTTAAAGTTTCCTGCAGGCGCTAAAACGTCTGACTCGTGCTCTCCAGGAAAACCTGAACCTGGCTCTGAACTCGGCGTCTGCCATCGGCTGCCATGTGGTGAACATCGGCGCTTTGGACCTGAAAGAAGGGAAGCCCCATCTGGTGCTGGGCCTCCTGTGGCAGATCATCAAGATTGGCCTCTTTGCCGACATCGAGCTCAGCAGAAATGAAGGTATCGGGGACAGGTTACAATTACATAACACATGCTTAAGCCCCCTCACCAGGGCCCAGTGGTGTGTTGTCGAGTAGATTAACGGATGATTATCGCCCTTCCCCAGCCCTTGCGGCCTTGCTGAGAGACGGAGAAACCCTGGAGGACCTGATGAAGCTGTCGCCGGAGGAGCTGCTGTTGCGCTGGGCCAACTTTCACCTGGAGAACGCTGGCTATCCAAAGATCAACAACTTCAGTTCAGACATCAAGGTAAGAATGGTCTAGTTTCATATTTAAATGTCAAATTAATAGAATGTCAAATTCTCCGAATTTAAAGGAGAGGATGTGGGATTTTTAAACCCATCATCAAACTCCACCTGACCAGTAACTAAGTCCACCAACACAGCAGACGCCAGCAAAGGTAGCTCATATTTATGTTTACCAACCTCACCCACATACCCACCTCAGCTGCTCCTTTAATAGGAATGAAGGCGTAATCTGATGTGGTGATACAAAGTTCAGTGTAGTCATTAAATGTAAAATATCAGTTTCTTTGCCAACGTGTTTTAAGTAACAAATAATTATTGGCCTTAAAATGGCTGTTTTTAACAATTATATGCTTTGATCTGGCTGCATGTGTAGGGTTGTTGTCCCCAGCCTCGAGAATGCTCTTGCCTAAGCTGGAACTTATTTATGGGCTTCAGAATAAAGGGTGCTAAATACAAATGTTTTACACACTTTTCAGATTTTTATTTGTAAAAGATTTTAAAAGCTGTGGATGTCTTTCCTTGATCACATAAAATCCCACCGAAACTTGTGGTTGTATTGTAACAAAATGTTCAAAGGGTGTGAATGCTTTTGGAAAGTGATTTTTTTTTTTTTGTCGTGGAGTTCCATTAATTTTACTTTACAATTGCTTTATTATTAATTTTTTTTTCTGTATAAAGACCCAAATAACTTATTTATTAATTATATTTTTGTTCCTAGGACTCAAAGGCCTATTTCCACCTTCTGAATCAAATCTCCCCTAAAGGCACAGAGGAGAATCGGCCACGCATCGACATCAACATGGCAGGCTTCAGCGTAAGCACATTGACCTCCCACAGCTGAATTTCTCCACGCGTTGCCAACTGTGCTGTAGTTCTCACCCGAACATGTGTGTGGCATCTGTGTGTCTTTCAGGAGAAAGATGACTTGAAGAGGGCAGAAGCCATGCTGCAGCAGGCCGACCGGCTCGGCTGTCGACAGTTTGTCACCCCGACTGACGTCGTCAGCGGGAACCCCAAACTCAACCTTGCCTTTGTGGCCAATCTGTTCAACAAATACCCAGCGCTCACCAAACCGGAGAACGAGGACATCGACTGGGACCTTCTGGGGGGTGGGTATGAAAATAAATCCTCAGAATTAAACTGCAACAACAAAAGTCTGTGTATAATGCAGAGACTCTCTGGCGGTCATCGCTTTTGTTCTATTTCATCCCTACTTACTGCCAGAGGCTTTGCTGACAGACGCCACCGGGCTTTAATGATGAAAGGTCTGAAGCACTGAATCACTAATGCAAATGTCTGTAGTTGTGCTACTAATCTCCTGACGGTATGCAGAGAGGGCGAACATGAGATGTGCCAAAGTGGCCAGCACACCCTCTGGTGTTGCAAGCTTTACAGAGGACATCACCTGCAGGATGTCCTGCATAGAGCTGTCACCGAACCCACTAGCTGCACTCTGAGACGAAGGGAGAGAGCCAGTCTCACTCTGAGGGTAGACTGCACCTCCTCCTCCACTTCTAAAGTGACAGGCAGCCAAAGACAACACATCCTCCTCTGCAGCCAACTCAGGCATGGGTGGAGAAGAGAACCCAGTCACTGCCATCGATGTGTCCAACTGGTGTACCAGGGGAAAAAAAGATTTAATTTCCGGCAGTTCTGTAGACAACTACTCAACTCTTGTGGGAAAGACCCTGATCAGAAGATGCTTGGCTCTTCTTAGAAGAAGCCACAGTGACCATGTTCTCCACCAGGTGATCAAGCCCAAGGCAGGCAAGTCTCAAAGTTGGGAGCACAAAAAAACACTGCTATCACATTCAGCAAGACAACAAACTTGGAGAGGTCAACACCATTGGCTAAGCTCCGATTGTAACCAGTATGTACAAGCTGTGAGTTGGGAGAGGTGGCGGAAACACTGTTATCAGCAACAAACATCAGAATTAGCGTGAATGAAAATCAACCCATCGTAGCCCCTATGAAGGCGATGCACCGCTACTCAAATCAACAGGCGACTGGGCGTCCACTGAAATGATCCCAAAGGCTGATGAATGCAAAGCGAACTGCATGCAAGAAGGAAAAAAGGAACCGAGCGTTGGATGATATCAGACCATCTAGCCTCTGATCAGTTGACGTGTCACAAGATATGACTCTGTTGGTATTACTACTCAAACGGAAACATTCAGTCCTTTCAGCACCGCTCTCTCAGTCAGTAGAGATGAAATGGAACTGTTTTTAGGTTTCTGCCACAGAAGAGTCAAATACCACATTTTGGAATAAAAATTAACATCTATTCTCTGGCTTTGTTAGCTATACGCTACATACAATGAGAACTATTACAAAACATGATCAGCAGTCACCATTAAGTCCGCTAAATCTCACAATCCTTTCTGGACTAGGCGAGACGAGAGAAGAGAGAACATTCAGAAACTGGATGAACTCCCTCGGCGTGAGCCCCACTGTGAACCATCTGTATGTGTAAGTATTGCCTACAGAAACGAACCACAAACCCCCTTTGACGACTCCGACATGGAGGGGTTTGATGTTGACTGATCTACTGGATGTTGCAGAGATTTGCAGGATGCCATGGTCATCCTTCAGCTCTACGAGAGAATCAAAGTGGATGTCGATTGGAACAACAAGGTCAACAAGCCGCCTTATCCCAAACTGGGAACAAATATGAAAAAGGTAGTTTGTCAGAGTCCTTTCTGTTTTGTTTCCAGGTTTTTGCCGTCTTGTGTTGACGCTTGTATTGTCCCCCTCCTCAGTTGGAGAATTGCAACTATGCAGTGGAGCTGGGCAAAACAACCAAGTTTTCTCTTGTTGGCATCGGTGGGCAGGACTTAAACGATGGCAATCCTACCCTGACTCTGGCACTGGTGTGGCAGCTCATGAGGAGGTACTCCATCACAATGTCACATTTTAGACCTAAATTAAGCTTAAGCACACACTTTTTTCTTTTTTTTTTACTTGGAACTTAATCACCTGTGAAGAAATTCAACGTTTGACAAATTTTCTGTAGCATCAGTCGTTTCTGTATTCAAAATAATCAGGTTGTTTATGTAGCCTAATGAAGGAAATGGTCAGCTTGTTAGGAAATGATCACATCATGAGAGCATAACTGTACACCAGTGTTTTTTTTTAAATTAAATGTCACAACAGTTTCCTTCAAATGTATTAACACCCCCAGAACATTTTCAGTATCTCTGGTCTCTGAGATATCTACCTCATCACACTTCAAATAACTCTACACATTTTAAATGCATTGATGGAGAAAACAAACAAACAATAGTGCTGCTTTAAATTGTGTAGTAAGATTAGTGGTCCCAATTTATAGTTTCCAACAGACATGTGATCAATATCAATAGAAAATGTCTGATAGAATATTCACTGAAATCTGATTCAAAACAGCAAAGAATTCTGGGAAATGTAGGCGGATGAAAGGCCTTTGCCGCTCAACCTCTGGCGTATAGCTAAGCAAGGTTGGTGGCCTCAACTAGCTCACTCACTCTTTGGTCACCTAGCAACAACTAGCTCACCCACTCTGGTTACCTAGCAACAACTTGTTGAGTAACTAGCAGCAGTTTCAAGTAAAAAAAAAATACTTTAAACTGCTGCTGAAAATAAAAAAACAGCATAGAGTGAAAACAGTTTGGCACTTTTCAGATATTTAAAACAAAAACTAGTCAATAATTATTGATATTACAAAATTTCACTATTGTCTATATGAAACACTTGTATTGTGATAGGTTTTTCAGCCATATTGCCCATCCCTAAGTTTCACTGTTTTTCAGTGGACATGAGCTTGTAGAAAGAGGCTGCTCAAATTGACTGTCAAAATCAAAATGGCGTCCACATTATGTTGGATCAATTTTTATTAATTAAAGCAGACCCTGTCCTCGTTTGTCTGATATTTCATTCTTTGCACTTTCATTTTCTGGTCATTGTCATAACAAATATGCTGCTTCTTTTAGATACACATTGAATGTACTGGAGGAACTGGGTGATGGAGAGAAAGTAAATGATGACATCATTGTAAAATGGGTGAACAAAACATTGGCAGAGGCTGGAAAATCTACCAAGATCTCAAGTTTTAAGGTAGATCCTCCTGGTTGTATTGTAGAAATGATTGTGGTCCTTTTTTGTTGTGGGTTTTGGTCGATTTGTTGCGATCTTTGTGTTAATGTTCAGGACAAGGAGATAAGCAGCAGTCTGGCAGTTCTGGAGCTGATTGATGCCATTCAACCTGGGAGCATCAACTTCGACCTGGTTAAAACCGGCAGACTCTCTGAAGACGAGAAACTGGACAACGCCAAGTAAGAATTCAGTGAAAAGTGTGAAATTGAGTTAAGATACGGGTTCATTAACCGACCCCGGATTTACAAAAGTTTTTGATTTAAGGTGTTTACATTTTCTGTCCTCCTATTATGATGGCTTCATTTCTTGTAATGAAATGTCAGAAGGTTTGGGTTTTCTTCAGCTGTATGGAGCTTTCAGTAAAGTTACATCAGCCCCTCCCCAACTTGTTGCTGTTGTCGATCAATGAAGATTTTTCTCTATAAAGAACACATCTACAAAAAAGTGTTAACAGGGAAATTTACTTGAAAATTAAAACTATATTGAGCAAGTACTGTATATTTTTGCTAAACAAATTGTTATACGGAAAATATTATTTCACTATTTATTATTATTTCACTAATTCTGCAAAACGGAGTAGGTGTTTTTTTTCTGTAAAAAAATAATCTCATGAAAACTATACTCTGTGCTTCCTCTGGTCACCTTGATCTGATTTCAAAGTGTGCTACATGATCTGAAACATCAGTGCTGACAAAAATAAATAAATGTTTGAGCGACTAAACTTTTTGACAGCCTGAATTTAATCATGACTCCTTAAAAAGTCTTCCATTTAACTGGGTCATGTTATATATTTTGTGGTAATGCCATCAATTATTACTTTTTTTTTGTTGTTGTAAAACCGTGAAACTGGTATTTTGGTTTTCCTCAAGGTCATCGTACCATGAAAGTTAACCAGACCAGTTATGTTGCTAACATGTGAACAGCTTACCTCAGTAAACACCCATTTCCTCCCCAGATATGCCATTTCTATGGCGAGGAAGATCGGCGCTCGTGTCTACGCCCTGCCAGAGGACCTGGTGGAGGTCAAGCCAAAAATGGTGATGACGGTCTTTGCCTGCTTGATGGGACGAGGGATGAAGCGCGCCTAAGCGAGCTGCTTGGATCACAGGGACACTTAACACTTCCCCCCCCAAAAAAAAAAACAATTAGCATTTTGAAAGAGCTTCCTCAACCGAAGAAATGAAGATTTGTTTTGGTTTTGTTTGTTTGTTTTTTTTCCTTAAAATGAATCAGAATCATACACTTGCATGCACCCTCTACCTCTTCTCATACACAGAGGTATTTTCTGAAGGATCCTTTTTATTGAAGGTGAAGCTTCAGGATGGAAAATCTCCAGAGGCGACACTTATCAACCTGCTACGCTCATTTATAAGAATGCTGGGTTTTTTTGCCCCCCCCCCCCCCCCCCCCCCCCCCCCCCCCCCCTCCAATACAAATATGCATATAATACCAGCTGCAAGGTTGTTTACATGTTTCTGCTCTGGCTGATAATTCAGTTATTTCCTTGACCAAGCAACAGACATTCCTGAGTGCTTTACCTTTGAATATATGCATCAGAAGGCCAAAAGTAAGTCAGAGAGGTTTAAAGTTTGGGTGGAGGACACTTTTAAAGAAGAAAAAAGATGCTCAAACATGTTTTCTTACTCAATGACGTTGGAGCGTTTCAGCAGGGACTCCACGGACGTCTACATATCAGAAAACAGAAGCCATGAGGTCAGTTTGTGGTGATGACTTGTGGGAGGAAATGCTGTTTGTATTCCCTTGTGATCTCTTTTTCTTTTTCTTGGGATTATCATGCAACATGCTGTAAATGCTGTCTTTAAGGATGTCTGATTTGTGTTGCATTGGAAAATTTTTTTTTTTTTTTGTATTGCTGTGTGTCCATTCGATGGTGAGCAGGCTGACTTGACTCTCCTGACTTCATACTGTGCCTTCAACTATCAAAGATGATTTGTATTTGTGCTCTGTGGATTTCTCTTTGTTTTCTGCTCATGTTAAACATTACCAAATACAGTTACTTCATTCCAAGTAGCTTGATGATGTGCTATGACGATGGCCAAATTGAATTTGGCCTTTTGTTCATGTCTATTCTCCCAACTAAGTGCTTTACATGTAACAATAAACATGACTTTGAAAACAGCTGATCTGTGTGGTGGTTGCTGTTTGTTTTTAAAGAAATTTTGTATAAGGTTGTGGTAGAACTTTAAAGTAAAACTTTGTATCATACTCAGATTCTCTGCTGAACAAATGTATATCATTTTGCTTTTCTGAACTGGTAAGATTTGCAAAGCTCAGATTATGTCAGAAAAGCAATGCAAATAAATAGTCAGGGACTTTTCTTATTTATTTTATTTAGGCATTTTCAATGCATTTCACAGAGGAAATCCTTTTGAAATCTTTTAGCCTCCAATTATTTCTACCCCAGTGGATTTAAATGTATTTTCTTACAATGACTTTTATTTCCAACTTACCTCTACTTAAATGTGACACGTCTTGTGCTGAGCCGAAAAACAAATCTGTTGGAAAAATATGAAATTGTGTAAATGTGGACACAGTCGAGTAATATATATTTTTTCCACCACATTTCCTTTTATTCATTTCGGAGCTCTCGGCATTACTTATCCAAATCCATCAGATTATGAGAACATCTCTTGTCCAAAACACTCCATGCATGACTGAACCGATTTAATTTCAGATTTACTTCATAAAGTTTGTATTTCTGTTCATAAAGTCATTCTTTTGTTAATTTTGCTTGTACTCAGTGATCCTGGCGATTAAAATCCATCTTCATCTGGAGCTTTCTGAAAGGACACCTGAGTGTTTTGGATCTTATTTGATTATTAGAACTGTTCATGCTTATCTGCAGGGCATGATGCTGCCACTGCCATGCTTCACCGCAGGTAAGGCGTTATTTTTGGTGATGTGTGGTGTTTTCTCTGTGCTGGACTTTTCTTTTGGAAAACTGAATTATCATCGTCAGTAACGATGGACTGATACGAAAAGCTTCGGTGGCTCTTCAGACGTTCTGCTGTCATGGAATGAACAGAAACGTTTCAGCGCAACCTTTATGATTCAACGGTTTACCTCATTTTCCTTTTACTACTTCTCCTTCCTCTTATCTCAGTTTCTGTTGCTGTCCTTCCCTATTTTTCCTCGTAAAACCTGTCATCTGTCTGACAAAGCAAGAGTAATTGTGTGTTTGATCTGTTGTCTTTTCCCAGTGCAGCGGGGAGTAGACGAGGCAGGTCGCTGTTCACTGACTCGGATCTCGGATGAATTCCTCTGGGATTCGCTCCTTGCGAAGTCTTTCTGACTACGGCTCCAGCATGAGCCTTTGTGCTGCTTGATGAGGAGGCTGTCTCATGTGGCCTTCATCGTCCGTGCTTTATCGTCTCAGTTCTTTTCAGATGACAACATTTGGACCTAAAGTTTCAATTTGTCTGCTGAGGAAGAACTTTGTACATTGTTGCTTAGGAAAGGTTTTCAGTAAATGTTTCCCACGGAGGCGATATTCAGGTGCAACAGCACCGTCAGATATGTGGGTTCATGCAAAGTTTTTTAAGTATATATAAAAAAAGACTAATAATAGTAATAATATATTGTACATGATTATAGCATAAAGATAGAACTATCATGTATTTTATCAAATGTTCATAATAGTATGTGTAGTAAATGTTTATTTTTTTTAAACATAATTTACAGTACAGTAAATACAGTACAGTTTCTGCTCTTTCCCATAAGAGCAGAAATGGGTTTTTTTAATTTATAAAAAAAAAAAACACTCAACAGCTAGATGATTGGTTCAGAACTACTTTATTTTTAATTAATTGAAGATTTACCAAAATAAGCTTTTTTCTGGATTGACTTCAGAATCATGCTTAACACAAAAAATCTCTTTTGGTTTTATTTCCCTTTGTCTTATGGGACCGGTGTGTATAAAATCAGTCATAAATCTATACCACTCTATTATTCATGATCCTGTTCATAAATTTGTATTCATAGTTTATAAAAAAAAATCCCTGATGTAATTCAGAATTCCCACTTTAAATCAGTAAACCTGCCTCAAAGTTGGCCTTACATGCAGGACTCAGAGAAATACTACAGTACTCTGTAAAAACTTAGTATGTTTAATTTTTTTATTAGGATTTATTAGATATTTAATTAGCTTTTCACATCCAGGCACTTTTCCCATTGTTCTTGGTAAAATAGATCCAGTAAAGGCAGAACGCATAGAGAATGTTAATGGATAACATTTTTCAAGTCTTTCTATGGATTCTTAGCTTCATTTAACTCTGAACTTGAACTAGGCCATTTCAACTCATCACTTTACTCTGATCTGAACCATTCCATTGTAAGGCCGGTCAGCTCCATCCATCCTCCTTTATCTACTCTGACCAGCTTCTCTGCTGCGGCTGAAGAAAAGCATCCCCACAGCATGATGCTGCCACCACCATGTTTTACAATTCAGATGGTTTGTTCCGTTAGAGCAGCGTTTCTCAATTCCGGTCCTCAGGCCTCCCTGCCCTGCATGTTTTAGGTGTTTCCCTTCTGCTACACACCTGGATTGAATCTATGGGTGATCAACAGGTTCTGCAGCAACTGATGATCATGCAATCATTTGAATCAGCTGTTCTGGAATAGAGGCACATCTAAAACATGCAGAGCAGGGGGGCCTGAGGACTGGAATTGAGAAGCACTGCGTTAGAGAATTGTGGTTTTAGTCTATCCATGCACTTAAACACCTTGAGCAAACAATTCTATAAGGAAAAAAGTAAAAAGGAATAGATATTTTTGCAATAATAATAATAATAATACATTGGCATTACTTGGATTTTTGTGTGTGTATTTGTTTTTCTACTAACATGACAAGAACAGATCCAGATTTATTGAAAATGTATATTTCCCCAAAGATTTCTCGCATCCAGAGCTGACGTGTGGGCTCTGGAAGCCCCACCCCGCCTTTACCTCCTAACCTACCTGTGCGCTCTCATTGGAGGACGAGCGCAGCCACGTGCTCACACCTCTGACTGGTACACCTTTCAAAGCCTCACAGAGAACTACTGTATTTCAAAAATAACACTTCCGGCTGTGTTTTAGAAGTGTTTTCATTCGCTCGCAGCTTTGAGGATGTATCTGTCGGAGGCGCTTTGCTCTGGGTGACGGGGTCTTCAGGTAACTAAAGGAAACCTAAGGTAAGGTAAGAGGGTGTGTGTGTGTGTGTGTGTGTGTGTGTAACTGCTTTGCAGTGTATGAAGATGGTGAAGTTCTACCGAAGACAAAATGTCTAAATTAATCCGGATTTATCTCCAGCTTCACGAAAAGGAAATATTCGAGCCACTTCCAGAAGTTTCTATTCACGAGCAGCAATTAGTTCTTTTAAAAGCTGAGCTTGGTTGAGTGGTAACTTCCGGCGGTTCGACCCGGCTGCCCCTGTGATGTAATGATACAAATGAGCCGGAGTTTGCGCGCGCACTCAGCATGCTGGTTTCCTGAGTGATGAGGGTCCGGAGGGAGAGCTGCTGATTGGCTCGCTCAGCTGGAGCGGTTCAGTCTGAGCGAAGCCGTGTTTTCGTTAATGATCTACCAATTAGTCACACAGCGGTAACAGTTGTCTAAACAGATCCCCGTCTGTCTGTGCCGCAGGGTGGAGATGCGTTACGGGCCACGCATGTAACTGGTACGGGGAATAAAGTGCTTCCACAGAGGCTGGTGGAGAGGCTTGGGGAAATTTCACCTAAACTCTCCGAAAGGTTCGGTTCACGACTTTTATTCTTGGATATTTTTTCCTCATAGATCAAACGTGTCAGTTCATTGAAACCAGCAGACGGACTACTGGTGCAATACGTTTGTTTTCTGAGACAAATGTTGTTGGCAACAAGTTGCAACAGTGAAAATGCCCAAGTCAAAAGAAAAATCTGCTTTAAGTAACATTTAAATATGATCCATGAAATAAATATCAGAAGTCCACGAGATATATTCTATTAAAAGTTGTTTGAAATTGAATAAATTGTAATAGCATAATACATTTAAATACTAAATAAACAAAAAAATTATGAATTTAATCGAATAGATCATTAAAATTGACATCTTTGGAGAAAATATGAAATAGTTAAATATATATTTAAAATGGATTTTTTATTAATATCAAGTAAAAGAGGTAATAATTACATAAGTAAATATTTGTGCTATCTGTAGTTTTTGTTGTATTAATAAAAAAAATCAATTAAAATATAGCACAATGAAGGTCTTCTGCTTTTTTCATGCAGTTCTACCGAAGGTAATAAAATGTTCTACAGAAAAAACCAGAAAGCTCTTCTGTCCTGATTAAAGGAGCTAATGGTTTTTCCACAAGTCTTTTGTTCCAGGAAGCGTAAAATAAGAATAGAATGCAAAACAGCAATAAAAAAAAAAATCTTAGGCAGCACATTTTCCCCATCAGACCAACAGAGAGTCGAGTTGTAAATTGCTCAGTTCCTGTTTTGTATATGCTTCCCTCACCACGGCAACCGAGCCATCACCTGACGGATGCTGGTTGGGGACTGCAGACGGTCTCAGTTGGCCAACATCCCCTGACTATAAACTGACATTCTGCACCATAAACACTTTCCTCTGCCGCAACAGCTCTGCAGAGAAACGGGGAACACTCCTAATGACAGCATGGGCTGAATGGCAACAAGTGAGACTTCAACACTGCTGTTTGTCCTCCATGACAGAACCTGAGGATGACGGGCCAGGTGCCAGAGAGAGACCGGTCGCCCCACAACCTGTCAGTGAAGACAACTTTGGAGGAAGAGCTCGAGAGGGCTGAAAGTAAACTCAGCAGGTAAGAAAAAGTCAGTTTTATAAAAGCAGTGCATGAAACGAATAATAACGAGAGTTTTTCTTTTCTATTTTGTTGTTTTTGTCCCAGGGTGCCATCGGTCTGCGATGACACGTCATCAGAGCTACAACGAGTCGCCGCTCTTGACCCTGACGGACGCAGTTCGGCGAATTCCTTTCAGAGGAATGGGGCCATTTCAAGGTGAAACTGTAGCGTCGCAGCAATTACATTTTAGCATTTTTACCAGAGTTTCTGAATTGTTAGATATGAACATCAGCAGCATTGTTTGGCACTTACATCAACATGCCTGACAGATGAGTCAAATTGTTGTAATACTGCCACAATTTATCAAACGTTTCTCTATCAGAGATTATTTGTTGCTTCACTCTGCAAATCCATTTAATTTCTAGCGTGATCTAGTGTGGTTCTCTGGGATAAGGTTTCACACGAATGACGATTTCTGTGTTATTTACATTTGATATAAGCAAATGTGAAACTCAACAGGGAATTTATGCTTTGCACATGTCTTAGACTGGTGAAACTGGTGGTGAGGCTGAGGGAATGGGCACACAGGAGCCTGGTGGAGGAGGAGGAGCGGCCAGACTCCTTCCTGGAACGCTTTCGCGGCCCTGAGCTGAGAATAGCCCCCAGTCGCAACAGCATCACCCAACCAGATGCCAATGGAAACAATGCCAAAGGGATCTTAAGGTATTCCTGACTGTGTTAGTGTTGAAATTTCTAATTAGGTCAGAAGACACTCTATTCTATCTATTGTGTTGTTTTAAGATTTTAACTCAATTTTACTGCTTCGTAAAATGGTGTTCTGTTAGTCAATGCTACATTATAAAACAAAATAACTTTACTGAGAGAAATTTCCATGGGGATTTATAGTAACTAATGTATCATTTGTCTGCTCCTCATACTTCCAGGAAGAGGTGGGAATTGTTCGTTGTCTCACCATCTGATGACGCCTACTACCGTTGGCTGTTTGTCATTGCTATTGCTGTCCTCTACAATTGGTTCCTTGTGATTGCAAGGTATTATAATTCCCACAGTCGGTCACCTCCAGCTCTGCAGATGGATAATAAATGCAGTGATCTGTACAAGCCACCCCTTTGATTAGAGAACTAAATCATTTGAACCTTTTTATGTTCCCAGGGCATGCTTTGACAAACTGCAGGTGAGCATTTACATCTGCTGGCTGGTGCTGGATTACATCTCCGATGCTGTGTACATACTGGACAGTTTTGTGCGTCTACGGACAGGTAATCCATTAAAAAACACACCTTCTTACAGCCTAAAGCTTTGGTAGGTAACTTCTCTTTTTTTTTTTTTTTTTTTTTTTTTTACATATTTGTTAAAGCTGTCTAACTAAATTTCCTCTCTGTCTATGGTGTTTAAGGTTTTCTGGAACAAGGCCTCCTGGTGAAGGACCACGCCAAGCTAAGAGACAGCTACATCCGAACGTTACAGTTCAAGCTGGACGTGGTGTCCATCCTGCCCACTGATCTAGTGTACATTTACACTGGCATCCACACTCCTCAGCTCCGATTCAATCGCCTGCTGCGCTTCCCTCGCATGTTTGAATTCTTTGACCGGACAGAAACACGCACCAACTACCCCAACATCTTCCGGATCTGCAACTTGGTGCTCTACATCCTGGTCATCATTCACTGGAATGCCTGCATCTACTACGCTATATCCAAGTCTTTGGGGTTTGGTTCAGACACATGGGTCTTTCCAAACATCTCTCAACCGGAGTACTCGTCCTTAACAAGAAGCTATGTCTACTGTTTGTACTGGTCGACCCTCACTCTTACCACCATTGGAGAAATGCCTCCACCTGTGCAAGATGAGGAGTACTTGTTTGTGGTCTTCGACTTCCTTGTTGGAGTGCTGATCTTTGCAACAATTGTGGGAAATGTAGGCTCCATGATAGCTAACATGAACGCCACCCGGGCCGAGTTTCAGGCTCGAATAGACGCCATCAAACACTACATGCACTTCCGCAAGGTCAGCAGAGAACTGGAGACGCGCGTCATCAAGTGGTTCGACTACCTGTGGACCAACCAAAAAGCCGTAGATGAGCAGGAGGTGCTGAAGAACCTACCCAACAAACTGCGCGCCGAGATTGCCATCAACGTACACCTTGAGACGCTAAAGAAAGTACGCATTTTTCAAGACTGTGAGGCCGGACTGCTGGTGGAGCTTGTGCTCAAACTACGTCCGCAGGTTTTTAGTCCAGGAGACTACATCTGCAGGAAAGGAGACATTGGTAAGGAGATGTATATCATTAAAGAGGGGAAGCTGGCAGTAGTAGCTGACGATGGGGTCACGCAGTATGCTCTTCTCACTGCTGGAAGCTGCTTTGGGGAGATCAGCATTTTGAACATAAGGGGTAGTAAAATGGGGAATCGCCGCACAGCCAACATCCGAAGCTTGGGATACTCTGACCTCTTCTGCCTCTCCAAAGACGACCTAATGGAGGCAGTGACCGAGTATCCAGACGCTAAAACGGTGCTAGAGGACAGGGGTAGGGAGATTCTTAAGAAGGAAGGGCTTCTTGACGAGAATGCGGAGAAGGGTGGGCTACAGAAGGAGGACACCGAGGAGAAGGTGGAGAGACTGGAGTCCTCTCTGGACACCCTACAGACTCGTTTTGCCCGTCTGCTGACTGAGTACACAGACACTCAGCAGCGGCTAAAGCAGCGAATCACTCTGCTGGAGCGGCACCTGAACCAAACTGACTGCGGCGCAGAGGCAAACAATGACATGGATGCCAGCACACAAATGGCAAGTGGAAGTGACCCCGGTGGTTTTGGCAGTACAAATGGGTCACCACATAAAAACGATGTTCAGAGTCAGGACAGAAACAGCCAAACAGTACAACACTGACACTTTCAACATCAGACTTCAGCCATTCATTCATCCACTCACTGGAGGAATCATGGAGGATGGAGCCTGTCTCCAGGGGTCAATGGCTTGAAGACGGAGTACGTCCTGGATAGGTCACCAGTCCATCACAGGGCAGCATAGAGACACATCGGGGAAATAGCAATGCATGTACACCCAGCAGGATAATCTAAAGTGGCCAATTAAGCTAAAATGCATGTTTCTGCTCTGCTGGAGGCAGCCGGAACATCTTCACACACCATTGCCCTTTTTCTGTTTTCTTGCAGTTTATAAGTTAAAGAAATATCTGCATTTCAATCAACATGAAAACAAAATAAACAACACCAGAACCCAGCTAACTTTGAGTTATTGCATAAATGAACGGCCAAGAGCTGAATTCAAAGGTTGACTTCAAGTTTCTAACCTGTTCAAGCTAAATAAATGTTTCAGAGTATATAAACAAGTACAAGATACTCTGGGATTTCTTTATATCTTCCTTTGGATCACCTGTGAATACCATGTTTGTTTGCATCAACAGAGACATTCAGTTCCCTCTACATGTCATCTATTATGCTTTGGTACTCTTCAAATGAGCTCCTGCTGCTTCTCCAGGGAACCAAAGGTCTAAGGAGATCGTGCATGGTGATTAGTTGTCACACACAAACAATTTGTTTCCAGTGCCCCCCTTTCTAAGGTGCTATGTAGCATTCAGCTTTTTCACATTTACAATTACAATCACAAAATGCCCTTTTAAAGGAAATTTATGCCACAGACCAACACAAAGGGAGGGCTGATTGTGGAGCAGAAGGAAATTCTTTACAATGAAGAGCTGAAAAGTGTACTTTTATAAATTTCTTTTTAAATACATTGACGTTTAGGACTGTAACATATAAAAAAGGTTTATTAATACCTTTGTGATGTTTTGTAAATCTGTATCAATGTTTTTGACTGTTCCCTAAATGTTACATTTACAAAGTTTGTGCCATGAAAACTTTTTGCTGAAAAAAACAGACTTCCTTTAAAAAAAGAAAAGAAATTAATCTCTCTTTTTTTTTTTTAAAAAAAAGAGAGAAACAGATTCATCTTCAGACACTCAATATTGATTATTTGCAAAAGCTTTGTGTTCTACCTTCTAGCCCAACAAAAATTAGCGAGGTCCTGTACTGACGTCCACCCATTTATTTGAGGAAAGTTACACTTTGAAGTTAAAGGCCGGGGATTTTCCAGTTTTTCAGCCTTTGCATTCCTGGACACACATGAACAGTGTTGATAAGAGGAGCTGGAACAATGCCTCACAGCAGCAGAGCTGAAGAGAGCTGGTAACAATAAAGAGGCAGGAGCTGTCGAATTCATATCCTGCCAGAAAGGCACTGATTATATCAAGCATCTTGAACCAATCTTCACTCAGCTACAGAATGGTAAACAAAAAAAAGGTTTCTAAATTCTTAAATATTTGCATCATGGGCAACCAATCAATAGACATTTAAGATGAAGAACTATGATGATGATAACAATGTAGAGCAATGTGCAAAGGATTTTTTTGTTCATGGTTTGCTTTCCTTGTGTGTATCTCCACCACTGTTCAACATTTGTTGTTTTTATGAATAAACTTTAAAAGGTTCTTTTTTTTCGCATTAAGGTTGTCAAGATGCTGCACTTCTTTGAAGGGTTCAACGTGACGTTTCAGAGGGAAGTAAATAATGTTTTTATTCAGCTCCACAGCAACCTAGGAGGGGTCAGGATGAAATTAAAAATAAACAATCCGTTCTTTCTGTTGAGTAAAGCTGTTAACGTCATTCCAGCAGCCTGTAGCCTGCATGTTCTTGTGAATTACCAGATTTGTTCTGGATTTTTCTGGCTTGTTTTAATTACATTTATTTTGTAAGGCTGTGTTTTTGGTTTTGTAGCACAGACTGTCTTTCGCGCATATTTTAATAAACAATTGGTCCCAATTTACTACCATTTCATATAATCTATTTCTACATTAAAATACTCAAATTTCTCTTTAATTGAGGTGGTTTGCCCAGGGCGCCCAACAGGCGAGGACCGTAACTGGTGAGGAGAACTGCAAGTGTCCTTTCATCAATTTGTGTTAAGGTTGCTGCAGTAATTCTAAAATTACACAATAAAATTTTTAATCAGTATCTTTCTTTTAAAAAAAATGCGACATTTAATATTGTTAGGACCAAACTCCGGCAGATTAAATGTTAAAATTATTTTTGACTCAACCAAGAGGTGTTTAAGTGCAAAACTTTAATATTACTTCCAGTCAGAAGAAAAATGTTAGAGAAAAAAAATGTTACTTTAAATTTTCATCTGGCAGGAGAATGAATGATTTCGAACTGTAAAACTATGAAAGTGTAAAATAGCAAACCTGAGTCAAACTTACCAGTCGCACTGAACCAAGAATAATTAAAAACTGAATATGTTTGGGAAGGTCTTTTTTTCTTTTCTTTATAAGGTAAAGAGAAAATGTTTTACCTAGCATGACAGGTTTAAAGATGGGATTTAATTATGTGTTGAGTTTTTAGAAGTTAATATTTTCAAATCACATTTGGAATAAAATATATATATATATATATCTGTCCCCAGGAAGTCAGTCTGGTGGCTTTCCAATCGAGAAAAAAAGGGGCAAGTTTGTACTTCTAATGCTTTGTAGCTAATCAAACCATCTCACACACATTTTGTGATTGTGTTCCTGGTGTGAAATTAGCTTATAGTGCTACTGAAAAGTACCATTAAGGAATTTCATACCGCTGATTTTATTCCCATTCAAGATCTAAATCCTGTTTTCCTGGTTCACTGCCACCCTTGTGTTTTCCTCACCTCCTACGTAAAACTGAATGGGCTGAATTCATCTTTAGTTTCTGAATTAAAGATGAATGTGGCCGAACGACCCAACTTTTTGGCTGTGAGAGCACATCATGTCGTACTCATCTTTAAAACGGGACGCTTCAAAGCGTTTGGTGTGAATGCTGCAATACTTCCAGAAACCACTAGGTGGCGATTGAGTTTAAAATGCTTTGACACTTTGGGGCAATCCACAGAAAAAAAGCTATTAAAGTCTTGTAAAGCTTCATCTGCACACCATTATTTTACCATTAAAAGGAAGTAAAGTTCCAGCAGCGGTACCAGTACCAGTTTAAGAACAGTGTGTTCAGCGTCTCCATGCACACAGACCAAACTGATGTACCATAAGTAAAAGGGAAGAAGCAAACAACTATATTCCTTTCAGAGTCATTTAAGCCTCCAGGAAGATCTTTTTTAAAATAAACATAGATCTTCTGATTAGATTGCAGCAACTCTTACTAAGTTTATCATGAAGGCCTCATTGATCATCCAGACTGTTCTAGTTAACTGTGATTTCTTCATTATTTAATGCACACACACAAAACTGTGTCCTAAAAATACTTAGCTATCCCCTTGCAGTCCTCTCCAGCATGGGTATCAGTTTCCTTTTGAGAGGAGAACAGCTGCTCAGCTAAATCTATATCATCAAGCAATGTCTCACCACAGGCTAATTAAAACATACATATAAAGCTAAGGCAGTGTGGATAGATGTTTGGCCAAATTTTACCTTTATATATTTTTTTTATGCAACCAAGAAATACTTTCAAAACAAAGAAACAGCTTATCTAGCGTTTTCCAGGAAATCCACAGCAAAACTTTTGAGTAAATGTACGTTATTAGTGTTCTGTGCCTTTAAATGGCTGCTCCATCTGCCCCAACACTTCTGTCGACCCACTTGGCAGGTGCAGCGTATCACATGTACCAGACAACTGGTCCAGGGTGCTTAGTGGACTCTGAATGGATACCATTTGTTTTGTTTTTTTAAATCTGAATAAATACAAAAAAAAACACACACACAAAATTAGGTTTCTAAATATAACTATATTTTTTGTGACCATTTAAAAATCGCAGTTGGAAAATCAAAGTGTCACTGGGACACACTGCACTGACTATATAAATCCAATTCATACAACAAAGTGAGAAAAGAAAGGCCTTCATGGTAAACACACGTTTTTAACTGCTTCATGTGTCAACTAAGCATAAATATTTAATCAGAGCGTCACCACTGTTCAAGATACTTCTGATCCCTCTAGAAATTAGACAAAAAAACCCCCCCAAAAAACTACGATTCTCCCAGAATGACTGCTGATTGAATGTAAAGATAGAGCAGAAATGATGTCGGGCTGTTTATATCTATAAGAGCTTTCGAGGCTGCAACATGCTATCTGCGCTCTCTGTATTGATTGGTTGAAAGTATCCGCTGGGAATTAAGTGTGGGCTAACGCATCCGCATGTGCAGGCTGTGCTTGGGTCCGTCCACACGCTCCAACTTCTCAAAGTGTTTCCTCGCGTTTCGGATGTTGATGAGCGTCGCTGCAGACGCTGAAAAACAAGCAGGGAAAAAAAAAAGATAATACTATATTTTGAAGAGACTTTAAGTGGTATGAATATTGCAAAAACGTTTTCACATCTTATACCGTAACCACCAACATTGATGTACTTACGAATAGAGGGGTCTGACATGATCACCATGACGTAAGTGTTGGAGGTGAAGACGTCGATAAAGGCCGCAAAGTTGGAGTTTCTAACTTCCATGCTTTGGAAAGAAGCTGCGAGTTTACTGAAATAACAAGATGGACGAAACGATTAAATGCGAGAAAAATCGACAGATGACGTTCAGCACGTGCGACGTGAACTTACCTACAGCTGAGCTTGAACTGTTTGATGATGTTACTGATCTTCTCAAACCTGTGAGCGTCACGCTGCTCTTTGCACTGATAGTGGGAGATTACCTACATGGGCAAACAGCACGCGGACATCGACATGCTTTAAATTCCCTGATCCAAATCTAGGCTACTGAAAAAAACACACAATCTTACCAAGGATTTTTAGTCCCGTTTCCAGTGCAAATATCTCAGTAAACGTGAATTAAGACTAAACTAATTTAAAAGTAACTTATCGGCAAGATCCAGGAGCTTGTTTAAAGTAAATAACTCCTTGACTGGTGAAAAAGTACTTGTTCCATAGTCAGATTATTTCACTTATAATATGGGAAGATTGTCTTGTTATAAGTAAATTTATCTGCCAATGGAACAGCTGCCTTTTAACCAACATTAAGTAATTATTTACTTAATACAAGCTCCTGTATCTTGGTGAAAAGATACTTGTAAGTTTGTCTTCACTTATTTCAAGTGTAATAAGATATTTGCACTGCAAACAAGACTAAAAATGCTTGGTAAGATTTTGTGTTTTTGCAGTGAGACAGAAGTCAAAGGTCGCTCTCACCAGGAAAGTGGCTCTCTCAAACAGAAGAACTTCATCTGCTTCTATGATCTGTGCAAAATTTCTCAGGTTCGTCTCTAGCTGCTGGACGTTTGGGATGAGTTGATAAACTATGCTGGACCAGGCCTGCAGAGACATTTTAACGAGCGACTTTATCAGTGAATATAATGGGAGGGGGGGGGAAGCATTCAATCAAGTTAACTCACCTTGTACAATGTTTCATCCCAGATTGATGTCCTGAAGCACGTGCAAGCCAAAGGTCTAGACAGCCGCTTCAGGTCTTCTTCACGCTCCTTAAAGATCTGTAAAAGCAAAAAGGAAGTTGCATCACAAAAACCAAGGAACAGAGCAGAAACATAAAAGACTGCAAATGACAACACACCATCCCTGTGGTGACATATGGGAGTGGTGCGGGAATACTTCTCTTTAACACTTCAAAGACATCAATGTCATATTTGATTCAATCTTTAGTTTCACAAACCACATTAATAATTAAAATAATAATAATTTTCCCAGAGTGCTGTTCATCCGTTTCGTTTTGTGTGTCTGCTCTGTCTTCTCAAACCCTCAGATGGCTGCTTGTACTGAGAACGGTTCTAGAGGTTGCTTCCTGGTAAAGGGGAGTTTATATCTTTACTTGAACAGAAACTTTTAACAATTTAGAATAATTAACTGAGCTTAATGAGCTGTTTGACAACGAGGCTCAATGGCAACATGTTACTGAATTGGAATTATTTTTTGTAACATGCCTCGAGAAGACATTTATTGCGAATTGGCGTTCTACAAATAAACTGAACTGAATTGGTTTTAAGGTCATCTCAATATACATAATATTTATCAGTTTTCACGAAGACTGATAAATAAAACGTAAAATATTGTCACATCTATTCAGCCTGGTTTGGAGTGGCAGCTTACAGTTATTGTCGCTTATAAATTATGATGATATTTCAATTGTAGCACCTCGTGTTTTATTATTTTATTGCCGTTAAGATTGTTAATATTCATGGAAAGTACTGATATGTTTTAAAATTCTTTTTTCTTTATTATTATTCCAGATCTTATCATCATTTATGTTCATTATGTACAGTCTTAAATGTGTTTTTTTTTTTTTTTGTTTTAACAAATGATATTTGGTCATTTCACCTCGCTAATTGGATCCACACAATTTAGTTCCCAGAGTTTCTCATTCTCTAGATTTGATCGATTTCTTTCACTTTTAATTTGTCATTCTTTATTACCACAAACCACCTGTTTTATTAGTCTGTTTAGGTCACTTCAATGTTTCTGCTCTTCCAAGTAAATGGTTGTTTTTAACCTTGTTACACTTGACTGACAGAAAGTACTGTTGACGCAGCAAAGGCCTGTAAGGCAGCGGTTCAGGCTCACCAAATCTCTCTGGTCTTCCTGGACCAGGTCCATTTTGTGCACCAGACAGAACACTTTGGCATCAGGGGAGTTCTGCAAAATGGCCTCCAGACACGACTGGTAGTAGTGCATGTCCTTCTCCAGCTCACGGCTCTCAACGTCAAACACATAAATAAGAACCTCGACATTTCTGAAAATGTTGTCCCTCTGACTCGTGAAATAGTTCTCCATAAATGTGTCTTGTCTAGTGAATAAAAAGATAAAAAATCATTGTTGAAATTGTGGAAAAATGAAGTCTAATGTTGCACAGAATAATGACGCAGGGCTTACCCTCCGCAGTCCCACAAGTTCAGAACCAGATTGCCCAGAAACCGAACATGGGAGTGCTCCACATCAACTAGAGTTAACAAAAAAAAAGAAAAAGAAAATGCAGGTTGTTTTTTTTAATTAAAAACTATCAAAACACCAATCAGGCATGATTTATCTTTAAATAAGTTCAGTTTAGTACTTGTAGCTCCGAGGCGACGTGTGTCCCGAGCTATGTAGTTGGCAAAGATGATTGACCTCATGCTGGTCTTTCCAGACCCACTCTTCCCCATCAGTAACACCTAACAACAAAAGGTAAACCACAATATTTCAGCAGACGGAGTCTAAAACCAAGTAGAAAGCCTGAAACTACACGGCCAGCTTCACCTTTTTCTTCATCGCTGAGCTTGACATCCCCCTGATGAGATTCGGTCGTGAAGATTTTTCCTGAGCTCCACTTCAGATGACTTCGGTCCGTTTCTGCAGCACTTCTCCTGCGGAGCAGTTTCACCCAGCTGTTACTACAGCCCCCCATCAAAAGCCACATCGTTAAACCCACTAATTATCATAAACACGCGTGTACATGTACAGTTCAAATCCTATCCGAAACAGAAATTAGTACAATTCGCCTAATACGTTAATTGAACCGATTTGTCCTGCTACGAAGAATCACTTTAGCTAATGCTAACTACGCTAACAATGTTAGCCTACCAAACTGAGCAGCGAAGCTGTCCTAGTTAAAGTTTTGTGTCGTATTTTATACTTACTCCTAAATGACTTAGCAGCTACTGGTGTCCAGGTAAACTCAGAGAGCGGTTTATATTTGTTTTAGAGGACACAGAGCTACTCATTACTAAGTGAGAGAAAGGTGAAGTAAAAAAAAAAAATCAGCTGCTTCCTGTTTACGCAAAAGTCACATGATGATCGATTTGCTAAATGCCCCGAGTTTTGTCTTCCAGGCAGTTTTTTATTTATTTTACCAAGTGATGGGATTGATTTTATCGATACGTTTTAGGTAAATCATGCTCACACAGAACGTCAGAGCTGTTAAAAGTAAATATAACTGAAATGCTGGAGAATTAATTCTGATTAACAGTTTACGCCTAGCACGGCGAAAGAAAAGGGGAAATACGCAAACGATGCTGGTTTCTACAAATGTTACACATTTGAAACGAATGTTCTTCGTTAAAATATTCTAAATTGAAGTTTAAAAAAACAAAAAGAAAAAACAAAACAAAAGTTCCGCGCAGGAGCCACTAGAGGGAAGTGAACAGCTTAAATAGTCAAACCTTTGGGTTACTGGTGAGGCCTTCAATTTGACACTGAGGAGCCACATTTGGCTCTTAATAAGCTACTAAATAATAAACTGATAAACGCTTTTAAGCATACATCTAACTGAAATTACTTGTTTCGTCAGTTTTTCTGTGTTTTATGAAATTATTGCATAGTATTTCCACTACGAAACTACAAATGTGGTGCAATTAACTTTAATCTCTAATCACAAAATGTGCTTTTTTAATATCAAGAAAATTCATTTATTGCCCTTTGTTAAGGTTCGAATTTAACCCTTTACTCTAATGTCTACTGTATTATTATTATTATTATTATTATTATTATTATTATTATTACTTAAGAACAATCTTGACAAATTGATATATTGTGCTTTTTAAATGGTGGTTTGTAGCTGCAGATAAGATTGATTTTGTAGGACACAATGGATGTTAGAGGTAGACCTTTGGGGATGAATCTCCATAATAGGGTTTTTTTGAGCAGGATTCTTCAATGGCTTCAACATCCACATTTCTTTTTTTTTTACACTGAATTTGATAAGTTACTAAACATCTGGCACAATGTGTGAATAAAACTTCAGTACAACACACAGAGACAAGCAGAATCCAGATAAATAAAGTAGCAAAGCTCAAGCCTTTGGACTTTACACTGAGTGTAAAAACTCTCTGTATGATAATGAGAAATGGGACATGGCCTCATCTACATACCAGTACGCTGTTTGACCGTTCAGGAGAAAAAGACCACAGCAATGACTATCTCATAAACTATATAATCTTTAAAGTTTGTTTGTCTTGTGATAAAACTGAGTTTAGTTGAGTCGGAATATGCTAAAGAAGTGGTTTATAACGGGCAATAACAGTGGGTGTGTTGGATCTTAAAAAATAATATCTAGAGCTGTTTCTTTTTGTTTCATAAACAAACATAGACTATAAAAACACAGCTGGACAATGTAGTATGGATTTCAAAAGCAGGACTTTGCCAAACACAAGGTTTTTAAATTAAAAAAATACTTTATTGATCCCAAAGGGAAATTAAATGTTGTTGTAACTCATATTAACTCAAATTCTTCTCTTTATTGTAGATGGAGGCGACAGTTGACTAAAGGCACACTGTTTTTGTAAGACTCATGAGGAAGATGGTCAGGGTTGTCTATAACTTTATTGATTTTACATAAAATGCCTTTTTGCATCATCATCTTCAGACGTCTAGATAAATAAATAGTCTAAAGAAAAAAAAAGAGCTGTTCTGTTAGTGCGCATTTGGGTCTGGACATCACAAGAGGTGCCAGAATGGAGCTAATCAGTCACCATCAGTGAATATAACAAAAGAAGAACTCTGAAGTATTTGAGAGAAAAAAAAAGGTTCGGTCTTACATACTTGTGCCAGAGATTGACTCTGAAAAGAACAGTGACAGTGATTGTCTTCAGAGCTTATAGTACAAATATGCTTATATTGTGTGACTGTTTTTGACTGGTTTCTGCGCACATTTACAAATGATTTACAGCTCAAACGTTTGACTGCAGCCAAACAGGACACAACTAAATGCTGATTTTGATTAGAAACTTGTGAATAAGGAGAGAAAAACACACGAAAACACAAATTAATGTATTACAACAAACTCTGATCAATCCCCTTATGTGATGTCACCAGGAACATGTACCTGTAAAACTTTCTTTACAGAGTTCATTGGATTTTGGCTAAATAACTATTTGCAATGAATGAATTAAATATTTTTCCATATGGTGTCAAACTACATCTAAAGTGAGTTTGATTTTTTTTTTTTTTAAAGTATGCCAAAAACATTGTGGTCTTTCACAATGCATATAAAAGATAAAAATTATTTTCTCACACGAATTGTTATGGAAAATGGATTTTATGCAGGTAATTTTCAAACTGGGCATTATCAATAAAAACTGCATTTAAAAAGAAAATGCAGACAATTTGTATGGGTATTATAAAACTTTATTGTTCATTCTCTTATTTTTAACCCTTCCCAAACAATGAGAGTAAATGACGAAGGTGAAAAGGGACACAGACAACATAACCTTCTGAAAATATTGATCATAAAGAAAATAGAATAAATCAACACAAAAAGTCAGTTCACCAATAAGAAGAAAGCTTTCAATAGTTCTTGAAATGTAATATGCATCTATTCTGCCCCAAGTATGCACACCTGAATGAAAACAAAAGTACTATTATACAAAACCTTGAGAGCTTATCTGAAAATGAATGATAAATAAAAAGGTAATAATTTCTTTTGATTTTATTACTGTCAATATTGTAAGTGTGAATAAATATCTTTTTTTTTTACCACAAAGATCAAATCTTTCATTTCATAAAAAAATTTCCAATTACAATTTTTAATCTCGTTTTTATTAGTATGAACCTGGAAATCAAAAAAATCAACAAGCGCCGTAAGTTTAAGGGAACAATTACTCTTTACAGTTGCTTCTCACCAGACAGAATATGCAAAGAGGAGGGAAAAGCAGACATAATGTCTAGAAGAGGGCGTTATAGTCAGGTAGTGTCTATCAGGTGTGTAGAACTGTTCTGGTGCTGCTCCACTGCTTCTGCTCTTTACATCTGATCTCTGAGCTTGGCGAGCCTTTGAGACAGTTCGTCCTGCGAGCAAGAAACAGTTTAAGGAAGTAAAGATGAGAGCATATTTTACTTTTAGCTTAACATTTATAAGTGACAATCATATTATAATTTAGTTTTCTTATAAAACAAACACTTAATTGTTTAGATTTAACAAGCAAACATGACAGAATACCTGCTCTGCAGAGGCTACGCTGGTACCCACAGATCCTGTCTGTCCTTGAGGGAGTTCCATGTTCAGGTCCAACCTGAACAGAAAGCAAAAGCTTAACCATCATATATAGGCCTGTTATAATAATCAATAAATTAATTAATCTCATGATAAATTAAAACAAACTCAATTATTTCCATTGGCATTTCTCTTTTTTTCTCTCTTTCTACCAAAACACAGATGATAAAAGTCTTCAGTTTGGTGCTTTGGTCTCAACTAGCCCTTTTTTTGTTTACAAAGACTTAAAAGTCTATTTTAGTTGTTGTTTTGTTTATTTATTTTGGATATTTAAAATGTCGTCCAGTTCCAGTGTTAGTTAGAATTTAAAGTTTATCAATCTTTTAGAATGTGCTCTTGCATTATTATTATTATTATGTTATTACCATTATAGTACTTAAAAATAGTTTCAAAACAACAATGTTATCGTTTATCGCAATAACGTCTGGAACAATTTATAGCCCAGCAGAATTTGTTATTGCGACAGGCTTAATTATATTCATAAGACTCACCTAAACATCCACAAATAACATCAAAGCACAATATATCACTGAAAAAATGAATGAACACAATGCGATTTCATTTATCCGACAAATAATATTAGAATGAGTGGTTACCCTGCTTCATCTGCCATTTCATGCAGCAACGACTCCACTTGATTCTGTAACACACATTACATATTACATTCCTGCAAGCAGTTCTTAAACGGATCGCGAGAAAAAGCCGAGCAGAGAAAGTCACCTGTGGTGTTGTGAGAGTCGTCGTGCTGCTCATGGTGTCTTCCATCTGAGCAGTCTGGACGTCCAGAGTTTCAAACTGATGTTCAAATTTGTCCATGAGAGCTGAAATCTACAACAAAAAAAGCACCGCCAAAGTTTAAAATATGTTACTTTCATTAAAATGCATGAATATATACCATTTAGTTGGAGATACCTTTTCGAGATTCATACTCTTCAGAGTGGCATCCATGCCTTTCACCACTCCGGCCATAGATTTTGTGACCTGCGAGATAAAACCAAAGAAAAAGCTGCCATTATTTTTGCCACATGGATGTGGAGACGTTAACTGAAGCAGCGTGCGGCGCACCTGGTTCATTGTAACCGCCGTCTGGACTCTCGCTGCCACGGCGTCGACTCGGGCGCTCATCCTCAGGAAGTTCACAGACTGATTCTTCTGTCTGATGGCGTTCTCTGCGTGGATCCTCGCCACTTCCATGTTCCCCTTCTGGATGGCCTGAAGACAACAAAAACTTTGATGAAGCTCTCAATAGCCGACGTTGACAGCTGGCCTGATGAGTGAAACACAGCTTACCTTCTTGACTTTTGCCTTCTCTAATTTTTCCTCTTTGTCACATTTCTTTGAATTTCTTTGTAGCTCTTTGGCAGCAAACTTTAGATTGAAGAGATTTTCTGAGAAACAAAGTTAAAGAACAACAACACAAAGCAGGAGGACGAGCAGAAAAAAAATCTCTTTTATTGATTGCCCTGACCACTGATTGGGCCACTGGAATCTAAAATCTCTAATTTTGTCCCATCACTGAAAGGACCAAAATAGGCTAAAACAGGTTGGACTGAGAACATACAGTAACTTAGAGAGGAAGTTAACAAAGAACAAAGAAACCTCAGAGTTAGATATTTTCGATATCAGTGAGGTGTTTGAAAATCAATTCACATAAAGAATAAAAGTTATAAGAAGCTTCTTAAGAGAAAACTGTATTTTCGTTCAGTCATTTCATTTGTTTAAGCTGCCACAACAGGGAGGAAGTCTTCACATAAGATTCTTAAAGATAAGATTCTTAAATGTCAATCTGACAACTATTTTGTTTAGAAATAATGTTGAAATCCTGTTTAAGTTGCAAGGCTATGCAACAGACTTGTTTGACAGAGGATATTGCTGAATTTGTAGATTGCAGATTGAAACTAGCTTTGTCACGCTAGCTTTTTGACATAATATAAATAATCAACCACAACAAAAGGGTTTCTTCAGGTTCAAATGTTGCTAAAATAAATTAATAAATGCTGAAACAATCAGATCAGCAAACAAGAGCTTTTTCCTCTTACTTATTCAGATGAACAATTATTTGCTTCCAGTGGTAAAGCAAGGGGAGAAAACAGCGTAATTATTATTATCACGTATTGGATGTTTAAATTATACTGTGAAGCCATAATTTCTTGTGATCTGAAAAAATTATAAGTTTGAGATGTAAAACAAAGTTTTGAGGTCTGTTAAAGAACAGATTAACTTGTATGAATTTTCTGTCCCATAAAGTGACTTTTCTAATTGTATTTGTAGATTTTTTAGTGATGTAACTTTGGACAGTTTTTTAAAAATAAGTGTTTTCTGTCTTAATTTTAATTCTAATGTATCTATTTTATTCCTAGGGCAGGACAAGTTTCAATTTATCAAGAAAGTCAAGTTAAACATCTCTGATCAGTGCATCTTTACATTGTTTTGCAGCATCCACTATGACATCATCCAGCTCTGCTTACTGTACAGCATTACGTAATCTGTCCACAAGAGAGCACAATTAGGTGATTTCCCAACTGACAAAAACTGCTTTATCGTCTTTTTTTTTTTTTTTTCTAATAAAATGAATGAGAACAAAGATTATGTTTGAATTTAGTGAGAATAAACCAACAAATCCCGACTTTCCCCATTAAATTCTTATCTGCCAGTTTAGGAAGAATCTCTGAGTAACTGATTAGTAACTGGGTAATCACTAAGTCGTTTATATCCAAACGATAAGCCAAGTTATTATTTTGACCTAAATTTCACACATTTTCGATGACTACAGAATTGACTTATAGCTTCGTTTTGATAAACACAAACAAAGTTTGTGTTTACCAAACTATACAACTAGTTTACTATCTATTTACAGGCTTTTGTGTGGTTCTCAAAAATATAGAGGTTACCACATAAAACAAATATAAGGATACTACAGGTATCAACTTAAACTGTTGTAGGGAAAACTATAGAAACCACATGATTCAGCTGTGGCGTACGGTATCAAGTTTTATGTTTTCCGATGTTAGCACAGAGGCCTTAAACGCAGCTCTGCCAAAGATTACAGACGCCTGAAGAAATTCAGTAATGTTCAACTTATTAAATAGGCTACTTTATTAAGCTTTCAGTAATGACTGATACACACTGTAACGTCTCAAATGTCAGTGATAAATAAATCTCATATTTTAAAGAAGCTACCGTGTTGCGTTGAAGGCTTTAGCCACTGCCTTCTGTGTCGTTACGCCGCACTTCTCTTCCACTTTCACCGCTTTTAAAGGATACTTTCCATACTCGGCATCTTTAATGGCTTCTTCGGAGACCCAACAATAAAATTCTCGAGAAAAATCCACAGATAAAGTGGTCAAAAAAAATAAAAAAAGTTGTTGAACGTTGGCACTCCTCTGTTTCGGTAGAGTTAGCCCTCTTCCGCACTTCCTGGTGTCTCACCAAAATATCAACTACGTCACTGTCACGTGGTGTAGGTATTCCATTCAAACGTCACGAGCGAGATGGCTCCGCCTCTTTCGCCCAAATATGAATGAAAATATATATTTAAAATCAATAAAACAGAGACAAACGCGTTAGAGGAACACGTTAACAGTAAAACTGCGGAAACGCTGACTGAAAACATGGAGGGAATGCGGGCAGCGGGGTGAAAGTGGACGTGCCGCTGCGGTGGGCGGCGAAAGCGCCTGTCTGATGATTAGATTTACTGTGTGGATCGCGGTGGAGAGGGAGGATGACTCACTCCGTCTGATGTGAGGTTCACCCCGCAACAGCTCGGCAGTGCGGTGGCACGCCGGCGGTTCAGGCTGACATGTCCGCTGTACTCCAGCAATACAAGAAAAACTTTATCAAAGTATTAAGCTGCCCCCTTTTCCGAGGTCAAACGGGGTACGGGCTTTGTTTGAAACTTGAGTGTTTCGTCACTTGGTAGTTAGAGTGACCCGTGGAGTCGTGATTCACCGTGAATTTCGTGACGGCTAATTGCCATGGAAACAGTGCTGCTGCGCTGAGAGGAAATTGTCCGTATTAACTTCAGCTTCAACCTTTCCAATAGGGTCGGATAAACCTGTTGGATACCTTAATATATATTTTTTCCCTTATATATTCTTTTGTCTTGGTTTTACTTTTTTTTTTTTTTACTGTAATTTGACAACTAATCAGGTGAGTTCTTATATGTGTTACTGTCATAGTGCAAACGCAGTTAACATGTTTTTCTTTTGAGTGTCTTATCTAGTTTGAGTAAAAATAATCGCTTGGTAATTTGCTAGATGTTGCACATATATCTGTATTAGGCTACATAGATTTTGTTGACATGTTTGAATTAGATAATTTCATTTAGAGAATAAAAACTGCAAGATTGAGAAAAAAACTAAAACAAAAGTGGGGTCTGCAAAATTCTCAAATCAGAACCTATCAGTACATTATTGTGCTAAATTATATCAAATGCAACAATCTATATGTCAAGTTCACTGGCAGAGGATTTTATGGCCCTGATGCCACGTCAAGTGGTGCATTTCGGGTTGTTTTTGCGCACATGGAAAGAATCCATGAGAGCCAATGAGTGATGCTTTGTTCAGTGGCTGTATGAGTCATATAGTCTTATCTATAAAGAAGCCAAGTGGCAGAGGAGCAGTCCTGCTGCAGGACCGAGCTGATGTAACCCCTGAGATTCACTAGAGGCTGCTATGGGCCACGAGTCCCGGTGCCCCCGGTGGCTACCTCCCTCCCACTGACTGTATTTGCACGGGTGGAAAACCAAATACTGACACTGACCTCACACAGACTCTCTGTGCAGAAAGAGCTGCTCGTGTGTTAGATTCTCAAACCATACATAGGTGAATGAATTAGACAAAATTAGCAATGGTGTAGTCTAACAATTTCTTGCAAATAGATGTAATTGAAGGAATTAAAAGAAAAAGAACCTATTAATAGTAACCAATGACTTTCTGTTGCCCCATATAAATATGGGATGACACAGTTGGCTGGATGAGGACTCATGTTTTCCTTGCCAGCATGCACACTCAGCAGGACAATGAGGGAGGCTAAAACAATACGTTAAAAATCTCCAAAGCTCACTGCTAGAGAATTACAGCTCTGAGTGGCATTTTGGTGTCACCAAGTCTCCATAAAAATCATCAGACACCATCTACATGCCAAGTAGTTGCATGTAGAAAATAGTATTTTCTGGCATCACTAAGTGTAGGCTGTGAAGTTGCCTATCACAGTTATCACAAACCATTTCTGTAATAAATTGAATCATTATTTGAAAAATTAATTCTGTATTTTCTCAGGTTATCTCAGTTTGATATTAAAATTTGTGATTAGTGTTTTCCGTGACAAAAAAAAGCAACACCTAAGGAAATATTTGAGGGGAAAGTACTCCCTCCCCACACTCTAAATGTATATATAAATGTATATATACATTCCCATGCTCAAAAAAATAAAGGGAACACTCAAATAACACATCCTAGATCTGAATGAAAGAAATATTCTTATTGAATACTTTGTTCTGTACAAAGTTCAATTTGCACAACAGCAGGTGAAATTGATTGTCAATCAGTGTTGCTTCCTAAGTGGACAGTTTGATTTCACAGAAGTTTGATTTACTTGGAGTTATATTGTGTTGTTTAAGTGTTCCCTTTATTTTTTTGAGCAGTATACTTCCATGTATTTGAAAATTATGTTTTTCCACATTTTTCAGTGTGAGATCATTCTACTGTAATAAAACATGGACTATTTTAAGGTAATGACTAATCTTTGCCAGAGGTGCTAATTGTTGAGACTGCAGTGTATATTTAAAATGCTAGAAAGTATAACAAAATAGAAATTAGATAAGGATGCGTACAGGGAATTGCATCCTAATGATACAGACATGGAGCAAAAATTAAAATCTCCCTGTGTAAACTGAAAACGACTCCACAAAATGCAAAGGCAGTGGTTTTCTAATCCAATTTTGTTTTATAAAAATATCAAACCACTTTTATCAGATGGTCAATGTGTGATACAAATGACAGGCTTCTCTTTTCACAGGTAAGGACAATGGAGCATAAAACTGAAAAGAGGTTCCACAACCTGACCCATGAGCAAGTCGAAGCTCTCGACAAAGTGCTGACTGAGGTGATCCCGATCCACGGGCGAGGAAATTTCCCCACACTGCAGGTGAGAGCCAAAGACATCATCCGTGTGGTGAAAGATCGACTGGTGGAGAGGGACATCCAGGTTAAAGACATACGCCTCAACGGAGCCACCGCCAGCCACGTCCTGGTGAGAGATAACGGCCTGGGCTACAGAGACTTGGACATCATATTCGGAGTAGAGCTGCCCAGGCAGGAGGACTTCCAGGTGATTAAGGAGGTGGTGCTGGGCAGCCTGCGGGACCTCCTCCCATGTGGGGTTAACAGACGGAAGATCACCTGCCTCACTATGAAGGAAGCATATGTGCAAAAGATGGTGAAAGTATTCAATGAGCACGACAGATGGAGCCTGATCTTGCTCTCCAACAACAGATCCAAGACGGTGGGGCTCAGATTCGTTAGCTCTCTCCGGAGGCAGTTTGAATTCAGCGTGGACTCCTTTCAAATAATACTAGATCGCATGCTGGAGTCTTACTGGGAGACTGACAGGAGAGAAGAAGGAAAACTGCCCCTGAATGCCAGGAATTCATCAAAGAGGCACAGCAGCAAAGACAAAAACAAGATACAAGACCAATCGAGCAGTCGTCAAGATGTCAAAGAGGATGCTGGAAAAGATGGAGAGATGGCAACTAATTCAGGCCCTTCAAGCCCAGATGAAGCCGTTTCTCCGTTTGAGCGTAAAGATGAAGATACGGATCATGCAGATGGAAAGTATGAGGCAAAAGGACCTGAGGGAAACAGCCTACAGCAGGTGGAGGATGATGTGGGTGGCTGTGAGGGCGTCCATTCAGAGGTAGACATGTCAGGGGTGTTTGAGCTTTGTGAAGAAAGCACAGAACAAAAAGAACTGTTCGATGGTGATTATCCCTTGGAAGCATCGTCGAAAGCTTTTTTCCCCGATGCAAGAGATCCATTAATGACACGTCCATGTTTAAAACTGCAGACGACTGAAGAAGTGTCCATAATAAACACTGAACCATCAACATCCGAAGAAATAGCTCATTTTGAAACAAGTACAAAGTTAGAGGTAAACATCATAAACTGCAAGATGGATAACACCCCAACGCTGCAAGAATCCCTCTGTGAATACTCCTTTCCTCCCCCGGCTAAAAAAACTTGCAGCACATCACAGGACATTGTGCCAGACTACTGCCCTTCTCCGAAACTGCAAAGGAAAATGTCACGGAAGCTGATCAGCCAGCCTGAAAAGTGGTCCTTACTCACGGATGTGTCAGACCTTACAACTCAGCTCTTTTCTCCAATAGAGGTAGTGAAACCTCTTCAGCCAAAACCCCCTGTACCTGATAGCGTAGACGTTCGTGGCTCAAACGTTTTATGTCCTGAATCAGAACATTTTGAGGGTAAGGACACTCTTACTGTTCCTTCGTACAGTCCAGAACTTACACCTCAGGAAGGTGCAGGCTTGTCTGATTCCCCAGAACAAACCGTGAAGCCAAAACACCTCAAGAAGCCTCCTGATTTAAAGACTCAGAAAACCACGGTTTTAACGCCTCAAGTTGATGATCAAGGTCCTGAACGTCTTGACACTGTTCCAGATAGTGTCCCATATATCAGTGTAGAAAGTGAGCCTGTTATCACTGTTGAGGCAGAGTGCATGTACGGAGACTTTGAGCAAGCGGTGGACCACCTTCGCCAACGCCTCATTGCCACCCACAACCCAGAGGAGATCCGTGGAGGGGGCCTGCTGAAGTACAGCGATCTGCTGGTGAGGAACTTCCAGCCAGCCAGCGAGACTGAAATCAAGTCCTTGGAGCGTTACATGTGCTCCCGCTTCTTTATCGACTTCCCTGACGTATGCGAGCAGCAGCGTAAGATCGAGGCCTACTTGCAGTGCCACTTCATTGGCAGCGAGGAAGCGAGCAAGTACGACTACCTGATGACCCTGCGGCGCGTGATAGACGAAAGCACAGTGTGTTTGATGGGACATGAGAGGAGACAGACCCTCAATATGATCACTGTCCTTGCTTTGAAGGTTCTGGGGGAGCAGAACGCCATCCCCAACACGGCAAACGTTACTTGCTTTTATCAGCCAGCGCCATACGTGTCAGAGCCAATTTACAACAGCTACTACATCCCTCAGGCCCAACCGCCACTTGTCTACCACCCGTACCCTCTGCATGTTCACATGCAGTCTGGCCTTGTTTAGCCAAAATGGCACGCTGGCATGAAGGCATGCACTTAGCATGGCGCTCTGCAATTAGATGCATACGTGGAAGTTTTAGCAACAACAGGTAACAAAAGTTGCAGTGTTGTTTAAAGTTTTAAAATCCCTCCTGCTTACAACAGATATTGGGTGGTCAGGACTGAGGCGGATTCAGAGGTAAATGCGCATTCTCTTTAAGAAGAGCCCAAGAAAAGAAACACGAGAGCTTGTTGAGAGGATTTCATGAAATCCGAGGGGACCTGCTGTACGGCCGGTCCAGCTCAGTTTTGGAGTACGGGAGTACCCTCCTGCATTGAAGGCATCGTAATATGTCTACATGATAAACACCTTTAACTTATTAAGTGTAATCTGTTGCTTGTTGGCTACAAGGATCTTGAAACCTTGGTCTGGGAAAAAGTTCGAGTCAATTAGTTAATCCTGTGGGGTACAAACACTATAACTGTTTTGTGAATCGTTCGTCTGAACCACATTCAGCGATCCCATACCTGTGTGCACATTGTTTAGAGATAAGGTGCCGTTTACTGTGGGGTTAGATTAGACCGTGGTGCTTCCATAATGTGGTAAATTATGTATTAGTGGATGTGAATTGTGAACACATCATGTAATAAGGATATAGTAGCTGAAGGCAGTTAGAGAATAAATAAACCAGATTTAACTGAATAAATGTCTTGTACTCTCGCTACAGTTTCTGCAGAAAGGAAAAAAAACAGAAGTTATAAGCTAATAATTATCTAATCATATAGCAGATTTCATACAATGACTTCTTCCATGTGTCTCCGATTATGATTGAAAAGACCCTTTCCACTTTTATTGGGACCCTTGGTTAAAGATGCATCAAAAGCTTTAAAATAATTATTCATTAGAAAAATAAAACACATTGAAAGGTTTATTTATTAAGTGTAAGACAACAACAAAAAAATGTTGACAAGGAATAATTCCTTGCCCAAACTCACCATTCGGCTGCGCTACTAACAATCCCAAAATATGAATGTCTCTGAAGCATTTTTATCATTTATTCTCTACTTTTAATGAATAAGCCATGACATGTTGTTTAGATGGGCTACGAATAAAATGTGACAGAGTCCCAATTTTATAAGCCTCTCTTCAAAATGGGGAAAAACAGGAGAAAATGCTATTCAACTTAAAGACAGATGCTTATCTTCAAAAATGCAGAAATTATATGGCTCGATGCTCATTTCAAATCAATCAATGTAACCAGTGCTACTGCAATAAAAAAAATATATATATTTTAAGGCTTTTTATTTATCTTTACAAATGTAAAAATAACTAATGTGAAATATGTGGTTTAGGTAGAAAACTCCTGCTAATTCATCCTGTTTCAGAAATATCACTTGTGATTTTCTTTAAAAAATGTAAATCAGTTTCTTCTAAAATATTTCACACAATTTATGAGATGAAACTATATTCAAAAATGTGTGTTGTCTGAACTTGTCAGCTGATCTCTGTCTTAGCTGAGTTTGACATGATTTGATTGTGGTTGACAAAAATATATTAAACTTAATCAGAATTAGATAATTACATCTTATTCAAGATGAGCAGGAGTGACTGCAAAGTGATGGATAAAACGGAAATGCTTTTATCTTTTATGAGATTTAACCACGAAGATTCAAACTTTGACAGAGAAAACACATGTTTATAGCTCCAACATCTAAAAAGAAGGGAAAAGTGTATAAAATTGATATATTCCACTCAAAAGTATCAGATGCAGTGTGGTAAAATGTAGATAAAACATATTTTTAATGCCTTACTTTTTTTTTTTTCATATGAAACAAGTTGACAATGTCCAATTCAGCAATTGTTCCTCTCGTCCTTTCTAACCAGTGAGACATTGTGATGTTTTATTGGTCGTTTTTTGTCACATTTTCTTTGAGCTTCTGCTACGTCTCATTCCTCTTGAGGGAAGAGTCACAGAGATTTGCTGCGATATGAAAGCCTGAATGCATGTTTTTATTCTAACATTTGGAAGGAAATATGCCAATTCTCTGGGGAAATCCCTTTCTTTGTCGTCCCCAGACGGATTTTTGCTGGGTGTGAGACATTGCTGCAGTCATGAACGTACGCTGTTTGGGGTTTCTCTGCCTGCTGTCCTGTGCAAGAAAAAAAAAAAAAAAAAAAAAAATTAAAGTGCAGCCGTCGGTTCCTGCACTGTGTCTCATTGTGTGTGTGCAAAGCACTCGTGTTTAGTGTTTGTGATTAACAACAACAAAAAAAGACAAAGTGAAGCACAGGTTAGAGCAGGTAGGTACCCACACTGACACTGAAGCACAACGTAAATGCACTTAGGTATTGTTGAGTACTGACAGTGTTTGACATGCTTGTGATCCTCCAGCTCACTATTGATAATCATAACAATGTGTGTAAGTTGTCCCCCTTGTAGCTTCGATATGGCCGTATTTATCTTTGGGGTTTGTTATGTGTCGTTGGAAAAACTGTTCTTGCAGTAAAGACACTCCGATATTCCTGTTATGAAATCTAGACGCTCAAATTGTTGTCATTGTGTGAATAAATGTAACACAACGGCTCCGTGTCTGGCGTCTTCTCTCAGTGGAACGTGTTTGGCCAACTGTTTTATTTCCTCAAGCTCGGAGGTTTGTTGTTTTGGGTAATCATCGTAATTTTTGCAACAGCCCTGCTTTGGGGAAGCTCAGGTACTTTGCAGCATGTTCAGATGAAATGCACGAAATGTTACAGACAGATAAACTGGGGCGCTCCAAGAGAAGGCAAAGAGAAATAAATAATTAATACAAAAAAATATTTATTTATTGGGTTTTTATTGTAGAAGGTGACACTGTATGCATTTGTATTTATTCCACTGCACGTTATATCCAACCCATACAGTTCCAATCACTAATTTCAAAAAGAGGAGTTTTTAATGTTACTTACAACAAGTAACATTAAAAATTCCTCTTTTTGAAATGAAAGGTCAGCCTTTCTATTGACTGTTCCTCCAGACGGATTTTCACTCTGACCTTTCTTTATGTATGAATCCATGCCAATTCCAAATCATCTCCCAGCTCTGCTGCTGGTAGATGTGATGGCTCAAAGTGCGTCACAGCGTAATTTTGTTTATTCCTTGGCTGACTCACCCTCTGCTTTCAGAGCATTAACGCTGCTACAAAGAGTACATTCGAGTTTATCCGTTCTCGTCATAGTAAAACTGACAAACCCAGTGGTTTTTGTCACTTTTCTTCCAGCACTCCAGTGGATTTTCAATTGTAGAAGCAACAGATGAGTCAACCTTAGCGGTGCTGAACATTTCCTTCGAGCTTCTGCTGGGTTTACACACACATTTCGGCTCGATACCATAAAAATCCTGGAATGTCAAGCAATGATCGAGATCTTCTTTAGGAAATTCAACAGTTTTATTAAAAAAACCAACAAAAAAACCCACATACAATCAAAACATTCATATAAAACATTGTCATGTAAGCCTTTTTGTTTCCACCTACAGCAGAACGTTGTATTTGTCGTCATCTAATCCGATGCTTGGAGGCAACGCTAAGCTCCATCCAAAAAGAAGCGACTCAAAAATCAGAATCGTCTCGCAGTCCACCAAAATAATCTCAAAAACACAAGTTAATGCTGCTGCTGGAGACGCCCGACGTGTCGATGTGAATTTCTGTTTGATTTCGAAGAACAAAGCGCCCCGCTCTCACTCACAACCACACGTCGAGGGCCGAGGAAGTGTGTTTGGATTTATGCACCAGGTGCTGAAAAGAGAGCCTGAGTCATCGTTTCCAGATCTCTCCCGACTGGACTCTGCTTTGAAGGCTGCTAGCATGACAGCGCACAATTTCATGTAAACATTGAAGCAAAAAGAAACAAACAAAAATAGAAACAAAGAGGAATAATCGAGGTGATTTCAGATCATAAACAAAATCTAGGCCACACCGATTGGAATTCTGAAAAAAAAAAAAATAATAATAAAAAAAAAATCCAAATTAGATCAGAAAAAAAAAAAGTTCAATCACCCTCAGGTTGCAAAACAATTATAGTAAAGTCTTATTAAATTGTTCACTTCAATCAAAAATAAAAATTTGCTGGCACAGTTTAAAGTTTAACACAAATATGAGGTTTTATGTCGAATTTCTCTCTTTATTACTCAGCTGCCACGAGGAGTAGGTAAATGTGCAAATATCTGTTCCTTATCACTAGTAACATAGCAAACAAAATTAAACAAGAGTAATAAAATAGCAAAAAAAAATAAAAATAAAACAAAATAAATATTTACTTGGAAGAGTTGTGAAGGACCCATCTGCTTTGGCAGAAGGAGCAACGACTAGATGCAGCTCACACCAATAAAGGATGGAGTGGTTTTTTCACACAAATCAGGAAATAATAGTAATAAAAATAAAAGGTATGTTCCTAAAAGAAAAACTTTACATATTTCACACAACAGAACATAAAAATGTGGTGCTCAAAAAAAAAAAGAAAAAAAAAGAGAAGCAGGGGAAAATACAAACATTCAACATTCACAGATCATGGATGCAAAGGTGCAAAGGTGAAATTTCCTGCTGGTTATTTCCCAGGTATTGCTTGACTGAAAGCTGCAAACCACGTACAAAAAAAAAAAAAAAAAAAAAAAAAAGATCAGGCAACGAGACACATTATATGGGTTCCTACACATTTCCCATCTAAAAATTCCACATTTTCCAATTTCAGATGTCAATTCCTGTTTTAAAAGATGAAAAGAAATAACTTGAATTTATGGTATTGACCTTTTCACATAGGGTAGGATTTAAAAAAAACAAAAAAAAACTTTCAAAATCCTTGTCTCAATGGAAAGAAGGAAGGAGAGGAAAAAGAGGGATAGGAGAAATAAGAAGAGGAAAGACATAAGGGAGGAAGGACGCAAAGAAGAAACATGGGAGGATACAAGGAAGAAAAGAAGTAAGGATACAAACAAGGAAAGAAGGGCACAAGGTAGAAAGGTAGGAAAATTAAGGAAGGACAGACAAGAAATGAAGTCGAGAAGTAAACAATGAAAAGGGAAACAACTTTATAGCAATTTTTAATAAAGATTTCTTCCTTCCGTTTCCGCTTTTCATCCTATTCCAATACCTGGAGAATACTTCAAAGAGATTCCAGACTTTTCCAGACTGTGTAGGAACCCTGGACCATGTTGGCGCCTCGTGTCGTTGGCGCGTGAACGAGTGACTGCTGCTGGATCGCTCTCCGTCAAACACGACAAGTCAAACAATACGAGCACCGTGTATTTGGCATCTTCACATCGTTCTTTGGTGAACAGTAGGTGAAGAGGTGTGAGGGGCGACAAAGAGATCGCCTAGTGTTTTAGCTCCGGACGTGACGAAGAGGAGGAGGAGGAGCAGGAGAGCAGTAAGGCTGAAGGTGAGTTAGTCCAGCTGTGGGAGGGTCTGTGTTGAACACTAGCTCTGTTATCCAGGGAGCAAAAATCCGTGGCAACAGTAAATGAGCACCAGCGAGTCCAGATAAACAGAACCATAGATATTTATATATTATATACACACACACCTGTACAAAAAAAGAAAACGAAAAAGAAAAAATCCCTGATGTTTTCCTGGCGTTGAAGAGTTTGTGTTGACTGAGGTCTGAGGGGGTGCGAGGCGGTCAGTGACCCCAGCCCATGAGGTGGCTGACCCGGGCCTTCTCGGTCATGCGCCGCACCCGTCCTGAGCGGGACATGCCCAGGTTGAGCGGGTCGTCCTTTGACCCCTGGCCGTCGTCGTCCGACTCGTCCCTGTAGACGACCGTCCTGCGGCCCTGGTTCCGTGTGCTGACACGCCCGGGTTTACCCAGGCTGCCTCTAGAACCCCTAGCTGCTGCTGATGATGATGCTACTCTCTGTACCTCAGAGACTTCACCTTCCTCTTCTTCCTCTTCCTCCTCAGATTCTTCCTCTTCAGGCTCCTCTTCATCTTCTTCCTCAACATGTCTTACATTCTCCTGTTGGTGTGGCTGGTTCTCTTCCTCCTCCTCATCCTCTTCTTCTTTTTCTTCCTCCTCCTCCTCATCTTCATCCTCCTCTTCCTCCTCCTTCACAGGAAGCTGCACCCGTGCTCGTTTAGTCCTCTGGGCCACGTCCTGCCCTCCCATCAGTTTCCGTTTCCCTGAGGCCGCCAGATTTCCCTTCGCCAAGAGGCGCACCGACAGACACGGGGCTTTGCTGTAGTCGTGATCGCCCCCACCCTCCGCGTACTTCTCCACCTCGGAGTCTGAGCTGCTCTCGCTGTCGGACGAAGAGGAGGATGAGGAGGACGAGGAAGTGGAGGAGGACTCTGAGGAGGAGCTGTTGGAGCCAGAGCCCTGCTCCTCGTCATCGTCTTCGCCGTCAGACTCCAGCGGTTCCTGGCCGCGCTGCAGCTGCTGTCTGGAGCCGTTACTCAGATGCAGCTTGCGGCGGTACCCTAAAACAGCAGCCAGGAGGCGACAGGTCAATCCCGCACCGCAACGTTTATTTGACATGAAGCTGAAAAGAATAACAGCTCTCAAACCAAATGCTCATCATACCTGATTTCTTCACAGGAGTTGCTTGGCTGCGGGTCAGTCGTTGAGGCCCCTGATTTTTTCTCTCCGAGCTTTCTTCTGAACTTGGAGAAGAAGGCGAGGACTCCTCTTCCTCTGCTACACTGCTGCTGTGCTGAACTGAACAATAACAATTACCAATTAGTAATTATTAGTAAATGCACACGGAAGCACTTGACTGAAGAATAAAATGTCTTACAATAGTATTCTCACATTACAATCAGAAACTAATGTATTCTGAGGTTTAAAGTGACAGATAAGATTAATTAATAGATTAATGAATGAGTTAATCTGAAGTTGATTGACCTCACTAAATTAATTGATAAGCATTCATTTTCTTAAAAACTTGAGTTTTCTCTTGTATCAAGAGGGTCTTTCTATTAAATAAAGTGCTACATTTTTTCATAATATGCTGAATTAAAAAAAACAAAAACAATTTAAACTCTAAAGTAATTTTTTGTCCACTGTATTACATTACTGACTAATTAAACAGAAAATTGTGGTTGTTTTCTCACATTATTAAACTTGGATGTAAAATATAGCAAAAGAAGAACCTCTTAGGTTGCTGAATAGAAAATTAAAAGATGAAACACTTAATTCCCCATGTACAGACAGATGTTCATACAAAAGTACGGTCTGTGGTCAACCGTGCTTTATGTCGTCATGTCTTTTTATATAATGTTACAATTTTTCTGCGTTCTAGTTTATTATTTTCAGTTTATTCATTATTTTACTAAATATAAGCTGCAAATATAAACACAGGATAAAGGAGGAAGAAAACCCAGCAAAGAACAGAGCAGCACCATCATACCTTGGTATGTTCTCTGAGAACTCCTCTTCGTAGAGGCCGAGGATCTTTTGAGCTTTGACACTTTCCCTGATTTGTGCTTGCCTTTAGGGCTAAAAGTAAAAAAAAAAACAACAAAAAAAAACAGCATTTAGAAATCATTAATAGTCACATAAAAGACAAGGTTGCCTGAAGGTTTGAGAAACCTAAATTCCTTTTTTTTTGGGGGGGGGGAATTGCTGGGATCTCCTTTGCTTATAGAGTACAAATATTCCAGTTTGTTCCAATCAACAAAACAAAATAAAAAAAAACCCAATTTGTTTGGACTGTAGTTTTATGATAAAGGTCGCTCTGTACCTCGGGGATGGACTGTTTCGTGGGGAGTTTCCTCCATTGTGCAACCTGTTTCTATAGCTGAGTCTCTGACGAGTGCGGCGTTCGTTCTGAATGGCAGACTTGTGGTCAGAGATGATGGAGATGATGTGTTTTTCAAAAAAGGCAGACAAGTTGAGAGTCATCGCGTAGATCTAGGCAGAAAAGATCATCATACGTAGTCAGTCCTATGTTAGACTTCAGATACTTCTGTGTTTATTTTTACTAGGTTCCAATTTCCCCTACGTTTGGCCTGCTTTACCTGTGATTTCTTGTTAGGTGTGTAAGCTTTAGAGTTGCTGAAAATGAGGCGCACATCTTTGGCAAACTCCATGGGATTTTCGTAGTTTCCAGCCACCAGCGTCTCCGACACCGTGCCCAGATCCATGGGCGTGTCAATGATGTCTCGGTAGTCCTGAGTAGATGTAATTTTGCAGTTACGACGTGCTTTAAGTTGTATTCTCATAAAAAAATTTTAAAAAAATTCCAGCTTAATTTCAAATGTTGATCGTTGGGAGTTTTACCGGATATTCAAAGAGGTCAACAGGCCGCCTGAACGGCCCAGAGTCAGGGGAGGCCAACATCCGGCGCAGCAGCTCTCGGCAATGACCTCGCCAGGCTTTTACGTCAAAATCCACGCCCCGTGTCTTAGAGTTTGGCTGATTCCCCTAGTAGAAACCAAATTAACTTCACTGAAACGCTTAACATCAAAAAGTCCAACATCTTATTAGGAGAACCATTCTAGTTTTTACCCGGTGTCCTGCCGATGTCCCTGGAGTGTCAGAGTCCACATCGATGTCGATCTGTGAAAGAAGAACAAAGTCAGCGTGAAAAGACAAACCCAAGAGAAAAATAGCACTTGCTTCATGAAGGAGACATGTTACCTCAGCTTCTCCTCCACTGCTGACCTCGGACCTCATCTTGTGATACAGATCCAAGATGTCAGCGCAGCTCTGGTCTCTGATGGGAAAAGCAGGTGAAAAAAATCACAGAGGTGTTATACAGTATTCATGCTCTTTCATCTTTTTACGCATTTTGTCACATTAAAACCATAAACTTCACTGCATTTTATAGCAATTTTGTGTAAAAAGACCAACACGATGTAGTGCACATGTTGAATTTGTTTCCAAATATAAACACATTTGTATTTAACCAACTTTAGTCACTCAACACCAGTTTTTAATGCCTCGCTACAGATCAAGTGAATTTACTACTCAAAAAAATAACTTCAACCAGCATTTTTGCCATATTTTGCTTATTTCATTTTAAGCAATAGGTTGGAGATCTGTGTTTTCATGGCAAACCTCAATAAATATAAACTTTCCCACAATGAAAGTACTGGGAGAGGTTATATTAACAAGGAGAGTAGTATAGCAACGTTTCTATAGATACAATAATCAGAACTAAGAACACAGACAAAATAGACCGATGTCCACAGCTTAGCATCTTTTATGCAGTCAGTGATGAAACAAATCATGCAGCAAGTTCTCTCAATGTTTAGGAGTTCAATGACCTCAATCCAGCTCAGCATCAACCGGATTACTTAAAATAAAAATAAAACTTTAATTTTTGTTCTCAGCACTTTGGAAACTCAGCAATAAGTAACTCAGATGTTAAATATGAACAGAATATTTTAAATAAAACCTCAGACCTGTTTTCAGACTTCATCTTTACTTTGGTTCTGTTGTGCGCATCATTAACAATCAACAAACAACATTTTTCATTGGCACTTTCTGCTGTCCTGCATTATGGGCCTTATAGGTTGATCCCAGTGTAAAATAACCGTAACTGCGGCAAAACCAAATGCAGCATAAAAAAAAAAAGGCGACGGAAAAACTAAAAATCAAAGCAAGACCAAACGATGTGTTGTTTAAGACCTAGAATGAAAATTTTAGACGTTTTTATTATTTTGCAGGCTTAAAACTGAAAACTTTTTAAGAAGCTATAACAACACAAAATGTGCATAAGGCGATTTTTTTTTTTAGTGTCATCTTACCCAATGTAGTGGAGAAGAACATCAGTAACCACCTTGGCAGCTGCTACAATCGGGCTTTGGGGTTCATTAAAAGTGCGAGCGTTGTGCTCAATATATCGCACTTCCCACATCAACGCAGAGATCCGTCTGTGGCAGAAAAATACGTCAGTCGAGAACTCAGAGGGACTTTGTGTTCACAGTAAAACCTGAACTTCTTGGGGTTTTTTTTTTTCCTTCACCTGTAGAAGCGATTCTCCAGCCGTCTGCGGATGGTGCTGAGGTCAGTGGGGTAAGCCACGGCGGTGCAGTAAAGGGGGTACTCCTGGAGGTTCACAGGCGAGGCAAAAGCCTTTGCTACATCTGCGAGTAAACCGGTGTAAGATCAGATAAAGCTAAAGAAGCAGAGGCCATTTTCTGTAATGTCAGAACTGGTCGAAGGCTCACCAAGCCTAAGAAGCTGATCGATGCCGTCGATGACCCGCTCACAGTCTTCGTCTCGAGTGTGAGCCCCCCATTCTCCTTCCTGGGGTCGGTAGAGTAGAGCTTGGAGCTCCTCTTCCAAAACCTCTACGCCGTCCCCCACTTCTTCTGGCAAAGCAGCTGTTGGAAATCACACACCGAAAGAAGCCATTTAAAAAGCCAAAACAAAATATTAGACTTATAAATATTCATTCCACTAATTATGATCCTGAATGAGGTCTGGTGATGTTGTTTCAATATTTCCACATGACATTCTTCCCTCTAAGATACCATCTATAGACACAAAACTGGGTAAGTCAGGCATTCATCGTTTTGTAGGTTACTTTTGAAATCAGTGGGTGATTCCTGTGGTTTGTTGGCAAATGTTTGAGTGTGCCTAGGCCTGATACACTGTACTTGGTGCTAGAGTGGCTAACACGAGTAACAGTTTAGTCCAAAGCCTTTTCTGCTAAAATAAAATCTTTAGTGTATGTCAGATACAGTACACATTGCATATTGATCTGTTTAGCTAACGTAAGACTTCAAGGTGTAGAGGTTGTATCAGTTCTGCCATTATGCTGTACTTAGCTAACGGGAAGCTAAGTGTGTTTGTGAGACGGCCACGCACGTTGTAGCCGTGCTAAAAATAGAATGGGCATCAGCCAATGAAACGCGGCCCCTCTGGTAAGATCCATACCTACATAATAATATTAATCTTTGTGTATGTAAATTTCTGTGGTTAGAGAAAGTTACAAAAATATGTATATATTTTTCACTTATTTTGGCATTTAGCAAACGTCCTACCTGACCTAAAATGAAAGAAGTCTATTCCGATTCAGTCAGAAAGTGAGAAAATAAATGTTATAAGTGTTTTTAAAATGTCTATAAAAAAATCTGGTTTACACAGTAAACAGATGAATAATCACCAACCTTCTTCTGGAATAGGCTCCATGTCCCAGGGACTCATTTTTTCCCGCTCGCCATTATCCCACCTGAGTCAGTGCGATAAAACACAGCTCTGTGTTAACGTTTGAAATTATCCAAGCAAAGGCAAACATGGCTTTGGAGCGGAACGCTCTTCCAGCAGCTGTGCACATTAGACCTACTTCACTGCGTAGCACTGAAACAGGCTGTCAGGATACTCCAGCTGCAGCGGCTCCTGGTCCTCCACAGATCCGAACCACCAGGCGTCGTCAATAATGCTGCGAAACCTCATCCCTGCAGAGGGGATCGAATGTTTGTTAAATACTGGGAACCACACAAATTAATTGTAAACCTATTTGAAGAAAAACAAATAAAAAATCAGATGGGGACAAACAAACCTGGCTGCCAGTTGCGCTCTTTAGCTTCGTTGTAGAACTGCTGCAGCACCAGAAAATCGATGACGTCTGGCATATCATGATACCTTGGAAACATGGAGGGGGAAGGTGGCGAAATACAGATCCTGACATTTATTGTGGCTTTTAATCAGCTGTTGATGCTACACAGTGTTAAGTGTTTATACCGGTTGGACTTTTTCAGACTTGATGTCATGTTGAAAACAGAAACCTTTGTGTGTTTTAATGAGATTTTAAGTGACGGAAAATGGTAAATGATTTCAAAATATTTGCAAATGATAATCTGATAAGTGTGGCTTGCTTTTTCTTTTAATCCTTCATTAATGTATCAAATGTTTGCTGTGTCTCCTAAAGCAGACAACGTATGGCTTTCTCTTAGTCATCATTCCAAGAGGCCCAACGTCCCGTCAAGAAAACTAGTTGCACTGTATTTGTCAGGTTTTTTTTATCCATATAATATCCATTTTCCAATTACTGCCCTACTTTATGATAGTTTGTCACATAAAAATCCAACAAAATACATTGGAGTTTGTGGCTATAGCGGGTAAAATTTGAGGTGTGTGAATATTTTTTGAGAGGAGCTGCCTGTGGCGCCGTTCATTGCTCACTTTAAGGAGAACGACTCGTTGGTCATCTTCCCTGAGACTGGGTCCAAAAATGCCAGCTTTAGGCAGCAGAGAGTGGGTGGTCCGACTTCGTACTTGATTCCAACCACTTTCACAGATTCCTGGTCCTGAGGAAGTAAAAGAATAAAAAATATGCAATACATCTTAATGGCTCGCTTGAAGTTAAGTTCAATTATCGGGAGTAAACAGAGTCGCATATGTTCTGCATGGTGAACTTTTATTAAAAATTTCAAACATGAACATGTTTTGTGAGGTAAAACAGAGAAAACAATATATATTTTTTTAAATCAACAAAAGCTCAAAGGTGGCTGAAGTATCAGGCTCAAAAATTCAATAAAAAATATCTGCTGTCTCCAAGAATCCTCACCCTGAGGTTTAGCCGGTTCCACGGCTGCTTCTGGATGTTGACACTGTAGGCCTTGGCTCTGCGGACGGCCCGTACGTACGCCTGATGGCCCTGCTTGAAGTAGATGAGCTGGACAGAGGGAAAAAAAGGAGAGCCTTTACTGAATCGTGTGAGCAGTGCAATGCGCGGTTTTGTTCAACATCAGGGAAAAGGATCTCACTTCATCTCCCATTTGTGGGACAAAAGGAGAGCGGCGAGGGATGATGTCCATTATCCATGACGGCGGCAGCCACTCCTCCGCGTTAAGCCCGGCCAGAGAAGAAGTGGGTTTCTGAGTAAACCACAGAAACACGTTTTTTATTTATTTACTTATTTTTCAAAAGAAGAGAATTTTACAGTAAATGCCACAGCAGCACGTCTTGTCAGCGCTCACCTGTTTAGTTTCTTTGGGTTTTTTCTTCTTCTCATTCTCTCTCTTCTTCGCCTCCTTGGTCTCATCGCCGCCCTCTTCCTCCTCTGAGCTGCTGTAACCCGCCTGCCGGACGGGCCTCCTGGTCGGCCTCTTTGGCGGCTGGAGGTTGATCCCGGCGTCAGCCGTCCAGTCAGAATATTCACTGGAAGAGTCGCTGTAAACCCCAGATGGGAGATGTTAGTTGAATGACGGGAAAGCTGGGAAAACGCTGCTCGGTCAAGCATGTTTACCTGGAGCTGCTTTCGCTCTGCCATCGGGCTTCATCCTCAGAGGAGCCGTCGGAATGCTCTGCCTGCTCTGCTTCCTGAAACCGCGGAATATATTATGCTTTAATTTTCAACGTTGCTGCGAACACAAATTCTTTATGCCCGGTTCAGACGTGCTGGACAGAAAGGCGGCGCGTACGTCTCCACTGTCCGAGTCCATCTGGCTTTCCGAGTTCCGCCTGTTGCTGGGATTTCGACTTCTGGTTCCAGGCCGGCGAACCTGAGCGGACCGGGTTTGATAGGAGTGGCGCTGCTGCTTTTTCTTGGCCGGGCGCAGGGAACGCAGACGGGAACTGAGAGTATCGCTCTAGTGAATTTAAAATATGAATAACATTTTTTTTAATGAAAAGATTTGAATAGATGTCCGTTCCGAGTCTGGAACAAAGTGGACTGGCGGTACAGCGTACCTTGAGGATGCAAGTTACTGGTTTCTTTCTCCTCTCTGCATTGTACAGAGAACACTCCATGTCACTTTTGGCTTGTCTGCATTCCTCCAGGACTCTAAGAAAAACCCCCCAAAAAAACAACATTGTCCGCAGAATTAAAACATTTATTTATAACACAGTACCCTGCAAAAATATTCATAACCCTTGAACGTCTGCCAAATTACAACTACAACTTCAATTTGGGTTTTAAATGATACCGCAACATAGAACAATGTAGGACTATAACGTAGAAGTTAAAGCATCCATGGTGTCCAAAGTGCTGCCTGGGGGCCATTTGAGGACCTCTGCGTCCTCAACTGGCCCCCAAATGGCTCGGGGGACTTTGAGTGGCCCCCCGAGCTCAATCCTAAAGTGGAGCACATCTGGCCTGCAAGTGATTGATGTAAATGGACACTTTCCCATTTTTTGGGACAACAGTCTTTTACAGATAAATAACTTCTTAAAAATATAGTATATCCAAAAAAGACAAAAAATAGATTCCCATTTTATCAACCATTCATCTTTGCAATTATCTTAATTTTGGAGTAACTAGAATCACAAACATTGACCTACGTATTTTCAAAAGCAAATCTTACGTCTCAACTAAGAAAAACAACCCAAAAAACTTTCAAACTGTGAGCCTGTCTAAGAAATGCAGTTGTGCTAATATTTTTTAAAATGTTTTGTATATATAATGATTTACAAATTCATTTTCAACAAAAATCTGACTATCATCCTAGGTTGCATATTCAGTACTATTTTAGTGCTGGAAGACGTCTCAAGTAAGCCAGTGTAGTTAGCTTCATCATAAGGAGAACCATTCCCACAGCATGATGCTGCCACCTCCATGTTTTGATTCACACATTACATATTGCCAGAAAAATAACTTCATTTAACAGCAACTTCTTTCTTGCCATTATTTTTAAAGGTTATATTTGTGGAATAGATAAACTTTTCTTGTAATCTTTTGAATTAGATGAATATTTTTCTTCAGTTTCACAATTATATGCTACCTAGTGACCGTCCATCACATGTAATTCCCCTGAAATACACCCGACTCACCTGAATGTCCCATGAGGCACCTCGTTGACCACCACTCTGCGGCTCCACGCCAGCAGGTCCCTCTCCGTGGCAACCTGACTGCGGAGGGAGTTGTGCTGCATCTGCCACACTCCGTCCACCTGGCCGCTTCGGCGAGGTTCCGCCCCGGGAGAAGAGGCCACCACCTCCGCCTCGACGGCTACTAAAGCATTCATTCATTTAGAGTTCGAGTCACTTTTTTACAAGTTAAAGAGCAAAAGTATCCGACAAACTGCTTGCGAGTGTGTAAAGAGGAAGAACTGACCCATTTCTTCGTCGGCCTGTTGTTCTGCGTTCTGCCGTTCATCCTGCTCGTCCTGCAGCTGTCTGATGAGATTGTCCAAAAGGCTTTCGCCGTTTTCTGCCGTCTGCTGTCCGAGCACCTGCTCGACCAACTCTCCGTCACCTAACGGAGCAGAACGCTGGTTAAACTCTGGCAGTCAGAACTCCTACATTTACCCGCTGTTGATGCAGGAAAGTTTTTGGTGATTAGTGATTTTTATTTGTTTTTTTCACCGTTAGCCATGTATCCGAGCTGAGGTATCAGCTGTTCCTCCTTGCAGTTTTCCCTTCCTGGGACGAGCCGCTGGTATTTAGGAGAATGAGGATTTCCGTCGATGTCTACGAGGAAGGGGGGCGGCATGAGATGGGGGGCCTGCTGCGTCTGCTCGTCCAGGACGTAGTTATTGGAATCCCGAATGAGAGGCCGGTAGTCCGTGTGGAAGAACATCTGGTCTGGAATCTTCAAGGAATCAAGAGAAAACACGAGATCGGGAAAACTTGCCATAATTATGATGAATGTCCTGACAATGATATGACTTCTGGTAAAAAAAAATAAAATACAAAAATTTTTTAAAACAGTAAAAAACATTTTCCACTTTGGATTTATATTAAGCGTGGACTTCAAATAAAAATACCAAATCCTTTATTTACATGAAAATAACATTTCCTTAAAAGGCTGCCACTGTTTGACATCTACTGTTATTGTTGTTTTGAGACTATTTTCAAGTAATGCATTAGTAGTAGTATAATTACATAAGTCCACCCTATCAAAGACTAATATACTCTAATTTTGTACAGTACACTGAAACTGGACAACATTTTAAATATCCAACATAAAACACAACAACCAAAAATAGATAAAGTGGAAATAAAAAGCACACACAACCAAAATTATATATAAAATAGATTATCATGTCTCTATTAACAAACTTAGCTTTCAAAAAGTATTAGTCATAAGAATGAAAATTATTGAGCTCAGATTAATTTACCCGTTGTACTTACTTTACCCCGCCATCTACCTTTTGCAACTTTTGGATTTGTTCGGCTATGTCCCTCTCAGCTTTTTTTATTTATTTTTTATTAAAAAGTACACTAATAGTTCAACACTCGTCAGAATAATATTCTGTGTACGAACGTATGGCACGTGTGCATATTGCGAGATCTACATTTTCATTCAAATGAGCATCAGCAGAAAATCCGCCGCCCAAACTTTTCCGTTTTCCTGTGTTTCCATGAAAGAGGAAGTCACAGATCTCGAGTCGACAGGCTGATACCTTTTCGTATGGTCTGCTGCAGCCGAAGCCAAAAATGAGTAAATGCCCATGTGAGTCTGTGCAGGAAAAATGTTGTCCGTCGGCTGAGAACTTGCAGTCAAAAATGGCTCCGTGGCCCTGGCCCTCAATCTGGGAAGAAGACACCAACATCAACCAAATGCTAATGAACACATGATTACTAGGGGTAGCAACTCTCTAAGTTGGTCAGTTACCATGTTGAAGAAATTTCTTATCTTGACTCCTTTGCTCAGGTCCCAGATGTAAATGTTGCCATCATGGCCTGCAGACAGCATAATGCGGGGGTCGAAGGGGTGGGCTTCCAGTACGTATACTTCATCATCATGTCCCTAAAGAAGGCAGTAGACACACGTAATGAAAACTGCCGGCAGCAAGACGTTTTCCCAACATCCAAAAGGATCTGCAGGATTAAAATATTTTGGCTACTTACAGACAAAACATGCAGAAGCTGGCCAGAGGTGGCGCTCCACACTTTGAGCATATAGTTGGAAACTGCTGTGATGACGGTGCTGTCAATGCGATCCCAGGCAACCATGGTCACCACCAGTTTGGTTTTATCGTCCCCATTAGCAGCAGAAGTCCTAACGGAAAGACATGAAACATTAAAATAACAAAAATGTTGCTCAGAGCTTCTGTTATATTTAATATACTTCAGACTCTCTTACCCAGGAAGCCTTGCAGTCATGTCTAAAGTAATGCTTTTCCACTCTTGTTGCTGAAAATGCCAGATCTTCGCTGTGCCGTCACGACTGCCACTCACAAACCTGAGGCTGGAAGCACAATAAACCGTCAGATAAACCACAGAAATACAATGAAAAGTTGTCTCTGAAACTTAACTTCTTACCTGTCACCGTTATTGCTGAACTGGACAACAACAACTTTATCCTACAAACGCAAGCACAGGGCAAGAATTAAAATTAGTCACATTGGACTGATGAGACAAAACAACCAAAAAAGGATGAGAAAACTACGGTTGTTTCTTACGGTGTGAGCATCCAGCTCAGACGCCTTCATCGGAGTTTCTGCACCGAGGTAGTAGACCCTGATCATGTGATCTGTGCCGCCAGTAGCCATAAACATGCCGCCTAATAACAGAAAACACAACAAAGTTAGAGACAAAAAAAACACACACATCAGGCATTTAAATAAAAGACGTGTACATTAATTTAAAGACATGCCTCGTCTTTTTTTAAAGCTTAATTTCCTTAAATCAAATTATACATTATAAATTATAAAGAGTGGACGAATTGCAGAATGTAAAATTATCCAGTCTCTAATTACATGAGGCTGGTAGTTTACACGCATTGTTGTGAAATAATGTGACGTTAAACAATTTTGTAACAAGTTTGATAAAAGAAAAAAATTTGTAATCACAAATCAGCCGTTTGTTTCAGCTGTGATTTTTATAAAAGTACTTTACAGACTCCATACGCTGGGCTTTTTCATCCACCTGTCTCTGTATTGCTAAATATGATGCCATGGCCCCTTGAAAGTGTGAACATTTTATTTATGTTTAAATTTCTGCCTAAAAAAAAACTTGAAACTTTAATTATTCTCACAGAGCCCAATCTTTATGTCCAATTTGAAGCTGTGTGCTCCTCCCCAGCTAATGTACCAATCTATGTAAAACAGCTGAACATGGCACATTTTTTATTGTTGCTTGTTTGAGAACAGAGATGGTTTATTGCAGCACTTAGTAGCCATAGGACCAACATTGATACAGTAAATAAGGCTAATTGGTCTACAGTTTGCCATAAGGTCATCTTCTCTGCTTTCACATTATCTATGTGAACCAAACATTGCAGGTTCATGCAGGCCACATGTCATAGATAAGCAGCCACTCCAATCATGCTCCCCTCATGCAGTACCCTGGACCCAAAAGTAGTGGAGTCTCAGGGGGCTGAAAAAGAAATTTTTAGGCATCTGCCGTTCTTCACACCAACTGGTCTGGATTCAATCGTTTTTTTTAAACAATTAGACAAAGCCCAGATCAACAATGAAACGCAAAGAAACATTTAGATAAACTCACCGCTACTGAAAGAGGAAGTGGAGACCTGGACTCCTGGTCGTGACCGCTCAACAAACTTAACTGGCTGATCACTGAGGAAAAACGACAAATACATTGTTGATCATTTAGCTTAAATAAATAAAGCTTCGGAGTTTAACATGTTGGAACAGATCAGGGGTCTGCAACCTGCCGCAAGTGGCTTTTTGAAATTTCCTTGAGCCATTATTTTATTTTACAATTTATTTTTTAGTTTAGTTTTTTTTTAAGTTATATTATTTTTATTATTATTCATTTTATTTATTGAGCCATTAATTATCTGAGCCATTGTTGGCTCAGATAATATTTTTAAATTCAGCTGTACTAACAACAAATGTAAAAGTTAACTGTTTTTCATGAATTAATTGGATTTACTTTCTACAACATTGAAAGTGCCAGTAACATGTATTTCGGCCATTTATTTGTCAGTTTGAAAATTAGATTTTTTTTCTCTCCACATAATATCAACACCCTACAGAAGAAAATGTACCTACTGCCATTATGAGAAAATTTTATTTTAAAAAAAGAGAAATAAAAATGTTGGTTCTTTAAAAATAGGAGTTTTATTTTAATAGACGTTTCATTCAAAATTAAAAGCTCTTTGTCAAAAGGTCATGTCACATTTGTGACACATAAGTGAGCCTTATTTAGCTGGACTGAATTCAAAAACGGCTCTTTGGAACCTAAAGGTGCAGGCCACTGGAACTGATCCACAAATACTTACTCAAACTTCATACTGTGAGAGTGCCACTTCCAGAAACACACCATACCATCTGCACCTGTTGATGCAAGGTATCGCTTTGTCCCTTTGGCAGCAGGACAAAACTAAAAGCATAGAAGATGGTTTTAGACTCAAAAAGTGTGTAGGTCTTACAACTTATTCTGAATCCGTTCCCCCTCTAAAGATTAATGCAACAGTGGCATCACCTGTATGGATGTGATGGAAGCAGCATGAGCCTGAAGAATGGCAACGGGCGCGCAGGTACGCAGGCACCACACTCTGATGACTTTGTCACAGCTTGCAGATGCAATGAGACTATTTTCATAGTTCACAGCCATGTCACAGATCTCCGCCGAGTGGCCGCGGAGCGTGGAAAGGAGCCGACCATCGTCTGTGGCCCAGATTTTAACCAGGCAGTCATCCGAACCCTAAACCAAGACGAAAAACACCGTTTCCAACTTGATGTAGGTGGAACACGGCGTAAATATCGGCGCGGGTGGAAAAAGTGCTCACCGTAAAAATCCGCCGACCGGTGCGGTCAAAGGCCACGCAGTAAACTGAAGAAAGGTGGCCGAGGATCCGTTTGTGGATCTTCATGTGTTGGTAGGAGGAAGACGGCAGGACTTGCCCGAAACGAGCCGTACCCGTGGCCTGGCGAGCACCCATGATGGGCACTTTGTGAAAACACAGTAACTTCATTATGAGAAGGCACCAGAAATATAAAAACACAGGTATTTTCAACTCCAACAATTCACATATCAGAACCAAAACAAAGGCAATAACAAGCAACGTATTACAACAATTAAAAATAAAATGGAGATTTGGATTTTACAGCCACTGGGTCTGTTATGCTACTATAACAACACAAAGTTATTTTTATGTTGCATGACCCAATTCAGATGGTGTCAGACGGATGACCTCATATCTGACTTAGGAATGCTTTGGTATACAGGTGTGTTCATCCCTCCATGACTCAATATCTGGTTTCAACTGCTGTGTTGTTTTGTGTGTTTGTTCTGCAGACTGTAATTTGTCTTTGAATTTGTTCAACAAAGGGCAGTCGTCAAACGGCAAGGGCAAGTATTAATTTTAATACTTGCTGCATTAAAACAGCAAGTATCAACAGACAGAAGGTATGTGGCTACAAATTTCTTTACTTAACATAAAGCAGAGATTCTTTGAAGTATCTCTGCTCAGAATTTTAGAAGTTATGTTTGCAAATCTAGAAGTTTATCAAATGTTTTCATTATAGCGATAGTCTCACAGTGATACAGGCTCTCAGTTTCGAAATGAAGCTAAACAGTTAGAAGCAAATATAAGTCATAAATTATTATATCAATGATTTTTGATAAATTATATAATACAGAAAAACTGCTTATTACTTCTGCTCACTCTCCACCCTTTTATTTCAATAATCTCAGCATGTGATCTTAGGAAAATTGTAATAATGTTGATAACCATATACATTCCTGTGTGAGCAGCAGAGGTGAAATTAGTTTTTCCCATTCCGCTTCTAACCATGACATAAAATAATATTGTACATATCATGTGATGTTTGCCTGACGTTTGAGACGTGAGGAGGACAAAACAACTTTTTGTAAAACATGAAACAGCAAAAGAAGTTCATGCACACTGTCTTTTTTTTCCCTAACTCTTAACTGTGCAGGTACACACTAACTAAACAGTTTACATACCAACATTAGGAACATTCCAAATAACTGGCGGTTCAGGTGGGCGTCCTCTGTGCAGTGCAGCCACAGCTGAGCCGCAGCATACTTTGTGGGTACAACCTAAATGTAACCAACAATTATTACAAACATATAGAAATGAAATATCTTCATCATACACATGATAGAAACTTTCAATAATAACAGCAGAGGCAAAGCACAAAAAACACAGACGATAGAAGAATAATAACACAGGCTTACTTTTGGTGGTGCGAAGCAACGACTGCTTTCCCAGCCCCAGGAGTGTTTGGACTCCAGGAACACTAGGTGGGATCTCCTTCTCTATCAGAGGACCTATCCGCCGACACACCTGGAGCAGATAGTCTGCAGGAATGTGCTGGTTCAAAGCCACCTGGATGAGAGACACGGCAACACCTGTCTCAGCTGCACTCCATGACAAGTCAACAAATGCATCAACTTTGTGAATGACTTGAGTAAGTATGCTCTTGCTTCTCTAATTTTCTACATTTTACACCTACTAGTGCTCATTTTTATTTCCTTTCTTCTTATTAACCATTTGTAAACATGAGCAGAAAACAAAAGTTTTACTTGTTGACAGGTAAAACTAGAGGTGACTGTTTACATGACATGACAATGTTTACATGACAATGATCCAACGAAAATTGAATTTTGGTTTCGTTTCTGTTAACACATTTACATGAAGAGATTCTAATTTGAATCTTTGTTTACACAGTAACGTACATATCGAAAATGTGTAATGCTCTCGCCACTCCACTAGGTAGGTTCTTAGAAACTAAGTGCGCATGTGTTTAAAAAAAAAAGTTCTACTGGACAGCACGTCGATTCGCGTTTCTCCATCAGGTACCGTTCTCCCAGATACTGGGGGAAAACACGCATGTGCGTCTGATTACGGCGCAGTTGGGAAAAAAAATTGTGGGATAACTTTGCTGAAACACGTTGTTTGAGCTTTCACGGTGTCCGTAGTTCTGCAGATAAGAGCGCTTAACGAGAGAGTGCTTGTTATGAGCGCTGAACAAGCCCACGTGTATTTTGTCACCAGGGCTGTGAAGAGACGCTGAGGGGGAAATGATGGGGAAACACGAATTGTAGTAACACCAGCATTGTCAGTAGTTTCTTCTTCTTCTGTGGATTGTAGGAAGCAGCTATGTTTTGCGTCATACTATGCATGAGCTAGGGATTCCCTGACAGAAAAGATCCATTTATGGATTTATGGAAATGCTGTGTTTTGATTGTTGATTCTATGTTGCATTGTGTTTCTGTGTTTGTAATGATGTAAAGCACTTTGAAATGCCTTGCTGCTGAAATGTGCTATACAAATAAAATTTGATTGATTGATTGATTGATTTACTCTCTTTACAAGACAAGGGACACCAATACGTTTCAGAAACATTGCACTCTGGAACCCGTTTTCAATCTGTGCCGTTGTCAGAGAAAACATTCGGTGGTTTCATGTAAATGTGAACTACAAACACAATAAAACTCTTCCATTTTCACCAGAAATTGTTGTCGTGTAAACAGGGCCGAAGAAGCCCATCTTTTTTCCTGATCAGTGAATGCACCATGTCTAAGCGCTTACGCACGTGTGAAAATTGTTATTGTGGGAAAAGACGCTGCAATTGCAGTGTCAGCGATGTGTTAAAAATGGAGAGTACAAAAAGTGAAAGAAGCTTTTAGAAAGGAAATTACTTTTCAACGCAACAGAAATCTAAAAGAACGCACATAAAAACGATTCAAAATAAAAGTAAAAATCCACCGAAAAGGCAGAGGGTGGAAATACAGGAGGCGGGCCTTGGGAGCTCACAGCAAATCGACTCTTCCGGATAGGGCGCAGACGCAACAGCGATTTGATTGGCTTCTAAAGATGATCGACAAGTCTCTGTATCGAATTAAGCCAATCACAATCTACTGCTTCGACACTGCCAGCCCACAAGCCCACACAATAGCGAAACCAGCATTTAGTTATTTATCAACAGGCCTATATTAAAATAAATCTTTAATATATTCTCCTTATTATAAACGAATCCCCTTTTCGCATATGCCGAGTTGCGAATTTAATTTAAAGAACTGATACAAGCTAAATAGAAAACAAGCAATTAAAAAAAACAAAAAAAAAAACAATACACTTTTAATTAAAAAAATATCTACCAAATTGCAACTCACCCAGTCTTGGAAGCTCCGTTTGAATATCTTCCCGTCCCAACTCCATCGTTGTGGAACCAACTAAAGTTAAAAACAACCCGTTAGAGATATCTCGGAGCTAACAGTTTCTACAGGGCAAAAGGACGCGCTCATTTTTTAAACAGCGATCCAAAAATACACGGACTTTCTCACAGACAGGTTTAGATGGGCAACATTAGGGAGAGAACAGAAAGGTCCAGCTGGACTTACCTCATACTCCTCCAGCTCCTCGATCAGAATCTAACAACAGACACACACGGTTAGCCCGACAGGCTAGCGCTGCGTTTAAACCAATAATACCACTTTAAATTAAAACTGATATAACAATTTACCTGTGCTGCCTTTTTACAAGGCCCAGCCTGTAGAAATCTGGCAATGAGGTAATACAGTTCTGAAAAAAATAATAATAATTTGCTGTTAGCCTCTTGCTAGCGTGCTAACGCTACCTAGCGTCTGGCTTCGCTTGGTTGCCAAGCTCACCAGCTGATGTGCACCATTCCAAACTCTGGAAATTCAAAACTATTGGTGGCGAATTAACGGGGCGTCCAACACTCACCTGCTTCGATTGGTGAACACTTTTCTTTTGCCATCGCTATCCAGGACAGGCGTCATTAAGCCACAATTGATAGTTTAGCTTGCTCGTTAGCCGCCGGGCTAGCTAATAGTGGCTAAAGCAGGCTATTGAATGGCCTCCTCCTTTCCCAAGTTGTTGCCTGTTACCTGCAGCTTTGTGTTAGCGCCCTCCAGTGAGCCAGTTTAACACTGGACGCTTCCTTCGAGGTCTGAGGTGACTGAATATTGGAAATGCATTGCAAAACACAGACTCACATACTGGAAGTTTCGGCATTTAAACGAACCTATTTAGATGCGAATTTTACGCAAACATGCTGATTTGAAATGAATGTATTTGGATTTGAATCCGAGTTCAACTGTATCGAAGTGAATTATAGTTTGACATTGCAAAGAATGATCGATTCCATTTATACCTGACCTGTTTCCTAAAATAGCAGTTGAGATGAATTGACATCATATAGATAAATGAATTCAAGCTGAACATTTGAGTAAGTACAAATATATTTAATTTATAGATACGGGTTATATAGCTAGCTCTGTGAAAATAACGTTCACGTTTTGTCACAGATTCTAAATTGGATCTTGAACTGGACCGGATTATTCTAATGTGTAAAAATACTTGGATGTAATTCATTTTATTTTGGCTCTGGTTGTATATTTACTGCCTTTCATTCATTTATTTTTTTTACCATACAAATTGTTTCCAAAATGTCATAAAGTACAATTAAAGGCAACTGAAGTATGAGGATAGTGTTACTTTTACTTGAGATTTCTGATCTTAAGAAAATCTCAAGCCAAAATGATAAAAAAAATTTGATTTATTGAGTTAAATAGAATAATTGTGGAAATGTTTTAGAATATTTGCATCCCAGCTAACAAACCAGCAACATCACAGTATAAGAGAAAGTACAACTATCTTTTTTTTAAGCATTTTTCACATTTAACCATAAAGAAATTGAATAACGATGAGTCATAGCAGCCACAAAGCAGACTGATTGTGACAGGTTCTATGAGATAAGCATTCACTCATCCTCTTCAATGGACATAAAAAGGAAATTCTCTTGAATGGGCTGTGGTCTGTTCATGGATTTTATCCCAAAGAAAAGGTTGCACATGAACACCCTGACATAAAGTAAAAGAGCTTTATGTGTGTGTGTGTGTCCTTGTACTCCAAAATAAAGCCTGAAATTTCTCTAAGAGACTGTAATAAATATCTATAAGACATTGATAGGTAAGTCAGATGCGACAATTACTAATGAGTAATGAATTGCAAAATGAAAGTACTGTTTTTTATGTTTTGCCCCTTTTGTCTGTCATTATTCACATACTGCAAGACCTTCTGGTATGACTCAGTTAAATTTCTTTATTATGTTGTGAAAAGCCTCATGTTTTCATCTTTATTGTACTTTGAGCATTGATGTGCCCATATGCCTGTTTTCTAAGGAACACAACATCCCCGCAGTTCCCAGAAGAGTAATCATTTCTGTACAAACCAACTGCCTTATATTTTCGCACCAAGATGAGTCTTTGCTCATTCTTACTATCCATATTATTTCTCAGATTTATTGATCAATTGGGAGGAGGAAAAACAATGTCCATCCACAACCTTCCAGAGGCTGAGATGACAGTGAAATTGTGCCTCTTCTTCTTAGTAAAATAGCTAAAGCTCAGTCAGGTTGGATAATATCCTTGAACACCCATTTTCAAGCCTAGTCACATATTCCCTCTGGGTTTAGGTGTTTGACTAGGCCATTCTAAAAGATAGTTATGCTTGATCCAACCCATCCCATTCTAGCTCTGGCTGTACGTTTAGGATTGTTTTCCTGTCGGAAGGAAAGTGTCCATTCTAGTCTGAGGTCTTTTGCAGGCTTTACGAGGTTATTGTTCCACAATTTCCCTGCATTTATCTCCACTCATCTTCTCTCCAACTGTGAATAGATTTTTTTTTATCTCTGCTTGAAGAAAAGCATCTCTGCAGCATGAAGATCACCTGGAGCTTCATGATGCTGTTTGCTTGCTAACGTTTTCTAACAACCTTTCTTTACTCTACCACTTTCTTCTTCTACTATTCAGTTTGCATCATCTACTGTTAATGGAACTCATAACTTTATGTTTTCAGTTCATGCATTTCTTTTCTTTCCATAGAAGCTACACCTGGTCTGGTGTTCTGTTTGGCTGTGAAACCTTGAGATATTGAGATATAATTTTTTTTTAACTTTTTTATTAACATAGAACATACTCCTAAATCAGTTTTTCTATCTCTTTTCAGTGTATCTTTTCTGTCATGTTGGTCATGGCAGATAGCCGCTTGTACTGAGCCAGGTTCTGTTAGAAGTTTGTTCCTGTTAACAGGGAGTTTTTCCTCTTTGCTGTCATTCCATGCATGCTTGGTATGAGGGATTGCTGTAAAGACAATGGCACAACACAAGCAATTCTCCACTGTTGCTACATCTTCATCCAGGGGGAGTAAATTGTGCAAGTCAGTAACTTGATGCAATCTGCAATATTTCCTTGGATGGTCAACTTTTTAAACTAATGTGAGCTTATTTTCACACTTCAATAGCTGAGATTATTAGGAATGTATGTGATTGAATTGAATTTACTTGTTTGTAAAGTGCCTTGAGACAACCATTTTGTTGTTAATTGACCTTATATAAATCAACTAAATTGAATTGATTCAACCTTAGAGGCTTTAATTTTTCTAAATTATACTGACTAGGTGGGTTATTTTCAGTAATTGGGTAAATTCTGAAAGAAATTGGTAGAACTGACGTATATTTAGCACCATCATTGTGAAGAGGCTTGAATACAAATGCATGCCACCCTTTGTAAATTTATATTTACAAAGGATTTTGTAAACTGAGTTTAATTTTCATCCCATGTGACGATCATGTACAACTTTTGTTGGTTTGTTGCATGAAATATCCCTGGGGTTTGAGATCTAAAGTGACTAAATGTACAAAAAGTTCAAGTGGTATGAATTGTTTTGCCCGGCACTGTAAGACCTTTGCGTTGTAAAAATATTGCAGAAAGGCAAATTTAACTTTCTGAGGAAAATGGAAATGGTTTATAGATACTGGAAAAGAAATTGGCAGTAAAACACAGTTGGCTCTGTGTTGCATTTGAAACATGAAAGATGCACTGTTCTTTTGAGTTCTCTGATGATACACATTATTATTCGATTTTGTGTGCCGTCAATAAAAAACATCTTTCAGGCTGTTATAAATAAATCAGAATGTGTGAGTGTAAAGTGCAAAATAGATGTCTGAGGGGCACAAGATGCTGTCATGGCGACTCCTTTTCTCAAACGATTATGTGTTCACTCAAAAATAGTTCATTGTTCTCAACCTCCTTTTATGAAGGTGACAATTTTCCTGTAATGTGGTTTAGAGCTTATTCTGTTTATTTAAATTTTTTTTTGTGTCACACAAATCCTGCTTTTTGCACTATTATGGAGGATTCCTAAAAAAAAAAAGCAGAAATCAACAGATTTGGTTGACAATTTCCCAGAAATTGTGCATCAGGTTTGGGTTTTTATATGTCCAGGGAAATTTAAACAGTATTGGCAGTGGTATGCAGTCATTCTCGTTTTCTTCCATTGCAGACTGAAGTTTTATTAGAACTGCAGGGTTTTTAAAGATCCAGCTCTGTGCTGGTATCTCGCTGGTTACGAGGCCTTGTTCAACATCAAACCCAGATGCTATCGTGGTGATCATAGCAGAATACTATCCTTATCTGAGACTGGATGGAATTTGTAATATACATTTAAATATTTCTGATGCATGCTCAGATGATTTTCTTGGGAGGATATTTAAAAATGCAGAGTTATGATAAACTGTTGAGGGTTGGATACACAAATCAAGGTTTGCTGGCACACAGAGGTGAGCAGCTGAGCTGAGCACAACATCAGAAAATATTATGTACAGTTTACATGATGCACATCAGCCAACAAGAGACGGATGTGTTTTTGTTTCGGCCATCTCAATAACATCATAACAACAACATAGTAACATTTGTTCTGTCCAGGCAACAAAGCACACGACCTCACTTCCTTCTCCCTCAACAAGACATGCCCCCTTCTGGGGGAAAGTAGACCCTGTCAGTTGAATGAGAGTCAGTAAGTGTTACACATTATATTTCAAATTCATTGTTATCACAATATTGCAGTTCTCCAATTTTGTCCCTACTGTCCTTAGACAGCTCTTTGGTTTTGCCCATGGTGGAAAGGCTGGAGTCTGATTAACTGAGAGTGTGGCAGGGATTCAGTTCAAGCAGGTGCATTTAATAAAGGTAATTAGTGGAGATCTGTGAGGGGGACAGAATTCTTGCTGGTGAGTAGGTCGTCTAACACTTATTTAATGAAATGTAATGCAAATTATTTAAGAAATTAGATTTTTTTTTTTAGATTGTCTCATTGAAGTCTAACCACAAAAGAAATTGACCTCTCCATTCTTTGTAAGCGGGAAAACTTGAAAAGTAGACGGTGCGTCACGTGTTTTCCCAATTGTACTAACAAAGCTTTGCTTCATCTATTAATCAGTGCAACAGCACAAACTTGTTACCAAAATATTGTTCAAAACATGCTGATGTCTTATTTTAACTTGATTGTAGCACCACTTTTTTTTTTTTTTGCTCCTCCACTGCAGCACACATATTATCACAAAATATATTAATGTGACACGCTGTACTCGCCCTGAACCAAATGAGGAAACGAAAAATGGTTACTTTCTTATTTGGAAAGGCAAAATATCTGCCCCATATGGGTCTCCTCACACACAATAGGGGAAAAGTGGTGCTGGACAGTTTAAATTTATGGCTGAGATGAAAGGCTTTTCTCTCAAGAGAAAGGATATTTAGATCCATGCTTGGCCTGAACACCACTGGTTTGAGATTTATGATTTGGCAGAAGAATTTTGACCTATTGCATACACATTTTTAGTATGTGCTGTCATAAATTATGTCATTGGTTATATTCCCATTTGTTCTCTCAGAAATTTAACAGCCGATTGTCTTTTCCAAAAAAAAGGGATTTTGTTGGTTTTATTGTTGTAATAGTCACAACAACTCAGGATAAACATCAGCTTCAAAAAGTATAAACTCCCCCCGAGGTTCATCTAAATCTGAAAGCTGTAAAATCGACTGTTTCAAGAATTAAATGAAAATATGTTAAACTTTATATTTGCTCAGAGACTTTTGAACCTTTTTGTCTTTGCAGTATAAATTTTTTTTAAAAAACGCTTGTTATAGAAGAACAGCCAGATGTCCAGCGGCTTATTGGCTGCCTTAACCCACATCAAAACCTTTCAGAACACATGTGGTTCGCCACTAAAATCTCTGTTTGCTAAATTATAGTATATAGAAAGTGCTATTTAGTCACTATATTTAACCTTACACGAGTTAGTGTGGCATATCAACAATCAGAGCCATACCATGTTCACCTCCGTGCTGTTTTCCGAAAAGGGACTGGAGAAATACCTATCAAAATAAAATGAGAGACGCTTCACTTTCTTACAGTCTAAGTTGTTAAAGTTTAGCTTTGTTCTAATCCTTCAGTAAAAAAATGCTGTGAGAATATAATCTCACCCTAACACAACAGAATGCATGAAATTATGGTCAGTCTGACCATTTCTGAAGTGCCGTATTTAACTATTTTTGGAACTATATATGAAATAAATAAATTACTTGTAATACAAACCTTTACTTTAACTTGTTTACATGTTGCAATGGGCTGTTTACCATTTGTATAAATGTCATCTTCAGGCATAAAGTGACCAATGAACATGTACCTTAATTTCCAAGGTTGGCTTAATTGTGAAAACAGAAAATTGTCAGCAAAACAGAAAAAGAAAACAACTTAACCCCCCCCCCCCTTTAATTTAACCTATTTCTTTTAATGCAAAGGGTTTTGAAATGCCATCATATACAGTACAGACCAAAAGTTTGGACACACAGTTGTGTCCAAACCTTTGGTCTGTACTGTACGTTTAATTCACTAAACATAAAACAATCTTAAAAAGCAGCGGACAAGAACATTATTTCTAAAATCACTAGGTTTTACATAAAACATGGTGATGACTACATAGTTTTTTATATATTAATACTATGTCTTTTCTCCCGTATGTTTTTGCAGTATAATTTCAGTATTGACCTGAGGGTGGCGCTGCAGCGTCTGATGTTGCGTCAAACTATGTAATCACAAAATCTGACCTGCTCAAGTTCAGGACAGCAATGCAACTGACACATATGGGGGGGAAAAATGATAATAATAATAATAGTTAGTAAATGGTTGATTTGCAGTATTGAGAAAGCGACAGTCTTGTTTTTGTTTGTTTGTTTTTGCTATGACTTGTTGAATTTTGTCCCATCAGGCATAATTTATTGTTCATTTTCTGCTCACCTAAAGGGGCGGTTATCTGTGGTAAATGTTATCCTCATGTACACTCCCCTCATTCACTGACTCAGTAACTTTATTTAGTATGTAGTCCAGTGGGCGGGACTCTGAGTGTGGACGCACACTGGCAGCTGCTCATCCAGCCTCTCTGTGTGCCTCTCTGTCAGGCTGGCTGCGGACTGGACCCCGGCGCTGGTCAGCCTCACCAAGCTGTAACATGTCAGGTGTGCGGACTGGACCTCAGATTTAAGAGGAATATCGCACGTCAAGCCCGGCGGGCGCTGCCGTTTTATCTCTTCGGCAGGGCATTTGGATTGTAAGGAAGTCGGTTTCTTGTTTTTCGTCCGTAGAGGCACACTTTTTCCCGCTGTCTTCTGGATTCAGCGTTTTGCCGGGCAGAAGGAGGCAGGTAGGTGTCTCCCATCTTCATAATGCCACTTTGACCAGTACCTGTTGTTATAAGTCTGGCTGGAGTTTAGCTGACGGCTCGAAAAGTACAAACTCATTGAAGGAATCTGGAATATTCTTTTCTTGGTGGTGGAAAATGACTCTGGCGTTGTGGATAAATAAATTTATTGAACATTTATTGAACTGAGCGTATATACGCTGCCCGCCGTCGTAGACGAGGTGATTAAATCACAGTTAAGGTTGCTGGCTACGTAACAGTTTGGTTGTTGCTATTTTCCCCCCTTGTATTTATAAAATACAAACGCAGTTATTGGTTAAGTTTGACTTATTCCGTTGGTGGTGTTAATTTAATATAGAAAACTGAGTGTGTTTTTTTTTTTCCACTTATTAGCAGTGATTGAGGCTGATTTGATTTAAAGGCCTGACCCCGTTACAGAAGTGTTGTGGCTGCTGTATAATGAAGCTTAGTGGGCTGTTGGTTGTCACAGCCATCTGGAAACCTGCTGTTGCTCTTGGCCACACTTAGGCTTATTACTGCCTCCAGTACCTAAATCTAAAAGAATAAATGACTAAATAAATAAATAAATAACATTTAATTTTTGCCGTATGCAAAGTGCGTCTGATGTTGCTAATAGTAATTATGAAACAAATAACAGTAACAAATATAATTAATAAATTAGTGGTATTATTTATGATAATTTTGTGCTGCATACTTATTTCGACAATGATGAAGGTTAATTTTGATTAAAGTCTCTTTTTATGAGCCACTTAGTCCCAAAAAATGGAGAACATGCAACAAATAACATAAAGTAATACCTAAGTAAAATCGAAATAAGTGCTGCATATTCAGGATATGATTGTGAACAGCAGTATTCAAACCAGAAACAATTAAATTGACTGTATCATCTCTCCTGTTGTTTAGTTAAAATATGATGAAATTTTCCCTTTTGTACGGTGCATTAATTCAGGAAATAAATCAGTTCTTTTTTCATAACCTTTTTGCCTTTTGATTGCAGTGTGAATTTCTTCTGTTGTACATTTTGAGTTTGCATTAAATTTTTATTGACGATTGCTTTTTGCCTTTTGCGTAAATACTTATTTGCTTATTTATTCCTTTTGACCAACCTTCATTTGGTTAATTACTACTTTATTTTTAGCTACACTTGCATGTGAAAATGTATGCAGCTTTATTTTTATTGTTGTATTTTGGTTGTAAAGCAACTTCAACTGCATGCCTGTTAGAGTGGAGCAAAACAAATAAAAATTAATTAACTGGTTGATTAATTAACTGGTAAGAGTTAGAATTGTACCAGTCCAGATTTGTTTTCAATTTCTTTGAAGTCTGAAGTCTTTTAACCATTCAGATTTATTTTTTTCTGAAGGACTGAATCAGATAAAGGAGAAACATATTTGCAGCAGGTTGTTTCATAGATACACTAACTTTGAAAATATAGGAATTACCAGATTATCAGCTTTGAAGGATATATCCAAAACCTTTGTTTGATTTTTCTTAAATAGAAAATAAAAGCATGCCAGAATGCATGCTGCTGCTTGATCTGTCTACTGACAGAAAATGCTGGACGTTCGTACTTGTGATGCACTTGATGTATTAAAACAAAAATTACAAAAACATAATTTCACTCTTCGACTTACTGATCATTAAAAAGAAATGTTTTTCAGCTTCTGAGCTCCCTATGACTGACTGATACATATTTTGTAACAGGTCATTTAGTTGACCTGAGGAAATGAAAAGCTGCTCCAGTGAATCAGTTTTCAGAAACTGCTGTTAAATTCAGTCCAGTTTGAATGTTATGATGGGTCTCCATGTTGAAGCCATCTTCTTTTACTGGTTTTCTACCTTAATATACCCAGATTGCCTCAGCAGACATGAATAGTGATGAGGATGTATGCTGACAGCTGAGTAGGGCAGGACGAGCTGCTCCATGACTGACTGAACTGGGGTGTTCATGGCACCATATGCTCCGGTTTACATCATGCTGCTTAACATTTGGGCCAGCCTCATGACTCATACTATCTCTCTCGCTTCTCACCGATTTAACATTTTTTTTTTAGTCTTGTTACTAAATAGGTCGATCTGAATTTACATAGATTAGGTGAAATCGTACTTGGGCGCGTAGAGTTGTTTATAAGGAGACAGATGCAGTGCTGCCTGCATATCAACTGTGCTCCTTACCTTAGAAAGTACCTGGTATAAAAAAACAGTTTCACAATATTTTACACATAAATATCAACTAATTGCTTTCATTTATCTAAGAAAAGCAAGAAAATGGTTTAATATATAAATTAGAAAAAAAACATACTTTTGTTATCTCTAGGATTTATGTGTTGTTATTTCGGTTGGGGTTGCAAGACTTTAAGAAAACATGCTATTGTGATGCTACTATTGAGCAGGGTTTCCCCCAGAAAACTTGCTAAGCTCGGTGGCTGGGCGCTAGGGCAGTCATTCATCCAGTGGCCCGTCGTGTTTTTGAGTTAAAAAATGTTTGAAGTTGACAGTAAATTTTAAAATATCACTTGATAATTATGTGATATTATTTGAGAGATTGGAAGATTGATACCTGATCATAAACTATAAAGCCTTAAAAAATGCTAACATTTTAAAAAGACTTAAAAAAATAAACAATGCTTAGCCTGGTGGGGGCACAAGTACAGCCTGGTGGTCTACCAGGCTTAAAATACACTGGGGGAAACCCTGGTTGGGTGTTGTGATAATAACATTGGTTGGGGTCAAACCACAATTAATTTTTTTCCCCCTTTTCCATCTTTATGATGTTTCTGCCCGCTATATGTTTTAATATTTTATTCAGAAACATTGTAGGTGTGTACATCAAGTGCAGTGAAAGTCTATCTGAGTTTGACATGAAAGGTGAGAATGAATAGGATTTAAAGAAAATACCACACTAAAAATGACATTTAAGTAATTTTTTCCCTATAGCTGTATTGCATACACTGATATTCTACTGATGATTATGATTCAGTGCATCATGGAGCTCTACATTACAGCAAGAATATCGAATAAAGATAAAAACTACTGACTTTAGAAGCAGCTTTTACACCAACTTGCTTATTGGCCAGAATAATACATCTAACATTTGAATTAGCGTAAGAAAAATGAGCCATGGTTTGCTTTAGTTTTTACACCATGACTGTTAGTACTTTTTAAAAAAATGTTTTATTTACTTTGTTTACAAAGATCTATCTAAACAGTTTGGGAAAAATTCTTCTTTCAGCCAGTTGACTTGCAGTGTGCAGCAGCAGGTATGGGAAGGGCAGCACTCCTCTACTCTTTGTAAGCAAAGCACACCTGAAACCCAGTTTAAAGCTGTATGCTTTTAAAACCTTTGGATGCGTTAATACTGGTAACCAGCCCAAGTGCAGACGTGTGTTAGCTGCAAACATTCAGCATGTTAGCCTTTGTATTTCTTGTGAGGATTGGACTATAAACCCACAAACACAAGGGTCCCTGTGGGGTATATCACCTGATGCACTCAGTGAGACAGGATCGTACGAATATGCTCTGTTCTGGTTGTACTAAGAAATTGTTCACATCAAGACAGCCTGTCCATTTTGTCCTTTTTTTTGACTACATCAGCTATTTAGTCACACATTTTGCTTTGATAAAGTGTAACTCTTTAAACTCCCCTCTTTCCTGATGTTCAACGTTACAGTGTGGTTGTCTCCGCCGCTAGACTAAACAATGAAAGACGTTTATGGAAAATGTCTTTTTCAGATTCATTGAGCTGACAAACGATGTCTTATTTTTGCTTCTGCAGTGCTGACTCTAGATTTTTGCTCATTCTCCCCTAAAACTCGGCAGTGGTGAAGGTTAGTTAACTGATGACACACGGCTTCGTCTCTGATGTTACTGAGCATGTTGTGAGGAAAGTAGGTTACTGGGCCATGTCCTGCAAGCTTAAACTGAATGCTAGTCTGAATATTGCTAGAGCTGCTTAGTGTGACCAGGCATGCACAAATGGTGCAGTCCTACGCAGCAGCAAACGGGATCCACTCCCCGCGCTGTCTCTTTAAGAAAACAGAGCACCGCTCCACATAGAATGAATGTTGAATGTTCAGCCTTCGCTGATTGATCTCAAAGCCGCACAAAACCGAGTGAAATCTGACAACAGGTTGACAAACGGCACAGGTTGCGAATTATGCAAAACTGCTTTAACGTCAGCGTTCTCACGTGAACAATATTGTGGACTTCTTTAAACGTTTAGCTCTGCAAATCTGAGCAGAAAGATGTAAAAAAATATATTCACATTGAATACAATTTGTTTTAGTAAAGGAAGCTTTACTATAAATCCTGCACTTTGGATTTTTTTCTGTATTTTGAAGCTGTCTTCAAACCACATTTTATGGTTTTATTAAGATCAAGGTTTCCCCAGAAAACTTGCTAAGCCTGGTGGTTGGGTGCTAGGGCTGTCATTCATTCAGCAGCCTGCCGTGTTTTTGAGTTTAAAAATGTTTAAAGTTAACAGGAAATTTGAAAATATCACTTGATAATTATGTGTTTTTGGAAGATTAATGCTTGAATACTGACTATAAAGTCTTAAAAAATGCAAACTTTAAAAAAAAAACTAAAATAAATAAGCAATTCTTAGCATGGTGGGGGCCCAAGTAAAGTCTGGTGGCCCTTCAGGCTTATAATACACGGGAAACCCTGAAGATTCACAGATTTCTCCTTGAAATGGATAGTTTACTTTTCTCTTTATCTACCTTACTGTGAACAGTCATATTTTCTAACTTATTGCTTGGTTTCAAACACTTTTTGCCTGGTTGATGAAGATGAGGCTTTTTTTTCTTTAGAACAAACCTTTCTCCAAACAAACAGGCAGGACACAACTAAAATAATGTCTTTATTTTAAGTTTGAGAAGAGATGTATTTAAATTTTAAAAGCTTGATCCAATGACCCCAAATTGTCTTTATTTCAGGGCAAAGATGAATCCCAAAGTAAAGCCTACTTGTTTAACTTTGTAGGGCATTGAATACATTCAGCTACAAAAATACAGTTTTCATTGTGTTTGTGGATAATAACTTATTGAGTTTGCTCAGTTATATTGAAATAAGCCATTTTTATTCTCAATCCAAATATTTAAAATGTCTGTAGACAAATTTGCCTTTCCTGATCTGTATTTACTAGTCCTGAATTGGCTGGTTGAATGATTTCCTCTGAAGCTTAATTTTATTGAAGTCAGTCACAGGCTGAATTCTTTCTGCTTTCTTCCTAATCATATCAGTCTTTTCTTTGGCCTTTGTGTTTTCGTTTCTCAGAGTAAGGGAGCGCAACTGTTGCTTTGGTGCAGACGGACATTAAAAACAGATTTTTCTGCAGCTTGGAAATAACAGTCATATAAGCTGTGCTAAAAAAATACGCACAAATGTAGGGATAATCACCAATAAAAGTTGTTTTTTTTACATACTCAAAAACCACACTAATGTCGTCTTTGAAGTGTTGTGATGTGCTTTGTTTGGCATCAGTCAACAGATACAGGTCCAATTCTACTTGACATGTTATTGGCTGGCATTTACAAAGCACTCAATCCAGGAGCACCATTCATTTTTTATGGTGCTCATTGGCTGTACCCCAATGAGCAGACCTAAGAAAGATTGTAGGTGTTGGCCTCTGTTGTTGTGCTAAGTTTGTTCACATTGTGGGTATTAATTCATATTGTGGCATATTTGGTGTCAAAACTATTAGGCTGTTGTAAGCATTCTTAAAGGGGGTCTAACATGACCCCTGACCCTCATGAATACCAGCGGTTCACAGTGTTTTGTGATCAAAATTAAAAAAAACAAACATTTTAATGTCTATTCTGATGTCCACAGATGTATTTCTCGTGGTATTTTAATAGCTATTCATTAGCAATAACAACACAGCTTTGTGGATTTCACCTGCTGGATTTTACATTCTTGCTTAAATGTTTACATTTAGTTACGTAGTTATGTAATTTGGTAGTAATGTGACTCTACCTGCCGTCTGAACTCATAGCTACCTTAGCTGACCTGAAAAAATGTCGCCTTCTGCCTTACATGATGACACCAGAGTCATGTGTGCAGAAGTCTGTTTTTGGTAGATATGATCAGAAATCAAGAACCATTTACAACAGAACAGCAAACAAGTGCAAAACGTATTCATAAAATATGTGATAAATCATGTCAAGTGAATACGACTTATTTTGCTGTAAAGTGTTGTTAGAAGCTTTAACCATGTTCGCTGCTCTGACTGTGAGAGCTAGGTTCTCCAACGCAGCGCTACATGTCTTTGCTTCTTGATGAAAAGGCCCTTAGGAAGGTTTTGTGTCACCGACATGCTGAAAAACAGAAGATGCTACCATAAACCAGATGGCATAGCATGTTGCTGCTGAGTGCCGTGGCAACCTTGTTCAAGTGTTGCCTCAAATTCTGACATAACGGCTCCTCTTCAGTTGCTTCACAGTCGGAACCACACATACTGAGACCATCTGTTCGCCCCTTTTTTTTTTCTTTTCATTTTACATAAACACTCAGACTAGAAGCAGAAAACAGGAGATTTGGACCTGTTGACAGGAGTTCCATGAGTTTTTCATTATGCTTCCAGATGATACTGGCCTAAAGTTGTAATGGTTTCCTTGAGTAATATACCTCTTCCCAGTCTCTCTTACTTGGGAATCATTTGATGCTCCATTTGATCAGAACTTGTAGAAACTTGCACTTTATGCTGACTCTCACACTCTTTATTAGACGTCATCACTTCCTGCCTAATTAGGATGACAAGAAATACAGAAGTGTGCATAAGTTATTTGTTTTGTTTAGTCTGTATCAACTTTAAAAAAAAAAAAAGAAAATCCTGTGACTTAGTGAGGTTCAAACTTATTGCTGGTGCTACAGTAATACTCATAATAAATCAATGGAGAATTTGATTTAAAAGATTTTATTATTTTAACGGATAAAATGCTGCTGGTCTCTTTTGATATTTTAATACTTTTATTGGTAGAATGTATGTATATTTCTCCCCACACACTCCCATTTCTCTATGTGGAAGAGAACTACAAACAAATCTGGATTTACTTGCTCTAAAACACACGTTCTGTTTATTTTGCAGCCTGAATCATTTTGATTCTTATACAGCAATGTTCAAGAGAACAATCTCCCTTTTCTTCTTGTGCTACATTTAGACTAATGCTAAAAGCCTGTGAGCATTTGTTGCTGGAAGGTTTATTTTTTCTCTGTAGACTTTGGCAAGATCCTTAAAGATAAAGCTCTGGTAATCATTTTAAAATGGAAAAAGGACAAAGAAATCTAGTTATAAACATTAAAAAGCTTATTGAAATTACTTATGTAGTAATAACCCAGGTTTGAGGGGTTTTTGTGTAGATACTTTTGCAAAAACAGACAAATACTTTTAATTTCTAAGACTATTTTCTCTAGTAGAACGCAATGAAAGCACCATTGTTTACAACTACTAATGTTTTTTATGTACTGGTGAGCTTTTTATTCCATTTTTTTTTATTTTGCATGTCTGCTTTAGTGTTTCAATCAAAGTCAGCTGTTTAATCTCACTTTATCTCCAAAAAAATTCAGGATTTATTTCAGTTTTTGTACCATCCAGGTGTGGCCTTTCTTTTTCAAAAACTTAGCTTTAAGCCGATTCTTTTGTGACCAGCACCGTTTTCTGTGTGTGGATTATGGTCACACTGTGAAGTCCTAAAGCCTTAGAAATGATCATTTTCTTTTTGTCTGTGGATTTTTGTTTTTAAATTGGTGCAGGACAGTTTGAAGCCCCCACTTCCCCTCAATAACTGAAATCATTATTAAACCCAGGAATCTGTATTTACTTAGATCAAAATTGTCTGACTTCCATAAATATCTTGACTGAAATTATGAATTCAGCTGAGAAACAATGTGATTTATTTATTTTTTGCATCAAATTAAATTCCAAAGAGAAGGAGACAGAGATGGTAATTGTTAGCTTCAAATAAGGACATTTCCTCTCGCTCCACGCCGCGCTGCGCTGCTCCTCCTTTGTGGAACGCTCTGTTTCCTTTGGCCACTGGAACTATGTTGCACATGACTCCTGAGACTATGGCAGGCATTCATATCACTCTCTTTAACCTTGCAGTCATGACAGACAAAATGTTTAGCCCAGGTTATATAACTGCCTCTGCAGACGTCATCATCCTCTGCTGCTGCTGCTGCTGATCTCTTGCGCCAGAACACACAGTAATTGTCGTCAGCAGCTCCTTGCTCAGACACACTGCAGGGTGATTCAGATAATTATCTTTCTAAATGTAATTGTTTAAAATTCCTGGGGCTTAGAGCAGTCACGTTATATCGGTTTCTTTCTTCTTTTCTTTTTTTTTTTCCCAAATTTGAAGCTTGGCATCAAATGGCATTGAGGTAATAGCCAGCAACCGCTGTTAAACAGTTAAGATAATTAGAAGATTACAAAAGAGAATGCTTTTAATTGCAGGCAGAATTATCATAACCACCCCTATTTGAATGTTTCCTTTGCTCTGATTTGTATTTTTCTTATTGACCGTAAGCTGCTACGACAGGAAGTTAGTTATTTGAATTGGGAGTGGCTTCAGTATGCGTTAAAATACCTCAACAATATATGTGGGCCTGGCCCCGTGTGTGTGCGTGTGTGTGTGACCTAGATTTGAATCAGATCTTCGGTACAGGGTGTTGTCTGTGTATGTGCATTACAATGCTGTTTGTTTTTGAGGAGTCAAATAGACAAAATGACCATGTCAGACCATATGAAAGGATCACTCCCACACAGTTAAGTCATCTGCAATCTGTCATGTCAACAGACAAAAGCTCAGTGATGGGTAGTAATCCTTTCCATGACTGTGATTCTTTTTACGCTCATTAAACGTCAGAGAGAGTTGTATTACAATTTGCTGTTATACTTAACCTTAGAGACTCGGGTTTCACTTCTGAAGACTGATTTGAGATTCATGTATTTCAGTATCAAATACCAGGACATAGTATATATAAATACTAATTCACATTTAAAGTGGTGTACAAGTTCATAGTACTGTAAAAAAATAAAATAGCAGCTGCAGTTTTTCAACACCTTTCTTTTTGCCACTAATCAAATATGCACATACATTGTTTTTTTAGAAGCTGCACAATTGCAGTTTTCACAATTGTGTGAAAGCTACAGCACTCTCTATAGCTACTTGTTATTATTATACCTCATAAACATGTGTACAAAACTCTTAAATATATTGTTGTTTTGGAAACATGGGTCCTCGTCGGCTCCTCTGGTGCTGTGGTTTTCAGCCACGAAAAGACGGAGCGATTATGTGTCCTGGCTGGAATCCTGAGTGATTCCAGGATCGAACGGGATTGTGGGCTTCGGGGCCTTGGAACTGATCCAATCTTATGTGTTGAGGTAAGAGCTGAATCAAAAAGATAAGCTTTCTATTTACCGGCCCATCAATGTCTTACCTTTGATTATGGTCATGAGTTGTGACCAAAAAAGTGTTTATAGTCCAAAAAGTGGCAGGAGCTCCTAGTTTTGATGCATTTATGAATAAGGAGAGAAGATTTTTCAGCGTTTTGCAATGTCAATGCTTTTGAACGATTGAAAATTGGTTGATTCTTATCTCTGAGTGATTGATTGGTGCATCTGTAGGGATTATTTCTGCAAAATATAGAAAATACATTAATGTGTAGCTGTGAACTTTGTCAGCAAATCCTGAAATTAAATTCTCATTTAATCTTAGATCTAAAAAACCGTTATTTGTAGATAACCAAATAATAAAAAGAATAGCCATATGGCAAAAACAAAATCTCAAAGCTTCTGATTTTTTTCACTTCTCTAAGATAGAATAATTTGTTTTGTATTTTTTAAATGCTGCTTCTCGTTCTGTTCGGAGAAACCTGAATCGTAATGGGAGAGAGAGTTTGTGTGTTTGGTTGGAAAAGCTTTGGAAAAGTGGACGGCTGTGTTTCATAACAAGGAAAATTAAACAGCAATAGATAGGAATGGAGACATAAGGTAATTTTTTCCATCGTCTCCTTGCTAGAGGGCTGTTGGGAGTTCACCGGAGAATCTGAGAATAACTGGGTGACTTGCTATGGTTTCACAAACACTCACAGATGATTCCACAACTTTGACGTTATTCTGCCTGTTAGCTCACACTGTTTCCTTTTATTGGAAATGATACGTGGTACTCTTCCACTGGCAGGAATTTAATCAAAGATATAATCTGCAATGTTTTTCTAAAGGCTGCAGTGAGTAGAGAAAACGCTGCATTGCCCTTTCCACTCATGTCCTAGAATCGTGACCTACATATCTGCTCAAACAGTGCCTTTATTTAACAGGGAAAATGAAAACTCCTATGATTTGAAGTGTTTTTTTTAGTTTTTTTTATGAAGGCGTCCTGGTGAGTAAAGACACAAACCCATTGTACACAATAAAATCCTCAAAAACCAAACGCTTAAATGATCCGTAACAACATTTACTGGAATGGTCAATCATAACATTAACAACCAGCGATATCTTGCCTGCAATATAGTCATAAAATTTGCTTTAGTTTTGTTAGTGAGTGTGGCCCTTTAAGAATCAGGAGCTAGGTAATTACTTTTTTCCTCCCCACCAAGCAGTAGCAGCAGACAAAAACAGGCTGGAATAATTTTGGTAATTCATCTAGAATTGTCGAAAGAATATAATTTTGAGGAAATTTAAGAGTGCCCTCCACCTGGTGAAAGGATGTTTGTTTTATGGGTCTACTTGAAAGGATGTGGCCACCCACAGTGGCTCTGTGTGCCATGCGGTAAATGTGTAATTAAACAGCTTTTTTGGGGGGGTAGAGCATCACCGGAGAGTAAACATGGGATCTGCCAAAGAAATCTGCACAACCAAAGAGAACAGAATTATTGGCACAGCTGGTATATAGCGATATAAAAAACTTAAAGTTAAGCCTTCTCTTATTGCAGTGGCTGGATCAAACACCAAACAGTCTAGAAGAGTCCAACCTTTAATTTGAGTACTTAAAGATGATTGGGTGTCTGGTGATGAACCATTGTTTAATGCTTTGGATAAATGTCCTGTAGAGACATTAAAGAAATAATCTTGTAAACCACATCCATTTGAATTGTAAGAACAAGTTTTCTTATTCGTAGTCTCACATGTTTTTTGTCATCAGAGCTTTTTGAGTTAGCATTACATTTTTATCACTTAACAGTGGACATTAATGCTTACATGTTCTTTTATTCCACCTGGAGTGTTTTTTTTTTCTTTTTACTAAAATGCTCACTTTTAAACCGCTTTCACAAAACTCATCAAGAGTTTTTCCTATAAAAGTCCCACTGAGAAAGAATAAATCACTCGACTTTAGGCGAGTATAATTTTTTAAGATAGAAGTTAAAAATTGAAGAAAACTGAAAAGATATCACACAACGTTAATATATTTAACATTTCAGGAGTATTTCATATGTTGTTTTTCACCCTGTTTATTTCTGTTGCAACTTCTAACATTATTTTTAAAAGCTCATGTGTGGTAAATCACTCATTTTTGTGAATAATGATGTTACACTCTCAGACTTGCTGGTCTCTATTAATGAACATCCTTGAAGCGCTTCTGTGCCAAAAGTTATTTTGATAAACAAGTTATTTTCCCATAAACTGAATGAATGTGCTCAAATTAAAAGTTAGATTTCAACATTTTCAGTGTTCAATTTTGCTTCAGCAGTAGAAGGTCAATTTAATTTAAGGCCTTTACATCATTTCCAAGGCTGCTAACAAATATTTTCACATGTAAGAGCTTGCAGTTTGTTGGAGGTGTTTTTACTTGACAGATGCCTCTAATAAGAAATTGTTTATTCACAAAACATGCATAATGGAAATCTGTTTTGTTCTTTCGTTATTAACAGCAGATTTGTGTTTTGAATGGAGCACAGACGGTGTGATAGTTGAGCTGTTATCAGTGGAAGATTACCCTGAAGCTGCTTCTTAGTTAAGACTGACAATACTTGAGGGATTGCGCTGCTGCGGCGATGCAATAATAATTAGTCGTGTTACTGATCAGTGCTTCTTGTGTTGGAAAATATAGCATACAAAGTCTCGGCTTTTATTTATCGGTGCTCCATTTATGAGACAGAGCAGACTGTAGTTCACTATCGGCTAGCTTGAACTGGACTAAAGAATGGTTACATAAAGGCAAAGGTTCCCTTTTTCTGTTTTTAAGTGGATTTCTTATTGGTCAATGCAGGGAGAGAATTGGCTTCTGATGTAATGTTCTTGTCCTTGTGGGAGAAGATATAGCTCAGTGGTTTGAAGCATGAAGTGTTCCCAGTTTTTCCACAGTGACGAAAGTAAAACATCAACATTGAACTTTACAGACTGTAAAAGAGAGAACATGAAACACTAAGCCTGTTTATAACCACGTCAGTTTCAGCACAGCGCGCTCCGTTGTTTGTTTGTTCTTAATATTATTTTGGGGAAAACCTTATAAGAGCTCGGAGTAACTCGGTGAGTTAAAGGTGTCAGATCACAGAGGCAGAAAGCTTTTTTTTTCTCCTGCCACCTCATTAACACTCAACAGAGAGGTAAATGAGTTTCTGAGCTATGGATGAAAAATCTCCTCGACCTGAAGAAAATGGAAACCAGCAGCTTGATGGACATGGCTGCTTTGGTTAGGAGAAAGTAGACACAGTGCATTGTTACCATGGGAACACAGAGTGAACAGCCGTGCCAGTCTAATTAATGACAGTCAGCGGTTCAGCTCAGGGGCCGCCGTGACATCATCAATACCAGCGCCGCAGATGTCGCTGGAGGCAATATGGCTTAATATCCCAGTAATTAAACAAATAATCCCCTTTTTCACTGCGGTAACTGCAAACAGTCTGGATGAAGGATTGTAAAAGACGCATGCACGAGGCAACAATGAGCATTTACTATCCGGCGATGCCTTCTTATGAGCAGAAAATGTCATCTCATTATCCAATAGCATGACCTACATAAAAGAGCAGAACTAATCTCTATGTAGGCGGACGGTGAATAATGCAGTGAAATGTGGGAGATCTTTATGAATCTTAGATGTCTCACACTTGTTGGTTGCTGGCACAGCAGCCAACCTTAATTAGGAATAAATCTATATCAACGCCCTGGCGCTGTTTACGTCCATAATGTAGTTGGGTAATGTTTCACCGCCTGCAGAAAGTTGTTGCAAAGTGTAAAAGGATTAAGGGATTTTTTTTTTAAAAACCCAGTAACTTTGTCTTTCAGATGGTGACCGCCACTGTAGTTTGTCATATTAGGAAGTAGCTGATCATTAGGATTGGACACAGATGGTAAAGTTATTCTGATGCACAACTCTTTATAAAATCTTTTTATATTTAGATTTGGAAAAGATCAGAGTTGTGAAACACATTGTGAAATACTGTGAAGTGAGATTCTCTTCCACTTTTGTCTGATTATTTAATATTAATTTCTGCCTTTACTGGATTCAACATACTGATACTGATAACCAAGTAATCAACAAAGTATTTGTTGATACCAATCTGATACTATATCAGATATTTCTTTACAATGCAGTGAATTAAACCAGCACGGATGATGTTTAAGTATATTTTAAATATCAATTAGCCTGCCTGGATGACGTATTCTGTTCAGTCAAAATTTTTGAATTTTAAATAACTAACTTTAGTTTACAAAGGGCATCTTGGGTTTAATGGTGTGTTCCCTTTGTGGCCAGAAAACAGATTTTCAAAGCTCTCAATTGCAAAATAAGCACAAAAACACTGTTTTCTAACTTGGAAATAGCGTGCTCTCAACTTCTAAGACAAAGCAATTTCTGTACACAAAGTTCCAGCATGAAAACATCCAAAAAGATAGAATAATTGAACATCAGATTTCAAAAATACTAGATATACGGAAAGTATGCTGTACAAATGTCAAAGCAGTGACCCAATCATTATTCGTGATGCAACATGGCGTCAATATGCACAATGTATCCAGCTCTTTCCTCTGGGTAAATATTTGTGCTACGTTTGGGCATCAAATGCTACGTACAGAGCACCAAACGTTCAGCCCAACAAGATCAGACAATTATATAAAGATGAAATCAGAAGTGATACAAATACTTCATTGATGTGACAGTAGACTACGTTTCACAGAAAATGTTACTGTTTATCTTATTTAAGTAAATTCTATTTTGAGATATTCCAAAATATGTGTTAAATTACACTATTAAGAGTGTCTTAAAAGTAAATTAACATTTCGGATTAGTTTTTTTTTAAGCAATTGGAAATAATAAACATTTTTAGAAGTTGTACATGATCTCTTAGAGATTTTCTACAAGAGATGTTCTTTCACAGAGTGGGTGTAGGGAAAAAGCTTGTTTCAGTATGAAAAATAAATAAATCCAGAGTAGTAATCACTTCAGGACCTTTTTTTAGAAGGTTGATAGTGGTGGATAAGGCTCCTTTATGACTGGCTTTGTGCTGATATGAAAACCATCTCGATTTAAATGTATGTAAACACATTGCTCAGTAGCTCTAGCGCTACTCCGGCCACTCCTTTCTTTTCAGTAAATACGCGAAAAGACCTATCCACACTTTAAACTAAAAGGTTTGGTGGCAAAGTCTGGAATATTTCTGCGCTCACTTGGTCTTCTTCTTTGGAACAGAACATCTGAGGACTGTGGTGCATTTATAAAACCATTTAAATTTATCTTTTACTTTGGTAGAAATAGATTTTTTTTTATGTCTAGGCTGAGTCATCGCAGTCTTTCAACAGATGCTTTTTGATTCTCTTTTTTTCTTTGTGCCACAAACACCGGCTTCTTTTGGGAGGGTACAAAGTAGAATTAGATATCTTACAATTATGTTTTATGTTGAAATCTGCTGTTTACCTACAAACAAAATATACGAGTCCGATTTGGCGTCTCCCATGGCTTTTGTGTCCTCATTGTTTATCGTGCCAGATTTTCAGGTCTGTAAGATATGTGAGAAACTAGAACAACTGGTTTCATTATACCTCTGTTTGTTTACATTTTATTGAGACTGATGGTCTTACCATGTGAATCTTTTCTTTATGTGTTTATCATTTAGCAAGAATAAATTTTGGCCCAGAACAATGCAGCAATAAATACATTTGAGAAAATTCAACAGAAAAAAAAAATTTAAATAACATCAGGAATGGTGTACTCACAGTGAATTATTTTAAACACAATCAGCACTATCAATAATTCAAGAGGCAATAGACCACAAAGATAGAATCATTCGTCAGATGGAGGTGGAACAATTAGAGAAAAAAGCAACATACTTTCACCGCAGCGCGGTTCCAACCCGACATCAGACTAATAAGACATCTGCAGTCTGAATCAGCTGAAGGGAAAATGTGAGTTCTTACATTACGACGGCTATTGACAGTAAAGGCATGCATATTTAGCGAAGCCTCAGCTGTGCGTGATGAAATCCTTCAACATCTGGAGAGAGACTTTAATCATGAAACATTAAATAATGAGGCCTGGCAGAGCCCGAAGCAGACACTAAATTTGCATGGCTGCTATTGTCCATTTCTATGAAGAAAAAAAAACACATTTTCTGTGTAGTTAAGCAATAGTTATAGTAAAGCCAGACTATTCCCTACAGCAATGCTGGGAGCAGCTTTTAAACCAAACCAAGAGCTGCTGGGCTTTATGTCCTGTTCTTCTTATTGATTGTAATGGGATACATTTCTTACTTGGTTGTATTTTACCAAGATGTTCCACTTTACTGAACAATTTAATGGTCAAACTAATATAAATAATTTGACCTACGGCATCAAATTATACTATTCTACAGCTTGAATAGTCCATGTATGTTTCTATGCTTTAATCTTTGCACTAAAGCAAGTTGCTATAAAATGTTGCTATTTTCTTCATTGCAAAACAATATTTTGAGTAGGATCAAATATTGTTTGATGGTATTCTGATGCAGTACAAATGTTATAGCCACAAACATCAATGAGATTTATTAGGATTTTTAGTAAATGGCCGACACAAACCTGTGTGTATCTGTGGATTGGGAGTCGTTTAAACATTTTTACCAACAAAAATCTACCAACAAAAGTCGTGTTACATTTTTGTGAGTATATGTTTAATTTCCCTTTGGGATCAATAAAGTATTTTTGAATTGAATTGAATAATTTCATCTGTTCAGTGAGTGCACATGTCTAATGACGTAGGAACTGTGTAAAACATGAGCAGAGATCTGTTTTGGAGTGAAAGGTTAATTTGCAATAAAATAGTTAGCATTATTGCACTGCCAATAGCATACATATCAGCAGTTCTCCACTGATTACATGAAGAAAATTGATTATTAGAAGTTATTTATTTATATCATGCAAATTATGCAGATAGGGAATATTAAGAACATCTGAAGCATTATAAACTACAACTCTCGGGCTGGTTAATGCAGTTATTATTATTCCTGTGCAGACAGTTCGAGGTAAGCCCCAATTACGCTGCAGCGTTAGAGGTCCCCGCAAATAGCATGACATGGATACTTTTAGCTCTGCTTCTTCACTAATCTCTCATAAGGCCTGGACAGTCAACCTGAAAATGTTTTAGAAGTTGAAATCTAAAAATTGGAATAAAATTATATTTCTACACTGTTCCTTGATAAGAGTATCGATAACCCTCTGAACGTTTGTTATTGTACAACCGCAAACTGTGCACTTCAGTTTATCTGGAGTTTAGACAGAAGTAACAAAAATAAAACTCTAGTGCAAACAACATCCATCAAAATTAATTTTACTGGTAAATACAGTTTATGTGACATTTCATTTCTAATTAAATGTAGATGCTTTATTAGATTAATAATAAACAAGCTTAACTAACTAATAGTTTTAAGACAGTATCCAAAAGGTCAGAAGATAAATACAAGCCACACTTTTCAGATTTTGATAGTAAGGGGTTTGGATACTTTTGCAAGGAGGCATGAAAATGCAATTCTACAGAAGATGTTTCCTCTTAAATACAATTTTCAGCAATACTTTAGCCAAAAAGACTAATTTAATGTATATTAACGAGAATATTCTTCCACTGTTGGAACTATTGTAACAATCACAGACATGAAAGTCTACATAAGCTTTTATCTCCTTCTCAAAGTAAACAGATTATCTGTAAGGTGATCTCTTTTGGTCTTTCTGAAAGGCCCTGGACCTTTGACTGCTCACTTGTGTAATCATTTCACAGAGGCAAAATATTTAAATCCAATAAGTCATGCAGCCTGCTGACCCACATTTGGGACTTCGTCAGAGGGAAAAGCAACCAGGAAGTTGTTAAAGCAGACACACACACACACACACACACACACACACACAGGAAGTGCACATGGGAAACAAAAGTTTTTAGCATATTGTTTTACTTTCTTTTTCAGGTTTTGATTTAGTCTGCCCTCACCCAAAACACACACACATATGCACACCATGATTGCCTCATAAAAAAATCAGGTAATAATGTCTTGCAAGAGGGAGGCAACATTTAGCCTCTAGATTGTTTTCCTACCTCAAAAGTCTATTTAAGGAGTCGCTTTGGCTACTTTATTTTTTTTTAAACACATAAAGTAAAATTTGAATTGATGCAGATTTTTCCCTCTAAATGAAACATACTCTTATACCCATGGCTCCCCTTAAGACTGCACCATTCAGTACAGTGCATCCGCACAGTCGCTGTAATGACATTAAGGTTGGTGTTATTTATGCATTAAGCACGCGTTGAAGATTGCAATCTGCCCTGCTGATGCCTGTCAGCGCAGTGTTCTTCCCTTCTTTCCTCCTTTCAGTCGCGCTGCACAACCTCTGCTTATGTACCGCTGTCGTCGTTAGCCGAGTATTGAGCTACCAGCTGACCTACTTTCTGTGCTCTCTCCCAGCCGCCCGGTCCTGTTTACAAGCCACAGCCAAGCCGAGGATGAGGAGTACTGTACCTGGGAAAACCGACGGATAAATCCAGCTGCTAGCTCGGAAAACACTAAAAAAAGAGGGGTAAAGTTAAAATAAGCCGAGAGTTGGGGTTTTTTTTCTTTCTTTTTTTTTTGGATAAGTGTGACAACAACGCAGGAAGGGACGCCGGTGCTTAATAACGACGCGTTAATAACTTGTTATGCAATTGAAGGCTTTCGGTGAATGAGCCGCTGCTAGTTGAGCTCGGCTGCTATGTTGTAGTTTAAAGAACAAAAATGACGAAGAGAAGCTCTTTATTTCTACCGGACACTCTTTCTTCAGGTATGTAAGCTTTAAGCCTTCAGTTTCACCCACCTCTGTCATACTTGCGCCTCTCCTTTACACTGTTTACATTATCACGAGTGGCCTCTTCCCAGATTAGAGGTGGGCGACCGCATGATTAGTCCTTGTTAATCATTTCCCGGGAAGCTAAACTGCACTCGTTCAGGGTTTTTAAAGTGTGGTAAGGAGGTTCGTTTTTTCCCGACATTTTCAGGGCGCTCCTGAACGCTCCGTACGTGTTGTGAGCTCTCCAAGTGCCCTGGTTTCAAGGTTGATATAACCATTTTTTTCCACGTTGTAACCCGCTTGACATCCATAGACAGACACAAATGGAGCTCAAGAAATTGCGAGAATACTAATGCGTTTTTAATAATTTCTCAAGGGGCTTTGGTGCGGTGGATTTGCAGGATTTCACAGTTTATTTGTGTATTAGTTCACTGTGAGATATTTTTCCACTGTTTGATGAATCAGTACGAGATTTTCAAAGCTTTGCAATGTTTTTTTTAAAAAAACATTTATTGTTTTTTAATCTCCGTTTTTAGTGTTGATCAGCTCAAACCGATTTCAGTCGCCAGTTACACTCCTCCACTATTTAATCGTGGGACTTTTACACATTTTGTCTCGTTACAAACACAAAGTAGCACATAGTTGTGGGATGAAAGAAAAGGAATACATCATTTTCAAAATTAGAAACTGAAATTTCATACCCATTCATAAGAAAAAAACCATTTGGATTTGTTGAAAGCAATCTGTGAACAGCAGTTTAAAAGTCTTGTGGTAGATTATCGTCTGGATTTAGAGCTGGACTTTGACTGAGTCGTTCTAACATATGAATTCACTTTGATCTAAACCAATCCATTGTAGCTCTGACTGTATTTTTAGGGTCATTATCCTGCTTGAAGGCGAACCTCTGACCTACTTTTATGTCTTTCGCAATGTCTAACAGGTTTTCTTTTGGGATTGCCCAGCATTTAGCTTAATCCATCTCCTCATCAACTCTGACCAGCTTCTCTTTTTGGTTGAAAGCGTCCCCACCGTATGATGCTGTCACCACCATGTTGTGAATGATTCACTGTGTTACTGTTCCACAAAATGTTCTGTCCCATGGAACATTTTTTCCTTGTGTCTCGGGATTTGATTTACATAGTAAGATGGCAAAATATACATAAAAAACATGAAGAGATTTTATAACAATTTCTACTTATCAAATATGTTTTACACAGCCTGCCCTGGCCTAGTTAGTGTTTATTAAGACACTTGATATTTCATTTTCATATGGTTTATTTTTATCATCTGGACTAGCTTTTATTTTTTCCTTTTCTTTAACTACTAAACGACTTGGATGGCGAATCTGCATGCTGTTGGCATCAAGATATTTGTTGAGTTTTCGTACCGTAAAACTATCTTGGAATATGCTTTAAATTATGTGACACCAGTGCCTTACATTTCTTCGCTAGTGATTAACTTATTAGCAGTTGATTGGGCCACCATTTACAACCTGCCACACTGCTGCTGGATTATTTTAAGGGAAGTATGTATCATTTATTGCCATTCTAGCTAGGTCATCTAGGTCTAGCAACCTAAAAACAATAAATACTGCAAAAACATTAACAACAAATGTACTCATTCCCATTACCATGAATGCTAACTCACCATAGATTCTGCTATTTTGTAATGATGAATAGGAAACAGTGACTTGACAGTGATAAATTTGTTGCCACTAAATTAAATGCACTCTGTAAGTTGTGCTCTGCCAATAAATATTGAATATACTCTGATCTATTAACCCAGGAATATAACAGCATACATTTTGTAATACTAATAAAACACAAACAAATCGCTTTCTTCATAGGCAAAGCTTCAGCACTAAAATTCTTTCTCTAATATCTTTAAATGGGCATTATTGAGAGATGTAGCAAAGTCTTTATTTTAATTTGTTAATTGGTGGATAAATTATAAGAATAAAAGCCTTCCTTGTTCTCATCTAATCTGATACAAATTAACAAAGTAGTTTTTTTCCCCTGTCTTTACAGACTAAAGATAAACTGCACAGAGCTGAATTACAGTGTAAACACCATCTGCGCTGAAGCTTTTCCAGCCACTGTGAGGTTAAAAAACTTGACATTTTTCCCCCACACTGTCATATATTCAAACCTTGTTACTTGTGACATCGAGCTTAGTGTGAAGTTGTTGTGGAACAGCTGAAATGTATTGGTTTTCAGTATGCAAATGTAAGACAAGTGTTGATCAAATCTGTACTTAATTACATGGGGCAGAAAATCCTTGAAGCTGCGATCCTGATTGGCTGGCGAAGACTTGACTTGCTGGATTCAGCCCAAACATTGATGTTAGACAGTTGTTTTGACTTTGGCAGCTACAGGAAATATCTTCTCCCAGCATCTCTCATCTGTGGCTTAATTATGCCAACTGCAGAGTATTGTTAGGTTTACAAATGGTTTCCATTACTGCCTGTTAGTATTACAGCTATGATCTATAATGTTATAATGTGAAACACTGATCTTGCTTTTAAAAGATGTCAGATGACAAACTGATGCCATTTTGCTTATTTACTCCTCTATTTTATTACCATACATCCCTTCCTACTTCTGTTTTATTCTCATACACTATTACATATCAGTTTATTTCTTTCAGTACTTAAGTGTCTCTCTGCTTTAATGTGCTAAAACCACTTAAATCAGGTATCATTTAATTGTATAATAGTTATCAAAAACTTTTTTCAGTTCTGATTCCAGTGTGAATCAGTTGACCGTTTTAAAATAGGACATACCTCTGATCAAACTAAAAGATTTTTTGGAGTCACATAGCTACAATTTTTTAACATAAACTATTATATTATCAAACATTATTGAAAATTACTTTAGATCTAGTTGACAGTTCTGGTAAAAATTACTTCTTGGGATTTACGGATTGTCACTTGGATGGTACAAAATGTCCTAAGTTACATATAGTATGACTTTATTTATTTGGTGACAAAGAAGAAATGAGCAAGAAATGACTAAATGACCAGCACATGTAGGAGCACGCTTTAAAAACACTATTGGAAATATTCTTATATCTGTTTACGATATTTTATACAGAGCTGCACATTTGACTTTTTAGGAAATTAAGTGAGACCTTTTAATTTTTTGGGGGAAAATCAAAACTCAAACAATGTATTGTAGAACCTGTAATCACTAACAATATTAAATCACCATTTTTTTGTGTTTTCAAAAGTATATATCATAGACTTGAGACAGAGTTTTAATACATCTCTGAGTGTAAAATTATCCAGCTCGAATTTGATCAATGACAATATCCTAAATTTGTATTAATGGTGTCCACTCCAGACAAAAAAAAAAGTAAAATAACACATGATTTCCCCCAGAAAACCTGCTAAGCCCAGTGGTCGGGGCGCCACGGCGGCCCACCGGCGGCCCACCGCGTTGTTTGTATTAAAAATGTTGACAGAAAATGTAAAAATATTACTGGGTATTTATATTACTGGAAAACATTGTGCCTAAACATAACTTCAAAACAACAAACCAGAAAAATACTACTAAAATAAATATTCTTATTTATCCTTACCTAAATAAATGTTATTTAGGTGTTTGTAATGGAGTTTTGTTGGTCAATGGTTCGACTGTGTTGATACAACAGGGTACCTCAAGTATTGCTTCCTTTTCTACTTCAAAATAAGAGTTTCAAACATATAAACTGGGTGTGAAGCAAACAGCTTAAAATCTGGAACCCTAAGAAGTAGCCTTACCAGGAAAAGTCACGCCGTATTGGCTTCTGTTATCTTGAGACGAGGACGAATGATCTAAAAACAGGACAGCACAAGACTGTAAAAGCCAAACAATCAGGTTTATTTGGAGAGCAGGGGGTCAAAATCAGACAGAGTTTGGTAACAAATCAAGGGTCAAATATTTACGAGCAGTCTCCAGTTTTCTGGACAGCGGACGATGGAAACAAACAAAGGCAAGCTGAGTTAAACCTCTCCACGGTTACTCAAGTCAAGCTGGAACGACTCGCAGTAAACACAGAGGAAGCAGAGGAATAATGACTGACAGCAAGCAGGTGTAGAACAGAGCAGTGAAGCAAATGTTAGAACAAAGCAGGTTTTAAGAGAAGACAAAACGTAACCCAACAATGCTAGAGTGAAATGTTACATTTCTTCAAAATGTAGTTCAATCTCAAGAACACAAGAAAACCTATCACACCACAATTCCATATAGTTTGAATTTGGATTGTGACAATTTATGCCATTTACAGTTTTCTGCCTATATTGTTGCAGCAATAAAGTTGAGATTTTTTGTGTGTTTGGAAATACAGTGTTTGACTACAAACACAAAAATCCGATCTCATGGTTTCAGATCTGCGTTGAAGTGTAACGGAGGCCGTGGACGGTTGCGTATTACATTCCATATTTATCTTTAGGGAGAACTGCTGTGCTCTGTCATGACAACTTGGACTTTTTTTCCTAGAATGAGTTCTTGTTCTTCTGAGAAACCAGCATTTATTGCTCTGAGTTGAATTTCGGGAGTCCCATGTGTAAACTATAAGTAGTTCCTCCATTCCTATTTTCTTGTAGTGTGTTAACATTCATCCTTGATCATGAACTTGAACTTTAGCAGCTGGTGTTGTGAGTTCAAGTTCGTAGTTAAAGGCTGTAAAAACCCAAAGGAATGCATTTATGGAGACTGTAATAGTTTTTTGCTATTTAACTTGTAAGTTGGAGTTCAAGCCTTACACAGTAAAATAATGTGGTTTCACTTTATACACAGCTTTACAGAGTAAAGTCACATCAATTCATGCTGCCAACATAAAACAATACATTCACAAACTAGGTCAAGTTGTTTCTATTAACAGATTTACACTGTATATAGAAAACGAGACATTCTCTATTTAAAAAGTAAATTTCTAAAGCAAAGAAATTCAGTTTTTTCTGTTTTATACTATAAAATGGTTGAAGAAAAGCTCTGCATTAACTTTCTGACAAATCTATAGTGTACAATGTATACATAAATCTGGCAAATTGACAATAATACAAATGTATTAACACACAAATCAAATTTAAAAGTCAAGGGTATAATGTACCCATTTTTTTCAGAACAGAACAGGAAATAAAAATAAAAATGCTCCAGTATAAAATGGATTATTACGTTGTTTATACCTTTACATTACATGTATTTTGAAAAATTCAATACCGAGTTCTATTTCAGTCAAAAATAATGAGAATAATTTTAAATCAGTGTTGGCTACAACAGAAGATCGGTACCTTTTCTTTTTTCAGTCATTAAAGAATAATGAACTTAGTAATTGTGTTCAGAGTCTCATCCATTTCTGTAATTCTGTTGTTTATACATTAGCAGCTGGTTAGCACACATACATTTGTTGGGTAATTTGTTGAGCTATCTGCTCAGGTAGCAAGCCTGAAGTCTGCTGGGGAAGTACAGTTTTAATTTTAAAGTTTAGATTCTCAAACAACTAAAGTAGATTCTCATATCCAAAATTTCTGACATTTTTGTTCAGGAATTAGTAACTGCTGATGGTAAATGACTTTGCAATACAGTTTAAGCATTTCACCTGCGACCTTCACACTATTTGTATTAGCTGTCTAACATTATGCCCTTCAAATTCAAAATAAATGGCTCATCTAATGTTTAAATTTTATTTGGATGGATTTTTTTTTTCTCCATTGCAGTTTGAATTGACAAGAAAGTGCAATAAAGCACCAGCTCAAAACAGATAAAAGTAAAACAAAGAGCTTTGGTGCATCAGTTTTAAGCTACTTACTTTAATGTAAAGCATTGCTACATCTTCAGTTTTCTCAGATATAACAAAAAATTACTCCTCAAGAATGTTAATAAAGTGTGAATGCAAATATGCCTTTATGTTTTAATTAAGGATCAATCATTTCAAGAAAATTTCCATTTGCTTCTTCCATCATCATAACATTCTTCTTTCTCTCTCTGGGCTTCAGTCTCTCAATTCTGCTTCACTTTATATCTAAATATCCTTCCAACAGAGCAGATACATTACTGCCATGCAGAGGAGGAATGCATAGTGCCTGAAATGTAATGGCTTTCTTTGTGATTTTGCATACATGGCAATATATTGAAATGATGATTTAATGTATTCTACTGCTGTTTTTTTTTTATTTTCAGTTTTAAAATTGTTTAAAACTCATTCTGAATGAGGCGGATCCATATAAAATAGACTATTGGGTTATAGTCGATTGACTTTTGCTGTACAAATAAATCGCTATGGCTCTGCGTTTTTCGTCTCAAGTTGTCTTCCAAGACCGGTGACATATAATCTTATCTCCATGTTTGCTGTGGGAGTGTTGAAAAGGTCTAAGATAACACAGAAAGTGCTTAGGTTTGAAAAAATCACTCCTGTTTTTAGATAAACTTTTTATCTCCACGTCAGAATTTGTTGGGTTTTTATTGGGGAAAAGACGTAAAACTTAATCAGCCATTGCTAATTGGAACACAGTCTTTTAGTTCATTTTTTTTTCTTCTATTTCTGATAAGCTGTTTTGTGATCGTGGGCCTTCATGTATTGTAATGATTGAGCTAACATATTATGCTACAGTCTGACCCGAGGCAACTCCTTGTCTACATAGAATAAAGCAAACGCTGATGACTGCCTGCATTAAAATGACTCACCACATATAGTCATGACCCAAAAGTAATCACTGCACGGTTCACTTTATTTCTGAACCTCCCTTTGTTTGACTTTGTTAGTCAAATTAAAGTATGTTAAAGTTGGTAGCTCAGTGTTGTCTGTGAACCAGTAAGAGGAACAAAATGTTGAAAGATTTTTGCTGGCTGTTTTACCCAGGGCCGCAATCACTAAGTTGGTTCTTATGTTTATATTAGAGGTGTATCCTGCTTTTTGTTCAAGCCTGCCATAAACAAAATGTGTGCAGAAGGTTGGTGCACTCTGATTTCTGCTGAGTTATTAAAAGATGTGCCTGCCTCTGGCAGATTTCTAGGTCAGGAGAGCTCCTCCTGTTCAAAAATCCTCATTTAGTTCAAAGGTACATTTCCCCAGGTGGTTATGCTTCATTTACTTGACATTGCATTTTTAATGATTCCACAGGAAGGCATTAAATTGAACTTGCAATAATAGACAAATCTTATATAAAACCGCAGTCTAGTGTTTTATAAGAATAGTTTTAATAGTTAATTTAAACACCACTGCCATAAATTTTTTAAGTAGACTTTTGGGTGCAGATAAGTGGATTTTTGATGTACTTTAATTTGCAAAGGTTTAAAAGTAATATAAAAGTTCATATATGGCCAATTTCCTGGCTAGGCGTGTCATATTTACTCACACTTTCATGAAAAGATGAAGTATAAGGAGAGTTTTCTTTCCCATGACGCTCCATGCATTCTCAGAATGGGGCATTGCTGCAAATTTAACAATGTGAAGCAGTCTGCCAGGTTTCTTTAGATTGAACATTTTTTAAAATTATGAACTGATTTTGAGAGGTTGATAACTAAAGTCAAATTGAAATGTATGTAATTGGCTTTGAATTGAAATTGTGTTTCCTTTTATGAACTGGAGTTTTTCTGGAAGGAGCCTTGAAACCTTTGTTGCAAACTGGCACCGTATAAATAAACTGAATTGAATGAAACTACTGATTCCAAGTGTGAAATTTGCATTTGCAGGCAGGATGTGGAAACTCTCACTACTTTACACTTTCTAGTTTTGGTCCTTCATTTAAAAATATTGATGCTTTTTATCCTTATGGCAAGATTTTTTGCGCTGCTAGCTTACTTCCTGTTTTTGGTTTGAATAAGAATAAATAAGACAGATAGCTAGAAAACTGTTCATGTGAATGTTACTCATTCTGCCTGGTTTTAGGTGATAGTACGGTTCAATTACAAGCAGGAGGCAGACTTCCTAATCAAAACTGGAGTCTGGGGAGTGGAGAGACAATTTTGGGAATAAATGGCTTCTAAGTCATCTGTTTATCAGGTTGAAGGCAGAGTTACGGCAAAGACCCATTCAGATGCCACCGGAACTGGGTCAGTGTTGCTTTCTGGCTACACATAATCTAAAAAATTAACTACGAAGAGTAAAGAAGCTTTATGTTCTTTGATCTTCACAAAAAAATAATAAAAAAGCAGACAAAACTATAAATGGACAATGATGGACATTGACATGGTGTCATGGTGTTTCTGAGGAATAGAAATGATACAAGTTCCCTGATCTTGGATCTTTGGATGTTCTACAATGGCGATTAATAACTTTGACAGAAAATTATGGAGAACCAACTATTATTTTTAAATATTGATATAATAAATGCATTGTCTTAGCCGTGTTTTCCTGCAATATTTGTATTTATTTTCACAAAAACTGGCACTAAAAGTAACACTAACATATTTTTAATTGTGTTTTTCTCGACATGCTTTTTAAAGTTGTTTTTTGTCCCATAAAAAGAGCCATCCTTTCCTTGGAAAATTATATTTTTATCTTTACTTTGAATCCTGAAAATAGAAATAAAATGGGGGTTATTTAAAAGTGACTCCAAATTTCCTAGAGTGTCTATGTGTCTAAAATTATAAGTAATCTTGTAATGTAACAGTCATGTGACACTTGCGGCTCTAAAAAGCCAAAAAAGCTCTTTAGGTTGTAAAGGGTGCAGACACTCAGCTTAGCTGGTCAGATCTTCTTATTTAAGGCAGAGAGACCTACAAATAATCTGAAATTGTAAGTGACCACAATAAAAATCAGGTTCTTATTGTATGTTTTCTTTATGTATAACTATGCTAATCAGTCTACAACATGCTAATACTTACAATTGTATTATTTTTCCGTCATTTTACAGGATTCTGTATTCCTTTAGGGGAATCAAGAAGGTTTTGGGCAAGTGGTTTTTTCCAATAGAGCGTTCCAACAAGGTCAGGACAAATGGGACTTCCAAGACTTCAGAAAGGGCCTGGTTGGCAGAGGGAGTGAGTATGGACAACCTTTCAGACTTCGGCGGCCCGTGTCCGTCCACGCTTAGGGAATGGGAGTGAGTATTAAACACACTAACATTGATCTGTTGTCATAGATTTATGCTCCACTTGTACAACTGCATGCCAACTCACTGTAGTGTATTGTTGAAATAATTTAGCCACCTTAAAAGGAGTCAAAATCCAGCTGTATATATCTCCCCAATGAGTTTTATCTGTATAAGACATTTTTAAGACATAAAAAGAAGCAAGTGTTACCGTTTTGAAACTGGTGGGAAATTAATTTCCATATGATTTTGGTGATATGTATGATCACTATCACATTTTCAGTTTTCAGGCAGAGGCCAACAGTTTGCGATTTAATAATCTCCTGGTATCCACTTGTAGAAAAATAGGCCCACAGCATCACCGATCCTCCATCGTATTTAACATCGGACTGTGTGTAGCTAAAAAGTCTATCTTAATCACTTTCAGATGAGACAAGTCCACCGGCTTGCGCTCTTTCTGGTCTCATGCATTGTGGGGTCGTATGCATTCATCTGTGTAGGACATGCAGGATTTTTCCCTGAGAAAACCCGACACTCTCTCTAATCTGTGCACAAGCCTGCTGCCCAAGTACATTTGATTCTTTAAATATAAGAAAAGCTATTATTCATCATCCTCATTCTGTTACAGTGCATTTGGATGGTATTCACAGCTCTTCATGTGTTACAAATGTTTTTGTGCAACACGTGTAAATTATGGGTCTTTGCTCAAAATTCAAATCACAAATACCCAGTTATGACAATGTGCTTATTTTTTTTTTTTTAAGAATGTTTTGCTAATTTTTTTTTTTTTTTAAAGTATTCACAGCTTTTGGTCAAGCTCAACATTGAGTTTTTATAAATTTGCAACAAAAAAACAAAGTCCACATAGTCAATATGGGGTATTTGTAGAAAAGATTGATTGGATACAATTTGCAATAAGGCTGTAGTGTAGAAAAATGTAGAAAAAGCCAAGTATTGTAAATACTTTCTGGATTAAATGTAAACAACATGCATCAGATATGGCCGATCCACATGTTTCTCATGTCACATCATGACTGGAGGACGAGGTAATGTCTCAGTTTTTCGTCCACCAGCCTTTGCTTTGTATTACATTACACTTAGTCCACAATCCACCCTTTAGAGTGCATATTGCTTATGGCTTTTTAACTACTTCCTGATGTGACTTTCTACTGGTGGGTCAACTGCAACCCACATTTTGTGCTGCAATTAAACATAATGGGTAATGACCTTGTGTAAATTATGGATTTTAAATTTTGTGCCCATATTTGTTCCTCTTGGAAAGAAAAAGACATGGATGCTTCCGTTTGTTTTGTAGAAACGGTAACAGGAAACATGCAGAGGTTTGCTGCATGTCTCCTTAAACACCGAGCAGTTTTTTGTAATCTACTACAGTGACCTGATTAAAGGTGAAGATTCCCAGGAGCTTGAACTGGGTTACCAGGTTATGCTAACAGAGTTGTGGCAGACACTTTGGACATTTCATCATTTTTGTCTGACGCTGGTTTGACTTTGTCTGAACGAGCTTTTTCTTAAGACAGAAATGAATTATCATGATAGTCATTGACACATAGAAAATGACATATGCATATTTACACACGTCACTTTATAAGACTGTAAATAATGTCTAGGTCAATGTTATGCTTCTGCTTCACGGCCAGCTGGCACTCTGTCACACATTTCCTGGAAAGTCAAAAGAGCTGAGTCACTGTTGGGTTTTGGCAATTACTTTATTTCTTGTTGCAGCATGTTAAAAAGTCAAATGATAAATTATTTTTTTATTCTCAAACAATATATTTTATTGACCCATCCTTGTGCTTTCAGTACCAACAGCTGTGTGGAGGACTTAATGGATGTAGATGAGAAGGACAGGGCAAAAAGGTACTTTATACTGTCTTAATGTTTTATCTGTTAGTTTGCGTATATGAATGTGTCATGTTGGCCATTTTTATAGGCAGGTACAACCTACATTGTCTTTGATTTAACGGCTCTCGTGAGACATTAATTTTTGTTTGCAGTTACTACGTGTTCAGAGTTGGTAAACAAGTTATATTAGGGGCTATTTTACCGTTCAGTTGCTGAAGGAAGGACTTTTCTGATAACAAAAAGTTAAACATTCTTTCAGACACCTGAAAAAGCCAAATGGCGTGCCGACCGGGATAATCAAAACCCTTTGAAGCAAATTATCAACACAGCTGTACAAGCACATAGGGAAGAGAAGTTAAACATTACCTACAAAAGAAAACAACAAAGCTGAAGTTGTTAAAATTAACTCACAAAACTAACTGATTGTTTGATTTGTAATGCAAGATAAACATGCACACTTATTTAGACAGAATGGTGAATTTTAGGTTTATTCTGTTTAAGTAAATGTATTTACTGTATATTATATCCTTTTAACAACTTAAATTTTTCTTTTAAATACAAAAGCATCAGAGACCTGAGAAATGATCTACATGTTGCATTGTATTTTAATCAATTGACATCACTAACAAAAATACTGAGAACTCATTAACCCGGTTAATTTTTTTAAACAATTAATTAAACATGATTAATTCCCAGCAACCCTGTCATTAATCAGATCAAAAAATTAATTGCTTGTCACCCCTAATTACATATCATATTATATTAAATTATAAATAAAACTTGAATAAACTCAAATTAAATGCCACATCATAAGTTCTGTGAAATATTTGTTCTATTTACATAAAAGTAATGAACTAGAATATCAGCAACCTGTTTCAACTAAATAGAAATTTGGTGGTTTTTCACTTTTACTACGTTGCACTTGTGCTGCCATTTTAAAAAAATGTGTGCTTTGCTCTGCAGAGCATCTCGCAACAAATCTGAAAAGAAAAGAAGAGACCAGTTCAATGTGCTCATCAAGGAGCTGTGCACCATGCTCCAAGGTCAAGGCCATCCGCGCAAGATGGACAAATCCACCATATTGCAGAGGACGATTGACTTTTTACAGAAACAGAAAGGTCTCCGCACATCTCGTGTTGCTCATTTGAACGTCTGTAGATCATTTCAGCCACTTAATCTCGATCACTGACCTTGAGTCGTCCTTTTAGACATCACTGCGCAGAATGAGATCTGTGACGTAAAGCAGGACTGGAAGCCCTCATTCCTCAGCAATGAAGAGTTCACTCAGCTCATGTTGGAGGTAAAGCAGAGCAGGATGTGTCCTTGAAGCAGATGATTTAGTCTGAATTCTGACTAATGTAAAATATTACTCTTGCAAATTATCTTTATAATGACAAATGAATGACACGATTGGCAAAATGTTGGAATCTGAGACTTTCATTGGTGACCATCTGATAAACATAACACATTCACCTCTTTCAGGCCCTGGATGGCTTCCTTGTTGCATTAACGACAGATGGCAACATCATATATGTGTCTGACAGTGTGTCGTCACTTATTGGCCATTTACCGGTAAGTTGGAGCAGTCGGTAAATTAACCATTAATCATCTTTTCACCTAATTTTACCACACTATCAATGGCTGCTTAATTGGATAAAGAAAATCGGTTAATCACCAGTAACTGTTATTCATATTTGGAGTTGTTTTGAATTAATATTTTTTGAATAAAAGTAAAAGTTTTAAGATTTTTTTTATACATTTTTGTTCTTACTAATAGGATATAATTAAGCAAATACAGGTTTTGTCTGTTTTTCTTTGTTGAATGAAGATTAGCATTATGCTAATCACATTTCCTCAACAGATTTATGTAGAACGTTTAACATACAAATAGGCCTGTCACAATAATCAATAAATCAATGAATCTCATGATAATAATAAAAAAAAAGCTCAATAATTTGCATTAGCATGATTTGTTGTTTTTCTCTCTTTCTACCAAAAACTGGATAATAAAGTCTTCTGTCTGGTGTTTTGGTTTCAACTGCCCCTGTTTTTGAAGGACATTTTTGTTGTTTTGTTTAATTATCTTGGATATTTAAAATGCCTTCCAGTTCCAGTGTTAAATGTTCACTACAATTTAAAGTTTATTGATTTTTGAGAATGTGTTCTTGCATTCTTTTGCCATCACCATGACATTAGTCGAAAACGGTCTCAAAACAACATTATCGTTTTTCGCAATAACTGCTGGGACAATTTATAGTCTAAATCGATTTGTTATTGTGACAGGCCCTCATACGGAGGAACAGGTCAACACACATGAGAGAAGGTCTTGCCAGCATGTAATGACTGACAAACGTCTGTCTCTTTTTCCACCAGTCAGATATGGTGGACCAAAATATCTTGAATTTCCTCCCGGAGCGCGAACATGGCGAGGTGTATAAGCTGCTATCATCCCACATGCTGATGACTGACCCCGTTGCTGCTGATTTCCTTGACAGTGAGTATCCTGCTGAGAGGCCTCGCTGCACGATCCGTGTCTGGGTCATCATGCTGGAGCATGGCGGAAGTACAAAGGTTAAACCCGTAGATGGTCTTTTATTTACAGGAAGCACAAAATGTAACACGAGAAAGAAGCACGCTGATCCTGTTGCTCTTTATTTTATTCTCACCTATTTGGGACGTAGTTTAAACCACAAACTTAACACCTGGTTGTTGATATCCAAAAGGTTTTCTCACATCAGCAGCAATTTTTATTCAGCTCTTTTTACATCGAAGAAATGACGGCTTTGGAGTCTGTGTTTTATTGGAATTCTAATTAGCGTGCGTCTATGATTAGACTTTTAGCTAATAATAGGAGCCAGCTTAGTATCATAGTTAAGACTTTAAATCACTGTTATGTTAACACAGTAATCCAAAGCGGTGTGGCATGGGAGGCCAAAGACGCTGACCTTAATCCCGTGTTTCTGATGGGCTTTTTCTGACGAAGAGAGAGGGGGAATCGTCAGAGTCTCTGGCTGACATAAGAGGCCTTAATGGCCGCCTCAAAGCCTTGTCTGGAGCAATCGCCAACTCTGCTGAAGAGCCATCTGTATAAACAAGAGTCTGGCTTTGTAACAGCAGGAAAGCCAGATTTTTATCCACTTATTGTTGAGTTGGATCAGTGCAGCTGCAGAATTGTCACAGAACCTAAACTGGTAGTGTTGGAAATCACCTACACATTAAAGTGAGCTTTCTCTGCTTTAAACCATGTACCTCTCTTTATAGGCTATTAAATATTAACAAAGCATTTGAACAATATAATACACAATAACAAAACTTATGAGTGTAAACTTTTTAAAAAAAGTTATTTATCAATATTAGAGCACAAGAGTAAAAAAAGCATAACAAATTCTTAAAAACGTACTCGCACTTATAGAGCTTTGTCCCATTTTGAGATGTTAAAAGGACAAACTTTTAATGTGTGTATTAATAGGATGTTACATGGATGTCCGTCACAAAGTAGAGGAAAATTATGAAGTGAAAGGTTTTATTTTAATAAATAAAAATTTAAAAATATGGTCTACAGAGTTTAAAAAGAGTAAGGGACGATTTTATGTAAATTCTAATGTGGAAAATGTCTCAACCTTTGCAGGTGAAACACATATTGAATTTTGCTGTCATCTAGCCAGGGGTAACATGGACCCCAAGGAGCCTCCTGTGTATGAATATGTCAAGTTTGTTGGAGATTTTAAGTTTCATAACCATGGTAAGAAAATTTCATTTAAAAAATATACAAATAATCCACCTTATTTTAACTCGTTTTGAAAATAAAATGACATACTCCTTGCCACACAGTGCCTACATCTTCTTGTAACGGGCATGAACTGACGTTACCGAGGAGTCTGCAGTCGTCACTGGAGGAGCAGGTCTGCCTCATAGCAACTGTACGATTAGTCACTCCACAGTTTCTGAAGGTAAGAGCAGTTTGAAGCCTAAAATACTGATTGTGTTTCGTCTATCTGTAGTTAAAACTCCCAGAGAAATAACAAGCAGCATGCGTGTTAATAATGAGGCAGGGCCAAGGACATGGCACCTTCTGGTCCTTAGTGACGCTATTATGTCTGCACATTTGTTGTTCTGTTAGGGCTGAATATGACACATTGGGCTCATCAAATAACATCATCCAAGGATGCTTCAGCAGTTAAACCCTGACGTAGTAAGCCAAAGCTAAACGCAAAATCAGACGTTTTCCAAAGCATGACTTTATAGCCTTAAAATTCACCCATCATTTTTGTTTCAACTGACGGCCCTACACAAGTTGAGTCTCCATTAAGAAGCATGCATATGATTCATTATTCATTCAAGCCTCCTTACTTCAATATATTCATGTTTAAAACAGTTAGATCTATTAAACTGTATTGGATTGTGTTAAATGACATTAAATTGTGAAGAATTAGAACATGCTAATGCTAATGTGATTTCCCTGTTGCAGAAAATACTCATAGAATCACAGAATTCAACAAATCAATATATGTATATATTATATCGATTTGTTTGTGGATGAATAAAAATCAAATGTTTAAATTAATTTAGCCTTTGCACTGTTAGTGGTAGTGGAAAAAAAGATTGTTTTGGCTGTTGCTGCTTCTTATACGATAGCTCCGTAGCTAATCACAGGATATTTCAACATTTAAAGCTCAGTACTTAGCAGGAGAATAAGTTGGGTTCATTCACGATGAACTGGACCCACAACAAACATGGTGCTAGGCACTAATGATCAACAAGTTATATGAAAACAGAGAGAAATCATGCTGAAGCTCATTTAGCGATTCCGCTGCAATAAACCACAGTAGAAGTAAATCTTATTTATATTACAAATAATACAGAATTTTAACTCAATATGTGTCACGTTTATACGTTACAAAAATGTATACAACAATGTTGTTAATTGATATTTTTCAGAGAATATTTACTTTGTGAAACAAGAAATTCAGAAAAGTTTAAATGGAAACCGGATCTTTTTTTATTTATTTCCTTTCCCTTCAGATCAATGACGCTTTCCACTGAACTGAAGCGTTATTGTCTTTTTTTTTAAAATTTGAATACAGTTGGTCACTACTTAACCATGCGGCTTCATGCTTTCACCTTCAAATGTTTTTGACTTGTGTCGAGCCTTTTGCCAGTCCTTCCTTTAAATTTCCTGTTTTAAAACTTGACTAATTTCTTTGTGCAGAATAAAAATCGAAGTTCAAGGCCACATCTGTTTGGGATTAGTCAGAACATTCAATGTGTTTGATAGTGACGCACAGATATGGTCATGCAGGGATTTAGTGAGAACAAAACTGTGAGGCAGAGCTGCCAAATGCGTGATGCTAGAGTAGCTCACTCTGTCCTTTTTGGTGATAACCTTCATTCAGTATCTGGCAACCTCTGGACAGAAGGAGCCAAAAACAAGCAAAAAAAATACTTTAAGGAAAAATGTCTGACTCTGCTACTGTACTCTTGTTCAGGATTTGTGTAACGTGGACGATCCTTGTGATGAATTCACGTCCAGGCACAGCCTTGAATGGAAGTTCCTGTTTTTAGATCACAGGTGAGAAACTGAAATCGTCATATTTATTCAAGATTATTTTACCCCCAGATTAAGGTAATCTCACATGTTTATCATCACCTTTTATGTTTCAGAGCATCACCAATCATAGGCTACTTACCATTTGAGGTTCTTGGGACTTCGGGGTATGATTACTACCATGTGGATGACTTGGAGCTCATAGCCCAGTGTCACAAGCAATGTAAGAAACCTAGCATTGCCTCTTTATTACAAATCTTCATCACTTCAGCATCCAGTGATGAAATGTGCATCTCTTAGAGGTTGACTAATAAAATAAAACCAGGAACTTGTGAGCGCAGCATTGACAGCAGCTTTTATTTTCCCTTTATCTTCTCAGTAATGCAGTTTGGAAAGGGTAAATCCTGCTATTATCGCTTCCTGACCAAGGGACAGCAGTGGATTTGGCTGCAGACTCATTACTACATTACTTACCACCAGTGGAACTCCAAACCCGAGTTCATTGTCTGCACTCACACTGTTGTCAGGTAATCCTGAGGGTTTTCTTCTGTCTAGCATCACGTGTGATTTATCTATTGGTAGAGAATCCATAGATAGGAGTGGGAATGAAACTTGTCACACGAATGTGTCTCGTTTAGTTACTCGGAAGTGCGAGCTGAACGGAGGAGAGCTTTTGGTCTGGAGGAGCTTTTACCACCTGAGATAGCGCCATCCTCTGTGAAGGTAAGAGTTCTGCATAAGCAGTACCTTGCAAATGTCTCTAGGTTTGGAACAATTAATTGGATTAATCATGATTAATCAATTATTGAAATAATCATCATCTAAGTTAGTAATCAATTAATTGTTAACTGGAGTATTCAGACTCACAAAAGGCCATTTACTGAAAAAAACAACATCTTGAGAGTAGTAATATGTACAAAAATGCATGAACTGTACAAAACATTATGCATGTAAGATAAAAACACCTTTGTTTCTGAATAAGTTTTAGCACAAATTCCTCAGGTTGCTTACTTTTGGATTCACCCAGCTCACATTTACCAAAGGAATATTATGTTATTGCATTTTAGGCAATATAATGTTTATTCTCTTAATTAAAAAGAGAGTTGAATTATTTATTTATATGCATCTTTTAATGAAAAATCTGTAGTCTGTGCAATTTTGTTCATCCAGTTCCTCTATTAATTATCAGAATAATCCACAGATTAATTGATTACAAGAATAATTCTTAAGAAGCCCTAAAATTTACTCATAACTATCAAAATTTCTCACATTTTGACATGTTGTAGTGTCTAATTTCAGTATATTTTATTGTAATTGTAAACTGGACGGTGAAAGTTGTGTTCAAATGTGACTAAGAATTAAAGCAGATTTCATTCCATCATGTCAAAACGGCACAACTGCAAACCTCCATGGCTGTCCACCGAGCAGCCAGCAGTCAATACAAGGAGAGCGTTAATCAGAGAAGTAGCGGAGAAATCTGTGGTAGTCGTGGAGGAGCTACCGATGCCGTCTGCTCAGGTGGGAGAATGTGTTGATAGGTGAACTGTTGGGCCTGATTTATGGCTGCCGTGTCAGTCTACACAAAAGGCGTCTCACCACAGGCTGGCACACTCCCTGTCGAGGATGGGCATTTCCTGTCATTTGCCCAGTCGTGCGCGTCCTCGTTTTGGCTCGCCAAACAGGAAGAGCAGCCTGGTAGAATCTGGAACCACATTACGTTTTACCTAAACAAACCTAGAGGTTTGTCGCAAAATATTACATACATTTCAAAAAAGGTTCTAAAAGTAACATTTAAACTATGCAGAGAGTGTTGTGTGTTGTTGAAAATACTCATTTTGTTTGCCAGCGCCATGGAGCAGCTTCTTTCCATCTCCCAGTGGCCACTTTGCATGGCTTTGTTTCACACGAATGTCGTGTTAACTTTGCTTTTGCCTGCGTCTCTGCTAAGAGGGAGTGGTGTCATCCTGTTTTGAATTCAACACAAATCCCCACTGTGAAACATGATGGAGGCAGCATCATGCTGTTGGGATTTTTTTTTTTCTCGTCAGCAAAGACAGGGGATTAGGTCAGATTTCATGGGAAAATGAATGAAACTGGTGCAGAGGTTCACGTCCCTGAAGCATTGAGCCCAGAATAGGGTAAAATATACTTTATTGATCCCTGAGAGGAAATTGCTTCTTTGTTGACAAGCTACTCCATCCAAGGTTTTAAATATTAGCAAATACAAATATAATCAGAAGTGATGTAAAATTTATAAAAATACATACACTCATATTTAGATCATGTTGGATCCAAATATGTGACAAAATGTAGCTCTGACTCAAACAGTGGATCTTGGAAGGCGCTGTTCACTAACTATTTAGCAAAGGTGAAAGGTCAAACCATTCAGTCTCTAGAGGCCTAAAGCTAGTAGATAAAACTCAAAAGACTTGCAGCTCTATTTGTAGCTAAAGGTGGTCATATTAAGTGTTATATTGACTCAGGAAAGCTGAATGCAAATGCACAATACACCACACAAAGTCATGATTAGATGTCGCTTTAAAATTATGCTGTGCTAAATTTTATAACGTAAAATCCAATAAAGTTTGTACATATACCATGACATTTTAATCCCCCAGGCTCAGGAGTTGTACTTGGACATCTGCTCCACCCTGGACGCAACGAGGGACAGAAACAGCGGCGCACGTTCGGTGTCCTCCCACAGCTCTCGGAAATCCTCCCACACCGCCCTGTCGGACTCTTTGTGTGAGTCATCCTCTTCTCTCTAAACTGCCAAGTCACTTTGAGGCAGGTTTCCATGTAAAAAAAAAACACAACCCACTATTCTTGTGTTTGTGCTGCTCAAACTTAGCCTAAAAATGGCTGCTTGTCACTTTGAGCAAAGCTTTATAGAAGTTGTCTTTATTTTCTCATCATAGAAATCACAAGTCGTTTCTTTTTTTTTTTTTTTCAGTTTTTATGAAAACCCCCCCGGTGGATGTTTTGTTATGGAATCTTAGGAGACTTTGTAATCAGCGGTAAAACTCGAAGCAGACATGGCGTCATTACAGCACCTCCTTATATGCGTGGGTGATGATGCATCTCTGATGAAATGTTTCCAAACCCCATGGTTTCTGTCTGCCAGGGAGCTATCCCAGCTATATAACACACTAAATACTTCCACCTGCATATTCATGAAGACAGTGAAGCAGCTGGGGATTTTTCATAACAGTATCTGTTTATAAAAAGTAAACCAGGCTTGAATCTTCCCTGGAAAACACAGTGGTGGACTTATTTAGAAAACAGCCTCTGTCAGAATTATGAGTTGCAGATATTTTACTTGCTCAGCCTCAGTTTGTGTGGGCTATAATAAAAAACAGTGTGTGGATTTATGTCAGAATGAAAAGGCCTCTGAATCAGAAGCTATTATATAACCACAGATGAACTGTGTCCTTTCTTTTAGCTTAACTTCAAGAAAACAATGTTCGCCCTTTAAGAGGAGGGAATATTTTGTTTGACTTTGGTTTGCTTTTTTTTTAAACAATGCGTTCAGATAACGAAATCTAGATAATAAAGTGTTGCCATCACATTGTATATGTTTTAAACCCCTCCTAAAGGTAATAATGACCAGAATAATTTGATTACAGTTTGGAACTCCAGTGTTCGTGTTGAAGAAATATTTCAATACATACCAAATGTTTTTTGTTGCCATCTATAAAGTTGTCAGGATATATCGGCAAAACCCACATACTCAAATCCACAATTTTATTTGTGGATTTAAGGGTATTCCCCACTTAAAGGGAAATACACAATCTTTTCATCAGTGTAAGATTTGCCAAGAATCTTTCTTATAGCAAATAAATAATCAAACACAAATTTCTTTAAACTTTTATTCTTACTTTGTGTAATTTTGATCAAGTTTTGATTAGTCTTGGTGGGTGAATGAACTTCTGAACTGAACAGTACATTTGGTCAAAATATCAAAACAATGCAAGAAAGTGAACTGTCATTAAATTAAGCAAACAAAACATTTTATAAATGTGCTGGATAGATATTTATAACAATTATCGAATTATCAATCATTGATTCCTTTCTCGTATTACTAGGACTTCTCTCTCTTCACTGTTGGGCAACATATAATTTATGCAGTAAATCATATATTGTCTTAAACCTATACTGTGTTTACGTCTTTACTGTATTCACCTTAGTGTTACTTATCGGTTGCCAGGGAAACACTATTATAGCAGAGTAAATGCTCAGTCTGCGTGTCTAAAAGTGAGTCGTCTCTTTTGCAGCAGCAAACTCCTACACAGAGGCCTGCACACCATCATGGCCGTCAGCCTCCGTTGGACCAGAGAAGACACCTGCCAGACTCCAGCCCAGTGGGTCAAAGGTCAGCTTATTCCAAACATATCCGCGTAAAAAAAATTCTCTCTGCATGAAGAGATAGAATCAGTCGTGTCTATTTTTGTTTTTTCCCAATGTAGAATTTGGCTCAAAGACAAAATTCCTTTGACCTTGTTCCCCAAATGAGCCTCTCCCTTTCTCCAACCTGCAGCAAGCACTCCACCATGGTCAGTGTTTAGACTTCCTCTCCTGCCTGTTGCTCTCCTTCTGTTCTGCTTGTGTACAGTATCTCGCTGTTATGACTGCCGCTGCCATTTGGGTCCATTTCATCCGCTGCTCATGTACACCGACTCTTGGCCTGGTTATAAGACTGTGATTAGAAAAAGGAAATCAGGAGAAGATTAAGAAGAATGAAGAGCACTACATCTTCGTTTTGTAGTTGGACTACAGGCTGGTTGCAAGGTTTCCCCCAGAAAACTTGCTAAGCCCGGTGGTTGGGTGCTAGGGCAGTCGACCTCCGTCGTGGTTTTGAGTTAAGAAATGATTCAAGTTTACAGGAAATCTGAAAATATCACTTGATAGTTATGTGTTATTGAAAGATTGGAAGATTAATACCTGAACACCAACTATAAAATCTTAAAAAATGCAAACACTTTTAATAAGACTTAAATAAGAAAGCAATTCTTAGCCTGGTGGGGACACAAGTAAAGCCTGGTAGACCGCCAGGCTTATAATACACTGGAGGAAACCCTGGGTTGTGTGTTTCTAGAAGAGCCGTACAATTCCTGGATTGCTTTTCCTCGTGATAATTAACTACAGCGACACTTAGGGAATTTTTTTTTCAAATAAATGAACTGAAGCTGAAGCAGGAAGGCCTTTCTGTGCTCAGCTTGCATGTTTTCCCTGGTCTGTGTTGTCTTCATCTGCTGATTTCTGAGGGTGCTTTAGCTGAATATGCGTCTCAAGTTAATCAGCGATTTCAAGTGAAGTGTGTGTGTGTGTGTGTGTTCAATATAAACAGTATAAAGATGTTACAGAAAATAAATAGGTATAAATCAAGTGTAACACTAATTTTCTCCCATCTGTTCCCATGTTTCTTCTCTACAGCAGCAGCAATCGCAGCAGCAGCAGCAGCAGCAGCAGCAGCAGCAGTCCTCTGTTTATCAGCTGCAGCAGCCTCAGCTCGGCGTAATGAACCAGCTGAAGGAACAACTGGAGGAGAGGACGCGCATTTTGCAGGCCGACATCAAGACGCAGCAGCAGGAGCTGCACGACATTAAGGAGAAGCTCCATCTTGCTAATCTACAGGTAGCAGCCACTCGAAAGACGCCAAGTAATGACATAGGCTTTTCCGGAAAAACATATTATCTACAATACAAAAAGCACAGAGTTTAAGGAAAGGAATGATGGACATTTGTCTGCGTAGAGCCTTGAATCAAGAAAAACATTTGTAGCTTCATATGAGAAAGAAAATCAGCTTCTGACCAAATCCTCAGAAGTAAAGGTAGCATGTCTCCCTCTAGAGGCAAATGCTAGCTATAGCATAACCCACATTGACTTTTTTTGTTGTATCAAAAGCCAGAAGTGCAATACATAATTGTTAAATATTTATATATTGAATGACTTAGACCCCTATAATTCTGCATATGCAACTTTATGACCCTATTATAATTGTTTTTAGAGGTATACATTTTTTTTTCTACAATAAATTGCAGCATATAAACCAACTCTTTTCAGTAAGTAATGGTTTTAATAGATTGCTATTTGTTTTGTGTGTGTTAGATGTTGTTACAGCAGCCTATTCACAATGACTTCAATCAGGCCCAACAGCAGCAGCAGCAGCAGCAGCAACAGCAGCAGCAGCAGGGCCCAGGAAGGCCATCACAACAGAACCAGAACCAGTCCAGTGTCATCAGGCAACTCTCCGGCCAACCGAAACCAGCAGCCTGTGGGGCTCACAGTTCATCTCCACTCTCTTTGAGAGAAAACACTTCACCGTCTGCACAGGTTGAATACAGATTGCAGATTTGAAATAAGATCATTTTCAATGCTAAAGTCTGGTATGTGGAAGCTAAGGATGTCAGCTTGACTTTATTTATAAAACATTCATATAAAGAGAGAGAGTCAGTGCTAAACAGAAATATATTAATATCTTTAGAGAAGTGACATTTTTAAAATATCTGTTTTATGTTACATTAGCGTTTAGCATTATTAACTTTGCTAGCAACTTATGTTAATGGCTCTAATTAACCTGCTCATGTTAGCTGTAGCTTCATAATAATGCCAACATGAATGTCGTATAAAAGGATTTTGGATGATTTTAGGACAAAGTAAACACAACTTACCTCTGACATTCACTCACCGCTAAGCTAGCTGCGACATTGCAAGCTTTTGGCTGAAAATATTATGCACTAGATAATAGCATTTAGCTCAACATATAAGGAAGGAGTGGAGAATATGAAAAGAGGGATAAACAGATGTTAACTTAATCATAGACACAGAAAAGCATTTTGCTTGATTCATTCAGAAAATGAACATCAACAGGTTTTTGTTGCGTTTTTCATTTTTATTAAGACATTTTTACTTAGATAATTTTTCATAAATTTATAAAGCAGTGCTTTTAGAGTTTTTTTTGCAAGGTAAATTAAGTGTTAAACGATTACTTTTTATGAATATTGTTTTGCCATTAGTGGCCGTTATTGAACAGTGATTTGACAGGAAATGGAGAGGAGAGAGAAGAAGACATGCTGCAAGTTTTGTCTGCAATCTGGGCACCTGAATTTTCAAAATGATTGATGTTGATTATGTTGTTCCAGACAATTCATTTGGGTGGTAATGAAAAACAAATCAAACCTATTTTTATTCGTTCAGAAGTTGTTGTTATGAAATGTCAGCGTCTCTCTGGAGCTTATCATGCGTCTCCCTCTCTGCGCTGCAGGTTCAGCAGCGGGCTCCTCAGAGCAGACAGAGCCAGTCGGTGAGCTTGCCGATGCAGACAAACACGAGCCTGACGACGCCCTTCTACAGCAACCCCATGATGTTCTCCCAGACCAACACGAGGCCTCAGCAGGACACAAACCAAAGACAGACGGACAACCAGTTCAGCCACGATGGACAATTACGGTGAGAAGCCTGAAAAAAAAAATAAAAATTTGTCTGCTGTTTTATGCAGCCGACATGGTTTTTACATCACAAACCGTCTCTCCTGCAGAATGCTTCTCAACCAGCCGATGCAGACCACGGTTCCGACTAGCAGCGTCACTTCCCAGTCCTCTCAGTGCAACATGGGCATCTCCCAAACTCTGTAAGCAGCCGTCCTGCAACACTTGATTCATTTATTGGGCTTATTGTGTTATTCTGTCTGAGCTCCTCACTGGTCTCCTTACAGATACAGCTTGGAGCAGCCGATCACCTCTTTCACCATGCAACAGGTCAACTGCAACGCCGTGCTCGTGCCCTCCCCCGTTTTCACCTCCCCCATAATGATCCCACATAACACCTTCATCACGCATCAGGCCCAGTCAGCCTACCACAGCCAGCCTCAGGCCTCGCACCACTCCGTGCAGCTCCAGCAGCCCCAGCAGTTCTTTCAGGTACACAACAGCTGCAAGTCATAACCAAGTGATCAAAGCCTTCTTCACTGAAATTGAAAAGACATCTGACATTTTATAGGTCATGTTTGAATATGCAGATATTGTGTATTGCTCATTTCATTAAAGCAATAGTCGTTTTGTTTTTAGATCCATTTTTAAAAATCCTTTTTCGTCGGTTCATCCCAGTGGTCCTGAAGGCCACACTAACCTCTCAGCTGCCCAGCATCCTCTCGCGTTTTCTCAAAGATTATATAGATATAAGCTGATCAAATGGCGGCACACAACTCCAAGAGTTTTGACTGCTGAATCACAACATGACGCCAAATATTCACAACAAATGTTGTCTCAAGACACTTCATAAAAAAATAAATAAAAAAAAACCTCTCGCTATGACATTTCAGACAGCCAATCGCAGAGGTGATATTGTTCCATTGTCTCCCTGGCAACAGAGCAGAATAAATTCTGATTGGCTGTTTTTAAATGACACTTGAAGTTGGAGAAGTGGATTTATTTGATTTACACACAAAAAAATAAGACATAAAAGTAATACAGATATAAATGCATGATTTTATCAGAATAAATTATTTTTACATGTAAATACCTTGAAATCACTGTTTCATTTTCCTTTGAACTACTTCTAAAACAACAAAATCCCAATTGATAGCTCGCTCAGGTTTGTGGTTGTAATTTTACAAAATGTGAGAAAGTTGACCTTTGGTAATACTTCTGCAAGATTCTGTGTCTAGTTAGCGCTACATTTCCATAAAAGGTTCAATTTCACTAACCAAACTGAACAGAGACATTTTTCAAACCGTTTTGTTTCCACAGATGACCCAAGGACTTGTACATGGTGGATCTGCTCCAGCTTTTCTACACACCACTAACGTCCCACAGCAAAGCACCATGGGATACATTCAGCAGCAGCAGCAGCCACAAACGCAGCAACTGCCACTTGCACAGCAGCAGCAGCCACAGCAGCAGCAAAGGCAGTACCAACATTCCCAAAACCAGCAAGGCAGTGTTTCAGACTTCAGGAGCATGCTAACGCGGTAGCACCGAGGACTTCATCTGAACGCTGAGGATCTGCCTCTCTGACGCCGCCCTGCAGGTGACAGCACGCCGTCGAGCCTCCTAATTCACGGGGGGGGGGGGGGGGGGGGAGGATCCGGCCTGCACGTCGTCATAGTGACACCACAAGTAGAGGCTGCGCTGACCCGACGGCGCCCGCTGGATCCGAGGACAATCTTGAGGCCTGGCGACGGCTGGAACGAGTGGATCATCAAAGATGTTTGAAGAAAAAAAAACGAACAAACAAAAAAAAACTATTTTAGACCGACAAGTGGAGGTTTTCTTCTAGCAAAGTTCTCATATAAGTGTTTGCACTTTGGTACCCCTATCTTCCCGGAAGTAGAATATTTATTTATTTTTTACCTAAGATCAAACTTTCTGCTCTGTTCCTGATCTCCGGCTCAGCTCCCCTCCTGTGGCATGACGCTAATCTACTTGTGACACTTTATTTCCAGTGAAAATGGAGAGTCTGAGGCGAGTCCTGTTGTCCCCTCCGACCCTTTGAACCACGATTTAGGCATGTCGAGTCACTACAGCAGAACTTTACACGACAAAACAACAAGTGCGACGACCACTTTATCAAAAGGCAGGTGCGACGTAACACGCACTACAGCTGGAAGCTGGAGGTCTATCTAGATTTTTAAAGCCTCAATCCGGGACTGAAGGAGCGAGGGGTGCCACAGCCGTCCCACCGCAGATCTCTGCAAACTGAAGCGGTCGCCGCACAGCACCGGGTGTCGGCGAGCTGGGAGGCGGGGAGGACGAATTGTGCCTTCAAACGTGATAGCGTTCATGTTGTGGTTCGATTGGTTGCGTCTGATTATGGCTTTAAAAATCCAGCTCAGGTCCATTTGGAATATAAAAGGTATATTTTCGTAAGAGCATAATTTGTTATTAAAACATAAGACATCCAGATTTTCTAATTAATAGATTACCTATATATATATATATGTAGTAATTTTTGTGACCTCAATGTAAGTCCTTACTTTCTGAGCAGTGTCCGTTTCAAAAAGAGTCCTTTTTGAAATCATTACACAACACAAACTACCTATTGGAAATACAAGCTGGTCTTATTCACAGATGTTCTGACAGAAATCGCTCCGATATGCTCAGAGGTACATGCCGGGTCTTGTGCTTGCCCCATTTCAGAAAAGCCTCATGCACACAAGAAAAGCGTAAATTCATGTTCCCAGCAGTCCAATCAGCTGCTTTATGAATGGAAACTTGCACACCGCCCCGGTAAAGATGCGTAAAAAGCCTTCAAATAACTAACACTGCAACTTCAAATAGTAACACAGCATTAAGAAAACCCCGCCTGTAATTTGATTCATGTTGGAAAAGAAAGGTAAAAAAAATATGATAAGCTCTGCAACAAACAGTGGCATCTTGAGATCACCAAGTCTCCATGGCAACCTTTAGATGCCATGTAAAAGTTGCCACACAAACCCCACACGTGTGGAGTTTGCAAAAAGCTGCTGGGACTTAAACTGAAGCAGATGTCGTTTGGGTCAGATCCGACTACTCTTTAAACTTTGGTCATCCATGGACAACTTCTCATTTTAGCTGGTCTTGGTTAGCCACTTTAACTTCAACTACCTTTCAACCACATCTAGACATCTGAAGAGTATTTACACAGACAGTTTTTATTTAACTTTTCCCATTTTCATCCACCATAACCACTTGGGTTAGGCATAAAACAAGAGACATAGATTGGAGAAAGAGTTTTGCCCACTGTTTAGTATATAGGAGGATCAGTGATGCTGTGGGCCCGTCCTTGTTGGGAATCTGGGTAGCCTAGCCTGCATGGCATTTTGAATCCTTTGCAATATCAGGACATGTGATGTAAAAATAAAAGCGTGTTGATTCTGGTGTTGATTTAGCAAACTGAACAAATGTTTTTTCTAAGTGTTTAGTGCGAGGTGATGCTTCTGCGGCATAAGATGAATTTATTTGGGGGCTTTTTACACATCTTACAACAGGGGTGCGAGTCCAACCGTCAACCTGTTCTGCGACGGCTTGTTTGACTATTTCAGAAGGCTACAAATTTCCAACCAGGTGAGCGGAGTTTCAGATTGTTGCCTGCGACGGTTTCATTCACACTAAAAAAAACACAGACGCCTCTGTTTATTTTACCATTCTACATTGAGAACTTATAGAGCTACTTCCATCTGAAAGACACTACTTTACGTTAGCGTGGTGAAAGAACACGTTTCGGATTCTGTGGAGCTACTTATCGGCTGTTGCAGCTGCTCCCCTTTGTCTCAATCAGCTTGGAACAGACGAGCGTGTGCAGGAGCCATTGTTTTGATTGTCTCTGTTTTGTGGATAATACAGAGACGACGGTTAACAGAAAGAGGATTGGAGTGTGTTGCTGCAGTCTGTCCAGGAAGGGGAAAAAAAGGAAACCCATTAAAACATCACAATTACATCACCGTACAAAGACAATCAGCAGAATATACTGTATTTAAACTGCCTGTACCACAGTGTGACTTCACAATTTAGAAAAAGATTTAAATCCTATAACGTACTCCCCTCGCCCCCCCCCCCCACCTCTCTTCTGGATTTTAATTGCACATGTTGTTGCTACACTTTATAGAAAGCAGCACAGGGGGAGCGCAGAGAGAGAAGGAGGGGAGGTGTTTGGTGATGAATATGAAAGCGGCTCCGTCCAGCGCCGGAGCCGCCCACGTTGCACGACGAAACGTAGCGAACTCAGCATGTACGTTCAGTGCCGTTTTTACACTTTTTTACGTGCAATGTCGATTTAAAAAAACAAAGAGAGAGAAAAAGAATGTTAATTTATACTGTTGGAAATGTTTCCAAACAGATGTACATAGAGGTGTATAATAAGCAGTTGTTGCCATGTAATTTATATGGAAGTATTTTTTTAAACGGAAATGTCCTAACATTCCTTTAGCAGTATTTTTTATTTTTTAAAAGTTTGAAGCGCGTCCTCTGAAGAGTAGGATTAGACAGGACTTTTATCTGCATGGGGATGCGGTGCTCTGGGCCGGAGGCTCCCAAAGAGACTGAACTGAAGGGTCTGATAGTCACCTTGAGGAAGAGATTAAACAAAAAGAAAATAAATCTGAATTTTTATTATTGCGGCTAATTCACCTAACATTTAAAGGTAAGAAAAGAAAAAAAAAAGTGCAATTGTGTAAACATCATGAAGTTCGGTTGTTGTTTTTGTGGCAGAAGCCGTTTCGTTCAGCTCCGATCCGACGTGTGTCTGCTCATAAAGGTCCAGTTTTACGGGTGCCATAGATGTCTGTGTTTCTGTTTTCGTGAAAATGTCACGTCATACAGGTGCGTGACACTGATATCATAAAAAATGTTTATATCCATTTCAGTGACCTAATTCAAAAAGCTGCATAGTCATTGCTCAAATAACACATTTCAGGCACTTATTTCTGGTAATTGTAAAGATTTGGGGTTAAAGTTAATTGAAAACCAAAAGTTGATTTATCAGAAAAATAGATTTTCTTGCACAGAAATGCTCTGCTGATTTGCCAGATGTCCAGCAGCTTGAACCTGACATGTGAGCCACTAAAAGTCATTGTTGAAGAGGGAAATATAGAGATATTAAGAAAAAGTTCAGTGGAAGGAAAAAAAAACGTTATCATTGGTCCTATGTAATATTGCAATTGTCTCAGAAGGCGAATTTTGTGTTTTTTATTAGCTAACAAGCCAAAATAACAAAAATTGCAGAAATTATTTCTTCAAATTATTTCAAACTTGTAAATGAGTTTAACTTTCTAAATTTAATAACTGAATAAATACCTTTTTTTTTCGAAGTAACTAATAATTTTAGCATGCACCTGTAAATCTGTGACAAAGTAAAAGGACGATCTTGCAGAATATCAGCCTTTCTGGCAGGAAACCTGGTGGTTTTTCATTCAAACACATCATTCAGAGAGTAGACAAAGCACCCCTTATCATTTTGTTTGCCTTGCTGTGTTGGATCAAAAGCAAGTCTGTTCGTCATCCAGAGCCAGAATCACTCGGTTTCGGATGCGAGTTAATTTGTTGAGCTTGATGAAGGGTGTAAATAATCTGGTCGGTCCGTTTTCGTAGTTAAGTCGCTCTCCGTGACGACGATTGCCGCACCTCTTCTTTTTCTTTTTTTTCCCTTTGGCTTCCCTTCATTACGTTTTGACTGGTGTTCATCACAGGGATTTCTTTTTTAAATGTACGTCAGTTTGATCACATTTAATTTGTACTTTTTTCTTTTTTTTTCCTGATTTGTATCATATTGACTGTCGCCTCAGATGTGAGCGTGGGCAGTCGGATCCGATTCTCTCTGTGTAAGAGTTGCCAGGACATGAACAAAAAACCCTGGCGTCTAGTCAATTCTGCAGTTTCAGTGCAGAAACAAATATATTATATATATATATATATATATATATATATTGTATTATAAAATGTGGAAAAAAAACTTTAGGCTACATAGTTGTTTATTTTATAGATTACATATATGTATGTTATGATTTTAAAATTAAAGTAATTTTATAACAGATTATGAGATGTTTCTGTATTTTGTCGTTTTCTCTAAATATTTACCATAAAAATAAGAATTAAAATGTACTTCACACTGCATATATTTTTAGAATGTGTATTCAGTAATATACATCAGCCCTGAAATTGTAAAAGATATAAAACAAATCTCAGAGAGAGCGAAAAACAAGACTGTTGTGTTTTGGTTTGGCCTGTCTCTATGGTAACGTCTCTGAATCAAAGGCATGCCAGTAAGGGTGCCTCCATAGCGTTTTGCAAGAAGTGTTTTCTAAAACTAAAAGGCCTTACAAAATGTCAACAATCTTATTTAGGTGTATTTCTACAAACCTTGCTGAAAACTCCTTAAATCCTTTAAACAGAACCTTTCTGACAACAGGAAGTAGGCTCAAAGATCCCAAAAGCAACACATCCTGTGCTACTAAAGAAATTCCGAAAGCAAGTCATTGAAATCTACTTATACTTGAAATAAAAGTCAACATTTTCTTTGCATGCCAGTATTTTAATCGTAAAAAATACAATTTACATTAAGGTCTTTTTTCTGTCAAAAATAAATGTACATGATTGAGGATGATTATAAGAAGTTGTCCTTTTTTTTTCTAGTCGAGTGTGACATCCATCACTTTGTACACCTTGTCGATGAGGATTTCCACTTTATCTCCTCCCAGCTGACACAACTCCAAAACACACACCACGTGTGTGTTCTCCAGCCCCCGGGCGGTTGCCAAGATCTCCTCTGCAAGAAGGCAACCAAACGTTAAAGAAATCAAAGCTAAACGTTCGACTGGCGATGCTGGAGAAGATGAGAGGAGGGATTTATTTCTCCTGTTGCTACCTGACTCCTGGGGAGTTAATTCTCCGTCTCTGGCTGTGCTGTCGAGGGGGCAGAGGAAGCCTGATGAGAGGCAGGACAGCATCGAGTTGTCGTGGGGGTCCCGAGAGAGACCAACGGCGCGGGGGTCGTCGGAGCGCACGACGGGGAGAAACGCGGCGTCGACTGCGATCTGCTTGTTAATACCTGACAGAAAAACGTAAAAAAAAATTCTAACCAGAATTAGTGGGCCATGTTGAGAACGCACACACTGAAAAGATAAAGATCTACCTTAACAATAGTTACATTAATTCTAGGGCTGGAATGACTAATCATTATTAATTGGTTATTCAAATAATTGTCAACTAATTTAGTAACTGATTAGTCGTTAACTGGAGTATACAGACTCAAAAAGGGCCATTTGCTGCAAAAGCAAGACATACTCAGAGCAGTAATCAACCCAGAACTGTAAGAGAAATATATACCTTTGGCATTTAAAATTAAAAATATTTGTATATATGTTTTATTGCATTTTACACAATAAAGATTTTCATTTTCTTACTTAAAGAAATTGATTTTTTTGTTTATTTGAATCTTTTTATGTATTTCTAACACTGTATAAAAAAGATGGTTAAATAACAAATCTGCAGCTTGTGCCATTTTTTTTATATATATGATTAATCGACAGAATAATCAATAGAAGAACTAAAATAATTGGTAGTTGCAGCCCTAATGTTTTCTGTCATTTTCTTAAGGTCACACAGACCTCTGACTGCATACAATGTTTTTTTCCTGACAGTAGCTTCCCTCCCTCAGTGTGACTCACTGATGACGTGACGCATTACAATACAAACTTAAAGGTCAGTCAGTTAGTTGTCCCGGTTATAAAAACTGAAAACATTTTTGTCTACAAAAGAAAAACAGAAACATTTTCAGAGTGATTCATAGCAGGTGAAATGACAGGGGAAACAGGACTGAGCGACTTTGCTCTTACCCAGTATGGTCAGCTGGTAATGCCCCGGGCAGGGAGTGTGTGGCGGCGCGTCGGCAGCCGCCTGTGGCGTCCAGCGCGTCGGCTGAAGGTTGCTCCACCGCAGCAGGGCGCTCTTCTCGTCGAAGGTGAACCTGCGAGAGATGCTGTCCTGATGCAGGCCGCCGTGATGCAAATGCTCGGAGATTTCTTCTCGCTGCTTTGACCAGCTGCTGCTCTCCCAAGACGGAGCAGCGGAGTCTAGTTGGACACACACATTACAGAGAGGCACACACACAGCAGCGAAACTGAAGCAGCGAGTCACTCACCTTGACATTCCTGCTGCTCATGCTGAACCTCCTCATATGCCGAGGCCGACTCCTCTTCTTCCTGCTCTTCTCCTTCTTTCGTGTTTTTGTATTTCAGCCTTCTGGGAGCAAAGAAGCTAAGATTGGTTGTAACTTTTAACTAACAGATAAATGCTCATGGTTGTAGCTTAATTACCTTTTAGCGGGGGTGCTGGCACAATTTAAGGAAGAAGGTACGGCTTTACTATAAAACACGACGTCAAATTTACAATTACCGATTAATTATTCAGCTTACAAGCATAAAAAAAAATAGGAATCAAATCCAACCTGAATTGATTTGTCCTTTTCCTTGTGTTAGCTTTGCTCCTGTCAGAAGAGGGAGACATCAGACAGTCTGCGGGATCTTTATGTGTGTCTGATGAATAATTCTTGGGCTCATTTGAAACCTGAAAGAAAAAAAAAAAAAAAAACCCCAGCAGCAAACGTCTTTAACTATTTCTTTTGTTACCATTACTGAAAATACACTGTAAAATAAAAATCTCTTACCTTCTTTGGGTAATTTGTGTAGCGGATTGCCGTGATCTCTCCCTGAATTGCCAATTTTTTATGCTCCCTATATTGAAGGCTCTCTAGCTCCCTCTTCAGGTCAGATGCAGCAACCAAAGGAACTTGGCCTTAAATAAAAGAACGGTATAAAGCACAAATCTACACCATAACTGCTAAAGCCTTTAAAATCAATAAATAAATCACTCAAATCACCTGCTGACTGTGAAAATCTCCGTGGGGGAGGAGGGTAACAATAATGGCCGCCGACGGCAGTTTTTTGGAGGACAACGTTGTCCTTCAGAGTCTTGGTCCACTGGATGAAGCTCTTCACTCTGGGGTCACTCACATATGGCTGGCCCTTGTGGTAACCTGTTGCAGACCCACACCGCCCCAACGCTTTAATCCTGTCATCCTTCTCCGGTCACACTGTCACGTGATTATACCAACCTGTGATGAAGATCTCGGTTTCACAGCTGCTTGTGAGGTAGGGCAAAGACCCTTCCGCCTGACACACCCTCATCTGAGTGCAAACAAGGTAGGTCACTGTGGAAGACGGAGCAGAGATGAGACAGCAGCCAAATACAATGCCTTGTTTAGTGTATTGGTTTATAATTATTGGGAAGACAAATACATTTCCACATTTATACCCAAAACTACTTTGTAACGCCAGTCCCTACATGAACTTTCAAGCTCTTGTCCCATTAAAGGCTGTTTGTCTAGGACAAGTTCAAACAAAGCTGCAATATGTAACTAAGTAAAAATATATATATTTTCTTTACATATTTGTTAAAACTGTGTTGTTATGACTCCTCTGCCTTCTTCCTGTGGTCCTACTGCTACCTGCAGAAATACACTGCTCAGTCAGAAACAACCAATCAGGGTCAGGGGGAGGGTCTTAGCGGTGTCACTCACCCTCATGTACACTGCTCACACCCCCTCTGTTAGGCTAGTTCTCCACAACAGAGCCTGATGTGAATGCCAGGCTAGTTAGCATGGCCACTGATGTGGGCAAATAAACAGTTTTCCTGGAGAGGTAACTTGTTTCTCCGCTATTAGCACATAGCGGAGAAACATGAGGGTGATTGACAGCACCAAGATGGCTCTGATTGGTTGTTTCTGACGGGGCGTAGTGAATTTCTGCAGATGGCAGCAGAACCACAGGGAGTAGGTTTGGTATCTTGATTTTTTTTTTTTAGATTATTTGTCTCATAGTGTCACAACATGGTGGCAGTTTTACTGAATATGAAAATAAACATATTTTATTTGATAAAAGTTACTTATTGCAGCTTTAAGCTGTCTTACAATTTCCACTGCATGGTCACAGGTTCACATTTATCTGCTACTTCGTTTTGCTCCATCACTTGAAATTCCACTGCCAAAAACTGACTTTTGGGGTGTAATGTGACACAACGTGTCACATCTATAATACTTATAAAGGGCAAAGTATGAGGTTATGATTTACTTGGACAGATTTGACTGAAGATTTCAGGTTGCGACGAGGAAAAAAGTTCCAGAATAAAAGGCCGGTCAGATGTTCCATCCACCGAATGAACCCAGCGATACGTCCAGTATTTTTCTGGAGCTAAAAGTTAAAGCACAGCAATCACTACATGACCAGTCAAAGTGAAATTACAGAGTGATTACAATGTGAGTAAATAAAAAAAACTTTTACCTTTACTCCCTTTACTCCTGACTCTTTCAACACGGCCAACAAATGTCACCAAACCGATGACGTCACAAGCGGAACCGTTCGAAATCTTCTCCAGCTCTGACCTGGAGCAATCGAGAAACCCAAGAGCAGCTTTTGAGCCAAAAACTGTTGGATTATGGCATGAAAACATACACACGTGACGCGTAAATACATTTTTATTAAAGCAGCGGCTAGCGTTGATCACCTGGTGGTGAACTGGTAGGACACCTCTGGCAGGCCCCACTGTGGGAGGACGCTCTTGGGTGAGACCACAGTGATGTCTGCAGCTGGGTTACGGGGGTTCAGGCAGATTTCTACAAGGAAAAACGTTTACAGAAAAGAAATAAAGTGCAATCAATAAAAAAAAAATCCCCATGGCAAGTATGAATTATTATAATTCCTATAGCTCAGCTTTTGCAATTAAATTATGTTCCTCAACTCAACATCTCAGTAGTATTTAGCTAAATGTAACACTCCTAAGTTCATACCTATAGAGGTGAAGTTTTTCATTCGATGGTGGTCCATTTGTGGGCGGGATCTGTTTGAGTAGCTCTGCTTCAAGGTGTAGTTTTGCAGGTACAAGACCGCGCCAACGTTCATCCTGAGGTAGTACTCAGGACAGAGCTCGTTCCAAAGCACGAGCGACATCGTGCCGCTCTGGTCGGCGACTTCGAAGTAAGTCTGAAATATCACAAAGTGCATATTTTACCCGGTATCGCAGTAAAATATCAGGCAAATACAGACTAGAAAAACAGATTACGGGTAAACCTGTAAGTGAAGCTCACCTGGTAGGGGTAATCAATCTTCAGCCCAAATTTCCCATAATACCTTAACCTGGATTTGTGGATAATCTTCACCAGGAGAGGGAGAGGTTTCCATGAGACCCTGAAGGATGACTCCAGAGAACTGAGGAGGGTGACCTTAGACACTGAAATAAATATATTACATATTATCAGGATTTCACTCCTTCTCCCTTTCTCATGTACATTTTGCACTATTGACCTTATTTCTTGTTTTATTTTAACCTTCTATGTAATGTTTCACTCTAATCTGCTGAAGAGCCCTTAAGACACTCCAATTCTCCTGGTGCACAATGAAAATAACAATACATTAATGAAATATGATTTGAAAAAGAAGAATCATTACATTTTATTATAAGTAATGCTACACTTAAGGAAAATCAGGAAAACGCAAAGTTTACATTTCTTTAGAACTCAAGCCTCTTTTTAAAATGACATATATATGTACCTATATAATTAGCTCTTTGTAATTTACTTACCTGAATTTTTAAGAGCTATTGCAATTTGAGCAGAGGTGGACAGAGTACTCAGAAATTTTACATATTTTTAGTCAAGTAAAAGTAAAAAGTAGCCATCCAAAAAATTACATTTTTGGTAAAAAAAAAAAAAGTCTACTCAAGTACTGAGTAAATGATCAAATTATCAATCATTGAGTGATTGATAATATTCAAAAACGTTACTCAAGTAGACAAGGTTTCCCCCAGAAAACTCGCTAAGCCCGGTGGTTGGGTGCTAGGGCAGTCATTCGTCCAGCGGCCAGTCGTGTTTTTGAGTTAAAAACTGTTTGAAGTTGACAGAAAATGTGAAAATATCATTTGACAATTATGTGTTATTGGAAGATTAACACCTGAACGCCAACTATAAAATCTTTAAAAAAAAATGCAAACATTTTTTAAAAAGACTTAAATAAATAAGCAGTGCTTAGCCTGGTGGGGGCACAAGTAAAGCCTGGTGGCCCACCAGGCTTATAATGTACTGGGGGAAAACCCTGAGTAATTGTAATTGAGCAAATGTAACTAATTACTGCCCAACACTGAATTTAAGTGACAGAAAAAGTGCAAAAACAGCACAGCAAGAAGCAGAGGACAGCAGGATCTCACCGTCCAGGACTGGGTCCGGTGAAGCAGACCCGGAGATCCACATGTCTCCTTCCGGGTCGTCGTTGTTCCACAGAGACAGGTAGTGTTTGCGGCTCACCTGCAGCGGAACGTCACTCTGCAGCACCGCGCTCCTCTCCATGCCGTGTTTTACCAGCATGGGCAGTGAGCTGGGGTTGTTAATGCGGGGCAGGAGAGAGGACGTCTCTGCGCTGCCCTCGACCTTCTCGATGCAGATATAACCGTGCCCCAGTCTCCTCTCGTTGTAAACAAAGGAGCACTGCCTGACGCTGACGTCCGTCCCGGTCCTCAGGGTGTTTCTGTGCACCAGGTGGTTCAAGCTGGGGTGAAGGAAGCATTTGGCTCGCCAGACGCCGTCTGTGATCGTCACGTCGTAGCTGTAGCTGTCAAGCTGCTGACCCTCGGTCGGCTCGGACAGGTACCTCTGAACGGCAACAACGGCGACAGGAGCCGCCTCCTCGGCCGTGAGTTTCAGGCTTTGAGTGGAGGGTAATCGCTCCAGCGTCCGCTGGAGGAAAGATTCCCGAGGAAGACCGGCTGCCATCGAAGAACAACGCGAACTACTCTCCATCACTGAACAGTTAGCTCAGCAGGCGGTAGCTCATGTTAGCCTGTTTACCTCGATGTGTTACACACAGCTAAAATGATTCCCATCAGCCAATGGAGTACCGTAAAATACTTAACACCTTTCAGATGACGGCGGTAGGGACGCTTTAGTTACTCTGGTAACCGCTGGCTAACGGTTACAAACTGTTTTGGTGCTCTTTGATGACGTCATCGTGTGCCGAAGCGAAGTACGGATGAAAAAATAATAAGAATAACTTGCTTAAATATATTGGCATTAAAATACTTTACAATAAGTTGGACAGTGTAAACAAGAGATTGCTATTTTTGAAAAATCCGCGCTAAACTGCGCAAGAACTGGCGTCACTTCTCTTGAAGTGACGCCATCATTGCGACTGTTCGCCTGTTATGGCAGGTAGTTGTAACATATAATCGGACATCACTGCGCTGATAAATTATGAAATACAAATTCCCCCCCTAAAATGATAGTTACTTGCTCGAATAAAAATGAAGTGTTAGAGGTAGTACTCATTGTGGAAAGGATAGTTAGACAACAGTTAACGTTAGTTTTCAAAATGAAATGAATGAATCACTTAAATGATCAAAATATTAAACATGGACTATGGTGGACCAAAAACGCTGCAATGACAATGAGAAATATGATTCTGAACCAGCAGAGCAAATGTATTACTAGTATTATCGGTAGTAATACATTTAATAATAGAAATAATAATATTTATTTATCGCAAAAGTTCAATTTAAATACTTCTAAAAAATTATGTATATACATATATATGATTTTAAATATTTCTGAAATGGGAGTTTTTGTAGTAGAGAATTTGTTATCAGAAAGCTGTTTTTCCGTGAGTTGAAATATGTTTTCTGAGCAGAAAGATCAATGCATATGAATGTGAAAAGTTTTTTTTGTCAACAAAAACAGATACTAATTTAACATTGTGAATATGGGAGATGTTATTTTGGATTGTTTAATTATTAGAAGAACTTACTCATGGATGTGTGTGAGCTGCATTGTCTGCTTATTATATGCACAATTAGTTTACCATACATCATACCTAACATATTTTGATTAAAAAAATTATTTAAATGCTGTGTGCTTGACTAATTACTATTTTTGAACAACCCTGTTATTATCAATGTTCTGATGTAAAGGTGAGACTTTTGAAACATTTAAAATTCACCTTGAAAAATATGTCAAAGCTGCAGCTGAAAAAAAAATACACTTTTACTGATGTGCTCCATAAGAATACGTCTTAGACACAGTTTTTTTCCCCCTTTAAACACTAAGTTTTAACTTATGCCTTAAGGCACATTTTGATTGCCTGATTAAAAATTGTTACCTTGCTAAAGCAATTTGTGGAGCCAGCAGGGGGTCACTGTTTGACTCCAAAATCAGAAATGAGTTTTTACAAACAAATCCATTGGAATTGAGTGTATACTGTATATGGATAGTGATGATAGTGTTTCAAGATATAAATTTTTCTGCTGTAATGCAATCAGGAAATCATAACTCGAAACATAGATTGAATTTTGCATTGTATTTTCTTGTTGCAGACAGCAGTAAAGACAGAGGCCCTCAGTGTTTCAGAATTTGTCCTGCTGTTTGCTTTGACCTCAGTCTTGCTTAGCATAATTGAAACTGACAGAGTGTAACTAAGGTTAAGTGGTGCATTGCATTAATTTAAATGTTTTATTCGCATGCAGGGTAAGAGGTAACCAGTATTGTTTTGTACATCTATTTAGTGAATGTTAGCAACATTTAATTCAGTTTTTAAAAAAATTATTATTGTTATTTTGGAAATGTTTATCCTTTTCCAATTGAAAGGGAAATGCAAACCTCTCTGCATGCCAAAATATAGCAGGAAGCAGATGCTTGTGGCTCTAAAACAAACGGGGCCCCCAAGAGCAATATCACACGACGAGTCAGGTTTGCAAATTATTTCAATACTTGATACCTGTAATATTTTTGTTTTTGAAACTTTTTAAAGCTGATGTGGAATATTATTCTCTCTTTTTTTTTTACCATCTTCTATAATTATGATTATGTGCATAACAAGTAGACTTTCAAACATTAAATATATAAAGAAGGAGATATTTGTTGAGCTGTGTTAATATGGTGACAGCTGTAAGGGCCAAAAAAGCAAATGTAGGTTTAGGACCCCTTGCTCAGGATGTGTATCCAGCATAGACATAATAAAAACTTTATTATGTCAATGCTGGATACACACACCGTACCTGGTTCCCATTTTCAAAGACTATATTCTCTTCAAAAACTACAATCCCACGATGCCTTGCGCGCTTGGCTGTATTTCTTGCCGACGTGGGAAGGGAGGGATTCAGACACAAACAAATGTCTCTGGTTCCTCTGTTTGGGGCTTCTCACGGGAGACCGTGACATGTCAGGTGGATTTGCGTGAGAACTCCGTCACGTTGGAAACATGTGGCTCAAACCTGAAGAAATTCTGCTGAAGAACGCCTTCAAACTGTGGGTCACCGAGAAGGATAACGAGTATTTCGTACTGCAAAGGCGACGCGGGTACGGAGACGGAGGCGGCGGGCTGACAGGTAACGTTAGCGGCTTGAGGCTTCATCTTCTCCTATGGTTAAGGGCAGCTGCTTTTACCGCACAGCTAATCACATGTCAACACTAGCTAGTTACGGTTTAACTAACCAGTGTTGCTGCTTAGCTAACGTGCGGTGCGCAGTTTGCAGGGCGGGGAGCTAGTACCTCCCAGGAAAACAGCGTCTTTGCAACAGGTAGGAGTCAAGTGTCCATGATGTGAGGCACCGAACAGCTGGAATTCACAGCTGGAGTTCATCTCTTCCTAGTCTGTTTAGTGTTTGTCACTCAGTTTAATCCACAAGAACGGCCAATTTTTATCATTTCCTCACTTTTATTTGTAGATTTGTTTCTACTTAAAAGTGAGTAAGTAGAAACAAATCTGTCTTGTCATTGAAGACACCGTCCATGTGTTGTTGTTTTTTCCCCCCTCCACGAACAAATGTACAATGACGATTAAAAGTCAGCAGGGTATTGAAGATGGGTTTTTTTTTAATTGCTGGAGTTAACAAAATACAACGTTGTTTCAAAAAAAAAAGAAAGAAAGAAAGAAAAGTGCTGCTCAGAAAAATATTGCATTTGGGTTGATGACGTCACAAGAGGCACAAGGATCGAGTTGATAAATAAGCTGGCATGGGCAAAAATGTTTGTGAATGAGTAACATTTGGAAGATTCTCACAGATTCAGAAGCATTTGTGCTGGATGAAGAAATGCAAAAATATGCAATTCTGATTTCTGCTTTGCGCTCCAATAATAGATTTGTACTGTTGAATGAGTCTCACTGTTTTTATATTTAATAAATGGATGTTATTATTGAACTCTGTACATTTGCACTTGTATAAATATACTGAACTTTGCGGCTGCTATGTCATCCATCCATTCGTTCGTCATCTGTACTCGCCTATCATTTCACTGAATGAGAGTCAGTTTGCACCCTGGACGGGTTATGAGTCCATCGTAGGGAAAGACAGAGATGCACAGGACAAACAATCTTGCACGCACTCATAAATGAGGACAATTTAGAGAGATCACTTAGCCAATCAGCCGTGTTTCTGGACTGTGGGAGGAAGCCAGAGGACCAACGCATGCACTAGGGGAACATGCAAACTTCCCCAGGCTTTGATACAAACCCAGTACCTTTTAGCTACTAGGTGACAGCACTACCGACTAGGCCACTGTGCACCCATGTGTTATTTCATGTGTTTTGTAATGATTTCTTTACCTTTTAAGTTGTGTTATTTCCTCTAAATGCTCCATACACCGACCCCCTCAGACTCCAAATGGAAAAAATATTGGAAAAAATGACAATCTGTTGTAGTAAATCTTCACTCTGAAGAGACAAAATAACCAACAAAATGCTAACAATCAAAAATAGGATAGCACTGGACGTTTAACAGAAGAATTTTTCTTTTTTTTTTTTTTTTTTAAATAAAATTTGTTTTTTTATAAAAACACCCTAGTTGGATATGATGAATTATATGTTCCTTTTCCGGTTGCTGAAAAGATAATTCATTATCTCAGATCAACATTTGCTTTAAGCGCAAAGCAAAAAGACAAAATTTTTTTAGTAATTTGTGCACCACATCATTATCACAAATACTGTCAAAGGTGAAGCAAACGGTGACAAGAAGTGTCTTTTAGATATGGTTATTCCAGCTTAACACTATAACTGAAGACCTTTAATAATAAAATCTGGCCATTTCAGTCTACCTTGGTTCTTCAATGTGTTTCATTAGGCCAAATTTTCCTGATAAACAGTGTACTCATAATAATAATAATAACAACAACCTTATGTCGAAAATAGAAATGCATTTGTAGGACTGATTTCATTATAAACATGCCAAATTCAACGCAGTCACAAGAACTCTAATATTCTGCCTCATCTGACGTCACCAGAGGCATGTGGATGTGGAAATTTGTTCTTCACAGCTTAAATTTCATCTTGGCAAACTGTTGATGTAGAACAAAATAGCAAAACAAACTGTTGACAGAATGTTCTGTAGGTGATAAAAGTTTAACAGATTTTGCACAAACGTCTTATGTGAATTGGCCACAGACTAGCAATTTGAAATAATAATTGGAAAAATGGATGCGTCACACTGAAGAGTTAGAATATTTGGATCACTTTTTCTAACCGGCTAAAATAATAATGATTAAAAAACAACTGAATTTGTTACTTCTCAGCAATGTCAACCCTGGACAGTAAATGCATCGGCAACTTTTTGATGCTCACTTGAGTTGCCACTCTCTAGATTTGGTCTCATCATTGCTTTTCTAAAAATATGTAGCAGGGAAAAGGAACCAACATTTTCTCAGGTTGGACCTGCAGCGACTTTGTTGTTTTAGTATAAATCGGCCATATTTAAGAAGTCGCCTCATAAACCTCAACAAAAATTATTGTTGTATTAACTTTATAAACAACTTTTGGAGTTTCTGCATGCTAAAACTTTTCTATTTTTTTATAGTAACAAAATATGCTAAACACAAGGCATGTTTATTTGCACAGCTCCATGCACACAACAGAGTTTTGAATGCGTTACAGTAAAAAAGAAATGCAGTTGAAAAATACGATAAAAGGAAAAATATTTAATCGTATCATAAAAACAAACAATAACATATCAATTTAAAACACAAATCTCTGAAGCATAGTAAAAATGAAACGATTGAAATAAACATTGACTTGTATGTGAAATCGTCATAACAATAACGTTTTCAGTTCTGGTTTAAAGGAGCCAACGGTTTCTGCACGTCTCGGCCTTTTAGGAAGTCAGGTCGAGAACTGAGGCTCGTAGAAACTAAAGCTTGTTTGGTTCTGCTCCTGAAAACACAGAGTGAACAGATCTCCCGTGACCTGAGGGATCAAGACGGTTCAGAGCTGACGTGCAGCTCTGGGACGCGTTTAGGCCTGAGACCGTTCAGTCTGCCAGATTAATACCCATCCTTTCACAAACATTGAGCCAGAGCTGTGTTTTAAGGGCTTGTGTGATATTCCTTGGTGTTGGCCAGGCCTAAGACTAACAGCTGCATGCTGGATGTTGTATTTTTTTAATTGACAATAGTGAATACATGATTATTATAATCAAGCCGGCAGAACAGAATAGCATCCATTTTGTTCTGTTTCTACAGGTTTCCCTTTATGTGGGAAAGTAACACAGTATGTAATTGTTAACATTTACTGCCAAGTCCATAGGTTTCCAGCATTTTTAAATGATTTTTTTAGATTTTCTTTTTCTCTTTCTAATTTCTGCATAAAACTTGAGGGTTATTTTGGTCCAAATCCTAGTTTTGTTTTATGGAAACACAGAATCAGTGGCTCTAAGGGTCTGTGGTCCTGTGCTGATGGTGAATATAAAGTTGTGTTTTACCACCATAGATGTTAACATACAGTTGTTTTCAAAAACGTACACCCCTGTTAAAATAGCACTTAATCATAAAAAAAAAAAAATTGTTCTACAAGTAAAGGGACAATTACCAAGTAAAATTGATAAGTAGAGAAGTAGCAAGTTATTTTCTACTAAAGGAAAAATGTAGGCCCAGAACTTTGTTGAACATGTCAATGTCTGAACTGCACACCATGTTTTGTGATGCAATTCCAGCAGGTATGTTTGACACAAAAGAACACTGTGATCACAGTTAAGCATGGTGATGGCATCATCATCATCTGGGGTTACTTCAGATGATCTGGATTAGAGTTTTTTTTGTTTATTTGTTTTTCAAAGGTGGATGAAATGACAATTATTTCCAAGTTCTTTTGAGTTCAGATCCAAAAATGTTGGGTGTCTGCTTCAAGCTGAAAATAAAGAGAGATTTAGTTTTTTAGGATGAAAGTGAGCCCAAGCATGCATCCCGATGCACATAAAAAGACTTCACAGGTGGACAAAAAGGTTTTAAAATGGCCTAATAAAAGGTTGAGCCTGAATCTGAGAGCTCTCCTGAACAGGGGTTTGGCAAACTGATGGGTTTGAAGAATTTTAGGTAGTTCACTTAAATATAAAGTGAAGCTGTGGGATCCTCTTAGAGTCCTACTAAAGAGTTTTCTATTTTTTCGTTCGCAGATATTTGTGTTTCAGTTGAATTTCACAGGATAGATCTCACATTATTTGTGGAAAAAGCTGTGAACTTATGCATCATGGTGTAATGTCTTACATTTGAACAGCAGTGCAGACGCTGTGGAGAGCCACTGTAGATGTAAACATACTGTGAGTGATCAAGAAAAGTGTTGTACCACAACACAAGTCAAAAGCTGTTGCTTGTTTTTATTTTTAGTAAATAAATAATAATAAATAGCTTGGCTTATCTAGATATTGAGGTTTTTAGACTAAGTTGTGCATTTTCATGTGTATATTATGGATCAAAACCCCCACAGGCAATCATGATTGGAGATTGCCACGTGCTTAAATACATACATATTTAATCCATATGTTTTAAGTTTAAATATATGTAGATAAACTATAAAACATAGGTTTTGGAGGATTATGACTATAAATCATCCAAATTCTTTTATATTTTTGTTTTTTGAAATAATAAATATGGATTGCTTTCAGTGTATATTTATTTAATGCCCGCGTTTGAAGCCCGTTGTCACAATAATCCCGCCTGCAAGGCCGACACATGCATTGTTAGATTCACGTTCTAAACACTTACCAGAGCATGAAGGTAAGTGGTAGATAATTACTAACATAAGTGTTTTCCAGGATTGGATCTAAAAATACCATACGTGGTTTAAATGAAGACAGCAGATGTGATATACTTAACAAAATGAGTCCTTTTTGCTTTGATTTTATTTAATTTTTTTAAAAACCAGAAACATATTTTTCAGTCTCGAGATAAGTACACGAATGGTGTGACTTGATTTGGAGGTGCCAAGTGCTTTACGACTTGGCAGCTCATTTTGAGCCCATATGGGGAGTCGACAGCAGGGAGGCCGGTCCAATACTGATGCAGCCCATTAGAAAACGGTTTCAGCGCAACACTGTTAATAATTCATGGAGGGCTCGACAGAGAGCGGGTGTAAAGGTAACAGATTTGACTAAATATAGAGCTGGGGGCATTATTAATATCCGCTGCCAGGCCATGTTTTTAAAGCTGTACTGGGATCCAAGTATTAAAAAAACCATCATAACGGACCTACTAACGTTGATGGGTGCTGCACTGTTTAAATTATTCATCATCAATCATCTTGTGTAATTGCACAAGTTGACACAGTTTTAGGTGGTCATACAGTTTAGACTTTTTATTAAATTCTTGTCATAGTTGTCGTAGATTATTCTGATAATTTTCTGCTTTTTTTGGCAGCAGATTGAGAGTGGCACACTGGTTTTGTGTCTGCCGTGTCTTACAGGCCTGCTTGTGGGAACTCTGGACACTGTGTTGGACTCGACATCCAAAGTTGCTCCTTACCGCATATTGCACCACACACCAGACTCACAGGTCTACTGGTCCATAGCATGTGGTATGTTGCTGGCTTTTTAACCTGAATCAAGCATTTTGAGGATCTTGTCCACAGATTATTATACAAAAGACTGTGACGTTGTGGTGCTATTCAGCAAATTTCACAAAATATTATTAAATTTGAAAAAAATACTGTTAATTTATCAGCTAAGTTCATACAGATTTAAAAAGGTGATCAGTTGGAGTGGGCAATGTTTTGTTTTTATTTGCTTTCTTTCACTGTTCTTGGGGTCAGGGGTCACCAAAGAAGAAATTGATCAGCACTGGGATTGGCTGCAGCAGAACATCATGAGGACACTCTCTGTGTTTGACTCCACCGAAGACATCACCAGCTTCGTACAGGGGAAGATTAGAGTAAGAGGCTGTTAAAAACCTGAGAATTACATGTTTTCACAAGCATTTACTACACTTGGTAAGAGATGTAATCCTAAAAACTCAGCCAAATAAAGGCTATTGTCAAGTATTTAAATGAAACATTCATCTTAATTTTTTTTTTTTTTTAAATTTTGCTTTTCAGTCACAGTTTGTCATGTCTTTTGTGGGATTGTATGTGATAAACACACTCACTATGGTGTATAACTGAGAAATAGAAGGGAAGTGATACATGGCTCCAAAAATTTTAGATATATATGGTATTTATGGGAATAAGAATCTGAAAAGTGTGGTGCGCAGAGGAATACTTAGAGCCATATTTCACTTCAGTTACAACTACCAGTTTGGATTTTTTCCCAGTAAGTCGTAAATGTAGACCAGCTTTGCACATCTAGAAACAAAACATTTTGTCCGTTTTTCTTTTATTTAATTATGTGCTGGGTTTTGGACTTTCACATTCAATCCCAATAGGATGCATAGATTTTTATGGATGTAATGTGACAACATCTAAAGGTTCCATTGGTATTAATACTTCTGTAAGGCATCAATATTGTTTTTTTTCCAGGGCCTTATTGCTGAAGAAGGGAAGACCTCTCTGGTGCTGGAGGACGATCCAGAGAAATTCAGAGAAGCCCTTTTGAGGTTTGAGAAGTGGTTCGAGCTGCCGTCCCAGGAAAAGCTGGTCACATATTACTCATGCAGCTACTGGAAAGGCAAAGTCCCCTGCCAGGGCTGGCTCTACCTCAGCACAAACTTTCTGTGCTTCTACTCGTACCTTCTGGGAGCCGAGGGTAAGCGATGCCTGCGCTGTTACGTGTGCTTCATTTTGTCGAGAAGATGTTGTTTTAATGTCACTAAAAGTGCTGTAGCTGCTATCAGCTGCCACCTGGGGCTTTTATGGCTTTAAGGGAAAATAGTTGTTGGCTGTTTCCAAAATTGTGAAAGGGCTATTACAGCTGACTCACAGTGTAGAATTGAAAAGGGTAATGAGTAATGCTGAATTGTGGGTCACAGAGAAAAGTTTTAAAACATTTTTGTTATTTTTTTTAAAAAAGGGAAAAAAAAGCTATAAGTAGTTGTTTTGGGGAAACGTGAAGCAAATAATAAAATTTTAAGTTGCTTTTTAAACATAGAAATTTGAAGACATTTCTGAAGTTGGAAAAAAAGCATTTTCTGTCACTTAGTAAAACAGACCTAACAAATGACTGATGATGTGTTGTATTACACTAGATTTAAATTTCTCTCAGTAACTATCACACTGATTGCTTTTTTAAAATAAAGACTATAAATAATTCCCAACAAACTGGGGTTTTTTATTTCTTAGTTTTGATGACATCCTGCTTGCAGCTTATTAAAAACACCATATTTAACATTAGAATATGATATCGGACGAATAAAAACATTTCAATACAGAAATGTGGGCTTAATGAAAATGAAAAGATTACTTTACATGTAAATCTTCCAGTTGTGTGAATAATGGCTTGCATCACAAGCCTGAACACAGTTGAAAAAGTAAAGTTGTAAAAATGTTGACGCATTGCCTCCAAGATAATTGCTTTTAAATGGGTTTGTTGTGCTGACTCTGCAGTGAAACTGATCATCTCCTGGGACGAGATCTGGAGGCTGGAGAAAACATCGAATGTTATCCTGACTGAGAGCATCCATGTTTTGGCTCATGGGGAGGATCATTATTTCTCCATGCTGCTGCATCTAACTGAGACGTTTGTCATCATGGAACAGCTCGCCAACTACTCCATCAAGCGTCTGTTTGATAAAGAGGCTTTCCAGGGAGAGCCAGCTCTCTCCGACCCACTTCAGATTACCAAGAGGTACTGGTCTGTTTACAGCTACTCTGGAAAATGAAACCTGGGGAAAGAATAGGCTATTTTTTTTTATTGTGATGTTTTTCTTATGGTGTGGTTTCTGTTACTCGTTTTCCCACAGAGGCCTTGAAGCTCATGCAAAAAGTGAGCAATTCCGGGCCTTTTTCAGGCTTCCCAAAGAGGAAAACTTATTAGAAGTGCACGAGAGCTTCCTGTGGGTGCCATTCAGTCATTTTAATACGCTTGGCAAAATCTGCCTGTCCGAGAACTACCTTTGTTTTGCCAGTCAGGACGGAAGCCAATGTCACATCATCATTCCAATGCGAGAGGTAAAGCGGTATTGCTAAATCAGTAATGACCCAGCACTAAATCCCGTACCCTGGCTGACCGGTCGGCCCATATTGCCGTGTTGCAGGTCATTAATGTCGAGAAGCCCGATTCCGGCAGCCGGGCTTTGACGGTATGCGTGCGCGGCAAGAGAGCGTTGCGTTTCTCCGAGGTGCGGGACTACCAGCGACTTGCCAACACGATCCGCAGCAGATGTGGGATCAGTGCCAGCCCGCAGCACTTGGCTTCATCAGAGGTAAAAAGATTGCATGTTTTACTTGGGCTATTTTCATCTTGAAGTTTGTATCGCATTTTGACAGCAGACTGATGTACGGCGTGTCTTTACCGCTAAGGCCATACGAGGCGAATGCCAGTCCCTCATAAATCACTTTGAGGACAATCCGGAGGATGTGACTCTCATGGTGGGACAGAAAGACACCAGCAAGGCTGTGAACACCGAGGCCCTCATGACTGTTTTCCACCCTCAAGACGTTGAAAACCTCGATCCCAAAATGGTAAGCAGAAAAAAATACAAGTATAGCATTAACGGAATATTTTCTGTATTTAGCCGGTTTTTTTTGTGTGTTTTTTTTAAACGACGGAGAGTTTGAAGCCCGTCCGTCATTTTGACAGAAGTTTACATTTTTTTACATTTTCTGACCAATGTTTTTCATTGGATGTCTCAGTTTGGCTCGGATGAGAAAATCTTTGACATTAATTACACAGTCTGTAAACGGAAATAAGCCCAAAAGCAAAACCCTGCTATGGAACATTTAGATAAATATTAGTGGGTGTATCTGTTTAAATTTGAACTTGTATATCTAATTTTCACTCACTTTGACAAAATCACAGTAAATTCAAAGTTGTGAATTCAGCTTTTAGGTCTAAAATTAATCAAAGTTGTATGTTGCATAATAGGAAGAAAGAACACGTCAAATTCTTCACAGTCATCTATTCTCATAATGAGTGTTTTTGAGACTGGAGGTTTGAAAAATGAAGACTGATAAATTACGTGAATGAGAAGATTTACTGTGTTTTTCAGCTGAAAGAGAAGATGAAGGAGCAGTCTTGGAACATCCATTTCTCTGAATACGGACGTGGGACCAGTATGTTTTTCACCAAGAAGACACGAGACTTGATTGTCCGAGGCGTTCCCGAGTCTCTGAGGGGAGAGCTGTGGATGCTGTTTTCAGGTTTATATCTGTACATCAAATATCACTCCTGCATCCTGCAGGCAAACACTTTAAGTAGATTACATCTAAACCGTTTGAAAACACAGCCATGTTTGTGTTTGGGCTCACTGTGGGTTTGCAGGAGCTGTAAACGACATGGCCACTCACCCCGGCTACTACACTGAGCTGGTGGAGCAGTCTCTGGGCACCAGCACTTTGGCCACAGACGAGATCGAAAGAGACCTGCACCGCTCTCTCCCAGAACACCCGGCGTTTCAGAGCGACACGGGAATCTCAGCTCTGCGCAGAGTCCTCACTGCATACGCCTACAGAAACCCAAAAATCGGATACTGCCAGGTACTGGGGTTGCCTCCAACGATGCATTTTAATGTCTGAGGCGGATAAGTTGATCTTGTAATTTGTGGTGGGAATGAAGTTGATGAGACGGAAACATGCATGCGGTGCCAGGAGGGCAAACTTCAGTCTCCAGTTTGTAGAGACCAAGCAGTGGCGTATATCTTTTCATTAAAAATGATGTAAACCCACAGCTAGTTTATAAAGTTTTACAAAAACTTCATGCTTCAGTTTTAGAAAAAAAATCTTTTATAAAATAATGGCTGGGGAGAAAAAAGATTTCTGTTGCTTTTTGATCAGAATTGATCAATACATCCAATACGTTGATCAGGATTCAGTTTCAAATCTGTTTATTTATTCTTTAAGTTACAGATTTTAGTTGATTCTGTTTTCTCTCAGAGAACTATAAGATAAAAATATATAATATTTAAAACATCATGTGGAAGTTTTCTTTTGACTACATACCAAATTAAAGCAAAATTAACCAAACAAACAGAAAAGCTGAATGTTCATAAATAACTATGCATATCTGAAGCGCGTTTAACTGATTGATAACAAAATGTCTGGATATCTCTGTGAAATAAACCTTTGTTTTTGTCTCCTTTTAATATAAAATTGAGTGTTGAAAGGGACAGCATTTTGTATTATCCAGACACATAGTCCTGTTTTATAGTACACTCAAGTAAATATGTTTCATTCAGTTGTTATAAAAATGCTGTATATTTCAAACATGACTTTAAAGAAATTTGACTTTGCACCTTAATGCCTTGAAATTGGGCCTCTGTCTCTTTAAGAAGCTTCTTCTCTTTCTGACTTGAGCACGTCACCACAACGTTTTTCCATTAGGTTTTTTGGTAGCGTTTGATACTTTGTATGATATTTTGACTCCAGGTTTGATTTTGAGGGAATAACATTGTAACATGATATAGTTGACTTTTGCATAATACTACCCTCTTTTAAGTTATAGAAATTTAACAAACCTGTTGTCCCTGGTCTCTATTCCACCTATGTTACACAATCATAGTACTACAAACATCTTGTTGTCATGGAAACATTGCACACAGGTGGCTGATTCTGTGGAAAATGGAGATCAGATTCCTGAGTTGCTGCCAAGTCTTATTCTGCTGGTGATGCAGGTCAAAGGTCATTTTCTCTGACAGTGCTGAAACAGTGTGTTCCTCGCCCCGTGTAGGCCATGAACATTCTCACCTCTGTCCTGCTGCTGTACGCCAAGGAAGAGGAGGCGTTCTGGCTGCTGGTGGCTGTCTGTGAGAGGATGCTGCCGGACTATTTCAACCGACGAATTATTGGTGAAACTGCCAGCAGTGGATTTTGAAACTTTAATTTGCCGACTCTTATTGGTTCGCAGTCAAGACGTGCGACCGTTTTTTCCCTTTTCAGGCGCTCTGGTGGACCAGGCGGTGTTCGAGGACCTGATCAGAGAAAACCTCCCGCAGCTGGTGGAGCACATGACGGATCTGAGTTTCTTCTCGTCCGTGTCCCTGTCGTGGTTCCTCACGCTCTTCATCAGCGTCCTGCCCATCGAGAGCGCCGTCAACGTGGTCGACTGTTTCTTCTACGACGGCATAAAAGCCATCCTGCAGCTCGGCCTCGCCGTGCTGGATTACAACATGGAGGCCCTCATCGCCTGCAACGACGACGCAGAAGCGGTCACCATCCTCAACAGGTCCGAATGCATCCAAAAGCAAGGAAGATGACCGCATTTCAAGTGTAAATGCTCTAAACTATTTGTGATGGTTCTCCTTCAGGTTCTTCGATAGCGTGACTAACAAAGACAGTCCGTTGCCCCCAACGGTGCAGCAGGCTTCAGTGGGCAACAACGACAAAGCATCTCACGTCAGTGTGGATATCAGCGAGCTGATCCGAGAAGCCTATGAGGTATTTTATTTTAAAAAATGTCCCCGTTTCACTTTTAATCGGCAATGTCTGGTTTTTGCTTGATAAGTCCGACTTCTCCTTTGACAGAAATACGGACATTTGCGATCAGAGGAAGTTGAGAGTTCACGGAAGAGAAACAAGCTGTATGTGATCCAGACGCTGGAGGACACAACCAAGCAAAACGTGGTGAGTGAGCTCACAGTGGTGAATGTAATTAGATTTTTATTATTAAGCCTGACGCAAAAAGCAATTAATCGCATCATAAATTGAAACGAGCTCAATTTCCATTCTGATAATTGATATTTTTTACTAAGATATCATAATCCATTTTAGTTATGGTTTTGGTTGTAAGTGTGTTGTTTTTCAGTTTTATTTATTGTTTTTGATGTTTTATTTTGGATATTTAAAAGATCTTCCAGTGTTTTCTTTGTGTGTTTTTTTACAAATTAAAGTTTATTGGTCTCTCAAAGGGCAAATTTTCATTACTATGACATTATCAATATATTACTTGGAAACGGTATCAAAATATTACTAGGATAATTTATTGTCCTGTAAAATGTATCATGACAGGCCTATTTACCATGGCATTAATGATTAATTCATATTCGTTTCAGATCCGGGTTGTGTCCCAAGATGTCCGATTTACGACCTCGCAGCTTGACGAGCTTTACAATTTGTTCAAAGTGAGTCCATAACGTTACGCAGCACACTCTTTCCTTTAAAAAAACAACAACAACACATAAAATAGTGATCAGATCACGCTTCTTTTCAGAGGCAGCATTTCCTCAGCTGCTACTGGACGATGAAGAGTCCAGCTCTGCTCCACCATGACCCCAGCCTGGCGTATCTGGAGCAGTACCAGCTGGGATTCCAGCAGTTCAGCGAGCTCTTCTCCCTGCTGGAGCCCTGGGCCTTCTGCGCCTCCAAGAGCACGCTCTCCCTCTGGATCTTCCGCCTCATCGACGAGAACCAGGACGGCCTCATCAACTTTAAGGAGTTCTGCTACGCTCTCGGTACGTTTGCTGGGTTTCTCCGGTCATCCAGCGCGTCGTTTCTCCTCGCTACTGCTTGTACTATAAAGGATTTTATTTCCACAGATACCTTATACGGAGTATCTTTCACAAATAAGCTGAAGTTTCTCTTCAAGCTCCACCTGCCGCCAGGTTAGTGATGAACGACTTGACAGAAGTGGCCAATATTACAATTTGTCATATTTTGAACCTTTGAAGCAAACAACGCAAACACCCCACAAACCTTTACACATTTTATGTTTCAATCAATTAATCTATTTATTATTCTGATGATTAATTGCATTTTTTAAAAAATGGCACAGATGTTTAATTTTTACCACTTTTTTTATACAGTATTGGAAATACATTAAAATATACAAATAATTCAATTTATTTTTTAAATAAGAAAATAACACAAAATAATGCGCATTTGCTTTTTGTTGGAATATCACATAAAAGTTCAATAAAATCCGTTGAAGATTCAAGCAGCATGAATTTTTTCATAGCTGTATTTCTTTATTTACTGTGGTAACTGTTTCTTTAGCAGTTGAGACATTTTAATCTCAAGTCTGTAAAGTTATATCCCTGCAGTTTACAGACTGTTTTGTTTTGTGTTGTTTATTTTTGGTTTCCTATATTGCCACAGATGATTTTCCAACACGTTCATGTTACACCAGTCTTGAAGAACAAGTAAAAGCCGAAGTCAGACAGTTCTAATCCAGCTGTGGGTTTTCTACACGGCTGTAAAACACACGGCTTGTCATTTCAAAAGTCAGGATTTTTAGAGCGAGTGGTGCTCAGCCTCGGGCGAGACGCTGTCCTTGAATGTGTCGCTCTTATTTCCGTGATGTGTCACCGCCTTCTCGGAGGCTGGGGGTAAGAATAGCCCAAGCTGAATGAAGGAACTTGCCATGGCAAATATGGGTGTAAGGAGCCGTAAGGGCTTTTCTGCCGTGGGATGGTTCCTCTAAAAACAGGAGCGGCGCAGCGAAAGAGCTGCTCGGATCGCAACTGACAGCTTAGCAGCAGATGAGCCCTGAGTCACCATTGGTGCTCTGCCAGGCCAATAAACATCAAGCTGCACAGCGTGTGTCTCATGGAGAGGGCCGAGCGTTGCAGCACCAAGGACAGGTCACACCAGGGTGCTGCCAGTTACCTTATTTTGTTGGGATTCAGCCTAAATCAGCCACTGGAAGCTCTCTTTGTCATCCGCTTCCTCTTCCCAAGCAAAAGGTGCTGCTCCAGACACTTAATTGATCCAGGAAATTGAATCATGTGCTCTTTGAGCGGAGAATCTTTCAGCCCTAGTAAAAGGTGCAGCAGCTGGGTCCACTTATCAGTCACAAAGGGCAGCGAACGCTCAGTTACATCATCTTTGTTTTTTTGTTTGCAGCAGGGGGAATTTAATTTTTCATTCCTTTAAACGTCAAAGCGCAGCAGGAGTTATCAGTTTCCCTGCATTCCCATCCACAAAGTGTCGGATAGAAAAAGAAAAAAGTGGAGCACATTGGATTACACGGACAAAATTATGTAAATTGAATTGAGATTGACACAGGAGAAGGTCTCTGTGTCAGATTAAAGTGCGGACCTCAGGCGGTGCTGCTAATGCTGCACCAAGCCGTCAGGCAGATGAAATGATATTTGCTTGACTTGTCGGGATAATTGTTTAATCAATGCATGAAAGCAACATGCATGCTTTCACCCACATGTGGTCATGAGTGGGACTTTTAGTTCAGAGGTATTGAGATACAGATTCTTTCAAAAAATATTCAACCTTTTTTTGACCCCAATGTCAGTTTTTTTTTGTAGACAAAATGATGTGAAGAAGTTTTTCCCCACCTTTTGTGATTTTTTTGTTGTATGTTTGGCTCACATGCAAATGTTTCAGAGAAAAAAATCTAAACTTACAAATAAGTTGGTATGCCACACTTTTCAGTTTTTTACCCCCTACCTGGTGTCCTTAACAAACCCTGCTAACATTTCTGAAGTACTGTAAACAAAACTTTATATATTTTTTTTGTGCCTTTCAAGATGAAATTCACAAAGTCCATCAAGAAGCGGAATAAAACATACACCTAAGCAGACTGGACGTTTTACAAACTTTTACATTTTTTAAAGAATAATTTCATGCAATGAAAAAAAAAGAAAACTCAGCCCTTTTGTCAAATATAAGTTGATTTAAAATGCAGTAATCTTTTTTTTTTGTGCTATAGTAGATTTTTTTTTTCTAACATCTTTCTGCAACACATCAAATACGGTGAAATTTGCTAATAAATTTAAAACAATTTTTAAATAAATACAAATAATTCAATCATAGACTGTTTACCTATTTTCTAAGGGTCAGCATGTTTTAAACTTTTCTTATATTTTTACAAAACTAAATTGGATTCTGTCTTAATTTCTGTTTTCTGCCGTCTTCTGCCTGTGTGGATTCTGTGCTGCCTCTCTGTCCTTTCTGCTTTCAGTGCTCTCACAGACTCTCTCTTTAGCTTTCACAGGTAGTCCTTTGCACATAAAGGAACAAAGAGTCCAGCAATTTCTTCCAACAATTGAAGACTCCTCTCACTTGACCAGACTCGCTGGTTAGCCTCTACTCTTTTTCTTCTCCCTGAAAACTAAAATTTCTCCCCTTTTTTCTAACTCTCATACTTCAGTCTTGTCTGAAGGTTTTCCTCTGTACAGTTTTAACATGTCACCCATTTCTTTTTCAGCCTTTGATCTTCCCGAAGACGGTGTCATAAGAAAAAGTCCTGAAAGAGGTAGGGTTAGTTCTATATTTGCAGCTCTATTCTCAGGTTTCTTATGCAGACTGGAAAAGTCTGGGTTTTTATTTTCAAACAGTTGATGGAGAAAGAATGCTTCCTAACTCTGTTCCCTATTTCATAGTCTGAAAGTTGTGCTTCCATCCTTCCTTTTCTGTGTCCTTCCTTTATTTTCTTTCCTTTCTCCTTTTTTATATCTGAAGTAAAGTCTTTCTTTGATACATGTATCATTCCTCACGTCTTCCTTCCTACCGCTCATCTCTATGGACTTCCTTTTTTTTTCTTGTGTCCTTTCCTCCTTCTTTCCTCTATCCTTCCTTGCTTTCTCTTTCTGACTTCCTTCTTTCATTGTCATTATCTTTTCCTTATTTTATTCCTCCTTTTCTTTCTTCCACACTTGTGTATTTTTTTCTGCCTTGCGTCTCTTATTGTTTTTCCTCATGATTCATTTTTCTCTTTTCTTCTGCATGTCTTTTTACATCCTTTATTCTTTCTTTCATCCATTGTCTTCTTTCCTGCCTTCATTCCTTGTCTCCTCTGTCCCTTCCTTCTGTCGTTTACTTATAACTTTTCTTCTTTCCTTCTTGTCTCCTCCTTCCTGGCATCTTTCCTTTAATCTGCTTTCTTCCTTGTGCCTAATTTTCCTTGTTTCTTTTCTCCTTGGTGCTCTTTCCTTTCTTTAATTTCTTCCATATTCCCTTTCTTTGTTCCCTCCCTCCCTTTCTTCCTTCTGTCATTTTTTTCCATATGTGTGACACAAGTGATGCGTCGCCTTTACCTTACTGGTGTCCTTCCATACTCCTTTGTTGCTATTTCTTTATTTCCTTCCTTCTTTCCACATATCCTAATTTTCTTCCATGTGTTCTTCCTTCCTTGCTTTCTTTACCTTATTATTTTTCCTTCCTTTTTACCTTAGTGTAGCTTTTTTCCTTAGAGTTTCTGGTTTTGCAGGTACCACACTGAAAACCTCAGCAAGGTAGAAATACCTGCCATAAGTTTCTAGTGATCTGTTGCCTTTTATAACGACTCTGTAGGGCTGATTGCTCTTTATAAGTCTGGAAAAACAGGATATCTTTGACATTTTTCATGTCAAAGATATCCTGAAGACCGTTTGTGTTTTCATCTGATCCTCTTCTGCCTGTCAAACCAACAGGCAGGGGAAAGGTTGACCTTCAGGCCTACCTGAAACAATGGCAAAATGAAATACTTAAAAAGGAGGAAACAATCAAGGATCTACCAAGAATTAATCAGGTAATTCATCTAATCGTCTCTTTATTTACTTTAAGGAATTAGTCACCCCTATAGAATGATATCATCTTCATTTCCCACTTCAGGCTCAGTTCATCCAGTTCTCCAAAACCCTCTATAACATCTTCCACGGCCACCCGGAGGAGGAGTCCTTGTACCGGGCCGTAGCCCACGTGACCAGCCTCCTCCTGAGGATGGAGGAGGTTGGCCGGAGGCTGCAGGAGCCAAGCAGCCCGCCCGCCGAGGCCGCGCAGCCTGCCAGCACCGCCGCTTCTGTGGAGGCGTCTTCGACCCAAGAGGCTTCCTTGAAGGAGACCTCGGACGCCTCCAGCTCTCACAGCAGCCAGGAGGGGGCGGCGGAGCAGCTGGATCCAGATTGGTCGTTTTCCTTTGAGCAGGTGCTGGCCTCGCTGCTCAACGAGCCGGTCATCGTCGGCTTCTTTGAGCGGCACGTTCACATTCAGACGAAACTGGGACAAGCCAGGGTTGCGCAGCTCAAACTGAAGGCCAATAAGTAAAAAAGAAAAAAAAAAAAAAAAAAAAAGGGCGCATAAGGGAATCATTACTGTGTTTCTGACTCACGCTACAGGTTTCATTTCCTGTCTCCGGCCAGATTGGAATGTGGATTTTGACGCTAATGTGGGTTTAAAATTCTGCGTACGTTTCGCTGATTATCCAGAACGACGGGATCCGAAAGACACTACAAGAGCTTCACTGACCAACTCACCCGGTGTGTTTTTAATTTGAACCTAATCTCCTTATGCATTTCACCCCTATTCTCTCATGTAGCTGCACTTTCACAAGTCAGATTTGAGAAACTGAGTCAAACGTGATAAATACCTGACAAGTCTATAAAATCAATAGACTAGGAATCAGTTTCTGAATGTTTAAATGTATATCAGATTAGTATGCACTACTTAGAATGAAACAACAGTGTCTGATAGTTTGTCCTTTGACTTGTTAGATTTGCTCAGAACTTCAGCTTAATGTAAGAAACACCAGCTTAGTTAATAGAGGAGTAGAGCAGTAGTGGGTAGAGGACACATTGTGCTGCTGTTCCTGGAAGCCATAAACTGATCAGAGTTTATCTGACTGGAAATGACACATTTTGAGAGCAAAAAAAAAAAAAACTTGAGTGAAAAACATTTGCAATAACCAGGGCTGGATTTAGGATTATGGGGCAAGATTTTCTTTCCACATGCACGTTACAATAAATAGCTAGATATACATCAACTCCAGCTTTTATTTTATTTTTTTTTAATCTTTGTAACTATCTTCTATAAAAAGTTCCTCATAAGTATATTAAAAAATGTCTTTATCCACACAAAAATGTGCTGAAATGTTAAGATGCCTGTATGTGGACATAGAACTACACCAAAAAAACACAAAAAAAACAAGAACATATTTGTTTTAGACACATTTGGAGGTTTATAACAATAAATTAGAATATTACTTTATCTGTAAGTTCAAAAACTAAAAACTCCGACGTAGATTTATTAAACACAAAGCAATCAAGCAATATTTCTGTTCATGTAGATGAGTATTGTACACGGCTAATAAAAACCCCAAACTTTGCTTCACCTTATAGAAAATGTAATGAAAGAAATTTTGGTACAGAGGTTTATTGCCGTGGTCATGTTGTGATATATAGAGCCAACCAAAGAAGCTGCCTGTTCAGAGTACTACTTCTACACATAATGGTGGAAAGTTGAGTGGAAAGAAAAAATATTGTGGAAGAAGATGCAAAGATTGTAGAGCCAAGTCCATTAGACAGTTTGGGGGAAATTTAAAAGCTGTGTGCTAGGAGATTAAAAAGCCAACACAAACAGACGGATTAAAATGAGTTGGATTATTTAATCCACTCTTCCACCAGAAACATCAGAATGGTATATCAATTCTGTAATTCATGCAAAAGGAGCTCCAGTATGTAAACCAAAGTATTGTGTAAACCTGATTTTCTTTTATTTTCTTTTTCTTTTTTTCTGAGAAACAGGATTTGGGATTTTGTATTAGCTGTGAGCCATAATTCACAATAGATGAGATTTAAAATCATTTGGATAATCTTTACAGAAACCCCCCCAACTCTTTAGTGATATTGAAAAATTTCCATTTATTATATGCAAAATATCAAATCAAATTTAGACAGCAAAGCCGTGGGGCCCCCAGACTACTGCCCTGGTAAAGCCCTCGCTAAAGACTGGCCCTGGCAATAACATGCTGCAGAGGGCGCTGTTATGCCACACAACCCAGTCAGCTGTTTTGCTTCTTCAGCAGCAATCATGGTGAACATATCCTACACTGAACGACGTAACTCAGGCTCGTGTTCGACAGGCTTCGCTAGATCAACACATTTTTCATTAGTAGGTCAAATATTTGCCTGAAAACCAGGCGATGTCCAGATTAACCTGCTGTGCGCTGTCTGCAGACCTCATTGCAGGGGTGTCAAACTCCGGTCCTCAAGGGCCAGTGTCCCGCAACTTTTTTGAGGACTGGAGTTTGACACCTGTGACTCAATGTAACTTTCTCTCCGTCCGTCTTGGTTTCCTGTAACCGTCGACCCAATGAGCTCCAGGACTGTTGAACCTTTTGAAAGATATTTTTGCTTCATCGAATCTCAGGGTGACATTTGCGTAGACACATAAAGGGTTAAAAAGGTGATATTTTTCAACCTGAGACATAAAACAGTATATCTACAGAATTATATATTAACGTGTGTCGTCTGCAGCATTTACATATACAGCATGTTGTAGCATAGTTACAGGATTTGCAAGGCGTCTGCTTTCGCTGCTTGCTACAGGAAGCCAGATTTTTCAGTGTTTCTGCCTGTTTGTTTTTTTTGTGTGTGTGTGTGTGTGTCCTGTTTTTCGTCTTCATATTGCTTCTGTCTCAGTGGACAATTTGCACAGTTGTTAAAGATTTACAAGCTGTAGATGTGTTTGTATCTCGGTGGCAGGGGTCAGTGCAGCTTCAGCTGCAGCTTGTCGTCTCTTGGGGCCAAATCAACAGATTTATATGACGCTTTAGAGTCTCAGCTTTTCTCCGGAGTAAATAGTTTTTTGTCTGTTTTTATGTGCCTCTTAAATGAAGCTGAAATGTTGTGCTGGCTGCTTTTAATAATTATTTTGTCGTTGTTGACTGACCAGGACTGAAGGACCAACCCTTTTTGTGTTGTTGTATTAATTTTACTTTTACTGTTGAAGTTTACAAACTCATCTTAAACTCACCATTACTCTTTGGAGTAAAAAAGTAATAAATATGCCACTGTTTAGATGTGAAACGTGTAAGGAAATAGCAAAATACATTATTGATGTTGGATATGTTATCCCTTCCTAATTTAAAATCTAATAATAAATTATGGACCTCTCAAAAAGTCCTGAGTATCAGCAGGAGAGTTTAGTATCTGTTTATTATGACTGATGGGGAGGAAAAGGAAAAGCTACATTTGAGCATGATTTTACTTTATTTACCGTTTGCCTGCAGTCATGTTTTGCTTTTGACATCTTTGAATGCCACAATTATTATGAAATGCAAACAGGAACTAATTCTGGAGCAGGATGTGCATGAATTGAGTTTGAGCATGCGTTGGTCCGTTGCTTTCTCTTTATTCTTAAATCACAAGTACTTTGATTTCAAGAATCTATTTATTTGTCTTTGCAAATCTAAAGTATTCACATTAAGCATTCCTTTATGCAAAATATTTTTCAAACACCCATAAAAGTGTCCATCCTCTTTGCAGAGGAGGGGAAAGTCGATGCACGGCTCTGAAAACCTCTCGAGTGCTTATTTTGCGATACATGTGATGCTTGGATGTTTGTTTGATTTATATGGATTAGTTTGATTGGTGCCTAAATGTATGAGAATAAAGAGCAGTGATTTAATGAGTTGTCTTTTGTCTTAATAAATAAGATCTCTGTTGAAGAACATATAGACTCACTGAGAATAGATCTTAAGTTTTCACACACATTTGTCCAGAATCGAGTTTTCAGGATTCTCGGCCCATTAGGGCCATTTTAAACGGAAATATTTGTTGCTGTTGTTTTTTAAAGAAATGTATGGCAGGTATTTCTATAATGGGAAGATTTAAATGTGGAACCTCCAAAAACCTCTAACTGCAAGGAAGAAAAAAAGCTTTGTTTTGAGATTTGGCTGAATTTCATGCTTCTTATTGATCTTAACTTATGCACAGTTAAAAGGTAGAAAAATCAAATCTATAATGAAAGTGTCACAACTTCACTGTATCAAACAATTAAACGACAGGATTCATTCCAAGAACATTTTTGCTTCATGTTCTTCACAGCAGCATCAATGACACTTTCGAGTCACATGACTTGGACTCGAGTCATTAAAATCAAGACTTGAGACTTGACTTGAAGAAATGCTCTAAGACTCGGACTTGACTTTTCACACCATTGACTTGGGACTTGACTTGAAGCTCTTTACTTGAAAAGACTTGATATTTTACGCAAGTCAAAAGTTTAAAACGCATATTATTTAAAGTTTAAAACATATTTTTTATAAAGTGGCACCATTAATTCATTTCATTCATTCCGCATTAACAGGCTCTGTTTTTTTCACACTCCGTATGTATGTGTGCGTAAGCTGCAGCACAACCAATCAAATTAACAGGATTTAAAAGTGACGGGGAAAAAACGAGACGAAAAAACGCTGAAAGCGGATATGCTCCTGTGAGTAGTTTACTTTGGGTACATTAATCATGAAATATCCAACTAAAAACGGAGTGAAACCTGCAAAGACCAGGATCTCAGATGGAGAGACAAGAACTTCCAACTGTTCGGCATTTGAAGTTGCACAAAGAGGTAAGCGGTACTTTTCTTTTACTACGAGACAACTGACTAGCTAACGTGCTAACTAGTGTTAGCAACTCTGGGTTGCGTTGGTGAAACCGCTTATCTTTCACTTGTGTGCCATGTTTAGTCATAGCATACTGTATAAATCCGGTGATTCAAACGTATCCACATTATTTATGTGTGGTAATCTGCTTTCTGATCCGGACCAGAACTCAGGGAAGAGAGTTTCTCTCTGTCCCATCATAACGATGAAGAGGTTTTGTGCGAAATTCTGTTCCCCGTGTCGGGAGCGCGCATTGCAAATGGCGGACCTGACCATTTTCACGGCCCTTCTGATCGATTTCTCGGTAAAATCAACTCAATTAATCATGTCAAGCGTGTAACATTTAGTTTAATCGGCAGCTGTTGTTTACAAAATTGTAAAAATATTTAAATAAACAGGGTCTTTTTACGCTGTTTTGTGTTGTTTTAAACGCCAAGAGAATCGGTCTTTTTCCAACTTTTGTCACTTCCGCCTGACAGAAATAAAAGTCAGTCACCAGACAGTTTTCCAACATGTAGTGTGTATTTATAATTTCTCATTGCTGATATTAGAGGATGTTTGCTGGCTGATGGCAGGGCACAAGAATTAAGACTTCCTGAAAAGATGAGAGTGTAGACTTTCTGGTAAATCCTGTTCTAATGTAAAGTATGACAGATTACTGGATTAAGGAAATTTCTAGTATACTACATGCTATCACACATAACAATTTTTGAGAATTTGGAAACAGTTGCTTTTTATTTCCCAAAGTTATGCGGGGAGGAGAGGAGAGAATGGATATTTCAGCTGCCTGAAATAATCTGTTCCCCCGTCCATAAAATGGAAACAAATTAATTTACCTGCAAGTCTTTACCTGTGTTTATTCCTTTCATCATCAACAATAAATCATGTAAGTTTGAAAACATTTGCTCTTTAATTGACAAAGTTATGAGAGGGGAACCATATATTTTAGCTGCCTGAAATAATCTGTTCCCCATCTATAACATGGGAAAAAATTAACTTACCAACAAGTCTTTAATTCTGTTTATTCCTCTCATCAACAACAACAAATCCTGTGGATTTAATGATATCTTTAATCTTAATTTAATGTTAGATCTAAAATCGGGCATATTCAACGTTGTCTTGGCCGGATTATCACAGCCTGTGGGGTTTTTCCCTGACTGGGAGAGAGAACGCAGCCTGTTGAATGTGACAGGTAGCCAATCAGAAAGCGCGGTGGCGTAAGAACGGAGGGGAATCCCAAACAACTGACATCGTGCAGTAACTGTTTATTACTAAAGGTCATTATTATATATGTTTATTATACGTGGTTATGTTTATTCAGTTAAAAATGTTAACTACGAAAAAACATAACTCACCTCCAAATCATAGTGCAGCAAACAGAGCGGCTGCTCCCGCCGTCTTTTATCAAACGCCTTTTCTTTTTGTTTCGTCTGTTATCAAAATGAGACCACAAACTATCACTACTGTTTCTACATCGTCATCCGTGTTTGGTTATTCTAAATTCATGTATGGTATGTTGGGGGTTTTACTGGATTTTCTTCTGGAATTGGGATGTTCGTGAGTGGAATCGGTTCGGGTGTGGTGTGTTGCTCCTGCCGTGTGAACCGATCGAACCTGTTGTACTTTTATCGGCTCTGTGGTCACAGAGGTTTGGAAAATCGGCCGACAATCCTTAAATCGTGCCGTGTGAGCCAAATTTAAGACTCAAATTATCTACTCCTCTCATCTCGTCTCCGCCACTGCTGGTCGCTATGGTAACGTTTACATATCCCTTCAAAATAAAATACAGAGGCAACAAAGCTTGAGCTTGTTTTTCTGCAACGAGACGGTCCCTATTGGGAATAATGGGAGACAATGACACCCGAAGTGTTGCTTACTAGCTGGTCACCATATCTTGCATAGCGGGCTTGGAATGAGGGAATCACCTACTGGGATAAATCCATTCTAGTGTCTCTTCTCTGGGCCTTTTCCCCTTCGCAAAGAAACTTTCCAACGACATTTGATTTGTTTATTACTAATTTTGTTGCTTGTGGGCTCAAAGTTGTCGCGTAGGACGCAACCTCCAGACTCAAATAATACATGAAATGGAAATATTTAATTATTTCTTGCGTGGCCGGTACCAATTGGTCCACGGACCGGTACCGATCCGCTGCGGGGGTTTGGGGACTGCTGCTGTAAATAACAATGTTTTGGGACAGTCTCACTTAATTCACATCCATGACAGAATTTGAAGTAGAAAATCTCTGCTGACCAAAAATTACAAAGATATGTTTCACATGTAAAAGACAAAACAACTTGATGACTCCCAAAACATCTGGGTAAAAGTATTTAGTAAACTGATTAAGCACAATTGAAATCTTCTGAATAGTTGTACACCATTATATTTAACATATGTATAGAACATCAGAAGAAAATATATGCATGTTATTGGTAGCAAACCTTTTGTTGAGCTGGTACCCAGTGGTTGAGATGTGGTGTACACAGATGACCTCAACATGTCAGAATCTCTGAATGGCTTAAAAAATAATTAGGGTGATTATTTGCAGAAAACAAATTGTGAAAAAAGTCGCATTTTGCACATCTTCCCTCTTGCACTTTTGTTAATTTTAACCTTTAAAGCGGCATACAGTGTGATGCAAAAATATTGTTTCAGTTCACGGATCAATTTCATTCTGTCATTTCCTTCTTGTGTTTTCCCCTTTAGCCTTCTTAACTTTTGTTTCCTGATCACATTCTTCCCTCTACTCTTCCAGTAGAGTGGAAAATAACACGCTACAATGATGTAATGAAACAAGAATAGAAAGAATAGTATGAAAACCATGAGGAAGATGGAGAAAAATATAAGGTATCAGTCAGAAGAAAACACAACAAATAAACAAAACAAGTGTCATAAAGAAAACTAAAAATATTTCCTCCATTAATGCTCCATGAAATAATAAATGTCTCAAGCTATGTTTGAAATATAGTGGTAGCTTGAATTTGTTACTGTTCTAATTACAGTTTATCTGAACTGTTTTGGTGAATTTCTTGAATCATTTTCAACAATTACAAAGCAGAACATTTCCCAACAATTCATACCAACAATAAAAACAGAATGGAAAAGCCAGTTTCTTTCTTAAACATGAACATATCAGTGCCTCAAAATGACAAGTCCTTATTTCCTGTTGTTAACTATGGATGAAGCTTTGATGACAAGAATTGCAAATTGTGATTATGGGAGATCAGTGGCAAGAGACTGGGCAAGATTCACGTTTATGATTTTACTGTAACTTGTGATTCATAAAACAGAGCACAAAGGAAAAAAAAAACTAAAGTATCAATAGGAACACAAGACAATCTCCTTAAGGAAACATGAAGAGATTACAGTGCAGTCTTTCTTTACTTTCCACCTCCTTCAGCATCTGTTTGTGGGTCGCAGACCATTCTCTGATGATGCTGGACTGATGGAAACAGGCTGATGTCCTCATCTTCTTCTGCCTCTTCCTCTGTTTTCCCTCCTAACTCCTCTGTCACAGCTCATTCCTCTTCTCTCTGCCTGTTGACTCCGTCCAAATCCTTGTTCTTCCATTGTCATAAATGTACCATGGTGTTATTTGGCTGTTGATTGTTCATGAGATGTACAATCAATCTATTTCAGAAAACTGGTTGATATAATGCTCCACACATTTACCTACATTGGAGAAACTTAGGACTCACCTGGGAGAAATGTAACATTTTAGGGCAGATTTTTAAAAAAAAAAGTGTAATGGAAATTAATTAAAAATATGAATGACATTATGACAACTTGTTCAGGCATTTTGCATGTTAAGACTTGTCTGATGAACAGATGCTTAAATGTTGTGGAGGTCAAGACAATTCAACAAAGACCCGTAATACATTTTAATTAATACATTTTTATGTGCAGAGGGGACACAATGATTTGAAGATCAATCACACAGTTTTGAGAATTTTTATTAAGAGAATGAGGAAAAACGACGTTTTTCTATTTGACAGTGACGTAGACGTAGCTCTGCTTGCTCAAATTTTTTTGTTTCCTTTTTTTCTTCCAAAATAGGTAGGGTAACTCTATCACATTCAGAAGCAGAGATATTAAAGCTATTAGAAGCATGAAAATGATGAAGATTGTTTTCTCTGTGGGTCGGGACACATAGCAGAAGACTTTGGTAGGGCCATTGTTCACAGGTGTACATCGACTGAAGGCCAAGTCCGTATAGGTAGTACTGACCTACAAAGAAGGCTATTTCCAACAGAATCTTAGAAACTACATTGGCGACGTACATTTTCAGGACTGCACCTTTCAACTGCACTTTAGGCTTACTTTTTGAGTCATTAGGTTTACTTTTCGAGTCATTAGTATAAGATTGGTTGTCTTGATCTTTGTTGGCATTGATTGATTTCTTGTCAGTGCGGTTTTTTTGAAGTACAAACCCCAGATAAACGAGTGTTGGTGTGGAGACAAAGATGATTTGCATAATCCAGAAGCGAACATGAGAAACTGGGAAGGTCTTGTCGTAGCAAGCAAGTTGACAACCAGGTTGATTAGTGTCACATAAGAAATTGGACTGCTCATCATTCCACACTTCTTTAGTGGCTGTCATGAGGACGAAGATTCGGAAGACAAACAGCACCGAAATCCAGACTTTACCAACGCTGGTCGAATATTCTTGGGCACCCTCCAATAGCTGAGAGACCACACCAAAATCTCCTGATCCCATTGGAAATGTAGCTTTGTCTTAATCAGATCCACCACAGGAACCTATAATGAAAGAGGAAAATGCCTTTTAAATTTGGTGAACTGAGACTGCTTCCTCCAGGTTGGGTGTCCATGACCACCTTAAGTCATGATGGTGGACAGGAACGGGAGATGGGTAGGCATGTTGCAACTGAGCCAAACGGCACAGGTCCCATTGTACTTGATTTACATGGTTCACGAATTTGATCGGACACCTCGTTTTAAATGCATGTCCGACTGTATCGCTTTCTGGTGGAGCGATACAGTCCCCTATTGCGTGGAGAGATGGGATTGTAGAGAAGTTAAAAGCGGGTTTCATTACAAAAAACAATATTAGGCCGTGAACATTTTCTTAACCTGTGCCTTTAAAATGAAAATTTTATAACTCTGCTGTATAAAAACCAGTATACAGCCATGTACCTAAACTAACAGACAAAAAGAGCATTAATGACAGAGGCTTATGGTAACTTTGCTGCTGCTACGGAGAATTACAGTTCAGGTAGGAGAATATGTCGTCAGGACAGCTATTAGCAGGGGTGGAAATTAGCACCCGCCACTGGCCAAATGCGGGTAAAAGTATGAAGTGGCGTGTAAATTGGAGCAACGCACCCGCCGCTGTGAACAGAAAAAAAAACTACGTTCAGTTTGAACTCCTGTCCATGGGAGGACTGACCGTCTGGAGTCCAGACAGGTGCATTTACTGTCCATATCTGGCAGAACTACACTGTCATAATTTAACAAAAAAATTATATAAAACCTCATTTTTATCAACCGCGAAGCCCATTGGTTGATTTTATTGATGGACATTGGGCTTATCCAATGAAATCCCTCAATCCTCCTTGCCCCCCCCCCCACTCTAAGTTTATAAATAGCGCCATTTCAGCTAACTGGAGTCTGAGAAAATGAACGGATACGAGATAGGAGGGGTCAGAAAAACTACGACAACAGCTAAAAAGCGCATAAGACATTTAGAAAAATGTGTCATACTAACAGATATGTTAATTACCACACTAACTTTGACCGTTGGAGGAGATTCAGTAGTGGACAAGGAGAGGAAATTAGCGATTCAGGGGCTTTATTATCGTCAGAGGAGGATGATGAGAGAGACGTGACCAATGACAGATTGAGGAAGAGTTCAGATTAGTTGCTGTTGCCCGGTGAGAAGGAGTGAAAATGTTCATAAAGAAAAAAATTCATGCACACAGGAAGGCAGGTGTGTGTGAGGGACAATTTTCAATACCAGCCACAGTGGCTGGTAGAGAACATTTTAAATTTCCACCCCTGGCTATTAGTCATAAACTCCACAAATCGGGACTTCATGGAAGAGTGGGAAGAAAAAAGGTCAAATTTTCACGCTTTGGAGATGCTTTTTTTCCCAACACCGACACACGAGCAGTTCAGAGTTGATGGAATAATAGATGGAGCTTAACACAGCGTGTCTTTAAAAAACAGCTAAAAGGGCTAAGATACTAAAACTGGAAAGGGGGTTCAGCTCCTAACAGGAGAACAATTTCAGACAAGCATGAGGCAGGAGAAATGGGTCTTTAACTGGATGTCCCACATTCAGAAGCTGCTGGTCATCAAAAGCATTCATGCAAGTTTCAACTCCTGATCTCACATCTCTGCTCTATGTCCTTCCCTTTCTATTCACTGCAAATAAAGCCACCAATGTCACAACATCTTAGAAAAAGAGTTCTCAAAAAGTCACAGTGGTCATGTATGAGTGAGTACTGATCGCATTGTTTCTAATTAACTATGGAGAAAACCCTACCTTTTTTGTCCTAAAGTGGCCGAGCCTCCTCGTGTCTTCACTTTCTTGACTTAGCAACACAAAATCCAGTAAAGAACCTGTTTATTAACCTTCCGCCAGAGGGAGGTTACTTTGTCATCTGTGACACTTCCTCCTTAATCCGTCCTCTAGTTCTTAAGAATTATTACCTTCACTATGAAAGCAACCTGACAACTTAAATATTAGGTGGCTTGTCTCTGCTGTTCTAACACATTAAATGGACGATACGGTGTCTTGTAAATCATCATGAACTTTTTCATTTTTGTCATATTACGGCTACAAATGCCAAAAGTTATTACATAGCAGTGTTATAGTACTCGAGACCGGCCTTGGTCTCAAGACCATTTTTTGATGGTCTCAGTCTCGTTTCGGACTCGATCGCATTTGGTCTCATTCTTGTCTCGGTCTCGGGCGTTGAGGACTCGGGATTTTATTTCAAGACTGGTCAAAAATGCAGCTGTATGAATATCCCTGCTCTAAGTTGCTTTTTATATTGACAGCATGTTATATTTTATTTTTATTTTGTCTACAATTGCTACTCAGTGGTTGTGAGGGACCAGACTCAAACGAGGACAAAAAAATGTTCAAAGTAGCAAAAATTCAATTTAATTATTCCAAAATAGCAAACAAAACATAAAGATTTAATGCAAAAATAAGTCAAAGAATAAATAACAAATTTGGGCCCAATTTAACTGAGGTCAACTGAATTCTAACTGAACACAAACAAAACTGACCTGCCAACAAAGACAAAAGGCTGCTTAAATAGGGGTGGAGTAACCTAAATCTACCACATGAGGGAGGCACGACATAACAAAAGAACAAATAAATACAAAATTAACTAAAGCATTCTATGAAATAAATAAAGCAAAACTAACTCTTACTTAGCAGAATCAATAAGTGAATATCCATCCATCCATCCATTGTCTGTTCACCCTTGTCCCTAATGGGGTCGGGAGGGTTGCTGGTGCCCATCTCCAGCTACGTTCCGGGCGAGAGGCGGGGTACACCCTGGACAGGTCGCCAGCCTGTCGCAGGGCAACACAAAGACATACAGGACAAACAACCATTCACACACACACACACACACCTAGGGAGAATTTAGATAGACCAATTAACCTAACAGTCATGTTTTTGGACTGTGGGAGGAAGCCGGAGTACCCGGAGAGAACCCACGCATGCACAGGGAGAACATGCAAACTCCATGCAGAAAGACCCCGGCCGGGAATCGAACCCAGGACCTTCTTGCTGCAAGGCAACAGTACTACCAACTGCGCCACTGTGCAGCCTAAGTGAATATTTAAGTGACAAAATTAACTAATTAAAAACAACTTGAAACAAGTCTTCCCCCTTCAGTCTTTCAAAAACAAATGGTATGCTCCAGGTTTCCTCCTCCAGCTGGTTTGTCTCAGCAGCACCTCAAACAAAGAACAAGTGTAAATAAACCATTCAGACAGACATTAAATCAGTGTGAACCCATTAGAAAATATATGTCTAAATGAAATAACCAACTTAAACGTATAAACTGTACTGTAATATAAAGAAAAAATACTAACACGATGTGGTGGTGGGAGGAGCATCCACCACAGTGGTGTTGTTGTGTGTCTTGTCTCTATGCTGTAACTGCGAAATAATTTCCCTGCTGGGATGAATAAAGTAATTCAATTCTATTCTATTCTATCTATTCTATCACTAAACTTACAGCATACTGTCCAGTTTGTTTTTTAACATGTTTGTTTTCACTGGATGCAAAACGCACCGATTAAAATCCGAGCAATAATGTGACTTACTAATTATGTGTTTCTGTTACTCCCCCCTACCACAGTGCTGTGCAATGTGCAGTGCAAAAGCTCCGGTCAGAAGATATGTAAGCAAAACAATGTCTTATCCTTCAGGGAGGAAGACAAAAGGAAGAATAGAAAAAAGCCAAGATAAAGTTTGTTTTAATGTTTCTTGGTAATGTAAAAGATTTGTAAAGCTGCTAATAGAAAATTAGCTTGAACGGTCCAGTTCAACAGCCCAACATTTATGCTAGGGTCTTTGTGTTTGTGTGAAACTGAGTTTAAACTTTAAATGAGTTGATTCTCATTTTTGGCTCTGTATATTTTTGAGGTATTTGGCTTCAAAACGCCGTGTTTGATAACGTTTGATAACAATAATTAAAATTTCTCAATGTTTGACATTGTCTAGCAAAATGTTTTTACGTCAGGCTACATGGCTGCTACATCGATGAGCTGCTCTATGCTGTAGTTGGAGATTTGTTGTTTGCTGCTAAGCATAATCATTTTGTGGCTAAAATAAACATTATTTTTACATCAACTTCTAAGTTATGTGAAACTTCTGTTAAAATCATTTAAGTACCAATCAGTCCAGTACCAATCCACATCATCAGGGGAGAAAGACTCACCTGGTATAAATTAAAGTTTTAGCTATTAGAGTAACGCTTAAGAGAAATTTATTTAATCAAAAAATTTCATGAATGTGTGTAGGGCTGCACCGATTGCAGTTTTCTGGCCGATCCCTGGTTACCGATCTTTAAAAAGCCTGACCTGCCCATTTTGATTATGGTTGATATGAATTTATTTTGTCTAAAATGTTGCTAAATGTAGCAAGAAAGTCACTGAGTTGGTAACAGTGATATTGTTTACTGTAAACATTCAGACATGACCTGGTGGGTTGATCTGCCAGTCAAACCTTTCACTGCAGAGCAGAAGGGGACAGAAACTGATTTTTAAACCTTTGCTGACAAAGATAAGATTAGGGGACAAGATGGGCTTCACATGTAAGTATCAGCCAATCACAATCCCCCAAAATTAAGGAAATTGGTGCCCAGAAATCAACTGGTCGATAAATCAGTTGACCAATAAATGTAAGAGTAATGTTTACATTACTCGGGCAGTAATGTAAACAGCACTACCAGAGATGCAATAATTTTATGGCTATTGTGTGAATGATCTAATGATCGGACTGCTGATTGCAGCCAGTTCACAATGTTGGCAGATCTAGAGGGCCCCAAAACCACATTTCGGTTAGGGTCCCATGGAGGCTTGGGCCGGCCCTGGACTGGAGCCTCACTGACAGTGCTGATTTCTGACATGAATTATATGGGCAAATGCCCAGGGCACTATCTTTTTAGATAAGCAGAACAAAGAGTTTGTTCTGATTTTAATATTGGTTAAATTTATTTCAGCTCAGGCATGCTGTGGTGGCGTATGGGATAGCGCGACCCACATTTGGAGGCCTTGAGTCCTTGTCGCAGTTTCGATTCCCGGACCCAGCAACATTTGCCGCATGTCTTCCTCCCTCTCTTTCCCCTTTTCCTGTCAGCCTACTTTCATATAAGGGACACTAGAGCCCAAAAGACCCCCTGGAGGGGAGAAAAAAAAATTATTTCAGCACTAAGTATTTAATATCTAGGTGTTTTTATGGGAATGTTAATCTTTCAGATCAATTTGATAAGCAATTTTGATCATGTTTCACATTTTATTGTGTCATGTAGCGCGGGACGCTGGTCTTCGTCTTGACTCGGTCTCGGACCCTAAAGGTCTTGGTCTTGTCACTGTCTCGATACACTCTGGTCTTGGTCTTGTGTTGGTCTCCTTTTGGTCAGTGTGGTCTTCACTGTTACATAGTTTTCAACATTTTAATACATAAATGTTTAAGCACATTTATATTGAGGCACCTTTTATTGTGATACCCCTAAATAAATCTAAGTGACACCAACTCCCTTCAGAAGTTACCAAATATTTGTTAGAGATAGATCAGGCGAATAATACCGAATAGAATCTATGTAATGTATTTTAATATGTATTAAGTGACTGATCTTTGACTTCATTAAGTGTGCTCTACAGATCTAGTTAGAAATATTTTGGCTCAGCCAGAGATCTCATTAGTAAGAAATGCAGTACGGTAGGTAAAAGTTGACATACGGGTTTTTAATGAAGATGGAATTTGTTTTCCTTTTCATGCGATAGGTGAGACGTCCAGATGCACCTGCAGATCACAGAAGGCAGGCATCAGTAAAAGTTATTGTCAGCTACCGTTTTAAGCACATCCACAAACCTGCAGAAACAGGTCTGCACGTTTGTCTGCCATGACATGTTTCTAATAGAAGGACAAAAACAAACCTCTGTAGTTTAATTAAGAATTGTTCAGAGTGTATGAGAAGTTTTCAATTCATTCTATTTTACAATACATTTTCAGATTTTAATCAAATTTGTTATCTGTAAAAGTAAAATGATACTAAATTACTGTTTGATGCCTTTATAAACTGTAATATGTTAGTATTATTAGAAATTTTGAACATCCTTTCTTGACATCTGTTCAGCTGTCACTTAAAGGAATATATATACACTGCAGCTTCTTAATGTAACCTATGAAACAGTAAGGCCGTTGTGATTTTAAAAATGTTTTCATTTGTGATCAAAAATAGCCGCACGATTCTAATCTCCCTTCAGTGCCCCGTCTGGGCTTTCTCCCATTGAAGTGGATTTCTGCAGGAAATTTCAAACGGGATAATCAGTGAACAGGAGGAGAAGTTGTGAATGATGATATCGATTTTCTTTTAGACTTGAAGTCTGACTTTAGTTTTAGGAATGGCAGCAGAGGAAATGAATGAAGCTGTTAAGTCAGTGTTGGCCACCCTTAAAATTAACAGCTGCCTCGTTCAGCTCTGCACTTCTCTCTTAGCTGGGGATGGTTATTTATGGCAGGGAGATTCCCTGCACCGTAAGTTCGTAGTGACGAACAAGAGCATTAAATATATCATGTTAAGATTGGGTAACTCGTTTTCACCGAGCAGGAAATAATCGTTTCTCTATAGAAATGTTGCAGCATGAACTCACCATGCAAAAAATTACTTACTGATGATCACAACCATTAGTTTTACCTGTCAGGTTGTAGACATAATCTGCTAAATCTTAAATGTATGCGTTATTAAACAAAAAAGGGATGCAGTGACTTGCTACTAATTGACAACTGGATTAGAGTGCTCTGGAAATTTGGGAGATCTTGCATTCATATTAATGATAACTACAGTAAAGATCCTTCAGTTTCTAAAAAAGAAGAAAAAAGGTCTAACCAACCTGTCAGCGACAGTTATATGGGTGTCATAAAAATGGGGTTTGTATGAGATCAGCTAATACTTTAAAGTTCAGCTGACAACATTTTCCAGCGTTTAATGACATTACGGGAGAAGACACATAGCTCCACTATTCAATCTGTCGAGCGTTTTAAAGACAGCGTGACTTCTGGATGTCAGTTGTGGCTGATTTTTCTAATGAGCAGCACTTTAAAAATGTTATAATTTTCCTTATGCAGGAAAAGACACTTGGTCTCCTACCCCCATTTCAGCAACGATACTCCCTCAGTCTGCAGGGCCGCTATATATAGCCAACAGACAGGACTCCTTTGCAGTCCCGGCTCTCACCAGTGTATGAAGGGCATGTGATTGGGAATGTGTGCATTAACACTGATCTGTGTCTGTCAACAGAGCAGAACTGAACTGATCCTTTGAGCAATTTGTAAATTGTGAAAACCTAATTCAACAAATCCTCACAAATGTATTCTATAAAGGTCTTACAGTTTCTTTAATGTACTCATTGTACAAAGTCCTAAAAACTAATATTAATATTCAGCTCTGATCAGAGGTTTTCATACATGTATTGGAGGATTTAATTTTATGATATATAATATGATAATCTTTTTTGTAGATGCCATTAAACTGGCTTTTTATGAGCAAATGACACAGTGGAGACACATTGCCTATGACGTAGTCAGAACATCTGCTCCACATTTGCAATAACATCCTTCAAATGGCATTTGAATCAGAGTGTTGAAGTAGCGTACAATCAGAATAAAGACTTCACAGTTTTTTTGTTTTTAAAGACTACTTTACAAAAATCCATAAACTCCTTTGGCAATCATTTATTTTTCAAAGTATCATAGGCATAAGTCCAAAACAAATACAATAAAAAGGCCATCAGATAATATGAACTGCTAGTTCAGAGGTATGTGCTTTTGAAATTTAAAACATCTGCATGCAATGTTTTTGTAAATGGGTGTGATTTTAACAAGACTTTGATTTTAAAACAACAAAAAAAAGAAACATTTGATGCACCCAAAAAAAAAAAAAATCAGTGGTGCTATATTTGGCCAAAAGTATCTTTGGCATAAAAATACATTATTAATCAGAGCAGCTAGACAAAGTAGTGCTGCTGAAAAATCTTCTTAAATGTAATTAACCCTGCTGAAAGCATGCATACTGTATTTTGAAAAATTAATTCAAAGTGGGCAAAAGACACCAAAGTGCCCAGCCAATGGTGGGATAAACTTAGGGGGAAAGCATGGCTGTGGTCAGGATGAGAAAACCAACTTATCTACTTTGTTCCTATATTGTATTTGGAGACTTTTGAATCTTCTCTAGCAACTTTTTATTCAAGAAAGCAAATGCGGTACTCTGTGACATAAAGCTGTACCATTGTAAACAAACGGAGAATTCACTGCAGTAGTAACCTACCAAGGCAAAGTATTGCAGAACTAATCAAGTGTACACAAAAATTTGTCCCGAACCAAAAAGACAGCAACCATTTAAGCCAAAAAACCCCCCACAAAACACTATAAGCTATTAAAATTGTAAACAAACAGCACCATGGCTACTTAAAAATGTCTTAATTTTACATTAAAACTTGTCAGTATTGTAAACATATCAGGAAAATCTCCAACAATAATAATTCATACATTCATCATGCCATAACAGTGCAAATTAACCTGTTGAAAACAATATATAGATTCTACATGCATCTGAGGATTACTCAGTGATATAGTCAGTAGGTAATGCAGAAATGAAACATCTTAAAGAGATCCCTGAAGTTTACAATTACAACACGCAATTGTTAATATCATTGCCAATATTTCATGGATCAAAGTGGTAAATGCAATCAGTTACAAAATATCTTTTTCTTTCTGTCTACTTTGTCAAGATTTTTGACATTGCCTGTAAACTCCGAAACCTTCAAAATTCATCCCAATACTTCTGTTCCTAGATTCTGCCGCACTGAGTGGTTCAATCTAACCTCTCTGGAGCTAACAGATTTCTAAGATGCATCACATCCTGTGATGGATTTTTCCTGTAGTCCCTGAGGCTTGGGAGGAAACATGAAGTTCTCAGATCTTCAGGTCATCCAACCTGCCCTTGTTGTTGCTGTGCTTGCTGGACTGACTGTTTCTACGCTGGTTTTCCACAGGAGGATCAGTAACAGGACCGGATATTTTTGTCTTCTCTGCATCATCTCCGTCTGATCGGCCTTTTCTCTCTACAGCCATGTTGTCCCTGTTCTGCTTGTAGACTACTTTGCTGTTGTAGGGGCTGTAAGCAGAGTTTGGCTCTGCTATGCTGTACTTTGAGTTTGCAGGAAAGGGCTCCGTCACTGTAGAGTGACCTGTAAAGTAGGTGTAGTTTGGAACGAAAGGTATCACCCCCTCACCTAAGGCCTTGGGAGCTTCCCTTTCCATCTTTGACCTTCTGACGCGAAGACCCTGGTGGCATTTTTTGAAACCTAAATGGTACATTTCCACCAGATTTAGCAGCAGGGACAACGAAGCTACTGCCAGCATGAAAAGGATGAAGACTGTCTTCTCTGTAGGTCGAGAGATGTAGCAGTTCACCACATTAGGGCAGGGCCAGCGGTCACAGGTGTACATCGGCTTCAGCTCAAATCCATACAGGAAGTACTGAGCTACGATGAATGCCACTTCAAAGAGAGTCTTGAAGATAATGTTGAAGACATACGTCCGCAGAAGAGCACCATGCAGACGCACATGGCCTTGGTCGTCCTTAATGGAGGCCTTTGTGGGCTTATTGCTAATTAAGTCTTGTTGTTTTTCATTCTTTATGGCGAGGTCCTTGAGTTTCTCCTTCTCCTTTTCCTCCTTGCGGACCAGGTGAAGGATGTGACCCAGATAAATAAGAGTAGGCGTGGAGACGAAGATGATCTGCATCACCCAGAAGCGGGTGTGTGATATGGGGAAGGTCTTGTCGTAGCAGACGTTTTGGCAACCGGGCTGCTTGGTGTCACATGTAAAGCCGGATTGCTCATCTCCCCACACTTTCTCAGCAGCGGCTCCGAGCACCAGGATGCGGAAGATGAACAGCACCGTGAGCCAGACCTTGCCCACCACGGTTGAGTGAAACTGGGCACTCTCCAGTAGCTTCCCCAAGAAGTTCCAGTCTGCCATGGAGGCTCACGAATGATCAACAAAGCCTGGGAGAAAACCTGCAAGAATGAGGAAAATTCATTTACAATTAGTGCAAAACATATTGTCCAGTAAAAGACAAGAAACTTCTGACTGAAAAATAAATAAAATGAATTCTGAATTCAACTCAATTTTCAATAATTTGGGCCATTGTACGTGATTTCAGCTAGTATGAAACTAAAAACCTTTGTTTTACCAAGACTATAGCATTTTAAAGCAGACATTGTTTTTCAGTGAGACTGAATATTTTGTTCAAGCAATCTTGGTTCTAGCCGGTAACTGTACACTGTAAAAAAAAAGATAAAGAAAATAACGTCTCCAATTTATGGTAAAATACTGGCAGCTGTAGTTGACAGAATTTTACGTTTTTCTTTAAAGTGTACATAAACATAAACTCCACTCCCAAAGCTTTACATTCCGCTTGTCTTGCATAAATGTCTACGTTGCTAATTTGTTTATATCTTGACACACTTTGTGGAAACAGGTGGGGGCAGGACAGAGGTCAGGTGGCTTCAGAATGACCACAGAAAACTAACCTGTGTCCTAATACAAGGTACAACCGTTTATGCAAAAGTATCAGCTGCCAGACCAAAAACACTTAGACATGTTTCTTTTCTCAATCTGTGGAAATTTTGATTTTATCTGTGCTGATAAACTACTATGAATTGTCAAATGATCTTCTGTTTTCCTGAATACTCCTGCTTATCTTCTAAGCAATATAAAGAACACACATCTGAAATATTGATCAAATTAGTTTTGTAATTAGCAGATTCTTTATAATTAATATTCTCTACTATAATACGTCAGAAAAGGTATTGTATCTTTTGTATCTATTGTAAGGATACTGATGCTGATCTCTCATGAAGTTAACCTTTGTTTTTCTCGGTGTGGTATCCCTTAATGTCTAATAGGAACGTCCTGGACGAGCTAACTGTGTGAGACCTGAAGCGGTCTCGGTGAGACTGCTGGGCTTGCCGGGTATCTTGTGACAGCGTGTCCAACCAAACCACGCATGCTGTTTTAAAAATAGTTGCAGTTGTCATTTAAATATGAACATATCAAGAAACACATGGAGATTTGAGTATCTGTTCAAAATACAGACTATGTGGCAGAACTGTGGAATCGGTATTCACAAGTACCCAGCCACACTGTTTAACCTGGACTGCTGTCAGCTGGTAGTCATTGTAAATTTTGTGTTTTCAGAGATCATACAGGTGTTTGATAAAGTAGGACATGTTCCTATCTGTCTACTGGAAGGAAGACCTACCTGATAATGTTCATTTCCCTCAGTCTTCAGCTGAGTGGGACTCTTCACCTCACGGTGGGACGTTAGAGGAAACCGGAGCACAGAGGTGATCTTCTCCAAGATAGTTTTCACTGAGCAGTGTGTGGAACTGCCTGGTATTATTGCGACTTTCCCAAAGTGTTTGTTCAGAAGAGGAGCCACAGCTAAACCAGATGAAACGTTTCCAATTTGTTGAAAAGTCTGAGATTTTTCTTTTGAACTGAGAGGCAGCTGAAGAGTCCAGTGAGGATGCAGATAAGTTGACGTGTTGGTGAGCTCTAAATATAATTCACGGTGTGGGGAGTGGCTGCAATGCTAATCTTCTAGTGACATGAACCCCCACTGACTTTGTGGAGCAGCTTCAGGCTCAAGAACTTATCAAGAAATTCAGTCTGAGAATTTAGAAAGTAAATATTTTAATCGAGAAGAATTGCTTTTACAGTTATATTGCCTTACAATCGTATTATGATGTACATTTTTTCACAGTTTTGTCACGCTACAACCACAGGCTTTATTTTATTGTATCAGGAGAGCATAAATGTAATGTGCATGGACTATTCTGTAAAATATGGCCTGTATTTGTTTTCGGGTTCTTTTATTCTCATTCTTTTAATTAAAATCTGGGAGAACCACAAGGCTTTAGAAGCCACCTTATTAGCTGAGAGAGTCCATCTGCATTGAATTTATTCTCAGTATTAAATGCATGTTTTCAGTTAAGGGGTCAAGAATTTGGTAATCATCATAATGAAGATCAACATACCCACTGGATATGTCACAGATGGAGTTGTGGAGAGGTTTGCAGCAGAGTTGGGATTAAAACAGAACACACTAAACACATGAAAAACACACCAAAACTGAGGTTTTTGGCTTAGCTACATGCAAAGAAAACATTACGAATTCCCCATTAACACACACACACACACACACACACACACACACATAAAACATGGTCGTGGCAGCATCATGCTGTCAGGATTAAATAATGAAAGCATTTGCATAATTTAACTTAAGATTTATAGTTGTGCGATTCCATTTGATTGAACTATTGAATAACTTTTAATACAAAAATGGTTTCAGGATAATAAAAACTGTTGCTTGGCAGTAGTTGTAATTAGATTTTTTCTTCGTCTTGTCATTAGCTGTCAAAAAGTCAGATTAACTTTAACTGTAGCCAATTTAACAACTTTCAGCTGAAAGGGTCAGCTCCCAATAATGTATGTCATTACTGCAAAAGCTGATTAACTTTTATTACCTGTTTTTTTTAGTTCTTCTGCTTTATAGGGGAAATTTTTACTTCTACTTCTAGAATCCTCCTGCTTCAGTGTTTCTCATTAATACGGACCTAATAGATGGGGAGGTTTTGGCATGACCTCTCCCGACCCCACAGACCAGGGCATACAGAAAATTGATGGATGGGTGGATGGTTTTGGCATGTTCCATAAAAAGATAAGCGCCACCTTTCCAGACCCAGCTGTCCTCAGGGTCACTCATTGTGACACACACACTGACCCCCTTACATGGGGCGGCTATTGATAACCTCAGGACCCAGTGCTCAGCTAACTATGAGGACGACAGCAAACTGAGACGCTTGCTCACAGGTGGCAACATGGGATCTGTCTAAACTCGGTGAAGAAGTTGCTAAATGTGTTAAAGTTTCATTCAGGGTTTTCTCTTTTTTTTCTTTGTATCGATTTGGTGGCTGCTGAAAGGAGCACAGATCAGTTTTATCTTTGGGAAGACTGCTACCCTCTGGTTAAATTTGGTATTACAACTTTATTTAGGGAGCGAATACACTGACTCCGCTTATTTAAACTTAAAAAATCCAGATGAGAGCTACTTTAATTGCTCTATGAAGGTATTTAGGACTCTTGACATTTTTAGGATGATCCTGTTAGACAACTTGTTAAAAACCTGAGACTCAGGCAACGGTTCCCCATCCAGTGAGCCTAAACGTGCAGCTGAAGCTATTTAGATATTATAATGGCCCAGTCAAAGTCCAGAACTCAATCAAATGTAGAGTCAGTGGTTGAAAAGACTTAGTGATGTTCACAGATGCTACGATTTGTTACGAAACATAACAAATTGTGAAATCGACTTATTGACATTACATTGTAATTTATCTCAGTTGCGCACAACTTGGTCTATTCAACAAAATCTCAGTAAAATACATTTCTTTGAGGCTGCGAGAAGAAAAAAAATGTAAAAAAAGAAAAAAAAAGCTTCCGGCCAGTGTAATAACACAAGTACACACTTTGAATTTATTCTGTTGTGCATGGCCAGTGACAAAACCACTACAAAGAAAAAGAAGAAAAAAAAACCCATTACATTTGAATTCTGGGTTTAGCAGTCTGCAATAAACATCAGAGCAAAAATTTGCTATTCAAGTGTATTTCTTCTCATTATTCAATCAAATTTTATTTGTATAGCACATTTCAGCAGCAAGGCATTTCAAATTACCTTCTGCTTCCTTTATTCAGAAATGTGAACAGCATTGAAAGTCACTTTAGTGCAAACAATGGTTAAAGTAATTATTTTTCTTCAACACAAAAGGTGTAATTCTTAACATGTTATGTTCAAGTCATAGTCAGATATTTTCCCTATTAAAATTAATACAGATTCCAATAAATAATTTAATAAATAACATTAAATAACATTAATAATGATACCAACCATAATGCAGGCCCATCTTTGCAATACAACAGTTAATTATTATTATTATTTGTGACAGGATATCTTTGAACTCTTGAATTGCTGGCACAATAAATTGTCTAAATTTCCCTCTTTGAGCCTGAAACCAGATGTTTCTCATTAAACTATCCCTTTAATTCTCACCAGTTTTAAACTAAGTGTGCACTGGTTAGAATGAACGAAGTTTATGTTGTATCCAAGCTCCCATAGTTGAGTCTCCAGCACTGTGTAGATGCTTACCGCAGGCTTTCCCTACTAGGAATGCCACTTCTGCAATGTTGAGCAGGATACAAACCCCAGACACGGCCAGCATGAAGACGGTGAAGACCGTTTTCTCTGTGGGCCTCGATACAAAACAGTCCACCGTGTTGGGGCACGGGTACGAGTCACACTTCACCAACCGGATCATCTTGTAACCGGGATAAATCATGTAAAACAGAAACATAAAAATGACCTCAAAGACAATACGGAACAACAGGCTGATGACATAAGTCCACCACAGAGCCCCTGTGATTTTCATCTTCTGGGTCTTTATCTGCTCCAGGTCTTTGGGATTGGTTCGCCCTGACAGTTTGTAGAGCCTTTTGTCGACGTGCCGGCGGTGGGCCACGTGCATGGCCACCAGCAGGGCCGGGGTGGAAACCAGAATGAGCTGGAGGGCCCACAGGCGGATGTGGGAGATGGGGAAGAAGTGGTCATAGCAGACACTGTTGCAGCCAGGCTGCTGGGTGTTGCAAGTGAAGCCGGACTTCTCGTCCCCCCACACGGTCTCAGCCGCAACCACCAGGACCAGGATGCGGAAGATGAACAAGACAGAGAGCCAGATGCGGCCGATCCCAGTGGAGTGTCTGTTAACGCCGCTAACGACAGCATAAAAAGATGCCCAGTTCATTTTTGGTTCCGGGTCTGTAGCAATAAAAAAAAAAAAAAAAGAAAAAAGCATAGGAAAAGGTCAACAAATGAAAAACATTTGTGAAAAACAACTCAAAGATATTTATAAAATTTTTTAAAAAAAATACAAAAACCTCTTAAGCAGCATAGACACAAAAACAAGCAGTTAAAATGTAAACATTTGATGAAACCGCCAGCTTCTGATGATCCACATTCATAAAATCAGACCCAATTACAGAACCACAGGGACTTCAAATGCGCGTAGTTGGAGATGACTACTAAGAAACATTATTTTAACCATAACTCTGTGATCGGAACACACTGGAGAAGTACTAAAATCATGGAATAAAAGGCAAATAAATGTTTTCAGTAAAATTTTATGACATGTATTTTAAATAGGAAAAAAACAAAAAGTGAAAAGGCAACATTGGAATAAACATTAAAGCATCTCAGAGGAACAAAATATTTGTAGAAGAGTTAAATGCAGATAAAATATAAATGTTATTGTTCTTTTTCATTATGTGAAACTACAGTAAATGTCACACTGTAATGAAACTAACTTCTGTTCAGCACTTATTTCAAAATAAAAGTTATTTTGAAGTGTGGCTCTTTATTAATTTTATTTTACTCACGTTTGTAGATATAATGCTCAGTAAATAGCTAAACTGACATTTTTTTCCCCACGTAATTCCTACTTAAACAAATTTAAGGCCGATCCATGCTTCCCAACAACAGACAGCTTTGTACTTATACTCTGTGAAAACAAAAAATTAATGCAGCGAAGACATTTCATACTTCACAACAATCCAAGAGCAGACATCCCTGCAAGTCTTTACATGTCTCTCCTACAGCACCACACTACCTTCATATTTCTTCGTCTGGTTCTGCCCAGAATATGCGTCAAAAACAAGCAGCAAAAAGAGAATGATGTGATTTTGTTTTTGCACCAAGAGAGAAAAACATTATCTTTGTTCTTGCAGAGTACTAACAGAAAAAATTGATGAAGGTAAGACTGAGAAGTTCAAATGAATTTTGCTACAAATAGTTCTACCTTTCTAGTAAAAGTTAAAAAGTGTAATAGGACTTGTACGACATGAGGTTTGTGTGCTGGATAATTTGAGATTGGATGGAACAAGCTTTGACCAGTTTAGCGACTATGCTATTGCTAATACCTTTAACACTGAGGTAGTTGTGGATTTTAAGGTAAAAATGTTTGCATGTCTAATTTTTAGAAATATTTAAAAAGTATATATTTTTTTACTGGTTCGGTAATTCTATATCTTAGTCGCAAACTATTATTTGTTTCCTTTTTAATATGGCAGGATGATGCCAAAGGTTGTGCCAATGAAAATGTAACTAACTTAGAAAAACAAGTCCATTTAAAACAATTGTCAGAATTTAATAAATTTCACAAGATAATTTTTTACAATGAATTATTGCTTAAAATTAGCCTAATAAATGTATATAAATTGTTTGCATTGTCTGTAATTCAATTTAACCTTTTGTTTTATTGGTTAACAGTGCCTGAGTGGTGTCCAAAGTCAGTCTATACGGATCAGTGTTCTGCACGTTTTAGTCCAGTCCCTGGTGCAACACATCTACATCAAATGATAGTTAAGCAGCAAACCTCTGCAGAACATAATGACATGTCCAGGTGGTTGTGAGTGAGCCGTGTTGGAGGCACATCTGAAGCTGGCGGGACAGCGGCCCTTGAGAACCCGTTATATATGCTGACCTCAGGGTTGTGTAATTTAGTACCAATAGCGAAAGGTTTCTTGTTGTGTGCAATGTTACTATAATCAGCTAATTTAAAAAAATAGTTCAATAAAATTATTATTATTTTTTTTCCTTTTAATGACATTTACAAGTTGAAAATTTTAGGAGATACAATATTTTTAATAGAATTATAAACAATTATAGATTTTTCCACAAGCAAATCTGAAAATTATCCCAAAAAGGTGAGAGAAATACAGTTGAGATCCTATGAACGCTTACTGAATTAGATTTGTATTTGTAGCGTTCGCTGTTAGATAGCGTCCTCGTTATTGAGTCTGTCGACACCTCTTTTTTTATTACCTAAACAAAAATGGATTAAACCCTGAATTCCAGTGAAAAAGCAGAAAATATTTCCTTGTTTTACATCACAATTTCTATCTTCTATAATTGATCACTTAAAACATTGATATTTGCTGCATATTTAGGACCATTTTTAAATAATAGAAAAAGAAATATTAGAGATTTTCTAGATGACAATAGGGTTGTGTTTTAAATCAGACATTTGACAGGCGCTGTAAAGAAGACTGAATAAGTAAGTTTGCATAAAATCTTAAAATATGGTATGTTTCAAACTATTCTCCAATCCAGCGTTTCTATTTTAAGTTGTTCTGGGTTCTTTTAAAACTTTTTTACTTTGTTATAAATTAAAAAGATTGTTAAAATCCAGGTTTTAAAAGTGTTTTGACATCATGAATTTATTTTAATAAATATTCTGCGGTGGACTGGTGACCCTGCCTCTCACCTGATGATCGCTAGTCGCTAGAGATAGGCGCCAGTCCCCGTTTTGACCCTTCAAGGATAACAGTGCTAAGATGTCAGATGGATTAATGGAATAGGAATGTGCCATTAAAAAATAGACTCATAAACAAACATGCACCTTCATTTAAAAGTTACAACCTAAGTGTTAATCAGTATTGCACAGCAAAATTAACTTCAATCGATCACAAAGTTTTCTCTAAAAGAATTTCAGGATTTAAATGTATATAGTCTGCTCATCAGCCATCCATCATGAAATGCATCAAACCCCAGCCCAGGTATGGATGTCAGAGTTGTTACCAGGCTCCGCTGGAGGTGTCAGAGGCATAGGAGGCAGTGTGGAGAACAAAAGTTGACCTGCTGGTTTGGCATGGATGTGGATCCAGAGGAGGGAGGAAACCTCTCTGTCCCCCCTGTGAAGTTGGCCGCTCACTTAAGAGCAACACAGACGCCCGGCATCATGTGTCATGTGACACATGTTAACGAGACGTCATGATGCAGGGTGGGCACCTGTGCCCAGTGTAACAGCGTACCTTCGGTTACAACAACTGAAGCTTTAAGATCACTTATAAAGTTTGTTGAAAACTGAAAAGCCAAAAAGTTTAAAAAAAAAAAATCCTATTTGTCATACAAGTCTTGGTTGATGTTTTTACATAAAACGCATGAAACATATTTCAAAAACAGACTAGTTTTCATACAATTTCATTCGATTTCACTTTAAATCTATGTTATGTGACATGACAGAATACAATAAACCAGTTGAAAACACTGAATACCTCTCTACGAATTTGACAGCCATCTGTGAAGCACATAAAAAATTAGACGAGCTTACCGTCAGCTGCGGTTTTGAATCAAGTTCATCCAGAAACATTTGTGCAAACAGATTTCTTTTTTCAATCTGTGACCGTGAATACGAGTATCAGAGCACCATGACTTTGCATTGCTAATGATTTCGCTCACACTAGCCACTGCCCTGCACTGAGAAGGTCATATGCCTCTATTCAAGGATTTTGCATACAATGGCCCCATTTACGAGGACAAAACAAACGGCCTCAGAGTCCAGATGAAACGTTTTAATTTCTGCACAAGAATCTGAGTGGGGGACCGCTGTCTGTCCTCTTGTCCTCATTGTGCTGTGTTGGAGAGAGTACATGGAGGATGTTTTTTGACGCAATATGGAGTAAAAGATGAAAGGTCAAAAGTAGAACTGAGTCACGAAAGCAAAAGATAAGAAAACAGTGGCTCGTTATTCTTTTATCAGTATTTACATCCACATTGTTGCAGCCCACTAAGCATTTAATCTCTATTTCAACGAGTGGATAAAGGTGACCAGCAATAGAACAATGCTTCTGTTGAGTTATTATTGCTATAAAACTCTCTTTAAACTGTCAAATAACTTGGTGTGTCTGTGTTGTAATCCATATATATATATATATATATATATATATATATATATATATATATATAAAGAATCAAATTGAGATAAAGTATAAAAGCAACTTCAATAAAAACTTCACTCACATGCTTAAGGGCAGAACGCACTGATTTCCATCAATCTGGTGCAAATTGCACAGCATTGATGGGCATGTAAATAATAAAAAAATTTAGGGAACTTACACTGATAGGACACTAGGAGGCACAGTTGATGGCATTACAAGCAAAGCAGTGATGATGTCAGGCAGTTATACAAAACTAAGTGAAAACAGCGACTGAGGGTAGCCGACACATATTAAAGTAATTAGATAGCATTCTCAAAACTTGACAAGTGACTTTTTCGCAGAACTGGTTTGTCTAGTCTGCATAAACATGGGACGCTACCTAAGTTTCCTCTGGCTTTCATAATCAATCAACCAAGCTGACCATATCCACACAAATGAGCTTCCATTCACAACAGAAGAAAGTTCAAAAAGGTCATAGTCATTGATGTTCAGTTTTGTCATATTTCCAAGTATTGGTGCTACTCAGGGAACAATCCTTGGCTGAAGCTCTGGTGTACTTCACAGTACTTCACCGTTATTGTCAAACAGTGATGTTGTAGGTGATCTTTGCCTTAATTCTCCTGGTCAGCTGGTTACACAAATCTCATCATACTCTTGAACCAAGAGACCAGCTATCCCTGGCACAACTTAGGCTTTATGGGCTGTGGCAACCTCAGTAGCAGGTGCGGGTTAATTTGAATCCTCTTTACCTTTTTGGTCCTTTTCAAAAATATCCGAGATTATGAGAAGGCATCTAAATGCTGTCTGGACAGGATGTCATGTTGCACAACTGTTTGACCAATTGGTAAGGGAGGACAACCACGCACATTTTCAAGAAGCCTTTTAGAAGTTTGTGTTTACCTTAGATAGAATGACCACACGAAGGGGGGATTATCATTTTTCATACCAAGAAGTATTGCACCCCATTACATCTGCACCTGCCTTGTGATAACAGGTACTGAACACTTCACAACATCTCAGTTAAATGTCTCGTACGTAGGATTAATTTCATTCAGGCATGGTTTTAAGCACACAAACCTTGGTTCAGCATCTGTAAGAGAGGCCATGTTGTGATGGCAATTCAGTTAATGTCTTCAAGACACACACCAGCAGTAGACCTGGCATTATAGTGTTGAAGGCCATAACCCTCCCTAAGACATCACCCTAGAAATGTCTGTCAACCAAGGCAGGAGTCTACAGACTGGATGCTGAATTTTGAGCTCCTCCTATTGAACTCAACCCACATTTTTTCTCCCCAACTGAGCGTGGGTGAATTCCTCTTTGACCGTAACTCTGCTCTGTTTGATCTCCAGGGCCAATTATAAAAGCTGCCAGCTACTAATACTGTATGACTTAGTTCTGCTTCAAGACACTGCATGTTTTATAGGTCTGAGGGGCGCCACACATTACTGAAATGGGTCCACTAGTTTGCCAACACTGCCAACATGGTTTTCCGTTTCATCTTATAGCCTGGCCACATAACCTTTCAACAAGTTCAGTTTCATTTTTATTACTCTTTCTGGACATATTTAACATTTTTAGTCAGAGTGTAATTTCTCTTCAGTAGCTCATCTTTACTCTAAAGATAAGGTAACTTCCACGCGGTACCCAGTTTATCATGTTTGATGTCCACTGGTCCAAGGTGCAAATTGGGATATGCAACAAGCCAATTTAGTTCAGTTAGCTGTAAAAGAAACCGTACAGAAATATTCTTATCTAATAACACTCTTTAGCTCTTGTTTTCATACATGAGGTTTTAATGAAGTGTCAAGCCTAACTCTTCAAATTGTTGAAAAATAAATCTATTTTTAATTTACTGACTATAATAGGTTTCTGATCACACAAATTACGAGCCTTGTACATGTTCATAGGATGTTTGCCAATATACATGTCATGAAGACCTGGGTTTTAAATAAATCAGCTAAAGCCTATGTGTTTGAGTATTGTCTAGATTTAGTTCAGCCTGAAGAATGACATCTGGAGTTCATAAACAGTTACTACAGTTACCAAAGCATACTGTAAATCAAAAATACCATACTTAACTAACTAAAACCTAAAAACAAAAAATCAAAAGTAGTCAAACATTTGTCAGGGTTTAGGACCTGTATTTTCTGTGAAATCTTCTTTCATTTGTATATGTGGGAAGGTAAAACAAATGTATTTAAAAAAAAAAAAGTTTTATTGCACATGTGTTTTAAATAAAAAATCAAAATAAAGACAAGGTTTTAAAAGTAGCGTGTAGTTATACCTTTGTAACATTACTAGTGCATGTGTCCTTGACCAACTCAATTTAAATTCCTGATCAATACCAGCATCATCCCTCATCTCATTACCCAGTTAATGACAAAAAGTAACAGCAAACACCGTAAAATAGATTATTGCTATGGAGAACTAGTCACTCCAAGATGCAACTCTTGACTCCAATTTTAGAAAAATCAGCTTTAAAGACTCGTTTTTACCCCCCTCACCATCCATCAAATTGTGCATGGTGGCAAAAATAAGACTTCATTTCCAGTAAATATTGCTGTCATTGTATGAAGTCATTTCCTGACTTACTGTGATCAACTTGAATGATGGGTTCTTTTGTCTGAGAGAAAATAGACTTCCTTCCTTTGTTTTCACACACACCAGCATTAAAGTCAGTCAGTGATAATCACTTACAAGGCAGTTTGAGTAAAAGTAAAATATGCTCCAGTAACATTTATTTTATAAGAAATGTTATACGTGGAATCTTAAATTTAGCTAAATAAAATAATTTGTTGTTGCTGGATTTTCTTCCTCTCTGCACAAATCCATTTAAACCAAATTTCACATTTTAAGGCAGCTTTAAAAGTTAGTTTTTACCCCATAAAAACTAGTCTGCAATATCCTTTAATGCAGTTGCAGATTATGCATGTTTACAGATGTGCCATTAAGTGCACAGGTATGGAGTGTGTTACATATGGATGTTTCTATTATGCTAGGTTGCTTTTGTGGAGTGCTGTAAAGGTTAACTAAGTGTGAGGCAAGCTATGTTCTGAATCTTGCTTCTTCTTGAAACAGTAACACACCCATTACCATTACACTGTTCCCGTGATTTGTTGAGACGTCCACTGTGTCTGCGTGGGAAAAATATTGCAAGCTGAACTGAAAGCAGTTCTACGATTGCTGTCTAAACAGCAACGGGTGAAAACTTGATGACTTCTGAAAGTCATGCTTGCTTCATTTCTGCAGAAAAAATCCCATACAAATGTGGAAGTAATCAGTTTATTTTGATTTATTAGCATGAATGCTGTAGGCTTTCACACTCTTGAGTTCCTCCACTTTTCTTTATACACTTTGACACTTAACTACTTCTGCATACTTTGTGCTATTTTCAACATTTACCCTACGCTGCTCATTCAGGACATTACTGCTATGTCTTTTGGTATTGGTATCTTCTACAGTTTATGAAATATTCAGCTTTCTGTGATCATCTTGGGCTCCATTGAACCTGATGGAACATCTCATAATTTCTGAGAAATTCTTATAAAATCTTTGCACAATTTCACAGCAAACTACAAATCGACCACAATTTACACTGGTGTGACCAATCACAATAACTCTTGCCAGGTGAGACATCACCACATCCACAGGATGGACAGAAAATGTAAAGCTGCTAGTCTGTGCTGTTTAAGCTGAGATTTTACATTACTAAACTAATAATTTGTGTTTGTGGGATAGTATTTATTTTGTAAATAGTATTTACTTTAGTTCTTCAAATAAAGTTTTAATGATGAAAAAACAAATCTGCACACACTTCTCACTCTATTAAGCAGGATAATGTGAGGCAAACACCTTATCGACATTATGAGTAGAAATAACATGAAGTCCGTAGCAATTAGTTTTGATTTCAATAAAGCCCTTGATTCCATGCTATATTTACATCTGGTTGTACAACATATGTACAACGTACAAGCATTTTCACACTGCCTGGTGTATTTTATTGTATGTCAATTTGCTAGTGGTAGTCTACATGATATCATAAGTATTTCAGCTAGATTCAACTTTTTAGTTAATTTTACCTTAAAACTGTTGTGACCTTACAGTATAAGTTTGAAATCAGTGTTGTGCAGCAATTTCTAACCATCTTTGGGTGGGAATTTTGTATTGTATTGTAGTTTTCACTCCTCTTCTAGTTTTTCTTTATGCATCTGCCCATTTTTTAAATTTCTGCATCTGACTTCAAATTCTTCTGCATTCATACTGCATTTCAGGAAATGCATTTTTTTCTATTTCTATTTAATTTGTTCCTCCCCCCACCCCCTTTTTTTAACAGGATGTATAGATATTGTCTTTGTTGAAACTGATTTTTTTATGTATGTTGGTGCCCCAAAAATTAATGAAACTTATTCTATTCTATTCTCTGACCTTACAGTATAGGTTTATGAACATGTTGGAAAATAACATTAGCATTTTATAACCTTTTGTTAATCATTTGAGATACATTTATGTGCTATTTTATTTCTTGTATTTCTGTTATGTAAAATACGAATACTATTAGGTAAAAATAAGGTGTGCAATATTTATTTTCTTTTAATATGGAAAAATACCTTAAACTGTAATTTTCTCCTTTGCTAGCATTACTATTAGATTTCCATAATATGTGGAGGGAGCCATGTATGTACAGCTCCCTCCACATACATGGGATTCTGTGTGAAGATGTGTACAAAATCCATAAAACAAAGGGCTACCAATGAGAGTTGATGTTTTTGACATTTTGACATTAATCTGACTAGATAAGACCACAGTTGTACTTGTGTCATATTGGAAACCCATAATGGTGAAACAAATGAGGATGTATGGAAGCCCATTTCTGCCACTGTGATAAAAAACAAATAAACAAATAACTTGTATTTCATAATTATGACTTAGGTTATAATTAATATTTCATTTTTTTACTATGAAATATCTATCTATCTATCTATCTATCTATCTATCTATCTATCTATCTATCTATCTATCTATCTATCTATCTATCTATCTATCTATCTATCTATCTATCTATCTATCTATCTATCTATCTCATTATTTTCTCTTATAGAAGCAGTTCCCCTTTAAGAACCTCCTGGGTGTGGAAAATGGGAAGTTTTTTTGTGCGACTGTAGCCAACTGGTTTCGTTCCATTGCGTTTTTTGTGACGTCCTCGGCGTAAAACGGGTGATTACATTTCTTTAAAATCCGCTGTTCACTTAAAAAACACACACAACCCATTCACAGTGAGTGGTTTTAAGAGATGGTTTCTGGCGTTAAATACGACGAACTTGTTTAAACCACAGGGAGTGACAGACGGCGGCTTTGTGAGAGGGGGAAATATCTCGGAATGGAACGCGGCCAAAGGAGATTTAGCCGCTCTTCTCATCACGATACTACAACAAGGAAAAAGTGGCAAAGCGGACCAGGATATAATTGAACCGAAGCGTAAACAACGCGTCCATCAAGGGGCAACGGGGTCAGCGAGGCTTAACCGGCTGCGTTCACCGCTCCGTTCCCTCCGCAGCTCCCCAGCGGCAGCCGCAGGCTCCCCCGGACACCATGGTTTGCGCTCCTGTGAGCAGCAGGGAGTTTGTAGTCGCTTCGGCTGAACTGAAATGAGCAGTGTTCCATAGAAAAGCGGAGGCAGCGTGTCTCCACAACAATTCCCAGCGTCTATTGTGTGAAAGCAGCTCGTCTCGAAGATGGGGCACCCTCCTCTGGAGTTCAGTGACTGCTACAAGGACAGTCCAGACTTCAGAGAGACCCTCAAGTGTTATGAATTGGAGCTGGACAGGACGAGCAAATTTCTCAAAGAGTTGATCAAAGATGGGAACAGTGTCATCACCGCAATCAAGGGTGAGCATGTGTTTATTTTTACTCTCAAATCTATTTTACCTGCAATAAGAAAGCAATAAGGATCTGCTGCATCATCAGGCCTTAATGGGGGCCTGCAGGGTTAATGGGAGTGAGTGGGAGAGGCACATTCAGGGAGGTGCTACTCGCTCCTTTTGAAAGGTCATGCTTCGGATGCAGATGTGCACGATGACCAAACTGAAAACATCTGTCTCCCTCTCTGAAAGTTTTCCACTCTGCGTGCTTGGTGCTTGTGTGGGTTCAGTCCCACTGCTGGAATACGGTGGACCAGAGCCAGAACCAGCACACACACCAACTGTAGATATGTGCTTATGGGTCTCCGTGGCACCCACAAGGCGGACACTGTACGTCCAGTAAGAAATCCTGAATGACCAGCTTATCACCTCGACAACAGAAGCTGTCAGTGTTGTTGCTGTGGAAGTGTTGGCAGTCCAGATAATGGTCACTGAGCAGAGGTAAAATTGCTCCAAATAATCCCAAATCAGGATTGTTTACTGGACTTCAAATGCTTTGAAATATGCAAGTTATGCTTGGCCCGAGACGGTGAACGTTTTGCTGAAAGGCTGATTTATGATATATCACCATCCAAGCTTCTGAAGTGTTGCCATGCAGAGTTGATCAGCAGGCTCTCTGAGTGAAAGGGGAGCATTAATCAGAGTATCAACTAAGAGGTGCAATGGTGGTAAGTCTGAAATAGCTGCAGAGACCCCAGCTGAGATGGTGGAATATTAAACAGGATTGCTGTCGAAAATATTAATCATTCACTTCACATTTCTGGGAGAATGGCAGGAAGAAAAACATCAGAAGTCCAGTTTAAAATTCCCCACAAGCAATGAAGAAAGAAAAGAAAATAAATCCTAGAAGGCGTTCTGATGACAAGAAGAACTCATGCATCAGGTTAAAACATGGTGGTGACAGCATCATGCTGTAGTGGATGCTTTTCGTCAAAGACACACTTCATGAAATATGACTGAGCGAAACAAGAACAAAAAACAAGCTTCAACTGTGAAAAACTGGTAGACACAAACTCAAAATGCTTTGAGTTTGCATTGTCTGACGTTAGCTGGTTGAACTTTTCAGGTTTGTTTTGAACACATTTTCCTTCACAATTTGTGTTGGGTTGATCACACAGAAGCCCCATAAAATACTTTTAAAATGTGTGGTTGCAGCTCGAGGCGATGTGGAAGGAGTTTGAAAGTTCAAGGGGCATAAATACTTTAGGATTGTTTATGTTAATTAATTGAGGAATTTTACTTTCTGGTCGTTGGGAAATAAATCTCGTTTTTTAACAGGCTATTCCTTGGCAGTGCAGAAGTTTTCCCAGACTCTCAGTGCATTCCAGTTCGACTTTATTGGCGACTCCCTGACGGATGATGAGATTAACATTGGTAAGATGTTAATATTGATCTTCATATAAAGCTTACAAAGGAAAGTTCTTTAAAAGAAAGTTTCTTTAGTAGGTTAATAAGTTAGTCTAATTAGTTTTAAAATAATTTTTACTTCTTATTATTGTTTTAAAATTCAACTTATTCCCTTCACTTGACCTCAGTGGAAAGAAGCTGCCAACTTGCAAGGAACCGGGAAGAAAAGCAGATTCTTAAGCATGTGAAGAGAAACTTTGTAGAAAAGGTTTTCATTACAAAGTTTATGCTCAACTGTTTTCTTTTGTAACGTTTTGATTACATGAAAATGTGTCTCCATCGTTTGTGTGAGGAATTCAGCAGTAAGTGGCTAACTCCGACTTCTGGTCCTTGTCTTTGTGTTGTTCTTCCCCAGCTGAGTCATTCCAGGAGTTTGCTGGACTCTTGCAGGAAGTGGAACGTGACAGGATGATGCTGGTAGGTTATCGGCTTCCTCCAAAGACCCTTCTGCATCCTATTTGAGCCCTCAGTAGATATAGAGCCACATTAACACGTCCTGCACAAAAGAGGCTAACACCACGGCCAAACACTTCTCATTCTGCTACACACACTTCCAGCTGTCTGGGTGTGTGTGTGTGTGTTTAATTCGAGTATATTGTCTTAGTCAGGACATGTTCACACAGAGACGCTGTGCTGCCCCGTGCAGAAAGGATAAGAGCAATGCTGGCAATTATTTTAGTTTCCATTCCTCTTTCTAGTGTTCTTGTTCCCCTTTCTGTTAATGGAGCATGTGTGGGTATTTTTCATTAGGTTTCAAGACCTCAGGCTCCGACTACTAAAACTTTTCTGTGCTCTAAGTAATACAAAGGTGAGGTATGGTGCTTTTCAACTTTATCCTGTCTTTCCTGTTGGACTAGGCTTATGTATTTTAAAAACTTGCAGAACACATGATGGATGGAGTTGACAATGGAAGCACATTCTCTTTTCAGAATTACTATTTACTTATCTTTTAAAGGCCAGATATAATCATTTGCACAAGCTCTCCTTTTCAGTTGTATTCAGGCTTGTTTCTCACTACAGTCATATTCATTTTTATGATACAAATGGAAAAATATGAACAAGCACCTGGCAGCTGAGAACACAGTCAAAGTTGTTGGAGAGGGATGATGTTATGTCTGCAGTGCCACAATCAGGGATCAATGAACTGCAGTGACAAAATTACAACAAGCAAAGTCTTCAGTGCAAATTTTAGTTCATAAAATGTATAGATGTAGATGTATATTATGATTTGGTGTTTTAGGAGGTCAGGAGAACTGCTGTTTGAAAACAGCTGCAGCTAACTCACAATCTTGAGCAGTGTGTACACGAGCATGATTGAGAGCGCCAAAACTTTCCTCCTGGCTCTGATTGGTTGTCTCTGACTGGGAGCGATGTATTTCTGCAGATGAAAGTAGGTCCACAGGGAGGCGCAGAGGAGCTAGATTCTTTTCACAGTTTGTCTGTCACATATCATGCTGTTAGAACAAACGCTTTTAACAAATATATAAAACACATTTTTTAAATAAAAGTTTCCTTACTGCATGTTTAATCTATCTATTCTAGCGGCAACATTCGCCTTTTGAGGCCTCATCCCTAAGCTTTAGACATCTGGTTCTCTTAAAGTCTCACATTTAACATGTTTCGTTTGATATATTGTTGGAAAAAAATGTTTTTTGGTCAAGAAAACAACCCATCTGCGCTTTTAAAATGGCATTGTTACAGACCCAACACATAGTGCCTTCCCGTATTAGTGGGCATGACTCATCACTTTCTGTGTTGAGTCATGTTGAGGGTTTTAGGTTTTGGTACTCGTTAATCTCTATTGGCATCAAAACTCTAATTTTTTCTAATTCTGTCTCTTCTCTTCTTGGTAAGTAAAAGCGCGGTTTGTGTTTTATTCCTTTTCTTCATATAAAGTTGTTTCCATTTTTGTCTGTCCAGGTCCAGAATGCGTCCAATCTCCTCATCAGGCCCTTAGAGAAGTTCAGGAAGGAGCAGATAGGCGCAACAAAAGTGAGTGCTGTTATGAATTTCTCTGCTCTGCAAAACAAAGTGTGGCTCATTCATTCAGGACCAAACAAGTAGGTTTTTGGATCAGCTTAGAACAGAACATGCATATTCTTACACGGTAATGTTTACACGCATTTCCTGCCATTGTGAACCAAAATCTAGCAAATCTAGAACCACCCTGAGCTACTTCCACTTATCATTCAGAGTGTCTCAAGTTACTTCCTCAAAATGTTATACAAATTTTCACACCCAATTTATGACCATGTTGTATATGAACCAGTTATGTGTAAAAGTGGGATGGGTTTCAGTTCTTCTTTTTAAATTGAACAAGTAAGATGTATTTTGTTCTTTTTAAAATGAAGGCTGCAGCCAGCTGGAAAGACTGATTGTTTTTAGTGTATTTAAGCATATTTTGTCTTTTTTCTTCCACACATTCACCCAGTTTTCTAAGATGACAGGCTGTTAGTGGAAAAATGCCGTTGTCCCTTTATGTAGTCTGTCTTTAGAGAATTTCTCGCTGATGAATTTAGAAATAGTGCAGTTGAACACTTCAGATCAACTTGATCAATAACACAATGCAGTGACACACAAAGTGAGGCCAAACTAGCACCTGTTAGAAGTGTAAATCTTTTATTCACAAACATTTGAGCTATGCACTGACCTTTCTCAGACGATTAATATGCCGTGCTGCTTACAGAAACAGCTGATCTAATGTGTTAACCAGGCAAACCTGTTAATAAACAAGCACTGATCTCTCTGAGTCATTCTTCCTCTCTCATATATTTTCTTCGCAAACCCTAACCGTTTACTGACAAAAATAAACCGACCTGTTCAGCTACTTCAGTTGAATTCACACATTTTCTTTTGCAGGAATTAGGACACAATAAGTTAAGTGCAAAGATTTCTAACTTCCAAGATACAAGTGAATGCCACATGAGTTATGAAAGAGAAATAAAGGGTTTGTTCCAGGTTAGAAGTCACTTTTTAATTTAAATTAGTTACTTATATTCCTGTGCCAAGGGGAGTTTGTGTAATTCATTGTAACCTGCTGTAACATAAGACTAAATTAACATATTAGTCAAAATATTTCTGCTCTGCATAACAGATAATGGAATTTAATGAGTCGGGGAAAGCTGTGGTAAATCATCGGTTCTTAGACACTCTGGAGCTTTTAAAGTTTATTCTTAAGCTATAATTTCTAAGCTTGACATGTTTGACATTTCTGAAATATAGTGTTCTGAGGATGAACAAGCCAAATAATAAAATGTTCCGTTTAAAACCACTAGGTTACTTTCCCATTTAGATATTGGTGGTCACATTTTTAGCTTCTCGAACATTTTGTGTAGCTTCTTTTAGCCTCTTTGGTGCCCATTAATACATGTTTTTTCCTGTTTTTGGCTACTTATTGACTGCAGATATTTTCTTCAGAGTCAAACAGATCAGAAGTGCATACAGATGCATACACTCCACTCAATACAAACATACAGATTTATGGTCCGTTTGGTTTCTGTTATAATAAAATGTAACCACGTTCACGGCATCAAGTTATCGACTTTGCAGCTATCCCTCACACTGAACATGCATGTGGTTACAGTGGAAAGGAACAACTCCCCTTTTGACAAGAGGTAGCTTAGCTGATATATTTTATTTATTCCCCCCCACACACACAGATTATTTCTCATTTTATGCTGTGAGGATGTAGAGAAAGTTTTTTTAAGCTTTATTTTTAATCAAAGTCTTATAATTTTTCATAGGAAAACACAACGTAGAAATAAAAACACATAGAACAGATGGGTCACCGAAGGAGGAAGTTAGTGATACATCACAAAAAGGAAATGGACAACAGAGTTCTGAATAGTAATGGGTTACTATGGATGAAATGCCAAAGCGGTGTTTCACAAACCAACACACCTTGAGCACAGGGAAACAATAAAAAAAAAAGGGGCACTACTTTACATTGCTTTCATATTTGCATACGTTAACAATTTTGACCAATAATTTTGGGCCTTGTTACTCCAAAGTCTTTCTTTCAACATCAAGGGGTCCTTAATAAGCCATTTCCTTGTTATTGAAAGTACATAAATTAGGGTGCACCTATTGCAATTTTCTGGCTGATTGCTGATTACCAATCTTTAAAACATCTGATCTGCTGATTCCGGAGTTTGTCCGATACCAATTTTTTTTATCTGAACTGTCGCTAAACTGGTTAATTATTGTGAACTGTGAACATAGGTTAGACTGATGGACCCGCCCACCAGGTCTATCAGTCTAACCTCTTTCACGGCAGAGCAATAGAGGACACTGGTTGATCTTTAGACCGTTGCCACGGTAGATAAAATTGGTGGGGAAAGATGCAAGTATTGGACAATAATCAATCTTTCAAAATTAAGGAAATCTGAGCTGATTTATAGCTCCACCCCCAACATAAATGTATAGTTTAAAAGTTTTGTTCAATGTCAAAGCCAAGGATTCATTTGACCTCTTTCTGTTTAACCAGTAGAAAGACATTAATGAAAATATGACAATGGCATGTCATCACATCATTATGTTGTCTCCCAACAATGCCCAGATTTAGCTCTGCTGGTCTGAGAATATGTACTTTTGGGGGTCATAAAAAAACTCCTAATAATATCTTCCATGAAAATTCCCCCTAGTACCATGAGTTAGTGGTGGTGGAATTAATTTGGCAGAGGTTTAGCCATTCATTGTCAGTATTATTTTTGCTTTCTTTGTCCACATAATTTTGACGTACAGTGTTTTTTTTGTTGTTTTGGATTCTAGATAGCCTCCTCTTCCCATAAGGTTTACATTTATAGGCATCACAAAAGATATCCTGACAATGCTTTTCTAATATGTTAATGTTTTTGCTAAAATGGTACCTGAGCTGCAAATATCTGTAATAGTTTCGCTTGTGAAGATGACATTTTTCCTGTAGTTGTTGGAAGCTGTCCAGGTCGGTTCCAGATGAGCGCACGCAGCATGAGCTAAGGCCATTTCTGGTCAGTCCCTTGAATCTAGAGTCAAGCTGTGCTTGTCTAAAATGCTTTTGTAAAGACACATAAAAACACATAACTTTTCTGAATATGTAGTGTTGAGGTGTTTATCACCCATTGGAGATTTTGGGATGTCAATTTGACTTAATTCTAGTTCTTTCCACTTTGCATCATACCCCTCTTCAAACCAGTAGACAAGCGTACTGCAGTTCTGCTGCTTTATAGTGATTTTCCAAACATGAGAGTAACATTCCTCCTTTATCTCTTAGTAATTGTAATGTTTTATAGCATAACCTTGGGTTTCTTGTTCCGCCATATAAACCTAGAGATGGTTTGGTTCCACTCATTACACTGCTTAGTAGGAATTTCCACTGAAAAAGGAGGAACAATTTAAGTAATGCAATCATCTTTATCATTTCTATTCGGTTCTGTAAAACAAAATCAATTTTATTTTGTTAGCCATAGTGTTCCATAATTTGCTTTCTATATTTTAAGATAAGATAAGATAAATCTTTATTGTCATTGTCACAAGAACAACGAAATTCAAAAGGTGCCATCAGTCAGTGCACATGCCCAAAAACAAAAAATAACTGTCTCACAATTCACACACAACGCAAGAATCAACAAACTGGCAAAAAAACAAACAAAATAAACCACTAAATAAGAACAGCCACATTCTCACATACATCATTTATGATGATTAATGGTTGTTTTTGATTGCATTTAGTTTTGTTATTGCTATCGGGTAGAAACTGTCTCTGAGACGGTTGGTTCTTCTTCTGGTTGCTCTGTATCTTCTGCCTGAAGGCAGCAGTGTGAACAGAGAATGTCCGGGGTGAGAAGTGTCCTTTGTGATGTGTTGTGCTTTTCTTAGACAGCGGTCGCTGTGCAGGTCCTCCAGTGAGGGGAGAGGGCAGCCAATGATTTTTTGGGCTGTATTCATAGCCCTTTGGAGAGCTTTCCTTTTGAGTCGTAGTGCTGCTGTTATACCATACGCAGATACAGTAAGTCAGTATGCTTTCTATGGAGCACTTGTAGAAGGACACCAGCAGCTTCTCCTTGATGTTGTTCCTCCTGAGAACCCTCAGGAAGTACAGTCTTTGCTGGGCCTTTTTTATCAGCTCGAAGGTGTTCATGTTCCATGTGAGGCCCTGCTCAATGTGGACCCCCAGGAAACGGAAATCAGCTACCCTCTCCACACATTTTCCACCAATGGTTAGTGGTGTAATGTCCGTTTTATTCCTCCTGTAATCTATTATGAGTTATTTTGTCTTTGAGTTGTTGAGGAGCAGATTGTTCTCCCTGCACCACTGCAACAGCCGCTCCACCTCACCCCTGTAGGCGGACTCGTCGTCTCCTGAGATGAGCCCCACCACTGTGGTGTCATCAGCAAACTTGATGATGGTGTTGCTGTGGTGGGCAGAGGTGCAGTCGTATGTGTACAGACAATAGAGCAGGGGGCTCAGCACACAGCCCTGTGGAGAGCCAGTACTAAGGCTGAGGGCAGTGGATGTATGTTTTCCCACCCTAACTCTGCTGTCGGTTGGTCAGTAAGCTCAGAATCCACATGCAGGTGGAGTGAGGGAGGCCCAGGTCCCCCAATTTGTCCACCAGTCTGTGAGGGAGGATGGTATTAAAAGCACAATTTGTAGACTACAGAGCTGTAGTCTACAAAGAGCATCCGCACATAGCTCCCTTGCTGCTCCAGATGTGACAGAGCAGCATGGGGGGCCGTGATCACAGCGTCCTCTGTGGATCTGTTGGCTCTGTAGGTGAACTGGTGGTGGTCAAAGCCAGGAGGGAGAAGTGCTGTGATGTGACCCCGGACCAGTTTTTCAAAACACTTCGTCACCACAGGGGTTAGTGCCACTGGCCGGTAGTCGTTGAGGCAGGAGATGTGAGGTTTCTTGGGTATGGGGACTATGGTGGAAGATTTCAGGCAGGATGGGACTGTAGACAGGGCTAGGGACTGGTTGAAGATCCTGGTGAAGACTCCAGCCAGCTGATCGGCGCAGTCTTTCAGGACACGTCCAGGGACGCCATCAGGTCCAGCAGCCTTCCTTGGGTTGACAGCCCGCAGTGTGCGCCTCACCTCTACAACGAGGGGTGTGGTGTTGTGGGTCGCTTGGTATAGTGTGGCTGCCTCTGTTGGCTTCACCTCAGAGTGGGCAAAGAAGAGGTTCAGCTCCTCTGCCAGTGTGGCGTCGCCTTCCGCAGCTGCGAAGTTGGTCAGAGGTTTGTTCAGAGGTTTAATAATATGAACACTAAAATATTTCATAGTTGTTGTTTTCTACAGTATTTAAATTTGAACAGTTTAGTTGTATCTTCTCATGGTGAATAGGAAAAGCAGAGATTGAGTTTTTTGTCTATACTTAATTTATAGCCTAAATGACGACCGGATTGGTGGTAGCAGGACTTGAGGTTGGCGTCAGATAAGTTCACAAAGACATCATCGGCATATAGATTTGATCCAGACCACTGACAAATTGTACATTGATTTTAAACAACGTATAATTGAATTATTAAAGCCAAAATGTTGTAGAACCAGATATAAATATTCCCACTGTATTGAAATCAAAACTAATTGCTAAGGATTTCATGTTATTTCTACTCATAATGTCGATAAGGTGTAACGCTCGCCTTACGTTAACCTGTTTATGTATATTTTAATAAAGCATGTCTGGTCTATATCGATCAGTTCAGGAATAATAATTTCTAGTCTGCTAACATTTATTGAAGTGAATATTTACTATATTTATATGTAAGACAGAGATGGGCTGATATGAATTCTGCTCCGTTTTATCTTTTCCTGCTTTTGGTATGATGAATATTATTGCTTGTTTCCAGGATGGTGGGGTCTTGCCCCTTTAAGCGAAACCCCATGATTAGAGCACTTTTACAGCAAACACGTTATGGATAAAAGTTTTATACCATTCAGCTCGTAATCTGTCTCTGCCTGGCGCCTTGCTTTCCTTCAATTTTGACATGGCTTTATCGACATCTGCTTCTGTTACATCCGTGGTTATCCATTTATTTTGTTCTATGCCAATTTAGGGATTATCCAAAGAATCTAGAAACAGATTTATTGACGGAAGCTTGGTTAGTTAGGGCTGACTATTTAAATTCCTGTAATATATTTCAAATGACTTGTGCTATACAGCAGAAGAAATACATGTCCTGTTGGTAACAGCGTTTTGTTTTTAAGGATGAGTCTGTCCAATTATTGTATTTTAAGTCGATAGGCCAATATTTGGTTTTGCTCAAGATCCATATTTTTTATGATTTAGTTTAATATATTTGAGTTTAAGTTCCACTTTATTGAGTTTCTTGTTTAATTCTGCTTTTACGACAGCAATTTGCAGAATGAGAGTAGGGTCAAAAATAGTAAAAGAATGACTTCCTAAACTACACAACTCATTAGGGAGTCTTGGTTGAAAACGAAAGTCCCCAGATGATGGTTGGGAGGTGGAGCGGGTCTCTCCAGTGCAAACTGATACAGTTCTGTAATGAGTATAGGCTCAATGCACATCCAGCCTTTAAACTGGTTCCCAAAACAATAGTTGTCTATTGTAATCTACTTATAGGAAACAGTAATGCCTATTTTGTTAAGATTAGCGAAGGCCAGATGTCTGACAGGATATCTTTATGAAAATATTCAATTCCTAGTTCTTTCACTGGATCCGATCTCTATGATTGCAAATCTTACAACAGGGATGTTAAATAAATTTACAGGTGGGGTTTATCTTGGTGAGGAGGCTGCATCATGACGACAACTGAAACTTAATAAAACTTTCAAGAAACTCCAGCAAGTTGTCTCCCTCTGTGTCTCCAGGAATCCCATACATGTTGTTTCTTATATTTTATCTTGGTTGCTTGTAGTTTTAGATGGCAACTCCTTCACTCCTCCATTTCTGCCACACGTTGTAGTGAATCCTCTGCTCTTTCTCTGGTCTCTTTCATGTTTGCCACAATTTTGTTTAGTTTTCCTTTGACCTCCTCTCTAAAACTGGTTTATCTTCATGTTACTGGAGAAGTTGCCACGAAAGCAACTAAAATCAGAACAAATGGCCAAAATCTCTTAGTGGTTAGCTCCGATGCTAGCTTGAAGTCCTTCCTGTGTTGGTCAAATACGTCTTCATCAATTTTTCCTTTGGAGACTCTTTTGCCTATTTCTTATGTCTGGTTTGGTGTACAGTTATTTTTTTCATTCAGTGTGTCCCCATATTTTAACAAATGTTTAAAAAACGTAACGGGGTTAATAGAGGAGCGATGTTGTGATGACTTCCTAAAGGTGGAGTGTTGGAAAGAGCAGGACTTTCTTAAAGAGACTTAGTACCAGTTTCAAGGGATCGAATTTCTTTTAAGTAATATTTGATTTATACAGCATTTTTTAACAACTAGAGGTAGCAGAGTTACTTTATTGTGTTATATAATGACACTATGTGGCTGGAAAACACATAATACTTCCCCTTTAAATATTTTTTCTTGTATCATTTTTTACAAATGTTCAGTGCCTAATAAAAAAACCCTCCTGTAAGCAAGCAGAATTTATAAAATAAAACTTAATTCCCTTTCAGTTTCATAGAATTAGAATTTTGCTTAAGTACACTGTAATAAATAATGCCTCTTTCTTGATTTCTGTTCATGCATCAATAAACAGTTACACATCCTAAATTGCTTATGCATCCTTACAGGAAAAGAAGAAGAAGTTTGAGAAAGAGGGTGAAAAATATTACTCTCTGCTCGATAAACATCTGAATATCTCTGCCAAGAAGAAGGAGAGTCAACTTCAAGAGGTCGGATGTGATTCAAGTGTTTTTCATCAGTTCGGTGTTGAAATGTGAAACTGATAATGACACCGTTGTGGTCAGTTCAGTAATCAATCTTCTTTGCTTTTCTCTGAAGGCTGATGACCTCCTTGATAGGGAGCGGGTGAATTTCTATGATTCATCAGTGGAATACGTATACCAGATCCATCAAGTTCAGGACAGGAAGAAGTTTGACGTTGTGGAGCCGGTGAGTGCTGTCGGCGGTTCCCCACTCTTCCTCTTTGCTACCGCACGCGCAGGGAAGAGGGCTTTTAATTCACCTCGACAGTCGTGCTTTCAGCCACAGTCTGAAAATATATGTTTCGTCCTTTGGTTTGATAGGTGCTGGCATTCCTTCACAGCATTTTAACTCTCAACAACTTGACAGTGGAGATGACTCAGGACTTTATGCCTTATAAGCAGGAGCTGCAGCTCAGCTTGCAGAATGTAAGTGGTGTTGCTGGCCATTGTTGGGGGATTTAATATCTTCTGACTTGAGCCCTTTTAGTTTTATTCTGTCTTTGCCTGCAGTCTAGAAACCACTATGAGAGCACTTGTGAGGAGTTGGAGGAGCTGATGAAGAGGATGAAGCATCCTTCTCAAATCTCAAAGATGCAAAACTTTCTGCCGATGGAGGGTTATTTGTACTGTCAGGAAAAGCGTACGTATTAAAGATGAAGATTTCAGACGTATTGTAAATGTATTTGATTGAATTTGTGTGATAAACGTATATAGAGTCACATCCTATCTAAATAGTCAGGGATAAAGGTATGAAAAAGTTTGATTCAGGGTTAAGTTGTAAAACAATACCCCAAACTCTAAGCAGTTCCAGAAAGTTTGTCAAGTCATCGTACAAAAATGAAAATCATTTTATGTTACATTAAAGGGGCACTTTGTGTAAAACTGACTTTATGTAGAATCATGTTATAATGTTATTCCCTCATCAAAAACATATTTGGAGTGTTGCTTAGACTTTTTTCATGCATGTTTAAGAAATCCTTTAATCTCCCATGGCAACCATTCAAAACGCGGTGCAAAACGCCTGAAGGGACAGAGTCCCCCTTGTGGACTCCTCTGCAGCTCCTCCTCAGAGCAGCAGTTTACAAGCTTCTGAGCTCCTCCTTACAGAGCAGCCCTCCTCCGAGACTCCCTCACTCAGCTCCTTTAGACTAACCAGCAGCAATTAGCATCTGGTGGAACTGTGCATCTGTTGAGCTCATTACTACTTTTCAATGCAAAGTTGGTAAAAAGCTTGTTAAGGGGTTAATAGTGGAGCAGTGTTGTGAGGATTTCGTGAAGGCGGAGGGTCAGAAAGAGCCTTAGTTTCTTAAAAAGACAGAGGCCCCAATTTCAAGGCTTCGGATTACAAAGTCAAATTTCTTTCAAGTCATGTTTGATATACAGTACAGACCAAAGGTTTGGACACACCTTTTAATTCAATGAGTTTCCTTTATTTTCATGACTATTGACATTGTAGATTCTCACTGAAGGCATCAAAACTATGAATAACACATGTGGAAATATGCACTAAACAAAAAAGTGTAAAACAACTGAAAATACCCCTTATATTCTAGTTTCTTCAAAGTAGCAACCTTTTGCTGTGATTACTGCTTTGCACACACTCTGCATTTTCTTGATGAGCTTCAAGAGGTAGTCACCTGAAATGGTTTTCACTTCATAGGTTCCCTGTCAGGTTAATAAGTGGGATTTCTTGCCTTATAAATAGTCATGAAAATAAAGAAAACCCATTGAATTAGAAAGTGTGTCCAAACTTTTGGTCTGTACTGTATATACAGCAATTCTATAACAACTGAAGGTAACATAGTTGCTTGATTGTGCTATGAAATTATACTATGAGGCTGGAAAACATATAATACTGTCCCTTTAAATCTACACAAACTTGACTTTTAACCTAAACGGACCAAGATGGAGCATTTCAGTCTGTAGGAGGCATGTTCCAAAAAACTTGTAATTGTAATTGCAGTCAAACATAGTTGCACAAAATATTTATTCAGGGGAAATGGGGAGGAGAATATTTGTTGCCAACTTTAAATGTGTTGCTGTTCTTTCACTGTTAATGTGTTAATCTACTACAAACACAGTTTGCAGTTGTAACACAACAAAATGTGAAATCACACATTTTTGAGTTATTTTGTCTCCCAAGTCTCAACAGATCTTTTTGTGTCTCTTTTTTTTTTTGGTCACACCAGGGGCTTTGGGTGCATCATGGGTCAAATATTTTTGCAAATATCACAAGGATGGGAGAATGCTGATCATGGTGTCCTGTGAACAGAAGCCTGCAACAAAACAGGTACTATTACCACCAATAGCCAGAACCTGGGGCCTTTGTCGCCACTTACATTCTTCAAACAACTTACCCTACCGTTGTTGACTCCCATCGCCGACCACTTCTCCCAACTTTCTCTTTTTTTTGTTTTTTTTTCCATGCAGGCCCCAACGATACTCACCCTAAAATCCTGCATCCGCCGCAAGACCGACTCCATAGACAAGCGCTTCTGCTTTGACGTGGAAACCGTGGAGAGGTTAGCGCAAACACAACCTTACGAGGCAACGCGAGAGCCTTGTGGGATAAACAGGTTGAGGCGGCGAGGTGAACAGGTGGCTTACAAGGACAGAGTGTGAAGGCTAAATGGACCGTAGCCCAAACAATCCCTGAGCAATGAGCTGGCGCTGGAAACAGATGGCAAACTCTCTGATTGCAGGGGGAAGGAACACAACAAGCTCATATTTATATAAAAGCACACTATTTGGAACAAAATGCATTTTAATAACTGCTTGAACTACGAGCTTCCCTGTCACCTTGCTGGCCTTTCTGGTCTTGAAATGGGTGGAGATATTCGAATGTCATTTGTGCTGTTTGGAGGGGTTTTATTGAGATTGAATTCTGCATTGAGAGTGACTCTGAGTTGAACATATCTGGTAGTTGGCTGTTTGGTAAACTCAAGGTGGCAGTGCTGTGTAATGAAATGCTCCTGGAGTTAAAGCAGACATTCAACTTAATAGAAATGGATCAAATAAAATCCATATTTAACCCAGATTAGTAATTTTAGTTACTTTGATACCTAACATTTCCCATGTATAAAATATTTGACATTTATTTCACTCTGAAAGTTGATTGCAACTTAAATTTATTAAAGGGTTTTGGCTTGCCAGAGGAAGCTTTCATCTCACTGCACAGTTGTCTTTGTTAACAATTGATTCACATCCCCATGAGCTGCACAATCTGGCACTTGACGGCGTTTTCTGCACGACGACTATTGCAGCAATGTGTTTTTTTTATTTTTTATTATTATTACTTTATGCTTACTTACTTTTATCTCGTTTAGCTTCCAGGATGTAGTCTGATACATCAAAGACGCTCCCTCCTGGGGTGTTCTTATCAGTTTTTCCTTTTTCCATCTACTCCATTTGGCTTTAAAGATGAGTCTGATGTGTGAATTTAATCAAACTGGCTACTGTTGAAGAGTGCATCGTTTCAGCTGAATAATTAAACTGCAACCTTTGCCTTCCTAATGGCTCTTGTTACCGTTTCCACAGAAACGCACCCGTCACTTTCCAGGCCCTTTCGGAGGGGGACAGGAAGTTGTGGATGGAGGCCATGGATGGGAAAGAGCCTGTGAGTTTGTGTTGCTCATTTAGAATTGGTCTTCTTCGACTCTGATGAAAAATGGCTTTGCTTGGCAATGATTTTTAAAGTTAAATTTGTTATAACTTTTTCTCAGCTCTACACATACTCACAAGAATGCACACAGGTTCAAATACAAACCCTGATTAATATTTGAGTTGATGTTAATTGGACCACAAGCTTTTTGTTGCTTTTAAAAACAAACAGATCATGATTACCCCCTTTTTTGATCATTCTTTTCACTCTTTCCCCCTTTTGAAATTTCCCCACCGCTTTTGGTGAGGTTTAACATATTTACCACTAAAAATATACAGTTGTGGTCTTTGAAGGCAATGAAAGTCCATCCAACAGACTGTTTGTCATTGATATGCAGAATTTGCATGCATTGAACATAAAATATAAAATCCTGCTAAATATTGTTTCCAGATAGACCTCTGAAACTGTGATGACAGTTGTGATTTAATACATTTGCTCAACTTTACCTCCTTTGAAGTCAAATAGCCTAATGTTTGTCGGTTCTGACCAGACAACTTTGCCCCAGAAGGCATTGGGCCTGTCCATGTGGACAGATGTAAAGATCAGTCGAGCATAAAGTTGTTGATTTTGAAGCAGGAATTTATTGTCAGCTGGCTTAAGCATTTGTGGCTCCTAAGTTGATCCTAAACATCCCAACTAATTGCCTTTTTTCTTAAGATTACAGTTTGGCTCAGATGATTGATACTTGGACACAATGTGGTGTGTTCCAGTATGAAAATGTTCCCAAACAAACATAAAAAATGCTTTCAAAATCGTTATTTTAGGTTTTTGTAATGGTCTTTCCAAAACCCCGAAATCAACCCTACTAAGAATTTATGCACTACCTTTAAAAGCCAAGTCTGCCCTGGGAAACAAACCAGTTTCAGTGAATTCTGCTAATTCTAAAAGCACATGTCTGAGGCAAAAATCTCAAAGGGACATTAAATTAAATATTAATGGAGTTGCGTGTTTTTATTTAGATGTCTATGGATAATTTGAACATGTGTTGGTAACAGAAAATCCACAATGCATGCAAATGTTTTTTTCCCCAAATTCTTGTTTTTCAATCCACAGATGTTGATTGTTCTGTGCTTATATATCCATAAAACAACTTAATCAATAAAAGCCCAACAACAATGTGAAATCATTCAGTTTCGAGGTAGCAGATCTGGAACCAAAAGTCAATTTTGAAAAAGCTCTTAGTAGCACTGATTATTGTTGAAGATGTTTAAAATACATATAATTAAATGTGGTTTATCTAAAAAAAAAAAAAAAAAGACCAAAAAAAAAAAAAACTTAAGCTAAAAAACAACCAGCTGAGAAAAATCCTGTTTAAATGATGTTCAATTATTTGTGTAGGCGTAAAACAGCATGACGACTGGCAGCTTAACTTTAACTGGCATTTAACTGCTTAACTGGCATTTATGAGGCACCAGGTTCTGTACAAGATACATCTGAGGTAACATGATGCTTTCAGCGCACAACAAGGTATTTGTGTGCAGGTTGGTTGGCTGCAGCCTCAAATGACTTTAAACCAAATAGGGTTTGGTGTTGATGGAGCAAATTCTGTAGAAAATACATCTGTTCTGCATCTTGGGGAAAGGAAAAAAGATCCTACTTGCTACAGAGGATTTTCTTTCGTTTTGTGCCTCCTGATGAATATCGCATCTTACCAGTTCAGTCTATTATTTGCTTGTGGTTGACAAAGACAAATAAAGGATGTGAAAACGACACGTGGCACACATTTTAGTGCCCTTTTCCTGTGACACTTCCCCATCAGAGTCATCATATTTTTTAAAGCCTATTCTTGCAGTTTACTCTGACGGGTAAATTCACTGCACGCCAAGCCGACTTTGTTCATTAAGCACTTTTAAAAACGGCAAACACTGACCAAAGGACAAAACATGAAACTGCAAAAGAGGAGAAACAAAAACATGAGCAAAACAGAATAAAATGCAACTAGTGGTCTTGGTAGGAATATGAGACCACTAGTCTCTGATTCAATAAATCAGAGACTGATTGGTATTCTGATTCAATAAAATCAGAATACCAATGACTTCTTATATTTGGTTAAAACCTTAACCAAAGACATGGATTTTCACAACAAATTTAAAAATGAAGAAGCTGTTAAAAATTTGTGAACTTCAAACAACAAATGCCCTGGCGCTTCAGCACTTTCAATCTAAGTTCAGCAAAATCTGGTCGGCTGATCTGTGTGACTGAGAAAGGGAATGCGAGGGCAGTTGTCCAGATTGGTATTGAGGGGTAAGATCATTCAAATATTTCCCAACAAAAACCTTTTAAATGAAGTCTAAAGTAGACGGGCAGCCTGTGTAATGAAAATAAAACGGGAACTCCTCCGTGTTCCAGTCTAAATCTTTGTGGTAGCATTTTGTGCCCACTGAAAGAAAGCCAAGGAGGGCAACTTAACACCAACAAACAAATCATTCCAGTAATCCAGTCGAGTTGTAATTAAAGCATGGGTTTTTCTTTCAAAGTCATGTTTTGACATCGGTTTTGTTTTGGCCAGGTGCCTCAACTGAAAAAGATGGATCACACCCCTGCACTTTTCTGACCACTCAGCTTGAAATCACTGTCCATTTTAAAACCTAAATTAGACAGCTGGTGTTTCATAGTGTACCACAGAGTCCATGCTCACTGAGAAAGACCAGTAAGTGGCACCAGTCAACATAGAGGAGTTATCTATTTGTTTCAGGAGCGCATAAATCTTGGTATCTTTTGTAAAGCAATGAGAAGCAATTTCATGCCTTCTAAGATCAGCTAAGGAAAAAAAAGTAGAGGACCAAGAATTGGACCTTGTGGGGCTCCATAGAGAGCTAAAATTAGCTCTCATTTTGGTTACAAATATCTACACAGTGTCGTAAATACAGTACAATATTCAGGTATTGTGATCTTCTATCTTGAAAGAGGCGCTGAATCTTGGAGAACCAGGACCACATGGTCCCCTGAATCTGTACCCAGAAGGATTTCATGTAAGATGCTCAACAAAGCAAAAACTGAGCTGCGACGTGATTTAAAACCTGACTGAAGACTCCCAGAACACAATTTTCTTCTAAAACGCTTTCAGTTGGACGCAAACAATTGTCTCCAGAATCATGTCTTTCACATTACAATATCCTGAATGAGAGACAAGATACAGTGGGGCAAAAAAAGGTATTTAGTCACCCACTGATTGGAGAAGTTCTCCTGCTTAGAAAGATGAGAGGTCAGTAATTTTCATCATAGGTACACTTTAATTATAAGAAACAATTCCAGGAAATCACATGGCTTTGTCCTCCAGCATGACAATGATCCCAAACGGTGCAGTCGGACAACAACGGAGTGGCTCCATTAAAAAGCGCTTCAAGGTCCTAGAGTGGATTATCCAGCTTCTAGACCTCAACCCCATAGAAAATGTTTATAAGGAGTTGAAAGTTTGCCATCAACAGGCCCAAAGCATCTCTGCTCTACTGGAGATCCGCATAGCGGAATGGGCCAAAATACAAACAACACTGTGTGCAAATCTGCTGAAGACTTACAGGAAATGTTTGACCTCTGACATTGCCAACAAAGGTTATGTTGCAAAGTATTGTTTGCGTTTGTTGACCAAGTACTTATTTTCCACCATAATTTACAAATAAATTCTGTAAAAATAATACAATGCTTTCTTTAATTTCTTTTTTTTAAGAATTGATTCCCTTAATTTTTGGCATTCATAGTTGAAGTGTACCTGCTGTGAAAATTACTGACCTCTCATTAAGTAGGAGAACTTGTACAATCAGTGCCTGATTCCCACTGTGAGGAATCTGAAAGTACAGCTATAGTAGTAAATTTTCATCTAGAGCCAGATTTCAGTATTTTTTTAGACTAATAGACCAACACTCTGATATGGATTGCCATTGTTATTTAATATCTGAAGCGGCAGATTCTTTAGTAGAGGTCATTTTTAATTAAACTAAAATAAATTGCAAATCTTTCCTATTCAGAGCTTTGTAAAGCAGCAAGTTTTATATATTTTTCAGTACTTTACACTGCTTTTTATTGGGATTTACATGAGAGAGAAACACAAAGTAACACATACTTGTGAACTGGAAGGAGAATATGTCGTGGTTTTCAAAAATGTTCATGGATAAAAATCTGAAAAGCGTGGCATTAGTTTGTATTCTGTCCCACTTAAAAAACACAGTTACAACAATTTGCCTTCAGAAATACACTAATAAGCAAACACACTCTTGAGTGTAATTTAATCTTAATGTATATATCAGGATTTACAATATATTAATACATTAAAGCCTGTTCCACACGCCAACAACTTCAGCGAATAAAGTGACGAGTCACAGATAAAGGATAAAATATTTATATTTATTTTAATTGTATTTTTTTATATTTTACTTTTATAGTTGGTGTTTAGATATTAATAATGCCTGCCAATAACACATATTTATATAGTCATATTTTTAAATTTTCTGTCAACTTTAAACATTTTTTAACTTAGTAACATAATGGGCTGCTGGATGATTGCCCTACGAACCCTACCACTGAGTTTAGCAAGTTTTCAGGGGAAAACCCTGTACATTTAATGTAAAAACTATGATTTTTCTCCAACTTCACAATTTTGTGGTACTTTTTCATTTTGCTCAATCACATAAATCCCAAACAAATTCTTTGAAGTTTGTCGGAACATAAAACAACGTGAAAAAGTTCATTATTAAAACTTTTGCAAGACTCTATATGCATCCAGGCATATGTACATGATATCTGACTTTTATAAAAAAAAATAAAATAAAAAAAAACACGCATCGGTGTTCTTGCTCGTTAATGCGTTCATAGATTTGGAATTCATTTAATGACCAGGATTTTCTTTTTTTTTTTCAGAAACATGCAAAAAACTGAACGTATCACTTTTCTATTTGGCTAATTTCTGTTATTCCACTCTCCAAAAACGGGTCTAATAATGAATGCGTGTAGCTGCAGATAACTTGATGCCTCCCATTTCCAGACGTCTCTGGTAAACCCAAACTGGCCCTCGTTTCTCTTCGGCTGCGAGTGTAAAAACAGCCGTAAATCACACTTGACCACTAGACTGATGCATTACAGTTTCGATGAGTGTTTTGGCAAACTTTTGTGCATTTCACGGCCAAGACATTGACATGCCTGATCTCACATCCCAAAATAAAAAGTTATTCCCCATTAAAAAACTTTTTAAAAGTGCTTGGCAGTCAAGGGGAAAGAAATCCCTGCATGTACTTCTCCAGAGTCTCTTAAGCGACTGGATATGTTGGCAATTTTCTTGTTCGGCACAGAAAGGAAATCAATCATTCAAAATGCTGGAAAATGGAGTTTCGCTTTTAACTCTTAGTAATTATTCACTCTGGCATCCCCATTATTATTGTTTTTTTGTTTTTTTTCTTCCCATATGTTAGATTTGTTAGTCCTAATGCAGAATGTAACTCTGTGGGAATACCATAACACAGCATGCTGGGAGTCGGCAGCCTCTGAATCAATTGTTGGGTGTGACTGCCATATTTTTTCCCCAACTACTACCTGCTGCTTCGCGGTCATTGAACAAGACTCTCCCAGCGTCTCCTGCTGCTCTGTACTTAGCCCTGGCCTCTGACGGCTGTCAGAGCCACGAGGAGGAGGAGTAGCGCGCTATTTCAGGAAGAGAATCAGATTGAAGCATTGATATAAAGACCAGCACATTTGATAAGGTCTGGTCTCACGGTCAGAAGTTCTAAGTCTGACTTCCTGGCAGCTGTGCCTGCAATACTGGAGCCAAATTTACTCAAAGATTGAATGCATCGTTCTTTTTCTGCTCCTCGTTGTCGTTCTATGCTATAAAACCGTTAACTGAAACCAGAAAATGGCGCTCATCACCTCGTAATTCTTCCTATGTCGCTGTGCATAGGAAGCTGGATCCCATGGATTTGTTGCCTTGAACCCTAAGTTTTTTTTCTTTCTTTTTTCCTCCTCTTTCGCTTAAAAAATGGATGCAGTCATTAATCACAGTGGTGGATTTTTCCACATGCTCCACAGTCTTCAATTTCTTTTTACATTTGCTATTTTCATTTCAGATTTATCACTCCCCCATTCACAAGCAAGCAGAAAGTAAGTCAGTCATCACTGTCCACTGAGGCTGAAGTTGTGATAAAATATTCAGTTTTTCTGTGAAAAGGTCTCATTTCTGTGGTGGGGTATTTTTCTTTTTTTTTGTTTTTTGTTTTTTGTTGTTTGCTTTCCCACAGTGGAACTAAACGAAACTGGATTCAAGTTTGTGCGAAAGTGCTTCAACTACATTGAAACTAAAGGTAAGTTGTTTACTGTCTGTATTCTTGTTGGTTTCTTACTCGCCTGTTGGGGGCGTAGTTGAGTCGTCTGTTGGCATCACTCCTTGGGTTGTTGTGAAGGGGAGCTATCGCTCATCACAGCGCTGTTAAAAGGCTCATATGAAACCTGCTTCAGGTTGGAAAGCTCTTCACTCAGCACATCCAGGCTTCCTACGCAGTCTGGAAAAGTCTCAAATTTTATTACAGAGTTTTCCGGATCTGGATCAGAATGAAAAAAGAAAATAGTGTATCAAAATACTTTACTCGCTGTCCCACTGTCTAAATGTTGTTGTCTTTCCTTTGTTGTTTCCTTCATTATGCAGCTATTTGGTCTTTCCTTTCTGCCTCGTCTCTTCCTTGTGTCCTTCCTTAGTTGGTTCTTTTTGGTCTGTCCTTCCTTCCTTATAATGTTTCTTTTGTCCTTAATCCCGTTTCCCCCGAGTGTCCTTCCATCTTTTCTGTCTCATGTCGTCCTTTCTTTGCCTTCTACCTTCACAATGTCCTTCCTCCATTTAGTCCTTGTATCCTCACGCCTTTTGTTTAGTCTGTCCTGTTTTTTTCTTTTCCTTCCTTCCTTGCTTCCTTTCTTCAATCCTTTCTTCCTCCCATCTTACCTCCTTTCTTCCCCCTTATGAATTTGGCATAAATTCTGCAAACACATTTTGTATTTTAAATTCTAGAATCAGAACTTCAAATTAAGCAAAATTGAATCGGGGAAAGTCTCAAATGATTAAATGAAGAATGTGTTTCAACTTTGCCCTTTGACATCTCTCACTGTTTCTTTGGAGGGTGTCTTCAGTTGGTGCTAAAAGCACTAGCAAACACAGAAACATTCAGCAATTTTTTTTTAATTGCATCTTTGCAGCAACACCAAGGTTTGATTTAAGGAAACAGGATTACAGATGTAACTTGTCTATGAGTAGTTTCAGGCAGGAGCTACATGCAGAAAAGAACGTTTTCATTCTGTCTCATGTCAGGCATTAAAGAAAGCATGTGGTACATTTCCACTCTACAGCATCTGCCCAGATTATACTCCCTTGATTTCTTTTTTTTTTTTTTTTTCCTGTATCCTCCCCTCTCCTCTGTCCAGCCGCCACACAAGAAGGAGTGTACAGGACAGTCGGCAGCAACATCCAAGTGCAGAAGCTCCTGAACGCCTTCTTTGGTAAGGACACAAGTCTGTGAACGTGAGCGCCATCTGTCCATCTGCTTTTTTAAGCACATTAGCCTCCTGTAACACTTAAGAGGATCTGCAGCATTTTCTGTCACGTGCATAGAAGGTCCAGGTAATGAGATGCCAGAGATGGTGCCATAGGTGTGTGGACCATAGAGCAACCCAGCTCTGCCACTGCCAAACGCGATGCTGCACTTTGCTGATCAGCTGTCTGAAACCTGGCTTTCACACTTTTCTCTTGCTTACAACAAACAAGTTTGGCTATTTGGAAATATTTCTGGTCAAACAAAAATATGTGGAACCCAATGTAAAACCTAACGAATGGCCTCCTGTTATATTTTTCAGACCGAAGCTGAGAAGCTATGAGTGCTAACTAGCTGACTGCAGGCTCTTAGTCAATCAATCAATTAATCAATCAATCAATCAATCAAATTTTGTTTGTATAGCACCTTTCAGCAACAAGGCACGTAAATACAAAGTCATAGAACATAGTCAACTATTGAAACATTACATTTTACCGTCATTACACAGCAGATTGTTGATTAATGTTTCATTTATTATGTTTCAAAAGCAACCCAGCAAGGAGGCTTTTTAGTCGAGATTTAAAGAAGCTCAGTGTTTCAGCTGTTTTGCAGGTTTCTGGAAGTTTGTTCCAGATTTGTGGTGCATAGAAGCTGAATGCTGCTTCTCCTCGTTTGGTTCTGGTTCTGGGGGATGCAGAGCAGACCAGAACCAGAAGACCTGAGAGGTGTGGAAGATTGATACAACAACAGCAGATCTTTATTGTATTGTGGTGCTGAGCCATTCAGTGATTTATAGACGACCAACAGTATTTTAAAGTTTACTCTCTGAACTGCAGGGACGTTAGAGCTGGAAGTGATGTGCTCTAACTTCCTGCCTTCAATGAGAACGCGGGCAGCAGCGTTCTGGATCAGCTGCATTTGTCTGATTGATTTTTTTTTAGGCAGACCTGTGATCAATGTGTCTAAAGATAAACGCATGGATGAGTTTCTGTAGATCTTGCAGAGGTATTAATCCTCTAGTCTATGAAATGTTCTTCAGGTGATAGAAGGCTGACTTTGTAACCGTCTTTTTGTGGCTCTGTAGGTTCAGGTCTCATTAACTTTCAAACATCAACTTATTGTTGTGGAGCAGAGCGCCAATAAATTTCTTGTTTTTACTTCTTTGTCACACCTGAGTGTTTTAGATTATTAATATTTGAATAGAGATAACTTGAGATTAGAAGCTGTTTTCAAGTGATGCCTTCATTTATTGAGGGGGGAAAAGAGCAGTGCCTCCTAAACCTAATAACTAATAATAAGTAATTGACATCAAGAGTTTCCTATAACTGGCAATGAGTTTCTACCATTGCCACAGAGGACTCATGTTTGACATGTTTATGGTCATACTGCAACATTTGAATTTGATTTAAGTCCAGACTTTGACTAGGCTACTCCAAAACATTTTATTGATTACATTTTTTTGATAAGATCTTGTAGTAATTTTGGTTAACCGGTCTCTCCTGGGAAGGTTCTCCACTGCTGCACATTTTCTCCAGATGTTGATTATGACTCTTGGTTTGGTTCGCTGGCAACCCATAGTCTTGAGCTTTGTAACCATTTCCAGACTGACAAACATTAATCACTTTGTTTTTCTACTGTTTTTGGATGATTTGTTGCTTTTTGAGAACTTTCAGGCGTCAGAAAGGTTCTCCTACAATTATTTATTATATCTGCAGGTGAGGTGATAATCAAACTTGTGTTTAGCCTGTGAAGTTGAGCCAAGCTTTTCAAAAAAATAAAGAAATGTAGTTGAATCAAGGTTGATTCATGGTTTAAGAATGGGGGCAATTACTTTTCCCAGAGGGCCAGCTTGGTTTGGATAACTTTTTTCCTTTAATAAATGAAATCATCATTTGAAACAATCTTTTGTGTTTAAGTCAAGTTTATTTTTATAGCACATTTCAGCAACAAGGCAGTTCAAAGTGCTTTACACCATAAAGACATAGTACTGTAACCAATTATGAAACAGCAATAAACTTTACATTTTGTCAAACAGCATCATCAAAATCTTCAAAGAAATATACATCAAATAATCAAAAAGCAATGTTCCAGTCTGCTTTAGCCTTGAGTTAAAGGAACTCAGTGTTTTGGCAGTTTCTCAGTTTTCTGTAAGTTTGTTCCAGATTAGTGGAGCATAGAAACAGGTTGTCTTCTTTTAGTATTACAATTCATTTCTGACTAAATTTAGCAGCTGTTTGTTCTGTGTTTTTAATTATGTTTATGGGACAGTTCTGAGATAAAGTTCTGAAGAACGCCAAGACATGGTTGTGTTATAAAACAACATCTTTGAGCACTTTCCATTTTACCACTCAGAAACCTACTAAAGCTGGGTTCACGCTACGCTATTATTGGCCGCCATACGCAAAACACCTTTCATTCTGAGAGAAAATTTCTGGTGGTGACCTCGGTCATTCAGTACGACAGACGCAATTTAACACTCTCCTGACAAAAGGCGAATTGTGACAGATCTCAAGCAGGGTCTACTATGTTATTGGCAAATAGTGCAATGTGACCTCTGCCTCAACCCAATTCTCGTTGCAGTCCTCTTTTGTGCACCATGCTGCTCCCTTCGCTCTTTTTTTCTACTCTAATAGTAAGAACACTAATATCCACAATTTGCAGTTCATTTATTATTGGACTGAAATAATGCTGATGAGGAAATTTGGCCATTTAATTCAGGTGAGTTGGTGAAACGGCGCATCCTAAAGTTTGTAGGATATTAGCTCTCGAGGACTGAAGTTGGTGACCCCTGGTCCACGGCAACAAGTTGTGCAGTCTCGCATCCTCATGTGGTGTGACAGGAGTCATTGTCACATCGAGGTCACACAGTGGGAAATGTTTAAGTCCGGTACGATTTTTCAAATCCCACAGTGTGAGCCGAGGCTTAACACAAAACTGACAAGCAGGATAATTAGAGCAACAATTAATGATCAAACAAGAATGAGCCGGGAGCCCCAGGGTAATGCTGCAGGAGCGCCATATCACCCTAAACACATCATACCCACCTTGAAACATGGCAGTGGCAGCATCATGCTGTGGAAATCCTTTTTTTTTCCCCAGCAGAAATGGGGAACATGGTCAAATTTGATGGAAGGATAAATGGAGCAAAAAGGTGGTTCTGAAAAGTGGTGACCTGAATACAAGACAAATGAATTTTAGATATTTTTATGTAGAAATATGTAAAAAACATGCACCCTTTTTTCCTTTGTGCCCTACTTTGTGTTTTTCTGTCACATAGCGTCTCTATAAAATACATTTGCTGTAGGTTTGTCAAGATAACGTGATATAAAAGTTGAAAGTGACTTATAACAACTCCTCTGTCACGAAAAAATAACAGCAAAACAGTCCACGATGACACAGTATTAATGTTGGCATTTTAGTGCTTAAATTGAACTTTTGCAGCTTTGATTGATTGACATCTGTTCCTTATTTAAGCGTACGTAAACATCTTTTTACCCTCATTTAGTTTTAGTTTGAGCGAAAGACAACACTTGCGGTGGTAAGACTTTGCTAAATTACCAACTCGGCGACTGCTGCAGGTTGTCAGCTGAGCAAACATGGTACATTTGATACATTTCCTGGCAAAGAGAGCGAAGCCGCAAAGATACAGTAGCAGAAAGCATGCGTGCTGCTTTGCCACGTGAATGAGCACATTTCTCCGTCTCTTAACAAGCCATTCATCTTGGCTTGAGTAAGTAACTGGTGATCAAGAGGTGTTGGATTCAAAGGAGCGTCAAATGATGCTATAAACACCCTCAATAATAATTCCTGGCTTACAGTTTTTTAAATTATAATGAGAGAAATATAAAGAAAACCTGGCTGATCCGAGTGTGCTTCACAGAGCAGCTGCTGGATCAGCGCTCCTTTACTGGAGGGCAGAGGTCAAGAGGCTTCAAGCAGAGCAACATTATTTTTGAAAGAATAATTACAAGATTTAAAAAAACTTCAACACATGGGTATTTGTAGGGTAGGATTCAGCTTTGTACGCTTTCATACAAAATCCAAATAATTTGAATCACCCCTTCTGAAAAACAAGAAAAAAATCCCAGGATTTACTCAGTTGAATTGTACACCTCATTATTCTGTATTTCCAAATCATATCCAGGATACTTAATAAATCTATTTTAGTTGATGGAAATTCTTTGCAGATTGAACAGGGGGATTAAAAGGGGGAATTTTTTTTAGAAGCACTTAAAGAAAAAAGAAAAGGGAATGAAATCATGCTTTGTTTTGCAGTCATTTTGCAATAAATACCTAAGTGCGCAAGAGCAAGTGAGCAGTTAGTAGAAATGCTTACAAACCTCATAAGCTGTGGCACCTGGTTCATGGACCGGAAACATGACTCCAGTATGAGATTAAGTATCACTCATCTTTAAAACAAATAACACAGTTGGCTAAAGAGAATAATTTATGCCCTGCGGATCTCTACATGCGACGCAGGGCTAAACTTCATAACCCTTGAACTTGTTCACATTTTGTCCTCTTACAGCCACAGTGTTATTGTGATTTCATGTAACACACCAACGGAAAGTAGTGGAAAAATTGTGAAGTTGAGATTTTCAAATACTGTACTGGAAAAATATCTGGATTGCCTGGTGTTCATTTCTGTCTGGTGTTTAGCTCCCTTTGCTGCATTCAAGAATTTATTTCAGATCGTTGATGCACAAAGTAGAGACATACTTGGGGAAACAAAAAACAACCTGCAGCTATAATTGGAGAAAAATATTGTTCTACAAAATATTAAGCCTGTCGCAATACACAATAAATCAATTAAACGCATGATAAATTAAAACAAGCTGGATAATTTCCATCTGAATAATTGTTTTTTTCTCTTTTCTCTCTCTCTGTCTCTCTTTCTACCAAAGATTGGATGATAAAAAGCTTCAGTTTGGCGCTTTGGTCTCAACTAGACCCTTTTTTGAATGACAGTTTAGTTTACAGAGACTTCAGTATTGCATTTCATTTGTTGTTTTGGTTGTTTTGAGTGTTTAAAATATTTTCCAGTTCCAGTGTTAAACATTCCGTAGAAATGAAATGTTTCAAAACAACAAAATTCTCATTTATTGCAATAATTTCTGAGACGATTTATCATCCAGCAATTTATCATGACAGGCCTGAAAAGCATACAACAGGGGTGATGCATAGAAATGCATGCCACACCTTGCAGATTTCTTTGTAAAAAAAAAAAAGAAAGTATCCTTTACCTCCACTCCAGCCTGGTAAAAACCAGCTTCTTGTACGACGCTTTGGTTCGTACAGAGAGTCTGGACCCTCTACTGTTGAGGATCAGTTGCTTACTGGAGACATGGACTGTGTTGAAGTTTTAAACGATTGGATCTGATTTTCATCGCTAACATTTGGCCATGACGCATGTTATGTGCCAGCTCGACCTTGAAGGATCTACACTATGACGTTTAACGGAAATTATGTGGGCTGTAAACAACCATCACCCTCTGCAAAGAGAGAAATGCCGAGCTGAACAAGATGACTGTTCATGTTGCAGCAGTCCTCTTGCTCCAACTTTTATTGCTCAATATTTGGAACCGTGTCCAACGCAGACTGACTGGTTTATTCACTTCCTCCGCTGCCATCGGCAAACTACAATCACAGGCAGACAACAATTCATAAATCCTGCAGAAACTTGACATTGTTCACAACTCCGCTTTCTGTTCGCTGATTGGCCTGCTTGAAATGCATCCTGAGAAATCAAAGTCAATGGGACAAATCCCAAACGGAGCACTGAAGGGAGATGAGAATCGAGGGGGGTTGATTTTTCACATATAACCCCAATAAAAGTACATTAATGTCGGTGCGTGCAACATAACAAGATGTGAAAAAGTTCAGAGCTTTTGCAAGTCTCGTGTTCATGGATAAATCCCCAATCTGTGTTTGGACAAGAAGCTGATGCTGGAATTCGTTTCCTGCAGCGCCGCTAACACGTATCGAGACGACTGACGACAATAAGAATGTTTCCTCAGAGGACGATATCGAGTTGAAAGGAACTGAGGAAATGACAGTCATTACCTCTACTATGATTTTGCAGGTGGATGGTGAAATATGGAAACTTTTCCAAGTCAGGAGATGATGGAGTCAATTGTCAAGATGATGAATCATCTTTACCTGTAATAGAGATCTTTAACTTCTCCTCATGGAAGACGTATCAGATGCATGGCCAGCAAACTCATCCTGTGAAGCTGACCTTTATCCAGCTCTGCTGCCTGATGGATGATGAATACTTTGACAGTTGGTGCCTCTAAGAGTTTATATCATCAAAAAGGATATTGGAGATGTACCAAAACTGCCCTATGTCTCTCTTACTTCATAATTTAATCGCCCTTGTATACCCCCCCAAAAAAGGAAAAAGAAGAGCAACACATGCCACATGTTTCTAAACTTACCGCATGCTTTTTGCTCCTTTGTAGATCCCTCAAATCCTGGAAATGTGGATCTCAACAGCAGCGACTGGGATGATAAAACCGTTACAAGTGCATTAAAGTTCTACCTGAGGTTTGTTTGTTTGTCTGTTTGTGAATACGTGCCTAAAAGGAAAAAAACAAAATCCACGCAGTATGATTTTTTTCATTAATTACGTTACATTTGGTCACACGTTACGTCATTTCAAAATGTTTCCACAAGGAATTAGATGTTTTCCAGAAAACCGTTTTATCATCTGGCATTAGACACAACTTGCTGTTTCCAAACTAACCCCACCAGAGGGCTCACTCTTTAACTTCTTAATAGTGTGACTATTTAATGAGTGGATTCTTGTTTTATTCTTTCGGTGTTTGATGTTTTAATTTATGTTCCCCATGTGTTTTCTCATTTTGTCTTTCCTTTCCCACAGGAATCTTTCTGAACCTCTAATGACCTACGATCTGCACGGAGAACTCATGAGCGCTGCAAGTAAGACATGTTTGAGAGCTTTTACTTCGCTAAGATCTGCATGGATGGGTTACAGCATGAACCCTAAAGTTGAGTTATGTTGCATATTACCAGTTGAGTCCAACCGTTTCTCTGAAAAATATTTGATCTAGCAGTTTATAGAAAGGGTGGAAACTTCGGATTTACGAGCTTGCTTTTTTTCCTCCCCTTTTTTTTCTTTTTCTTTCTTTCTTTCTTTTTTTTTTTTTTGCTGCTACTTTAGCGTGGCTTACACTGGCTGGGAAAAAAACATCGAAACTCTAAATGGATTAAAAGAGCCATTTGTAAATCAATACAGTGCAGGCTGCGGGTCGAGCATCTTTATCTATTTGGACACAGAAGAAAATCCAATCCTTTATTTATACTCGTCTGTCACTGTGCATTATTGTAAACCTGAGAAGATGGTAGGTTTAATAACACCAGCCTCTTTCTGTCAGGATGTTGCATTAAAGTACATGGAAATGCCCTTCATTAGCCGCACACGGTTCTCCTCATTACGTATCGTGACAGTTTGAAGACTCCGTTTTATTGGCTGCATACCATTGCACTGGGTGGTCATGCTTCACTCCATTTAACTTTGCAATTAAGGGGAAACTTTGTGATTTACACGGCTTAGTTTTACAGCATGTTTTAGATGCATCATTTTCACCTAGATTTTTGCTCGGAATATTCATGTCTTTTTGCTTGTACTAAAACGGTTAAAACTTTGCAGAGCTTCTCTCCTCCAGTTGATTTTCCTCTTATGTTGGAACTAAAGCCTTATCAGAATTATTACCCACAGTATTGGTAAAAAAAAAAAAAAAAAAAAAGTGGCTTCTTTGCCATCAGCAGTATGCTTGCCTGTATTTTGGCCAGACATTCAGACTTTTAGGTTTGATATTTTTATGTCATTGTCATTTATTAAAACACAATTCAACACAGATGTCACCAAAGCGCATGTTTAGACCAGATGTTAAATCAAAACAGTGCTAGGAGCTCCCTTAAAGTGTAAACCCCTACTTTGAAGATCTTTTTGTTTTTTTTCCCGATCACATTGTTGCATATCGTTTGCATTATTTAAGACGAGCATTATATTCGTGTTTAAAGGGCTGACCTTTTTAGAAATGTGTGTTTTGTAACCACAAGTTCCTGTGCTTTAAATCTTAGCTCATACAATCACTGTAGAATCATAAGTCAATAAGTCGCTGCGCCGCACATGATTCCCGTTGTGACAGAAGATTATTGCCTGCACTGAAATGACAGAACAAAAAAATATACAGATAGTTCAATGAGAAACTATTAGCCGCAGTTCCTGCAACATGCACAAAAATAGATGAAAATTTGCTGCTATTTCCAGTTCCAGCCACAAGTTTATACTTACTGAGTCATCATAGAAATAAAAATTATATTAATTTTGGGCTTTTAACGATAAATTGAACCTTTGCTATTCAATGATGGAGAGAGAAGCTTAAGTATTTTTGAAAATAAGTATTGGGTGTTCATTGCGAAATTAAATGGCAATGAATACTGCCGGCATGATGACTGTCACTCACTTTTTTTTTTACACCATTATGATGACCTCAGTGCTCTGCTTGAGCTTCAGTAGCCAAATACGCCACATGGTGTGTCTTATCCAAATGAAGTTTTGCATGCATTGGTATTGCGATAATGTTAGCCATTTTGAGAATAACGCAGATTTTGCTTGACAGGGTCCAGTTTATAATTTATATAATTGAGTGCTTTTACGCCGCACAGAAATTTGGTGGGGGTCTAAGTGTTTCTTAGCAAACCATAACCACACATTTCTTTGCAGCCCTCAACAAGCTTCTGGCATAGTTCTAGTGGGATATTGAACCACTCTTCTTGGCAGAGTTAGCAGAAAAAACATTTAAATTGGTGCTTACATTTTCAGTGGGATTCAGATCCAGGCCTTTCCAGGAGCTTAACGTCGGCCTGTTTTATCCATTCCAAAACCAGTTTTGATGAATGTTTGAGTTCATTGTCCCGTTGGAACACCAAATGCACCAAAGCATCTGAATCAAATTGGGACAGTTTGGGTAAGATGAAAGGAAATTGGTTAGAGTGTTCAGAAAAACCAAGGAAATCCACAAGGCTCCAACCCTACTGTGAACTGTAAATTGCTGGAACCAGTGTCATTGTCCACAGTTTTATACTGGCATTGACTCAAAGCATACTAACAAGAATGAAGCCCCTGCTATTTAATCAACTTCCTACATGGAGCAGCCAGACGACTTTTGGATAAAATCCCTATGGTCAGATGAAAGAGCAAAAATTAAGCTGCCTGGTCACAGTTGATGAGAAGAATGCTTGGAGAAGTTATGGTCAGACTATCAAACCTAAGTACTGTCAAACTGTCGCACAAGGTGGTGGTAGGAGTGTGCTGTGGAGTTTGGAGGTGATACCAGTTTATTGCTTAATGACCTGGAAGGATTTGGGTGGGATATTCTTCAATATTCCATCCAAATCCTTCAGCTTCCCCTCAAATCTGTCCAGTTGACTCCAACCGAATTACTAAAACCTTGAACATTCATCAGAACTTGTTTTTAAATGGATTAAGTAAGCTGATGTGAAAGTTCTGGATTGTCTCCAAGCCCAATCTTAATGAATATTTAAAAAGGAAACGAGCTCAACCAGCTATGGTTAGATACACTACAAACACACTAAATGTTATCAAGTATTTTTCTACTTTCTAGTGCAAATATTTTAGTACTCATGAAATAAGGCTAGACTGTGTTAAGTCAATAATACCTTAATATTAATGGGGAAAAAACCTGGCAGATTATTTAACTTATAACATGGAAAAAAGTGTGTTATAAATGAAATATTTTAACAGTGCAACTAGTACTTTGTATCAGTATTAATCAGTACTAAGCTTTTACATCTTGCTGAAAAGTTACTTGCAAATTAGTTTTGTCTTATTCCATGTGTACTACGATATTTGCAGTATAAACTAGGCCAAAAGTACATGGTGATTTGTATTTATGTAGTGTACGGTAAAATATCCATCCAAAACTGTTCCATAACCTTGTTGAAGGTTAAACAAATGGATTAAGAGTTTGAATTTGTGTGGTTTTGAGAATTCATTTAAATTCAAATTTTTGCTTCATATTCCTTGTTTTAAGTCACTGAAGTTTTATTATTCAAAATCATTTCATCCTGAAAAAAAAATGTTCAAATGGATCATTAAAAACCTCAAAACATTGTTTTTCATTAGTGTTGCAATTAGCCGTACAGGCACAAGAAGTATTAAACTTCGGCATTTATTGTTTGTCTCTATTTTTTATTTTTATTTTTTTACAATTATCTAAAACGACTTTGCACTGTCTGCCACAGAGTCTGATAATCTGGACTTTCGACTGAGTGAAATTCATTCACTCATCTACAAACTACCGGAGAAGAATCGTGAAATGTTGGAGATGCTTATTAGGCACTTAGTAAAGTAAGTCCAAGCTGAGTTCATTGTGTCGTTTTTTTTACCACTTCCAGAGAAATAAATCCTCTCTTTCTGAAGTGAGCTCATACTTTTTTTGTCACCGCCTGGCTTGAGTTACATTTTATTTAACCAGCCTGGCATGATGTTGACAGCGTGTGCAGCCACAGTGATGAAAACCTGATGACTCCCTCCAACATGGCAGTTATCTTCGGCCCCACACTCATGAGAGCGAAGGAGGAGACGGTGGCGGCCATGCTTGATATCAAGTTCCAAAACATTGTGGTTGAGATCATGATCGAGGACTACAACAAGGTACAAGTGAAGCGAGGATGTCCTTTTTATTTTTTATTTTATTTTTTTTCAATCAACAGGGACTGTTAGGGGTTTTTATTCTTAATTCATACTACTTCCATATGTCTGTGTTTGTAATGTCTTGTTAGTGGATTAGAGCTGCTATTACATGTGGTTTGTTTTCGGTTAATGAGGACCCGTTGGAAGCCTTGTTGCTGTCCAAGCAGTTGCCAGCACTGAAAACAAAAAAACAGTCAAGTTGAGTTTGTGAACTGTAATTATTACTGAAATGTACCAGAATTTATGTGTTTTAAATGTATTATTTTGCTGTAGTTTAGGCACTTTTGTTATGTATTTTTTAATTGTTATTATTTGTATTTGTAAATGTCTACAAAACTGTGCAGGGCCTTGCAAAAGAACTCATCCCCCGAGAACTTTCCTACTGTTTTAGTGATGATCTGAGTTCAACATAAAGTGCCGAACAATTATAAAAAGTAAAAACTTTCTGCAAACTAGTCTAAAATGTATTCCGCTTCCGAAATCTGACGCTTTAGGAAGAAATCTGTTGCACAACGGCATGTGGAGTGAAGTTCCCCGCTGCCCTTTTCCTGGAAGTTTGTGGCTATAACATGATGAAATGGGGAAAAAAATCAAGATGTATGAAAAATAACCAGAAGACTCTGTAAAATCTACTAAAGAGTACTTATTTAGTTGCTGTTTTTCAGCTCGTCATGCTTCAGCCTTTTACCTCAGTTACCAGCTGGAAGAAGCTGAAAAAGCAGCCAATGAACCAAAGTGCTACTGTAACTTTTTATGTGATTCCAGATCTTCACTTGCATGCCAGAGGACAGCGCCTTCCCACCTGTCCCTCCTCCTCGGATCACGCCGAGAAAGCGGCAGCCAATCACCATCTCCAAGCGGCCTGCTCGCGTTTTCCATCCTCTTACTCATGAGCAAGTCCGCGACGCAGAGAGTAATTATCAGCCGACCTAATTGTGGTCACCCTCCTTCTTTTCCCATCCTCCCTGTGCTCAGTGTACAATTTCGTCTTTTTTTTTTGTCTGTAGAGACCACAGCAAGGTCACTTCTTGGCATTTTACAAATGGGATTTATTGAAGCGTGCTTGTTTGTCCCAGTAATTATCACGAATTGCAAAAACCTGTAAGCAGTTTGCCAATTGAAATTCTTTTTTTTTTCTGTTTTACTTTTTAATGTTAATAGAAAACCATGTGACTTTTCTTTTTAATAGCTCATTTGACATACAAATAAAAGTATCCACTGTTCGTTTTTACCCCTCCACAGTCTTATTCTTCTAACATGTCAGAGTAAAATCATGAAATTTTCTGTCTTCTTTTTAACCTCCTTTGTTGGTTCAAACTAAAATGTTAGTTGTGCCTCCTTGCTCTCACTGTGGCCCAGAAATTTGGCTCGTCTTTGTTGGGATATTTAACTTTTTCCCTAACTTGCTGCTTTTGCAGAGTTTGCAGGTTATGCACATGTGCAATTCATTTTACTGCAGTAAAGTTCTACACTGCTTGTTTACATTAACTTTGCACCCACTGTACAATCCCAAGGTAATTTCTGGTTTTTACATTTCATCAGGTGCATTTCACAGCAGTAAAAATGCACATTTAATGGTGGTTTAAGGTTACAGTGCAGTTAAAGCTGGGTATCATTTTTTTATATATGTTTTTGCAACAGATGGGCAGAAAGACACCTCTGTGGTGGATGGGGATGTCTCAGCGAGCCCCAAACCCATAAAGCCGATGAAACCCATGAGCTGTGCCCCACTCGCTCCAAGAGAACCTCCTTCGAGGCAAACGGGGATCTACAGGCCGGCCAGCCGCCAGGACCGGCCGCCCGACTCCGACGCTGAAAAGTTGAGCGATGTGAGACAAAAGCCAGACTCTTCCCCAGCAGCAAACGGGGATTCTGGGGTCTTTGTGAGTCGAGTGCCGTCGTTCCAACGTCAGAAAGCTTCTCCGAAGGGAACGCCAGCCAACCGAGAAGGTAAGAGTCCACGTTTTATTAATGAAAGTGAAACTAATTTATGTCGACATTTTATGTGAGTAGAATAATATAGATGATAACATCGGCATGGATTGTTATATAGTTTGAATGTTTTTCTTAAAGAGTATATGTGGTTCCTGTGGCATTAAGGTGCTGTTGATTGTAACAGTGACACATTCCCATCATTTTATCTCAGAAGATTAACTGTGCACACATGTATAAGCTTAACATAATATGTTGGGCTTAAATACAAATTCACATTTTAGGAGGTGTAGCTTTAAATCGAATTTGTCATTACTAGAAGATAATGGGCCGAATTTCTACAATTAAATCCAACGTTATTCATAATTTAAAGTAATATTTTAAAGTTACAAGCATGTTTCTTGTATCTCCAAGTATGAACTAAAGATTAAGGTGAAGGCATGGGTATGAGTAATTTTGGGCTTTTTTGTAAATGTTCAACCACCAGCCTCTGAACTGCTGCTGTTAGACTGCTGCTCCTTGAAGAGCTTTTACTTTTCTGGGAAGGCGAAGTAGGTTTTCCTCAAGAATCTCCGGGATGGACTTGCCAAGTCCCGCTGTTGTAAATCAAGCTCCGCAGCGTGATGCCGCTACCAACACGTCTGCTTGTGGGGACCGTTTTCATGGGGTCACGAGGTGTCGGGTTGCACCACAAGCGGCAATTTCTTTTGATTATCACAAAGTTAAAATTTAGTCTATTCCACATGTTTGGAGATCTTTCAAGAAGGTTTCTTGTTTAGTTTTTTCCTTTTTTGTTGTTGCTTTTTTTTTTTTTTTTGTTCCGGCACCTTTTTTTAGCCCAGCATTGTCAACTATGCAAGTAAATGCCTCCTCCAGCTTTTTGGCTCACAAGTCAAGGCGACCCAGAAAGCAGTGGTTTTAAAAAGATGCATTTATCGAAAGCTGGCAAAGCATTCAACCTAATTAAAAATTTTATGTTATGCTCATGATTAGTCAGACGTCTGGCAGGTACAGATTTAACATTTTTATTCAACCAAGCAGTTTGTTTAATAAGAGACGAGAGGAGTCTCTTAGAAGATATTAAAATAGTAAAAGTAGTATCAATTAAAAAAAATTATTTACAACTTATTAATAAAGACACAACTTGTGAACATGTTATTTACAGATGTATTTATCTGCAATAATTCTGGTCTCTTGGGTTTTAAAAGGTAGTGCAGATGTGTGCTTCCTTCTCATCTAGTTAGTGAGTGGACCTCCCAAAATCTGCAAAGTGCGTAGAAGCTGGCTGGTGCACAAGCTACCCTGCCCTCTTAGCATTTTTGGCCATGACTTTTTATTTCATCTCCACCTCTATTTAATCATGTAGCGAAATTTGTCATCCCAGTCGGGCAACACAAACAGCTCAGACGTGGCTGCTGTACATACTGAATAATTTGCTTGTGTTTTTATTTTTATTTTTTATGCTTATACCTGTTTTTTTGTTTGTTTTTGTTTCGTCTCTTAGGACATTCTGATGGTGTAACCAAAACAAAGTCTGCAGAGAAACATCCCATTTGTCGACCCCCCATCAGGCCCCCTGAGCCCCCATCCAGATGTCCCGCTCCACAAAAGCTCCCAGTTGCAGCCAGCTGTGAGGGCACGCCCACATCTTAGTGAGTACACCAAAGTCTCTACCCTCATGCTTTCTGGGTAATTAAACGCAAGGCTTTGAGCAAAGTGTCTAAACCTGTTCAACTCTAAGATTTAAATTATATAGCGACATTAAAGCCCCTTTTGGACTGCAGGACCGAGCCTGGCTCGGCCTGGCCCGGGTTCAAGCCCCGGGTCCGGCGTTCTTGCGTTAGCGCTTAGAGCTAACTAGCCGAGAGCTGTGGTTCCATTCGGGCCAGCCAGACGGGGCTGGTATGCAGTCAGACGTTAATTGGTTCATTTGCCGCCGAGGCGGGCACAGAGAAGAGTCATCTTCCAGATCACATGTTGTGTTTAGACTTTCTCGAAGTCGGCGTCAAAATAACTCTCGTCTATTTTTAACCATCAAATTTTCAATGATAATTATGACATGCTCAAAGGCATTTAATTTTCATTTAGTTTAATTAATATTCAGCAAGCTGAAGGGAGGATCCACATGGCGCCATCACACGTCAAGCACATAAGTGCATGTAACTTTTTCTCTGTAGTGACAAAAACAGACTATTGACCCAGTAAATTACTTATAAACAATGAAATTAAATGATTGATCTTAAGCTATAAGCTATTTATCTGCGGTGGCCTGAATGTATAGAATCTCACCACTTCCTGGCCTGAACCTGAATTTCCCATCGGTGTGCGTAAAAAATATCTCAATTTTGATGTTGATCTGGAGGATGAATCTGCGCTACACTGGAGACTGGAGACTTCAGCCAAAGGTTTGAAATCGGGGAACATTTCTCTAATTGAAGTGATCAGAAGACTCTCTGCACAAGGGGATTTCCTCACCTCGCTTCGGTCCAGCAGGGGAATTCCCAAAGGCGCAGTGGTAGTTCAGCTGCACGAAACGTGGGTCCAGCTCAGAGATGACACTCAGATGAGGAATTTTTTTAATGATTTAGTTAAAGGTAAAAAGCTGAGGTAATTCTTTTTCCCAGCGCTGACTAGCATTTACAGAAGAAGCTGGACGGGATAACGACGAAGAACTGGAAAAAAGCTGGACGAGGAACGTAAAAGTTTACCACGGTGTCTGGGAAGAGGCGGCCTCGGATCCTCACAAACTTTCCAAATGGAGTACATTAGGGCCGGCCCAGTGGCTGCCACGTCGGGCCAGGCAGTGCAAAAAATCCTATAGTGACCTTGAAAACATGACAGTTGCAGTTTTGAAGAGTCAGCACATTTCAAACCCTTTTATTTGATCTAAACTGTCACAAAACACACCACTGTTACAATCTTTAACTTGAGTGCAATCCACATGTAGACAAAGAATAATAGTTTTTTTTATTGTCCAAAATCACCAGGGATTTATAAGTTTTATTAGTTACATTTTACTTTTGCAAATGGTTTAGATTTTCTTGGGGAATTTTTATTGCATCTCATGATTAAGGTGTGAGTAAATCAAATTTCCCAAAAATCAGCAAGTGGCTTAAGGATAATTGCCAATCCCATACACAGAAATACAAGCTTAGAGCAACTGGAAGTGTTTTTTTGACAACGTGTTGGTCTGACAAAACATAAAAAATGAATGTTGAAACCACTTTTTGCCCACTGTTGGGCATGAGGGAGGATCTGTGGGGCTGTGGGCTTCTGTCACTTCCAAAGGCCTTGTACTGGAACCTTGATGAAGTCTAAGGACATTTGAATAATTTTTAAGATCACGTCATTTGCTAGAAAACTTTAAAAATTAGTCGCCGTTGGGTCTTTTAATGGGACACTGATCATTGGGCCAAATCAACACAGAAATGGTTCCCCAAACACAGAATTGACATAGGGCACAAATATTGAGATTTAGTTGCATAGAAGTACAATATTTAACGACATGGGTTTTGTTTTTCCCCTGAATAAATGTAGTTTAATTAAAAGTTGGATGTTTTGCTCAATTTTCAATTTTAGATTATGTCATCAATGCTCTTTCTACATTTAGGTGTCCTAAATGGACATGGCGGCACCATAAATGCACAATAGATATCCTGGTCTCTATTGTGTATCACTGTTAACCATGCAATCTAAACAGCCCATTAAGTAGTGTTTTAGCTTCTGGAAATATGATTGTATGACAGGATGATTTCAATGTACCTGCACTTCCAGCTTCTTACCCTGCACTTTTTGTAGATCTTTCCTAGGAGTTTAACCAGCCACTTACCTTTGTCTTTCAGTGTTGCATCAAAGACCAAGTTTTTTGAGAATGCCTCCAGACAAGTTGTCAGGTTTGTAAAGCCTTTCATTGTTTCTTATCCACTTAGTCCATTTGTTTAGCTCACTTGACTAATCAGATGCAGGTTTTTCTACAATAAATGTCAGTTTAACTGCATGAAAGTGTGACAAGGATTTTAATTCCTATTATATGCATCAGCACTAAGATTTTAAGTCATTTAACTAAGTGAATAAATGCTAACTGCCCCATATTATTAAGATTTTCCATGCTGTGGCTTGTTTTTTAGAACATTAAATCTGTCTTCATTCTGGACTTATTTAGATGCCCAGACTCCCACGTGATAGGAGTGTGTATGTTGGTTTTATATCCCAATGGGAAATTAAAACTGAATGCACACCAGCCCCTGGAGACATCCTCTAACTGCAGGGACCAAATCAAGTTCTCTGTAGGTCCAGATTGCCCATTGCAAGTTAGGACTTTGCTTCTCAGGGAAAGTATAAAATTTCCCTTAAGCTGTGTTAAGCAGTGTTTCCGCTGAGTTAATGACTTAGGCCTGGCGTGCGTGTCAAATGGCGTAAAACTTTAGGTAGTTTTATGTGCATTGTAAGTGTTCCCTTACACATGGGCCCTTTGATTTTTTTTTTTTTTTTTCACTCATGCAAGATCCTTTAGCTCATGATGTAGTGGAGTCTGTGTGATGTGGAAATGGACACATCTGCTCTTTTATGATTTGCATGGCTGAGCCAATTCAAGGCCCCTGCTCTCTGCCCAGTGCAGGCAACGATGCACGATGTAAACGAAGAATGTGGGAGTTTTATCAAAGAGAGTTTATGTCTTTGGTGTTCTTTTATTGGTATCCCCCTTCATTATGTTGTCTTGAGTTTAGGCGATCCTTTCCAAAAAGTAGAAGCCTAGGCTTGAGTAAGTTTTGTTTTGGCTTTTGTACAACAGAGTATCAGCTCGTGACTTCAGGAATCATTCTCCCTAACCTGAATAAAATCTGTTCTGCTTAAACTTGCACATTCTGAATGCATTTCAAACATTTCGTTTCTGTTTCTTTTAATTTAGCCCTCCAACCTCTTCGCTATCCTCAGTCGTGACAAATGTGAAGAAAGAGGTAAGAGTTCAGTAGATTTTCAGATATTTACAGTTCTGTAACGACTGCGGAGTAGGATTAGGTTTATAATGATCTCAAAGTTAGGCGGGGCTGGTTTTGAACTTTTAATTTAGGTAAAACAACTGCTTGTTTTATTCATACTGATTTCACTGCTATGGATGTCCCAGGCGTTTCATTTCTGTTGTTGATTAAGGATTCGGTTGAGGCCTTTATAAATGATCAGTATTGGAGTTGATTAAATTTGCCCCCCAGTGTTTATTGTTGGTGTGTTAGCAGTTTTACATCAGCTGCACGTTGTGACAACTTGCATACTGGTTAGTCATGTTTTGCAGATTTTAAATAATTAGTTATTGATAATCTAATGACAGTGTGTTTTTCCTAACTATTGTAATATTTCTCACCTGTTGCTATGATATACAGAGTGAACAAGGGAATGTACTGACTGCTGCAGCTGATAAAGTAGCTTTTCTTAATGTCACCCTGTGGTGAAGCACCACATAGATCTTACCTGCCAAAACTCCATCTGTCAACCATTATTTAGTAAACCTGTTTAAACCATCTGTTTCTCCAGACCACCTATATGTCTTTATTATGTGAAGTTCCAGTGTATTTTCTTGAGCAGTGGTGTATGTTGTTAAGATTGTATGTTTGAATAATCTCTGCTGTAATATTTATTTAAGTTATGTGAATTGTTACCTTAACTTGGGAGTTATCTGGGGAATGCTGCATAGTTTACAAGCAGTGTTTTGTAACAGTCATAGCTTAGCTTGGCATTTCTTAGCTTATTTTAGCATTGCTTAACTAGTTTTAGCATTGCTTACTTCACACTAGCGCAAGATAGCTTACCCTAGCAAAGCGCAGGTCTTGCTTGTAGCAAAGCTTTTAATACAATAGTTTAGCTTAGCTAGGTATATTTTAACATTGCTTATCTTATTTTAGCTCACCTCACCTAAGCAAATGTGGCTTAGCTAAGTTTACATTAGCATAATGTAGCATAACTTAACCTTTTAAGCTTAGCTTGATTTACCTACAGCTTGTCCTACCTGAGTTTATGTAACCTGAAGCAAACCGTTGTTTAGCTTGCCTTAGCTTGGTTTAGCTTAAAGCTAAAGTATGTATTTGTTATCTGTCATTATGTCTTGACAGTACAGTGTGAGGCAGATAATCTGTGGAAAAATTGAGCCGTCTCCCAGTCCTGTCATCTTCTGTGGTTTATGAAGATGAGCTGTCAAGTAAATTTTAGTGCCAAGTTTAAAACTCCCATTAGTTTTTCTGTCTGATTAAAACAGTAAACTAAAACAGCTCCTTGCTTTGTTTTTATAGCTATTTGAAGAACTGACTCTTTCAGCAGTTGTGTGCTTGTACTCAAAACTCTTTGGCGGGAAACTTAAGTTCAAGGTCATAACTCAAAACACAAGGCTGCCAGCACCGCCTTTTGAATGCTGTGGTTATTTATGGTTTGTTTTTAAGACATGGATATCATAGCAGAATATCTTCATAATTGTACAGCATAAACACCACAAAGATTTAGTTGTAACTTCCAATTTATGTTTACTGCTCACAATATTATTATGTATTTTCTACCAATTTGCTACTTGTGAAGTAAAATTGATCAAACTAATTAGCGTTGTTAGCCACCACATTTAAATGTTTATGTTTATTCAATCAATCAGTCACACGTTGTTGTTTTTTATCCGGTTAGACGGATTAAAAAACAACAGTATATACATGTTCAGTCTACTGTATTGACACGCAAAACCTATTTATTTGATGCTTAACCAACACCACGCTGTCTGGGCTTGTTACAAACATTTATGTCAAACCATCAATTAAAGGTGTTGGCTCTCGTGTTTCTTTTTTTTTTTTTTCTACTGCCAGAGAAATTTATAGACAGACAATTTTTTTCACTTCTTTCTATTTTTTTGTGTCTTTTCCAACTTGAGAGGAATTTCCTTCCTCCAGTCTTAAACCCCCAGCTGAATCATTGCTCACATCAACAGGTTGGGAAGAGTGAGAGCTATGCTACATTACATACTACCGGATAAAACTCTTTACTGCCACCAACATGTCAATAAACGGAGTTTAGAGTCCAGAAGCGGTAGCACGCAAAGCCCTAGTGGTTTTAGGAATTTGAAACCAGCCCGTGCTTAGTTAAACCACCGTCAGTGTGGTTTGTGGCAGTCTGAATCGATCTATATAATGTCGGCCGTTTGCGCCATCACTACTGATGAAGACTGGCAAGAAATGAATCCTTTTGACATGTTTTCGTTTTCTCTGTTTTTAACTTAAATGATGTCTTCCTGTTCTCCAAGCACCATGTCGCCCAGCCCTATTATTTACTATTACCCAGAGTGTGCTTATGTGAAAATATGCTTAGCATATTTGTCTTCCATTTATACAGAAAAAGGGGCTGAAAATCATGTAAAATTGACCCTTGTCAGCTTTACATCATGTTATGTTAGCCCCTCATCAAAAACATACCTCGAGTGTTGCCTTGATTATTTCATTCATGTTTGAAAAGTTCTTGACTCTCCTGTGGTAAAAACACTGGGAAAAAACGTTTGCTCTCACCGAGCGCCACATCAACCGAGCCTCAATCTCACAGTATGAACCGCTGCCTCCACTCGGCTCCCTCAGACTAGCGGCAGCAGCGATTGGCAGACACCTGGTGGAAATGCAGATCTCCTGATCTCATCATATGAGCTACTTCTCAGGGCAACACTTAGAAACGTTATTGAAGGCTTACTGGGGGAAGGTTGTTGTGATGACTAGGAGCTTCTGAAAGAGACAGATGCCCAATTTCAAGGCATTAAATTGCAATGGCAACTTCTTTGAAGACATTTTTATAACAACTGCAGCTAACATAGCTACTTGGTTGTGGTATAAAATGGCACTACGTATATTCCTGGAAAATACATAATACCGCCCCTGTAAGACATTCTATCCGTTTTGTTTCCCCAGAACTGAAGTTAAGAGGTGGAACAGTGGACGACCTGGACAGATGTTCTCAGCTGCACTTTTCAGATTCCATGAGAAAGAGGCTCCCATCAGATCTGAAAGGGTTTGTTTGGGTTTCAGCTGATTATCAGCTGTGTGACTGCATGGTGTTGTAAAGCAACACAACATCAAACTCGATCGTCATTCCCCAACGCGTGTTGCATTGTTCATCAAATCTTGTCCTCTTGCTATTTTGATTTGTTAATTTATTTTGGGGTTTTTTTCCATTGTTACTTGCATAAAGTAACCACTGTGCTGGTTATGACTTGCAGTGCTAACAGTTGGTCTTAGCAGTATGAAGTATTTTCCGCAAAGAAGAATAACTGACCTAAACCTGTCGTCATCAGTTTAGTCACTTGAAAGTGTAATCTATTACTTTAGATATTAACTTCTAAAAATGTTTAAAAGGATTAGCTACTGCAGTTGTTTGCTAGCTGAGAAAGCTAATTTTGTCATATTTTTCAGTATTAAAGCATGCAGCACTGGAAGGGCACTAATGAGAAACATTTTTACTTCTGGCAGAAAACTGGAGAAAAATGAAGAAAATGTGTGTGTTAAAGCTAATAAATAAAGAAGCTATGATGGTTTTGGCTTGCATTCCAGCCACTGTATATTGAATTAATGACAGTTTTAGTTACAAACTGGGTTCCCCCTAATGAATTTTCTCATTTTTTTTACCAGCTTTTAAGTATTTCAAGTTGTAGGAGTGTTTTGTCAATTTGTTCCAAGTTGAAATGGTTAAGATTACAAAATCAGATGTAATCATATAGAATGTTACAAACCACACTCCAATGTTTTATTGTTGTTTCTCTTCTTCATGTTATGGTCATTTTACTTGTTTTTTTGATCATTTGAAATGTTTTTTTTTTTTGTCTATCTTTCAAAAAGAAAAATAAACAAGGACATATTTGAAAGACTCAGAAGTACAATTTATTTCTTTGAAGAGCTGTTGTTCTGATGTTTTACTGAAAGGTCCACTTATCCTTTCTCTTGACTCCCCTAGTTTACTTTTCGGATTGCAGGGCTCAGTTCAGTTAAAGTCATTTTGAGATTTTAAAGGCCTGTTAAATAATGTGGTAGACCCACGTCCCACATGTGCAAGCCATCTTGGAAGCATTTTTTTTTTTTTTTTTTGCTCGAAGGCAGATTTATATTTACTGAGGTTTAAGAAATGAGTTATTTATTTTAAATAGTGTTATTTTTAGTGCCGTTTTAAATGAGACATTTAACAAAGTCAATCAAAGTTATTTTGCTCTAGCCTCAAATTAGCCTGGAATATTCGCTTGCAGGTCTGCCACATTTACGAGAAAAGATATAGTAAAGTAAATAAAAATGCCTTATGTCGTAAATTCATGTGAGTATTGTTGCATACCTTTCTATATCTATAGATATCTATATCTCTATATATAGAGATATAGACATCTATATATCTACATATATGGAGATGTATATATCCTCTTTATCCTCTATATATAGAGATATTTATAAATCTACATATCTAAATATATATGCAACAACAGTAACACACAAATTTAAGATAAGATTTATTGTCATTGTTATCAACAGATTACAACGAGATTGAGATTTGCTCGACTCGAGTTAAGTTGCAGGTTATGTGTATATTCATAATATACAAAGATAAAGAAATGAATAGTACAAAATAAGAAATAGACATCAGAAGATGGTTGCAGCGCCTGGAGGTGTCGCAACAGAATTTACATTTATAACAAAGTGGTGTCAAGAGCAGAAGTTCTTATGCCTTTGAATTTAGTGCCATGATTGCCATCGGGTAAAAACTGTTTTTTAGGCGATTTGTCCTGGTTTTTATTGCTCTGTATCTCTTGTCTGATGGCAGCAGCTGGAAGAGACATTAAGGCATTTTTATTTACATTATTACATTTATTCACATTATTTAAAAAATACAAATCCTAAGACAATTATGCCAACAGCAGTCTTGTGAAACACGTTTTGTTCTTCCTGTGGGATTTTGTCTTATTCTTTAAATGTGCTCAAAATACCTCAGATGTTACGTTTCCTCCTGCAAAAAAATGAATGAATTTCTTTTTAGCGGTTTTTGTACCGTGTGGTCAACGCCGGATGCTTTTGCTGACTCCCATATTAACCAGAACTCCTATTTGTACCTCGGTCACTCCCAATTCTTAATCCTAATGTTTTACTGCTAATAATAAAACAGGCCCAACACACAGATTGAAATTGTCAGACTGCATTAGTCCTAGCATCGTGACTCTGAGAAAACCGAACCTTTCAAAGGCTCCTGTCTGTTTAGTCTTTATAAATACAGAAACTAATTCACAGAAAAAAATGCAGAAATAAATATTTCCTCTGTGCAATGCTAATTTATTGCTTCAGTTTGGGGGGCGGGGGAACCCATAGTAGCGCCTTCTTGAGGCTATAAACTACGATGGTGGTGTTCAGAGTGAATGCCAGTGCCAACACGCTTGCACGCTCACCATTGCAATGACGATTTTGAGGCAGAATTTATGTCCACTGTGTGTTTAATGGCTCTTGGTGGCGCCAGAGTGAAAAAGGGATCATCAGTGTGATGTCTTTATTCTTTAGGAGGGCAGGGGAAAATAAATTTTAATGAGATTATCAGTTGGGATATTGAAATAATAAATAAAAGAAAATCGTCAATCCGTTTGTAAAGATCCGCATGACTTTGAGCTGCAGAGCTGTGATCATGTGGCGTCACGAGGGGTTGGCCGTTCGAAGCATTATTTTAGAAAGAAAACCAGAAGCAAAGCAATTCAACACCTCATATGTGGACAAAGAGCTTGCCTGCACATTTGTTTTACCATGCGCTCCTCCTCCTCATTCCAGTGGGCACTGCCAACGCAGGCCTGAAATCCCTCCCCCCTCTCGGCTCTTTGCTGTTCACTCCACCAGCTCGAGCTGAGCAGGGTGGAGTGGTGGCTCCCGTAGAGGTACAGTCAGTTTTCAAGCCTGTGTTAGTGATTAAATGTGCAGTAAAGAGTGACTCTGAGGAATCGGTACAAACCCCCAAGATCAGGGGTTCTCAAATCCAGGCCTGCAACTTTTAAACGTGTGTCACGTCCAACACGCCTCAATCAAATGAGTGAATCGCCTTTTGAGTTTGCAGTCAGATTCTCAGAGTCCTGCTAATGACCTCATTGAGGAGCCCTGCCCTACACTAACAGAGGCATCTTCTTTTTAAAAGGTCAGTGCTAACATTTTAAGCTCACAATAATTATTGAATTACCACTAAAAAAATAAGTTTTTAGTTAACAAAAAAAAGGGGTTACACCCCTTGAGCTTCATCAGCGTTTGCTTGAGCAGCCACCTTTTGCAGCACTGAAAGACAGATTCAAATTCTATCACATTTATATATACTTTAAAAAAAAAAAAAACTTTTATATTACCCAGCAACTTACTTACTCTTTGGTTACTTAGCAACAACTTGTTGAGTAACTTGCGCAGCAGCAGTTTCAAGTTTTTCCACTAACTCACATTTTCTAAATAAAAAACGACGACGTGAAGGTAAACCTGTGGATGAAACAGGAAAAATCACGCTGCCATTTTGGTAGTATTTCAGATATTTGGAACTAAAAACTAATAAATAGCTATTTATCGATTGATATGAAACGTTTAATCGTGATATGTTTTTCAGCCATGATTGTAAAGGCGTATCACACCTTCTGTGTTATTCTTTGTTCAGGTTTTTTCCACTTATCAGTTTTATGCCCTACTTGTGTTTGGTCCATCACATAAAACCACAATAAAATGCACGTCGGACTGTAAGACGCTGTGTTCCCCGTTGTTGTTGTTGTTGTTGTTGTTGTTTGTGTTAAAACAAACCAAGAGTCCACGTTTCAGAGTCTGACTTCTTTTAATTGACCTCAGAGAGTGATGTAACTTTACATATTAGAAAAAACCACGCATAAAAACACAGGTCACAAAGGATATAAATCATACAAGAGATTTCTTTGAAAAGTGTATGAACACCAGAACACACAATAAAGTGATCAATATATACATTTACTGTAGAATGTACAAAGAGCCTTGTCAATATGCAGTACAGTGGGCACTTACCAGCTATTCTCTTTTAGAAATTAAAAAATACAAACACTTCCCCGCCCCCCTGACTGATAAAACCATGTTTGTATTAAAAGTTTCCACATGCATCCTCAGGACTCGCCTTTGTGTGCAATACACAGTTAATGCCTTCATTTTCCCCCTGTATGATGCATGACAAAGCTGAAATAGGATAAAAGCACAATCATGACAGACATTTTTTTACATTTTTTTTTTTTTTTTTTTGCAAAACCCTAACAATATAGTGCATTCAGGAAACGTTATAATCGGTCGCTTGTCTGTTACTCCGGTTCTGGCATCCCTCCGTTCGACGGATGTTTACCGAACAGCTACGTGTTGAAAAATGTTTCGATCGCACTGCGTTCCTCACCAGCCAATACATGAAGTCACATTTCGATGACTTGAAACACATTTGTTTCGAACAGACAAATAGAAAAGAAAGACATCGTCCACTTTGACGTTGAAGTGAACGCGGTCCAAAACAAAAAAAAAGGTGAAACTTGACGTCATCGTCCACCTTTCCGTGCTCTTTTTTCCTTCTGCTGAATCTCCCGCACAAAGAACAACGATGACACAACCAGTAATTGCACAATAAATAGATTACTGGAGGGATACCATATGAATGTCCGTGCATCTGTAAAGCTAAAAGTTACATTTAACGCTTATAAAAACACATAAGGCATGCAACTACCAGCTTAGAAAATGTAATGTGAATTATTTAATTTACATACTAATAGAACACTGTTGAAGACCACTAAAAACTGCAAAATAAGCTAGATAATTTATGTAATAGAGTAGTTATGACCTGTTACATGTGCAGGTTGATAAATGAAAGCAGTAAAGCTGGATATATTCTCCCATCTTGGGTTTTAATCATTGTTCTGCACATCAAGATGCACATCAATGAATTTGAATATCATCGAAAAATGATTTATTCCAGTAACTCAGTCTAAAAAGTGAAACGTTTAAGTTCTACCTTCCACTCAACCTTCCATTAACACGCTCCACTGCACAACATGAGAGTTTCTCATTGAAATTTTTTTCTTTTTTTGAATTGGTCTTGATCGAATGTTTTTAAAATATGTATTTTTGGAATTTTGGAAACAACATATTCAGTAGAATTAACAGAAATATACATATACCTGTAAATTACAAAAATGTGTTTGGTAATCACTCCTAAATAGAATTATTGACATAAATAAATTTTTCAACCACATTCCTATTGAGATGCACCTCGACCAAGTTGTATATACAAAATGCCTCGTCATTCACTGTTTAAATCGCTTTTAAATAAAACAAAATGTGAAACCTTTTGATTGTGTTTGACTCCGTGAACCATTTCTTTTTTAAGTTGTGTTTGGGATGGCTTATCTTGAGGACATTCCACTCATTCTGTCTCTCGGTTTTCATCACCAGAGGTTCAGCAGAGCCAGTCAAGGACTTTCACACTCTTCATGTGAGACCTTCCAGCTTTCATTTGGCTTTGGCTTTGGATTTGTTGCTCCAGCTGGGACATCAACGCCTAAATTTCAGATCTTTGGCATTCCTAATTCTTCACTTGTCTGGTCTGGATGCTACATTTTCAACATGCTGAGTAAATTGCTGCTCACCCCATTTCCTTTTAAAAAAGATTTTCTTCATCAAAGCACTGATGGTAAGAAAAAACAAAAAAAAGGTGTGAACGTCATTCTGGGTAAATTCTTATCGCTTTCTTTTGTTTACCCCCTCATTACTTTGTTCTTTTGTTTCTTTTTGTTAAGTTCTGGCTGTGATATCGGTTGCTAAAAATATCTACTGCTTACAGATAAAAAGTTACTTACAGTCAGGCATGCACAAAGTGTCAGTTGCGGCAATTGTTGCGTCATAACTTGTCTGAAAAGGCAAAACTTGTTTAAAAGGATGCTCGGTGAGGCTGAGCTCAAAGTCGTTAGATTAATTTGCTAACACAAATTTCACAGACTCCAAAAGGGCTGGGAAACAGTTCTAAAAAGAAAAGCAGCAATAACCGTGCCGTTTCCTGGTTTGTAGGCCTCCACTGTGTAGTAAAAGGCTGAGTCAGGTGCTATAATGTAACACGTCAATGCTGAACTCAGGCATGAGGCTGATCATAGGGAGAAAGTGAAGCAGCCAGTGGGAGCCCGAAAAAAAAAAAAAAAAAAAAAAAATCTGCAAGCTCCCTCCATGTTGTCAGAAACGGTTTGCAGGTCGGATTGTGTCTGCAGGTTTGTCAAGGCGGTGTTTTTGGGCGCAGCGGAGAAATCCAGCTGCGTCAGAGATTCGTCACATCATAGTAGTGCAATAATTATTTTTAAACAGTGCAAGATTCCAGCTTATATATTTATATTTCATTAATGATTTTTTCTTCATAACTCTGAAGATGAGAGAGGCTAACTACATACATATGTCAAAGGCCAGGTAAAGTTGTATTGGGAAGGATAATTTTAAAAAAAGATCAAACTGCACACTTGCCAACTTAAAAAAAACAAGGAATAAACGAAACAAAAATACGAAATGTCATTTATTTTATGTCGCAGCTTCTGTGGTTTAGGCCACTGAAGCTGTGAATAAATTGGGGCGTTCCCTGCAAATTCTGATTGTTAAAGATATTGCCCTTTCAGAGATAAATAAATGAATCCACAATGAACACCAGACTGTTGGTATGCTGGGATTGGCCAATTAGTTTCCCAAATCCCACAAAGTCGTTCAATCATTTCTACACCAGCTTCTGATGAATGAGACCCAAAAGTACCGAACCACAAAGATGCTACTTTGAAAATTCTAACTCATCCAACATGTGTTTTTTTGTTTTTTTTTTACAGTTTTTTGTTTCCACAGGATGTCATGCATGTTTTTGTAATTAAGTTAAACACTACTTAAGAGGCTGGGAAACAAAAAAAACCCAAAACAAAACAAAAACAAGTCAAAAACATGAAAAACTAGTTTTTTGGTTTTTTTTCAATCTTCAATAACAGTTATTGCCACGAGTGATTTCAGATCATTTACATCAATTTATGAAAAACCCAAAACAATGGTAGAGCTTTAATGCTCTTGCTGGGGTAAAAACTTCGTACACACGGACAAGAAGCAAAACATCGCTGAAGGAGTTCGTATTTCTGTTACGCGGCTTATTAATAATGATCTCTAACGTTAAAAACAACCACCAGAATGACTCTTCTATTAGCAAGAGGAGGTCGTATACCATATAATCAGCAGTTTTACCGGTGATTGTGGTATTTTAGTCCCCACTGTACACATTTACTGAAATTAAAAGTTAGATTTTTAGTGTGAGATTATGATGCTGTAACAAAACATTGATTTTACTTTTCTTTTCTTTGCACATCTTTACATGGGATTGATGGTTTTACAAATCATAAACCAACAGTTTTTTTCTTAAAGGATAGGATTCGACTCATGTTCATGATCACAATTAAATAACTGTGTTGCTGTGTGTTGTTTAACCTTGTGAATAATCTTCATTTAAAACCAAGCAACTTTCCTCCATCTGTAGAAGACACTCTCTCCACCCAGAAACTGCTGAGCTGTCAGCAGATGAGGCCTTGCAGCTCTTAAGATAAAAGCCTGACCAGTTCTAAATAAAAAATCTTAACTATATATAAAAGGTGTAAAAAAAGAAGAAACTTGAGCAATAAAACAGTGTTAACAGGACACGCCTGAAAGCAATCAGACAGACGATGTGGGGAAACAGTTCACAGCCTTTGTTAAAGTTCATGAAGGCAGCACTTAATTCATTTTTAATGAAAAAAACCAAAACAAAAAACAAAACAAAAACAAAAACAAAACTCATCCTCCTACTTGTGGAACAAGATTGGCTTGGCCAAACCTGCGAGGATCTTTGGAACGTGCACCGAGATGATCTCCCCGATCATCTCGGGGAAGCTGACCTTCGTGTGAAGCGACTGAGCCTGAACAAACAGGTCAAAGGTAAACTGATGGAGCTTCTTTACAGTCTGAAACAGAGGAGAACAGGCAATCGGTTATGTCATGTCGATCAAATTTACTACGTGTGGTGATGAGTCATTTTAGGTTAACAGATCCCGCTTTATTCAAATGTTTTTCATGTGATTCCTCTGCGTCTGCTGCCATAAAAACTTTTAATGTTATTCAGCCACAGCTCTCTCCCCCTTGTTTTTGCCACCCTTTCACCACAAATCCCTCTATTTTTTATTTTTTTATTTATTTTTCATGCACTTTTGTCTCACCATCTGGAGAGAGTCTAGGAGGCGCGTCAGCTGGTAGAACCTTTGAGGACAGTTTGTGGTCATCTGGTAATTGATGAGGCGATCCAGTTCTTTGATGTAGGTGAGCCGCAATTCGTCAAAGTACTTCTGACTTTTCAAGCCCTCCACCGGAACTGTAAAACCAAAACCAGACCAACAGCTGCACGTCTGCTTGCTTTTTTACTTTTGTCACACTTTAATGTTTCAGATCAACACATATATCATACAAGGAACTTGATTAGTGCGAAATAAAGTTCTCAAATGATGATTTGATTGCGTACGGGACAAGAGATCCAAACCACCATGAGCCTATGTAAGAAAATAATTGTCCCTAACCATAAAGGTGAATTATGTTGCTTCGGTGAACAAAATAAGTCAGGTCTAGGTCTATTGCTATACAAAAAATGTTCATTATTTTTAATATTTTGCACAAAGTCATTCTTAGATGATGAGATTTTAGTCTGTTCAGTTCTCACTATTTTGAGCTTCTTTCAGAATGAATCATTTTAGGGACTTCTGTCACGTTAAATTCAAATAGGTCACTGCTGGCCACGCCCCCAACTCAATGTTTACACTCGCAAATGAAAATAGCTGCAAACATATGCGCATTTGTACAACTTTGAAAAGTATTAGTAGAGCTTCGTGCACAACCAACAAGAATGCAGCAAGTGGTTTCTGGATGGTAAGTCAACAACAAAACACTTTTTTTTTTTTTCCAGTAGACATTGCACCAGCTGATCAAATGTACTGGAGATCATCTTGGGTTGCAAGGTGAGTTGCTGGGTTCAACTAGAGTTGCTAGGTGATGACAAAGCGCCGGTCCGTTGTGACTTAACATTCAGGTAGCTTTAGGAACAGGCTCATTTTCCAGACACCAAAAAACATTGGTTTATTGCCAAAAAATGGCTGGGTGGTTTTGCTAAGTGCTTGGCCCGCTTTTGGAACAGCTCAGGCCCAAATGGAAGTATAAAGTAGGAAGTATAAAATATGAATTTTGCAAAATTGGTCCCCTTTAAGAACTGGTTGCGCCATCTTTAGAGCCAACGACTGCCGTCGAGCTTTTGTTGTAACTCTCAATGAGTCTTTTGCGTCACCTTGGGATAATTTTTGTCCAACTCTTCTTTGCCAATTAATTTTAACTCCAACGCACTGGGGGGTGTTCCAGCATTAGCAGCTTGTTTGGGGTTTATACCAGAACATCTCAAAGGGATTTAAGTTGGGACTTTGGCTAGGTCATTGAAAGGTGAACTTGGTGAGCTGGTGTGGTTCAGATTATTGTGTGCTAGGGCTTAAGGTCACAAACGAAGATTCTTCTTCAGGATTTTGTGGCAGATAGCAGAACTTATGGTTCCATCGGTTAAGACAAGCAATCCAGACCCTGAAGTTGCAAACCAGCGAAAGACCAAAAAATTACAACTGCCATGTTTGATTGTCAGTATGACATAAAAAATGTAACACTAGATTTATAACAAATGTAATTAGGCTAACACCTTCCAAAAAGTTCTACTTTTGTCTTGTTGGTCTACAGAATATATTCCGCAAAGTCTTAAGAATCGCTACAATGTTTCTGGGGATTTATTTTGGTAAATGTGAGTCACATTTTTCTGATCTTTTTGGTCATCTGTGGTTTTAGGCCCCATTTCCACAGAGCTGCTCTACAGTTGAGCTGTGATGTGTTGCAATCCAGCCTCTTGTGTACATAATGCCACTTTATTCTACGCAACAACAAAAACAATCACGGATAGCATTGTGCTGTGTTGTGCTAACTTAGCCTGCTCAGCTTAGCACAATTTCTGATAAGGAATACATGAGCACTGCGTTCATTGGAGTTGAGTTATTGTTTTCTAAATGAAGTGGAAACTATCGAGGTGGAAGCTCTGGCTCAAAAGCACATTCGATGACATGCTAAAATCACAGCGCCACACAGTGGCGTGGCATGACAACTACAGCTGACTCAATGTGTCTTGGTGCCGTTTAAACGTGGAACTTTTTCCCAGTCAGCATTCGAAAATACCGGCGTTTTCCAGCGGTCTTGTGTAAACACAGTCTTAGTCTTTGAACTCTCTCAGGGATGTCTTTGTCACCAAATTTCTATCTTATAGCTGAATGAGGAACATTAAATTAAGACAACAGGCCTACACCTGGGTTCTTCTGCAAAATTGAATTGGATTATATCTGTTTAATAATCAAAAATCTGTAAATGCTATTCCAGTGCACTACAGTACTTACTGATGCTGAAGAGCAGCAAGGCCTTCATGCAGAGGAACTCCTCCTGGGTTATCTGCAGCAGCACAAACTCCTGGGACAGATGTCTCATCCGCATGCAGTGCTCATACATGGTGGAGATCTGCATCCGATGTCTGCAGAGGCAAAGAGGTCAGAATGAGAAGTGTAAACTAATGGAAGTGACTCGATTTCCGAGAGGTGAGGACATTTTCTCCGCAACGCATAACTGCTGGCAGGAAAGAGTGTCAGAGGTTACATCCATACCTATCAGGGATTCGGATTCACATTTACAGAAAGAGCTTCCTGCACTGCAATCTTTAACACCTGGGGCAAAATGTTAAAAACACGCGGCGTATGGCGACACTGTCCCATCACCTGCCTTTGGCTTCGAGTCGAAGAGAAATTACTGAATTTTCAGTGTTCACCTCGAACAAAATGAATAAAAGACAGCGCCATCAAAGTTTGTTAGCTTTGCTGAAATGAAATCATTCTGCCTTTATTACAAACTTCATTCACACTTCTCAACTGTGCCGATAAAAGTGAAATGAGTTTGAGTTTATTAATTGGAATAGAAATGTCACCATAGAAACTCCAGCTGAAAAAAAAGAAAGATAAATGTTCTACCAATATAGAGTCACAGGCGAAAGTATTTCTACCTTTACAACATTGTTACACATTTAGTGATCTCACAACCTCAAACTTCAGTGAGATTATATGCATACCAACATACAATCTCACCACTTCCTGTGTCTTTCCGCTTTACGCAAATGATCAATTTTCTCAGTCCGTCTGATACAATCCAAGTAAGGGGTTGCAATGTGACAAAATGCGAAAAAGGAAAACGTCAGTATTTTGCAGGTGGGTGTAAAGTCCTAATGTTACAGTGTTACAGAGCAGACCCAAGCAGCCAGAGAGTTTGCATCAAAGCCACAAAAGACTCAGCAAGTGCAATAAAAGGAAAATACTGGACTGTTTAACACACTGAGTTTTATTCCATCTTTGCAGGGGCCTACTTCTGTTGTATTTATTTTATTTAGTGAGCATAAAAGCAAAACCTGTTGAACCATTTTTATTATATTACAGCTATAATTTTTCACATTAGTCTTTTTTAATGGTGACCATAAATAAACAAACCAGGCTATGAAATTCCTGGATTAAAGTGGAGTGACTGAAGTTTAAAGTGGAACCACATACTGTACAGTAAGTGTGTGTTTAGATTAGAATAGGAACATCTGGTTCAGACTAAAAACTCTTCAACTCTGTCTGAAAAGCCAGATATCTGAGGGGAAACCTCCCACTGAAAAGGCTTCGGTGTTATAAACAATGTGTAAAAAAAAAATAATAATAAAATTGTGTTTTTTATCCTGGTTGGTCCGGCCCTCATCAGCTCTTTTCATTTCCACCAGTGACGTTTTTTTTTTTTTTAGCAGCTACATCCCGCCGCGCTGCATTCACAGTTTTTGTTTCAGATGAATCTGCAAGTGCTGTTTATAAACAGTGTCCACTCTTATTTATAAATTATGATTATAGATTTCAGATTGTTTCTGTTTAGGATTGCTGAGTCAAACTATCGTTCCTGAGCAGCTTACAAACACCGATTAGAGGTTGGACAGAAGTGTCAACACTTTCAGAGTGTTTCTTCACACAGAATCACAACACTCACTGAAATATATTTATGTGCAATATTTAAATGATAAAATACTGCTACATTTGGTAGGCAGTTATATTTGAAGAGCAATGAATTAGTGTCCAAATAACCTTTTGACAAATTCTGGCACATTTACAATTATTAATGTGCATTTTCCCTACTAAATAAATTAAAAAATAATAATAAAAAAAAACAAAACAAACATCTCGCATTTATAAATGATGACCCAATTGTAGCCGGTTGGATCAACATTTAAAATGAAATATCCATAAATCCTACTAAAAAAAACGACAACAAAAATGTTAAAAGGTAAAACTTCAAAAAATAATAATTAAAATCTAACCTTGGGGTCATATTTCAGTAATTAGTCGTCTTTGGTACGAAAGATGACTAACTTTAATTTTCCTCTTATGAATTCAGTCTGGGCTGCACAGAGCTGGTAGAGTTGGTAGAGCTGTTGCCTAGCAACAGCTCTACCAACTCTACCAGCTCTACTTTGATTCCCGGCCCGGCGTCTTTCTGCATGGAGTTTGCATGTTCTCCGTGTGCATGGTGGGTTCTCTCCGGGCCTCTCTCTGTTAGGTTAATTGGTCTCTCTAAATTCTCCGTGTGTGTGTGTGCATGGTTGTGTGTCCTGTCTGTCTCTGTGTTGCCCTGCGACAGACTGGCGACCTGTCCAGGGTGACCCCGCCTCTCACCCGGAACGTTAGCTGGAGGCACCAGCACCTCCTGACCCGACTAGGGACAAGGGTGTTAGAAAATGGATGGATGGATTAATTCATTCTTATGTGATTTTGACAGATACTTTAAAAAAAATTCTCTTCATCTTTAGTTATTTAACAAACTACTAAAGGTTTTGAGTCAAAACATTTGAAACTGAACCGTTGATCAATTTCAACAACAAAATTTCCATTTTGAAGAAAAAGTAACCCAACATAAAGATGCTGCCACTATCGTGTTTCATGGTAGGTATGATGCTATTTTGGTCATTTTCAGTTTTGTTTTTGTTAAGAATTGAGACACAGAGTTCTTAAAGACCAGAATTTATTTGTCAGCAAAGTTTTAGCCAGACCTGGATGTTTTTTTTCTTCTTTTTCTTTTGAAAGAAAATGGGTCAAAGTTACAGCCCTGCAACTTCGCCTACAGATATGGAGGATGTTGGATATGCAGAAGAAAACCGATGTGTGTACTTTTCTCCTGATCTCTTTATAATCCATCTGAAAAAAACTAAAAGAGGTAAATATGAAAATGTGAAGAAGATTCTATATAGTTAGACATTATTTGTGGTTCATCAGATTAACTATATTTCATCTTAGCTGTGACTGAATGTTGCTACTAAATCAAAATTTGTTTTCAATTGAACTGAAGAGAACAAATTCATCACGATTCCTATTTTTTAAAAATTTTTTGTACTTTTTTAAGAGTGTTCATCTCAAACTACGGTAGATTATAATCTAACTCAGAATCGTTTTCCTGTTATCTTTCAGATGTTACAGCGTCTCATTCATAAATACAAATCCATACTGAAAAAAAAAAAATCTGGCACCTTGCATTCAAAAATTAAACTGAACCCGAGCTGAAATGCAGAAGCAGAGAGTTTGAAAAAATAAAAACTCATAATTGAAAAGCTTGTGGAATCACCTTAAGCAGGTGACGTCGTTAGTAACCGTCTTCTGCGTGACCTTATCAGTCTCTCGCATACTGAGAGAGGATTTCTGGACCCGTGTGCAGTGCCCTCTGGGTTCATTAAGGTTTGTCACAGTTTGTCAATGACAGCTCATTAAGGTCCAGACCAATAGCCAACTGTCTAACACGCTAATGAACATCTTAATCTATTATTCGCTGTTTAGGTTTGGATTTAGTGCAGCATAAAATAATAACGGCCAATGCTTTGTCTTTTGTTATGTAAATTATAATCAATGTAAAACTATATTTTGTACTGAAGCTCCCAATAAATTCTCACATTTCCTGCTGTTTGGCTGATTGAATAGTGTCAGTAGGACACGTTGAGGCATTTTCAAGCTTTCTTCATGCTAGAATGCAGTTAATAACAAACATTTGTGGCTCAACAGTGAAATACGTATTATCAGTTTCTTAAAAAGCAAAATATCCCTTGATCTTCTGTTTTCCATTTTGTCAACTTGTAGACACCTTATATTTTAGCATAGACTACAAACGTACTGATCAGTAGTGATGATTTCACACAAGGTAAATGAATGGACATTTCAACATTTCACAAATTTTTTAATGTAGCACCCCCACTGTGAGAATCTGTGGTGACACTCAAAGTGCTGCTTAAAGATGTTCTTGTCATGATTTTTGTGTTTGTGTTTTGGTTTGTAGTTTTTGTTATGGGTTATTTTAGGTTTGTAGTTTTGCATTATTCCTTCTTTCTGGTAAGTCTGTTTTTACAAGTTATTCTGGTGTTACCCTTCCTGAATAATTTCTCTAGGTTGTTCCTGTTGGTGTAGGTTTATTCTAGTTTAAGTCGTTTCATATTCTGCAAGTTTTTTTTGTTGTTTTTTTTACTCCTTGCTCATGGGTTTTGTCATCGTGGTTCATGTCTAGTTTCATAGTTTATTCTTCAGTTTATTATTTATTTGTTTCTCTTTGGACTATTCTTGTCTTGTTCTTGTATCAGTGTTTTGGTTTTATTTTTATTGTCAATTCTCACTAGCTCCACTTCTGCTATTATTGTTCATTTCTTTGTGTTTTTATGTTCGTTATGTTTGTTTTTATAGTGTAGCACTTCTTGAGTATTTGGATTTTCTTTTTTACAAAGACTTATGTTTTTATAAAATAAATCATGCTAATGCCACACTTCAATGTTTGTCTGCACATTGGCTTCCTAAGAACCCCCATGACAGTTCTTCATATAATCCTGTTGCCGTCTACTTTGCAAGCTATTTTGCAATAATTCAATTTGTCAGATGTGCAAAACTACTAAAAAAACCAGAAGATCTTCAGCTGAAATCTCAGCAAGAAGAAAAACACATTATTATGGGGAGGTATTCCCCATTATTACACACTTTTCAGATTTTATTAGTACAAAAATGTGAAACCCATGTGTTAGATTTTTTCCAGATCACTACTATGTGCTACTTTGTGTTAGTCTATTGCAAAAGTCCCTCTAAAATACACTGAAGTTGTGTTCAGAATGTGAGTAAATGTTGAAAAGTACAATTATGACTACTTTTGCAAGGCAATGTGAATATACAGTTAAATTAATGACTATACTTCCAGTTGTGTGCTATAATGGAGCAACACACCAAACTCACCTCAGCACTTTTTTCTTGAGATAGTTCAATCTGATTCAGCACAAAGCCATGAGTCTTACTACTGAAAAATGTTCCTGACTTTAATTTCTCAGCAACAAAAGAACACAAAGAAAAGGCAAATTGGTTCCACATGATTGTAAGAGGGGAAAAACCCCTCCTGCTTTACGCTGTCAACACCTGGAAGCTTTTGTGTTTGTATGCGAGCAGAAAAATCAATTTACAGAAAGAGATCAGGGAGGATGAGAATAACAGCTCGACCAATGTGAGCGATCACTAAACACAACGAACCTTTCCAAGGGAAGAACTGAGATATTCGGAGTGATACGTACTCGTTAAAGACGAGGTCCGGTGCAAAGTAAAGCATTCTGCCGTTGACGTTCTTGTAGGACCTCCATACCAGGGCGAACACCATCACCCCCATCCAGGACTGCTGGATGACAGTCATCTGGTCGTCCACGTGGAGATTTCTGAAACCTAAAGATGAATATTACAAATCATAATTGTTCCTGATCATTAGAAGAACACTGCTCAAATTATTGCAATCCATTCGTGGTCAACACACCGAATTTTGAAGAAAAATTCTAAATCATAATTGGTTGCAATAAAATATTGTTAAAGATGTAATGTGTAACTTTTATACAGAATATTTTCAACTATTTGTTGAAGCTGTCACTATGTTGTTACAGTTTATGAGACAGATAGTCTGTAAAAAGATACATCTCCTCCACCTCCTCCCTGAGTTACTGTTGCCGCTCCCTACCAAAAACAACCAATCAGAGCCAGGAGGAGGGTCTTAACGCTGTTAATTAACCTTATGTATTCGCTGCTAAATGTGCTAATGGCGGAGGAACAACTTATCCTAACAGGAAAACTGTTTATCTGCCATCATCGGTGGTCATGCTAACTAGCCTAGCATTCCTGACAGGCTTTGTTAGCTGCAGCGTAACAGAGCTCAAAGCGGGAAGTAATAATGGGGACGAGTCGCAGCACACCAGATTGTGATTGACAGCGCTAAGATCCTCCTCCTGACTCTGATTGGTTATTTCTAGTTAGCACTGGGAGGACTGGCAGAAAGCAGATAAGCTAAATTTTTTCACAGATGTTTTTCATAACATAATGTTAAGACAGAAACAGTTTCAACAACTGTTGAAAAAAAATTAATAAAAGTTACAAACTGCAGCTTTAAATCTTATTTTTATGCCAACTACCTGTCAAATAAATTCAAACCCAGTTACACCTTTAAGACTATTTTAACTGATTACTTAACAACTTATTAATTTCCTAAATACTGCAAAAATAGAGGGAAAAATAAAAACTCCTCCTGGGTTGCATTTTAAGTCTGTAAGATTTAAACTACTTCATTTGTATCTCTTGGCATCAACAGGTTGCATGGCATCTTAATACTTTGGCTGATGAAAATGTTACCATCATTTGTCTCAGATTTTAGTACGTTAGTGTCATGTCTTCTGCATAAATTAGCTATGAAATCTGGGCAAGTTTGCTTGGATTGCTCGCCCATTGCCTCCAACAAATGGAGACGGTTTTGGACGAACACAAGACTGGGAGAAGAAAAGGAGAAGAGTGGGGGGGAAAAGGAAGGAAAAAGGAGAAAAAGGGAAAATTGGAAGCCCTCACATACCAGCTTCATCTCACAGGATACTGAGAGGCTAAGGAAATCTTTATAATACTTGTAAACTCAAAGGAGCAACTACACGTCTGGCCAAGAATCACCCACCCACCACTCCGGAGCCTCATACAGGTCATTGTTACGGTGCTTTGCAAAAGCATTCATGCTTCTTGAAATTTTTCTCATATTGGCATGTTTTAAAAACACATTTCCATCTATTTTATTGGGATTTTATGTGTTAGGCTAGCACAAAGTAGGGCATAAATATGGATTTATTTCCCAGCCTCCTGATAAGTCTAAATAAAATGCTTTGTTGACAAAGGGAGGTTGAAAGCACGAATGGCATACAAATTTTTATTTGCATAGACTTCTGAAAGCAATTTTCCTTCCACTTCCCAACTATACACCACTTTATGTGGGTCTATCACATAAAAATTTGATAGAATACATTAATATTAGTGGTTGCAATTTGATAAAATGTAAGCAATACTCCCGCAAAGTCAACAACTTTCATATCATGGCAGGTCAAGCATTGACAAAGGCGGCCTGTCACTCCGCTCTGCGGATCGGTCCAGTAGTTTGGGCTTGTTTGTCTTAATGCTTTGATTTGATTCACTCCATTTGACCTCGTGACTATGACTGCAACCTAGCAAAGCAGTTGAGTTCTGTGACAAACACTCCTACCACCCGACGTCTGCATGCTAGCAGATGTCTGGCACAAAGGCATAGAGCCTGGTGGAAAGCAAAACTCTGGTGAAATGAATAAATTTCATCAATAAGTGACATATGAAGGTTTCCCCGTGTAAATTCTTTCAATATGTATTTGACAAACTTTAAAATAACTGAACTTTGTCTGCTGTCTGGCATTCAGTGATGAGTATGTCTGATCCAAATCAAGCAGAAATTCTGTTAACACTGTTCATAATTCAATACTACATTAATACAATACATGCCTTCAACAAATGTTAGTTAAAGTGTTACTGAGTCACTCTTAGCTGAAAAACTGTTCATTCTCACTGTTGCTGGCATGATATGATAAATTCACAGTTTGTAGCAAAACAACATAATAAATAATATGTTGAATATGGATAGCATGAGCCAGTTGCACCACAATAGTAAGCTAGCTTTAACATAACTCATTTAGTTGGCACCCTGTGGGGTTTACTGGGAAGGGCACGCAATTAAAAACATAAACATGCCACACAGAGGAGAAAACGCTGTAAAATGTAAGATCGTTGTTCCACAAGGAGGTAAATAGGAAACATGGGAACAAAACAAAAAACATCGTTAAAAGTAATAAAAATGGTGATTATTCCTGAACTACACATTGCTGCAAACATTTGGCTTCCTGTAAAAAATACACAAGCGAGTAGAATCTATAAGGCTGTTGTTGCGTTTACACATTTCAGCACAAATGTTTCACATGTTGCGCTATTAAATAAATGGCAAAACTACATGATATTTTAGTTTGGTGGTTTGGTTTTTACAAGGACCTAGAGAGGTATTTTTTGTGGCATCGAGAGCTCAGTATGTTCTCTGTTACCAGTGTATGCCTGCACAACGAAAAGGGTTTCCCTACTGTCTAAAGCATGCACAAAACTTCTGTAAGGTGGTCATTGAGGTTTATTATTGTGGTGGCAGGATATATGGGTCCTGTATGCTACATGGTGGAGCATTGTGGCAGCAAATCTGTGGTGCCCCATGTATACTTTGCATGGGGCACCACAATGCTCAAAGCATTGTGCTTAGTCACTGCTTTGGCTGCAACCACAAGGATCTCACGAAGCAGCAGTAGGGAAAAAAACAACAACAACAAAAAAATAAAAATCCACAACATAATGCATTGGACCGTGATCAGTCACCTAGCAAATAGAGAATGGTATTGGCTGAGTGCGCAGCACTAAATTGTGCAAAGCCTGTTAAACAGCAGGTAGTTGTGAGTTTTTCAGGTTCCAGTTTGAATACAAAATGGGTTTTTGTGCAATCAGCGAGAAGGTTTGGGAATATATGTAGAAGGAGGGAAGAGGACAAAGAGAAGGAGGAAGACAAAGGTCAATTACTGGGTCTGGGTTTTCAGTGGAATAAAGACGCTATAAGACTATATGGGCTTCGAAGACGCCGACCTGCATCTGTAAGATGAGCCACTGGCTCAACACACTTGAATGGCACAAAGGGCTGAATTGGCTCCTTAGCAGGCAGTCGAGGGCCCCGTCCCAATACTTCCACCCTCGTGTCCTTCAGAGACTCGTTCCTGCTGAAAGGTTCGAGTGTGTATTGTGTCCCGATTTTCCGGAGTGATCTTTAGCCCCGCCCCCTTCGGACACTTCGGCTAAGCATCCAGCTGGACTTCGGGGAAGTGTATTACCCACAATTCATCACAGCATGTGATATTTTGAATTATGGCAATGTTCATCAAACAAGCTGCGTTAGACAGTTTTCATATTGAAATAATTTTCATTTGACTCTGCTGTGTGAATACTATTGAATTTTACTCCATATTCAATACATTGGAACAGCCAAATATTTCCTGCATTAACTTTGGAAAGCAAAAATACCTATATTGTACTTTTAAAATCTAACTTATGGTAGCATCATTTTTAGCAGTACAAATGCCAAATCAGCGACCACACCCGCCATTTTGAATGTTGCAGTTAAGACGCAGAGGCGTCAGTTGATGACATAACCCCACTGTCCCAATTTGACCATTTTTGCACACTTGTAATCTGAGCACTCGAACCCTTATGTACACTTGGAGGGAGGACATTCTTCATAGAGAGCCATAGGGTGCAGTGTGAGTACTGGGACCAGGCCAAGTTCTTCAGAGCTCTTATATCGACCTCATTATTTGAGGTGTTTTGTAGCAAAGACTGATCTAAAAATGTCAAGACAGCAGCCCTCGAGGACTGAAGTTCGACACACGTGACACATGGGGAGAAGCACACACGCCACCAAAGTGTGCAAGAGTGCAGGTACTTCTGGGTTTTTCCAGGTTGCAGTTTTAATGCAAACTGTATTAAAACTGGTCACACTGCCAGAGTCTTATCAGTGTAATTAGTGAAGAGGAATGAAGACAAAGAGGAGAAGGGGGAAAAAGTCCAAGAGTAATTTTACACTAATTGCATCATGACTCATGAAAACTTATTTCAGGATTTGCAACCTCGGTGAATTTAGTTCGCGTTGATCACTGGGAGCGCACAAGACTAGCAGCGAAGGCTGTATATAATGCCCCTGCCTCTCTGGACAGGGTAACGTTTTTGCACATGATGGTGGACTCTGCAGTGCATAGCGCTTCGTATTGAAAACCCTTTATCTGGACACCGTCATTCTGCTGATTAATGATGAAAAATACTGTTGGGGTTTGCTCACAGCTGCAACTGATTGTGGAGGTGCAGAGCCCAAATCAAACATATAAGAAAAGACTGAACATTATGAGAAAAGCTGATGAGATCCAATTGCAGTAGTGATGTGCTAAAGTAGCCAGAAAAGCAGCAGGTAAAAGACAACTTTTTCCTGGAATCTAAGAGTGCAGCAGCCTCTTGATACCTTTACACTCGTGTGATTTTATGTTTTTGGCGTGCTTGCTCTGTTTTCTGCCATGATCCATGCTGCTTACTACTTACTCTCCTTCCCACTCCTGCTGATTGCTCATTGTCATTGCCTGCGCTGCTCCCTATTTAAACAGCTGTTCTTCATCAACTTGCTGTGAGATTAATCCTCTTTCACAGCCTTCTAGGTTTGTTTCATGAACTGTGGTCAAGTTTATAAGATCAATAACCTGCCTGTGTGTTTGTCTAGTCAGTACAAGTTTGAGTGAAGTTTTTTTTAAAAAAAACCTCTGTAGCTGTCTGACCTGACCATGACCCTGCTTCAAGCCAATCATATTCTGTATTGTTTTTCCCCCCTGTCCGTCTGAGAACCTCCGACATCTTTATGGATGACATCTTTTTTAAATTGTGGATGCTGTCTTTCCAACAAACATTTCGGAGGCTCGTAAGGCCAAACCACTCACAAATCTTCCAGTCCTGCAGAAGCTGGATTTCTGGAGGTCGTGGATCCCAAATTGCTGGTAAATCTGAATTTTTTTTATTTTTTTTTTTGTTTGCTTCCTGGTCCTCTTCCAATCACATCACTCAACTCTGTTTCCGTTTTCCAGACCATCCAGCATAAACAAATCTAAGCAACACTAAATAAACTATTCGAATAAATCTATTTGAACTGTTACTTTGTCTTGGCTGTGTTTTGGTTTTCTAAGATTGAGTTTTAATATTTTCATATGTGTTTTATATTCCGTATCAACCTGTGGATGGAAACTGTGTTTTTTGTCTTTTACAAATTAACCTCTTCCAAATTTGCCATGATCAAAGTAAATTTAAATGGTTTTTAAGGTTCCAGAGACCATGAAGCATTCTTAGTGTTTTCACACCTGATGGTCGGGTAGACTTTGTTAGATTGGGATGAACGTTGCAACATTTGTTATATTTTCAGCTGGAATGGTTCACTTCCACTCTGCACCGTCTCAATCTAAACAAATTAAAAAACCCGTTCACCTCCTCGCCTGTGGTGGCGCTGTGCAAAGAACCACAGAAGGAAATGACTCGAAAACCTCCAAAGACCAGAGCAGCTTCCTCCTTCACAAAATGTAAACCTAAATGGAGTAGTGTCAGATTTGAGCAGTTGTAGGGTTTCTCTTTTGTCCCTGGTGAAAAACCACAACCCATTTTTCCCTGTAGAGCTAGACTTGCACATACCATAGTCTGCTTCCTGCTTTTGGAGCGGCTTCTAGTCCACTTGCATTCAGAGTTCACTTCAATCGAATGAGACCCAGGTTTTTAGGTGGACCAGAGTTTGCGTTTTATTTTTTTTATTTTTTGGGGGGGGGGCCGCACTAGAATTTGTGAATTCATACCACCCCAAATGAACCAGAGTTTGTAGACAGACAAACCAGAGTTTGATTAAACCGAGCTGAAAGGGGTTGATGTGAATGCGCTCTTAATCCTGTTTCTAATCAATCTGTGATGTCTCTGTGTTTGTTCTGGTGTCCTACCTGGTAAGCCTTTAGCCCATTTGACCACTTTGACCAGTTGTCTCTCTCCCAGCTCATTGAGGCTGGTCAGCAGGCCAGCAGCTGAGTCTGGTTGGCCACAATCATGTCCAGCATTCACCACCTCAGGCTCGATGGACTCAAGGATGTTCAGGAAGACCATCTGGGAGTTCAAGCTTGGACCTGACTTAGGAGACATGTTGTGGGGTACTTCTGGTGCTTCCTGTCCAGGATGTTCTTCTTCTGGGTTCTTCTGTTGTCCAATCTTCTTCAGTTTGCGAGCTACAAGTAGAAAAAGAATAGTCAATAGTTTCTCATGGGTTGTTTTATTTTATTTTTTTTAATGCCATATCCTATTTTTTATTGCTCTAGGTGTCTATTGGTGTTGTTACTTGCTCTTCTCACCACCTGTTTTCATATATGGCTTCTAGTCTGAACTATAAATATATTAGCTGAGCATGAGAAGAAACATGGGCGCCATTGAGAGAAATCTGAACTCGGCAGCATCATAATTAGCTCAATTTACAAATTATGGTCAGAATGAGACATTAGTTTTGGTTTGTGAAGATTTGTAATTTATTTTCAATATAAATCTAGTTGTTTGGCAAAAGCCTCAGTGGTTTGTTGAGTTTGTTTGGCAAAACCAAATGAGAAGTAGCCGTGCTCGCCAACAACTGATGTTATCATACAAGATATATTACTGTGGCATTCCATGTGCTGCAGAGATACTGAGACAGTCGTACAGCAACAGTTCTCACTGTTCATTTGAAAAGGCATGATTTAAAGCATTAATCAAATCAAGGAGTTAAAATCACAAAAGCAGCCAAGTGGTTAGTTAACTCTGCAGGAGTTGCAAGGGCAAGAATCAGTTGGCACAACTTCGGGAAGTTAACCTGCGGCACAACAAGGCGGAGTGTTTCATCAGTATGTTAGCCATTACGGTCCATAGAGCAATTCGTTGGTAGAAATTACAGGGAACACTTCTTTCTGTCTTCCAGCAAATAAACTTCAAAGTCTATAATCTGCTTGACAGAAATCCAACTGAAAATTCAAGGCAAGACAAAAAAAATGGATGTTGACGATCTGGCAGCTTGAGCTGCTTTGTGTACAGTTTTAACTCCATTTGCAAATCATACAACCAACATTTGTACCTACTGTACATGCTGCTTCTGTACCGGCATCAGGTTATTTGTTCCGCTAGCTTGTTTGCTTGGCCTTTGTTTGTTGGGTTTGGGTTCGTTTTGAGATGTTTCGCTGTGTTTTGATATTAATATCTGATATTAAATCACAGTTTGCATCCATATCCTGCCTCCTGCACATCTGGGTTTTGGTCCTATGTTCTTTTAATCGTGACAAACTATGTTCCCAATAAGTGGGGTTTATTTTTTTTTTAAAAAGAACAATCAATTTTCTTTAACAATCCGCAGTCCGGGCCCAGTAATATGTTTTCAAGTAATGAATCATATTTCATTGGATAGAAACCTCCATGAACAGATGAGACTCATCTGTTGGAAGAGCCAGCATCATCATGTCCATCCGCACCAACAAAGAGAGGGATAAATTATATTTGTGAACAGCATGCTTTATCAACGCAACTTAGAGCACTTCAGGTTCACATTTTTGTTTCTTTGTACCTTGGAGTAAACGTATCCAGGGCTTAGAAAACAATGCAACTCTTGCTTGTTTAAAATACATCTCCGTGTTTTCTATATGGAGTGATAATGAAGGATCAAATTCTCTCCAAAAAGAATTTAGAACATCCGGCAGCAGCTGCTCCAAATGACATCCAGTACTTAAGAACCAAATTGGAGAGCAATTTTTATTTGGATAAAGCAGACGGCCTCGTGATATGAGCAATACGAACGGAGCAGAATACGATGCTAAGCATCTGCCAGCGCTATTTTACAACAAAGTTTTCACAACTTACAATCACTCACTTCATGCACTCTGTGACAGTTTTGTTTCCAAAAGTTACAACTGCGGACATATTCAGCATCTGTCTTGCTTTAATGTCTTTCTTTCGGGTTTTTTTTTTTCCGAATGAACGAGAATTACAGGAAAATACAAATTGTTATCAAGTCCCAGGGGAAAATAAAGAACAAGTGCTTCTGTTGTTTGGCTATTTTGCAGTCCAACTAGCACGGAGAAAAAGTTCGAAACCCACTGATCAAATTCAAAGACAATAAATCTGTTGAACTATTAAGAACACAGATGATAATAGACATTTTACATAAGAAGCAGCAAATTGCTTCTTTGTTATAAAGCAAATTTGGTGAATGAGGGTAAAAAATAACCTTTAATTGTCATGCAATTCCTCTGGCAGGCAATGTGAGAAATGTCTCATTATAAAACTGTAGCCTGGCTCAGTTGTTCACTTTGATAAATATTGAACTGTGAGGGTTAGACACGACTTAAATCTTTTTGAAGAAAAATTGCAGATTATTTAGGATTTCCATTTCTTATCCCTGATCCAGTAACAAACATTTCAGGTGCAAACAGTTAATTAAAATCTCTCGGCTTTTCTTTCCTCAGTTTTGACAGACAGGTTTATGATCTTTGCAGAGCGCAGTGTGAATTGGTTGGGTTGAACTAACCTTCATTGCTCCATAGTTGAGATGAAGCCAATATAAACACACACAGGGATACAGGAGGGACTGGTTAAAGCAAAGAGCTGTCTTTTTTCTTTAACGCAAATTCAGTGCAAAAGTTAAATTACAGATACCAGATGTTATCGGCTGTCAGACTTACAAGGTGGTCTCTAAACGGAAAAGAAAACCTAGCTCTGGAGTCAGATTCATTGTGGACAGCTTAAATGCCCAGTGAGGGAACTGCAGAGTGATCCATTACAAGCTCAATTTGCTGCAAAATCAAATACCACATGTAAGATTTATCTCCAATTTTCTCCTCGGTGGCTGCAAATTTTCTGTCCCTTTACCAGTCTCATGATGATTATAATCAACATCTTCATCATATCAGTACTTTTTTTTTTTTTTTTAGAATGCTTGACTGCACAAGAAAAAAAAAAAGAAAACAAAAAAAAAAAAAAAACACACCATAAGTTTAACTGCCACGTCCATCTACTGAAATGCCTCTGTGTGACCTTAACTCTCGCTTTGGTGTCCAAGTTCTAGACATCATTATCGTATTATTTTGGCAATGAAAATTGGCTTCCTGCGTACAGTAGTGAGCCTGAAAGTCTGGTAGAGAGGATAAATGAGGAGCAGGAGAGGTCAGAAGTAATACTCAGATCCCCTTTTACCACATAGGATCTCGTGGCGCGATATCTTGAGACGTTAAAGCAACCTCGATATTTCTTCTACAAATGAACCCTGCCTCATAAAGTGCTATTCAGTTGCTGTAGGCATACGACATCCTCTGGTGAAATAAATGTATACTTTTATTTGGAGCCCAGGATAGAAAGATGAGTGTTTAATGCTTGACATGCTTACGACTATTATCCTGAAGTCAGAAAGAAAGGAGCTCTTCAGTTACCCCTTTAGTGTTTTACAGAATGACCAGTTCATCTGTCTGGCTAACAACACTCAGAGACAAAAACTAAAGCATGTCCCCAACTCCCCACCATTTTTAAAACATTTTGGTAGACAAAAGAATCAGCAACAAAATGACCAACAAAATAGCCTCGGCTTCATACTTTGATGTAAGCAAGTGACTAGCCAGCAGAAAAAGACCAGCGACGAAACCTACATATCCCTTGGTTTGCTGTGAATGCAAAATATTATGCACTTTTCATATCTCCTGATTGCTGAACTATATGCCATACTGTTGTTTTTTTTAAAAGAATAAGCTAATGAAGCTGACAAGTAACCAAAAGTTGTACTGTGGTAAGTCTAAAAATGAACACCATAGTGTATCATTTTCACTTTTTTGAGAATCACCCAAACTGGGCACTCTTGATTGAATGTTACAAAATCAACTGTACAGGGGAATTATTTTAAGATCGAAAACAATAATAGGAGTTGTAACCACCTAAAATTTAAGATTTTGCAGCTCATTGTATCAATCAGCTTTTAAAACCAGGCGGTAGAATGGTGCTGCCAGTGGTATGGATGAATACATATTGTAAGATTTTTAATAGTATGTCAAAAATCATGATGCATGACATGAAATAATTGAGAACCACTAAGTTAAATTATTCTTTGAATCACCTATAAAACTGCGATCTGCCACCAAAATCCATGGCTGGGAATATGGAACAATTGGATAAGTTGGAGATAATTATGAAGTCATTTAAATTTTAAGATACTGAAAGAAATTTTCAAAAACTACAGGCTACTGGATTGAATGATGAATCATTATGGCAACACCTTTATGGTAAGAATGCGTTTTTTACTTAGAAGAAAAATATTTCACTTAAATTTCACTTGTGTGAGAAAGATGCCTCTTGCTTGCAAAACCATTCTCTCTCAGTTTGACCCCCATGAAAACTGGTAATGTCACCCTGGGAAAAAAAACATACCATCAATGATAAAAATTTGTTGATGAACAACCCTGGTTTTCCAAGTTCTTTAAGCTCATAATTTTCTTAAACCTCAACCTGTTAGCTGTCCTAACCCTTGACACAATGTGGGAATCGCTTTAAACGCCTGTCTTCATATTTTGATGTGCCCATTGCCCTGGAACTGGAAAAAAGGTTTCATCACGCCACATGACACTTTTCAATTGCTCCAAATGCCAACCGCTATGCTCCGTAGCTAATGGATACCGTTTTAATTACCCCTACCAAAGGGGATTTTCTCAAGGCCAAACAGCTAGTTGGTGCCAGTAAATTGAGTACTTGCCAGATTGTACGTGTGAAAATGCTAATACTTTCACTGTTAGGCACTTCTGTGTGAGTTTAATGGGTTTCATTTCCCCCAAACTTTTCCAACGGTGGCCAAGATTTATTTGATTCAGACCACATTACTTCCCCCAACTTAACTTATTGAACTATTAATAATGTGCTGATCAGTCTCCCACCTTCAGCTTACACAATTGCCCCAGTTGTTTTGTTTGCTCCATCCAGATTGGTGGTCTCAAACTACAGTCCTTAAGTGCTGGTTTCCTGCAACTTTCAGATGTCTCTCTGCTTCTGCACACCTGGCTCCAATATCAGCTCATTAGCAGAGCTCTGTAGAGCTGGACAGCATGCTAGTGAGGCAGATCTGCCATTTAACTCAACCATGTATGGCAAGGGACACATATAAAAGTTGCCGGACTCCGGCCCTGGGGTACAGCAGTTTGAGACCACTGATCCAGATCAATGATTTGGTAACTTGGAAATAGTTGTTGCTGAATGCAGCATAATCCTCTCTAATTGGGATGACTCTTGCTGAGTGTGCAGAGTAGTTGTCTTGTAATCCAAAAAATGAGGATTTGATTCTAGATTCCTCCTGCTGCATGTCGATGCGGCCCTGGGCAAGCCATTTAACCCCCAAATTGCCTACTGATCAGTGTAATGGTGCAAAAAGATAATTACAATTTACTGATGCTGTAGCATGACTAGAAGATCTCTTTTAAAAAATGTTATTTAATAATCTTAGCTACTAGTCCTATCTATTTGCTTTATTAACTGCGGGTTGAGAATTTTTTTCTTTGTTCTTTTTGTGACTATGCAGTTTATGTACTCTATAAACCTGTTTGACATGCTGTATAAAATGCAAAAATAATAATTAATTACAAAAATAATCTTATCGTTAGCTTCTAAAAATGGGCAGAAAATGCAGTTTAATTATGTTCTTCCGACTCATTGAAAATGGATGTTGGTAAAGTTGTGTAAAATATTTTAAAATAAATTCATATGTTACTGCAGTTGGGTAATTTCACACAAAAATCTGATAATTCATGTCAAGAAGTTCTTCTTTAACTGTTCTAACGCCCCAATCTCCTTTGATTGCAGTTCATAAGAAGCAGGCAGAGAGACAGATCTTTGACCTTTCACCTTTACACAATCTCTTTAGTTCAAACTCTTTGCCACACAAGCCAAAATTGTCAAGAGAAAAGCACGCACAGCGCACAAAACAGTACATTTCTGATTTCACTAAATATGCAGAAACTACTTAATTTCACACGTTTTACTGCGTTGTCAGCAACATGAAAGGGCGTAGGTCGCTCTTTGTACTCTTTATTTTTAAAAAGGCTTTCTTTCTTCGGCCAGGTTTTAAGAAGACTTTTATGCATCTATTTGAAAGCCTTGGATTTATTGAACATTTCGACAGAATTCTTTTCAAGTTTCTACCTGCCTCCTGCGCAAGCAAAATTCATGCCGATTTATGATTTGCAGTTGCAGGCCGCAAAAAACAATTCTTCCGAGGGCCTCAAATGGCATCCAGACTACACTTTGGACACCCCTGCTTTAGATCATCCAGAGTCCTGTCCGACATTCTTTTCCCTTTAGTTCACCCCACAGGTTTTCCATAGGACTTAGATCTCGGGATTAAGACAGGAAGGTGAGAGAAAGTTAATTTTGTCTGGTGAACCATCTCTGGTTGAAGGTCCACCTGAAGGCCGGATTCTGCTAATTCTTTGCACCAATTTATACCAAGAGGTGAGCATACTGTAGACTTTACCTGATGTCTTACTTTCACTTCACCTTTGCTACATTTTAAGAAGAAAAAGCCCTGCCTTGTGCTGACATCAAAATGATGCATTAACGTACTTTGCTTTTATAGGATAAATAATTTTCCACCTCATAATTTTTATTTTGCAACATTATCTTGAGTTTGAAGGAATGCAAAGCAAAAACTTTCCAGACCTGCCAGCAGACGTTTAATCCAACTTACCCCCTTTCTCCTTTCAGAAGGCCTCTGTTTTTTTTCTTCTTCTTCTTCAGATTAACATCTGTCATGTTTATCTAGCAAACTGGAACCCCACTCACTTCATTCAGTCAAAAAGCCACATAGGAGAGTAACAGTTGCACTTAAAAGAAGAAAAAAAAAACTCCCACAATCCAAGTTTCATACTGCCACAAAGTGATTCTTCTTGTCAAGTTCAGAGTTTTTCCTCCTGCATCATTGATGGTTGAACAACTTGTTGCCAGCTCCAACATCTGCTGTACATTTCCAGCGGGAGGGTCTTTTAATATTGCTCCTGATTTATCTTCCTTTAGCTGGACGGCTTTTGGTTATTTCTCAAATGTAAGACACCGTCTATGATGACAGTAAATTGCTTTGACATGTTGCTTTTATATTGAGTGCAGATGTCTCCATGACAGGGGGTGTCACATGTACGTTGTCTTCAAGGATTAGAGGGCATAATGGAAACAAATAAATAAATGGGACAGTTACAAGAGGGCTTTGAAAACAAAGCGGAGGGCTGTTGCTACGTTGCATTTTGTCTTGGAAAGCAGTGTGCGCTCTAAAAGAGAGCATGGAGCTCTGGGAACAGGAGCAAGGAAGCAGACCCTCTAATTGCACTCTTGCTCAAACCAACAAATTTAAAACAGATATTAAAAAAAACTAAATAAAATAAAAACAAATATTGACACTAACACACTTTTTCCCTCACAATGAACAGTCCTACATTCTCTTCAAAGTCCACCCTGAGATGGGATCAAAAAGACAGAGTATAATGCTAAAACCAGGCCTATAAAAGGTAACCCACACTCTCAGCGATCATGCAGTAAGGCATGCTAAGAGCTAATAAATGTTAGGCCCACAGAGTTAAACCAGACTGGGATTTAGGGGCTCTGTAAATTAACAAACACAAACAGACGCACTAAAAAATAAAAACACCGTCCACCCGTCCTGTAACCATTTCTGGAGAAGATCTAAGAATCTCATGATTTTGGAGTAAAACCAAAAACGGCAAGTAACTCCTGTACAGTAGCTGCAAAGAACACATTTATAACTATTTCATTATTTAACATCACACATTTTATTTATTTTTTTTGAACAATAAAAAACATTTACAGCAGCCTGACTGGAAAATCTTGACAGGATAGTGAAGTTTGTCAACCACTGCACAGAAAACTTTGAGGCAAAAGTCACCTTGTGTTGCTTGATAACTTGAAAATGTGATGTGAATCAGCAGCCAGTAAGTTTTAAAGTTTGATGTGGAGATCTTAAGAGATTTTGTTTTCCAGGATAGCACTTCTTCAACTTTCTTCATACTTTGTCCCATTCTAACAACAAATTTCTATGTATTTTCTTAGATAAAAACTATTTTATAAGCCAATATGAGGTTGCAGATAATTGTCAAGCTGAAGCAAAAATGACATTAAACAATGATAATAAAAATGAAAATGTGTTTTTATTCAACTGAGTTAATACTTTATAGAACTGTGGAAATATTCTGGGATCTCTACCAGCACTGCACATCTAGAGACGATTACTTCTTTTGAAACAACGCCCACCCAGACAGACCGGATGGATACCATATGTAAACATCAGATTTAAAAGGGGGCCTATTATGCAAAATTCACATTTTACACAATTTTCTTCTTCCATTTGGGTCTCAACTGCTTCTAAAAACAGTCAAAGTGCTTGAAAAAAACACCCCAATGTTTATTGGCAATGCGTTAATGTTTTTGGTATTTGGAAAATTTGCTGTTTCAAAAACCTCCCAATTGTTAAGTCACACTGTGTTGTTACTTAGTAACCCTAGCTGAGCTGCTATTTGGTCAGCTGGTTTTACCGCTGTATGTGCTATACAATGGCTGCTGGAAAAGTGTTTTGTTGTTGACTTGCCATTCAGAAACCACAGAAACCAAAGATATACTTTGGATTCTGTACGTCTTTGGTACAGAATCCAAACATGTTTGGTTTCAAATGACTGTTGTCTCATTGCAGATCTATTTGCAGCCATTTTCAAACATTTTGTTTGGGAGGTGCGGCCAGCAGCAGCTTAACTGGACTTAAAGTGAGAACAGGCCCTACAACAGGTCATCCTGAAAAGAACTCAAAAGAGGCAGAACTGAGCAGACTAAGATCTCATTATCTGAAAATGAGTTTATGCAACAAAAAATAAATAATAATGTAATGAACATATTCTGCATAGCCTATGGACCTATCTTAACCTGTTGAAGGAAGCATAATAGGTCACCTTTAAATCTTGCCACATTGCCAATTGGATTCAGGTCAGAACTTTGTCTGCATGGACCATTCTAACAAATGAAAATCCCTTGATCTAAACCTTTCCAATCCTTCCCCTGTCTTCCTGGAAGGTGAACCTCCACCAACGCTTGTGAAAAACAAGAAATTAGACTTGTATGTTTTTTTTTCAATAGTGACTTCCTTTTTTCCACTTTTCTATAAAGGCCAAACCTCTGAGGGCTTCGCAGAATAGCTGTATTTATTAGGGACCCGTTACACACAAGTGGATCTATTTACTAAATAGGGGCCTTCCAAAAGCAATTGGTTTCACTGGATTTTACTCAGAAGTGAATGGGGTTGAATGCCAATGCATGTTAACGCTTGTGACAGTTTGTTGTTCACATGAACATGCTGAAAAAGTATAAATCCTTTGTACTTCAGCTGGTTTTAAAGTTCTGCAGACATGACCACGCTGGTTTGCTGTAGTTTGTTGGTGTAATAAAAATTCTCAAAGCAAACGTTTTTAGAAATAACTCCTCAAAGCTTCAGCAAGACTCTGATAAAATTACTGCTTCAGTCTAAAACTGATGGCCATCATGTTAAATTATTCAGAGATTCTCCCTGCACATACCCAGAGCTTTAAAACCGCACAGAGCTCTCACTGATATGATCGCATTTTAAAATCAGAGCAGAATTCACTGAGTGAAGCCACATAACAGATCTGGGATTTTATTTTAAGTTAATAACCTTCCAAGTTATTAAATCAGAACTCATTTTCCTACAAAGCATTTAAAGTCCAAAAAATTATGCCTAATTTCTGCCACTTCCACATGTCAGATCCATATATTTCCCCGTAAAATGCTAGAAGTCAATTATTCGTCCATGATGAGAACATAAGTGAAAGGATCTTTTAAGCCACAACTGGAAAAGGGCCGCCTTTTTACTACAATCACAGCATTAGATCACATTTTCCCTCCGCGGGGTTTGTCAGTGACTGGTGGCGAAATTACCAACATGTCTGCAGCTTTAATTCACATGTCTCGTGTCAGCTTTGTGCCTTCAGCACAATTTTCCCAGTTAGCAGAATGAGAAAATGGGAGAGAGTGAAAATTGAACACAAGACCAAAATTAGTCCACTACATGTCAATCTTTGCAGCCTAATTTGACGAACAGGTCTGGGTCACAGTAAGGAGAAGTGAATGGAAGAGGTCTAAATTGCATGGCAGCTCAGCCAGGGGCTTGATTATCAGTAACATCCCCTATTGTGATGATGCTCCAATTGAAGAGAACCAGTGGTGATGTGCAGTGTAGAGAAAAAAAGTACTTGGTCTTGGAAAACCACTAATAGTTTCACTTTTAGGACTTCACTTTTTCTGTAGTGGTCTTTGTTCATTTAGGAACTACTGCGCAGCCTCTGATAAAGTCCTCACAGCACTTTTTAGAAATTTCTATTTATAATGTGTGGACAGTTGGTTAGGTGGTGAAGACTCTGTAGATTTTTAGCGTGAGCTGTGTGTCTTCACGAATAGAGAAATGGGCATGCTTTATATTCACCAAACCCTTAAAGCTATATGGTTCCCAGCATGGCTGTGTTTTTTTTTTGTTTGTTTGTTTTTAGAAATTTGTATTTTAATCAATTAGAACTTATTTTTTATTATTGTGAAGATAGTAGATTCATTCTATTGTTTCATTTTGATTATTTATCAGGGCGATATTATGTATTTCCCAGACACAAAGTGCAATTTCTTTTAGCCATCTTATCTTCATTTGTTATAAAAATGCTGTATATATCAAACATAACATGAAAAAAAATTTTACTTCATAATTTGACAGCATGAAATTGGGCCTCTGTTTCTTTAAGTAGGTCCTACTCTGTCTGATCACATCAATGCTTTTCCATTATGCCATTTCCAACCGTTCTTAAGAACGTTGGGCGGAGAAGTAGCTTGTATGATAATCTCAGAAAATTCTCAGGTCTTTAAGTGTTTGCTAATTGCTGCTGCCACTAGTCTGGAGGAGCTAAGTGGGGAAGGTGCAGGGGAGGAGCCAAGGAGAGAAGGTGGAAGCTCAGCTTGGAGACTGCAGCTCCAAGGTGGAGCTTTGATAAAATAGACAACACTGTATGAAAGCAAGCGTTTAGGCACCCCCAAACAGTTGTCATGGAAGATTAAAGGATTTCTCAAGCATGCATGAAAGAAATATGCATTCTGTCATTGTGCATGAAATACCTAGAGTGTTAAACTATAGGTATGCTTTTTGATGAGGGAATAACATAACAACATGATATCAAAAAAGTTAATTTTCCATAATGCCATTCCCCCCTTTAAACCTCTAACTAGCAAGAAAAAAACCCAGCAAATCATCATTTAAAAGAATCATCTTTTTTCATCAGCCTAAGCTTAATTTGTTGTTGGTCAGTTAAAATTATCACAATTAATTTCTATTTGGCAAATGCAAAAATGCAAAGAAAGTGAATTTTTAACCTTTTTCTCTTTTTTTTTTACTTCATAAGTTTGCATACACTACAAATCGTTTGCCTTTAAACAGCTTGGTATATCCCAGGTCATTATCTTCGGACTCTGTAAGCTTCAACATGTTAATTAAAAATATTTGTGCTGACTTGTGATTTATTTTATGGGAACAAATTTCTTTCTTGTGTGGCATGATGGAAAGATTTAAATTATTGTATATTGTCAAACAAATAATCCAGCCATCAAACTGTTGAAAAGAAGGCATGTTTTGTTCCCCAGGGATGAGTGTATTTTGGTGCAAAAAGTGTGTGTGTGTATTGTCACTAGAACAAAAGCAAAACACCTTGAGAAGATACTGGCGAAAGCTGGTAAGATAGTGTCCTTGTTTAAAATTAGTGACACAAATCTTGGTCTGACATGGAATGAAAAGTCACTCAAAGAGGAGGAAGTCATCACTCCAAAAGCAACATAAAAAGCTGAATATATCTTGCAAACGCTCTTGGGAACAAAAGCCATAACTTATGGTGCCGGTCCTGTGTTATGGTGAAACTCAGACTGAAGAGGTGGAGTAAAATGACCATTATTTTTCATCTCATATTTCCACCTTTAAAAAGGGGGACGCTTGCAAGGTTGAGTTCACCATCCCAACTGTGAAGTACAGAGTGCCAGAACCATGTGTTATGTTTTGCAGGGTTTGGTGGATTTCATAAATACAGAAAAGAACATTACAAGGAAATATTGAAACAACTGGTCAAGACATCAGCCAAGAAGTTAAAACCTGAGCACAAATGGGTCTTCCAAAGGAACAATGACCTTACGCATCACAGCAAATTAGTCACAAAGTCATTTAAGGACAACAAAGTCAATGTTTTAAGAGTCCATCATCATGTCCTGATCTTGGTGTGAGCAAGGCAAAATTTGAGTCTTTGAGAGGGATACCCAAAATCCTCAACTCATGCCTTGCAGTCTAAAAGGCAATTCTACCAAATGTGAACTTTTGAATGTAAAAAAAAAGCAAACTGGAATAATTTTGGTGAGCTTTACTAACATAAAGCAGGAAATATTCAGATGGTGAGGAGAAAAAAAGTTTGTGCATTTTTATATAGTGTGTAGAAATATTTGTTTCCAGCGATACATAAAGTAGTTGGTGGAATTTTATGCCACCAACACAATCAACACAAATCAGGAGAGTTTAAGAGCAGAAACATACTGTATGTGCTAGAGTGTTTGGTGATGGGTGAGGGAGTTAGAATAGGTATATTAAGAGCAGGGTCAGTGTAGCAACGAATGTACAGCTATAGCCCAAAACTATGAAACAAATTGTCAAAAAATTATTCAATCAGTTCCAAAGATTTATCAAATGATACTAGCAGAAAACTTAGACATTTCTTAAGACTCGTGGTCTTTACAGATGGGGTAATTTAGACCCCACAACTGTTCTACATTGTGCGTGGTCCAGTCGGGTCACACTGGCCCCATGTGAGCTTTTATGAGGGATTGCTTTGTGCGGTTTTGAAAACTGACAGCCTGATGGGACAACCCCCGTCACGCTTACTGACCGACCGTGACATTTGCTGTGTTCCTACTGAGTGTTGTGCTAAGACCGTTGGAGGGTCTTAGCACAACGGGATTCAAATGAATGAGTGTGTCCAAATGGCTACCTACATGGACAGGCAGCCATTTGGTCACTGTAGACAGGTGAATATGTTGGAAAGTTGTTTTTGGTTAAAAAAACAAAAACAAAACTTTACTCTCAATGTGAAAAACATAGCAAAAAGTTTAAGTTTCGGGATGTGGGCCGGTGGGGTTGTTTGCCCAGAGCACCAAACAGGCTAGGACCGCCTCTGATTTCCGACATACAATAGTTCTCCTGTAAAACGCCAGACTTTTGTGACAGAGAACACGAGACCATGAGGAATAATTCGAAAAGATTTTCAAATTATGATGTGACATTTATTCAGTACAATTCAACTGGAAAACAAATACATCTGCTTCGAGGAAGAAAAAACTATAACAACCGGACAGCATGACTGTACACGTCCTTTAACTTGTATTGGACTGAAGCAACTTTTGATTCAGTTCCATACCGATAAGGTTCTCCAAATCTGTCAGATAGTAGTGACATCTGTTGTCTAAAGGTGTTTTCAAGTGATTTCACTTCACTAATTCATAAAATCCTGAATAGTTATCATTTTTATCTCATCTTTTGGTTCATTTTTGGAGAAACATCCAGTTTTTGTAATGTTACTGTTTTAGATTTTATGTAATCATTGATTACTGTCTTTGCCAAGTTGGATGGTATGGATACAATTTTCTGTACCTTAATCCTGATTAAAGTACATCTTTGTACAATGACATTTATTTAATCATCTGTGATCTTTCTGCAAACTACGACTCACTCTAAGGGATGCAAATGAGTAAATGCCAGGAATATCCTGACAAGACAAAAACAGTTAAACTTTTATTGATGTTGCACTGATTTTCTTCCAAGCAATGCAAGCTGTGCACCAAAGAAGACTGAAAAGTGAAACTGCAACCAAGATGCAGCAACTTTTTTTTCTGTTTTTACATTCTTCTTCATGAGGGATTTTCTTTGTGTTTCGCTTGAATTGTACAAGATAAATGTCAGACATGTGCAAAATGGCGTTTTACATTATTACTAAAAATCCTATTTTTTTACACCACAAAAACGTGCCATTTTAAACAGGGGAGTGTGCACTTCGGACATCCCTTTTGAACCATTTCCCAAGAAAAATATTTTGGGAACACTTCATAAAAACTTCCCAATGGTAAAGCAGAGCTGGCATCCAACAGTGATTGGCTGTTGGTGAATGAAGTGGCGTCAAGTGACCGATAAGCGCAGATTTTTTGTTTGGCAAGATGATACAGGTCTGTGTGTGTCTGTATACAAGTGTGTGTGCACATAATTAGTTTGACGTATATCTTAGGTGAAGTGTGTACAGTATATTTTCACTACTGAGTAAACCTCTGTAAACTTTAACACTTAATGTATGCGTTGATAAATGTTCATACAAAGTGTATTCAAAAGGATTTGAAGCAGGGTTAGGTAATGAAACACTCTAAATGTGTTATAGACCACAGCTGAAAACCTAATAGTTATGTAGGCCCAAAAGTCAAACTGTTGAAACTTAATCCAACTGGGAATCTACTGCAAAGAATCTGTGGAAATATATATTCAGAAACAGTCTGACTGAGTTTACCCAACAGACCAGCAGCGCAAACTGCAGCAAGACGCGGTTCTACAACCTGTTGATTCTCGAGAGGGCTTAACTATGTGCGCCACCCTTTTGAGATTTTTGTTATTGACATATTGGGAAAACCATGAATCACTTTCATTCCATTTCATAGAAACACTCTACTCTATCATAAGAAAGTCCCATCCCCAAAAATATCAGATGTTTGTGACTAGAATGTATTGAAATGTGTCCAAGAGGTGTGAATAATTTTGCATGGCAACGTATACAGGCTATATTCCTACTTATTCACTAGTAGGTCATGTAATCATATTAATGAAAAGACATCTTAAAACAATCTGCCCTACCTCCAAGAGTCATCCCAGCTTCAAAGCACTTCTTCAGTCGACAAGAGGGGCAGTTCTTTCTTCTTAGCTTGTCAATGGTGCAGTCGTTTTTGCTTGCACACAAGTATTTCTGCTTACCTATTTGATACAAAGGCAAATCATGGGTTATTTGAGCCAGTGAAACATGATCCAATGAAAAAAAAACCTCATTTAACTACTAAGTGCTTCCATTGTCAAAAACAGAAAGAAACTCAAGCAATAAATACGTGGAGCGTTTTCAAGCACCGGCACCAAACTGTAAATCCAAGTTGGAACTTCTAATTTACCTTCTGCAGCTCTTTTAAAGAAAACCTTGCAGCTGCCACATGTGAGCGCACCATAATGGCAGCCAGATGCCTCATCTGAGCAAATCAGGCACGTTCTCTGGGGAGGGAAGAAGAACTCCATGGGGAACATGTGCTCTCTGCCAGCCTCAAACCTGCAGTCAAACATGAGATGAAACAAACGTGTGTACATCGGATGGTGATCTTCAGACAAGCAAACACGTGACTTTACTTCTTTTACAGATTTTTTTTATTGTAAGTGGAATCATTTTCTTTTTCTTCTCTTGTGTTAAAACTCCATGTTCGGTTTGTATCCTTTTTTTCTTGTGAAAGTATCACCCACTGCGGACAAATTAGGCCTAAAGCTCAGCACCACAAAACACCTAATATAATTCCCAATGTCTAACCACAAACAAGGTGCAACTTATATAGATTTGAGCAGAGCATGGTGTGGAAAAAGCATGGAGCGCCCATGCTGTGGCTGTGGGATGAGATGTGGGTTAAGTTGGGCCGGCTGCAGCCTTGAGAGAAGAGATAACAAAGGAGCCTCAGACACAATGTTTCCTCGGTGACGTACTGGATAGATACGAAGGTTCGGTTTAAAGGTGACAAGGATGAAGCGTCCCAATTTGCAGGAAATGGCAGGAGACGTCATTTAGCAACCATTTGGATGGAATAAATTTGCTCTCAATATGTAGAGAGGGAGATTTTGCTGTTTTTGAAGAGTTCTCAGGCTTGTAAATCGGCCTTTTTATTAACCACGCGCACATCCCAGTCAGAGGATGAAAGCTTAAAGACTGTGCAATGGGATGATCCAGGATGACGCAAACCACATGGTGCTTTGTTGTTTGTAAACAGGAAGCTGCCATGACTAATCAGACATGCTTCGAACTTTTAATAAAAAAGCAGGAATTCTCTCACAAACATAGGCGTTGTCTTAATGTTGTTAATGTTTATATGTACAGTATATATACGTATTATATATTTATATGTATACGTATGAAAGAAAACCACCGGCATCCAGCAGAATCTCTTAATGCTGACTTTGAAGTAAGGAGGGAGTATCTGAGACAGTTCCTAGATTTACAAGCATGCAGGGATAGTTTGGGACCGATTCAGGAAGGAAAGTGGCTCAGCTCTACGAAACCCCTTTGAACTTTTCCTCCATTAAACACATTGCACTGATTCCGAAGACTAAAAGTCTAAATGCATGCACAGATTCCTTTTGGTTTATGCATCAGAGTATGATGTTTATGACCACCTCCATGTTATTTATGCATGTTTGACATACTGATTTGCCATGGTTCTCATGCATGTCACCCAAGTACTGCCACAACTTCTGGAGGTATTTGGTTTACCTCTGGTACTACTGAAAATAAAATAAATACAACAATTACTAACTTAATTATTTTCAAAAGAGACGTAAAAGGAAGAATAGTAAAAGAAAAACAGGTTTAAAGTGAAATGGCTCCTTAGCTCTCGGGTCTGTACCATGTTCCCACTGCAAGTTGGAGAATCAGTGGGATTTGTGTGGAGCTACATGTGTGTATGGATAAAGAATGGAAATTTTGAAATTAACAAGCAGAAGTTCTTATTTTCACTGTAAGGCAGGAGTGTTCACAGTGCCTCCCTGGGACCATTTGCGCCACCCGGAATGATTTTGTTCGGCTCCAGACTGCAATTCAAAACTAAAAGAAATGTGTGCAAGCCCTGACTGAGGCTTGCAAGATGGGTGCTTTTTAAAACTAATAGCTCAAAACTGTTATAAATTACAATTATCCTAATACCAACAATGGAGGTTATACAATAATTTTATCATTTTAAATAGGACCACAAACAACCAGTGACATTTGTACACAGCCATACTTTTGTGCTCCTTTTTGTTTAACTTTTCAAAATATAGCAAAACAGTGACCCATATACTGGTAAGAAATAAGAAAAGAATTAACAAAACAAACATTTTGAAATTGTTTGATTTTCTTTTAGATATGCAAATATACCAGAGACTTTTAAGTTTGCATCTACTTTGGATTAAAGATCCATTTTCTACAAAAATCAGACTGCTTTGTTGTTAATATATTTCATATATTTATTGTAGTTTTGAGCTGATTAAAAAAAAAATCACAATAACTTTTACTTTTATAATTTAAAAAAATACTTTTGTGATCTACGAGTACAATACCTTCAACTTGGCGAAAAAAATTTGCTGCTTTTCTCACACACTTAAAAACATCCTGCTTGCTTGCAAGCCTGCCATGCTCTCTCTCTCTCCCTCAAAACTTTCTGCATTTAGACCTAATGATTCTTGCACCAAAATTCTGCCCTTTCTGCATCTTTCTCCTCAAAAACCTCAACATCCTGCCAGCCTGGGTTAAACCTGTTCGCTTAGGTCCTCTTTTCTTGCAGATTCTGCTTTAGCAGATTTAAGTACCTTGTAACTGTGCCAGCAAACAGACTTCAATCCAGACAACCGTAGGCAGAGATGCATTTTACTGAAGATTTCTGACCTCTGTTTTTCTGCGTTTTAATTCCTCACCCCTCCCCATAGAGAGCCTTATTGGTTGGCTCCGACCCATGACAACAAAAGGCAAGAAGAAGAAAGAGTATGCTCAGTGTTGGGTTACAGAAACGGATTGCTGGAGGTGAGTGCCTGGTCCTGTAAAATCTATAAGGATAGAGGTTTGAGAAAGAGCAGTAAAATGGATTGCAGTGGGGGGAAAGAAAGGATTCTTACATTGCATGCACTAGGTAAAAGAACAATTTAAACCTCTGTAAATTTGCTAAAAGTTGTGCTCAGTCACAAGTTAAACGTTATTAGCAAAACAAGCTAACAGCGTGTTTCATTGCATGCTATTTATTTGAATGTGCTCACTAACAGATCCATATAAAGAAGTACAAACAAACGTATCTATCAAAAAGATTTAATCTGGAGAAACAAACGGTCAGAAATTTAAATTAACGCAGTTTATTATTGTAGCTATTGCCATGTCTCAAACATGGCAGCCATATTGGATTTTGAGGCAAGTAAAAAAACTTTAAATGTTTCTTTGAATTCAGACTCCTGGGGAATCGATTAATAAAAACCAGAAAAAATAATTATTATCTTTTTAAAAATAAATAAATCATTAAATCATTTGAGTTTTACTATTTTAGAAGAATAAAACTATAGCATATATAAAGCTGTGATGGTAAATGTTACCATATTGTGATTTTGCAGCATCAATCAGTGCTATGTGAGACAAAAACCATCTCAGCTGCCCGTCAAATATTTATGCTGCTCATCTCCAGGTGACACTGTCACTTTCCATTTCAGGCTTTTTGCTTCTGTCCAACTTTTAGAGACGTGGTCTGCTGTTCTACATTGACCAGCTACCATGATTTGTTATAGTGACCACCATTAGGTCCCATGCCCTGCAAAAGCATTAATATTTTTCATGCACTTTTACTTATTGCGGCCTGGCAGTCACACTCTGAATTCTCACCTTGATTTCAAGTTAAATTTACGGAACATGTTTATTAATTCTTACACGAGTCCTGCTGTCATGATTCCAGCGGCAAATGATACCATGTGATGCATGCTACCATGCTACAAAAGATACTAAGAAACCCACTAAAAGACTAATCTGGAACAAATTTGAGAAAACTGCTGAAAAACTGAGTTGCCTTTGATTCAGAACAAGTAGAATGTTGATCAATACACTTAATGATTTGATGACAGCATTTTTGACAAAATGTGATTTTTTATGTTTCGCTTGTTTCCTAATTGGCTACTGTATTTTGTTTTTATGTTGCAAAGCACTCTGAACTTTCTTGTTGCTCATATGTCCCGTGCAAATAAACTTAACTCTCTTTGACTTGGCATTTTCGTTTAAAACGAAACTTTTTTTTTAAGCGACGTGATGTGTGTTTTTTAGCCATTTGCTGCGAGGAAAGGTTCAGATGGGAGCAGCTTTTATACAGATGAGCAGCAGATCCTCGCTGCACATGTTAATTAATAGTTAAGGGTGTCTGCTGAATTTTCTTGTTCATTTGAATGTTTAACCACATGAAATAGCTGTGTTGCAGTAAACAGGTTTCTGGATAAAGCCGCTAGACCGTAGCACCGTCTGGTGAACTAGGATGACCTTGTTGTCTAAAAAGGAAACTGTAAAAAAAAAAAAGCACAAAAAAGGCCGTGTGAGTGGGGAGATCAGTTGAATGTTTCTTGTCGCCCTCTACAGTCAAAACATTAAAATAAAGGGCAAATTACAAAAACATGTTGCACCTACATGCATGGTTTCTGAGAAAAAACGGAGTCTGAGAGTGCACACACTGAGTCATTACCTTCAGTGAACTCAGACAGTTGGAGAAAAGCCCTCGGCTGTGTAATATATAACTAGAGTCAATCAACATCCCCACACCAGGTCCATTCGGCGTTATAAACCAAACTAAGTCATAAAAGAACATAGGGATGCAAGTTTGAGTGCAAATCTTCAGAGAATTTAGATCTAAACAAAACAACTCCAATATATACAACATATTAGCGACAGATTTTTCCTTTCAGTCATTCGAGTAAGAAAATACGTTGTAAGAAACAGAAAATAGAAAGAGTAAGTTAAGCACACACATGCAAATTAGAACGGGACATTAAAATTATTTGCGTTCATATCACAACCTTCATCGTCGACAACGCCAAGCATTGAGTCAAATTACTGGTTTTGTGATGTTTAAAATAATACAGCTTCATGATATTATGGAAAGCATTTTTTGGTGATTATTTTTGCGTCAAAGCTATTATCTTCTCCTACTTGAGTGAATGGTGTTTGAGTGGGCTGGTGGCCGATCAGCATGCAGGTTTATAATGGTTTTTACCTAAGCAAGAGAGTTATGAGACTACACCATCAGCTATTTGTTTGGTCCAAAAATGTTAAAACAGACCGCCTGGGTAATAAAAACGTGTTTTTTTTGTTGTTGTTGTTGTTGTTGTTTTGTTGGGTTTTTTTGTTTTGTATTTTTTTTTATTGCAAAGTAGCATTTATCCCATGCTGACTGATTTTAACTCTGTTCATAAATTTAATTCAAGGCACATTCATGTTACTCAAATATGTATCTCATAATGAGCTTGAATGTCTGTCTGGTCAACGTTTTCTAATTAATTTGCGTGAGCTGAGTGAGAGCTGTAAAATCCTTTCAGAAACTTGGACATGATTTGGTTTCTAATGAAAAAAAGACACGTGTAGTAGGAATGTAACTACAACAGCTGTCTACAAGGAATAAACAGGATGCTAGCTAAGATGAAACACATGTTTTTATCTCATTATAGGTTTGATGCTTTCGAAGTTTTTTTTCTTTTGTGGCCATTTAATGTCAGTCAGAAACACCAGAGAAGTTGATTAGGGTACATGGTTTTAAAGGGCACATATGATTGATTGCAACCAAATGGTTGAGCTGGGATCACATAAAATAAAGAATTACTCAAACACTCTTGACTCTTGTAATTTTTTTGTATTTATTTATTTATCTGGCGTTTACATTGAAAACTGACTTAACCAGACGTTTTGTCAATTAGCACAGGAATTATTTTAATTGTCCTATATGCCGTGAATAACAGGACAGACCAATAAAGTTGCTGTGATTATTTGGAGACTTGAAGAATAGCACTTTTTTTTGGTGCCCGTAAAGTCAGAGTGAACTCAAAATCTCTAGCTTGTCTTTTATTATTATTATTATTATTATTATTATTATTATTATTTTGCTGATTGTTTTTACGTCTAGAAAAGTTTGTACTTCTTTTTACATCCTGACAGACCGACAAACCAGCTCAGACGGCGTGGTCCTTAATGGGATTCAGGATGAATAGGATCACTTTTGGTGATCTGATTACTCACAAAGCGCGAACAAAAAAAAAAAAAAAGAACAAAGAAAGAAAAAAAAGCTAGTCCACTTCACTCTTCAAATATATATATATAAATATATAAATATATTTACACATTACTTAAAAACTGTAAAAAATAGAATTTTTACAAAGCCAGTTATTTAGTTATCCTACAATAATAATAACTATTATTATAATTATAACTGAATTACCTGGTATCGTTGTAGACTACATCCAGCCATTCACCGACTTGGCTCTTCATGTCTCCGGAGTTGGGATAGGGGGTCCTCAGCATACCGCCGGGATACCACTGCTCCGGGCGCACCACGCTCCCCTCGTATGGATTACATATGAACGCCGCGTTCGGTCCAGACTCGTGTGCGTTCATGCACTGCCTGGACCCCCAGAACTGAGTGTTGTACCTTTTGTTGAAGGTGTACCCGCCGCCCCAGAAAGACCCCCAACCATCGTTTCCCTCGGACTTGATTTTGACGCTGTACTGGTCCGGCTGATATCCGCCGGAGTCGCTCTCCGGGGCTTCCACAAAGTCCCGCACGCCTTCCTGAGGGTTGTAAGCCGCCCTGCATGGCCTCTCGTTGGCCGCCGCCGTCGAAGTGTGAGCGTACTGGGCTAAGTGGTCTGGGGCGTAAGGGCATGAAACAGCGCGGGCTGAGTTCAGGTGATCCGTGTCCTCAGCCTCGCACGGTGTAAAGTTTTGCGCGTTCACAGACGTCCGGCTGGAGGCGAGGTGATGAAAATGCGCAGGCGTCTCTGAACTTTTATACATCTTCACGGCTGGCTTCTGGCCGTGAACAGGTCGCTCTTCCCGGTCGGGACACCTGTAAGTAATCTGGGTCTGGGCATCGGGGCAGCTCACAGCCGCGGCGTCCACCCCGAAAAAATACTCTCCGCTGATTTGGTCATTTGCCGCACATGGGGGGAGTGCGGCGTCCACGTCGCTCATGTCACTGGACTCCATGGTGAGACCCAAAGAAACGGACACTGCTCTGCACAGCTCTCTGGCTGTCTCTGAGATTGTGGCGCACGCAGAAAAGGATCTGGTGTCAGCGTTTAACAACTCCTCCTGAGGAGCAGCAGCTGTCTGACAGCAGCGCGCCTCCATGTCACGGGCTGGCGGATTAACGCACCCAGACCCGCAGCTCCTGGCATTATTATCGGATTCGTCAAACCTGCCGTTTCCTGCGCAGCTTTTCGTGAAACCGTCTGGATTTTCCTCAGTTTTTTGCGCCATGCCGAGAGCTCTCACCGCGTCGCCTGCCTTTATTTTCTTAACCCCGGACCATACGGAGCTGCAAGATAACTGTCGGCTGGTTTGGCTCATTTCCCAGAAAGAGTTCGCTTGGCCACGAGACTGGACTTTGCACGACAGAAAATCCCCCAGCTGGTCCCCGGGAACGGTTTATCTGCAGCTCGGCCCGATCTCTCTTTGTGCTAGGCGTTTTGGTAAAAGTCTCACAGAGCAACAGGAGTCGCAAACTCCTCCTAAAGTGAGAGTCGGAGTTACTCGGATACGCTTTGATTAAAGTCAGCAGCAGGAAAACGGTCTAAATATGTTACTTTCTTTCATTGAACGACCAACAAGGGCGCTGAATGATTCATAATTTGCAGACTAATAAACGTAGGCTACGCCGTAATTAATTAACACTCTGAAACGCGTTTCCACGAGACTACCCAAAACAAGCGTCCTATTATCTACGATTATGCTCCCTGCCTGCAGTTGTTTTACATCACGTTTTCATGTGTGCATCACATTTTTATGACCTGCCACCAGCTTTATTTGGATGTTTTGCTCATGGCAAACATTCCCTTCAGATCTCTGGCAAGATGTCTACGAAACACTATAAATATAAAAATATATTTAATGAGGTTTTTTTTTTTCCAGATTTAACAAAGATCAGACTTTACACTGTTTGCGTGCTCTGCACTGTACATTTAAAATATTCAGATTGTTATTATGATTAAGGTTATTATTATTATTAATGGTAAGAATTCGACACAACTTATATTGCTGTGTCCACTGCCATAACAATTTACGTTATGACTAAAATGTTAGTGCCCTGAAGCTAAATCCCATAATCAGATTCTCTTGTGCTTATTTACAGCGTCATGAGGTAGATGAATAATCGCTGTGCTGCTGTAAAAGACTTGCTGTTTCACTGGTGAAGCTGGGAAGACAAAGGAGCTGCTTCTGTGTTCCAGAATCAATCAATTGATCATAATTGATCCATAAAGCGAGTTTAATTTACATTTATTGAGGTGCTTTTCAGTGAAAACAAAGATCAATAAAAAACTGGTAAGGTAAGACGGTGGCAGGTAATCTGCTGTGGCAACATCAGAGGGGAGCAGGCCAAGGAAGATTCAATAAAAATACAATAAAATGTCCACAAAATAAATCCACACTTGCCCAATAAAGATGAAGATGTCCTGCTGCTCTAGAATAAAAAGGAAACACTGTTAAGCTTGAAAATAAATCCCAGACGGTGAGGCATGTGCCAAAAGCTTAGTCTCAGTGGTTGGTAGTGTAAAAGAATTTCATGCTAGTAAAACTGCTATTTTACTCAGAACATGTGGCACTGGTGTATGGACGTCTAAATTGATTTTGCTACATACAGCGGAAGAAAATGCAAGACAAACATCTAAATAGCTTCTGAGCAGTTTGAAGATGTGGCTTGAGCCGGTGTCAAATGCTGCACAATGGAAAATGGGTAATGGTGGAACGACTGTTGTTATGAATACACACGTCTGCAAAAAAAAAAAAAAAAAAAAAAAAAGGATGAGTCAGGGCGTGTTTTTAGCATAGCTTTGTTTGTAATTGTTGGTGATAAAATGAAGCTCTTCGTAGAAGCACAGCATTAATGGCATCAATGCTGTTTGATGCCATTAAAAGTTTGGACGAGTTTGGGCTTGAAAAGCAGTTTTGTGACAACAAAATTATTTAAAACATCCAGTTAAATATTTGTGGGTATTGTAGTTGGTATCAATTGCTTTGACCAGCTTAAATGAATCCAACATAAATCACCTTTTCCTAACTATTAGCAGCTACCTACTTCAGTATGAATCTACCTCCTCAAAGATTTTCTCTTAGCAATTAGCCTCCAGGCCTTAAAATATGCCATGTCTGTTTTATGCAAGGCAGATTTTCTTTTACTGTAACAGTTTTTCCCCCCTAACTTTCTTATTCTTTTTTTTTTTTTTTTTTTGTTTACATTTAGAGTACAGTTTCTAAGTTTAGCCACAGTTTGCATCGACACATGTCCGATTCTGGATCGTACTCTTTGTCAAGAAGGACAATTTGACACGGTCTATGTGAAAAGATAACAATGGTATTCGTATGAAAGTGACATCATGGGCTACACCGGGGCTTTTCAAACCGCAGGGCGTGACAGGAGGAGAAAAAAAAAAGAAAAAAACCCAGAAAAAGTTACTGTGAACATTTAGCCAACTTCACATAGCTTATGCCAGAGACAAAATTGATAGATGTTTAGTACCTAAAGCTACTTTGGGTAAGGAGACGTAGTCTGAGCCAAGCAAAGTTAAAATACGGAAGTATGACCATAATTATTTAACACTTGGATTTTCATGGACTGGATGTGAGGATGTTTCATTGCCACGGTGTTGTCTGTAAAGACCCAGGAGTTTTTTTTTTGTTTTTTTTACTGCGGTTACATCAGAAAGTAGTTCATACTTTTAGCAACGTTAGCACCTGAATGGAGCATCAAAAATAGCAACAGCAAAAAGTTTACAGAAATAGTAGCAATAATACAACAGAAAGGGGAGGGTTGTCTATCTGCTCTCTGAGGTAGCTATTTCTCCCATACTTTGAAACCACCAATACTATTCTACTGCTGTATTTTACTTTGTTTGTCCATTATGTAATGATTAATTGGAAGAGCTCATAGACTTTGTTGCCAGTCGTGTTTTCGCAACTGGCAACCAAGCTGTTGGGATGTTGTTCGAAGGCAACATTTGCTTTTGTTTCATATTTTAAATGTTTTGGCACGCTTAGCGCCCTTTTGCAAACAAAATGTGTCACTTTGACTACGAGCACAGCTGTTTCGGTCAGCGTGTTAAATGCTTCGAAAATGTGGTGTTTGAGTCGACAGCTGCATGAAAGCAATCAAGAAAAACTGTAAATCTTAATTTTACCAACTTGGCTCATAGTTGGCAACAAAAGAGGAGGTGCCACGGACAAAGCCTAGCTTGGTCAATTTTATATAACTAAAAAAAAAACCCCAGTTTGCTGTAAAATGAGATTTACGATGTACGATTTACGACTTGTTTATTTTAAACAGGGACAATGTGCAGTATTGTCCATGTAACCGCAGAGGAAAAGTGCATTAGCACTAATTTCCACCTGTAGTCCCCGACCCGAGAAGAGGGTTATGTCAAAAAGAAAAGTAAACGTCCTGTCTGAATGCTGGTAAGAATAAATGACCAAGTAACAAAAAAGAGCTGTAACCATAAATATTACCCATTTGGCAAGCCAGTCGCCCGCAGAGAGTCAGAAAGGGGAGCACAGAGGCACTGTGTAGGAGCTACCTTTATAGCCATCACGCCCACCTCTCGCACAACTGGATCTGAAACAAGCCAACACAATTAACACAGAAAGGGAGAAACAAACATGCAAAACCCAGGGCTCCCAAGCCATCACACCCCCTCCCATAAAATATGGCTCAATTAGCCACCATCTCATAACACTGTGATTGGTATTCTGAGGAGAATGAAGGAATGGAAGGGGGTTGTGATCCGTATAAACTACAATAGTGTTACAAACTGTACCTACATACACTTCAAAATGTTGTAAGGTCCATATTAAAACCAATGCTTCCTTCTCCACTTGGTAAGAGAAAAAAAAAGATGGGAAGGTCCTCCTCTTGAAAAGCAAAACAAAAACAATGTGTCTGGTTTTAAATTAGCATAGACATATCAATATATATATATATATTAATCTGCTGAGCTCTACTGGCTGGAATCAGAAATGTTTTATTCTTTAATCAGATCTAGTCTGTATTGCTCCAAACTCTCTCTCTCTTCCTTCTGCTTTAATTCGTCTTCACACAAACAAACATTTAATCTCAACTTTTCCAACTCAGGTTCCTTGTCTTTAGTATTTTTCTCACGCTCTAAAGTTTGTCAATGCTCCAACATTAACAACTCTTTCTACTGTTCGAAGCTTAAAGCAGGGAGGAATTACATTGGTTATTAGCTGAGAAAACTCTGGTTCAGCAGCTAACATTTTTTTGCTGCCACCTTCTACCCACAACAAATCCATCTCTATTAATGTTTCCTTTGTAATAAAAAAAAACAACCAAAAAAAACCAAAACTTTTTGTATTGTTCAGAAGAAACAGTACCAAAATATTTTGTCACTTCCATTAGTTGCTCTTTTTTCAAAGCAACCAACAAATGTTCATTTGGAGTTTGAAAAACTTAGCCATGTCCACACCAAACCTCCCCCACCCCCCAAAAAAACAACAACCCAGAAACATAAAATGTACTGGTCACTTCCTGTGACTGGCCCAGAGAAAATCCTGGAAAAAGGGAAAAAACTACTGATACAGTTTTCAGAGTTAGTTTGAAGCGTTGTCTGGAAACACTAAAAACCAGCCACTAGTGAGAAACACCTATATGATGGGGCTCATTCTCGCATAAATGGCCACCTAAAAAAAAACGCTTACAGCATAGACTCCACCCTAGTCTACATGCATTTTGGTGGTGGATGTTTTAAACTCACAACCCAGTGACTCTGATAAGCAGGGTTATTGGTCCACCAAATAAACAACAGTGAAACTCACCAGTTTTTAAACCGTATAACTAAGATTAATTTATGTTTGTAGACAATGTATAACTCTCTATAGGGAGCCAAGACGTTGTGAAGTCTTCTTTCACATGGTGCCTACATAAATTACCACAAAACTTTTATTTTCATGTCTACTTTTTGTTTTCAGCATTCACTGACTTACTGACTAATGTGAGAAAAAAAAACACAGAGGACTTATAAAGCACCTTTTCATTCCAACAGGATTCATAACTATGAACGAGCCCCCATTTGTTACGAACTTAGGTCATAGTTGGCAACAAAAGAGGAGACTCCACAGACAAAGCCTGGCTTGCTCAGTTTTATTTAACTAAAAAAAAAAAAAAAAAAAAACTGTTGTAAAATGAGAAGAGGGTGATGTCAATAATAATAAAAAAAACATCCTGTCTGAAGGCTGGTAAGAGTAAATGACCTAGTAACAAAAAAGAGCTGTAACCAAAAACATAACACATTTGGCAAGACAGTCTTCCAGAGAGAGACGGAAAGGAGGAGCACTGAGGCACTAGGAGCTACCTTTATAGCCGTCACGCCCAACTCTCGTGCAACTGGATTTGTAACGAGCCAACCCAATTACCACAGAAAGGGAGAAACAAACGTGCAACACCCAGGGCTCCCAAACCATCACATTAACCACATCACAATGAAAGATGAACACACTGAGGAGGATAAAAAGGAGTTTTAGAGACACGGGATGAGTTTGAAGTAGGGGTCGAAAAGAGAGAAGCGAAGGATGAAGGATGACGCGAAGGAGAATGAGAAAGAGATCTCAAAGAGTGATGAGGAGAATCTGAAAGAGGGATAAGGAGAATGAGAGGGACGAAAAGGGGAAAGACGGAAGGGGGATAAAGAGAATGAAAAGTGGTAGTAAAAAGGAATGAGATGGATGAGGAGGGTAAATGCAAGGAAGGGATGTAAAGAATAACAAATGGAGAGAATGAAAAGAGGTTTTATAGAGAAATGAGAATAAAAGAGGACAAATAAGGATGAGTGGAACAGAAAGTCTCGTAGGAGGGAGTAATAAGAACCAGAGCCAAACATGGAGAAGCAGCATTCAGCTTCTATGCACCACAAATCGGGGACAAACTTCCAGAAAACTGCAAAACAGCTGAAACACTGGGTTCTTTAAACTCATTGCTAAAAACATGCCTGTTTAGAGCTGCTTTTGACTCATAACCACTGAAACATTCACCAACATCCTCCATGTGCATTGATGACTGATGATCATTGACAAAATGTAATGTTTGTTACTGGTTTCACAATGTGTTTATGATGTTTTTTTAAAACGTTTTTACAACGTAAAGCACTTTGAACTGCCTTGGTGCTGAAATATGCTATACAAATAAACTTGATTGATTTATTGATTGACTGATAAGAAGGTATTAGGAATGAGGAGTCCAGAGATCAGTAGGGCTGGAGGCGTGGCCTTACCTCCAAACCTAAGTTAACAAATTAAGACAGACTAAAGCACTTCAAATTCATTCTATATTTGTTCTTACTAAATTATTAATCTAAAGGGTTTCTCATATCTATAGAACAGGGGTGCCAAACGCTGTCCTGCAGTTTTTAGATGTGCCACAGGTACAAAGCACTGGAATTAAAATGGCTTAAATTACCTCCTCCTTGTGTAGATCAGTTCTCCAGAGCCTTGCTAATGACCTAATTATTCTATTCAGGCGTGGTGCAGCAGAGGCATGTCTAAAAGTTGCAGGGTAGCGGCCCTCCAGGTCTGGAGTTTGACACCTGTGCTATAGAATAATGGATGAATTCAATAAAAAATACAAATAAAGATCAGTAAAAGTAAAGTTTTCTGATTTTCTTTGTGCATCAAAAAGACAAACTCCATGAAGCAATTATTACATCTAGTTGTTGATAAATAAGTGAACATGAGATTAGTGGATTTCAGACAATTGAAAAGGAAAACTGTGCTCATAAAGAGTGTGCAAACGGCACACATTGGGCAATGATCTGCAAAATAGGTTCTGTGAAAGGTTTGACCTGCATTCTGTAAAAACAGATGTACGAGCTGAGGTCGACTCTGAGAATCTTTTCCCCTGCCAGGCAGACACGAGGAAGGTTTGGACCCATAATAATTATAATCATACCCAGTTAAGTCAGACTAGACCCATTTTCAGCCAAAAGATGTTCTGAATTAGAATTGACATTATGCAGCTGGGTCCAGAGTATTTGGAGACCAACATAATTTCCGTTACTCTTGTTTGCCAAAACACACTATTCACATTAACCTTTCATAATGAATGTGTGCTTTAATCTAATTTGAACTATTGTTATTCACAACCAAATCAGAGTGACTGTTGACAAAGTATAAATCTAATACGTAGGGCCTGTTTATCCAGGAAACACAAGTAATTATACACATTTTCATAAGCATAAATATCATATTTAATTTTCAATACCTTTGCGGAGAATTATTCGCAGAGACAGACTGCCTGAAGTCTAGACATCGCTAATTAATTAGGGTTCCTCCTTTGTGATGCTCCGACGTGCTTTTACCTCGGACTTCAGTTAATGAATAATTCTGCGTCTTTCTCTGTTGGGTTTTATCAGCTCATCCCAGTTTAGATTAGGTGAGTGACAAGGCAAAAACTCAGAAGTGATTCAAACTGAGTTTTTGTTTATTTTAATCTAAAAAGGAATACATTTGTTTGACTACCTTTATATTCTGTTACCCAGTTAAACACAGGGATCCAGTGTCTCTGAAAGACCTGTAGAGTGCCAAGAAAAACTTATTTCCCCACCTTAAAGATTTACTTCTGTTTTTGCTTTTTTATCCTCAAACAAGTGTTAGTATTGGATAAAGATTCATATGTAAAAACAAAATGCAGTGTTCCAACCATGCTATTATATCTCAACTCTATATTTTTGGTTCAATTCGTCAAACAGCACCCAAGTCTGATTGCTGCCAAATCTGTAGAATAATAATAATAAAAAAAGACAGAACCATGCCTGACATGAAGGAGGCCACAATATATCAAAAAGCAACATATCATGCGCTGATCTGAAAAAAAAAAAAGAAATTCAAGAACTTCTGAGAAACAAACAGCTACAAAGCCATTTCTGAAGCTTTTTGGGCTCCATTGAACCACAGTGAAATCCATTATCTACAAATGGAGAAAGCATGGAGCAGTGGTGAGCCTTCACAGGAGTGGCTGGCCAACCAAACTTGCTCTAAAAGCGTGGAAAGAGATCGGGCAATGGTGACATCCATGGGAGAATTTTAAAGCAGAAACCTCTTCTGACCAAATGGAACAGAAAGGCCCATCTCATATTCACCGAAAATAAGATCTTAAGAGTTTTAGGAAAATATTCTTTGGACTGACAAGACAAATGTATAACTCTTTGGGCTCAACGTTAAAGAAAAAGAACATTGCACCGTTGTTCAAGTGGTTGTCTGATGATGTGTTCACTTCTAGACGATCCTGAAGCACAATGCCCAGCTTTCAGTCAGTCACTTTAAACTAAAGCTGGTAATTCAAATGATCCAAATACAGGAGAACAATAAAATGAAGAGCACCTAAAGTCAACCCCCGAATGCCTGAAAAAATAAATAAATAAATAAATAAAGGTTTTAAAGTGGCCTAAACAAAGTTTTGACTTAAATCTGATAGAGATTGGGTGGCAAAACCTTAAACAGGATGAAAACCCACTCAATGTGGTTGAAATATAAGAAAATCTCCAAAGAAGAGTAGGCCAAAATCCTTTTACAGGGACACAACACTCATCAGTTCTCAAAACCATTCAATGTCCAGTTTGGACTCTAAAAGAATCAAAGACTTTTCATGGTTCTTTACAGATGTACCATCAAATAGGGATAGATGATTGTGAGCCACGAGACAAATGATAAGACCCCGTTCTGTGTTTGCTGGCTCTTAAACTAACCCTTATGGCTATAACCTTAGCTTGCCGGTCTTCACTAATTTGATAAAATTCCTCCTACATCTTCACATCATGCTCCAGGAACATATAATGATCCAAAGCAGGGAGTTTCATGCCATGTCTCCAATGGGAGGTAAAACTGGCAGTCCTGTAGCGTGAAAGCACGTTGTCTCCTGCCTCTAAATTTCAACTGACCTGAAAGAAAATTAACTTAATAGCCTTGTAAATATGTGTTGTTGTTGTTGTTTTTTCACATCCTATGAAAAGAAGCCAGAAACTACTATGGTAGATTAATTCCAGCTTTTGAAAAAGAGAGCTTAGCACAGTATTAGAAACTTGGACTCCAACCATCATGTTTTCTCATAAGAAAAAGTGATTTGTAAATACATACAAGTTCTAAAATTTTCCCAACCTCTTTGATTTTCTTTTAGCTATAACATAAGACACAGGGACATGATAGAGCAGAATTAACATTTTCACTTTCTGATGTTGTTTATACTCAAACTAGATGCAGCTCAGCTACTTCCTTTAGGAAGTTAGAAAAGTTGATGTTTAAAATTTAAATGAGCAATTGCTTTCAAAGTTGTGTGGGTTTATAGTCTGTTTATTTATTTAGATCACATAACATCAGGCTAAGAATTGTTGGCGCCAGTAGTTTTTAGTTTGGACGCTCCTGAGAGTATTGTTTTAAAAGGGTGTTGGTTTGGCAAGGCTATGAAAAATGGAGGCAACATCACTCTGTCACACAACTTTGTGAAAAAAGGACACCTTAATAAATATGAAATTCTTTCCAAACAAACATATCCATGTCTGATTTTGTTTGTTTTATTCTTTAGTTTGTTAGCCATCAACCAGTGTTTGGTGGAAAGGGTAAGGAAAAGTTATTCCACGCCTCACTTTTAGCGTTTAGACGTTTAAGGGTTTTTTAGCACAAACTGCTTGTTTAATGTACTTCCAGACATCTTCTTAATAAGATCAAGCTCTAACTCGGCACAGGACTTTCCATTTCTTAATTCCCAGCCGGTCCCTGGTGTGTTTTTTGAGTCACTCTCCTGTTCAGGGACCTAATTCTGATTCGGCTTTAACATTTCCTTCAAGGAGCCTCCTATACATGGCAAAGATCACGGCTCATTCTATGATGGTGAGCTTGCAGCAAAGCATGCCCTAACCATGACACTCCACATCCTTGCTTCACCATTGGTGTGATGTTCCTCTCCTGTATCTGGTTTGAGGTGAGCATTTCATCTTTTCTGGTTTCCAAAATAATTCAGTTTTGGACTCATTTTTCCAAATATTATTCCAGAACTCCCTGTCCCCGTCTACGTTCTTTCTGGCAAACTGTATTCTGGCCTTCATGAAAATATTGGTTTCCTCCTTGCAGGCCTTCCATGAACATAAAACTGGACTACTCTCTACTTCAATTTCCATGCAAACTTTGCAAAAACCTTGCCATAACTGGCTGCAAATACAGGTACCTATTGTTCCTTCTTTTATCCATCTAAGATTATATATTAATTTATATATCCATAATTTCTGTACTCTGTGAGCACTTGAAAACACAACTCGGAGTCCTTGTTTGTGCTTACACTCCTGGCCTGTAAAGCTGATTATTCCAACTAACAGTATAGCAAGAGCCTGCTTTTGGACAAGTGAGGACTAAATCTCTTATTTTTTGCAAATTTCTCTTAGTACCTTTTGACCTGCTGTCAAGATGAGTTTGCTTAGACGGCAATCTCATGGATGTCCCAGCTTATATGGCCAACCATGTTGACAATTATTTCAATCATCCTCCTCTTATAGACTGTTTTTCAGAGACTTGAATGGCTTGTTTTTAGACTTGTTTGAAAAATCTCTTGATCCCTTAATAGACTCAAAAGCCACTACAGTTGTCTTTCAGGAGGTCTGTCACAGGTTATTTGATTTTATCACAGTGATCACTTTAACTATAGGCATTTTCTGCACTTTTAGGTTGGGAGTGAATGTGAGGATGTCCCTTTTACTCCTCTGTCACAAACCCAAAAGAAGAAAAAACACAATTTATGTTCATATGTAAAATTACCTTGCATTGGAGTTATTTTGTAATAGGAATACCACTTCCTGAGTTGCGTTTGAATCAACTCATCCTAAAGTGTTAAGCAAAGGGAAAAGTAGACCGAATCCGTGGAATGAACTGCAGATGTGTCTTGACATTTCATTTAAAGTACAGTTTCCATTAAATATCCATTTACACATCCTGACTTTATTTTCTAACACCTCACTAATCCTGACCTTTAGTCTTCTCAACATCTTAACCGCATTCACACCAAAGAGTGTTGCTCTCGTGGTGTTTCGCTAGTTTTTGAGTTTCTGATTAGTCCACCACCGGATCTAGGTCAGTCAGACTGAAAACGAGCCGAGTTGAGACTTTGTGGGACTCTTAGATGCATCTCGAGAAAATAAATTAAAACAGCGAAAGCAGTAGAAGGATTATAAGGCCTCAAGTTGCTGATCACAATGTCTGAGCTTTAACAAAACCCCTTCTCCCCAGATGCCCATCTCCCCAAAGACAATTTTTACAGCGTAATTCACACTCTGGCTGTGAGCCAATGTAGTAAAGATGATGGCTCATATTATCTGTGTGAACGTGTTACATTTGAATTCATTGTGAGAATCTCCACCGATTTTTTTTACAGTCATTCTGGCCTCTAAGAAGTGACTATGTGATCAGCTACACAAAATGGCTCAATCCCAAGCTGTATGCATTTGTAATTACGTTTTCTCTTCTGATTTGAAAAAAAAAATCTTTTGAAATAAACCAGATATTAAAAAAATATTTATTTGCATATGTTTTCCTTAACCATCTGAGATAAGAGTTGGTTTTGATTGCATACAACATTCTCAGTAGGGCATCTGAGATTTCAAGAAAAGCCACTCACTCACATATTCCAAAACTCACTCTAAAGGTATTTATGTTAATTTTGGAATATTAATAATCACATGTTTGCTGAAAAACAAAGAGTCAGAGATGCCCACTGCCTGGAGACAGTGGAGAGCCCTTTCTTTCTGTGCCTCAAATTCCTTTTCTGATAATTTCATTAACAGATTAAATGTCTCACTAATCAAAACAAAGTGTGGTGAATATTTGATCAAAGCCAAATAATTACGTTCAGGTTTGTACTGGACTATTTCTTCTACACTAAAGCTTTTCTTGATCTGGGTTAGTTCTAATGCCAAAACATGAAGAGGGCAGGATTATTCTGTTCAAGTCTATGTGTGACAAATTTTCTATATTGTCACCCTAAGAAAAATATGTCCAGTTTTTATTTATTACAAAACTCCGAAGCTTGTGTGCTAACCAAGACCAAAAGGCAGGCTCATATCACATATGTTCATGTGTCAGACTTTATTTGTTTTTATCATGTGGGTTTATTGTTTACAATTCTGTACAGCACGTTGGACTGCTTTTAATGTAAAGGGTGCTTTATAAATAAATAAAATTAACTGACTGACTGTAAACTGTTGATCATCAAATGAAGTCTAATAGCCTTTTAATTTAGCACCAAGTAAGAATATACAAATTAGTCCAGGATTATTAGCTAAAGCAGTATGTAAAGATACATTTTCTCAAAGATGGGATATGTAATTTTTTATAAATATATGTTTTTCATGTATTTGTTAAATCTGTGCCTAACATAGCAACAGTATAGTTTGAGACAGATAATTTCCAAAAAATGGGACTCCTCTGCCTTCTCCTAGTGCCAACTACATAAACACACAGCTCAGTCAGAAACAACCAATCAGAGCCAGGAAGAGCATCTGAGTGCTATCAATCATGCTTGTGAATGTGCTACTCACACAATCTCCCTTGCTGTCTGTTGGCAAGCCATAGAGCTCTTATCAATGATCATCACTGGTGGTGGAAGACAAGTCACCACAGTACTATAACAGCTCACAGATTTATATTCTGATTATTTACACTCGTAAAGAAGTTTGATGAAGACCTTTAAACTTTCCAAATACCCATCCTGACCTGCTAAATCATTTAAGATCAATGACACAATCCTTCCTGCTATGCTCTCAATATTAGCATACTCAAAAACAAAGCACACATTCTACGCAAGAAATCGGCTTTGTATTTACATGACTCATTGCTAAAATGAATCATGCCATTTCAGTAATAGCTTTGCAAACAACTGACACTTATTTCTAAAAGACATAATATTAACTGAATATACAGCAGAATTCGAAGAAACCAGCCTTTAACCCATGTGGAAAAAGAAGCCCATTCTTCTGCTGCATGTTGTTTAAAAGCCAAATTTTCCCAGAGGTTACTTGTCAACCACATTACTGCATTGTAGGTTGTCACATGTTGTCCCAGCTAACAGGCAGGCTTCCTCTGATGCTCGAGGATATTTAGCTTTTGCTATAGAGTCTCAGTGAGGAAAACAGCCAGAGATCACATCCCAGCAGCTGGAGCCAGTTGATCTTAAGGTATTTTTCCAAAAGTTGCTGACATTAACATGCAGTCCAGGTAACATGCACAAGGGAGCAGTTAAAGACCCACGTACTCAAAGAGTACAACCTCATTGGAGGATCGCTACAATGACACACCAGCAGTTGATGGCTTCAAACGGCTAATTTAAAATCATGCAGGATTTTCTACCAAGTCCTTTTAAAACCACCTGCCAGTCCCTTAGTTTTATGGATGCGTTTGTGACAGCAGATGTCCAACCATTAAATACACCATGCACACCATTTATTTCAGCTCACAAACTTATTTTAAACCATATGATCATGTTACTGTGATCTTTCTTAGAAAGTTGTAACATCAGTTAGGTTATTGTTTATTCCAAGCCGGGAAGAAATCAAATACAGGACAATATTGCGTCGTTTCTTTATGAAGCAGTATTTTTCATAATGTCAGTTAAATAGGGAATTTCCTCATTTTTAGCTCCAATCAATAACTTCATTGTCCCTATAGAAGAAAAACATTCCCACAGCATGGTGCTGCTTATGCCATGTTTTAACATGAGGCATAGTCTGTTCAAATGTGTAAACAAGTTTACTTGAATGACAGTTAAAGATTTAATACGGACTCTGGTAAGCCCGTGGTGGTTGCACTGTATGGAAAACCTAAAAGACAGCAATTCTGTCAAGTTTTAAAAATTCCTTGTGAGTTTTTAAATTAAATCTGCTTATTTAGGAGTGCCGCTATTCCCATCTCTTTGGAGTGAAGTTTAGAGGGTGCAAACTAAAACCTGCACCAGTGGGAAAAGTAACAAGAAAGCCTCTATTTTTAAGAAAATATTTGAAAAAAAAAATGCTTTGTCGGAAGAAAAAACTAAAATGCTTTAATCCTTTTTAGATTTTATGACTTAAACCTTTTTTAATGTTGTTACATTAAATGCTTTTCCGTTTTGCTTTTTTTTTTTTTCTCGCTGGGCGCCCTTCTTGTAAATCCTTTATAGCTTCTAAACGCCACACCCAAAAGTGGAGTTGGTTAAGCACTTCATTCCTTGCTCCATCAGAAACTCAAAGTATAGGCGTGTGAAGACAATAGGGACACTCTTATGACAACTTCTGTTTTTCAAAGCATTTTTGCTCATCTAAATACTTATAAGTTTTGCCAGTATTTATGAATTTAAGTGATAGAAATACACTGGAAGTAAATAGAAAACAGAAGAATTGTTTTCTGTAGCCTTCTGTAAAATGTTTTTTAAAAAATATCTGCCGGGGATCAAACCAGACGCAGGATACAGGAAGTGTTGGCTGCTACTCATTTTTTTATTTACCTCAGGAGTTGGCATTTGATTCAAACCTAACCTTAGATGCTCCAGATAAGTTAAAAAGCCATTACGATGTTCTAATCTTTGTGCTCTGTAAAAAAGCACAAAGATTGCTTTTGCCAAACAACTGTTAGCCAAACAAGCTAACAACACATTATTTTGCTTTTTACATTTTCAAACTATATGGGATATTCATTTAAGATGGTCTGTGTGGTATATAATGCAGGGAAAAATGTAAAAGTGCAAATAAATAGTTTTAACTTTGGTCATTTTTTAACTTTAGAAACAAGGCAGCCATGTTGGACCTTCCTCGTAATTTCTCCAGCTTGAAACTTTAAGTAAAATCTGAATGGAGAACTAAATAGGATCTTGCATTGAACATTTCATATATATGATTATGAAAAAGCATATTAAAGCCCATCCTGCGAAACTGAGCTATCATCTGAATCTAGGGACGCTGCTTAGATATACGGTATATTTGCAATATTTTTCTTTCCTTGATGGCAGAGTTAAATAGCTTTCTGAGAATTGGTGGAATTTGAATTTACATTGTGTAAACAACATAAATTGATGTTTACTTCTGATTCTATGAAACTCGCGGGGCAGATACACAATGCTATGGTTCTCATTGTATACAACTCTTGAACCTGCACTTAATCCCAATTCTGAAACCAGAAGCAAAGGCTGACATGTTCCAAAAATGTGCCCTTTCAAACTAACAGTCACTAATTCCTTATGCAGTTTGGCCACATTTAAAGGAGACATCATGGGAGTGCTTAAGGGAAACCGCACTCATATTTAACTGTATTTATGTAAATCATAGCCAGAGCAAAGTCATTTCTCCAAAACGATGACTGCTTACATTATGTAGATTGCATAAAAGAAAATAAGGGCTCAAAAAAGGTTGTGGTAATTTTGGTGAGGACATCAATGCAGGCAGGATCGGGCAATCGACTCGTCTTTCTGTCCACCTGTTTTTTCTAAACAATATTTAGTTCAAATAACTTGTCTTGTTTAAGATTATTTTGTCATATGTTGTAGAATTCAAAATAGTCTTATTTAATCAATTAAAAAATATTATTGAAGTTCATTTATGTCAGTAATTCACTTGTTGATACACACTTCATATATTAAGACTGATGTGTTCAAGCCTATATTTCTGTTACGCGTCTCCGTGTACAGCAAATGAAAACATGACCTTTCAGACTCGAATTACAGACCAATAAAATGATTACATAAATGTGAGCTTATTGTTTATCAGCTGCTCAAAGGTTCTTGTTTTCAGAAAATGTTAATTTATTGGATATGACTGTACATACTTCTATAATGTCCTTAATTTTGCAGGCAAGATCCCTTTGTATCATATTTCTTAATGGAGCCTTAGATCCAACTGTGTTCTGGTGTGGCGCGTTGCTGTCGGGCGGCCTATCGGTCCTGTGGTTGCGTTGGCTCGGCTGCAGGCACTAAGCTAAGCTTGGGAGGGAACCTCTCTGTCTTGACCTCTCTAAGGTTTGCTCTCCAGGTGGATGGTAATGGACCTTCCCTTCCTTGGATTCTCTGGGAACCAGAATTTGGACAAAGTGGTGCATGAATGATCACTGCTTCTGATCCTGAGCTCAACAGAAAGCCGGTGTAGTAACAAAGTAGGTAGTTCAGGCTTGCTTAAAAGGTCTTAAACATTTAAATTATAGCTTACTCTGGAGGCATTGCAATAGCTCAATCCAAAATAGAAATAAACAGAAATAAAAGCATGAACACAACTGGCTGTTGGGCAATGTTCTTCATCATAAAGATACAAGAGATACAAGAGTATGAAAAGGATTTTACGTTTTCTCGGGTCTCAAATACTGGATTTTATGGATGTAAAAATGGAGTAACTGCTTGGCTGGTGTCAAGGGTGCCAAGCAAACTAATTTTAATAAGGCAGTCAATCAATTTAGTGAGCTCGTCAAATTACTCTGCTTGGAAAGACACATCTAACTGAAGGTCATCAGTATAAAAAATGTAGCTAAAAGACTAAAATATCTAAAATATAAGTCATAATGGGCCAAGCATTGAGCCTTGGGGAACCCCAACAGTTCAGAGCTTTCACAAAGGGTTATTAATAAAGTTGTGTTTAATGTGATATCTGGGGATGGCTGATTTATGCTCACTTAGTTTTTCTGCAAATTATTTTGGATCACAAGCAAAGACCAGAGTGTGACCTGCAGAGTGAGTTGGACCAGATGAATGCAGAAGAAAGTTAAATCATCCAGGACATTTAGGGAATTCTTTTGCGGTTTTAGGAAAAACGTCATCAGTATGAATATTTAAATTGAGATTGACAATTTTACTACGCAGTTTTGTTGTGATCTGTGAGTAAAGTGCACCTGTTCAATTATGGCATGAGTGTGAAAGTATTTTTTAAAATTTTAGACATTTCCAGTTTTTTTTTTAAGGTATCACAAACAAGTCCCTTTAATCCAACATAGACCCTTTAAAAAAACTACAGCTTGCTTGTCCTTAGTCCTTGGAGTCCTTGAGGCTAATCCTCACACAGTCTGAAGGACTTTTTTCTTCCTCTCATATGGTTGGGTAAGCGTTCCTTCTAAAGTGTCCAAGATTTTAAAACTCTCCTAACTGTTTATTTTCTCAGGCGAAGATGTCTTTGTAGGTGTCAGATTTCTGTCAGTGTGACATAGCAGTCATTCCTGTGGAGCAGAACATTTATTGCTGCTGACTGGCTTATGGTTCCCATACATTCATCTCAAAGAAAAAAATTAATAAATTATCCATTACTGTCAAACATGAGATTTTTTGGGGATTTTTTTTAAACCAGTTGCTTGAAAAATTAGAAATGTGTATAAATGTCTTTTCATGCTTGGCAACTGATAATGATTGTAAGTTTAGAGAAGTGTCATGGGACCTTGCAAAGAAATGAGAGCTGAATCATCAATGAGAACAAATTCAGCTTTAAACACGATAGAGTTTAAACCTTTATAAATATTTAGTTGTACCAAGTAAAAAGAAGGGCGAGGGGCGTAACATTACATGTATTTAAGTCAAACTGTCACAGCTCAGTCGTCCCTCAGGGGCAAATTCAGTCAAATAAAATATGTCAGTCACCAGCAATAACCACTAAAGAGTCAGCAAACAAGACTCTTGCTGTTTGTCATGTTACGCGTCATGACAAAAAAATTTTAATAAAGTGATATCATCAGTACAAGAATGGCTGATATTGACAGAAATCCAGATAGATAAAAATTCACCATCTTGTTTATAATCAGGAGTGTGCAAAAGTTTCATGCCTACAGTGAATGGCGACCTGGTTGAGTTCCCCTTTCTGCTACACCAACCACACCTGCACACTAAGAAATAATTTTTTTATTTATATTTTTTACAAATAGAATATGTCAAAAACTCCAAGATTAGTTTCAAATGATCTCTGTTCAAATAATTCAGTCTACGTATTCTAGATATTGAGCAAAAAATGTGAAATAAAATATCCAAAGTTGAGAATCAGTCGCCAGCTGCAGCATCATTAACCCCTACAAAGGATAGATATATTTTATTTAAATCGAAAATAATCCGTACAACACTTGTTTACCTAACAGATTAAAAAAGAATAAATTGTTTGGTACTTATGATGCTCCCCAGATTTTGGTGCCCTGGGAGGTGAGCCATCACCAACATCAGAAACTGTATTAGATTACATCACAGAGTCACATAAAATCCTGATAAGAGTCTAAAGTTGCTGTTAAATATCCCATTGAGGATTTAATAATCCCACAAGAGCTCATTAAACATCACAAAGTGTGTAATAAAATGTCACCTTACAGTGTCCCGTCTAGTAAGTGATAAGTGTGAATATCGTCTTATAAAATAGAGAGAATCTGTTGTATAAAGTTCTGATCTTTGTTTTTATCTATAAAGTTAAGTTTTGTTTATTTAGTTCAAACTGTATTAAATTACTCAAAAGGTTTTGATGAATTTAAATTTAAAAGGTTTTAGTGGTTTCTAGTGAACATACAGGTACATTTAAGAGCCTTTTCATCAAAAACATTGCTTTATTTGTCTCAGTTATGAAATAAACTCTGTAGTGCAACAGAATGTTGGTTTTTGTCATTATTCCAAAATTCACAAGCAGAAATGGTTCAAGACTTTAGAAAGAATCGGTTTGGTGGAGAATCTACAAGAAACACCAAGCTGCTCTTTGTTGCGTTGTCACCACACCTGCTATTCTTATTTCAACATGAAGTGAAAATCTTGAGGCTCAAAGCCCATTGCATAGATCATGCTCTGATAAGGGTTGAGATAAATTATGGTGGACAGCTAAACTTTTCACAATAACCTGAAATCATTAAGTAAAAGTGGATCTTTCAGGGTTGATATTGAGGAATCTGTCTTTACCCCCCATCCCTTAATCCTCCCATTTTTTATTATTGCATACGGTAGACAAACTACAGTGGTGATGAGAAATTCAAATATCTATATGTGCAATATTGGAAATTCTGCTTGAGCATCAGTTGTGTTTTTTTTTCTTTGTGTTGCAGACTGTACAAAGAAAACAAACATAAACTGTAGCATGGAATCAATGTTAGTGGAGAATAGCAGTGCAAATAACAGTATCTAATGATAATATGCACATAAAAACAAAAACATGAGTATGCATTGCAATATTTCATATTCACAAAATAATTAAGCAGTTTAATGTCAATGTCAATTTAACTGTATAACACTTTAAAAACAAGTTTAAAACCGCACCAAAGTGCTGTGCAAAAACAATAACACTATGGAGTAAGTTGATGAAGAGAGAAAGAGACTCAAACTCAAATAACTCAAAGGAAATTTAAAGTATAAAAAGCTCTAATTGTACACAAGTGCAGAAGCATGTGGAGAGAATGCCCAGGCTCTGTGTGTGGATGTTTCTCTGTTTATTATTCTCCAGGAAACTATTTCTCTTTGAATTACATTCACACAACAAGCAGAACCCACTCAGGGTCAGTTCAGTTTAATGTCATGTCCAGATGTGAGTTCTGGTGGACCACTTTTGGATGTCTGCATCCATCCCATAATGTGGCTGACTGTGCAGTAAAAAAAAGGAAAAAAAACTGTAAATAAAGCAGGAACACAGTTATGTCACTTCTTTTTTAGGGTGATGCCTATTTCAGTGACTGACTGTGTGAAGAAAGCTGGCTACCATCAAAACATTTATTAAGCCAAAACATCATTATCGTCTTGTTTTTCTTGAAAACAGTTTTATGTCTACAAACACTGGAGCTCTTTAACTTTCTTATGCTCACCTTCCAAAGAGTAAGCATTATAAATCCACCCGTACATAAATCTTAATGGGAATAAAGCCACGCAGGTGTTTCTAAAGTCTTAAGTGGTCAGCAATCACAGCTGTTAAAAACATGAATTTGGCCAAAGGCTTGTGGAATTACAACATTAAACTCTTCAGTTATGGGGCCAATCCTTGGATTACTACCAAGCAGGACATCTAGGTCAGGGATTCCTCTATTTTTATTCTTCTTTACCTTGACGTTGTCTCAACTATCTATGGTGAGATAAACTGCTGCGACTAACCTTTTAGACCAAAGTCAGATTGGGATTCTGAAAATAATGCTGGTCCTCCCTGGAATTGTCTGGAAAACACTTGAAACTAAATAATAACCCCAAACATACAGCCAATAGTTTGTATGAAAACACATTCAGGCGTCAAAATGGCCCAGTCAAAGTCTAGAGGTAAATCAAATTGAGAACCTGTGGTGCTGCAAACAAATGTCAACACATGACTGAGAGACAATTTTTTTAGTAAACGTATCTCAAAAAGCCTTGCAGCTGTGATTGTAGTGTAAAGTGGTTCTACAAAGTATCGACTCTGGTGGGTTGATTACAAAAGCACGGCATTCAAGTTTTCATTTATCCAACAAAAACTATGTATGTCACAATTATGAAACATTCTGAGACGATTTAACACATAAAAATTTTATAAAACGACTTAAATTTGTTGGTTGCGATGCGAATAAAATGAGGAAAAGTTCAAGGGAATATTTTTAATTAGTGCAGATGAAAGAATAGCAGCCTCAGTTGAATATCAGCACAGGAAGAAATTAAAATGGTTAATCTCACTAAGGTTACCACATATACTGGGTCTGATGCATCCACAGACGGCACTCCATACATCATTTATCCCATTTGCAGTAAAATCTGCAATGCATCAGCGCTCATTTGCCATTTGTCCTATCTCTGCTCAGTGAGAATAAATTCATTTCACTTTAAAACGATGTTACAGTACTGTAACATCGTCTTATTTTACTCCTGTTCGACAAATAAAGGAAGGAAACACCTCTTTAGCACTCTGCTAAAGATATTTGAGGTTTCGTGAACTGGTTGGCTTCATGCTGTTTGCTCGTAGCCTTGGATGTTTAATTTCATGGATTTCTCAGTTTTTCCACTAGAAGAAGGTCTAACCTTGGCATTGTGCCTCTTGGAAGCCTTGCTTTTCTTCCCTCCTCTCCCACACGTTCCTGCTCTTATGTGCACCCTCCCTCAGCTCAAAGGGGGAGGGGAGGAGCGGTTCTTTCTATTTAATAATTACAGTTAAAGTAATACTAAATTGTATGCGTGAATCTGAGATGACATGCTGCTTTTCCTCTTCAAATGAGTCGGTTGTAGGCCTTTGCACGGATGAACTGTGACAATACAAGATCAAGACTCAACACAAAGCGTCGCAGTAGCGTGCAGACATGTTGAGGGGGGGAAAAAAGAAGAAAAAAGAAAAGAAAACTCCTTGGAGCAGGTGCTAGATGTTGCTGTCGGCGGTTATATCAAGGACATTTTTGTCTGGCAGCCGGTCATGGCCATCGTGTTTGCTCTCATTGGAATAAAAGTGAGGCCTTCAAGAGGATAGACTTAAACAGAGAATTACCTAAGATGCATCATGCCGGATTTAATACTATTGTGAAGATCTGAAGCAGATGGAGGGTCACTCCAAACCTGCTTGTGCCAAAATTAAATGAACACATTGCTGATGTCATTGTTGGACCACAAAAATGATAAAACCGGCGTTTCCTCAATGTGGTGGTGTTAAAAATAAAAATTATGTCATAATTATTATGTAACTTTGAGAAGGGGTTTCCTTTAAAAACATGATCTAAGCTAGCCCATACAGTATGTATATATATTGGTATAAATGCATACGTTTAAAGTAACAAGAACATAAGTAACATTTAAAAAAGTATTTGTGCGCTTAGAGGACTCATTCGCATTTTTCCCCCAATATTTAATTTTAAAGCAAACTAATATTAATATCAAAAAGATAAATTTAGCAAATACAAAACTGTTTTCAAATGCTAAATTCATTTATTAAGCTAACCAATCTGTTCCAGTTTGAAAATTGTTTTGTTAAAATATGAGAGAACTTTGATCAAATTTTTAGCACCATTTCATTAACACCCAGCTCTGATGACCTCCTGATCTGAAAAACCAAACAAACACACACAAAAAAAAGAAATTACTTAAGTAGAACCTGTCAGACAGCGTGAAGTAGGTTTAAATCAATAAATGGATGAGAAACAAGACCACTGAGTCTTGGGAAGGGTTGCAAAATCATTTCTAAGGCTGTGAGAATACACCAAAGTATAGCGAGAGCCGTTATTTTCCATACAGGTGGAAGAACCATGGCACAGTGGTGAACCATCCCATGACAAGTTAATCCAAGAGTGTGTTGATGACTCATCCGAGAGGTCAAAAAAACAACCCAGAAGAACATCTAAATTACTGCAGCTTCACTTGTCTAATTCAAGGTTGATGTTCACGATTCACTGACAAGAAAGAGACCAGACAAAAATGGCAGCCATGTGAGAGTTCAAAAGCCAAAATCCCTCCTGAGCAACGACGACGGCTTGTCTCACATTTGTCAACATCTTGATGATCCCAAAGATTAACTCTTTGGAAGGTGAGCATTCAGCTAACAGCATTGCAGACAGAAAAAAACATAACAATCAAACAAAGTGATAGTAGTGTGATGATGTGGGGCTGCTTCAATATGTTAGAAACTGGACAATTTGCTGTAACTGATCAAATACTGAAATCCTGAAGGAGATTAGCTTGTAGCTGTAAGCTCAAGCACGCTTGGATAATTCTGATGGATAATGATTTGAACCCATATCAGAGCCTGAATGACTACTGCCGGCTATTCTCAAGTTTCATTTCTCTAAGTTTTTATTTGTTGTTTTTTCACACCAAAATTAATCTGCTTTTAATACAAGCAATTCAAGCTTATCTACAGTCAACGTTGCAAATAACTTTGTTTTTCTATTGTGCAGTTTGGTTATGTCTAATAGAACCGTTTACTGCAAATTCATATTGTTATGACCCCCGTCAGACCTCAATAATACATCCTTGTTGTTATGATTTGGCTCAAAACGCCACAAAAAAACATACACTTTTTTTTTATGAAATACAGTTTTGGTGAAAATTAAACATTTTGTAACGTTGAGATTATAAACGTTTTGTATGGAGATAAAATAGAAACATCATAATAGGAGAGCACAGACCTTTAAAGGGCGAGGGACTTACTGAACTCCTAGGTGTTACAAATAACACTCAAAGTGTTGCAGAAAGAAACACATCTGAAATTCCAAACCTTACCACAAAAATAAACAAAAAGCCTCAACAATATGACACGACACCTTTCTGGATTCAGAATAGTGGAAAACAAACAGATTTGTTGAGAAGACAGCATAAAACGTTGGATTTTGATAGATTTTGATACAGAACTTAAATAATAGATGTGGCATACACAGAATTGTAAAACAAAATGCCAAACCTTTTCAGCTGACCTTGTAGTATTTTTTTTTTTTTATATATATATATATATAATTCCTAAGATCAGCACTGACGTCTAACTCGCCACCTAGTGTTCAACAGTGGTACATAACCAAGATAATTGTTTCAACAGGATCAAAACATTTGCATTTACAGGCTGTAAGATTTATAGAATTCAGAAATGCCATCTAATGTGTAAATAGGCACATAATGCCTTAGCAGTGATATCAAATGACAAGTTAAGGTTCTAGTTATTCACATCTGTACGAGGAATGACTGGAATGACTGTACATCATAAAACATTTGTGATTTTTTAAAAGCCAAGACTAGATCCACATGTTAGAATTCATTGCTTTATTTTCTGCCGTCCACACATTATTTTAGAAATAGGTTTAAATACGTGCATGTACACTGCCTAATATACTGGATATTTGGATCTCCCGCATATTTGGATTTCACTTTGTAACGTTCACCTCAACTCAGCTATTTATTTGAGCCAACTGTATGTTTTTGGCATAATCCGGACAACTTTTCTTGCCAGAATTTTTCATTTATTTTGGTTGGTTTTCTTCCACGGTCTTTAAAGCTGCAGCATAGCATTTACAAAAAATATGTTTGACATATTTGTTAAAAACCGTCACTATGTTGTGACAGTGTAGCTTCAGACGTATTGACAGTTGTTTTGAATGTCCTCCAATGCTTTCCTTACACAGAAATTGTGCCTTTCAAATTCTTTTGTAATGGATTTGAGCCTTTTACCAAACTGATGAACTGCTACAGTCTTCGAAAAGCTCTTTTGATCTTACCATAGCGTTCACATCAACTCAATCGCCTGAGGAACCCCAGAATATATCAGCAGCTTAAATAGAACAAGCATGGACAATAAATGATGCAATACACCTTGGTGTGAAATTACTTTTTTGATGTGCGAATGAATGTGAAGGTTCCCTAATTTGTTCTTCCCTAAAACTTTGTTTTTATTGTTTTATGATTATTTGGCCTTTTCAGTATTAAGATTAAATATCCATACGTCCAACTATGTTGATGTTGGAGAGTGTTATTTTTTCACATCACTATCTATCTGTGCTTAAGGCTTGTATTAGAGAAAATCCACAGGATTGTTTTTTTTTTCCCCCACAAATTCCTGCAACTAAAAACACAAACGTTTAGGCAAATCATTAAACCCAGCAAAACAACTGTGACATTCACATACAGTTAGTGATTTTAGCCAGAGCTGTGGTTGCCGAGAGGACAAATCTGTTTTGAAGGGGACAATTTCCTTCAGGCGAGTTGAAGTCACAGATGCAAGGCCCGTGACTTCAGTGCCTGACACTGGTTTAAGTCAGAATTGAAGCTGGTTTTGTTTTTATACAAAACCAAAACCATTGGCCCTACAGAAGCTGCTAATCCAGAAACCAGAGATGCACCAAGCCTGAGTCAGAAACAAGACGAAACCGCCATGGCAAACACAATATGGCTTGACGAGATGATAAAAGGAAAAAAAAAAAAAAAAGTATGCACGAAAGTGGGCTATTATGCAAAAAGCTGCTTGAACTAAGTGATGAGTAACAGGTAGAAACAAGATGTCAACAAAAAGGTACTGGGGACATCTAGGGGCAATAACAGGTATCAGAGGAAGAAAATGAGAGAAAGAGAGAGTGCAACTGACAAAGCTATCATTCAAATGCTCTCTTTTCTGAGAGCATTTGCTTGTGGAAAACTTTCATAACTCATTTCAAGGTGTCTACCAGATGTGTATTTTGACTTCAGATGTCAGAGAATATATTTCCTTTTTCAGTAAAGTTTAAAAACAACATTATTGGGCTTACATTTTCCAGATCTTTATACATATAAATGTAATGCAGGTTTCGATTTACAACAAAACATTGCTGACTGGCTGGGGTAAAAGGAGTTCACATCTACTGTAGTCCTTGGTTTGCTCGAAGGAAGCTGAAATATGCTAGGCAATGAACTGTAAGAATGAAATTTAAAATTTCAATACTTCAGCTCTCAGTTTTGTTTTCTTGTAAGCAATCAGAAGTTTCTCCGGAAAGACAGCAGAAGCCGCTCTAAGTTTTAATTTGAATCAATGAAAAATGATTTATTACTTCTTGAAATTACTTTTTTAAGGAGAGGTAAAAGAGATTATCAACTAATGAAGTCTTCACCCTTAAAGATATTAAAATGTCTTTCATACCAAAGTCAAACACAAAATTAATTTTGAGAGAAAATAAAACACCGGGAGGTTAAGTATTTCAATGGGCTGTTTCATAAAATTTAACACAGGAGCTAGAAGTAAGATTTGGACATTTTAAAGGGACAGTTTGGGATTTTTTTATGTAAGGTTCTGTTAAAAGGTTATAAAAAGTTAGTATCTTGCTAGAAGTAGATAAATCTCTGTCTTCATTTAGTGTAAACCCAGATAAGCTGGTCTTGGCAGTTGAAGCTAAAGACTAGTCCAAAAGAGGTTAAGACCAAAGTGGACTTCAACTGTCTTAAAACAAATCCAATTTCAAAAACATCATCACAACAGTTCTTAAAAAGTAATTAAAATCAAATGGTATAAGAGGCCAAAATATTACTGTGGTTAATGTGAAATCTATCCTACTACTTTTATATCAGACATTTACCAGAAAGGCTTTCTATGCAATGTTTTCAGTGTTTTCAGTATGTTTCAGCAGGATACTCCAAGTTTCATTTCCAGTTTAAATCATAATCAGCATCTGTGTAAATAGCCACCCAACACAAATTTGACAGGCATTTACACGATCATATAAAAGCATCTGTGTAAACCGCTGTAATATTTGTCTATCTTTTATTAACAAAATGAGATTATTGATCCCAAAAACTGAAGAAAGCACCAAATATAGTAAATACACAGTCAAAAATTTTATACAATGTGCAGACATTTAAGATACATGAATACTAGCTTGTTTTTTCTTTATTATTGCTCTTCTTAATTGGTTTTGGTGAATGAACAAATCCATCTTGAGCAAGTGGCTCAGCCTAGCACAGTCTGTGCTAGTTGTTTTGAGAAATGCAGTAGCTGCTGTGCAAATATTAATGTTGCTGTGAAAAATGCACCAAAGTGAAATAAATCTTAATATGCATAATATGTTTGGTGTGCCACAAGCAGAAAGGGGAATATGTACCTTCAATGTCGGTTTTCTATATTATTAATATTTAATAAACTAAAAAGTCTGAAAATTGGTACTTATACATGTGAACATTTTATTATAACATAAGATGCATGCGAAATTATTTTCATCATGTTAAATGTATATATTTTTTTCTTTACATTATTTGTAATTTATATTTTTACTTCATGACCGTGTGTTGAAAACATTAATTTATTTTATTTCTCCATCTTGCAATTCAAAATCATTCTTCTTACGAAAAAGTCAATCAGTGATTTGATTCATAAGGCGGTTGATGCTGAATTGTTGTGCAGATTAAATCAGTGAGATGTTGGGGTTTTTTTTAATAATAATTCATGATGAACTTCTGTACAGGAAGTAAAAAAATTCTAAATATATTTGTATTCATGTATTTTATCATGCATGTGGTTAGTATTTTTATTTGATTCCCCAATTTAATTACATCATCAAGTAAAAGAGGTCTTAAAAATAGGGGGCAGTATTAATCTTCTTTTGAAGACAAATATTTTAGCTACAAAATGTTAGAGATATCGGGGCCAAGCTCAGATTATCTTGTCTAGCATATTACATTTACCACCAAAAGACGTACATTAGCTTGCTGACTTTAGAAATATTAATAATCATCTATCCTAACTGAAGACACCAAAACTTTTACCTACTGTGGTACAGCAGCCTCGCTTCTGTCAGACCGCCCCAGGCAGCTCTGGCTACAATCTAGTTGCTTGCCATCATCAGCGTGTAAATGTGTGCTTGAATGGCAACAACAGGTTTTATGTAAACCGTCTGGGTGTCCTTTCAGCTCTAAGTAAGTCTGAGGTCATTTCACTTCATTACTGGAAATAATAAATGGTAATTTGCTTGTAACATTTTAACATAATCACCTTAAAAATCTTCAAAAATCCTTCAAAGTAAATTTCCTTCCGTGTAATTTTGTTCATCCCTGTCCCTGTTCCTACAAGAAACATAAACATAGATGTGTCAAGTGTGCCGTTAAATCTTTCGAGTGAATCAGTAGCCAGTGTTTGACATAGTTTTCCTCTACTCTGATGTCTACGGCCCAAAAGCTGAGGCAGAGCTGATGGAAACAAATAAAGCAGCTGTCACATTGAGGAGGGAGAGATGTGGCTTCAGGCATTAAGATTGAATTTTTAGAATAATCTCAACTGCAGGAGGTCAAAGACTATTAATCTTCCTCATAGTCATTCCACTTTGCAGAGGAATAACGAAAACAGTTGAATGAGTAACTTCTTTCTTTCTAGCAGTTGACATCTTTGTTTCCAGATCACTCTTCTTGTGAGGTTTAGGCTTAACATACAGATTACGGTCACTTGTCAGGTCAGGTCCCCATGGATGGGAAAAATATCTCTACTGGTTCCTTGCCAGTGTCATGCAAAATTTGCATAACTGAGTCAATTTATTACTGCTGTAATGTATGTTAACACATTGCTTTTATATCTCAACCTTATTATGCTGTGACTTTGAACCTTTGACTTTTGTCAGTGGCTTGTGATTTCCTTCCACAAGCTTCTAATGCTAGTTAGCTGGAGTTCTGGCCCTTTCCTCCTGACAGAACTGAGTCAAGTTTGTACCCGTCTCCTTCTTGAGCAATATGGTGGTTGGACGTTCCCATCACATCTATACATTTAAGTGTTTGAACAGATTAAAATGGCATATCTTAGCATCTGGAAATTGTTGCCAAGAAAGAATCAGACTTGTGCATCTCGATAGTTCTTTTCCTGATATCTTTGCAGATCCCCTTCACCCTCCCATTCCCATCATGTTAAACAAGAAAACAATGTGTTTCAGATGTGGCTTTAAAATACTTCCATTTTGTGCCTCCAATGAGCTCAAATGTGCCCGTTAACCTATCAGAAGTCTTCAAAGTTATGACATCATCATCTGGACTTTCCCCCATTGCTTAAAGAGATAGAAATTTACATACAGAAGGATTACTGATTTTTAAGACATCTGATATATTATTTGTAATTTTTGAGGCATGTAGCAAATAAAATTAATTTGAGGAATTCTAACCAACCTAAAACAAGAGAAGTTTGGAATGGCTCAGCTTCAGACAGTGGGAAAAAAAAGTACTACGTGTCTTTTTATTCGATCTATGTAAACTTCTGGTTTTAACTGGAGATTTAACAAGCTGGCAAAAGCATTTCTCCGATTTTGGTCCAACTTGATATGATAGCATCACCCACTTTCTGTAAGTTTCTGTAGATTTCTTTACTGCACTTCACTTCCAGAGTTGCTCTGTTGGGTTTTGGTGACTGTGTTGTTGTGTTTAAGGCGATTAGGGCATAATAAAACGAAGAGATGGGTACACCGGGGTGATAACGGGATGAATGTGGTCAGTAGAAATATCTTAGTAGGCTGCAGCATTCACACAATGTTTGCTTGATGTTAAAGGGATCAAAACAATATTTCCCACACAGTTATTGACACCAGGCAGGATGAGTCCATGTTTTTATCTGAACGTTACAGCTGAAACAGAGACTCACTGAAGAAAGCAAGATTTTTCCAATCTGTGATTGTCCAATTATGGTGAGCTTATGTGAACTGTGTCCTGAGTTACTCATCCTCAGATAGCAGGAGCGGTATCCGGTGTGGTCTTCTGCTGCTGTTGCCCATCTAAGGCTCAGTAGGCCACAGTTTGAGAAGTGGTGTTCTGCCCATGTTGTAACAAGTGGTTAGTTGAGCTGTTGTTCACTTTCCATCAAATTGAACCAATCTGTCCCAAACCAGTTCTCCTCTGACAACAAAACATTTTCTTCCACTGAAGCGTAGCTCACTAGGAATGTTGTCAGTTTTAGATGACCCTCTGTGAACTTGAGAGACGGTTGTTTTTGAGAATCCCAGTACGTCTGGAGCCTTTGAATACTCACACCTTCCCATCTGGCACCAACTACCAACTAGTCACTTAAACTCTTATCAGATTTGAAGCTCAATGTTTTTTCAGGGTTGAGGCCTGCATCCCGATGACTTAGATTTGGACAATTGAAAACGAGGGCCTGCACAATCTGCTGGTAAAACAGGTGAGTCCGTTTTTATCTTGTCTTTCTATAAGGAGATAAGCTTAAAAAGGCTAAGTGTTCTGCGACAGACTGGCGACCTGTCCGGGGTGTACCCCGCCTCTCGCCCGGAACGTAGCTGGAGATAGGCACCAGCAACCCTCCCGACCCCATTAGGGACAAGGGTGAACAGAAAATGGATGGATGGATGGAAGGCTAAGTGTTCTTGCAAACTGCCAGGTAGCCACTCCCCTCTGCTGCACCTTTCTGTGGCATCTCTGCTTGTTAGTGATAAGAACTAACAAGGACTCAATCTCTAAGTAATCAGAGAGTGCAAGTAATTTTGGTGTGACAGACCTGTTTGAAAAAGTGCCACAGCATGAGAAGCAAACAGTGCTGATAGCACATGTAAATTCAGAAATGTGCAAAAGTTTTCTACAAACTGAAGGACAGCCGGTAAGCCTCACAAAGCTGTTGCTAATTTCCTGAATCTCATTGGAGCAGCACATGGACTCTGATTGATTGTTGTACTGAGCAGTTTTAATATTATTGAAATCAAGCGAGTAACTTTAAAAAAATAAAATACACATGGTGTTTATAGTTTATGGTAGAAAGTGAAAAAGAATAAGTGTTAAATAGAATTTTGACTATAAAAATATATTTAACAAAATGTTGATAAATGGTGTTGAATTTTACTATAAAATATTTGCTATTTATTATACTTTTGAAATAACTGGCTTAAAGGGGTTGAAATCTGGTTATTTCACAATGTATTTATCTTGTTAATTTTAGAATGTAATAGATGTGTTTCTGTTTCTTTTGAGGTTTTTCACTTAAGTGGGAGAAAGGCTAAATCACTATGGTGACCATCATACAAAAATTAAAGATGGATCAGCTAAATTGAAGGCTCTTTGAATGAAATCCAGTTAAAAGTTTCATAATAGAGACTATCCCTTTCAGTTGGGGAATCGCACAGTAAAGCAAACCTGACAAAACTTGACACTAAGTATTAACAATGACATTGAGCATTTCCTTATGGCCAAACATTGACTGGGCAATTCAGTTGATTCCACTTTTGACTGGTAAAGCCAGAATTGCATATGCATATGGATGTATCAATAGACTGATTATAATAATGCTGCTATTTTACATAAATATTAAAAACAGTGACACCTGTGGTCAGTAGCTACACTCTCAATGTGGAACCAAATGAGTCACCCAAGGAGCTTTATGTGAGACTCAAAGAGCTTTATGGGAAATGTGTCCCGCCTTGAGCTAAGACTGTTGAAGAAATTAATGAAGTCATAATTCTTGAACAGTATTTGCGAATGTTGTCTCCAGAACTCCAAGTTTCGATTAAGGAATGAAACCTAAAAAGATTAAGAAGAGGCAGTTTCCTTGGCAGATGCATTTGTGGCAGCCTGTAGGAAGAACCAATCATGTGCTTTAAAAGCAGCACAAAGGGATTTCACTGCGACTCCAGGTGACACCAGTCCAACTGGAAAGATGAGCAATCAGTCTAAAAAGGAGAAATGTTTTTTGCCCTCAGCTAAACAAAATCTCTGCAAAAAAAGCATCTCTATTTGTGGGGGACAAACTCTCGCCGATGTCTTTAGTACCCAGAGAGGGGCAAATATTAAAAAGACAAAAACAGTCATTGGTGCAGACCAATGAGGAGAGCGATGTGCAGAGGCTCAAAGCCTTGATTGGTACAGGAGACACCCAGTCACTTGTACACTGACGGTATGTTTCACCACTTAAAATTTACACCTCAGAAACCCATCTGCTGTGTTCATGTAAATGAAAAGCATTATCCAACAGCAGACATCTCTCTGAGAGCACAAGAACTTGTTTACCTGATAAATGTGGGTGTCATTTAGCACCAAGAGACCCTTTTCTCTTGTCTTGGAAAATGATCTTCAAATTTCCACTAACTAGCTGTACCTAAAATGTGCAATGTTGTCTTGATATGTTCCCAGTCAAAGGCCTCAAGAGAAGATGATCCCAGCCTAAAAGCATTACCGTTTTATGAGACTGCGATTGAAGAGGATCCAACCAAAGCACAGAAGTCTCGTATGGCAGCGCAAACAAGACAAATTCAGACACGCAACAGCATCTTCTGTGTTGCCTGAACCTGACGTACTGCTAGGCTTTGACACTTCTAATAATATTGTTTCACTGCAGCACCAGGATAGAGGCTTGGCTGACTTTATCAAAAGAGCTGAAGAGGGTGGAACCGCAAAGTAATTTTGGATGCAAAATGGCATCTTTTATAGGAAACAGGGAGCAGTAAAACAGCTTGTAGTACCCAGAACAGCAGAGAAACTGTTTTAACTTTGGACCATTCAATTCCCTGGGCTGGTCACCTGGGGAAACATAAAACAATAGCCTGTGTCCAACAGTGTTTCTACTGGACTGGATTACATAAAGATGGTGCCAATTTTTGCAGGAGTTGCCCTCAATGCCAAAAAATGTCAGCCAGGTTTGTAGTAATTGCTCTTGCCAACCCAGGCCTGGGTCAAATATTGACTAATTCAGTCCATGGGTTGACACAGGAGAAGAGGGAGGGGCGTTGGGTTCTACCCAGCATGCAGGGTTAAGTCTTCAACCCAATTAATTGATTAAAGTGACATATTTCTTCACTTTAAAGGGACCTCTAATGCAAAATTTACTATTTTTTTGCCCGTTTTTATACTTTAACTGCCCCTAAAAAATTTTTTAAAAAAACATAAAAAATAAAATTAAAAAAGTCAAGTAAGTCAAAAAAATAAAATTCCTGACTGCTGTAAGGCACGATCAACGGGCACTGTGCCATTGCCTAGCAACCCTAGCCCTTCACCTAGCAACCCAAGCGGAGCTCCAGTACATTTGGTAAACTGCTTTCACTCTTATACAATGGCTTTTTGAATAGCCAATTGTTTTGTTGGTGACTTGCCATCCAGACACTGCTGTTGATTCTTGTTGGTTGTGCAGAAGGTTCTACTTCTTGTGCTTTTTTTTTTTTTGTCTGATTCAGGTCAAAGATTTAAGGTTGCACAATTACGCATTTGTTTTACAGCCATTTTCTCATCAGAGTGTAAACGTTGAGTTGGGGGGTTGTCCAGAGCACCTGAGGCTCTGAAACAGCTCAGGGAAACTTAGCTGTTTCCCTATGCAAAACAGATAAGTTTTTGCAAAACGGCTAAGATTATGCAAAAAAAAAAAAAAAAAAAAATGTTTAGAGCCACAAATGAGTGTCAACACAACATCCGTTGATTATCATAAATCTTATCTGCAGGTGACACCACCTGCAGATGGTGGTGTTCTATCTGCAAATCACTTCCTTAGCAGAAGTGATCTGATCATCCCTTTCCTGATAGTTAAAATGTTTGGTAAATGAAACAATACCTCAGAACGTAATTGTAGCACATCAACTTCAGCAAACCTTTGAGTGTGAAACAGCAGTCTTCAGTAGCTAGTTCAGAACAGTTTTAACTTCACTCACATGTGGTCTCCTCTGCTTGGCAGTTGAACTGCAGTTCGTGGCATTTAGCCTGTGTATAAAAAAAAAAAATCCAAGATGAGTCATTTATCCTTGTTTTGTTTATAGTGTCGTTGTGACTGCACCATGAGTCAAGTTGTTTTTAATCATAGAACGTATATTTAGACTATGTTTGTAAGTGTGGTCACGTTTAACCCATTTATTACCCTCAAGTCATCTCAGATGTAAATTTGTTTTTGCCCTTTTATCTAGTATTGCACAGTCAAAAATCCACAGTAATACTCAATAAGTGTCAAATACTGAAACCTGGCAAAAGCACTCACGGCACATATTTTTGATAATGCTACAGCCGTAAAACCCAAATAAATTCAGGTTGCATATATACACACAATTTTGCCCACAAGGGAGTCAACCCACCATAAAGTTGCTCTTTAATTAAATCCTAATTTAGTTTAAGCACATCAGCTGACAATCTTTAATCATGTAAATTAAATAAATCTTTGCAGCTCTTTCAGTTACTTATCTGCAGGACAGTCAGAGAAAAAAACGTTAAAAGCTGCAGCATCAGAGTCTTTGCACCATTTCCCATCCATAAACAAAATAAATAAAAGTATGGGGCAGCAAACCACAACCCGGGTAACTTGATAGTTCTGAGAGTTGGACTATGAAGCTTCAGTTAGTATTCTTACATAGAGTGACTTGCAAAAGTATTCATACCAATTCAACTTCTCCATATTGTGCCACATTACAACCACAAACATATATTTCACTGGAATTTTGTGTAAAAGACCAACACAAAGTGGTATACAGTTGTGAAGTAGAAAATTATACATGATTACATTTTTTATTTTACAAATAAAAAAACTGAAACATTTGTTGTGCAAATAAATTCAGAGTCCATCTGTGTGTAATCTATTAATAGTACAAATGCAGCGCCCTGTGATGGCCTCAATGAGAATACTGGGGCGCAAACAGCATCAAGAAGTTCAAGGAACACATCAGACTGGTCAGGAAGTTGAAAGCAGGCTCAGGCTATAAAAAGATTTCCCCAACCTTTGAACATCTCACGTAGCACTGCTCAAGTCATCTTCCAGAAATGGAAAGAGAATGACACAACGGTAAACCTACCAAGACAAGGTCGTCCACCTAACCTCACAAGCCCAACATGGAGAGCACCGATCAGAGAGAACACGGTGGCTCTGGACCAAATGCAGAGATCCACAGCTCAGGTAAACCTGAATCTGTCCACAGGACAACTATTAGTTGTGCACTGCACAAATGTGGTTTTATGAAAGAGTAGCAAGTGGCCATTTGCCAGAGGCCATATTAGACACAGGAAACGTGGAAGAAAGAGCTTTGGTCAGACGAGACCAAAATGTAACTTTTTGGGCAAAATGCAAAACGCTATATGTGGTGGAGAACCAACACTGCACATCACCACTCTGAACACACCATCCCCACTGTCAAACATGGTGGTGGCAGTATCATGCTCTGTAAGTGCTTTTTTTCAACAGGGACAGGGAGAAGGTGAGAGTTGGTGGGAAGATGGATGGAGTGAAATACAGGGCAATCTTTGAGGAAAACCTGTTGGAGTTTGAGAATGGGGCAGAGGTTCAGCTTTCAGCTGGACAACTACTCTAAACATAACAGGAGCAGTTGGGAGCATTGCCATGGCAACTGGTGAGCCTTGATCGATAAGATTACTCAGCTTTACAAATATGCAATTTATGTGCAATGTGGATATGGAGTGGAATGGGTTTCCTCTACCCTGACTATTGTTGAAGGTATAGTGCTATTGAATGGATGACTGTGTGAGACTGTCTGCAATGCTGAGGAAGAGGGAGAAGCTAATGGTGGCTAATAGCCATTGTCGCTGCTCGCTCAGGATGGACAGACTGTCTGCAGAGCATTGTTGCTATAAAAGTCTCCAACAACACAGCAAAACAAAATCTCTGGAAAAAAAAACATCTCTATTTGTGTGGATAAACTCTCTCAGATGTGTTTAGTACCCAGAGAGGGCCAAGTATTAAACAGGCAAGAAGACAGAAATAGCCAGAGGCGGAGTTGTGCTTTCAGATGGTTGTTTGCACTTTAATGACTGGATGTTTACTTATCTCTATTCCAGTATGGTTCCTGTTCGAGTCAGTTGACTCTTGTGAAACCTCTTATCACATCAAAAATAATTAATTCTGTGATGTCCTGTCAGTTCACATAGTTTATTGAATTTAAATAACTACATTTTCTTATAGCAGACTATGAGAAGGTGATAAAACATGACATCATCTGTGAAAGCAGAATTGAAACATCCCTAGAGAAAACAAATGATAAAGGAGTAAAATGACATGCATTCAAAACCTCTTGGCTGTGCATTTTTGTTTATATTTGGAATATCACATGTACAGCTATGAACAATATGACATTATTCTGCAATGGTGTTCAGATTTAACATTGGAGATGTTAAATCTGTTGGAGATTATTGGAGATTATAAATTGCTGGATCCTATTTTATCCCAAAAGTTAAAGGAATGTGTTGTCAACAAGCTGACAAAACTTTTGTATTTAAACATTTTATTACTTTAGTAACACCTGCAACTGTAGTTGAACTGCTACGAATGAACTACTATTAATTATTTTGAAAACTGATAAAACGTTTCATACATTTGATGAAGCATTTAATAGATTTTAGTCACTAAAAACTTTCACATTACTACATTCTATAAGATGCTGACTTATTTCAAAAGTGTATATTAAGTCCCTGTTGAAGTTCATCACTTGCCACATTTCCATCAGTGTTTTAAAAGTGGGTAAATCACAGAGGTCACTACTTTCGCCTCAAGCCAACATTATAAAAGAAGGATGGAAGTGGTTTACTCACGTCTTCTAAAATGAGAAGGATTCCGACCAGCATTCCCTCTGGACCTCGGTGAGATCCTCTTCTGACCAACGCGCTCCGGTTCAAACTGAAAAGCCCTAACGTTACTCGATAACACAATGAGCTCTTTGCACCTGCCGCGCTGACGTCACAACCGCATGCGCAAATGCGGCTCTCTTTTTTCCGCTTTGGGTTACCACGGCAGCTGGACAAGACAAAGTTCAGATGCAAATAAAACAATACTATGCACTTTGTTGTCTTCCTAATATAATGGGCTTTTAAGTTTTCATGGATTTCCAAGTGGTCCTGAATTAAGAAGACGGTGGCTTGTAAATATTTGTCGCTACCTGTTAAAGCTAACGCCGCACAGCAAAGTTTACAGCCTTCACTTCACTCCGGATCAGCTTCTTCAGCCTAAAGAAGAAGGTAAAGGAGCCTCCTGTGTTATTTCCATGGAATCACTTCTGTATTCAGCCTGAAAGAGAGTTTACGGGAACGAGAGAGCAGACCAGAGCCAGACAGCCGAGCTACTGATCCGCCTGAACACACTGCTGTAAACACCGTCCTGCTTCACAAGAAGCATGCAAAACTAATAAAGCGAAGTAACACGGAAACCTTAAGGAACACGGCCATATTTTTCTAAAAGCAACAACTTTGAACCCGAACAGTCAGCTGAACTAGAACTCCGACACCAGAGCTGCTCTACTGTTAAGCTATGGGCTTGTTGTTCCTCAGGCTTCAGAAGCAAAAAGCCTGAACCGTAAAATCCCCCCGTTACTTGGTCTCTGACACTAACGACAATAAATGTATGTAATATACTTGAAAACAAGGTAAAAACATTGTCCGTTAGAATGGATGAAAAATGTTTAGATACTTAAATAGCACATTTTTACTAGACAAATGTCAGAGAATATTGCCTACTAGCATAAGCTAAAGCTAATGTTAGCCACAAAGTTTAAAGAAAGTAAAACTCACCTTTGTATCTGTGAACGTATAAGGAGGCAAACATCTTAAAACCTTTCTCCAGCTACTTGTTGGGGCTTCGGATCGATGTACATCATTAATTGTTACCTTGGACAAGCCCTGCAAACACCCAGTGTAAAGAGCCTTTTTCAATAGATCGGAAACGATTGAGCCGCTTTTTCCCCAGCTGAGGTGCAAAGAACCCATTACAGTTAGCATGTTATTTACCCAGAATGCATTGCTGTGTAAACCGAATGCCGCTGCTGCTTCTTCTTCTTCTTCTTTTTTTTTATGGCTGTTGCAACGTATTGATGTGCATTAATGCCATCTACTGGAGTGGAGTGCGGACAGAGATGCCAGCCCACCCAAAACAAAATAAAAAATTCTCTATATCCTGTCTATCAATTTCTTCTTAAGGTATGTCAGTAAAGAACAAAAATATTCAGAAGTAGAAATTTTGTCTAAAATATCTTGTATATTTAAATGTTATATTTATATTTAAATATCTTCTCTCAACAGAATATTTTGAACAGAACAACAAAACATATTTTAATGTCTCTTCTTGAAAACAAAAATCACATTTTCCTGTTGGATGTTTCCCCATTTAAAATAAAGTGACTATTTGTGCTGCCTCGTCACAGATAGTTAAAACACCATCATCTGTGTGACAATGTTTTATTTAAATAGATTTTTTTTTTTTTTTTAAAACAGCCTACAGTATTTTCACTGTATTGTTTGGGGGTTTTTTTTGCATTTAAATTAAATATTTCTAAAATAAAGTCTAAAATTACAATTAATTGAGGATGCTTTTCAGTTTAAAGAATGTATTATTTCTAGTTTCTATTTCAAAACTTTAAGTTGAAGTTCATGTAACATATATTATTAATTTCAGTAATGTATTCTGTTAACTTGATTACGTCAGTTCAGCTGACTAAAACCCAATATTATTTATTATAGCGCATACAGTTTATAAATTCCCTAAAGTGGTAAAATAACCAACAGCTGATCTATTCAAATAGAAGGTAAGACTACCTTCGTCATGATTTAGTTTAAAGAGGCCCCAGAGGCAGATACTTCTGTGGCAGTAACAGAGTTTATAATAAAGAAAATAAATAAGAAAACTTACAGAGCTGACCTGAAGGGACCAAGAATGGGAAAACTGCAAGCAAAGGCCCATAAAACAGGAGAATCCAGCAGGAAATGACACAAACGAAGAAGCTTAAATACTGTGTGAATGCTTGGAAGATGTAGGTGGTTGATTACATGCAGGGTGCAGCTGATGAAGAGAAACTGAGAATTAAGCAGGTGCCTGTTTTGCAGCTCTGTTAACATCAATATTTGTTTTTTTCACCCAGTAGAAAATGTGTGCATTCAAATAACTGGAGACTGTCTGCTATTACGATTTAAAGCTATAGAGAAACAAAAGTTCCACAGATAACAAATTTCAGGCTAAAATGTAAGCTTCCCTGTCTGTCAGACAAGTTGGGATGATTTTGCTTCCTGAAGCAGGAGAATACACTCAGCGATTTGCTATGCAGTTTAAGGTTTAAGGTATAGAGTTCTCATTCAGGTGCAGTGAGTGTATGCTATGTCACAAAATGGGAAGATGAATTTAGGATCAACACTGAAAGTTTTGTTTTGACAGTACAGTCTAACTCAAAATATGATTGGGGTAAAAATTGTATTTTTTTTTTCTACCAGGTAAACCCCGTGCCAAGCTTCATTAATTTGCAAGCACTCAATGTTTGCCCATATAGCACTGTCACACAGTATGTGTGTAGCATCCAGTATGTTGGATTTATTTTCAGATTTATTCAAAACAAGACATACACATTAGTCTGAAACGTCTGAACAGTTTGAAAGTCAGTAAACAACCACCAAACGTAATCATTTAAAACCAGTATTTTTTTTTTTCTTGTAAAGCAGTGATCATGCAGTTGCCAAAACTTGCCTCCTCATGAAAGCCCATATGGTCCTCAGATTCATGAGGTCACAGGTCTGACTTTAATAAAAAGTATATTATTTTATTTAATGTACATGTGGTGTTATTTAAACCCTCAACAGATTTTACTGAATCTCAAAGTTGTGTGTGGCACAGCTGATGCTTAAAACAATATTTTAAGCATCCAAGCACTTGGTATGGGTGCAAACAGGACTAAGTGAGACTATATTTACATCGGCTGTTGATGGTAAAGTGCATAACAGTTTGTCACAACCTTGAATAAATTTAACTCAGTCTTGGTGGTTTACATTAATTCACTCCTGATGGCCTGGGATGCTATCAAATTCCCAGCTTGGATTATTTTGCCTCTGGCTCCGCCAATGAAGTTTTAAGGAAAGATTGGTAGGGACAAAACTTTTGTTGGATCTATATAGAGTCCAGAGGACACATGAAAACAGGACAGCAGGACAGAAACCTTAAACATGCTGCAAAAGGTTGAAAGAATCCATGAAGATTGAAACATATTAATGTGTCAAAATAGCAGCTCAAAGACCTATCTAAATCTGAAATGAATCCAAGCTAACTGAGCATGAGGTATGTTGTCAAAAGAAATCTGCAGAAATTTCCATATCTAGACATCCAATCCTGGTGGAGACACACACCAAAAGACTGATGTAGAGCTGTAGTTCTAAGAATTGACTCACACTGGCTGAAAACAAATGCCAACCATACTTCTACTTCTAAAAGGTTTTGAAGACAATAGGAGATTTTCCTTCCACTTTCCAAGTATGTATTGTTTCATGTTGTGTCACACAATGTAGTGCATAATAGCGGAGCAAAAATGGTTTGAAGAAAACGCCCTGAAGTTTGTGGCCCAATGTGCAAAGGTTCAAAAGGTGCAAAAACCTTTGCAGGGTGTGAATAGTCAAACAACTTTGATTAAGTTTTAATAGCAACCTCCTTCTCTTTGCTCTAGCTTCACATTTTAAACATGTCTGGTGATCCTCTTTCACTATTAAATATCAGGTGCTGAAAATATTAATGACATCCAGTTAGTCAATGAAGAAGTAATTATATGAGGTCTGATGTGGTGTTTTTAATTTGCTTGACTTTTTCAGAGCAAGCAGGGAACAGATAATCCTTGTTCAACCATATTTCTACCTCGCTCAACAATCTCCTCCAGAAAGATGCCAGACTCCTCCAAGCAGAAGTCAGAGTGACATTGAGAGTGCAGCATTCACACTGAGAGGGGTCACGTTGCACCCCTACGGGGGATGAGGCAGAGCTTACAGCAGGCAGCCTTATTTTCTTTGGCACTAAGCTTTACAGGACATTATTTCTGATTCGTTGTGTCATTTTCAAAAATAGAGGAACATGGAGAAAATATTGTGTCCGTAAGTAACAGGTGATCATCTGCTTGCTTAAAATTCTTACCTTTATACATGAAAATCCCATCAAAGCAATTTAGAAGTTCCCTGCATGTTAATAAGGTTGTTTTATAGTCTTCTGTTGTTTTCAATTCAGATAATGGAGGGCTGAAAAATGTACATAATCAACTTCAGACTATATCGACATCCCCAAACTCATTATGTCATAAAACGTGAAACCCATGTAACACCCATAAATATCTAGAGCAGGGGTCTCAAACTCCAGTCCTCGAGGGCCGCTGTCCTGCAACTTTTAGATGTGCCTCTGCTGCATCACACCTGAATAGAATAATTAGGTCATTAGCAAGGCTCTGGAGAACTGATCTACACAAGGAGGAGGTAATTAAGCCATTTCATTCCAGCGTTTTTTGTACCTGTGGCACATCTAAAAAACTGCAGGACAGTGGCCCTCGAGGACTGGAGTCTGAGACCCCTGATATAGAGTATCTTAAGCATGATCACTGTCACTTTCAAGGCTAAAGGCAGCGTGTTTTCACACCTCATAGTCCGGTAGACTCGGTTTGACTGGGGACCAAAATCGCAACTTTTGTTACATTTTCAGCTGCTGCGGTTCACTTTCACACTGCACTGTCTCAAACGATCTAAAATAATTGAGGAACCTGTTCACCTCCTTGCCTGTGGTGGCGCTGTGGGCCACTTCCTTCCTCGTGGAATATTAATAATAATGAAGTAGAGTCAGATTTCTCTTTTACCTTTGGTATAAGATCACAAACTACTTCTCCCTAGATGCTCACGTTTGTTTAGGTTGTATTTACCCAGAATGCCCTGTGCTATCATTCGCTTCCCACTTTTGGGGCGGTCTCGTGTCCGCTTGCATCTACATGTGCATTCGATCCGCGCTAGAATTCACTTCAACCAGAGACGTAGGTTGTTAGGCTCACCAGAGTTCACTTTCTTGGTTCACATCAAAGTTCAGTTGCGCATTCCCCCAACAAACCAGTCTTTCTAGACAAATGTGTACTTTGTGGAAATTTGGTGCAAACATTCCTTTTCTGTCTGGTTTGACCAGACCAGACCAAACCAGAACAGATACCTCTCCACAGGTGGCTGATACCTCTCCATGGATGGAAGGCTTCACAGTTCTAGTATTTCTAAACACTGCTGGGACAGCTGAACATTATTTGTGGCTTATCAGCTTCTCTGAAAGGTGTGTACCAAAGAAGACTGAATGCTGAAAATTGGTCAATGAAAATTACTTCCTTTTTTGTTTTTGTTTTTTGTCTAATTTCTACACTACACAAATGAAACAGATTGCAGTCAATACGATAAAATGACTCAGCCCTTCAAATTATTTATTCAGTCATAATTACCAATAAAATTTCAACCAAATGGGGTTTTGAAACTCGCACAAATACTGCACTTGCTGTATCTTGTTAGACCTACAAGATTACATCATATATTTTTCTTTAAAGAAATGTAAAAAGATCTTTTATTTACTGGTGGGCTGTTAAAGTTCGGTTTGGTGGCCTGCAGTTTGAAATGCAGAAATGTATTCTGCATTTCAAGAAGCAAATCAAAAAGAAGGCGTTTTAAAAATATGCTTAATTAGATGAATTACCAGAAATACCACATATAGCGCTATATATAGCGCGAGGATGTGAAGAATGAATTGTATGTCATGTGAGATTCCTGATCTGTTTTTATAAATACCAGCAGTGCAGCTGGCTGCTTTCTGATTGCTGAAATATGTATATGTATGTGACTGGCCACAGCCAAATAAGTAGATGTCTACTCAGGAGTGTTTTGAGTTATTTACAGATTCTAACCCTTTCATGCATAGTGGTCACTACAGTGGACAGCTATCTAAAAGCCATTTTCTTGTGCTTCCTGTGGATTTTTATGTTATAAATGCACACAGACCACTGAAGTGGACACTAATGCATCATAAAATATACCATCAACTACTGGCCATCAGCTGCAAATGCAAGAAATTATTTTTGTTAAGTACAATATGGGCGACAGACAAAAAAGCATGAGAACCGACCCGGTCCCTCCTTCTACTGTAGACGACTCTTGCAAGTAAAAAAAATATTGTGACATCAAATAACCCTTAAGGAACAATACTACTGATGTATTTTTCAAATAACAACTTTGTATTTGGACAAAATTACAATTGATCACATAAAAATAAAAAATTAAAAAAAAATTATTTTTACAAAAAAATTTTCCTACCTTTTTTATGCCTTAAGAAAAGAATTTTAAAAAATGGAAAAAAAATTCTGACACAAAGGATCATAATTCATGCATGAGAGGGCTAAACAAGAAGTGAAGTAGACATGGCTGTTTGAATGTTGGCACTATCCAATCCATTTTTTTTGAAAACCATTTTGAGAAAATGGCTTTCAAAGTTTCTCCTCAAACCTGCTGAACAACCTGGGAGAGTTAACAAAGGCCGTTCATTTCACATTACTTTGCTTTAATGCCACCGGCATGCACCGACTGTCAACAGGCTGTTGCTAGGCTATCCTGCAAGGTGTGCAGACAAGCCAGCTTTTGTCAGGCTTGTCTAATTTTCAGAGGTTTCCAGCTCGTGTCCTTTTGGCCAACGACAGTGTGATCTTCTGTCGATGTCTTATCATGGAGTCGTCTGTGAACTCTGGACTTTTGTGGACTGAGGAACAGAAACACAGGCTGTAACTTTATTTTGGTGACACCACGAACACTATTTTCATTAAAAATTCTAGATAATTTTCATTTTAATTCACTTTAGCCAAAAGTGAATGTCACTCCTGTCACTCCTTCATACTCTTCTTTGCGGTGGCTTCCCAGTTCGTACTGAACATTCAGAAAACCTCCCCCATGCGTCATCATAAACATCCAGGGAATGTTCGGTGAACATTTCAAATGACACACACCTGTATTCATGACATTAAAGACTATCAAGACAAATGTAATTATAAAATAAATCACTTTATTTCCCTTGGTTGTTTGGTTTTTTGCATTGGGTTTGTGTTTTGATTATTTTCCCAGTTTTTTTTCCTTTCTTTGATTTTGTTCATCTGGTCTCATATTCAGTTCATGTCTCTGTGTTGCGACATAGGTTATTTGTTTGCGTTTACTTTCTTCATTTATTCCTGATATCTGCTCTTATGTATTTGGATTTAGTTGTAGTAGATCGGTGTTGTTCCTTCGCCCACGCTCTCCTCAGCTTGCCAGCTCGCTTCCACAGCTGTTCCCAATCACCTGAGTTCATCACCTCCATCCAACATCTCTCATGTCCTGTCCTGTTTTCCATGTGCTACTGTTGTACGTTCTCTTATTTCAATATTAAAATTCCACTGTGATCCTCCCCAGCTGCTGCCTGTATTTTGGTTCAGCTGTTAATCCACGCTACGTGACAAAAACAGATTTAAAGTAGGTTACAAACGCTAAATGATAGGTGATGTAATTGATATGATAACTTGTGAATGACGTTCTGACCTACATTTATATTTATAAACTTTATTTCATCCGAAATATGACAAATTATTGGTTCGTAGTTTGTGGTGGGGCTGTAAACTATGATTAAAAAAGTTTTAGCTGGGGAACTATGAACGTTAATTAATTGATTTTAACCTGGCTTTACTGTATTTAAGTTCTTGTTGAGAATGACTTGGTGAAACGGTCAGTTTAAATGTGTCACTGAGTCTTTTTTGTGAGAGTTTCTATGTTCTCTATGTGTGTGCAGGTAGTTTGGGTCTATATAAAAAATGTCAGGCAAATGTGTGATTCCTCAGGTAATAAACTGTTTGTTCATCTCTTCATCATGAATAAAAGCATAATTATACTCATGATTCCAGCAGCAGTGCCTCTGGAGGAGTGTAAACAGGTTTACAGTTAATCACAGAGGAACACTCAGATATGTGAGAATTATTACCATTCAAGCATAATTTGAAATCTATACCGTTTTCTGTACATTTTATGACTTTGGTAGCAAGAAAACCATGGTAAACAGAAAGCAAATTCCTGATTCTTCGCTTAGCGCATACCTTTACCAGGTTCCCAGGTTCAAGAATGAGTTCATGACTTTGTGTGAGGGAGTACGGCATATAAAACCTGCGTGAGGCATGTAGCTACAGCACTGGAAGGTGCATCACTCCTGGAAATCAGCTTCAGAGGAAAAGCCATTCACCTGGCAGTTTTCTTTGCACAAAGAAAGAAGACTGTTTAAAACTGGATCAGCAAGTTGGGAAGGGGATTCTTATTAAAAGAGATGACTTAGTAAATCACACATGAAGGATTACGAGAGCAACTAAATGTCCAGAAAGGAAATTTAATGTTTTCATATCTTACCCAAACTCATTAGAACATTTAATGTGTAATTTATGAAGTGCAAAGCAATGAACATGTAAAAACAATACAGATATGAATGATAATTTTTCAATTGTTTTGTTTAAACCCAGAAGTTTCCAGTGGGAAAACCTGGAAAAGAACCGCCTGACATGACAGAAGGATTTGTTCAAGGGTAAGATTCTGAATTTATTTTCCATTATTATACTTTTGACTTTATACATTTCACTTTTTATGTATGGGTTTTCTGAAAAAAAAGAAGGAATTATCCAACTGACTTTCGAACAATGTGAAGTTACCCTTTCAGTATAAATTATTACTGTATGTTTACGTTAATAATTTTTTTTTCAGGATTAAATCTGATTTATGAATAGCTTCTGAGCTTTTCATAAATATAAAATATTTAATTGGACTACATGAGCTCAGGACTTCTCTTGTCAGACAGCTGCTTTCAAAAACAAAATGTTTTACTCCTCCATTTCTGTAATGACAGCAACAAACAATAAGAAGTTAAGAAAGAATTTTGTCTTTCTTCCAGCAGTTTGACAGATGTGTGTGTTTGTGTAACATGCCAAGCCTCTCCTTTACCCAAGGTAAAGGGGAGGCGTATCAAATCAAACACTACACTTGTTTCCTGCATAACCTGCACTTGCATTACCTGCTATCTGTTTGAGACCTACTGAATGACTTACAGTTCTACCAAAATGCTCGGGTAATTATTCCTGATTTATTTCATATTATATTTTTTAATTTTGTTCATGTATTTACCAATGTATGTCGGATTTGTTAATAATTATTTTTGCTTTATATGAAAAGAATAGATCAACAAGAGCTGTGGCATTTAAATTATTAAAATCTCTAATTATATGTTTATCATACTGTTCTGATTATGAAAGTAATTTGAATAAAGGGTAGCCCTAATAAGTTTTTTTTCCAAAAAAATTACTTACTATTGGGGATTCATGGTAATACTTACATATTATTTTCTGTTATGTGTGGGATCAAGAGCAAAGGAGCGTTTTAAAAATGTCTTTGATTGCTAAAAAAAGACGAGGAAATGTAGTCTCTTTTAGAAATGTCTTCCCCATGAGACATTTTTCAATGTAGTTTTTAAACATTGCTTTTGCATTTTAGACAACTACGAATGTTCCAGTAGATTAATTATTTTTTTTATTTTTTTGGTGTGCAAGTTTTAGACAACTACGAATGTTCCAGTAGATTAATTATTTTTTTTAATTTTTTTGGTGTGCAAGTTTTTAAAAGTCAAAAAGCTTGATACAGAGAACAGATAAAAGTCTTCTTCCCCTTTATCTTTCAAGAAACGTTGACTAGTGTCTGTATGTTTTGGCAGTTTGACAAACATTTTGCGTAAGTTCCTGTAAAGGATTTTCTTTCGCAGAAACTGTGGCAGAGAGGAATTTTTTAAATAAAGGTAACCAGATGAATGTTGTGTTACCACAACAAACTTAAAAAACTAAAGAAACTTTTATGCACATTTTCTACATCTGAAACTTTTTGGGGGTTGTTTTAGCTTAATTATCCTAAACTTCGACTGACATTTTATTTAAAATTGAACGTAAGAATCAAAGGGTTCCCTCAGGCTTTTTAAAATTTAAGTCGTATGATGCCAAAGTTTTACTTTTGATCAATCTTTTTTCTTAGTCTTTTTTTAAATGAATGTTAGTGCAAGTCTTAATTTGTAGGAGGACACAACTGATGTGTCTGTTTGTATGATTAACTACACTGACTCTACAATGGTAAATCATTTCCCAACTTTTGTGACAGTTATCATTTGCAATTAAACTGAAAGAAAGTAAATATGTTTGACAACTATAAAAATCAAAATGAAAACAAAACACCCAAAATTTCATGACTTCTTATTGTGTTTGATGAGGTTCATCTATTGGGCGATAGAAAAGGGCGATAGGTGGTAGGGAAGGTCCAATAATCTTGCTGATGTTTTATTCATAGCTGAAAGTAAGAATCCAAGAGTTCAGTGAGACTTTTTTTCTACTTAAATAATCTAAGTTTATTTCAAATGCTCAGTTTTGGAGAAGATTTAGAATGGGTTTTTAAATCTCTAAAACCTACACATTTGTTAGGACTGTGCATATTTTTGAGAGCCAGTGTAAGAAATACGTTGACAATTGCCAGTTCAGTGCTATTATTAATGAGATATCTGTTTTTGGCATTGCAGGTTTTGTAAAAGTCTATTTCAGAGAGACGTCTTTGAAGTAACCTCTGTGATGGTGGGAACTTTTCTACTGGTCACTTTGTTTTTCTATTCCTATCATTTCTCCATCTCAGACCACAAACCTCAAATTGATATCGGAAACTATGAGCATCACATGCTGTCCTCAGTCACAGAATCCCCAAAAATTGACCCCTCACCAAAATGTGAAAGAAATATATCTGTTGAACAGGTCCCGAACTTCATCTCACTTCCTACTAACATTCAAGACCTCCTCTACTACCGTCACTGCCGACATTTTCCCATGCTGCTTGACATCCCCAACAAGTGTGGTGGAACCAATGCATCATCTGACGTCTTCCTTCTACTGGTCATCAAAAGTTCTGCCGTGAATTATGACCGCAGAGAAGTGCTGCGCAAGACTTGGGCCAAGGAGAGACTGTCTAACGGCGTGTGGATCCGAAGGATCTTTATCTCAGGAACGATGGGCACGGGTCATGAGACGAAGAGACTAAACCAACTCCTCAAGCTGGAGCAAAGCAAGTACCACGACATAATCCAGTGGGATTTCAAGGACACGTTTTACAACCTCACGTTGAAACAAATGCTCTTTTTGGAGTGGATGGAGAGAAACTGCCCACATGCCAACTTCCTGTTCAACGGTGACGATGATGTCTTTGCCAACACAGACAACATGGTTCTGTATCTCCAAAACTTTGAACGCAAAGGTGAAAGGAAGCACCTGTTTGCAGGTCATCTGATCTACAACGTGGGACCCATCCGTTCTCCACAGAGTAAATACTATGTTCCAGAGCAGCTCTATGAGTCCAACTTATACCCTGCTTACTGTGGTGGTGGGGGCTTCCTTTTGTCTGGCTACACAGCTTTGGTCATTTACGCCAATTCACACTCCATCCCCATTCTTCCGATTGACGACGTTTATATGGGGATGTGTCTGGCTCAGGCAGGATTAAAACCGGAGCATCATCTTGGAGTGAGAACAGCTGGACTGCATGTTCCTGGCAAGAATGTTGATAAGCTTGACCCTTGTTTCTTTAAAGAAATGCTTCTTGTGCACAGAATGCTGTCAGGAGATATGTATACTCTGTGGCACAGAATTCATGATCCAGACCTTCGGTGTCCCCCTCTCAATTCCAGATAGTAAACTGGATGTTTTCTTGTTTTCTTGTTTTTTCCCAGTAGTTTCTGCTCTAGAGCCAGGCAGATTCTGTTCTAGATCCAGATCAACTGGTTCCGGCAGGGATTTTTCAGTTATAGATCCTATTCTTCGATTACTGTAACTAAATTTCTCTAGACAGGGAGTTTGATTTTCCACTTGCTTTAGTCACTGATACATTTGAATGTACAACCAATTTTGAAAGTTTCTTCATAACATATGAGTTTTCAGTTATGGCTTGCAGAAATAAAACTGGCTCAAACTTGGAGATGGTGGGGATATACATATAATTTATTCGATAAATATTATTAAATATTGTCATTATGGAGACAAATCATTCTTCTGTGGTAAGCAAAATGTGAGTATGTCAAGCAGAGTTTTCTTTCATGTACATGATGTAAAGGATGTTGTATGAATTTTAAAGTTCTTAATAAAACAAGATTATGGGTCTGGTGTCTCATAAAATTCATCCAAAGCATCTAAAAAAATCTCCCCATCTCCTCCATGGGCTGCCACCTTATCGTGGTGGAGGGGTTTGAGTGCCCCAATGATCCTAGGAGCTATGCTGTCTGGGGCTTCATGCCCCTGGTAGGGTCACCCAAGGCAGACAGGTCCTAGGTGAGGGACCAGACAAAGTGCAGCCCGAAGACCCCAATGATGAAAGAAAACCTTGGACTTGGTGTTCCCTCGCCCGGACGCGGGTCACCGGGGCCCCACTCTGGAGCCAGGCCTGGAGGGGGGGCACGATGGCGAGCGTCTGGTGGCCGGGCTTTTACCCATGGAGCCCGGCCGGGCTCAGCCCGAAGAGGAAACATGGGCCCCCCCTCCCATGGGCCCACCACCCGTGGGAGGGGCCAAAGGGGTCGGGTGCACTGTGTGATGGGTGGCGGCCAAGGGAGGGGGCCCTGGCGGTCCGATCCTCGGTTGCAGAAACTGGCTCTTGGGACGTGGAATGTCACCTCTCTGGTGGGGAAGGAGCCGGAGCTAGTGCGTGAGGTCGAGAGGTTCCGGCTAGAAATAGTCGGTCTCACCTCGACGCATGGCTCTGGTTCTGGAACCAGTCTCCTTGAGAGGGGCTGGACATACTTCCACTCTGGAGTTGCCCAGGGAGAGAGACGTCGGGCAGGAGTGGGCATACTTGTTGCTCCCCATCTCGGCGCCTGTACGTTGGGGTTTACCCCGGTGAATGAGAGGGTAGCATCCCTCCGCCTACGGGTGGGGGGACGGGTTCTGACTGTCGTTTGTGCTTACGGGCCGAACGACAGTTCAGATTACCCACCCTTTTTGGAGTCCTTAGAGGGGGTACTGGAGAGTGCTCCTCCTGGGGACTCCCTTGTTCTGCTGGGGGACTTCAACGCTCACGTGGGCAACGACAGTGAGACCTGGAGGGGCGTGGTTGGGAGGAACGGCCCGCCCGACCTGAACTCGAGCGGTGTTCTGTTGCTGGACTTCTGTGCTCGCCATGGATTGTCCATAACGAACACCATGTTCAAGCATAAGGGTGTCCATATGTGCACTTGGCACCAGGACACCCTAGGCCGCAGTTCGATGATCGACTTTGTCATCGTTTCATCGGATCTGCGGCCGTATGTCTTGGACACTCGGGTGAAGAGAGGTGCGGAGCTGTCCACTGACCACTACCTGGTGGTGAGTTGGCTCCGGTGGTGGGGGCGAAAGCCGGTCAGACCTGGCAGGCCCAAACGTGTTGTGAGGGTCTGCTGGGAACGTCTGGCGGAATCCCCTGTGAGACGGAGCTTTAACTCCCATCTCCGGCAAAACTTCGAACACGTCCCGGGGGAGGTGGGGGACATGGAGTCTGAGTGGACCGTGTTCCGTGCCTCCATTGTCGAGGCGGCCGATCGGAGCTGTGGCCGCAAGGTTGTCGGTGCCTGTCGCGGCGGCAACCCTCGAACCCGTTGGTGGACACCTTCGGTGAGGGATGCCGTCAGGCTGAAGAAGGAGTCCTATCGAGCCTTTTTGGCCTGTGGGACTCCGGAAGCAGCTGATGGGTACCGGCGGGCGAAGCGGCATGCGGCTCGGGCGGTTTGCGAGGCAAAAACTCGGGCGTGGGAGGAGTTTGGAGAGGCCATGGAGAAAGACTTCCGCACGGCTTCGAGGCGATTCTGGTCCGCCATCCAGCGTCTCAGGGGGGGGAAGCGGTGCAGCACCAACACCGTTTATAGTGGGGATGGTGTGCTGCTGACCTCTACTCGGGACGTTGTGGGCCGGTGGGCAGAGTACTTCGAAGACCTCCTCAATCCCACCAACATGCCTTCCACTGAGGAAGCAGAGTCTGGGGACTCTGGGTTGGGCTCTCCAATCTCTGGGGGCGAGGTCGCCGAGGTGGTTAAAAAGCTCCTCGGTGGCAAGGCCCTGGGGGTGGATGAGATCCGCCCGGAGTTCCTTAAGGCTCTGGATGTTGTAAGGTTGTGTTGGTTGACGCGACTCTGCAATATCGCATGGACATCGGGGGCAGTTCCCCTGGACTGGCAGACTGGGGTGGTGGTCCCCCTGTTCAAAAAGGGGGACCGGAGGGTGTGCTCCAATTATAGAGGGGTCACACTCTTAAGCCTCCCTGGCAAGGTCTATTCAGGGGTCCTGGAGAGGAGGGTCCGTCGGATAGTCGAACCTCGGATTCAGGAAGAGCAGTGTGGTTTTCGTCCTGGTCGTGGAACACTGGACCAGCTCTACACCCTCAGCAGGGTCCTGGAGGGTGCATGGGAGTTCGCCAAACCAGTCTACATGTGTTTTGTGGACTTGGAGAAGGCGTTCGACCGTGTCCCTCGGGGAGCCCTGTGGGGGGTTCTCCGGGAGTATGGGGTACCGGGCCCTTTGATACGGGCTGTCAGGTCCCTGTATGACCAGTGTCAGAGTCTGGTCCGCATTGCCGGCAGTAAGTCGGACTCGTTTCCGGTGAGAGTTGGACTCCGCCAGGGCTGCCCTTTGTCACCGATTCTGTTCATCACTTTCATGGACAGAATTTCTAGGCGCAGCCAAGGTGTTGAGAGGATCCGATTTGGTGGCCTTAGGATCTCATCTCTACTTTTTGCAGATGATGTGGTCCTTTTGGCTTCATCAGATCGTGATCTGCAGCTCTCGCTGGATCGGTTCGCAGCCGAGTGTGAAGCGGCCGGGATGGGGATCAGTGCCTCCAAATCCGAGGCCATGGTCTTGAGCCGGAAAAGGGTAGAGTGCCTTCTCCGGGTCAGGGGGGGTGTCCTGCCCCAAGTGGAGGAGTTTAAGTATCTCGGGATCTTGTTCACGAATGGGGGAAGAAGGGAGCGGGAGATCGACAGGCGGATTGGCGCAGCGTCTGCTGTCAAGCGGGCGCTGTACCGGTCCGTCGTGGTGAAGAGAGAGCTGAGCCAAAAAGCGAAGCTCTCGATTTACCGGTCGATCTACGTTCCTACCCTCATCTATGGTCATGAGCTTTGGGTCATGACCGAAAGAACGAGATCGCGGATACAAGCGGCCGAAATGGGTTTTCTCCGTAGGGTGGCTGGGCTCTCCCTTAGAGATAGGGTGAGAAGCTCAGTCATCCGGGAGGGACTCAGAGTAGAGCCGCTGCTCCTTCACATCGAGAGGAGCCAGTTGAGGTGGCTTGGGCATCTGGTCAGGATGCCTCCTGGACGCCTCCCTGGTGAGGTGTTCCGGGCACGTCCCACCGGGAGGAGGCCCCGGGGAAGACCCAGGACACGCTGGAGGGACTATGTCTCTCGGCTGGCCTGGGAACGCCTCGGGATTCCCCCGGAGGAGCTAGAAGAAGTGGCTGGGGAGAGGGAAGTCTGGGCCTCCCTTCTGAAGCTGCTACCCCCGCGACCCGACCTCGGATAAGCGGAAGAAGATGGATGGATGGATGGATGGCATCTAAAAAAATTTTATATAACTGAAGAAAAATCCAGCCAAAGCTGAGGGTAATATTCCATTTCACAAGAAATATAAAATGTCTAGCAAGAGTTTGAAATGTTAAAAAGGAAAGCCTCATGCAAAAAAAAGCAAAGATTTAGTTCTGCCAAACACCAACTACACCAGATTAGAATCGAGAAAAAAGAAAACAATTCAATTTGATTTTTTTTTTTTACAACATTTTAAAAGGATATTGCCTCTACTGTGGAGCTTTTAGTATTACAGTATCAAAAACAATAAAGACGCTGGTTGTAGACCAGAAACTGCAGCCTCGCAGCCTATTGCCTATAACATCTGGTTTCAAAACCATATTGCTAATATCAAATAAGATGCCTTACAGTCAATGACTCTTTTTAATAAAAAAAGCTGGACTTAGATCAGATAACATTGCTCCCAAGCCGATTGCCCATAACCACAGATCCCCAAACCAGACTGCTAATCTCAGGTTAGCTGCCTTTAGTCCTTTACCTATTTTAATAAAGAAACTGATCGCAGTCCAGATGCTGTTGGCCCCATAACCTCGAGTCCTAAATTAGGTCCTTTACAATCCTTGACTGTTTTACAAAAGATATCTGCAGAGGGAGAAACTACACATCAGGTTACATGCAAAGTCCAGAATTTTGGATTTATTTACAAGAATTTGATTATGTATAGATGGCGGCACAAATGTTTGTCTCCCTTTCTTAAATGGGAGATCAGTTTACAATCTTGTAGCAAATCACAAACAGTTGTGCTCCAGAAATCACAACTTTCTAACATCACACAGATTGGGCTGACCACCTGTGGAATCGAAGTCAATGGTCACCTGTAGCGTTACCATTTGGCTAAAGCAGCGTGAAAACTGTGTGAATTCACCAAAAATAACATTCTGGTTCAATGGTTCAAGTATGAGGTTGTGTCTGGGCAGATTGAGACTAGTCATTCCAAAGAGATTATATTATTGTGTCTAACCAGCCTAAAATAAATCTGCATATTCCTTATAAACAAGCTAAATTGTTTCTCCATTTTCTCAGCTGCTAATATTAAAGCTATAATCTTGGCTGTTGTTAAAATAGTAGCGACTAGTGCTGCTATGATCATGTGGAACTAAATGGTGATGATGATGATGATGATGATGATGATTATTATTATTATAATTATTAATCCTTTGTTTAACAAGAAAATCTCGAGGCTGATTGTCTCATTTACAAGAGAGATCAGTTACATACATCAACAACAAATACAAGGGCTAGCTTGCAAAAAGGCTAATTCTTATATGTGACATAAACACATCTGTCAGTCTGTTTTAAGCTGCCATTTTAGTCACTGCAATAGTCACATTAATGTTTCATTTTCTCTTCTGCTCTTCATTGTGAACTGGTTGTTCATGAATACATCCCGTTTCTTGTTTTTATTGGAGTGAACTCATTCTTTTATCTGTTGTTTTTTACAGACATGTTTATTTCTTGATCATTCTAAAGCAGGTGTGTAAAAAAAAAATCTCCAGCTCTTGAGGACTGCTGCTTTGCAAAACATTTCTATAATTTTCAGATAACTTGAGAGTGCCCCAACTTAACAAGTTTGAGCTGTGATTGCACTATAATTTGGGACTCATTAAAAGTTGAGTTGATACTTGATTTAGTGCCAAACTAAACTTTGTTGCACAAGAGTCCTAAAGACATTTTTCTACCCTGTCTGTCTTTAGAGGCTATGGAGCGACTGGATGATGTTACTTTCATGTCTGTACTGGACATTTTATACACGCATGCTTCTCTTAAATGTTGCTGAATATTGTTTATCGTGGAGCTTAAAGATTTATGACAGGCTTAAAGGTTTTGCACATCATTGCACAGGATACAACAGCCTTGGCCTTCATCATTGACATGTTTTTATCTATATGGTCATATGTGGATGTCTTCTTTGTTATTTGTTGGCCTACATAAATCGAAACGCCACCGGGGGATATTCTGTTCATTGTGAGAACTTACTTTTACTTTCAGTGCCTAAAGTCTGAACTGAACTTGGAAAGAAATCTCTTTTCAGCTTTCTGCTCATAGAACCAGAAGGAATCATTTACCTGTAAATGTTTTAATTGAGGTATCTTTTTACAGTTTTATTTATGATGGTGGCAACTTTTTTTTTTCTGTTTTGCTGTGAATGTTTTATAAATTTTGTATGCTGCTGCCTGTCTTGGCAAGGACTCTCTTGTAAAAGAGATTTTAAATCTCAATGGGATTTTCCTGGTGAAATAATTGTTAATAATAACAATTATACTCAGGCGAGAGGACTCGCTCCTGTCAGACTGCCCCACGGCAGCTGTGGCAACAATGTGTCTTACCACCGTGAGCTTGTGAATCTGTGCATGATTGAACGAATGACTTAATGTAGCGTGACACACTTTGAGATCCTCTGGTCTTGATAAAGCACTATACAAATACTGGCCTTTCTAGGACATTTAGTACTCAAGTACGGCTTCACCCAGTGCGTCATCTTAGAGTGAGAAAAATATCACTGCATGTCGTTGATAGGAATGTTGATAGACATAACCGTCGCTTTAAGGAATAGTTCCCTTTAGGGGGTTTAACAAGATCTCTCCATATCACTGTATTTCTTGTTGAGGTAAATGCCATCTTGTGAACACTTGCCAGTCACCAAGGCTTTGCATGAAGAAGTTAACACTTAAATAATTTGTTTGGTAGCATTTTGGGTTTCCAGTATAAATCCAACAGTGTGACAGACAACATAAAAAAAAAAACTCCAAGATGCCTAGATCCAAAAAGAGAGAGAAAGTATTGCTAAACCAACTGCTGGATGGATAGCCTACATTCACACTGCAGCCTGAAGTGGCCCAATTCTGATTTTTTGTCAAATTGGATTTTTTTGCCGTGGCCGTTCATACTTCCAAATGCGACTTGCATGTGTTCTGCAGTGTGAACGACAAACGACCTGAAAGTGCGCAGGAGAGAGTGCAATAAGGTCAGCATTCTCTGTGTTTTGCCAACCTCCATAAAAAGAAGAAGAAGTGCTCAGTGTTTGCGGAAGTAAACATGGATGCCAATGGTGGAGCATAGCTTACAATTTTGAAGTTGTTGTCTGACTGGAGCAGCATATTAACAACTTTATCCTCATTATCGTCCGCCATGGTTGTTGTTTTTCTTCCCGCTTGCGCGTAACAGGACGCAGAATAGTGACATTTGTCAAGTACCGGTGATGTCCAGGTCGGATGAATGCGAATGATCCATATCAGATATCCAAGTGGCCTGCATCGTATTTAAAAAAAAATCCGATCTGTGTTGTTCAGATTGTCATGAAAAGATCAGGTACAGGTCGCATTACGTCAAGAAAACCTGAATTGGGTCACTTCAGGCTGCAGTGTGAATGCAGCCTAAGAGTACGTTAAGTTTACAACAATAACTGTTTCAATAGCAACTGGGAAATGTCGTACAGTTGACATTTCCCACTTGTCCCAGTTGAGACAACTGTCCTAGGGGACAATGATGTACAACTGTTTTCTCAATAACCTTAGATAGGAAAGGAAGATTAGATATAGATACAGTATGTGAGCCATTATGTTATCTTGACTGAGAGAATGTCACTTGAATTAAGAAACTTTCCATTCGATGTCATCTGTTTTTCCTGGAAAGGGGCGTGTTTTGCAGCCATTTAAGTGAATATCCATCGTCTTTAAGCCGATCATATTCATCAGGTCCTATGTAAGAATAGTTTAAATGAAATCACTCAATGGAACTTTCACAAAGCCTTTTTCTGTATTATTAAACAGCACCACTTGTTGATTGTTGTGTAATTCAATCAATAGTTATTACCCAAAAAATGCACAGTGTCTTGATAAGAAGATGTTGGGTTTATTCCAAGCCCCTTTGAGCAGATTTAAAAAAAAAAAAAAAATTCTCCCATATTTTTCCATCCATCCACAAATCCTTTTTCTACATTTGCTTAATTCATGCAGAGTGTTACATGGACGTGGACCACAGGTTCAGATTTATTTAATAAGAACACTGATAAAGGTACAAAAAAAACCCCCTTCTACAACAACAATCTTAAACCTGGGGAATAAAATGTTATTGATCCGATCCTGCAAATCCTGTGCAACTTATCATGTTTGGTGCTTGATTGACTTGACAATTAAAATTGAGTGCAATAATAACCAGGAAATTCTGGCTTCTTGTCTGTAGTGTGATCAAAGGTGTTATCAAAGGTGTATGAATGTACACAGAAATATTCAAAGACCGTTCCTGCTTCTTTTCTTTGATATCATTAATATAAGCGCTATGAATAGCACTATGAGTAAGCCTACTCTTCTCCCACCGCCCAGCCAATCAAAATGCAGAATGTTACCTGTGATCTCAGAGCAGAAATGCTCTGTGATTCATAGGTTGCGTGCTTTGTGCTAGGTTCTGCCCAAAGCACGCAACCTAGTCTGCCTATTCTTAGCAGAAAACAGGGAGAACATACTCAACACACAGGGATGATGACTCCCCATTGAATGGACCTAAAAGTTGCAGGAAGTTAGATATTTTTATCTGCTGTTTCCCCCTTTTAACAGCACCCTGGTCAACTAAAAACCACCCCAGCTTTTATTTTTTTGTTCAATAAAACACTGGCTGATGCTTTCTGAAACCTCACAGCCTACCAGAGGTCCCCCCGCCCCACCACCTCTTTTCCCAGATGATGTTCATCTTTTTACAACCAAGGCGTACACATCCTCTGATCGAGGACATGCACCATGTCGTTAAATTCATCAACTCAAACTGGTTTGACAGGAAATCTACCGTGCTTAATTTACTTTAACGTCTCACCACAGTGAGATTCAGTCAATAGGTCTGAAGTTGTTCTCTAAAAACTAAAATACCAGAGGAAGGATTTCAACCTGGGGTTGATACTGTAATTAAATAGCTTTCTATCCGACACTTTTTCAATGCACAAAAAAATATACTCTAATTCATTAGTAAAGTTAGAAATGGAAGCAGGAGTTTGCAGGAGACAGCAGAAAACCTCTAAACAGAGGGCTGAGTCCAGGCAGAATTTGAAACCAGAACCTTCTTGTTGTAAATTAACAGTGCCCAACACTTTAGTACTGTGATGCTAGCTTATCTTGTCATCAGGTACTAAAAAATAGTTCAGATTTATGTAGAGCTTTTTAAATCAACCATAATCTGGTTCAAATTCATTTATCTTCAGTGTCGTAATGATCTGTTCCAGTTGCTTCCTCTAGGGGTCGCCCTTGCCTCCTTCCTCTCTATCCCCAGCATTCTTCTCTCTCACACCACCCGTTCTTCCCTCCCTTCATAGCCCGTCTCAGTCCTCTTTCTCTTTTCCTTCTCCCTCTCAGCTCCGCAATCAACATCCTCTTTCCAGTATATTCGTTATTAATCCTCTTTCTAATTTTATCTCCATTTCGCACGCTTCCTGGGAAAACCTAAACATTCCAATATTCTTGTTCTTACGGGCTCTTGGAGTTCTGAATGAATCAGGCTTGTGGTTTCATGTCACACCCACAAACTTCAACGAGACATTGAAGTTATTAGAGTTGCTGTGCGACATTGCGCCCCCCTGAGTCCATAAATGTCTCTACCAGATTTGCACATTTAAAAGTTCTCCCTCATTCTTCTCAGTAAATTTGATTACATTCAGTCAGATTTGAGGAAGAGTGAACTTCATTTTTGAATTTGTTATGTGATCTATGCATGTTATGTATTTTTGTCACAACAGACCTGAGTCTGAGTCTTTTGAAGCTCAACTTGTCTTCCCAAATGCCCAAATGCAACTTCTCTGTCCTGTTCTGTTTTAATGAGAAGGTGTTGTGTTGGTTTTCTGCCACACGCAGCATTTTGCATGTACACCATGAAATCACTTGACCGGAGCAAACTGTAAACAAGACTTCTTACATCTTTCTTTCCGCAAGGGTTTTCTTCTTGCCACTCTTCCATAAAAGTCAGATTAGTGGAGTGCAGCACTAACCAACTCCCCCAGAGAAACCACAATATTTTGTAGCAAGCTACGCCGCACAGAACTGTATTTACCCTTTAATAAAACGACACATTTTACCAGCATGGAGCCTTATCACCTTTTACTGGCCTTTTAAAAAGAAAGTACGGAACAAATTTAGAAAAACATGCAGCACAGCTATTGTGAAATGACACGCCTGTTGTATTTTAGATTTGAGGCGTGCGACTGCGAAAGGACTAAACTGAGAGCGTGCTTATATTATCCTATGTGCCACCTTTTATAGAGTCAGGGTTAGACAGATGGCTTTAAAACCATGAGTGATGACGTGCCGAGCCAGTTAAGTCAGAATGTAATAGCCTGTAATAGAATGTTGGATGAAGGCCTTGGAGACTAGACAAAACCTGGTTTCAGTGTCATTTCGAGAACCTACAACAAAAATGCTTAGAAAAACTGCTTTCAGCTCAGTTATCTATTTATTTTTTTTGTAGGTGAAATCCACTACTAATTTTGTATGTGATCAGCATGAAGTATATAAGTAAACATGGCAGTAGAGCATCAAGCTGCAGTGCAAGAGATGGAATTCAGCTGCAAGCTGCGGCTGAAGTGCAAGTAGCTTTTCTTAAAGCAGCTAGCGTGTGCTACGTAGGACTTTATTTGCATCACTGACGCTAATGTGGTAACGCAAGTACTTGGTTCCTGATGATATGGTGCAATTTGGGCACTTCCCAAAACCTAAATTACAATACATCTTCTCTTAGTGCAATAATTTGCTTACTGAAACAAAGCTCAGATCCCGTAGCAAGATGGGTGAAATTTTACTGCAGCTGCATTTATAAGCATCAAGAGTAATTGCAGGAAATGCAAGACAGTCTGATAAGTGTGGTCTGTGAAAAGTCATAAGACGGTTGGAAGAAAGGCTGGAGCTTGCAGAAATTGCATGCGCTCGCTGATCATTCACTTTTATTACAGGAATTTGATGCATCTTGACTTTTTATATGTGCACACTGAAATGAAAAAGATCAGCAGAAATACCATGTGGCTCAGGGAGGCACTGGGCGCTTCTCTTCTCACTATAAGTTACTTTAGCTGTAGGCACACATGCAACCACGCCTCTGCAAAACAACAACAACAACAAAAAAGAACAAAAAGAAACAACTATAACAACATTTAAAAAAAAAAAAAAAAAAGCCTTTCTATTTGTTGCCTTTGATGTTACAGAGACATAATCACACAGCAGTAATTTACAGTGCATTTCTATTTTACTCTCTTTTGGGCCTCTTCCAAAACCTAGTTGCTCTTCTGTAAGTTTATAAATGAGAGACTTTCACAAAATAAATGCATGCAAGTCAGATGAACTTTGCGGAAAAAAAATTCAACTTATTTCTAGGCTGAAAGTGGAAGCCTAGAAATACATCTGTGTCATCAAACAACTAATCATGCTGGCAGTTCTTCAACGCTTTTCCACGCAGCGTTGCGGCCATTCTGTCTGTGCAGTAACCTCTGTCTGTTGAGAAGTGACACCTCACTTGGGGTATTTGACAAACTGACACTCACTGATACAGAGTGTCCAACTCAGCTTGTCAAATACACTAAGTGGGGGGCCTGATCGCCGGAGGAAACCGAGGACAGGCTCTGCGGAATAAATGAACAAATTACTTTTGTCGTCACAGATAAAATACACCATCAAACGCCAAGGTCAGATGCATACCTTGTTTTTGTTTCTCCATCCCTGAGCTGATAATGCGCAGGAGACCTTAGATGTCGACCTGTCACCTGCCTGTGCCGGGTTTGATGAGTTGGAGAGCAGCGGCGGCAGCCGTCTTGCCTCTGAAGAGCGCTTTTGCAGTGATGACACTGAGCACAAGATAGTTCGTTTGACCACTGAGCTTCAACGCAGCAAAGAGGAAGTCAAAACAAGGAAGATAACTGCAAAGCTAGCGCTCAGGAAATATGTGGAAATAAAGTGTCAACATGTCACAGTTGTGAAATGCTTCTGAATGCTTTAATGGCTCAGAGTTTTTTTTTTTCTTTTTTGAAACAGTAGTTTGAAGTAGGTTCAGTCACCGTTTGGCGCCTATTTTGCATCGTTTGTTGTGCTAGTGTGACAATGAATGCAGTGGCTGCTAGTGGAAGGTTTTTGCTGCTCTTTTGTGTTAACTTGAAGTGTAAATGATGTTTAATTGAGCTGGTACTGTCACTTTCTGCTGCTTGGTGTTTTAGTCTGTCAGGAGCATTAAACTGAGAAAGCATCGTTCACATTGGCATACTCTTTCACATCAATTTTTTTTTTTTTTTCCAGCAACTAAAACACTCCAAGCGCAATACTGTGAAACTTCCTCATATCACTCTGGGCCAGCACACAGTGAGTCACTTATAAGACTTCCCTTTGCAGCTACACCCCTACTGTAATACACACACAGCAAGTGAAGTGCTACTGAATATGCTGTAAAGCGAAGGGTCAGAGTAACCGAGGCCACAGGACAGATTATTCCTGATTGGGATGTTCCCAAACAGGCTGCAGGGAAAAGACCTCCAAAGAGAATTTAATTATTATCTCATGATGGGAACCACGTTGCTCAAGTCAGTGAATGCATCTTGAACATCTTTCAAATTGAGCTAAGCTATGTTTTCAGCATCTTTCTCTAGACTTTTGGCTGCTTTTTCGCCATATTTTAGTGTCTGAGCAGCTTCAGATTAATGTGCGTCTGTTAAGCCGCCAAATTTCAAACTACAGTTGAAAACAAAAGTTTACATACACCTCATAAAAAGACACATAAACATTTTTTTTCTCGCCGTCTGAACTTAAATTAGACCCAACATTTCTTGTTTTAGCTTAGTTAAAATCACCAAATTTATTTATATTTGTTAAATGTCAGAAAACTCAGCGGGAACATGTTTCAGAGATTTTCTCGCGACTTTCTTCAAATTCGTAAGTAATTTTTCTGTATTTAAACTATCTTGTTTAACAATGTGGAAAAGCTCAGATGATTATGTTATGGCTTTGGAAATCTCTGATAGGCTAACTGTCACTTTTGAGTTAATTGGACACACCTATGGATGTATTTTAAATCGTCACTCAGAAAACAAAGTTTCTTTTTTGACACAGTTAGAATGCCCCCAAAAATTAGCCAAGATATATGGAAGAGAATAGATGATCTCCACAAGTCTGGATCATCGTTGGGAACAACTTTCGGATACGTTACGGTCCTGCTACACAGGAAGAAACCTTTACTTTAATAGAAACATAAAAATTCAGACAGATAAGTCGTGGGTAGATCTGAAGAGACGTGTGTGAGCGAGAAGGCTTATAAACCCGACTTGGTTACTCCAGTTCTATTAGGGGAAATGGACCAGAACTCCTGCAAAGTATCATGAGAGGTTTGTGAGAAGAAACCCACAACGTTTGACCCAAGTCATAGAATTATGTCCTGACGCTGACCAAATGCTAATAAACTTCTGAATATCTTCTGAACAAAAAATGTTCTTGCTGACTTTGCTGGCATTTAGCAAAGAGAAATCATTTTTGATAAATATAACTGACCTAAGACAAGATTATGCTGTACGTAAGTATCTCGTTTCGACTGTATCATGAATCCATTCGCTCTCTTCTGTTTATCTGAGATCAGAGGCAACAGGCCTGGCAGCGACCCTCCACCACCCTCCAGCCCGTCCTGAGGGATCCCAAAGGGTTCCCAGGTCAGAGGAAATATATAGTCCCTCCAGTGTAATCTGGATTACAGACGGACGTTTCCAGAAAACCTCCTAAACCAAATCACCCTGAAGGTGCCCCAACAAAATGTCTGAAAACTTTGACTAACGTTGTCTGTCACATCAAATCCCAATACAATACACTGAAGTTTGTGGCTTGGTGACGAAAGGTTAAACAATTTACAGGTTCTCTGAATACTTTTCACTTCACCATTAAACATTACCATGAATGCTGGTTTGGACCTGAACTGTGCAGAACGTTAAAAAAAAAAAAGACAGAGAAAAGTTTTTGAACAGAACAAAGCATTGAACTATTTCAGCAGAATAAAAAACCCGAAGACGTGTACATCCTAATATGATGCTAGCTGATATGACTGATAGGGTGGCTAGAGCAGAAGAAGAGGCAAAAGTATTCCAGCTGTTATTACTTTGTCATTGTGGTTAAGTACAGCATGTAGATCACTGATAAAGTAGAAGAAGTTAGATTCAGACTAAACTCTAGAAAGGGTCTGAGTATGAGATTAAAACACAAAACTAGTGCTACTTGCAAATAACAAACGCAAAGCAAAAAAAAAGGTGAAGCAAACTAACAGACACTCATTCTACTTAAAACACTTCTGTTAGCTTGGTTCAGACAATGCATCTTATGTTAAAGCGGCAGTTTAGAGTGTTAAACGTTTCAACACTCCTTTTGAGCCACTTCTACCACAGACATAGGGGAAGTTCAAGAGAAAAAAAACAGCATCTCTCTTTAGTGTTCAGTTGTTCAATTTCCTATTACAAAAAGACAAAAAAAAAAACAGAGAAAATCGTTAGGTAAAACATTTATAATAGCATTACAGAACATTTAGTGTAAGTTTTTCTCTCTGTTTTTTATTATTATTATTATTGTACTTGCTTTTATGCCTTTCTCTGACAAAGTTTTAAATGTTGGCACCCAGGCATGCATGCAGTAGCTCTTGGCTCTGGAAGCATGCGCTTAAAACAAAACAAACAAAAAAAATCGGAAGACTTTCCGCAATCTGCACTTTTCTTTAAAGGTTTAAACTGTACCAACAGAGAGTTTCTTATTTACCTCGCCTGCCACTCACTGAGTTTGTTGTACATTTGAGTTTTGAGTCTGAACCTGACTGTTTCTAATGGGATTATTGTCACAATGCTGTGTGTGACATTTGTGGAAAAAAAAATAGACTGGGAGGTTTTCCTTTTTTTTTCCCCGACTGAGTTGTTTGCAGAAATATAGTTTGCAATAAGTTGATGCACAAGTCATAGTAGTTTCCTCTTCTGTTTAGTGGTTGATATGCGTAGCTCTTAAACTTCAGCTTTACTTTTTAGCAAAACTTTAGCCAGTTAAATGCAAAGACACATGTTTAATTTAAATTACATTTGCAAGTTACATAAAGCTATTCCTGTTAACATTCCTTTACATATGTATTGCTTTCTGGTTTTAAAGTTGGTCATTATCAATAGAACTCCAGGCTTTCTGACACTCTTTTTAAAGTGCTGCCACACCGTTTCTTATTTTGTCACATTTATTGGGACAGCGACGAAATAAAGCACAGTTTTGTGAAAGAGAAGGTCCCTAAACTTTGCGGACGTTTCTGTGTCTTATGAAGCACACCTGTTTCATATAGCGTGTTGGGATGAAGGGCGTAAAATGTCTGCATGGCTTAGCATGAGCTTAAGTATTGTTTTTATTATCAGGACATTGCTACCACATGTGAATAGCTAATAAGTTAGCTGGCTTATCTGGAGATCCCAATGTTGATGCTAAAGAAACGGATGTGTAAAGATGATTTTTTTTTAAATCTGATAAATACCAAATATAGCACTGACACAAAAGAGCATTTTAGCATCAATAAGATGATTTCCCTAAAAACCATTTAAATAAAATTTTTTTTGAATTTCAACTGTAGGATCTTTTGCTGTATCTGTATAATTTAGACCAAGTCCAAAAGATGATGTATCCCGTTGGTTGTGTGTTCGGTATTTGCCAGTTTTTCTTTTCTTTCTCTTAAAGACTCTTCTTCCTCACGCTCTTCATCAGTTTTGGATCCTGCTTTAGGGTGTGAAACTGTGTTTGCTATTCAGTTGTCCTTCTCGTTTTGTCTGCAAATATGGTTATCAAAAACTATTTAAGTCCAGCTTCTAAATGTTGACTGTTGTACTTCAGTACCTGTTTGATTTGCCAGTTATATTATTATCATCAGGAGAAATAAGTCAGCAGCAAGAGGGCACCTTTATGCAGATTACGCCATTCTTTATTATTTACCCCCTTATAAATACTTCCCCCTCACAACAGCATGCCCTCACATGCCCTTGTGAGGCATGCTGTTGTTATTCTTCATGTTGCCCTTCAGTTGCTACAGGCAGCTTTTACCAAGCCTCCATGGGGCCCTAAGCAAAATTTGGTTTTGGCGCCCTCTAGTTCTGTTAAAAACGTGAATCAGCAGCCCGATCATTAGATCATTCACACACCTGCTATAAACTTATTGCACCTCTGGCAGTATATATGTTTAAATTAAATACATGTATAATATAGGATACATTTATTGGCCAACTGATTTATCGACCAGTTGATTTCTGGGCACCGATTTCCTTAATTTTGGGGGATCGTGATTGGCTGATACTTACACATGAAGCCCATCTTATCCCCTAATCTTATCTTCGTCAGTAAAGGTTTAAAAATCAGTCTGTCCTCTTCTGCTCTACAGTGAGAAGTTTGACTGACAGACCGGCCCATCAGGTCAGGTCTGAATGTTTATAGAATAGAATTACTTTATTCATCCCAGCAGGGAAATTACTTTGCAGTTACAGCGTAGAGACAAGACACAACAACAACCACCACTGAGTAGCAATTGTAGACAAAATAAAAAATAAAAATAAAATATAACATGCTGTCAATATAAAAAGCAACTTAGAGCAGTCCTTGCAAAGATTCAAAAAATGCAGATACAGTATGTATATGTAAATATATGTACAGCAAGTGTGCCACAGTGCAGTTGTGCAAGATTGGACTGATTAGTGCAGCTAACAATATTCACCCCACTGTTGCTCCAAACTCAGTGACTTTCTTGCTACATTTAGCAACATTTCAGACAAAAGAAATTCATACCAGCCAAAATCAAAATGGGCAGGTCAGGCTCTTTAAAGATCAGGAACCAGGGATCGGCCAGAAAACTGCAATCGGTGCAGCCCTACACACATATTCATGACATTCTTTGATTAAATAAATTTCTCTTAAGCGTTAATCCAATAGCTAAAACTTTAATTTATACCAGGTGAGTCTTTCTCCCCTGAGAATGTGGATTGGTACTGGACTGATTCTGAGCCTTCAAATGTTTTTAACAGAAGTTAGAAGTTGATGTAAAAATAATGTTTATTTTAGCCACAAAATGATTTTGCTCAGCAGCAAACAACAAATCTCCAACTACAGCAAAGAGCAGCTCATCGATGTAGCAGCCATGTAGCCTGACGTCAAAACATTTTGCTAGACAATGTCAAACATTGGGAAGGACCGTTCCATGTCGCTATCAAGCTAATTTTTCTTTTAGCAGCTTTACAAATCTTTTACATTACCAAGGAACATTAAAACAAACTTTATCTTGGCTTTTTTCTATTCTTCCTCTTTCTTTTCTCCTTCCCTGAAGGATAAGTCCTATTTTGAGACATTGTTTTGCTTACTTAACTTCTGACAGGAGCTTTGGACGTTTCAATGCTCTCTGCACGTTGCAGCTCATGATACCGGCGACGTGTGCGGTACCTGCCGCGGCCACCAGGGGCCTCCAAGAGCAATTTTTTTAAATTCATAAAATAATGATTTTTACATACATTATCAAATATATATTATTGTAAAAAATAAATCAGTTCATAGTGAAATTGTGTGGTTTTGATGTTATAATGACATAGAAATTATAACTAAAAAAAAAATAATAAAAAATAAAAAAAATCAGCTCCACTGAGGGGACCCCTTAGTGGCCCTGGGGCCCTAAGCGGCTGCTTAGTTTGCTTCTGCCTTAGGCTGGCCCTGGCTACAGGCATTGTTGTATATTTTACTATTTGATTTTCAGGGAGCATATTAGGCATTTAGTTTTTTTTGTTTTGTTTTGTCAAAGGGTTATTTTAGGCTTTTATCATCAAAATAGGGCCTATCTTAATTTATCAGTCAGGAAAGAAAACTAGTTTTGACATTTTTCACTATGGTGACAATACTTACTCTGCACTTGTTTCCATTTTGTATTGTTGCTATTTAGTTTTTAGTACAAATTCATTGTACCCAGCAAATCATAATGTACGGTACTTCATTTTCTGTTTAGGCCTGAGAAGCCAACAGTACTGCTATATATTTCAGTTGTAAACTCTACTTTTGCACAGGCCTGCAGTCTCAATGCAGATTTTCGGTTCTTGAATCTTGGTTTCTGTAGAACCTAAATTTATTTAATATGTGAAAGCTGGTGTCTCTGGAAGAGTTAAAAGCTCCTTTAAAGACCCTGTATGCATGTTACGATTTTGACTTGTTTTCTGTATTTTGATGTTTATGTAAACTTCAAGCTTGTAACTTCTACTTGGCGTGCCTAATGTTAATCTCAAGAGGGTTCCCAAATACATAAAGGTTAAAAACAAAAATAAAGATCTAAATAACTTTTACATTGATTAAACGGATGTTATGAAGATGGGAAAAAAATGTGCTATGTTGAAAATAAACTTCTGCTGTTAAGAGACTGAATTCGACTTGAAATGAAATGAGCCACCTAGTGGAAGAGAGTGGAATTTGACCTCACAGTGCCAGAAATAAGGAAGTGAAGGGAGACAACATTTTTACCAAACTTTTATTAGTTGTTGCTGAATAGTAAGAACAGGGCAAAACACTGCGTCATTTTAGTTGTTCACCATTTCGTTGTTTCTTTCTAAAGAGCAAACACACCCAAAAACAGTTTGTTGCAATTATGCTTCAAATCCTTGGACTGAAGGCATGAGACTGCTGCATCAACACAAAGGAGGCCACAACATTTGTATGACTTTTCTAATTTATTTGAAGATTTAAGGCATGATTTGTTGGAAATAGTCCAGACTGTTTATGAAATACTTTAGAAAAAAAAAAAAACATTTTGTAAAAGTCATTATGAAAATAAAGTGTTCTGAAATATTCATGACTAAAATACATTCTCCATTAAAGGGAAAATAAATTTTCCAAAAAGGTCCTTAATTGCTACAAAAAAAAAAAAAAAACGTTTTAAAAATACATGAAATAAAATCAAACTTCATCAAATGGCATCAGAAAAAAAAAAAAGTCAATTTTTGTACATATTTTTGGGGGCTTGGTTCCAGTATCTGTTTATGGCACAATCATCAAGCTTTAGAGGTACAGCATACCTTGTCAGTTTTTTTTTATTTATCTTTTAACAAGTTCTGGTGTATAAATGTTGTTCCTTTTTAACAAAGTGATACTATTGGCAAGATTTGCTTCATTTTTTTAGTTTGTCTTGTACAAAAACATCTAAAATGTCCTAAAGTGTCAGAAACATCACATCCCAATGATTCCAACTATGACATACAAAAAATTAGTTAAACACATACAGTATATCGAAATCCGCATGCAAAAGCAGAAAAGGTGCCCCTCTTTTATGTTTCAAATTTTAAAGTGAATTATGATTTTCTTCCCAGTGCATATCTATTTATTATATGCATTTAGATGAAACAAACAGTTGCAATTATGGAGCTGAGCAGTTATAATCTAGAGAAGGAAAGACTGAAACGCCACTTCAGTGAAATTCTTTTACCGTTTTATGTTTATGCAGCTTAGCAATCAAATATCCTCATTAGAAATTAACTACAACTTTAAAAACGCATAGTTCAATACGTAAAACTTTTAGACATTTTAGAAAAATTAGGAAAAAGTGAATTAAAGTCAGTAAATATGACAGTGTTTGTATGCGACCTTGAAAGTTTGCAAAGGTTTTTTGTTGACCAATCATAATTTGTCTGCACAGATCCAAAAGTAAATTTAAAAAAATGCCTAAAAAAAAAGACAAAAACAGACCAAATGTTTGAAATGGTGTTTAAATCTTTAATATCACATTATTATGGATTGGGTCGTAAATACTGATGATTGGTTTTGAAATAGTTGGCAAATTTTGAATGCAGACAAATGAGAAATCCATGAAATCTGCAAAAAGAAATAGTAATAAAAAAATAATACTGCTTTATTACGCTCCTCATAGACAAAGATGCATACTGTATGTGTGCTGAACACGGAGAAGAAGCCTCATGTCAAATCAAAAAGATAATCCATCCTGATATGAAGAACTATTGCATGATGACAGCAAAAGTATGCCTGCAAATCAGATTCTAAGCAGTGCCAAATTTATGCCTTCATTTTAAAATAGTGACAGAAAATATATAAAGAAACTAAAAGATCTTTGCTCATTGAGTCATAATACAGGCATAAGGCCTTTGCTAATATGCTACATAGCCCCTTCCCCTATCAGGAATATACTACCAAAATACAGTATGTCCCTTTACAACCAGTGACTTGCCAAAAATTCTAATTTAGAAATAAAAACAGTTGGAATTTTCCACATCCATATTTGTACAATGTGCTGTGCTTTTTTGCAGCTATGTCACGTTGATCTGATTTTGTTTGTGTACAGAAAAAAAAACAACAGCTTGAGTGAGGCAGGACTGCAGTCCAAGCAGCAGGGACCCCGGCTAGAGCGGGGCCCGTTTTGCGTTGCCGATCGAGCGCATCACATGCATTCGAACTCGTCGATGCGCTGTTTGGTGTTGCCCGACCGGATCTGTCTGAGGGTCTTGTACTTGTCGCGTCCAGCTTTCATGTTCTCTGCGTGGATCATGTCGTTCACCGTCTTCTTGGTGTCATCTCGGGCGTTGGCCAGCTCTGAGCTCAGAGCCTAAGAGGGAAAAAAAACCCCACAACATTCAACACAGCAAAATATGGAAATAAATAAATAACACTGTAGCTAATAAAAGCTGGAGGTGTTTTAATTTGATCCAAACTATTAGATAAACTAAAAGTGCTTACACCAAACCTCTCAGAAGTACGAACAACCAATCATAAGGAGATATAAACCCAGCCTTACAAGTAGATGTTTCTGCAGACGCTCGTTCTTCTCGGCTTCGGTCATTCGCTCCTCTTCGCTGCGGTCCTTGTACGTAGCCGCAGCCGTGAACTCAGCGCTAGCCTCGGCGCTGCTCTCGTCATTCTCGTCATGCTCATTCTCGGCATTGAGTGGCTCCTGGACATGGGCCGCCATCACTTTGTTCTTAAGCTCTTCTTTGGTCTTCTCCAGGTCCTCCTGCACTGTGGTGGCCTGAGGGCGACAAGAAATGATAAGAGGCCGGTGCTGATCATTATTTATAGCCCTATAAAACAGAGTTTGCTTTCTTTGTGTGCTTATGTCTGCATATGGGAGGGTATCAAAGGAAAAAGGAATGCAACATGAGCTGATAGTGGTGCCAGCAACGGAGATTGGAATGTCTGAGTGCTCAAAAACTGCACAACACGGAAACTTGGCACAACCGTTAAGATTTTAAACAGGATTTCCAGCACGTAAAGAGAACCTTAGTCACACTAACAGGAAATCACCAATAGCCCTGGCAGGGCTTGTTTTTGATCATAATGAAACCCAAGGGGAACCTAGGAGCTTTGAGCACACAACGATAATCTGAAAACTAGATTTATTACACTTTAACTACAATTTACTTATTTTTAATTTAGAAGCAGAGTATTTTCACCTCTTTTTATTTCCTCTAAAGAAAGTTTAAAACCAGGTTAAACCACTCTAAATGCCAGTAAATCTCTAGGCGTGTAGCAAGATGACAACTTGCGATTTTAAAAGATCACAGTATTTCTTGTTGACGTTACATCCAACTAATAAAGCGCTAGCTAGCTGGCTGCTGTTAGCGTATTACTTCCTCTGCTGTAGTGTAGGCAATTATTATGAGCCCGAGATTAAAAAAAAGTGACTGCTTTGAACTCCATGCTGTTTGTCTATGTTTGAAACGTAATTTGAAGAAAGACAGGAAGTAGTTCTTCGGTTGTAACTTGTCATCAGGGTGGTTGATAGCATGCATTAATCTGAAAGTCCGACTTTCAGATTCTCTGATAAAATAACACTGACATCATAAGAATGATGGAGAATTCCTATGAATAAGAATAATTATGAATAAGAATGGTGCCTAAACATCATTCTTATGATGGCTAACAGTTAGCTGCTAACAGAGGTAAAGTTAGCATCTGTTTTACAACTTAACTAAAAGACTGGACTGCATTTAATCTCTTTAGTTCATCTACAGAACAACATATAAATGACTTTTCCTAAAACACAGTTTGAGTTTCTATTTCTGAAAATAAAGAAGATTTCTTTAAGCTAGACAAGTTTTAAAAACCTGATCTAAATATTTTACTCTAATTACAAATTAAATCCAAGGTTTGTGATTCAAAAGGTTTTGTGTAAACTGGTTTTCCCCAAATTACTGCTGAAATCTCATCTTGTTCTTCTGGATGTATCATTACATATAAGACACATAAAAACAAGAAAATTATTGTTTCCCACTGAAAGGTTGGTCATTAGGAAAATGCCACACTACTGCCTTCTCATTTCTCGCCACATGGTGGCTCTAGAGTACATGCCTTTTTTTATTGCTCAATAGTCGAAGGAGGAAATGAAGCTGCTCATCACTGCTTGCTCTTAATACCTCCTGCTTACTTTCACACATGAATATGACTTTATTGCATAAAAATAAAAAGATTTATGCATATCCGCTGACCTTCTCAGTCAGGACACAAATCTTAGTCACTTTCAAGCCACATAGATTAAAGCTATTAAAACCTGGCAATGTGCTAAGGCCTGTCATGATAACAGATTTTTCTGGATGCTAAATTGTCATGGGCACATCCCCCACGTTGCTACCGATCTCCGTATTGGTGAATACATGTGTGAGCGTTTGTGAGTGCAAACGGGTGAATGTTGCTCTAATGTAAAGAGATTTGAGTGGTCAAAATGAAAAAGGAAAAGTTTTTTATGAAGTTCCTGTAAACAAAAATGTTCTTTAGCTGATAAGAAACCAGGTCTCTACACGTTGCCATATAAACATCACATTTTTCCCCAACAGTATGTGAAACATGGACTCATCTGAGACCAGAACACGTGTTCAGTATTTTTCTGTCCAACTGAGAGGAGCAAGTTGAGATATTATAAATGCTGGAATGTAAAACCCCAACATTTTTCGAAGCGAAATTTGCCACCTGACATCTGTAGACCTGTGCATCCTATGAAGTCAAATGTGTGAAAAAAGAAGCAGAAACTTGGACCACACCTTCTGCTGCCACTCAATTGCCTCTTCTTCTTTCTTCTTTTTAGCATCCTCCAGGAGAGAGATCTTTGAAGTCAGGTCAGCCAACTCTGTGGCCTAAAAACGATAGTAAAGAAAAAAAAACCTTAAGGCAAGCGAAATCATTAACACATTGTTTTAGACATCACACCAACATGTCTGTTGTGACGGACCAGGTGTTCTTGGTTCTTCATCTGGTTCTCTGACTGCTGCAGCAGTGCCATCTTGGCTTCCTCAGCTCCCTTCAGCTCAGATTCCAGACGTTCGGCCTCCTCCTGAGAACGCTTCCTCTCCTGCTCCAGCTCCAGAGCCCTCTGAGTCTGCTCCTCCAGCTCTGTGTACATAATCAAAATTAATGGTAACAACTATTTAAAGCAAACATTGCTTTATTGATTGTAGGGCAAGAGTCTGAATCTGCAGTTTTCGAGGACCAGAGGAAGTAACTGCCATTTGATTCAGGTGTATTGAACCAGGGATACATCTACTAGTCCTTGCGGACAAGAGTCTTAAATATACTTAAAACTTTTGAGTAAGTTTTACTTGGTTGCTGAAATGTTCCCCACCTTGTTGGGCTTTTTTGGTCTGATCTTCAATCTGCTTCAATTTCTCCATCAGCTCCTCCTTCTCTTTCTCAATCTTTTCCTTCTCTTTTTCTGCGACCTCTCTTTTCCTCTTTTCGTTCTCCAACAGAGCCCTAAGGGAAAAAAAAGGAGAAGATACATCAGATTGTTCACCATAGTTTTCAACTTAAATATATACAGTGAACAGAGACCCACTTATTGCAGAGCTCCAATAAACAAAATTTTTTATAACAAAGAAACTGGGACGTTATTTATTTCTATTGTCAAATTCCACCATATTTGTCCATTGGTACCTCTCCATCTTTTTGTGGTTCTTCTCCTCCCGAGCCTGCGCCTTCATTTGCTGCACCTCAATGGTGTCGGGTTTGCGGCGGCGCATGTACAGCTCATGGTTGCCCATGCACAGAGCCAGGATGCGTTTGTTGATGCGCAGCCTCGGAGCGTAGAATACAAAGTCCTGTAGTTTAAGTACAATTAAAGATTTTTTTGTAAAACATCAAATGAAAAATACATTTTAATAATTTTATTTACACTAAAACATACTGGTGCTTTCTTGTCAATTGGTTTGATGACAAACTTCTTGTCGTTGAAGGAAATGTTCCTTATTTCACTCCAAGGAAATCCAATTTTGGGCGTCATTCTGTTAAAGGTGGCAAGACAAAATATTTAGTTATTTAGTGCTATAGAAATTATTCCAACAAAAATACAGAGTTGGTCTATTTTTGGGCTTAAAATCCAATAAATAAACCAGGATCATTGCTACTCTTCAGACTACAGGACTGAGGGACAACTAAATACACCATTCCTTGTTTTTCTTTTTTAAAAAAGTTTCACAGTTCGAACACATTAAATGTGGGGTCCCCCAAGGAGTTGTGTTAGGCCCTAAACTCTATATCAAAACATTTCAGTTTCCTCTGCTTAGGGAGCAAATCACAAATAATAAACAGAAAATATGGTTTGTGAAATGTTAAAATTTCCAAATACACTGTGATTACATATTCATAAACTGGAATGAACTAAAGCAGAACAATTTTGGTCATCATAAATTAAATACATAAACAGGTCCATCTATATTTATTTACACATGTTAAATATATAAAAAAGAATTTACATGAATTCATGTCATATTGTAGTAGCATAATTTCAAGCTGAAAAACCTCACCTTTAAATTTGGTACATTTACTTGGTGGAGAAAAATAATCAAATGTTGTGAATAATGAGCTCAGCAGATCCAGAAATTGCTGCAAGAAAATAACTTTTTGTCCATAAGTATCAGTAATTACAGTCAGATTAATAATTTAAAAGTTGACAAAACTGGAATAGTGCCAACAATTTTCCACAGAAAACTGCAGCAAAGAGTGGCATCTAGGGGTCCAAGAGTTTTCATAAACCGTTTCTCAATATCTTCATGCAAACCTGCTGTTTGTTGCATGGAAAAAAGCCTTCTTTGTCCCAACAAGATAAACCTACAAGGACTTTTCCGGAAGCAGCCTAGCTTGGTCTGATGGGAATAAAGCTGATTGTTCCACCAACAACAATCCTCAAACATAAATCTTTTAGAAAAACTTTGAGGTTTCCCTTCCACTGTATGCTCCAACCTTGAAAAATGCTACTCAAAGAAACTACTTATTTACACTGCTTTACCAGGGGTGCAATTAATCTGAATGAAAAATCTCCTCCTTGCTGTTTTTTTTTTAGAACAAATAAAACCTAAACCAAGACAATGACTTACTTGTCATTCTGTTCATAAATGTTGAGACCCAGAGCATCCACTCCCAGAAACAGCTCAGTTCCTTTCTTGTTCTTGATGTTGAAGTAGTTGACTCCATACATCTCCAGATCCTGGGCGATCTTCAGGTACTCCATCATGGATTCCTCCCTGTGAACACGAGTTTCAGCTCTCGGTTGGAGACTCACTGAGACGCCCAGAGGGCCAAAAGGTCCTGACCCTCATGAGCAATCTGAGCTTAAGCTATCAGGCTCCAGTCGAAGGTCAAGCAATAGAGGTAAAAAAAAAAATTCACTTTGGCAGAAAAGCTTTTATTAACCAAAGGCACAAAAGTGGTGAAAAAATGTGCAGAAGAACTTCATTTAGAAGAAGAAGCTGAAGCAAGTGTGAGTCACCTCATCATGCCCTTGTGTTCTTCATGCCACACTTGAATCCTCTCCTCCCACTGCTCTTTGTTGAGTTTGTGCTGATCCAGTACTCTAGGAACATGGGACACAACCGTGCGTCATTCGGCGCACTAACATCAACAGCCAGATAGATGTGACGACAGGAGAGGAACAATAAAAGCAGCGCTACCTCTGAGGGAGCAGGTTTTCACTGCTCAGGTAGCCCGACGTGTGCACCTCCTTGTTGTAGTCGCCGAACTTGGCCTGCACGGCGTAAGAGGCCAGGAGCACCGCCGTCTCAGGGGGGCAGTAGATGTCGTCGTTTAGGATCGCCTCCTTCACCTGCAGGAAGAAGAGCCGCTGTGTGGCATCCTGGATCAGCTCCTCCGTTACATCCTCAGGGAAGAACTTGCCACGGAACTTGAAAAAGAGCGGGTTTTCCTTCCTCACATCCTGGGCTGTCACCTAAAATACAAGATGAGGTCAGAGGTGGAGGGTTTACAACTAAGGATAGCATAAAGAAGAAGTAGACAAAAAAAAGAGTTGAATAGAGAGCTCACCTTCTTATTGAGCTTCAGCCAGGTAGAGAAACCCTTTGTATCCTGGTACTGGAGTCCGAAGTACCAAACCTCTCTTAGTCCAATGGTCTTTACCACCTTAAAATGTCAAAAAAAAGGATCATTTGTCTACAAGCTGTCACTGAATGGGCTTTTCTCTAAATGATTCAGTTTCCTACCACATGCAAAAACATATAAATCCATGTGATGGACTAGCGACCTACCAAGGGAGTACCGAACACTTAGGCACATCAGGGCCAAAGAGGATGAATAAAATAAACACGCTTTGGTTCACCTGTTCAGTTACTTGATATACAAATAGCAATGCAGCCAATCAGATGGTAGTAGTGCAGTGCACTTAGGAATCTAGGCATAGTGATCAACCAAGTTCATTCAAGGTACAGAGAGAGGCATCTCTGTATGAACAACACATCAAACCTCGAAGCACTTAGTCAAAAATAAATGATTTGAAAAAGGGAATTTATTGTTATTGAATGATGTTTCCTTTAGGCAGCAATGAGTTGTTTAAACAAAATGCTTTCATCACAAATTTTATAAATAACCAAATTAACATCAATAAATCAAGATCGTAATGAGTAGAATCACTGGAAGCAAAAATACACTACATTATTATCACTGTGACACACTAGAGATTAAAATTATACAGCTGTAGGTTTAAATGTGACCTAATTAATCATACGTATTCACTGTAGCTGTGTATAAATGTCATTCAAACTTTGAGCAAACTATTAAACTGTTGCGAAATACCAAAAAAAAAATTTTAATTCAGCGTATTTACATGGAGTATTTTTGAGCAAATCAACCAGACTATGCAAAGCGTAATTTCGTCAGTTACTGATGCTATGAAAGGCTGCAACAAATACTAAGCAAAGGTTGCAAACTAGCATAGACCACACATCTCAGAAAAATGGCAAGAGATTTTCCGGGAGTTGTACTTTTGGCGATGTTGCATGTTGAGATGTAGAGAAATAAATGCAATTCTACATCGAGTTATGGGAATATCTAGGAAGACAACTGATCACTTATGTGAGGCAAATTTTCACTACGTTAGAACGTATTTGTACGTAATTGTGCTTCCATCTACCCTTTGGTGCATTAATCATTTTTCCAAAAAGCCCAATGCCACCCCAAGCCACCATAAAAACTGTTTTTGAGAAACTAAGGAAATTATTTCCAATTTTGCCATTCCTGTCAATCTTTTCCAATACGATACTTCAAAATGCCCATAAAAAAATGTTGATGGGAATACAATTTGTGGCATACAAGTCTAACCAGTCAGACATTAACAGAGAATAGTAAGTAAGTCAGTTAGTATCATACCTGGTCAAAGAGTTGCTTCCCCGTTGTGCTGGGCTGAATGGCAAACTCCAGTTCAGCATCCATCGTGATAACACGCACACTGACCTGATTGAAAAGAGAGAATAGAAGAAAAAAATATTTATTGAGATATAGGTAATCCAAACATCACTCTTTACAGATTTAAATCATTTTACTCATAGGAACATGTAGGTTAGCAACTGATGGTGTAAGAGTTGAGCAACTCCATTGCCATCATAGCCATTCGGCTTGACGAAGTGAATCAACGGTGCAGACAGAGTGTCTGCATACCATTGAACGAGATTGTGTAATGCTATAACCTGACATTGCTACCAAATTCATAAGCATTTCTACAAACTTCTATTATATGTCTATACATGATGCTTAGCCCTCTTAAAGCCATGCGGAGCCAGTTCAAAGGATAATTGGTACATGTGGCTGTTTAGGGATTCTCACATTTCACAGGGCAAATTGAATTGAATGTTCATGAAGACAACAAAAATATGAGTGTAGTTTCATAATTTATTTAACCTTTTGACACCGCTATTCTAAGACGTCCATTTTGATATTGATCCTGCTGTTTTTAGCTACCAAATTCAACAAAGAGAAAATCAACTCCATTCATACAAATTAAAAAAATTAAATAGTTATCTAATGCAGGCAACATGTGTACTGTTCATAAGTTTTTAGTAAAAATCTGAAAATCCCTTCTAGGAATTAATTTGTGGCTTTTTGTGACTAAATTAAAAAAATATTGTTGTAAACATAGAAGGCAAAAACTCCTGGTGGACTTTACCCACTCGTGGTGGGAATCCCACTGAAATTGTACCTAAGGCCCAGTGCAACTTTTAACCAAAATAAACAGAAGTTAAGGATTTCTGTCTTTATGTCAACAGCTTAAATAAAGCTCTGAAAAAATTAAGAGACCACTTACAATGATTAGTTATTCTGATTTTGCTTTTCATAGGTATATGTTTGAGTAAAATGAACATTGTTCTTTTATTCTATAAACTACTGACAACATGTCTCTGAAACTCCAAGCAAAGATTTGGTATTTATTATCAGAAAATGAGAAATGGTCAAAATCATGAAAAAGATGCTTTTAGACCTCAGATAATGCACAGAAAACAAACTCGTGTTCATTTTGAAACAATAATGCTAATGTTTTAACCCGAGAAAAGTTCAGAAATCACTATTTGGTGGAAAAACCATGATGTTTTCAATGGGGTTCAGCACAGTGGACTCTGTATACTATTAAAAAATGTTAAATAAGGATATATAATCCTGGACATAGAAATAGGTTTATTTAAAACATCATGTTTTAGAGCTAGAGGACAACATACAGAAACACTGTACTCATAGGAAGCCATCTAATTATGCATTATTTAAAAAAAAAAAAGGAAGTCCAAACAAAGCTGCCACCACCATACCAATTCTGTATTGTTTTAAAGAGTGAAATTTATTGAAAACCCTGCTTCATGGTTCCACACTGCACTGATAGTCACTGCCAGTCTGGCTTCAAGTGTAGAAGTTATCTACAGGAAGTAACCACATCCTCTGGAGGCTGGGCCATGTGAGGCAAGACGGCTAAACACTGATCTCTCATGAGAGTCGTCTACATCCTGTCATGTATCAAAAAAGCCTACATGCTGCTAAACTTTCTGCTCTACTAAAGCCAAACATGAGCACAGTTATTATGGATTTATTATCTCTTCAGGGAGCAAATTCTATAGTTCAGATAGTTTTTTCTTTTTTACACATAGTCAACACTTGGATGTGCTTATCTTATTATTACTCTTATTCTCTCTCAAAAAGGTCACCCAGAGTCAAAACTGATTTAGTAAGCTGACTCTGTTGCTTTCTCTGTTAAAGAAAACTTAAACAGCAGCATGCATCCCTATTGGGAAATAACTGTGCAGGCAGAGGCCCACGCCTGCCCTGAACAACAATGGTGTGCATTATTTCCCAGTTGCGGGGCCTCGATTAGAGTTGCGTTCTTTCCCAACCATGTCAGCAAGACCCCATTTTACTGCTCAGGACACTTTCTCCTCTGCCACTTCCTGTCATCCGCTGTAGTTAAAGACTCCGAAGTGAAGCCTTCAAGCTGAGTCTGTACTCTGAGTCAACACAGTCAGATGAAGTAATTCATTTGTAGAAACATTTAACCAACACCTCTGAACATGGCGGAACACCTTTTTTCTTTGGTTTAGAGCAGAAAAGAGTTCAGCTCATCGCCACAGTGGTGGTGATCGAGCGGTTTCATTTCCGGAGTGAGAATGGTTAATCTTGCATGAAAAGGGAACTATGCATCTAAATTTTCTGCCTGCTTAGGGTGTGTCTCTTATGGCCTGAACTCAAAAACACTTCAGAGGCTATTTTTAGTACCCAGTTGAAAAAACACCACCCTCAGGTCCATGTGTTAAGTTTCCCTGGCTTCTCTTTTTTGCTGTTCCCAACATTGAATCCAGTTATATTTGATCATTGGCTTGTTACTGGCATGTGTAGCTTTTGTCAAGGTTCTTTAAGCATCCTGAATGGCATCAGCTGTATTTGTTCCATGCTGCATGCCACGCTTGTTGCTTTTTACAACCAATGTATCCTACCAACACTGACAGCATTTGAATAACTGCTGGCATAATTTTTACGATATTGGCTATTAATTGCTGACAAAAGGCAGCAAACATACAGCTTTTGAAGCAACAGTTCATGGGGGCAACTTTTTTAATTTCCTCTGACTGCTAGTTGTTCTTCAGTGCTAATGCTAGCTAGCTGCAACAAGTACATTTTCGGTTTCTTTTAAGACGTACATGTCTCTGTCCTCCTCTATCACAGTGCTTCAGCTAACATTTTTGTTAGCATTAGTGTCAAGCTGCTATATACTTAAGCTTTGCTAATGGCTAACATGCTAAAAGGGGCGGAATTAAAATAAAAATATTTAAACATCATCTGCTGTTATTAGGGCTGAAGTTTTATTTCGTCATTGTCATACAGGTAGTTAGGAAAAATATGGTTACAACTGTTCATTTTTTTGTAAAACTCGAAAAAGGAGTGCCCAGAAACTTTAGCAAAACCATTGATTTCACCAAGCGGGTGCCAGTGGCAGCTATGACCAACCCTATACATTTTTAGAAATCCATCATGTCACAGCATTTCTGGACCATTACAATTATTACTATAAACTGTAAGATAAAAAAAAATCCCAGAGTAGACCTATAACAGAGGAGTAAGGAGGTAGAGAGGGGTTCTTTCTGATATAGACAAAACGTTCACTGGTCCCCAATAAGACAGACGTGAGGAACTGCATTAAACCATCTTAAAATACAAGGATTTTCCTAATCAAATCACATTCCTTTTGACATGCCCACACAGCAGAAGTTCTGGGATTCTGTGAAGAGTCAGAAAAATGTTGTTGGAATGCTGGGGTTCTGATAGGAGGAAGAGGAGGAACATGAATGAGTCAAGTTCATGTGAAGGTGAACTGCGGAAAATACCCCCAGTTGCATTTCCAGGAAGAGGAAGAGAAACTACTGAAAGAAACCGGATGGTTTAAAGATGAAGAGCAAAAAACTCTGATACAAGATATCCTTTGATTGAACAGTACATCCAAGTTTTTCAAAGCAAAACACTCTGAAGATTAAAATTCATTGTGCACACTTAATATCCTTGCAGTCAGTTGCCCATGATACATTCTCCACAATTTAATCTCCCTGTGCGGTTCGCAACCACAACCCTTTCAACTCAAGCCAAGTCAACACATAAGATAACAGCAAGCGCCTTTGGAAAACAAGAAGAAACCAACTTGTTCATTGACTGCAGCGACTGGTGATGGGTGAGAAATGTGGATAAGTCAAACAAGGTCGGCTTAACTCCAGCAGCTCCTAAACAATAGGATTCCTTAATAACCAGATAGACCACTTGATTTCAGCTTGAATACAAAAAAACGTGTGTCTCTTATCTCTTTCAGTGAAGTGAAATGGTTATTTTAAAATGTTAGCACAAGCCATTTAACAGCTCGGCCAAGAAGTGGGAGTCAAGTGAAGGTATAGAAATAACCTGAAATGACATCTTAGATTAGCACAGCTGTTAACTTCAATATTTATAGCAAACCAATAGAGAAAACCACTGATGGAAAAAAAACACAGTTGTAGTCAGTTAATATATCAATCAATAGTGTTAATTAGTCTTACACTGTTGCACGAGAGTGGGGGAAAAAAATCTGATGGCTTAGTTTAAACTGAGTGACAGGAAGATGGTTGGTGAGAGAAAAAGATGAGGTTTCCGCCAAAGCAGGGACCAAACAGCAGCGCAACTGCTTCACAATGTCACCGCAAGCACTGAAAGACTAAGCTGTTATTGATGATAAAAACTAAAATCACAGTACATTTCCAGATACTATTGTTCATCTGGTAACTTGTTACTGTAGCAGTGATGTGCTTGATATTGGGATGGACCGATAAACACTGGTTGGTCCTAATCACCAAAACAGTGAACACAGCTTTCCAAAGTGCTAACCTCTTGCTTAACAACAGTGAAGTTTCAAAGTTAGCTATTTTGCTATCACTGAACTCAGAGGAAGCACTTAAGGTGTAAAAAGCATTGGGTGGGTACATACATGTCTGCATCCCCGGGTACATACTGGTCATTTCATTGCGACATTATACACTTGCAACTTTTCCATGTATGAAAAGAAGTCACCGAACCAAAGTCACACGACTTTAGCAAACACCACTAACGCTGAATAAATTACAGCAGATTTTCTCTGTTTTCTCCCTTGCAAGCTTTCTACTCATAAGTAGTGGAACATGCCGAGGTTTGCAGATCTCAGAGTTAAAGTAAAGTTCTTCTAAACAGAACGCTTACAAAGTCGTGCTTACAGTAAGTAAAGCTAACTGTGGGTGGGCAAAGAGTATCATAACAGAGGATACTTAAAAATTGAATTATCATCAAAACAATCAACTTTAAATAATGTTTGCAAATCCCATCTATCTATCGTCTTGTGTTTATCCAAGATGGGGATGTAAGGGATGGAAACCACCTCAGTGACGTCCTCCACCTCACTCTGGGGACGTCAGACAGGATAAATAATGATAGGTATTTTCCTTTCGAACCTAAATAAAAGAAAGAACCACAGACAACGTATATGAATTTTATGTAGAGCTTTTGCAAAAGGAGAACACTCTGCCAATTCTTCCTCCGAACAATCCACAGAGCATTCTGATCGGCTCTCACATGAGCTCCTGTTTTTATTGTCAAAGAAGAACAGGCAAGGGGACAGTCAGGAAAACAACAGAGGTCGTAAAGCTTCTAACAAAACATCTAACAACCCAGTTCCAGATGTGATATCTGATCAAAGGTCTGAGCCCGGTTCAAATCTCGGTCAGTACTGTCAATAAAACAAAATACGACTGTTCACAGGGTGTTACTAAATTAGGAGGTGTTCTTGCAAAAGGATTTAAGGTCTGAGAAACTTAATGTTAACTATTTCTCGTAAAGTTGAACAGACAGTAGTGACCTCCAGGTCAGTTAAAGAAGAGAACACTTTAAACAGAAAATCACAAAGATCTATAGGCTTAATATGAACTAAAGTAAGAATAAAATGATAATACCAAAAAATCTCTAACACATAATCGCTTCAGGTACTTCTGGGTTTTCCCTGGGTTCTCCTCCCAGTGGGATGGGCCTCAAAATCCTCCAAAGGGATGGACCCAACAGGGAATTATGACTAGATACCTGAACTACCTCTACTCCTTTTGATGCAGAGCAGCAGCAGCTCTACTACTCTGCTGTACTCCTTTAAAAAAACCACATCTATTTAAAAAAGATAGATATATTTAAAAACAGGATTAAATTAAATTAATATTTGCATCACTTAATGTAGTCGTGTACTGACACAACGTATTTGATAATAGGCGTGTTTTATTTTTAGAACAGTTTTTGTGTTTATAGGACTGATTCTATGCCGTACTTAATGTATCGCCTAAATGACATAACAAATAATGACTAGTAATTATTTCATGTCACCAAAACTTAATGAAAAGATGATTCCCTAATGTCACACCTAAAAAGCACTCAAAAACGTCAACTCTAAATAGTTTTATCTAAGTTTTAAAATGGTAAAACAAACCCTGTTTTACAGTGACTTTTCTCTCACACAGCGCAACATCCTAAATAAATGATAAATGATCCCCTGCAGCAGGCAGGCTAGAAAAATATTTTCAGTACTGTTCTTATATTGTTTAGTATCGAAGAGAAGAAACAAGGGGGTAACATTAGAACCAACAGCTCAAAGCCTTTCCAAAGAAAAGACTGGAAATTGGCCACAAAACTGTGATATCAGTGATTTTAAACAATGTTTAATTGTTTACAAATTGACGCTGTAAAAAAATAAGACTCCTTACTACCTAATTTCAATTATGTGATTTTTATAAGTGCTACATTTTCATTAACGTTTTATTAATTTTCACCACTCCCTAGCTTTGTCTATGATTCAGCAGCATCAGCAAAGCTCATTGATGTCTCCAGTTCGGTTGTGTCATAATGTCAAATACTTTGATTTAGCAGGTCTGTAGGGTATCTAGAACATAAACTCATACTAATCACACCCGTGGTTTGTATAATTAACAATATACTGAATACAGCTGGTGTCATTCTATTGTGATGAAGGTTCCTTACAGGGCGGCTCAGACACTTTCACTATAAAGAGTCCAAAATAATAACAATCACGGTTCATTATAAAGTGTCACTGCAAAAAATAAAATAAAATAAAATAAAATATATATATATATATATATATATATAATAAGAATCACCTCAGCTAAAAATAAACATGTTAACTCAACCATGTAAAACTGTACTTACTCTCAGAAATGTGATGTTCTCACAGCTTTCCAGCAGAAAACATAAAGACTCCACAGCTTTTGATTACATTTTGTCCACCAATTTTACTTCTACTAAGTCCTAATCTCCTCAGTTATGTGCACTACAGAGCCATTTAATCTCCTGCTCACATACCTCCAGCTCTTTCCATTCACCATGTCTCCATAGACACACTTTTTAAAAGTCTGGGCGCTCCAAAAACAGGCAAACATCTACGACATACGGGCTTAAAATGGTAAGTTATGCTCTGTGTTGGGTGCTAATAACAGTAAAAGTGTTTCTGTGTTTGTTTATGGAGCAAACATCAGATTTTATTGTGGGGAACAAAAGGAGAGCATACCAATTTTTTAAAAAATGAATCTTTTAGGCTAAGCTCTTAAGCACTAAAAGAATCTGTTTCAATATTTATGGAAAATATGTGACATCGTGAAATCGGAGTTCCTTAACTTTTTTGAATTATACAGTAGTTACTCAACACCGTTAAGTATAGACTTTCTGTGCAATCACTGTAATAAAGCACATCTGAATTAGGTCATAAAATTGGACAAAGTAGAGATGTAGGAACTTTTGTGCTTGTTGTACTGCAGAAAATACAATCTGAAGTGGGGCTTGGCATCTGAGGACCACGCGGGGGGAAGCAGGGTGGAGAACAGCCAGACCGTGATGTGAAAGTCCATATAAGGCTACAGGCGAGGAAATTACCAGAAAGGAACTGATGTAAGTGCAGAAACCTTGAGTCACAACATCACTTCCTTGGGAAATTGAAGCACTGCCACGAGCACTCCAGCAAAGACAGACTTTTTCAACAAAAATGAATGCTTTTGTGAAACATCTTGATTTCTAGAGTTACTTAAACACTGAGTTTAAAAGAAAACTCCACTGTGATTAACCTGTTTGTTTTTAGTGGGAACTTAACTTTCACTGGCTTCAAGACATCTGTTGAATATGTGCATCTAACTTCCTTTTCTTTATTCACCTCGTCAGCCTAATATTTACATGCCGGTTTCACTCAGTGACACAAAAAGCTGATTGAAGTTGGAGCTAAATCCCCTTCATGAATCTGCAGAAATGAAACTCAACCCCTCCTTCACATCCGCCTAACTTTTAGTTTTAATTAAACCACAAACCCACACAACTCTTTAATTTATTAAAATCCTGCTGCTTCCTCTTTAACATCCATTCTGTCGTGCTCTAGTTTCCCCTTTCTGCCACTTCATTGCATACACCCTGCAGATTCTGCATCACAGCTGCACTTGCTCTGCGCTCATGAACTGTGCGAACTGCCAAATAGCAGCTATTGCAGCTAACTATAAACTCTACTCTAGGTATAAAGGGTTAAAACGGCTGTCAGGAAGTAACTAAACATGTGCAAATGGGTTAGTGCTTCTCTGCTTTGCGGGTGGAACGGCTCACACAAAATGACTGTGAAAATATTCTGTTTTTAAAACAGCTTTATTTTAACTGCTGATAAACATCATCAGCATCAAAACTCACAGGTATCCACTTTTACAGCTTAGGCACAGGTGGATAAAAATAACTGTGCAAAACTGATGTCAGAGGCAACAATGCCTAACATTTTATTCTGGGTGGCAAATTGGGGCGGGGGGCAAAAAATGCAGAGGAAGTTCTGGATAGAAACAATGCTACAGGAAGAGAGCAGGTACAGGAGTTAGAGCCATTTGTACTGGAAATCTGTTTGGAAGCGTTTCACGTTTTCTTTTTTTCATGAAATCGAATGAGAAACGCAGCAGTTAAAACTTCTGAAAGTACTGACTTGACATGCGGGTTTTGTTACAAATAATGAGGAAACTAAGGTCTTAACTGTTATGTTTCAACAACGCCAAAATTTTCCGTTGTAGCGTTCATATGATTTAAAGTCATTGTAATGAGATGATACAGGAACTGCAGCGGTGATTCGAGTTTTCTCCTCCTCTACCTGTTGCTGCTCACTGTCGGCCAAACAGCCGAAACAGGACTAATGCATAAGGAATGAATGGTATGCCTGTTGAGCAGCAGGCTGTAGGGCCTGCGAGGTAAATTAACCTACTAATATCACCTTATTCCACTGGTGCGACTCAAAATGGAGCTAGCTATAGCTAGCTTTAACAGGTCTATTTTATATCTGTGCTTTAGTCTTTGGGTGTAAAGAACTGGAGATTACATTAATATAAATGCATAAACTGATGTAATATACAAGCAGTGATAGAAAAAAGGTTTTTTTGTGTATAATAAAGTAAGTTAAATCATGTAAAACATTTGTTTTAACTCTGAGATACCATGTATTTTTTTTTTTTTTTAACTCAGGCTTATTCTTGGAGACCCAACAAAATATAACTAAACATGGGCCAGTAAGAGATTCTCACAGTATAATACCCTTGAGTAAGACTAGCAAGGTTTCAAAGTATTTACTGAAAAGATTTTAAACAAAAATGTATAAAGGTGCCACTAGAATACCATAACACAGTAGCTATTATGATGAAAATTTTTATATTATAGTATTCATATTGCTCAGAATATTAAATCTTTTTCATATTTGTGTTGAGTAACACAAATATAACAACTGATATCTGTGGGTTAATTAGTTGGGCTGTCTGCTCTGGTAGCCTGCAGTCACCTAGAACACCAGTAGCTTGTCAACTTGATGGCAATCACTTAGATTCTTCACCAGCGACTATCTGTTTTCTTCTGACTGCTAATGCTCTCAAAATAACCAAATTTGTATTTCTTGTAAGCAAGAGGAAAGTGCGGCAGCCTTCTTTTAGCAAGCTAAATGGCAGTGCGCAGCAACATGTAAGAGAGGGCAGCACATGCTTTGCTACCTTTTGAACTGTTGGTATACGTTGATTCCGGTAACCAGCCAGTGAAAAGTCTCTAAACCTCTAAAAGGTATTTCAGCCACCTGACCAGAAGTGTGCAGAAGCAAGTTAAATTGCAGGAATGGTTTCGGACGTGTAACTTTGGTTATTTGATTCATGTGACCAACCCACGCCAAATTCAAACTCCGTAACATATAATAAAACATATAATCATGGACAATGAACTGGACGTCCTAATGGCCCCGTAGGCTGATCATCTTCATCTCACTGGCCATGCCTTCTGCCATCTCCCTTAAAACTGACTGTGAATTTGAATACTTTACTCCAATGATTTCCTTTCATTCTCTTAAAAAGTTTTTTTTTTTTTTACTGAGCCAAGTCCAACAGTTAAAATGTTAAATTAGAAGCCACAATAAACTGTGTCCCCCAGTGATAAAGAGGCATTGTCATTGTGTTCCCCCCTTGCTTTTCTTTGTCCAGAACATGACCAGCACCGACACAGATTTCCAGGGCTTAGGTTCTTCATTCTCAGCTCATCATCCACAGCCCTAAATGTATGGTTTCCCAACGCTACACGTAGGTAATCTCCCCTTTTAGTCGCCCCTGGATTTTGGGCAGCACAGCTGGCCAGAGGGACAGTTCAAATCCCTCCTTGTTGGAGCAGCCTAAATAAAGAGGCCTTGGAAAAAAGAAAGGCTAGCTCAGCTCGGCTCGCTAAAGCAGCAGGCCACACTTCCGCCCAAAACTCCCCAGAAAAAGAGAGCGGAGTATCTCGGTCTGCGTGAGCGGAGCTGAGTTTACATTGAGGCGTTTAAGTGAAGTTTGAAGAGCAAACGGCGGGCTGAGGGTTTTGATTTAAAGGCGCTAATTTTAGTGAGCCGAGAGGCGGCGGCAGCGCGCAAGCGCACACACTTAACGGAGAGACAGCAGCGACCCTCCGCTGAGTTTCAAAGGATGCTATAAAACACCTCTAACTTCTCACTAACTCGCTTCTGTATGACCGCGGATTAGCAGGATAAAGCGGTTCCTCTTATTGTATTGGGAAATAACAAAAGAGAAATTTGTGAAATTAAAATATTGCAACAATTCTTGCAGTGTTCGCTCTTACCGTTTTCGGCATCTTCCCCGTCCTTTTTTTTTGCCTTCTTTACAGATTTTCCTTAAACTTGTTAAATCAGCTTGACTAGTTGGGAAAACTTTTTCCCATCAGAACAACGGCACCAAGTAAACGCCCTCCCGGGTCGATGATACTTTTTGCTACACTACAAAAAGCTTCTTTTTTTTTAATTTTCAAAGCTGCGCTCCAGGGAGGGTTTCTCTTTGTTTCCCCTTAAAGTAAAGCGGAGTGGGAGCTTGATTTCCTGCTAACGGTACCCCTGCTGCTGCTGCAAAAAAAAAAAAAAAAAAAAAAAAAACCACACCCAGAGCGATGACAGGACAGCAGCCAGCCAGACAGAGGCTCAGAGACAGGGCTCAGGCCAGCAGCTGACTCCGCCTGCGGCACCCGCATCATCATGACTGTACACCGGTTCTAGATTAAAAAAAAAAAAAAAAGAGGGGAAAAAGAGTTATTTTAGCAGACATGATCTCTATTGCTCAAATGTTGCATCAGTTCGGACTCTGGGGAAATTACGGGGATGCAAACATCCGGGCTACTCTTAATAATGCAGTAGCGGTGCTATGATCTGAAACGGAGGGGGAGCTAAACCCAGCTCTGACTTTCTGGTGTTCTCAACGCAAGATTTTTTATGTTTTTACTGTCTGACATTTAATCAAACTAAATATATTCTACTGGAGGCTTATTGTGTAGGTAAAGTTATAATTTCTAAGAAATGAGTGAAGAAAAAGTTCATTTGTTCTGGAATTAATAGAAATAATTGTGGGAGGTAATTTTGTCCTGAAGTAGGAAAAATGTCATCTGATTTATTTATTTTTGTGTGTGTGTGTTTATTTTCTATTTTATTATTATAATAGCTAAAACACACTGTTTGATATTATGACAAGAAATTAGTTACAATATCAGGAAGTGAATTATTGACCTCCACAAGTCTGGTTCACTCTTTGATACAATTTCCAGATACCTGGAGGTTCCAGGTTTAGGAAGAATGGGCCAGAAGAACTCCAGCAAACTATTGTGAGAAGCTCAAGAAATTTGTTTTGAACACAAAATCAAATGAAATTTGTTTATTGGAAACTCTTGTTAATTTCATAAATGTCTCTTTTAGAAATTGTTGGGTTCAGCTCTGCTTATTTTATTATGGTGTTTTTGTTCCTTTAATTAGAGATTAAACAGAGTGATTGACGATAAATAATCTTTGATTATGTGTAATTTGGTCATTACTAAAATCCTATTTTTCATCCATCAGTCCCTGTTGAAGTTATGATCAGAGAACTCCCTGATAAGGACGACTCCTCCAGATTATTTTCTAATAGATGTGAGAAGCTGATTAATATATAAGACTGATAAAATTCTTGATACATTAACACAGTTTAACATCGCCAAAGTCTCCAAGGTCTATCCATGTGTTGGCATTTGATTTTTAACCTGTGAACAAACCATTGTGGACCAAAGCACATAAACATCAGAACATTGTTTTCTTTATAGGAAAACTTTTTTTTTGATGAATTATGAATCTTAAGCAATTGAGATTTACAAGTGCTTGTAAAATCTCATTTGCCTAATTGTGCATTATTTCAAACAGATTTTTTTTATTCAATTGAATATCCGTTGTCTGTAATTCTGTCTCCAGCTTGGGCCAATTGATTCTTATGAAATATGAGAAATTATAATCCCTGGTCAAAACATGTTACTTCTAAATGTTGCTTTCTGCTGAGATTACTGGATTCTTATTTATAGGATTCATATAAGAAACATTTCCATACACAAGACATAGATCATCCTAAGATTTCTTTAATAATTTGTTATTGAAGTGGGCATGACAAGAAAAAAAACCTGGAAAAATATCAAGTAAGAAGCAAACCACTTTGGACATTTAATTCTTTTAATTTTCTTGTTGCGGTCCGACCAGTAAGGCGCAAAGACAAAGGCATATATAAAAAAATATTTTCTCTTTATTTTTCCAAAAATTCTTCACAAAAGACTTCCGACATCAAATCTCAAAAATATAACAAAATGGGCCCAAAAGAAATCAACTAAGGCATACCTAACTCAGGATAACAAACCAAAAACTGACCTCACACAATGAACACACAGGGGAATTTATACACAAAGGCTAGCCTACACAAACGAGGAGGGGTGGGAGATGAGACAAAGACAAACAATGCATAAACATAAATGACTAATTCAAACCAACACATTTTGACTACAATACAACTGTAAAAACAAAACAACCTAACACCAAAAATGTTTTAGCAGTTATGCTATTAGTAGAGAGAGAGGCAGACTCTTTATCATCAAGTCCCCTGCTTCCAGCAGCCTGATGGTTTGTTCCACTTCCTGGTTTGCCTTTCAACCAGTCCTCTCACTCAGCCAGTCCTTCAAACTCAGCAAAACAAAGTAATTAATGGTTCAAATAAACAAAAGGTGTTTACTAAATGTGTGCACCCATAATAGTAAAGAACCTAATGCAATAAACACAAAAAGAGTGAAATTATAAATATGTCGTGTGAAAACATTTAAATAAATACTAACACTGGGGAAAAGATGGAGGAACCTCCACATTTCTGATTACTTTTTAAAAACTAAGAATACACAATATTGCATTTTTGTCTCATCTTCTTTGACCTTTGACTTAGTTCATTCCAGGTTCCTTGTTCTCTATCTTCACGCCTATTTTGTAACCTAATGAGGCATCTTCCCCACTCTCACTTTCTGCCACAGGAACTAATTAGAACCTTTTCAAGAGTTATTTAACATTAGCATTGCTTTCTTTTAACATTGTCATTGCTGGAAAAAATAATGACTCAGTCATTTATGAATTTTACCGCCACCTATCAGCGCATGTTGGTTCTTCAGCTTTGGAGGTTCTTTAAGAGTGAATTTCTAACTTAAATTTGTTCAGTTTTAATCAGATAGTTTGGCTAAATTCTGAAATATTGTACTTTAAAAAAAATAATTATAATAATAGTGCTATCAGATGTATTTGTGGTAAGTTCTTTAGGCTTCTCCGGTTTGGGATTTTGATCACTATTTTAATCATTTATTTCTGGGCATTATTACCTGTTACATTTTTTTGCAGACATTGATCATTGTTTGAAACATGAGCAATGACTTTTAGTAACAGGTTAATTAATAACAGGTTTGTGCAGTGGAGCTAGAAATCTTTTGTTGAGGCATGTCTCCCTCTTGGAGAAAGAATCTCTGAATCTGAGTGTCTACAGGGCGATTGGACCTTTTCAGCAGCCTGAGCCTGCAGTAGAGCCGCGGCTGCAGCAGAAGAAAGCTGCACGGCTGCAACTGGATGCAAGCTTGCCACACCCTGGACAGTTTACAGTCATGGCCAAAAGTATTGAGAATGACACAAATATTATATTTTCACATGATCTGCTGCCCTCTGGTTTTCATGTGTGTATGTCAGATGTTGTTATCACATACAGAAATACAATTGCAATCATATTATGAGTAACAAAAGCTTTTAATGACAGTTTGAATGAGTTAATGCAGCAAGTCAATATTTGCAGTGTTGACCCCTCTTCTTCAGGACCTCTGCAATTCTCCCTGGCATGCTCTCAATCAATTTCTGGACCAAATCCTGACTGATAACAGTCCATTCTTGCACAATCAATGCTTGCATTTTGTCAGAATTCCTAGGTTTTCGTTTGTCCACCCGTCTCTTGATGATTGACCACAAGTTTTCAATGGGATTAAGATCAGGGGAGTTTCCAGGCCATGGACCCAAAATCTCTATGTTTTGTTCCCTGAGCCAGTTAGATATCACCTTTGCTTTATGGCAAGGTGCTCCATCATGCTGGAAAAGGCATTGTTCATCACCAAACTGCTCTTGGACGGTTGGGAGAAGTTGCTCTCGGAGGACATTCTGGTACCATTCTTTATTCATGGCTGTGTTTTTAGGTAAGACTGTGAGAGAGCCGACTCCCTTGGCTGAGAAGCAACCCCACACATGAATGGTTTCAGGATGCTTTACAGTTGGCATGAGACAAGACTGGTGGTAGCGCTCACCTCGTCTTCTCCGAACAAGCTGTTTTCCAGATGTCCCAAACAATCGGAAAGGGGATTCATCAGAGAAGATGACTTTACCCCAGTCCTCAGCAGTCCACTCCCTGTACCTTTTGCAGAATATCAGTCTGTCCCTGATGTTTTTCCTGGAGAGAAGTGGCTTCTTTGCTGCCCTCCTTGAGACCAGGCCTTGCTCCAAGAGTCTCCGCCTCACAGTGCGTGCAGATGCACTCACACCTGCCTGCTGCCATTCCTGAGCAAGCTCTGCACTGCTAGTAGCCCGATCCTGCAGCTGAAACACTTTTAAGAGACGGTCCTGGCGCTTGCTGGTCTTTCTTGGGCGCCCTGGAGCCTTTTTGGCAACAATGGAACCTCTCTCCTTGAAGTTCTTGATGATGCGATAGATTGTTGACTGAGGTGCAATCTTTCTAGCTGCGATTCTCTTTCCTGTTAAGCCATTTTTGTGCAGTGCAATGATGACTGCACGTGTTTCTTTCGAGGTAACCATGGTTCACAGAAGAGAAACAATGATGCCAAGCACCAGCCTCTTTTTAAAGTGTCCAGTGGTGTCATTCTTACTTAATCATGACAGATTGATCTCCAGCTCTGTCCTCATCACCACCCACACCTGTGTTAATGGAGCAATCATTGAAACAATGTTAGCTGGTCCTTTTAAGGCAGGGCTGCAATGAAGTTGAAATGTGTTTTTGGGGATAAAGTTCATTTTCTAGGCAAATATTGACTTTGCAATTTTTTGCTGTTATGCTGATCACTCTTTATAACATTCTGGAGTATATGCAAATTGCCGTTATAAAAACTGAAGCAGTAGACTTTGTAAATATTAACATTTGAATCATTCTCAAAACATTTGGCCATGACTGTAGGGTTTCATATATTTTGATGTCGAAGCTGTTGTCACTTTTGGTTAAATGCTGGTGTTCCAGGACATGATTCAAGAGGAGCTTCCAAAAAAAACTACTGGGATTTTACCTGAAACCATAGCTTTGGTTACGTAGAGTCAGGTGGTAATTTTTTGTCACTTCAAGTGGGTTTGTTGTAGATAGAGTAAAGGATGAACATGTGAAAAAGCACCAGAAACGTATTTTTAAGTATGGTGACGGATCTGGAAGCCAGGTGAAAATGCATGGCATCATAAAACTGTGTGAGCATGCCAGGCAACTTAAATTATTCAGCTTTGCTAATCGAAATAATTCGTAATTCATGATAATTTATGTTCACCAGACATTACATCAATCTTCTTCCATGATTCTCTCAGTTCCAAAATGTAAATCCTTCTGAAAACATGTGGGGTTCAACTGGAAAGAAGAGAAAATACAGAACTTTGAAGACTGAGCGAGGAGGAATAACTAAAAATCCATCATTTTGTGTGCTTTTTTCAGTCTCATAAAATGCTAAAAAAAAAAGAATCCAAAAAGAAGTGATTAGCAGTAAAAGTAAAGGTGTTAATTTTTGTTCAAATTTTACTTGTTGACCATATAACATTCTACGTTCTCTGTCCAGTTCGTCTGCCTGAAGTCTCTGACACTCTGAACACATGCACACTGAGTTGACTGTTGACTCTTACTCTGGTTGAAGTGTGCATGTTTGCAGCAAATTATATAGCAGTAAAATCTTCCAGTACAGTGAGGACAGACTGTAAACGGCAACCTCAGAAATGTCAGAATGTATTAACTGAACTGCAGCTGCATCAGCGGGACTCAAACGTCTCGTCCCCCTCGGGTTCTCACAATCACGAGAGACAGAAGCTGCAGGCCAACTGAGACTTTCTCTGAATGACTCATCAAAACCCATTTTCTCTGTGTGTGCACGGTGCATGCAGAGCCCCACCGAACAGAAACAATACCAGCACTCCTGTGGAAAACACCAGTGGCTACATGAATGAGTCTCTGCAAGCTGACTGACTGGTGTGACTGGTGACTGGTCTTCCAGTGTTGACTCATGCTTCCTCTCCCAGGGCAAGATGACCTCCCACCGTCTCAGTTCACCTGAATAAGCACCGTGCTGCTCTCACATCATCATCAAGATAATGTGCACTCTCCACGGTCAAGGTCGAGGCCATCGTTACTGCGTGTCCCCTTGAAGGGAGACAGACATTGTTGAATATGTCTAATCATCCTTTTACCTGAGGAAGCTCTTATCTGGAGACAGTACATGAGTTCAGCTCTTTGTCTTTTTCTTCTAAGTTATAGATTATGCATGTGCACACCAAAAGAAATAAAAAAAAATATATTTGGTTTGATTTTGTTCTTTGGTAGAAATCACCCATATAAAACTACGGAACAGAGTTAGGGCCACTGAAAAAAAATAATACTTCTGACTTTTTTCCCAGAATTCTGAGAAAAAAGTCAGAATTCTTCTTCCCCCCCCCCCCCCCAGTGGCCCTAATCTTCTTCAATACAAAACTCACACTTTGCGTAGTATTTGCATTATTTCCGTGGTTTTTGCAGGTTTCACCAACTCAAATTTAAGACTATTAAGGCCATTATGAATTAAGATGGGTGTTTGACAAATGTAGTCCAGTCAACTGGTGATAAATTTGCACATAGATGGGGAAAAAAACCACAAGCTAGCTAGTTAGCGGTAGCCTGAACCATCTTGAGACAGAAAAATGTAATGACGTTGTTGCCTGATGAAAAATTCTTTGAGGCAAAAAAATAAATAAATAAAAAATCTACATAAAATATATGAGATGAAATAGTCCTTCCGTGACAAAATTTAAGGCCAACTTACATTTTTTAAAATTAATTTGACATTTTAAATACTTGATTTCAGAATTCAAGACTTTTTAAGGACGTGCGGACACCCTGATTTTCTCAAATAAAGCGTAAATGTAGGATGACATAAACATAAATGCCTGTGTAAGATTTTCTTTTATTGAAGTGAAATCCTGGTGCTCCTATTACAGCTATCCACCAGCAGATGGCGCATGAGTTCTGTCACATTAAACAAAAATTCTCAATGTATTTTTTTAACGATGGACTAATACAAAATAAAAAGCAGGAAATGTAACAAAAATTATTCACAACCATAACTCATTATCAGCAGTTTGAATGAAACTTGGACACTATTTGGTATCTCAGCAGGACAATTATCGGAAAAATATTAAAATTGATTTTGGTATTGAAACGCAACAAACCAATTGAAAGTATGTGGACTAAGAAGAAGACTCGTAAAATATCCAGGCAGAATTATGCCAAAACCTTTGTTGTTGTTTTTTAATGCAGCCTTTATCCAAACTTAGTGCAGGTATATGCATGTATTTTAGTCTATACAGTATGTATACATTTAATCATGTATGGAGAAGGTGAATACAAATTGTAAACTTGCACTCCTTCACTTGAAAAAGAATATATAAATCAGTAGGTCCAAAACGATTAATCCGATTAATTGATTATTGAAATAATCGTCAACCAATTTAACAACCGATTAATTGCTAATGACTCAATAAAAGGTAATTTGTTGGAAAGAACAATACAGTCACAGCAGCAATTAAGCCAAAACTGCATAAAAACATATACATTTTACATTTAACATAACGAACCCTGTTTCTGTAAGTATGTTGTGCCCAGAACTCCTCCAGTGGCATAATTAAATCACCAGAATAATCAATTACTGCAATAATACAGTAGTTACAGCCCTACAAATCGGTCTTCAAAAGTCCCAAATTAATGACAACCATGCATTAATGTATGAACTAAATATAGATGTATGTGACTTCAACTGCTACTTCATCCTTAACATTCTGCTTTTAGTCAAAAGTTTAAATAAATAAATAAAAAAAGACCAAACAATGGTTGAACAGAAGTTTGCTTTATTTATGGAGAAACACAGTTTGTCATTAAGACTTACATTTTGTTTGAGCCCACAGACTCAAATACTCTAGTATTTTTGTTAATTTTGATCTATAAAATCAATGCTTATTCCAGTCAGTGTGGATTACAATACTGCTGATCATCACAACACAAAAACTTGCTGTACATTTCCCTTTTTTTGTCATTTTTATTTTTTTTACACCGTAAAAAGTAGACACATGGTCTACTCAAACAAGAGACCTACATTTACTCCACAGAGGTGACCACTGCATTTCTCCACATCAGAAAACAACAAAGTCTGTGATTTATAAAGTTTGTGTGACTAAACCTGAGTATTACACTGAATTCTGTTTATGTACAGTCGAGTTAGGTGTGTGTGTGTGTACGCCTCGCCGTGGCATTTTGTACACCAGCAATTCCAAACGGTCGCACGAAATTGCACGACACTTTTGAACCAGTTTTCAACAGATATGTCGTCACATCTGGAGTCACTTTGGTTTCGCTCTGTTCCCACAACAGCTCAATCGGAACTTAATGAAACTAACAATATCATCCTTAAAGTCCTCAATAAAACCAGCCTCGGATGCAGAAATTACTAAATTACACTGTGAATAATTAAATAGTCAAACAAATCACGACTCAACACGCCTGTGCTCTGTGAACAATAAGGGTTGCTCATTAAATCAACTGTCAAACATTTCAATAAACACCAACTTAAGAGCGTCGGAGTAACAAACATTAAACACAAATCTCGGTAGGACCTGGAAAATTCCGAATTAGTCCTTCAACCACCAGGCTAAATCCAGATTTGTGTTTTTCGTTGGGCTACTCCTAACTTCCTGTGTGGATTCACCGTCCTGTGTCCGTGTAAGCACACAAGTCGTTCATCGGCAGCCTGTGCGCTAAAAACCATATGAAACTATGTTTGACGAAGCCACCCAGGAATAACTTTGGCATGTTTCATTAGGCAAAATATATCCAAAAATACTTAAAATTTCCATTAAAACGTTCATTCAGAAGAAGAAGATGCATGGGTTGCAACGCAGAAATTACCTTAAGAAGTATATGAATAACCCACGTGTTACATTTCTATATATATACACACACACACACGTGTAACTATCTACAGAGAGGACATGATACTTACTGCTGTACACAGGGAATCTGTGCACTTTTAAGTGGCACATAAACGTCCCTGCAAAGTAACTACTGTACCCAGTAAGATTTAGTACATACCAGTGGGCTACTCCCAGTGACACATAGTGTCACAAACATTATGGCATTATTACACCCTCTCCCATTCAATTAAATAAAATTATATTCATATTATACATTTCATATTTTAATACATTCAAGGTATAGATACAATTTGTATCAACAAGCAAAAGTCAATTCTAGACATTTGTGGCTTAGCTGTTTGCGGCACATTGAAACCAGAAGGAAGGGGCGCAACATCACCAACGGTGCCTTAGAGTTCGAACCTCTGCATCGGGAACACTGGAAGTATTTTTCCAACAACAGTGGGAGGTTTACTTCGGCTGTGGGAGCAGTCCATTGCACAGAAATCTCTGGAATCCACTTATGGATATTCTCATGGCAAAAGTTGTACTTTTGGCTCGAATTTCCAGACTTTCAGTAGTTTTTATAGTACTTCAAACAAAGAAAAATAAATCACTAGTTCTACTATATGTTATTCTGACCTATTGAGTCTAATCTAGTACTAGTAAAACAAAGTCCAGACTCTTTGAACAAAATGACAGAATTACCATGATTATCTCAACACAACTATTACTTTTAGAGACATTTTTAAAAAAATCTTATCTATATGTCTGGATTTTTTCTTATCTAAAGACAAAAATAAAGTAATTTAGCTCAGGGTTTTAAATTGGAAAGTGCAAAGCAAGTGAAGAAAAATCACTTAAAAAAAGAAAAAATGAATTTTTTCACATAGAATTTGATCATCATTTGAATTACCCACATGCACAACTAAAGCTACACTGCTGTCTTAATGAAATTTTTACTTGTAAGGGATGTGTTATCTCTTTGTGCATGCTCAATATACCAGACGCTTTACAATCAAGTACATTTTTTGTGCCTAACATCACTAAGCTCACCTTAACACACGTTTGGTAATAACTCTTGAGTTCATCTGGGCAAAAGACTGTTCCAGTGTTCAGATTAGACATTATAATCTTTTTTTTTTTAAATCTTCAGTTTAATGTAAATTTCCTGGGTTTCAGATTCACTTTTTTTCAGATAATCCAGTAATCTCTAGGGGAAAAGGATGGCACGCAAACTTTTAGCCAAATGCCAGAAACAACCTTGACAGCAGCCTTGCAATCTGATTGTTTCACATGTAGAAACATTTAGGCAGTTTGTTTCACCTTCTCATGAACAGACAGACGGCCTCAAGTGGCCTCGTCTTTTTTCATGAAAAAAACAAAGTCAGCAAAGCCCAAAAACGTCGTTCGGGCAGAACACATTCAACAGTTTGTTTTTTTTCCCTCTTTATGCGTTATGTCTACTCATATACCACGGTTGCACCCAAAACATTAAAAATAAATCCATATTTTAAAGCACCACCGAGAGGCTCACACAGTTAGCGCTGTTAACGAGTAATACCACCACGAGTATGATGCTGCTTTTCTTACTGATTGGGGATTTTAAGAACCTTTTTTCCCCCCACAGTTTCTCATATTAAAGAACATGCCAATAATATATGACCTTCTTGAATCCAGAAAAATGAGTGGTATTTCCCTTTAAAAGCAGGCAAAGTGTGGCCCTGCTATGCGGTTTGGCTTTCACGGTGCAACTTCCCCGACTTCTGCAGCTGCCTGTTGCACGTTTTGTCCTGAAGGGGGCAGCACAGAGGAGGCAGGTGCTCATTAAAACAAGCAGATAGGAGCCTGCTGAATCGCTGACAAGATTTCTGGTCAAAACCTCGCCACTTTACTTCTCACTTTGTGTTTCTGCCTCACACAAACAACTAAATAATCCCACTGAAGTTGCACAGCGTGAAAGCTCAACCCTATAGCTCGCTGTTCAGGATCTTAAGGCGCATAAAGAGAATATACAGAAAAGTACAAAGTTTTGCAATGCCATTGCTATATTGAACTGTACATAGCTAACTTTTGGGTTTTACTACATATTACATGTAGGATTTTTCACAAAATAAACCACTGCTAGATCAGAGCACACTGTGGACGGTAACCAATGGTTTCTGGCATAAATAGACTTTAAATGGAGAATCTGAAAGCATCCTGAGAACAATGTGCTGCAACGCACAGCCTTCCATACTACTTCTACTCTGGCTGCACATATCCATGTGAAATGTTTTATTGTACATGTGTGTATTCCAGCAATCAAGCCTCCCACTAAAAGCCCTACAGGAAGTTCTGCCTCTAAATTTTCTTTATTGGCTTATAAGAAAACCCTTTTGCTTACAGTTTCGAAGACATAATCTATAAGATGTGACGATAATTACAGCCTTTACTGCCAGATTTTTTTTTTTTTTTTTACATCTGGCAAATGTAACGTCAGATAAATATAAAATCCGATGCAAACGTTAAACTGTGATGGCTGACACTGCTTCACTGTGGCAGGTTTTAACAAATATCTACTGCATTTCCAGCAACCCTCTGCCCTAAAATTAATTCATATTTTATAGCAGTAAAATAATCTTAAACTAAAAAAAAATGCTTTAATAAAAAAGTTAATTTAAAGTACTATCTATCTGTGCCCCACTGGGGTAGAAAATGTGACACACCATTCATCAAAATTGGAAAGACAAGAGCACATTTCATTCCACCAAAACAGCTACTTACCTACCTACCTTTGCTGGTTTTTAAAAATAAAATCTAATCTTTAAAGTCTACTTTAAAAAGTGGAGCCACAAAGTAGCAGCTCTTTCTGGATTATCAGACTTTTCAGAGGAACAACTGAAATGTAAAACTGGATGTGTTGGATGGAGGAGCATCCAAGTCACAAATAGTGAAAAGAAAAAATCTCAAAAGCTCCCTATTGGAGAACTCTAGCAACATTTTAAGACTGAGATTCTGTTACTGCAAAAATACCAATATCTTTTAAGGGGTTATCCAACAAATGTGGAGGACGGCGTTTACCTCAGCTAGTAGGAAAACTCCCTTCTCAAAGACTGAACACTCCGATATGCACATAGGAAGCCAGGTTGGTGAATAGATGAGCTTAAGGCATGAATTCATTACATACATCATAATAAACTACATTATATAGGTTTTCACAAAGCATAGATTCTTAACTTACATCACTTTGCATACAATTAGCCATGTTTTTATCCTATCTAACATTTGATACCTACTCAAACTAGATAGTGTTGTCTGCCTCTAAAATGTAAACTCAACCACGTCTAGGAGGGAAAATGTTACAAGTCATCTGCAAATCCCCAGGAGCGTTTACTGTTAGAGTGTGAGTGATTGGCTGCCCCTATAAACTGCTGATGCATAAGTTTTCCACTGTAAACGCTTCACGTTCCACTGTATACTTTTTGAGCCCGGTCTTCATCGGAGAAACACCGTCTCGCTACCTCAAGCGACGCCAAGGTTTAAAACTGTTACGGTTTCATAACCACTGAAATCTTCTTTCAAACTGTGCTGACAGTTCACAACGAAAAAGACTAAAGTTCACTTGAGCATTTATTTCTACAGTTGGGCAGGCTTTAAACGTGGAAACTGAAAAAAATGGGAGGAGGGGTTAGGGATGGAGGGAAAAAATGAAGAAAGGAAGGAGACAAGAAAGAATACATGTAACAAAAGTAATAAAGGAAACAAGAAAAAATACAAGGGTTGAAAGAAGGAATGTAGAATAAGGAACTACTGGTGGAGAAAAAAAAAGAGAAAAAGGATAAGAAAGGGAGGATAGAAAAATGGAAAAAAAAGGAAGAACAGATACACAGAAGAATAGGAAGGGAGCATACAATATTTAAAAATGAGATGGATAAATAAGAGTATGGAAATACAAATAATTTGTCCTGTTTATTTTTTGTTTTTTTTGTACTAATCCAGACCTGGAAAATAGGAACCCTTGTCACTTGCCGTTGCACTCTGCTTGTCAGCTGGCTGAAAGAAGGCTACCTGATTTCCTTGGCTTACAACAAAGACAAATTTGCCTGTTTGAAAGTATTTTCTATCATGGTGTGAAAACTAACAGAGTATGTTGCCCAATTAAATCAGGAAATTTATTTAAAAGTTACTTAAATTCTATGGCATGTTCTATGTATTTGTGGTGAAACCAGATTCTCACTGCATTTCTCACACTGGCTCCTCCCTACTTAGAACAACTGAGTGAGTGTAAAAGTGTGAAACTTAATTAACCTGCTCCTGGAAACCCAACGGCTTCACAGAAAACTTGACGTTGACAGAACTACTGCTTTGAACAAACATTTAGTGATGACTTTTACACTGAAAACAACCAGCACAAAAGATTCAACAGATATCTCTTGTGCTGGTTGTTTACACTGAAAACAACCAACATAAGAGATTCGACAGATATATTCGTAGTCAAATCCTGAACGCCGCATATAATAAGGTCAGGAAAGGAACTTTGAAATCCTAAATACAGAATTATTTTTGATTATACTCCAATTGACCCCAAGAAACAAATTACAATAATGCTAGTTCGTAACACTATAGAAATTCTGTTTGTGTTTCTTTTTTTTTGGCATTTCTTAGCAGCTGATAAATAACTTTAAAATAATGGCTTTCGTGAGATCATATGTACATAAATATGTGCACGCATCTACAAGTCAAATCTCTGTTTGGCTTGCTTTGTGCACAGTCAAATCCTACCAAAATAGTAGCTTTTTTGAGAAAATATATCTCTTTAGATATTGTGATAGTGCTTTACGTTTGAAAATTATTAGGCTTTAATGACAACGTCCACTTGAACCAATCAGACAATGACTAAAGCGTGAGGTCATTCAGATATAAGGCCATAAAGTCATAGGTCATGCTGTGAGGTATATACCTACCTCCCTCTTACTTCATTTGAAAATAAATGCACAAAAATATATGTATATATATTTATATATCACAAGTACTATGTACAGCAGAGGCATTGCAAAGCAAGACTATTTATAGTTCCACTCCACCAGAAACAAAACGCATTCACAGGGCCTGAGCAGTGTCTTCAGGAAAGCTACATGTGGACAAACACAGATGTGTCCTTGACCAGATTTGTTGCCGAGCAAATTGTTGCCATGTGTTTAGGGTTAAACTAGCAAGCTAATTTATAAAATAATAATATATAGTAATAATATACGACGAGAGCATTTCAACTATTAAACCTAACTATTAGAGGGAGTTTAATACTTAAAATGTTTTGGGGTTTTTTTGCACACAATAAGCCTCTTCAATATAGAAGCGCCTTGATACGTACGGACGTTTCTGCAATGCTTAGTCACAATTTGGTTTTTGTTACCTTCGAAGCCATTTACAGTCAGCTAGCTAAACAAGCAATCCTTCATTTAGCCCCGTTAGCAACGTAAGCAGAAGAAACAACAACGCCAGGACAATTGGAGAGGAAGCTCTAGCTAAGGTAGCAGAGTTCAGGAAAGAGATGCAGTGACTGAGCTGCATCACCTTTAGCAGCTTAAAAAGCCTCGGAAGTACATCAAAGGATAATGCCACTGCCATGAATAACAGAGTATCTTTGGCAAGTACAACCAACTTCACCATTTCTATAAAAGCAGCAGCTTTAATGTAGCTGTATACTGATGAATAGAAAGGAATGTTTTCAACTTGTTGCTGTATTTTGAGAGCTGTGGAAACTTGACAAATTGTTTCTCAAGACTTTTCATTTTGTTGTTAAGACGTGATATGCCAACACCAGCTTATGCAAAAAAAAATTATTTGCAAATAAAAATGTGAATACTGTGGTGTACATACTTATTCGGCCCCCTTAGCGAACAGAAGCATTTTTTACTGGAATTATAGTCATAAGTCTCTTTGAGGTACACCTTTACCACCTTAGATGGTAAAATTGAGCTTATTCTTATTAAACTATCTCAAGCTTGTTCAGATTACATGTAGGGCATATGAACAGAAAGTTATGACACACATTTTTAATGGAGATCATTTCTGGACTTTGATTGGACCTTTTCTAACACAAGAATATGCTTTGATATAAATCCTACCATTGCAGTTTTGGCTGGATGTTTAGATTGTTGTCCTTCTGGAAAGTGTACCTCTATCCAAGTATTAGTTTTTTACAGCTTCTAACTAGTTTTCTTGAAGGACTGCGCCATCATTAGATCCATCCACCTTCCCTTCTCCCTCTGAAGAAAATGATGCTGTCACCATGGAGATGGTGTGTTCAGGGGAATGCTTTTAGACCTTTTTGACACTTCTGAAGGCAACAGGTTGCGCTGGATTTTTATTTAGGATTAGTAGATTAAAAGAGGCTAAAGACCTTTGCATATTGCATAACTTTTCAATAAACACACTGAAGTTTCTGGTTGTAATTTGACAACGGTTAAGGCATATCACCGCATTTATAGCTACCAAGTCTGTTTTAATGAGTACATTCAAACATATAAGAAATGCTATGTGAATGCTTAAAAAAAATTTAATATTTGTTAAACGTATTAACACTCCTGCAGATATTTTCTAAAATAAAGTGACAGTGAACAAATGTAGCTTTGCTGCTCCTGCTCAGGCGGTGTGAATGTGTTATGAATGAGTTCCTTTAAAAGAGTTCCACTTTTCATATCGGCTACACTAAACTTCAGATAAAAAACATCTTCTACCATGAGTTTGTTTTTTTTTACCCCAAATATATGCCATTTTTTGTAGATCTATAATCTGATCCACACAATTTCCAACGATACAAGACAGAATAAGAAGCTCCTGAGAGCTGCACATGCAGCCACAGCGAATAAATGCCTAATCTCTGATCAAATTCCTCATTGCTCAGTGGCATGACCTCAGTTTCGTGACAATCACAGCTGCGAGCTGCTGTGGATCTGTTAAATGAGGGTTCTTCTCCATGACCGAGTGGACGATGTACGCGGGGAAGATGTTGCAGAGGTTCCTGTATGTTTGGTACTGGTGATCTGGAATGACGTACCGCTCTTGGTGCTCGGCCGCGGACGGGTTCTCCCACGGCGAGTTCCAGATTTGCTCCATTTTGTCTGGCATGCTGCGGACCATCACCCGCTCACAACACGGCATCAGGCTGTTACTGAGCGGATACGAGTGATATCCGTAGGACTCGTTGCCGCAGGGCAGCGGGTCCCAGCTCGCATGCTGCTCGCGGCACAGCGGCGGCCGCCTCTGCCTCATCGGGTTGCTGTCGTACAGCCGAGAGTCCGATATGCTGTCCATGCGTGTCATCCCTAGGGACCGCGTTGGCTGTGAGGACAAAGGCGGCAGGACGTTCTGGGCGAGCGGGTAGTCTCCAGGACAGCTGGAGCGGGCTCCCACCGTGATGTGCTGGATGTGAGGTGCGAGGTGCGCCCCGGACTGCTTGCGAGGACCTTGCTTAGGCTCCTCCTGTCCGTAACTCTGGACTCTGGTGAGAACGTCGTGGCGAAACCCGTGGGAGAAGGCCTGCATCCTCGCCTGCGCTGGAGCCTGCTGCTGCCCCTTGATGCTCTCCTCCAGGCTGCTGTCCACAGAGCTCGGGTACAGCTCCCCGTAGGAGGAGAATGAGTCGCTGTTGGAGTGGCTGAGGCAGGACTCGGGGCAGTGGCTGGGGGTTCTCTGGTATACATGCTCGTGCTCCATGCTACAGAAACTGTCCACGTTGTGCATGCTGCTCATGCTCATGTTGGAAAAATCGCTGTGGAGTGAGTAGTATCCGTGGTCGCTGACCGAGTCGTACTTGGGGAACTGTTCGCTGTACGTCACGGAGGCGCCGTGGCTGTTGGTGACTAAAATGGGGGGGTACTGTATGCTGGACATGTGCTCTAGAGAGTTGTGTGCAAACTGCAGAGAGCCTGGAACGGGGCTGCTGGCTGAGCGGGTGTTTAATGCCCCGGCTGCGTGGCTCTTGGCGGGCTGCATGGTGGGCACGCTGAGAGCAGACACGAGGGAAGGCACTGAATTCGTCTCGGACTTCCGGGCGACGGAGAGCGCCTCTATGGGTTCGCAGGCCACCGAGCGGATGCTGGGGTCAGACTGGCGTTTAGGCGCCACGCGTTTCGCTTCAGAACAGACGTCCCCCTTAACGGCAGCTGGACCTGTACCACATTTAGCCAAAGCCCCTTCGCTCATTGTTTTTACCGCGGACAGTTTGGCGAAGGCTCGCAGTTCGTCAGCCACGGATCGCTGTGGTTGGTTCACGCGCTCCGGATGGTAGTATTTGCACTTATGACCATATGTGCACTTTTTCCCTGGTTTGAAAAAAAAAAAAAAAAAACGGTCCATGTCAGCGACTTTAAACATTTAAGGCTTTTGTGAGGATGTGATGGTTTTAAACAGGAACTTACCATAAGGGCAAGGCTGCTTTTTGTGCTCTGGAACCACAGGCCTCTTGCGGAGGAAGTTTTCTAAGCTCGGCCCATGTCTTCCCAACGGATCATCAGGTGGCATAAACCTGTTACAAAGAGAACCATTAGTTGTAACCTTTGAACTAATTCAATAGGGAAAATTTGCCACAACATGAAATAATCATAATTTCCAAATAACCAAAGATCCAGTGACCTGAAAGCTAAGGCTGTAGGTTCAGCATGGAGGAAATGCATTTTCCCGTTACAGATTTCTCTTATTTTGTTTTTGTTTGTTGTCACACTTAAATGTTTTATATTTTAAAAAATTACAGCAGACAAAAACAAAATTTGTACAAATACAAAATACATATTTTTAATTAGTCTTTTACATGGCAGACTTTTCAGAATTGTTTCAATTTAGCAGCATTGGAGAGCTTTAGAACCTCCTTCATTTTTTTGAGCCATTTAAAGTTTAAGTTGAGCTTAAGTTCATAAACTGATGGCTCCACATCCACATTTAAGTAAAATACCTTTTACACCAATAAACATCTTTTAAATTAAATAATACATTTCTAACAAAGACCAATTCAACACAATTCATTACTTCAGTCATGCAGTGAAACAAGTCTAATCTTGCTTCTACCAAACTCTGCTATGGATTCTTACTTGTCATTGACAAATGAATACATCAGGAGGCGCTCTTCTATAAATTTTTTCCACTCTGGTTTCTCGTTTTGCAAGTCTCTGTAGTTGTCATTTGACACAATAATTCCATCAGAATCGTAAGCCAGCTTCACTATGAAGCGATCATCGTAGCACACCACTCTCCTGCCCTGGACTCTTCGAGACGGGGTAAAAACCAGGATCTTCTCTTTCTCCAGTTTGCGCAAGATTTCTTGATCTGAAAGACAAATTAATTGAAAATATTTAATGGTAATAATATAAAAACTAAAGTCCTTGCAAATGTATTTATACCCATGGATATTTCCTTATTTTGACAGATTACAAAGTGATACTTCAATGTAATCTATTGGAAGTGTATATGCTAGACAAACACAAAGAGGCACAAAATTATGAAGTGGAAGAAAAACTGTACACTGTTTTTTTTTTTTACAATTAAAAATGCCATGGCAATTTGTATTCAGTCCCTGTCCTTTAAGTCCCCAAAATAACTTCCAATTTAACCAATTGCCACCAGAAATCACCTAATTAGTAAATAGTTTACGTGCAGGTGCAGGTAATGCAATATCACCCTAAACACAGCTGTTCAGCAAAAGTTTCAATATTGTTACAGAACATTAATAAACAAACTGCACCATTAATACAAAGGAACACAGCAGACAGTTAAGAGATAATGTTCAATTAAGTTGAGAAAAAAAAGAAGAAAAAACAACTCACGTTTAGAATGTTTTTTCCCCCTCACTTTTATTCACTATTCAATAATTATTACATTCGCTAAATGAAGGAAGAAAACATGGCTGCAGAACACCTAAACTGGGCTGGGCTTAACATTCCAGTAAGACTTGACCCTAAACATAAACCCAGATCTACAATGCAGTGATTTACATCAATTGTATCAGAAAAGCCCAGTTTAAGTTTAAATGTAAATCTAAATGAGGATCTGTGGCATAACTTGAAATGTGATCCTCACAGATGTCCTTCCAATTGTTAAGAAGACTGAGCAAAAATATGAAGCTTCTGGAGACACACCCCAAAACACTCGCAGATGTATTTACAGCAAAAAAAAATGTAGAAAATTTTCTGTTGGCCCAAAAATTCCAAAGCACAGAGCTTTGGTTGGACTGTGACCTAATCTGAAGTTCAAGCAGTGTGAGGTGCTGTTTATTATTAACTTGTTTTAATGGTTGTATTTTACCTTCTAATCAAAGAGTCTTAACATTCGGATGTTTTCCGTGATGTGAAAGAACAGCAGCTGCCTACAGAAGCGTTGTATACCTGTGATGAGGGCGTCGGGTCTCGACTGCTCCTTCCTCCAGGCGGGGACAAAGACAGTGATGTCTTTGTGTAATTTCTCTCGAAACCACTCGACCGCCAGCTGGATACCGCGACAAGAGAAAACCTCCTTGTTCCCGTGGCTGGAAGAAGACAGCAACACTGAATAAAGTGGGATCACATCTATAAGAATAGATGGCGGTCAGATTGTCTTACCTCATCGCCACGTTAGACCCATCAATGACGATGGGTCGAAGGTTATCATACGTATCAACGGATTCTTCTTCTACTGAAACTTCCGGACTGACAGTTTCTTTCACACAGGGGGGCCGTGACGTTGACGGGACGGTGGCACTGCAGGGTTGAGCTTCGTGTTCCGCTTTATTCCCGAGCCGGACCAACTCGGCGAGAATGTCGTTGATGAGCGCCGTGGCCCCCAACTTGTTGAGCACCGTCTCCACCTGGTCTCCGGAGTAGCCCAGCTTCAAAGCAAACTCCTTCTTGGTTTGGTACTCCCTTCCGCTGGCGGGCTTGAGGCCTGGTGTGGCGCCAACACTGCCGCCGCCGGAGTCATCGTCGCGAAAGTCTTGCAGGGTGCTACTTTGGGAAAAGCTGGGCCGGTCGAGGCATGGAGAGCGGCAGAGCTGGCGGTGGGGTTTGGTGACGGCGAGGGGCTCCCTCTTCCTGCAGCTGTTGTTTCCCAGCTGAGGCCTGTGGGGGTGCTGCTGCCGCCGCCACTGCTGCTCCTCCGACTCGCTCTCGGAGCTGCTTCCGTCCTCGGACTCGTCCGTGGCATGCTCGGCCTCCCTTGAGTCAATGTTCTGCTCCCTGCATGGGCGTTTTTCCATTTTGAGCTTCTCCACCATGGACCATGCTGTCATCACGGCCGTCTCGGCGCCTCAGCTTTCTGCGCCATGCTTCCTCACCTCCGCCGCTGCCAAAGAATCATACTTGGTGTCGAGACTCGTTACGCAGGTTGATATGGATGCTCTTCCCCTTTTCAGCAGACAAATTGAACTATGTAATCCTGTAAAAGAGCAAAATGCAAAGGGTCAGCATTGGCCATATGGGTGTTTTCATGAAGTTCCCATTTATTATCAAGACAATTTATTTATTTAACGTCAGATTAAAACGATGGAAAAGATTATCACATTTATCCTTTCAAACCCAATGTTCCATTAACATGTTAATGCAAAAATATAAATTATATATTTATACATTGCACCAAATGCAACAAAATACTACAGCAACCACTTTACTCATGTTCCTGTTGAGCTTTTGGAGAAAATGAAATAATACCAGCAATAAGCAGAAAAGTTTTACTGTCTCTTCAGCTGACTGCTGTTTAAAATGGAAAAACCCACAGGTCTGGTACAAAATGTGCTAATGCACCACAGAACAAACCTGCTCTCCATGAGTACAAGAGCCTTACTGGTCTCACAAGCAATGTTTGAGCCAGTCACACATGAAGTGAGTGCACTAGTTAGAATAACCTGAAATCGTGTGGGCTGAGCAGCATATCCCTGCGCCTCCAGCCCTCCGACAGACAATCGGAACTGAGCCGAATTCCACAGGGAGCGCGCGGGCAGCTTTTTAAGGTAAAGCAGTGCGGTTCTGCTGCGGAACCTGCACTGTACGCTGTGCAGCACTGTTTTGCTACAATACATTTAAAAATGTAAAAACAAAACAGACAGATACTGATAAGCAAGCGTTTATGGGAAGTGCTTTATTAAGAAGACACACTGGAACACACTTTCCTCTAGTCTTGCAGAGAGTACAGCGAGCTTCAAGCTTCAAGAGGCACAGCCCATGATGTGCGTTGCCTAGCAACACAGCCTTGTCATCAGCTAACTCCTTTTTACCAGTCACGACCAACACAAACACAGCTCATCATGTCTCTTTATACAGCCAGTAAATGCAGAACGCTTTCGGTTACTCCACAGTTCAAACGCAAAATATCCAGAGGCGGCAAACTTTGTAAAAGCAAAAGCTGATAACACTGATTATCTTTCTGACCACTGAAAATAAGATATTTTGACTGCAGTAAATGCATGCTGTGCTATCACAATGTCATCCACTCAAAGAAATAACATACAGTGGTGTTAGGGGGGATGGTCAAAAGCTAAATTAATGTCCTTTTCTATCTAAGTGGGCTTACGGGATCTGATTGCAACTTTTACGATGGAGGTGAAGGACGAGGCTGTGGTCTGAATATCTAAACAGGAAGCTAAAATCAAGGTGGCCGAGGCATTCGCTGTGGAACTTGGAGAACCGGTGGCAGAAACAATGGAACAGCTCACACTGCCTACTATCACTTGAGTCATTTTGTGACCGTGTCGACGCATGTTCAAAGTAGCAGAGCTCTTTCAAATCCTTTCCCTTCCACCTCCGGATTCACAGTCTTCGTCTCAACAAGGCCTGTGGACCATCTCTGCATACGCATCATCTCATGTTTCATAGCAACAAGTTGGAGCAGGACAACGAGGACGTTTTTTTTTTTTGTTTTTCCGCCAGCACCAAGTAGAGATGAACTAGATTGATTTTCCTCCGACGGATTCTGAAATCATTACTTAGAAATTTTCAAGTTACTTCCAGATAAGCAGTGTATTATCAGCACTCTGGTTCTGTATCAATTCGGATCGGTTTCACTTTCAGTTCTTTTGCTGTTTTATGCAGAAATGCTGCAACTCGTCCGGGTAAAAGCTTTCCTAGAGCAGGAAACTGTCTGTAAGCAAAGTGAAGGGTGAGAAAAGAGAGCGACAAACAGCTTGACAATGATGTGGCAATAAACACTGAGGAAAAGTCAATATTGCAATAGGCTAGATGTTTGCCTGCTTAAAAGTCCATTAGCACAACCACGTTCCAGGATTTTCCCCATACTTGAAAGGAAATCTACCTGCCGTTTCTAACATATCGAGCAATCCTGGATGTTGGCTCCAGCAATAAACAACAAGCATGTTTTCATTGAAACACAAAAAGGAGGACAGCTTTTCACTACTAAATAAACAAAAATGTATGTCTTTGTGATAGTGGATTTTTCTCATTCGTAAGCCTCAACAAAAAAAATCTCTTCCAGGGCATGCAGCCAAGCAAAATATTATGATCCCATTAACCATTTTGGCTTTGATCAGATGATGGCACTATGCTCCCATCATCTGACTCATTGGACCAGTGACATTTCCACTGCTGTGTCAGGAAGAACAGCTGATTGCCACCTTAGAATTGTTCCCCTAAATCGCACTGATGGACCAAACTGCTCGTTTTCACACACACAAACAGACAAAATAAATAACCTGGAAAGTATCTGCTTACAAGCAAGTCAAAACAGCACCTAGGAAAAAAAAGTATAATGGCTAACATTTAGGAAAAATGCAACCACAAAAGAATAACTTTTGGTGTGTTTTTCAAGGGTTTATTACACCAGATTTGACTACTATAACACTTGATCATTGCTCTACACCACAACAAAGCAGAAATTTGCAAATGTTCTGTCTGGAAAACACACAAGATAGAAACATAAGTGTTCCACAGTTCCTCCTCAATATTTGGTCTGTTCTTCAAAGTACAGATGGAGTTATATATGTTTTTTAAGTCTAAGAACTGCAACAGATAAAATAAAAATATATATATGTTCAGCAGGTTCTTTGATAGTGGTTTCAGATTTGACTCCAACAGAAAATAAAGTGTATGATGAGATCATCTCCATTTATATGTCAATATGTTCCCAATTTTTCATCTCAGACTTCATAAATGTACAACAGTGCATTAGAGAGCATGCTGCTGGTTGTAGACTGAAAATAAGTGGGGAAAAACAGACTGATTAGTAAAACAGTTTCGATTTCCCTGGATATTTCTTAGCATGAACTTGATCATGCAAACATATTTCTTTAAAGATGATCTAAAATCATAAAGTTGTAAGAACAGATTAACCTAAATATATGTTTTCTGTATACATTGACCAACTTTTTCCTCTAATTCATACACTAAACCCACTGACAAAGTCTCTCCTGGATCATTTTACTGAGTATTGAGGTCAATAATGCTGCACAGATTCGTCCAACAAGTTGACACGACAACACGAGAAAAAAAAAAACCCAAAAAAGAAACATCTTGAGTGTAGACAACCTAAATAGAGGAAAGTTAAACGACGTGACAGCGGGTGAGGAATTATATTTATGTCACTTTTTGAACGACTGTTCAGAGTTCCGTACAGAACGTTCCCTTAAAGCCTAAATTTAAGCAAGAATCCCCGCTTTGACACCCGCAGGCCCGGATTGCGGTTAGCACACGATGCTACTCAAACATTCTAATATGACTGAGCTAACCTGCTACAACACAGCCAACGTTTCAGCAATACACATCTACCAGCTTAATGCGAGTTAACCTGTTGGGCAATGACTAGAAATCGATCCAATAACGGTCGACATGAGTTACTACTGTTCTGTCAGACAACCCCCGGTATCTCAAGTTAACGGCATCAAAGCTATGCAACGCTGCTTAGCTAACGTCCCCTCTATTAGCCAACTTTGGGAATCACAGGCTACCTTTAACGCCTCGATGCTAAGTAGCAGGTTAGCATCAGCTGCTGAGCATCTGCTAACAATTTAGCCGGATTACTACCCGCAACTTGAGATAAAGTTGACATTCATTTAATAATTAAGACGACGGCAGAGCAACACATCACGACTCTCCTCACAGTGCGCACATACCTCGCTGCCATGGCTGGCTCTCAGACGGCGCTCATCTTCTTCATCATCTCCTCTCACCTTGTTGCTGTCATCCTCCTCGCTTCTAACAGTTCTGTTTTGCTGCCATTGGCGCTGTCGCAGTTAGCTCGGGGTTGCCAGATAACGCGAGGGAAACAAGTAAATGGCACCGGGCTGAAAATAGTGTCGCTAACTTTGCTTTCTTTCTCCACCTGAATTTAGACGGTCGCTCCTCTCGTAAGTTTGTGCGCTGATGGACAAACTTACCCCCTCGAAAATAAGAGCTGCGGCAAATTCAAAAAGTTCCTCTCACGCTTAAAATTTATGTAGATTCTAAAAGTAAATACTGAATTTAAAATGTATCTATACAAGATGCGGTTGAGGGGATCTACAGTCGTATGAAACCTGATTAGATAGGCAAAATAGCTCATTTTACAAACAGATTATGTAAATACTGCACATGCCACACAGGCCCCTCTGTCTTTATCCTTGTTTTATTCTGAAGTATAGTAACTCCCATTGTGATTTAAAGTCTGTCAAATGAGTCAAAGTGATGGATTGACCAGAAATTAGATTTCATCATCTAATTAGATGAAACAAATTTCATTTAATTAGTTTCCCAACTTGTTGCTCCACACTGCTGACCAACTGGCTGAAAAAAGGTAACACTTTCCCCTCTTTCAAGTGATAAATTCAACTTTCTGAGAGTATGGCACAAAGCTTTAGGTGTTTGAACATGAGACTATGAACTTCTCTTAACTGGTGGTGTGAATATGTGTGGTTAAAATGGTTCTCAGTCAAGGTACGCTTTCAACCACAGACTTGGTGAACTGATTGTTGAACTGAAAAAAAAAAAGAGGAAAAAACAAAAAGAGCTAAACCGTTGTCGTGTTTATTCTTATGTAAGGCAGTATTCTATTCAGACAAACTGTAACAGATTTTCAGACAGATAATGCAACTCGATAAAAATAAAAAGTTGGAGAACTCAAAATACAGCATTGACAATTTGTAACAACAATTCTGTCCACATTACAATCTACAAATAGTTGAAAATATAAATACAAATACACTGTTTCTGAAAGCGCTGTCAAAAACATCGTTTCACAAGAAAATGATACAAGGTGAAACCAGCTTTCTTTAAAACTATGATTTCAGATTCAAACAAAACACTACTTGTTAATTCAGCACACTTGAATTCAACGACTGAGTGCATGACTTTAGCTAGCGTTGTGAAGTTTATCCAAACAAAAGGTAGCAGGAAGAAAAAAGCATAAAATGATGGTTTATGCCATTTCCAGACCTGTAACAAGCACAATAAACATGTTTTCAACTTTATTTTTATTTAACTGCTTCTGGGGAGGCTCTTCAGTATCTCTTAGATAAACAATATTTAGCTTTTTCTCCATTTGCATGAGAAATGAGCTAAACAAATACAGTTGTTTTGCCTTGCAAAGCTTACTACATGTAAATGAAATGTGACAGCTAAAGTTCAAACCCTATTGCCATCGTTTACTAGCACCATCTGTATATTCCCTACACTTATTTATGGGAGATAGATTAGCCAACAGGCACTTTTCTTTTTCATTTTTTTTTAGTTCGACTCAATGTATTTTACATCTGACAAAATGTGTCTCTGTTTAAGAAAAATAAATTCAAGGCATTTGATAGTTCTCTTTCTGAACTGATGCATTGCTGTTCTTTTTTCCCTAGAACTAATCTGATCTGAGAATAAATCTATAGAGCTCAAAACAGACCTCACTACTGCAAAGAGTGACTGTAAACATGAACATGAGCAGACACTTAAAGCAAAAGCATTCATTGCTAAAAGGCAGCAGTGGAAAAACGAAGCCACTGCGCAATAAAACCCAGGCCAATGAGTGGCGATAATACAGAACAGAGTGTGAGATTTAGTGTTGAGACCTGAATGTCTACAACATTCCAGTTAAATTCAGTAGCTTAATAAGATGACAGTGTTGGCATTTTCACTGAAAATTACACAACCACCTCCTCAAACCCTTTCAGCCAGCATCTAAGAAAGTCGTGTGCAAACATACAAGGAGCAATGATTTTTTTTTTTTCTATTTATTCGGACTTCAGAGCATTTTATTTAATGCAGCAGGTCGTTATCCTTCTTATTGCACATGTCTGAATTGCTTTAAAATTTTATTTCACCTCCTGTCCATCACAGTGAGTCAAACTGTTCAAAACAATCAGCTGTGCAAGAAAAAAATGAGATACAAATGCTACTTTGGATAAACATAAAAGCCGGTCTGAGTCAGTCTGCCCCTTCGCCACGTCATATCAATAAGCTGCCAGTTTGTCCCATAGCCTTATTGTCCTTTTTTTTTTTTACTTTCTATCATACTTTATTTCTATTAACATTCGTTCTGATCTCTGTTTTGGCCAGTGAACACAAATTATCAGTGAACCATGTCCTTATGCAAAGATAGTCAGCAGAAACAGGATGCAGGTTTTTACAGAAAACTCTACAGAAATATTTGAGCATATAAGTGATAAAGTGTTCAGGTAAAGTGTGGTTAGAACATTATGACAGCTCTCTAAATAAGATGTTTTTCTTGCAGAAACTCAAAATATAATTACAAGAGTAATTTTGTAACAACTACCCTGTATTTAACTAGAGCATGTATTTAAGTTCACATAAGAAGAGTATAGAAATAAGGGACATTTCTGTACTTCATTAATAAGCAGGAACACTACCTTTAAGCAGAAATATTTGTTGTTTAAAAAAAGAGCCTACTAAGCACATTGTTTGGTTAAATTTAATTAAATAATTTGCTTTGGGTTACTTTTGTTTTAGACTGTTGGTACATTTTACAACAATAATGGCTGTAAAATAGGGAACTCATGAAAAATAGGAAAAAGTAAAGAAAATAAAGGAAAACAACACAAAACAGACTTAATAAGGACCTACTACTTGACTTATTAGAATTCTCCAATTAAACCAAATTAACCCTGCGGGTACATATTATTTTTTGGAGTCATATGAACCACAGAAAATGACTTCACATCACTATTGATAGTAGATACAAGGTCTCCCCTGATTGGTATGATGGTTTGCCCAAAACATTCCAGAGCAAACAGCTCAATTTTGTATCTAAATAAGTTCCAGACATCCAAAACCACAAAGATATGATTTGGCGAAGGGGTGAAATGACCAGCACCCTGTTAAAACACTCTATCGCACATTTATATGTGACTCACACTCAATTACAGGTGGCCTCAGAGTGATTATTGCAGGTCACAGGGGTCGCCCCATCCCCCTTTGCTTCACTAAAGATAACAGTTTTTTCCTTAACTGAGGGAGAGTTGAGGGGACTTCTAGCATGGGATGGAACCTCCCTACCTGCTAGGGCTCTGCCTTTACTGCCCTGACTGTGAGAGTGTAAATTAGCAGGACTCTGGCAGAAAACATCATCAGATTCCTCCTCCTTCATCCCAAAGGTGCTATGAGAAAGACAACAATCTGATCGCAAAGGAAGATGACACTGCCTACTGTAGAGTTCTGGATTCTGTGAAACTAAATCGCAACTTAGGCCGTCCGAGACAGAGCAAAAATACTGCGGTTGCTTGTGGGCTTGACTGAGACTCTGGACATTTTCAGCAATTTCATCTGCCACAGTTACTTCTGATTTCTTCTGCCATGAAAGGCTCGTAACATTTTTACAGTCTCTGACCTCTGAGGCAGACAGAACTATTTTCTTTCTATAATATGGTGAACAGTTTCTCTCAGAGTCCTGCTCTGAGGACACAGCAGGTCTGTTCTCTCTGTACGTTTCAGGCAACTCAAGGCTATCCGTATCCAGAGACCTGCTCCTCCTGTCCAGGGACAGTGGGTTCGATGTGGACTGGCTCGTTAGACCCAAATGCCGCGGAAGACTAGCAACAGCCCATGTGTTGCTGATCAGATTCTGTTCATACAGGTCCAACATCTGATAGTCGCATTCAGCAAATGCGTCTTTTTGTAGGTAGCTTTCTTCAAACTCCTGATAAGGCGATGAAACGTCCTCCTCCAGCTCCATCTGCTCGTCGTATTCCCCCTCGTTGCGAAGGTCTACAACATCAAATGTGACAATCGTTGGTAAGGCCTCCATGTTTGGAGTGAAGGTGGAGCTCCTTTCCAAGTCGTCCACCTCACTACCCAGCTTGCAGAGCAACTGCGTGTGTTTTGTGTAATCCACAAGTGCTTGTGAGAAACACACAGTCTGCCCATCCTCTATGTAGCTGTTGCATTCTTCAGACTGAGAATTGATATTTTTGTATGGTAACGCCACAGGCTTGTTTTCTTCAATATGCTCTTCTTTGGGTTCACAGAAGGTCTCAAAGTCTGGATCCGACACGCTTCCAAACGATAAACCACTGCATCTTTTCTCACGTTCTGCATTTATGGGTTTTGTTCTTTTGTCGGCAGAAGCAAGCACACTCTCTTTTTCATCGAAAATCTTGGCTTTGAGATTGTTCGTGTTGACTAATATTTGCGGTTTTAAATTCAAATTACAGATTTCGTTCACTCCAATATCCTGATTTTTACTGAATGAGTTTGGCATCTCAAGAAAATCATCTTTGTACAGATCAGCACTTATCTGTAAGTGACTCATTTTTGGGACAAAGGCAGGGTCTGTTGAGCTGACTGGCTCCGTTAAGTAGTCACCGTGTTTTGAACTGGGAAGTTGGGATTTGTTTTCATAATGAGGGCTGATGAGACTCTCATCGGGTGCAAAAAGTTCATAGAGGGCATCCCCACTGTAACTATCCCTGGGTAATCTGCTGGACCTTTTTTCTTGCCCTTCGTCCGGCCCTGGCGTGGTGGAATCATAATATCCCTCATCACTATTAGGACCTGACTCCTGATGCTCGCTTTGAGGGGTTAGAACATCAGCTATGGATGACGTGTCCATCGCTCCAGCCTGCTGCGTGCTGCTGCTGCTGTTCAGTGCATCTGCATTGTGCAAACTTGTCAACTCAGCGGTCATCTCTGTCTGGTCCGGATCACAGCTGTAGTAGACAATCTCTGATGTGTTGCTTCCCCAGAAATCCTGAAGACACATTCCATCCAAATCTTCTGGCGAGGCCATCTCTTCTCCACCGCCCTGGTAGGTGAGATAACAAGAGGCCCTCTTCCCTCCATTTCTGCTCCTCTCTCCAGACACTGTGCTCTCCGTGATGCTGTCATCCTCTTGATCTGCGATGATGTCCCCACAACCTGTGAGGGAATCAAAGCTCTTTAGCGATGAAACCTCTCCAAAAATTTGGTTCAGCTGATCCGACGAACCGGCAGGTGTTTCGGACGCCATCTGAAGTTTCAGACAAGGTTCGCTGGAACGTCTGCAACTGTTGTCGTAACCACCAGAAGGTCCTGCTTTTAAGTTAGCGTCCTTGTCTTTGTCATCAGACAGTTGAGGCTCAGACTTTGGGCATTCTTTCTCCATGCTGCTCTCCTTTGCTTTTGCATCTGCACGACTACATTCAAGACCGATGGAAATGTCACACAGATCCTCTACAAACTCAGGCACGTTGTGATCACATTCTAGGAACTCTGTGGCACTGCGGTTTGTGTTGCGTTGGACAACAGGCACCTCTTTCTTGCATTGAGGAGAAGACACAGCATTAGCTTCACTTGTATCATTATTTCTCTGGCTTCTGTGATGCCTAAAACTCTGAAAAAGACTCCTTAAGCCTTTTCTTTGTCGACCAAGGGTCAGTGACTTCTGGTCAGGGGTTGGGTGATTGCATTCCCCTTGACAGCCACTGTGGAGGTCTCCAGCTGCATCCCTGTGGCTGTGGTACTCAAAGTCTCCAGAAGAGACATACCCACTCCTGAGAGCGTTGTCATCGCTGACCTTACAAAGCCCATCGTGTGTTCTGCTTTTGCCAATTCCTTTCTTAGAGGACCACTTGTTCTGATTTTTGTTCCTCCCTCCAAAGAAACTCGGTAGGATACATATACTTTTACGAACACTGAAAAATGTCAAGGCAGTCCTCTTGAATTTTCCCACTTTCTGAGACTTTGCAGTTTCGTGGATTGGATCTGACGGGAGCTCTTCTGTGACACCGTCAGGCTCAGTTCGCGAAGGCTGATTGGCAGCAGGAGGTGAATCCTTGCTGTCACTTGGTAGCTCCTCCACCTTGTGAAAACTCATGGTTGTGTCCTTCAGAAAGGGGAGTGTTTGACAGAAGCCATAACAGGTTAAATATCAGCTGATTTCCTCCATCTGAGCCCTGTATGCAGAAAATCAGAACTAAAATCAGAGATCATGTTACACTAGAATTTAACTAAGAACACAGTAGGAAAATGTCAAGAACATGTTGTGGTATAGTCAAGTAAATGCGAAGGTTGGCCACCAGTGGTGCTGGTACATTATAGAACGTGGATACAATAATGAAGAAGGAACAATGCTTTCAGTATACACTAATATAAAACACATATAAAATATAAATATAAAACTGGTTTAATTTATTTTTCATTTGCTTCTTTTGACTTTTCATATCCCTGCGGCTAGCACCCTCTGCTATTCTGTCTTGCTCCTTCCACCACTGACCCCACCTATTACATATATACATATGCATTTTGTATGTAATGAATAAGCACAAATATACAGTTTCCCCATTAAAGTAAGTTTCATCCTGATGTTATTCTTGCTTAGAACTGATGAAGTATTAAACTTATTCTGTGAAATAATATCTATATTATTATAGTTATTATAACAATATAATATAATAACTATATTATATATAGTTACTATATACATTATAATTATTATATTATAACTATAGTATAATCTCATATAATACAAACATTATAGATATTATAATGTTTGCATTACTTTCTAACTGATTTTCCCCCCATAAAATAGAAATTTTAAAGTATCACTAAAGAAGAGAACTTTTCAAAACAAAAGACAATGAAGAGTGTAGAGGAAACGGTTTGGCCCTGTTCCTTACAAAGTTTGCAGTGAAGAGAAGTTCACTGATTGTTTTTTTAAGGGAGGGGATGCATTTCAAAAAATAGAATGGCTTATCTCAAGTTACAGAAAAGGGCATGTCTAAAATGACATAAATAGGCTTTTAGTGTGTCTGCAAGTCGGTGAGACATTCTCAATATGGAACAACTGGATGCTGGATGAACTGTTTTCATTTATTTTCAACTTTTTATAGTAGTTTATTAGTGGTTTGAATAATATCTGCCATATTTTTTGTGTTTTACCTTCTTAAATATCTGCACAAACAGATCATGTTTCATTTGTATTTCAAGTTTTGAGAAAAGCTAAAAAAATAAAACCTTTTAAAGTCAAAATTTGTACAATGTAATGTCCTTTTAATCACGCCTATTAGTGTGGCCAACAGGTATGACAAGATATAGACTTTCTCCAAATTGTATATGCTTTGGCCACTAATTTCTGTATGTAAATTAATAGAACATGCAAAAATTGCGACTGGGAAAATTAGAAAATTTCTAGACAGAATATATCCAAGCTGCATATAATTAAAATGAGGCTGAGGCATTTTCAGTGCTAGTACTGAAAATGCTAGGGGATATAAGGATGCCAAAAACGCTACTGTTCTGTAGAAAAGAAAATATAAAACTGAATAAGCATCTACCAAATTAATTTAAAACAAAGCCTTGTAAAAACTAGCTATTGCTTGTTTTCTTTTTTTCCCCCAATTATGTTTATCATTTCTAGACGGTTACCTAACTCCAAAGATCGGACATTAGTCACAAACAGTAGATCATCAAATGTATTATTCGGCAGTAAAGAAACGCCTGTAGTCCACCTATTTACACTACGTTGATTTATTATACGTCATATCTTAAGTACACTTTGAAATTGAAATTCATACGATTTTTGCTACAATATTTAAGTTTTACTGAAAAGCTAATATACTTTTAACTTCAATTAAAGTTTGTAAAATATAATGTACCTTTACAGCTACTATGATTAGGAGTATTGTGATCAGATAACGAAATAGGCACAATTGTAAGGTAGTGGTAAGTAAATAAAACTCTGTTTCTAGTTAAATAAATAAAATAAAATAAATAAATGCGCAACATATCCTACCTATATGCTTCCAATTTTGCACAACTGCACTATGGCACACTTGCTGTACATATATTTACATATACATATCTGCATTTTTTTATCTTTGCAAGGACTGCTCTTAAGTTGCTTTTTATATTAACAGCATTTCATATTTTTTACAATTTATAGCATTGTATATTTTATTTTTATTTTATCTACAACTACTACTCAGTGGTGGTTGTTATTGTGTCTTGTCTCTATGCTGTAACTGCGAAGTAATTTCCCTGCTGGGATGAATAAAGTAATTCTATTCTATACTATAAAAGCGACCGAATAAAGCCGCGTAAATGCGATATTTTTCGCGGTCCCCTTTATTAAGAATCTGGGGGTTTAGCTGCAGCGTGAATACATGCAGCAGGTAATAAAGCAACAGGCGATATGTTCAAATGTAGCAGCGGAATTTGACCAAAGTCCTGCGTTAAAAAGGTGAGACGACGTTCACAATTTTTTGTAAACGGAACAAAGAACCACAGTCAGCTATAAAAGGCAGCAAAACAAAAGCACAACGCTAACAGCCCTACAGTGAAGTAAGCAAACTTACCGTATAATCATCGAGTGCGGTCACACGGGTCAGGTAATGGTTTTAGGTGTCGGGTTTGTGTTTCAGTGTCTCGTTTCTGTGAAGGCTAACTTGGCTTTAACTTCTGTACACCGCCTGGTCTGAGGGTTAGCCAGGCCTCGTTGCAGCTTTACCAGCAAAAGGCTTCAGTTGGTCCAAGCTGCATTTAGCTAGCTGTAGTGCTTGCTAACAACGGTGAGGACACTCACCGCCCCCAATCCTGAGTGTCCCCTCTTCGGTTTCTGGCTGTGATGTGAGTCTGTAAACAGCTGCTGTTGCTAGCGGTTCCCGCTTAGCCTCTTTAACTCTGCCAAACCTGAATTGAGGGCAAAATGCAGATCAGCCGAAACCGCGAATCGACACCGGGGTCTGACTCAGCTAAGCACGTTAAATTCTCCTGCTGGGTCAAATTAAACACACACAAAGTGAAATCCTGCATGGTGACTTCCTCCCGACTTCAGTGATTTATTTTTTTCTTCTCCAAAATCTCCTTTCCTGGCTCTCCATTACACAGCGCATGTCAATGACGCAACATGCTTGTAACCATGGGAACGCACAGTGCTATAAAAATAAAAAGCATTATGAGGCAAGATGATCCTTAAAAATATAAATAAATAAAAAATATATAACGATGACACCCCTTTTCTTTTTTAAACTACAAAAGTTGTTTGTTACCTGTACAAATATATATATACATACATATATATATATATATATATATACATATATATATATATATATATATATATATATATATTTCAAAATGAAAACATCTTGAAATGTTTTCATTTCAAGAAAATGAAAACAACAACAATAATAATAATAATAGTAATAATACAGACCTTTGGGCACTTAAATAACTTAAAAACAACATTATATGTAGGAGAAAACATAAGATACAGAAACCCTTCAGCTGTGAGTTTGACAATGAGGAACAGCAAAACAAAAACAAGTCTATGATTTTAACTAAAATGTGCAGATTCATTTTATATATATATATATATATATATATATATATATATATATATGTTTTTCATTTGAGTATGTGCTGTGCAGATGATTAGCTTGAAAATGCCAGTCAGGAAAGAAATCTTTGTTCTGTTGTTTGACTTTGCATAACTAAGGTTACCAACAAACAAACAAAAAAACATTAGAAAATTATAATGTGAACTTTACAGATTGGCGATGGGCTGAAACTGTTACCAAAAATGGTCAGCCAAAGAGTTACATGAAAGCCTCCTGAGACTCAAGTGGCTCCACAGAAAGCTCATCATGAGTCCAAGCCCACTCTCTGAGCAAAACCCCTTATGATTCCCACAATATATTTTGACTGGGAATTATGCTGCAGGAGTACCTGGAAAAGTTTCAAGAAGGTTCATGTCATTTATAGAACACAAACACTTAGACCTCTATATAAACTTAGACCTTTATATTACACTTATACATATATTTACAGCCTTTTTTTATTTTGACAAAACTGAATGAATCTTAGGCTACAATGAGCTGAAAAATCACAGTGAGCATTGCATGATCAAGTACAATTTACATTTCTGTCCTGCAGAGTGCAACTGCTCGCTTCCTCTCGAAAAAACAAGCATCTCATGGCTTTTGTGTGACTTATTTCAGTGCTGTTTTTAAAAGTGCTTTTCCATTAATTCTTTACGTGAATGTCTTACTGTTTTTTTTTTTCAATATTGTTCTTGAACTCATGTTCATGTTAATGACTGCGTCCTCAAACATGTTGTGTTCAGGTTTTCGACTGCCTGACGTCCTTCCACTCCATTTTTGTGTTCTGTAGGGCCTGAGTCTTCTTCTCGTCCACCTGCACGTAGTCCACTTTGTACCCGTCAGCGAGAAGTGGCTTCTGCTGGACGTAACAAAGGAGAGAGAGGGAGATGGTAAAGAGATGTGGTGAGATTCTTTTTTGCTACATTAACACTGATCGGTGCTTGTGTTAATTTTCTTCAAGTAGCATTAGGGTGTTCACGAAGTGGGATTGTCATTATGAGCCCCCAGTTAGCAGCGCTTTGTTTGGAGATTGACACAGTTGTAATACAGACCATGTCACATGGATCCAAATACTAATTGTAGACTTAGGAAAATTCTCCTTTTTCAAATTGCAATAAAACATTGCTTCCAAGCCAAGTGCTTGTTGACAACAGGTTGGACATTAACTACTCAAAAGTACTCTACACAGCCCCCACTCATATGTCTCTCCCTCATGCAACAACATCAATTTGCTCCAGTAATCATACAGTGGGACACGCATTTATAATTCTAAGACGAACACATTAACAATGATAATAGCAATAAAAAACAAACAATTATGCAGCCATTAGTAAAATTAATTCCTGAAACTTAATTTGTCTGCCAAAACATACCTTTTGCACAGGGGAAGGGGATGCAGAGTTGAAATCCAGTGAAAGATAATCAAGGTTTGAGCTTCTCTTCCAGTGCTGAGCTGCCCCATCCAAGGGGAGACAGAGTGATTGTCTCAATTCCTGCCAGAAAAACGATGCAACATCAACCTCAATATTCTAGACTGAATTAACCATTAGAAAACACATATTTTATATTACTGATATGTATTGAACAAGAAATGCACCATGAAACTCAAATATCTATTTTTTTCCCCCTGGACAATAAACACATCACAGTAAATACTATCACACCAAAGTGTTGACAGTGTCACTGCGTAAAGAACTAGTCTCATTTTAATATCAGCAAGTTGCTTAAAATGAAGCAGAAGATGCAAAAAAAAAAAAAAAGAACCTCATTATAACCAAATTGTATTTTCTAAGGCATGCACGGGCATTCCTGACATTTATTCTGGCTACGACAGAGAGAGAACAAAACTTTCTGCAGACAATAGGAATAGGAAGGTGGAAACTATTTATGGGGAAGTTCCTTTTCATGTTCTGAATTTCTGTCGTGAGACATGCTTCATTTTGAAATGCTGGCAGCTTTTTATTAACCTGAGTTAGTGAATCCTGTTAGCTATGTGACAACCTAACGTGCTAAAGACAGTTTCAAATGTAAACTCAATTAGACATTTTTTTTCCCATTTGAAATTAGTACTAAAATCCTATTTTGCAACCACTGCTGTTTCACTCACATGGCGTGATATTCCCTCTCGCAATGATATTGATAAATCTAGAAAAAATGTTTGCAGTTTCATTCTTATAACTAAGATATAAAGAAGAATCTTGACTGGTAAAAAATACCTACAAAATCTTCCATGAAATACAGATTAGTTCATCTTCATATTAAATGGCTACAGGATAGGCCACATTTATTCATTATCAGAATAAGTAGCACATAGCAACCACATCTAAATCTAAAACACTTCTGTGTTGGGATTAAAACCGTATTTCAAAAAAGTTTAAGCAAATCTGCATACATCGAAGAACAAAGCAACAACTATAAACCTAGTTAGATTACAGAACAGACATCTAGGATTTCTTAGATATGTGATGCTTCAACTGATTTTTCCACTTACTAATGGAGCTATTGTTCATATTATTATTGCTTAAAATGAACTTTTTTTCTGAACAACATGCAGCCCAAGTAAACCCCCACAGCAAGCTTTCATGGTATGAATAAAATGCTAATAATTTCTTCTGAATATTAATCAATTCACTGAGTCATAGTGTTCACTTTATGCCTACATAAAGTGAACACTATGTATGCATAAACACTTTGATAGTGTTTTTAAAACATTATCAAATCCAGATTTTACCAGTGCAGAGCAGTTTGTCACTTCGTCCGTTGAACTGTCCCCATTTTCAAGCCTTCTGTCAAGAGGTAAGTGGGTCAGTGGAAAGCTGTGATTAAAAACAAAGAGAAACATAATCTAGATTAAATAAAAAATACCTAGCCACAGACAATATTTCATTCTATCCTATTATTTTTATTTATGTATTTTTTTTGTATTTTTAGTGCTTGTAAGGTGTAATTCCAGTCCATATTGTTTAGAGTAAATGTCTTTCAATTGTATGTGCCTTTGTCATATCTAAACAAAGTTTTGTAATAGATCTACAATCTGAATTTGTAGATGTGGAGAAGTGCTTTTGCTCTCACCATGAATCAGTCATTACTCTGCATAGCGGGATATGAGTGGGAAATTCAGTAATTGTCGAAAGGCCTCTCAGGTCTAGAGGTGGAGGTCGAACTGTGGATTCAGAAATTTCAAAGTTAGCTATTTGTCAGCTTAACACAGTTGAAAAGTATTCAAATCCTTTGACCGTTTTCATATTTTGATTGTTTTTTTTTTTTTCTTTCAACCAAAAACCTCAATAGACCAACACAAAGTGGTTCATATTTGTGAAGTGGAAGAAAAATTATATAGAGCTGTCAAAATAGTTTTGAAATGAAAATCTAATACCTGTGGTGTGTGTACAACCAGATATAGTTGTATACCTAAAATAAAATCTAGTGCAACCAGTTACTGCCAGAAGTACCCTAATTAGTGTGTAATTTAAGCTCAGTATAAATCCAGCTGCTATGAAGGCTTTAGAGGCTTCATGACAAGATGAGGCAAAGCTTGTTCTGCTGGAGTTATCGCTGCACAATGGCTGTTGGAAACGGGAAATGTTTTGCTTTCAGCTGCACTACAAACCATGTGTCCATGCATTTTCTCCAATTCACAAAAAACAGAGCTAGTCCTGTGTCTCACATTACTTTATGTGCACATGTACTCTAAGAATTGTAGTAAACTGAAGGTGATATACTACATTGAGAAGATGCAGCATTTGTGAAAAAATGTCAGGCATTCAGACATTACCGACATCGTCTAAATATTTTTTTTTTTTACATCTTGAGAGAGGTGCTTTTTCTGTAGTCTCGCAAATATATATCTTAAAACGGTCTTCATGCTGAATTATTGTGCTGATATGAGCTGCTCGATTTCACATTTTGGCACACTGCCCCGAAGCGAAGCAGAATCCTCAGAGTTTGAATTAATAAAAATATAAATGTGCATCAGATTCACATCATTTAATAATTCAGTGGTTGTAGCTTGACGGTTGTTCAGGAGGCTCCACTTCTGCTTCTGGGTCAAAGATGTATGTTTGTACCACTGTGGATTTGTTTGCAGTCATTTTGTCTGAGGTGCTAATGTAAACACTGAGTTGGGAGAAGCTTATTTGCTTAATAGTGATGTAGCCCTAAAACAGAGCATTCCTTAATGAGCTCAAAACAGGCAAAACTGATCAGGTAAAATCTCAATATCTGAGAATAAATTTATGTAGTAAATGTAATAAACATTTTTGTTTAACCCACAGACTTATCCTAACTTGTTACCTTTAGATCTGCAAAACCATAATGACCCTCCAGCAAAAGTCAAACTAACCACATTTTTTTATGTCTAATTTTAAGCTTTATATCAAAGAAAAACATACATGATTCACAAATAGAGAATATATGCATTTCCTTTAACAGGACACTCCATGTTTACGAAAATTGAAGGAAAAAAAATCCCCTCATTCCCCAAAAAACAAATAAACAAAAAAAAAAAATCTGCAGTGGACATTTTCATGACTGCATAAAAACAATTCAAGCTACCAAAAATGTAGTTTTCATTGTTATTCCACTACATAATTATGTACTTCTTTGAGTTGGTGTGTCAAATAAAACCCTTATAAAATGCCTTGATGACAACATGTTCAAGGTGTATGAATACTTTTGAGAGATGCTGAATAATTCCCAGACGATGCTTGCCATGATAAAAATTAGACCTAAATTAGTTTTTTTCTTCTTTCTTTTTTTTTTTTTCACACTCGGACCTGAAATTCTTCTCACCTTTCCGTAAGCGAGGCTTGAGGTGTCGGTGAACTGGAGGTGGTGCAATTTCTCCAGGTTGGCACATTACTGGGCTGAGTGACGAGGCAGACTCAGCTTTGGAGTTTGTACTGAGGAAGCTGAAAGTCCTGGGGCTCATGGGGATGTAACTGTCACCTTCAGCAGATGGAAGAGACGGAGAAGGGGACGCCATGGGGACGTACGACTCAGACTGGTAGCTTTGAACTCGTACCGTATTTAAACAGGGCTGAAAAGAGACAAAGAGTCATTTGATCAGACAGGTGCATTAGTGTTTTTGTAATGCAGACGAAACAGTATGTACACATGCTTAAAGAGCTTTCAGATCTCCTAGTTTTGGTAATACCACTGTAGGACATTCTCCCCTTACCACATGCTTTGGAATTGGAGAAAAGTGCTTTTCAAAGTGGATATTTTTTAACAACTGTCTTGGGTGTATTTGTGCACAGTATCTGGCAGGAGAACATAAAGCAGCCTACTCTGAGCCTGCCCACGCTTGCTTTGTACGCCACAACAGCAGCAGTAGTTTTTATTGTCTTTTCTGTATGTTTATTTTACAAATAAACATTGTCTGAGAAGCATTCTTCATTTAGAGGAGACAGGAAACAGCTCCAGGAGAATTGCTGGCTTCACCCTCACTAATGCTCAGGATGCCCTTCCTTTTGTATGTTAATTTGACATTTGATGTTCAGGTTATTGCCACCTACTGGCACGGCATGGGTATGTTAATCTAGATGGAAATAGTTTAAATTAATAAAGATAAAGAAGATTTGGAGGGCTGCACTCTGGCCTTTGTATATAAATCTACAGGAAAAGTCCTGATCTTTTCACACAAATGAAGAGCATTTGTGTATAGTGAATAATTTCCACCCTAAATTTGGTCATATGTATAGGATCATGTTCCTGCTGAAAAACCCAACTACCCATTTTCAGTATTCTGAAAGATCCCACAGTTTTCTTAATTACTGTATTTCAAGTAACCCATGATTCCATGAACTGTAACAAGGTTCCAGGGCCTTCGGAAGAAAACAAGTCCACAGCACCACAGAGCCAAGCACCTAAGCATGAGCTGCTTTTCCACATTCATATTTTGTAGCATTTCAGTTATATTTCCAGTAGCTTTTAGTAAACTACACACATTTATATTTATCAAAGCAAGGCAAAAAAGAAACACTTTTACTGACATGACGGTCCCTAAAGTTAACCACCTGGCATTTAAAGACAGCTTCACATCTTAATGCAACTCTTTGCTGTAATTCTCTAACAGGCAACTTTATAATATTTTTTTATATTCCTCATTATTCTACTCACTAGTGCCCCAATAGATATGGAACCTCTTCCAACTTTGCTTATTACAGTAGCAGAAGTTTTAAACCTTTGAAGTATAGAAGAAGAGTTCATATTTTCTTGTATCCATTTTCTGATCGAAAGTATCTAAAGATCTACACACTGCCTTACGTAAATGCCATGTTATCTTGTCTCTTCAAAGAACTTGTTGTAGAAATGGGTCTCTGTCTCACATCATAAAGTAAACAACTAAGAAAATTCTTGAAGAATTTTTGATGCTGTCTGCTATTTGGTGTGTATCGGTATCTTTTGGAGGTAAGTAGGCCCAGGTCATGTCCGCTTTTAGTGGTGAAGAAGCCTGATTTTTATCTGGTTAATGCTAACGCCAGCAATAGCTAGCATTAGCTTGTTGCAATTGATAACGTACACAAACTAATATGCTTGAAAACAGGCCACAAATCTGCTCACAAATTCTCTGGCAAGAATTGAGACAATCTGCACCTGCTGCTTTTTTTTGTTTGTTTTTGTTGCAGTTGATGCAGTGATGGACTGCGGCTTTTAAAGCTCATCATCACATTTCAGGAAATGCTACATTTTGCTTCTTGTAATATATTAAACTACATTCTGCCATGCATTCTTCTTCCTTGAGTTAAGGTTAGCGCAGTTGTAGAAAAACATCCAATTGTAATATTAAACAATATTGTAAAGGTAATATTTGTTGCATATTTTCCCTACTCTAGTTCTTATTATACAGCATGATTTTCCACCCACTCTCTGTGACCTTAAGTGTTTCAACCATTAAAATCTATATCAGATGTATCCACCGAGGGTATGGGAAGTCTGTTGTTGCATAGTTTAAATGTAATAAAATACCAAGCAGTCCTTTGTGATTGTGAAGAGCACAGACAAAATATTGTTCGGCTCTACTTGAGTTTGACATGACTTTGACTTGATGATACTGAATTCTAAGAAGTTTTAGGATTTGTTTTCATTTACAAACAAAAAGGTCTGTTGTACTGTTGTAATGCATAAACTTTAAATGTGATCGGTGTTAGATTTTATTCCATTTAGACAAGGTTTAGTTAGCTGTTTCCTGCTGTTTCAACATTGTTGTGATTAAATTAACTAAGCAAAATTCCAACTAGCTGAAGCTTGTAGTTTTATGTGCAAATGTTTTCATCGTACTCCCAATAACAACACATCTTCTTACCAAATTAACACTCTGTCTTCTGTTCCTCGTTAATCTGCTGTCGGTGTTGCCTGAAAATATGAGATAAGAAAAACTTCATCAGATTATAAAGCAATATACAACCGTAAAAGAACATTTTAGCAAGTTGCAGGTTTTATGGCTTTCTGCCCCAGGCAGCATGATCTATGGGGGCGTCGTGAGGCAAAATAGTGTCAAATTTGGAATCTGATTCAAAGATTAAGGTTTGGCGCATAAGCATTCAGTGCTATCTTGGCACTAGGACCACCTTATATTGATTGTCTGTATCATTTTACATCAGATTAATATTATTTCATGTACATTTTGGGGTAAGTTACCTAATAAAAGGGTAATATTGTTTCCCTCTTGACAAATGGGCTTCATTAGGGAACAAATGTGGCAGAAGAATGGAATCTGCCAACGGGACCGTTCAATCAAAAACCGCCATTAGTTGCAGCTATGTTTTTATTTCAGGCTGCACACATACAGTGAAATAAAATCCCTACCCATTGTGAAATGATCCAATCCGGACAATGAGGTTCTTCTGGAAAATACCGGCCCGCTGGCGGGGAAGTGCTGCGGACTGAACGTCTTTGGCCTATGAGCTCCTCCGTCACTCAGCAGTTCTGACAGGTGAGTTGGCTTGGGCGGTAGCGGGGGTGGCGTTTGGGTGTCACCTGCTGCCTCGAACACGGTGGGAGAGAAAGGTTTGTCGAACTGGAAGACGTTTGGGGAACAGTGATGGAGCGGCGAAGAGGAGGCAGACGGCAACACTGGGAAGCTGCACGGAGCGCTGAAGGGAGCGTTGGACATCCTCCCGTTGGAGTAAAGAGACGGGCTGCGGCTCATGTGAGAAATGGAGGACAAGGAAGACTCGGCGTGCACGTCCTTGGCTGCATCGTCTGACAACCTCTGCTCCAGAGAGATGTCAGAGTTCGTGAAGCTGTCTTGTCTACAGATGTAAAAAAAAAAAAAGAAAAAAAGATAGAGACGAAAACACTTGTTACACATCAACCAGTGGTGTAAAACTTTCTACTGATTCCACATACCTAGTGGTTACACTCCTTGTTTCACACTGTGAGAGGAGGAGATAATCTCGTGGATAGCTGGTGTCTGGTTGGCTCGCTAGAGACACTCGATCACTGTCCACTGATGGCTGAATGGAGGTGGGGGTAAGAGAAGATCCATCATCTGTGCTCTCTGATTCAAACCAAAGGAGAAACAAACACAAAGAACTGAGTTTACATGCAGCTGGAAATGGAAGTCACAGAAAAACATGTGGTGGCTGCTTCAGCTTGTGCTCCCCTCTAATGAAGCAGGTAAATTTAAAGGAGCGACACGGGGATGTTTTCACAGGGCCGGCGAAGGTCCGACGCACATGTCTCCCACTTCCCTCTTTTTTTATTTGGATATTCTGTCTCTCTTTGCTCAGTTTGGCTCTCGTTCAGAAATTTCTTTCATTCCATCTGACTCGAGGCCTTCGAGTCAAGGCCATCCCTGCAGAACCGTGTGTTACAACAACAACAAAAAGGAAAAGAAAAAAACCACAAAAGGTTTGTTCTCAGAAAACTACTTGCTACTCTCAGAGGTTTACGTTGTCTTGTGGTCATGTTAAATAAGAAAAAAGAAAAACATTTCAATTCCTTAGAAAAGATTGCAAAAGGGTTGTTGTTTTTTTTTTTTTTGTAGTTGCAACAACAACGTGACCTCGCTCTATCTCATCCAAGCAGATGTCACCGTTCCAACAGACCTCCTGAGGTTTTACAGAACATCTTCACTGAGCCTTTTTTTTTTGATGAAACAGCTAAGCTGTATCTGAACAGCTTATTGTACTGTTTAGTGAATTCATGACATCATTATTGACATACAGCACCTTGTGAAATCTATTTTTAGGAAAAAAGTAGCACACAGCAGATGATTCAGCATCAGTTAATTTGCATTTAAATTAAATAGAGTACGACCAAATAGCTAATATTTTATTTAATTTGATTAATAGATGATTTTATCTTGGTTTAAATACTTCTCTGATGGTCTAAATGTTTAAAGTAGAATCAGTTGAGAAAAACAGCATTCCAAGCTTGAAACATTGGAATGTTGTTTTATCAATTGAGCATCCCACAGATTTCTGCTTGGCCCATCAACAGAAACTGGAAAGAGTACAGCACAACTGCAAACCTAGCAAGATTTGGTCATCCAGTAAGGAGAGCATTAGCAAGATCCACAGCTCATCTGTGAAAATCTCATCAACATTCCTCAATGAAACATAGTGGTGGCAGCATAAAGAAGTAGGGAGGCTTTCTTTAGCCAAGATAGGACAACTGGCTCCAGTTAATAGGAAAATGGTTGGGAATTTTCATCTGTTGTCTCTGTTATTATTACCATTACTATTACCATCACGTTAAATTCCAATCAAATTAGGGCTGGACAACAAATTAATAATATATATCACAATAGACATATCAATAGGCAATATGTCAGATGGAATAGTCAATAATTTCACTGTACTCCGATCCAGAACTGCACAGCATTCTGGGAGATGTAGGCAGAGGAAAAGGCTTTAGATGCCCAACCTCTCATGTCCAGCTAAGAAAGGTGAGTGGCATCACTCAATAACAACAACAAGTAGTTACCTAACAACAACTTGTTGAGCGACTTGCGCAGCAGCAATTTCATGTTTTGCCACGGTGCCTCGTAGCTGCTTAAAATAAAAAAGCAACGCTGTGGAATAAAAACTGTGGATACAGCAGATGATTCAGCATCTGCTGTATCATCTGCAGATGATACAGCAGATATTGGCACGGTCATGCCAATATTTCAGCAGTATTTCAGATACTTAAAACAAAAGCTAATAATTATCGGTATGGACTGATACGAACCGCATACATTGTGATACATTTGTGAGCCATATCGTTAAGCCCTAAATCAAATGCACTGTAGTTTGTCAAAATGTAGATAGGTTGAAGGTTCTTTTAATTCAATTCAAAATACTTTAGTATCCCTAAAGAGAAATTAACCATTGTAACTCAAGTTATACAGGTTTCTTCAAAGAGTTTATGCAGATACTGATGGAAAAGAGATGCAGTTGAACTTAGCTGCCTGGAAATGACTCAAAAAAACGGTTGATTAGCTTGTAATGGCCCCCGGGTGGTTCTGCTATCTCCTCTGATAAAGCAGAGACACTATGCTGCACCACAAGCAGCATGTCAAAACGTTTTTTACTGCATGGAAACATCCTTACATGCACATGAGTCGGTGTGCCGACAGAATGTTAAGATGCAATTTGTCGCCAAGCAAGTACACAGTGCATATTCTGTAGTTTGGGTCACAGGCAGAATTGTCTGGAAATATTTTACATATCGATGTGTTAGGAGTTTTAAGTAGAGCAAAGTTTATTCGTCTGGGTTTTTTTTGCTGCTGTGGGGAGGCGTTAGATGGCTCTGGTGGTGGTAACCATGGCTTGATAAAAGTGCGATTGTGGAGCTTGTTTGAGAGCTTAGATACAGAGAAATTAATCAGCTGGTTTTGCAGATCAGAAAAGGCGTGATCTTTTGGTGTGAGCTTGAAGTGTGAAAACATTCTGGACTGCAACCAATTTGAGGCTTCACATCATTTCCTCTACGGAGTCATCATCAGTGTTGGTTTGAAGGTTTGGTGCCCTAGGCAGGAAAGTGGTTTTGTGACCACAAAATGTCAATGTAGCACAGTAAGAAAGGTTAAATTATATCAATAAATATGTTTTGTTTTGAAACTTTAATCTTTGTAAGATAGCTTGTATTAAAGGATGCTGTTATTCGCAACGGGAAATTTAAGATAGATAGATAGATAGACCCAGGTAAGATGGACAGTGAAAAACAGACTTTTTTTCTATTTAAATGAAAAAATTATGAAAAAAATCTAAGCAGAGGGTCACATTTTGATTACACTTAAAAAGACAACAGCCAAATAAAATTTACTTATAGAAAACATTTCATATGACGGTCGTAGACTCAATGTGGAAGGACATGTAAGAATGAAATAAAAACGATGAAACGCTAAACACACCAATTCGATCAAATTACAAGTAAGAACATAGAGATTTAAAACAGCACAGAGAAAGAAGATCCCATTAAATATGGAAATGAAAGATGTAAAAATAGGCTAATGACCGGGAGGATAACATTTTATGAAGCCGAATACATAAACCGAAGTAAAAGCTTGAGAGAATAAGCATATTTTGAGTTTGCTTTTAAAGCTAGACAGTGTAGAAACTGATATGAATTCAAAGAACAAGAGCTGATACAATAAGAATATGTTTAAAGGTCCGTCAGGGAAATATTCTAGAAGCTTCTCGGCAACACGGGAAGGGGCCAGGCTGTTTAAAGCTTTAAAAACAATCAATAAAATGCAGATTGTGCATTGTGCACGATCCAACATTACAGCTCGGTTTTAACATGCTTACAGGGTTTGATAACAAACAGAGGATTCAAACAGGTTAAGTGAGATGTTTTAGATGATCAGAGCCTACAAGAAGAATTTCAGTTTTGTCCATATTCAAGGAGATTATTAACAGTTAAAAGTAAAATTTCTGGCTATTTGGGCATCGAGAAGATGCAAACTACAAATGGCATTGTCCCTGATATGGAGTAATGAGATATTTATGAGCTTTTTAAAAACAATGGTCAACTTACTGGTGTCATAACTTTCAAGAAAAAGAGCACAAATGTCTCCTGGATGGAGTTTCGTTTATTTCGAAAAGAGCTAATGAGGTATTCTATAAGTGCAGTCTGTCTGTCCCAGCTTTTTTTTTTGTCGAGCTGAATTTTATTAAAAATAAAGTTGGTGCAGAGGCGGAGCATCTGAGTAATCCCTGTTTTTAGATTGTGAAGTGGCAAACCTAGCAGAGGAGTGTGTGTATGGGGTTGTATAAACGTTAAAGTTGGTGCTTTACCAGATAAGCTATCGAAGGTCGCCGCACCTCTGTGAACAGGCGGCCTCACAGTTTCTCACTTATTCAGTTCAGAAGCAGTGCTTTCAAAAACTATTTATAACCTTTGAACTTTTTCACATTACAGTCACAAGCTTTACTGTACTTGACTACAATTTTAGAGAAGAGACCAAGAACAGAGTTGCGCATAATTGTGAAGTGGGAAAAAGACTCGTGGCTTGCAGGTTTTTCAACAAGAAAATTTAGAAACATTAGTTGTGGTTTTGGATTCGGCCCACTTTAGTCTGATACCCTAAAATGAAATTCAGAACAATTGAGACGTTACCTAATTAGTAAGTAAATACACTTATGCGTGATCAGCACCATGAAGACCAAAGCAGTGTTATATTAAGACATCTCATAGAGTTAATTAAGAAGGAAAAAACAATCAGAGAACCAATCCAGAGGCTCATGTCAACTCTGGTATTATCCATCCCCATTTTTGTATTATTTTCTTTATATTGTTAAGTTTTAAAAAAGTATTTTACTAAGTTCTTATTATTTTTGGCTGTTCAGCCTGCACTATGTGGCCAATTCTCCTTCAGCTACAATTGGGTACATTTACATGTATGTTAGTCAAACAAACACCAATGCACACTGTCCCATTTGAGTACATAACAGGGACAGAAGGTGATGGCAGCATCATGCTGATGCTGTGAGGATGGATTTTGTCACCAGGAAAAAAATGTACAAAAAAAATGTACATGGAGCTAAATCTTGGCCAAACTGGATAAAATCCCAATTGAGTCTGACTGAGTATTTAATGCTTCCAATCTTACTGAGCTTAACCTATTTTGTAAAGAAGAATGGAAGATGATGTGGTGCTAGTGACATCAAGACATGCACTGGCTGAGGGTTTGGAATCAACTGGGAGAAAGCTGGGTAGAGATTACCCTCTCAGTATATGGTGTGTCACTATCGTTGAACAATGCAGGAGCACACCACACTTTTCAGATCTTTTATGCAAAACTCTCCCTTTGAGACCATGTGTCTTTTTCTGATGATTTAACAATGCCTGTGCTACCTAGTGCTGTCACTAAAACATCCACGTAAAACTCATTCTGGTTTGTGGTTTTAATGTGACATACTTAGAGGTTACATGGTAGGGATAATGTTGCAAGGTACTTCATACTTATAACCAGTATTCTGCAACTTATTGTCGGAAATCTTACTCAGTCTTTGTTCTTTCACCAAAAGCAGAAAAAGGAACAAGACAAACAGTTCTGACCTCATAATGTTTACCTCTAAGTTTGCCACTTCCTGAGTGGGAACAGTGACGCCACTTATTTTGGTGTCAACATAGTTGTTCCCATGGCAGGACGCGTGTGTATTTCAATGAGACAGGTGTATTTCTGAGCTAACTCTTATTTTAAAGCAGAACTTAAACAAAAACTACACTGTAAAAAAAAAAAAAAAATCATCTCTAATTTACGGTAAAATATCGGCAGCTGTGGTTGCTATAAATTTATCGTATAAATACGGTAAAATATATTTTACCGTAATATAATAATAATAAAAAAAAGATTTCTGTATTTACCTGCCTCCTCCAGGTTCCCGAAACGACAAATCTGACTGATGTTGCTGATCCAGCCGTTCATCTCCTCCTCCGTGTTGGCCACCAGGTAAAAAACGCGGGAAGACGTTTTCACCACGAAGAGGTGCTTCCCGTGAAAGTCCCGCTTTATCCGCAGCTGGTTGTTGAGCATCTCCACCTCACATTCCTTCAGGTCGATGGTTCGGATCGGCTTCTTGGAGTTCTTGCTCTGGTAGTATTCCAGCACATCTGGGTTGCCACACATTCTCCCCGACCGGAGCACGAACCAGCGCTTCCGCCACGCCTGCATGTAGAAGGGAAAGGAAATTTTATATTTCGATTTTTTTTTTATTGGTTGATTTACGATTTCATTTTAGAGGTAATTTGCAGGTGCAATGTATACAACTTCTTTTCATTGTATCTACGTGACTCTTTGGGATGTCGTAAAATGTCGTAAAACTCTTGATTTTCAGTTTTAGAAACAGTTTTAGAAGTTTAGAAACTCTTAAATACATTTGTACACATTTTTATGTATTGCTTCTTTCATCAATATAAAAAAACCCCCAAACATTTTAACGTGGTTACTAGCTCTATTTGAAACATCCAGTGTTTATTATGCAATAAGCAACCATTTTTACCTCAATAGGCTCTGATTGGTGATTAGCACCAAACAGAGCTAACCACCAAAACAGATTATCTCTGGTCAAATCAGATTTTCTTTCCTATTCTTTAAATGCATTAAAACTAGGAATTCCTACCATAATCAGGCTACAAATGCATCAACCAACAGCATGCACTATGATGCACCTAATTTGAGTTTTTGAACCTCAAGTACATGTTTGAGACAACTGGTTTCATGCACCAGTGGGTACAGCTTTGCAGTTCCTTCCTTTTCTGTTTAGTCAAAGCTCTTCTTTCTATCAAAGAACATTTAACCATTAGTCCTTAAAAAAAGCAAACGCAAACCATTTCAGTTATTAGATTATTTTTCATAATTCATCAATTTGAGTCTTTGTGACCTTTAAAAGGCCTTACACGGCATTTTTCCTCATGTGATTCTTGGAGTTTGTTTCTGCAGTGGCTGCAGAGTTGTTCTTTTCCTCAGGTCATCGTTGCTGTTTTGTTCTTGTTGTGGATCAGAGAATCTGATCATAACCTCTGCTCCCAACAGCTAACTTTGCAGTTTTAATCTTTTTTTTGCTTTTGTTTTGGTCAGCAGCGGAACCTCAGCTCCAGTTTCCCAGAAGTGCTGAGAAGAGGAAGTTGACTGTATTTAGCAGAAACACAACGAAAGGGGTATTTATACATTTCTTGGTTTATGCTGAAAACTGAGTTCACTCTTTACTGAAAATTTATATATATGAAACCCCTGAAGCTATTTCACCCATTTCAGCTAAGAAGTAACGATTTCACATTACAATATAGAACAATTTAAATAATTAAATAGAAGAAAACTGTTAATAAATCATATTAGGTAAGCTAACATTTTTCTTTTCCTGGTTTTTGAAGGCATTGTTGTGGGGCAGTGATGTGATTCTATAGAATATGTATTTTGTTTTCTTCTTCTGCACAAGTCGGTCATGAATTCATGTGCTCACACCAGGAAATGGGTCGACCCACAGCACATTTGGTGCTAATAACACTGCCGGCTTTCAGAGGAAACCATAACTACAGATGGCAGTTTGATCCAGCGGGTGTTCAACATATGCAAAGTTCTGAGCCCGGGTGAAAACAAGTTGTTGTTTTTTTATACCGAGGTCAATCTCCATATATCAGATGCAAAGGCAATCTATATATATTTACAGAGAAATAGAGAAGATATCTGTTGATATATTTGAAACACGTGAAAAGAAAACAAGGCAAAATAAAACAAAAGTTTTTGAGGTATAAACATGCTTGCTTACAAAGTTTTTCCATGCATCTTTGCTTCATCCTTTTTGGATGAAGTTAGCATTTCTGCCATCATGTGACCAAAGTAAACTTTGGTCAGTTTCTAACGTCTTGCCACAAACTGAGTCATTCTTATCTGGGTCATTTATACATTTGCAGAAATGACTCACTTTTTGCAGCAGGTCAAATCTGTCCTGTTCGCAACCCGACAGGTATAAACAAAGCAGTGTTTTGCATCTTAGTGCGCAATTACAATCCCTTTCCAAAGCATCCTTAAACTCTTTAGCTTTGTGTCAAAGAGCAATATCAAACTTTCATGCAATAGTCTCAACATAAAGAAGCATTTAACTGCGAAGTTGCATTTGAGAGAAAAATGTTAGACCTATTTCTAAGGAGTGTGGCTGCATTAGAATTCAGTCCCCTTACATTTCACTTCAGTAATTGTCTTTAGAAATCACATAGCACTACAAAAAAGTCACAAAGTTGTAAAGAAATTTGAAGTATATTTCCGTTACAACGTAGCTTGAAAAAATAAGAGAGAAATTGTCATTTACCTAAACATAGAAAACAAGCTAGTCGAGCTATTCGGAAAAGCAGCCTAAGGGCCTGTGGTAACTCTGGAGGCGCTGCAGAGCTTCACAGCTCAGGTAGGAGAATGTGTCAAAAATATTAGTTATCTGCTGTAAATCTTGCCATTATGGAAGAAAGAGATAAATAAGCATTAATTAAAGAAAAAAGTTCCAGTTTACAACAACACAGGTGAACATATGAGAGAATGTGCTCCAGTCAGACGGGTCCAAAGTTGAACTTTTTGACCTAATGCTGCACAGCATCATGACACCACCACGTTGTGGAGAGTCTTTGCTTTAGCAAAGTCGAATAATGCTGGTAAGAGTTGATGGGAAAATAGCTGGAGCTAAATTCAGGGCATTCTGGAAGAAAACCTGAGGCTGCAGAAGGTTTTGACTGTGATGGAGATTCGACTTCCCGCAGGACTACAGGTAAATCGGAGCATATTTATGTGTTAGAACAGCCTTGTCGGGCGTGCTGTGGTGACGTAGTGGTTAGCGTGACCCATATTTGGAGGCCTTCAGTCCTCGACGCAGCCGTCGCGGGTTCGACTCCCGGACCCAACGATATTTGCCTCATGTCTTCCCCCCTCTCCTCCCCCCATTTCCTGTCAGCCTACTATCATATAAGGGACACTAGAGCCCTCAAACGTCCCCCTGGAGGGGTACAAAAATAAAAAAAGAACAGCCTTGTCAAAGTCCAGAACTAAACTTAAACCAAAGTTAACTTATTTTGTGAAAAAAACATGGGTAAGAATTATTATCTCTTGCATACTCCAGAGAAACATGCAGGTGTAATTGCATTGAATGGGGCCTAAATACTCCACACTTTTCAGATTTTTATTTGTATCATGTATCATTTTCGTGACACTATATTATTATGCTCTATGTTTTGGTCTATGACATAAAACCCCCAAAGTACATAAAGTTTATGATTGTAAAGTGACAAATGCAAGGGAAAAAAAGACCCTATTCCTTATTTTGTTTCTTCAGGTGAAATTGAGCAAAGAGTAAAGTCTTGTGCACAAACGCAGCCTCATTTTGCATAAACAGTTCTGCAGCAGGGAGCACAACGATTATTTTGAGCAAGATAATTGAAATTTCCATACTGCACTGTGCCAGTAGTTGACATTTGAATGAGGAAAACAGCATGGCTGTCTGTCGAACTAAATGAAACATAATCAGCAAGATTTGCATGAGTTTCTATTTCCAGCGCAAGCCCCTTACCCCCATCAGCACACGCACACACACACCCACAACTCCACCAAGGCTTTCCTTGAACCGCCGTTGTCAAAAGGGCCGTCCGCCTCCTCCACTCATGCAGAGGAAGTGCAAAAACAGCCATCATAAAACGGGACTATTTCTGCTTGTCGCTTCGGTGTCTGGGTGCTGCTGACATTACTTCCCATGTTTCACAATACACAGTCATCCCACAAACACACACACACACACACACACACAGCAGCCCAACATCATCACATGATCCCAACAACCTCAAAACAATGAAGGCTGTATGCTGTTCCACAGAGCATATACATGCAGGTACACTCTTAACTCCACAGGAGTTGCTTCCATGAGCATTTACACTTCTGTTGCTACAAACAGTGTGGGTAGATCAGTGAGGTGGCAGATGCTGAAACGAGGAAGACAACATGAAGAACACTGGAATTACAATAAGCATGTCCAAGTCGGCGTGTGTATGAGTGCGTGGGACCTAGACCAGCACACAGACACAAGGTGAAACAGCGCAGCCTCTCCTTCCCTTCCACGTCCCAACAGAGGACAAAGACAAGAATCTGTACTTACAAATCTCTTCAGCTTTCTCTCCGGGGGGGATTTAATGAGCCAGCCGGTGCACACCACATCCCCGGCACTCATCTTGACTGCAGAGTGTGTCGTTCTCAGGGCTGATCCACCGCCGCCTCTACCTCTGCTGCTGCTGCTGCTGCTGCTGCTGTGAAACTGAGAGCAATGTGAAGCATATCCTGTGTTCTGGTATTCAGCTCAGCCACTCCAAAAAGGAGGAAGTAAAGAAACTGATCATACTGACCGAGAGAGAGAGAGAGAGACGCAGTTAAAGAGGAGAGGGGGGAGGGTGTTGGTGGATGGCTGAGAGGGTGTTGATGGTGAGAAATATCCTGCAGATGCAAAAGGTTTGATAGATTTAAAGACTGGTAATGTGTGTTATGTGAGATGCTACATTGTATTTCAAAACAGTGCCTTGCAGAAGGATTCACACTCCCTGAACTTTATCACATTTTCTCACATTACAACCAACCCAAATAGAGCCTAATTTGTATTACCTTTTTTTTTAACAAATAAGATATGATTATAACAGTGTATGTGTGCATGTAAAGAATCTGTAAATTACAGAAGAGAAAATAGTTTAATTTGCCATTAAATTAGAGGACACAGCAAGCATCTGGTCAGATCAGACCAAAACTGAACTTTCTGGCCTACATGCGAAATGCTGCATGTTCTGGAAAAAACGTAACATCACCCTTATTATACCAATCCTACAGTGAAACAGGTGGTGGCAGCATCATGCTCTGGGGATGATTTTCTTCTCCTAGGTCAGAGGTTTACACTCCGATGGGAAAAAGTGTTAAAATGACAAATTACAATGCTCATCAGCCTGGACACCCTGTCCTCCATAGTGAAACATGGGAGTGGCAGCATCATGCCATGGGGGATACGTTTTGTTTCATTATTTGTAAAAAAAATATATAACTAAATAAACACACTTTTTTTCTTTCAATTATGCATCAGTTTATGTTAATCTAACACATCATATTCCAATAAAATATAATGACAAATGTGGAAAAGTACAAGGTGTGTGAATACTTTTTGCAAAGCACCGTAAAAATATCCCTTATTCACACTTCCAGTATGGTCTCTAAGCTAGTCACTGCCACACTTAATGCTGTAACCTGCTTCTCATATTAATACTTACATTACATATTAACAGGAAAGGGAGTGCAAGTTTCAAACATGTCTCACAGAAAACCAGGCTCATGGTTGTGGTTTTACAGCTGCTTTGTTGTTTTAACTCATTTTCTGCCAGTGCTTTAACCCCTTTTTAAACAAATCGCCATATTTTCTAAACTAACGTATCGCGTTCTTATGCAAAGGAGTGATAAGAGAGGTTGCAAAATCAACATGCCAGCACCTGTTTGAGGTTCTTTGGAAATGGTTTACATGAATCCTGGAGCCTTTGCATTTCCTATTGTTTTTTTTTTTTTTTCTTTCTCTGTAATATAAAATCTCATACCGGAGGCAGCCTCTCCACCTACCACGTCTGTTAGGATTCAGTAAAATAGGGCAAATTATTTTACAAGCTTGCTCATTTTTGCAAATGTCAGACAAGTTTACTATAAATACTGTTAATGTCAGAGTGAATCTACTGTATGATGAACTATCCTCCTATTATTGCTGTTTCATGTGTTAAATATTTGTTTCTGTGTTGGTGGATGAATCAATCAGTTTACTGATTAATAATGGGAGTGTTCTGACTCGTTGTTTTCCATAGACTTCTACAGCAAAAGGTTTTGGCATTGGCATTATAAAAATATCCTCCTTTTTATGCAGTTTGTCTTACGTTTTGGAGAAAGATCCGTCAAGATGTAGGCTAACATCGGAAATGATTGTTGTTCCTAAAGCCTTGATTTGTGTTTTTTGCACGTTCTTTTTTTCCCCCTATATCTTTTCTCCTGTTTCTTGTGGTATTTATTCTCCTTTTTTATTAAAGTGCTGCTGATTTAACTGTGTCCAATCGCCTCATAAAGCCACTGGCTGAAAAAAACAGGAGAACACCGTCTCAGCTCCTGATTGTCAACGCTGTAATGGAGCTCTAAGTATTTTTCACATTACTTACCTCATATCTTCTTGTGGCCTAGACTTGAATTGGATTTCGCTGTGAGTATTCTCCTGTGAAGTCATCAGAGTTTCAAACTTCTTAGACTTCTTTCATCAAACCGACCCGGACTGCTTACCTTCTTCTATCCCAACATATTGGTTCCGCTTATAATTCTCCTGGCTGTCTGCCTTTTTGTACCCGTAGCAATGCGCGCCTCCACATCAGTTTATCACCACAACTGCCATAAAATCCTCTGCTGCTTCCCAAGAAATAGTAATGATACAAAAAAAAAAAATACAAAAAATACAAATACACGCCTTTGAGCAGCACTAACCTCAATCTCTCCTTTCTTGTCCCCTGCAGTTACACTGTTCAAACAACTGGTTTTGTCAACACAATCACACAAAGACATGATTGATATTGAACATTTGCTTTGCTCTATGTCTAGATTTTAATTCTTCATTTGGGTTAAGTTACATTTTCAAATTAAGACACTTGCCGCCTTTTCCACTGATCTCCAGTTTGCACTTTATTCCCCCTCTTCAAAAGCCACCATGTATCTGACCGACAACATCAGCTTGAGTTGTTTCTTTAGCTTGCTTTCTTTCAGGTGGAGTTGCAACATTCATCACTGCTGCCATCTTTTGCTCTTATCTGCACCATTTGTGGCTTGTTGACCAATAACTGCTTGTCTGGGTTAGAACTAAATATGTTTCAAAGCACTTTGTGAAAACTTGCAGCAGGTTGGAATATCTGTTATGTGAATATGTTGATATTCATGTTAAGATTAGCCTCAGGTTGTTTTTCTAACTAGTAATTGTTTTCCATTTAGTGTTTTTTTTTTGACATTTTGGTGTTATATTGTATGATAAATAATGATAAATAATTAAACACACATTTTAAACTTAACTGCAGGACTATTGAACATATAATTATCCTGATAATAGGATCTCAAGCCTTCTACAAGGAAATCAAGAAACACAGAAACAATGCAACATAAATAATAACAGATTTGCCACTACGAATTCCATATTTTAACGTTGCTGAGTGAATACTTAGTTTTCTTTGAGAATTTTCCTCTGACCAGCTTTGCTGACCCTGCTAAAGAATTCCCATAGTATGATGCTGCCGCCACCACATTTAACAGTAGTGTTGATGGTGTGATTTTTTTTTCTTCTTTTGCAGTTTGGACCTGTCCTGTTTTATGAAAGAGCCAAAATCACACAGTGATGGACGTGCACAGATAAATCTCTATAATAGCCATTATGGAGGATGATCAGCAGCTGTGCTCATCTTAACTCCCTGCTGCCTGTACCATGTGCAGGACATGGTACAGGCAGCACAGTTGAACTTATTCATTCATGTAATCTATTTGCAATTTTACTAAAATCATCACATGTATAAATAATTGTTTACTCACTTATTTACAAGTGTATTTGTGGTGCTTTTGGTCTGCAATGTTCTGTGAACATATCATAAGAAAGATAACCTTCTCTTCCTCTTTGTACATATACACTATAAAAAATAGCGTATATGTACATATTTACAAAACATATATATTTACCAACTGTTGTTATTTATATTTAAAATGTCTTCACTGAGAGTAAAGTCGATCCGAAGTCACAGGCTTATTGAATAAAACTGATTCTGGCGTTACGTTGTGAGCTGTAGGGGGCAGCAGCGTCTTGAAACAATTTTATTTTCTCAAAAATCAAGAAGAAGTTAACCTGACCAAAGAGCCTTGAAAGAGAGAACTCTCAGTAGATGTCAGATGAAATAACCAACCTGAATGTTACATTAAGACGTAAATGTACTTTAAATTGTAGAAGTAATTGTGTTTCATTATTTTATATCTAAAATATTACGGTGATAGTGTATAGGTTCTTAAGTCTCGGGAATGTCTCATTGTCATTTTTTTAAATTGCAATGCCGTCTTTCTCTCCAGTCTGTTATCTTGTTTAGCTTCGGTTAGCAGTGGCTAATCTCCCTGTGTAAACAGTCTCTGCAATTACCCAGCACTCCTTTGAAACGTATGACCTGTCTCTGGCCTTGGCGTGCAGTGTGTGCGGCTGCTAGTCGTCTGTCGGTCTTCATTAATTGTAACTAGCTTTCTGCCCGACCTGTCGGTAGTGCAAGTGGGAGCTGTTGCAGCTGAGCCGAGCCACCATGCTGACATGTAGGGCTTTGTGGAAGAAGCTTGCACCTCTGGCCAGAGCCTCGTCTACTGTATGCCGACAGAACGTGAGGAGAGCGGGTAGGTGAACTTAATGGTTACCCTTGTTGTCTTCCGGTTAGCTGGCCTTTATCCAGATATGAATGATCTTGTAATAAATGTATGCTTTGATTCATTATTAAACCGCTCTGTGTGCAGGCTTGCTAGGTTTGTGTTTTTACCTAGCCCGACCTTTATGCTCTCTACGGAGCTAACTAGCCAATCAGCAAATGTTGACGCTGCCTTTTCAGATGCATTAGTAATGATTAATATAGTTGGTCATAGATAAATGTAGAGTATTTCTTGGGGCCGCGTGCAGCCTATCAATAATCATGGGTTTGATGTGTGTGCAGTGTTTCTCTGACAGGTGTTGCACCATTTTGTGAGACCACCCATCTGATTGTTGCCATGATCACATGCGCTGACTCTTATCTAAAGGATTATATTCTCGCCCCCCATTATGAGGCTGTGAAAGGATAAGCACAGGCACCAACTTGACCTTCAGCAGCGTGCAAGACTGTTCTAGCAGAGAAATACTCCATCAGAAGTGTGGGCTATTTTTAATTAGCCTAATTTTCCATCCATAGAGGTTTCTGCTTTCTCTCCATTTAAAGATATATCAAGACAATATTCATCTTTGCAAAGTGGATTGTTAATGGTCCATTTTATTTGTACACATCTATATTTGGATACTTTTCATATGCATAGTTTCCAAATGAAGTCATGATAAAACAAGGCCCATTGAAGAACGAGGTTATACTACTTAAAAGTATGTAACAGCTGACATTAATTTTAACTATGGGAACTAATTGACTTGTAAAGTGTCCTGATTTAAAATTTGTTGTGAATTAGCTCTGTGAGAAACTGAATAGAAAAGGAAATGCTTGTTGCTGTAGAATATATTTTTACCATTACAAACTGTGGCAGATGGCATTCTGCTGTGAAACATAAAGACATTCAGACCGCATTCAGTTTGGAATAAAACAATTAATACAACACTACTTATTTTAAGTTGGGAACTGGAATGGGCAAAAAAAAAAAAAAAGCTGTCTCTCAGCTGAATCTTACACGGGTCAGTAAGATTTCCAGCAGTAGCAGTAAATCTACAACACAGCTGCAAAGGAATAGAGGAAAGCTCCTTTAGGTGCTAAAGTTGAACTCAACCCCAAGTTACCTTGTGATCAGCCAGTGTATGAATGTGTGCATTTTTTTCTAGAGCTGTTGGGTGAATGTGGCTTAGTGTAAAATGGTTTGGGGGAAATCACTATAAGAACTCCTGAAAAGGGCTCACAACCATAAATCGTAAATAGCATGCACCTCATAATGTGACCAGTAGTAGAGAAGGATGAAGTTATCAGTAAGCAACAAGCTGTTGAATTATTGATACATAAGATTTTCCCACCCTCATGAATTTTAAGACTTATAAGAAAGCATTAATCAACACTAACTCTGGAGGAACTGCAGAGATCTTCTGTTCAGGTGGGAGGTTATTTCCACTTTTCAACAATAATTTGTGCAGTCAGATAAAGGCGTTGTTAGAAGAAAACCATAAGAAGTCCATTTTAAGAGCTTAACAGAAGCCAATGTATGTTCACAGGTGTCCAGCCTGTCAAAATTCCAATTGACTCTTTACATGAGGGTGTTTCTCTTTATAAATCATAACATTCATAAAATAATGGTCCAAGTCATTTTTGGAAAGAAAAAGGTGGTGATTATTTATTTATTTATTTTTTATTAATTTTTTCCCCCCCCAAAATTACTTTTGGCAAAAAAAAAAGGACTTTGGCCATTATTTTTTAGGAAGGTGACAATTTGAGATCAGTTGTGTAGATGAAGTTTTTTCCAATGATCTTTTTCAGGGTGGAACAATGCCAGAACGCCTCTGTGTGTGCCTGTGGCGCACATGTCCACAGGGCCGGTGGGTGGAGGCGGTGACAACCTGAAATACGCCCTCCTAGTTGGAGCAGCCTTTGTCGGTGGCTTAACATACGTGAGTAGGAATATTCCCAATATATTCCTGAATTTCTACAATGCATTTCAGTGCTATACAATACATTTTGTTTGTATGTAAGTTGAAATGTTATTATTTTGATTTTTTCCCCCCCCCCAGGCTGTAATTACTGTAAAAGGAGACCAGGAACGACATCGGGAGCGGATGGCAGCAATCGCCTCCAGAAAACAGAAATCAGCCTCACAGATCCATACAGAACCTCTAGGTGAGCTCAGTCGTTTTATTTTCCTTCAGAGAGAAATGTCTAGGATTGCATCTGTATTTAAAAATGCCTACTTTTGATTGTTTGTGTTTTCGCTGCTGAAGCCACCATGATAGAGTGTGAGTGCTTTGAGGCAGTGATGTCTATAGCTATGGTCAGAACTTTGAGCGGCCGTCATTTGAACGTTGTTTTGATTGGACAGTTTATTCATAGTTTGAACTGATTTGGTGTAAAAGCAGCTGACTCTGCAGTACTCAGTTCAGCTTCCTCTTTACTGCTATGTAAACCAGATTTTTATCAGGGAAAATGTATTTTCAGTAATAGTGGTATATTTAAGTTTACTAAATATATCTCTCCATACGCTCTCTCCTGAGCGTAAGGAGAGAATAATAAAATACACGATGTCTCTTGACATTATGTATGTCAAGAGACGATGTCCATTTTCAAGAGATATTGTGTATTTTATTATTCTCTCCCTACGCTCAGTCTAAGTCTACGGTGATTGGTGTTTATAAGTGTGTTTGTTTGTTTGTTGCTCAGCCCCCCTTGAGACAAAACTTGAAGCCGCCGCTGCGCCTGATGCTGAAGCAGCGGCCCCCAGTGAAACTGCAGAACCACCTCCAGGTCAGCTGCCTGCTTTTTTCTCTAGCCAAACATATACGTGTTTTGTTATGCCTCCTGTACAAACCGTAGCTTTGGTATGAAACCATTAGCATGCCATATTTGTATCCAGGATACAATCACCTGATTGTAGTCCGTAATCAGATTCTTCGAAAGTGCCTTCATGAACCGTGACGATATTTTGGCGTCGTGTGCATTTTTATTTAACTTTGTTTACAGTTTCACTGCAACCTTTGGAAACCAACTTACCAGTGCCACTTCTGTTTTTTTTCCCCTCTCTACTCTGTTTCAATACTTTTTGTTTTATTGACTAGTACATTTGTGAAGTTTAATCTGCCCTCATAGAAAATAACCATGATGGCCTAATTTGGTGTTTTAACTTATTTTTGGATTTTACGCTACATCTCCCAGTTGTTGAATGCTCCCACCATAAAGCATGGGTCGTCCCTTCTCCATTACTACCGAGTAGCTCAAATTCTTAGTCGATTTCATGTATTGCTTTCGCAGTAGATGAGCCACTGGCAGAAGCCTCAGCAGAAGAGGCAGCAGCTCCACTCACTGATGCTGGAGTTGAGGAGGGTAAGACTGAGAAGAAAAGCAAAATTTCTTGTGTAGTGACCGATAAATATTAGCCAGAAAACTGAAAGGAGCGTGGTTTCAGAATGACATGCTGCGGTCGGCGAGGGCGCTATGAAGGTTGTCCAGTTCTGTGTTTACAAAGTATAAAATGTATTTTTGATTTTGCAATTGATGATGAAAATAACACCTTAAGGATACCACACTATATTTTTTCTATTTTTCTGTTTACTCACTTAGAATATGGTAACATACAGCCGAGTGCTGCAAGTTGTAGGCCACGCCCCTTCGGTTCCCCAAATCAATGTTTTGAAAGCTCACACAGTGCGAGTTCTACGGGTCATTTAGAGTGATGGAAAGGGACTGAGGGATTGGTAATTGTAGTTTTCAGAACCGGCTACAAAACTGTGAATAGAAGCTAAGATCTACATCCAAAAACACGTTTTGAGTTCAGTTTAAGATTGGGTTGTAGCAACGAAACGCTCCAAAGCAGAACCAACCAAATTCCATGAAGAGTCTAACCCAGAATAACAATGTTTCATTTTTTGTTGCTATTTGAAAAGGTTCAAGCATCTTAATCATTCTTATTCTTGATCATTTTTTTCTTTTTCTTGTCTTGTAAATTTATAGTTTTTCAAAGTTTTATTCCATCACTATGCGGTTGTTATCTTAATAAGACCATGAACTGATTATTTCCTTTCTTATCTCTTTCTGACCAGCTGCAGATTCCAAGCCTTCATTGCCCTCACACGCCCCCTACCTCCTGATTGGTGGAGGTACAGCGTCTTTCGCAGCTGCCCGATCTATTCGAGCCAGAGACCCTGGTGCCAAGGTTAGTCAGGCTTCTTCTCATCTAACGTACATAGAAAATATTCAGTCTATATTTTTAGAGGCTATTTTTCCTAAGCTGTAATATATTTGTTGTTGTTGCTGCAGGTACTGATTATAACTGATGAGCCAGACCTTCCGTACATGAGGCCGCCTCTTTCTAAGGAGCTGTGGTTCTCTGACGACCCCAGTGTAACAGAAACTCTGCGTTTCAAACAGTGGAACGGGAAGGAAAGGAGGTGGGTTCCCAGTCTTTCCATGCAACCCTGAGTTATTTAAAAATGTTCTTTAAACTGTTGTTTTGAATTTTTGTTGAATTTCTCCATCTTTTCATTTTCAAACTTGTAGTTTGTTTACTTTGCTCTGAATTTAACTCTATCTGAATTTAGCACAGAGAAAACTTCAAGCGAATCAAAACCTGTCACTGCAAACTACACTAGAGCATCTAGTCTGTTTATTAGCTGGATGTGAAAAATATTAATAAAAAAATCTGTATTTTTGGTGAGCTTTATATTTTGGGTCACATGCCTTTAAGGCCCTGTCTGCAAATGATACATTTGAGCAGCTGGGCTGACATCCATGTATAAACTTGATGTAGATTTCAGCTGACAAATTTATAAGCTCAGAAAACATGATGGGGGAAAAGTGTGCTCATAATCAAATAAGAAGAAGAGTAAATAAAATGTGGTCACAAATTATATAATGACAATTTTCAACAACTGTACCTGACCTCGTATTGTATGGCTCTAGCATCTACGCTAGTCAAAGGGTTTCAGATAAAAGTTTTATATATTCACAAATTTAAATTAATACAATAAGGCACATATTTAAGCTCCCTCTGCAGATCAGAAATGGCTTTCTATAGTGTTCAGTTTACAATCCAGGAATGAGCAGCAGAGGGCGTCACAAGTCAGGCGTTATGTTGCAGGCAACCGCTGGACTGTCAGTCACAACAATGAGAGAAGGTCACCAGACTGGAGGGATTCCTTCGTAAATATTACTGGGTCCTGTTTGATGGAGGCTGCGCTTTTCTCCCTACTTACAAAACTGTTCAAGACCACAGCTTCCACATCGTGTTTTTTTTTTTCTTTTCATTTTTTTACTGCAAGTTCACTAAGTTAATGTTTAACATGTATGCAGTTTTCCGAGTTGTCTGGTTTAAGTTGTTACCAGCTTGTTGGCGAGAATACTCTCAAATACTTTAAACACAAGTTTGACCAATTAGTTTGAAAACAAATTATATATTTAGTTTGCTATTGAGCTGCCTCAGGCAGATTATCATTGAATATTTGCAGCACCAAGTACGTTATTATTAAGACAACAATGATCTTGAAAATGGTGCCTCATTGGTTTGGTGTTTGTCTCCCTCCCTGCAAGCCTCCTTTATGCCTAGTGACCTTCATTTATTGTTTACTGACTGTTGGATGCTTCAGCTGCTGGCTGGCCTAGATGTCCTCTGATTGTAAATCAAATCATTTCCTTGCCGATCAGCTGAAATGACCAAGGTGGATGATTCCTTCCAGGTGTTTGCCAGTTTTTAAAGGGCTATTGACATTTATTGTATCAGTCGCATTTCTTTTATATTTGAAAGCTATACATTTTCAACACTGCTGTGTTTATTTGACAGTATCTACTTCCAGCCGCCTTCGTTTTACATTGATACAGAAGAGCTGCGCAGTGCTGAAAATGGAGGAGTGGCTGTCCTCACTGGCAGGAAGGTTGGTTTATAGATTTAGTTAATAAATAAACACAACAGTGGTCTAGTTTAGTATGCTTTATATTGAAATACCAAATTTTATGTATTTTAGGTGGTTCATATGGATGTCAGAGGAAACAAAGTCAAACTTGATGATGACATGGAGATTTCATATGACAAGTGCCTAATTGCTACAGGTAAGTACTCATTCTGTGATATTACTGACCATAGTTAATAGAAATGTGAGAGAATCTAATTTAGACTTTTTTTTTCTTCAGGTGGGGTCCCAAGGAATCTTCAGGTAATCGAAAGAGCTGGAGAAGAAGTGATGAAGAGGACAACAGTTTTCCGCAAGGTCAGAGTTTCACCACTAGGTGGCGTCACATTTATTAGAAGTTAAATTTCTCAAAAGTAGAATGGCTCACAGTTACAGTATGTAGATGTGCAAAGTGGGTAGAGAGACACTCTGCAAAAGATTTCCATGAAATGTGGTTCTAAATATTATAAATATATTACTTGGTTCAAATTGTGTAAAAAATAAAAACCTTCTATTAAACACCTTTTGCTCTCCAGTAAAATAAAATAAATCCACAGAATAGTAGACAGTATTTTTAACTGCAGATGTATCTTTTGCTACAAATGATTGAGCGTACGCTAAAGGGTTGCTATGTTATTGCATTTTAGGCAATACAATTTTTATTTTCTTTTTCAAAAAAGTAATTGAATTATTTGCTTATTTGCATCTTTTACTGTATTTCTTATACTGTATAGAAAAAACTTAAGTGGTTAAATGAAAAATGTGCCAATATTTAAATGCAATTCATTTTTAGAATGATTGATTACAATAATTGATAGTTGCAGCCCAAAATACATATTTATTTTAATAGCAAAAAATAATGTAGCGTCAAAATGTACTCCATTAAACTTCAAGTAAATACAGACAGATTGTTGCTTTGAAGTATGTTGAGTTTTTCAGTCTTATTAAGATCCTAAAACGTCTGAAGTGAGATGTTTTACTTGCAGATTGACGACTTTAAATCCCTGGACAAAGTTTCAAGAAACACGCAGTCCATCACCATCATAGGAGGCGGATTCTTGGGCAGCGAGCTGGCCTGCGCGCTTGGCAGGAGATGTAAGACTTCTTGACAAGCTGTGAAAGTTTCAAGATGAATCAAGCTGATAGTCCTACATAACAGAACAAACCGTTTTGCTTGTGTGTCAATCATCTTCTTTCTGTTTTTCAGCAACAGAGTCCGGATTAGAGGTGATTCAGATGTTCCCAGAGAAGGGCAACATGGGCAAGGTTCTGCCTGAGTATCTGAGCAACTGGACAACAGAAAAAGTCAAGAAAGGTACAACTTGATTGACACGGGCGATATCGATAGGATTTCTCTTGATTTTCTCATTGTTTCTCTCTGTGTGTGTCTGGTTAGAGGGTGTAAAGGTCATCAGGGAAGCGGTGGTCAAATCCGTGTCCTACAAAGATGATAAACTAGAAATCAAACTCAAGGATGGAAGAGTGGTAGGCTCACATTTCAACCACATTTATCTTGGTCCAACGCACCAGATGGAATTATCAGGCACTAATTATGTTGATTTTTACCTTTCAGGTAAGAACGGATCACATTGTCGCAGCCGTCGGCTTGGAGCCCAACGTTGACCTCGCCAAGTCTGCCGGTCTAGAGGTGGACTCGGACTTTGGTGGCTATCGGGTCAACGCAGAGCTGCAGGCCAGGTCCAATATCTGGGTGGTAAGTAAAAATCCTGCTTCTGAATATAGATCATGTTTAGGATTTTTATTTGTGTTGCAAATGTTATGTTATGTGATCATAGTGCCCCCTTCTGGTCAGATAAGTTCTTGGTTCATGTTGTAGCAGAGAAAAGCAGCTCTGTCATGTGTTCCTCTGAAAGAATGAAATCTTTGGCTATAAATGTTGATAGAAGAAATGAGAAACAGGCATAAAGTTATTATATGAATGTGGCAAAAAAACAAATAAAATTCCTCCATTTCCAGTTCAAAAATCTTTGTTCTTTTTTAAATAATTTTTTGTCGTCAGATTATCTTTTGCTCTGTAGCTTTTTTGACCAGATTTGAATTCGACTAGATCCTTATGCACCACAATGTTGGATTAAAAAGAAAAATGAATTTGAGTGCTCCTCATCACCTGCAGTTTTTCTTAAATTTCAAGTTTTATTTTGAAAGAAATTTATTTCAGAAAAAGAAATTGCTTGATTTTGTTATTTACACAAATTATTTTCAGTTTGGTCCTTAAAATACCTAAATTTCCACGTAACTTTACATTTTGGTCCGTCTGTAATTTTTAAATATTAAATGATTTCTATTTTGATCAGTTACTCAGTACTTGAGTAAGCGTAATACTTTTCACTTTTACATTGAGTAAAAACATATTGAAGTATTGCTGCTCTTACTCGAGTACAATGTTTGGTTACTCCACTCACCTCTGATTATGAACTATCGTTATTGATCTGTAATGTGCAAAGTGCTCAGTCGTTTTTGTTTCCCATTAGGCTGGAGATGCGGCCTGTTTCTATGACATCAGGTTGGGTCGCAGGCGGGTGGAGCACCACGACCACGCCGTCGTCAGTGGGAGGCTTGCAGGAGAGAACATGACGGGAGCCAACAAACCTTATTGGCATCAGTCTATGTTTTGGTCAGTGGTGGGAAGTAACGATGTACAAATACTTTGTTACTGTACTTAAGTACAATTTTCCAGAATCTGTACTTTACTTAAGTAGATTTAATAATTTTTAATAACTTTGGAGTAAACTTGAAAACTCTTAGTTTCTCCCTTTGAGGTGGATGTGAAACAGTTTTCTCTGAGGTGAGCCTTTCGTCCCTTTCCACAGGAGCGACCTGGGACCCGATGTCGGCTATGAGGCTATTGGGATTGTTGACAGCAGCCTGCCGACTGTAGGAGTGTTTGCCAAAGCCACTGCCAAGGACACACCCAAAGCTGCTACTGAGGAGTCAGGTAGGCGTGCTCAGTGTTTTAATATATTTAATGATCCCATATTTTGTTTTTGTCTTGCTGGTGTGTTGCATTGGGTTTGTGTGAAATGCCTGCACATTTGCAGCATAGGAAATTGCATATTTAATGAGAGAAGCTGCAGTAAATACATGTATGAAGAGATAGTATATAGAAATATTTACATTTACTGAGACACACAAATCATGTAGATGATCAGAATATAAGAAGCAAACAAAAATTGCAATTTTGTTTAAGACCTATTGTCTTAGAATAACAGAGAAAAGAATTATTCTGTGTCTCAAATCGGGGGAATTCAAGAGAGGTGGGCATTTATTTTATCGTTTATCATTTGTCGTGAAATTTTTCTTTATAAGAATTTTGATTTATCGTTGTCACAATACATTTCAGTTACTGATTGGAAAATTAAAGATAAGATAAGATAAATCTTTATTGTCATTGTCACAAGAACAACGAAATTCAAAAGGTGCCATCAGTCAGTGCACATGCCCAAAAACAAAAAATAACTGTAAAAACATTGTTAGTTGTTAGTTGCCATTTTATAGCACAATGTGGCTGGAAAAAACATAATGCTGCCCCTTTGAAAAAAACACAAATAAAGTGGAAAAATAATCACTATATTGATTCTAATTGAATAAAATCTAAAATCTGACTCTGATAAAAATAAATAAAAACGGTCAGGTTGAAGCTTCCTCTATGATCATGCTCCAGGTACCGGGATCCGCTCAGAAAGCGAAACGGAGGAAACGGCTACCAGCGCGGTGGCCCCGGCGGCGCCGGCTCCTGTCGTTGAGCACAGGGACGAATACGGGAAAGGAGTCATCTTCTACCTGAGAGAGAAGGTGGTGGTGGGGATCATCCTGTGGAACGTGTTTAACAGAATGCCCATCGCAAGAAAGGTACCGCTCGTGGTTTATGGAAGAATTCAATTACGTGATGCGTTTACTGAAAGCTGTTTGTGTGGGAAAATTGTAGATCATAAAGGACGGAGAGGAGCATGCGGATCTGAACGAGGTGGCCAAGCTGTTCAACATCCATGAGGACTGAGCCGCCGGACAGTCGCACTCAGGAGAGAGAGAGTTTTTCTACATACGAATATCGAACTGTGGCAGTGATCGCCTCCTTCATTAAGACACAACCACTCATGGCTACCAAATTATCACTGCAAAAAACACAAAATCTTAAGGTTTTTTATGTATAATTCCTATTGCAGATATCTTGGTACACATAACATGAGACTAAACTAACTTACAAGCAGCATACAGGAGTTTTTTTTTTTTTTTTAATAAAAATGTCTTATTATTGATGATAAAAGTATTAGTTCCATTATTATTTCACTTGTTACACTGGGAAAGTCTTGTTACAAGTAAAATAATCTGCTGGTGGAACTAGCACTTTTTTATCAATATTAGTGACTTTTTTTTAAAATTTAAAACAAGCTCTTATATCTTGCAGAAAAGTTACTTGTGAGTTAATTTAGTCTTATTTGAAGTGTAAGATATTTACACTAGAAAATAGATCAGAAAAACTTGGTAGGATTTTGTATTTTGCAGTGCGAGGATCAATGTATATTAAACTGTGGATATTTTCATATTTGGGATTTGTATCTGCTGTCTTAATTATGTTTGTTTTGATTTTTTGGGTTATTGCCACATGACAACTCTTTGTCTTGTTTTCCTTCCACCATTATTTGTGATCGGCCCCTCCCCTCTGCTTCCTCCCATCATTCACAAAGCTGAACTGTCCTCCTTCTGTGTGATCGGTGCAGCTTGTTGTGAGAAAAGCTGCAATAAAAGCTATTTTTAAATTGGACTCAACCCATTATTTTCAGCTCTGCCTCCAGATAATGGCAGTGATGAGCAGCTGCAGTGACCTCCATCCGAAGCTGCGATTGTTTAGACGGCTGTTGCAGTCAGTGAGGTTGAACTCATCTGTCCCGAGGAGTTAGAATCATTCCCAGTTGCTTGGCAGATTGCTGCTCAAAGTGATGGAGAGGGCGAATGAGGAATGTCTCGGCTCGGTTAAAAACACTTTTTTTTTTGGGGTGGGGGGGAGAATTAAGCGAGTGGGTAATGTTAGAAACGTGACACTTAATGAGCGTGTTTTACAGCGTGTTGAAGTTCATATTAAGTCAATCCAGCGTCCAACTCCCAATGAACCGACACCAGAATAAAGCTTGGCCTAGTTTTCCCGTCTTGTCCGGGGGAAAAAATGAGCAAGCAGGCAGAAATGTTTCCCCCTCTTCTTCTTCTTTTTCCCTTTCTCCCACTTTGGGCTTCTTGCTTTTTCGATTGTTCTCGTGCTTCATTTTCTCACACATCCTTGATCTCATTTGACACTGTGGGCTCCAGAACGAAGTGCACAAGGAGCTTTCAAATGTGAGGCAAACGCGTGCGGCCATAACGTCCCATCGCGTTGCCTGATTGTGATTTTACACGAGTAAGTGGCTGCAACCGCCGCCTTCTCCTCTCTTCAGCATCTGGCTTTAAATTTTCCTGCAAAAAAAACTAAAAGATGAGTAAACCAGATACTAAAGACAAACATGGGAGAAATAAATAAGTGGATGTGTGCTTGAGCTGAAACAATGATTCACGAGTTATTTGGTACAAATGTTTAGCATTCATCGTCAATGTTGCAATCCGTACGTTAATTTGTGGAAGATTCATTTTATATTAAGACTTAAAAATATTATTTTGTGATTTTTTTTTTTCAAAACTTTTCTGGTTTTTATTGGAATGAATCTGAATCAACTACATCATATTTGCTACATATATAAATTATTTTTAGAATTTATTAGCCTTCTGCATGTAAGTTAGACGAAATTAAATGCTGTACAGCAATTCACAAGAGTACAACAAATGTTTTATTTTTTTATATAATATGGTCATTGTTTAAAGTTCAGATAATGTAGATGCTGCATGGTTATCGCATAACAGTACATTATTTTTTTTATTTTATTTCATGGCCCCTATAGGCGTGTACAATTCAATGGTTGCCTAAGACTTAAAAAGTCAAAATTATTTTATTTATTTTATTCTTTGATGCTGTCAATTTTATTTCAAATCTGTAGATAAATGGTAACCTGGCTGCTGTATTACTATTTGAAAATGATGCATTAAAAATTTCAATACTAATTTAAAATGTTTTGCAATTAATTTTATCTACCGATTTAATTTAATTCTTCTCATGTGGCCAGAATCCTGATTATTCCCAAACTTAAGAAGACGCAGCGTGGTGCCAGACTGCTCTAAAAACCGCACTGTTCCTTTAAATACTCTTGCAGTAATTCTTTCAGCAATCACATGGCCATAAAAAAAAAAAGAGTTCAAGCTTGAAGTCATCCACACAAACAGACAGAGGAGGAAGAAAAAAAAAAACTTCCCTTGGATTTTAAATTATACAGCAGCAGCAGCTTCCTGTACTTTACACCTGCTCTGAGGGAGAGAGGCTCATCTGTTGGCCGGATCAGCCCTGTTAGGACAGCCACAAGAAGAAGAAGTTTCCTGCATTCTTCCTGTTTCTCCTTTTTCAGCTTTTCTTCTTTTTCTTGCTTTATCCGCTTTATCCGGTACTCAGGAATGCTTCTAAGCAACTGGTGCCATTTTTGGGCTTGCTTTGTCATTTTCCTACAAGCCAGGTAAGAAAAGCTTTGTGGGAATGTTTTAGTCGCCTTTAGGGTTAGTGTATTTACTGGAGTGTGTGCCTACTACTGCGTTTAATGCGGTCTGACAAGATGATGCCAAGTGCCTCTCAGACAGAGAGAGGCTTGTCAACAGTTCTGTTTACTCACAGAGGAAGCTAGAGTTAAATATTTTATTATCCCCAATTAGGACAAATGTTTTCCAAGGTAAACGCCATGTAGAATGCCTGGGTACTCTATAGAAACAGACAAAAAAATGAGGTGATTTCATTAAGATTTTGGTTGGTAAACTAAGACAAGTGTGTACATTATTCAAGTTTATATATATAAAATGGATAATATGTACTATTGAGCATTTACATCTAAGTACATGAGATTATAGGCAGGTGGCTAATTTCCATCTACTCCCATTGGCAGGTTAAAGAAAAAATAATAAATGCAAAGAAGAAGAAAAAACAACCATAAAATCTATATATGTTTACATATTCTAAATATTTACATTTTAGACTTTCCAAGAGCCAGGTTTTAAGATGATATGAGAAGTGAAAGATCCCTTGTGTTACTTGGAGTTGTTTTCCACAGGAGAAAGTAGCTTCCTACATGGAACTGAGCAGCCGCCCCAACAACCCGCCCTTGTAATGATTTAATTAAAAATAAATCCCTGCCGTAGCTTAAAACGTGTGCATGAAATGCCCCTTTAAAGTCAAACTGAAGACTTTAGATGTTATTAGAGGCAGAAATGGGTCAAATATTCTTCGGGTTGTCCTGTCACCTGCCAGATCTGCCCTCTGTAAGGAGATGAAGCTCCCCAGCAGAGCGCTCAAGCCTCCCTCTCCATCTGACTTTCTGGACAAACTGATGGGGCGAACATCTGGCTACGACGCTCGCATCAGACCCAATTTCAAAGGTAAAAGCGCTGCGGTGTGAGCAGCCCGTTTGTGAAGCGATCTGAGCAGCCAGGGAGCACAAAGTCACTCACAGACGAACAAGAGTGGGGAGATTTCTGCAGGCGAGGATGTTTTCTCCTTAATCGCGGCTTGTGACTGTTCTCCCCGCTGACCCACAGCCTTGAGTTAGGATTCTCTTTTCTTTTCCATCACGATTTTACTCTGTCACAAGTGTGCAGTCATCCTTGCATGTTACCCCACAGGCCTATTTCAGTCCAGTCCTGAGCAGCGTCTGTGAGTGAAGCCAGCAGATTCCCTCTGACATGCTTCGCCTTTAGCCTCCAGGGTCGAGATTCATATTTATTTCATGTTTGCTCCGCACCCCCCCCCCCCCCGTCAGTGCATGCTGGGTAAATCTCCCACCGATTAGCTATAAATACACTAATGTAACTAAAGCAGAATCAATAAATTATTGCATCTGGAAAAGAGCGGTTGAAATATTTATCCCGTCAGTGGGCCGCAGATGGATTACACCAACGGGAGTGTACCAGGAATGACAACATAATAAGATGTGCCTGTTTAGTCCCGTAACATGGCCCCGACGTGGAGGTAACAAGCAGATGTTACTTTGGAGGAAAGCTATGCTTCTTGTCGGTCCCGGTAATTTGTGTGTTCTGCTTAGAAAACATCGTTTTGTGTTTAGGGAAAGTGTTTTTCGGTGATGTTTGGTGACGGTTTGCTTCTGTCAGGTCCTCCTGTCAACGTCACATGCAACATCTTCATCAACAGCTTTGGATCCATCACTGAAACAACCATGGTGAGTCAGTTCTGTGCTCTTCTTTGTTTCGTTTCAAATGTGAGGTCCTTAGCCTATATCTAAATCTTTAAAGTTTAATCTCCTTCACTGTGAAATAAATATTTGTTTTATTCTTGCACAAAAAGAAACGTCTTATTTTAATGAAGTATACAAGGTAGGCTATGTTAAAAAAAATTTAACATTTTTGCTTCATTAAAAGAAAGACAGTTTACTATTGTTCTATTTTGTTCATTTAGATTTTTTACTCTATTCTTTTTAGGCTTAGCAAAGTTTGATGCTGTTTGTGGTCCCGCTTACTGTAAAATTATAATAAAATGTGAATAAAAGACTAACACTTATACCAAACATTTTTCATTTTATGAATATGCTTTTTTTTTTTCCTGTGAGAATCCTGCTCTAAAAAATTATTTGGCTTTTGCTGGTGGCCAAATTTGTATTATTCCAAGGGCCGCCATCAGGCAGTACATTGGACACCCTTCTCCTAAACATACATCACATGTTTATGGGATGGATAAAGCTCTAGCCATCACCCCATTTAACAAATAAAAGATGAGTCCATACCAGAAAACCAACAAATGCCACAAAATGTTCAATAAGTTGTTGAATGTTTAGACAGGATGATGCCAGACGATTGGCGATGTCTGCAACTTGGTAAGGGACATTAATCTAAATATTAGTGAAGGTGGTTGTTTATTCTTGAACTAATGCACATAAAAAAACAATTATAAAGTTAAACCTGTACATACAATTCTTGATTTAAAAAAATATTAAAGTTATAAAAAGTGTCATCCATCCACCTCCAAACACTTAGGAAAGACAATGTTTTGAATAAACCCTTAAAAGACTCAAGTTAACAACTTGCACGTGTGTAATGAACATCTGAGTAAACTTCTGTTTGGAACCCAAAGAAATACTACTCTACAAATACATCAGCATACAGTAAACTACACATTATAATGACATTTTGGCCAAATATTTTAAAGTCACAAATGTAATTTTTTGCTATTTGTTTATGGTAGTTAAGGACAAGATACAGTCATCCAAAGACTTTAAGCTAGGTATTACAATGGAGACTGTGGCACTAAAAATGTTGGCTAAGAGATACATTTGCACATAAATTTGCAAGCAGAGCCCTTTGTTTTTAAGTGTGGTCCTAAAAAAAATCTATATTTTTAAATTAAGTTTGGTCTATGAATGAAGACAAGGATTTTTTTTTTTAAAAATCAGTTTTTTTCCACAAAACTTAAAAATACATTTTGTTCTTGTTAATCTTGTTCTCTTTAGATAACACGTAAAAATCTGTTTTAGCATTACACATTGCTTTCCTTTATATCTAACATGTGATAAGGACTTTACCTATACTTTAAGTCTGGGTTTTAATCAGAAAGAACCACAAGCTCTGACAATATTTTTTATTTGATATTTTACCCTTTACTTAACTTTCAAACATGAAGTTACATTAGTTACCTCTGAGCAGAATCTTAAGTTCACTGCACAACTTTCGATTCCTTTTTTTAAAATTATTTGTATGCACAAGGTCTCTGTCACACAGAAACACATTAATAATTTATTAGGTGCATGCAAGCGTCTTGAGATGGCTGCATGTGCTAATTTATTCAAGCTTAGAGTAAAAAACTTTGTGCAGAAAATACCTTTAAGCAAAGCCTGAAAAATTTAGGCTGAAACGGTAAGTGCACTCAGTTTAAGAGCACTTAGGTTTGTTTGTTGGTCTTTATGACAGTTTTCACGCTGACAGTTTGTGTGCTTGTGATTTTCTTTTTCAATTTTCATAGTGCTCTTGTTACACCTGTGCAAGATATAAAAAGGTTTAAATCTCATTAGAAATGTACAGTGCTATTTCTTTTGAAGTGTTCCCCGTTTTGTCATGCTGCAATCACAAACATCTATGTAAGAATTAAGAATTAATATAAGAATTGTTTTGTGGTCGACCAGCACAAAGTAGCACATGTTTGTGAAGTGGGTAGAAAGTCGCACATGGTTTGCAATTTTTCTTTCAGAAATAAAATTCAGAAAAGTGTTGCATTCAGCTCTCCTAAGTCAATACTTTGTAGATTGAGAACAACTGTAAACAGCAGGTTTTTTTTACATTTTGCCACAGATATTCTACTAGATTTAGAGCTGGACTTTGACTGGACCATTCAAACGCTTGACTATGATTTGGTCTAAACCAGGGGTCTGTTACCTGTGGCTCCAGGGCCGCAAGTGGTTCTTTGCAAGTGCCACCTTGGCTCTTATAAACTAACAAAAAAAGACAAAGAAGCAACTGAAGTTTTCAAAAATAGATGTAAAAACAAATGGATTTAAAGATTTTTTCTGTTGTTATTTTAATGGAATGATTTCATGTAATTTCCACAACAGAATGACATTAAAAGTACAAGTCTTTTTTTTTTTTTTAGATCTGTTTTTCTAGTTAATATTGACTGGAAATTATGTGAAAATATCAAAACACATAGGCATCATCCTTTAGATTTTTTTTTATGCTTTCCTTTGTTAAAACCTAAAAATGGGAATAAAATAGCTGCTCTTTAAAAATTACAAAAACAGATTTCCAGCTCTAAACCAGTTTTGGTTTTTTTTAGCTTTTTGATGTACTTAACGCAAAAATGTCTCTTTGGGCTGTAAAGTAGCAGAGCCCTGGTCTAAACCATTCAATTGCAGCTCTGGCTGTTTATTTCATAGTGGTTTAGGTTTAGGTAGAACGGCTCTGTGAGATATTCAAAGCTTGGGATATTACTAAAATGCTAACAGATGTATTAATACTGTTGATGTACACAGATTGACTCTAACCGATTAAGTGATTTTTGAAGGCATTTATTTAGGCCTACCATAGAAAATGGGGTCAGATATAAATAGATGCCCTGCTTTTCAGATATTTTGTTATACAAATGTAAAAAAAGAAAAAAATCATGCATAATTTTCTTTATATTTCACAGTTAATCCAAACAAAATAGATTGAAGTTTGTTTCTGTAAAATGTGAAAAAGTTTAAGGAGTGTAGCTAAATAAACATTTTTGCAACATGCTGTAGGTTTTGTACTGCCACTTTTGCTGCATGTCTCGACTACTTTCATATCTGATTCCTACTGTTAGGACTACCGGCTAAATGTGTTTCTACGGCAGCAGTGGAATGACCCCCGACTTGCCTATAAGGAGTATCCAGATGACTCCCTGGACTTAGACCCCTCAATGCTGGACTCCATCTGGAAACCCGATCTATTCTTTGCAAACGAAAAGGGAGCAAACTTCCATGAAGTTACGACCGACAACAAACTGCTCCGGATATTCCAGAATGGAAACGTCCTCTACAGCATCAGGTTATACTGTGCTTTTTTTTTTTTCTTTTCTTCCCTCATTTCAAATCTGAACGTGAGCCTCCGCCTCCCGCGGCTTTAATCAAAACCTCTGAGAATGCTGCACGGCCTGCGAGAGGATTTTCTCACCCCAGTTCAGTTCATTAGTAATTGTACTGTCCAGAACACTACATGAGCAAGTTCATGTCAAACTATAACTGCGGGCAAAATAAATCAGGTCAGTAAAGAGCCGCTGAAGCAGTGGTGAAATGTAGCGTAATGGTACTGAGTTATAATTAGAACAACAGACACGAGAGGCGTTGTCTGAAGCTCCGTTAGCACCTTCGAGAGACATGAGCCAAGCCATCAGCTTTCCTGCCGGTTTCTGAACTTCTCATGTAACCTTTGAACTTGAAACATAAACCTAAACCCAACAAAAGAAAAAGTAATAATAGTATAAATATGTTTATTGCCCTATTCATTCAAAATGCATAGCATGGATGTTTTAATGATCTGGACCTGGTGTGATACTGAGACTAAATGTACGGGAACTCTAATTTATTAAATCTTTTTATTGCGTTTTACAAAATGTTTTTAAATCTTCAGCTTTGATTGTTCAGTTGTATTTTGGAATATGTAAGTATTGTTGCAAGTGTTGGGTTGTCACCCTTTTTGTTGCTTAAATCGTTCCAACATTTTTGCTGCTTTTTGACTTCTAGGCTGACGCTCACTCTCTCCTGCCCCATGGATCTGAAGAACTTCCCCATGGATAGCCAGACATGCATAATGCAGCTGGAGAGCTGTGAGTTCATCCCTCATGGCAGACCAAACCAGAAATTGTGTGTAGATTTGGTCAGTGAACTTATTGCTCACTGTGCAGCTTCTCTGCGTTTCCTAGTTGGCTACACCATGAACGACCTTATTTTTGAGTGGCTGGATGTCGGAGCGGTGCAGGTGGCCGATGATCTGACGCTCCCCCAGTTTGTGCTGAAAGAGGAGAAAGGTCTTGGTTACTGTACCAAGAACTACAACACAGGTACGCAGTATATTGCAATCTGATGATATAAAGTCTTGGTGCACAGTGCCTGTTGGGTTAAAACTAACCTAATCTCAGTGCTGATTCAAATATAGAGCAAGTTGGCATGCAACTTCTTGGAAAAGTATTCACACCCTTGGAAATTTTTCTTATTTTTCTTTTTGCAGCTCTAGCTTTTTGTTGCATTAATTTTTGGGAATAAATTAGATAAACCAGCACAACGCAGCACATTAATTATGAAATAGATGGAAAATTATACATGGTTTTCACAATTCTTTGGTTATTGTAATTAAATTGTACACAGGTGGATTCCATTTTCTAATTAGGTGACTTCTAAAGGCAATTGGTCTCACTGGATGTTTTTCACATAGGGGTACCACAGAAAAGAGGGCTGAATATAAATGCATTTAACCTTTTTTTAGATTTTTATTTGTAAAACAAAAAATGTTTTTAAAAAACTAATGTGTAACGTTTAAGAAATGATCCGATTAAAGAAAATACAGACAACATCATAATGTCAGGTAGGAATTAATATGAATTACAAACTTCGTAATTAACACTGTGCTAAATATTGCCTGTCTAAAAGTGATTTTACGATCCATTCGTTGGTTAAAACGTGAATGTTGATCATCTCTAGCACAACTACTGAGCAGGTAAAAAGCTATTGTTATTCTAAAAGACCAAATTCAATAATACCAACCCTGACATGAACCTTTCTGTGCATCATAATTTTAATCATCAAACCATTTGCTGTTTCATTCTGTGGAAGAGTTTCAGTGAAGTCTTACCAGGTTGTTGCTTAGTCCTCTGGCTCTGTCAAACATTCAACAACCCGACTCACAATCTTTCACTCAACGTCTGATAAAAACAACCAAACAGTCCCAACTGTATAAATACAACATTTGGCCTAAAGAAATAACTCAGCTGTAGCGACCTGCTCCTTCTGTAACCGTTTAATCTCCTAACTCCTCCTTTGTTTAGGTAAATTCACCTGCATCGAGGTTCAATTCTACCTGGAGCGTCAAATGGGCTACTACCTGATCCAGATGTACATACCGAGCCTGCTCACCGTCATCCTTTCCTGGGTGTCCTTCTGGATCAACATGGACGCCGCGCCGGCCAGAGTGGGTCTGGGAATCACCACGGTGCTCACCATGACAACACAAAGCTCAGGCTCCAGAGCCTCTCTGCCAAAGGTAAGCAAAGTTATCCTTTTGTTTATAGGTAACCTTTATTCCTCTAAGGGAAAGTATTTAATGAGTAAACACACACAATGAAGAGATAAAGGTGTCAAATCAAGTTTGCTCTGCAGAATTACTTGCCATCAGCTTTTGCACACAGTCTTAATACTAATCGACGGATGCAACGCCCATGGTCTGGCAGGTGTCTTACGTCAAAGCCATAGACATCTGGATGGCCGTGTGTCTCCTCTTCGTGTTTGCCGCGCTGCTGGAGTACGCAGCTGTTAACTTCGTTTCACGCCAGCACAAGGAGTTCTTCAGACTCAGGAAGAAGCTTAAAGAGCAGCAGCAGCGGCAGCAGCAGCAGCAGCAGCAGCAGCAGAGAGCTGTGAGTACAGCCCACCCACACAGCCCCCAGGGCAGCTGTCACCTGCTATTCACTGTGCCCAGCTACGCAAGAGCCACAGCTCAGCTGCATGCTGCACTCCTACTGGGAAACGCAGGCAGCGCTGACCTGTAATTAATTCAATTCACCTTGTTTCACTGCAGACAGTGTGTTCTCAGCTTCTTCCGGTTTTACCCCCCGATAATATGAGAAGAAAAGGCAGGGATCCAACATGGGTCAAAACCATCTTGTGATGTGAATAATTCTTGAGATGGGGGTGTGGACAGCAGAGGCCGGATTTATCAACATATTTAAATATTTTCAACCTACAGAACGCTTCTGTTAACAAGGCAGAGTGCGGTTTAGTGATTAGGGTCATGTCCTGTCTGTTCACCATCAACAGGGAAGCAGTGACGGCAAGGGGAAGGGAAACACCACGCCAGGAAACAATGCTGCTCATGGGAGCGCAACCCAGCGGTGCAGTGCCTGTGCCAGGGTACGTCCTGACCTGCTGCCTCATTGCCAGTCACGTTCGCAGGCTGAATCCCAACGACTGTGCTCCATCTTGTGTTTTGTGTACCTCCCCACAGGAAGAGGAGCTGGCGCAGCAAGGGTTTCTCCTCCAGAGCATTGGACTCTCCCTGTCCAGCGCCCCGGAAATGGACGCAACGCCGGTCTTCGCCGACTTGCCTCCCGGTTTAGGTTTTTATGAAATCCAGCGGCGTTTCGTGGAGCGGGCGAAGAGGATCGACACCATCTCCAGAGCCGTGTTCCCCATGAGCTTCCTCATGTTTAACGTGCTCTACTGGCTCACCTACAAAGTTCTACGGCACGAGGACCTCCAGTTCACTCTTTGACCACCGTGATCACGCCAGGGACTTTTGAACGTGAAACGTTTGCAGACTGAGCGGCATTTATTGAGCCACGCAGAGGATGTCGGACTGCATGTGCAGTGCCACTGAAAAATTCTATCATAAAACAAATCGTGTGGGTTTTTCTTTTTATTTTATTTCTTTTGATGAGATTTGCACTTAATTTGCACTTTGTAAGCATTGCATATCAGATTACAGTGTGTGTATAACCTTCCTCTATCACTTGTGTTTGGATGCTGTAAAATCAGGTCAGTACATTTTACAGTGCACTTATTCAACTCAAGGGCCCTCCACACTTGCTGGTACCTCTGGTAAACGTGTGTAAAAGCAATAAAATTAATATTTTATTACAGTAGTATAATCTAACTCATATTTTATTATAAATCCAATTTTTAATGTAAGATCAAAAAATATCTCAAGCTGCAAATTCTTCACCCAAACAAACGCTTGAGGGTTTGGCACAAAACAAAGGATGACTATTTTCTAAAAGCACCTCATATCCACTGTTAGGTACGGTGGAGGGTAAGTAATGCTGTGGTAGATTTCTCTAATGAAGACTAAGACTTTGGCTGCAGGGCTGACAATAAGTGTAACATCAACCACTTTGTTCAAAATGCATTTAACACATCTTCACTTCATTTCTTTATGCCGAACTTTTTTCACCCACTCAATAGATGCACTCAAAGGTTTGATTTTTTTATTTTATTTTTTTGTTACATTGTTATGTGAAGCTATGCTGCAATAGCAGAATAAATTTTAAGGTTTATTAAACATAGGGCTGCACAGTGGCGCAGTTGGTAGCACTGTTGCCTTGCAGCAAGAAGGTCCTGGGTTCGATTCCCGGCCGGGGTCTTTCTGCATGGAGTTTGCATGTTCTCCCTGTGCATGCGTGGGTTCTCTCCGGGTACTCCGGCTTCCTCCCACAGTCCAAAAACATGACTGTTAGGTTAATTGGTCTATCTAAATTCTCCCTAGGTGTGTGTTTGTGTGTGAATGGTTGTTTGTCCTGTATGTCTTTGTGTTGCCCTGCGACAGACTGGCGACCTGTCCAGGGTGAACCCCGCCTCCCGCCTGGAACGTAGCTGGAGATAGGCACCAGCAACCCTCCCGACCCCATTAGGGACAAGGGTGCACTGAAAATGGATGGATGGATGGTTTATTAAACATCATCCACAGGACTGCCAGTATTAGTGTGAAATTGTTATGTTTTGCCACTCAGTGATAAAACTTAAATAGCATTTAGGTTCACTTCTGCAGCTGTGCTGGTATGGGCCTGGGAATTTTAATATTTGTGAAATATCTTATGGATTTAAACGATTTGTTTTTTTAAATGTTTGACCAGTTAGTTGGGATAATGTATCGGTTCCAAAACTAAACCCTAACATGAACTCTATCATTGTTAAAGACAAAACTATATATGTCTCTTTATAAATAAATATGCACCCAGAGCAATCAATTTTTTAAATCAATTAAGTCCTGAAGTATTAAAGATAAACTATGGCTCTGTAAGAGGCAAGCTTTGAAAATGTGCATCATATTTAGTTTCCACTGACACTGAACAAATCATTTTACTTGTATTTTTATAAATAAATCTGTCTCTTGAAACATATGGAGTTTCTTTCTTCTTCAAACAATAAAAATATTTAGTTGAGCCAAAAATAATACAGAAGTCCTCTGTTGCTTTTCACTATAATAGTCCAAATACATCTGGAATTATAAAAACCATGGCTTGCTTTCTGTCACTTTCTATTTTTAAAGATCCTGGAAAAGAAGCAGATCTTTACACAAATACCGGCAGTGTTTCTCTAGAAGCCTCAGATTTTAAATAGAAATCCAGCCTGTAAATGAAGCAGACATATAAATATTTGATCAAAAAGCAGTCGTCAAGTGCATATATACCAAAGCAGGACAAAAAGGCTGCATACATCAGCTTTGAAACTGTTAGAAATAGGAGGGGCCTCTTTTTCTTTTAACAGCGAGGGAATGATTGGAAGTCTAGCTTCTTTCACATTAATTGTTTCTTTTTTCTATTAAAAAATTCATCCTGAAACAGATATAGCAGAAATCGTAAAAAAACAAAGTTGAAATTGTTGACTGCACTGTGATTCTCTCACTCAGCACTAAGCCTGAAACTCAACAGGCCTCTTTTAACCACTAGATGGCGGTATTTTCAAAACATATACAGTACATGCACATTACACATGCAACCTCAGTCGACATATAATCATGCTGGGTTTAGCTATTACTGTCAGAAGTTCAGCATGCAGAAAGCTCGCCCATATAATATAATGACGACCATCTGTGAAAAAAGCATTAAAGTTAAAGCTGGTTTTGAGTCACTGCAACATCACAGAGACCCAAAAACATTTCAAGGACAGACTGACCAAAAGTCCAGACCTGGGCTAAGTAAAAGTCCAGGTTGACTTGAAAGAGGGGTGTCTTAACTATTTCATCAGACAAAAAGTATATTTCTTAGTATAATTAAAAATAATTAAAATCATATATACATATATATAAATAATGTATTTACATATTTTTAAACTAATCACAAAATTGATTATTGTAAACTTCACTTCTACACTGGATGGTTTTACTTTTTCACAAATGCAACAGTGAAAAACTTAGGTGTTATCTTTAATGAGAATCAGTTTTTTAATATATATATTTTATATTAGTAATTGAATATTTTTATAAACGTGTCAATTTTTAAACATGAACTTAAAATCGTTAGCGTGTGACCTACATTTTACTTTTTTTTTTTTTTAGTTTAAATGGAATTGTTTCAGTATTAATCTTACTTCAGATCTTTTTAACCCTTCATTAAAACATAATTTAACTGCGATCGCTGAAATAACCCTAACACTTGATTGGTTAACTTGCAGAGCAGTTCATCTCAGCTCCGCCCACTACTTGTGATACATAAGGCTGACAAATGTAATAAATTCAAGTTGTGCACGTCCAAATTCTTCCAATTAGAAATGTTTTGGCCTTAAGACATATTTATTGGAATGTAAGCATGACACATTTTTTAAATAATATACTTTAAGCTTTTTGAACATAATGAATTTAATTCAAATTGTATTAGTTTTCACACTTATTTATTTATAATTATAAATATTTAAGCTTTGTAATTAAAACATTTGTTATCCTAGATATACATAACAATAGACGGGTTTTATTTCAATTGTCAGATTAAAATATTAATTTAACCACTAATTAGTTTGTTGAACTGTGGACTTCGCTTTTCAGCGTTTATTGTCTAAACAGATTCTTTTAATTGTATCCAAATATTTTTTGCAACACTTTTTCCAATATAATCCCCCACCGCCTCCCGTGTCAATTTTGTGTTTAAACAACATCTTATGAGATTATCAGTATCAATATGCTGCCTTTCCATTTTAGGAGAGGGGCTGTTCTCGACGTGACCCTCCACCAAAGTGTGTCCACTGGCTGGAGACGTGGCAGCGCCTCGGGTCATATGATTTTTGGCTCTTACACGAACCCCACCCCGATCCTTCTCCACACTGAAAAAGATTCCGAAATGTCTGTCGCTCTTTATTATCACGAATAATGACAATTTAAACAGCTGCACAAAGAAAGTCTTGCAACAGCAACAACAAAAAAAAAAAAAAATCCCGTGCGATCATCTACATAAATTCTACACATGGATTTTTTTTTTAGGAGCTGTGACCATCCAAAAACAGTGCCATTTTTAGCCATTTACTGCTGACGTTTACAGAAGCTTCAAATAGCTTCCGTTTCACTCTGGCAGTGATTGGACTGTCCTGTGCCGTGCAGTGAGCTAACGCGCTGACTGTGGGAGCACAAGCCCGACATTCTTCACTTCAATGGAGGAACAGCCCAAAGATCGGGCACAAGACAGGCAGCAGCAGCACCACCACAACGGAGAGGACCGGAGCTCCATCCAGCGCACGGCGTGTCTGAAACATGATCAGAGCCAGTTCCAGTGCCAGCATCAGGAAACGCAGGCGAAGAAAACAGGTTGGGCCATCCGGAAAAGTTGGCTAATGTCAGCGAGCTGACTAGCATTTGCTAACTAACGTGATTGGGGCTTAGACTGCTAGCTAGCGCTTTGGCGTTAACACGAATGACAAGAAAAGCTGTTAAGTAGTTCGACCGTCGGGTACGTTCAGATAAGAGCCCTGAAGTTGTGTTAGCAGGCATGCTAGCTGACGTAGCGTGACAGTTGCTGCTGCCGCTGGTGGTTTTGACACATCGGGGATTGACCTTGTACACCGGCTTCACCACCCAGTTTTCTTCTCGCTAATATAACCGGAGGGATCCGTGAACTACCCCTCCTGGTTCCGCCGTGTTCTCAAATCCCCGCTGGTCTTTCAAACGACCCAAAGTTTGATGTGTTTGACTCCAGCATGTCCGCATCCAGCTTAGGAAACAACACCGGCTCCGCTGGAATTTTCTCTGCTGCCATTTCCTGTCGGCCATGTTAGAATATCAGCGCGAGCTAACGCCACACTTTACCCGGCTAGTTGGAGAACGGCGTAAAAAGTCCGAGGCTTTCCCCCCTCATTTGAAACTCTTTTACTTTCTTCTTCTAGCAACTGTTTGGTGGAAATGACATGACGAGCAACTGTTGTGAGCTTGCAGGTTGGTCTTGGTTAGCTAGCGTTAGCCGTCTGGCCTGACTGGGCCCTTTGCGTGTTGTTTGGTCAGCATGAAGACACGCAGCTGAACTGATAGCATCGAAAATACAGTAGCTGGCAGTCACTTTTACTTGCATATGTTTACTAAAAAGCAAACAACTGCGTCTGGGGCCGGGTGGTTTAGCTACATACAGAATCCCATGTGTGCAATGCCAACAAACATCAGGGTGGAGAAACACTATGTAGTGGGAAGTCCCATGTTGACACAGCAGTTCTCTTGTATCTGAGCAATTCTAAGGCCCAGTCAGTTTTCACTGTGAATCTATATTTATATTTTAAATATAGCTATGGGGTTTACCTTCCTGCACTTGCTCTTGAAGTGCATCAAATTTGAAGCTACATAACAGGCTACATGCTATTTCAAATGTAAAAAAAATCTTTATGCCTATTTATAATAACTGCAAACCAAACCTTTTTGAAATCTTTTTCAGATGTGTCTTAATTGTTGTTTTAGATCATACTGCTGGATAAATATAGTTTTCTGTGACTATGGAAATGTTTAATCTTTCATTTATTTTCTGCCCTACAGATTTCATTTAGGCTGCTTTTACCATTGCATAAACACATTGACATGTACTATTCTTTTGGCTCCACAAAAGAATGGGTTTTTTATTATTTTCATTTTTAACACAAAATAAAACCATTTTGTGCTAAAAAAAAAGTCAATGCATATCATGTGCTAAAACCACGAAGTACTAAATTATTTTTCCTTAGATTTAGGTGTCTTTGAAAATCATTGTGATAAATGTAGGAAAATGGCTCAAATCTCTCATTATATATAAGTTCTAAAATATTTTTATATTCCAAGGTATGATTAATTTAGGGGAAAAACTTAATCTTAGAGTATTTACACAAACATTTACAACAGAGTTCTTATTTTTCTGCCTTTTTTAAAAAAACAGAAGTTATCAACCTTCCTATTGCTGCCAGCATAATTAAGGAATTTGATAATTTTAGTTACAAAATATTAAGTTGTTTTTTATTTGTGTATGGATTTTGAGATTAACCATATGCAAATATAGAACAAACACCTGCTAGTTTTGGTAATCCTCAATCAACAACATATTCATTGTGCTTGCTTTGACTCAGGTTACTCTTCAACCTTTAAACCATCAGAATAGTGGGGAAAAAAACTCAATATTTTAGTGATGTTCCTTGCTTAGTATCACACTATTTCCTTTTTTTGGCAGAGGACGTTCTGATTCTTGTTGAACCATGCGGACCTAATGAAAATTGTCAAAGTTGATACAGGTTGCCACAAGGCTTGTGTGAACGACAACTCACCTTTACACCCCTTAAAAAAAGGAAAAAATGGTACAAAATAGAGCTACACTTAAGATGTTTGTTTTTTACCAATTCTTGAGATGAAGTCAGGAAAATGTGACTTTAATAGTATTCTGGATTCGTATCGTAATGTTGTCTTCTAATACAAAAACAACCAAAGCTAGAAAGGCAAAGAAGAAATGATCAGTGCTCCATTTCCATTGAACTGATTTTGTTTTTCCTTGCAGGCAGTAAAAATGTAATCATCAACGATGAGGAGGGGGAGAAAAATCCACACCTGCCCTACACTGTTGGTATGTCCCATTCCTCCAGCAGCAATGGTAATAGACACATAAGTAACTCAAATGTGAAGCAGAAAGGGCCACAGAAGCACTACATTTCTGTTCAGAAAGTGAGCAGCAAATTCTCTGAGCATAAGAAGAATATGGACTTAAAAAATGACAAGGAGAAGGCGCTGGATTTGAGTAATTATGAGATTCAGCCTTCAAACAAGAAAGACTCTGCTTTGCTTCAGAACGGGCTTGTGAATTGTGGCCTCATCACTAACGGCTATTCCAGTAAGGACAATGATGGAAGCGGCTCTGAAGGCGGATATACCACCCCGAAGAAACGAAAGAGCAGATGCGGCAACACCAAGAGTGCCGATAATGTGACGAAAGACAAAGAGAGAGACATGCAGCCCCGCAACACTACGCCGGGAGCCTCGAGTGTCGAGACGCCCGAGAAAGGAACAGCGTCCAGACTCGACGGCTTCCGGTCCAGCTACAAAGCAGAAGCTCAGACGACGGCTAAACGGGCCGTCGCATCAGAGACTTCAGTCGCCGAACCTCAGAGGAAAACCTCTGAAGGTAAAGCAGCTGGCACGTTTGGTAAGAAGGCAGAGGAAAAGCACAAGGGCAAGCTTTCCTCACCTTCAAAAGAGGACTCGTGGACTTTGTTCAAGCCCCCTCCCGTATTTCCTGTGGACAATAGCAGTGCTAAAATAGTTCCCAAGATCAGTTATGCAAGCAAAGTAAAAGAGAACCTCAATAAAGTAGCTCAAGGCGGAGGAGAGGCAGCACCTCCTCCTGTGAGACTGTCCCAGGTCCCCATGTCTGCTATGAAAACTATCACCTCGGCTAGCTTTACTAACGGTCCTGTTCCTGGGAATGGGAACGGCTGCCCGTCCGTGGGCACCTTCTTTGCTCCTGCTGCTAGTTGTGTTCAATCAGCCCCGTCTGTCCCAAGTGGCGAGAATGTAGCATCTTCTTTGGAAAGTAGCTGTAGCTCTACGACGAGTCCCGTAGACGGCGAGGCGAGCGAGCTCAGAAAGTGTACTGTTTTAATCTACCCTTTAAATATGCAACCCGTGCTCCCGAGCGCTCGCCACCTCGACCCACCGGCTGCTCAGACAAATCAGAAAGCCCTGGGGGACATCTTCCAGAACCAGTGGGGGCTCTCCTTCATCAACGAGCCCAACCCGGCCCTCGACGGAGGGAACGGGTTCGTGCCTGCCGAGGACCAGACTTCTGTGACTTCTCACAACGGGAGTCAGGCTGTCCCAGCCAAGGTTGCCCAGCCCCTCTTTGACATTAGCCCATTTCTAGAAGCCGAAGCTTTTTCTCAAGAAGCGGAGAAAAGGACTTGTGCCCCCTGCCAAGTATCCAGTGTTTGCTCTCCTGCCAGCACGGCGAGCGAGGAGGAGACCAAGCTGCAGCCAAGTGTTCAGGAAAAGACGAAAGTGGAGCTGAAGGGAGTGGGTTCTTCTCTGCTGGCCCCCAGTAAAGACAACGGTGCTAAGCCTGCAGTGGGCCAGCAGACCACTGTGCTGTTCGGTTCCTCTAAAGAACAGATCCACCCAAAAGACGTTGGCAGGAGGTCCAGCTGGGGTTCCTTTGACCTTAAAGCTGCCGTCACCTATCACACTAAAGGTAACTTTCACTCTCTGCTCTGGGCAGACACGCGTTTCATCTAGGGGGTGGGCGATATGGACTTAAACTTTTATCGCAATATTTTGTGGTAGTATTGTGAGAATAAACTTATACTAGAAAAACTATTACCCTTTTTAGGTTACTATATGGCTGTGAATGCATGGCACAGCATTTGTAGCTATACAAACATAAACACTGTTCATGAAAAATATTTCTATTTACAAGCTTCTTCAAGATGCTACTTAGTTAAATAAGTTACATTTATATCACTAAGCTGCACACAGTAACTGCATATAATTCTATTTTTGAATTCACATTTATTTATTCATACTCTTGTGAAACAACTATTGACGAAAATAGTAAATATAACATTTCCGATGATACCGTCAGTTTTGTTATCAATAACTGAAATTTGTTGCAACAATGATAAATCAAAATTCTTATAAGAAATTTATCACGATAAACAATATGTCCTCCCATAGTTTCACCCATTAGCTGTAAAGTGCGTCTTCATTTGTTGACTCTTTAAAAAGTCTTTAAGAACTTTAAGATGATCATGGTTCCTGTATGGAGAACTAAGAAATGTGATCTTAGTCATTTCTAAGTGAATTTCAAGTTTTAAGAGAGGAAAGTTACTTTGGAAATTACCTTATTCTGCTCAAAGATTTATTAGAATTTCTTAGAATGACCTGGAAAGAAAAGTCTGTAAATGTATCTTATATTTTGAATGTGTTTTGATGTTTGTCAGATTAATGGTAGTTTTTGAAAATAATTTTAACTAGACATTAAGCATACTTTTTATTACGCTCACACAAAGCTCAATGAATATCTGTCTGCGTATATTTAATCTGTATGTCTCACTTAGTGAATTGAGTTATTGAATTCTTTTCAATTACTTTCTAGTTCATTGACAGGATCTGCACCTGTATTAAAACAGATTTAATAAAGGTCTGACCTGGAGATGAATTCCCATACAAGTTTTTTCTCCCTAAAATATTATTTCAAAATAAGTTAAACCTTTCTATGAGATTGGAAAATGCTCTTGTCATTAAATCATTCTGTTATTGAGACATTGTTGGAGCTGTGGGAATCGTTTGTTGTAAATGTAGGATGTTTCACTGTGAGAGAGAGAGGTGTTGGTGTTGCACAGCTCCACAGTTAAACAGGATTTGACCAATATTTCAAAGCAACGACAAAATGATTTATTTTTAACTCTTTAGCTTCTTATTAGTTGTCACCATGGCTACCATCACTTTACAGAGAATTGTGACTTTCACCTTTTTGAATATGAAACTTAAAGATTACCAATGTTTTGTTATCCACTCTGTCCCATAATGCACAAAATTGGACTCTTGCTTTTAAAATATTTTTAATGATTTTAAAAATATATATATATAAATGAATCAAATAAGGTAATTTTGCTTTAATAGGTTCAGCTTTAACGTTCTATTGTTTGGCAACCGGAATGAACAGCCCACATGGATAAGAGCTTGTTAATGGGTACTTTAGTTTTCATCAAAAACTTCCACACCAAAGAGTGTTGTCAGAATGACCATACATGTGATTGTACTGTTCTATTGCTTGGCTTTTATATTTATAAAAAACTTTTTGGGGCTATGAACTGATGTTCCTTTTCTCCTTGAACAGAAATGGAATCCATTTTCAACTTGCAAAAACAAGGTAAGGGAACCGTTTTTCTATCCTCACTTGTTTTTCTTCTTTTTTCTTTTGATTGCTACAAAAAACACTTCAGTGCATGAGTAGCTGTGTAGCATCACATGCTGGTGATCTGATTTGTTATAACTCAACAGTAATCCTAATCAAAACCCCTGTTGAAATGATGAGTGTAATCCATATCCTGCTGGTGAATGGCTCTGTAGTCGAGCCAGCTGGCAGCGCAGACTGTTACAACACCAAATGTTTTCAATGTTATTGGCAGTTCTAAAAACAATGATTGTGAAATGTATTTACATTATGATCATTTGTATAATTCTGTTGTTGTGTTTCTGACTGTCTGCCTCTTCTCTGCTGTAGATCCAAAAAGAATAGTGTTTTACGATGAGACCAAGGACGGACCTGATCAGTGACGTAGATCATCTCCAGTGCTTACTGTCTTCTCCTCTGGGTGCTGCAGTTATCTACCTTGGAAAAAGTAAAAAAATTTAAAAAAAATCCTGTCAGATAAAGTGACAACTGTGAAAACACTGATAGCTAAGCATGATTTTCCTTGGAAACTCGGGTTTATTGAAACTTTTTTTTTTCCTTTGGGAGCGCACCAGACAAAACACACACACACACGCAGACACACTCTGGATGGACATTAAAAAGGAGTTGATCGGTGCCTCTCCAACACGATGAATGGACCTTAACGACTTCTAGCTGTGGTAGTCCTCGTCTCATGGCTTTTAAGGGATAATGTTCGGGAGTTCACCAAGGCAGGTGTCTTGGACCGCACCTCCTTAAGCCTTTATCCTGTCGAACTGTTGGGATGCCTCCGTCGGTTTCTTTCTTCACTCATTCAAATGAGTTCACTGTAGATACGTTGGGCGTTCCACACACAGATCTGTGCTTGAATTAGTGGTGAAGGAAAGGAGACGATTGTTAACGAAATGCCTTCTGAGTTGTAGAGTAAAGGTGTTTTGCAATCCTGTTAAGGCGGCAGTGGACTTTTGTGAGGCTCCATCCGGGAAGGGAGAATCTTGTCTTAAAACTCTATAGAGAAAAAAAACTACTCAGAGCCCTGAAATTTTCTATGGACCGCAGTTGTTTTTATGCTGTTTCAGCTGACCTAACACAAGTATTATTTGCATCGCTGTTAGACCCCAGAGCTAAGGTACTGAAGTGCCGAATTTGAAGGAAAGCCACGCCCCTTTACGACGTTTGTTCAGTTGGTGTGCTGAAAGGTTTTAACATCGGGTCTCCGTTAATCTGTTTCTGTTGAAGCCTTCGCTACATTTCACTTTAGACGGTCATAAATTATCACAAAGTTTCTTTAAATTCAAAATCATGCACGCTTTTTTTTTTTTTTTCCCAGAGTTTAAGAACAAACAAGTATTGCTTCTGATTGGCTGTTCTGTTTTATTCAGCTGCAACACTCAGGATATCTCTACAAACATTTTCTGTTCAGTTAAAGAAAAATGTTTCATTTTACAATTGTTTTCCTAGCATGTTTTTTTTTTTTTTTTCACTCAATGACTTTTTGTTTTTTAATTCCTTCATTTGCCCCCATGTTTACTGGAATACTTGAGTCCCTTTTCATTGCCACAGAAACACAATAACTCATTTATCGCAACTTTCATCTTAGGTCTCAAACTAACCGCTTTGTCAAAAAAAAAAGAGAAAACTCAGAACGTTCGAAGGAGGTCTTCAAAGTTTTCACAAGCCGGTGTGCAATACCTCCATGGAAAATGAGTTTTGTTGAGTTACAAAATCCTCATCGGAGGTTCTTACGTAGCCTGCAGTTTAGTTTTTCAAATCTATTTCGGTTGCATTTACTCTTTTGTTGCACATTTTGTTTCTTCACTTGTAAGGTCTGACTACATCTAGTGATTTTAGGAGATGGATTGGGTCAGCGGGGACATCTCCAGAAAAGGACGTCACAAAGGAGCTGAAAGTGGGTGGGCTCGGGGGGTCCTCTTGTCTAGAAAATCTAATTTGGTTTAATCGTGAATTAATAGCACTTTATGTTAACAAATTACCTTTATCTTAACTAGAGAAAATTTATATGTAACACTAGAAATACTCCTTAAAAGAATGGCTCTGGGCTGTTACTTTTCAGAAAAAAAAAATATATATATATATAGTTGCTAAATACAGAATTATTAAATATAACTCAGGTAGTGTTGATGAAGCCATGAGTATATTCAATGTTTTCTTTCTTCTTTTTTTTTGCCAATTGGCCCCTGTCATGTAATGTTGTCATACTGGAAATGCTGAATTGGAGTCCTACTGCTGTCTCATGCGATATTCTGAAAACACACCAAATAACTTACCTTTGACTAAGGATGTCAGTTCCACTTTGGGCTCTTGTTGTGGGATTTTAACTGCTTAGAAAGCACATTGCATCTCCGCTCTGTTTTCTTTGGCTGTAACAGTAATCATCTGCTGGTTCATTTCTGCCTCCTGTGTTTTCTTCCTACCCTCCTAACAGGCTCGAGTGCTTCTTCCCACCGTTTCCTCAGCAGAATGTGGAATTTAGTGTTCAAGTTGGATTCCCATTTTACTTCCATACCCAGATTTAGGTTTTTTTTTGTTTTGTGCGTCCGACGTCCATCTTGTCTGGGCCTGTATCAAAATGCAACACAGTTGTGAAAGGATGTATCAGAAAGTGCTCTCCAGTAGCAGCACTGCCCCTCTCCCACCTGTTGCTGCATACTGCTGGTCAATTAGTAGAAAGCCGGGGCTTACACTCACAAGAACAGACAGGAAAGGGGGGAAGACATGCGGCAAAGGTCGTCGGGACCGGGAGTCGAACCCGCGACGTCCGCGTCGAGGACTAAGGCCTCCAAACATGGGGCATGCTAACCCCCTGCGCCACCACAGCACGCCCCAAAATTGATCTTTTTAAACAGGCGGTTTTTAAACGAGAATAGAATTTCTGGTTTTAAATTGAAGCCATTTTTTGTTTTGTTGTTGTTTTTGGAGGGTGGGGGGTTTCTGCCTGAATACCATGCCATGATGTGAAGCTCATAGCGGCCCATACATGATGCTGCTCTCCTAGTGAGGACGACTGAATCTACTCTAACAAAAAACCAAACAAAGAAAATTGCAATTGAGGCGTGTTTAATCCGGTAGCATTACTTTGTGTGTGTTTTTATTATTATTATTTTTGTAACTCTCAGCTTGCTACTGTTTTAATTTAATCTGACTGCACATAAATCCCTGGGCAAATGAACACAATCAGGTTGACGCTAAATTGTTCAGACTGAAGCTATTAAAAATTGTGCAGATTTTTCTTGGCATAAATGTGGGTAAGCAGGGTGACGGAAAGTGTTTTTACTATAGTACAATAAATTGACCCCTTTTTGTTTCTTCTTCTCTCCCTCCCCCTGCTTGTTTGAAGAAGACCACATTGGTTTGGGGGAAATCAGAGCTGCTGTTTCTAACATTGTAGCCTGCTAACCAAAAAAAAAAAAAAACAGGTTCCTACAATGGAGTAGATGGTTAATCAGTAATTATAAAAAGGCGGGGTGGAGAGTGAGGGGTTGGGGTGGGGAATCCACTGCCAGCACGTTGAGATAGAAAAAACATAATCATGTGGAGTTTCTGTTTCCCTCCCCTCCCCCTCAGGATGTGCAATCACCTCTAGGATGCTGATGCAGGCTTCCAGGTTGAGTGGCTTGATGTTGGTTGGTTGGTGTGTGTGAGCTGCAAGTTCTTCCTATTATATGCAAGTTTCTCTTATATTAAAGAAAAAAAAAGTCCCCCCTCCTTCCATTGGGTGTATTTCGTTCAGGTGCCTGTGTGAGGGGAAGGCCTGGGGAGGGAGGAGAAAAACTACAGCAATTTTGATTGTTTAAATTCTGCTTCCAGCATATATCTGTGCCATTTTTTTTTCATTTCTGTGTAAAAAAAAAAAAAAAAAAAGTGCAACTTTTTGTTACAGTTTTCTTCTGGCTAATATCTTTATTTCTCCAACATAGCCACAGCTGATTGAGCATTTATTCTTGCTTTTTTTAAATGTGTTTTTTTTTATTCATGGCTTATGTTCAAATTTCTGCAACTTGAAGCCAAAATCACTGCGAATGGTGACAGATTGCTGTCTGCTGATGCGTACCAGATCTCTATCAAATTAATGTCTAAAGTAGCAAATGATTCATTTGGACTCATTTTAACAAGTTAATATTTTAACATGTTTTTGAAGATTTTTTTTTTTTTATTGAGTTGTAACCTTACTTATCCGTAGATGCACAGTTAAGATGAGACTAAAACGAGTAAATTAAATGGAATCGAGACATTTCGTCTTATTAGATGTTTTTTTTGTTTTTTTTTAGTTGTTTTGAGGCTGATGTATCCCGTTGTTGCCCCCTTCTAGCACCAATGTGAAAGCTGCGTTTCCCAGCAGGCTTTCTATGCGTTGCTTTTATTGGTTTGTCCAAACACGTTGTGGCGGAATGCGGAGCGTTGAAATACACTGCATCTAGAGTTTCTTGTAATATATTTTTGATTTGTGACGCCATTGATCTCAATTGTTTTAAGAGGCTAATGTGCAGTTCTGGATCTCTGGATCTGCTTTTGCCAAAGGTACACTACTTAGATATCGAGCGAGAAGAGAAAGGTGGGGAGTGGGGAGGGTGTAGCGGATGATGTCAGAGCCAAGCTTCCTGACGACCTGCTGAGTTCAGAGAGTTTTTCTCTTTTCTTTTCATATGTGAACAAAAATCACTTGTGTAGCAGCTGAATGTCACTTTGAGAACATTGTTATACTGAGTGTGAGCGAGAACTCTTAAAGGGGAAAACAACTACCGAAAGTGCTGCTTTTTTTTTTTTTTTTTTTTTCCTTCTCCCCCATTGGTCATCTGTAATGGGAAAGACTGAACGTGGTGTTTGTACTCTGATTGAAATTGTCCCTGTTTTATGATGTCATTTTCTCATACATGTTTTTTTTTTTGGTTAATTTTTAATTTTGGGGCTTTTTTTTATTCAGAGCAAAGCAAAGGGTGCTGTTTCAGATTCCAAGTAAAGTGAACAAACGAGGATTCAATCACAGAGGGAGACGCAGGCTGGATGTTCGTTTTTTGTCGTCCCCTCTAACGTTTTTTTTTTCTTCCCCCTTTCCCCATCTTTGTGCCCCTGAAGGCAACAGCATTTCTTTCTCAAATGTCTTACAAGTTGGCATTTCTGTTTTTAAATGAATTCTGATTATTTAATTTCTTTTATTTTGAATTTAACAAGTGTCACTTTTTTTAAAAAGCATGATAATAACCCTCAAATTCCGAACAATGTAATAGTCAATTTAAAAATTTAAAAAAAAAAAAAAATCCCGTGTTCACTGTTTTAGTTTCCATTAAAATGTCAAATTTTGATGATGAATCTGATGTTTTGTCATTTCTGTTCTTGGCACCACACTGGATCACTTCTTCTGAATTGAATGAACATCTACAGCTCTGACTAGAAATTCATATAGACTCACCGATTGTATAAAACTGCATCATTTTAACAATTGCATTGGTTAAAAATTGGTTATCTGCAAAAAAATTATTTTAACATTAATAAAAAAACAAATCATTTTGAAACCTAAGCTGTGTTGAGTGTGTGGCTTTTAAACGTGCATTTCAGATGACGTACAAACGCAGTGCTGTGATATTTGACTCAGGACTCAGAAGGTTGCCTACAATAAATATTTTAAGAGGATATGTTTTGTATATGTTTTGTTAAAACGTTGTGATAGACCAGCAAAATTCTGTATATTTGGAATGCGAAATAAAAATTATTGATTGATTTACAAATAAAAATAGGAAATGTAGTGTTTACTGGTTTAGTCACCTTTTGATAACTGGAATGTTATTCAGCAATGGTATAAATTTGCTTAAAAGCTTTTTTTTTTTTTGTCAAAAGCAAGCTATTTATCCATTCATTAAACTTGGCCAAATACAGCAAGCTCTTTTAAAAAGAGTGGCCTGAAACTTGTTTCTGAGAATGAGAAATTTCTCAAAAATGCTTAAAAATGAATAAATTGTTTGGCTTCCTTTTGAAAATTCAAACATATGGGACGTGCCAAGACCCTCCTCCTGGATCTGATTGGTTGTTTCTAACAGGGAGCGATATATTTCTGCAGATGGGGGAGGAGCACAGAGAGGAGGCAGAGAAGCTGGACTTTTGTTTGTTTTTCACAGGTGTCTCAAACTGCACTGTCACGAGTCACAAATATGGAAATGACATTGTAAAGTTACATGTTGCGACGTGCATGAAGTGAAAGAGTTCTGGAAATGCTAACCTGAAGTGAGAGGATTTCATAACTGGGTGCGTTGCCGGGGAGGAAATATTTTATGTGTTTTCATGACATTTATCATCTGCTAAAGAGTAAAAAAAAAAATCAGATGTATTTCACAACTCATTGGCTCAGCCTGGAGCTATTTCTGTTCTCGTCTTTATTGTAAGCCTCTAACACAATAAAGGAAGGAAAGCTTGGGGTAGATCAAAGTCATAAACTGCTCTGCTAAAGGGGGTAAAACAGAGGCTGCTAGAAGTTGCTCCAACAGTCTAAAAGGTCAGTCTGGTTTGACACTCTACACTATAACTCTTGTTCATATGTTGGATCCATCTCATTTGTTCCTCTTCTCATTAGAGAACAAAATAATTCAAATCTACAAAAAATAATGCAGCATATTCTGTTCGTCTGTCCACATATTCAATTGAAAGAGCAACAACAATGTTATTCTGGCTTTAAATATGGTGTTCAGCGTATCAGTACTTGTTTTGAAAATATTCTTCTGGTTCTAGTGGTCTTTATTTGATAGTAGTCGCACAGGGAGGCGGGTTGTGAGAGACGGGGACAATATGCGGCATTTGGGTCATCTTGTCGGGACTCGAACCTTTGACGGCCGCAACGAGGACTGAGACCTCGCGCGTTTTACCCCTGTGCTACTTTTCACAGTTATTAAAGGAGATTGATGCTGGATTCAGATTCCTCCTTCACTCCAATTAGATTCAGGAGACAAATGAGCGTCTCAGCTCCAACGTTTCTCGAATCTGAAATGCTCCCTGATTTTTTATTTATTTTTTTCTGTCTCTCTTTTTTTTTTTTTTTTTTTTTTTGGTCAGTGTTGTACGAGGAAGATGGTGTTAGTGAGACGCAAATTTTTGGACCAAACTGAACGGACTTTGTAGTGTAGCTTTTCTAAAGCGCTTTGTCATCATACGGAGTCATGATAGTCTGATTCTTGGTCAAGGACGCCCCCTTGTGGTTCAAGATTTAAAACTGCCTGTTCTAATCACTCGGGTAAAAGTTATGGCTTCAGAGCAACAATTATTTCACCATTAGCCAGTAAATTAGATCGAATATAACTCAGCACTGACATTTGCCACTAACCAATATTTCATGTTTTCAGCATAATTTAGAGATTTGGGTCCTGCAGAAAATCTAAAGAGGGAGAAAGGCAACTCAGTGTAAAAAAAAAAAGAAAGAAAGAAAAAGGGATAAACATCCAATATTTTTATGCTTTTATTCAATGTTTGTTCAACATCTAGAGAATATTAGTGTACGTATTCATAATGTTTTGCTGCTGGATCATATCGGGTAGTTTGGCACAGTCTCCCCCTGCTGGACAATGATTTAATACACACTGAATCACAATTTGGGGTGTGTGTGAGACAATATGAGCACAGTTCAAATAATTTAGAATTATGAAGTCTTTCCATCTGTTTCCATTTTATCTTAGTAAAATAACGTTAAACAGGAAACAGTGTTAAATCAGAGTCTGATTTTTTAGTCTATGTAATTTAGCTATTAGCTGAGTATAAATTTTACCCGGTTTTCATTTTTTCTTTTTGCCACTAACCAATAGAAACACATCAATGGCGCCTTTGCTGTGCTACAGTACAGAACTGGTGAGTGCAAGACGTCTGAGTGCTGCATTGACCCTGGAAGCGAATTTTTCTCCCCTTTACCACATCCACGCGTGTGTGTACACACATTTTCCACTCGTTCCGTACAACTGAGCTGGTTGTTTACCGTCACCCCCTCAAATTCACCTTGATTGCTGTGCACTTCACCGAGGCCACATGATTCGGAACAAGATGGCGGAGTCCTCACTCCGGGGCGGCTGCGGCGAGGCTGAGCTCAGGGTGACCCTTTCAGCTAAAAGTAAGTCACAATGAGAGAAAACAGTGGTGTATAAAATAAAAAAAATATGGTAAAGTCTACAAACGTTCCCCCGTTTATTACTTGGATAAAATATTATATGCTGCCGTTAAAGTTTTGCACGTGTCACACCATCAGCATAAATCACTTTAGTGGGATTTTAGGATAACTTAAACCCAACTTGGAACAGAGGCGGGTAGAGTACACAGCAATTGTTCTAAGGAGTAGAACCACTTCAACATATTTTCACTGGAGTAAAAGTAAAAATTAGCTGGAAAGAAATTACCTGAGTAAAAAATCAATTATTTGGTATTTTAAAATGACATCATCAGGATGGACCAAAAATATAAAGTTATGTGGAATTTTTGGTATTTGAAGGATCGACATAAAAATAATTTATATAAGTAATATACTGTAATTACAAAATAATAAAACCAGACAGAAAAAAAACAAACAAATCTAAAATCAATTTCTTTAAATATAACATTTAAGAAATTTTTACAAAAAAACAGCAGGAGTGTGTCTGTGTCTGGTTAAAACATGTTTGTTCTTCATTCAGTAAAGTCACAAAAGATTTACTTGAGTAAGAGTAGTGAAATGATGAAATAATGAAATTACTCAAGAAAAAGTAAAAAGTACAGCATGGTAAAAATATCCCTAAAAGTAACATTTCCCTAAATGTTACTAAAGTTAATATATCCAAGTAAATGTAACTTCCAGGACTGCTCTGTATTTAGCTCCATGCATCTTATCAGCTCTGCTCAGCTTCCCACTGCATAATGCTGCCACCACCCTGTTTTCTGGTGTGGATGGTGTTTTCAGAGTACAGGTTACATTTTGATCTCGTCTTACAAGAGGATCTTCTCCAAACCCTCTAAATAAGACTTTCTCTCTGCAGCTTCTCCATAGTTACCATAGGAGCGCCTGTCACAAAACAAGGATATTATTTTATAACCTAAATCTGCTTTAAAAAGCTCCACAACATGCTCCCTAACCTTATTTCCAAGCTCTGCCTGTCTTTCTCCTGTGTTCCTTTGTCTTCATGATGCTGTTTGTTCTCCAATGTTCTCTATAGTCATCACAAAACAGCTGGAAATGAGAGTTAAAGGGGCGGATACAGCACTTTAAATATTTTCATATCTGAAATGTTTTAAAACCATGTAATTTTCAATGAATACTGTGTGTTAATTTCTAAAGGTTTCTCCAATGGTTTTATTCAGAATTTTCTAGACCGTACCATCATCACATTGGTGCCATTAAATTGCATCATTTTGAATGTGTTCCAAACTTTCAATGCACAGCTCAAATAAAAAGTACTTTTACTTTTTCCTAAACTAAAACCATGTGGCATGTCAGTCGGATAAAATCTATAAACGGCAATATTAAATATGCTTATCTATTGTGATCAGCGATTGTCTTTATTAGCATTTCTTCTACAATTTTTACTCTCACTGATGTTGGCGCTGCTTTGCTTTTCAGCAGAAAGGTGATGTATGACCTTTCTCAGCTGCTCTGATTGAGAGCTGTTTCACAGAGCCATTTTTCTGCTGCAACTCCCTCACTCCCACCCACACACACACACACACACACTTCTCAGCGAGTCCTTCCAGTGCTGTTCATTCTAGACACGCACAGACACCAGAGGCAGCGTATCACCCCGACTGCGCCTTCTCCTTCTCCCGTGATGAATATATCAGCTCTGACCAGACGGGCCCTGACATTCAGTGATCTGTGATGATCAGCATAAACCTTGAATCATCAAATGTCAGCCAGAAGTACCTGCTGAAGTTTGCATCTGCTCCGAGAGTACGTCACGGGTCGTGGTCCCCGCGTTCACCCTGAAGTTCAAACACTGAGCCCACACGGAGCGTGCTCACTGAGAGAGCGCTGAGGTGGAAGTGTTAAAACGAGGCGAGAGCAACGGGACAGAGCAGAGTGTAAAAAGCCCAGAATGCAGAATAAAATCAAGTGCATGGCTCCCACTGCGCATTGTTCACAGAGTACAAGTTTGTCGTTTATGAAAACGGCTGTTCACATATTCTTTATACGAGGGAAAAGACCAGCTTCTCATGCTGATACATCAGGAGATGACACCAGCAGGTGTTCCTCTCAGATTCCTCATTCTTCTTCCTAAGAAACTGTCAGTTCATCATCAAGTATATATCTTTTTTTTAAATTGGCTGCCATAAACCAGCACTGTTCAGCCAGGCTGATATGTGTAATTTGTACAAAAATATGTTCTACTTTGCTAAATTTCACACAGGCATTTTCCCTGTAACATTTCACAAACATAAATGTTGTTTTTCTTGATCAGATTGTTTCAGAACTCCTCTTCTTAATATTTTGTGAGTATCAATGTATGAACAGCAGCTGGATTATTTATTAGTTACTTCTTCAGTTTTAATGGCTTGACTTAAATATTAAAAGTAGTGCTTCATAAAGTTCAAACCAAATGTTTACATACACTGGATTAAAATGTACATTGCCATTTTTAGTACTTTACACGACACAGAAGTGAAGTGATTGAATTTACACTATTTTGAAGAAATCATTTTTCACTTTAAAGTTTTTTTTGTTCATTTTATTTGGCCGCTCCACACTGGTCCACACTGAATCCTGCATTAAATATGCTTTGACGTGTGCCATCGCTGACGCTAGTCTAACCACATGTCAGCTCCGTCAGACATGCCCAGTCCAGACGCCATGAGGCATTTCAGGATATATAGAACAAGGCGGCTTATTCCGGGCTGGATCCACATGATCTGAACGACAGGACACCAGCATGGCCTCCCAGCAGCAGCAAGTGTCGCCGTCCTGTTGCTGCGCTTCTTTTTGATCAGCTCGCACATTGTGTCAACAAGCTGCAGCATATTGTGTTGCTGCTAGGTGGAATTAGGCTTTGTGTGCTGGTGGGCTTCCACTGAGAGGGAGGGATGAGGAGGAGGGGGGCATTTGGTGCGATATGGGCCATTGACTGCCTTTCCATAGTTCGGGAACAATAATGAGATTTTTTTTCTCTCTCTCTCTCTTTCAGAATATCAGTGCCGCCATTCAGCACGCTGATTGTGTTTATGAAATTGTGCATACATCTCTCCGTGCTGGAGCAAGGAATGGAAAAGCTATTTTCAAAACATTAGCAAATTGTTTTCTGTTATTGTGCAGAGATTGATAAGGGTATGTGTTGCCTAAACGCAGAAGCTGACACACACACACACACACACATACAGATGAAGGAAAATAGACAAGAAAAGGGAAAAAAAATAAATAAATACAGGCTGCGACTATGACTTGAATTTACTTTATAATATATCAGTTTTCCTCCCATTAAGGTGGAACTAAATCCGATTGTCTCTTTATTCCTATGTATACATTGTGCACTTGATGTGCTATTGCATTACTCTGCTGGTAACCAAGTTTTCCGATGAGATATAAAAGCGCCCTTGAGCTTGACCTTGCCTGTGATTTCCCACTGAGACAAATTGCTTGAGATTTCACAGAAATCAGCGTTATCTGATTACAAACCTATGCATGGCAGCGTTAACCACTGAAAATGCTTTTCCTCCTACTCCTGCGTGGTTGGCTCCAGCTCTCATTAGGCTTTGCAGCAACTTTGGGAGTAAAAACACTGCTTTTGTGGTATAAAACCAAAAGCTTTTTTCCTTTTTCTTTCTCTCTCTTTTTTTTTTTTTTGATGGTACCACATCACAGCTGGAACACACCGCACTGTGATGTGGCTGATTGCTCAGGACATCAGAGGTGCCAAAGACATTTTGAGGCCATTTCTCTTACGGGAGCCATCTAAGTGCTCCAAGTGCCGCATGATGGCTGCAAAACTCATTTCCATTTTTACCTCTGAGTATGACAAAGGAACTGTAGAGCTACCTGAGCTTCAGAACAAAGTTCTTATATTTCCAACATTTGGGGTACAGCAGTATTCTTCTCAGACATCACAAAAAGAGACACGAAGCAGCCAATAGAATCATGGTTACTATGGAGAAACTATGTAACAACCACTAGTACTCATCTAGTGTTTATGTTGGAGTGGCAAGAAAGAACCTGTTGCTGAAGGAAGTGCTTGCAGTTTGACTAAATGTAGGGGCACAGCAAACATGCTAAAGAAGGGGCTCTGGTCAGATTAGGGTGATGGCAGCATCATGCTGTGGGGATGTTTTTATTCCCACAGGAAGAAGGAGTTGATGGACAATAAATGCAATCAAAAAAAAGAAACAGGAAGAAAGTCTTGTTAAAGGCTGGAGACCATGAGAAGGTTCATCATCAACCCTAAACATACTGCCAGGGCTACAGAGGAACAGATTAGATCAGAGCATATTTATGGATTAGAATGACCTAGTCAAAGTCCAGACTGTAATCCAAACCAGAAGCTATGGAAAGAATTGAAATGTTTAAGGAATGAGTTTGAGCTATTTTCCACTTCCAAAGTTTTGGTCTCTGGTAGCTAACAACTACTAGTAAAGAACAAGTTAGGATAGGACAGTAAGCTACAAAACTTTCCTGTTGGCAGATCCTTCCTGGTACTGCTAGGTTTCAAAAGAGGCCATTGTGAAGCAAACTGCAATTTTCCTTGGTAATGTGGTTGGGACATTGCTAACAGATCCACCAGTGAATGAGAGCATTCTTCCACTGCCATTCCAGGCTTGAGTGTCTCTTACTGGCCACTCCAGGCTGTCTGGAGCGGTGCGGATTTGGACTTTGAACTTTTTCAGAAAACATATTCAGCAAATGTGTTTCCATCTTCTCTTTAGCTGTAACAATTTTCAGAAAAACCCAAGGAACACCTCATGTGAGCGTAAGTTTTTTGTTTTGTTTTTTAATTTTGCATTTTGCCGTTTACATCAACCTTTTCTAATGTGATACTTCAAAACGTGCAAAAAACAAGATGATGAGTTTTCGAGTAATGAGGTGAGCGAAGCTCCACTTGGGTTGACAGGTGAGGGTCTAGGCTTGGCTCGGGTTGCTAGGTAACGGGGAAGTGCCCACCGATTGTGACTTAACAATCAGGAGATTTTTGAAACAGCTTGTTGTACAGTCGTTTCACCACAAAATGATGCACTACTTTGTTCTATGAATCAAAATCCCAATCAAATTAATTGACCTTTGCTGTGACAAAATGTGAAAAAAATAAAATGTTTTAAGGCACTGCAAATACAGTATGTGTTTATTTAATTGAAAGGGTAAAAAAACTGAAATGATAATTCAGATAGAGATAACTACTCATCTTGTTATGATGTTATGCCAACAGAGGCTCTGACATTAAAATCACGTGCTGCTGATAATTATTTGCAATTAACAATTTTAGAGAGACCTTTAAAAATGTCTGAAGACCTCCCCCGTCTTCTGAGGCGTATTTTTTTTTTCCAAGTAAAGGAGCACGCTTGGCCAGGTAATCATAAGTAATCCAGAGATAATGATCCCATCAACACCATTACTTTTTCTCTTCTCCCCTGCCATTTACTTTATATTTCAGCTCCGTCCTCCGGTGATAATTGTCGATCCAACCTGCCTCTACAGTCTGTTGCTCCCTGGTTTCACTCGGAGGCAACTATTGATTGCGGCGCATCATCAGATCCATGAAGACAATAATGATGAACAATGAACAGACAGCTGCATCCTCTGTGATCTCGGCCAAAAATGATGGCTTTTGTAATCACGTAATGCTTCATCTGGAGCATGACACTGGAGAAAAACAGGGCCACAATACGAGTATTTTCTGAGTCGGTTAGCTCATGAGCTGCTCTGCTCTTCACACGGCCCGTCGTCGAGGCTATGTACTGCTAAACGCAGACGGAAAATTTGGCTTCTTTCGAGGAGATTGAGACGCCTCTAAAAGAGAGAAAACCGACTGAGGTAATGATTTTCTTTCTTTAAATGAATCTATTTACATTAAACTCATCTGTCACACACTGAAAAGGAGCAAAGGAGTGTTAATGAGGTGACAGATGCTGTCAAAACCAAGCAGAATGCCAATTTACTGATCCTTGACCTCACATTAAATCCTAATTAGCATCATTTATTCTAGAGGATGATGAAACATACCAAAGTAATGAGATTACAGATATATCCTTCGGCGTTTTATAATGAAAGATAACAATTGCATTATAAATTATACTTCATGAAATAATCTGACAATTATGTTGATATCGGTTACACAAAATCTTTGTTTAATTTATTTCTTTTTTGTTTGGGTGTGTGTGTGTGTGTGTGTGTGTGTCATCTGCAGCTAATTCGGTTTAATTCACAATTCATCTGCAGGATTTAATCCGTAAAAATGTTCCTGGTATTTTGGATGATAATGCTGCGTACAAATTTGTCCCAATATATTGCTGAAGATTTTTTTTTTTTAAGACGTCACTTTAGGATTGTTAGTGATTATATATCTGGCACTGATGCGACTTCTCATACACACAGTTTTTTTTCTTTTAGGATTGTTCAACATTTATCTCCACTTCTCATCACTTCTTACCTGTATCTGTGTCTGGTGGCGATACCTTAAACCGCTGCTGCGCACGTTACTTAACATACTGTTGCTAGGTAACCAAAGAGAGAGTTAGCTAAACTTTATTTAGCAGGCTGTGAGAGGTTGAGTGGCTAAAACCTTTCCTCGGCCTATATCCCCCAGAATGCTGTGCGGTTCTAGATCGCAGTTCGGTGAATTTATTGAAAATTCTATGAGACGTATTATCTGTTGATATTGATAATGTATCTATTGCAATATGTAATATTATTGATTTATTGTCCAGCCCTGGTAGTGCCACAGAGGAAGACAAAAATCCAAAAAATAGTTAAGTTAAACTCAGCTAAAGCTAGTTGTTTACAATCAAGTGTAAGCTTGTGCAAGCACCGCAGCACAGCTACCTGCAACAGGAAGTTAGAAAAGTAAGAATTTAAAATGACAACCTAAGAAGTTGTGGGAGTGTTTCTAAAGATGTGTGCACATTTATGGCTTGATGGGTATTGCTGAGGACGGCCACTCACAGGCCCTATGGTGGCTAAAACATCCTCTGGCAGTGAGTCAAATGTTGCCACTATCAACATGATGTTAATTGCCGAGCAGTTAGTATTTTCCATTAGCAACACAAAGAATATTAGCACTGTGAACGGCTCCCTACCTAGAAAAACACTCCCTCCCCCGCACCTGATAAAGATGCGCCTGTTTGTTCCTTAAACAATCCAGGAGGCAGTTCCTCGCACACGATTCCATCTGCGTTCTCGGCTGCAGACTATTTGCTATTCCCAGAAGGTCATTTGGTTAATGCACATTTGAGTTTTCATGGGCTCTTAACTAGTTTTTAATCAGCAATTATTAGTGCATTGGAAGGCTGTGCAGGCGCTGCACTCTCTGCTGGCAGGAGAGTGCCCATCAATGTCACGTCAATTTCCATGCCAAGGGCTACATTAGGCCCGGAGTCTGGCAGGAAGCAGCCACCTGAGTGCCTCATCTCCCCATCCACAACAGTCTTCCCATCAACTATTGACTCTATTACACAGCACTGTCAAAAAAATTTTCCGCTCCAAAGGAGGAGCAACCATTACATAGCTGTGCGGGGAGATAATTTAGTGATGCACATAAAATTAAGTGCACATCCACTGAACGTTGCTCATTATTGCTCTTGAATTCCTACAAAGCTGGCGGGATCATGGCTGCTCCTCAACCTTTCATTCTGTTCCTCATTTTCAAGGTATAAACACAGGTTGATTATTTAGACTGATGTACTACATAAATAGCTGTCATTTCGGTCTATACCTAAGCGAACTGTAATTGGCAATTAAACATGCCAGCATTTCAGACCGGCTCTTAATTACCGTTAATAGATGCCGAGTGGCCCTGAGGTGTCCTCACAGGATGAGGATCTGCTGCAGAACAGCTTCACCAGATGAATATGCAGAGCGGGCAGGTATCCTTCAGCGCCACGGTCCCTCCTCTGTCTCTTGGTCTGCCACTTCTTTATTGCAGCTGCTTAGTGGCCAGAGGTTTTGGTGATGCTGCCGCATCCTTGCTTTGACATTTCAGCACATGGTGACTTGTTTGTGTTTGCCGTAGAGCTGTCACATCCAGCCTGTTAGAGCTGGCCCAAGGGAAATTTACACAGAGCCACTGCCACGAGGTTGAGGCCTTCCAATGAGCCGTTAACACGCACACATGGTGGGGTAAAGTTTATGTGCATGTGGGGTTCTGCTTGAAAGAAAAAGTTTCAATGTTGCACAAATGTTTGAAACTACAAAGGCAGACACATTAACTGAGACTCCTGGTAAAGTTTTGTAAGCTATACGTATTCTTTATAGGAGGTCACTTTTAGAGAGCTGCAGCAAAGAATTGCAACTTTTAGACGCTACCTACATGCTAACCAGATGTACGGAATGCTAATATAAGCTTTTTCTGTATGACCAGAAATAAAGGGATGCAAAGTCCCAACCAAAGTTCATACGCACTGCTCACACCCTCCCTCTTGATCTCTGCTACGCTACAGCTTCTTCCCGACGGCAGAGAATGCCATGAATGCTAAGGCTAGTGATCATGGCCAACAAAGGACTGAAACAGTATGTTGTTTTTCCACTGTTAGCAATCATGTACGTACCCCAGCATGATTAACAGCAGTAAGAGCTTCCTCCTGGCTGTGATTGGTTGTTTTGGACAGAGAGCGGTGCATTTCTTCAGACCAGGAGAAGGCTACATTTCTTCAGACTGTCTGACATTATCCTGTCACAACATGGTGACAGTTTTAACAAATATGTAAAAATGCAACATATTTCATATTTGTTAAATTATGTACAAATATGTACATAATATTATAATGTTATGTAAAAGTTACATACCCCAAACCAGACTGTCAGAAATAAAATCATCAAAGACGCACACATTAATCAAACTAAGTAAAAAGTATATATATCAAGAAACATCCTAGAGTCTACTGGCAGTTTTACTGTAAATGTGTGTTTTGGTCAGCTGAGAGTAAAATTATGCTTTTAGCCAACAAACACACTACATGGGTCTGATCTGAAGCAATGGATCAATGTGAAAAAGCCTCTCAGACATTCTCTATGGTCTGTTGAGCACAGAAATGGATCTGTGATGATGTGGGCCTGTGTTGCTTCTAGAGTTCGGACTCTGAAATACAATTAGCTTATACATCAAAATGTAGTAAGTTAGAAAATGGAAAATTTTTCACTACTGAGTCATATAGACAAATCAACCACACTGAAAATAATTGAGAGCCAATTTTTAAAACACCAAAAAAATTGCCAAATGTAATTGAAATAAGTTTGTCAAACTTACTTTCTTTGCATTTGTTTAACATGACAACTTGATCAACTTAATTTGATTACTTGTGACCAGTTAACACAATGTATTTAAATTGGATTCCCTGTTTTCTTTTCTCAGTGCAAGAACTTTCACCATCTCAGTTTCCAATAAAACCCACAGCAGACCTGTAGGAGGAGCTGTAGGAACCCAGAACTGTGGAGCAAACAGAGATTGGTGACATAAATAGACTAAATGCTGCTTTATGGCCAAAATAGGATTTAGTAAATTACTGACAGCAGGGAGAGTAGTAACTATGACAAGAGTGTGAGATAAACTACTGTAAAAAATATGAAAAACAAAGATTTTTACACATCTTTCCCAGGGGTGCCAAATGATGTGTTTTACAGTGCCGTTGCATTATTAATAGAGAAAGAATCTTTTCATTTCTAAAATCAGGCGGCTGTAAGAAAATCTGCCCATGCAAACCTTTTTTAAAAAAAGTAAATTTACACAGCAGAGTGGTCTTTTGCCTAAATAATATTTCTACTTTGAAGCAAACTGATTTGACAGATGAAACGGTTCTCTCTTCTACGCTACGAGCTGACATTTAGCTCCCATAATGACTTCTGATTGTCTTGCAGAGTTCCACCAAAGACCCCAATCGTTGCGTTTAAGGGCCTGCGAGTGTTGAGCTCTCTGATCATAATAGCGCTTTTAATTAGCACTTAATTAAAGGCAGGTGGACTGGAAAGGTCAAGCAGCCAGGCTTCGAAGTTAAAAACACAGTCAGCGGGGGCATCAATGCCTTGATGGGTCTGGCTGCTAATACAGTGACCATAGTCTGGACAGAACTCTGCCTAGGCAATCTTTTCCAGTTTTTCTCGCTCTCTGTTTTCTATGTGGTAGACTGCACAAGTGCGTTTTGGTGGGATATTTTACCGTTTCTTTAATTTGGGTGTTTATTCATGCCTGTGGATGTCTCGGCCAAGCAGCAAGAAAATCAAAAACTCCCCCGAGAACAAATTGGATCAACAATGTTCTCATTACACAAAGGAGAGAAGAAAAGAAAAAAGAAAAAAAACCAACAACAGCGGCGTGATCTAAACTTGTGAAGCCTCGGCCGTGAAAAACATGGCTGAGAACAGTATTGATCTCAGTCAGAATAAATAGATCACCTTGTCCAAATGAGTGATGAAGCTGTCAGACTGTTGGTCTCACCTGACAAGCATCCACATTAAAAATCCCCATGGCTGAATTTCAGTAGCATCGTGTTAAACAAGGCTGTTTTATACGTGCTGGAGGATCCCCACCATGGAAGCTTTGTTCTTCTTACATATGATCTCCATCTGCAACTATAAAATCTACAACATACAGGTGCATTTCAGTACATTACAATGCAATAGAGAATTTATTTTCTTAACTTTTTAAACAAAATCATATTGTGTGAAATCATCATTTCACACACTATGCCAATGAAAATCCCAAAAGTCAGTTTCTCAGAAATGTTGAACATATGATTAATGAAAATGACTTTTTAATACAGATATGTCAAAAGTATTAAGGTTTATTTCCATGTACTGTCCAGGATATACACTCAGTCCTTCACTTCCTTTTACATGAATGACCAGCCTGTGGGTCTGGGGTCAGGTTGCTTAAGCAGCGACCTTCAGGTCATCAGGTTCAGGCGTGTCTCTCATCGTCCTGCTGACATTACTTCCAAAATTGACAATGATGCCTGGTACTAAGTCCTTCTAGAAAATCACATCAGCTTATCCACAAAGCTCGTTAGTGGGGGGAAGAATGAAGTGTTTTTAAATTGTCATGATACACGGCGGAGCTGGAGTGTTTGTTTGACCCACTGTAGCAGTTGCAGATCATTCACTGGATATGTTTTGTGTGTGTCGACTCGAGAATCAGACTCCAGCTGCAGTTCATGCTTTACAAATATCTCACAAACTCTTGAATCGACTCTACTTCAATGTGATAATAGGCTGTGGTTATCGCTGTTGACTGTAACATTTTTTTCCTTCCACTAAACTTTTCATGAATTCTCCTGGATGCAGCACTCCGGCTTCTTTTGGTGTCTATCTGGAGAGTTGTCAGCCACTGTCTGCTCAACAACTGTGATGTTTTAGAATGCAACCTGATCAAGACTCTTTTTTTTTTTCCTGAAATAAATATCAGTTTTAATGCTTGTGTGAAATATTCAAGTTTTTACAAAAACTTAACTTGGGGTTTCTGTTAGCTGTATGCCAGAATCTTTGAAATTAAGAAGTTATCATTAAGTGAGTTTAATGTTTGGGAATGACTTAACTACACTATTAGAAAAGTCTGTATATAAATATATTTATAAAATCTAATCATTTGAATCTTTGGAGGAAACTGTCAGCATGCAGCAGAACTAAGAGCTTGCAGACAAACACATCAAAGGTAAAGCGTTATAAGCGTGCCTCCCTACACTTGTAAGGATCTAAACTCACCGTCATGCACTTGTCTGTGGAACTCATTTACTTCGGCACATCTTCAATTCTTTCCACTCCTCCCTGGGAACCATGTGAAGGAAATGGGAGTGAAGCAGCCTGCTCCTCTTCCTCCTCCTCCTCCCAGGATCTGTTCAGGTGCTGGCCGAGGCCACTGAGGGGCAGCAGTATTACACTCCAGCTCCTACTTTCCGCCGCTGTTCCTTCCCCAAACTGCATTAATCTCGCTGTGTAGAGTGACCCCAAACGACACCGGGCGCCAGGACGTGGAGTGTGTGTGCCGGCCGAAAATGTGGAATGGGAGTCTGTGTTTGGACTGAACACAGCAAACGTCCTGCAAACGGCGGAGCGTCCGGCTCCAAGATGCCACCCGGTACAGAGTCTAAGCTGCGACGAATCGCCGCATCTCAAACATGTCTGTGTCGTCGTGTGGAGACGGCATCAGATTCAATTTCTTTGGAATGGAAAAGCAGAAATACAACGCCAGAGTGGAAACCAGTAATATAACAATTCAGTTTATTTTAGTTATTTTTCCAGACAGACACATCAATTTCTGGACCACAGTAGAGGATGGAAACCTTTCACAGACATTTTTTTTTTGTCAATATTATTATTTGAAAATACAAATATAAAATTAGACTTTCCACATTTGATATGTGAGAGACCCCCATCCATTATTATCACCATTATTATTTCAGAATATTTTACAATAGGGCTTGAGCAAAGCCATGATAACCTGAAAGATGCTTTCAGATGTCAGTCAAGTCTGTCTGTCTCTCGCCATAAAAAGTCGGTTAACATAAAAAAACAGGGGCAAGTGTTAGGAATGGGCCGGCGGCAGCGAGCGCGGCTCTGTGCTCGGCCTGCGGAGACATGGAAGCACAGCAGAGCCTCTCACTGCCGGCCGGGCGCTCTGAAAGGGGGCGTCTGGGCTCCACCCCGCTCCCCCTTTTGGGTGTGTGCATTCTGCTCCGTCCAAACGCTGGCGGGTGGAGGTGGAGGGAGTGAAATCATGTCTTTGAACGTCAGCTAGTGACCATGTTTTGATTAAATGCACGAGGAATATTTTGTATACAGCTGAGGTCTCCAGTCGAGTATTTTCACACAAAGTCAAAATGGGTGAAAATTGCAAATATATATATATATATATATATATATATATATATATATATATATATTCCCATGGACACATACACACACACAGATATATATATATATTGCAACTGTTGGTATATTTAGCAATGAATGCGGCTGAGATGGTTTGAAGGGAAATTCACCCTAAAACATGACCTCATGTGAGAACTTGTGTTATTTCTGTCACCTTGACAAGTTCAGTTGACGTTTCTGAACCTGAACCGTTTTCATATTTATATCTTGTAACCAGAGGAGCCAAAACTATAAATATAAAGTGTTGGCGAGTCACTTTGTGGCCTCAGAGACTAACTTTGTGGTCACTGTGACTGTTATCCAGTATCTCTCAGAGATAAGGGCACATAGTCTGGCTTAAAACCATTAGCACCACTGTGATTAAGCCTCTCTTTCTCTCTCTCACTTTTTATTTTCTGGGGCTAAAAATGCTCTACAACATTCCAGGAGCCTTCAAGGTCAGTCGAGAGTGACCGGGAGTACAGCGAAGTGAAACCAGCGAATTGAGTATAAACAAAATGAAGACTGCATGTTTTGGACAGAAATATCAGAAGCGTGTGCAGTTTTAGGGTGGGATTTTCCACTAATGAATGGGGGATATTATGGTTTGGCCATTGCCTAGCACTTGCCTCGAGATTCAAGTTTAAATGGATACGGTAGTACACTACAAATGTCAACGCCATTCCAGGTTGACTTTTTTTGAATCTTTTTTTTTTCAAGATTACTTTTCTTTTCTTTTTTCTTAAACTGAGACCCGTCCCCTCTCCCCGAATGGATACGCTAGTCTACTAAGATGTGTAACATTCATCAGCTGTAAACTGCTGTCAGTTTGAGAATAAATGAAATTACAGCAAGAGCCATGCTACCTTAAAGTCCAAGCTACAAGATACGAAACAAAAATGGCATTTTCTGGTATTGTGCAAGGGAAAAATGAACCATTTGAATGTTTTCCCTCCTTCCCTTTTTAAAATGAATTTAGGGGCAGTTATAGTTAAAGAGCCACTTAGAGCTAAAAAAAATCAGTTAGTGTGCAACTCTGCAAGGGAACACAGGCGATGCTGTCTTTTTTTCTGTCTGGAATTTTAGTGGCACTGGACAAATTGTTAAAATTATAAGTGGCATATCCTATTTTCTTCCTTAATGATCCAATATCATTAATTTCATTTACAAGCAATAAATTATTTATTGTTCCAGACATAAGGACAATTAAAATCATTGAAATGTACTTACCTTTAAATAAAACACCCTGTGTGCTTGTTTGGATTGACTGGCGATCAAGCAGTCCTCTACTCCAAATACTGCATGTAATCTAACAGAATAGATTACTGAAAGGCGCCTCGGGAAAGTATTCATACCCCTTGAATGTTTTTATGTTTCCAAGCTAAAATAGCAAATCTCTGTGTGTTTTACTGGGGTTGTGTGTAACAGACCAACACAAACCAGAGTAGGATTGTGAACAATTCAGGCACTACAGTTTGCAAAAAGCCACGTAGGCACACAGCAAACATGAGATAACAATGTAACTTTTTGACGCAGACAATCACCCTGAACACAACTTCCCCCATTAGAACATGGTAGTGGAAGGATCATGCTGTTGGGATGTTTTTTCTTCAGCATGGACAGGGAGGCTACTTGTGTCCAAAAAAGACACCAGAAGCTAAAAACTGAGTAGTTATGCAAGAAAACCTACTGCAAAAAAACTTGAGATTTCCACGTGATCGGATGATCCAGACTGGAATCCAATTGAAAATTCTACAATATGAATGCAAACACACGCCACACTTTTTCTGATTTAAATTTGTGAAAAGAAAAAAGAAAAAAATAAAGCCATGTACCAATTTGGTTCAACTTCACAAATGTGTTTTCAAGGAAATGCATCAAAGTTTGTAGATATAATATGACAAAATATGAAAAAGTTCAAGGAGTATGAAGTGAGGTGATATGACCCAAATATACGCCATAAGATGTTAGAAATTATGAAGTAAAATTATGCCACCGGAAGATAAAGTGGACTGAATTGAGAGCACCTCTTATCAAAATTTAGGGTATAAAATGTTCTTAAAGCCAGCAGTGAGTTAAAATGTCAGTTCTACACTAAACTAAAAGATTTAATAATGTTGGCAAACAAACAGCAGCTATTATTTATTTAAAGTCTTCTTCTTTAATGAAGTGTGTTGTGCTGTTTTGTAGAGTATGACATCTGGAAACGGCTTGAAAATTTTCTTTTTTTTTAAAATGGCTTCCAGAAAGTGATTCGTACTTGAATAATTAAAGACCAGAGAGTATTATCAAACCTCTGGTGTGACTGATGTTGGAGTTGAATTTTTCTAAACAAAAAATAATTTCTAGTCATTTTTCTAACTTGCTTTACGTGTTCCTCCTAGAGAAGAAAAAAAAATTAAAATAAAAGCTCTGTCTAGCATTAGCATTTAAGGTAGTATGGCACACCCCTTTTAAAACATTCAAGGGTGGGGATCCAAATAATGCCTTGTGTACAATTCCATCTTACAGCAACAATTTCTCCATTGTTCATCCGTGAGAGCTTTGGTTAGCTGAAACCATGTTAGAGTGGCAAAAAAAAAATAAACCAAACTGAAGGAAAAAAAAAAACAAAAACAAAAAACAAACCCAAAACCTAAACAAACGTACAGGGAATAAATTACAACGAACAAATATCAGAACAACATGATCATTGAGAGAAAGATCTATCTTGACTGGTTCTAAATCCACTATTCACTACAAGTATTATATAAATGAGTCCTATATAACATCTACTTTGTAATTACAGGAGATAGAAAAAGAGCGCGAGGAGGGAGGGGGCTAAATATGAGAGAAAGGAGAGGTAGAGCGAGGGAGAACAACAAAGCACTACACTGGTATCAAAGACAGCACTCTGTTTACAAGTTAACTGTGATTTCTTTACACACTAATGAAGTACATGGATGAGCAACAAAAGATAGCGGCATCTCTGAGGATGTGGCATGGAAAGAGAGAACGTAATGGATGCACAGTACATTTTTAATAGTATAATACAATTATTAATATAGAAACCACAAAGTATCAATAAAACTCTGATTAAACTTGAAATCAGCAAAGCGTCTTTCTTTTTTTGTCTTTTTTTTTTACTTTTGTATTTCTTCTTTTCTTATACATTTGAACATTACAAGTTTTTTTTTTCTTTAAATTATTACTTGATCATACCTCCACATCATTTACTTTAGAAGTATCCAGCATATTCATTACCTGGTTGTTTTAAAAGAAAGAAAAAGAACAAAAAAAGGAAACAAGTGCATAAAAAGAAAACAACAGCATTGATAACATTTTAAAAACCAGACTGCACTCCGGCATGTAACATTACTATTATTACTATTATTTAATAATAAATCGATGTCAAGAATAAAACCTTTTTTTTTAACCACACTTAGATACGGTGTAAAGCCGAGTGCGGCTACAGATAGTGAATAATTCAGTGTCATCTTTTGACCCTGTTTAAATATCCTCAGGTTAGACGTGGGTCTAAAGTATAGAAATCCAAGTGTACGCTGCGACACGCCCGTTTTTTATATCCCGAGCTGCTTGTCCAGTTGGGAACACGTTAGCCCCCCGCCCCCACCCAAAGCGACCCGACCCGACCCGACCACCAGTAAATCCTTCATGCTGTCCCAAAGCACAAGGCCGTTTGTAAAAAGCCAACATACACATGTGCAAACAAGAGGATGGCCTGTACTTCACAACTCACAGTGCAGCGATTATTCGCTGTAAAATAGCCTTTCAGTGTTTCCTTTTGCAGTTTTTTTTTAAAAATATTTTCGCCACTAGAATAAATTAAAAACCCGCCGATGATTCCACGGTAGAAGTCACGAAGGCTGAGGTATGGTATCAAAATGTTTACTGTCCTAATTCATTCAAAAAAGAACCGATTCAAAGAACAAGCAGTATATATATATATATATATATATTTATATTTTTATATATATATATAGATAAAAAGGCTCGCGCATAGAGCCCAGGTATTTTGTTCCATGAGGTGAATCAGGAACAAGCAGGATGAAACGGACATTAAACACATACAAAGCTAACAGGTTCCTCTCAGCAGTAGAAAAGCGTCAGGATGCGCAGAGCTCTGCGAAATGCCCGCTTCAAGTTCGAACCATCGCGTATCTTCGTACAGTGTGCTTTGGATAAAAATCTTTTACTTTTCCTCTCTCTCTCCCTCTCTCTCTTTGTCTCTCCCAGTTTTAAGTGATCTATAAATCATAATCGCTGTTCTTTCTCTAAAACGACATTTAGACTAAACTCACCGGTCATAAATTTGCTGGTATGACACTTTCAATGCGATTCCGCTTTCAGTATTTACACGGCTGTTTGTGGGCTTTGTTATACCGTCTCTAAGCAGAAACAAACAAAAAAAAGAAAAAAGAAAAGAAAAAGAGAACAAAAAAAACGTAGAATATTGTTTACAGCTTTTTCTTCTATTCACACGCTAGAACGTACTCTTTTGACACACCATCACAAAAATATGCTATTCTCTCACTGAGCTGGTTATATGCAGTGACTGGAATAATATGTACAGCTACATTTCTTTTTCTCAAGTTTCAATTCACAATGTCGTTATATGAAATTTGTTATAGCATATATATATATTTATATATATTTATATTTCTACACAACAGAAACAACACTTATAAAAAAGGACCATAAAAATATTGGAGTCCTCTTTGTATTGCCCAAAAATAGGTAATCATGGTTAACAATGAGACATCACAAGAAATAAAACAGCTACTAAAATTTATTACTTAGATACCTTCTGTTTAAAATTTCCTTTTTTTTCCTCCTCCCAGCCCGACCATACTGAGCTTTTTTTTTTTTTGCTGAAAGACCGAATGGAACTATCCCAACCTTTTGTGTTTCATTTTTTTTTTTGCCATTACACTAACCAATACGAAGATGAAGACGTGATTTGCAGATTTTCTTGGCTCTGACCCGCCGTACTTTAAAAACAAAACAAAGCAAAAAAAATAATCAGAAAATGCACTTACAAACTACAAGAAGATAAAAAGTCGAGGTTGAACTCAGGTGACACGCTAGAAAGTAATCAAAAACAAAACGCTACGGGAAGAAGGAAATCGGTGAGTGAAGTTGACGTGGAACATCATACCAAACCAGGTTGTAAAGGTATAGGAGGTTTGGGTTATAGTACAGCAGTTGTTTGTTTTTCTGAGATGACAAACGTTTTTTTTTTCTCTTCTTCTTCACATGGTTCCCGCTTTTCGCTCATTTAGCCATCGGTGACGCTGTAGTGCTTGAAGTTGGATAATCATCACCTGCACACAAAGCCAATTAGAAACTCCGTCCTGTCTGTCCCGGGCCACCAGATATACTCTGCTGGGTAGTGAAAGAAAAGCAAAGGCACAAAAAAGGGACAAGGTTATTACCGTATATGGCCAGAAGTGCTGTTGACACTATTTCATACATTTATACAGTTTCCTAATAAAGTACTACGAATGCTTGTGGAGACGAGGAATCTAAAAAGTAAGTGATGAAGATGAAAACTGTTTCATAGCTCTGCATTTATTGCAACCCCTAACAAAGACGTGTGAAAAGCTTTTAGAAAATATAAATTCACTACATAATTTTGAAAAAAATCAGTGAGGTTTTAACCTCTTGTACCTTATTTGTTTCCTGTTCTAAGGTGAGTCATGTATAGCTAATTAAATGTTCATAGATGATATGGATGCTCTCCACATCAGCAATAACATCAGTATCGGCCAATATCAGGCATTCTGTTTTAAATATTGATGTTGGTCAAATAAATAAAACTGGGCCAATATTTACAACTGATATTTATTTCCTTCTTGTTGTTTGGTTCTGCAGGGATGGAGGAGATTGGTCATGTGGTATTTCCCACAATCCTTTGGGGATTGTGAGAAGTTCAACTGAAGCAGATAATCAGTTGTGAAGTCAGCAGTGTAGCCATTTTTTTCCCCAAAATGTCGAAAGAGTCTGGAAATGCATTATACATAAAATATTTGTAAATATTGGTTATTGTCTATAACGGCAATATTAATATCAGATATCAATATCGGCTAAAATTTTCATATCAGTAGATCCCTAATAGACAGTGATTAACCTAAACAAGAGAAACGCTTATGGAGGCATCAATTTTGTTAAAAACTAGTTTTTTCTCCCTTGAAAGAATGAAAAAATTATTTTAAGTCAAACAAATTCCTCAGGGGATTGTAAAGGAAAGGGTTGCTTTTAAATTTTGTTGGCTAAAGTTGTGCAACCTAATTTAATTTCAAGCTTCTTACACATCTTTAGTAGGGATGCCAAATTACAGTGGAGGGTGCTGCAACTGTGCTGAAACTACAGTGGTTTACACAAGCTTCATGAATGTGTTTGGACATAAAAATAAAATAAAATTACATCCCACTGTTGCGTAAAACAAAGCCAAAGGGGCTGTTTAAATGAAAATTAACACATCACAACATTGCACAAAGGAGCTCTGGGTATGTCAGACATTACATCTGCAAAAACAGCTGCAGGGAAATAGAATTATTTTCTTTTTCTGGAATCATAAATCCTGACAATTTCATTGCACAAACAAGTAACAATTTAAGCAAAATTTTTGATAGGAGAGAAATAATTGTTAGGCCACTTGTTAGAGAAAGGATTTTGAGAGTTTTTTTTTTTTTATAATGAATACAATGCGCTGCCGCTTTCGCTTCTGTAGCAACAGGGTGTTGACTTATTCAGTTGTTGACATATGATTGGCTAAAACAAGACACTACTCGAGGATGAAGGCATTTCAAATGTTAAAATGAGAAGATTAAAAAATGTAGAGCTGATAGTGTGTTAGTGTGTGGGACTTGAGCAACTCAGTTAAAAAAAACGGCCATAATTACTTTTTTCTTTTTTACTTGAATGTGGATGTTTTTTTTGTTGTTTTGTTTAAAAAGAGAAACACTCCGTCTCACACACACCTGTACCACCAGCTCCAGCATTTTGATATAAAAGTGGTGAAAAACAGCGAGGAATGTGATGAACACACATTAAAACAATACTTTAGAGAAAAGCACAGTAAATAAAAGGCAATACCTCTGATGAGATAGCAACCGGCCACCTGTTCAATGGTATCCGTTTGTAAAAGCTGTCGCAATCAACGGGCCCTAAAAGTGTACAGTTAGTGCTGTTGTCAGTATGCATTTCAAAGAGAGAAAAAGTGAGTATCACATCAACGGTTGTGTTTTTTCTTAGTTATATATTTTATTTTATTTTCTGCTAGCATGAATGTGAAGGTTTAGATTGAACTGGATCATCTAGAGAAACAGAACTTTTCATGGAAAACAGAGAAGTAATTACAACTGGAGGGGGAAAAATACCACTGGAATAGAAAATATATTGAAAAGACTTCGGTATTTTCAATAAAGTAAATGACTCGTACTGTGTTTAATAATTTAAGATGCTGTCGGTTTAAACCTTTTCTCTTGTAACAGGGGAATGCCCAGGTTATGAGTTTTTAGTCTGAATAAAAAAACATGTGAAAGAGATAATAGTAATAATACACACAATCCCCATTCATGCCAACATAAACAACTGATTTCATCTGAGAACATGGAGAGAATTTCATCATAAACACCCCTCCGTAGGATCAGAAGGTTTTTGAAGATTGAAGGGTTTTCATAACATCGCTCAGTTATCAGGACTTTGCGAGCTTTCCTGCTGACAGGTCTCTAGGAACCCATGGATCGGAGCACAAAAGAGAAGCACTTTCAGCAGCGATTATTTGTCTTTATCACCTCAATCAGCTAATTGCGCTCTAATTGTCTTGCATGGGGGGTGGGGGGAATGTTAAGATCATTACTGCTTCTTCAGAGCGACTGTTTTCATACTGGCTAAAGGGGCTAATGCAATCAGTGGAGCGTGAGACGGAGGGGCAAATCAGTGAAGCTGAAGTCATCCATGAGGTTGTGAGATATAGTGATTATATACACATTCAGTTCAACAGCATCCCTGATAAAGAAACGAATTATGAAGCACATTTTACTTCTTGCTCATTTCCTATTTTAATGTTCTGAGCAAGAAGTCAGAAGCTGCTTCACCTCTAAGCTTCGCAGCTCTCTTTTTGATTCACTGTAATTCTCAAGTGGTGATTTAATATGTAGTATTACTTTGTGAGCACAAAGCTTGGCTGTAAATAAGCAGAATACTCTGACATATTCCTAAAAGATTGAATACGAGCGTTCTTTGGCCGGTTCCATAAATTATATGGAAGTACAAAGCCAATAAAATTACTGACCACTCAGAGAAGGACGGCACAATATATTACAAATGCATTGTGGGTTATGAACATAATTTTTACATACTAATGTCATATTTCTCCACTGGACAGAGTCTAGCACCAGACACATCTGCTGAAGTTCACAAAATGATGGAAGCAAACATGAGAAAGAGATGGAAACAAGAAAATAGGGACATATTGTGCCTAATATGGCTATTGTACTTTTCTTTTTTACCATTATTATCATGATAGCAGGAAATTCTAATATCGTGCAGCCTTAACTCAGAGGATTGTTTGTATTTTCCTCAAAATAACTGACACAAATGCCCCCCGTGTTCATCACTCCACTTATCTGCTGGTAAATCTGTCCTGAAAATGAGTCGCCCTGCTCTTTCTTAATAAATATTTAGCTTCCTACATTGAGACCAACAGATTATGACGCACAGCCAGCAGACCTAAAACAATTAATAAGGAATTTGCTGTTAAAGTGCAAAAACAACCACAGCGTACATTTGGACAGCATAAATCAATTACAGAGGTTGCAAAATGAAAATGAGAAATGTTTGCCTTCTCCTGAGCTATTTGTGCATTTGCTCTCAGTGACACTATCAACAAACAAGAGATGCATCAACAGAGCTTCACAAGTCTCCTAATTTGTAGTAAAGATCTGAGAAATGTCCTGAGAAATCTATTTATTTATAAACATAATGCAATATGTGATTATGAAAGGTAATCTATGTACTACAAAGCACAGAAATATGATACAATTAAGCAATAAAATAAATGCTATGACACAGATGAACAAATGAAGCTAAAAATATAAAACAAAAAAACCTATAAGCTACTTGTAAAAAGGGAAATAAACTATTAATTTATGAAAACAGCCAAACAAAAACCTGTCTGGTGAATTTAGCAAGAAATTTTAAAATGAAAATATGAGATATGTGTCTCTGTGTGTTTCCTTATTTTAAGCTTTTTTTTAAACAAAAAAAGATCAATGGCTTGAAATATGTATTCAAGGACATGTTTATATATCTTTTCTAGAAGTAAAGTAGTAGCAACAGTGAAAAATATGCTATATTGGCTACTGTAGCTCCCTGTTTGTTTCTCTTGTGTGCCCTGCATGTGCTGTAGTGAGATATTTGTGGATATCCAGAAGAGCTGAAATTCTAACTATTTACATTTTACAACACTCAAAGCAAAACACAAAGTTTTTAAAGCAGGATAACAATCTCTATTTGCAATGCTTGTCTGCCAAAGATCAATTCAAACAGCACCTACATCATGCTACGACACAGGTAGCATGTCTTATTGAAATAGAGAGCAAACATGCTAACATTAGCCTAGCACATCAACTAAGTCTTCAGCAGGAAAACTTTGTTAGCAGGAACAAGACATGAATGTATTAAAGATTTTTAGCTTTAAGTGATATAGCTTTAGAAACAAATAAGAGCTATGTGTGTAATAATTTTGCTGTACATAAAAGCAGCTGTGTTAGCCTAGCAAACACTTTGAATCTACTGTTGAGACAAAATTTGTCACAAAAACAGCATCTAAAACCTCTTTGGTGAGAATGAGGTGGACAAAATAATAATGTAACCAATGAAATATTGATGAAATATAGTGTGGTATTTGGGATGACATGGGATTTACTTAAGGTAAGCTTTAAACAAAGGCTTTGTATCAGCAACTGAATGAGATTAAATGATTCCTATGAAGGTATCAAGAACATAAATCTTCATCAGTGCCTTTGCTACTAATTTCCTCCTTTGGTTCAGTCACAAAATGCAACACAAAAATGCTAACATAGCATTTAGCTACAGCTAGCTATTTAGTGAGGCACAAAGATTGAACTACACCTACCGTGGAATTAGATTTTTTTCAGTGAAGTTTGAGTGTTTATTTTTATCTGACAGATCCCAAACAACGTTTAATCTCAAACACCATCTCTCTCTATATTTTCTGTAGTTTGTGAACTCCACTGCAGTGGAGATTTTCTGCAGTGGAATACGGGGGAGATAATGCAAGAGACCATTTTTCCAGAACTATGAGAAGACAGGACATTATGCAGAAAGGAATGTGTAGAAAGTCTGCTATCTTTACAGCACATCCTGAATGGTGGATGACAATGCTGGAAGTGTTCAGAGCTCTTAGGAGAAAAATGTCTGTAAGTAGCCTGGAGTGAATGCATCCTTGCATGCCCTCCCAGAAGAACATCTCTTTAGACATTTCAGGACAGTGCAGTGCCTAAATGTGAAAATAATATGATTGTTTTCTTTTATCTAATGCTTAAATATCTCTAAATGCAATTTTGCACTGTATTCCTATGAATGTCTAATATTTGTTAGTCTTTGCTTTTGCTAAACTTACTCTGAAGCCAAAGCCAACTGCTATTTTCAGACTCCACATGTACTAAGTGATTGATGGCAGCACTGAAGCAGTGTGAAGAAGGGTCCTCTGACTTTTTCACTTCATGCAGTGCTGGAAAGAAAGAGCTAATGAAAAGGTAAAGGCTGCAGCTCAAGAAGTCTATCCAGCTTTATAGATTTATTACCAAACTGGTTGACATTTCTGCTGGATACTTGTGTGTTAAGATTTCCGGCAGGCTTTTTTTAAAAAGATCACTCTGGGTTTTAAATACCATAATAGTTTACTCTAACATTATTATAACCCACAGTTATATCGGGCTTGGGAGCATTTTTGTAGAGCTTATTTTATACTCGTACGACTTTGATCACTACACCAAGTTAAAGAGTTAAACAGGGATCTGTGATCATCTGAGCAAAATTAGGTAACACAGGCTGTCTGAAAACCTTTTATTTAGGCTCCATCTATGCACATAATTATAGTCTAACACTTGAAAGCTGAGACAACAACCAGCTGCTGATCTGCAGAGAAAATGAAATCAACATGGGGGACACTTGGAGTGAGAAAACCTGCCTGGAAGTGTTGGTCTAGTGAAGGAACTGATCTGGGACATATGGGCTTCTAAAATTAAAAGTGGCATTTTCTAATCAACTGTATAAAGTCTGGTTAATAATATGGTGATATCAACAGGATAGAAAACAAAAAATCTAATTCAGCCCTTTGCAAAATCCTATCCACATTTTATACCTATATTTTGCCATTTCATCCCACAAAATAAACTATCTAGAACTTATGTACTTAAACAATTGCATTCCAGCTTGTTAATTTTTAGCGGCACGTTTTGGTTATTAATTAGGTAAATATAAATTTGTGAAAATAGTATGCGTTTCAAACCTCATTTAGGCAAGTTGACTCGAATACAACATAACAGATTATAACCCCTGATCAAATCGAAATCTTTCTAAGTAACTTCCTGCAAGTAAATATTATTTATTGGAATCATATAACCACATCTACTTGGAGTGCACTAAGAGCAGATTTAAGAAAACTACTTGAAGTTATCTGTTGTCAAAGCAAGCACAAAATGCTTCTTTGCAGTTTTGGATGGTTGCACTTCATGCTTGTAAAAAACATGAAACAACTAAAACTAGGAAAGGAAATCCTGAAGGCCGAAACGAGTGGCTCTCTGCATTAATATGATTTTGAACAACGCTCTAAGAACCTGATTATTGTCGGATGCATAAATTGCCACGCTGATTACCCTTATGCGCTATCAAGAAATCTGCCTTGTGTGGACTAAATGTCATTAAATACCCTCTTAGTACTCTATAATTTAAGGTATCAGGAAAAAAAAAAGGTTTTTAAAGAGTATGATGCAGTTTTTGCATAATATCACAAAGCTCTTTTGGTATTCATATTATCACAAAGCCTATGCATAGATTGAGTTGCTGACTAGACTTAGCTCCCAAAACCTGCTGGTGAACTGTTTGTTATTATTTGTCAGCCACACTCCCAGTCAAAAGCTTGCAATTTGTTTCAAGTTTTAAAAACATCTATTTTATGGTGTCCAAATTTAGTTTTTCCCTAGAAATACAGTTTACAGTTATTTGTGTTGGGGAAAACAGAGTGAAGAGCAGCTAAAATGCAACTTATTTAGCTTTATGATGTCCAAAGCAAAGTGCTGGGCTTATAACTTTTTCTATAAAGTGTATCAGCACACAATAAAAAAAGATTACAAGCCAAATCGTCAATGAATTACAACGGAATAATAAACATATTAGCAAAGTGTTCTGTATGAAGACATTCGAAGGAACCAAACATGAGTTTATTGAAGATCGTAGCTGCATCATGGAATGCATATAGCATTCAGAACGTTACTGCTGAGTATGCAGCATTCAGAGGGTGCTTTGCTTGTAATAAAGTATTGCATGGAATCTGAGTGTTAAAATCCAAGACAAAAAAATCCAGTAAAGGACTTCTCTATCTTCCGGTAGCATACATTGTCTCTGTGCTAACAATGAAGTGATAAATATGGACATTATCTCACTTTCTTACAGCTTTTATTGACAAAAAATCTAAGAAAATCCCACACTAAGAGCCAATTTCAAGTATTAGAAATGCAAGTTTATACAGAAAGAGAATGTGAAAAGCTATAGATCTTGTGCCTTTTCTGTGTGCCAAACTTTAACATTGGTATTCTGAGACAGATCCGGCTCAGTGCTCTCGTCAGACAGTAGACCACATAATCCGAGCTCAAATACTCACAGTAATGCTGGGTCCAAACCCAGAGCCGGGCTGAGGACTAGCAGCGCTGATGTAGTTCCCCACGGCTGAATCCTGGTTGCTAGGTCCGTACAGGTCAGCCACAGGCCCTGGACTGTTGGCGCCGGGGAAACCGCCGGGCCTCGACGGGTTGGCGCCTGCATACAAACACATGGAGGAGCGGCGCAGTTTAGGGAAACTCATCACCCGTCAGCACCACCCTTTATCGCTCTGACCCCCAGTGGACACATTTGAATTGACAGAACACATAACTGGATTCATTTGTTTGTGTCAAAAGGACTTATCTGCAGCTTGTATTGGATATCTTGATATAGCAAAGGTAGAATTCAGGCCTAATTTTTCTTGAAATAAGGTTGAATCCAGTATGATTCTAATAGAATCTACATGCTGTGTGTCTAATGCACACAAACATTCGCTTTGTTTAATCATGCACAAAGAAAACAGGCTACATACTTCCATCATGCTAGTAAATTTGTAGGTTGCAGTGCTCTCATGCATAATGTGAGGGAGTACTTGTAAAATAACAATTTATACTTATTAACCTATAATATTATTAAGGCTATGCTCAAGATTTAAAGTTTCTCAGGAGAATTTCAAACATTTGATCATAGGTTGTGCTTCTTCTTCTGTTTAAAAAAACATGATGTAAGTTAAAAAAAATCACCTCATCATTGCTTGCATGTCAAGTCCATAAGAATAACTTGTAGTAAAAAGTAAAAAAAAAAAGGAGGCTTTTCAGACAGTAGAAGAAGGCAAAAACGAGCAATATAAAAGACTGACCCGAGTTCGTTTAGAGGTTTGAACTTCGAGGGAGATAAAACAGAAATACTGTACAGAACTTACCACCTTTGCCCTGTGAGTAAGAGCAACTCAAACTAATAAAATTTCTTTTGAAAATCCATATGCCCACTAAAGGCCAATAACACAGGCAATGCAAGGGAAAAACAGGCAGGGAGAAAGAAAAATGTGGTGATCTCTTAACAGCAATCTCCTTTGCTGTCAGCTTCACATAACCCTCCGTCTCACCCTTATTCACACGCAGACTGAAATGGGGAGGAGGGGAGAAAAAAGCCGTACAGCAGCATTAAAAAGAAAAATCTTCCGAGCACAAAAACAGCTCGATCTTGTGTATATATGGGATGGCGAACCCTGCAATGCCTGAGAGGAGGTCTTTGTATAACGCATTAAAAACCACATAGTGTGAGAGCAGTGCACTCAGTGTTGCTGGTTGCAGGCAAACACAGTAAACTAGACTTGTCACCTTGTTTAATGTGTCGCTGCCCCATCTATCAAAGCTATATTAGAGAAGTTAACTCCGTTTAAAGGAACGCCTTAGATATCCATTTATAGCACTCCAGGAAAATGAAGCCATCTCGCTAAACACACATCTCGAAGTGTTGACACTGCTGTTTGACTGTAAAGACTTTATACACAGAGCAGCTACTGCTCTTATCTTGCCTGCACAGCCCCCAGTGGGCTGGCTTATTACATAATTAAGGATTTTTTCAGTTGAAATGGCAATCCTCATTATCTGTAACTGGTGATTTTTATTGGAGTGCGGCGTCCTCCCCCCTTAATAACCATACATAACAGATTTTCATTTTACAACATAAAAAGCAGAAGATGCGCTGGCTGCACATGTACAAAACAATATCAAGTGAGACATGGGCCGGATTGTAGTTCCACTATAGTCACTCAGATTAGTTTATTCATTTAATTCACAACAAATATAATCTCAGTGCACTTTACAAGAATAACAGATCAAATTTATTTAATGTATTAGTTTTCTGTATTTTAGACTGTTTCTTGTGATAAAATAGCTTTAAAATTATCTAATGCTAAAATGGTCTCTGTCTCTAAGACTGAAAACCATTTTTATACAAATAAGAATATTTCCATATAAAATATATATACTATCTTGAATATCAGTTTGTCCTATTTTACTTAAGCTACAGTCAAAATAAAGCACATTTTGTGAAACTAAATTTTTAACTTTATCAGGTTAGGCAAGAACAAACAATCTTTAAAAGGGTTTTATGAAGAAATTTGAAAAATTCATTTTCTTGTGGTTTTTGAGGCCTACTTTGTGAATGTCCACTGTTGTTTTCAAGCAAGTGAGTCATTTCATAGATTTATGACATATGTCTCACTTTGTTCTGACAGTTGCAATGAAAAGATAAACGTGAGGGTAAAAACTAATGGAATCACAGAGAGGAAATCCTAAAAACTCCTAAAAAAGTGAGCAAGATTCTGCTGACCTCATAATGAAGAATTTACTTTCAAAGACACATTTTCTTTTTGTCAAAATTCATCCTCAAATAATTCTAAATTTTGACTCTCAACATACTCTGGGATGTAAAACCAATTTAAGTACAGATGCACTAAGAAATTGCTAATCGCAAGACTCAGAAGCTCTATAGATTTATCAACTCTGATCAGCATCCAATTGGAAACTCAAAAACACAATACTCATTGAGGAAGTTGCTACTGAGAGAAGAACACTCCTTGTTACATTTCAGTATCAGGTAAATATATGTACAAGTAAAGTCCAAGGAAGCATAGAAATGTGATTGTGAAAAAACAGGATTTCTCTATACATATACAGTATGTCTGCTGTTAATTCAAAGAGAAAGCCTTCGGGGGATAACAGGAAGGCGAAACAAATAACAGCAAAGTGGGAGTGTTCAGCCTCTGTCATGGAGCACGATAAATCTGGAAATAAAAGTAGGTTTATGAACATCTCAGCAGAAGGGTATGTTTTTTGTTTTTTTAGGAATACACACATACACTGCTGTTTACAGTTAGCAATGCTAACTTTGCTAACCTTGTCCTTTAATATAGAATAGGATACCAAAGACAACTTGTGTTAAATGATAATTAAGACAACTTAAAATGTTATAATTTTTTCTGTTTTAAAATATCAGCAAAACCCCTTTTCATACAGAGGTTTCTAATTAATAACACAAAAAAGTAAAAAAACTGCTGCTAATAGTAAGAACCAGTGAAAACAATATCGACCGGTCGCAGCTACACAAAACTGGAGATGTTCAATTAGCCAAAAACTCTTGGCGCATTTCTAATTGGACAATAAAACATTTCAAATTAGCTGTTGCCAGGTGAATGACCAATCGCAGCTAAATGATCTATGTAAACAAAAAAAACCCTTTTTTTCTTTTATCTTCTTAAAATTAAATCTAGATAGCATTATTGTCTCTAAATCTAACATGAGAAAAACATAAGGATAGAAAAAAATCAGCTTATAAACACATGTGTGTGAATAAGGGTTTAGAGCAATCTGACTCTGGATGGCCTGCCTCTGTAACAGCTGGGCATCCAGAGATTACAAGAAAAATACAAACTGACAGATCTCACACATAGCATTGCTCCCTTGTTGGTTTTTAAAGCAGATTACCTACTAGAACCCGGGTTTTATTTTATTTTATTTTTATAGTTATACTGAGATCAGTGAATCTCTCAGACCAAATAACTCAACTGCTGCGTTCAGGTCAGCATCTTCTACCACACAAGATGCTTCTTAAATACAGTTCCTCCTAAGAGAATGCATTTATGGTTGATGCAAAAGCGAAATTTAGTTTTAATTTTAAAAGTCTAATCACGACTACTTGTTGCTCTAAAACACAAAACACATTTGAAATCCTTTTGATGAGATTCTTTGCCGTCTGTGTGCCATACTTTTCTTCCCTTAAATCTAATATCTTGCTTCTCAAAACAATCATAAAATAGGGGAAAATGACACAATACAGCAAAGATCAAAGCGAGCATGTAAAGTGGCTCTATTCATTATGCAAAAAAAAAAAATGTTTTCTTTTAAGTGTTCAATGTTTTACAAGCATCGCTGCCTAATAATGTGAGCAATCTCTCCCACACTTAGAAGTCTTAAGGGTTTCAAAGAAAAATGCCACTCACTCCTACCTTTACTCTCATCTTTGGCTGTTCAAAATTCATATAAACCTGAGCACTGCTAGAGAGGCCGCTGTACTCTCTGACATCATCAGTAATTACTTTGTTCACATGCAAATGAAGGATTACATTCTGTATGTGTCGGCCCCTCATGTGCAAGCAGGGGCTGGGGGAAAGGGGGAATCTTTGCAAAGAAACAACAAAATCTACATTTGAATTTGAAAAAGGAGGAAGGACATGCAATGCTAATTTGTCAGCAAGATGTTGTTTTGTAATTTTTTTTTCTGTAAAGGGGATTTTTTTTTTCTTTCATCGACAAAGGTGAAACAAATAAATGTTTAAAAAGAAAAGACTTGATCATCTGCATGGAATAATGTCATGAATCAAACTGAAAAGTCCAAAATGTGGATGAGATAGATGCTCAGATACAAACCTGGGTTCTTAAACTGATCCGGGCTGTGTAGGTGCTGTAGGGGGGAGTTGCAGGCGGAGGTGGCATGCTCACTGTGCAGCATCTGAGCCGCCTGGGGCCCCAGGGAGCCATAGTCAGCAAAGGAGCAGGGCCCCCCCCTCTGGTCACTGGGCGCAGAGTAAAACCCATAATCGGGGAGGCCTGGGAGATACAGTATAGGGGTGGGGAGGAGGGGGAGGGGGAGGGGACTCCATCATTGTGGAAATCAACTTTTTTTCATTGTCAAAGTCAGCGTCCAAATTGCTAAGCATAATGTGCTGGAGTCTTACACTGTCGTCTGATTACATCTGTTTTAATTGGCCCTCCCCACCCTCCCTCCCCAGCAGCTCCTGCCATGTGGCCAAACCCCTCTTCCCCTTCCTGCCCCTCACCCATCCCACCCGGCATATGGCTCTTATTTGAGATATGCAGCTGTGGTGTGAAAGCTCGCGCCGTAATTCGGCTGCATAAATTATCTAGCTCATTGAATGTCGTTATAACAGGAACTCCTGGTTTTTCTGACTTCATTCAACTTAACCAAACAGTCTTCAGCTGAAACCAGGTATTAAGGTGTACTGTAAAACAAGACCCCCTCACTGTTAGACATTAAATCATACTTTTCTGGTTTAGTTAATTTAAGATTATCAAAAATGAAAAATTTTTCATTTCCCGACTGTCAGATTATTATTAGAGAAACCTTTTCAGTAACACTTTATTTGAAGGGGTGTGTGTAAGACTAACCTGAGACTGTCATAAACATGACATAAAACCTGCCATGAACATGAATGACTCTTCAGAAATGTTTACGACTGTTCACCTGAAGTATCATTTGGTAAATAATGACACTTTTAATGCAAAGGTGCACTAAAAGTTGCATTAAAGTGTAAACTTTGAATTATTCAGTAAATAATGACACTTTTATTACAAAGTACTATTAAAACTTGCATTAAAAGTCATTTAAAAGTGTTATTATTTACAAAATGACACTTCATGACAACAATCATAAGCATTCATGAAGACTCCTTCATGTTCATGACAGATGTTATGTTATTCTCATGTCAGACTCATGCTGACATGAGAATAAAACATTACCACTTTTTCTTTAAATTTGGAAGTTTACATACATTTTTCTTTAAGCCGTATGACTTGCGTAAAACATGGGTATTCTTCCATAAGCTCTCAAAGGTTTGCTTGAATTTTGGCTCAACTGGGTCAGGTTTGTAGGCTGCCTGCTCTGACATACCTTTTCAGTTCTGCCCACCATTGCTTTATATTTGCCTCTCCAAAGATCGACTTTGCTGTCCTTCAGCCAACTTTAAAACTAAGGTCATTTTCACACCAATAGTTATTTAATTTAGCCCGAATTGTTGGGTTTGTTAACATGCAACTTTTCTGGCTGGCTCAGTTTCTTTTCATATAGAGAAAACTCCAAATGGACCAAAACTTGTCACTACAAACTAAACTAGAACATTCAGTCTGTTTCTTGGTCTGATGTGTCCAGGTTGGGAGGACCAAGGAAGCAGACGCTGAGTTCTCATGAATTTATTCATGGGATTTTTTTTTTCTCTATAGCATTATACGCAACATTATTTCAGAATAATTTTGAGAATTTTTTATTTTTATAGTTGCATAGGAATTTATGCAATGTGAAAACAAAAACACAGTACCATTGCCTACTGGATCATAATGCATTTCTGGCGAGGGATAGGTGCTGGTAGATGTCAGGTTGAGATTGGCTCACACTCACACCATAAACAAACCGTTCTAGAGTTCATTTGGAACCAAATCAAAACTGTTTGAGAGAACCGAAACAGAACTTGTTTTAAATGGACTGAGCACCAGAGGTGTGGAAACACTTTAATTTATTGGTCAGACTAGGTTCATAGTCTGTTTACAAAACCCATCTGATCAAAGCTTCAACTTCCTGACAGTTATGTTGAGATGCTGCTTCAATATTCTCACTTATGAAGTGTTTTCTTTATGTGATACCGTCAAACAACAAAGCACCACATTTAAGGTTGTTGCCTTAAAATTAGGGCTGTGACTATAACACATTAATTTACAGAAGATAACTAATTTAAAAGTAACGCATCTAAAGGGATTGTGGAATTTAAACCCAAAAGCTCTGTGAATTAGTATTTAAATGAGTAAATATCAGATATCACAGAAATAGAGGATGATATGCGATCTACGTAATCCTCCCTCTCGCTTGTGTTTTGCTAGTAGTGGTAACCAAACAAAGAGACATAAGAGCATCAAACTAGGCGTTTGCACACAGAAAACTTTAACTTGGACCTGAATGCAGCACAGGCTCCTCAAAGCTGCACCCACGTCTATGCTATTGTTGCACGGAGCTGGAGATATACTTACTTAAAGCAGAAATAGATTTTAAACAGGTTTTTTTTAATAGCTGCTTAAAATACACCTACAGGGCGCCTATATTTATCCCAAATATTGCAAAATAACCAGAAGCTTACAAAGCTGTGACATTATGTGTGGCTTTTTCAAATTGTTTAAAGGCTTTACAATACAAGTGTATGAATATTTCTGAATTTTAAGAAAGAAACAAAACTTTTCTCATTATTCTGAACCAAGTTTTACAATCGGAAAAACAGAAAAAATTGTTTTAATCCGATTAAATGTCAGGCAGTGAGGAGTGGAAAAAAAACAAGATTATAAAATCCACAAGTGTTATATTTTAGGTCGGATCTATTCAAATGGACTGACAGAGGAGGGAGATAAAACTGGCAAATCGTTAAAAAAACATGTCAATACATTCCTCATTTCAAACGGTCAATTTTCAGTGACGTACCTGAAGGAAGGAAAACACATTGCACTAATCAATAATCAATCCGCAGCCTGCTTTCAGACCAGTAGAAACTGATAAGGTTTTTTTTTTTTATGTGAATGAGACCCAGAGACGTTCATGTTTATTGATGATAAGCTTTCTGAAGTGTTTTAAGTACTCTAAGCATGCCTCAAATTGGCCTCTTTGAGCAATTCTTTCTTTCACACAGATGGTGGATTATCAACAGTTTAGAAAATGCCTTTCTGCAATAAGTCCTGGTGACATTTATTGCTTGTTCTTTTAATTTGAGACAAGCTGCTCATATAAAGAGTGCAATTAAAAAAAAAAACCCTGCTCCTTCTAACACCTCTTTGATAACGGAGTTAATCTACTCAGGAGGGACTGAGATTGGTGACACAGGCTGGTCCGTGTTGGGTTTCCCCTGCTGTTTGTGTATGTGGATCTGTGTGTGTGTGTTTTTTTTATTTAGGTCCTGGAGCGAATAGCCATTCAAAACCACTTCACCTCTCCCCATTCAGAGTGAGACAGTCCACTTCTGCCAAATGGAATGTAAGCACCAGCCATGCTTCTCCCCGCCAATGCTTTTTAGCACTCTGATCTCACCACTTGTGGGCTGTCTGCCCACTCATCAAATTATAGGCTCCAAATAGGGCAGGCTTCCCACGTACGTCACATAATGCCTGACACATTGAACAAAGCTCAAGAAGCAATCATTCCATTTACTTCACTTAGACAAATGTCACTGAAAATTGATTGGCCTTGCTAATGAGTAAAGCTGGATCAATGGAATAATTACAATGGGGAAGAAACATTCGACAATAGCACAAACTGTGTTTATTGGGGATTCATGAGGAGGACGCTCTGTTTATAGCACCAGTTCATAACGAGACAGTCACTACTTTCACTCCGACTTATATTTGCACTAAAGCCCTGCACACATATGCTTTCATTATTTCTATTTATTCTTTATTCTTTATTTAGATATACTTATTTTGCTTTAAAATGTTGCAACTGTGATGATAGCCTGACAACAACTTGTGCTGTGAGGAAGTACATTTCTATGCTGGTTTGGAATCTGTGGTGATGGACTGATGCCTGGTGGTTTCTCTGCCACTTTTCAACATCTCCTAAGGTAACCACCAGGCATCATCTAACTGAAAACATGTGTACATGTCAGAGCCACCAACTGAGTTTAAGACTACGGATATTTGAGTCAACAAGGATGGCTTTTAGCTCCCATTTGATTTTGGGATTAGTACTAACTAGAGTCAAAATACTTTTAAAGGCTGATCACACTTTTTTTTTTTTTTTTTTTACAGTGGAGTACTACTTATGTCAAGCTGTAGACCTTTTGTAGTAAGTTTTCAGTCACTGTAGTACTCTCTGTTGAAACTAAAGCAAGTTATTAAATCAAAGACGACTAAATTTTTCTTTTCCTAAGACTGGTGATTATTCTATTGTTACAATAGATTGTATCAGTTTAAACAGTAACTTGATATAAATATTTAGAAATCCAGATAGGTGAAAAAATATTGTTCGATGCTCATGTTGATAATTTGTTTAAAGAGTTTAGACCTGAATGTTTTTTCTCCAATGAATCCAGAAAATGACCATCTGTGTTAAAATTGTTAAATGTTCCCAGAGTGAATTTGGAAAAACTTCCTTCTTCAGATTGGGTGTCTTTTTTTGTTTTCATATTTGAAATTAACTTAGAAATAACAAGCTTTTGAGGTTCTTAAAAGGTAGCAGCATATAACTGTTTTACTCGATCCTTTACTGTTAAAAGGTATTGCTTCACATGTTTAATATTTATTTCTCTATTTGCTTTCTGAGTTTTTCTTCTTCGCTGATGATGCTTTTACTTGAAAATGTTTGGATTTTTTTTGTTTTTTTCCCTAAATACCATCTTGATCAGGACCACTAGAAAAATAGAAGCTTCATCTCAAAAAGATTTTTAGTGGTTAAATAAAGGCTCTAGTATCAGAAATATATGGCAGAAGCAAAACAGGGGGGAAAGTAGGGAAGTTAAAAAAACTTCCACACACAAATAAACTCAACAAGCTTGGAGTGCTGAAGGCAACACAGTGAGGATATCCAGACACAATTATACCTGACTTTAAAATTGACAGAGATTCAGACTACAGAAAATTTATTAAGTATAAAGGTGACAGAGTGCAGAGCTTTTAATAAAATTTGATGTAATCCTGGACAACTCTGCATCCCCAGTTACAGAAGCTCTGCTTATAAATCATGTTGTGTGTATATTACCTGTGTCACCCAAGCTACATCACTAGGCATTTATAGCAATTTCTCACAAATTTTTGACATTTATTTGTCTTTTAATTTGAGTCTTCGTTCCTAAACAACTGACAGATATAAGCTAAATGTTTACATCTCCATTAACAACACAGCATAAAATGCCTGTTGCACATCATGTAAAACAGTCAGGGACAGAAACGTGGCAGGGAAACACATTATGCACCCTCAGTTTTAATAGGAACAATTTACAATCTTGCATTTATGTTACTGACTGCAAATAATTTGATTATCTTAAAAAAAGTTTACTTTATAGAAAAATACCAATTTCCCTACCTGGCATAACCTAGCATGGTGATGTCATAAGCACAGGTGAATACTCGTTAGGTGTCCGGTTGATAAAAAGACAAACATGTGCCTAACATCTTTGTTTTCCTGTGTTAGCATTGGTCACCTCTAAGAAAAATGTGAAAGCTATCATTTTGCATCAAAGTTGCCTTCCATACAAGAAAACGGCTGCTAAGAACATTCCGCAGGACAGAACTGTTTTCAAAATGATCAAGAACTTTAAAGTGACAGTTTCAATTGTAGTCAAAAAGGCTTTAGGGTGTTTTAAGATTGCCCAAAGGCCTGTGCTGTATCTACATTGAAGATAGTGCTACCAAACGCCGTTGCCCCATCGGCACCTGGTGGGTGAGATGAAGTGAGGAGAAGACTTTTGGGAAAACAGCTCTGCAACAAAAAAGGATGGTTAAGAAACCACTCCTCCTTCTACCCAGAAAAGCATCAGACAAAGACTGAAACTCTTCAGGAGGTTTAAGGATGTGCAGCAGAAAACTGGAGGAAAAAACTGTTTCCTCTGATTAATCTCTAATCCAATTGTTTGGGACATTTGAAAAATCATTTGTATGGGGGGAAATAAAGGGAGAGCATATGTCCTGTGCCATGCCGACAGTGAAGCAACCTGGTATGATCCATGTGTGGGGTAACTTTTCATGTGAGGCGCTGGGCTTACTGCCAGTTCTGTCAAAGAACACCAGCTTGAATAAAGAGAGGGATCAAGAACATCCTTTAAGAGCAACTTCTTTCAGTAATCCAGACACAGTTTGTTCTTTATCTGAAAGATCAAAATACAGAAAGTAACCACATAGAATCTGTGGCCAGTTTTTTAAAAAGCAGGTGAATAAGCAGAAACCATTAACTACAAGCTCTAATAGATTATGACTATGTATCCATCAGACAAAATCTGGACAAGAAGTCATTTAGCTTATTTAGCTAAACTTTGCAAAACTTGAAAGAAACTGAAGAAGCAAGTTTTGTGATCAACATGGATAAACAAGGAAGTGTTATCAACTTCTGGAGGTGTACTGGATCTGTGTCAGAGATGCTTCAGCAGCAGAGCTCTCAAAGTCAAAATGCTTAACCGCAGTTAAACTTATCTGGTTAATATAGCATTTTTCGCATACGTTTATTCTTTTTCAGTTTTTTCTATGTATTTGAGTTGTATCAGATTCCTAATTTTCCTAAAAATCTCCTAAAATTAAGATAAAATGCTATTTTGCTCACAATTAAACAGAGAAATATACTTGATTGCTTGAATCACAAAATAAATTAGGTGAAGTTATAACCAAACTTTTGAGACTCTGCCTAAAAATTTGGCCTTGCCTCACTCCTTCATTCAAATCAAGAGCCTCACAATATTAGTAAGGCGTCCTTTGATGGCAGCATGTTGAAAGGGGTTTGTGGAATTGAGTCGTCTTAACTTGTAACTACGGATGTTTTCGAAAATGTCCTGGTTTTAAAGCTACAAAAAGAAACTCAGATTGACGATCCAGTTAGATCCATGATGCATCTTTAAAATTCCAGTTCTCACAAACAATCCTTCGATGTGAAAACCAATTCCTAAAATAGTGAACAGCGAGCTGACACATTTTGCCATTTTGTCTGACAAGTCCCACATATCAGGCGGGTATCTGTAGGTGGTGACATAAACTAAAGGAACCAATACACCGTGACACAGAACGCTGCACAGCGAAAGTTTTTCTTCCATATGTCACATCAGGAAATGTTTTCTGACTTCATATTACATTTGAACAAATAATAAAGCGCGAGGAGCTGGAAGCAAGCATGCTGCTGTGTTGTTTGCACGTGTGGGAGGCTCAGGTAAGACGCTGGCATGCTTGCCGCATTCGGGGGGGAAAGCTGGGAAAAGAGTAGAACTCCGAAACAAACATGCAGGCACACATTTTCCGGAGCCATATATTTTCATCAGTGGTTATCTGATCCGTTATGCAGCGTGAGACCGGGCAAAGTGTGCCCACAGCTGCATTAGTATCACCGATCATATCACCATGTGCCTCAGACCGTCCCACTATTAATATTCACACAATCTATCCGGAACAATGGGCCTTTCTTGGACTCTTTTTTTTTTTTTTCCACTGGTCACTAATTGGATGTAATTACTCATCTACAAAACAAATGAGCGTGCTGAGGTTGCCTTGGAGACTGGATCAGGGGGCCCAGCAGTGCGAATCGTTTGCGGGGCTTCATTTATACTGATAATTATCTCCCTTGCACCCACTCCATCCCCCCCGCCCTCCCTCCCTGCCCTCAGTGACCAAAACTGGCTGTGAAGCAATGGATGGGGGAGTGTCCTGCAGTCATCTGTTACTGACATCATCGGGGTGGCACTCTGTAAGTGGATAAATGCCCTGCTCTTGTTCCCACTTTGCCAGGTGACTGCCTTTAAGGAGGAATCACAAACCTTGAAAGTACTTCTTCTCTTGTTCTCCCTACTTAGAAAATAAAATTTATCACACTTATGATAATACAGAGCCTCTTGAGACTTCAGGGTGGGAAAATCTATAACGTGTACTTTCCTTAGAAGTCAGGAAACTAAATGAACAACGTGGATTTTTTTTTTATCTTAATGTTAACAAAATACTTAAATGAAGCCAAATGTCATCTAATGATCAGCAAAATGGCTAATTTTGAACATGCGGTGTTGAAAACTTCAATCTGTTTTACATTTTATATAATAGAGAACTAAGGGTGGGTGATACGCAACATATTCCCAATTGATATTTGTCACTCCAACAAATTACAATGGGAAATGTACAGCTCTGGAAAAAATTAAGAGACCACTGCATTGAAAACTTCATGGTTATTTTCATTGATTTCTGAACTCTTTCTGACTAATGTTCCTGTTAAAACATTAGTATTGTTGTTTCTAAATGAATATCTACTCATTTTCTTTGCATTATTTGAGGTCTGAAAGCACTGCATCTTTTTCGTTATTTTGACCATTTTTCATTTTCTGCAAATAAATACAAAATTTTCGCTTGGAATTTATGAGGCATGTCAGTAGTTCATACCATAAAAGAACAATGTTCATTTTACTCAAACATACCCATAAAAAGTAAAATCAGAGAAACTGATAATTTCAAGTGGTCTTCCAGAGCTGTACGTGTGCAGGTGACGTTTGGATTTTTTTTGGGACATACAATGTAAAAATTATATGAACTGATTTGACAATTTATAGAACAAAAGTCCAAAAATGTAGGAATTTGTTGCCAAATAGTGCCTATTTGGGACTATTTGTCCCAAATAGGGACAAATAGGGACAAATAGTCCCAAATAGTCCCTATTTGGGTTATATTACATTTGCACGATCGTGCAAATTCTAGTGTTTGAGTTCTTAGCTGAAACTGCACAAGTGCAAAACTGCTTTCGCTACATCCTGTGGTTTACCGTTTTCATCCTGTCTCTTTTTGGGACTACTTTGGCTTTAAACAGGATGAAAAAAAAGCAGTTTTGCACTTGTGCAGTTTCAGCTAAGAACTCAAACACTAGAATTTGCACGATCGTTACGTATTCACCGTCTGGTTGATTACTCTACGCAAATGCCAGTTGCTGCAGCTCCATCATGAAGCTCTGAAAAAGCTTTTCACCAGCAGAAATACAGCTAAATATGAAAAGGACAGCCCCAGATGGAGACAGTGCGGCTTGGCTGTAACTATCTTGGAGATGAAAATGCATAAAAAACAAATTTCCATTGATGTCACAAATGGCAAGAAAATATACATACTGGCCATAAAATTGTTAAATACCAATTGTATACACTGCTGGATCTATATAGGGGTAAACATGCTTGTTTTAAAGCATTTCTAAGGTTTATCCAGAAGAAATAGCCTATTTTCCTTTTTTTAAAATTCTGTACGGTTTTTTAATGTTTCCCTCATGTGATTTGGCTGTGAATGAGCCAAACTGCTCAGAAAAGACTTACCCTGCAGCAGATTTTTTTTTTATGGAAGTGCATATGTTTGCTGGAGACTATTTATATTTTAGTTTTTGTTTCACTTTGTACTTGCTTTAATTTGTAACAACAGGTAGTTCAACAGTAGTAAGCATTATTAAACTGGAGGAAAAAAGCCTGTCTGTTTTCTCAAATCTACCATTGCAGTTACTATTTAAAAAAAATACTAACTGACCATAGGATGCCGCCTTTCTGTTCTATGTTTGAGAAAATAAATCGTCGCTGCACATGGAGGCACTCTGGAGAAAGTAAAAGCTTTTCTTGCAGCTGGAAGGAGTTTGTGTGCGCCATTACGCATTAGTTGTTATTTCTTCTGTGAGTCTTTTGACTTCAATCAAGCATTTCTATTATCATAATTCAGAGAGTAACTCAAGAGGCCAAAGGGAAAAAAACAAAAAAAAAACTATCCTAAAAGAACAATTGTCGCAGGGCTCACTTGTTGTTCAATCGCCCAACCTTATAGATCACCACAAAACGGCACATAATTATGATAGAATGAGAAAATAGAAACCTTTTGTTTTTATCCATCACATAAAATCCCAGTAAAAAATAAGAAAAAGTGGTGTGAATACTTTCGCAGGGCACTTTCTATAAATAACCAGCACAGTTATTTGCTCAGTCGACAAATACTGGAACCTGGGGAACGCAACAATCTATCACCAAAAGTTATTTTCATGCCATCAAGCAGGAATCGTTCATGCAGTCACTCCTCCGTCTCCCTCGCGGCAGCAGTGAGATTCCTCAGCGGGCCTCAAACCACATCGCTCTACAGAAGATGTCAATAAAGCTGACACGCGGCTCCTTAAATTAGCTTTGAATTTTAGAGCTACCATAATTAGCTCTTCCATTTTCACCAATGTCATTTAAAAAATAGTGTGAAAGAAACTAACAGCTCTTTTGCTGTCTGGCCTTGCTTTCACTTTCCATTTGAAATAATCTTTTCTGTATGAATGGCTGAGTAATTAACAGCACTAGACACTCTTTTCAGAGAGCACAGACATTTCATAAATAATACATATTTAATGTCTTTTCATTTTGTGTTCAGAGAGGCTTGGCTAATGAATTTTAACAGATGATTTCTTCTTGGATTAACTCACCCATACTCAGGCCTCTGTTTTCTTTACTTTAAATTTTATGCCTGCTTTTCCATTTTCTTTGTGTTTCTATCAAGAGCGGAATCAAGTAAAAAAAAAAAAAAAAAAAAGGACCTGCTGATCCATGTTTACCTTACACCACTGTTGGGAAATGATTCTGAAGAGTTACAGGAAGGGAAGAGGAAATGTGAACACTGAAAAACAATTTAACAGCGAAATGAATCAGCTGACATTGGTTTCCCTGCAGGGGAAAGCACTAAATGATTTTGAATGCAGATTTTAACCTGAGAGGCATCTGGTTTACTTGGGACTTAGAAAGGGCACTCAGTTATCGACAGTCGGCACAGATTATTCCATCGCGAGCAGGTTTAGAGTTGACAGCGCTGGCCTTTTGGTTGGCTGTTTTTTTCTTTTCTTTTTTCAAGCATGTCCGGTCAGGCTTAAGTGCTCAGAAGAAATCTGAGTCATGGGGAGAGAAGTCTGACAGTGAAACCGCTGACATGTAATGACCATCTACATAAATTATACAACCAGTGATAGTAATCCATGCACTGTTTGTTAACAAATGTTAGAAAATGACATTTGAATGACTTCTCAAATTTGTAATTTGATTTAGGATGCACAGTTTGAGGCAAAAGTTCCTTACATTTGTTATGGGTGTAAATGTTTGAAAGTTTTAGCATGTTTTTCTCCTGCCAAAATTATTATTAAATAACTTTTAGTATTTATTAATGCAAGACTTGGGTGCAAAATTTTGAAATTACTTGATTTATTTTTTTAGATATGCTCACAGATATACCACTAATAAAGTTTGGTAAAACGTCCCTCGGCAGCTTGCAGAGAAAGCGCATCTATCAACAAATTTTTTGACCAATCTCAACACAAGAAGTTTTGCAGGAGTTCCTTTAAAGTGGTTGGCTTTTCTGGGAAAGGTCAGGATGTGAAATACAGTCCATGAATTTTCAGTAGAGATGAAGTTACATTCATTCTAGCTTTTTCATGTCAGCCTGCTTTTATCTATTCCATTGATGTGAGTTTGAGATTATTATCCTGTGGGAAAGTTTCAACCAACTAGATGTAGAGCGGAGGATGAAACATGTGGAGGGTGTGCGCCATCTTTGCACAGCCTCCAGGCCAGTGGCAGTGAGACTGGGCCCTTAGCATGATACTTGCACCACCATGCTTGACATTTGACAGAGTTCTTAGGTTTTAAATTCTTTACTTTAATTCCTTCAACAATATGTGATATTATTGTATCTAAACAGATCAATTTTGAACACACTGACTATTTCCTTTTCTCTGAGGGTGACAGTTTGGGTCACAGTTAAATGATTCATAATCCCAACCACACTATGGAACTGGTTTTAACATTAGTAAAGTAGGCAAGCATTACCTGATGAAATGGACCAGATCAGAGGTCACAAATACACATTAGAAGTCCTTTTAGAAAGGAAAAATGGGAAAATGCTAAAATATGTCGCCCAAATCTTCTCTGAATCAACAGGCACATAATTTCTCTTCATCATGCTATGACCCACATATGTGAGGGAATCTAGGTATATATTGAGCCTGAAAGTTTATTTCTGAACCTGTGTTGATCAATGAAAATCAGCAATCAAGTGTTTTTTCTCTTTTTAAATCCCAGACATTGTCCGCTGTGCTATCAATCAAGCATGAAAAAAAAGTAGTTGAAATGGATCATAAAAAAGCCTTAAATTAATATGACATCATCCCTTTCTGGGCGCCTTAAATTAGTATCAATTGTGTTCTGGTCTCAACACAGTGTCAGATAAATGGGTTTTCCTCCTTTCTAATGCTACTAATTCATATCACACCTAAATTTACGTAAATTTTTGGCATAAATCAAACAGACTGCAAACAGAAAATGGCATTGCTTTTCATTACTGGACATAAATTCAGGCGATAAGGGGTTAACCCCCCATGACGGATGTGAGTTACTGTATTTCCAAACTACTTTAAACGGAATATAAAGCCCCGTTGATGGAAGGGATCTAATTTTATTCAATGCATGTACTGTTAGGGCTGCAGAAGATTACTTCCTCTAAGTTTTCTTTGGAGAGTGTGTTTTGTGTGCGGCCCCTGGAGGGCAAAGCGCTGACGTCCCTGAAGGCCTGTGCCTGTAACCTCCGAGCATCTGCTCCCCACAGCTGTGAGAGAGCCACCGCTCTGCTGTGGGGGGTGCAAAGGGACGCTTTGCCCTCCCTGTTGTGTCAACCGTTTCCCTAGGCCTTGAGACAAAAACGTGAGCAGGCAGGACGGACTTGGCATGTCTGCTCATGATTCTTCACACCAAATACGGGGAGAGAGCTCCTGGCCTCGGAGCTGAGCTCCACAGATTAGCATCTGGGACAAACGACAAATGGACCCGAGTTCACCATGAGGCAGGCTGATTAAGTTCTCTGCACACAGCCACTCCTCCTCTCCTCTTGGGCATGGCTGTACATCACAGAACGTGTTGGGAGGGAATTGATATTAATCTTAATTTAAAAATGTCTGTCACATAAGTTTTCTTCTTTCTGTCAGTGGAGGGCGGTGGAGGGAAAAAAGCGTGTGGAAGATGAGTAGAGAGAAGAACAAAGATACGCAGCAGCTATCTAATCACCATTAGAATTGATTTCTAATGATGTGAAGATTCTCTCACACTCTTTTTATTTTTTTAACCTTATAATTCCCCCACAGCTAACTCGGAGTCGAAACAAGGAAATCAGCAGAATGCAGCAGAAATTGTTTTGAGTACGCTACAAGTAAACTATGGATCTATGAAGACAACTGACACAACTCTGAAGTTCTCTGAAGTGTCAGTATTCATCTGCATCTCTCTTTTTATCTGAAAGATCGTAAATAGACTGACTTTATAAAGAGAGAGCTTCAGAATATGAAATCATCTTTTCATCAAATAGTTAATGCCAGTCGGCTCCAAGAGTTGGATGCTGTTGCAGAGTGGTTTAGATGATTTCTCACCATTTTTCCAGTCATCACATAGCTGTTCACTATTATTTAATACTGATTTATGTAAATTAGACATCTTAGTGTTGAGCCTGAGGCTGGACTACATGAATTCAGCATGTAGCTACCTGCACTAGAACTGCCTATTCCCTCTTCTTCAGGCCTTTCCATGCAGAATTTCATCCCAGCCACCATACTTTGCCAATCCGACTTCCAGTGGGGCCTCGCTGTAGCTCAAACCAGATTCAAAACGGCAACGGCAGATTACAAAGCAGAGTACGGGGTTGGCTCCTCTCTAGCTCCAGGCAATGGTAAACTCTGTGCTGTAGTCAGATCTCTGTGATCTCCCTCCTGCCTAAAGCTACAGCCTCTGAAACAAGCCTACAAAAAGTGCTTCGGGACCGGTCCTTGCTGTGCAACAAGCTACACGGTGGAGATCAGGGCAGCAAAACGCCTCTTTAAACCAAGACTAAGGCCTCACTTTCACAATAGTTACACAAACGCCTCAGATTTGGGTTTCATAAAACAAAACATGTCTTTCTCATCAACACACTTTTAATGTACTAGCTCATGCACCTATTTTTGTGTCTTAAGTTGTTATTCCCCCTGTATCAGTTTTACATTTGGTCACCTTATAACACGAAACTTTAATTTATTTTATTAGTATTTTATATGAAAGGGCACCATAAAAATGTTGCAGAATTGTGAAATGAAAGAAAAAATAATATATGGGTTTCTAAATATTTCACAAATGAAAGTCTGAAAAGTGTGGGATGTATCTGACTTCAGCCACCCGGAGTCAATATTATGTAGAAATGCAGTTAGCCTCAGTTAGCTGGGACTTTTTTGAGGTACATTTCAACCAGTGTTTCTTCATCCTGTTTTATAAGCTGCCAGTTTGTTGTGTATACAGACTATGCAACTCGGTTGAGTTTGATAGTATGAGAAGGAACAGTTTGGGTTTCTACTAAAGTTCAGAGAATGTATTTTTTCATTGCTGCACCTCTTAAAGACACTAGATTTGCAGCCATTTTGTTTTCATTTTTTGCCTACTTCATACCTGTTGATTTTTAAAATCTGCCTCCACAGCAGCTTCACTCTTCCTGCTGAAGAAATGCATCCACACAGGATGATGCTGCCACCAATACGTTTCACTGTGAAGGATAGTCAATACTCTTCACTACCCTGTGAGGATTTTAGTTTTATATAATTTTGAAAATACCCAACAATTTTGGCCTCATCTGACCTGAACACTTTTCAGATTTTAATCATTTAAAAATCACGTATCATGTTACTTCCATTTTCTGATTCTGCACCACTTTGTGTTGGTCCACTACACTAAATCTCAGGCTAACAGGGTGTTATTACTTTTGGCAAGGGACTGCATAAGTATGCAAGAGGCACATTAGGTGTTGATAGAAGGCACAAATTAATCAAAGACAGAAGTGAGCAATAGGATCTAATAGAAAATGCAGCAAGAGCCACATCTTTTAGTGGCTGTTGGTGTTTTACACCACTGCGGCAGTGTTCAGGAGTGTGTTTTCTGCAAGAAGCAGGACACAGAGAGACATCCAAAATACACCTTGTCATCAGCCGCGGTCTGTCACAAACAGGGGAAGTGAGCAGCTGTCATTTTTGTCTGTTGAACACTGGAAGTGGAGCAAGTGCCCTCTCCCAACGATGGAAAATGTGTCCCACATACCAACGAGAATCTATGCGAATCGCCGACAATGTGCAGACAAGCACCACTGCACACAAAAACACTGCACAAAAAGGGTCATTGTCATATATTTGCATACACCTAAGAAAAATCCTTATGGGTGAGGATGTCTTTTCCCGGACTTCTTGTGACTTAACAGCTGACACTGCATAGACTCTGCTTCTATCAAACTGGTTCAATGTAGACAAACATATGTATATGTACAACCTGTGGTGCTCTGTGGGAACTGTAGGTGGAGTCAAAGCACAAAGAATCCCCACTTTTAAAAAGGACCCTATTTTTCCACCAACAATAGAAAAAAACCCTTGTTTGGACAAAAAAATTAGAAAATTTAGCAAAAAATAAATAAAGAGACTAGGAGAATTGCCATTCCTCAGCCGACACTGGGCCGACCGCTGCAAATAAAACCGTAAGATGGGATGGAGATGCAGCCGCATTTCCCCAGACGGCACAAACGTAGGACGGTCAAGCCTGAGCAATCTGTGTCCTCCTGTTGGTTTGTGTCTGTATAGAGTGCTGAGAGCTTCACGCATGAATCCTTCAGCCTCATCACAAAGGCTACAACGCAGCGTAATAAATCAATATTGGCCAAAAAGTTAAAAACAGAAGTTGTATATTGATTTTCTTAAATATCTCATTCTGATGCAGCTATTTTCATATCCAATTGTTGTTTTTTAAGATAGTTTTGCCTCGTTCTAAGAAAGGACGGACCTTCTTTATATTCCCTCGACTGTTTAAGCGTTCTAGAAAAACGGCCCATGATGTCACTGTTTTCCCCTCTAGCGCGCCACCTCTCAGCCTCTGTTCATAATCATTTACTTGTCTTCCTTCCATTTGCAGCTGTCAGAATTAAACTGTACATAATGGCTGCCATCAAGCCTCCTGGTTCGCCGCTGCTGCTAACCCCAAATCAACATTCCTGCTTCTTAGTAATGCTCGCTGCAATTGTCAGGCCAAATTGTTTGTTTTGAAAAAGCTAAATCAAACCACCCGACGCAAAAGAAATAGCACCTGATTGGCCTCCGACGTTCCCTTTGTTGATTTGAATTAAATTCGAAGTGGGACAAGACGGGGAATTTGCAGACGTGTAGTTTTCATATGCTGCTGCTGCTCTCCGTGTTTAACGGAGTTCATTTCACATCACACGATGTTAAACAGATTTTATCTGCTGACTTTTTTGAGCTACTGCACAAACCAGGTGGGATCTGAGTAACAATTAAAACACTCTCTCCAGCAAGTTCCTAATGGTATGGCTGATTAGTGAAGACACCCCCTTTTCTAAAGGCAGCAGGCTGTGTGTTCAGTCAGGGGAAGCCATTATTGACAGCTATTGAATGATCTACAGTTGTAAGGGTGGGAAAAGCAGGATGTCTAAATGAAGTAGACACGCTGATCAATGCTGTTTAAGACGGAAAGAAACCAGCATCCTGTTTTTGGGACCAAATGTCGTTGCAGAAATCTGTCTGTCATGACAGGATGTGCACAGACAGCATGGTTTACTGGAGTAAATATAAATGAACCTAATCTCTGTTTAAACAGCTGTGCTTACTTCTAAGCCACTAAGATAGAAGTAAAACTTTGACAGTAATTATAGCGTCTTGCATCCTTGCAACCACAAACATCAATGTTTTGTTTTCTTTTATCTTGATTTGATGTATTAGACCAGCATTAAGTAACATCAGGGAGAAAGTTGATGAAGAGTTGAAGGTTTATAAAACAAACCCCAATGCTCAACACGAACATGGACTCAACACCATGGTGGCAGTAACATACTGTGGGGATGGGTTTCTTCAGGATAAAGCTTGTCATAGCTTATGTGAAAGCGGGCAAAGTTAAATACAGAGGAATCCTGGAAGAAAACCTGTTAGAGGCTGAACAAGAATTGAGAGTGGAGTGGAAGTTCACCTTCTAGCAGAACAACAATCCTAATAACACAGCGTTTAAATCAACCAATGTGTTAGAACCATGTCACTAAAAGAAAACCCCACAGGAGTTGAAGATGTAATTTGTGAAAAGTGGTTCTATAAAATATTGACTCAGGCCTGACTCTTTAGTTCACTTTCTTGTTTGCAAAGATCTTTGAAAACCATGCTTCATTTTTCTTTCACTTCAAAATTATGCACTACTTTGTGTTGGTCTATTACAACAAACTCCAACAAGACACATTGACACTTGTGGTTGTATTGTGAAAACGTTTGAGTATTCTTGCAACTATCAACTCTAAAATATGGATACATCTGATATAAAAAGAACGATTACAAAGAAGACAATGGGAAAAGAAGTAGAATGACTGACTTGTCTGATATTGTATTTCCTCAATGCTTTAACCTTTATGGAGAAAATCCACCAATACAGTGAAACAATGTGCAATATGATGATGAACTATAACTTGAACCATAACTATGGTGAATTAAATGATAAAATGATGCCAAATGATAAAAAAAAACATATCTACCATATTTACTTGAAAAGCCAAAAGCTATAATACTTTTGTCTTATGGTCAATTTGTAACATTTTTACAATCAAAGTTGTTCAAAGAATAAGTTTAGATCGCACCATATATTTTATTACGATTATTTTTTCAAGGATTGCTTGTAATTTCATCAACCGAGCCAAATTAAAACGACAAAAAATATCTATTACTCATAGAAATCTAATTATCTGGGAACATTTAGTACAAGACTTGCTCTGTTGTGGCTGATTTTTATTTTTTATTTTTATTTTTTGCAAACCCCAAATTAAATCGCAGGTTATTCTTTTAAGCAAATTGCATTGTTTTAATGTACATGTCAAGCTATGAATTAGTCAAAGCTACATGTCGTTGCTATTTGTGTTAAGGTTTTAGAGAACTACGTCTATGGGGAGAAGCAGAGCAGGAGAAGTTGAAGAGAGCAGCAGCCACACAGAACATGGACAGAGCGTTTACCTGGCCCTGTGCTCTGTGGGTACGCCAAGTAGCCGCCTCTTCCACGGGCCCCCCTACCTGAGCCACGCGCTGCTGCTACCGCCGCCGCCGCCACCGGTCCGTATGCCGTCGCTGGGAAGCCTGTGGGCACAAACACACGCGCATCACTTCCTGCACATGGAACGAGCGACGGGACCACGTCAATGCCAACGCTGAGCCGTGGGATCAGGCTACACAGCCCTCAAAGCCGGGGGTTCATGTCGGGGCGACGTCTACCAGCAGACACCTGCAGAGTCCGGAGTGACATCCAGAACCCTGGTGTGTGTGTGAAAACAGGAGGGGGTTTTAATGGATCACCTGCTCTAGAGGGGTTCTGGCACTCTTTGGACAGGGCTTCTGCAGGTTTCACCAACTCAAATTTAAGACTTTTAAAGACCACTATGAATGAAATTTAAGACCAGTATAAAGACAGAAATGTACATTATAATCGCCTATACATGTACATACTGTATATACATCTAAATATAAATATATATATATATATAGAAAAAATTTTATTTGTGAGAGCAATTATAGATATTGTCGCATTCTTACTTTGAAAGTGATGAAAACATTAAATGCCATTCCTTTTGGATCATTTCCCTTATTTGTCACCAAGCTGCATCTGTGGCTCCATTCCCTGTGGGTTCTGTACTCTCCTCCTTCTCAGCTGTATTTCCCTCGAGAGTAACAACTTTGCTGAAATAAAATTCTTCAGTAGGTAAGACAGGTGATTGACAAACTTTGTCCAAATAACTGCTGATAAATTTGCACTTAGCCATGACAGATGGAAAAGTTATCCAGCTAGCTAGCAAGAGTAACCAATCATCTAGTTAGCAATAGCCTGAAAGATTTATTCTTTTTTATACTTAAGTACTTAATTTTTTATTTTGTTGAGCAATTCTTCAAATCACACAAGAATGACCTGAGCAAACCTAGAAGTTAAGAGAAGGAAGCTATGCTAAACAATACGTAGGCTAAAAGACCTCAATATTTTTTAAGTCTGGGGGTTTTCAACGAACCACATGTAGATGTATTATTCAAAAACAGAGAAACATGGAAAAGTGATGAGAGCATCAATTATCAGCCAGGAAGTCATATGAAACCTGAACAAGATCCAAACTACAGCACTTGCCTGAGTTAAGGTGAGGATTCATGTTCAGATTGGTCACAAATACATCCAGTTCCATGCCACAGTCATCAGTAAAGTTTGTCTCACAATAAAAAAAAAACTTCCCAATGAATACCAGTAACTTTGGAGAATAATTTGTCAACTGATGGGGACAAATGTGAGTTTTTTTTGAAGGTGTGAGTCTTGTTACGTCTGACGAAAATCACACTAACACTGAACCATGACGGTTGTATTGTGATGGTCAGAGCTTCAATTAGTGCTTTGGTACCTGGAAGACTTGCCATAATTGACAGCACCAATAGGTCTGCTCTCAACCAGAAAACCCTGAAGAAGAGTGTGCACCCATCAGTTTCTGACCTTAAACTTCACCTCTGGATGGCTAAAACTTCCACAACATATATGTTTTGGAGTTGCCTAGTCCAAGTCCAAAGAAAATCTGATTGAAATGTTGAGGTAGAATCTTCAACAGTGTCCATGTTGGCTTAATTCAGACAATTCTGCAAAGAAGAATGGGCCAAAATGGTGGCAATAACTTTTAGTTTTGCATAGTTTGGCTTGAATTGCTTTCGTTCTTAATTCAAAGGAATTATAATTTACAAAACAGCTTTTTACATTTACACACTTCATCTTTGTTTGATATCAAAATCTGTTTTTGTAATCGGACAAAAAGTAAAAACAACAAAAACCTGTTAGGGGAAAATACCTATTTAATGTACTGTATTTATTTTTATTTTTATCTTTTCATTTTTTTAGATTCAGCTACCTTCCACCCCTGAAAGGGCAAATTTATGCTGCATAGCAGAAAACTGTGAGCAAACTGACTTCAGTCCCTGATTACAGTTGTGTAATAATTTCACTCTGAGGCTGTTTATGTCACATTGTTCACATAAAAGTCTATAGACACTTCTGAGCTGCACAGACACGGCCATAATAGCCCCACCTCCGGGGACAATTGGTGAATTTTATTCCGAGCGCTCCCAATTATGGCGACTTTCAATGGACGCTGAATAATCCAGGGTAATTCATTCCACATTTTTTGCTTTCTGTTGGGGCTATTCGGGTGGACAATACAGAGAGCAAGAAAAAACACTTCGTACAATCAGACGGAGGCATCTGTCGGATGATCCGTCACTCACATATTTACATCTGTGAGCTTATGTTTCGACTGCACACCTCTCTCTTTTTCTCCCCCCCATTTCCAAGGCTTTAAAGCGTGTTTATATTCACGTTTACAAATCAGTCCCAAATTGTCGGTTTAAGACACACTTATGAAATAAGATTTAATTTCTTGCAAATATAACTCCACTTTCTGAGGGTGTGATAATTTCAACAAATATCAGCCCAATAATCAGAGTGTAATTAAGCCGAAGCAGGATCTGTGAATTGTAATTACATCGTTGGCCCTAATGAACACGACTGCTAGAGGTGGCTGAGAGAGAGGCTAGTCCATGCCCAGGGCTCGCGCTCTTCTCTCAGCACAGGAATGGCATGTCATTAGCAGTAGTGATGAGATTCCTCACTCTGGGCTCAACACCGTCTATGCCTAATCAGCCTCCTAAAATTATCTCCACAGGAGCTTCTTTTCCTCACTAGCAAAGAAAAAAAAAAGATCTCCAAATTCTCGCAGTTGGAGTTTTTCTACATAGTTTTTTTGTTTCACAGTTAAATGTGGAGGTTTCTTCTTCATGCCAGGATGCATTTCTGGTTGAAGGCTGGGGGTTTAGGCTTTTCTCTGAATGGTACCGGACACCTTTGAGGATACATTTTTTCGATTGCTGTGGAGGTGAAAGGAGCACCAGCAGGTGACCTATTTTCTGAGCCTGCTTTGTTCCGCCGCCTCTGGTAGAGGAGAGGCTTACGGAAAAAAAAATAAAAAGACCAATGAGATGATGAAGGGGTGAGAGGGCAGGGTCAGATGAGCCGCAGCCAAAGAGAAAAACACGTAGCTTTTCATCAGCCAGCTGAGAAGGAGGTAATTCACAACTCGGCGGTCACAACGTCTCGCCAAGCAAGCGTGTTGGGTGTGAGGCACTGTCGTGCTGCGACCGGCGGGCAGGTGAAGAAGAAAAAGACACGGCACTTTCCCTGCCGACTGTCTGACAGCTCGGGAGCGAATATGAAACTGGCGACAGCAACAATGGCGCGGACGAAAGCCAAGAAAACGGCGACTGAAGTCAGTCGTCTTTGTGCTGCTGCTGCAGCCGAATCCAAAATCCCCGCTCAAACGATACCTGTTTTAACTTTTAACACTGTACCAATGTTGGCCACGCACCCTCACATCTGAACAACAGCGTCCAACAAGGTTGCTCTGCGGAGCGGCGCACACCCACTCTCCACCCCCCACCCCATCCTCCTTTTTTCCTAAGTGCTGAATCTATCTTCTCCTCACCGCCATTGTCATGACACCCCCAATAGACCCAGTGGCTCGGAAGTTAGTTGCGGGCAAAGTTGTGGTGAGAGATTAACTTTGCAGGATTAGGTGGGTTAATTAATAGATGGCTGCTGCTCATTGTTTTGCGCTCGCGCTGTAAGAAGCCACCCAAGAGAAGCGCTGCAGCATTAAATCAATTTCATGGCCCTTTTATTACTGAGGAGATAAAGCCAATATTTAGCTTTCAATTCTTCACAATTATTGGGTCCCTGCTTTGCCATGAGTGGCTGCGCTTGGCTGGGGACAAGGACACATCTGTTTATGAGCTGCGGAGGCCCGGGGGCCTTGGTGTCCGGACTCCGGGGAACTGTCCTCAGCTCCCCCCCCTTTTCTCCTCTCTGACCCCCCACCCTCACCCCCAAGCCTGCAGCATGCAAACTCAGAGCTTCCTCAGGAGTGTACACGGAAAGGAAGAAAGATTAGAGCACAAAGAAAGACGAGGACGGTCAGGAAATTCCCAGATTGTCCCCTTTGAAGCAAATGAATTACAGTTTGTCCACAAAGACTCCAATAAACTGATTCTTTCACAAAAAAGCTTTTTCTGTGGCCATGTAAACAGTGCCTTGCAATACTATTCAGAATACCGTAGCTTTTTTACACTTTAAGCTGCAACCACAAACCTTGTTCCAAGTGCTTGCTACATTTCTTGCTGCATATTGAAAGCAGGACTTTGATCGGATTTCCTAAAATATTCACCAATTTTAATATTCTTTCATAAAGGCCACAATTGTGGATTGTACAGCTAACAGTTGTCCTGTCAACAGGTTTCTCCTCAAAGTTATCTTGGGATCCCATCCTGTTAAATCAGGTAGACGGCTATAGCTTTGGAATTTTATAGTGCTGAACATTGATCCGAGATATTCAAAGCTAATAATATTGCTTTTTAACCTAAGTCTGCTTTAAATCTCCACAACATTCTCCTTGATCTGTCTGCTCTGTTCCTTCGTCTTCATGATAGTTTTTGTTCACCAATGTTCTCTAAAAAAAGCTCTGAGGCATTTCTTTAGTATGAATAAACTACTGACAGGTAGACTCTATTCTCCAATAAAATGAAGGTAGTTAGTTACACCAAATTTTGTTCAAAAATATTAGAAAAAAAGAAGCTGCATACAAACATATGCCACTTGGAGAAATGCCAAATGACTATATAGTGAGTATTTCTCCCTTATCACGTAAAATCCCAGTAAAAACTCTAACAGCTTGTGGTTGTAAAGTGACAAAAGGTGAAAAAGTTCAAGATGTATGAATATTTTTACAAAGCACTGTATCCTTTTCAAGGGTATAAAAAATTTCCAGCTTCTTAAAAAATGGATTTCCATGTCAAAGCGCATAAGAGTCAATTTTCATGACAGCACATAAAACACACTGGCCCTTTAAACCTGGAAAGTGGTATTTTTCTAAGGGGCAAACCAGTTCTGTCTCCACCAGCACCTGTATTTTCTGAGTCTCTGTGAACCTGACTGTACTGAAGAAGGAGGAGAGACACAGTAGGGGCAATGTCAGTAATGATCAAACAGCACAGTGCAATTTTTGTGTCAAGGCTTCCCTGGATTTCTTTTTTTTTTTTCCTTGTGCCAGACTAGGTCAAAAGCTTTGTTTTCTCCATTACAAAGCTGTTAAAGCACTTTAAGAGCAAAATGATATTCAGCGAAGTAGAGAAAACGTGGTGGTGAGCTGGTCAAATTAATAACAACTGATACGGTAATATTAGAAAATATGTTTGCAAGCTGGCTTTTTGACAACAAAATTGCCAAATGCCATTTCCTGCACACATAGTTTTGATTATTTTGTTAACTCCTGCAGACAAACCCTCAAACTCAACCACTGTCATTCCCATACAGACGGTCTCGTGATGCTAACTATACATGTGTATGTACATATACAGTATATATATATATCTATATACATACATACGCTGGAAAAAATTAAGAGACCACTGCACTGAACCCCATTGAAAACCTCATAATTATTACACCAAATATTGATTTTTTAACTCTTCCTGAGTTAAAACATTAGTATTGTTTTTTCTAAATGAATATGAATTTGTTTTCTTTGCATTATTTGACGTCTGAAAGCACTGCATCTTTTTTGTTATTTTGACCATTTCTCATTTTCTGCAAATAAATACAAAATTTTTGCTTGGATTTTTGGAGACACTTTGTCAGTAGTTCATAAAATAAAAAAAAAACAATGTTCATTTTACTCACACATATACCCATAAAAGGTAAAATCAAAGACACTGATCATTTTAAATGGCCTCTTAATTTTTTCCAGAGATGTATATGTCTCTCTCTCTCTCTCTCTCTCTCTCTCTCTCTCTCTCTCTCTATATATATATATATGTACGGTACTTATTTGCAAATCCTTTCTGGCATATTGCCATTTTAGCTACAGACTCACTCTCTCATTCTATTACTGAAAAAACGTCAAGTTGAAAAGTTGTTGCATTATGCATCAATAAGGTCCTATTTATGTCCTACTTGTCTGACAACAGCTTGACTGATGTTAATGTAATCTGTACTGTTCTTTGGCCCCAAACTGCCAGCAGCAGCTCCCCTGTCAGTGACAAAGGAGCTCCATCAGTCACAGAGCACTCCCCTCATTTCTGCTATAAGGAGACTGTCAACTGTCTAATGCACAGGACAAGCCCAGGGACAGAAGACATGTCTACAGAGGCCATATAGATCAAAATGCTCAAAATGGCAGTGAATTTGTAACACAAAGAGGAAAAAAAGCCGTTGAAGTTGCAAACTATCCTATCGTTTCCCATGATTCAATTTTGGCTACTAGACATAATTTAAAAAACCCTACAAGTTAAAAAGAGCTAATAGTAGAGACAGCCCTCAAACAGGCTCAGTATGTTTGGTTTTGGACTGGTCTTAAAAACAGTTGACGTGCTGGAAAGCCAGCGTTTTGAGCAAAGCTGCTTAATGCAGCAGGCTGTTTTTAGAAAAGAGGCTGGTGAACAAGCCTTTGAGCCTGAGGCTACAGTCGATCGCAGGGGCAAGACAGAAGGAGTGACACAGATGAACAGAGAAGAGCAAGTAGGACGAGAAGAAACGGAAGATGAGAGGGGACAAGTGGGCAAAGATGGAGGATAATGAGACACACTGGCCTGGACTCAGGTGCTCAGATCATTTTTTGACAGAATGTCAGAAAACAAGATCACATTAAATTATCAAAGGCATGTTGAGAAGATAAAAAAATTCAGTTTGAAAATGCTTGTCCGTATAATTTTTGATGCCCTGTCTATTAGCACCCTCAACAAATCCTATAAAATAAATCTAACTGAAGTACATTTGTAATTTACACTTCACTTTTTAATATGATCTGGATATTTTAGTAAGCAATTCATGACTACTTATAGATATGTTGACAAGTTTGTTGCAGATTGTGTAGTTAATTCAAATATCTATCGTTAGGCCTAATTTATCACATCAACATTTAACATGTAGATCTTTTCAAAATGGCTCTTATTAAATTGTGTGACTTGCTCATATTTTAATAGGCTACATTTAAGTAAAAACTGTGAAAATATGTTAACACCAGTTAGTGTTGAGCTCCTGAATGGAAATAGGAAGTTCTCTTATTTTGAAGAGCTTGGAGCGACTTTGTATGAAGGCTAGCCTGACAGCAAGACATAAAGAAATTGCATTACTTAAATTGGGCTAAACTCTAAAAATTGGGTTTGTTTGACATATTCAGATAATTTCTAAACTAAATGCAGTCAAAGAAGAATATTTCCAAAAAAAAGCATATCCATATTCTTTGTTACATTTGAATTACTGGACTGCAGCTAAATTATTGATGGGTTTTGCTACATATTGTGCCAACTGTTTATATAACAGATCAGTGACACCAGGAACAATTCTCCCTCTGCACAATGTTTACCTCACGCTTTTTAAAGTTACTAAACCCAAACACAGAAAGAAATGACAGATTTTAATGCTAAATTTGAGAGTGAATATATGTCAAACATGAGGCAAATGGCTTTTTTTTTCGCTATTTTCTTTTTTCTAGGCACTGTATGACACTAAGCAGGACAAGCCAGCGGAAATAAGTCTGTTGATAAGTCACAGTCGAGGCAGTGAAGCACACTGCCGTCTCCTCACAGGATGAGGGAGGCAGACTGTCAGAGACGGGAAACTGACTCCACTTCACATTTCTTTCCTTCACCAATAACCCCTGTTAAATATAGAGAAACACAAGGAGACAAATGAAGGAAAACAAAAGGACAGAAAATATTTGTCAAAGTTACAAAAGACCGAGTCGGCTTGTAAGAAATCTTTTCATCTCCAGACTGACAACTGCCCCATTGTTGTCGTCTCTCTGTGGCACTTTGTTGTTGTTGAAAGCTTCTCTGGGTTGTTATCAAAGGCATAAATCAGAGCTGGAGAGAGCCAGGTGGCTTTCGTGTGAACTGCTGCACACATGGCGGTGTCTCACCTCTCCTCTGATCAACTGAGGCCTGCAGTATACCCTGTGATTTCCTCTTACATAAAAAAAAACAAGAAGGCTTGGAAAGGAGCCAAACCAAGAGAGAAAGAGCATTTACATGCATGAGCCTAATTCAATTAGAACCATACTAATGCAATACGCATATTATTGCGACCGTCGTGTAAACACCTTAACCAGGTTATCTTACTCACATTAAGAAGCCTAATCAGAATAAGCATAACTCGATTAACAGAGCTGGTTGCTTGTCAATCATTCAAATTAATATTTCTGTGTGTCTGTTGGTGTTTGGATTCGATCTGCGAGCCACAAAGGTCACACAGGGAACAGGATGCTGTAACGAAGGCGAGGGGTGATGAAGAAACTGGAAACAACCAAACGAGTAAATTAGCAGAAAGATGGAAATGCTCCATGAAGTCAGTGATGCTGTAAGAGTCTGGTTTGTAGTATGTCAGCGAGTCAATCAAAACAAGCTAGCCTCTAAAGAGATTCATGCAGGAGTAGAGACACCTGCTGACAAAGTACGATAAAGGTTGTTCTTTTTCAGAAGAGCTACTATACAACGGCAGATACAGAACCGGTACTGTATCAACAACCTAAATTAAATGGGCCACATATGGCGCCTAGAAAAAGTATTTATACAAATTGAATGTTCACATTACAACCACACATTCAATTTATTTCTATCTAATTTTGTTTGATAGATTAACACAGTATTTTATGGATACATGTGAAGTGAAAGAAAAAGCTCCATGCTTTTGTATTCAGCAAATTCTTCTCTACTAGCTTTAAATATCTAGACAATGACATTTTTTTTTTCAGATTTTTCTTTTGCAAAATAGGTTAAGGATCACTTTCCCAGTTTTTTCCTCACATTCCCAATTAGATGTATGGCTGTACTTTGACTATGATGTTCAAAAACATGCCCTGGTAGCTCTGGCTGCATGCTTACAGTTTGTGTTGGTGAATCTCCAACAAAGGACACATTTTCCTTTTTAGCTTCAACCACTTTCCGATCAATTCTGATTAGCTTCTCTCTTCTTGCTGAGGAATAGCACAACCACAGAATGATGCTGCCACTAGTGGATCACAACAGGGATGATGCTTTCAGGTTAACCAGCAGTTTTTAAAATGTATTTATTTGTGGCTGTGATGTGATAAAACGTGTTAATCCAATTCACAATATTTGACAATGAATGATCTCTTTTGAAAAAAAAAGTTTCAGGTGCCCAAAATACGCAAATTCCTACTAGGTCTCCACCAAAACCCTTTAATTTTCAGTTTGTTTCGTTTTGTTATTTGATTCTAAACGAGCTTGAATGCTGTGTTTATGTGTGCAACTGTGTCATTTCTTCCATTCTCTGTGCTTAAGCTGGAGCTCTCCCTTTTTAAACCTGTGCTAACCCGTTCTGTGTGTAATGAAACTATTTGGCACAGTAATCCTTTGCTATTAAAGACCTCATGGCTTTTGATTGTAGAGAGAAATAGTCAATCACAGGAGTGGAGTTAGCTCGGAGCACAGCAAAGCCCGGCTTTGTGGCAGCTGATTGCCCTAATATCCCACACCTTTGAACAAAACGACGAGCCCTGGAAAGAGATACATTTGGTGAAGTTTCAACTGGGCAAGTGTACAGAAACACCCTGGGGAAAAAATGTTTGTTGTGTCAAATCATACCGTTTTATCCAGCAGAACAAAAGCAGAGATGGATGAGTGAATGCTGTTAAAAAAATAGGAAGCCATAACCTAATAAAGGAATATTTTTGTGCGGGTGTGTCTTTTAAAGCCTCTACATGATAGTTTTTTTTAAAAGAAATTCCTCTGCTTTCCATCATAAACAGGTCAGAAGTTACGTTTGTTAATATGCAGACCAGGCGAGGATTTATTTAGTAAAAGAACATTGACCATTCTCACTTAACATTGATTTGATGGTAGAAATGGGCATTTATCTTCATTATGGTAAGAATTTTGATTTACAGTGACAAATATGAATTCGAATTGGTGTCTGAAGACCTCGAAAACTGACTGTGTTGTCATTGTCTTTTTGCAGTTTTCTCCACTGTGGAGAAAACTACCGAATCAATAAATATCAATAGATTTGAGAAAATTATTAAAAGCAGTTAAGTGGTAAGAATAACACTTTCTTTTGTCCTGAAGACTTTTGAAATTGATCTGGTTTCAAAGACCAGTATTTGTGTCTAAGGTGCTATTTTTATTGTCACTTTTGATGCTATGAAAATAAATAACACAAAATATTGCGATGAAATCTTAAATTCATCTTGACCACCTTGTATTTAGCACCTAATGCAACCAAAAATATTTTACAAAATAAAGCACGGATGTTGTTTCTGCGGCTCTGGTGATGTGCTATGTTCGAGAAAAGCTTTTCATCTTTTGCTTTAGCTCTCCGTGGCAAGCGGGCCGCTTCTTTGTAGCTTGAGTGTGTGGTAGCATAGCATCAAAGAGGACAAACTAGGCTCTTTATTGAAGTGCAGCCACACTTTCGACCTCTTCTTTGTACTTCTTCCCATGCACTTGAGTATAAAAGGAAACTGTTCCTAAGCTGGGGAACTGATACAAACACACAGGCCCCAATATCGCCGTCAGCCACTCACGTGGACACGTTAAACTTAAAGTGGAGAGAAACAATAAGAGGCAAGAAACAGCAAGAAAACGCCTGAACTGACAGCAAAAACAAAGCAAAATTACAGCCATCTGGTTGTTGAAACTGTGGCAGGAGCCTTAACACCAACGCTGTGTGATTGTGACTTAAACAGAAAGAGACAGACAGTGAGGGGGACACAGATGTCTGACCTTGCAGTGGTGCTTATGTAATGGTAACTGCTTCAGTGCATTTAACTGCAGTGCTGCCTTCCAACCTTTGCTCAGTGAAAGTAACACATCTCTGCAGTCCAATCTCCTCTGACATTGGCTCCCGACGCTCAGACAGAATGAAACGGTCCTGTGAACTCCGAGTGAATCAGTTGTTATGCCCCTGCCCGGGTGGTCCCCGTGGAGCCAATCATACTAATTAAACTAGACTACCTAAGCCTCCTCTCATTAGAGTCCAAGTAAACAGCCTTAATGTTTTATGCATTTTAATGTCTATCTGCTGGTTGTGGGGGTTGGAGAGGACGAGACAGATGACAGGGGTAATTTCAGGTCTCTTCAAATGAAAGCGGGTACATAAAATGTCATTTTAACTTTCAAGCTACCTCTGCGCTGGTTAAACAGTTGAGCCTTTTCACATTTTATCAGTCCACAGCTACAAACTTCAGTGAGTAGTCACAAAGTTTCATTTTGATCTCATCTGACCAGAGAATTATTCTCTATCACACCCAGCACAGAGCAGGCAGTAATAATCGGAATGAATTCTGGTTACTAATTACATGATTTCTAAAGGGAAATGGTAAACTACTCTTAACATGAAAGCATGCTAAGCTTTTTAGATTCTAATTTATAAGGAAAATTAAGCAAAATCTGCTACTGAGTGTTGGCCTGTGACATAAAATCAGAGAAAATAAGAAGTTTGTAGCTGGTAAGTGAATAACATTCAAGAGGCGCGGAGTTTTCTAAAACACACAGGCTAACAGAAACATTCAATGTTAGTAAGACTCGGAGGAGACAGAGCAGTAAACAGCTTTGCAAATGTGATGTCAAACTAAGCAATAAGGCATGTCCTGCTATTTCGGCCAGCTCCGTGCTCTACATTACACAATCTAGCACTGCTCCACATACCAGGGTGCAGGCAGGGTAAAAATGTGGCCCGACCCAAAAATAGCGCCGCAACACTGGCTTCCATTTGATCACTGGAGCTGCAAACAATCTTTCCACATCGAGCGGAGGGATGCAGAGGGCTTTAAACCATGATTATGAGTAGATGTGTATGAATCCATATGTCAGTCCGCTGGGAAAAGAGTGGAGCCGAGCAACTGGAGGGCTATTAGCACAGTCAGCAGGAGGGGAAGATGGAGGGATAGAGGGAATGGAGGGGGCAGCTGTGTGGAGTCCCAGCAAGCGACCAGCTCGCCGAGCTCGAAGCTCTCAAACAGTGGGTGGCATCAAAACAACAGGCAGCAGACAGAGAGCGCTGTCTCGCAGACACACATGTTGTCCTCTGCTGCTGCTGCTCTCCAGCAGTGTCCAAAGGTGGCAGCCGCGGATGTAGCAGGGCGGCTCCGGTTTCATTTCTGGACCAGCAGTGCAGCAGCGGAGGCATAATGAGCTTTAGTGTTGCCACTCTGCCTCTTACAGCAGCTCATCTTCCCCGCCACAGGAGCCAGGACTGTGGGTCTCCATGGCCACAGAGCGTCTGCCTCGGCGTGTGAGGATGTATCTGCCGTCCCGGGGTGAGTTAAGACCTGGGTAAATGAGGTGAGGTTCCTCTTTCACCTCAGCGCTGCTGGTGTAAGACAGCAGAGGAAGTTTTTTTTTTTTATAAAGACGGCCACCGACAGAGGTGATGCACGTGGATGTGCATGTGACCTGGGAACTGTCCGCGCAGAGCAAGAGATGCCACACTGGCAGCACACGACACAGAGAGAGTTAAACCAGAGCAGAAAAGGGCTTAAAAAGAAAGGCAGTGGTGGTACAAAACATCCTGGTTAAATGCTGCCGCGCTTGTTGAATCCTTCACGGATTTCTTCTGTTTTTGCTTTTAAACTGTTAAATCATAAATTAACTTTTACTAGTCACATTTTTTGGAAAGCTACATTCAATTTCACAAGCTACACCAAGGTCGGAAAATTGCCAGACTTGTATCTTTATCAGGAAGTGACCTAACTAGAACCTCTCTGACAACATAAAATATGCTCAAGATATCAAAAAACACAATCTGAAGACTTTCAAGAACACAAAGCCATTTCTAAGGGTTTGGGATTCAAGTGAACAACAGTGAGAGCTTTTATCCACAAATTGAGGAAACATGGGAGAGTGGTGAATGTTCCCAGGAGTGACTGGTAAAATCACTCCTAGGTCATAAGTCATGTCAAGTTTATTTGTAGAGAACATTTCAGTAACAAGACAGTTCAAAGTGCTTTACACCATAAAAACACAATGCAGTAACCAATTATGAAACATGCAATTAACATTAAATTTAGTCAAACGCCATCACCAAATTCATCAAGCAAATCTATGAATATATCAATCAATATTCCACTTACTACTAACCAAATTCAGATCTAAACAGGTGGGCCTTCAGTCTTGATTTAAAGGAACTCATTGTTTCAGCATCTTTGCAGTTTTCTGGAAGTTTGTTCCAGATTTGTGGTGAGTAGAAGCTGAATGCTGCTTCTCCATGTTTGGTTCTGGTTTTGGGGGATGCAGGGCATTATTGAAACAGAACACCTGATTGGTCTGGAAGGTTGATACAATGACAACAGATCTTTATTTTGGTGCCATGTCATTCAGTGATTTATAAACGTTTTTTTGTTCGTTTTAAAGTAGATTTTTTTAAAGTTCATTCTCTGAGCAACAGGAAGCCAGTGTAAAATTAGATTAAATTCAGTTTATTCACAGAGCTCCAACTCACAACAAATGTCTAAAAATCCTGAAGTGAGGTCATCATCTTTTTCAGGATCCAGGGAGTTCTGCGAAGCTTTTATCGCTTAGTATGTAGAGCACTGTTTTACATATATTGAGTTTAGTAAAATTTTCTTCAGGATCAAAAAGATTAAAGTGTGGAAAAAAAAACTTCAAAGAATCCTAATCCTCATATAAACATATGATATTCTGTCACAGAGCTTATTTGACGCCAGTCATTTGGCACAAAATCAGTGCAGAACCAGATCCGTTCTGCTCATTCTTCCAGCCGGGGACTTTGGTCTCTTTTATTCACACTGTCTGGGATTGTCCAAAGATCTAGGATTTAGGGACCAAAGCAATATGTTGTATTTATAAAATGGCAGTAGCTGCTTTTTCCCCAGAACTCAGTGTACATTTGTTAAATGATGACTCAGAGCTGAACTTGATGGAGTGGGTTAGGAGAACTAAGCTGGACAAACTGCAGTGAAGAAAGTCGTTGCTCAAAGATGGAAGCCCCCATCACAGCACAGGCTTCACTCATTGGCTCAGACGATATACAGACAATGCTCATCTCTGAAACTATCTTCAGCAAGAATCAATGTTGCAAACTCCAAGTACTGTGGACTCCTGGAATGATTTAATAGATAAATTAAACAGCAGCTTTCAAAGTAGTAATTCTAGAGTAAAGATCTATGTTTGATGGTGAAAAAAAAAGAGAACAGAAAAAAATCTGTTGGAGAACTTTTTTTTCTTTCATGGCACTGTACATAAAACAGAGCAGTTAATAGAGAACAAAGCCGATCTTGCAGCACTGTAGATTTATGACTGCGCCCACAGAAGAAGAGAGGCCACGACCTAGAGTGCTGTCCACTGACGTCAACCGTGAACACTCACCGCTGGGAATGGCGTCATGGCGTCATGGACCTCGGAGCTCAGAGAGCTTGCATGTGCCATGTGTGTGCGGGCTGCAAACAGTCAAGAGAAGCGGACAGGAAAGCACAGAAAGTCCCTCTGCTTTTCACGTCTTCAAAAGCAATCCTTAAGCATCGCCTTTGTGTCTCTGTGCTTTCAAGTGAGCGAGTCCAAGATGTACTGTTGCACGGTCATTCAAGTGTGTAAGCTCACGCTTCCAGTCGTCGGGCCCTATTTTTAGGCCTGCGACTCGTGGAGTGGCCCGGCCTCCGCAGACCCATCGGGCTAATGATCAGCATCGGCAATTAAAGCCAATCTGTGAGTCAGTGTGGCATCAGGAGGGCCATCTGCTTCCAGCCCTGTAGCACTCACTCCGGCCTGTGGGACCACTTGCCGGGGTCACAGCTCACCCAGCTTGCAGAGAAATGGTCACAAGATCTGGGGAGCAATCTGCCGCGCTGCTCAAGATCAATAGAAAGCCGTTCTGATGGCGGAACGCTGCGTCTCCCGAGTGCCGTCAGAAGCCAAACAGCGAGCTCTTTCTCGTGGAGGACAATGTTGCATGCAGCCATGACACCAGGTAAGCTCCGTTTGAGCCTCAGGCCAGTGATTCTTTCCGCCTGCTCCCCCTCCGCAGCCAAGATGTGTAGTCAGTGGAAAATATAAGGCGTCTGAATATTCAGAGGGTCAGATCTGCTGATAATGACTCGGCGTGGCGTCCCAGCACACATTAGCATCCGCCTGGGAAGTAATTAGCTATAGCCAAGATGAAGGACAAAACATCTATGAAAGATTTTTACTTTTAAAAATAGAATAGGAGGGGTAAGTGTTTAGACGGCAGCTATCTTTGTTTTGTTAAATATGACCTTTCTTTTCCTCTTTTAACTGGATTTAAAAACACTTCCAAAAACAGAGAGCAAAGAACGTCAGATTCCCCTTCAAACCCACCAAGGTTTCCGCCATTCTTGCAGCTGTATCACCAAACAGCCACCTTTCCTCCAGCTTCCAAATGTGGTTCAAAGACTCGCTGGGATATCATCCATCTCAATATATTTCTATCTCCTTGCCGCAGACAGTGGCTAAACACTAGGAGGCTAGGTGGTATTTCAGGCCAGTGCTCAGGTGTGACCTCTGGTGGATTTATTAAATGCTTGGTTTACTCTGCTCCTGTTCGTAGGGTCCATTCACCCTTCAGAGGTAGTCACTATCATCTTAGTTGCGCAGGTCAGCATTTCTCCTTCCCAGCATGCCACCTGCTGAGAGGGTATTCCTCTCTGACAGGTAGAGAAAGGTTAACAGGTCAGCAGGTTTCTTATCACTATTATTTACAGCTGTATAGAGCCCATTTGTGTCTCTCAATGGTCGGACATTGAACTGGCTGATTTTCTTCCCTCTAGAAACGTGTTGCCTCACTTCTTTCACTGGATTGCAGAATAGATCAGGTCAAAATTTGATAAAATATTCTTATCCCTTCAACTTTTTCACATTTAATAATGCCGCATCTAACTTAAATGTATTTCGTTTTGATTCTGTATGATAGACCAACTCAAGAAGTGAAAAATAATTTTTTTTTTTCAAATTTTGCCACAAAATGTTTTAAAAAGTGTATGAATTTGTATTCAGTCTTAAATACATGTAAAATATGTATTTACCACTGGGTATTAACTCCACATTAAAACACAGTGGTGGTAGAATCAAGAGGTTGGGAGGCTTTTCTTCGGCAGGGACGGCGAAGATAGATGGATACAATAAGAAAATCAACAAAGAATCTTTTTGAAAGTCGGCTAACTGATAGATCGGGCAACCAGAGCATTAATCAGACAAGCAGCCAAAAGGCCCATGGTAACTCTGGAGGAGCTGCAGAGATCCACACATCAGGTGGAAGAACTACTATTAGTCATGACTTCCACAAATCTCTTCACTATGAAAGAGTAGCAAGAAAAACTCCAATGTTGAAAGAAAGTCAGCTTTTTCCTAGTTTAGTTATTTTTGTATTTATTTCAGCATATATTTTCTTTTAATTTAATTGTATTATTATTATTATTATTATTATTATTATTATTTTGTAGGTGTTTTACATGTGCTTTTTTTGTTCTTGAAAGTGGAGTATACTTTTTGCTTATGCTCGACATCATTGGTATATGTAAACACATTTGTTCTGTATGCAAAAATATCTATAAAAATGTCAGTCAGAAGGAGAAAGCCCGAAGAAATCCCATTTGCAATTTTTTTTTTATCAGTCACAAACAAAATACAAAACCCTACATATGGCTACATAAAAACACTGCATGTTTCCCTAAACATGCCGTCCTCTAATGTGAAATACAGTGGTGGTAGCTACATGCTGTCGGGACGCTTTCATTAACAGGGGGAGGAAAATCAGTCAGAGTTGATGGGATGATGGGTGGAGCTAAACACTGGAAGAAAAATATGTTAGAGACGGCAACAGACTTGACATTTGAGTCACTTTCTATCCAATCAGATTGAGTTTGACCAATTAAAAAAAAACAAAAAAGGCAAAGATTTTAGTGTTTTTATGTGTTTTATGTGTTTATCCCACAAGAATACAAAGTATTGACGCAAGTGAGAGGAATACAAACGCACAACACATTTTCAGATTTTTTGTTGTAAATAAAAAAACCAACATAATTTTCCTTCCACTTCAGCTATGGCTGGAGCTGGAAAAATATTGAAAAATCTTGAAAGGGACAAAGATATAAGTACCCAGCTCAGGCCGTTCGAATTTCTCGTTATGTACAAAAAAGAAGCAGCAGAAACCAGAACCACCTACTGGGCTCAGTCCTGTTTGCTTTCACGCAGCAAAAGAACTCCTTTTCTGTCAGCTGGGGGAAGATGGAGTATGCCGTTCTGTCTTAGGCATGGCTGGTTGATCGAGACGGAGATACTGAACATAGAAGGATGTAGCCTTCTACTGTTCTTCACCACTCAGCATATCTGCCAGGGAACTAAGTCTGAGGGAGATAAGGAGGAAGTCATACAAGGACGGGATGAAAAAGATGAAGAAGAGCTATATATTTTTTTAATGTTTTTGTATCTCCTTAGTCTTAAGGTGTCTACTAAGGCTCTCTGCTCTTACCCCTGACTAATTATCTGAGCCTTCTTGCTCTTACTACTTATGAAGCTGACTCACTGGACTTGAGTCGCTGTTTGTCTGTCAAGACATCTGAAATAGCCAGATGACTTAGTGTTTTGTCTTTCACTCACTCGCTCTCTCCTTTCCTTCTCCCCCTTATGGGACCCCACTAACGTCTTCATCCCTGTTTTCTTTTTTCAGAGCGGCATAATGACCTCCTAGAAGCAGCCATAATGGAGCCATAATGGTCATTTATGCCAGGGGAGGCTCATAGGGCACGGTTACAGAGGCATCGAGTGGCGCAGGGAAAGAAGAAAAATGTTGGAGTGGCGGAAAAGTCCCTGTTTCTCTTCCGTCACCTCTTTTCTCAGTCTCTGAATGAATACGACGTTTCTGTGTGTGCACATTCAATTGTGCACTCCTGCGCGTGGAATGAAAGGAACCGATACACGACTGGTTAACAATGGGCGGAACACAATATGAATGTATGAGGGGTGTATGGCTGCTTTTCATGTTCACTTTTACAGCTTATTCACGAGCATAATGCACATATACACACTACATTTTCTTTTTAATTACATTTTCCCCAGACAAGCTACTTATTCATGCATACAGCTTTGAGTACACACAATAGGGTGCGCTGCCATTCTTAGACCTCTTCATACTGCTTCTTCTATATTTGCTGCCACAGCTGGGAGGGAAGACACTATACAGAAACTTTCTGTGCATACGCTTAACTATGTAGTTATTGCTAAGAAGAAAAAAAAAACACTTTCTGCCTGGCATTTGCATTTTTATTATGCACAGCACACCCAGGGAATCTTCGCCGTATCCTGTCTTAGTCTAAGGTAATCTAAGACAAGTAAACAACAGTGGAGTGTACTGTAATGTTGGGATTAAACAGTTTATTTCTACAGATGTAACCGCGAATCCTTTAATCAACTGAAGTCCTCCAAAGCAGACACCTGGTTCAGACGCAGCACTCGCTCCTCTGGGCGCCGCCAGCTGAATAATACAATGGTGCATTTATCAGCAAACTAATGCTAATTAGACCGCTGCATAAAAATGAGAATAATGTACAGTAATATCCCATATGCCTTGTCAGCTCCAGCTCCCTCTGTTTTCCACCGATGCTCACAGCTGTCCTTTTTATTTGGTCTTAAATTGGAAACAAAATGGCATCCTACTGCTCTGATATGAGAATCAGACGCAGTTCTCCACAGGTGGTCATAATGTACTTTGTAATCTTATGCCCAGATGGAATAAAAAACATCGGGATGATATTAATACAAGGAAATATACATGATGTTAAGTTAAGAATGGTTTGTTCTTCCTAAACAGGATGTAGAAATCTCTGAGCCCCCGACAAAGCAACAGGAGGCGACGACTTTAATTTAAATCAAGACTGCAGAAACTCTCTGCTTCTAAAGCCATCTGAAATTATTCTCTGTCCAGCTGTTTTTTCAACTGCTTACCATTAGGTTAGTTAGTGTGGCGCGCTCTTTAAAGCCTAACAGAATGGAAGCCGGGGTCTTTTATACCTCAATTTAATTCAATAACCGTTTTGATTTTTGTTTTTTGAAGTCAAATAAATTTCAGCTCCGAGGTCTGATTATTTTAGTTGAGCTGTGTGCTCGGCTGCTGTGTATTTGATTTTTTTTTTACTCTTTGATTGCTGCCCCAGCAGCTACGCTGAGCTGTGTTCAACGCTGTTCGTGGTGAATGTTACTTTTATCTTATCCCTGGATTAATGCGGACATCTCTCCAAAGCAGCTGCAATCTGGAGTTACTCTCTCTGAGAACAGTTAATCCCCTCGTTTGGAAAACATTTTACATGCTGTAAATAACATCTTTTTTTTAAGAATAAAACATTAAGTACATGAAGTAATGACGTTATTTCTGATTAAAGACCAAATTTACCAAGTCAGTTTGAATTTGATTCACCCCACTTAACCGCTCATGGTTCTTGAACATTTTTATGGTCAAATTTCACTCTTTTCCAGAATCAAATTTGAGAATTTCTATTGTTTTTTGGTCTTTAAAAACAAAAATCTTAAATTTATGATGCATGTTTATACTCTGATCAGGGTTAAAATTTGAGACATAAACTGGATGAATGAATAATCATGTAGCAATCAAAAAAAAGTCTTAAAATACTCTAAACTGCATGCAGTAACAATACAACACTACAAGCCTGTCAAAGCAAACAATAATATAAATTCCAGTTTTCTTTAAGGTTGTATCTAGTGTTAAGCATACATAAAAATAACATTGTAGCATCAACAAAGGAAAAGAAATCAGTGTAAGGCTTCTGAAATGGGATTTCCTACGCATAATATAACAATCAAGCAAGTTTCTATTCTTAAAGAAGCTGTTTGATGAATAAAGAAAGGCTTGGGGTTTCGATGCTCTTAATTTGCTACACGCCCCTTACCATTTGTTATTCCGCAGCAATGGCAAACACTGCTGTTTCTCTTGATTGTCTACACATCCGTCAGACAGTAATGTCTGAAATTAAGTTTCAATTCAAAGTGAAGTTCACGCATTAGGTTGAAATTATGCAGTCACGAGGTAAACAGTGCGTAATTTGCAACAGTGCATATAAAAGACAACTCAGAATTTTAAAACAACACACGGAATCGAAGAAGCTGTCGCTGTCAAACACTTTCCATTTTCTTTCGTCCTTAACAATTCACAACATTAAAGCTAAAAAAAAGGGGGCAGACATGCTTAAAACGTATGCATTTTGATTATGATTTTTTTTTTTTCAAAAAGTATGTAAATAATCTTTTGAAGCTTTATAAGAATAACCCTGATTTATTTTGTTTGTTTTTTATTAAACTGAAAAGATGTGGTATGAAATGCTGGCAAGGCCATTCATGCATTATGTATGCTGCTAAACCTGCAAATATTTTACTGACACTTCATTCTGTGTGCATTACTATTTGTTGTGACCAGCAGATGTGTCATGAAGCCATCACACCTCCTTTATGATTCCTGCATGAATGCAAGTCATGCTACAGGAGAGAAGTCCAGTCTGAGGCCCTGATCCAAACATTCACTTTAAACACATCCGCTAGGGTGATGATCATTTATTTCTAATCTTCTATCGCTTCATAAGATACATTAAAACATCACACAGCTGAGGAATATAATCTCTGTGAACTAATCCTGCATCTGCTAATCCTACAATTTTAGGCAGCGCCTTACTTCAATTCAGTTCGAAAACACGAGGGAAAAATAAATGCTGTAACTTATATAATGCAAGTTTCTTCAAAGAGTTGCTGTAGATGCTGTTGGCTGTGGGCAGGAAATATCTCCAGTAGCAGTCTGTTTTACAGCAATTCAGTGAATGGCTCTGACTAAAGACATTCTGTTGTATAATACTCCCATGAAGAAGATACTCAGGGTTGTCTGTAATGTAAATGCCACTGTTTTCAATAGAGATGAACCAGGAATGGCTGGCGACTGTAACTGACTGATTTTCGCCTTGATTGGTGATTGGCTAACGCGAGACTTTTCCAAACTGTAAACACATCAGGCACAGCGCTACCAGGTTACCAAGTTGTCCCAAAGTGGAGAATACTACAAAGTAGCTATTTTTAGTACCAGTTTGGTGCTTAAAAGTGAAAAAGCAGAAGCTGTCACAAGCCATGTGGAAAGAAACTGGAAGCCGAAAAAAGATACCACTCCAAAAGCAGGAATTATACCAAAGCGCAAGGCATTCTGGGTATAAACAACCAATGCAAACAGGCAAGTCTAACACTAGTGGGAGAAATAGCTTGTAATGGCAAAAACAAAAGAATTCCTACAACCGCTAAAATCTGACACCACTCCATTTTTGTTTACATTTTGCAAAGAAGGAAGTTGCACTCAGTGTCTTAGAGACTTTTGTGTTGTTTCCTTCATCGGTGCAGCGCCACCATAGGTAAGGGTTGAACAGTTTAGTTTGCTTAATAGAGTGCAGTGTGAAAGCGCACCTCACAAACTGAAAATGGAGCAATTTGGTCCCCACTCGAATCAAGTATACTGGGCTATCAGGGGTGAAAACACCCGAAAATACTAGCATCGATTATTTTTTTTTTAAAACAATTTGTCAACACCCTATCGTAACAGCATGAATGTCATAAAAGTTTGAATGCTGTTCCTATATCCACTTATATTACAGATTTAAAAGAGAAAATGGTCAAAGATTGATCAGAAATGGACCAGAAACCTCTGATCTGTCCGTCTTTAGCCTCAGCTGGAGCCCGGATGTCCCTGTTGAGGTAATGGACTGAAATCTACTTGCTTGCACAAACAAGTTTCTGACATGCTGATCTGAACTGATTTACATCAGCAGTTTACACTATATTGATGATGCAACAAGCAAACAGCTTAACTGCACTGAATGTTTATGATGCCCATGACTGCTTGAAAAAAAAAAAAAAACACACTGCATAAAATCAATAGAAAATACATTTTGTGATCAATGTTAGACATAAATGTCAGTTTCATAAACTTCTTATGAGCTGCTGAGTTTAAATAATGACTTTGACTGAGGTTTAGTGTGTGTCTCCTTCTGTTTTACCTTCTGCTTTGTACACTTGAACTGTTTGCTTCAGCCGCAGAGATGTCAGCTTTGATTTCTCTTTCTCTCTTTAGGTTTTATTGAGTTTTTCTACTTAATTCACTGTTTCGTCATTGATCAATGTTTTATCACTGTTTTATCTTGACAATTGAACAATTGTCTAACCTTTTTCCACCCCCCTCTTAGAGCTCCTGAAGTTTACTATGTGTAAAGGAAAAAAAGAATAGATTGCTCTGAAAGGCTGCCCACAATTTATGCTTCTTGGACGTCGAGCGCTTTTCCTCAGCGCTGTTTATATGCGGGAGTGTTTCAGAGAGGCTGTATACAGTGAGAAAAAGATTCACATCTTCAGACTGAGGATGCTTTCTCCTATCTTCCTGAGGTAGGACACTAGTCAATATTTAGCCTGAGGTTATTTAATTTAGACAAGCAGTTTGATTCATACATTAAAATTTCCAATTACCTGTCAAGAGTTGAGCGAGCCCCGAGGAAGCTGTTTTAATCATACAGCTTTATCAAACTCTTTAAATTGAGTTTAACGGGGATAGGATCAAACATTCTGCCTCAGGGAAGGTGATATCCCTTAATTTGGTGAAAATAGTCAACATTTTGAAAATCCATGTTTGACTACTTATACATAATAAATACTTAGCAATGCTTTCCGTTTCTATTCCCTCTCTGTAGTCTGATGTAATTCATGTAAATGTTTCTTGAAGAACTGATAAAGACCCCTAAAGGAACAGTTTTATCCAGTTCCCCTGAGAAGTGTATTTACTCTCATCATCTCGGTGTATATCGTGTTAATTTAGGGTTTTTAAAGATGTATTTGTAGTGGGATTGTTTTTCCAGAATGATACAACAAATAAAATCAGAGTATTTTTTTAAAATACTGATCCAGGTACACCTGGAAAACAAGCTAAAGCTGTAACTGGTGATTCTTTAAGCTTTAACTAAAGAAATAGTCTTAACTTTATTTAATGGACCACTTAGATTGTAGCATCTTTATAGTAAACTGAAGGGACAGACTAGTGATGCTTCTACACTGATGGCTCACAACACAATTATGCCAAACAGAAACCCCAAACGTTCCAGAGTTTAAACAAATGTCGCACAAGGACACAAAACTCGGTCATCACGACAGAGTAGACCAAACAAAATCTTTTGAACTCAAGAGTCAACAACATTAAGAAAAGAATTGGGAATGGGAATTCTGTTTGAGGAGAAACAATATTCATCCACATTACATTACGGGAAAAAAAAGAAGTCTGCTTTCCTCACCATAGACGGACGCCTGAAGGAAACTGAATGCTTTTTGCCCATTTAGATCTGTCATTACTTCATCCAAAACAGTCCATATGATTGTAACCAAAAATGTCTAACACATCCAGGGCTGAGAAACATCATGTACTTCAAAACATTTTAACCATTCTAAATCATTTTGAAAAGGGGAAAATAATAATCTGCTCAGAGTTTTTCTATCCTCCTGACAGCTGATTTTGTGTCCAGGAACGTCTTAGACCAGTGACAGAAAACTGATCGTTCTAACCAACATGCTTTCTTCTGAGGACGACGGTTTGGGTCAGATGGTTGATACTTGGAAGCAATGCTGGCAAACACACATGAAAACTGGGTCTGGAATGGACATAGCTGGTTGAAATTGAGTTTCTGTAATTCCTCTGACGTCAACCTGTCTTAAATTTACAGTCTGTGCTAAAAAAGCCAAATCATAGGGAACCAATTATTTGAATTGAAGTCTACTGTCCTAATAAGAAGAGCAGGCAAATAGCAAGCCAGACGTAAACCAACATATTCCTAACAGCTACACCAAGTGATTGTTTTTTGGGGTTTTTTGCAGCTCTGTGATATTTATCCAAGGTATTAGTGATGATCTCTGGATTACAGATAATTTAGAATAAATTCAAACATAGGCACTAAAATGTTTTAAAATAATGAAACTGTTTTTTACTCATTCATCACTAAGATAAATAGTTTAAATAAATCTTTAAAATCCTTAATGTAATATCATTTTAATATACACAATGAGTTTATGTAAACTCCTCACAGTCACTTCATCCCATTAACCTTCAGGTATCATAATGGACATTTTGGTCCACTTGAACAACTTTTTTGCCTCTGTAAGTGGACATTTTTTGCAAGTAAGACAATGTTTTGACAAATACAGGTATTTTTTTCTAAGGACCATTAGAAAACTGCTATCTTCTGAGAGAACAAAAAAGTCACATCTTTTTAAATAAAAATCACAAGGTGCTACTGTTTTCATAATATCATGGCAAATGTGAAATATCTGGTTATTTTAAGTGAGAATTGTGCAGAAAAAATATTAGGCAGTAAAGTTTTCATAGAATTTGTTTTTTGCAAGTGGACATTTTTGTCCTTAATGAGTTCCAAGGACAGAAAATTAAACTGACAAATGTTGGTTAAGGATCCAATTTAAATTATTTCCAAAGTGAGATTAAGTCGGGATCAAAATAAATGATTGTCATACAAACTCCAGACCTGCATTATGTACACTGACAAGTTATCTGTGCTTTGTATTCTCCCGTTCCTTCAAATAACGTTGTGGTCGAGTCTAAAACCAACATATGCCTCATCTGCAGGTGGTCACAGCTGGACCCCCTGTCTTACCATTTCTGAATCCATTTCACAAAGAATATTACAGAGATCTGAGCTTGCTGAGCGATATTTCCCATTCTGTCTCATCAGTGGCAGGAATGATGTCTGGCATGGCAAACAGAGTAAGTGTAAGCTCCCTAAATAAAGCATGAAATTGACAGGATGCCTGTCTAAGTGAGAAAAGCACAGAGCCAGCAGCCCCTGAAGACGCACGCAGGTACAGCTGCTCACCTCCAGGCGTCACGCCTCCCATTTGGACTTCCATTAAAGCGCCCGGCGCTCTGAGTCAACACTTTTAATGCAGAAAATGACTTTATTTTCCATTATAAGGTCCATATTTAAAAATCTTCCAACACAAAGAGCTGCTCAGCTTTTCCACCTCTCCACAGAGGAATTTGCATACATTGGGCCACTAAAGACACAAAATTTTACCGATTTTAGAGGCTTGGTCATGGTTGTGTTCAAGTGTGGGATAAAAAAGTCTGAGCAATTTCCTTCACCACGAGTTTGCTTTCAAAACCTTGTTGGGAAAACTCGACACGTAGCACATTTACACCCTGCAGATGATTTAGTGACTGACGTGTATACTGATGAAGATTTATGTCTCTGGATTCAAATGTGAGCGTATGGATACATGTGTGTCTCATTGTGCAAAAAAGGAACTAGGTGCAAGACACATTTCAGGAGAGCCGTTGACTCACCGGGGAACTGGTAGCTGTAGCTGGGTGCAAATCCAGTGTATCCGCGGCCATACGTTGCCACGATGTTAGGGTAACCTTTGTGGAGGAGAAAGATGACAAAAAAAAAAGTTAAGAAAAGAGATAAACGTCACCAAATAATTACAAAAAAACACTGTTATAGTGTGTGTTGATATGGGAAGATAAGTACAATAAATAATGCATTATACAGAGCGTTACAAAAGCGGTCTCACTCCCTTGAACATTACAACCACAAACCAACAGGGGGACGTAGTACATAGTGATTAAGTTAAAGGAAATGTTACATGGGTTTGAAACATTTCACCATTAAAAAATAAAAGCATGGTCTGTATTTGTGTTCAGGCTATGTCTCTAACAGCTACGGAAACTTAGATATGGGACATTTAGCAAATTTCGGCTTTGCTAAATATTTCAACACTGATAGACTGGACAAACTAATACTAATATGCACTGAGGCTCTGCCAGTAAGATCAGGATGGTTCTCCATCTCATGCTCTAAACCTTGTTTCTTCAAGAAATTCTTTGGATTCAGCTCAATTTATTTTTCCATTAGAGCTGCTCAGTTTTTCCCTCTCACTTCTGACCAGTTCTAGAGAAAACAACATCCCCACAACAGCATGATGCAGTCACCATCATGTGTCGTCATGGGGTGGGTGTGGTCAGGGTAATCATGTGCCATGTGCCATTTGGCCATTTATTTCTTTTTGTGAGTTTCATATTTCATATTTAAAAATAAAACAGTTTGTGTCGAAAAGAAGAACAGACAAAAAGAATTAAAATCCTTACTTTCTTTATGCTACAAAAATTCAACATAGGTTTTGCATAAAAACACAGAAACACTGCTAAAACAATTTTTTTTTCACATTTAAAAGGAATTCCCTTTTTTCATTTTTTGTCAGATTTATTAAGAGTCTCTTTGGAGGGTCTTAGCGGCCACATGCGTATCTGTAGCTGAAGGTTAAAGAATCCTGCTTTATTAGGAAGATGTGCCATATTTTATCTATTTCCAGATGCTAGATGGAACTGCGTTCAATGAGAAATTCAGAACATTCTTTTATAATTTAAATCTGCTCTAAAGTTCTTCACAGCTTTCTCCCTGACCTGCCTGGAGAGTGTTTTGGTCTTCATGATGCTGTTGATTCCCTAATTGTGTCAAATGAGCTTTTGAAACTTTCACAGAACAGATTTATACAGAGCTCATATTGCACACAGGGAATCGGTATTTCGTTATAGGTGTTTTCTAAAGGTCATTAGTTTAATCTGAGTTTATTAATGGGCTTGAAATTAAAGGGGTGAATGAAACCAATCATATTTTTATACATTTTTCTTCCTTTTCAAAGTTAGTTTGTTGGTTTATCACATAAACTCCCAATAAAGAACATTGAGAATTGTCGCAGTGACATGACGAAAATGTGGAAAAGTAGAAGAAGCACGAATACTTTAGCAAGGCACTCATCCAGTCTAATGCAAACAATCTATACTGTTAGAGAATCCGAGTTAGATGGAGCTCTCAAATTCATTTAACTCTGCAAGAGAAGTTTTCTTATCATCCTTAAACAACAACAGCATGCCTGAAATAACAGAGCCTCACATTTGGGACTGTCACACCTCGTGAATACAAAGTCTAGAGTTGTTTCCCTTGTTTGAAAAAATAGCAATAAGCAAGGAGAGATTTATTTGTGTGCTTTAAACCTAATAAAGCCTTGTTGACTGAAAAGCATTCTCTGTAAGCAGAGTTTAACAACAAGCAGCTCCCTCAATCGCTGGTTGTCTCTCACAACTGCGTCAGCCTCTAATCACGATCATGCTGCTTTTGTTGCTTCGGATGAAGTCTCGGGGCTGCTGTCAGAGATCTCAGTGATTCATTTAGTCGGTAAAATTTTACAAGGATAGCTATAAAACTGGAGCCTACCCTTCTCTTTCAAAAGAGGAAAATATGATCATTTCAAATCCAACCATAATGAACTGCTTAAATTCTACACAATCTGTCAAAAATGCACCCATTTAGTCAACAACCTTCAGAACAGGTTGTGGTGTTTTGCTGCTTAAGCATTCTCATCTTCATACATGTTTTTTTTTCTTTTGGTTTACATCTTTATAGAGGCTGGTAATTGGGAGCTGGCATCAGATTCGCTACGGTTTGAAACCAATGTACAAATACAACTACCCTTTTCTTTTATAAATGGCAAGTTCATTTCCAGTCTTTTGTTAACCACAAGCTCTCAGGCATTTTTATAGCACCATGTAATAACATTTTATAGCAGGCTCCTGGAAATGATGCCACCCATTTATGTTCTATCTCCACCATTGCAGAAAGGTTCATTTTTAAATATGGATAGATTTTTTTAGACATAAAAGCACTGAAAAGCATAACATTTAGATATAATTTAGTTTTATTGGTTGAGTCAATGTTGTACCATTAATTAAAATTAAATTACACAATGTTTTTTTTCTCCCCGGATCTGATATAAATGTTAGCGGGGGTCACTAGCGCCTTATTTTATGTTCATAAGCCAATCTGTTCAGAGAAACATCAAATGAGAGCATCTGGCTTTGGCAAAAACAACTTAATGGATTCTTTTTAAAGACTTTTTTTTTTTTTTTAGAACAGGCTAGACACAGCTGGGGATGCAATGATCATAAAGCCAAAGCTTTTTGTCAAATAACGCCAGATAACCTCTTCTACCAAATCATAACCGCCGCACAAACCTTTTCACAGTGATGTAATACTGTTGTCGTAAAATGTATACGATATTTTTTCTTTTTTAATATTTTGCTTTTTATGGGGGACAATTTTTTAAAAATCTAATCTGAAGTATACAAAAGTAGAAAGTGTGTTTGAAGTGCATGAAAAGCAAAGTGTGTCCATGCGGCTTTCTTTACAGGCGTTAAGAGGGAATGTCAGAGCCAGGTGCAACTGATAAAATGCTTAATTAAATCAAAGGTTTAATTGATCATTAGTAAGTGTGACCACCTCTGAAAAAGTAGGAATTTTTTTACAGCCCACTCGTCTGAAGCATTCAGGTGTGTGTCAACAGAAGGCCATTGAGAAAAAAAAGCAGCAATCGTCTTAAAATTGACGACTGGTTCAGCTCATCAATCTTTGAAAGAGTTTCAATGACATTTTCTGACAATTGAAAGTTCATAATTTTACACTGGAAAACACTTGTGGTTTAAAAGAACCACAATTTTATTTCTGTTTTTATGTTTTTAACAACAATTTTAAAAGTAAAAAATGCAACAAAAAAAAGGATGGATACATTTTCTTCAACAGGATTTTGATATATGTGGATTAAAAAAAGATGGTTTGAAGACAAGATGGAAACTGTCTTTTGGATCTGAAAGCTATCACTGGTGCTTTTAGTTTTTGCCTGTTGTGGAAATGAAGAAAACACTGATTCAAAACCTTTATTTGTTTTTCTATCTATATGTAAAAATTTGAGTTGGCTCTCTCATTTTTAGTCAAAGTTGTCTAGCTGCAGATTGTGGACTTGCTGCGGCGAGACCTGAAGAGAGCCGGACAGGTCCCTGCAAACCTCAAAATGAAGCAAAATTATTGAAAAGAGTGGGACAAAAACGATGTCAAGGTCATACGATGACTTCAAGTTATTTACGCTAAAGACGGGACTACAAGTCCAGTAATTTGAGTTCACTTAGTATTTCTCACAAGGCTTTTCTGTTTTGACTACAGTATGTCGAAGAAGTTTATTTTTGAAAGATTGAGGAGTGGTTTTCTCTTTTACATTGACAGAATTTGTAGATGAAAACAAGACAGAGGACATTCTGCATTAACTCTGAGTTTCTGGTATTTTTGCCTTATTTTGGTATTTTTTATACCATGTGCAATGATTACAATGTAAATCCCACTACAATTACAATCAAGGTAGACTGACAAATGTTCACCGATTAAAGTCAAATCTGGAGGAAACTTTAAATGATACACAAAATTCTAAGTGTTTCCTATTCGCTAAAACACACCCAATATGTGAATGCATAATTTAACTAATATCTGTTCTGAGTGAAAGCGTCACTAATTTTAAAACGTATGATTTGTTTGGTCAGACTTGGATAGTGAGCATAAAAACTTTCAAATATTGACAAATGTGACTTGACTGTGGTGTCTGTAAACCAAAGTCTCTGTTGAGAAATCCCTGAGCGTCCCAATGAGGAAAAAAGAGGAACTGGTGTCATTAGAAATATTTAAGAGCAGCAGATGCATTGTTCATCTGCTGTCATGATTCTTATTACGACCACAGACCAACCAGTTAATTAGCTGGACAGTTTTCAGACAGAAGCAGCTGTGGGCAACATATTGGGAGAGGATGTGAGGGAGCAGCCATTGGATACAAGAAAAACAAGAAATGTGAGAGGAGTAAAGGGGTGAGTTAGTGGGCCAGAGTGAGGATGGGAGCATCATCAAGGGTAATATGAACATAATTAACCCCTCTGATTATGAAATGACTGTTAGTCGTTATTTGTTTTCCTTAAGCCATTACCGCTACCAAAGATTTTTTTCTGTACTAAACTACTGGGAAAGGTGCAGTATGTAACTTTTATATATATAAAGAAGGAATACACCGCTCCCAACCAAAAAACAACCAATCAGAGCCAGAAGGAGAGTCTTATCGCTGTTATGCAACACAATGTACTTGCTGCTATATGTGCTAATGGATGAAAAGTAACTTACTGTTGTTAGGTGACACTTTGTTACTTAGTAATAACTTCAACACTGAAGAGTTGAAGTTGTTACTAAGGTCAATCGGCATGACCTTGCAGTTCCAAAGATGGAGTGTTCACTGATAGAAAAAGGATCAAATTTCAGAGCTTTGGAAAAGATGGTAAGAGTTTGAAACAGCTGATTTCAGCTACAAGCTCAAAAGACAGTCTCTAGTTTCTCACTGGTTTGAAAAATACCAAACAAATGGGTTAAACATAAAGAGTCGTGTGCATTTATTGTTTAAAAAAATGTAGAGGAGCATTTTTCTCATTGCCCAACCCTAGTGACTGGGTTGGGCAATTTTTAGCTTGAAGCTGCAGTATGTAACTTTTACCAAAAATATGTATTTTACGTATTTGTTAAAGCTGTCACTATCTTGTGACAGTATAGTATGAGACAGATATGTGAAAATAATTGAGCTCCCCTGCCTCCTCTCAGTGGTCCTAATGCTGCCTACAAAAATGCCCCACTCCCAGTCAGAAAGAACCAATCAGAGCCAGGAGGAGGGTCTCAGTGCTGTCAATCAAGCTCAGTTTAATGCGTCAAGTCCATAATGATTTTGTGTTTGTTTTAAAATATAAATATTTATATTAGTAAAATCCTATTTTATACAAACTTCTCTCCCACACAAGAGGTATATAATATTATTAGAAAAATACGATTGAACTGACTAACACATGTTATTTATAGAGCATTTATTACAAGATCCCTAATGTTCCAGAAGTCTGCCCAGGGGTATGAGATACACACCTGTGAGCACATTTCTGCAGCATAAAGGTGTCCATAAATGCATGAAAAATATCTTTAGCATGTCTGGGCATTTTTCTGCGCGTATGCAGGATATGTGAATGTTTGAGTGCGAGCATGTGTGTAGGCTCTGTTCTGTATGCTTCGTGGGCTGTGCCAGCTGGAATCAGAAAGGTTGACCTTGGTCATAAATATCTAATCAGTGTTTGCTGTCCATGAAAAAGTTCAATTTATTCCTGACCCAATGGGAAAATGCCTCAGCCAGAGCCTCTCTTGCAGACAAAACGAAATTCAACTCTGAGAGGCGGTGAGAGGAACCTTAACTTGGTTTGGATGAAGTAGGACAGAGGCATCGCCTGAGAAAAAAAAATAAGAAAAAAAACCACTTCTCATCATCTGCTGATGAGAAGTCATCACCAGGAAGTTACAGATGGATAGCTCTCACAAAAAAACCCCCTCATTGTTTGTTTGGTCTGAAAAGAACCGCGATATGGTACAATGAAAAGCCATCACAGCCAGCAAAGTATTGGATATTACGTGTTTGATACTGTCTTACTGTCAAACTGAATAAGTGCCTGACTGAAATTGTTGGCTCAAATACCACTGCTCTTGATTCTTCCCTATTTCAACATCTTGTGAAATGAAAAATAAATAAATAAAAGAAGCATAGATTACAAGAGGTAAAAGCAGAATTTGAAGCCATATGGATGCAGTATAGAGAGGTTTTGAGATACATTGAATGCATGCTGAAAGTGCCTGCATGTGTAAAATAGCAGAAAGGCAGCCGGGAAGAAATCGTAAAAGAAAGAAAAGGCAGGGGATAACTTGTTGTTTCACTTAATGAAGCTTGCTGCTGTGCCTGGCCTTGTGGCGGCCTCTTAGTGCTCTTATTTGCCTTATTAATATGCATGCTAATGTACCTATTTTATGGCCCAACAGTTCTGATTCACTTTAAAATCAATTATCCATCTGGTACACCCATACCTCGCGCAGGCTCAAATGTGTATTAATTTCAGCAAACATACATCGGCACAACACAATAAAGATAAATGCCTCGATTAGAGGCAGTAAACAAAGGAGCTAGGGATGGCTTTAATGAGATTTGGCACAAAAGGAGCTTACACTTTCTTAAATAATGAGCCTGGGGTCCCTTTTTCCAAATGCAAATTATATAAAGGAATGTTTCGCTGTCCTTGTTCCAATTTCATTTAGATAAGAGTGTCTCCAAACAAGTTGGCTGTTAATATTCTCACATGAGCACATCACTGCCTTTCTGCCTGGCATCTCCCAGCGGAGGGGGAAGAGTGCTCTCTGCGGCGCAGACACTTTAGTCTGTAATAAGTTCTGAAAAGTTCACTGTGCTTGTTAAATACTTCGACCAGATGAGATGGAGCTGAAAATGGCTCCGATGGAGTCGACAGACACTCTTGGCTGGACTCGTCAACTGTTTTACCACCAACAACTGTATAATCACTTTCAAGGAAAGGTCAAGCCTGCGGTTGCCGTGACAATTTAAGTAACTTTATGCAGACAAATGACGAGATCAATGTATAGACAGAGAGTTGATAGAATTAATTTACTGCCTTTGAGAGCACAACTACTGATGTTGTAAGTCATTGCAGAACAAGGAGAGGAATCTCTTTTTTTTCAATAAACCTTTAAAACTACTTGATCACTGAAATAATTAATCTCACATTTATTTTATGTTTTGTGCATTAATTTAAATCTTAAATTAGTTCTTAACAGCTGCGGTGTACATTAATGTTTTGTATGAGTAGTTTAATTGCATCTTCAAAAGATACAGATATAATATGACATGATATTCATCCCTATGACGAGCATATATACTGCTCAAAAAAATAAAGGGAAGCACTTGAGCAGTGTACAAACATAGTCTGCATGTAAGTTGGTGCGTATTTCCATAGCATCACATGTTGGGTTCCCTTTGTGAAAAAATGAGGAGAAGAAATAGCTTAGATTTTATTTAAACAAAGTTTGACAAAACAAGAGCTAATCAGTATTTTAGACTAACCAAATGAAATTGTCACCTGGATCATTATTGTAATAGATTATGAAAATAAATGTAGCTATGGGTTAACCATGCATGACAGTTTTTCCACTACCTGTATTTAAAGATATTTACTTAAATCCTTATTTAAAAAACTAAATAACTACATTTAAATCTGTCTAATATGTGGCAGTACCTAGAATTTACAAAAATGCAGGCACGCTAACTTTGAGTCCATCTGCTTCAGGTGGGGAGGAACCATTTGGAGGGCAATCATTTGCTTTTTATGAAAAAAGACCTTAAGTGATGGCAAATCCATTTGGTTTAGCCACACAATCAAATTATATGCATATGGAATGTGAACAACAAATAGATAGCCAGGTAGATAACTAGACAGACAGACAGATAGCCAGATAGATGGGAGGTGAGTAAGGGGGCAGGGAGGCAGAGAGTGCATCGGTGTTAAATAAAAAGGGACACAGGCATGGGCTGGATGGTAATGAAGAGGGGTGGGTCGGCAGCTGAGGTCCCTGTAGATGAGATCTCTCTCTGACATGTGTGTCCCCTTCATTACCCATTAAGGGGGGCACAGTGATGAATCCTTAATATGACATTACACCAATTTTCCTCTTCATTTAGTCTGCTAATGTGCTGGTCTGCTCCTATATGCCCAGGGGCTGCCTGTACCAGACTCAACCCGAAATAGACCACAGTGGCCACTGGTGGCATACCTTGAAGCAGCCTAATTAGGGGCAGCAACCACCTAATAGAGCTTTTTAGATGGGGGTAGTTTACTCAGTTTGTTTTACAATAGGTAGAACTTGATGCTTGAATGAGACGCATATCGGCTGTTAATCTGATTTTACTTCAGATATCTTTCATATACATTTTATTACGTTCTAACAATGATGTATTCAATATTTTTTTACTGGGATTTTATGGGATAGACCAATAAAAAAGTATGATGCAAGGAAAAGAACTCATGGTCTCAGTTTATAAAAAATTATGAGCATTCTTACTCAACCCCTCTTTACTCTGATAACTCTAAATAAAATCCAGTGTATCTGACTGCTTCCAGAATTCATCTAATAAGTACATTTTCAGTCCCTTTGAGATCCAAAACTTCTGTTTCAAGGGAAACCTAGCCAAGAGGCAGCTAAAATTATGCAACAATTACAAGTAGTTACATAATTAAAGTGCCACACAGTAATTATTAAAAACAGTCACAATTTAAAGAATTCATCTCTAGAGCTCTCAGTATGGACTTAAGTGTTCAATGAAATAAGTCCAGTTAATTTCCAGTCTTTTTGCAACATGCTCCATGTAGATGAAGCTGAGTGAATGGTGTTTATGAGCAGAGAAGAACTGATCGGGGTTGATGTGGAGTAATCCTACATGAAAACCTGCAAAATATTTGAGACTAGGGTAGAGGGTTCATCCTTCAGCAGAAAAATTACCCTAAACATAAAGACTGAGCAGAATTCACATGCGACAGAATGGCCTAGTCAAAGTCCAGACCTAAAGCCAGCTGAGGAACGGACCCAAAATAACTCAGACCGACTACGTTTGAGTTATTTTGCAAAGATGAATGGGTAAAAACATTCTTCAAAAGTTTAACAGCTATAATTGTATCTTTTTCCTTCCACTTCACAATGATGCACCACCTTGCCTTAGGTTTCCACATAAACATCTCCATAAAATACAATAAAGTTTGTGGTTGTGATGTGAGAAAATGTGAAACAGTTCAGAAAGTGTGTGTATTGCTGAATCCAACTCACTCAGCATGCCCATCCCCAGCATGAAGGCATCCATGGTGTAGGGCAGACCCCGGGCTCGCCCTCGCGTACCTGGTGGGAACATCACCTCCTTGGGCTGGGCCTTCTTACATTCTACCTATGTACACAGACAAACACACACACACACACACACACACACACACACACAAAAGACAAACCATTAGACTTTGTAGGTACACAAGAAGACAGATCTGACAGGGCTGTCTCAGCTCTTAAAGCTGGTTTCTGGCTGACTCACACACAGCTAGATGTTTTCCATGGGAGAGAGAGAGAAAGAGACAGGAAAAAACACAACTAAGTCAATCTGAGCTGCTCACATTTTAGAGGAAAGACTCCAAGGAAAACTTACAATCGTGCTCCTTCGGTATTAAAGCAAAGGTTATTGCTCCAGTGAGCATGTACCCGGAGCCTGGGGGAAATACAAGCTAAAGTCTTTTCAGAGTTTTGAGACATCAGAACAGGAGAAGCTCCGTTTCTACCATCCTCTCAGTCGCAGACTTTTTTTTTTAGAAGTTAAACATCATAATCACCAAAGAAGTAATAACTGCAACAATAGATGTAATTCAAGTAGCGTTTCACCGAGTAAAAAAAAAGTTTTTTGTCTGCATTCCAAGAGTTGAAGTCCCCAGTGTCCACCGCCTCATTCCACCTGCAGCACTCATCTCTTCCCTGCATTTATTCCTCTCACTCTACCTCTCACACATATACAGGTTTGCTCATTTTCCCATCTAGCAAGACTGACATCCCCTCCTCCTACATAACACATATCAAATGAGGGATGTGACAGGGGCAGATGAGGGGAAGAAGAAAGATGAGAGTGCTATTTACCACGTATCCATCCTATCTGTAGGAATTACAGCAGCTGACGGCGTTGCCTCGGCCCCGTGTCTCTCGGTTGTTCTTTGGTAGGCTGAGTCCGTTCACCATCCTGCACAATCTATTTGCTCCACTGCCTGCTTGGCATCAGCCTGTCCATCTGTTTGTCTGTTTGCCTCCTGGCTCTCGCCTGCTTTCTCCCCACTGCCTCCACTTAAGCGGGGCTTTCTCAGCTGCCGCGATTCACATGTCATCCCGGCCTGCTGCACAAAGACAGGCTCCTGCACCGGTGCAGTGTGCGCATCAACTGAAGGTATAGCTCGGCACCCATATAAATAGGTCTGCAGCTCCTGACAGGCCGGTGGTGAACATTATTATTCACACATAGAGCGGTAGGCACAACATGCTACCGCGAGTTGCCAAACTGAAGAAATACTTCATGCCTTGAGAGGTTTTCCGTGCCGAATCGATAGAGTAACAAGCGCCGTACACTACATCCAGCTGAGAACAAGACATGTAAAAAGAGAGCACTAATGAAAAAGGTTTCTATCACAGAGGGGGAAGTTGCTGTGTTGCAAAGCTGTGATTTGTTGCTGTTAGCGGCCCCTTTTATTTGAAGCAGACCGACTAAAGTACACAGTTCCCTCAGCCACTTTGTAGCTGTCACAGCCACTCTGCCCTCCACATTCGCCTGGTGCGCTTTGACATTGTGCTGAAGAGAACTCAGGCGCTCCCTATAGTCAAGAGAATGACCCCCGGCATGGAAGCGGGAGCCGGCTGCTGGGACCAACGAGTGTGTTGGAAATCTCAGTGCGCTGCTGGGATTTTCATATGTTCACATGTCTGGGTGACAAATACGGTCGAGTTCCGCCCACGTCGCAAACACGCTGCTGTCTGATCAGCCGTCCTCCTGTAACCCCTGCCACTTCCAGTGAGTTGGACGCTCAGGTGGCCTGCTGGGAGTTAAGACAGAGCCCCGCGTGTGAGTCATGCCTACATGCTCTCAGATACGAGTCTTTGATATTCAGAGCGAGGGCTCCTTGTCATGGATTTACAAAAAAAAAAAAAAAAAAAAAACAGTCTGAAGCCAGGATCTGTGGTGGTGTGAGCGTGTGGGTGTTCACCTGCATCACAGACAGAGAAGTGTGTGTGAGGGAGGCAGGCAGGAGCTTTCAAGACTCAGCTAAGTTAAAGTAAAAAAAAAAAAAAGAAAAGGAGGGGGGAAGTAGAGAGGACACAAAGACAATTCAGCGCCTGTCAATGAAAAGCTACAAAAGGCTCAGCAACTGTGAGGGCAAAGATTCAAATTTTGCCAAGTGGAAAGTTTTAGCGGCTGAACCTTGAGCAGCTTAAGAACACTGAGTGTACAGGTGTTGGCTTAAAGTATTTCCAAGAATTATGGCTTGTTGAACTCTCAAGGACTCTGGAAATTTTTTTTTTTTAAAGTCGTCGCAATGATGCGTTGTGAAAAGTGCCGAATCTGAACCCACAATATAAACATCAAGGTGGCATTGTGCAGCATGTTTCCCCTGTTGGGAAAGCCGACACCCCATTAACCTGCCTTGACTTTCTAAAATTTAGCAAAGGCAAAGAGTCTGGGAGCTGCAGCAGCCTCAAAACACACAGGTACAGATTTAAACCTTTCAGCCATGCAGCGTTCACAAGTTCCAGCTATCTCAACCTAAGTGCTTCCAGCATAAACCGAAAGGGTACTTTCTGTGCTGCACTGATATACAGCAGTAAAGCTAAAACAAATCTTTTCATTAAGGTATATCAGCCACTGCCTATGACTGCCTGCATGCAGGGAAAAAGCCTCCTAAAGGTAAGGCATTTATTAGAGCAGATGTGTTGGTTAGACTTCGCTACATATCATTCAACTGGAGGCTTTAAATGATGTCTGAACAACTTGCAACACAGTTTAACAAGGGTATAAAATAATCCAAGCTGGCATCAGGCCCAAAACCAGTGTGTGGTATAAGGGGACAGATGTTGACATATAGAAGTCAAGGGTCCCCTGCTTGCAAAATCTTGCATGATATTTAAAGCATTTAGTAATACACATACCAAAAGACTCAAAGAATTTTTTATGCTTATTCTAACAATTATATATTTAAAATATGGATAAAGAAATCTGATTTGCAGTACCAAGCCTAATATTTTTGAGAACATGTCCCTTGCAAATTGATTTTTATTTGATCAGAATTAGAGATGCAGAGTTTCACAGTGTCAAGGATTTAGTTAATTTAGGTTTTCAAAACTGCTAAAACTTTCCATTTACACTGTTCTTATGGTTTAAAGATCTAAAGATCTGAAAAGAGAAAACCAGAGAGTGACTCCTCCTAAGTTTACAGTGTCATATCGGGACTAAGTCCAGATAATGATGCATGACAGTGCATAAAATATAGGGAAATGTTTAGATATTGATGTCTGATCTTATTTTCTACACCTAAAGATAAAGGATTCATTAAGGGTAAACACCAAAAATAAACTCCTCTACAAAACATGTTTTCTTAATAAAAATCTTAATCTTAATAGTAAGTCTTAGCTATTTAACTATTTAAAACTATTTTTGTTTTAAATAGTTTCAATTAAATGTTTGTTATAGCCATACAATAATCTGACAACTATTTATTTTTACTTGAATTTTCTATGTTAAATATCCATTTGAGTAAATAAATGTTAACTTACGGTTATTGTAAGATGTCTTCATTTTTTTCAGAAGTTTTGATACATAAATACATATTAGTAAATATACATGTTTACTAAAATATCTTCTGATTTATTGCTTTTAAAATAGTTGTAATTTAAGCTAACGTTACTACTAGCTAACGGATGCAAGCATGGCCTAAAAAGCATGCAGGAATGATACAACTCTTTTTTTTATTTCAGTCTGTTCCTTTTAGTCTGCAACAAAAAGAAAAGCATAATTTAAACCTTTATTTTCAATATGTAACATTATTTTCCCAGGAATCAAAGCAGTTGTTATATCTCTGTTTTAAATAAAAACCATTAGATCACATTATATAAACACTATGGCATCCTGAATAGTGGTATTTTTCCTTCATATTGTGATACTGTGAGAATCTCATACATATGTGGCTCTCCGAAAGTTGGTTTTCTATATTAAACATTCAAGCTCTACATCGAAATTATTACACACCCCAACAGGATTACTTTATGATAAATGTAATAAAAGCCCACTGCTGAAGAAATAAACAACCCTCCTTTGTTTTGACTGTACAAAAGCTACGACATAGTGGAGAAGCATGCCAGGAATGACCTTTTCAATACATCTCCCATCTATATTAACCTTGTAGGTATAACGGAGAGGTGTGGGCGGGATGGACTGGCAGTGACTGTCCTTCAGGGACCAGCGATGTGGGTGTGGAGTGCATCTGTGTGTGTGTATGTGTGTGTTGAGGAGGAGGCATACAGCTGCTATTAGCTTCACCAGTGAATGAATTCCATCAGTCGACTGGCTGACTGGAGAAAAGGAAACGGTGTGATTCATTTACTCCCAGCTGAACAGTCAAAACACACAGAGTGCATAGTTAAGGACTGTCACAGCACTGACTGGCCAATGTCGGGCCTGGTGAGGGTGAGATTACAGCTAAAAAAATAAAGTTTCAAACATAGTCTAACACTTTGGCTTTTCAAACAACAAAAAAGGAAAACTAAAAACGATTTGCAACAACTGACATTAAACCTGAAAAATCAATGTTTTTGACAAGATTTAAGACATGCACCGAAAGCCAGTGTATTTCAATAGATCCTCTGATCAGCAGACTCCTTGTTCTTTATGAAAACTTTAACCGTGGTCAGTAAAAAACAAACAACAAAAACAGGACAATTGAGGGATCCAAGATGTATGATGACGATGACAAGTTTTAGAAAAAGCAAAACGATGCCATCAATGGCGAACAATCTCAGACGAATCATTATGGTGACGATCTCCCTGCATGGTTACGGCATATAAAAGGTAAAGGATATGGGGTCATTTTCAGGCCATGTGCACCCCGTGGTGTTCGCTCTTCCCCTGTTACCAGGCTTTGATATTGCAAAATAATATTGTCGACATCCACACTAAGAAGCACATTCAGAAGTAGCACCATGATCATCAGGTTGATGTCAAATGGCCTCCATCACTTCCTCAATCAGCAGATTTGAACATCTCTGCGCTTTTATGGGACATCCTGGTGAGAGGAGTGCAAAGTGGATTTCCACTTCCTTCATCCCTTAAAGCTTTCCTTCTTCAATGAAGGGTAAACATCCAATTACTTACCGTCCAGGACTTGTAAGGCAGCTCTGCATGAGGGACTTAAACTACTCCGAAGGGTGGTCCTTTTCCCTTATTAGGCACTTGATGTTCAAAGAATGTGAGCAACTGACACTCTTGAAAAAAAAAAAAATATTTTTTAAAAACCCAGAGGCCTGAGTGTTTCTGTGTAGAACTCTCCTTTACCACACTCACAACATGCTCAGTTTACAGCTGGTAGGACAGGATGTCCAGCACTTATTTTTAGAGTAGTCATTCACAACTTCAAATCTTAATAGTCATTCTTTGTTCAGCTATGACGTTTGCAGTCCTAGCAATTCACAAATACTGCTCATATTAATTAAGTACTTTGTTATTAATGGATGTTATTAGATAAGCAAATATATGTTTCTAACAACATTTAACTTAGCTGGCTTAGTTAGCCAGCTAACTCAGCTAACTTAGAGTCAAGCGTAAGTTAGCTGATGCTGAAAATGTCTCCAACATCTCCAGTTAAGTGATGAAAGTTGTCACATTCAGGGTTAGAGGAAAAAGCAATCCAAACAGAACAACCTCTAAAACCAAGAACTATAAACCTGTCAGTGCGTTGAGCTTCATTTATTTCAACAGCCTTGTTTTGTTGCTCTGTTAGCATCACTGTGGTTTGTTGTACTGATGTAAGTGCCAACATTTAGTCAGTACAAGTCAATAAAAAGTCACACTATTACTTCAGTCATTTGTGGTGTGTTTTCTTTTTTCATTGAGAATGCAAGGAAAGCACACTCAACTTTAGGGTTTTGATGTATAAAGAATCTGGTATTGTCTCGGTTCTAAAACAATTTAAATCTAATCTTAACACACAGTATCATTGAACATGTCATTTTTAATGAAATAAAGAGGAAGCCACAATAGAAAGGCTTAAGAAAAACAGAGTAACCTCTCCCAACAAAAACTCAGCGACATAACTTTCAGATTTTAGGAAGCTGCTTCTTTTTCTTTCTGTAAAAGGAAGCACAAGCCAATTTATATGTTAAAACTATTTGAATGATGTAACTATAAACGCTACTGCAAATGCAAAAATGTTGTATCATAGTTGATTTTACCTGATCAGACAGGCTAGTTAATTGGTCTTTAATAATTATGATGGTGATTATAATCTCTAAGGTTTTGTGTGTCATGTTTTGCAGCGCTTAGTGCATTTAGAATTGAGTGCCCCCCTATTTTTGACTACAGGCTTTTGAGTTCAATATACAAACGTACAGAGTGGTTTAGCAAACGGCATTATTATTCTTTTGAAATTCATGATCACCAATTAGTCTAATTCTGATTTTCTATTGGGCACAATAATCATATAGTGGAAAAGGTGATATTGTGACAGCCCAACTGGAGAAACACCTTCCTCCAGGCGATAAAAAGAAATGCCGATCATAAAAGCTGCCAGCACAGGTGGTGATGCAGTGTAGGTGGACTTTTTTTCTTTCTTTTTTAAATAAAGACACTGAAATAAGGAGTAGAAATCAGAAGAAAAACCCTTACTGGTCCTGCACAGGTGTTCAGTTTTTCTCAAGCAAATATAGCAAAGCCATAGGGCTTTTTGAACTACTGTCACTCCTGTACGAATGAACTAACAACAGTTTTAAAGAACTAAACTGTATACCTGGTGTACATTTTTTTGAGTCTATCTGACCTATCAAAAGCGTCACAATTTTAAAGGCTTGCCACTGCCTTGCTTTCTTTGGTGAAATTCTAATACCTAGCATAATATTTACTGCTCATAAATTTTACGTGATAATTTGCGTGATAATCTCACGCAGTCTACCCACCTGTCTCGGAGAAAAACTGGGTTATAAATTGACACTCTTGCCTTTTTGTCTCTCCCTCTCTATTTTTTTTCTTTTTGAAAACCTGACTTTATTATTTTTCTTAGCAGCATAGTAACTGCTGCAGTCGTTCGTGTTTTCCACTGTCTGCTGCTGAACACCGTCACCGTCAAGCTCCAAGCAGGAACAAACCATTTCATGCAGATCCAGGGGGGCTCAGGGCAAATATGGATGTGTGTTTTTTGGTCTGGGAGGGGGAACATTAAATTTTTACTGCTAAAAACAATTTTCGAAAACACAATATGACTAATTTTGTAATTGACAGGGCCCCAATTTAAAAAATTTTTTTTTATAAATAAATAAGTAAATAAATAGGGGCGGGCCTCCTGTTGGTCAGGGGCCCTTAGAATTGTCATACCTTTTGCCCCCTATTGGCGCTCCTGCTTAAAGATTATTTTCTTTGTGGTATTTGTGACTAAATCCATCCTCTAATTGTATTACTCTGATTAATTAACTTTTATCTCAGTTTATTTTTATGTAAATGTAGATAATAGTCTCTTTTTTTATACCTTTTTATGACTAAATATCTTAATTTTATTAGGAATTTGGAAGAAATTCTTCCTGGAATTTTTATGTTTACTTGGAGTATATTGGTTTTGTATCGTCACTGAAGCAATTAATTTTCCTCAATTCTTCATTTCAACGCATTTATGTACATTTCTAGTTTTGCCACCCCATTTTTAAATTTATTTACTCATTATTGTTTTTCTTTTTTTATTTTTGTGTGTAGTTACGTTTTGTATTGCCTTATTGTGTATGAAAAGTACTCTGTAAATTCTGACAAATTTTAACAGCAGTTAGTAAGATTTCAGTGCTTTTGAGTTTCAAAAACTGTCTAAAAAAAATCCCTGTTGGCTATTCATCTTTGAGCTGTGACATGACTTTTTTGAGATTACTACTTTTGTAGCTCAGCCTATCGTTTCCAGGAAGAATTTAATTTAAAGATGACATCACTGGTAAACAACTTTTGACACAACCTCTTTGGTTATTTATATTACAAAATACAGACATCTGATGTGTCCACCATTATGAAACAGCATCCATACTCCTAGAAGCACTTATCCAGAGATTCTCTGACTACTTGGCAGGTATGCTGTTGCAAACATCTTTAAGAACTTGTCACAGTTCTTGTGTGGATTTAGGAAGTCCCAGCTGCTCCAGTCTCTCCATGTAATCCCAGACTGGCTCCATGATACCAATAGAAAGCCTGTGTGAGGGCCAAACCATCTGTTGCACGACTGCTTGTGTTTCTAGCCACTTGAGCGAATTCTTTATATGATTAAAGCTGTTTGGCTTGCGTCAATCTGCACAATAGATTTTGGGAAAACAGATATGCTCCATATGGGTGGGAATTATAAAAAAATAAAACAAAAACAAGAGAATTGTTTGGCATGTCTAACGTATAACTAAGAAAGAGAAATAAACATGTACAGTTTGTTGTATTACTGCAAAAATATTAAAATATACTTAAAATGTGTAAGAACATTGTGTTTAATAACAATGTAAAAGCACAATGGCTTAGGCTTATCATAAACTGGAAGATGTTGACCCATGAGTATCACTGTTGACTGTAAAGCAAGTAGACATCGACATTGCCTGAGAGGGAGCCTTCCAAGAAAGAGCCACCTGCTCCAAAGCTGGAACAATCAAATTTAACTGAAATCTACAGTTTTTGTGGTCAGAAGACAAAAATATGGATTTTCTTCCCTAATAATGAGAAAACAATATCTGGTTAAGGAGAGGCACGCTGTACCACCTCATGGTGGTAGCAGCATCATGGTGGTGGTCTGCTTTGATCTCAACACTGGATTAATGAAGAGTGAGAACTTTCTTACTCTTCATTAATCAACGTCAAACTAGTCAGTTGTTCCAACTGGTCCATGATCTCAAACACAACAAAACTGGTTTTGGAATGGATAAACGAGCTAACCTCAACGTTTTGAAGACATGGCAAAACGTCCTTATTGAAACTTGATGGACTATATTTCAAAATATTTTGATGAGTTCTATTATTTCTGTTAAGTGCTAAAATGTATTTCTGTCACGGAATATAGATTATTGAACACTATCAAGTTATAACATAATAATGTAATGTGTAAACATGCTAATTTCATCCAGATTATATTGTTAGGCTTCACTGACAACAAAACTCAAAGGTAATATGAGGTTACCAACCTACAGAAACAATAAACGTAGCATGCATATGCAAAATGATTCAGATAAGTCACAAAAAGACCCAAATTAATGGCTGTTTATGTTTATGAAAACCTCTCGACTAAACCGCTATGTTTTAATGATTGTTAATGTTCCAAGCTTTCTTTAGAGCCTCTACTAAGAATTTCAGAACATTTTATGTCCAAACAATGAAGAGTTTTGAATAAATGCCTGATTTCCTTAGTGCTAAATTAGATGAGATTGACCATTAGAGCCTATTTGATGTCATTAGCACTGCAATTGTGCATTATGTCACAAAGACATTTTAAAATACTGAAAAACCTACCTAGAAATGTTTTTGGTGGTGATTTGCTGTCTTTGAAAGTTTAAAATAACAAAATAAAAATGATCTTGAATGGTTAGACTAAAAACCACTGTGAGTCCATTTTAATGACCCACCACTCGCTCATCAGAGCCAAAACTTGATTATAATTATGCAGTATTATTAAGAACTAGCTGTACTTCCACGACAACCGGCTGTAGAGTGATTAAGGAACTTGTTTCCTCAAGAAAACAGAATTTACAACTTTCCCTCAGCTGTCAAAGAGACTTCTTCCCTGTGGTATTATATAGACATTCACATAAGTGGAGGTGTGATGAAAAAGCTTTGAAAAGCTTTGAAAATATTTGAAAACCGTCATCCCGTCCTCTATCTATTGATTTTTACTCCAAAATATTTACTAGTTTTAACACAAGGATGGTGGCTGCAGTAGCTGGAGGATGTTTTAACAATGACAGAGCCCCAGAGGAGATAATCAATAGTTTTATCACATCCTACATATGCTAAAGAGGGGGGGCAGAGAAGCCAAAGCGGCTGATGGGGGTGAGTTATGAGATTCTTGCAAAGCTGCACCCTGTTTTTAATTATATATGAGACAGAATTCACAGTGACAGAGAAGACATGCCCCTGAGAACGAAGCCTGGGTGGCACATGAACACAGGGGGCTGACCAAGTCACTTACAGGTTCAGTCACTCACATCTGAGTGGGCCCTGACCCACTCCACCAACGGAGCTCTTGAGAGGAAGGACAACGAGAAGGCGGGCTGTCCTGTACGTCCACAACCTTCCCAAGCGGGGTGGAATTTCTGTCGACATCAATTATTCACGAGACCATCTCAGATAACACTCATGGGCAGGATGGATGAGGTCTATTTCTGTATAGTACTTCATAAGGATGAAGACAGGGGACATTTTTTACTTTGTGTGCTTCAGTCAGTGAATAACCACTGCTCTATGACGAGAGGGGAGGGACAAAAAGGCTTTAAACACACAAATTCTTTTCCCTCTGCAGATGCTAGAAAATGTCAACACCTTGTAGAAGATCTGAGCGTCACATTTATTCTCTGTATCCAAACACCTTTAATGTGCTGTAGGTGTTATCAGGAGGGGGACCCTACAAAGGCGACAAAAGCTTCAGAAAACTGACCCTGGTAATATCCCTTCACACAACACCAGCTCAATATATTCCCACATTTTCTGCTAAGTCTCCCTGGACTTTATCCTGATGGTTTAAAATATTTCTTTGTGTGCTGTTATTTATAAAGAACATAAAAGCTATAAATAGCACTTCTGGAGCCAGGTGGAAGATGTGAAGCAGCAGATACAAGTAGAGACATTGGTGATTGGTGAAACTCTACCCAATCTGTGAAAGTACCATGTCTAATCTCTGCAGTATGGATGTTATTAATGAGTGAAGAATACTCATAGTGTTTCATTTTTAGTATTTTGGAAGTGTTTAACATTAAGTCAGAGGAGACAGTGATGGAATTAGCTAGAAAAAAAGACAACCGTATTTTCTACGGCGATAAAGACTACTCACTGCAGAAAGGCTAAAAGCATTCCTACATTATTTAAATATTTTCAGGTAAGACATTTTTACAATACCAAAATAAAAAAGGTGCTCCCCAGAAGGTAATACTATTGTAAAAAAATTTTGCAAATGTTTATACTCAACTCCCATGTAAAACTGTCTCTAAACTATATAAAGGGTTGCAGAAGCATAATGGAAATAACACCTTGAATATTAAGTCTAAATGGGAAAGGGAATTGGGAGTAAAAATTACAGAGGGTGATTGGCTTTCATTGTGTGTGACACAACAGACATCTACCAGTTCTAAAAGATGGAAGGAATTCGGATGGAAGTGTTTAATTAGATACTTTATTACACCCCAAATTACTAGCAGACACAGAGGAGAAGAACAGCAACGTTGGAGTCAATGTGGCCATCAGAACGTCAATCACTCTCATGTTTTTTGGTCCTACCCAAAGTTGGCACCTTACTGGGATGGAATCTGTCAGACCACCGGGATAATTTTGGGGTATGTCATCCCCAAAGATCCCCAGAATTTTTCTGCTGGGGCTGATATCTGGAGAAGTGCTTCAAAAAGAAGATGAGTATCTTTTTAAAGTTCTATCAATTGCAAGCAAAAAAGCTATTACACGGTCTTGGCTAAAGAAACTCCCTCCCCAGCTAGAACATTGGCGGGAAGCCCAGCTCTCTTCACCCTGTTTACACACGACTGCGTGGCCATCCACCCCACCAACACAGTCGTGAAGTACGCGGACGACACAACAGTAGTGGGTCTCATTTCAGACAACAACGAGACCCACTACAGAGAGGAGATTCTGCAGCTCACTCAGTGGTGTTCAGCCAACAACTTGGTGCTGAACACAGGGAAGACCAAGGAGGTCATTGTGGATTACAGAAGGTCCAGGAGGACGGCTCACACTCCCCTTCTCATAGATGGAGAAGTGGTGGAACGTGTGGACAACATCAAGTTCCTGGGCCTCCACATCACTTCTGACTTCTCCTGGAACACAAACACCTCCCACCTGGTGAAGAAAGCACAACAAAGGCTCTTCTTCCTCAGGAAACTGAGACGGGCTGGACTTTCCTCACGGCTGCTCGTGAACTTTTACAGGGCGACGATCGAGAGCATCCTCTGCCTCAACATGACTGTGTGGTATGGTAGCTGCACAGCATTGGAGAGGAAACAACTTACACGGGTGGTGAGAACAGCACAAGGCATTGTGGGATGCCCCCTCCCAGACCTGGACTCCATTTACACAGACCGGGTCAAGAAGAGAGCTGGATCCATAGCGATGGATTCCAGCCACCCGGGCCACAGACTGTTTGTGCCGCTGCCATCAGGCAAGCGGTTCAGGAATATACGGACTACAACAAATAGACTGAGAAACAGTTTCTTCCCCACAGCCGTCAGAGCCATTACTCCCTGCCGCCCCCCCCTCCCACACATATCATAACCTCGCAGTTACACATACATATCCCCCACCCCCACACAGCCATATTGTTCTGCACTTTGCACTGTCACATCATCTGTACTTTGCCATAATTGGACCTGCTGCTACTTCTTTGGTGTGGTTGAGTGCCTTTAGTTAATTTAGTTGTATATATTGTTATTATTATTATTGTGTGTTTGCTTATTTATACTGTATATATTTGACCTTTTGCACGGGAGCTGCAATGGAAATTTCGTTGAATTCTGTTCAATGACAATAAATGCTATCTATCTATCTATCTATCTCCCCAGCTAGAACATTGGCGGGAAGTCGTGGTGGAGATTCACTCTATGGACAAATCTTTTACATATAAAAGGACATTCTAACAACAAATGCTGGTCTAAATGGCTGACATACAAGAGCAAGGAAGCATTACTAGGTGAAACATCTTGTAATGTGTTTTTTTCTTCCTATTTAACTATGAATCAGTGCCCCAAGTTTTGTGTGTGTTGTATGTTTCATTGTAATGAAAAATGTTAGAGTATCAAAACAATTATTTAAAAAAAGCATTCCTACATTACAGTTCTTAAAAATAATTCAGAATTGGTTAAGCTCATGCATCTATATTTACTGGCAGTCAAAGCTGTAAGTGACTCTCTCCCATCCATAGTAGTTTATTTTACACCTCATAAAGCCCTCATTAGAAAATGTTGACTAAACGCTTACAGTTGTTTACGGTTTCACACTCTGTGGAACAACCCTGGGTCAGATGTGTAAAATGAGCCACAATGTTGTTGGCAAGAAAATGAGAGGAGGTGAAAACAACAATAAATTTCACAACTTCCCTTCCAGCCTCCCATGTCACATAATTTCAGTTGCTATATATTAACAGGACACAAAAGGCTACTTACAACTGATCTCAATGAAATAATATATGTTTTGGCAAGCTCTACATCAGTGAGTCCTGACAAAGATCTAAATTTACATAAGCTACTGGGACTTTACCTTTGTGTTTATCTCTGATGGGGAAAAAGGCTTTTCTTTTCCATTTTTTAAGTTACTCTCATGAAAAGCAATGAAGTATGTGGACCTTAATAATAAAACCAATAAAAACAAATATGTATAGCAATATCTAATTGGTTGTATTTTTCTAAAATGCAACTACTATTACAAATGCCATCATAAAAAAGTGGGGGGTACACCTTGGACAGGTCACCAGTCCATCGCAGAGTCAGAACAAACATGTTTCATGTTTGTAAGAACAAATTGTCAATTTTGGGTTTAATTGTAGTTGGATAAAGCTTGAACATTATCTAGTGTTCCAATCATCTCAAAATACAAATCAATCTGGTTTAAGAATGGATAAAAGTGTCTTACATTAAGCCTCTGAAATGATCTCCAAAAAAATGATACCAATTTAAAGGAACTGTGCTAATTCTGCCAAGAAGAGTTGTCCAATTTCCAGCTAGAACTTTACCAAATCCTTGTTGATAGCGACAGGAAGTACGTAGTTGTGATCCAACTTAACATGACAGACAAATTTTAAATAATAATGGTGGTATATATAAATATTTAAGCCTGTTTTTGTGGGGTTTTTTAATCCTGTGTGAATTAGAATAAAAAACGTGTACACTTAATTCTTTCTTGAGGTATTATCATTTCACCCTGAAAAATGAACCAGCTTAAATAAACAAAAGCAATACCCTAATGGTGATTATAAAATCAACACACTTGATGAATGGAAATTTATTTCTAACCACAATTTGAAAATTAAAATTATGTTACATCCTGAATCAGAAAAACCAGTGAATTTACTTGTGACATGCGAGAGATCGTAGGAGCTATGAAGTTGGCTTGACATTATTGCCTTGTGTGAGTTTAAATTCACTCGAGCAGATGTTTTTAGCAGCTGGACAAGCAACAGTGGACTGCATGAAAACATGCCACAGCTGACCAAGTATCTCTCTGAAACATAACCGAGGTGTATTCAGAGATTTCGTACATTTAAATATTTGTGATAACACAGGCATTTGGATTTGGAGAAAACTGACCGTAATTTCAGTCTGAATAAAAAAACATGTTCATCTTATTATCATCGGCATATAAAGCTTCCATCTTTATTTCCCCAGCTTTGTAACAGAGCCATTAAAGCTGTTTGAAGGGTTATTTCTGTTCAGCAATTATAGAAAAGACGCACTGAATTAGGAAATTATGGAAAATTTAAAGAAATAAAATGATAAAAAGCAACCAAAAACAAAATTCAAGCACTTAACCAAGTAAAAAATAAGTAAATAAATCAGTAATTTTCTGCAAATTTGTATTGGTAAATTATAAGAAATATAAAAATATGCACAATAAACCTTGTTCAAACTTCAAGTTACAGTGGCCATTACAAGCATTCACTTTAAGCTTAGACACTAAGACTGTGATTTTTATTTTTTATTTTCCCACCGTTGATATGGTATTTATCCTTTACAATTTAACTACAAATGAAAAAAATATTTGAGGGAAAATATAAAACAGACAAAATAACCTGGTCTCGTAAGAGTGCACACTCTTAATCAATTACTTTGTTAACTCCCCTTCTGATGTATCATCAATTACACAGAATATCTCAATGCAGTGTAGTTGGTTTGGCATTTGACATTGGCACATTAAAATTAATTCTTTCAAAATATAGACCTTTCTCTTATTCATTTGTTTTTTGATTGAAATAGAGTTCAGTTATATAGTTGGATCTTCCTAAGACTTGCTCACATCCATACTTACTGTTTACAACAATGCTACACAAAGAATCAAAAGGATCTCATTCTAGCAAGGTACCAGTCAAGAGAAAAGTACAAAAATACTCCACAGTAATATTATACACATATATATATATATATATATATATATATATATATATATATATATATATATATATATATATAATGGGAAAAATTTGATGTTCTTCCAAAACAATGAAAACACAAGTTGGAAACTGTTCAATGAGGCTCTTTCGAGATTTCAATTCACAGGTGTTTTACAGGTGTGGCAGTGACCCTCAGGTATTCTCAATGAGAGATGTTATCAAGAGGAGACACTACAGTATGAAATCATGGTTTTTAAAAATAAAAGCTCTTGTTCCAGAGAAAACACTGAGGGATGGCTAGAATCTCCTAAAACCTTCCTAAATACTGAAGGCAGAGAAGTGCAACGGAGAGATGTTGGTAGCCTTCAGGTGTTGCCAGAAAGCTGAAGAGGAAATTCATTTTTCAGGATCACAGTGAGTGAAAAATCATCAAAAGAAAGATGTTGGAATGGCCTTTACTCGTGAACTTATAATGCATGCACATCTCCTATTAAAGTACATTAAACGTTGTAGTTGATTCAAAATATTTTTGACAAAATATTAGGATGTCAAACATGTTGTTGAAGCTTTTAAACAGATTTCTTAGTTGTACAAATCAGTTGCACTAGATATATGACACATATATCTAGTGTCACATATATATGACACATATATATATGACACTTTCTCAGTCGTAAACCTGAGAAAGTTTGAAAATTATTTCTTATTTCAGCTTATTTTTTAATCACAAAAACTTTAAATTTTAATAGGGGCATGTTCCCATTAAGAGCCACTGTTAACACAATGCCGTTGCTGTACTTATGGCTAACTAACCATATCTGTGTGTTCTGAAAAATCAGTGCATCCTTCCAACATTTAATTTGAAACATAGTTTTACAGAATAAAATAAACCCTTTTATAAATTGATAATAATTGTGCTATTATTGAACTATTTATTCGGCACATTCAGTCTGTTAATTAGCACTTCTGTTTCCACTCTAGTCATCAGCAAATTACTGTACAGTGCTTAACAAATGCTTTTGTGAGAGTATTTTTCCTCCTGGTTAAAGGTGGCAGAAGTGAGACTTTATTTGGAAATAATGTGTCACCTGCTTGTAAAATCCAAACTGGGACTTGTTGACATTCAGCATATTCACATGTGACAGTTTTTTAAAATTGTTTCTTTTTTTCTTTGGTTTGCACAGATGTACATCAGCATGCCAGAGGATCTGACAGAGTATACTACAAAGTATTGTTATTTCTGCCATAGATTTAAGTTTCAGTTTTAGCAGGGTATGCGACACCATATGAAGGGGGCGTTGGGATGCATACTGGGGTCATATGAGACTTGGCCTGTTCCCAGGTGAGGGAGGTTATACTACTCCGGTTCTGTCAGTCAGGCAGTCAGTCAGTCTGCTGGTTTCAGGAGGAGGCCTGGGAGAGGGGAGGGGGGAGTGAGTGCACACTCGGAAAGAACGGTGGTGAGACAAGTACTCCCTCCCGTCAATCACGGCCCACGAAGCTGTTCAAATGATGCAGGATTTCTCAAGAGGCTCACAGGATGGACGTGGGCGAAGGAGGCCCTAATGTCACACTCGCTACACTGAGGGCGGACCTTGTCAATTTATCATACGTGACTGACTTGATGGCTTTGAAAGTTGCAGCAGAAACTCTGAAAGGACCGTACGATTGGTGTAAATAAAACCAGCATCGCTGGCACTCAGTAGAAGGTGTTAATCCCTGACTAATGAACTCTGCCTCTGCCAGTAGCTTTCTTCCTGCACCCTTGGACATCCCCACCTGTGCATGTGTGTTTGTGTGAGCGCATGTGGTAATGGGGGGAGAGAAAGAGGGGAGTGTAGAAACGAGAGGAGAGGGACAGGCTCCACTCTCCCGTCCCCTCAGCCTGACAGGCAGAACTCAGCCGCACAATTTCACGGTTTGTGGGCAGTACACACCACTGCTTTCCCATCCCTGAGACCCAGAGACCCACAAAGTGTGGCTATGTGGGAGTATTAGCTTGTGCATATAACACACATACACAAACACACATGGTCTGCTATTAATAGTAGGGCAAAGAACAAATCAAATATTAATCCTTCAACTCCCACCTGGAATTGTGAGGGGTGGGGGGTGGAGGGGGGAGATAAAATGTGTGAACTTACCATTTTGTTATTGATTTCATGAAAATGAATTTCACAGACTTTCTCTACGATGTCTTCACTCTCAAAAGTTATGAAACCAAATCCTATGCAGAGAGAGAAAAAGAGGGGAGGGAGGGACAGCGGGGAAAAAAAGGAGTTAGTGGAGAGCCCCAACAAAACTTCAACAAGTAAAAGAGAAAGCACATCATAAGTTGGGAGTATCATCTCCATCCAGATTCAGAAACTATTCGAGTACATCTGTGGAGATTGGTTTCCATGTGCAAAAAAAAAGAAGAAAAGAACAAGTGAACAAGGCAGACATTGTCCTCTTTAAATCAGGAATATGATGAAATCTGCCACATTATTAAGGGCACTCAAGGACCCCCTCTACAAAGAGAAGATTGGAAAAACAGCACAAAGCTCATTTAATGAGATCCAGGGAGCCAGGGCCCTGCATCTGAATTTCATTAAATGCATTTTGTGTTCTTTTTATTGAAATCTCACTGTATAACAAGCCCCCCATTTTTATGTTAATACGGGCCTTAGAATGAATGCGTCGTTGACAGAGGGATTTTCAAGCCATATTTATAGGATAAGAGCTTAACCCCTCTTTTAACACAAAGACAGAGCGACGAGATAGTTTTTACACTTTTGAACATGAGTGGATTGCGTCGCTCTCCTCTGTGTTTTGATGGCAATGCACAAAGCAATCCTGCTTCTGTATGGCCAGGGTTGAAAAGAAAACATATTCGATTATTTTTGCAGAAGTGAAACTGTTAGTGAGCAGAAACAGCGAGTCGGACTGGGGCGACCAAAGCCGGTCGTGAAAACAAATCACCTCTGCTCGCGCAAAAACTACTGTCAAAACACCATCACCAAGTTCTTATCCGGTACAAAAATATTTTGCACGTTATGTCATGTTATACCCTCAAACTTAAGTGTGTTTTATAGGGGTTTTGTCATAGAATTGTCGAGACTAACGCTAAGTAGCCCATAATTTTGAAATTTAAAAAAAAAAGAGTAAATCTCAAAAGTGTGGTAGCCCTGCTACACAGATACACACAAAATCCAACATAATCAGTTATTTTATAAAATCGCAACTTTTAATGAATGTCAATGTTAAAAGTTAGTCAACAAACATCCATTTTTAAGCTTACAACAAGCCATGTGGAGGAGATGGCAAACCATAGCCAAACTTTTTGGGCCCACATGTAAAGATACCACTGAATCCTGAACACACCATCCCAGAAGCTGGTCAGATGCTGCAAAAGACTCCAGACTGGGAACAGATTAGAAAAAAGTACTTTTGTATGCAAGAATGGCCTAGTCAAAGTCCAGATGATGTCCACATCTACTTTTAATCCAATTAGAAAAAGCTTGAGCTGGTTTGCAAAATAACAATAAAAATATTGGACCATAATTTTAATCTTGAAATGTTCAAAACATGTAGAGACATCTTCCAAAAGAGATGTAATTGCACCAAAATGTGGTAAAAAAAATTATTCCCACTCTTTATGTATAGTTTTCCTTACAATTATTCACGGTAAACTTTTACTTTACCTTCCAGCAAAGGCATACTGTACATATTGACATAGTACAACGTACACAAACTGCGTGAGAGATGAGAGATTTGTTGGTGCTCACTGTACTAAGGTGGTTTATCCCTCCAATATCTGTGGCTGTATTAGGTCATTGCTGGCAAAGCTGAAAATCAATGAGAACGGCTGCTTTATGGCAACATTGGATTTACAGGATTTTTGAATCAAACATGATTAAATTCCTGTATTTGTACAGTATTTAATACTATAGACCAATACAGATATGATGAGTTTAAAAAAAAAAACACTGGTCGCTCAATGACATTGATGTTAAATCCTTTTGTTTAGCAGCTTTGCATGTTTTCTCAGTCACATCTTCGCAGAAACAGCAAAATTAAGAATATTACAGTACATTAGAGTAAGCTGCTTATTCTATTAATTCATCAGATCATCCAAACAAACACAGATTTCCTTCTAAGGAGCTGTTTGTGCTTCTTACCACAGCAGGCAGCCTATCACAAATCCTGACATTTTTAGTTCTGTCATTCGGTCTTTATCGCTCACTCACACTTTCCCCCCCCATTTTGCTTTTGCTTCATTTCCTCTCCCATAAATAAGAAAACGATCCTCCTCAAGCTCCTTTCCTGACATATCGAAATAGTCTCAACGGAAAATTTAATATGGGAGCTGATTTAACATGAAAATCTAATGTAATGAGATCTTAGGAGACAGGATGTCGATTTCCAGAGAGGGGACACATGTGAAGGGCTGGTCGGGTGGAAGAGCAGGTGATCTGGACAGCCAGACGAGGGTGGGCAGGGGGGTTGGAGAACCGTTTTTTTTTTCTGCAGTTCACTCCACACCTCCAGCGCAGGGAGCACTTTTGACAACCAACAAATCAACCGCCAGCAGTAATTTGTCATGGAGGAGTGTGGGGAGAGAGAGTTGAGTCTGGGGGAACGTGGATTGAGAGAGAAAAAGTAGAAAAAAAAAAAGAAAAAAAAGGTGGCGATAAGGGGAAGGGGGAGTCTACAGAGGGGGAAGAAAGACAGAAAAAGTGACAAGGAAAGAGGTTAACACACATGGCCCCTGTCGCCACACTCCTTCCTAGCGCTACAGGCAGCTCCTCCATCAAGTGACAGGACATTTTCCACTGCAGCACTGTACCCAGCGAGGTCACGGCCAAGCCACGCCACCACAGATACCACCAGCAGGGCTCGTCCACCCATGACCGCATCGCTTTAAATGAACAAAAAAAACACACAAAAAAAATTCTATGGTGTCAACTACTCTTAGAAAGAATCTGTCAGCTACTTTTACAATGTTTTTTTTGGCACACGCACAATAATAACTGCAAAAAAAAAAAAAAAAAAGGTCAATATCAATATTTTCCTCCCTTGCTGGCTCAGGACACATTATGCCCCCTGTGGGCTGTCTGAGCCTCAGTCTCTGCTTTTGCTGTGTTGCTACTCTGTATTACAAACCTTGGAGGGAATTACTGGCCACAAAATTGCCCCAGCATCGAAATCTTCCTCCTCCTACTCCTCTTCCTCCTGTCAGCTCAGTGAGGCTTGTCCTCGGGTATCCTGGTCCTTCTCCTCCACCTATCCACCCCAAGCAGCAGGCTGACCTCCACAGAAACTATTAAAGCCTGTCAACTCTTACTGACACAAGTTGAAAGGTGTCAACATGCTCACAAAGAAGAGCCTTTCACAGCTTAAGCAATAGCCTGTAAATGGAAACACGTGGATGTCTTGTAGGAAGGATGATAATAGGTGTTATAAGGCTACTGGCTGAGGCCTCTTGGCTGTACTCGCTCACACTTATTAGCAAGAACTGGCCTTGGCCCTCGTCTCATCACTCGGCGGGATCGGCAGGGAGCCCACTTTCACGGCCCTTTACCAGCTTCATCATGGCCGCTCTTTATTTCGCACTCAGGTTTCTCTTGTCTTTGTTGTTCTGATGCTTTCCACCCACCTTCGGTTGCTCAGGCGTCTCCAAGACTGACAGGCAACTCATTCTGGCACACGCCTTTCATTGGAAGACTTGTAAATCGATGCAGAGAAGTTGCTTTTGGCGTGGAATGAGACGCTGGCGCTTTAAAATTCATTCTTTCAAAACTTAAGATGTCTTTCATTTTCCATTTGATGGCTTGAATGACAATCTGCTCACACATTAGACATGGCCTCAAAGCCTCAGTTCATTTAAATGTCTATTTATTCACCATTTTGTTCAGGAAAAGTTAGAGTCCTGGCACGGAGGGGAACTCATACCTGTTGTGGCGTATTGTTGGGAAGATTTGTGAGGGCATGAAGATGCATGGAGGCAAAAACAAGGAGGACACATTTACAGCTGCTACAGAGGCATCCCCAACTCCCTGATGACTGCAGCTAAATATAAAGCTGTAACTAGATGACAGTGAATTGCCAAGCACATATGTATCATCACTGATATACAAGGTGTACACCTGGTGTTCATTAGAAAACCTTTCTGGGTCGGTGTTTGGCTCCAACAAATCAAAAAGAACACAAAGAGAGTCCAAGTTGGAGTGTGCATGTCGTGTTTTCTTCCGGACAATCGGCACTGCTTGAACGTTTGGGGATTAATTGCAAATTTATGTTATTTAAACTGATAATGCATTTGAACTGTCCTGGTATTTAAATGTTAACTCTACATTGGTTATTTACATATTAACAAATGTTATTTGTACACCAATTCGTAATCGTTATGGAATTATAGTGTATTTATCTAGTGTTACATGTTGAAGTTTGAGAAACGCGTTGAGGGAATGAATATGTGCAACTGTTGGAAAATCTTCCCAGTCAAACAAAAAAAGTAAGGTGCATCACTTAGGAAGCAAAGAATGGGAAATGATGGAAAATCTTTTTGAATTAAGAAAAGATTTATCCGTACGTGTACAAATGGTAGCACTAATAAGGGGAGCTTGGAGATTTTGCCTTGTTTTAAAATGTACTGACAGCAAAGTAAAGTACAGCTACAGTCTACCCATAAAAACTGTAACATAATATTCCTTTTCTTGCCTTTTCATGTTCCAGATGCAAGCTGTAAAACTAGAAGGATTTGTTGAGTTTTTCTAAGTAACCACGCAAACTGTAACTAGCAACACAAGACAATACTCATGTATTCATCTGTATAAAATCCATTTAAATACGACATGTTATATGTTCTAAATAATCTAGTACTAGTTGTTCCTGATTTGAGTACAAATTAACTGTTTATTATCACAATTATCAGCACACAGGCAGCCATATTGTATTTTAAACATCAAACTTTCTAAGACTGATTTTGATTTGTAGGCCAACTTCAGCAGAAAACCAGAAAGTAGCATAATGTCAATATGAAACTCCCCTCTTAAACAACTGCTTTCCCTGTACATTTTTTGTTCCTGCAACCTGTGCATAAATGAGAAATTTTCTGGTTAAATACGCAACAATGATCACCAACATGACCCAGAAACATTTTTGAATCCAGATAAAAAAATGGCTTTTTGCCTGTAGTGTTTCACCTTAACTGCAAAACCACTTTTACACATTTATTACAGAGATTTATTTCAGTTGGCATAAAGGACCCATATGCATAAAAAACCCCTAATGCTCCAACAGTTGGTGCTGTATATTTTCCTGATGTGAACTGCGTGTAATGAGAGCAGGCTGCTGCTGAGCAGCTCTGACTACTGGTCCTGCCAACAAAGCCTAAGTAAGTGCAGCAACCTGGAGAAAGTGTCAGCCATGTCTCCTGGGAAACAAAACGGAGGGATTGGAGCCCCCCCTCCTGCCCCCACACTGACAAGAACTGCACAGACAGACACAAACACACACACACCAACAAACATAACCCAAACCTGTGAGGCTGACACACACACACCCCTACACGTACACCCCTGCCTGTGTGCTATAGGTCATCTGTACATCCTATGTGGAGTTAAAACCGCTCCACCTTTAGTTCCCCAATGAATCAGTGATTGTACCCTAATTAAAGATTATCTAACCCTCACCTGTCTCCTGAACAAAAAGTCTGCAGAAAATCCCTCTTCTGTCTTCCCACGTGTGCGCTCTGTCTTCTAAAGCTCGATCTTGTAATGCACAGAAGCAGACAGAGGCAGTCCGAACACCCACGGCACAGTTAGACTTCTTTGATCAGTATTTCCGTCTGCTATTACTAGAGATCTAGGGCCTGAGGCATTAATCCTGCATTTAATACAGTCAACTTTCCAGCAGCACAGGGCTAATCAAGCTGGGTGCCGACTAAATTAAAAAAACAATTGTAACAGAAAGCTGTTCTTTTTAATCCCTTAACATTGCCTTAACAATATTAACAAGTCATTTCAGTACAACACTGACAAATAAAATAAAACCTCATGTAAATGAGAGAAAATATTATAGGGACATGAAATCTAAACAGATCTAATTGTAGTTGTGTGGAGAGGCAGGATGAGCTTCGTCTGAGCGGAGGAATATATCAATCTTCCCATGTTAAAATATATGGAAATGGACCAAAATAATTAAGTCTCAGTTTTCTTTTACAAGCACCGCTTTCAAGATTTTGATGTTGAAAGTCAATTTTGTATACAATAATCTTAATTTGCATCTATATACTATTTAAAGAAGCTAATTTAAATTCTTACGTTATTCATTAATTCCAATTTATCCTTGGATGAATATTTAATCACCTTTAATCAAGGTGTAAATTAATCATTTTCTTTACGGATGTGAGAAATCTTAAAAATGAAATTTTCCTATATTTCATCATTAAGTAAATTCTTCCAACTCTCCTTCAATGTTCTGGTTTGTTCTTAATGAAATATTGTAATATCTACTCAAACAAAACTAAAATGACAAAAAATGACAAAACTTTAACAAATTAAAATAAACACAGTCAAAAAACTAAATTAAAATTTAATTTTTTGAACACAAGGGCTCAAAAAGTTACACCTTGGTGATCAGATGTGCATATACAGTATGCTCCACTTTTTAGTACTGCTTTGATACTAGGCATCTAGTTACTGCAAACAATGACTTGCTGTCCAAACTATGGCAAATATTTTCAAAATAAAATTATACCATCACACACAGATCTGAGATTACTTTTAGCTTTTTTAAATATATATGTATATATATACACGCACACTATATGGGCATTTGACACTAATATCAAAAACAGGAGAGATTATTCAAATTTAATTTATTGTTACTAAAAAAGAAAGTACAAATGCAGTTCATATGTACTTTTTATTTATTGGATACTGTGTTTATGATTTAGCTGTACATATTCATTTTCAAATGTAAATAGGATCACTTTAGTCCTTTAATGACAAGCTGCTTAGAAAAAAAAAGAAAGGAAAAACTAAAAAAAAATATATATATACGTCAACTTCAATCTAAAACGTTGTGTAGGTGTGTGAATGCTGCAGCCCCCTTGGGGCTTCACCAAAGCTAATGTCTCCATGGACCTTATCAGCACAGTGTAGAGTATGTCAACCCTCAATTTGAGCAAAATATAAAGGTGATGATTATTGTGCTGTATGTGTAGGTGGCTGCATGAGCAGGTGGTAGAAGACTTGGCTTCAAAAAAAAAAGAGAAGAAAACAGGTCACAATAATCACACGTTGTGTGTTTCAGATTGTTAGCAACAGTTGTCTTGCTTTTAAATACTGAAACTAATTAGGTAAGACAACATTTAAAAGGACATCTCATTACTGAAAAACATCATGAAGAAGCTTTTAAGAACAGAATCAAATAACGTGTCAGCCCGAGAACAATTAGCCAAGCAGCAAGGCCGTAAATTGATGTAATTAGATAGTGGTTTGACTGCGGTTCCTTTCACATGGCTGGCCTTTATGATTTTATAATGCCCCAATGTCTTTGTACAAGTATTTATCTAGAAAACTTCAGCTCTGATCAATAGAATGTCTTCATTACCCTCGACTTCTAAAAACAGTGGATACAAATGACAAAGTAACACCTTTAATAGTAGTATTTATAGTTTCATCAACAAACCAACAGTACTGCTAAAGGAAAGGATTGCACTGTCTAACATGTGATTTTATTAAGTGCTACAGTAACAATATGGCAGCTTCCACTGCATATTCTGCAGAGCAACTGGGCTCAGCATGCATGCTGAGGAAACTAGTTTTTCTATGCTATTTAGGTCAGCTTTCAGTGCCGGCCATCAATTTCTACTGTCCTACTTAAAGAGACGCCCTGGCTCCATACGATCACGCACAAACCTGAGTGCACAAACAACAACACTGGGATTACCTACGAGGCCTGCCATTAACTTTATTAATGTATTTATCACCGAGCTTTATCCAAAGCATCACGTTTCTGAAAATATATCCCTCAACATAGCTGTCCACACAAATTTTAGCTCACAGCGGACATCTAATCGGAAAGTGGTCAGCGGTAATAGACATCTCAAAAGCACCACAGTGTGAACTCACGAAATAAGTGTGGTTCTCTCCACCTCTTTAGTGTAAGTTCAAATGCTCTCTAACTCAAAAAAGACCCTCATTAGTGCCAACAATGTAACCATAAGTGTGAATTTCTCTCCCCCTATATGATCACAAGGCTGCTCAAGCAACAACTGAATAGAAGCAATTATCTATGGAGAAGGTGACTAACTACCCGTTTACTCAAAAGATCCTGAACAGCAGGCTAAGAGCGGCATGTCAAAGCTGAGCTGAAAGAAGCAGAGAAAAGAAATGTCAAATAAACCCAGAATATAACGAGGGAACAAATAGAAAGAGTGTGATTCCGATAAATTAAAACCTGCTCTCTATTGGAATTTTGTACTCAAGTGTGAATAGGAAGACTTTAAAAGTACAGCTGAAGTTGTTCTGAAAATAAAAGACAAGTATCTGCCAGGTCCCAAACTTGGGACACGTTTTCAAAAAGTGACAAAGCAGTTGACTGTTGTCTGATTTCTAGGATTTTTATTACCTGTAAGATTTTTTTTTCTAATATGGAAGATGAAGAAAGGTGTAAACAAAAAATGAAAATCTCTATCCAGTTTTTTTTTTTTTTTAACTTTTTGTTATATTCCAACCACAGTATCTTTTATTGGGATTTTATGTGATAGACTGACACAATGAGAACAGAGTTATGATGTGGGAGGGAAAAGGATACATCTCTTTCAAAGTTTTGTACAAATAGAAATTTGACTCACTCCTCTTGAGTCACCATGAAGAGCCTTGGTATGTCTAACAGCTTTTCACATCTGGAGGCTGACATTTTTACTCATTCTTCTTAGCAAAATAGTTCAAACTTAAACTGCTTGAAGAGCTTCTGTGAGGATCAATCAAGTCTTCTCAATTGGACATGGGAATAGACTTTGACTAGGCCATATTAACACATAGGAATGCTTTGATCTATTTTGTTGCAGCTCTGTATGTTTAGGGTTGTTGTCCAGCACAGTCTGATAATGCAGTGGTTTTTAGCACAGTTTTCTGTATTTTAGGTTTATCCCTATTTAGCTCCATCCATTAAACTTAACATACAGAATACACTAGACTCTTAAGATTCTTTTTTATTTTTTAAATGCTTTTTTTTCCAGTCATGTATCATTTTCTGTTCAATTCCAAAATTGTGTTTCTTCGTCTCTGTCTATCACCTAGAATTCATTAACAATACAAAAATTCCATGCAGAAATAGGCTGAGCCTACACGTGCATAAAGTCAGAGCGCTACACTAACATACTGAGATACTGAGTGAAATGTGAGTATACACAGTAAGCTATAATAGGTGGCACAAATTACCCTAAAATTCTTCCAATATGCACCACTTGGACCACACATTTCCACCCAGTCAGACATTCCTGGCCCATTTGGCAACACCACTGTGACTGGCACCGTTTAAAATTTACAAAATGAGTTCCATTGCTGGCTGAGAGGTTAATGAATAATCACAACACACTCAGATTCACATATCACTTCACCAAACCATTTTTACCCGTGCACTGCCTCTTTATGGACAAAATGCACTCTGAATGCACCCTCATTGTCCTTGCACACATGTCCCAGCACTCTGAAATGATGATTGTGCTGTGAAAGTAGATCTCTCTGTGTGTATGTTTTTTTTATAACTGAAAAACATGTTCATATATTCAGTGTAGCCCAAAAATGTCAAATAATGGTAAAAGAAATGGATTCTGGCGGGAAGGTTTAGACCGTATGATACGTGTTGTTAATGCAGAGCCAAACAAAAACAGTAACTATTTTTTGCTCTTGCAATTAGGTCATGAGATGCCAGGATGTGCCTTCCAAAAAGTCCATTTAGCAAAGTGGAAAGATGTTCCCTACATCTCTCTCAGCCGCATCTTTTTCTCTGTATGATAGTAAAACGCCCCAGCAAACCTTCTTCAAGTGTAAGGTGCCAAACTAAAGACAGGATCAACAACAACCAGAGGATTCATTCTTTCTACAAAGAGAGAGAACAATCATACACAATCTGGACTGGAAGTGGTCGAACAGAGCAAAACAGAACGGATATTAGCTTGGACAAAGATAACCAAAACAAACTTGCACGTTTATGGGTAGAGGGAAAAATGTATTGTGGTCTTTTGCAAAAACCCTACAACCTTTCAAATCTCACACTACTCTATTTTTGTTTACATTTTGCAAAGGAGAAAGTTGCGCTCAGTGTTTTCTTCAGAGGTTTTTGTGTTGTTTCCTTCGGTGGTGGTTGGTGCAGCGCCACCACAGGGAGGAAGTAAGCAGGTTTTTCAAAAGGTTTGGCTTGTTTGACCAAAATACATTGTGGAAGGGAAACGCACCTGCCGAAAATGTAGCGAAGGTTTCAGATTTGGTCCCCAATAGAACAGAGTCTACCGGACAATCAGGTGTAAAAACACACTCAGTATCATAGTATGATAACACAACCTCAGTAATTTTACCCCTGGAATCTCATACCCATGCTGAGACATTTAAAAATTTAGGCTGATATAGCAAATTGGATATTTTTCAAATAGCCTATATACACTTATATTTACTTTACTTGGTCTGTGGAATAAAAAACCTTCCTGTGGACTTAGCCTAATCGATAAAGCAACCTCTCTCTGCTACGGGGTGAAGCAAAAATTAATGTTCTCTCCTCTGGCGTAATCCAATTTCTTCTACTAATATCCATACAGTAGAGGAGATGAACAAATCCACCCTCACACAAGCAGAGGGTGGAAAAGTGAGGAAAACACACATAAATGCTGAGAAATGGCTGCCAGATTCTCAGTGGTAGTTTTATCCTCTCGATTTTCTCACAGTGTTCTTGCTTAAAGACACACTGCTGGTCTAACACAAAATACATATGATTAGCGAGGAGGTAACTAACAAACATGAGTCGGGTAAACACTGGCCAGGGTACAAAAGAGAGGCCAAGAGTAGACGACATGAAGAGTTTTAAAACTGAGCAAAACCAACCTGAGGATAATTGCTCAGGCTGATAGAATTTCTTCTGCACAAAACGAAGTATGGCTGTAATGAGATACAAAGGTTTTCTACCACAAGGGGATTCTTCATTCAAGAATGTCAGACTCCTTTGTGCCAAGCAATAGGCCTGAGCTTAATAGATGTCTCAATTTCCATCACATACAGTAACAACCGATGCCTGGAGAAGACAGTGGGAGGTGGGGGCAGGAGCCGTTCCAAAAGGCTCCGAGGAGCTGGGATGAATTTCTTTTGAACTGCAAAGCAACGTGGGACTTGAAATGAATCAAACAGATATGCACCTTTTGTATTTTATGACCTATTGATGGAGATATCAGTTTCATTACACTCAATTAGCATTTCTCATTCCCGGTGAAAGTGGCGGAATCAAAACGGGGAACACAAAGAAGCCGGTAAATGCAGAGAGACGGAAAAGAAGTTTGCACTTTGAGAGCGGAGCGTAGGCTGATGGGAACCCAGAGTTGGCGCTGCCGCGGCAGGACCCACCAAGGCCAGAAGCACTTAATAAATGTAACTGTTTGCAAAACATAACAAGGCTTTAATGTACTGAAATATTTGCAAGGAGGATGCAAAGTAAAATTGAAGTAAGTGGCTGGAGCAGCCAGATTGTTATTAATATTGAAGCATGAGGTAGGTTTTAAAGGCAAGACACAACGGCAGTTCATCTGAAATGAACACTGAGGATGCCACTTTACAGAAGCCCATTACCATTTTGTGGAGCTTACTTTAACTGAGTGAGCCAAATGCTTAGAGGCGGAACCGCCACTTGTGTTTATTTTATGGATGCTTTCAAAAAAAAAAGAATAGAGGATTCTGTTCCAACAGGCAGCCTTTTTTCCTCTCAACACATGTGCACAAAGCACACAAGCAGTGAAACGTGACAACATGAAGTCACCCGGCAATTGAGAATGATGTCACTCTGATACTATTGACCCTAGTAATCAAGACAGTCTTTCATCAAACGTCTCTCTCTAAAAACCACACTCTCACTCTGAGGATGGGGGAGAATAGAACCGTGGTTTGCTTCGAATACAGTATCACAGTTCGACAGCCGAACTGAATCCGTCCGCTACATCCGGGCTCTGCTTAATTGCTTACTTGCACTGTAATTGGGTCAGTAATCAAACGATAAACTGAACATGGCACAGCGCCTTCATAACTTCAGAATACCCTTTTATCAAATGCCTTTGGGCAGTGATTAACATAGATGAGAAAACTCCGCAGAGGGCCATCGCCGCTGCTCTCTTTGTTGAAGTTATTTAGCAAACTGATTTGTGTTAGTCTGTTTGTTTTTTCGGAGACACCTGAGGAATGGCAGGGAGAGGTCATGATCTCAAATTAGCAACGGTATAAAAGTGAGAACTATGAGAAAGTTCAAATAAATATAAAGACTCGAAGAACTTCCAGATGTTCGAGTCCTCAGATAAGGCTTGTGACTAAATACTGATATTTATTTAACTTTGAAGGTTTTAGGTGGAATTAACACGTTTTAAATCTGACAGAAAAAGTCTCTCTGAATGAAGGTCCATTTAGCAAAAGCAGTAAGGCAAACAGCTTGATCCCTGAAATTACAGTCTGGTTTTTCAATTTAAATGTAACCTCACCATCTATTACTAAGACAATCTAATTTAGGCATACTTAAATAAAGTGATTATATGTAGTGCTTATACAGTGGGGATGTTAACAATTTATCAAAATTTGATTTAAAAGGAACATGACAGATTTCAGTAAATATAAGTAGTCAGACGTCCGATAAACAAACGAGGCAAAAACTGTATTTCACAGGAAGAATACTGTACAGTATGATGGGATTACACCTGGATATCATAAGTTTTTAAATCAACTCAGTCTTTAATAAAAAGCTTTAGTACTAAGTCAGCAGTTTTATTTCTTAACTTTCTCGTGTCAGAGTTGTTTGGAATAATCCAAAGGTAAAAAAATTCAGAGCATCACTCCTGCTCTAAACATCAGAGCATCCAAAAGGCTTTTTTAAAGTACTATTTATGTATTTATAAGACTATAAAGATAGAACGGTTCATGGACAGTCCAGTAACAACAATTTAAAACAAAGTCTCTGCAATGTACGATTCAACTCTTATTTACTGGTATATATATATCCATATTCCAAGGTATCTGTTTTAGGGGCAGTAATATTTGCAAGCTGTCGGAATTATTTCTGGAAAAACTAAGGATACTATAAAGATGATCAAAAGCAGTCCAGGCTTTGTGAAAGAAACCGAGAAAAGCTCTCTAGTTTAACCAAAATAGTGGAATCCAAAGCAGATGCCAACTTGTGGGTTGTTATCCAGTCGCGGTATTCTCTTGGTAGTCACAAATAACTTGTATGTTCTCTTTTCAACTAAGTACTTAAAACGTTGCCAGATTAAAGATTCAGAAGTGGTAGAGACTTCATCTGAGCTTCTGTTACCTAAGGTTTTTGTCCAACGAGACAACAGAAAAAGTACTTCCATCTTTTTACTTAGAAATAAGTCATAAGAAAATGTTTTTTAGAGTAAGATTTTTAGTTTTTTAGACTGTATTCTGATGGTGACAGTATTATTCAATTTCTTAACAACAGATGGCCTCTTTGTTTTGCTTTTTTGTTGTCACACTTTGAGCGTACCCATAGATATTACAAGATAAACAAATGCAACGCCATCCAAATGACTGGCAACAATATATCAGCCACGTTTCTGCAATCAATCGACTTCAGTTTTTGTCCAAACACACACATGCTCACGTGAACCACAGATTGGCACCATTTGGAAATTAAGAGACTTTGCATCTCTGTTTAATTCCTCTTCACCCCTTCTCACAATTTTCCTTTTAACTTTGCCTCTTTGCAGAAGGGGAGCTCATTTCAATCTCAAAGCTCACATCTGTGGAAGCAATGCAAGCTCTAAATGAGTGGATTTAATCCTGCGCAACAGGGCTGGAGCACAGGAAGTATTCAAACGAGAAGCTGGGAGAGAAGTAGTGAGTGGAAAAAATAAGAAGGAGACAAAAAAGGAGCAGAAAGGCAACAAGAAAAAGAGAAATGATTTTGTAACCTCCGCTCATATCTTTCCGTCTGAGGCAGAATCGGTGTTAGCTCATCCAAAAGCGAGGAAGGCAGGGAAAAAAAGGGGAAGGAAGGGGACAGAGGAGCAGCTTAACAGACAGGAGTTAGACATGTTTATTCATGCAGTGAAGCAGCTGAGCTATATTGGAGAGGGCTTCAAAGCAGAGGATGGCTTCACGTCCTGCATGGCCTTCTCCTCTGGCTAGGCTTTCTGCATTTGGCCTTTGAGTGAGGGCCTGATCAATCCCCCAGCAGGCTGCCGGGCACCGGACCCCCCGTTACCATGAGGCTGCTCTTTGAACAGATCCTGCCAGGGGTCATTCTCCCTGCGCTTCATCATCTTAAAGGTCAGACGCAACAAATGGCTTGGAAGACGGTTGTGTCCCAGCCTATAAACGCATAACTAGCCACAATGAGGGCCCACGACCGGGGCCGAATGGACCACAGAGCAGACGGCGTTTCGCTTTCATCCTAATAATGCGGGTATTTTAATACGTGTCAGGTGGAAAACATCAGAGCAGATAAAAAAGAGCTTGTACTACTGTACAGCTTTCTAGAAATGATGTCTTCAGACTCATTTACCTTTAATAGAACCAGTGGGACTCTTTCAGAAACAGCAGAAGAGGGAAATTTTGAACCGAGACTCAAGTCCTTTAATAATGCTGTGTCCTCTCGGCTGCACAGCTGCTCCAGCGCATATTTAAATATTTATGATACAGAATAACATTTTTTGACACTGGAATGTGTTTTTTCATTGCTGCTTGAAGCCAAACATGACATATTGTGTAAATTATATAAATATGTAAGGTTTTTCTACATTCTGTCACCCAGAACTGCACAGTCTATGTATTGCAATGGAAATAAAGTCTAAAGCCAAATCAGGAGATGCATTGTGAAAACAAAACAAATAAGCTCCGTCTTAAATTTGAATTTAGTATCTCCCAACTATATTTAAAGAGGCATGTGCAATAGACACGAAATAACACAAGTAATGAATACATATCATATTGCATATCTAGTAAAACATGTTTAAAAAAGAACCACAAGGTTGCAGGGAAAGAGGTAGAATCATCTTCTCTTTATAAGGCAAGCAGCTGCACCTTTTCTCAAAAAGCTGCTTGCTTTAAATGATACCTTTTCAATTTGATGACATGATTGTGCACACCTGATCTCTGCTTTGAGTGGCAGAGATCAGGTGTGCACTAAACAATTTAAATACTTAAGTTATGAAGTTGTTCTCTTGAGGAGCAAAATGCACCAAATGGGCAATGAGTGCGGTTAAGAAAATCTACAAGGTAAATTATTCACTTGACAGTTTCTGATAAATCACATCATAATATCAATTTGGGAGCATTCTCATAAGTAAAGATATTACTCGCTTCCAGACACTTCATTTCAATATTGCAGTTTATTTCACTTTAGGTAGAGACAATCTGTTCTTCACAATGCCCTGACGTGAGAGTTATAACAATTGTGAAGCCCGTGCTTTTTCTATATTCAGTTTTCAGTTTATCGTTTCTGTTTACTCAGAGTCTTCAAGTCAAGGCATCCTGCAGTTCTAAGCTTGTCTTAGTGTAATCATTGGATTTTTATTTGAATATTCAAGGTCACAGCTTGGTGATAGAATACACAAAATCAAAGATCAGGTAAAGGTAGGACACAGTCTGGGTTTAAATGAATGATAGAAGCAACAGATAGATCTTTAAGAAGCATCTTTTCATGAAACATTTGGTCTGAAAAATGGATGTCTAAACCACACCATTTGTAAACTCTCACATAAAGCTCTTCTCAAAGTGTCAAGTTTAATTATATTTATTATTCAAGCCAGGCTATCAGTCTCAGAGATGGACACCTCTGATGATGTAAAAAATCTAAACTTTAGGAGGTACGAAAAAGATAAAATGGTAAAACGCTAAAGGTAAAGGCAAAAACCATGAAAACTCAAATTAATCAATTCCTGCTTAATTAGTCTTCTGGTTAATTTGACCCTTTGCCAATTCACACTCACTTTTTCTAATCACAATCTGCCATTTCTTCCCAACATGGGGCCATCTTTTTACCTAGCCATTGCATAAAAGTACATTTCTCTTGGTAGTTAATTATTTTTGATGAAAAGATAATTTTGAAAAAATGCTAAAATCTCAAATATTCTGTTATTATGTGTGCATTTCCTTCCAAAGACCTTACGCTGCACTTCTTCTTGTGATTGTGGTTCTAATCTCTAACTGGGCCCTGTTAGCTTCAAATTTAAATTCAATTTAAATTCAAAATTGTTCTATTAATCCCAAAAAGAGATTCTGATGCCTAATCAAACCAAACACATTGTGAGCCATCTCATGATGGTAAATATGATTTAATAACACCAGGTTTCCTTACAGTAAACTAAGACTGAATCATGACAAATTACTTACAGTTTGTTGGTCAATAAGCAGGTATTGACACATATGTGGTATGAAAAAAGTTTGGTATAAAAACGACACTAGTTTCTCTTTAAAAAAGCAGTTATCTAAATTCTGTAGTTATGCAAGATGCATGGTGCATATTGATGCATGGCCTATTTTATAGATTCAATTCATTTTATGAATATAGAGATTTGTACAACTTTGATTGGTAACAGGAACATCAAAGAGTTTCCTAGTTTCCGGTTGATTCTGGTTTTCTTTCTTTCTTTTTTTTTAATTATTTTTTGGTTATTATTTGCTAAATAATCTGACAGTTTTACAAAGAATCCCAAAAGGAAAAAAAATATAAAAAGACCTTAACTGATCAAATATTTTTCTATTCTTATCCATAGCAGTTCATTTTTTACTTCTTTCATTCAACTATTAGGGTTTACACTTTACAGCATCTTTTTTGAAAAGAAAAAAAGCTTTTTGAATTCCTCTTTCAGTGTTGCCAGAGTTCAATCATTTCATCAGTGATCTGTGATATGTTGGGTGGATGCCTTTTTTGAAGTAATAACAAAACAGAAGGGGAAACGCTGATGAAAAGATTGCCAGTACATTGTCATAAAGGAACTCCATCTGACATAATAAAAAGAAACAGTCTGAATAGTTCAAAATACCACAAAATCCCCTGTTTTAACCACTGCCAAGGATGAAAATCTGCTGGCAGCAAACTGCGTGAGCTTTGATAAGTTTGGCCATCTATATGAGACGTGTGGTGATTATCTGGATAGAGTTCTCTGTCATTCTGGCTGCCCCAATGAACCTACGATGCCAGAATATTCGCCTCAGGCTTCATGGTCTGAAATGGCCCCGGAAACCAATTTTTTCCGACCACTGCTACACAGCTGTGACATCAGACAAGTTTGAAAACACTGAAACTAAATTATTAAAGAGATCCTCGCAAAGAGCCCAACCTCACATTTCTAAGAATGATGGTAGCAACAACAATTACTGCGGGGAACGACGGCGGCATGTGTTTGTTTTTCTAAGCGTCCGTGGGAGCGTTTGCCTGTGAAACGGGCATATACGCAAGTGAACGAGACATCTCAAGATATGTAATATGACATAATGTCTCCCCTGCTCGAACCCCCAGCTGCTTGCCCACATGCCACAGATCCTGCACCATGTCTAAACAGATGCTCTATCAATAATGCTTGCTCTAGTGCCACACGCCTCCCTGGTGGCCAAATGCGGAGAGGAGCAGAGTGGATGAGAGAGAGGGAACGAGTGAATGAGTCAGTTTTTTGGAGGGAGGACAGGAGGGAAGGAGAACGGGCAAGAGCCCAGAAGCTAGACTGATTACTGGGAGATGGATTCACCACGCCAGAAGAAGCCAAACGACGAGTGAACCTACGGATGGAGTGTTCGACTTTGCCCATCTGCTCCACAGAAGAACAAGAGAAAAAGATTCCTTTCATTTTGCAGGCGCATATTGAAGCTATTTACTACCATGAAGAGTCATTTTTGAACAGGCTTGTTTCCCATGATCAAACAAATATTACTTGTATAATTTGTTGCTTTAAATTTTATGAACTTCCAAGATAATTATGTGTTTGCTTGTCTGGGGAGCAGGGCCAAATCTGATAAGCGGTGTAGGTAAGTAATACTTTTGGTGTCCACTCTGAACAGAGGGTGGAGCTTTGTGCTGCTAAGCAGATCTTGCTCATTGAACACTCCCAGTATTTTGTCCCAATCATCTCACAATAATTAGCGTAGCAATTTTGAGTATTTTGTTTTTTGTTGTTTTCAGACAACATCCAAACCAAACCACTCACAATACATGTCATACTCTTTTACAGTGCTTATGTTAAAGACGACTGATTCAAGATGATGGAATTTGTTAATCTAGGTGAAAATATTAATAAAGTTAATGAATTTAAAACATGCACTGACACGTTTAATATCTACAAAGGTGGAAAGAGTAAACACTCTTAAATTAGGGGTTTGAATGGGCAATGTCAAATGGTTTTACAGTGTTTATCTCACAAGACAAAAATATTTAAAATATTGTCAGAAAATCCGTATCATTAACAGTTATTATAAATTGGTGTATTTTACAATCTTCCTCTGACTTTGGGGGGTTTTCAATTCTGTTTCAGAGTGTAACTTCAATAAAATAATGAAACATTGCAACTTTAGACCGGGTTTTAATCTGGTGTTCAAGTTCCTTCTTATTCTCACTTCCTGTACGATATAAGCAAAGAAACACAAAAGTCTGTTTTGGCACATTTTAGGTACATTTTGTTACAGCAACATGTTTTCATTAAATTACTTTAATGAAGTGTAATAGATGTGAGAGAGTTGCTTTTTTAAAATTTGATTGCTGACAATCAACGCTTTCCATGTTTGCGACTGGAGCCCCTTTTCGTCTCACACGCTGGCCTGGACCTTAAACCTAACAGGTTGTTGCTAGGTAACCAATGAGTGAGTGAGTTAGTTGAAGCAAACCACCGCCTTCACCTGATCGTGAGAGGTTGTGCACTTAAAGCTTTCCGCTGACTAAACGCCCCAGAATTCTCTGAGATTCTGGATCAGAGTTCAGTGAAATTATTCAAAATTCTTTCAGGCACATTATCTACTGATATTGATCATATGTCTATTGCAATATGTATTGTTATTGATTTATTGTCCAGCCCTACTAGGAGTACAGCGTTGTTTTACATACAACTGCAGAAACATGCACAAGAAAAAGCCAAGCTAGCGTTCTGTCTTGATGTCACGCTCATAGGCGTTAAAGCAGATTTATTTTACTCATGTATAAAATCTGTTGAATTCTGCTTTACTGTAGCATCTTAGGAGACCTTCAATGGGACAGGTTGCTGTGAAAGCAAATTTCTTCGTGCCATTTGTTGGCTCTCTGCATACTATATACTTATTGAAAATAAGCCAAAAACGCTGATTTAAGCCAAAAGAATAAAAAAATAGACTAATTAGTCCCCCACTTGCTAAAATAAGATGCATAATGTTGTCACCTCCATGTTTACCAGCTGGCACTGGGCCTTTTGCATCTGATTGCACATAACCAGCCGTGCATTTTTTATTTATTTATTTATTTAAACCCAACTCAACCTTCCTCCGTCTCTGCTCTCCGTAATTCAGGTGTTGCTGTGCAGACTACAGACACAGACTTTTGTGATGATGTCGCAGGAATGCTTCCCCTTGTTATGGCACCTCCTCGCATTCCCTGTTTGTGCATCAACATTACACACTGGAACTATGCACTTACCGCTCCTGTGTCAGCTAAACCTTCCTGCGGGTCTATTGTAGTCATGAGAGGAAGGTTTCTGCTTTGCTTTTTCCGCCGAGCAGTTTTATCTGAAAGTTATCTTGGTCCTCCAGATGTTGTCTTGACTTACACAGCTCCCCTTAGCTGCCAGTTCTTAATGATATTTCAGACACTTCAATTTGCAAGCTGGAAGCACTTTGATAACTCTTTATAGCCTTCCATTGCTTTGTGGGCATCAATCAGCTTTATTTTCAGCTTCTAAGTCATTTCCTTGAGGAGCCTGTGGTTGTTGAGTGCACCACAAGCCTTGAATAGTCATGAATTTATCAGGTTCTGGAGGTGTCATCAGCTGGCACTTCCCTAATGACGTACCCTGACCTGCCAAGTCAAATTGTGTCAAAACCAGTCAAAGATTTTATTTTGGCTCAGAGATTTAGAAAGTATAGTACTATTCTGAATCTTTACACATTTAGCTTGTAGGATTAAAGGTTCCTTTAGAGAAACAACTAAATAATTAAATTTGGGTATATCAATAATTTTTTCTGTGCAGTATGAATTTAATTAAAAAAAGAATATGCTGCCTGTCTGGCTGTTGAAACGTTAAAACTTCATGTCGTGCTTCAGAGTCTTGTGCAGCTGTTCCTTTTCCTTTGAGGAAGAAAAAAATAGAGCTTTCATGTTGCGTTTGAAGATGTTAAGTTGCTTTTTATTCAGGGGAAAAAAGGGGGTCACCGCTGCAATAAACGACCGCAATCAAGTTTTCATCAATAAGCCTTTTAATTTCCTTCTTGCCAAGGGAATTTATGTTCATTAAATAAAGCTACGTTGATGGCAAAGCAAGAGAGAAAAGAAATCTACTATCAAATGTGATTATAAGCAGAGCAGTATCAACATTTTGATTGAATAGTGAGAATAAACAATTCTTTCTCTCTTTATATTCCCTTTAAAGGCATTTAGGGTCTAAGATTGCAAATTAAATCTGCGGGTATGAAAAATTGCTGCATTATTTTTGAACAAATTTTAACATAGCCATCAGACTCCAATTTGTGTGCATGCCTTTACGCACAAGCACCACACCATTCCCAGTTTGGATGTACATATTAGTTGTGCATGAGCAACAAAAACACATCAATGCTCCTTCTGCACCACCCCTGTTGTCATCATCCATCATAATCTAGCCATGCCTTCCACTAGCTGTCAAAACTGCTCTGGACAATTCACTTAGACTGTGTCAGCTGAACTGTAATATTTTACCAGTGACTATAATGAGGACTGGCCTGCAGACTCGTGGAAACAAACACATGGCTCCCTGCTCACACCTTGGTTGTGGTATCCATGACTTTGCCACAGTCATTCCAATTTCCCTGTTGCTGGAGGCTATACTACCATGCTAGTGTGGTCAGCCTTCGCCAGCTGGGAACCCAACCTATCAGCAATTGCAATATACCCCACTGTCTGAGCTCCACCATTATCTTTGTTGTTGATGCTCGCTTTCCTGAGAAAGAAATAGTTGATTTATAATTCCATATCTGAAAAAGGTTTCAAAAAAAGTTTGAGTTTCAAAGGCACAATGATTAAAGAAAGGATGTTAAATCTTTTCCTCACAATATATTTGTATTTTTTGTCTTTTTAGAAATATATGCTATTGTAAAAAATAGTTATTAAGGAGTGGGAATTAATAGTAACACTAATAATTCTTACTAAGATAATACCGTTTTGTAGCTGGAGCTGAAACTCCATGTGTCTGTAAAGCAGCGACCTGCAGGCTAGCTACCAGAGCAGATAGCCACCAGCTAATAAGCTAAAGTCAGCTTGTTTGACTTGTGTTACAAAATAAGAGGCCAATGCCATTTAGTATTATAATCAAATGCCACGTTTACTTAAATCTACTATTAAGTGTATTCTGTTTTTATACCATATAGCATTTAAGACTTTGTATCAATACCAACATAAAAATAAATTTATATTATAGAAAAAATTACAGCTGTGCTGATCATTTTACAGACAAATGCTAATGTAAACAACCTGGTATTTACAGCATGCTCCTAAACTGGTGCATGTTCTTTATGACTACAAATTTAACATGAATGGGCTGAGAATGATTATTGTCCTTCGTTTTTTCTTATACCAGAACACAATGAAGAAACTGTATACAAATTTACTCAATAGCATAGCCGTGAGCAAGCCATTTATATCTCTTATGGGAGAAACTGAGAGTCGTGCTGCTTTGACATCAAGAGATGTGACAGAAAATAATACAATCATGTTTATTCACACTGTTCTCTAATGTTACCTCAAAAACTCGGAAGCAAAACATTTCGACCAATTTCCAAAAAAGGAAACAAGTAAACAGGTCAACGTAAAAATTTTGTATTTCTGTTGATCATTCACATTTTTTCTGTCGTGAAGAAAGTACAGCTTTAAAGATAACAATTACTAAAAATAAGAATAACAATATAGATGAACGTAATTGTATTGAATTTTTGATGGAAAAATATCGTTCATACGATCCGGTAACTATGAAAGCAAAGGGCAGCATTCTGTGTTCGGGTTTCACAGCGTCTCTTCACATGACCATCCACACAGGAGAAAAATCTAACGTCAGCACTGCAGTGATGATCAGAGTGCCGAGTGCACTCCAAATTTAGGGGCAGCTAATTAAACTCAATGTGGCGGCCAACTTGACCGTCTGTTCATTGAGTAGTAGAGATAAGTTGCAAAGAGCTGACAAGGACGTGAATGTCAGCGAGAGAGAGGACCATTCTTTCCCGCCTAATGTAATCATGTGTAATTTAAATCTAAAAAAAAAATAAATAAATATTAATCTAGAAGGAAATTGCAGCGGCATAGCCTTCTGTGCCCCCCCAGTTAGAATGGAATGGAATTGAAATAGCTATTTAAAAACTGAATACCAACAATTTACTGTGTATTAAGTGCACATCTGTGCTGTGTCTACTTTTGCAAACAAATTCCTCCATAACTGTGCACATATGCCGGAGTGAAAGTCTGTGTTTGTCAGCAAGTCTGTGCTGTGTGTCCTCAGTAAGTGCCACATCAACAATATTAACTTGGAGGACAAAGGAGGGCAGAGAAACACAGCGAGCCGTGCGTCAACATGGCAACAGAAAATAAATGGAGTAGCGACACACACTATTTTAATTATCCTCTTGTCTAACCTGTCCTCCAATTACAAATAGGGATGTATGATAATCCATCTATTGATGCATGAAAGGCAGGACAATAACAGATGAACAAAGAGACTCAAACTGAGGTTAAGTTAACTAAAAAAGAAGTTAATGTTCCCATTTAGATTCGAAACACCAGTATTCCTTAGTAGTTGAGTACACATTTACCACATAATAGTTAGAGACAGTGTTTATTGCATCAGGGGCTTCTGGATAAAACACATGATTACATTTATGATAGTGCATTTAAACGATAAAGACACTACACTGTGTGCTGAATTCCACTGAGAGATAGGCATAATGAGTATGCACTGCCTAATTTATGCCGGCTAATTTGTCTACATTCAGTAAATCTTTTTAAGATTGATTTTCTCAGTCGATGCAGACTCGACTCCACATTAAGTAAACAGCTGCGAGAAAGCTTGATTTTGGATTTTTTTCCCCCTTCCCTCCTACATTTTGCTTGTTCAAATTCAATGTTCTTTTTCATGTAGCTGGTTATGAAAGTAAGTCCTCTTGAGCAAAGATTTAACAGGCTTTGCTGCAGACACCTGCCATTTGTCTTCCTGTTGCTCATGAGAATGCTGCTTTAACCAGAGCGCCACATAATTTTGCGCTTTATTAGACGTGGCACAGTGAAATATATCCACATAAAAAGAAGCAATGCTAAATCTGCCACAGTAAAATTAAGAGAGCGTGGTGGGCAGACGGAAAGTGGATGGTTAATTTAGAGATTTTGGTCATGGGTTGCTGTAGAGACATGGGAAAAACAGTGTCAATTAAGTCATAGGGAAAGTAAAATTAAGCACAGGCAATTATTTAAGCAGTAACTTGAAGTAGCCTGTATGACTGTGTCTCTTTCATATATCATTGTGTAGGAGTTTGGACCACTCATCCTCACAACATTGGTTTATTTTATTAGGAACTGTGTAAATTTGTTTAAACATATTTCTGCATGTTCCACCACAACGTCTCACTCACTTTCATTGCAAAACCTTGATTTTTTTCCCACTTTCAATCACTATGTTGTAGATTTTCTGCTGTTTGGATTCACTGGCAGCAATCTGCAGAACATCTCTGCTAATTTCCTTCTATAATTCCATGGAAACAGAAAAGGTGTGCTCACTGACTTGGCTGCTTGGGAACTTTCTCCTGTACCTGTAGCGTGTTCATTCTGACGCCCAAACACATTTAATGTGTTTGTACCATGTTGTCTGTGTCTCTATCACCTACTTTTTACCTTCAACCAGGTGACAACGGCTTACAGGAAGCAAAAGTGCAGCTTGAAAGCATCCTCTTACCGCAAAACGTGAGTGATTGAGAGCAAGAGTAATATCAGATAAACTCCATGAGCGTTATGTTCGACTGTAGGCTGCCTGCAGAAATGGATAGATCTAACCGCCTCTGGTGCTGAATCAAAATAGGCTTCGAGTAAAAAGTGCTTTTACTGAGTTATGTGGCCAGATTTTAGGTAATTACAAACCCTGTTTCAATACACAGTATCAACAATCAGATTTTAAATGCAGCAACAGACCACATCTATTGCCTTGAAAAAGTACTTGCGTCCCTTAAACTTTGTCATATTTAGTCCCTTTACGACTATTAACTGTTATTTCAGTTGACTGGAATTACATGTGACAAATCAACACAGAGTAGTGAGTTCTTTTGAAGTGGAAAGAAAATTACACATAAAATTTTTTTTAACAAATGAACATGAAAAAGTGTGAGATGGATTCAGCTCCCTTTCTTTCGATAAACCTAAATAAAATCCATTGCATACATTTGTCTCAAAAAGTCACTTAACATGTAAATCGAGCCGCCTGTGTGCAACAAACAGAACAACAAAGACTAAAGAAGGTTATAAAACAATATTCCAAGCTTTAAACATCTCATAAAGTATATCTATCGTGTGAAAATGGAAATACGTATGGCACAACTGCAGAACTACAAAAACTTGACCGTACAAAAGAGCATTAATATTAATCACAGAAGTGGCCAGGAGGCTCATGGGAACTCAGAAGGAGCTACAGTGATCCACAATTTAGGTGGGGCCTGTGTACAATTCCAGTCTGTGTCAAAAAGGAAGCCACTGTTGACAATACGCCATAAGAAGTTGAATTTGTAGTTTACCATAAGGGGAAAAAGGTAGTATACATGCAAAACGCTATGTGTGACAAAAACAGACACTTCACATCACCCTGAACACACTATTCTTGGCAGGATCCTACGTGGGTACTTTTCTTCAGCAGGGACACAGAAGGTGGTGAGAGTTGATGGGAACAAATACTCAGCTAAGTAGGGGGTAAAACTGGAGGAACATGGAGGTGACAAAAACTAAATGTTCATCCTTTAGCTTGACAATGATTCCAAACATAATGCCAGAGCTGCAATGAGATACTTTAGATCAACAAATATGCATATTTAAGTAAATAAATATATATATATATATATATATATATATATATATATATATATTCAAGTTTCTGGTTGTAATGTGACAATGCTGAAAGGTTGAAGGGTTGTCAACAACTTTATAGGCATTTCTTATAATCCACCACACAGCAATTAGATTTTTTTTTTTTAATGTCTCTAATCTGTTAAAATATTCCTCGCTTTTGTGTGGTTGACATGCGAGTTCACACGATCAAAAGGATGAAGTGAGCAGCGAGTGTTTAGGGCAGCAGAAGACTGCGTGGGAGTTAGAGGTCTTTCTCCGGGCTGCACGGCAGCCCCTTCGCTCAAGACAAATTAATAAGATGGAGCAGTCCCTGCGGGCAAAAGCCGGCAAGCATTATCACGGTGAAGGAAACTAGACAAACTGACACATACAAGGAGAAAACTCCCCAAAAGCTTTTAATTACCCTCTCGCTCTGGCTACTGCTGCAAAAAAAAAAAAAAGTTACTTTGACAACTCAGAAGGCAGGCACCACTTTCAAATAGTCCCAATTTCTCTTCTACTTAGCTTTACAAATCTTCTTCAACAGTTAGGCCTTCTGTTTTATTTAAACTTCTCAATTTGCATTTTTTGGGGGGAATTTATCGCCCTCTTTTCTTTTCACGCTATGAAACAGACCACTCCTCAAGCTCAGTGCACATACCAGCACATGTGAACTGCCCAAAGACTACTTCGAAAGACATGTGGTGTGATGAATAAATCATGGCGCATAAAACCAAAGGAAAAGAAGACTCTCTCCTGAGAGCCCACATTCACTTAGCGCCGCCAGACTCAAACAAGTATCTCCCTGCCATCTAAATGAGCCACACATGGCTGTGCTGAAGCCAATAAGAGCAAAGCTGTCACCTCTCTGACGAAACATTGATCATTACACAATTTGTTCCCTTTTATTACAGCCATTGTAATTAAAAATAATTGAGTAGTGGAGTGGGCAGGTGTACCCATCAACAATTTTCCCCCCATCAATTAGCACTACAATAATATTGCACTGGATATTGCAGGTGATATTATTAGCATTTTGATGGAACACAAGTGCCTGCACGTCTGGACACCAGAGAAGTATTCTCAAGTGGGATCTCCACGCTGAGATCCACCAGGAACGGGTCACTTCTGGTTGGATGAAAATGAGCTCAAAGAAACAAAGAGATGAGCCATGGCATGGAGTTTCATAGAAGTTTTTTTTTTTTTTTAAAGCAAGTACACAGTCTACGAAATGGTGAAACCCAAAGAAAAAAGAAAGAAAATAAAAACACTGTCAGTGCATGCAAGTGATGAAAGGCATGAAGTGCTCAAAATACAGCATGTAAAATTGATGCTCTGAATCTGGGATCAACAGTTCAGAACAGAAGAAGAAGATAAGGCTCACCTGAGCATAAATAACTTTGGTCTCGAACACAAACCTGACAAATGCGTTTTAGCATCTAAGATAAGGCCTGTGTGTTCTCATATAGCCAGTTCGTCTGTTGTCAGTGGCCTAACAAATTGGTTCTTTGACCACTTGGGAGCTTTTGTGAGATGGTTTATGCTGCACAGAAGAACCAGAATCACATTTGATGCATTGCATTTCTGTGATACATCTTACCAATTTGATCTGAACCACCCAACCTGGAGCTCGGTGTCGGTCTGTGCCATGGATTACCTCATAAATAATAGAGGGGGAAGATAACTGACAGCTGCTGTGGGTTAAAATGACTTTTCTGCTTTCTGCTTGCTAGTTACCCAAAGTGGATCAAGATGCTGACAAACAAAACTCCAGAGGAAAAAATACTTTTTTGTCTTGCTGTTTTTTTTTTAAAAAACTAAAAGTTGCAGCTCTTGTAGCACAGTGCTATGTGGCTCACAGTTACATTTTTCCATTATACTACACTACAGAGCAGTATCTCCAGCAACATTTTTAATCACCATGTTTGAACTAATCCAAACTTTGGCAGCCCTGGCATTTATTGGCATGGACTGAACAAATTCAAACTCAACATTTCAGAATGGTCCAACTTTGGCTAACTACTGGAAATGGGTATTACTTAAATATATGCATAAGTATTTTAATCCATGCATTTTGACCAGAGCTGTCTTAACTGAATAAAGGTTGTATTAAAATTATATAAATGAATATATTCGTTTTTTCAGATTAGATTAATTGTTTGATACAACATATCCCATCAATATACGTTAAATGCAAGAAAGTCATCAAGTTATCCAATATGATCGCTACAATACTACATATAAATAATGTGAGACACAAATTGATTCTGATTGAGTGACATCTAGTGGTGAAGTACTAGACTGGAACCAACAAGACACACGTTGATCATGATCTGGTGTCTCGGTTGAAGTAGAAGCACTTTTCTGTTGATTGCTGGAGTTGTAGATGTTTTTAGCAACTTTCAAACACGGAAGGAACTTTCTCAAGTTATAGAATAAGTCTTTTCCTTCCCTTTCAGAAGCTCCAAACTGTCAGTCAGCTGTGTAACAACAGAACTGTTGTCATGTGAACATCTTTCTTGAGACTAAATATGGATGGGACAAAAAGCTAAAAGTCCAGTATTAATAAAGACAGTGGCTTTGGAACCTGAAATAACCATGACAAACCCAGTGTTTAGAAGGTAGCAGTAATGCTTTAGTGCTGGCAATTAAATATTTTTTATAGAATTATTAGATTGTGAAACACGTTTGAAAAAGAAAAGGACACAATACATATAATTTTTGTCTTTTTCATAGTTACGGTCCAATTTTCGTTGGACTGTATCCAACACAATGACACTTTTTCTCCTGAAACAGCACTAAAGCATGCTTTACTCATAAAGTCCTATTATGATGACAAGAAACGAACAGATTTGTTCATTATCTGCTCTTATCAATTTATTTATTTATATATGTGCTGCAAAACAGATTTACAGTACAGACCAAAAGTTTGGACACACCTTTCTAATTCAATGGGTTTTCTTTATTTTCACGACTATTTATAAGGCAAGAAATCCCACTTATTAACCTGACAGGGCACACCTATGAAGTGAAAACCCATTTCAGGTGACTACCTCTTGAAGCTCATCAAGAAAATGCAGAGTGTGTGCAAAGCAGTAATCACAGCAAAACGTTGCTACTTTGAAGAAACTAGAATATAAGGGGTATTTTCAGTTGTTTTACACTTTTTTGTTTAGTGCATATTTCCACATGTGTTATTCATAGTTTTGATGCCTTCAGTGAGAATCTACAATGTCAATAGTCATGAAAATAAAGGAAACTCATTGAATTAAAAGGTGTGTCCAAACTTTTGGTCTGTACTATATATATATTTTCAAAATTAAATGTTTCACATTATCAGACCTTTTTTTTCTATCAGATAAACATTGAGTGAATAAAAAAAGCAGTTTTCAAGTGAATATGTTATTTATTCATGGAACAAAAGCTATATAAATCAATCTGGTCATATGTGAATATTTTATAAACTTAATGTTTTTTTTGTTTAAATTCCAGGATTACCAGCAGAATAAAGAAATTAATTAAAATGAAATTGTCTGATAACTCAAAGTAGGGAAAACGTTTTTATAAATTAACACATCATCCTCCAATATAACTATATTTAAGAACATGTGAAAAACAGTCCTTGGTATCTATTAGTCTAGAAAGAGTTGCAAAGCAATTTTGAAATCAATCATAGTGAGAGCTACTATCTAGAAAGCAAAAAGACATTGGACAGTAGTGAAACTTTTACCTACAACAATTAATCCAAAAGAGCACAGAAGAGTCATCAGGAAGTCACAAATTAAACCAGAACAATATCTAAAGCGCTGCAGGCCTCCTTTGCCTCAAAGCAGGTAAACATACTGCAAGCCTGCTGCACACGTAAACAATCTGACTTGTTATCTTTCAGAACGAACATTAAGTAGGAAGGGGCAAGTTGACACACAGCAGCTCTAGCAGAAAAAGGCATCGCTGTGCTCATAGCTGCCTGACTAATGGCTATGTTCACAATTAAGTTAGTTTACAAGCACTTTATTCGGTCTTATTAGAACAAACAAAGAAACGCATTAAAAAAACACAAAACAACAGCTCCACAGAAGACTAGTCAAAGTCCAGACTCATAGCTGATTGAGATGTTTTAGATTAAACTTAAATAGGCTGTTTATGAGGAAAACCTCTCAAAAGTCAAAGAAATAAAACTAATTTGTGAGGAGGAGTAGGCCTGGTTAGCAGTTGATGCCATGGAAGCAGAACCCATTATTAGGTTTAGTGTGCGATGGCTTGGAAGCATTTCCCCCCTTAAAAATAATCAAATCCTTATTTGAAAGCTTCCTTTTGTACTTACTCAGGTTTTTTGTATTATATTAAAATTTGTTTTATGATCTAAAATAACTAAAATGACAAAAAAATAAAAAGAGCAACTCTAAAGGGACCAAATACTTTTTTATAGGTATGCGGTTGTGTATTTATGTTTGATGGAAACGGTGTACTGCTAACAAGCTAACCTGTAATGCATTTCTAACCCCATTTTGGGTCCAAGTGCATTGCAGGTGAACCAATCATACCTAGACATGGAAAACCCAGGGTTAGCTCATTCCCCCTCTGTAGGGTTCACAAAGTCCTTCCTCCACTCATTTGTCCTAAATATTGCTGTTACTAACACTACATTTTGTGGTTAAAAATAAATCACAAAAGACTTACCAAATATCAAATTTTAGAACTGGATTGAATTACTTCAATGGTAAGACAAATAGGAGAAAAAGAGAGCAGTTGAGTCCCAGGGACAAAGACAGAGAGACATACATAGAGAGAGAGACCGAGACAGAGAGATCAGGGAGCTGGGGACAGAAGAACAGCAAACGATAAATGAATTCCCAAGAGAAAAGGAGGGACATGGAGAAATTACAGAACAAAAGGAGAAGACAGAAATGACATTTCTTAAGGGACTGCAGTGTGGCATTTGTAGGAAGAAAAATGAAATGTGAGGACCACAGAGAGATGGAAGGCGGGAGAGGGCATGGGGAGAATGGAATGAGTAAGAGCAAGAAACAAAAGCAAAGTGTGTGAGAGGTAGGACTAATTTATGAGAAATGAAGCAGGAGTCAGTGAGGCTGGCTGCCGCTGCTGCTGTCTGATGGATTGGGTGGGGGCTGGATTCAGATTTGTGCACGTTGGACACAGAACGACCTGTGATATGGATCCTTTGAGGCTACATTTCACAAAAAGTGAACTCTCCAGAAACGGAGGATGAACATAAAATAATAATACACATTTTTAAAAAAGAAAGCTTCACTTTCTTTGGTGGAGAATCTCCCTGGCAGGTTAGTAGAGCAGACAAAGGCAAAGGTGAGAAAGCAAAAAGGTGGGAAACAAAGAAAGAGAAGCACAGGGGAATGAGCAAAAGAAGAAAAAAAAAAAACGTGTGAAGTGACAGAGGCGAGAAAAAGTAACCGAGGAAAAGATGATGGAGATAAAGGGAGATGAGAGACAGCTGCCTTTGAAGCAAGTGCTCCTCAACTGTGACAGTTTGGAAGAAGGGAAGCCGGCGTGGTAGTACGGCTGTGTGTACATAGGTTCAAGCATGCATGTGTGCGACCCTCTGAGTGTTTGTGAGTATCTGTTATATTAAAGCTCACAACAGCGTGAAAGGTGGGATTGATGATAAGGAAACTGCTCATTTGTAGTGCTTACAGAGTTTGTTCCCACATGCTCCAGGTACACAAACTCAGAGAAACACAAACGCTTTCCCCTACACACACACACACAGGCAGCCAGCAAAGCTGCCTCTGGAGGCACAGAAAAACACTCGAGGCCTTCAAAAAAAAAATAAAAAAATTCAAGCCTCTCCTTGAGACAGAATCCCTCCCAAAGCAAACTGACACGGGAGCAGGGTGAACTTCCTCTCTCAAACAGAGCACTGTCTTTATTCACCACAGTCTTACAGCACTCTTGTACTGTATCAAAGCTAGGACATGTGCCGCTGTAAGAAGTGCCATCAACGCTGTGACGTGCACCTTCTCCTCCTAGCTCTAGTTCTCTTTATGTCTCCCTTTTCTATCTTTCTCCTGCGTGCAACTTTGAGTGAACAGAGTAGGGATGGCAGCGGCGATGAAAGACAGTGATGAAGGTGAGGCGGTGAAACACGGTGGAGACGTCATCTATCTGCTGATAGAGAGAATACATCACACAGATAGACTCTCTTTTAAGTTCGTCCTCTTTCAGCCGAGCCCGGTACAGATCAACACCAAAGCAAACATCATGAGATGCATACACGGATGAACACAAACACCACTAACCCTTTGAATCCATCTTTGTCCCATTACATGAAGGGAAACCCAGAGAAGGCGAGTTTTGTTATAATATCCACATGCATTAAATTGTAACATGAGCTCAAAACAAATCACACAGGAGAATATCTCTTCTCCAGGAGTTTTTATTTCTAAATGTCCTTTTTGTATTTTGCTACCACAATGTTGCCAACGTTGAAAAAAACATTATGTCACAATCTACTGATCGTGTGTAGAACCCCACGGCTGAAATTTACGCCCACTTTTTTACGACACATATATACACTTAGTTGGCTAATGACATAAGTTATACCATCTCTTCAAAACTTCAGAAATCTTGCGGAATTAGACAAGTGCCTAAAAGCACAGAGAATTAAATATACCCTTCTTCAAGTGTCTCGTCATTGTCCCAAAGAACCTGGTTCCTCTGACCAGGCAACAGGTTGGACATTTGAACTTTGCCATCAAACCAAACTTGAGGCGTTGTTTCTGACCAATGAATGTTTCTTGAATGTCAATTAAAACAACTTGTTCTAACCATTTTTTAAAAATAATTTGAGAATCATTTCAAAACTGAGAAGATTGGTATCAACTTCAGATGGCTACTCATGCTTTTATTTTCTTTTTCAAGCTTTTAACTGGAAAAAGAATATTGAAAAAAAGATTTGAGACTGTACAAAAAAAGTAAAAAACTATGGAACTAAAATAATGCAGATGCTTTCTGCATTAATTTAATGCAGAAAGCATCTAGACTACTGTGACCCAATATTTACATGTGTCTTGCATGTTAGGTAATGAAAGCCCCAGGTACTGATGGAAAAAATGTCAGTGGCAAACATCCATAAATCCATCCATTTTCTGTACAGCCTTGTCCCTAATGGGGTCAGGAGGGGTGCTGGTGCCTTTCTCCAGCGAATGTTTCGGGCAAGAGGCGGGGTTCACCCTGGACACGTCGCCAGGCTGTCGCAGGGCAACACAGAGACAGACGGGACAAACAACCATTCACACACACTCACACCTAAGGAGAATTTAGAGAGTCCAATTAACCTCACAGTCATGTTTTTTTTAACTGTGGGAGGAAGCCGGAGTACCCGGAGAGAAATGGCAAACATTTAGATTTAAAAAGGTATATTTGTTGGCAGCATTACATACTTGCAAATTTCATAATTTCTCTAATTTTTTGAGACAGGAAAGAAGCCCTTCTTATATTTCAACTTTGCTTTGGAGAAAAAACTGAAAAAAATGCTCAAACACTCCCACAAACGATGGTTTAAGCAAATCATTAGAAGTTGTGCTCACACATATCCACTGATATAGTTTGCTTCTGTGTACACTGAACCCACAAATGATTATCATTACACACTGACAGGTGATGTAAAAACACTGATTATCTAGTGACAACGGGGAGTGATAATGGGAAGGATAGAGATTATCAAAACACACCAAGCACTCAGTTCCCAAAAGTTAATGTGCATAAATGAAATTGAAAGATAGCTTGAATTTAATCATTTTTAAATTAGTAAAATTATTGTAGCTATTATCCTCTAAGGTCTTGACACAACATTTTTATGAATACTAAGAGTGAATTATTAACCAATTAGCTATTATCTAAAGGTGATGATGTGCGCCTGATTTTATTTGGGGGTTTTACAATAAAGATGCATGCAAGAAAATGAATGCAACTAATTTTGCTGGTTCAAAAAGTGATGCCTATCTCTGTGTTGCCCTTCGACATGGGTTCTGGCTGTTTGAACACCCAGAACCCACTAGAAGGACTAAAAATGCCTTCTGCCCTGGGAATACTTTGTGCGTCCTCCAGCATACACTTTAGAGTGTTATTAGGTGATATGACACCAGCTGAATTCGTAAATGTACTTTACTGTTGGCTTTTTTCAGTGTGATAATTTGCACTCAACAAAAAGATTAAAGAAAAGTGGAATTAAGGTATTGTTTGTCTCTAAATTCTATAGATCAACATATCCAGGGTGTACTCCACATATTGCCAAATTTCTGCTCGAGACAGGCACCTGCTTACCTGACACCTGCATGGATAAGAAGGTCTAAACAATGGATAGATGCTGTAGGTCTAAATCTAAATGAGCATCTGTGGGGAACACGTATTTCTGCTGAATGGTAGTCCAATTGCACAGGGTACAAGAAATAAAGGTTTGCCATTTCAGAATTTCAACCGCCCAAACCAATATTAGTGTAGTTCCTGCAAGTTTATGAGGGTGTGCCCAATATCAAGAAGATTGTCATGAAGTGACAGATGGTGAACATAAATTTGCCATATTGCATAGTGAAGTTGGTTGATGGCAGGTTTGTTGTAGGCATATAACATACCAAGCCAGGCCACTATGAAGCCACTCATTTTATATATAAACTGTAGTGCACACACTCTCTTGCATAGATTTAAAAGCACTTCACACCTACACGGGGGCACACATTTAAACACACAAAGACAGACTTGGAACCTGTCAAGTGCGAACAAACTGATGACAAGACGGCGACAGATGGATTCACTGAGGAGAGACGAGCTACGCATTCAACTCAATTAGCAGCGTGCTGCTGCATGACGCCGATGGGATATGGAATCTTACCATGACTGGCAACCTGTCAATCGAGCAACAGAGCCGCAAAACAAGCATCATGCAAGACGCAATGAATTAAATTTAATAAACCAATAAATAAATTAATTTAGGAATAAATGGTATAAACCCGTGGAGTGGCAGCTCTGCATCAAAAAACAGGGCATAATGTGACCGGGGAGCCTAAATATCCCCAGGCGCACACAAAGAAAAAGCTGGAAGTGGAGAGAGAAGAAGAGGAGGAGGTGCCTGTGGGCAAGACGGGGAAGACAGGAGAAAGAATAAAAAAAAGGAAAGACAATGGCTGCCTCCTTTATCCCTCTAGCGCATTCTCTATACCTATGTGAACATTCATGAGCGCTGTTCATATATTATCCTGCCATAGTGCCTAATGAGCCAGGCATCTCCACCCTGACACATACGCTTGGCTAGGCAACCCTTATTACAGGGTGAAGGCATGCTCACACACTCAGTCACTCCCACACACAAACTCTCAGGTCATCGTCGCAGCTGTAAGCGGGCTGCTAAAGAAAAAACACATTTTTAGGTGCTTGTTATGTATAAGAGAGCGTCGTATTAAAACATCTTTATTGTCTGTCAGATGTAATGGTCAGATAATGGTTTCAGCGCATTAGTACGTCATTTTCAGACATGTCAAATTTCTCCTTCTTACAAATATGTGAAGCAGCATGAAGGCTGCTGGTAAATATGGGGACAGACGCCACGCGCTCCTTCTGAGCTGTTGGTTATTACAGATGCTTCATTGTTCATGACGGCAGACAAAATTGCTCTTTTTGCTGCTTTTTTTTTTACAAGCAGACACACACAGACAAAATAAAACACATCAGCAAGTCTATCTTGTCTGGCAAAACACCAGTCAAAGGCAGGATGTGCCCCGCAGTGCTATGATTGTCTTGGCTGTTTCTGTATAAAAAGCTCCTTCACTTCAAAAATGACTGCTACAACTGTTTAAGTGATAAACCAGCAGGGCTGTGGGAGGTCAATCAGCAGCAAGTAGGGACTGGACGGAAAAAGTTGGCCAAATACACACCAAACGTAAAAGACAGAAGTGAGGCTACCTTACAAAAGTGATTGGCAGGCTCTTGTATTTTTGTTAAACACTTCAAAACGGTATCAACACTCAGTTTGACCCTGAACGCACAAAGAGGAAGAACAAAAAGATCACATGAAAGAAAACCACAGACTGCTCTTTTCCACTTTAATCTAAGATTAGATGCCTGGACTGCAGGTGATGTAATCTAATTCATCTTGCAATCTCTATGTGAGAGGTGATTGCTGTGGCTCAGGGACTGATTGTGGTTTTCTTTAGAGTAGGGGCAGGTGTTTTCCTGGGGCAATTATTAAAATAAGTTTGAAAAAACTTCAGCAGAAAAGCTCTTTTTAAGACAACAAAAGATGTAAATAAAATGGAAGGGGAAGTATATACCATCAGGTTCTTTAGAATTACTCATCTGTGCATTTTCAGAGTATCCGGTGGGATCCTTTTTACATATTTTGTTTTGTGACAACCACAAACTTTAATGTATTCTATAGGAATTTTTGAGACCAACAATGTTAGTTTGATTCGAGGCAAACAGATGGAAATAGGACTAACATTTCTAGCTATATGCAAAGAGCTATGAGGGCTGGAAAACAGTGCATTTGGCCCTGAACACATCATCTACATTGTGAAACATGGTGGTGAAGTTGTCATGTTGTGTGGAATCTGGAGGCTGGAAAAGACCTGGGATCCGGGCCAAGATTTAGCTTCCAAAAAGTCCAATGGCTATGAAAACGTTTGCAAGGTGTTACTTGAAACTGATACATTGCAAGGATATATACTGTTAGCTAGTTCCCTCAGGAACAAATTGGCAAAAAAAGAGTAAAAAAGGATAATCCACTTCATCATCATACATTATCAGTGAAGATGTTGACAAATAAGCTACCATCCCCTTAACCGTGAGAAGTGGCTCATGTTTGAGCGTAATAGCTATCATCAAACACACACACACACACACACACACACACCTGTGTGCATCAGCATGTTTTTTTTTTAAATCTTACAAAGACTTGAAAAGACATATTTCACTAACACTGCACACAAGACAGTTAATTCCCTCATGTGCTGCGCTCAGCTGTAAGATGCTTGGCTAGGCACCAATCAAGCTGTAAATACAGGGGGACAACGCAGAGATAGGCGACCACTTCCCTTGTCAGTTCCTCTAACAGCAAGTGTGAAAGTTAAAATATTCCTGCTTTAATCGGAATGTTGCGGAACATTGTTCTAATGTCTTGACCGTGTCGCTGTACAGCTATGTTTCATCCAGATGAGCCTGAGTTTATCCATGAGGAGCGTTCTTTGACAACAAACAGTCTCGTGCAGGAGCAAGTTCCCGAGCATGTCTGCCGGCGTGTTCGTGTATGTGTTAGCAGATGTAAACTCAGTATTCCAGGTCACGGTGTCTGCAATTTCACAGGGGGTTTAACCTTGGTAAATCCACTATTAGGTGTTCTGAGAATGATGATGTGAGAGTAGATCCTCCCCGATGGTTTCACTTTCTAAGAGCATCAAGCAGGTCACAAATAGAGAGGCTGTAGGGGTATTACAAGGTCAAAGGTGTGCTAACTCTCAATATGATGACAATTCCAGGCTGGCATTTTCATTTCCTGAGGAGACCGAATCCCCCATTGCAGCCAAGGCCGAAAATGTTTGTTTATTTTTGTTCAAATAAGTTCTCCTCGTCCTTTAAGACGGAGTATTTATATCGTAAATATGCAGTGTGAGTGTATGCACAACAAATGCTACCAGTGTGCTGTGTATTTGAGGAAAACTCCACCTAAATCCATTACCGATAAATGTGTAAAATCCTGGCATAGCTCTCCTTCATAACTGCAGATGTTTTTTCTCCCTTTTATTGTGTCCTTCAAATGTCTTCAGAGGTGTGGCTGTGCTGCCAACCAGTGGGAGTAGCTGATGTTTTTAATGGCACATGGTTTGTCTCCTGGTGGTGAGATAAACATGGGGAAGAGATTAAAACCCCAGGCTTTCTTCCACAATCTCCTGCCTTCATCCTCCTTTCCTTTGCAGTGACCATGCAGGGCCAGCACAGCAGAGTCTAAGCAAAAAACAAACCCATCCAGTGCATGGGCTTAAAGTGCACACACAGACACACGCCTCACACTCCACACAGACGCATATGAGTGTACAGGGACATTGATTGAGGGGTAGATGTCAGCCGTGAGCAAGAGAAAACAGACAGGTGACAAGAGGAGGATTCTCTACCCTTTAATCACCAATCTGTCAAGTGTGTCTCATTGCAGACGACAGAATCCCAGCTAATTTAATGCTGGTGTAGATTCGAAGGTGAGCCTTTCAGGTCACTGATGTCAGGATGCGGATCAACAACAAAGAGTCAAAAGAGGAGGAAGCAGGGGAACATAGGCCAGACCTCCTTACTTCCCGCTGTGCCTCCCCTTGTGAGGAGACGGTTTGGCCGCAAAGTCGGCCCCGCCTGGGAGCTGATGAGCTAAAGCAGTTATTAAAAGCGGGCTAAACACATCATTTCCTTTCGTCACCGAGATTAGGCCAAGGTGAGGGGCCCCTCCGGTGGATGTACACCCAGAGCGTATGATTAGCTCTGCCATTTAAATGACATTCACACTAATCGCTAATATCAGGTCTGTCAAGGTGAGAGAATACAATAAGGAATGTGTCTGGAGGCTGCGGCGATGCAAGGGGAAGTGCAACGATATCCGATTCCGCTTGATGTGAGCGCAGTGGCGATGAGTTAAATCAGACACGGCCGCTGATTGTTTTACTCTGTCATTCAGTCAAGTCATGGCACACAGGAGGTGTAAAACACTACAATTTCTATCAAATCAACATCATTTACACAAGAGGGGATGCAAAGTGGGGGCTTTCAGCCATCAAAAAAGGAATATGAGGGTTTTGGGATATTTTGATCATTAGCTGTAATAGTTTCCTTAGCTGAAGCAGAAAAATGCCATGTAGAAGTGACTAGAAGGATGATCACTAGTTAGATGAATGGTGATGTTTACTCTTTCACCATGTAGTACCTTTACAATTTTGCTCTTTTGTTCTAATTTTTATGGATAAGATATGATGGTACATTTGACATATTTTTTATGCTTACCGCACATTAAATTACACCCCATTCGAAGACATTTCATATCTACACGTCTGGCCAACTATTGACAGTGAACACACATTTTACATTTCTAAATTGAGACATGAGTCAACTATTCTTCTATTGTTCTTCTACTAACTATTTGTGGAGGTGCTGCTGGAGTATTGATTATGTTAGCAACCTCTGGTATGACTCTGCAGTAAAGCAACTTGTTTTGGTGGGTATTGGGGCTGTATTTCTTAAGTAACTGGTAAATGATTTAGCTGAATTTATTTTAGCTATTTTTTCTCTGTTCCAACAATAACAGGCCTATGGATTTTCGAAGCTTAGATGTGTCAGAATATCCCTACTTGTACTATTAACAGACACCCACAATCAATCAAAGCTTAACCTGTGGCTTCACAGGATTCTTAAAGATGGATTATTTATACTATTATTGGATTATTTTGCATCAATTACCAACAGATGAGGAGTCAGGGGAGTGTGGCAAACACCCTGGTGGTGTACGCTTTACACTTGTAAACTAAAAGGAGGATAAAAATTATTCATACTGTAGTACTGGCTACATAAAAACTACAAGAGTCTGTATCATTCAACCCTATGCTGTATACTATAATGTTTGAGTTCAACTTGTTTAAAATTGCTAAGACCTTGTCTGACTAGCTGTTAACCTTCCACCGATTTGAAAGTTTCCTCAAGTCAAGAAACTCACGTTGGTATAACATCTAGCAAACCTTTATTCAGAAGTTCACAAGACTTCACTTCAAAATATCTAAGCTGTCCCTTTATTGCTCCCATCAATGTAGATTGAAGCAGAGACTGAAGGTACAATGTAAAGACTTTACTAAACTTAACATTTATTTCTTGTTGGCATAAATTTATCAAACAATTATTCTCTATATAATGATCTTTAAAACTGAAACGACCCCGCTCCCTCTCAAGCCTGAATAAAGGGAGGCATTATCAAACTTCACTCTCAGCAGTGCTAGATCCATTTGGTAAACAGCCTGTGTCCTACAGTAGTAATCAGAGGGTATTTTTGAGGGATTTGCTGGCTGGCCAGGAGGTATCCGCTGGAGTGATCTCTAATTGCTAGAAGCAGAGGCCTAGACTGCCTGGCGCTCTTTTGAAGCCATCGGCAGCAGGTTCCAGCCAGAGGAGCCAGCAGGGGGAAGTTTCCCACTGAGCCACTCTTTTTTTTTTCTTTATTTACTTCTCTTCCTTGCCATCACCATGCCTTCATTCTGCTTTTCCTCTTTCCATCCTGTTCTCTTCTTTAACTGTACACCTACTCCACCCCCTTCCACCTCCCTCTCCTCTCCTACTCAGTCAATGAGCCAGCAATCACTTTGCAGACAGACATCCTCTGCTCAGTCGGCCATGTTCAATCCCTAGCACCGGTGGCTGATGAGGCATTGCGGTGACGTCAAATACCGCCACTTTTCACCGAGCTACACTCAACCTGTAGAGGTGCAGGTTTTGCTTCCCAGGTTACAGATCTCAAAGTGGCAGCCTTGTAGAAAATAATTAATGTAATGTGCCAAAGAGATGAAAGATAATGAGGCCAATTATATTTTTTTCCACCACCAAGTCAGGCCACAGGGGCAAATTTCAGTCAGTTTGTTGGTGGATTGTGACACTTCATGCTATTCAAGTCTTTGTGACTTTAGGAGCATCTGTGTCCTAAGGCTAAGATCTGTCCATAGTTTTAAAACACATACTGTGCATACAAAGAAACTTGGACTGAGCGGAGCTGCACTGTTTGGGGGATGCAAAGATAGAATTTATCTTTTGAGGTTAAAAAGAAACATCTACATATTCAAACATACAGTGCCTCGAAAAAAATATTCATACCCACTGAATCTGTCACAGTTTGTCAGCTTTCAACTATAAATGTCAAAATATTTTTAATGGGGCTTTATCTGAAAGACCAACACAAAGTAGTCCATAATTTGGAAGGGTTTTGGTTTTCAAATGTCTTTACCCAAAAAAAAAAGGGGGACCAAAAAAAAAAAGAAGCTAAATCTCGACTGGCATCACCCAGAAAAGTTGGAATTTGTAAGCATCAAATATAATATGTTGCAAATCTAATGCCTATTCAGGTTTTCCCTATTTCCAAGTATTAGCAATACTAAGAGAAATATCATTGGCCAATTTGTGCAATCTTTGTCATATCAATCTTCCAGACCACTCAGGTCTGCTGGCTCTAGTCCAGGGGTGGGCAATCCTGGTCCTCGAGGGCCGGTGTCCTGCAACTCTTGCAAGTCTCCCTGGTCCAACACACTTGAATCCAGCAGCTGAATCACCTCCCAAGTGCAGTCAGGTTCTCCAGAGTCCTGCTAATGACCTCATTATTTGACTCAGGTGTGTTGAAGTGGAGATGCATCTAAAAGTTGCAGGAGTCCGGCCCTCGAGGCCTGGAGTTGCCCACCCCTGCTCTAGTCTATTCTGGATCCCCAGAAACACAACCAGAACCAAACAAGGAAAGGCTGCATTCAGTTTATATGCTCCTATAATGTGGAACAAACTTCAAGAAAACTGCAAATAAGCTGAAACACTGAGTTCTTTTAAATCAAGGCTGTGTGGGTTTTGCTTTAAATACTCCAGCCAACTGTCCTTTACAAACCACCTATAATTGCTACATAACACACACAAGAAGAAACAGTTTTATTCTAAGACAAGTTGGTTGATATGTTGGCTACCTCAAGTAGCCAGATCTCTGGGTATCAGATTGGATGTTGAACATCTTCAGACATCCACTTTTCAGTATTGCAATATGCTTTGAATTTGATTTCGGACTGAGATTGGATTTTGACTATCACATTTAAACACATGAATCTTTGCATTACAGCTAATATTTTCGTTGCTGTTCTGCTGGAAAGTGAACCTAATCAGAGAAATTTTTGTTGTTGAAGAAGACATCCTGCCTGGTTCTGATACTGAAGAAATAACATTAAAAAAATCAAGAAATTTATGGACAACCCTGACCATCCTCTTCAAGAGGCTGTCTTGGGAAAACAGAGTGTCCTCAGTCAGAGGCTTCTTCAAATTCACTGTAATACAGCCAGCTACAATAGATCTTCCCTGCCAACAGCCATCAGTATCAAAAATAACTCCTTGAAGAATTTGAGTTAGTATGAGTTACAGCAACATTTAATTTCCCTCTGGGATCAATAAAGTATTTTGTAGTTAGAAGCTGAAGTCTTTGTGGTTTCTCCCAGCATTGTCCTGTGTTCTTTTGTCAATCAACTGTTCCCAGCAGACAAAAAGACGATCAGCCCAGCATTATCTTGAAACATCCATGGATAAATTCATGATGGTGTGTTCAAGGGCAGTGTTTCTGGCATTTGCAAGTAGGCCAAATGGTCAATTTTGGTTTTGTTTAAATAGAACTGCTTTCAACACATTTGATTTGTGGCAAACTTTTGACTTTCTTCTGTGAACATCCGATTAACTGCATGATATTCAGTAAATCATTTCACCTGAGCTGTGCAGCTCCTGCAGACTCACCATGGTTATCTCTGCTACTTCAAATAATCCACTCCTTCTCTGGCCTGTTGCTTTAGCTAGCTTTCTATTTGTAAAAAAAAATGACCCTGCATTTGCTCATATATGACTTTATTTTCACTTCATAACTGTGCAGTACTTTGTGTTGGTGTGCCACACAAAGCTCAGATGAAATACATACAAATGTGTGGTAGTAATGTGACAAAAAAAATGAAAAAGTTAACAGAATATCAGAATAGTTTTGGAAAAGCCCTGCACATGAAAAACTCACAGTCATCCATACAAACAATCTGTCAGAAACGCAACCAGTTTTCAGCTGCCTGCGATGCAGCCTGCTCAGTGTGACATTGACTCCTGAGTGCCAATTCTACACTGGGAGCTGTACTTGCTAGTTTTGCTGCCAATCCAGGTAAAGAGATTACAGACACACACAATGCAGTCTTCTTTTCGTCTGCCAAGAAGAAAACCAGCCCTTTACGCCATAGAAGAAGAAGAAAGAAAGAAAAGGGAAAAAAAGAAACGACTACACAAATTCGCACAGCCTTGGCCCTTTCCTCGCGCACACATAAAAACCCAAGAAACCCCTTCTTCTCCAGGAACACGGCTTCTAACGCGGCGCCTCGCTCAGTGGCTCTCTCGCACAAAGCAGGCTTGTGACTGGGACAATCCAGCCAGCATTCCTTTATTCTGGTCCCCAACACTGTTGCACATTACTATTACTTGCATCATTCAAAGAAAGGAGAAATTTGGCTCACAATCAGTCACACAGTCATTGTAATGCCACACTAATGGCGGCTGTCTGGTTACAAACTACTGTAAAGAAATATGAAAGCAAGTTACACTTGGATTTCATCAGCTTTCTTAATGGTGTAATTAAAAAAAAGGTGAGGGAGAACACATGCATTGGAGTGTGCATCACCCCAAGTAAGATATACATACTACCTGGAATATTTAGAGCTAAAAAACGTTTCACACTTGATGAAAATTGCAGGTTGTTACCCGGTGCATATTTAGCAGAGTGGGAATCAAACTCGCTGTGACGTGCAACTTTTGACCTAATTAATCAGCTACTTATAGCTGTGTAATGAGTGTAATTTAGAATTCAGATTGCTATGTACAAATTTGCTTTATATATACTTACATTTTTGGGGATTTGTATAGTAGGTGTGACACTGAGAAATAGCTTGTGCGTAGTGAAATCAGGGGGTGGAAAAATTGTATATTCATGTTATATATGAGGCTTTAAATAGGTCCCTTGTGGATTATATGTGTATATATCTGCAAAATGCGGCAATAAAGAGAGCGATAATGTGATGAGGAGAGATGGTTAATTATTGTGTGGCAGAGCAGAGCATAAAAGACATGTATGAGCTGTGAGATTCATCCATCATCGTCTGTAGCTTTCGCTCACAAATTAAACTGTGATGCTTTGGTGGATAATGATAGCTGCCACTCTTTCATCACAGCCTTCATACCCCTCTTGCAGGAGATGCTATTTTTTCTTCACCTCGCCACAACTCTCTCCTTGGCACTACCAATTGTGTTTGACAGTAAAATCACATTTTAGATCATAGATCATGTGTCAGTCAGCCAAACGGGAGGTGGTAAAAAGAAAAAAAAAGAGAATGACTGAACGATTTTGACTCGGGGCTAGACCAAAGAGCTTTTATTTTCCCACCCCACGCAGTCCGTCCTGTCATCCTGGAGTCATGGGAAGGGTACTGGGAATGATGACAAGTGTGTGCAGACGGCGACATGTGCTCATGGCCTTGTCCCAGCCTGGGGTTTTCTTTTTTTGGGAACTGCGGAGTCCAGTAACAAGACGGGTTAAGCATATCTCGTAAAAAATAAGCGCTGACAAATTGCATGCATTTCAGGTTTTTCCTCTTCTTCTGTCCTGAGATGAATGTCAGGGGAAGAAGGGAAGGTTGAAGGGAGGCGGAGTGGCGGGAGGACACTGCAGGGGAACATGGAACAATAGGCGCCCTCTGGCATCAACCTCTGGACAGCTCAAGCCGCTCACCAAAGACACTGAACTCACCCACAATGAACTGCTGCGGTGGGAAGGCAGGCTTTAGAGAGTTCAATTTCCAACACAATTGGCTGTATTCTCATCCTTTAAATGCCAAGAAGATGGTGTGCAGCGTGCGCTTTTGTGTGGAGAGCTTTGCTTACAGCGAGTGTCCTCTAGCAGGAGGGGGAAGAAAGACAAGAGAAGGCAAAAGATGGCAAAGACAGACAGGATGGGGGTGAGACGGCGCAGAGACAAAAATAGTGCAACTGTGCGAAAGAAAAGGAAGAACGAGAAAGAGTGAATGACCGGGAGAGATAGAGAGCGGAAACAAAGGTGCAGCGAGGAAACGGGAAGGGTAGAGAATGTCTCCTTTGGTTGTCGCTTCGCCAGGCTCGGGGGGACCGTCTGAAGGACAATGCTGCTACTAGTGGAGTGTGACGTTTGTCCTCTCTCTAATTCACCAAAGCACCAAGGAAGACACACTAATAATCAAGCGCCAATCATGCAATAAACTCCGCAAAACAAAACATTACACAGCCAGAACAAAGATCTAGGAAAATGAAAAATACATAGGCATAGAAATAACACTCTTGTCTACTAAGTAAGGCATAGCAATTTTCCTTTACTTCATCTAATTGAGAATGGCACATCGTACACTATGAAAGTACTTTTCAGATTTGTTTATGTAACTGCAAGTCATTTGGGAAATGCCACAAATTCTCAACCGAATTTAGGTCTGGACTAACGAACAGTATCCCCACAGTATCATGCTGCCTCCACTGAATCTGATTGTCTAAACATTAGCGTGATTGATGTTGATTTTGATGTGGATGTAGTTTTTCACCACACAGTGTTTTGCATGTGGAACAAAAAGTGAAGTTTTGGTCTTATCTTACCTCATAATACCTTGTGATAAGGCAGTGATAAGGTTTTCTCTCATCACTACAGTGACTCTCTTTCAATGTCCAGGGTTTCCTCTACATGTAACTGATCATATACACACAGTATATATATATATATATATATATATATACACTGCTCAAAAAAATAAAGGGAACACTCAAATAACACATCCTAGATCTGAATGAAAGAAATATTCTCATTGAATACTTTGTTCTGTACAAAGTTGAATGTGCTGACAACAAAATCACACGAAAATCATCAATGGAAATCAAATTTATTAACCAATGGAGGCCTGGATTTGGAACCACACACAAAGTTAAAATGAAATAACACTACACGCTGATCCAACTTTAATGTAATGTCCTTAAAACAAGTCAAAATGAGGCTCAGTATTGTGTGTGGCCTCCACGTGCCTGTATGACCTCCCTACAATGCCTGGGCATGCTCCTGATGAGGTGGCAGATGGTCTCCTGAGGGATCTCCTCCCAGACCTGGACTAAAGCATCCGCCAACTCCTGGACAGTCTGTGGTGCAACGTGACGTTGGTGGATGGAGCGAGACATGATGTCCCAGATGTGCTCAATCGGATTCAGGTCTGGGGAACGGGCTGGCCAGTCCATAGCTTCAATGCCTTCATCTTGCAGGAACTGCTGACACACTCCAGCCACATGAGGTCTAGCATTGTCCTGCATTAGGAGGAACCCAGGGCCAACCGCACCAGCATATGGTCTCACAAGGGGTCTGAGGATCTCATCTCGGTACCTAATGGCAGTCAGGCTACCTCTGGTGAGCACATGGAGGGCTGTGTGGCCCTCGAAAGAAATGCCACCCCACACCATTACTGACCCACTGCCAAACCGGTCATGCTGAAGGATGTTGCAGGCAGCAGACCGCTCTCCACGGCGTCTCCAGACTCTGTCACGTCTGTCACATGTGCTCAGTGTGAACCTGCTTTCATCTGTGAAGAGCACAAGGCGCCAGTGGCGAATTTGCCAATCCTGGTGTTCTCTGGCAAATGCCAAGCGTCCTGCACGGTGTTGGGCTGTGAGCACAACCCCCATCTGTGGACGTCAGGCCCTCATACCATCCTCATGGAGTCAGTTTCTAACCGTTTGTGCAGACACATGCACATTTGTGGCCTGCTGGAGGTCATTTTGCAGGGCTCTGGCAGTGCTCCTCCTGTTCCTTCTTGCACAAAGGCGGAGGTAGCGGTCCTGCTGCTGGGTTGTTGCCCTCCTACGGCTTCCTCCACGTCTCCTGGTGTACTGGCCTGTCTCCTGGTAGCGCCTCCAGCCTCTGGACACTACGCTGACAGACACAGCAAACCTTCTTGCCACAGCTCGCATTGATGTGCCATCCTGGATGAGCTGCACTACCTGAGCCACTTGTGTGGGTTGTGGAGTCCGTCTCATGCTACCACGAGTGTGAAAGCACCACCCACATTCAAAACTGACCAAAACATCAGCCAGACAGCATAGGTACTGAGAAGTGGTCTGTGGTCCCAACTGCAGAACCACTCCTTTATTGAGTGTGTCTTGCTAATTGCCAATAATTTCCACCTGTTGTCTATTCCATTTGCACAACAGCAGGTGAAATTGATTGTCAATCAGTGTTGCTTCCTAAGTGGACAGTTTGATTTCACAGAAGTTTGATTTACTTGGAGTTATATTGTGTTGTTTAAGTGTTCCCTTTATTTTTTTGAGCAGTGCAGAACTGTTGTGCTATATGTAGCACAACGGTTTTAAGAAAATCCTAGAGGAAACCCTAATTTCTCAGTTTCTGTTTTTACTCTAAAAGTTTGCTGACTGCTGTAATTTTATTTAGGAATATCAGTGTAAGGGAGGCTGGATATAAATGACTGAAACAATTTTCAGATATGTATTCGTTAAATATTTTGAAAACCTCATTTACTTTTGCTCCAAAGCCACAATTATATACTACTTTGTGTCCCAAGTAAACATGATGAGGTTTGTATTTGTAAGGTGACAAAATGTGAAAAAGTTGAAACCACTGTAACCTCAGAAGTGTCTGCTTTTAGTTATTCTCTCAGAAAGAATTACCTACCTTCTTCACTCTCATTGCTTTTGTGTTTTAAGTCACACTTGGTAAAGCAGGTCCGTGGATAAGTTGTTTGTCATTGTTGTAAAGTGCAGCGTCTGAACATTGTTCCAGGTGTAAGAGAATTTTTTCTTACCTGTTATAAATGCACTCTTCGCCAAGCATCTTTCAAAGCACAGTATGCTCCACCTGAACTATTATTTTTAAGGGTTTGCAATTACAGAAACAGCAATCCCTTTATCTGAGGAGGACTCCTCAGTGTAACATTCGATTTGCTGAATAAATAATGTTATTTTTAGCAATTGCAGCGCTGCAAAAGAAAAAAAGAAAAAAAAAAGAATTATTTTTTCATGACTCAATCTGTAAGATAAAATGAAACAGGTGGGAAATTGATTTGGACTGCAAGCTGCTAGATGCCCATCACTTGCTCTGGATTACGTGGCAGAGTGGGCCCGGGGACTAGTTTCACTCATATTACATTCAATGTTGTTTCCGTTGAGGTCACAGGGCCAACTAAGCCATTAATATTACACAATTGCACCAATGGCTCGGATGAATTATTGAGATTCTCTTATTGGTCTTTAATATTATATGCAATTCATCTGCAAGAGCTGCTGTGGTTTTAAGATGAAAGCAGCGAGCATCTCCTGTTTCGGATGTTTAAGGTGGACAAACCAGAGCCTGCTGGTGGAACTGCAGCTGCCTCTTAGCGCCACGTCACACTTGATATAAGTATATCATTAGAAAAGAAATTGCCAAGAAGGCTCTTTCTCCATCACTGTCTTCGTTTGAAGGGCATTTAGCTGTCCAAAGGCAAACGCCTCACACGCGCCCGGCACGCACACAAACACACACTCAAAATTGTGGCGCCCGGAGCCTCTCGGAGAGCGGCTGGCGGTGCAGCAGACAGGAGAGGAAAAGAGTGAGAAATAAGAGAGACTGCGAGAAAAGCCTTCGTCTCACAGCAGACCTCACACTGGGTTCTGTCACTACAGATCAAAATCCCCTCAAAGCCATAGATCACTTCCACTAAAGTTCACATGTTTCACACTTAGGAACTGTTTACCAGACTCAAAGAGTCTATCTGCACAGCACACACTCACAGAAACACACACACACACATCTACTAATGCAGATAGATCTGAAGAAGAAAGATGGAAGGTTTTCAATCTAAAGCCAAAACGCACTTAAAAATTTATTATATATATATAAAAAAAAGAACAGTGGCTCAGTGCAAACAAATATTTACACCTCTATGGCGGAGCAGTGCTCAGCCCAGTACAAAGAAATGGTATGATGGCAGCTCTACCTACAAGTGAGCTGACTGGTGTGACAACCAGATGAGTGTCTGCCCCTTTTTCTCGCTGAATACCTGTCAGTGCCTGCCGACTGCTAACGCACGCCCACGTAAACAGTTGGTGACAGTCTGCCTCCGAAAAAAGTTACTTTCTTGCATTGTTGAGCCGTTACGGCCCATAGAAGAGGCCCTAAATGGATCTAGGAACAAAAAGACAATAGGCTATTCATTTTGTTTTATGAATTAAAATAATTAGAGGAATATGCCAATGCATTACATATCATGGTAAAATTAGCTTGATTGAGGGGAGTGGTTCCCAAACTTTGCAACTTCTTGCCCAAAAGATATAAAGACATGTTGAGCATACAAGCACTTTTAGTGAGTTGGTTAAAAAGTGGTGCAATTATGACACAATCAGCAATCAATATGTTAGCCACCATGTTGCTTTTATTTTAATTTTTTTATTTTAATTATTTTTATTTAAGTCCTGTTTTTGTTTTTATGTGTTACAACATTTCTAAAATGTATACATTTCATCATCATAATCATTTCTGGGATCCAGTTAAATTTCTGAAGAGGACCTAAAAACCCCAGGCTTGGATATTCGCAACCCCAAGTGGGGTCCTAGCCCCAACTTTAAGAACCATCAGTACAGGATATATGTGAAAGATCTGAGTGGTGCTGTCATTTTTGAGAATAATCTAAATAGACAGTGTGGATTCAGTTCTGATTGGAGGCTTAGGCTGTTTAATTCACATTTTATTCCCATGCAAGTCGACCCCAGTGACCAAATTGTTTGCTCCAATGCACGACTATGCTCGACACTAACCTGCTTATTTTTCAGTTGAAAAAAGAGACTTCATAATGTCTTTATCAACAGGACTTCTTTATATTACATAAAGGAAACGTCCCAAAACAAGAAAGTGTCTCTATGAAACTATAGCTGGCTGTCAGGAGCCAATGAAAAGTGAGACGCACCACAAGCAAGAAGAAAAAGGAACTAATGTAGTCAGAGACAAAAGAACCAACAAAAAAAACTGTTGTGAGGAGAAGCTGCGATACACAAAGAAAATGCAACAGTGCCTGTGTCCATCTGTGTTCAGTTGGAGAGTTTGCAGCCTGCTCTGGATGGGACACCATGCAAGTAAAACCCAGAAAAGAAAAGTTCAGTGTTAAACAGACTGGTGACAGTTAAGACACTTATTTGATCTGCATTGGGTTTGCATGAAATGCAAGTTGATCGGGGTAGTAAGCCTAACTAACTGCACCACTGTCAACTGTCCCTTGACATCAATTGTTTAAACCAGGCTTAAAACAACACTGGTGAGACTAAAAGGCACCACGCCATAACTGCAGTGTGGTGCAGGGAGGAAGCCTGTCTTTGGAAAGTCCTCTGCATGAGAGAGAAATGTCCCCCTCATCTCAGATAAGGAGCTGATGAGATGGAATGATAAAGTCAGTGCTTCTCCTGGGTCTTATCTGATGCTGTTATCTGACTGCACAGCACCCACCATCTCGCCATCTTTACACCCTTTAAGCACCTCTCTGAAACACTCACACCAGCATCATCACATACACAGACACGCACTCTCACGGGTGGCGTCTAACGCTCAAACATTCTAAACACCGTACCAGCTTATTGATTACTTTGACACGCTCCCATTGTTGAACAGATGGTACAACTAATATCATGTGAAATGGAACTGTTCTGTGTTATCTCATGGGGAAAGGACATAAAATGACTGTTTTCTCACTTCTTTTTGGAGAAAACAGCACCAAAGAAGAAGCTATGAACTTACCTCTATGTCTGTTAGTAGTCTTATCAAACATAAGCATGGCGTCGTCAACCTGGAAGACACAAGAGCAGCGTTGGCATTAGCTTAATCTTTGCACCGAGTGCCTCACATCACCTCCTCCCCATTCAATCTCATCTCATCTACTCGCTGTAATTACTCTTAGAATATATATCCTTGCTGCTTCACACTTATTTCTTTCTAAGCACCTCTCTCCCACGCAATCATTCGGTGATCACAGGATTATCGTCAGGTTACCGCTCCCCCTCCTTCATTTGTGCACTGTAATTTTAGATATTACAGGAAATTATGCAATCTCTGCGGTGTTACTCTTTGTCTGGATTAGAGTGGCGACAGGGGAGAAAATTAACAATAATGGCCAGCAGTAAAAAAAAAAAAAATGGAAACAGTGTTGACATTATGCTTCTTTTTTTATTATTATTATTTTGACAAACACCAACGTCCAGTCTTGGAGAGAAGAGTGACAGATAGACACATTACACTAAGCGGGAGAGAGACAAATGGGACCCTTCCTCATCTCCCGGCCGCAGCAGAAGCAGCATCCACAATAATATCATCCTTCATCATGTCCAATAAAGCCACACACAGACAGACAGCGTTTCTTCTTCAGACATCCCTGACAAACTCATCTTTCTATAACTCTGATGAAAAGCTTAAAAAACCGACTGAGGCATGCTCATTTAGTCTGTGATTCTGTCTTGGAGAGAAAAGGAGAGCGGAGAGCATCAGCGGGTAGAAACAAAGAGGGAACGCCGTGCGCTTCTCACTCCCTGGTTATGGTCTCTAGGTGAGCGTAACAGTGCACAGAAGAGGCTTAATGCTGTGCACAAGCGTGCACGCATCTGTGTTTTTCACGGGAGGGCTGAAAAGCTTCGGGAGGAGATGGAAACAGACAAGAATAGGGGTCTCGCTCAAGCCGAACTGTCTGATTGGATAAAGAGAAGTGCCTGGCAGCCAGGCAGACTAGCGCTGGCACACTATTCATGCCACCCTCTTGCCACACATTTGGCACACAAGACGTTGGCACAGCTTGTGGGCCCCGGTTACTTGCTGCACGGCTCACAGGCCACATGCGGCTCCAAGGCACTTCATTTGCACCTCCCTAAAATATTTCCAATTTGGCGGAAAAAAATAGAGGGCAACGCACGGGGACCTTCAATAACCTATATACACAGTTCACCTAATTGTAAGTCGCTCATTATTCTTGTTAGGAAAGGGAGAATAGAAATAAGCAATTTGTAGATTTGCTCGCCAAATCTGGTCTCCAGGTGTGTTTTGAGGGTTTTTTTTGTGTGTGTGTTGTTGAATTTGACATACAAATAATACCACTGGCTTACAGGAACCACCAGGAACAGAGTAAAAAAAGGACGATTTCTGGCGATCATTTATCTTTGCTCAAACAACTAATACAGAAAAAATACTACCGTTTATGATGTTATTCTAACCCAGGATGATTGGACTATATCAAGGGTCAGCAATTAGTGCAACATGAGCAACTTCAATAATGTTAGTGAGCCAAATTTATATGTGCATACACACAGTTACATCCAATAATCTAGAATAAATGTCCAGATGAGTCTCATTTGTCTGATTAAAAGTGCCTTTTGAAAATAACCTATAACCTATAAGTGGGTATTAAACATACTTTTTACTAATCTTGCATTATTGGCTAAACAGCCTGAGAGGAAGATGAGACAGATCTCCCCAAAAGAAAGTGGGCCCTGTATATCGGGTACAAAGTATGGTAGGGGGAGAATCCTCTTTGGTTTCTAGATGAAATGCTTAGTTATGCTTGCATTATCAGGACAAAAAGTAAAGACAAGCAGAACATGCAAGGGATTCACAATAAAGATCTAGACACTGGTGTATAAATTCAGCCGAGCTGTAGAAGAATCCTCTACAATCGCTAACTAAGTTATTTTTTGCCCTGAATTGTTTGTTTTGCTGGAAAAGCAGCAGAAGCACACAACAATGTGGTGAAAACAATAAAGTTTCAGTGTATGAAAAATGTTCTTTAAGATGACTATGTGGTTAGATATCATTATAGTGGTGTACAAATAAAAAACTGCCAAAGCAATATCGCCCACAGTTACAGTTTTTATAAACAAGCATTTATATTGTCACACGTTGTGACCTCTGTCTAATACCAGGCAATCAAATGGAAATCACATTAAAGTGAGAGGGAGTGGGATAAGTGAAATTTGTAGTACTAAGGGTTATGATTTTATTGGCGGAGTCTGAAGAACAGAGAACCCTTCTGTTTGTTTATCTTCAATAACTCCATTGTTCTGTTCGGTACCACTTGATCACACACCGTTGTCCAATTAAAAGGTCAGAGAACTTTTGTTCAAGCCACTGTTTTTTTTTTCCTCTCTTCTCTCTCTCTGGATTTCTGCTCATAAAACCAGAAACGGTTTCTTATGTCTCCTATATTTGACAGCGTGAAAGCTGCACTGCAGAACTAAGATGGAATGGCATGTTTACCAACTATGGTAAACGTTTCATTTGACAAGCGTGGCCGATGGTTTGTGATCACTTACATGGGAAGATGGAAATTTATAGCATTTGACTTCTGTCACCTAATGCTAGTAATGCTGGAACAGCCAGAAGAGATGATACTTTATGCATCAGTAAACATGCAGGCGAAATGCCAAGAAAAGCATCTCAGTTTTCCTTAAGACATGAAGAAATAGAAGGGTCTTTATAAAACACTACTGTTGTCAATTAAAATCAACAATCCAATCCTACTGTTGCCTTCATATCCACTTTGCACTTCTTGAACTTAGTTTGGTGTGTAACTTTAATAAAAATTGAAGAGCTGAACACGATTGATCATGTTTTTAAATCTGGGAATTGTGACCTCAACAGGAAAGGGTATTGAGGTCAAATCTGACACCCTAACATTTTCAATCCATTCCAAACATTTCTGGGAGATTCCAGGATACAGACGAGTATACCTATCTCAGAATGGACTTTTGAATCTGTTGTATTTTAGTTGCCACTGACATCAAATTTCACCCCAATACATGGCATTAAATTGGGGTTTCAACATTAATCTTCAAAATATCTATGGCTGACATTGCTTAAAATCAGTGTCAGGACTACATGAATTAGCTGCCATGGATTTTAGACAGAGCAAGCTGCATTTTCTCATTCTGTCTATATGAAAAAAAAAATCTTCACACCCCAGTTAAAATATCAGGTTTTGGTGATCTAACAAAAATAGATAGATTTAAATAAATTGTTTGAAAAGTTTCTTCACACATCTATTATGTATTATGTAAAGATAGATGTATCATTGCACAAGCCCTTCCCTCCCCCACTCTGCTCCACCAGACTAGTGGCAGCAGTAATTAGCAAACTCCTGCTGAGCTAATCATACAAACTACTTCTCAGTCCAATGCTACTAAGATCCCATTTACAACTAAGAATGGTTGTAAATGGGATAATGATGGAGCACTGTTGTGATGATGTGCTGACTTCTTAAAAAAGTCAGGCCAAATTCAAAGCTGCCATTCTTTTTGATTTATTCCATTTGATTAATATAAAAATTCTGGTTTGAATGGCAGTGAAGTAACCCCAGAGCATGATGCAGCTACCACCATATGTACACCCCACCATGGTACATATTTATAGCATTGTAAATTGTTTTGTACCTCTTGTGACCTCTATGCAAGCTTTGGCTTTACCTAAAGAAAGCCAAGTAGCAAACAACAATAAAATCCCCCTAAAAAGCTATGCTTTATTATTGCGTTGTCTGATTCTCTACAACTAATGGCAAGTAAGTGTTCAGGATATATTTTACACTCTGACATTAAATGATGCATCTTTGTCTAATTTTTTGATGATAAAAACTTGATTTTGACATAGGTGTGTAGGCTTTCTAACCCATGTATAAATGTGCTGAATTCATTACACATCAGATAAATTTAACAGAACCTGAATAATTATCAATAGTAATACAGTAATTTCATTGTTTCTTACATGTCTTGATTTGTCAGTGCTTTACATATGTTGCCTTTATAGGGTTGGTTGATGGCCTATTTGGAATTTTTACGACATAATGGAAGTTTGAGTCTGAATTTTTCTACATAACGGCAAAAACAAGCCCCAGCAAGATGACTGTGCATGGCATTTATATTATGAGGTCAACGGAGTCTTTCTGCTGCTATTAAAGTTAACAGATGAGATTCTTATTAAAGTAGCCTGCAGTATCATCCACCATCACCCACTTTGAGCCTTTCAACATGACACTCAAATATCCACACTCTAATATTGTTACTACTGCTCCTACTGTACAGCCTTTTATAGGCTGAGAGCAAGATGAGAGTTACTCTGTAAAATGAGCTCCGTGAAAGGAAGTGTATTATATAAATGTGAGCTGTGTTGTGACATTACTAGAGAAGGACCATCCTGTCAGTGAGACCTGTCCAACAAAGAAAAGATTCACAGTGAAGCACTGATGAGCACTTTAACAAAGAAGGTGCACATCATGTGAGGGTCACACTCCAGCAGGTCATACAACACAGTCCACCCCCCACCTCTCTCTCCCTCTCTTTCGGTCAGTCTGCCAGTCTCTCTCCCTCTCGATGCCACTTGCAGAGTCTATAGAACTATCTCCTGTGCTCCAGGGCTTTTCAATGTAGTTATTCAAGCAGAACACAACTGTGTGCCTCCATCTGATAGAAGGTTAAGGACCTCTTCACTGCTCACAAAAAAGCCCGCCACACAGAGGTGAGGCCGGGCTCACCTCAGGGAAGAAATCTTTCTCTGTCCTCCTCCTCCTTCTTTTTTCACTCTTCCTTTTCTCCTGGTGTGGTGAAAAGAAAGGTTCAAAGGATAATGGCTGCCTTATCACTATGTAAAAGGGGAATGGGAACTCCAGCGAAGTGCCTGGCCTTTTGTGGCAATGAAGAAAAGAGCAAAAGTCTATTTCGCTGTGGTATATGCACTGGAACAGTCCATGACCACTAAAAAGGAGACGGCAGCTCAAAGACAGTGAGCAGGCGAAAGGCCGAGCAGCTCTTTAACTAAACCTGCAGTCAAACATATCTGAACCACATGACCTCGTCTCAAAAAGGGGCCGGAGAGGCTAAGTTGAGAAGAGTCTCTGTGCTCGCAATATGGCTTTTATTCACAATTCAGGTGGTGAAAGATGAGGCCTTTCCTGGAACTTTTTCTAGTTCCAGGGAAGGCTCTCTTTACTCTCCTTTTATTTAATCAAAATTATAAAATATGTCAACGATTGCACAACACCTTTAATTAGAGCTTACTCCTCCAAGTTTTCAATACAAGCTTGAAGTAGAACTGAACCACGCCAATTTGTGGTTGCAGATTTTTCAGTGGCAGATTACTCCAAATTGTTAACCCTATCATTTGCAGGATTTGGCTTAGAGCACACCAACAATATTCAATAGGAAATCCAGCAGAAATACCTAGGTGTAATGCTTCTTAACAAACCACTGGCTGGCATTTGCAAAGCAGCCAATCAAGGTGCGCTATTTTCTTTGGCTCTACTGTATGTCCAAGAGAGGACATAAGGAAGTTTGCAGATGTTGTCTGGTGCGGTAGTGCTAAGATGGTTTTCACTGTGTGTATTAATGTGTATTATGGTTTATTTGGTGTTTGAACTATTTAGCTATTCCTTTAAGTTAAGTCAAAAAAACCCATTTGTTTAGAATTGCCTTTGATTAAGTGGCTTGGAACTTTTTACTATTTTATTTTTCCAGTGTAATGTAGTGTTTCTTTTTTGTTGGTTCACTGCATTATGTTTTTATTATGTAAAACACTTTGAACTGCCTTGTTGCAAAATGTGCTATACAAATAAAATTGACTTAGTTCAGGCAGTTTCAAACATTTTTAGAGGGGGTCCTCTCAAGTATTTGCAGAATTCAACTATTTCTGACAGCTATTGTCCTTAATCCCTGTGAATAGCGGAACACTGTTTAACATTTTATTGTTCTGCAAGTCTCATCTAACTTTGTTAGACATTGACATTACTTTTCATTTAAGATTTCAGGATTTTTTATTTCTATTAGTGCTTTATGTCAGGTCTATTTATAAAGAGTAAGTGTGACTGATCTAGCATTCTAATCCTAAATTTCATATTTTCATTAGTTGTAAGTGGAGAATTATCATAATCACCAGAAATATCAGTCTGCATGTACTTAATCTATATATGTGTTTTACTTAGTATAGTGAGTTACTGCAATAAAATAACTTTCTAATAATATTAAAATTGATTCAATGTTTCTGTATATTTGTTGTTTTCAATCCCATCAGAGTTAGGACCTAAAATAAACCTATCAACCTGTTTTTATCTCCCACCAGACCAACCGTTAAACAGTTAAAAAATGTGAAAATGTCCCAATCCCAATGTTGAAGACAGGCAGCAAATAGCACCACTTTAGGTTCACCAAGTCTCCATGTTTATTAGATGCTACCTACATACCAACTGTTTTTTGGGGAGCAAAGGATAGCGCTTTCTGTTTGCTTAATGCTAAGTGGGACTTTAACTGGAACCATGTGAAACAAACCCAGACACCATTGAGTTCTACATTAAACAAAGCGGAAATCATATGAAAGCCCCACCTCATGTTCACTGTTAAGTATGTCAGGATTTTGTAATGTGAGGAAATGGGAACCTTGAAGTGCTCATGGCGTCATGGACTCCTTGAAATACAACAGAATTTTAAATCAAAACAGGGTGGACTCTGCTGGAGAATTGAAAATGGCTCCAAATATGCGGTCGAATCAACACAGACATGATTCCCCAGATACCAACATCAACTCTCCACAGTGGTGCCACTCTAGGGAGTCTGTGCAATGTGGAAAGGCAAATATCCCTCTGACTATATGCCCCACTGCCGTGTAATGTTACAGAAGAACACCAACTGCTTCTTCTGTTGACAAAAGGAGGTTGTATGAGCTATTAATTGAAGGGATGTAAGTATTTTGCTCCACATTATTATGTGTTAAAATATATTTATTGGTATAAGGTTGCTTCTTTTATCATCTGAATATGTACTCAAATAAAATAAAAAAATTGGGATATTTTCCAAATATTTTTCCACATATTTCTGTATGAGATTATGCTACTAGAATAAACAATGGATTTATTTTATAAGTGCTTGACTATAATGTAAAGCTCTTTGGTTAACCTAATGGTTATTATAAAGGATAATACAAACAAATTTAATATTTACGACTTAATTCTATCTAGATAGCCATTGGTTTTATTCCCTAAGACCTTACGTTGATAACAAGAGACAAAAAAAAAAATAAACAAACTTTTCATTAGCCTATTAAAGTACAACTGGTATCCAATAAAGCCTTTACTTATTGTACGTGTTTGCTAAATAAATTCAGATTTTTTTTATTATGAATAAACAAAAATAAATAAATAAATAAATAAAAAAACAGACAGTAGATAAGCCTTTTTTCCAGCAGTACATCACTGTCTATGGGTTTGATGCTTGCAATCGGTTTGAGCACTTTTGTCATGTCTGCACTCAGTACCACTCATGCGTTATGGTAAGGATATATATATTTTTTTTGGTTTTCGAGAAAGAAAAGGTTATGTTCCACATTAAACATAACTCTCCTGGCGTTTGCTGTACTCAACAAAATTGCCCGTCCATGTAGGCTCACGCTTTAAGAACAGAGTCCCTTTTGCCACCTTGTGTAATTGCACAGGCTTAAAAGGAACAAAATTTTGCCCTCTGCGCCTTGTTAAACCACCACTTGTAAAAGCACTCAAGCGTGGATGTAGCACACTGCAGCTGAACATTTCTCAGACAATGATATAGATTTCCGCTACACAAGAACAATTGAAAGGGTTGTCACAAATTTGTCCATTGTCACTGGGTCGCTATCATTTCACTGTTAATTGCCATCATTGTAATAGAATATTAGATGCTGCGCAGCAACGGGAGTGTTGATGAAGGGGCTCACTTTTCCCCTTGACCGTGACCCCAGCGAGTCATAGTTGTGATAATAAAGTGATACTTCGGTGATCCCTGTTGAATTATCTCTCCAACCCTTTGTGTCCCCTCTGCTGCGAGGCAGTGGAGCAGATTTTGCTTTCTCTAGAGATGGTCACAACTCAGCCCTCTTGCTCAAAGACTCTCAAGGAAAATGGATCTTGCCTACAAGGGGGCTTAAACAAGGGTCCTCCAGTTAAACAGTGGCCTTTCCCCCTAAACATGTAGTTTTCTTGCTGAAGACCACATTTCCTGTGTGTACTCTGTCTTGAAACCTCTTGCACAAGGCATGGGTTAGTTCACTGTACAACAGAAAATGGGATTTAAAAAGTTAAAAGTTTTAACTCATTCTCCATTTTGCTGTTCTTTAGACCTTCTAATGAGATGCCAGAAAAATAAAAAAAAACAAACAAGATTTTTCCAGCTATGCGCCTATGCACTTGTTGCTGTGCAATGCTGGCCAGCTACCGGAAAGATGGCTACTGTGTTTCTCTTGGCTTACAAGAAAAATATAGAAATATAGGTGCAGAAACAAAGTGTGTCACCAGTCAGTTGATCATTTTTTTCTCTCTTTTTATTTTGTTCTTCATTAGCAAAAGCATGCAAAACAAAACAAAACAAAACAAAAACAGCAAGCAGAAAAAAAGAGACTGGATATAAACTCCTATATATTTTCATTAGAGTTCATTGCATCTCGTTTCCCGTCCATTTCACCCAGTTTTCCTGATGGTTTCATGTGAAATATTTTAGTCACAACTGTTAACCATATCTGTAATAACTAAGGTTATTACAGAATGTACACCCGATTTCACAAGTAATATCTATAAGTATATATATAATTTTTTTGAAGCGTCACTTATGGTTATTATCCAATTTTAGCAACATATTTATTGTTTCATTGAAATAATTTCTTCATAGCAAACATGGTACATACAATCTTGTTGTACTAGATAAAGAATAAAATAGCATAAAGGATTTGTATTAATCAAAATAAGTATTTATAAACTACTACATTTATTACCATTAATTTACAATTTAGATTAAGTGTATGCATCAAATGTATAAAATATATTCACTGCAATAGGAATTAGTGAAAATGTTTTAATTTTGAATAAAAATAAGATAAAGTACATTTTATTTTATCCTTCTTGTCATAAAATGAGTTTTGTTTTCTTCTTAAGGTTAACATATGGTGAAAGTCTTATAAACCCCCATGCCTATTTAGCACTGCGAATTTTGCCATGAGATGTTTATATCTCTTCATAGGTCTATGCACAAACAAAGAAAAATGCGTAGCATAAAGTCTCCACATAAACAGGGGCTTAACAAGAAAATGGCAGCATCACTCTAAGGTCACTGTCTGTGTCTCAGGCCTTTGTTCCTCTGGTATCAGATATGATCTATATCAGTGTCTTCCCAAATTGCAGGAGAGCTCCTCTGTTAGCCTTCAGCTGTGAGCCGAATGTAAATGTGCGTTTGACACCTATCTAAATCGCTGTCATAATTCATTTCCAGAGATCCTAAATCTCCCCCTGTCACCTGGCACCTCTGCTGTTTTCCTGTCTAAAAACAGAGCACATTAGCCTTTATTGATGTGTTTGTCCTTTGATACATAATTCATCACTCAACTTTTTTTTTCCTTTTAGGGAGGGTAATTATCCTGCCCCTTTTGGAGGCTGCTCAAACACATAGAAACAGACAAGGAAGTTTTGCATGGTGTCTGGTTAGTCTCTGTCAAAAGAATCAAATGCATCTCTTATAGCGCTGAAACATGATAGTTTATAACATTATGTTTTAACAGCAATTCAAGGTTACAATCTGGCAAAATTGTATTGATCGACTTTAACCAGTGCCGAGCAGAGAACATTTTTTTGTTGTTGCTTCAAAACCAACAATTCCAACTTTTTTCCAGTTTGCAATCACACCAAAGCAACAGGATCTTGGATTAACTTTGCTTTAAATCTTGTAAAAATCAGATAAGATTTAAATACATGCATAACAGAAGGCAACCTCAAAATCCCTCTAGACAGAAGGCCGCAGCAATCTTTGCTCTTATTGGTAAAGGCTATTATATTTCATAGCTGGAATCAAACAAAGTTTAGATAAGTCAGTGTGTATATGTTGTAATCTTTACAAAGGCAACTGGAATTGGCAGATCAGACTTCAATAAAACCCATTAGCTTTGAAAGCCTGATAGTTAAATCCCTACTTTTCACTTCAAAAGTTTGACCATAACCACATTCACAATGACATTCATATTCTTACTGTATAAAAGTTACCTTTAAACAATTAACTACCCAATAACTTCCAGTCTAGTTAAATATCCACATTATTATCAGTAACAACTGTGAAGTTATTGTACATAATTTAATAAGTAATAAAAGCATTTCAATTTACCTAAGGTGCTCTGAATTAACTTTTTGTCATGTTGTTATACACGACAAAAAGTGTGTATAACACACTTTTATTAAGTGGTTTAACAATAAAATCAACAAATCGGAATCTGAAGATCCAACATAATGTGAGTATTCCTTTCTGATGGTTGTTATTTTTGCAATTATGTTTCAGTTTGGAATGGACAGACTAAAGAATTAAGACAATTATTAAGCAATTGATGCAACATGAATGGCCTAAAGTGTGATTTGCTTTGACCAAGGAGATAACCAACTGACCAACAAACTTTTTGCCACTGAACATACCGTCTGAAAATGTAACAATTTGCATTGATATTCAACATCCTTCAGTGTTGAAGTTATAGCAGAGGGAAGATTTAGAGTCAGCTATTTTAACAAATATAGTATAAAAATATACTATTTATTACAGTATAATAAATAGTTTATGGGTCATTCAAGCAGTAACAGAGTGAGAGAGAGGAGATAAAAATAAGACTAAATGTATTAGAGACAAGTTTTAGCATCCTGAGATGCCATGCAACATGCCAGATTTGGATATAGTGGTAAATTTCATAAACTCCAGAGTTGAAGTGAGGATATATACTTTAGAGAGATAATTTTCAAACTAAGTTTTCTCAGCAACTTTTCACTCATGCATTGGAGTGTCCCTGCTTCTGCTCCATACATAACTATTTAATTAGCCCTCACAGCAAGAAAGCTATATACTTTTTTGTTCCTAATGTAATACTAATTAAAGGAAAATCATAAACAGCTAAAGTCAAAAACTCAAAGCTGTAGAATAAAAGAAAAATAAAAACAAGATCTCAAATATGATACAATTCTGATCGCTGCATCTCTAATCCTGAAACAAGAAATTATTTCACTATACCTGATGTAGTGAACAGCCTTTACTTCCTTGAATAGTCATGACAGATGATTGTGTATGGAACCACCTCGCATCAGTTGACAAATTCAAGATTTATTAAACTCATAGGGAGCAAGCAGCATCATTTTCATGCTTTGATTACCATAGATATTAGTTCAGGGAAAATCTGCTTAAAAGATGCTTTTATTAAGTGGTTTAACAATCAAATCAACAAAACTGAAACTGAAGATCCAACATGATGTGAGTATTCATTTCTGATGGTTGTTATTTTTGCAATTATTTTTTATTTTGGAATGGACAGTCTGAAGCTAATTCAACTATTTCTCAGCTGTAACTCCCCACTCATTCTGTTGTATTCAATTATTAATGATCTACACCATTGGTAGAATGTCAACACTTATTCTAGTAACTTCCCTTCATGTTGACATTAACAAAATAGCTTGAGAGAAACAGCTCAGGAAGACTATTCCTCAAATCTGTCAGGGTTACATATTTATGAGGTCCCCTGCTCAGCATCCAAGGAGGTCGCTATGGTGATACAAACTGATGTATATTCTAACAAAGAACTTTGCGTATCAGAGGCTGCCTTGGAGCGCCGCTGAAATGGTTGGTGCAGATTTCACCGCCGTGCCTGTGCAGCTTTCAGATCGGCAAATACACAATTAAAAAGACAGTCATGCTGAGGCCACTCTAATCAATGCAGCGTTTCATGGGGATGTAATAAAAGAGTGATGGAGTGATGCCTTCAGGAGGCTGCTGTATTGTTAGGGCACACTGTAACACTGTTGTGCCACAAAAATGGTTTTATTAGCGTGACTCTGCACAAGTCTGCTCCTTTTAAAACAAAGCTGTTAAAAATGAGTCATATCCAGATGCGACTTTCTTATAACTGGAAAATATTTTTGGCAATGAGAGTTTTATGGGTGCATCATGCAAATGTAATATTCGTCACCCACAGCTTTCTGTTTATCTACTATTTTCTCACTTTGAGCTGAGATTACATTTAGGACAGATTTTATCTGGTCTTCTCCACACCAGCCATCTGCGTTTGAGAACATATTGCATGATTTGGATAAAAGCCAGTGTGCTTAGTAATGCACAGAAAGAGCATTCAAAAATATAAATTAATACTAATGTTTCAGTCATTCATTAAATAGAAAAGCCCAGAAAAGACATTCTTCAGCTGTCTAAGACAAATACCCCCAGCTGAGAGAATAATTCCAGACTTAAGTCAAACAGGAAATTGTTTATATGGCTGTGTCTTTCTTTCTTTCTTTCTTCCCGTGTGAATCCAACTCCAGTCTGCTTTGAGGTCTGCCCGTATCATGGCCTAACAGAGGCATGTCCACACAGTTGAGCTCTGCCTGTTTGAGGAAGTGGGACTTGGCCTCATCCATCAATCCGCCTGTCTTCCATTGCCAAGCTGCAGGGAACTACCCATTATGGAGTCATTTTATTAATAGGGCCCCTTTTCCTCTCCGCCACACTCTTGGAGAGTGCCTCCTCATTCTGTCAGAATGGAGTATGCCTGCGAGCCACCTCCATGAAACTGCTGCAACAGGACCCTCCCTCGCTCTCCCATGTGAAAGCTCAAGCTGGGAAATATTGTGCTTTCAAGCTAAAATAGTATTTGGAGAGGTGAGCGATCCCTTAGCCCTAGAGCAAACAGTTTAACATTGAGGACTTATTTAAAATGATGTCCTACCTCCAGGAAAGCCAATCAGATTTCTTTCATTGTAGGCTTGCACAAACATGCACACCCTCACACGCCTACACACACACAGAGACGTGCGACAGGCATTTTACATCACGCACCTCGTTTTCTCTCTCCCCCTTGTTAATGTAAATATAGCTTCGGGCAACGTTGACTGCAGGGCAGACAAAGGTCAGAGCATACGATAAAATGTTTGGGGAGAGCGAGAGAAAACAGTGCAAAAGGTGAGAGACATGACTGGGAAAAGCTTTGTTTAAACGGGTTAAATGTAGGTGAAGACGCAGAATATGAATAGATCTGTTGATGCTGTTCTCAGTGAATATAATCAGATAAAACCCAAGCATTTTCGAGTATAAAACAGTCCAATTACGCGTTCTGCACGCTGCCTTCGTGTAAGGCGAACCCGGGGTTTGGATTCCGTCCAGCTTTCTACACCTGTCAGAATCAACATGTAGAAAGTATCGGCTGACTCAGTGATATTCCCACACAATTCAGACAGAAGCTGAAATGTTTCCAGCACCTCAGCGGCTAACACGCCTGTCTATCTCAGTTTTTTTCTTTTTGTTTTCATTTCACTGTCAGTTCTAAGCTCAGCAAAATGGAAACAGTACCTGAAAAAGCATACAGTGCCCTGCTAAAGTATTTATATTATTTTTTTTCTTCTTTACAGTGCAAACACAAACCTTTTATTGGGATTTTTGCAACAGGCCAACACAAAGCACTGCATAAATGTAAAAAGGAAAGAAAAGAAAACATACTTTTAAAATCTTTTTCACAAAAAATAATTTGATAATTCATCCTCCTCGGTGCAAATCTTGACAAAACTGTTTTTTTTGTCACAAATGTAACTGCAAGACGTTTAGAATACAGACATATTGAATAATTTAGAATATTACAGAAAAGTTCATCTTCAGTAACTCGTTTCACAACCTGATATTTCCAATCCTTTGTTTGATGATTTTCCACTTAGAGATTAAAACATTACATCAGGCCAATTAAAAAAAACTTTTAATACAGAAATGTGGGCTTAATGAAAAATATGTGTAATACCTGCTTGAAGGTTGTTTTTCTCTCAACAAACAAGTTTATAGTACTTTTAATATGATAAACAAGCTTCAATAAAAATGTAAGGTATTGACTATGGCTAGAAAAATGGTAGCTACCACTATTATTTTTTATAGTCAGGTAACACATAGCATGTTTAGAAAGAGATCATTTTATTTTACCCATTTTTTTCATTTACAATATAGCTCAAGTTTAGTCAGCTTGAATGTAGAGTGTGTTAAAATGTGTTCATCTAAATCTCATCATACCTTTGCATGTTAAAGGTTATTGTGTGGCTGAAAGGTCTGAAACGTTTGTAACCTGTGTGATATTTAGCTTCATCTATGCTACCAGCAAATCTTATCAGCTTTTTTGTCTCTCCTGAAGAAAAGCATCCCCACAGCATGATGCTACCACTACCATTTTTTACAGTCAGGTAACACATAGCACGTCGAACACAAAAATTTGGTTTTGGTCTCAGCTGACCAGAGCCTTGTCTTCCACATGTGTACTGTGTATATTTCATGGCTTGTGGTAAATTTAAAATAAAGATTTCTTTTGCCATTTTTCAGAAATGTCAACCAATATTTGTCATAATGTGAATCTGAAAATGTGGATTTAAAAATATGTTTTACTAGTAGTAGTAGTAAAAGAAAAAAAATGTGATGATGTTTTAAAATGCCCATTAGTATGGTGGTAATTTGAAGCCTTGGGATTTAGATTGTAAAAGGTTGGATAAGCACTGGTCTTTCACATCAGTACACAAACGTTTGGGGCTATAACAACAAAGTGTGAAAAAGGAGGGTGAATACTTTTGCTGGCATTATGAGATTAACACTGGAACACCCAATCTAACCCCCAATCCAATTTATGATTCTGACTACGTGGCAAAATAAGCAGACACGCAGTTGTAAAATACTTCTTCCAGTGAACTACTTTCTTTGGAGCAAAGCAGCCACAAGCCAGATATTAACCTAGACCAGCCTGAAAGAGACCGTGTAATTTTCTCTGATCGTGTCTTTGCTCTCAGCTCTCTTAGCTCAAATTTGTGGGCAAAGACTTGGCCTTGAATTTGAGAGGTGGAATTCAGTTCTCATTGTTGGCGATGAGTATATACTCAGGAATTCAAGAGGCTTCTAATACATCGCTGAATACTGCAGGTTAACTAAATGACTGAGTAATGCTTTATACAATAAACCTTTACTTACTCTTTTAATAATCATCTAGAAAATGAAATCCAGTAACTGGCTGCCCATATTCATGATTCAGAGAAAGCCCCCATTAATGGTCTGTTCAAATGTTCAGTGATCCGATCCCAAAACGTCCCTGTGGAGACAAGGTGTGCATCGCGTACTTTGATATCAATTGGCGAACAAGAGGGATCTAACAAACTGCTTGCCTGAGCTGAATAGCATTTATTTCTTTCACAATGGACACCATTCTAATACCTGCTGTGTTTTACTTAGATTAGGCTTAAGCTTTTTCTTTAAAGGCCATTTCAACGATTTGACATTTCTCCCAGGAATGGGAGAGAATGAGCCTCGATAAAAACTTTCGCCCTCCCCCCCTCAACTCCTTCTCATGCAAAACACTTTCATCTGTCATTTTGTGATAGTCCGTCTCTCTTTGTCAGCACAAATACGGGAGCCCCTATTTGAATATGGTTACACATCCCTCTATTTATTAAAGCTTGGATTAACATGACAGGAAGTTTTGTCTGGGGGCTCTTTAAGATGGCTCAGAGAGGCAATCTGGTGACAGTAATAGGATCCAGCTAATATACTTGACTGATGCTCCTTTCCCTGTGTTATAAAGCAGAACAATGGCGGTGGGGTACTGGGAGTGAATACATTGTGTTTTCGAAGTCGTGTGTGCGCGTGTGTGTATCTGTGTCCCCCGTGGGGTAGGAGGGGGTGGGGACGGTGCACTAATCAGGCAGAATACCATCACTTAGCAAATATAAGAGCTGAAGAAATAAAAATACTAAAAGGTCACGGAGCAATTCCATCAGGAAAACTACGCTACAATTAACTGAATAGACAAAGGCTCTGACATTAGTGAGAGCTATAATAATGTTCTACTCCAGAGTCTGTAAAGTTGGCAAAGATTTGTTAAAGGTTGGCTTTAAAAGAAACAAACAGATCACTAGGAGATTCTTGTTTATCTTTTTCAAGAAACGTCTTTCCTGTGTTATGTTTACGTTTGATGTTGAGTCTTGAGGGAATTTTTGGAGTTTTCATATGTTATTTTTGTCTTTTTTTTTAATCTGGCTGTAAAACTAACAAAACCACAGATCAATCGCTTATCCTTTTAGGCAAAACTGATAAACTAATTATCTTAATTTACTGAAGAAGTTCCAAATTACTAAACATCTTTAAACTCAGAGGTTTCACGAGATGTCATCATCTGGAGTAGCTTAGAACAGACATTCATGCATGTCAGTTTGTTTTGGTTTTCCTGATTAGTAAATCATATTATAAACAATGTTTATAAAAAATGTTCAAGAAAAAAAGTAGTATTTTACTTGATTCAAATTAAAAGAAAAAATACCAGAGCAGAACAGTACAACATATTTATGTACATGTATTTATTTCTATTGACAGTTATGGTACAAAGAATAAACACCTTAAGATCTTCAAGGGTGTTAACATAAACATAACATTCTTTTTTACCAGATTCAAAATTGTATAAGCCTTTTTAAGTGTAAAAAAAACACCATAATTTCCTGTATGTCATTATTTATTGTGAGCTTAATGATACTTTAACTTAATGGTTGTATAATCCTGAAATTATATTTTAACTACAGGTGAGGAAATGCAGTTCAGACGCATTAAAGAACTTTAGCGGCTAGTGGTTAGCTGAACATGCTCCTCTCGCAATGCTAGTCGACTCTATCTACAGAATGCTGCAACAAATCAGACTTTCAAACATAAATATGGTGACACTTAAGGCACCTTAAGTTTCAAAGGAATAGCTACTAATATGATAATGTAGACTTACTGCACTAGATGAAGTCTAGCAGTCAACGGTAACCAGTGTGACGCTTCATCTTCTTTGTTGACAAAGAAGATGAAGCGTCTTCTTTGTTGACAATTATTGGGCCATTTTAATATCGCAGAATCTTGCCTCAAGATTTAATCACTTCCTTCTAGTTTTATTCAGAAATGAAGGCAAAATGGAAAGGTTTGTGAACAACTAAAACCATTGGTGTGTAGAAAATAGTTACAACCATACAATTCAAAAGAGTAGTTATATGCTTATAGATATATGAAAATGCAAGGACGAATAGATGAACCTAAAAATCCAATGAGGACTAAAATATCCCAACTTTTTCTTTTTTCACATGTTCTATTCTCAGTTGTTGAGGATAGTTGTTTTCACAAAACCACAGGCTGGCAACAGGGTTGCCATTAACTGTTCCTTTCCAGATGAGTTTTTCTGCGGTTTGAGCTCTAGCTGCCAATATCAGCATACAAGAAGGTGCTTGCTCAAATGTATCCATATGTCACAGAGCTATGGATGGACACAGTTTGTGTACACGACTGTGTATGCGACTGTGCAAGATGGGTGAGCAGATCAAATCCACATCTGTTTGCGAAACAGAGGGGAATCTGTGCTTCTACTGCAAACCTCTCAATACTAATTAACGATCCAGTGATAGTTGCCAAATGCCAACTGTCATTAGCACCCAACAGCACATTATTGCACAGATGTAGATGTGCACATGCTCACACACAAACACTAGGTGGTCAACCTCGCTGGACCACCACAAGCCATCTGTGGTTAGGATACTTAAACACTGTGATCTGTTTTGTTCAAAGTACATAAGCATCAGCTGTTGAGGTAAAACTAAACTTGTAAGAGGCAAAATTGAAGAGCCTTAAACAACTTTGGGAGAGCTGACTGTAACTTATGCCTGTTAAACAGACAGCACTTATAACATATTCTTTAAGAAGCCATGACAACCTCAATTCTGGAGTTGATAGACCTTTGACTTCTCCACTGATGGCACCATTTTTGTGCTCTCGAGCACTGTGCTCGGTAACAGCATCTGACAGCTATCTTTGATTTTATGTAGCAGCGATTTCAGCTATGCCTGCCTCGGAAAGGATCTGCTACCGACTCTGCCTCTTGTGTGGTTTTCTCCCTCTCTGCCTGAATCTGTCACTCCGTGCACTAGTGACAGGGTCAGATAGAGAGAGCAAAGTGGGGAGAGTTGCTACACTGTGAGCAGATTAGGGTCTCTCCGTACGGGAGACCCCAGCATGACACCCATGACAGCGACGCAGACAGACGCCAGTTGGTTCGAATATTCCCGCCCACACTGGCTCCAGCAGAGAAGTCCAGAAGCCTCTCAAAGGCAAAAAGAAAATGGACCAACATTTGGGCAGGATGAGATTCACATTTTACTCCAACCATTTCTAATCAACCTGAGATGACATTGACGTCCAATAAAACACCAAAATGTAAAGGCTATAACACTGATTCTCATTAACCTATAAGGTGCCTTTACTCAGTCACAACAACTAGTGGGGATGAATCAACTCCACATTCTTCCTAGAAAACTAGACTGCAGCCTTGTCTCGTCTCATTTCTCCTCTCCGCCAGTGCAGCCTGCCTGCCGCCATCTCATGACAGCATCTCGCCATCTCTCACAGCCCTCTGATCTCTATGTCAACAGGCGACACCAGCAGCTCCCACTAACTCAGCACGCACAAGCCCATCTGCAAAGCAAACCGTCAACAAATGCATTTTGCATAGACTCCCGGCTACGACTAATGGCGCAGTTAACGAATTCTCTAAGTGCCGGCGTCTTTACACCTGACGAGGTACCGTCTGAGATGGTGCCGTCGCCTGCAATAAAAGCGGCATTCAGCACATATTCTACATGTGGTTGGGCATTTATGAGCAGCAGGTAGGAGGATCAAAGCTGGAGCTGACAGGCCCCTGAAAACACAAAGATTTATTAAAGACATCAAAAATTGTTGCAATGGCTTCTCAGTGGCCTCTTATCTCGACGTGTATGTATACTGGCGGGGGATTATTAGTCATCAGTGGTCAAGGTGGGAGGCAGTGCAATTGTCCGGCTCAGGTCCAAACTCATACAGAGGTTGTGATGACAGAATCCAAAGCGCTCTGTGGTTACTCAGTGGAATTCAAATGCCAATCCCCCAGCCCAGCGCCATCTCTTCTCCCTCTTCCCTACCCTCCTCGCTCCCCCAGTGTTTGTCAGGGTTGGTGATTAGCTGTCACCCTCTGCAGAGGCAGATAACACCCCACACAGCCTGTTTCCCTCTGGGAGCATGCACACGCGTAAAACAGGGAAACACACAAACAAATACACAAATGTGTGCACATGCATGTAAACTAAAGGCACTTAAAAACTCTGTCAAAATACAGACAAGTGTATCATGTCTTTGCACATATTTACAAGGACGACTCATTCACGCAGCTTTTTGTTACAGTCAGGGTCTCCAATTGCGTTCAAATCGGGTTTAAAGTCCCGTTTTAACTAATGCAGACATATTTTTTTGCAAAATTTATCTTGAGATAAAGAAGAATATGGTCTTTGTAGCTGTGCTATTTTTGTCTGATGTAATAAGAGGTGAGTTACTGATCTTTAACAAAGTTGTGATTTTACTTTACGATGTGTGTCGAGGACATAAAAATCCTAACAGAGTTTCTTTAAGTGAACCAGTGGAAGATTGACTAACAGCATTGCTATCTCATTTGTCTCTAAATTGCCATGGATGCTGTTGTCAGCTGGATGTCAGATAACCTGTTGGGAATGGCTTGGCCTTCTGTTGGTCATTTCTTGCACAGCTCACTACATGCACAAGTTCAGCACCGGCTGGGAATCTTGTCTCACTGATATGCTCATAGATTTCCTCTGGTGGAACTAGCAGACTGAGAAAATCTGTATTTCCCAGCAGGATTTCAGTTTTCATGTCCAAATAACTTCATACTCTAGCCTTTCCATAACACTTATGATTTCTATATGTTTAGTTTCAGTTAAATGATGTTGAAACAATATAAAGTGATTAACAAATCAGGATATTCCAATTGCAGGCCAAAATAATGAGTACAAATATTTGCCAGTCTTGAGAATACAGCCAGTCATGTTCAGTCTAGATAATGCCAGTGATTTTAACACATCATTGAGCATAACATTTCATAAATGGGTTTTCTTGTCATTTACTCCTTCCTTACTGCTTAAGGAAGAAATACAAACTCATTGGTTTGAACTGGACACTAAAAACTTTTGAAAGCATTATATTGCAGCTATTGACACTTGAAAAAACATTAACCTATGTTGCCTTTATTTAAGAACCTAATTGTTCTTTCTGTAATTCTCCACATGTGCAATAAGATCATGCAAATTACTAAAGAAAAACAGCATCGCTGAAGTATTGTGGTGTCATTATGGAATCCTAGAGAAAGGGATAAGCAAACCTGAGAAAATATTTTTAAAAAGTTCCTTGCATCAATATATATCTTTTTATTTTATTTAAACTAATTGATCAAATAAATTTGATTGCAAATCATGGTGTTAGTCCGTTATGCATAATGTTTAACTCTGTTGGGCATGCACTTTGATTTAAGAAGATGAACTAATCTACTGTAATTCACAATTATGAGCTTTATCTTTATATTAATAGACAAATTTACTATGGAGTAGACATTTAAAACATTATTTAGCATCTTCTATGAGCAATGAGCACTGTTAAGAGTAAATAATACTAACTATAAATATCAATCTCCATGTGTATTCCCCACAGTACACAGCCATCAGTGGCATTGCTGTACACGGTTCAGCCTTCCTGTTCTCTGCTGAAGAGCTTGCTCTCTCTTTCACCCTGAAATGTCAAGAAGAGGAGCTTCCTTTAAAATAGCATTTTACGTCTCTGCACCCACTGACTTCATCTAAAACATCTTATTCCTACAAAATAGGGGAAGCTTATAATGTTTAAAATCAAAAGGGTAAACAGAGTAAATTTGCTATGCTCTGTTCCAATTTGCTGTTATTTGTTGTCTTGCCAGTTTTTGCTTAAAAAACTTTTAACACTTTTTTTTTCTGAAAAAGAGATTTTGTTTCTGGAACTGCTGAACCACTTCCAAAGGAACATGCATTATTCAGAAACACACTGAATATACAACCTGAGTATTTGTATCACCTGTGAATTTCCACTTAAACTGGCAAGCTTCAAATCAAATACTCCTCATTTACAACCACTGCATAAACTGTTCTGATTCATTTCAATCCCCCCATATGCACAGAATTCCAATTCACAAAAAAAAGTTAGTTGAACTTTTGAGGAATCATCAAAATAGAAAAGCGGGACGCGCAAAAAGTGCTGAGTCTGTCAGCCCCTCATGCATCAAGTATTTACTAACAAAGAGGGTTCGGATGACTGGGGGTTGCTATTTCTGAACAGAACGCACAGAGCCAGACAGCCTTCCTGCAGTGTTACTCCAGGTAACATCTGGTGACAGGTGTTGCATGAGAAAAAAGTGTGTGTAGATACAATGTATTACATATTTGCATTTTCAGCATTAAGTGATAGTTGTAAAGCTGTGAGTTAACTTCAGAAAGGTCACAATGACGTAGGGAAATAATGTACTTTACATAATGTGAATAAAAGAAATAGCATAAGAAACAAAACACAGTAATGGCCACATCAGTGTTTCATCAGTGCCTCTGAAAACTGAAAAAGCAGGCACTTATTTAAAAAAAAAAAGTAAGAATCTAACACCTTTGAGTGAAAACATGTTCTAGGCTTGTTCTGGCACAATTTCAAACTAATTCCTGTGTTATATGACAAAGTTTTTGTTTTTAAAAAAAAGCTCCAAGCAACATCTATTTGAAACAGCCTGGATGACACCTTCAGTGAAGACAGCAGTTTCCTTTTTATTATTTAATAGGATACACGCACACTCTGATTTCACATCAAAGCAAAAAAATATCCTGGTACAAAGAATAATACAACGATTGCTGTATGATATTTTGTTTGATCAAGGGCTTGTACAGGTTTCCGCCCACCTTGTAGTAAGGCTTCCATTTTACATCTAACACTCAGCACTACACCTTCAACTTCAAATTAATATAGTAGGATAAGATCACGTTGCCCTCTCCATCCCATATCATCTCCGCTGTCACGACACAAAGACGGATTGAAACATAGGAGATAAATAAACAGCACGGCTTTATCTGCTGCCCCTTAAGCAGCTTTACTCGAAGGGGAACTCAAACAATGTTGGCTAATCATAGCGTTTTAGGAGTCAGCGTGCCGTCCTGAAAATTGTCAGGGACAATAGGTGTTTTCTTAACAGATGACAAGCTTGTTATGAAGGCACTGTAGTGAAATGGGGGGCAACAGGGGAGCGAGGGGCTGGAAAAGTGTTGAGACTGAGCACAGAAAATGAGAAGAGGAAGAGGAGGGGGGAGAAACAGGGGACTCATGGAGCACAGAGAGCACAATAAAGACAGCAAGACAAATACAGACCAAGAAAGACGTATGGGATCATGCCCCTGCTTCTGTGTACATATGGTGCAACGTGCTAGAGCAGAGAAAGACCAATCCATTGATATAAGCCCCTTTGCTCAGGCTTCCTCTTAAGGGCAATTTGGCAGCTAGTCCTCATGTTTGTTGGCAGGCAGAAACGTATGCCCCCAATCATCTACTGATCGCTGGATTATTGCAGACTTTTTTTTTTAAGAAAAGAAAGAATAGAAGAAAACCCATCTAACAGTATTGGATGAATTGCTCAGGTACTCACAATCTATTTGACAGTAGAAAATAACTTCATGGCTGACATACTGCGCCGTACCGCTGGTTTTACAAGTGTGCATTAGGCTTTACAGCCATAAACATGAAACTCAACTCGTCTCTTATTGGAGATAGATTATAAATTGTTTCCATGATTTGTTCCTAATCAAGTTTGTCTTGAGTTGTTACATTTAGGTCTGCTAGGCAGTGCTTCTTCTCAGCATATGCGGGAAGTGATGCATTTACCATATTAGGAATCTACGTCAATGAAATTACTTTACAGTCAGCAGGCTATATTTATAGCAGATGCACTGTATGGCAGAAGCTGCTCCACGGGAGTGTCTCCGCTGGCGTGCCAAAACAATAAAGCATGTCCTCTCGCAGCCAATTCTTTCTGTGTTCTTCGAGAGACAGCCGCTCCATTGATCCCATTTCGGCTCAAACACGTTTTTTAATCAGATAGCCGCACAAATGTGTTAAACATATGTTTGGACACAGAGAAGTGGGTAATGCTTTCTGTCCACGATATCCAAGTACTCCTCCCTCCCCCCATTCTAAACAATATGTAACTAACGAATCCAGACTCTATGGACGGGAATGAAGTGTGACTGTGACCAGACAGGAAAATAATCTACGTAATCCAGATCGAAGCCCTAAAGGCTTTTATAGATCGACAGCATAGATTTTCTCTCTGTCTCCATTTCTACCTGGCTTAGGTTTAATTTAACTCAATTAAATCAACCCGTGAGCCTGCGAGTACACACTGAAAGCAATCATTCATCTTTGTGGTGAGCCACTTTAACTGGGTAAAAAAAAACAAGAAAAAAAAAAAAACTAAATTACTTTTTTGTGTTTAGGTTTTTTCCATAGACATTAGACCACTCAATATAATTTCAGCCATGCCAGCTCTGTACTAATTACCGCAGTTGACATCTAACAAACAGCTCTTTATGGATGTCTTGGCCTTGCAAATACTTTAACAAATGTGATAATTTTGTTGCGGTTGACTGTAAATATTCCACCTTCTTCTCCATTTTCTTCAAGCCAATAAGAGGTGGAGGTGGTTGTTTTAGGGCTAGGAAACGGAAAAATAAATCTTATCTTTCAACAGGCAATGTGGGGGGGGGAATTATCACTGATACAGGAACACACCCCTGGGGTAAATTTGTTATCAACACTGCACACCGCAGCTTTCATGTAAGACAATCGACACAAGCAAAACAACTATAAGGGATTGTCCTTGAGTGACTGGCTGCAACGGCCACAGAAGCCTCTCCCTCATCATGACTATATCAGGCAGCTGCTTACACCCGTTCATCAGATACATATTTCATGAGCTATGGTAAACACACGGCTCTCAGCAATGCCAATCTAGCATGGAATAATACATTCATAGTGGATCGGCTAATGAATTGAGAGCTTGCCCGGGTGAAAAGAAGAAAGCAAATACCCGATACTCAAAGTAGAAATAGAATTAATGAGCGGTTGTGAATACTCAAACGCCGGATTGCTGAATGGTGGCCCTAAAAGGGAGACCGTTTCTGTCCTCCACCTAACCTTTGTCTCTGGTGAAAGTTCCACATTAATGAATGCTGGAGAGGTTTCATAGTCTTCTCCATGAATGTGGATTTCACAGAAGTGTAAATGATGCCACGCGCAACGCTCAGAGCGCAGCTTTGATCTGCTATTCCACAAGCCAGGTTCTACAACAAAAGATGAAGAAATCCTGAGCTCAAGCTCTGTGTAATCTAGTAGAACCTCTCTCTATGTCTGATCCTCCTTCGCTCCACTGGCTGTGACAGTCATCAAACTGGCAGCCCAAGTTTCTATCTGCCCCAGTGCTTAGAACATGGACAGATGCTAAAACATATGATCTGGACATTTGTCTGACATTTGGGCCGTTCGCGATCAAATCTCACAGCCTGGTCTTACAGCTCCAAATCGGTTTCTTCCATTCCCCAGTCCTTGTTAATTTTTTCCTTCCTTCTTTCATGTTATCTCTGTAAACAAACATTAAGTCATTGCATACCACTTTGGTTCTTTTATAGTTAAATATTCTATTTAATTGTGGCGATAGTTGAAAAATATCAAAAACATATTTTCCTTTCTGATCACTATTTAGGCCAATGAACTGTTATGTACTGTTGTTGTCATAATATTTTCACTAGTTCATCACAAAGCAACACAGAGACACCAACTCTGCCACAGGGTAGCCCATTAGAAAATACTGCAGGGGCACCATGACCAACATCAAGTTTTTATTCCAGGTTTGGATCCTGACTGTTGATCCGTCCAGACTATAAACTAGGCGGTGACAAAAGACGTTCCAGTGCTAAACTGGTGCTAGTGATTACATCAATAGTTTCTATTTCAGAGTTTAAGCAGATCAATGCTCTGCACAGCACTGCATTTAAAGCCCATCGTTTTTGCTAAGTCCATAAACACCCTTTCTGACTCAGTTCTTAAAAATTGCTGGCTTCTGTAATATTAAATAGTGTTAATAGATTCTTGCACTCTGTAGCTCATATTTGCAGCTTTGCTGGTAGCAATCATAACCACAGCATGTTATTTAAAAATGATACAAATATAAAGAAATTTGTGTGTTTAAAATTTGTCCCTAGTTTGTGATCTGTCACAAAATTTTGAGTACCAAAAAAGATCAAACTTTTATTGGATGTAAGATAAAAACTAATGTATTGTTTCCACTGAACTGTATGCCACGGGTTAGTATGGTTTGGTACAGTATTTTGTCTGTTTCCAACATACAACTGGTCCATGCAACCGACCCAAACCGCATCCTTCCTGGGTCCTGTTCAGTTGTAGGTCCTTTTAAAAATGGCTTGGTACAGTTAAACTAGAATTACTGGCATAACTCAACACAGTTCATTGTTTAGGGACAGAAAAACACAAGCATGAAACATACTACTGTGTCACATCTGTGTGGCACTCTCTTACGCATTAGGTTTAACCCCACCTGCTCAGTGGAATTCCCATTGGCAGTAGAAATGTTCTCCTAAATATGAGGCATTGCATCATAAAAGAGCATACTGAACCACATTGAGGCATGTCTGACTGAACCAGGCATAAGTTGGCTGTCTGACTGCGGAAAACCAAGTTGATTCTTCCAAAGAACCATGTTAGAACCAGGTCCAATCACCAACCCTGGGTAAGCTCTGGAACCGATACGGTGAAAGAATCCTAAAAGAAGTCCAGATTAACACCCAAAGCCTAAAACATCACTGCTCAAATTTATTTTAAATTATTTTAATTTATTTTCATAAGAAGTGGAACTTTCTGAAATGGTGCTGAGGTGCATTCAAAACGAAAGAATGCAAAACACTGAAAACAAGAGATAAGTAAAAATTATGATAAAGACATTTTAAGTTAATAGGATAACCAATTAAACTGAAACTAAGATAGAGGAACTAATGATATCACATAATCCAGATGTGAGGTGGATGATAACAGGAAGCAGATGATTTCTGCTTAGTATGATTGATTGATTGTTAACAGGGAAATGCTAATATTCCAGGAAAGCAGGCCTAATAACTAGTCTATGTGGAATCCCTTCATAAATATCACTCAAGAAATTTTGCATAAAAAGGGAAAATAATTTTTTTTAATCAATTTTCCATTTTTTTCTCTGAAGAGAGTTTGCGGCGCTAGTGGCTCATATTTTGGAATATTTTGGACAGGAAAGAGGGCGAGGAGAGGGGGGAGGACATGCAGCAAAGGTCGCCGAGACCGGGAGTCGAACCCGCGACCTCCAAGTCGAGGACTAAGGCCTCCAAACGTGGGGCGTGCTAACCCCTTGCACCACCACAGCACGCCCCAAGGGAAAATAATTTTAACAACCTCCAGAACATTTTTAAAACGGGGACGTATAATTATGTTTTTCAACCTAGAGTTAGGAGTGAATGTTTTTATTACATCTTTGCAAAGAAGGTCAATCATGATATAGAGTTCAAGTCAAAGAAAGAGAGCAGTCTGCTGTAGAAAAGCTCTGGTGAATCGATACATCTGAGTTCAGTGGAGTATGTTTATTCCATATTTCAATAAGCCCATGCAAAACAAAGTACTCCCCAAAGCACACCAATTTATTTTCTCTTTCAAAAAAGAGAAAACATTGCATAGTTATAGTACCTGAGTGTAAACAAATGCAATAATACTGGGCAGTCACCCAGGACAGGTGGGAATGTGCAAAATAACGGCTACTCTGGGTAAGCATGGCACCTCTAAACACCAACACCAGGTAAAACTGTTTAAAAGTGGTACTGTTTCATTTTATAACCTGCAATTACTGTCGATAAAGGCTTTTTAATGTTTTAGGGATGTAAACTCATACTGCCTTATAATGTCCACCTCCAGTAGTGTCACGCATCATTGTGTTTTTGAACATTTACAAATTGATGAACACTGACACTTTAATGGAGCACTATGAAAAGCAGTGTCAAAACAACTAGAAGGAATAAATCAATGAGGCAAACTCCATGCTCCTGGTGTAAATTAATTATTTTTGTGATTAACCCTGATATTTACCTGTAGGCTGTTTAATTAAACAACATACCAATGGAATTAACTGGATCCTAAAGTAAAATGGTTCCCTCCAAGGTAAAGGAAAGGAAAAGTACACACAAAAATGCACAACGCTGAAGCAAATCCTGAGTCAGATGTGTGACTGCTTTTGGAGGAGAAGAATCAGGATCCAAAAGGGCCCAATGATGTCTGTACAAGTGAAGGGAGATCCCCAGGCAGTTGCCTTCAACTTACAAGCTTAAAAGGTTCCAAAAACATTTCTGATGTTTCACTTTCTTCCTTGATACCACTTGTGACAGAGTACAATGCTCTTTTTATTACATATCTGAAGTCCTCTTCAGCTAAGGTCGCACTTTAACTTTTTTCAGCAGGTTTGCAATAGGTGTTTTATGTGTTAGATGCCATATCAAGAGCAAAATCAGCCAGAATTTTTTGTTTTCAATCTGTAGCACAGTATCAAGAGAATCACAAATGTTAAGTTAGATAATCTTTGTGTTTTTATGAATATCTGTGGAAGAACCAAACTTGATATCTAGAGAATTGGCCTGCAAAGCTATTTTGTACGGACTGGCATAAAAAAGTGGTAAAAATACCCACAACCGTGTAGACACGAAGGTTCAAAATTTTACTTAATACAACTTCAGTCATAAGAACAAATCATACTTCAATTTACTTAATTTGCACAATCTGTTTTGTAGCATAAACCTTAGCCAAGCCCAAAATGTGCCTTCCATCTTACAGCACATTCACAAAAAGGCCTTTGGAAAAGTAAACAGAATTGTTGTTTGCTGCAGTCATTTTGCATCTATTATTGCCTCTGAATATGAATATGTCTACAGTGAAATAATCAGAGTTCAATGTTTCATTGCTCTATTTTATTTTCTTTATCTAAGGTACTTTCACAGTACAATATTTCTTTTACAAATCACCTCCCAAGCAAGGGTTCAGGTGCTTTTGTTGGGAATTTATTTGTTGTTAATATTCTTTTAGTAATTCAGTAATTACACAATTGGTTCAAGGTTTTATTTTGATTTCTTATTGAAAACTGTTTTTTTTGTTTAGTGAAGTAGTTTGGTCTAAATGTTAAAAAAAAAACAATTGAACATATTTTGTGACACATCAAGTCTGAAGTGAATAGCAAGGAAAGGGTGTAAAATGTACAGTCTGCATGAAAGGAGAAATTTACTTGTGCTTTCATGACACTGTCGTTTATTTTTTTCCACATTTTGTATTGGGGCCTGATATTACAAATCTTGAGTCATAGTCAATGAGTGCCTTCAAATGGTGTAAAAAAAAAATCGTCATAAGTGCAGACAAAGTATCTGCATAGTGAGAGTTTAATCAAATGTTATTACTGCGTCGTTGCTGCCATCTTTAGTAGTACTTGCACCAATTCCCTAACAGTGGTTCCTATGTGGTGTTTCTAGAGTTGCTCATTTCATTGAATCCAAATGAATCTGTAGTACTCTGGTTTAGCTTCTGATCAGAACTGCTTAAGTAAAGTATTTCTCTTTAATATCTTCTACTGAAACACAAGGCTGGTCCACAATAGCTAGCTGGAGGTAAAGCCATGCAAGTGTAACCCATGCCAGGTACATTTGCAACCTAACCACCTAACAAGTGTGGCAGACATTTCATCATCAGACCAAGAAAGAGTTCACACAAGAATTATTAGAAATGTGAACAATTTCACAGGGCTGCACCCATCCTCATCAAAACCACTGTAACCCTAAGGAAAGGTCGCGTAGTGGAGGTGAGAAATAAAGGCTGTATGTCCATCAGCTGCACCAACAGCTTCATTAAGGTGGGAGGAAATGAAAACCCCAAGGTCCTCTGCAGTGTGCCTCTTGGAAAAACAGGCATTACAGACAAAAGGACCAGAGCTTTGGCCAGTGAGCAGACCAACAGCATGGCAAGTCTCTGTGGGTGTCTGACGAAATTAATTAGGAGAGTGAAAAGAAAATGTCTGTCAGATCACAGATCACGTTGTGAAAAATACCTTCCCCTGCTGTGATCTATTGATTGCCATTAAATGTTCCAGCTGCCACCGCATAAAATATTAATATCCTAAATCTGACAGCTATAAAGTAAATTCCATTTTTTTTCTCCCACCTAAATAACAGCCTTTTGAAAGATCATCATTAAGCAAAGCAGGCCAGTGCATTTATCATATCCATCCATCCATCCATCCATTTTCTGTTCACCCTTGTCCCTAATGGGGTCGGGAGGGTTGCTGGTGCCTATCTCCAGCTACGTTCCAGGCGGGAGGCGGGGTACACCCTGGACAGGTCGCCAGTCTGTCGCAGGGCAACACAGAGACATACAGGACAAACAACCATTCACACACAACACACACCCCTAGGGAGAATTTAGATAGACCAATTAACCTAACAGTCATGTTTTTGGACTGTGGGAGGAAGCCGGAGTACCCGGAGAGAACCCACGCATGCACAGGGAGAACATGCAAACTCCATGCAGAAAGACCCCGGCCGGGAATCGAACCCAGGACCTTCTTGCTGCAAGGCAACAGTGCTACCAACTGCGCCACTGTGCAGCCCTTCATTTATCATATATTTGTAAAAAAAAAAAAAAATCCACCATGATAGTTGCATTCTCGCCATGTCTCTTTTGACCCTGCTTCATTTTCACTCATGTTGCACCAGAGGCTGACAGCTAATTCTATCACTCCAGCGTAAGAGAACAGACACTCATTCCAATAAATAGGCTAGAGGGAGGAGAAGAGGGATGGGCCGTTCATTTGTCACTGAGCCTACAGCAGTGGCGTTTAAGCAACTTTAGCATAATTTTAAAGCACTGCGCATGTTGCCGAATTTGCCACCGGGCTTGATGCGAACAATCCTCTTGCACATTGTGGTTGCGGCTCGTGACCTGACGGGACAGGACGCCATTAGCCTCAGTCAGACTGCAGGGCCCCGCTGTTAACATCGCAATGTGTAGCGGAGCATAACAAAGTGAGAGAGGGTATCTGCCTTGCCATTTTTCTGTGGTTTCCCAGCACGTTGTGGTCAATGTGATGATAGCACATACTAATACAAGGCAATCAGTGCAAGCAACAACAAAAAAAAACTGCCTTGCATTTAGAGCTATGGGGTATTAGTGTTTTCATAACACTCCTATTACAAATTCACATTCTCTATCAGGGTTGGTAATCACTTGTCTCAAACAGTTTAATTACAGCTTGGCAATGACTACTTAACGTGATTAGATGTTATACCTTATTGTTGCGTGTGGCATATTACATCAATTATATTAAGAGTTATTATTTTCAGGAGGGTGCAGTTGCTTGAATGTGATACAGGACGCAGTAGAGGCTGAGTGACAGGAACTTCTTAAAGGCTTAATTTTACAAATAAAGTAATCAATATAAGCTACTGCACATCACGTCTCACCACGCAGAGAGCTGTTAGGTCTTTTGCATAATTGCAATAAAAAAGTGTATTGGCCTGACTGATTGAATTCAGTCTTGGTAATTGCAGCATAAACAATGTAGTTGACTGTCACAGCTACTCCGCCACTACGCTGTCAACAATCCAGATATTTTTCCAGCATCTACTAGCATATCATGCAGATCCACAGCCTGCCGTGTAATGAGTATAATTACATGGTGCGCATGTGTTACCTGTGGGGGGAGCGCACGCACCCACACCGTCTTGCACGCATGTTTTTCCGTCCCTATTACCTGCCACTCAAAATCAATCGCCCGATGGAAAAGATTCTAGATTACTCGAGGTGTCCGTGTCCACCGTTCAGGGAGAAAAAGTATTTTCTCCTTTTCACCCCGGATTTAAAAAAAAGAAAACGAAATAAATAAAAAGCACGGCCGAAAAGGAGGCTTGCATCATCTCTAATAAGCGGCCAAGTCCCTGCTGACGCCGCTGTCCATCAATATCACCACCCTTTCTCTCGGCCCTGCCTCCACCATTTGATCGACATTAACTCCGCAGCTGCCCCCCCCCCCACCACCACCACCACCCCCATCCTTCTTTCTCGCCCCAGTTCCTCTTCCGTTCTACCAGGGGAAGCTCTGCATGCTCCCAGGCAAAGTCAATGTCTATCTCTTGTCTCCCTGGTGCTACCAGCATCCAGTACACTGCTCCCATCCCTCGCTGTTGTGTCTTGCGCACATCTAAGGCACATCCGAGTTGTAAATAGAGTGGAGCTTAAATGACAACAGCCTTGCCTTTGTGAGGATTTAGGGAGGGGAAGAAAGGAGCGGATTCGTGCAAAAGACTGCTGGCGAAGATAAAATGTTCAGGCTTTGGATCTAAATTCCACATGAATGCCTTTCCCTTTAGTGTGCATTATGATGGCAATGGACCATATCATAGTATTTGTTTTGCTTTAGAGCTGTCCCTTGTGATTTATGTTCCCTGAGTGCAAATATTTCAAGTCAGAGTACAAGCAAAGCTTCTGTCATGGAGAAGGCAGGGGGTATTTTGGAGGCTGAATATGAGAGATCAGTGTATACGTTTGCTTTGTATGTGTGGCGAGGCACTTGTGGCAGTGCCAGTGTGTGACCGAAGCCCCCTGGCTAGGGAGCAGCGTCTGGAAAGGTTACCCAGCAGAGTGGCTTTTGTATGGTAATGTGACCTCCAGCTCCCTAAGGAGTCTCAACACCTGCCCAGCACCCCCTGCCAGCCTCACATCCTCAACACGCTAACTGTTTTCCCTCCATAATAATGCTCATCAGCTGCTGCTTTGTAATGTTTTTGTTGATCCAATATTAACAATATTGTTAATGATTTATTGTAATTAGTATCTCTTGTACTTGTATATTTGCAATTACTAGACAAATTAGCTGTTAACCCAGATTGAAAGATTATGAGATTGATCGACCCTGACCAGTGACCAGCTGGCTGAAAACTAAAATATCTAATGAGTTTTCTGACCAATGGACCAATCATGTCTAAGCACATATAAGTAATGGTCACAACCTGGAAAAGAGCCATCAACCACAGGATGTCAACTCCTCCCAACCTAAATAATTAAAACTGGGGAAGTAGCAAATTTATCCAGAACAGACTCATACCAGAATATCTGAACATTTGACAACAAAGTTAATCTGTTTTCCACTTTTGAGCTTCCAACACTAGTTTGCTATAGAACATTTAGGGATCTCCGCTTAGTATTTTCCTACCATTAAGATGTAAAACAATATTTGCAGTTACCAATGCTAACTTCTAAAATAATAATGATATGATTAAATGCAATTACCATGTGCTGTTTAACAAAATAGATGTACTACTCAGTGGAACATGTAAAGTGAAGTAGGCAATTTGGTTGTTGCTACATCTTATTTCAAGAGAAGTTGTGGTAAGTTTTAAAAACATTAGCATTCAATTAATGCATTCAGTAAATACAAGTATAGTTAATTACAGTTTGTTAGAACATATTTAAATCAGAAATAATCAACAAAACATATATAAATCTCTGGAATTTATGTTCCAGCATTTTATCTTAACACAATCTATGAATATACAGACTTCTGAAGAAAATGACACAAAGTGTCCCAATTAACCTGTATGAATATAGGTACAAAAAAATAAATAAATACAATAAATAAAAAATCTCAGTGATATCTAATTGCCAAACCCCAGTCATGGTTATAATAAAGTACTAGTCACCATCAACTTCAGTCTTCAAGCTCAGGAAAAGTGCAGCAATATGCATGCAGACAGTCTGACACCCCCATAGACCTACAGACAACCGGCTGAGCATAGAGAGAGGGGCTCTAAAGCAATTATAGCAAATTAAATGAATGCCCCCAAGTTAAATAGTGTTAATAGTGTTCAGGGAGACAAATTTGAGATGCAACTCACACTGTGATGGCAAGATCCACTTGGATTGCTGAGTAGCAAACACTAGCCATAATTATATTCAAACCCTTTTAACAGAGCATCAATTCATAGCATGCTGTGTCAGGTTGTTCACTTAAAAAAAAAAGGACTAATCAGCTTTATGCATCTGAAATATGTTTAGAGGAGAGCCAAGTTAGCTTGTCTTATGTTGACGAGCTAAAACTCTGAGAACAATAGGGGATAAATAAGCACTGTTTTGTCCTGAAAATAATAATAATAAAAAAAAAACTAAAAAAACACAAAACTTAAAACTGCTGGAAACTACTGACGCCCGTCAGAGATCTGCTATATGACTGAAGATGACAGTGATGAAAATGAGGAATAACATGTGCTGTCAGGCTTGAGAAGATAAAAAGATATCACTGTAAAGGATGAAGCCCTGCACACAGGTTCAACGAGACATGTCTATATTTTGATATGCATTCACTGGAAATGTTTGTCATATCAGGGCTCATTGCTCTTCATAGTATTTTAAAGTGAACCCAGGCAGGCGTTCGGTTTTCCCTCTCCTTACCTACGACATCCACTGTGGGTCATCAAAGCTTTCAGAGAACAACTGATCTGGACACAGGTCCACTCTCCCCTCCGGTTTAAAGTCTTGGAGCTGCTTTAGTACGCCATGCCCAACTATCAACCTCTCCGCCTGAGGCTCCCCACCTACTGAACTCACTACTCCATCATCTCCCCTCTGATTCCACCCACGCTCATCTTTTATATGCATTACCTTTGTACTCGTTAAAGCTTCCCCCCTCTCCTTAAGTGCACATTTTGGCATTGTTATTAAACATGACTTGAAGCGACATATATTTGTGTCATGTCAAAAGCTATTCCCCTGCTACACTTTTGTCTATTTATTTATCCATTTAAAAAAACTTAATTATGAATGAATGTCACATTGAATAATTCATGAGCACCCTGGTGTTTGGAATAAATAGCTAGAACACCTCTGCTGCCTCCCCTTCCGTGTTCCTTCAACCCTTTTAGCAGCACCGCGCACAACTGTAGGTTATTGGTCTTTCTCTCCTCTCGAGGGTCTTTGCGCACTTAGTTGTTATTAAAATCCCTATGGCTTATGAACACACACACAATGGTCCTGGCACGCACAAAAGAAACACACACCCCCAGCCAAGGACCGTCTGCTGGTACAAACCATTTATTAAAGCTCCTGTGAAGGTCCTGGCAGTCAGCCAGAGGGAGACATGACTTTGGATCCCATTCATGTCCACATCAGCAGAGTAAAATGTTTCTAGGTGTTGATCCATGACAGACATTATTGCTGCAATCCAGTTTTATCACTGTCAAATTCCACAAAAGGGAAAATAAGCCCTTTTTTTGCACTTTAACAGATTGTCAATATATTTCAACCTAACCAAACAGCTACCGAGCGAGTTTATTTGCTTTTGAGGACACGTTTTGAATAAAGAGGAGAACGTCCGGTCCCTCCCTCCAACGCCCCCTTCACCTGGCATCTTATCTCCAAACGGCCACAGCATCTCAGAAACTGTGTTATAGGATGGAGAAATGTAAACAGAACAGAAGCAACGCACGTTAAACGGTAATACGATGTGCAACTGAAGCAGTTAATTTGAGAAATAATTTGATGTTTTCTATGGTTCTCTCAGGCGCAGAAGCAGAGAGCTGCTCTCGTGTTTAACTTGTGCATCAGAAATACCTCGGGGTGTCAAACCTCAGTTGAATGGAGAACTGAGGAGTTCGACCTGATTCAGCTCTCAGCAGAATTAAAGAGTTTGATCAAAAGAAGGAAAATGACACTAAGAACTAAGGCAAGGAGAAGTAAAATGATCTTTTAGTCTTTATCTTCAGAATATAATAATTTTCTCATTTTTATTGAACTGTATCAATCAGTACTTTCACATTGTACTATTGTGAAGTTGTGTATATGGAGCAGGTAGTTCTTTTTTGATGTCAGTTCCTGATATGTGGAGCACCTTGATGTATGTGCCTTCTTTATTATTTGACAACACGAGGCTTCGTTTTCTTTAGGACTTTTAGTACAAAAGTTTTCATACCTCTTAAACCTGTTCACATTATATCACTTTATAACCAAACCTCAATGTGTTTAATGATAATTTATAAAATGCACCAACAGAATGAAATGGATCACTTTAACTTGGAATTACGGTGATTTGTCTAGACTTTGAATGAGCCACTCTGACACATCTAAACCACTTAACTGTAGTTCTGGTTGAATGACTTGATGGGTGTTCTATTAAAAAAAATAATTATCCCTAACTCAAGTCTTTTATCGTGTTGTTAAGTTTTCTTCTATTAACCTCCATTCATCTTCCCATCTACTATGACCAGCTTTCTTGCCGCAGCATGATGCTGCCACCAATAGTGTTTTACTGTGGAGATTGTGGGTTTAGTGTGATGTGTTAGTTTTTTTGTCCCACTTCATCCTATGTGCGCTTCACTATTCACAGACTCACCTATTTGCGTTTTTTTTCTGTGGACTGTCACTCCAAATTATTCACACAAAGTATTTTGGGAAAATGAAAGACGTGGCTTGTGTAGCTAAAACACCTAAAAGCATTGTTATTTGATAAACCATTAGGTGCTGTCTGCAATGCAGGAGCACTATTCGTTTTCCTTGGTGCTGACTGTCTGTACCCACATGAGCAGCAATGAGGAAAAATGTGGATGTTAACTTTTACAGTAACAACTATTAAAACAAGGCAGTCCTAAGCAGTTTTTTAGGGGATCTCAAATATTTGTGGATTTCAACTATTTGCAGGCAGTTGTGGGTGGTTGCTAAACTCTGTGAATATCAGGAGTCCACTGTCATTGAAAAAGTTTAATTTATGCCTCATTTCATGGGAAGCATCTATCCTTTTCTCTCCATTTAACAATAATAAATACATTTTCCATTGAAAGCTCTACATTTTGAGGCTGTAATGTAACAAAATATGAAAAGAAGATTTAAGGGTTTTGACCACCATTGCAAACTTTGTTCTAAATAACCAAGATTCTAAAATCTAATGAATTATCTGGCTAGTTGCCATTGTTTCCAAAATGAAACAATATTTTTTCTGAATTTATTTTATAGTTATCTGTTAAATTACAATGCACAAGTCCTGAAAATAGGAAGATGTTGAAACTGCAGAGGACGTCAGTATGACTTTCCGTTTCTCCTACAGACCAGACCCTGTGATAAGACTGTGATATGGGTAAAAATGTGTACGTCTAGATTTTTAGACATGATATATATCTGTTTTCCAGTGGCAAAGCATGCCAAATCCAAATGTTATTGGTTGATTTTATGGTCTGGGGATTTTGACAAAGATATAGAATACACTGGATTGAGGAAAATCTGCCAAGAATCCCCACACACAAATATTAGATTTTTTTTTTTCACACCGGCGCAGCAGTGCAACTAGAACAGGCTGATATTACACACACTGATATAAGTAACTCGTGAATCCTTTCGATTTATTTCCTTAAAACACACTAAAAAAGGAACTCATCCTCTTATTAGAACTTAAGAAAATACTATGTCCAAAATATTCAGGTCATCAAGCTTTACAGCTGGTAAACATTTCATCTCATTTATAGCCTGCATGTCACACAGAAACAAATGCAGAGGGATGTTAGGTCTGCTGTGTCACCATTACTCATTATTACCAAGGGTGACATCAGGTAATACCATCAGTTCATCCTTTATTCACTGACAGGCATATATCGTATTTAATCCAGAATTGCATGAAGGGAGCGAGCGAATGTGCCACCCAGAGGTGCAGTAATCATTACAGAGCATGAAACTATACTATACTAATTTACAGCGTCTTCATTGCCTCTGTTCTGTGCAGGAGGGAATGATCTACAACAAGGTGGTCTGTTTCAGCGGTCAGCAGAGGTCTAATACGTTTGGCTCAGGCTGATAACAGTGCTTCACTTTCCCACGGAGCACTCAGAGGGAATTATGGGGATGCAGAGAGGAGAATGTCTGAGTGCTTTAGTTAAAACCGGGGGTAAATGCTATCTTGCGCTTACATACTCCCTGATCCACGTGCTCAGAGGCTACCTGATCGCTTCAGAGCGAGGTCCATTTACATTTACACTCGACACGGTCACTCGTACTGTATATTCTGCTTTGCAGAAATCGATTGCAGAGCCAAAGGCCTGTGCTTTTCTACAGAGCTCTGGTCTCCAGCCAAGCCTTACCTGGATTGAGAGATAGGAGGATGAAAGGATTGTGTGCACTGAGACCATTGCCGTGAGGGAGAGATTTTAGCGCTGGGTTGAACATGTTGGCGTAATGCTTTGCAGAAGACGGGTATGGCACCTCTCTGGGGAGGAGCGAGGCAGCAAATAACGGCTGAGTATCTATTAGCTTTCGCTAACAGCTGCCTGCTATCGAAGAGGTTGCGCAAGCCTTCAATGACTAATCCATCAGTAGAACATAAGAGGCCGACTACATGGCCCTTCCTGGCTTCTCCTCTTTTTAATGCCCCAGCTGAGACAACTCATTAGCGGTGCTGTTCTTTTCACACGCCTGCCCAGCAAGTCCCTCACCAGACCCAGAAAGGACAACCTGACCAGTTGCCCTGTCACGTTTTCGCCCCGTATCTACTTCCACACAAGACGACAGAAAAGTGAGCCAGCGCTTCCTTCTGTCAGTGTGGCATAGCCTCAGCCAAGTTATTCATCACCCTCAGCGAAGGCTAAATATGAACACACATATGAATATATGAATAACTGAACAAGTGGTTATTGTTATTCACCTGCGAGCACTCTGCCGAGGCTGCACAGTCTTTTGTTTGGAACCTGTAGTCCTGCTGAGCAGGGGCTTTCTGACAGAACGTCTGAAGTGGGGCAGAGGGGAGCGGGAACACAGGTGTTCATGAGTGGCTTCTTTTTTTTTTACTGAGAAAGAATGACCTGTGTCTGCGAAGGCCCCCTCTGCCTGTCTTTGGAGCGTCCTGCTATGCCCCCGTGTCCTCTTTATTCAGTGGCGACTATGCTGGCATAAAGACCTGCCATTTGCCCAGATGGTGGACAGTAGGGGTTCGCCCGAAGTCGCACGGAAACAGGCGCGCACTTCCTATGCCAGGGAAGAGCTTCCTCCAGGCTCTAAGAGTGTGTCTGAGATGCAGCTTTAACCCATGTGCCAAGACAAAGAAAAAAACAATTGACACAGAAGTGATGGGCATCTCCACCGACAGACATGGACTAAATGGGCGTCTGGTTTGTGCTGTTGCTTTGGTCAGTTGTGTACATTCCCATTTATGTAACGTTGTTAAGTTTGGTACGAACAGGAAGAGTAGCAGAGCAGTCTGAAAGTGTGTCCATTTCTACAGCTGGACATAAACCCAGTTGCAAAATGTTACAGAGTAATACTTACAGAAGGAGACTGTATCACTGAGTTGTTTAAAGAATGCACTTTTCTTTTTCTACTACCACCTGTTGAAGCAGATATTCTACGCAATAACAATAAGAGAAGTGTGGTTCCTATCTAAAGCCATTTTTACGAAAGGCAAAGCTGTTTATCTTGACACCCGAGGTGCCTCATAAAAAGATCTACGCTCCACTGTATCTGCACCTTAAGGACCCTTGTTGATAGATCAAGTATTAAGCGTGATCTCATAGCCGAAATTTCATATTGTAAACTCTGCTTTTCAAGGATTTTAAACCATTCCTAATTTTTACAGCTAGTATTTCCCTCCATCCTTCTAAGTGGTCTTTCTAAAAACGTTTTTAGAACCTTGACTGCTTTTTCAGTAAATATTTTCAGGCCCTTCTGTCTGAAATAACAGTAAATTGTGCAATCTGTGCTTATAAATGAAGGAAAAGGGCAACAGCTATGGGGATGTGTGAGAGCCTCTAGGTGTAGTAAGATTAAAAATACCACTGCGTCGCGATTTTTGCATAAAAATGTGAAATACAATTGTACAACTTGATCTCTAATGACTATTTACAATAAAAAAAGACCAATTATTACTTCTTGTGCTTAATACAAAAGTGTCATTTCCTATATTTAGTAGTTTTTATTTGCTAATAGAACAGAATTTTGTCACTTTTCTCATCTTCTGTGATTAACAATATATCATGCTGATATTAGGTGGTTAATTATTCAGGCTGTCTGCAAGAGCAGAGAGTCTGCAGCCAGCACAGAATAGAACAAAATATATTTTATTGTTTACCATTTACTGTGGGTTTCAAGACGAACATCCTAAGACTTTAAATCACGGCAAATGACAAGCAATAATAATGCTTTCCTCACAACAAACTTTAACATAATCTCAGCTCACAATAAACAATACATAACATGTTTTGAACATGCTCAACACTTTCATACCTTGAGCTGCAGCCAATTCTGTGTCTTAAACAGCAGAGTTGACCAATTTGATAGTGAGGAACAAATGAGTTCCTACACTGGATGTGTTTATAATGAGAACCTTTGTAAACTCATAGCTTGGCAAGTGTAGTTTTAATACAGTGTTGCCTTAATAAAAATGATAGATTGGACTACTGCAGCTTCCACACTCTTTTTTGAAAAGGGAAATATTTACAAACAACATTTGTCTTATTGGTATTAAACAAAATAGTCTAGTGGCATTTAAGCCAGCTGACTAACAGTGTGCAGTAACAGGTTGGGGATGGGAGTGCTTTATTAATACATGACCGTACAGATGGAGAAATTCAATTTCTCTGGCATCTCATTAAAAGACTGTAAACTTTCTAAACAGTATAAGAGAGAATTTTTTTGGTGGTTTTGAAATTCTATTTGAAAACAACAAATAAAAATGTGGGTAATGCATGCCTAGTAGACAAACAAAACAAGATAGAGAGTATAAGACCTGAGAGATGCATCATAGTTTGCTCATCAAGTATCCTATGTTTTTCATTAATAATCTTTGGGAATGCTCTTATTGATCATTAAATTGGAGGGCGGGGGGGGGGGGGGGGGCCACAAAAGACCCCTCCAGGGGGTCTTTTGTGGGCTCTAGTGTCCCTTATATGAAAGTAGGCTGACAGGAAATGGGGAAGGAGAGGGGGGAAGACATGCGGCAAATATCGTCGGGTCTGGGAGTCAAACCCGCGACAGCCGAGTCGAGGACTCAAGGCCTCCAAACATGGGTCGCGCTATCCCCTACACCACCATGGCACGCCCATGTGTCAACCTGTGTTGATATTTTTCCTGAATATTAATAGAACAGAATAAAACAAACTTAAAATGAAAACCTCAGCTAAAGTCGGCCCCAAAAATGTCGAAGACCTTCAAAAAACATTAAAATTATTACTAGAAAACATTAAAATATTCAGAGAAAGAATGGCATCATGCATGCAAAGTATGCAGAAAAGGTTTAGAAAATATTCCCAACATTTTCAAATCAATACTTGAAGTCATTTTATGACAGACAAACATTTCCTATAGACTCAAGCACTAATATGTGCAAGTCATTTTGCTTTACTTCTGTACAGACCAAACTAAGTAACAATGGCGTCTATGGAGTATCCAGTCCAATGATTGGGATGAAAAGCAGCGAGAAGTGGCTTTGTGCCTACTGCTGCACATCAGGCTCTTCAAGCTCATAATGTCATGCTGACAACAGGAGACAGGCAGTGCCAGGGGTGATGCCCAGGAGTGAAGGGAAGGTCAGTGAAGCTTCGCAACCCAACTGGTGCTGAAGCCACAGCACGTATGGCTCAAGTGCTTGGCAAAGCATCTCAACAACAAAATGTGACATTTTTAGAAGCTGTCAAATTGTGGTCTAGAAAAAAAAAATAAAAAGAAATCACGGGGTTGACTGGGGACCGGGCCAGAGTACCGCTGCAGGGCTTTCAATCTGCCCGTAATGGGAAAGATGGAAGAAGATAAGATTCCAATTCTCCCATTTCTGCGCGGCCCAATGTGATCACACTGCAATACGACAGAGCATTTGGGGAGTTGAGAGAATTCTTAAAAAGACAGACTATCTTCAAGTGTGGCTTGGTACTCACACAAATCCCATCACTGCTCCTAATTGTTCGGCTCTCTGGAAGTAAGTGATATAATCCGGAAGCATTACCCATTTTGTCTGCTGCCACAACGCATAGAGGCGGGATGAAGATGTCTCTGCAGGAGGAATATAACACCATAGCAACAAAACAGACACATGGGTATTTTTTTAAAGCTAATTTTAATGTGATTGCTAAAAATCTAATTTTCCACAAGTGAATCCCAGTAATTGTTTCTTCGAGCAATCAAAGCAATTTAGTGTTATCAAAGTTTTTCTAATGCACCAGTATCAGTGAGAATTTCTAATATCTTCACAACAACACAATTTTAACAACAAAGTATTTGCAGTTTTTCAACTTTTTTTTTAAAATTACAGCCACCAGCGAGACTTATTTAACCCTTCATGCTTGTGTTCTTAATCTACAAGTCGATCAATTTGACAAGAGTGATACTCTGTAGACCAATGGTCCATATTCTTTTTAGCTTCTGGCATAAAAACAGTGGAAGACACTCAGACTATTGATTTTATATATAAGCATTACTAGTGGTTTAATTTAAATGGAGATGCACATAAGTTCTATTTTCAGGTCCAAGTCACAGCTGACATCTGTAATGACTAAATTTAACATTCTCACATCAGACGCCTGTCATCTAGATTGGTTATGACAATGCTTTGCTGGAGGTTATGAATTTAAATACTATTTCTTGAGTGTAATTTAACACAATAAACCAATACAATAAATAATAATAAATTGCCAGAGGAAACTTAAGTTTATTTGGCTGTTAAATGAGCAAAAGTCATTTAAAACAGTTTAGTTTGCCTGAGACGAGAAATTATTGTGATGCTACAGGAAACAACAGACCCGACGATATTTACAATTTTTCTTTAAATTGTAGTCTGGCTAGGGTTGTAGTATGGCAGAGAGGAAGTGAACAAAACCATTCAGTCCACATCGGCATTGGTTCCAAATATTGAGCAATTAAAATTGGAGCAAGAGGAATGTTTAAGACATTTTATTGGTGGCAAAGATGTCATGGCCCTACTCAATTCAGCACTCCTCTCTTTTTCCCCACTTCTTTATCTTAAAAGAACCAGCTAGCTTTTGACCTGTTTAATCCAATCTGTTTTTGATCTCATCATCCAAGGCCTTACAAAGCCTTAGATATTTTCATAACTTTTGTGGGACCAGCATGTATATGCATAAACATTCTCAGAGTGCCGTCTTTGCAGATGGGAATACCTGTGAAGAAATTAACTCAATTAGGCAAGAGTAATGCTCCAAAGACCAAACGTGGGTACATTAAAAAGTGAAAATTATTTATCCTGTAGGACCGCTGGGCATTACGGCTCTAATCCTGTGAACACAGGCAAAGCTCTGAGGGTGAAACGAGGCTTAAGAGGCTGCCTGATAACTGCAGCCTCTGTTGTGACATCGTCACGTCCACCCGCGGAGGATGTAAATTTCTATCCCAGCTCCCCAAAAGAAGGAAAAAAAAAATTATGAATAAACATACATGTCAGGGCGGCTGGAGTGGGTGCACGTAATAAGAAAATGCATAAAGGTAGCTTCCAGTTACATTATGCAAATAAAGATGACAGCGCTTGGCACGACTTCAAGCGCCACTCGTGAACACAAAGAATGCAAAGATAGGAGAGCCATTTCATATTTTTAATTAGCCACTCGAAGAATAAGCAATTATGTGCATTTGTTGTCTTTGTATATTCAGGATAATGAAAAAAACATCAGCCTATCAACTCTTCATGCCTTTAAACACTCTATTTAAGACCCCATCAACTAGTTTTGATTAATCTTCAGGATTCACTTTGTCAATATGACTTGTCTATAAATGGGAACAAAGAATGAAGGATTATTTTGAACTAATTTATTTTCTTTTTTGAACAACGCACTCATGGGTAGCTAAAACAATGCATTCTTATCTACAGCAACAGGGTGACATTGGCCCTTTGTTTTTATCATTATGCCATAATGAACTCGTGACAATAAAAAATATGGGATAAATAACTACTTTGTCATGACTGGTTGGTTTTCCTTAACCTATTCCACCTGCACAGCTATAAAAATTGTCTGGTTATGATATTTCAGTCTCACATTTCTACATTTCTCCAACAGCATATCAACATTCTGGACATTTAAATCCACTTTGATTCACTTTAATCTTCACAAATCATGAAGGGTTTTTTTAATCATTCAGACAGGAAAACAGACACATGAAAAAGTACTTAGCAAAAGTGCCAATGTAATAAATAATTCACTATTATATTTCAAGATAAAAATGGACAAAATCTTAAGATGCCACAATTTTACACAGGCAAAAAATTATGTAAACTACATTTTTCATAAATATTCTTATTAAACAATACTCAGTAAATACTTAAAATGACTGAATTAAAAGGGAAAGCAGCCAAAACAGAATAAGCAAAGATGTTACCAGATGTTCAGATTCTTTTTGCATCTTTCCCAACATTTCCTTCAGCACACTCATACAGATTTATATACGGATGGCATTACTTAATAATTAAATAAACCTTTGTAAAGTTTTATATTCTATCATTTCTGAGTTGAGATTATCCCCTACATTCATTTTTTGAACTGAAAGTATTTTTTTCCATTAACTTTTACTAGATAATTTATTTGTCCTCTCAAGTCATGAAAACTGTTTCCAAATAAAATATTTAGATATTATAGACAAATGATGTTTGAACTGATATTTCAATAAAGATGCTTGTAATCTAAATCTAACTTTCTAAGTCCTAAAAGTTTTATGTCTTTGATTTTGTTGTTGTATGCAATTAACCTTATTAAAAATCCTTTTACATTTTTTTGAGGATTCATAAACTCCATTGGTATTCATTTCAAATTAAAACAGTAGGTTATATACGTAAGGATAAAGTACTATACAAGAAATGTACATACAGTAATGCATAAAATAGTTCTACCACTGATAAGGTTTTTATGCATTTCTTGTTTTCCTCTCTTCCATGACCTAACAATTTTCCATAACCCTATTTTCTTTAGGAAATTATCAAATTAAGTTGTGTAGTTTTGCAGACTTTCCTACGTCCACCTGCTCCTAGTTCCCAAACACCAACAAGCTGTGGTTTCATCACTCATTGTGGCATTCCTGGGGTGCTGTTAGACAGCAATGGCTTTGTCTGCTATTTGCTGTTGCTCCAGCAGAGTGAGAACGATGGGAGGAGAGAGACAGCTATTTGTCTGAGGGAGAAGCCTTTTGTTGACAGTCGGCATCAAAGGATTTGTTTCCGTGTCCTCTCAGCCCCTGTCAAATTGTCATCAAACCTTCCTGAAAATCAAAGAAGGCTTCCACTTTCGCTCTGACATCAACTCCTTCTCTGGCTCGCTCTCAGTAACGCAGACACACATGCGCATTTGATCTTGAAAGAACAAAATATGTGCTGCTGGGAGGCTCTCCAAAGACGTACCACAAAGTTTAGTTCAATCAGTCTCCTTTACAGTATCTCTCCAGCAGATGTTACACTCAAAGAGAGTGATATGGGAAAATGAAGCAAAGCAGTGTCGCAAAACATCAGGCCAAAAAATACTTCAAGAGGAAGATGATGGTTGGAAGAAATGATCCAGGGCATTCCATTTCAGTGCTATTTAGTTGTGACCAGCTAATCTGAAGCTGTGGAAAAAGCCAAAAAGTCCAAACAACCCTGGGAACTACATGCACAGTGAAGCACCCACTTTCACTTTCCCCCAATAACGACTCCACCTGCAGTTAGGCATCAATGAAAGGGCACAGCCTGAGATGTGAGATCTAAGAAGAAAATGTATGTTCCTCTAATATTTGTTCTGATAGGAACAGAAAATGGCTGCTCAGTGTCACATTTGGTCCTTTATGCTGAGAGAAACGGTTCCTGCAGAAATGTCTAACAGTGGAAATACACAGGCTTTTCAAGTGAGTAGCATTTTTCACCAAAAAAATAAAATAAAACAAAAAACTTAAATGTTGGAGCAAAGTTTGATGAAGATCTTATTTCTCGCAAACATCTTGAGAAGGATTCAAAGTAATAAACCCAAAAGAACAAATGTGGATTTCATTTAGATCTTAGTTGTAATTGAAATAGCAACACTTTAAGCTTATAGTGAGAGGACACTATAAGTGCCTTCTAAAAGTCAATTCTGCAAGTGTTTGCTCTCCTTCAGTCACTTGAAAAGACATATTACATGCACAGACCATAAAAGAAGACCTTCAACATAAAATCTCACCGGGCTGACAGTCTCCTGTGTTATTAATTTCAGACACTTAGCATGCCTAGACTGAGTATAACCTTTGATACAGTCATGGTAAAAGAAAGTACAATCTCTTTGAATTCCAGGGTTTCATATATCTGGAAATAATGAAATTATCTGGCCTTTACCTGGTTCTATAATAATTCTATTCTAACTTCAAGTGTATAAAGGCACCTCACAGATTCCACTGTGCAATTATTTAACAATGCGTGTCTAAGAACTAAGTACAAAGTCCTGCTTCCATAAGATTTGAAACAGAAGAAGATTGTTTGAGACAGAACAATCTTTTTAAGACAGATGAGACAAAGTAGAAATGTTTGACCATCTTGCATCAGTTGTCAAACTCGATGGTGGAGAGGTGATGATAGGAGTTTGTTTTGTAGCCAAAAATCCTGGGCAGATTAAAGTCATGAAGTTGACCATGAACTCCCCAGTGTAGCAAAGTAATCTACTGTAAAATGTGAGGTCCACTGATTTGACAGCTGAGGTTTTGATGAAATCATATCATCAGCAGGACAATTAGTCCAGACAAATCAGATGAACTACAGGCTGAACTGATTGGCTGAAAAGGAAGAAATCAAGATGTGTCCAAGTTGATTCAAAGTTTCAATGTAATTAAGAGCACACATTAAAAAGGGACCTTAAGAAGGCTTGCTAATGAATTAAGGGATGACTGTAGGGACACTGAAAAAGTTTTTTTTAGAAAATGACTGTTTCATAGGTAAAGTTGGTTGTAGAAGTTACTCCATTATGGTGTTTCCTTAAGCTCTCACTGACGTGTGATGAAAATTGCATCATTTTGTTCACAGAAAGGTATCCACCTGCCTGACTCGACATTAGGCTCGACAATACTTCTGTGTGAAGTATTGTGTGATTGGTCAGAATTGGTGGCTCTGCCTTATCTAGAACTGTGCTTGGACAGGAGTGCTGATATTTTTGCTTTAACTACTCCACTTCCATTAACCAGTTTGTACCAGGAGATGTGAAAAGTGGGGAGCAATCTGTGTGACCATTTAGGAAAAAGCCCAATAGAGGATGCAGGGAGGGGTGGGGGACCCCACTGGGTAGGGGCATGACGCATACTGACAATTCAGTGTGTCCTCTAGGTGGTCTGCGCTGTTGTATTAAAGGTGAGTGTGAATATGAACAAACCAAAAACCATGTGACTGCACGTTGACTATTAGGCTTCTGATAAAGTATGTTGGAGTCTTTGGTCAATCAAAATCATGAGTATGGGGAATCTGTGGTGTGTTTTTAGAAACTGACAAGGATTAAATGATTCATTTCAAGAGGAGCTTGTACATTACTTTTGAATTTAGTGCATTTGAGCCAACTTGCTCAAAGAACTGAGGCTGAAATCTGATATTTTCTTCCACTGGATGAGATGCCTTGGCCAGCTGAAAGCACAAGTCAGGTGCTCTGACAGAGCTGTTTCTGAGGTCATCAAATATGATACACTCGCTCAAGGCAACTCCACAGACTCTTTCAAGCGAAGATGGAAAGGAGACAACATACCGCGCCTGTCTTCCAGACAGGCAATATTTGACAGCCTCCTTTTAGTCTCCGCTTTCTCTTACACCCTCGTACGTACACATGCATATAAATAAACAATGAAAGTTGTTGCGATCCCACACAGACGCAAACACGAATGCACGCACTCAGTCTGTCAGTTGGTTTCAAAAGTGAAATTATTCCATCTCTCAGGGGTCCTGTTAAGCTCTTACAAAGCCTCGGTGCGTACAGCAGGTAGATTGATTGTGACTTATTAACTGTGAGTGAGCCTAACAGAGTGCATTAAAACAAAAGGAAATGTGATATCCCCAACCATCAAGTACTTGTTAGAGCTTTAATCAAAGCCCTTCCGAATCTGCATATGGACTCCTGGTCATGAATTCCAAATAGCATCTTTAAAAAACAAGAGGAGACTACACCGCTGAGTCTTATTACTCAAGAGAGTCCTGAAAACATTCTACAAAGAATCAGCCTGCAAACAGTAGAATGAGAAATTATTCCCAATAATTACGGCTCCGGCTTTTATTATCATTGCCGTTTATGTTCTATTTCTCAAACGACCGCAGCACACAAGATTGCTTCATTTCTCACCTCTTTTCTTCAATGAGGGTTATGATTATACCTTTATCTGATTCATAGTGACAACAGTCCCTGACCTTATTTGATCCAGCATATACGATTTTCTTCTTTGACCAAATCCTGTTAAAAAGCATCCTTTGCAGTCGAGGGCCGAGTTCGGGTATTGATGGTAGCACTTCTATTTTCGCTCTGTGAATATGACTGAGAAGTGTAAATCACAGCTATTATATCATCTGCTCTATTCAGGCACAAAGGAGTGTGGTGAGAGATGACCGTTCCACATGTTGGCCCCAGCGGGAAGCGTGATGACGGAAGCCAGAAGCGACAATGATCAAGGCAGGTCATTTCTGAAACGCTGCAGTGCAAGAATTCACCCAAGGCTGCACATTTCATGCAATAATATTCCACAACCAGAATTTTACTGACCAGCATTTTGTAAAATGTGCATTTTATATGCTATTCTATTTCAAAGAAGCCTGATTAAGAAATATAGTCCATCACTAATCACAGATGTTTGATCACACGTTATAACTTTTAATAAACATTTGTGATGTTACTTCAAATTATGTTCAATTGAAGGCGGGTAAAACTGCACTCCAGAGAACATAAATATATATTTTGTCTGATCTCATAACTCAGCTAAAACTTAGTGATCTGGTAACTTCATTTCTTTATCACTTCTTTTGAGTGTTTGCTGATGATTTCTCTATTTGCATCTAAATGTTACGCCTTCATTGTTAAATTACAAAAGATGTTTCCTTGCTTTGATTGTGTTTTGTTTATTTGCTCCACAGTGATTATCTTTCCACACATAATTTTTTTTATCTTGTTAATTGGAGTGGCTGCATCTTTATTTAAACATGACAAGAACTCTTTGCACCTTTTAATGTTTTAAAGTTGGTAATCCAGTCAGGACAGTTTGCTGTTTGGCCTCTGAACGGATCTTTTCAGGTTAAAATTGTGCCTGGTAAATTTTTCAAACAGATTTTCAAATATGCAAAGACAAATGCACTTTCATTTCAACAAGAAAATAACATTAACCCTTAGGATGTACCTGTATATCATCAAAATCCGTTGTATAAAAAGAATTAAGTCATTTGTTTTGGTATCTTGCGTCTGTACTTACTCTTCAAAAGAAAGTAAGTACGGTATAAAGAATTTATTGTTTTCAGTTTAAGATTTAATTAAACTGAGATAACCAAAATGTAAACAAGTCTTTTCTTTAGCTGTAACTGCAGAAGCTGAAATTCTATTTAATTCATGTTAAGCAGTGCAAAGGAAAGCCTGATTTCTTAAGCAAACACAAGCAGGAAGAAAAATAAAAAGGAAGAAGCACGGCTTTCCCCCAACAAAGCTAATCAGGCTTGCCCGAAAACAACCGAAGCTTCAGTGGATGTCTAATTGGATTAAATCAAAACAGAGGATGTCTCGTGTGCCTCTGTTGTGATGGCTTGACCTCTAATGGCAGTCCTTTTTTTTCTAATTTCTTCAGATCCCCCTCCAATCACGCTAAGACTAATAACAACTGGCACATCCGACACCCGGTGGCCAGACAGTTTTTCTAGGGAGCGATTTTTAAGTTAAAACTGAGGGAGAGCTGGTCAAGGTCATTCATAGAGGAGAGGCGAGGCAGCTCCAGCAGCGAAAAACTCGCACAAATCACACACTGTCTGGCTGGGGTCCTCGCTCCTCCAGGGGACATTTAACCCACTCCTACAATGACCTTTGCCAGCAAGGAGTGCCGTCACTGCAGAGGTTTATGTGGCGACGAACCACCAAGACAGCTGATGACACATTTCAAACACGACGTGCAAGCACCTTGGTGTTTTGAGGAGAGCAAAAAGCAGAGGAGAGGGAGTACGGCTTACGACTCCCTCAGGCTGATGCTAATCTCCACCCATACTGCTGCACAGACTGTAGCTTTGCATCTGGCTCCAGGTCCACTGGGTTGTAATCAACTCTAACATGCTACAAAGGAAAGTAAACACTGGAGAACCTGACTAGTTAATGGGTATTAAACACTAAATATAGTGCGCCCCAGGAAAAAATATGAACAAAGTCTTAAGATAAATTGATGTTATGGAGACTTTGAGGTAAAGATACCACTTTTTGATCCCTTTCACTAGCAGTGACACTTCACTTCACTCCAAACCCTTGCTATGGACATCTTTATGGTTATATGAAGTTTGAAGAAAAACAAACATTTCTTGAGAGTCCCTCTTAAAAAAAAGCTTACATGCACAGTGGAAACCAATTAGGCAGTACAGCAGAAGTTAACCTCTGAGGTATTTTTTATCCACATCCATTGGTGTAAAGATAATCAGCATCAGGAAGTAAACTGAACTGGGCTCCTGGATTGGCTGCTTTGCAAATCCCAGCTAATACTGTGTGAGGCAGCAACATTCCAAGCCGAATGTGCTTTTGAATATTTCCAATAACAAAATTAATTTGGAGTTACAGTCCACAAAATAAAATAAAAAAAAAAATCATAAACAAAGGTGCGGGTCCATTGAGTTAATAACCTATGTATGGCTGAAATAATAAAGTTCCAGATGAAGGGTAATTAAAATCAGTGTGTATCATAATCACAATTTTCAAAAATGTTACAGTAAGCAAATATTTTTAGTATATCATCAAGCCTTAGTTTTTTTCTATGGTTATTTGAAGAAAACTATTTACAAGAATCTATCTTATGAATCTTTTTGAGAATTGGTTTAGAGATGGAGTTTCTTTCTCATGTCATATTTATACCCAAGGAAAACAAGTTGCCATATTTTACTAATTAAGTTTATAGACACTAAAATTACATTTATTTAAATGTTATTACACAACTTTACCACAGATGGCAATACTCTTGGAGGGTTGTTTTTACTAGTCATTAGTCAAGGGAGAACAAGGCTGCATTTACTTAAGACTACAAATAAAAATTGGATAATGTTTAAAAAATGTGTTAAAAGAGGAAGGAAGGCCCCCTGCTGGGCCTTTACGACAATAATGAGTGGCATGTTTTTCTAAAATGTGGTGATATGAGCATGATTCCTATCTTGTGCAACATTAAAGATCAAATTCATTGTTCTGTAATAATGGTTTCGTAACTGCAAGAGCACTGCCTCTCAGATTTGATTCTCTCAGACAACAAAATATCAACCTGACGAGGCTGATGCCTGAAAAAGCTATTTTGTGAGTATAGCAGAGTGTTTCAGGACCAGCTCAGTGTCTGTTGGAGGAGGCGTGTGTGTTTGTAGGTCAGCTTTTTAAGCACTGCCTATCATCTGAGAGGCTGTGAGCCATCAATGACTAATGTGTCAGGCTGTCACAGGCAAGGACCTACCATATGGTGCCATTGCCCCCACCCCCCATCCATCCAGCCCTTCCATTTAAACTAATGGGTGGGCTGTGAGAGGCAGCTCAGCTAACTTTATTAGCCACACAAGTGACCAGAATAAAGTGGGACGCAAACCTTAAACAGTTTCTTAATGAATTGCTGGCAGTATTAGCAATTAATAATCAATCATCCAAGAAAGCTCATAAGGTGCTAAATTAATGCTTTTTCTTTAAGCAACTGATGAGAGCTATTTTTTGGAGCACAATCTGAGTAAATGTATTTTTTGAGTCATTAACTGAATGAACACAGATAAAGTGACTTAACAGAGATAATAAAATTATCCTTCCAATTGATTAAAAGTCTTAGGAAAGATTAACATATCCTAAGTGAATCATTAGCACAATCTGTAGTCTAAGTAAAAGCATCATATAAGCAAAGCAGTGCTGTGGCCACCTCTCCCAGGAAGTCCTCCAATTACCACTCAGCAGTGCACTGTCTGGTCAACTCAGGAGTACATATGACAAACATGAAGGACCTCAGAGATCTATCCAACTTTCATGCACAGACTTACCTCCCCCTCTTGCTTTTGTGGCTTGTAATTGAATAAGCTTCCATTTCCACAATATCGAAAAACAAGCGACAGAAATGGAGTTAAAATAGAGGATTGTAAAGTACTGCCTTTCAGCTCAGCATCCTCTTTGTATGAGAGTCAGAAGCAGCTGATGTGACCTAACCTTGCCACCACATGGTGACTACTGCGCAAAACCCCACTTGCATTCCTGCTGATGAGACGCCGGCCATGACAGTCCATCAGCGTCTCTCCCTGGTAGGAAGCACTCTGCCGCTCTGTTGTTTTTCCCTCACTTAAATCTCCCCCAAAGTCACTTTCAAAGTCTGTATTTAATAATCAGCAAGTAGGAAGACATGTCACAGGTCAGGCTGGCTGATGCAAAAATGCAACCATCAGAGGATGATTCAACTTCTACTTTAAGACACGTTGGCATTGCTTAGAGTGAAGTGGAGCATGGACAGAATGATGTCACTCTTTGGCTGATGTTAACCCAGAGGTATCAGTTTTATAAGCACTACGGTAGATAAAAAAAAAAAAAAGAAAACGCAAGTGTTAGCATTTGAAAATTAGCAAAAAATATTTGAGTGATTAAGATATTTATGACACCTAAATAACACCAAAAACAAAATATGAAGGAAAATCACTGGAAACACAGAAATTGAACAGAGCTGTTGCTGAATAGATCTGAATGAACCAAATCTCATTTTTTAAATCAAAGACACATGCTTCCACAAAGGACATTACTGCAACTATTAAATTTATATATTTACAAAATGCCCATTGAATTGTCTACCACTTAACTCGTTTTACACAATTTAGAAGAAAAATACTATAATAATGTCATTTTCAAATCTTTATTAGTAAGGATACTGCCTTTAAAAGAAAAAAAATATATATAAAAAAAATAGTTGTAAGTATTTTACAACTATTTGTGTCAAGTTAGAAATTTCACAATTAGAATGGAAGGCAGAAAGGAAATCCTTCGGATAGTTCAGTATATTGTTAAGAACATTGTTGAGTTTCAGTAATTCGGTAAATTATCATTTCACATAATCATGAAATATGTTTAAAATGTTATCAGTTTTAGATCCAAATGTGCTTCCTTTTTTATGACTCATAATAGGAAACAGCAGGTAATAAGTATGTAATCTCCTGCCAATTTTGTATAATTCCTCAGAAACAAAATGCCAGTCAATCATTCTTATCACAGTTTGTATGTAGAGGCCAGAAATTGGTACAGGAAAGAAGCAAGTAGCTAAAAAGTATTAAATAGAGTAGATAAGTAAGGATAAAACCCCCAAGAACTCCAGTTACCAATAGAAGATGAGAAGATGCTGCGGTTTTCCAGTGAGAGCCTTGGCCCTACTCGAGGCTTGCAGATGCAAGTGTGTCAGCCATGCAAAATGGAGAACAGATGTGGTGTTTGGGCAGAGTAATATAGTCTTACGCTGCCTCCACTGCACCTGATGATATGGAGCCAATAGGGGCATTTGTCAGATGCAATCAGGTGTGATGGAGGGAAGAGATAAAGGTGGGTGAGGGGATGTAGGGGGGGAACAGCTTGAGCCCTGTCAAACTCTCTGCAGAGCATCAGCTGGGGGAAGATGGAGACCAAAACATGCTACATGGGGAGAGCTCTGCTTTCAAAGTGGGGTATAATTTACCAATAATGTAATTCACAGGAGAGAGGGCCAAAAACATCCACTCACCACACCACTCTGAGATGGACAGTCCAATAATGCACAACTCTGATGCATGAAATTTCAAAAATGCCAAAAGGTCAGATTTTAATCAAAGGGAAGAGACACTTAACTCTTGGTCTCTGTGCGAGCATCGAATCAACCCTTCCCTCCTGTTCTGTTTTAAGCCTATAAAAAGGTCCACAAGGTCAGTAGAAAGGCCAGCGCAGTCCCCTGAGCGGGGTACTTGAATGGAAAGTCTGAATCTGATTTACAGTTTGGCCACATGTGAAAGCTGCCAAAGCCTGGGAAGCCAGCCAGTCAAAGCGAGGAAAGTAGAGGAGACTGTCAGTAAAGGTGTATATAGGGATGAAAGCCAAAACCTATTGCAGTAATATGAATACAATTGGTTGTAAAAAAAAATAATTTTTTTTAAATATCGCTACAGCGTTTGAATATCATAGAAATAATATCTAAATCACCCAAATTTGCAATAAACGATTTGTCAGAAAAGCGGATCAAATTAGCCTCAACCCAGTAAAAACTTGATCAACTTCAATGAGTTGTGGTGCATCTAAACCGCTCAATGGGAAAGTTTATTTTGTTTTATGTGAACGGAAAATTGCAGCTTTTAAATCTGTGTTTTATTCCCAAACCAGATGGTGATTTGGCAATTTAGTTAAATTAGAAGCAATTAAAAGAGGAACACCATCAGTAGAAAAAAGCTGGCAATGAAACAGATCCCTCTTTTTTCCACATTAAATCAAAATGTGGCCATAACTCTGCTATAATTTGTACTGATATTTCTGCACACTGCTCTGACTTGAATATCTAAAACCCTGAGTGGAATCACACACTGTGGAAATTGCCAAACAAAACTCCATGAATGCTTTAAGAGTTTAAAGAAAAATAACTGTTAGGGGTTAACCCGTTGCAGACAACTGAACCAACAATTACCACAAGCAATATAGCCTTTATAACCTATTTATATCTGTCATATACAATTAAAACCCAGATGTTTATATTCACAGAAAATCAAACTAAACTTTTGTTCAATTAATTATGGCTTGCTAATTAGGTGTCTTAATCCACTCTTCAAAGAAGATGGTTCCTAGATATCGTAGTTGATATCAGAGTTGATTACTAATGCTGGAGATCTTTTAGATAACAGGACTTCACTTTGATTTGCCTCTAATATTTTCTCTTAAACAAACCACTTCAACAGAGTCAAGGTACTTCTGATAAAAATACCCACAGCTGAAGTAAAAGAATCTGCGACTTAACCCTCCACCGGTATTAAGAAATGGGGTTGCACTGACCCCGTATGCGCTTTTACTTGTGTTTTCGTTTGTGTGGTTTCGGAAATTGACGGTCTGATGGGACAGCCCACCCGCTTCCACCCTGTCAGACCGTGACATTTTCCACACTTCTCCTGAGCATTACACCAAGACCGGGGGAGGGTTAACTATGTAACCACTGACATGACACAATGTATCAAACCCTTAAATAAAAACCTACTGCAAGTGAGATATTTACCACCCATAACCTCTAAACAAGGGAGTTATTGCATCACTCATGCTTGGTGTTGCAATTTCAATCCCAGATTCCTATTAAAGGGCATGAGGCTTTTTAAGTGGTTTCCACCTAGGCTTTTTCTGTGCTTTCAGTTTAAAATTAAAATTTAAATGTGCCTATAAAGATGCATAACAGTTTTAGGGTGTCAGCTCTATTAACACACATCAGTTTGGCATTAACCAAGATTTGAACCAAAGCTGAAGTGGCATGAGCAGATGGTAAAATGTCGATTACATTCTCACTGGTTTATCTTGAAATAAGCCAGCATACTTATTTTGAATGCATGAATGCACAAAATATTAATATCCTTGCAAAAAACCTAAGGGGTGACACCTTCAGTTTTCCAGCCTGCTCTGCTTAGAGATGTCAAAAACAGATTCGACTGATGCAAACGGACAGAAAGACTAGAGGATGTATCAGTGTAATTTGTTCAACTACAAATTTATCCAATAATCTAAAGGATAAAATTCGATATTTATTTATTTATGTTGTTATTTTTACACACAACTGTCCTCTAATCACACCTATTAAGTTGGTTGCTGAAAGATTTTCTGGCAGACTTAATGCTTTAAACTCTTCACTTGAACACATCATATCCTGTGTATTTACTGTTCAGGTTATATCATTTTCATAAAGAAAATCTAATCTCATTAATTTTTTTTTTACTTTTCCTTCCAACAGAATATCACCAACTATATTTTATGTACTCATATTATAAGACAGTACTGCTGTCTTAGGTGCTGAGGTTTGCTTCAAGCTCAACAAATTATGTGCAAATTTTCCCAGAGCATCCGATTGTCCTCTGTGTTAAAGCTAGATAATTATAAGGAACTGGAAAAATGGAAGTCTACTGACAAGCTCGCACAGAACTGTTAAGTGACACTAATTTGCTCAGGCCAATTCAGTGGATTTAATGAAAAGCCATTTCTGGGAAGAAAATATTCAAACCAGTTGGTCAGCTTGTGTAAGTCTCAGTGAGTGGGGAGAGGCATTAACATATTCTCTTTCAAAATAATTTTTTTTTTTTTAAAAAGCAGAGATTTATCCTGAGAGTGTAACATGTTATTATCCAAAGAGGTTAATTTATCCCTGCAGAAACAAAGATGTGCTGTTCACGGTGTTTTTCCTCCTCTAACAAACCATTTTTCTGCTCAGATATTTTTTTGTTTCTTCAGCTAACTCGTCTTTAAAATAGGGAGGCCTGCTCCTTGGTGGCTTCTGCAATGTGTGTTCAGCTGGAAGAGAGGGATGCTGGGCTGGCAGCGGGCTTATCAAAAACAAGTTGAGGCAACACTCCAGGAGGCAAGACGAGGAGAAGGATAAAATCTATGCTTCTGCTCAACTAACCATCAAACCTAATTACCTGTGGATAGGACTTATGGGCCACATGTCGGGTTCAAAGTTTCCTGATCAGGAAGTGGCGTGGAAGGCAGCGATGGTGTGTGATGTGCGAGTAGATGTTTGTGCACGGGCATGCATGCGTGTGTGTGTCTGTGTGCTTGTGGGATTGGTCAATGTGTCCGTGACCAAAAGATTAGACTGAAAGACGAGACTTGGTGCAAGATCTTGGCTCTACGCCATTAGTTCAATCAGGCTGACTTATTTAGCTTTTAGACAATTCGACCAGAACACTGAAAAGCTACTTGAGAGAATAAGCTCGGGATTATTCATTGCATGGCAGCTAAAAAGGTGAAACACTGTGTGCATGTCTCCAGTCATTTAGAACGTCCATCTGAGAAGCACACAGAAAAACACAGACCTGGCAAAGATGTGTAAACTGATTTTGTTAAATTTACTAAAAGTAAAAGGTAAATCACACACAAAAAAGTCAGCTACATGTATTTTGAAGTATTTGTTCAATTTACACAATAACTGTGGACCAGTACTTTTGGTAAAAATAAGTATTTCTAAACATTGTTTTTCTGAAGATTTATTTTCCTGTCTTGTTTTGAGAGTTAGTTTGTAAGCATTTTGTCTATGTAAAACAATTTATTTATTGACTCTTTAGCTCAGTATATTGAACAGGCACATAAATATTATGACATGGTTTAATTACAAAATTTTGATAATTATTGAGTTGGGAAGCAATATATTTCATTAAATTGAGACAAAGGGTAGGATTAAATAAGTGTTCACTCCTACACTCTAGTGTTTACCACTACTTTTCAAACAGAAAAGTCGTGGTACCCTAAAAATTGTATCAAGGAAATTATATCACAACTATTTATTTCTTATCTATTTGAACGTGATGTATTCATCTTAGCCATGAAGAATTTACAAAAGGTTTAGCCTTACATCGTAAAAATAAACCTAAAACACATTTATAAGATGGATTTCTGTAAACATATAGCTAAACCTCGACAAATTACCCAGAGTGACAACTTTTAAGGAGGCAGAAATCCAATTATTGATCGCTACATACCTCTAAAAAACAGAGCACTTAAGTGGTGACAGTATTTTGAGTTAATTTTTTATTACTTTATGTTTTGCCAGCATGATACACGTATTCCATTTGTATTTATCTATACAGATGATTCTATGGGTTTAAAATGAATATTCATTATATTATTATAATCAAAACTCCAAAAGCTTGTCCATCCATCCATCCATCCATCTTCTTCCGCTTATCCGAGGTCGGGTCGCGGGGGTAGCAGCTTCAGAAGGGAGGCCCAGACTTCCCTCTCCCCAGCCACTTCTTCCAGCTCCTCCGGGGGAATCCCGAGGCGTTCCCAGGCCAGCCGAGAGACATAGTCCCTCCAGCGTGTCCTGGGTCTTCCCCGGGGCCTCCTCCCGGTGGGACGTGCCCGGAACACCTCACCAGGGAGGCGTCCAGGAGGCATCCTGACCAGATGCCCAAGCCACCTCAACTGGCTCCTCTCGATGTGAAGGAGCAGCGGCTCTACTCTGAGTCCCTCCCGGATGACTGAGCTTCTCACCCTATCTCTAAGGGAGAGCCCAGCCACCCTACGGAGAAAACCCATTTCGGCCGCTTGTATCCGCGATCTCGTTCTTTCGGTCATGACCCAAAGCTCATGACCATAGATGAGGGTGGGAACGTAGATCGACCGGTAAATCGAGAGCTTCGCTTTTTGGCTCAGCTCTCTCTTCACCACGACGGACCGGTACAGCGCCCGCTTGACAGCAGACGCTGCGCCAATCCGCCTGTCGATCTCCCGCTCCCTTCTTCCCCCATTCGTGAACAAGATCCCGAGATACTTAAACTCCTCCACTTGGGGCAGGACACCCCCCCTGACCCGGAGAAGGCACTCTACCCTTTTCCGGCTCAAGACCATGGCCTCGGATTTGGAGGCACTGATCCCCATCCCGGCCGCTTCACACTCGGCTGCGAACCGATCCAGCGAGAGCTGCAGATCACGATCTGATGAAGCCAAAAGGACCACATCGTCTGCGAAAAGCAGAGATGAGATCCTGAGGCCACCAAATCGGATCCCCTCAACACCTTGGCTGCGCCTAGAAATTCTGTCCATGAAAGTGATGAACAGAATCGGTGACAAAGGGCAGCCCTGGCGGAGTCCAACTCTCACCGGAAACGAGCCCGACTTACTGCCGGCAATGCGGACCAGACTCTGACACCGGTCATACAGGGACCTGACAGCCCGTATCAAAGGGCCCGGTACCCCATACTCCCGGAGAACCCCCCACAGGGCTCCCCGAGGGACACGGTCGAACGCCTTCTCCAAGTCCACAAAACACATGTAGACTGGTTGGGCGAACTCCCATGCACCCTCCAGGACCCTGCTGAGGGTGTAGAGCTGGTCCAGTGTTCCACGACCAGGACGAAAACCACACTGCTCTTCCTGAATCCGAGGTTCGACTATCCGACGGACCCTCCTCTCCAGGACCCCTGAATAGACCTTGCCAGGGAGGCTTAAGAGTGTGACCCCTCTATAATTGGAGCACACCCTCCGGTCCCCCTTTTTGAACAGGGGGACCACCACCCCAGTCTGCCAATCCAGGGGAACTGCCCCCGATGTCCATGCGATATTGCAGAGTCGCGTCAACCAACACAACCCTACAACATCCAGAGCCTTAAGGAACTCCGGGCGGATCTCATCCACCCCCGGGACCTTGCCACCGAGGAGCTTTTTAACCACCTCGGCGACCTCGCCCCCAGAGATTGGAGAGCCCAACCCAGAGTCCCCAGGCTCCGCTTCCTCAGTGGAAGGCATGTTGGTGGGATTGAGGAGGTCTTCGAAGTACTCTGCCCACCGGCCCACAACGTCCCGAGTAGAGGTCAGCAGCACACCATCCCCACTATAAACAGTGTTGGTGCTGCACCGCTTCCCCCCCCTGAGACGCCGGATGGTGGACCAGAATCGCCTCGAAGCCGTGCGGAAGTCTTTCTCCATGGCCTCTCCAAACTCCTCCCACACCCGAGTTTTTGCCTCAGCAACCGCCCGAGCCGCATGCCGCTTCGCCCGCCGGTACCCATCAGCTGCTTCCGGAGTCCCACAGGCCAAAAAGGCTCGATAGGACTCCTTCTTCAGCCTGACGGCATCCCTCACCGAAGGTGTCCACCAACGGGTTCGAGGGTTGCCGCCGCGACAGGCACCGACAACCTTGCGGCCACAGCTCCGATCGGCCGCCTCGACAATGGAGGCACGGAACACGGTCCACTCAGACTCCATGTCCCCCACCTCCCCCGGGACGTGTTCGAAGTTTTGCCGGAGATGGGAGTTAAAGCTCCGTCTCACAGGGGATTCCGCCAGACGTTCCCAGCAGACCCTCACAACACGTTTGGGCCTGCCAGGTCTGACCGGCTTTCGCCCCCGCCACCGGAGCCAACTCACCACCAGGTAGTGGTCAGTGGACAGCTCCGCACCTCTCTTCACCCGAGTGTCCAAGACATACGGCCGCAGATCCGATGAAACGATGACAAAGTCGATCATCGAACTGCGGCCTAGGGTGTCCTGGTGCCAAGTGCACATATGGACACCCTTATGCTTGAACATGGTGTTCGTTATGGACAATCCATGGCGAGCACAGAAGTCCAGCAATAGAACACCGCTCGAGTTCAGGTCGGGTGGGCCGTTCCTCCCAACCACGCCCCTCCAGGTCTCACTGTCGTTGCCCACGTGAGCGTTGAAGTCCCCCAGCAGAACAAGGGAGTCCCCAGGAGGAGCACTCTCCAGTACCCCCCTCTAAGGACTCCAAAAAAGGTGGGTAATCTGAACTGTCGTTCGGCCCGTAAGCACAAACGACAGTCAGAACCCGTCCCCCCACCCGTAGGCGGAGGGATCCTACCCTCTCGTTCACCGGGGTAAACCCCAACGTACAGGCGCCGAGATGGGGAGCAACAAGTATGCCCACTCCTGCCCGACGTCTCTCTCCCTGGGCAACTCCAGAGTGGAAGTATGTCCAGCCCCTCTCAAGGAGACTGGTTCCAGAACCAGAGCCATGCGTCGAGGTGAGACCGACTATTTCTAGCCGGAACCTCTCGACCTCACGCACTAGCTCCGGCTCCTTCCCCACCAGAGAGGTGACATTCCACGTCCCAAGAGCCAGTTTCTGCAACCGAGGATCGGACCGCCAGGGTCCCCTCCCTTGGCCGCCACCCATCACACAGTGCACCCGACCCCTTTGGCCCCTCCCACGGGTGGTGGGCCCATGGGAGGGGGGGCCCATGTTTCCTCTTCGGGCTGAGCCCGGCCGGGCTCCATGGGTAAAAGCCCAGCCACCAGACGCTCGCCATCGTGCCCCCCCTCCAGGCCTGGCTCCAGAGTGGGGCCCCGGTGACCCGCGTCCGGGCGAGGGAACACCAAGTCCAAGGTTTTCCTTCATCATTGGGGTCTTCGGGCTGCACTTTGTCTGGTCCCTCACCTAGGACCTGTCTGCCTTGGGTGACCCTACCAGGGGCATGAAGCCCCAGACAGCATAGCTCCTAGGATCATTGGGGCACTCAAACCCCTCCACCACGATAAGGTGGCAGCCCATGGAGGAGTCCAAAAGCTTGTATTGTTCAAAATGGCATACGAAAAAAAAAAAAGAGAAAGAAAGAAAATCTGCTCATTGATTACTGATTCATTTGGATAATAACATCCCTGTTCAATAAAAATACTTTATATACACAGCTCCCACCTCGGGGAGCTGTGCTGCTGTTCGGTATGGATGGGCATATCTAAAATACAGAGATAAAAAAAAATTGAAGCCAAAGTTTCCCTTTTAAAAGAGAGCTTTCATGCCCTCTCAAAGGGAGATTGATCCCTGGTGAACTTTTACAGCAGCTAGAAAGAGCAAGGCTAGCTGTTTCCCTCTGTTTATACTCTTAGTTCTTATCTAAGGTAAGATGTTGGCTGCAGCCTCATATTGAATGGACAGACATCAATTTTCTTATCTAAGCCTTCACGAGAAAGCAAATGAGCATGTTTTGCAAATGCTGAATGATTCCTTCAAGGTGATTTGAAGTCATGTTAAATGTCACCGAAAAGGCATTGTCAGGTTATTGTTTGTTTTCTTTAGATCTACGATAGCGATTGTGCATGTTGATTCCTGTCAAAATTACATTAAGTTACATTGAGCTTCTCTTGAACAGGACATTCCAAGGCCATTTCTAGCTCAATATGTTTATGTCTGGTCACAGCACAGAGGCTTGCACCACTAGAAATATTGCTATTTCTGTTATGTTGCCTTTTATGCAGCCCTCTCAGGTGAGACAGAATATTACCTCTGGGCTTATTAATGCTTTCCTGCTAAATGCTCAGTTTAGACTGGATGGCTAAGTCCCGGAAGCCTGCAAAGTGGCCGTCATCCACTTCCCAGAGCGCTTGTCCCAAGAACAAACACTTTAGCAAAATCATTTCTCGAGTTTAATTAAATATACACACTCATAAAAGACAAATCTAACTTAGTAGTTCTTTTAAACTAGAGGCCATTGAAGGTGTGACACAATGTAGTGATATTAAAATGCAACAATATTTGTTCACTGTTGTGTAATCTCTCGCATCTATAGATTTTCAGCATGCGACTTTGCTTGGCTAATTAAGTAAAGGGCCACAACTGACAATTACTTGAGAACTCTATCAATTATTCTGACTAATTCATAAATAAACATTCTGCAGATTTTTCATTTAACCACTAAAATTTTTTTAATACATTATAAATACATGAAAAAATGTAAAACAAATATGTATGTGAGAAAGTGAGCTACTAAAGAATTCCCTTGTTGGATTGGCTGACAGCATTTGGTACAAAAGCATTGAAGAAGCCTCTGTCCTCTCTAAATAACATTATCATATGTGTAATAATCAATACCTTGTTATTTATGCAGCAACAGAAGTAATTGTTGGTTGTCCATTTTAAATTAAGCAAGTAGTTCCACATTGCACAGTTTTGTTCAACATTCTTGAGTGAATACAATGATTTTAAAATCCTCATAATCTAAAAAACTACCAGCTCATGAGTGTTTTGAAAATCTAAAGCCATATAGAGAAATTTATTTGGATTTGGTATCAGTTTTCTGGTCTATAATGACCTGTATTGGTGCATATATTTGTGTTCCCAGTTAGTTGAAACCTAATGGCTTTTTTATGATCTCCTGACTATTAATCTAGCACCATTAAGTCATAACTTCATTTTGTCCCCAACTGGTAGTCAATATTGTCGCTGTGGAAATATCAATGTTGACAAAGGCATTTAGTCTAAAGCATGAAGTGAAGCCTCATCAAGCTGTCAGCAGGGTAGGAAGCTTTGTCCAGTGTTAACAACAACATATTTACTGCAAACATGAGCTGGCTTTGGAATAATAAATAAAACCTGATCATTGAGGTTTCTGAAAAAAGAAGCTGTGAGAGACATGTAATACCCCATAATACATTATTTATAGAAAACTAGAACAACTGCATTTGCATCTCGTTCTGAAACTAATTTTTTTTTTTTTATTGCAATTACCCTATTTTATTTTCCTCTGCTTACCCCACTGCAGCTAAGTATTACTGGGTGTAATAGGTCTGTCACTACCAATGTTGGATTTTACTGCAATATCAAAATGAAACCTCACAAGCAATTTCTAATCGAGGGATTCTGGAAAGTGGACGAGTTTAGGCTTTAAATCTAGACTACACAGAGACACACAGGCGCGATAGGTAGGTGTTTTTCGATAAGTGAAACCTTTAAGATGTCTTTAGCCCTTTCACATCAAGCCACAGCACAATGTGTACATTTCCATGCAGGAGCATTTTATCTGGTGATCTTAAGGAGCCAATGCGTGGGAGGAATGAGCTAGAGCTGCCTGTGGACCTGGTCAAACTGCAGTAGGTGGCTTTAGAGAAGCACAGGCAAAGAGCCACTTGAAGTACGCATTTACATTGAATGCACGTAAGTGTTGTGGGATGTCAGACACAGCAAAAGCCCACTGAAAAATCAAGCTTTTCTTACTGTCTTTTAATGAGACAGCTTATTTTTAAAGTCCTATTTCATTTTAAGAGGGTGTTTAATCCGATTGCTGCCCACTTCAAAAACATTTATCAGTATATGTTTTCCTGTTCTCCTCGCCTATTCAAGCTGAAACTCAAAATAAGGGCAGGAACGTGTTCTCTTTACCAAGTTACAGATTTTTGGGGAGCAAGACTCTGGGATAGAAACGGCAAAGGTTGTAACAGAGTCCCCTCTAATAACACATAGCGTAAAATGAGATTCTTACTGATTTGGTTTACTATTTAAAATGTTCAATGACGCATCAGAGTTAAAGGTTAATCTCAAGCAGTTCTATTGACATTGCCTTCCGCTCAGGCATTTGGAGGGGGAAAAAAATCCATCTAGGGAGATGGCACAAATGCCGTTATCAAATGTCACAAGATCTATAAAGCTCTTTGTGTATCAGCTCAGATGTCGGGCGAGCATTGTGAATGGTCATTATTTGAATTGTAATGTGTCAAAAACCCGTTTGTTAAGGTGGTGCAGAGTCATGGTTTATGCTCACTGGTCGCCTCCAACGGCGGTTTGTGTTGATGGATGGATGTCACCTTAGCATTATTAAAGCTACTAGCAAGGCTTTTCTGTAAAACTAATCAAACTCACCTTAGATGTTTGCTAGACACTGAACAACATGGAACGGCTGGTTTTTCAAACAGACCATAAAAGTCAATCTTCACACAAACTAGCATTGATGTTCCGGTTGTTCTCATTACATGACATGAGTTACAGAGCAACTGATTAAATTTTTTTATCAAATTGCCCATTTGGGTGGTTTTTAATTAATTTCCTCAAACTCCCCAACAGGTGTTTGAGTTGTATACAGCTGCAGAAAAATGTTTGGGCAACAATAAAACAGCTTGATTCTTTTGCCTTTTGTGATGTCATTGGCACAAAAACAAAAACAAATTTGTGGTATTTTCTTTAATCCTGCAGAGAAAATGCATTACACAGCTGTCTTTACATTCACAAATACACAACTGGATAGCAGTCGTTAAGAGTTTTCCGTTTTAAAAGTCCATCAGTGAAATTTGACTGTCTTTCTTCTCTAAATAAGCTGCAGCATGCAGAAGAAGAGATCCGTCACTCAGAGGGGGAGACTGCAAAATCTGTGGGCCGAAACTCAAATATGCCTATCGGCTATTAAAACAATCCAAAGCTCTATCTCTCTATCCCAATCTTAAGAACAAACATAGAGCATATTTCAAAACATATTTCATATCCATCTGAGAAATAAACACTTCTTGGAATCTCAGTGGCACTCTCCCACATCAGATTCCCCCAGGACTAGACTGCAATTTGCAGAGCCGAGGTGTCCACCTCCACACCAGTCTGATGTCAGGACTGCTGCAAATTACTCATGACACTTCCTCTGATGACATTTTTAAAACCGCTTCCCTGTTGAATGGCATCTCCACCCCCCACCCCACCACCGCCATTCTCAACCAACCGCCATCAGACCCAACACACACATTAATTCCCCCCGTCTGGTCGTGTCACAATGGCACAGCAAAGATTGCTGCCTCCTGCTTTCACCTGACTGACCCCTCTGAGCAGGTGCTGGATCTGATCCAATCACAGTCAATCTTCTTTAAACATTTCATTCTTTAAGCAGAACAGGAGCTCAAAATTCCATCATTCAATGACCCGATCAGTCGCCGATAACACAATCAAGCCAATCCCGGCTTATCCCGGGGGGGCCATTTCAGTGGGGACAGCTGGGAGATGAGTCTGCAGGCCTTCAGAAAGGTGTCAATCTCCCTTGATCCAAGGCCCTTTGTGAGCCACCAATACTGCAGAGCACCGAGGTGTTGAGGAAGACTACGTGATAGGCATGATCAGCGAGTCACAAATCAATCTTTTTTCTGTTACACGTCTAATCTTTACAGTCTAGATCCACTACAGTTAGGTCATATGATGTAACGAGGCATGTAAGAGTTCCCTGTATCACTGAATGCTGACGTTTTTTTTAAAGTTAGATTACAAAATACCCCAACAACTTCAGTCCTTTTAATGAGATACCAGATAAAAACTATGTTTTCTGGCTATATGCCTACAACAGCAGCTGTTTGCCACTTTCCTTTTACGACCTGTTGCTGCACACTGCCAATCAGCTGTCTGAGCAAAGGAAAGTACAACTTTGCCTAAATTATGAGACAAATCCATTGCTTTAGAAATGTTTCTAGTCTTTCACTGTAATGGCCAGAATGCCCGAATGAATGTATTTTTTGTATATGTAGGCAAGATAGAATAACACAATGATGCCTTTCTCTCACTCATTGCTGCACACTGTCTTTGTGCTGGCTGAAAGTAGCTTACTTCCGTTTTTGTTTTCCAGTTAAATATGATGGTTCGAAGCACTTTTTATACTATTGTAACTCTATAATAAAACAACACGAAGAAGTTCATATGATGCAGCTTTTAAGCTGAGGGTTATCAATCTAGTAGTACAGGAGGGAAATAGAGCCGCTGCACGTAAGCTCGGCGTGAACGAATCCATGGTTCGGCGTTGGGAGACGCAGGGTTGCTTCCTTAATAAATCCAGCGACCTTGTGAAAAACCGAGAGCAGCGGAGATATCAGCGGCTTATAGCCTGGTGAGGCTTATATATGCACATTTCCAGTTTTTAAAAAAAACTTTGTAGATGCGCCGTTTAGTGAGGTGCGCTCTATAGTCCAGAAAATACGGCATATGTATTTATTTTCTTTGTTTTACATAAGGTATCCCACCATGGGAATCTGTACTGACCAATGTCTGGCTGTAACACCTACGCTTCTACAGAAGCAAACATACTAAAATGATCCGAGCTCTGAAATAGATCTCTAATTTTCAGCAGCGATTTAAAAGCCACTCAGCTGGAAATGTTGCTGGGCCACTGGGCACATAAAGGTCAAGGGGGATACAAAACAGTTTGTCTAACAGCCCCGTCTCCCCTCCCCCACCTTGTTGCACGGCCCTGCAGCACCGCAGTCATATCCCCATTCACAGCTCATTCATTTATATTGCACTGCCCTCCTCACAGCTAGTCTCAGTCACTAACTACAAGTGACTGCAATGAGATTGAAGCCCCTGGCTAAATCTCCACTACAGGGCACATGCTCCATCATTGCGGCTCTGATCACTCCTTCTAATCACTGGAACCAGACTATATCCTCAGCTGATTGGGTGAGTCACGGCACAGAGGAAATAATCACCGAATGTCAGCTGATGATGGACACCGAGATGTTGGAGTCTCAGTGGTCACTGCGAGCGACCATGTAAATTGCATGCAAATGTGCACCTGCACCAGCCGAGGAAGTGGAAAGAAGGACTGTGGCCTTTTGATTAGGTTCCTTTTTTTTGTCTGTATTTTTGTGCATTAATCATTCATGTTTGCTATTTTAGCCAATAAGCAGAGAGAACCTGAGAAGAAGTCTAAAGTGCAATTAATATTCTGCATCATGAGATCTATTTTAAGCGCTTTCTATGGGCTGTTGTAAAAGCTTAATGCAACTCAAGGTTAAATTTAGGTGTGCAATCAAACAGATAAAAGAAGAATGATGAGATCAATGATTAGAGGTGATTTGTAATCTCTGCACAGTGATTCAAATGCACTCTCTAAGGACAACATTCCACAGTATATTTCACTGATATTAATTGTCATCAGTGACATTTTTTTTCCCCTCCCTCGAAATACCTGAGAGCCTTCACTAAGGTGACAGGGCAGGTATGCAAAATGAATTCATGCGCTTTTTACAAATGGTCACACTGAGTTATTTTTCTGCCATTTACAAAATATAAGAGCTCACAAAATGTCAGCCGTGGTATTAGATTACCGGAGACCCAGAACGAATTTCATGCACTCTCTTTCTAATGCTTTTATAATTTCGATTCTTCCCTTTATCTTCTCCATCTTACAGAAAGTCTGGGCAAAGCACAGAGACAGTTCACTTCTCCAGAGGTGAAACACTGCAGGAATATTGCAGCTGTAGCATGAGATAGGACACACACCGGTCTGACAATAATCGCTCATCCTTCCAGTGTCCTCTAACAGAGGTCATCAGTAACTTTTCTTTTTATTCCTCTACAAACCTCATTGTATTCCTCCGCAGTGACCTCTCTACCTTTATTCTTCCTGAGCGCAGCGGCAGCGAACTGGTTAAGCTCCTTCTTCTCCTCCCCTCTGTGCTCCGCCTCCAGGATCTGGCTTTAGACCAGTGGAGCGAGAGAACCAGCACTGCTTGGACATAAAGGGATGATTGTAGCTACCCGGTGACATGGAAGCAAGTAGTTCTGATGAAACTAAAAAGTCAGTTTCAGGGCCTGTGCGCATCTGAGAAAAAAAAGGAGAGCAGATACTGAGTCGGTGAGCTCGAGCTGCTTCAGCTTAGGCAAGTAAGGGCAATATGAGAGGGCTCAAAGCCGATTACAATAAACCAATGAGGAAGCATTAAGCAACGCAGCTAATTATGCCTTTAACTGTAGAGAGAACTGTTTTCATTCCTCGGAAGGGACACTGCTGGTGCTGCACATCCACATTTTTAAGGTGCCTACACACTACAACCCTTTTTCGACAGAGCAAATGTGTCAGTGGAACACTTGTGTTTTCACGTGTGATTTAATGCAAAATCACAAATGCAATTTAAGCATACCATAGCATATGCTACTGCCAAAACACAGGGTAGTATAATAATCATTAATAAGACTTATATAAACTCTGATTTTAAGGGGGAGATTTTTGTGAACTTTTGACTACAGCAAGGAATCACACTAGAGTTGGATGGGACAGCTGCCTATGCAGATTATGCAAATTGAATCCCAATACCCTACTGAGTCATTTGACGGTTATGACAAGTTATTACCAATAACTCATATATTGGAATGCAATGATGTAATATAATATGTCCTCCACACTCATCGGCAATCCAGATAAAGACGCCTGAAAAGCCTTGAAACGAACAGATGCTTCATTTCAGACCGAAAAACACCCAACATAAAGATAAGTTTTTTATTTTAATAAAATCAAAATCACTACTGAGAACAATTTGTATAAATTTAATGTAGATAAAGCATTTTGTAAGTTGTTGTTTTTTTTTTCAGTTGACCAGAAAGACCAGTTGACCAGTATTCCAGGACTTCCTGTTTCATTTGGGTAAAAATATTACATAATACAGAAGCCCTGTGCTCTAAGCCATTCTTCAAAATGGGAGGCACAAGAGAGAATGCCATTCAACTAAGTTTTATATCTACTGGGGAAATTTAAAAAAAAAAAAAACTCCAATAATCATTATTAAAGAACTTCAACAAACAAAAGCATCTTTTGAGCACAGTCTCTGTGACAACCATATGACACCATACATTCACCAAAAGGTTGTTTGAGAGGCAGGAAGAAAAAATTAATAAATGTTTAACTGTAACAAACATAAACCAAAATATATATGGTGAAATGAAACAAACACAGTTCAGGACACACAAAAACCAACGTTCTTGTCTGAATCCCTGGACTTATACTTTAATGAAAATCTGTAAGGGTAGCTGAGGAGTTCAGGCCAGTAAAGTGTCTTAGTGGCAGCATCATGTCAAGTGGGTAATTTGATGCAGGAGGAACTGGTGCACTTCACAAATGGCATCATAGGGAGAGCATGCTATATTTTAAAATAATAAAACAACAACTCAAGAATTAAGTCAAGAAGGTAAAGTTTGGCCAAATTAGTTACAAATAAGCTTAAAGTACAACAAATTCATTTGGCGTGACCATCACAAAAACCCTGAAATCAATCTCACTTTGTGAGCAGAGATGAAACGGTATGCTCTATCCTAAATAACCTGAAGGAGGAAAAGCTTTGTCTTATTTAAAGATCAGTGTGGAAAAAAGGACTATAAGTCTCGTTTTATACAGCGCATGTACGTATATATCTTGCTTTAACTAGAAGGCAGAGGGGATTTTGTAAAAATATTAATCCTTGATGTGTAATTTTCCCTCGCACTACATATAATGTATGCTGCTGTAACACAGTAGCATATCAACATTTACATTTTCTTGTATAGTTTTTAAGTCCACAATATATAAGTCACAAAGGCAACGAGTAGGTCAAAAAGCTCTTTGATTAATTTGACTTTATTACCAGGCTGAAATAGCAGCAGGCTCCAGTTAAGAGTCCTTGAATATAAAGGGAACTCAGGCAGTACTGATAAGATTGTCTCATCTGGCTTGCAGGGCTAAAGTGACGTGTGTTGCCTGAGAAAGGGGGGAAAAAATGGATGGCAGGATGTGGCTACTATTAAGCAGGTAATGGGATCCATCCGAGATGCATTAGAATCAGTCAAACACAACCACACTTGGTTTCTGTTCAAATGACTGTCACAATCACTGCGGATGCACACCTTCAGGTGACAAAAAAAAAAAGAAGAGAAAACTGTCTCTGGCTGTGCAGGCAGTTACCCAGAAGCTGTGCCTGGCTCAGGTATGTGCTCTGTCCTAATCGTGACGGCTGTGAGAGTGGAAGCGAGAGTGAGAGCTGTCAGCCTCTCCTCACAACAAATGCGCCCGAATGGAGACAGAGAGGAGCGAAGTGGGAGGGAGGGGAAAGGAGGGAAAGGTGCCGAGGTCACAGACAGAACCTGTGACCCAGTTGTGGCCACACCAGCTGTTTCTCCTCCACTGCCTCCCAACCACCTCTATCTCTCTAGACCACATCCTGCTAATTGGCCCATGCTACTGTGGGTACATACACACACACAGACAAATGCTTTATGTGGAACCTGCTAAAGAACCGTGAAAAGGCTAGTTCCTGGTCAGAAAGAATGTTTCTGTAGTTGTGTGATGATTGATATGTACAGTGCCGTGCAAAAGTACTGAAACCCATCAAACTTTCTCACATTTTGTCACACTACAACCAGAGTTCTCACTTGTTTAGTGTAACTGATGTAACCTTGCTGGTCTGTGAGCTGAAAACATCTGCAGATGAAGTGGCAAGATATGTTCCAAGTCCAACTGGTAAAAAATAAAGCCTTTACACAAAAGTGGCAGTCATTGTTTAGAGAAAGAAATAAGTTGTCCTGCCTCATGTTTTCATGTGGTGAAAACATGAAAAAAAGCTGCTCTGGTATTGAGCTTCTATGAAAAAAATATATACATGTGGAGAAAGAGTAACCGCCCTAAACCCAGCATCACCACAGCGATGAAGGCAAGTGGCAGCATCATGCTGTGGGAATTATACACAACAGGGAGATATAGAGCTACAGATACTTAGCCAAAACTGCAAATGGATTGATTTGTACCAAAGTATATTCATGTGTTATAATGACCTAGTCAAAGTTCATACTTGAAATCCATTGGCAATATGGTGTAAGACACCCTCCATCTAATCAGACTGAGCCGAAATCAATGTCTTATTGTGCAAACGTTTAAGACCCAAAGGATCTTGCGTCTGTAGTTACAGCGGCAGGTGGTTCTAAAATGTTTTTGCTAAATCTGCATGCCGCACTTTTAAGTTTTTCACTTCACAATTATGTATGACTTTGTGTTTGTCTTTTGCATCAATGCCATTAAGATACATTGCAGTTTGCGGAGGCAAAGTGACAAAATATGAAAAATCCTAATGGTATATTTTTGCAAGTCTCTCCGTACGTTAAAACAGATTTCCAAGAAATATTAAAAGCCGGCTGCACTGCCACTGTGCAGGCAAATATCCCCCTCTGACATGCATATGTGCTAACAAACAGAAAAACACTCCGACTGACTGAGTGACAGACCGACATGCCGACCGCCACCAAGATTCTATGAAGGGCAAGCTCAATTAATTGGTGTCTCCGTGTGCAGGTAAGTTCTCCGAGCGGTGTGTGTGCGGCGATAATGGTAGGTTGCACTGACAGGCAGGTTATTTAATAAATCCTAGGATGTGAAAATCAGAAAGGAAGGACACACACTGAACATGAAGAGCCTCCTTTTTTTAAATATATTTTATTTCTGCTCCGTATCTCGTCTGTCACAGCCCTCCAAACCTACTCCGATTGTCTTTCAGCACTCAAATCCGCTCACCCGCACATACACTTAGCCCTAATTGCGCGCCCACGTAAAAACGGTTAATCGCCGGCACGCTCCCGCATGGCGAGAGCAGTGCGGCTAACACACTCCAAGTGTGCATGAGCGGGCTGTGAAACACGCTCGAGATCTTGCTCAATCAGTCTGATTTGTTTGTTTCCTCCTAAGCGTTTGAGGATTCCTCAAGGAGGAATAAAACTTTGTATAATCAAGTCAATTATGTCATTCAATCAAGTCGAAAATCATTTGGAGTCCCTTCTAACATCCATTGATTGCAAAGTCATGCTGAATATTTGCTCGCCGCCATTCTGTCGTCACAATAACCCCGCTGTCGCTTGAAGTCGCAGACCCAGCTGACACGGCGAGGTCCTGAACTCGCTTTTGCAGGAGAAGAGCGAAAACAAAGTCCTTCACCTTGCACTTTTCCAGTCAAGAAAATACCTGGGATTTATAAAAGGAGGAGGGGGGAGAGAGCAAGAAGTGTACAGTGCCTGAACAAAAGGGGAAAGAAAAAAAAAACGTTCAATTAATTTATAAGAGCTCTTTTGTCTCCTTCAGGACATGGTACATTATGTGCCTGTGAAAAATCCATCCTTACTAAAACTCAAGGTCAAGTGTTGATGTTGCACAGAGTGGATCAGCTGAAGGTGACCTTGACTGATGTGGAATATGACACGAGGGAAATGGATCTCTGCTCAGTGTGGGGAAATTATCTGTGAAATGCTGCCACTGTATCAAAGCCTGTTTGTGTCCGCATACAAGCCGGAGGAGCATGTGCACATGGCGATGTCTCGTACATTTGTCGGGTGGAGTGTGTAGAAACCGCGAGCAGCGCGTGCGCACATACAAGCGAGCGGGTCCAGGTCGCACGTAGATGTCAGAACTTCGCCTGGGATTCCAGTACTAAGCTTTGTTTGATTCTGATATCAAACTTGCACAGTTAGGGTTGGTCATGGCAGCTGGTTGTCATTGCTTGTTTGCTCTGTAAGCACAATGCATTTTGTTGACCAGGCATGGCAGGCTGTGTGGAGATGCAGCCACATCTTCAGCTGTTTGCTTGTCATAATTAGTCTTTTTCTTTGTTGTTGTTTTTGTCGTATTGTGGGAGAGCATCCATACTGATGTCGTTGGCTGCTGTAAAGTATGAGATATGGAGCATTCTGCTGGATTAACAGAAGGTGCTCCCACACTGACTATCCACAGGGGACGGGGAACGTTAGTCTATTATAAATCTCTACTTCTTACTGGTGAGTAACATTGTAATAATATCCTCCAGGAAAAACTGTGACTGCATGTATTTCTGTGACATTAATGCATTCCATCAGGCTGCTTATTATGATCACAATTTGTGCTTTTTAGAGCAAATTAGATTTTTTGCTGATTAGAGATTTGGTGGGGAATGTATAACTTTATCTACTTGTATATGAAAAAAAATAGTCATACTGCCACTTAAATAACATATAAATTATTACAGATTACAGATACAACAGTTACTATTGTACCTTTTGGAGTATTGAACGTTATCTGCTCATGAAACGCCTTTGGCCAGAAACATGATACATGTTTCTACCCAACCATAGTATTAAAAACAGCGTTTGATAAAAGTGATCAGTGGTGTCTGTAAATTTTCTGACTGCAAACATTTCCAAAAGCGCCAGTTTTGTTCTGGTCTCCTATCAGCCAGTTCACTGGCAGAAAGCAGCAACAAGTGGGGGATGCTTTATGCTTTTTTTTAATCTTAGAAATTGTATGGAAAAAAAATCTTAATGTGGAATTTTTAACTGAACTTCCTCTAGTAAAACCAAAACTGCTGTTATCACGAGGCAGACAGAAATCATTGATGTCATTTTGGACCAAATTTTTCTAAGGCTAAATACACAAAATCTGTATGTGAAGCAACAAATGCAGCTGTTGCTTTTTTTCCCCTTTCTTTTGTTCTTTTTTTTGTTTGTTTTTTACAGTGCAGTCTGCTAACTTCAGTGCTGCTGAGATTTTGCCAATGTCACATCAAAGCAACACCAGTAATCATTGTAAAAATAGAAGCGATTTGAAGGATATCTAATTAATACTCTTAAATAATCACACAGACATGAGTCAGTCCCACAGCAGCTAAAGCTTCTCAGCAGACAGCTGAATTCAGACACCCATTATCCATCAGCAAACAAAGAAGAAGAAACAGCAGAATGTCACAGAGCTGTCGCCAAATTTATTCTGAAAAATTTTGAAGCCATTTATTATGGTGGAGTCACATTAAACTATGCTCTGCCAGCTGCTAATAACTGTTAACTCATTTCTCTGTTGGAGAAAAAAAACTAAACAAATACTAAAACCTTTTAAAAACAGAGGCCTTAACAGCTCCACAGCCATCAGTAAAACCATCATTTTCTGCACATGCAATGGAATAAAGTTCAGTTTTTCGCAGGGTAGAAACAGAAAACAGTCTTACCTTCCCGAACTGTTCAAAATACTGCTTCACATCTTCCACTACCGTGTTGGCCGACAAGCCACCCACAAATATTTTCTTTGTTCTTGTGACCATCTGGAAGGAGAAAGGGTGAGAGGAGAAGATGAGTGACGAGACTTCAAATGCATTGCACAACCTTTAATGAGGCGCCAAAACACACTGAGTGAGCAGCACCTGCGATGATGGATGGCGAGAACGCAGAGATTCACACTGCAAAGTTTCAAAGACAATTCGGTGGTGTAGTGCCGCTTATCTAGCCAGGTTGTAAACATTGAAGGTTACAGCTTCATGCAAGGGAGGCCATGACAGACATTCCCCTTTTTCACATTTTTACAAAAAAACGGTTGGAACATTTTATAAATAAATATTGTAAAAAAAAATAATTTAGCAAAATTAATTTTGTGCAATAAACTATTTTTGAAGGATCGAGTGCCTTCTTGCTAGTTCCCTCTACAGATGGATTGGGATCTAGTCTGGGTCCAACAATAACAACATTGCTTCCAGTCAGAAGAAAAAGATGATGAAAAAATAAATTATGTAAAGTCTAAATATAAATCTGCATAAAAATCTATAACATTTGTCTTGACAGGGATGCGACGTAGACCACGTTTCAAGTTTTGAAATGACTCCACAGAAAACTGGACCCTTGCTGAGCTAAACATCTCCAGTTTAATCTTTGAAGTTTCCATTTATGTTTTGGAAACATTTAAAAAGAAATAGTGATAATTAAAAAAAAAAAAAACAGAAAAAAAAGGACAGATAATTTATGGACTTTCAAAAAACAATTAATGAGTGCTAGGAGATGGAATCAGAGTGCATTAAAGGCTCATTTAGCTTCAAACGGGAAGAATATTAAGGATTATTACCCACAGCATCTGAAAGGGCACAAACATCTGCTGCAGAGCACATGCTAAAATTAGGGGGGCAATTTATCTGGGATCTACACCAGTATGGGTGGAAAAACCTGTAAAGCGGGGTGGGGGGCGGGGGAGGGAGGTTCTTTTGTTGTGCACAGATCTTCCTCCATTAAAAACCAGTCAGAGAATTGCAGATGAAATTAGAGTTATGTTATAAATTATTTTTTATTAAAAGCAACCACAATGTTACCCCAACATCTGACCTCTTCAACCCCGGTCAGCACAGGTGTTCATTTTCATGCCACACATTCTCCACGGGACTTTGGCTTTCTTTTTGCACCTTTTCTATGAGCCAAGATGTTTTTCGTTTCATCTTGCGACTTCACAATTATGCATTTCCCCCCCCCCATTGCTTATCAAATAAAGTCCCCATAAAATTCATTAAAGTTTGAAAGGCACTGGATACTTCACACAGCCTGCTGGTATAATCAGGAATAATGATAGGAGAGACTAAATGACAACTTCCAGAACAATAATTGTCAAAACTGATCTGGCTAACTTGTATTCCTTGCACCTGTTTGGCAAATACAAACACAAAGACAGAAAACCATGTATTACTGCGCAGTATTTTGCTTCCAAATGACATTTTGCCCAATGAAATATTTTCCTCATCTCTTTTGAAACCTATATTAAAGATTGAGAATTTACTGATACGATGAAGCATATAATGATGTTTGATGCACTGCACTACAGCCAAAAAAAATAGCAGCAGAGAAAGTCAAAGCTCTGATCTCTCCTGGCTCGCCTGAATCAAACAGAAATAAATGATGGGGGGCAAGATAAACATACTTAAGAGATGCCCAGCAAACAATCAGGATGGCTGAGAGAGAGCCTACCTTGATCAAAATGCTGACCGAAACACTTTCGATATGAAAGCGGCTTAACACGGAGGAAAAAAGAAGCAACGTTCAGCGAGTGCTGAAGTAACCATCTGTCAAGAGCTTTCCAGGTGCTCGCAGTCTCACAGCGCATAAGCCTGCACATATGCACACAGCCTCCCACACATGAGCCTCTCATACAGTCTTTTGCTTTTATTTTTGTGATTATAAAAATAACAAAAAACAATGTTTTATCACAAAACAGCAAATGAATAAGCAAGACCAGTAACAAACAAAAGCATTTTACTTGAAGGGATTGTGTTTTTCAAACAGATCTTGTGATGGATTAAAAAAAAAAAAATACACGGATTCTCAATATTATGTTCTTTCTACTTCAGTGTCCAGAGGTAAAAAGAGTAAAGGATGAAAGCACACAGCGTAGATCTATGGGACGGAGATGCAAGATACAAATGTTGTAGACACAGGCCGGTTCCCTGAATGAAAGGCTTCAAACTGAATGACTCGATTTTAATTTAGTAAAATGTTTTATGTTGCACTTCACAAGAACATCTCAGAGCAATTTTACAAAACGGGTTTAGAAAAAAAACTGGGATTGTTCAAATGATCTTGATAAACAAAAGAATGAGTTGTTGGTTCTAAAGAGCATGAAGTGATGCAGCACAGCCCATTGCCCATATGTTAAGACACCTGGCTGAATTAAAACTCCTATATTTATTCCCAATTTTGAAGGAAAACATATCCGGCTGTTTGGAACCAGGTGAAGGAGTAAATATGAAACTTTGCCTCTCTAGCAGAGTTTATCTTTCAGATCAATTGAGTTTGAAACTGATCAAATAACATTTTATTTAATGAGACTGATCACATGAACAGAAATATAACTGCACACATGTGTAATTAGGTCATAGTTAGTGATCTACCATTCATTAAAGTTATCATTTTTCTGATACACATAAACACATTTATCATGTGTTTAAGCTTCAATATGCTGTTTTACTTAAACTGCTGCTAAATTTAGCCTGTATGTATTTATTTTATATATTTATTTTGTAAAATGAATACTGGGAGATTTGGGTATTTTTGTTCAAGGTTGTATTGTGTTAATCTCATATTGTCCCATGCCTAATTCAGAAAAAAATAAAACATTTTAAGGCAAGGAATTGTCTGTTAAAGGATTAAACACAAAATGTTACCCTTATCTCCACACCAGTTTCATCCCAATGAGTACAGAGCAAAGGGCTTAAATATATAAACGCTGCTTGTGAAGTAATTAGAAATGGCATACAGGTGTCTAAATATGCTTGACCTTCTCCGAAAATCAATATACAGCCGAGGCAAACAGACCACAGACTGAGTGTACAAATATTTCTGACACACAACGTGGCTCTTGGGATCCAGCTAAATATGATCACATCCAAATGACTTTTGCCATCACTTGACTTTTTCCTCAGCCACAAGTCGACACTTGTAAATGTTGCCATGGAGCCGTATCAATTCCACACATTAGCGTGCTAGAATGGAGCTCACATTCTAACAAGGTCGTGTCAGCTACATGGTAAATGTTAGCCGGAGTACACATGCCAGCTTCCAGTGTTCTCCGCCGTTGCCATGGCAGTGATAATCCCCAAACAAATCTGAGGCTGAGCGAGGGCAGTTTAGGTCGAGGAAAGCTGAGTCAAGACTGACGATACAAACCCTGAGCCTGACAGGCTGGGGCTGATATGTCACCAGATCAATGAACAGAAAAATACACTAAGTTGTTTCTGAAACCATTTCTACTCCGTGAAAAAAAAAAACAGCAAGAAAAAAGAAAAGAAAAAAAAGCTCTTCCAATAATGTTTCGTTTTGCCTTCACTGCAGTGGTTGACCTCTAGACGTGCAAAATTATCGACTTATAAAGTGGACAGTTTTTTTTTTTTTTTTGCAGATTAACACTGGCCAAGACTCGGCAGCGGCAGTATCCCCAGCGCCCCTCCTCCTTCCGACATCATCCCTCAGGCCTCGGGGGTTATCAGCACTGGATGGTGCCGCCGGCAACCCCACGCCAGACAGCTGCTGATAAAGCGGTTGTGTGACTATTTATCAACATCAATCACTTTTATCATTGCCAATCTTTGGGAAATAAATAAATGAAAATGAACAAGTCGGTGTTCATCTCTGCTTCCCTCTCCAGATCAGCTACATGTCCTGGTTCCCTTCCGGGGCCACCCGTCCCTCTCTGGTCATATTTCAGATTCTCTCCATCGAGGTGCGACCAGTCAAGCTCTCAGCCTTGTCTTATTACTGTTTTGACATGTGAGCTCAACTGCTGATAGGATTCCTCGGCTCATGGGGCAACAAAATGACTTTATTTTTCTCTCAATGGTGGTTACTAATATAAGAAAAACTCATGCCAGTTTTAAGAAAATAAAAAAAAATCTTCAGTGGCCTGTCTGTACGTATAAATTGCTGTATCTAATCTTATGCCGCACCAGGAGTGAGAGCAAGAAAAGATATCTTAGAAGTACTGTTCTCCCCACTAAATCTATGTACATATTACGCAAGTGTGACCAAAATTGTAAACATTTTTTTTACCTCGAATGGTCAAAAAGAAATCAGAAAAACAAAACCATGTATTGTTGACAGAAAAACTCTTTAGGGTCAAGGTCACTACTGAGTGAGCAGGCAGTCAGTCGGCAACAGCTATGTAAGGACAGATGCAACAAGATGCTTAAAAAGAAACTGTATTTTCTACTGTGTGAGATATTTTGTGCTTCATTCAGTCTGCAAGAGCAAGAGAGACCAAGACTTTCAGCAGATAACAGGAAGGCAGAATGTAATGCACCAAAATTGCTGTGTTTTGTTATTTTGAGCGTTTAACCTGTCTGTCATGAAACATGCTGGACTTGGAAATGTATATGTCAATAGTTTGGAAATCTCAGAGTTAGGATTTAAATACAAACAGACGCCAATACTTCTTTAGTTGCAACAATGTTGAGGGTTCGGTTTCGAGCAACTAATTACAGCTGCACATTTTGAGTTTTTGAACAATGGAGAAATAAATGTAAAAAAGATTTCTGCTACCTTTTCAGCTTCCGACGTTCCAACTGTTTCATATACAATTGAAATTCGTCTCTAAGAGACCCAATGTTAGCTTTCCAACTACAAAGTTACACTATGGCAATCTAATGGAAATTATTTGCTTCACAAAAGCCTGGAGTGTAAAAAAATAAGATAAAAAAAATCAAAGGGCATGAAGAAATCCATGACAATTTACACCAGCATCAAAAAATCCCTCCAGATTTGAGGTCCATGGTGGGCCCTAACATTTTGTTTTAAGTGTGGGGAAGAATATAAATCGCTTTGGGAATACATTGAGGGTTGTTTGAGTTTGTTTAACCCAAAAAAGGCTTATTTAGTAGAGTGGAACACTGAATTAAATTCAATAGAAATAACTGACCTACTTTTAGCAACCCCTTCCAAGTCAATGACCAAAGGAGCAGAGGTGCCATGAGAAAGGGGAGGCCAGATGAAGCCCGCTTATAATTTTAGAGTCACACACCAAAGCTGAAAGCCGTAGTAGAATTTCAAGACTTCTATTGTGCAGTCTTCAAGAAATAGGTATTCAAATATGTTTCAAAGCACAAAACTGAGCACCGGTTTGAGACTAAAGTTGCTAATGGAGATTTGATTTAAACTTTGCTTAACCTTCCTCTCCCCTCACAAATACTGTATTTTTTTTTACCTTTGTCAACCAATTATGACTGATGACCAATTATGAAAATATTACTACGACAATGGGACCACTGACTTTTTCTTCCTTCAAACTTTTATCATACTCTTTATTCTCAATAAAAAGCAAATGTTTCTAATGATTTCCTCATATTTCTGTCCATTTAATACATTTTAACTAACACTAACAACTGGATCACATATTTCCCATAATTTAAATTAGAGCAGTTATTTGTTCAAACAAGTAGCAAATGCAATAACACCAAGAAGATTGGATGAAATTACTTTAATTTGACACAGATCATTATACATTTTAACAAATGCAGTTTTCACTGAAGCCACTGGGGAACCGAGAATTCCCCACACAGCATTTAAAGCAACATTAGTTCTGATCATTTGGCTTCACTTCTTTCAAGAATCCATCTCCGCAACAATTCAAGCTGACAGCTTTAAAAAAAATGGACCATTCCTCAACCCACTTTTTTTTCCCTTTAACCTAATTCAACATGTAGTTATTTTTGCACACCCCTAAGAGACAATAGGGAGGGTTATCAGTGCGCATGAGGAAGTTTGTGAGTGTCGACACATGAATGTGTTTTTAATTCTTACAGAGCTCCAAGCTGGGCGTATATGAATGGCTACACAAATTACTGCCCCAGTGAATTCATCATGAAAATAAAAGGCCTACTGTAGTAAGGCCGACAGAGAAGAAAAAAAAAAAGTTAAAAGGCTTCAGGTGTAGCTTTGTCAACACTTGTTAGCCGATTTTAACAATGCCAAACAGAACAAATTGGCAATGACTAGAAATGACTTATTTGAGATCATAAAAAAGCTGTAGAAATTTGCTCCTGAATAGTTTAAAAGCAGAAAAAAGAAAAACATCAGATGAAGACTTTGTAGAAGCTAAATCAATGTCTGGAGTTGAGAGAATTTGGCAAGACCTAAAACAAATTGACTGAACTACAACGATTCTGGAAAGAAGAGCAGATCAAAATTCCTTTACACTGACGTAAAAAACCTATTCACAGTTTCACTTAATGGCAATTATTCCCATTTATTATGATTTAGAGTAATTACCTTCTCATATATGGAGAGGCTGAAGAGGAGAGCCACTAAATTCTCCAGTCATTGAATTATAGTCAGTTTATTGTTTAGCAGCCAATGAGTTAAACATCAAAGCCTTAAAAGTCCTAAAAAAAAAAATCTGAATTTATACCCATAAATAAAAAATTATGTTATAAAAAGAGTAAAAACATAAACCTGAAAATTAGTATCCAACTCATAAAAGTATTTAGCTGGCTGATGGAGAGGATGCAGAAGTTAGCATAAGAAGAAGCCCTTGGCTATTACTAAGCAATCATGCTAAGTGAATATGAAAATATTAATACATGTATGTATTACATGAATTGCCTGTAATTCCTTCTATTACCAGATTAGAACGATATGCAAGAAATGAAAATGTTAACCCTGAGAACTGTACAGTCCGATCCTTGAGTCCAATTATTATCCTAAATAAATTATGTTTGAATTAGCTTGACTGTTTCAGCATGGCCTAAAGGGGGAGCCAGCTGAAGAGAACTTAGACAGAGCCAACACGTTGCCCTTCATTTAAAGGTAAATGACTAGGATGGTAATAGTCATCGTTTATTACGTGTGAATACAAATCACACATTACTTGAAAAGCAGTTGTCTTATAAAGTGTCCCAGTAGAGCCATACACATGTGTGACAGCACATGCAAAACTGCTGAGTAAATATATGCAAAACAAACAGCATCAGTCTGGCTACTCTCCACTCACTGGTCTGTGTCAAAGAGCAGACAAACAAGCTTTGGAACAAATGTGTGCAAGGGATGCTTGGTAAAGTCACCGCAGACCAGTCTGATTTCACTTGTATGGCTTATATGCAGTCTTCCCCCCATTTCCAAGCCCTTTTAAAGACGGCCACGTCTTCCAGTCTTTTACTGTATAAAACTTTCTTCCAAGGGTGAACTATACAACTGAAGGCAGTTGTGAGTCGAGCAAGTTGGAAGAAAAAAAAAAAATCCTGTAGCTGATTTTGCAACCTACAGCATTATTGTTATCTGTAATTTTCAAATTTCAATAAGTGGAAGCAAACAAAATTCAGAGAGCCACTTTTGTGCGCCAACAAACAACCATTAGTGTTTAAAACATGCGCAGAAAGCAAAGAATGCAGAGGCATGGATGTTATTAACTCGGCAAGCAGAATATAAGAGGAGATTAATACACTGAGAAACAATATTTAAGTAGGAGAAAAAGCAGGCAGAGTGGAGGGAAAAAATGTTTAACATATTTATGCAAATCCTGACACTTCAGTTGTGGTGCTGCAAGTGTGTGCTTTCTAAATTGTTTCCAAAGAGAGAAGGCAGTGACAGATGGTGACAAAGACAGGTAAGCTGATATCACTTCTGACGAGTGTAGGGGAGGAAGAAAATGTTTATTCTTAGATCGTAGATCAATGTCTTCACCTCTCTCTGTCCAGATTGCTTTTAACACGAAAAGGTCTAGAATAATGATGCAAGCAGTCGACCAGTTCTAGACTACACATCTGGGACTGCCTCAGTTTTACAAGCTGCTGCTTTGAACAACATAACACCTACGTTATTAGCAGAACATTACCTGACAAATATCAGACGAGGCGTCTCGTCCTTGCCTGCACCAGGTGCACCGCAGTGAACTCAGTGTCCTGAGCTGCTCCTTTCTGTGCATCACTGAACGATTCCTGAAAGCCACTGCAGCTGGATTTAAAGCCACATTCAAAAATCTCCACGTGAGGATAAACTTAAAGAATAATTTAATGCGCATTCTAGGAACCTGGACTTTTCTTAAAGTGTGGCAAAGACAAAGCCATTGTTAGAATAATCTGTTTGTAAACAAATGGAAGAGGATCCTGTGCACTGAAAAAACACAAAATCTTTCACTTTTGAGCTAGTTTATAGTGCAAATATTGTAGTACACTATACTAACTTACAGGTAACTTTAAGCAAGATTTTTAAGCAAGAGGTTTTTAAAGTCAATATTTCTTTAATATTGTTGAAAAAAGTAGTAGTTCCACTGGCAGATTACTCCACATATCAGCAATATTAAGGAATTGCTGACTTAAAACATGCTAATATAGCTTGCTCAAAAATTATTTGTAATTCAGTTTTTGTCTTATGTCAAGTGTACTAAGATATTTGCACTAGAAACCAGAAAAAAAATGCTTTGCAGGATTTTGTGTTTGCAATTTGGTCATATGAGACCAAAATGTAACATTTAGAAACTCCTATTAGTTTCCAAATCTAGAACAAACTTAAAAGGTACCATCTACTCAACCCAGAACCAGAATCAGACATGGAGAAAACCCTAGTAGTTTATAAATTATGGACTATTTATTCTTATTCAACATGGGGAACCAATAGTAGTTTTATACCTTTACCTTTTCGTCTTTCTTTTGTTGTTTTGTTTGTATTTCCTTCTAATTCGTGTAAACCACGTTGATCTGCCTTGTTGCTGAAAATATGCTATAAATAAAATCACCTTACTTGCAATGACCCTATGAGAGGAATGAAAACCAACACTAAACGCCACTGTGAAACATGGTGGTGGCAGCGTCATGCTTTGGGCATGCACTCATCAGCAAGGAAAGGGAAGCTGATCAGTCGACTTGCTACAGGGAACAAGCTGCAAGAAAACTTTGTAGAGGCTGAACATTAACCTACAGAATCATTATCCACAAGAGTTAAAAGCAACAACTACGCACTGACTGACTTTATTCCCCCTCTAAAAATTAACGGAAGTGTCTCATCCCCGGTGGTGTCAGGTGCCCTGCAGTGAACTCCATGTCCTAAGCTGCTCCCACTTGGCTGCTCCTCTCTGTGAACCCTTCCTGAAAACAGCTGCCACTGAGTTTAAAGCTGCAGCCATACAAACTCCTTGTGAGGGCAAGCTTAAACAACTGATCGCAGCCTGGACAATCTGTTAGGATTTTTAAAGCCTAAACACCCATTTTCTTCTCCTTTTTTTGGTACATGCAAGACTTAACATGCCTTTGAAAGGGGTTTTAGTTTTGGACCTTTAAATAAAATAAAAGGATGACAACACCTTTGGAAGTTGGTGATAATGTGATTTCAACAAAAAAGGCTGGTGATTTGTAGCCTAAAGTGAGGGGGGAGGGAGGTCTGCAAAAATTCAGCCTTAAAAGCTTTTCAAAAATAATGTATCAATCTGCTTAATAGATTGTTATTATCACTCACTTCAGGCTTCTCCCACTGGACTGAAGCTGCTACAGTACAAGCCATTAAGAGTCAAGGAAAACAGGTATTGTAATGGGAGGTCACAGAGGGAACAGAGAAATAAAGCATTGCCTTTGTTTTTGAGCTGCTGAACAGCTTCGGCAAAGTAACTTCATAATGCATCTTTTAACGCTCACACCTCTGTTCTTCTCTCCGTTAGAGCTTCAGCTCAGACTCTCACCTCCCTTGTCTGCACGGCGGAATAGCGTCTCCGATTTTCTTTTCCCAGATGTAAAATTTCAGACACAATTTCCTCTGCCGGCGTGGTCAGTCTGTGGTGATGAATCAAGGGCGGCAGCTATTTGCATAAATTTCCATTCTGTCCTCCCATATGTATCGCCCATGAACAGGGACTCCGTACAACACAGATTACATGAGAAGCCTGCAGTTTGTTCTCTATTTTACCTGCATGTCATTGCAGGGCTTTTTCTCAAATGACCTGATTCAAATACCAGGAATTCTGGGAGATTTTGATTTATTTACCCCGAAAGGCAATCATTGGCTGCTCATTGGGTGCTCATCAGCGTGCGTTTTCGTTTCCATTCTGTTGCTGTCTTTTATTTGTAATTTTGATTTGCGGCTAGCATTCTACTGGTTTCCAAGCGCTGTGTGTTTTCTTGATACGGACGTGACGTTGTGTTTTTGTACCTGATTTATTACTTGTAAAATGAATGCATGTTAATAATATTTGTGCCTTGCAGAAGTAATTGTATCATTTTGTCAATATTTACATTCCAAATTATATGTATTTCATTGGGAATTTTATGTGACAGACCAGAACAAAGTAGTGCATGATTGTCAGTTGGAAGGTAAGAGGAAGAACACATTACTAAAGAGTTTACAAAATACAGTCTGAAAAGTGTGGCATGCTTTTGTTATAGTCCACATTACTCTGATAGCCAAACAAAATGTTTTTAGAAATCAGAAAAGTTGGTCACATTTTATTTTTAATAGTTTTTTGGTTAAAATTTTGAAGGCCTTATATAGTTTTTTCATACACTTCAAAATTATTACCCATTTTATGTTGGTTTATCATATAAAATACAAAATAAATGCTGTAAATATTGTGGACGCACAGTGACAAAAAGTAAAAAAGTTGTATAAATACTTGAGCAAAGCTTGGTGGTACTATTGTGGGATCATATTGGTCTCACTTCCAACATCAAAAAAGACAAATTTAATAGAAGAAGGCCATTTTTAGGGATAAAATAAAGAGATAGGCCTGTCACGATAGCAAATTTTGCTGAGCGATTAATTGTCTCAAAAAATTATTGCGATAAACGATAATATTGTTTGAAGACCTTTTTACACTGATGTAATGGAAATGACGTAATAATGCATATGATTTCCTGCCAAAGATAGATACACTTTATTTTCTAAAGAACATTTAACACTGGACCTGATAAACAAAATAAAACAACCAAAAACAAAATGGATTCTCAGTCTCCATTAACAAAATATGTACTTGATAAAAACTAAACAACATAAAGCCAAACTGGAAATAAATACTGCATTCAACCAAAAGAGTTCAGATTATGAAGTCTGTATATTATGTTGCCCTTCAGTAATAATTAGATTTAAATAGAGAAGATGGGCACATCCGACTACATGATGCAATAGTTCACACTACATGAGTTTTTGCTCCTATTTTTCCCCTTACAACAATCTTAAAACGTTGGTCTTTCTAAGATTGTGTGGTGTGTTATGGTAGATCATCGTTGCCGCTGCGATCTAAATCACGGTTTTCCCCGACTGGGAGCTTTAACTACACCTGTTGAATGTGACAGGTAGCCAATCAGAAAGCGCGGATTCTCCTCCGCGCTTTCTGAGGGGAAATTACGGAGGTAATCCCAACCAGTTGACACGGCGCAACCCGAAGTCCAGCCGACGTGGAAACAACATTAATGTTTATTCAACATGCAAAGAATATAGAAATGACGAGGGGAGGAGTTGGAGCGAAATTGCTACCGCAGTTGATAAACCTGGTAACTTTTCAGCTGTTCTTCGTTAAAGTGACGTAAATAGGTTATAATGATTTTCATTCAGTCAGGACTGACACTAGCCACATGCATTGCAGGTAGATTGTAGTAAAGCATTGATTAATGCCTGGTTTTAAAATTAGTCCACTGGACTTGTAGCCATTATTTTGTTCCCATTGTTGGACACCACACGGCAGGAACGAACCGATGGAACCGTTATACCTAGGATTTCTGTCGGGTAATGTGTGGTCTCTCAGGTTTTGAAAATGGGCCGACAATCGGCCGACAGCTCTAAGATCGTGTAGTGTGCGCTGGGCTTTACATTAAGGAAATGAGGAAGGGAGGGTCAGTGGAGAGCACTGGAGTTGAGCCTTTTTTCATTCAGTGTCATCAACAGAAAGAGAAAAGGGCTGGAAGAGACGATAATGCCGATAATTGAAATGACGTCGATAGTTTTAATTTATCGTACGATTAATTGATTTATCGTTTATCGCGACAGGCCTATAAAGAGATGATGGTATCATGCCAATTATGACATGGAAATTAAAAAAAAATTATTATGACACTTCAAACCAGTGTTTTGATCCATTAAGGTCCAAAAATGTTTCAGCTGTCAATATCTTTTGATTAGGAACTAATCAATGTGCAGAACTTTTCTATTTTTTTATTTTTATTTAGTTCAAACAAATCTTTTGTTTTTATCATTTATTCTGAGGTAAAGAATACTTTATTCCCTCTGTTTCCTTCAATTCTCACTCGTGTTTGATCCTGCCATGCTCCTGATTAACTGACCGTTTCTAGGTGTAAATAAGCTGTCAGTGGATCTTTCACCCACCAAAGCATGCGAACGCCCTTTGCCGAGTCAATTCTCAGACAGGTCGCCTGAGCTCACACATCCAGCTACGATTAAAAGGTGTAAGCCTTTATCATAGCCCTTACCCGTCGCACATACAGACTCACAAACGGCTGTAAACACAGAATCCAAACCCCACCACTCCCCCTGGCTGGAAGAAAGGAAGGAGACGGGGGATTTCGGTGTCATTTCTCGCAGCTAAAAATAATGGGACAGATAGAAAAACGTCTCGCGCCTTGTTGTATGAGCCACAATTGTTTCTGTTCTAGCAAGGGGATATAATTGCCGGCATTCAGATCCCGACAGTGGTCTCGTTCATAAGCAACTAGAAAGCACCAGAGAGCATCTGTCAATGCACTGTAGTATGATCAAAGGCCTAGATATTGTGCAGGCACGATCAACACACACACACACGCGCCGCACACATGCACACACACTCGCATACGCATACATGTGAAGGGAAAACATGGTCAGTCCAGGTAAACACTGCCTTGACTCATTTGCATCACCAGTGCTGACTCACAGAGAGAAAACACGGCCAATAAACAACAAACAACAGCGCAATCACTTTTGCTTTAGAGGGCACTCAGCACAAGGTAGAAGACAGAGGAGGATCATGCGGGGGGAAAGCGGGACTAGATCGTCACTGAAAAGCTTGGCGATTAGCTGCAGTAAGGTCTGAGTCTGACTATGAGTTAGGTGCGAGGGGCAGCTGCTGGTCCTGGTCCAGGCAGTGTCCTTTTAAAAAGTGGTCCAATCTCAGATCTAGTGTGCATAAATAGATCTGTAATTGCTTATTACAATACAATTAGAGCAAAGGAGATGAGAGAAGGAAAGATGCTTAGTGCAAATGTGGAGTGACAGGCCCGAGTGCCCAGAACCAGGATTACAGTAGCCGTTTGCACACAGACGCAAAGCATGAGCAATAAGCGAAAGATAAAGAGGGAGAAAGAAAAAACCGAGAGAGGGGGAGCGAGAGACGGGACAGGAAAAGGGAGTTGGGGGTGGAGAAGGGCTGTCAAGCACAGGGCAGAAGCTAATGACAACTCTGGCTTCAACTTCCACAGACGTCTTTGAAGCCTGGCTCTGATCAGAGCCGTGATTGCCACCTCTGCAGGGCCACCACTCCTATATTAACCTACACTAACAGCTATTCTGTGAAAGTCACAGGCCCCCTTTTTCAGAAACCTGACTCCTGCCAGAGCCGGCAATCTGTGGAGTGGCCCCGAGAGGCGGCCAAGATGCGCGCATGTAGAGGGGGCACAATGTTTGCATATGGCCTCGCTATAACAGTGACAGTCGAGCTGAACACAGGGGCCGGTTAGAGCTGATTAGCCGCACTTCCCTCCTCAATGCACTACAGTTATGAAGATTGATAGAAGCAGCTTAGAGCTGATTATGGGGCCCTGGAGATGCACGGGCCCATACCCCAAACAAGCGCGTTCGCGGTGCATTCTCAATGAGCAAAACATGCAATCGCTCGGCACAGAGCAGGCATTAAGCAAGTGTTGTGGCAATGAGAGGCAAATAAGAGAAATGGACAATGCCAGAGGTACTCTTAAGAGCTTTCCAAAAATATGAATATTATGCTAATTAGATGTTTGCCTGTGGCCAAATCTAGGACATTTGAGCGAGCTCGTTGCGAACATTTACCAAATTTCTAAGGCAATATATTGTGAACGAGGCTGGATATCTAAAACTCACTCCAGGGGTTATGAGACGCGGCATGCCAGGGGTCTATTTGGCACCAAGAACACTGAAATTAATCTTGTTTTCAAATGAAGCAGCTGTGCTTTGAGACACATTATAAATAATTTAAAAAAAAATACAGAAAATCTGTAATACTTATTAATAAAAGAAATCTGGGTCATGGGTCTTCTTGTGTTTAACAAGAATAGAAAGTACGCAGGTTGTTACAATTAAGAAATAAGACTGAATCTGCATTAGATTGGTTTAATGTGGCAAAAATACAATGACAGCGTTAATGTTAAAAACTTTAAATCATTCTTAAAACTTTTTTGTAATGATTCATAAAACAATGACGTCCAATTTAAACAGCTTAAATTAGCTTTAGTTCTAACATATTTAATCCATTTGTAAAACATAAGAAAAAGAGACAGATTTCTTTGTTAGTTCAACAGAGTTACTATACTATACACATAGGCAACACATATTTCTTTCTTTTAACTGTGCACCTTGTTTGAAATTGATCTTTATAATCACGTAACCTTTTCATCAAATATGCAATGATGTGAGCCAGACAGGGTAGAAAAACGCGGACCTCACACGGACTAATCCGCCTGACCTTTTAAACCCTCAGCAGAGGGCTGAGCAGTTCTCTAGCAGCGACTGACTCACTGACATAGTTTGGTGCTCCTCTCCTGTCCCGCAGGGCACACAGAGAAGGCAGAGGCAGGACCCTACTGCTTCCTCTAAAATAATTTAAAAAACACATTAAGAGCTGGGCGTCTGTTTCTTTGTGGGGTTTTTTAAACACCATGGTGCCTCTAAAGCTATTTTGGGTCTCTGCTGCCCCCTCCCTGTCTCTGAACATGCACCATGTTGATGGCTCACACTATAAACTTCACAAGGCTAAGTAAGTTAGGTGTGTTTGATTTGGAGAACCCAGCTGAGAGATAGCTGGGACACTGGGGCTGCCTTTTTCCCTTCTAGTTACCTAGAAGAAAGATCCAAATATTATAAATAAATAATTGAAAATAAATGTGTTACAACAGGTGGGACATGGACTAATTTCAGCTCTTTACTCCCTTATTGAGTAAATGCAAATCTGGATCAGAGATTTTTTTTTAGATCTGCCGTTTTGTAGGTGGGAACATTTTGACAAAAACATGACTTTCTTTCAAAATGCAACAATTTCTGCAAAAAAAAAAAAGAAACTTTGTTATTTCATATTAGGACAGTAAAAGAGTTCTCTGACTTTTTTTTTACCCAGCAGGATTCAACATTGTTTTCATACTTTTCATATAAAATATCAAGATTTTATATTATCAGGGTATTCCTAGCAACATTTAAAACCAGAATCTACAACATGATGTAATTGCTTTTGTAAGTCTCAAAAAAGCATACATTTTTCTAAATTGACAGAACATATTGATTATTTCAGTTGTGATAATTACACATGTTCATGTAAAATTTGCTTAAAATTATTTTGATTTTGGTACATAAAGTTTTTGAAAAACATAAAACAAGCAGCCTCTATATTTAGTAGTAAATAATTCATTAATCAGACGATGAGAATCACCTAATTTTTTTCCTTAATCATCACTGAGCTATAATCAGCATCTTAAAAATATTGATTTTCTACTCAATATTTGCAAAACGTTTTAAAATTAATTTCTCCCACCATAATCAATAAAAACATCTTGTTATGCAAAAAATAGGAAGTGTTGTTTTTTTTAACAGTTAATTCTTGAAATAAAGCAAAGTTTATAAAATTTAGGAGATAGGGAATAGGACCTACAATTGATCTGAATGTTAGCCTTCAGAGAAGATTAGAAATTAGCATCTGCAAGAAAATGGCAGCTTGCTGCAGCCATAAAGTTTAATAGTAAAGGGGTATAAAAAGCTAACATTTAGTGAACCTATAATTATTTGGGTAATCTGCTAAGACACCTAGTCTTTAATCAGCTGCTGAACCGACACCTTGCTTGTTGCTTCCCAACCAGAATTTTTACACAGAGTTGATTTAAGAGTGATGGATGGGACTTCATTAATTTGCACTCAATGTTAGCCCAATCGCTTTTTTTTAAAACAAGTGCTATACATATATATATATATATATATATATATATATATATATTTTTTTTTTTTTTTTTCACTTAATGGAGAGGTAGCATGCAGAAACAGGTAAGTAAGAGGCAGTGCTGGATATTCAAAAAATAAATTTAAAACCACAGGAAATAGTTGCTGTCTAAAACCTTGGCATACGTTGATACCGTTAACCACCCCAGATGATATTCTGCGTGCTATTGCAGCAAAGGGGAAGGATTTCTCCTCTCAAGGTTTCACAATTTCCAGCATGTCCTTTATCCTGCTGATGCATCAAATAAAGGCGGTTCATACTGTACAGAGTCTAAGGTCACCAGAGACTCATTTGTTATTTGTGATAATTTGGCTAGCAAATTTACTTATTGTATTCAGACATCGGGATTTGTTTCTTTGCAAGGGCTCAGTGGAACATACGGCGGCTGGACAACAAAAACCGTGTTTCTATAGTTAATAATCTCTCCTGCTTGAGCTGTTTTGAGTGGCAGTGAGTTGATGTTTCCCTGCCTGACCCCTGACACCGAAACCAAACGTTAATTTTTGAAACAGGACCCCTTGTCTTGATGCTGACGGTAAGCACTAGAGGGGTAAACAAATGGGATTTTAACTTTCAATTACAATAATGGCTTTTTGTGATAGGCCTTCACAAACCTTAACCTCAGCCCCCTCCACGTATAAACACACACACACACAGCTACACCAACACCCAGCCATTGCCTCTCTATCGCTCTGTTTCATCCCCACACAAACACACACTGGAGAACACACATTGTTGGAATACAATGAAGCTAATCATTGTGCAACCTTCATCTCTTGAAATGTGGTCACCTGAGTGACAAGATAACAAAACAAGGAGGCGATAAGCAGGGGATGGTATGGCCACATAAACACAGGGCTATCTTTGTTTTTGTCCTCTGCCTTCTCATTCTGTGAAAGCAGCAGTGGTCAGCCCTGAAAGGCATCATCTCTGCAGTCCAGCTCGATGTCTTCCTGAATTCTCGACTTATTCTATTGACATTTTCACACTAATCAAACACTGCACTGCTGATTAAATTGACAATCCTTACAATGATGCAGTTTGGTTGGAGATGCAAGTTTCTTACAAAAAGCTGAAAGTCAGTGTTTTCTCAGCACACTCCTGCTTCCTACATAAAACTATCTTTGCACAGCAAACGGCTTCTTGCTGCTGAATAAATGATCAAAGGAATGTATAAATAATCCTTTTAGCCACAAATAGTGGCCATCGGAGCCCAATGCGATGCACCTCAACTATACAGGCGAACAGATGAAATTGTTGCCTAAACAAAAAGCAATTTCATTGGAAAAAAAACAAGAAATATCTACGTGGCATGATTTGTTTTTATTACAATTTAATATAAATGAAGAATACTTCATCCACTGAGGATTTTGAATGATAAAACTGTAAGTCTAATAATTAGGGGTGAATCAATTTATCAGCCGGCTGATAAATCAGTTTCCTTCATTTTGGGAGATTGGTGATCAGGTGATACTTGCACACAAAGTTGATCTTATCCACCGATCTTATCTACCTCAGAAAAGGTCTAAAAAATATCAATCACTTCTGCTCTGCCATGACAGCAGTTTGACTGATACTCCGGCCCAGTAGGTCATGTCTGCACATTTGCAGTTAACAACAGTCACCCTACTGTTACCAACTCAGCAACTTTGTTATATTTAGCAACATTTCAGACCAAAAAATAAATAAAATTGGCATCGGCCAAAATCAGTAATCGGCCATAAAACTGCAATCTGTGCACCCTAATTATAAGTTATAAATTTATAGCCAGATTAACAACTCAGTGATATCATCTTAACAGGAAGGTAGTGATACATCCATCTCACAAAAATAGATAATACATGACACTGAAGTCATTGAGCTTCTTTACTAAACAGAAGTCCACTAGCAGCTAACAGTGACCCTGCAGCCACAGTTAGTATTGGTATTAACATAATGCTAACTGACCAATTGTGAGTGGTTTGTCAATCTTACCGTTTTCTCGGTACAATACTACTTTTTCTTGGTACAATATTACTTGGTACAATAACACCAAGTTATTGTACCAATAACTGCCGGTTAAAATTTCTTCAGTGCTTCTATAATCACAATTTGTCAGCCAGCTCGACAGGTCTTTATTATTCTAGGTTTTTATTATTATTGAGTTGCCATCTTGAAGTTTCCATCACTTCAAACCCCTGACACCGGGGTGTGTCTTGAAGTTTCCATCACTTCAAGATGACAACTCAAGAACTACTTCCTTTACTTCAAAATAAGAGCTTCAAACCTCTTCAGACCTTGTTAAGCTTCAACTTTGACATGAAATCTCCATCACAATATGATCTACGTGACATGTTCAAATCTAGTTCCAATTTTAAGTTGTGATTAAAATAAACATTTTCAAACTATTTCAGCTTTAGTTAATTTAAAGATATCAGACATATGAAAAATTACAATCTGGAGTATCAGGGTTATGTCTTCCAACACTCTCCATATCTTTTTGCTATTTGTAAGATTTATTAGGATCCCTTGCTTTTTTAGAGCGAGCATATCTTCGCAAATGTTTACATTATCAACATATATGTGGTCAAATGTATGAAAAGGTCTAACTGGTGTAATGTAAAACATCTTTTTCCTATGTTCATAAACCTTTAGCTCATTCATTTGTTTACACTCTGAAAAATCACATCTTGAGATGAACCATACTGCACTTTACATTACAACTGATCAGGATAAAATGTAAGTAAAACAAAGATGATCAAACTTTTATAGATTTTCCTCAATTTCATCAGAACTACAAAGTTGGCATGTTACTATCAGCCAGTAATACCAATGGTGCTGAACCAGTGCTAAAGTTGCAATATAACCAAATTTGTTGCAACACAAATCACACACCTTCTGGTGATAGAACAGCCTCAGCTGTTCAAATGTAGCGGGCTTAGGAAATGCAGCTGCTTGCATTTTTTAAATAAATGCAGCCAGAACCAAGAACAGAGCATTCAAGGGAAAAGAGCGTCCTCTCTAATAAATACTTTATCGTAAAAGTTTAGCAGGTTAATTTAGTTATCGAAAAAGTATTTTTTCAGAGAATTTTCTTAGATTTGGTATTAAAAATCATGTATTTTCCTCCTTTTCTCATTCTTAGAAGTGAAAAGCTTTTCCTTCTTCTGGTTTCTACAAAACTCAGCTGCACATAAATGAATAAAAATATAATTGTTTACAAGTAAAAACAAAAAGCCTGACAGAAACACAGGCCACTGAGCTACAAAGCTAATTATGTAGTCCACTTTATTCTAAAAATAAACAGTAAGTGCACATAATCTGGCATGGCTGCCAAGGTCATCAAGCATCTGTTATCGACAGGAATATACAGTTTACCTGCTATTAGTGGATGCTGTACATTTAGACCTTCTTCTGCTCAACCTCCAGGACAAGAACGGCAGTTCTCCCAGCGGGAGAAAACCCGCAGGTAGTAGATTTCCTGGTACAAAGTCAGCGCACCAATGAGTACTCTGCTCTTTGTTCTGTTGCTGAGGGCAACTTACTCATTTTGTGGCATTGCTGCTCCTTCCTGAATGTTCTTTTAGATTTAATGTAAATCTAAATATAAATTTGATTACCGGTATATTTATTTGTATTTATGTCACACAAATTCACACAATTTGTGATTATCATTAATAATAATATTCATAAAGATATGAAAACATGCATAAGAAATGTTTGGAGTATGGTCATTGTGTGTCTATTCAATGACATCAAATGCATTTTATTTCTATGTTTCGACAAGGAGTCTTTATTAGTCGATTGTGAACTGTGACAAGAAATCTAACAGAGAAATCCTTAAGATATCAAAATTTTAGTGTAATTTTTTAAAAGTAAAATAAAGGCTACTTATGTCAGATTTTGTTCACACATTTTATAAATATCATTAATAATAAACATGCATTGAAAAATGTTTGGTGTATGCCGTTTGTGTATTGTATTCATTGACATCAAATGCACTGCATTTTTATTTTGTGAACATGTTTGAAATTATGTTTTCATGTTTCAATAAGAAACTGTTCTAATTAGATTTTATGTCACTGACTGACACAAAGTACCTCATAATAGTCAAGTAAAATGAAAACGATGTAAAGTTTTCAAACGTATTTACAAAACAACCAAATCTGGACAGTTTAGCCTTCATTTGTATTCTTCCCTCTATGCCAGTCTCAAGTAATGACTCAGGAGGGTTGAACTCAATTTTAGATCTCAGGAAAAAAAAGGGGAAAACCATGTATAATTTTCCTTCTTCTTTACAATGTTGCACTACTTTGTGATAGTCTAACAATTTAAATTCCAATAAATCACAGATTGTGTTTGCAGCATGATAAGAACAGAAAAGGTTTAACAGGTATGAGTAGCTTTGCACATATTACCAATGATTTCTTATGCACAATAACAGACTAAAACAGAAAATGGTGATTTTACTCTCTGTCAGTTAGCATACCATTGTGTGATACCTAACAGCGACCTTCTGCTTCACTGTTTCCCAGTGTTGGCATCTGTCATTGCCTCTTTGACGCCGTGTTTTAGTCACCCCAGACAACGTTTGCAGGGTCCACTTAATTGCTGTAATTAACGTTTGTCGTGGTGAGTGTTTGTTGAACGACTTCTAAACCCCCCCCCAGCCCTCTCGGCTCCTCTCAGGAAAGGGAATTGGGCGAGCATGAAGCACTTGAGTTTCTTTTTTTTTTTTTTGTCATGCTTCACAGGAACCCAGAAATGAGCGGAATAATTCTCCGCTCTTAAGCACGCTCAAAAGAGCTGAGCGGCACGGCTCGACTAAGTCGTTCTCTGTGGCGCGTGTAGCTTCCGGGCAATCCTGTCCGGCCAGCCTCAAGTTACGTGGCCACACATCCACTCAGCTCACAATGCACAGTCATTTAGGAGCAGGTGATGCATGGCGGAGCAGGCACAATGATCCTGACTAGATGTCATGTAAAAGGAGGACTTTTTGCACAGCGCCCGTCTTTGTGTCCCAATGCTGCAGTTCCTCGAGCTGTCCTTGATGCACCTAGGTAGAGCTGTCTGGAGGTGACTGAAGGGAAGCAGGAGGAAAGGAGATATAAAATATAGAAAGGGAGAAGGAGGAGGTAGGGTGTAAAACCTCACTTTGTGTGGAGGAAGATATTTTGTTCTCTCATCTCTGGAATTATATAAACTGCTTGTGGCTAGTGGAGGCCTCAGCTGCGGTGAAAATAGGCCCCGACTGCCTCGCTCCCTAACAATCTACTCCACATCTCCAAATCTCCCATCTATGCCCCTGAGCAGTGGGAGAAGCAAACAAAAACCTCCTGCTCTCCGCTCTTTGTATGGATTTCATTTCCTCTGAGGAAGAAGACTCCCTTAAAATATTCAGACACTTTAAAGCGGCACGTCACACTGACCAGGCTATTTTCTTTGATGAGCTCCAAGTCCTAATCCCTATCCGATACATCTTCAACAACACCATCGCTCAAGTGAGATACCCCGCAGAATAGTTATTGGTTTAGAAATGTGTGGGGGGGAAAAAATGAAATCCTGGGCTCCCTAGCAGCTTGTGCACATCAGGCGTATGAATGGAGCTGCGTGACACTATGGTCAATTGGATTTCAGCACGCCGTCCAGATACGCCCTTTGAAGCGGTGCTGGGCCGCAATCTTCGGCCCCAAGCTTCGGTTCTGCCCACCTGCCGTACCGGCGATGTAATTCAGTCTTTGGGTGAAGTCGGGTTGTGGGCCCGACCCTCGCCGCTCTGGCCGTCAGTTACTGCTGACCTCCAGCGAGGTGCCAATGAAACATGTCCATTGAGTGGTGAGCCAAACAAACTACCTCACCTGGCTCCTGCTGACAGCTTGCCGTTTTAAGCAGCAGCAGCGGATCAACACAGGTCCACAAGCGCACAGCTTGCCTCGGGCCTGAGGAGTCCACTGCAGCAAAACTCAGTACTGAGACAATGATTTGATTCTTTAGCAGCACGGATAAAAAATAAAATAAAATCACAGACAGAGAGAGACTAATAATAATGCACCAACTTCAACAATAAGTGTTTGTCTAGTGGGACCTTAACACTTAAACATTTTGATTGTACTGAATATTTTTGATAAATGTATACTTCTAATGCCATAATATACACATTGTGCTGAATAAAGTACCTTGCAAAGGTACCTTGCAAAAACTGTTTATAAGCTTTAATGTACACAATACAAATGATTGGTCATGTAACAGTGAGAGTGATACTGGGGTGTTTACCTAAAATAAAGAAATTTGAAATGTTGGTCCACATTTTTATATTGATGCATCTCTACTGTCTTATATATTTAGTTTGTAAAAAAAATAAATAAATGAAAACCATTAATCTTTTTCCTTTTACTTCATATTATCCACTTGACAATTTGCCAATCAAGTATAATTCCATTAAATTACAATGAAGCTGGTGTTTGTAACATGACAAAATGTACCTTCAGGGGTTTCAATATTTGTCCAAGCACTGCAGTGGCTTAAAAGAAATGCAATGTTGTAGGTGACTTTGTAATTAACAACTTATCCTTTTCTAACAACAATGAAAGTAATCCTTATTGGGGTGAAATGACAAGGCTCAAGACATTATTCCTCTCAATGAGTTTTTGTAAAAATGTATTAGTTAAATCATATGTAAATTGTGTCTTTGATCTTATACATTTCATTTCTTCTGTAATTTCTTTGTTATTTTGCAAGTGCTTTGAGCTTTTTAAAATTAAACCAATTCTCCAAGGATGCAAGATCATTCAGATAAAGTGAACGTTACTGGTTAAAAACAGAGCAGCAGAAAACCAGGTAGGCGAATAACAATCCAACGTCAATTCAACAGCATACTGTCCATCAGGCCAACAAGACCACAATGTAGCATCAGTCTCATCTCGCAGACTCAGTCAGCTGTACGGCAACCCCGACGTCAACAACTCAAAGCGTGAGAAAAAGGAGGCGCGTGTCAGATTATAGTCCATTTCATGAATCTCATGCTCACAGTGAGAAATCTGGCCCAAAGCCATGCTTCAGACTTTGGGGGAATTCCAGGTACTACTCAGCCAAGCATTCACTGCATCAATCCTGCTTCAATAGTAAGGCCTTGCATAAACGAAAACATAGTAGTGAAGAAATGCAAAGAACAAGCTAGAATATATCTACAATTTGAGCTGAAAAATATTAGATATGATCATGAACACAATGTAAAGCAAGTCGGCATTTCAACTTTATTCTATTGCTAGTAAATGAATATACCAGCCTTTAGCTTCAAACGTGCATCACTACTAATGTGAAAAGTTATAAGGAACATATTTAAACACATCATGTGTCTCTAACGAAAGTTAAACTGCCTCTTTTGCAGCTCTTCATTTCCAAGGGGGTCTGTTTAATGAATTTAATTTCCTTGTGCATTAGAAATGTGATAAAAAATTCATCACGGATCATAACATTACTGTCAAGTAACTGTGGCAGGAAATATATAGTTTTGTTAACCCACTCATTACCAAATTTTCTGGCTGGAAATCTCAACTGTATACACATCGACAGGCCTTTTCATCTAGAAATTAGATTTTAGACAGTAACTTTGAAAATAAATTACAATATCCAATAGAAAAAGATGAGTGGAGAATGTTATGCACATGTTTCTAATGTGGTCTTACTATATAATCCTCAAAACATGAAATTTGACAGAAAATAAGTGAAAGGGATAATTTTTCAAGTCATCTGTTTTTTCAAAAAGGTTATAAAATAGTTACACCCTGACTAAAGAGAATAATTTACCTGGCATCTTAATATAAATCCAGATTAGTGATCAAGTCACAAGCAAATTTCAACATCCTCCACTCAGCCTCTAACAGGTTTTCCTCCATCACTGCTCTCTTTGTAGCTAATTTATCCCCCACATCATGATGCTGCCACCACCAATGTTTTTCACCGATTGTGTCACGTGTTTATATCAGACAAACACTGTGACTGAAAATGCTTTCCGTTCTACAAGTTTTATACAGCATGATCAATGGTGGCGCACCATCTCCGTCCTCCATTTCCTGTGTAATCATCAACTTAATTTGAGAGTAACTTATGATTGAAAAATTATAATCCTTAAAAGATATTTATAAAGCAAGTTTATTTGTATGGCACATTTCAGCAACATGGCAGTTCAAAGTGCTTTACATCATGAAAGCATAAAAACATCAAACATTTTATACAGTCATGAATTGTGAAACCAGTAACAGGCATTTTGTCAAGTGTCAAAACATTTCAAAGATGTTGGTCAATGTTCCAGTTATCCCATATAAGATGGATTTATACCAAAATGAACAAAGAGTTATCTACGACAAGTAGAATGTTTAATGCTTTAAACCTTTTAATAGAACCTTGCTTCAAAAATACTGAGCAATCCCTTTCAAACCAGCACATATAGATGTATTTTATCAATATTGGAAGAGGTCAGAATAACATATTTTCTTTAAAGAGCTGAATTGTTGCCCTTTATTTACAATTTAAAACTGTATTAGATCCTGTAACGCAACATCCAGTCCCAGAACTATAACATGTTGTCCAAATCTAATTTAAATGTTGCTGAGCTTGAGCGCTTGCCATTTCTATTCACGGTGCCGAGTCTTGAGACTCGTACATAATAATTACAGGAGAGCTAAAAGCTTTACAAATTTGAGGTAGCATATGTGAAAGATCTGGTAAGCTTCCAGTGTATTCCCCCTTGTCACAATCCATGTGCCAGCTCATCATGCTCTAATACAACACATCATGCGTGTGTATGCTACGAACACAAACAGTCCCACACAACAGTCGCCTCTTGTCTGTCTCCACAGTAGCCAACCGTAGGCAGCACAGAGCTGCAGAAAACAGGCTTAGATACACAGTTCTACATGAAAAACCCTTCTTTTCCGTGAGCTGATCCTTCTTTGTTCTGCATAAATGCCAATTACATAATTCTCTCTGGCATGCAAATCAGATTAGATGAGGCCATGGCAGATCACCTATACTGCTCGGTCTAGTCATGCCTTCAAATCCGCAAGAATAGAACATTTCGGGTCTTGTCACTTTCACACAAGATAAAATAGATTAAATACAGTAGCTATTGTAAAAAAAACCTCATTGCCATGCGCCTAATGAAATACAGTTCAATGAGGGTGTGAAAGGACGCGGTCGGCCACAGAATAATGGTATTTGGTTATAAAAATAGCAACGTGAAATTTTGATGTGAAATATCAAGGGTATTATCAAATGTTAGAGATGTCCAGGAGTATACATGACATACTGTATCAGCAGAATATTTGTATGCTGAGAGGAGATGCTGACATTCAGCTTGTGGGCACTGATACACAGCATCACGCTGGGAAAGGGAACCAATGCAAATTAGCGAATCGAAGGAAAGTGACACTTTGCTGTTGGCTATAGGAAGTCATCAGTAAAATGGTGCGGCAGCACACACTTGAGAAATTCACAAAAGGCACCTCACTCTCCCTTTTTTTTCTCTTTCTAAAACTTGGTGAAAGCATTGGCAAGGGCATAGGTATGCATTTCTCCCTGCTGACACACACGTGGGGGTGTGTGGGGGTGTGTGTCAGCTCAGGGAAGGTAAGAGGAGAACAAACCAGAAGTTGCCAAACCAATGTGAACTTTGAGGCGGCATGGGCAGCTGCTGGAAAAGAGAGGAAGAGAGGCAGGAAGCAAAGCGGAGAAAAGACAACTTGTGATGCTAAGATGAGCTCATGTCAGGATGGCATCTCTGCACGTAGTTTAAATGTAAAACACTAAGATTAGATGTGTTAAGCGAACAGGCAGCCCCGCAATGTATGTAGGCTGCACTTTGCTTTACATTCGCCATCCTAGAACTATATTCCTTCAGGCACCTTTTCCATAACGGTAATATGAAGCACACACAAGACCAGTGACATTAACTTGTTATTCCATTTAGCACACAAGAGTGCTAAAAATATATGGCGAAGAAAATGACTCTCAGAGGTTCCTGTTTCTATCTACAGGCAAAGAATTTCCATTTTTAATAATGCAATCTATTGTTATCACTGAAATTTTTCTATTTAAGACACTAAATGCTATTTGTGTGAAAAGGATAGCTCTTTAAAACTGTCATTTTGTGCTTGGAATCCCCCCATTTACTGAAAAATATGTGGGTTTTTTTTTTTTTTATTAAAGTGCAACAGAATCATAGAGAAAAAGTATATTTTTTTAAATGTCTAAGCCTGAAATTCACTTTTTGGAATGGGGGGATTCCCTCCCACTGGGGAAATGAATACACTCTGGGGTAAGGGGTGGGATTTCGTATGAGCTTGATTATGGGTTTATATCGTCTAACACACAGCTTTAATTTGTTGTCTCTCTCTACCTTTCTAGTTGTTATTTAAGCTTTTCTCTCTTGTCTCTTTACGCATTTGGTTTCCTGTTCTTTATCCTCTTCTACCTAATAACTCAGGGCTAAATGGAATAACATATTTGTAAGCATGGAAAACTATTTTGGGAAGAAATGGTATGTCTTTTGAGATTAACTCTAGATCTTGTCACGTTCTTTAGTTAAAGGAATTAATTGCTGCTCCTTTTTATGGTCTTTCGTATTGCTTATCTGTCCATTCTCTTTTAGTTCCATGATCTACTGTACTTCTCTTCCCGTTCTCATTGTTTCAGGGAACTGTGCTGGAGTCTTTCTTCATCACCCTCCACATTGCAGACTTTTCCGTCAACTCCCTTCGCTGCCATCTACAGAAGCTCTCTGATGACTGCCATAGTCAGCATCATCACAGGTGAGGGATGACTCAGAGAGCAGACAGTGGACTCTGTTGGAGTTCATGCTTCATTGTAATTCTAAGAGGGAATTTCCCGCATTATAAAATGCTGGATTGCGGGAATAAATTATATATCGCACAATTCCCGCAATCCCAAAGTGAATTTCAGGCGTGTTTTGTTGTTTTGTTGTTGCCCCTGTATTTTGATGTGATTTAATGTGATATAGTAGCAGCAAAGCACAAAGTGTAATTGTGAAGCGAAAGGGAAAAAAAATACACAGTTCTTAGAATTTCATACAGACAAAAATCTGAATACTGTGGCATGCCTTTATTTTCAGCGTCAACACTGTAGTCTTTTGGGTTATGCCTCTACCAGTGCAGAAACAAATTAACCAAAAAAAGCATGATGCCAACACCAACTTGTTCCTCCATGTGCAACATAGCATTCTGGATAACAATTGAAATTTTTGAATTCGGCCTTACCTAAGCCCTTCAGAAAACAGTAGAATTAAAATTCAAAGTACAAACATACAGACCAAGTCATAAAATTCACAGTGAGTTTCAGATAATCTAATTTGACTTTTTAAGGTCCTTTTCATGCCAAATTCACAAAAAACAAAAAACTAAGTATTGGGGATGGTTGTGGAATCCTACTGTGTAACAGCCAAGCACAGCCAAAGCAGTGAAACTTCTGAGATCTGGCAACCCCTGTAGTGCCAAGTTTTATACGTTTATCTGCTCAGAATGCATCTAACCTTGCATGGGCGGCAACAGAGGTGAGTTAATAGCAAAAATGAATGTCGTCCAATGGACGCAAAAAAGCTAGCTAGATAGCTAACAAGATTATTTTAGCAGCTAGTTAGCGGTAGCCTCAACCGTCTTGAGGTTATCGCAAGGAAAAAAAGCTACACAGAAAATTCAAGATTACACAATCATATGATCACAAAATGTAAGACCTCTGAATTACCATTTTTGAGGTCAACTTACATTTTTAAGAATTTAAGACATCTTAAGGTCTTAATTTTAGATACATGACAAAGACTTTTTAAGGATGCATTAGCTCCCTGATTCACTAAAATAAAATATGCATTCCGATGAATTTCATTTGTCACCAGAATTGATACTTATGTCCTCCTGTGTAAAACTGTTAAAAGGAGCAGTGTGCCATCGCTGCCTACCAGACTGCTGGGTCACAAGGTCAGATACAGATGTAGACAAGTACAGATCTATAACCAACCGTATTTAATTGATGCAGGTCTAGCACGTAGGGAAGATTGACGTGACACCCATCAGCTGCGTGTGACAAGCTATATCAGTCTGTCTGTGTCTTCAGGCAAGGAGGAGCAGCACCGAAAGTGATGTCAGGAAATATACACGATGCACAGCTCATTTACACTTTGTTTTTTTACATGTCTTTGTTTAACAGTCTATAAAATTGTTGTGGAGTTCTTTCCTGTTTGTTAAGCCCAAAGGAAGGCGGAGCCTGCAGAAAATGACAGTACAGATTGTGGTACCAAATCCTGCATGAATAGAGAAGTCACAGCAGTGCGAATTAGAAATGTCTGCTTGGAATACCCCCGCGGATCGGCAGAGAAATGTGTTAAAATTGGCAAGAAACATCTGAAACACAGATGTCTAACGGATGTTTCCCGTAACACTTCCTCCTCCTCTGACATGGTGAGCTGTCTCTCTTCTATTCATATGCTAATGCTCAATCAGGCTGCCCAATCCGGAAGCTTTTCCAGACACTTTTTTTTCCCCCAAGCAATCAATTTACCTTGGAGAGAGATAAAAGCTTAAGGAGTCACATAAGAGGCGAGCTGGAGCAAATGGTGATATGAACTGAAAAAAGAACAGTAAAAAAAAAAAAAAAAAAAACCAAGACGGGAAAAGAGGCAGTTGGGGAATAGCTGGATAATGTAGGTATAAACACACAAGTCTGTGCCTAGGAAGGCTCGACTGAAGCTCATTCTCATCTAAGCTCAGTTTCCCCCCCACTGCAGGAGGGACTTCCAACACCTTCAGCTGCAATATAAATGTTAATAGAGTTCAGGGAAAGAAAACGAGGCGTAAACAAACAAATGTGGTATTCCATGCTTTGGGGCAGCAGGAGGGCCCTGCCATTGAGCAGTATGTGTTTGTGTATGCATGTGCTACAGGGATGACGAGAAGAGAGAAAATGAAGATGGGGCTTCTTACATACTCAGTGTGAGCTGAGGCTATGGTGTCTCCAACAGTGGAGTCACCCAACACCTTCCCCTGAAAACTCTACCATAAGACAAGCGGATCATTTTACAAAAAAAAAGCAAAGAAAAGGGGCTGCTTAGGTTGGAAGAATCAAAAAGGTGTAATAATCAGTCGCTGAAGGTGTCATGAACTGCAACCAAAGCCAAAACCCATTCCAGAGGTGTATACAAGTCATTTTTCCAAGTCAAATCTCATGTCTGATGGTAAGTCAAAGTCAAGCCTTGAGATCTAACCTAAATGTTTAAGTCAAAGTCTTTAAATGGGCAAGTTCAAGTCAAAATGTCAACTCCTTCACCACAAAACTACTTCAAGTCTCTTATAAAAGAAATTATTTGAGCACACCAGCTACTGCCAAATGTTTTTAAAAAATAAAACACAAAGTATTTGTATTGTCAAGAACGATGGGGGTCGTTGTATGGATGACCCCCATCGTTGTCCATACAACAACGACGATGTTATCACTTGTCAATCTCTATGGTCAATGTGTCTATAGTTCACTATACAGTGCATTACTCTTTTCTTCAAATCTGACAATTTAATGGAGTGGTAGAAAACCGTGTTCTAAATTGGCATTTAAAAGCTTTGTTGTCAAATCGGAAAATGACACATGAGACTGAATGAAAAGGAGCGTTGAATTTATGAAAAAATATAACAGGAAATGCTTGTATTTTTGAAGAACTAAAAGTGTCCTTGCATTGATGAAAGCTTGACAGCAAAATAAGATTTCATAAGCTAGTTCAATTTACTTTGTTTTGAAATGATATAGACTTCTTTAATTCAAAACTCAGTTTGAGATACACCTATGTAGTATACAAACATGAACAGGCTGGTGATGTCATGAGCCTCAAATATCCCACATTTGTGGTTATTTAATTAAATACACCATTTAGCAGTAGCTCAGTCAGAGATGGGTGTGTGTCTCACATAATGTTATCTTGATGTTAGCATTAAATAAAAGTAAATGAGGTAGGATGCTGAAAACATATTTTACTAGCCTATCTTTTGAAAAAGATCACAGAGAATTGGTAACATTACCAAAACAACCAATCATTTGTTTACACTGATTGGGCAGAGACAAAATTAATAATTAACTCAATTGGTCTACACTTATCAACCTGCTGTTTACTCATCAGAAAAAAAAGATGTTTGTGAGACTTTTGTCACAGACAAGTCAAGTCAAAAGCAAAAGTATGAGCGTGATGTCTTTGTTTTGAAATTTAAGTGCAACTCCAGTCCGTTCATTGACTTACTCTAACCTGTCATCCTGAGCATCCATCATATGTGCTGCTGAATAGGATAGAATATACTTTATTGAGCCCCAAGGGGAAATTGCTTATTTGTTGAATCTTCAACTCTTAAAGAGTCACTGTACAAAAACCCAAATAGTAAAAAAAAAAAAAAAAAAAAAAAGGGAGATGAAGGGCAGGTGGGTGGTAAACACTCAAATCCTCATTCAAAGCACACAGGCTCCCACAACTCTCCGTCCCGACTTGTTCAAAGAGTTGGCAACCTTCAGACCAATTAGACATCACAGGGCAGTCTGCACAGCACCCAGCTTTCATATAAACGGCTCCCCATGAATTTTTAATCAGCTATAATTTAAGGATTTAAATAAAGATCAAATTCTTTCCGGCTGCATTGGGAAGAGCTGCCTGCCTCTATGCGTGTGTGGGCGCGCGCATGTGTGTATGTGTGTGTGTGCCTGCATTTTCATGCACTCAAAGGGAAGTGAGTCTGCATGAATGTGTTCATCTGTTTTACTCGCCGCCCCTCCCCACTCTTAATGCTTCCTCTTCCTTTCCCCTCCGCGGTCCCACCTGCCAGCGTTATGAGCGAGAGCCAGACAGGTTGTCTAACCCCCAGCAGAAAATTTCCTGACTGACTGGTTGACTGGCTGGCTGGCTGAGTGGCAGCATGTGAAGAGCAGGAGACAGATCTGCGGGGAATCACTGACAGATGTAATTAATGAGGTCATACTTGGAGTTGGCAGTCCCCTTCATATCCAATTGCTGACGACCACAACTGAACACACCTGCAGCTCCAAACGAAAGGAAAAAAAAAAAAAAAAAAAAGACAAAACTGCTTTCTGCAGACAAAAAGAGAAACGAAAGTAGGACAGATATTTAGGTAGTAATTTGTACTTTTAGAAGCACAGGGAAAGCTTTTTCTGAAAACAATTTTATCTGCAGCAAAAGAAGTAGTTCAACATGCCTTGTTAACTATTTTTTATATCGTTTTATACATTCTCAAATAAAAACTTTTGGCTATGTATCTTCCCAAAAAAAAAAAAAACACAGAGTGAAACATCCCACAATAAAAGTATCATTCACTATTTTTGTTTTAGTCTGAATTTTTTTTTCCTAATCATTTCAATGATAAAAGGGTTTTTGTACTTAAACACAAAAAGACATTTTTGTTGAAGATAAAAAGAAAACAACAAAGGGTACTTTCTTTGTAATTTTGTGTAATCCAACTCGAAATTTTACTTTGTGGTGTCGAATAATCAAATCAACCAGACTACACATAAAAAAGGAACGATACCTTGTTTTTGTTATCTTTATGATTTTATTTTTTAAAAAGCATTCAAGTAAGTATTCTTCCAATGATAAAAAAAGAAAGTCACTGAATTGTGACTTACATTTAATTTTACACATCTGATATTTATCAGAAAGCAACAAAACCTTAAGCTTTCAGTACATGTGTTTGTTTGCATGTTTGCACTAAGGAAGCATGCAAACAATAATGAATACAAAATAAATAATAAAAAAAATATATATAATAAAAACTGTTTAGATCTATAGCTGTTAAAATTTACAATACAGATTTTGTAAAAGATCAATTTTAATTGTCTAATTGTGCTTTAGTAATATAGCCTACAATTTGGTGGCATATGAAGCTGCAATCAAGCACAATCATCCACATATAGAGCCTAAGTTACTGAGTAAAATGCATCTTTAACTCAGTAACTTAGAAGTTCTATATAGTCTAAAATTATAAGGAAGTATTTGTGAAGCAGAAAAATATAATATTTATATTTTGTATTTAGAGTTGTTCTCCTGAAATTCTTCTGCAATCTCTTCCCTGTATGTAGCTCAGTCCATCCTCCCATCAAGTCTAACTAGCTTTCCTGACCATAATGGAGAAAAGCATGATCACAGCATGATGCTGCCACCACCATGTTTCACAGTAGGGGTGTTGACAGTTTTCTGCCATACATTGTGCTTTGCATGTAAGGGTTTATATGGAATTCTTGCAACAATGTTTTTCTGCCGGCCCTTACATAAAGGCTTTATTTGTGGAGTTCACAACTGAGACTTATGTGTACAAAATGGAGAGCATCTGATAGTTGGCTTTCCAAACAAAACAAACCAAAACATAGATGTCATATAAACTGCAAATATGAAAGCACCAAGTCTTTACAGTTAATTATGCTAAATGTCAAAGAGTATTCCTCCATTTTTTACCTGGACCATATTATATGATCTCCTGGCCTGGTTTCCTACTTCAGGGTGCAGAGTATTTATTACCTGCAAACAAGCAGGAAAACAGGCCTTGTCACGTCTCACTGGAGCTCCCTCACTCATCACTAATATGTGAAAATATGTATTCAGGTCAAAGATTTCAGGCCTTCCCTTGAGATCCTGTCAGTCTTCAGCCCTCCTTAGTGCAAACATGCAAACACATGTACTGAAAGGCACACGTTGCCTTGCTAAAACCGTAGGCTCCCAGGTAAGGACAAAATTACACTGATGTGTGTGTGTGTGGGGGTGCGCGAGAGTGTGTGTGTGCAAGACGTCCACAGCTGTGATGTGAACATGAGTGTGTTTACGCTTTCATTTTTCCCCTTCGAGTATGTGAGTCTGACCACCCAAAGCAGCTTCAATGGAGCACTTACCAACCCTGAAAACAAAGGACAGCCTTGGCAATGCTCTTGTTATCCATCACCTCTTCAGTCTTGCATAAATAACTCTTAATAAATAGCATCATCATGTCAGAGAGCTTTCAGCTGCATGGCCTCCCCTGCAGCCCCAACCTATTTTTTCTTCACTCTGCACTTTTATCCCTACTTGTTTTGCATTTTTGCCTCACTTAGCATGAAGGCGTACAAAATATTTTGAGACCGGGTTCCTGGTGATTCTTCAAGGATGGTGGATGCAATTTTCTGGGACAGTCATCTTTTCAGAGGCAAAGTTGAGTTATGGTGAATTCAAAGCCCATTCTTTTTGCCTGTGCCTGCTATTTAGTGAGGTATAATCAGAGTGGTTAGAGTGGCCTATTTCAGGATGGAAACATCCTAATTTGCAAAAGCACAGATAATGAGTAGATGTTTAAGACAAAAAAAAAAGGGAGAAAATTCTAGTTTATTTACGTTGAGTTAGGCAGACGCATTTCTAAAACATTGCACATTTCTCTATTTCTTTTGACTGAAAACCTTACTTTAAAATATTGTCTCAGTCTAGTGAATCCAAAACTCATTTCCTGAAGTTTTCTGTAACACATTTTGCTATAAACTTGCAGCTTGGACTCAGTCGCTATGGTTGCTCCAACCTCTTCAGCTCTGTCAATCACTTTCAGCTAATGTACACACAACTATCGGTGCCAGTGCAGGACTGCTGCTGTAGAGTCTGAGCACCCAACTGCTTATCACAGGTAAATTTCCTTGCTACTAAAAAGCTTAATCAGCATGTGTGAACTCATTTGGCAGGTTTAAATGTAATGGACTTTAATGTGCATGTGACAGTCCTGGGCAGTAGCCTACTTTTTCCCATTAATATTTATATACATTTCATTTTACACAAATCTATTTGACGTTTATACATTTACATGACTCATTTACATATTTTATTCCCATTTCAAGTTGTAACAGAAACAGCAATAGCTAAGTAGATATTTCTCGCTGCACTGCAAATAAAGACCAATGACAGTTTATACTTAAATAAACCGTCATTTAAATGTTCTTGCACACTGACTATGGCCGACTCAGCATGATTTTAAAAGACTTCATTTATTTAATAAAAATTTTCACTAAGGACGACAAGAGTGATTTATAGAGTTACTGACTCAAAACATAATCACAGATTTGATGCAACACCTGGCTCTACCTGTAGGTGGAGCCCATAAAGAATTTTACATTAAATGGACGCAGTTAGATGGCATTATAACTGAACCAACGGAAATAAATTTGTTAGCTTAAGACTGTACGTAGTTCATCCTAATACTATAGTAGAATAATAAGGATGCTCATTCATATTACAACTAGATGTTTTTAATACAATTAGATATATTTATACCTATGGAGAAAATGTTTGCTTAAACTTCACAAGGTGGCAAACTTTATTCCCAACAACAAACTCTGAAATCAAAAGTGTACAGTAATTTACAAGCTCAAAATCTTTTTGACTATAAGTAAAGCCTTTTCAGTATTTGCAGTGTAGTTGACTCATGATTTAATCACATATTTGATGCAATAAAATATTATTATATATTAATATATAATAATAACAAGCTCACCAACAGTTGGAGCCCTTACTCAAACAAAATGCTATACGAAGACTGTGACAAATGGGAATATTAGCCCTCTGGCAGCCGGAAACTTGTGGTGCAGCTTCCTGTTTTGACACGTGTCAATGTAGTCCTGTACAAGTCACCTAATCCAAAATTATTTATTGATCAGATTTTTCCAATATACAAGTATGAGTACATGAATGTACTTTGATATAAAGAGCATTGAGTGAGTAGCATGATTGGCTTTTTTGCTTAAAACAAAAAATAGCCGTATCAAGGCTAACTCACACCCTTCTACTAAAAACAATATTTCTTACTCTTGATTTTTTTAATTATTATTTTAAAAGGTGGAAACACTTGATCTCCAACAACTCTTGAATCAATTGCGAAAATTAATTTGCAAGCTTAAAATCTTTTTGACTTTAATTAGAGCTCATACAGCTGTAACCACTAATGCTGCTAATGAGCATGTAAACCAAATTTGCTGTGAAGGGCAGTTCCAGAGTGAGGGTGATTTCCTCAAAGGTTATATACCATAGACAAGTGCAGCTTATTCTCTTTGTTCAATGCTCTAGATTTGAACAGATAAAAGTTTTGAGTCAGTATTTTCTTGCTGTTTACTTAATATATTATTTTAGAAGCTAAACGAAACTATTGTTACTGTTCCTAATGTACAAAAGAGATATCTACAATTTAAAAAAATAATGCAATTAACTCAAAAACCATTCATACCCCTGAAAGATTTAGATTTAAACTTGCTTTAATTTAAGGCAAAATGTTTATTTCTGATCAGAAACGAGAGATATCAGACTTGTTTACCAAATATATTTGTTTTCCACAATCAATAGGAAAATCTGTAATGGTATTACTGGAATCAAACATTCCTTATAATTATTGGCTTGCTTTTTCCTCTGCTACTATAATTATTCATCTATCAAAATTAGTACAAAGTTAAGTTGAGAGTCTTTGTTACAATCATATTAATCTTTAGTTCTCACCACAGATTCTGAAGCAGATTTAAGTCAGCACTCTACCTGGGCAATGCTAAAATATAAATCCTACAAAATATTATTGTATAAAAATGGAACTGTACTATGAATCTATATTCAACTTACATAAGAAATTTCTTCAAGGCCTTAAAATTTAAACTACTACTAGTTTTATTTTTGACCTGGATAAAAGCTCAAAAATAAAACTGAACATCTTTGGCCTGAAACTTGCAAATGTGTCTGATTTTGTCTGAGATATTACTTTTTGCACTAGCTGCTGTTTTTAGGAGTGTTGCATTTCACCCTACTATAAGCAAACAGTGAGATTTAACTGCTATTTCTAATAGGTGATGAACTAAAATTACACTATAAAAACACAAGGAATGAGTGCAATATTCCCCATTTTATCTTCTCGACACCCCTTCCAGTGTTTCCCTATTTCTGTCTGTTTGATGATGAAACACTCACCAGACACAGAAACACACTTCAAGTGTTATCATTGTTTTAACAAAGCTTTGGCCTGGCACCCATGTTCTTTCTTTTTTTCCCACTTTCCTTTTTCACACTCCACCTCAAAGAGCAGTGTCATGTTTTATCTGACCATCTCATACGGAGCCCAGAAAGACTATCTCTTTTATCTGACCACCTCTGTCTACCTCTCTTTTTCTCTGTCCTCTTTTTTCCCCCGTACCAAACACATACGCCTGAGGGGTTGGGTTTTTATGAAAAAGAAATACATGATTTATCCTTAATAGCCAAAGGAAGACTTGCTGTGTGTTTTGGTAGAAATGAGGCAAAGGTTAACAGGGCCATCTAGGGAAAAAAAAAGAGATTGTGTTGAAAAGTAGCAGCAATACCTCATAGGAGGCGGGGGGGGGGGGGGGGGGGGGGATCAATCAGCACTTAGGGTAGATGAGATCCAGTGACATAGATATGACTACAGAAAGAGTAATAATAACGCCCGGCACAACTTCATCTTCACCTGCACAAGCATAGAGCCCCTTTCCCTCAGGCTTCTCCGTTTTTTTATCCTCTCCTTGTATAGAGTTATTTCTTTCACTGTGAAAGACACCGCTAAAGCCCTTTTGACTATACCCAAGTTATTTATAGACAGGAAGGTTCCACAACAGATCTCCATTTTCCAAAGTAGGAAGAGGGATGATAGCAAGTCGTTTAGAGCAAAAGTGGCTGTCAACCCACGCTACCACGAAACAGATTGACTCAACGCCTGAGCCCACAACACAAGTTTGCAAGACCTCTAAAGGCTCCAAAGTAGACAATGAGACAGAATTAAGTGCTGAACAATGAGGTTCAAATTCCACTGGGCCTACTAGACATATAGGCTGTTAAAAGATTGTGTCCACTGGTAGGTGATGAATGATTTGGTACCCAGCATACTTTAGCAATGATAGCTTATAGCTCCATTAGCCTGTAACTACAGAGAAAGGGTCAGAGAAAACGGTGAACTCCCTGGCAACATAAAGAGCATGGGCTGGCTGCAGTGGCCAGAAAGATTCATTAATCTAAAAGGAAGAGACTTGGTAGGTATAATTAGGCCTCCTGACACAGAGAGCCTCACCAGAGCTGTGTTTAAACCCTTTAAGGCAAAAAACAGGAGTCTTCCCAGTATGCTAACAGTGCTTAGCTGTTAAATAAATAGATCAATGCGAGCTATATTATCAGCGTTTAAAAGCATTTCCTCCTTTTTTTTCTGTGTTATTTTTGAAGCCAGCTCTATAGGAGTCAGTCAGTCATAGGTAGCGGGGTGGCTTTAAGACACAAATGCAACTCTTACTGGCACCGAGGCTACCAGCATCACCCACACTCTCTAAATATAACTCTTTTTCCATGGTTCGACCATTTGTGGGACAGAGTTCAGAAGGGCACTTGCCCGGGGAGGTGTCTACAATAACATTGTTAGGTAGACCCAAGAAACACGACAGTCAACACCTTCTTTCATAAAAAATAATGTCGTTATCAAGCCTTTATACACTTTAGTGGCCACATGACCAGAGTCACAGAAATGTTTTATTAAGGACAAATAAAACTCTTGCCAATTCCTGACACATAATCGTGTCAGACGTGAAGAAAGGAACATCTAGTTATTTGTTACACTCCCATGAAAACTAAGATATTATAGTTTTACCTTATTTATGGTAAAAAGGCAAATATTTCATCCTAAAAATTACAGACATGAATGCACAAAATAACTCACCGTGATTTTATACAAGTTGTATCTGAACAACTTTGCCAGAGTATCACAGGGCAATGAGATAAATAGTCATGCAAACACCCTCTCCAGAGGTCAATTTATACCCACCAATTAGCTCATCATGCTGTGTCTTATGTGTTTTAGGACTGTGGGAGGAAAGTGTAGTACCTGGGATTGCAACCCTGTTAGATATGGGGAGGAAATGCAGACTTCTCCCCAAAAAAAGGACTGAACGTCTGATATTTCAGCTCGGGTCGTTCTTGCTGCAAGGCGACAGCGCTAACCAACACGGCATTATGCTGCCCTGAAGGAGCAACATGAACGTCAAATTAAATCCCCCACTTTTTCCCCCACCTCCTCCTGTGCATCCATGTAATACAAAGCAGTCTGTAATAGGTAGAGCCATTATCATAAGAACTATTTGTCGCTGTTTCTTCCGGGCATACATTCTGGCAATTATTTATAATACCGTTATAAATCCCACTGCTTTACATTAAGTGTTATAGAGTTAAAGAAAAGAAAATATTGCCAAAAGCTTCCTGGGTACAAAAAAAAAAAAAAATCCAGCTCTTATGAGATTGTGCTTAGAAATAATAGTCAAATATAGCCTAAGTGCAAAGAATGCTACGGGAGAGATGTGGAGGACTATAAGTCACAGCACCAGTTATAACTGGCTCGAGTTAAAAGCAAAAAATACAATGCACACAGCCTTGTCATTTGGGAGAAACACAGCCAGTAATACATCCATTAGTTGTGGTGTGTTTAGAGATAAAAATTTAAGCCTTTTTCAAACGTGGCTCTGCTGGCATCATCAGTCCATTAAAGCAACATTCTGTCAATCAGACACAGATCTCTTTTATGCGATTTACTCTCACAAATTTGTGCAACGTTTGTTGTAAGCAATACCGTACCCTGCGAAAATATTCACACCCCTCATAACTTGCACATCTTGTCACACTGCAATTGCAAACGTCGGGAGGTAAAGCAAAGCAAAGTAGTAAACAGTGGCAAAGGTAAGAGTAGCAAGAAAGTCATAGGAAGTTCCTTTTGCAATGCAAGACGCAAAGATAACAGAAAAAAACAAATGTGAACTATTGGAAACTGAAAACCAAATCCAATTATGAATTTTGGGAAGGATTGAAAATACATTCTATTCAACGTGGTTGACCATAAACTATTTTGCAAAAAACAATGGGAAAAATCTCAGTCTATGCAAAGCTGGCTTAGACAAACCCAAAGCTGACTTATAGCAAAACCTGGCCCAACAAAGTCAGATGTTCTACATTCATTGTCATGATGCAGTTTCTGCTTTCTGTTTGATTCAGGCCGATGGCAGGGGCAACGGTGTGGAATAAACTAAAAAAATCAAAGTGAAGCAGAGAATGTCCAGCAAAGTTTCTGTTGAAAAAGATGGAGGAAAAAAAAGTATTTATAAAGCGCCGCGATGGATTTCCAGCGAAGTGAACAGGTTGTTCAGTCAGTCCTGAAGCCAACACGTTCCGTTGCCATGAGATTAATGGAAAAAGGGGCCACATTTCAGAAAGGTGCTTTAGCCAAACATTTTCAGTCATCCAGTCACTGAGCCACAATGTAATTGTATGTTATTGATAGAGGCAAAGCTTTCATGTTTCCACAAAATAACGATAAAGGGAGTGGGGAAAAAAAACATTATCAGTGAGCATACTCTCTGGCTGGAATGACTGATTAAATTCAGCGCATCAATAAATACAGAACCTCGCTGATGACATTTACATGAAAGCTGCACTCATAGCCTGCTTAATAACCACTGCCAGCCGTGCCCTGGGTGGCACATCAAGCCATATCCGACTGCATTACTTGGGGACGCATTCCTTTAAGAATAATTAACAGGGCCATTTAAAACAAAAAACAGAAAAAAAACACTTATGCAGCCTACACACTCGATTAACACAACCAATTTTTGCACTTTCCTCTCAGTTGTATCCCAGACTAACCCAGCTGGGTTGGCACCATTCGGTTGTCTTGGTGGCTGACTGCATCATGATGTACCATCCTGCTGGTGCTGTCGAACCCTGTTGTTTATTTGTTGTTTGTTTTGTTGTTGTTTTTTGTTTTTTTAAAGATTTACCACCTTTAGGGATCACTGATCAAAACTTTCGGTAAGAGAATGGAATACTATTCACTGTCTTCCTGGACAACAAAGACTTTTTTGCTGTGGTTCTAAATCAGATTAATTGCAAACATCTTTGACACAAAGGAAGCTGCTGCTAAACTACGTTAAAGCTGGACAACTTAAACCTGAAGTAAATATTAGAAGGTTTTTTAAAAAAGGAGGTTGGAGGTCTTCTGAGTTTATTTGGCCTAATGCAGCTTTCTACCAAAGGCTAACAGAACTCTTAAAATTTTCTTGAAAGTCAGTGATGATATGCACTCCAATACCGCCGCCTTACATAATTATCTGGCTCAACTGTAATGTTTATTGTCAAAGTGCCCAAACTTAGTCTCATCTGAATTTGAGCACTTTGATAGGAGAGCTTAGCAAACTCCCAGTATTTATGTTTGTGATGGTAGGGAAATTTTTCTAACATTACTTCAGTGCAACCAATTGTTAAGAAGTCTTATCGGTTAATTTGGGAGGTTATTTTTTTTAGTCTCCCTTACCTTTCTGCTCTCTGCTTTGGTGGCAAGATAAATACGAGTCAGTGTCCAGCCAAGTGGTCAGTGGCTGTGAGTCATGTCATATTTAGGCTGCAGGAAAACACAAGTTTTTTTTTTACTACTAATCAGTAAGTTTCTAAAACTACAATCGACTTAAAAAATATATATAGCATTTTAAAACATAAAAGAAGGTCAAGTTGCAATTATTCTGGAGGGACCATTCAGGGTTCTAACTTCTGTCCCGCCAGTGAGATTTATTTATCCACTGAATTATGGTTCTCAACTGAATGGCTGGGGAGGGGGAGGGGGAGGGTTAAAAGTAAGATAAGTAATTTATAGTCTTTTTAACCAACTTTAAAAGACACACATATAAATCACAGAAAACTGGAATGGAATGAGGCTAGCATGAATCAACTCCAAAATATTGGCCTGGTGGTCTGCAACACCCAAACACAATGTCCTAAAAATAACTTATCTTGGAGCAGTCGTTATCATTGGGAACACTTGAGAAAAGAGCAGCTTCAGTTGTGTGTAAACAGTGAAAGAGGGAGGAAGAGAGGGGGTGTGTAGGGGGAAGCTAACATCCAAGCTAGAAAATTTATCAAGAGGCAGGGTGGGATGACTCATGAAAATAAGTGACTGAAATGATTTGGGGAAGGACAATAAGGAGCTTTGAAGCTCTGAGATTACAGTGCTGATGGGGCAAACCGGGGAAGCTGTGTGTGGAGACAGTAATGTAGCACACACTGTGCTGTGTGCCCAGGCTCTGGTATTCACTCTTCTGGAAATACATGTAGGACACAGCTTCATCAACCCCCTGGAGTGCTGCAGCCATTATGGTCACTCCACTCACGTAGTGGTCAGAGAGACAGACCGGCGTCTTTGTTCCAGTGCAAGTTCATCCCCTGTCTTGAGTCTATACCCTCCATTCAATGGCCGTCTGTCACTGTAAAATTGCTGCCTGTGTCCTTCTTTGGAATGAATTATCAGATAAAATAAAGTAATTGCTTTAGTAAAAAAAAAAAAGTATAGGATGTAATTAAGCATACTTCAAAGAACATATGCTTGCATCTCAAACTGCTCATTAATGGTTCACTTATAAGGATCCTTAAAAGAAGGAGAAGAGTAACGAGGACCACGGCATAATCTGATATGCAGCAGAGGATATGTTAGATGTACCTCAGTAGATTCTGCTGCTAAAACTAAAATTAGGGGAACATCTGGTTTCTATGCAGTACCTGAGAGGTGTTCTCATTTCCTTGCATATGAATCAGTCAATGAAGAAAATGTTCACTTCTCAGAGCCGACCACAAGCCTTTGACAAACATAAAGATTGTTTGTGGACATAAGCTTTATCCGTAATGCGGTTGGATCCTACTCTGGACCTGAAGGGCAGCTTTTCTGTATGATTTAGATCTATTCCTGCTCCACCATAGCTGATTCATGTGGCTGAATTACTTCCACATGTCCACAAGTTCTGCAGGAACACGCTAATGGCCCATGTGTTTGACTCAGGTCGAACACCAGGTTGCCAGGTCATCACATTTTTCTGCATCATTGAAGCGTTCATAGAAATGTTCATAAAAAAATAAAAATAAAACAGATCAGATAAAGCCAAAAATTTATTTTAAAGAGGAAACTATTTGCTTGGACATATCCAAAAATTTTGCTAAATCATTCTGGCAGAGAGAGAGAGAAAGAGAGCGAGACTTAAAGTAGGTAACAGAAAGGATAGCTGCTTTGCTCTGTTTATGTTATTTTATTTCAGCTTTCAACTTGAGAGTAAGGCTTAACAAAAACAAGTGAAGCCCTCCCATAAGTGGACTACAGACTACTGTTTTAGCAATGCTAACCACATTGACTATGTTAGTAGCTAATACTAGAGGCTGTAGACAGTACTAAAATATCACTATTTTTCCTTTACAAAAAAACATAAAACCATGTGCTGTCTCGCAAACATTGGTCTAAATTTGCCTTTGCCCATCATTAATAATACAAGAAGGCTTAAAATATTGTTGTTTTTTTAAAGAACTATATGAATTTGCAGAAATTGGCAGATTTCTGCCAAAACCTTATTGTATCAGTCAAAACCTTATTATATTCAACATTGGAAACAGCCACAAAAACCTGATCTGTCCATCTCTATGTTCGCTGTATGCATAGTATCATAGTGAAAAAACAAGAAGCCTCTCATTCATTGTATATTACATTGTTCAAATCTAACAGTTTCATTCATTTTGAGTAATAGTTTTGTGACCTCCACATTTGAGTCCTAATTCATTAGTGTAGCAAAAGCTGCCTGAGCAGTTGTTGGTGCTACAGAACATCATTTTCAAGACTCCAAGTCTGAAAAAGGTAGCACAAAAACAAACAAAAATGTCTAAAATGAGGTAAAGCGATACAGACATAATGTCTGCTTATATTTGCCTCAACAAAATGATAAGCTCTGAATTAATTACATATAAACTCTGGATACTGCTCCACTCCTGTGAGCCAACAGAGGAAAACATTGCAGAAGAGATATAGTCAAGTTTTAACTCCCTTGTTAATGCATGGGAAGGCCCTAAAAACAAAAGATTAGTGCCTACTTTCCCTTTTAAAGGGAAAGAAGCCAAAATAAATGCAAAATGCAATAACATGTATGAGTTACCAACCTTATAAGCAAAGTATGTCTGCCTGAGATCACAGAACTGGAGGTTACAATAAAACCATCATGCCACACATACTGTTCCTAGGTCACTTTGATGCTTTTTATAGCTCTGCTGGATTGGTTATTTTTACTGCTTGCATGCACCAAGTGTAAGTGGCATATCTACTGTTCCTACTGCATATTAATGGTCCAGAAGCATTACTATACAAGACCTCTAGTCAGAGTCAGGAATTGGACTAATAGAAGCCAGAGAAATGAATGTCAGATAATATTTCAGAAATCAGGGCTTGACTTATAGCCCATTCTCACATGCATTTTCAAGTGCAAATAAGAAATACTTTGCAGTAGTGTAGCACACAAGAAGCAGGCCATGATGCAAATGGATGGCAGAGTCAATCTATTTCTTTTAATATAGCATGTTTGGAATGAGGCTTCTTTTGCATCCCTAATGATAAATGTTCTGATGTCAATAATATGTGCATCTGGACACATCCAATATCTACTACAGGCAGGCCAGCAGAAAAGAGTTTGAATCAGCAGCTGAAACCAGCGTGCAGACTTGATCCCGGTGATATCCCTGGAGGATTACCTGCTCAATTCACACATGGTCTCACTCTGTCATTTTTCATATTTCTTTCTGGCCAGATAGCTGGGTAAACTCCTTCATAAGTCAAGACCGAATGTTATGCGGACATTTGCATTCTCGAGTGCAGCCTCTCTGAAAAATGCCTCGCAAATTTCATGGACGCGCAGCACGCATGAAAAACAGCTAAAGACATCACATTTTCAGAGTAAGCTGCATCCACTTATGGGAGGGCTTCACTTGTTTTTGTTTAAGTTTTTTTTTTTTTTTTTTTTTTAAAGTTTGCTGACGTCTAAACCTTGTTCTAAAATCATCCTGCAGCCTGCAGATTATGTTTGCTGTATATAACGCCAGAATCAGTCTTATTTATACCCCATCTACCATCAAGGAAGAGAAGCATGAAAATGATTGCAGCCTTTTCTTAACCCCAATCAGCAATGAGGTGGTGTAACTTTGCATTGGTGTTTGACTATATTTACAAGATAAACTGACCCTGAGCTTTAGATTCATGAAGCACGTCCCTTCAAGTATGGCAACCTAAATCTTTACAGAACATTAAGCTTGCATGACGTAAAAGCATGTTGGGAGAATTTGAGAGGATTCAGACATTTAACTGCATTTAGCCTCTGCATGAGGAAAAGAGCAGCCAGGGTCAGCAGTGAGTGTTCTTGAGAAGGCCACAGAGGGAACTTTAGACCGCGGGTTCAAATAACAAACACCCATTGCAGGTGGTGTTCAGCTGCAGAGCACCTCCGGGCTGCCTGCAGCACGCACGAGGACATAATCACATGTAAATCAAGCAGCAAAAAGAAGATCATAAATCTCTACTGCACTGCACAGATTTCGCCATCAAAGATATTTTATCGTAAAGCAGGTAGACTCAAATAAAGTGAAAAATACCATATTACATAAATTATTTTAAGTCAGATCAGTGTGGCATAACAAAAATGCAAAAGGATTTAAAAACAGCTTGCATTGCGATGTCAAATTCATAAGATCAGCCAGAGGTCTGGAGATTTTACCTGTTGGGACATTAAGGAGGATACCTTGCAAGAAATTCTTAACATTGTTCAGATGAAGCACTTTATGGATAAAGACAATAAAAGAATGATAACACTGGCTTATTATAACCATGCCAAATTGATTATGCTAAAAAAAAAATGACACTATGTGCCTTGAAAATATATTATACCACATCTTAAAGGTATATTTGGAGCTTGAACTATAAAAATGGGTAGCTATAAGCGTATCTAAAAGAGGTCTGAAATATTCAGGGATTAGAACCATTCTCAGGTGGTTTTAGTCTCTTACCTCTACGAATACTGGGGTTTAGTGTATACAGAAAATTATGTGATTTTAAAAAGTTTGCTTCTAAAACCTATGAAAGTTTCAGTTGTACTCTTCCTATGGTTTAAACTCCTCTTAGTTAGATGCCAGAGAATATGCTACAGTGACCTGCAGCTTTAAAGCGTAGAGCAACAAAGCCTTCCCTTGCCCGCACCTTGCTGCGCAACGCTGATAAGATGGCTAAAAAATGGCTTGCACACTTTACCCAAGCTTAGAACATTCATGCATATTTTAGCAAGCCAATGTATATCAAAGGAAAGGGGGCTGGTAGTAGACTTGGGTTCTTCAATAAAATAATGTGACAGCAATAAATGTGGTTCCCATAACTCTGTACTGTTAAGTTAGTTGAAAACACATTTATAGTTTTCTTTTTAAATAGAATAATTATTGAACATACTATCACATTGTTCCATTCCATTTTTTTCCCACCTATTAGTATTTTTAAACTTTTATAAAAGCATTTTACAAGCCCGATGAAGACGTAATGGACCTATAAAACAAAATAACTGAGGTTTACAAGAGAAAAACCATAATATATTGAGGGGTCATGGTTTCTGTATTTATATAAAAAGTAAAGTTAAAGAATAAAAATGCATCACTTTTCCTTCTGTCTGCTAATTGTCCTGGTATGAGGGGTTGTGCGAAAAGCCTGGTGGCATTAAAAGACTACAAAGAGCATAAAAATTATACCACAATCACTGTGGTAAATGAACAAGAACGGCTGATATTTACAGTTCAGCACAGTGACGTGCTATTGTTTGCCAAACACCCAACCAGTAACAAATGCAGGTAATGAGCAAAGCCTAGAGAGGTGGGTTCAGATCATGAATGTGCTCAGAGAAGCACTTTATATGACAGATTCAATTAATGAGCTTCAGATTAAAAATCACTAAAATGGCTTTTTAAGTACTCTTGAGCCATTTGCTTACTTTTCTATTTGTCTTCCAAATTATGGAGTTCAACAGGGCTTGGACAAATATCAATATGGTGCTATATTACAATATTTCCCCTGGCTTAATATTATTGATGCATTTGCACAGAGTATCAATATTTTTTTTTTAATCAAATATAGAGTCCTGTAAATGGATTTTCTCACATTGAACATCTTGCTGTTTGTTTTGGCTCGCAGCACCACCACCTCATGACTCCTTTGTGGTATTTATGACAATGATTAGTAGGGTGAGGCAACAAAGAAGGAAAGCTAAAATTATGATGCTCCAGTGCATAAATTATTATATTTTAGCTTCGAAATGAGTCCTAGTGAAGAGAAAGATTTGTTTACTCCTTTTGCTTTCTCACACACAAAAAGTAAAACACCCCAACTACAGCAAACTTTTAAGCCGGAAATTCAGGCCTTGTTGTGCCATTCTGATTAAATTTTCAAGCTCAGATTTAGGACTGCTGACTTAGCAGACATAAGGGTCAGAGCCAAAAGCTGGCATTTCTTATCTTGTGGTCTTTAGCCTCAGAATAATGCTGCACACCAGTCACAGGCTCCAAATCTGCCGATCCAATTTTTGACCATTATCTGTGGCTAATCTCCCATTCAGCACAAAAAAATAAAAGGGAGAGGAGAAAGAAATCAAGAAGAGTCAGTCACACAGTAGAAAAGGCTTTTCATTTTGAAAGTCTGTTAAATCTAATAACGCGATAAATAAATAATATATAAATAAAATAGCAATTTCCTGAAGAAACAGCTGTGCATTTATATTAAAAGAAAACTGATACGATCTTGACAGGCAAATTTCCTCTCCAATAAGTCAACTGCATTCAAAGTGAGGTATCTCCATGCAAAAACAAAATGCAAAAGAAAAAAAATTATGAAGCCTCCGAAGTCGGCGTCGCACAGTTTTCTTGAAATGGCTGGCGACACACTTCATTTAAGCAGTGCAGTCTGTCTGGTGTGAGGTGACTATTAATTTACAGTTTTTAAATTTAGAGAAAAATCTAATGAAAACAAACCAGTTATTACAAGTTAAATGCCACACTGCATTCTGAATGAACGGAGCAGAATGCAGGGGAATCCTGCAAGAAAAACCGTTTGAGAATTGATCCCGAGGCAGAGTTTCAACATCTGGTAAGATATTGGCACTAAACATACAGCCCACATATTCAGGTGTTAGAATATCCCTCATACAGCCCAGATCTAATATTCAATTCAGAATGAACTACAATTTGACTTACCATGAGCTGTTTTTCAAACAAGAAAGGTAAACCATCTCAGTCCCTAGATGTTCAGAGCTGGCAGACACTTACCTACAGCAGCACTTTATATCGCAATAATAAAATACTGCTTAGAGCCAGTATATGCTATGCTATAGCATATAGTATATCAAATGTTGTTTCAGTCAAACATTTTTTAGCAATGAAACTTTGATCATATATATTGAATTTTACTGCTTTATGGCCATGGCAGATGCAGGTGTTAGTGGCCAGGAAGCTAAAGCTCAGGGAGGGCGATGGGGTAATCATCGGTAATGATGCAAAAGAAGAAAAAAATAAATAAAATGTGGATTAATTGCCACTGATGTCATCGTCAACAATGTGGCAATGTCATGTTTTACTCATATCAGGCATCTCAGAAAGACTTGCATATACAGTCTTGCAGTGAAAGATAGCGCACCAACTTGTTGCAGACAGTTTTTATGTGCAAAAATTTTGGAAAGCCATGTATGATTTTCTTTCTATGTCGCAATGACAAATTACATTGTGTTGCTCTGTCATATAAAATATATTGTAGTTTGTGGCAGCACAGGAACAACATGTGGAAAAGTTCGGAGGGTAGTAATACTTTTACAAGGCACTGCGTGTGCAGCTCGGTTTTACTGGCAATGTCTCACCACAGTAAATCAAATGCTGAACATTTTACCATAGGGATCATAATAAAGATTAGTTTAGTATGGTTACATGTTTTGCAATCAGACTGTCTGATTACAGCAATTAAGAGCTGCATACATTTCTTCATCCCCCCCTGCAATCAAACACTGCATAGTGTTTGCACTCCACTACATGTACATTGTTCACCAAATTCTGGGTCGCCCTAAAGTGTTGTGTGCTCATGTAACTTAGAGTAACACTCCAAGTGAGCTAATAATTTTGCTCCTGTTTATATTCAAACAATGTGAAGAGCCCCAGCCAGACAGACTGGCTCAGTAAACAAAGACAACAGCACATTTTCTCATTACCAGGATGCGTGAGGGAGGCCAAGGCATAGAAATTAGCAAGCAAAACTGCAAGGAAAGCAAAGCAACCAGGTCATCTGCAGTGTTTGGCACCCACTGATTTTAATTTCAATATTACCGTGCAAACAAGAGGCAGGGGGGGCAACGGGTGGGGGGTGGATTATATGATAAACACATACTTCTCTCTCCCCGCTGGCAACAGATAGAGCTGTGTGCACTTGTGACAGGCATGGCTACCTGTGAAAACTGTGTTTTTGGTGAGGCGTGCTGTTGTAAAATAAATCCATACGCTATTGTTTGCTGATTGTTAGAGGCAGGGCAATCCACAATGCGAGGGGGCAAGGCCTCAAGAAAGGAAAACGGCAATCCTCATTGTCGCACCTGCTTATCCTCTCATACCCCCTTGGAAAACCCACAAACCTTTACTCAGATAGTGTCGATGCACAATTCAAACCGCAATGACACACATTTTCCTTTTCCCATGTAGTTTTCTTTTGTTGATTGCAATAATGTGCAAAAGGACACAGGCTTCAGTTACAGCTCTAAACAGCTAAGAAATCCTCCTCTTCAAACCCAGCCTACATAATAAACAGGGTTTTTTAAAGTGAGAAAGAAACAAACTCACCCTTTCATTCTCAAAGTCTATTTTCACTTGATGCCGTTGTTAATAACCTGCCAAGTGTCTCTGCATAGCAATGTTGTAGATACAGCTGGGCTATACCTGAGTGAGATTAACTGCTAAGCACAGCGCGAGGAATACAGGGATAATATGCACTCATCTACCATCGTGCTCAGAGCAAGCAACGGGATTCTACTTCTCACCCCTCGCTGATTCAATATTGCCCCAAAGACACGGCACCGAATAGGATTCTCTGGCTCCGCTTCCAAAGTGGTGCGGAGATTCTCTTTTAAAAAACAGAATACAGCAACTCCCCGCATGATAATTGCTTTAACTATTGAACAACACAGCCTGGAAGCCTCTGGTTGTAGATGGTTGCATTTTTCAAACCAGCCCTATAAGTTTAACTGCATGAATATCAAAGGAATAAATCTTGCTTTTGAAACTTTTGCTTATAATCGCGTTGCCTGTTAAGAGATAAGAAAAAAGCCTAATGGCGAGTTAGAAGTAGACCCATTAAGGAGACTTGTTATGCTGTGCACTACCTGACGAGGTCCAATTTTCCATCTCTTGCTCTAAATTTTGTCAAAGTGTCATTAACTGTGTTTTTTTTTTTCTGCTTTGAACACATGTCAAAGTGCTTGAGAGAAGTCAGTTTAAAGTCATATCATAGCTTCTTAGATAAGCCGGGCTGACATTTATCCCCATCACAGATCACGCTATAAACTACAGTTGAGTGAAAGTGTGCCGCACGGAGCACAGTGCTATTACAGAGGCAGACACCCACCGCATCATTTATCCTGCCCATAAATCAGCCCTCTGCTCTACTGCACTACCTGCTTCCCTTGTCCCAGTAGATCTCACTGATGTATCATTAGATCTCATATACTTCCACTAAAATAACCTCCACCATGTCCAATAGCCCGACATGACGAGAACGAACAACTTGGACCTTCTCTGTCTTGGCGCAGTAATGTTTTTTACAAGTGTATCAATTAGACTTGTGATTTATAGTCTTCCAATGGTGTTTTTTAATATTATGTGTTATTCCGATAAGAATATGAGGCATTTCGTTCCAACATCTCAGCTCAAGCTCAGTCAGATTGGATAGAGAGAATCTGTGGTCAGATGTCAATAGCTGCCACAGTTTCAGGTTCCGAAACAGCTTTTTCCCACTTGCCATCAGACTGCTGAACTCTTAACTGGACTGCACTCAAAAACTGGTCTCCACTTTATACCTTGCACATGTACAGAGCTAAATAACTTATATTTTACTGTCATTCCTGCACTTTATATTTTATATTTAGATTTATATTCATATTTTATACTGTATTTTATTTTATTCTGGAGTAACCTCACAACATTGAAAGCTCAAAACACTGTCCTGAGCCGTATGCAACGAAATTTCGTTCTGTATACACCCTGTGCATGCAAAATGACAATAAAGTCAGTCTAAGTCTAAGTCTAAGTTTACCAGTCAGATTTTGGTCTTATGATTTCAATCATTCTCTTCTAGTTCTGGAAGTATGTTCAAGAGCTTCCTCAGTCTTGAACAAGTTTTGTTTGCTGCCAGGTACAGCATTCATAGTGCCACAAACAAACACTGCTTTTGAAAAACATACCCGTTTGAAACAAACCTCTTCAGGATGACACTTAAACAAGCATGATTTATACAATTAATCTGCAAATACAGACTTCAATTTAGTCATATTTTTGAATTTACTGATATTTGTTGATGAAAACAAACAGTAAAATTAACATCTTTTAAAAAAAATTTAACATTAAATTTTTTTTCAAGACAACAATAAATCAGAATTCATATCTTAAGAAATTTTTCATGATGAATGATAAATGATATGGTAAATGCTCACCCCTAGTCTTTATCATCCTGTTTCCTATTTAGAGTGAGATTAAATTACAAGCAAACTATTCAGAATTCACTTAACTATTGAAGATGACTGGTAGCACTTGATTTTATTTAGGGGTGTTGGAGTAAAGGGAAGTGAATACAAATGAGTTAGAAAACTGTATATCCCCTTTTCTTCTACTTTCTATCTATTGGTCCATTAGACAAAATCTCAATAAGCTGTACTGGAGTTAGTGATTGCAACATGACAAAATGTGAATAAGTTCAAGGGATCTGGATAGTTGTGCAAGGCACTGTAACAGAAACTCTCATCTTGCACCGGTAATATGTTTATACTGTATTTCACAGCAGGAGTATCTGCAAAATGAGGAGGAACTGTAATCGTTATGATAGCTGAAGTGTAAAGCTGATGGCGGGTTCTGCCTGAGCCTCCAGAAGAAATGCGTTATGAGTCTAAGTTTTCAAAATCTAAAACTGGAAACTGCAGCGCGAGGAAAATGAGATGTCATTAAGTTAGGCAAAAGTGTTTGAATGCGGCAGAGTCTTGAGGAACAGACGCTCGGAGATGAACATGCCCATACCGCATTAGAGGAGCAGCTCATCAGGTGAGCACTGGGGCTGGGCAACGAGAAAGAGATAGAGTGAGAAGTGTGGTGAAGGAGAAAAGATAGTGAGAGGGCGTCAGTGCTGCAGTGACTGAAGTAAAACAACCAGTTTTACCTCATTCACCTCAAAAGTGGGAATTCCAAAGTATTGAAATAATAGAACAAACAGCTTCAAACATGAGCAAAAGACTGGAAATGAGTGCCCGTTTTTTAAACACATATTCAGCATAAAAAGAGTATTTGCGTTTTCTCCCCTTGACTGCCCATGCCTCGCCCATTATTTCTCCACTTTCCCCTACTCTGTGTCTCTTCCTGTCTCTGCTTTGAAGCGCGGTGCTGTGTTTGTTTGAGAGACTCTTGCATCACACCTGTTTGTTTAAGCTGCAAATGACGCTTGAGACAAAGCGCGCCTGTCTCGGTAGACTGCCCGGATATAGCCAATGGTTGCCAACAACACAGGACTCCCTCTACCTCTCACCCTTTTCTTTAATTTGCTCGCACTTTGTGCCGTTTTCGCTCCTGCTCACTGGCAGGGGAAATACAGAATATTGAGCCTTGGTAATAATTCCTACAAGCTCGGCGCGGCACTAAATACTCCCAGAGCGCCTCAGTGTAGTCCCATGGACAATATGCGGTAAAAACATCCTGACTCGCTTAACTTCGACTTATCAATCCAATAATACCAGAAAACCATCATGAGCATTTAACTGAACAACCTGAAATCAAGGCAAGACAGTGTGTTATTACCAGTAAATAAAGTACAGGCAGAAGTCCAAGAAATATGGATCACTGTCCATTGCAATAATCCACCATGAAAAATCTTTACCCAAAGCTCTTTAAAATCCCTACTAGTTCAGCCTTAGCCAGCACCTTTACAGCCACACTTTCATACAAAATGATAAGCAGTCGAGATGTGGAATGTATTTAGCACAGCACTTTCAAACAAAATGCAGGGCACTTCTGATTTTATACTAACAATAGGTCACGGATCAAAGCCCTGCTATCAGCAGTCTACATTATTCTCCTCAATGGACCTGGGAAGAATCGCTGTGTAACCTCTGCTGTGCAAATCATTTTTTCCCTCTCTTTCATATGTATTATTCATAAGTAAAATTTCAGAATGCCTTGATGGCTGTACACACATAAACTCACAAACTTAAAAAAAAATAGCAAAAAGCAGGACCATGTGTGACCAGAAAGGAAGGTGAAAGGTTAGGAACATGAGCACACTTTTAAGAGAAAGTAAGTGAGCTGTCAAGAAAAATAACAAAAAAAAGTATGCCTTTATGATATCTGTAGATCATGGAACAGATATACCGCAAAATATCTGTCCTCAAACAGTTCTAACGAACAACAGAATATCACGTCAAATTAAAACAAAATGCAGAGCTGTGTACAGTCAAAGATTTAAGAGCAACTTTTAGCAACAATAACCTTGAAGCAGGCATCTTCAGTATAACAATCAAGGATAAATATATATGCTGGAGAGAAATTTTGCCCCATGCCTTTTTATGCTGTTGATTGTGTTTACTGAGGCTAGCAAATATTTGTTTATGCAAAGCTCACTTAAGGTTGAGATAAGAGCATTGCCAGGGCCATTTCAACACAGATTTTTTTCCTGTAAATCATTCTATTGAGGTTTGATTTGGGTCAGCCCCCTGTTCATAATTTGATCCAATATTGGTTAACAGTCAAAATGCAGAATACTTTGATAAACATAGGAGCTTTCAGTAACCACCAAGTGTTGAGATGTTGTTATACAAGCCCTTATTATTATTCCTTAACCTCTGTATGTAATTTGTGGACCACAATTATCAATGACTCGTATCAAAATGAAGTGTCAACATACTAGCAATAGCATTAGCACTTAACTAAACACCTCCATGTTAAAACTGCAGGTGCAACACTTTTTTTTTTTGAAGACTGTAGCTGTATGTAAAGAGGATGTTTAGAAACATAAGGCTAATCACTATCTGGAAATTCATTGGTGAGTAAATGGGAAGCTGTCACACTCCGGTTATGTAGGGCATGTATTACCAAAAAAACCGTAGTATTTCATTTTGTTCCACTTAAAGGCTGCCGAGTTTTTAAAGATATAGCTTTGATTTTAATGATATACCCAACTGAGTTGTGGTCTCTGAAAATGCCTGTTCTCGAATGATTTAGATCACTATTGTTAGGAACAAAAACTCCTGATTGAGGCATCTAAAAACATTTTATTGCATTTGTATTATCAAGATACATTCATTTTTTGATATATATGACACTTTCCACAGAATGTTCAGGTTGAAAGAAAAATAAATTACCTTCTCTGAACACTAAAATACATGTCTTTCTATTTTTTCTCTCACTTGTTCATTTCTTTTTGTTTGTTGTTTCTCTGCCTGTTTTTATAGCTTTCCTTTTCGGTTGCAGCACATAGCCCTCAGCTCTGTGTCTACCTGACAGAAGTGGAATTGAGGTAAGATGTGTACCCCTGAGGGCCTCTATTTCTTCATTGCGTTTGTGAAGTTTTATCTAAATATTTTGTTATTTGCCACCAACCGGTGGACAAACACAACAAAACTAAGAGGTTACTTTGGTGATGGGGTAACCTACACACGGAAAGAAGCTGAAATTAGTATTTGCTTTCAGGAAGTGATGAAAGACTTGGTCCATTTTTTAAAGATGTGACAGCCGATCCGAAACATATTTGCTCTGTTCCCATCAATATTCATCTACAACATTTGCTCTTATACCGTTTGTCAACACTAGTGTAAATAACACTTGCAGCTTAAACATTTTAAATAGCCAAGTGTCCCCATGCTGCTTGACATTTAGTGGATAGGCACACTGAAATATTAAAGGAGCTAAAAGATTGACGAAGATGAAAAGAGTTACTACTTAAACAACAAGGACGCATGGATGAAAAGAGGAACAGAAGAAAGGAAAGTAGGAAGAAAAGATGCAAGAAAAAATGGAAAGAACAAAGGACGAAAGGGAAAAGGTCAGGACACAATGGAGAAAGAAGTTAGAAATAAAAAGGGAACAAAAGAGGTAAGAAGGAAGAACTCAAGGAAGGGCAAAAGAAAGATAAAAAATAAAACTTTTAGACAGAGAATAAAGTATATCTAGGCTTGGAATACAGAGAAATTTGAGACTTTTCTAGACAGTCTAAGAACCCAGTTCAAAAGCTGATCTTTATTTAACTCAGTGTTGCTATCTGGTCATGTTAACCGAACCTTTAAGACTAAGTCTCTTGAAATCTGCCCGTATGGTCACCATTTACCCATGTGTCTTCACAAATCAGTCAAGAAATACCCATGGGTGCCTTCCCACAATTCCCTTTGGGGGTTTTTCTCCATCACTCGGAAACCTGCGTGCAGCTCACCTCAGTCTTCCAGACTGGACTCAAACCAAAAGAACAGAGTTTTAGAATTAAGAACTGATTAAAAAAAAGTTAAAAAAAATTTAATGTCACAATCTTATCTTTTAAAGTCAATCCACTTGATATAAATATGACATTCAGTCCCCCAACGGGATGTTTGTTCATGCAGGAAAAGGCCCTCGAGGGAGAGCTGTGCTTGGTTTCAGTTCCTGCAATCTTGTTATCCCTTCAGGCACATAATGGAAAGACAGGTACACGGCAGAAATTCTGACCACCACCTGCCGTCCACACACCAGCCTATTCTCCACCTCTGTACACCCTCAGTGCTGAGATAAAAAAAGGAACTTTGCTTCTATTGCTTTCCTCCTCCTCATATCACAAGAATCCCCCCATCTATCTAAGAGTCTGAGGGAAAGGATACCTGCAACCAAAGGGTCAGTAACATGGCAACCGAGTCAAAAGGCCTCCGTGGCTGTTACTCGGCAGGGTGCTGGCATTTACTTCCCCTATTTGCCCTCCCATTTCAACCCTGAGGCCCCAAGACCCACCCAGGACCTTAAAAGAAATACGCTGTCCTTGCTTTCTCAGCTGCTTCCCTCTTCCCGAGTTTCAAAAACAATATTTCACAAACAAGGGGGGGAAAAAAAGAAAAGGAAACTTTCTGTCCTTTTGTCTGTAGTGCAGGCCAAAGGTGCTGTTTACTGCATTCCAAAGCTGGTTTCTCATTTTGATTCTCTGACCATTTCAGAGAAAGAAGTCCTTTGTTTTTCGTTAAACCAACTTGCCATTATAGTGTTGCCAATTCTTATTTATTTCTTTCACAGAAAGATTGAACTACATTTCCGGGGATGAAGTTTAAATTTAGGTCATGGTTTTATTCTGGGTAAATTTCCATAATGCACTCTGTCTTCCACCTGCTGCTTTCTGCTTCACAGTATGTGGGCATAATTTCCTCCAAGGTTTTAATTGGGTCACATTCTGGCTAAAGATATCAGATATTGCACGTACAGAAATACATAATGCGAACTACTTACAATGCTGCAATTATCATTTTATGTCATCACCAGGAAATGCAATTTTTTTGCACCTGTAAATATGACGCTCCCAGTTTTTATGTTCACAGAGAAGCTTATCTGATATCAACAGAAAATGTTAAGCTTCGTTTCTTCTTTTTCTTATTTTTTTGCAACCGTCAATCTATTTTTACCGAATTTAATTAGTTATGTCCTGATCCCATCCGTTATATTGGATCAGGGTTCACTAGACATTTTTACACGAGTGGTATGCTTATTCCTATAACCTGTTGTTGTTGTACTAGCTGTGTCTTGTTTAACCCGTGTCCTAGACAGCCCTCCAAATGTAAGTTGCACAACTTGCAAAGTAGCACCGTAGGCCATGCACATTACTTATTTTCACATATGTGTGTATTTTCTTGAACAATGTGACATCCATTTTAGTCTTCCATAGAAGAGAGACTAAAATGGCTGATGCAGCTCTTGAGTGTGCTGGTGCCCTGCTTTGAGCTTAGAAATTGCCTAAGTTTGAATAATTCTTATCTTAGGAAAACTTAACAAGCAAGGCAAGATTTTAAGCAAGCAAGGCAGTACTTGCTCATTTTCTAAAAAAGATTTTAAAAAGGGTGACCCCCTCCACACACACACACCCCAATGTGCTGTTTCAATTGCCGTAATAGATGGGAAAACAGCCAACTGTTAGAAAGAGAAAACTGATTTTTCTTTTTTAAAAAAACAGAAAATTTAACCCAGTTATGATTTTGTCTATTTCAATAGGATCCAAATCTTGAGCACAGAGCTTTTGGGACTTGTGCGTAGGAGAAGTTGTGAGAGACAGACTCAAAGTGCGTTTGGTCTATTGTATTTGCATCTGGGCTTAATTAGTTGGTTGATGTTGGATAATTGAGCGTAAATATTGTAAAATACAATAAAGTTATTCAGAGTCGAGTGCAGTTTGTTCTCAGCAATGGAATTCAGCGAGAGGGCTGTGGTTTTAAATCCTGGAAGGATGGCATGAGCAATTTAATGCCAGTTTAACATCCTCTGATCAATCACAAGCGTCACAAGCAGGCTGTGTCAAGCTAAACAGCACCTGTTATTAACAAGGGACAGGGCCCTATGAGATTCCCATGTTTTAATAACCTTGAGTAAAAATACCACAGTATCACAATATTTACAAAAATAGAATTACATTTAACCAACTGCTTTTATTCAAAAAAGACAACATAAAATAATTATCTGCTGAAATAATGCAATTCATCTAATTGTGTGGTTATCTGCAAGCATATTATCTTTTATTGTAAAATATATCAAATGAACACTCACTAACATTAGCTTGGATTTTTAATAGAGATGCACGTCTGCTAGTATTTTCTTGAGCAGCAGCTAAGAAACTGAATAACTTAATTTATATTTTTTAACTTGCACCATTTTTGGTCTATAAATGTATCAACCAATGGGATGTACTTTTTTGACATTTGTTCAAATCAGACCAACATTGGGGACAGATATGTTAATGGATATTAGGAAACAAATTTGTAATTTGCTTCTTTTATGTCAAATTTAAATATTACCATCTCTACCAAATAACCTGCAACACACATATTTCCTTGCTGATGTCTTTAACTTCTTATGTAACAAAAAAAATAGATTAAGTCTAAATGGGAATCAGCAGGCAAGACCTTATAGGAACCTTCGAATCAGGATTGGCCACTATTTCTTTAACACGCTTATTATGCAGAATATTATAAATTTTACTGTGACTGTGTTTTTGGCAGTTGGAAATATCTCCACGGACAAATTTGTCTTTATTGTAAATGAGGGAAATTGATCAACCAACAGAAGTTAACTCAAAGTAAGATTTACATAATTGTTTTAGTATTTCCTGATAGCAGTGGCTTAAACTTTGTGAATTACAATTAATAAATAAAGTAATTATAGTGACATATACTGTATATATATAGTGTTATACACAAACTACATTACTCAGCTAATTTATAAACCCTTCATACATTAAAAATGGTCTAACCCAGAAATTTAGGAGAAAATTATGACAAAATAATAGATGACCTAAGGAATACCTAAACAACAAATTCAAAGCAAGATCTTGTAATGATGAATACGTCTTCTGCATATCTTACATGGTGAGAGTTGCAGTGGACTTTACAATGATAATGTGGCACATTATCATGAAGTGAAAAAGACTGTGCTACACTGTTATCTATGTTTCATTAGTGCAGCACAAGATGGCAAGAATGCAAATCAGAGACAACGGCATCTTGATACCATTAAACAGAAACTTGCGTTTGCTGCTCTACAATCATGCATCAGCTCTGGATTTGCATATTCAATGTAATCAGTGATAGCCTAAGTGTGAACACACCTGTTGCTGTAATGCAGTGTTGTGGTGTACTGTAATCCGATTTAAATTTCTTCTCCTAGTGAGGATTTATAGTTATTCTGCTTTGAATTGCTTCTCCTTGAGATTCCACCACTGCTCGGTACATTTCAGTGTCCTCACAAAAGGAGAGGAGTTGTGCTCATAATCCCGCTTGAGGAGGCGCCAACTTCACCATCTTGTAGAGTTCTCGGCGACAGAGAGAGAAAGAGTGAAGGAGCTACTGGCAAGCTCATCGATCAAAGACTGGGAAATGTCAGGCGGCAAGTGCAAGGCAGAGTTTTTAAGCAGTCTTCCTAAAGGTGTACCTCACACCGAGTTACTATGACTAAGGATGCGTTCTTTGTTACAAAACACTTGAGAACATGAGCTGTATCCAAGTCTTCCACTAATTCTGTAAGGTTTTGTTTAGATTTGTGATATTTACTTTTTTCTCCCCCTGGTTAATCATCTGGTGTAAGCAACATTTACAATATGAAGATGATACAACAATAAGATTTTTTTTTAAAGTCAGTAAGTATACTGCCTAGACTTGTATGGGCACGCTATACACATTGTACACAATTAGTGCCAATGAGGAAACTTATATTACACAATCTTGAGATATGTTTTAGGTCCTAGGAAATGTTTTTTTTGTATTTTACTGTACCTACGGGGCTTAATCCCACTAAGCACCGACACTGTTTACTTAAACCTGAATGTTCCACAATCTAGTAGATAATTGCAGAGTGAATCCAAATGGCAAACTAATTACACTCTGTCCTTTAAAAAAAAATAAATAAAAGTGCTGTACAGTTTGATGGAGAGCCACGGCAGGACACCACTTGTGTTGCACAGGAGGACAATATTCCACCCTTCATTTTCAATATAAACAAGAGGGCTAGGTGCAGCTACACAGAGGAGAATAAAGGAAGAGTGATGCTGGAAAAAGGTAGATAAGAAAGTTAGAAAAGCAGTCAGAAACAGTGAGAAAACACAAAGGACAAGGAGAATGAGAGAGAATAAGTGGTCGTCAGCCCAAGGCATTACCTCAACTACAATGAAGAAGATGTGTATTCTTTTATGTAGTCATATGTATATCTACAAAACCAGGTAAAAAAAATTACATTTCAATTACAGCCTTTCCAATATCCAGGAAGGCCCATTCTGCCTTGTGAATATTGATGATGTGTGCTTTGTAAGCTCTTCGCTATTTGTGGCGTTCCCCACATGAGCATTATTAAATCAGGGAGTTTAAAGGAAATCTAGGAGATTAACACACAATGGTGGGGCAGTGTTTTTTGTTTTATGCTGATAATTTAGCCCACCATAAGTAGTTCAACTGCGCCGTTTAATACTTTGATCCTTGCTAAATATGCAGTTCGGGATCAGGCAAAGCTGGTGTCTTTATTTCATAAGTCTGAGCAACAAAACAAACATTTAGTGTACAAAGGTCCATTCAGGAACCTATTATTTCATATCAAGTAGAACACATGTGGGTTAATAGTTCAGCAGGTTAAATGGTAGAAGCAACTTACAAAACTCCAAAACTGTCTAGCTGTATCAATTCAATAAAATCTATTAAGAATGAAGAATGAGAAAAAAATCGTCAGCCTCACTTTCAGTTCCAAACATCCAGCAAGCCAAGGTGAGTGAACCTGCACAGACAGTATAGCAGAGTGTCAGATTAAGTAGTGGTGTTATTTTGTCAGTGCTGTGGTATTTGAGAGACACATAACATGGTGCACAGCATACATGTGAGAGCTGCAGTGCTCATTTGGATTTTCTGACATGTCCAAACAAATCAAAGTCACCATGGCCTATCTGTTGATCTAATTGTGTATACTACAGTGTCAACTGCATAGTAAGGCAGGGCAAGAGAAATATTTTCCTATCCCATCATGCTTTACTACAACACTTGAAAGAAAGGTAGACACTCAGTGCGACAGGAATATTAGTAAAATATGAACCAAAATGTGTTGCTTCTAGCCCAGCAGTTTCTGCAGTGTGCTTTGTTCTTTGTTCATCTTGTCACAAAATAGTGATTCATTGACCAAACACATTGTGACCAATGTGAAATATTTTACAAATATTTCTCACTCCTATTGCATTCTCTGCTGTGCTTTCCTTTTACAAGGCAACCCTGTTTTGACACTTCTCCAGTTCAGTAAAGATTTCTGCCTAATCTCCAGAGCTAAAAAATGCTCCTTTAAAGCGTGGATAAATAGATACGTGTGTGTTGCAGTGTTAGAGTGCTTCGGATAACAGGCTTTTTTATTTGTTCATTGCTGTGGTTTATTGCTTTTATTTGCTAATGTGTTAGCCTGTGGCTAATAAGGCTTCATAAAAATGAGATGAGCCAAGCTTGTAAGGTGCAGCTGAAACCACTCCAGCACGAGCACGCATAATTTCTGTCTTGTGGGTGCCATATTGTAATCAAACGATGTTAGGTCTAACAAAGAATTCCAGGAAATAAGGGGAAAGTAATGAAGGCCGCACTCAATGACAGCACATTTTGCAGCTGTAATTTCAATGGCAATGATATTCCATTTGAATCTCAACAAGCCTTAATTTTATAAAGCATAACCCCTCTGAGCTGAACGATGTCAGCTGTTCACGCAGTCGGTTTAAATGCGGCCCTCTTGAGACGAGAATGTGGCCAGTGACATTTAATTGGAGAACAGGAAAAAGTTACAGCGGCGGCAGAGAGACTAAAGACAGAAGGAAATTTCTGTGACGACTTCCTGTTCATCAAGGAGATAAATAAAAGATGATAAACATGAATTAGGGAGGCCATTTTTTTTGTCTGCGGACCTCTCTCTTTCTAGTCCCTTTGACTTTGAAAAATATGTCTCTAAATTTAGCATCAGATTTATCAAGCTGAGGCAATCCAGGGAAAAGAGGGACTTGGGAATAGAGAGTGCAAAAGACAGAGACAAGGTTGAACGGTATCTAAAAGACAGGTGCAGCAGCAAAAAGACTGAGGGTGGAGAGAGGGGGCATTGTCTGGGAGATCCTGTCCATCACTTGCCACTTTCAGGATGAAAATACATTTTTGTTAATATCCGCACACACACTTCCCACACACACTCTCGCAAAATACACGCACGAAACGTCCAACGCAGGAAGACACATGAGGAGAAAGAGATGTGAATTTCAATTAAAGAGGTAAGGAAATTAAATAGTGTTACAGTTATAAATGCAACCAAGCAGATAAAGAGCTTAATACTGGAAAAAGCTTGAAAAAATGAAACAAAAAGACAAATTCATTCACATAGACATGCAGAGATGAAAGCACAAACAGGCTTCCCCCAACAGAAAAGTAGAATTAAGGTCAAAAGAAGCTTTTCATTTTATGAATTTCCACTTCATGTCTAATAACAGTCCACTTTGGACTCAATAAGTTCAAACACATTGATATTATTATTGCCAATGATTTTAATGAGTTCTGTTCCACAAGTGATTTTTAATGCATTCATAGATGTTTGGTATTGTAGGTGTTTTTTTTTTCTTCCAGAAGTCCTGTCAACATTATGCAAATTAATTACTTCACGGCTTGCGGCTTTTCAAATCTCTGCATTCCCCGTGAACAAACTTTAAAACTACCTCCCTGCTTGCTTTAAAAATTATTCAGGGAGCACACGCAGTATTACTTATTTTCTGCTCGAATTATTCGCAGATGTACACCGTTTTCCTCTGACAGTTGAGGTCAAAAGAGAAACATCTTGAGGTCGACACTTTGTTTAGCTTGAAAACAGAAGGGCCAACATAGGTTTACCGACTATGGTCTGATATTCAAATGCAAACCACAGGTGAAATTCTAGCAGGAGAGAATTTATTATTTATTTTTTATATCAATATAAAGTGCTTTACGGAGAGAGCTGCTTTGCCTCCTTTATCTGCTTTTTTTGCCGTCTTTTATTTGCAATCAATGGAATCTTGACACTCGCCAACTCAGCTCCTTCACCCACTTCTCCTAAAATGATTGCAATGAAATTGTCCTTGTTAGGATGGAAGATTTTCATAGGATGCACATTCTTTAAAGCACAAAGCAGCCCACAGCAACATTCTTAAAAAAAATTTTTTTTTAAAAAAAGAACAAAAGAAAAAAAACACTGCCACTATCTTGAACATTGTTTCAGCTTGAAATCACATAAATGTTGCAATTATTTGCTGGAGAATCAAAGGTTGAAGTTTTCTTTGGCTGGTGAGGACTGCACAGGGCAGCGTGTTGGCAAACAACGTTAACATTCGGTGGATGATGTCCAAACAAAAGCCGAACACCTTGCGAATGTAGATTCATCTGCGCTTATTCATTTACCAATACGCACATCTGCTCAGTATTACATGGGAGATTAACTAGTTCTATTTGAAGGATTTATCCAAGTGGAGAGTCATCACACACCTGTATTCCCTAATGACGTATGTAAGGAGTATCTCCCTTAGTCAATTAGTCAACTAAGTGGTTGTTACAAACTGCTTTTCCTTGGGCTACTTGCTTATATTTGTTGTTTTTTTTTTAGCTTGCAAGTGTTAGGGATATCCCATTCAAAGATTATTTAATTATGTGTGATCAAACACGCTAACCCTAAAAATGTCACAATAATTCATGTAGTGCATATATGGATTAATGTGTTGCAAATGCTGGTATTCATTTAGCACAAGTTAATGAGGAAAGAAGGGGGAAATAATTTGGAGCGATATAAATGCAAAGAGAACAGAAGGTCAAAGTTGGCCTAATTAAAAATGCAATAAAATCTCCGACTGCTGTAAAATTGCTGCATGTAGCTATCAATTAGAAATCACAAAATGTTCTTAGGCAGTAGCAGCAAGGAAATGAATCTGTCAACACTTTTCATTATTGTATGATAACACGAGAAGAAATCAAGTCACAGCATAACTGCTACAAGCTGGACTTGACCTGCTTGTGTCCGACTTCTGATTATTTCACACCCTCAGCTAGCAGAACAGGGAGAAGAAATATACAATTTTTTCATATGTGGGGAATTGTTTTTGTTTTTATTTTTTTCTGCCTTTTCCAGCAGGGTGTCACAGGGGATCTTCTTTTAATGAGTCGAGGTAAAAAAGCAGCAACGACGGTCCACAGTCATGGCACTGCTGTGTATACCACATGTAGAGCCGACTAGGTGCGAGAAACACATTTTCTGGTTGTTTTGTGACCGAGGACGTCGGAGGAGTGGTGGCACACCTGCAGCGCAGCTGCAAAAGAAGCTGGATAAGAAGGAATAAATTACCAGCTGATGCGGTTGGAGCCGGCGTCAATCACACTCAATCAAATTAGAATCTCCAGTTCCATTTGAAGGCAAAACGTTGCCCACCGTGAGGCACAGGCAGTTTCAGTCTAAATGAAGGGCAGAAAACATTGCCCTGTAAAAACCACCTGAACAGTGAAAGACAGTGAAGCTGTAAACAACAAATACAGAAACCTAAAAAAAAAAAAAGGTGCTGCTGGGAAGTTTACCAAGTTTAATGAGGAATTTGTTTTACCTTCATCCAACTGTTGGCACAATAAATCAAGTCTGTTACCTCAAATTCTTTTACAAGAATGGAAAATGAGCAATAATTGCCTTGGTTATGTCATGGCATCAATTAACCAAGGAAAAAAAAAACATTCAAATGCTACCTAAAACATTTTAATTAAAAATCAGGGGCTAGCCTTTGCGCTGACTGGAGTGGGTGGTGCTGTCAGAGTAAATGAAAGTGAGTTAAATAACAAGGTCACTTATTCGAAAGGGACTCAGACTTTTGTCAATCTGTGATTTATGAGTAGATGTGAAAGATAATTATGTTATTGTTTAGTCTTCTGTGAAAACAGTGAGAAATGTTACATGAGCTGGTAAACAGAATTTTGCAAAAAACAAAACAAAACAAAAAAAAATCACTGCTTCTGCTAATATTGGCAATATGATCTACAATTACATGTTGTAGGTCTACCATAACCCAGCATGGACCACTATGAGATTCTTTGAGTAAAAATGACTCAGTATATACATCACAGCGTACATCAAGAATGCATAACATAATCTAATTGCTTGAATTTAAAAGAAAATAACCATCTCTGCTTCTTTAACCAAATGAAGAAGTGTGGCATCTTTTCAGCCAGCTGACCAGCAGTGTGGACAAAATGACAAGAGAAGGGAATATATGCTCCATGCATCTAAACAAACCTCTTGTCACTGCCTCCCTTTCTAAGGAAAAAACTATTTAAAACCTTGAACTTGGTAACAGGTCGATGCCTAATTCTCACCTCTTCAATAAATGCTCAGAAACATCCCTGGTGTGTTCCCCAGAACAATGACTTTCTGCTTTGTTTTTAAAAAGCCAAGTTTAGTACACATCACATCTTATTCCTCAGTGCTATCGCCACCAAAGCACTCAAACATGAATATATCTGTTTTGTGAGCTTTGTGTTAAGCCACTGCTGCTATGTTAAGCATGAAAGGTGCTAATTTTGAGTCATAATTTGCCACTGGTAAAATCAGAACTGAAAAGCTGCTCATCCAAATTGAGTAATACCAATAATTAAGAGTCAGAATAGTTTGAATTTGGCCTTATTGTAGTATTTTATTGTTGCTTTGTGATGCAGCGCTTACATGGTACACAAAGATGTGTCGCTTTTGTTCCAACTCACTCTTTAATGAGTAGTTTTACACACTCACAGACACCAGCTCTATTTTAACAGTTGTTTCTTTTCTTGTCATTGTTTGATATTGTTTACTTTACCACCACGTGCCAGTATTTCCCCCCCCCCCCCCCCACTCCCACTGGTGCCAGATTGTGTTTGCTTGTGAATTCTTTTCCAAGCCGAATTGAATGCAAAAAAAAATCTAATCTCTAGGACAGACACATAAACAGACAAATACAAATTATGGCAAGCCCACATGAAAAACACAACACAAATTTATCCAGATGATAAAATATGATGTGTCTGACAGTGCATCCAATGAAAAATTATTGGCATGAGCCAACATGTCAGCAGTATAATCGTGAATGATGTGCGGAAGAGAAAGGTCACAGCTGAGGACTGAGGCATTATGTAGAGGAACAGCTAAGCTCTTTAGCACTCTGACTTAGATGCAGTAATTCAGAATTGCAGAGTCGTGTTCAACACAAGCACAACATTTATTTTTTAGCAGCGAAATGTGACAAGCTGTTACAGATGTCATATCATCATATGAAAATAAACACACGACTTAAGCTAGGCGCAGATAGCAAAAAGTTCTAGAATGTTATAAATAGTTCATTGTTGCAGCAGTGAGTGACAAGACCCCATTGCGTGTGATTGCATAGAATAAGGCAGGTGAGGGTCTTCACCATAAATGTGCAGCTGCATGCCTGACAGCATGTGCTGCTGCATATTCTTCCTGCTTTTGCTTTGTTATAAATCAGCCCACTGAATCTAGCCGGCTCCTCTACCACCTAACAATACCATGCAGATTTTCTGCCACTGGGGCCATTTGGGAGCTATTAAGCACTGCCTTGGCAAAGCACGAATATAGCAGTAGCCTTTCAACAGCTCCCGCATCAGGTGGAAATCACAAATATGCTGCACATGGATAGAAATCAATGTGTGATTCTTAAAGTCGATTTTGCTTCACGAAGAAAAACTTCAGAAATTATGAATCCTTTTAAAACGCTCATCATGAAAAAAAGTTTTTTTATATAATTTTTTAAGTACCGGTATCTAAAATCCAGACTACAATGAAACTGTGACAAAAGTACTCTGTGCCCAAGATATGATTATTTTGGTGCGAAATGTGTTTATCAAACCTAGAAAACCTTCTAGTGACGTTGGCTGAAGCTGGTGAGAGTCGACATCGACAGCAGAACGAGTTCATCCAGGACTTAAAAGCCAACATTAAAACTCAGATGACAGTTTGCAAAAGAACTAAGTAAGATCTTAATGAAACATTTTAAAATGATTGACTGTAGCACTAGACAAGACTGTAGATATCAGTTTCTGTGGTAGTGCTTAGACAATTTAATATTGGTTCTTATTAGGGTGTATTTGAAACTTGAACTACTAAAATAGACAGTTGTATGCGGTTTTAAAAGTATTTGTATGTTTACTGTATTCCCAAAATGTTGACAACAGGTCTGTGTCTTGTCTGTAACTCTATCCCTATTTTATATTTCTCTTTTAAACAAAACACTGCCAAATAAGTGAACTAAAAAACTGTGAAAGATTTTACAGCCTTTTGTGACACAGTGTTATTGGCTTGCCGAGCAAGAAGTTCTTTTCTTTTTTTTTTTTTAAATCAACTCTGTCACCAAAAGAAGGGCAACTCGAGAACTCTCTCTCCTCTCAATTCAAACTAAAGATACAGCATGTCATATTTAGTTCCCAGGCTCATGCTAATAGCTTACACCTACTTCACCAAAGAAAGTCATATGCTGACAACAACTGGATAGCACTTTGCATTGCAGCTTTTACTTTGATGGTGTTGAAACATCACAAGATCTTATTATGCTCCTAAATTTGACCATATTTCACATTATGAGGGAAAAATCTGTTGTATTCCTTGATTCCAGCTTTGGCATTTTTATAGGACAGAGTTAGTTTGACGATAGTGGAAATTCTGAACCAGGTAATTGCAAACTAATCATCAAAAGTACAGCCAAGCAATTGAGATTTATAGTATGGATGATCCAGGAAAGAGATGTTCTATAAGACGAGGGCAACAAAAAGCTTTTTGTACCATTGCCACTAAACACGCTGCCAACACAGGCACAACTATCAACCTGACAGGTTTGACGAGCTGAAAGAATATCGTAATCAGAGGGGCTGGTACCCCAGAAAACTAAAAAACAAAAGATTCAGGACAGCACACGAAAAACACAGATATAAACTGTCACACATCGTCAAAGTGAGAAAGAGCGGTCTGGCAGGTGGGATTCCAATATCTAACCCTGCAAATGACAACTGGTTCCAATCATGGTGAAAACACTTGGGTGAGTTGGTCAGGCAATCTTCCAATCAGACAGACACATCCATCACATTAATGATTACAGTCAGGCTGTAATTTTACACTTAGAAACAAACTAAAAAGATGCTGTATTTATTGGCTGTTTAAATGCTCATGTTGAACAAGTAAAAGACCAAGCCAATTTAGAAACAACACAATTTAAATCAGCTCTGTAACAGTTGGAGCTGCTGTTTAATATTAGAATAGAGAAGACCTGGAAAAATATGCCTTGATGCTTTCTACATATTGTCACGTTACAGCTACACACTTCAATGCATCTTTTTAAAGGTTAAAGGAGCAGGAAAAAAGCTTCTTTTAAAAAAAACTGGTATTTTATGTATTTTGCAATTCAGGTTCAAATTATTTAAAATTGTAAAGAAAAAATAGTACCAACCACAACTTTCCACCTACTAAACGGTGCTATGAAGCAGAGCTGAAAATTAGAATTCTTTTATCTAAGATAGACAGCTGTTGCTATGTGACATCACTGTGGACAAACTATCTGGCTGCTAGCATGTTCGTCTCTGACACTGAATCGGATTTCGCTACAGAACTAAATATAAAACCCATCCAGCTGTACCACTTTGAACCCGTGATACAGAGTGCAGAATCTGCTGAAGAAGATCTGAGGAAGAAAATGAGGAAGAAAGCAACCCAGACAGGAATGCTGAGAGGATAGAAAATGCAATATGGTGGGTAGCAGTTTGTTTCATTTTCTGCACATTCTTTTGGTTCGTGATGTTGCGGAAAAAGGTCCCATTATGGCCACTGCAAATAGTCCCGCTGTGGTTGCTGTGTTTTTGCTTTCGGGACAGTAAAATATTGATGCAGATGCATCAATATTCCTTCAGGTAGTTTCTTTTGGGCGCAAATCTGTATAGTTATGTTGTAAAACCTTTGTCTTTTTGGTGCCTTCCAGACTTTGCAGTCCCAGACTCAGATTAGTCTGCTATGGCTTGAGCTCCCGCAGACATTTTTAAATCATCACAGTATGATGAATCTGCACATTTTAGTTAAAATCATAGACTTGTTTTTGTCAAACTCACAGCTGAAGGGTTTCTGTATCTTATGTTTTCTCCTACATATAATGTTGATTTTAAGTTATTTAAGTGCCCAAAGGTCTGTATTATTATTATTATTGTTGTTTTCATTTTTTTCATGTTAACATACACAACATTCCATTGTGTATGTTTCGGAAAACTAATATGTAGCCCTGCACCAATTGTGCAACTGAAGCCATACAATGCCCCATTTCAAATCCCCCAAAATTTCATTTAAAAGCAAAATCTATGTCTATCCAGTAATCCAGTTTAGGTGCTGTATAATAAAGCACTGAGGTTTCAGTTGTTTGACCGCAATGATGTGGTCAAACACAACATCACTCTGCCTCCTTCAACAGTTTGGAAGGGAAATTCAAACTCTGAATTTCATACAGTTTGTGGAATCTGGCTTGTTTTGGCCCCACTTACAAAAATATCTAAACATTTAAAGGATAGTCATACTGCATATACCATAAAATATCAAATTATGCAGATATTTGGAAAAACTAAAGAGGCCTTATTTGAGTTGTAACAAGGAGAAATAATAAACCAATAAAGAGAAATAATAAACCAAGGCATACGGGCTAAAATGAAGAACATCTAAAACATTTTTACGCAAAAATGGTTGAATGTTTTAAAATTGTTTTACACAAAAAGGTTAAAAAAAATTTAAAAGACTTTTCTTTCTCTCTTTTACTTCGATGAGGGTGCATGAAACCTGATGGAAAAATGTTATCTAATTAATGCTGATTTGGTGCATTAATTAGATGTACCAAATCATCTAATTAATTTGGTGCAATTTGGTGTGTAGTATTACTGTGAAAATACTACACAGTATTTTCTGTGTAGCTAACTCTACACATTTGAATGAATCCAAAGTCATTTGATGTGATTTTGGCCATATCTCACTCTTTGTTGTGTCAGTTTCAAACGGCATATTTGAGAACAGAGTAGAAGAAAGAGTAATATAAGGAAACAATGCAAAAGAAAAACTTGACAGCAGGAGGACGCCTTTGACCACACCATGGAGCTCATCATCCTAACTGAACAAGGCATATCTTTTTATTTATTTCCTACATTCCAATCAAACACAGACTGAAAAAAGGTCAATGTTGAAAAATTAGAAATGCATTCCTCATCAGCCTCTCGAGCTGCCAAAACAGCTCCCTGAAGTGATGACTTTCAAAGTTAAGTGCGCCTCCGCCTCTCTGACAATCTTTGTTTTTCACCCTGGATTGGTGCAGACTTGAAGAGATTGGAAGAAGAAAAAAAAAAACTGATCAGACTGGGAAATCCACCTATCACATTATTGCAGCGGCTAATTTAGAAGAGTGCTACAGCTGAAGAGGGCCCAAGGTCAGTGTCACTGCTAGTTTGTGATGACCAGAGCCACTTAGTTCGTGACACTGCTGTGATGAGAGAGCACTAAAAATCAAATACTAACAACCAAATAGAGACAATCTTTTTCTCATTTATGCTGTAAGAGCAAAAAAATAATAATACAAATGTTGCATTGTAGGATTTATGAAAAAGTTGCAAAGCATTTTTTATTACTTTTATATCCTGAAAAACGCTTCTCAGCACTAATAATGCATGATTAAAAGGATGTCCATCCAATTTTGATCAAATATCAATTTTAGCTACCAATTAAGACATCTATTGTCTCCTTGCCTCACAAAAGGAGCTTTAAGCATCGCAGAAGAAAAAGACTGAACTACCAACCTGACTAGATACAATAGTTCAAAAGGGTTCCACACACCATTTTGTACTTCTGTGGTTTTTTGTGCAAGACTTTTTTTTTTTCGGTATGTAATTAGGTGTATTCCATCGGCAAATGTAAATTTGATAAATAATATTTGTCAGCATACCGATATTCTCGATTGTTCAGTAGTAATCTGCATCTGTCATATTTTTATTACTCACTTGACCATGACGGGGATCAGAGTCCCAATTTTCAGAAAATAATTTTCTTTTATTATGTGAAGGATGTATGTGATAAAATGCACATTTTAGACAATTAAGTGCAACTACCAACTGCCGTCTAAAGTTCTTGTCTAGCTAGGTCGCACCAAATCTACAAGGTTCATCATTTCTAATTTGTGTTATTTAATGGCTTTGATAAACAGTGAAACAGCAATTAAACACAGAAACAATTTAATTATATTGGAAATAAAATTATTCTGAATACTGCTGAGAAATTCACCTAATCTGTTTGAAGAGACCTTTAAAGGGACGTAATGACGTGGCTCAGGGGAAAGTCCCTGGCTTTGGAACATCAAACCAGTTGTCAGCTGGTTCTTTATAGCATCAACTTAGGACTAAGGCAAAAACCTGAGACACTGGCACTGATTTTAATAGCTCTTTATAGTGTGTAGTCTGGGAAAGTACAAATATTGGACTGAGACTCCGTATCGACGGATGCTTGGTCTTAAATGATCAATATCAGGTACAACCCCTGGTGTAAACAGTGTAATTTCCACCTCAAAGGTGGTAACATTATAACATGCTTCCTTTGTGTAAGTCAAAAGCTTTCTCCCAGAAGACAAAAGTTGCTGTTCCATCTGAAACCGTAATGTTTTTTTAAACTGAATAACCTTTGCAGTGCAGCGGTTATTTCTCTGGATTGAGTCACGCCGGGTGTTGTTTTTCCATTTCTTTTATGAGGTTAATAACTGAAGGCAAACGGCAAAATCCCTGTGACGCGCTCGCTGTGCTTTACATTCATGTAAATGCTGAACTCGTGTTTGTTTGTGTTTGTTTGTCTTGTACATGTGTCTGTGTATGCACATCCATTGATAAGAAGTCTTGAGAGGCGCAGTGAAGGGCCATGCCCTCCTCTCCTGTGCTCTCTCCTCTCTATCCTGGCTAGCAGGCTGTCCTCATTACTGTCAGTCAGCATCAGGTTTAGCAGTGCCAGGCTCCTGCACAGCCCTCTGTCCTTTCTGCCCTGCCAGCACTAGCCTGCCTGACTGCTGCCATTGGTAAGCATTGTAAGAGCCCCCTCAATCCCCTAGAAAACCTAATTACTCTCCACCCGCAACCAAGGAGACCAGAGCAGAAAAGACGAGAGGAAGAGGAAAGAGGAATCACACACACATCCCCTCCATTTATAAGCGCTCTGGCAATTATTCAAACAAAAGAAATGTGTGTTCATATTATATCTGCGGCAAAAAATAATTACACTAGCATTCACTTTTACAAATCATTTATCTTTCCATTGAAGCATAAATATTGGCTGAAAGCACTGCGAGAAAAAATAAAGAGAACACAAGATACATTTAGGAAGTGTAAAATGAAAAAAAAAAAGAAACATGCATGAATCAAACTAAGCATCGCTTTGACTACCCGTTAACTGGGTCACTCAGTTGGTGATTGTGTCTGACCACCAAACAAACAGTCATTCATATGTCTCTGCTCTGGCCCCGTTTTCATCTGGAGCAGTTCCACCGAGGCCGCTGAAAGCGAAGGAGCTGACGGGTCAGGGATTTAAACCCATCTCCAGCTTCGACACAGCAGCCATTACCACGGAGGGAGAAAAACTCCTTGTGTCATTCCCTATCTGAGGGCGGGTTTGTTTATGTTGCCTCCATGGCTCTGTTTTTTTTTTTTTTTCCTTCTTCTTCAGGTTTGAGAGGAGTGTGACAGTGAAGAATTCCCATCAACTTGCTTGTCACTTTTCTGACATCTTAGTCAAAGTTTTCTTTGGTTACATTCTGACTGCATCTTGGTCTCTCTCCCTGTCTCGACGCATTTAGTGTCAGTTGTAAAATCCATTTTCAAAAGTGCATTCAGAGAGAAAGAAGAAAAAAAAGAAAATATTCCTTCAGCTGGACTTCTTGGTCGCTCACCGGAATAAGACCTGTGCTACACACCTTGAAATGCAATGTCGGCTTTAGATAATAGCCTGCACAACATAACATTCTCCAACACTGTGAGGTATTTACACACCAAAAAGACCTTGAGGAAAAAAAAAAAAGAGAAAGGAATGTGTAATATAGAAAGAGCCTTCTATCATAGCTGAAATGTTAGGGAGGGCTCATTGTCATGAACTGTGATTCTCATCAAAGATAATGACGCGGCATTCTGATGCATTACACTGTAGACTTTTGTCCTTGAATATTCCCTCGGACTCGTGCAGCTGCACAGATCTGAGTTGGAACGGGAAGCTGGTGCTTTTAATAAACTCGCAGGGACATTCAAAGGGACTGGCAGCTACAGCGGTTTCATTTTCCCAGCAGTGAGCTGTGTCATTTAAAATAAGGATCATTTTGAGGAGGGGAATATCATATTGCTAAATCTAGATCAAATAACTGAGGAAGGCGCAAGGCTGGATTTACAAGGCCTTGTAATCTTTAAAGACTAAGAACAAAGTGCAGAAAATTGAAGAGAGAGGGTACGACATGAGACGCAGTGAAGAAGGATGACAATGACAACGACAGACAAAGCAAAAAATAAAAAAGAAATGTTTGAATGGAGACATCTGGTGCCTCGTAAAAGTGAACCTCTACGTTTTGTCACATTACGACTTCAAGCTTCAATAAACTTTATCTGAATTTTAGGAGATTAGCTCATGTAGAAATCTTTTACAAAACTCCACAATTTCAAGTCAGGTTGAATGGACAGCATCAGTGAAGATCTCAGTTAAATTTAGCTATGGACTTTGACTGAACCATTCTAAAACAACAACATGAATATAGGTTTGACCTCATCTGACCAGACAACCTGACAAATGGCAGCTGGCAAACTGCAAATTTCCCACCACTTTTGAAAAAAGCCAGCTGTTTTGAATTAGGGCTGCATGATATATTACAAGTTTATCAGGATTGAAATATCACTGTAAGCAACATTATAAGTGCAAAACAAATATATATATACCTTGAAAAAATATTGGCTAATTAGACGACGTCCTGATTTTCTGAACTAATAATGTAATTGGTGATGCTTGTTTAGTGCAAAGGGGGATGATAAGGATGTCCTGGTAAAGTTATTAGCCAAAGCTCCACTGTTTCATTAAAACATAAGATGTAGTCAGATGCCCTGTTGTCAATAAAACCATGTAGTTGTGATTACCATCTTGACATAAACAATTTTTATATGATGTCACATGTTTTCTTAATATAACTGTTTACACATTGCAGGTCTATAAACATTCAGCTGTTGAATAAAGTCTAACTCCAGCAGATTTCCACTTCTGACATTCATGCCAGTGGTGAACAGGTGAAAGGTCACAGAGTTGGAAACATAGCTAAATAGGAGGAGAGCGAAATATATATTGAATTTAGCTCAATTGACTTTGTTATTACAGGCTTCACCTGTGATATTGGCACCCATGATTTTCCAATAGTGAGCTGCCTGACCGCCTAATAAGAATCAACTTACTAATTTATTTATATTTGTTGGATTCTGTTGTTTTTCTCCTGTCTGCAATACATGCTTAAATAATTAAATTAGGTGGCTTCTGAAGGTAACTGACTAAACTTTACTTATGAGGGACTGAAACAAATGCATGTCACACTTTTAAGATTTATATTTGTATAAAAAACAAACCTGAAACTTCTTAACCTTTTCTATTTGCTATCACATAAAATCCCATTATAATATAATAAAGATTGAGGCCATATAGGTGGAAGTACAAATGCTTGATACTGTGAATTTTTTTAACACAATAGAAAAGAACAGTAGAACTAAATCAAATTTTTTTATTCTATACAACTTCACAACATCTGACATTTTTATTTCCCAACAAGCTTGAACATAAAGCACACAAAGTTCCTGACAGAAATGTGTGGTGTGCAGACAGGTGGAGGAGGTGGTACTGGTCAGTTTGCCATTGAGAGAAGAGTAGATAGAAGAAAAAAAAGGGGGGGGAGCAAAGGGATGAACAAGTGAAAACCAGAGACGAGTGAGACAAGAAGAGGCAGAAGACAAAACAGTTGAGGCACATAAAAAGTAAAATTGAGAGAGTGCCTTAATGGTATTTCTGGCTTGCCATCCACCTTTACCCTAATCGTTATTGCCAATACTGTACTAACTAAGTTTTCTTTCTTGGAGCTGAATGAGAATTTTAGGGAAGAAGTGTCAATGCAAACAAAACAAGCATCTTCCTTCAACTGTTGTTCCAGCTGCTCTTCTGCAGCACACATCGATTTATGAAACAACAGAGCCTTCTTTCTACATCCCAAAGTCCGCTCAGCAGGTCACAGAAGTGACTCGCCCGACTCGGCCTGCACGGCAAAATCCCTTTGAAAGGTGCAACGAAAGGGTTACGCCCGGTGCTCAGTAAATCAAAGCTGCTCCCTCCTTTCATTTCCATAACAAGCCATCAGAACTCATCTCCCACTGAAGTGGCCACAGTCCCACTGGCAATTAAAATCATGCTGGGACATGTTATGCTTGTGTGTGACTGCACTGCGAGAAACAAAACCAGCGGCGGCAGCAGCGGTAATGACGCCGGCAGCTGAGTGGTAAATCTCGAGCGATGTCGGCAGAAACCGTCTTTGATTCCTCTGAAAATAAAATTGAAAAAAAAAAGAAAAGAAAAGAAGGAAAACAAAAACCGTGTCCTCTTTTACATATTTCAGTTCAGGTCTTACTAGGAAATATCAAACAAGAAGGCTCAGAGACTGAATTATCTCATCTCTGTCTCCTTTACCACATTTTGTACACAGTTGCTAAACTAAAACGGGAGGGTGGGTTGTTTTGGTGTGTGCGCGCAGCATGTATTTTTGGGAAATAGAGAAAAGCACGGATCTTAATACCACACTTGTTTGTAGAAAGCTTCATAAATAATTACACCTGATAAAATGAAAACATCTGCTAATAATGTTTTCATTCACTAAACCAAAAAAAATGTATATATTGGAAAGAGAAATTACTTATTTATTTTGTTTTAAATTAGTTTCAAGCATCCGCTTTGATCACTGGATGATGCGAATGAAAACCTGTCCAATTCAGCTGAAAAAGCGATTGATCATCACACCTTACAATTACTTCACAGCTATTAATCCAAGCAGTTCATGAAAACCATAATCCTCTGTTTTTACACTTGCCAGCCACTTATCACATCTGCTAAGCAATTTCCAGGTGTGAACTGAGGGTAGAACTTTGAACAATGCTTTGGAGAGCAAAGCAATGCATGATGACGGCTGAATTCAGTTCATCCTTCCTGTGTTTGTATCCACGTTGAACAGCAACCACTGTAGGGACCACCATCCAATATGATCGGTTTTAGCCAGTAAGCCGGCGGATAAAGAACTGTTTATTTGGTGTGGAAGTAAATGCTAAGATGCTGAAACCTTTACAGAGGAATCCTGGCATTCTGAAGCCACGTCCAGCTGCCTATCTAACAAAGCCTTGGCTATCCCCAGACAGGCGAGGAGGACGCGAGGCATAAATGAATGTGCATAAAGCACTTTGCATCACATCATGATTGTTTAATCCTTTCATTCGCACCTGTCAGTCATCCTCAGATGCAAACTAATCCTCGAATATTTGCGGGCCAGCCTATATTGATATCTTTTCACTTTTTTTTTGTTCTTGTAAGCACAACCTCCAAAAAAAATCTAAGATTAGGTAATGTAGGAGAGCATTATTCATTTGTAAGGTATGGCATGGTCTGCATTTCCTTAGTCTGTTTTCTTTGATTGACAGGGCCGCTGGTTATCTCCACTTTGTGCCCTTTACCAATACTGTGTTGCAAATGGATACAAAACCATAAGATTCCTTAAATCATGCAAACATATGATTCCCTAAAGGCAAGTTTAAATGTTAGGAGGAAAATCTACTGTGTGTGATCTTTACTGTACTTCGCAAAAGTATTTTTACTCCTCCTCTTTTTTCATAGATCTTTCTAAATTTCACATGATAACCCTGAGCAAAATTGTGCAAGGCTGTGAAATGAGAGATAAATGATGCATGGCAAATATGAGTATGAAAAGAATTTTGAAGTGCGGCATTTAATCACTTGTGTTCTGATGCCCTTAAATAAATCCAGAACAATTACTGGAGTCCGCCTATATGAACTTTAATCTCAGTATAAATACTCTGTTCCGTGAAGTCCTTGGGGGTTTGTTGGAGAAGATTAGTGAACAGGCAGCAGGAAGACCAAGGAACACAGCAGACAGGGAAGGGATAAAGTTGGGGAAAAACTTAAAGCAGGGCAAGGTTCTTAAAAAAAATCCTAAAAAACAATCTGAACATGAACACACCATTCCTGCTACATAAATGGTGGTAGCATCATGCCATGGAAATGCTTCTCTTCAGCATTGACACTGATGTCAGTCAAAGTTGATGGGAAGATGAAGGTGGAAGTCAATCTGTCATCAGGGCAACACTCTAAACAAACAGCCAAAACTGATGTGGAATGGTTTAGGTCAAAACATATTCATATACTGTGACCTAGTCAAAGCCTTGAACTATAGCCAGTTGATATTCATTGTGTTGGTCAGTCACATTACATTATAATAACACATACTTAAGCTCTAAGCTACTGTGGTCAAAATGTTCAATTGGTTGGGTTGAATACTTTTGCAAAGCATCATAAATAATCTACTCTGTAACGTATTCCCACAGCAATTGTTCGGTTCACTTTTTACAGGTTTGTGTAGCTACAGAAATTGATTTTGTCTTAAATGTTAGACTATACTTAACTACACTTCAGCGGATGTGTGAGTTTTAATATATCCTAATGACTGATGTCGAACACCCTTGAGTCTGTTTTCTGTTCTCAGCAGTCCATGTTTTGGGGCAGTGTCAGGAATGTCTGCTGATACAAGTTGGCTTTTTTTCCCCCTCTGATCCTGTCATCCCGGCACAAACACCCGCGCTTGTTTACAGTGAAATGTCCTCCTTGTTCACCTTCACCTCCTGCCTGTTTTTTTCAGCATTACGCTACGTGATGTACATACTGTATAGTTTTACCATATTGCAGCACCGAGCAGTGGGAGGTCACCGGCGAGGTTGGCGCCGAAGCCGCCGCTAACTCGTGAAAACGCCGATTTGCTCTCCAAAGCCAAAGCTACTGAGGTACCTGCCAAGCTGAGCTTCTTTAAAACAAAAAGGCAACCTATTCAAGCAGCCAAGCAGGCAGACAGCAGAGGCAAAAGAAGGGACAAAAGAAAGCTCATTCTAGACAGAGAAGAATTTAAAAATAGGAACATCTGAATGGGTATTCTTTCGAGTCTTAAACCAGCTGAATCTAAAATACAAACCACTGCAATGTTAATCTATTGGGTTTGATCCAATTGTTTTAAGAACCTTTTTAATCCACTTTCAGTAAAACCATTTTGCTATTCTCATAAGATAGATTTATGGCTATTTAACAATTCATTGTAGTAGTGTTTTCACAGTGTCATTATAGTGCCAGTTATGGAAAGTATGCGTTAGAAAATAATAGTGTACTTTCCTTTTAAGTTGTTGCGAAAGTTAGCATAATGGTTAGGAAGAAAAATATAAGCAGAAACCCACACAGCAAGCTGACTCACTTGTTCGCCTAATAATTGGATGCATCATCAAACATCCGAGTTGTTGTATTGCACCTTCAACTTTTATTAGCAAAGCTCGGATGAGATGAAGTTAAGTCGATAGGCTTGCCATGTAAGAAAAAGTGGAAAAACACCAGTTGTTTCTCAGCTGCACGCCGATATCCTTAAGTCACAATGTGCTCTGACTCTAAAAGCTTCCACTGCCAATTCCTTATTTGAAACGTGAACAAGTCTTTAACAATGCCCCTCTTTGTGATCCAGGGAAAAGGAGAAAATCTATTATCGATTTCCACCTGGTTTAGGTGGGGGAAAAAGCCCCTGAAAGCGATGCTGAATGGCGCTACAGTGCACTGCGCCATAGCTTGCACATTAATGGCTGGTGGATGGTGTGAGGGGGCATGTCAACAAAGCCCCTGACTACTCCACCGCGCCATCTGCACATGCTGAATATTTAATTGTCGATGGAAGCGCTCAAGACCAGTAATCAAGAAAAGAAAAGATAATACGCATCATGAAGAGCCTGTGTGACAGTTCCTGCATGATTGGAATATGGCTTATTTCTTCAATCACCCATTGTTTCAGTGCTAATTGTGACAATTTCTGCATGCATGCCACACAATAAAGATATTTCTAAATCACTCATGTCATTCAGTCTCATTCAACTCTGGATGTGACAAAAGAACTCCGACTTGTAATTCAGCCAGGAAGTGTAATTCATCACTGTCAGATGAGGAGTCACCATTCAGTTCAGAAAAATGTATTCAAGGAACTATCAGCCTAATCAGTTAAAAATAAAACTTGCCCTTTAATTTTAAATGTGTGCCACCAAAGACATTTTAACAGTTAACAAAAGACAGGAGCATCTTAATTATTTTCATCCCAGCTAACAGAATTTAAACTTATTTCAAACAGCAATGCACTGCTGCCTTAAAGAGGCAGTATAGCTCGACTTCATACCACTGCAGCAACGGGACTGAAAACCGCATCAGGAAAGAGTAATATTACAGAAAAGCTGCCAGATTTAAAACACTACAGAAATAAAGAAAAATAATGTATTCTTTCATCACAGCTGAAACCTCCCCCTTCATCATCTGTAGGGGTAATTGCTTCAGTAAAACAATATGGCCAAGCTGAGAACAACAAATCCAAACTTTTTGTTTTTGTTTCTCCTTGTAAAGGTTGTGTGAGCACAATAAAACTTAGCAAGCAACATGACGCATGATCACTTTCTAGAAGCGCTGCTAAGTGAGAAATTCATTCTTACCTTAGGCTGGGCGCGACGGGGAAAGGCAACCTTAGGATCAATCTGAAATGAGAAGAAAACGACACGTTTGTTGTAGATGGAAGAAACATGTCCGCAAAAGGACCACAAGTACAGCTGCTCACAAAAGACACAATTTTTGTGATCGAGAATAAAATTTCATTAAATTTAATAGGGGTTTAAAAAATAGAGGAAAATAGAGCAATGTCGCCCTATTTTTCTGCAATTCTGAGAAGTAACATTGGTGCTCAGCTAAAGAGAACAGTGAACAAAAGGCTTATGGGTATTGAAAAACATTCAGTGGACAGATGACCCCAAAATATATACTTTGGTTTCAATACACAGATAGTAAAAGGGAAAATACCATTTTCCAGCATACTAATGTTATTCTAATGGTAAAACACAATAGTAGTAGTGCCATTGTTTTATGCTATTTAAAAAAAAAAAAAGAACGGGTAATGAGAAGATGATACCGACACCAATTTATTTTATTCAACTTTCCCGCAGTCACTTAGACCCCACATGTTTTTTACTCTGTGCACACTCCGGTGTACGGAAGAGTATTAGGGCCACCGAAAAAAAAAAGAAAAAAAAAATTCTGAGATTAAAGTCAGAATTCTGACTTTCTGACTTTAATCTCAGAATTCTGACTTTCAGAGCTGAAGGTGTAAAGTTTCTTCAAACTAATGTAAAACAATAATCACAAATTTAAAAAAGTTGATTAAGGAAGTTACACTGGATAGGCTGATATTATCTTGTCATTCATATTTAATTCTGCATTCCTAAACTAAACAGATTAGATATACTTTTAGTCCTTTACACTATGTAAAGATCTAGCTCTGGATAAATCTGTATGTTTGCAAAAATGCAGAAAATCCCATAGGTTAAACAAAACATTAAAGCACCACAGTTAAGTTAATTGGCACTTAACTATATCAAATATTTCTAATGAAGTCAGCATGATGATCATTTATTGAGACAAACTGGTGGTTGCACAGTTTTCTTTGCTGTCCGCCATGTTTAATACAGCCATGTTTTAAATGTAAACCAGGAATAGGCTTTTGGTTTTTCACATTCCCCGCCATGTGATAAGACAACAAGAAGATTTTATGTGCAATTTAGTCCAATTTAACATAGCGTGCTTTCTGAACTTCCACAACCTAATTAAAGTTGTAGTTTGTTTTCTCAAAGAACAGATTGATTCAGGATTCTCCGCAGCTTTCACAGAGCCATGCTGCAGTCGAACAATTCTGCAAAACAAATGGCAAACAGCACTTAAATGTTGTAGTATATTAAATCACTTCCTAATTCGGTGTACAGTTTTAGTCACGAGTTCATTTGCAAACTGCTATGTAATGCCCCGTGCTAAAGGCTTTATCACTCAGTACATTAATCCCGACTATGTAACAGCATGGTATTTAAATTCACAGATGACCTACTACCTTACCTGGGCTCCTTATAAATGATCCAGGTATACAGATTTGCAGAAATACTGGTTTAATTAGGAGAAGTTAGGCTTGTCACTCATCAGGACAAAGCATGTAAAGAGAAATGACCATTACCAGTGACCTCATTACTTTACGCTGCTAATTATCTACAACGGAAGGAGCTCACAGAAACATTTCAGGCGCAGCATTTATTCCGTTGAGCAACGTACTTTGTGAAACCTCACAATCATTATTAATAATTACTGTGTGCGTCTTTAGACCAAAACATTCATGATACCAAATTATCTCATAGTCATGAAACCTTTTATTAATAACACCCCCCAAAACCAAAACAAAACAAAAGGGAGGAAAAGTGAGCAGACCAGCCACAGCAAGTGTTCTGCTGGTCATGGTCACACCAGAGACTCGCTTTTTATTTTAGGCAGGAATCACTGATTGAATATGACAGGAAGAAAATGAGAGTTTGAGGCCGGTGACGCCTCCAGATATTGCCAAATAACCGGGAGGATGCGTCAGATCAGCCTGTTTCTCCATCTTGTGCTTGTTATCTCATTAGCTTCATTTTCCTCATTAATTTCTGTGGTATGAAGGTATGTTGTGGGGGTGGCGGTGGTTGGGGGTTGGGGGGTCTCATCAACCTTGCACTTACAATGAAGAGCAGTGAACTGCCTCAAACCACAATGTCTGCCTAAATTGTCCTTGGCTGAATACAAATGACTTGAAGGATGAACATCTCCCTGTTTGTTTCATAGAACCCTTTTAACAAGGTACTATGGTTCCCCATGAATGAACTTGGCTATATATAAATGAGTAAGACATTTTTTGCATTTGTGAAAATTACTCCATTGGCACAGATGGATTTATTTAAGAAAACCATAATACGCCCTGCTGAGGAAAACAATTGAAACAAAAGACACCATCTGCACGGATCAATTAAGCCATTGACATTGACTGCATTTCAATCAGCTTGAAGGGAATCCATGATGTGCAATGTCACTGTCATCTTTTCTGCCAGTCTCACTTATTACCGTTATCGTTGTAAATCAGGTCAGAATGAGAAATGAATTCAATAACACCTGGGCACGGTAACCCCGCTTGTAATAAATTTCATTTAAAGATTTGTTTTAGCACTTAGCCCCAGGCATAACCAATTCAAACTCAATTATTTTTTTCTTGCACCCCGTTTGAGCAAAGACAACAGATTATGTTCTGAATACCAAAGTCCTATACCTGGTAATATATCTTACATTTTAGGTTTACGTTCAGACAAAATACACATATATTTATATCACGCCTTTGACAATCATGGAGACTAAACCGATTGTTTTTGAACTTGCTGAGATTATGTCTGTTCTCTACATGCACAAGCCAGCACTTAAACACAATGGATAATTAAGGTTAGTTTTCTGCTGAAAGATGAAGCAACTAAACGCACAGAAATCTAGTAAAATGATACTTCAATTATTTAAATCACACTTAGAGGAAGGAAATAAAAATTAGGCCATGAGAACACCCTATGAAATCTTTGCAGGCGATCTATTTTTCCAAGGCTGTACATTTATATAATGATATTTATATACAAAGTGGCTTCATCAGAGGCAGAGCTAGTACATGTATTCTGATTTGCACTGGATAATGTAAGCATCAAAACCGAAATGTTGTGTCAGTTTCACCTGATACTTCCTTCCTGGAGCTTTTTTTTTTGTTATGTAAGACACTTAGGTTTAGGAACAGCTAAGTGGACCTGCAGTGCATTTGTTTCAGTGGTATTACATGCACTTGAGTATACTTCCTAGTGTTCTTGCACTCATGTTTCTGCAGTACTATATATTTTTCCATTAAACATCTTGAACTTAATATTAATAAGGCATGATTAGCATATTTTCTGTACTTGCTGTTGTCTAAATCAGCATTTTTTTTCTTCTCATGATAGAGAAGCCGATTATTGAATGGTTTTCCATTATATTTATGCAAAACGTTTTAGTATATTGTGTACCGTATTTTCCACACTATAAGGCGCACCTAAAAACCTTAAATTTTCTCAAAAGCCTCCGGTGCGCCTTATATATGGACCAATATTGAGCCACAACAGGTCTCGCAACTACGGTAAGCAGCTGCCGACTTCATTTTCCCCCGTAGAAGAAGAAGCGCGCGGTGCACGCTGGGTTTTGTGTAAAGACCCCAAAATGGCTCCTATTAAGAGACACGCTTACGACGCAGAGTTTAAGCTCAAGGCGATCAGTCACACAGTTGAACACGGGAATAGAGCAGCAGCGAGAGAATTTAACATGAACGAATCAATGGTGCGGAAGTGGATATATATTGTGATTGCACTAACGTTTGATTTACCGTAACAGTATCAGACTGTTTTTTACGTGTTTATTGAATCGAGGAAAAGTTCCCCTCCACTATATGTTATACCTTGGTGTTGTTAAAAGATAAACTGTGTCACGAAAATACCACTTCACTTACTTTACCTCGGGAAAATAATAAAACAGCTGTTTATTCATTTTGGGAATGAACGGAGTTTTCAGAACGCTGGTTTGTAATCTATTAATAAAGTTTGACTGACTTTATCTGACTATTTAGTTGACATTCCCTTTAGCGCAGTTTAATCTAATGGATGCATAACGTAACCCCAGCCTCTACTGTAGAGTCTATTCTATGCGCCTATAATGTGGTGCGCCTTATAGTGCGGAAAATACAGTAACTTTAAATGTATACTGGTATACATTCTACAACAGATCTGTCAAAAATATTTCTAAGTGAAAAAGATATGCAAATCTCTAAGGTTAGCAGTTTATTTGAAGGTGAAAGAGGCGTGTATCAAAGAAGATAATCAGAAAAAAATGTTTCTGAAAAGTGAATAGAATATCTAAAGAATATCTTAAGAGTTTTGAAACTCATGAGTCCAGCAGATTGTGCCTAGACATGCACTGATCATTATGTAAGTGGTTTTGTCAAGTGCTGACCTGCACTACCAATTATCTTTGATTCTGAAATCTTTTTAAGAACTATATTTAGCAGCATTAAATGTATTTCAGCTATGAGTGGTCATTAGTTATTTATATTAGAAGAGGCGATGTCACGATCTGTCGGAGATAAGAGTGTTTTCTGTATAGCAGGAGTTTACTGTTATTTAAAAAAAAAGACAACATGACTACAGAGATTACTTTTTATGATGTCCTTAGCTTTCTATAATAGCAAAAGTGGTTACCATTAGTTACTAAACACTGAAAATGCCAATATTAAAAGTAGTGATGTCAATCAATTACAAATTCTAATCAAATTAATTGGGTTGTGTTTAATCACAATTAATCACTATGTCTAACTTCGTAAGCTTGAAATGTAACTATGCACACATTTAAATTAAATGTGCAATTAAAGTGCAAGCAGTTATTAGAATTTTTTGTAGGAGAAAGCAAGTAATGTAGTCTCCCAGTACTCAACAGAATCTAAGGAAAACTTACTCTCCTGCACATGCATAGAAGTAGTAGCAAACTTGTTCAGGGGACAAATCACAAATAAGATATATTTTATTTTATAGTACTTGGATGGCCCACTCCTTTCAAATGCTGCCCTGAGCAACTGCCCATATAAAAAATGTTTAAGAAAATGTTTTTATGTCTTAATTTTGCTATAAACATTAATTTAGAAATGTCCCTCTCCATTCCTTTCCTATGTACATTGTGCGAGGAGGCAGCAGTCGCTTGCCCTCATCCAGGTTTCATTAGTGTCGATCATGGCTTACGAATCAGAGGATCAAAAATATGAGTCTGAATGACTTGCAGCTGGAACAATTGTACTGTTCAGAAAAAAGTTTTCTTCTGGATGAAAATGCTTCAAACTCAAAATAAGTCCAAAGTTGCTCTTCCAGCATGTTTACTAAAGCCAAAAATCAACTTCGATCCCAGATCTTTGTGACAGCTCTCATTGTTTACAATTATTCTCACTATCTACTGTCTCCTTACAGCCCCGCTTACATCAGTGACCATGATGTTCACTACACAGAAACACTAGTTTTGTTCTCTTGCTTTTGGCACACAAAGCTGTATATCTGTATGAAATCCTCCACTGGATAATCTCATTATATCATCCATAATATTTTTCTTATGATAACTGCACAGTTGTTGAAAAGGAAATGCACTTAGTCGTTTACATTAGAGAGCTTTTGAGAACTTTATGACTTTGTCTTGTTTCAGTTTTAAAAACCTCATTGACCATTTGGGTCTTCCTTGTTCTGTAGCAGCTTCTGCGCTGAAGAGTGTTGTTTTCAGCATTACCTGATGTTCTTAGTTGTAGTATGTTAACTGATCAGAAAAAATGTGTTTATGTTTGAGTTTCTAACCAGTTGGCCATCAGCAACAGCATTTCTACTTCTGCCACAGGTTACAAACAGGGAGGTAAAAAGCTGCCAAAGGAACCTAGCATAACATCTAAGCCACTGCATACTTAACTGGTTGTCAATGTTCATGAACCTAAAATCAGGTGTTGTATAACAGTGCAAAGAGTAGGGATTACAGAGGAAAAAATACTACCAAATATCAGTTGGTTAAGTTTGAACATTTGCAATATAGTAACTTAATTTGAAGATGAACAAAGAAGAAAGCATCCATCTCTGGATGTACAAAGTGTGTCTTTTTTTCTTTTTACCAAAAAGGGTTCCTTAAAGTTTGCTAGTTGTCATTAGTAGTTAGGCCAGAAAACTGTACTTAAAATCCAAATAGTCGGCCTCTTTTGGCTCCTCTGATCAACAAGACATCAAGACATCTATTTTGACTTAATTTCAACAACCACTTTTTAACCATATTTACCCTTTCTATAAAAGGAAGATGACATTTCTATGTCAATTCAATGAAAATTTGCTTGGAGGTAACAGCAACAGAATATTTTGTTAACCCCATACTGCATTCCTCCACCTGAAAAGAATATCACAAGAAGAAATCAGCCTTGAAGTTAAGTGAACAATTTACCTTGACCTAAATGGAACAAAAGCATGGCAGGCTGGAAGATGAGACCATAGTATCAAACAGTTATTGAGAGGAATTACGTAGCTGAAGGAAGAAAGTGTACAAATGTAAACAAGAACATCAGCCATGTCTTCACCCACTGTTGTTCAATAATGCACAACAAAATGACAGTTTTTACCCAGGGCAAAATCTTTAACGCACACCTAGCAAATTACATGTTTTTGGTGAGAAAAATGTTCATCTCTTATATAGATTTGGGTATTATTATTACCAGCAGCTGTTATCAACAGCTGTCTATACAACGTATGAGGTCCTTTTTTTCCATTTATTCAATTACTCTAGCAATCTCATGGTAGCAGAACCTGTTATGTACAATTGACTGGCATCCACTAATGTGATGCCATTTTCAAAGAGCTCTGCAATTACAGTATGTGTGCCTTTTTGCAATGTGAGTGCCTCAGATAAATCTTAACTATCTAACCAGTCTGCACGGTTCAGTTCATACGGCGCACATTACTGACATGGTAATGATGTGCTGCTGTTGAGGCACCTTATGTAGCTGTAGCCGAAAGCAAAACGGAGCTTTCCAGTGAAGCACTTTAATATATTTGCTCCAACTCTATATGGTACATCAATGCAAGACTTTCCCGAATTAAGTTCTGATACAGCTTTGTTATATGAACTCTCAAAGAGCAAAAGTGAATTTCCTCGAGACATTATACAACCTGATATGTCAACATAAGAAATGAGAGCAGACCAAAAGGAATCCCCCACCAAACAGGCCATCTTTTATCTTCCGCGGCTCTGCGTTTTACTAGAGGGTCTCTAAGGGCTGCTTTTGCATGCAACTGTGGGAGATCAGGGCAGAGAACCAGCATATATCTTAAGTTCACATCATACAAAAGGATTTCATATATTAATGCAGCTCCTGGGTAAACTCTCTTCCTCTCTTAAGACATATCGAAGCTACTGTGATGATGTGGTGTTTAAGCTAAAAGGAAAAAGCCTTATCAAAGCTCACAGCTTCTTCCTAATAGGAGAGAGAGCAGGTCCACAGGTGTGCATATGCGATAGCAACAGAACAGACACAAAATTAAAATGTCATATCTGGGCTGTCGATCTGTACTGATTTTTTTGCTGTGGAATAACATCTTTTAAAAAGGAACAGTTTGTTATGATCCCAAAATTTGCAATGAGGGTTTAACCGATGTCATGCTCTGTGAGCAAATTGTCACCCTTCCACATTCTAAAAAACAAACAAACATCATAATGATTATGATCCTGACTAATATTTCAAAGTTACAACATCACTGCCTAGACAAACATCCAGCGATATGTACCTGACAAGCGACAGATCCTCCATGTGCTAATACTGCCATCTCCCTTAATTAACTGCAGAAGATGGAGCACCTGCTATACTTAAACACGAACAAGTCGGTTTAGCTCACTAATTTGACTTTATGTCTAAATCCTATCAAGCCGCTGCTCATCCATCCCTCCGCTCCAGATTTCCTCATCGGCTGTTTTTCTGCTTAGACCTGAAACATCAAGAATGTCAGGACAAACTGACTTGAGGTCAGTTACAGCTAAAGTTTCCAGGATTTAAAGAAAATTAGAAATCACAGTGCAAACCAATGTAGCTGAGCTTTGAAAGTTGGAATAATGTTAAGACAAGAAAAATCAAGAAAAAAACACTTAATTTCCATTTAGAAATATTTGTAGTATCGTCAGCCTGAGGTTAATCTTTTATACGCTCTCAATTATTAAAGCCGCTTTAAATAACACAAAATATATATAAACCACCCAGCAATCAATCGGTTCCCTTATACATTTTTCATCTGTTACTTGCGAAACTGAAAAAAATATATAACTGTGATCTCTCTGGTTCACAACACCCTGCCTTGAAACATCTTCTTGAACAGATGCTATGGGTTGCTTCTATCTGAATTGAACTAAACATCATGAAAAATGGTAAATATGTTCTGAATTACCAGCATGTGAGTTTCAAAACCCTCCGGCTGTGTATGCCCATATGTCTCATTCGCATTCATCCTTCCCTAAGTATTTTCATAACCGGACAAAATACAGAGGATGAACAATGAAAAAAAAAACAGGAGTGGAGAGGTAAAGGCCTGTAGTTTGTTTAAAGTAGCTTAAGTCTGTGACTCAAATCTGTAACTGGTGGAAATTTTGCTTAAATTAGGATTCCTATCATTTTGCGAAATCTTTTGGTTAGATTCGCTTTTAAGAAATATTATTTGAAACTGCTGGTCAGAATTGGTCAGAACATCCCTGCAGTTTAATTGTATCATTCAAGACACTTTAAAAAGCAAATGCAAATGAACCAATTTCACATGATTGGGATATTTTATTAAAAGGTCACACAGTTACTGTTCCTTAATTTCAGCTTCAGGAACAATTATTCTTCCTGGAGTCATTCCTGGCTTTATTTTATGCCTGATATATAAACTGATGCAATGAATTCTAGGAATGATTCTTTAGTTTTCTATGTTCGCCTTATTTTAGAGGATAGCTTACTTATTTCAATGTACATTAAAACATCCTCTCCAATCTGCCATAGATGTTTTTATTATTTTCTGAGCATTATTTTCTTAATAGTTTCTTTTCAGCTTTACACCATTTAAAGTTCACTTTCTAACAGAGGACTTCAAAATCATTTATATTTTCTTGTAGGACGTTGTTTTTGTTCAGTAAGATCATTTCTGTATGTTCTGCACAGAAATTATAGCAAACCACCACCAAACCACAAATCCATAATTTGAGTGACGTAAACTTCTGTTATGAGGAAATTGATAAAATTCAGCTAATTAAAATGTAAACTAAGTTAATTTAACCAGTAATCTAGATTTCACCTTTTTCTGATGGTGGTTTAGAAATGGCTGCAGCAGACTCTTGCACCACTAAAGATGTTTATTGCTGGTTCGACAGCATGCAATGCTAGGTCCTTTTTTGTTGTCTTTGATTGAGACACAAATAACCTTGATAACCTACTGGAGATAATAAATATCTCTTTGTGGAGGAGCAGCTGTGTGACTAACTGCTGAAGAAGCAACAAACCAACTGAGCAAACCAGGTGAAGATGCATGGATTGTGGCGGAGGCTTGGCAGCAAAAAAATATTATTTAGAGGTTAAAGTACACACACTGTATGCACAAAAGTAAACCAGCTGTGATTTTGTTTTCCAACTGTTTACATTAACAACTTTAAGTCGAGTTGAATGGACGGGCAGGGAGAGCAGCGACCATCCTTACATTCAAATTAGGTATCAGTGAGTCTGCTCAGAAGCCTATAACCAACCGGATGCCGTGACGCATGTCTGCGATAACACCTGAAGCGGTTATGGAAGCAATAGACCTTTTTCATAGGAACCGGAAACATTTCCAAGACAGGTGGAAAACACTTTGCTTGCTTGAGTCAGATACATAACTTGCATAACTGACAGTAAAAAGTGTAGTGGTGCTTTCTGAACTTCTCTTCTCGGTCCTGAAGTTTGCCCCATCATCAGTGTAAGTTGCTTATCTGTGTCTATCATTTTAAGCTCAACATTAGTCAGTAATTCTGTAATATTTTGTTAGTTAACATTTTTTTCCACAATCTATTTGTTCATAGAATCAAATGTTGTCATAGCAAAGTGCTGGCTGGATTACCATGAAGACTGAACACACCTTCTGGGCAAACATTGATGAGCAAGAAAGGCTGATTCATTAGGGAAGTCCTAAAGAAACAATTTTATTTCACTGCATATTTCTTATATATGTATAAAATAAAAATGTATTTGTAAAGTAACCAAAACTAAATACAATGGTACTAAATAAAGCTATATGTGAGAAAGTACTAAGTCTTACCTATTGACAGAATGTTAAAACTTTTAATGTTGGAAATAACAAAAAAGAAATTTCCAGTGTACTGCTGACATGACTAAACTTGCTCACAGTCATTCCAACTCCAGCCACTCACTTCTTTCAATGTTACCAGGGACAAAAAGGGGGCCTATAAGGATTTCTTTGAGCACTATAAAAGTGGGAGGCTTGTATCAAATCAGCATCTGCAAACACATCAAGAACTATCCATTTTTTGCTGGCCCGAATTTTTTTTTTTTAATTCTTCCTGCTACTGCTGTGCAACTTTATAAAAGATATGATAGATCCTAACGCAATGCCATCTTGATAGTGGAAACGTTAAAAGTACAAAACAGCCCAGCAGATAAAGCAAAGTGACAAATGGCAACAAGGACAACGCCAACAGCTTGTGCTTTTTTGCTGCACACGGATGAACAACTGCACTAGAAACTAGAAAAGAACAGTTTCAACATAAACCAATGCACATCAATGATAATGTCATCCATGACTACCAACACCTGCAAGTAACGAAACAATAATAAAAAAAGCATACTGATATAATTTGCGTATGATTTCAAGGTCACTTATTGCACCTATAATTATAGAACCATCTGTGAAATTTAAGTATTTCAGAATATTGTTGACCAACTTGCCATTTATAAAATAAAAAAGGCCAATTAATTAAATTATGATCATAAAGGCTATGCTTTCCAGAACCAGTCATTAACATGTGCCAACCAGGTGACAATTTATCAATCTTGGATTTGCCTCTCTTCCTTTGAGAGACAAATCCACTGGCTAGGTCTCTGTCTTTTTTTTTTTGCTTCCTTCTGAATAATAAAAGAAACAAAATACCTTCCATATGTCTACATAAATATGCGTTGATTTTGAAGGTGGGAAAAACTGGCAGAGTTAGGATAAATAAACGGGGAAACATCTCAGAGTATCAAGAAACCGGAAGGTGAGCTGGGAAGCAGAAATGTTTGGTTTGATAAGTAATGATGATCTGGTGTAAGACCTTAAAATGTCACAGTTTGGTTCTCAGGGTTAGGAACTGTCAGATATAAAACATATGACACAAGTCTGCCAACTATGACCTCAAGGCTAGAATAGGTGTGATATATACACGACAACTCATTAGTTGATGAAAACTAACTTGCATGCTTTTATAGTTAATGTAATGTATAATGATTCTACCAGTATCACAAATGGCAATTTAGATAACCAATAGTGCATTTTATCTTGATTAAACAAAAGGTCATCAGTAATGACATTATTTCCCTTTTAACAGCATAGTTTTTTTTTAAAAAAGGCTGAAAGAGCTTTTGTACCAGACCAAGAATAAAATCTTCAATCAATGACCATGACCTAAAAAAAACTGTGCTTTGAGAATAACGTATTAGCAGGTCATCGCTATAATCCGGTGAATATCTTAACGGACTAATTAAAACAACTGGAGGAATTTAACTGTTTCTTCCTGCCACTATTCACAGGGTGCCTTCAGGCAAGGCAACAGAGCAAGAATGCCTTCATTTATCAAGCATCAGCACAAGACTGGAGCTGCGCTGGCCAGCTCCCAGGTGTGAGTATATATTTTTCCTTTTTTAAATATATATACGCAGTCCTCCTCCCCCAATACCGACCTTTGCTGTAAGTATATATGCTGTCAAACTGTCACAAAGCTGTTCATTCAAAATGTCAAACATGAAGTTATCAAACTGCTCAGGATTCAAAGTATGTTTGAACCGCTTTCCCCCATTCCCATTTAAAACAGCCTCTTAACGTATCTGAATGTAGTCCCCTCTATGGACGCTGTTAGTGTTACTTATTGGTAATTTCACCTTGCCTTCACTCTACATAAAGGCACTGTATGGCTTTATCGCCCATTTTCCCATAACACTGTAATAGAACCGATAGGGCAGAGGACACAACAAATAAAATGTTTCTACGAAGGAAGGCTAAAATAAACCTTCACGTGAAGACTGGGGGAACTGATCTTTATTGAAGGAGGGGAAAAAAGCCTCAAACAAGGCAATTTTTTTTTGCTTTTGAGGTCAGATTTTATGCATAATTTTAAAAAAAGAATAGAAAAGCATGTTTTTTTATCTTTTTTTTTTTTTTCAATTTAAAAGTAGCACAAATACCAAACCCACAAAACCATTTAAAGAAGTGAAGCCTCGAAAAAAGAGCTATTTTGAATGCCATCCAAAAAGGTCAATGTCCCCAATAAAAAAAGGAGCAGCTAGACTACTACAAACCTTGTAGTTAAAAGAATTGCTAAAAATGCTGGGTTTACTGTCCACTGTACAGCAACCCTTTTAGAATGGAGAAAACAAAAGCATAAATTACCACTGAAAATATTCTCCACGTTTTCCCCAGGTGGAAAATATTTGTAGTTTTTTTTAATATAATAATAATAATAAATAATAATAACAATAATAATAATAATAAATCTGTCACACAAACACATTTCTGGAATGTGCATTTGCTATTACATACACTCTGCCTCCAAATCTGGATATTAAGAAGAAGAAATCCCTGACAAATTTAATTCCAGCTTAATCCCATCTAATCAATCACTGTAAAAACCTCTCTAAAATCTTTTATTATTTATCTGATGGCAAATTTCGAAAATCTAATACGCCTCACAAAATTTGAATGTATGTGAATCAATTTGCTTATTTAAGCAAGTCAGATGGCTGAACTCTTTTTCAAGCATAATAAATGTTTGCAACATAAACCATCTAACTCGTCGCTGCTCATTGATTGCCACCATGCTAATACATTTATCCGATGTAATTATATTTTATTAAATTCAATAGATAGTTTGAACAGCATGTTGGGTGTTTTAAAAAGATTAGTATGGATTGTAAATGCAAAAACATTGTGTAGGGGGACTATACATCAAGCTCATTCTTTTTAAGCACATGATCGGTGCATCAAAAATGATCAAACTGAACTCAGAGACAGCGCGCTCTTTTGTGCCCACAGCAGATACGTAGACGCTGCACATGTGGCAGCACAGAAAGAGGGGGGCGTGTCAGCCCCATCTTTCAACCACACAAGTAAAAGTGAATACATCCATGTTGTTTTTCCTGTAGCTTGTGCACATTTTAGCCAATGCACCTGACTTTGACTGAAACAGCCTGTTAACCTTAATAGGTGCTTGGCCAGGGAGCCCCAGGCAAAACGGAAAAAAAACGTCACAGTTGGCAAAACACATCAGAGACAGAACATGAATAAAACTCTTATGTAAGTGCAAAAAGCATAAACTCACCGTCTTTGAGTCTAATTCGTGGTGCTGTTGAGCTAAGACTTTATCTACACTGGCAGCATCTGTAAACGTAACAAACCCAAATCCTCTGCAAAACAGAAACACAGAGAAGTTTAGAATTTTTATACACAGAAAATTCACTCAAAAATAACATTTTAAATTGTTTTGCCCAAAATAAGTATTAGGAATTTTACATAAAGTTAAAACAAGGTGAAAGACAAAAATCATAACATTCATGTGACCTTATTACTGTTACAATTATTTTTTTTTGGTAAATATATCATAGCAGAAATTTAAAACAGGCGCGGGGATGAGAGGGGGGGGGGGGCAGCAGCGCTGAACATTATGTGGTGTGTTACACAGTGAGACGACGCTCCACCAACATTGTGGTGCAGTCACAAAGTCAATGTCAAATTGCAATCGGCCGCAGCTTTACAGCAGCGAGCATTTAAGCTTATCTGGCTTGCTGTGAAACCACACGCAGGCGCGCGCGCAGACAGGGACACTCGGTGACGCGCGCGCACGCACACACAAGCTGGATTAATACTAAACACGGTCAAAGTAAGCGATATCGTCATGTGCAGTGGGAAGGAAAAGTAGGGAAAAAGCCCTGTATTTACCTTGAACGTTTTGTCGTGGGGTCTCTCATCACCATACATTCTCTTATTTCTCCGAATTTACTAAAATAGTCTCTAAGGCTGTCTGTGAACAGAGAGAATATGTCGGGTTATTTGACAGAAAACATATGGGAACGCTGTTGTCACTGCATTTCAAATAAAAAAGGAAGGGAAGGGGGGGGGAAGAACACCCCGCGATGCGCATAGGGGTCGAATAGAGGACTTCAGATGGACGGAGATCAAAAATAACATCGTGCGCACACACACTACTGAGATATCCCATCCAGAACACTACTGCACAGACAGGGCACACATTCGCACATACACCGCCAGCAGCTAACGAGCACTCAGTCACAGCGACAAAAAAAAAAACAAAAGAACAACAAGAAATATTGGACACGGCGACAAAAGAGAATAACAGTCTCACCTGGTGAGGTTTGCCAGCTGAGGCCACCGATAAACATTTTACTGTAAGGGGAAAACACAACAGAAGTGAGTCCAGATGTCAGTTCGGCCATTTTGACGACTAACTACTTCTAAAAGCGACCTTAAAGGATAAAGGGAGACTATGAAAGCACATTCGCGCTTAGTAATTACTCTCTATCTACATAAAAGGGGGAGGCCACTCTCGCTACAAAGCTGTGGTGTTTAAAACTGCATCGGGGAACGGACCCGTGCACGGGTTTAAGTGCGTACTGCGCGAGGACGAATCCAGCACGGCAGCCGAAGTCCTCTCCAAGATGTTGTAACATGAAAAAAAAACGTACCTTAGGTTTAAATTTAGAAAAAGATTCTTACCCCGGGTCATGTTGTGAATCATTTAGGCTTCCGGACGTGGCTTGACTCCCGTCTCCTTCCATATCTATTCCAAACTATAGAGGCTGGGACTACAGTAACAGTGACAGACACACACAGATAGGGCAGGAGATATGCAAAGCCCCGCTATGAGAATATTACTGAGCCGGGAATGAAAGCGTCACACGTGGGATCAGCTCAGCCCCTGCTCCCTCCTCCCTCTCTCAGCACGCTCTACCTTGGCCCACAGGGGGCGGAGCTTGGCTCTGTCACCTAACCAATCCAATTGACGTCAATTCAGGCAATCTGCAAACCAATCCTCCGATTTGTCATTTAATTAAGCAATAAGCCACTAGAGGTACTACTGGCTTATTGCTCTTCTAAATCAGTGGACACAGTCTGTGGCAAATATATGTATTTTAATTGATATTGTTTACAAGTTACAATATACTAAAAAAGACAGAGGCATTCAGTAGTAATTTACATTTATATCTTATTCTTCTGCAATAAAGCTGTCTCATGGGAAGAATATATAATATATGACTTTTCATATTTTCTCCTTCATATTTAATTCATCTTGATTGTTATGTTTTTGAATATATTCACAGTTTAATTCAGCTGAAAGCTTCATGATGTGTGAACCAAAGAGTACGGTGCAGCACCATAAGCGTCCATCTTGTTTAAAATTCAACAATAATTGGAAGAGTAACAACTGGGGAGGGGGGAGTTATTCATTATATAATCTAATTAGAGCAGCAGCGTTTATTAGCTAAGACACAGCTACAGTGAACTGCAAACATTCAACTTATGTTGCTAAAACTTTGGTCCGTAGTTTTATGTATTTAATATAAACTTTATGTGATAGAATAACATAAGAGCTTTAAACAGATTTTTTTTTTGTTGATCATTTGGATTTAGGTACTTTGAGTGGGCTGTTCAAACAAATTAATATGCATTGTCCTTAATCATATCATTGTAGCTCTGACTATATTTTTTAAGACTATTGCTCTGTGAACTAAATTAGCTCCATACAATTGATTCCTGATGCAGCCTTGTGGGGTTCAATTCCTGACCTTTGGACCTGCATGTCTTCCCCCCTACACCCTCTTCTTATTCCCTGGTCACTATATATGAAGTTCACTATCACAATCACAATCATACTTGATTTTATGTGTGGTAGCTCTATGACAGCATGAAAACATGTGCTGCAGTAACTGTGGTATTTACATCTAAGCATTTTTTCTGAAGGCATGTTTTGACAGGGTTAGGGTAAGGTTAGCCAGTATTGTATAAGTCATTACTCACCTGTTTTGTATGTGCAAAAATGCGTCCGACACATCTTTCACACTCACATCCAATGAGACTTTGTTCCCCTCATTCTTAATTTGGTTGTGAAAGACTTGGGATTTAAGATTTATTGCTCCTTTGTTTCCTACAAATAACTTTACAGACCCGATGTAGGACTGTGCCTCAGTGATAGCTGATAAGGCAAAAATGACTCAAAAAATGTGTCAGGTAATCCAATGAGTTCCACTACTTCTGGCATTATAACACTGTTTGTTTGCCAAAGGTTTGCTCTATTTCTGCATGGGGGCGGAGCCATCGTTATGTCAGTACAGGATTATGTGTAGTGACATTTGTGTGAGCACCAGTTCTCAATAAACCTTTCACTGATTAAATACTTATAGAAGTTGAACGAAGAGAAGAATCCTCTGATGTTCAAACCTCTGCATTGTTCATAAGTTAACCCTCCTATCATCTTCTTGACACTTTATCCCTATCCCATTTAGTGTGTTCATTAGTCTTAACGACGCTGTTGTTTTACTAATGTTCTCTGCACAAGCAAATTTTCAGAATTTTTTTTCAACAAAATTTTAGGAAACAATATTACATTTTTTTCTTCCACCTTACAATCATTGATTCACTGCAATTTTACATTTTACAAACTCGAAGGTTTGTTTGCAGCTAAATCATAGTTATAAACATGATGTAGCTACGCCATCAGAGCTGAAATTGTAACAATACACCCAGCTTGCTGAATTATTAAAACATCTCCCACCAAAGTGATGAAATGCAGCAAAGATTGAGCAGTGGTTTTAGGACAGATAAATTAAAGAAAGCTCTTTGAGGCACAAAATCAATGTTCAGCTCTGCTCACGTGTCCCTGAGCAAGATACTGAATCTCAGCCGCTGACCCAAAGGTCTCACCTTCAACTGCCTTATTCATCACAATAGCCAACAAAAAGAAATTTCCCATGGGGATCAATAAAGTCTGGTCTCCGTACATACAGTAGTGTAATTATGGATCTTTTCATGTAGATGACCTATAATGAGCTGTCAGCCCTGCCCTCTGCACAGTGTACATGGAGATAAGCTGGCTCTGCCTTCTAATAACCTTGAGGAGGTACAAAAAAAAAAAAGCTTAGTAAAATATTAAGAATGAATGAGCAAATAGAGTATGGTGGAGAGGAAGCAATGTTGACGGTCTAAGACAATATTTCAAAATGTGTCAGGAGTCAAACAAAAATATCACATAAATGCAGTTCTCATTAATTCCAGTATAAGGAGTCTCCCAGTTTTCCATGTGAAATGTGACTCGTGATCCTGTTTTATTATTCACAGTCGGAGAAGCCTTTTCAATAGGCCTGTCTTCCCTGACTGTTGAGGGTTCCACCACAGGGAATTTCTTATCTGGCCAGGCAGCATGTTTTTGAAACAATGCTGAAGATAAAACCCAAATAACAACACTTTTGTCAGTTTAGCAGCTAAAAGTCTGTCATTAGTTCTGGGACTTTCCACACAGGAGCCGTCTGTAGCTCTGAAACAAAGGTGCGCAGCCAAATGGTAATTCCTCGCTGCATCGGAGTGTCATAGAAAATGGAAATATGACGCTGTGTGAGAAAGACTATTACACCGTCTTTGCACTGTAGTCCTGTCCCATGCCATTTTGTGATGCATTTATGATTACATTGCTGTTGTCAGATGAGAGGCAGGTTCTTTATATGTCTCCCCCAGAAGAAAAAAAATGCACGCTCTCATCCAGCTGCACAGACACAAAGAAGTGAGGGAGGTTATAAATTGATGTTGAACGCGAGCTCTAAGGAACAACAAGCTCTAAAGCCCATTGCGAGGTGTACGAAAATCACTGTGGATTTAACACATGAAGAGCAACCTCTGTTTTACGCTCAAAATAAAAACACTGGAGGCTCTGCTTTCACGGTGGGATTGTGAATTATTCAGTTTTCTTATCATAGTTATTACTGCCGTACCATGACGGGAGTCAAGTTAAACATGTTTGGGAAGGTACTGTTGGTGTGACATTTTATCATATTTTACAAAGGGTTGCACATTTGAAATCAAGACATGTTTGTGGCAAAGTAAACACCGCCACCTCATACAATCACAACTTTTGCCCCTTTTCATATCTCTTATGTTCCAATCAAATAACTCAAAATATTTTTGTTGTATATTATGTGACATATGTATACAAATAAAAATGTAGTAAATGTGGTGAGCATTTGCACACAGCTCCACTCGGGCAACACGCTGCTGAACGACTTTCCGCTGGTGTTTTGGGGTATGTCTCCACCAGCTTTCCACATGTAGACAAGATGAAATGCCTGCTTAAGTTCAGTCAAATTTGAAGGAAAATATATGAATAGCAAATTTCTAATCTGACCACAAATTCCAGATTCTTACTCATAAATTTGCATTAATCTAACCAGTTCCATGTTCACTCTGGGAGCACATTCAGCATTTTTCTGCTGGAAGGCCAAAATCCTAGCTCTTTTCTTCCAAGGGTGTCCTACATTTAGCTCTATCCGACCTCCCATCACCTCTGACCAGCTTCCATGTCTTTGCTTAATGTCTTTGCACAGCACAATACTGCCACCACCATATTTTACAATGGGGATGGTGTGTACATGGTAGTGTAGTGTTGGTTTTCCACCTCACATAACATTTAGTTTGTACAATCAATAGTGTGACTGCTTTACTAAAAAATATATTTTTTCCCCAGTCAATTAGTTTAGATCCTGGTTTTACAAAATTCATATTTCCAGATGACGGATGGAATATCTCTCAGTGAGATCTTTCTGCTGCGCTCCATGGTCTCTATGATGCCTTTACAGATCAACTAACAGAAGGGTAGACCTTCTGACAACTACTTGGGTTGACGTCTGTAGCCGATTGGTTGAGAGGTATCAGAGTGCAAAGGGCTCACTATAAATGCCCTCTATCCTTGTCAGATTTTATTTTATAAAAATAATTCGAAACCATACAACGTTTCTCTTCCACTTAACAATTCTGCTCTCCAATCAGCACTGGAATGTGTGGCTCTAATCTAATCTAACAAGTTCTAAGGGTATAAACGCTTTTCCAGGCCACTGTATGTGAGTTCATGATTTCAGTCTCTAGATCTGTGTACAACACAGACTGGAGGAGAAATCTTTATAGATTTTTAAATAAAGCTGTGCTCCGCTTTAATCCGAGCTGCCCCCACAGCCGGATGAAAGTGCCTAAAATGTTTATTCCTCTTTAAGCAACTTCAGTCTGACAGCCATGCTGGTTGGGGCAGCTGAGCATTTACTACTGAATAATAATAATAAAAAAAAGAACAGCAGACAGGCTTCTTTATATAAAACTATGTGCAAACCTCTTTTTTCCCCCCTTGAAAGTGATGCAGAGCGTACAGTTCCATCACCATTACTTGGACACATTTATGAAGGTGACAGCGTCTGACAATGTTTTGATTAATTGGGGGACAACGCGTTTCAAGGAAGACATCTTTTGTGTCCTGCATCCCCAGAGCTCTTCGTCATTTCCATAACATTTAGGGAAAAGGAAAGATTTTCTCCGAGCCTGTCGGTGTATTAGTGCAAGCCTGTATTCAACGGTGAAATGTGAAGCGCTTCTCAATTGAGAGAGGGGTCAGGGGAGAAAATCTTTGCTGCTAACTGACTCGTTGCATAAAAAGTGGAGGATTTGTGGGAACTGGAGGAAGAAGCATACTTCATAGTGTGTGGAAGCTAAGGAGACGAGGGGACAAGAGGGAAACGACATTATGAGAGGCACTCTGTTTCCAACCTGGTGATCTTTACCAGACCTTGTCAGGGGAAAAAAAAGTTCCTAAAATTCACTCCAGGACTTTTTATCTGAATGAAATCAGAAATAAAATACATTAACCTCTCAACAGAAAATGATGTCTAACATTCTTTAAAATGAAATTTGAAGCTGAATTGGGATCTTGCATATCAACAGAACCACATGTTCTCAGAGTGTACTCCTGTGTGAAATGATGTACTACAGCTCAGAGGAAACCGCTTCTGACCCGTTGAACCGTTTTGTCATGAGGATCACTCTGACACTTGAGACCATTTTTGGAATTTGTGAATGATTTCATCTTGCTTACTTTAGGCCGAGTGATTTTCTGTCGAGGTGCACCTGCGGTAAAGACTGCAGATGTGAACAAACTGTCTCCCTCTAGTGTCCCTTCCCTCTATGCTTCTCCTTTTTCTTCCAAGCTAATGTACCTCCCAAGTTGCAGGGAGAGAGGCCAACCAGAAACATTCATAATTGACAGGCCCTATTTCAGGAATTAGCCACCTACCTAACCGTGGACCATACCCTGCTCTATCATCTTGCCCAGAATCATTTAACATTTTTTATTTTTTTGCACTTTTCAGTCTATTTTGACCAACCGGGATTAACGACGGATGAATCTGGCAAATAACATTTCTGTTCTCCTCATCGATTGATGCGTTTCCTCGAGGGCGGTTGTGTTTCAAACCTGTCGACTGATCATGATTTGGGAGGATTACCAGGATTGTGTGTCTTTCTTAGCACACGGAGAAACTGTTTCAAATGAGATCAGTAGGAAGGATCTTCTTCTGATTAATGGTTTCCCTTCCCATTATGCCTTCTGTAACCACACAGATGAGTTAATTAAACTGCGCCAGAGGCTACACACAGGTAGATGGGCCGCTGTGATATTCAGACATCCACATTATTACACATTTCATATGAGGAAAGAGAAACGGCGATATTGAGATTTGAGATACCTCTGTCCTGGAGGCTCCTCTGTACTTGCTAATTGTGCATGGAGATTTCAGAAAATATTCAACACTAGTTAAGTGCTCAAAAGGACCTCAAGGCAGCTTGAATTAGCCCGTGGTGCCCCGAAGGGCCCCAGATCATTGCTCACAGTACCACAAAGAAACCTCGCAGTCTTTTAAAATACGCGTGAACAGAAGATCTAACATAAGTTTTCCCAAATTGCCCAGAAAATGGCTGTTTCAACACTGAGAGGGAAATCTGCATCTCCGACCTGGATGGCTCTCAATCGCACACGCGGCTCTTTCTTGGGCCAATCAAGCTTCAGCACAAGTGGATGATGACGACATCGTTTACCTGCTCCACTGGGCTGAGAGATAAGCTCGTGCCCCTGCAGCTTCCTGGAACGTTCTGGCTGCTGCCCGCATGACTCCAGAGAGAGAGGCGTGCGTGGCAGATGATGATGAACGAAGGAGCCGTCCTGTCACCTGTACAGCTCAAATATGCAAATCTTTTTCTTTTTTCTAAAGCAGACCAGTCAGACAAGTTGACTTGATTTATTTATTTATTTTATTTTTTACAAAAGGGAGGATTATTTTATAAGTTTCCCAAATATGTGTTCCACTGCATTCGTTATTTTCCAAGTGGGCACTTCAGAACCCGGACACTCTCAAGCCGAAAGCCCTCAGTCTGACTTTCTGTTTATAGGAGCGAATATGCTCCGGCCAAAACATTTTTAAATCTCACCGAGGCTAAGAATTGTAAGCAAGCCTCTCAGGGCAGCCAGCTAAAGTGGTGCTCTCTGTCTCCTGCCTCATTCCTTGTTTTTAACCAGTCTTTTTTCCTCCCCTCTCCCTTGTTTCATTTTTGCTCTCTTCTTTTCCCTAACTAGCTGCCACAATACATTCTCTCAGTTGCCAACCACTTCCCATTCTGCAACCACTGACCTTAACACTGACCTTCCCTTGTCTGTGCCATTGAGATGAGAGGGAGAGATACCACAACCTCACCCTCCCACCACTCACCCACCCACAACACCACCACGCTGCAGGGTTGAATTTTGCCTGTCTCATCAGTCTTTCCTGCAGCTGGAGAATGGTTTTTTTTTTTTTCTTTCAGATTCCAGCACTTTTCTTTTCTTTCTTTTTTTTTGCTTTTTGGCTGATCAGTGGCCAGACAGAAAAACACGGCTCTTGGCTCAAAGAGATATCGAGCTTTGGCATATAGACCAAGGCTGTCAATACAGATTAGGTTGATCAGATAAAGTTTATCTGCAGCATTTGAGCGTCCTTTGGTTGGGTACCAGCTTAATTCCGGGGCCACAATTGATAATGTGACCCGAGGATCAAAGCGGATCGAAATTTGGGCCATTGTTTTAGCCAGGAGCGGACCACAGTGGCCTTGTCAAAGGTAAGTCACTTTGCGTATCATTGTGCATGTAGCACAATAGCTCTGGTCTGTGATAACAGCAATTACAAGAGGTGCGCCATGGCTCTGCAGGTTCATGGCGTGTTAGTGAAAACTTTCATAATTTGTCTCATCTATGTCTCTTCATGTGAGCTACTTAAAAAAAAAACTTATGTAAGGAGCATTTAAAACTAAACCAAGTTCGTCTTAAGTTTTAAAGTAAATATCTTACATTTTATTGTAGAAAAACAGAAGAATCTTAAAACTAACCTTTTGCAATTTTCCATTGCATACTTGGCTACTTCATACTATTTATTTTTTATCTTTTGTCTTTTAGATTGTTTCAGAAATATTTATCATGATGAATATAACAAGCCTACACGTTTCCAAAAGAAAACTATCAAAGATTTTAATGAGCGCTCTTTACCTTTTGAATGTTTTTAAGCCCATAATTACCGGCGTATGCAACTGACCTAACTTTGAGAGTTTTGGTTAGTTAGCTGTGGAAGGTTGTTTGTGCTTCAGACTAAAAAACCTCTGTATGACTTACTGTATGTTTGACTTCAACCTTCAATGCTAAACAACATCAGTCACCACAAGAGGGCACTTGGAGCATGCGTATGCAGCAGCAGCAGCAGCAGCAGCAGCAGCAGCAGCAGCAGCAGCAGCAGCAGCAGCAGCAGCAGCAGCAGCAGCAGCAGCAGCAGCAGCAGCAGCAGCAGCAGCAGCAGCAGCAGCAGCAGCAGCAGCAGCAGCAGCTCTAATTACATATCTTTGCCCTGTTATACTGTTGTGTTTTCACTGGTGCACAGATTGGAAGCTAATCCAGGTTCACTGAGTCCACAGTGGCCTCTCTCACACACAGTAAGGACAACGTGCATTCTTCCGATTGCAGAAGGATGAGTAGCTGGAGTTTTTTTGCTGTTTTTTTTTTCTAGAGTCTTTAGTCCTGTTTCTCTTGTATTACATCTTAGAGAAGGTGTACAGTTGCAGGAGAGCAACAAACTCTGCAGAGGAGACAGCTTTGCATCTTGCAAAAACAGCAGAGAATCGACCTGTCTGCAACAAAGATGTTCAAAGCTTAAAACGCCCCGTGCCCTCGCACAATGACTGCATGTGTTATCAGAGTAATACGTGCCTTCTTAAAGCCTGTCCGTACACAATAGTCGGAGAAAAAGTGAGGGGGGGAAATTAAATGCTCAGGAACACAAGAGGGCAGTACAAAGAAGTACACCGAGAGTGAGTCTTATTGGATGTGGCTGGAAGTGAGAGGGAAACACACTGAAAAGAAGCTCGGGTGGTGAGATGAAGAGGGGAGGCATGGCAGCAGTAAATGATGCTCGCCCTCTACACCTTGTCAGTTATTAGGAGAAGCCAGAGGAGAAAGCTGACATTACTTTGTGCTGTCTACAGAGAAAATAATTGGCTTGCAGGCCAGCTTGCTGGCACCTAAAGCATTTCGAAGTGATGTTGCAAAGTTGCACACCTGAAAAAAAAAAAAAAAAGGGCAGGCGTGAAAAAAAAAAAAAATACATGCGTATTAGGTGCCACGCAAAAGTTTGGGTACTGTTGACTTCTGCTTCTGCTGATTTCAAAATGTGACGAAAAAATGACGTGCCCTTTAACTGGCATGCAGCTACGCCAAGTAAGAAATAGCACATTTATTTTATTATTTGTGCAAATTTGGAGTAAGAAGAGGAAAAATAAAAATAGCAAATGCAAAAGTTTGGATCCCTCACCCCCAAAAGGTTTGAGCTTAAAGAAGTTGTATAGACTTCAGACCTTACTGTGATTTCCAGGGCTGCAGCTGGTCCACATTCATTTAATGTGGTTCATTTTGTGCAAAGCCATTAAAAACTTTCCAATGTGAATGTGTTTTTCCCAAGTTTTTATCTATCTATTTCTGCTGTTTCATTTACATATCACAATGAAAATGAAATAAATAACATCTGAAAAGTGGGCTGTAAAAAAAAAAAAAGAAAATAAAAATAAGAAGTACAAATACAACCAGTCAACTTCAGGTCGCTCACTTTTCATATTTTGTTAAAAGAGTGAATTTTAGCAGTTTGTTCGATTGAGAGGTTCTCTGCATTCTCAACTAGTATCAGAAGCAAAGTCGACCCAAGGCAAAGTAACCAGAGTTGCTGTTTGGTCCCTTAAAGCCAAAAGCAAATAACCTCCCACAAAAATTCATATCTCAAAATATAAGCTTTTTCATACATGTATTGCAGATGTGCTTACTTTTAAATTTGCTCTGAAACTTAATATTTTTCAAGAATTCAAAATTCTTTTGCGGTCAAATGAACTGACAACATTCTAAAAGTACAGTCACTTAAAGTTGCTAAATATAATTGTTATTATTCAGCTAAAGCAGTTATTTATTCTTGTCTGTGCTGAAGTCTCATTTCATTTCACACTAACTGCAAAAATGTTTGTCAACAGCAATACATTTCTGTAATTTTTGTTGCAGCTGTAAGAATAGCTAATTAAGCTTCATTTGTCCTCCGGAGTCTGTCCTGAAAAGTCAGACATCAGACATGACTACCAGACTAAATACGTAAGTCAGTAAGTTGGCTCCAGATTTTATTTCCTGCTGTTTTTATTTTTTTTTTTTAGAAAACAATGTGAAAAAAATTATTTTATGGTCAGGGAAGTTCCAATCTGAGATCTGGTCATTTTAATTGCTTATAGTAATTTTTGAAACAAGGGGAAACAGATGTGTTTAAAAACACAGCACACAGAGCAATCAAGCTGGAACCATTTGAAAGAGATTTTGGGGTTAGGGATGGTTACTGGTGGGTGTGGTCTTTACAGGAACTGTAAAGACCACAAATTCTGCTCAGGTCCCATATAATTTGGGACTGGCTCATAAAGGAACATCTAAGTAAACTTAATGAACTAAGAAGGCAAACAGTGTTAGAGAGATTTTAACAAGAAGAAAGGAAACAGAATGGAGAGATATGAAGAAAAAAAATACCTCTGCAACAAGCACAAGGCAGATCGACTTGGACTTGAGTTCCTCACAGGAGACATTTCACCGGCTGAAGTGGGGGGAAAAAGACCAGCAAACACTAAAAGCCAGCAACTACAACTACAATTCCCACAATTGTTGCCCATCTAGAGGTGTGAGCTGAAGATGTCACCATGTCCTGTCCTGCACATCATTAAAAAAAAATTTCTTCAACAAAGCTGTGCTCTTGGTGACCCAGGGAGATAATGGGAGGAAGCTAAGAGAATAAAAACTACTACACACTCTGCTTTTTATTTTTTTAAGAGTAAACTAATTAGTACCCTATTTTTTTCCCCCAGATTTTATCTTATTTGTACAGAATAACAGATGTGGCATTTTTTTACTAAACGGTATAAAAAAAGATTTCTTTTTGTTCCATTATTGAACTGTAGTAAATGTATAACACTTTTGCACACGTTCTGTAATTTCTATGTCTTATTTCCCAGACATATTCATAGAAATCAATGTTTTTCAGGCTTGATTTCAGATCTGTAACTAGACAGGGAATAAATATAGCAATATCAAACATGATAAATGATTAACAAGTTTCCCATTTCATTCTTTGATTGGTCACCTGCTCTTCAGACTCTCATATTTCTCCGCCCTCCAGGAGGATTCCCCCTTCCACTGTAAAAGGTGCTTTACTTTTGATATTTTGTCACATTTCTTCCATTTAGGGTGTGGGTGCCTCTTCTTGGTGACTAACTTTTTTAAAAAAATCATTCAAATAGACATTGAGTAAAAGCCGCTGTTCTGAGAAGTTTTCAGGTTTTGGTAACTATAAAGCAAATCCTAACTTAGTGCGTTATGTTGCTTGATAATAATTCTCCATTAAAATTAACTTTAAAACATGTTCTGTTTTAAAGAACATGTTTTTAAAACAGAACCATACTGTTATAACAGTATGGTTCATAACAGTATGAACCATACTGTTATTATGGTTCATAGAAAATACTGCTAGGTGAAAATACTAGGTGTTTGTGACATTATGAATCAATGACGGGCTTTTTCCACATGTACTGCTGCATTTATATATATATGCAGCATATATACTGTATACAGTATATACTGTATATATACAGTACAGACCAAAAGTTTGGACACACTTTCTCATTGAATTCAATGAGAAGGTGTGTCCAAACTTTTGGTCTGAACTGAGTACAGACCAAAAGTTTGGACACACAGTTGTGTACAAACTTTTGGTCTGTACTGTACTGTATATATACAACTTTTGAGGGAGGCACCAGAGTCCTTCACTGTGACATATGATAATGTTCTTTTGGTGATGGTAAAGAAATGGCCAGATTTTATTTTGTTTTGTTTCAAATTCTCTCCTGTTATCTAGCTGCTGTAACTGTGCCATCTGTATATTGATCATGGTTTACTTATTGCACTCTTCTCCTTTGTGCAATGAGATCCTAGTGACCCCTTGTAAAAGGATGCAAATGGTCGAATGTAAGGAAAATGCTGTTTGACCAGACAAAGATCCTTTTAGGTTGAAGTGATTGACAATACATTGACTGCAGGCATGAAATCCTGAAGAAAAAGAATATCCTGTTTAGGTGAGTTATTTTAATCTCTAACAATGCATCATGTTTTTGCTTTTTTTTTTTTTTTACACAATATATGTCAAATTATATGTAGAAAAGGCTTAAAAAATAATCACTCTTATTGTTTGACATTGCAAATAAATGACATTTTAAATGTGCTGCAGATACTCTGAAGAGCCTCTGGAGCTGCTGAGTCAAAAGCAAAAAAATGACTTCAAGTTAGATCTCTTCTCTCAGACGTCCTTTATTGCGCATTTTAAAAGTCTTGCAGTGTCAAAAAAGAAAAAAAAAAGAAAACCACACTATTTAGTCAGCAGTTATGGACAAAATCCAACAACAATCAGAGAGCTTTGATTGCTTTAAGCGTAAGTTTTATTAGAGATTTCAGAACCTTGAAGAAGTTACCAAAACAAACTTCTAAATTCTCTGGCACCGGTTCTTCTTTAGTTTATCAAATGCAGCCCGCTGTATGGTGGTGCATGCCTTATTATTTTGGCAACTTATGCGTCTTTATGCAAATAACACTAAATTGTAAAAAAAAAAAAAAAAAGAAAAGAAAAAAGCTGCAGAGTGGTGCATCACAGCTGTTTAATGCAATCAGGAGGATTTGAATATCTTAGCATTCTACAGGAAAAGAAGAAAAAAAAAATAATAAACTCTACGCTTTAATGCTCTGCAGTAAAACACTGGGAAGTTTGCATTCCCCAAACGTTCAGTCGCCATGCAGATGATTTTCACTAGCGTCAGTGAATCATGAAGGACACTTAAGTCTAAGATGTGATCAAAATACACAAGAGGCGCTCTGCACTCGCTGTTCATTAGATATATTGTCCATTTGTTTACCCTCTGTTCGACAGAGTCTCTGTTGCTTCCTGTTAAGCTCGTGTCGTTACAAATGTATACATCCTGTCCAGGGAGATGTTGGCTCCTGCACAGAAAGCTCAAAATGAGTTAGCAGAATCACATGAAACAGGGATTGGGGACGTCCGCACAAATTTCTTTCTAATTAAAAGAGAACACTGCATTTGTTAAAAAGCTAAGAAAAAAATGTGGGTTTCAGAAAGCAAAATAAAACTTGCAATTAAAAATAAAATAAGTGAGAAAATTTAAAATTACAATGAACATCTATTGTGGACCGCAGGTGTAACAAAAAAGCTTCTCAGGCAGCAGTTGGCAGAAAGTCAAAGAAGGATTCAGCTCCGCAACAAGCTGTTTGCTGAATGTATAGTGCCATCATGTGCTTATCTTCATTCATTACATTCATTGTTGTTGTGTTTTTCCTCACAAATGTTCAAGAAGAGTCTTTTAAAAGAAGCAGCATTACAAATATTGCGCCATTTTTTATTTTAATTAAAAAAATGCTTTTATGTCAATGGCGTAAAAGCTGAAGAGTGTCAAGAGAAGATGCTGCTTAAAATGTGGAAGAAAAGAGCATTTGAGAGAAGGCCCGTCTTTTGGAAGAAAAAAAACAATGAACGGGGAGGGATCATCAGAGGAGATCAGGGCTTTATCTGTGTGAAACCGCAAAGACCGAGAAGCATTCATTACAAACAGAGCTAATGAGGCTGAAAAGCTGATGCAGATTGGCCGCGAACTCTCGGCCCTCTCACATTAATTTTCTGGTGATACTCTGCTTGGGTTCAAAAACACTTCCATCATTAAAGTTACTCCAGACACAAACAACAATAACAAAAAAAACAACACCTCCAAACTATTACAAGTTTCATGGACCCCACATTGACTTTCAGAGATTTGTGGACGATTATCTGCATTGTAAATTACCTGTTGAAAAAATTACAGCGATTTTTAAGATAGTTCCTAAATGAGACTCTGAGAGCGAATGATGGGATGTGACTGTCAGCCTCTCGTTAGCGAATCATTTCAAACACAACATCGGTGGCGTCATAAGGATGGTACGTTGCTGAAAAGGCACAGTTCCTGTTGGCAAGACATGCTTTGGATCAGTAAATGTGACCTCATGCAGTGCCCTGTATAATTATTCACACATCTTTAAATGGTTCACATTTTCTCGCTTTCTAATGTTGATGTTGTTTTCGAGACAGAAGTTCTTTATTTTTGTGAAGAGGAAGGAAAAATACCAGATTTTAACAGTGAACACATGCAAATCTAGTCAGGTTTTTGCTAAAGACCATGCAGCCTTCCTCCTCTCTACCTTTCAGCCATGTAAAGTCCTAATGAAATACTGTGAAGTTTTTCAGTTGCAACATAGCAGATAAGAGTTTTATAAGCCGCTGCACCTTGATGTTTGTTTGAATCATTGTGTCAGTTTCCAAAATAATGCCACACACACATTGTAGTTCCATTAAGGATGGTGTCAAATGTTGAGTCAAAAACATAAAGAGACAAACACCCCATTTTCACATTTTTTAAAAATCCATTTTGCTGGCATTAGTGTGAACCTTATGTAATCCAAAAAAGTGGTTAAAGACATAGTTTCTATTTTCTTTTCTTTCTTTCTTTTTACCATCTAAATTTTGTCTGGAAACATGGCTTCTGTGGGTGCAACAACTGTTCCAGTATCATCTCTCTTGTGCTTTATTATTATTATTATTATAATTAGGCCTGTCGCGATAAACGATAAATCAATTAATCATACAATAAATTAAAACGATCAACGTCATTTTAATTATCGGCATTATTGTCTCTTCCGGCCTTTTTCTCTTTCAGTTAATGACACCGAATGAAAAAAGGTTCAACTCCGGTGCTCTCCACTGACTCCTCCCTTCCTCATTTCCTTAGTGTAAAGCCCAGTGCGCACGACATGATCTTAGAGCTGTTGGCCGATTGTCTGCCCACTTTCAAAACCTGACAAACCACACATTAGCGTTCGGTCCTGCCATGTGGTGTCCAACAATGGGCACAAAATAAAGGCTACAAGTCCAGTGAACTAATTGTAAAACCAGGCATTAATCAATGCTTTACTACAATCTACCTGCAATGCATGTGGCTAGTGTCAGCGTAAAGTCCTAACTGAATGAAAATCATTATAACCTATTTATGTCACGTTAACGAAGAACAGCTGAAAAGTTACCGGGTTTATCAACTGCGGTAGCAATTTCGTTTCCAACTCCTCCTCTTGTCATTTCTATATTCTTTGCATGTTGAATAAACTTCGGGTTGCGCCGTGTCAGCTGTTTGGGATTCCCCTCCGTAATTTCCCCTCAGAAAGCGCGGAGGGGAAGCCACGCTTTCTGATTGGCTACCTGTCACATTCAACAGGCGGCGTTAAAGCTCCCAGTCGGGGAAAACCCCTGATTTAGATCGGAGCGACCACGATGATCTACCGTAACACACCACACAATCTTAGAAAGACCAACGTTTTAAGATAGTTGTAAGGGGAAAAATAGGAGCAAAAAATCGTGTAGTGTGAACTATTGCATCAGGTAGTCGATGTGCCCATCTTCTCTATTTAAATCTAATTATTACTGAAGGGCAACATAATATACAGACTTCATAATCTGAACTCTTTTGGTTGAATGCAGTATTTATTTCCACTTTGGCTTTATGTTGTTTAGTTTTTTTTCAAGTGCGTTTTTTGTTGATGGAGACTGAGAATCCATTTTATTTTTGTTTTTGGTTGTTTTGTTTATTTTGTTTATCAGTTCCAGTGTTAAGTGTTCTTTTGAAAATAAAGTGTATCTATCTTTGGCAGGAAATCATATGCATTATTACGTCATTTCCATTAAATCAGTGTAAAAAGGTCTTCAAACAATATTATCGTTTATCGCAATACTTTTTGAGACAATTAATCGTTCAGCAAAATTTGCTATCTTGACAGGCCTAATTATAATTTTTTTTTTGGTTTAAATTCACATTTTGTGGCAAACTCTTCACACCATCCGTCAGATGACTTGAGGCAAAACGAGAGGGAAAAGCCACAAGTTGTGAAGGAAACCAAACCAGGAGAAGGTTGGGCTGCTGTTTCTGATGCCTCCGGAAGGCAACTGATTCTGTCTCCTGACGCTTCTGGTGCGGAGAGTGGCTGTCCTCTTTGTTTGGGTGGAGGAGGCCTCTGTTATAAAGAATCGATCGGTGGCCAGCTCCACGCCGTTTCCTTTAGATGTGTCGGTAATGAGACTTTTGTCAGAGAAATGGGATGCGTCTGCGGTGTGGAGCGGAGCTGAGGAGGAAGCTTCCTTTGTGCCTGAGATGAGATGATCTATGTCCTCTCGGCTGCCGGTTCTAGCCAGGTGATTAATCGTAAAGGTGGAAATGCTGGTGGCTGTTTCTGTGAAGACATCGTGCCCTGTGTTTAGAGACTCTCTGCGAGTTTGGGGTGTGCTTTGCTGAGTGGAGACGGGCCAGTACCACCACGTGACGCTGTCTTCAGGCGACACCGAGCTCAGATCTGAGGCACCGACTGTCAGAGAAGGCAGAACAAAGGAGCCAAAGTGCAAACCTCCAGTCCTACTGGAGTGCGTCGCTCCACACACAGGCTGGGTGTAGCAGGGGCAGCCGAGGACAAGCGCCGAGGTGCTCTGAGTCCAAGACAGCAAGTAGTCGACCTCATGAAGGTGGCAAGCCCAAGGGTTGCTACCCAGAGTGACGACTCTAAGTGAAACCATCTTGTCCAAAACTCCAAAGGGAAGTGAGGAGAAGCGGTTAGAGTGCAGGTAGAAGTGGGTTAACTTTGGGAGTCGGTCAAGAGAGCCTGGCAGCACCTTCAGAAGCATGTTGTGGGACAGATCAACGGTCTCCAGGTGCGCAGGCAGGTTGGTGGGCAAAGTATAGAAGTGATTATTGCTGAGGTTGAGCATCTGCAGCTCAGGCATTGTGTTGTTGATGAAGACGGCCCTCTCTACCTTGTTGCCCGAGAGGTCGAGGGTCTTCAGGTTCCAGTGGTAGACCGTGTCGTTCTTGTCCAGCAGCTGGATGCGGTTGGACGAGGCGTGGAGCTCCCAGAGGGAGCGAGGCAGACCTCTGGGAAGGCGGCTCAGCCTGTTGTGGGAGAAATCCAGGACGCGGAGGTGGGTGTACGAGGCGAGCCTGTCGTCCAGATGGACGAGCCGGTTGTGGGACAGGTTGAGGGAGAGGATGTTGTGCTGCAAGCCGTCGGGGAGCTCTCTCAGACTCCTCCGGAAACAGTCCACCTCTCTGTGGCTGCGGCTGCAGGAGCACACGGAGGGGCACACGGCCAGGACGCGGAGCCCGAGCCACAGCACGAGCACCAGCTCCAGGAGGGCCTCATTAAGAAACGACTTCAACATTACGGGCCTGCTGGGGGTTAGAAAAAAAAGGAAAGAAAAAATGAGAGAAATGTCGCCGTATAAGAAAGCCAAATGAGCAAAAACACACTGAACTACCTCTCATGTATGCAGCATAGTGCCTGCATTGTGCCCTTTTTTTTTTATACAAGCGAATAACACCAGACCTGAACTGTAGAGAGGATTTTTCAACTACATTGAAGAATACCATCCATCAGAAAGGAGGACAAATCCCTGCAGTCATTTTCCCTGGCATCAGTTTGTGTTCACTCATCAGTGGTTGTCAGTGGAGTCAGTCCCATGCTCTCAGAGGAGGAAAACTAGTCCAATAGATGGGTTTTGGTAACGACTCCACAGAGGACTCATGCATGAGCTGGTCCAAAGGCAGGCAAAGACACAGCCGACAAGATACTGCAGTGTTTTTTCTTTTTCTTTCTCTCGCCCAGGGTGTGGCTAAATGTGTGTGAAAGAAGAACCTTCAAATATGTTTAGAACTCACCTCCTCATCTTATCATTCCAGTCACTTTTTCTCTGCTCCTTTTTGCCGCTCAGCACCTCTTCTCTCTCCTCTCTGCTGCTTTCAAGCTCGGGACCAGCTGGTGCTCTGCTGAAGGTGAATTTTTCCCCCTACCCCCCACCTTCTCTCCTCTGTGTGTCTATCTTAGTATTTGACCCCTTCTCACTTGTCCAGTGCAAGTGTTCTGCCCTAAACTCGCGTGCAGTTCAGTCCCTCTTCTCCTCCCTGTGCAAGCTGAGAGTTTACTACTGCATCTTATGGATCTTTTGGGTTGGCTCGATCAGGCACTGCAGGCTCTGGATTTACTGTGTGCAGTGGAAGTGAGAGGGGAGGGGTGGCGTGTTAGCAGGGGGAAGTATTGGGAAGGAGAAATGGAGCACATAATGGAGGGGCTCTCTGCATACACGGATCCCCTCTAGGGAAACTCCTTAGTCCCTTTTAAATCTCTCGGCTTTAAAGATCCACTCCTGTGTTCCAAAGAACAACTACTGCTCAGTTTGGTTTAACTGGCTGTTTGTACTTAAAATAAAGACTGTTATCAGTTATCTGCTCAATATAAATCATCCCTCTCTAAAGAACCCCCTGTACAAGTCGATGAAGTGCTGTAATTGGCTGTAAATGTAGAGGCTGCCACAAAAAGCCTCAAGATTTATTACAGAGGACTCTCCTCCTCTGCAGCATCCCACCTGTCATCAGCAATACAGCCAACTCTCCATCTTGCACTGCATTGCTGCACTTCCAACACATTCTCACTCCCGGTTGCACCAGGTTCGGCTACAACGCCTTGCGAAAGTTTTTACACCCTTTTAACTTTTTTTTTTTTTTAGTAGTAGTTTTTTTTGTTTGACATTTTCTCATTTTCCAGTCAAACCTCTGTGTGTTTTGGTGTGATTTTATGTGACTGGGCGTAATTATGAAGTGGGAGGAAAACAAAATGGATATTCAGTCTTTACAGAAACAAAATCAGAAAGTGTTCAGGCAACTTGAATAAACAATTTGAAACTGGAAGGTTTTTTGCTTGGACGATGTCTGTATCTAAAAAATGAACGCCGTGCTCGTTATTCTGTCACACTAGCTCAAGGTTGGTCACACTGGATGTAGAGTGCCTGTAAAGAGCAATTTGGAGTTTTTCCACAGCTTCTCATTCAGCTATACACCTAGGCTTTGACTAGGCCATTCTATCATTTCGATATACTTTGACCTAGTCCATTCCCTTGCATCTTTGACTTTGTTTTCAGGGTTGATGCCCTGTTAAAAGTTGACCCTTCGCCGGCCTCGAGTGTTTCCCAGGGTGCTGATTTCCTTAATTTTGGGAAATCTGCGAAGACTTACATAAGAAATCCATCTTATTTACATCTCCAAAGGTCTGGAAATCGGCCACCGTCTCCAGTGGAGCAAATGGAGACAGTGGCAGACTGATGTACGCAGTTAGCAATAGTTATTCAACTTTTGCCAACTTAATGATTTCATTGCGATATTTGGTGACTTTTCAGACAGAAGAAACTCAAACTTGGAATCCCAATTGGTGCACATGTACCTAAAAGTACTTTGCCACATTTTGCTCCATCCAAACTCAGAGCAATTTCATTCCCACTGAAGAAAAGAACCTCCACAGTGTGATGCTACCACTACTACTATAAAGCTCAATGTGCGTAAGACCATTTAAAGCTATTTAAATCAAGCTCGCATCTAAAATGATGGAGTAATTTTAATTATTATATCATGGAAAGCAAATGCATTGCGGTCTGTGGGTCTAGCGTGACAAAAAGGAAAAAAACTCAAAGGGCTATTTCAACTGTCTCAAAATAGCGAGGAGGCTGAATCCACACAACCTCATTAATCGAGAAGCGGAAGTCTTATTTTATTATATTTGTGTGCACGCGCGCGCGTGTTAAACCACAGCCAGGCTAAATAAAGCGCCCATTTGCAACACTCTCACTACTTCCTCTGTGCTTCCAGTCAACCCGCCTCACCTCCCACCTGCCTCAACTCTTCCAGTAGTTGCTCCACTAAGATTGAAACTCGTGTATCCGGTCACTGCTCCTTCCTGCAGGCCTCAAAGTCAAACTCCCCGTGCCACAGCCTGCGCGCGACGTCGTCAGTGTGAAGCTGTGTTGCCAAATAGCAATTCGGATCCTCCAGAAAAAGAAGACGACTCCTCCCGAGGAAAAATTAATTTCCCATTGGCTCGTCGATACGAGCTACATCCGCATCCGAGCCGTTGACTTGCACAGAGCAAAACCATAAAAGCGAGCAGCTTTTATGGCTTTGGGTTATTTAGCAATTTAAGAGGTTTTACTCAAAGGTGCAAATCCAACTATGATGTCACAAGTAAATAGATGAACAAAATATCTGCACATGACAGCTAAGAAAAGGCTCATATTTGTGTTTTGAAAGGTCTCTTTTTGTTTGGCTGCGTCAGCTCTCGTTGAAATGAAAAGAGGCTGTGTGGCGGAGCCTAAAAGGAGCTCATTCTCCGCTTGCTAATCAAGCTCGTCTCCTATTCACTCTTCTTTTTTTTGCGCTCTCTTTTTCTCACAAGTCTAGTGTGCCTTCCCTGAAGTATTCAGAATAACAACCAGTGAACTTCTCCGCATTTTGCCACGATACAATCGCGCACTTTCATGCGGGTGAAGAAGCACGGATGGCTGTCATTTTCTAAATCCTAAAATGCGTGGCAGGCATTTTCTTTTTTATTCAACCTCCATTCACTCGATGCTTTACGCAGCCACCTTTCATTGTAACCGCAAGCTGCAAGTATTTTTTTGGCGTACTCCTCTATCAGCTAGACAAAAATGGCAGACTTCTTATTTTCTCGTTTGGATTTAGGTTTGGACTTTGACTAGGCCATTTTAGCACATTAGTGTGGGTGGACTGAAATCATCCATTGTAAGCCATTGTAAGATGGATGGAGCCATCCATCTTCCTATCAACTAACCAGCTTCTTTATCTCTGCTGAAGAGCAGCATTCCCACAGGATCTGCTCTTGCTACCTAGTTTTGTAAGAAACAGAATTTTGTGAAATGTGCAACTGAAAACTGAGCTGTGGATCTCTGCAGCTCCTCCAGTTACCATGGGCCTTTTGGCTGCTTCCATGATCAACGTTCTCCTTTTGCCTGACCTTTAATTTTGACAAAGTTTTCTCTATTTGTGTTCTCGTTGCTCAGTACTGTTGACTCATGCGAGCTGCACTTTTTAGATTTTTGTTTGCAAAAAAAAGAAAAAGAAAAAAAGATGTGTGCTGCAAAGAGTGGTGTGGAAGGAAAATGTCAGCAATCGTGGCTGTACAGCCAACAAAGTTTGGGCTCCGAGCTGGTGGTCTTCTCTGCCGGCTGCCATTTTGAACAGAAGAGTTCAAAATGGCAGCCCTCCCATCAGTCTTGCTACATCCAGCAGTCCACCTATATACTGGTTGAGCCCGCCTTCTCAATTTGCCCCGGCCAATCAAACTCCAGCTCTTATCACAGCTTCTTCTAGAAATGAGCTGGGTTTGAGGTGGACCCTATTCTTAGCAGGCTCCCAAGATGGCAGCTACAAGGACACACCCACAAGGTGACAAACATTTCACACAAACAAAGGTTCATTTATACACTCTAGAATTCAAAACCTTAAAGAAAAACTTGTTGCTTCTTAATAAGAAAAAATGTTCCTTTCTTTTTCACTCAATGAATTCAATTTCACTTGCATCAAGTGAAATAAAAAGGGAGGAAGTTAGGACTTCATTGATTCCTATTTTTGGGAAATCACTGCAGCTGAAATTAAGAATGTCTTGGTTTTTATTTATATTACTATTTTTTTTGGTATTTTCTGCCAAATTTATTTATTTATTTATTTTTTACCAAGCTTAATCTTACTTTTTGTTTAACCATTTACCTATCTTTGATGTTGTGATTGTTGTGAAGCACTGAAGTTGTTGTATATGTGCAAAGTAAATAAACATGGACTTGACTTTGTGTTGCTCTGTCCCATAAAATCACATGACAAATTGTGAAACAGCTCAAGATGAAGGAATATTCTAGCAAGGAACTTCATGGACACAGACATATCTTGTGCAACCAACTGGGAACTGAAAATAAATAGCAATCGTCCCGCGTTGAACTCCATTCAAGAAGCGTGTTTTCTTTGACACCTTCTGCTTTTGAATCAAATAACAAAAGAGACCAAGTAAACACATTTTGTCAACTTTTAATTTGGAAATGACAAAAAATATGCAAGCAATGAAAAATGTAAGACATGTGGACAAATATGCAGTCTGATGGGTTACAATTACATGCATAAACGTTTAGTTTAAAGGAACCAAGAAGCTGGTGAAAACGACTGCTAAGTTGCGTTGAAATGGAAACTCGTGTAGAAAACCTTACGGATCTTTTTTAGGTTCCTCTGTGTTTTCAGAGGAGGAAGGCGGTGGAGGATCTTTGGTAGGCTCCGAGCTGGTGGTCTCCTCTGCCGGCTTTGAAGGAGGAGAGCTTTCCTCTGGGGCTGCAGCCGTAGCGGCCCCCTCACCCTTCTGAGAGTCTCCCACCTCCTTCTCGTCTCCCTGTTGCTTAACCTCATCGACCTTCCCTCCATCCTCCTTGGCGGCGCCGATATCGCTCTCCTTAGTCGTTTGACCATTCTCTGTCAGCAGGAGACTGTTTTCTTTAGGTTCTGGTTGTGACTCGGCTTTACTAGTCTTGTCCATCCCCATCCAGTACTCAGAGTCGCCGCCTGTCGCCTTGAGGCGTCTTCTCAGCTGGCACACCTTGCATGCAAGTGCCAGGGTAGAAATCAGCAGGATGGGGCAGGCTAAGAGCAGCGCTATCTTGGCATAGGTGTTCTCTATTACATTAAAAAATGTCCATGTTTTGGCAGTGGTAGGGGTGGTGATGGTAGGGGTGGTGGTGGTAGGGGTGGAGGTTTTAGGGGTGGTCAGAGTTGTGGCGCTACCACCGATGGTAGCGTTCTCGGGTGACCTCCCAGAATTTGTTGATTCAATAGAGGTTGTCGAAGCCTCAGTATTTGGTTGATGTTGTGTTGTTTGATCACACAAAGTCCACGGGATAAACAGCAACACGGCCAGAATTTCAGCACAACACAGCAGGCCGTTCATGTTGATATCTATAAAAACAAAGGCGCAGGAGAGTTCAGGATTTGAATATGCTTCTGATGCAAATGGACGACAGGATGGAGAAACTTGCACACAATGAAGCGTACTTGAGATATTTGTATATCTCAAGTATATACAAATATACTTGTATGCTTGAATAACTCCATTGTATTTTTGGCGATAATTATCATCATGTTTACGTTGATAAAAGTGATGTTCTTTGTAGTCTTTTTGACACCAGATTTTTTTTGGCACAAACTATACAATAATATTAAAGATGCTGGAACAATTTGCATATATCAGCAATTAACAATTAAAACAATCTGGCTAAAGTTAACACTTGTAATTTTGCTTTGAACAAAGAAATCACCTTTGGTAAGTGACAGGTTTCCACCAGTTTCCTGCCTGCTCAGTATTTGTCCGTTTATACTCTAAAAACTACTGTTTCTTTAATGTAAGTGCTGAGTTTAAGCATTGGGGACCAAAACTGTTTTTTTTTTGTTGTTTTTTTTTACCAAACATTGTGTCTAAAATTGCGACTGTTCATTGGATTAGAAATCAGCCTTGAAAGGTGACCATTTTGAAATGTACAACCACCTGTTCTGTTCCCATTGAGCCGCCGCTACAGAATAGATAACTGTCAGCAGTTACATTAATTACTTTAGATTTTTTTTTTTTAAATCTCAGATAACATTAGCTGCTTAGTAGTTACGCAAGCTCGTTCTAAATATGTTCAGCTTGTTGACTAAAGATTTGGTCATAAAATCTATATAGACAGGAAATCATAAATAGTGTTATATTGAGTGTGATTTACATTTTTTAAGAATTATGTAGCTTTATGTTATTAACGTTAAGGTTTAATCAGTAATACTTTTATAACAAATTTATGTCAGATCATGATTTCTTGGTTAATGCCAAGTTGTCATAACGAAGACATTTTGAATAATGTCAACTGTATTAAAAGTGCCATGATTTACCAAATGACACTTTATGACAACAGTCATAAATATTCATGAAGACTTACTCACATTCATGACAGGTGTTGTGGCATGTTTATGACGGTGTGATGACAGTCTTATTCACAACCTGTCAAATAAAGTGTTACCCAATAAAACTGATTCATTTTGGGCTAGGGAAGTCACTTCTATCTTTGCCTTGCAGCAAGATGGGACTTAGTTGTCCATAGTCCTTAGTTGTGCCTGTGCATGATTGGGTCACTGGCAGACTGGCAACCTTTCCAGGATGCTTTGTAACCATTCACTACTAGAGACCAGCATTACCACTCTATTGGGAAGCAAATATAAAGTCGGTGTTGCAAACGGGTAGATGGATTGTTTATTTATTACTTCTTGAGGAGTCCATCTTATAGCTGTAACCCAACTCTGATAAATCAACCTCATCATGAATCAGTCCAAATTTAATCCAAGACTTTACCCCGAATTTGGTTGTTTTTGACCCAGATGTGAACTGCAAATCAAAGATAATTTGAGCCAGTTGTGATTTTATTCCACTTAAAATTCTTCTTATTTTCCCCTATTTCTAACTCTTTCAGACGCGCCTGACAAGATGGAGGGTGGAAGACACAAAGTAAAGTCAACCTAAGGGCTCGCAGGCCACTGAACTACGTGTTGCTCGTAAAAAAAAAAAATTGAATTAAAAAAAAAAAAAAAAAGTTCCCCAGCTTTTAGAGACAAATGAAGGACAAGAACCTTAGAAACAAACTGAACAAATTTGCTACATATTTTACAAAATGGCCAACCATAATGCACAATACAATATACAGCTTGCCTCACTTAAAACAGCATCTGACCTCAGTTTTGTGGCTCACCCAAAGTCATGAAAACCATGAACAAAAAGTATTTTGTATTTTTCATTTTAATAGTGCTTTGATAAAGGACTGTTGCATAATCTATAAAAAAAATAGATTTGACTTAAACTATGTAATCCTACAAGTGGGGTTTAGGATAAGTCCATGGATACTTGAGTAAGGTCATGTTTAAACAAGTTCTCACCTGAATAAGGAGATAATAAAGAAAAAGTAAATAATAAACCCATCACTTACATTGTTTGTTTTGCCAAGGAGAGTAGGAGTTTGTGTGGATGGATGAACAGATTGGAGCAACTGATGAGTAAAGTCCAGTATTTTACAGGAACCGAGATGCAATGAAGTCGGTGCAAATCAACGGTGCTCTTCTTGCTGTCTCGACTTCTCTTCTTCCTCTTAGAACTATATTAAGAAGAGGAAGTGGTGATGGGTGCTCTGTTCACTGGAGTGGTCATAACACATGTGAAGCACTAGAACGCAAATGCGGCCTGAACTGTGTTCTCACTCACCATCTAGATTTGTTTCATCTAAATTTCTAAATTTCACCTCAATTTATGGAATCCTCAATCAAACATACTTGCAACTTTTTTCTCTCTCTTCTTTTTAAACACTATTCTTGTTTTGAAGAATTGACTGTGTACAGGTCACTGCAGGTCACTGATGCTGACGTGATGAGAAACCACCTCAGCCTGTGCGTGCATTGCAAATGCCTCGGTCACGCTTTTTAAACAACGAAAATAAATCCGCCTCCATCTTGTGTCATGCTTAAAGGTTCACCTTCCTATTTACGAGAAAGCGAAAACTGGCCCTACGTCTGTTCGGTTTTCTCTGTTCAATGTTGCACATGCATACTCCAAGACTTTTTGACACATTTAAAAAACAAAAACAAAACAAACAAACAAAAAAAAACAACCAACAGCCACCAAGTACATCAATTCGTCAACTTTCACTGACACTGCTTGAGCTTTTCCACTTCTCCAGACAACAATCTTCCATTTATTTTATTGGAGTTTCATAACGCAAACACTTTATTGTGTCTGGTTAAGTACAAACGGAATACAGCAGTGTGTGTTTTTCAAAAATGTTGACAACTCAAAAGTGTGATGTGATTCACATTTAACACTCGTACCAGTGACCTTCATAAGCGGTTCTGAAAAAACGCTGGTGGCCATATCGCATCAACCATGTCTTCCGGAGGGACAAAACGTCAAAAGGGTCAAAGTTTATGGCTCCTTTTCCGAAGTGCCGTAAACTCATGAAAGAAAATGATCCGTTCTTTTGTTGTTCTCAATTCATGAATTTGCATCGGAAAAAAAGTGTTTCTATTTTCTAAAGTTCCTCATCTTGCTTCCTCTGCTTGATGTATGCTGTGTTTCCCAAGTGGCTACATATCTGCACCTGCGCTGCAGAATTTAAAGGGGAAATGCCTAATTTCACAAAGTAGGATGCTGCAGATGATGAGAGCAGCAGAAGAGACGTGATGAAGAGGCTGCAAGACTCAGCACTCCTAACTAAATCCACTCCTCCTCCTCCTCCACATGACCCACCAGCATCTGTTGGTGAAGGGAAGGAAATAAAGATCCTGGAGTTTGGAGCGTGTGAACGCCTGCTGTTCAGACCGCTGGGCCCTGAACAAACTCATCATCACGACTGTCGTTAGAATTAAGACAGATAAAAGAGACGCAACAAAAGCGGTAGAAACTACCACCGATCTGCAGTTTTCCTGATGCTGATGTTTTCCTTAAATATTGAACTAAATGGAGGGGGGGAAAATCACTTTCTTTGCACATCTGCAGGAGCCACAAATGTGAAAATGAATACAAAAGAAAAATTGCAAGAATGCAAAGGTGGAATGGAGGCAATCATAATTTTTCTGGTGATTTTTTTTTTTTTTTAATGAGAAGCTCGAAGGTGTCAGATGTCGTCTCCTGAGCGGCTTATTCAGATGAAGCAGAAAGCCACCATGAGGCCAAATAAAAATCAAAGGAGGAAGCGAGAAAAAAAGAAACACAGATGACTTCATTTCCAAAAAGCCACACGCCGTCCTCCGAGAAATGGAAAGTCCCATTTGTCAGTAACGCCACACTCATCCACATACATTTACGCGGGGTGTTCGTGCCTGTGTGTGCACGCATGCAAGCCAGACGTTTTTTGTTTTTTCGTTCCATTTAATTGCATGTGTTGTGCTTTTCTCGCCCATCCGGCGCTACCTTTCACATCTATAAATAGCTGGCTGTGATGGTGGACAGCTTCATTACAGACAATCCCAAGGACATCAGCTGATGGCTGACAGTTGCAACGGGTGGGCTCAGCAAATGTCAAAATGGCCTCCAGAGTGCAGCCCCCACCTTCTGCTTTGCTCTTTCAGTCGACCAAGTTTAAAAGCTGAATTATAGAGTTTCCGCAAACTTCCACTTTATCTTCCAGCTCACCTGAACATCATCAAATTTCATGTCACTAAAGTGTCAAAAAAGTAAAATCAGCTGAAACGGCTCCTATCCATTGCCTCAATGTTGCTGTGTGTGTGTGATGAGTGTGCTGAAGAAATCCTTTTCTAATCGCCCAACGCTGGTCATGTGACCCGGTGCCAGTTGGAGTCAAAAGGCCTTTTAGTCGGGGCAGAGGGCACAAAGTGCTCTCTCTTTTTTTTTTTCCATCGCATTAAAACCAGCGCACACAGAAATCAATTCATCACCCTTTATAGTTCGAGCCATGCTTCGGATGCAACTTTTCAATTTCAAGGGCTGAATGCAAGCACGGAGTATTTCTCACTTTTATGACAGCTCCCCAAGGTCCGGTATCAGAGAAAACCGAAGTGTATTTATCAGAGAAAAAAGCTGCCTAAGCAGCAGAAGTTGAGAAAATATCAGCTGTCGGAGGGAGAAAAAAAGAGCAAGCAGAATCAAGTAATTAGTCATTTAACTTTAACTCATCAGTTCAAATCGTATTTCTTAAAAATGATGGAGTCATACATAGTCTACTGCCCCCATATAGATTTTTTCAGTTTTTTACTTTTTCATATGCTTTTTTTAAATCACACAACAATATCATCAGTAAATGCAAAGTGCAACTTTGAAATGATGTCCTTAATTATTGAGGAAGGGAAAGCTATTCAAGCTAATCTGGCTTCATGTGGAAAATGTAATTGCCTCATTTAGATAGAACCCGTCTCACAACATGAAGTAGACTAACAGATTGACAGGAAGTCACTCTGTCAGTCAGGAAAGAGCTACAAAGCTATTTCTGACCAAAGAAGAGCCACATTTACTCCAAGAGCATGTTGATGACTCATCCAGGAGCAAAGTAGCCCTCAGTTCATTTATATGTTCATGATTTAACAATAAGAGAAAATGTGGAAAGAAAAAGCCTCTGAGAGCTAAAAACCCACTGCTAGTCAAAAAAGCATTATCACTCATTTGCCAGAAAAACAAATTGAAAATGCTCTTGGGACTGAAAAGATAGAAGTGACTTTTTTTCAAGGTGTGTGTCCTGTCACATCTGGCATAAAAATATACACACCATTTAAAATAAATAAATAAATAAATAAAACGTTATACAAAGCAAACATGGCAGTGGCACTGTGATGGTCTAGAAAAGCTTCAGGTTGATTACTTTCTGAAACTAATAAAACCATGAAGATGTTTTCTTTGATTAAAAAAAAAAAAAAATCTGGAGATTGTCCATCCTTTACTCCACAAGGTTAACCTCAAGCATACTTGGGTTATTCAGCAGGACAACAAACTACAGCACACAATGAAGCCAACCTCTGAATGACTCAAAAACAGTGGTTTTGGAGTGGCGTCATTGAAGTTTGAACTGGTATTCAATTGGCTTGGTGTACCATGACCTTAAACATGGTTTTCATACTCAAAAACTCAAATTAAAACAATTCTGCAGAGAAGAATAGAATAAAAGTTAGACTCATTGCCACTTATTGCTAATGCTTGATGGCATGCTGCTTCCAAGAGTGACCACACTATTTTAGTAGAGTAAAACTTTTTTAAATAAATCCTGGTTGGCTTGAATGGCTGCTGTGTTTTGGGAAATATAAATATGTATTAATATTTGCAAAGGTTATATTAGCCTCATATAAAGATGTGTGTGATCTGAAGCAGGTAAGTGTTGTTAAACAAGCAAAATAAATCAGTAAGGGCATGTTTTTTTTTTTTTTTTACAGCACTGTTGTTGATTACGTAATATAAATACCTGTTGACCAGCCTGCAGAAGTATGGTTTAAGTTGTTCTTGGAATAGATTGTTGTAGATGTACTGTTGCCGCTGATTTGTAGTTGTGCTTTTAAATTTGTAGCTATGTTATAAATGATTTGCTGATGTGGTTCGCACTTTGGTCCACCTTCCCATTGAGGCAGGAAGTGCAAAAAAAAAAAAAAGTGAGCGCAGGGGAAATGTCATGCATCTCCTGCTGCTGCTGTTATTACTCTTGAGGTGTGAATGTGAAGACTGACAACCTTCAGTCTGATGTAGGGGAAAGATTCAACCTGATGAATCTTCCCCCTTTATCAGGTTGTTAATGATCGGACTTAAGGTGAAAGTTCACAACTTGTAGAAAGTAAAACAATAAAGATGTATTTACTATTCAGCTCCACAGCAGTCTGCGGAGTTTTAGTGCCCCCTAGAGGCGAGGCGAAATCAACGTTCAGGTCCTCGTGCAGGTGTTTCAGGAAGATACATCTACTTAAACAATTTCGCTGCTAGCCTTTGAAGCAATAATTTAAAAACTTAAGAGGATGACATTTCATATGTTCTTCTGTCCTTCTATTCACCCTGAAAAGCTTTTTTTTTTTTTTTTTCCTCCAGCAGGATTACTGTCCTGCAGAATAAAGAGAGAATAAAGAGTTTGAATGCATTTCCTGAAAACGCTTGAAAAATCAGCTTAGCAACATTGTAGAAAAGCAATAATAAACTTCAGTCCCGTCGTGAAACTGCTGGATATGCTTCACACGTTACCAGTCTTTTCACAAAGGTCAATATTTACGGTGGCCGACAGGTGCAAATGCGCAGCAAAAGAGAAAACATGCAAACAAACAAAAAACACGCGCATAAATTAAATGCGGCAAGCAAAAAGCGAATAAAATGCAGCAAACAAAAAGAGAGACGCAAACAAAAAAGAAGACACCCCCGAATGAAATGCAGCAAACAAAAAGTGAGACGCAAACAAAAAAGAAGACACCCCCGAATGAAATGCAGCAAACAAAAAGTGTTGAAAACGGAAGTGCTCCAGACCACTAGGGGGAGTCAAAGAAAATAGTATTCATTTCTATGGGACCAGATGCAAGATTCAGAGAAAGAAATTTGAAAGAAAGTAAAGGTTCGTATAACTATATTTCTTTTCAGAAATATAGTTATACGTACTATATAACTATATTTAGTACGTATAAATACTATACGTACTTATATTATAAAAAGATACGCCGTCTTTTATAATATTATAGAATAACAGAATAATTTATGGGTAGCGTGATAGACTTTGTGTCAGTCATACCGTTCTGAGCTCGGTCTCGATTTTCTTTGACTCCCCCTAGTGGTCTGGAGCACTTCCGTTTTCAACACTTTTTGTTTGCTGCATTTCATTCGGGGGTGTTTTCTTTTTTGTTTGCTGCATTTTGTTCGCTTTTTGCTTGCCGCATTTAATTTGTGCGCGTGTTTTTTTTTTGTTTGCATGTTTTCTCTTTTGCTGCGCATTTGCACCTGTCGGCCACCGTAAATATTGGTTTTCTGCACTCTCAGCTTTATTTCTGCACGTACTAATTTAGCTTTTTTTTTTTTTTTTTTTTGGCGTCAGTGTTATTGGCCACAAAGTCACAAACAAATAAGTTTGCCTAACCAATCAAGTTTTTCATCTAGCTAAAACTCTACAGCTCCTCAGTTTATCGGGTTTCCTCTTTCATGTTTAACAGGACAGAATTATGTGCAGTTGCTCACCGTCAACAGAAATTGATCAGTTAGCAATGCCACATGTTTGCTAAATCCTGCAATGCAGAAAAAAGTTATATATATATATAAAAAAAAAAAAGTTATAAATGAAGTTTTTTTTTTTCACTAACCAAAAACAGTTTTTTCTCACCTATAGAAAGAAAATAGTTGTACCTGTTAAATAAATGACCTGAGAATTACACCTCTTAGTCTAGCACTTGAGTGACACTTGTATTAATAACAGAGGAATAATAAAAAACGGCATAGCCTTGAATAAGTATTCACACTGATTACATAAACAGTTTTTTATGTATTTTCGATGGATTAAAAAAAGGCTGTGCATAATTCTGAAGTGGAAGGATAGGAAAACACAGGCTTTCAAATTTTCTTTGCAAATAAATGTTTAGTGTTGTGTTTTCAGAATGCCCCCAAAAATACCTTACACAGCCACCTTCCTGCAGCAGCTTTTAAAATAAATTGGACTTTGACTGGACCATCCAAACACACAAATATACTTTCATCTAAAGCATTTTATTGTAGCTTTGTAGGCTTAAGGTTGTCGTCCTCTATCACATTCTCAACTGTTTTGCAGCTGCTATCAGGTTTTATGAGAGGGTTAACTTATATTTAGATACATTTAGGGTTGGAGTGAAGTGTTAGCTTTCCATCACACATAAAAGTTTTGCATGCAGGAAAAACAAGTTACTTTTTGGTAACATCTGAGGAAACCCCGGAGGACTTCACAGAACAGCTGCAATTATGCTGAGGCAAAAACCTTTCTCTTGGTTTGTTTATACTCACTTTTTGACAGAAACATATATTTTTTAATAAACTTGTGTGTCAGCTTAGTTATATTTATTTCAATATCCAATCATGAGCTACAAGTCTGTACATAACTGGAAAGGAAGAAATGTAACCCCCCCAAAAAACAAAACAAAACACACTAATGTTTAGATTTGATTTCCTTATGCGCTCTAGCAATTTTCTAATAACCTATTTTGAGAAATTTGTACTTTTAGCCTGTTATTTAGGTAATTATGTCCTTGGGTTGCGTGTTTGAAGAACAAACACACAAACTCTATTTAGGTATCTGATAAATGTACAGTAAATGTCGTTATTGAAAACAAAACAATGTTAACTTACTACATGACAAGCCCATTTTATTGTCTTCCATGGATGGAAACAGAAACTGTGTACAGAATGGTAGTCACATGCAATACAAAAATATGGATCTTTACAATAACATAAAAAACATGAATTGGCCCATCCTTAAAAAAACATGTACAGTCATTTTACAGTGTTCTATACATGAAAAAATATAAATATATATTTACACATCTGTAATAGCCAGAGCAGTACCTAATCAAAAAAATGTTGAAGTATCTTACATATAAAAGTTTTTATTTATTTAATTATTTATTCATTTTTTTTTACAAATTTTAGAAGAACTGTGTTAATTTGCGTTATATTAATTTATGTACATTACATACTACTGGATTTGGAACACAGGTACTGCAATCTTTAACAAAACCCTCCAAAAAGCAAACATATTCCGACACTGAACGCTCACCCAGTTGCACGTGCACCAACAAGATAAAAAACAAAAAACAAACACATAAATACCAACAACCCAACTGAAGCCAGGAGTCACAGAACAGTGTACACAAGCGCACCAAGGAGGTAATGTTTATGGGAGGATTTTGGACACATTCGCTTCAGATTCCTGATTGATGCACTTCAACCAAATACATATCACATTTTATGCCTGTGTAGTTTTGACCCGCTTGCATTTTACTGTGTAAAGCACACACAGAAACACACACACCTCTCACCGACCTGTTTTTGTTTTCAAATGCGTCCCATAAACAGAGATTTAGCAGATTGTACTTTAAAAAAAACGACGACGTACAAGTGAGCACATCACACTGGTCAGTCCTCGAGACTCACCAGAAAGAAACTGTAAAAACACAGCGAAAATCACCATGCAAAAGAAAAACTAAACTAAAATATAGCCCAAAAAGAAGTTGTTTTTTCTCCTTTTTGACAAAAGTGCATATTGTCTGGGCATGGGGTAAGTGAACAACATGCCGTCACACTAGCCATAAAGAACAGCGAGGGAGTAGAGGCAGCTGGTTTGAGAGCATCACTCATGCAGCCTGTCCGACATGTGTCGAGCCCTCGGGGGGGGGGGGGGGGGGGAAACAGAGATATATGAAGTTGTCCGTTCAGTGATTGGGTCCGTTTTATGTCCAGCATCGCCTTTTGCTTCATGTGTTTTCAGAGAGGAGGAGGGGGGAAAAGTGCCATTGTCAGGATCCCAGCAAGAACAGCCACATCATAGCAGCACAGAGAAGGTGAGCAGCCATCAGCAGGCTCAGTCAGTCAGTCAGTCAGTCTCACAGACGCCAGAAGCCAGTTACTCACAAGCCCAGCAAATGTTTTAGAATCAAGCAAAAAAAAAAAAAGAAAAAGGCAAAGAGATTTTAAAGATGTGTCAAAAGGGAAAAGCAACAAAGGGCTCTGTATCTTTCATTTATTTCAGTCCCTCGATCCGCTCTTCCAAACAAAAAATATGCCAACGGTTAGACACGGAAGATTGGACCGGGGATTAGTGGAAGTGGTGCCCGTTTCAGGCAGAGGCAATGCTTTGATCAACCCTGTCACAGTTAGGGATCCAGGAGCATGCAAGGCAGAACCAGGCTTTGTTTTGCATTGCTTATGTTTCAGAGTGGCTGCTACAACCTGGATTAGACGAGAGAAAAAAGACAACAAAAAAAAAAAAAACAGGAGAGAGAAAAAGGGCAAAGGAAATGTTAGATGGTTAGTAAAAGAATCAGGCTGAACAGGAGCATTTTGATTAGTCAAAGAAGATCCAGCACATTAAACAGGTAGAGAAGTTCATTAAGACAGCAGGACTTTGTACTTTTCCATTTTAAGGTATTTTTCAACTTATAAAAATTCTAACATGTCATTTAAACCTACATAGGTCTATAGTGAAGCTCTGGGGCGCTTGAAGCAAAAGCAAAAAGTGTGAAAAAGCAACTTAAAGACGAAAAGCAAAAAAAAAGTAAGATATGAGCATTAAAATAAAGCTGAGTCATATACATGTACAATCAGAGTGAACCGAATTCCCTGAATGCTAATGAAACGTTTTACTGGTCAACTTAATCTAATCAAAAGTGATTGAAAGATGATGCAATCCTGCTGGTGTGCCTATAATTCAGATTTTTTTTGCATTTTAAATACACATAACTTATTAAATGTTTCAGCAATTGTGTAAAATGTAAATGTTTTAAAAGTTATTTTAAAAAGTTAATCTTTTCGTTTTCATTGATCGTGGGAAAATTCTTAGTTACGGCACCAATACCCGATTCCTGATCTAGACATTTAGCATTGTGTCAGCTTAGTGCTTTTTATGAAGAGATGCTGGTGACTAGATCAGTCACTGAACGTACAAAACAGTTTGTGTTAAAAACAACAACTGTTCTGTGAGAAAATATTTAAGTATTTGTGAGGTTTAAGAGGGAGCGCAAAAGTTGTAAGAAGCTATTTAAAAGGGGAAACAGTTCACTGTTCACACCCTTTAAACATTGTTTTAATTATATAAAGCTACTTTTTGATTATTTATGCAATTTTCTAGTGATTGTGATGGAATTTTGTGCCATTTGTTTGAAATCTGATGTAAGCAAAGGTTTTAAATTTTTTTAGCGTATACACACAGATGCTTTTACTTAGTAATCCTAACACCTAACGTAAGATGCTGAAGACATTTTGAGATGTTGAGCTTTTATTGTTCCGTCTCGGTTTAAAATAACATTGAAAACCCTTTTTATAGCGACTCATCTCACACACAAAGTGAGATATTAACTCTCCTCTCAATATAGGTAGGACAAATATATTGAACACTACTACTTTTTTTTCTTATTTATAGTAGTGAAATTACAGTTAAATTACTTTCGACACTCCTTCATATGCATGAGGCTGTATTTGTGGAAAATGTGGAATATGTTTAGCAAAAACAAAAAAAAGCATATACTCTTAGACCCTTAAAATAATTTCTACAGCATTTGTGGTCTCGTTTTAAAACAGGATTCGTTAAAAAATTATTTAAATTTACCGTTTCAAATACACAGTAGCTGTTAATTATTCCCATTTTACAACAGTGTCACAGCTTCAGTGAAGATGGGGCTGTATTACATCCTCCATCTTATATCACTGTTGGAGGTCAGAATCTGTTCCTGACATCGTGTCTATGCATTTGGAAATACCCTAACTGTTATAGACAGTAGCTGTTTCACCTCAGCATTTGTAAAATATAAGCACCTCAAACTACTTCTAGAAATATCTTTGCTTGAAGATTGCCTGAAGAATAAATTAAGCTAAAGAAATTACGTACATACACATCTATGAAACACAAAGTTCACAGCTTATCAAAAAAACAAGAGCAAAGAATCTGATGGACTATTTTAAAATAAACATACTAATAAATCTTTTTTTTGTTTGTTTTTTGTTTTATACCGCAGCTACAAGTCTGACCAGAGCTCGGCTCCAGTTATGTGTCGTTTATACAGTGTGGCGACAGAAATCATGACTGCGTAGGTCACTGTACCACAGAGAAACCATAAAAACAGGAAAAAAAAACCCAAAAAAACCGTAGAATCTCTGCACGCATTTTCATGTCCAGTGTCTTCACCTCCACTCCTGCTGCGGGATACCTACTCTGCAGACTTCCAGAAGTGTCCTGGGTGCGACAGCCTGCGGTTGAGTTTGGGCAGCTTCTCCAGCATGTCGGTCAGCTGAGTGAAGGTCGGCCTGTCTCTCGGGTCAAACGCCCAGCAGGCAGAGAGGATCTCCTAACAAAACCAAAATACATTGCTTTAACAGGTTTCTTGACTATATTAAGTAAAACGGTGTAAACACAATTTGCCAACTCACTGTGACCTCCTTGCCCAGGCTGATCGCCCCCAAAACCTTCTTTATGCCCTCGCCACTCCCCACCTGCCAGATGGTGGCTTCAACAGGCTGGTTAGTGATTGGCCAGTCTCTAGCTTGAAGCTCATACCAAATTGTTCTTAAAAAGAGGAAGTCAGTGATGTAATTTATATTAATCAAAACTCCCAGAACCAGGCTGTAGGACTCCAGAGCTTCAACACAACTTACCCAAAGGCATACACGTCCGCTGCTGTTGAAAAGGGAAGGCGATCCTCATTGTTGCCTGGGCACATTTTACGCACAATCTCCGGCGCGAGGTAACAAATCCAACCGTGCGGAAGTCTGAGTTTATTCTCACGCCTGAGAAGGAAAAGAACATTTTTACAAGCATGCCATTTCTTATAGAAATTACTATCTGACAAGCACAAGAGATGGGTGCAGGATTGCCACTGCAGGCCTCAGCAAGTTTTCCAGATCACTGCAGCTCCCTTGGCAACAGCAGAGCAGTGTAAACAGAGCTTCAGCTGAGCTTGAGGTTTTGAGGTGGCGTTCCTCACCTCCCCTCCTGAACGACTCCAGAAATCCCAAACAAGCCAAAATCCGTGATCACGACTTTGTTGGTGTCGTGGAAAACATTCTTGGACTTCAGGTCTTTGTGAACGATGCCTTTGGCGTGAAGATAGCCCATTCCCTATGTTGAATAGTGAGAGATCAGATTGTGTAAAAACCTTCAAGTCATCTCCAATCCAATTAAAACACAGGACTAACCCTATGATAAAGTGTTTGAGCAGCAACAATAAAACAGAAAACATAATTGGAAAAACATTTGTATTGTTTTGCATGGCAAATTGATTGAATTTATATTGTGTCTTTCTAGTCATACTAACTGAAGAGGTACTTTTATGGTGAGTGCGAATCAGGTGCTTTTACGTTCACCCAGCTGCACTAAGTAACATGCAGTAATGCAGCACCTCCCCCCCTTCATATTCAGTTGCTGCACATTGCCAGCAACTGAATGTGCAGTTCGAAAGATGGTTTCTAAAATTGTCCTCTTACTCACAAGACAGACATATTCAGCTATTGGAAATATATCTGCCTTTAATATATATCTGGAAACTAAAGAACGACACTCTTTTTTAGGGTGCAGGTAATTTAAAAATTGTGTTATTGAGCTACAAGCAGCTGTTAAGTTGTTAACTGTGGGATGTCTGCCAAGTAAAAAAAAAAAAACATAGCCTGTGGTATTCTATGTAATAAAAACATGAAAACTTTGCTATTATTTCTATGTTATTAAGTTTGGTTTAAAAAATATATAAAAGTTATAATTAGTATTTATTTTGTTAGATTATTTTTGTATCAGGAGAAATAATTGACTTAAGAGAGCACTAAGGACAAACAAAAGGGTTTTGGCAGGAAGTGACACTGAACATGACACAAAACAAAATACCTTTACAATCTCCTGAGCGATTTGCCTCGTTTTATTGATATCCAAATTATTTTTGGTGTCCCGAACAACTGAGTACAGCGTCCTTCCTTTACAAAAACTAAAGGAGAAAAATAAGGAGAAGATTACACAACCGAAGCAACGTCCCAACTTGAGGTGCGTTTGATTTATCTGCTCTTACCTGGTGATGATGGCTAAGTGGGGTGGAGCCATGCAAGCCCCCATGAAGAGGACTACATTCTCGTGTCTGGTCTGTCTGTAGTTCATCACCTCCTTCTTAAAGAGTTTCAGATGATCCTGATTGTTTCCATCAATCTCAAGAAGTCTGATAGCGACCTCGCCGTGCCACCGACCCTTGTGCACTCGACCCCAGCGACCCTGATCGACAGAAACGCAAAAACTCAGGACATTTATCTTCTCACACTCGCGTCGATAACACTGTTTTTGTGAATCCTCACCTTTCCGATGAGCTCTCCGAGATCCAGCTGCTCAAAAGGAATGTCCCACTCCTGCAGGTACACGCTCGTCTGGCTGGGCTTGCGGGATATGGGGCCCTTCCATTGGTTTCCACGAGAGCATGGCAGATCATCCAGCTCGTCGCACTCACCGTCTGAGCCGATGTTCCCCATCATTTCCTCCCTGTCCTCCTCGTATTCCCCTCCGTGGTCACCTCTGTCGTCCTCTTCATTCTCCTCCTCCGCTTCAGGATCTTCATCCTCAATGTTCTCATCCCCTTCCTTAAATCAGGCAGCAAGAGATTGGTTTGTGCACAAAAAAGATACATATATATATATAAATAATCTAAAAGCATGTTGTGACATTACCTCTTCATCTTCATCCTCAACCAGCTCATTGTGTGTGTCATCTGCTGACTGTTCTACCTCACTGCTGCAAAAAAAAAATTATATATTTTCATCAGAGGTACAACTTAAGAATAAATATTTAAACATTTAAATTAAATCTAGTAAAGTACAACTTACACTGTGTCTTGGAGGACATCAGAGTACACATTTGTAGGACTGCAAACATCTACAGAGAATAGCAAAACACCCTTTAAATGACTCAATAGTTATCCCACCATACAGATCATGCAATTCTTCAACATCTCCAGCAGATGGTGTCAAAATGCAGCTAAGAGCCAGTAAGCACACAGAGAGAGGAGGAGGCTACACTTACAGCTAACAACTCTACAGAAATCATGCAGGAGGAAGAGAAAGCTGCAAGAATCTAATGGTTATGGAGTGGTATGATGGCGTAATAAGAACTCGGTGTGTCACTAAGGGACAGTCAACTCACCGGGGAAGATAAACTGCTGCCTATGCTGAAAATAATACGCAGCTTTTGTGAAAAATACAGAGAGGGGAAAGACAGCATAGCAGGAGAGATTCTGGGTTAGTGAAGCTTTTGGTTAGGAGACCATCATGAAAGCACAGATCAGTGTTAAAGACCCCGAAGGAGTGAGAAAGGGGTGCATGAGGTCAATAACATTATTATTACTACTATTCAAGAAGAAAAAATTAGCTTAAATGGATTTAAAAAGCAGAAATAATCACTTTAATCTTCAGGATTTGTTCGTGTTCGTCAGGAGCTTTGCGGTCAGGTTTACCTGGAAAGTTAAATCGGTTGTCTCTGTGTCCTTTGGGCGAAGGGTTAGGTGGTGGCGTGGCACTCGGAGGATTGCTCTGCTGGAAGGGAGCAGGGGAGGAAGGAGTGGATGAAGTGGTGGAGGATGGGTTGCTGCTCGAGTCCAGCTGGTTCATGACAGGAGGATGATCCTGATGAGACGCAGATTTCAAGAAAAATAAAGTTTACTCAATCAGTATATCACTGCGTATCACTTCAGATTACTAAAGGAGCTCATAAGAGCCAGATTTCATTTCCTGAATGCATTATTACAGTAGAAATTGCTAAAAAGCCGTCATTGCTCCACTTTACAGCAGGACAAATGGGCAGATGGTGGAACTGAGTGAAAAAAAAAGTTCTCTCACTTATAGAAAGAAAATAGGTCATTTATTTAACAGGAACAACTGAGAATTACACCTCTTAGTCTAGCACTTGAGTGACACTTGAATTATTAACAGAGGAATAATAAAAAATAGCCTTGAATAAGTATTGACACTGATTACATAAACACAATTTTTTATGTATTTTTGACGGATTAAAAAAAGGCTGTGCATAATTGTGAAGTGGAAGAATAGGCACAGGCTTTCAAATATTCTTTGCAAATAAATGTTTAGTGTTGTGTTTTCAGAATGCCCCCAAAAATACCTTACACAGCCACCTTCCTGCAGCAGCTTTTAAAATAAATTGGACTTTGACTGGACCATCCAAACACACAAATATACTTTCATCTAAAGCATTTTATTGTAGCTTTGTAGGCTTAAGGTTGTCGTCCTCTATCACATTCTCAACTGTTTTGCAGCTGCTATCAGGTTTTATGAGAGGGTTAACTTATATTTAGATACATTTAGGGTTGGAGTGAAGTGTTAGCGTTTCATCACACATAAAAGTTTTGAATGCAGGAAAAACAAGTTACTTTTTGGTAACATCTGAGGAAACCCCGGAGGACTTCACAGAACAGCTGCAATTATGCTGAGGCAAAATAACACAAAGGTGGACTTAATAGTATTTATTAATTAGGTTACTTGTGGAGACAATTGGATTGTATTTAGGGGTATCATATTAAAAGCTCAAAATCTTTTTACTTCCATTTCACATTTATGTGGTAGTCCTTATTGGTCTCTCTCAAAGTAAATCAAACTGAGGTTTGTGGTAATAAGAAAAAATATGAAGATGTTAGGTATTTTGTATATTAAAGCATTTCTTTACCTTTTTTGTAATGGCCTTTGGTAATGTACCAAACTGAGGAGCTTCCTGTGGTCGGTCCACAGGGTTGTTTATATCAGAAGGAACTGACTCGGTCCTCCTAATTTTGGCAACTACAGAACACATAATTATTTTCACACAGGGCCTATATCAGAAATTTGTAGGGGGGGGGATGTTAAGCATGAAGAAACATACTTGGTAGAAAAGAGATTCTGCAGGATGGAGCCTCCTTTGTGCATTTGTTATGGCACTTTAATCTGCAAGGACAGTAGGCAACACATGGGTAGATCGGTAGCAATTAGCATAGAGCACCAACAGAGCTCCTCAAGTCCAGATCAAGATTAAGTCAAGCCATCACAGCCCTCTACTACGAAGCAGGATTAATAGCTTACTAAGGTAACTTCAAGTTCAACACAAGGCTTTTTGGGGTGTCATGAAGCTGCCGTGCTTCATTAAAGCGTTTCTGAGCACAGAACTTGCACTGGAAGTCTAACCTGCTTCAGAACAAGTTTGGTTAGCCTCTTATATCAGATTATAGATGATTCAAGTGTGTTTTGTTACCTGTATTTAAATGTGCTTTGTTGGAATTAGTAACAACAATGTAGCCTGAGGGAGAGACTGATGATTCACTGTTTTCTCCTTCAGTACACATGAATGCAGGTTTTGTACTCCTCCAACTGTGTCTGCATGTTTGTATGCATACATCCAACTTAAAAAAAATGTTTCTTGAGATTAATGAAACATCACTGGATGATGAATAAATAAGACATAGAACAGGGATGATCTCATCAGTATGGAGAATATTTATGTACTACTAATAAAATGGTAAACCATATTATTCAGTTGTGCTTCAGTGCTATATGCCAAGGTTAACTTTATTTATCTGTCAATTTGAAATTGTTTTTAAAGCATTTATCTAGACTCTAGCTGCAATCCTTTTTTCCCCTATTTCTAGACTAATATTTTTTTCTTACAAACATGATCTGATAACTATTTTTTCTTTATCTGCAGTGTTTGGCCTTTAAATTATGCTCCCCAGTTTAGCAGACAGACTAGGAAGTATGAATTAGACCTCATTAACTCAGAGACCAGCGATGACATATCATTTAGAATAATCTTAATTATTCAGACAAACTTGCCCAAATCTGAATCTCTAAACTGAACCTGCTTCACAGTACAGGGCCCAGGCTAAGTGGAATATGAGTCAAAATTAACCCAAACAAACAGTGCTGATTAACTAAACACAGATAAAAAGCAAACTCATAGCTGCTGATAACAGAAATATTCCCTAGTAGGCAATTTTTTTTAACGCTTTGAACACATAAAACACAGCGCTATTACTGTGACTTAACTAGTTTATGCAGAAATCTTCTCTGCAAAATGACATTTGTTCTTTGTGCCTTTATTCATTTAATCAGCTTTTAACCAAGAAACGTTACCCTCTATGTATTGTCTTTCCACCATTTAAAAAAATTTAATACTTAAGTAATTTGAATATAACTGAACTGTATTTATTTGCCTTTCATGTTTTTCTACAGGAAATCAAATTTTATTTCAAACAGCTAAAGAAGCCTTTTAAGCAAAGTAGTCGACTTACCGACAGTGTTTGCATTTAACACCAAACATCATGTTCTTCTGACACACTTGACATGTCTGAGATAACCAGGACTTGGTTGAAAACCTACAAATGACAAAGTCAGGTCATTTCATTTCTGCACTATCAGTGCACTGAATTACTATTTGTAAGTAGGAAACAGCTAACTTTCTTCAGTGACATAAGTTTGTGAAAAAGAAAAAGGTGTACCTGTGCGTGACGGCTAGACCGATGTCCCTCCTGACTGCTTTTGGGGAGCTGCGGTGCAACGCTACATTATCTAGGCAGGCAAGAAGATGGAAGACAGGAAGATTAACAACATTCTTGAGATATGCTGTGGTGGTCCTGCTATGTCTTTATCTTCAATACATGGAAATACATTTAACATAGATTTTTGTAAACATTTTTAAAAATGCGAAAGGCCCACTTTTAATTATGCTGTGCTCCTCAATTAGCGTGGGTGTCCCTGGCAGGGTGTAAGGTGCGGTGTTGGGAGCTGGCGTCACTCCAGGGGTCCGTGCGGGCTTGACTGGATACCGAGAAGGCGAGTCCTCACATCCATTCCCATTCACTTGCATATTCAGCAATAATTTGCTCTTTTTACCACACCTGAAAGGTAAAAAGATTAAAAAAGAAGAATATCAGCAGATGTAATTTACTGGTATCAAGTAGTGCGACACCTTTGAAGGTCTGCTTGAGTTCTTTACAGCACGAGGCAGGTTATGTAAGCTGTGCAAGGAGCCACGTAGAGCACCTTAATAGAACTGGCACAATGACAATAGTGGCATCCTTAACACCCACATGGAGGTCACAAGAAGAGCACCAAGCTGTGCCAGACCCGTGATCTGGCCACATGTAATCACACGAGAGGAAAGACAGCTGGGAAAGAACAAACTAACATTTTGTATCTGAACACACATCTCTGCTCAATGCAGTAGTTCTCTTGTAGTACTGAACAATTTTTCCACCCATTCCATAAAGCAACAGGATATTGTAGATAATCTTGTGGCTTGTTTGTGTATCTACGCTCTATCACAACACAGAGCAAATGGGGGGAAAAACAGCAATTGAGTGTGCTGCCACCCCTGAGCATTGGATTTAGGAAATGCTTCCTGTTTTGACATGACTCATAATCTGTGGGAATTTGTTTGGGATTAGCTCCCTTCCAACAGTAAGAGAAAAAGGAGCAACAGGCAGGATGTGAAAGGATGCTGCACAGGGAATGTGAGGGGATCAAAGCAAAGTTCTGCCTGAGTCCTAAAACAGACCAATTCATCATTTGAGAGAGACAATAAGGAAATATGTCACACTGGTGATATTTTACCAAATTCTACTCTAACCAAAGAGCTGACATAAGAATTATCAACAACAAACTCATCAGAAATGGCAAAATGACATGCATCATTCCTAAAATTAGAACTACTTCTAAATATTATTTATTAATATTTAAACTTCAGTTCATTGCTTAAAAATAAACTGTAGCATTTGTGTTGAGAGAGAATTATTATCATTTATCCGTAAAGAATCCCAAAAAAATTCAAAAGATTCTATAAAATATATAGAGAATTGATTTGAATTTAACATGAACTAAACTGGAGATTCTCAAATATAACTGGGAGATTTGTTTAAAAATATATATAGCGATGCATCCATTTATCTCACTTTTAAACACTTCAGATGAAGTTGATGTACAGGAAAAAAAATAGGCTATGCAGGTATTGGACTTATCAATCACCAATTAGAGACGATCGACAATTGGTTGACTCCAAATTGATTGGTGGACATCCAATAACATTTTTTATCTTTTAATTATATCAGATCTTCAGTTAATGTCCTCATACCCAAACAGACAAATTTATTTACAATTTAAAATGTTAAAATGGTTAGGTGATTTCAATGAAAGCTAAATTCAAGATTTAAATTCATTGATAGGATAATAGTTTGGCTTCCTCCTTTACAATTGTTTCCCACAGCATGACAGCCATCTCATGTCCAGCTCCTGTGAATGCTAACAATTACATGTCATAAACGGTGAAATTTCACCATCACCTAATAGATTTTAACATGGACGGTGAGTTCAGAACGGCACCTACTTGTTGTTGGGGGGATCCTCGATGCGGTTGCCCAGCTGGGATTCGTGGCTTTTGCTGCGTGTCAGAGTGATGTTGGGGAGCAAATGCAGAACCTTGCGGGACGGAGGCGGCGGAGTGCAAGGGGGCTTCAGTTTTTGCCGCCTATTTGAGGGTGGGGTTACAGGCGGGGTGGAGGTGTGCCCGTGGAGGCGGGTTGTGCGTGGCCGAGGCATGGGGAACAGATCTGTGAGGGGACTGTCGCCATGGGCGTATGATCCCAGCCCATCTGGTGTGGGTGCTGCTGAAACAGAACCAGAACGGGGATGATGGAAGGTAGCAGAGGGGGTGGATGGCGTGGACTGGATGGTGGAGGGGCGGGCTAGAGGCGATGGACTGTGGGGGCGGAGGGGAGTTCCCAGGAAAGACAGCTGGTCTGCCGTTAGTAGAGAGCCACTGTCCCTCCTGGTGGGCTCAGGCAGCCAGGAAACACTATCCTCTTTCATTTCGCCTCCTGTAAAACAAACAACAACAACAACAATTAGAAGAAAGCCCAAAGCTTATATACAGATTGTTTAATCAGGGGGCAACATTAGTGATAAAACATACCTGATTCAGTGGCACTCTTTAGACAGGAGAGGGCAGCACCAAGTCTAGCACATTCTTCTGAACTGGACCCCAGTCTTCTCATTGCATCTCTCACTTGGGCTCCAGTCATCTGCAGTAATGTGTCCAAGGACAACTTTGTCTCTACCGCCTGCAGAAAAGGGATGAAAACAAACAGACGGCTGGGAGTCAGTGATGGTACAGAGTGAGGGTGACAGCAAATTATTAGACGCAAAACTGGGAAGACGGATTCATAGGACGGTGGAAAACTCCTTGGCCTGAAAAATAAACAATATTACAAAACTAAGCTTGTAATTTAAACAGATTCTTACAGTTCCTATATTTTATAAAACCCCTGCTGATTTGCACACAATTCTGTCCATTCTTAATTTTTAGATTGTTAAGTGGTATTGGAAATATTCAGACATTCTAAATAAGTGGATACGAATTGGACCCGTTTTGTCTTTATCATGACATTTTTCATAAACTTGCATTAAATAGATTACTTTATGAAATAAAGAAACAAGCGGCACACATAGATAAGATTAAAGTAGCATCATATATCACCAAATGCCTGGAAATAAGAACAAATAAAGTCAAAGTCATGAGTCCAGTATGTGGGGAATTTTCTAAATTGTAGCCAGAACTGGACTTGCACACAGGGAAATGTGCAATACTTTACAGATACACTGGTAGTGTTGCAGTGTTAAACTGTTAGTGTCTATTTGCTAGATTTGTGAGATTCAGCAACTTCGTAGTGGCCCTTCAAGTGCAAATGAGTTAAGATTTTCTCTTAGTGTCAGAATTAGGCTCAGGTTGAGTCAATAAAATGGGTCATATTAAGAGTCACCACAAAGATCAACAACCAAATAAAAACGGCCTGCGTGCATATGTTGATTTAAATATTAAGATTTACTCAAATATACAAAGATTAAAATATGATCTCTAGAAAAAAAATAGCAAGTGAAGATTTGAATCTAACAGAAAGTGAAGGGTTATAGGATTATGTGCTTGCATGCATCAAAGAACACGTCCCTAACCTTTATCTGGTTTCATTAAACTCAAAACAAAGTGCATCAAAGTACATGCTCTTTGATGGCGTGTATACAGATAGATAAAAGGTTCAAGTTTGATGAAATTAGTGAAAAGAAGAAAAAAAAAACTGTAATCACCAGTTATCAATCAGACTTGTTCAAGGGAAAATTACTCATATTTTGGTGGTTCTAAGTGATTGCAAAAGCAAAACACCACCATTAAATTATTAAAGCATGACAACAGCCTATTTTTTTTACCATTACAGCAAAGAATTATTACAAGAAACTGTAGAATGACAATTTCAATGCAACATTGAATATGTACCGCTTCTTTTATGTGGGCAAAAATAGCAACCCAAACAACACTTAGGACCTTGTCCAGCATGTTTAGGATGTTATTTTTTTTTTCTTTACATGGGAAGTGCGTAAACGCTTATCAGTCAGGTTAAACCCTTTGCTCTGAGAGGGCAAACACTGATCACAAAACTAGGGCAACCTCCCACACTCGTGTGTACTTTGTAAGCAAAATGAAGAGCACACAGGCGGATGTGCAAAAAAAAAAAAAAAAAAAAAAAAAAAACACTAGCAAGGATGAGAGATGGGAGAATTAAAAGTGGCCATGAGCCTGCTCTCCTTGTAGCTCTTCAAATACATAACAAAATTATATAATGTAGCTACAAAAATCAATCTTCCCACTTTAAATTTAATTACTGTTCAGAAGAAGTGTAGAGAAACATGGGCCCTTTTACACTACAGCGTACAACTCAAATTGATAAGCGGCTACAGAAATGGGGAAGCATTTGTAATCTTCATTTAGAAGGCCATCCTGGGTTAATAAATGTTACTAATTCACAGAGAAACCATTTAGGAAGGCAGGCGCCAGGAGCCACTCAGGCCTGTCATGGACTCACTTCCTGTAAGCTGAAGCGTGGGAGCAGAGATGCTGGATTCCATAAATAAAGTAAAAACCATCAGAGGATTTTTGGACTCCCCATTACATAATGCAGCCCTCATCGTACAAGCCAAGGAGATGCACTGTACAAATCTCAGTCTGATAATGTGCAACGCTTTAAGTGGGTCAGCATCATGCAATGACAGCATTATGTGACATCAACAAGCACCTTTTATCCCGGTAGAAAACTGCAGCGCCTTGCAAAAGTATTTGTGTATACCTGAACTTTACGCTTTTTTTTTTTTTTTTACAATCACAAACTCCTATTTTGTATCTGTGACAATCATTCTTGCCATACTGCACAAAACACTTCACAGGTCTCTTGACTCATTTAGCAACCTTAGACGTTCATGTTTAGACTAGTTATTAAGTAAAAAAAAATAAAAAAAAGCCATGCCTGCTTGATCTGATCAGGAGGATAGTTGTTAATGTCTTCAGTTAAGAAAACGAATTGAAATCAAGTTTCAAATAAATCGGATAGATTTCAATGCCTGCACAAATATCAAAAACTCCACTCCACTCGGCTAAAAAGAAAACTGGGACAAGTCCCAGAAAACTTCCATCAAAACAAGAGGCTTGAACAAATATTAACTTTTGGGACATTCCTTATACACTTGTAGAAGAAGCATTTGTTAGTCCAGCAACCGTGGAATCAACTTCAGAACGACAGCCTGCTGGACACTAGCTTATTGTGCAATCAAGATGAAAATATCAAACATTTTACAGGACTCTGACAATGGCTTTCCTTGTATTAGTCTGAAGCCATATTTTTAAAGTGCTATTAAATTTAAATTGGCATTTTTGGGTTGACGTGCAGAGCAGACAATAAGGTCCACTTTACTATCCTACAGCACTAATCAGGCATTCCTCATGCACACGAGAACAGGGTAAAGAGTACACATACTGGACACACATCAGTGTGACACACACAGAGCAGACTGCTTTACACCAGCCAGAATAGATTGGTAATAGTAAAGAACGGCTTGGTGTACCTGGATGAGCTCTGGTCGCAGGTTGACGGTGCGCAGCCAGTCTCGTAAGCGTGGGTAGCTGTCCAGGGCCTCAGGCCTCTCTGTGTCTGGGACCTTCCTTTTACACTGCAGCTGTTTACAGATGTATTTCATCAGCTTTACCTGCAGGGAGCAACAGAGGATATGACAGAGAGGGGAGGGGCAGGTCAGAAGGAAATACTCACTTTTTCCCTTTGCTCTGAAGGGTCATCTGCCCTTTAAGTAAAATTTTTGTCAAGACGGCATAAAACTGAGGAGTCACTGATGACGTGTGAAATGACACATGCAAATCTGACCAATATTTTCCATCAACACATGCTCCATCAATTTCAATAAAGCCACACAAAGGAAGCACTCAAAGTTATAAGTTTCCATTCCCACTCATATACAACCTTACAAATTATATTTTAAAAAAGTTACACAGTATACAGGTTGATTGTTTAATGATTGCATCTGTGATGCTGGCAGGGAAGAGAATTTGTGGCAAAGAAATTGATCCATCACATCCAAGTTCTCGCAGATGGAAGAACAGTCAATTTAATGTTAGCAACAAGATTACAGTATGAAATAATCTTCAATAACTATAAGACTGCACCATTTGTCACAATCATGCATTTATATAGTTCAGTCACTCCTTGAATAGAAATGAAGGTTTTCAAGAGGTTCTCTCTCTAACCATATTCCCATAATCTTTGGCCAGCTTTTCAGTCCTTTAAATAGAAAACTCCCCACAGCATGATTCTGCAACCATCGTGAGTTATCTGAATGCTGTGTTAGTTTTCTTCTGCATATATAAACCAAAAACGTAAACTATATAACCTATGGGGCATATGGTAAACTGTGGAAGCAATTTATAATTACTTTTTTGAACAATAGCTTTCTTCTTGCCACTCTAATAAATATTCATTTTAAAAAAGGCACCGAGGCCTTTACAGGATGCTTGTATTTGTACAAATATTTTGAAATCAATCATTTTTCTCCCACTTTACAATAATTTGCTGCTGCTATTGCTAAAACACAATCCAATTTGTAGTTGTAACACGAAAAAACCCAAAAGCACAAAAGGCGTATCAATATTTTTGCAAAATCTGCTAATCTGCATATCTGCTAATCACCATGTTCTTCACTCAAATCTACTTTTAATCTGTGCTGAAGTTTCAGGTGACAATAGACATAAGAACGTCGCTGTGTTCAAACGCGTCTATAAATCATTCTGTTGGAGTCTTATTCTCGCCTTTAAAAAGAAAAAATAAAACCTGCGGTCCTTTAATGCTTTCATGTCAAGTGCAGCGGTCCGTTCTGCGAGTATTACAATGAACACCGCGGTGTTGGTTTGCAGCAGCCTGCATTGTGCAGCTCACCATGACTGTATAGTGTATCCTTATCTCACTGTCTATCTGAAAAGAGTCCATTACAGCAGGCAGCACCTTCAGATGAGCTGAGCAGCACCGGCTAGCTTGCATCTCGGCGCGTACCTTTTGAACGTCGGGGGGGAACAACAATGGTGAGCGATATGAGTCTTTCTCCGCACATTCAAACACACCGGTGACAAATCCACTTATCAGTCAAACAGAAAACCAGCACAGCCTTGCATGGCTCAGAAAAATGTGGCCTTGGGTGGTGAAAAAAGGCTGCGAATAAAAGCTTCTCAACAGGAGTATGAAAAGGCTACAGAGAGGAGGAAGATGGAGAGGATGTAATTGCTCTACGTGTTGACTCTCACCCTGATCTTCAGCTCTGCACTCATTGATCAATTATCAGCTGCACATAGTACATTTGAAAGTAATTACAGGAAATACTAAAAAGCCTTACTCAAACAGCTTGCAAGGGCAATGCCATGAAAGCTCATTGGTCAAGATGAAAATAAATAAATACAAACTTTAATGCACAATTGTCTGTGCGATGTTAAGTTCTCAGGTTAAGAGAACTTCATTATCTGAGGTTAAGATTATAAATCTTAACCTTCATAATTCACATTCAAAAATATTACCTGTGATCTAATTGCACATTTCAGATTGCTGTAGTGTTTCTCATATCTGTCCCAGTGTGATCAAACAACAGGAGGCGTTTACTCAGTGTGGCTAATGAGCTCCTTCTTTACCTCCCTATACACTAGTGCAGCACTGTGACGTCAGGTTACCTAGCAACCCCTCTTCTGAGTCGTCAGCAACATTTCAGTGGGATTTTCCCATACATGTGAAACACAGCTTAAAAGAGCACTTCTCGGTAAATAATGCGGCCATAGGAAACGGCGGCAGAGGTCACAGAGTGCAGCGAGGAGGCTTGAATGCCGTCTCTCACTCTGCCTGATAGGGGCCTAAAAAACAAAGAGATAAATGAGGATTACACAAGCACCAGTCCCCAGATCCTGCACTGATATGGGCAATGAGCATAGCTGTGTTGGAAGCGCAGTCGGGCACACCAGCAAACCAGCACATAATCACAGCCCCCCCTTTGCATTTTATTTTTGGTGCAGAGCGGAGAAAACAGCACTTGACGTCTGGCCTGGAGGTGGGAGGTGGGGGAGAAGAGATGGCGTCAGAGCCCACCTGTCAGCCGAGCCAAACACCACCATGGAAACGGCCTAATGCTGTGCAGAAGATGAGTGACAGCCACCAGAGAGGAGAGCAGGGGAGGGGACACCGGGGGAGGAGTCCCATCAGCGGTCCGGCCTGACACAGCAGACTTGGGGAGCTGATCCCACCGCCTTGGTTGTTTTCTCAAGCCTCTTGCTGACACAGACACTTTGGTGCACCTGCCAAGGATAGCATGGCCTATCTGAGAACTGAGCAGCCATGCTCAACCCCACAAAATGATATTTACATAGGAAGGTCAGCTTATTTTCTCCCCACTCTAAAACACACACACCCCACCCCCACACACGCACACACACACGCATACTAAGCATGAGATCTTCAATGTATGATAACAGAGTCATGGTCACGGTATTAACAGCAAGCTTAAAACAAGAATGCTTTATCTACAACAACAAAAAGTGACAATTATTCCTACTGTGGTAAGACAACAGTAGGATTGTGATAACACAATCGTAAGAATGTTATTTATTAAAATTATTTCCTAACTTTTTTCTGATACATAAACAGTTCTGATTTTTACACAGGAAAGACTTGCACATTCTCCCCAGGAACCACTAAATTTGGTTGCATACTCAATGTTGCAAAAGCAAAACCGAAATTTGTTATGACCAGAAGGTTTCCTACTTCACGACAAACTGAAATGCAGAACTCCTAGGACAGCTTAACTATCGGATAATAGTTAGACAGGACACAAAAAAAAGTTCTACTTGGAGGATGTTTAAATGAGGGAAAAGCCAGCTAAGCAAAAGTGTGAAGCAACTAGTGGGGGAAGGGCATCACTACTAGTGCAGTCACAAACTGCAGTCACTCTGGGACTTTCGGAGGGATTTCACATGCAAGTATAGACTGATCACCAATCTCCCAAAATTAAGGAAATCAGGGCCGATTTATCAGTGCACCCTCGATAGTAACCTTAAAATTTTGGTATACCTATGTATCAGTGTCACACCACGTAAAAGGCACAATATAAGGATCCATTAAAGAAAGCTCTAAATATCTTAAGACTTTTCATAAATTAGCCATATGGGGAAATCAGATTATTACAATACTTTGTCGTACTTCATTCTTCAAATATTTTCTTGCTTTTGGTTGTAACTGGTTAGATTTTAACCCTAAGGTCAATATTTAAAAACAAAATCATGGAGGTATGTTATGGTAAATTTTGCCAACACAAAAAAGAGGATCTTTAAAAACCCCCGAAAAAACAACCACAACAGCAAATGCAGTTATGGTGAGGTCATGTCATCAGAAGGCCAAGGTCTGTTGGGGATCATTTGCTGACAGCCAAAGACAATAGCTGACTGCTCCTCCTCCCTTCTTTATGATAGTAGAACAAGCTGATGTTGGATTGGGAAGGGTGGTCAGGATGCTTCAAACTGACTGTGTAGATAAATTCATGTCCAGACTTGGACAATTACAGAATACAAATGAGGTCATTCCAAATCAACTTCATGATGACGCATCTCCGGCCTTCCCTCCCCCCTTCACTTTTAGACACCGTTATGCAGATCATCATTTCTTTAGGCTTAGCACACCCTTCAGCCACCATGTGTTTATGGTGATCTTTTTTTTTTTCTTTAGATAAAATTATGAAGACATTAGTGGTGGCCTAAAACCTACATATGCGCTTTCAACTGATTTGTAGCTAGATCAAGCAGATCCTTGCTTGCCCACAATGAGCAAATCAGGCCTCAAAATTACAGGATGCAATGCAACTCATCCTGAGTCAGGTCAGGAATAGATCATGGCATCCCCACATGGCCAAACGATTCTGCTTTTCACATGATGCATCCTATTCTTATTGGCTACACCTCCCTTACAGTAAAAGAGAAGGGAAAAAACCCTAAAGGAAACAGAGTCAGGGTTAGTGCTGATAGTCACCAGAGCTGTTTCCTCTACACCCTGGTGTCTACCTCTGTCTACGTCTACGGCTCTGACAGACACAGCGACACAAGCAGCGGCTGTCATGTCACAGGAGGCGGCCCAGCCGATTGGCTTTGATTCTCCCCTCCCCTTTCCTGCCTGCTCTCTCCTATCGCAGAGCCTCTTTGCGCGTCATTTGATTTTCTTATTTAACAACCAACCCTGAAAATGCGTAGGAAGACAGATGTCTAAATATAGACACAGCCACAACAGCTCGCACGACGAGCACACAGCAAACTCTCCCCCCCAACAGCATGAGGAGACAAAACAGAGTGACGCGTTTGCTGTTAGCTGATCATTACAGAAAAAAAAGAAGAAAAAGACAAGCTCCTGAAGGATACCTCACAACATTTATTTAGGGATATGTAAAAATACCACAGCTATTTCTGTGCATTTGATCATGTAGTTTGAAAACATGCAAGTTGCTGAGGCAGTGCTAAAGGACATGATGAAACTACAGTCAGGAGTATAAAGAGCTGCAGTTAAGAGCAACACAGAGGCAGCATGAGAGGCAGACAGAGACCGAGCTGAGTGGGATTAATATGTGAAAAGTGAAGTACCAGTTAGCACTCCATTTGAGAGGGGCCAGTATCATTATCCTCTCACAGGCAAAGACAGAAAAAACACATACGGTTCAAGAGGAACAATAAAGCTCGCTCCAATGAGAGAATAAAGCCAGTTCAAGCTGCCCTTGATTGCACTCCGGTGCAATATTGGAACGATAATCCTGAGCACCACAGAGTGAGGCAACTTCTGACCTTAGACACATCGAGCAAATTCTGTGTCTGAATTAGAAGCTTGGTAGTAATTACATCTGCCCTGCTACAATCATGACTGACTGATTAACTGGGATATAAAAACAATGTCTATATATATATATATAAATGCAACCCTTTTAACATCTGCAAAGAAGGGCAGTTGCTAGAAGTCTCAAGAGTGAAGCAGAAAAGAACGTCCTTGTTCCCAAGATCTGCAGCAAACATAAAATCTACATCTACATGCACAGAAATTCATCCTAAAACGTATCGTTAATTGTCGTATCTCCCGGCCTAGGGCAAATAAGGAATGTGGTAAAACAATTCTCAAGGAAGGCTAAATCAAGAACTGAAAGTAAAGTCTGTTGACAAGTTGCAAAACAGTATGCCAGCAAAGACAAAGGAAGTAAGGCAGTTGATTTTCAAAGGAACCTAAGCCCCCCAATCAACAGAAAAAAAGAAATTGTTGCCAAACTTCTTAAATATCTTGATGATGATCCCAGGTCATCATCAAGGTATAACTTTGTTGGAAATAGGTATTTACCACTTAATCAAATAATCTTTTCTCTTGTTTTGTTCCTAAAGTTTAAAGTCATTACAACTTGATGCAACAGAAAGTGCCTGGTGAGCATAGTGAAACACAATGCTACCCACACTGTGCATCGCCATTTACCATATAATTGTACAAATTACAATATAATTTGCACAATTATTATGAAAATACATTTGCTTAGTGGAAACACGTCAATTTAAAAAAAGAAAAAAAATGTATATTTTTTTTAGAAAAAGTTTTGCACTGAGATGAGGAGGATTTTCAGGTGTATTGAAGTTAGTGTATTTTGCAAAACTGCAGTGGAACAACTTCTTTCGCATCACAAGAGTCACATGATCAACAGCTGGATGTTACTACTGGCATAAAAGACGAAGAGGACGAACGGATGTTGTAGTAGGAGGATGATTGTGTGGCAAGTTTATTATTGACTTTTTGCTGAACAAACTTATTCACATGTGAATTTAATTGCATTTTTTATTTAATGCAAGTACCACAAGTGCAAAATTCTGTTATTTCAACTTTAGAGGAATATCGATATTGCGCACATTTATAATGGAAATGCAACTTAGGACACTTCTCCTTCCTTCAAAAATTGAGGAATATTTATGATGTGGAAACCAAAGAATGGTCACACTGTAAGGCAATGCTGTTTTAGAGCTGCAATATATAACTTTTATTTAAAAAAAAAAATTGTATTTACATATTTGTTCCATGTCCTAACAGTATAATATGACAGATAATCTGTGAAAAAAAAAGTCAAGCTCTTCTGCCTTCCCTTGTGCTCTTATAGCAATCCGCAGAAATACACCAGTCGGTCAGAAACAACCAATTAGAGCCCGGGAGAAAGTCTTAGCTTTCCGTCTGGCTAAGACCTTACAAACACGTGAGTAAATGGCTAGCTATTTACTCTAACTTTAGAGCTATTTACGCTAACTTTCTTCTAGGTTACATCTAGCTCGCCACAACGGAGCCTGTCATGAATGCTCAGGCTACCAATGATGGCGGATAAACAGTTTTCCTGGAATGGCAAGTTGTTCCTCCGTCATTAGTACATTGAGAAGGGCATGTCAAGCATGACTAACAGTGCCAAGACAAAAAAATATGTAAAAAAAAAAAAAACATACATATGTACACATTTGTACACAATGGGTAACTTTTATACCCATTGAGTATAAAAGTTACACGTTATAGCTTCTAATTAGTTGACAAGCTGCTATCTTTAGGCTGGCTACTTGCACAGTTAGCCCAGCTAACTAATCAGCTAATATCGGCTTGTTCTACTTGTGTTATTCTACGAAGAACAGAACAGCAAAAGGAATATTTTTCTGTCAATAAGCAGTTGCTAAATGTAGCATGTGGTCAATTTTTGCTTAACCCATGTATAAAATCTTTTATTATGGTAAATGTTACAGATAGTACTAACAATACTTAAGTACAAGAAAGATATACTTATTTTATTTTTAACAATAGGAATTAGATCATCTCATATTTTTTTATTTTAAAATGTTATGTAAATACCCTGAAAGAGTCAAACTGTGGGATTTTTACTGACAGCTATGTTAAAGATAATTTTTTGCAAATGAACAAGATTTTGGTGCAATGAGAACAGCTTCTCAGCAAGAACAACAAGAGTACATTTCACAAATTTCAGCAAGTTTTTAAAACCCTTTTTCTGATGCTCCCTCTTTAGTTTTATGTAGTTATTAACTTATACAAACAGTTGCTACCTTCCTTGTTATTGTGCAGAAAAGATTGAGTCAAATAAGATGATATTTTATCACCACTGTAATTCCACCAAGTAAAACTGTTTATACAGTGTGATGTGGTTAAAAACTGGAGAAAAAAAATATGCAAGATAAAAGACTTCTAACATATGCTGGGAATGTACAATCTGACATATTTTGGCTTACTTGTCTGGGTGAAGATACCACAAGAAGAAAGACAAGAATAAAAATCCACAAATGGAAAGTACATAAACTGCAATCCAGACTATGATTAAACATACTGCTACAATGTGCAGTCTGCTTGCAGTTGCATTTTGTCTTTATTCTGGACTTTGCAAGAGTCGCAACCTTCATCTAACAGCTTGTCTCCAAAGGGACTGTACTCTAGAGGTAATCTATGGGAAGATACTTTAGTCAAGTGGAAATAATTTAGTTGAAATCAAAGAAAACACCAATAAATTATACAATTAGCCACCCAGTGCATGTCTACACTGGGCATTTCAGGTGCAGCCGCTTTAAGTCAATGAGAACGTTGATCTGATGTCAAAAACAGGAGTGTGAAGATTTTAAAACAAAGGCCTTGAGATACACTAAGCCTTCGTGAAAAAGATACAATTCTGTACTTTGCAAGACCACAAGTCAACAAAATCAAACTCAAAATAACCACGTCCACTGCTTGCACAAGTTAATTTCAACGATAGTCTTTTACAACACCTCATAAGCATACGAGGAACAAAACCCTCCCCAAAAAATACAACCTCAGAACAGTTTTTAAGAGTCTTCAAGAAGCACACGAGAACGGCACTGCGTGTCCATTGTCATGCAGAACAATGCTGGTGAGGAAAATGTATCTACGAGACAAACATACCTCAGGAAGTACTCTGCCAGATCACGTCCTGTTCCACTGACAAGGCACAAATGACAACGGATAAAGACGAGTGGAAGAATGTAGACTTGAACGGGCCGAGACTTCATAATTCCATTAACCAGTTCAGGCTTGCTTTGGCTAACCGAACAACTTTGCTTCAGGAAGCAGAAATGTAGCCAGCCACTCAGCTTCTTCTGCTCCGCTTCTTCACAAAACCAGTGGGAGTGGATGTGGGGTAGGTTAAAAAAACAGCTAGAAACACAAGCAAGCTGAGGTTGTCGGGCTTCTCTTGTATTTTATCACTTAGCTTGCTTTTCTGTTAAAACTTGTTCCCACAGGGCGCCTTTCAAATTCACACTTAAAAGTCTGCCAAGCACTTAAGGACCAACAAATTTGTTTACTTTCATATTCTCAAAAGATATACTCATATTGTTTTAGCACCGTACATATTTTTCTGTGTTAATCTGCCTCTTCTACTAAAAACAAACTGAAAAGAATAAAAAGTCTGATAAAATTAACCCCTGTAAATAATCATCGGACTCAAAGACTTTTTTAAGCACAATTGTTTAGCATATTAAAAAAGTTTTTTAAAAGGTGTGATTGAAACTAAATGTCCTGTTGGGGACAAATGTACACTTTCAGTTATACAAAAATAAAACAAGCATGGATAATTAATAGCCTCTAGCCAATCAAGACTAATCATTCGTTTTAGCCAAGGTATATAGCTTGAATAAACCATGAACAAAGAAAAGCCATTTCCATCTATCAGGTCTAAATTTGGCTCATATGAAGCTTTTATCTACACTTTATATTCATACTGTGTGCATCAGACTTGTGAATCTTGTTTTTTTTTCTGTCTCTATGAAATTCAACTCAGGTCATTTGTAAACCCCAAAAATCTGAGGTTCAATCGAAGATACAAGAAAGTCTGGTTACATAGTTCAACACTGCACCTCGTCTATGTCTGGTAACATCATTTCAAGCTGGTGCTTGGCCTAGGATCTAGCTATAAGCCTAAATCACAAATCTGAGTAGCGTGTCCAATTTTTAAAACTTAAAACTGCTGGAGCACAATGTCTTATTCTTGGCTGACCAAATAGCATAATTCCCATCCATCCACTGTATATTATACCTGTTTATTCTTGCAGGGTCACTGTGTGGCTAGTGCCCATCTCCAGCAGTCTTTGGGCAAGAGATCAACTCTCTTGCAACATTTTTCTCCAAGAACACAATGAAACACAGTAGGTTAGTCTTAGATATGATAGGTAGAAGTATCCAATGAAGCAGTAGTAACACAAAACTACTTATTAGGTAGTTTTAAAAAATATATAAATTGTCTTTTAAATAAAATAATTTAAAAAAGGGTCGGGTAGGTTTTGTGGAACTGTATACATTTCATTTAGTGGGAGCTCCTACTGGGTTGTAAACTTTGCTGACCCCTGCCTGTACATCTGCCCAACAAAAGACAAAGCTAACGGACTGGGACATAAAATGTGTTGCGTTCAGCTCACCATATATAGGCTGTCCTGCAAACCAAATGCCTTGGGGACAAAAACACAGTCAAATCTTCCCAACAAGGCAACTGAATCAGCATCTAGATGCAAATGAACTTCAGCCCTCCCTTAAACACATTTTCTCTTAGCACACAGGACAAGTCATGAGAGGTTAGGATTGCTCTCTTGTTATTTGTTTTGACAGGCCGGTTGCACAGGCACACAAAATCCAGCTCTGAGCTGCATACAGATAAAAGCTGTATCAGATTATTGAATGTGTGCCATTAGGCCAAGCTGGATGGATGCAGCTGCACGGCACGGTGCTGCGAACTATCTCAAATAAAAAACAGAAGGTCATAGCCGGAGCTACAGCCATTCGGGTCGAAGTCGTTTGAGAACATTCCAGATATAATTAGGCCAATTTAATAGTGATTATCAAGTCGTCGCCACCTCCGGCCATAAAACCTATAGTAACACGGTGTGAGCGATAAGAAAAAACGTGCTCAGCTCGCTGACATAGTGTCGCTTGCAGCCCGTAGTCAGTCGGACATAGCGTCGTTGCATCATGACTCCGCAGTTTAAACCAGACAGCTTGTTACAGCAGCGACACATCTCTTTACCTCTAAAGTGCGTATTTCTTGCTGCGTGAGGTCGTTGGACGCGGCGCATTTGGTCCGTAGCCCCTGTAAACTGGAGATGGAGATATCAATCATATTCTGGATGAGCTCGCACTGATGGAGCGCGGCCATCGCTGCGCCACCGCCGCTGTGCCTCTCCGGCTGCTGCTCATCACTCTCGACCATCTTCCCACCGTTAGCAGACACGCTATCCATTCCTCAGCATTGGGGCACGGCTGGAGAGGGAAGGGCTGGAGTCAAACCGCTGAGCTCGAATAAAACATAAAGCGGCAGTCCAGCGACGCAGCGACCTATTGTGGAAGTTAGCTGACAGCAATTGTCCCCGGCTGCCAATGCTGGAATATCAAAAAAAAAAAAAAGAAAGGAAACTTAAAAAAATGTTTCCCAAAAACTATGTTCTCGTTAGGCGGTCTTAATTCCGCAAACATTCGGCTCGTGTGTCCAGGCTATGTGGGCTTCCGACGAGAGGGCTTCATCAGCTTCCACGGACAGCTCTGGCAGAGGCTTCACCGACTGTCAGCTGTTGGGAACATCACGGTGCGCGGTGCAATCTGGGAAATAAAGTCACGCTGGTTATAAAAACTGTTCTCGGCTCTACACTTCGCAACGCTCTCCCACAACCTGTTCCAAAGATGAAAAGTCAACACATACACAGGGAGGGGGGTGGGAACGTTACAGGAAATGACATGCTACTGTTTAAATCATCAAGCGAAAACATTCCAGCGGCAAAGGAATGAAAACATCTGTGACTGAAGGTGCGATAACATCAAAAATGGCTGGTTTCCTTTTAGGTGCTTCCAGTAATTTACATGGAAAAGCTTGATAGATTGGCGGCTCTTGCATGCAGGACGAAATAGGCCTTGCACCTTTTATACCAACATAGACTTATATTGCCCCACAATGTCCCTTCTGCAAAAAAAATAGCATGGACTTTTTTAGTATTTAAGTTGTTGGAAATATGAACAGCTAAAACATAAATAGTTAAGATGCAAGTTTAGTTGGACAAAAAGGGCTTTAAAAAAACAGCCACTCCTACTTTCTGTAATATAAAACTGTATGGATTGGAGACACAATTACAGGCACTTTATGCATTTCACAAATCCATCCAGCCACTTATCCTTGCAGGGTTATGGTACATATCTCGTGTGGTCATTGCAGGCCACCAGTCCATGACATGGCAAAACAGACACACAAAACAAACAACTATGCACACACACATACTCACTCACAAATAATAAAAATGCTCTTCCAGCAACAGTAAATCCCACTGGTTTATTTGACTTGAAAGTAAGTTATGTCATTCAAATTCAAATATCAATATACTATTAGAAAGTAGCTTTGAATAATAAACATTGTTGTTTTTGTTGAGATAATCATGAAAAATAACACTGCTCTCTATGTGATCAACCTTAGGCTTTAACTTATAACGTTGTAGGATGTAGCATAAGCATCTTCCATGCATCGATTTCATGTTTCCAAGAAGCACAATTCTTTTCCACAGAAAAAGGGTAAAAGGAACAGGACAGGAACAAAAGAGGCAAAGACAGCAGGCTAGAAACTCTATAGTAGCACTGGACTGCGAGACTAATTACCACCTTTCACCTCAGTGCACATCACTCTATACTGAGCCAAACTGATGCCAAAAGCCTCAGTCTGGGCTATGAGTTTGATTATATGATTAGTAGACTTTCAGTTATGCAGAGTAAACCAGTGTAGTAAAGTTAATTTTTTTAATTTATTGTTACTGTGGGGATTTGCATTCTTTTTACGGTCAGTTCTCTTGGCAGTGTTATGTTTCCTCCCAAATTTAGCTGACGTATAATAAAGGTCAGTTTTCTACCAGTCAAACAGCTACAGATAAATTGACTGTAACCCAGTTCATACCACAACCTGACCTCCCCTGTGCTTAAAAGTTAAAGAAACTGCTTTAATTTGTTAAACTTTTAAACAAATTAACCAACCAAACGATCGAAATTAGGCTTTTGACATCATCTCCAAAACTTTGGGCAGCTTTTCTGTTCACACCAGCTCCCATGTTTGATGATAGCTTCAAAGAGATCGATTTTTGTTATAAGTTTTTATGAAAATTTAAATATTCTCAATTATCTATATTGACTTCTACATATTTTGGAACTGGAACAGATCGGGTTTTTTTTGTACACATTTTGATCGAAACACGTCATCATTTCACATCATATCATACTCTGCATGTACTATCTGTTGTGGTGGGATGACTCCACAGCTCTCCTCAACCACTAACCAGCAGTACAAGCGTTGGAATGAGGGTGTGATGTTCTTTCCTTTAGTATACCCTCATTATACAATGGAACGTGACTCACTTCTGATGGAGCCTTCCTCTCCATCTGTCAATCCGTCTCCCCATTTGATTGCAGGAAGACAGAATGTAATTTTCTCAAATACATGCACCTCCATATAATGTAGAAAAGTGCAGAAGTGAAAAAGGAAATAAAACCCAGAAGAGGTTACTTTTGGTACACCACCCAAGTCAACCCCCTGACCATCTGAAACTATTGGAGTAAATAGAATTGTATTTAGCAATAAAAGCAGACACGAGGTTCGGTAACCTCTGTTACTGATTACAGTAACAGAGGTTACTGTGTTCAGTAACCTTTGCATCAAATTAAATAAATTAGCAATAATAGAATAAAACAGGCAAGAAAGATACAGTCTCCGTGTTTAACTCTCTTTGCATGGTGCACCACTTGGTCAGCTTGATCCTGCTACATTAACAGCACAGATTTCATGGTGACACGCCAACAGAATGTGAAGGCAGTTTCGGCGTCTGTCAACCTTCAAAAGCAAATAACTGTGTGGCGATAAAGGGATCAAAGCAAAGGAAAGCTTTGAAGGGATTTGGTCAAATATCTTTAACCTAAAGAGATCAAACCAAGTCAGATCAATAACGAGACACATGGAAATACTGCAAAAATGTTTTTGAGCATGTTAAATTTAAAATATGACAGTGAATTATGGGAATAGATTATTCACTGAGTAAGAACTGTGCAACTTGATTTTTCTTTATATAGTTAGACGTCTCAAGGATAATTTGTTGCATGGTGAAAGGTTTCAAATAGTAAAAGTTAAAATCTTAACAGCCACTAAACCATTTCCTTTACTACTAATAATCTCTATAAAAGCTAAATTTGTACAAATGTCATGGTTCTTAAAAAAACAAAACATATTTTTGTCTCACCACTTGTGCCACCTTGCCTTGATGTTCTGTGTTCTTTCCAGGATTTCATTGTCCTAACGGGCCTTTACACAGTACAGTAATAAACAAACATTATGCAACCAAACCAAAAGTACCTGCATTATACATCAAAAAAATGAAGTGTAGGGAGAGATCCGACAGCTGACTGCTCGCTGACACAACTCAGCTGAGAACAGCGTGATCCTTTCCCAACATGACGGTCTCTTAAGCTGTCTAAACTGTTGCACTATTGGACGGCTGAGACGCCACATGTAGAGTGGACAGCTAGAGATTAAATTAGGCTCCCAACGGTCTGATCCTGTCTTTTTTTTTTTTTTTGGTAACAGGATTTCCAAGGGGGTTTTCCCCTTTAAAGGAAGCAGAGGACTCAAAAAGAAAGTTTTTGGTGCTCTAGAGTTAGTGCAGAAGTTTCAAACTCACGCCCTCTTTCGGAGTTACCCTGTTTTTAGCTCCATCCACCATCTCATCAACTCTGGCCAGATTACCTATTCCTACAGAAGAAAAGCATGATCCTGTCACCACCGTGTTTGGTTTGTATGCAAAATGATGTGCAAAAGAAAATTTGCCAAACATTTCAGTTTCTAGATCGGGGGGCTGCATACAATTACATGCTAGACTTTTCAGATTTTCATTTGACAAAAGATGTTGAAAACCACCTACCAGTTTTTCATTAGCTTCACATGCACTAGTTTTCGTTGGCCTAAACGATAAATTACCAAATTGGGAGTTTGCAGTTGTGAAAAAACGTGAATAAAGTTCAAGCACTACTTCTACTTTTGCAAGGCGTTGTGATAGCGCACTTGACTTGCTGAAACCTATGAAGACAAGTTTTTAGTTCAGGTACTGACTTTGCATAATTCAAATACTTACCTGTTAGTGCAGGTTTGTCTGCACTAACCTCTTAAGCCTAAGAATGCCAACTGACAGAACCCGTCCAAGTTGCAATCAAAATGCTTTTAAAAACCACAAACTTTTCTTATTTCACCAATTTTGAATACATTTTTAATAATATAACCCATAGCGGTTAATATCTTCATCTTAAAAAGAGATGGAATACAGTCTACAGGGAAACGTCAGAATGGTTATCAATCTAGACAATGATCAAGGCGGGTAACTTTGTGCAAAAGTTATCTTTTACTGTCTGAAAAGCATGCATTGATCTTAATCTGAGCTATTCATAGATACATTTAAAATCATTATTGTCAGTCAGTTATGCCAAGTATTCTTTTTGCTTTAGTAACTCCCTTTGGGTGTGAAAGCAATGACTGGAATCCAAGTTGAGAGACATTCTCAAGAAAAAGGGTATGTACACACTTGCTTTACTGTTTGTCTTAGAGCCACACCCACCCGCGCTGTGTTACAATCCAGGAAGCGCCCTGTGTGTCACTTGAAGGCAGCAAGACCGACGGACGTGGGTGGAGCAAGGTCCCCCTCCACAATCAAAGTGTTAACACAGTCACTCACAGTTGACTGACACAAATGTCTCTAAACCATATCAGTGTAGTTGCCTCGGGGAACGCAGATGTTTTCATTTTGTCCCAGTCTGCAGTTGGTTCCTTAGAGACACACTCAGGGTGGCGCAACTTTGATTAGGTCAGAAGTTGAGCTTTAAATATAAACTACTATTTAGAAGTCAAATGCATTTAAAAGGCAAGGTACCAGATTCATAGAATATTTGTTTAACATTGTATTGAAAGTAAATTTATTTTCTTTTAGGAGCAGAAATGTAAGCAATAACATTTTCATCAATTGAAAAATTACATTTATACTGTTTTTTTCAAACGTGTACAAAAACATCTATAGTCTATTTGATTGGAATGCTTCAATGAAAAAGAGGAAGTTAAGGCATTAAGACAGCTGTGAATTGTTGTTGAACGCATCCAGCAAACGTAGCAACTAATGTAATTTATTGTATTTTCAAAGTCCTGAATAAATACAAAACAGTAATCTGGTATTAGTTTTTATTTAAAACAAACTAAAACAATAATACTTAGCTAACGCCAGAAATGGCAGCAGTGAGTCTACAGAATACGAACACCGCCACCTACTGGACAGCTACAGGTAGTGACTGTTTTACATCTGGTAAGCTCTCACTCTGAACACTGTAAAAAATAATGAAAAAGCCAGACAGCTCTTCTTTCTTCATTGCCCATTCAGTTGTTTTTGATTAGTTGAATTCCCCAAATTGTTTCTATTTTCTAGAACAATAAGGACATTTCTTAAAGTCAAAACAAAACATAGACTCTGTTGTTCCTTGGAAATCATATGATAATTTGGTTGTACTCTCAGGTTATTCTCTATTCAGAAGACCTATTTGAACCCAACCTTGCATTTCCTGGGTGATATCTTGAAATGACGCTTCAATATTTCCATGTAATATTCTTGTCTGATGTTATCTATTTTGTGAAGTGTACCTTCAACAAATCACCCACAGAATAATGTTGCCACCTCCATACTTCCGACTTGCAAGTTTATGCCTTTCCCCCCAAAATGTAACAAACATTGCTATGGCCTAATACATAATTTTAGTTTCATTTGGTTGTATGTAGAACATATCTCCAAAAACTAACCTGTAAGATGTCCTTTATTATGTCGTTTTCAGTGCAACAACATCTACCTCCCTAAGTGTGCTTTCTCAAATTGGTTAAAGGCATTATAATCTTAATATGAGCTTCTAATTTGGAAGAAAAGCATAGCAAAATTTAAATTACCTTGCTGAATATTTTAGAACTTAACAACCAGTAATAATTTAGGTAATCATACTCACCTTAAACTAAAAATGCTCATGTTTCAAACATACCTTACTCATAGGACATTTAAAAAGACTTCTGATGGCATTTATATACCCAGGATTTATTTTAAAGCAGAAGCTTATGAAGTGTGTTGTCCTTGAACGCGTTTTCTGCCCTCTAGTGGCCAAATATTGACTTAAACATTGCAAGTCTTGGTATATCAAAATCTGTGGACTAAATTGCTCACCGGACCTTGATTTTTAAATGCAACTAAATCTCTTCCAAATTCTTAAAAAATGATACATATACTTTAAGAAGCTCGTTCATTTTAAATAAATCCCTGAAAATACACAAATAAAACCAGATATTTGCAGATAGTACACAAAAACAAAAGGCATTTTCCCCCCCACTGTGACATTAAATACTAAAGTAGTACTAGTGAGCGTACCTGCATTGATACAGTTATAATACCAGATGTTTTTCCATTGCACCCAACTGTGAACTTCCTATATGCTGAGAGGGCGTCTTCATGAAGATAAAACTGCACGGTCAATGTTTCAGCAAAACAGCTTTTGTATTGTACAGTCCTTATTTTAGTCTGATGAAATGTCTACAATTAGGGAAGGTTTGAGCTCTGCTGAATTATCATGAGAGGGAGGGAGAAAGTCACTACATGAAACCATCAAACATATCACAGCTGAAGGAAGTGTGCATGAAAGAGTGATCAAAACTGCCAGAAATAGGTGAATAATTATGCAAACCACCCACAAGCAGCCGTTTCTGCTAAACGGGGAAGTCCTGCTGTCGGAGACTGAAATATGTTCCTCCATTTCCTTCGTTTGTTTTCAGGATCCAATAAATGATAGGAAATGTTGGGGTTTAAATTTGTCTCCTTTATCTTTAGGTTTTGAATCAGTCTCTTTGTCTTGTGCCTTTCTCTTAGCAGGTGGTCAACAACACAGCAGGGGTCTGTTCTCTCACATATTTCTCTTTCACATGTACAGAAAGACAGGACATACTGTGGGTGGGATTAATTTTCAAAATAAACAAACAATAAGAGTTAATTTTGTGATTATATTGTTCGTGGTTTGTACAATCAAAACTGATGATGGTGTGTTGACAAATGATATGTCTACTCATACATGTAAAGGAACTGTTTTTTAACCACTTGCCACACGATTTTGCTTCTGATTACATTTTAGTTCATAATCAGCAGTATTTTGTATAATCAGTTGACTTAAAACTATAGCTAGAGCAATTAATAAATGGGAAAGTCCATGAAATAACATGTGACAAAGGAAAAAGGCACTGCACGAGACGTAGGAGGAATAAATCAGATCCCATTTGGAAAAGGTGGAGTGTTGCCGAGAACCTGGGTGGAAATGGATGCACAACTGAATGACCTGGAACTGCAGCCATTGGTCTGTCTAAAGGAAGAAATGAAAGGAGCAGACTAGCAAGATGCTGCATATTTTTTATCAGCCTGCAGACTAATAAAAGGCAGCTTGTTTTACAGTCTTTCATCAGACACACTGAGCAAACTGGATCAAGAATACCAATTCTGTGCCTGTATCTGCTCAGGAGACTTCAAGTTCACAGTGGGATAGATGAAATGCTGCACAAACCTCATAAACAACACAGCGTGGATTAAAGCGTCTTGAGGAAAAAGTTCTATGGAGCGCTGCTGCGATAACAGGAGTAGGAAGTCATAACCAGCTCATCGTACAAACATGACAATTACTCAACTTCATGTTATCTGTTCTACTGTTCAGTATAACTATAGTCTCTGTGACATGGCAGCAATATGTTACTTCCTATTGTTAACTAAAATGTTCGGCTTAATAATGAAGGAACGCAATATTTTTGGGATATTTTGAAGAAAAGGTTTTGGAAGAACAAGGCATGAGTTGGTGTTTCAAGAGCCACCACAAGGATGTGTCCAAGACATGGGGAAGAACCGTTACATTCTTGGTGTGAAGGTTCTTCTAAACAAGAAACATCAGAAGTGTCTTATCAGCTTTTATATTTCATTTGGAAATCCAGGGAGTCTGAATGAAGAGTGGAGAGGCATAGACTCCAAGTATGCTGAAAATTTGGGAAGTTTTGGAATCTGCTGCCGTTAGGCCACTGAGTTTTTATTACATCTATCAGGGAGTTTTAAAACATTTCATACTTCCAAACAATGTCCGCAACTTTATCTCTGCCTTTATACCAAACAGTACTTCATACATAAGCACATTTGATAGTTTTCTTTTATTTAGACAACCCAAATAAAAGGCACATAACATTGCGCATGTTTAAGTAATAATTTGACAAACGTACATTTAAAAAAATGTAGGAATGTTTTATCTTTCTGCTAATCAGAAAGCCTAGCCTCTCATATATACAAAATTATCAATGTTAATGTTCTAATACAAAAGATTTATAAAAAAGGTTCTTATCTTTCACATCTATTGTAACTACCATATCCTTGGAACTAAAAGTTTTGTACAAAGATATACATTCAACTGCTTTTCACAAGGTTCCTGGTGTTTCCAATTAACTTTTTTTTTTCTCTTAAAATAAATGAGATGTTCAATTTCACAAGAATAATTCAGGTCGTCACATTATAATTGTTTCAAATTTGGCAAACAGGCTATTATAGTGTATCTACGTAAATGCATAAGAATAAAAAAAACTACACTAACATTTCGTAAAAAAAAAAAACATGGGAGGCGGGGAGGAAAAAAAAAAGACATACATGCATATTGCATTTCTCTGTATAAACTGAATCAACTCAAAGAGCTGCAACACTGCTGAGATAACATGGCATTCGTTAAAAAAATAGTTCATGTTCAACAGCTACAGTGTTCAGGGAGGGAGGGAGTTGGGATGTTCATGCAACGTCAATCTTGTCCCATTTTTTTTTTTTTTTAAATGGACACAAAATTGTGTTTTGTAGCAAACTCGCCCAGTTCTCAGGCCACATGCCTTTGCAAACCGAGACCGAACTTGCCCGAGTATGTAAAACATGTACAGCATTTATCTCATTGTACAGTAAAAGATAGATTCAAATGGACGGCTGCTTAAAACTGGTGCTTGCGGAAGTCCAGGTTAGTGTAATTTTGCAAAGCAACAACGCTGCTATCCAAAAATGCTTTAGGGAGTTCAAATAGGATCTTAGAAAATTCCTAAGATCCAAAGAAATTCTTGATTTGTTGGGGGGGTTTTCTGTGTGTTTCCTGAGTGATCATTCCTTAGTTTAACCACGGGGCTGTAACAGAGTAATGATAAATAATTATATGAATAAAAACAGTGTAACAAAAGAGTCCGCTATAACTACATCAGCCACCTTTTGCGATGACAATTGCAACCTGAAAAGCTTCACTACAAGTCCAGGATTTACATACTCGGCCACTAGAGGGCCCTCAAGTGCAGGCTGGCTGACCAAAACACTTAAGACTCTGTTTGATCTTTGATAATACTGCTGTTCACCTGCATGTAGCATATGCCTTCAGTGCAAGACTCATTCCATTCTGACTTCATAAAAAAATAAAAACACATAAAAGTAAAAAATAACTTTGTTTTCATATAAATAGAAAAACAAAGTAAAGAAATTTCATAGTCAAGTGAACAGTGTCCAGATGTCCACCTGAATGACAAAAAACAAAACAAAAAATTTAAAATGCCAACATGAAAAATACATTACTATGTCAACTGTACAAGTTAGTCACTGTACCTCAAGAGCATACTTACTATCTGAGAAGAAAAAGAAATGCTATAACATTGTGAAAAAATAGTCTTCCATGCAAGTGGAAGCAGCTGTCCCTTTTACTAGACTCATTTCCTATAACATTAAATAGTGATTAGCAGGCTATAGTTAAAAAAACAAAACAAAAAAACAACAAAACAAACAAACAAAAAAACTACATACAAAGTAACGCCCAGATGCTTCGGGAGAGAGCTTGTTAAAGATCAGAAACAGCAATTCCTGGTTATTGCTTCAGTCCATTTCACATCTCCCTTACAAAAGCACGTCTGTATTTTCATAGGGGGTCCTCAAGCAAACTCGAGGAATCCTCTCCTCCTGTTTGTCATGATACAAATCACAGTTTCATCATTCTAACTGCCTACGCTAAGCCTTCCGGCTATCTTGATTTCAAGACAAATCCTACTCGAATTCTACTTAACTGTTCTGCATCACGAGCCAGTCACTAAACATTAGTTGGGACACAGTTAGGACTTTGGGGGGGATCTCCTACTGGCCTCATAGCTCAAGGAACTGCTGCACTTCAAAGCTGGATGAAGTGGACACTGTTTGGGGTGAGGGGGGGTGGGGGATGAGGGAGCTGTTAAAGTGAGGACAGGAGTCTCTTTTCACTTCATTTTCCCTTTCTTTCTGGCCAGTCAGATGTTGGCGTTCATCGTTTTTTTTTTATTTTTTATTTTTACCAAGGTGGGGAAGAAGGCAAGACTTGGGACAGAAAAGGCATGCTATCGACTGGCCTCATTGCAATGTTTAATGGACCGGCTATATTCATGGGCATGGGGGTGGTTATTGCGACCGGGTGGGCGATATTCATGGGCGCCGTGGCAGGGATGTTCACAGAGGCGATGTTGACGGGCCCGGTGATGGTGACCGGGTGCTGGAGGCTGACGGGAGACGTGATGTTGACTGTGTTGGTGCTAATGTTCATTTGTGCGGCTATGGTGACGGGGTTGTTGATGTTGTTGCCCCGGTTCATTGCGGAGGTGATGGGGGCAGAGATGGTCACGGGTGTCGCTGAGGCCGAGTTGCAGACTTCATTACCTTCAGACGGAAGGAAGAGTTAATTTTGGGCCCAGCAATAACAACAACAGCAAAGTCTTACAGCGTTTATGCAGCTGGAACTTTCCAGCTAATGACCACAATCCCCAGGGTATTTTATTGGGATTTCATGTGATGGACTGAGAAAAGTAAAAAGGAGAAGAAGAAAAAAGTAGTGCATAATTGTGAAGTGGAAGGCAAATGAAATTTCCAGAGAGTTCACAAATAAAGACAAAAAAGGTGTAGCATGCATTTACATTCAGCCCTCATTATTTGACACTGTAAAATAAAATCCATTGCAATCAATTTTTTTCAGGAGTTACTTAATGATTAAATAAAATAGTCATGTTAACTTAATTTGAGAATAATAAAGCTGTTCTTCGAAGGTTTGAGTGATTTGTTAGAGAACATTAGTGAACAAGGAGCATCATGAAAATCAGGGAACATAGAACACAGGGATAGATGTAAAGCTGTGAACAGTTAAAAGTGGGGTTAAGCACCATTTCAGCTATCTTCTGAATATAGATATATGAAATATATGTAGAGTATGGCATCAGCCAAAATGTTAAAAAGAATGCAAGAAAAAAACCAGGAGGAGTATCATGTATTTTCCAGTCACATTTCATAGCACAATCAAGTAACTGTGTTACTTCCAGTTGTTATTAAAATGCTGTCTATATAAAAAATACATTGAAAGACATCTGACTTTGTATTTTGATAATTTGAAATTATGTCTCTTTAAGAAACCCATGCTATGACACTTTGCCTTCAGCATGATGCCATTTAAAGCCGTTCTTAGGAAGACTGAGAAGTAGATCGTATGATGAGCTAAATGCTGCTGCCGCTAGTACCACGAATGGTTGCCATGGGAGATTTAAGAATTTTGCAAGCATGCATTAAAAGATGAGAGCAACACTCCAGGTATGTTTTTGGTATGTGAATAACATAACATGACACAAGGTTCAAAACTGGTGATTTTCCCCTTTAAGAAAAAGTTTGTTTTGGTTAGATTAGATAACCTTTTAGTCGACATGCAAAACACTGTGTGGTTGAAAACTAACAGCACATCGCCCTCAACGCATCAGTCATGAGACTGTGAAAGCAGAATTCTTCAGTCAGAGGCCTCTTCAGATTTGTTGCAATGGCTGCTGATGGAGGTCCTCCCTGCCCACAGCATCACCGTCGACAAAGACTTAGAAGATACTTAGATGAGTAGAATTTCTCTTTGGGATAAAGTAGAGTATTTTGAACCGAATGAATCAAAGTCCAGACTAAATCTAGTTGAGAAACTGTGGCATGATTTGAAAATGGCTGTTTGCATCCTGTCTCCACTCAATGTGACTGAGTCTGCGCTTTCCTAAAATATTCAGTTTGCATATGCACAAGGGCAAAGACATAACCCAAAGGACTTGCAGCTGTAACTGTACTGAAAAATATTAACGATAAGGCTGAATATCAGTACATAAAATCTCAATTTGTTAAAAACAAAAAAGTATTAGAAAACATGCAGGGTTTTCCTTCCACTGTAAAATTATGTGCTAGTGCTCGCGTTTTCACTAAAACCAGGATGATAGAGCACATAACACCAGTTTTTAAGTCCCTCCACTGGCTCCCTGTAGCTCAAAGAATAGATTTTAAAATACTGTTGTTGGTTTATAAATCACTGAACGGCTTAGCACCACAATGCATTAAAGATCTGATGTTGTATCAATCTTCCAAACCCCTCAGGTCTTCTGGTTCTGATCTGCTCTGCATCCCCAGAACCAGAACAAAACGAGGAGAAGCAGCATTCAGCTTCTATGCACCACAAATCTGGAACAAACTTCCACAAAACTGTAAAACAGCTGAAACACTGACTTCCTTTTAATCTCGACTAAAAACCCACCTGTTTAGAGTTGTATTTGAAATGTAATTAATTACGAATTTAATGATGGCACTTGACTTAATGTAATGTTTTGATTGTTGATTCTGTGTTGCATGACTTTGTGTTTTTGTGTTTGTTATGATGCAAAGCACTTTGAAATGCCTTGCTGCTGAAATGTGCTATGTAAATAAAATTTGATTGATTGATTGTGTTCAAACTATCACACTCCAAAATACAGGAAAGTTTAAATATTACATGATATTTAAACTTCATGGCATTCTATAGCAAAAGCGGTTTTCACTCGTAGTTCAGATGAGTCAGAAGACAGCTCAGGAAGGACTTGATATCATTTGCATACAAATTAATACGTACAGTAACATGCAGTGATAATTTAGAGTAAAAGATATAGCAGAAATCAAACTACTTTTTTTCAATTATTGGTTGTATGTTTCTGATGAGTGACAAACCTTTGTTACAGGAGTTAAAGTTGGACTGTCCGTGGGTCTTCAAATGACTGGTGATGTAGGCTGCACTCAGCATCTTCCCACAGATGCTACAGGTGACCTTGCCTTCATGTCGGATCATGTGGGAGCGGAGTCTGTCTTTGGTGGCGAAAGCGGAGGTACAGGCCTGCAGTCACAGGACAAGTGTGAGTGGGATACAAAAAAAACAAACATGTACAAACAAGAAAAAAATCTGCCAAAGGAAACCTGGTGGTGAGGGCTCTTACCGTTACTTGACATTTAAATGGTCTTTCTGAGGAGTGCACATGCTTCACATGGCAGCTCAAATGGTCTGGCCTAAAAACAAACAATATTACAAAAATGATCATTTAATTTGTGAATGATGACGCAGGGAAGAGTCATGTTTTTTTATGAGTCATCCATAGCGGGCTGTTTTTAGCTCCCTGCTCCAGTTCAAAAGGTTCGTTGCTTTCCAAAATTGAAAGAAAAAAAAAAAAAGAGGATCTGAAATATGTTAATTTAATATCCTTGTTTCACTGAGCGATAGTATGCACGACCTAGAAGTCTGAAACGCTACAAAGTTTCCAAATCAGGCCATGAAAGTATGAACTGCAGGGGAGCTTTGTCCAAATAAAACTATGAAATGTTACCTCAAATTCAAAAGCAGAAGCTACGTACGCATAAGTGGTATTGATTTTAGATTAAATTCATCAATATCAGGACCAGAAACATGTAAATATTTAATGTGACTTTTTTTTTTAAGCATACATTTCTAACTATAACTGCCATGTTAAATAAATAAGAACACACAAAGCTTTGAACTCCACTATGAGCACAAGTGGACGGATGTGCTCTGTTTGCTTCGATAATGAGGAGATGGGCAGAAAATCCCCAAAATTTCAGTCAATGGCAGTTAATTCTCTGCGACCAATCGTGCGTGAATCAGTTTGACCTACTTTTGAACATGCACCACAATGCGACAGCCTTCGCCTTTTCTTTTCTTCTCCCGATTTCCACTCGGCACTTTAATTAAGCTGAAATTTGGGTAATATTGCCATTTATTTCCCATGATAGGTGGCAAACGGGCAAAAATGTGACAATATTAGTTTGAGGAAAACTCATTAGTTCTGATTTCCACTGGGAGTTATTCCCACTGTTTTTAATCGAGCAGGTTTATAAATAAGTACTAGAGCGTGAATTTATTTTGCCTGCATGCCTAAAAGAAATTCAATGATTGAAAAATATTTCCGATTGACAGAAGAATGACTGTGTTTAAATAAATACACACAACTACTAGGATGCACACAAACCTACTGATACCATACTTCACCTACCTAAAACTGACAACGGTCACTAGGATAACATTATTTGCCACTTGACCTTTCTAGTGCTAGTTCTTGGCACTGGTCCCTCCTATGTCAGAGTGTTAGTCCTAGTGAAACTGTGAGCTGAATCATGTTTAGCAGAACCATTATGAAGTGAGTAAGGAAGGGCAGCTGCTGCCAAACCGGAAAGCTTCACGCTGCTGGAATGCTTCTTAATACAAATTAAGAGTCAAGTAGAAACTTCTCGGCTGTGCCAGAAACTGGATTTGGAATTCTTTTTTTTTTCTTCTCTCTCTTCCTTTTTCATTGCCGTCCTATTGACAGGGAGAGATAGCAGACTCCAGACAGAGAATGCCTACATTTCAAGCTGAGTGGCAGTGACTCAGTGGCCTGCTATTCAGTCTCTATTCTCACTTTCCAGTATACTGATGAGTCTCGAGTCCACGTCACCGTGTTGGAGGCATGCCTGAAACTGCCGTATGCAGCGCAGCAGCTAATGCTAACTTGGCTGAGGTGCACTGCTGATGATTTATTTATTTATTTATTTTTTTTTTGCTGAAGTCATGTTGCAACAGTCGGTTCACCAATGCTGCCTGCTCGAATCGATGCTGGATTATTAAAACTGCAACAAGTTGCAAATCTCAGGTCATGCCAAGGGCTTTCTGAAGCAAAATGTTTATTTATGACATATTAAATGTGTTGACCTTAACATTACGCATGGTTCAGTGAATTCCCAGGGGAAAAAGTCTGTGACAAGCTGGCGGGAACTGCAAAGTGACAAGTGACGCCTCCCCCCTCTCCTTATACTCCACTAGCGCTCTCCCTACTTCGTCTGCTGTAACATGTGGTTGAAACAGCGTGGCAGGCATTATAGGTAGTAAACTGCTTATCGCAGAATTAACAGCATGATTAGTACAAATCTACATTTAAAAAAGGAAAAAATAATCGTCCAATTGAATAAAATAAAAGTGAAATAATCAGAGTTCCTTCTAAAGCATAAACTGTTGCTACTGGTAACAAAAATTAGCACTGGGTTTGTAGCAGTGCCTTTAAAAAAGCATAAAATCATGCAGCATTTACCGTATTAGGCAATTACCCTGTATTAGCTACCATAAATATTCAGTAAAAGCATGACGTTAAACACTTTATTTTTTAATCTATAACACCTTTTTAGAACAAGAAATAAGTACATTTGGGGGAAGAGTTCATCAGCCTAAAATAAATTTATACTTTGTTAATTTTCTTTGTAATAAACATTACTTTTAAAAATGCATTCAGACAAGCCGAGGCTTTTTTTTTTCTGGGTCAGGAATGCAACCACCAGAGGGTGAAATGACTTCAGTCTTCCCTAACCATAACAAGAAATTAAATTTCAGACTTCCTTTTTACATTAGCCTTGCTATTTGTTGTTGATTAAAAGCATATGAGGAAACTAAAACGGAGTTGTAAAACTATTTTTCCCCCCCATCACTAAGCCAATTTTCTTCCTGGTTTGGCAGCAAATTGGCTTTCATGCAACCACCTTAAAGTCAGACAACTCTTAATCATCTTTCACTGCCAGAGTTGATTAGAACAGAAGAACAAGTGGGAGGAAGGAGTTGTCAGACTAAAAGAAAGTCTGCAGTGTTTGTGTCTGGTCCAGACCGACTCTCAATGTAGAATCAAAGCCATATAACACACGAGTGTCGAAATAATCCAAATAAATAAATAAATAAAAAAGCTATTCAATTCTATAGAGTATTTTAGTCTATAGATAAAATATTCCTGATTTGTTGCCGCTTTATACTTAATGATCACTAAGTTATTTTCATAAGACGTGCACTTTAAAATTTGGATGACACGTTGTGTCAGTGGAACCTATATTATCCAAGAATCTGTTTTTTTCTTAAACCGATGGTCTGAAAAATGGCCGGAATCAGCCAGTTTTGTGCTTGTTCTTCAAAATTGGCTCCTCATATAATGTAAATCCTACTCTTTTTCCCTGATAAGTGAAGGTACCATGCTTAAGCCCCGAAAGGTCGCACTAACAGAGTGGAAGCTGTTATGGAGAGATCACTAAGCTTTTTACAAATATCAGTGCTGTGTTGAAGTTAGGGAACACACAGCTATAAGAAACTTTGAGAAACAGTTTTCTGAAAGTTTATTTAAAGTTAATTTATGCCAACACTTAGAGCAGAGAGATAGATGTCCTTAGGTAACAGTGAGGGTAAAAAATCCAAAGTGAAGTGACTCAGTTTATCCAGCTGTCATGAAACATAGTGAGTTTAAATGTGTCATGTGGTTATTTGGAAATCTCATAGTTAAGGATCTACTTTCCATGCCAATGTTGTTGATCAGTAACAGATGTGGATGAAAGTTTAAAAAGCCCAGCTTTTATAATAATTATCCTGTCAAACAGCAGAGCTGTGTAACACCTGCTGCTCTTTCACATTCTGGCCCTAAGACAAATGAAAAGGTTGCTTAAAGCTGCAGTATGTAACTTGTATAAAAAATATATATTTTTTTACACATTTGTTGAAACTGTCACTATTGTGACAGTATGGCAGGTGACAGGTAATCAAAAAAAAAAAAAAAAAATCGAGCTTCCAGTGCTAATTAGAAACAACCAATCAGATCGACGGGTCTTGGCGCTGTCTATCAAAGTATTATGTGGCGCTACTCATCCTCTTTCCCCACACCTTTTGCACTCTGATACCACTACAGCTTGATCTTTTAACAGATTAGCCGTCTCATGACATTCTGTACATGGTGGCAGTTTTAACAAATGTATATAAAAAAATTCTTTACAAAAAGCTATGTACTTTTATATGCAACTATTCCATGAGAATAAAGGAATAAGTTATAAGTTTAATGCGCCTGGAAGTAAATAAGAGCTTTCTCCGCTATAAATATTAGGTAAAAAATCTTGTATCTTGTAGAAACACTTTTCATGATGAGTAAAAAAAAAAAAAAAGGTAAGCTACAGTAAAGCCCAAAATTATTTATACTCTCAAACTAAATCTTGTTTCTGGTTAGAATGAAGAACATATCTCAAAACATAAATAGTGAAAATGATTATCAATTTTCCTAAAGATAAGTTCTGCTTTTATGTATTTTTCATGACAAAAAAGCATGTCAAAAATGTATACCCTCTTCAATGATCCAAATAAAAATCTTTATTGGCATTGTTAGCTTCCTGAACAGATTCAAGTTTGGACTACAGCTGTCAGTGATAACAGGATTTCCAGGAAGCATTTAAATGTTAGTAAAATTTTAATGCATTTGAATAAACTTATGTTAAAACTTATGATAAAACGTAAATATGCCAGGGGTTTGAATAATTTTGCATAAAACTCTAACCTAAATAATAAAAGAAACATCTTGTAATTAGTTGTAGTTTTAATTGTTGAGCAATCTGAATGATTTTATTGCATTAGATAAGTTTCCGTGAAGCAGAGTGAGCTGCCTCCCTTTGCTTCACGGATCCCGCTTTTGAAAAAAATATATTGAACTGTTATTCATAGTATGAAACAAAAACTGATAGTGAAATGAAAAGATCTGTTACAAAATCTCTTAGCGGTGCACTGGTAATACTTTTCTGAATTCATATTTGGGAACCGCATTGTTATTCTAATGAAAAAATATATAATGCAACTCTATGTAACATATTTGAACAAAAAAAAAATTATCTAAATTTATCACTGGGTTAATCTCATCATACATAAAGACTAAAAAGGAAAATGATCAGTACCTGGAAAAGCCTTTTCCACACACAGAACACACGTAGGGCTTGTGGACGCCTCCGTCATGAGAGCGAACATGGTAGGTCATTCGATCCTTCCTCTTAAAGCGCTGCTGGCAGATGGGACACTCGAACGGCTTCTCGTCCGAATGGGACAGCTTGTGGCGGTTCAGGTGGTAGACGTCGCGGAAGGCCTTGCCGCACATCTCGCAGCCGTGGTTTTTCTTGACGGGCTTGGGGGGCTTCTTGGGGACGTTTTGCTGCTGCATGTTGCCCATCGCGGACGACGTCATGATGCTGGTGCCCGAAGACACCGAGGTGGTCGCCGTGGAGAGGATCCCCGCTACCGTAGAGATGTAGGAGTTGCCGTTGTTCTCCCGTGGCATGGAGGCGATCATGGGTACCATGGTGGGGGCGGTTTGGGCCGTCTTCTTCGGACGCGACACCATCTTGATGCCGGTGTGGCTGGACTCGTGGCGTCTCAGGTGGTAGCTGTCTCGGAAGGCCTTGTTACAGTAACCACAGACGAAAGGCGTTTTGCCTTTGTGTTCCTTCTTTATCACAGGCACCAGTGGCCGCTGACCTCCTCCGCTGGCCACATTGTCTTTCAGGAGTTCAGCAGCACTGACGGGGGGTTTCTGGTCTATCTGGATAGGCAGGACAGGCTTCTGGTCAATTTGCTCTGCTCCAGCATTGAGAAGTGGCAGCAGGCTATTCTGGGCCACCTGGTGCTGGTGGTGGAGGGCTTCATTGGCCTGCTAAAAACACAAAACACATATGTTTAGGTGAAATGTCAGACATTTGGAGGTAAACAATTCAAAAAGTGTTTTGTGCTGTTTGACACACAGCAGCAGCAGGGTGTAGTGCAATTTCAGAGCATCTAGCTGTCCTCCCAGTACGCAGAAGAAAAAGCAAGTTGTTGCTGACAGCTGTTTCACCCCTGGAAGCTGCCACTGAAGAACCATGAATCAACTTTGACAACTCAATGAAAAGCATTAGGAAGATTTAACAGAATACAAAGTGGGCACCGGGGTCCGTCATTAACGAGGCCGATGCAGCGCGCAACTGATGCGAAAACAATCCAAATATACTGGATGAAAAATGATCCCATCACGACGGTGCTGATTCATCATGTGACTGCAAAGCAAGCATACCAAATTAGAGGCATAGCAGAGTCCAGCTTAACTGCCAAGAAGGCTCATGAAGAGCAGGACATTAGCCCTGCCGCAGAGCTCGGTTAAGAGAAAAGGAAAGGCGGAAAAAAAAAATTGGATTTAGTAAGGCAGAAAACAGCTCGACACACAAAAATACAGGTCACCAAACTTGATAGGATGATAAAATACACAGTTACATATTTGTTTGTTCTGTCTGTGGCCTGGTGCACCATTTTTTCTCCTGGGTTCTGCAGGTGCAAGCCAGTGTGGATGACTGCCAAAACATAGATGAGGAAAAAAAAAAAATAGGTGAGAACAATGAGCAGTAGCTAACAACAAGTTGTGCAGCTGCAATTCAAATATTCAAGTCATTATATATCCTGACTTAGTAATAGAAGAATTCATGCTTCTTTGTATAGCTGAGTGAGACACAAAAATATTACGCAAACTGAAATGAACTGATGCGTTTTGTTTGAGCTTACGGCAGAGCAGCAACGAATATCAACAGTTGTGAAACCCAGTCCATAAACTAAACTCAGCTGCCTCATGTCTTGTTTTGTGGAAGACATGAGGCAAAAGCAAAACTTTATAGCTCCCCCAAAAAATATATAATCTCAAGTGTTAGATCAAAATCCTAATCGAAGCTAGTGTTTAATTATTAAAACTGGCCGTTAAACTGCACTTGGTGATTCAGCTCTTTGTCGTTTTACATGTTGAGGCCTTGAAAATATTATAAAATCAGCCATCCACAAAGTGCACAATTAGCACAACTCAAGGCTGTTTGGACAAAGCTTTACTCAATTTCCCAAAGTTTGAAATCTAATAAATACAAAGACGGCTTGGGGGTGAAAAAAAGTTCATAGTTTAGTCGAATAATAACAGTGAAGTCCATTCATTTCAAGGTTCTGTTAAACATTATTGACAACCAATTCAATAGTATAAAAAAATGCAGGATTCTGATACAAGTACAGATAAACAATAATATTTGATGTGTTAATAAGCAAGAGCAATGAAGGGAAATTTTGCTGGATGACATATTTCCCCAGTAGTCACTGCAATAAATGATAATATTGTTGATTTGAGACCATTTTTAAGTAGTATAATAGTAATGGCATAATAATGCAAGAACACATTCTGAAAGATCAATAAGCTTTAAATTCTAATGAACTTTTTACACTGGAACTGGAAGACATTTGAAATATTCAAAATAAACAAAACAAGAAATAAAATGAATTATGAAGTCTCTAAAAACTTTATCCCTTTAAAAAAAAAGGCTAATTGAGAGCAAAGCACCAGAGTGAAAACTTTTGTCATCCAGTTTTTTGTGGAAAGAGAGAGAGAAAAGAGAAAAATCAATAAATTATGCAAATAGCAATTATTCAGCTTGTTTTCATTTATCATCCAATTAACTGACTTACTGCTTATTGTGACAGGCCTATGTATAAATATAATCATTTTATGTTTCAGTCAGAGTAAACCCTGCCTTTCTGTTTGAAATAATTAAATCACACTCAATGTTATATATTCTTGATTAATTTTGTTTTCTAAATATCGTTTACATAAGGTTATCTGATCACGAAAGTTTTGTTGCTTGAAAATATACATATCAAACTTGGGAAAATAAAATAATAATAATAATAATAAAAAAAGTAAAATAATTTTTAAAAAGTTGCTTGTATTGAAGTATACCAGCAACTTTGCATACTTCTGATATGTAAAAATTTACATATCAGACTCACATAAATGCAAGGATGCCTACTTTACGGCTTCAAGGGAAAGGTAAGCCAACACAATATAACCAAGAGATTTTGGAAATTGTATTGGTGTTGTTCAAACCAAAAAGTTACTTCCGAAACATCTGTTTGTTGCACCCTTGTTCACTGAGATAACCCTTAAGTGGAAAGCTCCTGAAGATAAAAATGGCTTCTTTTAAAGCATAACTAAGTACTTGTAAAAATAAATAACTATGCATAAGATGCATCATTTACTTAACACACCAAGTAGAAAGTCAAGAAAACCACCTTGTCAACCACCAGCAAGAGATGGCAAGTTAACATACTTGACCTTTCCCTTTAAGGTCCAATCATCCATCCAAGAAGGCCAGCCAAGACAGGAGTGCCAAAAGAGGAGACGGGACGGAAAAAAGAAAAATGAACCGCACAATGTCCTCCTTATGTCATCTAGCCCATTGTGATAGACACAAATCTGAGCAGTGATGCACTCGGCCTCAGCGGGGGATCTTTGTATGCTCATCTTCATTGATTTGGCTCATCTATTCATGAGACAGAGACATTGTTTATCCACACAGCACTCGGCTGAACTAGCCGTCATTCCCTCATGCGCACTGGGACCTGGGAACTCGTAGAGCATGCCACCACCCATTTGTCTGAGCACCTGCTTACACTTGCCACCTTCCAGGATTAGTCATCATCATGCCAATGCAACCCCGTCGGCTGGCACACCAGGGGTGGTGTGTGTTTGTGTGTGCGGAGGGGTGGGGGATACCAGTCGGGAAACCTCTTTGTGAAGCTTATGCCACTGCAAACAGCCTGGCCTGTACACAGAGGTGCAGGGCCTGTAAGCTGCTGTGCCTTCATGCAGCTCTGACCATTTTGACACAAATGTGCTCTGACAACTGGGGCTGCTCCCTCATAAATAACATCAAAATGGAGGGAGTGTCCTGATGGCTTCGTGGGCCACTGTAGACTTGAACTGAGCTCATGGTCTGATTATGCACCGCCTTTCCTCAATCTTTTGTGCCTCACTCTACAGCTGCTTGGCCAATTGTTAGAATAAAGCAAATACAAAACCAGAAGTTGTGCAGGAAAAACTAAGAAATCAAAGAGAAGAAAAAAGTAAATATGATTACATGATCGGCCTTTAAAGTTTTCCGGACTGTGGATTAAAAAAAAAAAAAAAAAGTTGACTGAGTAAAACGTAAATTGTTTGAACGAGTTTGTTTTATGAGTTTTTGTTCTATTATTGCGGAACTATTGTGCTGCTGTCTTAGCAAGAACTCACTTAGAAAATAGCCTGAAGCTGAAGGGGATTATTAATGGTAAAATTAACATTAAATAATAAAAATGACAAAATCTCTTGTTATACGTTTTCTAAAGTCAACATAAGTTCTTGGAAAACAAAACTTTTATATGTTGTTGATCCTCTTTTGACATGTAAACCTGGCTAAACTTTGGAGGCGCCAAGGACACTGCTGATGATGTAACTTGCAGCGTGTGCTGTAAGCGAGGAAGTATTTTTAGGGGATACCTGATATATTCAGTTAGGGTTTGCACTGCATCATAAAGCAGGGTGATTTGAGCAATGCTTAGTTACCTCACTGTGTCATTTAACTCAAATATAGAAGGACCTCCTCTCACAAGGCTGAAAACCTACCAAAGTACAACTAAAGTTTATTTAATATGAGCATCTTTAGAATGACAATAAGTTAGTTTTCAAAATCTTTCTATGTTAAATCCAATTTATGTAATCCAATTTATTAACAGCACATTTTCACTATATAAAGCATAAAATTCATAAGCATGTTTTTTTTTTTTGCTTTATTGCTATTTATTAAAATGGCAAAAACCATTCTCATTACAATATATGCAGTTAAAAAGATTATGAGACTATATGTCAACTTGTCAAAAAACAATCTATATGCTGTAAACACTTAAGACTTTTGAAGAAAAGCCAGTGAGATTAAAGGTGGCCATAAACAACAGCAACAAGTGAACGGACTTTGAAATGCTGACATCAAGCACATGAAAATTCGTCATTACTTAAAAAGAAGGTGAGTAAGAGATTAAAGTCTAACATGTACGCGATATGCTTTATAACAATCTGGGGGTCATGGCATGTAATTTATTTTCTGAAATATTTTGACAGCAAAGATATTCACATTTTATGGCTTACTGAAATATATTTTTTTATAGAAAATGTATTTAAAATAGTTGAACTTATATATATATATTTGTACTAATTACAGCTTTTGGTAAGCTGTAATTAGAGCTTACCAAGCTTTTTTAAGGGGGCTAGGCTTAGGATTTTGAGGAAAGATTTCATTGGCTGCAGCCCGAGTGTAGGAGGAGTCACTAAAACATGCTTTAAATGGTTTTCAAACTTGCAGTGACCAGCTAGCACACAAAATTTGCATTTTGACCAAACAAATCAATGTCTGTTTTTTCCACCATTGATCTCTGAAAGTTAACAGTATGGGGAACATAACACAAAATGTATCAAGATGGATGGCAGATAACTAAAACAAAGTGCAAATATAACTGCTCATCAAATCCCAAAATGCCACTTGTAGAATTTTTTAATAAAAAACTTCATGCTACTAGAACTGCTTTTAACCACATAGTAGTCTGTAGGATATACAATTAATAGGGTTTCTGCAAGTGGAATAATTAAAATTTTTACTGCAGTTATTAGATTTAAAAGAGATCAATTCTTAAAAATGTATAAAGTAGTTTAGAAATTATATTAGCCAAAGTAATTAGAATATTGTTCACTCAAGTAAATGCATTTCGGCTGTGGTCTGCAAGTTCAGTGCTTATGCTCCAAGGCTATTTATATATAACCAATTTTTACTGCATGAAGTAAACTTCATAAAAGTTACTTATAACTAGTTTTTAGACCACTTGCATCCTTGCATTCAAGCTATATATCATTAAATAAACACAAGTTAATGGTGGACTTTGTAGTGAATGAAGCCACAAAAGTTATTTTACAAATAAAAATATATACATATTCACTGAAGGAAAAAAAGACAAGTGTAAATACCTACTATGGAAATTTTTTTATGTGTCTTATATTTTCTATAGCCCAGAATTGACATAATCAAATTCGAATCTTTAAGGATCTAAAGCCCTGTTTATCAAAAATAAACTGATTTCATACATGAGAACTATGTTTTTAAGCTTTCACAAAATGTAGTCCATGATTTCAGAGTCCAAACTTAGATGCACGATCTTGATATAGTTTGAATATTTATTTTGAGTTCTTTCAAATAAAATTATTTGTTTAGGTAGATAAATAAAAAATAACAATAATAATAAAAAAAACTTTTTGCAGATTTTGCGTACAAATCTGAAACAACAAATACTGAGAGTACACTTAATATTTCTGTCAAATCTTGGGTTTACAAAAGCTTTTTAACATAAGGGTTATTTAATCCAATCTGTTAAATAAGTGTCTGAATTTTAAATTCAAATATTTTCAACTGGCAAAATACAGTAATACCTATGCTCAAAAGGTTCTTTAGTGCAAGTTAAGTTGCTAAACAGCAGCACTGCTTTCTGAATATTTTTATTTTATTTTAGTATTATTGATAGGTTAAAGTTAAAAAACAGAGTTTAATCAGTCTATATACAGCAAGAACTTTCTAAAACAGTTCTAGGTTGGAAAACAAACCTGAGCAAATGTACTTTAAAAATTACCTTTACACAGTAAACAACAAAAGGAGCAACACAAAAACTTGTAAAACATAGCCCGGTATTTCTGACAAATTCAAAATCCAAATTTTTTTCATGTCGTATTCTAAGGTAACTAAATTCTTTAACTCATAGCCAAGTCACAAAATTCTTAATAAAACTTTATTACACTAAATTTAGGAATGGCGTTTTTATGCACAGACAAAAGACAGTGAAATGACTCAAATTGAAAATTTTACTAAACTTTCTGGTAGAAATTAGCATTTTAAATAGCGATGATCCTTGCTAATTTTCCAGCCTGCTTCTTGCTGCTAGCTAGTGCATTGCATAGTTTGAATTCCTTTCCACAAAGCTCATCTGAATAAATAGCTAATTAATGTGCAAAAAACGAGGCATCGCCGGTCTTCAAATTATGTACCGTTCGTTTCTCCAAGCTCATTACTGCAACCTCGCCCAGATTTAGCCAAATTAGCTTGCGAGTGTGATGAAGGCAGCCTAAACATCGTTAGCTTCTCGGCTAGTTACTGCGAGCCGGCTAAAGCAAGCGGAAAGTTGACCGCGGACTTGGGAATTGCCGTTAGTAAATCTCAGTGGCGGCTAACCTACGGTCTGCTAACATCATCCGCGTGAATAACGCGCAAATGTTCAGTTTACTGCACAAGCCGCACAGAAAATGTTCGCCGACGTTTTATCTCATTATTCTACGGCGTCCGATCAAAGCCTTCAGTCAAAGGGGGGGAAAAAAACAGGTCTGTCTCGATTGTAACGGTGCAGCGGCGTCTCCAGCTTTACTTCAAGTGATACCGCATGTTTTGCTGGCTTCGACCAGCCAAACAAACTTACCAAAATTCACTTTCCCACTCTTAAGTATTTCGCATCCACAATCTAAAATTACACACAGGCCGTTTTTTTTTTCCACATTGGAACTGGGGAGATTTGATTTTTTTTTGTTTTGTTCTAGCGTCATTCCCAAGCCTCACAGCTGGAAGCCTGGATTCATAAACCATTGTTTTGCTTCGTTACTTGTTCTTCGTGCTACTCGTTCAAATATACAAAACGAACTTGCTGCTAAGCTAACGGGTGCGTAAAATGTTTGCGGTTGTTTCGCGAACTCTCCCGGTTTCCCTCCCCCCCCAAAAAAGAGCCAACTTACTTGGAAGAGAAACGTACTCCAGCTCGGCTCCATTTCCACACTTACTGATTCTGTAGGAAAGCTAGTAGAAGCCTACAACAAAGCAAGCAAACATGGCAGCTGAAACAACTTCCGCTAACCTCCAGGGCTGAACCACTTTTCGTACTATTTGGCGGGGAGTGTAAAATTTGCTGTTTCAAACATACTTCGTGTTATTGTATGTGAGACCGAGACGTTATGGACAGTCAGAGAAATAATAGCATCTGAAAACACAAGTCAAAAATGCATTTACAATAAATTTCTTCAAATCCTGGCGTCCCCTTTCATAAGTAATCTTGTCTAGTTGGATTCGGAACACCCCTCCGGATGTTTTGTTTTTTTTACTGATGCTTTGAGGAGCATTTGTTATATTAGATTGTCGCATGTGGCTCGGGGTTTGCTGAGTCTCCGTTAACATTTCACTCTTCTTTTTAAACTAAATTAGAAAAAAAAAAAAAATAATAATAAGTCGCGACTTGGTTCGAGTCATAAATACGTATATGCTCTGTGCCCAGCACAAGTATATACTTCTTTCTGTGATGTCACTACCGTTATTTCAAAGCAATTTTTTTTTCTCCATGTGCATAGGACTTTAAAAAAATGTTTATCCCTGTTAAGTCATCAGAAATTAAAATATGTTTTAATCCAGTGTGTGTTTAGATTTGTTTAGTGACAAAATATGTGAAACAACACTTAAAAGGCCCAAGAAACAATTACATCTACAGTGCCAGTTCACAGTGACTGCAGAATTTGGTGCCTATCTGGCAAAATGAATTTTTCTTTGCTGGTGATTTTGTTATTATTGTAAACATGATGTTGAAAAATCCAACCAAACAGAAATAGCAACATCCACTTCTGACCAAAAAGAGAATAAAATTAAACGAAATCTTTTAAGTTGAACATCAAGAAACTATTTGTTTACTTTCTTTGTAATTACATTATTGATTTCTGATTAGAACATTCAATTATCAAAACATGCTGTTGGCAGCGAGAAACATTTTTTTTTTAAATGGGTGCATCTCTAAAAATCACGACATCACTGAAAACATTTTGGATGATTAGATTTTTTGTACATTGATGTATATTCACCCCCACTCCTCAAGCAAATACTCAAAAGGCATCAGAAATAATATTTAATCTGTCACAAACATAAACACACTGGAACTATGTTGTGCCATCGTGAAAGGGGTCTACGCTGCTTTCTGTTTTGTCGACATCTGACCAGAGTATGGCGTGTCCCCAGCCTACATACCAGAGGTTTTTGAAGAGATAAAAGACACTGATCACATACTGTTAAGATCTGGAACAAAGACTGCAATATGGTACTCCAGCGATGCTTTGATTGCACCTCATGGGAGGCTTAGAAATTGCCAGGTTTAAACAAACAAACTGATGTGATGTTGGACTGTATCAGGCTTGGCAAGGACTTGTCCTTCAACACATCTAAGATTTATCCCAATGTGACAAGCTTTAAGTATCAAAATAAATAAATAAAAGGAAATTGGCTGGTGAACTCACAATTTGAGAACTGCAAAGATAAATGAAAAGTGTTTTTGGACTGACTGACTGCTGCAGGCATTTGGACGTCGCTGATTTTTCTCCAGTATTGGTTATATTTGCATTCAGCTTGATGCCATTTCTGGTGACTATTTCAGTTGGGTTTAGGGTGAGCTGAATGCTTTATTAGTGTTGGAAAAAAATATGTTGGCAGATATCAAGTTTTGGTTTAGACCACCTTTCTTTCTGCACTACTTTCTTTAGCCGTACAAGAAACCTTAATGTTGCCAAGTAGCAGAGTTTAGTGACAGCTGGGAGTTTTGTTCTGGTGTAACTTTATAAAGTTATGCTACAGAATATTGTATTGTACACAAAAATATTCTGCTTGTGTTCAGGTATGAAACAAGGCTGCACTTGTTTGGTATATGCGTACAGAACCAACCAGACTATGCCAGAAATGTTCAATATGCCCCCAGATTCAATACAAACAATTTATGTCAACACCAATTTTGAAAACTTTTTCAAGAAAACAAAAATGCCGGTCACCACTGCCTCCACAGCAAAAAAAAAAACAAAACAAAACAACCCCCCCAAAAATGCAAAGGCTTTTTCTTGTAACCATGATAGTTTCCTGTTTTCTGAAGGGAAGGAAAGTTTTATTGCTACCGAGATAAATGTGCAAACGTTGGAATGTACATCAAAGGAAAGAGTTGTTTACTCTTTGCATAAAGTTTGATGCCAAATATCTTCATAAAAAGTACAGGAAAAAGTTGTTTGAGACTGTGATGACTAAAACAAGGCTTTTTCACTCCGCTTGATCTTTTCCCCAATCAATCCTTCTGACTCACAAAGTGCCTTGCAAAACCATTCCTATCCTTAAAATATCTATTTTAGATTTTGTTACCTTTCGACCACAACCTTTTACTGTCTTTTTGGTGGTTTTATGTGATAAATTAACTCAAAGCATCTCAAAACCTTGAAGTAGAGCTAAAAGGATGCAGTGATTTGTATCAAGCTCTCTAAGACAATCCCCTGTAGAACCACCTTGCTCTGATCAAAACCCATCTACCCGTTTGTGTTTACAGCTGTCATATTCCAGGAATGTGAATCATTGCCTCACTCTCAAAACTTTTGCCCCCTCTAAGAACTTTTTTTTCCTCAGGATTCCCTTGCATTTGGTTTGATCAACTAACTATAAACTCCGAACGCCTTTCTACTTACTGTTGAAGAAGAGTATCCAAGATCATGATGCTGACAGCACCAGGTTTCACAGTTGGAATTCTGCGTTGTACTTTTCGTTTTGCTCCACGTATAGTGTATTGCCCTTTAAGTTTAATTTTACAGCAGCTTAACATCACTGGAGTAATTTCATAAAAGTGAAAGATGTTCCTCCTGAACACTTTATAGAAACCTTGCTGTCATTAAACATAAATACCATGGTTCTTGTTCATATTAAACTCAAAGGATTGGATAGGTACCTTTAATAAGACCATAAAAACACCCAAGCTCATGCTGGACCTGTAAAATCAAGATGAATATGCACTCTCTTTCCAGTGCATTCTTTGAACTCTCTGCTCATCAGTGAATGGCTGTTCAGTGAAGGTACCCCCATTGTACATTTCAATCTTTGTCCCACTGTACATTGAAAGCCATTATTCACATACAGTGCAATGAGCGTTTGAGTCAGAGTAAGAGAATATGTGTGGTCAGCCCATTCTCTGCTTTTTCTGCTCAAAAGACACGATAACATCCAGCAACAGGCTCCATAATGAAAATAAAGCTATGCACATCGTGTCCTCTGATATTTATCCTCCTCTGAACATAAAAGACTCAGACTCTCCAAAGGTAAGTTCTTTCTGAAAACCAAAAAAATAAAAATATATATATATACCGGTATATATGTTAAATTGACCTGGAGATATTAGATATTTTTAGCCTGATTTAATTTTACCTTGATAACTTTTTGATTAATTTCAATTAGCCACTAGTGGTTTAATTAATATGAAAAATATTCAGAATTTTATAATCATCTCCCTCATCATTCTTCCACATTTGTGAAAATGAGAAATTAAAGATAATTGAAATTATGCAAAGGTGGTGGTCATTGGTTTTTAAAAAGAAATATTATGTTAAAAAATGTCTGCTAATAATAATAATAATATACATCTGAATTATAATTTTGTCTTCATAAAATGCTGATTGTGGGAAATCATGAAGAAGATTACCCTGGAGTAATTGTTGACAAATGTTTCAGCTACTGATTTACTAAAAAAATAAAAAAAGCAGTGAGAGCTCCAGATCTCAGTCAAAGAGACTTCATACTTACTGATTTGTGATTCAATTTCAAAAACACATTAATAATTACATAGTGAAATTAAATGTTGCAGCTCAGACAATTTTCTTCAAAAGGTTGTTGAAGATGCTGATATAGCTCCTGCTCCAGTGGGCAGGAGTTATATCCTGTAGTACAGCAGTTCTGAAGAATCTTCTAACTGAAGACACTCTGTTATTGTATAATAGTTTAATGAAGAGAGATTCTTCCTACCCACATACACTTCTATTTAATAATGATACAATAATCTAAAAGACACATGGTCAGTTTGAGCTACAAAGTAATTTCCATAAATAGTCTCACTGAATTTAATAGAGTTGTAAAAGCCCATTTGGTATAGAGAAAGCATTTTTTTCAGTCTTCTCAGATAAATTAATGATTTACTGACTATATCTATCTTTTCATATTTGGTGTGTCCTTAGAAATGGGGGATTGGTCCATCCTTGGTCGGTTCTTGACAGAAGTTCAAAACCATTCGACTGTCATTGGCAAGATTTGGCTGACGATGCTGCTCATCTTCCGCATCATGCTCGTAGCCCTTGTAGGGGATGCCGTCTACAGTGACGAGCAGTCCAAGTTTACCTGTAACACCCTACAGCCTGGCTGCAATAATGTCTGCTATGACACCTTTGCCCCTGTCTCCCACCTGCGCTTTTGGGTTTTTCAGATTGTCCTCGTCTCCACGCCGTCAATTTTCTACATAGTGTATGTCTTGCAGAAAGTTACAAAGAATGAAAGTCCCGAGGTCAGGAAGGTGAATATGGTACCCAAGGCCTCACCTTTGCTTGAAGCAAAAGGACCTTTAAGAATTGATAAAGACACGATGCTGGATGATAATACTTCTGGAGAAGAGGACTGGAGCTCGCAGGAAGATGAATATGAAGAGAGGAGTCAGCTGGAAGGAGAAATGAATGAGGTACAGGAGGACCCAACTCAACTCTCTAGTAAAGTGCTACTTATTTACATCATACACGTTCTGCTGCGCTCCATTATGGAAATAGTCTTCCTCATAGGGCAATACTACCTTTTCGGATTTGAAGTCCCACATCTGTTTCGCTGTGAGACCTACCCATGTCCAAACAGAACCGACTGCTTTGTGTCCCGAGCAACAGAAAAGACCATCTTTCTCAACTTCATGTTCAGCGTCAGCCTTGGGTGCTTCGTCCTGAACATTGTGGAGCTGCATTATTTGGGATGGATTTACATTTTCAGAGTGCTGTTCTCTGCATGCTGCATGTGCTGTGACTCAGATAGGGAACCCGTGCAACAGGTGGCTTTGTACTCTTACAGCAACCCACTGTTGCTCGAACTCAAGCATTCTTTGCGTGGAAGAGTCGTCCTGCAGACCACTGCGGCTGCGTCCAGGGACCCAAACCAGGTCCCATCTATCTCCTTTGAGACAGACTCTACTTTGGAGTGCACTTCGGCTAGGAATTTAGATGAAAGGGAACACAGCAAGGCTAGAATACACAGTGTGGCCAAAATAGGACAAGGGAAAAAATCTTGGCTGTGAATCCTTTTCAAACTCTTTCTGTCCTTTTATTTAGATTTTTTTTTTTTTTTTTTTACTTTTTGAGACAGAATTTTGTTAAGGTACAGACATTAAATAACTTGTGATTGTTTATACAGTATCCACCACATTTACTAACTCCCTTAGTAAATGAAATCTTTTAAATAAATTAATATTTTATTGCAGTCACATAGTCTCTTAAAAATTTGAGAAATCAATTGGAGTTAAAATGTCTAAATAAGTTGACTGTCAATCTTTAGATTGCAATTACATAAGTAATCTTAATTTGAATAAGCTTGTCAAATAGTAATTATTGCTAAGTTTGGATTTATATCAGATTTTGAATGCATTTGTGACAGACATGCTATAAGAAAGAAAACTTAAGAAAAAAATTGTAAAGCTTGTGACTTAGAATTAAATAAAGAGCTTGTGGATTTTTAGTCAAATATATCTGAAATCTTTTTATTCATCTTAAAATTATGTCATTTTCACTTCTTATGTCAAAAAAAGGAAATGACAAATAAAAACAGCTTTAGCAATAAGAAAACAATGAAAAAACATAATGATGTTATCAAATATTTAATCTACTAAAAAAAAATCATGGTTGATTATTGATAGGCAAAACTGTATAGCAGGGGGGGGGGGGGGGGGGGGAAATCTATATCCACCTTCTCTTGTTAAATAAATAGTCCAGAAGGGGTCACTGCTCTCTAGTGTGCAAAGCGATGCGTTCACGGGCTGATGAAAATGTTAACGTTAGAATCAATTTAAAAAATTGACAAGCTAAAAATATTGATAATCTCTTATACTGTATATTGAGAATGAAAATGCAATTGCATTTATATGCAACTGATAAATAGTCTGCATAAGCTTAAGGGGTAAAGTATTTTAATTTAAAAATAAGAAGCATCATAATCCCCCGAGCCTCTCCCTTCCAGCACCCCAACCACCCGAGGAGCCCCCCCAAAAACACAGACACATAGATAAACATACACACACAAACAAACAACACAATGACGAGAGATCATTGTAATTCCCAAGAGTTATTTACGTCATGACTCAGTGCTCTAAATTCGGAGTTTACGGCCGGTACATGAAGGCATCACAAGTACATTCCCTCACCTACTGACAATTAGAAGGGAAAAAAAAAAACATGCCGAAAACTTCTGGTAAGCCGACATCGCTGTCACCTTTGAGCAGTCCCAGGTAGGTCGCTATTAGACCTTTTAAACAGCATTTACTCTGTGTACATTTTTATAACAGACATTTTTACACTCTGCTGCTAAGTGTTTCCTAAAGCCAGTGCTAAAGAATGAGGGCAAAGCAGCTTAAAGGGAGAGCATTATTGCCAAGCTGAGCACTTGTCAAAGCGCAAATAAGCGACACATGATGTACGGTGACGGATACGAACTTCAAGAAGAATTGTCACTTTATGAAACTCTACATGCGTCGAAATATTATGTTTCTTTATTTTTACAGTATCTTGGGCCTCAGAGGACACGATTAAGTGTGGATTAAATGCGAAATTTGTTTGTGTTCACCCATAACTAAAGTAGATTTGCTATCTGTGCGTAGATGCATTAACGTTTAGTTGTACTCCATCACTTTAGGGTGAGGCTGACAGTTTGAGAACGACGAAGATAACGTCAAAGCTCCTCTGAACAGTGTGTGTATCTAGGGCGACTTCAGATAAACTGTGTCACAGATGTGTAAGTGCATAGACAGAGGCTATTCCCCTTTTCTTTTTTTCCTGTCCTTCCTAATACATTGTGTGTCCTCAAAATTGTGTCCTCAATGTCAATACATTTGATGCAGGAATAGGAAGCGTAATTGTACTGTATCACACAATCTTAAACATTTTGTTTTTGCAACTTCCGACTGTAAAGTTGTTGCTCATACAGTCCATTGCAAAATTATTCATGACAACTTTATATGTTTTTGCCATCTCACAATAAAGTTCTTTGTAAATTATTTTATGTGATAGACCAGTACAGAGTAGTGAATGAGTGAAGTAAAAAGAAAATGTTAAATAGTTTTTAAAATGATAAATCTTAAAATTGTGGGATGTATTTGTATTCCAATGCATTTTAAAAGTAACCTACTGTAAATAGTCTACTCTTATGTTTTTTAAATCTCATGATAAAAGAAAACAGCTGAAGTTAAGAAGTTTAAAGTAGAATTGGATTCTAAAATGGCATTCCAAGCTTAGCAAACCACAGAGCATGACTCAGTTTATCTTCTCCAAATGGAAAGAGTGTGGCACAACTTTAAACCTACCAAGACAAGGCCGTCCACCAAAACTGATGGGCCAGAAAAAGAGAAATTATTATAAGGAATTTATTCAGAGAAGCCTTCAAGAGACCCCCCTTAAAAACTCTGGAGGAGTTGCAGAGAGCTCAGGTGGAAGAGTGTTGACATGACAGGGTGTGCTCCTTAAAGGTACAGTGCTTAAATGAAAGACTAAGGTAAAAGGTTTATATGTAGAGGGAGTCAACATACATGTGACAAAGGTGTTCTAGTTAATGGAGACCAGAATTGAACACCATAATTAACATGCAGAGCACTGACTGTAAGGGCTATTCTTCAACTGGAACAGAAAAACTGGTCCGATACCTATTGGGGGTAGCATATAAATCCAAAATCACTTTTAAGGTATTTATTTTTGAAAAATAATGATCATGTGTCCATGCCCTTCCAGTTCATGCACTAATTCAGGGATGTCCAAGTCCATTACTCAAGATCTACCATCCTGCAAGTTTTACATGTCTTCTTTCTCAAACATGTCTGAATCAAATGGCTCATCAGCATCTACTAACTCTGCAAAGGCTTGAAAATTAGCCATTTATTTGATTCAGGTGTGTAGCAGCAGAGATACATCTACAAGTTGCAGGATAGTAGATGTCAAGTACTGGACTTGGGCACCCCTGCTCTAGTTTGTGATAGTTTATAATGCAAAATCTTTCAAAAATATATCATACTTTGTGGTTGTAATATGACAGAATAAAATCTTCACTATATATTAATATTTTGGCAAAGCAGTAGCAACAAGCATACATATACTTTAAAGTAATTCAGATATGCTTCACTTATGTTTAGAATTATGTTTCTTTAAAGGCACCAGTTATTTTATTTATTTTTATTTTTTTAGATTTACCAGGTTTTCCAGGAAGGCTTTGATTTGAGCTGTGAATGTCAGTGTTTCCAGTAAAATTCTAAAAATCTCATATTCTTTTTTCTTTTTCTTCTTACTTGACTTCTCATCCATAGCATATGCTCCTGCATATTTTCATAAGACTCTGATACAAAAGTTGGACCCCCTTAAACAAGTTAATTTGCTGAGTAACAACAAAGAACCTAAAGCATGTTTCACCTAATCAAGAAAGACAAGGAGAAGGAAAAGGAGCTGGGCAAAAAGGAAAAGAAGGACAAGAAAGAGAAAAAAGAACGGATGTCCCAGTCAGAGTTGAAAAGCCTGGAAGAGATAAGCATACGTAGGGGGTTCTTCCATGTGAACAGAGGGAGCACCAAGAGGCAATCTAGGACCAAGCTGGAGATCTCTAACCCTATTCCAATTAAAGTAGCTAGTAACACAGAGATTTCTCTGACAAGTGTAGAGAAAGATCATCTTCCCAATACCCAGGAGCCTGATGTAAGACAAACATCTGCAAGTACATCTGGCGAAGATCAGATTTGTAATCAATTGGAATCTCAGCGCTGCTCTGTAAAGGAGAGAGCAGCTAAATTTGGGGAACTGGCTAAGACCAATTCATCAGTGAGTCAGAGGCAAGCAACTATGAGTCAAAAGAGTATAGATGGCAGCAACCCAAGTCTCTCAGATCGGAGCAGGTCTGCCTTTAATTCAATGTCCTATCCCAACCCAAAAAGCACTGTTAAGGTTCACATTCCTGAGATTGTAGAGAAGACCTTCCCTGGCGTAAACCTACAGTTGCCTGCGCTTATCACGCCACCAGTACCAGATCCAAGAGAGCTTGAGATTCAGAGGCGAAACACAGGGGACTTTGGCTTCTCTTTGAGGAGGACCACCATGATTGAGAGACAACAGGACGGAAGTGTGTGCCGGCGAGTTGTACATTTTGCAGAACCAGGTGCAGGTACGAAGGACTGGGCTTTGGGCCTGGTGCCAGGAGACAGGCTTGTGGAAATCAATGGAATCAACGTGGAGAGCAAAAACAGGGATGAAATTGTGGAGATGATCCGTCAGTCAGGAGAGGCAGTCCGGCTAAAGGTGCAGCCGATTTTGGAACTTGGCGAGTTGAACCGCAGCTGGCTGAGGACCATTCAAGCTCTGCCCAAAGATACCGTCGATGTGAGTACAATTTTACACCTACTATTCCAGGTGCTTTCCTGTTTTTGCCTTGGGCTATAATTATGTGATGGGTCTTGTGGTCATTCCTACTTGGAAGAATTCCTCTGTACTTATCCAAAATAATTGGTCAGTGCACTCTTTTAACCGCCCAGTTTATAAACCTAAATATCAGATAACCTATTTACTCGTCAACATAATTTCTTTTGTCATTATGCATCTATTATTGATTAGGGACGTTGTCAGGTATCAGAGAGGCTTCTATCTCAATGTAGTGTCGCATTTCCTCTTCCTCTACAAATCATTAAGAATGTTCTGGCGTTGAGGATACCCAAAGGCAAAGCATGTGTTATTTTTTTCTTTTCTTCTTTTTCTTCCAACAAACACAATTACTTTTTAAAAGGGCACCAATAAATGCCACACCAGCAAAGAACCTGGCTTATCAAATTATGGCGACCAAGAATCAGAATAGCAAACAAAAAGCTCACTAATATTTTTTTAAATTGGACTATGAGAGTGATTTGACTGAGAGATAAAGGGAGACATCTGTACATAGAACAAAAATAAGTAGAATGTGGCCTATTGACAATGATACGATACCTTTGTGTTATCAGATTCTTTCATGATATATTATACTGCCTACCCCTACTTTGGGTGAGTTTAAGAAAGGCTTCTTGCTGCACAGGAAACTCCATAACTCCTTTTGCAAATGCAGCTTAATGCAAGTTTCCTAAAGTGAGTGTCTATGTGGTTCGGATGTATTTGTTGACAAATTAAGATTGCTGGATGTTGCTTTTTGTGCCATATGATTTTTGCATTTACAAGAAGGTTTTGAGTGTTTAGTATAAGATATTTTTATATTATATCAATAAGATCCCTTGTCTGCATTTAAGGATCTTAAACTCATTTCAAAAACTGATCTCAGGCCTGGAATACAGTCTTAATGAACTAATAATTGAGAATATAGAACATTAAAAAAATTAAGCATTTTTGGATTTGCCATGTTGTTTTCCTGAGTCAGTCATCAGCATTTAAGAAAGAAAAAGATCCCCACCCCTTCATCTGTTATCTTTCTTCATGTCTAGATAATGGGTATAACTGTTATGACACCAGTAATGTGATTTTGTGCTTGCTTGTATGGGGGAGTGTCTATGCGTGTGTGTATGGGTCTGTTTTGAAAGAGAGAATGTGTTCGGGTGTACATATAATCCTCCTGCCAGCCCCCCATCCCTTTGAGACCAAACAATGGGACGCTGAAAGAAACAACGGCTCGAACGCCACCACAGCCGATGGCCATATGGTCTGGTAAGACTTGGCTGGCGGCCCATTCGGAGCTCTTTTCTCCAGTATAATCGTGGGCAGCAAGCAGAGGGCCATTAAGTTAAACTCTTTATTAGCTGGCACAACAGACACCTTAATTTGCGCTTAATGCTGTTTGTTGTCCTGGCAGAAGAGTTCAGAGAACAGGCTTGTCTTGGCCTGGTAGTATGCTATTAAGTCAGTTCACCAAGAAAGTTGGATGAATTTGGTGAATTTAGTTTGATGTACACACTAGAAAACACATGTACATAGTTCATCTGCTGTTTTTAAAGAGCTGTTTGTCCTTTTCTACATTGTTCCACATCCAGCCTGTCTGGTTAATTATGAGACAGGGCAAATGAAAGAAAATGTGCTCGTGAGGATGACCCAGAACCAACAGAACTATTTATAGGTAGTTATAATAAGAACATGTTCTGAATCTGGAGCTCTGGTTCTCAAATCGGATTTGTGAAGCTTGACCATGTGGTATTTTATTGTTTTTTTTTGTTGTTTTATTGAAATGTGATTAACTGCCTCATGTACATGGGAAGATTGATGATGCCCTCTTGTGTGTCTGGTTGACATAGAGCTATAGCCAGATGATGATTGCAGGCGAGCACTGACTTTGTGGAATGACTTTGTCATCAATGTGACGTTGCCCAGCAACCACTGTAACTGCAGGGAGAATACAATAATAATAAGCCTGTTACTGAACAAAAAGTGGCTGGACTAGTATCAGCTAAACACCTGCTCTCTTGCGCTGCACTGTCTGTCCCTTTTTTTCCCCTGCTCTGCTTCATCATCATATGGTTTCTGATTACAACCCTGGTCTGCTTTTGACTGCTTAATACCCCCCTCAGTTTTTCACACTAATCTGTCGTCACTCCCTTCTCCTCCCCCACCAAAAAAAAAAAAATAAATCTTTTTCTCAATCTAAATCCATATAGCTCAAAATAAGCCCTGCATTATCTGATAAGTTTAGCATACTTGTCATACTTAAAAAGTCAGTAGCAGATCCCCAACAACTGTTTTACTGTTCTGGAGGCAAAAGGAGAGCCTAAACTTGATTAAAATAGTTTTAATTTTTTGTATTGGCCTGTTGTATTTTAAGCTGTAACATCAAGCACTTTCCTGCTGTATGTTTGAGCCAAAAGCCATTTGAAATGACTTTGTTTTTGACATTTAATTAGTAATTATTGTTTTGTTGTTTTGGTGCACATTTCTGCATAACTGCTTTATATTATACTCCTGCATTTACAATGCGTTGTATAGTTATATGAGGCCTGGTGTTGTATAGTTCACAAATGGTTTGAGAAGACAGAAATTATTAAATGCCGTCATCTCTTCTACAACCTGTCTAGTCAGGTTGCATTATGCTTATTGTCAGTGGGCGGATACAACAGGGGAAGTAGTTTCAAACAGGAATTAGAAACGGGAGGTGTTTATTTGGATAAAATGACCTGGTTTATGGCAAATGTTGAAAACACAAGGTCATTCTTTTCTTTCTATTCTATCAAACTCATGCATAAAAAGAGTATGAGTTTGATACTCGTACTCATAAGTGAAATTGGATACTTTTATTTTGGATTTTGACACCAACAGGAACTAAACATCACATACTGTGTGACAGATACCTGACATTCCAGGGTGTGTTACAGACACCCATTCATTTTCCCTGAGTTGTACTTAGTTGCTTGACACTTACTTTTCTTGTTGGCAATTAAGAACTATGCTTGCACTGCATGTACATTATTAGTTTTACCACCAAATGTGTGAGAAAATGTTCATGCTTTAGAATCAATTCTGATTTTTGATCTCTGACTGACTGGAAGACGTAACTTTGTATTATACATTTTAATGTAGTTTGAAATTATAATCACTTTAATTCTATTAGTTTAGAATCCACCACACAGGTATTTAGCAAGTCAATCATGCCCAATTTATATTCAATTAATTTCAATTTAGAAGTACTTAATTTAATATTATTGCTCATATTATTCATGTTTCTTCAAAGAGTTGTAGAGGCTGTTGGCTGTGGGCAGGATGGATGTCCTGTAGCGGTCTGTATCGCAGCAGTTCTGAAGAAACCTCCAATTGAAGACATTGTTGTATGTTGTATTTTTAAGAAGAAATAATCACAACCACACCATAATCATCATTGATTCCACAGCCATGCCTTGAACAGAAGCGACCTGCTTTAGCAGGTTGTTTAGCCTTATAAAGGCTAAACAACTGATGTTGTTGCCCCAACAGATCATTTCAGAAGAGATTACACTCTCCACAACAGACCTATAGTAGATGTGCAGCATCTTGCTGCGAACACTGAAAGACCTAAGCTTCCTAAAGACGTGAAGTCTGCTTTGTCCCTTCTTGTAGGTACTGTGGTCACTGTGGTATCTGCAGTTCAGTTTGTATTCCTGGTGAACACTGACGTATTTATAGTCCTCATCCGCCTTCACTTGACTTCACTTCAGCCACCCTTGAATAATTAAAACTTAGGCCCCCTGTAGAAACACTTAGAACTGGCTATATTCAGTAGTTGACACACCACATGTATCCTTGATATGTACAATGAAAACATCCTGGCACTACTGCAGAAGCTAATATAGTCAATCCTCGTTATTTCCATTATTGGGGTTACAGTCAAACAGCATCAAGGACTGCAGCTCCTTGACTGGCTACTTTATCAGTCAGTGCTAGCAGTAGCATTGTGCCAAGTTCCATCTTCCCAAGCTGCATTTTCTCTTGAATGTTTTAGGTATGCACTATGAAAATAATTGGTGAATAGGTGGATTTCTGCGAATAAGTTGGAGTTGTTTCACAGAAAAATGAGGAAATACTGAACAGAGGTCTATTGTATAATCAAAATCAGTTCATTTTAAAATGCTATTTGATAAAAAAAAAAGCTGTCTATTATCCTGAGCTAGTATATGGTGATGATGAAAGGGAACCACTCCTTTTTGACAATAAGAGCCCTGCAGCAGAACCCGTCATGTAGATAACTGCTCTGTCAGTTAAGGCTTCCGTTAGCTCAGCACTATTTTACTGCTGCGACTCACCATGCTGGTACATGCTTTTGTACTTTATCCCTGAGACATTAACCTTGCATACAAGAAAAGTGTAAAGTCTGCTGTTAGTCTTCACTTTATGTTACAGTTCATGAGCCAGGTAACTAAATTCAAAGTATTGAAGGGTTTATCTGGGTCACAATCAGTGGTTTCTGTGCCGTACAGTGTTTAATCTTTACTCTGTGCAAGCCATGTGTGGACAAATAGTCCACACATTGCTGCGTCCCAGTAACAGACTCCAGGGATTAGCAGTCTGTGCTAGACAGAGCAGGAATGCTGCATGTGTGACTGGATACTGCTCACTGTTAACATTCAAATTTATGGGCTTAGCAAGAAAATTTATCCTATTTATCTGTTTGGAGCGTTTACAGGAAGGCTTAATTTTTGCTCATGCTTGACTGGACATTTGCATTTAAATGTAAAACCAGAAGCCTTTGCTTTTATCATGTCTGGATCCAAAATGCACTTGATTTGATCACTGGATAGCTGATGTTCAGATGTTTGTGAATAATGTGCTTGATTGGGTTGATTCATTCCTACCCAGTTCAGCCAGTTTCTGTGTTTCCTTGTCTTTGTTTCTCTGCTACGTGCCAAGCTGACATTGAGGTAAATATCCGCCTTTCAGTCATTCCTCCCTAAATGCATTTTGACCCAACTGGTTTTACAACAATGACTTTTCAAATATTTTTTTTAGAGACCGGATGGGTGGGTTTAACGTTAATGCTAATTAGTTAAATACATTACTAATTAACTTTGGGATGTTGTGTTTGGTGTTCCTTTTCTTGCAATAAAGCAACACAGTATAGAATGTGGGTCAGTAGAGTGCAAAAGCAGACCCTGTTGTGAACTGTAGGTTTATAGCTCCCTCTTGTGGTTGTAAATATAAAGTAACCAACATGTCATACAATTTAAAGATGTGTAGTGGCCTTGGATAAAACAATTTAGGCTGTTTTTTTTTATGACTGTAGATGTTAAAAAGCCTCTTACTGAAATATCCTTCCATTATAGTAACCAGATATGCATTGTTCTATTGTTTTGTTTTTAGTACTTATAAGCAGTTTCTGGGAGGCTTAAAAATGTTTAAGCACTTCTTGATTAGCAAGTCTTTATTTTGGATTCTTTGTCACGAGAAGGGCAACGTGGCAGTGAGATAAGGCAGTAGTTTTGCAAACTCTATTAATATCCCCTCTGTATTTCAGCAGCTGTCCCTCTTCCATCCCCCGGCCCGGCTCTTCTCACATTACTCCCCCCTGCTCTCTATTCCTAAACCCCCAGTCTCACTGTGCAGCTCGGACTATGTCCCCGCCCTCAAGATCACCCTCCCTCTCAGGGCTTTGAGTGTGCGTGCTCCCGTCAGGTTCAGGTCTTACCCTACCTTTAGGTCTGACTGGACCGCTCTAGCGTCTGAGGCAAGATCAGAAGGTTAACCAGGCCCAGAGAGGAGGTAATGGGTTTGAACCTCTGGCAGATTGAGTGTGCTGTATGAGTGGGGTGATCTTCTCAGGGCTAACCTCTAGCACTTCCATTAGAGCTCTGGTAGGGTCTCAGAATGGCCTCCTTTGCTACTCAACCTACTATTTATAGGAGTGGACGCTGATGAAAGTGGGGCCTGAGATGGTGAAGTAGTTGCTGTGTAGCTAATTCTTGCTGTGGTATCACCATATTTTAGTTTAACTTTTGAGAAACTGCTAGAAGTTCTAAAACTTTTAGAAATTGTACATGATATATTACTATTATATAGGGTTTGTTGTGGTTTTTGTACTGTTGGAAACCTCTTTTGTGTTGTTTCCTCTGCCATGGATTACCCAGTTTGTTCTATCCTTTTTAATGGAACAAATTTTATATGTAATACATTTACTACATTGATATCATTTCATCATTTTATTCATGTTTTTATTTTATTGTCAGTGCTTTACAGTCTCTCTGATCTTTTGCCGAATAACCCATTGTGCTGACATAAAGTCTACAGTATTCCATCGCTTATCCCTGAACTTTATTTCTCTTTCATTTTAGCCACAACCTTCATCCCTTCTTCTCTGGCTGACTCCTATTCTCTCCCTCATTCCATTATTTTGTTCTCCATATTCCAGTGTAAATCCATGACTTCTGGCCTGTCACCATGGCATACAGATCACGCTTTTCCTTCTGGGAGCAAAAGGTGTTTCACATCTGCATCATGTTGATTGTTGTCTGTACATAAATATTCATTCTGCTGTGTAGAGTGTTGGTTTGCATAGTGTGATCATTCTGTTTTTTGTTTGGCTATGTCTTTTATATAGGCTAAAGTTGAGAACAAAACAGAAGTAAGTTGTCTTTCAGATGCATGTGTTGCCAGCACGTATTCATTTAATGTCTGCTTGATATAAATATCACAATGAGCTATATTGAAATAACTTGGTGTGGTTTTGAGAGTTTAGTTTTTCATTTTAATGTTTAATGCAGTTTCTTGTTAAAAAAAAACATTTTTTTTTGTTGACAAAACTTATAATAGGATGTTTGTTTGTGAGGAGTTTTACATCTTTAAAGTAATTATCCAAACAATCTGACAAACAAAAGGGGCAATTTAATTGCTAAAGTACTAATGTCACATGTTTTAGTGAAATAAATTGTTTCTCTAATGGATGGAACATTTAGTTGCACTTATTAGTACTTTGTGCTCAATTTCTGATGAATACTTTTGCAAAAACCTTGTCTGGTTCTGATTTCAGCTGACTAAGATACTGTAAGCAATTACTTTTTTTTTCTGCTTGTGGAAAAATGTCAAAATAATCTCTCCTAATACTAATGGATTTAAAGTAAAATAAAACATTAATCTTCACTGATGCTGAAGCTGGTTGAGCCTTCCCACTCAATAAGAGCCTCAAGACCGAAGAGTGTTGTCAGCATGGCATAGTAGTGTTCAGATAAGATGTGACTACTGATTAGAAAAAATATATATATATTTTTAGTTTCTGACCGGCCAATCACCATTTAGAGCCAGTCAAATTTTAAATCCAACACCAACTAATTTCTTAGTGCACCTCTATTAATTCCTTAAATGCAAAGCATGAACAATCAATTAAGGATTATTTTAGAGTAATTGATCCTTCACCCTAATATTTGCAAGCTGGAACACTTTTCTTCACCGCTTTTATTAGCAAGTAGATTTTTGGGGGGCTGTAATCCCACCAAGATTGTTATTCAGAAAAATTACTTCTCAATATGCATGTGCATATCAATTTAAACTTTCCCATTAACTTTTAAATTTGAAATTGTTGGGCTGTGCTGAATTTATTGGCCTGACAGAATTACTTGACCGCAAGTTTAAAATATGCAAATTAAAGTCCAGCTTAGAAATCCATTCAGAATAATCTCCTTGAAACTTTGTCAACTCAGAACTCCCAACTGAACGTTTTTTTTTTCTTCCTGTGAAAACCACTAAAGGAATAATCTATACCATCTTGCTTTGCTTCTGTTCAGTCTGACAGTAGTCAGCCTCAGTCAGTCACTAATCCTGTCGCAGAAACAGCCAGTGGTCCACAACTGACTGCATCATCAGCTGAAGGGCCCAAAAGTAACGGTGCCATGGTCGGACCGGATACTCCTGAGCAGGAGGAGAGCACTGGTGGTAAAAAGGTAATACGAGTTGTGAGAAGAGTTGTCAGGCGGGTGGTGCCTGCTGGTACAGAAGAGCAGAGTCAGCCCACAGCATCAATTACGACTCTAACAAAACCTAAGGCTGCTGGAGAGGACAAGGATGATATATCTGTAGGACTGGCCAGTTTGATGGGAAGAGTTAGAACCAAGGAGCACCGACCTCGCACCCGCACTCAGGACCGCAAAGAGGATACAAAAGAGGAAGTGAAGCAGCAAGAAGAGGAGGAGAAAGAGAAGGCAGAAGAAGAGGTAAAATCATCAGTGGAAAAACAAGAAGAGGCCTCATCTGTTGCACCAACTGCAGCTCCAAACCCAATGCCACCAAAGGCAAACCCCCTCACCCCTCCACCTGGTTTTTCACCCCCTCCAAAACCAAATCCTTTGGTACCACCTGCTGGTTTCATTCCTGCACCCAAACAGAATCCATTGACTCCACCACCTGGTTTTATCCCTGCCAAACTGACCAGCCTAGCACCTTCCAAACAAAATCTCCTGATGCGACCTCCAGGGTTCATTCCTGTTCCAAAGACAGATCCTCTGGCTCCTCCTGCAGGCTTCATCCCAAAGCCTCGTCTGCTTGGTATAAAGAAACCAGAGGTATTGAGTTATATCATGTGCATGTTCGCCTCTTTCTCTGTGTGTAGCATGCCTTTTAACAATAACACACAAGGAAATCATCACGTAGATACATTGTCCTCTAACATCAACTTGAACAAAATTGTTTTAAAAAAGAATTATAACATTTTATTTCACATATGGAATTAGTCTGCGTAATCTTTACTGTTAGAAAAATCACTTTCACAAGATGGTCTTTACTTCATAAAAAGACTTGGTATAACAAAGACACCCTGAGTGATTAGAAGCAGAGGGCATGCACAAGCTCATGATAAGGCTTCATCAGTATGTACTCATTTCCTGCACTCTGGTTGTCTGGCCAGTTCAAACTGTCTGTGAGCACTGAGCTGTGACTCATTACCATCACTTTCTGCCAGAATAGATATGGGGCTTTGTTCTGTCTGCCATAGATGGGCAAGTAAAGCCTTTAAATATTTCTTAAGGCACATTTTTAAAGAATCAAGGAAAACACTAATGGTGTTCTCTAAAGTAATTAGTTGCTTTTGTTATATATTTTATGTTACCTTTTGAGAACCAGAAACAATGTATTTTGTACATTGTCCAGGTTTATGGGTAAATAATTTTAGTTTAGTAAATTTTTTTATTAGTTTCTTTTTTATTTGACATAATTTGCATTGCCATAGATGTCCATGAAATGTGGAGTACAATGAGGTAATTGGCCCACAAGGCCGGACTCCAAGTATTACCAAGGCTTAAATAGTTTTTTCAAGGCTTATTCTCTTTAGGAGAACCACTTCAGTGTCTAGCAATAGCACATCTTATGGAAATAGTCAACTCACCATTTTTGTTTGCCGACTGCTGTACAATGAGGATGATGTGATCAGATGTGACAATGAGCATTGTCCATATTTGTGGTTGCATTTTAAGAGCACAAAGTTGACCCGTGCCTCGGGAAGCTATTTCTATTGTGCCAGAAACCCATCAACATTTTATATATGTTTTAGCAACCTGTTTAATACACTACTGACCGACTAACAATGTCATACTTTTGGATATTTTTTAGAAACATTTGAAAATATCCTTACCGGTAAGACACATTCTCTGCATTGACATATCACAATTCTCTGTCTGCATTGGGGCAAGTATTAATGTTTGGTGCAGAGATGATAATGGTGTGGGTATCTGATATAACGCCTTATAAGCAGACAGCAGACAGCAGCAGATATGGGGCAAAACTGAATATACCTCTGTATGTGCTAAGACTGTATACAAGTATGTTCCATTGTAGTAATGTCAGCGGAAAACCTGTATAATTTTTTTTGTTGGTTTTGAGAACCATTCATTTCCATAATGCACTTCAATCACTTGCATCAAAAAACTTTGTAGAATCAACAAAGTTACAGAGAGTTTATTAAGTCTTAAGTCCAGTTCACATCTTTTTAATAGATTCCTCTTGCTGAATACTGGGGGCTACAGCGGCCAATAGATATGCAGTGTTGATTCAGTTTAGAAGGCTTTATTTAAAATAGATCTCTTTTATTTTTACGTCCAACATTATCCTTAAATTGCTTTAATTCTTAAAGTTTTGATGAATTCTTATTTTTTAAGTAGGGTCATTACAGGCGCATAAATAGGAAAAATAAAAATGTGTTCGTTTTCGCAGCTCTTGTCCCGTTATGACTTCTTAAGAGCTAATTTCGATAAACTCCGCTCTGGTTCCTTGGGAAGAACATCCTGCATGTTCAGCTAAGGCTTGTTTAAATTTTTTTAAATTACCCTCAAGAAATTAGCAGCAAATTGTTGTTGATACTAAACAGATAAAAGCTGCGAACCATTTTATTCCTTAACTGCACCTCCTAATGAAGCAATTTTCTTTAACAGCCATGTTCATTTCCTGATTGAATCAACCGGAACACCAAATTATATGGGAGTAGCAGTAGTTGATGGTAGCTGTTTTAGACTAAGGTTAAAATAGAATGCACACTGAAACATAATTGTCAAGTGTACTGCCATCGCCTCATCTTAATGTCATCTCTGTGTGCGCATGTTTTTCTCTGTGTGTCTGTGAATATTTGCATAAATGATGTAAGGTAAAGGAGACGTCTTGCTCCCCTGCGGTGCCCAACGGTAAACCATCCCCTGCTGCACAGGACAATTCTACTGCAAAGGTACACATTACAGTGTGTGCTTTTCACATTTAAAAGTACAACATATTTTTCTTGTTCATCATATTCTTCTATTTACTATCAGTTATCAGTTTTTCTTCCAGCAGACAGTTACATGGGTTTCTTTTGGTCCATTAACTTTACCTTCTGGCTATGGATTTGCAATTGTTGCTACTCGATTTTAGGCTCCTGAGCTGATTCCTTCTGAGGAAGACCACAAGCGTGTCAGGAAGATCTTCACTCTAGACGGCAATAATGTAACTTATCTTTGCCCTGTTGCTGGTCTTTATTTGGCGTGCTTGGTCTGGGCTTTTCTGATTACTAGCTTGACTCTGCTGCTTGCTTATCCAGATGGAAGGCAATTTTTCTGACAAGTTTTCAGATTCTGGAGTTACTCTGCCAAAGGACACAAGTCATATAAGTTTCCTGTTACTGAATCCTGACACCAAAAATATGAACCTATAATTTTTGCCAATTTTTGATCACACAGTTACAGTTAAAAGTTTACATGCACATGTCACAGGCATGGATATTGGATAAATTTGGACACTTTAAATATTTGATATAATATTTATGCTGCAGAGAGGGGCTGTTGTAAGTTGTAACACAGAGCTGTCACATTATTGACATAAAATGTTTGGGGTGGCTGTTAGGTTTGGCCTTGTCATTTTTTTGGTTTTCTTCTTACAGTTAAGCACATCAACACAATGTACTTATCAAACTTTGTATATTTTTTATTTTTTTTGGAAAGCAGCACTAATGTGAACAGCTTTTATAACGGTAATTTGCACAATTCTTCACAGCTGTGAGTTTTCCAAAATAAAGTCGACAGTGGGGGAGCACGGGAGTTGTTGTGTGGTATTGACATCAGCACCATGCAAAAATAACTTGGCTTGGAAGTCTCTGTACCGTTCTTTTGGGAACAAAATAATGGCGAATTACTGGCTTGTTAGATGAGCCAGTGCCTCAAATTTAAAGTATATGTCTCACCTCTTCTTGTCGGAAAGGATTTCTAATGATTGTTTACGCTTTTAAATCCTGTTTCTTGTTGGTCACACACCATTCCTACATCATTTTCCCGACCCTCAAAGCTTTCCTTGGGGTCAGCACTTTAGCAGCTGTCAAACATGGTGGTCATAGTATCAATTCTATTTGCACCAGACTGACAACAGGCTTGTCAGTATTATCTGAATACTATTGCTTTCAAAAGGTGTGTCTGTGGCACAACACCAAGTAGTTTAAGTGAACATTACCATTTCTGATTAGAAATAAATATGGACCTGCAATTAAATCAAAATTTTATTGATGATTCTAAAATGTATGTGGTTTCTCTCCATAATAAATTCAGGTTTGTTCACCAAAGTCTTGATTTTTAAAAATCAGTGACTTGTGATCAACCAATTATGAAAAACAAACTGTTAAATGCATTATTAAACACCCCAAGTTTTTTGTCTTCATGCCCATGATGATTGTATTAAACTTCTGACTGCTAAGTGTAAATGCTTTCTAGAGTTACGGTTTGCTAACTAGATAAAATGGGAGAAAATGAGAGCGATTCTGATAATCTTTGGATTGTTACTTGTTGGTCATTCTTTTGTAACATCTCTTGTATCAAATGTATTGTATTATGTATTTTAGTGAAGTAGCTACACTACAGTGATTTAACTATTTTGCCACTTCTGGATGTTATGGCCATGAACTGCAAGCAGTTATCTGTGTGTCTAAAGTGCAAAGAGCCCTTTCTGTGTATCTTTTCTTTTTCCTGTGATGTTCTAAAGTCAGATTTTTCTTTTGCTTTTTTGTGGGCCACTGGATTCTGCCTTTCTCCTTTATTGTTTGCTCTCTGCATGGTTAGAGGCCCAGAGGCCACAGAGTTTCTTAGGTATGGCTGCTTTTACTGTGGGCTCAGTGCACTCCTTAGGACATTGAGTGCTGGAGTTAAAGCATGCTTTCCTCCACTGACCCCTCTGTGGTCTATGTTACCCTGCCTGCCTGCTTGTCTTTGACTTCCTGCTGTTTTCTTGGTTTGTGCAGAGGCTTGAAAAGTACTAATGTGACATAAACCAATGGGAGTCAGGAGGGGCAGTTGGAATTCTCCTGTCTAGGGTTCTTGACCAGGTTTAAGAAAGTGTCAACAAGGCTATATTTACATTGTGGCAAGTAATGTTTGATTTATATTGCACTTTGTACAATCTTGGAATGCACATGTGCATTAAGTATTTCTAGTATTAAGCTGGAAATGGCACAGTCTTATTTAATCAGATTGATGTGTGAGATAAAGGATATTTTCAGAATTAATGTAGTAAAAAATCTTACAAGCAAAAAGTAAAACAGACACAATCTCAATATACAGTACATGCTTATTCATTTCTTTACACTGTAAAACAATAAAATATCAGATTAGACAGGTTGTTTCAATTAAAAAGTTTCTAGAATGGAGCGCAAAGAATTTTGTAAGTTTTTTTATAACCTGTATTATTTTTACTTTTTGTGATCAAGCAGAGGATGAAACCTCAATTCACAGTGTAATTTGCATTTTTAAAACAAATACTCGCAAAACTCTTGTTATGCAAATAAGCAAGTGCTTGCAGGCCTTAATGAGCAGCTGCACCTGGCTGATTTATGAAAAGTATTTCTTCGACACGAGAGCTGTCAGTTAAAACAATAGACGAGGTTATGGACCTCCTACGATACATGAATTATACATGGTGTGTGGCAAAAGATATTTTCTCTTCCAAGCAAACTTTTTATTCAAATCAGACGTAGTTGCAAACAAAGTAGAAATGTTTCAAATGGAAATCATGCCACAAGATGTTATATATTTGGTCCCTCTATAATAGAGATCTGGAAAAAGAAATTGTCCAAAACATGAGACTGTTTGTAAGAGAAGGAACTGCAACGCTAAAGAAAATAGAATTAATGTAAGAAACAACAGAAGTTACACCCAAAATTCTTATAATCTGGGAAAATATCTTTCAATAAAATAGTACAACTTTTCTGAAGTTGTTAGTTCTGAAGCCTCAGTGTTCAGGTGGTGCATCAAATCATTCTGAGTTCCACTTGATTTAGACAAAATCTTTTGCCAAATCTTTTGGTTTATTCTGTAATCACATGGTGTGTGTCAAAAGATATTTTCTCTTCCAAGCAAACTTTGTCTTCAAAGTTTAAAATCTTTGACTTTATCTGAGTGCTTCACTGTACTCATGCAGAAAGCCCAATGATGGAACCGATTCATTAGTGATGATACAACCAGTGTGACAGATATTCAAATAAAAGGCTTTGTAAAGATTTCTCTGATTGCTCCTTTTTTAAAAATATATTTCTTTTTAGAAACTATAATTATAAGCTTTACAAATATTTCTCTCTATCCCTCCAGCTGTGAGTTATGAATGATGTATTTTAGAAGCACAAGTGAAATTTTGCTGTGTGCAGTAGAGCAGTTGCTCAAAAAATGGGTTTTACTTATTTAAAACAGACAAATGATTCAGAGTAGATATTTCAGCATCTTTCGTAAGTTAGCACAACTAGCTTGGAGACTTGGCAAAGGCTGTCAATATTTCCAAATCTAGCATAGCCCAGAATGAACAACCAAAAACAGATTCTTCTGCTGATCAATTTGCTCTTTCGCCAGTTTGATGGAACCTCGCCAAAGCAAGTACAAATGACATTCTGTGGAAAGCTTCCCCTCATGTCTTTGGCAGGAAATTAAAATTTATTTTTAATGTCTTCATTGTATTTTTAATACTTTTGTTTGGCGAGAGTAAACAGGGTGGGTTTTTCTGACCAGCTGATCTTTGGTTAGGACTGTTTTAAGCTGAAAATTTCCACCAGCAGATATTAACATTGAGAGTTCTGTTTTTCACCCAGAGTGACATCTCATCTCAAATTAATGCATCTGTTGCATATATATGTACTTGGCAGAATAATAGATGAGTTTGTACTTGAACACCAGCTACAGGAGTTGCTCAATTTAGCATCTAATCCTATCAGAGTCATTTGCATTTTCTTGCATTTCTTTTTTTTTTTGTTGCTCTTGTTAAAGTGTTATTTTTTAATTATTTACAATAATCCACTATTATTTGTTTCACTGCTGTGCATTTGGGTCTATTTTGGTGATTCCAAATGAATGTGACATTTACCTGTCGATTATAATTCTTCCCTTTTCCAGTCCAAGATTATTGAGGACCCAGTGGCCATCCTTCAGGCAGCACACTTAGCTGCAACTAAGGTCTGACCGTAACTACGGCCGGTTGCAGTGCTGATTGCATGATTTATTATATTGTTTTGGTTCTTGACATATTAAGCAGAAACTGTTGCAGTGTTTTGTAAAGCAGTTTTACCACCTAAAAGCCCGGAACTTCACTAAAGCACTCCCTTTTCAAGTTTCTCCTCCTAAAGTAAGAACTCATTAGTTGATATATCCATTAAATGTCCAGCTGACGGCTTTTTGGATCTTCATTTATAATTTTTTTTCTGGTAAAAAATAAAAGCAACTGGAGCTTAATGGTCAGCTCCACTTTCCTGAGGAGGCACTTTGCACTTTACAACATGAGCACTATTCTTATGTAAGAGTATATAATTAAATGCAAAATAAGTACACAGCTGTAATGGCTGGATAACGCAATGATGTCTTTTATTGCAAGAACTCTGTGAAAAATAAGTTTTTCTTTGTCCTTGTTGGACCAGATTCTGACAAACATGATCTTTATATCTGAAGAAAGAAGCAATACAAATATTTTAAATGTGTTTTATTTCATGTGGATTTCAACTTTGTGCTATATCAAACTGTAAGAGAGAGAAGCCGAAATATTTAGTATTTATTGCGTTTATTTCATTTAATCCCCCCTAGATGTTGTAGCTTTCTGTGCATGACTTTTCTCTTGACATTTTGACCTGCTTGTACTCGGTTCTGTTTCTTTTAGTCAATCAAAGCAGGGTGTTTTACTGTGTGTAATGTTCTTGGTGTGGATGGAAAAAAAAAACTCATCTTGCCTTCTGCCTGTGATGTCTTCAGAGGGAAGATGTAATATTAATCCTGACTGAGTTGAGTGAACACTTAGTAAACACAGAGTTAAATTTGGATTGGAAGATAAGCCATAAAAACTGAAATGATTTTGTAGAAGGCTACTGAATAATGGACTCAGGTTGTGAAACAAGAAAACAGACCAGTGCTCTCCAATCATACAGGTACTTTAATATCAGTGGAGAGATGCTGCTGTAGAGTATATTAATTACAGATCCACCAATATGAATTTTGTGGCCAGTTTCCTGTGTTTGTGTTTTTGCGCAACAGCAATTTCTCTTTAACAGCTATAACATAAAAATGAAGAACAACATTCAAATTTCCTTCATACCGTTAGCATACATTGGACATTTACATGTGGGGAAGAGGTGATGTCACACTGTGTGAGAGAACAGTAGCTGTGAAATGAGATTTAATTATTTTTTAAAAAAAGAAGCAAGTTATCATAGAGTTGACATTTCAAGCTGTTTTTAGTGTCTTCTAATAACTATTGGCACTTTTAAAGTAGCTAGTTTTTTTAACTACTTCTCCATATCTTTGCATAAGAATGAAGTCCTTTCCCTGAGATATTCAAAAGCCATGAAAGAGAGTTGTTTAACACAAAAGGGAAGAAAACAGAGCAACAATAGATGATTCCACTATCAAAATCTTTTCTTGGAAATTGTTTTTTTATAGGGGTAAAAACAAATTACCAGGGTAGAGATTTGACACAAGAGGGAGTAACCAATATTACCCAAAGTAATATTTCATGGTTTTTAAGCCATTTATGTTCCAAGGCAAAAATGAAAAACAAACACAACTCCTGTGGATCATTAACAGATTTTTATGAAGGAGCTTCTGCTTTACGGTGTGTTTAATGCTCGCATGAGACTCTAATACGGTGTGAAAATGGTGTGAAATCATCACAAGATTGCGGCAGCTGAATTAATGTCAGTATTACCTCCTCAGTTTTCTCTTCAAGTTCTACAGAGGCTTTCAATAAATAATTTATTTGATTGAGGTGTGTTGAACCAGGGGAGCATCTAAAACGTGCAGGACACTGGTTCTTAAAGAAACACCTTTTGCTGTAATACACTTTGCCTTCTTGCTGGTTCTTAAAGTCAATCTTAAAAACCCACAGGCATGCTCTAGTATATCATAGAAATAACAGTAACCTTTTTAATAGATTCTAATATCTCTGTCCTGACTCTGAATGTATGTGAAAGTAGCATACTGTTGATGAAAATACCTACACTCAGCCTTCACTCAGTAAACAACTTCCACACCAAAGTGTGTTCCAAAATATAAAAAATGCAATAATTTTTTTTTATTTTAGATTTTGACATTTCTAATGTTTGAACATTGTTTATAAACACACATCTCCTTCTGATTGTTTTGCTTTAACAGGTGAAGACAGAGGAACAGTTGAAGGCAGAAAAGGCCTGGTATGAAACGGAAAAAGTATGGCTTGTCCACAAGGATGGATTTTCTCTGGGTTTGTATTATTATTTTTTTTAAATCTGCATTTGTTATGATGAATAGATATGTTAAACTCCCTCTCCTGCCAGTTGGCATGTGGTGACATTTGATTGCGAAAAGTACAGATGTGGGTGTTTTGAAGCACATAAAATGCTTTTAGAAACATTGCCATTAATTTGACTGCTCTTGTTTACCTCAGACCGAATGTATTTCACTGTAGTGTTCTCAAAACAACATGCATGTTATGCTTTATTGAATCTCATGCATTATTAAAATATATGCAACTGCCCTAAGCCATGTGACATGAAAGAGAAGGTCCAGATCAGATGTCACATTCAATGAATTTCCTAATTTGTGGTAATGCAGCCACTCTCTTGAAGACGGAGGCAGACAGCCTGCCAGAGGGGAAGGTAAAAATCCGCCTGGAGAGTGATGGATCTTTATTGGAGGTGGATGAAGATGATGTAGAGAAGGTACTTAATCATCACATCAACTCTTAGCCTCATCCATAATCAAAGGCTCTTGGTGAATTTGTGTGTGTGTGACCGCCTCTGCCGTTGAACTCTAGGCAAATCCGCCGCTGTTTGACCGAGTGGAGGACTTGGCCTCTCTGCAATATTTGAACGAGTCGAGCGTGATGCACTCACTGCGGCAGCGTTATGGCAGCAACCTCCTGCACGCCCACGCTGGGCCCAACATGGTGGTCATTAACCCAATTAGTGCCCCCTCTATGTATTCTGAGAAGGTAGGCAGCAGTGTTTTTTATTTTTTAATTTATTTTTTAAATGCATGCACGTCTTCTGAATCAGCTTGAAATGGATGCGCTGTGAGTTGAACATCCTATTTCAACTGTGTGAACATGAGTCCTATTTCTGTTCTCATCTTTTTTCCTGTCCAGGTCATGCAGATGTTCAAAGGCTGCAGAAAAGAAGACACAGCACCCCACATTTACAGCTTGGCGCAGGCTGCCTATAGAAGCCTCCTTACAACTCGTCAGGATCAGTCCATTGTCTTGCTTGGCAAGAGTGGAAGTGGCAAGACCACCAACTGTCAGCACATCATCCAGTACCTGGTTACCATCGCTGGAAGCACCAACAAATCATTCTCCAGTAAGTTGGAAAGGATGTATTCAAATTATGCTTTATTTGTCAATTACTTTTTGTTAAGCTCTTCCAGTTACCAGCACTTCAATTTGGTTCATTTTAGCAGAAAAATGGCAGGCAGTGTATTCAATTTTGGAGGCTTTTGGAAATGCTTCGACTTCCCTTAATGGGAACGCAAGTCGCTTCTCCCACATCGTTTCCCTGGATTTCGACCAGGCAGGCCTGGTGACATCAGCCTCTATCCAGGTAAGCACAAACACACTGGGAGAAAAAGCAGACCAATTTTTGTGTGTGTTTTTTTTCTTCTTTTTTGTATTCTCCTTGTTTAATTCATGTTGTTGTGGTTCTAGCTGTTTCTTTGGTTTTTGCACGAATTGCAAAATCGATGCATTAATCAAAAACCTTCCTGACACTTTACTGCAGCCAAACTCCATTCAGATCTATAATTAAGTGCTACATGTGTACAAAGAATTGATTTTTAGATAATTTTGTCAACTTGGTTTTATTGTGACTTCACAGACGATGCTTTTAGAGAAAATGAGGGTGACGAGGAGACCAGAAGGGGAGTCCACTTTCAACGTGTTTTACTACCTGATGGCTGGAGTAGATAGTGCTCTTAGGTCAGTATTGATGCTATTTAGCCAATTAAAATAACAAGACTGCTCTGTTCTGTATTTAATTTGTGACACACAAATGGTGCCTTCCAGAACTATTTGCACCTTTAGAGCTTTTTCCACATTTTTATAAATTTGAACCACAAACTGCTATGTGGTTTTGATAATTTTTTTGTGACAGACCAACACAAAGGAGTATTTAGCTGTAAACAAAAGATAACATAGTTTTTGAAAAATAATAATAAAAGGAAAGTTGTCGGCTTTAATACATGATTAGGTTATAAAACAATTTCTCCATGCTTTGAACATCTCACAGAGCAATATTCCAATAATACTCTAAAAATGGAAAGAGTATGGAACAACTGACAAACATACCAAGATATTCCACCTTACATGCAATACCCTTATGTGAAGTGGAAAACAAAAAATGGATATAACACTGAATGAGGCAGTAACATTGTCATTCATTTGGGAAACTTTTGGAAAAGTCATTTTAAAAAGTATTGACCAATACTTTGTAAATATAAGTGTGTGCATGAAAGCTAAGTATCATTTACCTTCCATTTTAAAAATGATGCACTGGTTTGTGTTGGTCCATCTAATCCCCCAAATAATGTATCAAAGATTTTGTTTAGAATATGACAAAATGTGAAAAAGTCTAAGGGTTTGGATACTTTTGCAGGGCTCTACATGGTGTATTTCAATAATATTCTGTCAGCTGTCATTTCCTTATCTTTTTTCCCCATCAGAACGGAGCTGCACCTCAACCACTTTGCTGACAACAATGCATTTGGAATCACGCCGCAGAATAAGGTAAATGCTGCCCCGCAAGTGGAGATTGGCCTTTGAAGATATTACTTTGACCTCTTATAAAGCCGAAGTAATCTTTATAAAAATCTGTTAGGCAGAGGATAAGCAGCGGGCCTCTCAGCAGTTTTCCAAACTGCAAGTAGCCCTGAAGGTCCTTGGGATCATTGCGGATGAGCAGCGGGCCCTCTGGCTGGTTCTTGGGGCCATCTATCATCTCGGAGCAGCTGGAGCTACCAAGAGTAAGATTTATTTACGTCAAACAAGAAAAAAACCCCGAAAAACATTTTTCCCCTTCATAGTGGCATCATTATTAGTGGTAATAATGATAATCATAGCAGTGTGTGAACTATTAAAAATCTTTGAGTTTGTAATCCACCCCTCAGCCCCCATTCCTCTCCTCCATTTGCTATTTTTTTCAGCAGCATTTTACTTGATGTGTCAATGTTGAGGCTGCATTTTGAAACCGTCACTTGTGTGATGCAAGAAAGATGTAACCGAGGCAGCTGAATTATGCATTTGCACTTAGAAAGAGATGCTGCACAATGCACAGATCATTACACTGAGCTTCACCAATCTGCAGCCCCAAATGAAATATCACATTGTTGGGGAAATGTATGCCTTACAACTAATACTACTTGCATATGAAAAGGTGAAGAAATAATTGAATATCTACACTAGTTGCATACTTATGACATCTTAGGGTTATGGCTGCTGTGTGAATGTTATGCTGGCTTTCTTTTGACTGTTTCAAGTTTTTTTCCCTGGTGTACAGTGCTTATACAATTTGCAACAATAAATGAAATGGCAGGGAAACTGTTCAAAACATTAGCAATTCATGTTGCAACTGATTAGGTTATGTCTTTCAGAAATAGTGGAAGCAGATGTTAACATAAACATTAGAATGGATATTACACCATTGACTGTAATGCTCTATTTGATCTTTATTACTGAAAAACTATTAGAGTTTGTTTTGGGTTCACTTCAATCGCATCGAGATGGAAAAGGGAGGAAAAAAAGAAAGGAAGAAAAAGTTAACAGGGAAATAGAAAAGTAAGGATAGAGGAGAGGGAGAAGGTTTAAGAGAATATAAGAAAATGCACTAATCTTCTTCTACAAATTCCTAGTTCTTTTTCTTTCTTGAAAGAGAAAATTACAAAATATCTTCAGCCTAATCTGGTCTGAATACCTTGTCCTGTTAGGCTTTTGTCCTATATTCCCTACATGGCTTTTGGTAAAAAAAAAAAGAGACTTCAATAATGGTTTTCTTCTTCCTGACTAACACTTTTCAGGTTTTTTACTTGAAATGCACAATTATGGACTATCTTGAAATGGTCTGTGACACCATCTTAGTAAAATATATGGTTGTAACATGACAAAAAAAAAAAAAATCTAATTTTGATATTTTTTACATTTCTGTCCTCTGCATCAAATCCTCATAGGGTCTTAGAAATTGAATAAAATGATCATATCCAAATGGAAGTCTAAGTCTTTAGGATTTGATCTTACAAAATATGTTTTTTTTATGAGTGTCATTAAAATGCACTGAACATATCAAACGTTAAAGTCACAAAGACTGCATAGTAGCAGTCTGCACGGGGTGAAGTATCTTGTGTTTTTTGAAATGTTTCTTCACCCTTCATTACGTCTGCACAGGGTTACTGCACAGTTGCTTATGCAGACTAGCTCGCCCAATTAGTGTCAGTGATATCCTCCAGCTGGCTACCAATCTTTCTGATGGCGCTATAACACCATTAGGGACAAATTTTAAAACATTCCCAGTACTGGATATTGTCTGTGAATGCAGAATCAAACTAATGTTCTTCTGATTAGCATGACATTTGAATTTGGGAAGGTTTTTGTCAGAGCTATTCTTCTTAATAAGGTGTGCTGTATGGTGATAAAGTTCTAGAACCATAGATGCAACACAGTGAAAACAGTTTGACTTATACACATTCAAAAGTTATGTTTATTCATTAGAATATTCTGCACTTCTGAAAACATGTTTGTTGCCTCGGCTGACTGCTCCAGAGCACTTCTAAAATCAGTTTTTCAGCAGTGTAACCTCATTTTGTAACACAAGAGGGCAGCAATGATCTCTGTTTATCCATAGCTATTTCAGGAGCCATGTAAAAGGAGCTTGCTTTTGTCTTTACTGTACTGTCAATCCATTTATCTGACAAGTGTTAATTGGAAAAGGTTTACCCCATAATTGCTGTTGTTGAAGCACATGTGTACAGATGGACATATTTCACCTTTTAAAACCTTTTCCCTCCATACCTGTATTGACCCTGTAAAATAAGGCTATGATGACAAAACCAGCTTCTTCTTCTTTTTTGATGTCTTAAATAATTCCTGATTGAGCCGCCTATCATTCAAAGCAAATATTTAAAAGTCTTTGCTTGACTCCACAAGCGTTCTGCTACGCATTAGGAGATGCACGCAAGTGTTCTGTCGCAGTGATGAAACCGATAGAGCCCACTGTTTTTTTTTTTTTTCTGTGTGTAATCCCCAAAGTTATTCTCTGTCAAAAGACTTAGAAGATACCAGTTCATGGTGGATTATAACTGCAGTTTTTTACTACTGTGTTGGATGTCATCATTATTTTTAATAGATTAAAGTATGAAAGAACGCCTGTGTTTCCCAAATGAAGTTCCCCATCAAGTAAATAAATTGTTCTTCACTGATTGTGTTTATTCCCCTGGTGGATTTCTTTTTTTTTTTAAACTTGTAGATGAACAAGGTTATATTTTCTTTTCAGTGATGGTTCAGACATGTTTTTTTTAATTTTTTTTTTTACAGTTTATCATCAGCTCTGCTTGCAGTGCCTTGCAAAAATATTAACTCGCCTTGAACTTTTTCTGATTTCATCCTGAAGAGCTATGCATATCTTTATATGCATAATTTTCTTTACAAGTAAAAATCTGAAAAATGTGTCATGCATTGTCCCCCTCCCGCCCCACCAGAGTGCCTCTAGCTAGTGATAAACTGAAAATGGATTTCTATCAACAGTGGCTATCTTATCACCACTCCTCCATGTTAGTCATCTCTCACCTGAGGTGCGAATCTCTGCAGCTCCTCCAGAGTGTTAACATGGGCTTTATTGGCTGCTTCTATGATTTGCACTCTCCTGGCCAGGCTTGTCAGTTTAGGTGTTTGATGGTATTGGTAGGTTTACTGTTTTGTCATTCTCTTTTTATTTTCAGATGATGGATTTTCAGTTAATAAAATGTTGCGTAGTTACTTGCCACATTGTGTTGCTCTATCACATAAAATCTCAATAAAAGAGGTTGAAAGATGTAAGATGACAAAATGTTAAAAGTTTAAAGGGGCATGGATACTTTTGCAAAGCATTGATGGACAGAAGCATAACCCTGACCCTCTAAAAGATGTGATTGTCATAAATGTTGCCTGGAACTCGCTGGCAGAAGGACTAATGGAGGTTTTTATACACATGTCTCAGCTGGCAGGAAACAATTTGCACGTCACGAGTGGGCCCAGAAGGCAGCCTACCTGCTGGGCTGCTCCCTGGAGGAGCTTTCTTCCTCCATCTTCAAGCATCAGACCAAGGGCACCCTGCCCAGAACGGGCACCATCCGCCAGGCTTCCGAGGAAAATGGCACAGCAGATGCAGGTACTCAGCAGAATACATTTTCCTGTATACTCTTTTCATTCCCCTGCTTCTCTTTGTCACTCTCTGTCTACTTCTTCACACACGCTCGCACGCATATGTGCCTGCTCATCACCTAAGGGAAACTGCATGCATGGGAGAAAAACGTAAAGCTTATCTTAGTAATGAATACTACACGACCACATTGGCTATTGACAGATGAGTGCACACACTATGTTGGGACAAGCAATTTTGGATCCTCTTTTCATTCTTCGTCCTTGAAATTATAATTGCGTCGCATTGATTTTTGTCACGTTCAGGTGCCCTGACTTTCTATCAACAGACTTTGAAGGGCATGGGGATACAGTTAAAAGTCCATCACAGCAGGGATTGACAGAAATGACCTCAGTCTCACCTTCACTTTCCCCCCAGTTGCACATAAACCTACTGTCCAGTTTGTGTGTGCGTGCACACATGAAAACGTTCCCCTACTAAACATAAAGTCACTATTCTGTTTGATAGCGGAATGAATTAAGTGAGCCTAACAGGTGGCCACTGCCGCTAGGCACAAACATGAGTTAGCACTGTTAGATGTGACTGGTTCCAAAGCACCTGAGTCCAAAATGTCAATGCTTTACAAAGACAATTCTAAACCCAGTTTGGATGCTTAAGCCTCTGGGTATAAAATGCTCAAATGTGGCGCCGTTGAACCTTCCTCATAGGAGCAAATGTCCGACTGTAATCTATTTCCTCTATTCTTAAGTTAGATCTTTGTGTTGCCTCATTGTTAAGATATTAAAAATTGTAAATAACTGATATGTTCTGTCTGACTTCTTCCATACCAGGATCCAAATTCACAGCAATGGAGTGTTTGGAGGCAATGGCGTCAGGACTTTACTCTGAAGTCTTTGCTGTCGTCGTATCTTTGATAAATCGGTTAGTATTGGGGCAAACTGACATATCTTGGGTTGCATAAAGACAGTGTTACCATGCATTTTTAAAAACAGTTCCAGCCACATTTTCCTCTGAAGTTTAAAAAGCCTTAGAATATATTCCTAATTTCTAGCAAAAGCATGATATTATGTGTTGAAAAAGTACTATGTTCATTTTAATTGTTTTCAACAAAAGCCTTTGTTATCTTTTAAAATAATCTAAAAAGGTTTTACATTTATACTATACTTTTCAAGATGTTCATATCTTCTAATTAGGAATAATTTACTTTTTCCCCCCTTGAGTAAAAATATGATTCTATTTATTGTAGTCTCCAGTTCTGGCCAACCAAGGCTCTGTGTTTATCTTGAAAGCATGCACAGTGAGCAGAATGGTAAGAAAAGTTAAAAACAAAATCTCCAAAGCTCAGCAACAAAAAGTGTCACGTTGGTCATGTGTATGTATGTTGGTCATCAAGTCTCCGTAACAACCATTAGATTCAGCAAGTTGTTTTGGGATTGATGTCAGAAAATGCATTTTCCTCCTTAACATTGCTGTTGTAAATGCGAGTTTGCTAAATTCTGTTGGAATTCAACTGGAATTGTGTCTAACGTCTCAGACGAAATTTGTCATTGTGAGAGAATTGTTAGAAACATTTTTAGAAAGTATTTGATCATAGTTTTACACTGGCAATTTGTAGACATTCAGATACTCTAACTACAGACATTTATCGCTTTTACAATCAAACCCAACTTATGACAAATATGAAATGGTGTCAGAATTTTTTCAGAACAAAATAAATTGTGTGAAAATCAGTCTTGCTGCAGATTTCAAGATTTGTGTCATGCTCAGAATTGAGCTAATTACTAACAAAAGTTCCATTTACGTTTGATGTGAAACAAAGAATGAATATATGGAGTTAGGTGAAGAATCTGTGATGCTATGGGCCTGTTTACTTTCCAAACATTACAGGAACCTTGCTAAAGTGCATAACGACACTAAATATTGGAACAGTTTAATAAAAATTTAGTTGATTTTACTATTGCATTGAAAATGGGACATTGTTGGGTCTTTCAGAATAGTGATTCACATTTTATGGTCAAATAAACATGCAAGTTGTTCATAACACACAAAATCAACCTTCTTTCTTGGAATTGCCAGTTCCCAAAGCTCATTCCTCCAATAATAATTAGAAGTTTAACATTAGTGATTTTGTTAAAAAACTGTTACTTGATTTTTTTTTACTGTTTACCAAAATGAATACATGGTTTTGGATTGGCCAAGACAAAGTCAGTCTTTTCTGAAATCTGACAAAGATGCTGTGTCATAACCTTTAAGAGGCTGTCCAATTCTGCAAAGAGGAGTGGACCAAAATTCCTCCACAGTAATGTGAAGGTTTCATTAATGTGAATCATTTAAATGGGACAAAACCTGCAGGATAGGACTTCACAATATGTTGCACACAGTCAAGGTAATACCAGTGTGAAATATTCATATTGCAAAAGACTGTTTGGAATACAATAGCTGTTGTCCAATATTGCAAGTGGTATAAACTTGAATTTTACATGACAATGTAACATTTAGCAAGTCAGGCAGAGTTTCATGCCACCAGATGTTCATAATGGACACAAATTGCAGTGATGAAACCGATAGAGCCCACTGTTAAAGGTCATAGAGTGATTGTAGCACTGAGAAAGGGGAAAGAAGAAAATAGGCATTTATAACAACTGACATCACAACATTTTTCTGATATTGGGCAGCCTTCTGTAAGGGGCTAAAAAAATTCACAACACTATAACTGATGGTTTAAAACCATTTAAATTTGAAGTTGAAGCTAGAGGAAGGGAAGTGAATTTTCTAAAGTAAAGATCAACTTTATGGTTCAAGGTTTGTAGGGTGAATGTAATCAGTGAAAGATATGTTATTGGTACATGTGTATGTTTTTATGGCTTTTCTTCCTACCCCCTGTGTACTTAAGGGCCTTGAAATCCAGTCAGCACTCCATGTGCTCTTTGCTCATTGTGGACACACCAGGCTTTCAGAACCCCAGGCTTGCTAAGCACGAGAGCGGCACAACCTTTGAAGACTTGTGCCACAACTACACTCAAGAACGCTTGCAGAGCCTCTTCTACCAGCGCACCTTTGTTCAGGAGCTGGAAAGATACAAAGAGGTAGAGACATGTGTGAGAGATAATGTGCTGTGCATACATACATCCCCAGTCTCCTTGTTTTGTCTTTCTCCTGCCTTCCCTCCTCTCTCTCCCCTTTTTGACTGCCACTGTTTCTCCGATATATCAACTCCAATAGCGAATGTGTTCACACATCAGAAACGCTAGCCGTCCCACCTGTCACAAGCTGTGACAAGCCGAAGTAGTTCATGTGTTAGACCTCCTCATTAGTGATGCCGGTGTTCACCTCTTCTGCCGAGATCAAAGTAAAGTCACTCACAGCTATCTATGAGAGGCACGCCCAGCTGCACAGCCGTGGCGTTTCTCCCTGATGAAAGAACCATTCTTCTTCTCTCCTCCCCTGAGCTCATTCTAGCAGAACCGTACCATAATAACTGGCCACAGTCATCTTCAAGTATTTATTAAAGGACAAAATACTGAAAATTTATTTTATGCCTTTACACATATATTAATCTTCTCAAGCCGTTGCACACTTAAGTCTTCTCAGTTGACCTGATTGTGAAGTTAACCAGGAACCCTGACAGCATTGCATTAGATGCAGTGAACAAAACATCTGGGGACTTCTAGCTTGTGTTGCCACCCACGTCATTCGCCTGGAAGAATAGAAAATGGAGCAGAATTAAGTATTGCACGGTAATGCTTTGCCGTCAATACAACCTGAGAATATATGGAGCTGTGAACCTGTCATTGTAAACTAGGTCAAACTCATTTAAGTCAGAACCGAGTGTTAACAGTGACGATGATGGGCAGGTCAAACCGTGAAGCGCAAAACAGTCGTATGCTTTGTAATCATACAACTGGAATACAGTGGAGCGCTGAGGCTGTTGAGAGGAACTTTTTGTGTTCCCTCAAATGCCTGTTTCATGCTCGCGTTCAAATCGTACATGAACATCTGTCACAGATGCATCATCAACATTTCCAACTGTTTTCATGCCACTGTTTGCTACTGTTTGTAACATTCTTCCCCCATCCCCTTCCTAAGCTGTAATGGCATTTTAATGCAATGATTCCTTCTTCACCTTTCATTTCCATTTACCTTCAAGAAAACTACTTGCATTAAATGCCACATATTTTTGTTATTTTAATGGTTTTGGTATAGCCTTTAACCATATAATATCTAAAATACCCTTTTTTAAAAATGCCATTTTAATTTCTAATCATTCTTTAAATAATTGTGCCTTTGAGCACCTTTCCAAGTTAGCCATAGAAGAAAATAAGAAATATAATTGTATTCATGAATAACCTTTAACAATAGACATGTGGTAAATCCACCTCAACAAACAGATTAATTATAAGAATTTATAGCTTTTCTGTGGATCTATTAACTGATGTAAGTATGGATAATGGTTTAAAAGAAAATGCAAGATCCAATCTTTCTTATTGTTAAAAAAATATGGAAGTAGTTTAAGAAAATACTTTATGCATTTTTACACTGCCTTATGTTTCAATCAGAGAGCTACTGGCCAGAAGAGTCTTAAATGATCTTTTCTTAACATTTCCAGGAAAATCCCTGGTGTCACACCACTACCCACATCCCGTTTGCTTGTAAATAATCATAGTGATCATTTTCAATATCCACCCAATACAAAGATTAAAGGTTCATAAAGTACTTTTAGCATAAACTGTGGTGATATTTTTGAGATTGGACTTGTTTATAGAATGTACAAGTTATTTTTGGTCTTGGCCTTTCTTGGGTTGGCTGCTAGCTTCAGCCATTGGCAACAACTAAGTTGGATATATGTGAACTAAAAATAACAAAATAGTTGTTCTTACTCATAATTTTTTAACTGAACCTTTCGTAATTTCTGTACTACCCTTATACTAACCAACAATAAAATAGAGCAGTTCAATTAATGTACCTGTGATGTTACAGAAACATCAGTAGACCTGTTGATAGTGCTGCTGATTTTATGGCATGCTTAAATCTGAAGTGTGTAACCGGTTATCTGATCAGATTTTAAGGGATAATGTCATGACTAGGTTTGTCTACCTTAATCTGAGTCAGACAGGATGCATGCAATGGGATGTTTGCACAGGGATGGAGCATATGGTCATGCTAGTGGTAGGCTAGTTATCAGTATAATCTGTGTAAACTCCTTCTTTTTTCCCTGCACTAATTTAAAAATGACCCCAGAAAACAGTTTCTTCAGATCTACTTTAAACCTATGTGAAATTGTGTGTTTTCTTGATTAAACCAGCATTAAGCTAGCCTTTATGCTGGAACCTTTTTTTGATACTTGAATGGGTTTTAAGAGAACTAGTCAAATTAAAAGAAAATAAAACATTACAAAATGTCTAATAGGTTTCTTAGAAAAAAGAAAACACATTTTGTCATTAGAAAATGTTCTTTTTCACATTTAGATATGGTTTTGAGTTTCTGTCTACTTATCTTCCTTCCTCCAGGAAAACATTGAACTTGCCATAGAAGACACTGAGCCCACCACTTCTCTCTCAGTGGCAGTGATAGACCAAACCTCAAGCCATGCGCTTGTAAGTTAAGTGGTTAAATTTTTATCTTTGCAGTGCACTGCCAGGGGAATTTCCATAGCACATTCTGTTTTTTCAGATTTTCTTTCATGCATGGTTTTGATAACAGTGTAGCAGTTTTTCTCAAAATCTTTTTGTAAACATGTTTTTCTTTTGATATTCACCAAATGCCCTTCGTGATTCAAAAGTAAATATATATATTTTGAATAATCTCTCAATTGTATACAGTATTGGTTTGGGAGAGGTTAGGAAAAGGCGATGGGAGCAAGAAAAAGAAAGGTTAGAGAATTGACTTCAAGAAAGAAAAATCAATGTTTGGCCTTTGCAGCTTGTGATCTGCACCATGGAAACAGAAATGGCAGAGTTTAAAGAACTGTGGATCACGTTGCTATAACTCTAGTATTTTTTGTTGGAGTGCTTTGCTTTTTAAGATGGGTCCCTGTTCTGGTTTCAACGTCATCAGAAGTAGTGCTACAGTATATCACACAAAAAAGAAGAAGAAAAAATTAAATGGTAACTTTAAAGACATTTTTAAAGTCGGCTCTAAAGATTTGTTGCTTTGAATGAAAGGCATTTTGATCAAAGGGTTTTTTTCTTCTACCCAAAGATATATTTTATGCTGTCATTGCTCAAATGTCCGTTATCACAGCCTTAATGTTTAACTCATTGCCAGTTTCATGGCTTGTCCTACGTCTCCTTCAAACTGATTCACTGTATTTGTGGGCAGTGTGGTGTGCACCGCTGATAAGGGTGTATTTGTTGTAGCGTCCTAACGGATATTAAAGCTGTTCTTGGTTCTGTTGGTTTGCGTCTAGGTTTTCCAGGATGTTTTCAGGATTTAACCATGTCAACCAGCCTAACTATCCTATGTATAGTGCTCGTTTGTTTTAAAACATGTTTTTCGTCAATATTTTTGGCTAAATGTGTATCACAAAAGTCAAAACACTGATGAAAATTCAGGATTGAACCTTCTGTTCTAAATACACAATTGTGTGAGTTTATCATCTTGATTGAACTTTTCCTCATTTACTCATATTATGAGCACAAACATTGTGTTTTATTGGGATTTAATGAAATAGATCTACAGCAAGTATCACATGATTATGAAGTGGAAGGAACATTTCTTTATATTTTTTTTTTACTAGGTAATTCTACCACGTGTTAACTCAGAGACAATGAATTGAGATGTGTGTAATAAGATATTATAGTTTTGTATCATTTACCCTTTCGCTTCATGATTAATTATATTCTATTTTGTGTGGCCTATGCCATAAAATGCATTAAAGTTTGTTTATAACATGACAAAATTTGAAAGTTCACCAGTTATGAATGACTATGCAAGGCAATATGTGTATGGTAAAATATGCTGTCATCTACACACGGTGTTGAATAAAGCTGTTTGATCTTTCATAGCATCACACATGAAGATAATATCCCTATTCTATGCAAAGCAGTGCCATTGCAGGTCTTTTTTTCCCCCTTCTCTCTGCTGGTAGTAAAAGTATTGCTAATTGTATTCATTTTAATCCTCGATTACTTTGTCTTTATGAGCTACATTTACATTTTTAATATAAAAAACGCCGAATGGATGATGCCATTATTGCAGCAGCAGCTGAAGGACACAGACTGTCAACGTTTTTTTTTAAAGAAATTTCAATTTTCAGTGCTGATAATATTATCTGGTCTCTCACCACCAGCTCAGGCTGGGAAGAAACACACTGCAGAGTACTTTTGCTTACGCTTAAGAACTTGACTGCAGAGGTCAGCAACCAGTTCTGAGAAAATTATATGTATTTTCTTTTTGTACCCATGAGGGAGATGAATAATAAAGGCTTAAAGATATGCTTGATTCATCCATGCATTCCCATTAAACAGCTGAAAGAAGCTGAGTGTCCTTGTGGCAAGGTTGTCTTTACTCATGTAATGAAATAGGATTTTTTTTCCGTAGAAGTAGAGTGTAGAATTGAAGGGGGTCATAAAACCCCTATCAAAACAGAGGGAATAAGGATAAAAATACATTGTTCGATGATGGCAGAATGTTTAAAAGTGCATGTGTAAACATTTTAATTTGCAATAGGTGCGAACGGTTCGAACAGATGAAGCACGGGGGCTTCTGTGGCTGATGGAGGAAGAGGCTCTTCAGCCAGGAGGATCAGCAGAAACACTTTTGGGACGTCTCTTCAGCTACTACGGACCGGCTGAGGGCGAGAGTAAAGGTGAGGATAATTTGACACTGATAATTTGCATAATAAGGTCACTCTTACATCCACAAGAAGCAATAAGATTCTTAAAGAAAGAGACAAAGAAAATTTGTGTTTTAACAAATGTAGGGGTTGTATTCCCTTTTTGTAGCAAGTAACGCAAGGTTTCAGTAGAAAATGTTTTCTTAAAGTTTTATGAAAAAAATGAAAAGTGGATTTTTGCAATTTAGCCTAAAGAACTGTGTCAAGGTCAGAAAAACGTAAATGAAAAAGTATTATTCAGTTTCAGTCCTAGTCTTCTAAAACATCAGTTGAAGGCCTTACTTTCAGAATGTTTATTTAGGTCAGGTTAACAGCGGAGTCGCCTGAGGGGTCAATTTGACCCCATGTCAGAGGAGCCTTAGCATTGCCAAACATGACATTTAAATGGGCACGGTTTTGTTTTTTTTTTGTTTTGTTTTTTTCAGGTTTTAAAAATTATAGGTAGAATCAGAGATGACAAGCAAGGAGAAAAATGATGTGTTGAAAATATATTTCACTGTAAAACTACTTAAGATTAAGTGAGCTGGATGCAAGTCAACTATACAATTTGAGATTCACAAAGGGCGTTTTTCTCTCATGAAATGTTGTGGCAAAGCATTTAATATAAAGTAATGAGCAATAAACAGATCTGGTGAGATAAAACTGAAGATGTTTGCAGAGATAATTAGACATTTGCAGAAATAAAACATGTTTATAAATGCAGAGTATCGCAGTAGTAGAGGTCAGGAGAGAAAACAAAAATTATTCTCAAGCTTGAGTAGCCTTATTTCAAATTAATATTACTCAGATAGAAGTGAAAAGCTGTCCTTCAAAAAACAATTACTCAGGTAAGGGTAAAAAAATATTTGGTGGAAATACTAAAGTACTGAGTAAATGTTTTAGCTTGTTAACACCAAAAGCATTTTGGCAATATTTTGTGTTTGGCCCAGGATGTACTGAATGGAAATTAAATTCTGCTGCTTCCAGAGGAAAAATCTAAAAAACTTGAGGCATAATCCTAATGGACATGAATAAACATCTTCGTAGTGTAGTTGTAATGTCCCTACAAAGTTTCTTGTGCGTATATTTTACAGCAAACTTTGTCTTGTTTTTATCTAGTACTAACCTGGGGCTGTATTTTCTCTCAATTTGCAATATAGATAATAGATTATCCATAGATAATTTGAAATGGAACAGGATTTAACATTTTTTAATTTGGAGTGTCCAAATTTGTTCAAACATTTCTTTGAAAAATGTGATTCAATTATGCCTTCTGTTTTTACGCAGCAGTTGGAATTTCTAACATTTTAGTTGCAGAAATGAGTGAAAAATCCAAAATGGCTGCTTTGCATTTATACCTTAGTGATAGCTACAAAGTTGAAAGTATTTAATGTTCCAAATGTCTCATCACTGAGATATTAAAGTGAGCAGAGTATATGAATTATCAGCCACATGATGTTTAACTTAACAGGAGCAGCAAGAGTCTAAATTAGCAAACTCGTACTGTAGCTACAACAAAACTGTTTACATCAGGTCTTTCCAACTTCATCCCTCGGCAGTCACTGTCCTGCAATTTTTAGATGCATCCCTATGGAAACAAAATCTGGATTAAATGTCTGAATTACCACCTCAGCATATCACTGAGTTCTGCAGAGGCCTGATGAGGAGCCACTCATTTGATTCATGTAGTGGATTGGGAGTATATTCAAAAATTGGAGGAGTGGGTGCAAATTCACTGAAGAATTCACCTTAATTCAACATGAATAGGTCAATGTAATCCAAAGACAACTACTGTATATCAGTTATAGCCTGTGCAAGAGCAATGTTTGTGATTTAATGTAGAATTTGTTGGCAACGTAAAAGATTTTGGTGCCAGAGAGTTTATGGTTTCCATTCATCATTATTTTGTAGTCTAAGTGGTCCAGACCAGGGACATTTATTGTATCTACATAACAGCAAGGCAAGGTAAAGCCATGAAATTTGTTTGCAAACCTAGAATCCTGATGCCATCAATTATTGCCTGATTTATTGATTTTTAAAATAATTTAATATTTACATAATAATCATTGCATGGAACAGTATGCTGTGTTGTTGGCCACCGTCCAGGACTCAGCTGGCTCCATCGCACAACTTGTAAAATTGCCCCTTGAATCACATAAAATGGGAGCAGACTGTCTGTGATTATGCATGTATTAGTAATGTCTGTGTAGGTTGGCGACAGATGGCACACAGCAGAGTAATCGAGAACTGATGAATCTGTTTGTTATGATAAACTTTTCATGCAGGCAGTAAAAATAACTTCCTACATTTTTAAAACATTTCAATATTTTTTATGCTTTTGTACAAACGGTGTTTTGGGAGTCCAACACTGACCTTTATGCTTGCATCAGGTCACACTTTCCTTTTGAGGAGTGAGAAGGAAAATCATTTCCTGCTGGGCCACAGTCATGGGACCGACTGGGTGGAGTATGACGCCCGTGGGTGGTTGACCTACGCCAAACAGAACCCTGCGTCTACCAATGCAATGAACCTGCTGCAGGACTCCCAAAAGTAGGCTTTACCTTAGCAGGCAAAATCCGCCTTTGGTGAATATAAATGTAAATATAACATGATTTCAGTGGGTTACTTTTCAAATGTTACTCATGCAGGAAGATAATCAGCTCGTTGTTCACCACCCGGGCGGGTGGCGCCGTGGTGCTGTCCGGTTCCGTCGCCGGTCTCGAGGGCGTTTCCAACATGTCTCTGCGTAGGGCTACCAGCATGAGGAAGACCTTCAGTACAGGAGTCGCTGCAATCAAGAAGAAGTCCTTGTGCATCCAAATAAAACTCCAAGTGGTGAGAGAACAAATAAACCGCTAAAAAAATTTTTTCTCCAGTGTTAACTTGGTTCTAGAACTGAGCTGGGAGCTTAAGGTGTATGAAGGGATGAAGTGCTTCATATTTGTAACCTTGTTTAGGATTTATTTTGGAGTCTACTTTGGGCCTTAGAGCGTTCGTAAATTGCACAATGCAGCTTAAAAGAAAAGTGTTGAAATGAAGGCCAGGAGTTGAGCTGCAGCCAGGGAAAATGATATATTGGCTGTTTTTATAGACTTGGGCTCTGCAGCTGCGTTAGCTTCCAACCCATCTAACCTCAGAAGTGAATCTCTATTGGATCTATATTTTTAGACTTTATCTAAGAAATATACATGTTTCTCTGCAGATGAAAAATGAGCTGTAGAAGGGTACATTGGAATTCATATTAGGTTTAGAGTGAAGTGTAGAGTGTACACTGATGCACCTACACTCAGATGAAAATTTTAACTATCGGGAGAATAGTTAAAATGTTATGTTTTGACTGATTCTTTTAAATTTAATCAGTTCTTCCTTTAAAAAATTATGGAATTAATACATGTTTCTTCTTCCATTTATGATTTATTTTGTCACATTCTAACCACAAACTTGAATATACGTTTGATTGTGTCATGAGACTACAGATAACTCTGAACACATCATGTCCATGGTGAAATATGGGGGTGGAAGCATCTTGCAGGGAAGCCGGTCACAATTGATGGAAAGCTGAAAGGAGCGAAATACACAGCAGTTCTGGAAGAAAATCTGTTAAAGGCTGCAAAAAACTTGACTGAGGCAGACGTTCACCTCCCTGCAGCGCGATGATCCGAAACATAGAGCCAGAGATATAATGGAACAGTTGATCAAAGCACAGTCATGTGTTGGCCTAGTCAAAATCCAGACCGAAAACCAACCTGGGGCTAGATTTTAAAATGTATTCCCATTGGTACACCCATCTAGTCTGACTAAGCTTGGACTATTTTGCAAAATCTTGAGTCTTTAGATGTGCAGAACTGTTAGAAGCATATTTCATTGTATGTATGTATAATTATATTTAAATATGGTTCTGCAAACTATATCTATAAAACACATGTCAAACTAGAGGCCCAGAGGCCAAATCTGGCCCACCACAGCTTCTTATGTGGCCCTTCAGACTACAGAGGGATGCATAAATAAAACCTTCAAGATAACAGTTGTGTTTTTAGATATTATTTTGTCAGTTAAATAAGCTTTCATTTGTATATTGACAAATTACATCAATCAGCTGTGAGTTTATTACAAATTCTTTGGGAAAAAATGGTCAAAAACATTGGGCTTAAATGATGCCAACTCCAACCTGCAGGTGTCAGTATTTCTTACTTTACTACATTCCGGCCTCAGCCTTACTTGATGTCAAGTATCGCAACATTTCTTACAAATATTTTTGAATTAGTTTAACAGAAATTTGTGATTTTATTGCAAAAAATAAAAACAGTCATGCAATCCTGGAGGGACTGATCAGAATGAAAATATCTTCAATATCATTTAATTTTAAGAAACATTTATTAACTGACATTCACAGCTATTTACTAATATCTCTACAGTTTGTTATTGGATTTCATCAATACTTTCTGGCACAACCAGCCTTTAGAGAAGATTCATGATCTTGATGTGGCTCAAAATGAAAATGAGTTTCACACCGCTCCTATAGGAGGTTTAAAAAGCATATTTTTGAATAAAATACAGTAATGTTTGTGTTTTTTACATGACAAATCTGAGCAAAACCACTGACAATGTAAATGGTTTTTCAAGACACATTACACTAATGGATGTTTCCGAATGTTTGCACAAAAAATCTTAATCTTGCCCTTTCTTTTATAGGATGCCCTTCTTGACACATTGCGGAGGTCTAGGATTCACTTTGTTCATTGCATATTGCCCAAGGCAGATGCTCTAAAGGCTCTTAGTGGATCCCTGTTCAAAGGCGGGGAATCCGAGGCTCAGGGGGAGAGTGGAGATCCTGGCTTAATGCAGCTGGATGTAGCCTTGCTTCGTGCTCAAATACGTGGATCCAAGCTGCTCGATGCCCTACGGATCTACAGGCAAGGTGAAAAAGCTGCTTAAATCTTATACATAGTGAGAGGTATTGCAATCCAGGCCTGCTTGTATATGTGCTTTGGAAAAAAAAAAAGTAGCTGAATTTATTTTTTTCCTGTCAGAAGGTCATCTCTGAATGATCACAGATCTCCACAAATATTTGCAGAGCATAAAGTTCTCCGACACGACTTTTCGCAGGTTACCCCGATCACATGGTGTTTTCTGAGTTCCGACGGCGCTTTGATGTGCTGGCCCCGCACCTCACCAAGAAACATGGGAGGAATTACATCGTGAAGGATGAGAAGAGAGTAAGTCACTCAGCAAAAAAAAGGCGGTGGGTGTGGGAATGTGTGGAGCTGAAATGTGCAGCTCCACTGGTGGCCAAGCCCGGTGAAGATTGATGTTGTGAGGAGACGACTTCATTACATCTGCCCTCTGATTTGTCAGCAGCCGAGGGACGGAGAAATGGGCGTTCATCAGAGCCATAGCAAGGACCCAATCAGCTTAACCTCATCGGCGTCTCGCTCGTGAAATAGGGGAGATTAGAATTGCTGCTCGGGGAGTGTTTTTTACTGCAGTCAAAGCTAGAAAAATTCAACCAGTTGCAACTGTGATGCTTAGGCTGTCTGGTGAGGCATCTGTGTCTCTGCTCACCTACTGCAGCTTTTATTTTCAGGTGTTTTTTTCATTGTAGATTTCTGTGTAAAATTGAATTAGTATTTATCGATGATTGTATTCCATCTCTTGCAGCATAGACCTGCCAGAGAAACAAGTATTTTCTCCCTTAGAGACTTTTTCCCTCTTTTGTTGTTTTTTTACACTTAAATATTTCAGGTCTTGATATTAATTTTATAATCGTACAAACATAAGCCAAGTGTTTAAAAAGAGCACTTTTTTCAAGTGATTCCATCTATTAAGGGAAGAAATGTATCCAAATCAACGACGCAACGATGCCTTATGTGAAATATTAATTGCCCCCTAAACCTCATTACTGCCAGTGGTTTAGAAGAATTTTGACCTGCTGTTCTTTGCAGAATTGATTTGTTTCAATCATGAATGGCCTGTGCATTTATTTATTTTTGTCCCACCTCAGCATCTCAGTAGATGAAGTCCAGACTTCGATAATTTTATTTTATTATTGTGCTTCTGTTCCACTGCCTACTTAGGGTTCTGAACTGATTTCCTTCAGGAAATTTTAGTAAAGAGCAGAATTTAAGATTCCATCAACGGGATCATGTTGTTTAGGTCCAAAAATTGCAGGTACCCTCAAACCATCACACTACCACAACCATGCTGGACTGTTATTTTGGCGAAATGATGTTTTAACAAAATCTATCAGGATCAATGCCTTCCTCAAACTTTTACTTTTTTCTTGTCAGTCCACAATGTATTTTTCAAAATGTCTTGAGAACCATTAAGCCAACTGTTTATTAGTTAAAGCAGGTGCGATTTGAAGTGCTGCACATGTTGTAACTTCATTTGTGAATAAATAGTCGACTTGTCTTTGGGATAATTTTGCTGCATGAGCTATTTATGTGAAGTTTCAGTACTGATCTGTTTTCCACTTTGGATAATGTCTCCAACAATCATTCATCAAAGTCTTAAACTCGTAGAAATGGCTTTCTAACCCTTTCCAGGCTGATATTAATTTCTACAGAACAAATTTCTCTAGAACGAAAAACATGTTGTTTTTAGAGATTACTTTTGGGTACTTCATGTTACTCGACCAATGCTGTTTAAGGGATCTCATAATTCTACAAACCAGGTGGTAATTATAGCCTGTGAAGCTGAACAAAAAAAATGTGGTTAACCATAATTAATGCATCATTTAATAAGGCAAGGTTAGATTGGAGAGTTATATTTTCTTTTGTAAAATATTTTTATATATTTATATTTAGTAAAATATAATATATTATAATATATTTAGGTTCTTTTTGTCTGATATTAAAATTGATCAATGATCTCAAACAGTTGTGACAAAAAAGTAAAAACAGGAGAACGTTTCCTGTGAAATCAACGAAGTTGTCTTCTAGAAAAAAATGAGAGAGAGAGAGAGAGCATGAAGCACCAAGGTTAGGGTAGAGTACTACTGTTTTTCTCTGTTTTTGTGTGAGGGGCGAGTTTCTGTAGAAACACCGGTGAACAAAAGCCCCTCAGTACTCGCGGAGAACCTCTGCTAGTGTAATCTAGATGTAGTCTTTGAGACTGGAGGCTCGAGTACAGAGTGAAAGAACTGAGACAACAATACAACTTCAGTGCACATCAGCTAGTAGATGGACAGGGCAGAGGGAGTCTCAGAGACTGGGCTCATGGTGTACTTCTGTGCTGGATGTGTGCACTCAAAGTCGCAGTGGGGCCAAGAAATACCGGGGGTCATGTTGAGTAAGCCAGGAGCAGATGGACTCAGAGCGACAGGTTATAATTGGTTTTTGGAGGTTCTTAGAGCCAAATGGGTTTTTTTTTTTCTCATGCTTGTTGACTTTATTTCCGAACTAAATAGAATTGTGACAGAAGAAAGAAAACTGTCTTTTACTTCTAATTTAAAGGCTTGTGGGTAGATCTATGTCTTGTTGTATTGTCTGTAATTAGTCTTTCTGCATCCAAACATGGAGACATTGATGTTGTTGTACATCTTTACCCAGGCTGTGGAGGAGCTGTTGGAGTCTCTGGATTTGGAGAAGAGCAGCTACCACATGGGTCTGAGTAGGGTGAGTAAGAAAACAAGCCAGTTTAATGTTCCTGCGCAAACCTTTTGCTTTGAATCACTGCCAGTTCCTTTCCTCTTTAAACCTTAACAACAAAGCTGCACCACAACTTTTTTTTTTTTTGGTGAATGACACTTGCTTTTCTGGGAAGTGTGCCTTTCATTACACCTGTCCCTCTTTGAGGGGTGTTTGCTGTTCTTTTTATGGAATGCTGCCAAGCCCTGTCCCTTCATCTCACCTTTTTTTTGCCACTAGCTACCCTAGAGACTCTTCTTCACTCGCTGACAGCAAGACAGTAATTCTCTCTTTTGTTTCTGGTCATTAGAGCAAATTCTTCCTACTGTTTTTCCACCATGACCCTCGTACAGGCACCCACCGTAAACATAGGATTTTATCTCGGTTTCTAAGCTATCAGCTAGAAAGTAACTCTCAGCTAAGACTGAAATACAGAAGAAACAATAATATAAAAAACACAAATGTTGCCACTCTTTTTATGCATATAAGAGAGGAAGGGTTTGGAGGCAGCCTTACATTGGGCACCACATTTCAAAAAGGCTCAGTTGGCCATTCACAAAGCATGTCGTTGGCGTCATAGCAACCTGTCTCACTTGCATGCCAATTACGCCAGCCCCAAACAGGCTTCCAGCAGTGGATTCAAAGCTCTGTGCAGGATAAAATCTGCCTTCAGAGATAGCTCTGTGTAGAAGAACAGCTTAGCCTCCCGCATTTTACAAAGTACTGCATGCATCTAATGATGAATGGTAAATTTCTGCCCAACTGTTGACCCAAATTAAAACATAGTATTCTCTGTTTTAACCAAATACATTGCAAATATACATTGCTCCTCCAATTTTTACATTTCCCAAACCACATTCTGATTTGTTACCTTTGAAGAATTTTTACATGTGTAGAGTACAAATAAAATATTACTGTAAACACTTTCTTGCCATCATGTTAGATGCATTGGCAATACTTAATCCTTTGAAGTATAGAGGAGCCCAGCGCCTGTTAAACTATGTTCCACCTTTGGCCTAGATTAAAAACAGACCATGCTGATTGTCCAAGATAATAACTTAATCTCTCCTTTATCATTCGGATAAAGCTCTTATGTCTGTGGATTACACATCTTCTTATTGATTTCTTTGCTTCAGTGTGTTTATTTAGTTTTTCAACTCACCTTTGTTTTAACTTTGCTGCTGTGCTTTGCTTTAAAGCAGGCCCCTCACTCTAATTTTCTCTTGGCTAAAGTAAGCACAAAGTGATCTCTCAATAATGTTTCCTTTTTGCTAATATGCGTTTGGGTGACATTTTTTCTTTCTCCAGTTGTTTTTCAGAGCTGGGATTTTGGCTAAGCTGGAGGAACAGCGGGATGAGCAGACCAAGCGTAATCTAACTCTGTTCCAAGCTTCCTGTAGAGGCTATCTTGCACGGCAGGCCTTCAAGAAGAGAAAGGTATGAACAAACATGAATGTATAATTCATGTTTTCAGTTCAATTTGTTTATATAGCACAAATCTAAAAGGTACTTAATGAAAAGAGGTCCCACTGATATCCACATTACAGAATTAAATTAGGTCCAAATTCAGTTTAAATCAGTTTGGATGTAAACACAGAAGCACAAGACCAGGGGTCCTTTCTGTAAGTAAAAACACAAAAACAAGAGCACACAAATTTAGTACCTCTTTCACCCACTGCATTAAGAAAAGAGACAACTGAACTGAAACACCTGGAGTACTTTCTTTGAGAGAACAACAAGGAAAGTTATTAATGTTAATGTCAGCAATAGCTCCATCATGGAAAGAGATGCATCTAAATCCAAATGTTTTGGTGTCAGTGGTACCAATAGAATTACCCAAACTAAATGGCAAAAATTGTTCTGTTTAATTTCAGCAGTAGCTTTCTTGATAACATCCAGAAAAGAAACAAAGATAAACATTGAATGAATAGGCCAGGAGTGTGTTCTATTGAAGAGAAAATAAACTAAAACACTGTGCCAGCAATACGTTCTGTAAGGGAAAAGAAAATCAAGGATAACACACACAGTCAATTACCTTAATAGCCCTGTCAATGACTCGATGTAGAAAAGAGGCAAAGCTAAACACAGAAACCCTGACGTCCAGCACTTTTTAGTCTAAGACTAAAGATTTTCAAAATCTTATTAAAATGTAAAAGTTCAAATACCTTTCTTTTTATTTATTCAAAGGAAACAAACAATATTTAGTTTACTTTGATGCCTTTTAAAAGATACATTTATACGAATGCAAAATTATTGTGTTGGAGAAGTGAGTGAATTAACAGGATGGTTTTGTTGTACAGAAAACTTTAAAGATTAAGAATTTCTTCAGGACTATTTTAAGGGCCTGTTTGGCCTAGACTTTAGGGTAGATCCTACCAGCGATCCTGCAAATCTTCAACTAATTACAAATAAGCACTCTAAATCTTTTGCTCATAGCCCTGGCCTTCCTGTGATCCATCCAATCATCTATCACAAGGCAGAACCATGGCAATTTCTTCTGCGTGCCCCCAAGAATGCACCCTTATCAGGCATGCTGCTGACTCGCATAGCCTACTGCTCCACCCCACTTCCATTTCTCTGTTGGCATGCATGGCTCCATCTCTCTGGACTTAATGCATGTCCTCCAGTGATATATGGCACCCCACACTTCTCCATCTCTGTGATTACTATTTAAGTGAAAGTGCTGCTTCAGCCTGCTTGCGATGAACCAGCAGAAACAGAATCAATGCTCCTGCCCTCCATCAACAATGACAATGTGCGAGGCATGGAATATCTTGTTTCACTTGTATGTGATGCAAGTAAGATGATGAAATGGCCAAATTTTCTATAAGATTTATCATTAGTGCATGAATATGACTGATCTTTCTTCCGTTTCATTTTTTTTAATTGCTTTTTTTCTGTTTCATTTGAGTTCAAAATGTAATACTTATAGTTTGGAACACTCCTGTGTTTCACGTTCTAAACCTGAAAATTATAAACAACAAGAAGCCATCAAAATTTCAGGGCAAAGGGGCTTTTACAAAATCCATTAAGCAAAAAACTAGATTTTCCTCTCCACCCTCATCCCTTCTGTCTTCTACTAATGTATCTGTAATAGAAAGATAATTTTTTTTTATCTGGGGTTTATTGATCTGAAAATCAATTTAGCTTGGCAAGGTAACATGTTAAATGCAGCCATGGCTGTGATGATATCTTCTACTGATTCTGTCAATTTAGAGAGACAGTTGCTGTTATGAACTGTGTGCGTTTTGGTGCTAAAAATCCTCTAAAATCCCTAGATAAAAACTGAGATGGCTCACTTTTTGACACAGGCATCTCTCTATGCTATAAGATTTTTAATTCACCTCTCACTGAACTGTCAACATTTCCATTAAACAAATAACTGAAACTATAAAAAGTGAATTTCAGCAAAGCTTATTAAGCCTCAAGTGCAAACTTCTCTGCTTGTGAGCTACGAATGTTGTTCTCAAACTATGGGGAAAAGTATGGGAATTGTGGTTCTAGAACATTGACCTTTGCTTCAAACAAAAACCTCTCAAGGAAAAGGGCAGTGGAAAAAAAGTTCAAAAATTTCTTCTATGCTGCTGAGTGACAGATAAATGACCTGCCTAAATATCTGCACAGAAATATTGCTGGAAAAACAAAAATGATGCACATTTTTCAGGCTGCAGGTCAAATGCAAAGTGTATTTGTCATGCTGCCAGAGTCCTGGCATGTTATGTAGTGATGAGGAGAATGCAGAGGAGGAACAAGTCCGAGTTGTAGTTCATTGGTTTTAGAGTATTATATTAAGCTCAGCATAGTTCACAAAAAAAAAAAAAAAAATCAAATGTCAGCTTCAAAGTTCCACTGTGATCAGTTAAAAGCACAAAAAAATTTGGATCGCACCAGAGCAGTGCACACAGAATGAAATTACTGATGGCATATTTCTCCTCCACAGTAGGGCTGAATCCACATAAAGCAAAATTCTGCAGATTGTTAGGAAGCTTGGTGTAGGTGTGATAAATACGGTGTTACAGTTGTAATTAAATAGACATGAAAGCAGCTGTGAAAAAACCTATTTGTCAGAGCTGAGTAGAGCCACACTTTGTGATGAATGGGGAAAATTAATTGAATGGTATGTACAAATGCATTTAAAACTTTGCAAAGATAGACAGTTTGGGTGTTTTAATTTCTTCTGCATAGAAGCTGTTCCTTAGGTTTTAGTTTATAATTTGTATATCTCTACCTCAGGCCTTGAGAGTGAAAACGCTCTAGGGCATTAGATCACAGATAATGAGGCTAGTTCTATGTTTTCTAAATTGCATAGATATTCTGCAGCTTAGATTATACCAAACCCAGCTGAAGTATGTTCTGCTCTGTTAGCCAAAATAAATCTAGATATTACATAGTTTAATATATAATAATGATAAAGATGTTCTTATGCAACAACTAGGTTTTCATACAGCGTTTATGTACAATACCATATAGATCTGATTGGGTGTATTTGCTTCTGATGTTGAGATGTTTACCTAATGCTAAAAGCATGATTGAGCCAAAGCATAGCAAGTTTATATTTATTGTGTATTTATTTATATATTTATCTCAATCCATGCCACCCCTGAGTGAGCTAGAATTGGATTTGTTGTGATTTCGTGCAGACACATTCTGTCCATCAGATTAGGTTGTTAATCTTTCAGTGTCTGTCCAGTCTACTCTACATCCCTTCTGCAATTAAGCTGAGGCAGGGGAAAAGGCAGTGGGTGCAAAAACCCCCTGCTAAGAGGAAGAGGAGGGGAAGGAAGGAAGCAGTGGGTGGAACAATCCTCCTTGTCGTCTTGGTAATTTAGCCATTTAAATGTTAGTGGAGTTTTTTTTCTCCTTATTTATACAGCTAAATATCACTGAGACATGAGGTCCCGTTCTCAAGGGAGGGGTGTTTATGTTGTTTCATTTTATTTGATGCTGTCCTCCCCAACATCTGTTTCAGAACTCTTAAAATGGAAATTGTGGTATTTTTACGGGCATCCTTACAGAATCTTTTTTCTGACTCGAAGTCTAACAGACATGGCAATCTTTACTGTATTGCCATCTGTAGTCTGTTTGTGTTTTCTTTTCAAAGGGTCCTTGCCCTGATTAAATTCAACACCTCTATTCGGTCAATTTGGATTCTCTGCATCACAAAGCAATTTTAGGTTTTCCTTGTAATGTAAGTTGGGAATACTCAATTTCCATAAAAACCTTTTAAAAAGACTCATACTTGAATACTGGAGTTAGAATAGTTCCTCCACATGTTGAGTCGTTGTGTTGATTTTAAAGTTGTAACCTGCAGACACTTTAGTCTTGTCACTGGAAAGAAAGTCAAACTGTTAGCACCACTGAAACTGTATTATATTAAGTAGTCAATAAATCATTCACTCCTTAATGCTATGTGTGTGAAGCAAAAAGAAAAAAGAGTACAATTTCATATGGCCCTGATAATTAACAGCTCAGTGAGCAGTGGTTAATCAGCGTGACATAGAAAAATTGCAACTGTATACACTTAAAATCACTGCACATGCACTCGAGATTTATAAAGAAAAAGAAACCATGGGGATAAGAAGGGGTGTTTATTAACTTTTGCAGGAAACTGAGTTTATTACAAAGTTACCATTATTTTTAGACATGCTGTTTCATATCAAAGGGCTTTTGCTGCAAATTTCAGTTTGAAGATTTCTTTTCTAATTCAGAACAGACTTTAGATAAAAGTTAAGTTTTCATAAGCAACAATTTCTCATACTTTTCTGAAATGTTTCAACTGTTGCTAAATTGGGAGCATTTGGTTAGCACATCTAAACCTCTTGAGGTCAAGAGATTCTAACAGTCGTGATGAAGCTCATGTCTCAGTATAAGAGCAGCTGCTGTGTAACTTCTAATTTAACAGTAAAACTCTGACCCTCCGTGTGACAGCTCACTTGTCAAAGCTGTCGAAAACTGCAGACTGGGATTTACTGTTGGGTTCAGACTGATTATGCCGCTTCGCCCAGAATAATCAATACTTATTAACTGCAGTGCTGAGGCTGGATTTGTTAGGTAAACTTGCATGGGGCAAGGAGGATGGGGTGCGGGGGGGATGACTGCTGCAAACAGCTGAAAGCAAATGCTGCTCCTATCATCATTAATGACTTGTCAAATAAATACAGCTCTGTGTGTGCCCTGAGGGGATTGTAACAAGTAAACTGTGTCCTCTGAGTTAGTATTAATGTTTATGGACATTTATTATAGCAAAAACATGGCAACACTTAAAATATGTAAAGCTTTGGTAATTTAAGGTGGATTATTTTAACAGCAGGTCAGCATTTAAATAGGTGAAGACAGAAAGATGTGGAACATTAAGATGATTCTTTTTAAATTTTTAGAATTTCCATCAGAAGATGGAAGCACTTCAGAAAGTTAATGAAGATGGTATGAAGAGTTTCTGGTAATGTTCAGAATCCTCTTCCTGCAGCAGATCCAAAATAGATCTTGAACAGAGAGTAGGTTCCATACTTGATGTCCTTCTGTATCTTATACATGTCTTTCTTGTCTGCCATTTTGTGGCTGTTACCTATATAAATCTAGAAGTATGTACTGGACCCAAGTTCAACATCCATCTTCTCAAATTAGAAAATGTATTTAATAATTCATGTCAAGTCACAGAACAGACTTTTTGAAATACCGACAGTTACTTAATTACAACATCAAAATATGTGTTGTATATTCAGTACTTATACTTGTTGAGTCAGTAGACTAAGTGTTATGACTGCAGGAAAATCAAGGCTATGGCTGATACATATATATCTATAAAGCTCTGGAAAAAAATTAAGAAAACTACTTAACATTATCAGTTTATTTTCATAGGTTTATGTTTGAGTCAAATGAACATTGTTCTTCTATGAACTACTGACAACGTCGCCAAAATTCCAATCAACAATTTAGTATTTATTTGCAGAATAAAGGGCTAAAGGTCAAAATACTGGAAAAAATGCAGTGCTTTCAGACCTCAAGTAATGCAAAGAAAACAAGTTCATATTCATGTAGAAACAAAAATACTAATGTTGTAACTCAGGAAGAGTTCAAAAATCAATATTTGGTGGAATAACCATGAGGTTTTCAATGGGGTTCAGGGCAGTGGTCTCCTAATTTTTTTCTAGAGCTGTATATTTCTTCCCCTGTTCACACATTTTTGCTATGCATTGCTTCCGCCATTGCAGCATGCAAATTTATTCTTATTCATCTGATGCATATATGTTAGATACAGTCTCTCCTTGCAATATTGTTGTGAAGGGCATTTTTTAATTTTGATTTCCATCCTGTTTATATTATTCTTGATTCAATTAGTCACCACCACAGTTGAGAAGCAGATAAACAGCCATGGTGGCTTATTGAATTGATTTCCATCTCCTCTTCTATGCCCTGTGAATATTTATAGAGCATCTTGCTGTTGAATGTTTGAATAATTATTGCACAATAATATCCTTTTGCTCCCTTGCTTTTACCTTCATATCACTTGGAAAAAACTGATAGGACTTTGTAGCCTCTTGTGCTATTTGAAGTGTCCAATCTTAAGAGTTAGATTAGATGGCAATTTGCCTCCGGAACGGTTACCGTCGAGCAATGGTGAAGCCACTCAGACACTTTCTACTTGATGTATACAGATGTGACAGGAAGCCCCAATTTTCTTTGATTTATATTTCCTGGCATGTTAACCTTGTGAAACTGTGCCAAGCCCATGTGACAAAAATGACAAAACCACATTTTTTTCTTGTTTCTTTTTTTCCACCCTCTTTTTTTTCCCCACACTCATTCAGCTGTCTCCTCAAGGGGACATCCTGACATTTTTAAAGTCTGTCATTTTGCCTCAGCAGGCACTAACTGTATTGGTTGTTGTCCTTCCGGTACCCTACAAATCCTTTTTCTGCCTTTTTTGCATCTAATCAGCACTACATACATGTGTTGGCTTGCAAATTAAATCATGTTTATGCATCTGGTAGACACTTTTAAAGGCGACCTACAAATATGGATATAACATTGCGATCAATGTCAAAGCTAACAATAAGCTACATGGAAGGTTCTGTCAGAGGTGATTGGGTGGCAGTGCAGATATAAAGGGAAGGGAAGTGGATCAGAGTGCATAAGAGGGGCTAGAAAAGTACAGGGTAGGTGCTAGGGCAGTCCTCAGGGAAGGTATTTGACCTCTGAGTTTTAAATTCAAATGTATCCAAATTTATACAGGAATAAATATGCTTTATGAGATGTAACATAACTATCAAACCATAAGCAAAAAGGTTCTGTAGGTATTCAGTACTATTGTCAATTCTGTAAAATATTTATTGTAAATTTTGACCTAAAGAATTAAATTTTTTCTATCAATTATTTTTAAAGCAGCAATTCAATCTTTGTTGATTTAAACTGGACTGCAATCCCCCTCCTCAGTTCATTTTTCTTCTTAGTTTAATAGGGTTGTTCGGAATTCTAGAAATCAATATGCTCAAATCTTCTATTTACTTTAACTTAATAATATAATATTTTCTGAAGACTTTTTATTTTTCAATATTTTTAACAGATTATGTTTGCAATCCCTTTTTGGGCCACTTTACACCTAAAAAATCTGATCAAACTAGAATAATTACATATGACCTCCTGCTGGTATATGTTATAGATTAGAGTCACATAACCAAATAATCTTTTAATAAGATTATAGAAAATTACATTTAATTTGCAGTTGTCAAAGCGGGCACAGAATGTCTGTAAGGTGAGTACAAACTGAGACGTATTCAGTAGTGACAGACTGCTCCCACCAAATCTAAAAAGGTTTGAAATAGTGAAACGGTAACCTATCCAGCATCCAGATATTTATGAGTAAGAGTTGCCCCCTTCTGGCTTGGATGTCCAAAGTAGGGGCTGCATGCCTCTGTCTTGATTTTTAAGGCAAGTTTATGAAAAAAAGCAATTATTGCAGCTTTTAGAAAAATCTGTCGTATAGAGCTCCAGGTGCTATCATTTTTTGAAAAGCATCATTTTCAGTGGAAAAAAAAAATCACTTGTACCCACGCTTGCTCTCTCTTACGTATACATTCCCAGGTCGGGGTGCACACGCTCGCTACTGAGAGTTCTTTGTTTCTTAATCTTGGTTCACAATTGTAACTCATCACACAGTCATACAGTTGTCACACCGTCTTAATTTGATATGAGAACCAGAATGATTAGCCATGGTGCTCATGGAGCCTAATCTTTTGTTTGTTTCCCTTTCTTTTTAGACTAAATATGACAAGTGAAACCTGCTTAAATCTTCTGCCAGAGAATTGCTGCATTTTGTTACACGTTAAAGCTTTGACTGTGTGACAAATCCTAATTGGTTATAGAGAGTACCTTCAGGGCAAAACGTACCTGATGCTGCGAATTGTGTTGCTCTAATTGGGTTTGCCCATAATCTGCCGCTGCTAGAGAGCCTCATGCATAAGCAGCATGGAAATCGTGTAATACTTGGAATGAGCTGCCGACATGTTTGATTTAATTAATCAAAAATTAGCTCCCAGCCTTGGAACGCACTCTGTAGAAACTCTCCAGAGGAGGCAGGCAAGTCCTGGGATAACTGCTTGGCTATAAACAGGCAATCAAACACATTAAAAATGCAGTGTTTCAGGGATTCGGTTTAACGGTGTTGAGGACGAGAGAATACTGGTTGATGAGTTTTGTAATGTCTCTGCCCAACTGTCTTCTTTTTTTATTATTTGTCTATGACATTTTCTTTTCTTTTCTGCAATTAAATCACTAAGAATGTGTGAAAAAAAAATTGTTTCCCCTGCACATTTTTCATACTACAAGCATAAAGGTAGATGCATTTTATTGGGGGTTTAATGTGACACAGTAACACAAAATAGTGGAAATAAATGTTTGAACTATACTGAACAAACAAGCTCATAAAGACCAAGTAACAAACCAAGACAGGTCAGGGATAAAGTTGTGGAGAAGCTTAAAACAGAGCTAATGTTATTAAACTGTATCGCAACATTTAGTTGCGTCTCATAGTGCGCTTTGTACACTCTGTGTAACTGAACCTACCAAGACAAGGCAATGGAAGCATTAACTAGAGAAAAGGCTCAGTGCCACTCTGAAGGTGCTTTAGAAATTTGCAGCACAGGTGGCAGAATCTGTAAACAGGATAACTATTAGTTTTACAACAACAAACCCCCACACAGAAAACATGTCTAAGTAAGAGTTCTGGTAATACAATACCAATATTGAAGTTTTTGGCTGACATGCAAAAAGGTTAGGCATGGCAAAAAAAAATAACACACCATGGAAGGTGATTTGAATATGATTTCTTTGAGAGGGACAAGGAAGCCGGTCAGAGTTTATGAGAAAAAGGATCCTAAAATATAAAACTGTTTCAGTAGGACAATAGCTAATTTTCCATTAACCATGAAATTGCACAAATTGAAATTACAAAAATAAAGTTGCTTAATGGAAACATGCTTATTTTGGCCGTATCAATAGATGTATTTTGCAAAACTGCAATGGAAATGCTTTTTTCACGTCACACGAGTCATGCGATCAACTACCTGAGAAAACCACAAAAACGTCAAAAACTAGCAGGAGGATGATGGTTTGTTTTTGCTTTGTTTTTCAGACCATATGTAGCTGGCTCCACCAGTGATCTCATAGCATTGCACAGTTCATAAAAAGTTGTGTGCCATTCGAATGTGTCGAATTCATAGCTCCAACGTAAAATTACCGACTACAGTTTACCCAAAATGCTGCATACATAGTCGCTCCCAATTATAAAGGGTTTGTCACTCCAAAGCCTGAATAAGACGCCGACGTATCTGATGGCTGACAGACGAGCACTAGCTCAAAGCATATATTTCATTTTACGGTTTACATCTGTTGCTGCCATGACTTCTAACGACTTATTGCATGAACAAGCTTATTCAGGTGTGATTTTCATTTCTTAATTGATGGAAACAGTAATTGCAAAAAAAAATTTAAAAATCCCTACATTGGAGAATATAGACAAATATTTGTGCTCATTTGCAATGGAAATGCAGCTATTGAGTGATCATATTAATGCATTCCCAGTCAAAGTCAAATTGACTCTGAAAATCCACTCAATTCAATTCGACTGAGGTTAAACTGTTTTGCAAAAAGAATGGAATAATAATGTTACACATGATTTTCACATGTGTAAAACATTTATGGGCATAGTTTTGACTTGAAAGAGCTGAATACAAATGTACTTCACCCTCTTAATGTTTTTATTTGTAGGAAAATATGAAAATCATTTTCCTCTTAGAAACTATGAGGTATTCTGTGTTGATCTGTCACATGTCGTCTAGATAAAATGGGTTGGATACATCTGAGAGTAATGTGCCAGAGTTATGTCGAATATAAAGAACATGTACATGACTTACATATTGAGTTACTAGTACTAGGGTTATATACTAATACCTGTGTCCCAGTCTGTTCAGTTCTATTTTTATCCAGTGCAACAAATGCTCACAATCAAGTTAGCGAATCTCTGTGGTAACTGCCTCTCCATATGTGTTCAGATCCAGGACCTTGCAATCAGGTGCATTCAGAAAAACATCAAGAAGAATCGTGGTGTGAAAGACTGGCCTTGGTGGAAGCTCTTCAGTACAGTTCAGCCGCTCATTCAAGTCCAGCTCACCGAGGAACAGATGCGAAGCAAAGATGTGAGCAAGTCTCTCTATCACCTTCCCTGTACTCACCGTATAGATTCTGCTCAATTGCACATCCTGATTTCACTATTTAAACTGCGTCACCTGGCATGCCTTCACACATCCTGAATGACTTAATAATCCACAATTTACTCGTAGCATAACATGTAAAAATCTACTGCTGTGATCTGTGCTCCAGGAGGAGATACAGCAGCAGAAATTGAAGCTGGAGAGAGTGGAGAAAGAGCGGAGTGAATTGAGACTGAACACAGATCGATTGGAGAGCAGGGTGGGTCTCTTTGTCTTTGTCATGGCTTTCGGGGAGCACCGTGTTTGAGATTTGTGGTGGAGTCTTGCCGCCTTTTTCATTCTGGTTAAAAAAAAAAAAAATTGATCAGCAATTTGCATAAGAGTCTTTTTAAGCACGTTGCAGCCGTTCCTCTCATGGGTTGTATGCCACTTCTTGCGTGTGAACAGATCTCAGAGTTGCTGGCTGAGCTCGCCGACGAGAGGAGCACCAGTGAGTCGGCTTCCCAGTTGCTGGAAACTGAAACTTCAGAGAGACTCCGCCTGGAGAAGGACATGAAGGACCTGCAGGCACATGCACACAAAAAAGACATGAAACACAGTCTATTTTCCCTTTACTAACTCTTTTTCAATCTTGACTTAATTACTGCATTTCAGGTTAAGTTTGATGCCATGAAAAAACAAATGGAGTCACAGGAGATGGAGCTCATGGAAGCACGTCTCACAAAGGCTTCCGAGCTCAACGGCGAGCTGGATGATGACGACGATTCTGGTTAGTTGAACTCAAAACTGGCCTTGAAGATAAATTTAAGGATTTCTCATGCTGTCAGGGCCCTCTTTGCTAACAGTTGATGCTTTTTTAAAGCATTTATTTCAAATGCCCTAATTGATTGTACTTTTGACACCAGCAGCAGCCTGACTAAGCCTCCCTAATGGGCATGTCAGCTCAGGTCAGTAACATAAATACTGTATCGCAGTTTGAAAATTTCCCTTACACTAATTGTAGCTGCAGGAATGAGTCCTTTGCTCGACTGTTGCAGCAGGAAACGTGGCAGTAATACATTTTTGCAAAGTACTGCTGAGGATATTTCCCAAGTTTTCGGATTATGGCTTGCGGATTAAGATGTTCACTCCCAGGCATACAACTAATGGCCACTGATTGGTGTCCCCCCCCCCCCTTTCTGTAAGAAAATGGAGCGCCTGCTGAGAGCTTTTTGTCTATGGGGCTTTATTCCCCCCATGCAATACCGCCCCCTTCAACCCACCTCAGCAGACAAGCCATTACAGAGCATATCAGAATTCTTAGATGAATGAGAAAGTAATCGTTGGGATCAGAGCTGGTGGCCCTGCAAGTTGTCATTATGCTATATATATGCTAATGAGCAGCACTGATGGAGGAGCCCGTGTTGGTATGTGAAGGAGAAATGGACAGCCTCAGAAATGATAAGGCTTGGAAATGAACCCGAACCTGAATGCCTGCCTGGCCGCTGTTTTAGTTCTGATAGCCTGTGACAGCTCCAGAATTAGGGTCGGCGAAGAACTGCGGAAAGTGCCACTTAGATGTGTCCTTCTCTTACAGCTATTGTTGTGAGCTCAGAATTCTTACCTGAGGTTTATTCAAGATTATGGTTGAAACGTAAAGGCTGCTTTGTAGTTTCCTGTGGAATTTTTTGACCTCATAAGGTCATGTTTTGATGAAAGAAGCTTTATTTCTTGAAGGATTATATTATGTCGGTCCTTGAATGCGATAACCGTCTGAGCCAGTACAGTGCACTCGATAATCCACAGCATCCATCAAATCTGAGCTTTTGAGCCGCTTTTTGCTGTGTACCCCCGCTAGGCCCGCATTGAACGCAGGAGACACCCAAAATGTCACAAAGACATTTTCTGAACTGTGCGCCTTTTTTCTCTAGGAGGCGAGTGGCGGATAAAATACAATCGAGCCATTCGGGAAATGGACTTCACCAAAAAGAAACTCCAGCAGGAGTTTGATGACAAGCTGGAGACAGAACAGCAGAGCAAAAGACAAGTTGAGAGAAAGGCAAGAAAGAATAATGATGCCTCCTCAAATGACTTTGTCTATTCTAATGTGCGGCATTGATTCACAGTAATCTTTAAACCTAGAGATGCACCTAATACAATTTTGTGACCAGTTTCTGATATCTGGATTATGTGAAACTTTGAACTGCAAGTACTGATTTTAGCTGATTCTGATTCCTTATCAAAGACTCTGATGTGAGAAGACATAAAAACGGCTTAGAAAATAATCGTGTTAGCCTATTCTGCCCTCAGCTATTATTAATTATTAAAGATAATACTAAAGGTAACATCAGGTAATGTACATGAGAGAACACTTGCTCTAAACAGTGTTTTATAAGAACCAAGAAAACCTTCTTTTCATTGACATTGTGAACTCTCTTTAGTGTCTTAAATTAGTCATTAGTTCTGTTTCAGCAGTAATCACAACTTGCAAAACAGCGGTCTGCACATATGTAGACCACAAATCATTCATACCCAGGTATGTTTAGTCAAAGTGATCTTTGAATTTTACCAACATGTTTCTGTGGAACCTGAGTCTGATGGAGAATCAGTGAAAGGAGCAAAAGGTTAGGGTGATGGCAAAGAGGCTTTCCAACTTCAAAGACTAAGATGAAAGATAAATACACTAGTAGAAATATGCAAAAATCTGCTGAGCATGTAATGGGAATTTTTTTTGTTTAATATCAATGAAGAATTTTGCAATGATTTTTGTGAAAGCTTAGACATTTTTTCTTTGTCACCTTTAAAAATGTGTATAAAAATAAGTTTTTTCCATTAAAAAAAGTACAATTTACAAAAAATATTTCACAAATTTTTTCTGTATTTAAAAAATATATCTTTTTAATTTTTTCCCCCAAGAATTGATACTTCTTTTGAGTGTTTTATTTCACATCAGATGTAAACTTATTGGTTGACTGAAAATCGGTTTATATCTATATTTGCCAGGAGTAGCTTTTCATCAGAAAGGAGTGGTCAAGCCCAAATTCATGCAGTTTCAGCCTCATAATTTATGGGTGCATCTCTATTTAAATCCCATTAATGTGTTGTACAGTGATACCTTTAGTGCTATCAGAAAAGAATATTTGTGGTAATATTTCTGTATGTTCACACTGCAGCTGGCTGATTTGCAGACAGATAATGAGGATTTGCAGCGCTCTGTGCAGCAGCTGAAGAAGAAGTGCCAAAAGCTGACTGGCGAGCTGCAGGACACCAAGCTTCATCTGGAAGGCCTGCAGAGCCGCAACCACGATTTGGAGAAAAAACAGAGGAAGTCAGTTTCAAACGTGCTTCGCCTCTTCCGTGTTTTAATTACCAGCACACATCTCAGAGAATTTCGAGCTCCGCTTTTCCCCGGGATTGCCCAACGCGATGGCCCACTCACATAATGCTCAAGTTTTCTGTAATTCAAATAGTGGCTGGGATGGTCGGTAATCTGCAGAATTGCATTAGTGGAGAAAATGACTTAGACTTTAAGCACTTAAGAAGCTATCGCTGTGGTATAATGTGATCTCTCCCCTGTGGCTAATTGAAGATGCTCTGTGGGTGAAATTATTTTCAGCTGCACTTCAGAGAGAAATACAGGGAATTACGACAAGCTGTCAGCAGGAAACACTTAGCTGTTAAGTTCACTAACAATAAGTGTTTCTGGCTGTTAGGATGTTGAAGAAAAAAACATTTTGGAGACGACCAAATGTCATGGGGACATTTTTTGCCAAAAGAAGGAAAAGTGTTGGAGAGAGATAAATTTAAATGTGGGTCTTTGAATGTGAATATTATTTGTAGACAAAAGGGAAATTTTTACAGAGCTAGCTCTCAGTGTACTCTCTCACCATGTCATAAGTAGATTAACAGCAAGATTTTTGTCTTGGATTAATATTTGAAAAGGCTTAGGTTTTCTTTCCCCAGTGATATTTTTTGTGCATTCAAGTTGTATATCATAGTATGTGCAGTTCAGAGTTTTTTAATTATCCGTTTGTATGTGCCCCAGATTTGACCTGGAGCAGAGCCAGGTTCAGGACGAGGTACAAAGAGAAAAGAGTCAGCGGGAGAAACTGGCTCGTGAGAAAGACATCATGACTGGTGAGATATTTAACCTCCGCCAGCAGCTGCAGGTAAGCTTCCTATTTCTTCTGCTCTCTGAGTGATACGTTGTAGCCCGAATGTCGAACTTCTACTGTGTGCCTCTCGTCCGCAGGACAAGGACACAGAACTGTACGCCGCCAATGTGAAAGTGCAACAACTGGAAGAAGAGCTGCGGGATCTGTCCTCTCAGGAGTCCAAGGACGAGGCCTCGCTGGCTAAGTTAAAGAAGCAGCTTCACGACCTTGAGGCGAAGGTGAAAGATCAGGAAGAGGAGTTGGATGAGCAGGCGGGATCAATCCAAATGCTGGAACAGGTACGTGCTTCTATAGTTTTGAGATTTACTTTCAAAAATGTCACTTTTCCAAAACATGAAACTATTCCAAAAATTAATTCATGCTAATATCACCTCCATACATCTTATGTCACAAGCTGCAATGCATGTCCTTATCTTACTCTCAGGCTAAGCTGAGACTTGAGATGGAGATGGAGAGGCAGCGGCAGAGCCACTCCAAAGAGATTGAGAGCAAGGATGAAGAGGTGGAGGAAATCAGGCGGTCGTGCAGTAAGAAGGTAGGCGTTGCTCATTTGCACTCTTTGTGCATTAATTTTTCTTATTCATATTCTTTCTTCTCTAAGCTATCAATTAGCCATGCCCGTTTAAAGCAGCGCAGAGAAAGAGACACTGATGTTGACAAATTAATCAAAATTAATTGTATTTAGCCCAGCATATTTTTAGAGATCCGTTCCCTCATTTTATCTTTGAAACAGAAGCAAAAATAATTTTGCATTTTTTTTGTCATTTGTGACATTATCAAGAAACAAGTGATGAAAGATCTGTATTTTTTTTTTCAGCAACCCTGCTAGATGGACATTCAGTGCTTTACAAAAGTGCTTGCAGCCATTGATCTTTTATCCATTTTTTTTTTCTAAAAAAAAAAAAATCGTTGGATGATTTTTTTTTTTTCTTTAAAAAAATTCTATATATTTTATTGGGATTATGCTTGGTCAAACAACACATTATACACATTGTGTTGGGCATTAAAGAAAATTACACAGTTTACATAATATTAACTGAAATACAAATCTGAAACACATTGTTTGCATTTGTATTCAGACCCTGGAGTTAACATCTAGTAACTGCAGTTACAGTAGCAAATCTTTCAGGCTGTTGTTTTTCCAGCTTTTTATATTATTCAAAGCACTTTGAACTGCCTTGTTCCTGGAAATGCGTTATATAAGCAAAATTACCTTACTTTACAAAAGACTGAAATGTAGACCCATTCTTTTTCAAATGGCTGTCACATAAATGGAGAACATCTGTGAGAATTAATCAAACTATCCATCAAACCTTTGTAACTGATTTAATCATTGATTTAAAAAAAAAACTTCTATAGTGGCCTTTTTTGTTCTTTTCTTATGATTGAAGGTAACCACAAAATGAGCCGCTTGAAACTTAAATATGTACTATTTAGTTGATTTCTGAAAGCAGTTGTGTGCACAGAATTTTTTTTTTAGGAATATTACAGTGAAAGGGGTTAAATACAAATGTGGGTCACACTTTTCTACTGTTTATTTGTAAAATCAAACCAAACCAAAAAAAAAAACAAAAAACCCCAAAAAGCATTTGTATAATTTTCCATTCACTTTGTAATTTTGTTGGACTTTATCACAAATTCCCAATAAAATACATAGAGGTTTGTGGTTAAAAACATGGAGTAATGGCGTGAATACTTTTGTAAAAGCATCTATGTCTATAATAAAACTGAATTAGAAACAGAAGAGCATATTTTGTCAGATGCCAGTAAGTGTTTGCAGCCCAAAATAGTGACGTCTAACAAGATAGTTCATGATGCATGTGTGACTTTAACTGATATTCATTTCCTGTGTTTTTGACATTGTTGTGTCCTGCAGCTCAAACAGATGGAGGTACAGCTGGAGGAGGAGTACGACGACAAGCAGAAAGTCTTGCGTGAAAAACGGGAGCTGGAGTCCAAGCTTCTGATTGCTCAGGACCAGGTACTGCCTTAGCTCTTTGCCTGTGCAGCAAAGTGTGTGCGATTTAAACGTGGGCCACTTGTCTTGATTGGAAATAAAATGCTTTTGAGCCCTGAGAGGTGCTCTAAGTCTAGATGGAGGCGAGATGGTCATGTGTAATAGTAAGAACTACAGAGGAGTGATTCGTTATTCAGGTTAGCCAGAGGGATGTGGAGACGGAGAAGAGGCTAAAGAAAGACTTGAAGAGAACAAAAGTCCTTCTGGCTGATGCACAGATCATGCTGGACCACCTGAAGAGCAATGCCCCCAGCAAAAGGGAGATTGTCCAGCTCAAAAATCAAGTATGTCCTCCTGGGAATCATTTTGCTTCTAATTCAAAAGATGACAGTACTGTAGCCTTTAATAAGTGACAAAAATAACCGAAAAAAAGGCTTTTCAGAGTATAGAAATTGCAACAGTGAAGAAATCCTTCATTATGTCCCCCAGGGATTCTTGATCTCGGCCCACTAACATTTGTCCTTTGCTTCCTTCCTGCACGTTTCCCACTGTGCCTTGCAGCTGGAGGAGTCAGAGTTTACTTGTGCAGCAGCAGTGAAAGCTCGAAAGGGCATTGAGATTGAAATAGAAGATTTGCATATTCAAATGGAAGATGTGGTCAAAACCAAGATGGCGGTAAGTTTTCACATTTTTTCTTTTACAAAGTAACAGTGGAATAATTGAGTGTATGTTCCAACTAATAGAACTTTAGCTTGGTTTTCAGTTTATATCCAACACATAACAGAAGCTTTTTTTCTGTACTTGTGGGTTTTTTTTATTCGCTTTTCTAATGAGGAGAAACCCCCACAAACAACAATGTGTAGTTACTTAAGGGCCTGTGCATATCAAATTCTCACTCTTCAAATTACAGCAGGATCCTCATTTATATGCATACAAGAGGCCATGCTGGAATATTAAAATAATAAACGCCCTTTGGCATATGTCTGATTTGAACATTTTGCTCTAATGGTTAAATGAGCTTTGCTGAATGTCTTTTTTTTTTTTTGTTTCTCAGTCTGCTCATTAATAGTTGTCTCACGAGACTTCTTCCTACATTTTCGACTCATAGACTGAGGATATTTGTGTCTCTTGGGATGACACACAGTGTGCTGTCTGTCTCCGTTTTGGTTTCTAATTGCTACATTTATGGCAAGGGAGGGTCTCGCAAATGTCTTAGATCAGAGAATTCATATTGAGAACTGGCGTTTTACCAACTGAAACTCCAAATAGGACATCGCCAGTACACTGCACACACTGCACTTTCCCTGGCCTAAATGAGCCAATTGATTATCTCCAATTGGTGTCATCCTCCAGCCAGAACCCTGATAAGACTGTGTTTCAAAGCAGGGAGAGGAAACTCTGGGACTGCTCTGGCTTTGGCTAATCACCGTTTATCATATTTAATAGCTCATGAATAAATCCTGACATTTTGTGTTAAGGTGTTTTTTTCTGTCCGTTTGTCACTTAGCTGGAGGAGCAGGTCAGCCGTTTGCAGAGAGAGAAGAACGACTTGCAGTCTCGCATGGAGGAGGATCAGGAAGACATGAATGAACTGATGAAGAAGCACAAAGCAGCAGTTGCACAGGTAACTGAACCTTTGAGGAATTTCAATCATCTGTTTGAATGGATTTGAAATGTCATCGCAAACACCGGTAGTATTCTTAAGAAATGGGCCATGAAAAGATTTATGACCAGTCTACAAATTAACGCATTCTGAGGTCTGGGAAATATCGACTCTCATTAGACAAAACAAACGGAGACAAAATGCACTAAAGCCAAGCGGACCAGACCAAAATCAAGTCGGACAACACACCATCTGGTTAAAAACATAAAAAAAAAAAAAAAACACTGCCACAACAAATATGCATTTGGTCCAATGATGTTTTGTTTGTGTCCATTTCGAATGCATCTGTTATATTTGGGGGCACTTGGTTGGAATCCTTTCTGATGCGCTGGCTTTTTTCTGATAACAGTCTGTCTGTCCATTTGGTCTGCGTCTGTTTGATCTGATGCCTTTTGCCCAAATCAGTTTTGTCAGATGCCAGTTGGTCTGTTAGCATTTTGTCTGTTGCTCTTTTATGTCAGGTGGGTTAGTTAGATGGTGTTTACTTTCAGTCTGATCTAGTCACATTGGATCTATCAGCATTTGGTCTGGTTTAAACAGATTTTCTGGGTACAGAAAAATCACGAATAAAAATAGCACATTATCAGAAAGTTAATTTAAAATTTAGGACAAAAATGTCACATAATCAATTTCACTAAAACAAAACAGCAACAATTGTTCTCAAAACATCACACATTTTTACAGACGTAATAATGTCTGACATTTATTGTTGCTTTTGAGTGTACAGCCTTTTTATGTAACACTGACATTTATTTTACAAATAAGTTTTTTTTTCTCCCTCTGAAGATGTTAAGAAAAATCAACAATAAAATCTTAAAATGAAATAAGTTACTGTCAGCTAAAATAGTAGGTTGATATAAAAGATTTTATACATGGTGGACCAAAGCAAAATATGCAATAAATAATCACTGTATTTGGTTGAAGTTTGTGAATTAAAAGTGCTGATTCCAAAATCCATAAGGTCACACATTTAAAAACAATAAAAATAAAATGCCTCAATTATACATTTCTAAATAGCAAACTAATAAGCTAATATGAATGGTTTAATATGTTATGAATTGTTTAATATGTTTGAGTTAGCAGTTAGTTACTATAACTGCTAATATATAGCAGTTATATACAGTACAGACCAAAAGTTTGGACACAACTGTGTGTCCAAACTTTTGGTCTGTACTGTATATTACCAGTATATGGATTATCCAAGAAAATCCAAGAAATTTTCTTGTTTTAAAATAAACAAAAATAAACAAAATGAAATATCTGGGTTTATTTGAATCCATTAAAACCACAGCCTTGCAGTTCTCCATTGCTAAGTGTTGCTGCAAACAAGTCCTTAGTTTAATCCATTTGTTTTACAGGATTTTTTTCTAGCGGCATATAGTCTTGATTTTGTTTAGTTTAGTCTGAGTCCCTTTGGTATACGGTTTAGTCATTGGTTTCTAGAAAATCTTTGCTATTATTTGTCTTTGAGCATTTTTTCCTTTGTGTGGTAATATTTTCCTGAGACATGAGGATGATCTAAAATTTACATCATACTTATGTTTTTATTTGCACCACTTATCTAACATCTGGTTTAAAAATTAGACATGACATTTCTGTAGCCACTTCTTTTCTGCAGTGCGGTTTCTGTGTCGAGGACATATTTTCTTTCCGACGCAGCATGTGCTTTCAAATCAGAGAGATCTGCTCTACATCAAAACCACATGACAAATTATTTTAGTTGAACCTGCTGTGTTCATGGGCCATTAACATGAAAACTAATTTTGATGCAAGATAATTGAAACATTTCTGAACCACTCGAAATTCATTCTTTCTTGTTTAATCATTCGTTTAAAAGCGATTCTTGTTTTCTGTTATGTTTGTCTGCATGTGCGTTTGTGTGATGTAGTCGGCGAGGGATTTGAGCCAGATCAGTGACCTGCAGGCCCAGCTGGAAGAAGCCACAAAGGAGAAGCAGGAAATCCAAGAAAAGGTACAGTAAAAAGAAGTATTCATAAGCATCTGCACAGCAGTCTCTGGGGGACTTGCTCACAGCCTTAGCACTTCTCTCTGATTATGCTTCAGCTTTTTTGAGAGTACCACTGATTATTATGACCACGAATGCTTGGTTTCTATGCCATTTTTTTTCCTCTGAAAATTGCAAATGCAATCTACATGTAAATAGTACAAATCTGTGAAAATTCACAGCCAATGTGAGAAACTGTTCTTTCGCCTCTCTGTTCTCATATACAGTGAAGGCATGTGTCAGCAAACCATTACACTGAAGAAATTAAAGGATTCATTCAAGGCTTTTTCAATAATTGTCTGCCAACACGACCTCACCACTTCAGTCTCAGGGAGTTATCTTGTGTTTTTAGGATAATTTGATTCAAAAGCACAAGAACCCTAAATGAAAAGTGGTAATTTGAAACCAGTGCAATGAGAAGTGCTTTCTATATTGAGACTTGGCTATTAAAGAAATGAAATGCAATTATGGAACATAACAAAACAACACAAACAAATATTGGTCCTGTGCGTTATGATAATTTCAGTCAGCTAAGAAAAAAAAAGGGTTTTTCTACTCTCACACATATCAAAGAGGCTCTTGCTACTGTCGTTCACAGTTGAGTCACTTTTTAAATGTCAAACTGTTTTTTGCTGGAACCAGTGGGCCGCCTATTCACAAGGCCGTGTGATACATGCTACGTTCTATTAATCTCATTATGTTTTTATACACAATCTTTAACCTGTAGGTCTGATTGGACATGGAGCCCACTGTATTTATAGACAATAGCTAATGTCTTTTGTTTTGTGCTCTATGGTTTTTCAAAGCTTTGAGCTGCCGATAAAAGTCTTACTTTACAGTATTTTGAATTATCCTTAAGAACTATAACAAAGGATAATATTAGTGTAGCGTTCAAAAGGGTTTTTTTGTTGGGCCTTCTTCTGCAACCATCAATTAAATTAGTTTCAGGTGACTTAATTCCATCTGTGACCAATGTCTGGCTCTTTAAATCAAGGTTTTACCCTTTGAGTGGCATGAAAATGATTACACAGTTGACAATAAACAGTCTTTAGCATCTTATCATAGGAATTCACACAGCTAGCATAACTAGCATCTATAAAGCACCATTCTCTCTGTATTTCCTAGAGTTAGTACTTTCTTAATATAGAGTCTTGCCTTTAAGTTTAAAGCACAGAAGGATAAAAAGGAACAACTTTGGACTATGTTTTACTCTTTTTCTTATAATAACCGCAAATTGTCCTTGCGTTTTCAAGGTGTGCAGTATTACAATTGCAAAGAACTATCTAGATGCAAATTTTTGGTATCCTGACCCCACTTCGCCAGTAATAGATTTGGTCAGCTGAATGGACTTTTGCTACCTTTCATATGGATTTCAGTGCTAACATGAATAGGTTCATGGGAAATAGTAGAGATATCAAAGAAGTGAAGGAAAAGAAAAAGGAGATATGTGATTTAATGGGGGCTAGTGAAATCTGTGCAGTTCTTGAATGAATCACGGACGTGTCTCTACATAGCTTTCTTTTAAGTAACTTCTTACATCTCTGTGCTTCTTCTGACTTAATTTTTAAACATCTCACTGATGCTGATAATTGTGAACTATCTTTTTTCTTTTTGGAAGTGCTTACATTTTGGCTGAAAAGGAGACAACTTACAAAATAAACAACATCAATCTTTTCTGAATTTTGCGAGTAATTGTAAATGTGATTCTATAAGTTGTTCATAATTGCTTTCTGATGAACAATCTGACAAAGAAACACAGCATAGCACTGTAGGATGGGTTGGGGAAAAAAGCTGATATAGACTATAAGCAGCCTGACTAATACTTTTAATGAATGTCTGGCTGGCTCCTTAGATGATTGTAATATGAACGGTAGTGAGAGACATAATGTAGCCCTGTAACAAGTTTTGGCAATACTCCAGAACATGAAGACTTTCGATTGAGGAGAAATTGGTTATTGAGCATGCAGGGGGTTCTGAGAAGAATGAGATCAGTGATCAATAATGGGCTGGAACAGGATTGGAAAGCCTCAATAAGATGCTGCTGGAGAAATAATTCTGCTAGCTTTAACCCAGCTTATGACACGTGAAGAGGCGATGTGCTTTTCTGTGTGTCTGTATTCAGTTTAATTACTGATTCAGCCACCACATAACTTTTTACATCAATTTTTTATTCATCACATCTGTATTTTTCTTGATTTAATTTTGTCTGGAATGAAATGGCATAAATAGGTAGAGACTCATCAGATGTAATATTATTAATTACTTTGTCCTAAATTTTCTCCTAAAGTATTGAAAACAAGAAAATATATCATTTTACTTTGCTTGGTGCTAACAGGATTGTTGCCTGTTGAATATTTTGGCAATCACAAATTAAAACATGCCTTAAACGTGATTTAGTCTAAAGTGTCATAAAAATGTATTCTACTTATAATAAAGCTATTAAAAATAGACAAAATTCAAAACCAGCAAAAATTCTGTTTTAATGGCACACTGACAAAGGCTTAAATTGCCCCGTTTATTGGTTCTGGGGTTATTTATGTGAACTCCATGCAAACTGAAGAATGTATCGTCAATAATCTATCATCTAAATAATTGTCTCCTTGTTTACATTTAAATACCTTTCTGGCATGTTTCCTGCCTCTATGTCAATATTTAGACCCAGTCTGCTCATAAACCTATTCCTGTGACCCAGATGCCCAACATCAGTGAGAGGATGAGTGCTGCTGAATCCTGTCATCCTTTGACCTTTTTCTCTCCTGCATCATTAGGACAGTCACAATTTTCACTTATTCATTTGAATATTTTAAGAACCAACAGATGGCTGGCTTCGGAGTAACCATTCAGAAATCCAACGGTCACAGTTTACTGACTCCACATCAGCATGTTAGCCTCATCACCATAAGCATGTTAATATCCCTGATATAACTCAAAGCTGTATTTTGCTGCAGATTTTCTTTTCTTGTTCTCCTGCAACATACTGAGCAACTGTCTTGCAGCTCACCAACAAAAAGCTTTTTTTATTTGAATCTAAAAATTGTGGTGCTAAAATGGTCTTATCTGATTTATCCCATCTTTGAGCTGATTGGTTAAATTGCTGGATCCTGTGAGGTGTCAGCTAATGGTTGAGGCTCTGAATAAGTGTAGATTCATATGGTAAAAAGGTTAATGCATCTGATTTAGGCCTGTTTTTATAATAGAGCTTTTATCATGTTTCCCTAATGGAGTACCATTTGCTCAGAGGATAACCTTTCTGGTGTTAGGCGTGACATATATTAATGCAAATGAATTTTCTTAGCTGATGGATCGATGTTGTAAAATGAATTTCTTCTGAGCTGCTGAAGCTGAATTTAGTTTAACTGCAAAACCACCAACATTCCTATATGCCATTAAACTGCCTGAGGAAGTAATTTTACCCCCTGTCAATGCAGCCTTCATAATGACAAAGATGACATTTCTGGAGGCATTATTTTTCTTACTTTTCAGTCCTGCATATATATCTATCTTTTGCAGAAGAGAATATTTATATACATATATGTTTTAAAGTAATTTTTTTGCTTAGTATGTAAAAAAAACAACAACCCACTTATCAACCTTTTACAGTTTTCACAATTAAGCTAATAGTAAATAAAAACACTGTCGCCTTCAGAAAACGTATTTCTGTTTAGGAATATCTCACTAAAGGAGTGTGAATCTAAGTGCTCAGCTCACTTTGTTCTGATATTTTTCATTTGTCTATTTATTTTAGGTAAAGCAGTAAGAAAACCATATCAATGTTTTGATTGAAAGTAGTTTGTCATTTTGTTTTGGTTAATTACATAAAAACCTAGTAAAATACATTATATGCATGTTGATAAAAGTGTGAAAGAATTTAAGATAATGTTATAAATAAAATAGCATATGTCATAATAATATACTAGCCCCTTTACTGGGCTTACTCAAACAGTAGCATACCAACAATTCAAGATTCTTCTCTTATGAATATCATGGTTTCCCCAATCTGACAATGCTTTCATGCTTTCTTCACTGGAAGTTGTTGGAAGAGGAGTTTAAATGACTCTGAAACAACTCAGGTTGGACACTAAAGATATGAAAATTTCAGATTAATATTATTGTGAACACATTTATCATGGTTGCCAAAATTAGTATGGCTTTCCTAAAATGTGTTAAAAGGATAAACAAAATGTGTTATTACCAACAATAAAGCCAACATCAGAATAAATATCAAATAAATTGATATTTATTTGATAATAAATATCAAATAGTATTTTTGATATTTATTATCAAAAATATTATGTGATTAGATGTAGTTGTAGTAGTAGTACTCCACATAACTTCCCATATTTAAATGAGACTTCAAACTTGTGTTCTTACAATTAATAAAAAAAAGATGCAATTTAACTATCTTTGAAAGGTGTGTAGCAAGCTCTGTTATTTTTTTTATTATAGATTATTAACAAAGTAGATGCTTGTCAAAATGCTTCAGGCAAAACACCCTGTTGAAACTATTAACCTCAGTATATGTTAATACTGGTAACCAGTCCAAGCCTTTACATGGGTCAAACCCTGGTTATACACTATTACGTTATCTCTCATCATAGAACACAAACATTGGTTATTTGATCATTTTTAACTGTAGTAGCGGGTCACCATGCATGGTTGTTTTATTTTCTGTGAGTGTTGGCTCTGTCTGCTGTAGACTGGCATCCCTTCCTCTCCCCCACTTAAAACTGGGATAGAACCCACTGTCCCTGCGACTCTGTGCAGGATAATGTGGGTGTAGCTGATGAGTGGATGGATCTGCACTGGATTAAACAAATACAACCATCTGCTGCAAAAACAGTGTATAGCTTCTGCCACTCCCAAACACCACAGCGCGATCCTGCTTTATTAAAATTTACGTGAGCTGAAGCCACTCGAGGCCCACCCTTCAGAATATTTCTGGCTACACTTAAGATGCACAGCGGGCTGCAAGCCACTGTTAAAATGTGCCAGAGTAGGCACTGATTGTTATCTAAAGCATCTGACCTTGAAGTGGTTATCTCATTCCCAGTAGGAGGGAAATCTGGCTTCTTTAGAAATATCAAAGGAGAGCTCCAAATCCTCCTTGTCTCAGATGCAGAAGTCCCTCATTAGGTGCCCTGCTGCCTTTTGGGCCAGTTTTGTTGTGACGTGTCTATCTTCCTTTTATCAGTCATGGAAGAAAAAAGGATTTAGATAGAACAAACGTGTTTTGCATGAAGCTGAAGCCTCTTTCAAAGCCTGTGAAATTACCGTGACTCACTGTTACTCAGCCTGAACCACAAGCTTTTTTTTTTTTTCCTTTTTTTGACCATTTTAGGTAGAGTGGAGGCTTATCTCAAACTCATTATTCATACTGGATGCATCTTATTTATATTTACCAAGACAGAATAAATTAACTCAAATTGGGTGAAAAAGTAAACAGCAATCTATTTTGAAGATTTAAAGATCAAGACTTGCTCTTAATGTTTAAATACCTCACAAAAAGAGGGCAGGAGCTTTGGGGGAGATGGGGAAACTGGTAAATAAGGAAGAAGTTAGCAGCGACTATTGCTCCTCAGAAACTGACTTTGAATATTTATATCTCTGCCTGGTGTGTGATATCCTTCCAGCTCCATTCACTCCAGAGCCAGTTAGAGTTCCAAGAACAGTCCATGGTGGAGAAGTCGCTCGTGAGCCGCCAGGAGGCGAAGATCCGCGAGCTGGAGACTAAGCTGGAGTATGAGAAGACTCAAATTAAGCGCTTGGAGGTGAGATGCTCCTGCTGGTCTCAAAAAATGTAATAGAAATGTTCTGTGAATATACATATATACTGTATATACATATAAGGATAGGAATCGGACTTTTTATTTTTTATACATTTTATAAGAAACAATTAGGTTGTTTTTAAAACATTAAAAGTTGTCCATTATTTTTTTATTATATAAAGTCAATGTTTTCTCAATGTATTCAAATATTCATAAGAGGTTATTTTGATTTTAGATATTAGAAACTAAATGATCAGCTTGTTGGATTTGTTTTTGATTTGAAACAATATGAAATAAAATTATGTTGAAATCTTTAGTGTTACTCCTGTGAAGTAAAAATCTGCGTAAAAATTTTGTAAATTAAACTTCAGACAAGATAAAGTGGTAATTTGTCTTGTAAATTAATTTACAAACATTTGTTTACAAGTGGTAATCAAACAGTATTATTTGATTACACTATTTGAAATCAAACAATACTATTTTGAAACAGTATTTCAAAATACTGTTTGAGATCAACAGTATTTTGTTTGATTTCAAAATACTGTTTGAAATCATATAAGTACTGTATTTCAAACTGTATTTATGTTTGAAATCATTTTTAATGCTAAGCTGTTAAGTCAGAACATTGTGCTAACCACATTTCTCTCATTTGCTTGCCAGAGCCTAGTGGGCCGTCTGAAGGAGAACCTAGAAAAGATGACTGAGGAGAAAAACCAACGCATCACAGCAGAAAACAGGGAGAAGGAGCAGAATAAGCGCATGCAGAGACAGATAAGAGACATGAAAGAAGAAATGGCTGAGCTGTCCAAGAAGGAGGGGGAAGCAAGTCGGAAGAAGCACGAACTGGTAAGGTTTTAGCTTCCTTGGTAACATCACCTGTATTTAAATTAGCTTATAGAGGAAAGATGCCTGTTATGTGATGTTGTTCATTTGCCAGGAAATGGATATTGAGAGTTTAGAGGCAGCAAATCAGAGCTTACAAGTGGACCTTAAGCTGGCCTTTAAAAGGATTGGGGACCTGCAGGCGGCCATCGAGGATGAGATGGAGAGCGATGACAATGAGGACTTAATCAACAGGTACACTCCAGCTTTGAAGCTGTGAAAATTAATGTAGACCTTTTGCATTCCTGGCATTTTACCATGTTACTGGCAAGAAATGCACAAACATGTTAATGTTGGCAGTGTACCAATTGGATGAGGTCCTACATTAATGCTTTTAGGGTTGCCAACTATTAGAAATTGATATAGGGAGCACACACTGCACCACCCACTACTCCCTCTTCTTCTTTGTACTGTGGGGGAACAAAGTGTTAGTGTTCCTTTTTCCCACTATAATGTAGACCGTTGCAAAGGAAAATACAAAATTTGAAAACTTAAGCTGTTCTAAATTCAGCCAGACCTTTATTTTGGTACGTCAGTAAATTGTATTAGATACTGTTGCTATGGCAAACTTTCAGACTCTAGGTCCAACAATGAAACTGACCAATGTTTCCGAGGGATTTTTACAAATTCCATGTTCTGTTAATTTGTGTTTTCAAGTGCTCATATAACTAAAATGAACATGTTTCACATATTAGCTGATTTGTTTATTTTTATACAGTGTAGATCATTTTAAAATGCTAGATCGTTCTTCATGCTTAACCCAGACACAGGCTCTTTTTGTCATTTGAAGGTTGGTTTTACATAAAAGTTCAACATTGCAGTTTGTTGCATTTACATTAAAATAACAAAGTGAAATTTCTAAAAGCCTTTGGCTTTATCTTTAATTATTTGCTTTAATGCTACTAATATAAATCTCAATAAAATCAAATTTATTTTCTCATTTAAATAATCCGAGACCCTTAAGATGCAATTTCTGAGCATCATCTGGGTATGCAATTCATTTAGATTTCTTAGTAATGTTTTCTCCAATGGTCTTGTATATTTTAGCCTGAAACAAAACATATGTGTGTAAAGATAGTTTTAGCAGTAAGCAGTTTATTCTGGTGTGTGGTAAATTTAATTATAGCAAAGAACATATTTTATTAAAGAAAAAGTACCTGACTGTTTAGTGATTCTAGTCGTTCAGATAGTGAAGGGCTTCTAAAAACATTATTCATATAGCTATATTTGCTTTGCTAGGATCTTAACATTTTGTGTCATTAATACTCTGTTACCTTTTATTAAAAAAATTGTTAAGTTCAAGATTTTTCTTGGTTTGATAAATGAATAAAGCACGTCATATGTTGTATTTTAATACATAGTGGCTCTTTAAATACCAAATACGGGAGAATTTCCTATTTTAAGGGAAGGTTGGCAAACATGATTTATGCACACAGCTTCACCTTTCCAGTTTACAGGGACTGAAAAGAGAACCGAGCCATCATTAATGTTAATAATCTCAACTGTCTTTCATGCTGTGAGTCAAACTCGCTGCTGTGTAAGGGTCTGTTTCCTTTGCTTCAGCACACAATTGCAGTATAGCTAAAGGCCTAACAAACTACAAAAACCTGCTGCTTTTCTTAGCAGGCTGTCAGTCATCTCAACATACATTTCAAATCTCTTTTGTACTCTGAGTCATGTGCTTTGTCTGCTCTGAAAGTACTCCTCAAAAGGTTTAATTCAGCCTCCTGTGTCTGATCTTTTGTCTCTGCTTTTTTCCTCGCTTGTTTGATTACAGCCTGCCTCTTTACAGTGAGGTTGAGGGTTATGCATGCTCTGAACCCAGGGAAGTAAACACCGACTGCAATAATACAGACTTCCAAAAGGAAGACATTACAAACAGCGGCTCTGTTTACAGAATAATACATGGTTATTTTCATGTGTTTGCATTAGTGTAAAAATGTTTTACTAAGGTGATATCTCATTTTGTCTTCCTTTTGCACTGTTATTTGTGTATCTCACCTTTGCTGTTTCTCTTTTCCCTTCCCTTCTTGGTGTCATCTTCTCTTCTGGCAGTTTGGAAGACATGGTGACAAAATATCAAAAAAGAAAGAACAAAATGTGAGAATGGAAAAATGCATCCTTTGTTTCCGTCGTCGTGTGTTGGTTGAATTTTTTTTTCACACCAATTTTAACCACAGGGGAGAATAATGCACTATTCCTATTCTTTCACGCTTTAGTTTTCTCCTCCAGTAGCCCTGTGAAGAGAAGGCATTTTAAACAGAATGAAAGGCACTCTCTGTGTTATACATCTCAGATAAAAGCTGCGTTTAAAAGATGGCCCCATGTTTGATTTCATTTTATTTTATTTTATGCCAAGTATCTGCAGGTGTACACAGTCTGCCTCACTGGAGATTTCAGGCTTGTTTGGTGAAATTTGCACATAAATAGATGATATACTATAATTGAAAATGTCAGTCACTCTCCCTTAAACCAATCTCTATGCTTTGGAAAAAATGTCTTGGAAGAAAAGTAGTATTCTAAAACAAACCTTTGGTAATACTGCATTCTTATCCCTCTGGTTTTTATTATTTTTTATTTATTTTTTACATCAAACATTTTTTGAAGTTTGATTGCATGCTATCAAGTGTTTAGGATTAAGGGATTAGGATGTTGGATTCAACTTTAGTAACTCCTGCAGCTTTTCCAAATCATGTGCAGCATGTACAGTCACATTTTGCAGACGTTTACAGCCTGTTTGACATGTGATCAGGAGGAGGTTAAGTCGAATTACTAGTTTCATCATGTTCATGTAAAAATATAACATCTAAATGATTTGATTTTTAAATATATATTTGAATGATACCTCTAGAATAATATATCATTCTATAGTTGCAAGCTTACAATAAGATTACAACTATTTTGATGTTCTGCTTTTTATAAAGCAGCTCAACTATAACAAGCCAATACTGGCTGGCTAATTAGGCCCTCTCTGCTCTTTTAGGCATCTTTACAGAAATGCCGCTCAAAGCTTGAAAGGTGTAATATTAAAAAGGTATAAAGTTACTAAGCATGATGGGCAGCTCTCCCATAGGTTTTCACCTGATGACTGTGTTTTTCTCAGCCTGCAATATTTCAAGGTAACTCAATTAGTCCTTTTTGTAATCAAGTTAAAAAGTATATCAGCCTTCGGAGAGGGGCAGATCCAAACATTTTGAGAAAACTATGGCCACTCCAGCACTTTCTGTAACATTTTACAAAGCAGAAGAAACACGACATAAAACGTTTAGCTTTTAAAAAAGTTTATATATCTTGATACTGGTAACAGTCCCGTTCCTAGCTTCATATATCTAATTTAAAATGAAATGACACAAATGATCTTGTAGTCTTACATAAACTTGTTTAGCAGACAAAAGTGAAACAACAACAAAAATTGTTTAAGTGTGTCATAAATAAACAAGTCAACTATTCTATTTAAAAAAAATTTTTTATATGTGATTTGCCATCTGGGCTGTAATGAGATTTTGTGCCATGATATTTATATCTCTCTTCATTCTAAAGTCTGTCTTGTAAACCATCGATCATCTTTATTTCTCAGTGTAAAATGATGAATAGATCTGAACCTCTGTTTTAGGTGCACTGAACAAAAATTCCATAAAACAGCTTGACATTTATTATTTTTTTTATTCAATTAGAGAAAATGCAAAGAATAACATATATTTTTTTAAACCTTTAGCAACACATTAGAAATAGACGAGTATAAAATCCAGTGTTTTGACAGACAAGTCAAGCCTGGACCTGTCCATATTCTGATAAGAGGTAATTTGTGACAACATTGTTGTATTTGTAGATACAAAGAAGGTTGATTATTAGTTTTGCCAGAAATGTTTGCAGTGTCTCATTCATGTGAGCATGATATCCTGTACAATCTCATGAGCTCTATTTATTTCTACCCCCCCAATTTATTAATATGCTACTTTTTAGATGATCCAGTCAGTAGTTGGATTACATCCTTTAGATAAACTGTATTGAATTGGATGTGACTTCCATGTGGGCTGGATCCTTGCAACTGTTGGGAGTGCAACTGTTTGATATTATGATGAAGGCCATGGGATTGTATACCATTGAATACACAGTCAGCATGTTGTGCAAAACAATAGCACTGCAGTGCACCACTTTAAATGTTTTAGCTCAAAGCTCAGCTGTTTTCCATGCATGCAATTTTTCCACTACTAATCCAATCACATTTAATCACTATGTTGAGAGAACATTTACTTCAGTGCAAAAGTTTGCTTGTTTATTAAAATGCCTAGTGACTCTTCATAAATGTTAAATGTGTCTAAGACTGATTGCCATTTTTTTTAATGTTTTGGATGTTGAAAATATTTTGAGACTTTTCATTAAGATATTTAAATCTGTGTGTACTGTCTGTCCATCCTTGGTTTCTTCCTTTTAATATCTGATTTGTCTCATTCATCATACTTAGATTTTTTATTTTTTTTGTCGCATTTTCATCTGAGCACCCATGTGTATCGGTGTTCTTCGTTTTTTAATTTTTTTGTCGTGCAACTTGAGTAAAAGAGCGACGATTTGCCGTGTTTACTTAATCACATTTCGCCTCCTTTCAGCACCACTGCATTAGCAGGATGGATGAACATTAATGGAGGAGGTGATTTTTCTTCTAATAATGAAGTGGAATTTCCACATGATTTGAGGCCCTCTTCCATATTTTCACTCTCCGCGTTTGAAAACAGAGGTTATAATAGCGACTCGATTATTATTGCAGGGAGAAGATAATGTAAATTAAATTAGTGTGGTTCAGGCTTCAGAATTCCCCCCTCTCACATTGCAGCATTGAACATTACAAGACACTTTAATGCTTTACTGACTGGTTGTGTTTTATTTTTATTGTTTTTCCACCTTTCCACAAGGTGATTATCATTGTGACTACAAAGGGCAATGAGTTTACAAAGTGTGTCGTGCTCAAAATTTTACAATAAATTGTCAGAACTAGCTTAAAAATACCGTTTTATGCTTGTTTTAGCTCAGCATTAAACTGATAGCACCAAGCCATACGGGACTCGGTGCTGAATGTAAGTATTTGTGACAAAGATTTACAACTGGTGCGGGCAAATTGTCAGAAGCGATTAATGTTGACTTCACAAGTCCTGAGGCTTGTTTGTATCTGAAAGCCTCTGGACTGGTTTCCTAGTATTGTGCGACCAGGGACAAATCAGTTGTGACACCGTTTTTACAGCACTCAATTGCAAGCCACCTTTTATTTTTGCACGCTTGTGTTGGAGAGAGGCTGTGGAGAAGAGTTTGCCACTGGCTGGTTAAGAGTTTTTTTAATGTATCACATTAAAAAGTCACAGTATCACAGAGCTGACAAATGGGCAACATGTGTAATCAACTTGCTGGTATTAATGAGACTATTATCTGCTTTTTGATGGGCTTTTATTGGTGGTAGTTAATAAGCAGTCGTGAAGAGAGAGGGGGTGGAAAATAAACAGATGAACAGCGAAAGTTCTGAATTTTGTTTAGAAAGTGCTTCCATTTTGCTCTCTTTAAGTAGCAGTGCTTCCTGTTTAAATAGAATATGCCATAGTTATACTGTCTAAAGCTAATAATTGTTGAGCTTGTCACAGTTTTCTTAGCTGAGCAACGTGTGTTACTATGCTACAGTATTTTGTACTTCAGCACTTGACATATAGTTAGAAACCATAAGTCTTTGTGGAGAGTGCAATCTCATCTGCCATTATCTGTTGGGGTAGTGGCATCAGAGCCAGGGATTTACAAATGCTGAACAACCTGATAAAGAAGACTGGTTTTGTTCTGGAAACAACTCCGGATCCTCTGGAAATGTTTTTTTTTTTCCTTTTGCATAAAATAAAGAAAATGGCAGACATTTTCAGGCTCTTCATGACACTGTTATACTGTAATAGTGTCTTCAGTCAGAGGCTTTTTCAGAGCCATTGAAATACAGACGGTTACAGGAGGCCCTTCTTGCCCACATCATCATATCAGCATCTATGACAACTCTGAAGGAAATTGTGTAGTATGAGTTATAATAACATTTAATTTATCTCTGGTATTAATAACATATTTTTGATGGAAGTGAACAGACCATAAGTCCACCTAAATAATTTACAAACAACTACAAACCTAGGAAAGGTACATGAATCTTCCATCTTGCTTGTTGCAAAATTCAGAATTTAATTCCAACCTTTCCAGGTTAATTGATACAGCGGCATCACCAATGTAATATAGAGTATAGTGGCATTGAACTTGTTTGGCTGAAAAAACAGCAACTGTCCTTAACAGCCTCTTGTAAAAGTGCAGATGTTTAATGTCCACTAGCTTGAGCTGCTTTAATTAAAAACTAAAATTAACAAAAACATTGGATGTGTCTGACTAGCTGTTAGCCATCTATTGAGGATTTTTTGTTTTACTTTGACACACACTTAAGTAGATATAACATGTTTACTATACAAGTAGGCTATTACACTTACAAGAAAGAGATTTTTTTTTCAAATATTTGTGGAGACTATGCGTTCAGCAGGTATGTTTTAAGAATACAGTCCCAAGCAGATATTCCAACTGATTAACCGCTATCACCTTGTTATACCTGTTACACTGCTAAGATTAATGACAACAAACATGCATATGGTTTGCTATAAACCTGTTGATTTAATATTTTTACTTAAATCTTTGCATCAGCATTATTTAATTAGTAAACGGATAATGCTATATAGTTATGAAAGCAATATGTTAAGACTGTTTTAGCAATAGTAGAAATATTGCTTGCTTTTTTTTTCTTTCTTCAGATCAAAGTGATTACATGATGCCCTATATTTCTTTTGTTTGTTTTACATTTAATTCAATTACCATGATAACTTTTTACTTTTCCTTTTACGGTTGTTACACCCTGAGAATCATATAATAGCCTAAGCGTACTAAAAAGCCATTTCCTCTAACACTCTAATGCTTCTTTCCTCACAATCACCTTTATAAGTAGCCATCTTGTTTTATTTGTTGTTTTTTTCTTTAGGCCAGTGTAAAAAAATAAATAAAATAAAAGTCAGGTAGAAGCTTGCTTTGTTATCTGAGGAGGAAAATGACTGGATGTGAGTCATAACGTTTGGGGACAAGGGAACAGGGGGTACGGTTGAGTGCTGTGCAGTGGGAGACCTTCCATACATTAAGGCAAGTACTGCATGAGGACGACTGATGGAGCCCAGCAGCAGCGTGCCTGTCATTTCACACCTCTTGGAACATTGTGCTTGCACCTTGTGAGCATTTTACGGCATGTTCCAGGGCTCAGATAGATAAGCTTGTCCACAAAGACAGATCTGTGAAGTGCATCACTGTTTCTCATTTTTTAATACTAGGCAGCTCTGTGCGTAGTTCAGTGATATACAAGGCCAGATTTATGAAACATGGCTCTTTGAAAATTACTGTAGCTATGGCTATAAATAATAGTACAGCCAGCCATTAATCAAGTGGAGCTCAAAATTGCAGATGCTTTACAACAGTGCTGTCATCACTGGTTTGGATATACAGTCTGTCGTCTTGCAGCTAAGAATTGTATAGTGCAGGATGTCAGTTTTTGTGACAGACCTTAGCACGCTGTCAAACATACTTTAGGCCTACAGAGCATATGGGTATCTGCTATGTGCAAATGTATTCTCACACATAACGAAGCCAAGGAAGGGAGCACATGTACTCAAGTGACAAACAGTATGTCCTCAACAACAGAGCTATTCTCTCTTGATGCCTTTCAGCCATGATGATTTTCCTGCCAAATTAAGCTTCCAGGAACATTACATTATTTAAGGTATTCACTGCAGATCTGAATGAGCAGACACCTCAGCCAGGTGGAATCTGATTTTTTGAAATGTTTTTTATTTTTATCTTCATCTGTTGGTTTGTGTGTATTGATCATGATGTCAAACTAAGAGGCCACAAGGCTGCCTGGTGGCTCTGCTCCAATACCAATCACCGAGGGACAGAGGACGTGCAACACAGATGCTCAAAGCTTAGACCCAACAAAACAAGTTAATTATACCTCTAAGAGTTTCCTTCACAAAGTGCACTTTCACTGGTGCTTTTGCAATGCGGTTGTATGCTGAAAGGATGTGATACTTTGTTTTATTTTCTTTTTTAGTCTAAAATTTATGGAAATGATGGAATCACAGCTGTTGCTTAACTGTAGCCTGTCTAATTTGCTTTGGGTCGTTACACTATCCCCTATTATTACGAGAAAGACTACAAGTGCAAAAGCTTGGCCAAAAGCTCTGGAAATGTGACAACTAATAATTATTTTTTTCAGTGTAATTTTTGAATATTTCTAAATGGTAATGAGTATGTCTGAAAAGTTTGTTGATTCCAAATGGTAAGACAAAAACTAACTATTTGTTCTGTAAATAGCTCACAGACATATGCAGATTTAGGAAAGATGTGTAAGGAATGAAATTTGGAGTCAACACAAATTAGAGTGTTTTGCAAATGTATCCATCCTCCCTGAACTGTATCTTATGTTACAAGCACAGTGTTTGATACACTAGGCTGGATTTTATTTGATAGACATCGCAGGAAGTAGATCATAATTATGAAAGAAATTATGCTTTAAGTCTTCAGATTTTAAAAAAAATCTAAAAAAGTGACATGCATATGTATTCAACCTCCTTTACTCAAATACCCTTAAATATAATTCAGTTGATTCAGTGCAAAAGGCTATGTGTGGCAGAAAAATAAAACTGCATGTCATCCAAAGACCATGATCACCATAGTGATATATAATGGTTGTAGCATCATTCATGCTTTTCTTAAGCAGGTACAGGGAAGCTGATAAAATTTGATTGGAAGAGGTTTAGACCTCAAGATATTCAAATGTCAGCGTTAGTAAAATTTTCCATTTCTAAATGTATAATGCTGGAGGATGCACACCCTAAAAGGTGTGCAGCTTTTAATGCTGTAAAAAACAAAGCCTCAAACTACTGAGTCAGGGTGCCTGAATACAAATGCACATCACACCTTTCACATTTTAATAGTTTAAAAGTTCAAAGCCATTTATCACATTACTTCCAGTTCATAATTACACAGTACTTTATGTTCTTCAACATAAAATCCTGCTAAGTTCAGTTTAAGTTTAAGTTGTTGTGTGACAGAATGTAAAAAATAAATAAATAAATCACAGGCGATGAGTACTTTTGCAGAGCACTGCACCTTATTTGAAAAGTGTAATATATATATATTGATTTTTTTTAAAACTTGCTTGATTCTTCACAGTGGAGAGGGGACAGAAACTGATTCAGAAGTGGAAGATCGGGTGGATGGAGTTAAGTCATGGCTCTCCAAGAACAAAGGTTCCAGCAAGACTTTGTCTGATGAAGGGAGTCTGAAGAGCACCAGGTTAGTCCTTGCATGCTTTATAACGTATCTGATGATCATCTAGTGATTAAACTACCTCAATTTCCTATTTTCAAAAGGCCCACGATTACCTGGGGCATTGTGCAACAGAAGGAAGGGTATCTCATATGATTAGGTGTCAGCTCTCTTTTCCAGTAATCTGTCTAATGACAGGAGGTGGTGTGGGGAAGCGGCTGCTGTCACATTTATTGAGGTGGCCTGTGGCCAGTTGGCAAGCCTGCTAAATGATGCTTCTGACTCTGTCAGATAGGTCCTTTCACTAGTTGATTGCCTCAGTTATAGCAATGTATGCTGTGCACAACAGCAATAGTCAGAGGTACGGGTTCCAAGGACAAAATGAAAATGACAGCACCGAGCTGCCAAAAATGTAAAATCATCCCAGCCACTGATCTGGAGACAATGTTTCACAAAGCCAAAGATTAGGATTTATCATTTACATGTATATCGTTCCTTGTGGTTATCTCTGGTGTCAATTTTGTTACGTAACGTTCCAGATATGCAGCAAATGCAGATGCCACAGAGATGAAAGAAGGTAAGGAGAAGATGAGTGACGGCAGCAAAGATAAGAAGGAAGTAGAGCAGAGCAGATCAGTGTCTGTCATGAGTTCCCTTAGCTACAGAAAACGCTCCAACTTGAAGGACTCCATTGGGGGCACTGGAGACGAGAATTCACTGTTCAGTACACTCAAAGAACAGCCAAACATACCGGATCACACTGCCATGCGCAAAGCGAAGTCAAAATCCGGTGAAATCCAGGAAGACAGGAGAAAAACTCAAGTTGAAGAAGATATGGATGACAACGGCTCCGTCATCTCTATGGCCTATTCTGAAGCTACAAGCCGAGCCAGGAAGGGCTTAGAGTCCCGCTGGACCTCCCGCAGCACCCCTGAGTTTGATACGGAGTCCATGGTGTCCTCAGTAGCTCCAAGCAGGGTATCCACTAGGAGGGGAATGCTGGACATGGATGATGACAATAAGTCAACCATTAGCAGCGTGAGTCGCGCAAGCCCCCGTTCTCTACGTCGCAGCAGCTCTTGGAAAGATGACAAACGAAGCAGCTCTCGCTTATCCGTCGCCCGCAGCTGTGGCCTCAGCGAATTTGGTTTGCACGTAAATGATGATGACGATGCACACAGTGTGGCTTATGGAGAAGGGAAACGTTCACCCTATAGTCCCCGGTCTACTAGTCGCAGCTACTCTACTCCACCTCAACCACGCTCCTCAGACAGCAATCCTCTCGAAGCTTCTGACATTAAACCAGTCACACACCGAAACTACTTGGACCCTGACCTGGAGGCTGCAATTAATGAGGTGCTAAGCTTCAAGCCCATTAAGTTCAAGCGTAGCAAACTGGACGAGTCTAGTGGTGACGAGGATGAGAAGAAGGGCCAAGGAGGTGAGGACAGGCGAAAGAAGGGAGAGGATGAGGGCACGTCAAGCTGGTCCAGCACCCCCCGGAGTCGTAAAGATAAAAAAAGCAAAGTCTCATCTTCTGAATCCTCTTCCTCCTCATCCTCCTCTTCCTCGTCTTCAGATGGTCGTCGCAGCAGAAAGAGCACAAAGGGGAAAAAGGACAAGAAGTCCAAAAAGAAATCCAAGAAAAAGCAAAGTGAATCAGAGGATTCCTCTTCTTCCTCTGAGTCGTCCGAGTCATCCTCTTCGGATTCAACCGTCTCTTATCGAAGTTCCAACAGTGTTAAGAAGGGCCCAAAACAACAGCACGATGATGAAAAGGAGCGCTCAGCTCATGGACAAACTAGCAAAAAAGAAACTAAGAAGAAGCAGAAGAAGGTGGATAGCTTGGTGATGAAGTACCTCTACAGGCCTGACAGTGACTGATACCAACAGAATAAGGTGAAGCATGGTGTGCTATCTAGGAGCCTGGCATGGATTAAAAAGAATTGAGGATCTTCACCTCTGCATACTAACTTTGCTGTGTGAGACTTAATATTTTATATACTGTCTCTGATACGCTAATGTTTGCTTGTACAAGATGAGTCATACCCCCTTATTTCCTTTCAGACAAGTCACATTTCCCTTTACGTTTTAAAGAGCTTACATTAATGCTTTTTCGGGCTCTTAATTTGCTTTTATTTGAAGTGCATTATCATATGCTGTCATCACAGCCCATGACAAGCTAAGATTGCCTTCCATAAACACAGAATATAAACAGTGCAATTACCAGCATTTGCTCACCTTTGACTGCATGTGTATGCTGATTTTCTGTCATGGTATTCCTCTGTTTTGAGATTGCTCGTGTTTTAAGTCCGCTTTGGTCTCGGTCCTTCTCATAGTGGGTTATCGTTTAGCATCAATACAAACTAATCTGGATTTATACTAAATGAAGGCACCAAAACAATTATTGAGAGGAGGTTAAATAACTGCTTCCAACCTTCAACCAAACCTCACTTCAAAAATCTTTAGCTATCCCTTTAAGGATACCTATGTTGTCAATACTGAGCCAGTCAGGACAAACACATTGCCATCGTTATGTGGGATCTTGGATTTATGTTCAAATTTGCTGAATTTCTTCCTTAGACTCCTCACAATTTTACATATAAATGCTACAGATGTATTAAATTGCCAACACTTTCACACAATGTTCATATGCAACCCAACGATTTTGTATTTTTCTCACCATGTTGTCCTGCTTTTGACTACAAAAAAAAAAGAAAATTGTTTTTGCTTTCATTGTGTAACTGTAGTCACTCTAGATTGCTGTACAAACACACACCAGCTTTGCATCTAAATGACACCATAATTATCTTACTGGTTCCATTTCTTTCTAGTAATGAAAGGCATATCTGCAAATGTGAGACTTTCTCCTAATGTTGTTTGCTAATGCTATAAGTGCACTGTGCTAAAAGAAAGAGTCTGGCTGTGACTTTTCCTCCTGCACAGAGCTTGGATGAAAACGTTCCAGCAGGCACATCGCACCTACAGTGAAAAGAAAAATTGGTGTAATTTTGGCTGCCTCATTGCCAGACACTTTGCTTTATAAATTAAGCGTTGAAGCTCCAAAGGCAGTCTATTTTAAGATGATCTTTTACAGATGTTTTGGGAATCACTGTTTACATTTAGAAGTACAAAATGATGGTTTCACCTTAGATCTAAATAAGCTTGTCCGAAGGATGCTGACAAATGTAGGGTTGTAGCAATAGCTCAGTTGAAACAGAAGCACAATCAAAACACATACAACTGCAGAAACTAACAAAAAAAAAAAAAAAAATCAAAAGCTGTGGTGCAACACAACCAGCTGCTACAGGAAGTAGTACAGGAATAGAAATACTTTGGAGTACCCACTACTTTTGAATTTCTTTGTAGTTGATAGTCATGCATTTAAATATAAGAATTTCTAAAAAAAAAAAAACAACCAACAACAACAAAAAGAAAAACAAGGACTTAAAACTTAAAGTCTTAACAAACCAAAAAACTCCAAAGCACCTGTCTATTTATGCCTAACAATGCTAGAAGAATCTACCCCAGTCTCAAATCAGACATTTTCTCATCTACTCTAACTAGCTTTCCTGTCCCGGCTGATAAAACACATGACCACAGTATGATGCTGCCACCTTTTTATTTCATTTGGTTGATTAAAGTATTCTGAAACCTTATTCATGACCTGTCTGGTGCTCCCGGCTCATCATGACGATCTTTGTTGTTGTTTAACAAACCCCTAAGTCTTTCTTTCAATTGAAGGAACAGACACACCAGTAGATGGTGGTAAGAGAACTTTGACAAGTTATATTTCCATGCCACTTTGCTATAAAATGAAAGGGATTAGATTTAAAATATTTTGGCTCCAAAAAGTTCAAACATGTTTGTTTGACTGAGACTGAGTTCAGCTTGGACTGTTATCCCTCTCACACTTGCAGACTCTAGTCTTCACCTCTACTCACACAAACAGATTTTTTGGCTGAGTTGCCCTGCCAACTGACCACAACAAGTGCAGATTTTCCCCCTCTATGGGGAATCAGTGGTAAAATTGGGCAATAAATGGCTTAATGGGTTCCCAGATTTATTGATATCACAGTAAAGGAGACTAAATACAAATACATGCACTACTATGTGTTTGTCAATCAAATGAAATACCAACAAAACACATAGAAGTCCTTGTAAAGTGTGAAAATGTGAAAAGAGTATTAAATTTGTAAGGCACTGTACCTCCGCAGAGTGTGATTTTTAAAGACATTAGTTGGATTCTGTTTTACTGTTGAGTGTGTTCATCCTAACATTTTTTTTGCATGCATGAAGCAATAAGCTTTTTCCATTAATACTATACGCAAATGCAAAGTGATTTGGTTATTTGCCTTCTATCGTATGTGCACACCTTAGTAAGGTCACAAAGAGCATTACTTTGTTGCCTAGATGCTGTTGTTCACCATAACGTATTTTAAAACCTCTCTGTCTTTGTCTTGTCTGTAAATAGGCAAGTCATGATATAATGGTGTGTCTATATTTGTGTTGACCCCTGCAGTCCCCCTGTGTACCGGAGACACATGAGTCTTGGCAGATCTGATGAAGAGGATGAGGCTGACAGAGACTCCGGCAGGCAGTCCCTGCGGCAAAGCAACAGCGACGGCTTATTGATTGAGAGCTCGTCGTAACCCCTCAGTCAGGCAACCTTGTTCTTTCAGCGACACCAATCACACAGAAGGGACTCGCTTCGTCTCCCAGCACTGTGTTACCACTGCCCAGCATGCAAGGACAGAGCAGAGAGGCACACAATTCTTCACCCTGGACTTGTCATCACGTTTATTGTGGTACCTTTCATTAGCACGAAGTAAATTTCCTCCCACGGCTAAGTTGTGCCTCTTCATTTTTACTTTAAACAACATACTGAGTTAGTTACACAGCAAAGAAAAAAGAAAAAAAAAAGAAAGTCAAGCACTATCTAAAGAACTTTCTGCTGCTGCTTTAATTTACGAGAGCGTCTTTTCAGGCAAATTTAAGCTCCCCTCTGCTCTCTGCTCTGACTATACACATCGCTTTGCCAAGAGGATTTAGATAAGCTGCTCCGGCTGGACTCCTTCAAGAAGGTCTGACCAACTATTAAGATTATTCTTATCTTCTCTCCATTCATGTGGACTGGCACAGTGGGAGAAATTAGCCAGTTTTCAATTAGTTATCTTGCTGTAAGTTTACACAGGGCTCATGTCCTAAATTAAGATATCTCTATATGAATAATGTTATGACATGAAAGTAAAATAAATTGTGAAAATAAACGTGTGTGTGAGCAAAGCTGTTAGATGATTAAACGTGACCCTTTCTGTCACGCAAAAGGTATTTATATAATCTATACATGTGTAAGATTGTGTCTGGAATTAAATGCTCTAAGTTATATTTAAATGAGGGTTTTCTAAGGCTTGTTGAAGAGTGAAAAGTAAAGTTTATGTAATATTTATGTTTTATCCTTATCACTGAGTGGGATTCACATTGAAATGCATCAGATTTTGCTCCTGCATGGGAGAATTCTTGAGCGTTCAGCATTAATTATTGCGTTCCCGTTCATATACAAGCTTTTCATCAGATCATGTAGATGCTGAGATGCAGGAATTAATATTGTATTTTTAAGATGCATAGGGTGCAAATTTCATCTGCCTCTGACCAACTCCTGCTTAATTGTTGGACACCCTGCAGATTAATGCCCCAGATTCAAAGCAATGTTTGAATGTCATTGGTTCCAGCAGTAAAATACTTGTATATGACGTTTTTTTCAATGCTTTATTGTAATAATATTTTGGTGTGCCAAAAAAACAAAAATCCCTATTTCTAGATTGTGTGTTTATTAAAGTGGTTAAGTTTGATTGATAGTCATAATTTCCACAATTCAGAGTTCTGCCTGCTACTGCATTGAAATCAGACAGGTGGGGTAAAACACAGAAAATCACTGCAGTGGAATTCACTTCCTGGTATTCCAGTTAATCTTTCCTTTCATGTTGGCGCACCGGAGATAAATTCCACTTGGCCTGAGGAATGATGCTTCCCGAGATCGGCGACCTCTCCCTGAAGAACAATGCAGCCATCGTTTTCACAGAACTCTCCCAGGACAAAGCTAAGATGGGCTGGTATGAGATTCTTTGGAGTAAAATACCACAGTTTTATGTTCTATATACAAAGACTTAAAACAAAAGTGTTTAGCATTGCCTAACTGCTTTATCTGATACACCAAGGCAGTTATTTTTCATACTGAGGATTAGTGTGAGAGAATCTTCTCTAGTAGTTTTGAATGAATAATTTTTTAAAACCTTATATTGGAAACTATCTCATGTTTAGTGTTCTACATCTAATTTAGAATAATTTAGTTTCTTCTTTTTACTTGCATTAAAAATAGACAAAACATTTTAATGTGCAAAATAAGCAACTTGACTTTGTTTTATGTGACTTACTATTAAAGGTGCTAAAGGATCTTGAATAGTGTACACTCAAAACCATTGTCTTTGAATCTTAGATCTGAAACCCTTAGCATACCTTGATGCTGGTAACCCCCCATGGTTAGAATAAAAACCAAAAAAGTCGTGTTGCTCTGCCAGCTCCCCACCTCCCAGTTCGATTTGAATATCTACAAAGTGTGCTGAAAGACAGCGCATTTTCTGGCACCTCACGGTAAAACACATGGGACACAAAGGATCCAACATCCCAGTGCCAGACTGCACCAGACGACCCCCAGCGGCCCCCATGTGCCCTCCCTGGGCGTAGCTGCTGCACACAGTGTTAATAGAGTTGCTGCTCACTGAAAAGTTGCATAAAGATTTCTAAAAAATTCAAACTTGCAATCTATAATATAAAACCTTATCTGAAGAATATTACATTCAGATATTTTGCCTTGTCTGTCTAATCATACTCATTAGCCTCGACCTGTTGACATTTTGTAAAACTCCCTGCTTAGATTACCCTCCTACATAAAATTAACTCCTAAGCGGTAGAAATGGATCAATTATGGGCATGGTGCTGTTGAGACAAACACCACTGGATTAGATGGCTGGGACACATACAATATGTGTATGTCTGACTCATGCCATTTGCATTTCAGAAAAGACTTATTAGCATTTTTTGTCTTGTTTTCTCTGTTTTCCTTTCCATCTAACATGAATATTAATGGGAAAAACAGAACACTTTGATCTGGGAGGTTTAGAATATACTCATTAAATAAATGAAGGTAATGTAAGTTTCCTTTGCATTAGGATGGAGTTTACAGGCATTGCATAAAATGCACTATTGGTCACTTTTACTTTTGAAATTTTTCTATTTTTAAGCAGGTTGCCTATTGTTTGAGTGATTTAAATTTATTTTGCTTTTCAGGAAATAAATGAAATTCGTTGACAGAATCCACATTTCCTTCCTTTATATTTGTGCGGAGGTAGGATTTTAAATGGGCTTCTGTTTTCGTTTTGCTGCTTTCAGAAAACTTCTGCGGAAAAGCAGGTCAGAAAGGGGGCTGAATAGTTTTGGCAGAACATCTTACTGATGTGTTTGATTAATTTTAGCTCATCCACCCCTAGAGAAGAGCCTCATCATACCCCTCCAGTTTTCCCGGGAGATCCCAGTGGAAACAAGCGGTTCATGGAAATGATTAATTCCAAGCAGATGAAAAGAGACACTGAACGCAACTCATCCTACCTTGCGAGATTTGGGTTGTTAATATGACTGCTGCAGAGCTCCGCAGTTCAAACCTGAGCTTAGGGCGAACTCAGGAAGATCAAAAACTGAGCGCAAGCATAGTCTTCCCCTCCACATCAATCTCTCTTTCTACATAGGTGAAGCTTACCTAGATCCAAAAGGATTGATGGTTTTAGATTACCGCCCAGGTTGACATTCTCACACACGCACACACGCAAAAAGTGTGTTTTCCTTCAAAGAATAACCCTATTTATCCAACCAATTGGTAATCCTCATTCCTATACACAACGTGTTCTGGTGCTTCCCTCTGTGCTCGGGAGCTTTTGCTACGATTTCACCTCCCTTACGTTCACCCTCTGGATGACTGCGTGTCCCTGCTTAAAGGCTTTCCACTGAGTGACAGATTAAATTCTGCTCCTGATTTTACTTATTTTGGCTGTAACACTGTTTCACAAGCCACTGGAGCAGGAAGTCATTAGCTCGACAAAGCCAAGCAAGCCTGTGTTTACGGTGCCACCCTCCCTGTTATTTAAGTGCTGTGGAAGGGCCTCAGACATTTGCTGCACTGCAAGCATAATGCTGCCTTTGGACAGGATTGCCATGTGCTATAATGGAGAAGTGCTTCGACATGAATGTATGGTTAATTTGCTTTTTAATCGGGATATTTAAGTTTATTGTCTTTCTGTTTCCATCATTGCGATGTAGATGTGCAGATAATGTTTACATACAGGTGCTTCCTAGTAATCAAACGTAATTTATTTCAGGAATTTCATTAGAAAAGCAACATTTGCGTATTTACTCAATCCTCATGTACTCCAATTTTAAAAAGGATTTCTAAAAAAACGAAAAACAGAAATGGTAGATAGCTGCAAAGTATGTTATTATACTGTTCATAAAATACACGCATAACTTGCTGCATTAATATATTGTAACATGGCGGCGATCAAGCCTGTGGTACTGCTGAAGAAACCCACGTAGCTTTAATAGCAACCTTCAACTCACTGCTCCGGTGTTCCTCATCTTTCTCTTGACGATACTCCATAGATTTTCTATGGGGTCAGGTCAGCTGACTGGTGAATCAAGCACAGTAACACTGTGGTCATTAAACCTGGTATTGGTTTAACACTTGGCGGTGTGCGGAGGTTCAGAGTCCTGCAGGAAAAATGACAGCAGCATCTCCACTTAGTTCGTGTGTGTTTTAAAATGTCCTGGTAGATGTAGATGGGCTGTTCTGACTTTGGACTTCATAAAACACAGTGGACCAACAATGGCTTCCCAAATCGTCACAGACTGTGGAAACTTCAGACCGGGCCTTAAGCAACTTGGATTCTGTGTTTCCCCACACTTTCTGCAGATTCTGGTACACTGATTTAAAAAAAGAATGCAGAACTTACCTACATGTAAAAAGAAAATCTTCGGACCAGTTTTTTTTCTGCTTTGATATTTGAGACACCTCTGATGTTTTCTTAGGTTCAGGAGTGGCTTAACATAAGGAATGTGACAGTTGCATGTTACACCCTGAATAGGTCTGTATGTAGTGGCTTTTGAAGAACCAACTCCATCCTGCAGTCCACACCTTGTCCAAACCCTGGCTTTGCTTCACAATCTTCTCCAGGCTTCCTATTACTTGTACAACTTTCTTCTACATTTTTCTTCCACATAACTTTCTTATATTATGCCCAGACACAGCATTCTTTGAGCAGGCAGGTTTTTTAAAAATCATGACATTTTACAACTTAGCCTCATTGTGGAATGTTTGTCTTCTTGAGGGACTATGGAGTCAGCTATCCCCAGGATTGTGTAGACCAGTGTTTCCCAACCCTGGTCCTCAAGGCACACTGCCCTGCATGTTTTAGGTATTTCTTTGCTTCAGTCCAGCTGATTTCAATTGACGACTGATTAACAGGCGTTTGTTGAACTGCAATCAGTTGAATCAGGCACATTTAAAGCAGGGAAACCTCTAAAACATGTAGGACCATGTGCCCTAAGGACAAGGGTTGGGGAAACACTGATGTAGACCATACAAAATATTTTCTGTACTAAAATTGGTCATATGTAATATTCAAATTCTTTGGAACACTGAATTTATAAAATAGAATACTTTTAAGTTGAATTAATGACCCCAAAAGGTTGGATTTTTAAAAAAAATATTTGGTCAGATTATTTTAGGGCTTTTTTTTATATTATACATTTACCAGAGGTGCCAAGAAATTTCCCCAAATCTGTAGATGTTGTATAGTTTAAAATATATTCACAGATGCACCTTTTAAATGGAAAAAGCACACAGAGAAGGATCTGAACAAAGACACGAGTGATTCCTGAATAAAAAAAGATAGTTTTATCTCCTGCAGCTGCATTCTCCAGAGCTTCTCCTTGGTATGACCTTGGGTGCAGGCCACTCCTACAGAAAATGTAAGCGGGATGCTGCTCGGGTGGAGAACGTGTTTATCAGGCATCATCCTCAACTATTAGCACTCCCACTTTTGTGGCGCGGTGCCTGCTGTCAATACGGCGCTGATTGGAGGCACTGGGACACTGCCTGCAGGGACCAGGTGAGGAGGCTGTGTTCATTTGCAATTCGGAGATGAAAAGAAGCAGCAGAGTGTGCTGCTCGGGCGCCTCTCTTTGTTTGCACATATCATTTCCACTCTAATGAACGCTGCACAGTGGTGAGCCCTTGTAAAAAGGCTCAAAGGCAGGCTCCAACATTGTTTACATTTTGCATAGGTCTTTCAGGGACCCAGGAGAGACGCACATGGCGCGCTTTCTCCTCCTCCTCTCGGATCTTGGAGTCCTTTAGCATTTGGAGCAACGAGAAAACCGTGGTTAGTTCTCGTTTTCAGCCGAACAAGAGTTAAACCTTGAAAACAAATGGCTGAAATCGATTGTGTGGAAAAGAAAAATCTCCATCACCAGTTTCAGTGGAGGATTTCTGTCTCCATTTCCACTCCTCACTGTGCAGGTGGCCAAACCCTCCTGCTGTGCTCAGAGCTGTTCAGTGCTTAGTGACTGCCAGAGGAGAGTTTCTGCCCCTGTCGCTGGCATGCAGAGGTGTTTATGTGCGTGCGTGAGGGGAAAAAAATAAGCAGGATGCACTCTACAGCAGTCCGGCACGTCTAAGGGATTTGAACGTGTAAATGGTCATTCCCCCTCGCCTTTCTCAGTGGGAAGGATAGAACATTACCTGTTTCACCACTGCCTTGAGCAGTTACTTCGGTGCTGTGATATGATTTCATCTGTTTTGTCTCTCGCCTTCTCTTGCTATTACATTTCAGTACAGCAACTGTTGTAAGACTAGAAAATAGATGCAATAGTGCCCTTGTAGTTCAACAATGAAAAGTCAGACTAGTCACATCAAATAGCTACATTATACGCCTAGATTTACCTGCAACTGTGCTTTTTTTTCTCACCACGTCTTTTTTTCCTCCTTTTACGCAAATATTTCTAAAAAAGAAAATTTTACATTGTTTCTTGTCCTAGATGTGCTTAACATTGAGCCATACATATACCTTCATGGTTAATTTTACATGAAAACCATATTGTAATATAAACAACTACAAGAGTTCTTAAATAAAGCTGACAACAGTTAAAAATCATAAACATAAGCTTTTATTTTTGATTTCTTCATTTTTCCTCATAAAAATTTTTACAATTCTGTCATAGAAGATGAATCTGATTCTACACTCTTACGAAATCATGTAGGAGATACTCAAAAGCTTCAGCAGGAGAGGTAGTAAAGTTTTAAATTACGGTGTCGTCCATTTCCTTCTGGTACATGAATGTTTGTGTTGAGGACAAACGATGAGTGCTACCACGGGTCCTGTGTCAGGCCAACAGCATTCTGATACAGACCATGTCTGGGTTTCTGTCCAAGGCAGTGAGGCTTACTCCCAATTCTGCCCAAGAACACTGCCATGGATAAAGAGTGGGATCAAAATGTTGTCCAAGAGCAACTTCTTCCAACATTCCAGAAACAATTGAGTGATAATCTGTGGATTTAGAGTAAATAGCAGCATGACAAAGCAAAGTGCAGAACTTATAACTAACAATATCAACAATGGCTCCTCTCATTAACTGGATGTTTTAGTCAACAGCAGCTTTGGGAGGATATAAAATGTTTTTACTCATTCTTTCACTTGTGACTGAATAAATACAACATTTTGAAGACTAAAATCACAATTTTTCTATTAATACCCAAATATTTGGCTATATAAATTAAGGGACTCTAAACCAAAATAAGATGTACCGTACATATAACTCAAACACATTCACATTTTACTCTGTCACAACAGAAAAACAGTGTTTCAATGCAATTTTATGGGGAAGAACAATTCTACTTTTTTTTTCTCCAAAAATTTTGTTAAAGGAAAAAAAATTTTACCATAAATGTCCATACATTGGGCAACAGGCAGTGTACTCTCTGCACAGGTAGCAAACGAAAAAAGAAACACAAGACAAACAACGATGCATGCAGACAGTCCCACCTAAGGGCAATTTAGAGCATTTTTTAAATGTGGGAAGAGGCTGTAGTACTTAGAGAGAACCCAAACATACAAGGTGGAGGAACATGCAAATTCCACCCAAAAATGCCTCTCACTATTTTAGCATTTGAAAAGAAAAAAAAACATGTTAAAAGAATTATGTACCATCTCCTTTCCACTTCACAGGTATCCAGGTCCAGTCCTCCAGAGCTACAATCCTGCAACCTTTAGAAGCATCCTGGCTCCAACACATCTAAATCAATCCCCTCTTCAGCAGTCAATCGCCTCTGCAGAAGCCTAGAAATGAACCTTTCATTTGATTTCCGGTATTGGAGAAGGGATGCATCTAAAATTCGCAGGATAGTAGCTCTCGAGGACTAAAGTTAAAATCCAATTAAAATAGATCGAACTTTGTGGCTGAAATCTGAGAAAATTTGCAAAAAGTTCAAGCGGTGAGAACATTTTTGCAAAGCACTGCATGTGTTAAAGAGTGCTACATGTATGTCTATGAAATATACTTTTCTGACACTATGTTGAACTTTTGAAACAAATAATCGCACCTACAAAACTAACAGAAGTCCAAACCCTTCAGCTGATTGACTTACCTATGCTGCACAGAAAGCCATATGCTGTAGAACACTGTGCTTTAAGAAAATTATTAATATGATTATTGATATTGCTCCTTTGCAGTAAGGCCAGTGACAGTCATTTAATTAATGTTCTCTATTTTTTATGGTCACCTCACCTCTGTTGTAAAAAATGCAGCTTTGTTGCTTATGATTTTTAGTGCAAGCAGACGGGTTGGCGGATGTCATTTCTGGACTACATATACTGCAGTCTGTGACTACTAATGGTAGGGAAGTGAGAAAATATTTTTGCCAGTAGCCAGAAATGCCTCTCCGTCATCTCTGCCCGCGGCTATAAATGTATTTACAGGGGTCAAATTCCGCTGATCCCTGAATTCGATATTTCACGTCTTACTGTGATGATGCCTTGTTGTTCTCTGCGAGCTGCGCCCAATCTGTCCCCGTTCCACTTCACGGTCGTAACATTCTGCACTCTTCAGTCTGCTCGTCCCTGCTGTCCCAGAGATACCAGAAGTGGGTGTTACTAATTATTTTAGACATTCTTTTGGACGTCCACCGCACCAGAAGAAGATTTCTCGCTTTTGACAGACGGAACTTAGAAAGAGCATTGAGTTCAAAACTGTGATAACTTCAGGAAATACATGTTAAATATGAGTCACTCTGCCAGGAGATAAAACGTTCTGTACTCGGTGCCAGCGCCTGACAGCTTGGTGGTCTTTACCAGCGAAACTCACAAGCGACACAGCTATAGCCTCATACACAGTGAAAATTTATAATCAGAATTCAGTGAGCAGATGGGAGTCAGTGGTGTGTTTGGAGTCACTTTATTCAAACCACTGGTTACTGCACCACACCGCTTCTGCTGAGACACATTACTTTTCAGCGGTGAAATATAGTTAAACTCATACAAAAGCCTTGCGGCCATTTGGCCCCGATCTGGTGTTCTGTAATTTTGGCTTGGCATGTGTAGAGCGTAAATGACTCTCCTGGAATGTATATTATATGTGAACAGTTGTCATTGGCCACATGGACCTTTCCGCTGCCAATCTGAGGTGACCCAACCTGTGTAATTGTTTTGTGCATTAAAACAAAGAATGTACAGTTGTCTTGCCACAGCATTCAAATCTTTCAAAACACATGCAGAAAGTAAGTCAAAACGTTATTGGCTCGCCAAAGCTAAATATAAAGACACTTCCCTTTTCAGATTTAATTTTATAAAAAAAATAAAATACAACTTTACAAAGATAATCATTTTGCATCTACTTTCCTGCTATACACTGCTTTGTGTTGGCCTGTCACATAATATACCAATAAAATTAACATGAAATGAATTAATTTATGATCGTAACACAAAATGTGACGCAGTTTATATTTACAAGTACATTAAAATGATCTGGTATCAAACATAAAATAAAGTGAACAGTACACTGAACAGTGTAAAACACATAAACATGATACAAAGCAAACAGGTATTTTCCTTCAAATTATCTCATATTTGCAATGGATTTTTCTTTCTATTTTTTATAACTTGATACAAGATTTTTCCTTGCAGCTTATCCTGTCACTACTTTTAGGATCGAAACTTCTGTTCAAGGAGGAAAACCAGTCGGCGTCTTACATTTGACTGAGATAATCAGCTGCCGAATTGGAATGTGAAATTTCATAAAGTGGTAAAGTAGTGCTTCACATCTACTTGGAGATTGACAGGCAGACACTGAGTGAGTCAGACAGGATACTAATGTCTGTCCTGTCATCTGGCCTTCCCTTTTAGCAGGCTCAGTCTCGCTGCCCGTTTGGGACCTAGTTTGACTGACAAGCCGCTGACATTTACAATCTCTCAGAGCTCAAGTGTGAGTTAGCATGCTTATAAAATGGGAATATGATCACTCTGGATGATCCGAGTTTTCATCATTAGTAGATTTAATGTATTTTACGAATGCATAATGTTGTTTTTGCATGCTCACAATTATCTTGTTGCTTGTCCATGGCCTTTATGTGAACTGTTCTCCGTTCTGGTTCCTGTTCAAATTGATTCCCTCCTACTACAAGATCACATTGGCTTTATCTCCTTTTAAAAATCAACAAGTAACAAGTAGTTTGTTATTGTTGTTGTTCTTTCCTATTTATCAAAAATATACAATGGTACAAAAGCCGCATTTAATTTGTCTGGAGATCGATCTGCTTTCAGATGGAGGGAATCAATCTGCATCTAAAAAATAAGCCAAGACAACCTGGCTGAGAAAAGGTCCAACTTCTTAGTCAGAAATGTCTGTCCACCACCCTGCTTTCAGTCTCCATGGTAACCAGTTGCTGCTCTGGCTGAATATAGGTTTAACAGCAGATCCATGTCCTCTGGATAAAAACACAACAGTTGCTCTCAAAGCTAGAATGACCAGATGGATTCTAAGAAATTAGCATGGTGCAGGTCAAAAACAAACAAACAAAAAAAAACAACACATTTTTCTTTTGCCGCACTTGGCAAAAGAAAAATGCGTTTGCCACTCTAAATCCTGTTATTCAGGGTAAAAACATATTAGCAGGAAAAAGCAAACTAATATCATTTTATGTACTGTAGATTTACACTAGGCAGAGCCAACCCAGGGCAAAACCAGCTGAGCTTCTGTTTCAGTTGCCAGACCAACAGACTTCATATTTAGACCAAAATCAAAATATACAACTTAAAACTTGTATATACAGGCATCTCACACCCTGATGTGGTAACGTTTGCCCATCGTGACGATATGTCTGTCTGTAATAATCTCCTTACTGTCACCTTTGACAAACACATGCTCTGGATCTGTTGCCAAGTGTGGTTCAAGGTAAAGATACAAATCTATAAATCTCCATCAAGTTCTAATACAGCAGAAGATTGTTCATAATTAATCAGGTTTATCGTAATTGATTGATTGCCTGTGTGTGCCAAAGAAGTCTGACAGCTAATGTTTAATCAAAATGGTGGTTCCAAAAAGTTGTTTTTTTTAGGTTCAGGGTTTGCATAGTTATCCATCTGGCTGGTTGCTTCCATTTATCCATTTCTCCTAAAGTGGAATTGAATGTTTTTGTAATTGAATATTGCAGAATAAATGTGGGAAAATTATTTATTTAGATTTTTCTTATGACATGGGTGTGCAAACTTGAAATGTTACATTTGTGTTTGCAAAAACACTGATGACAGACAAACATTTGTTACTTAAGTTACCTGCTTTGGTCTTAATCTTCAAATAGGGATTAAGTCCTTGCAGAGGCACAACTCACCTGTGACACATTACCCACCTAATCACAAAGTCTAGCAATGTTGCTAGGAGACTTTATGTCCAGACAAATGGTAGACTAATAAGGTCTGAATTATTCAGCTTCAGCTCCTGAGGTGATGCTGTTAAAAAACGCTATATCGCAGTGGAAGGCCTATTTTCATCCGAGACCTTTGCAAGCATTAAAATGGGCCGCACCACCAGGTTCAGGTGAATCCATTTATGTATAATATTTCCTCACCTTCACCCTTTGTCGTTCTCATCGAAGGGCACACCGGGAGAAGTGCTTTTTCTGTTTTCTCCTCTCTCCTCTCCTCTTTCCAGACCATTGCTCAAGCCTTTTGCTCTTACAGTATATGGACTGGCCCTTCTTATTCTAGTGGTGCAAATTAATCTCCACCACCTGTCCACCTGCAACGCATACCTCCCGCGGAACAAGGGCATATGCATCTATTTCGTTTCTCCCTGCCAGGCAAAAAATGTGCGGAGACATGTAATTTAGAGCTGTCATCCTATCTGCTGTTTTTCCTGGCAAAACAATACGGAATTTCAATTATAGGAGAGCTTTCAGTCTTGCTTTTCAAGGATGAAGAGGTTGTTTTCAAAAGACTTTAGAAATTGAACTGTTTTGTTTTTCCCCCTGAGATCTTTGGTATCCTCTCTTTTTCCAGCGGCAGGTTCTGTATACATGTTTGGCTCTTTAGCCTGTAATTCAAAGCTTATCAGATCTAGATACTAACATAAGGCAGCAGTTTCATCTCATTTGTCTTGTACTTTCACAAAATTGCTTAGTATTCACATCGCCCTTTTTTTTGGGTTAGAATTGTTGTTATAGAGTTGGTGTTCTCAAAAGAAATCTAAACAAAATAGTCCATAATGACATGTTTTCAGACACTTAAGCATGATGGTGGCACAATCATAGTGTGGCACTCAGTTTGAAAAGCAGGTAGGATGACTGCACCCAAACATAGAAAGATTTTTAAAGAAAAACCTCAGACTAAGAATACAATTCACCACAATAATCATCCACTTGAGTGTCTTAAATTTTAAGTTTAAAATTGCTGTGAATTAGTGTGAAAACTGGATTAACAAGCTTTAAGGAGTAGAAAAAAAATGTGCATATCTTTCTAAAGAGTTGTTTTTGTCTCATTATAGACCTGTGTGCAGAACTTTGAAGTGTAGTTTTAAATAGACTGTTATATAATAAAATGTGGAAACACAAATGCCTCCAACCCAAATCACAAACAGTTGGAATGATATGAAAACATTTTTGAACATTTCCCAATTGGACAATTGTTTTATACATCCTGTTTAGGGAATAAGTTACAGCAGAGAGTAGTTTTACATTGTCTTGTTGCAAAATACATACTTGGAGAAGATGTGGTCTTGAGGGCAGCATGTGTTGCTTCGAAAATCAATGTACTTCTCTGCATTACCTCTGTCATAACAGCAGAGTACATAACCCTTGCCAAAGGCATTGCAGCATTAAACTGATGGTTTGGTTTCATCTTTAGTCCAGAGTGCATGATGTGTCTTAAAATAGAACTAATTTGTATGACTGTGGAACACACTTTCAATATTATAACAATCCCGGGTGTCTCCAATTTCGCCAAACAGTTCTTTTTTTTTTTTTGGACAATTAAACTCAATATTGCTGATTGTTGAAAGTAATCTACTGTCATGCAGATTACTGTCGTTGCAGTAATCTTTCATCAGGCTTTTGATGCTGTGCAGAACGTCAAACAAGGTATTACTGATGTCTAGTACTTTTTACTTTTTCCAGAGTAAGATACCAACAAATGTCCTGAAGCTTGTTTATGTTCCAGTGCCTTCCAACATGACTTGCATCCCTTAAATATGTTCACATTTTTGTTGTGTTTTTGTTGAGATTTTCTGTGGCATTTTCTTGCTGCTGACACATTGGGGCTGGTACAATGGATAAGAGGCAGGGTACAGCCAGAACAGGTGGCCAGTTTTTCACTTGACAACCAACCAGGCACACACACTCTGATCAAAGGGCTGAGTTGGAATCTAACATCCATGTTATTGAACTATTTGAGAGAGCCCACAAATTCAAGGGAAGATAATGGAAATGGGATGCTGGAATGCCCTGACCAGGATTTGAACCCAAGATCTACGTTCTCCAAAGCAACAACAGAGAAAGCTGCTCCACCATGAGGCCCTGAAAGGAGGCGCAGATTTAGTTTCCACATGCCTTGCTGCACAGAAAACACTAAACACGTAAGAGATTATTGGTTCAGAGGATATTCTGCGTTACCTTGAACTCATCCTTCCCATGGTGAAACATGGTGGGGGCCGGATCACTATGTGAGGAAGTTTTTTTTTTTTTTTAAGTATAGCAGTTGTTTACACATGTTAGCTATTCCATCTGGCTCTCAAAATGTTGCAGCGGTAAGGTCCAGTGAAATGCAGTTCTACAAAGTGTTGACGCAGTAATTACAGATTATTTTGTCATAGAACCCTTTAAAATAAACTAATTGCTTTGGTTGTGACATGGCAAAATGTGCACAAAAAGTTAGTTTGTAGAAATACATCTAAAGATTATTGCAGAGATTTGAATGAGTACAGTCGCCTCTTAACATCCTTTGTGTGAATGGTAACTCATCTTTTTAAGCCAAGTTACTATTCTTACATTGACCTTGTCCTAAATTCCTTTTGTGACATGCTTTATTCTTTAAACGGAGACAAAAGGCACAGCTCTTACACCTACTTTACTGTCACAATTTTATGTAGACTACATTTAATTTCATAGCTACATTGTCTGATTGCAGCAACACCATAACTCTTAGGACTCTTAGTTCCCTGAGAACAGCACTTACAGTTAAATAAGCATGATGGCTTCTTCCCTGCTGACATTTATGACCTGTGTACTGAGTGTCCTGCCTGTGAAAAGGTATATAGTAAAAGCTGTGACACCAGCTCGTCCCTTCGGGGCTGGAGGTTGCTGCAAATCTCGGAGTGGCTGCTTCACATCGAGCGGCTCAAGTGATGGATGGCCTCTGGCGTGATGTATGGCTGCTGCTTTCCTTCCCGCGGGCGTGCACGCGCACTGTGTTTGGTCAAGTGACCTCCACTTCCTGCGCTTGTCCCTGGAGCCCCAATTTGCTGTCCGGGTGTAAATATGATCCATGGCGCTACTCGGTGGATGCTGAGTGATGGGCCTCATTGTCCGGAGGACGGGAATCAGATTGTCCTCGGTTTGTTTTAGCTGCCTCTGCACTTAGAGGTTTCTCCTCGGTGGATGTGGATTCCCACTTTCAGGAATGCTTGATTGAACGACACAGTTCACACACTGCAACGCATACCGCTGCTACCACAAAGAACACTACTCACAGTTTTACAAAGGACGAATACCAATGAAGATCTATGGCATTGGTTCTTTATGTTTCCTCACTGTTAAAAGGCTTTTCACAGTGTCTGAAATTACAGTGTCTTGAAAACGTATCCATGACTCTTTTATATAGGAGTAGCAAGAAAAGCCACTGCTGTTTGTCACAAATCATGCTAGAAATACTGCAGTAGGTGCTAAGTTTAGATGAGCTCAAAAGTCCATTAGAAAGTGAGCTGTTTTGCAAAATGTTTAATATCTAGAGGAGGAAAACTTGTTGCAAACACACACACAGCTCTAATTGCAGGAAATGTGGTTCTAAAACATATTTACTCAGGGAGCTTCTGCACCAAGGCACAACACACAATTCTGACTCTGATTTGCAGTACATTTCAAAAACCATGTGCAATTTTCCTCCTCCGTAGCTCGTGTCGGTGCAATTGCATAAAGTCGTGATAACACACAGAGTTTATTGGTTAATGTCACAAAATGAGTGGAAGGCGTATGAATACATTTGCTAGCCATTGTCTATTGACATTATTTTGATGTTTGTCTCTGTTGGTAATTTGAAAATGAATGAACATTTCTGTTTGCAGACAGCCATTAAGAGAGCCAGCCTGTCTAGAAAACCCCACGCAATCCTGAGACGTTTTTCAAACTGTTCCAAGAGCCAAATACGTAAAGTCTCAGTACGCCGTCAAGTGATTTCACAATTCTTACTTTTGCCACCATGCACAAGAGTGCACAGCTCACCACAATATAATGGATCACTGAATTCCCATAACCAAGAGAACTTCCAGGTGCTGACATAATGCATTTTCCCCCTGCTACAGTTACTTTGGTAAATACACACACAGAGAAATTAGATTTGGCAGGTCATTCAACTCTCCCCCTCGGGGATGTGCGACTGCCTTTTCTTTTTTTTTTCTCCCTTTTTTTCTTTTTTAAAGCCCAAAACAAACAGTTTGTCACAAACGCAGATAGGAAGTGTTCTGCAAACTTGATCATTTCCTTCATTCACTCCTCGAAATGAAATCTCGCGTTTTAAAAAAGATGTGATAGCAATGCAATTGAAGAATCAATCCACGGGGTCTCAGACTATGGAAATGCCTGGTAGATTAAACATGTGGGGTGAATTTTGAAAAGGACAATAATGTTCATTTGTCCCTCCCCCACCACATAAACACACATGCACACGCGCCCGCCTACACACACGCACACGCAATTTAAGTCAACAAAATGAAATAAAAAAAACCTAATAAATAAAGAATGAGCTATTGGAGGTGTCAAAAAGCAAATATAATTCCTGGGTTTAACTGATGGAGGAGCTACTACATTTTTTTTATTTCACAGTGGGAAGACATGGTTGTGGCTTCAGCCCACCTTAGACTTTGCCCAGAGCACTGTTGGAGGAGAAAGTCCTTCACACAGCTCTTTCTGATTATTCATGTATGGCCACCGCAGCTCCCTTGGCAACAGTGAAGGGGAACCCAGTCAGTCAATTCGAAATGCTGTTAATGCAGAGGTGGTGCTCTCGGAAATGCATGGACAAAAAGAGGATTAGATCTTTTTCTGTTGGAAAAAAACAAAACATAAACAACGCACGGTTTGGTTTTCATGTACGGCTTGTTTAGATGTTCAGTCTGTAATCAGGCGTGTGATTCACCATTGCTGGAGCTGTGATAGTTAGTGTTTTTAAGGAAATAAAATAGAGGGAAGCTTTGTCGTTCTGTCATTTGCAGCTTCGAAGCGGCTGTGCAAAACCCTGAATAAATGAGCTTTTTATATGACACTGGATCTGGCATTTCCTCTCACTTCCAGAGATGGAAAGGTCTTCAGTTAGTGAGGTAGTATTAGAAATAAGAGTAGATCCTTGTCCAGTTGAGCTTTTTGAATTTTTACAAAATGAATTTGTTCTACATGTTCCACATGTTAAACCTAGTCCTAATCAAATTATTTAAAGAACTTTCCCCCTTGATTACTGTCTGCAGTTAAAGTATGATTAATGTATCCTTGTTAAACTAGTATGCAAATCAGGCATTAACGTGGCTGTAATTTAACTTTTACTTAAATTTCCTCTCAATCAAGATGCCATAATACATTTCTGACCTATGTCTAGTTTTCCTCCAATTTTCTAAGATTCTTAGGGAAATGCTTGCTAATCAATTATGTGAGCATATAAAAAGTGACAACACGTTTACAGAGTTTCTGTCATGTTTCAGCAGGAATGCATGTAGTCATGAACTCATGTACTTACTTGTACTAATTGTTGTCTTGTCCAATCAGTTAGTTATTAACCTGATTTTTTTTGTTTTTAAATAAAAAATAGGATTATTTGTCAACCAGAACATATTAAAATTAATCAGTCACTTATGCTAGGTTACATTAACTTGACCTCTAATGATAATGTATGGAATCTTTGCGCCATCTTTAATCAGTACATGCAATTTCATTGCCATGAGACGCAGTTTCCTAAGGTTTTTGTTCTTTAACCCAATAATTTGCTATGTCTTAAAGGTGGAGTATTTAACTTTTATGAAAAACAACTGTGTCTTGGATATTTTTATTGCATAAGTCAATAAGAGTTGATTGTGACACTTTGGGTGAAGTACGGAAGAGCCTTCAGGTTTCTTTCTGTCATACCGATCACTTTTTTCACTCTCTTTCTGCAATTAATTTTGTTATTGCTGTCATTTAAAAAAAAAGAAAGAAAGTTGAATCTAGTCTTGTGTTTTTATTTAGCTGTTACATTCCTGGAGGGAGCCAACAGCTGAGCTATTGCTGCTAACACCTTTATGTTCTCCTTCTTTAGATGATACACTTCACTTGTCTGCCTGTTTGACCCTTTTCTCTTCTAGATAAAGAAACTGAAGGACTACTGGCTCAGAGTTCAGAAGTTCACTGTGTTTCTCTTCTATGTGAAGCTACTAAAAGAGTTGCTGCTGCCATTAATTCTTTATTTCTTTTTTGTTCACATACAATCTACAATCTACAGTGCTTCTGTTCCATTCTTTTATTTTTGTCTGTGTGTTTTCTCTTCTCAAATCCCAGCTTCTACCGGGGGAGTTTTCTTTTCCTGTTAAATGGGTGTTTTTCTGTCACCAGCGGTGTCTCACCACATGCATGCTCTGTATGATGGATTACCACAAAGTTATGGACTTGATGGAATTAACTGTCACATCTTTGCTTAAAGGGGAGGGACTGCTGCAAAGTCAGTCACCATCAACAGTTTTTTATGCACATTTTAAAGTGTTGCATTAGAAAAGGTTGATGGAAATCAAACTAACTTTCACAATTTTGCAAAAAACTTTTTCTTTTTACGCTCACTCAAATGGGTTTTTCACTTTTCTGAAAAAGAGTTAATGAATAAAAGGGGAGCTAGGAACACATTGGTTGAATAAATTGTGAGGTAAACGTTTACTTCAGAAGTGATCCACTATCTCTGCTGTTAGAATCATTAAAATTGCATTTCTTTCTTTACGACATCGCCAATACTAATTGACTTGACAAAACAATTGTAATGTAAATTACCTGATAGCAACGCATTCCTAAAAACCTCTCTCTCTATTTTTCTGAGATCTGTGGTCCATGGTAGCTTGTCAATCTTTACTTTCTGTTTCTTACACCCTTGCAAAGCGCCAACATTTGACAAAATCATGCTTCATGTAGCCTGGTGGAAAGATTTACAAGACTTACATCTTTTACCAATTAACATGATAAACTGAGCTTGACTGTTTTAAGGTTTGGTATGAGGATCTTGTTTATTTTGAAGTAACTTTGCAAATCTAAACTGTCCCTGAGCACATCTGGAGACTTGGAACATTTTACTTTGTGTCTAATGTTTCTACAAAAATACGTTTCACTTTTTACTTTAAAATCTAGTTTATTAACTGAAATAAATAAACCAGACTTTTGATGTGCACCTTTATATTTATTGCAGCTTGCCCTTTGTGTCCAAAATTCTGCATTTATCCAATTGAAAACATGTACGAGAATTGCCTTTGCCTTCTTTTCTAGGTAATACATGATATCTTGTCATTGCCAGAAGACATTAGTTAGCAATATTGACAAGTTTACCACTTTGCAAACCAAAAGCATCATTATAAGGCTGTGTGTGTGCAAAAATAAAAAAAAGTAGATAAATTAAGAGTCAAAGAATGGATGGAGGTGCACAGAGGTTGTGAGCCTATTATCTTCAACATTTTTTTTTGCTCTAATCCGAAAAATATGTGCAGCCACTCATGCAGAACAAAACCTGGGTCTCTTAAGAATTTCCCTTTTCTGTTTGCTAGTTATTTGTATTTGCTTAATTGAACTATGAATAAATTTGCCAAATTGCTTTACCAAAAACACTTCCATGGGACAACATTTCAATATTTTATGTGCGAGGTAGAAAAAAAAGGACAAATATTGTGCTTTTGAGCAGAATTTGTGCACTCCGCTCATGCGAGAAGAGATTGTACATGAGGAATAACACGCATGTAGACAGCTTTAGACAAGTGAGCGTTTCACTGCCACTCCACTGGAATTATATTTCAGCAGGTGCAAAAAAACGTGGTCTCAGCTCCGCTTTTTTATGCAGGTTGATTATGCACCTGATTTTCAGTTTTTTACTGTACCGGTGCTATTCCTGCTAGCATAGATTAGACTTCCTGTGGGAATCTCTCCCTGGTCCTAAACTCGTGCTCCTCTGTCCCTGTCAGCTTGACGGAAAGCTCAAAACCTTCCCTTAAAAACTGAAGTTACTGAGTCAGCAGGAGATCTGTGCTATCTCTCCTATCAAACGGGAGAGCTTCATTAAGTTTTCTTAATGAAAACTTATGATTTCTTATTGTCGTTTTGCTTTCCCCGAAATGCGGTGAATAATTGAATTGGCTCGGTGAAATATTTAGCTTGGGCTTTCCCAGGGAGACATAAATATTTCTGTAACATCAGTGAGAACACAAATAGTTCCTGCAGCAACATCAGTTTGCTCATTTGATGATTTATCACTAAAGAAGTACCACTTTATATGCGTGCATCACAGATCACCCCAATAGAGTTTGGAGAGAGAGAGAGAAAAGAAGAGAGGGTTAGCCAACAAGTTTTTGAAGAAAGATAATTTAAATTCCTGCCCTGGATAGGGACTTTTATTCTCATATTTCAATCCCTCGACAATGAAGAGAAAACACGGAGCATTTAGCTTGTTACATCAACTCTAGTGGAAGATGAAAATGTGGAGATTGGACTGGAAAGCAAGTACTAGGGTGTTTTTTTTATTTTTAAAATCATTTTTAGACAGCTTTGTTACTGATTTGGTAATATTATCACAAATAGCCATGGGAAATAGAGTATTACAATGTCAATGGAATGAATTATCATATGTTATTCCATAAGTAGTATGGTAGTAGATACAATTTCAATACAATATAAGTGAGTCCAGTGTTCAGAGATTTTTTTCTTATTGCAGACTTTTTTTTAACAACTATTGAGGTTGGTTTGACACTGTTTGGTAAATCCATTTAAGAGTTATTTTTCAGTCAAGAAGTATTCATTTGTTGATATTTTATAAAATGTTAGTTCTGCTTGTTGATTTGATGATCTGACGTAACTTGTAAAAGCACCTTTAGCAGCATTCACCTAAAAATAACTTCTTATCATGGTGGAGAAAATCTGACCCACTCTCCTTGACAACATTACTTCAGTCTATGAGGGTTTATGGGAATTCATTTAGGCTTTTGTCCTCTAAGGTCTAACTACTGTATTGTAATTTAGTCATTTTCAGGCTCGGCCTTGAACCATAGCAACCATTTGAGTTCTATGAATAATAATAATAATAAAAAACACTGTTTGACTGGAGTTTATCTGCTCCACTTGGGCTCATTGTTCTGCTGACAACCTTATTTTGGCCAATCTTTAGCAGTCAGAGTGATGGCCTTAGTTTTGATTCTACAATACTTTGGAAAATAGGACAGATGCTGCGATTGAAGGTGAATTTTCACATTGTGGTCATGTAAGAAAAAATTGTGTTCACTTCACTGACTTGTTCATGCTTAGCTCTTGTGGTTAAAAAAATAAAGCCTACGTCATCATTTCTGCATCGCCATGTTTGACAGATGTTACATTGTGCCTTTCACCAAACATAGAACTGTACGTATACCTGAGCTTTGGTCTCACGTACAGTGTTGGGTGAATTTCCTGAAACTTCAGCATTTAGATAGATTCATAGCTGTCCTAAAAACAGCTATGAAGTAATCTTACACTAATCTTTCTTAATGTGTAATGATGAGCTTGAAATAATTTTGAAATGGTTTGAAATGCCCCCAGACTATATCAGGTATTATTCCCAGTCATTCCTGATGTTTCAACTTGGCATTATGTTAATACAACTCTATACTCCAGACCAGAAGTCAAAACTAATAATACTAATAATCATTCAGTCAAGTGCATCTGATTACATGGTGACTGGTTTTTCCTCTGAAGTCTAATAGAAGCAGGAAGGATGTACAAAGTTTTCCCCCTGAATGGACTTCAAAAACACACACATTACAGTTAATTTTTGGCGTTTTCAATTGGGATTCATTTGTATGTAATAAAATATTTTACAATATATAGTGGCCTGCATGGTTATGAATGACATACTTTGCCTTTTCTGTTTTAGCCCTCTTTACGTTAGCTTAAAAAAAAAAGGTCACTGGGCCTTACAAACCATAGTACATATCTAAAATAAGTTTCACACACTTGTACCAGTCAAAGCATTTATTTTCGGATTTTTTTTTTCTTAAATGCCACTATCAGCTGAATATTAATAGCACTCTCAAGGTTGCACACAGGTTAATTCGTGTCCTTTCTGGTGAATAACTAAGGGCTGATGTATAATGCATAAGACAGACTATTGCTTTCCAGGGCTTTGCTGTTGTCTCAGGTGTCCGTGTCGGAAGTTATTTTCAGGAGAACGGATTGCGAAACGTCTCTGATGTTTTAACAGAAGTGCTTTTAACTACGTGTCATGTTAATAACAGCGGCAGTTGCATCGGGGTATATCATCACAACAACACTGCCGGGTTATGATGACATGAGCGGTTTGAGGCTATTAAGTAAAAAGAAAAAAGGAACAAAAAAACTGTGCTAATCTGCTTCTATAACCGGGAACAGGGGTTTGGTCATAAAAATAGAAATGTGAAGATTTAAGCAAAGGTCTATTCTTAACATAATATCTGTAATATTGTCTTATCTGATCAGTCCGTTTATGACTGTGTCACGGTGAAACTAATTAAAGCTTTTCTGGATGTGAACCACAAGCACTAAGGCTGTGCAACAGTAAAATTAATGGAATAATATGAATTATTAGTAGTGGTAAAGGATGGAGTTTACGTTGCATTATATTCATTCATTAATTTAACTTTCTCAGTTGCAGGTAGGGGCGCTGGTTTTCGTCTCTTTAGTGTAATAAATTCCTGGATAGATTTATTACAATAAACCTTTCTTTATGGGGTCCTCTGGACTTGATAAACACTACACAAGTACAAGCCATTTACCATTTCACCATTGATTTAGCTTGGAATTTTCCGTTAAATTAAAACATCTCATATTTGACGAAGTTTCGGTCAAAATGATTTGATTAATACAAACCAAACAAAACACATTTATGTTAAGGGACTTTTGAACAAATCAATAAACAATGCAGTGTAAAGTGAAGCAAATGATAAAAAGGAAGGATCTAGTCAATAGAAAGTCACTATAAGTCAGACATTCTTAAACATTAAAAATGTGGGTGAAATACTTTCATTTTGAAATATTTATAGTCTGAAGATTGATGGTATTTTGAACTACATAAAATTCTGCGTGTAGCTGATGTACAGGACTTTTGCTAGAATGCCAGAATCATCTGTTAAAAGCCTAGTGTCCTAAAAATACGCTTAACAGCAACATTGCATCAAACAACATATTTATTGTTATTTCTTTTCAGCCTAATTTACACATTTTTGACACCCATTGAAAATAATTTTTTTGTTCAATCCATTCAAGAGTCAATGCATCATTGTGTCAAGCGTTTTTTCTATGTTGGACTCATCAAGTGTCTTGTGTCGGTAACAACAAAGTGCGTCTTGGGAACAGACAGATTTTTCATTTCACAGCTTCCAGTGCAGCGGCAGCACACAAGCTGGCTGCAGCCTGGAGAGCGTAGCTGGATGCAGCTTCATCACTCAGTCCTACTCATCATGATCTGATTTAGCCAGGGGCGTTGGTATGATATTAAAACATTGAGGAGGCCAGAAACTTGGAAACACTGGCTGTTTACATTCATGGTCAACCTCATAATTATTTCTGTATTTCTGGAATGAATTAATTTTTTTCCCCATATGTTCTTGAGACACACAGCACTTCACAGAATGCAAAACATGTCTTTAAAGCTGTCAGACACATTTTATAGATCTCAGTTTCATGTGTTCCTAATTACTGGTAGTAAAGCATTTGACATGTGGAGATGTTTGTACAGTACTGCAGCTAATTGAAATAGAGAAAACCTTTTAACGATGACATTGAGACAGTTATTCTGAGTCTTGGGCTTTGTTGCTACAGCAAGGAGAACGATTCATCACATCCTTATGCTCTCTGACCACTGCTCCAAACAATTCGATTTTTAAAGAGTTTTTTAAACACATCCACAAAGTTACAGAATTCTCAACGCACAGAAATGTAAAATTGTGATTAAAAATGCATTCCCTTCTGTCTTTCAACACAAACTAAACAGTTCCTTTAGCAATGTCCTCTACGCATGATGAGCATACATTGTTCTCTTGATTGAATCATAATTCACTCGAAGTTGCATAACACATGTTGAAAAGTTAAAAGGTTAGGTTATTTTGCACGGCAAAACATACAAAATGTACATCACGCTCATCAAAGACCTATTTAAACTACCTACAAAATCTACCTTTTTAATGATTACCTAAAAAAGGCAATAATTAAATAGAACTAATAAATTAACCATGCTAAGCCTGGTAGGAGCACAAGTAAACCCTGGTGGCCCGCCAGGCTTATAATGCACTGAGGGAAATCCTGAAATGCTAATAAAATTATTATTTCAATGAAAAAGTCTTGGGAAAGTCAAGTATTATTTATTGCAAAGTTTTTTTTTTGTTCTTGTTTTTTGATGAACATTAAAACAAAGTCTTACTTTGGAATTTAAATAATGCTGCTTCTTCAGTTCATCTGTAATAAAATTCATGCCATCAAATCTATAAATAGCAATATATATATATATATATATATATATATATAGTAATTGTATACAATTACAATTTGCAAGCTATATTGGAACAATCATGAGGATTGGTGGATACTGAAATGCATTTCTTTTGAACTTTTAATAACCAACATCTCTCATCGCCACAGTACCCAATGACAGTCTCTTTCCCAAGAAATGTTTTTCAATAGGCAGTTGCTTGAGAAGCAGAAGTGATAAAAAAACAAAACAAAGTTGAGGGAATCCATGAAAACTGCCAGAGGCTCTAAGTTGTTAGCAAACTGAGTGAAGCTTCTTTACTGGACTGGTTTGAAGACCCCTGGGCTACCAGTCCATGTAAACAGAATATTTATTTAATCGTCCTCTTGCCATGTGGGACTGCTCCGATGTAGAAAGAAAAAAAAACAAAAAACAGCATGGATTTATTTTGCTCTCTCAGGCACAGCCAATCTTCCGATTATATGTAAACCTTTCCTTACTTATGGATTGGCTGATGTATTGACTTAAGGCAGCGTGTCAAGGAAGATGCTGAGTTTAGTTTGTTGATGAAAACATTTTATCGTTCCGCCATTCAGCACAGTTGAGCAATTTGAGACGTGTTCCCTCTGAATGCTGGAAAAAATTGCATTGTTTGTGTGCTTTTGTGCTCTGTCCTATCTTGTGACAGCACATGTCTCGCCCCATGTTGTGAGTGCTCCCACCGAGCTGTAATAACACACCTCACTGCTGTCTGAAATATTCATAGCCAGGTAAGCCCGTCGCTGTGAGTCAGTCACATGGATTCCTTATTATCACCCCCTCCTGCTCTCATCCCGTGTCACTTTATTCCACCTGCCTTTTGGAACACCTCACTCCCCTCTCAGCATCTGGCAATGCATTACATACCCACCCAGTGTAGAGTTTTGGACTCCAAATGCCAATGTGCCGCTCTTCTTTGTTATACTCTCTGCTGGCTTTCAGAGGATGATTACCAGAATGCTTTAGAAATGTGGACAGATGTATAAAAAACTTTTTTTTTTTTTTTTTTTGAGCGTGTGTAGGTTTCAGCTACAAGTATAAATATGTATTTCAGAACTAGATTTCTCTTTGTTGGAAAAAAAATGTGTTTCAGGTGTAGCCCCAAGCTTTTTCAGCTGAAAGACTGAATGAATTTGCTGAACTTTAGTTTGTTATGAGAGAAAAAAATGATTTAAATAAAGCAAGATATGTGATACTGTTTTAAAAATCTGCTTCATGAATAAAGACACATGGCCATTTTTGTTTGAATTGTTCTTTTAAAAAAAACCCATTTGGTTTCTTTTGTTTGTTATCATGTGAGTAGTCTGCACAAACAAGCGGATTATACTCATAAGAGACCCAAGTTATCTTGTTGTTTTCATTTGTGCCGCAGAATGCTTAAGAATTAAATGAAAGTAACCTCACAGGATATTTTATTATTATTTTCTTTAGCAAAACCCAATTTTCTTATGCATGAAAAAAATAAGGGTTTTAAAGTGTCTCATACAACTATAGCCAGTATATGTCTACTTTTTCCTTGAAAACTAATTGGATAACCTTACATGTATTTTCCCTTTTAAATGGGAAAATAAATACACCACTATAGTAAACAGTGTTTGGGCTCCTGTCTCACTCTGTTTACTATATACACTGCCTATAAGTGCTTGGTCTGCTTGTGGAACATCAAGATAAATTTTAGCTGAATTAATCCAATAGTGGCTCATGCAGTCAGTGTCACTTTCCCTTTTAAACACCTAGCATGCCAAGGTGAGTGATTGGTGCAGACAGAGCATCTATGTGTTCAGGTAATATTACTGGGTCACTGCTGACATATCGGAGGAGCATTAGAGATGATTCTGTAGCACTGGTGTACATTTGCATTATTCACAGCTTGTGAGAGTTATGGTGCTAATGAAGCACAATATTTTGCCATGTAAAAAAAAAAAAAAAAAAAATCTGTGGCAGCCTGGCTTAACTGTTGGAATTATGTATTCTACAGTGCTGAATGCGTAGCAGGGCATTCATCACTGGAGCATTTCTTTGCAGCAAAATACAGGGTGGATATGAAAACGTCTGACAAGGACATAACAGAAATAAAAGGTTGATCAGTAAGTCTGTTAATATTTATTAGTTTGGTACAGTTATCTACGGGTTTCCAATCAGTCTTGGAAACCCTTCCTTTCTTGAGTCTGTATTAAATGTTATTACCACAAGGTTGAAACTGGTGTGTTTGAGAAGATATAGAGTACACACCCTTTTAGTTTTTTGTTGTTGTGCTTAGTTTTTTACAAACTTTTTAATCTTGGCCTGTGAGGTAGAGTAGTCGAAGGATCAAACAGGTGAACAAAAATAAATAAATAAATAAATAAATAAATAAAAGAATCGACATCAGCCACTAGTTCCAGAATCTTCTGGTGAATTTTTTATTTATTTATTTTTAACCATATTTTAGGCTCTGACATCCACCCAGATCATCTGAAAGCTTGCTGTTCTTACAGCAAATTGGCAGCACACATGCGCTTCATTGGACCAAACCATAAGAAAACAGGTCAAACCAAACAACAAAATCTAAACAAAGAAACAGGAATAAGATGATTAATCTAATTTACATAACTAAATGGTCTGCAAAAGAACTCATTGAATACAGGGCAACTCCAAAGGTTACTTTAAAGAAAAACAAACAATACAGTAGGGAAAAGGAAACCGTCCATTTAGTAGAACCCAGTGATGCAATCAATGACGTCATTCAGCCATTTAAGCAGGAAGTGCTGAGCCAGTCCCTCCCATACACCTGCTCAGGATGGTGAGTAAAAAGGAAAAACAAATAATTTACAATAAATGTACCTTGAAAGAAGAAGTGTTAGCTTGAAATAAAACATATACATAGATGTAAACGGCAACATAATGCTACCACAATCAAACCCAGGATAGTGAGCGAAGCAAAGTTGCAACAGGGTTGCTTAAATTGTAGAAAGATTAAATAAATTGGAAGAGTAAGAATAAGGGGCAAGTGGTAAACACAAACTGAACCACTTTGTCACATCTTTGTTTAATACATAATGAGTGTGGCGTCTAGGGTGTGTGTTTGGTACACCTGAGATTAGAACTAATCTAACCGAGTTTTGTTTAGAACCCCACTGAGAGCAGCTAATTGGAAATCCGTGCACCTTATGTGAAAAAAAAAATCACTCCCATCTTTCACATCTTTACCGTCTTTACTCAGTTTCCACCGATATTTGACTTACTTCAGCATAAAGCAAACAAAAATCATTGTGTGTCACTTAGTGACGTCAGTGCCCATTTATGGCAGGGTTCAGTTTTCTCAAAGCATGACTCACAATGAGATTAAAAACGATCATTTAAAGAAGTAGTTATCCAAATTCATCAATATTACACATATGTGTCGATTTGTTATTCATTTATTAGTTTTGTGGCACAACAAAAATACATAAGGAAACCTATTTAAATTATTTACACACATGTAAATAAAGACTAAATCAGTTATACATTAAAACCACAAAACCACATCTTGTAGGCATTACCATAACCTGTCCGAGGAAAAAAAAACGTAATTAAATGAAACTACTTATCAATTATTGTTTTAAATATTTATGTCCAATAAAAGTAACTATAAATGGGTTTAAAGTAGCAAAAAAGCAAAATGTCGAAATTATGTTAAAACACAAAAACAGAGAGAAGCAGGATCCTGAGGCCGGTGAGTCAGATACATCTGGGACTGAATGTCTACAAAAGAGGCAAAAACAGGCTGGCGGACTTTACATCCAGCAAGGCTCTGTGAAAACAAGCTCCCATTTTAAAATAGTTAGACAAATATAGATGCAAGGTGGCTTGTGAAAATGGTCTTTAGGTGTTGAATCCAGTGATTCTACTGAACAGGAATCCATGTGAAGCCACTGCTCCTGGTGATTGAAAGGAACCACTTTATGTGGTGTTTGGTAGGAAAACCCTTGAGAAGTCTCAAAGGGGATTGGGCAGATCAAGAACTAAATGAGAGATCAAATCTCACAGCTGGCTTGGAAAGAATTGGGTGGACTCAGAAGAGCCAGAAGACGTAGGTGGGACAGGAGTTACTCAAGCAGCTTGGTGATGGATGAGTGGACGGATGACTTGATAAAGTGTCTCTATACAATAAGAACGGCATATTGCTGTTCGTACACATTGCAATGTGACTGCTCCAGTAGCACGGCGGCATACTGTGCAGATTTAGCTGGAATATTTACACCAGTGGGTAAAAATTCAACTTCAGCTGAACTGAGGCAAAACAAGAACAGAGCAAATGCTGTTGAAGCAGCTTTTGTCTCTCTCTCTCTCTCTTTTTTTTTTTTTTACAACAGATAGCTCTCATCATTGCTCTACACCTGAGACCATTCAGCAAAGGTCAAACTCAACCTGATGACCTCGCCCAAGCTCCATCAAGATGATATAGGCACAATGGAAGAAAAAGTATCAAGGCCGTCTTTTCTTCCAGACTGATTTTAAAATGAGTAATTTTCCAGGGAGGATTTTCTGAGTCCTTTTGTTCTGAAACAAAACCTGGATCCACACAAGGGAGCTCTTCAGGGATTCTTTCAGCAGGCACGCTTTCTACTGTTTGCTGAGGGTGAAGTGGTTGCTCATAGGTTACAGCAGGAGTTACAGGGAAGCTACAAGTCCTTTTAAACAGACATAATTTGTAAATATATATATATCATAAATCATCTTAAGAATCCAGTACAATATACATATAACACAAGTTAACTACAGCTAGGCCATAAAGCCTGAAGGTAATATAGAAAACAATATGAATCGTTTTCATCTTTAGATTTCAAATTTGAAATACACTCTCTTGGCATGTGACACTCACGTGAATCGATCTTTCCCTAATTGGATTTTTTGTAGACAAACTGGAGGACTTTCTTTATGATTCGACAGGAAGTCGTTTGTCTTTGTGTTGCGTACCCTGAAATGTTCCCGCAGCAGAAATGCTTCCTTTAATCATGTTTATTCAGCGGCGCTTTGTATTTTCAGCTACCATGTTTCTGTCACGAGCACGGCTTACGAAAAGAACTCAAAAGTGCCGTGGGAGCCAACCGAGCAGTATTTTATGTTTTTGAATAAGAGAAGGGAAGGGAAAAAAAAACAGCACAAATGCATACAAAAAGGACCCAGATCATGCCTCTGTTGACTGTTCCACTGAGCGTAACACAAGGAGGCCATTAAGAATCCAAGTACTCACACAGTGTGGGAACATTAAAGGAAATAGTGAAGCATGAAACAAAAGAACGCAGCTGGCAATACAAAGCACACAGCTCTACTGCGCCGAATGAGATATTTTCTGCTGAGACGTTACACAGTACATTTTTCACCAGGTTCAAACTGTAAAATCTGCAGAATATAAGAAAGCGCTGGTCACCGACCCTGAGATATTGCTCTGGAACTGTTGTTGAGAGGCTTTACAGCCTCGGATTCTGGGCTGACAGAGGTGTGAGTTAAGCATCTATGGCGAGATATGATCAGGAATACAGAAAACGCTATTTAAAAGCAGCACTGGAGATCAGTGTATCTGAGAGTATGAAGGAGGTGCAGAGGAGGGGAGGCTGTGGAGAAAACATGAAGTCAGATATGAAAAGACCAGGAATTCAGTGAGTTTTTTGTGGAGGGTTGGTAATTAAAGGTGCGAGTTGCGGTTGGAATCTACTATTTTACAATGACTGAGACCGCTTTATCGCTGGGATAGCAGAGATTGGACGTCCTTTAAAGGAATTCAAAGGCAAATGACTGAAAATGACCAAGTCCTGAAAAGGTGAGAGATATTTTTGAAGGTGAAGAAAACAAATTAAAAACAACAATTTAACACAATCGTGCAAATTTCATGCATAATACAACCCTGGCAAATCAAAGATACAAAATTCTTAACCTTACCAAAGAAAATCAATCTGTTCTTAAGACTGAAAGTGTAATAGGTAAGTTACAGCAAAATGCAGGAGTTTCATAATAATGACCTGAAAGCTCTGGACCTGCAATATTTTCACATCTTAGATTGTGCTTACTAATTATGCTGACATTTTACTTCAGTGATTTCAATATCTGACATCTCTGCTGAGGGTAATTTTTCGATGTTTTTTGCTTGTAACACATTGTTTATATCTGGACAAGTGGAGTCACACCAAGGTTTTACATTGTGCACTCTTCAACACAACAGATTTTGAGTTTTATACCTGTCCAAAATTTTAAGGTCCTTTCAAGTGCCCCCATTTTTGAATGGTATAAAAAAATATCTAATATGTAGCAAGAGTTCAGTTTTACACTGATCATAGTTTCACTGCTATACTTTCTAACATAAACATGATTATTAAACAGACATTCATCAGAATGCAGTTTTTTCGTATAATTATTATTAGCTGTCGACTTTCTTCACCCTTATGATTTGTTTTATTTAAAGCATCTGACATAAGTCAGACGATGGCATATAGATGATGCGCATTCTGTTTTATTTTTAACTTTGCAATGACGTTATGATTTTTGCACAGTTTCATCTTCCTAAAACTAGTGATGTGTTCTTGTTGTACACTGCAATTACATTTGACACAGTTTCCACGCGTAAATGAAACAAGAATGTGCCTTTAAGTCAAGATTTAGTGCCAAGTATTTTTAACCAGTATCGCTTAACCAATGTAGACTGTTGTGAAAATTATTGGTATGGAATCTTTACTGACTCGTATCACATCATAAAAGTGACACATACTATGCTATGAGATTTGTACTTGTGAACATAATATCCTTGTGAGTTTAAACATATAAAACAGAGACAAATATATTGTTATCTGCATGTATTGTGTTGGCGCTTAGCACCAAAACAGAGCAGATCAGGTGTGACATCATTCCCAGCTTCGACCTAGTTTTTCCGAGACAAATGGAATGCAGCATGAGCTCTTGTTTTCGTTTTATTTATAATCTTGCAGCAATGGTCTAGTAACATCAATGTGTGTATAAAGATGAATTGAGTAAGAATTAAAAATTAATAGGTACAATCTTATTGTACCTATTAATTCAGGGAAATCTGTTACCCTGAATTACTTCAGAGTAACAGATTACCCTGAATTATATGCAGTTTTTTTCTCCAAAAAACAGAAGTTAGATTTGTTTTAACTTAACTTATTTGAGCTCACAACTAATTGTGAGCATGTTAAATGCAAATACTGATATAGTTAATATTGCAAGAAATCGCAACAGTAATGGATGTGCTTATCATATGTCACATTGTCCAACATGTTTGTAGAACATTTTTCTTCAAGACTTGGGCCAACAAATGGATGCTGACCATCAAGATGCACTTTCTAGTAGTTTAAAAAAATACATTTAGGCTTCCAAGTAACTTGTAAGTAGCATAATATGTCTCGGAATGTTACAAAACCGCATGTTTTGAAATGATTTGTTAAGCTGACAGCATCTGGAGAAGATGGAAAAAAAAGGTGATAGAGTGACCATCCATCCTCCCTGACATTTGTTATTTCAGAAACACTTCAAGGTCCTCGATTACCTCTGTGTAGCCTCCATCACTCCTTTCTTCAAGATGCACTGCGTGCTTCTTCAACAAGATATATGAAAAAGTCGAGGCATCTCAGAACCCTTACTTTTTCCGTCAAGAGGCCAATTCCTGCTCGGTGCATTTCGCTACAATTACCATATACCGGTGAGGTAATGGCATGTCAAAATATTTCTTTAAGGTAAGATGCATGCTCGTGTCTGCAAATAAATTCATTCAGGACCATAAACGCCACGAATGTAAGAAAAAAAAATGTAGAAAAAGATTTTAACAGGAGCTGTAGTCCAGATATTTTGATCAAACATGAGAATTTTTTTTCCTCTGCTGCAAATTAAAAAGTGATGACTTTCCCCGTGAAATTATTTCAATAACTGTGTTGTATAACTATTGAAGCGTGGGAGTGAAGTCATAGGTTCGTGGTGTCATAGATAGGAAAAAAAACCCCAACCCAAAACACATGATGTTGATAAAAGCACCAAATGTAACAAGCATGTCAGCACATGGCAAGAATACTGTTGATAAGCTTTGTAGCTTAGAGTAGAAACATGTCCTTTACATCTTGGCAGGGTTCAGTCAGCCTGTCACGTCAGTGATGAATGCGTGTGTGTGCATGTGTGTGAGTGAGAGGAAGCAGAGATAGGCTTAGAGCGCAGAGCAGGATTTAGTAAAGAGGAACAGGAGACATCAAACTCCGCGTTGGTAAAGTAAAATAGATTTTCAAGCCTTTTCATTTGAAATGTCTTTGCACAAACAATACACTTTCTTAATTATTACCAGACGTGTGTTTAAGAAGAACAATGACATCAGATATGAAATTCAATTGTGACTCGAAAGGAAAAAATTAAAAATAAAAAAATAGAAAGATTGGGGACCCTTTCCCCAGCCTCCCCTTTTTTTTCTCCATTACAGCAATTGTTAATAGCTTTTTGAACAGAACAACATAACTTCCCTGTCATCTTAGTTGTCATTTTGAGTCTGAGAGCAGAGCGGTGATTGCAGGCTGTGGCTTTTTAGAGGTAGACAGCACCTTTATGGCTGAGAGTGGAAAAAAAGCCATTGAATTGAAAGGAAAGTGAGGTGAACAGTGGGCAAAGATGAAAGCTGGAGCGAAAGCGGCAAGACGTGCATCTCACTGACTCAGGGTCTGCAGGATGTCGCTGTCAACCCCCACATTCTGCACAATGGATGCGGCGTGCCCGCGCGCGTGTGTGTTGATGCAGCGGCACATCCGCTGTCATGTACAGCCACCCGCCTTTCGTGTGCACTTAGCTTCTCATTAGGGGCCTGCGTGACATTAGGAGACAACCTGTGACCATCCAGCTGCGGTGTGTGTCTCGGTGGGAGGAGGGAGAGGCGGAGGATGGAGGTGGAACTGTTTGTGTGACTCGTTGTCACTTGTCAGGTACCACGGCCACTAGCCTTGAGATACTTGGCTGTTGTCTGGGAGTGCTTTATCATCATGATAAATGCAGCCTTGGAGCAGTGCACTATCAGCATGCTTGGAGGCATGAGATGCACTCTGACTAATGAAAAGAGAAGGTCAAGGAGAGTGGGGGTGAAGGGGAAGAGAAGAATCGGTGAACAGAGTTGTGGACGTGGGGCAACATGTCACCAAATTTGTAAAATGTCTGAGTGTGCAGGAGAGATGAAACACTAACTTTTCACTAAAGCAGAGCCTTGCTAAGCTATTTAGGGACCATTTTCCTCCCCATTTTGTCATTTTACATCCATAAACTTCAGTGTACTTTTATGGGATTTTATGGGATATAAAATGGATTTATGCTTTTTAAAAAAATATTTCCAGCCCCCGTTAGTGAACCGCCTTTTGCTGCATTTATAGCCAGCGATAGTTTCCACTAGTTTTGGACATCTGGAGGCTGACATTTTTGCTCTTTGTAAATTAACAATAGACTACTTAAACGAAGAGCATCTGCGAACTCTAATTTTGAAATTCAGCCGCAGACATTTGATAAGATATCGATCTAGGACATTTTAAAACACAAACAGCCTTGGTTTTACACCAAAGGGGTCAGGCTTGCGGACTATTGCAATAACATCTCATTCAGGACTCTTAAACTACCCTTTCTGTGTTAACATTTAATGGAGGCCTCAGATAGAAGAAGAGAATGCTGGGTAATCTAGCTTGGATCAGCAGAACCACAGTAAATCAGATTAACTGAATTTTTGTTTGTTGTTTCACTTTTTTTGCTACTCCAAATCATTGATTTTGGAGTAGCGAAGAAAATTGTTAAGAAGGAAGGAAAAACTTTTGTATTTGCAGAGATTATTTAAATAAAAATCAAGATTGGTCCAGGAATGCCCAAGTTGTTACTTTTAGTCCACCATCAATTTGAGGTTTTGAATACAGAATTTAACAGCCATCTTGTTCGGTTTGATACTTCTCTCTTCGCAGTGGAGGATGGTTGTTTACAGCACAGCCATTATTTCCAATAAGCTTCTTGGCATCAAACTGACACATTATGTCACAGACAAACGTTAGCGATTGGGTAAAAATTCAGACTTCATGAGAGTCCACACCTCCAACAGGCAATAATTTCTCAACAGCCAAAGATCCACACCCATCCATACGAAGCCAAGTGTAGAACAAGGAGCTGGTTTTTACCAGGCTACCTCTTCATGTATGAGTGATGGTTTTGTTGGTAGAGGAGCCTCCACCTTGAGCTTTTTGTAGCCTCTCAAAAAATTTTTTAACAAGACTTTGTTTAGCTCCCACTATCCTCAAATTAACCGTAACCATATCCTTTGTCCTTGCTAAAGGAAAGCATCCCCACCGCATGATGCTGCCACTGTCATGTTTCACAGAGGAAAGTACGTTGTAAAGGAGGTTAAATACAAATGCAGAGCAGACTTTTTAGATTTTAAGTTGTAAAAATATATTGTTTTTCCTTCCTTCCTTCACAGTTAATCACTGCTTTCTGTTGATATACAACAGAAAAGTCCCAAGTCCCAGTTGGCTGCTTCAATGTGACAAATTCTGAAAAAGTTCAGAGTAGAAAGTACTGCATGCATAGAAGCTCGTTGTGCTTCTCTGTGGGTTGTTTTGACAATTAATGCCCTCATTTTTTATTATTTTTTTAAATAACCCATTATTGTATCACACCTATGCACAGAAACCCACATCCTGACACATGCCTCCATGGCAGCAAAACAGAGCACCGTTATCAGGGCAAAAAAAAAAAAAAAAAACTAAAAAAAAGAGTTTCTCCCTTCAGCAATAATTTCCTGCTTCACCCTTTCAAAACATTCACTGCACCATATCGGCACCACTATGCTTCTAATTACATTTGACAAGAGGGGTTACATTAATTTTCTTGTAACCATGTTACCAAAGACACCTTCCTCCTCGCTATCTTGAGTGTTATTGCAGCAGGTGTGAGGAATTTCTAGTGCAGTGTTAATTCTGGAGTCATCAAAGTGACAGCACTGAGCTTGGGAATCCTTTCAGGCTCATTACCATAGTCTGCTGAATCTATTGGCGCAGCCCCGTATGACTGGGCAGACGCTGCTTCGGGGCCGGTCGTCCGATGGAAGCAATAATCAGGAGGGTTAACAGATGCAGCTCCGTCTTCGGGGGTCACATTCCCGCTATTCCCGCTGTTAAGACTCAGACCGAGCAGGAGAATCACCCATGCTGCTTCCACACAGTTTGTTATTGAAAGAAAATTAGAATGTTTTCTTACCTGGGATGGATTTGACTTGAGGATGTAGTTGGAGAGATTCATTATTTGAGGTCAAAAGTCGGATGGAGCTCCACTTAACCGTTTCCCCGAATGAGCCGCGGAAAATGGATGTGTACAGAATGCCTGGGAAAAAAAAGAGGAAAAAAACTGTCTGTTGTAAAGCGGAAAGGCTCAGAGGGATCTCTTTTCCAATACATGGTAATGAGGAATGTGCAATTAACTGGGCTCTGCGAGCAGGAGGTGCACGACAAGGGGCTGGGGGAGGGTAGATGAGGGAAGACAGCACAATGCTACAAACTACACCAAACTATTTTTTACGTGGCTGCCATGAGCTGATGCAGAAGAAACATCATATTTCTCTGGAAATTGGGTCATAACAAAAAAATAACTGAGAAATAGTTGATTAAAGTAGTAGACAAAAAAAAATAATCTAAAAATAAAAATGAACTGGAGACAATATGCAAACATTAGATTCTCAAAGGATTTGGTTGATTCCTGTTAAACTGCTAATATATTCTGCTTCCCGTCAATGCAGAAAAACACAGTAAGCATTGCTAATCAACCAAAGAGGCTGCATTTGACATATGAAATACACAATGAAGAAGTCCCTTAAAGGAGTGTGGTTTTTTATATATATATATTTTTTTATCTAATCATTGGAAGTTTCTGTAATAACATTGATAACTTGACTAAATATTTCTCAGTTAAAATGACACTATGTATTTTCATTGCAGTTTTGATTGTAATTAGAAGTCTTTCCATTATCATGTCATTGTTAATATTTTAATATTTTAATCATATTTATTCAGCGTGTATAAGAAGCAAACTTTTCCACAGGCATCAGTAATCTAATTTCCTGCTTATATGCAGCATATAAGTAGGAAATTAGATTCTTTCCTCTTTGGGTAAAGTCATTATCACTTGCATGTCAAGTTTTCAAAAGTCGGAAATTGTCCAACAATTTTTTAAGTAATTGCAAAACAGATTTCATTTGAAGACTTTTTTTTCCATGTAGATGCAAAAACAAGTCTTGCATTTAGGTTGCATCCTGAACAGGCCACTAGTCCATCACACAGAAGCACAGTCACAGTAATTTACCATTACCAATTTCTCTAAAAGGGATATTTTGCGGGAGGAAGCCACAACCAGAGAAAACCCACGAATGCTGCGAGAGAACACGTTAACTTTGTGCCAACATTTAACCTCAGGTCCTTTTTGCTTCAAAGCAACAGTGCTAACAACTGTGCAACACTGCACACATTTGAGTGTTCTTATTTACTGAAAAGAGACAATGGATGTTATTTCTGTTATTTCGTTTTGCCATGTATACTTTCTTTCTTTCCATCGTCCAGAGTGTTTTAGGAACTTTAATTTGTCGCAGTTTCCTGTTTCTGAAACACAATATGACACGACACAACTCCTCATTTCTCTAAGACACTTTTTAAAGAGTTGAAGACAACGATGGATCCACGTGAAGAAGAAGGAACAGATGCATATTAATTGTCATTATCAAATATTGGCATCATGGAAGTAGTCAGGAAAGGAAATCGCTTCTTTACGAATTGATTTTCTACATCTAGTATTATGCTGCTCAAAGTGGCACCGTGTTGGAGTAACTGTCACATTACTACTGATTTTGTAGACTTTAGGTCATAATATTGTCAGTTGTGGCTTTGCTTATTTGGACAATTGTTCTCTCTGGTTTTGAATGCTGTGCAGCTGGAAAGATTTATTTTTATTTGTATTTTTATTATTTTTTTTGGACAGTTGCTATGATGAATAATTGTTCCAACAAGACATTGTTTTTGCAGCTGCAAACAGCTCATTAGCATCTCAAAAGCTCCAGTAACACCTGAACTACAACCCCAATTGTAGGGGACTTAAAAAGGAGACTTTGTGCATGCAGAGCAGGACCAAACAGCAGAGAGAGAAGGAAGAAGTTCAAACCAGCTCTTTCATTGAGACCGCAACATCTCTCTCCCCAGCTTCCTAACCTTACGACCAGGCAGACATTTGAAAAGGAGAAGCAAAAGCAAATGAGGTGCATTAGCAGTGCTTGGCAATAACGGCCGTGACATCCAGGACATATTATTGTGGAATATAGTCTCTGCTCCCTGGGAATTGAGCATTTAGTACATCATGTCAGTCATAAGACAGATATGTCAACAGTCATCGAGGCCTTGTTAGAGTCGTTGCAAGACTGACTGCTCCAGATCCTTTCTACTTACAGCATCACCTTCCACAACTACTCTTTGAAGATACTTGGATGACATGAGTTACAATAATACTTCATTTCCTCTTGGGACGAATAAAATATATTTGATTTGAACTAAGTTGGATACACACAAGAACACCCACGAATACTCAGCCCCAAAACTAAACCTACTAATATCTACAGTCAAAGCAACTAAAAAGTAGGGGTGTGTCATATTGGTAATACAGATTGATAAAGAGGAAAATATTAGGAAAAAAATTAAATGCATGTGATAAAATAAATCAATTTGGAAAACACATATTCTTTTATTCTGGTGACTGTTTATAAAGACGTTTAAAAAAAAAAATCCAAAACAGAACCATTTTTTGAGTTTACATATTTGTTTGGCCAAATCCAATAAAAAAAGCAGAAAATGTGAAATATCATCTGTGATATTGTTAAAAAGGTATTTAGGTATTTAGGCATAAAAGGTATTTATGCTGTGATATAATTTTTTGGCAAAATCCCCCACTCGCTCCTATTAAAAAGTAAAGAAAACGGGCACTGAGACAAATAAGTATAATAAGTCAAATATTATTATAATTATAGAATTATAATTTGATGATAATTCATCAAATTATACTATTACACAAATATTTCATCAACAAGTAGGTTTTTTTTTGTTTTTTTGTTACATGCAATTACCACACTAAAACTGGATTAAAACATCAGTTAAAATGATAACTATGACAGACATGACTCCCACTTTCATCAAAAAACAAAACAAGCCTAAAATACTGCAGGGAGATGAAACTCAATAAGATCCAATTAAAGTCACGAGAAACGGTGAGACTAGTTTTCTATAACTAATTCCGCGCCATTCTCGGACGTCTTCTAGGTGAATGAAATGATTTCCATTCAAGTCGTAAAAGGACCTAAGAAGTCATCCCTTTGAAGTCGTGTTGAATAAAGTCAGAGGAAATTTAGCGGAGGAAAATGTAATAAGGAATAGCTGACAAAAATTTGATTAAAACTAAAAATCTCTACAGATATAGAAATGTGACAGAAACCAAATTACATTTTGGTCAAAAGGCTGCGACTGAAAAGAAATACAAACGTGCTGTCAATATTAGCACAGGTTCTAGTTATCTCCACTTTAAATTACTGTCTTTCTGCAACCTCTGGGCTGGTGACCTGTATAGGCTATGAGCCCAATGGATGGTTACATTTTTACAGAAAAGGGTCTTCAAATTGCATTTATCTGGCAATAAATATACTTGTTTTATTAAACAAAAGTGTGAAAGCTTCGCACTTTTGTGTCAGTAGGAACTGTTAAAGAAGATGCTGTCTGAAAACCTGCACATGTTCCAGGTAAAATATCTATTATTACTGTCATCCTTTGCCTTTACCTCTATTCTGTTTTCATTGTTTTATAACTTCAAAGGTATTGCTAATTCTTGTCTACTGTAAATGTGTGCTTAGTAAAATTTGGCAAGCTTAATTTGAGTATAAGAGAAATATGTCAAGATTAAGGAATACAAAAAATACAATTCTTTGCTTTATTATTTGCCTTCTCATGTATTTTGCATTCAGGAATCTGTTTGGTTTTATGGACATGCCGGAAATACTGAAAAACAAAAGTGACTTTAAAAATTGTCCCTTTCGTGATTAGATTTGACTGATTGAAGGTGTGGAAGGAAATAATCCCGGTGTTCAAATAATTCATAAAGTTTCAAAACAAGAAGAAAAGCAGCTTTCAAAATTGGCCAATCTGGCTATTTGGATGATGTTTTCCTACGAAAAAAAAATAACACTCAGAAAATACCCCCCTCCCCCCAAAAATCTGCAGCAGTCATTAAAAAGATACGAAGCAAACTTTGACAAATGTACAGTATCTTCTTTGCAATTTCTGTGTGATTAGACCTAAAGATGTTTTTTTTTTTGTAGCAATTATTTATATTTTTCTCAAAAATTACAATTCTTCAAAATCTACTGAATAAACAATCCAAAGAAGAAAACAGCGGAAAACAAGTCAAGGGAAAAAAACAAAGAATAATCAACTGGGGAATGAATTGCATCAGTGTGTATGTGTTGCTGCTGCTGCTTCTGCTGCTAACTGTGCTGAATCAGGTATATATTACTTCCCCCTCTGCAAAGTCTGATATCTTTCCCCTCAGTTTCAGACTGAATCTCCCCCAATCTCAGTGGCTGACCAAGCAGACTAATGCAGGAGAAATAGCACTAAATGACGGCGAACACTGAACAGATTTGACTCTAATTGTGATTGTTGGCTGAAAGGGGTCACGGTTCAGATCTGTGAATGTAATGCACGATGATTAGCCCTGCATGCTATTGTGTGTAATGTTACTGTGATATTGTTGCCGCCTGTGACATGAGCTGTAATTTGGAGGCTGTAATGCTGCGTGGGCAGACGCTCATTGATAGCATTTGGCGCACAGCCTTGCTTGGGTGAAGCACTTATTAGCAAAGCCAGTCAATCTAAACATCGCAGACAGTGCCCTGAGTCAATGGGAGTGTGTTTGTTAGCTGAGCATGCTGTATAATAATCAGTACGTCCCGAGCAATCTAATGAACAGCCATCATAAGACGTTTTTTACATAATCCTGCCATCTAAGATTACCTTAATGCTTGTAAAAGCTCGCTGCCAATGTGTGCCTCATTACCTTGGGACATTGGTCATTTCATTTCAAGGGTCTGATTTTCATTAACTGCTTTACCCCCCCCAACCCATTAGCAGAATGAAAGCTCGACTGCAACCATCTGGCTGCCAACTAGACCTCAGGGCTGCTTTATGGCTCCATCGAGCTTCACCGAGGAGAAGGTTGCACTATTAGAGATTTTTTTTTTCTTTTTCTTAGTCAGGCCAAAGGAGAGTTATGGGAGTGATGCAAAGAAGCGATGTCCACATTTGGGAATGCGGGAAGGAAAAGGGAGGATGGGGGAACCTAGATAAATTTAGAAAAAAAAAAAGAGAGAGAGAGAGAGACAGAGAGAGAGAGAGAAAGACAACTGGCACAGCAACAGAGGAGAGGCAAAGTGAGACAAAGTCAAATAGAACCTGAGAGAAATGTCAACACAAGGAAGGAAAAAAAGAAGGCAGAGAGAGGAAAAAAGGGAAAATAATGTAAAAAAAAAAAAAAAAAAAAAAGGTTACATGTAATGGAAATGACATTCATAATATTTCCAGAATAAGATTTGTGTTTTTTCCAGGCTGCTGATTCCCAGAGGTGTGACGAGGGGGGAGAAAAAAAAAAAAAGAGCTGACAGATGATAACCCATCCTGTGTAGCTTATGGTAGAGTAAAACAGGTGTACATTTTTATTGCTTCCAATGGACACATTTTATTTTTAGAATTAGTTGTCTTGTTTCTGAAATAGCACCTGCTTACACATGCATATTTTAGTCTCTCCTGTGCAGCCGGGCTCTTGCTCTCCTGCGGTGCTTTTATTCTCCAATCCTGCCTTAACCACATTTCTTGCCCCTAAAACGCTTTTCATTTTCACAATGTCTTTGAATGTCTTGCAAAACTGCCCATGAATGCGGGCCGGCCGACACCAACTTGCTTTGTTTGAGTGCAAGAACGCAACAGAGAAGCAGTCCTGGGGAGAAATACATAATACAGTTTTCTACTCATTTCTCTCCGCAGAAGCAATATTGAAATAGTGTTAATGCTTGAATTGAGCAGAAGTTACTGACAAGGTGAAAAGTGTGCAGGGACCCATTATTTTACTGGTTGGATTAAACTTTTTTTTTTTCTAACATAACAGCACAAGGTGACCTACAGTAGTAGACGTGGTCCAATGACAAACATGCTATATTAATTATATATCTAATATTCACATTACAGAGGGTGAAAACAGATTTCATCAAGCCCGTTTAACAAATCCTTTATGCACATTTCATTTTCGTCATGCTACTTAATAAACAAAAGGTTTGTTACAACATTTGGAGACCAGTAATTCATGCTTCATTTAGTTTTCTAACATGCTCACACTTAACATAGAGGTCAGAGGTGGACCCACAGCATGTAACAATGACTGACCTTCGGTGCTTGTAGGAGTTTTTCTCCCTTGCAGCAGTCTGACATAGTCCTGCCCACACAAACCAATAAGCTCATCTTGTTAACGGTTTTTAAGGAACGGCATTTGATGCTAGATTCGGGCATTGCTAGAACAGTTTTAGATGATTACATGTTTTATTTTTTTAAAAGAGAGAAAAACTTTTCTTTCTTTCCCCACACTGCTGCATCTCTTGTTGAGCTTCACTTGAAATGTTTTTTTGTTGTTGTTTTTTTCCTTTTACAGCCTTATTCTTTTTGAGGCTATGCTCAGAAATTGCAGCGTACACAATATTTGTTTGCCAAACCATCTGGAAAAGAATCTTTCTACAAATGTATTATACAATAGTCATGCGGATAACACGAGCTCAGACTACTAATGTTTGAGGCGGTTCAGGAGCCTTATGTTGTTGAAGGCAGAGTCCTCTCATCTCCAGTCCTAAACGCAAAATATGGCACCTTACAAAGGCTTCATATCGTTTAAAAAAGGTTCAGGTTTTGTCACGTTGCAAAAACAAAATTCAATTTGTTTGCATGCAACACAAAAGGCATAACTATGAAATATGTGTAAAATAGTACATGATTTCCAAACTGAAAACTTTGGTGTGGATTTCTATTCAGCCCACCGCATTCTGACTCTCCTAAATAAAATCCAGTTTGGCTTATGCCTTTAGAGGTCACTCGGTTAGTAAACAGACTCTAACTCCATGAAACCTAAACTCAGTATATAAATCCATCTGTTCTGTGAAGGTCGCAGAGGTTTTTAAAAGAACGTTGTCGAATAAATTTCATCATAAAGACCAAGGAACTGAATAGTCAGGTTATTAGGGATAAAGTTGCGGAGGAGTTTGAAGCAGGGTTAGCCTGTGAAACAATAGTAAGTTTTAAAGATGTCACATTCATCCACCGGAAAAGGAAGAAGTATGGCACATAGCTGGCTAGCTTAACTAAAAGCCTTGGCACAGAAAAGCACCAATGAGCTGCAGGGATCCACATCTCAGGACTGAGGATTTTTATAACAGGACAGCTACTGTTATTGTCATTCACAAAACTTTATTTATGAAATTGTTGCAAGAAAAACAGCACTGTTACAATGAATATGGGAGACAAGACAGGACAGAGAAAAGTTGTGTGTTCCAGAAATGGCGGGGCACAGCAGATGTATGCATTGCAGAACACACACACAGTGTGTCAAACCCTGAAATCACCATCCTGAATACGGTGATGACAGCACCATGCTGAGGGGATGTTTTTCTTCTGACTGAACCATCATTGACAGAGGTTTGAATTTCTGACGGCAAAGACGGGTAGAAAAATGGATGAAATACAGACCTGGGGGAGAAACATGTTAGATGCTGCAAAAGATGTGGGATTAAATTCCAGTAGGAAGGTACAGAATCGTTTAAATCAAAGCAAATTCATGTGTTTGAATAGCCCAGTTAGCAACCAGACCAGAATAAAATGAATATCCAGTGGTCATTGATATTCTCCATTCAAACTGACTGAGCTTGATAGATTCAGCAGAGAGGAATGGGCAGAAACTTCAGCCTATAGATGTGCTGGCAAAGATGTAACCTAAAAGACTTGCAGCTAGAACTGCAGCAAAACATAGACTGGAGGGCCAAACACAATCGCACTGCAATACTTTCTCATTTTTACTTCTATAAGACTTGCATATGAATAAAAAATGAAAATCATAAATCATTTTTCTCAATTCCCAATTATGTGCTACGCTGTGTCATGTAAAATCCTAATAAAATATGTGCAGGTTTGCGATTGTAGTCCAGGGTGCCGTTTATCCCCCCTCTTGTTGTTCATTACATGATACTCAGACTCTGGCTGCTGGAGTCCCTGCTGTATTTTACAGGTTTACTCACAGTCACCGATTTAACAACACCACTTTATTCATTAGAAGGCAGCGGCCACATACATCTCTGTGGCAAACTGTTACAGTCCTGAGACATAAACCAAATGTGAAATGGGGGACAGAAAAGTGACCTAACAGACTCAGAGCATGGCATGGTTATTTCCAGCACCTGAGGAATGTCTCACTGTGGGGCTTATCACGCACAGCGGGGGTCTACGCTTTACTGAGAATTGAACTATAGAGAAAAAGAAGAAAAAAAATAAATCGACTCAGCCGCTCTCCTGGCTTCTGTGTAGGGCAGAGGTGAAATAAATAGTCATAATGGTATGTGATAAATTTAGGGTTAGAAATGAAAAAAAAAATGAAAAAAAGAAATGAAATTCAATTTAACGCTGGTGCGGACAACAGTGCATAGCATACAAGAATATAACTGGACTCGGCCAGGATCAATATCGGATTTCTTGGCAGAATCTTTTGTTTAAACCCCCACCCACTTTTTTTGATTCTATTGAACATGTCCAAGCCCTCCTACTGCACCTTAAAGCAGTGACTGTATACAGTAGCACAGTGAAAGGTCCTGTTGTAACGCAACAACGATCACAGCATGTTCTGCAACACAATTCAAATTCAAAATTTCATAGGACATATGCAGATGTGACTATTTTCTTTTAAAGAAAATAGTCACATCTGCATACTTGTGACTTTAAAGTATTTTCTTTAAAGATGCTATCCAGCTGTGATTTACTTTATTTTTATTTTTTGCCGAAAAATGCACACTGACAATAAACAAACACACGGCAGTGTGGTATTCACTGGAGGAAAAACCTGCTTATTCTGCTTATTTGTGTGAATAAATTGATGACATCACAGGAGGCACAAGAATCTGGCTGATCAGCTCGCACGAGCAAACACGATTGCTGACAGAGACGATATCAGGGAGTGATAGAATCACTAAAATCACTAACATTGCATTTTAGTGATTCTAACTGATCTGAAACAAGAATGTTTGACTTCAATTTAATGTTGGACAGTGAGGAAAAACTGGTTCTACGTCAAACAAGTCTGACTTATTCCTGAGCACAAATTAAAGATGCCCAAAGAAGACATGTTGATCTGTTTAAATGTTTTTAAGCAAGTACATGGGAATGTACAGCACTCAGGAGGGAGATGTGATGATTATGTGGTGGTGACAAAAGATTCATATAAGACGCAGAACAAAAGCTGAAGACAATGTGTAAACACTGACCATAGCTAGTAAGGAAGCGTCTATATTCCTTGTTGAAAGGCCAGTCAGACAGGAGGAAGCCACTACTCCAACTGCGTCATTAAAAGCAGTTGGATGTAAAAACCCAAATGGAAGTTTTTAAGTAACTTGAAGACAAGGAAGTCAATTTTGGACTAACAACCACAAAACCTCGATCTCAAATCCCATTGAAAAGTTGGGAGTAGAGCTAAGAGGGTGATGAGCAGACGGGACACAAATCTAACTTGATTACACCGGTATTTTTCCCCAGAAGAATGAGTCAAAATTGCAATAGACTATTGCAAGAAGCTTGTTGAATGATGACAACAAATCTTTTTTACTCAAGTCAAATGCAAACTTTTGAGTTTGTTTCAAGAAAGTAAAGGAAATAATAATAATAATAATAATAATTAAGAAAAACAGATTAATTGGCATTAACTTTGGAGATTCTAACTGATATGAGTTTGATTTCATGTCGGATGTTGAGGAAAACTGGTTCTAACTCAAACTTTATCTCAAATGCATATATAAGACTGCTTTTGCTGGTTTGGCATATAAAAAAAAATCTGTTTTGACTGCTTTTGTTCTGCTTGATTATAACTGTGTAATTAAAAACAGATTGAAATAAGGGAGAAAAAAATATTTCGTTTTGCTTGATTACATTAAACAGGAGAGTAAAAAATCAGGGCGGAATGTTTGTTTTGTTTTGTTTGTTTTCTTTTTTTCTTAACTCCTCCGACTAAGTTGTTGGAGGCGGTTCCTTTCGCAGACGCTAGGAGCTGTCCGCGGTGCTGAACTGCCTCTCCTCTCTCTCTCGCTTCCTCTCTCTGTGCCGACAGCTCCCACAGCCAGGAATCCGCTTACCGCTCGCCCAAATTAAAACAGGACCTCCGCGATCCACTTGATTATTCTCGACCCTCTTCACTCAGCGAATTATTCCAGGAAGCAGAACGGTTTTGCGAATCCTCTCCTTGCTCATATTTATACATACATATATATATATTTTCTCTATCGTTCGCCGGCCACTGGAAGTACCTCTGTTATTCTTTTTTTTGTTACACACGGACGTTCAGTTTCACGCCGGGAAGACAAACCTCGACTTTCGCCGACATGTGGATGAGACGTTGCTGCCAGTTTAAGACTCTATTTGCGGTTTTGGCTCTCGCTGCTGTAATCGCCCAAATCCACGGAGAAGGTAAGAACTTGGCTTCCCGCTTTCACTTTTTTTTTTTTTTTTGTGTGAAGGTCTCTGCTGAACTACAAAAGGCGATGGGGAAAAACAAGATCAGTGCTTGGACAGGAGCATCGGGCTGACGATGTGCAGATCTACAAGTGTGAATGTTAAACGTGCAAGACTTTAATATATTATCTTTAAAAAGTGACGGTGAAAAAAAACAAAAACAAAAAGAAGGAAAATCTTCCCAATTTAAAGCACTACTTGCAACATTTTAAATGCTAAATTAGTCCCATGGCTCTCGGAATGCACCCAATTACAAGTTATAGATCCCTCACTTTCTGCCGGAGGGTAGAATGAGTTCAGCACTCGGTTACGTAACAGTAATACTGTTAATCACAAGTATGAAAACAGCCCCAGGGGGAGAGGTGAACTTAATAAGACTCTCACAAAGCAAACACTGTTGTGGAACATATTCCACCTAATGCGATCATTTACCTCGCCGCGCGTTTTACGTGTTTATCGCTCCCTTTGAAACCCCGGGTTCACAGTTAGGAAGTGACTTGTTTTGCTACTGAGGGTCCATGTGACAGACGGTGCTCCTTAATAAGACTCTAATCCTCTGGAATTGCAGAAGATTATTGACCAAGCTGTTTGACACAGTCGAGTGGGGAAGCGGCAACAGATTCGCGCGCAGTAGTTTTGTCCTAATTATTTCCCAGTGGTCCGAATCTGCTTCCCCTCTTCATCAGTACAACTATGTTCTTGTTTTCGTTTTTTGCCCCATCTGTGGGGGCAAAAATCTGCCTATCACCATACTTTAGTCCTCAACCCTTCGACAGGAATTCCATAATGCACTTTGTAAAGCATCAGCACAGATTGCCCTTAAAATAAAACAAACCAACATTTCAGCGACACATTGAAACTACTTGAGAACAAATTGAAACAGGACAAAAATGATAAAATCTGTTTAAGAGAAGGCAGTTTCTTAACTCTCCGACTTTTTTCTTTTTTTTTACTACAACTTAGCAGATCGATCTTCACGCATAATAATTACATTTTGTCTATGTAAACCCATAACAATTGAACTGACGCCTGTATAGATCCTCTATGTTAACGTTCATCTGCCTCACTGATCTGTACACAAATGTACATTGTAGGTATAGAGACTTTTACAACGTGACAAGCTTGAGTGTAAGTTTAAAGGCGTCATAACATTAAAATAAACATTAATAAATATTTAATAATAAAAAAAACCTTGATTCAAATAATTCAAATTCAAATAAATTAATTATTTCTACTGCTGCAATTAGGATATATTGATTATTACAGTAATTTTAATGTTATCTGTAACACACATTTTTGTGTCCTTTCAGTTTTCACAAGAACAAAAAGAGAAAAATTAAATTTTTTTTAAAAAGCCTTATTTCAGTCACCTGACAGGCAGTGCACAGCAACAGGTGCCAGAGGAGCTGCAAATGGAGAAAACTCCAGTCATGCTGATAGTTTCTCATTTAAAGGACTTTAAAACATGCAACCCTAGAACAGGTTCATAAAGGTTACCAACACACATTCCTAATTAAATTTCGACTCCTCAAATAATCATGAGCTGTAATTTTGTAGCAGCCTGAGATAATATTGGGTCCTCTAAATAGAATGTCACTCAAGTGAATAGGTGGTGGAGGGAAGTTGGGGCCGCATTGATGCAGAATAGACTTCCAAAGGCGTTGGCGAGCAAATCAAGTTATTTAGGGTAGAAGCAAACACACAAAGAAGAGATTTAAATAGCTTAAATGTCGATTAACTTGTTCGAACAAACACAGGCTCAGCAGTGGAATGCCGTATAATATTGCGAGGTAGAAGGCTGCAGAGACAGGAACAGAGACAAATGCACAACCCATCATGTTTTGAGCAAAATAATATCTAACTGCGTTCCATTAGTGAACTCTGGGCTGTTGCTTAGTAAACAATCACTCACAGTTTGATAAACTCTCTGAAGTGGGCATTTTATTTTTTGGACCCACAGGGTTTGATGATTTATCATTGTCAAAAGGTCTTAATGGAAATACTCATCTACATAAGTAATTAGCGTTTTAACTCGGAATAGGCACTAATTTCTCATTTGGGCTTCTTGTTGTTATAAACTTGCTTTCAGTCTGTTACCCAGCAGGGAATTCAGACACTGACTGTCTGATTTTTTGGGGGGGGGGGATAAGGAATCACTTTTTTCCACCGGCATGCTGCACTGTCACATTATGTTGTTCAGAAAAATACAATGCAAACTGAGTAATTTCCACTAATTTCATAATTAATCATTTGCTTAATAAAATGATAGGCAATTAATGTTCTGTGGCTGACAGGATATTTGCATATTTTTCAATATGTCAGATTAAACTGTTGTGTGAGAATTTGTCATAAAACACAGACTTCCTTCGGAAAGAGGATCTTTATGAAGACGGGAATATTTCCTCTGCTATTAGAGGTCATTAACATTTTCATGCAGGATTTATTTTTTTTATGCTTAAGGAAAGTATGAAGAACTGAGCAAACCTGTCAGAATTTCCAATCCTGCTTATAATATTCATGAAAACCCTCATCAATCTCGAACAAACAAACCAGATCCCACTTATTTCTCCTGCTGTGGTTAATCCATCAGGCCTGCAAACAAACAGGCAAGTAGCCCATGTCTATATATCTGCTTTTTAAGCACACAAACTCTGAAAGTTTGCTATTATAAACAATTACTCCCTCATAAATTACGGGGTGGAGATATGAAGAGAAACAAACTTGGCCTTTGTAATCTTTAGCAGGTATTCGCAATGGAAGTAGGAAAATAATTTCACCTCATCACAGCTTGTTTTTCCTTTGTAAAAAAAAATAAAAAATCAATAGTTTAATTTTATTCATAATTCTAAGTTTGTATTCAAACATGACTGGCAAAACACAAAGACACATAAATGGATTGCACAATTTTATGCCTTTCAGCGGGAATTGCCATTTATTTCTTCCTTCTACTCTGATATGTGTTGCATGGAAATGGCCGTGTGGCTCCATAGTGTTGCTGGAAGCTTTTTGCACATCCTTTTGTGCCTAAGCATATTTTGTTTCTTGTGTGTGTGTGTGTTTGGGGGGAGGGGGGGTGTCGAAAATAGTAAAATATATTATTTTTGATACAGTGGAAATAATATAACAATATGTTAATAATGGGAAAATGTGCAGTGTAAATTTTCTGGTATACAGTTTGTTCCATAAGAGTGGATTTATGGATGTGGCGGAAGGGGACATGAAGCTAATTGGAGGATGCAGAGGGTGGAACTAAATGGAGACGGATGATTCGCTGTAGCGACATCTGAAAGGAAAAGTCAAAAGTGAAGAAGAAAGATAATTTCTCAGCATCAATTTGTAAACTAAATTTTAAAAAAACATAATTTATATGCACTATGATATGCTATGCCAATTTAGATTTATGGACTGTAGAAGAAGCAGTCAATAAATATCTGATTTTGATTAATATTTTCATGAAAAATGGCAATTTACACATCATTCTCAGTTGGCAAGTTCACGCTGAAATGCATATAAGCTTAAATTTAAAGAGGTTAAAATAAACAGCCTAGTACAGAATGGACAGTAACCTGGCAAACACCTAAATTGAAAATACAGAAAGAAACATAGATATTTCTGCATCCTTTCAGAGGGAAAACTATTTTGTTAATGGATAAATCTGAAGACATTCAGCTTAGACTGCTACCTTGATGCATAAAAAATGTGTTTACCTGTTAACTAAGACGTGTAGTGAGATGGGAATTTAGATGAAGCCTTGCTTTATGTGTCCTAGATTTCTCCTTGACACAAGAATGTAGAATATGAGTTCAATAAATCTTTACTGTTTCAAACCTTTAAGATATGTGATGAATTTCTTATAAGGAAGGACCGCACAGACCGACATACAGTATATCCACACTGGTAGTCGGCTTTGGGTAATCCTCTGTTAATCCTTTAACAGTCCTTAATTTTGACTTTAAAAATGTGATAAACTTGATTGTAACACTATTAGGCCTTTTGTAAGTGTAGAAAATCTGTATAAATTTAGCATCAGAATAATGTTGGAAGAGGTGTATATCACATATGCATACCAACGACCATTGCAAAGCTGAACTGAGAGAGGATGGAGTGTATTTCTGGTGTATTTCTGACACCTGTTACCACCTCATGAGGGTCCTTTTGTTCCCACGTATGAACGCTTCTTTAAGAGATAATTTTCATTAGCATGACAGGCTAAAGCGGTAGCTTATAGTCTTCCTTTATTGAGGCTGCAGTTCGCCAAAGTTGAAAAGATTTGCCAGAGTGATTCTTCCTGTCGGTTTGATTGCTGCTTTGAGCCACGTCCTGGAAAAATCCGAACATCCCATAATTTCAGGGGAGGCAACACAAATCACTCAACACCTGTTTGTCGGATTGCCAGTTATTAACTTCATCAAGGGCTATTCAGCATCTGTGTGCCGTCATAATTAGTTTAACTTTCCCAAGGCCTGTCAATGGTAAATGAGAGTCATTATACCAGAATGCCCCTCTTCAAGGCTTGGCGTCTGCCTGCCTCAGCCCCTCTCTGTGCCTGTCTCGGTCCCTTTCACTGCCTCCTAGGTGGAGCTCACAGCTTGGCTGAATGCGACTCATTTTCAACTCTTCATGTGCAAATGTCTCTCCCGCTCTGCGAGAATGGTCTATGCATTCTAATTTGACTCATTGCCTCATAAATTTTCCCCCTCAAAAGTGTTTGCCGCTTTATTTGCCAAGGAGAATCTATTTTTGGGGAGGATCTTTCCGGATTTTTATCGCTACTTTGCTTTACTTTGATTGTTACTTCATAAGCGTACAATAGAAGCCTCGGTGTACTCACCAAATTAGGCTGTAGCTCAAGTCTTTACAGAGGCAACAGTTCAGATCTAAAATTCAAATGCTCCTCTATGGACATATTTTAAGTGAATATCATCTAGGTTGATGCATGCATAGTGAAATAAGATATTTGACCTGTGGAAAACATAATTCCAGCTGCCTAATTTGGATAAAGTTTAGAAAATATAATCTTTACCTATTCATAGGTGCTTTGCTAGAATATCATATTATTCTACAACAAGATTTCTGTCCTAGTAACCAAACAGTTACGTATTTAGAAGGTCATTACAGAAACAGCATCTTGTCTTTTTAAGAACTATAAACTCTTGCAAAAACATTCATACCGCTTTAACTTTTTTTTTCTTTTTACATTTTGTCACACTACAAGCTAAAACTTTATTTAGTTTTCTATGCTAGACCAGAAAAGGCTGTGGATAATTGCAAAGTGTAAAATAGGATGCAGAACAGAAAAGTATGGCGTGCGTATATTTTCTGCCACCTTTAATTTAAGCTTACTAAATAAATTTCATTACAATTTATATTTAAAAACAGTGAAGGTCGTGTAGGCATCTGTTAGAGAACATTAGTGAACAAACAACATCATGAAAAGAAAAGAAAACATCCAATAGGTTACGTGGTAGAGTTTCAATCACCAAAGAGACTCATGGCAAGAAGTCCCATTTAAAGTTTATATCAGGTCATATAGGTGCTGCTTTGATCAGATGAATCTCAGATTCCACTTTCTGTTCCAAACAGCATGTGTGGAGATATACTAACCCTGAACCTGAAACATGTGGTGGCAGCATTATCCTTTGAGAGAGGTTTTCCTCCACAGAGACAGTGAAAAGATTGATAGGAGGATGGACGAAGTTAAATGTAGGTCAGTTCTGGGGAAAAAAAAAAAAAGATTTACTGCCAGACAGTGCCTCTAAAAGTACAGGTAGAGCTAGAGTGGAAATGGTTTGGATCTGAATATTTCTTTGCTAGAATCACCTTATCACAGTTTAGACCTAAATGAACTTGTGGATTTGTGGCAAGACTCCATCAGATTTGGCAGAGCTTGAACAAATTGTAAAGATCTTTATCTAGAAAAAAAATTCTGAAAGATTTTTCTTGCAGCCAAACGTGGCTACACAAAGTATTGACTTAGGGAGGCTAAATACAAAAGCATGCCAGACATTTCAGATTTTGTCTTGCAAAGCCACCAAAACAAAGTTTGCTTCATTCTTATCTATCAAATAAAAATTAAATAAATCTTTGTTGTTGTAACATGACAAAGTGTGAAAAGGTAAAGGGGTATAGATACTTTTGCCAGCACTGAAAAACATTACTTACCATTTATCACATGTTTTGAGCAGGTAAAATTGTATTTAGAACATGCTGGTCTGTCTGTTTTTCTCTCGTAAACACAACACTATTTTTACTGCCACACTTAAAAAAAGGAACGATTTATAAATAGCAAACCCTTCAGAGGGAGGACAGCAAGAGGCTCTTTTCCTGATAGCTTTTCCCATCCGGTTTGTTTAATCAGTCTGACAGTTTTGATAGAGCCGAAATGGGTTTCTGCATCTAGATAATTATGTGAGAACTTCCTCCAACAGCTTGTTTTTGTCTCAACACAATCATCTCTTCAGAGATTTAACGGAACAGGTTCACAATGAAATTGTCAGCCTGCTCAGCAAAGGGATATAATTTTCTCAGGACAGGGAGGGGCCACATTTGGAGATGCCCCACATTTAAAAACGTCCCTCCAAGAAAAGTAGGGGACTGGGGCAGAAACAGTCGCAGACTCAGAAGCGGCGTCCTGTTAAATTGGCTGTGGGACATCAACCCTTAATTTATGTCAAGTCAGGAGAGCTCCTGTCACAAAACTCGAGATGAAGAGACGTCTACCTCTTTGTCAAGTCACTCCGTCGCGGGCTTCCTTTGTAACCTGTGCTGCCTTTGGCCTTGTGCCATATTGATCTGAACAGTCGTCGAGATAAATAAATAAAAAAAATACCAAGAAGAAAAAAAAAATAAAGAAGTCAGCTGCAATAGCCTCCCCCGGGGCGAAGCCTCCTTTCTGCACCTTTTACGCTCTGCCTGGCCGTGTATATACCTCCCTAATCGGGAGTGGCGGATTTTGCCGCTGCAGTGGGGATGGCTCTCTGAAACGTTTAGGCCTGGGGACAGCTCCGGCTCTCATCCCCGTCTTCTTCATGCCAGATCCCATCTAGAAAGCATTTCATCTGTGGCAGTGGAAAAGGCTTATATGTGGGGTCGCAGAGTGCTGTGTGGAAAGCAGCAGGTAATAGGCTGTGTAATGTGTTTGGAGGTGTGGTGGGGGGAGGAGGGGTACTGGTTTTAGTATTCACAGTTAGTACTGACCTCTGACAGGCTGAGCCACCCCCACAGTAATTTCCTCTGAAAAGATGTAATTGAATTCATCAGGATGAGTAAACATATTATAAGTAGCAGAGAAAGATAACAATGTTGTGGCTAGATCAAGGAAAGGGATAGTGGCTCTGCGAATAATTGAAAATAGTCAAAGACAAACATAAGCAAGGAACATCTTCTGGGCACCTCGAAACATTATTGTGAAAGAGTTTAAGTTTACACTTCATTCTCACCTCCCTTTGTGTGGTTTTAAGAGTAAAAATTCTTTGCAGTAAGGACAAGACATCCAAGTTTCAACAACGGTCTAAAATGAAGCAAGGTGTCACATACAGACATTTATGAGCGCTTTGAACGAGTGAAGTCTCCAGTCCAGACGACTTAGACAGAGCAGAGGTCCATGCTGCGACTGCAAGCCTTGTTCCCTCCTCAGAGATATATTAGAGTCATGTCCCAGAGGACCTTCTGTATAATTTAGAAGTTCTAACATCGACCGCCATCTTCAGGATATCGAGCCCCGTCAGTCCCGGTGACTGCAGGGTGGCGAGACAACTGTCTGTCAGGTATAAGGCATCCTTCGTCCGCCTCCGCTTCTCTCCTGGTGAGAAGCAGCCAGCCTATTGTGTTCAGCCCCGCATGTGTCAGAGGAGTGAGCAGATTTCGGAAGTTTATACTTAGGAATGAATTAGTAGAAAAAAATAGCATGATGTAGTTGACAAAGTGACCATTTGGAGTTCCCTGTAGAGGTATGTAAACTAGGACACAGGCATTTGGAAAGGCTGCAGTTAGTTTAGCTTGTGTCATATTAGTTGTTTTTATGCGGGACCTTGCAAAACTATTTATACCCCTTGAATCTTTATACAAGTTTTTATATTACAACCAAAACTTGAATATATTTGATTGTGGTTTTTGTGTGGCCACCCCAAAGTTACCACTGTGAAGTGGACAGAAAATGATTTTCTCCATGGCTGTATCAGACTATGCACATGCATTTTTTTTTCCCAGCAGAGACATAGGAAATTAGAGTTGTAAATGAAGTCATTTTGAAAACCATGTATCATTTCCTCGTGAACTGGATTCAGCATGTAATTTGAAAAAATTGGTTGTCTTTTCAATGTGTTTTTTCGTGTTGACGCACTGAGCCTATCGTACATGATTTGGGATGGTGAAGTGTAACGGGTATTGTGAATTAGTTATGGATATAAACACTGTGATGCAGGCCTCGGATTGCCTTGATTTATGTTTCTTTTATCGGGCCCTATCAAATAACCAATAAATATAAAATATAACAAATGCATTTGGCGCTTTCGCTGTGACAGTAACATAAAAGTAACAAAAGTGAAAGCTTGTTATGGCTTGTTTACACTGATTAGTAAAGCACAAAGTGGTGTGGTTTGGTTCGCTGCTTTGTCTGTTTCATCGTAAAAGCCGCACATACAACGGATCGCATAATCTTGCTAGTTACATTATTCTATATACTCCTACATTCCTCCTGCTGAGAATATTTTCTCATGGAGCGGTTAGAACTGCTCTGCTAATATTAGAAAGTCACATCTCTGTTTTTATGTTACTTGTCGATAATTTGGCCCACTTTGCTAAATTATCTTTCTTTTCAGTTGCCTTCTGCACGCTTTTCTCAAACACTGACAGCTGTTTGAGTGAAGCGGACAGTTCAGACATCACACACAGTCAGGCACGGGCAGCAACCAATAAAGTGTCTCTTTCATGTGAGAGTCAAATTAAAGGGTGAAAAGAACATAAATTGTAAGGAAAAAAATATACTTTTATTTTAAAAAATAATATTAAGGAACACTTTTCAGAGCATGCACAAAAATAGCCCAGCATTTTAAAAAATATAGTTTTACAGAACGCTATGAATGGAATTGAAATAACAATAGCTAAAGTGAGTTCAATCAGAGAAAATTATGTTTAAGAATTCTTTGAGCTGTCCATAATTTAACCATTTAAATATGAGCAGAAGGCAGATGTGAGATGTTTTATACGTAGCTGAATGCACGTATGGATATTTGAAGTTACATACTGTGTCAGTATGCCGCATTACCTTTCTCAGATGATAAGAGCACATGCAGTGTCAGACTAACAGGGTATAATCCGTAGGCAGCTTCGTGGAATGAACACTGCATCTACAGATACCACACCGGAGGCTGATGCAGACACCTTGATATGACAGCTGCTTTTTCTGTAAACATTGGAACACAGTGAAGAAAGATGAAATTCACAGAATCAAATTGTGAAAAGATACGTAGGCAGACAGGATGTGAGCACAAAAAAAGGAGAAGGGAACTGTAGAAATAGTAGGTTGGAGTGTCTGGAAAGAGATAGGCAGACAGTGACAAGGAACATGAAGAAATTATCTAGTGAACGGTGGAGGTCCTTTTAACTAAAGACATTTCAAAGCGTTATAAGATTAAATGGTAAATTATTCATAGTTGAAGTCTATCTAACATTCATGTGTAAGATTTTGTAGGCATTTCAAATTTGAAAACCATATTTGTTGGCTTTGGTGTTAGAGCTTTTGCTAGCTGTCTATTTAGCACCATGGTTCTTCCTTTTCAGCCATGCAGAGTGGTGAGGTGGTTTGGAGGGAAAGCTACACGTGTATCCTTTCTGTCTTTGGCAGTAAAGTCAAGTGGGAAGAAAAAGTAGCATGGGACTAAAGCAAAAATACTGATGATCCAGCTGCACAACACATACATCACTCTGATGTCAAAACCAAATGTGATCTCAAAAGCGTGGATGTCTAATAGAGAAATGCCTCTGGCCTCAACATATTGAGCCATCATTCCTTTTGTCTTGGCTCAGGTGGGACAGTTTATGAGTCAAACAGAGGAGGCAGGAAAAGCAAAAGAAAAAAATGTAAAATGTGAAATATGAACAGAGCAGCTTTAGTCCATTAATGAATGTTGGCTATCATATTTGGCGCAATTAGATTATATTATTTTAGTGTAGTTGGAGCGAACAGCTTGAGTCAACTTTTAGTTCATCACGGCAAATTCATGTTGCTCTATACTCGTTCAATTCTGATTCATGCTTCTAAATATTTTAATTTGCAAATATTTCCAGCTGCAGAATCTGCAAAAGGAAATATGCCTACATAGCAACAACAAACACCGTTTAACGCAATGCAGCTTATTACTCCAGATTTTGAAGTGTTTTCTTCACATGTTAAAATAAACTAATAGTGCTGTTTGTTGCCCAGCAAACCCCCAGCGTCCACCCTCATCAGCTTGTAAACATTCCTGACTGTGAGGCATAACATAGCAAACACCTGAGATTTATCATTTTTAACTCTGGGGTGTTTTTTTTCTGTTATTTTATGAGTATAGAAAGAATTTTTTTTTTTTTTCCTTTTTAAAAAAATGTTTGAACCCGATATGGGGAAGAACAAAATGCTCCAATGTTTATCTGTAAGCAGCTTTGGGAGAGAGAGAAATATTCTGTAAAAGATCATCTGGGGGCATTTTCTGAGAAAATGTCCGTGCTGCCACCACACACACTCTCACACATCACAGGTTTTCTCCATTTGTGTTGCTCCCGTTGCTCGGCTGCATCCATTTTCATCAGTACGGAAAAGGAGTAATGCTGAATTTAGAATGTGCAAGGGAAACTGCTGAAATAAGGAGTATGTTAGACACTCCGGTACACAATTTCAGTCTTTTGTTATCTCCAAACACAGGATATTGATTTTTTCTGTTTTTCTTCTTTCTTTTTTGGCATTGTTTGTTATCAGAATTATAAATGCACCAATCAGAGTTTTTGAGGCCAGGTTTCAATCTCATGATTCACAAACCCCACAATTGTTCATACCCCTACCTGGTTTAAGTAAAGCAAAGTTTCTTTCTGTCATACAAAATGCATTGTAGCTAAATAATAGATTTTTTAAAGTAATATTGCCGAGGAAAGAGCTCTGATTCATTATCAGACTTTAAGTTATTTAAACTTTACTTTAGTGTAGATGTAAGCTTACTGGCCTGTTTGTGGCTATTCATTTTAGGAACAGATGTGACATCAAAGCATGTGTGTCAGAGAGAGAGCAAGCATCCTGAGTTACGCAGCTCTGCAATTATTTGTGATTTTGCTATTACCAAAAAAAAACTCAAAACAGTGGTATTACAGAGTTGACATTTTAAACCAGTCATGGACATTTTGTTTCAGACTGGCCCACAGTGCTTGATAGAAAATTTAAAATTTAAAATGCATGAAGTAATTTTCCCACCCGCAAATCCAAATAATCTGCTTTTCTTAAGAAAACAAACAAACACTGCTGTTTCTCTGTTTGGTTAGCTATATATCAGCGCACTCATATGCCCACCAATGTTGGCTCATGCCCAGAAGAGAGGCTATAACTCATAGAAATAGTACAAGAACTTCAATACCTAGGAATCAATATAGACTCACCAGCAACAGGGAAAGGGGATTGTGAAAAACAATAAAAACCAAATTGTCAAACTTTAATTTATTAGAAATAAATTAACAGCAAAGTTATTTTAATCTTTTGATAATGTCACATATGCCAGGCATAAGCTTGTAAGACAACACTTAAACCATAAGCAAGCTTTAAAAGTGCTAGATAAAAAAGCTTATAAAACTCCAAAAACATTATTTGGAACTACAGTAATAATTATGGTTTATTCGTTTACAAAAGACTTAATAGTTACACTCTGCATATCCAGTAATGTATTGAGAGCAAGTTCTAATTGTGACTGTGTTTAACATGTTAATACAGAGGAACTCCCACTCCTCACCTTTTGTTTTTACAAATATCCTAAAATATGACAACTGGAAAACAGAAATGTTAACATAACTCTTAAATTATGGTAAATGATAATTTAAGCATGGATGTTTATCCATTTTATCCTTAGTTATCAGAACTGCTTGTTGTTTGCTTGTGCTTTTTTGTGTGCATCACGCCAACCTGCGAAAGGGGCAAGAAATGGAAATTTGCCACCTGTCTATGACCTCATTTACATTCTATTGCTCATTAATATGTAAGGACTCGATTTTGCATTCTGTTTAAAGCAAACAGAATGCAAAGTTCTTAACAAGACATGTTGCTCAAAGTCAGAGCAACGGTTTGTCACAGTTTATCAGTATGTACAACGAGTCTCAGTAAAGCACTGTTTGGGCTACAGTATTCACTGGTTGTATTTTCCAGTTGTCATGAGTACACACTTTGTATAACAATTAGATTTTAGTATGTTTATAGAAGTCTCACTGCAGTGGATGCTAACTTTATGACTAAGCTGCAATTGTTGTCTCATTAGAAAGCCAGTCAAAACTGTATGTCATGTTTAGTACCTGATATATTTTTGGAATAATTGACCCCAGTCAATGATCTTGCACTTAGTGATCATAGTTACTCATGTGGTTCTGGGGGAAAATTAATTCCCCACACCTGTTTTAAGATGCATTCAGCATTGTATAGTTGTGATTAGTACAGTTAGCATGATTAGCAAAGCTAGTGACACTAAGCACCAGTCTCTATCCATATTCTCTGTCAAGTTAGTAGAGCAAATTCAGCTTTAAAAAGCTCAGTGATGCTAACAATATCTAACTTTGACTCTTTACCAAGTTACAGCTTCCCAAACTATAAATATGATCCATTAGTATTTAGATATGGTGAATTCATTGACCACAAAAAATGATGATCTGATTAAATGTTTCTGACTGGCTTATCACATTCCAGAGTCTATAAGGTAAAAAAAAAAAAAAAGCACAATTCTTGTCACAAGCCAGTTGTTAGTGATTTCCACGTCAATATTTTTTTTCTTAAACTGAATTATTGTTGACTTTTTTTTATAACAGTAATTGTTCTTTCACTTCACCGAAGAAATTGGTTACAAAATCTTGGACAAAATCTCCACAGTCTAAGAGATAAGACGTAGAAAAGAAATTTGAAACATGCTGGCTCATCTTTATTCTGTTAGGTAGAGCCTGAATCACTTGGCGAATGTTTTTTATCCAGAGCGCCTGACCAAAACCGATGGAGCATGAAGGACCCAACACATCTCAAAACCCTAACCTGGAAAATGTTCATATTTATGAGTGTTTTCATTCAGAGCATGTTAGGTGATCCCAAGCAGACAAGTGTCATGTTATTTCATGCCTAGGTGTGCACAATAAGTGGGCCTGTTGGAAAATAACATGTCAATGGCGGTGACCATTCCGCCTAGAAGGTGACATGTTTGTGTTTACCTGAACTTATTATATGTCCCTGTCACAGAAGCTTCATTTGGCAGGTAAACAAATTGAGAGGGTTGGAAAGGTTTTGGCAAAGCTGTAAAAAAAAAATCTCATCACAAAGTGCACCACTTGGCTCCAATGCAATTACCTTCTGTAAATGAAGCTCAGTATGTCCTGCGAGTCGCTCCCTCTCTGTGCACGAACACTATGTCAACAAAGCAACGCGGGCCTCTGTGTGGAAGGTGCGAGGCTGTTTACCTTTGTTGTGGTGTGGATTGATGAGGTGGCTGAGGCGCAGGCGGGGGCATGATGTGAATAGCTGGAGTATTACTGTGGAGAAAAGTGTTTCCCCTCGGAGGCGGCTAACTGAGTTTGACAAAGCTGTTTCTGCTGGGAGGCTGTGCGGACGCTGGCTGGCGTCGCTCCAGGAGCCCCGGCTCTGCATGCGGATGAACATTCGAGGTAGCGATGAAAGGTAGCACGGAGACGGGAGGCAGGAGGCAGCTCACAGTAATGCAGTTTTTGTGGTGCAAGTCGGCCAACAGTGTATTTAATATTTTAAAAGCATGGTCAGAGGAGTGAAATAAGATAAAGGGTGCTCTATCAAATGTTTGACATCCATGCCCGTGAAATTTATGTATAATTCTATTTCAACTAACATCCGTTTTTTTGTTGGTTTTTTTTACATTGCCTCGCTTAGTGTTCATGGGATTTTATGATTGGACAAAACAACGTAGGACATAATTGTGAAAGAAGGGAAATTGGTATTTCTATTTTTATGCTGTGGGGATGCAAAGTAGGATGTGAAATTAATAATTATTATAAAATTATTATGGTGAATACTCCATTCCTACAGTAATACATGGCGGTAGCAGTAGTGTTATGCTAAGCATCAAATGATCAAATTACAAAACTGCGTTATTATCATTTCAATAACAGTTTTTGACAATGTAGAGAGAGAGAGATAAATGGAGATAGATGGAACATTTGTCATATTGCATGGTCCACTTATACTTCAGTCCAATCTTTTAACAGTTGCACACCAAACTATCTGATGCCTAAGTTATAAAAATACTAAATCATCTTAAAAATGAGAGAAATATCCTGAGAAGTATTATTACAATCTTGATTATATATCAATACATGTACGCCTGTATTATCGGTTTGCAGTAGTGCACAAATTGTTCACAAAATGAGAAGTAACAAAAAACTAACAGAGATTGGTTGTCTCTTTCATTCCACGTCTGGGTTTTCCTTCTCCTATTGGCTACAATTAATTATTGTCAAATTTGTCTTGTTCTTGTTAGATTATTGTTTCAGTCTGATTTTTTGGGGTTTTATTTTTTAGTCATCCCCTTTTAGTGAAAGATCTTTGTGGTTTTTATAGCAGCCAAACCTCTGTATAATTTCTCCATGGCTCTGACTGCCAAGGAAATAGGATTAAAAGGATCTGCAGTGATTTTTGGAGTAATTTTTTTTTCACAGCCTTTTCATTTTTATTGTCTGTACATGACCCAGGTGTCTTAGAATCTTAAGTTATTTGTGCGGGGGCATTAAGGGGGTCACATCCGCACCCCTCTTTGTACCGCACCCATGCTTTAACCTCCGAAACCCTAACAAAGTTAACTCCAGATTTGTCCGTATTTACTGCACTCAGCTGTAAATGAAAGCGGAGATAAGAGAAAGGTTTCAAGCCAGCCGGATTTGTCACCCTATAAGCCAACGGGATTTGTGAGTGCACATTTCATTTCAAAGCTCAATCCAGTCACTCCATACTGATTACGAAGGCAAATATGCAGTCAATTTTGAAGGCTCAAGTTCAAACCCATTCTAAAGTTTGATTTTTTTTTCTTGCTACAGTGTGTCACTACTTAGAAAAAAAAATAAGTGAAGAGGTTCACTTACAAAAGGTAGATGGATTTACAGATTTGTAATTGTTTAATTGTCTACACCATCATAACATATTTTGTCATTGCTCAATTTTTATGTATGCAGTCATTACTTGTGTACGATTGCAAAAGTAATCATACTCCTTGAACTTTTTAAACATTTTTGTCATCAATGTGTTTCATTAGGATTTTACGTGACAAACCAACAGAAAAAATAGAGAGAATATCTTACATGGTTTTCAACAAGTAGCATTTTGAAAAGAAATCTAAACACATTCATCCACCTAAACCTCCAGGCTGAGCATAAAGAGCAATAATCAGAGAAGCAACCATCACTGTAAATATTGCGGAGCTGCAATTTTATTTGCAGTTTTCAAATTTTACATGTTTTATTTTCCTTCCATTTCAAAAACATCCTCTACTTTGTGTCAGTCAATCACATAAAACTGGAACAGAATGAATTGTTGTTTGTGGTTGCAACATGACAAAATGTGAAAAGGTTGAAGCGGCTTAAATCCTTTTGCAAAGTACAAGTAAAAATACCTCAATTTTCTTCTTGAAAATTGAGGTTTTTCATATTTACGGACAAATATGACAGATAAATTCAACATGCTATGCTCTTTCAAACAAACCATATCAGGAAATCAATTATATATGTTTTTTGTTTTGATGGAAGTAAAATCATTGACCAAGAGACGTACTGTCAGATGAAGCTCACAGGAGTCAGCTTCATCCTTTTCACTGAGTTGTAAATAGGTCCCTTGAATAGAAGAGTTTTAATAGATTTTAGGGGGAAAAATAATCTTGTAGTTTCCATGGTAATATGTGTGAATACTGTTCGCATTCAGTCAGTGATCCAATGAGCAAACTTTACTTGAAAATATTCTAGTCAAAGGTAACACAATCTGACCAGTTTTGGAAAATATATCATCACGGTTAAAAAATGTTGATAAGGATGTGTTTGATTAAAAAAAGTGATGTATCAGAAACAAAAAGAGAGAGAGAGGGAGAGAACAAAAAAAAAAACGATTCATGATAGACAGGTCCTCCATTACGCAAATGAATATGGAAAGGCACTTCAGTATGTTTGCTCTTTGTCTCGGACCATTGAGGATTTGGTGAGTTTGAAGACAAACAGCCCCTTGATCTGAAGGCTCGGAATCACAGGGAAGATACATCAAAGCCCATTCCCTCTCCTTAACATGCTTCCGCTGGAGTCAGAAAGATTGAGGGAAAGGAAAAGGAAGATAAAGGAGGAGTGTAAAGGGCGAAGTTTGTTTGTGTGAGCCGGCAGATCCAGTGTGTGCCTGTGCATGTGGGTGTGTAATGAGGGCAATATTTTTTCCTGCTAAACGTGTGAAGTGGGAGACGAATTTGTACGGAAGAGAAGAAAATCCTTTTCCAGCTTGACATCCAGTGGGTCAAAAAAATATTAGTCAAACCTTAGAAAACACAAACATTGCCACTTCGTTTAAAATGTAATGATGGTATTTTTAACAAATTCATACAGTGAATATAAAAAGTTTACACCCTTGTTAAAATTGCAGGTATTAGTGAGAAATAAGGTTTCAGAGCTTTTTCTATCTTAAAGGGCTCCATGATTACCCAAGTTGTTTATCATATTGCGTTTTACTGGTGTTAATTTAGACAATTTTATATTGTGTCGCTGTTGGCTGTAATTAAAAGAAAAATTTAAATAGTGAGGCGAGTCTGCATCACTTCCATCGCATGAAATAAAAAAAGAAGAGCACAGTGAGAGAGAGCCAAACACAACTTCCGAAGGACCCGCGTTTGTGCTCTCAACATTTCTCTCCAGAAGACTGTAAGTCATTTGTACGAGCAAACCTAATGAAGAATCTAACAGGTGGTTGTTACCGTCACAAGCTAAAACCAAATGGCGTGTAGACAGTTTTTATCCACAAAGCGCCCAACCCCGCCACTGGCTAGTGACGGAAAGATGCTGGGAGAAACATCAGAGAAAGGCAGCTTTTTAAAATAATAACAAAGCTATTGGTACTGCCATCGGTATAAACACCAGATGAGCGGACAACTCTTTCCTCCTCATCTTCATTACCTTTGTGATTTCTACATTCCCATCAATTTCAACAAGCTTCGGTTCACACTGAAAAGACTTAATGTTACTCATCGCTGTTTTGGCTCTACAGAGCTAGTGCAATCAAACCTAATATACAGTACGTCTTTAGCCAGAATGCATTGGAGCATAATCAATTTGGTGATGTCTGTGTGATCATATTTTATTTTGATTTATAAAAGTAATTCTAAAATTCTAAAAAGTAATTTCGACAGAAAAACCTCATAGCACTTCAATGATAGAATAACATACCCATCAGAAAAGGATGGTGGTGTCATCTTCATCTTGTGAGTTCAAGCAAACATTCAGAACTCACAAAAAGTTCATAAAAGTACATAATTTTCTTGCTAATTAATCTAAGATTTGTAGAACTTTTGCATCAGTAGGCAAATTTTGCCCGTTTAAGCAAGATAATCTTAAACTGAATGCTTAAATTGACTCAGTGTTTTTTTTAATAACATAGTAGCTTGAGGGTGAGTTTACATTTGTGCAACTATTTTACTACAACTTTTTACTATTCTTTTATATTCTAAAAATATAAAAGAATAGTATAACACATTCTTTTATGCTTTCATTCCACATTAAATCTGGAATAAGCTTTGAAATTATTTTGTATTGTGCCATGTTTTCCAACCCAAAATCCTGGGATTTTAACAAGGAGGCAAAAGCTTATGTCAACTGCTGTGCTCACCTTCAGTTGAAAATAATGTACTTTGAAGGTACTGTGTCACGTGAAGTTATGCGGAGGAAGAGAGAGAGAAAGAGAGAGAAAAGACGACAAAATAACAAATTGGCACCTGTTATTTCTATTCAACAAAGCTTGCATACCCTCGCAGGTTCTTGGCTGTGTTCAGTTAATGATTAAGCAGAAAGCTGTCCTCCTGGCCTTTATTTGAAACACTTCCTGTGAGAGAAGCTTCTTAAATTAATTATGTTTGCCTAATGAATAATTAAGCCAGGGGAAAGATAATTTGGCGTTATGCAGCAGGCCAGGCCATTGTGCGTGTTAGAAGAACCGGTGCTCTGCGTGCCTGGCTGATTTCACATTGGGAGTGTGAAATGAGAATTAGCGAGCAATTTGCCTCCTGTTTCATACTCCAGCGCGACTAAAACATCATTGCTGATTATGTCTTGACAAGTGTCAATACTGCACGCCTTTTTGTTAGCTCTAACAGGAGACAGGCTGTTTGTGAGGGGTCCATTATTGTGGCTTTTAACAGGATATTAGTGTGAAGGAAAGCAGATTATGAACCAGGTTGTTTTACTTCACACGATTGGTACTTCCAAGCTTTTTTAATGACAACAGTTAAAATAAATATATTTCTTCTTTAATGTGGAGGTGAAACACAGATAACACAGATTAGGCCATTTGAGGAGACGTTTAATTATCTCTGTCAAGTCAATTATTACAACTTTAAAATATGTGGAAACCACTGGTAAAGGATTTAAGTGGATAACACAAAATCCTGAGAGGTCATAACATTTTTAATTAGCTTTCTCTCAAGTCATGAGTGTTAATACTCTGTAAACCTATTTATTTGTTAATGTCAATGTATAACACTGCTAATCTACTTTACAAACATATTTAAAGGAACGGTTCTGATATTTTTCTTACATGAGCATTTTTTTTGCTTCATAATGGATGTAATGGATGGAGATATCGATACATTTGTAAGGGAATTTATTCACAATCGCAACCTAAACCGTATAAACGCATCACATTGGCCAAAAACAAAGCAGATCTTGGATTACAGCTGTGTTTTAACCTAAAAAAAAAATAACACCAAAAAATAGGGTTTGAATTTAAAAGAGCTGGTTTGGAAATTTTAAATTGTGACAATCCGCTTGTTCCACAAAGCTGCTTACATGCTTTTCTGCTCTCCCTCTGCCCCTCCCGTCCTGCTACACTTTCAGACACGCCCCTGATCTCTGACGGTCTTCCCATGAACTCAATCTGATTGGTCCGCTCAATCGGGTAAGCGGACCAATCAGATTGTTCAAGTTGGTTCCCTTTTCCGTTTGAAAAATGGAAGTCTCCTTCCAGATCTTGACATAGCAACAACCGCCGCCAGCGTCGCGTCCTTTGCAGGAAGTTGCCAGGAACTATTTCATTGAAATCTGAGGCCGTGTAATGTTTGGCCTGTTCCAAATCGCATCATCGTCATGTACGGGTTACATTCACCGTGGACGGTGACAAAACCACAAGTGAAAACAAATATGTGTACTCTTGTGCGCCAGGCCTCCCCGACGTGGCAAGCCGGAAGTCCTGGTAAGGATGAGACGTCACCGAGTTAAAAGTTACTTGTAAGTTCTAGAATTAAACATTTAATATTACTAAAAAAACTAATCAGTTATGCTCCGAAATGATATTTAAAAAATGTACATTTGACCAGTGCAGGTTACAGAAAAAATGAATTGATTCCTGGTTTTGATTTGTGAGAGTATTAGGATTGGGATTAGTCTATCCATTCTGTTTATATATTTGTAATTGTGAGCATTTTAATGGTATGTGGAGCTTCTGTATTTGTCTTTATTCACAGCTGTTACTAAAGGGCAAAAAATGTATGGGAGCCTTAGCGTGGCCTGATTGAATACAAAAAAATAACTACAGGCACTTTTTTTCCTTTTTTGTGGAGTAGAGATTTGTTTATTTTGCTTATGGACATTTAAAACACAAAACTGAAACAAAAAAGAAATTACATGGATAATTTTATGCATGAAAAATCACAAGATTCCCTCCACAAAAAGGGGGGAGGGCATTTGTAAGTCATTACAATGTGAGGTTCTGTGAAGCTATTCATAATAGTTTTTTTAAATTTGCAAAACAAATTTTATATAGCAATACGTTTGTAGGAAAGTTTAAAAAAATCCTCAGTCTACCAGTCTGTGGTACAGTGCTACCAAAATAATTCTGATTGAGGTTGTGGGCTGTATCAGCCTGCCTAATCGGTTAATTGTGACTCCATCTGGATTATTTTCTGTTAAGAATAAGCAATGCACCATCTTCAATACATTTGCACAAATTTTCTGACTTACTTACCGTCCAACTGTTTGGTTTACTCTTAGGACTCTGGTGTGTTGAGTTTGTACTTTCTGAGTTGGTAATACAACCCGAACCTCCTAAACAGCTAAAATTAGCAATAACATCACCAGATGAAATTTCCTTGGTCTTACACAAACTGAGCATTTTATGATAAAAATTTGTCTAAAGTATGTCTAAGTTTAGCAAATAAAAATTGAAATCCCTTCTGTCTAAGAAACTATGTATGTTAAGGCTCCACCTGTATTAGTGCAATGTTTAAATGAGGACTATTTCTCTTTGGGTACTACAGTTATTGTTATAATCAGCAAAAACAAACTATTAATGTAATATCTGCTTCATCTTTTTTTTCCCCACTTTTTTGTCTGCTTTGTTTAATTTATTCGATTTTCTGAAGTTTATGTTTTGTTTTACATGTGAGTATCTCCTTTAGATGTTGCAAATCCACCATAACCCAAACACTGCCTGTGTAGTGACTTTAATAAAATACACACCTAGCTAAACGTAGTGCATCACAGCAGATGCTACTGACAGTTTCAATTTTGTGGCCCCATACAGATTCGCAAGAGTCACTCACGGAGAAAGAAAAAAGAAAGGCGGGACGGACAAACACACACGCGCGCGCGCGCGCGCACGCACGCATCTCCATTCCATCTCCTTGTCTCTTTCTCTCCTCCTCTTTGTCCCTCCCTGATTATAAAGACTCGCCAAGAAATCATTGGCTCAACAGAGGAAGGGCAAATCCTCTTCAGCCAATTTAAATTCTCCAGAGCACATGGAACCGACGATTCCAAACTAATTAATAGACATGTTATGAATAAAAACACTTTGATTATGAAAAGAGGTTGCCCTCTGCCTCCTTTTAGGCTTGTCATTAGTATGAGGACACATGTGGCGAATAGCTGGAGTGTTGGGAGCAGCTGAAGGAGAGGGCCGCAGATGCCCTCTCTTGATTGCATTTTTTTTTTTCTTCCTGCATGTTTTATTCAGACCTGACTCCATGTGGACTTTGTGTCACAATGTGTGATTAGCTCTACCTGTACCAACAGGCGAGCTCTGGGCCAAGAGAACCAGGAGGGCAAGGCCCATTCAAAGGGCAGGACACAAAGACAAGAGACTTGGGAGCCCTCTCTCATGCTCACGCACTCCATCAAGCACTGCCTTAGTACTTTTGCCTTCAAAGTGATATAGAGTGCACATTCTTTTTTACAGCATCACCATGTGGTGCTCAGATTTATTTAAGGATGTGGTTATTAATTCCTCTTTTTCTTTTTGTCAGTTAAATTAAAAAGGTTTATGCTGTGGTGCAAATTTTTCATAGGCAAAATTGTCTGAGTAAATGTGCTTTTGTCGTCAAAAATTCTGAAAAACTAAATTGAAGGGGAGCACAAAATTAAATGATCTGTATGGGTTTTGCTTCTTATTGTTGTAATAGGTGGGCAGGACTGAAGAACATGGTGACAAGAAACGTCTTTTTTGTCTTACTGAGCACCAAATTTTATACGCAGTTGCATAATCATAATAATAATAAAATAACTATTAACAGATGATAAAATTGAGATGTCTATTTTCTTTGTCACTTTCCAGCATGGACGTACATTACCTGGTTTACATGCATTTTGATGCTGTTAGTGTGTTTTATTGATTGTGTGGCTCTAAACCAGCTTCCTAAAGACGTGCCTGTTCTCCAAGCTGTTTAAGATGTGTCTACAGTGCGTTTTGTTGCACTGCCTCTGGCTGTCAACGTGAGGCCCTCAGCTTGGCTGACTCGTCCCAAAGGGGAACCAGACCCCCTCCTGCAGGAGCCATCTGTATCTCGGACAAGGCTATCCATCATCCTCACTGCAGCACCCGATTTAGTTTTTTTTTTTTTTTTTTTTTACCAGACGGCTTCAGGCAGCACTGAGCAGCTTTACATGTACATGTTGGTAATGAGAGCCCTTGAAACCTGCCTAGTGGCTCTCAAACTTGCCTCAAGGGCTGAAGGGAATCAATGAATCAATCCCTTAGGCTGAACATGCGCCTGTCCTACGGGGGTTTTTCTCATGTAGAATCTCATAAGCACATATCTTGTTGTGGAGACAGCCCTGTTAAATTAGGAGAGAAAAAAACTGGATGGCACAGTGTCCTTGTTGAGAAAATACTCCATCTTCCTTCATTAGTAACGTAGGTTTGTAGGAAGAATTTTACAAATGTAAAAATCTAATCAGATATTCTTCACTACAAACCAGGACATCATCTGCATATGTCTGCACGACAAAAAATTTATTTGTGTAAGAAACCCCAAAACTCTTGGATAATCTATCTTGAACTGGTCTGAACTTCTATTTATTCCCATGTTTAAGTCACCCAGTAGACATATCTACTCCACAAATAGAATTTTCAGAAGATTTCACAGGAATAGCAAGTCCACTGAGGTCAGATTCTTTTATATTTTTTGGTGCAATGTAAGGAAGGAAGGACTAGATGGAGTATAACCCTAACCCTCCAACCACAAGAAAATACTTTGCTGATATTTTCTACCACTCAGACCTTTCAGGTAACCCATACAACTTTTGATGCTACTGGAGCCAAATAAAATCCAACAATTAGGTCAGCCTTTGATCTTGTGCAGTAGGATAAAAAATGCTGAGTTGAGAGTCTGAGTTAAGAGTTATCTTTTATAGCCATCCCGGCTTTATTTGATGTTGCACCAAGAATGTATTTTCCTCTAATGACCATCTGAGCCAATATATCTCAGTGAAAGCTTATATCAGACACAAACTCATATTTCTTAGGTTCAAACTGCAACCGATGCATTCGTCTGTCCACCAGGCCCAGCAAGCAGAGCCGATTTTGTGCCTGTTAATTCAATCACCCTCATCTGACAGCTGCATGCTGATGGTACTCTCAGAGGCCACAAGGCCCAAGAGCTTTGGAGAGAGAAGACACACAAGGATCTTTTTATCGTGTGTGTGTGTCGGGTGGGGTGTGGTGTGGAGGGAGATGGTGAAAATGTCGCAGCTCACTGCCTTGGCCAGATGAGGTTGTGTTACACACCAGCTTGGCAGCTCAAGACAAGATACTTGCGGCTTATCAAATGTAAGGTTGCAGGAATGAGGCCAGTGGGCATTCCCATATTTTTTCTTATTTGTTCTTGCCCCGAGAAATCATTGCCAACCAAACAAATCTCATTTTTCATGGCGGCATGTTGAGCTTTCACACAGTTTCAGATAATCACGCAGACTGGTCAGGGACACGTCTAAATCCCTCTCCCACAGGTCCCCAATTCCACATGTGACTTTTTGTGATGTTTTCTGAATCACATACAAAGTGTGAGCCAGAACCAGCTCCAGCTCCAAGAGAGTGGCACAAAGAAGGCATAGAGCCACTCGTTTAATAGATTCGCTGCAAAATGTCCATAAAATGACTGCAAGTAGAAAGAGAATATAATAACAAACCACAAAATGACTATCAAGAGGTAGAAACACAGAAAATAATACACATCGTAGTGCAGATGAACACCTTAGATTTCACCTTTCATTAACAAAAGCTGTGCCTTTCACCAGGTTATTCATTATGTCCGTTTTGGATTTTAAGTTTAGTCGTAGTAATAAATAATTCCATGCAGGTTATGTCTCAAAGTCTAGAAAACATGAAAAGCAAACCTCATTAGTTTTTACACTCAAAAAGGTTTTGCCTGAAGGCCAATACGTGTCAAAGTCCAACTACTGACAAAACCGATTTTGCCAGTTTAGAAATATATGGTGCTTTAAGTAATCTAATGCTTACTCATAACTTTAAATACAAATCGTTTTCAATATAAATACACATATTCATATCGAAAATATTCTTTGTTCATTAAATGTACTGAAAAGATATAACCTTGATCCCTAAACACAAGCAAAAATATTGACGTGAAGAGTAGGTGTGCAGTATAACTTTCCATTGCGCAACTCTAAAAAGTGACACCAAAACGGAGAGGACTCCTATCTATCATTAAACTCTATTTGTGAATCTTATGGTTTCTCATCCAACTACAGAGGGGATGAAAGGTGGACAGAACCAGTCAGTGTACACATTCTTTACGAGCAAAAAACTCGCTCTGGATCTAGCTGAATTACTCACTTGAAACAATGTCAAGGTGAATGTGAACACCACTGGTATTGGAGACGAATCAGCTAAAATCCAAATCCAGCTGCCTGTAATGCTCAACCAGTCATAAACATTGCACAGTATATGAGGGGCAACAACACACTGGCACCAATAATCCTTCTAAACAGGGATTTCCCAGTGTTTTTACTTTTACAGTGCATTAGCAGAAGTACATCTGATACACTTGATTTCTTACACTTATTGGTCATAGCCATTTTCTATCTTCAAATCTCTACCCAGTTTTATAAGAAATTCCTAGACATTAACATTGAACATTTTGTAGTGATTTTATTGTTGTATAGTCCATCCATGCATCCATAGATAGTTGCTGATTCTTTGTCAATAATAAAAATAATATAAACCGTAATTAAAACCGTCCAATCAGCCTGATGTGGCCACAATTTGTTTCTTTTGATTGAAAGAAACCAAAAACTGCACTGAACTGCACAAAGTATGTCCTAAATGGTGATTTTTGTTTGCAGTTCCACCCCTACTGATTATTATCAGTGTCTCACAGCATGAAAAAAATACAACTTTTTATTTAGCGGAATAATTATACATTTGAGAAAGCAACCTTATTGTCTAATGTTACAGACAAATTCAGTCAAAATAATTTGTGTAATTGAAAGGATTATTTATTTCAATAAATACATTCAATAAGTAAAAAATTATATAGATTATTTACACCCAGACTGATATTTCCAAGCCTTTTATTCTGTCAATTATGGTGATTTTCTGGCAACATTTGATGAAACACATTTGTTGCCAATTTAATTTGGCAAATTAAATTAAGCCAAATTTAATTTGGCTTAAATAAATAAATAAAAATAAAAAACATTTTAATTTAAGCCAAAGTACTTTGCTTAAATTTGATCTGGTGGTGGATTGTAGAGTAACATTGAAAAGTTTGTTGGTTTCTTGAGATTTTTCACATTGATCCATTAAGAACATGATTTTGTCAGTGATTCCTTGATATTGTTTTTTATTTTATTTTGTTCATTTTACATTTTTACAAAAGTTTTATATTCTCTCACTCTAAATACATGCTAATTTTGGGGAAAAACATTTTTTCTCTATATTTTTTTTGTAAAACATAAAACAGTTTTCTCCATGTTGCTTTTGCAGAAGGCATTCTGATTGATTTGAATCGGCACAGATACACATGATAGAAACTGAAGACATCCGCCAGAGAAGAAGTATCTGTATTGTCAAAAAATCTAAAGTCTGCTTTGTTTACCACAGGGAAATAGGCAGCTGCTTGTTATCCGTGGAATTCTTTGAAACCAGTTCTATTGGATTTTAATCGATGCGTTTAGTTCTCATGATTTGTGAACCTGTTTTGTTTCTATTCTTGGACCCTCGCTGATGTTTTCATCACACAAGAATGGATCGTGATTCCCCGCCCCCAGTAATGATCCCTGTGTTTCCCATCTGTGAGATTGACTGCAGGAGTCCCCGTAGACGAGCAGCTAGTTTCATTGTCTAAAATCTAAGGAGTATCATAACATTACGGACATATGGGAAGCTTTGCGTAGAAGATTAATCACATCTTGAAAGCTTTGCTTCAATGCAGCAGCTTTCCTTCACAGGAAATTAAAAGACATCTCAACTATTTCTGTATCCGTTTAATTATCTAAACAAATAAAGATAATAATCTTTTTTTGGATCTAAATCATATTGTCATCAGTTTTGCAATGACAAACAATTAACCAAATCTATTCAGTACCTTGGTTAAAGTATTCACATCCTTTGAACTCTATCACATTTTATTGCGCTTCAATTACAACTCCACTGTTTTTTTAAATCCAGGTTTTATGTGACCAGCACAAGGTTATGCATAGTTAAATGAACCAATAAATGGCTTTCATTTTGTTTTCTACAAAAACGTCGTGCATTTGTGTTCTGCCTCTTTTAACTCTGAGGAAGTGATATCGCCTCACAGCATAATGCTACCACTAAAGAGCGTTATGGTGGGTATTCTGTTTTTATTGTAATATGCAGTGTGTTCAGTATTTAGTTTTGGATGCAGGCCAAAATATTTAAGACTACAATACCTTATTTCACATGTTTTTGGTTCTCCAAACATGTATCAAACTGCAACCAGGATTTTATACATCTTTCTTCACAATACCCATTCACAAAAGCCAGATTTGTTGAATGCATAACTTATATTTCTCCAGTCAATATTTTCCCACTTGAGCTGTAAATCTTTGCAGCTCCTGTAGGGTTATCATTGGCCCCTTTGCTACTTCTCTGATTAATGCTCTCCTTAATTAATTTGACAGTAAGTGAACAGGCAGCTGAGGCCTTCTCAGAACAGCTGTATTTGTTCGGCGACGAATTTTAATTGACTGATTGTTTGCACCGGATTTTGATTAGGGCTATCCGATTTAAAAGTACTGAAAACAAATGCATGCCGTTCAAAACACTTTGAACTTTATGGTTGTGACATAAAATGTGGAATTGTTGACAGGGCACAAATATTTCTTCAACCTACACTTTATGAAACAGTTTTGCTCTCATACTTTAACTTAGTGGGTGTATGTGGTTTTTTTTTTGTTATTAACTCTGTATCCTTGACTGGGGAAATGTGTATGTGTGTTTTTCTTTTTTTTTTTTTCTAAAGCCAGTGGGCGCACTTGAGCGTGCGGCCGAACCACTGGCACTAATAACACAAATTACATTTCTGTAGATAAACATATGGAGATTGCAGGCTGTGAAATTGACTTCAGGCTGTGAAATTAAAGAAAAAAAAAAAACCCATGGAGGTGAGAGGCGAGGTTGTCCAGGGGCGGAGCTTATTGCACTGTGTCTGTGCATCCACTGCAATTCAATTAGTCCCCCCCCCCCGATCACCGTCTTCAGCAAGTCTGATGTGGTGTGACTTTGCGAGATCCAAGAGACTGACTCGATCTTGGAGAGATGTTTGATTTATTTGTTCATTAGGAACTCCTGCTGCAGGCTCAGACCTCTCATCAATCCCTGTTCACACTCAACAGGCACAATCAAGTCGCGTCCTTAATGGCCAAAGAGGAGCAAGGAAAAAAAAATTGCCCTGCATCATAAACACTGATAAGGCCATAGCCCACCAGAATTTCCGACTAACCCATGGCATGGTAATCCCATCCAGTGTGTATTGAATATTAAACAGTTTGGCATGTGAGGGTGGGGGAGCTGGCTACCAAAATGCCAGGAGGATTAAGTCAGAGCGGATATAGTCAGGGGGTAGAGGCGTGCTATACTTGAGTTGCTGTTTCTCAATAATAGAAATGTCAGGAAGGGGAAGAGGAAGAAATAGGAGGGGTGAGGGGGTGTCATAAGTGCAGCCCTTTGAAATCACAGCTGGGTTCAGAATTCATGTTAATTGCTTCCAGCTCGCATTGGCTTTAAAACAGCAATGACCTTTGCTGCTGAAAAGAAAGAAAGAAAAAAAAATCATAATTGTACTATTAAATTTCTGTTGATACTTCTGTTCGCATTGTTCAAAATAACAATGCTTGGTGATAAAAGATGTGTGTAATTGTCTCTTTTTGAAATTGACTAGATTTTTAACATTCTGCCGCGAGTATAACTAAAAATAATTTTTTCCAAATGCTGTCAAAGTGAAACGAGAAAAAATTGTTTTGACAAAAGCAGAAATCAACTTAGAGTTGAAAGAAGTATTACTCACCCTTATTTCCAAGCTTTATTTTAAATGTTATATCTTTTCCTGAGAGATCAGTTTGGTAGGATCAGTAAGGCCAATAAATCCCACCATGAAGGAGATTAGTCAGTGAGAAGTGCTCCGGCCTGCAGTAATTAAAATTCTGCAGGATGGCCAGCCTTTTTCCTGCCACCATCTCTTGGAGCATCACTTGCTGTCTCTATCACTCACTTTCTTTGTCCTTTTGTCCCTCTGAGCTGCATTCATCCATTACTACACATTTTGGAACTGATAACAGTCTTCATTTTTAATTTAGCTGAAGATAAGCAGGACAAAAAAGGGGTCGTTTCAAAAATAAGGGAGCAGCTTTAAAGTTCATTTCAGCTTACATATGATTTCAGAAGCAAAATGAAAATGGCTGTTCTTCAACAGTCGTCTTAGTTAATCTTGTGATTTCAGAACAATCATGCTGGTTTTAGTGGGATTTTATGAGACAACCCAGCACAAACTAGCACTAAATCTGAAATGTGGTGCTAAATAAAAGGTGCCTTCAGAGGTCACCTCATCAGTAAATTAATTTAATTATTAGTATAATAATTGCAGGTGGTATGTAAAGGACTGTTAGAAAATATTGACAAACATAGTCATAAAGACCAACAAGCAAATGAAATGGTTTATGGCTAAAATTACATATAGATGTGGACTCCATGAGTCACTTCCTTTGAACGATTTGTAGGTGTAACTGTAGCGGAGGGTCACTTTACAAAGTAGTGATATACAGTAGGTACTGTATACAAAATGCATGTCAAATGTTTTATTCATTTGGAAAAACTGAAAACACATATATATATATATATATATATATATATATATATATATATATATATATATATATATGTCTTCAAAAAATAAAGGGAACACTCAAATAACACATCCTAGATCTGAATGAAAGAAATATTCTCATTGAATACTTTGTTCTGTACAAAGTTCCATTTGCACAACAGCAGGTGAAATTGATTGTCAATCAGTGTTGCTTCCTAAGTGGACAGTTTGATTTCACAGAAGTTTGATTTACTTGGAGTTATATTGTGTTGTTTAAGTGTTCCCTTTATTTTTTTGAGCAGTATATATATATATATAATTTTCAATTTACTTTAATACAATGCACTGCTACTTGTTGGTCTATTGTAATATTAAAATTAAATAACATCAAGTTTGTGGATGTATCATGACAAATCTATTAAATTATGTTCAGATCTCAATGCTAGAATCCAAATAATATACTAGTAGATTGATAATTAAAATCATATCAATTTCAGGAATTAACTGCTGATTCGCTCTCCAATTTGACTTCATATTTTTCAAAGGAATCCTGTCATTTGAAAGATATGAAATGGTCCAGAGTTAGCTTTTTGGTTTTTTTAGTGTTCTTAATTTTTAGAAAAATTGTAGACCTCATTCTATGTAATTTTGAGGTCTAGAAATTATATCAGCATGGAAAGAAAATCCACTTCTCTTGCATATTTGCTCTCTTGCTCAGTGAACCTAAATTTTATGACACTACAGTGCTCCATTGCGCATTTCTCTGCAGCATCAGCAGTATGCAAAATCAGTACAATCTCTGTTTCTAGCTTCTGACAGACATTTCAATTATTTATTGCCTCCACAAACAAACTTGATGCCTTCCATTTGGACCTGACTCACGCTGGAGTAAAGAGACCTTTGCACGATTCTTGTATTATCCTTACATAAATAAATATGGCGGAACAGTTTGCCTTCATCAGATATTGGATCAATTAAATTACAGTCATATTCAGTGCGTTAGAATAATACTGAAAAGCTCATATGTCAGTAACTAAATTTGAAAAGTGAAACCCACTACATAGATTATTTGCACATGCTGATGTTTTCAAGTCTTTATTTCTCCTAATTATGACAACTTTCCACTTACAGTTTATGAAAACATGACCTTTAAGATTATACTGTGTACCTGGAGGGAAATAAATATGTTAATACATATAATAACAAAGAAATGTGAGCTTAATGAAAAGTATGTTACATACCTGTTTAAAGGTATGAAGTTGTATTTTTTTCTTCAATTTTTCAGGTACTTTTACTCTGGTAAACAAGCATTATCAGAATATGCATTATCAGAATGCTTATTCTTGGAAATAACTGCATAATTATTTATACAAATGGTAGCCTCGGCTAGATTGATTGGAACCAAATGATGTTTAGTAATTTGTGGTTTTTATGGTGGTATTTGTTGACCGTAACATCCAGAGCAACACTAAATATTAAAATTTATTCCAAGCATACAGTTGGAGCAAACAAATTGAGGCTCAGTGACATAGAAAGGGTCAGATAATAATGGTCCATCTGTTTTTTTTTCTGTCTCTTAGTAAGCAATGCTGTTTTAGACATTGGCGCTTTCAGTGGTTTATGAAGCAGAAGATGACAGTGAATACATGAATAAAAGAAGTAATCCCTTTTCAATCTAAATATGTCTGACTGCACTACTCTACATTTAAACAAAATACATTTGATGACAGTAATCTGCAGCCATTTCTGAACTGTGCAGCGGTCTGTTTTTTCTCATGTTTCATTTATTCCAGGCCTTTTTGTGGCCACTTGTGGCCTCCAAATGTCAGTGCTTTATTTTTATATGGCCTTATCTAAATGCCCTTTGTCCCAGAGCACAGCTGACAGAGGGACTACTTGATAAATCTCCCTCATACGTCACCATGAGCAAAACACTGGACTTATAATCAACAACCCTGTGTGCTTAGTTAGAACATGATTTCATTTATGGCTTCTGTGACCTTTTTTTTTTGAATTATATAAAATCAAGCTGTGCCAAATCTCTATAACATTATAGACTTATAAAGTTGTCTATTCCACTACAACATGACCTAGACCTCTTTCTGTCCTCAGCTGTTAGGCTGGCGGAGTCAGATTGTTTTATCTGCAACTGAATCCAACACACCGCAGATGCTAACATCGATTCCCAGGTGCATTTTTCAGGCGAGGTTGACTCATTTACAGAACATCTACCCGGCTTGTTTTATGAATGCTGACTATTGCTGTGACTCTGATGAACACAGTTTACTCTTTTTGTGGTGTGCTCTATTTAGACTTAATTTACAATTTAAAAAAACTGTAATGCTTTTTGGATGTGGAGTAATGCTGCAGCAATGATATTATCTATTGTTTAAAAAGAAAACATTTGTGCTTATTTTTTTCAAAGAAAATTAAATGGCCATTTTATGAGTATTCATTCCTAAATTATCTTCTCTTGTTCAAAGTGAGTTGATTATACCTTTGGCACTATAAGGCATGTCCCATTTTCTCAGAACCTAGTCCAGAGAGACAGCCATCAGAACTAATTGCAAGAACAGTGAAGGATAAGGGATGTTAGAGAGAATTGACAGTGTAGCACATCAGCTATGAAAAGAGTCCCATATACAATTTTCTAAATCCTAAAAGTGCAAATCCTTTTGTAAACATTTTAAATTCAATTTGCAAAAAAAAAAAATGCTCCTCTTAAAATAATAGAAAACTGTCACATTGGTCCTTTTTTGTCAAGCATATTCTGAGTGTTTCTGTATAAATCAATGTTTTATACACTACACTTCGTTGTTTAATGTATAAAAACCTTTATAAATATTGTCTTCAGAAAAAGAATAAAAGAACTGATGTGAAAAGAAGCACATGGCTGTCCAAAAGATTTTCTGCGGAATGTGGATTGTTTATGCCGCAGTCCATCTTAGCTTATTTACAAAACACTGAGTGAAGTAATGAGTGATTCACAACAAATCTCATGCCACTTTATGAGAAATGTCCAGAGTATTTTCAGCTACACACACGCACAAGCCAATAAAAAGCAGCTTTCGTCTTGTGGTCACTGAAGATCTCAATCGTCACAGATTTTAGGGAAATCTGGAAACCCTCATGTGTAATTTAGATCATTTGATATCTCCAGTGTGAAAGACACTAATGAGGTTTACATACTCCCCTTGTATCTTAAAACACAAATACTGTTGTTTGTTTCCTACAGTAAAAATTAACCCTGATGCTTATCTGCTGAACTACTATTTACTATTGAAAATCATCCGACTACATTTTTATTTCCCTTTTTTAACAGCATCCTCACTATTCTGGAGAGGAACAGCCAATGTTGTAAAGAAAAGATCTGTCTAACGTGGGGGAAATTAAATGTTCTGGATAACATTATTACTTTGAAATACTCTTAATGTTAGTGATAAGTATATTGACAACATTTAATACAATGACTCAGAGAAATATTCAATTCCCTCTTGTCTAACTTCCTGCAGATGCTAGTTGGGCTGCAGTGCTGATACTCCATGGCATTTAAATAGAGCCAACATGTACACACCTGGATTTGCCTGTGATTTTTCTTTCTTCTATAATTTAGCTTCACCTAACAAATTTCTTAGGCAATCTTCTAAATTGCTAATCTTCATAAATGAATCAAAGCAGAAGTCCTGCTAAGTGATTGACATTTATGACATTTGAGTAATTTTTTATGTTTTTATCTTAATACTTAATACTCACATTTGCTCATAAAAATCTTATTTATATTCATTCCCATTTTGGTCATTTGCATGCTCAATTTTTATTCAACACTAAACAACCTGAGGGGAAGAGGCATGTTTAAAAGTGTTTCAGTTCTGACTCTGGAATATTAAAACGTGGGGGGAAAAGTTAGATGCTCCCAGGCTCCGATTCTGCTAAAATTTCCATTTTTTGTTTGGCTTTCTGTCTCTTCCTCTCTCTACAGATGCATCAAAAACATAATGATATGCCGCTCGAAAATAAAGGGAAAGAAAGAAAAAAGAACTCTTTCAGTTTGAATTAAGATCAGAATCACCAAACCTCTCTCTGGACAGCCTTACACGTAGGTTGCTGTCCTTTTAACCTTGTGCTTGGCACAACTCGAAGCACTGACACTGATGTGTACGAATCCTTGTTTATAAAGCTCCCCACGGGACAGAGTCGACAGGTAGGCTGAGCTGCATGAGGGTGGCTGGCAGACTTTGCAGAGATGACAGCTGACACTGTAACAAGCCCTAAACAGAGTCTCTTATATTATTTAAATATTTAAGTCGCACTCGGCAAGTCCCAATAACACCTCTGGCGTTTATGAAAACTGGTTTCGTACACACCTGTCAAAAACTATACACAGTTAACCCTGAGGTTACACCGAGATTATCCTAGAAAATTCAGATTGAAAAAGAAAGTTATTACGTAGATTTCTCCTGCCTCCAGAGTCAATAAACAAGAGCAATGCAACGTTTTTAGATGACTTTCCATGTTTGTTTTATGTATAGATTTTTTTCCCCTCATGCAAAAAAAAAGTAACCAAAGATATTTTAATTGCAGGTTCTGCAAATAAAACATTTAATAATGAGATGACATCTTTAAGATTTTGCTGCATGCATTTCCTTTAATACTTGCTTTCACTTTTCCTGATAAACCAGGGCTGTATTTCATCTGTATTGCTACATTTCTGTTGGCCTTTGAAAACCAGCTTTTTGCTAAGATTAACCATCTGCCACACACATCACCATACTGCTTTAGGCACGCATGTCGATAAAGGTTAATTTTATTTGCTTTCCTTAATTTAAAGTTGGAAAATATGTAACATTTTGTAAGTAAATCTTTGACAAGATTTAGTTTCATGAATTTCAAGCCTCATACTTTTCCATGCCAGTAACACGGTCTCTCTCTCTCTCTCTCTCTCTTAATCTTGCACACCTCCCCAAAATACACACATTCACACACACATCCCGCAAATTTTCAATGCTTTATATTGAACAAGAATGAGATTGCATCAGTGCTTCCAAAGTGTAAGATATCTTAAATAAAGATAGAATTACAATTACATATAGAGTTTAATATGGCTCTGCAGAATGTGCTGCAGAGAGCAGATGTAAAACAAATTGTCTCTCACCTGTAACTGATGAATAAAAGTAATGAGTGGTGTCACGGCTAATTAAAAGGCTTTGAAGGGGTTTTGATGCTGAAGATAATAGCTATTTTATAATCCAGTATCTCTCGATGGCTTCTTAATTAGTACACCGTGTAGTAATTTGCCTTATTTTATAGAGATCTTAATGTAGGTGTTTTTCAGGTGAAATATTTCCTCTATGACACTTTATTTCGGCAGGAATGTTTTGTTACGCAAATGTCTATATAAACATTTTTAATTCAGACAAAATACTTGGACTGCTTGCCATTAAATTGAGCCTGAACAAAACTGACAATGCTGAACTAACTCTTAACTCTTCCTGACCTTTTTCTTTTTGCTTACTTATAAAATATCAGAAAGTGGTTGAATCTTTGATAGCAGCCACAAGACTGTGTATAACATGAATTAACTCTAAAAATTTATTTTGTAAAGACCACATTTTACTTAATTAAAATCAGCAATGCCAGTCTCTTCCACCAGTTTGGAGATAATAATCCTTCACAGCTCCAAGCCTGCGGTTCATGCTCATGCTGATAATATAATTGTGACTTATGTTTGGAAATTGCATCTAATGACTTGCATTGAAGTAATTAAAATGGCCAAGTCAAAGTCCAATTAAGAATCTGTGTGACAAGACTTGAAAATGGCTCCTGGGGCGTGCTATGGTGGCGTAGGGGATAGCACGACCAACAATTGGAGGCCTTGAGTCCTCGACGGGCCGTCGCGGGTTCGATTCCCGGACCCGGCGATATTTGCTGCATGTCTTCCCCTCTCTCTTTCCCCCTTTCCTGTCAGCCTACTTTCATATAAGGAACACTAGAGCCCACAAAAGACCCCATGGAGGGGAGAAAAAAAAGAAAATGTCTCCTGGACGCGCTCTATCCAATCACGACATGAAACAAAGCATATATGTGTGACTTTCTGCTGCTGTTATTAGTTGTCTTGGCTTTGGTTCACACTTTTATTGCTTTTTCTGTATCTCCCACCTCGCACTTCCACCTCACTGATGTGTTTATTCAGACCTTTTCCAAATGCTTCCCACATGTGGGCTGTGTGCTTCAACTCAGCAATGATGAAGGCTGACATTTGTGATAAACGCAGTGACCATAAACTGTCAAATCATAGCAGAACCTGCCTCCTGGCCGCTCCCGTAGTTACGCTGTGCGCCCTTCCCCTTCCTGTCTCATCTGCGTTACTCCCCTTCAGCCCTGTGCACGACGGCCTTGTTGGACAGATTCGGTCAGAGTTCGCTGTGACAGGAGCCAAAGTGAGTCACAGAGTGGCCTGAGGCATTAGCAGCCAGCGTTAGTCATCATTAAAAATCTCTTCACCTCAATCCCCCGTGACCTCCTTTGAACTGGTCTCGGCCACAGAAATCTTTTTTGGGACATGCAGGGTAAAGAAGATAAACATGTGAAATGATACTGCAGGAAAAGTGGATGGTGCTGGGGTACCAGAATCTATTTTCTACATTCCTTATTCATGGAGTCCCTTTATCCGGCATTGATGAGTTGTCACTCTTCCCCAGTCTTTTGTAGTTAAAAAAAATACCCTGAATTATTCACTCTGCCTCATGCATGATATTGCTACTGTCAGGCCACATCACTTTGAAAAAAAAAAACAGATAAGAGAGAGGTTTTTGAGTCATGTTTGTGAAAACCTGCCAGAGGATAGATACAGATAAGCCTTGATGGCTTGGTGAGAATTTTACTTTGTTATGTGGACGCAGAAGTGGAGGTTGGCTAATATTGTTTTACATATTGCTTCTATATTTTTGGTCTCGAGTTGAAACTTTACTTGCTTCACAAATATGACCAATGCTGGCAGTGTTACATTAAAGAGTTGAGGCAAGCAAAGGCTGGTGAGAAACAGGGACTTATTGGGCAGCAAAATAGTCCAAGTTCAGACAATTTGGATGGAGTTGCTGCAGATTTTCGATTGAAATTTTATTTACACTAGGACTTGGTTATTCTGGCACATGAATGGGCTTTCATCTAAACCACTGGAATTCTGGCTGGGGGAACATCAGTCTTTAGTCTTTTGCCACATCTAACCCAATTTCTTAAAGGATAGCACACTCTGTTGCATCATCCATCAGTCAGCTTTTCAGTTCCTAGAAATGTATCCCCACAGCATGATGCTTCTTTGTGGGGATATTGAGTTGGGGTGATGTGTGGAATTAGTTTTAGAGAGAAAAAATGAGAAATTAAAAAATTCTAGTTTATTTCACAAATAAAACTGTACTTTCTAAAGATGCAAGCAATGTATAGTAACTAATTATACATACATATTGCAGTTTTCAAGGTAACCCTAATGGTAAAAAATTTCTATTTTTGTGATTTTACATAAACAATATAAATATATATATTTATATATACATTTCAAACTGTATTTTAAAGAATTTGCTATCAGTGCAGAAAAATTCTGTTCAGTTTCTTTGGCAACTTTGATTTTGAACTTTAGATTAGCAGATTCAGGCCAGACTTTTATTTTTCAAAATCTGCTAATATTTAGCTTAAAATCCATATTGCAAGATTTAAATCGGATATTATGATTTTTCCAGTGGCCACAACATGCATAATATAGGTTGAGACTAAGTTCTAATTGCCTGAATTTATAAATAAGCAATCAAAAACTCAATTTGGGTGCAAGTGACAGACTCCATTTTATTTCTGTGCTGGGTTTTCTGAAAGGTCTTGATGCCCTGGGTGGTGAGCCATGTTATTTTCCAAACGAACCGTGAAAATTCACTCGGGTGTCAAAAAAAGAAGAAGAAAAACAGAAGACAGCTTTTTTATTTGTCATTCTAAGACCCCCGCTAATACATGCTACATGGCATCTCACAATATGACCCGGTTTTCTGTGTACTCAACAAAAACACAACATAGAGACTCAGTAGATTTCAGCTAATAGATGTGAGACGGGTTCTTTGTGTTTATGCAAAGCAGAGAGCTGAAATAAAGAGCTACTCACCTCCTGCCTGGCGACTGAATAAACAGCTGCGGAGTTGAGTATCGGCTTTGATGCACGTCTCTTCCATGTGTGATATCACAAGAGTCTGTGCTGGCGTGGGTGTGGTGACCACCTGCTGTCTTTAAAGACCTCGAGGAGCTGCACTAGGCAGTCATGAGGGTTCAGAGTGGAGCAAACTGGAAAAATAAGAGACATGAAAGAGGAAAATGAGGCAAGATTTCCCTCATAGTTGCAGTAGCTGAGATTATTTTGCTCACCAATTAAGATTCTTATTATACTTAAAATTCCATCTAATCATTCTGCCATAAGTTCAAGAACATTGTATGCGAACACTATGTATACTTTATTGGTGGGAATGCACTTAATTTAGTATATGATGCTATGCAGACACCTTTATATTTTGAATCCATATTACAATAAACTTTCGATTTTTACATAGAAAAATGATCCCGAACCAAACAAAACAACTGAGATAAAAAAAAACCTAAAAATCTATATAGTACACCTGATCTTTAATCTTCTGTACCAGGAGTGTGAAAATGGTATAGATAAAGCTTTTCCTCTGTCAGTGTATATGCTTATTGACTGAAACCCGTCGATAAGCATACCCTATCAAACTGAACCCTGGGATCTGCATTATTAAAGCACTCAGAGTTCCAACAAGGCCAATTAACCGGGGCTGAAATCTACAGGGCCTTTTAGAAGAAGCCGGTCTCTATCGATGAAGCGTTGTTCGTACATGAACAGAATTTATGTCAGTGGGAAGTAGGAGGGGCTGAAAAGATAGCTGGATGTGTATTTCCTTAAGAAAAGTATCCCTTCATCTTATTTTTTTTAATTCGTAACATTAAATCTACTAACTGTTAACCATAAACACTTTTTACACACTGAAATTTGAAAATTGTTGTGTTAGAGTCATAAAAAGAGCAGCAGAGATCCACAGATTATTTGGGAGAGTAAGAGGAAAGTTATTTACTGGATATGTTCACCTTGTCTCTATGCCCTTTCTTCTGTCAAGCGACTAATGGTTAAATGTAAGTAACGCCACAAAATGTAAAAAAACATATATTTAAAATTGTCCAGTCAACATTTACCTTTTAAACTGAGCATGTATATAAATACATGCTCACCATCCAGTCTTACTGAGCCTGATTCATTTTGCAAAGAATTGCAAACAACCCGGTCTCTTGACGTAAAAATCATCTGTAATAGCAACACAGAACTACCACACTATTTTGGACCATATGAGTTACAAAATATCTGGTAGTTAATACTTAAAAGGCATCACTTAAATAAGACCAATCCATAATTTAAAATACGTTTTTTGTTTGTTTGTATTATTTAATTAGGTTTTCTTTTTTGGTCTGGTTAATCATGTTTTAATTTTGCTCTTTATCGTTTTGAAGCACTTTGTAATTTTTATCTGTGAAAGTTGCTAAATAAATAAAATGTGCATATTTACTTTCTGGGAAAATTTTAAGTATTATAAATGTCCACCATACAACATTAAATAAAAAAAAAAGTTTCAGATATAATAGGTAGGGGATGAGAGAAGCCTGCTAGTACAGATGAGGAGTCTTAGTGAATAATGTCAAGTGTGAATTCATATGTGAAAGTGCTCATAATGGTTACCGCTTTGTATGTTTTTGCTTGCAGGGAGCTATAATTAATAAAACTACATTAACGATGAAGCCACCCACGCAACAGTTTAGCTGCCGGAGACAGGGTGAGGATGAAAGACCCCCTGATGAAGGCATTATTATTGCTCAAACAGAAACAGACAAACCATTAAAAATGCATATTAACGGGGATGAAACAAGAATGATTCACTGGGCACTATAAATCCATTTCTGGCCCTTAAGTCCATTCGAGCTAAACTTTTAATTTTCTCAGCTTTATTTTTCACTCAGCGGTCTCTTCCACACAGATTTGCTCTTGCGTGACATGTGTTTGTAGATCTTCTTAGGGTAGCCACGCTTGAAATCCAATTTTGCCAAAGTTAGAAAAGCACAGGGGAAAGAAAAGAGGTCATAAAAAGTTTACAAACAGTGATGATTCTCTTTCCCCTGAAGGAACTTTGAACTCACTTTTTTAAATCTAGTGGCGAAAAGGGTCATTTTGATTTTTGTTGAGCTCTTAAACTCAGTATAAATTTTGCTTCAAAATAATAGCAGCTTGCCAAAATAACCGTTAATTATCTCGATTTGCACCGTCTCTTAGAGTGTCAGCTTTATTGAGTGCAAAAACATTGACCCAACACCTGGTAATTTAAAGCGCTTTATAATGGCATGCTCTCAGTGAAGGAAGAAGGGCCTTGTTGTTATGTGAAAAAAATTAAATTAGATGAAAGTTGAACATTTGGAGTCACATAATAGTTGTGTTTGTTAAAGCAAACATTTAAGGTCTTAAAGTCATTGAAAATGTAAAACCGCTACATTACTGAATGAAGTAAGCTGCTGTTGTAAAGTAGTTGATTTCCCCAACAACAACAAAAAAATAACTTTTAGGTTCAGATAAATAGGAATTAGTAAATGTTTGATTTTAAAAGTCAAAACTGGAATCTGTTCAGAAGTACCAGTAATTCTTTGGTTGTTTTTTTTTTTTTTTAGTGTCTCAATAAAATAAGTGATCAGATTTACACAAATAAAAAGGAAAAGAAATCTGGGCAACACTTTTCAGCTTGGAATGTAATTTTACCATGAACACAGCTGTTTTGTTCAAGCTTTGCACATCTATATAAAGTCCATTGACCCAATCTTCTTTGCTTAAAGTGTTCCTATTATACAATGTTTACTTACGACCATCTATGGTGTTTTGCGGTGGCCTGATCAACGTTTTCCACTTGTTTTCCTTACATGACTTGTGGCAAACTGCAAACAAGATTTTCACAGAATAGTGAAGAACACAGCTAAAAATCATCAAACTAACCATTTGTACCACATGAGCTGAATATATATACGTACAAACAACTCAACAACTACTCCTGAAATGATACACTCAGCTGAACCCCCCCCCCTGCAAAAACGCTACAAAATCTAAAGCAAAAGCAATTGTTGTGACCTTTTCCTCTTTGTGTTTTTCATTCTGTCTCTTCCTTAGAGTCCAGCAGATTCACCATTATCTCTTATTGTTATCAGTGGCAATTTCATGTTTTTGTTTGGACAGCTTGGACCTTATCTCCCTTTAACCTTTTCACTGGCTGGTGGGAAATAAAACAAAAAAAACCCGGCTTCAGCACTGTAAGGTTGGAAGAAATTTGAAGAGAATAACCTTAATCTCAAATTATCACAGTGGTTGGTGAATAGAATTGTCCTGGTGGGAAGACCTGCATCGATTTTTAGATTCAGAGCGCAACTCAAATGGACAATGCATTATATTGTCTTTGGAAAGGATAGCTGTTGACCTGTAGCTGCTCTTTTTCTTGAGAAAATAAATATATACTTAAATCCTGTCAAGTTCCTGCACCCTGGTTGTGGGTGCACTGCAGGTAGCCGCACTGTGAACCATGATTTCATACATGTGTTGGATTTAGATAGATGGTCCCTGAAAGGACCTTGGTGCTTGGAAAATGTTTCAAGAATTGTCTTCAACAAATGAGATGGACCTTTATAGTAACAACACGGGGGAAACACGGTTATTGAAATACAGTAAAAACAAACAATAAAGGAATCAAACATGCACTTCAGTCTTTCTATTTGCTGTGTATCTGACATCCTTGGGGTTGAGGGTTGGGATAGAAGTGAGGCTAAAATACAATCAGTTTGTATTTGTGTGTCCATCTGAACAGCTTGATTTCTGTAATGGCCTTAACAATTTTTCAATAAATTTTCATGCCATTTTTTTAGTAAAATATATCCAGTGGCCATCTCAGGAGTTTTCTAACAAGCATTGGTGATTCTTCTGTACTTAGTCTGTAATACAGCCAGTGTTGACAAGCATTGTGTAAGCTGTGCTGTGTGGTCTAACATTTACTGCATAGGTAAAAATAAAATAATAGAAATCTGATACACTGATGAAAATAAAATAAACATGAAGTGTTATGTTTGTCAAAAACACATGGAGTGCAATATTTGGTTTATAGCTTCATCTTTCAGCTCTAAAAAGGGACGATTTTTTTTCACCCCCCACTTTGGGAGGCAGCGTCATCCATCATTGTCAGAGTTAATATTTCCCCCCCCTTCTCACCTCCCAATAGTCAGCTTTTGTTTTGCTTTACAGCGTTTATAGTTTGAGACTTGTGTACTCACGGGCTCTCACCTGGCGTTGCTCTCTGCCATCCCCCTGCCAGAACCCATAAAACCAATTTCAACAACACATGCAGCACATTGACATGGCCGTTCTCACCACTTCCCAAACTCTGTAATCACGGTCCCTGAGGCGTATTACATTATTTTGTATCAGAACTCAGAATACTGCTATGATAATCTTTGAAACTGCCGCAGAAGAATGTGTTTCCTGAAGAGAACTGCGGTGAAATGCTTGCGTTGCTACCAGAATTAGCTCAGTTTTGTTGGCTGAGATGTTTAAGAGTATTTTTTCTCAAGTTATCAATTCAAGTGACGATGCTAAAGAAGCTGAACCAGGGTTTGAGAGTACAGAGATAGAAATAACTAAAGGTAAACCAAACATCCCTTTATTGTCCACAGTTTCATACAAACTGTACCTAATTTAAAACTTGTTTTAGAGTACAAACATTTTATAATTTTATGTAAATTTAAGTAGTAAGAGACTAATATTCACCTTACTTAATTATTTCCAACAAAGAGCCACATGGTGCAGTTGTTTCTAGGATTGAAGGCTGTATAAATGTACAGCAATACAATGTTGCCTCAGGTGTTTGCCTAAGAGATATTTTAATCATTTGCTGGGGAAAATAATTGATCAGTCTGTCCTAGGAAAGTTGCATTATTATACAACACCAGCACAGACTGTGAAAAAAAAAAGGTTTTAAGAAAAGTCTAAATTGACATATAAAAAGACTATTGTTAAGAAATCTCTCATCACTCATCCAACAAATGCATGCTGTCTTGCCTTCTCTTTTGTCTCTTCAGTCAGATTTGGTTTTCAGGCTGTCATGTTTATAAGGAAAAAATAACATCATCCTCCAGGAATGATAACCTAATTGCACAGGATTCTGTCTGAACTGTCGCTGTTTTCTTTCAAAGGGATTGAACCATTATGTGTCAAAACATTCATCAATTTAAAGTCTTGTGTTCATGCACTTTTGCCTTTCTCATTTTTTTCTCCAGCGCTTATGACCAATTACACTTTATTCCACTCACTTGCTTTAGCGCGGTTCAGATAAAACACTTTTATTGCTTTGAATGTGTCAGTGCAGAAACAGCAATGTTTTATCTGAAACTCTGTTAATCCTCCGCCCCTCGCTTTTTTCTTCTCTCATCCACTCCAATAAATGCAGGAAGGTCAAGATTCGCTCTTGAATATGATCGGTCTGTTATTCTTTTAGAAAACTCCATATTATGAATCATTTCTCCCACACTTCGTACCTAGTTTTAAACGAGACAAGGCGAGGATATGGCTGCAGAAATATTTTATTGTACAGACAAAGATCACAGCTTATTTCATAGATCTGTGTCTGGCAGTCTTGCAACCGCATCAGAAATCACTGATGAAATATAATATTCAAGTCATGACTCTCTAACAAGCTCTTCATGGCACCATGTGGAAATGAGCAGCACTGGCCTGAAGCAAGAGATCAGAATGCCAAGACCACAATTGGAGACATCACGCCAAATGCTCAGCCTGATTCCCAGAGAAAAGTGCTCTAAAGTGCTGTCTTTATTATCTTCCTGACGCGTGACTCAGCATGACTGCTGTAATGACCTGCCTCAACACTTATAGGTTGTGACTGCTGTTGAATAAATAGGTGTACGTTGTCTAATGTAAGAATCACCGTGTGTGTGTGTGCTATATATGGAAACTATGGCAGCAGCATTAAATCTGGCTTTTGAAGGTATACCATAAGTGTGTGGGAGTGGAATAAAAAGGCTTTATAGATCATAGGAGTGACATTGAGTGGCCGGCTCTTTAGATGCTGATAAAAGGAACAGCTGCTAAGGTGGGGGAAAGAAGGTATGAGGACCTTTAATCTGAACTTAAAACGACATAAAACCAGCTCCTGTTTCACTGCAAATGTCAGGATTTTTAACTGAGCTGTCAGAGACAAGATGTCATGAATGTTTGATGAAGTAAATTTAAAACTTTCCCAGCACAAAAATATAAGAAGTCTGAAGATTGTATTAATTACACTTAACAAATATAATTTCCGTAAATCATAAATTACATAATTCTTTGTATCATGTTTTGTGTTTTAATAGAGCTTGTAATCTTGAAAAGGATGTAATCTGATTAAGTGAAATGAAATGAAAGAAGTCATCTTTGAACAAATTACATTCCTCTGTTTTTATTGCCAGTGCTAGCTTTAGCCTTCCGTGGTCAGTATATGGATCTAAAGGCAAATTGCATCATAGTTTTTGAAGTGAAGATGAATTACTTTATATTCAGACTGGCGTTAAACCTCAGATCAAAAAGCACATACAACAGTTAAAACTAAATAAATGAATAAACAAACCAAAAAACACAAATTAAAAAAACAAAACAAAAAACATAATTGGTTATGACATGGGACTACAGCAGCCAGCACATGAGGATCTCATACACAGAGCAGGTAAAGGAGAACCCAAAGTCCTCTTTCCTGCATGTTTGTCCATGTTTTTCTTCTTCAACACATTCAATTTAATAGTAAAATATGAAAAACCTGCAGAAACAATTGAAGGCTTGGGTTTGGTAACCTTGGTCCTAAAATTAAAAATACAATTGTTGGATAATACTACCAACCTCACACAGATATACTGAGAAAAATAGCATTTTTCCAAAAATGAATCCCACAAATGTTTTGACATAACATTACTAGCCACAGATATTTATTTTCTTCTGGTAGTTTATGGTAATCTCCATTTTTTTCTTTTTAAGAATATTTTTGTTTTATAATATAAATAGTAACAATCAGGGTTTGAAAGCAGTAGTGTACTATTCTTACTTACTTAATTTCTGCACTTAAGGTGATAGTCTTCAGTAGGTGGCTTATGCGCTTGTCATAATTCACATTTTCTCTTTGGAAAGAAGTTGTAAAATAGAAGTGTAAACAGACATAAAACCTAATTCCTGAGGTTTGTCTTGTGATCACCTTTCAGTTTAGCCAGTGTTTTTGTTTCATAAATGAAATTAATATCCACCGCAATTACGTTACTTCCTGCAATGAGGAATTGTGCTGCCATTGTTTATGGGATTTTAAGCTTTTTAAAGCTACAACAATAAAACTTTACTATAGGAAGTTTTTCAAGACTATTTGCTTTGTAAAACAATGTCTCAGCATGTTTTGGCCTATGAGGCTTTGTTAATGATTAGTGCTGAAATAGAAGCCAACTAGGATAAAAATGTAAACACTAGAATGCCAAGCAGAACCACCTCATTGACTTTTAAACTTTTCTCTGAGGCCTAGCCAAATACTGTCATGGTTGCACAAACTGCTGACAATACCAGCGTTATTAACTCGAGCAAAGGAGAATTCTGTTTGTTGCCAAAAGCAATACAGCTATCTTGTTGGTTGCTTTCATTTCCACAAGTTTTTTTTTTCCTTCTTCTGATAAAAAACAGGGAGGAAAGGGGGGAACTCTCAAGGCAAAAATGAGTCATTCCTGTTTTTGTTGTCTAGCCTGTGACTAATTCAGCGTTACAACAAGAGCCCACCCATGAGATACAGAGTATTGACAAGTGTAATGGTCGACGTAGGCATGCCACTTTATAGCCAGCTCACAGATGAGGTAGAAAATTGCCAACGTGTTTTTTTTGTTTTTTTTTTAAGCTGTGTTTTCCATGAGCTGATGGATTTGTTACGGGGCAGGGAAATCATTTGACGACGGACAGAGAGTGTGGCATCAATCAAGCAGCTTTTAAACTCAACGCTAATGTCTGTGCTGTCAGGGGTAGGAACCAGATGTACAACCTGCTCTCTCAAAGAACACTCCAGACAATATTCTGTGTTTATGTGAGCTATTTTTGCCTCTTTATGCTTATTATTAGTTTCCAATGGATGAGGCAGTTAAAGGTGAGGGAGATTGCAATACAAAGCGTGCAAAAATCACAATTAAAAGTTTCTTTTGTCGATTTCAAACTTTCATTACTTCACAAGAGTCATTAGCAGACATTTAACAAATTCCTTGCCGTACTGTACAATAATAGATGGATTTAGATGGCAGATTTTAAACTTGTAGGTCTTATTTCACCCAAAGCTTTCTTATCACAGTAATTGACGTCACCCGTGGAGTAAATGGGAAGAAAATGGAAAGATGAATTACTCTAATGGAAGGAAATGAAGTGTGGAAAGAGACATTCCTCCAAGAATTTTCTAGGATGCAGAGCATTGGTAAATTAAAACACAGCAAGGATTTGGTTATGGCGCGTGACAGATCCCACCATCATTACAGAGGCGGCATTTGTACATGGCACATTTAGTTTGTGCAACCTAGGGAAGAAAAGGAAAAGTAAAATATAAAAATAAGAAAGTCAATGAGGAAAACCAAATAAGAAATGCTGAGGCTTTTTGAAGATAAACTGTTCACAATTTATCACCGAATAAGATATAGTCAACCAATTATCATTATGGAGTATTTTCTTTGTTTTGTTTCGTTTTTTTCTTTTAGATTGTCCAGTTTACCTCCCGCAGCTAAAGTGCCTCAGTACATATTTCATGCAAATCATAGAGCCAAGCGAGTCTGTTTTTGTTCTGCTGCAGTTTAAAGGTCAGACCTTATAAGCACCATTAAGGCTGTTTTGCTAAAGTCAGTCTGAAGGAGAGCGCCCAGTGAACCGAAACATCGACAGGCCGAAATAAATGAAAAGGAAAAGTTCTGGTTCCGCTCAATGAAGTCAAAGGGCGGCTGGAGGATGGGAGAGTGTCTCGTCCTCAACATGTTGTTCCTTGTGACTCAGAAACCAAGAGGCCAGTGAAAGGACTATGTGATCCTTAGAAATCTTTCGATTTTTTTTCTTCCTTTTTTTGTTAGGAAGATAAATGTGTGGCCTTTTTTCATTTTTGAAAGGCTCTTTTTTAAATCTTTCTTCTAGGTACATCCTTTATAAATAAAATGAAATGATCAATAATTAATGCAGGGAAAAAATGTTTTTTTTTTGCATTTTTCAGTTCATCTTTCTCTTAGTTATTTGAAGTCTGCCAGTACCAGGCACTGAAAATTAGCCTCACACCATGACGGTTCTACCTTCAGACTTGACTGTAAAAGATTTTTTGGATTATTGTGCAGTGTTACAACCTCAAACAGCTACATTTTGTTATTTGATGAAACAATATCCTCAGTTTTTTATTCACATGCCAAACTGTTCTGCACCAGAAACTGAATGATCTCCAACACGTTCTTTCTCCTGCAGTGGAGTCTTTTGTGGTGAGATTTTAATGCGGCAATAGTGATTAAGTGCATTACAAATGTTACCTACAAATTCCATGTTTCTCTTCAACTCTCACTGTTGTCTTTAACTTTAGACGGATCTTAATTTTTTGACTCCTCTGTCTGAAATCTTGTAAGGAACATCTATTCTTGGCTTGCGTAAGCTAAATGGGGCTTCTGATGTAAAAATGATCATTTATGGCCTTAATTTTGAACTTAACCATCTAATATTAATTAATATAAATAGTGAGTTTGATTGATTTCTAAATATTGACAGATTTTAAAATACAGAATTTTTTTATTCTGTAATTTATGGGTTTATTTGCTTTTTTTTTTGTATTAGTAGATTACTTAAGAAGATATGGTAGGGATTCCATGTCAGTAGCTTTGTTTGAGATATATTTATGTGTACAGAATTTTAACATGTTCAGTACTATTTTCCGTCTTAGGATTTCAGTGTCTTTATCAGTCTTTACAATTTTATAGATGCATACTCCGTAAGATGCACCAGCTGCATGAGAAACTGAGAAAATCGCTGTTATATGGAGTTTGCCCTTAAAGTGTTTGAATAAAACTTTGAGCGCAGACCTCCATTGAGAAGCCTATGAGGGATCCTGCAGGGTAATCTGAGGGACTTGTATCTGAGCCCAGCGGAAGCTCCTTATTGATTTGCTTTTCTAGTGGCCCTCTGTTATATTAAGGAAATAAAACCCCTGGATGTTAGGAGATTGATGTCAATCAGCAGCTTGCCTCAAGTGTGGCTTGTCCCATCTTATTAGCGCTCTTTACATGCACTGAGTGTTCACTGATGACTCCGTAGATAGGCAACCTGAGACAAGAGGCTTTCTCTTGCCTTCTTGAAGATCATTCCCCTGTGATTGCTCAATCTGTCATCGCAGTCAGCGTGGACTGAGCGATTGTTATAGATTCACATCATATTAGTGCAGAGCACGAGCTTGTAGCTTTGTTATAAGTGTCACTTGCAGACATCAGAGCTAAACAGCTTTTATTAAGACGGAATCTATGGACAATATATCTGCAAATACACTTTGGGATCATTTTCGTGTGCTTAAAAGACTAATTATGTCTTTCTGGAAATTCAAATGAAGAACAAAAAATAGCAACCACGATGATACACTTTTGAACTGAGTCTGAATTGAACAAAGTCTGAACCTCTGCCTACATGTTTTTTTCAAGAATTTCTGGATGTCTTTCCTGATTTAAAAAGCAAAAATACATTTAAACCATTTTTTTTTTTTTTTTTACCAAAATCACATTCTAGTCAAGAATTGTTTTGTTCCTTTTATTAAACCAAGTCACTAAAGAGTCGGTAGTTATTTAATACTAATCTGATACCTCATAACAGTAGCTAAAATTGGTACTGGATATGCTGAAAGGGGCCGAGGGTGGAAGTATTATCATGTCATATTATTCCCTCGTCAAAAACATACCTTGAGTGTGTTGCTTTGATTTGTTCATGCATGTTTGAGAAATGTAACATGCAAAATAAGCCTTTGAAATCTGTAAACATAAAAATAGATGGTGGCTGGTGATACACAGTTCTTGTTTAATGTCGATCCAATGTGCAATAAAAAATACGTAAAACCTTTCTTGGTCCATTTAAAGCACTTTTGAATGAAGCCACTCTCCAGACCCTCCTCCCACCAGTTCCAGTTCAACTCTGGAAAACCTGGTATTTGAACATCTTGGAGATAATTCATAGACAAGCTGGGACATTTTAAACAAATATTAATTTGTTTGCGAAGTCATTCTTTTTTTCCAATTATAAATTTTCCTGCCTTGTAAAAACACAGACAGTGGCTTACTTCAGTGCATTACATTGTTTTCCAAATGGAGTGGGAGGACACAAGTTCCTTCCTGGGGCCTGTAAAAACTTTACTTTTCTAAGAAACGCTTCATTGCTTTGTTGCACTGACTTCTCCGACAAGGCGAATATAACCACTCCAGCGGGACAGCTAATGGTTTTTTATTGTATTTGTGCCACTGCTTCAGAATAAAATAACTGTGATCTCATTCTATCATAGTAATTACCACCTTTAATTTATGAATAAGCTCTAATTAACCAGCTCCAGCATCATGCGATTTGATACTGGCACGCGCAGAACCCCCTCGAGTGTGCAGCATGGCTGCTGCTTTTAGCCGCCAGGCCTGTGGCACTGAATCAGGCCTGAACAAGGAGCGGAGCAACAACAGCTTTCACAAGAGTTACCATCTGTCATCCAGTTTTGATTTATTATGAATCTTGTCACAAGTCTGGCCACAAAATGATTTGATGCAACTTCCTAGTGTGTCAAGGGTTATGATAGCATGACATCCATTTTGTGGACCTGACACAGCATATCAGGATCACTTAGCTGTGGAAGTATGCTGGCTGTGCCATCTTATCGCAGTGCGTCTGTAGCTGATGTGAAACCTTCAAGCACAATAACTGTAAAAGTGTTGCCACTAAGAAGGAGTTTGCTGAACGCAGAAATAATTTTAAAGTACTTTATTTGTAGGATTTAGCAAGAGATGATTTTATGGACAGTCTAAGTGGAACCATTTTGTCATTCTGGCAAATGGATGCTAAAAACTTACATGTATGTTTTTATAAACAGTATGTTTTTTCTTTTACATATTTGTTAAAACTATCACTATGTCATGATATCATAACATGATACAGATAATTTGGTGGTCCTAATGCCATCTTCAGAAATACACGATTCCCAGGCACAAACAACCAATAAGATAACAGATGCCTTAGCGTTCCTCATCTGAACGCAAAGGAAAGGACGTTCGCACTGCTCACACCTTTGCTCTCTGCCAGGTTGCAGCTATATAGGACTCAGTTCACCTGCAACAGATTTCATTTTGACAAGAAATAATTCATTAATCTGATTACATGATCTTGCTACGTCACCAGGAATCATAGAGTGAATAAGCAGCCAAACAGAAAAATCCTGTGCAAAATAATTAGGTTCAGGTTTGATAACATTATGAGGTAATGTTATCTTATGTTTATCAAAAAGGGGGGGGGGACAATGTAGAGGACTTTAAAACTAAAAAAGTGTTTAATGCTGTTCGTGAATTGAAATTGAAAGAGATCAAATCCGAGAGAAGTGGAACAGCCACATTATTCCACTTCTACTGAAGTGGAGCAAAGCCCAAAGCTGCATCTTGAAAAGTACATCTTTACAGCCGAAAAGATGGAATGATTCATATCACTAGATTCATAACTATGAGACAAAAAACGATTTTGTTTTTTTCAGGAAAGCTAAGAATCCCCAGTTTTTACAGTTTGTCATGCAACACATGTTTTGGTGAATCTGTAATCAGTGCAGAATAATTAAGTTCAGGTTTGATCACTCCTCATATTGTGTTTTCTTATCCTTGTCAAATTTCTAATTGTTAAAAAAAAATGTTGAGGACATTTTTCATAAATCTCAAGCAATGTTTTAAATAATCTCCATTAAGTGTGGAATTTGTCACTTTAGAATTTGGTCAGTGTAAGTATTTTAGATTGCAACTACAGATAATCAAATTCATTTCAAACATAAAATTTAAAATGACCATTTACTTTAGTACAATATTTGCCATAAAATATTTCCCACGTCCTCGTCGCTCAATCGATGAGGCACATTATTTAGAATGACTCGGGAAGAAGAGATCCTGAAGCTCTGGCTCAATACAAAGAACCAAGAATCCAATCTTTAGCCACTGGCCATCACACTGAATAGTTCAGCTGAACAGAACAACTCCAAAACCACGTCCTATCTAAAAAATAAAAGTCTTAAGACACAGTCTTAAATCACTGACCTTCATATTCGTAATACTAGGACAGGCTTAGCTCACCAGATGAAGTCATATACTGTACTTCTAACAACTTTTTAGCATCTTGGGAGATCAATTTCACTTGCATGAGAAATATCGAGGTGTTTTCTTATCACGCTCCCAGGACTCATAGGAAGTAAAAGCTGTCAAACACACAACACTAATGACACTTTCAAATTAAAAATGTTTTATGCTGTGCCTCATAAAAACCTCACCCATAAACACCCAATTAAGCTTTAGAGATCTGAACAATAGGGTAGCTCCACTTCTCCTTTCTGTAATCACTACAGCGAGGTCTCCTGCCTTCACCCATTGATCCTGTATAGATCTGTGTATGAGAAACTCTAGTCCAGCCCAGTCCTCTACCATTCTCTCTCTCTCGGTGTACGCTCGATATTCTTACTGAAGGACAGCAACTGCATGGTCAAAATCTGTACCACACATAGAAGCAGAGATGGAGACAAAAAAATAAATGAGCAAAGAAAGCATAAAGGAGGCATTAGTTAAGAGTCTGATTTGAAGCAGCTATAACATCCATCTTGGCTAAAGATTATTCCCCAGCTTTATCGTACAGTAGTGTGTACTTGAGATTCCTCTGTAGTTTGCTTTTATGAAGAGGGGAAGGAAGGGGTGCAGTGGTGCACCCTTCAATCATTTATGAAGACCTCTCTTTACTCTCCTTATTCTGTCTGGGAGTGGGACATGTCAAATACGCTTAGTTTGCCTTTATAGTGCTGTTTAGCTGCTCTTGTTGTGACAGAATAAGGCTACGAGGAATGTTTTTTTCTGCTCCATCCTGAAACATCAGAAACGTCTTTGAATCGCTTCTGCTGCCAAGAAAGATAAATGCTCCGCTGTTGTGTCTGTCAGTGCAAAATGTAAAAGCATGTGTCAGTTCCGTCAGCTTGGGACAGGCTTTGTAACAAAATTGTTTACCCGAGCCTTTTGAATAGCTTGATCAATCTTTTATTAGATGTGTTAAAATGACTCTGCATCAGCAGAACGTTGCTGGGGCGTTCAATTACTTTCAAAGTTTTATGAGCAAAAACAGATTTTCTACAAGGCTCAGGTAATTTTGACATTTATTTAAATACCATTATATATTTAAAACTTCAATGTGCTCAGTTTTAGGAATCATTCCAGATTCAATTATATACACATCTAATTGGAGACGTATGTGTTCAGTGTTAAGAATGTTAAATATATTCTAAAAAGCCGACTGGCTGCCAGTGGAGAGTCGAGGGTTTCTCAAACATGCATGGAAGAAGCAAAGCAACACTCCAGGTATGTTTTCATAAGTGGATAACTTTATAACGTTTTAAGAATCTTAAAAAAGCAGATTTTTACATTACATCCCCACCCTTTGAATATGGGCAAACCAGATCAGTGTAACTAAAACTTCCTTACCATTCTGTCTCGACAAAAGCTTTTCCTGTGATGGTTGATCACTCCATGTAAGCCCGACTTTACTTTCAGTTTGGTCTGTCTCAGTCTTTTTTTTAAATAATTCATTGATGTTAGTCATGCTTCCTAAAAATGTATAAATAATGAGGGTTATAAATGCTGAATAAAGATTTTATCCATGTCTAACTCAACAATACTTTAGCTTGTTTCTAAGTGAAAGTTATATTTAGCTTCAAAGTTAAAATGGAATTTGTGACTCAAGGGAAGTTTTTCTCAAACACACGTTTGAGGTTCGTTTGATGAATTGCTCATCACAGTTTCTTTTTACTGAAGTTAGCTTAAAATTATGCATCATTCAAAAGTCCAAGTTGTTGTATACCACTTTAGAAATCTTTTGGTGTTTATATCCAACTAAAGCCCTGTCAATGGTCCTCTTTGTGTGTTGTCACTAAAATCTATATACAGTCTCTTGTATTATAATTGTGAAGGGAAGGGAAATGTTTTGTTGTTGTTGTTGTTGTTGTTGTTTTTAAACAGCAACTGATAAGTGTGGCATGCATTTGCAATCAGTCCTATTTTTATTTTATCGCAAATCAAATTTATCAAGGCCAGTTGGTCAAACAAGATCAAAGTGTTTCTAATATCTACGTCAGAAATCCAACATGACACATTGTCTTGAACACATCATCCCCACGGGAAAATTTGGTGCTGGCAGCATCTTGCTGTGGGAGAATATTTGGCTATACAGAGTTGACACATATTTCTTAATTTTAGAAAATAACCTTTTTTAAATTTAGTGTTTGCATCACTTTTCTTGCAATGTACAAATACAGTATGTGCTAGTTTGTGTTGGTAAATAAGATCAGAGTAAATATATTAAAGTATATCAATTCAAAATACGTTAAGGTTTGTGGCTTCAACCTGACAAAATGTAAAAAAAAGTTCAAGGAGATACATATTTTTTAAGGTGCTGTAGGGAGGTCTCACTAATTTGCAGCCCCTGTCAACAGTCTTTCATCTAAAAAAATAAAAAATAAAAATCTGTTGGCAGTTTTTCTGCCTCATTAAGAAGAACAGTCACCCCATATGGAAGCTAATTAAGGTGTCAAAGCTGACGGCATTATTTCACATTGACACATTAACAAACACAAGGAAGAATCATTTGAACTTTTTCTCAATTTTGACTACATTTTTCCATCATTGTTAGCAGTTATGTATCATGTGTACCTTGTAAGCAATGTTTGAAATGCCTATTATTGTTTTATATAAACAGTATTTTTTATGGTCTCAGAAAAGTCTGAAAGATGTATGTAAATATGGAAAAGTAAAGCAGACACTCATTGTTACCTGTCTTGCTTCTCGTATTATTTTATGTCAACCAAACCAGAAAAAAGAATCTCCAATGTCAAGGTAACATGAACAATATCCTAAGCATGTGAAAGTAGACTCTGCTGGCAAACGTTTAATCATTTCAGAATAGCTCTTACATCAGAGCCTTTCTAGTATTCCCTCTTTGCTGAAAAACTGTCTGGATTATTTGACTTGCAGCAGTGAGAACAATTTATTTGTTAGATTTCTTCTAAGAGCCGAAGCGAGAAAACTGCAGCCGAAAATGGGGAATATACTTGTCCTTTTGGACACAGTGCAATTACTTAACTGCAGAATCACATAGCATGAGGTGATTGATCATTGTGTCCTAGTGTGAGTGGTAAAAGCTTTACTGAAGTTTGAAATGAAGAAATATGATACTGTGGAATGATTTGTATTCATGTGGTTTTATTTTAAAGGCAAGGTTCGCTCTCTGTTCCTGGAAGGAAATTGGAGGAATTAATGATTTTTGCTATGAATTTTGTTTTACTGCGGCTTGATGCTAATAAGGTGGTACTGCAGAGATAGGGTTAGCTAACACGTGGTATATCGAGTTTTTTTTTCTCAGTTTCATCATTCATTTTCTGTTACTAAAGTCTGCAGATTTATTTTGCATACTGCTGAACATATACTTCATTGTGCGGTGACATTTTATAATGTTGAAAGAGAAAGTATTTTTTTCTTATCTCTTTCTTATTCATTAAAGTACAGAGGCTGAATATATACAGTATGCTTTTTATATTCCAAAGTTAATCTATTCATTGCTTTTTGTCTTCTTTATCTACCTTTTTTTTATTTGTTCACCTTTATGTTGTGGTGGTGAGTACATCTTTCCACCTAATAAGAAAACAGAGAATTTCTTTTGGCTATTTTTTTTTATCCTGGTGCCAGCAACTCTTTAATTTGGTTTTATTAAACTTGCTATCTATAAGCCTGTAGTCACTGCTTTCAGAATTGTCTGGGTACAGAAACCCTGAAAAAAACCCAAAAAAACAAACACATTTTTATTACTTTCTCACAGGCGCTAAATGCTGTGGGCAGCTCTCCAACTCAAGGACTATCATAACAAATTTTATCTCATACTTTTTAAAAAAAAATCTTTTCATAAACTTTTACTTTTCTTTAGCTGGAATTCCATTCTTCAGTGTTTATTCTTAGTTTAAATAGATTACTCACTCTCCACTCTTGCAACAGTGATAAAGAACAAGAACATGGTTTATGGGATGCTTTATTCAGCAACCCTCCTCTTACGTTACCTACCTTCCCATCGATAGTGTTGCATATCACATACACAACTGCTTTAATTAAACGTCTCACTCTGTTCAAACTAAAATTCTTAGAATATTTAGAGAAAAAAATCATCCACACAAAGTGATTCAATATTCCAGCTATGTCATCCAAAAGCTTATTTTTGCCTTCTTGCAGTTCGAGTTAATAGAAATCATTAGAATCTATTGTAGCTGCCATTATGGTTGCTGTTGATGTCAGCGGTCTTCGCATATTGCAAACATTTTACTGCCAGTTTACTGAACACATACAGTACATACTGTCATAATCATGCAATACTTTTTTTTTTTTGCTTTTATGTGAACCAAATGTTAAGTAAAGAGATTTATATATTAAAAAGAATTAGATGATTTTGTGTATTTTTATCACAAAGTTTCAGTTTAAACACTATGATGCCATGAAGTGGTTAGTTAAGGCTATAATATTGTCAGACTCTCATACCCTCCTGTTCCTATAGTCAACAAATGTATATCCTCACATCATGTTTTCCTGTTATCTTTCATTTTACCTCGTATGAAGGTTTTAGCTGCAATGCATCATATTTAACAATTTTAACAGATGCCGTGGGGTTTAACCATTAGGTCAAAGTTGCTCTGATTTTTCAATGGAATTGTTTTGTTTCTTACAGAACATACATTTTAAGGCCTCATTTGCTTCTTATGTCCTACCTCTTGACAGTTTCCATTGTAACAAGGTAATTACTCAGAGACGTATTGAATTATTGGCAGTAACAAAATGAGAGATAGAATTACACAAGAGGAAAGCCTCACACTTTGTTACGCACAATTTTGGTAGCCTACAGGCTTCCAGGATTTTATAGTTCATTAGACTATGACATGTTTGCCTAATCAAGTTTTTTATTTTACCCTCAGGTCCAAAAGAAATGAACAGCATCAGTAAGAAGGCGTTGGATGGAGACAGGGACCTCTTCACTTATTTACCCACACAAGACACCGAAAGTGAAGTTCACTCAGTCACCACTGTCTCACCGATGAACATGCCCAACCACCGGCCTATCCTCAAGGGTCTGCTGCTTCATGAACACCTACTCACAAGAGACTTCCAGGGAGACCAGCATTTTTTCAAGAAGGATGGCTCTGTGGTTGGAGACCCCACCATGCCCGGTTTTATCTCGGCTCCAAATGCGGGCGACACTGTCACTCAAATCGTGGCCCACAAGGATGCCCCAGCCTTCTCAGACATTGCCACTACTGCCACGGAGCCTGCCACCTCTCCACTTACCACATACTCTCCGACAACACCTGGACCGCCCGTGTCTCTCCCTCTGAAGAAATCACCCAAGGAGAAGATGAAGGATTCCGGCGATTTAGAGCCAACAACAGATTCCCTCACTACTCAAGTGACACCATACAGCAGAGGGCCAGGCATTCCAGTGGCTATCTTACCCTCAAAGGAAAGATATTTTCCCATTGAGGCCACACCTGGACCCTTTTCAACAATTATGAAGAAAGACCAGGCCAGAGAGAAATTGAACCCCGATCACCTGATCTCTAAGCTTCCTTCGTCATTTCAAGAAGAAGATCCCAGCTCAGCATCTACGACCATCATCACAACTATCATCACCACAATGCAAACATCAGGTCAGTGTGTAGATGCTGTATTTTGACCTTCAAATGTCTTCCACAAAAAAAGGGTTTTGTGTTATAACTGGAATTAACATATAGTCTTCTACTTTTTTATTAAATAAATATTCAGAGTTGGGTGCATCATCCTGCAAGGCTTAACCCATTTCTCCCAGCAGGGAAGAAATTAAGCACCAGGTCATCAGCATCACGTCTGTTCATTTTTTCATTCTGCACACACAGCTTGCTATTCATCCCTCCACACGGGATAACGGAGTTGCTCATGTGTCAAAAACAATCTGATTTTTTTGCCTGATGTGTCCTGCCTGTCCTTTCCTCTGGTCACAGAGGGCTGAGGGCCCAGATAAGTGATATCAAAAAGGATATCTGCCGAGTTAGTTGGAGGGTTATGGGGTTCATGGAGAGACACAGGTGGGCTGTCAGAAAGCTTGGCGATGAGGGAAAAAAAGGAAATCACTTTTATTTTTGCTCTCTCCAACAGAGCCATGCAGCATGAATTTTACTGAGTCCGAGGGCAACATTGAAATCCAGCAGCACGTTGACCGTGGGGTGGAATGCACCTACTTGATTACTGTCTACCTAGGATATGGCATTGAGGTTCAGGTAAGTGCTGGACACTTTATTGTTCATCTCTCTAAAACTTCCCTAGTTTTCTATAGTAGGTTCCAGAAATGACATCAAAGTCTGTGACTCAAATGTTTGACTTTACTTCAAGTTGCTCTTCAGGAGCAAAAAAGAAAAAATACCTCAGATTTGACAGAATCATGAACAATCTTTGTCATTTGTAATAAGGCTGTGACATGAACCAGTGTGAAATGCACATATTCTGTTTGATTTGTTACCCTGCAATATTTTTACGTTGGCTGTAGCTTCTTAATGATGACCAAATTGATGCCTCTCACCAAGAGATCAGCAATTTCAAATTAAAATAAACCCAACTTTTCCTCAACTCTCATCTTATTTTTTTCACTATTTTGCTATTGCCACTATCAAATACATGTTTGGCTTTTCAGGATAAAACCACTCAGCTCTTAATAGATTGCACCATACTCCACAGTTTATAATGTATAGCATAAATTGCAACAAATGTACATTTATGGAAATGACAATAAATGTAAATTAGGATTTGTAACATGGTTTCCAGCACAGACAGTTGATATTCTACATTTACTGGAATATCATTTTGGAAAAAAATGTACGTCTAGGAGTTGTTTTATTAGACCTTACTTTTGTTTTTATTTAACTTTACGAATATTAGTACTCTTGCTTGAGTGACCTTCCTGATTACTCTACCCAGAGAGTAACTTCACTAAATGAAAAACAAACATGTTTAAGCCAAAAATGCATGAGAAACATATCTACATGTTGAATTGAGACTTCTTGTTTTGTCATGAATTTGTTGGTTGTTATTATGTTCTATGTTTGTAATTATTTTAGTTTGCACATAACTATGTACAGTATTTTTGTGTTTTGGATGCCTGCTTTTTAGTAAAAATATGTTAAAGTAGTTATACTCTTACTTGAGGACAATCTTTGAATACTCTGCCCACTTCCAATGCTAGTTTCCAATGATTCTTGAATAATCTCTAACTTAGAATAAGAAGGAAAAAGAAACATTGAGCAAGACAAACACAAAAATTAAAAGCTGTCAACAATGTCATTACCAATAAATCTATGGCTTAGAAAAATAACATTTTCTATTGAATTCAGAAAAGTCTCAGTTTTATTTCTCATGGGACATATAACAATTTCCCAAAATACTTCATAGTATTTATAACAGTTTCTATCCATCTACCCATTGTCTATAATTGCTTATCCTTGTAAGGTTGGTGCTTACCTCCAGCGGTCATTGGGTACACTTCAGGCAGCTTTATTGCAGTTCTTTATTTTAAATTAAGTGTTATAAAAGTTGTCATATGTCCACGTGTTAAATGGGGCATAAATATATAAAAGAGCCCATAACGGGAATTCATAACCTACAGCACTGTAGTGTTATAGGCATACATTCATTAAGCAAATGTTTATTTCAAACATTAGATATTTCAATTACATACTAGACTTACACTTGGGGAAAAAATACTTGGGAACATCTCTGGTAGGTTCAAATACACATCATTAAAGTCGGATTAACTGGCTTTTTGGAAGAAAATAAAAATAAACAGTAAGCAAGACCCCAAAGTCCAATCAAAGCTTTTGTTTTCTGTTCTGTCAGCCTAGAATGAGTTATCTTAAGTCTTTTCCCCTCAATTCTTTGAGTAATCTTCTGTTTGTTGCAGGACAAGGTGAGGAGGGGATTGTGGGAACTTTAAGTGGATCAAAACATGTTGTCTGTTACTACAAATTCAACTTATTATAACCTGACAGACATGCTAGAAAACAATAAACAATATAATTTAAATATGTAGGCTAGCCAACCAAAACAAAAACCATCAAAGATATCAGAAGGTTTATTAAAGCTGAGGGAGCAGTGCATGGTGAAACGTTAGCTGATTTAAACTGTGGTCCTTATGGACCCACCTGCTAAACTGACATCTTTTAGCACCACAATGTTTTATTCAAGGAGTGAACAGACCTGACTTACTCTGGTTTAGTTTCAGCCAAGGGAAGACTAGCTGGCGTTTTGTCGCTTGTTGGAGACATGCAGACGGTGAATTCGCTGCAGTGAGTGGGTGGATGGGGGCAAAAGAGACGGGCTTCATCTGAGGTTGAATGTTTGTTCAGTAAGTCTCTTCACAAAAGGTTATAAAAATTAACTGTCAGTGTGAGCATGTTCCTCGGCATTTGCAATTCCTCAAACGCTTCATTTACCACCGGAGACTTTAAAATGCACAAGCTTTGTCTTGTGCCTCTGGAGGGCTAAGATAAGTCTTGACGGAGTATATGTTTGAGAATGTGCTTTTCTCCAAAAGCTTTCTCTGGATAACTTAAGTAAATTTTGAACTACTTATGAGTAGACACATGCTTACCAGCGCACACACTCACTGAGCCACATGTGTTTAATGTATCAGCCTTTGGCTTTCACTGCTTGTGGTGTCTCGGGTACATTTCTTTTGTAAGTTTATGAAAAAGTTCAGCCAGGCTGCATGAAAACCCAAAAGGAAGTCATTCTTTTCAAGCACTATGCAAACAGATGGGGGCTACTGTGTACCTCCTTCTGACAGTCAAAGGAGAAAGTTTTTGTATCTTGCAAGTTATAAAATATACAAAAGTTACAAGAGGAAATCACATATTCAACAAAATGAAATGTGCTATACATTGTCACTTGTACTTTGGGAGATTTAGAACCATCGTTGGTTCACTTTGTTATGCTATACAAATGACCAATGATCCCAAATACTCTTCTTGTGGTTGTGATTTATTTACTTTCTTCCTTTATGAACTAGAATGCTTCTTCTAGAGACAAATGCTTTAACTATCACAGATACAGTACAAACCAAAAGTTTGGACCCACCTTTCTAATTCAATGGGTTTTCTTTATTTTCATGACTATTTATAAGGCAAGAAATCCCACTTAACCTGACAGGGCACACCTATGAAGTGAAAACCATTTCGGGTGACTACCTCTTGAAGCTCATCAAGAAAATGCAGAGTGTGTGCAAAGCAGTAATCACAGCAAAAGGTTGCTACTTTGAAGAAACTAGAATATAAGGGGTATTTTCAGTTGTTTTACACTTTTTTGTTTAGTGCATATTTCCACATGTGTTATTCATAGTTTTGATGCCTTCAGTGTGAATCTACAATGTCAATAGTCATGAAAATAAAGGAAACTCATTGAATAAAAAGGTGTGTCCAAACTTTTGGTCTGTATTGTATTTCCTTTGATAAGATTAGACATACTTACTACATGCATAGTTTTATTCTCTGTTTAGATCATTGTTTCTCAATAATTTTCTGTCATGAGTTTTCTCACATACAAATCACTGGCACCAGGATTCTGTGACTTGATTATCAAAACAGATTAATAAAATTTAGACTTTAAGTTGTTGCAGCTCATTTTAATGTTTTAAGTCTCAAAACAAATTCCAAGTTCAGTTTGTTAACTCAATTATTGACATTTAATCAATACTGCTCAGTCTGTGTGGCTCTTAAAAGAGAAAATGTGCAAATGATTTACTGGGATCTGCAATTTTAGACTTAACACAGCTAAACTTTTTAAAACTGTAAATATTGATGTAAAGTTTGTCCACTCCTTCAGTTTATTCTTTTTCTAAAAGGATCGCTTTGTGGAAAATTGTTTGAAAAATGTGCAACAATGTTGCTTAGATTTCAGCTTGTCAGAACAGTAAATATGTTTCATCTTTGTGGAGGGAGAGCACAAACAACAATTTTCAAGTCCCACAAACTCTTTAAAGATTTTGAAGGTCTGGACTTTGACTAGGCCATTTGAACACACAAATATGCTTTGATCTAAAACATTTTATAGTAGCGCTTGCCTGTATGTTGAGGATAGTGGTCCTGCTGAAAGCTGAATATTTGCTCATGTCTTTAGCTGCCTCTAATCAAGTTTTGTCCTTTATTCAGCTCCAACCATCTTCCTATCAACTCACCCCATCCTCTTTTAAAAAGAAAGGTGTAACCCCACATTCATAATGCTGGTAGCAGCCTCAGGGTTGATGTGTTTAGGATGTCGTACAGTTTGCTTTTGGCCACATATCTCGTTTTGTTGAAGTTCAATAACTACATTTTTTGTTTTGCTTTGTTTGACCAGAGCAGCTTTTTCCACATGGTTGTGGCAAATGTCAAACGCAACTTGTTACGGCTTTCTTTCAAAGAGCTGCAGACATCTAGCATACCTTATAACTCTTTAGCTGAAAGTATTTCGGAAAAAATGTGACACCTGCCTCCCCTAGGATGGAGGCACAAAATGTTTAGGTAGGGGCAACAAGAATATTCAGATTTTGTCTTAACAGACATGAAAGTATCTGTGTGCTACTTTACAAAAATGTTATCTGTGTAGAATAATATTTGCCTAAGTTTTAATTTCTTTGGCACTGTACTTGTAGGGAGTGATGGAAACCATGCTTGAAACTTTGGACAGATAGACAGACGTTAAAAAAAATATTAACAGGAGCTACAAAATGGGAAAATTGCATGCTGTTCTGATCAAAATGTCTAAAAAGTTAGTTTTTCTGCAAATAAATCAAAATTGTATGAATGATGCCACTGCATGTATGAATGAAAATAGGAAAGAAAAATGTTAGTGGTAATGTAAATTCTAGTAAGACTGGCTGGCCATTTTCCCAAACACAAAACAAGCAGGTGTTATTTTTCTGTAGTAAAACCACAAAAAAAGTGAAGGTACCCTATCTTAAAGTTCTGAAAAAAAGAAAAAAATATTAAATAATAATTATTATTTTATAAATAATAATTATTATTAAAAAATAATAATTAATTTTTATAATTATATAAAAATTATATATATATATATATATATATATATATATATATATATATATATATATATATATGATTCCAAGTAAAATCAAGTCAAAGTTACCATCCTTGCAATGATTCCAAAGTTCAATCAATTTCCTTGGTCTTGGTCTTATAATTTGCAGTGTCAATCACAGGCTGACATTTCACTGACAGCTCTGAGGTGATGAGCTGTAGGAGAGACATTATGGTTGAAGTGCATGTTCATAGTTTGGCAGCCAGCCTTCGTTATGGAAGGAGGTTTTCATTATAGCTGACAGTCCAGCAGTTTGCAAGGGCAGAGCATGGTAATTAAATTAACGGATTAATGTGGAGGACAGATGTGAAGACTGAAATGAATATTTTCACATACTGTTTTCTTTCTTCTTTTTTTTTTAAAATCATTATTTCAGTCAGACATCTTATACAAACAAACAGATTTCCACTTCCAGCACTCAAAGATGCTTGAAAGTGGGATCAAAAATATGGGCAAGAAATAAACGTGATGAGACAATTCCTGCATTTAGTCTACATTATTTTTAGCAGTCTGGCAGTTTGTGAGAGAAGGAGGGTGATAAATGTAGCAGGAGAATTTACTGCCCTCAGCCCCACTGTTCTACCCCTCTCGCAGCACATAATGCATTGCCCCAGCTGGTGTTTCTGACCGCATTATGATTTATTTGTGGAATTATTGTGGGAATATTAAGAGGCTGATATATCAACTTTTGGCACAAAGATAAATAATGTTATAAATATGGAAAGCTTTTTGCCTTCTGTGTTTTAAAAGTACTGCCTTTTTTAGTTCTCACTTAACTTGATCTTAATAAAGTCAGGTATATTTTATCAGTGTAGCAGATACTCATGAAAATAGCATAAAATCATCGAAGTTTGCGATATAAACTGATGAGAAATGACTTGGAAAAAAGAAATGGCATTAATAGATGGGGGAAAAAAATCGTTTGTAGGTTTAAATTCAAATATAAAATTCAAATATAAAACCTTCTTTCACTATTCTTAATTTAAAGAAATACCACAGTTCATCTGTTTACCTATATTATGTATAAGTAAGATAGAAATATCCAGTAATCATGCTGTTCCGGAAGGACGTGGGTTCTTTTTCTTAGTATTGGACATGTTTTAGTGTGAAACGTGCTTATCAACTTCAAATCAAAAGCAAAAGACCATGTGAAAATATTAATTGAAGTTGAGACGAGTCATTTCTTATCATGTGTTGATGTATGTTGAAGTGTCAGTCAGAGAAGAAGCAGCCATTACCCCAAAAACAACATAAAAATGCCATATCATAGATTTCAAATTCACTAAGAGAAAGACTTTAATTTTAGGAGGCATGTCTTGTGGATTCATGAAACTAAAATTTAGGTGCTGGGCAATACTGGTGAATTTTATGTTTGGATGAAAAAGAAGGAACTGTGTAGTCCCGAGTACGGCAGCCTGACTGTGGAGTATGGGGCTGGCAGCATCAGAGTGTGTGGGAACTGGTTCCCTCCACAGCATATTTGACATCATGAGTAAAGAAGATTGTGTGTAAATATTTAGACAGAGCTTAAAAAGTAGTTCAGCCATATACAAGTGGAAAAAATATGTCCACATTCTCAAGTTTAGAAAAAAATATAAAAAAAGAAAAAGTGTTTCTTCATTGTAACATTTACGAGATTTAAATAATCTTGGCAAGCCTGCATACCCCAAAACCAAAACAGAAACATTTTACATTAGTAAAAGAAGGTTTTGTTTCATCATATATAATGTATAAAATTACACATAACTGTATGTATCTTTATTTGTATAGTCATTTGTTTTTTTCTTTAATTTTAGTTATTACAGGTTTAGCAGGTGTATTCATATTTTTATTCATTTTAAAGTCTACAGCACTATTAATATAGATACATTTAAGAAAATACTAACGTTAGGTAATGAAAATTAAAGTTTGAAAATGTAGTTTCACTATAATGTAAACTACCCATGAACTTTCTTTTCCAGTGTTTTGATCATATTTTAAGTCAATATTTTCCCTATTCCCATCTTCTTCCTCACCACTGTCACTTCTGCAATAAGTTTTAGCACAGGACAGATGGAGATTTTCTATTGCTGGGCTATGGTATTAAAGGGCTTAAAATCTGTTTTGGAGCTTTTTTCCTTGTGATCAAATAAATCTTGTTGGGGTAAAGCTAGCTATCACCTCCTTCCAGGCCATCTGTCCTCCGAATTCTGCATCTTCTTTTCTCACCGATTTACCTGCCTGGGTCTGGGTTTTCCTAGGAGGCTGTGCAAACACACTGATTGGCCTGTTTACTGGAACATCTTCCAGTATTTCTATAGCAGAATGCAGGAATGTGTCAGAAGCACAGGGGATAGAAGTGAACATTGGGCTTTTTGCAATGTCGTAATGGCTGATTTATGTGTTCCCATCTGCTGACAGACTTGAAGTGAAAAGATCTAAGTAAATTGTAGAGAGGACTTTCTCTTTATTCTCATTATTTATCTTTTTTTTGCCTTTTTGTTATCCTCTCATCTCATGGTGTTTTTATAGCTTATTCACTCTATATTATTCAAGTATTTATTTATTTTTCTTATTAACGTCCCAATTTGTCATATTACAGCTGCAAACTCAAAAAGTCAATAAATTATAGAGCCATATTTTTGTTTCAGTTACAGTTACAAGTCATTTTGTGTCTACCACAATTGCATATTTGCATAAACTATTGTAATCTCACTTAGCCTGAATGAGGAGTGTGTGAAAAAGTCAGTAAAGTCTTGCCCATGATATTCACTTGAGTTCAGATTTGGACTCGAAAAAGCACGAAAATCCCACCTGAGAGGGAAAGAAAAATAACAATGTACACATTTAAGTTAATTGATCAAATAATTAAATAAAACTGGCTGAGTATGAGTATATGCACAACATAATAATCAGATTTTCCTTTTGTGAAACTTGCTTTCTTTTTCCTTCCACTTAAGTAGCATTTTATGATGATGGTGTATCACTGTAAAATCCAAATAAAATCAAAGTTTGTGAAACAAAATGTGAAAAAGTTTAGAAGGGATGAATATGTTTTGTATAGCTGATCATATATAACCTCATTTTTTGTTATTAGTTGGCAATTGTTTTCTAAATTAAACATAGATAAATATGCAATATAGGATTTTCAGTGACAGCCTGTATTGCAAAATTGCTCAAATAACAAAATACAAAAACATGTTTTATTATCATAGACTCAAGAGAATTTAGTAGTACATATAACACATTTAAAATTTAATAACATACAGAGAAACTTATTTGTTTCATAAGTTCACAATATTAAAATATAAAACAATCGTCTTGAGTCTCATTGTGGCAAATTAAAGCTTCCAAGTTTCACAAACTGAGACGAATGAATATTGTTTCACAAATTTCTAGACGGTACGAAATCAATTTAAAAGCACATCGTGAGCTCAAGGCTTTGTGTGCAAATGTATTCCGCCTAAGTTAAGGTTTTTTCTCTTGTTTTTTTTTTCTTTTTGTTTGTTTGAGGAGGATCATCAATGAAATGCACCCTAAGGATTGAGATGTTACAGAGCATGCCAAGTGTTTACAGCTAATCCCGACTTGAGGGTTAATGATTGGTATTTGATGCTGCCTCGGCGACCACGCTCCTCTGACTCCAATCAATAGGCATGTTAATAAGCGGCACCAATACTTGACACGCAGGTCCCTCTCATTGCTGGTTGAATTGTCGTATTGATTCGTGCACTTTCATTTTAATTCCAGTATTTCTTACAAAAAGAAGCAAAATTCTCAAGGCATTGACCCTGGCTGAGGGTGGCTGATGAGCGAAGGAATTAATTTGTTTTTGTTGGTGTTTGGTGGCTGCTAGCGCTCTGGTTGGATGAAAAGGGTTTGGAGAAATAGCAATATTTCCAACACAAACAAGTGTCGGCTCTTATTTAAAAAAAAAAAAAGCAAACAAAAGAAAAACAAAAAAACATCCAAGTTTCTTTTTAAAATTCACATATGAATGTGAGCTTCCCCCCGTCCCCCTCAAACATCCTTTGATTCAGGGACACTGCATAAGTGACACAGGACATAGTCGACACATCAGAGGCAGAGCCAGCCTGACTGAGTAATGGGAACCAGGACAGGCTTCCAGGCTTTAATCAACTTGAGATGAGGCAAAGGAAAACCTTCATCATGCTGTGATGTGGGCTAGTAAGCCAGGACATGAAGATGGCTAGCCTGATCTTGATGGGCTCTTTAGGGTGTCTAGGCTTTGCAGAGATGAGTTTTCATGGGGCCCAGCCATCCCGAGAGGAAAGCTTTCAGGTGACACTAATTGCTCCTCCACCCAGCTTGCTGTCATCGACGAAGAAGTCTGTCTGGCAGAAGTCTAAGTTTCCTCCTACTGTTTCAGCAGCATGGTGGGAGGTAGAGGGTGAAAATACACGATGAGTAACGAGCAAATCGTAATTTATTCATAAATGTACTCTACGTTAAAGAAACTGAGCCAATGAATGATCTGAAAAAGGGAGGCGGATGTATCAGAAAGCCAAAATTTCACCTAAACTCGTGACACCATGAATAAGTATATCTGAGCGATAAAAACGACTCAGTGATTGTAAGGCTGATACAACCCAAAGTCCAGACACATTTAATAAAACAGCAACGGCATGAAAAAGTAATAATAAATCGCTCCATACTCAGCTAAAACAATCAAATTTCCCATATATTCGAAATGTTACACTCGTCTTCTTGGTTAAATTCAGACTGCTTGTTTTACTGCTTGTGTAGATGAGACAAGAGGGAAAACAAACATATTTGTATTGTATTCATCTGCTGGCCCAATGACGTTCTAATTAAAATTCAGCTTTTTTTTTTCTTTGCTAATTTATTCAAATCCATTGTTTTAAACAACATGGAAAACGGGAAATGGCCTTGGCTGTTTTATGGAAAGGTGAATGTTCAATTAAGATACCATTTCATTATAATGAATTCTATGAGCCCTTTTTTTGTTTTTCTTTCTGTGTCTTTCTGGATGAATTTATTCGGGAAGGCTCAAAAACACTGCCTCTGCATGGAGCACCGAGACGATTCGAATGCGAGACAGAGATAGAGGCTGTAAGGACAGGGCACATAACCAGTATGTCCCACAGTATAATCCACTGGGTTTTATCATGGTAATGATGACACTGCAGCTGGCGAGTCCACTAGCTGTTGATTCATTGCCCGCAGCAGCTGGGTCATTTATTTTCCATGTATTGTGTCTCTGTATCATTTTGATTACGTGAGTCCCATTTCCACCTTAGCAATGGCTCCTGTGAGTCAGTGTAAATGTGTGAGGCAGAGCAGCGCCAGATGTTTTCAACAATGAAACATCAGTCAGACACGCTCTCCGAGGACGGTTCACTCATCTTGTGCACGGCACAAGCAGATAAATGAATACATTAGCAAATAACAACGATATGTCACGTGTGGAACAGTGGGCCTGTTTGACAGATTGTTTGTTTCAGAGCCCCCCTGTAGATGTTTTTGTATCTTTATTTATTTATTTTATTTTTTTAAGGGTGACTCTAGTCAAGATTAAACGCCAGACCAAGCAGCTTTCTGTTTGGAAAAGGATGGGATCTTCATATCTGTGGCTATTTAATCTCAGTCGTCTCCTCTGCAGCAGTTCTAAAGGGACTAACTCAGAAACCAAAGCACTCAATCCTGCAAATGCTTCCAGTCTTTGAAATTTTGCCTGAAATATCTTTCTTTTCATGCTTTGTGCTCTTGTGCCGATGGAGGCCTGCCTGTTGTCCCACAGCCTTGAAGGATGTTGTGTTTGTTGCAGCAGTTTGTTTGAAAAGACTGCAGTTTTAGGCTGAAGATGACCTTCAACTTTCTCGACTTTCTAGTTTTGATTAGTTCCTTGGAAAAATGACGTTTGAAAAAGTTGCTCGGTAGGAGCTGAAAACATGAAGTGAAAGCATTTCTTCTTGGAGGACGGTGTTGCATTTCTTCCATTGTTCAGATTTTTTCTTCTTTTGTAGGTGCTAAAAAAAAAAAAGAAAAAAAAAATCTCTCTTAAGAAAAAAAGTCATTTTTGTCTTACGTCAACAATTTTTAACTTTTTTGGTGGTGGGGGTAACGAAACAGCATAGTGTTTAGATCCTCTGATGAAGTTGTGGTTTGGTGCAGAAGTGTGCTTGCTCAGCCAAATACTTGGTCCCACAAATGTGTCTGCTGAGGAAGAGATTCCTGCGCTTACAAAAAGGCACCTCTCATTACAGTCACAGAGCGACACATACACGCCTACACGCGCACGCATATTTGTGTGTGTGTGTGTGTAAGTGGGAGATGTTGAGGAGAAAAAAGTCCCTCAGGGCATTTGGCAGCAGTACCGGCGTAGATAAGGTAGTCTGAGGTCTCCTGACATGGCCAATGATTCATAATTGAGGCAGGACAGCTGTTGCAGGCAGCACCGACATGTCCCAGGGTGGATGACAGATGATAGGGCCCTCTGGGGCTGAACTATCTATCAGTCCAAATGTTCCCTGTACACTATCTGCTCACCTATCCTTCATGAGCCTCCCTGGTATATGTAAACGTTGTGGTCACAGATACTCCATCAGTTTGAGCTCGTTGAATGTGAGGGAAGCTATTTGTGACGCACGCAGGATATCATCCACGAGGGGAACTCCGAAAAAATGTAAATGTGCACAACAAGGATTTTCTCTTCTTTGTTCTTTATTGTACACTTTTTATTTGTATTTTTTTCAGCTTAGCACAAACACAATGATTATCAGGCTCAAGGACATGCTATGTAGAGATGTTGAGCTTAAGACAATATTTTGTACCATTAATTGTAATGATGAAGAAAGGTAATTGATAGAAATTACTGCAAAACTTATTTCAATCTGGAAAGACTCAGACGGAGAAAGAAGACGATTAGAAAAGTTTATTGACATGAATGAATTAAAGTCTTTGGCGCTCGGGCCCAGCTGAGGACATCGAGCAAAGATTAGCGATAAACTCGGACGAGCATTCTCGATGCTGATACTAATGTCATCCCCCGGGACCCGACACTGGTGGTGGAGATGGTGAAGGATGCTGGCCTGAAGGACTGGGAGAGTGGAGGAGGAGAAGGGGTGAAGGTGGGTTGAGCTTGGCTCGAGAGCGGAAGGTGCCATGGATGGAGGTCTTTATCATCTGGTGCTTGGTCGGTGATTGGACGTGACGTGGCTTGGTCCAGTGTTGATAGGTCGTCGGTGATGAACGGGATGCACCAATTGGACGATGCAGGTGGCGTTAAAAGAGTTTTCCAGATTGAATTTGCGCCTAGGCTTCATTACAGTCTTTTGAAGTCGTGCCTCTATCAAAGAAAATGCTGTTTTCAAATGGGCTACAAAGCAACACCAAATACACTAAACAGAAAAGCTGCTTTAGAGCAATTGTGCTCCTAAGAAAGTAGTTACAGTAAAAGTAACAATCCTGACCATGCTCTAGGTTTTTGAGGTTTGAAAAAATCAATTAGTTTTATCATTGTCATCACAGCACGACATTGACTGAGATCTATGGCTGCAAATAACTATTTTTCCATAGAGGATTCAACTGGCCCAGTAATTTATGTCTTTGACCTCATCTTTGTCCTGGACAGAGCAGAAGAAATGGCTGCTGATGCGATTGTGTGTACTTTGTTTTTCATCCCATAAATCTACTGGCTCATCAATTGTCTGTTAAAGTACATCACCTCCTTAGGTAATTCCACAAACAGAGCTTATGCTGCTATTAACTCTCTGTGTTGAATACATTTTATTTCCTGTTAAAAGTGCTTTGCTTTCTGTCTTTTTTTTCTTCAAAAACCTATTGACTGCAGCAGACAGTTGCTCATATTTAGCCGGGTTCTGTTGGAAGTCTCTTCATGGGAGTTATTCCTTTGTACGGTCACCCTATGCTTGCTCAGGATGAGACATTACCAGTTGTCTGGTTTATAAATGCAAAATAAAAACATTTTCCTCTCCTATAAAGCCTAATAAAATACACTGAAGATTGGATTGCAACATGTCAAAACTTAAAGCGGGGTTAAAGTCTCCGTTATCCCTTAGAAGATAAAAACATAAAAGACGGAAGGAGTGTACTGCACATGTAGGTGCACTTTGTACCAAAACATCAGGGGTATTTTTAGTGGTATTATTTTCTTTGAGGCATGTAGATTTGCGGAAAATAAATCCAGTTTTCTTGGAAGGCTTACTAACGCAAGCTTAACTAGCTTGGATGAGTCCTTATTAAGAAAAGAACAGAGTAGAGCACAAATGAGCCATCTATGCATCTTTAAATAACAACAGACATGTGCCCTTCGGAAGTAATAACTGACCATCCTTTAATTGTATCTTATTGCGTTGTATTCACATATGTATATAATCACATCAAAGTATTTTCTTTATAGCATAATTTTAAAGAAAAGTAGCACTACTGTCTCCCTACAGGGAATAAAAAACACAGAAAGAGAATAAAAGTGGAGAGAATGGAGATGAATAAATGAATAACTGCAACAAATACAAACGAAAGTAAATATGGGTATTTTAACAATTAAAGGCTCTTAAATACAGCTACATAGAGTACATGAAATATTCACACAGTCATTTGGTTTTGAATTACTAAGTAGATTGCTCCTGCAGCAAGCTGAGTCTGCTATGGGTAAATTGAGAAGGCAAGAGAATCAATGATTTTAACAATAAAAATAAAGTCTGGTCTAAAATGATTCAAGATTGAATGAGCGACTTCTAAATTAATCTAATTGACAGCAATGTTGCAGAGGCTCACCGAAAGAGGAGACACCACATGGTGTGTTTTGTGTCTTCTTGGGTGATGGCGCTAACAGCTGGCACTGCAGACTTTTGGTTTCTCTTTAGGCGCTGGGGGGAGAGATCTGAAATAAATCAGCTTGTTGTTTTGTGTCCACAGGTTAGATGGATGCATAGCGGCAGATATTCTTCTTTTTTTTTTAGGTATATAAATGGCACTTCCAGCTCTATAACGCTGATGTGCTCTGGACACAATTCTGCATTCTGAAGTAGGAAATTAATTACTTCAGCTTAAAATCTACCATAAAATCATTTCAAAATTCTCAGAGCTGAAGAATTACTGCTCATACCTCTCAGCACTGGTTCAAGCCTCAGAGTTGTACACCAGCTGGAGTCAGTGGAGCAGCACTGGAATCAGATGATCACAGGTGTTCAGGCAGGGAAAAATAAAGGCTTGTGCCGTTCTGTGACAGCAAGAGACAATAATTCTGGACAAAACACTTTCATTTTGTCCGAGTTGGTATAATACTCTTTGACAGACGGGGAGCCTTTTTCTTTTAAAAGTTCTTTGGGGGGGGAAATACAGTTTTAATTAGTGTAACAGGATTTTGCAGCCACATTGTAAACATTTTGGAACTTGGCAAGCAAACCGATGGATAGAACAACATAATTGTAGCAAATAGCTGAAAAATAAAACATCTCTCAGTGATGCAGGTGAGAGTCATTTCTTCACAGACTGACAGGGGGAATTTTATGAATCACACTGGAACGCCAATCATCTTTAATTAACTTCACGTCTAAGAAGTCCACATCAGACCTTTAGTTTATTTATTTGCACTTGTTTAATTTAAAAAGACAGAACACTTAGCATTTCATAATGTTTGCAAGTTGTTTTCCCCAACCTTATTTTTTGTTATAGAAATAAACACTTTCTCATCAAACTGACACCTCTAGTTTGTCTGTAACACTGAATTGTTGAAGGCTTTAAATTTAGATGTCTCTTTCATCAGTAAAATTAGAATCTTTTAGCATTTAATATGACATGCAGCTGCTCTCCATTATTCTGAAAACTGTTCAAATAGGAAATGTAACCCATTGAAATTGTCATGAAATGGTGCGGTGTTGGTGATGGTGAGGTAGACGCTTGTAAACCCAGGTAAAGATGAATAATGAATTTAATAAAGAATGTCCAGAAAATCCACACAACCAGGCAGCACGACTGAGCAGAAGCCAGGGCTCAACACCGGTAGCAACTGGTAATTTGAATGGACCAGACAAAGGACTCCAAACGCTGACAAGACAAGGAACAAGGAACACAGGTGGAGTTAAATACACAGCGGGTAATCACAGAACGAGACACACCTGGGAACAATCAAGGGGCGGACAGGACAACGAAGAGACTCAAGGACACAGAAAACTCTAAATAAACACAGAAAAACACAGATCCTGACAGAAATATAAAAACATACATGTTCAAAGAAAAATAATATTAAGATGAAGACCTTATAATGTCAAAGTTCCAAATGATTGCTCTTTTTATTCAGTTTTTATCATGATGTAGTTGAAGTTTTAATCACCATCTCTCTCAACAATGTTTGATTTTAATTAAAAACATACGTTACAGTGGCTTTTCAGTGATTTTCTAATTAGCCTGATTTACTCTCAGTACCAATTTGCATGTTTCATTTAAATATTTTTGCATTTTATCTGCAATACACAGTATTTTGGTTGGGCATTTTAAGTTTAAAAGTTACCCTCTACAATATAAGATTTGTATTGTAGAGGGTAACTTTTAAACTTAAATACCAAGCAAGAAGGAAACAAAACTTTTTTTTTTTGAAAACAGTGAAGTTCTTTGGATTAACTTGAGGGGGGAAAGCACGTTTGAAAATCGCCCGAGGCGTTGTCATTGCCATGTCCTTGAGGGATGTAATATCTTGCATTCTAAAATTACGAAGCAGTCATTTATTATTCACTATGAAGTTGTTTTATTTTATTTATTTTTTTTCTACTTTGACAGATATCGTTGTAACACAAATGCAACCCCTACTACATGGTTGTCAGCCTTCTTTATTAACTGTGCACAAGAAACCCTCTGGAGTGCTGTTGTGTTCAAGTGTGGTGATTAAAACAAAACAAATCAATCAAAGTTGCTGATCTCATGAATCACTCTGGAAGAAGTCACCTCTAAACTCGGTCCCACAGCATCCATTAGACTTCCCGCGCTCAACTGGCAAATCCTGTTCGACTGAGTGACAGTTAGCCTACATGACCAATTTCATTTTGCGGCCAGCAACATTGTGGATAGTGCTCTACCTGACCACTGTCTCAGCTTTTCCGGGCCAGTGCTCTAACACTTCTGCTCACAGATTTCCTCAGGGACTCCAGCCTATGGAGGGCAAGCCTTTTCTGCCTTGTGGCCTACCTGAGCCCACTGCCTATGACAGCCCCGGCTTTAAGAATGTGTCAGGAATTCAACAGGCTTTTGAAAAAGATGTGGCTGAATTGGCCGTGATGGGCTACAGATCCTTTCTTCCCAGCAGCCCGACTGTTGCCTAAGAATAATCAGATTCGCTGGGCTGTAAAAGGTCTCATAGATGTATTCTCTACAATTTTCTAAAGGAACGAAAAAAAAAAAAATCTACCATTTATTTGCACCGATGTCTCGACTCATTGTTTTACGGCTTACAGCTCTCATAACTCTTAATGTTGTTTATGGCTGTGGCAGGCAGCTGCTAAACAGAGAGAATACTCTAAAATCCGACTGGGAGCCCAAAAGAAAACAGAGCAGCTGGCGAGCGGCTAAACATGGAGAAGCATATAGCATGCATATTCTCTCAGAGATTGCAGACATAAAAATCAGAGATAACTGAATAAATCAAGAAGTTTATAGTGCGGATGTATGCTAGCCTGTTTGCCAAATGTGTTATTGCATTAGTTAAAAAGAATATGATACACAGTCACCATAACTAGGCATATAATGATACATTCAGCTCAGGAGTCAGTATAATTGGGATCACAATTTTACCGTGGAAGATTAGGAAATCTATCAAACGTTTAAAAAAAAAATCCTAAATATTATTTTAAATAAGAAGCTTTTAATAGTCTTCAAATGTTTCACTTGTTTATATTTTGTGGTTTTTAAGCTTATCTAAATATAAGGCCTTCTCTCATTCATAATGTTCTGCATGTATTTTCTTGAAAATGCATCAATTTTAAAGCCTGTTTTAAAGATTTTCTTTTCAGGTTTGATCGGCTTAAATATTTTGGATGTTAAATGACTGGTGGTCAAATCCATAAAAAATAAAGTAAAATACAAGTAAAATAAACAAATATCTCCTCCATAACATATCCTTTTTATTTCAGCAGCCATGCTATTCTCACTGAGCTAACAAATCAGTTGTATCATTTCTGTTACTCTACCAATGATTTGTTTTTGTTTTTCAGTAGAGCTGCTTGTTATGACTTTCAAATTATACAATACTAGTTCAATAAAATGTTGTAAAATGTATTTCCACACAGCAAAAAGTTAAAACCTGACTGCCAAAGGTAAATATTTGTATAAGATCATTAAAAATATATATATCAAACTGAATTGATTGCCACCAGTAGCATTGCTATTACTAGTAGCATTGCTATTACTAGTAGCATTGCTATTGCTACTGGTGGCAATAACAATGTTTATGACTAATATGTTTTTATAGCTAGAATTTTGTGCTTTTTATGGTTTTTTAGGGTGTACTAGATAACCATAGTAATAACCAAAGTAAATGCACTTGCATTTATACTTTGAATAGCATTCTGTTTTTTGTGCATTTTCTATATACATGACTGTCCCTGCCTAACATAAGATTTATAATTACAAATGTAATTTAAACACGCTCCTTTCTCCTCTAGATCAAGCACAAAACACAAGCTGTGTTTTGGGTAAAAATTCATTTACAGAGAACAAAAATTTCAACAAATTTATGAACACAGGCATTAACATCTCGGTAAAAAATATGAAATGAGTATGCTAAAAGCATCTTGATTTTCCAGTCACCAAGAGTGCTTCGATTAACTGCCGCCATTATATTTGGACCACACGTGCAGCTGCTTTAGTCTCCGTCTCGTGCCATCCTTAACTCATATGACATAAGCAGCTGCTGGAGCTCTAAATCTCGTCAGGTTCAATCCGTGACCGGAACAAGTCTGCACGTCACTGGATCCAAACAGAGAATCTGCAGTGTGAATGCTGTCTGATAGACTTTTCAGCTAGCGCACTGCTACTTGGGTTAACATGTGAACAATAGGAAATGTTAATGTTGCTGTGTTTTCGTCTGAGTTTTTAAAGTCACCAACAAGCTGGCTTTGAAAGTACAACACTGTTTACTGATAATCACAACATCAAAATGTATGCTGGTATTATCCTTGACGGGATAATATGTCACACTAGATCATCACAGCTTTTACTGGTAATACTGCAGCATTTAGTATGTAGATGTAACCGAACTGCTTATGTTTTTTCATTACACCAATACATAGTCATTTTCAATGAGACGAGGCTTATAATCTGTGTGTGTGGGTGGGCGTGTAGGGGGGTGTGGGCGTGTGTGTGTGTGTGTGTGTGACTGCTGTCCACATGTTTGAACTGATGAAGATCTATCCATGATTAAAATGTTATTAATAAAGGCTGTGAAAATCAAGTTCGCCGGGCTTTTCTGCAGTTGTTTCACTCCTACTCAAAACTTCATAAACAATTCAAATGATCGCTTTGGATTCGAAGAAAAAGAAAACTCAAGGGTGGGTTATATTTTAATGTAAGAAAATCCCTATAAACTCAAGGTGAAAGCATTTTCCTTTGTCATATAGAAAATAATTATGACCCGCTGTTGAATTAGCAGCTTTAGTTTATTGTACTACAGGGGAAAATGAGATGCGGCTGCGAAGGGTGTCAGCACTCTGTTATCCCGACAGTTTAACTACATGCTGTACTCCAGAGATTCCTTCACCAGATTTAGCTGCAGATGCTGTTCAACCTGTTGAAGACATAAAGCAGAGCTGACAGAGTTGCTTACAGGCACAGAGGATGAATCATTTGTGCAACAAACCATAAGTGGAATGACCTAGACAGATTCTACAATTACTCAAAACCACGTACAGCCTGGCAGCGGGTTAGCAAGAAGAACTGACTAAATGCTTCCCGCCTGTAATTGTGTTGGGAGGCAAGTGTGCAAACTAACTCAGCAGGTGACCCAATTTTTCACAGCGATGTTAACAGATTAGGCTTGATTGCAAAGTAGATATGCATAACAAGTGCAAATATATAGAACAGGATCTATGCAAGCTGAAGTTTCAGAGTAAAATGAGCATAGATGCAAAGGCATCTATTTGCATTATTGACAGCAATGTAGTCATTGCAGTTCTAACCAGATATTTGCTTGCATCGTAGAAAAAGAGAAACATTTTTTTTTTTCAATTATATCCATCAAATCAGTTGTGTTTACATGAGGTAGAAAGGCCAAAATAGAATGATTTATATTTGCAAAATACCAGAATGATTAGCAAGCCAGTTTTTAAAACCAAATTTGGAAGTTTACATGGATTTTCTTATTATTTAGTAGAATTTTCTTTTAAACTGTTTGATTTGATTAGTTGAAATGTTGGGCTCCTGATAGAACTGTTGGTCACAACTTTTCTGGTCACAACTTATGAAACTGAACTCATTGCTTTTCTTCTTTTTTTTTTTTGCATCATTCTCCAAAAAATAAAAAATAAAAAGGGCAAAAACCGAAATACAACTTTGTAACACATTTTCTGCTATGTATGATCTCTTAGCCCATTTGGAAGACACATTTGTACATTAACTTTAGTAGTTTTCAAACTGCAATATATTTTGTTGTTGTTGTTGCTTTTGGAGTAACGGCTTCTTCTTTTCTGAGTGGCCATTCAGCCAATAGCAGAACAACACTTGTTTCACTGTGGATAATGACTTTTTCTTATCAGCTTCAGTCAGCCTCGTCACAAAATCTTTTGCTATTGTTCCTTGATTGATGGACACATTTTTCAGCACAGCTTTTCAACACCGCGACACAGAATACATCTAATTTCTGAACTGTACTTGGCTAGACATTTTCATGCTATTTATTCTTGCATAACATTGTTTGAATTGTGGCATCTAGAAATTTTTCCTAAGGATTAACCAGAGCTGTGAGGATCATCTATTTTCCACCTTATATTTTGTTTGATTTCATTAGATTTTTTTCACACATGCCTCAAAAGGCATCTAATGCATAAATGTTGTGAGGTAACCTATAAGATGTTCACAAAGCTACAGCATCATAATATGGGCTTTTCCTAATTATCTATAGGCATTATAAACTGTGTATTGTTACAACCAAAATTATCTATACCTCTGGTTAGATTAAGATTGAAAATTATACCTTATCATCTTTTCGCATTTTATTAAAAATAGCATGTAAAGAATTAGTTTCCATAACCTTCTTAATAATCAATGGCAAAATCATAATATTATAATTGTTGACCAGCTTGTAATACTGTATTTCCACTGATTTATTTTTGATGATGAGTTTAAAGTTGTTTAAGGCTGGAAGTTCTTTTTACCATCGCCCTAATCTTTTGCTCATTGCAGACATTCATAATTAGGTTCAAGTCAGAACTCCAACTGGGTTGCTCTGAAATGTTGATATAATTCCAGACAGGGAAAAAAAAAAGATTACTTTAAACCCAGATCTGCCATGGAAAGAATAATTTTAATAAGTATTTTATGTAAATTTCACAATCTGAAGTAAACAATAAAAGAAAATTATCTTACATTATTCAGCTCTTAGCAGACAGAAATAATTGGATCATCCCAGCTGACCTTAAACATGAAAGGAAAGGGCTAGTCTGACTTTTTTCTCAGAGTGGAAAAAAAGGCAGGTTGTGTCCAAAAAATTAGACTAAAGTTATAGGATACACCTTTATGCTTGTACTATCCTACAATTTGCCTGCAATTCCAGGCTAAGAAGCTGTTTAACCTTATTTGTTTGTTAGGTACTAAATGTGAGCGTGATGGAGGGAGAGCAGATAACAGTGGAGGACACAGGTGGTCAAGAACCTTTCATCCTCGCCAATGAGTCAGTGCTGATGAGGGGCCTTGTTCTTCGCAGCTGGAGCAACCAGATCTCGATTCGTTTCCGTGGCAATCAGCGGCTCAATTCAGGATTCCTCCTGCTGCATTACCAAGGTGAGCCAAGTCCATTCAGATTTGATCAATCCAACAATTGTTACATTCATCTTATTCACAACAGGTTGGCATAGAAAATTAGGCATTTGTAAGCAAACTTTTTTCAAATTTTGCAGCTTTTTTTTTGTTACCACTTATTGATTTTTGAAAGTGCAATAACATTAAAGTTAACTTTTTTAAAACTCAGTTTGTAGAGAAGTGTTTGTTCATCTCATAATAGTCCCACAGGATCTATGTGGAAAAGCAATAAATTCTGTTCAGCTATCACATCCTATTTGTGGAGCCACAGATATAATGAAGTGGTACAGTTCAGTGCACAGTGGACATTTTGTCAACTGTCAGAAATGCTTGTCAGATTTAACTGTGTGAAAATAATGCTGTTACGTTTGATTTTTCATTTAAAGAAAAGACTTTAAAATGCACAGCCCCTCACACAATTTCATATCCTCCACCTGTTTTAACTGATGTAAAGCTCTAGATAAACAGTGCGTCCGATTTGCTTTTCTTCACATCTGATCCTTTGCTACTGCAACAAATGTTGACCAATGATTTTCAGGATGCTGGAGTCTTACCTATCCGTGTTTCTCAAAAGCAAAAGATGTTTTATCCCACCTGGAGGAAAGCCATAATACGCCTGTTGAACGCAGGATAACTAGGTCAAGAAAGCTGCTGTAAGATTCAGACATGTTGACTAAACCATAGACAACTTCATCATTTGTTTCTGAACACATACAGCAACAGCCCTCCATGAATTTCCATTCTGATCCTCCTGACCTTGCTCCTCCTGTTTACATTTTGCTGAAATGACTTGTAAACTGCTAGTTTGTCTTATAATGTGTGTAGATGGAACTTAGAGAAAATGTTATTTTCTTTCTTCCCTCATTTTGGGCCGAAATATTATTACGAATATTACTGCTAATATATTATTAATGACTACTGATGTTGCAGCTTCCCTGGGTAAGTAGACCAACATCCATGAGCTGAGGTTCGTGATACTGATTATTAAAAAACGTTGTGATCCGAAACGCAATCTGATACTAAGAATTGGATCTGGACATTTTTTTAAACCCATACTTGAAGAACATTATGGTAAACATTCTTTCATGTTTACCTCAACATTTTTTTAATTACCGTAATCTCCCCTACTTTGGTGTGGCTTTGGAATGAATACATTCAGTGTCAGCAGGAAAAAATAAGAAATGTGCTTGCGTTGATACAGAATAAAAATGTTTTTTTAACCACTTCTAAGATGAATACATAAAAAGTTCATCAAAATCTGACCTGGTGATGAAGAGCAAAGTGTGGTGCAAGCACAAATACATTAAATTTTTCACTGAAATGCAATTCTTTGTTAGTTGTTATAATTATCAAGAAACAAATATTTGAATTAGCATTATTGATGGGGAATTATAAGTTAATGCATTAGGAAGTCACATAAAATGTAAAGTATGCATGACACTCAGGTAATTATTTATATAATTTTTTTACTTTAGAGAAGTTACGATTATTGATTATTATTATTATTGACAACAATATTTGATGTTTTCTAATCTGAACTATATTTTCTTTTATATTTTGTTTTACCAACCAATGTCAAATATTCCAAGCTGCTCACTGGTGTCAGCAGGTTTCAGGGAAACATTTAAACATAGTGCTTCAAATGGTTTCTTTCTTTCTGCTTTTTTAGTTTGGAGGCAAATCAATACATGGAAACATTCAATAGACCTGAAAAATAGTTATGTTACTTAATACAAAAATATAAATTTTGAGCCAAGAACAAAAAAGCTGAGGTTGTTAAATTAAAGCCAAGGCATTATTTGAGCAGTGATAAGGTGCAGATTTCATCTATAATGTAATGTAAAGTAATTATGTAGCAATACTATACTGTAAAGTCGGGAAACAAACAACATAAACAACATGTAAAGGCTTTTCCCCACATGGCCATTCATCTTGAAGCTGTGAGGATGGACTAAAAACATAAATCTTAGAGTGAATCCTAAGGTGGCCATCCAGTACTATGATGACAAGAGTACAAAGCGTGTCGCCAGAAATAAAGTTGCTTGTTCCCAATCTCTATAAATATGATCCATACATTCTTCACAACCATCCCTTGCTTTTGCATGACATTGATCTTCTGTGCCGCTAACAATGTCTGTTTATCTTAGCAATAACACAAAGCGACCACCAATTACATGCCCCATCGATTTTAGCTGATGGGGGGAAGCCAGTGTACAAAGCATTCGCTCCTCTACTTTAATAGGACATTTTTGGTCAGTTAGAAAATGAAATAAAGCATCTAAACATTGGCGCTGACGTGAGATGAATCCACCCTTCTCAGTTATGTGGATATTATTGTGTGGTCTAGGCCAAATGATGACAGTGACAGGTCATTACAGAGACAAGTCATTATAGATTACACAAGCTATGAGTAGTGATGCAGAATAGCTATGGACAGATGATGATAAATTGTATTTCACTGTAAACATCTAAAGAGTAAATCTTTAATGTGATCCAATAGGACAGTGACAAATGTGTTGATGTCAAAATCCATGTATTATTTCACTGTAATTTTGCGTATGAAGGTTTATTATTCACCGTTACAACTCTAGCTTGCTTTTCCATTAATCCTTTGAAAATCGCAGTGCCTCTCATGTAAGGGACTTTTTTGTTTCCTCATTTCATCATGTTAGAGCCATAAATATCAGTGATTTATTGGAATTTTATCACAAAATGGTGTCATATTGGGAAGTGAAAGTATACTTTTGGTAAATAAAAAAAATTAAAACATGTGTCATGCATTGGTTTACAGCCCCTTTTACTCTGGTACCTCTAAAATATAATGCAACCAGTTGCCTAACTTAGTTAAGTCTTAACCTGTGTGCAATTTAATCTCAGGGTAAAGTTGTTCTTCATTAAAGAAAATTTCACAGAGCTCTGTTCAATCCATCATCTGAAAGATTATGGCAAAAACTTTGAACTCACTAAGATGTAACTTTCCACCCAAACTAACAGCCCCACATAGGAGAGCCTTAATAGGCACAGCCACCAAGAGTCCCATGGTAATTCAGGAAGAGTTGCAGCTCCAGCGTTGGCAGCATGTTGTTGTTTTTTATGTTGTGACTTTGTAACAGGGACAACAAATGAAAAACTGCCTTTGGCTAACACTGCAAATTTTTACTTCATTTGTTCTTAATGCGCACCATCTCATCCCAGACCAAATCAATAAATTAGAATCTTATTAAAAAGTTCATTTACTTCAGTCACTACAGCCACAAAGTGAAGCACATTATGTAGATTAATTACACACAAACTGATGTTTTCATGCATGCCTTTATTTATGTTTATTATGATGAATTTCTGCTTACAACTAATGAAATAAATGACATTTAATATCGTTATATTATATTAGACCAATAAAAAATTACATTTTCATGCAGAAATGTGAGCTTAATAAAAAAAAAATTAGTCATACCTACTTGAGGGTTGTTATTTTCAATAACTACTTTTGATCTGACAAAGGAACCTCAGTGGAAGGCACATTCTACTATTTTCTAAAATGACAATACATCATATCCTGGACACATTATCTCCACTGCAATGTATAGTAGAGAGAGAATCATGCAACAAGGAGGGTTTTTTTTCTTCAACTGGGACAAAAAAGCTGGTCTGACTGAATAGATGAGGCAGTTAAATATAGGACAATCCTGAAAGAAAACCTTTATAATTGACACCTGTGCTGAGTTTCACCTTCCAGAAGGACAACAATCCCTAAATGGATAGCCAACAAGGGTCATTGTTCTTCTACTTCTGTACCTCAACTATTTTCCCAAACCGTACATAAAAGTAAAGGTTTTACATATCAGCACTTTATGTAGACTCATCATTAAAGGTTTTAAATTTACATCAAAATGAGGAGCTTCGAATCAAATACCAACTTGACTGTCATTAAGAAAGGTAAGGTGTATGGGCAAATATTTTAGACCAGCTACTGCTGTGAGGCACCCCGCTTTACAACGACCGAGCATGCAAATAGGCAGTAGAAAACTTTTTAGGGTTGAAAGTGATAACTAAATTTTTTATTATTATTATTCTGAGTTCTTATGACACCTTTTAAGGTCAGGTGAGTCATATCTTTACATCAAAAATCCCCACTGGCCAAAGCAACAACTGTTTTATTTAGATTAAGATATATTCATGTGCTGGAATATCCCTGTTGAAGCCCAGAAACAACAAATGAACAAGTATTTTTGTCTCTAAGGGTGCAAAGCTAAGACAGCCATACCCCAAAACACTGGTAGTTGTAATCATAGAAAACTTAGTTCTACAAAATATTGGCTGAGGGATGATTGATAGACATGCACATCACTCTTTTCAGATTTGTACTTGTTAAATAATTGCAAACCAGTTTTTCAAACCTATTCACAATTATTTATTACTTGATGTTGCTGTATAAAATGCAGATAGAATACGGAAAAGTTTCAGGTTGTAATGGGCTAAAATTTCAAAAAGGTTAAATGTAGTAGTATCACTTGTTATGAACTTGTACAATAAATTTAGTCTTTTAAATCTGATTGCAAATGAAATGTGACCTGTACATTTTAGTTTGGCATTTAACTGTCACTCTGTTAGCTTTTACTATAACATTCACAGTGGCTTAGAAAACAGAAACAAGTGTTTTTTACCTGCTTTTTTCCTATGTGTAATGTTGATATTCTCCCTAATGTCCCTGAAAGCAACCACAATCTGAAATTTAATTCTTCTAAAAAAGCTTCTTTGGTGCCACCGGGCCCTCTGCTGGTGGTGGTCTGAGGGCCCGGTGGCACTGACTAAATGATTACCTCACTCATATCAGTCTGAATGTGTGTATGAATGATCTGGTGTAAAGTGCTTTGAAGACTTGATAAGGTATTACACCTGTATAGGTCATTTATAATTATGGCAAAAGTTTTGGGTCACAGTACAGAAAAAAAAAAATTATTAAAATAAAAATCTAACTCAAATTTATTACAACTCACTCTATTCCAGCACAGTCAATCTAATGTAATACAGCCAGTTTCAAAGCATTTTCTCTACATAATCCTGATTCGTAAAAAGTCCACCATCAACCGAAATGCCAACAGATTGCATTAAAACTTCACATTGACTTTTCTTCCCACCTCCTGTCCTTCAACAGGAAAACTCCTCTAAAAGATGCATGGTCAGGACAGGTGGGCCATCTGGCTTCACCGGCCGGGGGTAAAGAGGACAGGACAGAGTGACAGAACAGCACCAGGCCCAAGGATACTTTGCTATGGGTGGGGAGATCAAAAACAAAACACTGAACAACTACGTTTCTAATTATAATGTGAGGCCATTAACATACTGTAATTGAGCATAATTCAAGATAAACACAAAATATGTCTGTGTTTTTCAAAACATAAAAATACAGACATATGAAATCCCATTGTAGAGGCTTATAAAAGCTGAAAACTAATGAACAAATCACCAGCTTCAGCTAATAAAGAGAACTTCTCACAGGTTGTTCTTAAGTTCTTAAGCTGTCAATCAAATTACCACGAATACTCCTCTCTGCTGTTTGCAAGGAATGCATCATTGACAAAAAAAAAAGACACAAATGTATGTTGGTGCTGCAAATTTTGCTACAACGATGAAAAAGGGCAATGGGCAGTTTTGTTAAGAAAAAATAAAAATGTCGCAGACGGAAGATTTTTCAGTTTGTGTTTCTCTGCTTCGTAAGCAGAATATCACCTTGTCCTTTAGAATGGGCTGTGAGTAATGTGACCGGACAAGCGTGGAAAAGGAGACAGAACCGTGGAGAGGTTCTTCTCAGCTCAAGGTAATTAATATCTTCTACAACGTTAGCTCTTTCTGTGATGACAGACTGATGGATGCCTCTATTACATCAGCAGTGTGCCTGACACTCGGAACATGATTTAAGATGCGTTCTATGTTTAATGCAAAGACAGTAGTAAGTAGGGGTGTAGAATAAAGGAGGAGACACTACTTTCAGCACATCTCCTCACCATTATCTTTCACATACGGTTCATGTAAGAACATTGTGGCTGTGGATCTCTTCCTAAGGCCTGTACACTGCTATGGATAACCATCCATAATTATAGTTCCCTCAGGTAAAGGTCTGTACAAAAGCTGACTCAAAGATGCCACTTTTTGCTACATGTCTAAAAGTAATGTTTGAAGACTTTTATTTTCATCCTCTCTTGCCATTCTTCTGAGAGTTGGTAGGATAAGCTTCCATCTCTACACTTCTTAGTTACAGTTTTATTTGTTTCCAAACCGTTTCTTCATTCCTCTGACTATAGAGGTGAGCAAGCTTATTTCCTGACTTATGAAAAAAATATCAACATAGCAGAAATAATTGAATCGCATCTACTCTGGTCTCTTCCATTTAAAGCAGCTGGATAGAGAAGCAGCATCACCTTCCATACACACGGGAAACAGGAAGCTATTGCCTATTGTGATCATCTTAAAAGAGAAAAATAAAAATTATGAAGTAGGTTCAGATGCTTTTCTATTTCTTTTCAATTGTTAGGGCCTCTCTTTTATTAATGTGATCAATTAACCTCTCACAAAAAAGGCTTGTTGACTTTGATTTTGTCTTGCTAACAGTCAAAATACATAAGGCAAAAAAATCACCCCACTCTAACTTAGTTTTAGTTTTAGAAAGTCAACAATAGGCAATACAAATGTTTTTTTTTTGTTTTGTTTTCTGAATATTTAAGTTAATCTTAAAAAAAAAATTACATTAATAACATTTCCATACTTTTGCAAAGTCATTGGTAAAGTATGTTAAGAATCCTGGTAAGAAAGTAGCCTCATGTCAATTGCTGAAATGAATTTTAAATGTTTACTGAGACACTAATCCTTTTTTTTCTTTTCTGTTGTATTGAGTATGTGTATGTATATACTGTATATTTAGATGCATATATGTTGGGTTCATAACAATGCATATTCTTAAATAAAGAATGCTAAAAGAAAGAAAGTAGCTTCGCTGTTGTGAACATTTAATAAAGAAAGACTTGAATATTTACAAGCTAGTAATGTGAGAAATAAAGTGTTACCATATTAACCCACATCATTGTGATATATGATGCATTACATGTCATATTAGTTTGGTTGGAGACATTTGTGCAGGCAACAGCTACAGATATCAAAGAGAACAGTTTATTGATACAAGTGAATGAATAGTTCTTCATGGTTCAGAACACAGAATTGAGGAACTGAGGAAGAGAAGTAAATAGTAAGATATAGTTGGGATATAATGGAAATGATGGGTGAGATGATTAGCTTACGACTAGAGATGGTGGAGTTGCGGGGGAGGAAGGTCAGGATACCCACAGAGGCTGAAATCAGCAGGTGGTGGTGGGTGGTGTTTGTTGATGAGTATTTTCGTAAAATCAAGGAATGCGAGCGCTCATAAAACGTAGTAGGCCTTATTGCCAGTTATAGAGCCAAATAGTCTTTACCCTGGCTGTTTAAATCCCCTGCCTCTTTAGATCTGCTGCTCTTTAGGTTCCTCCAGATTGGACTTGTTGACCCCCAGCTTTGAGGACATACCTGCTGGTCACACCCTGCATGTATTGTTTTTAGGCGAACATTTAAAACGCAGAAATTTTTAACATCCTGCTGAACTAATTCCCCATTTGTTTTGAAGATGTTTTGATTTAATAGGTGTAGTTTTATCTTTGCCAGTGCTGTGATATTGTGCAAGCATTTCTGACTGAATTTAACTAATATGCTGTAGTGACAACTATGGTGGCCACATGTCTTCTACTAAGGGTATGTGATTCACAATTTATCAAGGCTTCTGAGGAGCATTGACTGAATTCCTCCTTTAGTTCAAAGTTAGCTCTCTTTAATAGCCTTTATTGAATAAATGACCATTAAAATTGAGGATTTTGCCCAACCACGTAAATATCAATAGGCCATATCAGGGCAAAGCAATGGTTTTTCTTTTTACAACTGAATCACTTTCCCAGAGACAACACCATCGATCTTTCTGTAAAAGGCAATGTCTTGATGCACAGCCATCGACATGAGGCATGGATGCAATGACAGTCACCCCCTCCCACATGTCGCTTACAAAGGATTGTTGCTAAATCTGCTCATCACACTAGCTGACAAGAAATGACTAGTCATTGGAACAGCGCACGTTTCCCCTGACAACACATTTTTCTTTAAATGTCAATGTAACAGAAAATGAATGATACTCCCCAAATAAACTTCCATTAAATAATAGTACCAATCTACACAACATTCATGGTTTGTTTTGTTTTCCATCACCCCCATTTCATTATCTCCTGCCCTCACCTTGGCCAATTTGATCCAATTCCAGCTCCTTACATGATTGGATTCATTTAGGAAATAAACACACAGACACACACACGCCCACTCAAAGACACAATCACGCAACAATATAGCATTCAGTGGACCTACAGTGAAATGCATTTTTATTTGTGTGTCCAAATTTATTGGGTAACTCACTATTACCGGTTTTCTCGTCTCAACAATTCTACCGTACTCCACAGCATTTGTCCATTACTGGTTGAAGAGGAGCATTCTCAATTTTAAGTACTTAGGCAAATGAAATGTGCATGCAGCAGGGGAAAAAAAATAACTAATTTGACAGATGTGTGAGTGAATGGCAAACTTTTTTTTTGAGAAGTGGTTGCTGCCTTTGAATGATTTCCCTCATTTTGATTATCTAGAGCTGGTGAAAATAGCAATTGCATACAAAATACTCATTCATGGTTTTTGTATTTGTTAGCAGTGCTGCAGCCAATTTTTCTAAGTGATAATCCATTGTCAATATATGTATGAAACGTAAGAATTATTACGAAAGTCAATACTCAAGGATGCTTAAAACATCTATTTTTTATTAGAAGGAAAGCCTGTGACTGTGGCGCTGGCTAGGACAATTTCCTCAGAAACACAGAGTGTCTTCAACAATCTTACTCCAGATACAAACAGTGTCCTGAGAGTGGAAAAATAAGCACTATATTACTGCCTGGGGAATTTATTTAACACAAATTCTAGTTTTACACTAGCTTGATAAAAAACAGCCCCTTGTTCTACGCTTTACTTTGTAGAGACTTGCATGATTGCTTGCTGAAGGTGTGGACTGGCCGTGACGTAGGTATATAAGATGACAGTGTGATGCCATGGAGCTTACCAAAAATTGCCTGCACTGTAAAACAGCCCTCCTCCACTGCGAAGGGAGAAATGCCGAGCCGAACGAGGCGGCTGTGAATGTTAATTAATAATGTTATTTGGAAGCGTGGCCAACATGGACTGAACAGCTTCGTTCACTTCCTCCGCTGCTTTTGCCAAACTATAGGAAGACTACAGTTTTAAAACTGCATAAAAAATAAAAAAATCAACTTCATTGTGATTGGCCCGGTTGAATTTCTTCCAGAGAAATTCATCTCAATGGGAGAAAACCCAGATGGAGAATGGAAGAGTGATTACAATCAAGTGGAAGTCCTTGGCAGGGCAATGGTCAGATTACGTTTTTGCTACTATGGCAAAAATTGGGTCATTTCAACCTAATATTAGTAATGTATAGTAATTTCTATAGTAAATTTTATATTTTTTTTCCTATTTCACCATTTCTATGGCAGAGTATAACTAAAAACAAAAATATCACTCAGAGTTGAATGGGCACGAAGTTGCAATCTGACCTCACAGCAAACGGGTCATGGGTTTATGTGAGAAGTTTGCATCATCACTCCAGCTTCCTCAACTAAAAACATGCATGACAGGTTAGTTGGCCATTCTAAATTACCCTTTGACGTGAGTGTGTGGACGCATAGTTATTTCTTGTTTGTCTTTGTGATGGACTGGTGACCTCTCAGCAGATGAACCTCGCCTCTAGCCTATTGACAGCAGGAGATAGACTCCAGCCCTCCCACGACCTTTCAAGAATAAAGCGGCTATAGAACAATAGGCTGATGAATACAAATGGATGGAAGCACAATAATCCAAATTGGGTTGTTTTTAGTCTAGATGTTTTAAGAAGACGTGAAATAGAAAATATAAATTTACCTTGGGTGCTTGCTTGGATATTTGTGTGTCATAATGATGGACTTCTGTCCAGGATATATACCTCTTGCTCTATAACTGCTGGTATAAATTGCGGTCCTGCAGTGACCCTGAACAGGATTAGGTAGGTTACAGAAAATGAGAGCATGAGTGCAGCATTTTATCAGCAATGTTACAATTTTTTCTTTTTTATCTATGCTACCATCACCGAAACACTGTAGCACGATGCTGTGACATACTGTTCATAACTAGATATGTAACTATTAACAGTGTTCAGTCAGACAATATTTGAATACTTCAGCAGTCATATGTGTCAATATTATTAGCATTATGGCACAAAATGTGCCATTTGCACATTAATATTCACTCTTTAATATGATGCAACATTGGGTCTAAAATTCTGGTTCATACTTGTTGAGCTCTACACCTTATTGTATACGTGCATGTCTTTTCCTTGACATTTTTACAAGAAAACAACAGAAAAACAGACATCAGCTCCACATCTGTTTCCTGTGGCTCTACAGCACCAGCAGCTAATCTTCCTGGCTGCCTGCACCGTGGATCTATTATTTCTAATGGCAAAACAATCAGGCTTTATGGCCCAGCACCACATCTACTGGAATGGAAGCAGCACGTAATTTAATACTTCAGGAATTGGCTCCACGATTTTTGCCTCTGGCTCCCCCGTCGTATGCTCAATAGGGATTTAAATGCTGCTATGATAATGGCAATAACTAGGTTCATTGGAGCTAATGATAAACTATGAATGGAATGGATGACCCAAGGGCAGAGTGCTTTGTCCCTGTGGCTCACTGATTTACTGCAAAGCAAAGGTCCTGTTTCATAAGAAACCAGTGGTTTGCTCAAGAAAAAAAAAAAAACAAAAACACGCAAGTAAGAGGTTTGAGAAACCTTTATGGCCATTAAGCATTTAGGGCTGTTTTTCCTTACGTTTTACTTCAAAGACTAATAGAATGACATTTCGAATAGACAATTTAGTTTCAAGGTAACAGCATAAAACCTATCACATTTCTTTTACTCTACAAATGGCTGGTTGAAGTGAAAACACTTCAAAGCCAAACTACAGAGCTGGTTTAATTTTTGTGCAGTTTAACCTTCACTTGCCCCACATCTCTTTGTGCAACACATTTTCACCTGAGAGTATCGAATTGTGGGCTGCACAGTGGCGCAGTTGGTAGCACTGTTGCCTTGCAGCAAGAAGGTCCTGGGTTCGATTCCCGGCCGGGGTCTTTCTGCATGGAGTTTGCATGTTCTCCCTGTGCATGCGTGGGTTCTCTCCGGGTACTCCGGCTTCCTCCCACAGTCCAAAAACATGACTGTCAGGTTAATTGGTTTCTCTAAATTCTCCCTAGGTGTGAGTGTGTGTGTGCATGGTTGTTTGTCCTGTATGTCTCTGTGTTGCCCTGCGACAGACTGGCGACCTGTCCAGGGTGTACCCCGCCTCTCGCCCGGAACGTAGCTGGAGATGGGCACCAGCAACCCTCCCGACCCCATTAGGGACAAGGGTGAACAGAAAATGGATGGATGGATGGAGTATCGAATTGTACAGTTACATACAACCTACTAGCATTCCCTGTCTTGTTTGGCATTGGAGCTCTGACGGAAATACCTTTCCGAAAGGTGGAAAAGGCTTTAAAAGGAAGCTAAAAAATTTACCTGTGAACGAGTAAAAATGTTAAGATTACTATTTTTTTCTCTCAGCTGTCGTTCATTCGGGTGATTTTTCTGTTTGCCATTAACAGTCACTCTGCATTTTTGTATGTTAAGGCTGGGGAACTTCTTGAGAGACTTAAGAATCAGGGTAAAGGTTAGCTTAAATCGATTAAAGTGTAACTGGTTCATCTTTCAGACTTTCTGCTGGAACGTATTTGAATTGGGTGTTTTATACACCCACATAAATTGGATGCACAAAGCTATGGTTGCTTTACTGGTTGACATTTTTTCTTCACAATTCAGATTTACAAACACAAAATATATATGATTTGAACTTATGCCCGTCTTACCTGCTGTCTGCTGAGGAGTGCTTGAATCATTGTTGCTAATTCCTCCTCTTGGTCAGAGTCTTTCTTGAGAAGTGTGCTCAAATTAGGCTGGTCCAGTTCTAGCTGTTTTCTGTTTCATACGGCTTTCATAATGCCTTTGTTGTTGTAGCGCCAACCATACTGGATCCAATTATAGAGCTATTTCTGTTATTCACACATTTCAAGAAGTTTAAAAGTTTTGGTGTGGTCATTAAAGTCCCTTCACTAATGAGGTAGAACAGTGCAGTTATTAGACAGGAGGAGAATGTTGTTTAATAGCTTCCATTAAAGACTTGCTTTGCTTACTTCATTATCTATGCTAACTTCATCCCATTCTGCACCATTTATTTAAAAACAGGGACAGGACAACAATGCAAAGGAACTCCAGAAACATTGATCTTACCCCACAGCAATCGTCCGTCTTGGACAGATGCAACATAGGCTATTCTTCCTCCCACTATCATTTTACAGACTCATTGGGATGTTCAGCTTATCAGCGAAGCCTCCATTTGTCAACATAGTTGCAGTAACAAGAATCACGCAGTGCTATTTATTACCAAGGGCTCCAAACGTCCCTCTGTACATTTGCATATTTTATTTGTTGGTAAATTACAAATAGCAGATGAAGACTAGGGAGCTAATGCTCAGTTTCGCACCAATTCTAATTGTGTGAACGTTTTACAAGGACTGAGACAGTTGGCTGAAATATAGTGTTTGATTTGTTTGAAGAAATAATGGGCAACAAAAGTCCACTCCCCTTCTATATGCAAATATTTAACAGTGATAAACAGTGATCTGGGGGAGGACACAACATGGTGAACACATACAAAACACACATTCAAAATAACAGCAGTTGTGCACATTGTAGGACAGGATATTGTCTATACAGAATTGTATGCAAATGATCTGTTTATTGTTGCTTCATAGGAAATATCTATCTATCTATCTATCTATCTATCTATCTATCTATCTATCTATCTATCTATCTATCTATCTATCTATCTATCTATCTATCTATCATCTATCTATCCATCTATCCAGCTATCCAGCTATCCATCTATCTATCTATCTAAGCTGATTAAAGATACCTCTATTTTCTGTTTTCTTTTCTATGACTTTCTCTTCTCTCCAGCTTTTGTGCTCAGCTGTACATTCCCCAAAGAACCTGCGGGTGGAGAAGTTTCAGTGACCAATCTCCATGCTGGTGGGGAGGCCTACTTCAGTTGTTTTACTGGATACAAGTTGCAAGGTCCCAAAATGCTCACATGTCGCAACGCAACTACACCCTACTGGAGTGGAAAAGAACCTCAATGCGTAGGTAAGGCAACTAATTCCTTTGCTAAGCTTATTCAAATGAATCTCTGCAGTTGTAACAGCCACGCCTATGTGTGATTTGGTTTGGTTTATTTGACTTTTGTGTCGCATTAAACCCACCTACATTCATTTTTTTCACTATCTAATAATCACAGCAAACATCTCGCTAAGAATGAAATTCCTAACATTTTTAACAACTGAAATCAAGAACAAAAGCGAGCCTTCGAAAACAAAGCGAGCTTTTTTTTTTTTTCCAGCCTTCCTGAAGAAAACTGGTAATTTTGATTAATGAACGCTTTTCACCAGAGTGTCTCCCACTGAGTTGATTTGAGAGACCAACTGTGCACAGGGAGCTATTCTTTAGAGACGGGGCAAAACAAAGCCGTCGGACCTGGCTGCCTTGATTAGCACATGTGGCTGTCAGTCTCCTGCTTGTAAAGGCTCATCTTCCTGTTCCGGCCTTTTCACATCGCCTGCCTGCAGCTGCTCTCGGCTGATAGCATTACCGCTGCCATTTTGCCGCGTTAAGACACTCTTAGACCCAGGAGAGCTGCCTGGTGTTGCACAGCCACAGTCCATTGGATATTGATGCAATCTGTCCACAGACAGTGACTTTTCTCTGAAATCCCCCCTTCCATAGTTTCATTACATTTCTCATCTAGCTTTTACCCTCTAACTCTTTATCCTCTTGCTCTCCCGTCTCTTGCTCGGTTTCTTCTCATATAGCGTCCTGTGGGGGGATGATAAAGAATGCCACCTATGGTCGTATCGTCTCTCCTGGTTTCCCTGGCAACTACAGCAACAATCTGACCTGCCACTGGGTACTGGAAGCCCCCGAAGGCCACCGGCTTCACATTCACTTCGAGAAGGTTGCTCTGGCAGAAGATGATGACAGGTGGGCTATACCTGACATAATTCTGAAAAAGAAAAACAAACATAAAAAGCTTCATAAAGGCCCGTTAGTAGAGAAAGAGACTCAACTAGTCCAAAAGGAGTTTACTATCTTACTCAAACCTTTACTAACGGATCCATTAGATCTTACCAGTTGTAAAATTTAGACTAATTACTTGTACTCTACATCCCACAGATACTCATTGAGATTAAGACCTGAAGAAATTGCAGGACAAGTCAACACATTGGACTTGCTGTTGTGTTTTTCTTTAGCTAATAGCTGATAGTATCAAGCGCTAAACTCACCATCTGAATGACATTATCCATGTGAACAGAGCATTACATTCTCAAGGGTCATTAATGACCAAAGTCTTTAGAGTAATGGATGAATTTGAAAGCATGTATTGTCACTACAATCCTTTAGGAGCATTCTTTAAGTCCAGTGAATTGAGGAGGCTGATGTAGCATGAAATAGGGGACAGCAGATTCATTACATTTTCAATTGAATCTACTGATCGACGTAGCTGCTGTCATGCATGGTCATTCGCCTTATTACAAGACCGATCTGGGATATTACCACAAAGTTGTTGCAACTGCAACTACAAGAGTCTTGTGGAAAGTTAGGTTTTTCTTATTTTACTTTCCAGTCTAATTCACAGGACTATTTTTGCTGGTGTGTTTCTAAACAGGCTGTTGATAAAAAATGGGAACAACATTGACTCTCCTCCTGTATATGACTCCTACGAAGTGGAATACTTGCCAAACGAGGGCGTGCTCAGCACCGGCCGTTACTTGTTTGTGGAGTTCACCACAGATGGGACGATGACATCCACTGGAGCAGCCATTAGATACGAAGGCAAGCAGATCACGTGCACTGCAGAGTGATTCATTTTGTACACGCAATGTCACAGGTCCCCAACTAATTACTTTGTCAATGCAGCCTTTGCAAAAGGGATGTGCTACGAGCCTTTTGTAAAGTATGGCAACTTCAGCAGCAGTGACTCCACCTACAGCATGGGAGCTGTAGTTGAATTCTCATGTAATCCTGGCTACACACTGGAGCAAGGTTCCGTAGTGATTGAGTGCGTGGATTCTCAAAACCCACAGTGGAATGAGACGGAACCCGCCTGCAGGGGTAAGCGAACAGATTTGGTCTGAATCCCATTTTAAGCCATTTACATCCTACTTAGTGGGCCTTCCTCTGTGTTTGCTGTCTGCATATGTATGGGAGTAGGGCTCATATTTCCACGTGTATCTCATCAGTCTCCCATTAAACCTCCTCCCAATTCCCATCCCTTGGCACATTCTACAAGTAGCTGTGAAAATACTGCACAGTGTGAGAAGGGAGTAATTCTTCATAATGTTATGATTTAATTTGTCACAACACCTAGTTGTCCATTTATGGCAAACAAAGTTGCCATAAAATAAATGCACTTTAAGGAACCAAATAAAACAGTTCTGAACATAACACACTTACAGATGAGTATAGATGTTTTAGAGGTTTTTGTGATTGTAGCAATAATTGCTGAAAAGGTGAAAAAAAAAAACACTTGCCAAGAAAAATATTATTATGCCTCAAAAAACGGCATTATATTGTTAGCTGACAGTTTTTTTTTCATCTAGTCTTTCCTATAGATTAGAGTCCTTCTAATGAGAGCCCAGACAAACTGACTTGAGTGACCAGCATTTTTGTGGGAAACACATACTAACACAGTAATGTCCCTCCCCCACCTGTTGTTGCACTGCATGTCAGCTTAAAATTGTGCCAGTTCCTTTTTCTTCTTTTGGATAATAAAACTGTCACATTTGGCTGTTCAGAAATGTTTCTGGCTGATTAAAAAACCCACAGTTATGGCTTGGAATAAAAGATTATTTTTAAATTACAGCTGGCAAGCTACAGGCAGAATGTCTGTTAAGACACTGACTGCAACCTGACTACATAGGATGATGCCTAATTGACCAACTAATAACTTTTTCACTTTTATGAAAACAACAGAATATCAGAAGCAAAAATATTCAGCCCATTAAGCACATTTATGAAAAATGCTGTTAAAGTTTGCCTAAATGTGCCAATAAAATTTGAAATTATTAAATGTAGTGATTAAGATGTTAGATTATTTAAACAGCTGTGGGAAATATTAGAAGGAATAGATATTCTTTTAAATGAAGGCAGTGACCATATTGTACAAGTGTTTCAAATCGTAATGAAATATTTTTGATGTAAGTTTTATATCATCATGGTATTTTGTAATAAAAAGTAATTATGCCATGACAATCTCATTATTATCATTGTTATAATGCATCAAGTCTTATTTTATTATTACTTTTTAAATAAGTCACACAAAAAAAACCTAGTCAAATATGCCTGGTCTAACAATCTAGAGATTTCATGGTGTTTGCTTGATCATTTCAGTAGGTGGTGATGTCTTTTGTTCAAACATTAAATCCAAAAAGCATTTAACTGTGTCTTCCTGAGCTGGTTTGCTCTGATCCGTGATAAATTCCCTCTTAGGATTATGTGAATGATTTACTTTGATATGTGTGCTTTCAGGGCAGATTTTTCAAGTGCTCAAGATTAAAGGCACACAATAGCTGCCCTGAATTGAACTCTCCACAGAGCGCAGACTATGTACAGTACTTGATAACAGCCTGCTAAACCTATTGCTCTCTGTTCACACTCATCTTATGTACACATGTAGTACATCTTTCTGTCTTCACAAGGACTTTGCATTGACTTTTATTAATTTTTGTATTACTTTTTGTTGCCTAACCCCGACACTGACCCTAAACCTAATCGAAACTCAATTCCCACCTTAGTCCTAAACCTAACCCATAACCCCGAAACACTTACAATGTATCAAATACAAGGCCGCACCCTCATACTTACACACAATTTGCTGACCTTACTTTGGTTGCTTTAATGCCTGCCTGGTCACTCCGTCACAGAGTAAAATTGAAAAGCGTTCTTGTAAAGCCAGATATGGGAAAATTAAATTCTTTGCTCTTTTGGGTCACGGTCGCCAAGTAGTTCATTGTTGGTACACAGTTTTACAACGATCCTGCCGAGCACGTTCCTTTGCACTCGTCCTTTAAAGTCAGGGTTCATTGAATTAAATAAAAAAAAATTTTAAAAAAAACAGGATCCCTGCACCAGTGTTTGCGTTTTAGAGGCTTGATCTTACTCCTCCGTCTGTAAATTGGCTGCAGTTTGTTTCTTTGTGTTGACTTTGCTGTCTCTGTGTGTTACAGCTGTGTGCAGCGGAGAGATCACAGACTCTGCTGGCGTGGTGTTGTCTCCTAATTGGCCCGAGGCCTACGACAAGGGGCAGGACTGCATTTGGGGCATCCATGTGGAAGAGGACAAAAGGATCATGCTTGACATCCAAGTGTAAGAGCCCATACACAGGTCTCAGACTGGAACTCACACAGGGGGAGTCAGGGAGGAGGTCAGATTGAGCTGCTAGCGTTTAACACTCCATCTCTTGCTTCAAACACACACATTCTCTGTTACTTGCTCATCTGTTTTCTTATCGCAGCAGGCTTGTGCACAAAGAGAAATCTTTCTGTGGCAGCACTCATTAATTAGATTTTTTTTATTTTTTTTTACATTTTTACATCCGCCCACATTAAGGATTCTGTCCTGCTTCCAGCTTGCTCTCTGACCAGATTAGCCAGTAAGCCTCCCTGCTCCCACTTCCCTGGTGTTTGCCTCGGAGTTGGCTTTGAAATGAATATGCTCTGGCAAGTGAACTACTCTGAGCCACTTATCCAGTCCACCCAAATGGAATCCAGCACACACGTACAGATGTCATAATGGACACATGCACACTGTGTGTCACCTTCACTCTTCACCTTCACGAGCTCCGTCTCACATAGTCACACTTGCACAAACACACAGACATCTGTTTCTCCCGTCTCTGCACCTCTTATTGGTCTTAAATTAAGTGAAAAATAACCCATAACCTTGATTTCTTTTTACGGTGCATTGAGCATTTCTCTAAAGCCAAAAAACGATTCAAGTGTTAGTATAGAAATTCAAATCTTGTCTCATTATCCTGTATAGATTCATCCGCTTGTTTCGGATGAGGGATTCAACCATTTCAGCATGTGCATCCGTCTTGACACAAAACAATACAGCACAAGTGATTTGTTTTATTGCTCAAAGCAGTTGCAGAGGCACAGCGAGAGGTTAAAATTAAGCTGGTAGGAATTTGCCTGAGGTCCCACCAAACAACGACTGTGGAAAGACTCAGACTGTAGCTGGTTTACTGGTTGCATTCTTCGTTTACACAGGCTTCTAGTTGATTCCTTCAAATGCTATCTTTTCCATATCCATATTTTTTTCTTGAGGACACAGAGAAATGTCTTCTATTGCAACAGACCACTGTTTTGTCTAGTATTTGTTCCATAAATCCAGCTCTAAACAAGTATTTTTCATCCGCTTGTTCATTACTTCTACTTGTACGGCATCTGAAATTTCAGTCAGAAATGTTGAACATATCGAGTAGGTGGCGACGTCAACATTTATGAATGCCCAGTTTAAAAGAAGAAAAGCACAGAAATGTGTGTTCTTAGGCGAAACAGCTTCAGGTCCCACCACTTTCGAGCCTTGTCTTATTATTATTTCTGTGTTTTTATGGCCTACCTACTGAGCAAAAGCTCTGCAACATCGCTAGATCTACACATTGACCTGATTTAGAAAGTCATAAGGTTTACAAAAAAAATCAGTAAATCATGCAGAAATGCTAGAAAGATTACACCAGAGCTTATAGTCTGCTTCATTTGATTCAGTATGAATTAATTTCCACTATTTTTCATTTATAACATATTTGAGCTGTATTGTACTGGAGGATGGCAGATGACACACATTTTAATCTAATGTGTCATGAAGCATTCAAGCAGTAACACTGGATGTGCAACGACTTCCAGATGCTTTCCTGATATCAAAAGAGATAACGTTCATTTTGTTTGCATGAAAGGAAAACCGTCTGCTGTTGATCATTCATTATATTTCCAAACAGAACTACATCTGCATACAGAGGCAACTGTGCTCAAGTTGCTCTTATGTAACACAGCAATGATGCAGCACTGGCGGAATATTTGAAAGTAAAGACTTAAATTTGTATTTTTTTTAATAAGTCAATACTTATTTACCAATGTAAATAAATCCATGACCACCTTGCAACTTTGCATCCCAGCTCCAACATGCCTGAGTTACTGACAGAGGCCTGCTAAAGAGCCATTCATTTGATCCAGCTGTGTTTAAAGGAGGGCGCTCTTAAGGACTTGGGTGCCGCTGACTTAAAGTGTGTATTTATTTAGATAATCTAGTCAAGATTATCTAAATAATCCAAAATTCAATTCCAGATGTTCCTTGTTCTTTTTTATCCTTGTCAATCTCAGCTGAAGTAAGTCTATATTTAGATAAAAACCCGTTTAATAAATGACCATTTTTAAAATTAGGTCCCAAAATAGGGTCTGGATGGTGGAGCAGTTGGCAGCATTATTAAGTTGCAGTAAAAATTGTCTTGGGTTTGAATCCCAGCCTGGGGTCTCTGGATGGAGTCTGCATGTTTTCCTTGACCATGTGTGGGTTCCCTCTAGGTACTCCAACTTCCTCCCACAGTTCAAAAACATGACTGTTGGGTTAATTGGTCTTTCTAATGTGGCCTTAGGTGCATGTGTGTGTGCATGGTTGTTTTGTGTGTTTCTGTGGCAACCTGCTAAGGGTGTACCCAACCTCTTCCCTAATGACAGCTGAAGACAGACAACAGCCACTCTACAAGAAAAGGCAAGGACGAAAGTTGGACGTACCAAAACATATGCCTTTTTAGCCTGCATGGCTATGAACAGTTTGATATTATTCAAATGTATTTTCAACTCCAAAATGCTCAGTGGGTAACCTCATCTCAGTATTGACACCTAACGCAAACTGTGGTCTTGAAGCTCACCTTTTCCCTATCCTTATCCAGAAACAGAAGAGGGTTTATTTGTTGGTTATTAAATTAGATATTTCTTATGATCAAATTCAAATATGTCAATCAGATGAAAACATTTGCTTTCCAAAATAAGTTTGTGCATAACCCAAAATATTTTTGGATTGGGGAGAGTTAAATATTGTGCGAAGATCCTGAGCAAGACTAAAGCAGTGTTGGGCTAAGTATTGACAATATTCTTTCATATTTTCCATTCTTTTCATTTATTTCAATAATTAATTTATTTGCAAAACAAAATCTAATTTTGTTACCAAAAGCTGTTTGATGAAAGCAGCAACAAGATTTCAGTTTTTGCTGAACAGCCATGTTAGTGGGAAGTGTAAAATCATACCGTAAGGAAAACAACTGAATTTTGAAAGACAAAGGTCGAAAGACAGGGAAGAATTATACCTTTGAGGTTGATTTTCTTTTGCTGGTTGAATTAACACAAAACAAGCAGCTACATCTGCACACCTCTCAGTGACATTTGTGAAGGACATGATTTTCCTAAGCTATCTTTCAGGCTTACAAGCACTAAGATATAAGCCATCACATGGATTTTTCCACAGAATAATAGCGTGAGTCATACTAAGAAATAGTACACGGTGTCTTAATGCCACACAGGGCTTTGTGTGACCTGGCATCCCTCTCTGTTCTTTAGGTCAAGATTAGAACTCTGATAAATGTCTGATGTTGAAAGTCTAGCAGGGTACTTCGGATAACAAAGCTCAGAGAACAAAGCATATGTAAACAAGTTTGGTTTAAGGTAATCTGATTTTCATTCAGGGATTTCTTTTTAAATTCTACCTGTTGGATGTTTGTTTTAATCTGGGCCACAAGAGGCAGCTCACTGTAAATTAATAGCGCAGCGTCCAACTTTAGTTTATCTCAAAGTCGGTCAGGCGTGGCTGTCGTGGCAGCCCCTCTGATCCCCACAGACCCCACCGTTACCTCTGTGTCCGCTCCGTTTAGCTTGAGAAACAGCATTCCTATAGGCTTGGTCAACACGCAATTTGTGTCAAAGTGTGTTTGTGCACAAAAGGCTCTTGTGGATAAGAGCTGTCTCATTATAAGGGTGGGAACACACTTTTCCGCATTAATGAGAATGCTTTCTGTGTTATCATTCATCACTATGCCTGTGCTGGCAATTACAGAGGAGCAGTGTGCATAATGAGGACTGATTAATTAATTTAGGCCAAACAGGAGGGCTGGCTCTTTGCTAATTAGTGCGGAGCATGGCTCGACCAGGAGCCAGAAACAAGAGGTTACAGTTGATATTCCCACCTGTAGGATACACCTCAGTAAATGCTTCAAATATAGATTAACATTCCGATTGCACTGCGTGCACCACTTAAAGTAGTGTTTATGTATGTTTACTGACCAGGAACAAGGGCATTTTAGTTTGAGTGGGTTGCATCCTCTAGTGGAGTTTCTGAGAATTACATGCTATCCCATAAGTCAGTGTATGTATGGGGTGTCTTTGTGTGCTTCAAACTTATGTGAAGCTACAAAAAACAAAAATCTAAATGCATAATCTCCATGTTAGGAAGATTTAGAAGCTTTCTCCTAAAAGCGTGACAATGAAAGCAATTCCTATTCTGTCCGAGTTGCTGGAGATTAGCTGTGGCTTTTCTGAAGTTGTCAAGTTGGTGAAGGAGACAAATGCCTAGAGGCCTGTGAGAAGCAACTGTTCTCTCCTCATCCTGTCTGCTGAGCTGAGTCGGTGTGATTGGTATGCAGAGAGCTTCTTCACGTAACACGGCACTCCAAAAGTTTGAAAAGGTCAAGACCGCGTTTTCAAACTGAAATATTTCATCAGTGCCTTCAAATACAGTGCCTTTCATGACTGCTCATTAATATGTTTTGTCACCTTACAACTAGAAACTTCAGTCACTATATTTGGATTTTGTGCATCGGACCGACATTAAGTAGTGCATAATTATGAAGTGGAAGAGGACTTTTAAGTTTGAAGTCAGGCAGGACTTTGTTTTCCACCCTCTTTACTGTTGCACTTCGAAATAAAATCCAGTGGAACTAATTATCTTCAGCAGTTGGTTCACTAGTTAAACCTTGTGTAAATAAACATAAGCTGTGAAAGAATCAGAGGTACATTAGAGAAAACTAGTCAACAAACCACATTAACGTCACAAAAGAAACACCAAACATGTATATAGATAGTTTTGGAGAAGGTTAAATATTAGTAACGTTTAGAACAATGTCCAGGTGTGCTGTGATGGCGCAGGGGTTAAGCTCAACATGCCTGTCGCAGGTTTGATTCCCGGCCTGGCGACCTCTGCTGCGTGTCTTCCCCCTTCTCTTATTATCCACTTTTCTGTCAATTCACTATCAAATAAAGGCCACTAGAGCCAATAAAACCTTTAAAAAATGTCCTTCTTAAAGGACAGTCTCCATTAAAATGAGTTTGTCTTTCTGAAAGGAAAGACAGACTCCTAAGGTTTGTCACAAAACATGTGGCAAACGTTAAATGGGTGTTCTGATAAGATGAAACCAAAATTTATATTTTTGGCCAATATGCAAAATGCTATCTTTGCTACTTTGCTAGGAAACTAATGCTGGGCGACATCCTGAACACATCATCACTATTGCAACGCACGATAGCATCGTGATTTGAGGATGTTTTTCTTCAGTGGGAGTATTCCTTCCAGCAGAACAAAACTCCCCTGAACAAAGTTTAGCCATCACTACACTGATGGTGCTTGGTGGTGCTCATGTTCATGTTTGAGAATGGCTGACTTCTCCAGACTTAAATCTGAATAGAACCTAACTTTCTTGACATCCTAAAACACTTGTGACTTCCCCCAATTTCAGCCAAGTGTGGTTCCTCAAGGTTTTGATTCATGGAGGCTGAATAAAAATGAATGCCACAATTTTCAGATGTAAAAATGTTTTTTGAAAACGTAGCAAAATTGCGTTTTGTTATTTAGCATAAAATCTCAACAAAACACAATAAAGTCTATCATTGTGGAAGGACACGATGTGTTCAAGGGGCATTAATATTTTTCCAAGGCACAGTGACAGCACACTAATCAAATCTTTTTCTTTACATTTCAAGGAAGTGCACTTCAATTTTGTGTGTATGTTATTTTGCTTCACTTCACTTTATTCCTACGGGTCACTCATTATTAAGTCATTCTTGCCGCTGGCTGCTTCTAGGTCATAGACGGTGGCCCAACAGTACTCCAGTAGTCTTAAAAGAGCCACCTGCCAGAGGTCTGAAAAGGCACTACACATTTCTATTCTTCTGTTCTGGCACCATGATCGCGGATGCACTCAAAGTGGTCTGTTAAGTTAATACAATCAGTCATTTAATCCTCCAATGGTGGCAAAATTCTAAATTATTCACAGTGAATGGAGGGCCTTCTTTTAAAAGAGATAAAATGCCATGACTGAAGGTAATCACTCGGCGAGACTGCCAACTGGCAAACAAATGTCCTTCCCTCAAGTGTAGCCTGAAATCAATGGGAGCTAATTTTGGAGGCTAAACAATAAAATGCTGAGAACTGGGAAGCCTTGATGACATAATCAGCAGGTAGAGGAAAGCGAAATAATTCACTAATAAATAAGCCAACTTGTTGTGTGTCTCACAAGCGTTGCCCGAGGTTTTATTCTGACTAAATACGACGAGGCCATCTGGAAGGGCTGCTAACCTGCAGACCATGAAAGCACCACTGATAGAGAAAAGAAAGGAGGAAAAAAAATCACCTGTGGCTGATATTCCAATAGGGGTTTGGATGGCTGACTGAAATCAGAGGTTGCACAAATGTGAGGAAAAAGTAAGCTGTTGAAATTTGTACCTTATTCTGTTAAAAAAAATCGAAAGGAAGATTTGATTTGCCATTACAGTTCATTCGCTAATAGCAGAAAGACACGTCCAGATTAGAGATTTCCAGAGGTGCTCTTACTGCAGTGCCTTGCAAAGGTCTATATTTTCACTGAAATTGCAGCTACAAGACTCTGCTAGGCTTACATATCTTTTGCTGCCTCTAACATGTTTTCTTCAAGGATCACCCTGGTCTTATCTCAATCCTTTCAATAACTCCCATCATCTTCCATCTTCCTGCTGAAGAAAAGCATCCTAACATCATTATGATGTCACCACCATGTTTCACGATAGGGTTGGTATGTTCAGTGTAATAGGTATTGTTATACCTTCATCAAAATATTCCACTTCTACGGTTTGTTTCAATGGTGTAAAAAGACAAAACCATACAACAAACACTCTGGTATCACTGTTTTGCACCTTTGCAAGGTGCAAAACACCTTGCAAAGGTCAAAGATTTTACCACGAGTGGTAAAATCTTTGATTTTACCACTCGTGGTAAAATCTTTTGATTTTACCACGAGTGCCACACCTCTCACACACCATGTGTTCCTGTGCTACAGACACAATCAGCAATAGAAATATCACCACAATAACCAAAGAATAACATAATTTAATCTCACGCTACGATCTGCTGTCTACTTCAATAACTACTCACTCGCCTCCAAATGCTGGATGCTCAAAACTAAACGATGTTATCGTTTGCTTTTTAGTTAATTTAGCTAATAGTTAGCTGAAAACCTGAGGACACTCAAACAGCATTAAGATGAAATTACCAGTCGCTTGATACTTGAGTGTGAAAAAAGAGAGATGGTAATATCACAGCAAAAGTAACATGGCAGAGTCGACATTATGAATTCCACCCTTGTTTCCAATATTCATGCTCTCAAGCCGTTAAAGGCAACACAAATGACAGGAGTTGATATTACACCAGGTCTCCTTCATTTTTTTATTTCACATGGATTAAAAAGTTACACACGTTGGGTATAATTGTGTAATTTAATTACACACAGATGGAATATATTTTGTAATTATGTGACTTCTGAAGGCAATTCCTTTGGATTTAATTTAAAAATATCATAGCGGATAATTTCCTTCCAAATCACAATTATTCTCTACTTGTTGTTTGTCTACACACACAATGAGACTAAATACATTAGAGTTTTTGAAGAGAATTTTGGCATATGAAAACATCTACTGTGCACTTTATTATTTATACAAGTTAGAAGAAGTACTTTGCAACACAAGTCAATATTGTTATTAGTTGTTTCTGGTACAAGAACTTCATCGAAATCTCTCCAAAAGTAAGTGGATTTACTTTTGCTTTTGTGGCTCCGTTAGGACTACTTTACATGTTTATGTGCCATTGATTCTTACATCACATCAAGTCTCAGATTTAACAGCACGGCACTTCATTTGTGACTCAGATGGGTTTTGGCAGCAGTGTGCTGGCTTTGTAGGCAATTCCTTGCAAATTTGTTCGCCACTGACAGACTGATGAAATGACTCAAGTGGTCAGCCAGCCGAGTGTTGGAGCTTTCCCACTGGTTGTCCCCTCATTAAAAAAAGGTTTTGGCACAGCTTCTTTTTTTACCACAGCGTCTGTGTTGCACGAGCCAACGTGATCTCTCGGCACACGCAGACTCCGCATGCTATGACGATGATGAAAAGAACTGGATGTTCAAATGTGCAGCGCTGCTTCACAACAGATGACGCCAACAACCCTCGGTGCATACACACGCAGTGAGCCTTTCGAGGAAAGAGAAGCCTCTGGAGCTGTCAGGTCTGGTGTGTGAGACGCATGCAACTAATAATTTGTGGAAAGTATTGCAATGCTTTCACATGTCCTTGTGCATTGAAAAACAAACTGCCATCTTATGGTTCTATTGACGAAAGGGTGACTGGTCAGAGCTAAAAGAGATTTTAAACAAAGGTAGAACTCTCACTTTCTCTGCTCAAAGCAAACTAGGTCTGATGAATAGATGCTCATCAGCATGTGGTCACTCTTGAAGACAAGCCAAGTCTCCCTTATTGATTTAATTCTGGTCTGTGTTAATAAATTCAAAGCAGACGCAGTTTCTCAATATATTCTTGTACTTCGGCGGTAGCCTGGTGTTAGGTGAGACACATGTGATATGTGTCCCAAAAGGTCTCTTGTCCTCTCTATCTGCAACCCATTTTCAAAAGATAGCATTTGGTGGTATAATTTTAATAGATAAATCCTTATCCTAATACTTACCTGATTTATCTTATGCAACCAATCAATACAGATATATTTTTTGTAAGAACATCTCTACAACTCACTAAGATTTCTTTTACTCATCTAACTTTCCACTCCATACTGTCAAACTACTGATCAAAAGAAGAATTTATTTTTAAATCAATCAGTAACAGCAGAATTCTTTTTCACATTTAAACATAGACTTTGAATTACATTCCCTTGCAAAAGTGTTTTAAAACCTTGTTTTTGTACTTATTGTTAATTTAGAAGTGACAAACTTCAAATCGTTTTATTGCCACTTTATGTGACAGACCAACACATGTCAGACAGAGCTGTGGTAAAAGGAGAGTGAAAATAATACACGTTCTTAAAGATGATGTGTGTCAGACTTGGAAGACAAGTAAATAGAAAGCCACTACTGAAAGCAATCAACAGGGACAAGGAAGCTTCTCTGAATTGAGTAGAAGGTGAACTTAAGGGAAAACCTGTTTGAGCAAAAGATTTGAGATTTCCAATGATCCCAAAACAAGCATCCAGAACTACAGTTGAATGGCTTATATCAAAGCATATTTGTGAATTAAAATAGCCCAATCAAAGTGCAAACTTAAAAACTATTGAGGAATGTGAAATTTGATTTCATATATACATTCATCTAATCTGGCAGATCTTGTGGGGGTTTTTTTAAATTTGTTTTGTTATTGTTTGCAGAGAAGACCTGGCAAAACATTCAGTTTGTACTTAAATGTCCACAGGTGCGGCACTAGATTCTGCAATTACAGTAGAAGGAGCACAGACAAGTTTTTGAGGCTCAGTTGCAAATAATATTTCTGAACTGTTTATCATTTTTCTTTCCATGGTGATAAACTACTTCACCACATAAGAAAGAAATAAAATAAATTGAAATTTGTGGCTTTAACTTCACAAAAAGTAAAAATGTCCAAAGGTTAGGAATACTTTACCATCTAGATAAGATTTCAATATTTGGATTGACACAGTCGGTATATTTTCATCATGGCTTTCTGTCCCATTTTAACTTTCCAATGTTGATTCTCATCCATGTTGACATTTCCCCACATTTACATTGAATGTTTATTTGTTGTGTATTTGTTTCTTTAATTTGTTCCTCACCTTGGACTCTTCCAATGTAGTCATTTGCCCATACTGTAGATCTACGTCATTATGTTTTGAAGCAATTGAGACTAGCAGGTTGTAAATTATTTAGTGTTTACTCTGCGCCGTTCTTTTCCAATACAAACAGAATTACAAATTTCAAAGTGTTGCTGACGTCACCCTATATCTCCAGTTTCTCCTTTCAATGGCTAATAAACACGTCATGAACTTAACACTCCTTCACTACCACAGAGTTGTAAATTCTTTGTATGTGTGCATTTATGGGTGTGACCTTTTTTTTGTTTCAGTCTCAATCTGGGTAAGAACGACCAACTGACATTCTACGACGGTGACGACCTGACGGGCAACATCCTGGGCCAGTACAGCGGCGCACGGCCGCACTTCAAACTCTACACATCCATGGCCGATGTCACTATTCAGTTCCAGTCCGATCCTGCCACTAACATCTACGGCTACAACAACGGCTTTGTAGTTCACTTCTTTGGTAAGCTGTGTGTGCTCCCTTCCGAATGGAAGTTTTGAAGTTTTTCCACAGTTTGTCAGATCCTTCCATATATTTTAATGTATATTATCATTACTTCAAGTTAACATAAAGTGTGTTAAAAACCTGGAAAGTGAGGTGTACATCTGTATTTAATGCCCCTGAGTCAATATAATGTTCAACCAACTTTCATTTTAGTCAAAGGCGCAAGTCTTTTGAGGTGTGTCTGTAACAACTTTCAACATTGCCCCTTTTTTTTTTGTTGCAAAATAGCTTCAATGAACATTATCTATCCCCAATATTCCCACAGCATGTTGTAGCCACCACTATGTTTGTACACATTAATGGTGTGCTTAAGGTGATTTACACCTTTAGATTTCTACCACAGTGTTTGGAATATACACCAAAACGTTTCATCAGACCAGAGCACCTTTCTACGTGAACTTGCATCCCCACATGGCATGTGAAATATGAAAAAGGTCAAGGGGTTTGCATACTTCTCCAAGTCTTTGAAATATTTTTCTAAAGGAACTGTTGCTTGTAGAATGTTTAAATGAAATCAGTAACTTAAAATTAAACCATCTTGGACAAACCCCCACACCTCACACAAAGAACAAGTGTGGAATATATTTTTGAGGCTGAGGGACGGAATGTAACCGTTGCCTCTATCCTCCCGTCTCCTACTGTGCTGCTGTCAGTCTTTTTGCTTACCTCAGATGCACAAAATTAAGCATCACCAAACAAAGAAGCACAATAAAAGCGCAGACATCAATATCAACCGCCTTTACCCAATGTTTTTATGCTTCTGGCCATCTATGAAGAGACTGACGGCTGCCAGATTACGTGCTGTGTTCCTTCCAGCACATCACAGTCTTCTATTTAGTTTCCTCTCCAACAGTGGCTTTTTAGACCACAGCAAAATACACACAATTAATTGTGCTGTCATACTCCTTCCCTCCAGAGGCTGTTGCATATTAATGCTTCACTCTCCTTAAGGCTATTCTGGGTTGTATTTTATTATAAAAATGCTTCAGTTTGTCTAGTACAATTTCTTTTTCTTATTTGACCCACTACTCAATTGTTAACAGAGGTGCCAAGGAATGACACTTGTCCTGAACTGCCGGAGATCCCCAACGGCTGGAAGAGCACATCCCACCCCGATCTCATCCATGGCATAGTGGTCACCTACCAGTGCTACCCGGGATATGCGTTGGTAGGCTCCGAGATCCTCATGTGCCAGTGGGATCTTACTTGGAGTGGCGACGTGCCAAAGTGTGATGAAGGTGAGACGAACCCAATGGATGTCTTCTTAGTTATTCATATGGTACATAATTGATATACTCTGAGGATGTCTACAATTCCATTTGCAAAAGGTTGTGCAGAAGTCATTCAGACTCTTGAGCTCCTCCTTATTGCCACTTATCTACTTCTGCATACTTTGTGCTATTTGAGCCATTCAACTTTTACCATATTGTGCTCATTCAAGACGGTTTATGGAATGTTCAGCTTTTTGTAATCATCTTGGGCCCCATTGAAATGAATAGACTATCCCATAATTGCTGAAAAACTCTGCTAAAAACTTTGCGCTCTTTCACAGCTAACTATTTCCACATACTTTCACATATAAATGCCATTCAAACTTTAAAATGTAGTCATATCCTTCAACTACTTAAGCTACTTCTGTTTACTTCAGCTTCTTCTATCTTTTACAGATTTTATAAAATCTATTGTCAAGTTTTTGTTTGCATTATTCTCAGTCTTCAGAAAAAAAAATCAACCCTATTTCCAAACCTCCTAACACCTTCTCATAACCCTAGATTTGACTGTATTTTCAACCCTAATTCCAACTTTTTGGTTGGGTTTGAAAAAAGGCAGTTTCAACACACAAAATCAGTAAAATTAATAAACTAGATGTCTTTATCCATGAGGAGATAGTTAAGATTTCTCATTGAAGCTGCCAAACACTGGTGGTTAGAAATACATCATGTGTCCATAGGGATCAACTCCTTTCAACTCTACCTGCCATTACATTGGTCACTATTCCACTAAAACAAGGTTTAATGGTGGAAGCCCAGCAAATTGTACATCTCTCCTGACTTTTTAGCCAATTCTTTAGAGAAATGTATGCATCATGCACTAGCTATTGCTGACTCTTCCTTAACTGAGAGCTAAAAGATTACCATTATCAAGCCTTCATTGCTTTGTGAAGATTGATGAAACTCCTTCTAGACCAAGAGTCCTCAAATCCATGCCTCATGAGCCTTTGTCCTGCAATGTTTGCATGTCTCTGGTCCAGTACATCTGAATCAAACATCTGATTTTACCTCTCAGTATTCAGTCCTGCTCACAATCTCTTTATTTGACCTGTGTTGAAGCAGAGCCACATACAGAAGTTGCAGGACACTGGCCATTGAGAACTGAACTTGAGTCTAGAACTAGTCTTCTGTTCTAGACTCTTCAAAATCAGCAACCTGGATCACCCAGTTTGTGACCCAAATTTGGTTAAACTATTAAACTTCTGTCCAAACATCCTAAATCCATTATTTGTATTAATGTAAAATCCCAAAGGTTTTTTTGTGTGTTCACACTCCCAACATTTACAAAGAGACTTTTGGGTCTCTTACGGATACTTGGGGCAAATCATTGAGAAGGCCAATGAAATTGTATGAGACTAGAAAGGGTTTGAAAGACTAAAATAATTTAGAAGCTGCTTAAATTTACATGGGAAAATGTCTTAAATTTTTAAAAAATATCTGCTTCAAGCTGAAACGTTTTGCAAGGTCCCTCTCTGCAAGTGTTTTTTTGACATTAGATAAATTCTTTTTTAATTTTTCATTACAAGTAGCGTGTGGGATAAAAACCTTTCAAGGTAATGTGCATTTCAGTTATCAAGTAGCTTAGACATACATGAATGCATATCTAAAAAATGAATATATTTATATTTCGTTTTGGTGATTGTTTTGGGGAATTTGTGACTGCTCCAACCTCATCAGCTCTTATAGCCACAAGCTGTAAACAAGTTATCACTCCCTCCTTGTTCCACACCAGTCCTGACGTGCCGAGATCCAGGAAACGTGGAGCATAGTCGGAAGGTGATCACAGGCCCCCGCTTCAACGTCGGCTCCACCGTGCAGTTCATCTGTAACAAAGGCTACGTTCTGTCTGGCTCCAGTCTCCTCACCTGCAACAACCGGGACTCAGCAGTACCCAAGTGGAGCGACAGACTGCCCAAGTGTGTCCGTAAGTTGCTCGCACTTGTTTTTGTTACATTTCCAGAAATCGAGAGCCCGCAATTACTTCACGCTGTCAATCTTTTAAAGACTGACTTTGTCAATGCTTTATTTTTTTCCCATCCGATCTCCAGCTGAGAAGTACGAGCCTTGCAGAAACCCCGGTGCAGCTTCCACCAGCATCCAGAGCTCTGAAAAGGCCTTTTATCAAGCGGGTGAGATTCTTACGTTCTCCTGCGCTGCAGGCTACGAGCTGCGGGGTGGTGCCACCATCTATTGTGTCCCCGGACACCCGTCACAGTGGAACAGCACTCCTCCTGTCTGCAGAGGTAAAGCGTCGAGGTTTTGCCAAACATTCCCCTTTTTTAACATTTTGTCTAAACATTTAGAGTTGCACCGCGGTCTCACATTGATTCTGATGCTGTTTGTACTATTTCTACACCTAAGTGTTGTATGTAGGTGTGCACTGTGCTTTTTGTACAGCATCTTGACAAAGACGATTTTGTGTCTTTGTAGCATCTTCAGCGCAGTATGTGAATCAACGAAAGCTTGATGGTGAGCCATGTTACAAAGAGTCTCAAACCCAGTTAATATTGATGTTTCTTTGTTGCGAAAATTGCACAAAATATTGACTGTTTTTCTTTTTCTTTTTTTAGTTGTTAGTATGGATTACAGCATGGAGGGGACCAATATTACCCTTGCAGTTTTTATTCCAACTGCAATCGTCTTGGTGATTGTTTTGGGGATTTATGTCTACTTTGTGAAGTGAGTAATATCTTTAAACTTCATATACTGTATTTGCAGTCAAAGGAGGCTTTGCAGGATGTTCAGTTTTTTTTTTTCCACTCTTTGCTCAGACTTCAAGGGAAATCTGTCAGGATGCCGACATCCTCTCCACCGTATGACAACATGACGGAAGAGTCGGCTTTCGACAACCCTATTTATGAAAGTGGAGTAAGTACGGATGTCATGAGCATGCAGGACGTTGATTCGCAGAACACCAGTGTGCTGTCCTGATCCTCCTCCATCCCGCTGCTGTCATCCCAACGTCATCTCATTTCACGCCAGCAGAGGGCACCTTCACCCTCCATCACCATCAGTATCATCAGTGAGATCAAATACTGAACATTGTGATATCATTTGCCTGTTGGGATATTCCATACTTCATTTCTGTATAGTGGCATTTTTTTTTTCTTTCTGTTCCCTATTACATAGCCAGATGTTTTGTTGTTTATTTTGAAGTCATTCCACTTTATCTAACCAGATTGGTAAATTATAATAAATATGGGAAATTTGAGTTGCATTTCCATACTCTGCCTGCCTTTGCTTGCTTACGTCATCTTGCCACAAATATACACAGCATATACACTGTCATGCAAAGGTGGTAATAATAATAACATAATAATATTTAATTTTATTTATAATGCCCTTTATATGTCAAATTGAAGTTTTAAAGGGCAGGTATTCACACCTTTTCAACTATTTCACATACATGTTTGTGAATTACAAAGACAGACTTTCAGTAATATTTGTATTCTTTTACATGATAGACCAACACAAATTAGAGTACACAAAATCTTTCATGGTTTGTCAAATTTGTTTGCATTTACATCCAGCCCTCTCACTCCAAAATCACCAAGCAACCAGCTTACAGGATTTGGTTTATTAAAAGACAAGTCAAAAGTATTGTATTATGGTGAGGTGGAAGGAAGATGATATTTTTAATTTTTTTTTTTTTTTTTACTATTACAAATACAAATGCAATCTTTGTCTCTGTGGTGTGTATTTGTATATAGCCCCCTCTTCTCCGATACCAATTACAGTCAAGTACCTATATGCAATCAATTGGTTGCACTGGATTTTTCTGTTGGTTCTGGAGTAAAAAGGGCAATATATATGTGCACAGTAGTTTGTTTTAGTACAAAAGTTTAAAAACCATGAATTACTTCCGTTAACTTCACGATTATCCACTAATTTGTGTTAACACGCATTACAATACAGTTTGTGGTTGTAACCTGATAAATCCCTACAAGTTCAAGTGGTATGTATACTTTTACGACTTCTGTTTTAATGCCAGGCTAAACAGCACACAGCTATTGCTGATATTTGTATTAGCAGTTTTAAGCTTTCCCCATTATTCTTCTTTTCTCTGCTTCTGCAGCATTGGCAGACCCGTTGTAGATACTAAACCCTGTCAGTATTTCCACTTTGGCTTTACTGCACAACAACTACAAGGTGAGATTTCCCTCTGTCAACTAAAGCCACAGCATGTTTACTGTGCAGTGATCCTGCTACCACATGTTTTTAGCTTTATCTAATTATATTCCCACATATGTTGGTTGATCTTGTTGCAGTTTTTATTATTACTTATCTTTTTGGTATTTATTACTTATTGCTAATTAAACTGCTGTAAAATATCACAGTAGATGGTTTTCATAAGAACTGTGAATATATTCATTTCCTAATGTTGTTGTAAGTTCTACAAATACAGCCACACAGCTTTCTAGGAGTTTGGCTGACATATAAAACAACAGACCTGTAACAGGTATCAGCAGTCTAGTTCAGTCAGGGACTCTGAAATTGAACATTTAAGAATACTTTTATTAGGACCTCTAACAAAAGCAGGAAATGAGACGGGAACATCCCTTGTTATCTAGTAAATACCAATTATGCATAAATTGTCATTTTAGTGTTTTACTTCAATATAGTTTCCTTTCCTGTTCTTTCTCTTTGATGTTAATCAATCAGTAAATGTGAAAGCGAAAAATGCTTTAATGTTTGGGGAAACTTCAAAGGCAGTTTTTGAAATGGGCATTATGACTCACCACCAAAAATAGAAAAAAATAAATTAATTAATTATGCTAACTGCTTCCAGAACAAGGTTTTATAAGCTCTGCTTGTATGTTCGTTCAAAGGGGAGTGCGTGTCGCATGTGTTATGAGTACTGCTAGTTGAATGTCGATTTCTGGTATTTAATTTGTAGCAACCAAAAACTTTAATGTTTTTGTTTAGGGAATCTCGAGTACATTTGAGCATGTCTACTGTAGATCTAAAATGAAAACATAGGTGGCGCAAAGCTAAATATGGCTGTTCTTCACTTTAGAATTCAGCTTTTGGAAGTAAAAACCAACATTTATCCTAAATGTGAAAACCCAGAAACTAGGTAATTGGGCGGGCGGAGGTGCAGAAAGAGAAGGTTGCCAAGTGTGCTATTACTTTTGGTTTGTCTGCTCCCTTCCAAAGAGTCCATTACAATCAATGGTTATAATCAATAACTCATTTCTGAATTATTTATTGGGGCTTTTGTGTTGACATTATAGGGATAAAATAAACCAAAATAAGTGACCAGAACACTTAAGAATGATTAAAAACACAAACTGTTCAATATTTAAGTAATTTCCTGACAACAACAGCTTGATTTGTCAAAAATATTTAACTAATCAGCATCATTGTGTCAGTCAAATCATAAAACTGTGCTAAGAATATCTTAATGAAACATATTAAGCTTGAACTGTTACTTTAATGAAATTTTTAATGAGTCATCTCTCTGGTTTTCACAGGACAAAATGAGAAACTTTTAGAGGTGTCCATTTAAAGCAGGAACTGCTCAAGCTTTGGCTTTTGGGACCCTCTCTGCACTCCTCATGGTTATTTGCCGACACTTTATTTTAATCAATATCTACTTTCACCTTCTGCTATGTTTGTATTAATGTAAATAAGTCTCTCTTTCCTGCACAGTCGAATCTGTGATCCTGTTTAATGCCATGGTGATATTTTTATAAAGTAAGTCGTTGATGACCATTGGTGATTGCATGTTTTTAAGTACTTTTCGATGGCCTCAGCGAGTTACATTTAAAGAGGAGGGAAATGGTTAGATTTTTGTTTTGTTTTGGGGGGTTTTTTTACGATGCCCCGACATTCCACAGTTTTTGTAAATTTTATCATGACTTTTTTTTTTTTTCGTCTTTTTTCTGTGTGTGTATGGGACTGCTATTTGTAAATAAACTGCCTGTCCAATATGAGTGCCTCACGACTGACTATAACCTGAGAGATCACACATGAAAACATTTGTATGACTTGAATCTAGATTTAACTATTATTTGTTATTGTTTCGGCTTAACGTAGCACTCCACCTTACCTTCATATAATCTGTCTTCAAAGTATTTATGGAAGAATTTTCCACCAGCCGATGTGTGGTTTCCAGCAACATATAGCCTCAGATACGTTTCTCATTCGTCATGAATGTCAGTGTTCTTACTGTACGCCACATCTTAAAATCTGCCTCAAAGAATCAGCAGCATCGACTGGTCGCAGCTCCTGGCTGTGTAAACTCCCTCGTTTTAAAACACAGAAACATAATAATTCAATGATGTTACAAAAATGATTTGCATAGCGCAGTCTGTAAAATAACAATATATATATATATATTTAAAACTGACGAGTGGCGATGAAGCTGTTTTGCATCTGCTTGTGTTGAATTTGAAGATGGACGTATTTATCTCATCTGTGTGTTTGCTTTTCGCTGTAAAAGCTGTTTTCTTTCAGCCTCACAGCCGCTGCAGCCACACCCAGGAAACCACATCACCTTAAGTGTATATATGATTCCCTGAATAATAATAAAATTAACAATTGTTTTAATCTCTGTCATCGACTCCTTGAGTGAATTTATTTTGTCTACAAGTACAGTACTCTACGAGTTGGAACAAAACTTGTGGAGAAAATGTACTTTTTTATTATCATAAGGATCAGATGTAATATCGGGAGAATTAAGTGTTCTCAAATAGACTGGGTTTAGTCTAACAGTATTGTTTTGTGTCTTTGCTAGAAGAATTTCTAGCAAAGTGGCACTTTTTAAACACTAGATGGTAGCAGAGTAACGGGTAAGGCTTAAAGCTGAATAACTGACGTTCAGGTCTTGTTTTCACATCTCAGTACTATGCACATTTGGTAAAGTTCGTTTTATTATAATCAGACACTTTAAAAAGTAAATAGTTACAATTATTCAGTGACTAAAAATGGGTTTCAGCTTAAATGTTTATTGAAATTTTGAATGTCGTATTGGATCTATTTTCTCAGTTTATACAATTACAAACTCAAACTTCATTGTGTTCAGGATTTTATGTTACGGACCAACACAAACTACTGCACAATTACAAATAAAAAAAAAATATGCTTTCATACGCTTAATTTAATTAAATTCCATTCACTTTATTTATATAGCCCAATTAAACAACACGTCGTCTCAAGTCATTGCAATTCAGTCATGCTCATATTAAAATAGTTCATAGTTACCAAACAGTGCATTACGTTCAGTTGATTATTCAAATTGGCTTAAGGTTTTTTTATGTAAGGAAACCCAGCAGATTGCATAGAGTCATCGACTTGCATTATTCACCTCTACTGGATGATAATGTAAAAAACACACACGCATGCACACAGAGGAAGTGGTGTAGGACCACTTTGTTAATGAAAATTAAAAAGATAATTGCAGGAGAGAGTGAGCACTATCTCAGCCAACTTTCCGACAGGACATCAACCATTATTATTATTATTATTATTATTATTATTATTATTATTATCATATAACTGGATGACACCAGAACTATTTTACTGAAGATATTATTGCTGCTATTGAACCACGAGTAGATAAATCTGGAAGAAAACAAAATAATAACAATAAACTAAAGTTCTCATCAAATAAAATCCACAAAGTTTGACCTTATTCTGTCTTGACAAACTGGTCTTTCACTTCGGTCCTGTAGTTTCATTTGCATCACAGTAAATGAGGTGCATCCAGTGAGAGGGAGGGAGTTTATGAGCATGTCACGTTTTTTCTTTTTTTTTTCTTGTGCCTGTGTTTATGTGGGAGTCGGTTTATCTCAGCGGATCATTCGGAAGCAGTCACCCATGATTTCAGCTGAGCTTTCACTCTGATGCAGGGGGACGTATAGAGCAGCTTGAGCCATTAAAATGCAAATTTTTTTCAATACATTTGTGTGGAGGTGTGGGGAGCGGGGGGCGCAATTGGCAGTCCACCCATGTATTAACTTGTTTGCTGTAAATTATGTGTTTATCAATGGCAGAGCAGCCCAAGACGTCCACTCTCATAGACCTGAAGTTTGCTCACAAGCCTATTCTTGAACTTTTGCATTGTATAAATAGTATTGTTAAATGGTTGGGGGTTCGTGTATGCAAAAGTTGGCTTCTCTGATTCCTCTTCCTCAGTCTTGACCCTTTTGTGTGTACGCCATTGTTTTTCTCAAACTGCAGTTTTCAGGAACGCCAATAGATGGCAGCACACTACCAAACCAGATCTCTGAGAAAAGGGACGCGCTTGGCATCAAGCGCGTTGCAAGGACCATCTCCCAGCACTTGATGCTCCCACCGTGCACAAGTGGCAGGCTGCGGATGGTTCTCAATTAAAGTAAAATGTGCTGCTCACAATCCAGCAGAGACCAGGATGAGGCAATTAAGCGGCTAATACAGCAGACAGTCAGACCTCCTCCTCCGTGTCGGCTGCTCCGGGGCACGCCGTGCTCACCGCAGGGTTGATGGGTAAATGTAGTTTAATGTAATGACCCGTTCAAAGGGTCTGGTGTGCAGTGTTCGATGAACACGGGGGTAAAGTCAGGACCGGAGTTATGCTTTGCTCTGTAAAATATGAGTGCACAGACACTTTAAATGAAAAAAAAAAGAATGATGTTTTTAAAAATGTATGTAATGTTAACCGAGCAGATGTTTTAAAAAGACATAATTTCAAATGTACTTGACTTATAAAAAAATAGAAAAATAATAATTTTCTTCCCATTGTTTTGGTAATATAAAACAGATTTTTTATTTATTTTATTTTAAATTTTGATAAAAAAAAAATATATATATATATAAATATTGATTTATTTTTCAATTACTCTAATCACTTTCATTTCAGACTGAAGGAGGGGGAATAGGATTTTTATGCTGTGGAACCTTACTGAGGCTCTATCAATTGCAGAAGAGGCAAAAACTGATTCCAACTGTCCCACCAAAAGTAAAAGCTCTAAAGTCTGTCATTACGTCACTTCTTTTTATGTCATCCTCACTTGCAAACAGTACAGAAGATGTTACTAGAAATGTTACTGGTCATTTGCAGTCGGTGCAAAGAGCCTTTATTTAGTCTGATTAATCAATATTAATTGAAAATTTTCAACATTTTATTTTTAGTATTTTACAGGGGATGCCCTTGTTTTAGCAAGTAGCTTACATCATAACATTTTAATGTGAAACAAATGTTCTTCACACAATATGTAGAGCCATGTTGTTTTGTTCCCTTAGCAAAGTACAAGTCTTTTAGCTTTCACAGACTAAAAGACATCTGGTGACCTGTTTGTCTGTTTTGGTTGTTCCAAAGCATCTTTCTCTTTCTATAGACATTATTATTTACTCACTGCGATGCTGAAAAACAAACAAAAAAAATCCCTCCATATCTTCATCTTTCCAGCAGAAAGTTGAGTAGGTATTTAGAAGGGTTCATTATTTTCGTCCACTTTTATAAAACGTTTAATTCCATCTGAAGACAAGCAACCCCACGGTGATGCTGCCACCGCTATATTTTACTGTTAGGTTGAGGTTAGGCACACTTATACAAACATTTTTCCACAATAGCTAAATTCTTGTGTTGTGATCCTTTAGCATAAGTGAAATGTCAAAGCCTCCTCAGAGAGAAATGTTCATAAATAATAAAAACGTCAGATGTCATATTTGGACTTAGCCTGATTTATTTAAAAGTAAATACTTGAAAACTGAATGTTACCGATGCAATGTTGCTGAGTTCAAAAGACAAAGAGTGAGCTTAAGAACTTCAGAAGATTCATATGTGCGAATGCTTCACACGAGTGTTTGAATTTCCAAAAGGCAGCAGCTAATGACGCACTTTGAAGACATGCCACACTTCTTCCTTTTTAACATATAGATAATGTGAATCTTTTTGGGGCTGTTGGGGCGGTGTGCGTGTGTGTGTGTGTAGCTGTGTGTCTCCTTCTACTCTGCATGCAACGTGTCTCGGTCTGCATGTGTGCCGAGGCAGAGAAATCAAATCGGTGTCTTATCTGAGCTTGAGCAAGATAGGCGATGTTTTCCTTTCAGGATGCCGGGCAGGTTTGAGATTGAGGGGTCTGAACAGAGAGGGGACAAAAGCATGCGAGCCAGAGGGCGGAGGGTGGTGGATGAGCCGGTGAGATGATAATGCAGCATGACACCTTTGAAATGAATCTCTGGTTACCATGGCAAAGAAGCAGGATGGGACAGCCTCTCAGGAGCCTCGAATAAAGCCAGTTGTAAATGATGTTTGATTAGTATTTTGATCATGTTCCTGCAGCAAAAACATTTTGTCAGATGTTTGGGCACCGGCTCTGTCCTCACCAGAGGAATTATAATGACCCTCTAAGAATATTTAACTTTCAGACATTTCAGTGGTAAGCGAGGGGAACTTAGCAATGCTCTAAAACAATCTTCATGTGGAAACTGCATCTCGACAACATCAACTAATGTTATATTAAAGCTAAAAAAAACCATAAAGCTGGAAGCTAGCTCTTGTAAGAAAACTTTGCAGTTTTCCATTAATTTATACAGATTTTTTCACTATATCTATATAGACTTTTTTCTAATACATTGTCAGCATGCAATGTGTCGCCTCGCTTATTCATTCCATATGTAAATATGGACCTGACAGCCCTGTTTGTAGAAAGCTTAAGAGATGGGAGGCTTTTGTTTGCCACACTGCAGATTTGGAGGCATGGAGGTTGTGCAACGCCTGGCGTCTTTACCTGTGCATGTTAAATAATCTACAGCTTATTTTACAATGAGTAGTGACATTTAATACAATGATTGTCAAAAGGAAAATTATACATTTTAAATGTAGAAACTGTAACATTTTATTTGTTGGATATAAACTTCAGTATATATCAATAATGCATGAAAATAAGAGGCAATTTTGAAACAGTGGTTTGATTTATTATGGGAAAAAGTGTCCAAACCAAGTAGACTGCACACGTTCTTTGGAAATATAAGTTCTCACTGAGTAGATAACGCACAAGTCTGATGACTTTCTGACTGCAACATGCCACAGTCTAAAGAAATAAAAAAAAAAAAAGTTACTGAAGAAAAAAAAGTCAGTAAAATCCTTCAATCTGGAAAGGGTTAGGAAGCCTTCTCTAAGTCTTTACAGCAAGCCACAATGAGAGGATTGATCCCAAAATAGAGAAATGATGGAACAGGGATAAACCCTCACAGGAGTGGCAAGCTGACCAAACATCTGAAGCACCCAGACCTCACTGGCCTCCACCAATGGGAGAAAAGCAAATAGTTGGCCAAGAGGAATACAAAACACCATCTGAAATTTGGCACAAAAAAAAAAAGAGAAAAAAAGTAATAATTTGGGGAAAATATTTAGTGGATCAGGTGACAGATTTTTTTATTTAGTTTTTTTTTTGGAAGTTGCAATCACATTTGGAGTAAAACTAAAACAGCATTTAGGAAAAACTAAAAAAGAAGAAATAAATTTAAAAAAAATAAAACCTGCTGGTGGTGTGATCATCGGGGACTGCTTTGGATTATTCTCCAGAAATGATGAAGCCATTTTTTTCTGTTCTTTAGCATGAAGTCTTAATGGAGAATACCTGACCTTCTTGAGATCAGTCATACTTTGATCATGCAGCTGGACTTGTAAATTTTTATTTTCCCCCCTCTTTACTTTATCACTGCTCTGTGACCAGAACAGCTATACTGAGGATCTCACTGCTGTCTCTGCACCTCTCTGATTTCTTCTCTCAACCATGCCAGCAATGGACTGCTTAGCAAACTGGAACTAATTTTATCTGACTGCTATCTGTCTCCATCAATTACACACTCGGCGCCTTCGTGCCCTCCTGCAACCAAACAGTGAAACACATCCAACAATGCATCCACAGCAGACACTTAATGACTGTATCTGAATAAGCAGTTCGGTGCAGAGTTGGCTTCATGAGCCAATCCTGATTTAATTCATTGACTTAGGCTGCTTATTCCTATTTAAGAGAGTTAATGGGGTTGTGCTGGGAGAGGAGAGGTGGCAACGTCTGATTCCCTGGATGTTGGTGAGGAGCAGATCTTAATGCTAATGCTGAATGGCAAATTACTTACTCTAGTCCGTGAGTGACTGATGGGGAGAAGCACAATAAGCAGAGGTCAGGGTAACCTGGATAATCAGTGAATGTAGTTTTCAAAACATGCCAAGTGATTATTAATACTATATAATTAGTGTATTAGTGAAGTTGACGTTACATATTAAAAAAGTGCTATTTATGGCTCAAAACCACATAATCTTTCTGAAAAATGTTATTATATCAGAATGACAGAACTGCAAACCTACCAAGACTTATCAGTCCTGGTAAAACAAGAGCCCCGATGAGATGAGCGTAACTCAAAGAGACGGTCAAAATGCCTGTAGGAACTGCAGAGATTCACTGATCAGGTTGATGCAATTGTTGACAAGGTAAATAAGAGTGACAAGTGGTGGTGGCGGTATCATGCTGTGGGTACTTGCTTATTTTCCACATGGAGAGCAAAGACAGTCAGAGCAGACAGCAAGGTGGTTTGACCGACATAGTGGGGCTACTTGGTTCCTTCCAGGAACCAAGTAGCCCAAGAACCACGTTAGCGGTTATAGAAAGTTGAAAATCATGTCGGTGGTTCCTCAACCAAAGAGATGACTCTAAACACGCAACTAGAGCTACAGTGGAATAGTTCAGATCAAAGGATATTCATGGCTCAGTCAAAGTCCAGACCTAAATCCAAGAGAGAGTTTGTGGTAAGATTGAAAACTGATGTTCACTGACAATTTTTACGCAATGTGACCATGTTGACAACCTATTTTGCAAAGATTGTTGATTAATATGAGTCACTATGTGCAAAGATAGAGACATAATCCAAAAGCTTTAATCGCAGATAAGGATAGTTTTGTAAAATATAGACTCATGTGAAGATCACAGTTTTCAGATTTTTATTCCTAACACCACCACTACTACTACTGTCACTTAAATTCCCCCATGTCACATCAACGTTTGCAAATATATAATTAAAAGATGTGAAAAGATTGAGGGGAAGAAAAAACACAGAACCGGCTTATGTTCTTCATCGCCTTCTCCTTTCACTAATTCAACGTCTGGCCCATGTTGCATGTCCAGGAGATGTCTGACAGAGACAGATTGCACAGCCTCAGCTTAAAGGTGACTGCCTCGGTCTGTGTTCCCCCAAAGCGCTGCATCATTGGAATCCATCATGGGCCGTACGGGCGCCTGCCTCTGCAGAAAACAGATCGCACGGGAAAGACAACAGGAGACGGGTGACACGAGAGAGGATGGAGAAGTACATCTGATCAGAAGAAGAAGAAAAAGTAGACATGGCTGAAAGGTGTTGTGGTGAAAAGCTGCAAGGGGAGCTGGAGCAGTACGGAGGGTTTCAGAGGGGTCCTCGGGTGACATGCTGTGTATGTGTGGTGGGGACGGGAGGGGCTTTGTGGGCCCTCATGAGGGCATTTATCATTATTGGCTTATACCTCCATCCCTTGCTCAACCTGACATCCTTTCTGCAGTTGACATAAATCATGATTTCAACATAATGGATCCTTTTTCTGGTAGAACGTGTGGCCTGTATCGATTTTAGTCTCTTCTTGTGTGTAGAAATTCTGAGCGGTGATGCAGAATCAGTTTTAGCCATTGCTAGTCATGCAAAGTAAAGTTTGTCTTCATGAGGCTTAATTGCAACGTGACACCTACTGAGAGGTGTCAACAATGTTATCTTTGCAGTGTACACACATACATGTGCTGTGTGTTTAACACGCAATGTTTTCATCCGGTGGAAACTAGTTTGGGTGACGAAACCTAAACGTTGCAAAGCGCGGCAAAAGGAAGGCAGAAGACAGCAGGTGACGGCGAGGCCGAGACGGAGGAAAATGGAAGATCGCTTTAATTTGATTGAGTGGAGTGCATAATTAAAACATTAATAACTTCAGCGTTGGTTTGAAGTTCAGCTTCATTTGTCAAGAGCTCTATTTTCAAACTGTTAGCACGAACGATAAGATCGCTGTTCATTAGGCGTGTAGCGATGACTAAAAGTCAGCTAAAAAGAAAAAGGGAAGGGAAAACACAAATGGAATTTGTGTTTTCAAAATCCAAGGATTACAAAATTAACCCTGTTAAAATCATATTTGTCAGCTGTAACGGAAAGGCGATCAACACCTTATTCATCAAATGCCGTTAATATTTAATCTTGGATCTTTTTTATAATTAAACATTAAACTTTAATTCCTTCTTTAATATGTTAACCAGGAGGTAGTAAAAGAACATGTAAGTGTCTTGATTAATCACTAAGCAGGAAATGCACTTTCATATCATGCTATCATTAATCATTTCATTTTTCGTTGTGCTTGAATATTTATTAGTAAGAAGAAGTGGGGGGATTTTTTTTTTTCAGTTAAAAAGAAAATTGATTTGGTTTTAACAAAAATGTTTCAATAAAAACCTATATGTTGCTCTCAGAATGTCAGAGCAGAACCATAGGCTGCATAGCTGCTGCTGCTGCTGCTGCAGTATTTCATGCTTTAATTAGCTTTGTGGGACATATTTTTAATAAAGGCCTCATAATTGCAGGCAGAATATAACTGCTTGATTTACAGATGCACATTTAACTTCACTGCCATATTTCATGCTGTTTAAATGGCATTTTTAAGTCATCTGTAACATAACTCTATGATTGTGTGTGGGTCTTGGCCAAATAGGCAAAAAGTCAGAGTGAATCATTTAGGATTCCACATATTACTTAACTCAGATTACTGATTTTCTCTTTTATTTGAAGGAATAAATGTAATTTAAAAGCTGTTGTTAAAGAAATCCTGAAAGTTTACTGATTTATTTATTTACTTATTATTTAAGGTGATAGGGTTAGGGATAGGGTTAAGGTTAGGGTTAGGGTTAGTTACTTTATCACAGGGACTTATCTTCAGTTGTCCAGAGCTACACAAGCAAAACGTATCTGTCAGCTGCTCCTTGAACAAGTTTTCTATTGCTTTTGTGAAATAAAAGTCGTTTTTTTCTGTGTGTTGAGTTGGTGTCACCTGTTTGCTGCTGTGAATAAGAGGATTAAGGAATGAGCTTTGTGCAGAACTGCACTTATATTTCATCCCATACCAGAATTTTAGATGATTTAGTGCATTTTGATTGGTTGGAAGGGCGGTGTAAGGAGGTCTTCACTATTAGGGCCATTCATGTAAGACCCACCAATGTTGAGTTGTGTACTTATATATACTTGAGCCTATATGTTTACATTTTGTATTAAAACAAAAAAAACTGACCAAAACTGTTTGCAATCTGTTTGTCATGGCTATTTCTCATTAGCCATGGAAAGCATTAACATGCATTAGTGGTTATTATTGTGTTGACCTCTCACAGAGTTCAGAATTATCAACATGTTCAAATAATTTTAGAAGTTAGATCATCTCCACATGACTGCCAGTTATTTTGACTATATTTGCATATTAAACTGTTTGTTAGTTGGGTTTTTTTTTAAGTACAGAACTGACCTACTCACCCTCAACAGAAATAAATAACAAAACAGTAAGAGTTTATAGAAAAGAATCAGTTTTTATTGTAAATTATGATATGTTAAGGTGGGATTTTTTAAAAATTATTTTCAGCAATGAGGAAGTTCCGCTGACTAGATAAAAAGCCAGTAAAGAGGTGGGGGTCAAGAAGATTAGGCAGACTAACTTCATGACAGGCTTAGTTGATGATGCCCAAGCTTAACTACATACAGGGGGATTAATTATGAGACTCACACATATAGAGCCTAAATAAATGATTGCAGGGTTAATTGCAGTGTTCTAAGATTTGGCTAATGGACTGAGTTGCTTTAATGATAAAGCATGAGCTCTTCGTAGAGTTCACTCCAAGTTCTTTTTGTTGTTTTTTTTTTTGTTTCCGTTTCAAATTGATACGCTACTCCTGATTTTACTCTTCATTCCAAGATAACCAAACCAGAGAGAAATGCTCTCCTTTGTTTCATAATTAGCATAGTTATTAGATGTCTTGCTATGAATATCATTATGAGAGACAAGTGTAACCAACGCTTTGGGCCAACACTGCTGAGGAACGTCACTGCTACGGGGGAGTCCATCATCAAGACTGTCAGTACTGCACTATGACAAGCAAAGAGAAAGCTAAGTCCTGCGTTTAAACACAGAAGGTATTTATTTTTATGATATTGCCATTTTAGTCAAAGAAAAAATAGCAAAAGAAAAACAATGAAGGTTTTATCTGACATGTTGTATTGTGGTATTTGGTAAATATTCATATATTTTAATAATTCATATATATTTAGAAAACATAATATTCTAAAGGAAGAACATTAAGAGTTATTCACTCATTTTAAATCTGACACACCATTCTTTACCCTTCTTTAGCCTATTCACATTGGAAACCATATTTTATAAGCACACTTTATGAAAGTTGTTCTCCTAAGTGACATTCTTATATGCCTTAGTTCATGTTTGCTCAGTGAGAGACGGTCTGCTTACATGAAAAATTGTTCATCCCACACAAGAGTCATATGATAGATAGTTTTCACATCATTCACTAGGTAACCTGCCAGCAACCTGGAGGTATTTGCATTAAAAAGGCACAGCAAATCTCCTTTAGCAATTTCTTCAGACATAAAAATCCGATTGAAAGTGAGAGATGAACATTTATTCTCTCTTTAGGCTAAATTTGTTCCAGACGGACGAGCTAAAAAATCCAAATTTGAACTCGTTTTCAATAACTGCCTACAAAACAGACTCTCGCAGAGATCCATTGTTTGCAGAGGGAAGACATTTTCAGCAAGTACAGTCCAAAATCAGAACATGCTCTATTATGAATATGACTTTACTTAAATTTGAGTTATATTTGAAGTACTGTTTTGATGTACAGTATTTGCAGATGAAATATAAATCAAGTAAATGTTTTTACAGGCTTAATTTGTGAATAAATAATGGGAACTAAAGACCATGCACAGCAATAAAAAGTCAACCTGAGGCAGCATGGTATTTTGATGCTATCATGAAGAACAAATTAGAAAAAAGAAGAATCATTGGAAGAATCATCATCATAATTAAAAGTACATCCCAATTATGGATAAGTACATCCATAATTGGGATGTACTTATGACTTACTTTTTTGCTTTGTACCTGCGCCATCCTCAAATGTGTGCTGCCCTGGGCAGAAAGCCTTACTGATCATATTTTACATGGTCACTGACTGCACCCACCAAACATAAAAACCGCAATCTAAGTGCTGTTTTTATGCTTTAAACAAATCAGATGTTATGATTTGAATTCAATCAGTGAAGAACTTTTCAAGTGATAATGAAACAAAGACGATTTTCACAGAACAAAGAAGAGACTCATTGACAGAGTAACTAATATCACAACATCAGATCCCGTAACCTTAGAAAGCCACGCTGCTCTCCACATGGCTGTAATGTTTGGTGGAAGTATCAGTCAGCAACAGCTTCCTTTTACCGGAAACAAATGCAACATTGCCTATGCAATTATGTTGATCACAACAAAGCTCAGAGAAGTGACCGTAGAAAAGCCAGTTGTTAATTAAAGTGGAACTCTGCTTCTAACATCATACAAGATGCTTGTATAACTGATATTTCCATAATAACTTGACGGGGATAAACAATTAGCGCATTTTGTGTAGCTGATAAAAGAATAAGAATAAAAATGAATTATTGCTGATTTGGGTTTTGGTTGAAAAAAAAAACCCCCGCTACTAAGCTTTGTGTCTGTAAACCTCCTCACAATTACCAACCTTGTTTATTTTATGCACTCTCTCAGACTAATGGCAGATTTTAAACTTGGGTAAAAAAAAAAAAAAAAATCTTTTGAATTCAACGCAGAACAATTTGAACACAATGTGTCTGGTATCAAAAGAAAAGTTGTCTGAAACTATCAACGTATTTCAGTGACTCAGAAAAATGGAAGATGGGAGGCGTTGCATTGTAAGTGGAGGTGTGATTATGGCAGATTGTTGAGGGTAAAGCTTGCCGCCCCCTCCACCTCCTCACTCTTCATTTTTATGGAGCTCAGGGAGCCTCCTCACCTCTAATGGCGGTTTGCAAGGCATTTACCCGCAACTGCAAGTGTCATAATTTGCTCTAACCACCACAATTATGCCATTTATTTTTTTTTTCAGACTTACTATATATTAAAAGAGAGCAACTATGTCTCTCATTTCAAAAAGGTAATGGTTGTTGGACAAAGGCCAGAGCTGAATTGTTGCCAAATTGTTGTTGAATTGTTGCATGACTTGGCTTACAGCATACAGTGACCCCGATGTTGTGTGTGTGCACACAAGCAGGGACGAAAGCTTCTGTCCTGACAAAAGACTGTACACAAACAGGTGCACAACAGCTAGAAACACACAAACTGGTAATTGGAGAAGCGCTTGCAATTCTGCAGAAGTCATTTATAAAGTGCCACTAGGGTAAAGGTTAGAGTAGTTACTTATTTGTTTAAATTAATAATAATAATAATAATAATAATAATAATAATAATAATAATAATAATAATAATGGATTTAAATTTGGATTTTGCTTAGATTTTTTTTCTTTCATAATGGATAAACCTATTAAGGAGATTCTAGTTTGTGTCGCAAATGGTTTTGTTGTGGTATTAAGCAGATATTAATTGCATTTAGAAGTATTACGCAGTTTTGTTTTTTGTGGGGGTTTTTTTTAGCATTTTCTTTTCCATGTTGTGGTAACGAGCAATTGATTGTCTTAAAGGGGTCGCCTGCACTGCAGAGAATGGAAGTCCTTATGCTGGATGAAGTAATCATGTCACTATCATTTTTACTATTTGAACGTGTGGAAAGTGAACGTTTGCCCATTGCTCCTTGCAAAACAGCTAGTCAGAATGGATTAAGTTTTTTCCCCACGTCTTACAGTCAGAGGTCTGGGAGGTTGTCCATGTCACCCATATTCGAAACTGCCACTGCTTATAGTTCAATTGGATATCAGGCTGGACTTTGACTATGCCATTCTAATACCAGTATGTGCTTTGATCTGTGGGTTGAAGCTTTTAAGTTTTGCAGCCTCTAACAGGGTTTTACCTCCCTGTATTTAACTCTAATCATTTTGCTATTCACACTGAACAGCTTCCTTTCCCCTATTAATCAGAGGCACCCTGGCAGCATGATACAGCTGCCACCAGGTTTCACCATTCAGTTTGTGTTTCCTTTATGTCTTATGTGCATTTTGCACATATGGCATAAAGTTAAACTTTGGTCTTATCTTACCGGAGTAACTAATTCCCCATGTTTGCTTGGTTCCACAAACAAAAGATTGGGGGACATCTAATTCAGCCACCTGTAACATATGTTAGTAGTTTAATGTCAATGGTTTTAACCAAATAAACTATTTCACAATCTCTGTTAGTAAATCTTACCAAAAATTGTTTGCTGTCTGTAATTGTTGGCACATCCTGTAGGAAACCAAGGAACTGTCATCCTAGAATAAAAAATAAATAAAAGAACGTGAACACTTCTTACCGTGAAGAAGTTGCAATCCATAAACCTAATAAGGAAATTATAGTGCTTAAATTAAATTCCTAAAATGTGCATACACTGCTGGCATTCTTGTCACATTGATTTTGATCTTTTTGTGTTCCCCTGCTTTCACCCTGCCACAGCTGTACCAGATTTCCTGTGACCTGTTGATCTAGTTGTCACTTTCCACCCCTGCCTCAATATTTAACCCTCCTGTTATGTTCCGGGTCAAATTGACCCGTTTTAAAGTTTGAAAATTTTCTAAAAATAGTTGGAAGTATTTTTTTTGCATGAAACTTTTCCTATTTGTCTTAATAGGTGAACTCTACATATCAATTGAAAATTTATTACTTTTACACATTTGTACCAACCCCTAGATCTACTTTTTACACAGATACTGTTCGGGTCAATTTGACCCGGCAGTCAGGTTAAAGTGCAAAAAAAGATTAAAAAATGTCCATTTCTATATGTTTCCTTGCAGCTATGAACCATATTTCACCACACAAACACCACACACATCCATGCACACCCCGACACACACAAGCCCACTTTCTCACTATTCTCTTTACTTCACTAGGAAACTGCGAGAAAGCAGGTGTTCACACAACTTTTGAGGAGAACTTCTTCTGTTCATGTGGACAAACTCCACCCACAGCAGAAGTGGAGGGAAACATAAATACTCTCTGCATGACTCATTTATCTTGATTTTAATCAGCGGGTCAATTTGACCCTGAACAGTTTGTGTGTCTCAAGTTCAATTATAAAGATCACCCATTGAAAAAAAAAAAAAAAGTGTAATATAAAAATATTTACCAAAAATCAATTTCAAGGAAAGTTTTTTTGTGTCTAGGATTTATTCAGTAAATATTAAAAATGCAAATTCCATTTTTTATGTCCAAATGAGTAAATGAGTAGGTTGTTGTCATTGATCCTTAATTTGGGAGAAATAATCAAACATCATTGCACAAATATGAATTGAAATGGTTAGTATTGGAGTTAATAATCAGATAGAAAAATGTTTTGGAGGAATTTTTTGGTTTCTGACACTATTGCATGATTAAACACTCCCCGGGTCAAATTGACCCACGAACATTATTGCTGTACCTCAGAAACGAACATAACAGGAGGGTTAAGCCCCTGAATTTTCATTGTTCTTCGCTAGACTGGCCTTCTGTTCCACTGTATTGTCGGCAGTTCTGTCCATACAGCATCTGAGTGTGTAGGTGAAAGGGTGAATGATGACTGAATGTAGAGTGAAGTGCTTTGTAATTCTCTGGTGTGCTATTCAAGTAAATGTTATCTGACCAATAATGATCAAATACCAAACTAGAATGATTTCAGAACTAAGAAAAAGTTGTGGCTTCGCTGAAACATTCTGAGGAACTGTACCAAAGATACACCAAGAAAGTCAGACACTCAACTGGGGGTCCTCTAGCAGTTTGAAGGATTTCAGTCTGGCATGTAACTTACATTTATGTTGGCTTCTGGTCACAAAATTGTATATCTCCGTGCTTGTAAATTATTTAGCACCTTCATTTGCCTGCTAAGAGTAATTATGGGCGTCATAAAAGCTAATCTAAACTAAAAGTCAGCTGCTTTATGTCTCCGCAACAGAATGACAACAGCTCCCCTTCAGCAGCACGAAAAGCTTAGAATCAGAAATATTTCAAGTCTCCCAGTTTAATTTACTTGACCTGCTGTGTATATACTGTATATATGTTTTTTTTTCCAGATTTCTGTGTTTAAACACATATGACATGCTTCGTGAGTCCATGCTCGGAGCCATTGGCTGCCCTCCGCAATTCATATTCAGCAACATAGAGGATAAAAGAAAAGCCAGACTGAGTAACACCCTGGAAAGCAGGGGGGGCTTTATGCATTTTCTTGATCCCTTATTTTCCTTCCATTTGCTTTCCCCTCCTCCTGCCATGACAGCACAATTAACCATCACCGGCACAATGGGGAAGCGTGTCCCTTTAGCCACAGCCTACTCCCTCGGACCTGTACATCCTAATAGGGATTAGGATTGAAGTTAACAATGAATGTAAAGGTCCTTCAGGAGCCTCTAATTATATTCTACTCTGTGTCACTTTTCATCTAAGTCCATTCAGAACCATGTGTTGGAGTATAAGGTATAATCCTCTTAAATATCAAAGGTGGACAAATCATATTAATTTAGACATTGCTTCCCCAGGCCTGAGGGCACATTATGCACTCAACACAGAGCCCCAACGTCACCATCTGCTCTAAATTCGAACCGGCCTGCTGTGACTGGTGAGAACCAATCCTCCTTTCCTGAACTCCTGCGGTGTTTTTTTACCGTCTAATTTTCTACCTTTCTTTTTTGTGATTTAAGCAGAACTCAGACGAAAAACTGTAAATTTGATTTGAACCTTGTTGACATTGGTATTCAGAAGGTATAGTGTCCTCTGTCATTCTTTAAGGAGGCTCTTTATATACATACATATATATATATATACAAAGCCGGAAATGGGGTCAGATGAGACCACTACAGAATATTATTAAAACAGTTTTTCTCATCGTATGTGTTATATCTGACCATTTGGGCACCTTCTTGATTTTCCTCAACCCTTTGATGGCGTCTCAATGAGATAACACACACAGACTCTGACATGAATTAGCCCCAGATTGACCGATTCAGCTTTACCCAGGGGGATTTATGTTCAGAAAGGCTTTCCAGCTCGGCTCTTCTTTCTCTCCTCCCAGCTTCTGCCACTGGTTGGTTCCCTCGTCCTTGTCAATCAACCGTCCGTTCGACATCACTCTCTATTTTTTGTGGTACAGACAGATGCCAGCAATGTCAGGTGGAGTTATTTGCAACAAATGTCTAAAACATGACTGATGAGAAATGTGTCATTCAAGGAAAGCAGGAAATGCTAGACTGCCGAGGATGAAGAAGAGAGGTCCATTTCCATTCATCACCACCGGTGACAGGCTGTCCCCGTTTTCATTTTCCATCTCTCTGTATTATGTCCCTCTGGTAATTAATGCTCCACATCCTGCAAAGGTTGATTTATTCTCTTCTTAAAGTCAATACTTAACCCCTCCATAAGGAACCAATGTGTTCACTAGAAGGGGCTTCACCAACACTGTAAAACACAATTATGGTGCAAGCCGCAAAGTATATGGCACAAATATTTTATGGTTTTTTGGAAAGGCACATACCTTTTTTTGTTTGTTTGTTTTTACCTAACAACCACTACAATTTTTAATACCGTCTAGGTGAATAGTTTAAATAAATAATGTGTAGTAAGTTGTGGTGGGACTAGATTACAATTTTTAATCAAGCTAATTGGAGAGGCTGTATTTAATTGCTAACAAAACCAAAGACTGACAAAATAAGCAACATCTTCAATTCAAAAATCCCATTTGCTGTTGAATTGCTCAGTAAATAGACATAGGAGCTCAACAACAAATATATTTATTTATCAGTCAACCATCAGATTGGTGTAAAGTCTTATAAAAATTAAGCTATTAAGTGTTTCCTGATCATTTCTGAAACGTATTTAAAATGTGGGCACTTACATTAACATTGGAGATGTCTTTCTTTCCTACAAAATGTTTTGCTACTCAGATGGTATTTTAAGCTTGAAAAACTTTGGTACTAGGCTAACTCTATTTTTTATTTTTTATCTTTTTGCACTTCTTCCTTATAACAGTAGTTTTTTCCTGATGTCCCATCAGATTATTTTTTGAAGCAGAAATTGTGGGCCAAGAGAAGCAGAATACAGCCTTTTATTTGATCATACATGTGTGATTTTATTTTAGTAAAATAAATGGCTGAGGATCTCAGAGGTGCGAGTATGTCATGTAATGAGGCTCAATTTTATTCAAAAGAGGAAAGGCAAGAAAACACGACATTCAATTCAAACAGTTGACCTCTGGAGGCAAATTTGACCTACCATGATACTACTTTGTTACCTGGATGTTCCCAAAGGTTCAATCATTGGCAAAAACTGATAAGTTTACAATAAATGAATCGGGGACAAACAAGGCTGGTATACCCTGACGCCACTATGAGCTGATCAATCTTTTTTAAAACCAAAGCCATGGTAATACTGTGAAGCAGAATGACAAGTGTCTTTTAGCTCCCAGCAGCATCAGCAGGGAAATGATGAGAGGAGCAGATCACAGTTCTCAAGGTCAGATGTGAAAAGGTAAAAGGTACTTGTCACTCTTGCGTCCTGTCTCTCACCCTTATTGTCACTCATTTCTCATGGGAGCTGCAGCACTCCAACAAATCAATTGCATAGAAATAGCCATATTGACATGGTGCAAGTAGCATCTGCATAAATGTGGTTGTTCGGTCAGCTGTCACTTGACAAAACAAAGATTTAATTGAAACACAGCGTTATTAGAAATATAGTGTAACATGTTCACATCTTAAGATTGGAAGATTGTATGACTATAAATGAACTGAAAGAAAGGAATCGTGTTGGCTTTGATGGGAAAACATGGCTGACTAGTAGCTGTGAGAGCTAGCTAGGTAGCTAGGTGGATGGATGGATGGATGGATGGATGGATGGATGGATGGATGGATGGATGGATGGATGGATGGATGGATGGATGGATGGATGGATGGATGGATGGATGGATGGATGGATGGATGGATGGATAGATAGATAGATAGATAGATAGATAGATAGATAGATAGATAGATAGATAGATAGATAGATAGATAGATAGATAGGATTGTTAGAGTCCTGACCTCAATCTATAGATATAGGATGGATAGACTGATTCCAGTCTTAGCTGTCCTCCACTATGGCATTTATACAGCCACAAACAAGAGCCCTGAAATGCATCACATCCTTTAACCACTCTCTCTTTTCTCTCTGGGGATATTGACCTTGCCAGTTATGTTCTGCTTGGCTGCTCTGAGATGTTTGGGACTGTCAGAGGAAATATACAGCTCTTGTCTGGAACCCAGGTGTGCCGAAACAAACTGTTAAATTACTCATTACTCGTGTAATGGTGGCTTTATGGTTTGCTCATGAGGGTCATGTGTGCAACTGGCACAACAAGGCTTCGCTCGGAGGTCCACGTACGGGGGACTGCGCATCAGCTGTCAGGACGAATACATTAAAACGAGGTTCCACTTTCAGGCACATGTCCAGGCCTGTTGTAAAACTAAAAGGTTCTCATAAAATTATTTAAATCTCACCTCAGGCATTCAAACCACACTGCCACTAAACAAAAAACAAAGACAGAGAAGAAAACTAAGCACACCACATTGTTTACAGTAATACCTTTACCAGTTATAACATGATGTAATCTTTTATTGAATGGCTTTATCAGCCCTTAAACACCTTAATTATATTCTTTTTTTTTTTTAATTCTGTTGTGGGTTTGCAGCTGTGTTTCAAATCACTGTCTTTTTTTAGGACCATAGCTTTACCTCTCAAACAGAGCTTATATTTGACTCTTGAATAGCTGTGTGCGAAAACAATAACTTAATGTTCAACAGAGGCCCTGAATAGATTTCCTTGAGCATTTGCAAATGTGCACCAAAGAGACCAGACAGCATTAGGTTCTGAAGAGAGCAGATATCTGATGACCTCCTGGCCAAAGAACCTCAGTGGGAATGAAAAACTGGCCTAGCAGAGAAAGTACTAAATGGAAAGTATGATCTAAAATCAGTGGCCACAATGTGGTGCAGGCAAAGGCCTGTGCATCTGCTGGAGCACTGAAGACTTAAAAATGGCATAGTAACACTTTGCAGATTCATAGATGTCATTGATATTAATCCTGGTTTGGACACCATTTTTTCCAGAATTAAGAAAATCTTAAGATAAAACTGCTGTTTTGTATTCACTCGGGCCTGCTTTGTATGATATAAATATTTAATTGGAAGACATAAAAGAACTGCAACAAAAAAAAAGAATCTGGCACCCCTGCTTGTTAAAATGCGTGCTGCATTCTTAGCAGAGAAAGTTTAACTCTTGTAATTAGGGATTCTGTGCTGAAAGATTAAGAAAACCATTCATGTCCAAAAGAAGCAAAAAAAACAACCCACAAGTACACAAAGGATAGAGCAAGGATATCCACTACTGAAAAAAAAAGCCTTGGGTGGTATTACAACTCTCTAAGAATCGGCAACCTAGACAGTTTATGACTGAGGAGATTATCCTCCTCATTCAGCCATCTCAGGCTGCAGACGATGTCCTGGAGCTAGGAGCTGCCAACGCATTCCAAGCAATAATGTCTGACCAGGGTAAATTGTATTTACCCACATTTCACCTTTAACATTACGCTGGAAAAGAAGCCCAAAATGCGATTATGCACATGGAGAATTAATCCGGAGATGAGCACAGGGTAATGTATGGTAATTATCCAACAGGATATTCTTACATAGCGATTAGCATATCTGGGAGGCCAGACAAGGATGGGAGGGTAGTCTGAGAGGAAGGAAAGGACACAGTTGCTGATAAGAACCCTGTTTTTCCTTTCTTTTTTCTTCATGTGTTGATAAAAAAAAATGTGGATAGTCTTGCTAAAGGCATGTAGAGTCTCCCATTGCTCTGTACCTCGCTATCTAATGTGCACAGCACAAGATGTGAATTGATATACAGACACACATCAGCAGCAGTCCTATCTCAGCGATGAAGGATAAAACAAGCCCTGACTATGAGAAGAAAAGCTTGTTTATTCTCATCTGCTACACAGAATAAGTAACCCGAATGTTTATTTGTGATTAGGTACGTCTCTTTGCACAAAACAAATGTTATTCTTTTTATTTTAGAGAAATTGATGCAAAAGATACAATTTAAATCGCAATGCTTGAGTTCTGATTTTATCCACAGTCATTTGGCAGATGCAGCACGAAAGATGGTAGCATTGTGGAGTAATTAGTGCCAAGACACTTGAGGCGGTGAGGATTTTTACGTCCAACGACATGATGCTGACTTAGCTGATCACTGATGAGGAGTTCTCTGATTTTAAAGTGCTGACAGCTGGATTAATGTTGCCACAGTGATAAAATATCACAGTAGAAGGCCTTGCAAAAAGTGTTTATACCCCTTGTAATCTGATTTTTTTTTTTTTTTTTTACATTACCACCCCAAACTTCATTTTATTTCATTGGGATTATATGTGGTATACTGTGGTAAAGTTGGAACCAGATTTACACTGCACAAAGACACACATCACCTTTTTTCACTTCTGTTTACCGATGTTTTGATCTTGTCTTACATTTCCAGTTTTCGACTAGTAAGATGAGCAAGATGATTTCTATTTGCTAAAGTCCTTAATAATGACAGCAAGAGTTTTAAGGCTTTTTTTTCTCCTTCAAATTCAGATATTTACATGCAGTTCCTTTTGGTATCTGGTAGACTCCATTTGAAATTATATGACTTAGAACAAGTTAGACGTAGGACTGGATAATAACTAAGACCAAATTGGAATGCATGTAATTAAAGGACTGCAGAGTGTATTAGACTAGTTTTCCAATAGATGTGTGGATATGAATTATATGTTTGTCTTTAAAGGGCCTGTAAATGAAATGTGCTGTGAGTTAGGTTATATACAATCAAAAAAACTAAATTATACAAGTAATTTGTTGCACAAAATCTTTAGGAAAACAGGAATAAAAAAGAATGATGATATATGCGTACCACATTTTTGTTTTGTTTTTTTGGGTTTTTTGCAAATCCTTTGCAAGATATTTATTTTTCTTATTATCACAGTTATGCACTAGAATTTGTTGTCATATCACATAAAATCCCAATAAAATGAGTAACCAAATCATGGTGCATGCATTTCTCTTGAAACAAAACACCCTTTATAAGTTTTATCATCATAAACAATGCATGCTGGTTTCAACCTTAATGGTCTTTTGATTTCCTTTGATTGTGTCCCCTCCACAGTCATGGCATAATGTGACTGGGAGCCACTGTATCAATTCTGGGTTCAGTATTGAGGAGTAATCATCCATATAGTACACCAGCTTGCGAAGAAGCGCGGCCCATTGTGAAACGCCCATCTGTTTAGTGCATTGGGACGAGCCCAGTCTCCCCAGAGCTGCAGGAATGAAAGAGCCAAGCATGAGAAGACCCAGCTGAAGAGACAAGGGTGGGCGGCCGCTTCAGGACGCAGTCTGCCTCTAAGGCACTCCCGCCGACCACTCTTATTCTAATGCAGCTTCCGTGACTCCCCTGCCTGCATACGAGGCCGAGATCAGAGACCGACAGATGCACGGAGGAGAGCAGACTGCGGTGTCCGACACAAGCTCCGTCCTTTCATGCATGCAGCATCTGTGTTCCCTCTTTCTCTCTTAAGCTGTTTAGCTAATATTTTCCTATTGACTTGACAGTGCACACATTACCCATCCTTGGTGTCCCTCTTGGCGGGACATATCTGTGTGAGCACAGATCGATTTATACAGTGGGCTGCCCCGTCTGTGTTGTCACTGTTCGGTGGCTTGGTTGGGAGCAGGTGATAAGCTGCTGCAGGCCAGTCAACCCGTTCCAGTGAGAGTCGTGACCCCATTGCAGAAAGGCTGATTATATCTTGGCCAGGGCTGCTCCGTCTGGGAATCAAGCCTCTGCACCGCACTATAATAAATATCACTCCTGACTGAGAGTGCAGCAGCTATTTAAGAGATTACAAACACTGAGACACAGTAGTCAGAACTAAATTATAATGTTTTTACTCACCTATAGCATGTTTAGATGATTATTTTTACTTTATTGCTCTTAGTTTTCCATCGTACTCTTGTTATTCTCAGGTTTCTTGTTTGTTTAATTAAAAGTCACACTATTGATTTTCCTCTAGAATGACAGATTTACATTTTATGGGATTGTGAAACGAGTCACTAGCAATCATTTTGGTAATCCTAACTGGAAATGTTGATCAAATTTACAATGACTCCCATGAGCTATAACTATGACTTGCAAAACACTTACAGATGTTAAACAAACTGTATGCTTAAAATTAGCTTTATTAGCTAAGAATAAGGTGAATAATTATGAAGTGAAATGAAAATTATGCGTGGCTTTTGAAACGTTTGTTCTATGAAAGCTTGATAAATGTGACAAGCCTGTTATTTAATGCAATCCCAATATAGATGCAGTTTTTCTATGAAGTTCAAAGTTCAGTGTTAGACCAATGACAAACATCGCCCAGAGAAAAGAACGCTTCTGTTACTGACCTGGACTATCTTCTTGCTAAACCTTTTTGAATTGTGGGTTCATGTCCTTCTGTCTCTCTTAGGATTAATGCTATTGAGTTATGCTGTAAGCTACTCAGGTATTGGTTCCTGGATTCAGAAAGTTCTTCCCTTTACAGATAAGTAAAGATCCCCTTTATTGATTCTACTGCATTATCCTCTCTATATCAACATCACTCACCACTTTGTTTACCGTGCTGAGTCTGACTCGCGAATGACTCCGGAAGAGAAGGATTTTCTCACCTCACACCTTTTCTTTTTGTAATAATAAACAATTGAACAATTTCCCGGTAGTGGTCTACATTTTGGGGTCTGAATCATACTGGAGTTATTAAACAGATGTCACTTACAATAAATGCAATCTTCTTGTGTGTAACTGAATTACAGTATAAATATAAGTTGTCAAACAACTTTCACATCCCATTTGACCCTGAACAGGGGAAATGCTTGGTTTAATTGACTTTGATACATCAAAAAAAGGCATAAGTCACAGTTAGGGAATGAATTATCTTTTTTATAAGTTGAAGATGTGGGCGATTACGCGACCAAATCATTTTTATTCAAAATACAAGCGGAAAAGTGACTGAGCAGCAGAGATGTAAAAGCAGGTGACCTGCTCGCGAGAAAGCCAACATGTGTTGCATGAACAAGAGCCCTTTTTCTCCATTCAGGCCCATATGCCCCCGAGCCCCAACAGTACTCCCGCCCACCACTCCTAAACTTACACACGGGCACGCTCCCTTTTATCCAAGCAGGCAGCAGCCCCCCGCCCAGGCCCCCCTCCTCCCGCCTCACATTTGTGATAACTGACAGCAGCTGCACTGATGAGCACAATGCTCAGGCCGGGCAGCTCAGCTGTCTTCACTCCCCACTTGACACCAGTTTGACCTCAGGCATGTGACTTGTCCTCCCCGAAGGCTGCTCTGCCTGTAGCCCAACACAGTTTGTCTGTCTATCTTCTCTAACCACACACACTGTTTACTGCTCCCAGGGAAGACAAAGGTCAGCCAGGTTAATTCAATTCAAGCTGTGAATGAATGATTTGCAAATGATGTTCAAATAAGAAACTAATGCTCAAAAGGGTAAACTTTGCCACTAATTTGTGTTTTATAATTCAGGAGTTTATATGTAAGCTGCACAACTACTAATACATGCCCAATGACAATGAGCCGTCTTTTGACAAGTAATATCAAAAGTTTGGAGCACCTTAAGTCTGCCTTTACGGCATCTTCCCAAATCAAAGGAAATTAATAATTTGTATAGCAGCGCATAAAAAGGTTTACTGGGGTGAAATGTCAAAATATCTAAAATCCAGTTTAATATCTCATGCATTTTTGTGATGAAAAAATATTTATATAATAATGTAAATGAGAACATGCCTATTAAAAAAGGTAATAAAATAAAATTATAGGTCTTGCCATATACAGTTGTTTATTATTGTCATTATTGGTTTGCCATATAAATTCATTCTTCTGTGGTTAGTTTCTTATCTATTTCCTATATTCTTTCATCAGTGCATCTTAGTTTGTTATTATTGACACTTACTTTAGCTCTTTTTGTGTTAATGAGTCTCCATTTAACTGCTGTTCCACATCTAATCTGATTAGCTCACCTGGTTCCTTTGTATCTTTCCACCTTTGTCCATGGTTTGCACTGTTCATTGCTCAATTTCTTGCTCTCTTTATGCTAGTATTTCAAGGCTTTATTTTTTATTTTTTATTCAGCATTAAAACTCTTCAATTTACCTCTCTGATTCTGATCTGCCTTAATTTGGGTCATACTGAAAATCAAACATGTCACACTAATTAGGCAAATTTTGGTGATTCCACAGGATTTCTTTAAGGCTCTCAAAGTAAAGAGGGCTGGATTCAAAAGGACACCACAATTTGCTTTTGAAAATCCTGCTCCTTTCTTTTGCATCTCACATTGTAATGTTTTAATGCTTCTATCACACACAACACAATCCCAATAAAATGCTAATTTTCGTGGTAATGCAGTGAAAGATGAAAGGGTTTGGAAGGTGTGGTAATTTTGTAAGGCACCATATTTATAATCAGAAAAATAAAATTTTGAATTTAAAAACATGGTCATTTGCTTTCATATCACGCTCATCCAAGCTCCCGTACGTCTACGTGGAGCATCAGCAATGTACTCATCCAGTATGAATGAGCATGAGAGGCCTGTGATAGCTCTCCTCCCCGCGGGACTGATGACACCAGGGAAACCAAACAGGAGCTGATGGTGTGACAGAACAGTCAAGTGGGGCGGGGGGGTGGCAGGGTGTGTTGGTTGTCGGGGGCTCGTCACTCCCCTCTGCCATTCTGCTCTTTTACAACTTTACAAAATAGCCTTTTAATTTGCTGCAGCGTCTGGGCCGTCTGAATTGTGCCCACATCAATCACCATCATCACCGCCGGGGCCATGGGTACCCCCACGGTCCCCTGGGCCCTCTCACCGAGCGGCTCCCCTCAGGCGAATCACTCTCCCTACTCCTCTCATATGGGGTCGTTTTCCATCTCACCACCCCGGCTACCTCACAGTCATATTCAAGCATGCAAACAATGTGACGCTGCTTCAACACTGCCTCGAACTGTCATCAACAAAATATTATTTTAAGCCCATTTTTTTTTTATGTGAACAGGATTAGGTTATTACTATCATAGCAGATATTACATCTGTTTTAGGGATAATTTTATGGTATTCATCATATGCGGATGTGATTTTATCTTATTCACAAGAGGTTTTGGATTATACACCTGGGAGTTTTCCCATTAACCTTGCATATGCTGTTTTCCTCATGAGTCTATAGCACATAATTTGAGTCTTTTCTTTTAATAATCTTCTGTAGTAGTTAGACTTAAAAAAAATATATCTTAATAAGAGAATCAACCATTTGATTGTATTTCTAGTTGTATGTTCAGGAGTGTAAATCTCTATCAGTCTCAAATCCTTTAGAGGTTCTAACAGGTTTTCTTGCAGAAATTCCCTGTTCTGAAGCATGATGTCGACATCACCATGTTTCACTCTGGAGATAGTATGTCCACAGTGTACAATATACAGCATTAGCTTTACAAAACACTGTTACATAGTTTTGCATGCAGACGGAAACAGAAGCTCCCTACATGACTTGCGTAAAACTTCAAACTTGATTCCTTGGAAAAAATGTGTTCCACTAATAACGCTCATAAATTTTCCCACATGAGTTCTTAAACTTTGCAGCTACCACTGGCCTCTTGACCAGCTCTTTATTGCTCTTCTTTAGCCTGACAGTTCATATGGGCAACCGCGTCTTGGTGGGTTTGCAAGTGTATGAAATTCTTATAACTTGGGATAAATTAAAACTACAATAAACTTCCCCAAAGTTTTCCCTTGATCATTTTGTGTGATTTTCAAGGTGCTGTTAGATCACAAATGGTAAATAACAATTTTAACAGAACAGATCAGATACACACAATTGCACTATTCTGTATTCTAATTTGGTGACTTCTATAGGTTGCATGCTTTCAAACACAGTTCTTTGAGATATTGTATGTTGAGTATTGAATATTGTGCTATTTGTTGCTGTGATGTGATAAAATGTTGAAGAGTTTATGAAATATACTTTCATAAGGCACTCTGCATAATCCATTTATGTAGAAATTAATCTACTGAGAGAACTGACTACTGTTTAATCTTGCACATCTCTTCTTACGAAATTACAGCTAATTGAAGCAGAGTGTATTAGGGGAAGATGTATGTGCGATTTCTGCTGAACTGCCAATGTCATGCTAAGCTGCTCTACTTTTCAGTTAAAAATATTGAGGCTTTCGGGTCATTTGGCTCAGACAAGAGGAAGTACAGATGGTCTACCCTGTTGCCAGAAAAAGAATAATGAACTTTGTTTAAAACTGGCCAGAGAACTGTACACACCCCTGTGTAAATAGCCACGGGTTTGTGATATAAAATAGAGACCACTACAAATAGTTGCAATTTTTTCCCACTGTTAAAGTGAGATACAGCAGGTAAATGAAATATTGAACACATCCCAATTTTTCTTGTTTAAAATACTTCAAATGAGGCCAGTAAGTTTGCAGGTGAGAAGAAGTAGGGTGTGGGCTGTCCTACACCACATGGCACTCCCACAACCCACATATTTAAAGGGAAGGATGAAAGAAGAAATGTATTAAGATTTCCAATGAAAAAGTCCCAAACATGGCAAAGGGAATAGTTGGAAAATGAAACAGGAAAGAAACAGTGTGACTGAAAACAAAAAGGGGAGAAAGAGAAAGGATTAGTGAATAATTCTCTTACTCAAACATTGTCCCCAAAGAAATATTGAGAATTTCTATTTTGCAAAAAATCAATAAATGAAAATGTGAATAATTTGGACGTTTCAATGTGTTTGATCGACTTTTTTCGTTTGTATTTCATCATCAAGTTGTTCTTCATGCCAGATGGTTAAGTGTTTTGTTTGAACAAAGGAATCAGCTCCGCCGAGTGTGTCTCTATGAGAGGAAGTGAAGCCATCGTGTTTCACAGCAAGTCTCTCCCGATGCTGCCAGACACACTTGTCATGCCATATTGTGCGCTGCCAGGTATTTTCCTGCTCTCTATAACTTTCCCATCCCACTCCTGCCTAATCAGTTTTAATTGACTTTAATTAGCATCTAGTAATTAATTTTGTTTTCTACAATTTATTTGTGTGACTGATCCCAGTGGGTGGTCTTGTTCAACTCGTTAGGGCCAATTAGCTGCAATTAACAAACACTAATGACGTGCCTCTTTTCATTCCAAAACAAACAGTGCACACCCTGCCAGATTCCAGCACTGCGAAGAGACCTTTTTGGTGTGAGGGTGGGACTTCAATGAGACACACATTTACTCATCAAGGAGGTCCAACTTGTGTGCTTTGGGTGGAATAAGTTTCTCACTTTAGCTTCTTTTTTTTTTTTATGGTCGTCGCATGCGATATCTCCAAGTAGGTTTCCAAACAGAGTCGAGCTAAGAGAGATTTAGTTGGATCTGCTTTTTGTGTGCTGTGATTTTCTTTTACCCTGATGTTTTATCAGATGCTGATTAAAAAGAGCTGAACACACTTGAATTTGAAACCCACTATAAGATCTCTTATCCAGTGCAGAGAAAAGGCTACTAATAACATGCATATCATCTTTCTTAAGATTAAAAAAAAATTACCTGGTTCATTCTGCTGTGAGGAAATATGAAAACATTTCAACCAACGATTTCAGAGTGAGAATAGGTTGACGATTTCTGTTGTTTTTTTTTTCAACATTGTTCAACTTCTCTTCCTGCAAAGATTATCAGACATGTCTGTTGAGTTGAGCATTATGATAATGCATTCTTAAAATGAATGTGAAAAACTGTACTTCCTGCAATGAGACAGACAACTGATATTTCTGCCTGTCTCAAATGAATGGATGAATATATAAATAAATAGATGAAAGAGTGCAATCTAATAAAAATTTCTGAATAATCAGCAGCCTGCAGCCTTATCTTTCATTTATTTTTAAGAAAAGGCTACATTTCAGAGTTGCTGTCTGTGGTGCATGATTGACAGGCAAAATATTGATAAAAAATAATAAGAGTAATATTGACTTTATGTATTAATACCAAAAACTATTAAGTTGTCAATCAAATTCCTGTGTTAATTCAAAATGTTGTACTTTGTTTTAAGCTGTGTTTTCAGTGTGTTTCATGACTATAATGGTTACAACACACAAAAAAAGTTCAAATGTTTGAGCTTAGAGTGAATCAACGCCCCCTTATCCACTGACAAGGTTCTAATCAATAATCTTTAATGGACGTAAACAGATCTAAACAATAGAATCTTTTAAATGAAATACTTTTAGACAGAAAGTAGGAGTAGAGATCCTGGAACAAATGTTATTCTGCAATCTTGTTTCTGTTCCAAAATGATCAACACAAAAGTGATACGGATAAACTAACAAACAAAAAGAAAGACATTTTAAAATATCAAGGAAAAGTTACAACTAGATGATCTGTTTTCTGTTTTTAACTAAAAAAAAAAAAAGAAACAATTCACATTTGGGCTATTTAATTTCCCCACAGTACAGTTCCCCCTGCTGCAGGGAACTGCAGCTATCGGAGTCGAGCAGAGCTGGGAGCCTGGGAGGGGGAAGTGCGCTATCTGCGTCCCCATGTGCACCAACATGATCCGATAAGATCTATAAGAGACGGCCTATCGCCTCAGATTATAACCATTAGTGAATCTCGTCCTTTCAGAGAAATGAAGAATAATGCCGGACCACAACATTAATCTATCTGTCCTCTCCTATGCTGAAGGGACAGACCTGCTGATCATCAGTCAGCTGCCACCACTTCCAGGCTTTTATCCAAGGAGAACATATTCATGACATCATCATTGACTCTCAGGATGAACTTATTATTGTTTCTAAAACTAACATTTATATAAACAAAAAAATAATAATAATGTTTCTAAAACTAGAGTTCCCTCAGCCAGAAAAAATTAATTAAGCTATAAAATCGAAGTTATTATTTTTTCAAACAGACTACTGGATTTTATTTAACCAGTAGTGTTTGTGTACATAACAAGAACTGATTTGTGAAAATAGTAGGCTACTGAAATAGTCATAAAATAAGGTTGAACTGTTTTTCTGACGACCACAGCTAAACTTTTCAGAAGCTGCTTACTAGCAAGTCTGACTTTAGAACTATCTTTAAACAATTAAAGATGATGCAAACGTTTTGAATTTATTATAACGAGCTGACATGTGAACAGCTTACCGGACAATTAGCCACAGCTAACGTGTGGTTATTGGAAATGACTGTCTCAGAGTTGAAAAGTTTAAGTTTAGCATTAGCGCTATTGCTAAGCTACTTAAGCCTGGTTACAAACTTAGATTTCTACCCCAACACACAAACGTTCACAACCAAAAAACTAATAAGTTTTATTAACTTTTTTACTATTTTTTTTTATTCATAACACCTACCACATAAACATATGAACCTTTCTTTGCTCACTTTGCTCTCATTGAGTTTTGTTATAACTCAATGAATTAAGCTAACACCTGACTAAATAAACCATCTGCTCAATTCAGATGAAATGTTAAGGCGAGAAGTATTCATAAATGAAGTAGGTTATGTTATTTTTATCTTTTAATAAACATTATATTTACAAACTAATATATTTTAACTAAAATGTCAATATATTTTGTCTAATTCTTGACAACCTCAAAAATCTATTTTTATAGTGTAACTCTAGAATTGTTTTGGGGTTTTTTTTTTGTTGTTCTTTTTAAGGAAATACAGAGGGTGATTTTGTACTATTATTACTGTGTTTTTATTTGTTATAATGAAGTGTTGAGGTGCAACAAAAACAGAAATGACTCCTCATAGGTTTCTCGTGGTGATGACGTAGGCAGTTCCTTATTAGGCAGTAGGCTGAGCAGCACAAGGTGAGCTCATTACAGCCTTCCTCTCAGGCTCAGAGCTCATCAGAGGAAAAGCGGAGCACAAACAACGAGGCAAAGCGCTCCGACTGCTGCTCTACATTATTTATCTCTTCATCACACGACATTGGGGATATCTTGTCACCTTTTATCAGTATTGTTTTTAATTCAACCTGCCTCTCCCTCCCCTGTGCTTTTCGATAAAATGGCAAACACTGGAAGATCCTGGCGGGCCCACTTTGATTTACAATAAATAATTTGATCACAGAAATGCTTCTTTATACGTGATGAAAACAATGTCTCGTTTGGAGCCGATGTCTGGATGTGGATTACAGGACCCCCGCAAACGGATGGTGATGTAAGCCTGGTCTTTCAGCGCAGCTTGGACCCAGTGGATTCCCCTGATCCAGTATCAGAACACTCGGACGATCGAAGATTGTTGAGGGAGGAGTGTGGAGGTGTCGGGAGGACACAACTAGTGAAATTCTCATCAGCTGGACCGGAACGATGCTACACTGTGCCGACTGTGAGAAACCTATTCTGGACAGGTTCCTGCTCAAAGTTTTGGACAGGCCGTGGCACATCAAGTGTGTCCAGTGCTGCGAATGCAAATGTAGTCTGACAGAGAAGTGCTTCTCTAGGGATGGGAGACTGTATTGTAAGAACGACTTCTTTAGGTAAGCCTCCAACGCGTTTATTTCTTCAATTCAAGAAGAAGGAAAGGCACTATATTCTTTTTTTTCTTTCTTTTTTTTTTACAGGTGTGAAATTTTATTTTATTTTACTTTTTTTTTTTAGATAAACTGCAATATTTGACAATTGAGAATTTCCCTCAATAAACTAAGGAAGTGAAAAGTCGATGAAATAGATAAGTGATTGGAAAATATTGGCTCACATTGCTTTATACTTGGATTATTATTTATATTTTTGTTGTTAGCATTTTTTTTTATTTGTCTGAGTGTTAGTTTCTGTTAAAAATCGAGTGGAAATGGTAACAAACATTGGGCCTGACAATTATTGTGCTCATATAACTAAATGCAACTAAATATAGTTTTACCATATTGTTGGAAAAACTAAGGCCTTTTGTGCTTTCGGTTACGATGATTAAAATGTTTATTTATATATTCCTATTTATTGACGACGTTATAGTCTGCTAAAACTTTGGCCTGTTTTTTTTTCTTCTTCTTCTTCTTCTTCTTCTTCTTCTTCTGTTTTCATTATTATTATTTATTACCTTATCTTTCCTGAACAGGAGATTTGGGACCAAGTGTGGAGGTTGCTCACAGGGGATTTTGCCCAGTGATCTTGTCCGCAGGGCCAAAAGCAAAGTGTTTCACCTCAACTGTTTCACCTGCATGATGTGTAACAAGCAGCTGTCCACCGGGGAGGAGCTGTACATCCTGGACGAGTTCAAGTTTGTCTGCAAGGAGGACTACCAGAACAACAACGGGAAGGACACGATCCTCCTGTCAGGTGAACTCATCGAATCTTATCTTACTGGGGGGGGGGTATGAATATAGGTCCCTATATATATATATATATATATATATATATATATATATATATATATATATATATATATATATATATATATATATATATATATATATATGTAATATTTTACTGCCGAATTCAGATCCACTCCTATAACTGTTCCCTTTCGTGACAGTCACGACGTGCAGCGACCCGAGCCTCTCGCCGGACTCGCAGGACCCGCAGGACGACGGGAAGGACTCGGAGGGCGGACACGCGTCCGACAAGGAGGCGTGCGGCAACGACAACGACGAGCAGAGCGCCGTCGGCAAGCGGCGCGGGCCCCGGACCACCATCAAGGCCAAGCAGCTGGAGACGCTGAAGGCTGCGTTCGCGGCCACGCCGAAGCCCACCAGGCACATCCGGGAGCAGCTGTCCCGGGAGACCGGCCTCAACATGAGGGTGATCCAGGTGAGGAGGCGGTCATGCTCTCGGGATAACAGCAGGAGTCATTAAAAAAAATAAAATAAATAAAGTTGTCTAAAAACCCAGAGTTTGGTGTGACGAAGTTCGGAAGAGTATTTGGGTTCAAACTAGATTAAACATCATTTCATTTGTTTTTTTTTTGTGTTTTTTTTTTATTTATTATTATTTCTGCATTCCCAGCTCTTTCTTTACTTCGTTTGTCCCCCAATCAAAAGACTTCACAATATTCTTGGCTTATCTCTTTCTCTCCAACACTCATAAAACAAACTGTTAGAATGCAACCAATAAGATCCGAGAAACAATTTGCATATTTTAATTGGCATAGTTTTCTAATAAATGCACACTTCTGAGTTGCCATTATGTAAGCTTAAGGTCTAAAAGACGCTCAAATAAACAAGCGAATGAATAATAATTATTGAGCTTTTGGCAGTTCTTCGCCATTTAAAAGAAACCAAAAATCAGAATTGGTTTGTGATTAAGGCTTAACTGTTACTGAAGTAACAAACTAACCACTGATGTTACATTCATTGACAGGAGCTGCCAAGAATCCCAGCTTGTAAGTCTGACTTTATGCAAAGTCACACAAACGTCATTATTCTTGTTTCTATCAAAAAAAAAAAAACCTTTTTTTTTAACAGTCTGATGGCAGTCATTAGTTTTTATGAAACTCTCCTATTTATTCATAATGCCATTCATATTAACACATCACATTGTTTTTTTTTTGGTTTGTTTTTTACAGATTTTAATATCAACCATTCAAATTGTAAAAATAATATTAATAAACCAATTATAATTAGTTGATATTATAATGCCTAAATTCTACCAAGGTTTATTATTTTGTTTTGGTGACCAATCCTTCCTAAATAGTTAAAGAAGAGTGTTTCTGAAGTCAGTTGTTAGCTTAATTTGTTCTGTCTTGTTTTCAACAGATATCAGTGAGAATGGTGTATTTATGTATTCTAGTGGATTTCACCAACTCTATAAACGCAGATAACTGCTATGTGACTTGGCTGAGACATTATGTTTGTTGGAACACAATTTTTATCCAGCTTTGGTATTGTTTAGTGACAGCGCTAAAGTTGAAGTCAAACTTGTTAGCAAGCTTGACTTCCTAGCTGTAGTTGGGTTTGTTTATCTTATCACAGTAATTAGTCAGAACTGAGCAGCCTCGGTTCAGTAAAAATATTTTTAAAATATAAATACCATAAAGCTGAAAACAATTATTTAGACATTCCATGGGTGTTCAACGTCCAAAGCTTCTGTTCATAAATATCAATAAAACGAATAAAATGTGTGCACATTTTTACAGTAAGTTGTATTGCTGAAATTCTTTATCAACAGATTGCTTCATCAGTCTTTGATGGACCTTCACACAACAAATGAGAAATTGTTGACTGAGCCAAAATCTCAACTTAAACTCTAACCTAAAGGGGGATATAATTTGGAACTTATATATATATATTTATATATATATATAAGTTCCAAATTACACTTTATTTTAAATTACCTTTAGAAATTAACATGCTTGGATAACACTCAAGCAGTTGAATGGCTAATATTTAATAACCTTAAGAATGTGAGTTTTCAGCAACGAAAAAAGAAACTTGCATGTTTTTTCTACTGCTTCCTTATTTAATATTTTCTGTTTTGTTTGTTATTTTAAGATTTCACAATAGATTCTTGATATCGAGTGAAACAGCCTTTTCGTTTGATATCAACGAAAGAGTATCTGCCAATTTTATTAATTCGTCTGTATTCTCTAAGTAAAAGTGTTTATTCGTGTCTCCTTAAGGTTTGGTTCCAGAACCGGAGGTCCAAAGAGCGACGCATGAAGCAGCTGAGCGCGCTGAGCGCGAGGAGACACGTGTTTTTCCGGAGTCCGAGGAGAATGAGGTCTCTAGGAGAGAGACTGGAACCAGGAGAGCTCGGCCATTTCTCTTATTATGGAGGTCAGATGCTCGACGGAATCATTTATTTGATAAAACGTCATAAGCTAAAAAAAAAAAAAAAGGGGGGGGGGAGGAGAGACGTTTCCAAATTGTTTCGTTCTCTGTGTTTTGACGCGATCCATGCGCTAATCCCACCTCTCACAAACGCAGATTATCCGAGCGAATACTACGGCTCAGGTGGGAATTACGAGTACTTCCAAGGCCCCCCTTCGTCCCAGGCTCAGACCCCCGCAGATTTGGGCTTTGTACCCTCGACGGTCCCCGCCGGCACCCCGTTAGGAGCCATGGACCACCACCACCACCCCCACCAACACGCAGGGGTGGGGCAGCACCACTGCGGCGCAGAAGTGCAGTGCTTCTCGGACGGCGCGTCGCACCACCCCGCGGACTCGCCCAGCCCGGAGCCCAGCGGGCCCGGCTCCATTCACAGCATCTCCAGCGAGATGTGCGGGCCCGGCACGCCGTTCACGGCCGTGTCTCTCAGCGACAACGGATACACCAACCAGCTGTCACAGCCGTCCTCGGAACTGAGTGAAGGCACTGCCTGGTAATCCAGCTAAAACAAAGCACATTTTATTTATTTATTTATTTATTTATTTATTTATTTATATATCATTAAGGCACTTTTTTTTGACAAGATTTTTTAAATATTTAAATATTAAAAAAGTTTAAATGTGAATGACTGCCAGTATTTCTCAAGTTCCATGCCTCATTGATCAAGCAATAAGCAAAAGCAACTGCAGGAACTTTAGTTAGTTTCAGAAGTTGGGCAGCAAAAGTCATTATTAACAATCTCAAAATTCAACCTTATCAAAATTCAACTTTACCAAGTCAGTCCGGGGGTTTTAAAAGACAACCAAAGGGTGTCGGGTGAGACTGGCTGAACCTACAAAACCTCCGACAAACCTTCAAATCCGTGTTCAAGTAAATAAATGTGACATTTGTTTGGAGAGGAAGATGTGAAACGCTCTATTCCCTTTGTTTACATTGAACTTTGTCTTCAGTTGATTGATAAAGAAGTTTTAGCGTATTATTTTACATGACCATCTGGGAGGTTTTTGCAGCACTGTCTACTCTAAGATCTACTTGTCTGAGATTCTGACATGAACATGCATGATGTACTGTATATGTTTTATACAAACTGATTCACAGAACTTTGTCTCTTTGTAATGATGTAAAATAGGATTTTATCATTTAGTGACAAATCACAAATTATGACTGTGACGCCCAGTAGATCAGTACAGTGCGTCTCTCAGGACTGTGATCAGATTTGGGTTTTTTTGTAACGTCTTTACATGTCTGCCTTCAGAATGATATCTTTGTAAGTCTGATGATTTTATATTGGTGAAGAACGATGATTTGGCTTCGACATGAGTCCAGCTGTAAGTGGATTAATGAAGAAATATTGTAGCCTGCAGAACAGTAAATGGTTTTCTGAAAGCTCTGCTGCTCGAGTGTTTGATTTCAGTGAAATGTTGTCTTTCGGTTGGAGAAACAGTTTAAGGCTAACATGGATCCAGTCTTGCACTTTTAGCATACGCATACAGTTTCAACAAACTCTCTCTAAAAAATAAACAAGTAAGCAATAAAAGGGGGCTTTTCTATATAGATTCAAATATAAAACTGCTGGATTTCACAATCTTCTATTATACAAATGTTTCCCCTACTACTGGATTGGCTTATTCGTCGATTATATGTAAAATATGTGCAAGCTATTAGTCAATTTGATAATTGTATTATTTTATCATTAAGATTTATAAGGTCATGTCATATTTTGATGATATGACATATTAATACTCTTGGGATAGCCCAATTCATTTAGGGTAGGGATAGTGTTAGGGTTAACCCTAATACTTCATACTGAAACTACTATGGTACTGGAATTGGTCAAGCTGTTTATAACAAAATCTCTAATCTGTCTTTGATTATACAATGTTTTCTATAGTTTAGTTTGTTGATCATATTATTGAGCATAAGAGGTTTACATATGTTCCATGTATCCTTTACACTCTAATATCTATTGTGCTGATAACAACCCGACGTGGGTTAAAAATGGGCTAACCGCTTGGCCTGCAAGGATTTGACTCTAAAAGGTTTGGATTATGGGGTTGATTGGTCAGTTTTTCAACACACAAAATAGGGTGAAAGGACTAGTGTGTAATGTTTTAGCTACCAAAGTATGGCTTGAAGAGAATAATCCACAGGACAAAGTTCTAAACAGGGAATATTTGGGTCAAAATGCACGAGCCTTCCATTCACCCTAAATCCAAACTTTAACTATTAGGTGAGCAGGAGTCCTAGATATTTTCATAATGTATAACATATAGTCAAATTTAAAACAATTCTAAGATTTTTTTTTCTCCAACAATTAGATTGCTATAATTCCTATACTTCTGTTTGGTACCTCAACAGAAAAACAATCCTTTTTGATTGTATTCGGCGGTTAAAATACTAAAGGTTATGCTTGGTGATGAATAGTTTTAAGTTAGCCAACTTGTTCTCTGATGTGAACTAAAGTCATGAATATTAATATACAGTGCTATTTTACTATTTGTTATTCGATCTTGTCGCAAAAGCTCAGTGAAGTCTAATCACGTTGTGGAGGTCTGTAAAGGAGAATTAATCTTTACAAGACACTAAGTAAATAAGTAAGTAAAACTTCATTTATGTAAGAGCAAACAATGCATAAACCCACATGAGGCATTAAGAAAAGGCAGATTTAAAAAAGATATTTGTTTAGTCTTGCTTCTAACTTAATAAAATGATCTGCGTTTTTGACCCAATGTTTGGTGGAAATTGTATAAGACCAAGTGTCTGAAAACCAAAAAGAATCACATCACCTGTGGATGCATATTTCAAGGCAACAAATCAAACTAACTATTTTCTTTTGTGACATAATTTCATAGATGAAATAAATCAGTCAAGACATCAGGAAGAGAATTGTGGATCTCCACAAGACTGGTTCATTCCAGAAGATTTTTTCGAACAGATATATGTAAAAATAAAAAGCACTAGAATATTCAGTACCACACTATTTAGTAAGGAGAGATCTTCTGAGTTCTAAGGTTAGAGTTTTGTTGTTTTTTTTGGTGTGAAAACAAACTACAATGTGAACATATTGGCTTGAAGCAATAAGAGAGTGGCTTTACCACTGTGAAATAACTTGAAAAGAAGTAGCCATCATTACTAAAGCAACATTAACAAGCAGATTACCATTTGTAAATACACACTAGGGTAAATTCCTTCCCTTTGGGAGACATTCCCTGTGCTCTAATTGAACTAAAATGTAAGTGTTTGGCCATAATGACCAATTGGTACAATGAGGGAAACTTGTAAGCCTTAAAACACCATCCCAACAGCATCCATCACAGTGTGTGGGTGCTTTGCTGCAAAAGAGACTGGTGCACTTCACAAAATAATGTGGAAACACTGAAAGAACTTCAGACAGGAAGTTCTAGCTTGTGCACAATCGATCTTCCGCATGGACTGAAATCTTAAGCATCTAACACCAAATCTGGTTGACCTATTGGAGTGTCCGTTTCGAAGGCATGATCTCTCTTCCATAAAAAAGTCTGGGCATAGCTGAAAATATGCGTGAGAGCAAGATGGCCTGCAGACGTGACTCAGTTTTTACTAGAGCTACTTTTGTGGAAGGAGACCCACAATGTTGGAATCCTTATTTTGCGGGCGTAACCGGTTTCTAGAAAACGGCACAATGGAGCGAGTCATAGCGGAATAATTCCTTCTCTGTAATTGGAGCCAGATCCTTTTCATTCCTTAATCTAAATCTTACTTCAACGTATATTTGGCCTTTTTGTTGTGACTGTTTCCCTTTAATTTTTTTCCTCTTTTTTTTTTTACACAATCCAATCCAGTTCAACTCCGTCTACACTTCTTGCCCTAGGCTCGGCCAGCCACTTTCTGCATGAAAATCATTCACACGTACAATTTTATAATCAATGCCCACAGTAATAGGATTCCTCTGGCCACGGGCAATTAATACAGTTTTCCCTTCTAGCCCCTCTCCTTCTCCCTCCCCGCCCTTCCTTGTGCAGATCTCAAAGCTATGAGACATTGGCTTCTGCTCATTTACATATTTATTGCATTGGACTCAAATCTGGCGAGTGATTGATGTGGAGCCTGCCTCCTGAATTTTTAGCGGCCTATTATTATGAGAGACGTGGAGGGGGGTGCCGCGGCGCGTCAGTGTACTCCTGATTAAAGTTGAAGAGGACAGAATTATGTGTTCCCCACCTACTGTCTCTTCTGCTGGTGTTTAATCTGTGAGACCCAGGAGCAGATTTCAGCCACAGATGCTGACTAGCCACTCGTTGAGAGAAAAAGCAGCCTTGCTTTGGCTTGTTAAGATTCCCATCACTTAGTGTTCATTGTTTTAGGGATGTTTGGGTCGCTTGCTCCACCATATGTTGATGAGATTGTGATTTTTCCACGGCAGCGATGTAAACTGACACTCAGACCACAGTTTTGCCCGTCAGATAACGTGATTGCAATCATTGTCACCGCTAATCCATGAAATTAGCAATTTATGCACTTTCTTCTTATAGATTTGACTTAAGCAGCAAACAGAGAGATGCCTCACATCTACACAAAAGCAGTTCTCTGAAACATTTGTGGCTTCATCAGATGTTTTTTTTCTACTTTTACCAACTGAATCGCTATAAGACAAAGAGACAACCCGGGAAGACTCTATGCTTTTCTCATTTGCATCCAAGCATGTACTGTTTATGTTTATGTGATGGGGGGGAAGAAGCTATTCTGCTATAATGTGTGTAATGGGATGAAAGAGCAGGACAAAGGTGCAGGAATCTGGGTGGTAGCCCACACCTCCCTCTACTATTTTTTCTGTCACTTTAGCACAGAGTTTCCCCGACCTGAAGAGAATGATGTCCATCTTGTTCACCGGCCCGAATGTTTATTGGAGCAAATATTTACACAGTGGATACATGAAATATTCAGGCAACATTTATGTTTCATTTTGTCCAAATAGAAGGGAATTTTATTGAGACAAAGTGGTGCATGATAAAGTAGAATAAAATTGATGGGTGATGTTTTGCAGTTTAAAAAAATAAAATTAAATGTGTGCATTTGTACACAGAACCTCTGAGTTGATCATTTGTGGAACCAGCTGTTACTTTCATTCCATCACAAGTCTTTTTTGGGGCATATCTCTACCAGATGTGCACATCAACAGACCAAGTCTTCTTTGAAAAACAGGTCCATCTCTTGCTCCATACAGTTTAGAACGGAACTTTAACTAGGCTATTCTAGCTCGTGACTATACTGAACTGAATTATTGCATTGGAGATTTGGCTTTATGTTCAGGCATTATTCTGTTGTAAGGTAAATCCTGCCGATTTACCTTACAGCATTGTCCTGCATTAAGCTCCATCCATCATCCCATTCATTTATTCATTCATGCATTCATATTCATTCGTATCCCATCGTTTGCACTAATTCTACTCTTACATGTTTTATGAAATGGTACAAGTTTCTGAGAACCTTCAAAGGTTGCTACATGACAAAGGCAGACGTGCCATCAAGCAAAATGATTTCTCTGTCCGGATGCTTCTGTCCTTCAAAGACAGAGGACGCGGTCACCAATCCATTCATTTCACTGAGGCGACGACAAACTGGCAAGCGAACACTTCCACGTGAACTCGACTTTCTACGCTCTGCTGATGCGCTGGTAACGCTTACATTTTATGGAGAACGCTTCCTGAAGTCAAGACTTGAACTCATAAAAAACTTAAACTGAGAGTCTACAGAAATCCCTGATTGGTAGATTTAGAGGTAAAATTATCTCCACAGTCCCGACTCTGTATGTGTTTGGTTTTCTTTAATGTTCTATTTTGCAGAGACAAAACAACTTTGCAACTTTGCATTTATTTGGGTGCACATTTAGAAATATATGCATCTCACTTGCACTAAAAGTCAAGTCATTGTTTTACCAAAAAGTAAATAAATCAAAAATTCAGAGGAATATTTTATGTAATGTGGCTCTAGGTTGTAGACCACCAGAACAACTTCTCCTCTCCCTCCCTAGAGGTTTGCCGCCGCTACGGCTGGAGCCATATTTTTCCTGACATTTACTTCAAGACCCAGTAAGAGCAGCTAACCTGGCCTTGCCCGCTCTTCCGGCGTGAACCTGTCCCTGCTCCCATAATTCCTGCAGCGCTCAATGACCCCTAGTGATAATTGTGATCTATGACCGTAAAGGCGTGGCACTTTGGTTGCTGACCTTTCCACCATCCAACATTGGGCAACCTTCAACATCATTCCTCTGCAGCCCTCCCCCCTCTTTTTTTTGCCACCCACATTCAGGAAAGCCAACACACACACACACACACACACACATCATGCTGCATTTCGTGGTCGGTTCGATGTATGCGGCTCGCCACACTCCACTGACTCTATGAATGTTAATGCTGGGAGGAGAGGCGATGGGAAAGCAGGGGGAACCGAACGACACAGGCTGCAGCTTCACCTGGTCTGCAGTACACACAGGAGCTTCTTTGCATATAATGGTTCATGTTGGATCTGCTACATTTATCACGTTTAATATTAAATACCGACACCCGCATGGACAGTGGAAAAGTGTAATACAAGAGAACGGGAGGCCAGACTTTGTGTTCTGCTGGAAACTTAATTTGAAAATAAATAAATGAGGAACCCTTTTTTCCGTTTTAGTCGAGGTGATTAAAACATTTTTCTTTTTTTTTTGCACTTTTGTTAAACTCTAGAGTTTGTCTTCTTCCTCTTTTTCCTGTCCAATACTTTTTTTTATTTTACTTGTGAATATTCTCCTTTGCCATTTGTGTTCTTCTAATATTTGCTTAGCGCCTGCTGACTGAAAATGTGTGCATTAGGTGGCGATGATGATTGGAGGGTGTGTTAATCTTCAACCGCTGCATCTGTTTGACAGGCTGCCTCTCTGCTCCCAGAGGTTTTCTCTGCACTCTGACATCCATGCAGGGAAGATACAAGGATTTATTTCTTTAAAAAAAATTTTTAGATCTATAATTTGAAGGTTTTCTGAGTCCCACTTGTAGGTACATCAATCATAAAAGGTTATTTTCCAGAGAAAAAAGCTTTGCTTCAGTTTCAGCACTCTTTGCTCATTACATCTATTAACTTTCCAAGAGTTCATAATGTCTGTCTTATTTGTTCCCTGCTTTCACTGTGGAAATCCTGTTAAAGAATCCAACAATTTACCACAGATAAGTTGCCTTCATCAAGTTTTAGGTTCTTTCTGGGATTTATTTTGTTCCATAAAGTTCAAGTTCCACATAAATCAGCTTTCAATAGATTAACCTGCCAAGGAAAAGTCGTTTATGTTTTCAAATTACACTGTAACAAAATGCTGAGATGCAGAGCTAAGATATTTCTTTTCAAATGCTAACATTTTTTGGACAAATACAGCAAATAGAATGAAATTAAGATACTCAAGAAGTCTCAGTCTAAATGTGGAAACTTTTGGAAACTGTTTTGTTGATTGTCAAAAATGTGTCAGACCAGAAAAAAACTAAAAAAATCAGGTATTGACAAGGTGCCACAGTTGTTGACGTTTAACGCGAAGTGCACAAAAAACAAACAAAAGAAGTACTTCAGCAGGTACTTTTGATCATCAAAGCAAAAAGGAAAAATGGAAATGAAAGAGGAGAAGTAGCAGCTCAATGATTTTTAGCCAATATTTATGCACACAAATCTCTGAAAAATGGGATCAGACATGGCAAATGAATGCAGTTCACCGTTTGGTCATTAGAACGTGTGACCACAGCTAAAAAGGCAGGAGTTCCAGCACCTTTTTAGTCTGCTGAGCATACAGGTGTGTGTTTACACAATGCCAAGATGGAAGGGCAACAGCAATGAACTTCGAAAAGCGACTGTTGCTTCCCATCATTTTGGGAATGGGAATGAGGCAGATCCCAGTAAAGATGGATGCCACTTTCCCAGAAGTGAACCTCATAGGAAATGAATCTTTTGTAGTTAAAACGACATGGCACCACTACGCTGAAGATGGAGGGGTGATGGTTTGGGCACGTTCACCAGTGAAATAGTGGAGAGTCAAATGTTCAACAGTTTGGAAAATTGGTACATATTTAATGTGTGCAATTTTGCACATACTTACATGTCTGCAGAATGGTTGGAAATTGTTTTAGTGACCTGGCCTCAACTCGGGTTGATAGCTATGGTCTGAAAAGTGTGTGTGACCCACTCTTTCCATCAGTGGAAAGAGTGGGTCAAAATTCCCCCAAAACGCTGCGAGAGGCCCATCAACAGAAAACAACCACTTCATCTTCATTTAATAAGTAATGAAAACATGGAGTCTGTTGCATGTTTTTGCATAGTTGAAGTTAAATATAGTTATTTTTAGAGCCCAGTAAAGGTCAGTGGATTTTTACCATGTTCTCTTATGTAAAACTTTAGAACATAAAATGAAAAAAAATGCAGTTTCTTTTTGACTTTACAGGATTTTGAGTTAGAGGTCATTCATTTGACCCGAGTCTGGCAGGAAAAATCTACCACTTCACCCACTGGACATGTCTGAAAAGCATCTTAGCAGCCGGGCCGCCGCTCCGCACTTTAACTCTAGTTGAAATGTAAAAAGCCTGGCAGTGCGGGTTTTAGATGAGATGAGATGAGCTCTTCAGAATCCTCAGCCTGTAGAGCAGCTGAGTCCTGGCGCTCCCTCTGTGTCACTCCAGCCTTTGTCACGGGCAAAAGACTTGTGTTTTCAGGCAGTAATCAGACAGCCCTGGGGCTCTGTAAAGACCCTGTTCTCCTTTCATATCAACTGTTGCATACACCCTGCTAATTGGAATCCTGCAACTGGGTCACAGGCTTTGTCTCTCAAGTGCTGTCAAGTCATTGAGACGCGTGAATGTGGAATTATGGGTGCCTCAGATGCGTGATAATGTCTCCCCCTCTGCGCTATATTAAGGCGTCCATTTCAGTTTCAACGCAGATGCGGATTTTTTTCCTCCCCTTTTTTTCATTAGGATTTCTCTCTGTTCCTGCGTACAGTTGTTGAGAAGGTTTGTGCCCGAAACTGGCAGTCACTGCTGGGACTTTAGCCTTTTGATATATATATAAATATATATATATATATATATATATATATATATATATATATATAAAATAAGCCATTTAAACTGGATCTTTTACTGTAACATTAAGCGCTTCAGAGCCAGTGAAGCTGATGTGGAGTGATGATGTGACAAAAAGCAAATTCGGCGCTCTGGGTCCAGATGGTTAACAAGTTTAAAGACATTAAGTAGCTCCCTGCAAGTTTTACCAAACTCTGCGCGTCTTTTGATTGGCTCAGGACTAACCTGATTCTGCAGTTTGTCAGTGATTAAAAGCTGAATTAGCCAGCCTTGCATGCCACCAAATGAGGAGAGCCCTCTGGGAAACCAGAGAGACCAAGCAAAGAACATTTCCAATTATACTTCCAAATGACTCATTTTCTTATTGGGCCTTCTATAATTGTGGTGGGTATTGGGTGCATGCAACTCAATTTGTCTTACATATTTGTTGGTTGGATGGTAATAGAGTTGACAGAGCCAAGGGGATGATTTAAAAGAATCAGACATAGGGGGGGATGGGGGAAACGGATGATAGATCCCTCAATATTTGTTTGATCTGCTTCATCCTTCTTAATACTGTTGAAGTTTAGAACCCAGAAACAAAATGCCACTTTAATAATCTGTGGTGTGAGGGACAGGAAGACTATCATTTTCCAGTAATCAGGAGAAAAGTCTCTCTGGAGTGACGGACTTTGTTCCTGACTGGAAAAAATTAATGAGACTTCCTGTGATGTGCTTATCTGTTCCGCAAATCATCAATATATGAACGTATTTGTCAAATTAAATTAATGAGGCATTTTTTGAAACCTCCAAACGCTCTGCAAATATATTAATATTCCTTAAAACTTTTAAATTTTATTATGCTATTGAAATAAAGCCCTAAGGCTGCAGTATGTAACTTTTTTTTTACATATTTGTTAAAACTCACTATATTGTGAGTGTAACGAAAAATAATCTGAAAAAAATCAAACAAAAAAAAACAACTACTGCCATCAGGATAAATCAGATAAGTCTGAAACGAAACAACCAATCAGAGCCATGGGGAATATCTAGGTGCTGTTAATCAAACTCATGTATGTGCTGCTCAATGTGCTAGAGGTCAATTGTGTAAAATTCCATTAAAACACAAAGGTTCAGTTGAAGTTTGAAGGAATACAAATCAAAATGTTAAGTTTGCAATAAAAACAAACGGGAATTGGTAAAGTTTTATTCAGTTTGCAGACACGTTTAGAGTTCATCACTGTAAGTTCTTCTCCATGTCTGTAGGTAAACGGTTACATGTAAAACATCTGGTCAGAGAATATGTAAATGACGGAATTCAAGGCACAGAACTGATCCATGCAGAAGTAAAGATTTCAACGGAGCAAAAATGACACAAACTTCTAAAGCTGAATTCATCATAATAGAGCCGTTTAGCTAGTATTATGTTCTCCTGTCTAAGACAGATTCAGACGCAAACTCAAGTCATATGTGATTCCCACGGCGCTTACAAGAACATTAACAATCAGTAACAATTCATTCATTAACAAGACAGAAAAGTGTTTGCGGGTCACATTTAAACATCAGACGTGTAACATGTCGAATAAAGTAAACAGCAGCATTTGTTATTTCTAAGACATTTCTTGATTTGGCTACCTATCTGTCCTAAATTCAAACTGACATCTTTGGCTAAAAACCTCAAGCTAATCCCTTCAAACACACTTCCTTTTGCTTTCTCTTTCAACTGAGCCATTACCGATTTGTGTTTTAAGCTTTTATCCACTCTGTGCGGCAGAGTTTGTGCCACTTTGTGCGTGCGCGAGAGAGTCCAGCGCGGGCGCGGTTCTCGGTGCAGTGCGAGGGGAACAGTAAGCACTAAAGTGCCTGTTAAGCAGCGTGTGTGGGTGAGAACAGAAGGGACAGCTGTGGTTTTGTTATGAGGCAAGCTGCCCACCGCTCACCGCAGGGTAACTGTGAAACAGTCGGGGTCTAAAAGGGACCTCGTCCCGCTCCCCGCTGGGCTTCCCCGGCCAAATCTGCTTTGGCGTTTCCCCCCGTCTTTGTTCAGTAACTAAGTGCTTTTTATTTAGCAGAGTGAAAACTCCTTTTTGGTCAACTCCCCAGGCGACGCGTTGTCATTGTTGAGCTGGTCATCAAAACACTTGTAAACCTTCACAAGCATATGTCACAAACCAAGGTGCTTTTCAAACAGCAGTATTGCTTTTTTCAAAAATACATACTTATATATTAATGTGAACGCTTCAGATCAAAAGGATGGAGGCCACTGATTGTTATCAAAGGACAAAATCCATCCATAAACAAACCCTAAACATTAAATATTAATCACCTGCTATTTCTACATTGTCAATTCTCTTAAGATTGCACTTGAAAATCAACTTACGCAAACACTTGAGACTTAGGAAAGACAATTGACAAAATTTTAGAGCTAATATCAACTATCTACTGTCTTGCTGAGCGAGAATCATTGCCAACGTTGCATCAGCAGTCCCGTATTGGCCGTTGCATCAACCCAGCTCCTCTGGTCCAGTGTTTCCAGCTCAGAGTCATTTCTCCCACAGCTGCAACAGAGAGCAAGACGAAGACGGGGCTCCTGTTAGGACGAGGTAGACGCCTCCATGGTGGACAGGATCCGCACAACCTCAGCTCTCTGCGTGGCGGAGATGTGCTGGGTCATGTGCACGATAGAGTCCATAGCCACCTCTGGATTGGCTTGCACGAGGCTGGAAGAAAAAACGGCTTTAGCTCAAACGACGTCACGTCTTTAACTAATTTCTAGAGCAGAATCGGGCGAGTCATCACCTGCGAATCTGCTTGAGGAGGTGATCCCGCCGGATGTACTTGATGTTCTCGTCGATGACGGACCTGGCGCCCTCTTCTTCCGCTAGCTGCCTCTCCAGCCAGGCCACCACTTCTTCATTGTTGTCCCACAGATACGCCTGAGCAAAATAAAAAAGAAGAAAAAGAAGGAAAAAAAAAGAGAATGAATAATATATATATATTTTTCCTTTCTAAAATAGTTCAGTCAATCAGATTCAATAACAAGCATCAATAAATATCAATTTTCAAGTCTTGTGACAGATTCTCAATGGGATTTAGAGCTGGACTTTGACTGGGCCATGCAAGAAATGAATATGACTTGTTCAAATCCATGCCATTATGGTTTGTAGGCCAATCCTCCCATCAATTTTAAGCAGTTGAAGAAAAGCATAATCACAGCATGATTCTGCCGCTATCGTGTTTCTCCATTGGGACAGTGTTTCAAGCTCAAGATTAAATTACATATAGTTTGAATTTATTTGCCAATAAAGTGATTTGGAGTTCAGTTTTATGTTAGGAATATCTATAAAAGGGGCTGTTTTCAACTGCCAAATGTTTCAGCTTTATATTTGCAAAAATAAATAAATAAATAAAATCCATCCACATTCTATATATATATATATATTTTTTTTTCCCCTTAGGTGGTGACAAGGACAAGAAAAGGGTCATTTCAGTTTATATATATAAAGATAATGAGTAAAAACTATAGCGCCTCCTGAAGGAACAAATAAATATTAATAACAGCAAAAAATGTAAAGTCTTCATTTCTTGTTGACTGGTCTGGTCAAAAAAAAAATTAGCATTCATAAGTGCAGTTATTTCTGCTCCCAAACAAAGCCAGGCTGCAGGGCTTAGCAAAGATTTGGGGGGAGGGAGGCCTTAATAGGCTCTTGCTGCTCCTGAGCAGTCCTGCTTGAGGTCCACGAGAACATTTAATGCCCTTATTAATCATTTTTAATCTGTTTGCTTTTAATTAAGAAACAGTGTGTTGCTCTCCTATCTGTGCGTGCCAGGGCCGTGATTAATTGTGGCTTAAGACAGGCGGGCGGGACCGGAGTAACGTATGAGCTAACAAGGCCTTTTTCTTGAGCGATCGCCGCCGCGGAGCTGGCTCCCGTCACAGCAGCAGCTGCTCGTCTGAAACCCAGACCGGCCCAGGAGGGAAGCGCCGTTTCTGGATCTTTGAGGGATGTTTTAGTTTATTGACCAATCTGTTGCGGCTGATTATTTGGTGATAAGCACCGGCCCATTTCGTCTGACGTTTCCCTTCATGAGGTCTATTAAGGCTGCTGCTGTGGCTGACCCGGATGTGAGTCGGCTGGCTTTCCACAGAGTCTCTCACACAGCAACCTACAGATGCTGGACAACTGGCTCATTTCAAGTGAGAGATAACTCGAAACACAGATAATGGGTAGCGGAATAAGAGACCAAATGTTCCAAATAAAATACTCTTTTAATATGGTCAGAATTAGCCGAGTTTCCTTATAAATGCATAAAAACATGTCCATGTTGGTGGGAATTTGGTTTGATCACTTGATAATTTAGCAAACAGTTTTGCCAGTTTCATCTTAATACAGAGAGAATATATATATTTTTGAAAATTCCAGAAGTAAGCAAATGAAACTAAAAAACTGGTGGCTAGGAAAACCTGTCCTAGCCATTTTTATTCTACTGCCGAAATCCTGCAGACTCCTGCTTTAACAAAGGTGCATGTAAAATCCTATTTGAAGTTTGTCAGTGAACATCTACAAAATGCTGAGCATGACTTGAAAAACACCATCCCCACAGGCTAGCAAAATTGTACTTTTTGAATAGTTCTTTTCTTGATATTCTGACTCCATTAATCAGAATAAGAAAAATACTTTTTCATACTTTACTTCCAAAATCAGCTGGGGCTCACGCCTATACTAGGCTTTTACCTTCACAGTTCCCTCTGCCTCCACAAACCAGCGCCGCAGCATCGCCTGAATCTGGCCGTCTGTCAGCTCACTGTTGGCCGCCTGGATTTTCCTCTTTACTGTGTCCTCAAGCAGCAGGCGCCTCAGACGCCAGTAGAAGAACTGACGGGACGTTTTCCATTCCAGGATATCCTGAGTGGGGAAAAAGGGCAAAGAGAGGGCATTAAGTATCAAAATATGACTTTTAGATACTATAGATAGTCTCATGTGTTTACAATTTCATAAAGTGTTCTGCATTTTACATTGGAGAGGACTAGGAAAAACTCAAAGTCTGAAAAGTGGAATATCCCAAGGTTTCTGTTGGACTACATAAGACCAATAGATAATAATTTTAAAAATTAAGTTATTTATTAGTTGTTTTTTTAAAAATAAAGTATAAAACTTGCGGGACATTTTCTTAACGTTTATCAAAGAAATGCAGACCTCTGGGTTGAGTGATCACATTCAGTCAAAGACTCAATCACAGATTTCTCTAGGCAGACTAAGGTAAACATGGAGTCGAGTTCAAATAATAATCTTCTTGGGTGAATACTGTGTGTAATAAAACACTGGCAACCATCCATCTGTGAAACACCCTTCTGGTAATGTGAGCAAAGAGTGTATGTGTGTGTGAGGGATGGGACTGTGGAGGTGCAGAATGAGCTGAGGCCTGCCTCAGGCTGCTCTATACTAGGTGAGATGATTGACCAGGGTCATCAGAAGATAATTATGAAGACAAGTCGCCCAGCTTGGTAAGACCAAACATTATTCACTGGACAGGTGCAGCAGCAGCTAGACCGATGCTGCCCTGGGGGCTTTTCAGGTGATTCACTTACTACACGCTCCCACTGACGCCACACATGAACAAATGGAGGTCTGGGCTCTCACCGTGATCACGCCCTTCTCCTGCATGCGGCCCGGCGTGTCGTGGAGGTCAGCGAACTGCACAGCCACCTGATGGTAGATGGGCAGCAGGAACTCCTCTCGCTCCTTCAGTTTGGTCTCCAGCTCTTTGCGGTCAGCGGGGCTCAGCTCTGGAGTTCCTGTTCATATTCAAATGGCACAATTTTAAGCAAAATGGTGAAAACCCAAAGAGTCTTTGCTCTTCTGCCCAGTCAGAGTGGATTTTAGGATATAGACAAAATTAAATTGTTGTTCATAATTCTCCTTTAAAAAAAAAATAACAAAAGAAAAAAAAAAAGTTTTTTCAGACCTTTTAAACTGCTTAGTTTAATGATTAAAATAACAGAAAAAAAATCATCACCTTTGATATTCAGCAGCTGCACAAATTTTATCACAGATGCTTTAAAATAATTTTATGAATAGTAATTCATTATATATATGTCTGTCAACATTAAAGCATCCGATTAACCTAAAACGTTTAAATATTACATAATGTAGGTTAACTGCATTACTCATTTTGACCTAAAAGCCTCTCTGCCACCAAGGGTTCGTATAAAGCAGTGTGTATAGCCTCAGTATGCAGGCCGCTCGCTCTAACTGCTATGTTGTTAAAGCGAAATTCTGACTTTCTTTGCTCATCTTTTTAGTCGCGTTTGGACTCTTTATTATTGTACTCAGTAGAAAACCATATTTGACCTCAGTGTGGCCGTCCCGAATTCGACTCTCATTCTGGTTCCTTTGCTGAACGTCTTTCCCTCTTTTCATCGAAGCACAAGCTCATAGTTAACATTTCTAAATTCTGTTTGAAACAAAAGGACTTTTTTCAATCTTCTTTAGTATGAAAACCTGGAAAACTGAGATGCATGGTTTGAGACAATAAAAAAAAGTTCTTCACTTTTAACAAATACCAAAGGCTGCTGGATTATCAAAGTAGCTTTGAAACTCTGGACTTTGTTTTGCTTGCCTCTTTTAATAAACCACTTAAATCAGACCATAAAAATGAGAATTAGACCATTAGAATAACCATCCTCTTGACATATTAGAGTCAAATAGATTCTTGATAACTTTTAGACTGACTCATTAACACCAATATCCTTTAATGTGGCTGATAAACACTGCATAAATCATTGTTGCCAAAGCCAATAAAGGTGAAGCTTGAATCTAAAACACAAAAATTCTACAATCAAAAAGAACTCCCCGTGTGTATTCACCTTTCCTCATCTCCTTATCCCGTTACCATCAATTCAAGTTCCCCATGTGAATGAAGCTAAAGAATCAACAGCATTTTGTTTTGGAGCTCCAACCTCCCCCCTCCCAAACCCCTTGCTGATTTCTGTCAATTCCAATCTGTAAGCTCTCCAGCCCTCCAGAAGCCCACCTTTATTCCATCATGTTTTGCTTAAAGCGCCAAACCAGCGCAGCATCAGAGCAAACCAAAATCAATAGCCTGCACCGGGGAGTTGGTGATTGATCCGAGTGGGCTGTGATTGACACATCTCCCGGGGGACTGCAGCGAAGATGACACAATCAACATCAAAATAAAGCAGGGTGGGGAAAGCACACACAAGTCCCACTTGATGTACGGCTAACTCACTGAACTGAAAAAAGGGCTACAAGTGGAAAAGCATCAGGTGTAAAGATGGCAGGACTCACCAAGCCTCTCGGCCAAGCCCATGTAGACCGGATCTACTCTCCTCATGGTTTTCACCAGGTCCTTCTTTCTGAACTTGATCTCCACTGTTCCTTCAGGCTCCAACACGCCACCTCTGAAAAAGAGACACAATAAAGTTAATAATTAAGATTTTTTTCAGTCCAATATACTTCCACTTCAACCACAAATGTCAGTAGATTATGTTGCGATTTCATGCGATAGAGCAAACATAAAGTAGAAGATGACTGTTTAATCAATAGAAAATTATGTGCAATTCTCAAGATTTTAAACAAATAAGCTGCAAAGATTGGGTTGGTATTTTGCGGCATCTATTTAAAGAGAGTTTTTAAGCATAAGGAAGAAAAGCGTCCTCTCCCCGTTTGTCACATTAAATCCAGTGATATTTCTGATTGTCCTGTAAAATATCAAAACGTGAAAGAGTTGAAAAGGGATGTATGTTCTTGCAACCCTGTTAATAATTTATATCTTTCAGCTTTATGAACTTACCTGCTGTCCTTGTCGGCATACATTTCCATGTGACGGGGGTTTATGGTGGGGTCTATGACCACCCAGGAGCCTCCTCTCAGCTCTGCATGAGGGGGGATGTAAACTAGAACAGGCTGCTTGTACTCCCTCAGTCCGTCCACGATGTAGGCTCCAAACTTCAACACCTGGTCGTACATGTCTGGGAAGAATCGTTTCAAGTCAAATCACAGAAAGTTTACTGTTACTCATAGTGGTAGATGACCAAGGAGGAGAAATACCTTTCATTCCCCCAGAAAAGCCTCTCCAGTTGGAAAACACAATGAGAGGTAAACCCTCTCGGTTCAGATCCTTGATGGCTTGTGCTGTTTTAAAAGCAGAATCTGGAAACCATACCTGTCCCGCCTGCTGGATAATCTAAACATAGAAAAACAAGATATTCAGGATCAGTACCACAATTAGTATTCTAATACTAATACACAGCATCCAGTCAAGGTATTCTTATCCTTTGAGCTTTTCCACTGCACATTTTTTATGTAAATATTCCAGATTTTTTCACAAGGAAGAAACCAGGAAGCAAACGAGTAAAGAAAGAATGATGGGAGAAAAAAAAACAGACAAGGAAGGAAAGACGGAAAGAATGAGTAAAAAAAAAACACATAGAGGAAGTAATAGAAAGAAAGACAAACAGAAACAGAAAGAGAGATAGAAAGAAAACCATGATGGAAAGGTGTAAGGGACCAAGCAAGGAAGAAAGAAAATCAGAAAGGAGATGAGTGAAGGATGAAGCCAGAAAGGAGACAAGGAAGAAAGAAAGGAAGGTCACAAAGGAAGGATGGAAACATCTGGTGAGGCACTGCACCTTTTCACTCAAAGTGAATCTTACCTTTGCCTCAGAGTCCAAATTGGCTGGATCAGCTGGGATTGACAGCTCCACTGTCCTGGTTTCCACAGCAACAACACCAGTAGGTATCCCTCCCAACCTGAAACCCCCCCCAAAAAACAGGAAAACAGTCACAAAGAAGCGCCCAAACCATTTCACAAAGCTAATGTTTCTGTGAGTGTTGATTATACCTGGCTCTGCCCACCACCACACTCTGAGCCCAGGGCTGCATGATCTCCATGAAGGAGCCTTGGTCAAAGAATCCACTCTGCCACGAACCCTTTGGATCTTCACAAAGAGAGGAGTTACGAGCGTCAAGACAAAGCACAAAGCTTTATTCAGACCTCACGTGAATGGTACACCAAAAGCAGCCAAATCAATCGCTACATGATTATCCCTTCTCCCTCTATTTTCTCAACTTGTTTCTGGATTCTGTCCCGTCTCATTTTGTTCCTTCTCTGTGCTTAGCAGTGGTCATGATGGATGACTGTAGAAGCAGCCTAGCTCAGCGGTTTTTCTGCTTGCACACTCCAAGGAACATGCCCGGCCTTTGAGGTTACCATTCAATTAGGCCTCGCCACTCCTCGCTAACAGAGAAGTTGACAGAGTTCCCACACCGTACCTCAAATCCTCTGTAATTACACCACTGTTTAACCTGCAGAGTAAGATGTACTACACACATTCTGCTGATGACCTTGCCTCTAATACTTTATTTACTTAATAGCCTTTATATATTCTAATGAATTGTTCCAACCTTTAACTCATCGTCTGGAATGATAAATCAGTACGTGTGCTTCAAAAGACGCAGAGAATCAGACTGCAACTTTTATCAGTTGCAGATAAAGCAGCAATAATAATTAGAGGAGCAACATCAAATTGATAAGTTATATTTATCATCACAGCTTGGAAGCCAGAAGAGTAAATACTACCAAATTCTAAGCCTCACATGTAACGGAGCATGATTTCCACTGAAACATAAACAGAATGAGGAAAAAACGAGCTAGGTGAAATGGACTTAAATATATCTTCTAACTTTTGTCTGAAATATTTACTTTCTTTAGTAAGATCGGCATTATCTGCACCATCTATTTTTTTTTATTTCAGAGACATAAGGGACTTACTTTGACTAGGACGTCCTGCCAGCATCCAGCGAGGATCATAAGGTGTCTTGGTTGGCACAAACTCCACCAGACGATCTATGGGATCCTTTGCACTGATGATGGGTACTGGATTGGATGTGCACTAAGGAACATACATGTTATAAATGTATAGAACAGCTCTTTAACATCATATGTGTGAAAGTCAACAGGAGCAAGATTACCTTGGGCATGTAGGACAGCCACTGCAACAAGTTAAAGACTCCCTCAAAGTCATCGCAGACAGTACTGTGGGTCACACCGTTGTTGTGCATGATCTGAATTCCACCCAGTTGGTTGTTGGAGGTGTACACCTCTCTGCCTAGCACCTGAAAACACAAATGATTGTTGAATTTAAGAAGGAAAATACAACATTTAAATTGGTTCAATCCCAGAATTGCATTCAGAAAGAGATTTACTAGCCAAGAGGTTCCCACAAATAAGGAACTTGTTTCCGGTTTAAATCGCTCACAGGGTGAACAATATAAATGGTAATATAAATGTATGTATAAACTTTAAATGAGTTTAACTCAAACTTTTTTTCAGTGTAAAATGACTGCAGTTTTTTGGGATTTTATGTGATAGTTCTGCACAAAGTAATGCATAATAGGAACCTGAACAGAGTAATGTTGGAAGAAAATCTGTTGGAGGCTGCAACAAAAAAAAAGGAAAAAGTTTCAACACTTGAGTGAAGGTTCCACTTTTAGTCAAACAATGCCAAATAAGTTATTTACATCACAGGACGTTCGTGAGATAAAATGACCCAGTCAAAGTCCAAGAACAATATTTTCATATTTTGATTGAAATGTGTAAAATTATTGATCCAATTCCTTCCACTGCAGAATGACACACAACTTTGAGTCAGCAAATCATATTAAAATCCCAGTAAAATACATTGACCTTTGCAGTTGTGGGAAATGTTTACGGTATAGGAATTGTTTCTTCTCTCTTAATCATATAAAAATAAAAAAAATAATTAGAAAAACCCAAATCTTTTCTAAGAAAAATGTAGGTTAGCGTAACTAGTTTTTCTTAGAAAAGATCATGAAGTAATGATTACCTCATAATACTGATAACAACCTCTTCCAAAAGCTCTCAAAGAAATATCCAACATTGACAGCTGAAGGTATTTTCAACTGAGTTTAATGAGATCTGACACAGATGAAGACATTCCAAGGAACAGCATCTTTGTCAATAGGGGCGAAAACAAGCTTGAAAGCACAGCATCACAGCAGGAACAGGCCAGTGGTCTCGAAACAGATCCGGCCTCATCTTACCCCGGGACTTTCAGAGATGATGAAAAACTAATTTTGGTCTTTTGCATGGTATTTGTTGACAAGTTGTGAATCCTCCAGATGTAACCGGCAAACAGGCTTCATAAAGGAGCAAGTTGGAAGTGAAGTGAACTCATAAAGTCTCCCCTGTCAGCCCACCCTATTTTGATAAGCAGCTCAGAACAGGTGGCTGGGCGCTGACATGCTCCCATAAAAATCAAGAGTGGAGCTCAATCCCTACCCTCAGCTCTCACCTTTTCAGCCATCATTTACTTTCTTTATTACCATTAATGGTTATGTATCTGGCCACAAATCTGGGGCACTCTCCTAAAGCTGTCAGGAGAGGCGGCAGCCCCAAGAAACATTACAGTCACCTTGACATACACAAAACCTCTGAGCCTCTGGCCATCGCCTGCTTCATTAAGATTCCGTGGCGGAGAGAGGAAGAGCAGGAGGAGGAGGAGATATTGGAAGAGGGACAGAGTGGGATGACTGGGAGGAGAAAAACTCGAGGCCAACTGGTAGCAACAGCTCACTGGGGTATTTGTGGTAGTAGTTACTATCCACTCCCCATGAAAATCGGAGCGTTTTCTAGCAGCTAATGAAATGATGATCTGCGGGTGGCCGCCTGCTGCTCCCCATTACATTTCAGCTAATAGCCAAGAATCCACATGACGGATTAGAGATTCCTCACTTTCCTCAAAATTGAATGGAAGCTAAATATACAGCTCCATTCAAAATAACAACAAAAAAAACAACAACTGCTACTTTAACTACTTACAGATCAGGTTTGTTTATTTGTTGCGCTTAAATGTTGCAGATCATGAAACGTATTTTATCTTCAGACAGGGATGAAACAATTAATTGGAATAATCATGATGAATCGATTATTGAAACGACTGTCAACTTTATATACAACTCTATGTTTAAATCTAGAGTTAACTGGAGTATATATTTAAAACGAGGTCATTGGCTGGAAGAACAAGATACTCAGCAGTAATTAAGGCAAAACTGTTCAAAAAAATATTTTCATTTTGCATTGAAGTTAGTAAATAAACTGCTTCCACAAATATGTTTTACTTAGAAACCCTCAAGTAAAACAGATTTACTTTAATTGGATCCAATTCTGTAGTAAAAAAAACAAACAAAGAAAAAGAACAACTCACACTAGGCACAAATTTTCTAATCTCCCTAAATATTGAACAAACTATGATTAAATTTAATGGCTGAATTTCCCAATCCACGCCCGAGTCTGATGACCGTCTGTCTGATGTGTAGAATAAAAAACAAGTGCATCTTGTCTGATAGCATAAAGTAGGCAGAAAAAATCACAAAAGATTTCTGAGCCTTTGACACTCCAATTTCTCCCCAGTGATGCAAAAATACTCATCGTCGTTTACAAAAACACTAGCTGCTGTCACTGATGACAACCCAAGTTATTATGTTTAAGGTAGAACTTTTTTTAAGCAGTAAATGAGATCTTCAGTTGGAAACCGTCAGTCATATTCAGGTTATTCTTGTCTTTAAATGAGACAAAAACAAAAATGGAAAATACTATTTTACAGCACTGCATTCATATATACATCATCTAGACTGCAAATAGTTTTAAATAACAATCACTGCTCCCACAAATGGAGATAAACAGCAGGGCGATCTAATAACTGAGCTTCCAGGAATATTTGTATGCTATCATTTGGCCATTTGCATGGTTTACCATGTTGCAGCGTGTCATATAATTTGAAATGGAGTCATCCTAATGCACTGACAAGGACAGAGAATGGAAAGCAAGACAGCAGGAGGCAATGAAGCGTACAGACACACACACACACGCACACCCCAACACACACATCAATTGTGTGCAGAAAAACAATCTGCATCAGCAAAACTTTTCATTTTGATTAAAAACAAATGATATGGGTGTCCTGCACTGCAGCCTCTGGCATGTCACTCTATTTCTATGCAAATACAGCTTCATGGTTCGCTTTCAATTATTCCGCTTTGAGTGGCAGGCAGGCCCGTGGCTGCCGTCGGAAAGGGAATCCTTGTAGAACAGAGCAGAGCAGAGAGGAGCGAGCCTGAAAATTGCAGGATCAGCGAGTCGGAACAAGCCACGAAAAAAAAAAAAAAAAAAAAAATCAGAGCAGAATCCTTTTCTCTTTTTTGACACAAAAAAACCTCCTTCCTCCTCCAATCATGTCCTTCTATAGGATTTCTTCATTATATCGCAAAGCAGGTCTTAAAAAAAAAAGTGTTTCACTAACACTTATTTGAACTTCTCTCCTTAATGGCTTTAAATTTTAATAGTCAACTAGAAAATCCTTTAAGAGATTTTCCTCATTAAAATGCAGATTCATTATTGGTGCTAATTTAAGGTACAGCTCATTTGGTGCTCACACTGATTCCACTAACAAAAAAAGTAAATTGTCTCTATGCCGAAACACAGATTGCGCATTTGAGCTCATTTTACCTTGTTGAGCGCCCCAGCTCCAGTGAGGATGATGTGAGAGTTGTCCACCTGGATAGTTCTCTGTCCAAGCCTCACCAGATAGGCTCCGATGCCGATGGCTCGACATGTGACCTGTGAGACAAGCGTCCTAAAATATCAGATATTTTCAAGGCTTGAACTGTTTCACATTTTGTCATGTTCACACCACAAACGTCAATATGTTTTCTTGGGATTTTATGTGATATACCAAACCAGAGTATAGTATATATATGAAACAGAACAAAAGCATATACATTTTAACTTTTTTTTACCAAATAAAAATCTAAAAAGTGTGATGTGAATTTGTATTTAGACCCTCTGAGTCAATGCTATGCAGAATCACCTTTAGATGCATACAGCTGCAAGTCTTGTGGCATATGTTCACTTTAAGACATGCATACGCTTTGATTTAAATTGCTACATTGTCTCTCTGGCTGCAGGTTTAATTTCCAAGTCTGTTAAGTCTCCCAAATCGTGATGCCACCACTACCATTATCTTTCAACACCATTTAATTAATAATTAGTCCCTCTAGGAACTTGAGATTCCAACTGTTAATACAAATTCAGTCATCGCGACTCTGCCGCAAGTCTGACCAATCACGGTAGCATTTTCTGTATTTTCGTCTTTTCTGACCAATCATTGCACCAGGGCTGAATTTGGAGCAGTCCTTTAAGCCCCACTCTAATTTAACTTCCTGTTTTAGGACATCTCTGGAAAGCCAAACCTACAACATGAAATCATATATGATGCTAAACGGTTAAAAACGTTTTGAGATGTTCTGTAGTATTTCCTTTTACCGTGTATACAGTTCATGTTAAGTTAAATTATCAATATTTAATTCTTCTTTTGCATGTTCACAACTGCACAGGCAAGGATTTTATGTGTCCTAAGGATGCTATTTCAAGAAGGAACGTGCAAATGTTAATTGCACTTTAAATTTTAGGTATGTTAAAATCTTGTCTTTTTTGGGAAGGTTATGTGCAGCAATGTAAACTTTTTTTGTAAGATCAAGTTATGGTAAAAATAAAGCTTTGCAATAACATTTGCAATTTTGATTGCAACATTTTGAAAAACGTAACAAATCGTAATAGGAAATCGTAAACGTAACAAATCAGTCATTTTTAGGCTGCCACAATAAAAAAGAAAAAGAAAAAGAAAACAACACGACAATATCATGTAGGAGCTGATTAATTAAATGACTTCTGAAAGCAATTGGCTGCACTGGATTTTATTTCGGTACCAAGTGAAATGTTGGCCACACTTTTCAGATTTATACACATGGACATTTTCCTTCCTTTTTACAGCTATATGCCTTGTGTTTGTCATCACATGAAATCCCAATGAAACCCACAGAAGTTTGAGGTAGGACGCAAGCCTTCGCTCAAGTTAAACATGTGTGCTTTAGTCTTACCAGATTCATGGTGATGATCTCGTCATAAGCTAAAGAAGATTCTCCAGCAATCATTCCAGATCCCCTCAGGTTCTCCACACCAAGCCCCTCCTCCTTTCCAATAATGTCAGTGATCTTGTACCTGAATGACAGAATCTACAGTTTACATCCAAACCAAATGTGACCGGCAGACTTTGTGAATTTTACACAATTTCAACAGAACGATGCATATTTCTCACATTCTGTAGCAAGATTTTGTTGTTATAAAAACAACAAAAAAAACCCAGCAAATATTACCTCGATTCTCCTTCGTCTTCCACATGTTCACAATGTACAGAGTTAAGAGCTGAGACCTTTTTGTAGTCCTGAGGTGTGAGGTACAGATACTTGAAACCCTGCAGGGAATAGAGAACTCATAGTAAATTAAACATAAATAGACAGAAATGTTGATAGAAAACAAATAATATGGATTTTTGAAATGAAGTTGTGGAAATACAGATGACTTTTCCCCTTATAAAACAGGAAAATCTTGTAAGAAGAAGAAAACTACATTTGTTTTTGCAAATAAATAATACTCTCCGCAGATTACCCATAGATTTTAAAAACACACAACAACCCTGCGTTGGTTTATGATGCCTGAAACATTTCCTGACCTTGTATGGATCAGCTGGATCCTGCCAGGCCACATGGAACATGTGTCGGATCTCCTCCGCCAGGCCGATGCGGGCGCCGCTGTTTGCTGCGATGTAGATGCGAGGGATGCCGCTCTCCCTCGCCATCTCGGAAGCTCGCAGGAACAGAACGTCCTCCTGAGGTCCAAATGAGCCTATCTTGTGAGTGATATCATTGCTTATGACTATGATCTCACGTCCTGCTGGATACTCGGGGGTTCGCAGAGTCATCCGCCACGCCACCATGCCAATCTGCACAGACAATTAGACAATTTAGAGTGATAAAGGGGGAAAAAAAACATATTATGAATACAAAATTTTAAGATTTGTTTTAAGACTGATTAGAAAAGAAGCTACAAAACTGGACACGGGATTTTATACAAATTGTTTATATTTGTTTTTTTGCTTGATATAAATGCAATCTTCTGAAAAAGTTCTGACTTTATAGACTAAAATCCTGAGCTTTGCAGGGAAGAAAGTGCCTGACAACAACTCAAACAGACAGCCAAAGCAACAGAGACACCTACAGAGGAAATCATGAATTACATACTTAGAAATATATGTCAACATATTGACAGAAAAACTTCCGTTTTTATTGTATGTGTTCGTCTATGCAGGTTAACGCACTGACCTCATTTCCTCCAGGGAGTCTGTTCATCTGCACCAGCTGACCCTGTGCATCCAGAACCAGCTCGGTGAAGGTGAGGAGCTCAGGAGGAGGCGGGCATTCAGGAAGCAAAGCATAGGCCTGACTAGAGTTCCACAGCTTTTTCAAAGACTAGGCGATAACAAAAAGACAGAAATGGGCATTAAGAAATATGCAACATTTTTAAAAAGAATCTAGTTTCTGTTCAATACCTGTCTGAACATTTCAGGAAAGTCGTAGACATATGTGGTGCCCAAAGATTGAGCCTGGAAGCGCTTGGACTGTAACAGGTCCTTGGTCACGTAAGGCGTATTGATTAGCATGCCATGCAAGGGGCCTTGTTTGTCACCATATGCCTGGAACATAATCTGGAAAGACAAATGATAAAATTAGCCAATTTACTTAGGCACTGTTGTCTTCAAACTTAGGATTAAAATGGAAAAAATAAAATAATTATTTAATGATTATGACATATCACAGTACCACTGACATCACATTCGTAGTTAAATTCTATTGCAACTACAAACAGTGATCCCCTTAAATTTAATGAAAAAGCAAAGATGCAGAAATCAGAAATTCGATTAATTTATATTAACCAACTTTGTAAGAGATCCAACCCGTCAATTCCAGTTAAGTAAAGTCTGAACAACAACAAAAAGAACTTAGAACTTTTTGTCTCTCTGCATCACTGAAAATTGTGCAGTGGAATCCTCCAAGTTATAGGACAGAAGTAATTAGAAGACTGGGCAATATGGCTGAAAAAGTATTACAATAAGCATTTCATAGGAATTAATTATTTTTTGTCTTCTTCCTACTCTTTTTTGGACTGGATATGAAAGTTTTGTTTTCTCGTTTGATTAATTTTCTGATGTACTTTTTGTCATCTTCCATTTTATTTTTCTTTGACATTTTACATGTTTGTAAAATAAAGACTTCATGTAATTTCATATCGATAATTATTACTTTTTTTTGTTTCAAGTATCCAAAATACTCCCAAACTACTGACGTGACCCTTCCTCTTTTAACCACAATGTCCTCTTAAGCCGTTTTGATCATTTTCCTTTCATTACACCGAGACGTTTTTGTTTTAGTTATTTTTCTACGCAGTAAAGCTAGATTCAGAGTTGACGCTTTGAACCGGGCGCATGGCAGCGCGCACCACAAGCGCCGACAACAGAAACGTTTCCGGCGTCCGCATTACTATAAACGTCATAGCGCCGGTGTCCTATCAGATTATCATACGCAAGGCATACGTGCAGTGAGTACGCATGCCTGCGCATGCGCATTAAGAAGTCCGACCGTCAGAGGAGCTGTCAGTTCAGCATACGCGAAAAGTTGTGACGAAAATAAGTCATTAAATTGTTTTCAGTGATAACTAGATATATAAACATGCACTGTCGTGGTTTCAACGTGGATTTAAAGCTGGGTCTAGCTGCAGTCAACTACAACACACACCCATGTAAAACTCATTAACCCACTTAACCGCTAAGTCAGGATGTCACACGGCTGTTAATAGCAAAGTGTATGACGATCTACGTCACGATTCTATGTTGCTGATTAAATAAAAATCATATGGTAATGACAGTGTATACTTGTCTGATAGATATAGCCATCAGTTCGTGCTAAGGGTATGACGATCTGACAGCGGATGCTGATCTGACAGAACACCGTCTTGGATCTCGCGCGCTCATCGCGAACTTTCAAAAGCGCCGAATGGTGGAACAATATGAAACCACTTCCACTCCACATACTCCGCATACCACGCAGACTCCGCGGGCACTGTCGGTGGACGGTGATTTCAAGCTTACATTTTCTTACAAGTCCTTCATTTCCCACAATCATAATGGATACTAGCAAGTTTGATGAGCTAGTCGGGCGTCCAGATCTCTTTCTTCTCCACCAGACACCGTACAACTGTCGGCGCTGCACAGAGAGTAGCAGTCACGCAAAGCTGACTCTCAACATGGTGAGCTCGGTGCCGCAATTCGCAAACATTTTCGATGTGAACACAGTCCGACACCGAGTACACGTCCGCAGTCTTAAGAAAAAAAAATACCTTTGCGAGAACGTGTCTCTCGGACGTTGGCTTATGGACCTACGACGTTCTCTTTACGACGTCGGCTTGAGCACGCGCGGACATCAGAGGAGTAAAGTATGGCCGAATATGTTGAGGGCGAACATGAAACTGCTGCTGGCATGTTACTTACACTGTTGCTAGGTAACCAAAGAGCGAGTGAGTCAGTTGATTCCACAAATCTTTCTTAGCTAAGCCGTGAGAGGTTGAACAGTTAAAGCCTTTCCTCTGCCTTCTGCCTACAACGAAGTGCGGTTCTGGGTAAGAGTTCAGCGAAATTATAAATTTTATATTAGATAATAGGTATTGATCTATCGTACAGCATCCAGCACCACAATGTATTTCTTATTCTGTAAAACAAAACAGATAAAGAAACTGATTGGCTGAATAAAGACAATATTCTCCTTTTTTAAGGCTTTGACATACTCAAACTGTAAAAGATTGGTTCCTATTTAAATTGTACTGATCTCTCATGAGTTTCTCCAATCTTCAATTAAAAAACAAAATAGTAACCTCAGTCATGTAGAAGGAATACATGAAGAAATCAATGGATAACCAACCCCCCCAAACCCTCTGAAAAAAATAAATAAATGGAAATGTGAACCAAAGTAAATGTTTGGTGATGGTTTAATATGGATTTAGTCTTTTTCTTTTTAACATGAAGTTAATGAATGAATCACAGGGATGAAAGGATGATGACCCAATGACTGGATGAAGCAAGTCTTACCTCATCTGCTGCAGGAAGCAAAATAACACAAAAAATTGTCCACCAGGCAAAGGGCACAAAACCAAATAGAGGATCCCCTCTGAATTGTCATAAATCTTAAAAGTGACTTTTTAAAATAATTTTTTTTTAAAAATTCTTTACTCACAAAGTGCAACCAGAACCATAGCCTTCTAGAAATAATTTGTAGTCCCTTGCCCACGACTGGACAATAAAAAGAGGATGAGATGAAAAATGGATGAGTGCCCCACCTGTCGATCTTTGGGCCCCACCTGTCCCGTTCGGGAGTCGGTGACCTCCTTGTACAGACTGATATCCAGGTAGTAGCCTGACTCATTAGTTAGGAAGAGCCGGATAGGAATTTGCTTTCCCGTCGGAGTCAGGCGGATGTTGATTTTTAGTTCAGCTTGCAGGACGCGAAGCTTCCACAGACGGCTGCCATAGCGCATCACCATGGAGCGCACAGACTCCTCGATCTGACGTTTGTACGGAATTAAATTACTAAGCAGCAAATGCACTTATGATAATCTGTGCTACGTGTCAAATGTTTGACAAACCTTTGATGGGTCCATGATGACTGTAGGGACAAAGTTGAGGAAGATGTGGTTACAGTCCGTCCTCACAGTTGTGTTGTTGAAAGCCACCTCCAGTTCATCCATGGCTTCCAGCAGAAGACGCTCTGCTTCATTGTGAAGGTATTCAAAGGAAGCTTCCTATTAAGTCAACAGAACAGTAGTTTGAATAAGATTAATAAATAAATCCTGTATATTATAAAACCATTTGGGAAAGGAGATGCACCAAGAGATACACCAGCAACCCATTCCTGCTGATGGCAGGATTTGGTTGGTTTTTACTTTGTCTGGTCCTGACGTGGTGAACAGCTAGCAAGAAACTCAAAAGTCCAATTATTTCCTGATCAAAGTACACCCCATAACTAAATGCTACCAGGTCCACACAAACTCCCACTCTTTAGTGTGGAAGTGGTTGTGAAGGGCAGAATACAAAGTTAGATGTTATTTTTAATGCACAAAGTATTACAAGCAAATGCCAAAGACAGTTAAAAATGTCCACTTCATCATCTTTATGTCTAAATCTTAAAATATTAATAAAACCTTGTTTTATGGTGGCACCCTTGCTACTGATATAAATAACACTTCATTATAGGTAGGCTAGAAAATGCATTCATAATTTAAATCTTGTTCTTATTATTCAGATTTTAATTATTTAGATGGGGGGGGGTCCATCTTTTCTCACCTTTGTGACCAGATCGGAATGGCGGATGATTGCTCGGACAAAGAATCGATAGTCGGTAACCTCTGTGCCCACCTCCACACGGGCTGCGCCCAGGTACAGGTGCATCTTGTGGTTGGCGCAGGGAATGGCGGTCAGTGCAAAATTGCGCATGCGGTTGAGCTCCAACTGGAAAGCCAACGCCGGCTCCAGGTGTCGATAGATCCTGTCTTCTTCAAACTGAGAGGAAAAGCAGAGAGACGAAACCAACAGTCAGCTCAAGAAAGTTTTGAAAAAGATTCTTTCAACTCATATCTAAACACATTTTCTGTAGTTATAACATCTAACAGTCTTTTTAATAGGAGAAGTAGCAGGAGAACATATTAGGACCGAGTTGATATAAGAGTAGAGAGACGCCTTGGAGCAACACAATGTATTAAGCAAATGAAATCCTGAACAATCTTAATCTCAGGAAGCTGCTAATGGGTGTCATTTCTCTTAAATGGGGAACATAATTAAAGAGTTCATTACTGTAATGAGTTTTAGTGGAGTGCAGTTGCACAGAAACTATCAGGCGTGCTGGACAAGACGAGTCATCACTAATTCGGAAAGAATAAAACTCAGGAGCGCTGAGGGAGGGGTACGAGTGGTAAATCTGTTTTCTTTCCAAATATAATGGAAATGGAAGACTGTTAATCAGTTTAATGTTAGCAACTGATTATTTTTAGCAAAGAGTGGACACTTTAACCCGTTTTAGGTCAACACCTACCTTATCTCTCGCCCGGAATGTGAAGAATTTGGGGAATTCTCTCTGTGAATAAAATTTTGGATAAAACATACATTAATAGAAGGTAACCTTTAAAGCATTCAAACTTCTTATCAGGTGAAAAGGCATAGTCTGGTTCTAGCTTTCACTACTCCGCAGGGAGCAAGTCTGCTGCGTTCTTAATGCGGTGCATTGATGTTTTCTCACTATAATTTATCAGCCATACAATCAGAGTGTTCACAAAAGCAGCAAGTTATCATTGGTGCACTGACAAGCCACGTATACATGCAGCACTTGCTATGCTGATGAATAAAATATTTTCTTCCCTCAGAGACATGTGATCTTCTGAATAATGCCTGGTAGCGCTGTTTGACGCTATCAGATGAAGCGTCCCACTTGCCAAAACAATGCCTGGGCGATTGAAGATGCTCTTATCAACTTGCAGCTGACGCGATGATGAGAGAGCTGCAAACCTCCAAAGACATGATTTGGTGTCGTGATTAAACATCGCTTCTACTTACCATTATAGATTTATAGAAAAAAATATTTTTCACAATGCGAGACCTTGGAATGAATATATACATCACATAGGAGGGAAAACTAGTAGAATACCCTCTCTGTAAGATGTGGCAACTAACGTGATTGGGCTCTTGTTATACCTCTACGAAAAGACAAATTAAAAGAAATAACAGAGGTGGAAGACATGCAAATCTTTTCAAATTTAATCCCAATTGACAAACAAGAAGAGAAGGATACATGGTTTCCTTTTTCTATAAATGTAGATTAGGAACCAACCAAAAAAGGTGGAAGTTGATTCTCTGCTTAGATGAAACCAGATTAAACTTTTGGCCTACGTGGAAACTTCTATATGAGACTGAAAACCTAGCCTGCATATAAAACTGAACACCCCATCCACCCCCTTGAAGCACGGTGGTAGATGCATTATGCTGTGGAGATGCTTTTCATTAGCCTATATATGAAAACTGGTCAGAGTAGATGGAAAGACATGATAATACAAGAAAAACAACAACTTGTCTATTACAAGAGACTATTTAATGATGTTTATTAGAATCAAGTTAGATTTGACATTAACTTGATTTTTAGTACGCCCTTTCTCAATAAAGGGGAGCAAGAACAAACCAGACTTCACTTGTCTCTCAGTACTTACATGAAACCTTTGGTCCACCTCACAGTTGACTTGTTTTCTGAAATCCTACCATCAAAAATGAACAAAAGCGAGGCATGCAGAAAGATACAGAGAAAGAGAGAAGACACGCTAAATTTCAAATTATTAGTGTAATTACCACAGTAATGCAGTTCAATATAATTGTTTATAAAATACAAATAATTACAGAAAGAAACATGCAAGACTTAGTACATTTGTCATATTCTGTGAGATGCCATTAAAACTGCTCAATTGGTGACATGCGAAGAAGCAGACGGTGTACTCCATGGAAATCAAAATTCCTACCTTCTGAGCTACTAGAAATGTCAGTCTTCGGATGCCATGTTCAAAGAGCAAGGATTTCTGAAATAAAACAATTTCAGCGCTGCATGAACCTTTTTTGTGCATTTCAAATTTTAAATGCTGCTTGCGAAATTGAGAAAGACTTGTTTGTCAACAACAACCTTTGCTAACCTTTGACTGAGTGAACTCCCGAAACATGGCTGCTAGGCCATCGTCGTCGATGTCGCTGTCTGTCTTTATCGCTATATTCAGGATGTGGATAGGCTCTTCCTGGACACTCTGTATGATAAATTAAGCTGTATTTATTTCAGGTTACACAAATGTACAGGTCAATTACATGGCTGTGCTTATCTCTAGTCATCACCTTGGTGTCCTCTTCACCGTACAAGACAGGGTTGCCTCCATCAGGGAACATAGGACTTGCAGGTGGTGAGTCAGAAAAGCAGCTCAGGACATCATTAATGTTCCTGCAAGGAGACGAAAATCACAAAATATATTTTATAAATGCTTAATATTTTATTTTTCTCTCAGTGATACCAGGGGTAGAGCTTTTTCTTAAAAAAGAAAATAAAAACGATACTGACCTTGTAAACTCTTGGAAGGAGCGGAAAGAAACCATGGCTCCCATACGTTGACAGGGTGGTGTAAAAGACGTGTCCAGCAGGACATCACTTACACTGGCCACATGCATCATGCCGTAGTGATTCAGGTTGGATGAGAAGGACATCCTAATATGTAAACGTAAAACAAAGTTGAGGAAAAACTGCCAGTTTGGCAAAATTGAGGGTGGTTACCCCAGACCACCTTAAAACCAACTCAGTTTTGATCCCTCTGTTTTCTGGCAGGTCTGTAAACAACGTTACCATAATTTTAGAGATGCACCGAGAAATCGACTTGTGAATGGAATAGGGTGAAAATCCAATATTTTTCTGTTCAGCAAACGCACCGTACTCTTCCACCAAAACAACTGCACTCTGGACACTTTTACTGAGTAAAGACGACTTTAATATAAAATGTTGAAACAAGTCTGTGCTTCTACATTTTTCCCACTTAAAAACATTTCCTGTTATAAATGGAAAAAAAAATTGTTACTGAAACCAGTACTTTTCTTTTATCCATATTAAGGAATTCTTGACAAGCTCCTATATCTGCACTAGAAATTAGACATAAAAATACTTGTTAAGATTTTGTGTTTTTGAGATGTTATCATATTTAAAACTTTGATCGGTGCATCTCTAATTTCTATTACAGCAGAAGAAAGTCTCACGTCTAAGATACAAGGAACTTGAGAGAAAAAAAAGCAAGAACAATTATCTTTCATGTAATTAATGTAACTTTTACAGGCTGTGTCAGTTACATTACAGGAAGGAAAATATACTTCTCATGTGACAAAGAAAAGCTAGATCCACCAGAAAGACCCTTTAGATTGTTTCCTTTCATTTGGTTAGGTTGTTAGTCAGTAGGTGAAAGGAAGATTTCCCAGACGTTGCACCAACTGTGACCACTAAAGACATTCTTGAATCTAACCTTTCTTCAGATTCCAAATCTTTCTTCTCAGCATTCTCATCCTTAGCTTCACTATCCTGGGATTTAAGCTCCCGTGGTTTTGGTTCCTGTGCTTTACCATCCCAGGTCTTAAGATAGTCCAGGATAGGAGTGGCCATTTTCCTGACAGGGTAGAAGTTTTAGTATTGGATATTCTTACTGATGCCCGTTATTTCTCCCATAACTTTCTTTGTTATGTAACATTACACACCGTCTAAGCAACATTGAAGGACTTGCATAACAGTTTTGATTAAACACATAATCTCTAACACATAAGTGTAAACAAAACATTTGCACAAATAGAGGCCAACAACTTTGCACTAACAAATTGCACTAGAGTGCGCAAGGTTTTTTTTTGACATTTAAAGGTCTTTGTTAAAATGGTATGCAGTTTCTACTTTATCGTGCAATCATTAGTTTATGCGATAAAAAGTATGTTCACAATACCTGTTGAGAGTTGGAATGTTCCCTCTGCAATCAAACAACATTGATTACAATGTGGTTAGTGTCAAGCATCAGCAGAAGAAGACAGTCAAGATTGAGAAGTGTGTGGGAATATCACCCTGGGTGAATTACAGTCTAATATTAACAAAAGAATGAAAAAAACAACACATATCCCACTTCCTGACTGCTCCTTTTTAAAACATGCATCATGAGATGTTAAAAACCTCCTTTTTGTCAAGAGATGATCCTTTAACACACACATGCTGTTGTGTCATCTAAAATTATGTGCCAAACGTAAAGGTTAATTCAGCCATGTCAGATAAATATCATGCAACAGAATGAGAACAGAATAGCATAAGCAGGACATCAACAAACACAATCAGCAAAATCAAAGAGCTAAGCACAAAAAATATAAACGACAAGGAGGGGGCGGAGCAAGCAAAAGTGTCAAAACATACAAAGCAAAAAATCTATCAAACCCGAAATCCAGCAAATCAAACATCTCTGTCATTAGGATTGTTTCTGTTATGTTTAACATAAACATAAAATATAATATATTTGCTTTGGTTTCTAATTTTAATGGAAAATCAGTGCATTTTAGAACTCAAATATGTGAATTTACTTGCTTTCAGACATCACAAAATGTAAACATTAAACCACTTTACTTTGTGTGACAAAGAATGAGGATAAAGGACACAGTGGATGGAACATGGATGAAATGTTCACAAATCACAAGGAACCATTAATTATAAGAGATTATTTTTTTAAATGACCAAATATACAGTATTCTTCAAAAATATTTCAACCTCTTGACCTTTTTCAATTCTATCATATCAAAACCACAAACACCAATATATTTTGTCAGGATTTTATACGATAAAATCGTATACAAAATAGTCTGTAAATATGAAGGAAAAGGAAAATTTACAGTTGTTTAATACTTTTATACAAATAAAAATCTGATCAAATTCACATCTATTCACCCTAAATGAAATCCAGTAAAACTTACTGTTTAAAAAGGTCATATAATAATGTCCACCTTTGCATAAATTACCCAAATTATGCAAAAGATAACAATATCTAGAAGTGCAAATCTACCTAGTCTGTAGCTATAACTGAAGCAAAAAATGATTGTAAGATTCAGGGGGATTTTACCAGTGCTACTTTGTCATATAAAATCCCACCCAAAAAAAAATAATCAAAGAATATAAGTATTTTGAAAGAAACTGTACTGTATATTTATAATCAAATACATGGTAGTGCTACTAAGTAATAGCAAAGAAGTAGAAAAATAATCCATAACTTTTGGAGATCATACTGGCATGTGTTACCTGTTAGGATGTGAGGTGGGAAGCATGAACTGGAACTCTACCACACATGTGTTGTCCTTCAGCTGTCGATGCTGAACGCTGTTGAGTTCATAGGCGATGTACGCTCTCCGGACATACACCTGAGTTCAACGAAGACGAAGCCACAGTATATGAAGTGCCTGTAAGTTTGTTGAGTTACAGCTACAGGAAACATACTGTCAGACTGAGCTCATTGTTCGTCTCACCTCCAGGGCAGCCATCCTGACCACCTGATTACTGTGGTAGAAGAAGTTGGGCAGAACATCAAAGATGGACGTTTCCGAAAGGATGAGTTTCTACGAAAGAAAAATGTTATGTGTTAACCCATTTTGTTGGCACAATAATGGAAAGAACAACCATCTTGTTTGCTACCTACCTGCAGGTTCTCGATGCAGAACTGGTGCCCATACATATCAATGGCAGATAGGAAAATGGACTCCACCTGGTTGTGTCGTAGCTCATAGGAGGGAAGGTGGGACGCTATCAGAACCTGGGTGAGGAAGATTAATGGGGTCCTTCAGGCATATGACACACCACAATACTTCTTTACTTATCTTATGACATTTTGCAACAGCATATACCTTCATGCAGTTTTACCCCCGGAATTTGTCTGTGGCTATAGAGTGTGAAGCATGTAATTATCCATCTATGCCTAAATTCATACTCATTAAAAACTCCTGTCACTATATTGTCTCTGTTACTGTAGTAGGCCTTTAGTGACACCTACTGGCGAAGTAAGGCAGTTGTTTGTTGCTTTCAGAATTGTGTGTGCTGTTGCTGTAGGAAAAGGGGAGCTGAGGGCGACACCTGACCTGCCGAGCGCGCAGAGCCACCTTGGCGTTTGTTGTCTTGCTGAGCTGAGTGAGCTCAGTCAAAATGGTCATCAGTTCATCTGTCAGAGTGGGATCACGACCACATAGCTGATCCTAAACACAGTGTTAAAACATAAATTATTCATAATAATAATAATAATAATAATAAAATGTACATCTCTAGTCAACCAAATTTCATGTGAATGCATTATGAAACAGTAATTAACATTTTATACTACTTCATTTTTCTGAAAGTACACATAAGGAAAGAAATTAAATAGATTATATTCTATGATTTTTGGCTTCAACATACAAAAAAACAAATATGGCAGATATTTGTTACAGCATTTTCCTGTTAATATTTATTTGCATAAAGTGTTGCATAAACTTTTCACCAAGATCTTGTTTTGGTGATGGGAGAGTCTGATCAAAGATCTTCAAAACTGCAATATGTAATTTTTTACATGTATGTATTTTTATTTATATGCAATCATTGCTACCCATGCTAACTAGTCTGCATACATATATAAAACATATTTCTGACATTTGCTTGGAAATGAAGTCTCGTGCTCCCTGAACCCAATGAATCCTGGCGTTGTCATCTTGGAATATGACCATGACATCAGGGAAGATCAATATGACAACACAAATCTTTTCACAGAAAGGCTGGACACTTACAATCAGCATAGTCACCAGCAGGTTCTTCTTGGTTACTTGTGCGTGGGAGAAAATGTAGTTGACAACATTGACCATGTCAACTTTGTTTTCCTCACGAAGTGTAAACACGCACTTGTCGTAGTGTCCTGCAAAGAAAGCATCGCATGGGGCAAATGAGATGAAAGTACTCCACCAAATGAAAAGAGAAAGCCACTGCAACTCTTCAGAGGACATAGAACAAAATTCAAATTGACTCCGATGTGTGTCATCTCACCGTTCTGGAACTGGATCTCTACTTTCAGGTACTGTCTGAGCAAGTCCATGACCACTGCCTTCATGTGGCCTCGGATGCCACTTCGATACCTGATTGAGACAAACAAACAAGTACAGCCTTGCGTAAAATAAAACAAAACAAACAAAAAAACAAATTCAAGAGTATGTAACATAATAAGCTGTGGAATCCATGGCTTACTTCTGCACCAGCTGGACGATGCTTTGAGTGTTCATGAAGAACACTTCTCTCTCTGATTTCTTGTTGAGAGTAGCAGCGTGGCTGTCCAGGATGTTTGCAATCTGGAAACGATGGAGTGAGTATTTAATGCAGGCAGCAGAGACTCAAAAACTAAAGACTCATTTTCTTATAGATTAGGATTGATTTCGAAGCAGGAGTTGCAGCTGAGAAAAGCAATGTCTACATACGTAGTTAAGTTGGTGTGATAAATGTGTACCTGCTGGCTGGGAAACTGGCACAGCACAGACGTTATGTTGCTGGCATACTGAGCCATCTCCTTCTTAATGGACTTCTCCACAGCAGGAGGGATCCGGCCTGAAACACTGGTCATGATGTCTTGAAGTTCAAGAAGGGGCAAGGAGGGGTCACGCATGGTTTTCATGAGCCTTTCCACCCACTCTTTCAGCTGGGAGACACACAAAGCACATTTTGGTTAGAATCTACCATTGTAACAATTAATCTGAGTGTTCACTTGCATTTCTGCAAATTCTTACTTTAGCGCTGAAGAACGGCTCAGGAAGGCAGTACCCGTTCATGATGTGAACGAGATGATCCAGAGTGTTGTGGAAGACCCTGTGCAGCTTCTCCCCTCTCAGAGCCACAGCCTGGGTTGAAGGAAGCGTCCCTGTGTAGAGCTCCGCCTGCAAGTAAGAAACGTATCAAAACGCAGCCTGTTGTCATGACCACACACAGCCTAAAACATATTTTTAGATGCATTATTTAAGACTTTTTAAGGATGTGCGTGTTCTGCCGTTTGAACAATAATTAGTCAGAGTGGGTTTGGTGTGCAATAGACGATGAACATGTGGAAAAGAACCTCATGCACACATTTAAGCACGCTGGAGGGTTTGTAATTATTATACTGTCCTATTAGTTGTCTGATAACCATCATGAAAACCTGGCCAAAGTCAGGTCTGTCTTGAATTTTTCTAAAGACACAGCAGCATATTTGGGTCCAGACACACTGAAGCAGGGAGACGTCTCTTTTTATCAGATAATGGAGCTGTCATCTTTGTTGGCAGCATTGATTTACTGTCTCACTGATGTTCTGACTCCAGAGTGATGCATCAACACCTCAACAACCACAGTAAAATGTCTTCAATATGCAGCAGAGTATAAATCTGCACTCTTTAATATGGACAGTTAACACATTTTAAACAAAAATTTTCAACTTTGTTAAAAAAAAAAAGAAAATAAATAAAAAACACATTAATCCAACCTAAACAGACAGGTATTCCATGCTTTGGTATTCTAAAATGCATGCTTGGGTATATTGCATCTGTCCAACCTGTTGCACTCTGCTTGGGTCATCCAGTTGTAGTTTGGCGATGACACAGCCAGGTTCCAACGCTGCTCCGGCCCTCTTCACATAATGAATACAACCCGACTCTGCAGCAGTGAGGGTCATTACCATTTTCATCACCTGAAATTCACCGAAACATTTACAGCTTGAAGTAGTTTCAATCTTTCTGGGTTTGTTCATGCTGTGGATGGACACTTTACCTCTATTTCTGCAAAGCACTGTCCAGCAAACACATGTCCGCCATCCTCTACGGAGTACTGAATGAGTTTTCCTGCTGAGGGGGATCGCAGCAGCGACGGATCGTTCTCCTTCTCAAAAACACAAGTCTTGTTCCCGATCGTAATCCGATACCTAAGTAAGGAGACACCCTTTACTTTAACATAACCAGATATGTGACGTTTTAAATCTATAACATGCTGTATTTTCTGTAAAAAAAAAAAATGAAGTGACCACTTAATGTGCCAAAAATAATAATTATGTACAGTCTTACCTATCCACCTCTTCCTTCATGTATGTAATATAGCTGCTTCCATCGTAAGAGAGCAAAAGACCTCCATCACTCAGACGATGAACGTCCACCTCCGCTAAAGAGCTGTTCATGATCACAACGTACGAGTTGGGAGACTGCCGTGTCACTTTCAGGACATACTTGGTGCCTTCGTAGATCAGCTCCACGTCCACAGTGTTCAGTAGTGTGTGCGCTGGCAGCACTTGGCCCCTGATGAAAGAGAACAAAGGCTCGTTGTTTCCCCAACAAGAATGTTTCATTTCTTAAAAGTTCATTCCGGTTGTATCTATTTACCTTTCCAAAGAATGCAAAAAGTTGGAAACACTGTTCCTTAGATTGACGTCTGCCACATGGAGAGCCCCGCTCACAATGCCAAGCATGGTATCAGGACGCTCCGCCTGCATGCAACAAGTTCTGTACCGCTCAGTCATGAAAACCTTAATCAGTAAATGCTAAGGAGCTGAGTTTGACCAATATCTACAATACCGGCATGGATTTCTGTTTCAGCCCTGCAACTTGATTTGTTTTCTGCACGACCAGTGGGTGGCGACGGCTTCATACCTGCATCTTCTCTGAAATGAGTCGGTCCAGCCAGCCCGTATCGATGCTGTTATGCTGAAAGCTCTCGGTCTCCAGCAGCTTAATGAGGTATTCGACTGTTGTTCTAAAGTCTCCTCTGATGGACAGCTCCTTGAGAGCAACCACCATGTTGCTGAGAAAAATACAAAAAACAAAATAAAAATCAGATTAGGAATGATCATAAAGACGTTCTTCCCTAGCAATTAACCAAAACCCACCACACTTAAATGTACTGATTAAAGGGGTCCCCCATTGCAAATAAAAATAAGGTTAATTTTTCAACTCTGTGGAGACTAAACCATGTGCAGTTATAACAGATCTTCTTTACAGCTCCACATGTTGTAATGTTCTTCATTTTTATTAATCCAAAGGAAGCCTCTTACTAATTTGCTTAGCTAAATCCGAGTGGGGGTAACTTTTTAGCAGTGGTAGTGTTTTAATGTTAACTCACGAGATAGCTTCTTCACGATTCTCTCCCCAAGAGAAGCAGTGTCCAAACTGGGAGTCGGCAAACTCGTGCAGGCCTCCTGCTGCTGCAACGCTGAAGTAACCCCACACGTTCTTATTGCTCCGGAAGTTCAGCTCCTGCACTGTCCCGGAGCTTGGTTTGAAACCCTGCAATTGCGCAGACACATAAAAGATACACTAATTTACCTTTAAAGGGCTAAATGTTCACAAACTGAAAACAACTACAAAGAGAAACCACAGATATTTGGTTGTGAGAAGAGAATCGGTGTCGTACCTCATCGGGGTTTTCGCTGGTGATGCGCGCCGCGATGACGTGTCCCCGTGGGCACGGTGTGTTTGACAGAGACTCAAAGTCAATAGGAGAGTCTCCCCAAGGCTGGACTCCATAGAGCATCCGGATGTCTTTGATCCGATGAAGAGGAATACCCATCGCAATCTGAAAGAAAAGTTCATGTTCATGCTAAGAAATTAGCTTGGAAGACAATGACAGGTTCAATAAGTGAACTTTTTGCATTTTGTTATGTTACAAACACGACCTTGGTCTGAATTTTGAAATTGACCAATTATTGCATAAAGTGGGGGGGGGAAAGAAGTCATGGTTTTCAAAATGTTTAAATTAAATCCAGCGCAAACTAATACAAAGTCTCATAAGTGAAACATAGCAGCTTCTTGATGTTGGAACACTTTTCTTCAACAGGTATAAGGAAGCTAGTCAGAGGTAACAAGAACATGGATGGTACTAAATAAAAGGAAATCAGGGAAGATAGCAAGTTAGGAGCTGCAAAACACTTGGGGCAGAGGTGAAGGTTTAAAATAGAATAGAAAGGAATAGATATCTTTTAATGTCCTGCGTTGGGAAAATCCAGGTGATTCACAATCATGCCTTTCCTTGTGTTGCACATCACACCGAATCAAAATAAACTACAAGTTATATGACAAAAAGTGAAATGTTCAAGAGGTATGAATACTTTTCAAGGTACAGTGACCTGAATATTACACATTAGCCTTTCCAAGGCATGGATATGAGGATCAAATTTTCAGTTTACAAGACAATGTCAGTCATTTCCCAGTGGGACAGAGAGGGTGGTCACTCATCCTCCCACAAAGACGCCCAATCAGCTCGACCAGAAAGCTTTCCCAGCCTTTCTGCTTCACTGCCTCTGACCTATTTATGCACAATCCTAAATGCTGCAGAACAGACCTCGTGACCTAATGATGATACAACGCCTGGATCCACCACACTGTCTCTGCATATTGCCTGCTTCTTTTTTCAAATGGTATCCAAGGAAACAAAGGGGGGAAGGGAAACTTGCAGGGTTTTTTGCAAGATTTACTGACCTGCATTTGAGCGGCAGGCAAGTTGACATCAGCCACCATCTCAGTGCAGGGGTGTTCCACCTGCAGACGGGGGTTGAGCTCCAAGAAGTAGAAACTGCCATCTTGGCTGTAGAGGTACTCCACAGTTCCTGCGCTGACGTAACCGACCATCTTAGCCAGCCGCACAGCGCACTGCAGAAAACATAAATAAGCAAAACAAATAACTTAAAGGCTTAAATCCAATCATATTCATGTTTAAAAGCCTGGCAAGTTCAACTAAACCTTTTCCATATCTTCAAACACATCCGAGGTGGCAATGGTGGCCGGAGCCTCCTCTATGATTTTCTGGTGACGGCGCTGCACAGAACAGTCTCTGCCGAATAAGGAAATCGCATTTCCATACTGATCCGCCAAAATCTGCACCTCTAAGTGACGGGCGTGCTTGGCTAGCTGCATGACAAAGATAGGCGATCCTGGAACTTCAGCCTGGACCTAGACCGCCGGAGGGAGAGTGTGATCCTGATTAGGTGAAACAAAACACCCCTCGGCTTAAAATTAGACATGTAAATGAATGCTTACCTGTCTGAAGAGATTAGGGAAGTCATCAGCGCAGTTGACTTTACGGATACCTTTTCCTCCACCGCCCTCTGAGGCTTTCACCATTATTGGATAGCCAATCTTCTCTGCAGCCTGGAAATAGGACACGGGAGTTTTAAGAAACCCTTTGAGCATGCACTACCTCTGCACAGATAAAATGACGGTATGGTGTTAAAACCGTACTTACTTTGAGGCCCTCTTCTACATCCTGGATGCAGCCGCGCTCATACAACTCGTTAGGTACATTGATGATTTTCTTCCTTTGATTGCTTTCTGACCATTCCACTGTCAGGCCTTAAAATATAAAGACAAACAGCTAAAGTGAAACCATAAATAGCCTTAAAACACCAGTAAGATATAGGGAAATGAGCTGACAGAGTAGCAGTTATTTTCCTGCAATCAGTGGAAAACATCTATAATCGCTGCAAGGTCACAATGTCAACACCTTTCAGTGTGGAAGTTTTTTCTGAGTGAAGAAAACTCAGTTCACTACTTTTAGTGTGAGCTTAAAAAAATATTTTTAACAGTATAAAAAAAAATAAAATCTTTTAGTTACCTGTTCCACTCCAGGGTAAAGTTGGAATACCAGCGGTCTGAGCTACAATGGAAGAGGCAATCTTGTCTCCAAGAGCCCACATAGCTTGACTTGGAGGACCTAGAAAACCGTACAAGTTAAGGAAATCCAAATGAACAAAAGTGGGTGGAAAAATGTAGGAAAAATAGGAACCCAAATCTCCTTTACCCATGAAAGCAATGTCATGCTTGTGAAGAAGCTCTGGGAGTTTTGGGTTCTCTGAGGCATGACCCCATCCTGCCCACACAGCCTGCAACATGTAAATAAACAACAGTGACAAAGGAGACACAGCTAAAAGGAAAATCATTAGTTAACTGTGGAAAAAAGAAAAAAATCAGCACACTCTTTGTACCTGAACAGGTATACGCTTTGCAATGTCAAGAATGAGCTCGACATTGGCATAGTTGTTGTTGTTGGTTCCTCCAGGTACAGGCACATAATGGTCGGCCATTTTTATGTATTCTGGGAAATACAAAATACCTGATTTGTGAAATGACTCAAAAGTACAAGTCAAACGAGTTGGATGCAGTCTACTTCCTGGTCGCTAACTCCACTCGTTCCATTGCAGAAAGGTAATCATCAAGACTAGATGCAAAGATTACTACTAAAACTGGATTAACATGCATGTGTAAACAGGCAAATCTGGTTTTTACTGAATCATTATGTTGGACAGACATCAAATTCAGTGTTTCAGGAACCTGTTTACCAACTTCTTAATGACTCCAGGTCATAATCTATAACTAATGGGCTTCAATTATTGACTAGCTCCATGTGAGCAAAAAAGAAAAAAACACAACTAGGAGAACGCTGACCTGCATTGGCTTTCAGGTCTTCTGGGGTTACCATGACAACAAACCGAATTGCCCTTTCATTGCGGAACATCTCGTAGGCCCAGCGGCGGATGGAGCGCATGCATTTGACTGCAGCAATGCCGTTGTTGGCAATCAGCACCTGAATGAGCAAAAATATTTTGATAACTAAAGTTTATTTTGTCAGCGAGATGAAAACAAAACAAGTGATGGAATGAAAATATTGTACATTTAAGTAGATTCTTTAAAACGTTGTCATACTGAGTGAACCTTTTCACATTAGGAGGAAAAACTTTAGAAGATTTTTGTTTGGATATCTGGCAGGTAAACCTAAAGTAACTGTGAGGAAAAGAAGCAATATATATATATTTTTATAAGAGTGTCACAGTTCAGTTCTGAGAATTTGTTAGATGTAGAAAGAATGCTACATAAAGACCAGGATGCAGTTAGCTACAAACTTAGTAGGTGACACAGCAAATACACAGAAGAACAATACACAAGCTGCAGTGTTAAGCAAACACAGCACATCTCTGTGAACAGACCATCCCTACATGTTGTGGTGGCAGCATTATGTTGTGGGGATGTTTTTAAGGAACCGGCCAAAGTAAGCAGAAAGGGGGAAGGAGAGCGGAAGCTGAATATAAGCCTGTCCTGGAGAAAAAAAGAGTGCTACATGTTTTGAGCAGGACAGATAGACAAGAAAAAAACTCTCCGACATTGTAAAGTCGGACACGTTTTGGGCGATATTTACTTGTCCACGACATTTTTTTCTGATTGACAGTGGCTCTAATACATACCATTAAATGTACTAGGTTCTTAAAAATAAATAAATAAATTAGAGACTCCAGAGAGATTTAAAAAAAACCCCGAACTAATCACATGGCATTGAAGAGATACAAATTATTGACTGGTGAATTTAAAAGTTTCAGGGCTGATACAAAGAATTTTTAGAGGAATAATGACTAAAAAGGAGGGCTGTTGAATGAAGCTCACTGTCAAAATAAGAACCTAAATTGTATCCATGTATACACAATAACAATATGTGTTTTATTTTTCTTACTTATAAACGACAAATTGGAAACCATGTGTCACATTTTCTTCCATTTCAAAACTTGGGGTTTCTTAGCATTGGTACATCAAAGAACAATCAAAACATAATATAATACACTGAGATTTGTATAACATATCTAAAAGTTCAGTTGTTCCAAGACACAGACTAACTAGTTCTCAAAAGTTTTTTTTTTAACAAGAGCACCAAATAACATGAATTACCTTTTTTTTAAAAAAGGTTTTATTGGCACTAGTGGCCTTTATTTGATAGTGAATTGACAGGAAACAGGGTAATGAGAGAGGGGGAAGACATGCGGGAATGATAACCAGGCCGGGAATTGAACCTGCGACGGCCGTGTCGAGGACTAAGGCCTCTATATGGGGGTTGTGCTTAACCCCTGCGCCACCACAGCACCCCATGAATTACCTTTTCAATGACCTTGTTGCCACCAAAGCGGGTGACAAATTCAGCAGGTGAAGCGACAGTGAAATCCCGTTGAAGATCAATCCGCCTGCGATCTCTGCCTTGTTTCACCAAGTGGAGCCCAGACATACTTGGTCTGTTTAAAAAAAAAAACAAAAAAAAAACACAAGAAATACACAAAATCATAAACTAATACAGGGAAATCCTCAGTGTGCGCCTTTTGGGTACAAAAGAAATGTTTAAAGCCCAGCATTCAGATCACCTAATTTAGATAAGAAACTTATCTGCATTTGCAAATTGCTTGACTACTGTATCTCACACGTAATTGCTTGTAGGTGAGTTACACAAGCGCCCAGAAACGTCTGTGCTAAAAACCTGAGAAGCACTGGCAGGAAGGGAATACCAATGCAACAGGGAAAGCACAATGTGCAAAACAATAACTGGAATTCTTTTACCGGCACTAAAACACAGCTGTAACAACATGGGCTCAGTGAGATTTGCGAGTTTTAACTATCAGTCAGAATAAGAGCTATGACAAACACGTGGAGAATTGCTATCAGCTAGCGGGTGTGGCAGGACTGAGCTTGTATGGCTGGTTAGCTTTCTGTGGCCTGATCCTGACTGGTTGCATCACTGCAGGGGTCACGGCATGAGGCGAATGAGTTTCAGCTAGTTTGACAGTTTGAGATGTAAATGGCTGCCTGAGGGATCCCCATCCAGTGTTTAAAGTTGTATTTCTACAACTATTTCTAGAGTTTTCATCCTGCTGGCTGCGAGTTTGAATACTATTTAGAAATAAGATTTAAGTGAAAAACAGCAGAAAAAAAATTATCTCAACAAAAAAAAATGTATCAGAAAAAACTGAAAGGTTTTTGTTCTCAACTGTGACTATTGTAGTATTGAGAGTTACATAAAGTCAAAAGTAACTTTTGCTTTTTTAGGGAGTTTTTCGACAAACGTCCATCTGTGCTGAGCATCTCCTTCTGACTCCTACTTAAAAGATTTCTGTGTGTGAGTCTTTCATGTTTTCCAAACCCACACTCAGAAATCTTTGCGCCGTCTCCTGGAAAACCACACACACACAGTGTACACACAGAAACCCATGTGCAAATATGGAGACCGCATTTTTCAGACGTACTGTAAAAAGGCCTTATGCACGAATGGAAAAGTACAGCTATGCTCTAACTCACACTGGACCACACAACAATTCACATCTGCATGCCTTACACATTAATTCCAATGGGAGAAAGAGTTCTGAATGAAGACAAACCTAAGAAAAAGAACAAACACAAATTGATGCTCACCTTAAATTGTGCATGGTGCCGTCAATGTGATCGAAACCCATCTCATTCGTGCTGTCGGAGCTACAGGAAGACGGTGACAGCGATCTGATCTCCTTGTCCTCCAGCGACCCGTCTACCCTCCCGTGGACTTCATCCTCGGAGTTCTCCTCCGATATGGAGCCCACCAGGAAGTGAGACTGCAAGGACCCGACGGCCGGGTTCTTCTTGGCGGCACCGTCCTGCTCTGCCATGGCCGGCCAACGCGAGCAGGCAGCGAATACTGAAAATGGGAAGCGGCACAGAGGCATAATGAGTTCTAAAGGAGGGTCAGAGTTCATAACATATTGCATCACATCATGCAGCAGCATGGTGCTGTTTGTTAAATTGCAAAAGTGGATTGCATAAACACAACTTTTATTGATATTGCAACACTTGGGTAACAGAAAGTGACCCAGATCCTTAACAGCATCTAGAAAGATACACTTTATTAAACACGCCACTCTTACATACAATGTATGTATAAAATTATTGCAATGCATTCAACAGTAGTTAGGAGGCCAAATATATCAGAGGCCCTAAGTGCCAATTAAGAATTGGCTTTTAAAACGCATATTTATATAAATTATTGAACAAAAGTGTAAAATGAACCTAAAAAAAATCTACAGTGGTACATATCCTAAACAGTTTTACAAAGATGCATAAAAAATTTATTTAAATAAGCCCTTAATTTATGAGTTGGGGTCTACTTCACAAATACATACAAATTACCATTAAACACGCTTTTCCTTTACAGCGTGACACTATTACAAAGAAAACACATACTAACCCTAACAAACACAAGAGCAAACTAAATATGTGGATAAACAACGACACTTAATGCAAGTAAATGTAATTCTAAACTCCTCAGTAACTCTTTGGGTTTCTAAATTACCAAGAATGTCCAACTTAAAGTGAAACACCGAGCGGAGAAAACAAGCTCAACTCACTGTTACCCCTCTTGTTCGTTTAAAAAGGGAAGAAACGTCTCTTAGGGCACACCTTACCTATCGGTAAGTGCTTGCGGGACCAGAAAAACAAGCCGAACACAGCAGCCAGACACACGGTAAAGGTGAGCCAGGGAAACATCACTAAATGACAACGATGGCTGCATTTAGCTTGTTATCTAACATAACTCCCCTGTCAGACATAATAATATTACATAACTAAAGCTATTTATTAAAACCTCGCTTCGAGTTTACTTCACCTGTCAAAGCTAGCTGCCTCTACTGTTACAGCAGGTAGAGACGAGAGGAGGATAAGATGCTAATATGGCTAGCTCACAAGACGACAGCTAAAGCTATTACAATGCGTTACAGTGAACAGTGGTACTGCCTGAACGCGAATCCTATAGCGTAAAACACCAGTCCAACAGCGTGGACTCTTTGTTAGAACATCAGCTGGGATAATATGTAGTCGGCATGAAACCTACCGGTGCAGATAAACCGACACGTAATCCTGGAAAGGTTGACTGAATGAAATCAATAACTTAGCGGTTTCTTTCGGACATGTCTTTCTTCTGCAAAGATTAAACAAACAAAAAAATTTGAAAGAAATCACATCATGGTGAGGTCACTCCACTCTCGCAGCCGCTTCAACAGCAGAGAGTGGGGTGATGTGATGATGCGCAGGAAGGTTACTGCGGGACAATGACCTATGACAACTTCTTCCGCTGTAGAACTAGTTCCAATAGATAACGTTGCTCCCAACGGGTTTTCAATGTGGAGATAAAATTAAAGTTCCTTTTTAAATTTTTAAAAAAATATTATTTAAGCCTTATTTATTTTTTTATTAGTACTTTTTTTAAGTATGACAATTAAATTTACTGCATATCAAAAACACAGAAAGAAGAACATCAGGAGTTTCATGAAGTGAGACTTTTAAAGACTAACCTCAAATTTACAAAAACACCTGCATCTTTAAATTTGTTTCTCCTTTCTTGATGTCATAAAATGTTGATTAATTTAAATTAAATAAATAATCAGGGCGAACTATACTAAAATCAAGTCAAACCATAAAGTATCTTTTCAAATCTTAGATAGATTCGAGTCGAGTATTTCATATCTGTAACAACTACATCTAGAAACTCTCCATTCATGGCGGACCAATCAAAATTCCAAATGCTTTTGTAGTCGGGGTTAGAGCGGGCGCACGAGGAGATGCACCCGGAAGAGCCGGACTGTCAACTGCCAATTGCACGTGCGTCGTGTGCCGGTGTGTTGTTATCTGGTTTCAGTCTCGAGCTAGGCTCCACCGTTTTAACATACGTTGGTTTGTAAATTTACCTGCCGTTGACCAAAAACGTCACAGTATTATGTCCAGGGAATCAAGTTATTTTTAACTTTTTTTTGTGAGGATCACCTCAAATCCTGCTGTAGAACATATCGCTCATATTGCTTATGCATTCATGTTTATACCACAAATGCAAGGGAAATAAGCAAGAGGCTACGATCAAATGTCCAAACTAACCAACTCAGCTTATTCAGATTAATGATGAGTACATTTTTATGCAAATAATTGTGTACCCTCATGTTTTGTCGATAACGTAATATATGCCCTTGAGTAGGAGATGAAGGAACTGAATCCTTGACGTAAACTAAAGAATATACAGTCTTTGTCAATGCCGTTATGGGCCGCTAGATGGCAACAGAGGCGTTAAGTTTGGTTTACATCGTCAATACTGTATGGGATCGTCATCTGACAGGTTCAAATTTAGAACCTTTTTATTTTTCTATTTGTGCTGTTGTTTTTGTCAGACAATTTTACATTTTCACCCTAGGTCACTGTTATGCGGAAAAAAACAAACAAACTTTGATAAACAAGGAGAAGAAGCTGGGTTAACCTTCTGTTCTGGCCTGGTGACATGTCCAATATGTTCCTTGCAGATGGAAAACCTGCATTGTGCTGCAGTTAGGTACCAACTCCTACATATGACCATGCAGTAGACAATCCATATTTGATGGATGGATGGACCTGCACACCCTTGAAACAATATTACGCTTACCTCACTTTCTTCTTTGTGTTGACATCAGCATTCAGCCATTTTTGATTGAAGATGATCGGCATCACACAACACAACTTAGTAATATTAGCCCCACTATGCCTTTTCTCCAAATTTATTAGACTATTAAGTCCTCTTCAGATGACCACACAAACTGTGTCAGACTTAGTTCTAAGCTCTGGCTGGGCCATATTAGAATTGTTAATATGCTTTTGCTTAGACTCACATTTACTTTGAAAAATTCCTGTTAATCCTCAGCTATTTGGTAAAACTAAATGTACAGGTCTAAACCTAAATATTAGGTTTAAAATTAATGTTTAGACCTAAATGAGTGGTATTCATAGGCACTTATAAATACCACTCAGTTCAGTGAGTGGTAAACTAAACTAAAACGAGTTTAGTTTAAAAATCCTCACATAATCAAATTTAATTAATAAATTGACATAATATAATTGCCACTTTTTTCACTGGAAATACATCCCTTCGCCTGCCATTGTCTGCTCTGGCTTTATCCTGTTTGGAATCCGGGTGGCAGGAAAAAGCTGCTGGGTTTTAGCCTGCTGCTACTTGTATAATATGAATTAATAATTTAGCTTGTGTCAGTATCTGTCAGTATCTGTCAGTATCTGAGACAGAATAAAACTGTGTCACACTGTGGCTTGTCTTCACCTTTGCTGGGATAGGTATATGCCCGCTTTTCCCCGGTTCCATGCACTTGTGATTCCTGTGACTCTTCAGATGGGTTTTAAATCTTCAATTTATCCTGTGTGTGTTCTTTAAGCACCAACAGGCTGTTTGCAAACATGTACTTGTGCAACAACCCGCCACAACGTTTAAGCCACTTAATAGTGAAGTGATTAACATTGACCATTTCATTACAGTGGCAGCCGCCCAGGCATGGATGGGACACACTGGGACGTGTGCAAACTTACAATTGGGTAAGTGGAAGCAAAACCGAGCAAGCACAAAGATCTGAGTGACAATGAGAAGTAAAAACTGTTTAACCCCTAAGTTTTACTGTAATTTTTTACTGAGCAGCTGTGTAGGAAGGTATAAATTATATAAAGTACCAAAAACTGACAGCATGCAGATTGTGGCTTGTGTCTGTCTTGTTTGATTCTGAAGTCCCTTTTAGGCTTGAAAGACAAACTTAATTCATGAAGCTTGTGTTGGTATTTTGTTGTGCTTTGTGATGTGCAAAGTCAGCAGATGTCCAGTTAAAGGGAGAAAAGGAGAGCCCAGCCTTATTACTACGGACACTGATCAGAGTAACGGAAATTTCAGATTAGGTCTTAGTCTAATTGAGGCAATTAGCCCAAGAATTTACTTTGCCTTAAAATGCCTCCTTTACGGAAGAGGATTAGGGCCACTGGGAAAAAAAAAAAAAATCTGATTTTAATCTCGGAGTTCTGAGATTAATGTCAGAATTTTTGGATTTTGGATTAAAGTCAGAAATCCAGTAAACAACTGTTTACACCCTTTATTAAAACGCATGTGATGTAACATTGCGAGACACATTAATTCCTCCATCGATGAAAGCTAAAACCATGCTAAACTAGCTGTAGCCGTTATACTTTAGACATTAAACTATCTATCTTGTTTTTACTCACTTTTGTTATTTAATTAATGATGGGCATTTTTGAAGACCCCTCGAACACGGAAAAGCTGACTTAAATCCAACATGTTCCTCCAGATATTTTGTTGTCCTCCTGCACAACTAGCATGTTGGTCATTGAAAGATGGTTCCTCCAATCGGTGCCCATAAATTATAAAGTCAGAATTCTGAGATTCTGACTTTTTTTCTGAAAGTCAGAAAAAATTCTGACTTTTTTCTCAGAATTCTGAGATTAAAGTCAGAACTGCTTTTTTTTTTTTTTCCGGTGGCCCTAATCCTCTTCCATATCTTCCGTACTCCTTTAATGCTATCACTGTGACGAAAATGGAGAGACCGGGACAAATACAACCACCTAGGCTGTCCTTACTGAAAAAGTGCACGGAAGTCCTCTAATGAAACAGACAGATTAATTACTCAAATTAACTTAAAGGATTAGGCCTAACATCCAGACACATTCTGATCCGGGCTGGAAAGCGGAATCCTCCTCCCAAATCCATTTAAAACCATTGGAACACGACTGCATGTCGACACATTAATCTAATCGATCCAAATGATCATCAGGTCTGTTACTGGCTTCTCAATCCTGTGGTGTATTACATGAATGCATCTGAAAAATTAGGTTGATAAATTAGTTTAAATATTTTAAAATCTCTGTAATCACTTCCACATGTAAAACTTTAAAGCAGCTATTTCAATCTTAGGCTTGCATCTAGAGCCTGTAAATGTGACCGTACTGACCTGGAATTGAGTTAATGCAGATATCCTCATGAAAGAAAAATTTAAAAAAACCAGAACCGTTGTTTTTCAATGGTTATTTATTTTAGTTGCTATTCTTGTGCAACTTGTCAATCCTGAAAGTGTGTTGTAGTTCATCAGCAAACCCCATAACAAATGGGGAAACAGTCTTTTGCATGGCCTTTGCTTGGTAACTGTCGCGTCCAGATGGCAAACTCCAGTCTTTGCTTCCATATTTGGACAGCCCAGGCTGCGAAGGTGACCTTCCAGGCAAGGTGGTCGTTAGGAAATTTTGGCAAGAACTGAAAGATGGTGGGATCTGATATGGACTTAATCTCAACCACGGCTGACGGTTTCGGTGATGATGGATTCCAGAAAGTGATGGGGTGGCAGAGCTGGTTGGGAGAGCTGAAACACTCGCTCCTACTGGTACCACACAATGGTATGGATATGATGGCATTCCATCGACAGATGACAGAGTGACTCCCTGTTTGGAAAAAATTAATTATTAGAACAGCATCATAACCTAAGAATGGTGCTGCGACTCAGTAAAAATCATTCTTTAGATTCCAGACTTATGCTTTGCTTGCACCTTACGTTGACATTAATACCAAACCAAAAATAGACCATAAGCTATAGTGGATTAAAGCATAGTTCAACATTTTGAGTTCTGTTAAAAATTTTGAATCAGTGTTACCTGCAGTAGACAACCTCTCTTGGCATTCTTATTTAACGGAAATCCAAATCAGCTTGACTCATAGGATGAAGCTAATGGCTATTCCGAGAGGGAGCAGGACCAGTTTTCCATTAGCTAGTCACTGACTCAAAATGCTTGTTACATATTTTGGAGTCCTTGTTTCAAATAGGAAGATAAGTATTACCGTCTTGTACACTTTTGACATTTTGAAGTACCCCTTCAATGTCTTTCATTTAAATCTGTATGCACATAATGATGATGGTCTTGAATACATCTCAAGGATGTGATAAAAGTACAAAGTTGTCTTATCTAAATATTGTGCAATGACAGAATTCAGTGCATTTCTGAAAGCCTACCTGAGATCCCAATGTGAGTTGTGGGAAGGGAAATGGAGCTGAAGCCTGGATGCTTTGACATGAGAGTCCTTGTTCAAAGTTGTTAATTCCAGCCAAGGGTGTAAATCCAGGTCCCACACACATAGAGGTAAACCCCTTTGCTGTCGGTGGTAGCTGTCTTTTTTCTTGAAAAGATTCTTGCAGAGTGACAAATGGTTGTTCATAGCCACTCGAGAAATCTAAAGTTGGACCGTGACAACTACTGAAGCAGGTTAGGCTTTGTGATCGAGGCGTTGTAGGTAGCCCTCTGTCTTTGATTACTCTCCTTTGGTTTGTAAAAGGACCTACTTTCATAACGTATTGGTTGTCATCATGTGCTCTTTGCATAATTATCTCCCTTGATCCATCCTTTTTGTTGTTGCTTTGCCTAAAATCAGGCATGTTTTGCAGAACGTCCTCATCCATCAGGTTCGTAGTTAATGTTGGTGCAGTCTTGGGAAGGCCGGCTTCCAAAACATCATCGTCTTCAGTGTAAATATCGGAATCGCTTTCGATTCCTTTTGCATCTGTAAGGAAGCACATGAAAAAGTTTTAAAAAGAGGACACTTTTGGGTAATGTGTGTCATTGTGTGATAGGGTAAGCAAACTGAAAGAGCTTTTATTAGAACCAAATGTGTGGCCAAGATATTGGAGTCAGAAGATTTAATAAATACAAAGGAATATTGGGGTGACACGGAAAAAAAAAGTTTTTGGTGAATTTCTGTAACAGAATAGAGTTAAAATATTGAAAAGCTGAATGCTGAAACTTTTAGTGTCTTTCCAAACAAATTTAATATGGATGCTCTCCGTGCTCACTGTGCATTTACAGCATATTTGCTAAAAGAGAAGGAATATATTTGCTATTAAAGCCTATTCTAAAGTTTCAAAGTACTACTTCATGTACACAAGGCATGGCTTTTGCAGGTTTTTGTGCCAGTCTCATTTTTACTCGATTGTACACTTTTTCCAATTCTTTCTTTTTGTTAATTTTAACTATTTTTTAATCATCGTTTTGATTTTTTCTGACCTTTTCAACTTTAAAATCAAAACAAGTAAGCAGTAAAAAGTAAATACTTTGTTCTTTTTCTTCGTACAAGCCATCTAAATGTTCCGTTCTTGTTTTTTCTTACCTTGCTAAAAATGGTTATAAAACCATGGACTTTCAGTTCTCCTGTATTTTTAGTTTCTGAATTTGTGCTCATTGTCAATCTAATATAAAGCACAATTTTGGGGGATTTTGCCATCCAAAGGGGAGAAGTGGAGGAGCAAGCCTGTTGCTTTTCATAAGCTCCTGCTGGCTTTTGAGTCCATCACAACAATTAGTTAGCTAGTTAGCAGGTTAGTTAGTTAGTTAGTTAGTTAGTTAGTTAGTTAGTTAGTTAGTTAGTTAGTTAGTTAGTTAGTTAGTTAGTTAGTTAGTTAGTTAGTTGAAAAGATTCTTGCAGAGTGACAAATGGTTGTTCATAGGCACTCGAGAAATCTAAAGTTGGACCGTGACAACTACTGAAGCAGGTTAGGCAAACGCACACAGTCACTCTGTAAGTTAACACACCTTGGCAGGTTGGCGTGGACATCAGAGGGCTGCTGACCAGTTCCAGAGGAGAATAAAATGGCTCGCTAGCACTGGGTTGTCCAGATGAGTCATCAGAATCATCACCGTCCTGGTCTGATTTACTAAGCTGTTTGCCCCTGTAAATAAGACAACCAAAACTCCATGTGTTAAAATGTGGAAAAACTGTTGTACTAAATTCACATATCAAAATGTTAGGATACCTACCTTTTCTCCCGTCTTCCATTTCCAGTATTTCTGAACCCTTTGGCAAAGGGATTGTTGTCAATTTTCAGTTGCGTTATCTACATAGTGAAGGAAAAAAATATGTAACCTATTCCTTAAACAAGCACAAGCAACATTTCTATTCTCAAAATTAAGAGTTACCTTTTCATTCTGATAGGCAGTGACAGCAATAAACTCAGTCTCTGGGAAAACGTAAGTTCTGAAGGTGCTGTATGGGAGCTTCATAATGTCATTGGCTCTTACAATATGAAACCTCGGTTGATACTTATGCATGGAATTTAGGATTGTCTAGAAAATCAAACAACAGTCATAAGCAAAATTATCAGTACCTGCAATTTTGTAGAAATTTTGAACTGAATGCTACTTACAAATCCATGCCTATCCGACATGTTGTTGGTTAGTTTGAGCTTATGAAAAGCAACAGGCTTGCTCATCCACTGCTCCCCTTTGGACGGACTGTCTGGGTGGATGTACATCCGCTTTGGCATCTCCGGGTCGGCCTTTCCAACAACTGTCCAGTGGGAGTTGTGAAACTTGTAGCGGCAGTTGTCAACAGCAACAATATCCATCAGCAGGATGTATTTTGCGCTTTCGTTCAGCCCATCCACACACACCTTGAAGGGTGGAAACATCCTCCTGTCGTTGACAATTGAGAGTGAAAAATGTCCGCAAGAATTAAAATAATGTGCAGTTCTTGAAAGCATATTTTACCAACGAGAGAACTTGAGGACATTTTTCTTGTAAAAAATTCACGTCTATTGAATTGCCCCGACTTCTTTTGTTTCAATACTTTTTTGAACTGTTAACTTGAGAAGCTTTTTCTCTATGACAATATTTCCAATTCCAACAATCTTGAGAGATTAACTATGCAAAAGAAAATGTGGAGGGTTTTCAGTTCTTGCTTAATTTTTTTAAAATTTGATTTAAGCCTCTATTATAGTTTTTTAATCTAATGTTACTTTATTATTAAATTAAAAAATAGCAATCCAACCTAAATATATTCACTAGAATATACTTCAACAGCGGTGTTCTGTATTCATCAGGGAATACAACACACCACCGTTACATGCTAATTTAATAAGCTAGTATATTTCTATACTTAAATTTTAAATATATAGCCACCAATTTGCAAAATATAACAATGCACAATTTAAAAAATGTAAGTACTGTTATAACAGTTAAAGTAAATTCAGTTCCACCAGAAATCAAGCTTGTTTCCAGTTTTAGCTATGTTAGCAAAAGTGGTAATATTATAGATAAGCTTGGTAGTAAGTTGAACTTCCTGTCCCCAAGACCATTTTTGTCACTTAATAATACATCTTAGCTGCAATTATAATGGAAAAGTTGAAACTACACCTCCTTTGATTGGACTTAAAAAATGCATTACTCTTTCAGTAATATTTTATGCCTAAACTAGTTTAGCAACTGTGCAAATGCTAAAGTCGAGCTAGCTAGCTGGGCTTCTTAACCCAGAAGCAGTTATTGTTTATGATTGAAACATCTCTGCGTGGTTATAAGGGAATAACTTTAAATGTAGTATTTTTAGAAAGAAATGAAAAAGCTTGTCATTATTTTAGTTTCGACCTAACTAGTAAAAACACTAGTTAGGCAAAGTTGAATTTTCAAGTAAGCGAAGTATCTTATCTACACGGTGCAATAAAAAAGCTATAGGCTACGTTACACCTTGTTAGAACAGATTCTAAAAGTTGTTTTTATCAGCAACATTTTATACTTTGACTGCTAGCTTAGATACACCACAAAAGGTCAAATTGGCTGACAGCTCAAAATTTCTTAATAGGTAGTACTTTTCCCTGCCAAGTTTTTGGTAACCTCATTAATTATTGCTAGAACTTAATTATTCAAGTATTTAGCTGTTAAACCTATCAAATTTTTTGTTTAAATACATTTCTACATTAAAATGACCACTGGTTTTATCCAGCAGTTTATTTTCTCAGTGTCAAATCTACTTGCCTCCCAGACTTCGTGATAACCATCTCAGTCCCCATCTTGTGAAATTCACTCCACAAATCCTTTGATTCCAGCGTGACTTTCGGATCGTCGTCCAGCCATTGTTCGGGCCGTTCCTGGCGCTTCGTGGTCCGCGGGTGTACTGGCCGACTCCGGAGCTCCATAGCTGCGCGCAGCCGTGCGTCCGCGGCTATGCTGGGGATAAGTGAGGACTGTGCGCGGGGGGTGAACGCTGGCAGAGAAAAGGCGTCCGCTCCGTCAACTTGGAAAGGGTGGTAAGCCATGGGAACCGCAGCAGAACCGCAGCAGGACACACTCAGTGAGTGCGCTTGAAACAGCAACTGTTGAAGGAGCGCATCGAAATCTTTGTATCATTACCACTATATCTTGAAAGTCCAGGCATTTGCAGATGAGTCGATCCATTAGTAAACGTCTACAAAGAACGGCGCACATGAGGATCATGCGTAAAGCTGGTGAAAAAAATAATAAAAAAAATAATAGACCTAACTCTAACAGGGGAAACCTAGAGACGTGGACTGTCGCGCATCTGCAGTGTCTTGTAACTAGATAAACCCAAATTCTGAGGACAGCGCGTCACAGTCTTAGACAAACTAAGGAGAGGTGGGGACGGTATTAAGCCCTCTGGCTCATGATGGAAAGGAAAGAAACAGCACGTAAATGACCCGCGGCTGATTTCAAGCGATAAGTAGGGAACCAACGTGTCGGCTCTAACTAAGTACTGGCTCTTTGAAGTGAACGAAAGGACCACACAAGTGGTGAAGGAGGAGACTCCAGTTAAGGTCCGGTTGGAAGTAGTCCCTGAAGGAGCTGTGTAATTTGCTTCCCTTCTTATTAAAATTCCTCGAGCCAAATTGTCATTTTTAGGGATTAAAAAACATATTTGGAGGAGCAAAAATGTCTTATTTAAGCTTCATCTTTTGCATCTTTTAGAACACCTGATGTCAAAACAAGGACATTAAGTGACTCCTGTAGTCTCAACACTTTTTTTCTCTCTTGTCCTTAAAGCAAGGGAAGCCAATGGGACATTTTATAGCTAAAAATGTCCATGCCTCTAGGCATCTGACAGTGTTAGGTGGGAACTAGGATGACAAGAAGGGTCCACAGAACTCAATATTACATGACACTCAACTTTGGTGCTTAGTGAGCTGGCATTCCTGACCACGAGAATACAAAGATTAAATAGGCTGTTGTCCAGTAGAGTATATATATTTTTCTAAAGTAAGAGATTTACATACACCTCTGTTGCTATTTGTCTAGTTTATTTGAGAAATAACATAATGTGACGGTTGTAGAGGTATTTGAGTAACGGATGTATTGTAAGCTCAAACACGTCATAGGGAAAGAAAAGGAAATAAGCCGACATAGAACGAGAACTATAGCATGTTTAGCTGTTTAGATGCAAAATGGACAGGTTCACTTCTTGAAGTTGACAGCATTTTGGGGTAACAACATTATGTGGGTATATTGAAGAAACACTTAGACGTGGTTACTTAGATTGGTCTCAGATAGTCATTCTACAGGATGAAAGAAGACTTTACAGCCATTGTCTAGGAGAGTGTGACAGGTTTCCTCACAAGTTGAGTTCCTCACTTATTTCTCCCATCTGTACCACACAAGTCTGGCCTTTAAACTGATGAGTATAAACTAAAATTATCAAGTAATAAACTAATCTGCCTTCATGTATGTGAGCTATAAATGTTATTTTTGAAGTACTTTTTTTTTTATTAAACCAAGTTCTTTGTAGCTTTAAGAGATCAGTGCTTCCTACTCAGTGCTGGATAAAAGTCTTACAGTGTCCTCCTTTTAATCTTGTTAATGAAACTGGCGGTGTCTGATGCAGGTGAGAGTATCAGTCTAACCTTTCACACATTTGGCCCACTATAATATAGAAAAGAACCACATGTTGAAATATTGCCACTTTTAATATTATCTGGTTTTCGAATGCCTTCATTTGCAGATTTTCTGTCAGCTATAGAAGGGAAAGTAGCCAAACCAAAGGAACTCATGAAGCTAATGAAGAGGAAACTTTAAGGATAGAGGAAGTGTGAGGATTTGGTTTTTCTGTGTGTCTATTTAGTTCCCGTGTTGTCTCGTCTGTCCTTGATTGCTTCTAGCTGTGTCTCATGTTTCCTGATTACCCCTTGTTTATTTAATCCCACCTGTGTTCCTTGCTCCTTGTCGGGTCCTTGTCAATCAATCAATCAATCAAATTTTATTTGTATAGCACATTTCAGCAGCAAGACATTGTCATTGTCTTTACTGTCTAGCTGTCTCAGGTTGTTTGTTAACCAGTGCTACCAGTGTTTGAGTTTCTAGCTTTTATGCTCACCTGTGCTGCCTGGACTTTCTGTACTCCTCGTTTTCACCATTAAACAACCATTACTCACTACGACCTGGGTCCACCGCATCTACCTCACCACCTGCAACCACAAACCATGACAGGAAGTCTAAAAAAAACTGGTTACTGGTTTTCATTTGTTAAAATAACAATGATCTCGTGAAATACTGGCTTATCTGCCGACGCAAGAAAAACGTAACAAAGAATAACGTTAATGATATTGTGTTTTTATGTACAGCTAAATGAATGTAATAAATCGTGAAATTTCCATACTCTTTTACACTAACACGAAGCTGAATTATGGTTAGTAGCTATGCAAAATGTATTTTTTATAAAAGAAAATAACCCATTTAACAAAAATAAATGCATATTTAAAAAGTGAATTTACAACTTAGTGACCGAAAAAGTACATTTTATGTTTTCACTGACTAAATGTCAGCTGGGTTGAAAAAAATACTAACACAATTTGGAGTATTGTGATAACCCAGTCCATGGTTAAATATGGACTTGGATTGATATACCAAACCAAAAAAATGTGTTAATGGCTCATGTAAAGATTACCAAAGACTAATCATTTGGTTGAAAATGGCAGTCTGTGAAACATAATGAGCCTTCTTCATATCACTTTTCTAATCAAACAAACTGGATCTCAATTTCTGACACAAGGTTTGGTTAAAACTACCTTTCTCCTTATAAGCATGCAGAAGGTTTGACAAAGAAAGTGGGGAGAAGAGACTCCACTATAAAGAGTGAGTTGTTTGTTTTTTTTAAATGATGGTGATTTTCGAAATGATGCCACAAAAAAAAAAAACCTTATTATGATGCCAAAAGAAACCAAAAATTTATTGGGGGCCACTTGTCCTTCAATGCTATCTACTTCATGGGTTATTACTGTAGACGTTTTCACATCGAAACAACACAAAAGCACAATTTTGTGCATATACTGGCAGCTAAGACAAAACTGAGAAGAAAAAAGTAACATTACACATATGCATATATTTGTGCAAGAAGAAATGACAGCAGACTATAAGAAACTGATAAATGTCACAAATACCAGCAGAGTTGTAAATACTTATTGAGTTTGTTGATATCACTAGTGCTGCTTCTGAGAAGGATCTTTAATAACAGACCTTTGTGCACCGATGATGCATCAGTCTGTCACTGAATGAGCTCTCCATTCCAACTACAGCTTCATGCGTGTGGTGGAAGACATTGTCCAATAGTAATGTCCTTCTGGGTCAAAGGGGCATCCTGGGACGGAGTTGGCCTTCCTGATGAGCTTATCTAACCGTGTCCTTGGCTGTGGGCTATAGGTAAGCTGCTGCCCCAACAAACTACAGCATAGAAGATGGCTTATTACACCACCAAGTCAGAAAGGGTCTCCAGGAGCACTCCCTGCATTCCAAAAGATGGAAGCCTCAGAAGTGGATGGAAAAATCTGTCATGTAGAGGGTGAACATGGTATAGTTCTCTGCAGTCTCTGTACAGCAGACCAGCCTGTTGGAGACATGGCTATATGTCCTCACATAATGGGCAACTCAGTGAGGTAGTTCAGTATCCGCTGGGACAGGTGGTGATTCACTCCTGACATCTCCCATGTAACCCTCAAAAGTTTGGCTGGATAGTTTTAAAAGTACTATAGAAATCAAAGAACATGATCCTCGCAGTGCTTCCCGGTTTGTCCAGGTGGGTCAGAGCTCAGTGCAAGGCGTCATCCACCCCAATGCCAGACTGGTAGGTAAACTGTAGCAGGTACCTCAGCAAGGGGCGAAGATGGTTATCAACCAACCTCTTGAGAGGACCTGCAGCTTCTCACACTTGTATTTTTTGCAGTTCATTTCTCGCTTGAAGTGTTGATAGGGAAAATTTGGTGGTCGTGGTGGGCGAGATGGAGTCTGAAACAGAGAGGATGGTTGAGAGCTGAGAGGTGTGAAGTTCACAGAAGAAAAGAAGGCAGTCGTCAAAGATGAGTGGGATGAGGGGAGAGTAGGCTGGAGGTGGAGTAAGTGTTTGATCAAATTTGCTGAAATTGGTTCAGTTCATTCACCCATCATAAGTTTGCGCCCAAGTTGGAGATGAACTAAGTTGTGATCTTAGCTCCCTTGGAGGAGGGATAAGTGATGAACTGTATTCCTCCTTGGTGTTGGCATACGATAAGTTTAGTGTTTCATTGCTCACAAATGGTTTGCATTGTGGTTTTGTAAACTTAAAAGAGAAATAACCATATTTGCAAATAAACTGTCTCTAGTACACATGTTGCTATATTTTAAACTCATAGTAACCATATTCTGTTCCCAGTTTGAGCTTGCTAAGAAGCTTCTATCTTTGCTTCTTGAACCTTCCGAGGGATTTCCTGTTTGTTTGTCTTCGACTGAATCTGGAAACTTTCAAACATGCGCTGTTTAACAATGACCCTTTTTTTTCCTTCACTCTCTCCCTTTGTCCCAATGCACAAAAAATTTAAAAAATCCAACTTCTGTTAACTATTTTAAAATGCCTGAGAAATGGTCAAACAAAATCTGATCCAGACCATTCTTACAACTGTATAATTAGGGTTAAATTGACAGATTATTCTGGAACAAAAAATACCTGAGCCAAGGCCTTCATTTTCCATGTGAACTTAAATTTGGGATTAGAAATAACGAGATCACTGACACAGGAGGTTAAAATTAGGTGTCTTTGTGAAGTGGCCTTACCTTCTCCTTCTATATAGGGTGAAGAGCTCAAACTGCCCAGTCCTCTGAGTGACATTACTGTCCATGAGGTTTGTTTGAGGATAGGTAATGGCATTTAGTCCCCAGCCTTAATCTTTTGAATGGATTCTTCAGTCAAAAAAGGGCTTTTGTAGTCTGCAGCAGGTAATTTGTGTTTTGACAAGTCTGTTTTCTGTCCTGTTATGACCCTGCTTAACTTTGCTCTACATTTCAAAGGTGCATCTGTGTTCTGGGGATTGGCCATAAATGACCTAACATCCTTGACAAGATTATCTTAAGTTCAACATGAAAAACAACTGCTTATGTTCCATTAGCCAGTGTTGGGACGCTATTTTACACAACAGAGAATCATGCTTTAAAATGGAATACATTCGCCAAGCATTTGAAACATTAAAATTTCTTCCATGTGTTAGACGTCCCTTGACCACTGTCACCTAATTTAACTTCCTCACCGTCTGGTCTACCCTTATTGGTGTGCAGGTAAGGTCTCCTGTGGGAAATCCAGGGCTATGCCATGTCTGGAGCTCAATGCATGGTCCAAGTGTTTTTAACTTCTATCACAAATTCACAAAGAAGAGTTGATATGTTATGATCATTGATACTTTCACAACAAGTACAATCAAAAGGGCTTTGAAAAATTGATTTTTCTATGACAGATTCCTTTTGCTTTTGATGTTTTGACATATTTAAATCTTTAGATAATCAAGTAAATGTTAATTCCAGACAGATAGTCGGTTTTAAAATAAAGCAGTTTTTATATTATGATTTCAATTATTAAGAGACAAAGAATCCCACTTATTTAACCTACTTACATAAGACCTGTTTAAATACACAAACTTCACAGACAAGTCTTGCATAAAGCAAACAAAACAGAATGAGATCTAAACCATTGCAAGCCTAAACCAACCAATAAACACAGGAATAAAAAAAAAAAGAGAATACTATACCTACGGTCATGCTTGGTGGTGGTTATAGGGATTGGGGCTGCTTTCCTGCTTCAGGAACTGGACAACTTACCGTGATTCAAAGAACTATAAATTTTTCTTTCTAACACCAAATTTGGAAGTGGAAAGTCTGGCAGTCACTTTGTAACCTTAAGGTCATGCACATTTGGGTTATGCAGCAGGACAATGATCCAAAGTATCATTGGATCTTTGGATCAATGATACAAAAGATCATTAGATCCTCTGAGGTGGGTTCGGAGGAGGCAAATCCACCTCTGAATGGCAAAAAATAATTATTTTGAAATGCCCTGGCCTAGACAAAGCCTGGAATTATCCAGACTAAATCTTTGTGCCAGGAAAATACATAATCCTTCCCCTTTAACTTTTTGCAGCACATCTCGGAAATAATATTTGAAATTGTATACTTGTTTAGGAGGATGGGATGAGGTATTACGGCGGACAGAGAAAGTAATTGCGGTCCATGCTGAAAAGTTATAGTTCTTTTCAGTTCAGTGCGAGAAGGTTAAATTTGTTTCACAGCAGAAATTTGATGCCTTTATTGTTGTTAGAAAGTAAGGCCAAGATTTGAACTGAATGCTAGTTCAATACTAGATAGCATCAAGGAGATTGCCCAGGGCTAACCGGATGGAAAATACTATGACCTGGTCCAAAGATGTTTCTCTGAGACTTCTCTGTATTCACCGTATTCTCAGTATTTACATTCGTCTTCTGTGGCGTGAAGCAAAACCCTTCGTGTCTATGCTGTGACAATTGAGAAGCTGTTTGTTAATGCAACAAAAATCTTGTGCTAAAAGTCAAATAAACCGCTTATTTCGCGGTTTAGCAGAGGTTTTCCAAGGAGACCATACAGAGTTGTGAACCACTTAATCGAGTAAGCGAGATTACAAGAGGACCTTTTCAGCAAACACCGTAGATGTCAAGACTTCTTACCTTGGTTGCACTGTGATGAGCGTTAATTGCGTTATAATCCAGGATTCGCAGGTTTGATGAGAGTAAGAGTCTTATAAGGCATGGGAGGTCAGATTGAAGCCTAAAAGCAACAAAGGCCCCAAAGGACACATTAGTGGTGGATTAAAAGCAGTACTGCACCAAGGTGACACATGGCTATGGCTGCAAATGACCTCATACCTTCGAATGCCCAATTATACTATTACGTTATGGATTTTGTAAAATCGTTGAATTTGTCAAGTTTTCCTGCTAAACCTTTTATACAGTTTCCCCAATATAAAAAATTAATCAAATATCTTCCATTATTATATGGAAAATCAAATTTAGAGCATCATAATTTCTACAACAATAAATAATTCAATCCATCAATCAATTTTATTTGCACAGCACATTTCAGCAATAAGGCAGTTCAAAGAGCTTTAAATCGTAAAAACACAAAAATACAAAGTCATAGACAGTCAACAGTTAAAACATAAAATATTTTCAAGCGCCATCGTTACACATCAAAATATTGATTAATGTTTCATTTATGATGTTCCAAAAGCAATTCTAAACAGTTGGTTATTAGTCTAGATTTAAAGGAACTCAGTGTTTCAGCTATTTTGCAGTTTTTTTGGATGTTTGTTCCAGATTTGTGGTGCATTGAAGCTGAATGGTGCTTCTCCACACTTGGTTCTGTTTCTGGGGATGCAGAATTACTGTTTTGTCCTTTAACTTGCAGCTGTTCAGTGTATTTCTATGGCACATTTTTATGTTATTCACAATAATTTTATGTGTTGTCACATCACAAATATTTCTCCAGGTGGCAGTATTCAATCAAAGCCGTATCAGTTCATCTTTTTTCCTGTGAGGTGAAAAGTACTATGAGGAAAAGGTGCAGGACTTAAAGTCGGGTAAGGATCTTAACCTCGCCATACCTTTAAATCCAGCCGCGGTAATGAGAACATGGAATCTGGGGCCACGTTTCACAGCCTTTGTGTCAACAGGGACACAGGTAATGTTCTAAAAAAGTCTAGGGTAAGTGACCGGGAACAGTGTGAAAATTCTTATATTGGACTTTTTTTTGTCATAATGATAATAATGTACAGATACAGTTGCAGCTCCACACAGCCATTTTTTTAGCAATTCCAAATTCTTTACTAAATACGTACAGCCCAACAGAGTTCCGTAACGAATAAATGGTGGGAACCCTATGCAATGATCCCTTTGTGTAAAGTTTGTTCTGTTAATGTCTCTGCTTCTTTGATTCTGGCCAAATCTCTTCTGGCCATAACGTGGAGGCGCATTAATGCGGCATTGCGACACCTAAGCAAGAATCCTAGCCCAGGATTAAATGGATTTAGTGATCAAACCTCAAATCGTCTTTTCTCAGACAGTTCAGTTGCTCCAAGAAAAGACCACATAGCCTTTTGTAAGCGACTTGAAGCCATCTGCAGCCGAGATTTTGTGTCTCACTCTAGATTAGCGCACACATCATCAGCTTCCGAGAGCAGCTGGCTCACAGAAGCTAATCTTGTTAATTAAGAGTATTTTGTGTGTTATTATTTGCCAACCAAGAAACAGAGTCAAGATTGGTCAACTCTGTCTTTTTTCTGCTTGACATTATTTTGGGTAAAAACTTTCCACGTTGTGGGTGAGTTAGGACTATCCAAACAAAAATCATTAAATAACAAACAAATTAAAACTGAACTTAACATTTGATATATAGAATCATTTGGAATGTGATAGCTTTTTTTGTGTGTAAAGTGGTTCCTGACCACATTTGTTGTGAAATGGTGCTATATGTTTACATTGAACTAAAGCAAAAAAGCTGAGATTATTTAAAGTTTTTTTTTTTTTTGTAAATCTCAATTAATTATGTCAGTAATTGTGCTGTATGCTATTTTGTGATGTTGGCATGTTAAGTCTATAATCCTCATCTGGTTGCAACAATGTTCATTTCTCAAGAGACAGAGAGGTTACGAAGAGGAGGTGGACATTTTTTAAGCTTTGTTGGTTTACAGGAGTTGACAGTCAGTCTGCAGTGAGAGGGGGATATTGCATGTTTGGCAGGTCGACAGATGCTGGGATGACAGTCTATGAAATATTTAAGTCAAGTCACTGCCATAACGAAGCTAATATTTGTACGGCTCAGAACCAGAGATGGTATGGACAAAAGGAAAAGCACAGAACATGGCATATGAGCACTGCCTTCATACAGAATAACAAATATGTAAGACATATTTTGAGGCATATGTCATTTTTGTCAACAGTGTTACTTTTTACTATTTTGTCCCAGCTGCAACACATTCTCCTGGAATTAAGACCTGATGCTGTCATTTAAATGTGCAGCCAGAATTTCGCGTCTTTGTCTGCTGTTTGTCAACAAAATCTGTGCGTTTCTTCTAAACAGGGACTGAATATAATGTCACTTTTGTTTGTCATCTAAGTATTTTTTAAATTAGTTATTGACTTGTCATATTTATTAATCTCCACTTCACTCAGGTGAAAATATTTAGTGATCTGTTTATTATTAAGAAGAAATTGTAAATATTCAGACCTACTTCTTATAGCCATCATAATCCCCTCCTGTTAAAAGATGTGGGTTAGTTACATTTACTTAATTACATTTACCAGAGTCATTAAAAAAAAACAACTGTACTTTTAGAAGTATTTTTATTACGCTGTACTTTTTACTTTTACTTGAGTAATTTTATTATGAAGTATTGCTACTCTTACTTGAATATAATTTCTGGATTCTCTGCCCACTGAATGAGAAACAAACATGTTTTATCCAAACTTCACCAGATGCAGACACACACCTGCAGTTTTTGTTATAGATTTATACGTTTTTAATTGAAAGAAAGATGGACAATTTCTCTTTTGCCTGATTTTGTTATTTTTATTTTATTTTATTTAACTTATATAACTTAATGTCATTGTGGTCCTTAGAATACCAACATTTCCAGTTAACTTTATATTTTGCTCAATCTGATTATGTAATTTAAAAAAAATGTTAAATAATTGACAATTTGATCATTCAATATTTGAGCAGACATTTTACCAAATACTTCTTACTTTTAAGTAATTTTGTGGACGGCTGCTGTTTACTTTTCCTTCAGTAAAAAAGTATTGAAATAGTGTGACCCACCTCTACCTGTTAATGCATGAAAATTAATCTAGATATAAAACTATACCTACAATTGCACTTCGTAACGCACAAAAGACCTTGTTTGATGATAGCACTAAACAAGGTGGAGGCTATGCAGATTTATATTTCTAACAACATATTTATTTTTTTCCCCCAAGTGCAACTTTTTGTTACGCAGTTTTCGGTTGTTATGTGCAGATTTGTAGTCGCAGATCAAAAACCCGATACCAATATTACTTGTAAAACATTGAGTTTTTTTTGTTTTTTTTAACGAAGCATTTGTCAAATGTGGTTAAAAAGAATTGACAATAGGACGTCCCAAATTATTCCTTTTCTTTTTATATTTTGTTTTTTCAAAGCAGGAATTAATGCTTGGCTCAAATACATCTATTTGAAACCTTTACTTTGTTGCCATCTTCTGGACAAGGTTAAAACTTCATGAACATCCAATTGCTTTGCCTTTTAGCAACAGTTGCTACAACTAGTAACTGGCTTTGCAGACAGAGGTCCAAACAAAGGGCAATTTCATTAAAATACCAGACGACTACTTTTCTCCACTGAGCCACGTCAGCACCTTTTAACGAACTCCACCTAACAGAACATGCTTAGTAAAAAATAGTCCATATCAGTTTCGCACATCCAAATTTCTTTCTAATAACAGACATGGTCGCGCCTTTTAAAAAAGCCGAGAACTTCATTACAACACAGACATTTTATTTACGTCATCACTTTGAAAGTATGCAACTTGAAAATTTGCAACACTGAATATAAAGTGAGACAAAGGTATTGGTATTGTTAAAACACATCCATGAACATGCCCATCGACATTCATTATCCTCATCACACACAAATCACAAAGTACAGCATAAATCTGAGCATGCCAAACTCCTGGAAAATCCCCACGTGTTGCATATTATAGTACTGTACAAACTGATGTTGCATATTTACTCAATGTACAAAAAAAAAAGAAAAAGAGGAGAACTCTTAAACAGCTGAACCGTAGTGACATGGATGGCTGAAACACACTAGACACACTCCATTACCTGATTTTAGATCTGAAATACAAACACAGACACACACACAAAAGTACCTCACTCATCTGTGCTAAGGCAACAATGACATTTTATGCTAAATATAAGCAGACATATTATTTAGCTTAGTAACCGAGCTGTTGTAGTAACACAAGTTACACGAGCGATTAAGTGTTGTCTCATCGGACAAGTTATGGATTCACAAAACATCAACTTCAAAGGAAACCGAGCTGCGGTAGTGTGATGTATGGGGGAAGTGGCTAATGTTAGCTTACGTAAAACATTTCAGCCTGATGCGACCAACATCTATTTCTGCCTCTACAGCTTAAATAGATGTTTTGAACAAAAACTCATTTATTTCTAAACCCAGATGATAAATGACAACAAAATGAAGGCGCTTGGAATGCTACAAAGACAAATGCATGGAGAGACGATTCCAAAGCATGTTTAATACTGACCATTCTTTAAAATGCAAACAAAAACACAACGGAATGAAAAACCGTGGCTATAAACAGTCATAATTACATATAAAACAAATATTTAAAAAAATTACACCTCTGCTTGTGCTGAATAGTACAACCGAGGAGATCGTCTCATCAAGTTATCAATATATTAATATTCTTTAGACCCAAACAGGTGAGCTGAGGTATTAACCACTGCTAATGAAAAACATGGCCTGTTCCTCGATTAAAATTAATCTACCGTAGTTCAGTTCTTTTGATAAAAATCTAAAAATGGAAGTATGTGTGTGTCCCGATTCTGTTCAAACTGAAGCCACTTTAAATTAATGCTTTCTCCTTAAAATATACAGAAAATGTGAAAAGGAAAAAAAAGGGGGGAAGGGGGAAATCAGAACAGCAACACATTTACAAGACCTCTATCTTACATATGAACATACAAATAGAGACTTTGTATAAAAGTATACATCTAAGAACCGGTGTGCAGATTTTTTCGAGACGGGGTTCAGCACACGCACAGGGCCGACGCGTGCTGCGGCAGAATGCCACCATCCTCAGATGGACCCGATTCCGCGTTGTTCGGCTGTAGGGACTGTTCGCTGTCTGTTTTCCCGTGAAGTTTCTTCTGCGAGCAACCTTTGCTCGGAGACCCGCCAAGCCAGGTATTAGGACCTTTAAGTTCAGGGGCTCTGGAGGAGGACCGGCAGGGCTTTTTTGAAGGAGGAGCCGAATCGTCGCAGTCCACCTGGGTGCTGGACGGGTCTTGCTTCTCAAAAACATTCGTCGAACGGTCTGCGGGGCGCAGCGTGGAGTCTGCTTCGGGTAAGAGCTGCGTGGTGGCGCAGAAAGCCGCCTCGTACAGCCCGAAGGCCTGTTCCAGTGTTCGAGAACTTTCTGTAAAAGGGGAGGGGGCTTCCAGCGGACCAATTGGCTGAGAAAACAAACAAACAAAAAAAAGCAAAGCAGACCCAATGAGGTTTCAGAAGAGAAAATGTTATGCGTTTATGAAAGGCTGTAACTTTATTGATTTCCCACATACCCCTTCAACCTTTTCACATTTTGTCACCATCAAACCTCAATGTTCTTTATTGAAACTTTGTGATAGACCAACAAAACGTAGTATGAAGTGGTAGAAAAAAAATGGATTTCATTGTGATAATGTGCAAAAACCTTGAGCCTAATGGATTTCTCTGGAGAATTTGTAGACAAAACGAACACGACCAACATGCGGAACAACTAACGGTGAGCCATGAACAACTAACACCATCCACATGGTGAAGCATGGTGGTGGCAGCATAGGGATATGGGGATGTTTTCATTCAGCAGGGACTGGGAAGTTGATTGTGGTTGATGGGAAAATAGGTGGAGCCAAATTCAGGACGGTCCTCAAAGAAAACCTTTTGAAAGCTTCAAAATACTTGAGGTTTGTCCTTCCAGCAAGACAAATACTAAAAATACAGCCAATTAAACTCACTGAACTACTTAAAAAATATCTATATTTTTTTCTGTAGTTTGGCAAACCCAATAAACACATGCACAAAAAGACTGTGATTGACTCAAACACCAAATACAAATTCATAGTAGATTATTCAGATTTTGCACTACTGTGTGTTAGACCATCACATGAAATCTAGGGATGCATTTTGACACCAGATCATTTTTCTTTTTAAATCGGTGTACTCCTAATAAAATCTCAATAAATATACACAGAGGTTTGCAAGTGTAACATGACAAAATGCTTCAAAAATACTTAAAGTGCTGCACATATGATTTAAATGGATTTGTCCCTTTTAATTTGATTTCAATCAAGAACTAAAATGAGACACACTAATGAGAGTGAACAAAACAGTACAACAAAAAAACTTGAAAGTTTTAAACTATTGGAATGAAAAATATTTAAGTATGGCTATGGATCTAGTTTTGAAATGTAATGATAATATGGACTTCAAAAACTGTGGAAAATGAAATTAATTACTTACTATTGGGAGCAGGTGAAAAAATTATTACATACAGGTAAATAAAAGTTTGAAGATCTGACAAAGTTAAATTATCAGATCAACTTTGACAAGTCTGTGTGTGAATTCCTGGTATATTCTGAACTAAAATCAAAAAGTCAGCTCTACATTCAGGACATTTTTCTGATTCTATTCAATTGCTTTCAAATTTGCTGCTAAACTAAACAAACCCATCTTATTTCTTAGCTAATAATTTATCTAATAATAGCAGCGATCATTTAACACATTTTCATTGCTGAGCAGTCACCTCACTACCAATCCAGGCATGTCCATCGCTCATGTTCTTCTTCATATATCTCATCTTCTTCATAAAACATGCCATCCTCATGCGCCGCCTGTTGGCCCCGAAAACAAGGAATGATTTGGTGAACCAATGACCCTTCTTCATTTGATTGGCTGCTGCTATCTTGAGCGGTTTCTTATCAGTGTATTGTGTCGAGATTGATGATGTCAGAGATCTTAAATATGATTTCGGTTTAATCTGAGTGCTGGCATTAGTCAATACGGCAGGTTACTGATATGTGTGACTAAAATAAAGTTATTAAGACTAAAATGTATGGAACATGTTGAATGAGAGAAGGGTAACTGCTCAATGAGCGGTTTGTGGCATCTACATATATATAGTAGTTTAACTGGAGGAAGTCATAAGTTGACTGACAAATGGGTTGAAAACATGTAAAAAGAAAACAGGAAATAGTCAAGGACAAACAAATGAACATGTACGGAAAAACAATTGCACAATCAGAGCAGCAGTGCTGCATCAAGACACAAACTTTTCTTCATGTCTGATCTTGTTTGTGAAACCTAGACATTCTAAAAACACAATGCAACAAATCAGCGGCTCCTGACCTTTTGGATCTCGCACGTGTTATACGGCGTTCCCGGGTATGGAATTTGGTCGATGCCTGTTGCCATGTCAACGACGATCTCGTCTCGGTGCATGGGGATGGGCGGGCCCCCGCGCTCCTGCAGGGCCAGGACGATGACGGTCGTGTTGTCTGCCCGGAGCATGCGCTCTTTCCAGAACAGCAGAGCCGTGCATCCCAACCTCCTAGCACAAGACATTCCCTTTGGTCCCTTTGAGAAAGACAAATGAAGTTGTTGAAACTTTTAAGGTGTTATTGATGTGGCAAATACCAGGCACCTAAAATCACAATCTGCTTCGTTTAACAATATCAAGCAGTACGTACTGCCATTTTGTCGTGGCTGTAACACATATTCACGGCGTTCTTGGGCGGCATCATATTCCACAGCCCATCGCTGCCGAGAATGATGTAGCGATGCCGTTTGGGATCGAGGGTCATCACAGTGGTATCGGGTTCAGGAGAAACAACAAACTCTCCACTGTAGAAGTCGTAGCTCCACAGATCACCTGTCAACAGACGATAAAATACGATCAGAGTTGTTAAATTGACGTCCACTGGAATTTTGCTGAAGGGAAACAGAAACAAACAAGCAAGGCGTTCTTTACCGAGGGATCGAGCGACTGCGAGGAACGGGATTTGGTCTATGACAGTACTCCTCCTCACAGGCCCGTTGTGCGTCAGCCGCGGCCTCTTCCACACAACACGGTTAACCCCAGATTTCTTCATTACACTACGATTAAGGAGATGCAACACAACCACAAACATCGACACAAGGTTCTTGTAGAGTTAGAAATCAATTTCTAATGCCTAGAACAATGAAGATACATAGAGTTACATAGAGTTATTAATGATTTTGTGACCTTAAACTGACACTTCCTCTGAACATCTGCACGCCACTCACCTGCCACCCAGTCGCTCAATCCTTTCTTTTTCTTTCGGAAGTTCAGGTTTGTGGTCTTGCGTTATTTCAAGCGCCTGGAGCGTGATGTCAGAGTTGTTTTCTTTCACTCCAACCACTACGGCCGAGTCTCCTACATGAGCAACGTACATGTGAACTCCCCGGATCACGATGACGCTGGCCGTGGTGCCCGATGTGCTGGGCAGGCCAGTTATAGTTTTTGGCCACTCTGCTGTGAGGGGGGTGGGAGGTAAATAAAGAAAACGTTGACTGATTATTGCTGTGAAAGATTATATAGAGTGGACGTTTTTAAACAGAGTGTTTTAGATAAGAAAGAAGATAAAATCCTGAAGTTAAGTAGTCAGGTTGAACTTCTGCTGAACCTATGTGGTATATGCTACCTTGTCAGCACACACACAGCTATTCACGCAACTTGAAATTATTTTAGATTTTGATATATAGTTAGAGATGCTATCCTGCTGGAAGTCGATGCCTTCCAGCCTACGTCTTTTGCCGCCTCAACAGGTTTGCAACTCTTAAAAAGAAACAAGATACCAAGAGATGGGGGGAACGGGATGGTATGTTCATGATGATGTATCGCAGATAGCATTTTGAACGTATATTAAATTATTCAGTTATTGTCTCCATAAGTTTTTTTTTTGTCAACCTTTAATAACTACCAGATCAGGGCTCAGTCGGGAATCGAACCCAGGACGGCCGCGTCGAGAATCAGCCTGCGTGCGCGTGGCGCCCGCTCTACCTTTACATCACGCGACGCCCCAGGAAACCATGTTTTCATAAGCATGCAGGTGTGTCACATTTGTTTAATACCCCTACTTTAAAAAAAGTGTACACGACGTTATTTTTTGCGTAACTTCATCTTTACGACCCTATTTACTCAATGTTCGTGAACAGAACTTGAATGTCACCGAAAAACTGCTGTATTTATACTAACAGTAAGTTACACTAAAGTGGACTAAAGTAAAAGGTTACTTCTAAAGGTAGCACATGATTTTTATTTATGGATATCACAGTAAACAGGGGTGAGATTAAAAAAATACGCAACACTTTTGGGGGGTTTCATTTGCTAAAATAAATCATTAAAATCAAGAATCTTCTATTTCTACCTCAGCATCACTGCTTTGTGTTGCTCCTGCTCATTAAATCCCATTTAAGAGCGAAGCAGAAGCAGAGTATGATGCTGCAGCATGTGACATCATTATGACGATCAGAGGTGTGGTAAATATTGACAGAAATACAGTGGAAAATTAGATTATTTTTTCAAACTTACGCAGCTCCTTCCACATTGCTTGGTGACAAGCGATGAAGCCTTTCCGTAGAGCGGCGCAAACCTCGCCGTGCTCCTTTGACCAGAAGCCCCGCTGCCTCTTCAGCAGATCCCACAGATGCTCACTGGCGAAATGCGCCGCTTCGCGGCCCCCGTGGCCGTCAAACACGGCGAAGAACGCCACGGACCTCCGCGTGTCAACAACAACATTCTCGCTCGACGCCGGGGTACCGACGCTGCAAACGTCCTCGTCGGATAAGCTCTCAACCCACGCAGCGGTGGCTGGACCTGGTCTGCTCAGGCCATGTGGCTCTGTTACAGTCTGTGGGCCAGCTGCGCTCCCCTGCCCTCCATGTCTCTGCGACTTGGGATATTCCTCGTCTGTTGACGCCGTCGGCTCGTACTCGATTCTGATCTCGATAACATCCTCCATGTATTTTCTCCCTCCTTGATCCGAAAATGCACTCATACGAAACAATAACGAGTCGTTCATGATTGTGAACGCCTGACGGTAGCAGTCTAAGCAACAAAAACGCGCATGTAGTGACCAAGTAAAGCTTCCGAGGTAAAATTTGAACCGATTTTGCCGCGATTGTCTCGCCGAAGGCTTCCTTCCTTTTTGTTTATCCTTTCCGAGGCGTCACGCTGTACGTAGTGACGTCACGTCGTCGCTGTTTCTACCCAGTGTCGTTTCTATCCATCTTCAGCCATACGCTTTATTTATTTTTTTTAAGTAAGGTTGTCAACTTCTGGTGCTTTTTTCGGAACATCCTTTGGCACCACTGAACACAACCCGACCGTTTTTCTTTTTGCATACCAATAATTCGAGCTACTTTTATTTTAAATTTAGAGGAAATAAATTCTAATGAAGAGAACTTGAAGGTTGAAATGCAAAACGTTGGCACATCCTAGAAAAATTATTTTGTGTCGAGAGTAACTAAACATTTAAGATCCAAGTTACTTGCTGGTTTTAATTTGCCTCTGAAATTAAACACCAGCAGTTGGATTGTTGTGACGCTACTGCGAGTAAAAAAATAAAGGTCTCATTCTTTTAACCGATTAAGTGCAGAAAAAAGTAATAATATAAAACATGCTATGAACAAACTAGTATTTGATCTGAACGTAATTATCAATCCGCTCTGACATTTCTTGTTCTCCCTGTGCATGCGTGGGTTCTCTCCGGGTACTCCGGCTTCCTCCCACAGTCCAAAAACATGACTGTTAGGTTAATTGGTCTATCTAAATTCTCCCTAGGTGTGAGTGTGCGTGTGAATGGTTGTTTGTCCTCTATGTCTTTGTGTTGCCCTGCGACAGACTGGCGACCTGTCCAGGGCGTACCCCGCCTCCCGCCTGGAACGTAGCTGGAGATGGGCACCAGCAACCCTCCCGACCCCATTAGGGACAAAGGGTGAACAGAAAATGGATGGATGGATGGATCTGACATTTCTTCAGAAACACTGTCAGAATTAACATGGTTACAGTCAAAATGTTAAAAACCATACTTCATAAGCATAGGTTTTAATGTTTAAATTGAAATAAATGAGGGAAACTAATTAAAAACAAAAAATAAACAGAGAAAGTCACCTAAATGTGATTGAAAACGGTATGTATAATGTATCAACTTGTCAATATCTAACCTGTTGACAGCAAGATCTGCATTTCAATATTAATATAAACAGCCATTAAAATAGTTTGCTATTAGTGTGGGTTTGCAGGTTATCCATTTTAAGTGTTATTTTCTTCATAAATGCATGTTTTCATGTTTTGGTAATTATAAAATTATTTTGCCTCCAAATCCGAGCTTTGGGTCATGACCGAAAGAACGAGATCGCGGATACAAGCGGCCAAAATGGGTTTTCTCCGTAGGGTGTCTGGGCTCTCCCTTAGAGATAGGGTGAGAAGCTCAGTCATCCGGGAGGGACTCAGAGTAGAGCCGCTGCTCCCTCACATCGAGAGGAGCCAGTTGAGGTGGCTCGGGCATCTGGTCAGGATGCCTCCTGGACGCCTCCCTGGTGAGGTGTTCCAGGCACGTCCCACCGGGAGGAGGCCCCGGGGAAGACCCAGGACACGCAGGAGAGATTATGTCTCTCGGCTGGCCTGGGGATTCCCCAGGAGGAGCTGGAGCAAGTGGCTGGGGAGAGGGACGTCTGGGTCTCCCTTCTGAAGCTGCTACCCCCGCTACCCGACCCCGGATAAAGCGGATGGAAAATTATTTTGACTAAACAGTCAACATTTAATATCCCAAATAAGTTCCATCCATCTTCTTACGCCCTTGTCCCCAATGCCTGTCTCCAGCTAATGTTCCGGGCGAGAGGCGGGGTACACCCTGGACAGGTCGCCAGTCTGTCGCAGGGCTACACAGAAACAGACAGGACACACAACCATGCACCTAGGGAGAATTTAGAGTGACCAATTAACCTGACAGTCATGTTTTTGGACTGTGGGAGGAAGCCGGAGTACCCGGAGAGAACCCACACATGCACAGGGAGAACATGCAAACTCCATGCAGAAAGACTCCGGGCCGGGAATCGAACCCAGGACCTTCTTGCTGCAAGGCAACAGCCAGCTCTACCAACTGCACCACTGTGCAGCCCTCCCAAATAAGTTGAGATAAGATAAATTTTTTTGATCCCAGATTTGGGGGAGTTATTGATAGTGATATATTCTTACACTGAAAGATACATTCTTTACTGATATCTTCGTAAATAATCATTTCATGTTGTTGTGATGACGTATAGAAATTTTGGTTTACAACAAGCAGTGATTCTTTTAACATATTGCCTGTTTTCACATTTCTTTGTTTTCATTCAGTTTTGCTAAATATTAATACCGTCTTTCTAAGAACAGAATAGCACATCTAACAAAGTTTTCAGAGTGGAGAAACTAATTTCACCTAAATGGCTCCTCATTAAGCAATGCAACAGGGATACCAGGTGGAGGCAGTGTTAATCCAGTAGAAACACAGATTTATATTCTTTCCTCTCAGTTTCACATGAACATGAACAACATAACTAAACAGAAACTCACAATAGCACTGATATCGTGAATCAAATGGGTTTTCCATACTTTGTAATACAAAAAGTGATTTCTCAGTATTCTATCCCACTATTCTATGCACGTTGAACTTTAACCTTTTTATCTCTGCTGATTTCCTGTTGATCTCAATGGAAAGGCTGAATCTTACCATTGTCTCATGATTTAGTCTGATTCCAAATGCCAGGAGAAGGACTGTTAGTTTACTACGACTGGTAGGTGGCTAATTGTTTTCTACTATGTTAATGTTGGAAGCTTATTGGTACTAAACTAAAAGTCTTCCATTTAAATAAGTTTGAAATGTATTTGATGATCCCCTTTTCAAAAGCTGAAATATTCTATCAAATCTGAACTACATATTATATTGGACTGAACAGAGATTCTTTAAAACAGTATTATTTGTTACAGCATCAAAAGGAGCATGCTTTTTTTGGCATTTGGGCTAATGTAGATCATTACAAATATGAAAGTCATAGCATATATTCCATATCAAACTCTTGACTGGAATATTTTACACTGATTCTAATTGACATGATTGGTAAAGCGGCTGCACAGTGGCGTAGTTGGTAGAATGGTTGCCTTGCAGCAATAAGGTCCTGGCCCGGGGTCTTTCTGCACAGAGTTTGCATGTTCTCCCTGTGCATGCGTCTCTGGGTACTTCAGCTTCCTCCCACAGTTCAAAAACATGACCCCACTAGGGACATCACTCCTCCCGACCCCACTAGGGACAAGGATGTACAGAAATGGATGGTTGATTTGTAAAGGTGTAAGCATCTTTGACAGCTTTCGCACCAACATATAAGGCAAGACTGGCATGTCGGTGTATTGAAAAATGTGATACCCAAGTCTAAGCGAGGGGACATTAGGTAGATTTTGTAGAATATATGTTTGAATAGAGCATGCACATCAGGATCACTGTTGTGGAATTCTATGTTCAACTGTCTCAGCGTGGGGTACCTCAGTTGTGTTTTAATCCTTTTCAGGTTTAGTGATCAAAAGACAGTCTGGGAATTAAATTCAAAGTCTTTCATAACCTGACTGATCAATTTATTTTGTGCTAGACAAATCCCAAAATGCTTTCAGTTTCACTTTTTGTTTCAAGAGCCCTGCATCTCAGCATGAGTGGATCTTCAACCCCACAGTCACAATGCCTATAGTGTTGCAAAAGACTAAATGTGATCATGTGGTCATTGCTGTGATATCTGAGTCTGAATTTGATAAATATTATGGCACACATGACACTTAACTGTTCAGCATCCACAAATTCTGTGGAAGTCAGGCTTTGCTGGTGACCAAATTGCCTATGTGGTGTCTGCCGTTAAAATGAAAGACATATGTAAATTCTTAGTTTTAGCAAACATATTGCAAAAATGTCATTTCTTCTTGTTATTGTTAATTCAGTGTCAATCATTGTCTCAACTTGTGTATTGAGTTTGTCGTTTGACCCCTATTGACAATAGAGATGCTAACTCCAGAGGATGCTGTGGAGGTACAGTGGATTTGATGCTGGTAAAACAAGCTTGTTTAAAGTAAATTGCTTATTAGGAAAGTCATAATGGAGCTCTTGCAATTTTCACTGGGTCACAGCTTTTTGTATTCTACTCTGATACACCACAGGTTCATGTAGAAGTTTCAAATGGGGGGCGGCGGGGTTTGGTTTGTCGTGACCACCGCTAACCTCAAAGAGAAAAAACCCTTTCTGTATTCATACATTTCTCATCGCAGCCTAAGAAAATCCTACAGCCATACATTATGCAGTATAAGCATTCCTCTTTTAACTCCTACTCAGCTTTGAGCTTAGCTGGAGGATTTCCTTTCTTCTTTGAGGAAAACTCCTTACATCTCTTTTTTGTTAACGTGTGTGTGTGCGCGCGTGCGTGGGGGCGTGTGCGTGTGAGGGTGTGTATAGGTGCATTAGTTGCGAGAATACATACACATTCAACTAAAGAAAAGGAATTTCCCTCATTATGCTTTCTCTTATTGTTTCCATTTCTACTTTATCCCTTAATACCCAAAGCTCTGCCCTTGACTTTAACCTGTTTTACTATTCACTTCTTCCTCTCTCTCTTCATTCCTTTCTTTCCTTTATTCCTTCTTTCCTTCTATCCCTAATTTCTTTCTTTTCTCCTTCCTTTCTTTCTTTATTTGTTTCCTTGTCTTCTTGATTTTGTTGTTTCCATTAATAATTCCACAGTAAGAGAGGTTCCTGTCTGCGTTCACACAGACCACTATTGCAGATGAGGAGGCAAAATGATTTCCATGTAAATGGTGTCAGAATGTCAATTTGAAGTGAAGCTGTTGGGGGAAATGAATTCCTGAAAAACCAGTGAGATTATCAAGGGGCAGTGATACCTGGATTGTATTCTCATGGATTCCCCCGTGCAGCTCTTCTCCATAATGGCACATCCATGAAAATAGCTTTGTTTGGAACCAGTACAGTGTCAGTGCCTAAAGTGTCAGAAAGAAAATAAAAAGGCTAAAGTATTAACATGTAAATGAATGCTATTTTAAGTGCAGGTCAGCGAATTCAACTCTATTTGAATCACTCCATTTGAACAATTACCCTGAAGGGATTGGTTTTCTTATCAGTGTATTGTGTCGAGATTGATGATGTCAAAGATCTTAAATATGATTTCGGTTTAATCTCAGTGCTGGTATTAGTCAATACGGCAGGTTACTGATATGTGTGACTATAATAAAGTTATTAAGACTAAAATGTATGGAACATGTTGAATGAGAGGAGGGTAAGTTGTGATATTGTTGAAATGTTATGACTATATTTCCATAATACTATGACTTTATTCTCACAATATTATGACTATATTCTTGTAATTTTCACTTTATTCTTGTAATTTTATTTATTTATGTAAGTATTTTTCTTAGTGTGTCCCTGATACTCCTTCGTAGATATGAGCGTAATTATAAAGTTAGATGAAATTTATGCTTTTTTTTTTCAAACAATTACAGAAGAAATCTCAGAGCTCTGGTGTGAATTTTTGTATTTAACCACCTTCATGTAATACTTTGCATTGCAAGATTTTGCTACAATATTAGGTGTCATGCTGTCTTTCAGCTATATGGCTCTACCATTTTTGAACAGCAATATAATGAATTTTTCCCATTTTTCTTAGCAAAACATCTTACATTTGGCCAGATCAGATTAAAAACGTCTATGAACATCAGTGTTCAGATTTAAACATAGATTCGTAATTACATTTAGGTCTGGACATTTAGGCATTCTGAGATATGAACCTGGAATGTATCAGAGTGGAATATTGTTTATTATATGAATAATTCAGAAGTTTATTTCTGTTTTTTGGTTTTAGATTAAATCAATACTAACCTTATTGACTAAAAAGTCAATAAATAACTGGATTTTTAAAAAAATTCAATATTTTGGGATCTTAGATGAAACAGAAAAAATATTCATCACTCCACAAGTTTGATTTTGCTGTAGAAATTCTCTCCCCAACTCCAAGTTAATAAATCCCACATTAATTGCAACAGCGAGGCTGACTCATGTTCGTCACTCAAGACAAAGAGCATAATGAAAACCGTCTGCCGGCTATTAAGATTTAAACATCCTCCTCTGCTGTAATGATGATTGGCCGTCGCACACAGCATCAGTCTTTTGTCTTTCTCACCTCAAAGTTCAGCCTGCAAGTGATTTGGTCTTTCTAATCAGCGAAGCAGCATTCCTGCCAGAGGAGAGCACGTTTCCTCTCCAGATGATTATCTTTCCGATGTCCCACTCACAAGTTTGCTCCTGTCAGCATGATCGATGGCCTTGATATTGACTTGAGGTTAATTCAAAACCGAAGCGCTGACTTAGATGAAGACTCTCGATAAGAGCACTAAAGATAAGAACGGAGCTGAAAAGAAACGTTATTTTTTTTCTGTGTGTGTGTCATCCAATGTGATGCTTCTTTTCCAGTTCCTCATCAGTTTTTGTTTTTTTTTGTCTCAATACTCAAATGACAAACCAATAAACCTTTCTTGAATCAACTCTGTCTTGCCTTAAGTTATTTGATTTATTGTCAGCGAAGAATAAATGTTTCAGGCCATGCGTGACTAAAGAATGATTATTCTTCTGCTACTTGCTTGAGTTGAACACTGCAAGAGAAAGGTTTTGGCTAATTAACTTTGTCCCAGCCTGATTTGTGTAATCCACTGAGTCTGTCACACTGCGCTTGGCTGAATTGAAGGAATACCTGCCGAGCAACACTGCAGATCAATTCTCTGTTTGTTTCACGCATCATTACACAGAATATGATGCACAAATCAATCACAGTGGACACGGTTTTCAATTAAGAATAACCAAATCAATTATTGGGGAAGCTATTAATTTAATGTGAAAGTAAATAATAATAATAATAAAAAAAAGGATGTACAAATAGTACCTGATTGCAAAAATGAAATGTACCTAAAGCCATTTTACAGTATTAGCGGAACAGGGATGCATTGCTGCAGCTGAATCCACTCCCTGTTGGATGCAATTCTGATTGGCAACCACAACAGAAAGATGTTTCAGTATAATGCAATGACATACTGACTTTTTTTTTCTTAGGATTCCTGCAGGTAGCTTGACTTTGGTGGTTTCTTTCCAAAATAATAATAATAAAAAAGTAACCAACCTGAGCTGTACAGTGAATTTCAAACTCCATCCAGTCAGTGGTGATAACACATAATAGAGATTTTATCTTCTATCGCAGCAGCACAAGCTAACGCTGACAGAAATAGTTGAAAACTGCAACCCTTAAGTACATATGTTTAACAGAGAATAAAAGTCTATTTTTAGGATTAAGTCGTTTTTGAAAATGTCCCCGCTGACAAAAATATGGTACGCCTGATGTCGATACTCCAATTCCCTTTTGTCAATAGGACAGCACAAGGTTGATGTGCACAAAAAGAAGCGTTTTTGACCATTCCTTTGAAATGGTGATGTAAAAAAAGGTTCAATTTTGTGTCTGTGAACCATTTGTTGATTTTGTCATTTGTTTTGCTTCACTGTCCTCATAAAAAACAGAATGAAGATCAATTTACAGTTTTCTGGCTGTGGCGCAGAAAACGTAGGTCTTTATTTAAAATCTATGTTATAAGGTTCTTGAAATTGAGCCACCTATATTGAGACTAATTTGGAAATATTTGAACCAGAAAAATTTGACACAGATAATAACACGATGAGAATGGCACAACCAACTTTCCTTTTGTCAAATGCTCTGAAATTAATCTAAAAAGCCAATTGAGGCTTATAAACCTGGGTACAGTAATATATATGCCAAAAACACATTGTAGATATTATACTACTTTGATTAGTGATACAAGTTATAAGTTATAAATTATGTGTCATTTCAAAACAATTACTTAATTTTATTTTAATTTAAAGGCATTTGTATAATTCTGCCTTTGTGTTTGATAAGAACAAATATTTTTTGGCAGGTGATTTTTTTCCCCGCTCTGCTGTCTGTTTTAAAGATTTTTACATATTTTATTTCAACTAGGATTCCAATAAATGTACTCTGCGATGCACAATCATGATAGATAAAAGCAATTTGCCTGATATATTGCTGTATGCAAACTAAATACTGACAGTATTCCTTATATATTTTTAAAAACTTTTCAGAATAACACAGATTTTCATGTAATATTCAACGTGATTAATAGAGAAACACACATTTTCTTTTTATAACTGACCGGAGAATTCTATGAATATAATTTTTGATTGAATAGACAATGTTATTTTACTAATCTGTGGTTGTAAATCTGTCTGTGTGCAGCCTTAGGACCCTGAGGATATTGGACCTCGCTTGCTGCAGAGGAAGGTTGGTGATTTGTATGCTCCCCATCTGATAGTGCCTCCTGGATCACAGATGGATTATTTAGGCTCATCCTCCGGCATATAGGCTCTTCTTTCTTTTGACCCCCCTCCCCAGCCACTCTCAACCCCCTCCACCTCCACTACTGCTCTTTTTACTACAAGTCTACAACCTGCACATTTTTTTTCCCATTTCTCTTTCTGCTGTCATTGTTGGGTACTTGAATGCTTCAGAAAGACACAGAAAAGGCAGATGTTTCATTTTTACCCCTGACAAAATGGACCAGTAACGAAGGAGATGTAACCAGGAAGGGTAAGTTGCAAAGTTGCAATAATTCCTGTGTTTTTTTTTAAACATGTGAGTTTGTGTGACTGAGAATGTGTAGTTGTGATTAAAACAAAATGTGGGAGAGGGATATAAAGCCTCTTGCTGCCTATTGAGTCTGACGGAGCAGGGGGGGAGACACTGTGCCCGTGCTTTGGAGCTGAAAGTTGTTTCATGAGCAAATTGTTGAGCACGCATGTGGTAGCTGTGATTTTCGACACATCTTCTTTGATTATATAGAATTTTTACATCTTTGTAAATTACAGAGATGAACAATAATTTGTGCTTAGAGCCTTTGCTGTTAGAAAGGATTTTTTTTTCTCATTATGTTGAAGAGGTTAAAATATCAGAAAAATCTAAACTGTCATTTTTAAAATGTAGGCTATTTCAGAGCTTTTAAAAATGCCTCTGAGATTTCTGGAGTTTTCATTTCAACAACTGTAAAACAAAAATGAAGCTATGCAACCCAGGGATGAAGTAATTTGACTATCGACTACAAAAAAAAAAAAAAAAGTTTAGCTTGTAAAAATGTAACATAGTGAAAGTCAGAAAATGGAGGAAAAAAATCCAGAAGCTTTTTTATGAAATTATGTTATCAAATCCACATATTAAATTAGAAGTAAAAATGTGTAGCATTCTTTCCAGCATTCTTATTTCACCTTCCTTTTGCAACACGCACTTTTCCAATAGTGCGACCCGCTCTGTATTGATACGTTAGGGTCATCCCGGGTCTGGGGGCCACAGTTCACTGACCTCCGAAGCCAATCCATGTGATCATCTGTCATTCTTCGAAGTCGCCCGTCTGCCCGGTCAGCTCCTCACTCCTCATCTCAATGAACTCCGACAGACCTGCTGACATTTCCTCTTACACTTTTAATATCCTTTGTCTTGCTCTGATAGCTCCCTCAGTGCATTACAGAGTCACTGATGAAAGCCTGTGTTTGTTTCCTCATCCATTTCCCCAAAAGACACGGCTATATGTCAGCGATAACTGCCAGGCGTTGATAAGAACTCCTCAGATCTCCTCAGCTTCTCTTGGTCTAATGTAAAAGTGTGTGATGTATGACTTTGCCTCGGTGACAGTAATATATGCAGGTGTGTTTTTGAGGACATCAAATATCCACGGCTGTCTGTCTTGATAGCATGGGTTTGTTCGCTCACATGCTTCCCGCTGCGTTTCTGATTTAGATTCCAGAATTCGTCAGTGAATCATGCTTCCACGTTGCACCCTGGTGCCGTTTGTTCTGCAAACCTGCTCATGAATAATTACAGATCTGTACAGGGATGTAAATACATACTCAGGTAAGACTGGCTTCACCCATTGCCATGAATAAAAATTGCCCTTACAATATGACATTTGCGGACCCTTATAGTAAAACGACGTGTTGCTCGTTCATTGGTATTCCTGAAAAACAAGTGAAATCAAAAGTTTGATTATTTGTTAACCAAGTGTCTCACAGTGGAAGGAAATATTGTGTACAAGTCCCTTTTTTATAGGTTATAAAACTGTCGTACTGGTAATGGTGCTGGTAAGTACCACATGTGGAACCAGGTTGTTTTGCAGTTTACAATTACATCTCAAGTATTGAGTAAAGGCCCAAGTACAGGCATGCACTGTACATTCCAAGTCAAGTGTAAAATCAAACTGTCCAAGCTCTTAGTTGATTCCCAAATCTAAAGCTTAAAATGTCAAGTCAAATTTCAAATGTTGCATCAAACTGAAAGCAAGTTGTGAAGGGCGTTTTGTTTACTGTTGCTATAAATCATCACTTTATTATGTGGTGGAATATTTTGAGTACATTAAGTAAAAAGTGTGTATGTAGAAAACAGTAAATTATTTCTGTGTAGTTCTTTTAGAAGGACTATGAGCACACGCCACAGCTTTCAATTCCATGGAGAATCTGTAGGCAGAGGTGAAAAAGTGTGTGAGTGAGCAACACAGTCTATAAACCTTACTCAGTTATAGTGCAGCTTACAGCTCATTAGTAATATCAATTCTACTGAATTTTAAGGAAATAAAAATGATAAAGATAATAAAGATCATCTTCTCAATTTGAAAGAAGCTTTCTTACAGAGACTGTAATCTTTATTTATCTTATTAATTTACTTGTTTTTTTTAAAATTTCTTTACATTTAATATATCGTTCACTTGGCTGTCTGGGAGCTTTGACTACTTAGAATGTTGCCTGGGAATGTCTGTCTGTACTTTGTGTATGTGGGCTGTATGTATGTTTTTTTTAATATATTTTTTTAACTTTACTCTATGTTGACACTGCTGTGCTCCTTGTTTATTTGGGGTGGGTTGTTTTTGTTTACTTTTGTTGATGTTTACATATAGTAAAAAAACCAATAAACAAATATTAAAAAAATAAATAAATAAACAAACTCCAGTCACTTGAAAAAAAAAAAAAAAAAAAAAATCTAATTATTCTGGCATTTAACGAATAATTTTGGTGATTTTAACTGCCCTAAAATGGAATAAGTTTAGTCTTATATATTCTCAGATGGTGAGAAAATAAAAGGTTTATATGTGAATGTCTGGTTTCGACTGTATGATTAAAGTGCGCCTCATGTAGCAGCCATATTGGATTAATTTCAGTGCCTAAGTTTAGAATTGGTTTGATATTTCAAACATTTCTACTTGGAAATTCATCTTCAAGGGAGTTTGTCTCAAATTTTCACCTTGAAACTTTATATTGACTTCTGATTTAAAAAATAAATGCATGATTAAAACAAAATTATTTAGCTGAACATACAGTGCCAATAATTTCTTCCCTTCTTCTTTTTTCTTTTTTCTTTTTTTTTTTTGAAAAGATACAAACTTTCAATATGGTGTAGAGCAGGACCCAAGCGGAGAGAGGAAACAGGAGGTTGACAATTTTAAATATTTAACTTTAAAAAATAATAACAACAAAGAAAAAAGCTAACAGAAATCAAAGTTGAAGGAAACATACACAAGTCCCATAAGGCCCAGAATATATTATAGTGAATTAATGAAAGATATTTAAGGTGGAGAGTTGATTGCTGAACAAGGAGCAGGTGGTTGATTAGAAACTGGACACAGGTGTGCAGGAAGGCCAGCAACTGAAGTTGAACTGTGTAAATGGGACAAATGGCTGACAGAGCACACATGTAACATGGGAAACAACGAAGCAAATGTAAACAAAGCAGAGACAACATAAGCAATGACTTAGATTCAACCCAAAAAAGAGACGAGAGAACACAGAAGCAACATGGAAACAAGCAAATACAAAAACATCTGTTTTTCAAGAAAGATGCACAGAGAACCATGTCTAAAGACTGACACTGAGACTACATTCACACAGCCGGTCTTGATGCTCATTTAAATATTTTTGGCTGAAATAGTATATATATATATTTTTTGCATGGTTATTAATCCTATTGAATGATGTGACTGCAATCAGACGTCTGTGTGAGCCACGTGCGCAGAAGTAGAATGCTGACGTCACACACATGGATGGTTGACGTCACTGTTTACAGAAGGAATAATGGATGGAGCTGTGGTGCATTGACTGCAACTTCTATAGAGAAGTCTGTGTGGATTTGTAGACAGAGCCAGGAGTGGTATGATTGTGACGTGTTTCAGTGCAAAAGACTTCGGTGACAATTTAATTGCTATGATTTTCTTGACACTTGACACTTTCTTGACCATTTTTTGACACTTGGTCTGGCAGTAGTGGGTTTCTTTTCTATATTGTTTGAGAGTTTTATGGTGATAATGCTCTGCAGCACCGCTGCAACCCTGCTGTGACTTCAGAAAGATGGCATGAGCACTTCCCATTTACTAAGTATTGCACTCAGTCTGATGCTGTTGTCCATCCTCTAGCCAATAGTTGGTGCAAATGAGACCCATTCCACTTCTAATTACTACAAATATATTTAAATGCTCTGTAAATGATGCAACAATGACCCAATGTTAACTTAACTTAATACCACGTCACGCTACGCAAGCCCTCCATCTGCACCAATGAAGACTAACTCACCATGTCTTTCATGAATGCTTGAAGTGGCTTCAACAACAGATGCATTTTCCAACTAATTCAGGTAAGAATTATTTGACCACTTGGAGGAAATCATTGATCTGCTGGTACTGAATTTTCAGCAAAAGGTAGTCAGGCCAGGAGACCACATTTTTGGATAAATCACCAAATGTGTCAAAATAATGAACACTTTGACACTAGAGCACCATGGAGTGCTCGAGTGTCAGTACTACATAGCTTGACGCTTTTAATATGTTGTATTTCCTGGGCACTTTGGACGTATTGCAAATGTCTGCATGAGTTTGTGGGATTAAATTTAGGATGATGGAAAGATGGTGGTGTGTTAGGTTGGGGAGGAGAGGGGAAGGAAGGTTGGCGAAAGCTGATTCTGTTCACGGTCCAGTGCTCTCTACCGAATGTGATCACTCTGCTCCTGTCTGCGCTGTCTTATTGGCAATGTGTTAGATGGTAAGCAGTGATTATTCCCCCACAGATAGAAGAAGCACGAGGACATCAGCCTCTCCATTTCATTTTAGCCACAGCCTTTTCCTGTTTGCTCAGATGCTGGGCAGATGGATTTAAAGGATACTTCCCTGCCACGTCTTCCACTAAGGTCAACTGTATACCTTTTAATCATTAGTGCATATGAGATTTTCTCAGAAGCAAGGTGCAAGTAATTTCTATTATGCAAATGAGATTGCTGAAAAGCTCCAGCATTTTGCACAGTGTTTCATTTTCTAGCAATGACTTTAAAGCACATTATGCTTTCTGTATCTTTTCATATAATTGTGGTTTTCCTGCTCTTTTCCTTCTAGATTTGACTGTAGATTTCCTGGAGTGAAATAATTTCCATAAACATTTTTTTTTCCCCCGCCGCCATTATTACCATCTCATGCATTCCCCAGTGAGCATTTTCTTTTCTTCCACTCACACTATTTTTAAATTAAATTTCATTTTGATTATTTTCTCTTCCGCAGTCATTTTGTGCCATTCTATTTTCTGTCCTCTCTGTTAGATAGGTCTAAACAATGCAGTGGCATCACACAACCACCCACATTCAATATTCAGTGTTGTGCAAAATGCAATCATCCTACCTCACTGTGCGTGTAATGTTTTTATATCATATCTCAATGAAATGAAAGTTATTCATATTGCATATTATATTAGTACTGAATAATATCCGTCTCGTAGCTTTTGAGACAGCAGCATGTTTGCTACTGTAAATTTGCAGAACAATGTTCTCACCGCAGGGTAGATTAGGTAATTTCATACAAATGTGCTAATCCCATGTGGACCTACAGGATTCAGCAAATGACACACAGGATCACATGGGAAAAGCACATAATGAACTTTGTTTTTAATAATGTTTAATCACTGTGGAATATCTAAGCCAAGGTTTGACTTTTCTTTATGTTGTAATTAAAGTGCTTGGCCAATGTCTTCTCCTTTTTCTTAAACTACTTTTACGTTGCTTTTTCATACATGTAGCTTTTTTTTTCTTGGTTAGTTTATGGTACATTTTTTTAGAGCATACACAAGAACTCACAAATAAAATTTCAATTAAAACATCCGATTCAGCTATCGTTTACAAGAAGACGCACAATAATATATTTTTCTCTTTTAACAACACACTCACCAGAGGTGCGTGTTGTTACCGCAAGTTTTCCTTTTTCGTGAACCCATGGTGTTGTAATGTCTATTAGCGCACTGAAAACTCTGTTGTCCATGTTTTTACATAGCGCTAAATAAAGTACAATCTTGGATAAGAACTTATTTGTGGCTGCAAAAGACTTCACACTTATTTCCTTCAGACAGGAAATAAGCTTTCTTTTTAATTTATTACTGCATACATTTAAATGTGTTGTATGTTGCCATGTGCTCTGCATGTTGCAGCTTTTTCTTTCTCCTAAGCTGGTTATACAAATGTCATTGTATAGCAGAAACATATCAGCTGATGATATAAAATCTAGTAAGTTGACATACATTTTATTTGGAGCCATCACTTTGTTTCGTGCTTACCATGTTCACCATCTTGCTTTTGGGGATCATTGTGATGGCGGCCTCTTCCTCACAATCAATGGATATTCATTTCCTTCAATTAGAAATAGTTAGAAACCCGGAAAATGCTAAACATTTACTTACCCTAACTCATACAGAGAAAACAGAGTTTCGTCAGTGTGCTTGTGGTATATTTGCTTTTTGCTAGCGCGTTGCTCAAGTTGGCTCCTGGCAGATTTGCCTCTGAACAATTAAAGTGTTGCACAGAGTCGGCAGCTGCAGGGAGCCAAGATGTCCCGTGATTCTGGATATCCTTCAGACAGCTTGGACAAGCTGCAGAGCTGTTTGTGCCACAGATGGCTGATCACTAGAACTGACTTCCCTTTTTTTTTTTTTTCCTGGCTGGCACCGTCATCGTGTCTCATCACTATAACCACTTGAGAGTGAGGGTGTGTTTCATGTTGTGTTTGTGTGCGCGAGATGAGTTGTTTGGAGTAGTTTGAGTGGAGGGTGCAGCAGGTAAGTAAGGTAATTTTGGTGGAATACTTTAAGATAAAGCTTTTATAGTAAATCACATTCTGATTTAAAATGTAGAAGTTCAATAAGCTGGTATTATGACAAAGAAACAGCCCATTGCCACTAATTGATCACGTTGAATCCGTCAAACCCAGCGAACGACTGCTGAGGGAGGCCCATCTGTCTGGTTTGTCTCATCTACAGTGGAATTTCACACAAAAACAGGCCTGCACATATTTGCCAGCGGGTTACATGAACACACCGTGTTCTATTCCGTTTTTCCTCTTGTCTGTCTTCTCACCAGGAGATAAACCGTAAAGCTGTTTAACTTCATTGTCGTTATCGAGGATAACAACAAACCTTGAAATTATTGATGTAATAACAGTTATGCCTAAATGGACTGGGGTGGAGTGACAGAAACACAAATTGCTGCTGTCTCTTTTCTGCAGATTTATGAGGGCTTTCCTGAAGGCAAACTGGCTCTTTTGAGACTATGCTGGCTGCTCAGCTATTCTTTCTCATCAGCCTGCTCTTTGTCATCCAGCTGGAGCAGAGCCGAGGGAAGGACAACTCATTAGGTGAGAATCTCCCGAGTGAGTAAATGAATGAGAGAAAAGAAGAGTGAAAAGAATATTAATATTATTGGATTTGCAGCGCTTATCTGGATGACAGAACTTTGGCTGCTTTTAGTCATAGTTTGGCTTTCCTCTTGTGGTTAAGGAAGGCACAAAAAATGGCCACATTGAAACTTGTTGTGAAAAAAGGAGAAGAAAAAGGATACAGTGAACAGCAAATCTGAACCCGAAAACTTTTTGTGTTTTCATATTTCTTTACTTTGCTTTAAGATTAAGTGACAGAAAATGTTCTAGGAAATAACACCACTTTATAGCTTTGAATGTAATTATTTTCTTCTTTTGCATAATTGCATTTATAGTGATCTCAACTTTGATGGGCATATATGTATATCATTGCATTAAAATAAGCATTGTGAAATACTATAAACTCTCTTGTAATACAATTCTGACCTTAATTCAAAATAACTTATTGGTAGTATGCAACTGAATAAATACATAAATAAATATGCAGTACTACTTCTACTGTTTAAGTCAAATATTGTAAATCAATGGCTCCCTCTGGTGGTACAGTATATAAAAACATCCATCAATTGGGAAAGAATCCTACTACATTACTGCAGGTGAACATTGAATTTAATATTTTAACTTCTTAGCAACTATCCATCCATCCAACCATTTTCTAACACCCTTGTCCCTAATGGTGATTGGGAGTGGTGCCTTTCTCCAGCTAAAGTTCCAGGTGAGAGGCGGGGTTCACCCTGGACAGGTCGCCAGTCTGTCGCAGGGCAACACAGAGACAGACAGGACAAACAACCATGCACACACACGGTCACACCTAGGGAGAATTTAGAGAGACCAATTAACCTGACAGTCATGTCTTTGGACTGTGGGAGGAAGTCGGAGTACCCGGAGAGAACCCACACATGCACAAGGAGAACATGCAAACTCCGTGCAGAAAGATCCTGGGCCCGGAATCGAACCCAGGACTTTCTTGCTGCAAGGCAACAGAGCTACCGACTGATCCACTGTGCAACCCTTTCTTAGCAACAAGAAGTGATTTATTCTCACTTTCACCTCCAAATAACAGTTTCTAAAATGTTTTGATCCAATCCAATAGAGTTCATGGAAACATACGTAATTAATTCAATACTTCATATATTAGTAACATTTTTTTCACATGTTTACTTGTTTTTATTCTAAGTTGTTTCTTTTACTACATTTAAAAAAAAAATTATGCAAGAAGGTGACTCAGTGAATTTATTATTATTATGTTTACATGTTTTGATTGTGTTACAATGCATGTGGCTAATCCGCAGCAATATTAACCATTCTCACTATTTTTTTCTCCTTCTCTAATAATCAATGTTACCGTACAAACAGAGGCTGAAAAACGTAGGGGAGGTAATGAGGTCATCACCTCATCTCCAGTATTGGCAACAGAAGTGGATCAAGACATCAGCTTCGGATACAAAGGTACGGGTCGACATGCCGTTGTTTCTTTACAATGCATAATCAAACCTACGTTTTAAAATTTTCTCAGCAGAAAAAAACTATGATGTGTTTTCAGAATCCCTCATTTAAAGGTCACTTTGATTTTCTTTTTCCACACATTGACATCAGAGAAATCACACATTGCATACATCTATAAGATTTGCACTTGCGTGAAACAAGTGCAGAACTTGATCAAACTTTGTGTAAGGATGGAGGAGAGTTGACCTTAAAGTAGAGTCCTTGCTAAGGTTAGGACACCTGCCTTATAGAATATCAATCAATCAATCAATCAATCAATCAAATTTTATTTGTATAGCACATTTCAGCAGCAAGGCATTTCAAAGTGCTTTACATCATTACAAACACAGAAACACAGTGCAAGATAGAATCAACAATCAAAACACAGCATTAAGTCAAGTTCCATGAATACATTTGTAATTGATTACATTTCAAATACAATTCTCAACAGGTGGGTTTTTAGTCGAGATTTAAAAGAAGTCAATGTTTCAGCTGTTTTTACAGTTTTCTGGAAGAATATGAGTTTTATGTTTGAGTGCTTCGTCCTGATGAATGATGTTGGACACAAAATGCTCATTAAAGCATATAAATACAATAACTCCAAAAATGGTAAAGCAATTTTAATGTACTGAGCAAAAAAATTTTGGAGTGCTTTTTTTTTTTTTTTTTTACACTTTTGTTGCTCTGTCACGATGGCATTACTTCTTCGTGGCCATTTCTTTTCTTATTTTGTTGAACCTTTTTATGTACATTTCCTCTTTTGTCTCTATAAGATGAGTCTGATATGCCTTGGAAAATTAGGCTGTCTCTGCAAAACTCTTTATTTGTCTTTTGAAGGATAGCAGTGAACACAGTAAGAAGTCTTTGTTGCCTTTTGCTGACACAGACTCTAACGCTACATAATGCCAATTCAGCTTCCCTAAACCACAAGCGGTGTGTCTGAAGCTGCACAATTCAATCGGTTTTCCTCTTGTTTTGACATTTAATGGTAAGGGCTTTGACATGGGATGTACTGAGGTGGAACAAATGTGTTCCTGTCAGTCTAGCCCTGGTGATTTTAATCTGTGCTGACCCCTGTATGGAGGAAACATGAAATGGATATGTCTCATGTTCTTTCCCGGACACTTCAGTTGCAGTTGTGGAGCCATATGTTTATAGGTACTACTGAATTCTAAGAGCTTCAACAAAAAGCTTTGTAGGCTTTAAAATGTTTCATATCCCACACACTTCACCAAATGTTGAGCTCAACGTGGTGCATAATTGAAAAGTAAAAGTAAGGAAGATAAAAGGTTTTTAAAATGTTTTACATATAAAAGTCTTAAAAGTGTGGTGTTCAGTACTCTAAGTCAATATTTTGTAGAGCCAAATTTCTTGCGATACAGCTAAAAGTGCTTGTTGCATGACTCAATCAGGTTTACAATCTAAAACCCAGATTTTTATCCAATCTTCTTTGCAAAATACAATAATTATAGCTCAATTAAACTTGATGAAGAGCAAGTTTTGTTAACTGGGTTCAGATTACATGAAAGCCATTCCACCTTAGCTGTGACTGTACATTGTGGGTCGTCATCCTGCTGGAAAATAAATCTCTGCCTCAGTCTAAAGTCTTTCGCTGAGTCTAACTGGTTTTCTTTTAGAATTGTCCTTAACTTTTTCCTCCTTCTCTTGATTTTAAACCAGTGGGGATGGTTTGTTTAGGGTGGTGTTCAGTGTTAGCTTTCTTGCACATGTAGAGTTTTGGATAAAGGTCACAAAGTTCATAGAGGAGACAAGTTAACTGTCTCCTCTCTATGAGGTAAACTGTAAACAAGACCTTCTTATGGGCTTGTTTAATCAGCCACTCTTAGGATTTGTGTAATGTATGACTTAAGTTTGTCATGTCAAAGTTTTCCTACCTGAACCGATGGTGACTTTTTCCAAAGTCACCATGAGCTTCATAAAATTTTTTTAAAGTAATATTCTTCTTGCTCCACCTGTCAGTGTTGTTGGATGACCATCCCTTCGTAGCCCTTGCAGTTGTTCCGTGCCCTTTTTCTTTTTGGATGATGGACGACTTCATAGGTTGTTCTTGGCTTTCCCTTAACTTTCTCCCTGACCTCTCTGCTGTGTTTTCTTATCTTTGCTCACTAATGTTCCCTAGCAAACCTTTGAGGCCTTCACTGAACAGCAGCGAGATCACATCTGGGTCCTCTTCACCAACAGCAATGACACTTGGTTGCACATTGTCAGAGTATAGGAAAATACAAAATGTTTGACATCAAATTTGTATTTAAAAAAAAATCCCGCATTTTCCTTCAAGCTATGTGCTAAACACTTTGTGCTCCATCGTGGGAACAGACGACAGACGGATTCTGCCTCTGAAATCCCTCCAACTCTCTATTCCTGATATGACCATTGAGGTTGATTGCCAGAGTGCCAGTTCATTAAGAAGCTGAACCAAAAAAAAAACAGAAGGCATAGACATTACATCACCATCTTAGAGTGTGTTTTCAAAAGGCGAGGCTTTCTTGCATTTTGATCCAAATGGTTGGTTAACCCCTAAGCATATGCAAGGGGAGGAGCCGACAAACAAGCAAAGACAAACACGAGACTGGTCCGAGCCAAAGAGCTGTCAGACGCAGACGCTGATGATGTGGAGAGTGTGGATGGAAAACAGAATTTGATTCATAAGGTGAAAATATGATTGTCTGATGTGTGGACACATTCCTACCATTAGGAAGGGATGTGTCCACACATCAGACAATCTTCATCCAGCATCCTGACGCCAGGTGCAAAGAGATGACTCCGGCCACTTTACAGAAGCGCCACCTGTATATTTCATGAGCAGAACCGTAAACGGTGACTAAAGCCAAGTTTGTTGGTGTGAGGAAACTCCAAATAATCTATTTTTTTTGCTCCATAAAGATTTTTTTTTTGTTTTTTTGTAGAGTTGGCTTTGTTCTTCTTGGACAAATTTCTCCCCTGGCTCAAAACCAACTGGATAGCTCCTCTGGAATGAAATAAATAAATAAATAAATAACCGTTAGCTCCCAGGGCTTGGCACACGCTCCTTAACAATCCCTGCCATTTTATGTGCTCTGTTGCCATGAAGATGTGAATGCCTTTGTGTCCATACTTTTTTTCCCCAACCATCTGTTCTGAAAAAAAAAAAAAAGATTTTTCTTTGGGGTGTGGATTGAGAAAAAGACATTTAAATTCACCAATTTGCCATACTTATGCATGGTTCACCTGGATAAGTTGAGCGAAAAAAATAGCTTAAGTACGAACTCCACATGTGGAATCATGTCATTTTATTTGTGTTTATCCTGCTGTGATGGAAAGCAGCTTATCCCTTAAAATGCTCTCAAATGAGAATAATTATGTTGTTTGGGGGGATGGGGAGGCGGAGAAAAGAAAGCAGGACTTTGTTGTCTTTCGCAGAACAATAATTCAATGTCATTCACAGAACTGCCAGAGAGTCATGGTGAGGATAACATTTGACTGGGGAAAAAAGCACAAAAGAACACAATTCGCATTGGAAACATAGGCGTGAAAAAGGCGTAGAGATGTGAAGAAAAGGATCAAAATGGGGGCGGGGGGGAACTGAGAAATATGACACAACATTTCACATATTTGTGCGCCATTGTGTTTGCTGAAAATGCAGTAAACAGAACTGAAGGGGAAAAATTGGGGAAAAAAAGCAAAAAAGGAAAAGAAAAGTCACTTTGGAATAGAAAAAAAAATGTTTTACAAAGGCAGACAGAGGCTCGACGTGTGACTGTAATGTCCCATTTTTTTTCTGGCTGTTTCTACGACGATGCCTTGGCTTTGAGCAGAGCTGGAAGTGGTGCACAGCGCACAATGAAAAAATTCAAGACTGAACTTCAGTGAAGGTTTAGTAAGAACATGAAAAAAATCCAAAGGCATCGCATCTTCCTCTGTGACATGTGCCTTGCAGAACGACGGTGAACATTCTCATTTCTTGTTTTGCCACGCAGCAAGCATAAATTACTTTATTGGGACTAGGCAATACGGTAACACAAAGCAATAAATAATTATGACATGGAACAGAAATGATGCATGGTTTTGTAAAGTCATTGTGATGCAAAAATCCACAGCTTAGGTGGGAGGACATTATCTATTTAACATGCCACAAAGCTGGCTGTTATGGAAAACTGTGAGAAAGGAAAACATAAGCTGTCCCATTTTGCCATGATTCACGGAGGAAAGAAAAAAGTGCAGTCAGATCATACGTACATTAATACAGAGTGGGCATCACTATGCCGAGCATAAAACATAACAGTGGTAGTATTATGTAATTGAGAATAATTTTATTGGTCTGAGTTAATGGGGAAAAATGGAAAGACCACATAACACTCAAGTTTGGGGCAGGAGCTTGTAGGATTACAACCCCTTGTGTTTACTTAAGATTATGATAAAATACACAGAAGTTTGGCTTTATGGTGACAAAATGGTGACATTTTTTGTACTTATCCTGCTTAACATCTGTCCTCTTATTTCTGTGTACTTTGTCGTTTTCAGATTTTATAATGATACACCTGCCATTTTTAATTTCAAGAACACAAAAAATAGTGAGGTACTCACTGGCAAACAAAATCTTAAAATTGCTTCAGAACACGTTAGATCATGAAGTAGACACTCGCCTGATTCCATTATTCTGGAAATCTGCCTATTAAGACAAATCACAAAAGCAGTGGTTTATTTTAGCCACAAAAAAAAAAAACCTATACTGCAATCCCAGAAGTCAACCAGTAGAGGGAGCTCTGACCTCCCCAGACAACAAAGAAATGTCTGAGCTCTCATGTGCCTGAAATGTGGAAGTTTAACTTCTTCGCCAGTTTACTGGCGTAAAAGTGATTTATATTTGACCGATTATTACTTCAATGTGACATTTGGACATGATCTGTAAACTTCCATTGCATTTCGTTATAATTTGCGGACGGGTCAAGAGGTTTAAACTCTGCTGCCGGTGCTCGCTGTGCAGACCTTACTGGCTCATTAAAAACGCTTTTAATGTCACACCTGAGCTCGTCACTTTTGTAAGCTTATAAAGACGCAGCGCACGTAGCTTTTGATAGCGGGAGAACGTTATAAATCATTCATCAAGGTCACATTTCAACTGCAAGCTCACTTTAAAATATTTAATCATCTTTAGTTGGTAAATTTGCATTTCACACGAGGCTCCTTTTGATAATGATGGACACTGAAAACAAATGATTTAATTGGCCTCTAATTCATATTCAACACAGCGGTTTAGGTTGCTGCTTCTCAGTAAAAGAGAGGGGTGGGGGGAATCAGTCGTCATTTGCCCCCTTTAATTACTTCGTATCTATAAAACCTCAGTTGGAGATATTTATTTAAACTTCCTACAGTAGCCTCGGTTTAATACGAGGCGAGCATTAAGCAAAGCCCGGCGGAGCCTTTCCCTGTCACTGTATCCGCATGTGGTTGAATGGTGCCTGACCCACAGGAATCTCCTCGGCACAACAGAAAAGCCTCTGAGTGGGAAGGGAAACCAGAGCAGCTCCGAGCGCAGAGACGCGCGGCGCCCTCATCCAACCAGCGCCAGCTCCGAGAATCACTAAACACCACAGAGGGAGTTTAAACCCGTCAAAGTGCCTGAGACCAATCCGACCCTCAACCGGTCCGTCCAGAAGTGGAGACATCATCACTCGGACATCCGATCACTTGATGAAGTTATCTGCGTGTGGAAGAGAGGAGTTCCCCGGCGCACGGGAGCAGAGCAAACCGGCGTGGTGCTGAGAGGATCAGCAGCGAGGATGTCTGCGAAGCATCTGAACTTTGATTCACTCTTAGGGGAGCACTTCCGAACTGTTTTGCTCTTGTGATTATTTTACTTTTTTAAAATTATTATTACTATTTTGCCGGAGAACGAGAACTCTCCCTCCGCGGGCTCTGCTGAAGAAGTTAATTTTGAATGACACAGACTTTCGGCACACTCGGACTGGATTAGGCACCCAGCTTTCCACAGCTGCTACCAGAGATGCCTGCTTGTTTCACAGGAATTTACTTTCTACTGGCTCTGCTGCGGATTTGTTCAGGTACGCGTTGCCTTGTTCTAAACCCTGCGCTCATCTTTTGGGAGTAGAGGTTTCCGGATGTCATAAGGATGTGGGTTGGCAGTGTGGCAGCTGTGACCCTGACCCATGCTGATCGCTCCCTAGTTACTGAGACTGACCCATCTCTTCATGGCCATGCCCCGTACTTTCCGCCCTCATAAATACTTTGAGAAACAACTTTAGAAGGAAAACAAAATGCTGTGCCTATTAATAGAAAACAAATAGATGCAATTGAAAAGCTAGTAGCTTGAGCTTGATCCCCAGATGTATAATTTTATTTCTCTTAAGCAAGGCTGTTTCTACCTTTGTGTATCTTTTACAGTATTTTGGAATATTTCATTAGAATATCAGTTGTAAGTACTCACGATAAACTACCAGCCCCGTTTTTTTTTCTCTTTCACACACAGAGGCAGGAATGTCAGTAACACTGGTAACAGATGCAATCTGCAAGCAATAGATAACATTCTCAATTTTTTTGGTGTGTATTTGACACGGAATGAGACTAACTTCAGATTCCGTATGTTGTTTTTGAGTGACGATCAAAAGTCTGATTCGTTCTTTAACTAGATTCATTCATTTCAAAATACATGACATCAGTATTGAACTTAGCATTTCAGTGGGAAATGTTTCGATTCACCTTCACCTTAAATGATTTATTCATTTGTTGCAACTATACCAAGACCTCAACAAACCTTTCTAATGTGATCAAATAATTGTTTAAGAGAAAGCAGTGGGTGTTTCACAGCGTATATGAGGGATTAGTACAATTAATATGGTTGGCATGGCCACCAGTCAGCCTGGGGTGTATTTGCTGTATGGTTTGTAGGTCTTTACTTTAACTGTAAGCCTGCCAACATTTCCTGACCCAGCACATACTATGACCTCTCAGAAAGATACAACAGAACATCTCTGCTGTGATATGTTTGGCTTCTGGCTGATTTCCAACTCCCTGTTGTAGCAGCTTGAACAAACATGCCTGTGTGGAAATTTCAGTTTCATTTTTAGGAACTTATTATACTTTTGAGCTTTATTTGGCTTTTTCAAACATCTTACTGAAACTCAGTCTTCTTCTCTCATTAACAACTTCCACACCAATGACTGTTGCGTCATCATTCATATGTATGATGCACGGACAGATTGAAAAGTGACTGCGTCCGACATGGTTGGGGTCATCAAACTACATTTGTGTTTGTGACATTGCTTTCAAATACAGTGGACTCCAACTTACTTATGGTTCAGTGTTTGCAGACTTTCTGTGGAACTTGACTCCAGATTGTTCACACAAAACGCTACGTAGTCACAGATATTTTCATAGAGCATGTCTGACACATTCAGAAGAAAACAGCTTTTGAAGCTGAAATACCAGAGCACATTGCTACTTGTATGCTATTGGTTGGGATTTGCTGAGCAACTAATTCAGTTGTGCCATTCATTTTCCTCAGTGCTGATTGGCTGTACCTCCAAGAGCAGCGATAAGAAAGACTTTATAAGTTAGATTCAGGAGTAGTGTTAAGGTTTCTACTGTGCCGTTGGTGTTTGAACAATCAAAATGGGCATTTGTGAGTGTTTTTAGAGGGGATCTTAAGTATTTGTGGATTTAAATTATTTGCAGATGTTGTAGTCCCTAAAACCCACAAATATTGGGAGTACACTCTAGCCTGTATTGTTTATCAACAAAAAGGTACTATATATTAAATTGTCCTGCATCATTTAATAAGATTTCTCTGGCAGCTTCTAAAATAAAATGTTTTATTCCACATACAGTATGTTCAATAAAAAAACAAAACAACACAAAAATTTTCTTTCAGGGCTCTTGACAATCAAAATGCTAAATCCAAATTTGCGTTCTAATTGAGCTAACTGTACACAAACATATTGAACTGTACTGCTCCTTGACCTTTGCATTATCACCCGGTCCATACTGTAAAAGCTGTAAAGTGAGTGACTTCTTCACGAGATACACTTAGTTTACAGTTTAAACTTAATAATTCATCTGTTACATTTGGTTGTATCGTACAAATCTAAAGGGTAGACATCCACTTGCATTAAGATCACCTTTGACTTTTATCTTGTAGCATTTTACTGATGCAACTCAATAAATGGTTTGTGGTTCCTTGTTTTGTCATCAGACTGTAGAAAGAGACGTGAAATAGGAAGTAAGTTGTCATCCTTTGTGTAAAATCTGCATTATTTCTCTGTATTGCCAATAAAGCTATGGACAAAAGCTGAAAAGTGGCAAAATAGATTGCGCTTTGTACATACAGCATATAGGTACATTTTTAAACTGGATCTTCCTTACTGCATTCATTCCAAACTAATAAATAGAGGATTGTTGTGCTAATTGTTCTAGCAAAGCTAATTTATAATCTAATTACATTAGCATTAAGTAGCCAAGGTCCTCTGGGGCTAATTTTGCCTTCTCATTCACATGTTATCAGTGGAGAAGGAGGTACCAGAGGGCCTCAGAGACCGGCAGAGCACAGCCTAATTCCATCAGCGCCGTGTACGCGGCGGCCCCGTGGGGAAACAGTTTAACTGAGACATGTGGCTCGTCTGCTGGCGTCAGATGTGCACAGGTCGGGGTTCACATGTACTCACTCATGTTGTTCTGGGGACGGGCTCTCACGACTGCAAAGGCTGTTGTGGCTCAAACTGAAGAATGCTGCACGGAATTGCTGCACAATGCTGGACCTCCAGTTACAGTGGCTCGATTGGGAGAAGCTGACCTGTTGTATCGAACTCTTAAGCTTAACAAGGCACCCTATGGTCCGGGTGACTGAGACAGCGGCGAGCTGGATACCACTCCTAATGAGGAGACTGCTGACAGGACATCTTTGTGCGCCGCTTTCTTTTATGTTCGGATGAATTTGTCAAAATTCTTCTCGTTCTCCAACACGAAGCATGCAGTTAATAAGCTTCAGGACATCGGCTTGTTTGGAAGGCATCTTAATGAGTGTGGATTTGTATGCTATGTTGGATAGTTTGTGTTATTCCTCTCTCTGGGCATCAAGTGTAGAATCCATTCAGAGGAGGGATGTTGGGTTTTGTTCAGATAGCAACTGCCTTCAGGCTTTAAGGATTTATAGTTTCTCCAGCAATCTCACAAGTTGATTGGACTTTGTTTCAGGTTTATAGACAGCCTTTGTGAAGATATGTGAAAAGGAATTAACTTTGATTACTTTGGCAGGCTCTGAGAACATTGGTGAAAGACAATCAACTTCTAAATTGAACACAGTCATTCATTGGGGGAAAAATTCCTGTTAATTATTTTTAACGAAACCACCGGTGGCATAAATATTTGGTACGCCTGTTTTAATGCCTGCTTTTTCAAAAGGACATCTTTCCCTTAATCATTTCACAGGGTTGGACATAAAAAGCATGTTTGACCATTTCTCTGTACATCATCCAGATCCTCTGCCTCCTTTTACTCAAAGTGAAGGTCAAATTGTATAAGAAATAACCTTTTAGTATGACTTTAAAGATAGTTACCAACCATGCCAAAATATTAATTTGACTCTACATATCTACAGTCTGATTCTGAAGACAAAAATGATGCCTTCACTGTCATTCGAAGGATTAGTAGAATCACTCATTATAAGAAAGCAAACAGTAATGCTAACTGAGCTGGGTTTAATTCAATTGTTTGCTTAAGAAAATGTTGCCCACCACGAACGGCTCAAGCGGAATAACCAGAACTGTATCCCATCCTCTCAAGCCCCTGCAGATGTTGCTGGAATTGCTTGGTTCTGCCTGAGTGTGCATGAATGCATACGTAATGGTGTTAGCGTAAGCTCGTTTTTTAATGAGTGTTTTCGGATCGCCTGCCGAAAGCTGTGATTCATGATTGCTTCCCTTGTTTACTTGCCGAGTTCCTCTGGAGCTGTGAGTGTGGTTGCTAACCTGGGGAGAATTAAGTTACTGGGAGCTCTGACAAGTGCCTGTGGGCCCGGAGTTCACAGGTCATCGCATCTTCCCAGAGACACCAGCACACACATGCGCACCCACGCACACCAGCACACACACACAGAGCCAAAGCGGCATTTACACGCCCCAGTCTTCATTTCGAGAGGGATCGATTGGCATCTGCTTGCTCGACAGAGGTAGCAGGTTCCTTGCCTGAAGGAGACTCCCTAAATCTGCTCTGCTCCCCCTCAAACCCTTTGCACATGCTCTGGCTTAGTTCACATGTCTCAATTTCAGTTAAGCATTTCAAACTTTTCCACAGGCTGTCACTTTACAATCACAAACTTTGTGATATGAAAATGAATGTTTGTGAACAAGTACAAACACAGAAAACAAAAGTACGCATTTCTAACCACGCGGGTGAACTTGTAGATGATTAGAGCTGCAGAATTGAGAGAATAGTTAAACATTTTTCTATTTGCAAATATAAAGATTTATCCTAAATAATGGGTTAAATGATCTAAATGTGAAGATTTCGTCAGGTAGAGCAACACTTCTTGATTTCCTTTGATACAAATAAACAGTTGGATGGAATCAAAGATTCTGTGGTGACATCAGTTTTCAAGTCTTCACACAGATTCTCATTTGAGTTTAGGTCTGGACTTTGACTGGGCCATTCTAACACATTGGCATTCCACATTTGTCATGTGTCCAAATAGCTTGTTGCAAACTCCAAACAGGTTCGTAAAACTGTCTCTCAACAATGGGTTTGTTGTTACAACTCAAGCAGAAAGACCAGATTTGTGACGTTCCCGTTTAATAATTATAACAAATTCTCCCGCCTGAGCAGATTTCTAATTAATGCTATCTACACCTGACCAGTCACCTTAAGATGGACTTTAACCACTAATTTTGTGACCTCTAATGACTTTTGGTTACACTGCATTTCATTCCGCATTTTCTCCGAGTAAAGCACACTGGACACATCTGGAAGCCACACTTGTTTTCACATTTTTATTTGTGTATATGTTCCTTCCATCAATAAAATGCACAAGTTTGTGGTTTTGACATGCTGAGCGCTGCAGAGTTGTAAAATCTTTAGCTGCGCCTCTTTTGTTTCCACACCCACAACACCCAGGCACACACACAGGAAAAGCCCTAAATAGTGAAGCAATGGCTGCACTCGTGGACAGATGGACAGCAAAACGGCCTAAGCTTAGAAATCCTTGTGGGCTTGTGGTTTTCTCTTGCTTGTTTGTACTTCTTTCGCCTTTGTTTCCTGTTCTGAGGTCAGTGTCCAGCTACGTCTGTTTGCTAAGGCACTTGGGGTAATTGCTTGGTTAAATAAATCTGCTCCCCACAGTCTTGAGGTTTTATAAGCTACAGTAGCATTCTGCACTTGAATTATGTGTTTATTATGCAAATGCATCGTGTGCAATCCATTTAGCAGGCTCAAGCGTGATTTCGCTCTTTCTTTTTTTTTTTTTTTCATCTTGAAACAAAACATAGCTGCGCTTTTGCTTCTCGACCTGTGCTAAAATTCTGCAGCTGTTGAAATGTGCTGCTTCTCATCAATAAAGGATTCAAAGTAATCAGGAGAAAGAGTATTTGGGAAGCCGTAAAGGTCACAGTAATGCGACCTCAGAGATGCTTCCTTTGAGTCATCTCTCCTCTCCAGCCAGGCGGCTAATAATCAATTGAATCAATATGCCTCCAGATAGATCTTCAGCAGTCTCTCGGTGTTCATGCTCAGGCGCATCGGGAAAATAGATGTGTTCTCATACATATCAATTAGGGCCGCTTTGACTGTTAAACCTAAGATTAGTTAGAATAACAACAAAGAATGCACGAGTGCAGCGAGAGAACACATCAGCGGCGCACATTATCCCTTCGCCGTTTCCTCGATCCTTCTCATCTTTCTCCTTCAGTTGTCTCCTTGTCATTACTGACAGGGTTCAAAGAGCTTTATGTGAAGACTGCCGCATAAAGAGCCGTTTCCCATCAGAGCATCTCTCACAGAAGAGCCCAAAACATGCATAATTTGCTTGAATTAGCGCATCTATTATTAGGTAGTTTTTGAAATTTTATGCAATGGAATAGAATTAAGAAGATGAATCTGTGGGAAGGCAAGACTTGCAGGGTGGTAATGTTACATTTGGAATATTTTGACACTATTGCCTTTTACTAAAATAACAAATGCTCTTCATCCACTGTTGCTTGAATGACTATAACTGCCAGTTGACCAACTTAGCAATCACCTTACCAAGCAATCGTTGGGGAACAAGGTAAGTCAACTTTCTTGACAGGGTGTACATTTCCCGACATTCGTCTATCAACAGATGACTTACATAAAGTCATAAACGCATAAAATTGTGCTGCTTCTGTATCACCCAAAGATTTTATATAATTTGAATTCTGTTCTTTTTTTCTTTTAAATAAAATTCAGTCTGAGGCTTTAAATTTACACATTTGGCTTGTAGCATTCGAGTAAGCCTTGAGCTAACGGCGCAGGCAGGTGGATCAAAGGCAAATGTGAGAGCCATGCCCTCAGGACTGGCCTTGTGATTACAGGGATGACCATATAATATTACCTTCATTAAGCAAAGTTTGACATTGGAATGTAGACTCTCAAGGCACTTTGAGCCCTTTGACAGTAAGCCTCATTAGCAAGTGGAAGAGCATGTATAAGATGATATGCCCCATGCACAGCTCTGCTTACAGCAATGTCCTCCATAAAGTCTTCATAGATCTTGGCCCAAAAAAAAAAAAAAAAATCTGAAAATATATGAAAGCTTCTGCAATAATTTGTACTTATTTTTGAAATAATTTTCTGTAGTGCTTCTGTTTGCCTCTTTAAGATCAGAATATCAGAACTCATTCTCTCCAAGCCCATCAGAAAGGCTTTTTTTTTTTAAGAAACAGTACGATGTACTGTTCTGAAAACCCATTCAGCTTTTTTTTAATTCAGCGGTGATCTTTTTATCTCATGAAAAGAAAGTGTGAAAGTTTGATTGCACAACAAATATTAACATATTTTACTCATTACACAAAGACTGGCAACAAATTGTGTTTTCTAAAGATGTTAGGACACCACAGCCCCTAATAGCTAGTCTTACCCCTTAACTCACCTCTTTGTTGGAATTACTTCAGTGAGAACCTTCTTGTAGCTCTCTACCAAGCTCTGACAGCAGCCTGGGGAAACGTCACCTGACATTCTGCTAGACGTTGGAGGGTTTCACATCAGCCCACAGCATCTCAGTGAAATCAAGAGTCAGGCTTTCACTCAGCCCAGGATTTTCCATTTCTAAATCCTCAGGCAGGAATTGATGGATTGACAAGGTTGGGTTGCTGTAATTTTGCAGGACCCAGGTCTGCTTCATATTTATTCTTTTCATCAATAGCGTCACATTTTCCTTAATTTCCTTAATGTTGGAGTCTATGATTGTGAACTGGTTTCAGCAAAGCATCCTCACACCGTGACACTTCCAACTCTATGCTTGGCAATAAAACTGATAGAAGATTCCTTTCTCATAACTACATGGTTTATGCCAAACCTGTCCTCTGCTAAAATTCAGACTTCAGAATTTTAGAGAGCAAAGTTTTCTTTCTTGCACACGTCCGATGAAAATTAAACATGTGCAGTCTCTTTCTGATTCTCGAGGCATGTATTTGCAGACTTTTCTCAACTGTAGCAAGAGCCTGCTGTAGGTACCTAGTTGTAATTTTTGAGTTTCTGGAGACTTCCAAAGGTTAAGTTTGACCAGATGTGGTTACATTGGCAGGTGGAGACTGTTTTCCTTAAGGTGGAATAGCCGGTCACAAATTATTTTAAAAGCAAGTTCATAAAAATCAGTAATTGTACTTCAGGGCATAAAAATAAACAATTTCCTGGAGGCCACTCATCAGACGTATATTTAATTTATTAAATAAAACAAAAAATATTTAAACAAATCTGATAGCACAAGTGAATATTAGTTCATTCATTTCTTTTATAGCCATGAGGAAGGTATTTACATTTGGAAGGTCTTTATTCTCTTTTATGGATCACACATGCAAAACCACTTTCAGTGGAAAAAATGAAAATTGATTTTAATAGCTATTCAAATAAGATATCTTTGCTGCTTTGCCCTCACCTTCACAAGGTTAACATGGATGCAGTAACATGAACATGCATACCACAGACAATGCCAGGATCGTTTATGTCACAAGTCAAAAGCAGCTTCTGATTTCTGCAGAGACACTTACAGAGGTGGATGGCTGTGTCTCAAATCATCCAGATGTTTACTAATATGCAATAATTTATTTTGATGAATATGTTATAGATACAAAGTCTTATTAAAAAAAAATAGAAAAACCAATAGAATTCAAAATAATTTCATTCACTGTAGTTGGACCTGTGCGGTCATCATTTAACCCGATTATTCAATTCGGTTGCCCTCAAAACAGCTTAGTAGAGTGTTCATGGAAACGACATTGAACCCTCACCCCAACACAATTCCTTACAAATTATTTATCCATTTACCTTTACTAAATCATCTTATTTTACAGTCACAAATTTCATTGCAGTTTTTTTCCCTCATGCTTTATCCGATAGACAAGTACAAAGTTATAAGAACTGTTGTGTAAAATAGTACAGGGTTTTCAAAAGTCTATTATCCATTTGTATTCCGCTCGTAGCCACCCCGACCCCAAGTCAATACTTTAAACTTCACAATTTACTTACTGATTTTATTTACTTTACTACTTGGCTGGTGCAAATGGAAAATTGATGTCTGTAGGGAGGTTCAATTACTGGGAAAGTTCAAGTAATTTCAGAAGGTCCAGAAGTGGTAAGACCCTCTTCAGGGGTGTGTGGAGCCTTTATTCAGGAGTTTCCCATGCTAACATATGACATAAATTGCCTGTCCAAGTTCAAGTCCTAATTAAGGCAGTCAGATTTCCCTTTTCCCTCTGTAATTTCCCAAATATAGCCTGCCAACACGTACATGCCTTAAAGACTCTAGTGGTTACAGTCTGCTTGCACAGATTTATCAGAGATTGGATGCATCAGTGTTTCATGAATAAATTCTATGTTGCATCTAAAAATATGGTTGAATTTAATATTATTTACCGCTGCACTCACACGATTGATTATATCTGTTGTAGTGAGCAAAGCTTTTGACTATAGGGTAAACTTTATTTTTGCCTTTTTATCACATTTAAAGGTTTCAGATCTTTTGAATGAATGGACTGTTTTGAATGCTAAGCCAAGATAACCTGACTAAACACAAGTTACGTTTCCAAATGATTCGATTTATCAACAGAAAAAAGCTGCCAAAACCAGAAAATAATGTTCTTCTTAAATTGTATTTGTATTTATTTATTTCTAACAGGTTTTAAAGAAACAAGTGAACAAGCAATAAGTAGGGAAAATATGTGCATACATAACCGAGAACATGAAATAATCATAAAATAACAGTGATAAGACACATTTTTGAGATACGTTTTTTCTAGCCACAACCAAGCCTGATTACATCTGGGCTGAAGAGACAAAAGTGGAACTTTTTGGAAAGCGTCCCCTACATCTGTCATAAAACGTACACTGCATTTTAAGATTGGCATTCAAACAAAGAGGTGGTAGTGTGATGGTCTGGGACTGCTTTTCAGCAAAAGTCCTGAAGACCACTTCTCAATTTGAGCAGGTTTATACTGTATTAGGATGCTGTGGCATACGCTGAAATGGACAATTTATGCTAAAAGAAACTTCCAATGTGGCTGAATTAAAACAATTTTGCAGAGGACAGCAGAGAGCAGTTATTACAACCAGTTAAGTCTTAATTACTTACAATTTACAGCTGCAGTAAGTTTTTCACATACAGCCAGATGAATTCGAATAGTTTTTCAGCCTTGAGAAATGAAATTGACACTGAAAAAAAGGGAATTCGGTAAAAAAAAAAGAGATCAAATTTGAAAATAGGGCTTATACTTGTTCAATGCTCTGTATAGTATTAAATTCAATTATTTAGCTGTGTTATATAAAATGGCTGAGAATAATCCAATATATTGCAATAAAATATTATACCAATTCATTATAAATTGAGTTATACGTAAGATAAACATTAACTATAAAAACATGCTGAACAAAGATGTTGAGCTCTTTCTGGTTTTGTATTTCATTTTCACATTTTCTCCACAGTCATTCTTAGTGTTCTCATTTTATTCCTCCTGATAGCCTAAGAGGCAAGCATGCATTTTCTTTTTTCTTATACGAATCACAGGGTGTACCCACCCAGCAGAATGAACTGCAGGCTCTTTGGATGGCTTATTATTGAAATTTGACAACAGTTGAGACTTTTACATCTGATCCTCAACCATGAAAAATAGTATAGATGAATATATTTATGTAAAAGCTTGTGCACTGACATTGGGGTGCATGTAGCGGCAGCTTACCGTCTCTTGTTTGTGAGGCTCACAGCATATTTGAAATATCAGAACAGGTCATTAGATTTATTTTTGTGGAACCAAATTCTAAGCTACTGATTATCTACAGGTCTGCTTATTTACAGCGATGGGCTAATTTGCATGTCTCCTGGCAGACTGCTTCAGTCATTATTGAAATGAGCTGGTTGTGCTTGTGCTTCCAGAACCGAGCAGCTTCAGGTCATCACCCACAGCAGCGGACACTCCCACAGGTGTTATTTAGGATTTGCAAACAGATGCTAATTTGCAGAGCTTGATAAATCTGCCTCTGCCTATCAACAGGCTTCTCTTTTTTTATTCATCATTTTTATCTGCAAGTTTGGTGCTCAAGTTGAAGTCTCTCTCTCTCTCCTCTTAGTAGGTCTCATTTATTAAAATATACGACATCTGAGTGCAGAGATGATCCTAGGGCAATTTCCAAGTTAAATTTATGAAACAGTGCAAACGCCAGTCAACAATCCTCGTTTACATACTATGTGACATACCATGGTAAAAAAAAGACACATTTCTCCATAGTTTTTTTTAGCCTTCCAGAGTGATCATTAATATTTATGTTATGAGCAGAGGTGACATCACGCCACATGTGAAAAAGCAGTTACGGTAAACCAGCTTTACTACCAAAACAAATTGATTATAAAGTTTGAAACTGCCTTTTAACATAGTAAATTATCATTGGCATGGTCAGCAGAGCTAGCTTTACAAAAACAGCAATCTCCATATTTATTCCTGAGGGAATGTAGGCCCTTACCATAACTTAACGACTTTCAAAAGGTCTGTAGTATTCACAAATCCAATATGTGATACGGGAGACAGGTTAAAAACGTAATTAAAGCAAATTAAAATTAACAGCTTTCTTGTTCTGTTAGACTTCCTGTTGTTGTCTAAAAAGTTTTACTCTGTTGGACTCTCAGATAATGCAGTTTCCTGTTTTAGTAGTACCATGCTTCTCATGCTAATCACAGGTAACATATCCTTCCTTTATCTTTTTACACTTCAACACTGCCACCGTGTATCTCCAAAAGTATAACTTTCTTTGCTTCTAAATGTAAATTTACACTGTTTAGTCAAATTCTAATGCTATCTTGATACCTTTTCAATAGATATTTAGCAACAGAAGTATAAAGAGATGTAATGGGTGAGCTATACTGTTGATTGACAACTAACATGTGAAAAAGAAACACATTTTATGAAATACTTCTATTTAAAGGTGAACTAAATATGATCATAGTAAAATGAAAGAACATCTATTAGGTTATGCATTCTTTCTACTTAGGTCTTTGCCGTTTGTGACTGGCTTTTTAATGACTAAATATATATAGCAGAAATCAATAAATGCAAAAGTAACTTTGCAATAATTCTTGAATAACAAACCGCATCTTGGCAAATTCAGTATCTGTTCTTCTTCTGTGAAGTTTCAGCGCCAAGCTCTGCCTGAGCGATAATCAATGTCGTGTACGACCACTTTTCTTTTCACTGAAGGTTTAATGGAGTGAAAATAAACCCCTTGGATTGTGTGCTGGCCTTTCCAGGGCACTTGTGCTCTCAGGTTCTTCTCATCACAAATAGAGGAGGTAAGCTTCAGACTATCATCCACCTCAGGTCATTTGCTCGCCGCACTGAAGTGATATAACGCACAGCATACGGCAGATGGGGATTATTCTTCTCAAGAGTATTTCACTGTTAAAATAAAATGGGATTAGCCATAAAAGGCATGAGCATATTTTGTAATATGCTGAGCACGCTGCCTTTTAGTCCACTGTATTGAACTAAAAACATTGTTAAGAGCCGCAATGAAATATTCTTAAATTCATACAAACTGGAGTGATAATAGCTGAAGGGTCCAATATGTTTGGTCCTCACTTTCTGTCACAGACAGCTTGATGGATTTGCTCTCTGGTTAAAGTGTCCCGATGACCTACTTGGCTCAGATGTTTATCATGCACCAGCAATGTTCCGGTTCGAGAGCACCCCGGGGACTTCTCGCTTGTTACCTTTCCAGTGAGCATTTAACAGATGGCCAACAATTTTTTTTTTTCTCATGGCATTGTAAAAAGAAAAAAAAAAATCTGTTAGAACAAATGTGGTATTTCATTCAAAGACTAAGTCAATTATTCAGCCAGCAGTTACACTATGAATTCTACTCGCTAATAGTAAGTAACTTCTGGCTATCAAATCTGGCATTCAATAATACGGTATTACTTCTGAATGCAACAGAGCAATAATCAATAGTCACTTCTACGTCTGGTGAAATCAGTTGCCGAGCCTGTGGCTAAGCTTATAAGCATATTTCTTCAAGTTTACATTTCCCCTTAGCCTCATATCTTGCCCTAAACATCTGGGTGCTGCAGTTGGGAGGTGTTATCATGCACATGACCTTGGCTCGCCTCCCCAGAGGCTGCCTCATTTTGCTGCATTGTGCTGCTGGAAGGGCAGCAGGCAGAAAGGACTGTCTTACAGTATGGTCTCTAGTGTAACTAGAGTTATTCATAACGTGGGATTGGAAACACATGTTCAAACTCAGCTTAATGACAAAAATACAAGCGAAAGCGTGATTTCAGACACCTCGCTCTGGCCCTGAAACACTCGCATTCCTTCCCCCACATTCTTGACTGAATGACAGTGTTCTATGTTTCCACCTAATTGCAGTTTATTACAGCCTGAGAAAGAATGTGTGGTATTTATTGGTTCATTGTATTTCATGTTACAAATGAGTAAGTGTGTATATTTAGAGTATGTGTCTGCAGGAAATGAGAAAGAGAAATTGTTGACATTTAGTTAAATTGGCTTATTTGTTTTGCAATGTTATGAGATGTTTAAGAAGATGGATGTTACCTTCAAGTGTAATGAACAAAATCAGGCAGCGAGGTTCTGGTACTGGAAATAACTTGGAACCTTTAAAAGTCATGTGTAAAAGTTTAAAAAGGGGGTTACGTCCTCAAAGGAGCATTTTTTTATTTTTATTTTTTCTGGCTGTAGCTTCTGATTTGAAGATTCATGACATTGATAAAGGCTATGTTTTGCTAAAGCTGTGAGCCTAATACAACCAGATAAAATGCATTTTTGTACATATTTGTTTATGATCTCTAAATACCAAAATCCTGAGCGCTGTGTGGCTCAGTAGGTAGAGCTGGAGCACCAAATGCAAAGACTGTTGTTCTGGATTTGATTCCAGGTCTGTGACTATTTGCTGCATCTCTTCCTCTTCTCTCTTCACCCTTGTTCCTGTCAAATTGCTGCTCAATCAGGACCACAAGTGCCAAAAAAAAAAAGCTCAAAGTGCTCAATTCCAAAAACAATGAAACAGTAAATACTTTTTAAATGACTAGTGTTGCAACAAGTTATTTTCTCAGTAAAAGAAAAAAAAGAAAAATAGTAAAACTGACAGACAAGATATTGACGGTTGTGAGTCCTTTGAGAAATACGACAGTCTGTTAGCAATTAATGACACCGAAGATGGCATCTGGTTTTAAGCTTTCTCTCTGCTCTAAACTAAAAAGCAATTTACATTTATTCGGAATTACGTAATTTGTAGTTCCAATCCTAATTTCTGATCCAACCAGAACTGAGTAGTTCTACACAAAACCGATTGTGCTATGCTCAGTATCAAATTCGCGAAACATCTGTTTTATAATGTGAAGGTTGTTTTGATATTAGAACTGTAGATGAAGACAAGCATGAAAATCAGAAGTAGACGAGTAGTCAAATCTAAAATGGAATATTCTGCGCCTCTCTTCAACGTTTTGGGAAACAGTTTCTTAGGTTTCCCAAAATGTTGTGACTTGTCGTTTCCACAAACCAAGTGTTGTGTATAGTTTAGTGAGCTGTGTGTGTTTTCACACCCCTACGTATATGTGATCAAATTGGCTTATGTTTAAATCTAAGGTGTGACATGTTAGAGCTTTCTAATTTTTTCATTCAGTTTCTTAGAAAGAAGACACAACTTGCATCAACTGTTTAGTACCTGAGATTGAATCACAGGAAAAGTGATTTAAGCGTAGAGGCACTCAAATAAATAACATTTTTGTAACATCACTGTACGGATACCAAATTATAATATTGCCTTTAGATTGCTTTTCTTACAACCTGTTTTGTTTCTAATCAATTTTGAGGAGAGGACGGAGTAACTTCAGTGGAATACTTGATCTAAATGTGCCCCTGTATTGCATGGAAATTGGTGTCATTGCTACAAATGATAATATCCATTCAGATTGACTTTTTAAAAAAATTATATCGCACATCACGGGGGCTGTACAAGTTTCTTTTTACTTTAAAAGAAAATCTTTCATATTTTGTCAGGATTTTAGCTTAGTCATCATCATCATCATCATCATCATCATCATCATCACCAGGCTGCAAACTTTCCAACCGAAGATCCACTCTAAACAATTTTGCTTGCATAACTTAGAGTTCTCTGGCAAAGACACCTTCAAAAAGTTTTTGTCAGACTACTAACAAACATGCTAATGCCAGACCATACCTGCCCATTTGCAAAGGGAGCGAGATGAGTGTAGATTAAAATATACATATATATTTTAGCCATTCGTCTGAACACACGATGTCACAAAGTGCCAGATATGAGGAAGTGTGGTGAAGCCCAGAGATCAAGTAACTCAACCTTACGTAACTACTAACAAAATCTGAAAACTGCCCACTTTGGGTCTGAGGGATTTATTGTTGGTAGTCATAATGATAACGATAAATGGAAATTCTGTCAGCATACAGACAGCATATTATTCAGACAGGATATTCTTATAAACACCCATTTAAAGGCTTTTTTTCTCCTCCCCTCCAGGGGGTCTTTTTGGGCTCTAGTGTCCCTAATATGAAAGTAGGCCCACAGGAAAGGGAGAAGGAGCGGGGGGAAGACATGTGGTAAATATCGCCGGGTCCGGGAATCGAACCCGCAACGGCCACATCGAGGACTCAAGGCCTCCAAACGTGGGTTGCGCAATCCCCTACGCCACCACAGCGCGCCCATTAAAGTCTTTTTTATGTTTTTATTTTCTGAGTTGGAATTTTTCTAAAGCAGATGACCAAAATCATAAAACAGTAAGTGGTGTGAAAATGTTTTTGTTCCAGTGACTATCTCTCTCTTCCAACAACACTTTTTGATGTTGTTGGGCTCAATTGGTTTTACATTTCACTGGTGTCTCTGAAATGCTCTTTCAGCTCAAATCTCTCGTGTCATTTTTCTTCTCTCGTTATCCTCCGTTATCCTTCCTTTATTGTTCTGGTGTGGCGCAACTTGACTTCCAAAACCACAGCCGTAACCACCGAAGCTTCTGGAAATCTCTGCTTGCTATTAAAAGTTTGCACTTTGATCAATGATGTAACCCTTGGTGTCTCAAAGAAGAGCGACTAAATGACCTTTGCAGCTTGAAAAAAGTGGGTTGCTTTAACAAGACGTTCTATTTATTGCTCTTCGCTAAGTCGCACAGAAAATCTCCATTCCTTCATTAGCTGATTCTGGCCTCTGCTCGGCAAAAAAAAAAAAAAAAGGCGCTTACACTAAGGCATAAGATCTCTAGAAGCATGGCAGGTTGAAATTTAACCACCGCTGCGCCTCTCGTCTCAACAAAGCAGTCTGATTGTGTCAGTCAGCTTTTAGCAGCGTCAAAGGGTGACAGTATGTCTGGAGCATTCTAGCTTCATAAATGTCACCAACTGCTTTTCAATGACTGTCTTGTTTGGATAAACCACAAAGAGACAATTATGCACATTCTTTTAGGATTGCATCTATGAATCTGAGTAGATTTCTGAAACCCGGCTCTTCGTCGGTGCGTTCACATCAATACAATGTGAATGATCAATATGTGTGTCTTCCACAAAGGAAGTTAATGAGATAGTGAAGGGACATTCTGTTTCTGAATATGTCTATAGTTTGACACATTGGTTGTCTTCAGTGCGTTCTAAATATTGTTATGTTTTGAACTGCACCTGGGTGGGCTCATGTACGACCACCAGGACTGAGGAAAATTGCATTTGCTGTGTGAAATTATAGTGAGTAGGGTGATCATTTGTTTTTTCAAAAGCTGCCTTTTTCCTCTTCCTTTAATGTATGCCCTTATACTTTCTTCTCTGCGTTCCACTTTTACAGTTTGAATACCTAGACTCAAAGGAATGTGTGTCTGTAATTTATTTTTACTCCTGTCTCATGCAGTTTTATTGTATTTGTTGATCATATCAAAATAGATGTGAGCTTGTATGGCAGAGACGAATGTAAGGTTTACACACCTCCCAGAATACTTGTGTCTAAAAATAGAATGATTTTGAGAAATCAGCTCCTGATCACAGCTGGCTGTTGTCTAGCTTAGTTCTGACTGTTGACCAACTGAGACAACTGAAAACCAAAAAGTTCAATCGTTTTATGATCAGTGAATGCACCATAACCGTTACCAGATCATTCTGACAAAGGCACGTCTCTGTGTGGATACTGTTACTGAGTGAAGCAGATTCAAAGTTAATATTGTATTTTGTACAGCATGATGCATGTTATGTTCATAAATTGTGGGAGGAAGAGAGCAAGACTATAAATGGATAATAAGAAGGTTGATTGCGGTACAATAAAGATGGCTGGTTTTATCCTTAAGATCTTGTAACCGCTGTTGGTAGCAGAACATGGATTTGAAAATGTTTTTTTAGCCAAAAAGGAAGAATCTGTTTAATATACATACAGAGACTACTTTTTGTTGCTCTCTTCACACAGTGGCATTCATCTTAGTAATTATTAATTGTGGACTACTCATATGAGGAAGGCAGAAAAAAAATATTTTTATGCTTTTCTTGTATATATATATCATATATACAGTACATATATCACTTAGAATGCAGTAATGATGAATCATGGTATTTGTGTTGGAGCTTCCAGTTTTATTATGAAAAACTGAAATTAAGCTCATTCTCCAATTTGCCACATAAAGATAGTTTTCTTCATACTTGGTTTTATGAAGACAAAAGATTTCGCTAAGCTCCTTTCTCACTGTCTTTCTCTAACCCACCCCATCAGTTCCACAAAACAACAGAACTGCATCAAACTGAAAAAAAGAGACTTGTTCTGTTGTTGCAAATGTGCAACAAATTGCCTTTGGTTTGGAAGCATGTACCTCATTGTGTACCTGTGTGCATGTTTTTGCATACTGATTTCATGCTGGCTGCTGGCCCTTTGCAGATAAAGCCTGGTCTTTTGGGGGCCCACTTGTGGCAGACTGATATTGCCTTTCAGTAATGCCAAGGAGCTTAGGGACTTGTGCGGACCCCCAGGCATCAGTCCAACACAATTAAGGACAAGAAAAGCAGCATGTGTGCTGTAAACAGGGACCAAAGGCCACAGTCTCTGTCTTGTTTGTATTGTTCTGATACCTCTTTACTTGTCTAGACACTGTGGAGAATTGTTCTGATATTAAATATTTACACTTCTTCCCTGCAGCTCTGTGGGCAATATTGACTGTCCTTTCTTTACTTTGGTGTCCAGAAAGGAGTTTTAATTTTCTTTAGGTATTTTAAAGTTATCGTGTACACCTATGTGATAGGATTCCACATTTTCTCCTTTGTCACTAACAGTGTGCAGAGTTTTTTTTTTTTTTTTTGAGGGGCTTATCAAGTCTGCCTGGCGAATATTTACTTTACGAATTACTATGAGTACCTAGAATTTTGGAGGTCTCTGTATAGAAAACAGCAAGTTTGCAACTTTTCCCAAAATGATGTTACGTACGTTACATCTACTGTACCCATTTTAAAATAAATATCTTACTCGTGATTGTATTCAGAGTGTCAGAACAATGTAGTGGACCGCGATATTCGTGGGAGCTATAGATGGCATCCATGAATACTTGAGAGCCCCTCCAAAAACACAAAATTGGTTTTTTTAATAGTTCAAACCAAACATATATCTCAGTGTGCCTTAAAATGCTCAGTTTTAAGCACTACAGCAGAAGTTAAAGTCTACAGTTTTTATCTCTTCTTTTGAGGGGTACAGCCACTCAGTGCTAAGGAAAATGAATGGACCTTACCAAGCTCCGCCCACAACCAACCCACATGGCCGCAAGTCTCACAAACAAAGCCTGGCAGCCGTTGTTTCTATGTAAACATGACTCCACTAGTGCATCATTTCTACCGGATTTTCACAATATATCAGCTACTACAATGGACAGAGGAACTAACAAGTTCATGTCATCATCTGGGAGGAGGTTACTGGTTTCTCAGTCACAAGCTGGTTGCAAACCTGAGGCCAGCAGGTGTCAGTCAGTTATGGTAGATCTGACATTTGGTTTGATGACGTCAATAAGAGAAGCTACAGACTGATAGGAGGAACCAAAGCGCTCTGTAAAGGTAAAGGCAAATCTTCTGAAGTTGGGATATAATTAATTTAATTTCACACAATAATCGCGGTAGAAGCCATTTGTTTGTTAAAATTTTATGAAGTATATTTGTTCCATTTGATATTTGTTGTGAATGATGTAAACTCACAAACGAACGAGGTAATTAGTCCAACGTTTAGAAACTACAGCGGCTGTAATGCGCCACAGCAAAGGGAAACTGTAATAGAGTGGTTTGTTGCCCCTAGTGGTAGGAATACAGATATACCTGTTCTAGGTATAGTTCTTAGTAGGCCAGCTGATTAGGTGGGGTTAGCCAGAAAACCTGTACTGTAGTAGCTGTTCTGTTCCTGCGTTCCACCATTAAAAAGACTTAGTCTCCACATTCCCTCTGCTTGTTCTTTCCAACCCCAGAATATCACAGAAACAAAGGTAAAAAAACCCGAACAGGTGATCAACTCAAAACCACTCCTACCTTTTTACTCTCTCTCTCTCTCTTTGTAGTTTAAGCACACCTGTTACCATGGCAACCGCCTGCTCCCCGCAAGACGAGCAAAGATTACGTTAAAAACATAACATTCAGTCCGTTACGATATCAAGTTTCCAGGCTTGATATTTATTTCTCGATTATTAATCAGCGCTTCCCTGAACACAGCGATGATTGATTGACTAGCTGTACTTGGTGCTAACGTGGCTAACACGAGTAACAGTTTAGTCCAAAACCTTTTCTGCTAAAATAAAATCTTTAGTGTATGTCAGATACAGACACATTGGATATTGATCTGTTTAGCTAACGTAAGACTGTGTAGCAGACAGGCTCCAAGGTGTAGAAGTTGTATCAGTTCTGCCATTATGCTGTACTTAGCTAACAGGAAGCTAAGTGTGTTTGTGAGACGGCCACGCACGTCACCAGGTAGAATGGGCATCAGCCAATGAAAAACAGCCCCTCTGGTAAGGTCCATTGGCTGCTTCACAAATGCCAGCAAAAAGCATATGGCTCTAAGTAGCTTTGCGCTTAGATATTTCAGCTACCTTAGCTGCATTATATTTTGAATGTTTTAGCAAAAATCTGCAAGTGTGTGAATTTTGAGCGAATAATTTGGAGTTACATTCCTCATAAAAATCAGCGAACAGCTACAGTACCTCCACATACACTGACATATGAATAGCCGGAATAGTCCACTGTAAATATTTTTTGGATGCCTTTGCTTAAAAAGCGTTTGTTAAACTTTGATTTTCATAAGAATGCACATTTTGATTTAAGCCAACCACTTATTGCATTGTAAAGGAAAGAACGCCAAAAATTATTACTTATTTCAGATTCACGTAGAATCTTTCCTCAGCGGTCACACTGAGGAAAGCCACCTTAAACCACCTTAATATTTAGGCGAGTTTACAAATAACGAACATTTGACTTGCCATACCAGAAATATTATATTTACATATAAATATTTTGGTTGCAAAACCTGAAAATTTCTAACAGTGAGCCAATGCATGTATCTTCTGCTCTTATTTTTTACTTGCGCTATGACATAGAAGGCTGCAACATAAGATCCTGTTTTCTTTTATCAGCTTCTGGAAAGCAGTAAATACACGTGTGAAAACACACAAGTGATTAACTACACCACAAACCCTTCTCTCAGTTTGTAAGGTGTTATCAGTGTGGCTAAATGCCTGCGTGTGGGTATTACTGGGTGCAAAGGGAATGTAGGATTTCACCACTAGAGAATGGGAGGGATTATCTGCTTTCCAAGGCCACTGACACGTTACAGTCAGGCCCGGCTAAAAGCTGTGGAAGCTTCTGTTGTCAGCCCCATGGAAAGAACCAACATGTGTCCCAACAGTATTACATCAGATAAACAGCAAAAACACTGCTGACATGGAATTACAATGCAGTAAGATGTGGAAACATGACATCTACAATAATGTTTTCCTAAGTATCTTGAATAAAACCTTTCTGTATTCAGAACTCGGTGTTTACTAAAAGTGCAATGATTAGACTTTCCCTGACCAATTCTTATTTCCAATATGCTTTAATAAGGGTTCTTTGTTCAATCAGATTTTCTCAAAAATTAAAAAAGTGCAAAAATATAATGTATTCTTAGTGTTGCTGCACCTAATTAAAAGACAAATTCAAATTTTTTTGGAATTTGACCTTATGAATGGCCAGGACTCAGGACTGGCCATTGGATGTATACTAACTTGCTAGTTTAATAAATACACCTATCCCATTGATTATTAACACAATTAGAAAATCTATGACTCACATGACAGCAACTCAATGCATTTAGGCATTTCAACATTCTGAAGATGACTTTCTGAAGCTCAAACTGACCATCGGAATGGGGAAAAAATGGGAAATTTAAGGGATTTTGGCTGTTGATGCCTGACAGCCTGGTCTGACTGTTTGTTTTCATCTGCTGGGATCTTCTCACACAACTATCTTTTTTGTTAACTTTCTTTACAGACAATTAAGAGTGGTTTATTACCATGTATTGTTGTTTGTCCGTAATACGTTGATTCTCAAAGCAGATGAGCAACCGCACAAGAAGAAAACACCAGGTCAGACACAAGTCATCTAAAAACAAATGAAATGAAGCTGCACTTCACCTAAATCAGGTTGAATACGTTATGTGGTCTAATAAGTCCTCATTTCAAATATGACATTCAGATAGGTGAGAATTTGATATAAACAGCATGAAAGCATGGCTTCAAACTGTTAGTAGTTTGGGTTGCTGTTGGTGGTGTTATGGTAGCGGGGATATTTGTTGTCACAGTTTGGGCCCCTTAGAACCAATGTAACCTTATTTCATCGCCCCATCCTGAGTATTGTTGGTGACCATACCCATCCCTTTATGAACCCAGTGCACCATCAACTATTTAGCTATTTCCAGCAGAAAAACAAGCCACATTACAAAGCACAAATCGCTTCTCTGTTCTCAAACATAATGTGGGTGTTGGTATACTCTAGCTCCCTCCTTAGTCACTTGATCTTAATCGAACAGAGGCCACTTGGGATGTTGTGGAATGAGAGATTTGCATTATGGAAGTGCAGCCGACAAATCTGCTGGAACTAAGTGATTCCACCATCTGATAGACTCCATGTCACAAAAAATGAAAGCAATTTCAAAAGCAAGAGGTGGTCAAATAATGGTATGAGCTAGTTGTACTTAACAAAGTGACCAGTGAGTGTGTTCACAAATGAAAAATTAGTTTCTGTCATTCGTTTTTAGCACTCTGTTGCACTTTTAGCCTTGTTTGGATTACAGTGAATGAAGGAAATTCCCGGCTTTAGGTAATGTTACAGAAAAATGAGAGGAAGAGATGGGTTGTGGGTGTTTACACGATAGGAAGTGGCACAGTGTGAGAGGTTAACTGTGCTGGGGTGGGCTGGAAAGAGATGAATGCAATGTTAGATGTGCAGAGGCATCAGAGTTGTGTACCTGGAAGTCATTAGGGGGGTTTGTTTGTCCTCAGCCTCAGTGGGAATCCGCCTTGCACAGCTTCGTGGAGGGAGCGGATTGATTGACATCTCAGCAGTGAATCAGGGATTAAAGGGGATTTTGTGGTTGTTAGTGTTTGTGTGGTTGGAAGTATCGATTCATATTTCTATGTCTTATTTACAGGCTGTGGTGGAGTTGGGTTCAAATGCCGAAGGGGCATCGTGAGTGATAGAAGTGCATGAAAAATTTAGAGTTTAAGTTTACATAGGCGTGCAAAAATGAAAAGTTGGCTTTTCTTGGGAAAAGCTGAAGCAAAGGAAAACATCATTCCGTCAGAACAGTCATGCGTGATGCTTTTATTTAAATTCAGCCTTGGAGCTTTTCCAAAGCGGTATAAAGTTATATCATTATTGTTTTTCAAGGACATCTGTCTCATATTTTGAGACATATTGCTTCCTGAGAGATTCCACATATCATTACGTTTGCTGCTGAATTTTCTTTTACTGTAATTTACATTATCTGATGAGATTGTAGCTGCTAAAACAAAAGATTTAGATTCTATTGCATGTTTATGTGGTAATTCTATTATCGAAGATGAATAATAGATCATTCATATTTCTTGTATTAATTGCCTTCTTCTCTTAGTCACCTTTACCAGGGGGATTATTTGGTATATTTCTTCATGGCTCTTAGTTGTAACATGTTCTTTGTTCTACTTTAACCTACAGAATTAATACATAGTTAATTTCCCCATTTCCCTTTCTAGGGTCTCGTCTCCGACAGGAAGACTTCCCACCCCGGATTGTAGAGCACCCCTCTGATTTGATTGTGTCCAAAGGGGAACCAGCCACGCTCAACTGTAAGGCAGAGGGCCGTCCAACCCCGACAGTGGAATGGTATAAAGATGGCGAGCGCGTTGAGACGGACCGAGACAACCCGCGCTCCCACCGCATGCTGCTGCCCAGCGGATCCCTCTTCTTCCTGCGCATCGTTCACGGACGTCGGAGCAAGCCAGACGACGGCAGCTACGTCTGTGTGGCCCGAAATTATCTGGGCCAGGCGATCAGTCACAACGCATCCCTGGAAGTAGCTAGTAAGTGCCGCTGTTTTTTTTTTCTCTGATTGTGTTGACTTTAACCAGTTTTGTTTGAACACATTGACTGAAAATAGTCCTATAGAATAAATCTACACACACACACAAAAACCCAAAAAACATTTAACATACAGCAGCATAGCGAGAATGTGCGAAAAATATCCTTTTCACATTTTTACAGTAAATAACATTTAAATCAATGTTGTTTATTGCGATTTATGATACACTGACACAAAGTAGTTCATAAACAAGAGTGACAATGTATACGACCAGTATATCGGGGCCACTATTATTATTAACGTAATAGTCAGGGGTTTGATCCCTAACCTCGAGGTTATTGCTGCATGTCCAGCTTTTTCTCTCAAAATTATGTAAAATGTTGATATCTGGTGGTGTGAATATGGGTGTTACGCTTTTATTTAAAAACCTTGAAAGATCTCTTTGTTTCTTAGGGAGCTAAAGAAATAGCTGAATATATATTTGTTTCTTACTGTCTTGTCTATGAAAGAGATATAAACCCTTGTTTTGATGAATTTATAGAGGGATAAAAAGCCTAACAGTGTTGATAAATCTGTATGCATTGGTCAATTTTATTTTATTTATTTTATTTTAATAACATTAAAATTCACTTGATACTTGGCCAGAGATATCCAGACTCACACTGGATAGCTTTGACTAATGGCCACTGGTGCTTCAAAATCTAAAAAAAAAAAAAAGGAAAACAAATTATGTTTATTTGTGTTTATCCCCTTTACTCTGATAGCCCCCGAATAAAAACAAACAAACAAAGAAAAAAAAAACATACAACAAGGGGATCCGTATAGTCCTCTCATGCTGTAATTTATCAGTGGTAATGAATGACCTCCTCATTCTGTTTTTACATTGTGTTTTGGAAACTGGCTCTGCTACTGCCATCTCAATAGTGGCAAGAAACCTTCCATTGTTAAAAGAACGTCCTGAAGTTTGCCACAGAGCATACATGTAAAAGAAGGTTCTCTGTTATTATGACAACAATATTAAACTTTTTGCCGAGATGCGAAACGCTGTGAGGACTCTTGTCTTCTGAAGGGATACGGACCTGGTCAAATTGCATGGGAAAACTAAAATGCAGGACAATCCTGGAAAAAAAACAGAAGCTTGAGTGAACAAAAGAATTTCCTGGTGCAAAGGCCTACTATCCAGCAGGGCAACATGATAGCTTTCCTTCACAGTTATGAACTAATTTGTTTACACATAGCACAGACTTTAAAACTCCCCGGCCTTGTTGAGTCATAGCTATGCATGTGTAAAAGTGTGATGTGCTTCCAGTTGAATAGGTTTATGTCAACCAGGAATCCATCAGGTTGCTTACAGCTCTAATAAATGTCTATATGTTAAATGCGGTGATGGAAGGATGCCTTTAGAAAGGGCATAGAGCAAAAGGTCAGTATATGCAACCTTTGGAGAAATATCCTCAGCAAGAAGGCCACATGGGGATGAAATCCCATTGGAGCAAAGGTTTTCCAAATCCGAAAACACTGGATAATAACACGCATAAAGAAGGCATTGATTGAGGGAGGTGTTAGTGACAAGGGTTAACAACCAGAGTCATGCCCGCGCACACTGCATACTTCTCCATCATTTACTGTCAAGCCTCCGCTTTGCTTAGCTGTGTCAGCTTACACAGCTTCAACCTCTTGGGTTTGCACCAAGGTTTTACAATAATGACAGCCCTCCAGTGTAAGTTTTACCTTTTGCATCATAATGAAGGCGATGGTCAAACTGTATCACAGTAATGCTAGATCAGCACTCCGACCTCGGAAGCCAAGGTCTCTGGGAGGCGGGGGGGAGAGTTTATTACTTGTAGTTCACAAAATTTACTGCAAGGCTTTAGGGTCGAGGTGGAACACAGAGAAGACTTGTTGAAGCTGCTTGGATGAATTATATTTGCTTACTTCATCCTTCAGAGGTCACACAGATTCATGGCTCACCCTGGGGCCAGGTGGTTAAACAGACCTGCCTTTTGGAAAAAGCTGCTGAAACAAAGAGATCACATGACGGAGAAAATGGAAAAGAAGGACTTACCTTACACATTGGTTGATTTTCTCTTTTGTATTTTATTTTTTAGATTAGTTTTCATGCAGTGTTGAAATCGCTTACCAAAGTAAGCAACTACCGCGGTGCAAATCTCAGTTATTTTGAAGTAAGAATGGAACTAGGGAGAAGCTCTTGTGTTGACAGTCATCTTACAAAGATGTCTAATTGTGCGAGATGACAGCAAAAACAATTGAGAAACATTTATCATTTTTGTGGCTGCCTTCTCTGTACACAGTACAAGGAATAACCAGTGACAGTTCAGAGACTGATAATTTATTAGCCATCTGTGAATACCACAATTAGCTAACCCTTAGCCACTAACAGTTTTTTAAAGACTCTTGGCCGGTCAAAACTGAACTCTTGAGATTTATAAAACTGGTAATTGTGAAAGCTGTGAGAAGATTTTTTATTGCTCTTAGCCCCTAAAACCACCTTAATATTTAGACGAGTTTACAAATTACAAACATTTGACTTGCCATTCCAGAACTGGAGTATTGTATGCTGATTACTGATGTGAAGAGCTCTTGTGGTATGAGGGCTCATCGCAATTAAAAGCTGTGGTATTTCTTGCCAAAGTGAAGTATGTCTCACAGCGTTGCTATCAGCATGCGATTTCGTCTGACTTAGAAAGTGAAAGCTATCATTATGTGGCTCTGATATGGTTTAAGGGCTTAAAGTTTGACATCATGTTGCATCCATATTTAAGATTTTTATTTTGAAATAAGACGATAGTTCCTGTTTTGTCCCATCGTGATGTCTGCTTTCACATGCCTCATTGAGTTGGCTTACAACTACAAACGCCTTGGAGAAACCCCCACCATGTTTAAATAGTTTATGAGGCAGCCTTTTGGATACTCTGTAGCAGAGGTGTGACCAAGTCACTGTGTTGCAAGTCTCAAGTAAGTCTCAAGTCTTTGTCCTCAAGTCCGAGTCAAGTCTCAAGTAAAGACAGGCAAAAGTCGAGTCAAGTCTCAAGTCAGGAACCTTTAATTTCAAGTCATTTCGAGTCATTTTTATTTTATTTTATTTTTATAATTTGCAATTATACAAAAAATTCAAATAGACCATTTGTTCGTTTTAAAATATGTATTTATCTCAAATGATAGAACATGTGTAGCTGAACACAAAGTATAAAAAACATTTTTAAATTGGACCACTTGCGCAGTTCTGTTAAACTTGATATTCAATAAAAAAAGACGAAAATGCTGACATTTCCACAGCACAATACAAAGAACCATAACAGCAGTTTTTTCCTCTTTTCTCTGACCTGTCAAAACAATATATTGTCAATATAATTTCCCAACGTAGATGTCTTCAAATACACCAACCATCCTTAGATGATACTAGACCCGGCTCATCATCATGATGGGACAGAGAGACTCTGTTCCCTGTGTTCAGGTCCAGAATCTGCTTTCTGTTCCGGAGCCCCGCTCACTATCCACCGGCTTCCTGAGCTAACACGGTGCACATTATTTGTGGAGGCATTTGAAGGACCGGATTTATGGTAAATAATCACCAATTTAACCCGGAGTACACATGCTAACACGAAGTTAGCTAAAGTCAACTATCTTACAGCAAAAGAAAAGCGCCACCTACCGATCTTTGTGAAGCTTCAAATGCCGGACAAAGTTGGACGTCGTGGCATCTCCATCCGATATTCTCTTCTTGCATGTTTTACAAGTTGCAGTTCGTTTTTTAGTCGAAAGTTCATAACCTACGTAGCCAAAAGAAATTACTCGCGGAAGCATATTCGAGCGGTTATTTCGTATTTCGTTCCCTGAGCTCTGTAGCTTTGCCGCGTTTTTTTAAACGTCCAAATCCTGTTAATTTGATTGGTTGTGCTGCAGCTACGTACACATACATACATAAGGAGAGAGGAAAACCATAGTGACGGTCTGCGCATATTGATACGGAATGAGTGAAATTAATTAATGACGCCACTTTATAAATAATGTGTTTTAAATTTTAAGACTTTGAGTAAAAAATATCAAGTCTTTTCAAGTAAACAGCTTCAAGTCGAGTCAAGTCCCAAGTCAATGGCATGAAAGTCAAAGTCAAGTCCGAGTCTTTGAGCATTTTTTCAAGTCAAGTCTCAAGTCGTGATTTTAACGACTCGAGTCTGACTCGAGTCCAAGTCATGTGACTCGAGTCCCCACCTCTGCTCTGTAGTAAAATAAAATGTGACAGGCAGGAAATGGTATGAATGAATTGACATCTATTAGTCATGCGCTCCACAAATCTGGCTTATCTGCAAAAAGTGGCACGAATATAGTCAGTTTTAAGCTAAAGACATTAAAGTCTTCCACAAAGTTTGTCACAAGCCATGTAGGCAAATTAAACTAAGTGGGAAGAAAGGAACGCTCCCTGAACACACCATCCCCACAGTGAAGCATAGCATAGGCTGTATCATGCTGGAGGGGATGCTTTTCTTCAGCAGCGAAATGGAAGCCGTTCAGAACTCCTGTGAAGATAAATGGAGCTAAATGCAGAGCAAGCCTAGAAGAAAAACAGTTAGAAGCTACAACACACATAAATGTAATACTTTTCTTTTTTTTATGTTTCCAAAATGTTTTGAAAACAATTTTGTTTCCACTTTACACTTTTGCACTACTTTCTTTTTGGTCAATTAAACACAATGCCAGTAATGTGCATTGAAATTTGTGGATGCAACATAATAAAATGTACAAATATTTAAATAGAACGAGTGCTTTTGCAGGGCACATCATGACAATCCTTACTGTGAAGTCAAATTGTTATACTAAGATTAACATTATCTCCTCAAGATTTTTATGATTTGATGTTTTTTCCTTAAAAAAAAATAGAAAAAAGTAGAGCAAGCAAAACCCTTTGACCTCAATTTACTGAGTGAATTTTCTGATTTCCAACCTGTTTCTAAAAATAAAAGTGACAGGTCATAATAAATTTACGTGACTCGTTGTCACAAATATCTTGTCACTTTAAATAACTTGATGGGTTCATTGAGTCAGCTACCCAGGCAGGCAGAAAAACAGCAGAACATCATCAAGAATCCCCCCGAGAATTAGTCATTTGATCACTCAGGAATGGCGTAAATGTGAAAATTAGGGTGGAAAAATTGGTACTTAAGAAAAAAACTCAGCTCAATTCCACATTAATTATCTGAATGACTTTTACGACTCTTCCCACTGCTCTCCTGATTTAGCCGAAGTAAGGCGGAGATGATGAAACGTGAGGGGGGAGGGAGGGAGGCTGACAAAAGACGGCGTTGAAAGCTGACAGATGCAAAGTGATGTGAGGAGGAAAGGAGTGACAGAGACAGACGGCGATCGAATACAGAGAGGAAAGAAGTGTCTGTCCTTCAAGGCACACTAGTAAGACTTGTTGGCAGAAAATTGAGGTGACGCTGTTGAGACACTGACAGATGTAGTATGTGCCGGTGCCTGAAGCGTGACCACAGGGTGGAAATACTGTGTAACTATACACAACATGCACACGGGGGTGGCGTGCATGCCCACTTCCACGCATGCACACCCATACACTGCAGTGGAGTCCATCCTGAAAGCAAAAGAGGAATAAGAAAAAGGCAAAAGAGAGATATAACTTGGTTCCTATCCAATAAATGTCACAGAAGACACTCAGCATATTTTTTTCTGCCAGCAGGGACCCTGGAGGACCCAGGGAAATGAACATATGTCCTATTGACCTCAGCCACTTGATTCAATCATGGAGCGCTTTATTGAGGTGAAGGCAAAGTCACCGCCTGTGTACTCTAAAGGTTATTGGATACTAGGACAGTTTTTAGGTTCAGTAAGAGGAAGGGGTAAATGTTAGTCTTAAACTAATTGGACATTGCCATTTGCTGGAGGAAAGTGAGGTTTATGGTTGGGACTGGAGGTTAAACCATAACACTGCACTGATGAAGTAATGAGCCACAAGACAGGACTCACAACCACATGGCCATGCTGCTTCTGAGAAAATGGAGGCGAAATGAGGGAAGAAAAAGTCGGCATCTTAAAGTAAATAACTGTGATTGTCAAATTACTGTTAGTCAAAAGGTGAAAGCAAGAAAATTGAAAGTCAAAATCCAAATTGGGCTTAATTTTTTCTTTCTTACAGCTGTGTATCATCACAATGATGCAATAGCACCATGGGGTGGAAATGTGTTTAGAAATGACAACAAAAATGGTCTTGAAACACATCTCTGAGTGACTCCATTAAAACGCTTTGAATGTGAGAAAAGCATTTGCCCCTATTTTCTAAAAATAGGTTGTTTCAGTGCTGCAATCATGACATGTCGTCCTTTTCTGACAAACTGTAACTAATTGGGAGTGTTTTGGAACATGGCAGAAATCAGCCCCAGTTTTTTTTTTTTTTAAATGAGGTTACAAAGACGTTCCACTGACATAATCTGGAGCTCAATCAATGGAAAGTAAACAAACCTTCGATTCAAAGCCTCCTTGATTATACTGTACTTTGAATAACTCAGAAAATAAAGTGGGGGAAAATGATAAAAGGTGTTCCAGGAGGAAAAGTGAATGTTAAAGTTTGCATTACACATGGCAAATGTAGCTCTGGTTAAATCTACTTAATAATCAGTAAAAAAACAAAAAACAATTATATATCTGGTGTAATGGGGAGGGCAAGGTTGACCTTAAATCTTAAACTATGCTAAGTAAAAGAAAATTAAAACAACATTCATGATGTCATCATTACCAAGTCACTGCAGTCAAGTCGGCGCTACGTCTTGAACATAAAACTAGTTTTCTTTTCTATATACAATCACAAAGTTTGCAGTTTCTCCAAGACATATTACATTTTGTCAGCTCTTGACCTCAGTAGTAAATGGACAGGGGCGATGATTCATTTTTCAGCAGGGCAACGACCCAAAGCACATGGCCAAGATCCAAAAACAGTGGCTTCAGAACTTTTCTGTGGATGTCCTGGAGTGGCCTAGCCAGAGTTCAAACTTGTATCTGACTGATCATCCCTGCAGAAATCTAAAAATGGCTGCCCAGACATCTCCTATCCAACTTGATGGAGCTTGAGAAGAATTGCAAAGGAGAATGGGCAAAACTGCCCCAAGATAGGTGAGCTAAGTTTGGGGCATCATGTTCAAAAAAACTTGAAGGTGGATCAACAAAGTTAAGCAAAGGTCATTAATAAAAATAATAATAAAAGGGATTTCTTGAGTTTATGTTTTTTTATAAATTTGCCAAAATCTCAAAAACATTTCTCCGCATTGTCATAATGAGGTGCTTGTGTGTAGAATTTTGATGCAAGAGATTAATTTAATACAATTTGGAATAATGACACAATGTGGGAAAGAACAGAAAGAGAAGCGCTGTGAATGCTTTCCGGATGCACCACAAGCTTCCTTCTCCAAGCCCAGTCTTATTATAATCACATGCTGAAAATGCGAGGCTTTGAGAGACGCACAAAGGGGCATAGACTGTTGTGGCTTCTCGGACGTCTGATACCTTTTCTGCCTGCCCCTTTCCATTAACTAATGGCTCCTCTCTTGAAATGCCTGTCACCGCTGCTGTCAGCATCCAGTCGGCAGTCGCTCAGGATAAACATGTTAAAGCAGCGCAAGTGGCAGTAGACCTGCATATATGTCATAAAAAGAGTTGTCATTTTCACTTCATATAGACAATGGGTGATGCTGTTTGATAGACAAGCACTGACACACTGGAAATCCTCCCTGTCAGGAAGACATAAATGTCTAGTTGTAGTTATTTCCAATTGTCTGTAACAGTATGTGAGGCCGGCTGTTTCTCATCCCATTTTCCGCTTCCTTGTTCTCCCCGAGTTGGCCCATGGTTAGCGCCGTCTGTGAATAAGCATCACACTTTGGGGACAGCTGGTTTGTGTTTACAGTCTGGATACCAGGGTGAGTGCGCTGCAAGTATTGTCTAAACAATTTTAGTTGCTATATTCCCTTTGGCTCAGCGTTTCCACAAGATAGATTTGTGGCGGAGCGTCGGGCGGAGGGGAAGAGCTTGCCTGGCTTGCGGCGGCACTGTGAGAAAAGGAGAGGAGAAGTAGTCAAGAGCTTCTGATATGGAGCATATGGCTCCGAAATGTGAGGCAGTACAACCAGAAGACAGAATCTTGCTTTTTCATGCTTCTCCTCTCTCTAATGCACACTTTACCAAAATTTTTACATATGCAGCCTGCATTTCTGATTGAAACGACAGCTGTTGTTTATTTGGAAGGGCTTTCCTTCAAATCTGCATGCTCATTTGCAGAACTATACCTCTGCCGCAGAGCCACTGAGCAGAGTTGGAGGAAGGTTGACGATAAAATCTTCTAAATTAGCTATTAGGTGTGGCAATAGGCAGTTGTACATATACAAATGTACATTTGGCTGTATTAATATGAATAGGACTAACACATTGCAGGTAGTACAGCAATTGAGAGGTCTTTGGATTTAAACTGTCTGTAGGGAAAAAATTCATTAAAGTACAATGCTAAGAAGCATACAAGCAAGTATTTCACCATTTTAATAAGTTATAAAACCCCTGAAATGTAGATGATGTTTTTTTTTATTTCAACCCACTTTAAAACATTTTAGAGATGCTCCTTACGAGCCCGACCAGCTCGATTGACCGACAGTCCAATCCCAAGTATTGTCTAGTACCTAGTTAGTTGTAACAGGCAGGGAGTTGGAATTTGCACATGATTTCTGCTTTGTATGAAAAAAGGTCTTTAGACACAAATAATGAAACTGGGCTTACTTAGGATAACACAAAGTTAGAGCATAGAAGGAGTTTTTGGTTGAGAACGTTTTTATTAAGACTGTCCTTCACAATCTCTGGTTGGAATAACACATCTATAAGTGTCCAAGGGAATTACAGGAGAAACTAGTATCCAACCCTGTCATTGAAAAGTTAGTGTAATATTGTTGAAATTTTATGTTGTAGTACTTCACTTCAAAGTTTCTTTGGAGGCAGTTCATTCCCTCTTTTTTCAACTTGTCAGTTTACGTGGATAGCCACGTTTTGATAGGTGAGATGATCAATTCAAAAGATGCTCAAATCTTTAGGTTTGATTTATAACTTAATCATAAGCTAAGCTTCCTCCCTTATCTGTTTGGTTTCTTTGCTTTTATTTTATTGAGGAGTATGAGTCTGGATAAAAACTTCACAGACTAATACGTGGAAATTCTTGAAAAAAAAAAAATCAATCACTTTCCTTTCAAATCACAAGTAGGCACTACTTTGAGTTAGATAAATTCCAGATGAAATACTTTGTAAGGGTGTGATGGCATCCCGACGACGTATGAACGTGTTTCAGAGGGATGATTGTTTATGCAAGTCGCTGAACACCACCTGGCATAACCACTGGAATCTGCTGGAATTTTCCTGATTTAGCTGACTAATTATGTGGCATACAGCCAATTAAACCAGAATGCAGCCTATTTGTAAGGCATGTGTTAGCGTAATATTAAGAGAAAAACACAAAAAAAACTAGGAATGAACTGAAACTGATAACCAGAGCTCCAGCATCAACACATTTGTAGCTTGTGATAGAAAGACATTAAGAGAACAATAACAGCAGCAAGATTTAAATGAACAAAACTCTTTTTTTGCATACACTCTGTGTGATGTATGTCTCTGGAACTGGTGGTACAGTTTCAGTGATGTTACACACATGGTTTTTGGCATCTCACTCCAATTTTCTCGTGTCTCTCTCTTACTTCCCCTGCCCCCCATCCGTATCATGCCAGGTATCATTTTACTGTTATATATTCAGCTCTGATTGTTTCCCCTTTAAAAGGAACAGCCGAAAATGAATCCCCTCCTTGTTTCCCGCTCGGATTCGAACTTCGGTGCCGGTCGCGTTTCCCCACATCCTCAGATTAGTAAAGCTGCTAGATCTTTATCTGTTTCCCAGTGAAACTCCACGCCCGTTGTGTCGGTTTACCATGACATCATGCGTGCGCCTTTCCTCTTCACTCCTCTGCTGATTTGTCTCAGCGCAACAGAAACTTCCCAGAGGGAAAGGTAATCAACAGTGATGTGCTCATAGCTGCAAAACTGTTTCTAACAACTGAAAATTAATTAATAGGGAAAACCCGTCGTCGAGTCACAACATGCAGCAAGCCATGCGCTGAGGAAAAACAAGATGCGTCTAACGTCCGCCATACCGCACGCTTGTGAGTTTGTCAGAGCCAAGGCTTATAGCAGTTAACGGCTTACAGCAGTTGACTAATCCTGCTGTCGCTGAGAAAAGAGGGATGGCTTAGCCTTTTGTGAGATATTAGAGCTATCCATCCTCTGCCCATCGCTACATAATGTCACAGGCTACAACTTCATCCATGCTTGTGGCTGATTCTTACTTCCTTGGGGGGTCAAAGGTTGCAACTTTGTCTGTCAGAGATTTTTATTTGTCTTAACTGATCTGAGCAGCTGTATCACATCATCCAAGAAAAAGCAAAAACAAAATAATAAATAAAAAAATCTCAGTCAAACGCTGACAGTGCCTTCAAGGCATGAAAATGAAAAATGAGCGCTCTTCCAGATGGTGCGCTGTGTAATTGTGGTTCGATGATTGTTTGTGATTAAAATGCCAACTTTTCTGACTATCATTAAACTAATCAGAATTCTTATGCAATCTACTGGATGCGGATGCTTCGTTTTGTTTCCCTCCCTTGCATGCATAATGTATTTTAAATACGGGACAACTGCAGAGCTTTGAAATTCAGTTGACTGGGTTTTCTTCTATTTTTTTTCAGATAGGCAGCGCACTGTGGACTATCAGTTTCTTTCATCCTGTTTCACTTCATCCTTAAATAGAACTGGGATATCAGATTTACTGAACAGTATACTTTTGTATCAGAGCGGACATGCAGTGTTTGCAGTATCGTGTACAAGGCAATATTGTATTTCGAAATCACAGAGATTATTATGTAGTTATGTTTAGCATGCAATAACATAGAAAATGACAAAAATTAATCTGAAAATCATGCTGGTGTTTTATTAAGGAGCTGAACAACGTCAGCTGCACAGACGCAGAATGGAAATCTAAGATTGTTCCTACCGCTTGTCCACCACAACCACAGAAGCTGCTATATTTTCTAACGGTCTGCGGATGTAATTTATAACATCCAGCAAACTAAAGGACTAAGAAGGGGTGGTTTCTTGTTGAAAAGCAGAATAATGAGACGAACAATTCCAATACACTACAAGCGTTACCTGAGTCTGCCTTGGTTGTCAGTTCTGCATCCCCTGTTTTTTGCCATCTTTGCCCTCCTCCTCTCCCTTCTGGAGCATCTCTCTCTCTCTCTCTTCCCTTGGGAATACATTTATATGTGCAGACAGGCTTATAAAGGAGCTGCTGTTGTTGAATCTCCTCACTGGCAGCTTTAATGACCAATAATGTGCTCAACATTACAAAAACATGTTCCACACACTGTTGTAGATGCAAATTTCATGTACACATTTGAGGCAATGAATTCTGCCCTACATTGCAAAAGTGTTTTTGTCACTTGAAAGTATTTCCTGCTAGAGCATATTCAGCTGTTGCTGTATTTTGCAAGCATAATGACATAAAAACGTTACAGTTTGACTAACAGCAAAGTGTAAAAATGCTGTGGTTTCATCACTACTATTTGATTATCTAATCACAAAAACTACACTAATAATCAGTTTGAAAATAAATGGGTTAGCTTCACTTCAGTTGGAAATCAGATAAGACAGATTGTTCCAAAAATACAAAAACATTACGATCAAATCAGTTTGAATAAGAATGAAACAATCCAATAAGGCATATCTTTGAGTCTTGGAGGTCAAAGATTCAAAATGTTCATCACTTGACACTTTGTTACCCTCACCAAAAAGCATCACTGCTCATTAGTCCAAATATGGTAGAGTACAAAAGCATTTACTCTATGCATCCCTTTATGTTTTGAATAAATGTTTTTTTTTTGCTTGTATAGTGTAAGGGTAGAGAATATTTTTTTGAACCACCTGCTCTGTTTTTCACCATATGCAAAATACCCTCTACTGGTTCACGGTTCACATTATTTGCAGTAATATTCCACAAATATAAACAGCATGAAATGAGGCACCGGGAACTGAATAAGACGATAAACCTGAGGCGCAGAGGGAAATAAAGGAAAGATAATTAAAATGATCTTAAGAGTTATAAACCCTTTAGCAATGGGAATCCTTATTTGTTTGCACACTTATAAACCATTTCCTGTATACAAACACATTTGAGCCGGATAATATACCTGCTGTTAGTTTGGGGGCATAAATCTCTGTCTCCGCCACGTTCATATATTTAATATAAGTTATGCAGAACATGTCAGGATTTGGCTCATTTACATAACGGCAATCTACAGGCAATTTATAACAATCAGGCCTGAAAAATGTGGTATTATGCTGCTGAAATTAACTTTTTGGGTTTAATATGCTTCATTGTGCTTTTCAAGAAAAATGCTGTGATCCCATTCAGATTAAATTTGATGTCAGATGAACATTCATGTATAACAAGTGATGTTTTCTTTTTATTTTACCTGCTTCTACAGGTTCTTGTGAAAACCCTATTTAAAATATTTTTCATAATTATTCGTGAAAACATTCTTCTTCTTCAATCTGTATTTGCAAATAAAGACGTAGTGCACCTAAATATAAATTACTGGTGAATTAAAGAAGACAAAGCAGCCCTATATCTCATTGAATATTAAGGAGCCCTATTTCCTTTCTGAGACGAAGCACAAAGTATGAAGCACCAATATCTATGCAAAAGTGAAAGCAATGAAAAGCTGCTTTTTAAGCGTCATGCTTGATGGAAGCCCCATTTCCTCCAGCTGTATTATGTTTGGCTGAGGATGATTGAGAGGTATGATTTACCTTAATGCTCTGCCTCAACTGTTGAGTCTGGCTTTGGTTTGCTTTTAGCCAAAACTCCAAACATAAAATAGGGTTAGGATTCGTAGTCACTGGATCGTCTCCCAAAGTGGTAGTGAATATAGTTTGGACGGCCGGTTTTTTCATTCTTCTTGTTTTACATGTTGGAATACTGAAACATGAGGGGGATTTAATCTTTGATCAGACCTCGTATTGACTTATTTTGGATCTAAATAGGTCTCAGGGTGCATCTTGGGTCAGATTTTCCTCTGATTAGCTTATTGACCGTATACAAACTTATCATCTCGAATGTTTTCTTTTTAATTAAAAATTCTCAGTCGAATGAGAAGCACAGATTTTTCCAGTCTCTGTATCTATATTTTCTCCGTCTCGCCTTCAAGCAAAATTGGCTAATTATAGGCTCTCTTCAAACATTGACTGACAGTTGGATGAAGGAGGGAGCAAATCTGTTTTTTCATCGACAGTGCCTTGCAAAGGATTTTCAAAGCGTTTCAACATTTTTCACATTTTGACATGCAGTACTACAGCCTGTAACTTCATTGGGACCTTTCAGGACAGACCAAAACAAAATATTGCTTAATCGCAAATTTTAAGGAAAAGGACAAATTTGTTTACAAATAAAAATATGAAAATCGCGAGGGGGCTGCTTTTGCATGCAGCCCCCTGTAATCAGTGTTTAGTAGAACAGCCTCTCACTGCAATTATAGTGTCAATTTTCTTTGCTCTTCAGATCAAAAAGCTGAAGATTTTTGTTCATTCTTCTTTGTCGCGTATTTAGCCCCATCTCTCTTCTTATTATCTCTCAGTAGCTTCCCTGTTCCCGCTAAAGAAAAGTGTCTAACTTTTATTTTTTCAGTGTGGGGATGTGGGCTCCTGCTGCACACAGTGTAGAAATGGGAAGTTCGGCTCTTTTCAGTGACCCGGCTCTTTTGGTACAGTTCCCAAACAAGAGACGACTCTTTCGGCTCCTAAACTGCAGTTAATATATCATGTTAAGCCTCATATTATAACTTACTTCTGAAAATATTAATATTTCATCCTTTTGCTTTTAGTTTTTTTTATGTATTTATATATTTATTTATTTATTTTACTTTTTTGTTGAAAAGGTTAGAATCCATGTACCCCATATTCCTTTTTACATTTATGTTCGATTTACTGTTGGTCTTGCCAAAAATCCCAGTAAAACACAATAATTGTTCTGGTTGGAACATAACCAAATGTAAAAAAAAATATTTAAGTTAATGCTTTTGCAAGTTGACATTTACAGTAGTGCTTCAACCTTTATACACTATGAAGACATTTGTATTACATACTCGTTTTATTAAACTTCTAAATGTTGTCCGTAGCTTTAAATCCATACCCGGAATCTCATGAACAGCAAAGGAGTTCTTTCCAACATTATTTACCCTTTTCTTTTCATTGCCAGCTGCCATTTTGGTACAGCCTGTGTGTTTTTTTTTTTTTGCATATAAGGCTTTACCCAATACTGTATGAGTACATCATATGCCATAAGAAATGTCTCGCTAAAGGTCTCCTATCAAAATGTCAAGAGGAAATAATGTGAACAGATCCAGACACACACATGCCCCCTTTTTTGGCCCTGTCTTTACTTTGAGTGTCAAAAAGCTTCCCAGGATGAGTGGCTGTTTAATTGACAGCTCGCTCTCTAACTGCTGCCACTCACTGACAGATGAGGAAGTTTTTGCACTAATAGCCATTGGACATCTGCGCCTCTTGTCAGTTTTTTTTTTTTCTTGAGTATTTTTTTTTAAACTGTGTGCCGAAACAAGGAGTGTGATGTAGGAGTGCTGTCAGCGTGATGTCTTGTATTCTGGCTGTCACCCATTCTCGCTCACTCGCGCAAAGTTCCATGTTAAAAATAGAGATTGTCACGTTTTTGTTGCATTTTTTTTTTCGTATTGATGTATCTAGAAAGCAAAAGGAAAAAAAATACATACAGTCTTTTCAGAAATTTGTTCTAGGGACACCTTTGATTTAGAGTGAAATCATTTGAGTAACCTGCTATTATATTTCTAAAACATAAAATACCCAGAAAGCATTTTTGTAGATAATTTTAGTTCTCTTTGGTCTCAGATTTCTCTTCTTAGAGTAACTTCTCTCTGAGTTTGCTTGAGACAAATCAACCCACCTCCAGCCTCTGTATCTGCTGTTTTGCTGTTGCTCTGTTGGCATTGATTATCTCTGACCAGAGGTGTCCAAGTGTGTGTGCGTGTTGCTGACATGTACACAGATTCACACTATTTGTCTGTGGCTCTCCTGCTTGCTGGGAAGGCAGATACCTCAGGAGGTTCTGTAATTGAGCGGATTCTGTTGCCCAACTCAGACTCCCACAAGGAATGGAGGTAGGAAAAAAAGAGGGGGATGTAGTAGAAGAAATAGGGGAAAGGGCAAAGGAAGAGTGTCTGTTGGTAACTTGCGGCTATGTATGAAGTTCTGACTGCTTATTTTGCCCTGAGACTCCACAAGTCAGAGACCCTCCTAGCAGTACTGCCTGCAGATGTACAGCTGTATGCACTGTAAGTACTTTGTGTCAAAACGTCCTGAACGTAGCCTATATCTGTTTGTGTATGGGTATATCTATCCATCCATCCATCCATCCATCCATCCATCCATCCATCCATCCATTTTCTTACACCCTTATCGCTAGTGCGGTCGGGAAGGGTGTTGGTGCCTACCTCCAGTGAGACATTTCGGGCGAGAGGTGGGGTACACCCTGGACAGGTTGCCAGTCCATCGCAGGGCAACACAGAGACACACAGGGCAAACAACCATGCACACACACACTCACACCTAGAGATAATTTAAAGAGATCAATTAACCTGACAGTCGTGTTTTTGGACTGTGGGAGGAAGTCGGAGTACCCGGAGAGAACCCACGCATACACAGGGAGAGAACCCACCCCGGGAATCAAACCCAAGACCACAACGAAAACATACAAAGCAGAATTCATGGAGAGCTGACAGCCATGAGAGAGATTGGAAAAGTAAGATCCAGCGCATCTCTTAATATCTGCAAATTGGTTCTCAAATATGTTTCATAATCTCCATGTCAGATGTAGAGGTCAATAGCGGCATGTTTTCAGAACATATTTTTAAATCTGTGTTTTTTCCTCACTGCTCTGATTGTATCCTACCCAACTGCAGACAAGCAGTGGCTGTTTGTGGGCATTAACTGGGAATGCACACACACACACACGGCAGCTTTAATAAATAATCAATGCCTTCTCACAGGGAATGTATAGTGAAGACAAGCAACAAAGACTGCCCGATAACTCTAAAAACTACAACCTAAATTGCTTCTGGGAGAGAGAAGTAGAAGAAGCTTCACACACTCATGAACGCACAGTGGGCATTGCGCTATACATTGTTCAGGGTATAAACAGTCTGCCATGTTTAATAGGCCTCCCTCTTTGCTCTTGCTTAGTTTCTGAACAAGCATCAGGAGTTTAACAGCCTGTGCATGTCAGCCTGTGTGCTGTTAAACTTGGGTTACCTTCAGCACACCCACTGGGTCTAATCAAGGGCTTCAGTCCCAATAAAACTCATTGTTCTTTATCTTGTAAAGTACTAAAAGGTGTGTTTCCCTCACTCTGTTCTTCCGAACCCCCGAGCAGTTGCATATTTATATCAAGCGGCGTCGCAGACAACTGCAAGTCTTGCAACAAGCCAATTAATCTGGACACATGCTGTCCTGCAGTCCACTGGAGATTATCAAAACGAATGTCAACCCTAGCTAGATCAAAAGCCTAAGTAGATGTGAAACTTGTTGGTTTGTATTTGTGTGCACTACTGAAGCGTCGAAGGAAAGAACTCAACCAAGGTAATCTTTTTCCCTCCTTCACCCAATAAAGACTCAAACAAATCGTTGTCCTCAAGAATTATGAAGGACATCTCCTAACATTGTCCCACAATATTTACAATGTTTTCCAATAGGCCATGCTATCCCTGGATCTCCCTGGCTCACTTTTTTCCCTCTGTGAATCCAGACAGTACCGAGCCTGCTAATACTCAAGCTGCTGCAGGGATTACAGTGTGCTAATTAAAAGCTATCTATCCATATTTGCAGCAGATTACAGTATTATTCATACAGAGCTTAGGCAGTGTGAAATGCCTCAGCCAACCTCACACTACTTAGCACATCACTGTGTATTATATAGCTGGAAGTTAATATCATATTACAGTTTAAAATAGTTATGTTAAAAGTGCAGCAACTCCTCTGTCGGTCTGCAATGGACCATTGAAAACTCCATTATCCATTAAGGGTATTGTTGGACAGTAATTGAGAAATTGCATTTCCATTCAGGAAGTAGATCAATCAGTGGATGTAATGTTAACAGAGGTGGATGATTTGATTGAAGATACCCTTGAAATAACAAAAGAAGAAATTTCCATTGGTCTGCACAGCGCTTTTTCCATTAAATCCCATTAATTCCATTACTTGAGTAAAATATTTGAGGAAATTACTAAAAAATAAAAAAAAAAGAGTCATTTTGGAAGACAGACAAGATTTCAATAATATTTAGAGGGAAAATATTAATCCATATTTTTCACAAATAAAGGTGTCAAAAATCACAAATGTATTTAGAAATGCTGTAATCAGTGTGGAAAATATGAGTCTCTGACTCGTCCATATTTAGCTGTTTTTATATTTGTCTCATTCCAAGATTATCCTAATACAAGACATTCAAATATGGATGGAAAGTTCATGTTTTCACTTCTAATTGTTATTTGAGTAATAAAGCACCTTGATCCAATCAAATCCATTCATCCAACCGATATCTACCTTTGACACTCACAAGTATACAAGCTAAAATTAGCTTGTAAATTAGTGGGATTGTAGTGTCAAATGGAGCCTGCAGCCGACTGATTCATAGAGAAATCATAGCAAATGCTGTTTCGAAACAGTGAAAGCTTTGTAAAAGTGGTCTTGTTTTAGTTTTGTGTCCTTCTTTAGGCCAGCTGACCTACAGTGTGGCATAGCAGGTAGAGGAAGGTATTCAGCATTCCTTGGGAAAACGCAAGTAACTCTGGCTCTTATATAATAAACAGGCCTTGACTAGCAGAAATCAATTGACACAAGTAGGTAAATATCTCATACCCAAAATTAATTGCAGATGTACAAAAATGAAAAGGGATCAAAATGACCAAGATGAGTTAGGAGTATACCAAGCGTTCAGTTTGAGATAATTTATCTCATATATGCAAATTTATAGCTGAGTATTTCTTTTTTTTTTGTCATTCTTTCACAAGAGAAACAAAATGGCTCCAGTGGAGGTGAAAGTGATCAATCTGAACAAGTGTTTGCATATCCTTCCATCCATCTGCATCTCAGTGCAGCCAGGATGACAGTATGCTGTTTATCAACCTGGCTGCTTTTTTTTTTTTTTTTTTTTAAATAATCTATTTAGCAGTATGCTCACTGTGCTCCCTCCCCACCCCCTGCCCATCGGAGCAGCTGTCTCCACGCACATGTTGAAGCAAGCCAACCTTAACATTTTCTTTGCACTGCTGCTGAAACCAATTAAATGTACGGCAAACGGAATGCCGTGATTATAAAGCCTGCTTGGTCCCCAGCCATCTTTGTTTGCCTCCCCTCTCCTTTCCCAACCCTCCCACCCCCACACACAGGGGTGTGTATTCATGTGTGCATCTGTGTTTGGATGCCACCAAGGGCAATGTTGAGAGCCGATCAGGTGGGAATGTGACATACTTGCTGCTGTCACTCGTGTCTGTCTGGCTGCTAATCCATATGGGTGCAGCACTAATTAAATCCAGCAGCTCAACCATTCACACCACTGCCTGCTTGGCATCGAGCAAAGAAATCTGTTGGTGTTCTGTTTGGTAATATGACAATACCAGCTGGGAGAGTGATTTTTCTTGGGGTTTATGTTAGCTTCAGTGAGAGGTAAAGAGGATGCCAGTGGTGCCTACAAACCCTAAACATGTTTTTTTTTTTTTAATAAATATTAATTCTGGGTTATTTGAGGCAGCCCTGATGTCTGCTAATAATATGGATGAGACACAACCTTTATCTGTTGGGGTTACCAGTACAAGGGGTCATGTGAAGCCTTCTCTCTCAACCAACCCTGTTGGAGACATTAAGACAGACTGGCAGCCTGCTTGTCCCTTTGTAGAAGCTGGTGCCTCACTCAGCAATTTTCAGGCGTTATCACATCTAAACAGTATAAATGTGGTGCCTTTCCCCCCCTCCCCTGACCCCAATGCTCCCCCAAAAGCTTTTTCCAGCCCCACTCCATCTGCACAGTAGAAACCTATTACCATGTAACGAGGGAGGCGTTTTTTTTGTCCCCAGATTTATCCCCTGAGTGCACCCCTTCGAGATTATTTTTTTATTTTTTTCCTTTTCCAGATTTGTTTTGTAGGAAATGCAGTTTTTGGCACTTTGCGTATGCAGATGTCCGCGAGTCAGCGAATTCACCTGCATGGGTTTAGAAATATTCTTGCCGATATGCATTGGGCTTGTAATTTCACGACAAACGTTTCTGCGTTCTTTGCCCATCATGTGTTGGTACGCTAGATCAGTCTTTGCTTCTTGGGAGGGCTAATGTGTCGGGGTTTATTGCTGTTGTGTTAACAGGATAAAGATTTATAGGAGAGCAGGTCAGCATGTGTTTTGCAGTCCATGCAACACATAGATAAATAAATGGAAATTGGTTCCATTTGTCACTGTCCAGACTTGGTTTCGGCACCTTGTACCTGTAGAGCGGGGGGATCCAGCAGAGATGTGTCAGTTTGTCCCCCTGTTGGTCCCTTATCGGGTCGTCTATCACGCGTGTCCCCGTGAGCTCCCAGCGCGCACCGCTGCGACTACTACCAGCTCAGTTCCCAGCCTGTGGGAGAGAGCGAGGCGAAGACTGATAACAACGTTTGAGTCCCTGCTGTTTGCTTTCACACCTTTTGAGAAAACCAATCCCTGGCAGGAGTCGCTGCTGTAATGAAAAGCTACATGAGGCTTTGGTTTCACATTACGATAGACAGTGAAAATAGCTTTTTTTTTTTTTGTTGCTTTTTTGACAAAAAATTACAAATTTTAATGCTAAAAGGAATATTGACTTCTATAAAACAATGACATTTAAATAAACGTATAAAAGTAAAGTGATTGTATAGACACTCTCCCCCCTTGAAATCAGTGTTTAGTAGATGCCTCTGTGCCTGTAATCACAGCAAGCAGTCTGTGTGGATAGGTTGAAGTCAGGTTTCCACATCTGGAGGAGACAATTTTTTCCCATTCTTCCTTGCAGAACTTTTTAAGCTCTGTTAGGTTGCATGGGGATATGCTGTGAACAGTCCTTTTCAAGTCCTGTCATGGGGTTGAGGTCTGCGCTTTAACTCAGGCACTTTAGAACATCCACCTTGCTGTCTTCAAACCATTTCTGAGTAGCTTCAGCTGGGGACTTCGGATCGTTGTCTTGCTGGAAAATAGATGTTCTCTAAAGCCATAGTTCTCTCGCAGAATGTAACAACAAAAAATTCTCTTGCAACAAACTGTGGTTCAAGATTTGTCTATATTTTGCTGCATTCATCTGCCAAGCATCTTATCTGATATCCAAAAAGCTCAGTTTTGCTGTAATGTTAGCCAGGAATACAGGTGTCTTTATATTACAATTACTTGAGACAGATTCATGCACTCAAGTGATTTCCATTCTACTTATTGTGAGACTGTTAGCACCAATTGGTTGGACCTCTGATGACTTAGGTCAGTCACTTTAATGGGGGGAGAATATTTATGCAAGGACTTAGTTATGTTTTTTTTTTATTTATCATTATTTTTGAAAAAATATCTATTTTCAGCTTTTTTTATTCTTTTTTTGTCTTTTTTTTTTACATGTTGATTCGTAAAAGCAATTAAACAGGTTAAACACCCAAGGCTTTTTATAGACACTGCAAAAGAATTGATCCACATTTGACCTAGCTTACCAAAAATAATTAAAACGCCATTGTGCTATTAGAGTGTGGATTTGTTTGCATGTAGCATTTATAATAAAGCATTTTTTTTTATTTGTAAAAATGTGCTGCTTAAATTGCTTCAATTTGAATTAATCCATTATTCACACTAGACCCCAATCATGTATTAACACCTTGAATGTTTCTTTTCATCATCAGGTTTAATCACACCTGAATATTTTGAAGCAACGCTCAATTGCTTGCAAACGGGTAACTTTGATTACCACTTACTCCTTATTTGATTTTTAAATATAATTTAGATTGTAGCTTGTCTCAGAAATGTTCACTGCTTGTGATATTTAAGCATCTTGTCTGTAAGACAGCATTGTCCGCTAAGCAGATTCTTCCAGTGATTTCCTCAAGGATAAAAGTTATTATGCTAAAATTAGGTATATTAAAAAGAAAACCTTATTCAGTTAGTAAGTGCTGAGTCTAACAGAAGTGGCAGCAGTTAAGTTGGAACAGAGAGCACTTGGTAATTACCATGTTTAATAATAGCTTTCATGGACAAGGGAAAGTAAAACTTCAGCAATTTCTTAAACAATAAGATAAAAAAATCCTATAGCCATTAGTGAAAGACTGTAAAATAGAAGAATTAGCTAAGCTATTGTCTCACAGGTGATAACAGTGTTTTTACAGTGCTTAGCTGGTAGATTATTCTCTTAGTAGTATTTGGAGGCGGTTATTTTTTTTTAAATAAGGAAGAGGGAGATGTTAAGGCAGAGACAGACATGAAGCCACAGTGCAGTTGTGTGGTTTCTCTGGTATTCTGCTGACATGGGATCCATTAGGCGGGTTTGAGGAAAGGGGGGCAAGGGTGGGAGGCAAAAGAGTTCGGATGTTGGAGGTGGGGGTAGAAAATAGACAGCAGTGCTGGTTAAAAAAAAGAGAGAGAGGGAGAAAGATGGAGAATTTCAGGTCTCAAAAAAAAAAAAAAACAGTGAGGAAACTGTAGTCTTGGTGAAAGACTTTAGAGCAGGTTTTGAAGCAGAGGAGCGAGGGAAGAAGATTGGGAGGAGCACAGCCCAGAGAGATGGTGCATGGCTTGCAGGAAACAAAGGAGATGAGAGCAAGCAAAGATTGAAGTTGGAAGACAGGAAAACACAAGGGGCTACGAGAAGTGATGAGGGCGTACGGCATATGCAAGGGGAAACAGAGATGAGAGGGTGGGGGGCTGATTCAGCTTACTTTGCAGTGATGAACGGCATGGAATCTTCTAGAAAACGGGAAGACTTCAGGGGTTTTCAACATGTTGTCCCTGTACGTTCTAGAGCATCCACCGGAATTCCTAAACAATGCACTGTCGACTTTTCAAAAAGTGATGCGCCAATTAAAGTATTTATAATTTAACTATTAGAATATCACATTTCAAAATTACAGCAGAATTGACATCGTCTAAAGTACGTTATATTAGCGATTAGCAAGGTTTGCTTTACTAATTGTAAACATCGGGCTCTGTGGGTTTCCCCAAGAGCATGTGGTACCCTCTAAGATCTTCAAATCTGGCATGTTGCACGACAGGCAGAGATTAAAGCTAAAACATGTAAAGCAAAACAACTTTGCAGCCAAGCAACCTGGTAGCACTTAGGTGTGTTGTGTTTACTGACCAGAAAAAAAAAAAAAAAAGCTTTTTAGGTTTCCCTCTGGCCAGTCACAATTTGGGGTCAGTTAGTGAGGTTGGCATTACTAACTGTAAACATTAGTCTCTTTGTTTATTCTCTAGAGAATGCAGATTTTTATCTCGAATCTGATTTCTAACATATGGAAATCCAGCATTCTCTATAGCGAAGATTGAAAGCTCAAGAGGATAAATCTGAGGAATTTTGCTGTAATATGTTCAGCCTTTCTTCTCCGTTGTGTCTCTGAGTTTTTCCAGCCTGAATGAGCCACATTCATGTCTCAACATTCTGTGGAAACAGTAAAACAGTTAAAATGCTACTTAACACCTTTTTTTGTTTCCTTTCACATCATCGTTAAACTTCTTGCTGATCCTACCTACAATATAAAAAGCATTTTTCTTTCAGTATCAACTTCCTTACAGAAGGTTGTTGTAGTTAGCATGACTAGGTGTACTTATGTCTCGAGAATTTAGCGTTCTCTTTAAAAAAACAACTTAATTAAAAGAATTGCTACGTCTTTGTACTTGCAAGTACAAAGACATAGCAAATGCATCTTTGTACTTGCTATCTCAAGTACAAAGACGTTCTTGAAATAGCAAACAAAGAGTCCTGCAAATGCAGCCAGGTGGCTTAGATCCGGTGCGTTCACTGGCCAAGAAAAAACAAAAAAACAACTTTTGAGTTTCAAGCAGCCAGTCAGGGCTTGTCAAGCTGAAAATCTCCAATTACAGTCACAAGCAGATGACTCTGTGTATTTCTACTCACAAACTAATTTGCTCCAATCAGATGAGTCACGTAATATTCAAAGCACGAGTAGGTGGAAGTATTTCAATTGAGCTCATTTGTGAAACACCTCAAGATAATGACAAGGCAAGGTGTCTACAAACACACCCACACACACACACCTACACACACACACACACACACACACACACACACACACACACACACACACACACACACACCCACGTATAGACACACACTTAGTGACCATTCATGTAGTGCCAGAATTATACCTTTGCTTCCCAGTCATCATCTCCAGCCTACTCTGCAACAAACAGGAGACAAACAGTGACACAGACTGGAAACACCTGGAGGCTAGCATCATGCAGCCAGTCATATTTACAGGGAATCAAAACACTGACAGACGAATGTTTATAGCCAAGGCTGCAGGAGAATTTATGACAGGCGTTCACAGAAAGACCAGCAGGAGAGAGAGGGGAGGATGAAAGCCCCTGGAATTCGCTGCATTTTCCAAGGTGCTTCATATAATTATAGACGCTTCTCCTACTTTTCTGCGGACATTAATGCAAATGTCCACTTCCCCCCCACCCGATTGTGCCTCTGACCAAAACATCAAACAGAATGAGCTATCAGATGAGAAGCACTATCAGTTTTTTTTTCAAATCATATTTTTTTTTTCACTCTGCGTTAGCCTATCATTTTAAGCCTCGTGGTTTGTCTCCCCACCCCCCCATGGCACGGACTGCAATTGCCCGAAAGACAAATTACCCACCGCGTTGCTCTTTTAGCTTTGCTTTCTATACAATAATCAATTTAAAGACGAGAGACAGAGCCGACTGGAAAAACGTGAAATTATTCATCAGGCTCTCCCAATAGCATGGCCGTGGAGGTGCAAGAGAGTGTGGGGGGGATGGTATGGACTACCTTGTCCTTCGCGAGAGATAATTAGGGAGAAGACCAACAAGCAGCAATGAAAAGTGGGGAAAAGCAGCCCAGCAGCGAGAAAAATAAAAAAAGACCGTAGGATGGAGAGCAGTGGCTGAAGAGTCAGTGGGATTGCAGCGACTTTGAGCTCGGTTGTTATGTTTGGAAACCATGTGGAGAGGGTGTTTAGTTTGTCGTCCCGGCAACAGACAGATACACAGGAGAGGATGGAGGACAGACAGCTGGGGCTGGTGACAAGTAAAGAGGAGGGAGAAGAGGGAAGAAGTTACACTGAGATAACTTTGGTCGAGTCCTCAGGGGGAAACGTATAGTGTGGTTTGAGTAGAAATGAGCCACGCTCTGTCTTGTGACAAGTTTTTATTCTGAGACCTCCTGCTTCATACCAATTAAAGGTTCTGGGAGCTGCTTCACCTCACTCCTCAAGGTCTTCCCTCCTGCCCAACTCAATCTATTCTCAGCCTCTTCTCTCCTCTGCAGCCTTAGCAATGTTTCTCTAACAGTTTTGTGTATTTTACTGACTCACTACGGCCATGTCCATTTGCCTTTTTTCTTTTCTCCCCTTCTGACATTTCCATTTAATTAGACAGATTGACTTATTCACTTCCCTTTAATGTGTTTATCTTGCGTTAATTACTTGTATCATCTAGAAACTTGCATTTGCTGTGCTCTTATCAGCGCTCTTCCCTGTGGTGCTGCAGTGGACCAATTTCCCTAGAGGGATCATTAAAGTTTCATCTTTCACCCCTCATTTGTTTCTCTCCCCATTCACTCCTCTCTGGTGCGGCTCGGTCCAAACTAAACAAGCTCGCCGTTACACCGCATTTCTGTTCCCCATTCCGTCCTTAAATCACGGGTGTTTAGCCACATCATGACTAGAATTGGGAGGGACTGCCAAAGACTACTGTTCATGGGCTAGTTCACAATGTGAAATGCTGCATAATTTTGCTGCTGTGAATACATTTACAATTTTATGCTAGGATTGTTTTTTCTTAAACCTCTCTTGGGTTGATACCCTTGCAAAGGTTTTCATACTCAAACTTTTACTGCAAATAAAATTGCAAGTTTTTGTCATGGTCGTCTGCCAGCTTTGCACTTCCAGAAATGTTGACTTTTCCTTGCAATCAGTCGCTGTCAGATTGGATGGAGAACACAGAACAATGAAACGTAACGTTTTATATTTGTCACAAGTTCTCATTTGAATTTAGGTCAACAGGTTTGTGATTTGATCTAAACCTTTTCATTGTACTTCTTGTTGTGTATTTGGGGCTCTCATCCAAACCCTTTAACAATAGTCTTCATTTTTTCCCCCGCCTTTACCTGATTTTCTTAAAAGCTGACTTTTCTGACATTCTACACGGATGCCAAGACGTTCACATTTGCTCCCACCTGACCAGAACATCTTCAGTCACAAGTTTTCTGTTTCCATTTTGTTTAGAGATGGCTTTCTTCTTGCCACCTTCTAAAAAAAGCCACACTTATGGTGTCCAGGACCAATAGTTGTCTTGTCAGTAGATTGTCATACTGGTGCTGTAACTTTAGGTGGATGATGGTCATGTCTTGGTAGATTTGAAGTTGCGTCTTACACTTTACGTTTTCGGATGATGGATTAAACACATTGGTTTATAATTGACTTTCACTTTAAATTCCTTCGGCCTTCATGATTTCTTCACAAAGACAAACCTTCCAGCTCTGCTTATATTGAAACCACAGATGGACTCTATTTATAAATTAGTTGATTGAGTCTTAATAGGAGTACTCAGAACTGAAAACAAATCTGCCCCCTAACTATCAGGCTTGTTTTGTAATAGGATCTTAAGTAGCTTATATAGAGTCTCTCTTGAAGAAAATGTATCACAAGTCACAGCTGATGCGGTGAGTTTTGTAATGTGTTGTAGTGATCACCTTGTTACTCACATCAGACCTCCGACAAAAAGCTTCCAAATACAGCAGAACCACCGATCATTATGGTATTTTTTACCTCTGTCGTATTTCCCCTACTGCTCGACAATGCCTTTGCAGCATTTGCTGTGAGGATCTGCCTAAATGTCACGTCATTTCTGCTATCTGCACCTGCACTGTCAGCATGTTTTCTCGTCACAAAAAAAGTAATTTCCCCTTGCTTGAATAAAAAAATAAAAAATAATAAAAAAAACATTGTTATGCTGTGTATCTGGCAGTAAAATCTGTATCTATAAACCAACATATTATGGCGTAGAATACATTCAGTCCAACCGCTCATGACATTTTGGTATCTTTGCCCGATTTATGAATTTCTTTTCTTTCGTCCTATAGGCGGATGTTACATATTTGCACACCGTTGCTCCCTCTCTCTCTCTCTCTCTCTCTTTTTCTCCTGGGCCCTGAGTTGTCTCTCAGATTGATGATGGGGGGAAAGACTTTGGCACCTCAGGGTGCATTAAGATGCAGAACACAGTCGTAACTAGAAGTGCGTGCGTGCACGGCGTGTGTTTCTGTTCAGCCGCGATCCTGTGTGTTTTGGCACCAGGCTCACCTTTAAGCAAACACCGCCTGTTATGTCGACTGATGGCAGCACTTCGTTCACTCCGGCTCTTTGTTTCTTTGTGTCTGAATCTCCTTCTCCTACCCGTGCTTCTACACTATGTATGTCTTTGTCTGGCTCACTTTCCTCTTTGTTACAGAATTGCCCTCCCCATCAGCAACTCTTCCTGATCCTCTTCCCTCCTCCTTCCTCCTCTGCTCCTCTTTTGTGACCTGGGCGCATTCCTATCTCGGAGCATCTCTCATGGGTTTTGCACTTTATTATTTTTCTACCCACATTTTCCTTCTTTTTTTTTTCTTTTTCTTATTTTTTGTGGTACAAAAAGAAACCAGGCAGGAATTAGTGTAGATGCTCATTCTCGCAAAGAGTAGCCCACTAAGAGCAAGATTTATGCTCTGTCTGCAGTGTGTAATTGCGCATACCCTGAAGTTTGCCCCTCTTTCCTTTTTGTGTACAGTTCATGAAAGGTGCTTATTTAAAACTCAGACTTAGCCTGAGGAAATCTTCCAAAACACCATTGCTGAGGTCAATCTGCTCAAACAAAGGTTTCTCTGGGCCAGTACCAGAATACATTTGTCTCAAGGTCTGCTTTCCACTTCTTTTGTTTTGTCAGACAAAGCCTTTCTTGCAATCTCCCTCCTCCAGGGCTAATTCATTACACCTATTTAGAAGAGAGAGAGAAAAAAAAAATTACAAATGTACTTTTTTTTGTCTGCGATAAATAGAATTAATTGACATACACAGGCATACATTGGCACCTCCCTCTGCTAACCATATTTATCTACTTGTTAATGCTCCCAATTACTCTGTCAAACACTGCCAACGTTTTGCCACGCTTATTGAAATGGTAATGAAAAGCATCTCAAACTGAAAGTCTTTCATTCGCCAGTTTCTAAGTGGATTTATTCATGACAATTTACTCTTCTCATGCAGGATTACACTAATGAGAGGGTTAAAGGGTGCCGTGTGTGGGTTTTTTTTTTCCCTCTGCTTTCATGAGAGGGACTTTTGGCCCTCGTGTGAAAGGACCACATTTCCACTGCCTCCAGTTGTCTTCATTATCCAGAAGAAAAGGACCTGATTTGGTTTTGTACCAGTCCCATTCTCTGAGAAATCCTCTTCCTGCTATCTGAGCGATTCAGGTGCTCTCTGGTATTGACAATCAGCGGTTAAATCGAGGTATTTTGTCTGATTTACATCACAAACTGACTTAAATGCGTATTGTCTCAGTCTGAATACATGATACGTGTAATTGCTTTACAGCTGGTACAAGCCGCAAAAGTAATAAAGCAACGCTTATGTGCCATGGGAGCGGGATTGGAGGCAATCCTCTGGCAGAAGGTCAGGTCCCAAAGGGCCGGTGTTGTTAGTATAGATCTCTATATAGGTCATAGTGCCTTGAGTTCAGCACTGCAGTGGTTTTGCTTGTGTTCTACTGCCATTTCAGCCCACTTTCAACAACACCCTCCTGCTCTTCTTCCTGTGCCTGCAGCTCATTACTGTTATCCATTTAATCACTCCTACTTCCCATTATCATCTTTACAAAAGAGAATTATATTTTTAACGGAATTGCTGAAATGGCGTTCAAAGTACGTCATTTAACCTTCCCTGTCTACTTGGACAATTCCACACGGAAAAATGTGGTGGACGGATGAGTAAGAGCTCCTTTTGGTGAAGACAGTCATCTTTGTGTGTCGTCATGTTGCTACTGACAACTGTGTTTTTTGCTTCTAAACGTGTTTTGCAGTACTATAGTCGCCTCACACTGCCTCCTAAAGTCGAGGAGAAATGGGCTAAAGTGGAAATGAGCTCCATAAACCATAAATTCTGTGAAAAGTTTTGTTGGACTGATTTTCCTTTTTGGTTTATGCTTGAGACATGTCTTATTGAAACCAACAGAATCGGACATAACACACAGTTCACTGCTGTTGATGCATTATTCTTACCCCTTGAACATATTCACATTGTCCAACTACAAAGTTACTTTTGAATTTATTTATTATTATCCATTCACACAATAACTATATTTATACTGAGATTGAATTGTACACAGTGGATTTCTACTTACCAATTAGGGGGCTTCTATTTTTTGTTTTCAACTACCACATATACAGCTCCGGAAAAAATGTAATCCTCATGGTTATTCCACCAAATATTGATTTATGAACTCTTCCTGAGTTAAAACATTAGTATTGTTGTTTCTAAATGAAAATTAACTTGTTTTCTTTGCATCATTTGAGGTCTGAAAGCACTGCATCTTTTTTCATATTTTGATCACCTCTTATGTTCTGCAACTCAAACTACATTTTTGCATGGAATTTCTCAGGCATGTGGTCAGTGGTTTATAGGATAATGTTCAATGTTCATTTTACTCAGACATATACCTATAAAAAGTAAAACCAGAAAAATTAATCATTTTAAGCTGTATATTCAAATACAAATAGACGTTATTTAGCCAAAAATACTCCAACACAATGTAGGAGTACAACGAAGGAGGCATGTAACAAGCAGATTCATAATGGGAATATATTGCATTCTACATAAAAGCATCCTGTATAGAACTGAACAGGTGGAAACAGCAAACACCGCCCACATGCATAATCTGTTTCTGTAGGTTCATGTGATTTATAGGCATCTTTAGGAAGTACTCTGTCTTTGTAAATAAAACGCTGTGCGGAAAATCAAAAAGAGGCTAACTTGATTGCTTTGGCTGCTTTTATTCCTAGAACTCGTTACACAGAGCTCTCTTTTCACAATCATTTCATGCCCCGAGGAAGGACAGACTTCCATGAATCTATTTGCACTTATTAAAAAAGATTCGGCTGCCAGTTTTTTTGTCTGATTTGCTCTCTGTTTATTTACTTTGCCTAATAAAAGCTCGGTTTGATTAAAACAAATCAAACCTTTGCTGATTTTATTTCTGTAATATACTTAAAAGTGATTTATTTAATGGATTTTTTTTATATTCAGTAATTGCCTGAAGAAATAATTCAAGTCTGTGCGGATGCGGAGGAACTTGTTGTCAACTCTACTAGAGATGTGTACAAAGCCAACAAGATTTTTGTTGTTGTTTTTTTTTACTGCAGAGCGTCATTTCACTTAAAAATGCTTTTTAAAAATCAACTTTTCAACAACCGAAAAAAAAGCCATAATTGTTCTTACAGCTCCTATTTGCTAATTTGATTGCACTTAGTCTTTCTCTATTCTATAATATTTCTCAAGGCTGGAGAAGATAGGGAGTGGGATCTTTGACCACACCCCTTTCCACATTCTCTCTGTATCATGAAGGAATTTGTAGTTTACAACAGTACACAAATTTTTTTTTTCTTCTTAAATCTTGTTTTTCCAAGACTTCATACAATTCCCAGTGCTTTTGGAGAAACTGATTCCCAGATGCTCCGTCATAACAACTGTTGGCATGAGGAGCTTTTCCACATATCATTTGTTTCATCCCAAGCCTACCTGGAGTTTTTTGTGGCCGAGTAAAAAAATAAATCATAGTCCAAGTTCACGAAACACTCTGACCCTACATATGAGTAAAATATTAATTGAATAAAATACTCAGTTTCTTTAAAAACTCATCTTTTTTAAAGAAATATTTTTCCCCATTCTATAAACACATCTAAATAAAATGTTAATTTTTCTGTAAGATTTTGATTCAAATTTATATTTATTTTGTTTTTAGATACTTTAGTTTACTTTTAGCCCTTCTACACCTGAGAAGTCACCAAATTCCTCTGTGCCTGTACATGTCATGAAGCCGTTTCTTTAATTAATTTACTTTAATAGTAATTTATTATCGGGAACATCATTTAACTAGAATAAGCTATATTGTTTTCTTTCAAATATCTTGGAAATTAGTTTTAACCTCAACCATTCATTGTTTTTGGAATGCACAATTTCACAACCAGGCAGAACACGCATACACTTGTGTAAGAAACCACAGATATGACAAAGGGCAATCTGACACGGGGAGGTTGCACCTGCAGCCTGGGAGCCCGAAACTCATAGTTATCATTATGTGGCCACTCACAATAACACTATAAGTTCAAGTTTAAGCATGTGAACATTTTGACAGCTTTGTGAGTCAGCTTTGCGAAAGTATTCAAACCCCTTAAACATTTTTGCCATGTGACAATCATGAATTCCAATGCATTTCATTGGGATTTTATGTGAATAAACAACACAAAGCAAAGAATTGTGTGGTGGAATTCAAAAGATACATGGATTAAATTTTTTACACAAACAGAAACCTAACAATTTCAATTCCTTTTAGTCAATATTTTTTCACCTATTCATCCTGGCTAAATTGCCTGGTTGGATGGAGAGTGTCTAAATATGTAAACATATTTTCAGTATTGCAGCAGATCACCAATTAGATTTTGATCTGGACTTTGACTATGCCATTTTAAACATTGATGAGCTTTGATCTAGGACCTCCCTGGTTGCTGGTCATTTTGAATAACCAGCAATAACCTGGTTAATCACCAGGGCTTTTGGAAATGTGTTGACATGCCAAGGAGGCGGTTCTATTCACATTTGTCTTCATTCTCAGGGTTGTTGAGACGTTGAAAGATGATCTTTGGTCCTAGATTCAAGAATTTCCCTGATAAATGGTAATCTTTCAGGATTGCCATTGATTTTTCTCCATTCATCTTCCCATCTACTCAGATCAGAGCCCCTACAAATGTCGCCACAGCTGAAGTGTCCACCAATTTCGTTTTCTTTTTCTTTTCTTTTTTTTTTTAAAATTTTCCCCTTCTGTGGCTTGCTGCAAACTGCTAACGGACCTCCTAATAGCTTTCTTACTGCAATGTCTTTCTTCACTCTTCTATAAAAGCAACATTTTTGAGTGTATGATTTATAGTTAATTAGGTTGTTATTATTAGCTATATGTCCGTTTAGTCCAAGCACAATAAGTTCTGGTCTGCTCAATATTTACCTTAGACGTCTCCTCATTACCCACATGTATTGACCCCTGAGTCGACGCAGTATCCTGGTAACCAGAATGATTTTTAGTATTTGACTAATGACAATTCAATATACAAGGTGGCGGTGCTTGAGCTAATTGTATCATTTGGTTAAAGTGGCAGCTCCAAGTACGGAGTAATTTCTGTTATTGCTTCTTGTTCCAGAGTACATCATAACTTATGTGCAGGAATGACTTCATTATAAACAACATATTCTATAAAAAAAGTCCTGTTATACAGTAATGAGGTTTTTTTCCAGTTATGTTGTAGCACTGTGAGCCAAATAAACCCTACAGCTGAAGAAGTAAAGAAAACCCATTCGTTTTTTTGGTTACTGACGATTTTCCTAATGCCACAAAAGCTGTTTAGCCTCTGTTTAACCCGACTCCTCTGCCACCTCACTAATTCTCCTAATCTACTTCATGGCCGCCTGTCTTTTCGTATCTTTGCTCTCCTCCTCTTTCCCAGCAATCCTTACCTTCTGATAGAGGGATATGATGAACTCAAAGTATGAGGGAGATTGAACTTGAGGTTACACAATCCTTTCAGCTGTTTTTTGTATCTGCCTCTCACGAGTGATATGTTCTGCACGTACATCAACCGGATTAGAGTGTCACAGCTTCTAGAAACGGCTGAAGCAGTGCATCCATCCGTGCGCTCAAACCCCATTGCATTACGGTGCACATTAATCCCCTTGTCAAATCGCAGTTCATCTAAATATGCGTACGTCCACTCCATGCGCCCGTTAGGTTTTTCTTTAGAGCTCACAGAGGACTTTCTGTTTAGTTAAATGTTTGTGCAGTGGAATAAATAAAAGGTTAAGTCTGAACAAATTTACATACCCTTAGTTTGCATGTTTTTAGTATATTTGCGACCTGTGCATTTTTCGTTTAATTGGATTTTCTTATTAGAAACCACTTTGATAAAACAAGCGGTCATTAAGTATTTCTTCTTAGATGCAAAATATCATCCAAGATCAATTTTGTTTTGGTTGGGTTACTTTCTATATTTGAAATAATAAAAACCCAAGATCATTGGCAAAAAAAATAACAAATTGGTCTATTTTTTCATATTCTGACACCTTCATTACTTCATGTTTTTTTTTTGGCACAATTTGAAAAATATTTATGGGGCAAATATAATCACAGTCATTTACACAAAAACTAACCAATATTGTAAAGCCCCCTAATTAGGTTATAGTGGTCACAATTTTTACAGTCAAGTAAGACTAAATCTAAGCAGCATGAATTGCAGTGAGGATAAGGTTTGGCTATGCGCATGTTCATTAGGGTACCTGAATGATAAAAACAAACAAGCAAAAAAAACAACCTGAACTTCATAAGTAATTATTTAGATAGAACCCAGCCACATTTCTAATATGGACCATGTAAATACTGATAGCATCTATTTATGTGGTTTGTAAGTTTAAGAAGTTTAATTTTTAGACATCAAAAATCACTTTCTTAGATGTCCAAATAAGAACTTTACAAAATCCCTATAAAATAAATCCCATTAAATTTCCAATATATATCTATTAAGCACACCTTAATCTTCATGCCATCCCTCGATTACCCACTCACCTTTGACCTTTGCAACAGGTCTCGGTGAGGTTAAAATTACATGATTTTCCCCCCCTAGAAACCAACTGGTCCATACTCAAAACAAAAAATTAAAACAAAAATAAGTAGGTGATTTATTTATTTCATATATTTTCCCATCCATAGTTTTTTTTTTATTCCACAGGTCAACTTCTTTTAGGTGTACAGGAGGAACAGCGCCACCTACAGTTGATGGTCACAGAACTAGGAATGTCTGAAAACTAAAAATAAAGAAAATTAACCCATTTTTGTGTCTGTTTGCTGGTGAATATGTTTTTAGAAGTTTCAACATTAAAAGGGAAAATTAAACCCAGTTTCATTTTCCACTTTTGTATTTTTGACTGCTTAAAAACCCATATGCTATTTTACTGGCCCAAAAAAGTAAAAAAAAACAACAACTAGTTGCTTAAATAACTAATTTTGTTTCTCATGACTGTTTTCCAATGAGAATATGGAATTACCAAAACTTTCCCAAATTGTCCACAGCAACACATCTTACATTGGAATATCAAACTATGCAGCTGGAGCCTTAGCAGAGTGTGTTTTTTTTTTAATCTGAGAGGAGAAATGCTAAGAGTTAAAAGACCCAACAAATATTGTAACTAGAAGCTTTATCCCAGTAAGTGAGCCTCTGTGTTGATTTAATTGGCTCACCAAGCATAAGATAGATTTATGGCCCTGCATGCAGAAAAGTCTGTTTGCCCAGGGACTTCTTTGAGTAATGATTTATTTGAGGAAAATGAAATTCAAATAGGGTAGCTTGGGGAGGACGGGCAAGGGATTTTTGTTTCCTTTATAAGCAGAGTGCACTGTCTGCTGGATGCGGATTTTATAAATCTCATGTGGCATGGTTATGAGTTGGAGCCTCTGTGTGTGTTATGATTTTTGAGTTGGAAGACCTTTGTTTTCTCGCTACATTTGCTTGGATGCAGCTCATATTATATTGTTAGCTTTGGTAGTTTTCTTCCAGAGGGGGCACCGTGCCCTCTGGACCTCCTGGATGAGCGATTTTTTTTGTTGTTTGTCTCTTTGTTCCACATATCTGACCACCTATTCTATATGAGCTGCACATACTGTGTTCATTTTTTTTTCTTCTCTGGAGCAGCTGTTTCTCCTGCAGCTTTGTGTCTCTGCAGACTTCAGTTCTACAGTTAGGAGCAGGAAAAGAAAGAGGAGGCGGTGGGGGAAAAGAGAAGGCTGTGGTGGAAAGATGCGCAGAGTTTGGGGGTAGGGAGAGGTCAGGAGATGGGATTGTGAGAAAATTCAAGGATTTCTTATTGACAGTGTTTTTATTTTCAGAGTTTGAAGGGGGTTTGAATTAAAACAGCTTTATTTATAGGAAATCCTCAAAATGTAAGGATAATGATTTTATTTAATATTTTTTTGTGTATAATAATGTTTGAAAAAATATATATTTAAGCGTTATATAAAGCACATTATTTTTGTTAAAAATAAAATTTCTTGACTATATCAAAAGCAGTGCCAGAGTTGTTAGCACCTTCATGATTCAGATAAGATAAATGTAATGAGAGCATGTTTATTTAATTTAATATTCACTGTTTTAGTTTGATCAAAGTGTGTAGGAACTTTAAATGAGTAAACCTTTAACTATGGCCTATTTCTACTTTAAAATTGAGAAGACAAGAGAACACACCATCTCAAATGAGACAGATGTGCATTGGTGTTTAGGAGATTCGTACGCTATGACTCATTATCACGAAAACTTTTCTGGCAAAACTAAACCGTCTCCCAAGGTGCATGGAGAGGGTCGAAGATTTGTTAAGTTAAAGACTTCATCAATGCTCAAAGTGCTAAGAAACAACATTATTAATAGACTAAAGTGTTTCAGATTGTTGCTGAATAGTTAGTCATCTACACCTGTCTACATAAGCAGTCCACTCTATCTTTAAGGTCTCAATGGCAACCATTTATTCCTTCATTTTCATAATTAATAACAAATTCATAAGTTGGCACATATTTTGTTAATTAAGTCTGGTGTATTCACAATTGGTCCAAATTTCAATTTAATGTAATTTAAGGCCCTTTACGAAAAATAAAATATATATGTATATATACTGTATACATACAGTATATATAAGTTCAATCCAATCATGCACACATTCCAATTGATCCTGGTTATCCAACAAAGCAGTCAAGTTCAGTTTATTATTTAAATTGGATAAAACCAGTTTTCTGTCTACAGAAAGTCGGCAGATTTGCAGCATTCACTCCTCCTTGATGAAAATTTTTTTCTCCTGCAGTTTTTCCGCCCGCACTTTCTACAAATATACAGAACTATAAGATTAAGTGTGTTAAACACAGAGATTCCTTTGACAATTGGCTGTGTGTTTTTTAACTCGGATGAACTATTGACAAATGAAGGAGGCGCGCACCAAAAACTCACTGAAACAGCACGGTGATGCTTTTTCCAGTTGAACTTGTGGACATGATCACTCAACCAGATTCAGGTTCGTCTTTCAGTCAGGACTATAGAACTGTCAGAAACAACCCTCAGTGCTCTTGTAAAGCCATTAGCTATAAAAATGCTGTCACAACCTTCAGTCTGACAACTCATTGCTGAATTCAGTTGTGCAGCTTATGTTTGGATTTTAGGCTTTATGAAAACAAAATGTGACCTTAAGGTATTTGGAGTAAATTTGGCAGCTCATCATTTTGAAGTGTGTGGACATGTATTCTCCATGTTGATTGGGGTATTCCACTGACTTAGAATGTGTATTCACTTGTACTGTGCTTTGCAAAAGTATTCAGCCCCCTTGAAAAGGAAGGTTTCCAGTTGATGAATCAGTATTCCATAGAACAGTCCTTCTTCGGATGTAGGGCTGCTCACTTTTGGTTGGCAACAATGGAGCTGGGCTTGGTGATGATTGTCCCTGGGCTGATACCAGAGTGACAGTGATGTGGGTTTGTGTGTATGGTAACCATACAAAACATTTTAATCTCATGGTTTTCTTTCAACAATAGATTTCTTCTTGGCAAAAGCCAAATTTGTGGATTGTCCAACTAATAGTAGCCTATCATTAGATTACTCCGACTAAGCTGTGGAATAATCACCCTGACCTAGGTAGGGATTATTACATACAGTATATGCATACATATACATATACATTTAATATTACATTGCATATAGACCACAGTTGCTGACCTAAAGGCAATGCAAAATCAACTTTAAGCCTTCTTTGTGCTTTTATGCTATTTACAACATGGAAGCATAATGAAGGTCGATGAAGCCTGACTCAAAAAATAATGGAAAAAGGGGAAAATTCACAGCTTAAGAAAGGATTACTGCTGCATCATCACATTTACATGTTTATTCCAGCCATTCCTGTGTTCTTTGGGAATGTCTTTTTTGCTACCTATGATCTGGTATTGGTTGCTGAAGCAATTCAGTTGTGGGAACATTTCATTGATAGTTTATCAATTCTGGCTGAAAGACTTCAGAAAAGCGTGAGTTTTTAATATAATGCACTGACCTTTATGACCAAAGAACCTGACTTCATCTATATTGAAACAACACTGGCCATCTTTTATGCAACGATGCACCTCTTACATCTAATTCATGCTTCTATGGGCTTTTATAGAAACAAGATTCCTACTGAAAACCTTCAGAAATGAATAAAAACACTGCGTCTTTTATCTTAACATAATTGTGCAGAACACATCACAAGTCTGTGGTTGCATAGTTTGTTGCCACTGATTATGGTAATAATAAGTCTTGCTGATTGTAATAAAAAAGAACGGTGGTTTTGTTGCTTGACATTCTAATGTTTTAAAATAACATAAAATAGGGTCAAATAAATCAAAGTGACCAGGGAGTTCTATTGTTCCAAAGAGGAAAACTTCCTTTATTAGCCATGCAGAGAAGCTCTCCTTTATTGTATTCTGCTGCTATGCTGTGGAGTGGACACCAAAGCGCGCACAGCTGGGTTCTTGCTTGTGGTGAATTTGCCAGTAACTTTCAACACCCACATTTCATTCAAGCAATACTACTGTTGACTTAGAAGCAGAGTAGGAGGATAATTGCACCAAAACCATGTGCAGCGGAATCTACAATACCAAATTTATAAGGTGAATGAGGCATCAGAGTTGGATAAATTAAAGCTGTCAAAATGGGGGAAAAAAGCTGAAAAAGTGTTGGTTTTTTTCTGCAGGGAGTGTACAGATATTCCCTTACCTGTCCCGTTGCAGTGATGGTGTCATAGGGAGTCTGTTAGTGCACCCCCACATGCACTGTCTGTGGGGTATGATGGTGTTCCTTTTCAGCCCCATTGGACTTTGCAGAAAGGATTACTGGGAGCTTGGCTGCAGTAGACCTTTTTTAAAGCCAGGGCTCAAGCTCTAGAGGACTAACAGCAAGTCAGACACTGTCAGATCCAGACTGGTGAGGCCAGGGGCGGATGCTTTGAAGTGGGCTGAGAGATTCTCATCAGTGGGGTTGGGGGGGATGAGATGGAGGGAGGAAAGAAAGCAGAGAGAGTTGCAAAAGCTTGCGCTAAACAAGCAGGTTTTTAAAATCGCAAAAATATGACGTGCAAAGGTATAAGATGCAAATTTATAAGATTAAAAAAAATTACAGTGACTGAGTCTTCCCTTTAAAAAAAAACAACCTTATCTTAAAAATGCCAAAAAAAGAAACAGAATAACAACAAGATGAAAGTGGATTTAAATTTGTGAACATTGAGTTGTAAAGTCAAAGACAGTAAAGCGAAAATGTACAGAATAGCTTAGGGTTTGAACATTTGAGAATTTTCTCTCAAGCAGATGCATGTTTCCTTTTTATGAATATAAACAGTTCAACTAATACAGTTCACCCAGTCTCTCTTTATGTGCTTAGAAACCATTAGTATGACGTGCGACCACTAGCCCACACTCACAAGAACATTCTTCACTAACCATCCCAAGGTCTCACCGCCTTTAATCGTGCCTCTCTTTCCTCTCCTCTTACACTAAGTGCTGCAACTATCATCAAAAATAGATCTTTAACAAACGGCCTTTCGGAGCTAATCCAAGCTTCCACATTCTACAGAAACATTTGGGCCTCACACAATAGCAAAAGCAGATGTGTAACTTGATTGCCTTCGGAATTATGCGATGGTATCAGTCAATCAATCAACGCGCACATACGTACGCTCTTGTACACAGACTTGCGATGGTCTCGGCTTCTTCCTGTCTGAGGTAACTTCAGCCTTGTTTCCGCGTCCCACGAGGAGGGTCTTTTATCATGTAACGCGGCGGTGTTGGCAGCGGCGAAGTGGGGCGGGTCGAGGGGGGGGGTCGTCCGACAGCTGTTTCCCATCGGCTTTCAGTCAAACGTAGACAGTTAGTCGCAGCGGTGTCCTGTGTATCGGAGGGCCAACACGGGAGAGAGAAGCCCTAATTCGCTAATTCCAATTAGAAGGTCATTCTGAGTTGTTCTCCCATTGCTGCGTTGCTTGTCATGCATCTCTGACCTTATTGCCCCATGATATATTGAAATTTGTAGCCAGAGGTGAGTGGGTTGCCACCATCTGGGAGTGATTATGCATTTTCCCCATTGTTTCCTGTCTTTTCACCCCTGCTCGACTCGACTAGCTGTTCTGCTTGCTCTGCTTTGGCTCCCCTCGGCTTGTTCTGGATATGAGCCCTCCCCTCTGCCTTGTAATTTAAAGCTGGGAAATGCTCAGCAGCAGTCACTCAATGCACAGTTGTCTACATCCGAACATGTCGCTCACCTCATCAGGTGAGGAAATCTTCTCAGTCGGAATGCAAAGAAAAAGGAGGTGTTCCCATCCCGACAAACTGTTCCACGTTACATTTTGAGGCTCCAACCTGAGCTTCCTTGAAATGTGCGGAGCTGGAAGCTGCACAGTGAAGGCCTTGATGTGCCTGTTGTTTATGGTGGAGATGAGAGCTGCCTGTAACCACTGAAAATAACACGCTTTTGGAATAGATGCAAGCTCGCCGCATCTCCGGTTCAGCTCTGGCTGCTTTCTCAGCACTCAGGCTACTCATTGAGGAAAGATGATAAATTGCTGTGGTGGCTTTTAGCCTCCTGCAGTGGGAAGCGTCCGCATCCCACTATTCTCATGAGCTATATTCAAGCGCATCATTTCATTCTTCTGTAAGGCAAACAACTGTCTCACAAGTGTCCAGACTCATAAAAAGGAGCTTAGGATGCACCATATCAATTGATCAGAGGTTAAAATTGATCAATTATTCCCTAAACAGCTTATTGGTTATAGCAATGTCAGATACTGACAAAATTGAAATTCTTTTTGCATCATGTGTCTGACAAAACCCCAGCCAAAACAATGTCTGTAATAACCTCCTCTCTGTTTAAATTTGAATATATGTGTGTGTTTTTTTTCAGTTTTGCGGGACGACTTCAGACAGAACCCCGTTGACGTCATGGTTGCCGTTGGAGAGCCTGCAGTGCTGGAGTGCCAACCCCCCCGTGGACACCCTGAGCCCACAATCTCCTGGAGGAGAGATGGCGCCAACTTGGATGACAGAGGCGAACGCATCACAGTAATACACATTCCTCTGTCCATAAACATGGCCCACTTCTCTCAATATGGTCAAAACTTTGCTACAAAGCAGCTATTCGTGTTGCTCACCTCTCATCAAAATAATTTTTTTTAACACACATCCAAAAAGAGGAAAATTAACATAATTACACATTATGCAACTATGTTAGATTAGCCCTTTAAAGAAGTAAAAAAAAAAAAGTTTATTTGACATTTACTTAGGAAAAATTTAATATAGTAGCAAAATACAACAATTTAACTCAAGAACAGGACACAGAAAGCAAAATAAAATTCATTTCTGGATTTGTCTGACACTGTTCATGCACACGCTCGCCTCAGATTTGTTTATACGGACAGCAGGAAGAGACTCAAAGCTCATGTTGGTGGAGAGTGACAGGTAGAGGCTCTCTGGGGGATGGTGATGGACAGAGCAGCTACCTCTGATTTAAGAAGAGGACCAGATCAGAGCTTGCGGGAAGGGGGAGGCTTCACAGAGGGAAATACAAAGGCTGCCTTTTGCTTTGTACTCTCCACGCGCCCGTCTCTGTCCTCCCTAATCATCTTTTTTTCTGTTTGGAAATTGGCCTTTTTCAGTGGTGCTCACTCAAAGACATTAGCGGCTGCACGGAAACCAAAGAAGTGCACGAGAAACTCGTGGCTGCTTCCAATGTTGTTATGAGCTTTTAGTTAATAATGGGAATTTGAAGATAGTTATCTTGTTCAGTAATATTTAGAATTTTGACACATAAGTTTTTGGCTAATGGTGTTTGAACAGATCTTTATATGATTTATGCAAACAATACATTTAAGCACATCAGCTTCCCAAAGTTTATTTATGATTAAAACGGCAATAAGAGTGAGATTTATTGTTCAATTTGTGACAGAGACATAATTTATGTCTCTGCCACAAATTCAATTGATAGAAATAGAAGATTGTGGAAAAATAAGAAGCCTTCAGTCAAGAAATCCCTTGACTTGCTTGAATTGTTAATACAGCTGCTATTACAGCAAACATGGTGGAACAGAGGCAATAAGAGTGAGCAACTTTAGTGAGATAAACATTGTTTTGAGCTACATTACCTTTTGGTTCTTGAGAAGTCCTCAGCTGCCAGTTTGATTTAGAAAGTGTGATTTTCATTTTCCTAGAGATATTTGACACACAGTTCTTCATAAAAGCCGAAATAATACCTGCGCCATAACCCGGAGAAGTTGAAAAGAAGGCTCAATGGTCGCAGAGCAGAACCGAAGATCTGCGAGAGAAGGAGGCATCTTTTTTTTAAAAACATCTTTTATTGACCATAATTGACCAGCGTCGCTCTGCCTGGAGTTTCACAGTCAGACAAAAAAAGTGACAAAATAAAAACAGGTGGATTAGCTGGATGATAACTTTACCCTAGACATGTTACAGTGGAACATTGTCCTTACTGCCCAGAAACTGGGCGATTGGCATGAATTCATAAATCTCTCAAACATCCACATTGTTCAGTCAGAGGCCTCTTCAGATTCATTGCGAGACTGACTGCTACCAGAGATCCTTCCTACCTAGAGCATCTCCATCACTACAACCCTGAAGAGGCTAAGATGATGTGACTTACAATAGAATTTATTTTGCCTTTGGTATATGTAAAATAATTCTGAACTGAATTGAAATGATGAAAAAGACAATTAAAAAATTAATCACAAATCCAGCAGCATCGATGTTCATGTCATGGATCCTGGAATATGTTGACAATTAGTGCTTCATCTCGGAACTTTAATTATTTACCAAGTATTTACTACCAGCATTTATACTATGTTCTCACATGTTTTGTGCATTTTGGATATATTTTAGGATAATCAAACAGGAGGAAGAATGGCTGCTGAATCAAAAAAAAAGAGTCATTAACCTTGAGCTCCTTTGGTTTACTAGAGATTGACATTAAAAAAAGACTAGTCACTAGTGCTGCGATGTCAGGCCAGCCTGAAGGAGACTGACTAATAACTGAGAGGCTGCTGGTTTCATCCTTCCAGCAGCAATTTAATGGTGCATTCTCTCTGCTATGTGGTGGGTTTAAAGCGCCCACCAAGACAGGTGCTGTGTAGCATATAGCGCCTGCTTTTTGGACGCGGCCCCGCAGGCGGCCTTGGCCCCCCCATGACTCCTTGCTAACAAATGCCAAAGCTGCTTCGCGCCTTGCACTAGCAGGCAAACATGAATAGTTTGATTCCAAATCGGAGTGTAGGTGGGGAAAAGAAGAAGCCTTAAAAGCATAATAGTCTGGCTGAAGGTTTATAATTGAAGCCGATTCCTTGGAGAAGGTTTCAGAGGACTGGATGTAAAAAGTAGATCTGGTCTTTTGTATCGAGGTCTTAAGATCAGCGTGTTCTCCCATCTACAGTATCTACTCAATGCTGCTGCCATTTCACCTCTAACACTGGCTAGCTGCTGACTATCAGTGCAGCAGCTCTTTTTTTCAAAACAACATAAAGACATTTGTGGGAGTGTATTGAAAATAGCTGAAAACAGCGTGGCAGAGAGCACATATCTTTAGCCTCTTGTGGGTAAGGAAAGGGATGGTGTGTGTGTGCATAGATATGCACAAAGAAAGGGTAAAAAGTTTGGAAAGGCAAAGCAGGCTGACAGAACATCTAAGGAACATCTCTACAAAGAGGCCCCCCTTCTTTGTTCCCAGGGTTCTTGTGCGGTGCTGGGCATGAATTATGTAATTTTATAATAGGTGACCTTCTGTGGAGCTTGAAAGACAGTGCAGATTTTCTTTACGCTGTCATGCCATCAAGTGCATAAAAAAAGTTGTTTATTCCTTTTTCTTTCCAAAAGGAAGTTAGCCAAAGATGAGTGTGCATGCAGGTGCCGTCTTACATGAAAGCAAACATGGCGTAACAATGAGAATCGAAGCTGCTGCGGATCTTAGCCACAAATTTAATTTGCAGACCGATTATTACATGCACGACAAACATGCCGCATCCGCTGATGCCGCGTACGCTCCCATGACATGTAAATACAACTGTGCAAACAGTCGTTCTCTGCTTCTCCCTTCCAGATCCGGAGCGGCAAGCTTATGATCACCAACACCAGGAAGAGCGACGCGGGGAAGTACATCTGCGTCGCCACCAACATGGTGGGGGAGAGGGAGAGTGAGATCGCGGTACTCACTGTGCTAGGTAGTATTTACTCCTTTGTTATTCCACTATAGCTGTTTTTTTTTGTTTTTTTTAACTGCTTCACTTAGTCTAACTCCCCTCACAGCTCACTTGCTTTGGTTTGCCAGACCACTTTATATAAAACTGTTGTCACTGGGGTATAGTAATAACCGGTTAATTATGCTGATTATGCCGCCATCTCAGTCTGGCAGCGTTGGAGAGGTTTTCCCACAAAACAAGTGCCGAACGTCTGCTCCCGCTGCATCCAACGTTACGACCCTTTCAGCGTAAGAGCTCCCCACGGAGCCGTGCTTCTGACACTCTCTACATGCTCTAATGCCTAAACACACCCTCCATTCTCAGTCTCTCAACCCCATTTTTCACTAACACTTTCCATCTCAGAAGAGCTCTTATCAGCGCCAAATGGTTAGATGACCTTGGTGTGAGTTTGTAGATGTAGCAGTGTAGTGGCTGTAGTGCTGCCGAGTCCCTCATGGATGGAAAGGTAATCCCGCAAAACAGATGTAGGGAAGCATACACCTGCTGTACGCACAAATGTAGCAGCTGAAAAGACAAATACATAGGCTGGTATTTGCATGAAGGGCTTTTGCTTTTTCTGTTGTTCGGATAAGGCAGTTTGGTTACTTTTCTTCTTTTTTTTTGTGCCAAATAAGGACGAGGTTGCTTGCAAAACTGCATGTAGGATTTATAGACTCCTCAAGTAATGAATAAATAATAATTATATTTTCTTTCTTTAATTAAAAAATCAGCTCAAACATACAAACAAAAATTCTGTGAGTTATTCGTAGACAAATGTCAGCAATCCTTGTTCCTGTTTTTTCTGGTACTACTTGCAAAGCTTTAGGTGCATTTATAGCTCATAATCTTTCCTCTCTATGGATCTTTCTCTGCATTGATCCAAACCAATGGGTTGCAGCATGTCTTTAAATAATGAAGGACCAGCACTGCTTGATAGAGGTAGAACATTTTTTATTTTTCATTTTTGGCGAGATTTTCACCTCTGAGTAGCACCCAGGCTTGAATATTCTCACCACGTTTCCCTGTGAGCATAATTTTCTCTTTTCAGTTCATCCATCCATCCATTTTCTGTACACCCTTGTCCCTTAGAGGGGTCAGGGGGGGTTCTTTTCAGTTCATCTTCTCAAAAACAAGCTTTTTTTTCCTGCAACAAATCTGTAGCTTCAATCAACAGGTGTTCGTTTCCAGGTTGGGATCTGATCTGCTCCTTTCAGTTGCTGCTTCTGGAGTTTCATAAGCTAATATGAATAAACCAGACATCTGCCCTCTAAGCTGCTGCATTTGTGTGCACAGTTATACTTACATTTATGATTGTTCACTCCTTCATAAATATCTGAATGATACCTTCATACATAAATTCATATCACTGTCCCTTGTAGAGCTGCTACATCTCCACTACGAGACTAGAGAGGAGCAGAACTAAAGGTTTTTATAGCATAACTGTAGTTTAAGAAAAATAAGTTGCTGCTCCTGATTTTAAAGCTTTTGGGGGAAAGTAAAAGTTATTCAATTCAATGGAAAATTACTTATTAAAAATGTCATTTAAAAAGCCAGTAACTATCATTAATTTTGCACTATGTGTATGAGAGAGTGATTAAAAAAAGTACCACCAAAGAGCTGGAGTGAAAAGATTCATAATTTAAATAGTGTTTTACAACTTGTATTATTAGCCATAAATGGGATTGGCATGGATACCGCAGTTAGCACATTTAGCACATTTCACCCTGTTAGCATAGTTTCCCTCCGTCCCTCTGCTGTCTCAGAAAACAGCAGAAAACGGTTTTCTGCTGTTTCCACTGTCCGCTGTCGCCCACATAATGTGCATAATCTGCATAACTGCATGCGTTCTCTTTTTCTGATACTTTTCTTTAAACATGAGAAAAGGCTGCGAATGATCGTAATAAATCAGCCATTTCTAAAATAATCACATTAGCCCATCTAGCACCAAATCCCCAATCTATCATATTTACCGCATCTAGATATCTAGAGTAACATCCATGTGAGTCACTGATTTGCTACTTGTGTAGACATGAAATGATTCGTTTAACAAAAAAAAACCAAAAACAATAAAACGACAATGTATATTTCCCTTTTTCATGTCTTTCATTCTAAATGTGCATAATTTGTTGCTTCCTTTCATGTTTTTCGTTTATGTTGGTAAAAATATAATTTGCTGAAAGTGGTGGACACACTTTTTTCCTCTTTTCTCTGATCAGCCTCTTCTCCACAGGCACCACAAATACCGTGGCGAGATTGATGATCGCGTTGATATATCTGTGTCTTCTTCCTGTTGTTCTGCCCTTCAGAGCGGCCAACCTTCGTGAAGCGCCCCAGCAACGTGGTGCTGCTGGCGGACGAGAGCGTGGAGTTCCACTGCGTTGTTCAAGGAGACCCCGTCCCCACCGTCCGCTGGAGGAAAGATGACTCTGACCTACCTAAGGGCAGGTGATGTACAGAAACACTCCACTTTTAAATTACAACGCACACATGGTGTTTTTCAGCTTCTTGTCTTATCTCTTGAGTCTTTGTGCCCACAGATTTGAAATCCTGGAGGACCACACTCTGATTGTTCGCCAAGTTGCCTCTCCAGATGAGGGCTCCTACACGTGTATGGCAGAGAATATGGTCGGGAAATCTGAAGCATCTGCCACCCTCACTGTACACGGTCAGTACAAATGTCAGATAAGATATCCAACACCTTCTCTTGAGAAGCTTAGCGACAAAGGTTGTTTTTTTTTTGTTCAAAAGTGGAGCGACTCTCGGATAGCTCACTCCCTCTTGTTCTTAGCACGGCACGGACATTTTATTTGCTTCTTTTTAGTTTCCTACAAAATCTGCAACATTCTCTGCATCTCATTAACAGGCGATGCAAATTGCAGCACTTTGTTTACGGAGAGTCTGAGGAAACGTTAACCTGGCCAGAAGAAAACAGATTCATTTGGTCCGAGCTGTTCTGCCTCAGTGGCACCTTCAGATATGTAAAATGAGAAGTAAGACAGCTCGTAGACCCGTTCAATTAAACACATTGCTTTGTCGCTGTGGGTGAAATATACCAAGGCCGGTAGGACTTAATTAAAGATAAGGTAGCAGTGGTTGCTTGCTGGGAAGTGGCATGGTTCCAATTACATTTTCTTCCCTTTTCTCTGCAAACTTTAGAAAAAAAAAAAAAACAGGCTTCAAGGGGTACCGGAGCTGATTTTCTTTGTGGTGAAGGAAAGAGGTGCAGCCAAGTGACAGATCAGTAGAGTCTTAATAATTCAAGTGAGCAGCAAGGTATCTAAATATATGGATGTCTCATAATGAAATGGAAAATAAAACTTTAGGTTAAGTTAGAGCCACAGCAGAAGTTCCTTTCATAAATTTGCAATAGAACTACTAAGCAATAAGAGATAATCCTGGGAGTCAGAGTTTTAAATTAGGAAGGTTCCTTTAGGGAAGTTAAAACGTTTTTGTGTCTCCTTCCTGAAACAGTGATTAATTTTGATCTCTCAGAGCTTTAAGTCTTCATTAGTTTTAATCTAAATTAGCCTCTATGTTTACTAATCCCATGACTTCAATCATTGTTCTCATATTTTATACTTTGTTTAAATAGAAGAGCTCAGCAGCCATCAACCTTCATGTGGTCTTCTGCTGCTGTAGCCCATCTGCTTTAAGGTTAATAGTGTTGTGTGCCTTTAAACAGTGTTTTCTGCTCATTTTGGTTTGTATTTAGTGTTTGTTTGAGTTGCCTCTGCATCATCTCCACGTTCTCCACTGACCTTTGACGACAACATATTTTTGTCCAAACAACGTACCTTTGTAACTTGTTGTATTTTCAGTTTTTTGAAAAACTGTAAACCCGAGTGACAGTTGCATGTGAAAGTTGCAGTGGATCAGCAGTTTACTCTGAGCACGCTGCCTGGCAATAGCAACCGTGCCACGTTCAAAGTAACTTAAATCCCCTTTCTTCCCATTTGGATGCTGACTTTGAACTTCAGCGAGTCATATTCACCATTCTGGACGCCTAAAGGCACTTGCTTGCTACCATGTGACTGGCAGATTTGCTGTGTTAATAAGTAATTGAACAGGTTAGCTGGTGAGTGCAATGTTTTTCTTTTTATGAAGGATGTACTACCGCTTTTGTCTTATCTTCAAAGGAAAATAATGAATGAGATCACCATTTTTTAATGTTTTCATTCAAGCAAGAGTGATAAAAGAAACATCCTGCAATGTATATGTAAGCTTCAGTACGTGTATAAGGCAGTAATGTGTTTAAAAACTCAGTGCAACTTTCTAAGGCAGGATGCCATCTTCAACTCCACTCTAATCCACAGAACAAAACCTGACAGCCTTAGATTAAAGTGCATTCAGTCTGGCCTTTCACATGTTTACACAGTCATACACATTCAACTTCAAAGCAGATTGAATGAATTGAGAATAAAACAATTAATTAGCCTTCATTTAAACAAGCAAGATTAACAACAATTTCCTATTTTCCACTGTGGCTTGGCAAATAGCAGGGCCTAACCTTGAGGGAGAGAAGAAAAGAAAATCATACACTGTGCCTTGAGACATGATTTGTACCCCTTGAACGTTTTCACATTTTCTCACAGTACAACCACAATTGGTAATGTGCTCTCTTTTATTTTTACGTTTTGCTTTTTTTTTTTTTTTTACAAATCAAAAACTGAAAATTTGGGGACTGATACCATTTGATAAATTTCTCTACTACATTATCCCTACTGGGATGTCTATAATATGACGCTTTCCATCAAATCTCACTGACCAGAGCTAAAATTTTATTAAAGCTATACATTTTCCTTCCACTTCACACTACCTTAGGTTTGTCTATCATACAAAACCTCAGATACATTAGATACAAAGACATTCTCACATTTTGTCACGTTACGACCACAAGAGCCTACAGTACATACTCTTACAAGAGACTGCACATGATGGGAGATTCATAGGAAATAGTTTAAACCATGATATAGTCAAGGAAAAGTGAGAGATGCTACGGATGAGAATCAAAGGCAGGTGTGAAAAGAATGTGAAGATGCTTAAAATAACTCAAGGAAAATAATAAGCTTGGGGTAGGGGGATTATTTTGTTGTCATCCAGTCAGAAGATGTTGCTGTATGGTTAAGTTCTGCATCACTCATTCCACTGTTCTTTGTTTCTTCCTTCTCTTCCAGTCAACACGGGTAAGTTGTCTTCCATCCCTCATCCACCATCAGACAGCAACAGGAAATCATGAACCTGTGTCACTGTTATTCCATCCACCACTACAGTATGTAATGCATAATATGTGTGGGTAAAAAAAAAAAAACGAGAGCATTTTATATGCACTTACGGATGTTCTAAAAACACTGAATGATCAAAATGTGTTAGGCTGCCAATTAATTAGAGCTTCCACTCTTCTGCAGTGCCCCCCACCTTCGCCGTTCGCCCCAGGAACCAGGTGGTGTCAGTAGGCAGGATGGTCACCTTCCAGTGCGAAGCCACGGGCAACCCACAGCCAGCCATTTTCTGGCAGAGGGAGGGCAGCGAGGTGAGACTGACCCAACCCCCCTCTTGTTCTGCCATCCCACTAAATCACTGCTCGGTGTAAATAAAGATAACGAGGGGGCTTCTAACTGTGATTTGCCTCTCTTCTCCAGAGTCTTCTGTTCTCCTACCAGCCGCCACAGCCCTTCAGCCGTCTGTCTGTCTCCCAAATGGGCAGCTTAACCATTACGGATGTTCAGCGCTCTGACGCGGGCTTCTACATCTGCCAGGCTCTCAACATAGCTGGCAGTGTCATTACTAAAGCTCTGCTAGAAGTTACAGATGGTGAGTAACGGAGAAAGAGGCCAAATGAGACGACTTTTGCTTCGGTCTGCTGATTCTTGATTCGCAGCTCCTTTTTTTCCCTAATGACTTCGGCAAAACATTGATTTGACACGATTTTGGAAAAGAAAGTGTGTGTTTTAAACTTTAGGTTTTACTTATCAGAGCTTCATCAAAATTATAAAGTTCTAGCACTATTTAAATTGAACCTCAGAGCACTATGGAGAATATAGATTTCTGCATTACTTGTCAACTACAAAGCATGCAGACCCCTCAGGTCTTCAGAGACCTGGTTACTCCGTGTTTCCTGGACTAGAACTTATCAATGTACTTTTCCTTCTTTTTTTTTATGCTCCTGAGCTCTGGAGCGAACGCCCTGCCAACTTGAACTGTGCAGAAACCTTTGAATTCTTTAAATCAAGACTCATAACATTTTAGGTTAGAGTAAGTTTTGTTTAAAGAACTTGACCAATAAACTGTTTGCTTGTTTGATGTGATAGGATCAGTTAAAAACTGAAAACTGAACTTCAATCTGAATTCGGATACAAATTTGCCTATCACACATGTATTTTAACATCTGTGTTCATGCAATGTTTATAAGTATATGGTTCTGCCTTAAGCAAATGTTTGAATGTCTTAGTTAGTTAGTTAGTTAGTTAGTTAGTTAGTTAGTTAGTTAGTTAGTTAGTTAGTTAGTTAGTTAGTTAGTTAGTTAGTTAGTCTTTCTTTCAATGGCCAGTAAAGCAGTTTGGAAAGCCTTCCTCCTGGAGCGATACGTAGATAAACATGCCTTGCCTTACCTCAAGTATACAAAAATCTTATTATTTAAAAAGCAAACATGATTCCAAGACTTCTGGAATAATGTCCTTTGGTCAAATAAAGCTGAATCAGATGTCCTATGTGCAGCTTGTTTTGGTGAAAACTAAACAGCAGCAAATCTACCAGAATGGTTGGGGGAAAAAATAAAATAAAAAATCTTAAGGTAATGCAATGTCCCAGACGAAGTCCAGATCACTGTATGCAGTTAAAATGGATCTGTATGCAAGAGCAAACAACGTTTAATAAACAACGGGTTTGTAGAATCTTCTGTGTATTATTCTACACTTCAAGTTTGAATTAAACTCAAGAGACTCAAGACCAAATTATTTACATGAAGTCCTGATAGCTGAAACCCTAGAAGTAAGGGTCAGAGTACTTTCTTCCAAACTATTGTAAGATCCCTTTGAACATTACTGACTTTGTTTTTCTTTGTTCTACAGTAGCATAGACGTTTGTGAATGAAGTCTGATGATTTTGACATATGATGACATTTATAGGTAGTCTGTAAAGAGCTTGGAGGGGACTCTAATCCAAATCCGACACGATGAAATATCTGTGTTAATTGCTTTCGAAAAACCAATTTATCTGTGCTTGGAGGCTCACACCCCTAATTACACACCTGCGTGAGCACACCAATACATGTAACTTGGTGAAATGTACATGCATTATATTTATGGGAGATAATTGCTTCAGGTTTCAACAGACAGTAAATGGATCTACTTGTGGAGTTATTAAGTGCAGGGTTCGCAGTCACAGCCGTTTTTACTCGCGGCAGGTGTGCGGCGTTTTTACAGAGGGATGATGGCCGACTTTCTTTTTTTTTTTTTTTTGTCATAGATCTGCTCCCTGACTTGTACTTCTCTCGCCTAAATTCCCTCCATCCGAACACATTCCTTTCATCTCCAACTGGAGAGGTGCATTTGTATGGTAATAACTGGCTCACATTACCTGGGGCGCTTTTCAAAGCATCTTTCCATCACTTTTTTTTGGTGGTGGGGGCGGGAGGAGGAACAGGAGTGTTTTTTTATTTTTTTATTTATTTAGCTGTCTTAAACCTTCACCCCCACCCACATTTTTTTCTTTTTAAATGTGTGTGAGAGAGGGAGCTCTGTTATCTAGGTGGAATTGTTATTAGTTGGGCTTTGCTGTCATGATTGGATCCGGCTCCAGCAGTACCTTCTACCCAATGAATGATTAGTTGCCCTCCGCTGGAGGGGAAAAGTTGATTTCTTTCTCCTCGAAACCCTGCACATCCACCTAAGCCTATTGTTCTCCTGCTTTACCAATTTTCCTCCCAATATCTTTCACATCTTATCTCTTTCTGCCTCCTCTCCACTTCATTTTATTTTTCCTCGTCTCATCTTTCTTACTTTTATAGCTTTCTCTGTTTATAACTTTGACCTTTTTTTGAGCATCAGCTCAATTTCTAATGACCTGCACTTTAGTTTTTTACCTCTTTAGGTCTTTTGTTTTGAAAGTGAACAGAGGGAGACGGGAATGTAGGAGAAAAAGAGCAGAAGATAAAATTTTAATGTGGCACAGTTGATGTTCAATATCTTAACCATGACCTTCTATTCTTCTTTTTCAAATATTTAAACAAATCAAACTCTTGTTATAGACTAGCAGTTAGCAGTCTCTGTGTTTTCCCTTTTCTCTTTCCCTATTTGATTAAAGTGTGAATGTTGAACAACGGTAGTGAGAATTGTATTCTTTCTGTGAACAGACTCGTTCCCTTGAACTATAGCATTGACATTTAAATATTCAGCATCATTTTCCATACTTTTGTTATTCTGTAGAAGAGGTTTGGTGAAGCTCTTCTAGTCTCTCTAACCCAACAAATTCAAATACACAATTTTTGATTCAGTGTTTGGTTACAAATGATGGTATTGCTGTCTCAAAGCCAAAGACCTAGCACATGAGTTGAAATAAACAACTCAGCAGTCTGTTTGTTTGTTTTTGTGAGGCAAAAATAACAGTCTGCTTAAGTCCTTATCCATTTATGTTTCTAAAGAGAATAAGATACATTGTTCTAGTCAGATGCTTTTTTGCTGTGTTTAATGTACAATGTGAGAGGTATTCTCATTGAGTCATTTTTTTCACCTTTCCCATTTTTTCGTTTTCTCACAGCTGGATCAGAGCACCCCCCTCCCGTCATCCGGCAGGGTCCCGTCAATCAGACGGTTCCCGTTGACAGCACGGCAGTACTGGGTTGCCAAACTGTTGGCGCTCCGCCTCCCACTGTCCACTGGAAGAAGGACGGCACAGTGGTCTCTCCAGTGGATTCTCGGATGTCCCTAACAGAAACAGGGTCACTGAAGATCCACTATGCAAAGGTAACTCCTAAAGCACAACAGCAATTGTGAAGACCAGGCTTTTGGCCAAGTCAACCGGTTAACCTGTGCACCTGAATCTTTTCTCGTCAGCTGGGTGATGCAGGATTCTACACGTGTGTTGCTTCTAGTCCAAGTGGAGAGGCTTCCTGGACCGCATATCTGCAAGTGGAAGGTGTTCTATTCGTACACAGGGATTCTATTCTTCCTCCTGAGGATTACTGTAAAGTTCCTATTTTAGTAAATTTGTTGCGCTTTCTGTGGCAGAGTTTGGCATTGTTGTCCAGTCCGGTCATCCAAAAGATTCCAACATGATTCCTGGTGCTCCGTCTAAACCTGAAGTTTCTGATGTTAGCCGGACGTCTGTCACACTGTCATGGAAATCCAGCCCTATTCCTGGCGTAACACCTACATCCTACGTAATTGAAGCATTCAGGTTAGATATATATGTGCTCCTTTTGAATTCACATCATATTTTGTTGTCTTAAGTTGTAGGTATCTGATTTGATTTCTCCTTGTTTTTCTGCAGTTATACGTTAGGAAACAGATGGGTGACCTTAGCAGAGCATGTGAAGACTGAGTCCTATGTTCTGACTAATCTGAAACCTGGAGCTGTTTATGTCTTCATGGTCAGAGCCAGTAATATTTATGGCCTTAGTGATCCCAGTCTAATCTCTGACTCAGTCAGAACTCAAGGTAAGTGTAAGGTCTCAATTTTCACTTCACTTCTAGGAAGCACCTTAAACTTCACAGAAACGTTTCATTTCAGATACTCACTTGATATTAGTGGGCATTCAAATTCTTTAAACTTTTTATTTTTATAACAGCAAAGTTTGATGTGTTTGATTTTTTGACATCAACACAGAGTAGCGCAAAGTTGTGAAGGGGCAGTAAAATCATACATCATTTTCAAAGCTTTTTACAAATAAAAATATAAAAATTTTGTTCTGATTTCAAACCCCTTTGTTCTGATAACCCTAAAGAAAATCTGGTGCAACCAACTGCATATTTAACTTGTAAAATTTGCAGTGGTTTAAAGCCCTCTGATATACTGGCGACCGGTTGTACTCCGCCTCTCAAGACATATTTAGGTGTTAGAATGTTCTAGTCAAAGTCCAGACCTAAGTCCAATTAGGACTCTGTGGCAGTGCTTAAACCATCCATCCATCCATTTTCTGTTCACCCTTGTCCCTAATGGGGTCGGGAGGGTTGCTGGTGCCTATCTCCAGCTACGTTCCAGGCGGGAGGCGGGGTACACCCTGGACAGGTCGCCAGTCTGTCGCAGGGCAACACAAAGACATACAGGACAAACAACCATTCACACACAAACACACACCTAGGGAGAATTTAGATAGACCAATTAACCTAACAGTCATGTTTTTGGACTGTGGGAGGAAGCCGGAGTACCCGGAGAGAACCCACGCATGCACAGGGAGAACATGCAAACTCCATGCAGAAAGACCCCGGCCGGGAATCGAACCCAGGACCTTCTTGCTGCAAGGCAACAGTGCTACCAACTGCGCCACTGTGCAGCCCAGTGCTTAAACCAGATGAACAAATCACTAAACATAACCACAAATTTAAAAGCACAACATTAATTAAGCTCAATTACAAATTAAAAGAACACAACTACAAAATAGGAAAACACAACAGTAGCTAAGTAAAATTAAAATTAAGAAAACACAATGGCTTTAACAAATCAAAAAAGGTAAGTCTCAGTGGGAAAGCTAACACGACACCACTTTTCATTTCCGAACCGGAAATTATTTTGTTGTTTGCTCTGTCTTTGTTTAGATAGACAGGCAGACATTCACAGCAATATGACCAATCCCCCAAACTGTGAAAAAGAACAAAGCTGAGCTTCTTAGTATGTCCCAACTCAAAATATCATTGGACAGCAGTGACTACTTCTTCTTCTTTTCTATTATGGCGGATCGCAAACAAATTCAAGGTGCATAGTGCCACCTACTGTACACAAGTGTGCAGCAGCATTAACTCACATCTATTAAATTCTATTAATTAATTTTGTATCAAAATGATAATTCAGTAGTGCTTTTAGATGTTGGTGTGATTTTGAATATGTTGTGTTTTTAAATTTGTACTTGTGTTTAATGATTTTGTGGGCAAGGTTTGCACTTCAGGGCCACCGTAGGAAAAGTGCTGTGAACAGACGCTTTCCATCGAGCCTGACTGATCTTGAACTTCCCTTCAAAGACAGCAGCAATATAACCCAGAACACATCATACTTTTCAGATTTTTATTTGTGAAAAGTTCTGAAAACCCATCTAAAGTTTTTCTTCCAATTTACTGCCATGCCATATTTTTTTTTATATTGGTCTTTACCATAAAATCCCACACTTCTACTGTATAACGTGAGAAAATGTTAAGTATTTAACGTTTTTCCCTTGTTCTACACGCAGACAGCTCCTCCACCATGCAGGGGGTGGACCACCGTCACATCCAGAGAGAACTGGGAGATGTTGTGATCCACCTACACACACCAACAGTCCTGTCATCTTCAGCTGTCCGGGTGCACTGGATGGTGAGTTCATCATGTTGGCTGTTCTGCAGATAGATGCCCTCACAGCTCCCAGAGTTAAGATAAATGAGATAAAAAGTCAAACATGGCGACACACAAACACACATCTGTTGTTTTGGGTTAATAGCCAGCCTTGGAAAATAAGAGTTAGTGAAAGATTAGCGACTACACTTTCAACAGATATGAGACTAAGTAGTGGTTAGTGTCAGCAGCATTGTCCATTGTGTTGGAAGAAGTTATAAATATACTCTATTAGACATTCTGTGCTGCTAAAATGGTAAAGAGTTGGTTTAGTGCAGCAACAAATGAATTGATCTTTGTTACACATTGAGTTTAGCTTCATACAGATACAACTATGCCAGCAGCATTTTTCTGTGTGGGTGTCCGCTCAGAAATTCTTTCAGGCACCCTTTGCCAAAAATCATGTGGTTTAAATGGAAAGTGCTTAGTTGTCTTTTTGCTTGTTTTTCTCAAACCATGCTGAGTGGAAACTATTAATGACCTCAGATTGTGGTTTGCACAGAGAATATACATTTCATATGTGGAAGTTAATAGGAGAAGTAGGGTTAGTAAGCTTTAATACATTCTTCCTACAGGATGTTTAACGCAAACCAAGACTTGTACTGGTTTACATTTAAAGGGCTGTGTGATCACATTATTATTATACGATGTACTTATTAATTTATATATTTAAAAAGATGTGTGAATTTCATTGTTTGAGCTATCACTCTTGAGTTTGTTCATACTATTCGTGTGCCTTAAAATTGCCTCTCGGGGATAAATAACGTTATTTGAATTGAATGGTTCCAGGTGGAACAGCAGTCCCCTTACATCCAGGGCTACAAGGTGCTTTACAGGGTATCCGCGGAGCATGGGCAGCCAGAATCGCAGTGGGCTGTTCTGGAGGTGCGTGCCCTGCCGGAGGACGGGGTGGTGATCAGTCAGCTAAAGAAGGGATGCATCTATGAGTTCAAAGTGCGACCTTTCTTTGATGAGTTCCAAGGAGCTGACAGTGAGGTGAAGGTTGTCAGGACATTGGAAGAAGGTAATTTTTTTTAGAACAGTTTCTTTAAATATACTTGAGAAAGTCCAGCTGGAGCTACAGAGCCTTGTAAAGTACTCATAGGTCTTGAATTTTCTCACACATTGCAGCTAAAAAACTTCAACATTCTTCAGATTTTATGAGATAGACGAACACAGGGTTACATAAAATGGCGAAGTGGAAGTAAAACAAAAATCTCAAAAGTGAGTTAAAAGAAAGTATTTTATAGAAGTACATTTTGCTGCAATTAAAGCCACTTCCATTGATTGTAAGTGTGTTGCTAACATACTTGGATGTCTAAAGACTGATATTTTTTGCCCATTCGTCTTGCAGTACTCAGTGGAAGTGGAAGGAGAGCGTCTGTAGACAGACATTTTCCAACCAAACTATTCCATAGTATCTCTGCCTGTATGTCTCCAGCCTACTGTCCCTCCTACATGACTCATGAGAAACTGCAGACAGGATTTTGTCTGATATTATTTCAACAATGACTGTCTTCTTGCCACTTTTCCATAAAGACCTGATATTGGGAGGAACGAAAAGTGTGAAAGTCAACAGATGTTCTTACCTAAGCTCCTCCAGACCTACCATTGGCCATGAGACTGTTTCTTTGATAAATCCTTTAAGTTGAGGTGTTTTGGTAGGTTTACAGTAGTGCCACACTCATTCAATTTTTCAGAAGACAGATATAACTTTAGGCTGTGCTGCTAAGATGGCACCATAAGCTATCATCTTAGCCTGTGCTACCAGGCTAAGCTGGTAGCACAGGCTAAGCCTTCTTTATCCTTATCTACTGCTAGATCTCCAGTTTGTTAATTACTCTCAGTTTTGCCATTTGTTCACAATTAAATCACATATTGGTGAGTTATATTTACTTACTAAGTTATGGTTATGATTATGGTTACCTTGAAGTTTATTTATCAGAAGTTGTGTACACATTCAGATTATTTGTACAATGATTGTAACAAATACTCTTACAGTTTCTAGTTGTAATGTGACAAATTGTGATTAAGTCCAATGTGTATGAACACTATTGCGAGGCTCAGTAAATATTTGTGTTATTAAAAGATTCTGTTTCAATAGAGAAATGACGTATTGCTTTATTCAGTGCAAAACCATATCAGTTAAGTCTTCCTTCATGTGCCTGTTGCCAAGTGTGTGTATTCCTGTTTTAGCCCCGAGAAGAGCTCCCCAAGGTGTTACAGTCACAAAGAGCGATGCCAATGGGACTGCTGTCCTTGTTTCTTGGAAGCCACCTCCAGAGGCGGGAGAGGACGGAATCATTCAGGAATACAAGGTCTAAAAATACCACAGCTCAAATCTGTTCTGTTTTTATTATTATTATTTTGTCTCACTGTGTTTGTTGAATGTGTCCCTCTGGCAAACATTGTCATCTTCTTGCTGTGTTTTCCACAGATCTGGTGCCTGGGTAACGAGAGCCGCTACCATGTGAATCAGTCGGTGGATGGGTCAACCTTCTCTGTGCTCATTCCTAGTCTGGCTCCAGGAATTCGCTACAGTGTAGAAGTTGCAGCAAGCAACGGTGCTGGGCCCGGAGTCAAGAGTGATGTAGCGTTCTTTCAATTAGGTAATTGGTTCCTCTGAACAGGACAGCAGACTGCTAGGTGGCATTTAGTTTGAAGTTTCTGTTCCTTTCATTAATTTTTAAAAAATATAAAATCCACTTAGTTGCCAATAACTTCTGGATAGCTTTCACGTTTGTATTTTTATTTTGATGTACACAGCTTTGTATGTACTCATGTTCAAGCCTGTCCTCCTGCTTTTTATCGGTCAGATTCTGCCGGCCAGATGATGGACATCAGTGACAAAGGAGGCACCTTGTCCCAGATCTCAGAGGTGGTGAAGCAGCCGGCTTTTATCGCAGGCATTGGCGCCACCTGCTGGCTCATCCTCATGATTTTCAGCGTGTGGCTGTACCGTCATCGCAAGAAGAGGAGTGGCCTCAGCAGCACATACACTGGCATCCGGAAGGGTGTGTTCCTGTGTTCTTTCACTGTTTTAGCTCACGAAATAATTTGCAGAGACTCAGGATATTAAATTATATTACCATTTGGAGTGCCTGTATTGGATAATATTATAATTAGGGTGGCCATCAAACACTGACATTTTGCCACCACACAACACACAAGTCATCATTGCAATTATATTAAGGGAAACCTTCCTGGTAATAAGCAAATGAGGTCAAAGGGGAAAATGGTCTCTGGTTTAATCATCCTTTGACATATTTGCATTCTAGGCTGTGTAGACATTCAGTGGCCTTTAATCACATATTTGTAGAGCGCCATTTTGTCAGTGCACCACAGTGTTTAGAGGTAAAGAGCTGTCAAGCTGCCAAGCTTAAATCTGCCACAGTGTTTCTGCTGTCTGTCAGGCTGCCCCCTTCATTAACCTTCACCTGGAAACTCAAATTGAAAAGACAAGCAGCTTTGGCAGAAGAGGCTTATGGCTTATATTTAAGAGCACACATCAAATGATGTGTTCAGAGCACTCAGCAGTCTATGTCTTTAATAATAGAGTAGGTATTTTTTAAAATTATTTTATAGTATTACTAATTTTTTCCTTGCTTATTTTTTTCTCCACAGTCCCATCTTTTACGTTTACACCTACAGGTATGTACTTTATAGCCTGATGAATAATATTTTTTAGATCCTATTCATTCTAAAGATGCACTGACTTGGGATTTTGGGACGAACTTCCAATACCTATTTTGGGTGGCGACCCGTTGATGCCAGTTTTAGCCTAATCTGAGTTCTGTTTAGGATTAGGAAATAAATATGTTTTTTTGTATTTTCTGGGTAAACTGATAACATCTACAAGCATTATTGTCACCTGGTAGTGCCATATGTGGCCATAAAGTGATACAAATTTTAATTTCTGATCCCCAAATAACCAGTCTGAGCCAGACGAGCTTAAAAGGAAAAATAAAAAAATAAAAAACAGCTCCTGCAACCAACAGGATCTTTTCGAAATTCTGAGTTAAAGCTTTAAAGTTCAAACTGATGAAAATTGATTTCTGATTTATGTTTGTTTTTTCTAAATAAAATGAGTAGAGGTAATCAGAATTATAAGGAGCTCATTTTACACAAGGAATAACATAAATGTGCACAGTAGATTGTCTAGTCATAACCTGGTCTATCAGCACAATAATATTGGTTATTCTGACTAAATTACTGTACCGAAATCCGTAAATAGAATGAAAATAAACAAAAATTTATTAAAGAAAAAAAAACGTGTATTGAAGTGTGCAGACTTGACTTCACATTTTTTTCCACTATCTTACCTGCCTTTCATGGCTGTCTTCACTGTTGGTACATTCTCTTTTATTTTATCAAAGTTGAATGTCTTCTTTTTTTATTTGCTTTTGTCTTCTCAGTGGCATATCAAAGAGGAGACGTTGGGTGCGGAGCTGGCAGGTGACTGATATTTTTGTCCCATTGCGTTACATGAAGTCTCAAAGAGGAAATGCCAGTTACCCTGCAGAAACACTAGGGGGAGATGTCTTCCTACGCTTAAAGTCATCTGAGCTGCTAGCTCCGTTCTTTTGTATAAACAATATCAGTGGGTTTTAGATTGACAGCACTGTGATCTTCCTTGTTGCAGGCCTGTCCCTCTCAGCATGGGCGAGCCTCTAAACCAGCTGTGGCTGCCAGACAACTGGCCAAACGCATGTGCCAATCATAAGGACTGCAGCATCAACTGCTGCAATAATGGCAACGGCACCAGTGACAGCAACATGACAACATACAGCCGACCAGGTTAGAGCAAAAAAGAAAAAGAAAAAACACCTCATAGCTCACATAGACGCTTCTGAAATACAGCCTCTATTACTAATAAAATACCAACACCTTGCAGCAATGCTTGAAGATTTAGAGCTTCTTGTGTTATTGCTTTGTTCATGTGCTGCTTTGTTTCTCCTCCTCAGCTGACTGCATTGCCAACTATGGAAACCACCCAGAAAACAAGCAAGGGGGACAGCTTGGTTCTGAGACCCCCATATACAGCGATGTGAATCTTTCCAACAAGCTCACTGAGATTAAGACGTTCAACAACTCCAACTTTTGCTACACGAGCCCAGGAGGAGACTCGTCGGGCACGTACGAGCCCATACCGTACGCCACCACGCAGCTCATTCAGGCCAACATTAAAAACAAGGCCTCCGCCGGTGGCTGTGCAGCCGAGCCCCCGGATATACCCTGCTGGAAGCAGCCGCCCAACCTGCCGCCGATACCAAAGGAGATGGCAGCGCTGATGCAGCACAGCACAGCCGAGCAGAGCTGCAACGGTATGTAGCAAATCAAGTGTTCTTTTCTTTGTAAGTTTCAAAATTTACACAAAAGATGTTTCCAGATCTACAGGGAAACGAGGGCATGATCCACCCCAAAACCATGCCGTACAATCAGACCCGCGACCACAGCACAGGAGGCTCCCACCAGAGCTCCGACAGAGGCAGCAACAGCACCTCAGGTGAGGGCATCACCTGTCCTAATGCGCCGCATTAATATCGATGAGAGCCACCCTGCGTTTATTTCCAGTGTGTTCCTTTCTCAGGGAGTCAAAATCAAAAGAAAGGAATGCGGGCCCAGAAGATTCCCAAACACATTGCAGTGAGCTGGGGGGACGCCGTGTCTGAAACTCATCCAAACGCCTGGGACTGCGACGAGTACAGTCTGCCCATGGAGACGAGGTACGAAACAAGACAAAAGACGCAGCACGTGACTCGTTGCTCAGCACTGCAGTAGCTTCATAGTAACTTATAGTGTCATGTTCAACAATAAATGTTGTTGGAACATGTGCAGTTGAGGTTTGTTTGTCGGATTCAAAGTATCTTTTGAAAATGACAGCAGCTATTTAAAACCACATTTCTGTATTTCTTTTGAGTGTGTGTGTGTGTGTGTGTATTGGTATTTTGTTTTTTCTAATCTTAAATGCTCTGTTTTTATAAGTCTTATAAGTTTTGTCTATTACATAAATCTGTAATAGACAGATTTAGCTTTCTTTTCTTTAATAAATCTGTAATAGACAGATTTATGTAATAGACAAACATAGTTCATAATTGTAGTAATAACAATTAAAGATCATACCAAATAAAATCTGAAAGGTGTTGTGTGGAAAGTTGCTCAGAGATGGTGGAACGGTGGAAGAAAAACTTTTTATGTTAAATACAAATCTGAAACTCATTTATTTTCAGCCTGCCTGGGTTAGTCCTTCATGTAACGACCTTTTGCCGCAGTAACAGCTGTAAATGTTTTGTCTGTCCTTACAAGCTTTGCACATTTAGAAAGTTTTACTCATTCTTCACTAAACATGTCCAGCTCATTTGGATTGAAGTCTGGACTTCAATTACGCCATTCTGACACATTAGTAGGCTTTGATCTACAGCATTGCGTTGTATCTCCAGCTGTCTCCAAAAGGTTTTTGTTTCTTTATTTCCCAGAATACTATCTTCTCTTCAACTGGCTCTTCCCACTGCATGATGCTGCAACCGCCATGTTTTACTGTTTTACAGTGCATGCAACACTCAAAGCATTTTATATGAAATCTTTCTTCTTTCACCTCACATTTTATGGGTCATTTTGATGTTCCAAAAGTTTTAGGTTTAGGCAATGATATGATAAAATGGGTTGAAATTTTAGGAGGCATCCTTGTTTAGTTGGTTACCGCCAATGACTGCAACCTGCTTGCTATGTTGCCGTGGCAACTGTCAAGTCTACTTTAGTATGAGAAATACTTGGTAGACTCTACCTTTGAAGCTATTTCTATAAATGTGTAATACATCAGATTATATTCAAAAAAGCCAAGCTTATTTTCAAATTCAATAATCACTGTGTATTTTTCAGAAACCGTTTCCGAGTGTCACTACACATCATTGGTTTAAGACTCTACCTTGTCTTTTCCTTTCTCATTCTTACCAGCTTTGATCCAGAGGAGAGACTGGACAGCTGCCCCACTCCCCCGGTCAGAGGAGTAGCCTCATCTACTACTGAAGCGTCCTGCAGTGGTGTACCCGCCGCTCCACCGCAAGGAGACCTTAGCAACGGCCTGCAGGATGGAGCCAAAGACCTCGCCCACACCTACTGCTCAATACTGGACACAGACGGACCGGAGGAGAACGAGGAGGAGGTCGACGAGGAGACGGAGGCCGCGCTGGCAGAAGATCTCTACAGCCAATCCCAGCACCACCTGAAGCACAAGCAGCACCATGTCTCTCCGCACAAGTTACTCCTGCAAGGTCTGGAGCAGACGCCGGCCTCCAGCACCGGGGATCTGGACAGATCGGTCACAGGGTCTATGGTCAACAGCTGGGGCTCAGCGTCTGAGGATAACATCTCGTCAGGCAGGTCCAGTGTCGTCAGCACCTCAGAGGGCTCTTTCTTCACAGACGGCGATTTCACCCAGGCTGTCGCCTCTTCCAGGGATATTGTAGGCCTGCGTGTGTGCAGGTACCCAGAGGTGCCAGGTGAGACAGATGTTTGATTTGTCCTTAATCCACCTCCTGTTATTTTTTTCCCTTTGCTTGTTAGTTTATAACATGACTTTATGTCTGTCCAAGTCTAGGACAGTAGGCAACGTAAATGTCAAAGTAGGATTGCAGACGTCTGGCAACAAAAGCAGGCAAATACCAAAACCAGTCATTTTTTCTAATCTTCAGTTTTGAGCAATAGATCTTCAACTCTACTTCAACAATGAAAAGAAAATATCTATCTAAGACCAGTTCCTGGCTGCATAAGTCTTATATAATCATCAGAAACCTACCTGGAGTTTTGCTTTGATTCTTTCTGCATGTTTGAGAAATCCTTTAGTCTCCCATGGCAACCATTCACCTGTACAAAACTTGTGAGGGAGGGGGACCGAGTGCCACATTCGAGGACAGAGCACCTCCTCAGAGCTGCTGTTTCCAAGCTTTGACATTCGGCAACACCCACACTCAGCTCCTTCAGACTAGCCAGCAGCAATTAGCAAACACCTGGTGGAACTGCATGTCTGCTGAGCTCATTATACGAGCTACTTCTTAATTAAACGCTGGTAAAAGCATTGTTAAAACATTAATAGAGGAGCAATCTTGTGATGACTTCCTGAAGGCAGAGTGTTGGGAAGAGCAGGACGTTCTTAAAGAAACAGAGGGCCAATTCAAAGGCCTTAAGATGCAAATTTTGTCTATAATAACAATAATAGATTTTATTTATAATGCCTGTAAATCAAATTGAGATCTCAAAGGGCACATTCACACGCTGATGATGGCGTCAGTGGATTGGAGCCACAGCTGACCTGGGGCAAAGTGACTGGAAAACACACAACCCTGGCCCTTTAAGAAAATGTCCAAAATCACTGTGTGGAGTTTTATCTTTTGTGTGTAACCAGAGTTTGTCATGACTTCAGGTCGGCGGCACCAGCGAGCAAGCAGTCCCATGTCAACGGACAGCAACATGAGTCCTGCGATAACACACAAAAGGCCCAGACGCCATAAACCAAACCAGTCTGGACAACAGGACTACCAATCCAAAGATATCTTCAGCGACGGTAAAGTCACAAGAAACTGTGACATTTGCTGCTGTGTACAACTTCGGCGGCGCTAACAGGATCGCTTGTTTTGTTCTGCTTTTTCCCAGACTCTTGCATGCCTCTAAATTTCACAAACCAGATGTCCCACGACGACCACAAAGCGAGGGGAGCAACTCTGCCTCGGATGGGCTCCGGGCAGGGCCGGGCCAGACGAGGCAGCGCCGGGACTCACAGGGTCAGAGACGGAGCAACTGAGCAGAGAGAGAGTCAAGAAATGGACAAGGTTCCACTGGGGGCTAAAGGAAACAACAACAACAACCGACAGCATTCAGGTACCGGAAGAGGTTACACCGTTACTCAAATGTTTTTAGTACTGTACCCTCTAAATGTATTCACACCACATACAGGGTTTCCCCCAGTGTGTTATAACCCTGGTGGGCCACCAGGCTTTACTTGTGCTCCCACCAGTCTAAGCATTGCTTATTTTTTTAAGACTTTTTAAAATTTTTGCATTTTTTAAGTCTTCATAGTTAGTTTTCAGTTGTTAATATTCCAGTCTTTCAGTAACATGTGATTATCAAGTGATATTTTCAAGTTTCTTGTCAACTTTAAACATTTTTTAACTCAAAAACTCGACAGACTGCTGGATGAATGTCTGCCCTCGCAGCCAACCACCAGGCTTAGCAAACATTTTCTGGGGAAACCTTAACATATATTCTGTCAATGTTGTTCACATTTTTCAGTGTATTGTACAATAATTATTCAGAATGTGGTAGAAAAACACAAAAGATTATAAAACTGTGAGGTAAAGAGAGGGAAAAAAAGTGTTTATATTTCCCCAGGTTTGTACCAGTAAATATGTAAAAAGTTTGCCATGAAAATTGCAGTCTGCCCCCTTTACTTTGATACCCCAAGATACAATCGATTACAACCAACTGTCTTAAGAGGTCCCCTAATAAGTAAACAGAGTTTATCTTTGTGTGATTTTTGTTTAAGTGCAAATCCAACTGTATTATGAAGGGGTCAAGAGGTCAGTGAAGTCCATATATCTGGCCTTTATGGAAGAGTGGAAAGAAAAAAGCCTTATGCAGCATTTTAAAGTTGATGAAATGGTGGATGGAGTCATATGCAAACATTCAATTGTTTTAATTTCCCACTTGCTTGTTTGTCTTTATGCCTCTTCTTCAGAATTTGGGGACGTGCTTTTGTACAGTCGTCCGTCTTTCCCGTCAGGTCAGCCTCAGAGGGAGTCGGGCTGTAATCCATCAAACTTTCAGTCATGTGGAGGCTCAAGGACCAAACAGGGAGAGCAGGTCATCCTCACAGAACAGGTGGAAGAGGTAAATATGAACAAGGCTGTTTTCCATGGGTTGAACATCCACTCAAACTGAAATACACGTGTCTATTTTTATCTTCATAGTTCCTAAAGAGGTAAGAAGCATCAGGAGCTCAAGAGGAATATACTGCAGCTGGACTATGGCTTTTAAAATGTGGACATAAACTCTGAAAATACTGCACAACATCCTTTCCTACTTTGAATTTCACATTTGGTGTTAAAAAAATGCTCTCATATTAAATGGTGGACTTGTTTTTTTTTTTTTTTTTTTTCTTAATGACCAGCATTCAGGTCCTTGAACTGCTGGCTCCTTTGAAAACATAACGAATGCACAGTGGATGGCGGAGATGAGCGCACACCAGAGTGTTGTTGCTCGACGCGGTTTGTGGGATATTTGTTTGTCCGTTGTCTTGTTCTTTCTCTGTAACTAAACTACGGTCATTACCAGCCATCTTGTAAATTGTTTACTGCCACAGAAGTGCTTCAGATTTTTATATAACAGTGTTAATGGTTTTGTCTTATTTTTTAAGTGATGTACATTTTTGTCTCTGTATTATTTTTGTCCTACTTTGGTTATGAAAGCACAATCACTTAATTTTATTTGAATTCAGTGTTGAATGAACTTTAACCAGGAGGAAATCAGCTGTCGGAGTCCTGTTAATCATTTTTATCACTTTACGTCAGACTGAGAAAAAGATTTAACAATTGTGATGTGCATTGAGTTGTGTGCTTTTCGGCTGCTTTCATTCAAATTTGAGCTATCTTTGTTGTGTGTACTGGGAGAATTGCATGCAGATTCGAAGCGAAGGATGTTTTTTTTCTAATCAAGTTTGTGCTTTGCCCTTTATTTGGCATTATAAAAAAAAAAAAAAAGAATAGTCATGGACTGGTTCCATTTCTTGATTTCAGTGCTGAGTTCATTAAATTCTGTATCCCCTTAGCTTTTGGCAACAAATACAGGAGTAGGGCTGGACAATAAATCACCAATTATAATGCAGAAATGCCTTACAAGCATATTCATGCTCACATCTGGTCATAATTAAACTGTGAATGTTGGCAAAACATTGCATTTGCTCAATATCGTTAATATTTAAAAAATATGTTGTTCTGACTTAGTCGTAAATGCACCCACACCGCTTTCAAGAAGTATTCGCAGCCTTCGAACGTTTTCACATTTTTCAACCTTTTTTGCTGTGAAGACTTGAATGTAGCTCATTCAAATTCTGTGGGAAGGTTCCCTGTCTCCGATGAAGTAAAGCATCCCCACAGCATGACGCTCCATCTACCATGTTTTATAGTGGGGACAGGCTGCTAGCTTAGCAGGACAGTTGTGTTTTGAAACGCTCAAAGCTTGGAATATTTCAATACCTAATTCAGATTTTTCAAAGTTTGTAGCTGTAGCTTGACATAAAATGGGAATGACAATGTGGCAGCAGTTAAATTACAAACAGTCTAGTAACATCACTTAATAGTTTCTGAGCTTATTTAGTTTAAGCTTTCACATTGAAACATGTAGCCAAATAGCTGCCACTCGCTGAGCTGTGTGGAAAAGCTTACTGCTCACCAGAAACTCCAAATTAGATGGCGTGATAAATGAGCGAGTGAAGGGTTTGCTTTTGAAGCCTATGGTGGCTCATCAAGCATTGTTTCAAATTAGGATCATGGGCTTCTTGGCAGCTGGTCAGTATCTGACTTGATGAAACACGATCAGCTCTTTCCTAATGAAAACATCTCCCACCCTGCTTAGCACATGCTGCCTCTCGATTCAAGTATCGAAAACTACTTTAACAAGCAAGCAACAATCCAGTAATTCACTAAGACCCACAAATCACTACCAGCTCTTTTCTTTATTTGGTCAATAAATTCCTTTATAATTTTGTTTTTTTTAACTGTTAAATCTTGGTCTTTCAGTTTAACTTTGTTCAGTGTGTGCACTATTTTGTCTTTACGATAATTTAAACCCTTTTCTCCTTTTTTTCCACAAACTCAAGGTATTTAGCAGCTCCACCATATGTCAGCAGAGGAGGAGGATAATGAGGCACCGGTTTCACTTTTAAAATGTCCTCTTGAAGTGTCTTTTAGATAACTATCACCTTTGGCTTAGCCTGTCGATTATTAGCACCAAAACCTTTAATGGTTTGGTGGTCACATCTCAGATGTTAGATTTTTGAACTGTCCCTTTAAAATTCTTAATAACACTCAACTGAGGTAAGGCTGCCAAAAGAATTATGACAGTCAAACATAAGGTACGACGCTTTTACACACTATTTTCCACTTTATTCAAATCAGCATCTTGGAAAAATGATTAAAATTGTGGTCAACTTGTTTTTTAAAAAAGAAAAGGAAAACAGCTGAAGTGAATGAAAAATGTCCAGCCCTACTCTGTATGTAATTTATTAAACACCCACAGTATGTAACGTTGAATAAACTTTAAATAAATTATGATGTTTATGTATGTACCTTTATCATAAGCTACCATTGAGGTCAGAAGTTTACATACACTCATTATTGCTATAAATGGACCATTAATATATAAGTTTTCAATCAATCAATTCATTTAATCAATCTTTAATCAGTTTTGACTAATTCTATTCCAGAGTGGTTTGATAATGCAGCTAACAACTAGAGTATTGTTTATTAGAAAAATGCATAAGTTTGCATATATTGTGTATTTCCTCCAATTCACACATGGTCAAATATATACATACATATGGGATAAAATATATGCTTACACCCACACTAATGTTCAGTCACATTTTACTTAGCAACTTGCACCTTGAGCAGAGAGTTTTTGTGTTCATCAACACAGACCTGGCTGTTCAGCATACTCCATGTTGAAGTCTAATTCTGGAAGTTTAATATAAACCTACACTATCTATTCCAAAACCAGATTAGTTGAGTGTTTGGTATTGTTATATTGTTGGACCACCCAGTTGTGTCCAAGCTCAAATTAGTTGTTGATTTGACAGGAAGTTGGAAATTTTTGCATGTCTTAAGTGCCACATCAGTACCATTCCGATAATGCCAAACCTTTATTTAACTCTGGCTAAAGTGTTTTACGTTTGAAGCATCTATTTTGAAGCTTTCACTTCTTTACTGTTGACAGCCTCTCATTCCGTGTTGATGTTGAATTGACTAAATGGTGGACACATTGTGTTTTCTGTCCCCACAGGGCAATAATCTCAAGTAACTCAACACTAGTAGGCAAACGGGATATTTAAAGCAGATTGTGTAATTTACCCAACGTCAACCCCGTTGAAAACCTGGTAAACTACACATGAAGGTCTGATCCGTACCAGGAAACCAACAAATTCAAATAAACCTGCGAATTTCTGTCAAGAAAGGTTGTAAATGTCAAGGATGAATAATGCCAGGAGCCTCACAATGGACAAAAAAAAAAAAAAAAGAAGGATTCTTTACAATTTGCAAACAGGCATTTGGAGATGAGGCTGGTTTAGCCAATGTAACGAGTCTGTAATTTTGCCCCCATGCAGATTACAATCCAAAATTGATATTATATTTATGCATATGATAAGTGTATAGGGGCTGTGAAACGGAAACCTCAATTTACCAGCAGCAATGTAAAGTTCCTTCAAGCACAAGTTTTACACTTAAGGTTTCACAAAGTGTGATCACAATTACTTCTGCTGTAAGTAATTGTATTCAGCTAATGAACATCTCCCTGAAAAATAAAGGAAGACATCTGAAAGATGCACTTAGGGTAAAAGTGATTAAAACTTAAAAGACAGAGAACGTAAATAGAAAAAAAAGTTGCCATGTTTTTTTTCCCTTCAGGGTAATAAAACAATTTGCCTTGTTCACTCCGTTGCATGCCATGGACTTTTTGATGGATCACCTTGTTTCGAGGGAACATCTGATTGGTTCAGTAAACCTGACCGATGTTGTTACCGTGACGAAACCAGGTGAACTGACAACCAGAGGATCATCTCTTTCCAGTCGGTGGTTTTCAATTTGCTTCCCATCCAGAAGTTCACACAGAACGCGTGCGCCGAGTTGAACAGAAGAAATATAGTTTGTTTATCGATTCCCTTCTTCCGCTCAAGACAATTGGCTGTGCATCATCCACATGTAATAACAGTAAATTCCTCTAATAGAGTGTGGTTTGATTTATTGACGAGACTCACCCCTAAGCAGCCCCACTTTGCCGTTGCTGCTGTGACATTTCAGGCTGTTTTTCCCAGAGGACTCCCGACTCCGGAGTCATCACAATCCAAGCTCGCTCTGTTGTGGCCTCGTCAAACAGCGGATCGAAATGCTGCACAGCACCTGGTGTTTCCCAAGCAATAGATTAAGTTAACATTTGTTTCCCCTCTTTAAATCCAATATCCTGTCACAACATAATATAGTGGCTGCCGCTTTAAACATTTCCTAATAACCCCAGCACAGCTTGTACTTTGCTTATCTTTATTTGACTTTAACGATTAAAAGGGAAAAAAATAAATAAATGTGGGTCTTAGTAGGGAATTTAAGGGAGAGGGAAAACACCTTTCTGCTGAATTGACCTCATGAGGATGGGGAAAACTGCACAAAGCCCGGGTTGCTGTGTTGCACCTCAGGCACTTTAATTTGCAACCTACATAAAAAGGCCTACCGCATGCAATTTTCCATCTGTGCTGGACAGCCATACGATTATCCTCCAGAATACATGCTGCTGTAAGCCGTTTCCGACATCACTTGAGATCCTGCAGCTGTCCTTTCAGTTGGTTAATGTGTTGTTGCAGGAGAGGCATGAAAATACCTCAGTGATATGGAAGTCGGAACGTGTAACCGTTTATTTACAGGTTTAAGACCGATTTCTGAAGCTCCACTGAAGACTAACAGCACACCTCATCAGGCCAAACCAACCGGTTCCAGATTTCACCCTGTTACAGGAGATATATCATAATTCTTCCACATTTTCCCATATATTTTCTTAAAGCCATCCCACTCTCTTATTTAGCACTCAGCCAACTTGGTTTAAACCACTGTCAAACTCTAAATCTGTCAGGTTTAAACAAACAGAAAAAGGTTTCCTTGTCTATCAATTTTTCAAGATTTTTCAAGAATCGACTAGCAGACATATTCTACTAGTCAATTTACCTGCACCAGAGTATTTATTTGAACATTCAGTCAGATAAAAATGGCATGTACAGAGCTTAAGATGAATATTATAACCTTCATAAAATATTGGCCTAAGTTATTTTTTGACAAAAGTTTTTTTTTTTTTTTTTTTGCCTAAACATCTTTAGGGAAGAAAGAGGTAGTGATGTTTTTTAGCTTTTCTTTCTTTTCTTTTCTTTTTCTTTTTTTTATTAAAGTCACTTTTGGCAAAATGACTTAGGCCATTATTTTAGGAAGGTCACAATAAATGTTATTAAATCTGAGAAATAAATACCCTAACATAGAAAATAATTTAAGCACCCTGAAAGAGAGACATGCATTTTTTGGACAAGAGCAGCAGTACAGGCAGTTGCAGAAGTCTCTCATAATAATTTATGTGCAAATAATCCAGTCTGGATTACAGCATTCCAACTATTGTACAACACTGTACCAAATATATTTTTTGGTTCTTGGTGCATCAGTTGTCGTTTTGATCAAAATGATGGTCTGTGAAGAATGATGAAGCTCTATCTGCAGTCATATTCAGTGAATTAGAATATAGCTTAAAAATGCATTATTTAAGTAACTCGATTCACTAAGTGACACATTTTTAGATTATTTAACATTTTAAAGCCTTTATTTTGGTTATTTATAATGAAAAATGACATTTAAGGTTAGAATAATACAATGGACTAATAAAAAACTTTTTTTAAACATAAATGTGTACTTAATGAAAAGTATGCTTCAAACCTGCTTACATGTTATACAATTGCATTTATGGCCTCATCAGAAGGCATATTCTAATTGAGTGAATGTGATCGTAGTCTCTTCTGTAACAAAACCATTTCTTTTTACCCGACCTTTTGGTCAAAACCACCAAAGTTCTCTTCCGACAACCCAATATTTGGATTAAAGAAACAACAAAGCAGCGTTTGTGTGGAACACCAAGGTATCCACACATATTTAAAGTTTCCTTTTTCCAGAAACAGTCAACACTGGGAGAATATTCTATTCTCTGCTAAGCATCGTAGAACCTCATGACATCTGCATCTGCCGTTTGGGTTCATTTATTGGACTCTTTGTGGCGCCTGTTGTCCTACTGCCCGCCTCAAGGGCTGCCAGCAGCCAGACTGCAGGTTCACCTTCTATATCATATTGACTGCTGTTTTTTTTTTAGTGCTGCCATAACTGGGAGCAATGGCAGACAAGGAGAAATAACAATTTTGCTCATGCTGGGGACAGACACCCCAGCCATGCTAATCTCATCATTGCGCAGGGAAGCAAATGGTTTAACTTCAGATTGTGATTCAGATGACCTTCACTGTCATGTGTGACATCACTGATGTTTTAGCTCAGCGAATCTTACCCTGTTTTTGACATGGCACACTGGTGGGGTCTTTCAGCAAGCTCAAAGATTAGACCAGGCTGAGGTCCAAGAGTATCTTCCTCTTTATAGAATCCTCTTTGGGTTTTGTTTTTGCTTTTTTGTAGCACTTATGAATGCTTCAAAATGTCAAACAAATTTTTATATCGTACAACTACTACCTGAATAAATGGAAAATGCAGGTCTCAATTTATTTTATTCATGGAGGGGGAAAAAAATCTATGGTTGTGCCACTTTTGTTTACAATAACTGGCAATGAGTTTTTATATCACTGTGGAAGAAATCTGACCCAGTCTTCTTGCTTTAATTAATCCGTATTGAAGGGCTTTCATGCGAAACATACTCTTTGAAGTCCTGCTACATCTCAATTTGATTGAAGTTCAGACTTTAACTGGGCCACTCCAAAACCTTCTCTTTTTGAACCATTCAGAGTTGGACTTGTCCTCAATTGCTCTTAAGTTTAAGTTGTCAAGCTAATGGCCAGAAGTTCTCTGTGGAGATTTTTACTGAACACTAATGACAAATCCTCCAAATCCTGAAGCAGGGAGCAAAACCCTGACCATCACATTTACTGCACCATGTTTGACTTTACGAATGAGATTCTTGTTTCACACCAAATTTAACGTCTTAGAAAACAAAGAAAAAAAGTTTTGTCTTGTCAGTTCACAAAATATTTTCTCAACAGTATTGCCAAGTGTATTAATGAGATGCGCTTGTATGGCACCTGCATAATTTTGCATCCAAGCAGTCCTTTGTGAATGTGATCTATTACACTGTAATGTCTCAATGATGATGACAATTCAACACATTGTGAAGCTCAAATGAAGAGCATTCAAAATGCTTTAATACAGTATAAAAATAAAAAAAGTACTGCTTTAAAAGGTAAGCATGAAAATCAATGCTGTTTTTACTGGAAAAACTTTTGAAATGACAGATGTTTTTGGCAGTTCGCAGTAAGTGTTAGGCCACCCTTTCAAAAGAGCCGGAGAGAAAATCTTGTGTGTTCTGTTTGTGAAAAAAAGCAAACCTCCTTTACAGCTGTACACCTGTCAATAGCCGTGGTGTATGGACTTTTTTTTTTCTTCTGTAGTTTGTCCACTTGTCACTTCAAGCTTGAATGGCTTCCAGGGACAATCTTATCTGCTTCACTACACTCATGACAAATCAATAAAAAAACAACAAGGAAAATCAAGAATCTATTTTTAACCAAAGCTCATCTCCTATATTTCTTAAACGGATTATCATTTGGAGGGTACTGAAACAAACTAGAATGTCTTTTTTCACATTTTGTCATGCTAAAATTCCAAATTTTCTTGTATTATATTGGGAGTTTATGTGAAAAAAATAACACAAATTAAAACAATTTTTGATATGACATCACAAAATAACATCCAGTGACCAGTTCCCTAACTACATGACCTTTAGATGTCACTAAATTAGTAAACAGAATGCAATGGCATGCAATTAAATCTCAGTTAGGAATCCAGCTGCTTTGTGAGACTTCAGCTGTTTAATAGAGAACATTAGTGCACAAGCGCAATTGAACATGGAGAACGGGCTGGGTGAATCTATCACCAAGACATGAACTAGTTGTGCACTTTGCACATCTGGCCCTCAAGGGCGAGTGATGAGAGGTGCGGAAGAAGATTCATACAAAGGGACACGTGTCGTTTTCTTCCACTTTATGATTACGAGCTTCTTCGTGTCAGACTGTCACATTCAAACTGCAGTAACATATATTGAAGTTTGTGGTTGTCACATGACAAAAGTGAGCAAACGTTTGACATTTGTGAAAAGTTTTGTGGTTTGTGAAAGTTAATGTATGATTTTGACATATCACTTATGCAACAAGATTGGGGAAATATTTCAATAGCCCAGCTGAAAGCAAACTGAACTCTGAATAACATATATCTTTTTGCGGCTTAGGCTATTTTCTCCTCAGAGAAAACTATTTCTCCCACAACATGAATGACTGCTTTTCCTCTGCAGTTGCCATTTCAACTTTTTTTCCCCCTTCCTCCCTCTTTTCAAGGACAACTGCCTACAGTGGGTTATTTAAGTGTTTGCCTTGGTTTCTAGGATGCCGGGTGTGCATCTGTGCGCCTTTGCACTCGTGTGTGCGTGGGCCGCCAAGTTTTATTTCCAATTTTGTCGTGTTTATCCAGCAAATTCGCTGCAATCTGTTGACAAAGAGGCAGCCATGACAGCGGGGGCAAATGTGGCGAAATTGCACAGAGGGCTGACGGAAAAATGGAAATTGATGGCTGTCAGCTCCGAGCAACTCTTTATCGGGGCGTCCATCTGCAGGGTTCAGAACGGCTGGGAATAAAAGCGTCTGCTCTGACCAAATTTCTCTTCTTGTCAAAACAACAAATATTGCAATTATAATTTTTTTATTTGCAATAATTCACAGTGAAACCGCAAATCAGTCGTCCTATTTTTTTTATTCCCACTATTTCTTTTCTTTGTTCCTTTTTAAAACTCATTTATTCTACAGTTGCTGCAGTAATCACCGCGGGTTTTGGCAATGGCCTCTTAAACAGGTACGTGCAGCCATTCACGCAACCGTATTTCCAGCTTAATGAGGTTGGCCACGGAAGTGGGGAAGGCAGCGTTGCAGCAAAGAGGTCTTCAGGCATTGAAAACATTGATTAGTTTCTCAGAGTGAAACAATAAACAGGTGCTGTCAGAGATAGGGAGTGCTTCTCAGCTCTCAGAGGCACCCTCAGCGATAAGAAGGGCACCAGGGTTGAGAACTACACGGCGATGTCGAGAGGGAAGTTACGAGTTGAGGGGGATTCGTACACAATGGGGGCAATTTTATGATTTCGAATTTTATTACAGCCGTGTTCGAGGGAGATTACTCTCTCTTACAACTGGCAGTTGGTGAAGAATTAAGAGGCGTTGGAGATAATGAAGTTTTCAGCAGCAGTGATGAATTTAAATTTGCTTGTGGAGCTATATCCGCTGTCTGTTACTATAAATGTTGACTGTATACCAGTTGGGAACCCACAGGTTTACTGTGCCAAGAGAAGGTTTACTCTTGCAGATGAGAGGCAAACTCGCTGCGGCACTCAAGGCACACAGAGAAAGATACCTTGGCTTCAACAGGCATCTGGAGCAAGAAGCCTTGATGAGTCTTATAGTTAAAAAAGAACGTCAAATTGAGCTTGAGCTAAAGTTGATTTAAAATCCCCCCACAGGAATATTTAGCAAAGTAACCCAGCGAGACCGAATAAAAGTGGTTTGCGCTAGTTTACATTAGCGGGCCATAAAATTAAAATGATATCCTGGAAATAAATACAGCAGATAAAAGCAGGCAGTAAAATAAAATACACTCACATTTACTGAGTGGTTTGTCTGCCTCCTGACTGATGCGCTTTGCATAATAATAGCAATCTATTTTGCATCATAATTTCTGTTTATGCACAAATGGTTCAAGAGGAGCTTCTTTTAAAAAAAAAAAAACTCAGACAGTAAGATGGGACAGACTGTTTCCACAACAGACTCTGTTTAAATCTGTTATTAAAATGTCTCCTGGCTAATTTATTCATTATCATTATTCTGTTCAATTTTCTAAATACTTGGCAGCGTAGGTAAATAGTTTGGTGGGACTGGTTGCCCTGCAATATCAGTGGCAGATTCAGTCTGCCAAAAGGGAAAAACAAGATATTTTTTTCTATTGCAGGGCTGGCCTTACTAAACTAATGGGACGGTGTGTGGGTGTGTGTGCTTAGCTCAGCAATTTGGATAGGCCACAGCAATTATACGTAAAGAGACAAAGATGGCAAGATGGAGGGTTCAGGAGGGAAACCAAGGAATGGAAAACGTTGCTTTTCAAAGCAAAACAGCAAAAATTACAAAATCAATATTATAATGGCAGAAAATTATTAAAATAATAATAAGATACATAATAAGAAAAATAGTAGTGTATGTAATGTTTTAATAGTTCTGCAGAGGTTTATATGATATCACATTAGAGCCAGCCAAATTTTCGTGCACACATTAATTTTAAATGGATAGCTACTGACCTTGTTTCAATGATTGTTTGCAAACACTATATCAATTTTGGCTCCTGCTGTAGAATGTAGAATGCAAAGAAAGAAACATGATCCTCCAGTATGGACAGCTTAAACAATAGGTCAGTGGTGCTATGTGGTCAGTGGTGGCTCTGCTTTGGATTTCATACATCTTTGGGCCGACTGTCACTTACATCATTGGACAGACTTTAACCATGGTTAAGATAAATCGAGGAGTTTTTTTTCTGCCACAAAATTCTTGATTAGTTTAACAATTTTGACAGGAGACCAGCAAGGGATAATAATGCGTGACTTTACAAAGTTTAGCACAAGGTATTAACAAATAAAATCTCCACTGATGTAAAAGAAAACACAAAAATATTGACATTGGGTGATTTTTATAGTACCACCATAACAGCAGGGGGTTAAATTAGTACCAAAACAATCAGTGTAACCATCACACTAGAGAGAAAACTCATCCATACTAGTGGATCCTGTAATCCACTGTAGAAAATGCAGCTTCAGATCCTGGAATACCTGGGCGCATTTTTACGTGACACTATAAGCTGGTGTTTGCAAAGCAGCCAATCCTGGAACTGCATTTATTTTCCTTAGTGCTGATTGGCTGTACCCCAGACAGCAGAGACTGCAGTTGTTAGTTTCCATAGTTGTGCCAAACCAATGCAGATGGTCTGAAGGTGAAGGGAAACCATCTTGAAATTTTTCCAGTGGTTTACAGCTGAATAAAGATCTGTCTTAACAGCTGCATATTAATGCAAGGTGTGAATGGATATTTGGGTGTCATCTGCAAATGTGCACATCCCGTATAATGAAAGCCCTGACACAGAACACTCCATTAAAAGAAAAATAACTATAAAGAATATAAATATAAATATATACATAAATATAAATATAATATAAAGAAAATACAAACACAAGCTACATAAGATCTTGGGTGCTCTATCCAGTGAGTGATTCAACAAGATTCAACAGAATTAATTCTTCCTGACTGATCTTTATTTGCCAATAAATCCCCATATCAGGATGCTCCAAGAAATCGCATTGGCCTTCATGTCTGTTTCACGGTAAGGACGAGCAGCTAAATAAAACTAGATGCACCATGAGAGCGAACACCATGAAAATAAATTGGTCGCCGAGGGAGCTAAAGGCCAGAAACCCTGTGGCCTTTAGCTTAGCCTCGGGGTATCTTTGCCACAAAGTGGCCCTCGCCGCTTCCGGTGCAGAGCATGTAGATCACAACACGGCTTGAATGTTGCAATTAGCCAAATGTCATGAGTCACAAATCAGCCTTTTGAGGCAAGGTTACACATAATCATAGTGAAAAGGTTGTGCACCTCATGTTGGGAAAATTTCATGAAACACTGAAGCGGGCCTCTAAAAAAAGAGAGCGAACAGTTCCCTTTCTTATGTTAATATAGTAATTTCACCTACTGTGTAATCAGTGGAAAAATCTGACTGCCAGGAACAGTTTTCTGAATACACCCCCTAATGAATACAGTCAGGCACATTCTGTGAAACATTGTGGCTTTGTTTGGGATTCTTAATGTTATTTGTGTTTCAAAACATACACTCGAGCTTTTCAGGAGCCGTAATTACATTGCCAACATTTTCCTTCCGTGTTTACTCTGACATTTTGCTGCATGCGTTAATGGCATTGCATGTTTGAAAGTAGTGCAAGTGCATATGCTACGACTGTCCTGGGATGTAACAAATGTGCACCAGAAAATCATAATAATTTCCTGGACATCACCTGATTCTTATAGGGAAATTTCCTTTGAATACATAAGATTATTGAAAGTTGAACCTAGCAGACCACCATTCTCAAAGGTGAAGCTGTCTTTTTACATCCTTCAAGCAGAGGTCAAAGGTCAGGGTAAGCTACAGAACACCAGTCTCACCCTTGACCTATATCTTTCCCTCAAGTGTCTCAGTCTGAGGAGGCAGCATGAATTTTACATTACAACTGAGAGTCGAAGCTTTAAAAAAAAGAAAAAAAATCCACATTACTTTTCTCATTGCTGGTTTTCCAGACAGTGAGTCTTTTTATAGTCTGCCAAATTTTGATCCTACACTGTCTCAGCAGATTAACATGGTGATGTTTTGTTTATACCACCTATATTTCATTCGTGCCTCCACAATTTAAATTCATGTGAGCTATGCATTTAGGTGCAAAGACTTCTTAGAAAACTGTCCCCACTACCTGGATGTCAGTTTCATAGGAATTTCTCAGCAGTAATTTGCTGTTTTGTCACCTAACACCTAAAGAGAGACTCAACTTCACTGATTTCCTGCTCACAAGACAACTTGTTGTTGCTTGCCTTATTACAGGGGTAGGTTGGGACACTTTTGCTGAAATGCCATCTCATCCACTGCTTCAAATCTTCAGATGCGAGTGTCTGGCCACAATTTGCTAATAATGGGCAAACTCTGTCATTTGTTGTCTGGGCTCACATTTTGAGAACAAAGCTGAACCTTGATCTGACCAATGGAAGCAATCCCAGATACACACAGAAGGCACTTTGGCTCTTCCTCTTCACTTCTTTTCCTAATGAAATGTTCATCTCTGCAAAACAGTAAACTCGAAGCCATAAGCTCCCAGTATTTCATTGCTTTTTAATTGCCCTGAGGGGTTATTATTATTATTGTATCTGCTTTGGAAGTCTATAAATGGATTCATCTAACATTTAGAAGGTTTTTATTAAAGCTACACAATTATTACACCTTTATTTTTTTTTTTAGTTTATAAGAAATATTTGCTGTTATTTTTCCGAGAATGATTCCTCCAAACGTTTGAGATGTCCATGTCTCCAGCATGATGATTCTCCGTTATCCTTCTGCATGTTCAGCCTGTTAATGTTCGATGTTTAGGTTGATGTCTCATAAAACCCTTAATAATTTGACATTTTTCATGGTTTACAATTTTGTTGTCTCTGCATTATCCAGAATTACAAAACTCACAGTTGAAGCATATTAATGGGGCCCTTCTGTTTGCATTTAGACAATTGGATTTTACAAGTGCCCAGTGGGAGCCCACCATGCAGTACTGAGTACATTTTCCAATATAAGACATAGCGAAAATTGCAGGTAATAACTATTTATTGCCACTCCTGACAACTTGCAACTCAGTAAACTGGAGTCATGCATGGCACTGTTGAAACTTTATTTTGGAATATTTCCCTTTCCTGGTTGGATGCATAAGATAAAGAGTAATACACAAAATGTTGTCATATTTTGCTCCAAGCTATGGGAGAAGTCAAACCCAAAGTCATCATTGGTCTCATATTCAAATGGGAGTTTTTTTTTTTTCTGTATGCTCCCTTGTATAGCTTGATCAGTGCTGATGCAATTAAAAAGTAATGATTTTAACACAAATTTTATGTTAAGTTCTAAAAGAAAGAGCTTTTATATACTTCATTGATATTTCCATGGATCTCTATGGTAAAAAACCCACAATTACAAGTATTTTCACTGGTTCTTGGTGTTGCTGAAAGAACTAAAACATTTACAGTTCAAATTATCCTCCAAGGGAGGAAAAAACAATATGTCAGCTATAATTCTGTTTCTATAGACTTATTTTTCATTGAACCACAACCACAGCCATCCACAAAGTAAGCACATAATTCATAGACCGGGATATTAAGGAACGGCTTCATAAGGCACAAGTGAAGCGATATCTGTACAAACAGAGTCCTGTAATTGGGCTCTGTGGGCTGGCCTATTTGTTCCTGTTGCTCCATTAAAATCCGATGTTATACAAGCTGGGTAAATTAGAAGAAGCAAGTACGGGATTTGTTGATCTGGCTCCGACGAGGCTGAGAAACCCAACTTTCGTCGCAGTAATAGGCGATAGAACAGACCATATGATATTCTGTTGTCTTCATGGCACTTTTGGGAACCCAAGAAGCTGGATATAAAGCCTAAACAGTCAAAGGCACTTTGAGCCCATACAAAATGTACAACATCAGCAGAGTGGCCTAATCCCTGTGTATCCATAACGAGAGGCAATGCTTCTGCACAATTCACAAAGCAGCAATTGCATCACCTGGGGCTATGCAGTCTGATTCAGAGAGCAAAAACGAATTTATCTTTGTGGAACGTGAAGCAATTCTGTCGTCCAGCAATGATGATGACAGAACAAAGTCAAACTGAAGTTGAGTGAATTTCCTTCATCTATCACAGACGAAGTTTCACACATTAACCTACAACACCCTCCACATTTACTAATAACCATACTAGATGTGCAAAAGATCTTAAAATGAATTGATGTTTTATTGCAGTTGCATAATGTCACACAAAGAATATTTATGTAGTGGTGGAGGGGGGGTGGGGGGGCAGAACAATTAGAAATATAAAAATAAATCATATGGCTATTATTAAAACATGTATTTATTTATTTTTTGCCAATTGGACAACACGTGCTCTTCGAGTGGAACATTTAATGTTTTGAGCAAATATAGATTATGATCACATAAAGACCATTCCTCCTTGTACAATGTTTCTAGATCTGGGATCTCCAACCTTAATCCTAAGGATCTGCTGTCCTGAACAATTTGTTACAAACGTGATGGCAATGTGAAGAGATCATTCAAACATTTGTTTCAGCTGTAGGAGCAGAGACGCATCTAAGAGCTGCAGATCAATAACTCTCTTTTTGTGTTACTTAAAACAACGTGAGAACCCAATTTCAGTTTACTGGTTGAGTTCACCAGATTTGTATCTATTAGATCTTGATGAAATGTTCTCTATCGAGGTTCCATGGAAGAAAAACAGCTCCATGTTATCATAGTGCCGCCACCTTACTTCAGAAACGAAATAAGGCTCTTTTTATATAGTCATCTTTTTTTTCCCTCAGAAGACTAATCTAAAAAAGATTGTACCACCAGTGATTAAAATCCCAGTACAATTAGCGAATGCCACATATTTACATTTGAAAGATATGTTTTCTCCTCATGCCTCTCAGTGAGTAATGTCTAGCGGTTGTCATGGACACTTGGTGATGCAAAAATCAGTCATCTCAGGGTTTTTTTGTTTTGTTTTTCCTCTCAGATCTACCTGCACACTGTGCATGATGACAAGATGAACATGGACTCAATTATTTTCTATTTTGTAGGTCACAAAAAGTTTAGTCATTTTCAAGTATCTCTTTTCTTATAAACACAAAATTGCCTTATTTAAAATGTATCTTCTTGTGTTTCCCACAAGAACGAGTAACACAAATCATTTATATTAAGACTCTTAGTTAAGACACACTGATTGACTTAAAAAGTAAAAAAAAATAAAAGCACAGTGTTCTTTAGGTATTCATTTTTATGTATTCAATACAAATTGTAGAGCTTATTATTCGATAAAAAAACAATCACTTTTGTATAAACCAGTAAATAAATGTAAACGGTATATTCTTCAAACTTTTTCCTGTAATTTTGAGCTTCTGCACTGAAAATGAATTCATTTTACAGCTTTTTAGTCATCAAGTGTGAAGGGTGCTGTGTTCTTAGATTCAAATATCACACAATCCCTTAAGCATGTGGAAAGACCTATTGTGGGAATGAATCAAAAATCAAATCAAACTAAATAAGCCTATCAAATCTATTTTATCATATGGGCAAAGATACTGCAATCTACTAGAAAAATACCAAAGCTGAGATCAAACATTTTCTAGATATCATGAAAATGGTTTTATTATATTCCTTCCACTTTTGAGTGCCATATATTCATTAATAACTCCATCCAGCTCTTGTGAAATAACATTGCTGTTAAATTTGGAACCAAAATGATTCTGCCTTTCTCTGCAGACTTCTCTGAATAAATGCAAAGGTTGATTCGGACTCATGCATTGTGAGGGAGAGATTCAGTTCATTTTCACATACACGTTTTATTTTGCATTAAGGATTGGAAAAAAAACAACGAAAAGAAAACCCTTCTGTATGTGGCTGTGCATTCCTGAAGGCAAACCAATCTGTCACGGAAAGATCCTTCACATGGTGAGCAATTACAAGAAAAAAAAAGAAAAAAAACATCCCAGAACATAATCATCCCAACAGGAGTGGCAACCAAACATACTGGATACATTTGGCAGAAATATCTTAACAAGCTGCATTTGGACATCTTGAATATTAACATCTGGCTGTCAGTAAAATCTGGAAATGAAGATGTTTTCACTGTAAACTGAAAAGTTCGATAAAAGGAGTTGAGATGGTGTGAAAAAGTACTTGTCCCTTACAGATTTCTTCTGTTTCAATATAAGACAACAGCACAAAATACAAAAATGTCATTTGATTAAGAGAAAACAAGCTACCCAGAGTAAAGTGAATATTCTAAAACATTCCAGAGTGACAAAAATGCCTCAAGAAAACAACTCTGTAAGGGGGCAAATACTGTTTCACAGTAGTGTAAAAACTCTTGCATGGCTGCTGACGTAGACTGTCCATGAGCATGTGTGCCGACTAATCTGAAGAAATCTGTAATGTAAGGGGGTCGATACTTTCTCAAAGCAGAATATGTCATATATGTTAGAAGTCACATAGAGCTGTCCTATATTTTACAGTTTCTGGCTGCAGGTGAAATAGGTCACTTTACCTGTCTAAGGCGTCATCTTTGACTTTCACCAAGTCACTTTTTTCGTCTCATTTCCCATAACTGTCACATTGCATTCTTGATATTGCACATCATGTCAAGAGATGTTACTGGAAACGATACGATGATATATTATTTAGTAAAATTTTCTTCTTCAGAACGGCAGAGATGCAGCCAATGTTTTATGTCTTTCCTTTGGATATCAAAGTTAATGTGTTCTCTTTGCCACCCACTGAGAACAGTTCTTGGTGTAATCTCTAATGAGTTTCACAGCAAGAGATATGAAGCATTGTTAGTTTGGTTTTTTTTTTTGTTTGTTTTTTTTGTCTTTTGTTTCTTTTTTGGCATATTAGTTTCAAGTGTGTACCTGTTATTTCCCCAAACAATTACAGCACAGCCAAATATACAGTACAACCTCTGACTCTCCACTCTTTTAATATAGATCTCACTCTTTTCCATTATGATTCTCCTCCTCAGCTTAGCTGAAAATGAGTTTGTGCTTATTTTCACCAAAAAAAAAAATGCTTTGTGCAAAATACAACAATACAGTAGCTTTGTCAAAAAAAAGCCAACAGTTTGAGCATGAATAAAAAAAAGAAAGAAAAAATCACAGTAATAAATCACAAAAAGAGATGGTTGGATTCGGCTTGCATAGCAAAGCAAAAGAAAGAGAAAAACAAAATAACATTAAAAGTATATATTTACAAATTATGCAAGTCCCTTCATCATTAAACAAGTCATTTTTGTTGTGTGGTTCCTTTTTCTTCACATCTCCACTGTGTGATCACCATGTGACAGAAAACAGAAGCGGACATATAACATATTATTTACTCTTTCAAAGAGAGAAAGGGGGGACAGGGGGTAAAAATAACTGTGAAAGTGGTGTCTGTGTCTGTACATGACATTTACAGCTCTATGTTTTCTTCAACACTTTTTGCTCTTCTTTTTCTTCTTCTTCCATTTAGTGTCCTCTCTGGCTTCTAAATACCATCCTCGCCTGGAGAAAATCTCATAGCGCTTACTAAACAAGAGGTCTTGGGATAGACCACATCTGCAGGAGATGGATGTCTCACAATGACTCTGAAAAGAAACCCAGACGAAGAAAACAGAATTACAAAATGGGCTTAAAATCCTTTGCTTTTACATCTGGGGCATCATTGGGTTTGTCTTTCCAGCTTCTCTTAATGCAGACATGGAGGCTTCCCATTTAATTTTATTCTTAAAAACTATTAGAATTCATGGTTTTTGAATTGATGACAAGTCAACCTGGTAGAAGAAAATATATTTTAAAATTGTTTATGTTTTTTTCCAATTTCAATAAAGAGGAGAAAAGTCAAATGCGTAGACGTTATCTGGAGTTCTTTTATGACTTGTAGAATCCTAGTTGCTCGGAGTTAACAAAGAAAAACAAAACCTCAGAGGCAAGTAACAATCCAAATGTTGATTTCTAACCCTTTAAATATATTTTTAAACTTTTATATTTAACATCATCATGATCATATTTATTCTGTATCTTTATCCTTAAAGGTTTAAGTACTTACCTAAATGGTCATGCTTTTTTGCACAGATTTTGTTCCTTGAAAACAAATAAATGTGGCCATTTATTAAAGCTGTAATATAACATCAAGTTTTTGAGATGACATGATGCATAAAAACGGATCCCCATGTGCTCTGCACTCCCACTTTCTTGAACCATGTTTAGTACTCATTCCAACCACTAGGGGGTATCAATGCACTTCTGGTAGTGTCTTTAGTGTAAAAGGGATCTCAACCAACATTTGTGGTATTTATCCACTCCCTCCACTGTGGTCACAACAAAATATTATGTTCCTCTAAACCCTCATCATGGCCATCCACTGTTTCATGGAATACATTATGAAATGAATTTACTTTTGTTTCCTAATTAGTGTGGCACACAGGCAAGTTGGATCGAACCAACTCAAAGGGGAGGGAAGACCAGACTAAAATTTTGCGGCTATTTTTTTTATATCTATCTTCAGTTTGCTAGATAAAAGATATTTAGACTTTATACATTCACCCGATCCTAGGGAGTGATCAGATTTTCTCTTATCAAAAATGGAGGAGCAGTTGCTCTACTTCTCAGGCGCTGATGCAATAGGATGTCAAACTTAAAGCACTTGCCTTCACATTTGTGCCTCAGTAATAGCTTACACCTACTTCACCATTTGACCATCACATGCTGACAACAGCTGGATAGCTGCACTTCACTCTGACGTGTTGTGGCCTTTTTATTATTGTGAGATATTGTGGCGATAGATCTTCTTACAGTATTTATAAAAGTCAAGGTACAGTGTTTGCTCGGAATCCAGAATTTATGAGCTGAGAGGTCAGGCTGTCCTTAATTTGATTATGCACCACTATACACTTTCCTCTAAAGGAAAAGCTGTAAACCTTTTTACAAGCCTGTTAACATGTGTGCATCTAAACATAGCAATTTTAGAAAGCTGTAGTGAAGGTCAATGGTACATAATCTGACCCAATCAGGGTCTAACACTACTGGGTCTTGGACAAGACTTGGTTATGTAACTAAATGTATGGGCGCATCTGAGAATGAAGCAGATGATGAAGTTTTTGTAGATTATTTTGAAAGAGCTGCTCCACCACCATGTTAAAGGGAAGCCGAATGAAACAGGATGTGCTGTTAGCCAAGGCGTCTGGCATATGTGTCATCCAGCTATGAAAAGTCTTTGCCATAATAGATCAGTCTGTCATATTGGCTGAAATCGACATTATTGGAGGGTATATTTCTCTCTTTCTTTCTTTAGCTCCATTAGTCTTCCCATCAGATCTGTGTGAGAAGTTCACTGGTCTTAAAAACAATGAGTTGGTGGTAGTATGGCATTAACTTGTTGAGTTGGCACAGCATTACTGTTTAGTCCAATTTAATCAAACGCTAGTTCCTTTGTCTAGAAAGTCCGGTTCATTTGAAGAAATATGAATGTGCAATCAAACTCTGATGCAGACCAAAAAAAGTTAACTCTGGTATGCCTAAAAACCTAGGTCTCAGTTCGGCTGAAATGAACTCTGGTGTGGTTTGAATGCATATGATCGCTCCAAAAGAAGGAAATGGACTATAATGCAGGGAATTCTGGGTAAATATAACCTAAAAGTAGGTGAGATTTTACCGCTAGCAGGAGAAATGGCTACACCCGCTAAAATCTGACGACACTCCATTTTTTATTATACTGTATTTTGCAAAAGAAGGAAGTTGTGTTCATGTCTTCCATGAAGTTTTTTTGATGTCATTTCCTTTTGTAGTTATTGCTGCAGCGCCACCACAGGCGAGGTAGTGAACAGAGTTTTCAAAGTTTTTCGATTGTTGACACGGTGCAGTGTGAAAGTGAAACCCTGGTAGCTGAAAATGTAACAAATGTTGAAATTTTGGTCCCCAATCAAACTCAGTCTACCAGACTACCGGGTGTGCAAACACCCTTAGAAACACTGAGGTAGAGATGAGCATCTTTTTCTAGATCAATGTGACAAACAAAAGGGGAATATCAACAAAGATGTGTAAAGAACCAACTGATATCTGTTACATATGGTTTTACCACCAATGCAGTTTAAGTTCAAGACAAATGTGAGAAAATGAGCTCATGGTATTCCAGAGCTAATCAGACTTTAACTATTTAAACTTAGTCTTTTCATCCATTCTACATCTTCCATTTGGCAACCTAAAAACAAAGCTAACACAAGTTTTTAACATGGCACTCAACACATTTTATTAGGCTGTTGGTCTGCATTACTCCACCACCAGTCCATGATGAAAGCTAGTGTTTGATCTGGCCCAGAATAGTGTTGGTGCTTAGGTAAAACTGGCTTCATTTTCTCAGAACCACAGCCAATGTTTTTGATAGGGGAAACTGAAAGAAATGATGCCAAGTGGCCACCGGCAACAGCTCTGCGCTGGAAGCAGGTTTTTGGTATGTAGGTTGATTTTGTATTTCCCCACAACTAGAAATGCATTTTCAGAACAAATGGAAAACATTTCTTTCAAAGATACTGGAATATCCTCCATGTTCCCAGATATTTCTTTATATATTCTGTGATCAAAGTTTTCCAAGCATATGCATTTAGGAAGAGCTTCCTTGCAAGTCAAAAATCATCATCCTCTTTTGGAAACACCCCTCTGTGTTGCATTCACACTGATCCATCTCCATGAGAGTTTTAGTATCAACACTTACAGTGTTCCCTTTTCTCTGTGCCGTTGGTGGAAGGATGCCCGTTGTGGGAGAGCTCTGCGCTAGGTCTCTTGTGGGAACCCCTACCCAGAGTGGCCCTGCCGGACGATGTCGTGCCACTCCAGGAAGCCATATGCTGTCTCTCTAGCGTTGACACGGTTACCATGAACTCCTCCGAGGGGTGCGGTGCTGCAGCTGCCCACGGGCTTTGCATGTGGGAGCCCATGCTGTGCATGGACTTTGTGGCCGGCGCGTGGGCTGTCGAGTGGATGGTAAGAAATGACAACGTGGAAATGAGACGTCATGACATGCGCCTGATCATAAAAGAGGAATCATGTTTGAGAAACAGTTGTCTGGGAGCGCTGACGTCCAAAACTCACAGTCTGTGTTGGTGTCTCTTCGTCTGGGAAGAGTTCCAACCTTGTCTGTCTGAGGTTTGTGGCCAGTAAGTGGTGCCCCCTTGTGTCCGAGGCTATGTGTGCCATGTGCACTATGGTCTGAGGAGCCAAAGCTATCAGTGTGGCTGTGAAGGGTGGATTTCCCTGTGATAAGAGGAAATTAGTCAGTTATGATAGATGATGATTTGTCTACAGCTAATAAAATATGTCAGTTGTACAATGAGTAGAAGGCTAAGAGTGTTTTGTAAAATGATTCATACCTCAGATTTTGTATTTTATCTTACGAACACAAACTTTAATGTATATTTTTGTGGTATTTTGATAGAAGTAGTAAATACCTGTGAAGCAGAAGGATAATAATGTATTCAGCCTCTTTTACGCCAATTCCCCTAAATCAAATCCAGTGTAACTGACTGCTTATAGAAAGTTAGTAACCCTCAGTGTAATTGAATTGAATCTTTGTAGAAATTCAGCTGTTCTGTGAAGAACTCAGAGGGATAAACTAATAGAGAGGTTCAAAGTATATTTAAGCTTTAAAACAATTCTCTACATGTTGGATCAATTATCTGCAAATACAAAAAGCACAGCACAGCTGCAAACCTACCAATGCATGCTGGTCCACATGCATCAGGGAAGCAGCTAGGAGGCAAACAATCAAACCTTTTGGCTTGCATTCAAAATGCTGAATTTAGCAGAAAACTAACATTGCACATTACCCTAAAAACACTACTGCCATGGTGAACCATGGTAATGGCAGCATCATGCTGTTACAATGGAAAAAGCATCTCCCAGCATGACTAAGTCCTAAACCTACTTCGAAAGCCAGGCTCAAAATAATTTGTATTAAAGAATATTCACGTGTTAGAATAACCGAGGTAAAGCATATAGAACTAAATCAAATGAGTGTTTAGAAGCAACATTTGAAAATTTATTTATATAGACGAGCTTCTTCCAGCTAGAAGCTAGTTTGTAGTGAAGAATAGGTTAAAAAAATGGTGTGTATGTCAAAGTCCTGGAAGAGAAATAAACCACTTGCAGCTGTGTTTACAGTAAAATGTGGTTCAAAAAGAGGGGCAGATACAAATACACACCACACTTTTCAGATTTTTATTTGGAAAACAGTTTAGAAACTCTATATCATTTCCTTTCCCCATCACAATCAGATGCTCATTTGTGTGGGTTATTCACATAAATTTCAATATCCTGATGTTTTATCATCAGGGTGTTGATAAAATGTCAAAAAGATTAAATTAAGCGAATATTTTTGCCATGTACAGCAGACACATCTTAAAACGAGGCATAAAGATGTGTCCCACATGTCATAGGAAAACAGACAACACAGTAGGTATGCTGTTCAGAGAATCTGACAGCCCTAAGAACAAGCCATCCTTTGTAGGATAACACAAAGCGATGTGGCTCCGCCCTGTGGCTTCAAGGAACCAGACCAAAAAGTCATATTTTTACTTATAATGTGTGTCTGTAAGATCTGAGATGATAGCACGTTTGCATTGCTAATGTGTGTAAATATTTATAGTCACACTGTTTCTGCCCCGCGATGGGCTATCAAAAGTAATGAACACACACATATTCTCAGTGTGCCCGTCAGTCGTAACTTATCAAACACTGGGGTCTAAAAGCGGTGCAGTTCTGTCCCTGTGGGAGAAGCCATCAAGTTCCTGAGTTCTAAAGAATAGCTTTCAGGCGGAAACCTATTTATAAATGCATAAAATTGTAAAATATTTTATGGCTTCTACATTTATCCGAGAATGATGACATGTAACTTTTAATAGATGGTTTAAAACTGTCCTAAAATATATCATCTAAAATAGAGGTTGCAATGATTCAAAGTCTATGAATAGTTTTTGTATTTTGCTGTTACAGACTGCCTCTGTTTCCACCACAGTGGCTCAAATCGTACTGGAGTCTTATAATTGATGGCAGAACTCCCAATCTACCAATAAATTGCTGTTCAATCAAACTGACAGAGGGGAAGAACATTAATCAGAAAAGCAGCCAAGAGACCCATGGTAACTCTGACTGAGCTGCACAGATCCTCATTTCTGTTAGCACAACAATTACTTGTGAATTCCACATGTGTAGCCTTTTTGGAACAATGTAAAAAATAATGAAAGAAAAACATAAAAATGTCAATTTGAAACTTTCTACATAGAGGGTTGGATCAAAACATAGAAGAAGGTGTTCTGGTTAGAGGACATCAAAGCTGAAAGTTTTAGCGTAAATGCAAACTGCTATGAATGACAGAAAGCTAGCACATCAACCCCCTGAATACACAGCCCCCATGAAGGAGCATGGTGGAGAGCAACCTTTCATTGTTTAAACTAAGTGTGTAGCAGAATATTAAATAATGTTTTGTTTTATCATGCATGGACTTTATTCACTGACATTTTCTCCTCTCATCTTTTAAAAATTGGCCTGCTACAAATAGTAATCCACTTGCTTCTACTCTGAACATGGATCTATTGTGTTTGGAGAAACTGTCCAATATAAATGCAATTTCTTGACAAAGTGCTTTGAGTGGCTGTAGTGACTCTTCAGCAACAAGGTGAAAACAGGAGGCTGTGAACAGTTTTTTTTCCGTTTCTTTCAGAAACATACAGCACATTTGTTCCATTCTAAATCACTTGTATATTGCCAGTCAAAAGGGCACAATTTATATATTAAGTGGTAAGACACTGCTGTGTTTTGAAGTACCTTTTATTTTTTTGTATTTTTCATCCACTGAGAACCATGTCACTTACTATTGTTTAAAATGGTTTCAATCAATAGTTCTTCAAACCTTCAAAGTAAGATTTTGGATTTTTTCTGCCTTTTATTCATATTCTGCACAGTTCTTAAACTCGACCCTGGCTTCATATCAGCATCAAAAACACACCTTGCTCTCTTTTCTCTAAAAAAGGGCAAGAGAGTAAGAAAAAGAAAAGGCCAGTGAGATGCATCATTTCATTTTCAATCCATATTTGTGCAATGACATTTTTTAAATTTCTCATAAATAAAGGATCAATGACAACTTACTCATTTACTCATTTGGACAAAAATGGAATTTAAATTTTTTATGTCCACTGAAAAAAAAACCTAGACATAAAAAAACTATAATTTCCTTGGAATTGATCTTTTATAATTTTTTTTATCTTACATTTAGATATTTTTTTCAATGGGTGATCTTTATAATTGAACTTGAGACATGTATACTGTTCTGGGTAAAATTGACCTGCTGATTAAAATCAAGACAAATGAGTCATGCAGACAGTATTTATGTTTTCCCCACTTCTGCTGAGTGTCCACTTAGTGTGGGTGGAGTTTGCCCAAAAGTTGTATGAACACCTGTTTTCTGACAGTTTCCTAGTGAAGTAAAGAGAATAGTGAGTCTGTGGGCTTGTGTGCGTGTATGTGTGTTGTATGTGCGTGTGTGTATGTGGTGAAATATGGTTCATAGCTGCAAGGAAACATATAGAACTGGACATTTTTTAAATCTTTTTTACCCTTCAACTTGACTGCCAGTTCAAATTGACCCAAACAGTATCTATGTAATATGTAGATGCAGGGGAGGGTTGCAAATGTGTAAAGTGAATACATTTTCAATTTATATGTAGAGTGCACCTAATACGGCAAATAGAAAACGTTTCATGCAAAAAAAATACTTCCAACTATCTTTAAAAATCTTTAAAACGGGTCAATTTGACCTGCAACATAACAGGAGGGTAAAGTTAATAGTATATAATCTTTTGTATATATTATAATATAAAATTTACCTTCATTACTTCTACTTAAGACACAAATAAGTTAATAAATAAAGATATGAATTAAAATATGAGTAAATAAAATAAAAATAGAAATAGAATAACTCCTCTAAGTTGTAGAAAATTAAGTTCCTAAATATCTTATTTTAAGTTCCTTCCTATGCTCATTTTTTAATATTTATAAACACCTCTGCCAAAAATCATAAGGTGTAAACATCCTCAGAAAAGGTACATAGTGCCATTTTAGCATTTATGCACCCCCAGATAGCTGCTGAAGGAGATTCGAGAATTTCTCAAACATGTATGAAAGAATCAAAAGCAGCACTTCAGGTATGTTTTTGATGCTCACATGAAGTTAAAAAAAGTAGATTTTACATAATAGTCCTCCTTTAAAGAACAATAAAATTATATTTTGTTTCACTATGTACATTCAGTATGTAAGAAATGACAAATACGTTACTGGTTGTTGATTTTGAATGTTAACATTTGAAAAACATAACTAAAGTTAACTCATTCAAGATATAGAAAGTGTAATAGGATTATTTCATTTTCAATAAATCAAATTCTAACTGCACTAACAGATTAAATGCTCTTGGGACACCTTGATCCAGCCAACCTCCCCATGCTCATTTCCTCAAAGTCATAATGAACTTTCATATTCATTTTCTTTAATAATAAGAACACATACCTGTGCCTTCAAAGCTATCCACGGTGTGGCCAGGAGTGTATTCAAATCCGCACAAGTTCTTTGACACCACAGCATATCTTTCATCCTCCTCCTCCTCTTCTTCCTCATCATCTTCAGAGAGGAGTGTTGCTCCCAGATCAGAGCCCAGTGTACTCGACATGAAGTCCATCGGTGTGTTGGACACATTAGCGCTGCTCTTCATATGCCTAATTAAATGTGGGCAAACACTGTATTAATAAGCACGGTCAATCCATTAAGTCCAATGGAGGTCAGATAAAGAGCGAGAAATATACAGCAAAACAAGCATTAGAATGCAGAATCAGTGGATATTCAGAAGCGTAAAGATGCAATGTGCAAAGACTATGAATGTCTGCAGTGATTTTCACTGATTACTTTCTCAGCAGTAGTGTGTGTTGTGCTAACACAATGGAGTTGTAATTGGACTGGATAAAGGATATCTGGATGGGCAGGGCTGTCAGCAACATGCCTGTTATCTCCCGCACAGCTGTCCTCCATGATGGCTCCAATCCCACCGTAGAGGAGATGCATGCATAATTACCAACTCTATTTACTGATGTCAGACCAGCATGTAAGACTTAAACCCAGTCATTACCCCCCCAACACGTGTCAGCCCCGACTTATCAAGTTCCCCTCGGTGTTTCGTCGAAAGTGTAATCAATGGTAAGAATGTTTTTTATCGTTCGCCAGAGACATTGACTGCAGGTTTGGGATGACACGAGCAAATACCAGCATCCTAAGACGTTCAAATGCTGGGCATTGTTATGCAAAACCAAAACCATGAGATGAATCGATGGAATAAAATTACAGGTTTCTCTGCAACTGCGCAAAGCGAGGAAATGGTAACACCTTTTGTACAGAAAACGACTTGCTAAAACATAGTGTGGAAAGGAATGTAAAAATATTTGATTAAGAATCAAATTCCAATCAATAAAGAGGATGGTACAAAAACCTTTAACTGTTTTTTGAAGTCATTGAAAGGGATAGTTAAACAAAACAGTGATGGCAAAATATTCCATAGTTAACACTAATTGGGTAGGGGAATAACAAACAGACTGTGAGGTTGCTATTGTACAATATGAGCAGAACTGTGTCAGGTAAGAACATAGAATATGTATTCTTAGCTTTGAAGAACTCTTTAGGTGGATAGATGAATTTTAAAATGTGTCTTAGATCAAACAGAGACTATAAAATAGATGTAATAGCACGCTTAATATATGAACCTAAATATATACTATATATAAGAATATAGGAAGAAAAATATTAAGGAATGAGGAGTGAATTCTGTGGAGTTCCACAGGTTGGACAGGTAGATTTAGAATATAAAACAAACCACCGCGTTATATATTTCTAGAGAAAGTCCTATTAAATAATTGGGACAACAAGCACTCTAATGTAGTGTAAGAGATAACAGAACAAAAATAATTAGCCAATCAAGTACGATTTTTATGATCAGTGGCATGGAAGAGTCAAGTAAAACAAGAAAATAACACCATGTATCAGAAGGAAATAGAAAATTGCTACAGAACTTCAACAGGGTAGTACTAATGGAGTGCTGTTTTTGAAAACCAACTGAAAAGGGTAACATATCTTTTAGTCTACATAATAATTTAAAGAACTGGTGCTATCAGTTCTGGTAACTGATAGCATGCCTGGCTTCCTTACCAGGTACAGTAAGGAAGCCAAGCAGGGATCCTTACCATGCCTGCTTGGCTACTTCATACTGGTAAGCTCTGGTGAGTTCATCTAAGTGGGCCTGCAAAATGGACTGCATTTCTTCATGGTGGGCAGAACTGAGAGAGGAAGATGAGGGCTGGCTGAAGGGAGCTGGCGAGGAGGATCTTCCTCTTAAAGGTGGAGTGGGACCTCTCTCTTCCTCCGCCTCGCTGTCCAAATCCTGGTGGCGGTAGGTCTGGATAGACATGGGCGGGGCCCAGCTGTTGCTGCTGGGGTTATGAGGAAAAGATGTGGCATGGAGAGACAACAAATTTTGGTCGTTATGGCATTTTATGGGAAGACACAGCGATATGCAAAGATTTTCATATTAACTTTTTCACATTGTGTCAGGTTACAGCCACCAGCGTTTATGTATTTGATTGGGACTTTATGTGGTAAACCACAACAGAGTAGTGCATAATCATGAAGAAGTATTTTTCACAATTATTGAGCTGTGTCAGTCACCTTTTTGGTCACCGCAGGCCAACTTCACTATGACTGGCATTTTCAGAATGATGTGCTCTATTATTTAGTTAGTAGTTCTTTTTGGTCTCATTTAAAGAGAGAACCTTCTTCCACATGTTTTCTCTATTCTACACATGTTTTGTGGCAAAACTTGTTAAGGCCTCCATGTATCACTTCACAGTCATGTTTGTTATTCTACTGATTATTGATTTCCATTCTTCATCTTGTTAAGAGGACAGCTAACTCTCAGTCGGTTTACAGTCTTGTCCTGCTCTATCATACAGTGTGAGATTTTAATTGAAGGATATCAGGGTAAGGATGACTGAGTACAAATGCACACCACATTTTTCAATTTTCTTTTTCTGCAAAAACTTTGGAAAACCACATGTCCTTCCCCTTTATAATTATGCACCACTTTGTGTTGGTCTATTGCGTAAGAATCCATTAAAAGATATGCTTGGAACATGGCAAAAGAAGAGTAAGCAAATGTAAATTTTCCAAACGTGTGGAGACAACCACACATTTAAAAGGTTTTGGTAAATTTTGCCCCTGATGTTCCATTTGTTTGTTTTTTTTTCTTTTACAATTATTTTTGTGCCTTTGGCTTGAAGAGGCAGGACTAATGAAATCTAAGTCTTACCTTCCTTTATGGTTTTCCTGTGGGTACCGATCAAGGTCAACCTCTGTGCCTGGCAGAGGGTGCATGGGTGGAGGAGGCAGGGGCACGTTTGCCCAGCAAGTCCCATTTGATTTTGAGGTTTTTGTCCCTCCCTTGATCTTCTTTTTCTTTGCAACCTTGGCACCTAAGGGTAGGAGACACACACACACACACACAAAACTCTGAGAAGCCACTTTGTATGCTACTCTTCAGTATCAATCTGTATCAAATTTACACACATTCAAGTTTGCTTTGAAAGTTATCTTCCATCAGCGTCGACAGCTGGAATCTTTAAAAACCCCTGTCTTCCTGCTCAAAGTTCATCTCTTCCTTTTCTTTGTGCTGACAGCACATTAAAACATTTCCCAAATGTTGACATTTCTTAAACAGGCATTAAAAATCCCGCGGCAACACGCTTTAAGATGCTTCCATACGGCTCCCCTTTTTTGGTTCGCTTTATCTCTTCTGAGCCTGACATTTAGCTGAACATTGTGCAGAAGTACAAAAGTGCAGACGGATATGCCTCCGTGGCTTTACAAAACGTATATATGCTAAATAAATAACTGAGAAACGCTGAGGGATTTTCTGCCATCGCTAATCAAATTAAGCCAAAGGAATGCGTCATTGTTGCGTGACATTTCTGGGCTAGATAAGCTCTCCGGGTAGAACTGTGATGGAGACAGAAGAGTAATTAAGAGCACAGTCCTGAGGGTGTGTTTTAGCGAATATGTAAATAAATTCCTTCCTTTCTCATTTGTTCTTTCCTGGGGTTTAGCTTTTGGTGATTTTTGAACACATTTTCACGTGGCTCATACCAGCACCAGGTCGCCTGTCAGTTAGCGAGTAGCCCATGTTTGCCATTTCCTGCTGGGCCTGCAGAGATGCCTTCCAACGGGGATCTGGCCTGTCCACGGCCAGCTCATGGAAGCTGTTGGACTGAAGAATCTGAGTGGTGGCGTAAGGGGTTGGCTGGACGCCTCGCGCCGGGCTGCTGTAGCCTCCCTTCCCCATGAAGTCAATACTGCTGTAGATGGCCCCATCAGACAGCATGGTGCCTGTTTTCTCCACGGCTGCAGACGGTAAAACATCTGAGGGGAAGTGGGTTGGAGACAGAGCGGGGGGCAGCAGAATGGGCAAAAGAAAGACAACACGGAGAGATAAGTTGACATGAAGTTAACGATCTTTAAGGTCATTAACGCGCCCCGCTGTTCTGGCGCTCTGCATTAGTTCAAAAAAAAAAAAAAGCGATTCCAAAATAGAGTTGATATAAATGAAAGTGATTATCAACAAGCGTAATTAGCATGCAACGCTCGGTGGGAGCCTGGTGGAGTGTTCACAAGAGGGGATATTCAAACCGCGCTAACCTTCAGCTCCACTGTTTTTCACAGAAAAGAAGCTGGCAGCTCACTAGTTTAAATCATAGCACTCAAATTAAAACCACGAACCTGGAGTATCAATCTCATGCAAGCTTGGAAAATGCACAACATCAGGAAAAGGGCTGCCAAAAAATATATATAAACAGCAAAAAAATTAAGCCAAATATCAAGCTTGTCAAATCAAATCAGGAGAATGCAACCCCTCAGAGGCTCTGTTAATTTGGATGCATGTGTTTGCAAATGCGATGTGCTGTCATGATGCTTCCCAAAGGATGAACGTCAAAACTGTCCACCAAGGCATTGCTAATACCGCATCTGCCATCCCCTCTCTCTACGCTGCTTGTGTTTCTTACCTCCTCGGCCAAAGTTGTTGCCACCCTTTGGACTCCCTAAGCCTCCGTTCGCTGGGAGGCTTGTAGAAGGCCACGAGTCAGCCAACCAGGGAAGGCCCGGATCGCCCGCTTTCAAAAGCCCCGGGCGACTGTAATGAGGACGTTTGGAGTTGGACAAAAAAAAAACAAAACAACAAAAAACACAGGAATGAGAGGGTGGGAGAAGCTGTTACATTGTTACTCAGCTTCCCATATGCAACGGTGATGCTCATTTTCTTCCTGCTGCATCAACAACAAATTGATGTGAAAACTCATTCAGCATATTCTCGACCGTGGAGCCGCCCCACCACAGAGGCAACAATAAACAACAGAGACACAAAATGGCAAGTCTATAAATCAGCCCCTCCCCCACCCGCCCCCCATTACGGATTCTAACCCCCCTCCTCTTCACCTCGCTCTCCCCCTCGAGAAACACGGCAGGTCTAAACACACACTAAATCCACTTTAGAGCCTTAGCACAACAGAAATTTACATTTTAAATTGAGAATCATAGACAGCCTCTGGCAGATCAGCCACACCGGAGTGCCATCTCTATGGCAACAGAGACAGCGAATAGCCTATTTGGTGGTTTAGGAAAAACTAGTAAGTCATTTTTTGCTTATTAAAAATCAGATCAGGTAAGAATGCATACATATAAGATAAAGGTGGGAAAGTTGTAAGTTGGACTGAGAGGTGTGGGGGAAAAAACCCCAAAACAAAACAAACAAACAAAAAAAAAAAACAATTACCTGCCCTTTCAAATGAGTTACAGTGAAAATGGCAAGACACTGCTGATGCCTGCACTTTCAACAAACATTCTGTGCTCATATGCTTTATGTGCTACTATATAGTGAATTTTTCATTAGGTTCTACTCTCCAGGAAACAGAGCCGGCTTTTACTTGGAACATTTCTGCTGCAATGTGATTAGAGCAAGAAATGTTTAAAGAAACCAAGTCATGACCAGACTTTCAGATTTTCAGCTCAATTTAGAAATTCAAAAATTCAAATCTTTTTATGTGAACGCACGATGCAGAAGCACTCAGTGCGGAAGCTGCTGCTGAAGGAATTTCAGTGTGGTGTCTCAAGTTGTCTTCTGACTCAGGTTTATATTTTCACTAAACTAAAGGTTTTCCACAAGTTTTATTTTTACTTATTTATTTATTTTTATCAGTAAGGACTGAATTTGATTACCTCGCTACACTTAGGCTGGCCACACCTTATGTCAAATTTATCTTTTAAAACTGAAAAAAAGCAAATTCTTCATATTTCCAAAAAATGTTTCTTAAAAAGCATGTGTCATTACCATTTCATAATTCATCAACCATTTCATCAACCACTATTGTATGTTGTCCCTTCACATGAGCTGGAGTTATAGTTTTAATTCTGAACTCTTTGTCTTTACTATTGAATAGAAGTAAAGCTCTTTTTTATAATGGCTTCTCTTTTACACACACAAAGAGACCTTAGCTAAAAATATGAACATTTAATGACTGTAAGTGTGTGGCGGGAAAGCTATAAAACCTATTGTAGTTCTTAGCGAGAGATCAGAATCAGCTAAAATTGTTAGTGGGAAAAAATATTGGTTTTACAAGAAAAGCTTTACAGAAAATATCCCAGTGGACAAAAATTTTCACTGGAGATTTTTAGAATGAAAAGCACCACTTAGAAGAGTCTCCAGGTCCGACTTGCTGCTCTTTTACGTCTATGTTCTGCACTATACGTACCATGACTGTCTGCTGTGCTGAGTTTTTTTTAAACATCACATTCATCTCCTCTCCTTTACCCCTGCGACCTCTCACTCTGCCAGCAACCTCGACACAAGCAGAGAGAGGCAGCGACTGAAACAGCTGCCCACCTGCATTAATTGCTAGCACTCACTTCAAAGGAGTGATTAATGATTTCATCAAGCGAACACCAGTGCGAATCATACACCGATACAGTATGAATAAGCAGGGGAGAAGGGAGTATGCAAATTCCATTCATCACAAGAGAACTCTTCATTTCAGGTTTTACAATGGGGCTCGAGCCAACGAGAACACTCGCGCTACATGGCGCTGAAATGTCAGCAGGAAAACTCCTTCAGCGTGAGCTCCTCGGTTTGAAAAATTTAAACTCTCACCTTCCATTTCTGATTAGGCCTCGGTCTCTTTGGAAAGTAACTTGAAGGAAAAGAAAAAAGTGAGAACAGAGAGAAAGAATTAATCCGCAGTCTTGTCCATTGTGGAGCAGCTCAAGAGTTTCTTTTTCATTAACACACAATATGGAGACCTACCAGCTCGAGTAAAGGTGAAGGACTGAACTGTAATTCAAAAAGACAAGAAAGTGGGGTGAAATAGTATAGAAGATGATTCATGAATTTCAAGTATACATATAAATCAGAAACCACTGGGCTATAGCTAAAGCAAATAAAATTCAACTGATTATCTTCATTTTGTCATGTTTATTTGTGTCTTATGACAATCAGACTGCAACAAAAATTAAGGTGAATCTTCATACTAGCATTGAGTTGCAATAATTATCTTTACATGGCACAGAATTCAGCTTCCTAAAAGGCAGCAAAACCAGAAATTTCTAGTAAGATATGATCATGTGTCTGTATGTTTTATGTGAAATCTGATGTTATTGTAGAAAAATCTTCCATAAATTTATAGACAGCTATATTGTGAGTGAAAAAGGGCAAAGAACTGTGAATATATACTGTATATATAGCAATGTAACCAGCGGGAGTGTCTTAATCTGGTCCCACATATCCAATCAAGGTCTTTATGAAGATATTCTACAATGTAACATATCTTGTAGCTACATTTTATGTGGCCAATTTTAAGCTTAAAAATAATTTTACACGTTATAACATTTGTGACAGAGAGACTGTAGTTGCTGCAGATTCCTGTCTGTCTGTGTCATGTGACCTGTAATCTGTGGCAAACATGCCTAGCTAAAAACCTGGTCAAAACGTTTTAACACATTCCAAAAAAAGTGCTTGATGAAAAGAGTTCCTGTTGCTTTATCCATGCATAATTAACTGGAAATGCATTAAAATATGCTATAAGATTAACTGTTAACGGGAAGTAAACATGCCAATGTTAGCTTAGCACATAAAGAAACCTCATCGGCAGAAGCAATGTGTAAATATATTGAAAACTACAGTAGCTGTTTGTGTTGGGACAGATGTATTAATAGCAATAGAAGAAAAATAATGCTATTAGCTTTCTTAAGCTAACAGTGTGTTGGAGCAGAATGTCCTACAAAAACTCCTGGTGTAATAAAATCTGTCATTCTCTAGAAAGAAAAGAGAAGAAATAGCAGTATAATGTACATCAGTGATAGGTGAGATGAGATGTAAACAACCTAAACATGTAGTGTGATGATATCTATTGAGAAATTTCAGTGCTATTTAAAGCTAGTGTTTCTAAACATAGGCTACACAAGACATTGATTTAATGAAATATGGTACTGGGACTGTGTGAGCTAATGCTTATTCTTAAATGACTGATTTGTATCGGGACATTCCTGGTAAACATGATGTCTTAGAATGCAGATGAACACATTTAATTGGATAGATGGGATGATATAAATCTCTGCTGAATTTTGGTAATTAATCAGTCTCTAAATAATGAGTACAAGCTGTAGCCCCATAATCATAAATGCAAAAGGCTTGGGGGTTGATCTGTGGAATAGTAAGAGATTTTTTTTTAATACCTAAACTTAGACGTACCTAATGTTAATAGACAAACACCACCAGCCGTGGTCTGATAATGGAAATAGATGTTAAATTACTTATCTCGCATGAATGTATCAGAGACTTGAGGTGCTGATGGAACTCAGCAGAGCTGATGCACATGGCTGCACAGTGAATTAAAGTAAATAGGGCCTATTTCCATCTGTGTAGAATATATTTTCTTTTGTTCTGCATTTTAGCCACCTCAAATGGAGCCACATCTGTGACGACATCAACTTCCGCTGCAGGCAAGAGACCTACTGAGCTTTGAGATCTTGTGTTGATTTAGAAGCACGAGGGCAGTTTTTTTTTTTTACCTGCATAGTTGCTTAGTCCTTTCCTCTTTTTTCTCCTCCAGTAGAGCCAAGCACTGAAGCCCATGAGGACAATCCAGCAGGCCCCTCCCAAACCAGCGATGAAAGCTGGCTGCTTCACCACATCTGAGATGCTGTTGTTGCCCTCCGATCCTGTCATCACATCCTTCAGTTCTCCACCTGAAGGCACAGCAGAAGTTTCACATGCACACAGACGGAAAAGACACAAGGGGTACATCTGAATGCCAAATGATGCCTCAGTGAAAACAAAAAATGAATATCACACAGTTTAGCTGTCATGAGGAAGAATAACACAAACCCTCTGCATACTATAAAAGTACAGTAAAAAAGAGACAATATATTTATATATATATTCTTTGTATATATATTTGGAGGGGAATGAAAATTCTGAATATTCAGTACAAAGACAATCATGACAACTTCTCGAACAGGTGGACAGCAAGGGAGGTCAACCGAAAACAAGGGGAAAAAAATCTGTGAGAAAAAAACAAAATAAGAAAAAATAAAACAGCATCAGTGCATCCAATATAGACTTAATCAATTCAGCGGTGCACTTATCAACTTGAGCTGCAAGACATGAGATTGACAGAGCAGCTCCGACAGAGTTTGATTTTTCTGTTGCAGCTACTGTGCTGTGAAATTAGATTCACAGTCTCCAGCAGCAGAACCTCCCCTTTCAAACACACACACTCACCCCGGCGCGCCCGCACACACACACGCAAAAACGAACGTACACTCTCCATCATTAAGCTTCAGTCCACCGACCTGCTTCCCCTTCTCTGTGTGTTAAGGGTGTTATTATATATCAGTCAAAAGTCATAGATGAAGAGCATCTGGCCTGGTCTACGATATTGATTCAGGGCTTATATAGTCTGGGCGTCCTTTGGCTATTTCAGAAGATGTGATAGGCTGATAAGCTCCAACAAAAACACAGCCTTCAATGTGTTAGCACCAGCTGCCCACATATTGAGGAGGATTATTGATATGGCTAACAGTACTTGGCACGGTGTTACCAGACACTACACTTAATGAATCACTATTGATTTCTCCACAGATGCCTGTGTTGTAAAGCGCAATCTTCTTTCTTCTGGGGCGATAAATTGCTAAATCATTTTTCCAGACTCCTGATCTGCTATAGAGACCCAGGTACCCCCCATTATAAGGTCATTTCATTTGACCCCAGGATTGGGAGTGGGACTAGATTACCCAAAATGATGAGCTGGGGTTTGCTTCTGACCCCCACCCCAGCGCTGGTGCCTGCCGCCACCTCCACGCGGTACTGCACTCCAGCCTGAAGACCCCCGACGACAACTGAACGGATGGTCGCGTCCACAGACTTGTTGACGTGAAGGCGTGTATCGTTGGCCAAACACCAGATCTGACACAGACAGACGCAGCAGACAGAATTCAGTGTAATGTTTTGTTACACATGACTGAGAAAAGCGAGTCTGGGTGGGGAGGGGTGAGCAGCGCCTACCTTGTACTCCTGGATGATGCCGTTCTGTTGGTCAGAGGGAGGGGGGTCCCATGACACGCTGATGGATGTGCTGTTATGGCTCCCCACCGTCAACACCGCCACTTGCTGTGGAGGGGCACTAGGAGCTAAAGGTTCAGAGTGGGGATCAGTGTGAGCTACAACATCTAGCAAACATATTCACAACCCTTTTATCTAACTACAATATATTTCATTGGAATTTTATAAATATCTGCAAATATCTGCAACACCTCCAAAGTTACAACTGGAGTCCTGGACGCTTCTCTGTTTAATGCATCTTATTTAGGAGAAAATAGAGCACATATGGGTCAATGGGCCTTTTAGATTTTAACTTGTAAAAACCAAAAAGAGTCATTTTCATCTTCTGCTGTGAAAATTCAGTGAAATTATTTCATGACAAGAAAGTAACTAATATTAAAAACCTGCACTTGTTATTATATCTATATTTAAAAACATTAATTGGTTCTTTATTATTTTTAGTCAAAGGAGTAAAGAGGTCCAAATAGCCACTTCCACATAAAAAACAGTTTTAAGACAAATGCGACAAAATAACTTATTGATATTAAAAAGGAAACAAGGTCTTGAATATTTCTTATCATGTTAAAGTAGAAATTATCTCACTCTCTGCCCCAATTCATATTCATACAGTAAGTCCCACAACAAGGTACTTCCAAAGATAGCCTGGCAGATGGGCTCTAAAACAATTCATCTCACAGAGTAGAAGACTCCAATATCTTAATGGCATCCTGAGTTATACAGGCCAAGTGTTTGAGGTCCAAAATGTGCTTTTCTTAATTGCAAAAATGACAGCCATTCCAAGTAGATCAGCAAGTTTAGATATGAACACACACACCCATGCCAAGAAAAAGATGAGATGGTTCATCGCCACAAATATGGAGCCCTATGGGGAAAAAATTTAACTCTCTTGTTAATAAGTCCGGTTTCATTCTTTTAAAAAAAATATATTTTAAAGCACCAAATTAGCCAGGTAACCTATTTGAAGAGATCAAAGATTTAGAGGGAAAATAGGTGGGAGAGAGGCAAGCATGGGGTTTGCACAACTAAACAAATCATCTCCTCTTGCTGAAAAAAGGGCAGTTCCAGGCACATAGAGTAGTTTCTCATAATTTCCATTAAAGTAGCGTTATGTTCTGACTGAGAGGATAAGAGAACTACTCTGACCCCGATTAAGAGGCAGTAAAATAATAACTCTCTGCACTGTATCCAGATAGCGTGCAGGGCTGGCACTTTTAAAGCTGTGTGGAGAGGCCAGAGCAGGTGATGCATTATCTTGGCCAGACTGCTGATGTGAGTCCATATCCACAGATGGACTTGCATCTGAAAATGAGCAGGTAGGAAGCACAAACAAGTATGTTTCAGAGGAAACATTAAGTCCTGTAGGGCTTGTATTAGGCATGAGAGCTCAGCATCTGGCTTTGCTCATAATGCAATACCAACTTGATTCAGTTAGTTTGTAGTTAAAGAGAGGTTTCTGACAGACATCCCTGCAGAGTATTTGGCAGCATTGCAATAAATTCTCCCTCATCATACGATATCATCTAATACTTTTACCGAAATATTTCAAACTACATTGTTGCATTTTGTGGGGGACCAGTTGCTGGGGACTTTAGATCAAGGACCCCCCCTCCCATTAAAATGATTTTATTCTTGTTCCTATGAATATTTTGCTTTGTTTTGTTATTTAAAAAGCACTGTGATTGATTGTCCATGTGAAGCTGTACATTCATACATATGTGGATAACTATTCTGGCTGAGAGTGAGGAGTTTAGAAAAGCAGGACTTTTGAACAGGCGCGTAGGGCAGCCTGGGGTCCTAAGTGTTTGTTGTGTAGAAGAAGCCGAGTAGTAGAGAGCAGCCTGAGTGTGACGCACGTTGGACTATTGATATTGTTCGTGTTCGAAAAAAAAAAAGGAGTAAAGAAAATTTACCACAACCGCATGTCTCGATACCATTTTTGTTCGAGTGTGCAACAAAATATTGGAGGTTCCACCGAGATTATTAACGCTTCGTCGAGGGACTTTCTTGAGCGATGCTAACCGGAGCGAGCAGCGGCGGGAGCGCGCCTACATTGTGCGCGACCGACATGGAGGAGTTGGCAGAGACCGTCTCTCAGCAGCTATGGCTCCTGCAGTTGGATCAGCTCAAAGAGGTGTGTGCAGAAGCTAAAATCCAAAGCGGACATTCTGTAACGAGGCGAGCGTTAATACGATTAATAACAGAGTCCGTTGATGCTGTGATAAATGATGAAGAAGAGGAGGTGGCGAGGTGCTATCTTCGGAGATTGTTAAAATCAATTGAACTGATATCACAACATTCTGAAGTTACTGCTGAAGAGGAGGCAACGTGTAACAAGTCACAAAGCACCCAGGCTGTAACTGAACAAATGGACTTGGCAGAAAAATACTCGCAGCTCCACCTCAACAACCAAGCTTTGCAAGAGGAAGTACTGAGGCTAAATGAACGTATAAATGGTAAGCCTCAGAGAACAGTGACTGAAAATGTGATGCCAGCCACAGCAAATAGGCTTCCAGAAGTGACCATACGGAGGGAATTTAAAATATGTGGTCAGATAGGGGAGAAGGGTCAGAAAGACAGGCTCTCATACACCAACTTAATGCATCAGATTGAGAGAGGCCTGAGTAAAGGACACAGTGATGCTGAAGTAATAGAAGCTGTAATAAAATCAATCAGCCCTGGTTTAAGCATTCGGGACATGCTTGAAATTAAGCGTGATCTGACCCTGCCCCAGCTCAAAGCGATTTTAAAGGGACATTTTAAAGAGGATAGCTCCACTGATATCTATCAAAGACTGATAAATATCACACAGGACAGTCGTGAATCCCCCCAAAACTTCCTCTTCAGGGCAATCGAACTGAAAGAGAGGCTGTTGCTTGCTTCAAGAGAAGTCGATGCAGATGAACAGTACAGCCCCGACTTCATTCAGAGGAAATTCCTGAGGTCAGTCAGTACTGGACTGTTGAGTGACAACATAAAGTTTCAGCTAAAGTCTTCCCTTGATGATCAAACTGTGACCGATGAGACTCTTATTGAAAAGATGAATGAGGCTGCAAGTGTGGATTCAGAACGACAGTCCAAACAGAAGAAAAGCTACAACACCAAAATTCCAAAAATTAACGAGCTACAAACAGAAATGCAGATCAGGCAACAAAACCAGGCTGCACCTAACACCAGTTTGGCAATCCAAGAACAGTCAGCTGAAGTGGTGAAGCAGAAAACCCGTAAAACCTCTGCGCCCATCAGTTCAAGGGAGTCAGAGCTGTGTGAAACAGTAAGACTGCTCAGAGAAGAGATTGCTGAAATTAAGAAAAGCATGACCAGCTCTCAGTCTACTCACCAAACAAGAAGGAATGTTAAAAGGGGATGCAAAGGATGTGAAGAGCACAACATAAGTGATCAATGTGAGCATTGTTTTAAGTGTGGACAGTTGGGACACTTCTCCAGGGGCTGCAGGGGACCAAAAAGGTTGACTGTGAAACCTGATGACATGAATGTGAACATACAAACCTCCACACATGCACAACAACACACTGTACTCCAAGGAGAAGCTGAGGAAAAGGTGTATGAGCGGCTCTGTGAACGGATTAGGCAGCTGGAGGCACAAGTGGAAATGGGTGAGAAAGCAAAAAAAATCGTAGGTTCCACTTATGCCAGTCACCTCTCCATACATCAGCACACCAAGCTGCGGACTCTGATAGGAAATAAGTGCATGGTGGACTGCTTCTTTGAGGATGTGCCAACCAAGGCGTTGTGGGACACCGGCTCACAGGTCACCATCATAAATGAAAGCTTGAGGAGATCCCAGCTACCCCACATCAAGTTACGCAGCACAGGTGAGCTCCTAGAGGAGGGAGAGACCTTGGTTGGGAAAGCAGCAAACCAGACTCTCATTCCCTTTGCAGGTTGGGTTGAGGTAAAATTCAAACTGGGATCAAAGGGAGGCCTGAATCCAGAACTGATTGTGCCAGTGCTCGTCTCTAATGAGCCTGGAGTGGCTGAGCCACCTATAATTGGCTACAATGTCATTGAACATTTAGTAAAGAATGGCATGGAGCACCACCCTGGTGTCACATCCATAGCAGTAAAAGAGGCTTTCTCATTCGACTGCAAAAAGGCAGATGTGTTAATTCACTTAGTAAAAACAGCTCACCAAAGTAATGAAGAAACCATGGTGAAAATAGGACGTCTAAAAACAGTGATTCCGGCGGGTCAGACCAGAGAGGTGAAGTGTAGTGTGCGGATTGGTCCTCTCTCAGAAAGACAGGAAGTACTGTTTGAGCCCGAGGTGGTCCCAAAATGGCCTGAGGGCTTGAACATCTTAAAAACAGTGGTCTGCCTGAAAAAGGGAAACCGGTCAGCAGTATCAATCCCAGTCACAAACGACAGCCATTCAGACATTACTTTGATACCCCGCACTGTACTGGGATACTTACAGCAGATTAAAGCAGTTTATCCAGTAGAAGCCAGACCTGTGGGTGTAAGTGAAAAGAAAACAGAGATCAACTCACTTGCCAGTGACCGCAACCGTCCAGCTTCTGACGAACCACATAGAGGATATGATGAGTCTGAGGCATCCAAATTTGATCTGTGGGACCCCCCAGTGCCCATTGACCACCTAACTCCTGAGCAGCAAGATGATGTAAGAAGGATGCTTCATGAGGAGTGCAATGCATTTTCTAAGGATGAGCATGATGTGGGGTGCATCCCATCCCTGCAGCTTAAAATCAGGCTGAGTGACAGAACCCCAGTAAGGCGGACTTACACATCTGTCCCCAAACCGCTTCTTAAGGAGGTGAAGGAATATCTGGAAGACCTGCTGAACAGAGGTTGGATTCAAAAGTCCCGATCTCCATATTCATCACCCATAGTTTGTGTGCGCAAGAAGGATGGGAGCCTCCGCTTGTGTGTGGATTATCGTGAGCTGAACCGGAAATCCATTCCGGACCGTCATCCCATCCCTCGAGTACAGGATATGCTTAATAACCTGAGTGGAAGTGCATGGTTCTCTGTCTTGGACCAGGGCAAGGCATACCATCAGGGTTTCCTGGAGGAGAGTAGCAGACCACTGACCGCATTCATAACACCTTGGGGTTTATATGAGTGGATCAGGATTCCCTTTGGCCTGTCCTCGGCTCCAGCAGAGTTTCAGCGCAGTATGGAGGAGTGCCTCGCAGGCATTAGGGATGAAACATCGCAGCCATATTTGGATGACAACCTAGTCCACAGCCAGTCATTTGAGAATCACCTACGCGACATGAGAGAGGTGTTGCGTCGTTATCAGACTCATGGAGTGAAACTAACGCCAAGAAAATGTGAAATCTTCAAAGACAAGGTGAAGTTTCTGGGAAAGATTGTATCCAAGGATGGCTACTGCATGGATCCTGCTGAGATCGCACCAGTACAAGCACTCAAAGACCGCGTACCAAAAACAGTGGGTGATTTGAGGAAAATGTTGGGCTTTCTAACATACTATCGTCCATATATTCCCAACTTCTCACGCACTGCTCAACCCCTGTACAGGCTGCTGTCCACAGAAAAGAAACCTGGAAAGGTAGTGAAAGGAGGAGGGTTAAAAACAAACAAGGGGAAACACAAAAGCTCAGACCAGCTTCCCTCAAGCCATCCAATCGTATGGACAGAACATCATAAGGATGTTCTCTGCCAGCTGTTGGAGTATTTGGTGTCTCCTCCTCTGTTAGGTTACCCTGACTTTGAGAAACCATTTGTATTGCACTGTGATGCTTCGCAAGAAGGCCTCGGTGCAGTATTGTACCAGAGACAACAAGGCAAACTTGTGGTCATAGGTTATGGGTCAAGAACATTAACTTCCCCAGAAAAGAATTACCACCTCCATTCTGGGAAGTTAGAGTTCTTAGCAATGAAGTGGGCAATCTGTGAACGATTCAGAGAGTACCTTTATTATGCACCCTCTTTTGTCGTCTATACAGATAATAACCCTTTAACCTATGTTTTAACATCAGCCAAGCTAAATGCCACCACACACCGCTGGATAGCCGAATTAGCAGACTTTAACTTCTCCATCAAGTATCGACCGGGGAAAGTTAATGGGGATGCAGACGGGCTGTCTAGGATGCCCCTGGACATGGAGGAGTACATGCGGACATGCGTCCAGGAGATGGAGCCAAAGGTAATTTCATCTGTCACACAATCAGTCCAGCTAACATCCCATGATCAAGGGCCGTGGTTGTGTCCTGCAGTCATAATGGCAGCCTGCAATGATGAAGAACAGGAACACATAGCGCCATCAGTGGCTAAAATATCAGCAGAGGACCTCAGAAAAGCACAGGAAGAGGATTCGATGATTGGAAAGGTGCGTGAGTTTGTGATGAGAAAACAGTGGCCCCAGCATGCCAAAAGAAATTGGCGTGACGGCATCTCTGTATTCGCTAGAGAAAGAAACAAACTGTGTGTCAATGAAGATGGCATTCTTTTTAGGAAGTCCTCCAATCGAGTTCAACTTGTGCTGCCCAAGGTGTTCCACCAGCTAATATATAAAGAACTGCATGAGGAAATGGGACACCTTGGTGTGGAAAGAACATTGAACTTAATCCGTGACCGATTTTACTGGCCATATATGAAAAGGGATGTGGAACATCATGTGACAAAGGTTTGTAGTTGCCTGAAGCGGAAGCATCCAAACAGGATAACAAGAGCACCACTGGTCAATATTGTTACCACTCACCCATTCGAAATGGTCTCCATTGACTTCCTTCATTTGGAGCGTTGTAAAGGAGGATATGAATACATCCTTGTTGTCATAGACCATTTTACACGCTTTGCTCAAGCATATGCATGCACGAACAAATCAGCAAAAACCGCTGCAGAAAAGATCTTCGGAGACTTTGCCCTAAAGTTTGGATTTCCAGCTAAACTTCATCACGATCAGGGTAAAGAATTCGAAAACAAGCTGTTTTCTAAACTGGAAAAGTATTGTGGCATCCAAGGTTCCCGTACAACTCCTTACCATGCAGCTGGAAATGGTCAAGCAGAAAGATTTAATCGAACACTTCTTTCAATGCTCAGAAACCTGACAGAAAAAGAAAAGTCAGATTGGAAGAGCTCCCTGCCCAAAGTAGTGCATGCATATAATTGTACACGCAGCGAGGCAACTGGATATGCACCTTACTACCTTCTTTATGGCAGGAGTCCCCGGCTGCCAGTGGACATGATGTTTGGATTAACTCCAATTGATCAGAGCACCTCCCACAGTGATTATGCCAGTAAGTGGAGAAAAAGGATGCAAGAAGCTTACAAGTTGGCATCTGAGACAGCACATAAGGAGCGGAATAGGGCAAAGACGGAGTATGATCGGAGAATTCATGGAGTGGAACTGCAGCCAGGATCTAGGGTCTTAGTGCGGAATTTCAAGGAAAGAGGAGGACCAGGAAAACTCAGGTCGTACTGGGAGGACAAGGTCTACATAGTCACTGAAAGGAAACACAAGGACAGCCCTGTTTATGCGGTACATCCTGAAAAAGGCACAGGGAAGATCAGAGTTTTGCATAGAAACTTACTATTGCCTTGTGATTTTCTGACTGCTGAAACAGAGAAAGATGCGAAGAACATGATGGACAGGAAAAGGCAACAGCAGAGTAGAAACAGAAGGAAGCAAGGAGATGGTGTTGACAAGAATGGTGACAGCAGTTCTGATGATGAAGACAACTGGAGGTCCATCACCCATCCAAGAGTACAACCTGAACAAGTTGAAGGTCAGCTGAGGAGGGATGCAGAGGATGCTCAAGTGACTGCAGGATCTGAGGTGGAGCAGGAAGGAGAAGTGGACGGAGAGGAAGAAATGGCGACAGAGGAGCACTCATCATCTGATACAGCAGATGGACAAGATCCTGCGGAAGCAGCACCATCTAATGAAGCAGACGAACAAGATTCTGGCGAGGCGGTGTCGTCTGAGGAAGCAGAAGAACAAGATTCTGGCGAGGCGGTGTCATCTGATGAAGCAGACGAGAGAGGGCGGGAACCCGTTCCAAGACAGTATCCTTCTAGACAACGAAATCCACCCAGGACACTCACATACAGCAGGCTAGGCCAACCAACACTTATGGTTAGGCACAAGTAATGTTCAGTGGATATCGGGGTTAGGTTACATTGTTCCGTTATATGTTCAGGTTATGGTACACAAGTTAGGTAGCTAGGCAGGACAAGGGGGATTAGGATCGGAAGCTTTAAGTATAATAATAGCTGATTAGTGCACATCTGGAGTTGAGACCACTATTGGGTTGATTTAGACTGATATATGTTGAGCATATAGTAACATAAGTGGGTCTGAATAAAAGGTTATGGGGCAGGACCTTAAAGTCAAACTTTACAGTCTGCGATACACAACCTGCAGAGATGGCAGAGTGACCATACAGATATTACCTGGCCAGTACTATCTATTGTTTCGACATGACATGAAGAGGGGGATAGATGCCATGTTAAGAACTGTGTCATACAGAACAGTGTGCCAAGAGACTGTCTTCCAAACTTGTCTCCATACCGGCTGAAGCCTCAGTTACTCCAGAGATGTCACTATGTCGGGACGACATTTATTTTTGAGGGGGAGAGTGTGGGGGACCAGTTGCTGGGGACTTTAGATCAAGGACCCCCCCTCCCATTAAAATGATTTTATTCTTGTTCCTATGAATATTTTGCTTTGTTTTGTTATTTAAAAAGCACTGTGATTGATTGTCCATGTGAAGCTGTACATTCATACATATGTGGATAACTATTCTGGCTGAGAGTGAGGAGTTTAGAAAAGCAGGACTTTTGAACAGGCGCGTAGGGCAGCCTGGGGTCCTAAGTGTTTGTTGTGTAGAAGAAGCCGAGTAGTAGAGAGCAGCCTGAGTGTGACGCACGTTGGACTATTGATATTGTTCGTGTTCGAAAAAAAAAAGGAGTAAAGAAAATTTACCACAACCCCATGTCTCGATACCATTTTTGTTCGAGTGTGCAACAATTTATACATTTAGTTGTTTTTAATGGAGAGACTTACTAGGACAACTATGCAAATGGACACACATATACTCAGTCTTGTACAATATAACTGTCTACACTCATCACATAAACAAGGTATACCTTTAATGTATTGTTGCTTATGATATAGCCTTTAAAAAAGTATGTGGTCCCCTTACACTTTTATTTCTGTATTCATGTCAAGATGGCGCCAGTGTGTACGGCACGCCGTCCGACTCGCTCTCTTTGCTTTGTTGTTTTTGTTCTTTTCGCTCTATTCGTACATTTATGCTTCTATGGTTCCAGTGCCTTGATTTATTATGACCGTCAGGCGCTTCTGGACATTAAAACATCGGTAGATTTACAATTTGGATGTGGTCTGGGTCCGAGAAACCGAGGCTTCGAGTTCCTCTCAGACATCCCCGCTGAGCTGCTGAGCTGTCCACATCTCATTCCGGAAAGGCGTCCCCGCAGAAGACGTGGCAAACGTGGAGGACTGGCGGTGAGGATTAAAGCTTATTTAGCATCTCTTCGCTGTCGAGGCGGCTCTCCTCGACTTGGATGGTGTCCTCGTTTCCTGGATGTAAGACGCCGTTGGATTTGTCACGTCTTTCCGGGTCTGTGCGCCTCTCAGATGGATGTGGAGAGGATTTTCTATTACAGACGACGGCGGGATAAATGGAGGAATGTGGACTGGGCTAATCTCAAGCGGTTGAACGATGTCTCCACCCCAACTTGTGAAGCTGGATCATCAACCGTCTCCTTGGCGTTGCTTAATGCTAGGTCACTAGCTAACAAGACCTTCATGCTACACGATCTGTTCACTTCTCGGGATTTGGATTTTTTATTCATCACAGAAACTTGGCTACAAGAAGGTCAGTTGTCCCCGTTCTCTGAACTTCTACCTCAGAACTGTACTTTTATAAACTCTCCCCGACTGACTGGAAAAGGCGGAGGTCTGGCTACAATTTTTAAATCCAGTTTTTATTGTCAACAATCACACATACAATCATTTTGCAGTTTTGAACTCCAAGCTTTTGAACTAAAATTAACTGAACCAATTTTGTGTGTGGTGATCTATCGTCCGCCAAAGTTCAACAAGGACTTCATTCATGAATTCTCTGAACTTTTGGCAGGGATTGTCGTAGAGCACGATCGTATTTTAATTATAGGTGATTTTAATATATGCTGCCCAGATAAACCTCTGGTGAAGGACTTTTTGGACTTGATTGACTCATTTGATTTTATACAATCTGTGGTTGGACCAACACATTCAAAGGGCCATACTCTGGATTTGGTGTTATCACATGGGCTTTGTTTGGATACCATTGAAATCTTTCAGACTTGTATTTCAGATCATTTCCCTGTATTATTCTCTATCAAGATTTCACCTCCTGTGGTTACAAGCAATGTTAAACCTCTACTTTGTCGTACCATTAACTCTGATACTGCTCTTCAACTGAATGCAATCTTAGCTCCTACTACATTCCCTACTGATAACCTTGATATTGAAGCTCTTGTTACAAATTTTAACAACATCTGCTCTAATGCTCTAAATACTGTAGCTCCTTTGAAAATTAAATCAACTACAAGAAAGAAAGTTTTGGAGCCGTGGCTTAATGAAACCACACGCGCGCTTAGACGAGAATGTAGGCGCGCTGAGAGGAGGTGGAAAAAAGATAAGCTTCAGGTTTCCTTTCAAATTTTGAGAGACAGTTTAATTAATTATCAGAATGCTGTCAAATTAGCAAAATCGAAATATTTTATTACTTTTGTAGCTTCAAATAGGCATAGGCCGCAGGTCCTTTTTAATGTCCTGGATAGGATGGTCAATCCCTCGATTATATCAAGTCCTTTAGACTCTGTTGAACGTTGTGAGGCTTTCTCTATGTTCTTTATAGGAAAGATTGAAGCTCTTAGAGGCTTGAATAAGCTGGTAGACTTAGATTCCCTTGGAATGCCACAATGCCCAGCAACTCTAGAGCACTTTCAGCCAGTTTCCATGGATGAACTGAAGTTGGTTATAAACCATCTGCGGCCTTCAAATTATCCACTGGACTGTCTTCCTACTCGTCTGATAAAAGACATTTTTCTGATTTTTGGCAGCTACATTCTTAAGGTGATAAATACCTCATTGCAGTCAGGTTGTGTACCATCTACTCTCAAACATGCTGTGGTCAAACCTCTTCTTAAAAAATCCAATCTAGACCCCAGTGACCTAGCAAACTTCAGGCCCATTTCTAAATTGCCTTTCTTATCTAAAATTCTTGAGAAATTAGTTTTTATTCAGCTTGAAATGTTTTTAAAAGACAATAATATAACTGAGAAGTTCCAGTCTGGGTTTAAAGTTGCTCATAGCACTGAATCTGCCTTGCTCCGAGTGTATAATGATCTCCTATTAACAGTTGATTCAGGCAACATTGCAGTTTTATTACTTCTAGATTTGAGCTCTGCATTTGATACTGTAGATCATCAAATTCTTTTACATAGATTAAAACACTGTGTTGGCCTGCGAGGCTCAGTATTCCAATGGTTCAAGTCTTATTTAGAAAACAGAACCTTTTCTGTTCATCTTGACCAATCCTGTTCTGGGGCCAGACCATTAAAGTATGGTGTTCCCCAAGGGTCAATTTTAGGGCCCATTTTGTTTATCTTGTATTTACTGCCTCTTGGTAAAATTTTCCAAAAATTTAATATTTCCTTTCATTGTTTTGCAGATGATATCCAGATTTATTTGCCCCTTAAATTGCAAAATGGTACAACTGATTCTCTTCAGCTGTTGCTAAACTGTTTAGCTGAAGTTAAATTATGGATGGAAAAAAACTTTCTTCACCTCAATGAAAGCAAAACTCAAGTTCTATTATTTGGTCAGAAACTTCAGACTACAAATCCAGATCAGATTCTTGGTTCTTTAGCTCGCTCTTATCAGACCTCTGCTAGGAATCTTGGTTTCACTTTTGACAGCTCTCTAAAGCTACATAAACAAGTTAGTTCTGTCGTTAAATCGAGTTTTTACCACCTTCGGCTTTTAGCAAAAGTTAAATCTTATTTCGGTTTTAAGGACTTTGAAAGACTTATCCATGCCTTCATAACAACTCGACTGGATTACTGCAACTCTTTATATAGAGGGATGGAAAAATCACAGATTCAGCGACTTCAAATGATCCATAACGCAGCAGCACGGCTTCTCACAGGAACCAGGAAGCATGACCACATAAGGCCAACTCTGGCATCTTTACACTGGTTGCCTGTCTTTTATCGAATAGATTTTAAGATTCTTTTGTTAACTTTTAAAGTTTTAAATGGGTTAGCCCCCCCTTATCTTCGGGACCTTTTAAATCTCCAGTCTGTGTCCAGAACGCTACGATCAAATAATCAGTTATTACTTACAGTTCCTCGAACTCGACTTAAGAGGAAAGGAGATCGAGCTTTTTCTGTTGCTGCTCCTGTTTTATGGAATAACTTACCTTTCCAGATTAGATCTGCCCACAGCCTGGACCATTTTAAATCGCTTCTTAAAACTCACTTTTACTCTCTGGCATTTAAATGATGTGTGTTCTGTTTTGTCATTTGTGTTGTTGTTTTTGTGTTGTTGTTTTGTACAGCACTTTGGTGCAGTCTTGTCTGCTGTAAGGTGCTATATAAATAAATTTGACATTGACATTGACATTGACATATTTACATTTTTAAAGTTTTTTTCACATTTTTATGAAGGATGAGTCCTATGTCATTATCCATGCCCATGCCTGATTACTGTAGAAGGAAGAAATCACTTCAACAGATCTTATTTGGCAATAGAATGCAGGCTCAAGTATCTTAAAAAGCCAGACGCCATGTGCGTTCAATACGAAACAAAGTCGCTGACATCCACGGTCTGAAAAGCCATTTCTGATTTCTGAGGTTTTGAGACTACAGCAAATCACATTGTGTCAGATTATTTGTAAGTGAAATAAAAATGCGACAGTGGTAATCCTGCGGAGAAGATGCTAGCCAACCAACAATTACTCCAAAACATAGCATCCGCAGAAAATTGAAAGGTTAGAAACTGCGGCTCAAAAAGAACATAAAGATCTGTTGCACATTTGCAAAAAAGTGCAAAGAACAAAACATCCTGATGATTGCCAAGACTTTGAGAAAAAAATCAGTGGAACAACTTTAGAGGTAGTTTGATGATCTTCGATTGATTTGCTCCTTCAAACCTGGACATTTTGAAATATGGAGATGATAGTTGTTGCTGCCAAGGGTTTGAGCACAAGTTCTTATATTAAGGAAACAATTACTTTCTAAAACACCCAGGTTAGTCAGTCATTTTCAGGTCATAAGATTTCCGTAAGCATTTAACTATGACAGAAAAAAAAAAAAACAAAGCAAGAAAATTCACCCTAACCACTCCCAAAATAATCTATATTTATTCAGTTGATACTTTTCTGCAGCATTGTAGTTAAATAACTGAATACAAAACTGTTTGATAGGTGTGCTGCTACGTTTTTGGCATTGGTACATGTAATGTTCAAAATATTACACATCTACTTTATCATTATTCTTTAAGCAAAAAATTATTATTCCTACAAAAAAAGTAATCAAACTATTTGCTCAGACATGTTCCACTCTGTAGTTCAAAGAAAATGAGATCATGCCATATAAGGAATTTAACATAGGACTACTTGTATTTCTAATTATCAATGAAAATGCACCATTAGGCAAATCCTTTCCCTTCTTGCTTTCAGATTTCATTTCAGATAACCTGCCTCAAGAAGATGGAGATTTTCCAGTCACGTAAAAACGCTCTGCATTAGAAGACAGGAAGCATTAAGTATAGTACTGAAACCCTTAGAGGTATGAGGAGACTCCTTCAAGATGAATAATGGCTACAATACCAGTAATGACTCAAGATAACATTACTAGAAATGATCACAACAGCGCAAAATGTCAAAGAGCATCTTTCTTGTCTGCATGTATCGGACTAATAACCAGCGTAGCTGTTGGCTTATTTGAAAGAATTCATGCGTTTAAGAGAACATTTTTTATTTACTCAGCTGTGCAGTTAAACTAAAGCCTCTAAAGCTGCTTAATGTTCTGATGTACAGGGCATGGAGCAGTTAGCATAATTGGTTTTGGGAAAAATTGCAAACTAATTGTTAGTTTGCAGGTACAAGCAATGCGTACCATACAAGGGGGCTGGTAAATGTATTTCTATAAGGTTTATTCCATAACGGATGCCCATGTCTTTCCTCTTGCAAAATAAAAAAACAACAACCAAATTTTAAAGATTTATCTGTCATTCTCTTCTTCAGAATTACAGGTGACTCTTTCCCTAGTACATTATTATTTCTTTTAATTTGTCAATGACAGTGTTGGAAAGCCTGAGGCTCCTATAGATGACAGTGATGGAAATAAAAGCCTGACCAACAATTCACTTAAGTGCTTTAAAGATCAATGAACCTAGCAAACATTTTCCCTTTTATCATTTCATTAGGTATCACAGCCCAGGAGTAGGGATTTTTTATTTATTTATTACCTTGAGACATAATCAGGTTTTGCAGAAGGAGAGCCAAGCTGCCAATGTGTCTTTGAAGTAGAACAAGTGTCTTTTACTGATATTTCTGCAGAATTCTACTATACACATCTTGGGCTCTGGATAATGGGTGGATCAATCCTTTGCTTCCAATACCACAACACCTCATTCCCAGTATCTCAAGTAAATACAGCATGTGTCCCAGTGGGAAAAAAACCCTCCAGTGATCCTGTGTGGCCATTTTAATTGGGCCCCAGTGAGGTGAGGCTTTCTTTCTGCATCAGTTGTTGGTATAGTTTTAGCTCGCCTTTCTTCTGGGAGGCCTTGTGATCTTTTCACGGTCAAGCACAAACACATTGGACAAATATCTTTAAACGTCAATGATCTCGTCCCCAGCTTTGTCAAAGTGCAAACTGCTTCTGGTGCAGTCCAAGTGACATACCTGATCGCAGAGAACTAAAGTTTCCTTTGAGTCACTCAGAGGTAAAACGGGTAATGTGAATGAGTCACGATAATTCATTCTTATCCTTGGGGAGAATCGTTTTTAAGCGAGGCGCTGGCCGTGTTCTAAGCATGCTGTAGGTCCAATTATATTAGATAATTCAAGAGCATGTCAGCAGATCCAGTGACTGCTCAAAGGATACTCAGAAAAAGGACTGGACTTTGGACTTTTACTATGAACACCTAAATATCTGCTTTATGTACTGTTCTTTTATATGAATGTTCATTATTCTATGTTTCCCAACCTATATGAACCATAAGGAATAAACTGTTTGTTTACAGATATTTTAGATATTCAAAGTAATGCAAAAGTAAACATAACCCATGTTTTTTACTTCTATGTCTCTGATGAAATAAAGTGTTTCCACAAGATGATGGTGCTACAACCATGTTTCACAGTGGAGTGTTAAGGGTTATTTGCATTTTTATTTTTGCCCAACACATAAGGTTTGCAAACAGATCAAAAATGTAAATTTTGATCTTATCCGACAAGAGAACTTTAACCAATAAGATAACATTCTAACAATTGTGTCTGTAACTTGTTTAATATGTACTTTGGTATACTCTTCTACTCAGCAAATTCATAAGGGTGTATCAATAAAACAAAATTGATAACTATATTATGATGTAACTGTATATGTTAACTGAGAACAAGAACTCTGTTGTAACTATAATGTTGGTTAATGTCTATAATTTAACTTAATTTATATAGAACCTTTTTCGTTATACTGACTACGTAAAGTGGCTTACACAAGAGCCACATTCACCCAATCGCACTCACACACCTGCAAAGGTTTATATACATACACAGGTCGTTTGACAACTTGTAGTTACGTGCTTTGCACAGGGAGCCACTCCTTCTGTCAGCAGAGTTATGGAGGGCTGTGCTTTGTCCTGAAATTCTTTTTCCTTGTTTTAAATTAACTCCTCAATGTCAACCAAGCTGCCTTTTCCTGCCTCGTTACTAAAGTTTCTACCTCCACACACACTCTCTTCCACACAATTACTGTGTCCTGTGGCAAGCTATAATGGCACCTTCCGGCTTTCTAGTGGCTTTCTCTTCCAATCTCCATCACAGTCATATTTGTGGAATGTCATACAAATGGTTGTTTTGTCAAATGATTCTTCCACCAGAGCTTTCAATCTATTTAGCTCCTCTAGCGTTAGCAATGAGCCTCTTATCTACTTTTCGGATAAATTCTCTCCCTAATCTGTACGTCTGTTTTAGTATCAGTGACATGCTCAACTCTTGAGATTTTGTCTCCTAAGCTAACCCTGCTGCTAACATCTCCAAGAACCTTATTGCTCACCTGTCAAGTGTGTTCCTTAGTCTTCAAGAGCCTGAATGATACATAAAACTCTGTAACAAAACTGAGATTAAATTTTACACGGGTACACTCTATTTATTAGATAGGTCATTATGAAGATAATTAATTGTCCTGAATCTTAATTCAGAATATCAGACAGAAGGGGATGAATACATTTGCAGGATGAACTATTTAGAAATTTCATTTGTAAAAAAATAAAAAAATGCCATGTATGATTTCAAAATGTGAACAACTTCAAAGTGTATAACAATTTTTCCAAAGACTTGTCAATAGAACCATTCACACGCACACACCCCCGCACACGCCCACACACAGAATAAAATTCACATATTTTTTAGACTTTTCTGCCACCATGTTATATTCAGTTTGAGCAGCAAACACCTTAGACAAGAGAGACAAGTAGCTGATCAATTGACTTACACAACAGCAGAGCTACGAGGAAATAGACAAGTGTTATCACCCTTAAGGCTGATTGGTAAACGTGTTAGCAATGGGGGTTCATATAATGCATGTCTGGACAGGAATATGGCAGCAGGGGTCCAGAGCTAAACAGAGCTTTCCCAGTTAACTGAGCTTCAGTCACAAGAGATATTTTCTGCCCTCCCCCTCTGCCCACCATTCCACAGAGGCCTTGAGTTGTCACAGAGCCCCACTGTGCTGTCTTGGAGACCTGTTTTCACACACAGGGGATATAACACTGCACCAGTAGGTGTGGGTGGGTGGGTGGGTGTACTTGAAATGCCATTATCCATTACTATCAAACCATGAAGCCTTTATCAGTGGCAACTGAACACAAAAGTAGATCGAAACACAACGTGAGACCAATTGCTTGTGGATTAACAGCTCTATGAAAAATTATTTTCATTATCATTAAGCTGAAAAGACAACAATTTTGCCAGAAATGTGAATAAATCTTACCTTCTTCCATGGTGCGTGCCGTCATGGACTCGCTATCCGCCCCCTGGAACTCATTGAAATACGGTCGCACCTTGATCTCATAGACGATGCCTTTGTTCAGACCAGCGAGTGTTACGTCCCTCTCCGAGGCAATCCTCATGTCCTGGATCTGCCAGGGCCCGGGGGAGGGCAGCCCAGAAGTTTGTCGGTACAGAACCCGATAACCTTGAATAAACTGGGATGGGTTTTCCACCTTTAGGCAGGGTTAGAAGGGAATCGACAGTCATCCGAATGCTTATTTACTTAGAAAGAGAGACAAAAACTCATACATTATGTGTATGCATTTGCTTTTTTTAAAAAAAAATCTAATGTTCTTACTTAATTCATCACATTACAAATACAGTTTAATATGTATGTCATTGGGATTGCATGAGACAAACCAAAACAAAACACCATATAATTGTGAAGTGATAGACATCTCAAAACATTGAGATGCATTCTTTTATTTTCGCTCCGGAACTTCAGATTCTTTGAGCCACTCTTACATAAATTAAGGTTGGTGGAGGACTTGCCAGTTCTTTAACAAACCTCTGAAGGCTTCACGGGGTTTTATTTACAAATTACACATAGGAGGATTTTTATACTAATTAGAAACTTCTAAATGTCATTGGGTATCAGAACAAAGGCTGTAGATGCATGGCACGCCTTTAACAAGTGTATTTGTATGAAAACTTCCCTCCTCTTCAGACGTTATGCACTATATTGCATTGATCTATGACATAAAATGTCAATTAAATTATTTAAATTTGTGGCTATAATTGACAAAATGTGGACAACCGCATAATCTTCTTCCTCAGAAAAACATGAACTTTTTCTAGCATATTCCCAGAATGACCCTGTGGGTAAGAAATGGTTGAGTTGAGATTGGACCTGTGATCTAATAAGTATGAAATGAGGAAAACCAGCAGGAAACTGGGCCAGTGACACGATTTTCATCCTGTGTAACAGAATGCCAAATTAAAGTTATTAGATATACAATATTAGAAATTGGAAAAACAGTAAATTTATGCATGCAGTCCTTCTCTCTGGAGTTTTATTGCATTCAGCAAAAGTGAGTTTTTTTGTTTTGTTTTTTTTTTCTAAATGAGGCCAAGTCTATCCTGGCTCATATACGGCTTCGACAATCAAACCTGTGGTGGTAATTAATATGCTAGTTCTTATCAAAAATGGACAAAGATCAAACGCTTGTGTTATCATTCTGTTTCAAAAATCTAGTTTATCACACATGGATGCCATTTTTGGAAAGCATTAGGTAACAGTCTGGTTCCAACCTATCTGAAGTGTACTACTTTGGAAGGTGCCATAGAGACCCTGCCAGCAGAGTAAAATATTATTTCCTGGATAAAGTGTTGCCTGCAGACTGAACTCAAAGGTGGGCATGCAATTCCTAATGGTGATGTATTTAGCCTGAACACAAACATTAGTCTTTATTTTAGCTTCACCTCAATCTAATTTAAACAGCAGGTGTTCACACTGAATGTGTACCAGTAATGTCATTCTTGCATGTGCCAACTTGCTCGAAACACATAGGCACACAAAAGCAGAAAGCTTAAGCCGGTTTTCAATACATTATCAAAGAGGGATAAAATGCACAACTTTAAGCTTTTTCCCTAATTTTACATATTCTCACCGTCCACGTGACCTGCACGGAAGTAGAGCTAAGGACCACAGGATTATGCATGTTGACCACAACATCTCCCAGCTCCTTCTGCACACGACGATGGTCTACTCCTTGCACTGTGGGACTAATGTCTGAGGGAGAGAAAAAAAGAGATGTAGTCACATAGGTCAAAGATAATGAACACAAATGATTTACTGCAGTTCGGTCTTATCTCCTCACCTTGTGTCCGGACAGGCTCAGACATTGGGCTTGGATCCCCGAGTCCTTGAGCATTTACAGCTCGTATGATGAACAGGTACACAGTGTTTGGTCGTAGGTCCTTGACAGTAAACTCGGTGGTCTTCACATGGTCGGCCACTGTTTGCCAGCTATTACTCACAGACTGACTGTAATAAAGAATGAATCAAATTTAACACCCAATAGACTACTGCCTATGTGCCTTGTGTTTCTGTTGCTGAGGAAGATAGGTTGCCTCAGGCTCCAGCATTTCTTTGCATCTAATAATGTGGCATGCATAATTTGATCTCCCGGTAAGTCAGAAGAGCATAGATTTTTCGGACGCATGCACCACTGCTATGGAATTCCATGCAAGGGCTCCTCAAATGTTGCTACAAAGTTCCAAAAATAACATGACTTACAGACACTCCATCTGCACTGATACGGATTCACTAATCTCACCATGTCAAATCCAAATATAGACATAATGGGAATGTCCAACACTATCATAATGCTCAGGAAGGAGATGGCTCCTGTGTCCCAGAGAGAGGTTTTGGTCAACAATCTGTATATCTACCCCAAACACATGAGTACTTCCTCACTTTTACATTGCAGACTTGTTTTGATAGAAACCGCCCTGGCTTGCTTGAATTCCCCACAGAGACCCCTTACATCTGCTGTTGCCATGAAAGTTTGGGTCACTAAGTGTTGCTCGTGGGCATAGGTCACAGACATACCCGAAAGCCTCAATGACATAGGAGGACACTGGGGAACCCGCCTCTGGTCCCGGTTCCCATGACAATGAGATACTGCTCTTGGTAACGTCAGTGACCTCTGGCTTGGAGGGCGGGCCCGGGAGGGCAGTTGTGTTGTGCGACATGAAATCCATGAGGTCAGTGGAGTCTGAGGAAGGAAGAGAGGATGAATTAATAACTCTTAAACTCAAAGGGAAGGCTATGCTTTATACGCCTCAAACTTTTTCACAATTTGTTGGATTACAACAATGAACTTCACTACATTCGACTGGGATTTTGTCATAGACCAACAAAAAGTTGTGCTGAATTGTAAAGTAGAAGGAAAATGATTTATGGTTTTATTTTTTTTGTTTTAGAAATAGCTGAAAAGTGTGGTGTGCAACTGTACTGTCCACATCTAAAGAATTTGAACTCCATTCAATATGATGGAAGTTGAAATATTTCACAAAGAAAAAGATAGCAAAACTTTAGTCTGTTGATGAGCAGAGCTGGTATGAAACACGCCCCTCCAAACACTTACAACTTCATTTGAATATTGCAGCAAATTGCTCTGCAAAGTACTTACAAAAGTATTTGAATACATACACTTTTCAGATTTCCTTTTTCAAAAAAAAAAAAAAAAAATCTAAAAACCATGTATTTTCTTTTCACACTTCAATTATGCATTACATGGTGTTAGGCCTGCCACATAAAATGCCTTTAAAAACAAAGGTTTATGGGTGTAAAGTGTCAAAACATCACAAAAGTTCAAGGAGTATAAATACGCTTCCAAGGTACTGCAGCAGTGTGTTAATCTGTCAGATGAGATATTACCACAGACCTTTAACATCCAAGTAGGCACTCCAAGATGTTTCTCCACTGGAGCTGGTAGCAACACAGGTGTAGAGTCCGGAGTCAGACAGCTATGAAAGCCACATTATGATATTATTAATGATATTATTATTATTCAGCTCATATTTAATGTCCTACATGACAGTCTAATTCCAGCGTTGCAACACAGCATTAAAAAAACAAACAGTTGGAAGACAGCACCACCGATTAAATCCACCCCATAAATATTTTCCACAGATCCATGTCACACATGATACTGCTTTCAAGTTTGTTCTCTGTCCCTGTGTTCAGCTGAGTGCAACAGCCTTTGTAACTGTGATCCCTGATGGCTTTTACAAGCTCCTGCGTCAGTCTGGGTTTTTGAAGGAGGCTTGCAGCTAGCACTACAGTAAAAACGCATTAACCTTCCCCGGCCTGCATTTGGCACGGGGAAATCTGTAGAGTGGATAAGTGGAAACTTTACCATTGGCCAATGAAAAAAAAAAAGAGAGAGATGCCATTAAAAGCTCACATTAATTTTCTTAATTGATTTTCTCCAATAATGGTCACATGCCATTCCCATAACCATCAACATTCCCATATCCACTGCTGACACAGGAAATGAGAAATACGATGAATTTTTTTTTTTCTTTAATACCGGCAACATTTAGGGAGACTTGCGTCACTCCTCTACCTCCTTCTCCCAAAAGAAGGAAGAAGTGACATAAGAATGGTGCTTTAATATGACACTGTGTGCAGCAGATTCTTCATTATACCACCATCTTCAGGCTCAACTCACCAGTTCCTGTACCCTAGTCCTTGAGTCAAACTGCTGCCTCAGAGATTTAAACCAAAAAGCAGCGTTTAACGACTTATAAAAATCAATACTTGCTATTCATCTTTTAAAAGCAAGCTGACTGCACTTGTCCTCTTGAATTACGCTCGGCTGAGATCACCTGACAAACAAACAAATCTCCTTTTATTCTTCAAAGTGCAGCATCGGATTCGATGCACAAATATAGCAATAATAATAATCCTGATTTTTTTGTTCCTCTGGTGGCTTTTGATTGTGAATTAAGATAATACTCAAGCTTGTGATAATGTAAAGCATTTCATATTTTGATGGGACACATCAGCATTTTCGCTTTGACAGTTTCATGGAGCTTTTAGATGTTGTCGTCAACAGCAGCGTTTTTCTCCCACCATGTGCTCCATTCAATCACAAGCACTTTTGAAAGTCCCTATTTTCCAGATGGTTTCAACGGAGGACTTCTGAGATTGTTCCATCTAACAACCCATCTGCTGCATCAGGTTAGAGGACCTGACAGAACCACTTCTGGGTGAAACTTGTTTTCCTGCAATTATGTTTAACACTTCAGGTTTGACAAACTGAAAGGGATGCTTGTGAAAGCATCATGCTCCCCAGCCAAATGCTTTCTATAAAACAGTTTAACCCAGAGTCAGTGAGACTAAATGATAAGTTATCTCTTATAATTTCTGCTTTATACTAGGGATTTGTCAAAATTAGGGGTGAAATCAAATATCAAGACACACGATCTTGTAATTTAAAAAAAAACACAACATTTTAGGTAAAGTTTGACTCTGCACTTGTTAGTTGCTGTTAGGATATGAGCAGCATCTGGTGATATAAACAAGCTAGAAGGTCACTGTAGTTTTAAATCTGAAAAACTGAAATATGTAGAATGATCAAACCTGAACTGGACAATTCTACCCTGAACATATATTCCCTAAAATAAAGTTTCAGATTTCAATGTTCCAGCATTTTGGTTGCAGTGACTACTTTCTTGATATGTGAAGATGAATCGGCATACAATGATCTACATATTGACTAGACTAACTAGATTTTAATATTACTTTGAGCTGTTTGAATAGCAAATTGATGCATAGTTGAAAAGGTGTGATTTTATCCTGTAGAGGTTCTTTACAAAGCTGCAAAAGTATGACATTGCAAAGAGGCAAAAGCACAAGCACTGTTTTAAGGGCTGTGAACAAAACAATAAGTAGTGTCAAAGAAAACATAAGCTACAATTATTTGGGGGAAAATCCACTCTAACCCACCCTTGTGTTCTGGATCTGAAGGCTGCCGTGCTCAAGTAAGGAAAACCGTGGGTCTTGTCCAAGCAGATTTGCCCCATTCTTCCTCCAGGTGACTGTTGGCTCTGGATCTCCTGAGGCCTGGCACTGGAGGATGGACACGCCTCCTAGAGCTTGCGTTTGGTTGGACGGGCCCTGCCGGATGATGGGTGGTGGGCGGCCCTTGGAGGCTGATGGCAAAAGGCGATTTCAAACAGTGTTATTCAAATTCTTTCTTACCACTGTTATTTGGTTTTCACAGAGCAAAACAACAGCTTGCTTTTCTAACTACTTGTTACGGTTCTGGAAAAGGTAGCTGACCTTCTCACAAGGTGTTAATTTGCAGCTGCAATAATTACATCAGCGGCTGCACATCCAACATGTTAGCGTCTAGTCTGATGGATTTGTTGTGAGGGGAAGTGACTGTTTTGCACAGCCTTTCTGCATCAGGGTGGTGTACTCATGGCACTGCAGCACACACCTTTGAGCTTTAATTACTAGGTGAGGATTAACGATGCTTCACCCGTGGTGCTAATTACCATGGCTTCTTTATAACACCTCTCACACATTCATGCCTGTCCTCCCTCATCCTACTGCGTGACTCATGGCTGCACTTCCTTCCCCCTGAAAAAAGCCCCCCTCCATTCGCTAGCAAACAGATAAAACTAAACTCTGAATTAGCATGCCAAGCCAAACAATGAGGCACTTCTTTTAAAGCTTTTTTTTAGGGCTTGTTATATCATGCAGGATACAGCCTTCGGACTTTGAAACAGTAATTTCTGGAGTGCCGAATCTCTCTCTTAGCCTCGTAACTACTCCTTGCTTCCAATTTCCTCACCACTGTTATCAAGTGAGTCTCCATTCACAGAAGAGTGTACAGCATGCTCCCGAAGTCTTTTCCTTTATCACAAGTCCCACAGCACAATGAGCCAGACAGCATTTCAAGCAGAATATCAGGTACAAGTAAATACAGCATAATGTTCTAGAAGGGAAGTCATGTGCGACTCTTACAGAAGATTAATAGTTTGGTTTTATGTAAAGAGTTGCTTAAAAATGACACTATGCTGAGAATTTGCTGATATGTTAAAGGTTTCAGTCATTTCTGGATAAGAGTGAGACCGCAGGTTTCAACTGGAAGAAAGTGGACAGGTCTACTGTAATGTGGACACTGTTGCAGACTTCCAGAATAAACATCTGGAAAAAAAAAACTGACCTCTTGAATTTCCGGTCCATCTACTATTTGATATACAATAAATGTTATGAGATATGGATCGGGAACTAAAGAATTGATGATGGACGGACAGCTGGATGGATGGATGGAGAGAGATTTTGAAAATTTCGTATCCCTTTTTCACTGGGAGTAAGCACATACTTTCCTTTTTCAATCATAAGATTGGTCTTTGCTGGAAAAAAAGGAACATTTCCATGAAAATACCCTGTCTGTAAGGCAACTCATCATCATCCCAAGTGATTGAAGAGCAAACTATGATATTAAAGTCTTGCTCTTTTTCAAGGGGCACTTCTGTATCGAAATGAGTCATTTTGTCCAGCTTTAACCACCAAAGTAATAAAATGTTTCTGTCAGAAGTAACTCTCACACCCTAGAATCTTTGTTTCTGCTTTTTTTATCCACTTAATACCACACATGTAAAGCATTAACACCCATATTTTTGTCCACATACACATCTCTTTGCTTTTGCATGATGTGATGATTGAGTGGCTTTATGAACGTAAGCTATTTTTGGTACAAAGATGCTGAACATATGAGTAACTGCGTATTTTAATCTAGCCAAATACCATTATTTGAAGTTTAAAGTGATTTTGTCAGATACAAATTCAATTCAGTAATAAATAGTGCATATTTGCACCTTTGAAAACTTTTTATCCACATGTAAACCCTGTTGTGTGATGCTCCACATGATAATCTTAAATAATTCCACAAATGGAATTCTGCAAGCTTCCAAAATCCCCCAGGCCTCAAGCCAACACTCTCTCCATCTCTGTTTACACCCATCTGTCAAAGACGTTTCTCCCACCGCTCGCATTTTACACCTAACATTTTGATATTGATCCATCTCCTCTGAGTGACAGAACAGAAGTCATTCTGACTCCAAAAAAACCCCAACAAAAACAAAACACTTCAACAGATGTTAATTTAATAATGTGTGGGCGAAAAAAAGCAACAAAAAAAAAAGCCAAGAAACAAATGAAATGAGGAGAGGAAACAACTCCCAGCTGCCAGCAGCTGAGCACTTAATGCTGACATTAAAGCTTTGATAAAAATATAAAAAATAAAAAATGTAAAGTGTCTCTTCACAAAGCAGACATTTTTTTCCTGTTTTAAACTGTTTTTGCCTTTTAATTTTTCCATCATAGAGGGTTGGAGGTGAAAAGATGATTGAGGGTGACTGGCTTTTAGAACTTAAGAGATCTTTGTCAGGAAACTACAAGTGTGGGCAGATGCTGCTGTTCACTGTCTGCCAAGCTGCAAGCTTATGTGTTTGTGTTTCTCATGAAATGAAAGCACCATAGGGATCACAGGTGAAGCTAGACCAACATCAAACACACACTCCATTTATAATGCAAGTAGCTAGTGTGGTGCTAGAGTTTCATCAATATTGCTGAAGTAAAGAAACCTCGACCTAATCAGTGGCTCGGGATTGAATTGGGCACTACTCCAGCAGTAGATCGCATAACTAAAAATTCGTGCTCTAAAAGTAGACATTTTCTTTTCCTGTAAATGAGGACGGTGTGCATGTGCTACTGTGTCCCGCCTTACCGTCTGCTACCTCCAGCTGGGCCTTGGCCATGATGCTGCCTGCCACTGTGAGGGCTTGGCAGATGTAGTAGCCTGCATCTGAGCGCTGTACAGATGATATGGTCAGCTCTCCATTCACAGACACAGACACTCGGTCGTCCCCCTGTACTGGTTGATTGGGAAACAGCAGATCCTACAGAAACAAACGTTTGGAATAAATGTAAATTGAGATTAGATGTTTTCTTTCTTTACTGATGTGTGATTTTTCACTAAAGCAAACATATATTATAAAAAAAACATGTATTGACAGATACATACTATTTTATTATGGAAGATTCAGCTGCACTGGAAAACGTCAAAGAAAGCCAAGTCATATTACTGAACTATTAAGTAGCATGATTCAGTTTCTATATAGTTGATAGTGTAAAAATGTCCCAACCAGTTAAACTATTTGGTTTCTTATTCTGATGTACATTGGTGTCAAAGTTTCAGATGTTCTTCTTTAAGACATTTTTTTTAAATCCATTTGGATGACAATGGAAAGAAAGAAATAAGTGCTACAATTAGAACATGTCTGCAGTACCTGATATTCTAAAATGTTATGTGCAGTCTTGTTGAATAAAGGGGGTCAATGTTTCTTTTGCTTGGTTAGAATTACAGTTTCTCACCAAAGTACTGCTCCTGCTGTGATAATCTGCACTTATGACCATGAAATTGAGGCATCAGGGCTCTGTGCCTCTGCACCCCAGGCGGACCAACTGATGGACAGGAAAGGACGTTAGCCTGCTTTCATTATGTCTAATGACGCTAATGCAGCACATGACATTGTCTCTCGCAAAGTGAATTGGCTCGTCAGACAGGCGTGGATTGATAATAAATGACCACTTCATTATATATATGTGGAACAGAACCACATTCTGTTCTGACCTGGGTTGATCCTTTTAGTCGAAGCCGCTTCCTTTTTAATCCAAACATTTTAACTAAAGCGTTAGGTCTTTGTGGACGTCAGTTTGTGCACCAACGGTTGAAGCAAAGAGAAATGTTCCACATATTCTGAAAGTTGAAATCAGTGAGAGTGAGAGGTTTAATGCTTATGTTTTGGTAAGTCTGATTAAAGTCACGTCATGTACTTACATAGGTAACATTTGTTAATCTCTTCATTTATATGATGTATTCCTTTATTTATAGTGTATTTACCCGAATTTTAAGATATTTTGTTTCAGCTGTATATCAAGACAGGATATCATGGTAAAAAATGCTCCAGCATCACTTTTCTACACCTTTGACCCTCAAGCATTCACAATTTGATCAACAGATAAAAGGGGTTGGCACAGATTTTTCCACTCCATGAATGCTGCAGGTTTCATATGTGATGTATAGCTCACATGTGGACATCATGGCATCAACACAACTCAAATTCTTTAACAATGATGTTAAAACAACATTATTCAGTTTCATACTATTGAATGAAAACACCTGGCTGACAGAACCATGCAAGCAGAAGTTGAAATGGAATTCAAATTTTCCAAATATAAATTACTAAGTAAAACATTTTCTGATCATTTGGTGGTATTAAGGGTTCATTGAAATGTCATTGTTAGATGATCAGAAATTATGGTGACGTCACAGCAAAAGTAATGCACCTTATCCTGACACAGCAGCATATTTTGGGATTAGGGATTTAATTTCGCGCTCTTGATCCCAATACACCCACTATCAAAAATCAAGCTGCGACAATAGAGATACTTCAATACATGACCAGACCTGATTACAAAATCCCCCAAAGTCTCCTCACACATTAAAGTCTAAGTAGTGTGTTTTACATTGATTTAAATAAATCTAATGTGTGTTTACATTATACAGCATGTGTAATTTTAAATCACATGTTGATATAAAATGATTCCCAATCAGTGTTTTGAATTTTCTTATTCTGTATAGTTGACCACTCTAATACTTCTACATAAGAGACGAGCCAACTTGGTCAAAATGCCAAAGAGTTAAAACTGCTAATTTTAGGAATTTATTAAAGCTGCAAAAGATCACAAATTGTGTTTTATGGAATCTTCATTTAATATTTGTGATGCCATTCCTTTTTTGACAAATGAAAGAGCTCTTGATATTGAGACATAACTAATCTAAGTTAGTCCAGATGCCACAAAAACAGTGGCCCTATGACACAATTTAAAAATTGGGGCCATTTTCTGCATTGTATTCTTACACTACATATTAAGCCTAAAGATGTGATGAGTCAAATACTATCAAAGAATGAGTCAAATATTATCAAAGAAGGTCCAAAGTTAATATTTTCTACTCAAATGTTTAGAATTTTTTGTAAAATGCAGAAAAAAAGTAGTTACTCTGTTGACCCTGAACAAACCTAAGTTAAGTCTTCAGCCTTTGGAAGACAAGTCAAAGTCTGTAGAAGACAAGTCTAAGTCAAGCTTTTAAACTTGACAAGTCGAAGTAAAGTATGAAAGCTTTATTTTTGCAACTCAAGTTCCAACCTCTTCAAATTGCTCACCTTGCTGCCTTCTCTTTGCCAGAAAACTGTTGGCTGAGGTTTGCCTCTGGTCACACAGGGAAAGGTAGCTGTCCGTCCCTGAGCCACAATCTGGTCCCGAGGTCGCACCACAAACTGAGGTGCTTCTGAGTTTGAAAATGAACAAAAAAAAAAAACATAAAAAGGCAATGTATTCTAGTAGACTTCACATTACTGTTAGACTATATCATGAGTATGTGTATCTCTACTAGATGAAGAGCTGAAAGCTGAAGGATTTCATGCACTGGGTGTTTTCTTTTCATTGAACTAGTTCTTATTTCTACTAGTCAAACAAGCCACTAAAATGTCATAAATTTTCAAACTTCATCTCTTTTGTAGTGTTTGAACTACAGCACGTCAATCACACCTGAACCCACATATTGGAAGAATTCAGAATATACATATTAAGTTTTCCAGTGGAAGTCAGACGTTGATACAGAGCAGATATGCATGTCTAAAAAATACTTGATGACTGTGCTTGTGGAATGCAACAAGAGCTCATGCATACTGAACATGTCTGTGATTGAAAAACAAAAAAAAGAAATAAAATAAGCACATGCACAATGGGATCACCTCTTACTTACCAACGGGGCGAGCTGGTGACACAACAATGGTGTGGGTGACATTGACACGCAACACAGAGAGAAGGAAAGCAGAGGAGCAGAACAGAGGGACAGGAAAAGAAAGAAATGAAAATCAGAAATGAATGAAATGGAGCTGGGTTTCCATCCATGAAGCTCAGGGACAAGAAGGGTAACTCTGTCACCAAAGCAGGGGATGGCATGGAGTCTAACCCTCACAGCAATACAAAAACCCACAATCCAAAATTTATTTTAAAAAAATACATGAATGCAGTTGAAATATCTGTTTGATAACCAAACAGATATGCAGCATGTGATACAGACCTAGAACAAAGGAGATTTAAAGACCAATAAATAAAATCAAACCAACTGAATAGAGATTTTCAATATTTATATTTAGTATGAGCTGATACGAGACTGCCATGGTAGAAAAAAGCAATGGTTTGAGTGAATCGCTGAATTCACACCAAAAATATGCTTTCTGCTGTTAAAATAATATTTTAAATAATTTAATTAGTATTAATAATAGTGAAATTAAAGATATATGAGTTTTTATCATATCATGCATTTATTTGTTTTTAAACACATACTTATGCAAACACTTTCTAAATTTAATAGTTGTGCTCAAGTCAATAAGGCACCAAATATTTTACTTTTTGCCATTATGCTTTTCATATAACAACACAATAACAAGTGGATCATTTAACCCATATCATAAAGTTAATTAGTTAATTTATTATTATGTACCATTTTCTCAGATAGTCACCCTTAAGAAATAGTTTGTTGAATAATTCAAGTTGTTTTGAAATTGTTAACTCTTAGAGCCTTCATTATGTTGGTACAGGGACCCAAACAATGTGTAATTACAGTCACTACATACTACGACTCTCTCAAGCAGATACATGGGGTCACTGACATTAATGGCTTTTTAAAAATGATTGACATTGGGAATACAAAACTAAGCTCCAAAATTGCATTGGAATATTATGTTAACAGCCAAACTATCAATAAGTCATATCAAAACATGAGACTAAACATGCTATTGTTAGCCTGGCAACTTATCTAGAAAAAACAAAAAAGAATTGTCATATGTGACTTTCTTGAAAGCCTTAGTTGTATGTATGGAGTCAGAAACAAATTATGAATCAAAAAAGAAATAGAATGTTTTGCAAGTTTTGAGAGACATATTGTCACCTTTCTAAAAAAAATGGCATAAGTCATTTTTTGTTAAAAGTAATTTTGGTAAAATAAAAAAATAAAAAATTACGACCTCTTTTTGCCAAAAGATGAATTAGGCAAAAAAAAAAACCAAACAAACAAAAAAAACACTTCAGGCAAAAAATTACTTAGGCTATTATTACAGGAAGATGACAATATTACAAATGCCTTCCAGAAGCTCTTGTTGCGACAAGATACTTGTCGTTTTTCAAGACAAAAATATCAAGGAATGGTTGTGCCCTTTGCCACACATGAGAGCACCAGCAGTTACCCACCTCTGATGGTCAAGTAGGCCGAGGCCTCGGCTTTACCCACACGGTTCTCTGCTACGCACGTAAATGTCCCTTGATCGCTAACAGATGCCTTTTTTATCCTCAGCAGGGAGTCCTCTCTGTCATATCTGATGTCATACCTGGAGAAGAGGTGTTAGACGTTAAACATTACAAGTGTAATACAAATAAAGATTCTAAAGCATGTAAATACAAATTCAAAAGTTATTTCTGTGATGCAAATCAGCAAAACAAACATTGCGGTGTGTAAACTTGTGTGTGTGATGTTTTGCATGGAAGCTCTAAAAAGGAAGTGTCATTTTTTTTGATAGAATAACAACAGACTTTCTCAGGCAATTGCTAGGGATGGGATGAAAAGAAGAGCAATTAAACTCAGAGATGAAGGCACAGAAAAATGAAAGGAGCTTTCAGTTAGAACGCTGATTGTTCGACTATTTCAATATTCATAAAGACGCACAGCCCACACTGTAGTGTGGGTTGTTGGCGTGTTCATGAGAGTGTGTGTCTCTGCGACAGAGAGAGAGAAGAAGAGTAAGAGAGAGAGGGAGGCACAGACAACAGTCTGACAGTAAGGGAGTGGCACAGTCTGACAAACTGAATGTGATGATTGGGCCAACCAGTAAAACATAACTAATTCATAGAGATGTTCCATGTTTTTGAGTGTATCCATCAGCAAAGCAAACGTGAGACGGCAGCAGCGCAGTTAAGAGTGAGAGAACCATCTCAGCCATCTGAGTTTAGATAAGCGTCTCGAAGGGCCAAGAGACGAAATGAGTAGGGGAGCAAGGAGTTAGGTCTCCCTCTCTTGGGTCCCCTTTGGCATGAAAGATCTTGTGAAATTGTCTAGCCAGCCATGCTGATTCAAAGATGGAAGACAAGTCAGGCAGAGAAATGGTACAGAGAGTGAGAAAAAGTCACATTCGAGAAAGATGTTCCAAAAGGGTGTGGGCAGAATATCGATGTGGGGGATGAGTTGGTGGGGGTAGTTATGGAAGTCCGTCCAGAGTCTGGTGAGGACTCCATTCACAGCGCATCTCTGACCCAGATACATATGTCCCAGGAGGCTGGTAGGTTTTGGAAAAGAATGAAAGAAGTGAAAGGAGGAAAGTGAGGGAAACTGGTTCTAGAAATAGGGCATAGTTTACAGTCAGACGGTACAACCTAGGTTGGTAGGCAGGCTGCCAGACAGAGAGCTGAGTAATAGTCATCTTAAACATACCAGCCATGACATTATTACTAATAATTGCTCAAATGAAAAACATTCACCACTCTGTTGTAGTGGTGCCCTCCTACAAAGTATTATCTTCTTTGTAGGAGAATATAAGCAACATGTTAAAGGTAAACAGGAAAATTAAAACAGGTAAGATAGTGAAAAACAGAATAAGATTCAAAATTCTTCAAAGGAGTCAGCAAAAAGGAAAATTTGTTAAATGGCAGCTAGGAAACAATCACTTTGCTGTGTGAAGATGAAGTATGGCGTCCACTTTATATTAAATACAGTACTTGTATATTACTAAATTTTAACAATAGTCTGACAGAATAGCCAGAGATAACAAAGCATCACAGTTTATTCTATGTGCTGCTCCATTGACCACTACTGCCTTGCTTTTATATCCAAAGGTTTTTACAACATCCCTGAACAATTGGAGGATATAACCTGGTCTTTTGTTTCAGTTTTGCAGCTTGTTGTACATTGTTAGTTACTGTGACGGGTCCCACCATCATGAACCCTTTTATTGAACAAACATGTTAGCAAAATCTGAATAAACTAACAGCGTAACAGAGCACCCTGCCAGCAACTGGCATATGTTTTCAAAAGGTTTAATTGCCTTTAAAAACATGTCTCAATTTGGTCAACAAAGTGAAAATAATAATTGCAACAGACGTTGATGGTTCATAGACATGGCACATATTTCCATTTCAGTTAAGATATTCAATTATACATCGCTGTTTCTTTAATGAATTTTCTATTGATTTCCTGAGCCAGGCAGGTAACATGTGACTGCAGCATGGTCCATACATCAAATAATAAGAAATGTTGCTAATAAGAAAGAGAAAACCACTCAATATTAGGAGGGTGGTCATAATATTATGGCTGCTCAGTGTATTTAATGTTACCCACTGTTAGGGATTAACCCCACAAAGTCCAACAATGACTTGAAATTATTAATATCCAATCCATCTGTAAGAGTGTTTGGTGATAAATTCTGCAGTAAATTCTGATATCAGTTGTGTGTGTTCTTACACTGGATTGCATCATGCTGTACTGAAGAGGCCTCATGTGGTTCGAATTACACGAGCATCCACACATCACCTCCAAGACACACCCATTTCTCAAACCTTTGTGTGTTATTTGAGCAGAAAATATGCTGCTAATTAAAATGTTTGACATGCATTTTTGAATACTGAATTTTAAGTATCCTTTTTTAATTGCCCTAATAGGTAGAAGTGCTTAAATGTTCTTATTTTCACAGCTGCAGCACTCACTGACAGATGTGATTATTATGGACTGCACACATTCACTCCCAGTCCTCACCTGCCACGAGGAACATCCACATCCTCTTTTTTCCAGTGCAGAGCAGGCGGTGGGTCACCATGGACCTGACATCTGAACTCCACACTCTCATCAACTAGAACCACCTGGTTCACAGGGCGCTGCATAAATGCTGGTCTTTCTAAATGAGGATCGCATACAGCGTAGGTATTAATTAGGCAAAGGGGTTAAATATTGTTGGCGCATCGAGAGCCAGTGAATATTTCTGCACTTTGCTGGTTTTTAAATTATGCACCGAGTGTAGAAGAGATTTCCTACCATATACTGAAAGTTGTGCTTTTTCACTTTCCCTTTCTCCAACCATGTTAGAGGCCACACACACATATATCCCTGAATCGCTCTTCTTAGTATTTGAAATGGTCAGCTTTCCACCTCGGACCTGAAGAAGAAAAAATTAGCTATCCACTTTAAAGCAAAATATGTCAAACTGCAACAAATTATTAACGTAAATGCAAGGTTAACATGCAATTTTTCATTAAACAACAAACAAGATGATTGACATGTTTCTACGATTTTTTGTTGTTGTTTTTTCTAGGTTAGCATCATAGCTTCACATTTTATTCTTCTTTGTTGTTACCACCATGTCCTGTTTTTGGAAAATGAACCCACCATGACCCTGTCATCTTTGAGATCCAGTTGAGTTTTGTCTCTTCGCCAGAATATGGTCGGTTCAGGATGCCCGCGCGGAGGCTGACACTCAAAATTCGCAGTTTCCCCAACCGCCACCACCACGTCCTGTGGGTTCTGACGGAAGTCATCTCGCAACACTAGAATCAAAAGCAAATGTAACACAGAATCACATTATAAATATGATGACTTATGATTTCTTTAAATATTTTACTTCCTCCAGCTGGTTTGGAAATCAAAAAGTCACTCTTAGAATAAGTGGTCTTTTCTTTAGTAAGTATTTCACAGTTTTCTAAAATAGAGGCCAAGCCCTGGTTGAAGACTGCAAAGTGCAAGTGCATATAGCAGAAAGATAAGAGAAAGATATAATTCACATCAAGAGAAATATCACAAATAAAACTTTTAAGTCCACCTACAGGCTTAGTAGCAAGTTCCTACAATTTTGATTAAACATTTCAAAATTAAAAGAAAAAAACAAATACATTGACATTTGACTTAGCTTTATTGGTCAAAGTTTATAAGTTTTTAGTTTGTGATGTATATGTAAAAAAAATCAGTAAAGAATTCACCATTAAAAAATAAAATAAAAGCTTCATATTTTATACAACCACACAAGGTGGCCTCTCCATTTTTTTGGAGAAAAATCCCCACAGTTTCTTACTCTTTAACTATAAATTAGTTTCCTTTAGTTTGAGTTTATTGAATGTAGTGTAATAAAAGAAGAAACAAAGTTATATACAAAGAAATAAATTTGTAACAACCTTCAACGTTACAAACAATGCAGATGTAAAAGACAAAAGACACATTTTCTACATAATTTACGTGGCTGCCTCAGAAGGTTAGCAAAAAAGAAAAAAATAAATGTTCTGGTTAAGAATAATGCCTGATTTTCATGTAATAAGTATGAGTAAAAAAAAATCCTTGCATGTAATCTCTGCTTTGGTAAATATAAGCAGCTTGTGGTCAGTGAAAATATTTATGAGCCAGTGATGTCATGTTTTAAAGCCTTAAATACCAGCATCAACTCATGGGTATAAGAAGGTTCACTGTGGGCCGCAAACTGAAGGCTGTCCATAATAAAAGTACTGCAAAAAACTTTCAGTGATGAGATTGAAAGAAGTCAGTTGTTCCAATGAAATCGCTAGTTTGGTTGAGTCTGTTTTTCTGATGAAACCTTGGAAAGACAAAGCAGAGCCTGTCCTTTTGCAGCAGACACGGCATCAGGCCTTGGACTCCTGAAAATGCATTTGCAATACTCCGCATACAAATTTGAAAAGAAAGTCCTAACTGATTGCTGACTAAGGGTATCAACTGGATCAAACAGTCCTTCATAAAGACTTGTGAAATTGCAGAAAAGCCTGATTTAGGAGCAAGGTTGAACACATTTCAAAACATCTAAGTGATAGCAACAAATTTCAGATATGTGTTCCAGCACAATTATAGTACCTGTTCTGAAATATATATATATATATATATATATATATATATATATATATATATATATATATATATATATGGAAACTCCTTGATTACTCTCTGCAAGGAATCCACACCAACTGGAAGGAAGACAACAACTATTTTATATAAAAATAAAACTCTCAAAGCCAAGTGTGGGTAAAATATAACACTATTCCATGTTTATCTCACATCTACACACTTTTTAGTTCATTAGAATTCCATTTTGAACAGTTTTATCATTCCCAAGTCAACATTTTCATTTATCTAAGAATATCTGCATCTTATTTTCATTATTCCAACAGTATGTGTCAAATAATTACCGCGCAAGCCAAGAGAACGCATCCTGACCAGATGTATGAGGTAGTTAAGGTGACGTTAAAAGGAAAAATCTTCAAAGTCCATAACGCTGTCAGAACTGTTAAACAAATATCTGTTTAAAAGCTGCCGCCGCTTTAAGTAGCTGCAGGAAAGACTGCACTGTACGCCGTCATTGGGATTAGGTTTAAAAATAGAGATTGTACGTTGGATCCTGCAATGATTTGTAACTTCTTTGCATTAATAGCTTGTGACATGTTGTTTTTGCAAAAAGCCTTGCTGTAGGCCCGTTTTAAATAATAAAGAGCAGTGTGTGACATCAATCATAGCCACAAAAATAAAATACCAATGCGTCTTACCTTTTCTCATCAAAGAGCAATGGGCTTCTGCATAAAAACATTAGCCGCTGACTGTCATTTCTGCTTTAACGTATGAGGAATTAATGAAAACTGGGAGGGATTAATTATATCTCACTGTAAGTGATAGTTTGTAAAACTCCAAGCAGCATAAACTTGCATGGTGCTCAGTCTGCCTTTTATCCTCATTAATGCCATAAGCTGTTCTGTAGATATACTGTAGCATGAATTCCAAGTCCCTGAGGACACCTCGAGTGAAAAGGAAATAAGGAAGCAGCCAGTGGCCCTTTGGCCCAGCTGTCGATCACATCCCGCAATAAATGAGCCTCAGTTGCAACACTACTTTGGCACAGACATATGCCTGGTTGGCTGTCATGTTGTAGTGTACGCTTAGTGACCCATTCCATGCAGGCAACGTTGCATCCGTCCAGGCACACAACAGCATTGCTTGTCCCCGTGTTGACAATGCTTTTCTAAATCGTGTCCCGGGAGGCTTTAAAACTCAGACGTAAACAGGGGAAACTTGAAAACTAGATAATTGGGTACATGAAGTGTAAAGACATTGACAGAAAAGTAAGTGAAAACTTAAAAAACAAAAAATGTCATTTGAACATTTTTGATGAGCATAGAGGGAGAACAGAGAGAAACTTATTTCTGGATTTATTTGAAGTATATATCACAGAGCGACACGGTGTGGTGTAGATTTGTGGTTTTGAAGGAATATAAATAATGTTTTTTCCACATTTTTGACAAACAAATCTGAAAACTGTGGTGTGCATTTGTATTCAGTAGCTATGAGTAAATTCTAAGACTACAACTAAGTTTTTTTTTGGATATCTAGAGAATTGTTGTCCATTTTCTTTGAATGCATTTTAACAGATACGTACAATACAGACCAAAAGTTTGGACACACCTTCTCATTGAATTCAATGAGAAAGTGTGTCCAAACGTTTGGTCTGTACTGTATTTCTACATGTTCTCCATTGGATGTGGATCTTTCTTTCACCAATGTTTTTCTTCTTTCAGTTCTTCCATAAAGATCATAGTTGTGCAGGACAGGAGGAATGGTTTCCCTCAACAGAGTCTCCCATCTGTGCTCTGGAACTCCACAGCTCCTCTCCAGTGAACATGGCATCTTGGCTGTTGCTCTGATTACAGCTGTCCTGTCATTACGTGGATGGTCACTTGGGGTAGATTTTCAGGTATATACTCCAATTTTTACATTGTTAAAAATTGGAGCATTGTAAATCCTTTCCAAACTGTGCAATTTTCCTTCCATATTTCAGTTATCTACTTTGTGTTGTCTACCACATGGCATCTTATTAAAATACATAATAGTGGCTGTTATGTGACAAAATGTAAACGGGTTCGGTGTGTATATGGCTGCTGAAATGCTGGCTTGATGTTGCAAATGCATATTTAAATTAAAATATTCCAGAAATTCTCAGTCTGTTTGGCAAATTATATTCATGGCAATGCTTAGATATTACCAACTTTCACAACAATGTGGGATCACTAAAACATTTGGGGGGTTATTTTGTTTCTAATAATAATTTGGTTGCTTTATGATGGAGTGTGCCGAATCATGTCCGTGTAAATTGGAAGTGAATTACTTGTTACATGCAATTTCTTCTTAATAGGCTGCTGTCAATTTAAAAGGCTGTGAAAGCGTGGTCAAATACATCAGCGCTGCTGGTAGTCTGGCAGTGATTTATTCAGTCCTGACAGTATGTATGAATGGCCACCGTCCTACCGCCTTCCATGCTGTAGTGGGTGTTCCCTTTTCCCTGCCTGATCTCGCTAAGAGGCCTGTGCGGCGTTCTGTGGGTGGCACATATGATGGCATGCGAGACATGGGGTGGAGGTGCTGGTGTTCTAATCTGTTTTTCTCAAATGAGGAACCCCCGCAGAGGCAGCAGTAATGTGTAGTCTGTTGTCTGGTGGTAATTATTTCAGATGCTGTGCCTGCCACCGCTGCCTAATGCTGTTTGATTGAGTACTGCTCAATTATTCAAACAAGGCATTCAGGGGTCTCACCAATTTGCCAGTTACATTTATCAAATCAGAAGGAGAATAATTTGTAAATGGGCTTCATTTCATGGAACAATAGGTGGTAAAAATATGTGACAAGGTGGAAGTCTGTGAAAACAAATAACTATACAGAGACTCATTACATGATCAGAAGAGGGTATATATATGGCAAAAAAATTGGATACATTTTGTGCAACGTATCTCATCAAGCATCCTTGAAGGAAGAAAAGAAACAAAGGGGCATTGTTTCTGTTATACAACTACATTTTACATGACGATCAATTTAAATGATTACAAACTGAAGATTAGGAGAAAGTAGAATGCAGACGTATGCTAGCATCTATCATTACTGGAGATCTGAATTCTACATAAATAATATGCTGATAATCATGAAAGTACTGCTGTATATCATGCAACTGTGAGCAACCTCTAAGTGTAACCTCACATTTTTTACAATTAAAAATCTGAAAAATGAGGGGCACATTAAGCCCTCTCAATAACTTTGCACAACCATGATATATCTTACTGCATATTGAATGTTGTTCTGTTTAAAGTTGAATCTCTGCCCCAAAGAACTTGGTTTTCAATCATGTTGACAGACACATTTTGGACTAGTACTTACAGTATATCTATATGTTGCCTGAAGGACACATTTACATGTCTGTCTGTGGTTCTTTTATTGTGATTCAATAACATTAATAATTTAACATTTGTAACAAAGTCCGAAACTTTGAGTGGTCAAATCTGTGGCCTAGAATATGCTGCTAAGAATCAGTTGTGCTCCTTCTCGTACCATCCCCTCTTTGTAAAGACATTTGGCTAGGCATTCTGTACAAAGAGCTGCAGGACGAATATTAACATTTTTTTACCATAATTTTAGTCATGGTGTCTCTTGATTTCCTTTTCTTACATCATTTGTAGGTCAAAATTACAATTTGTCCCAAATTCATACAAAAGTGACAGTCTCCTGCTGTGTTAACATGCAGTTTATTAGCATGTGGACATGCAATTATATTTCCATTTTCTTGAAAAAGGACATTTCCTAATTTCACCACAGGTTCTGTATGCTCACCCACTCTCAAAAGACCACTGATTATTATCTAAAAGCTAGATTTCCACCGTTTAAATAAAAACAACAATGCTCCTGTAGATTCCATCATGTTTGAAATAATCCTTTTATACTATTTCATAACGTACGACATGTAAGATGAAGAGTTTTAATAACAAATTCACTATAGTCATTCAGAAAATAGGCATTATATTTCCTAGGGGAACCATTCAGACACGCCATCAACAGTGTTAAGATGAACAATTCTGATTATGAAGTCAAATTTCCATTTGCATAACATCAGGAGGTTTAATACCCACTGCAAGCACCTGCTTCATAAGCAGTGAATGTTCTAGTCTGAATGGCATCCTGGAAAAGCCCCTCCTACTGCTACCCCCCTTACAGACAAAGACAGGCAGACAAATATAGATAGACAGAAAACACAAAAGTTAAAAACCTGAGTTGCATATAGCTTAAGTTTTCAATATTTGTGATTGTAGTAATATGCTTGAGATAAATGCTAGATTTTGCTGCTAGATTATGAGGTCTCTCTCATAATTTCTGAGCTTTGCTGTGTGTGTTGGGTAATAGAGAGAGGGTAGGCTTCAGTAAAACCATAAAGTGGTGCAGCATACAGTCACCATCTTAGTTTCAGTTCAGCAAAAGAGCTAAAGAGTTGCATGGAGAGTGCTAAAAAATATTAAAGAAAACTATTTTAACTTACATCATGAAAATGATATTTTGCATCATGCAGCTGTGAGCACCTTGTAAGTGTAGCTTTCCATACTGCAGAGCAACCCAGTGGAGTGCTCTCTTTGCTCTCGTTTGAAAGGAGACATTTGGTGTCCACTGGATATATGGAGAAAAAAAAAATTCAACAAACTACAGTGAATCTAAACGTGATCACATATGCTTAGACTACAATGTTTCAACCTGGAATATTGTTTTCTGTGTAATTGGCTATTAACAGGTTACAAATCTTTGCAGTCCATATTGCCTACATATTTTACAAGTAGCATTTTCTTTTAAGTTACTATTTGACCTCAATTACAAATAATGTAGCTTATAGTTAGTATAGCAAATATGTCTAATTGAATCTGTTTATCAATTAATCAAAAACAGGAAGACATTTGTTTAGTTCATTACACAAAGCGAGAAATAAACAAGGTGTGACGGACAGATGGCGTTGGGTGACAAAATAACAAAATTAACTCAGTCGGCAGTCTGTTTACTTTCTACAACACATAGTCAAGTGTGCCTCATTTATAGGTGTGTGTTGGTGGGCAAGTAAGCTAACAATCCACTGAGGGAATTTTTATAATTTCATGCTGTACAAACTCACACAAAGAGAATGGTTGTGGCAGAAGCGAAAACACCACTGAGGCAAAATGGAAATTGTTAATGAGTAGAGAGGGAAGATGAAGATGCAAACACCTTGTGAGTTTTCTGTGTGTAACAGATGGCTGTATTTCCATTTGGGAAACACAGATGCAGTGACGAAGTGCGGTGCCGCATGTAGATAAAGCTTGCATCATCTAGGAAACAAACAGAATTCTAAACTGCATTCAGGCTGCATATCAAACAGGAACTCTGCTCAAAAATACAGTGCCCAGCGAAGGTATTCCGCCTCTAGAGCTTTATACACTTTTGTCTTGCAAACTACTGTCAAATTTCAATGTATTTTTCTTATTTGATGTACTGACACAAAATAGCACAGATACAGAAAATAGAAGGAAAATTATGTTTGATTTCCGGGACTACATTAAACCATAAAACATTTAACTGAGGCACTATTGATCAACATTACAATGACAGCAATAATTATGATTAACTCTCAATATGCAAAGTTAAAAATATATATGGTACAAAGGCTTGACATATATAGTTTTCTACCTGTTACTGCATCCATGCAATGGTTTGTATTTGCAATATTGCACACTATGGTATTGTAAAAAAGAGTCATCATGATACCATTTTCTTACACACAATAATTCTTTGTTTGTTAAGTCTAATTTACTAAAATTGCAGGACATTGTGAATTATCAAATAGTACTATTTATATATAAAATCCACAATAATCTGTGATATATTTTATTAAATTGAGATAAGGGGAAGGATTAAATAAGTATTCACTTCTTCTTACTCCTTTTCAAACAGAAAAGCAGTGATAATCTAATTATTTTGTTCTTGGTTATGTATGCACATGTTTTCTCTTGTCCTACTGGTTATTTGTTTTCTTTGTTTTTTAAAAACTTCTGAAATAAATAAATACATACAACAAATACAATTATATCATCATGATAGTTTGCACAGCTCTAGTGGATTTCCTTTTATAAATAAAAATCTGAAAAGGTGCCGTGCATTGGCATTCAGCATCGGTATTCACACTGACAGGATTATTAACAGGAGCAATATTCAGTGAAGACCTTGCGACCTATTGCAACTCTGGAGGATCTGAAGATCCACAATTTAGGTGGGAGAATCAGGACAACAAATTGTGAAAAACTGGAAATCTGGCCTTTCTAAAAAAAAAAGGCCCTTATTGAAAGAAAAAAGATTCATATTTCTTTCTATGGGACATGTGTGTATGAAGGTGATCTATTTAGATGAAATCAAAATGGATCAATATGCAAACATGCAGAAAAAGACACTGAAAACCTCTTCTGGAGGTAGCAGCATCATGATGTGTTGATGCTTTCAATCCATCTAGACTGAATCAAAACTTTTTTTTGAAGGAGTTTCTGCTCAGATCCTTTTGAAATGTGTGCAAATTTGAAAGTGACATCCACTCTAAGCAACTTGCAGCTATTTTTGCAGCAAAAACCTCAATGCCAAAAGTAAATTTTGTTTAAAAAAACAAACAAAAAAAGAACAAAAGAATCTCTGATTGTCACAAAATGCAAAAAAGGTTCAAGTGGTATGAATCCTTCACAATGGACTTGAGCCTGTTGTCATGAATTATGAACAAGTTAGTCGTGTGTGCAGTCAGTGGTCCTGTGTTGAAAACAGCTTTGAAGCCAACAGATTTCTCATGACAGGGGTCTGCTAAATTGTGCTTTGGAGTTTGCTGAAGAATCTCTTTCAGGAACGTAGCCTGTAGGGTGTGTGTCACTTTCTCAACAAGTCAAGGATGTTCCATATCTGTCACATACAGAAAATACATACGGACACATACATGCATACAAACACACACAGAAACAAATAGAAAACAGCTGTATACATGTATCACAAGCTTTGCTGTGGACTGCAAACACATCATCACAGTTCAGGACACAGGAACAAAAACCAAAACGGAAATGTTGGAACACAGTCATGGGGGAGAACATTTTCAGGGTGAAAGGGGCTATTTGCACCAGGGATTCTTTTCTATTTCCCCTTCCTTGCATAAATAAACAACTTAACATGTCTGTGGCCTAAAAAAGTCATCAGCAATCAGTCAGGACTAAGATCAGCAGGGAGATGAGGAGCATTTACACAATGTCCCCTGAGGCTAGAAGCCCAGTTCAGACTTACATTAGCTATTATATTTTTGTCTTCTCAACAGCAGCACAGAACACAACTGAATCAACTTTTTATGAATAATGTTACCCAGAATGGAGACATGGAAACCTTAAGGTTGTTGGCATTCATTTATGGCTCTCTCACACTCTTGATTTGTAAACCATGGCATAATGTGAAACAGCATTACAGAGCAGATATCATCAAATTTTAGAGCCAGAGAACCTTGAAATCTTAAAATGAATTTCTGTCAGTTTTTTCTAGTATTCAGGGTGATAAATTACGTGGACAGTGATGAATTAGACCACTGGCTGAATTTCTGCTTTCACCGAAGACTATCATTGCAGGAGACCTTTGTGAAAGTAAACAGGTAATGTGGAGCGATTTCTCTTAGCATACCAAAACAATCTCTTTTCAAAAACGATTTTTGCCTCATGATTATGAAACAGTAGGTATCTTGGCACTATGGCAAAAAGCAATGGTTTTTGTTTGTGACCAAGAGAGGGGTTTTTTTGCACTAAATATTTTATCATAGCTTTATTACTTTTATTTGTCTTGCATCAGAACAACATTTAGCACCTTTTTTCTCAGTTTGCAAGCTAAATGGGTGAAATCGAGAATGCATCTGACTGTAGTTGCGGTGTGGTTGTCAGTAGCTTAACAGCAAATCCAACCACCGCTTGCATAGGTTTATCTCAAAGTGACTTTTTAAGGCCAAACAACATGCAATGAGAAACTAAAGAAAGACAGATGCCAGTGTTGTGCAACCAGGCCTTCAAAAGTAAAAAATCAAATTCATAACGTAGTTTTTTCATGTACTTCCACTCACTATCTTACAAACACACAAATTGTTGGACTAATAAACATCTGTTTGACAGAGTGGTCTGGGGAAACGTATTGATTCACGTTTATGACGAGGTGGGAAATTTGATTTAGAAATTGTGGTACAAATAACACAATCTACATGGATTAGGACAGAATTTGATGTTTTTAAATTACTGTTTTTTGTTACAGGTCAGTCATTACTAGCATGGTGAATAACAGACTAGGCTCAAATTGAAGGCGGCAACTTTGCTATTACTGGGGGGAAATGGAAATAAGCAAACCCCGGTGAAGCATAAGTCCAAACATGATTAAAAAGACAATTTTAAAATTCATTATATGCTGTATATTCTTTAAAATACCAAGTAACTAAACTCTCCGATCTGCTATCTAAGGGTAAAAATTCACTTTTCTTATCCAGCATGTTTCCTAATGATTCAGATTGTATGTGAACCAGTTTTAGTCTCAGTTCATTGCCATTTTGACAACTGACACAAATGTAAAGAGCAGCGGAAGACCCGGCAGTCAAGGGTAGCCAAAATCAGCAGTCTCCCAAAGTATAAGCGGACAGCTTGCAAACCTAGCTCTGCTTTGCTTTGCTTTTTGGCATCATTAGTGTCAAATCCAATTAGAGTTAATGTGAAGGTTGGAAATAGAAGCATGTCCAAATGTGAGCTTGCCTGTGGCAACACAAAATTTTTGCAGAGTTTTAGATGCAGTTTTACTTTCTGCTGCAATTTGAGCTTGCATGAGCAGGAGTTCATGTTTCCCCCTATTTACTAGCAACGTCGAACAAAGGACTAAAAACATGCGGTTTACTCAGTTTTATTCATAAAATCTCCTTTCATGGCAGGTGTGCACATGAATTCACACTTTTCTGTATATTCATACCGCATTAGTTATGCATGCTTTGGCCTTTGAGTTAGAAGCCAGTCAGCCACTATGAAGAGTTAAACACTCCACCATTGTCATGTTTAATTAACCTCCATTCTCCTGTCGTGTAATGTAAATTGAAGTTGTGGATGGCATGGACTGGATCTGCCCTTCTTTGGCTTCTCCACATCGCTGCGGTGCCTTTCACTTGCCTCGCCTCTAGTTACTGTAACAACATTCCCTCAGACCACATCTGCACATCAATAATTAATAACCACTGTCTGCATCCATCTCTTCCCAAGAACACACTGCTGCATCTATCACACTCACCTTTGCTAATTTATTTTTTTCTCTTGACTCTCAGCCTCAGTGTCATCGTTATATACGCTGGGAAATCCAGATGTTTTTATTTGCGTACCATTAACTTACCATTTGCTCAAAGATTTAAGGTAGGTTAATTTCTCTTCCCGTTATTTTCTTCTGTTCTATTATCCTAGTTTTATTTATTTTCTTCCAGTTTTCATGGCTATTAAAGAAATCTTTAAAATGATGTGCCTGGGAGGCACCAATGCCCTGTGTTCATAAACCTAGATGCTGCTCCTGCAGTTATTGGAGGAACATGAGGAGTAAACGAGAGGGGGGGAGATGAAAGCAAAATATAGAAGAGGTCGATAACATTATTTTTCTCTCAGTCCGTGGATATCGTAGACCCTTACAGCAATATTGTCGAGATGTACAACATGAGCTGGAAAATGAGTCAGGGATCAGAATCCAGCATTTTATTCGCCTTGCTTCACTAAAGCAGCGGTCACCAAGGGAAAGAGCTTTCTTGCAGGCTCTCTTCTTTTCTGACTGAAAGCAGGGGCTGTCGCTGTGTTTTTATAGTCATGAAAAACATTAAAATAATATTTAATAGAGTTCCCTCACAGTTCTGTAAATGATTCATAGTCAAAGCTGGTATTTTTACGCACCTCTCTTTGAAATACATTGTCAATTTTTTGACACATTCTATATCTTCTTCTGCTTTGATTCTGTCTTCATGGATGCAAGAGACAGTGAAAACCGACAGGGATAATCTGTACACCTGCACAATCTAACAGGATCAAACACAACCCATCATGGCCACTGGAGATGGTTGCCGAGCTGTGTTTACCGCAGCATCCTGGCTTTATCCCTCTGTGCATGGACGCATACAGATGGGCCTCAATATGTACATGTTTGGACAGCGTATAGATATGTGCAAATGTATTTGAATAAATACCTGGAGCTACGAAGCAACTGTTGGCATTCGGCACAAAAAGAAACTAATTAATATGGTAATGTCGTGTTAGCACATTAACTGATAATACATGGGAGGTATTTTGCTTTGATTTTGATGATTGGCTGCAGAACTTTGAACAGGCAAATGAAGTACAGAGATCAAATATGGATTTATATAGTAGGTTCATATGACTGGACAACAGGGGGGTGCGTGGCACACATGCTAGTCCCCCATAAAACCCAACTAAGTACTCACATTTCAGGGCAACTAGATGTTCCCCCTTACTTTCACAGTGTAAAGACACATATTAACGGTAAGTAGGGGTCTCAAATTGAGAAAAGCCTTTTAATTTCACAAAAACTACAAATAGTACGGATGTCCTAATCTGATCCCAGGTATTGGCTGAAGCTTGATGAAAATGTTTTTTTTTAAAAATTGGTAATGGGAGCTTCTGATGCCTGTTGGTCTATTGTCTGTGTCTTGTGACCTGGTATGAGTTCGAAGACCCCAGTAATTAAGAAAGGGCAGCACAGAAAGCAGCTACACTACCTGTCATTAAAGTTTTTAATGTTCAGGGCAAAAGTCTTGGTGATCATTGGTGGTAGTGATATTTTACCACACTAAATTCTTCTTTATCTTTGTGAGTTCATATTTAACTAGAAGGGTAATGAAATATGCTACTAAATCATCATTTATCTCCATCAAAATAAAGTTAGCCTGCCACACAAGCTGTTTCATGTTATGGACATTGCCTGTGCTTTAAAATTCAGTTCCTCAAACAGATAAAACAACATGCTTCAGATACTGATGAGATTTTTTTTTACACCTAACACTTTTCTTTTGTCTTCTGTTTATTAGTTTTCCATTTGCTTAGCACTCACTGCACCAAAGGCACGACAGAGAGCTAGTAAAGAAGTGTCCCAAAGTCTGAATAAACCTCTCATAGACCTCTACAAATCCTTAAAAACTATTGATTTAAACCACTTTAAAAGATTAAAAGAAAGGCTGGCATCTTAGTAGGAAAGTATAAAGAAATTAAAGGTGGTTTGTAATTTGCTTCACAATAAGCTCCTGCTATATACCGCCCCCAGCCTCCAACGTCAATGATCCATTGAGCAGTTTAGGAGATTATTCACCCCAAATCTATGTTAATCACATCTATGCCTACCCTCTTGTATACTTAAGGCCAACCAGGATGTATCCTCTATGTACATAGGGATCCATTGGAAGGGAGCAGCTAATACTTACAGACCTGCTGTCTCAGAAACATTTCCAAGATCTGTTTCCTTTCCTTCCATCACATTCATAGATTAGAATCTAACAAGAGAAAGAACATTTTCTATTCTCCAGGCATGACATAGTACCTCTACATAAAAACAAAACAAAACAAAATTCCAACTATCTAGAAAAAATGTAGGTTTCAAGTTAGCTTCTCTCAATAGTCTTCTGTCAGTCTTCCTTTTCTTCCCTCTGCATTTATAATTTACATTCTGTTGAAACAAAGGAGACGGCTGCTTCCAAGTATTCTGCCAGCTCTGTTTATCCACTAACACTATATAAGTCCCATTCGCCACACACTTCCAAATCAGTCCCAAGTGCCTATTCACCAACGTTCTCCCCATCAACAATGTACACAGTGCTTTTCAAAATCAGTCTAACGGAAAGGTCTTAATTTGAACACACGCAGATATTCAAACATTGCTGTTCATTATTTGAGCAGGGTGTGTGGTTGCGCTGCTTGACAAAATAACTGTAAATACTGACATGGCTAATCTCAGCACAGCTGTTAGTATTAGGTCCTTTAATCCTGGTCCAGATCGGTGATGTGCTCACATTGGCTTGGGGACAGATGAGCAACAGCCACCAGGCTGCCAACTGGGCTAAAGGCAGCAGACGGACGCTCACTTTCAGACATGATAAGCTGTGAATCTGTGAGTCGTGGAGCGCAGCTTCCAACCGCGCAGTGTTAGTCAAACATCAGCAGCATTTTGACTAAATATTACTGGCTCTATTGCAACTTCACATAAAAACACTAAAATTCCTTTATATTCCAGAAGTAAAGGGGAAAAAAGGGTAGATGACACAAATACTAACACTGAGTATTAGTACATTGTTTTTTTAACAAGATTCAAATAAAAATAATGGTTGGTACTGACTAATAAATCAAGGTGGGCAATATTAGATGGCAAAGCATTAAAACATATTGACAATCTGCCAAAGAAGAGAGGTTGTGGCATTGCAGAACTTAGTGTTTTACAATAACATCTCGGCCTTTTTATGCTTTTGCCCTTTCCGTGATAGGTATATGATTTTATGATTTATGCTGAGGTTGAACTAGTAATCGTGATGAATTTCAGTACAATACTCAACCTTCAAATTTTTCATTTAGTTGCAGAAAATCAGGTAGAATAGAGTGTGATTCTATGTGCCTCATAGCAGTTGGGAGAATTGCACAAATTGGTAATAATCTGTTTAGAGGCATTCTTTTAACTGAACCCTAAATGTTTTCTTGAAAACCAGTGAATAAGGAAACATTTCAAATGTGATTTTACATCTGATTTTCCCATTGCGTATTGTCACTAAGTCAGAGTAATTCTAAGTAAAAAAAAACAGTATATGCAAGTGCAATTTTAAACACAGTAAAATGTGTTTAAAATTGCACATTTTATGTATATTTGCACTTATACATTCTTAAGTGACAACAAATAAAAAACAAGCTTTCCTGCTGATCTTTATTAACAACTAAGAAAATAATTTCAAGGCTGACAGATAAAGCGAAGCACCCCGTCAGTAAACACATGCTAGATATAAGGGGAATCGGCACCGTTAGCTCAGATGTTCAAAATATAAAGATGGATCGCATCCATTTGATTTTTCTCTTCCCAATGTTTTATCTGATTTCATCAAATCATGTTTGTTGATGGTTTCGTAATCTGTCAGTCAGACCTCTAATGGACAAGCGATCATTCATCCCGGAGTGCTCCCTCTGATGATTTATGGTGCACCGCAGAGTGATGGGACTCTTCCTTCAGGCTGTGTAATAAGCCCTTAAATCACAGTGAAAATGACTGCTGTGAGAGGCTGATGCTGCACTATGAAGTGCTGCACTTCTCTGCCGCTGACATACTGGAGCCAGTCTGCACCGACTTCTTCGTCTGATCTGCATACAACGCTGTGTGCCAAGCCCGATCGTCTGCGGTCAGATGAAAAAAGGAAGCGGAATAGACGAGACGGCATCTGTGTCACGTATCAGAAAGCAGAAAGGTCGTGAGTGTAAGAAATGAAATGAATGACTGACAGATGGAAGCATGGACATAGATGCCAAGTCATATTCTCTTGCTACGAGGCGTAAGGAAACTGACAATCCTGTCTCCTCTGGAAAGGAGAAAAAAAAATCAAACAACAACCCCCACAGCATGTAAACAGACTACTCTGTTGACAGACTGGCCATTTTTCATCCACATAAAACTGGAAACCAGAAGAAATTTTCATGAACTACTGTACCAAAATGAAGGCACCAAATTGATTGGAGAAACTTTAACAATTAAACCATTCTTGTTGTTAGTTTATGGAAAAAATACATTCAAATTCAAACAGCAAAAAATAACTGTACAAATGCCCAAACCAAAGCAAAGAGAGATTTACTTCTCCCCCTCAACCTTAGCTTCCAGGTGCTTTGAAAAGGACTAGAACGTGAAAAAATGTTCTCTTCTAATTACGATGCCCTGCTGTGAATTTTCTCCTCTAATCACGATGTCCTTCTGTGATCGTTTCCAATGTTTTCTTTCAAGCCGGAGCATGCAGACCAGGTGTGGAGTAGATGTCAAAAAAAAAAAAAAAGGAACAAATGAAAAGGAGGTCAATCAATACAAGATGGCTTTCCTCTAGTTAATAAAGTTGTATTCAGTCTGTGCTCCCAGCTCCAAAGGCCGCACTTATGATTGTTAAGTTGCTCCAATTACTTGGTGGCAGAGACTTCTGTGAAAAGCCTCATTAACCCCTGGCTTTGGTAAAAAAAACAGAAAACAGTTGGGTGTTTTCTCTCAGGGAATGTAATTGATGGGACACCACAAAACAACACACCCACTGGAGCATCCAGTCCCTCAGCAAATTATTGCTTCGCTTACAGCCCAGAGTATACCTGGCTTTGCTTATCATTTTCTGTACCTCAATGTAACGTATAATACGCTGCAATCAGGTTCTCTGTATAATAAATGTTACTTGTTTCAATGCTTATAATTAGGTATCACAAATCACACTGTGTGATGGGAAAGCAAATGCCATTTTTTTATTTGACATTGTGTAGCTAGTTCTGATAAAGAAATACATGTTTAACTTAAAGTGTGTAAAGGAGACTAATATCTCAGAGGTTTTTTGTGCATTCTATCAACAGTCCAAATTTTCGTGGGTCAGATGACTTATAGTCTGAGTTGTTTTGTTGGTCCATTTTATGTTTTGCCAATGAATTACTGTCAAGATGTGTGTAATAAGACCTGGGTTGAGCCTGAAGCTGACTATTCCAAAGGTTTCCTGGAGAGGAAATTCCAAAGACAACATAAAAGTTCCTGTCATATTAAAGTTCTGTAATAAATACACAACCACGAACCTCCCATTATAGGTTGCTTTGTCCTTTCACATTTTACAAGATTATCCACTGAGCTTATCGCTCTCATGCATTTAAGAAAACAAAGAAAGGGACATAGCTTACAACCCATACCATTCACCTGAGCAATGGATATCTCCCACATCTGAGCACTATGTTGCATTCCTCATGCACAGTTCACACACATTGCATGCTTTAAATACAAGTTGATGCACAACATTTTCAAAATTATCATATTCACCTGATTCTGTTGATATATTTCTCAGATCAGACACTTAAGGCTCCCACATACTTGGGTATAGGCACACTGTCTGTGGACATAGTAGTAGAACTAACTGATTGAATGCACTCTTTGTGACAAATTCCTTCATCTCCCACAAATCAAGCGAATAATAGTAAGTTTGTTGAACTAGCTGAAGGCCTAGCCTTGCTTCTTCTCCACCAGGTCAGCCACCATACACCTGGTATAGCGATACACTACTACTCTTAACCTCATCAGCTTTGTGTGACATCCAAAACAGTTTGATATGAACACTGTTTCCTGCCAAGCCGTTGACATAGACAGAGTATGCGTACAATCTTTCGCGCATATACAACTTGCCAATAAATGTGGAAGGTTTTATATTTCCTGTAAAAGATTTAAGCCTAAGGTGCCTTTTGGAAAATAAAATAGATTTTATTAATATCCATCCACTGGGTATTATTTTTGGAAATGTTGGGGTGCAAGTTAATAGGTTCTGACACAATCTTCAATATCTGAAGTCACATCTCAGGCTGTGCTGGCTTAATGGGATGAATCCTCAAGGAATCTTCTTTTTCATGTTTCTCTCGTGCAGCACTTCTGGCTCAACAAATGCTAAAAATATGACAGTCAGAAAGGTAAGCGAAATTCACATCCCTTTAGAAAAAAACGTAAAGCCTATAATTTATCCTGTAAGTGCAAGTATCATCTGTCAGAGCATTCAAGAACTAGAGGAATCTCATCCACCTCTTCAGCTATTTGGTATTAATAATTTCCCCCCGAAACCCTCCAACCACCAAACCTCCTATCCTGGGAGGTAGCAGCAAAGCATAGTCACCTCTGATAACGAGGCTATCGCAGTAGGACTTCCATTCCTCTTTTTTGGGGGGAGAAGACTGGGGAGGGTTACCTTTTTTTAAAAGAAGTAATACTTATTCCCACTACAATATTTTCAATTAGCTGATTTGTCACACTGTCGAAGCTGTCCGAGTTATTTCCAAGCAAACAGCGTGTCTTTGTGTCCTTATCATTTAATTGATCAGTGGAATGATGTGTAGTAATGAATCGTTTCTGAGCAAATTTATAAATGACGGAGCGTGGCATGTAGTAACAACTGCATTAGCCGGGGTTCGAGGTTTTATCAGAATTAAATGTTCATTACGGTGCTACCTTGGTTCCACAATCGTATCTGCGAGCAATCGGAATTAGAGCAATAATTCATGTAAATGAACATATTTTATTGCAAGCAGTCGCAGCCAGACAAATTCTACCAGAGATAGTGTGTACTCTTACTCCTTTGTTTAGGCAGTGAGCATGAATTAGTAATAGGCCCGGTGATCCCCTTGCAGCTAAATAGGTTAGGAAAGAATCTATGCTGATGCATAAAGGAATATGGTGGCTGTAAAAGACAGAGAGAAATGGAAATAAAAACAGAATCCGATACAGTGGGATGCAGAGAGGGGCTTTGGTGGGGAGAGGTGGCTGTATTTTTCCAAACTTGGTGGGTGTGCTGTTGAGCACTACATGGCTGACTTGAGCTGCGGCGCAACTGGCTGCGGCTCGCTTTGAAGAAAAAAAAAAAACACCCACAGAGAGTTTCCAAACTGTCACATGCCACTGAACCACAGTAAACAACAAGCGCGCGCGTGTACCCGCACACACGCTCTCACACACCAGGTCTAGCCATTTTCATTAACAGAACCACTGGCACACTCAGCCCAGCTGGTTTCCGAATCGACACGGGAGCTGCACATCTGGTGTCAGTGCTCCGTTAGCAGGGAGGCCATCTGGTTGAGCGGAGGGAGGGAGGAGACAGGAACAAGTCCAAAGAGATTCTCATTGATAGGACTCTCATTGATATCAACGTATACACATAAAAATGGATTTGTTTGTCAGATGCACTGCAGGATAGACTCCGAGTGCATTAGTCCTCTTTTGAGTAAGAGGATTAGATGTCAAAGTCAGATTTTTTTTTTCCTCTGAGCATTTGCAGCTAATGGCAATGAACGGACAGTATATTTAATAGCTCTGACTCCGACTCAGCAAAACACACATCATCGCAACATGAATATTTCTCCATTTGTATCCCTTGGCTTCCTATTATATTACAGGATACAGCAACATTAATAATAAGAGTCTCTGTGTGACACTACGGTACATTTTAACTCGTCTGATTTACTTTAACAGTGCCGAACAGTCTGCTTCTGTCAAATAACGGTCTGTTGCTAGTACTCTATATCTGCTCATTTCTTTCCACCAAACTGCAACTACAGTATACTTCAGCAGATAGTTGCATCTCAATAGATTGAATAATTAACTTAAATAATTAAGTTACAACCTCAAGTCCACTGAGACATGTCCATACCAGCTTTGCACATTTTAAGCTGGAATTTATTTCCATTCCTCTTTGCAAAATAGTCTGAACTCAGTCAGATTGGGTCAAGAATGTCAAATAGTTTCAGGTCATTCAGTGTTTTTTTTGGGGGGTTTTTTTCAGGATTGTTCATTTTCAACTCCATCCATCTTCTTATAACCCCTGATGAGGTTGGATGCCCCTTTGGAGGAAAGAACTTGCTGCCCATATTATTTAAATGTTAAAAAATTATTTTCCTTCCTCTTCAAATTTCTGGACTCATTTTACTTAGTGTATCCCAAAAGATATCCAAAAACAGAAATAATGACTTTCCATGGTTGCAATGTGATCACAATTTAGAAAAGCTCAAGGGGTGTGAATATTTTGTACATTAATTTTTGTTGCTATAGCAAGGAACAAAATACATAGGACTCATGAGAATGTCCATAAGGTCCAGAAGCTGCACAAATCCATTGCTACCCCTTATTACAAGAATACCTCTTCCATGAAATTGCTTGTAAATTATTATTGACCACAGTGTGACCCTGAGTGTATTTAAGCCATGTGGCATTTAGTTGTTTATTTACCTACATTTGTATCACAGTGAGGCAAAAGGTCATGGAATGACCACTGAAGCCCTTGGACCCACCGGCAGTAATACACTTAAACCTTTTGTGAAATCACAAAACATATCTGTTAAACCCTCAGACACACACACACGTATAAAGTGCCTCCTGCTGCCAGTGGCCAACTGCATCATGCTCTTATTAAACCTTGATCGGAATTCAAGCTAGAGCATTATCCACTTACAGTTATTAATGTTGCCGCTCTCTAGGGAGGAAAGAGCAGACAGCACAGATGTGTATGTGTGTGGGAGGAGAGAGAGGGTGGATGCACAGCCCACATACAGATGTTGTACTGACTAGATGTAAGACTGTTACCATTACATGCATGGATAAGATTTTGCATTGTTGTGGAGTGACTTGAAAATTGCATCTTCCATTAGTTGAGGGGTGGGAGAGATGGAAATGCTCTAATAAAAAAGAAGTGGTAATCCAATGAAAGTCACACTATTAAACTATCAATCCAATCAGAGGCAGGATGGGAAGGGACTACAAAAACCCTGCGCTTGACGCTTTATGAGACATTACAAAAATTGTTCCTAAAATCCCAGCCTGAGGGGAGAAAAAGAAATTGAGTTTCTCATTTTACTTCCCCGTGTACTCGACATCAGTTAATTAGAAAGCCAAAGCGATTCTCTCACTTGGCAGAGTTAATTAAGAATGAACACAATTATGACTGCTATGAAGTGTTGACTAACTAAACACAATTGGAAGATGAGACAAAAAAGGGGTTACACATTTTGTATATGTATAGATAAAAACTTGTGGAGTCGCCTATTAGGACAGGCACTTTCCGAGAGAGGGTCTCAAGTATTTTCTGACTTTAGTTATTGGTTGCTAATGTCCACAAATCTCAGGGTTTCACAGAATTCTCATTTTAGTATTTTCAGCTCTATTGTTCCCTTTGTACCTTTATTCAATGTCTCTCAGCTTAATGCTCTACTTTAGCTGTGTTTTATCCTCTCACTTACTCACCTGTGTTATCTTCCAGTAATCAAACCTACTTGGCATAAATTGCTTGTCGTAGTGATGTGGTCTTCACCAACACAGGAACACGACAGAAAAAAAAAATAGTAAGCTAGTCATACAGAGGAGCTCAGAAACCAGCAGATTCTGAGATGAAGTAGTTTAGAATCCAATAGAAAATTAAGAAATTCCAAGATGATTCCCAATTTTGGATCAAAGCATAAGTTTAAAATATCTATCGTAATTTTCTGAAATTTGAATGCAGTGCATCAGAGTACATGTTGTTAAATGATCTACTTCTCAGCAAAAACTGATGGAAGTAGTTACTTCAAATGCTTAAAAAAAAAAAAAGCAAAAACAATTTGATCAATCAAGGAGATTAAAGAAAAATTAGCAGATTCTGATCTCTGGCTGTTCTTCTTCACATTCTGTGTTGATTTATTGCTCCCAAACACCATGGTGAAAGAAATTAGCTTTACTGTTTTGCTTGTTTACAACTGAAAAACTGGAAGGCAAAGTTCAAAAACTAATATTTTTTTTCTCCACCCACATAGATACATTTTACTTCATGATGGGCTCAATTATATGATTTCCTTTTTTTTTTAACAGTCAAAATATCTGATTCACACACGGACTTGTTAAAAACAAAAATCATAAAAACATTTCCATCAGTGCCAGCAACTTGGGGTTTTGCCCTTTTAGCAGTCATCATCCTTCCTAATCCCTAGTAGGTCTTCCAAGCCTTGCGGCACCTTTACAGGCTACACACATTGGCCCCAAACTGCATGAATCTTCCTCTCAGGGACAGCAATATACCCGAAAGGTCTGACTGCCCTGACAGCAGATACAAGGGTAGTGGTGTCTGTTGAACAGGAGCCAAACCAGATAGATGGAGAGGGGTGGGGGATGGAGGGTAAGGAGGGTGAGGGGGGATTTGGGGAAGCATGCAGGAAGAAGGAAGGAAGGAAGCGACAACTATGGCTGGATCTGGCTTTGATGAGGAGGCATGAGAGTGAGGAAGCTTAGCCTTCAAGGGAGACAGGTGTGTGAGAAGGTGATAAGAACATGGTAGCGGGCACTGAACACACGCACACCCAAACACGCACTCTGACATATGCAAGCAAACAAACAAACGTGAGAACAACAAAAAAAAAAAACAAGTCCGCTCATATTCAGCACAAAATAAGAACGACAGCCTTTGGAATTGGTCTCCAGCTCGTTCTGCTCCCTCATGTGACAAGAAAGCAGGAATTTTGGTGGAAGTAAAATTCAACAGTAGGATAACAATGATCAAAAAAAAAAAAGCAAAACAGAAATTCATTTGATTGAAAGAGCTGATTAGGTGGTAAACACAAATCCATTCTTGAGGAGAGGATGTGTGTTTCACTACATCTCTGCTCGCAGGCACATGCCACACACATGCACACGCACCCCCCGCACACACACAAATTTGTGAGAGTTAAAGCGTCCCTTGGGCGTGCTTTGTAGCAGTACGTGGTCCAGAACAGAGAAAAGTAATTTATGGATAAGATATTTGTTTGGCTGGCTTATTGCAGAATGCATTAAGATTAATTAAGTGCTTCTAAATGTGGCACCATGGAGTTCAGATTCCACAGATGCATTCTCATCATTAGCTCACAGAATTTTTTATTTTTTTTTATTTATTTATTTTTTGCAGCCTGTTTAACAGCTTCTAATAGCCTGGGTGAAGCCAGACCAGAGTGTTCTAATGGCTGGAAAACACCGAGTGTGACTACTGGACTGGCGCATAGTGATTTACTGATTGAGAAAGGCTATAGGGGTGTCACTGTATAATCCATTGCGTGTGAATGTAAATCTATAATGCGGGCACACTTCAGCACAGTCTGCACCTGTCTGTCCTTGTTAATCAGAAGCAGAGAGAGGGAGAAGATGGAAAGAAAGCAATTAGGGACTCTGTCATTAAATATTTGGTTTGTTTGGCAGGAAAGTGGCATTAAGGAGTGAAGAAGACACAGCTAAGCATGCTCAGATTACTTTATATCCACCATTATTTGAGATAAACTTTGAGCAAGCAATTAGTGCCAATCAGGGATTAATTGAGCACACACAGAAGAAGTACAACGGTTCCAGAATTGTTTTACGAAAGTATTTGCTGAAATTCCAATTAAAACATCATTTAACTGATTGCTTGTCAGTTCATCATAACTGTTGGTGTATTTGTCACACAGGGTGAGGATGAATGTGCATAATTGCATGCGAGCTCAGAAAAGTCAATCCGCTGATTGAGACTGTCAATGCAAATGGAATGCTGTGACTGTTTCATGGAGAAATAAAAAATAAAGGTGGACCAGAAATCTGCCAACTGCTGCTTTGGAATTCAAGGAATATTCATTCATTCATTTTTCAGAGATGCTTTTGTTCAGAGACAGGGTGGTGGGGGACACAACTGCAGCTGACTTTCGAGTGGGGTACATCTTCATCATTCCAGTTTTGCTTTTTATTGATTTTAGCCTGCAATCCTTGATAGTTCATTTTCAGGTAGTGGGTTGATAAAATCAAAACAAACACGCATGTCTAGCTCTAGCATGAGAAATGGCTCATGGTATTTTACACAGACAAAAGAGAAATCCTACAACCACTAAAATATGACGGCACTATAGTTTTGTTTACATTTTGTGAAGAAGGAAGTTGTACTCATGTCTTTTTCAGAGGTTTCAGTGGGCCTTGGTGCAGCATCATCACAGGGGGTGAACAGCCTTTTCAAAGTGTTTGGTTCAGTTGACACAATGCAGGTGGAAGTGAACCGCACCAACTGAAAACGTAACAAATGTTGCAACCCTAATCCTCAATCAAACCGAGTCTATCGGTCTATCAGGTGTGAAAACATCCTAATGTTTTCCTTAAACCTTTCCCCATGTCACATTACAACCTGCAATGGGAATGCTTTTCTGCAAGGTCGTGAGGGTCTTAGTCAAAGCTGATGGGAAACTGGATAGACATAAGTACAGGGTAATCCTGGGATAAAATGCATGAGGTTAAAGTTCATCTACTCAAAGAACAACTTCTAACATGTAGCCAGAACAACATTAGAATGATTTAGATCAATCTAACTAAATCCAACCAAAGATCTGTGGCAAGACTTTTACAGACACTCTCAATTTAAACAGACTGAATTTGTCACATCTTACAAACAAAAATGGGCAAACATGTCAGTATATAGAAATAGAGCTGTATAGGGCCAAAGTTACTTCTACAAAGCATTGACTAAAGGTGGCCTCACTTTCATGCACTCCACACTTTTGAGATTTCTAATTATAAAATCACATATACTTTCCAAAATGAAGTGCTAGTGTGTGTTTATTTATCACATAGTACAGTTCCACTTAAATACAATTTGTAGCTGAATTTGAAGTTGTAACTTGGTCATCTGTGAAAAAAATTCAAGAGGTGTCAACATTTATGTAAGAGAAAGACACAACCGACAATTTAAACAAAGTTTTTGTGGATATTAAGTTTGCATTTGAATGAAAAAATATATAGATACATAACATTATGCAAAAAAGTATCAGCTATCATTTGAAGTAAAATTGTAATGTAAAATGATTATCTTCTAATTGTCATGTTAGTGTTTCTTTTACAAGTTCCACACATACTCATTTACCTCTGTAAACCTCATGTTAGAATGAACAAATGATCCATGTCTGATGAAAAGATCATCCTTACATTTTAATGATATATAGTATTAACAAAACTAAAATGAAGCTGCTTCATTTTTTGGTGCCCTTTAAGAGGGCAGATTAAATGGTACTACCTAATTTGGTTTAATCAACTGAAACAGCCTCGTCCTTAAGTGACACAAGATTAGTCAAGCAAAAATAATGATGTCAGATATTTATAACCCTCCTCTGTCCCACTGAGTCAGAAAAAGATTGTAGGTGAATCCATTTTAGGAAGAGAGCTAAATATTTACAGGGTTTTCTATTTTCTGGTGACAATGTACCGCAAGGGGCCCAACTGAGATGAAATAAAAATCTAATATTGTAAATATTTTAGAAAAACTGAATTAATTCAATAAATTATGCATGAGAGACAAGGAAAAAAGTTCATATTTGATGTTGAGAAACATTTTCCACGGACGATTGCACTAGAACCAGACTAGTGCCATCACTGGTTGATAGGAGATGGTGATACCAAGAGGCAAGCTCAATGAATATTACAGGAAAAATAATATAATATCTTGTGGAATCAGCACCTTAAACCCCTTAATGGAAATTCTATGAATTTTCTGCACCAACAAATCTCTTTGTTCATTCAAATATAGATTTATATATTTTTTTGTGATTTCTCATAATTTGTGGTTAGGCAACCAGATAATAGTTCTCCATGTACATATTAAGCCACATAGAAAGTGAAACTCAAACTTTACTCTATTTTTTCAAATACAAAATATTTATATATTTTGTATATTTACAAATGCAAAATTTATATCATGTTGTATTAGCCAATGTAGTGCTGATGAATGTTCAGATTAATTTTGGATTCAGCAGGTGGCATACCTCAAAATCTAAATTAATTTTGTTAAAACCACCAAAAGGACCACCTCTCTGTTCCCTTCATGGAATATTTTGGGAGTGGCTGAAAAAATTAGATTCTTTTTTTTTTTTTTCACAAAACACATGAAAGCACTTAAACGTCTGGTTCTGATAATATTTAATCAAGCTTGAGCACTCTGTCAAAAACTCTAAACAGTGTGATAAATGCATCTGTTGTCTTTTATCCACTACATCAAGGGCAAAATTAGAAGTGTTAAAATGGTAATTCGATGCAAGGTTTAATTGTGGTGAGAAGTAGAATCAAATTCATAAACAAACATTATTATAAAAAATGATATTCACAATATATTTAATTTATTCTTGTGTCGTATTTATTATCCCATTTATCCATGACATTATAACATATTTTGTATTGATTCTCATTAATCTGTGATATCTTATATAAAATGAAGCCAATAGGATTAAGTATTAAAGGGATAATTCAGGAATTCTGAAGTAAGGCTACGGTGAAAACATTACCATCCTATCAAAAGTAAATATGACACTTGACATCTTGAGTTATTGTAAATACAATGAACCCCCGGTGTTCGCGGAAGTTAAGGACCACAACAGAAGAATCTGAATAAAGCACAGAACAAAACAAAGATTTATTCATCTCTATCTGTGTTTTAAGAAATTTATTTAGGTTTGATCAGTCTGAGTATTTCAGATGCTGAATTACACCTAATCAACTTATTGATTAATTTAGATCAGATAGTAATTTTATGAACCAACATGACTAATGAAAACTATTAGCCATATTAGTCTTTGCACTGCATGGAGAGAACATACAAATAAAACATACAAAACATAGTAAAAATATTATAACATTATATTATAACTGAAAATCCTAAAATATCTTCTGAGCGTAAGAAGTACTTAGATTGAACTGATTTTATAAGATCTGTCAAAATGAGGCAATTAAAAGTGTAGCGTTTGTTTGTGATATTTTAAGTAGCATATTATGCAGTCAAGAAAAATTATATTACATTTTGATGTAGCGAGTCTATACCACACCACACTGTAGTATCTTTTTATATGCAGTTTAATCTATATAAAATAAAATTAGGTAATATTTTTTTTCAACCTCATGAGTGCACACACTCATATTAATCAGTAAGTACTGTATCATACTGCCAAGAACCTATTAGACATTTCATTTTTGCAGTGGTGCTGAGTCCTTATTCACCAATCGTTGCACAGTAATCTGCTTAAGTGCAACCAAAACCTTGAACCTTATCTTCAGTTCAGACTAGAAATTCAAAAGAGGATTCTCTATTGTGCAGACCTTCAGAAGTCGTTTCTAAGTATACTTGCATGAAGTTAGGAGAGTAAGCTGGATTCCACTTTTTGCTTACAATAGCTCCTCGCAATAGAAAAGTGTGATTTAACAGGCACTAAAAAGAAGGGAGCTACATTTTTGTTAATCATAATTTTGTAAAATCAAGATCCAAACTACTAAATGAAGAATGATTAAGAGGACAACAGATCAGAAACTGCCAAACTAATTTGGAGAGTACTCAAATTAACAATAAAAAATCCACATCCTTACTCTTGTTCTACCTTCCTCCAGTCTGAATCCATCTCAGAAAATGATGGATTCAGTGTTTGTCTCTTTTCAGTAAGCTTTTCTGCACATCCTGACAGAAAGCTGTCAGCTGTGAGGCTGGAGTATTTTTTTTTCCAACAGCCTCCATGGAGAAAATCCTGGTGGGATTCAGAGCTGGCTTTTCTGATGTGTAAGATTGCTGGAGACAGGCCTAGCAGGTTTAAGAAGATTAATTAGGGTGTAGCGAAGACTGTGAAAAAATCTCTCTTCCATAGATGGTATATCCACTGACACAGCTTTGCATACCGGCAAGCAACTAAAATGGGCACCAGAGCCAGACACACACACACACATCCACACACGCACACACAAGTATAATATGCACGGAAGAGACTCGGCAGGAGGGCCAAAAGTCTGCCATGCCCCAGACTCATCCAATAATGATACCCCAACCCCCACTTCTACTCCCTGAGTGTGTTTATCCTGCCTGCTCCTTTCTTACTTTGTTTTTGTTTCGAACACATTTCCCCTTGTTAGTGCACTTGCAAAAATTCTGTTCTATTAGGGACAATTTTCACTTCCCGTCTCTTCATCGGAACAGCGAGTTCAAATAAACACTGTTGTCCGTGAAGCAAACAAAAAAAACATCCAGCATGAGCAGGAAGCTGTGAAAAGGGGTGTGATTTAAAATTCAAAACAGATAATGAAAACAAAGCTGTTTCACTCCATGCAACACTGGTCGTTAAACATTTGATATACTCTAGCGACTGTCAGTTGTCTTGATGAATTTAACATAGTGTTTATATGCGCACACAAATTTACAGGTTCAGATGGACATATTTGCATATATACACCATTTTAAACTGTGCCTAACTATAACTTTTTAGGGATAAATGTTGAAGCAGATTGAAACATTTACTGAAAGTAATACCTAAAGGGAAGAGGGGACGTAATTTCCAGGAACATAGTGCCATATTATACCACTATCAAGTCAGTATCCTATCTTCAGGTGTTATTAAATGCTGTATGTATCAAAAATAACTTAAAAGACACTTGACTTCAAAGCCGTATCTGACTCATTAAATGTGGGCCTCTGTCTCTTTAAGAACCTTCTTCTCCTTGTGAAAGAATGAGAATGAGTATGTTTTTGATGAAGAAATAAATGACATTATAACATAATACGAAGCTCAAAAAGAAAGATTTTGTATATCCGATCCCGTCCCCATCCTTCCTTTTAAAAATGGTTAAGGAATTGGACAGGAAAAAAATTAAAAGGAGGAATTCGTAGTATGATGCAGGGCAGTTAGGGTGGAGATACTAAAGTCACACAACACAATATATTAATTGGGGGACAGAAAAATATCAACACTTGCAACAAGTTTGAGATATACTAGTGTGTTATGTTTGTCTGCCGCTAGTAAGACACAACATCAAATGTTTGGGTTTAACTCAGTAAGAATCCAACTGGTGGTGGAAATGCTGTCCTGAACTGCATTTCAGGACAGCATTTCCAGTATTTCATTTAAAGTAGTACCATATAATTAAGTGAAAACGAGGCATTAGATGCTATATAATTGATGCTAGATCCTCCATAATTGATGCTAAGTGTTAACCAAATCAAATCTTGAATAAATCAAAGTTGTTTTAGTAAAGCTTTTGGCTTTCCTTTCAAAATATGGAGAACACTGGTTCTACGTAAGGTAGAAATAGCTTTAAATGATTATTATGATCATGGCACTTTACTAGGTTGTGCACCATTTTTTGAGATCCACTATATTTAAGCTAAAAGAAAACTAGTCCTAAACTTTCTTTGACAGCATATTATCTACCATCTTGTCAAACTGCGATGATTGATATAGAAGAAAAGACAAGGGCAAAAATAGAAGCACCACCCCACCATCACACATATTCACACACACACACAAACACCATTCCCTGAATCCTCATCACCATCATCATTTTCATCATTACATGAAATATGACCGAGAGCAGAATCCCACAATGCTGCGCAAATGTCGACGAGCGTTAGCGTCAGCGAAACACAAGAGATATGCATGCATCATCTGGCCAGGAGAACATCACTTGTGGGGAGACTGCCAGGGGGCTCTGAGGAGAAGAAGGAAAGGGAGGTGGCAAGAAGAGAAAAGAGGAGAAAATAACAGAGGGAGAGAAGAGACTCAGCAGACGGGAATTGAGAGGGGAGTAAGAACAGAATCAGGTACGGTATTAAAAAAAAGGGAAGCGGGATGAAAGGACTGGGATGTTTTGGCATGGTGCAGGCAGAAAAAATAATACAAAGAGGCAATCAGAGAAAATGGAAGCATAATATCCCTGCATTGCATAATCTCCAAAGATTTAAGCATAATGCATAATCTCTGCAGGTTTTAACAATACTCCATGTGGCCTAATTCTCAGCCAATTACAAACTATGCAGCTTTGGATTTTTCTGCTTTTATAGGAATGGATTTAACTGGAGAGGGCCTCAAATATGGGAGTGAATTTAGAATTTCTGGTGGAGACATTTAAAAGGGGGGGTCTTTTCAAGGCTGTTGACAGCTGGGGTCCCCACACAGCCTTTTGGTATACTCTGTGCTTTTTGGTATACTCTAATGCCCTTCACTGACCAGATTAAAGCTCATACGACAAACACACAAAAGCTGGAAACATCTGTTCTGGAACATCCCAACCGTCCTTCCAACACTGAGCTAGGCTGGTCACTCTTCAGTTGCCATCCCCATGTGGACAGCATCTGCAGTAACGGACTAGTGCACATTAATCGCTGGAGCATGAGGCCATGCTAACCCACTAACCAGGGGATTTTTACACATCATCACCTTTCCTCTATAAAAAAGTAAAGCTTTGCTTTGTCTACTTATATTGGTCTGAGTGTTGATAGTGTCTAGTGTCTAGTGATCATGTAATGGTAAAATTAGAATATTGAAGTATTATTAGCATTCAGGTTATCAGGAAATGTGTCATTCTAAGACAGCTGATTCTGTAGGAGATCAGGTATCTATACACTATGTCAGACTAGTCAAGTATCATGCAGCAAAACAGGACTGTGTGTCCAGAAATACTGCTGTGCTTTGTAACAGTATTAATACACCTCAACTTTTTTATATATATTTTTGTGATAGACAAAACAATGTACAATTATAAAGTTCTGAAAAATATATAGACTTCCAAATTCGTTACAAAATAACCCAAAAAGTGCTTTGTGCATTTATTTTAAACCCTCTTTAATATAATTCCCCAAAAAATGTATTGATGTGTGTGTAATTTAGCCTTCGTATAAATTAAGCTGTTCCGTGAAGGCCTCAAAGGGTCTTAAAGAGTGAACAAACCGCATCGTGAAGACCAAAAGACATAGCAATCAGGTTAGGCATAAAGTTGTAGAGAAGGTTCAAATAGAGTTAAGTTAGAAAACAACTTCACAGACTTTAAACATCTAAAGGAACACGATTCAATTCATTGCATTATTATCAAAACAGTATGGCACAACGGTAAGGCTGTGCCATACTGTCATTTTAGGTGAACATGGTTGTCCAGCTAAAATGACAGAGTATAAACCAGAGAAACCAACCTAAGGAAGAGGAGCTGTATAGATCCACAGCTGTGGTGGGACAATATTTTGACAGTAAACTACACAAACCTGACCTCTCTGGACAAGTGACAAGATTGCTAAATTGCCACCAGAAGTCCCCTCTGCAGGTCTGCTAAAAGCAATGTAGCAGACAGACCAATCATTTGAAAAGAGATGCACTAACCAGACCAAAATTAGACTTTTTAGCTTAAAAGTAAACATTATGTGATTGTATTCAAGGGTAGAAGGAATGAACTAGTACCCCGGACTCACCATCCACACTATAAAACATGACAATGGCACCATCATGTTGCAGTAAAGCTTCTCTTCAGCAAAACTGGGAAAATGGTCAGAGTTGAAGGCAAAATAGATTAAGCTAAATACAGGGTAATACAGAAAAAAACAACAAAAAACCCCCAGAAAGCTTAGGATTGGTGTGGAGGTTCACCTTTCAGCAGGACCACAACCCTAAAACTACAGAAATAGTTAAAATGGAATGGTTTCAATCAAACCACGTAATTTGTTGGAATGTTCTACTGCAGATCTAATCTACTCAGCATCAATAATTCACAGTTGTTCATAGATGTCCTCCATCCATTCTGCAAATGGGAACAGACAAACATTGTACCCCCAAGATACACAGATCTAATAGAGACATACAGTAGCAGCTCTAATCAAAGTAAGAAGGCTTGAATTCACTTTTTAGGTTTTTATTTAAATTAAATAGTTTAAGGGGTATTAATATATTGGCAAGGCACTCTTTCTTTTCATCATGGTAGCCATTCGTGGAATAAATTAGGCAGCAAGTAAAAATGTCCTCCAAATTCTTGTGTTAAGAAACAGAAATGCTTGCCAAGTGCCAAATTGTGAAACCAAGACCACTGGGTCAGAACACCTCACAAACCACAGCATTTGTGTGGTGTTCCCCATCAGCAAATGCTCAGTAGGTGAACTCACAACTTTCAATAGGACTTATAGTAAACATCTAGATGCCAAATATCACAGCACACTTTCCGGGATCTAATGGAGTCCATACCTTGATAGGTCAAGGATGTTTTGGTAGTAATACTGTATCAGGCTGGTGGTCATGGAGCTCAATGGCAACCTGTTCAGGGTGCACCATGCTTCTGTCAAGATGACCAATGGAGATAGGGGCAAGCCCCCCTCATGATCCTGCAAGGATAAGTGTGTTTCGATAATGGATGGATGGATGGATGGATGGATGGATGGTCATGAAGCTCTGTATGTTCACTGTTAAAAAGGAAGTATGCAGGGAGAAATTGTGTGCTCACTAGGTTTTTGAATAAAAAACTTCACTTCAACTAAAAGTACAATTACACACTTTGTCATCCTTTTAAAGTGATTTATCATAAATTGTCCGTGAAATTAAGCTCCTTTGGTCACTGTAGCTCATGACAAGGGTTCACAATCACTTTTATGTACGAGGATTTTCTTGCTGACAAGGTGATTTAGCACTCTTTACTGTATGCTATGAATGACAAAGTAAAAATCCAGAATCCAGGAAGTGCCACTGTAATCTAACACCTGAGAAATAAATTACAATTGTAAATGCTATAAAACGGTCATCAATACAAATAAAACAAATATGTCAACAAGGTATAATGGCCATTGACATAAAAAATGAATATTTGTTGGACGAAGCTACACAGAGTGTAAAATTATGAGAATATAGAGTATAAGTGGTATGTTGAAAAATATGACGCCACAGAAGGCATAAAAAAACAAACTCAATAGACTTACGCAGAAAATAAAATGTACAGAAAATGACGAACATAGATGCTCTTGTTTGTAAGAAATGCAACAAATGTCTAACACAGGCCACTTACACACTCTGAAGTTGGCCATCATGCAGCAACAGCAGGCATTTCTTACTTTACATGAGTCAAAATGGGAAGAGTACTGCCTTTACATCTGTGAACAACAAACTGGCACACATCAGGATGTAGTAGGCAGTGACCGGACAGATAGCCCTACTTTGTCCTGTAGTAAACATTTATTTATTAAATAACCCATCCCAGGTAAAAGGCATTAGGAAACAGATGCTTAAGTGCATAGGTATGGAGGTGCAGGGATTTCATGAATAAATCAGACTTCCGGATATTCTCAGTCCTTTTTATCCACTCAGGTGTGTGCCGAGGAAGCCTGATGACACTTTCATGCTGCCCCGTAACCGTCACTCTGCACTTTTTATGAATCAAAGAATAGCAAAGAGTGGTCAAGGATTCCTGGGAGGACTTGTGTGATGGAGATGAATGAATGGACAAACGGAAGTCTTAGCAGTCACTTAGCTGTTATTGCAGCGATTTGGCCTAGATTGGGTGGATTGGTGGATAGAATGCATGAATAATGAACTATCTACAAAGTCCCTGTGGCTAGTTGAAGATGTTTCTCACTCTCATCACGGACCCCAGAAAAGTGAAAGAATTGGAAATACTGAAATTACTTTACTTTGTATGGGCAGATATTATCTCAAGCTTTTTCAAACTTTCTTTTCATATATCTGAAGACCAGAGGTGGGGACTCGAGTCACATGACTTGGACTCGAGTCAGACTCGAGTCGTTAAAATCACGACTTGAGACTTGACTTGAAAAAATGCTCAAAGACTTGGACTTGACTTTGACTTTCATGCCATTGACTTGGGACTTGACTCGACTTGAAGCTGTTTACTTGAAAAGACTTGATATTTTTTACTCAAAGTCTTAAAATTTAAAACACATTATTTATAAAGTGGCGTCATTAATTAATGTCACTCATTCCGTATCAATATGCGCAGACCGTCACTATGGTTTTCCTCTCTCCTTATGTATGTATGTGTACGTAGCTGCAGCACAACCAATCAAATTAACAGGATTTGGACGTTTAAAAAAACGCGGCAAAGCTACAGAGCTCAGGGAACGAAATACGAAATAACCGCTCGAATATGCTTCCGCGAGTAATTTCTTTTGGCTACGTAGGTTATGAACTTTCGACTAAAAAACGAACTGCAACTTGTAAAACATGCAAGAAGAGAATATCGGATGGAGATGCCACGACGTCCAACTTTGTCCGGCATTTGAAGCTTCACAAAGATCGGTAGGTGGCGCTTTTCTTTTGCTGTAAGATAGTTGACTTTAGCTAACTTCGTGTTAGCATGTGTACTCCGGGTTAAATTGGTGATTATTTACCATAAATCCGGTCCTTCAAATGCCTCCACAAATAATGTGCACCGTGTTAGCTCAGGAAGCCGGTGGATAGTGAGCGGGGCTCCGGAACAGAAAGCAGATTCTGGACCTGAACACAGGGAACAGAGTCTCTCTGTCCCATCATGATGATGAGCCGGGTCTAGTATCATCTAAGGATGGTTGGTGTATTTGAAGACATCTACGTTGGGAAATTATATTGACAATATATTGTTTTGACAGGTCAGAGAAAAGAGGAAAAAACTGCTGTTATGGTTCTTTGTATTGTGCTGTGGAAATGTCAGCATTTTCGTCTTTTTTTATTGAATATCAAGTTTAACAGAACTGGGCAATAAAGTGGTCCAATTTAAAAATGTTTTTTATACTTTGTGTTCAGCTACACACGTTCTATCATTTGAGATAAATACATATTTTAAAACTAACAAATGGTCTATTATTTGAATTTTATGTATATTTGCAAATTATAAAAAAAAAAAAAAAAAAAAAACGACTCGAAATGACTTGAAATTAAAGGTTCCTGACTTGAGACTTGACTCGACTTTTGCCTGTCTTTACTTGAGACTTGACTCGGACTTGAGGACAAAGACTTGAGACTTACTTGAGACTTGCAACACAGTGACTTGGTCACACCTCTGCTGAAGACTTCCTCAAACTAAAATTATGTTTTATGCAAAGGAATCATTTAAAAGTGACAGACAACTGGGTTTTGGTGAGATACACATCATCCGACTTTAATCATCTAACATCCCTTTTCTAACACACCTGAATCAAATTAATGATTTGTTGCTAAACTTCTGCAGAGCTGAACAGTGAGGTATTTCAGCTATTTGATTTAGGTGTGTTGTAAAGCAGGGGTGTCAAAGTCAAATGGACGGAGGGCCAAATAAAAAATTTAGCTACAAGCCGAGGGCCGGACTGATCGAATGTTCATTGAAATTTTTTTAAATGACGCATATAGTCTAGTGAACCTAATTGAACCTACTGAAAACCTAACAAATATATTCCAATATGATCAGATAAATAAAGCAACATTTTCTTATGGCTCTGTCAGTAATCTTTAATTTTCAACAGACACAACTGAAATATTTTTAAAATATAATTGGATTGAAATACAATAAAATAAAGTGCAAAAACTATTAATCAAAAACAGCCCTTTCATCAAGGAGAAGTAACATGCAGTGAAAACAAATATTAAACTTTAACTTTTAAACTTGAACTGAGTAAAAACTCTAAATATGTGATTGCACAGTAATGTTCACTTGTTTGAGGTTGAGGGTGATACTTGGTGGTGTCCCATCTTTTCCACAAGTTCATCAATGTTCGGGGTAAGGCTCTGAGCTGAGGAAATCCTCAGAATTGAGTGAAGGTGTTCAGCAGTAAGTCGACTTCTGTGTGATGTTTTGTTCAGGTTCATCAAAGAAAACAGTTGTTCACACAGGTATGTGCTGCCAAACATAGACAACGTTTGAGCAGCCTGGATGCGCAGCTACACGTGTCGCCGGCGACACATCTAAATTTGCAGTACCGTAATTCCGCCACACGTAGCGCTAAGTGGAAAAATTCCAACGGTTTCTGAAAGGGGAGACGTTGCACTTTCCAGCAAGTATCGGGTTAATACTGTAACTTCGCAGCTGCAGCTGCAGAGAGTGTAATTAATCCGGGGGGCACTCCTTTAATAGATGGTATATTTCGGCAATAACTTGGTGGATATTGAAAGTTCCGGTTGTTATGGATACATGGGTAAGTACATCATCTCACAGAACATTTAAAGAACTACTTACAGTTCAAATAAGGAAGGTATTTTTTTTTCAGACGGGGTGCCGGCTTACTGCGGTCTGCGGGCCGGTTCTAATAATAAATCAAGATCATTCCAGGGGCCGTAAAAAACCTTCTCGCGGGCCGGATGTGGCCCGCGGGCCTTGACTCTGACATATGTGTTGTAAAGGATTGCATTTAAAAGTTCCAGGATATCTGTCCAGGTCTGGACTGTGGCACCGCTGATCTAGTTGTTGAGATGAGGGGAAGTTGCAGGATTTAAGGATAGTCACCCTTCTTCAACATTCATCTTTTGAATTGCACCAATACAGACAACAGTATTATACTACAAACACCATTTACCTTGGCTTTACCTTGGCTCATGCAAATATTATTCTAGTCATTGTAGCCAAAAAGTTCAATCTTGTAATGTCTGACCATAGAACATTTTCTTACAAAGCATTGGCTTTTCCAAATTTCTGTCAAGCTAAAATGTCCCTTTTTTGGAGTACAGCTTTATTCTGTGAGTGGCACCCTGTCAGTTCATTGCAATGGCCAACAGACAGAGTAGAAACTTGCATTGGATTTGATTTTACAACAATACAATAAACCAGAAACACATTGGAAATTACTGAATGGACATTTCAGGCTTTTGGAATGGTATTACCACAACTCAAATCTCAACTCTATTGAACATTACTGTACTGTGATCGTTATTTCAGAAAATCAACCATTTTCGATGAAATTCGGCAGCAAAACTAGTCATATAAAAAATTCACCAAAACTGTGAGCCTAATCTCATTGAACATTTTGTTTAAACAGTAAACTTCCTGTTCATTTTTTCATAACTATATGTTATATTAATGATTCATATTTATAGTGAAGACAGTAGGCGACATCTAAACGCAGCTCACACGAATGACAGGATTAATAAGTTACAACTACATCTATGAGGAAGCGTGAATGCCTTATTTGAGATTTGCTAATGGAGATGCTTAAGCCAGTGCCAAGTCAACTAAAAAAAGATGTAAAGCCATATTTCAAATGTAGATGTTGGAACATGACTGCATTAAATTATAGCCAATATTTTACTATGTATGGCATCCAATATACTTACTTTGAAAAACAGACAGAGGTATGTAATGAATAATTCTGCAATCTGTCATATTGAAAATGAATTTTGTGGCCTACTCCTTGCCAAACACAATCTATCAATTTGCACAAAACACAGGGCTGTTTTCTCTATATAAAAGAAAGATAGTTCAAATAAACAAAACACAGATGCAGGTTATACACAATAATAAAGTATTTACAAAGGACATCTCTAATACAGATTTGCTCTGGCAAGCCACTTAAGTGATAAACTTCAATTTAACTTTGACAGTCAAATATTTTTTTCTTTGAGGTGTGAAATATGAGGATGGCAGCTGCAGTTTCCTGAGTGTTTTGCTGAAGATTCTCCATCTGGCATACAGTCTTCAGGACAGAGAAATCGTTCACTTTAACAGGTGTCCTCAGTCGTATGCCATGACGGGTGTATATGAACAGCCTGAACCAGTATGACCGTTAACATATAGTCTGCTACATTTAAAAACATTGACTGCTGCTTTAATTTACATCAACTGAGTTTTACTCTTCACTACGAAAAGGCTCTTCACTTCCCATGTGTTTTCCAAACTATGATCATATTTACAAATAAATATACATGTTTTTCAATTATCTATAGTGAATAGAGTGGAAGTCTAAGCTCACATTTTCAATGGCATTTTTTGGGATATAAACATTAGACCGACATAAATTTTAAACATTTTTCCACCTTTAAAGTGGCCTAAACCTGTTCAGTTGTAGAAAGGGAAATCTTTTGTGGAGATTTTCTTTAAACTAAATTTTAAAACATGGTTACTTAAGTGTGTAAATGCTCTCATATCCATGTATTCAGAATCAACTACCACATTCAAACACATTAAATCGTAGTCGGTATACATAATTCCAGTTGCATCTGATTAAGGTTCAGCTATTTTAGAAAACTTTTTCTGACATGTTTTCATCTTACAGCAAAAGCCATGGGGCTCTTATTGTCAAAATATATAAGTCAATGTTCCAAGACTTTAACTGTAGCTAGAAGCACAGTGAAAAGGATGATCAAGTGCTTATAAGTACTGGCTGCGTATCACATGTCACAACATGCCCTATATTTCTCATATGCCCAGGCTACATGGTAGGGTGACATGGAAGCTTTTTTATTTTACAAATTTACACATTCAAGCTCAGCTAAACTTGCTTGGGCCTTTTCTTCAGCTGAAAATTAACAACAAACTTGGTCAAAGTGGAAGGACTTCTGAAAGGTTTAAAATAAAAAATAAAATAAAATGCTGGCACAAACTCTTCAGCCTTCTAGGAAACTCAAGATGGAGAATTTCATCTTTCAGCACAACAACGATCCAAAACATGTATTAAAATTAATAAAAGGAAGGTAACAGTTTTGGAATGTCCCAGTTAGAGCAGAGGCCTGAATCTGGTTGAAAATCTGTGGTATGATTTGAAGAGGCCTGTCCACGAAAGACCACAATCTGAAAGATCTGGAGTGGTTTTGTAAATGAGAGTCAACAAATCTTATCATGTCAAGACTGGCCATGATGATAAAGCCCTACAGAAATGGACTGGGAGCTCTAATAAAATCAAAAAGACAGTTTAAAAATGTAGGTTTGTGAACACACATATTTAATTTTTTCACTACTAAGTCTGTTTTTTTTTTTTTAATTGTTCAGTTTAAATTCACATTAAAGGTTAAAAAAGTTCTTAAATGATTTTGCTTTTTTTCACAATAAATGTGCCATTTTAACAGATGTGTGTATTGATAAGAATATATAGATATGAAAAGTTATAGTCCTATCTAAATTATTCATGAACATGACAAAGACACATGGAAGACAATTTGTGGAGCTTATGTAGACGTATTTGCACAGTTATTTATTTATTTAGCTATTTATTAACTAAAAATTGTGTTATTTTATTTTAGAAAGCTAAAAAATGTATTTGGATATTATTGTTGGCAGAGCATGTCCAACATCAGCCGCTTTCCCTTCAAGTAATTGGTTATTGAAATCCAATACTGGCCACACTAGCCAGCCACTGATCTGGGGAATCCTTTCATCGAATCATTTTTCCTCTGGGGAAAATTGGGAGTCTTTGGGGAATTTCTAGCTACCCCATTTGTGATGGATAATGGATAGAGGTAATCCACATAAAGACTTCCTGTTCTTTGGGCTTGTCAATATTTTGAACGCAAACATTTTCTTAAAAGCTAATGAACAGCACATTGCTGCCAGTTTCAGCACCATAAAATATTTTTTCAACCATGTGTTCTTTGCTCTAAATTTTAGTGTTTATGCATTTACAGCTGTGCTTTTAATGGAAATGGAATAAAATACTATTCCATTTCCTAATGTGGAATTCAATACCTAATGTGGAGGAGATAGATCAGTTGAATTTAAAAATTGTAGTATACAACCCTGAAATGTAAAAAAAGTGTAAAAACACAACAATTAACTCTTAAGCTAATCTAATCAAGCCATTATAAGATAAATGCTTAACCACATTTTTTTTTGACACAATTGAAAACCTTAGTAAATTAGGTATTTTTTTACAGTACAAAAAAATACCCTACAGTCTAAATTAAAATAGCTTAAGTTATGTGTAACATACATTTTGATGTTATTTGAACTATATATTATGTAACCATAAGCCAGTTTACAGCACTGATATTTTCAAAATTTTAAAAGTTGGAATTCAACTTTAGATCCATAAAAATGTAATTATAGTTTAATGTAATTTCCATGAGATGCAAGACAAAGTTCTAGAATGACTGGAATTGTTTTAGTACATTAAACATAAAGTTACCCTGTGCTGCCAAAACTATTTTGCTTCAAAAAAATTAATTAATTAATAATAATGTAATCTGACAGTTTTGTGTAAATATTGATATTGTGATACAGTGTATTTTCTGTTCAAGCTTTTTATACAGTAAGAAGTTTGTACTAACAGCCTCATTCTATGGGGATATGCTATCCCAAGCTATATCTATAATCATGTTGCTATAGACTTAGTGTGTTGGAGGACAATGTGATTACTTTTCCTCACTCTGATATTTTCTTCTTGTGTAGTTGAAGATCTGTTACATAAATTGCAAAAAAGTACTTAAATGACCCATTTTCTGACTTTTTTTGGTTTTCTTTTGTTGCACTGCTTGGTGACTAATATAAATCTACTTTGGATAACCAAGGTATGGATGCTAAAGCAGCCATATATCCCTCCCATTAAAGTAACCTCAGTTGCAAGCTGTTTCAAGTAAGCACTATGAGATCACGTAATACATTTTTTTTTACCAATTTGTGTGCTTGTGCCCTGATCCGGTGAAACTGTGGTATTTTTACTCTTTTTTATCATACCATTAGAATCTCATATTGATCCATGTCTACATTGTAATAAAACACCTGTCACATAAAAATGTAATGGGAGTGTTTGTAGATATGTGTGTAAAACCACCCTGAGATCCTGCAATCATGCAGCTGCCTTTTAAAAATAATCAAAACCAATTTTAACAGCTAAAACAACCTTCAACAGAGTAAATCATGTTAGTGTGCTCCTTCACGCCAGGCATATGCTTCTTCCAACCAACTGTAAGAAAGTGCACCAGAGCTCTTAAAGGTGTTTGCATGGTCCAATTAACACCAGATGCTAGCCCTTAGCTAACTTACCGAAGCTAAAAATGCACAGACCTCCAAGGAGAGAGCACGGTCCAGTTAGCACCAGATGCTAGCCCCTTATCTCACTGTCTTCAGCAGAAAAAAGGGGAACAAAATGCACTAGTTAGTCATGCTTCTACACACTGGCCACCTTTGAGTGGACTCTGACAAAATGAAGAAAACAGCAGGTTTCTTTAACTTCCCAGTCTAAGCCATGCATCAAACATTTAGTGCTATATGAATTTGCAAATTATAAAAAAACAAGAGCTAAAATCAGGAAATAGATCTATTAGGAAAAGACTAAGGGCCTTTGATGAATCTAAACTGAGATTGGTCAAAAAATATGTTACAATATCATCACCATGCATCGTGTTGCAGGTTACAAGCTCTTCTTCTTTAAACACTACTTGCTCAACTTTGTGTAAATCTTAAAAAGTGCTAAAAGCCACTTGACTAGTAAGAAGTTCAGTTTTATGTAGATGAAAGCTGTAGGCTGTTCAAGCTTTTCCTTAGCTGTCTAATCGTATGAGTTCGGGAGTTGGCCTTCCTAACTGCACTCTCAACAGCAGAAACTGAGAACAAGGCTGGCAGAGCTGAGCACCCAAAGCTATATGATTTAATAATAAACAGCAAACTCATGGGTACATTAGTGCACACTTCAAGCTAATTCTTCTGGGCTTCTATTTGAAGTTCTTGCTTTTCATCATCCTTTTTTATTCAGAGTTTTTACATAGCTGCTAAAAGTAGTTAAATAAATTAAAATGAATTAGTGCACAGTATTTTTTTTTATCTCATCTGAAATGACACTCGGTCTCTTTCCAACTAGATGCAGATATGAGTGCTAGTGCTTACTGAATTCATTTATATATCATGTTTTGTTGATTCAATAATAAATGATGATATGTAGCTCTTCACCTTCATAGATATGTGCATCATAACTAATGAATAATAAACCAAAATCTACACTGTACCTCAAAGAGAAAGATCAGATAAGGTCAGGATAAATAGTACAGGTTTAATGAAGCTTGTCAGAGGATGTTAAATGGAAGAGGGTTTCAAACCTTTTCAATTACAACAATCACCTCTGAATATGTCAGTCTTGACTTGACTGGTCAACACAGTTAAAAACAAAAGCACTGTAAATGCTCCCTTATATGTACAGTTGTCCTAAATCTTAAAATATGTTTTATAGAATTTCTGTTCAGTGCAGAGTTTTTCAGTCTCTCAGGTTTTAATCAAGGAAAAATCAAATTCATTCAAAATCAAAGGAAAATTGTACTCATAATGTAGCTTTGGGAATCTCCAAAGCAGATGCCTTTTTTTTTTTTTTGCATTTTTACCAGCTAATGGTGAGCTAGTTGCAGCATTCTCAGGGCTTAAAAATCATTTGTATCTTGTCTGCCTCATTTCTTTTATTTTGTTTTGTTTACCAAGTACCTAAAATGCTGCAATACAAACTATTTAAAAGTATCAGAGGATTCTTCAATGCTTTTGTAATGCAGTGTGACCAACTACACCGGCAAAAAATCTGTATTTGTAAATTTGACAATTCTGTTGACACAACAGACCATCTCAAATACATTTCCTATTTGAAATGTCACACATAGATACACGGTTTCAAGCTCAACGATTCAAATCCAGCACACATAGTAATAAAAAAAAAACATATTAACGATCACAATATTAGACCCGATTTAAAAACAAAAGCCCTACCAAAGAAATTGCACTTATATGCCTGGATAGTTAAAGAAAAGCAGATGACTAATAATCAGTTAGTTGTGGTTTATGTCAATACTAAAGTATAAATATGGATTAACAATCTAATCCTTGAGATGTGCTTTGGGAAATTAGATAATTTCATGCCTGAAGAAGGCAGAAAAACTTTCACCTCTTGAATCAAACCAACTGGCTATAATGTATGCTGTATACTCTATAGCGCCAGTGACCCAGAGAAATGCCCATCCATGCAGAAGACTCAGTTACAAGCTAATAGACATAACACAAGCAGAGGTTAAATTGTAGGTGAACTGGTGAGATTAAAAAAATAGCAATGTTTAGAGAATAAATCTTTTAAGTATTCATACACACAAAGTGTGACTGCTTTTGATAGATTAACTGGCACAAATATAAATAATGAGGATAAAGAGGGTCACAATGTAAAAGGAAAGATTTGCTTGTCTTAACATCCAACAGTTAAAGTCCCTCATTCCAGCACAACTGCTCGTCCAACCCTCTGCTTTCTCTTTCACCTCCATTACATGATGTTCTTTCAAACATTTCCTGAAAATATTCAGGCCTGCTCAGTTTAAAAAGAAAGGCAGTCTGAGATCTCTTAGTGCTCTTTTTTTACTTCCCCATCAATCTTAGGTGTGATTCACATTGGAAAATCAAGATACAACTGCACTGGCATTGATGTCTCCTTAAAATAACGTAGTTCAACTCTGTGGAACTACAGAACGTTCCTTTTTAAAAGCTGAGATAATGTCACCTGGCAACAACAACAACAAAAAAAGTTCTCATTTTACTCGCTGCATAGATCACTACATTATTATTATTACTGTGTAACACCAACAACCCAACAGCATAACCTTCAAAACAAAATATATTTTGAACTCTGATGAAATATAAAATAAGCATCCATTACACACCACAACACAATAGAGACATTGATTATTAGCTATGTGGCTGAGTGACTACAGACCTAATGCTTTTGGCACAGTCAAGCAGAATGGGTCCCATCTTCTTGAGCACTGTGTTAATAAACACCCTTACATTAGCCTCTCCTCTGCCTACAGCTCCCTTCAACACATCACTGTTTATTTCTTACTGTCTCTTCTTAATACTTAAAGGGAGCTGTTCTAATTCCATCAACAGCCACTCGCCGTGATGATTAGTGCCAGTCCACTGGTGGCCTCGAGGTTCCACAGTTCTTTCTAAATGTTGCTCAGAATGCAGAGCTCCGCTGCAGTTTCTGACTTGCTTGGTTGCGAGGATGTAAAAAGTTGCAACAGTGGATGGCCTACGCACTCACAAACAAGTGACGTCTGGTTGTCAAAATCTGGAGTCGGACAATCAAGTGACACGCCACAACACAAAACACCAAACAAGAGTGTGGTTTATCACGGTAAACTATGAGACCTTCAAATTGTGAACAGCCACGGCCTCATTTCTCTGTGAAATGGTCGATGCTATCATTTGCGTTGAATATGCAGCCAACGTGGATGCTCAGGAAATCGAATTTCAGGAGAGGTGAAAATACTTCAGATTCTGAGCTTTTTTGATGGTCCACTACCCAATATTGTAAATATTTGCCTGTTGGTGTCAAGATCAAATTTTCTTCCCCGTGGTCGGCTCATTTTGTTGTACTTATTTCCATAATAAAAGAAAGAGGTCACAGAAGGGTCTTTGCATTCATTTTCATCTGGTGCAAGCTATGTAATACACTTCCCCTGCAAATCCATCATTCTACAACTGCAGCACACTAAAAGATTTAATAGAGATTAAATAACCATGGAGAGAGAATAAAAAAATATGTTGATGTTGCCCCTTGGTGATTAAGCATGACTAGCAATCTAAAAAAAAAAGGCAGAAGCATCAAGATTGCATCAAATATGTAGGAGACAACGAAACAAATCGTGCTGAATGTAAATATCCATCCATCCATCCATTTTCTGTTCACCCTTGTCCCCAACGGGGTCGGGAGGGTTGCTGGTGCCCATCTCCAGCTACGCTCCGGGCGAGAGGCGGGGTACACCCTGGACAGGTCGCCAGTCCGTCGCAGTGAATGTAAATATATTCTGTATAATTTTTTTTCAGATTTGTCAGGTCACATCCACTTTTATTTAGATGTAATGGAATAAACAAGATAGATTAGGCCTAAAGTTTAAAGCAGGGTTGCGTAATACAACGATATTGTAAAATCTGAATGTCTCACAGAGTCAACTAAGCTAAAGAAGCCATGGTAAAGCTGTGGCAGCTGCAGAGATCCACAGCTCAGGTGGGAGAGTCTGTTGACATGACAACTATATACCAACTGATATGAAATGTGGGAAAGTGTGGCAAGAAGAAAGCCATTGTTAAAAGAAAGCCACAAGATGCCATGTAGGGGAAACAGATAGGACCAACACTTTTTGGAGCACATCATCAAATGGTGGTAGCAGCTTAATGCTATGACTGGGACAGGAAATCTGGTGAGAATTGAAAGAAAGTTGGGTAAGACTAAGCACAGGTCAATCCTTTAAGAAAACATGTAAGAGGCATGTTTTCTTACATACCTCTTACATGTAAGAGACATGAGCCTGATTCTATAAAGTGACACCTAAACATGCAGCTGGAACTATTCTGAAATGGTTTATTAAAGCAAATTCCTTGTCGTACTGAGCTATGATGCACAACAGAATGAACTCAGTAGACATAGATTAGCTCCACAAGACTTGCAGCTGTAATTTGGTTCCATTTGTAGCCCAAGGTTTCTGTACAACCTATTGACCCAAAGAGGCAGAATACAATTACTTCAAATTCACAATTTTACTTGTGACAAAATGTGCAAATGACATATCATGTTGTTTCACTTTCACTATTTTGTGTTGGTCTATCATGTAAAATCCAATTAAAATACATTGATTTTTGTGGCTGAAAAGTGACAAAAATATTTAAATGTTCAAATACTTTTTCAAGACACTACAGCTTTCCAATCTGTTTTCACACCATAAAACCAAGACATACAATATAATCAAATGTATTTATGATTTATTTTTTTTTCTAATGAGGTGGAGTCTTTGTAATTGGCTCTACTAGCAATCGAGTATGAATGAAAATCTCTGTAAGGAGCAGTTAATTAATGGGAAAACAAATGTTCTGAGGTATGTTATTTGTTTTGCCAAGCTGGCAGCTGTAGATTTATCTGGCATGTTCTGCATAATTTACATATTTTAAGCTCCACTGCCATCTTAAACAGCTGAAGTGTTTTGCATCAGATGGAGTGAATAATGCCTTGTCAAATTTTTCAGTCAGACTGAGGCTCACCAAATGCATGACAAGCCACCAAAATTGAGCTTGTACAGCAGAAACGTGCCCAGGGGAGCAGCACCCCTCTGGTTTTGCTACATTTTCTGAACCACTGGTTGAGACGCATTGCCACAGCCCATTAGAAAATTTGCAGATGTGTGCGAACTCTTAAAGAAACAGATCTCTCATCCCCACAGCATTTCCTTCTGCCCGCATGCTCCCATCCCTCTTTGGCCGCAGGAAGAGGGGCAAGAACCTGCCGCCCCTGGAGATGTCAGAAGATTCTGTATCTCTGCAAATATGATATTCTGCACCACACAAAGAAAACAAAAGGCTGACATGGTTCTGCAGTACTTGAATAAAAAGAAGCTGCAAGGAAAAAAACTACCTTTTTGTATTGTGTATATATATATATATATATATATATATATATATATATATATATATATATATATATAAAACAAAACAATTGCACATCTAAAATTGTACTCTTTACAGCAATAACCATTATTATTATTATTATTATTATTACTATTATTATATCTTAGAAATGATAGATGGCATAACAGTTTTATCACTCATGAATCACGTTGGTAATGTCGGGTTCATTTTGCAAATCACACAATTAAGACATTGGTCCACACACTTTAGTACAAAGTGCAGTCCACAGGCCATTTATAGACCTCAGAATGACTTAGTGTGGACCACAACCACATTAATTTGAATAAATTTGTACTACCAGCAAAGGGCATTGATACATATTGGACAATATAAAAAGAACAAAAAATAAACGAGAATAAACTGGTAGATTTTTCACGAACCAACGCCATTAAGAAAAAAGAAATAAAAATATGTTTTAAATGGAAAATAAATACATTTTTGTTTTCACTTCAATTTAATCCAATAAGGTTTACTCTAAAGAAGTCTTGAGGAAACTTGTTGGAATACAAGTATTTTGAACGAGTGACCTGAATCATATTCTTAATGTTGAGTGTAGACAAAAAATTAAATAAATAAAAATCTATGTAAAGAAAATGCAAAACTACAGATTGAAAACATCTTGGACATTGTATATATTTTTTTAACAATACAATTGATTCTTCCAAAACCCATTTATGCTTTAGATGTAAAATGATTTACAAAAATCACTTTTCAACAAAAGTTTGATTCCTTTTTAATTTCTTTAAATATTATGGGTTTAGTTTATGTTTAATATGTAATAACAGTAAGACCCTTAAAGTTATGTTTGCATTTTCCTTCATAGAAAAGATAACATATTTATGTATTTTCAACCTGATAATTTTGGCCTGTATGGAAAAAATAAGGTTAAGGGTGTGCAGGGAATAAATATGCATTTAGCAATGCTTACTATACAAGTTCTAGTAGCTCACAGGGAAATGGTGAAAACAGCTTCCAGTTTTAACTCTTGAATCACTTAGATTTTGTTTTAATTTTGTTTTAAGTGTGATTGTGCTAAGCTGCAGAGCTGTGTAACACCAACTGCTCTCTTTCTCACACACACATACTGTGATATCAAATCTAATGCCAATCTGAAAAATAAATGACAAAGTAGAGAATAAAGGCTCTTGTTGTTATTTATAGAACTTAAAGAGAAACTAAAATCAGTTTCTGCAGGTCAAAGCTTCAGTGACTAGAAATCTGCTGTAAAATCTGCAACTGCTGCATCACTAGTACAGATAAGATCACATCCAGCTACTGTGGTGACTCCAAGCAGCTAAAGAATGCAGAGCGTCTAAGCTTTGACTTTCCATGAGCAATCATTGATACCTCAGAATCTCCTCACTCTCCAGAATGGTTCTATGCACATATATCTGGCCAGATGAAAGCCAATGAATGGCTTCAGGGGTTCTGCATGTGGTAGTACATCATCCTAGACTCACATCATTCCAGCTTTTCAACATACCAGATAGAGATGCCTGCAGGCAAACAATAAAGCTCCATTTTACATCTACTTTTAGTTGATGTAGGTTTCAAACACCTTATATCTCCTTTTAGATGTATTGCTGTTAAAGATGTCAACCCTCCCGTCAAGCAATTAATCTGAAAAAAAAAGGAATTACATATGCTAATTTGAGTGACAAAATACAAATGAGCTTTTCTGTCTTCACAGAGATCCAGCAAATCCCCACAAAATCACTCTGACACAGTCATTGTGTTAGCAAATTCAGCCTCTATTCAGTCAGGGGAATCAGTGAAGCTGCCATAACATTTTTCCTTTTGAAACTGTAACGACAGTTTTGGGTCTGTGGCTTCTTTACGAGAGTGGGAAAATTATTCACAACCCTCAAATGCGATAGGACGGCTCAAGATGCACAGTAAATGTGATATGGAGTGCAGTTTAAATTGATTAAAGTGAGAGAGAGAGAGAGAGGAGGGTGCGGGGGTGTGTGGCTCTCTCCTGGTAACTTCACGAGAACATAATCTGTGGAAGAATCAAACCCCACAATGTACTGTAGACAAATTTATTGGCAATCCTGGTAAGGTTTAGCTAAACGCCTTACAATAATGAATATTTTACTGTAATAGGATGATCTCACACTGAATTTCTTTTAGGGAAAAAAATATGTTAAATTGAAAACAAATCTGTCTGCATTCAGGGAAAGGGAAACCCACTACAAGTGAAAATATTATTTATCGAGGCTGAAGATAAAATAGCTTCCTAGCCAAACCAGAACCAGCTTTACTTTTCCCATTTGAATTTACAGAATTTGATTTGATATAAAGACAAAGACAGAAATAAGACCAAGTCTTACTCCAAGTGAAGAGGTGTACACAGAGAATTTGGAGGATGTGTCTTAATTGCAGTTGGGTTATTGCTTTTATCTCTTATTTTGTTTCTTATTCTTTCCTGTTCATTATTTTACAAACACCACAGTAAGATCATGAATATGTCAGTGTCAATTATGTCAATATTCACAAAGAAAACTAAATTATATTTTAAACTAGTGAAATCATCAGACTACTTCTTAGTCATATTTGTTCTGTGATAAAGATGTGAATAGAAAGACGAGACATTTCTGTAAATTTAAAACCAAACCAATACGCTTTTGGCCTGCAATTCCCAAGCTGTGAGAACAGAGAGAAGGAAACAGACATTCTTTGTTTTTATTGTGTATATGCATGTATATCAGTGTGCGTGTTCGAGCATGTGTGAATGTGTGCATCTTGTTCATGGCAAGAAATCAGCTCAGTTTAGCACATAATGGAAATGTGAATCGCCCCGAGCGCCATTCTCCCACACAGGGAGCGATCTGGCTGGGAGCTGGCTGCATCCTTCCAACTCTAAACAGTGAAAGGGAGTTAGCTGGGTTAAAATCCTGCCCCCATCTTTGTTCCTCCCCGGAGCGGTTCACAGCTTTGCCCATACATTACTCAAACAGGTCATCCAAACAGGTCTCGCTAGCAGCCTGAAAAACAGATTTACACACATTCTCGCGCATTGAGCATACACACACGCGCTGGTAGATTCAGCCGAGAAGGTGAAGTTGCGTGGATTATGATAGATGACACCTTCTATGGATCCTGTAGCACAACTGCCCCAAAGTGTTATGCTTAATTTAACAGGAACTCTACCTTTTCCCAATCCAACATTTATACAATTTCACATTTTCATACACCCCATAAAAGGTTACCTCATTCTACCATTCCTCTACAATACAACTCTGACACCTAAAAGAACCTTTTCGACCAGAGGAAGACGACGAAATATCAAACTTACATGCCACCTCCAGAGAAGCATTCCGACTCACGGCCTCTCCCAAATAGTTTCGGGCGATACACACGTAGTTGCCGTCATCTGGTTTGCTGCGTCGTCCGTGAACGATGCGCAGGAAGAAGAGTGACCCACTGGGCAGCAGCATTCGATGGGAACGGGGATTCTCGCGGTCCGTCTCAACACGCTCCCCGTCTTTGTACCATTCCACCGTGGGAGTGGGACGACCTTCTGCTTTGCAGTTGAGGGTGGCTGGCTCACCTTTCGATACGATAAGGTCAGAAGGGTGTTCAACGATTCGAGGAGGGGAATCTTCCTGGCGAAGACGGGACCCTAGAAAGGAGACGAGAGAGTAAAATGTCCTGTTAAAGCAGTAGCAAAGGTCCAATCCAATCTTGTAGCAACAACTAAAGTAAGAGCGCAATAAGGCAAGCTCTTTTATTAAAAACCCCTCAAATGTACTTACATTACATACCACAAACACCTTTTTTTACTGGGTGTCGGAATGTGAGCCAACACAAATCCTGCATAAATGTTAAATGGAAAGAAAATGAGTGGTGCAAGAAGATCTTAGGTTTTCCATCCTTATTGGTCCAAGATGCATCCTGCTCAAAGCTGGAGATATTCACCAGATGTGAATCCACATATAATTGATAATTGTGATATAAAACTGTTATATTTATAAAATCTAGTTTCATATACAGCAAATTCAGTTTGTAATAAGAATAAAAATAAAATAGGATTTCTTTGTTGTTTTGTTTTTTTTTGCAGTCCTTAAGAAGTAACTTGATGAATGTCAAGCTCTTCTCAGTTGAGAATGGCTGTGTCACCACGTGGAAGCTTCCATATTTACTTTCATAGATAAGAGCTGAAATGTCATTACAACTCATTAGCTTTTCCATTAACACGTTTCGTCAGAAACTGACATCATCAAGCATGTTGTCTCAGCAGGTTCATTGCAGCAAATGCTAGACTACATTTGTCACTTCCTAATGTAACACCAGGGGATAAACAAAGTTTACACTTTTCTTTGATCTCTGACCTTTACATTGATGGCTTGTCGTGCATTCCAATTCTTGTTTTTGACTGTTTATGGTTAAAAATCCCCATAAAAATGTCTGATCACAGCTAAAAACAAGAATTCACAACAATACCCTTCAATAAGTCTAGAACATTTTTATTTTCCTCACCAGCAAGAAATTATGGAGGTGTGTATACTGTTTCTCCCCTTCACAGTATATGAAGACATTATAAAATTTGCTCTGTGTGTAGGTGTGTGTGCAAGCAAACAAAAAGGTGATCTTTAAGCTGCTAACAACTGACTTTTATAAGGCCATGTAATAAATAAGATATATTTACATGTTGACAAAAGGTATTCCATTAGTCAGGAACTCAGGGTGAACTAAGGTGATATTTTTTTTTTGTTTGTTTGTTTTTTAAATGCTTTTAAAATACTGTCTACAATACATCTTCCTCATTTGTGCAGATCCATAAATCATGCAGAAACAAACAGAGTTTCCTGCAATACTGACTTTGTCTAATATGTTGTCTCCACTGACACTTTTCAGACTGAAGCTGTCAGACTGTGGAATTTAAATGAGTTTATTAAAGTTGTTGGTGGCACACTGGCTCAGTGGTTGGTAACTGTCAGCCAACAGCAGGCAGAGCTTGTGGGGTCCTGTCAGTCGTTTAGTCCTGTGATGGACTGGCACTGTGTTAGGGGAATTTGACTGTTTTCTGCACGATTCATGCTCCATGCAACCCCCTGACCCTGAATGTAAATGAGCCAGGACAAAGCAGATAGATGGAGTTTTTTTTTTCTCTAAATTATATCTGGATGAATAACATCTCTGTCCTGCATGAACGAATATGATAAAAAAGGATTTTTTTTTTTTTTTTACTCCTCTAAAACTTTTCCAAATTAAAAAAGCTGCCATGTAAAATGTTTTTGTGATAAAAGCGTGGCAGGAGACTTCTATAGATGAACGTCAGTATACTTTTTCTTGCAATTTTGTGTTTATGGGGAGCTGTCCGTGGTACTGAAGCAGAAAATCAAGGGCTCAGGGCAGAAAATGTGCCTCTTTAGGGTTTATAAGCAGGGAAACACTGATAAAAGCCAATTTAAAGTGACAGAACATTTCAAATAGATTTAAGTTGGACTTCTAATGCAATATTTTGTTGTTGTTTTTGCTGTTTTTGTTTGATGAGTATAACTTTAAAAAAGTCTATTTGCAAAGGCAATCTCAGAACAAATTTAAAACCAGTCAGATCTGAAAACGATAAAGTCAATATAACATCCCCTTTGTGTTTTAAAAATACAATTGTTTTCTCAGTGATCTTGTCATCACTCTCTCCAACACATCAAGGGTTATTTGCCTGAACATTGTGTCATACATAAATTACTTCTGCTTCCTTCTGACAATTTTAACCAAAGATGAGGAAGACATTTGTGCTGAACAAAAGGAATTCCGCACCTCTTCAGATGCAAATCTTTGAAAAAAAGCCTTGCAATCTACTCAGTGTTTGTTCTGATTTATTAACATTCGACTTGGAATAAGGCGGATGGATATACTAGATGAGGACCATGCTTTGAAAAACAAGAGGCCCAATCATGAGGTACAAAGCTCAACAGCAGTCAAACAACAACTGAAGTCTCAAAAAGGACCAAACAGGTCAATCAATGTACCATGAAGCGACCAAGTATAACATTGTGACCAGATTCTATGTAGCACCATACGAAATGTTCTAACAGTACTTCAGCAATACACACTACGCTAGTTCATCTGCTGGATTGGAACTGCACAAGCCAGCCTTTGCTTCCCACTTTCATCAATAAAACTTGATGGTGGGTTACCACTCTTCGTTCCCTGAAACACTGTAGATATGGAACAGGGCATACCGGACCCAATTTCAATTTACCTCACCTGTCAGTGGTTATAATGTTATGCCCAATCTATCAAGTGTCCAGGCAGTACCTCATTTTACATCTACATCTTGTGCTGTGAACTGGATCACAATTACTCAAATTCCATGGTTGAATTCACGCTGAAGAAACATTTTTATGAAGCGACAACATAACGAGCACTTTCAGTTTCCAAAGAGTAAACTATGCATCAATTCCATCGTTTTCATACCAGCTCCGAGTTCCTTTGAGTTCAATCTGACAATTAGACCATTATTTAGGCGACCAGGATAGTATAACAAAGGTTGTACATAATTATAATTCTAACAGGATTGTAGACAAAATAATAATGAAAATAATCTATCAAATAAAACACTTTTCTCCGTAACATGTATAAAAAAACACGTTTAATAAACTATTTCTAGATGTCATATATGATTTAATTCCTGTGACAAATGAGTTCCCTGGAAGAGACCTCATGAATAAATGAGAGACTTTTGTCTAACGAAGCCATTAAAGAGTTGGCCTACAGCAATATCCGACGGCAGAACTGAAATCAGCTAACTATAACGCGCTGTGCGCTGGCATCATGGCCAATAATTCAGAAAAAAAAATAAAATAAAATTCTCTCTTAAGGCACTCAGTTTGTTCTTTCTGAGCTTCAAACTGTGTCTCAGGTCGCATCCTGAACTCATATCAGTTCACAATGTTAGGGGAAAAGATGTGATTAAACTTACCGTCGCTTGGGGTGTACAGAAGTCCACAGAGGAATAGATACTGTAGAGGACCCATTCTGGCATATTGGCCTCGTAAGCTATCAATGCAAGAATTCCTTCCAAAGCAATTCAATCAGTCAGTCCCGTTTTCGTCTGTGCCAATAACTGTTTCGGCGCGGTGAACTGAAACAACCTCAAAAAAAGAGAAGAAAAAAGAAAAAAGAAACAATTCTCAGCCACACTAAAGGGGGGAGATAAGTCTCATTCATATGTCCGTTCCTCCTCTCCCTCTCCAGTAAGAGCGCACCAGTGAGCTGAGCTCTCCCGACTCTCCGACACGCTGGCAGTTTCTGCAGTCACCAATTCAAACATCACCACCGACGCCCAAACCGAAACCTCTCCACTTCCCTACGGCTCCGCCGCCTCAACAGCATCCCCTCCCTGACGCCTCTGCTTCACCCGCGGCTCCACGCGAGGCGACCGGTCGCGTCCATCCCCCGCGTGGGACAAGTTGAGGGATGAAAGGTTGGAGATGGGAAACAGTCAGAGGTGAGTAGCTGTGCGCGCGCGGTGCGGGCGCAGCTTAGCCCCTCCTATCAACTCCGTCGCCCAGAGGGGAAAAAAATAATAATAATATGCCCCACGATGATAATACGCACTATAAATTTCAACAATAAATCTCAGCGGCTGTAAAGATAATGCATAACAGCATGCTTATGATGGGGTATTGTTTTTAATTTATGTTTCTATCAATGAGTGCATCTTCCTCCCTTCATCTTAAATGCAAAAATATTGTACATACACTCCCCGGCTATAGGAGTTTACGCTTTCACTAAAACCAGCAGATCCAATAAATTATTGCAAAAAAAAAAAAGTATGTTGTGTCAGTGTGACACCATGCCTTGATACAAATATTCTCAAATTTACTCTTATAAAGCTGATGCATTATTCAGTTCCAGGAGCACTTGTATCTATGTTTTTGTTGCACCTTACACAAGTATTTATGTACGTTGGATTTTTCCACACTTTGTCACACCTGAAAGTGAACATTCAAACAAATAATAACCTAAGTGATACATGGGTTGTTTCCACACCTTGCAGTCTAGTAGAATAGGTTTTGTTGGGGACCAAAATTGAAACATTTGTTACATTTTCAGCTGGGGCAGTTTTCTTTCACATTCACCCCCATCCCCTGTGGAGGTGCTGCACCAAGACACACTGACGGAAACAACACAAAAATCTCTGCAGAAGACATTTTGGCGCAACTTCCTTCTTCACAGAATGTAACCAAAAATGGATTGGCATCAGTTTTTACTGAGTGAGGGATTTCTCTTTTGTCTCCTATCAAATGACCATGAGCCAATTCTTCCACGAGCGGGAAAAACTCACGTTTGTTGTATTTTACCAGAATGCCCTGCGTTATAATCCGCTGCTTTTGGAGCAGTCACCAGTGCACGTGTCATTCACATGTAGCTATAGTTGATGCGCCCAGAGTTCACTTCAAGCAAACCGAGACCTAGGTTTTTAGGATTTTGGTCCTCATCAGAGTTAGACTGTGCATTCACATCTCCATAAACAAACTTTCGAGACAAACGAGCCAGAGTTTGAATAAGGGGAATAAACAAGGCTGCAGTGAGGTTTGATGGTGGGTGTTATGCTGTGGAGATGCTCTTTTTCTCAACAAAGTGCCAAGCGGCTGGGAATAAATGCACACCACACTATAACTTCATTTGTAAAAAAATAAATAAACTTTATCTTGCCCCTAGCAATTAGAAAATCACAATAAAATACTTTGAAGCTTGTGGTTGTAATGTGGCAATATGTGTAAAGAGCCACTCTTGGATACGTTTTACAAGATACTGTATTTAGCTTAATGTGCGTATGCTTTCTTGGTACAATAATTTAAACAAACGTCACTCATCTTCATAGCTGACATTCATTTTTCATGTTTACGATTGAAAAAGTCATTACTAAAGGCCACAGCTGTAAAGAAATGGCACTTCATTCCCCACCCACTGCCTTGGGTGCTTCTCCTGACTCATTGTCAATTCGCTCAATATTGTCAGTGGCATTATAAATGCAGTTTCCCCACAGTGAGATGAGAAGGAGATAGGCTGCATCAGGCGCCATCAATCCAAATGGTTCAATCAAACCATTTTTTCTTTTTGATACTGCATTGACAGCAGCGGATCGAATAATAACCGTAGACAATGAGTGAAATGATCATGTGTAAAATGGGGTGTGAAGTGAGCACAGTCAGGTAAAGTGGATGAATCTCATTCCTCTGATATTATGGATCCAATATGTCACAATGGGTCAAATTTCTTACATCAAAATCTCTGTTTATATGGTTGTTTTCACCTCATTGTCAATGAAAATTTTGCCTGGCTAGCTCAAGCTCGAAAAACATGGCACAGAAAAGTGTGGAGTCCATGTGTGTTTAGTTGCTCTTGGTCATATTAAAACGTCTTTCTCTTCAACTTTGCAGTTTCAAAGTCAGTCAGATTGGATGTAGAGCAGCTTTGAACAGCTATTTTCAAGTCTTGCCACATATTTTTGTTTGTTTTCATCTAAATCAGACCTTTCTTTCAGATGTTTGCTTTGTCACCTTTATATTTTGTGGTGAACTGCAAATATACACTGGGATTTTGCGGCATATCTAAATAATATTACCACCGCTTTACCTTTGACCCATCTGTTCTGTCTTCATGATGCCATTTGTTCACTAATGTGCTCTTGCAAACTTCTGAGGTCTATACAAAACAAGGGTTTTTATTCTAAGACTAAATTGCCACAATGTATACGCCACAGTTCTCAGACTTTTACTTAAAAAATATTTTTTTCTATCACATTAGATCTCAATTTAATACATTGAGGTTTGTGATTTTAATGTAACAGAATTTGTAAAAGTTCAACGTACTGTAGAAAGTGGATTGAAATACTGCTTACATTGATGTAAGTTTTTAAGTTCTTGAATCTTATATTCTCCAATCTAAGTGATTCAGAAGCACAAGATAGAGTTCTCGTAAAATAAACTGGACCCGTCATAAAAACCTTAAAAAAAAGTCTTGGGACCTAACCAGAATTGTTTTAGCTGTAGTAGATGGCTTCAGAAAAATACAATGACTTTTAAAATGACAACAAAGAAAAACATTGCTATTAATTGTATTTATTCTTAAACAGAAAAACCAAGCATGCAATCCTTATAGATCCGGTAGGTATTTTGCTCCTGACATGATATTTGAAAACCACACAGCAAGCTGACAAGACGTGAAATGACTTGTATATTTACTCATTTTCAAATAGCATTGATTTGTCTTTTGCTGATCCACTACTTTCCATTGAAAACTTGAGACTCAATTATTCTTTGTCAAAACTACTTAGTTAAGTTGGAAATAAAATAAAGAACATGAACCTAACTGTTTACCTTTCTGTTTAGTACTCTACTGGGAGAGGCTAGGCACAGTTAAACTCTGTGATCCTGAATGGGATGAAGATTGTACACTAAATAAGTGAAGATATAACAAAGTAAAATCCTGACTCTTATTTACAAAGCGCCATCAGTTGAAAATGTGGGCATAATTCAAAGCTACTGAGTAACACTGGTTTTCATTTAAACTCTATTTACTCTCTGTTTTACCAGTTTCAAAGTCACCCCTTTCTCAGCCATTTAAAGAAAAATTGCTTAAATTAAGTTCAGCATGTAAGGCTTATTTGCATCATAATGTCTTTTGATAATGGATGTCTAGACTATAGTAGGAAGAGAAATTTATACACATCTTGAAAGTTCAATAAGGCAAAGTAGACGGAGAAAGACCCATCCTCTAATCACACACAGAGACAGACGGGTTTCCAGGCACCATGGGATTCTGCTTCCTGTGTCCCACCGACCAAAATGAAAAAGGCTTAGTTGCTGTCATCAATCTCGCCCTGGTCACACACAGGAGACAGTGTCAAGGTCAAAATTTTTGTCTGCACCATTACCTACGCGTAGCCATGTTTGCTCAAGCCAGGAGAGCTGGCGGTAACAGATGGTGTGTGTGACAGCGTGTTCAACACCAAGGATGGCCGGCTTCAATGAGAGCCGAGCAGACATGTGTCCTGAGCACTGAGTCCAGACGTGCATACAAGTGCCAAACCCCTGTCTGAAAGCGAGAGCTGCTTATCCCACAGGCACTTCCTTCATATTTAAGCCAGACTCCATAAAACAAACAAGAAAGGGCATCATGTTTAGTATTTAGCTCACTTTGTGTGTTTGTTTCATTGTCATTTTAGCCTGAATGGGGAAAGATGTCACCAATCTGAAGACCATAAACATGCAGCATGCAGTAACTTAATATTGTGCTGAGTCTTTTGCTTGATTACAATGAGAACCAGTTAATCCAACTATATTTACTATTTTTCTGGTAAAAAGTTTTCTGGCTCATAAAACCAAACTATTGTTTTTTAGTTATCGACATTGAAACAATCCATCACTCTGAGAAAACATCTGATGACAGTTGAAAGGAACCACTTATTCCAAATGGGAAGAGACTTCCAGCAAAACCAGACTCAGTAGGAACAGCTACCTGCCACAACTGTGAGCAGAATAAGTCATACTGTAGCAAAGCATCCCCAGACCACAAAACCTCCGACTCTATGCCTCAATGTTGGCACGAACTTATTTTTCTGGAATGCTGTATTTGGTTTAAACCAAACCTGTTCTTTGGTTTGGTGTCCAAATGATGAAACTTTAGGCTCCTCTTTCGGGGGGGGAAAAATAACATCATTTCAGAAAACTGTTTTTTGGGAATATTTTTTCCTTCCTTCTTGCATAAGAAGTCCACGTCCATGAGGGCTGGCTGACTTCAACCTGTATTTAGATGTCTCCAAGCAACTTGCCAGACTCAAAACTTGCTAAAATCTTCAATTTGAGGCTTTAAATAACTCTTTTGGTCTCACCATGGTGTTAACACTCCCTTAATAGCCAGGAGCACACAGAAATAAATGCCTAGAGATTAAAATATTTCAGGAAAACAAACAGTTGTCTGACCAGTAAGGCCCTTTTGCATTGTCTTTGATGATAACCTGATTGTGAATCTAGTAGTTCTGGAATTGAGGGCTTTTTTTGTTTTTTCTTCCCAACTTAAAAAAAACAACTATTTAGATCAAATTATTCAATTATAAGAGTACAAGTGACAACAATTGGTTTCCACATGTAAAGCCATTTTTTTATGTTTGCTGCGCCTTTCAGTTTTAAAGTGGTACATCTTACATCTTTCTGTGGTATAGCTAATGGACACCAGGCATAAATCCCAAAGGAAAACTCCTGTCAACTAAACTCTTATTTAACAAACTGTAACTTCGAGGACCAAAATTGTTCTTCAAATATCTGCCATGCCTCTCGGGAAAGTTTTAAATGACTACAAGCCTTAATTACACATCACTGTTTCACCTCCCAAGAAATACCTTTTTTTTTCTCCTTCAGGTCATGGTTTGTGCTGTCAGTGCATTAATATAATTTTATTCTCTTGCACTGTTCAAATACTTTCCTTCGGAACTTCACGCTCCACAAATCACTATTGAACTCCTGACACACCTTGCAATAGTGAAGAGGAAAGAGTTCAATCTGTCCAAGTCCGCTGAAATGCTTTTGAAAGCCGAAAAAGGCCCCCATTCAGACTCTGAAAGGAGTACTTTTGGGAGAGCTAGTGAGACATCTCTCTCGCAATACTTGGACAAGGAGGAGACAGAAAAGGTTTGTGCTTAATCAGGCACAAAAGGCATTAACACCATTTGGTTTTCCTCTGGATGAGCAAATAGAAACAAACAAACAAAAAAACAGGAAAACAAGGGAGAGAAAGCTGAGTGCAAAACGAGGTACAATCCTGGGAAGCGGTGTGCACATAACATTTTCAAAATGGCAGATAATAGACTTCTTCCATGCGTGTAAACATTGCATTTCCATAGAAATGGCCTCTTTTCGTGTTTCAGACAGGCAGTCATGGATGAGAGAGTTGTGTGGCACTCACCTCTTAATCTAGTTAGATGCTACGAAAATTGCACCAGCTCTCCGGTTTTAAAAAGGACATAAAAATTGTGTCAGTGCAGGAAATTTAAATTCTGCACCAAACAGTAGGATACTGTCAATAAATGAGATATAATTTATTTGAGAATCTTTGCTTTGTTGTCACTTTGCCAGTTTCTCTCAATGCTGTAGGGCATGTAAAATGGACAAATGACTTTTTAAAGTCACACCAGACAGTTACTGTATGTGGAAATTTGTGTTTAAATTATGTCATGTTTGCATTTCTTTAATGTTGGAAATTATAACGCCAATGGGATTCAAGACTTTGAAATTAAAAATGGAACATTTGAATTTGCACATTTTGTTAAGATGTGTAAAAATGTAACAAATATATATATATATTTTATTAGAAACCAATTTCACTATATTTTATCAGGCTATAAAATGTTTAATTTTCCACCACTCAGAATTTCCAAAGCTTTGCAGCAAAGAATGGTATCTGGTCACCGACCATTGGATGATTTCAACATGCCAACCAGTTGTTCTAGAGGCTTGTAAGTAAATATCCAAACATCTGGACTTTGCTAAGCCTAAGTGCTTTAGTCAGACCAGACTAAGAGTCTGCTTTTCAGAAACATATTCTCCAGAAACACCAGAAAATTAATATGTGGAACAGCAGATTTTTCTTTCTGGTAAGGATGGCCAAGGCCAAATGAAGATGTGTTCAAGTTTAATTTCCAAAAGTGGGTGACATATGCCCAATTTAACACAGAAATTGTAGAGCACAAGTTACAGTAATAAGCTGCTGTCACACCATTTCCTGTTTTGACATGTAAGGCTGGCTTATTACAAAAAATGTGCAACATGGGTCTAAATGTACCAAAAAAAGAGTAAAGAAATAAAGCAGATTTTCAGGTCCATGAAGTCCTGTTATGAAGTAAATGGTTGTTTTTTTTTTTTGCATTGGGGACAAAAAAAGTCTAAGGATCTATAATAATTTCAGTGTTTTTTGAAATTTAGACAGTTGACGATTGAGTAGTGTTGAACTTTGCTCTTTTCAATAAGAACTTCCTAAGATCTGCCAGAGTCCTCATTTATTTGTTGGAAACCTTCCACCTTCAGCTGAGTGACATGTCTCACTCAGCTGCCTACTGTCAGGAAAAATGCATGAAGAACTTTGTTTTTGATGAATTAATTTTTAACTGGGTGCGTCAGGCACTTTCTTGAAGTAAAAAGTGGCATCATTCTTTAATTGAGATATTTTACTGAAATAAAAAAAACTGACAGGCGATTTGAGTAGAAGTTGTTTTTCTCCTCTGGCTTATGAGGCTCAAGGTTGTGACCATGAGAAAAAATACATTTGTAAATAGGTTTTAGGCCTTGCTCATATGAACAAAGTAGGGGATTCAGTGACCATGAGAACCTTGGTATTGTAGTAAAAACTGAATCAATGCAATTCCCAAGGGCATCATAAAATTGGACTAAAAATGCCATAAGTGTTTTAAAGTACTTATTCTATTGGTTCATCTTCCTTGTTTAATCAAAGAATTTATTTAAGTAAAAAGTTATAACTATAATGTTTAAATTAATATTGTTTTTGCAAAGCCACCTTCTTTTATGTGCACTTTACAGGAAACGGTTGATGACATTTTCATCTCAGTTGCATCAATATAAAAGTAAGTGTTTTCCATTTGTTGCCAAACAATGGCAACAGATGGAAAACACGTACCCTATACATTTGGAGAAGGATACCATATCTGCAAAGAAATGCTTTTACAACTCATTGATTTCAATATAGTCATGTATCTTCTAGGAATAATGTGAATAATATTGAACTGAAAACTGAAGAGGAGCTTGACAGTTATGTAAGTTAATCGATAAGATTCCATCAAATACATTTAACTAATTTCCACATTTATAAAGAGAAATGAAGTAAGCTAGGTAAGTTCAAAAATTTAATTATAGTTTAACAAATTTGTTTAGTTCCAACCAATATTTTAAATATACTTAAATAAATTTGTTAAATTGGGGTTAATGATTAAGCTCATTTGCTGATATAATCCATCCCCTGTATTAAAAGGGAAACTGGAACCAACATGGAAGGTTAAATACTACCTGGGTGGTACAGAGTAGTTGGGGAAATACATATTGATGAGGAAATGCAAACTAAAAAAAAAAAAAAACACTGGCATGGTGAGTTGCAGAAACTCTGTATATAGGTTCCCTTTTAACAAAAACATAACTTTTTTCAAACATTTTGGGGTATCTTGCAAAACTTGAAAAAGTGAGTTGAGATACTCTTATTATTTTATTCATGTGGCTCGATGGATGGATTTATTTACCGCTTCCAAAATTCCCTCTCATTGCATGGGGAGCAGCATTGAGCAGGATTGATTGACAGCACCAAGATGCTCCTCCTGGCTCTGATTGGGTGTTTTTGACCGGGAGGGTTGAATTTCTTCAGACGGCAATGGTAGCTCAGGGAGAAGGTGGAGGAGCTCGATCTTTTCATAGAATATCGGTCTCATAGTAAACTGCCACAACATGGTGACGGTTTTAACAAGTATGGAAAAACCATGTTTTTGTAAAAGTTATTCTGCAGCTTTTCAATACCCCTCACAACCCTACACAAAAACAATGTTATTTAAAAGTTTTGAAAAACACAGCCACAAATATTCTTGCTAAGTATTTTTCAAGACAAGATAGGAATACATGATACATTATTCAGCCCCCGGTTTTCTAATGCTTGAGACCAAATTTTTAAATGCCGTAGAATTTCAAAAGCAGCTTGAGAGTGATTAGACTTACCAACACAACACATTTTACACTATTATATATTGTGTCTCAGAACAACAGAGGCAGTATGTGCGCATTCCCATAAATGTTGCAGAGGGGTTAGATTGTACTCTTATTTCAAGTGATGACACAAACTGAGAACTCAGGTAGAGTTTACATCTGCTGTGTGCAATCCAATATTCCTGCTTCTTAACCTTGGGGGAAAAAAAAATTGTTCCACTCAACCAAGGACACTATGCTGTGTGGTGTTGCTGTATGTGATGCACAAATCTTTGCAAAACAAGCAAGCAAAGGCAGCTCAGTTCACACTGTGCTAACATTCACAAACACTTGTACCACCTCAACACAAAACTTTGTCATTTTTGATCTTGAATAGGGTGACGGGGTTTCAAGGACAGGGGATGAGTCATCATATTGATGCAGCTGTGCCATTTTCTTTTTTTTTTTTCCACAGGCAGGAATAACGGTACAAGCCCAGAGAAAAAGGCTCAACAGTTCAAATCATCTGCTGGGATTTGGAAATTAAATTGACCAAAGCTGGCACAAGGTTTGTGTGGAACATCCCATCTGCATATCAGAATTAATTATAAAGGGTGCGCTGACTCTGTAGTCATCAACGTGATTTAAAGGACAGTTGGAAAGGTTTCAAAGCTTAGGATTTGTTCCATGGGTGGTGCATAGTTTGGAATGGCCACATCTTTCTGTCACTACTGTCGAATGTCAAACTTTATGGGATGGGTTTCTACTGTGTCCTTAACACCAGTTAATTGGCAGTCAGCCTTCCCAGTATATCAGATGTGATTAATGTGTTGGGTAAAGTGCATTAAAATTTACATTGAACTAATGAAAATTAATTTTAACACCAAAGAATCTCAAATATTCTATGTAGTCATCCCAAGGTAGTATGAGGCTCTATGTAGAATTGCCTCTGGTGGTATACTTTAGAAAAATATATTTTCTTAGTTTTTGTTCTATATGTACAATGTAAAAAACATTTTCACCCTTACTTAAGATAACATTTATGCTGATGATGACTAAAATGAAACCTATAACAGCAGTTGCAAACTGTATTTTTTTCCCCCTTACAGCAACCAGCTTTGTCATGTCTCCTGTGAAAATAGCTTGGCGAAAAATTAGCTAAACCTGTTTTTAATTCTCTAAAGGGAAACAAAATTATAAAACTACCTTCTTTCAATCTTGCAATCATGTTTTCCCGAGTGAAAATCTACTTATAAAATGCAGCATTAAAACTGTATATTTGAGATAACATGAATTGACCTTTACATTTTTGGATTATTTACCTGTTTATGTAAAAAGTCTGAACTTGTCATCTGACCCTGAGAGTCGAGGATAACTCTTCTAAATGTCCTTCTGAACTCCCAACCATGATGCTTTAATGATTACTCCCCGTCACTACAGTGAAAAGCAGGGAGAAAAATTTGCAGCCTACAATCAAAGCAATTTCCAAGTTCTGGCTTGCTGGGCAAATTTCTGAGTTTTAAGGAACCTTTGTATGTGTTGGCAAAAGATTCTTGTCAGATTTTTGATGACAGCAGGTCCTCTTATCAAAAATAGTAGACACTAAGATGCGTGGGCCATTTATTAGTGCTTAGAAAAATGTAGATTTCTTGTTTGACTTGTTTTTAAAATGTATTGTGACCACTTTTGTGCATAAGTGCCATACCTGAAATCACCTGGTAATAACTTGCTGTCAAATTTGTCAAATCACAGTTTAAATCAGGACAAACAAAAAGCATCATTCAATTATCCCAAACAAATCACTGTTTCGGGAGCATTTTTGAGGCACAAATGAGACTTGCCGCAGTTTTCATGCCGGTGACTGTTTACCTGTTAATATTTAAAGTCGAATTTTCTTATCAGTTGATTCCCTGCCTGTGTGCTTTGAATGATTTGCCACATTAAGCTGTGTGTTATCACGGTGCACTTTTAGCCTTCCCCTTGTCAGTTTACACTGTGGGGTGTTGATGAATGACAACCTGGCATGACCTTTACCCTAATGCTAGCCAGTTCTTGTATTATCTCATTTTTAAAGGACACACAGAAGACTGCAAACGTGTAGGGTCGTGGAGTTCCAGTTATATTGAGTCTTCTGTGCTAAATGTTTTGGTTGCTGGAGAAGTAACTGGTCATGTTTCCTTTACCACAGTATTCCTCAAAGGCAATTAGTTTCATGACACATGCACAAACAAGACCAAAAAGACATTTCTCCATCACAAATACAGACTAACTCAACTTTGCTTTTGGTCATTATAGCTTTAAGAGGAAATATTATAAAAAAAGTTTTTTTACAGAAATGAAAGCAAATGACCTATGCTTTGTTTTTGTACTTTGTTTCAAATAACACTGAGGTATTTTTATTTTTTAATAAAAAAAAAATCATGCATCGTTTTTGGTATTTAATGTTTAACACTTTGATGGAGTAGCTTGTCAACAACTAAACAATTTTCAATATAAATAAATTCTATCCTATTCTATACGTCAAGATTCTTTTGCACATTAAAGTAAAACATTACAAGTCTTACACTTTCCTAGTAAAAATATTCGTATTCTGTAAAACGCTTAGTTTTACCCCAGCTACACGTTTCATTTTATTTTTGTTACCAAAAATAAACAAACAAATCAATAAAGTAGCTCATCAATAATTAATTACTTAATCTTAATTATTTTTTTCTACAAATAAAAATCTAAAAGGCCTGTGGTGTGGTGCATTGTTATTAAGCTGCTGTGTGGCAATGCTTTGTACAACTACTATTCACTATAATTCCAGCACAGAGTGATACTACATACAGTCTATTACATAAAATCAGAATAAAACATTGATGTTTGTGGGTTTTATCTGAAGGAGAAAAGAATTGCACAACAGACGTTCAGAGGGTATAATTTTTTTTTTTTGAAAGAACCAAGCTGACATATAAGTTGAACTCAAAACCCCTGAGGAAAATGTTTTCATCACCCACTGCACTGTGTGCTTACAGCACTGGAGCTGTTTGTGTATCATCCAGAGGATTACTGGAGGTAATCAAAGAAATTGCAGCACAGCTGCACACATTTTGAATTTTTGCACACACTATAAGCCTTTCCTCTTCTCTTCTGTAGAAAAACCAAATCAAGCTTCCTTCAGGTGTAAAATAAAAAAAGAATTTTAAAGTGGCCCATCATCAAATATCAAAGACCTCTGTCTTCGCATGTGACGGTAAGAAAATTTAGCTGCAAATATATAAGTTGCAAACATTTTTCAGTGTGTGAAAAGCCGCACTATGTTTTTTCCAACCTCTGCCAACCCCGTCTTCCCATTGCTATTTTGCTTATCCAGCGACACAAACGGTAGTTTTCTGTACTATAATACTGCCCTGTATTTATGCGCTATATTGAATAAACCTTATAGAAGTAATGAAAAGGGCTCATTTTGAAAGCAGTACTCATGAGAATGAAAGTTATGCTTTTGCCAGGAATAACACTATAGTGCTCTGAGACCTAATCATTTTGTAGTGTTTTTGCTTTTTTATATATAATTCTTTTCTTTTCTCTTCAGACAAATCTGTTTCCATAAAAATACATATAATTCTAACCTAAAGAATGCCTTCCACTAAAACTGTCAGAGACTGTCAGATAAATTTATTTTTTGTCAATTCGCAATTGGGTCATTGAACGCCTTTGATTTGGCTGTCAAATAAACATCCAGGAACAAGGCATGGATATGGAAAAGGGAAAATTCATAGAGACATATTATTTGCATGTATTTAATCGCACATCTATCTGGAAATGCATCCTTTTCATTTTATTTCTTATAGACAAAAAAGCATATCCCTGTTAGGAAGCAAATATTATAGATTCATAATAACCCCTGAATGTTTTCGCATTTTCCTCCTAATGACCTGATAATTTGACTAAGGTGTGTTGAAGTAGAGACACATCGAAAAGTTGCAGAACACTGACTTTAAAGGACTGTCCCTGCAATAGAAGGCAAAAGAAGCAGCATGTAATTGTAAAGTAGGGGAGCAAAATTGTCCATCATTTATAAATTTGTTGACAAGTTAAGGCCTGAGTGTGGCATGCATATGGATTCAGTCCCTTTACACTCCACTAAATAAAGGATGGCACAAACAATTTCTAAATAGCAATGGGAAGCTATGGGAGATTCACAGTTGAGGTAGTTGAACTGGTAGTAGTTTACACTTCACAAATCTGTTCCTTATGGAAAAGTTGTAAAACAAAAGCACTTGCTGCAAGAAAGACAAAAGAAGTCATCTTTGCAGTTTTCTTCAAGCAGTGTTAGGTATATTACAAGGGTTAGGGTTAGGGCAGGGTATTTGTGGCAGACAGTGTGTTTAGGAACATCGCCCTACACACACTGTCCTAATGGTGAAACATGGCATCATCATGTAGAAGAGTTTCTTCTGATTTGATGAAATTTCAAATAACGTCAAATTCAAGGATAGTCTTGGAAGAAAACCTTTAAAAAAGTTGTATTCGACTTCAATTTCACATTTTGGTCCACCTCTAATACAATATTAAAAAAGAGCAAACGCCATAAGTTCTTGTTTGTAATGACATAAAATATGAAAAACATGCAAGGTTGTTTCTACTCCAGTAGTAAGACATTCTGTAACAGAAAAAAGAAAATAAAAATAAAATCAGAGTTTAGCCTAGACTAAACACTAGACTTCTAGAACATGTGCATTGCTCAACCGTTCAGCCACATCTGCTTCTTGCCACCACAGCTTCCATCTTCTGAAACGTAACACAATTCACTAACTGAAGGATTGAGCTTAAGTTCTCAACTTGAAGTTGTTAACGCATAGGGTGGCATCAAAGGTAAATAACTGGGTGACAAGCCGCGAGGAAGGAGCCAGACTGCTGAATTTCCACTGAAGCCATATCCATAAGAAAAAGCTAAGCTGTTGGAGGCACAAAGAAGCTTACAGACAGAGAGCATCAATTTGGCAACAGATTTCTTTTTCCCTTTTTTTTTTCGTATTCCAAACGTGAAAATTTTGTGAGGATTAGCGATTTCTTAACATATGCAGCCTGCCAGACAGAATGAAAGGAATCCCAGCTCTGCTAAACTGCATCCTCTGCCGACTGCAGCTTAGCATGAGCTTCTAATATGCAGTAAAGGGAAGCATAATTGGAGGACCGACATAGACACTTTCATTCCTGGCTAATGTAATGAAATTGTACCATCCGTGGTGAGCCACATCTTTACGAGATTTAATTTTCTCAAGGTGATATATTTGAATAGCAGCACACCGTGGGTGCGTGCAGATGAGCAGTCTGCTTGTTGCAGGAACGGAAAATCCCACAGGGATATGAAAAGATGTTGAGTTGAGGGTGTAAAGTAATGTTGACATCAAGTGGGGTGATAAGCATTCTCTCTGTTTAAGTGGGTTTAATCAATAGCTTAGTATGCCTATGCCAGGAGGTGGTTTAAATGAACAAAGCCATCAACAAGCAATTTCAGGCTCAATCCTGTTTATTTTTGTGCCCATTTCCGTTTGCATGAGGCTAAATCAAAAACAAAGACGGTATGAATTGTCGCCCCAGGATTTCTGCAATGAAATTTACAGACTGTTGCAGTTAAAATCAAATATTTACACATCTTGGATAAAAATTGAACTTTTCTCTCATTGTCAGAGATTAAATCAGCCAAATCCTGTCCTGTTTAATTAGAATTAAGTGATTTTGGTTTGATAAATGCCATAATAAACCTAAATGTATTTAGTTTTAGTAATTTCTTTTTTTATTTTCATCACTTTCATGAGCAAAGATAGGCCCAAAAAGCAACATGAAAAGCCAGATAACAATTTGCAGTTGTAGTCAGGAACAAAGACCTTAATATCTGGAGACAAGTCCAGTTGTCTTGTTGAAAGAAAAATTAAAGTGCTTGACCATAACGTTACATTTGGGGGGAAAAAGTCAGAAGCTTGCTTCAGATCCCCATCCCAGGTGTAAAATGTGGAGGAGGCATCGTGTTGTCTAGGTGTTTCTACAGGAAGGAATGGTGTACTTCAAACAATATAAGCACATCTCAAAAAATTTGAATATTTTTTTTGAGATGTGTTAGTGTATTTTTGGTCACTAAATATTTTTGGTCACACTGAGTAAAATGTATTAAAATAATAAAATTATTTATCTTTTGGAATTTTGATGATTATGACTTACAGATAATGGAAATCCAAAATTAAGTGTCTCAGAAAAGATGAATTAAAATAGGATATTTTAAACAGAAATCTCAGCTGATATTGTAAACGCCTTCGCATTCCCCAGACAAGCTGGGGAGCAGGAAGTCTGGGTTTAGGCTAATGCTAACTTTTACGCAATATTCAACTGTTTTGACAAGTGGGGAATGTACATTATGTGACAATACATTATGTGAAGCAACATCTCAAAAGAAAAGCCAGGATGTGAAATCCTAGGTTAAGAAAATGTATGGGAAATTCTGAGTTTGAAGAAAGGAATAAAAAACAATATCTAATAAAATCTTTCTCTCATTGTTCCTTCTGAATAAGAAGGAATCATTTTGGCAATCCTGACTGACCCAAAAAAGAAAATGTTTATTCAAATGGAATGCAAACTGTTATATGGAAAATAGCTTCAAATGTGGATTCTAATAAATATAGAACAATGCAGAGTGGAACACCCCTTAAAGGTTTTACATCAATGGCTAATGTGCCAAAATTAGCAATTACATCCACGCCTATTAAACGTGGATCCATCCGCTAGTACAAGCTAATTCCCTTTGGTGGTTGTGGCTCATTTACTCACATAATGATGGCAGCCAGAGATTTATGTCCAGTAACTAGCAGAGTAGGAAATCAGCAGTTTTTAAAAATATTGGACAAAAGTCAAGAGAAAAAAAATAACATTGGTTTATGCTGTAAGGAATAAAATGCTGGTCAAAAGCTTAGATATGCTCACAATGAGCTTTAATTTGACTAGCTTTTGGCCATAAGTTATGCATTTCAGCTGTTCTTAATTTTTAGGTTCATTTACCATGAACCTTGTTTTTCAAGTATTGTCCAATTACCAACTGCAAATTTCCTGTGTCTAAGCAGATAAGCAGTACATCAAAAGAGCTACTGTTTTATAATCAATATTACTTGATATTAATTTGGTGTTAAGAGATGAGCGTTTGTTTCTGGTAAACTGCCACAAAGTATAAATCAGATTTTTACTTTTGTGTTGAATGTCTGTTTTATAATATTTTCACCACCAATGACAAAAAACAGAAAAAAAAACAATCAGTTTTCTGCAAAATTCCCCAACTGCACAATTCTTGTTAAGTCACAGTATTTCTAAAGAGCAGAAGAAATCTTATGTTTGTTGAACAATAACAATATTTGTTGTTAATCTGTTGCTAAGCGATGAGCACATTTTCTGGTAACCAAGTGCCACGAAGTAAACATGTGATTTTTATTTTTGCTAAATTTACCAACTGTAAATTGATTGTGTGTAAGCAGATAAGCAGTATTATAAAAGAGCTTATGTTTTTTAAACAAAATAAATGTTGTCAAGGGATGAGTGTTATTTTCTGGTAACGAAGTGCCACGAAGTATAAATCAGATTTTTACTTTGTGTTGAATGTCTGTTTTATAATATGTTCACTACCAATGACAAAAAATTAAAAAACATTTTCACTTTTTTGCAAAATTCCCCAACTGTATAATTCTTAAGTAGTATGACTAATACTTCAAAAGAGCAAAAGATTTCTTTTATTGTTTTATAATGAGTGTTTATTTCTCGCAACGAAGTGCCACGAAGTATAAATCAGATTTTTACTTTGTATTGAATGTCTGTTTCATAATATATCCACCACCAATGACATACACAAAAAAAACCTTTTCACTTTTCTGCAAAATTCCCCAACTGCACAATTCTTAAGAAGTGTACGATAAGTAATACTTCAAAAGAGCAGAAGAAATCTCATGTTTTTTGAACAATAACAATATTTATTGTTAATCTGTTGCTAAGCGATGAGCACATTTTCTGGTAACCAAGTGCCACGAAGTAAACATGTGATTTTTATTTTTGCTAAATTTACCAACTGTAAATTGATTGTGTGTAAGCAGATAAGCAGTATTATAAAAGAGCTTATGTTTTTTAAACAAAATAAATGTTGTCAAGGGATGAGTGTTATTTTCTGGTAACGAAGTGCCACGAAGTATAAATCAGATTTTTACTTTGTGTTGAATGTCTGTTTTATAATATGTTCACTACCAATGACAAAAAATTAAAAAACATTTTCACTTTTTTGCAAAATTCCCCAACTGTATAATTCTTAAGTAGTATGACTAATACTTCAAAAGAGCAAAAGATTTCTTTTATTGTTTTATAATGAGTGTTTATTTCTCGCAACGAAGTGCCACGAAGTATAAATCAGATTTTTACTTTGTATTGAATGTCTGTTTCATAATATATCCACCACCAATGACATACACAAAAAAAACCTTTTCACTTTTCTGCAAAATTCCCCAACTGCACAATTCTTAAGAAGTGTACGATAAGTAATACTTCAAAAGAGCAGAAGAAATCTCATGTTTTTTGAACAATAACAATATTTATTGTTAATCTGTTGCTAAGCGATGAGCACATTTTCTGGTAACCAAGTGCCAGGAAGTAAACATCTGCTTCTTGCAAAATTTATCAACTGTAAATGTCCTTTGTCTAAGAAGATAAGCAGTATTTCAAACCAAAAGAGCTTATGGTTTATAAACAATAATTAATTTGCTGTAAAGAGATGAGCTTTTTTTTTTCTGGTAATGATCTGCCACAAAGTGTAAGTCAAATTTTAACTTCAGTGTTGAATGTCTGTTTTATAATATGTTCACCACCAATGACAAATACATATATATATATATATATATATATTTTAACTTTTCAGCAAATTTCAGCAACTTTTCAACACAAACATTGCTAATGCAGCTACTGCCCACATTAGCAGTAGCCTTTTCCCTAAAATAATCTTTTTAGATATTTTGTTTAATTATTAGCCATATTTAGCACACTGAATGGAGTAAGTCAATGTAAGACAACATGCTAGTTATACCCCACGTGCCACTGGCAGCATTTTGGCTAATTTTAGCTTATACACCAATTTTAACATACTGTGTGTGTGGAATGTTTGTTTTCCACCACATATGATGTTTAGCATGCAAGCCAAAAATTTCGATCTCGTCTGTGCAGAATGCCTTGCAGTTTGTGCCATATTGCAAATTGTACTTCTTATGATGATTTTCTGTCATAATTGGCTTTCTTCTTCCAAGTTTTCCATTAGAGTCAAATTTGTAGAGCCCACCACAAATAGCTGTACTGTCAGCAGACTCTCTTGCCCTAGCCGGATCTTTGCAATTCCTCTAAATTTACCATAAACACCGTGGCGACATCTCAAACAAATGCTCTGGCCTTGTTTGTGCCATTAGGTGGATGATCCTGTCTCGGAAGGTTTGCATTGTACTTTAAGCACGGATTAAATTACTTTTGAAGGTAATAGTTTCACTGGATTTTAATCCAGTGAAACTTAGAAATTTAGAGGTCACAAATGAAATGTATGAAATAAAATGCACATATGTTGAAAATTTTTATGACCAAAATGTAAAACAGCTTAAGGGTTGTGAGTACTTTTGCGAGGCACAACAACAGATTTGTTTAATTTTCGAATCGCAAAGATCATCAACATCAAACTGAATCCTTAAATCTTCTGTAGTAATCTGTTCATGCTCGGTGGGTTGTATTAATAGCATGTGCTAAACTTTCCTATGATTTACTTGTTACAAGAAGCACCACTCTGACTCTCCCATCACGCATGCCATGCTGATGCAGTAACAACAAGCAGAACCTCATGTGACCTGCTATCCCTCCACATAAAAGGGCTATCTTTGTTGAAGAGCAAAATATGGAGCACAATACACCGTTGACAGCGGGACACACCGTGACACTCTGGCTCCCCACAGCAACAACCCTGCTGCTTAGTCTAATCAGTTCAAATTAACCTTAATTCAGTCTGTGCTCCGGGCTTTTGATTTCTCTGTATCTCGCTGACACACCTTGTACAAACCTCACCTTGTTCCCGGCTGAGTGACACTCGCCGAGTCCTAACATGAACTGACAGAGTTGGAGAAAAGTTTTTGAGAAGGGAAAACTGATAAAACATGGACAAGGTTGAGATGATGTTAGCCTAAAAATGCTGAAAGGTTGACTGCATGTTCCTAAAACATATTCATCTTGTATACTAAGTGCATTGTTACATTACATTACTCTCAAGACCCACCAAGCTGGTCACCATGTTGACCCAGAACAACAACTCCAGGGCATACATTCATCTAATTATCCCTACCAAAGAACTGCCATGATAATCTGATAAAGCTGGTCATTTTATGCAGCAGTGAGGTCACAGAAACTCTGCATGCTTTGACATTTATAATGGAATATTCATCTTAGCACAGCACACAGCACTGTGTTTAACATTAAAACTTTGCCAGCAGGCTGCCTCGTGTTTATTAACACGCATGGTGACTGTATCACAAGACGCTGTGTACGAGTTTAAAAAGGCCTGTCAGCCGGACTACTTAATGCTTCACAGACTAAATATCATTGTGTGCCGATTTATATATAGCATCTGTCATATCTAAAGTAATTATGTTTTGTTTGTTAGGCACATTTATTGTAGGCATTAACAATTATTTTAGTAATGAATTATTCCATTGATTATTCTGATGAGTAACCAAAAAAAAAAAAAAGGCACTTTCTACAGATTTTTCGTTTAACCACTCAAGTTCCTTTACACAACATTAGAAATACACAAATAAATAGGAAAAAAGCATGTCTTTTGGACAGCTGAGTTTAATTTAACTAGCCATTCCCTTGCCTGCTTAATGTTTGACCTGAAGTTTAAGCTAAAATATTTCAAAAAGGAACACATCATGTTTCAATAGAAACAAAGTCACTGACATCTCTTAGTTTGGAAACGGTTACAAAGCCAATTCTAAGGCTTTTGGTTTGTAGTGAATCACAGAGAGAACAACTATCTTCAAACAAAGACAATATGAAACCTTGGTTCAAGTTTTCAGGAACAGCCAGGCTACAAAAATATACTTCAACGACGACTCATTTCTGAGGTCACACAATACCATCTACAGCACAGCAGGCCTCACCTACTTCAGTTAAGATCAGTGTTCTAGAGTCAACAGTCACAAAAAGACTGGGGGGAAAAATGACATCCAGGGGAGAATTCTAACATGAAAAGGTCAGAACATATAAAGCACCAAGGTCTATCTCAAATTTCTACTTGATCCATTCTATGAGATCTAGGACAATATTCTTAGGACTGATGAACTTTCTGTAAGACTGACTACTACAAAATTCAAGACATAGAACATGATATGGATAGTCGGACATGGTGCTGGTAGTGTGATGGTCGGAGACACAAATTGCTATATTTCATGGAACCATGAACTCTCCTGAAGACCATCTTAAAGGAAAATGTCTGGCCATCAATTTGTGACCATACGCTCAAAAACACTTGTGATTTGCAGCAATACAATAATCTGAAGCAAACTATCAAGTTATTGGCTGAAAATAACAATAACAATAAAAGGTTCTTGGAGAAGCCTATTAAACCTTTGGACTTAAATCCAAATAAGATGCTGTGGTCTCACTTTATATGCGCTAGCTATGCACAAAATACCCCAATATATATGAATTATTACAATTTTGCAAAAGATGAGTGGGCCAAAATTCCTCCACAGTCAATAGATAAAGAAGGCCACTGTTGGTTGAGGTTGATCTTGATATCTGTGTTTTCTTAACAAAAATAATCATTTGAAAAGTGGATTTCTGGAGATTTAAATTAGATCTAAAATATGTGAACATGACAAAAAAAATCTTACACAAGACATTAATAAGGGAGCAAATACTTTTTACAGCCGAACATAAACATTGCAGACTTTTTAATGCTTATTTCAATAAATAAGCTTGGGGAGCTGATAGCTCTACTAATGATAGTTGTGAAAACACTAATGATCAGGTTGTTTAGAGTTTCCATTGGCTTGTTTGTATCTCCTGGTGTTGTGGCATGTCTATCATATGATGTTTATGGGTAGAATTCAGTTTTGGAAGTCAGACAGTGTATCTCCCCTCCTTTTCACTGTTTGCCAACATCTAGGCTGCTCTGGATGAATTTTGAAAATCTGTCAGTTTGTTTTTATTGTCTTTTTGTGTGTGTGTGTGTGTGTGTGTGTGTGTGTGTTTTTAAAAATAAATCTAAGCAAGTGCAACTGACTACAGTTACACTGCCATCAAGTGGTGAAAAGCTATAGCTTCTTTTGTTGAGGAGTCTGTTCATATGTCACATTTATGTTTCAGTAGATCCAAATTCAGTGTCACCAGGATTCTATGAATATGCTTTCTCTGAGTAGAAAAAAGGATGGAAAAGGGCTTTTAATATTTAAGCAATACATGTTCAGAAGAGATTGAAGAGGGTACAAAAATGTATTTCTATCCTATCAGTAGAATCAAAATGATGGAATTGCATATTGACAAATGTATCTTCTCAATAAAACTGAGTTCTGTAATTGCATTTTAGAAGTCATAAATATAGTGAAAATAAGGCACAAAGTCACAATAAAGACGAAGCTGCACCATCATGCTGGTTTATTCTGGATGGATTAATTCTAATATTGTATATTGATGACCTCTGCCGCCATCTCCTGGTTTCAATACCCCATTACAGGACATGACACATTGAACAGATACAGTACAATACTGACTTTTCTATATCAAGTGACAACCAGGAAATTATAATTATTTACAAGAATGTCTCTATTTGAAAACCACTAAATGGAAACAGGAAAGATTTTGTTAAAGCAGTTTTAATTTTACTGCAATGGCTAAGGTAAAATCTTATATCTGACACTTTCTCACCTCTTAATTTTAAGAGTATGGCTATATAAAAATAAACTTCTTTTTTCACATCTTGCTCTGAAAAGCAAAGAACCCTTAAGCAAATTTAATATTTTAGTTTGTTCCGAATTCTCTCAGGTTTTTAGTCAAGTGCTATGCAAAAGGTCACAGCAGTGTACTTGGCACACATGTTGGATTTGGCTCTTTATTGGCTATGTTTTTTTTTTCCCATTTCCTTTTTTTGTTTTTGGTCCTTTTCCTTTGTTATTGTATTTGTTTACTAGTTTATTTGGTCTTTCAACTTACTCTCTGACCTTGCAAAGCAGGCTCAGTCAGATTGCAATTGGCAAAGATTTTTTAAGATTACATTTTTGGAGACAGCATTTTTTGTCTTCAGTGCAAGAAGACACTGATATATAGCAACATAGCATTGCTATATTATTCCTTTTTGGTGCAATCATGCTTGTGTGCCTTACAGCACATTGCAAAAGTATCCATGTTCCTGTTTCTCTGCTTATTTTTTCTTACAACAAAGTTCTATATATTTCATTGGATAAACACAAAGTAGCACAGAGCTGAAATGCAAAGAAAGGGCTTCATAGGTCTTCACAATCTGAGACGCTATTGTGCATTTTTGTTCACTCTTTCATTCAGATCTTTGTAAAAACCATTGTTTCTGTAATTACAGCTGCGACATTATTACTTTGTACATCTAGGGAATCAAATATGTACCCATTTCTGATTAAAAATCACTTAAACTCAGTCAGAGTAGAGGGAGATTATATTTGAACATCAGTTATTGCCACAAATTCTCAATTGTATCTCGGTTTGAACTTTACATGGCCATTTTATCTCCCAAATATACTTTGGACCTAAATCATTTTTCAGGCTTTGGCTACAGATTTAGAGCTATTGATCTGTTGGTATTCGATACTTCCACCCAGTTTCAAGTCTTTTTCAGTCAATTACAGGTTTTCTTCCATTAGTGTTAAATATTCATGCCTAATGATCTTCATATCAGCTTTGACCAGTTTGCCTGCCATTGAAAATGTAAAATGTAAAGATCCTCACAATAGGATCCAAACACCACCAATGTATTTACACACATATTTTTCCTTCACACATAGCATATCAGGTGAAAAGGTTAAATTGTCATCTAACCTGACAAGTGTACGTCTTATTCTTGTTTGTTGTGCCTCCCATATGGCTTTTTCGGGAGCTTCCCATGAACGTCTTTCAAATAATAACTTTTTCTTCTTCTTCCAAAAGCCAAGACACAGTTTGCTATTTGCTCGCTATATGTTCCCTAACAAATCTCTAAGGCTTTAAATATCACCATTGGATTATTTTTTACTCATATGATCACCTTTGATGACAATTTACTCTCCTTAATTTTCTTAAGGGGTATCAGAGTAAAAAGGGCTGAATATAAAACTACATCATATTTTTCTATTTGTTAATTCTGATTAGCAATGGTCTAAAATATGTGGAAGCTTGTGACTCCAAATGCCAAAATGCATAAAAGCTTTAAGAGTATGAATACTTTTCAAAGGCAATGCACTTGCAGATGAACAAAACATACACACAAAACAATGGTCAACAGCACTCATGTTCTCTTTATGCAAAAGGACCTGTGCATTTAGATAGTGTGCAAGAGACTGAAATGTCATTCTTCCTAGACTCAGTCATAGCACTGACCTTTTACCTCGGATATTTCATGCCGCATCACTACTGCGCGTGCGGTAAAGGTTGTTGACAGGCAGGAAGGAATCCAGCGAAACAAGCAGGTTTCCCTGGAGGGCAGCATTGCATATTACCAGGATCTTAGCTGCTGTTTTTATTATTTTTTTTTAACATTGCTTGACATCTAATTGCCTTAAATCTCAAGGGGACACATGAGGTAATTGGCTGAAATGTAAGGATGAGGAGATGTGTGGAAGAAAGGAATTGGAACTGACAACTGAAATACCACTCCTTTAAAAAAAAAAAAAATAACGTGAGCCCAATAATAAATAGAGGTAGACGTCATAAAGATTTCATGAAAACACTACAGGTGGTCCGGTTTTCACTTGGCTTGGCCTTGGATGATTTGGGTTTCTTTCCCTGTCTGCTTCGTAAAAAAAAAAAAAAAAAAAAAAAAAAAAATGCTGTTTGGCAGTCCGCTTGTATCACTACCAAATATTGCCAGTTGGCACTAAACCTAATAAAATACCCACTATTGTTGCATATTTTAGTGTTGGTAACTGATACACTGCAGCTGAAGAGAATATTGCCCTTGAGTTGCTAATTTGACAGCACATCTATGTGTTTCATCCAGGATCTAATACAAAGCTATTCCCTTTGTCTGGTATTTATTTCACACTCAAATAACAATAATACACTTTAAAGTAAGCAAACAATCATCTACAAGAATCGCCTATTAAAACTGAAGATATGCACAGCTGGTCCCTCAACTCAACCCACTCAGTAAGAGTCATTAACTATATTGGATCACAACAAGCCCATTAAGAAATATGCCAGCACAATAACAGCAGTGTGAGAGTATTTGTTAAATGAAAGTTTTTGAAGCTTTTTTGTGTGTGGGTGTGTGTGTGTGAAAACAAGACAGTATTCATGGCCTTGCTTTGTATGTTTTTTGTTTTTAAAGCTGGTTTCTGTATAGAATTCAAAGCAAGATGAAGGTCTTCTGCTTCACAGAAGAATTAGAAGACTGGAGTATATCTAAGAAAACAGCACATACTTTGTTCTTTGATAGGTGTTGCAGAAAAAAAAAATTCTGTTTGAAGCAAAGAAAAATGAGTTGATAGATCCATGACTTGCTTAGTAAAACTTTATTCCTATGTATTGGTGCATGTTGTACCTAATTTTACCAATGTGAGTATTAGATGACGTTCTACTCGCAAAGCCAGTTGAACTGTCACAGTCATATGAGTACCCCTTTCTCGTTTTAAGTCAGTTAGGTTCTCCAAAACTATTTCTATTTGCTAAATGATGGATCAGTGAAGAAATCCTTTAGAGAATTTTGTAAAACAGTAGAAGTTTAGATTAGCTTCACATTTTTGAGAAATCCCAGATGATTAGCTAAACACTTTGTAGGCTTCTGATTAATAAAAAAAAAAAAAAGTCAATTTAAGGCACATCTATGGATGTCTTAGAAACTCTTGTAACCTTTAGCTATCTCACTGTGAAACAAAATATCTGTTATTACTTCAGTTTATTTAGTATTTAAATTGTGATTTAACTGGATCAACCTATCTACTTTCTGAATTCCTCCAACACGTCAGAGTAGGTCTTCTCTACATAGTGGAGTAATGCTGTCCACCGCTAATGAGCTCAAGTTTAGATTGTTTGGATTCATGACAGGATTTTTAATTAGCATTTTGTTTTCTTTATGATGAGTTTACTTGAATTCAGTATGGTCGTTTTCAGAAAGACAACCATGTTTTGTCATGTCTCTGGATAAAATCACCATCACAAACACAAGGAACGGTGATCTAGAGGACCAATGTGGACTGCAAGGGAAGATTTTACTTTTAAGATACCAAATATACAACTGCCAAGAAACCAAACAGTCATATTGACGGTGGATCCACAATAACCAGCTAGCTAATGTGACTGCATGAAGCATCTTTAATTACAACACAAAGAGCAGGTGAACCGAGGTGACAGCATCGGAATGCCGTCTTTATAAGTGGCAAACATGCACGGAAATCAATAAAATGCAAAACATTAAGCAGGAATACAAACAGATTCAAAGCAAATGATCATTATCCTTGTCAAAGCTCGTTTTAGTCTCTGCACCTATGTTGCCACCCATCCTGGCTCACAAATCGTTAGAGTTTTGTCCTGGCTCAAATGTACAAGGCTGAATTGGCTGCAGCAGGAACACCCCTTCTGTCAGAGCTGCAGTCCTCGGGTCAAACGTCTCTTTGAGTGGATGAAGAGCTTGAAAATGGGTCTGCTAGACACTTACACTTACAAAGAAAAAAATGCTGGACCTGTTTTGTTCATAGCCTGGACGTACAGTATATGGACCTGTTTGTTTCATATACTGTGGAACAGTATATGAAACAATATACAGTATATCATATACTGTGTTTCACATAATGTGTGAAACAGTATATGAAACAAATGTGCAACAAATTCTAAATCCATTATAATCACAGTTGTTACTTTAAATAACTCGCAAAAAAAATGACAAATGTTTAGTTGGTCGTAAAGAAGCATTTGTGTATGAGCCACAAAGATATGTATGAGAAGTATTGTTTGAACACCTTAAAAATCCTGTTTGGTCTTGGCCTTTCTTGGTCTAATTATTGGCTTCAATTTTTGGAAACAACTAGTTTGTATCTATTCTAAATGAATATATCACAAAAGATATCTACTGTGTGTATTATATTAATTGTTTGTAACCGTTCAAAAAAACATCTGACTTCCAAAATTCAGCTAAATGATTAGCTTGTCGTCATCTAGCAAGAAAAGTGTTTCCATTATTCAGGCCAGAAATCTTAGAATATAAGCAAAAATATACTAAAATGCATCTGTGGTAATGGAACATGCATACTGGCCCTCTACCTTGGACAGCTTTGTAAACAATGCATTTTTTCTCCTCCTGCCCCAAGCAATTTGACAAACTGTGACGTTTTCATGTCTTTGTGTTTTCTTGTATCACAACTGCCAATAAATCCCAAACTCTGTTAACCAGCCTGCTGTAAATACCCAGCGTTGGAAGGAAAGAGATGTGTTTTGCCTCCTCAGCATTTACCAAAGGACAAGACTATTCTTAGGTCTTATATTTTAATGTCAGACTGTGAGTTAGTGCCGTACTGGACTTGGCCAAATCTGGCCCCTTCTGCAAAAACTACATCAGTTTTCCTCTTCTATCGAAAGGTGTTTCTCAGGCATTTAAAGCCTGCAACCCTCACCTAGCCCAGCTGAACAGACCGAAACATTGTTGGTTCTGAAGAAAAAGAATTACTTATGGATTCCTGGAAGCAAAGACGGGATTGGGAGATATCCAAGGTGAACAGATTTATTTCATATAGATTCTCCTGGTGACTACCAGAACCCATGTAGCCCATTGCATTCATTTTATTGAGTCTCTCTAAATTATTAACCCTTCAGTAAAAACACCAGGATGTTGTTATTTTCATCAAAAATGTCCGTTGCAACAAGGCATTTTATTCCAAGCTTCCTTACTAGTCAGTGGTCATTATAGCTACTTGGTTTACATCAAGGAACCCGAACTTCTACAGAATAAAACATAATATCGGCTCCCCTGGTAGAATCAGAAAAATGTTTCTTGGAGAGTTTCTATTCCACTAGCACTCGAAGGCATATATATTTCTCCCCATCTATCTGCTGCTTCCTCAAAGAAAAAAAAGAGGAGGGTGCAGGGCTCCTGATTCTTCTGAAATAATTACCAGCGCTGTTGTTTTGCTGACACTGAGCTGCGTACACCGAGCTTACAACAACCACCAATGGTGTGTAATCCTTAAAGTGTTTTGACAACCCACATCCACCTTCCAGTCACAAGAGAACTTTTCTGGGTTTCAGGTCTGTATGTAATGCCTCATGTCTGAAGTTTGCAGTGAAAAGAGGAAAAATCTGTCTTGGTCCTCCAGGTGAACACCGAACGCCGATATATGGTTCCAAAGGCAGGCAGCCAACCTTTGGAACTGCTGAGGTAGTTCATGATCCAGAACACTGCCAGCTTGTTTATCATCAGTCATCTCCTTCTTCAATGCACGAGGGTATTGTAGGTGAACTCACAGAAAATAAGTTTACCCTCTAGTAGAGTGGTGAGTTGGGTTTACTAGTAGGTACTAATATGCTAGCCACATTGACTTTGATAAAAAACAGAAGGAGTAAAGCTCAGATTTATGAACGTAGAAAGTGTTACTGTATTACTTAAGGATTATATATTTCACATCACAATCGTTGCTGTGCAATTGTGGCGTATTAATTTGAGGAAGGTTGTCAAATACCTTTTAGCATTTCTAAACGCTATGTGGGTATTTTGAGTCTTTTAATAAACTAGGTCATGAAATGATCAAGCATACTGGAAGGCATTTTTGCTGTGATAGAAATTTCCAAATTAGTCCCCTTGTTAAGTTGCTCTTGTAGCTTGACGAAAAAAATAAAATAAAATTTCCTTACCCGACTCACAAGGCTACATTTTTGATACTTGCTAGTGAATGGTTTAGAACTCCCTGATGTAAATTGGTGTTTGAAACATTTCTCATTTTGCTGTATATTAGCATCATAGCATTACACAGTTGCTAAAGCTTTATATTTGTCACTGCCATGGTGGGATTTTCTTGTTCCAAAAAAAAAAAAAAACATCTCAAAGGTACTCTATTGGATTAAAATCTTGTGCTTGTAGAAGCCACTGGAGTGCAGTAAACTCACTGTTAACTTGGTGACCCCCAAAGGAACTACAAACCAAGGGGAAGAGGCGGCTCTAAAACAGATGTAAACTAAATGAATCCAAATGCACAAAAACCAGAACACAAGAATAAACTACGAAACTAAATACACAAAAGGAATAAACTAATATGGCAACACTATTCTGACAATAATAGAGAGAAAATAACTCAACCTGCCAAGAATTGTTACAAAGAAGCCTGGTGTGTGCCAAAAAAATTCTCTACCCTATTATTAAACCACTTTTAAAAAAAAAAAACAAACATACCAAAAAACGGGCACTTTGACAACACATTTTCCAGGGAACAATATAAGAAACATCAAAAATGTTCTATGCATTTTGATACTGGAGCCCAACTGTTTTAGCTTGAAACAGGCAATATGGATATCGACCAGCATAAGACATTGCCAAAGGACCTTTAATTATGGTGGCTATTCATCAACAATGTTAAGGCAATGCCATCAGCAACACCATCTACCACTGCCTAAATAATGACCACAGACACATGGTAAAAGTCAATAAACAAATCATGTTATCTTTTGAAGTGCAATGAAAACAACGCAACATCGGAGCGTTCCAATGCTATTACACTAAAATAATGACTATCTGCGCTGCAGTGCTAACACTACCTTTGATTGTTGCAGCCTTTCTAAGTTTGTTTCCCATGTTCTCTAGCCACAAGAAGGAGTATCTAGTTCCAATTTAATACAAAAGAATGGACTATTGTAAGGCAGGATTTACAGGACATGAAAACAATCTGCTCATTAACAGGTTTTCTCATTTTTGCACAGAACAGAAATGTCCTTTATTGCTCCAACACCAACTGAGAAAAAGATAACAGTGCTGCTGTTGCTCATGTGCTATTATAGACAAGACAGAGTAGTGTAGCCTTTAGGAAGGTCAACTAAATATGTCGTCTTTTAACACACAACTAGATGCTGGAATTGTTGAAAACTTTGACAAAGTGTTGTTTAGAGAAAACCAACACTGCACTCCAAGCCTTAGGATGACATGCACAGCTTGAAATGTTCAGGAGAGTCTAAAGAGTGCACCATTTATGTTCAAATACCTTCTTGGTACACAGTTGATTTAGCAGAGGATGCAGTAGCGCCCTGCTGGGGTCTCATTGCAAGCCCCATAAGCCACAGCAAAGCCAGACTTGCCGAGATACTTCCACGTTCCCTGGATCTAGCGTCAAGGTTTTTTTTTTTTTTTCTCGCTTTTTGCAAAATTGTCTTGCACAGATCTTTGAGTGCTGAAAAGTAGCTTTAAGGACATCTGATAGAAAGGAAATGTATTTTCTTTGTTGTTGTAAATAATGTTATTTACCAATAGAGGAAAAATATAATACATCACTTTACATTTCCGGGAAGTTTTAGTACTGAAGTTGAGATAAATCACAGCAATTTTATAATTTTCCATTTTGTCTTAAAGGCAAATATTATGTATTTTCTGGGCATATAGTGCCATTTTATAGCACAATCAAGTAATTATGTTACATTTAGTTATAAAAATAATGTATCCATCAAACAAAACTTAAAAGAAATTTAATTATGTCATTATTTGATCCTGGTTCTATTATTATTGTGTTTCTTAGTTTTTTTATTTGGTTAGATCAGCATTGTTTCTATTTTACTTTAATAAAATAAGCCTAACCCTGGGCACCAGTAGGGTGGTTTGCCTCGGGTGCCAAACAGGCCAGAACTGCTTCCGCTTGTCCAGTTTTTTCATCAGTACCATGCCGTCTTTTTTCCTTGGATTTATGTTTTTTGTTCTGAACTGGCTCCCTTGGTTCCCTGTGATTTTTGCAGACTTTTTGATCATTTCTTTCATAAAATCTTCAATATTACTTGACGTCTCAGCTTGCTGCATTTGGGTCCATCAACAAACATCCATCATGCTAAGAATATGGAATTCAAAGTAAGGAAATGACTAGTTGTTCCATCACTCCACAACTGTAAGTTTCTGACTCCACAGTGATATAGCTGTCAAAACGTTATTGTTAGAACCTTTTCTATCAAACCACTCAAACTCTTTCAATCAGTCTAGAGTTTTCTCAACTTGTTATTGCCCCCCCAAAAGTCAATTCAAGCGTGCGTTATTGTGTTATCCATGTGTTATTTGGAAGACAAGATACAATACTCTGACAGTATCTGCACTGTAGTTGTCTCCAACTATTTTAAACATTAAGAGAAAAATATTGATTGTACTGACTGTATAAAAGAAATGTTTTGCTCACAAATAATACCTGCATTTACTTAAGTAGTCTGGCTGTCTATTCTCTACCAAAGCTATCAGTCAAAGCAGTGGTTTCTGTAACACCTAAAATAATCAAAGGACCAAAAGTATTGCCGTTAGAGAAACAGGTTTATGTTTGTGGGAGAGCAGAAATCTTTTCTCCCTACCTCTGTTTACTTTGATGAATAAATACTCCTTGTGGCAAAAGGACTCACTATGTCCTTTTTCTCTGTTGTGTGAACTTCCATGAAAGGTCAGGTGGACAGGCTGTTGTTTAGGACAAGTGTTATTGGCTAGCAACGTTTCTCTGCCACATTCGCTGAAGGTTCACCAGCAGATACCGTGAAAGATCCAACATACACACATGCTCAAAAATAAAAAAAACATGTCCCTGTCTACACTTTACATTTTTGCAGGATGCTTCATATTGAGCTTCAAGTACCAGCTGCCAGTGCTTGAAATGTTTCTCCAGCGATTCATCTCTTTCTGCTCCCTGACAACTGACAAACAGCCAACAGACTGACTTGACTTAATTTTTTTTTCCTTTGACTTAATTTTAAAGTGCTGGCAAGCAAAGTATTATGCGAACTTGGGAAACAGTTTTTTTTTTCTTCACAGTATAAGAAAAAAAAACTGTAAAAATACCTTCCCAATCACAATGTGAGGAAATATATTGTTTGACATTCAAATGTAGAGGTCAGTGCAGTTAGTATTGACATACAGGTTCTCATATGTGATTGGAAGTCTAGCTTTGAATTTTCTCTGTTGCTATTCAAACAATCTCATTGTACTGCTCCATGCATTAGTCATGTGTTAATCAGTGTGGTGTCCAGCCTTCTCTCAGTCCAAACATCCCTGCAAAGAAACGGCACAATTTGCAATCAAATGAAGACTCTGGTCAGGTGCTGTGCATGGACAAGTGTCTTGAAAAACTCCTTAACTGAACAAAGCCTGAGTGTAGTTGCCACTGCTATAAGGATTTTACATGTTAAACAATATTCACAAGTGTAACTTATTTAAAATTGTTTATGAGCCTTTCACAGTCGCTTCAGTGAATTTTAAACATGTTCTTAGTAGGAGGAAATACGAAGAATTTTACAAAACATTATCTTCATTCATGCCTTAAAGAATTTGTGTTGCTTTTGATGCATCCTAATTGTGTGGGTGGGTGGGTGTGTGTGTGTGTAGGGATAAAACAAAAAGTACCATACTGATTTAGAACAGCTACTGTTGCCATGACATCATTGCCACTGCCTGTTCTTTGTTAGTTTTGCTTTTTTTTGCCCAACTATTTAGCATTCCAAGGTTATGGATTCATCAGCGCATACAGAGCATCTGAACAGTGTAGCATGAGTTTAAGGAATGCTAATATCAGGTCATGGGTACTAAAATGGAGTAGCACTGGCATAAGTGCATACAAGAAAAAGAAATTCCTCAAAAGTGAAACTGCAACTGTAAACCATAATCATCAAATTACTAGAAACAAAAGTTTGAAATATTTCACCCTTTGTGTAATTAATTTATATACATGTTTTGTTTTGTAAAGTTAGTGACAAAAGCATTAAACCTTTTCATGATATTCATGTTTTCTGAGATGTATTGACCAATGATGTCACAAGCACAAACTCAACCCTCAGTTTCTCACTGTTTGGAAAAACAACCCCATTAACACAGAGCATGAAACTCGTGGAAAATCAGACAAAACACTAGAAAAGTTATAATAGCCAAAGGTTACTGTGAGGCTGAATAGACATGAGAAATCAAGCCTTCTTTTAATACTACATAGAAAAATGCAAGTACAAAGCTCTTCAGACCAGAGATGACAATGAGTAGCAAAACTGGGAGCCTTCAGATCATTGTCACCTGTACTGCCTGCTTTTTACTGCAGCCACGTTGTCATGAGTTTACTTTCATAAATGTGTTGAGTTATAGTGTTAACTTTATGAGCAAGCTCCAGACTATAACTGTAGCACTCGTTATGTAACATCTGTACATGATGTGCAGAGTTCGTAGTCGCCTTCAGCCTACCCCCACCTCAGCAGGATGAAGCAGGCTCCTGATTACAGTGAGTGAACTTGGTTGGAGGTATATAGCAATTGGTAAAGTACGATATAAAATATCCACTCAGCTCATCCTTAATTTGGGTGGTTTTTATCGTTTTTAATTATAAATCCTGGTAGCTATAGCTATATTTCATCATAAACTTCACTTTATAATGAAGTGCATTAACAGTAAAACCTAGGATCTAAATAGGCCTGCAGACCAACTTTTCAAGCTTTTCTGCTGCATTGAGCTTTGTTGTTAAATCCATCTAAACTAGCAAGGCACATCCACGGCTCCAGAGGGTTGCAAGATACCATTAGAGATTATTTTCTTGAAAACAAGCATTTTCTGGCACCTCAGACTATAACATGTTTACATGTTAATTAATATGGAGTTGGAGTAAAAGAATTCATAAAAGAATTTGTATTCTTTTATGAATAACAACAATAAAAGAACATGGAAACAACTTCTGATGGACACAACAAGAGGGACAAAGAGAAGGAGCTAGCAAAGGGCTGACTGAAACTACTTAAAGCTGGAGTGGTGAATCCAAGATCAAGTGTTTCTTTAGTTGTGATGGATGCAACTGGAGTTAATGTGAGGAAATGTGAGAAAATATATGATAAACAGGGAATAAAAGACACAAAAACTGGAAATTGCATAAATCAGAAACGTAACACAAACCAACACAAAAATGACTCAACACGCCAACCAAAAGGTGACAAAGAAACTCAGGAGGAACAGGATGTAAATGGAGGTCTGGCCTCAAGGAAAGACCGGCTTCAAAATATAACAGGAAGTAAACTCTGCAGGGATAAACAGTAAGTATTCACTGAATGGATTTAAAATACTAAAGAAGACAAGGACTAGGAAACTTAAACTAATGACAGATGGAATGCTATGAGCCATGAGCACTAAATCCACAAATACATTTAAAACACAAAACAGATGCCTCAAGAATCATGGCAATACATTCCCTGAGGAATTATGTTGTCCATTGACCTTTCTGCTTAGAGAGTCTCTTATTCATTGTTTGATTGCAAAAAATATGATTCATAAGTCACAAACCTAATTCACACAAAACATAATGGGTCACAGGACAAAGGCGAATAGGATCAATGACTTTAAAAATTGCTGCTATTTTGAATGTGGCAAATATTTTGGCTAATCTGCATGTGGTAGGTGGAACTAATTATTTTTATTCAGTTTATTTTTAATAGAGAAACTTGTTTTCACATACAAACTGTCAAGGTCCAAAGTGCCTGTTAGAATGAGTAAAATTTATCTTCAGAGGTTCTACTATATATGCCGAAAACAATCCATCTCAAAATCTGTAGTTCTCTGTTATAATTTGTACTAATAATCACACCTAGAGGGTATAAACAAATAACTAACTGCACTTGTCATTAAATTTGTGAACTTGCTTAGGTATTGGTTTAGCACACTGCCTGTAATTGCCTGTTTTCCTGAAACTGTGGGAAAAAATATAGACATATATTTTGGTGTCAACAAAATACTCAGGATGATTACAAGACATATGGTGGTTATTTTATGACATGCTGACAACTGTAGTGGAAACAAAAGTGAAGATTTGTAAAAAATAAATAAATGTTACTCAAGGACAATTACATAGTCAGCCTGAAGGACAAAAGAAAATAACTACCACGTTTGTAACGTTGGCGTTGAAAGCAATCAATTTCTCGTGCATCCAATGCAAAAACTGATTACTCATAATAACAGAGGCTTTTACACTGACATGCCACTTCTTCTTCTTGTTTAAGGCATCTTTCGCATTCTTGATGAACACTGTGCAAACAGAGCATCAAAAAATTAAAGAGCGGCATTAACACTGACTAACACAGCATGGCGAAAAATTGGAGAAAGAATTGCCTCCCAGCACTTTCACAGCCCTGGGAGATTTAAATAATAAAAAGCAGTGGGCCTCTGAACAAACAGGATAATTATGGCCTACAGTCTTCCTGTCGCTCGTCTGGCACGACCAAGCGGAAAGAAACGTGTTATTACCACTCAAAGGTTTTGCAAGGAGAATTAGGAGAAATAAATGTTTCATGTAGAAGGATGGCTTCATGGTGAATGCCTCGGACCAAAATCAACAGTCTCGGTTTATTGCTTTCATTCATTTTATAGGAAAAGGAGAGAGCACTCAGTATGGAACATGCCAGCTTAAAGGTTTTCCCATGTTTATTGCATTTTGTCATAGAATAATCCATATACTTCAGCTGGTTTACGCTGCAGTATTTTACTGTTGGCTGCTGTCTTTTATACCTCAACTCAGTCAATCAAATTAAACATTAGCACATCAGAAAGACTCCTTTACAGGCATAAAATAAATCAAATACTTTTTACTGATCTGGCGAACTCAATAGGCTCTTAAAAATATCAGTCGCTTCTTTTTATTTTTTTTTTCAGATTGTCAAATTTAACAGGTACTCAAGTTTCCACGTCTGGCCCCCCAACATGTGTGCAGCCGCCAGGAGTACAGCTCAGTGGAACAGATGGTCTTATATTGGAAAGAGCTTGTCTCCATTAGGTGCCATGCCTCTCTCTAACGCAGTCATTCAAAGCGGCAATGACTTTTCCAAACATAATGATGACAACGAGACACTAAATGAATCTATGTGGAAAGCTGCGATAAAACATTTCCTTATTCTCGCTTTACAATGCAAGTTGAAGAGCTCATCGTTTAAAAAGAGGGGAAGGAATACTCGTGGCTGTCCATGTTTATAGTATGTCGCCATGAAGGTGCATAATTTAGCAAAATAAACATCACTTTACAACGTTTCTTTATATATTTGGTTGCAAAGCGAGGCAGAGTCTTCTTGTCAAACTAATCCACTGACTAGTGTTGAACAGAAGAAATGACAAAGAGCAGCGATACAGAATGGAGGAAGTACAACACAATGATTTAACAACAATAACATAACATCAGAGCCATTGTGAATCGTCCAGTAAGTCAATGAATAAGTGAATTGTTATTTTCAGTACCTACTTACATACAATGCTGCAGCTGTAACTACATCTCCACCTCTAATATACTATATTCATGAAATCATATTACCCTCAAATTGTCAGAATTAAATCATTTGCAATAATAAAAAAAAAATTGTATTCGGTGTGCCGTTAGTTCAAAAGCAGCATGTTTCACAACATAAAATGGCTTCTTCTCTGTAGGTCTGTAAAAACCGCAGTCATTTCTTAAACACCGTGTTTCAGGAAGCAAAAGCAAAGACAAGGGGCTTTACATCTGACACATCTGGGGAATTGTTCTCGTGCCTTTTCTGGCATTTTGAAAATGACAATGAGTCATGTAAATTTACCATTTGAATTTGTTTGCTTCAGGCAGCGATTCATTATGTGAACTGACGCGGTGTACGGCTTCTGTAAATTACTTTACAAATTTATATCTCAGTGCAGTGCATGAGAATTACCAGCTAGATAAGAGAGGGGCCAGTTCAGAGAGGGTATTCTTGACTGTATACCACCGTCTTGCTGGCAGCTTTGATTCATTTGGATCCTAGTCTATGTGTTGGTTCTAATATTCATTACACAAAACATGAAGGGTAAAAAATATTTTGTTGAGTGTCACCTTGGACAGTAAACATGCGATCCATATGATTACAAAAAAAACTAACAAAGAAAACACTATAGGAGTTCAACAACATTGCTTTTTTGTACCAGGTTACATGTGAGAGTGCTTAGTTTTTGGTCTTATAGCAGGGGTGTCGAACTCCAGTCCTCAAGGGCCGGTGTCCTGCAACTTTTAGATGTGCCTCTGCTGCACCACACCTGAATAGAATAATTAGGTCATTAAGGCTCTGGAGAACTGATCTACACAAGGAGGAGGTAATTAAGCAATTTCATTCCAGTGTTTTGTACTTGTGGCACATCTAAAAACTGCAGGACAGCGGCCCTCGAGGACTGGAGTTTGACACCTGTGCCTTATAGAGTCACTCGTTCTCTCAAGTCACTTTAGTGTAAATATACTGTAGAGGAGACAGTTGCAGCTCCAAAATTATAAAACAACCTGCACATTAGACTCTTTTTTTTGGTTTGTAAATCTCTTTTTAAAATGTACTCAAATTGAGTTTGTTTAGTTTTGTTTTATAATCTTATATCTCTTCTTATTGCATGGAGGGAATGTGGCTCAGTGGTGGAGTACTCATTTCGTAATCCGAATCGTGAGGGTTTGTATCTAGCTTCCTCTTCCCACATGTTGATGTGCCCCAGGCCAAAGCACTTAACCCCTGGCGGCTTACCAGTCTTCGTATGCGTGTATAATTGTGTGCTTGTTTGTGAGTGCTATTAGTTGAATGTGGCTCTAGTGTTAAGCATGCTGAGTGGATGACTAAAAAAGCACTATGGAAACTCTGTTTTCTTAGGTCCCATCCACACTAATACAGTTGTTCAGTAAAATTTTGATTTTCTGCCTCAATCTGCAGCAAAGTGGAGATTTTTTAATAATTTTGTTTGTGGTCTGTCTTGCTCAACTGGATGTCTGGAAATTGTTAAAAATAACAATATTTAGGCCCATTTTGTGCCTGCTTATTATTGCTTTCTTAGATGCAACTGCTGAACTGTTGTCATGTTTTTCCCACATAGTTATCCTGTGTATGACTAAACAGAAATGGTAAAAATCAAAGAAAAAAAATCTGTTGCAAATGTTTTGTAACAGCTGGAAAAAATCTTTTGAATCTTTGGCTTTGCGGTGCTTCTGCTAGGCTAGGAACTTGGTTTTGAAATATGATGTTTACTGTCAGCCAGTCGCCTCCTGTTGGGACTGACTGACAGTCATGACAGAAAAATATATTTTAGAAAAAAAATGTAGAGTACCCAGGCCCCTAGATTCTTGATATGTAGCAGTAAGCGGTGGTTTCAATTCACTGATCACCATTCCCAGTTTCTTCTAAACCCCTTTGTTTATTCAGTCCAGCAAACTTTTTTAGGCTTGAATATATTTTTCTGTTTCCATCGTTTTGCTGCCTCTTCTTTAGTTGTTATCCAAGCTACACATTTCAGTCAGTTAGCAGCCGTACTTTCTGCCTATGCTTCTGCATTTTGGTCTGTGATTATTCACATTTTGTAATTGTTAACTTCTGATAGTAAAAAAAAAAAAACATTTGCTAGTTTTCCACACTATATTTGGAAAGTTTATTACTGCTTAGTCAGCAATGTCTTTTGCCTCAGTCGCAAACCAGATCTTTTTTTTTAGCAAAATGGAGAAACTACATATCTTCATGATTGAAACTGTATAGGAAGTTATTGTGGCTCTGCTGCCAAGAAGGACTCAGCAGGCAAAGTACCTACAATGTGAGGAAATGTGTTCATGTTCATTAATGGCAGGAGAAGTGAAACTCTTGTATTATTAATCAGATCCTTTGTTTTAGACCAGGTTTTAAAAGTGTGTTACGGAAGATGTTTCTGGTAGATTTGGATGAAAAAAAGATATAAAACTTCAGATAGCTCAGCAGTGAGATATTAACATACATGGAAAAAACCTTACAAAAATCTTATATTGCAGCAGAAAGACATTCAGTATTCAGTTATGGCACATGAACTGACCAGTACATTATTGCGAGTGAACGCAAAACCTATTGCAAGAGAATGCAAAAGTATTGCGTGTGAACGGAATGCAAAAGTATTGCAAACTTATTACGGGGGAATGCAAAAGAAAAATATATCCCCTATGTCCCCTAGAGGATTCCTTATCCTGGCATGTCTGATAATTGAAAAAAAAGAAAAGAAAACTAACTAGTGCATTACTGCCATCAACAGGTATGTTGAACAAATTATTATGGAACAAATTATGACATCAATAAGGGTTTCCCACCTACGTATACACTCCAAAAACCTGGCCTACTAATAATTCTGGGAACCTTTTGCAAGGTTCTGAAGGTTTTTTTTTTTTTTTTTTTTTACAAAGCACTGGCTAAGCTAATGTTCCTAATTCCTGTAAACCAAAATACCCTGCACGTCGTTCTGTGAGACAGATGGTCATATTTGATCATCTCAATTTTGGTAATGAAGTTTTATGATCATGTACTATGGGCTTTTAGTCCCTTACATTTAGTGACGAGGCTACGCACAGACAAATTACATCTAGACGCCGTCTTTTAATTTTAATGAGAGATGCCGCATGGTCTAATTTAAATGTCATATTCCTGCATGCTAAATTTACACCTTCTTTTCATATTTAGTTTGGGTAGTGCAGAAAGGCCTTTCAATCAAAAAAGCCACCTTCCACTAGACTTGCCGCTTTAATTATGAATATGCTTTCAGGGCAAGGCCATCCAGATGTCTTTCGGCAAGTGGAAAGCCTCCTTTTCTCTCGTCTTGTGTTTGAATGCAGGATGTGAGATTCCTAAGTGAAACTCGGGGGGCTTTTTCCTCAATCCAATTACCATGTTAAGCAATTAGAGAGGCCCATGGTAATTTTTAGTTGAGGATATTTGAACTTAGGTTTTGAAGCATATTACACAGCAGAATACTTGCAACAAGAGCTTTGCCAAACATAAAGGAATCAAATTCTTACTGGGCAGCAAAAGCAATAAAGGAGACAATATTTATGCAAACATGTACTGTGCCATGGGTGTCCACTTACAGACGAGGAGAGGAGATATTGCAGATGGTAAAACAAGGTCTTATCAAAACCCTATACCGTCTCGCTATTCATCATCCCCATTTTCTATGTTCACTGTGCATAAGCTGATTAGTTTTATTCTATAACATAATGCTGTGAGCACAAAGTGGTTATTCCACCTGCACAATGCAAATATGATACCATCAAATTGCGTATGCTATCTGTAATATCATGCAGCGGGTGTTAAAAAGAGCGGAAAACTAATCAACTTTTGCACAATATACGGTAAGGCTCAAAGATTAGATGAGCCTTGTATACACTTACAATAAGAAAGAGTCGTATTGGGAATCCAGAGGAATTAAAATATAAAAATACAATATAATGAATGTGGCAGCTGGTGATACATGCAGTAAGTACATGCTAAGTTCTACTGCAGTTTAAAAGCAAATCTAACGGTTATTTGTAATATTCCTTTTCTCCCTACTGGGAGGCGGTTTTCCTTTTTTCTATTCAATAAACAGAACCTGATTTCATGAAAACACAGATGGTCACATGTGAATGTGGGCTCTTTAGTTCAACGATGCAGATAACACCTAATAAATGACCCAGCTGTTCCTACATCCTTAACCAGCCCCAGAAACCTTGTTAAAATGCTGGTACAACATTTTTGGTGGGTGGTGATCCAAAAGTCTTTCACCACCAAAGAAATCTAGAAAACATTGTAAAAAATTATATAATTTGTTTTTGTAAATTTATGCATTTCGTATGGATAAATAGGCCAGAACCTAGTCATAGGCTGGTGTGAAATTCTTATGGAATAGATACAGGATAAAATATTCTGCTTTTATTTTGCCACTGTATTTGCACAAAATTAGGAAAAATGTCCAACAAGGCATAACTGCTTACTTATAGTGCAAAATGGGAACAATTATTCCTGCCGTTGCTAAAAATTTTGTTGCATATTTTTATTATATTTATTTGAAATTTGTAACTTTCTTCCCAATTTTTTGATACAAAGATAAAAGTAAAATATATAGCAAAAAGTCATACCATTCATTACATAGAACATTATGCTTTCCGTTTGTTTCACATCTTTATATTGGAACACATTGATAGCATTCTAAAGTTAGCTGGTTTAGCAATAAGCGTAACTTAAATCCTGCGCACATGAAGACGAGGATGGTATATTTTGTAAAGGATTAAGAAATAACGTGCGTTCACACGACAGGTGTCAGTGCCACCTAAAATGATGCAGTAGGTATGCCGGGCCAATATAGGGCGCTGTGACACTGACAGAGAAAAACACAAGAAACAAAGACGCCATGTTAGTTATTTGTGAGAGTGAGGAGCATGCAGGACAGAGATAGAGATGGCAATTAGAAGTAATAATAATTTTAAAAAAAGACACAGCTCACATGGCCACAAGGAAACACGCAAACGACATTTTGAAAAGTATCCACTTTTTAACTATGATGCAAAAGGATGCCGAATCCATGTGGGTACACCTGAAATGTCTCAATGTGTTTGGGGTTTTATAGTGTTTGGGGCAATCTGCTTTGAAAGTCTTGCAGTCACCTGCGTAACAGATGCATCTGTTAGCTTACCAGCTGTAGTTGGAAACTTAAAAAGAATGATGGTTGCTGCATGTCTAGTTTTACAATTACGGCACTGTTTTTTGTTTTTTTTATGACAAATACTTCTCGGGAGCCAGATTTTTATTTCTTGTATACATGGGAAAAGTAATCAGCCTTCTGCAAACAAGCTGACCAACAGCAACAGTTGGGGTTAAAAGAATTGAATTTATGCCCCACACAGCTGCAGAAATCTTGAGTCAGGATAAATCATAGAAATTACAAAAGAATGCATGAATGACTTATTCTAAATTGATTGCAGATTCTTAGAAAAAAACAAAGCTTTGGTTTCCCAGAAATTTTGAAAACTACAAAAAAAAAAAAAAAAAAATGCCAGAAAGGCTAATTAGCAATTCTTTATGAAAATCTCCTCTCATCTCTTTCTTGTGAACCACTCTTTACAAACACATCATCTGCTGTATTTTGTCAGAGATTAAAAGCTCTCTGCATTCTTTTCAAATGCAACAAAGAGCACCTGAGCCCTGCTGGCTATAAATCCCAGCACATGAGCTCACTCTTGTGCTCTTTTATTGCCTCCTGCCACTGTTTGATGTGGCTGATTAGCACATCCCTTTCCTAAATTATGTTTGCTTTAGTTTTTATGTAACCTTTGCCTGAGCTTCCTCCTTTGCTACATTCCCTACGCCGGTCTGTGACAAATCTGGGGACTTTAATACAACACAGCCGTAAAATGAAAGAAAACAACACCTTAGCTTTACTTACAACATTTACAGAACAATAACTGGGAGGTAAATTTGATTGCTTGGGTCCTTAAAAATAAAGATTAATTTACTGTATGTGTGCTGTCAAGTGCCTGCTTTATTACAGTCACGCTCTCCGGGAGAAGATTAGATACTTAATATCTAGAGCTCAGGCTGCTCTGCACATGGATGAAATGTCCTTCCAAGAGTTCTTTACAGACTAATCCTTAACAGAAATATTATAATTAAATATTTGGCTCACATAGTCTGCTTTCCTTAGGCCTTTTTCACTTTCTGCAGGTAGAATCTGCTCATTAAAGTAAATTAAGAAAAACAAAAAAAAAACAAATGTAAGCTTTAAGTAGCTCTATGTTAAAATACAAGGAAAATTTAAAACAGTGACATGAACCTTACTGAACACTATGCGTATAAAATCAATGGCCGCTTTTTAAATGCGTCTAATGAAAAAAAGACCCCATATGTCGAATCAGTGAATGTACCGGCATATTGCCTCGCCCTAAAAAGAGAAGGCGTATGTCCACGTGAACAAATTTCATAAGATAAAAATATTTAAATTAGGCCTGAGTGCTGAAATGACGGATGTAAGTTGAGTACTTTGAATGGAAAATGCAGATGGCCCACGTCTCCTCCACCGTAGACCCTCTTTTCTCCGTCCACCCCCGGACCATGTTGCCTTCACACTACATTTCCTGCCACTGTCCCTTAAAACAGGCTGTACTGCTCAGAGAAAGAAGCTTTTAATTGCATTTTCATGTAGGTGTTTTCTGAGGGTGTCGTTCCCCAGGCAGAGGGAAGAGTGCTCTGAGACGAGCTTTACATGCTCAGCGGTGCAGTCAAGCCCCACCAGGGGAAGTGCGTCAGAGTCGAGAGGTGCTGGAAGTGCAGACAACCCTGTAGGGACACTTGAAAAAGCCATAACAGCCAGAGTATAAATAAATGCATGGGGAGAGCATTTTTACTCATGGATGAAAAGCCTTTAACCTTTTGGTTTAGATGAGGGAAGGAATCACTCTTCGACATTTAACCTGCATATTTCTCCTTTCTTTTTACTGGATAATTTGTTTTAGCCTTTGGAGAAACAAAAGCTTCCAACACAGGCAGCTAGTTTTCTGCTGCCTGTGTTGGCTGTCCTCAATCTAACAGCACATCAGTAATTTGAATTTGGATTATCCACAGGCAGACACGAACTCCAAGCAGCAGATTCTTTTGTTCCAGACTGTTTTTTTTTTTCCTTTTCTTCGGCATTAGCGAGTGCTCTTTGCTGTCCCTTCTTGTGAAGCCAAAAATGATTGTTTTAGACCCAATCTGTGATGCCACACTGATGTATAATTCATTGGGAAAAGGACAAAAAAGGAAACAGTGACATAACCAGAACAGTTGTTTAAGGGTAGGCTCACTCATTTGTTCAAAAGGAAAGTACTGAACAGAAGTTTTCGGCTGGACATTAGTAGTGCAACGAGATCTTGGGAAATGGAATGTGGCAATTTTAGAACACCGTAATATTTCCTGTGAAGATGTCAGCATGCGATTTTATCTGCAAAAGTTAAGTGTGAGCTGTAATTGTAAGTCCCAAATCTTATGGTCAGTACTTTTAAATTTTACACCCTGGTGTGTTTTTGTTTTAGACTTTCGTTTTTAAGTAAGTAAGGCAATAGAAATTATGTTATCTGTGGAATAATTCTGTCTCTAAAAAAATGAGCAATGGGAACTGCTATGAAGCCCCGCCCTACAAACCTAAACCTAAAAAAAACCTGAAACAAAACCGCCTGCTCAAACTGCCTCTGGTCCTAATGCAGCCATGGTGGTCTGCTTTCCACCAGGTCTCAGAGATGCACATTTTACATCAGCAATAGATACATTTAGCCACCATCTTCCAGCGATAGTTGGTGGCTGGTTATGCTTAACTTCGCTCATTTCAATACTAAATACTAAATACCCAGATGTATATATAATGGTCTTGTTATTTCCAACTGTTCAATCCCCAATTAAGTTATCATTTGTTTGAAGATAAAACAAAAAATATGTTTATATTTATGAATAAAAATTGTCAGTAGGGGGTTATGAAACCTAAAGAAAACAGTATGGAAAGCTAATCTACTACCAGATCTACCAGATACAGTACTACTACTGCTATTACAAAATTCATGCTCAGTATTGACAATAATAGCAATCTTCGTAAAACCAAAGAAGGTACAGCAGATCACCGCAGTTCTAAAGTCATTGCACTGACTCTCTGTATCTAGGAAGAATATTTGATATTTAAATATTTTTTTATATATTTAAAAATATTTATTTTTTTAAATAAATCACCGAATGGCTTAGAACCACAATACATTAAAGATCTGCTGTCGTATCAACCTTCCAGAACACTTAGGTCTTCTGATTCTAGCCTGCTCTGCATCCCCAGAACCAAAGAAGGAAATGCAGCATTCAGCTTCTATGCACCACAAATCTGTGATGCATAAAATGTGGTACACAAATAAGTATGATTGATTGTTTAATATGTATGCAGCAGGAAATGTGGAAAGGGACATAAAGCAAGTAAGAGACCCCTAAATATGTTTTGAGCAACAAATAAACTTGCCTCTGTAACTTCTTGTTTTTTATGTCACATCTGCAAACCCTATTCCTTCCTTGGGTTTGTAAACATCAAAAGTGACCCAAATGAGACTGGTAAACATATTCCATATTAGCTTCTTTTTTTATAACAATCATAATATTGCTAACCAAATTCACATTCAGAAATACAAGAGATATTTTTTTTGAAAGGCAGTTGAAATCTGTGCTGCTAGCAATTTCTTAAATTATTTTCTACCAAATTTAAAGTGGTGTGCTTAGTTTATGAAAACATAGCCATTGCTCTCAGCATGAATTTAAATGAGACCAAACATACAGTGATTTATGAGACCTTGGGAATTGCTTTTGCAAAATATGCATGTCCCTGAACATTTTGTGGGTTTTTAGAATTTTGTTTTCGCATAACCTTGGCAGTGTTTATTCAAATGGAATAACATTAGCTGAAGTTTGTGTATTTTGGGGTGACGTTTTTGTTAACTCTTTTACAGCATATGCCTTTTGAACTCAATAAAGGACTCTTTGTCCCCTCTGGATTTTTTGAGGTCAACAACTCCTATTTAAAATGCACTTTTTGGGAACACCGCCTTTCTAATTTGATTTGTGCCGCTGTTTTTTTTTTTGTGTATCCAGTAGTTGAAGTTATTTTTTCCTTTTTTAGTTTCATATAGGGGATGGGAAAAACAGGTTTGTCTGCCAGTTTTAAAAAGCACATCAATATTTGCTACATGTAATTTAATAAAAATTTTATCCCAATCCTTGAAAGAGTATTTTGTTTGTTTTAGGAACCCAGGTGGCGAACATAGTGAATAGAGCAAATTATCTATGTTTAGAATCTGAAATTTCACTTATCACTGTGGTGAGTTAGTTAGTTTTATTGCTTAGTTGCAGTTTCTACTGTTGCCAAAAGATGATACATTTCTTACTTATGGTTTAATTTCATGTATATACTTGGAAAACATGTGATCTGACAAAAGCCAACCCCAGAGGTGCTCATGTGGCCTTTTAGGAAAAATAACTGCCTTACTTGATGTAAGGTTTTAATAGGGATTTAACAGCTACAGTAAACACTGGGTAGTTTAAATGGTAATCATTAATAAAGTAATTCCTATTTTTTTCCCGTTTATTTTGATAGAACTGCTTACCTTCTACCACACTGAGTGCCAATATTAGCGATGATAATTTAGCTACTCGAGCCCAGCATTGAGAGCTTTTAATCGATATGACAGATATTCAGCTCTGATGTTTTGACAACTGCGTCAGTCATTTTTGTTAGCATTTGAATAACAAATTTAGCCATCAAAATAAACACCACAGCGACAGGCTGAGGTCGATCGACAGAACCGTGATACAATAAATGGCTGTGGAATCCATGTACAGCTACTGAATATCAGTAGAGCATGTGAGCTTATCTAAGATTTCCTGGATAAATAAAGGCTAGAACATTGGTTTCACATCCATTGGAACAGAAGAACAGCTTCGGGCTGTACATCAATGTGACATCACAGATCATAGACGTGGATCTCTGCGGGCTCATTTATGAAGCGTGTACTTCTCAAAGATACACCCTAAAAACTGTGCAAAGCGGCTTCCAATCTTAGGCAGAGATTAAGAGTACATGAATGCACCCATACACGTCCTTAGAGAGAAAATGTCTTCAATACAGAAGAAGGAAAAAAAAAAAAAAAGAGGCAAGCATTGCAATATTTGCACAATTTAAACGTGTGCTTGCTGAAGTATATCAGGATCCATTCTGTGTAACTAGACTGAATAGCATTTAATTGGTGTTCAGTTACTAGTTTTTTAATGAGTCTGATGAGATGGTTCTTTTGAACTGCAGCAGACAATTGGAAACTGAAAACGTGATGCAGTTCTGCAAATCATCAAGCGTATAATACATTGTGTAACAATGTAGGCATTATATGTGCGATATGCCAGGAACTACATAAAAGACTTCTATTACTGACCCGGCAATCTGTTTCATTCTGTTCTTGTTTTCTGCTTTTATTCGACGGTTTTGTACCTTTCACAGACAGGGAATGGGAGCGTAACATTGTGCTGCAAGCTCTCTGCGGCAAGAATTTCAAAGAGCACGGAAAATTTTAACTAATTCTAAGCCATGTGCGGACTGTATTAGTGTTATATTATGTACTCCTTCAAGCAAATGAACAGAGTTCAAAATGGGATTTTATGGCTGAGCATTAATGATGTAAATGTACTGCAAAATCAAGCATTATTGAACATTTTTTCTATATGGACAGACACTAACATATTAGAGATCTTAGAAGTGGAAGTATTCTGTATGGGAATGATGTTATTCTCTTGATGATTGATGTTATTTTTCTTAATGCTTATGGTTGATTTTTTTAAAAAGATTTACAATAATACGCATTAAAAGTCCTTCCATCATGTCCTTCCATTCTTTCCCTTTTGTTTTTTCTCTCTTCCATTCATAGCTAATTCACTTCTTTATTTGCTGTGTGTTTGCTTATTTTCATCCTTGTCCTCTTTTGCTGCCTGTCTGTTGGGTTTTCCAATTCTGTGAATAATAATGACAGCAAATGAATGTATTTTACATTTTAAAATGGGCATAAAGGACTCAGAATATTGGAAATTTGAGTCTAGAACAGAATTTTTAATGCAGAAACCCTATGTGACTGCTTTATGGGTATCTAGATAAAGGTGCAGCTAAATGAGTTGTTCTAACAGTTTATCATGCAGAAACCAAGATGCCCTTTCAGAAAACCATGGGTTTGCAAATGCTCTACATGCTAAATGTCATTAATATCTGACCACACCCAAGTCTCATGCTGCATATGACAGACAGAGGTTTGATCTGGGACAATACAAAGTGATTTGCAAATATTTTTTATTTATTTATTTTTTTCCATTGAGAGCACACTGAAATATTTTTACATCAAAGTGAAGTTGTGGTTATGCACAAAAAAAAAAACAACACAGAGGATGAATTATGCTTGTGTGCTTTTGGTATAGAGGATTAAGACATGGAATGGTGTTTTATAAAAAGAGGACTAAATTAGAATAGAAGTAAAGAAGGAGTATGCTGAGTAAGATAGAGCATGTAGGGGTGTGTGGGTATGTGTGAAAGTGTTTTGTCACAAAAGCATAAGTATAGGCAGTTACATAGCAGATAGCATTAAGTCTAAATTCCCCCACTTTTGTCCTCGCCATCTGTTTTCTATATCTGCTGCATTCTTTTAGGATGTTCACATTTTAGATAAGCTGTTTTTTTAAAACATTTATCTTAGGTTATTAGAATAATTCAATGTATGGTGTGTGTTTGTAATAGCATAACTTAATCTTATGTCTGTGTTCTACACTATATGCATTTGTTAGAGGAGGATATACAGTGTAAATGTCAGCTGACATGAATTAATTTCTCAATTTCTTTTATGTCACCTTAATAAAACAAACCAAATATTGAATATTTTATTGAATTAGTGTGCTAAAAAGGTTTTACTTGTGTATCTCTGCCATAGGGGTGGGCATTTATTGTGCTGTTTTGATTTTGATGTATCATCGTCATGATAAATTCTGATTGTTGATTGCGAAAAAAACCCAAAACTGACAGTATGATCAGAAATTTTATTTTTGCTTTTTTTTCCCCATTATTATTTCCACAAGTATCAATAAATTTGAAAATATGATTAAATGCAGTTAGTGTGTGCATTTCAGTGATATAAGTCATCCTTTTTAAAGTAAGTGGTTTTCTGACCTAGGAACATGTCGCTTTATTTCTGTGCCATGCAGTCACAGTTATATAGTTGTCTAAAAAAGAAAATCAGTATTTTTTTTTTTAATCGTCTTTATCGTTATTACTATCAGTACCACAAAAATACAAGACAAACTGACTAAATATGTGAAAAATATTTCAAAAACATTTGTCAGAAAAACAAAAAAATAATGTAACTAATCATAGCAGTAGCAATGTTTTGGAGTGAGTTATAAAGCCTAGAATTATCTCACCTGCTCAGCCAATCGCTTCATACGCCTCCGTCCCAGTCTACCCGTATTTTCCTTGGCTCCTCCAATCATCAGGCATCACTCCCTAAATAAAGTCCGGCGTCCTCTCTACACCTGCTCGTCAGCTGCGCTTCAACACACCGTCACCCCTTCTCCACTTTCAGCTCCCGACTTTTTCAGGATCCCTTCAGTTCTTCGCCATCCTCTCCACCATCAGTGTCTGGGCCCTGGGGGAAAAAGGTCTCTAATCCTCATCCACAGCGGCTCATCCTCTCTGACGCCACGTCTTCTGCCAGGGTCAGAGAATATTACATGTCAAATAAACTTTCCAATAGCTTCTGTGTCTTCCCAGGTTAAATTATGATTTGGGAATGCCTTTATTTGTCCACAGGACAACTTTTAGGTGGGTACTCCCCAATTCTCAAAATGAAAGGAATGATAAACTAAAGTCTTCTCTTCAGTTTGCCATAATCCATATATATTAGATGAAACAAAAATTAAGCTTAATAGCAATAAAATAAAATAATAAATTGCAGGAATAATATGTTACAGCATAGAAGCAGGAGAACATAGTAACAAGATTTGGTGAAGTTTTAGTTATATATATAAAAAAAAAAAACTTGACGAACTTCATTGCCATTTTATTTGCTCACACTATTTGTATTACCATTTAATGTTAATAATGATAGAAAAATAAAGTAAAAATTAAAGTGCAATTGTTCCAACTACGCCAAAGCCTGAATGTACTTCAGTTTATGGAATAAAAGATGGGAAATTTATTCAACTCAAGATATTCTACAAAAAATGAGATGAACTAATGGATGAGTATTATTTAAGAAAAAGAAATATAGAAATTAGAACTAATAATTATATTAAAAATATATTTAAGTAGGGATGATAATCTGTGTTTTGATTGCCATCCCTTTTTTTGTGTATTCATGTTTCAGTTTTGCCTGTTATTAAATTTGTAACAATAATTCTAAAATGTCTATAAAGTATAAGGCACATAAAATAAACAAAATAAAACTTACTTCTAAGATCAGTTACTTGTTTTATCTTTAATATGTTATTGTGTAAATTACAACGTTAATTTTTTTCAGTTTACTGTACATTTTTTCTTATTAGAGACCTCTTTTAATATTAAAAAATGAGTTTATGCGAGACACGGTATTGATTTCAAAGATTAAACACATTAAATAAAAGCCAAAAATGTATCCACAAAAATTTAGATCACTGCTTTTAAAGGCGTACTTAAAGCTTCCTACTGCGAGGCGCTCACAGTGGATGGCACTTGTTCATTTTAAAATAAAATGAACAATTATTCTTACTGGGGGTTTTTTATCAGTTAAGAAAATGTTCTGCAGTTTAAAAATGATTTCCTAGGGGCTACAGATAAAATAAATAAATAAAAAAAAACTATTCCAACCTCAACAGCGTGATCCTTTTGGAAAGATGAGCTGCATGGTTATTTAGCTTCTCTCTAATGCTGTGCTTCTTTTCTTCAGATACAGATTTGCTTTACCAATGATATCTGTATTGACAGCCCTAATATTATTCTTGGCCAATTTATTTCATTGTTTTGATCTTGCAGTTGCTGAATTACCCATGTACGTTTCAGAAAATGTCGAAGTAGTGCGGCGTAATGAATAACAATGCTGTTCTCAGTGTGCAGTCTGAGCTGTTCGCTGCTCTTGTCGACTAGCTCGCATGCCTGCTTCAGTCTTTGATGCTTGCATTAGAAAAAAAAAGAAGAAAAAAAAAAACAGAATTTTGTTCAGTTTGTGTGCCATTAAAGGTATTTCTTCTGTTTTCACAGGATGATCCAGACTCCTCAATTTCCTTTCAGTGTTGGTGAGAACGACCGTGTCGAGCAAATGGTAATAAGTTTGGGTCTTAATACTTTATATTGTAAACAAGTTGCAGAGCCAGAGAAACAGCACACTTATGCTGTGTTGCCTCAGTTGTAGCAATTTAAACCAAAGGGATTTTTATATTTGTACAAATAGCAAATGCTGAGGAAGACAGCACAAATATCCTTCGCAAAGCCCTTAGCCAGGGGGCAAATTTTGTGTTAAACAGTTTTAAAACGCTTATGGCACAGTGCATGTGATAATACCTCATATTATATCCCCGATTACTGTTTCTCACCAGATCTTCTTACATTTTTTCCCCCCCCTTTCTGCCTGCCTCGCCTGCGGGCTCTATCATTCCTTCAGATTCTATCTGATCATGCTCTAACAACAGCCAGGAGCAAAAGCAAGTAAGTCAGTTTTTGTTATGATTTCCTAAATTAAAGCTGGACATGAATATTTCCAAACAAAGGATCCTCACAGCCTGCTATGCATAGCTTTTATGTGTTTTATACATGAAAATATTAGCTAAGTGCTCACGCCTCAACCATCAAATCTAACAGATTAAATGGAGTTTGTTTTTTTTTGTTTTTTTCTTTAGACCTTGAATTTGTTGTTTATGGTTACGGATTATAGCAAGGACGAGCAGCTTTTAGCTTCTTTCCTCCTCTCAGACCATCCAGAAACTGAAGGAAAACAGCACAGGGGTTGTTTTTCAGCTAAGGTTCATAAACAGAGTCAGGATTTCATCAAAGAAGGAGATTCTGGTGTTTTAACTCCCTTATGGCCAAAATCATATACAGGAGAGGAAGTCTGAGAATGCCTTTGTTTTGTCTACAACAACTTTTTAGTATCTGGCAGTCCCCCCGAGCCCCCCAGTAATATTGTGTACTTTTATCTGTCCTATTACAGTTGGATGGGCAAGACAAAAAAAAAAACATATGTTAAATCTTTTCTGGAATATTAGGGTAAAAGTGAACACAATAACCTAATCTAAACAGTTCACTTCTGAGCTGCGCTAGCTCTTCCAACAGTAAATGGCTCAATTTTGTGTGAGTTATGTAAATCATGGACAATTATATGTTCTTGTGCTTTTCTCATCTTGTTTGAAAATGATCCATTTGGCCTCACATTTGGCTGATGCACCAAATTGGCTGATAAGGCAGACTGATACAGCCTACCTCTGCATAGCTTTTCACTATGTACACACTTTTTCATAAGCCCATGACGATATGAGATAGTTCAGCTACAGGTAATGGGACCACTAATTCTGTGCAGTACTATCAGCACAGAACCTCTCTTCAAGGAAAATGCTTACTAACCCTATAAGCCTCTGGAATGGTCTTCAAATGCCATGACCTGAACCTGAATTAAAAAAAAAAAAAATCAATAAGTATGCATAAGAGCAGGGCTAGTGCCAGGAAACCGACAAATTCAAATGAATTCAGGTGATCCTGGTAAGAAGAAACTAAAATTCTGACAAGGTTGTTATTAGAGTCAAAAACATGCGGTCAAGGTGTAAGCTGCTGAAAGACATTTCACCTAATTAATGAGGTCATTTATTCACTTGAGCCTGATTATTTAGCCTCGACAGGGATTAGAATTATTTGCAAAATTTTTCATTCACACTTGTGCACCTATTACTCTGTTCACCACAACCTGGAGAAATTAATGATTAAAACAATAAGTCCAAAGTTAATGGTAGCCAATGGCAGATGGGTTTATGTAAACATTTTGACATCTGACAGAAGCCGTATAAATACAAACTCACTAGATTTTAATGAAACTAGCGAGTTCATTAAAACTCTTGTGAGTTTTAACACTAGTTCGATTTCTTAAAGTTGCAAAACATTATTTTTATAAAATTTCTTTGGTGAATGTTTTAGTTTTGTCATTGTTAATAAAATGGAAAACTGTCTTAAAAGTCAGCTTTGCCATCATGTTGCAAAAAATCTGAATTCTCTGTGGCTGCCTTCTAATCTAATTCCTTAGATGACGAGTGTTAATTGATTAATTGTACCATACTGCACACCTGAGCTAAACCATTTGCCCTTGCTGTGCTGCTATGCTTTTTATTTTTTTGCCACTTAATTTGCCACCTGTCTGTTGGAGAAATACTGCCACTTAACTCATAAAGTTTGTTATCTCTCCCGAGCAGAGTCTTGTACTTGTAAATGTGACATTTCGATTCTGTGATATTAATAGAATGCAAAATGACAAATGGTAAAGCATCCTCAATAGGCACAGCCAAGCGTATGTAACAGAAATATTCATGTTTTGACAACATCTATAAATGTTGCTTCGTGACATGAACTTTGCTGATCAGACGGCAGAAATCCCCAAAAAGCAAATGCAGTTACAGCTACGGGAAGTCTCTGTAGCACTGTATCAGCTTGTAGTACATCAGTTGCTCAAGAATATTGAACACATACAAAAAAAAAAATCTGTCATTGTCTCTGATCTCCACTGTCACTATTACAATTATCCTATGGCTTCAGTAAATAAACCTTTAGCTAATGCGAAAATAGGCATAAGTCAGCATCAGCTTTCTACAACATTAATAGCAATGATTTAAAATATCACGCATACCATTTTGACACAGACATTAAAAACAAATACGAGTATCTTGAGCTGATTACTTGCATTTAAACACACAGGTTACAGGTTTCCCTACTACGACTCAAACAATATGATATTGGCTATTACAGCTATATGAATGCCTTCTTTACCATTTGGGGTTACTTTTACCTTGACACTTAGTTTTAAGCAAAAATAGACAAAACATCAAATAACTTTGTTGAAGTTTCCTAGTGTTTATTGTCTGAAATATTACACTTTATTGTTCTACTGTGTAGAGAAAAACAGCATTTCCTTGCAAAAGTTATGAGAATACTTATTTGTTTTCTACACAATGACATACTGACCAGCAATAAGCACTGACAGGTTAGAGAGGGGTCACACTATGCACTATTCTAGAACCAGAGAAAGTTCTACTCATTCTTTCTCGAGTGTCTTTAACTGAATTTTGACAAAGCAGCTAAACCTGCTAGCATTCTTAATCGGGGGGGTCATGTCTTCATCCCATTCCCACATTCTGTGGAAGATAAAAGGACTGGTGTGATTATTTCTTCCCATTCAAGGTGCAAACACTGATGTTATTGAAATCGGGTAAACACTTCAATACTGGTAACAACCCTCTGCCAGCTTGAAAATGGATGAGAGAAAAATAAGGAACGGAAATTACATATAAGCTGCCTAAGATAACCCAGGTATAGAGAGAAAGAAAAGCAGAGGTTTACTGGGTTAAGTTACTTACAAGTAGAGGCTAAATGCCTGGAAGAACACAACAATAACATCAGAAAGCCTGGTTGGTGAACTGGCAGTACATAGAACCTAATAGGGGAAATGAAAGCAGGTAAGTATGAAAGCAGGAGAGATCAGGGTTGCGGATGACTAGTCTTTTTTCTGCTTTGGGAGGTTTTTGACCGGGTGAAATGACCTGAACGTAAGTGGCAGCCATGATAAGCGCTGGCTGAGTTCTCTAAATGCTAAGGAAAGGTCTTACAGGGCTTCCTTTCTGTTTTTCTTCTAGTAAGACTCAGCAGATAACCTTTAGCACAATGAAAGGACAAAGACAATAGAGTAATAATTGAATAATTCCAAAGAGATAAATTGTATAATTGCAGTGTTATTTGTGAATAACTTGCAAGAACAATCAAGTAGCTAGACAGACCGTTAAAGCAGACAGAGCGTTGTTCCATAAGGTGTGAAGAAATAGCTTCTTCTCCTTTTTCTTATTAAAGTGGAGCTGAAAGCACATTTTTGCAAAGACACCTTGCTGCTAATCAGTATTTTCTCTAGACAGTGTGCAGAGTTACCCATTATGTCGATCATCTTGTACAAAATCCCCCCTTCTAGGGCTCCAAAGCAGTTTCTCAGCTCAGGGCACAAAGCCAGCCATCCTTCCTAGTCTGTCTAGCTTCTTTGAGTCACTGGCTCTGATCTTGCTGCTCTAAACGACGCGCGTATAGCAAACTGCACTCTCTCAGCACAGACTTCACTGCGATATTCTGCTACAAACATTGAAGGAGCTAGGCTCCCTCCAGAAGAAGAGAATGTTCTGTTTTTGTAGAGAGTCTGTTACATCCCAAGTACAACCTGTTTCATCACACGAACAATCACATGTAGTCCCTCGCCATCTATACCTCTCTTCACAGGACGGAAACAGTGGCGGGGTTAGGTCCTCTGTCTTGTTCGCACTAAAGACGAGATCACTCTTCTATCATTGTGCCACAAAGCACTCAACCTTTCACAGATCCCTGTCCACCACCGGCACACCTCTCTGATGCAGAACCTTTTGAGTATTTCTGCAAAAGACGAGTGTCGTAGTGATGCGGCAAGTCGAGGGCTTAAAGAGCAGGTACAGTAATGAGATGTATAGCAACGATGATCCAACTAGCATTGCCTGAATTGTTGCAATTCAACTGCAACATTTTATCCTCAGGCTCGAATTAGTATAAAACTAACAATAGTTCCTGCATGTAAGATTTGATAAACTACTCTGTTGATTTGGACAGGTTTCAGCATAAATTAAAGCAATTCTACAACCAAGAAATGATATGCAGCAGAATTTGTTTTGGCTTATTTATTTTTACTAATGCCTCAGAGGTTTTACCAGTTTATTTTCTTCAGTCTGATTTTTTAAAACATCACCATCTTTATAAAAGCAAGCATTCTGCTTTCCACTTTGACACAGAAAGCAATTGAAGCAACGTCTTCCAGTTAAGGAAGTAAGTCACAGTTTTCTTTCACGAATCAACAATTACAAACCACAAAATTAATACTTTGACCTCCCTCCTGTGGATTCATATTTGCAACATGGGACTATTTTGAAATTTATTGTGATTATGAAGTAATGACTATTAAGTTTGTTCTGAGAGTTTTTTGATGCGAGTGTTTTAAGCACATCTTTTATCTATTTTCAGATCAAAAAGACTGACATCTGCATTACCTACAGTATCATTAAAATGGATCTGTTCCCTTTTTTGCTTCTTAGTCACACTTATGTGTCGAATTTGAGCAATTTTGTTACAACAGCCACTCCTGGGACGGTTCAACACTATTTAGTGTTTACCTCATTTGTGGATAATGGATTTGTGGATAATAAACTGAACTGTAGTTCAGTTTATTTAAAAAAATTTTTTTTACATAAATTTGATAATTTTTCTAGACTGATAAGACATCAAAGCCTTTGTCAACAGATTAACGCTATACTCTGTTGATGTTATGTCAAGCACAAAGGGCTGATTTCTTCACATGTTGAAGTAATTTTTTAGATGCAGATGCTTCTTTTGCTACAAATGTTCAATTGTACACTAAAGGAATGCTACGTTATTGCATTTTAGGTAATTAGATGTTTTTTTTTATTTAAAAATGGAAATGAATAATTTGTACATTAGCATCCTTTGTTAATGTATTTCTAATGTTAGATTAAAAAGGCTGAAGTGGTTACATGGAACACTTTAAAATGTGACATTTTGTTTTTTATCTGATTGATTAATCATCAAAATAATTGATACGATAATTGATTAAAATAACCATTAGGTACAACCCCTTCTTTCATGTTGTCTTGTATTTCTCTACATCAGGGCACGATGTGTTGCTTTTTAAGATTTTTTAATCAATTTCATTTTTTCAGGTACATTCTAGCCAGGTTATTTGTTGATTCTACCGGTCAGGCAGTAAACCAAGTGAACGTGGATAATGAAACTGAATATAAAAATGTGATTAATTCCAAATAAATTCATGATCTAACAAGTATCTCAAATTGGTTGCTTTTCAGGCACTGAATGTACCCGAGGTTAGATTCTTACCTGACTTCAAGCTTTAATTTGATTACAATTTTTCAGATTGGAATAATATCAATATTCAGATATATGGCTGTGTGCACCTTTTCCTCTTATTATAACGGTTCTGTTTTAATAAAACAAAACAGCAAATGGATTCATTAAACGGATGGGAAAATAAGATGTCTGTTTACTCTAACTACTTTGATCTTTTAGTACCACTCAGCATCTATTTTCAATACGGATTGAAAATAGAGACTGGAACCCCAGTCTCTATTGGGGACTGGGGTTCCAGTCTCTATTTTTTTTCATGCATCATTTCAAGATGCATGGAAATGCTTGTGTTTCATGCATCTTGAAACACAAGATGCATGTTTTTTTGTTTCTACTTTTGAATTCTATGGCTTATGACGGTATGCAGCTGACAGCAAGTACTGCTCCAGCATGCAAATTTCCATGTCTGCCTTAGCCAACACCAGCATGGCATTCACTGTCTCCCAACAACTGTGTTCCAAGCACATTTCATATTATTATTTTGATGTCTCATGTTCTTTCTCCACAGTATACATTTTCATTTGCTTAACACTGACACTATTCACTTAGCTACAACCTTGCTGGTACTTAACAAATGAGCCATCGTAAGCTTTTCTTTGCTGTTGTTTAGTCCTCAGTCCACTCCTTGTAAACCTCCTCCTATTTATTACATGGATTTTGCTACACAATGTTATTATAAAAAAAAAGTTATATCTTGGAAAGTCATGGTGTCACACTCTTCTGCAAATTAACTAAAAAAAACTGCAAATATTTCCTGAGCCTCGAAATGGTCTCACAGTCTGGGTCAGTAGGCTACACAATCATGGGGAAGACTGCTGACTGGACAGGTGTTCACCAGACAATCGTCAGCACCCTTCGCAAGGATAGGGAGCCACGAATAGCTACAAATCCTTACTGCAGCGGCTGGTTGTTCACAGAGCTGCTGTATCGAAGCATATTCATTGAAAGTTGAGTGGAAAGAAAAAATGTGGAAGGAAAAGCTGGAGTTGCAGGCTTTAGAGGAAGGCACTGAATTACAGGTTTTCATAATCTGTAAGCTATAATTATTAAGAAAAAAAAGCAGGAGCTAATTAAATATTTGAAATATTTCCTGCTGTGTGTAATTAATCTATAATTAATCTTTTCTGAAATGTGGGACAACAAAATAAGTAACTTTTTTAATGATATTCCAGTTTTTTTTAGATAATAGTTGATTTTATTTGTAATGGCCTATATTTTAAATTGAGATCTCAAAGGACAAAGGACACAGCTACGTTCAAGTAGCTGTGGATACTGAATTGTAGCCACAAAGCACGGTTGCCATTTTGTACCAACACCAGCAGGCAGAGCAGGAATCGAACCGGCAACCCACCAATTGCAGAGTAAACTCCTGCCACAGACAGCAAAAATGTTTATGGACACTTTCTTCACATCAAATATTTTCAAAAGATTTGACATAATTAAAAATTGCTTTCTTTTTTAAACCTCTCACGCGTTATGACCAAGAAGTGGTTTCCCCCCAATGCATTTTCTCTCGATGCCAAAAATTATTTACTTTAAATGTCTCTGTTTTACCTATTTTTTTTTAATGTGATCTATTTATTTAAATTTTGGTATCTCTTCAGGAGGAGCACAACTGAAAAATATTAGGTATTTATGTAAACATCCAGTGCTCTGTTCAGTATTGTTCACTTTACTTATTGTTGAAAGAAATAACAATGGATTACATTTGTAACTTTTGTCTTAATTTTTTTTTTTTTTGCAAAGATTTCAATTTTCTTTCCTAGCTAGATGAATATTTCAAGGAAGAAAGGGCTTTAATAGAGTGCATTTTTGAGTTGGTGGATGTTGTTTCTCTGTGTGATTGGTTTGCTGGGCTCCATGTTTGGAGTACTTGTGCTGCAGAATGGCAGAGAGAGAATGGCCTCCGTCCAGCTGAGATAATGGAATTGGTGTGTTCTCCCCGAGCTGTGCTCCTGGCTGGAGTTAATTCTGTTAATAGCATGGGCTTCTACAGTCAAACCCTTTTGCTGGCTTGGGCAGTACTCAGCCAACACAAGAGGTGGCTTCTGTAAGGTGGCTGATGAATGTATAATGGATTAACTGGAAAGTGGTGCATACAACTTTGATTGTTCTCCAAGCTGCTAATGTCTAATCATGAAGGACTTGGCTTTCCATTTTTAAATCGAAAAGCTTTTCATGCAGGACCAAAAGCATTAGGAATTTCCTGAAATGAGTGCCGCTCTTCCAACTCAATACTTCTACTGTAACAGTCAGAAACGTTCAAGCTGTGTCGTGTGACACGCAGTGTCTCTCTGGGATTTACATACCACCCCTGCAAACAATTAACCATGCTCATTTACAAACCTTGTAACATAAAGAAGATAAGATAAGCTGCAAATTAAAGACAATTTCTTCTGCAGATACAAGAAAATGTAATTAAACCTTTTCTAGGTGTAGTCAATATTTATTTGCCCTAAGTGGTGATGTCACTGGGCATGTAGAAATGACCTAAGTCTACAGAAGAAAAGAAATAAACAACAAGTATCAGGATGGTAAGGGTTGTGTATCGAATGTGAAACATTCGGGATTTATAGACCCACCATTTCAATGATTACCAGAGAATCAACGTGAAAATCGGGGAAGAAAAAAACCCTCTCTAGTTTCCTGGTAATAGTGGAGGTCAGAGATGAATTGCATAACCTGCTGAGTAAACAACAGACCTCAAATGCCTTCATCCTGCTGTGGTGTGATTTATATAATGACCAAGTCAGAACGGAGGGGTTAAAGTTGGCTGACTACTGTTGTGCCTCTGAGGAAAGTAGAAAGCAGTTTCAGAGCTGAAGGCATTCAGGTCTGTGAAAGTCAGATGACATCCATTTAATACACATACGGTAAATTTGTAGATATTTCTCATTGCTAAAATACATCTTGATGTGGTCATTACCAAATCTGCATCAATGCAGGGCCCGGAACGAGCTGTCAACCCACGTAAAAAGAAATTCCCCTTTTCATTTTCATGCAAATATAAAGCTGCATGGTAAGCTACACCCAACTGTCATAGAAAAAAAAATAAAAAAAGAAGATGTTGCTATGGTAATTTGTTGTCAAAACACTGAGGAAGACAGTTATGTCAAATAAAGTTTTAGTTTTACTAGTTTTTCAGCCTTAATGAATCATAAGCCACTTTTCCATAGTGAGTGTAATCTGTAATACACTGCTTAAGAACAATTCATTTGTATGTTTTGCACAACAGCACAAAATTCAGTTTTAACTGCATGAAGAGGACTCGGGGAAGACCAATGCTTGTGAAGTTAACAAAAAAGAAGAAGTATACACAGTAATGCAAAAACAATTTAAACGTAAATTGTTTTCTAGAAAACATATGTTTTATACTTTCATACTTTCAACCTCTAACAATGGTGGATTTATATATGTTGGCGGGCCTTTAAAGTCTAAGTTAAGGTGAGAATTCTCTGGGAAATACGCATAGATACTAAAGCTTTCGTAATACTAGCTGTAGAAATTACAGCTAGTATTACGAAAGTAGAAATATAGGATTCTAAAAACTATTAAAATTTTCAAATAGACTATTCCTTCACATTTCAATGCATCTTTGTTTCTCATAAAAATAAGTAACAATTTCCTTTTGACAGGAAAGTTAGAAAAAATATTTACAGTAATGTTTTTTTTTTCTAATATTAAAGACAAATTTCCCAAAACCAATCTAAGCTTCAAAAAAAATTTTATTGCAAATTGACAACACATTAAGTGCAGTTTTAATTATTTTTCTTATAGTTTCTGGTGTAAAAGTACATTAAATGTTTGTTGCTGATGCCAGAAATACATATAAATAATAAATTACACCTGGATAGGCTTGAGTCCAGCTCTGATTAGAGCTGCCAAGCCTGTTCTCAGTGGAGAAAGAGAATATGAACAATTCTCACTTGTTTGGACTTTGGTCAGAATATGAAGTCGGCATAATGTGTACACACTTGAGAGGAAATCTCGCATAATCTTCACCTCAAGTTAATTACTGCAGACAAACATTATAGATCACCAGAGACTCTTATCACCGACTGCTTCAACACTGGGAAGATTTGGCCCACATCTGATATGATATAAAACTCTAAATAATCTTTGCAACAAAACAATGTTTGCCTTATTGTCAAATTCATTCCTTCTTCTACAAGCAGATCTGAAGGAGATGGATGTACATTCTCTCTAATTACAGCAATTATTACGCAGTGATGGTGTAACAAGCTCTCAAACAATTACCCCTTCTCTCCTTTCCTGTCTATCTCTCCCTCCCACGCAGTCAGTCGAAATATTTCATCGCACAAATATATGTCTGCCATTAGGCCGGCTCATGAGGGAGAAAATACAAGCATATCATTCATTACAGTGCATGCCAGCGTGGAAACTAAACACAACCAGAACCAGGGAGCCAAGTTAGTTCCTGCTGAGCACAAGATGTTGGAATGTTGACAGTCTCTATTAGGTAAAATTTACAGGGCTGCTGACTAAAGTTGTATTTATCACAAAAAAAAGAGGAGGGAAAATACAGCCTGGAGTGCAGGGAGGCAACCACCTCGAAAATACTGTAGGATTCCACTGAGTGTTTTGCCGCTGCAGAGACGGTGTTCAATAAATAAGGAAATCTACATAGTGCTTTTCACGAGGCATGTTTACTAAAATACTTTACTATTTACAGCAGTAGCAGTGGCCTAGGGTTACGGGCCGTGTGTCTCTGCTCATACAGCTGGCAGCTTCAATGTACCAACAGCGCAGCCTTGTCTTCTTGGCCTCAGAGTCGATCTGCAGCAGTTTGTTTCATGCCCTGCTCAGGGGCATCTCAGTCTAGTAGGGTGACAGCTGCGAGGTCAGTCCTCCACCAGATTTTTTTGACCACATTTCCTGCTAGCAAAGCAGTTTCTTTTTTTCATGATTCTTGCCTTCTTTCAGCAGCAAATCTTAAACTCAACCACATCTGCATCACACATGGCCAAACAGACAGCTTTTCCCTATGACTCACATTTTGCATGAATGTTTTTACATAGACTATTCTCAATATGCAGCATAGCGCATATTACACTTCAGTATGAAAGGAAATGTTTTAAAAAACAATGTTCAAAAAGTGATTCCTCTTGAGAAATACTTGGATTGTCATCAAAGTGCTTTCCTCTGGTTAGTCCCCATCTCCCATCTGGTTTTTTTGTGTGCACTGCCAGCAACTGTGGAGGGCCTGTGGGGGGGAGAGTGAAAAGTAAGTACAATGGACAAAGGCACGTGTGGCACCTTACATTCATTTCTTCTCTACCCCACAGCTGTTATTGTATGAAAGTGCTGTCGACAGCTTTTGCTCTGTGCGGAGAATTCTCAAACAGTGGGAAACATACCTGCCTTTTTTCCCCCCAAATGGAATCAGTGATGCCTGAACATTTAAAGGAGGGACAAAAACAAATGAAAGGCTTCCTTAGATCTTTTCAAATCTCACTTTTGTCAGTTAACAATAGAATACGGTAGGACTTTTAAAACACTTTCATAACCTACAGTGATATCTCCTGAGATGCATTGTTTTTCTGGGCTTTTTTTTTTAATCTTTCTTCAGGGATGAAGAAACAGAGCAAAGGTACAACAAAATGAGAATATTCGTAATATTTTATGTAACATGGGACTACAACTATATTTAAGTGAAATCAAATGGCAATACCATGTATTACATTTTGCATTAATCTGCCAATTTCCAGCTATTTTAGAAACAGATGTCAAAGGACTCAGTTCCAATGTCTTGCAAAAGTCTTCCCAACACTTCACCCTTTAAAGTCTTTTCACATTTTGTTACATGAAAACCACAAACATCACTGGAATTTATTGAGATTTCTATTTGATAGACCCAAACAAGTGAATAATACTAAGATGGGAAGGTTGTAACTGGTTTTCCAAAGTTTTTACAAATAGCAATCAAAACTTTTAGTCTGTATTTCTGCCAAATATGCACACCTGCAAATAAACATTTCTATCAGTTCTTCACAAAATAGCTGAACGTTGGTCAGACTGAACAGACAGCCTTGATGAACAGCAATTTTAAGACTCGCCTAAGTTTTTGTACCTCTTAAAACATTTCACAGATTGTCGCAATGTAAACACAAACTTCAACATATATTAATGTGACCCAATTATTCTTTTTTTTTTTTTTTACCCCTCCAGGGGGTCTTTTGTGGGCTCTAGTGTCCCTTATATGACAGTAGACTGACAGGAAACGGGGAAGGAGAGGGGGGAAGACATGCGGTAAATATCGTCGGGTCCGGGAGTCGAACCCGCGACGGCCGCGTCGAGGACTCAAGGCCTCCAAATATGGGTCGCGCTAACCACTACGCCACCACGGCACACCCCGTGACCCAATTATTCTTATTTGGATTTATGTCATTACAGCCTACAACTGACTGACTAGCATTCCAGTACTGCTGAAGAAGAGCATCCTCACAGCATATAGGTGCCACCACTATGCTTCACATAATGAATGGTGTGTACACCGAGGAAGACAGTGTGCTGTGATGAGATGTGCTGTGTTTGTTTTCTGCCAAACATTTCTGTATGTATGTAGGTCAGAAAGATTAATGTAGTTTTAATCTGACCAGCACACCTTCGGCCAAATGTTTGCTTCCCTGGATGCATTATGGCAAACTGCTAACAGCTTTCCTCCAACAATGGTTTTCCATCCATCTGTTTTCTTTACACCCTTCTCCCAGTGGGTTCGGGAGGGAGTGGTTTTCCACTTGGAACTATTATATAATGGCCAGATTTGTGGCTTGTATATCCAAAAATTGTCCAGTTGAAACATTTTCCAACCATGAAAAATGTGCATCATATTCATTCCACCTAATATTTTGTGCTGCTTCCTCATAAAATCTAAATAAAAACATTAAACTTTGACACTGAACATTATAATTCAAGGCACTGGAACCACCCAACCCCAGCTATTTCCTACACAGCAATCTTGTATGGGCTGAGGATAATGTGGTAATTTTGTTCTCTCAAGTATTTGATACTTGAAATCTCAAGTATCAAATACTTAAGGTATCAGAGTAGCTGTGAGAGCTAATGCTTAGATTAAGTACATCACCAATGGCTATAATACTCCTTTAAACCAAACGATAATTCTTTTAACATGCTCCATTTAACATTATGAATTTTATGAAATGACATTTAATTATTTAAATCATTTATTTGTAGTTAGTACTTTACCTAAAATATTTTGTCCCTTTTCCTCAGACCCTACGTATTTTTAACTATCAAAATAAAAATATGAGTTTGCTTTTAACTATTTTAGTAGCTTTTACTAATTTTATTCTGTACAAATAAAATATACTTTAACACATAAGCATTTTATCTTTTAACTGTACTCATTGTTTTCACAGAACAACAATATTTTATCTCTTACACAAAAAAGTAACTACAAGGTGTAATGCTCCTTTAATGCTGCGTCTCTATATACTAAGCTTCACACATTACTTTCTCAGCCATTACTTTCTCAGTGAGTGTCATAACAATATGGTTTCTCTGTTTTGTTTTTCTGCAATAACCCATAAAAAAATGTCAATTTTACAAATAAATAAACCAATATAACGTCTTTTGTGTGAGAACCGTTCCAAAAAATGAAAAATACAATAATTTCAAAGTGAATTCAGTACTCCTCCAGCTGTTTCTCAGCCAGCTCAACACACAAAGTCTACTAGCATTAGCATAATCTAGCCTCCAGAAATATATCCCGTTTTCTACACAATACTAATCACAAACTGCATAACGCGATTCACTAGTTGACTCTTGATTCAAAATCCTCTTCAACTGTTAAGGGATAACAATATAGATGCATTAAAACACATTTTTACTTACCTGTAATATAGAAACGATGAGACACACACGTTGAGTTTCCATTAGCATCTAACAGGAAGGCTTCTTCTTCTTCTGTGAGCCCAACTTTCTCTAGACCATCAATGTGACAAAGGCCCCCTAGCGGCTGTATATGGACTTGCAGTGAATGACTGAAATAACACCAAATAATTTATTACAGCGAGAAATTAAGGATGGACAACGAAAAAATAATGTTGGGGTGGCTATTTTTATACTTAGTGCTGTCATTTACTTTTAACTTGTTTTTTCACCTTTCCACATATTTCTTTCTAATCCAAATATCTATAAAGTAAAACATAGCAAAGGAAAAAAACAAAAACATATGTAAACACAAGTTGAAAAATGTGTAGTGATTATCTCTAGCTAATACTGTTGTAGTCTTCTTCAACAATAAGAAGTTAGAAATTCCTTTAATATATTCATTATATTGAAATTATAATTAAGTGGTGTTGGAAGACCACATAAACAGGGGGCGACACACAGACTAAAGCTGAATGAAATACTGTGGCAAGAAAGGTCAGGGTGTTTGTTGAGGTTGAATAACTATCAATTTTTGCTACTTGTTATGCTCTGTGTATTTTCTAAGTTTGTGATGGAGACGAATTAAGCTTTTGTTTCCTTTTGACTGTTTTTTGGCAGCCATCTATCTGGGCAACAACATTAGAGCCACCGGCTCAAAGAAACAAACTCAAAGAACAAACTCATAAAGAAGGCAAGTTTCGGGGCCTAATGGACAACCTCAAAACAACATACGGCAACTTTTAAATAATGTACAAAGTAATGTTATAGTTTCCCTTTGGGTATTAAGGAAGTAATATGAAACTCAAATTAAATCAACTTTGCTGTAGCCCTGAGACTGAAAAAAAAAAGCCTAATGGTGTGGTGCTGTTGAGATAATGGAAAATGCTACAACTTCAACTTGCCAAGGTTGGATTTTAAAAACACATGCTACTTTCCAATGACATGGGCCACTTTATTTTGCCTGAAGGTTTCTGTTTGGCTTTCAAACTGTCATGTGAGAGCATACTGGCAAACATATAATCTACAAGAAACGTATTTCAGTGGAATATGTTTTAAACAGAATTCCTGAGGAAAAATAAACAATAAAAAAAACATACTGAGCCAATGATAAAGATATGATTGAGTTGCCTCAAGGGAATCTTTACATTTTCAAGACAGACAAGTTGCACTCTAAATGTTGCTACTACTTGACAGCGGGAATGATATGGGTTTTTTTTAAAATTCCTTTGATAGAACCTCTCTGCAGGTTGTGTTTTGTTTCTCTCTTCTCTGAAGTTGTTTTGCAGAAATGCTGTCTAGAGGCCTTGAGGCCTTCACCTGCAGCCTAATCACACCATTAGTTTTACCCCATGAGTAAATGTGCTTGTTGATGGGCTGTCAAATGTGAAAGTCATTGCTTGGCCTGTAAAAAGTCATCCAATCATATAATTCTCTTGCTTCACTGCCCACTGGGAAATGGCTAGTAAAATATTTAAATATGAAGCTGTTCTGGTTATTTAGGTTGCTTGATTACATGATTTTGTGTTACAGTGGTTTGCATGTAAAGCAACTATTTGCTTGTTCCATGGATTTTACCAAGATTTAGCCAAGTTATGTATGTATACCATGTATACCATGAGCCCTTACTCTCCATACACACTAAATAGATGCATGTGCATTGGGTATGGGCTGATTGGTAGTCTCAGTTTAAAATCTTTTTCAAAATCACATATTTTCTCCGGATACAGTTATTATGATTTAAGGCCCCCACATACTCAGGCGTACTTCACTCCACAGATGTCTGCGGACTATACATGGACTCAAAGCAGACGTCCACAGGGCATGTCCACACAAGGGTAAATTTTTACAAACTGCGACGTACATACATTACACCGAGCTGATAAGGTTGAAGAAGAGTGTTGACTGGCTAACTGATCCCATAACCAAGCTAAATAACACGCTAATATCTGTTAAACTTACAATGTTATTTTAGAAGCAGGAAAAAAGCACAAAGCAACATTTCTACAGACAATAAGCATGTTAAAATTTTTGTGTTATGCAGACATAGATATCGACATAGATTTCAAGAAGTGTCAAGTTTTACATCTGAAATAGTATAAAGTAATCATAAGTACACCTTCATCTTTTAAAGGTTCGGAGGATGATTGGAAGAAATGGACACTGATGAACTGATAAACCACATTTCCCACTTCATCAACTCCATTGCTGAGAATGATGAACGGAGCTAAAAATATAATTTAATTTGATCCGGTGTTTAATATTCTTTTCATTTGCTGGCACTTATCTATTAGTCTATAAGTGACTAGTTTGAGTTGTTTGCCCAAGATATGGTCAGGGTAGCATTGAGTGCAATGCTATACAGAGATGCCTTATTACTAAACATAAAACATAACTATTTGAATCTTTATTGCTTATAAAGTCATACTGATGTTTCTTCCAGCAGTTTTAGCAATCTATTTCAAAAAGTAGTGTTTTTTTCTGGTTAAAAATTGAAGCCAAACCTCATTATGGTTTAATGATTTTAGGCAGTGAGACTTTTGTTCACAAAGTGAAAACAACAAATATAACAGTTTTTTATGGGAGCTTTCAAATTAGTTTCCACATTCATCTTGATCTCCCATCTGTTAGCAACTAATAGAAAATCATCCACTGATCACAGGGACCATCCTACTTCGCTTATATGTGCAGTGAAGGCACAGTAGTAATTTCTCTCTGCCCTGTTCCCCTTTAAATCAAGAAAAGCAAACAAAAATGCCTGAATATTTTTGGTTATATCCAAAAACATGATATATATATATATATATATATACATAAACTTTTTAAGTAACCTCTTACCTCTTAAATAAAGTCAGTTTTTTACTCTTATGAGTCTTAAACCGAGATGTCTGTAATAAATTCTGAACATGATGGGAAAATGCTTAATCCTCATTGGTTGACAACTGAGGTTGTGGACCAATTTCTCTTTCAAAGTTCTAACATTGTTATTAGAGTACATGTACATGATTAATTCCAGGACATTTAGAAAAATAGTTGCTGCCATATTGAATATAAACATGCCCAAAGTAACAGCGTGGGGTTATTCCCTTCAATTGAATAAAAGTGGTCAAATATGAAGCTGGATATTGACTTTACATTTTTCCAAGTGAAATGAGTACCTCTGAAATAAACAATAATTGCACTTTATTTCTTTTTGCACATATTTCCCAGAGTTTCATTAAAAAAAAATGCCTAGCCCCTTTTTGTCTTTCTCTCTTTGTACATTTATATACGTATGTATGAATAAGCCTTTTTAACAGTATGGTGGAGACAGCCATGCTTGATGTCCTGCTCTTTTGATGCCAAGATGTACGCTGCTTTCTAAGGCCTTGAGATTCACCTCCAGCCTAATCACACTATTAGCGTTTCCCCTCCTGTGTAAATGTGCCTGTTGATGGGCTGTCGAATGTGAAAGCTGTGACCAAGCCTGGAAGAAGTCATCCACTCGCCTCATTTGGTCGCTTCATTGCACTCTGGGAAATTTTTTATGAGGTCTAAGTGACTAAAACATGCTGTGAGCATTTTTTATCAGATCTTTACAATTTAATAGGTTGAGATGTTTAAAAGTCTGAAGTTGAGGGGAAAAAATCTCGCTCACTGAACATTTTAAAAAGACACGCAGCAGACCGGGGTGGATTTAAGATTACAGCTAAAGTTTCATCATATTTAACTGATGTTTTTGATGAGGATATGTTTAACCTGACTTTATGATGAAATATTTGTTATATTTGAACCATATAGACAATTTAAAATACACTACTATGGTGTTAAAAAAATTTTTTGGAGGCACATAGCTGTTTGATGATGTTGAAGTCATTTTCTATCTGGAGGAGATGGATATTTTTGAATGCTTATGCTACAGGTAAATTTGTGTTTCTTACAAGACACCAGATTGCTTCCTTTCTATACCAATTTATTTTACCTTTACAATAAAATAAAGCATAAAAAATGCAACATCTCAACAACACATGTGTGGTTATTGTGGAGATGAAAAGCACATAATAAAATGATCAACCAGTCTTATCACCACCGGTGGACAGACAATTAATAAAATTTAAATCCATCTCCACTCTGCTTTCCTGTAGATATGAATCTAGGACAGAGCAAATGCTGAAAAGAGTGTTTTATTCTTACTTTTTATGCTTAATAGTTTAGAGATTAATGATAAGTTAAGTAACATTGAGATGAACCTTAGCAACTTTAAAGAGGCGACATTCACTCATGATGCCCAGTAAACCAGGATCTAGCTAACTGTAGTCTGTTTTTTGGTCAAGTGCTTGCAACGCACATAAGCTGTCCGATCCAGCCTTTAAAGAAAATGCTTCATTTCGTCTCATATTTTCTCTCAACTACCCTACGAATGATTATCTTCAAAATCAGTTCTTTATATGAAAAGAACAGCTGTCCCGCAGTGGTTAAAAGTGATTCTCAGTAAGCCGTTTGAACTGATTCTCAATAGGCTGTTTTTCCAGACATGTGGTGTCTGGCAACAGTCACAACAAAATGTTGTATTGGAGATTTAAGTACATTTACTTAAAGTACAAACATTGAATACAAAAAAGGCTGAACAAACCTCTAACCAAAATTTACATTGGTTTGATGTTTTGCATTATAAATGACTTTTAAAACACAAAAACAGTCGTGCTATACTTCATTAGGGGTATCAGGATAAAGGGGGCAAAGCACAAATAAATGGCACACCTGTAAAATTTTCGTTTGTAAAAAAAAAAAATTGAAAACCAGGTAGCCTTTTCTTGTTCATCACACACAGTATCTTGGAGATGTAATCACAGTCATAGTTTTAATTGAACAAGATTAAAAGTATGCATTTCAACTCAAATGCAAAAAGCTGTCGAACTGTGTCAAAAGTTGCACTTCATATAGAGTCAATTGTTACTTGGACATCACAATGAAATCGAGCTTTAGATATCACCTAGTCAATTAATAAATTTCTGTTCTTTAAGAAACCCAGTTTATAAGTTTTATTGTAAAGTGCTGCAGCATTATAATGAACTTTATTACTCAGTCTTCTTTAAAAATCTTAAACATTTTTCTGAAACTTTTTTTTTTCGTGTGTGTGTGTTTGATATCACACCCTTTGGACCTCTGTGCTCCAAGTCTTGTCTCCCTGCAGATACATTTACAGCTTTTGAAATATTTTGAGAAGTTTGTAAAAGCACCGTGGGATAGCAAGAATTTAGAGCATCTCCCATCAGCCAAACACAGCACCATGGGACATCAATTCGCTTCTCTTTTCAGAGGCTTCCCTTTACCGCTGCACTACTTTTTCGAACAAATGAAAGAATTAGGCTAGTGGGCAAACATCCACTGAACAGCAGAAACATTTCACCACTGACCTGTGAAGTGAGTAAATATGCTCATCTTGTTCCTAAAAACCTTGTGCTTGTGAAACCTGCAAGCTGGCATTCACATGCAGTGCCTCCATTACTGTCTTTTTTTAATATAAGAGGAAATAAAGCATCGTTTCAGTAACCTAAATAAGTTCAAATCTGATGTGAACTAATTAAATTAAGATAAGTCAAGGGTTTAAGTCACGTGAGACATGCTCACTTTGAAATCCTGCTAATATTTTCCACAAAACAGTCATTTGATCTGATGATAGCCACACCACGTCAGCAGAGTCGAGGCACAACAGGATAGCTATTGTTAACAATAAGAGCAACACACTTTTCAGCAGAGAGTGTAAAGCTCTCAGTTTTGACCTATATCTTTGCAACGAAGGATTTGTATGGACGCAAACATCACTGTGGCGCACAGAGGGTGTAATATGTAACATGATTAATGTAAACGAGCAGCCCAGGCTCTGCAACATGTAAACAGAAAAACGAATGGAAAATCCTTTATGTAAACACCATAATTGGAAGATGGTCTTATTTAGAAAAGGTCAATACTGGTAATAATGCTGTGCTTGTGCAAACAAGCCAAAGGCTAATATTTCTTTTAAACTCATTTCTATGGAATACCATGCTTAATACATTTTTTTAAACATGTGAGTAATTTGTTACCAATACATCTCATTATTAATGATTTCTGTTCTGCTTGTGTGTTTGACTTTGCCCTGGTGAGAGAATGAACTTGTGGTTTTTGGTATGTTTTGATATGTTTAAGTTCTAGCTCAGTACAACGCTATGATGAGAAAAATGCCAAATGCTTAGATTGGTTTCTCTTCTTCAAAACAAAAAGAAACTCATCAGAAAATGTTAATAATTATCTTATTTTTATATTGTGTATTTCTTATTTATGTACTCTATGTATTCAATATTTGATTAGCTCTGCTTAGGTATTGGAGCAGTGGGCCTCATCGTTTTTTGCTGGACAACTGGATGTTCTATTATTTTGTGAGCCATAACAGTCAAAATTAAGAATATTAAAAGACAAAAATCAAATACATGCTTCTGTGTGATGCTGATTAACACAGAAACAGAAGAAACTGTCACTTTTTGAATTTAGTGACTCAAATAAATCCTCTTTTTTATTTAGATATATTTATTGGACTCCTCCAGGTGTTCTAAAAGTGTGAAAACCATTTGACATGCCTCCATTACTTATTCTGCACTGCTGCTATAGATCACAGGAAAGCCTCAGCCTTTTCATGCTGCTGACTAAAAACATGAAGACGTGATTTTGACATTACCAGACAGGTTTGGCACGGGGAACTTAAAATAGCATGTCCTCTCATTTTCTTTTGTCCCTGTTCACTCAACTGAATATCAACATTGTTACAATGTAAAGTCTTCCTGCGATTGACAGCTGACTGCATTAATCTGCTACTTATCAATCTGTTTCAAGTGTTTAATGAGTGGAGTGTATTTTTGGATTTGGCGACATTTGGGTGTTTGTACTATGGCATCAAAGATCGTTTATTTTAGCACTTGACCCATGGCCTGTTTCTGATCAGCAGACTACAATGTTCAGCTGATTGGGGGTCTGATATAGTTTTAAGTAAAATGCATAATGTTTGGTTAAGAAAAGAATGACAGAATGCTAAAACGACTTACATGAATATTTTTAAATTCTTAAAAATGTCTATGATATGCCTTGGTATATAACTGGAGAATTTCAAAACCATTACAAGACCCGAAATCCATAACCCAGGCAGTGTATGATGGCATGTCAAGTTGGTGTATGGAAGACGGATAAACAAGTTCATGCCTGCAGATGTAAAAAATAAAGCTATAAAATGTTAAAGTAGGTTTTCTTTGCATTTCCTCAAAGAGTTAGAGGAAATGCTTTGGTTTGGTGTTAGGGCAGACTCTCTGAGCTGGAAAATGACTGAAAGTGGTGGGGCATAAGATCAATGCCTGTGGAAAATTCTCTAAACAGGGGATCCAATTGACTTCCAATTTGCCTGCCACCATTTTAAGAATTTGTAATATTACATTTTTCTACGGGAGACGAAGGAAACATTACTATTAATAATTTCACACAATCTTTCTTCAAAAATTCCAAGCCATCCATTTAATAACAGGGAACCAAAACAAACATGCATATCCTCTTCTGGATGAGAACAGGATGCACAGGAACTAATACAATCCTTGGAGACTTTTCACCAATCTCTCTCCAGCCTCATTTCTGTCACAGCAGAAACAGTCAACTTGTCTTTCACCCCGTCTCGCCTCACTTGTGCCTTATTGCTTCCATATCTACAGCACAGCTGATGCCTCTCCTCCATGCCAAGAATGACCAGCTTGGATGCTTGGAGCAAACGTTCTCTCTCTCACTGTGGGCTGTATGCTCAAACAGCGATGCCAGCTATTTGCAAGTATGCTCCTTGTATGTAACATAGAGGACTCAAAATGGAGTTGGCTGTTGCTTGCAGCGCTGGGCTGTAAGAGTTAACAACGGCTTCATTTTTGGAGCAATCAAGCATATTTTCATGCATCAGAGAGATTCTGCAATAACTACTGGAGCTCCTAATCTTTTATGGGTGTGACATTGGCTCACACCCATACCGCACTCTATAAGGCAGAGCTGATCTCTCACTAAGCTTTTGTCTTCTCTTGTCTTCCTGAAATGTGCAGCACTTCTGCATGAGGATCTGCGACATAAGCAATCCTGTTTTGACACAGATGTGACTTTCACATTGCCACTTATCTAGAGATGTGTAATGACAGTCTTTTCCACTCCTGGTAACACAATTTTGCTTACAGGTTTCCACTTTCAACACTGTTGATGATGCAAAACTGAAACAGTATGACAAAGATTTTGGTCACCAAAACTCCCACCTTTATGGGATGCAACAGCAACACTCACACTGCAAAACAGGTATTGAACATCTCCTCTTCCCTCCTTCTCTCTCTTGACTTCCCAGGAGCTAGCTCACCAGGTGGGATAGTACTGTGTCCTTCACTATTTGGGTCCGTCTGAGCTCTGGCAGCCATGGTGGGATAGTCCCTGCCCCTACTTGGTGCTTGTTGCCAGCGGTTGGAAGACCCTAGGTCAACAGAGATGCTGGGTTCTGGGCTTGGCCTGCATGTTGAGTAAAGACAAGACGGTGCGGCTGGATTGAGGGGGGCGGGTGCTTGTTGACGCTAGTCTCATGTCTTGTGTCTTTTGCCTGGGGGCTGCTTTTCATGTGCTCCGTTGATGACCTACCTCTGTGTGGGGCGTGTGGCTGCCCTCGGGTGATGCCTTGTGTCTATCTGCCTGGGGCTACTTCGCCCTTCCTGAGCCAGGTCCACCTGTTCTTTGCTGCTCTTGGACACTGTATGTTGCAGACCTTCTACCATTCTCACTAGAGAACTGTGCACCTTCACAGGCTAGCTCACATACACCCACTTGAGGCAAACACACTTATTTCCACAAATACATTCACCAACCCACGCACACCCCGACACACAAATAATCCAAATGGTTGAAAGGTCATATGAAGACAGGTTATTATTCCATCAATGTAGCCCGCCTACATTGACGCTTGATGCAGTCTTGATTTAGTAGTCGATCACGCAATTAGGATACCATTTTCAGATCCTTTTTGCAGAGCAAATCTGCCCTGGCATGTGCAACCCACTTCTCTATATGACATGCCTCAAATGCCTTGACAGGACACAGAAAAAAGAAAAAAGATACGCTTTTCTCCCACTTGTATTTATTGAACCTCATTGCTTTCATATCTTCAACACAGCTGATGCTACCACCATGTGCCAACCAGGACCAGCATGGTACTTACTTTCTCTTTCCCCTTTGTCTATGTCACTGTGTTTCAAAGTGCATTTGGAGCATCTGTTTAGAGGAACGCTGCTTGTATGTAACAGAGGAAGTTATGTGTAGCCTGCAGACTTGAATAAGAGGGGGAAGAAAAGCAAAAATAAAAGTATTTTAAACATAGTGTCAAGAAATAATGATTAGTTTGGTGCTTAATACAGTTAATCTTACGACATGTGTAAAGGTATATTGTAAAGGAAGAATTATTTATTAAGACTTTGAACAAAACGTTTGGCTCGTCTCTTCCTTAAAAGACCCGGGTCCTCTCGGCGAGCAGCGGCCAGCTGTAAAACGAAACTAAACAAGGCGTGTTGACGTCACAGCTCACAGAGTTTAATTCATACAAAGCAACGCATGAATCAGTTAACAAAGCTGCAGAGGTACAGAGATATGCATTTTATCACAAAATAACAACAGACAAAGACAAACACGAAACACAAAGACAGACAAAGGCGCCCACGTGGAGAAAAGATGGAAAAAACTCTCTCTCTTTCTCTTTACACGTCATCTTATACAAAGAGGTGTTTCCGTATTTTAATTTATGCAACGAAGGCGTTCCGTTGTTCAACCAATCAGAGACCTGTTTCGGCCCCCCAGAGAAACTTGGAAACTCCCCTCATTGCAGCTCAGATGTCTGGTTTTTATCTAAGTAAGAGGGCGGACCACTTCGTGCTCATCTCTGTCTGGCACGGGCGATCTCGGGCGGAAGAGTCCCTGTTTTGAGATTTCCCAGATAACTCTAACATCTATCCCCCACATTCCAGCGCCGTTTCCATGGAGATGCTAATTTTATGGCCCTTGTATAGGCGCCTGCTTGTCTCGTCTCGATCGGGCCATCTCAAAGGGTCACACAAAGCCTGTTTTTCCAATAAGAGTGCTTAATATTCCTTTACACATGTTGTAAGTATTTTAGCACTTAAAAAATCATTTTTCTTAACAATAGCCAAAACTCTTATTTGGAACAGTTTTCTGTTGAGCATGTGGGAGCTGAAATAGCAGACATTTAAACAAGCAGGGCCCTTTGCCTCCCCCACACACAAAGCAATAAAATTTACATTCCGATAGGGGGGAAGAGACTTTTTGGCGCCTCTCCCCGTACCAGACAGAGATGAACACGAAGTGGTCCGCCCTTTTACTTAGACAAAAACCAGACACCTTTGCCATAAATGAGGGGAGTTTCCAAGTTCCTCTGAGGGCTGAGGGAGTTTCTAATTGGTCAAAGAACGGAACGCCTTGACTGCATATATTAAATAGGGAAACACCTCTTTACTTTAAGATTCCGTGTTAAGAAAAAAACCAGAGAGAGAGAGAGAGCGGCCGCGATTTTTGCCTTTTTGTCTTTGTTTCGTGTTTGTTAGTCTTCCCCTTGTGTGTCTTTATAATTATGAGAAAAATGCATATCTCTGTTCCTCTGCAGCTTTGTTGTTCATTGCTTTGTATGGAATTAAACTCTGTGATCTGTGACGTCAACACGCTTTGTTGTTGTTTCATTTTAGCAGCACGCCGTCGCTGCACGTCGCCCACGGAGAACGTCACTCGCCAAGGACTCGGAAGAGAAAAGAGGAAAGAGCCAAAACTTTTTGTCCAAAGCTAGCATTAAATGATCCTCTTTTTTAATAATAGTGTACTAAAAACTTTGACATTTCATTATTTGAATATGTTTGCATTTAAGAAATGAATTTATCTCAGTGCTTGTCACATTTATTTGCACTGGTACTAAAAATACAAAGTGTAAATTTAACTTATTTGCATGACTATATGCTCAAATTGAATATTAATAATTAAAAATCCAGTTTTTATTTGAATAAATTTATTCAAAGAACAATAAGACAATGTTTAAGCTTTTGACAAAATCAGTTATGACACAAATGCTGGTGCCCCTGCAGGCAATAGTCTGTCCAACTCCCTCTTGGCCGGCCAGCACTTGGTCTCCTATTTCATTTCACAAAGTTGTAGCAAACAGAGAAAGATCTCTATTCTAGATTCAGGAGTTTAGATCATTCAGACTTCGGAATCTTTTCTGAAGCTATTTTCTCTTTGGATTTTTAAGAGAAATTAGGTCTGGGAACTGAGCAATTCATGGAAAACAGTGGATTTGATTTCTGTGTTTATTTGTCCAATTTATTTAGAATTTTTGTTGCAATAATCACCTGCTTTCAGGTTTCTGGTAGTCAGCCAGATTTTGTTTAAATCTTGCAGTATTTCAAAGAGCTCACACAGTCAGACACCAACAAGAAACCCTTCTTGTCTTTGGAAGAAAAACAAACCAACACTATTATAGATCTTCCACCATCATTAACTGTGGACTTGAAGTGCTTTTTCACATATTCAATCTTTGATACACACACGTGTTGGCGAAAAACCTAATCTTAGTGACACCTAACCAAAAAATATAGCTCCAGTTACAGTCCCAGTAGAGTTTTGCAGACTCCTCATCTCTAATAGTGTGATGGGAAGAAAAATGAGGCATTTTTTCTGGCATCACTTCTAAACAAACTGTTGGTATGATCTGAAGGTTGTTGGAGAAACAATGATTTCATGCACATTAGGATGAACAGTGATTTAAAGGAATTTCTTTAGGACACTCAGCCTAATTCATGAACTTATGTGATTCCAATAAATATTACCTACCAGAAGAGTTTGCTGCTGGTTTGACCAGGGGTCATAATATCATTATTTATTTACTGTCTAAACGAGAGATGAGAATAATAACAAATAGAACTAAGGTGATACCCTTTTTCTTTTGTTGAGAAATCACATTGAATCAATTAAATATAAGTAATATTTGAGCATTTTTGTAAATATTTTTTGTAGACAATTCAAAGTATGGAAAAGGTAAATTATTTGCAGTGGTGAAAAACACAAATATATGCTTACAGAGGTGAAATGGTGGTGCAAATTAATAGAATGGATTTCTCCTTTTGCTGCAACAGCAAAATTACAAGTCTTCATCTAAAATAAATCACGGTGAGAAATCACAGCCATAGTACAGTGAGAAAAAATAAAACATGAAGAGCATCATTCCAGATGAGAAGAATTGATGACTGATTTGAATTACATAAAACAATAATCTATGATTAATATATATGCATAAAGACACTGTTTATACTATGTCTAAAAAAATTTATGAAATCTAAGGAAAACCTAAAAATATATAAATATGTATTGAGCATTTTGCCAAGTCATGAAACCAAGGAGAGTAAAAATTTAATTCGCTTTTTATCATTTCATTATTGCATCCTTTCCATGAGGATGATTAAAGAGAGGGAAAGGGGATGAGGCTGTAACGAGAAGATAGATTAGATCTAAACCTTTGCAGAAGTGAAAAATATGCGATTGAGAAGAGTGAGCACAATATAGGCTATCTTATGCCTATATTGTGCTTACACTTATAATAACTCTTGTTATTATAAGAGTGGTCGAAACTTAAAAGCTGATTCCTCTGTTGATCCCATGAGACTTTTTGGAAAATATTCTGGCATATGACCGGCACAACAAAAGTGGAAAATATTGAGAAAATTATATACACTACCAACACGTTGTTAGTAGTTTGATGATTTGCACTACAAGTCTCCTCTGATTGTTTCAAAAACAAAATGAAATTGCTGTAGTGACCTAGTCAAAGGCTGGACATACATCCAATTGAGAAGAGTGCAAAGAAAATGGGGTGAAATGCCTCTACAGAGATGTAAAAGACACATTGCCAGTTAATGCAAAGAGTTGTGGCACAGGCAGGTAATAGGTTTAGGGGAGAATTACTTTCTCACACAGAATTGGTAGTTTCTTTTTTTCCTTGATAGATCAAATCATCATTTTGAAACTTCATCTAATTACTCCAGTTTTTGTCCTCGTAGTTGGAGATTGCTGTAGTGTTGGATGCATAGGTGAAAGTGATGCAGGATCTGTATTTTCTGAGTATCTGCAGTGCCGAGTGTATGGAGAATCTCAGATGGAAATGTAACAAAAGCCAGATCAGCATATCTTTGATGAGATTGCTTCAAATATAAAGATTGACACGTTTTCAAATTGTTACAAATATTTTGAAGACATCAAAAAACAACAACATATTTTGGCTGTCACGTTGGAAAGCTTTCCAACTTATCTGAAATCTGTTGATCTCTCATTATTTATTTCATACTTTAGTTTCCTCAGATTTTTTTCTCAGTCAGTATGTCTTTAATATTCAGCAATGTCTAGTGTTAAATATGATAGAAACTTTATAGTAGAGTATAGTTATTTAATATCTTCAGAAACCTGATAGAATTTGGAGATGAGGAAGAAAATGCTTCAGTGAGACATCATTGAATTTAAGCAGCAGAAATGTGGGACATTCATTACTGCAGAGCACTGCTGGAATATGACTTTGATGTGCAGATGATGTGCAGCTAGAAAGGGAAAGAAGAAGTGACACTGGAATGATAAGTACTCTGACAACAGAGCTGAAATCCTGTTGAGAGAGCCATCGCTTTTCATACTCTCCAATTACACGACTTTCCTTCGTGGCCATCATGAATCATAGAACAGATCATGATCCTTTAATGGAGACATTGAATTACTGACACGTTGGGCTTGGTTGTTTCCTGATCCTGTTATTCTGTGCGCGATGGCGTGAAGAATGATCTGAAAGGATTTTCACTTTCCACAAATGTGTTCGGTGAAGCAAAGTGAAGCACATGGAATAATGCTTTGATTGGGGACATAATTGCATGAAGAACAATGTTGATGCAAGAGTGCTGCTGCTTACAGCGTTAAAGGCAGGGGCAGCTAAGTATAATAGGTAATTTTTCTTATTATTCCAATATCTACATACACATGCATGCATGTGTCTATTTATGTATAGTATGGCCCAGAGCATGAAAAATAATTTTGTGAAAATTTACTGTGCTTAATCATCTACAAGCCAAAAAAACTGTGTCTGTTTATGTTAGACAGCAGCATTTTCTGTGGTTGTCACTGTGTCCTTATGCAAACAAGATGGCTCTGGCTTTGAAATCGCTGCCTTCTTTGGTGTTTTGTTCGTCTGCTCTGTGAGTCCTCCAGGGTCTACCGTTTTCTTTCCCTTCTCCAAAGACACAGTTTGTGTAAAATGCAAGAAACATGTGCACATGTGAATAGAAGTGTTTATGTCAAAATCTAAATTGATTTCCACCTCCACCAGTGGGTTAAAATAAGAAGATCAAAACTTGATGGCTCATATTTTTATATGGTATGTGGTTGCCTCTTTTTGACCAAAAAGAAAAAACAAAGTCAATATGAAAATGACTTTTTCCAAAGCATTTTTAATCATTTCTTAAGAATAGTGAGAAGTTACAAAATAATTTTATACATCTGTTTTCCCAGAATCACAACACTTCTTGAGGCAATAAATTGTATCAGCGTTGTTATTTAATATGTTTTCCGCACCACCAATACGTAGTCTGTTCCAACTACAGAGAATTTGCCTTAATATATCTACAGGAACACAGGCAGCTGGTATCAGTGGTTGCATTCACACAGTAGGCTTTATTGTTCAAAGAACAATAAAAACAATGTTCTTAATGTTTTTCTTTACAGATATTCCACTGAATATCTTTCTTCAGCATGTTTTAATTTTTCTTCTTTGCACTATAAATTCTTGACCTGAATGTCCCTGCCATTTTGCATTTTCCTTCATCTTAGTAGTTTGTTTTTGTCCCTCTCCCTTCAGATTATACTTGTTTTGGCTTCGTCATTGTATTGGGTCGTGCACTTTTGTGAATGATGTGGTCATGTGGTCATTCACATAATGATGCAGAACATGTTGTTATTCCTGCAATCCTGACATGTCATTTCAAGCATACAAATGCCAAAACATGGGCAAAAATATATCATTTTTAGAAAGAAGAGAAGATGTTTTGTGAAACCAACAGGAAGGTGCATACACCTTCCTAGATTTAGGAAGTCTAATTTAATTTTCACATTCCTCATGTAAGAAAAATAACTGCAATTTCTAGACTTTTTGCTTAAGTTTTTATAGTATTCTGGACATTTGAACTCATAATATTCACCTTGAACTGCTTCATATTTAGTGGTAGGATTCTAGTTTTTGAAGTAGGGTGAAGTCCCATCAAAAAGCTTTTTTGGCATCTAGGCTAACTTAGATCAGCTCTTTTTCAGAGTCTATCACATTTGCACTTTTCAAATTAAGATTGGTGTATCATACAATTTTTTAAGGCTTAGTTTTTGAACTTCAGAATTTTAATCAGAACATGTAATATATGTAAATGTGAATCAAATAATAGCTACTACATTTTGTACTCACAGTTGGGTCCATTAGAAAATAGAAACTAGAAAGAATGGCTTTAACATACATATATTTTCCAAAGTTAAAACAGTTAGAGCCAATTCCAAACTTTTGAAGCATCTGTAAAAACCTTCACTTTGGATGAGTTCAGAGTGCTTTCTTCTTACCCCATGTTATTTTTTATTTACATTTTAGAGTTTTTGTCCTTTAAGGTACTTTTGACTTGCACACTTGTATCCTGGTGTAGCAATTGCTTTTTTATTTTATCTGTTTCTGAAATCTGTTGTAGACAGATTGACATTTCTATAGCAGCGCTATTTGGTTTAATCCTTCAATCAATAGCAGATTAAGTTAAGCATGTTTGTTAGTTTTTAGAAGTCATGTTCTGAAAGAAAACTGTAACATTTGCTGCCATTTCTGCCTTAGTGGAAGCAGATGCACACTGTGGTGTGGTCACATTACATAGTGCAGGGGGAAAAATGGCACCCTTGTCTTAAGACTCACTTATGTCATGTAAACTTCATTTGGTGTTTATCTGTAAGGAGAGGAAAAAACCTTTAGAGACTCAACTCTTTACAGTTTCCTTGATATTTGAAAAAAAAATCTGACATTAAGGTGTGAATCCAACTGTGATATATACATTTCATAGTCAGATAAACTGAAAGCAAGACAATTGTATGTAAGATAAAGATTAAACATGAATGCTTTTGTAATATTAAGGGTGAGATTATAGTTTAAGATACAAGCAGTAGAGCCGCATCTTTAGTTTTTCTCAACCTATAAACTCAAAAAACAAATTTCTCTTTTTCTCTAAGAGTAAATGGAGGGATCTAAATATTCGAACACATATTTCAAGCAGTGAAACTGTCTTACGCTCCTAAGATGCAAATCAAAACAAGTTACATTTTCAGGCTGTGAGCTTTTGTCATTTTTGTTGGCAATAAGTGAAGATAAGAAACCAACGCTAAAATCAACCAGAAATGTTATGCTTTGAAATCTCTTGTAAACCAGATTGCACATTTCATGTAATAAAATGGATCAGATAATGAAACAAGTGCCATGAAATTTTACTACCAAATGTTTTGATTACTCATGACTACCTACTGAAAACTATTGCTTTCAAAAAATCTTTTATGTTTATTAATTTGAGACTATAATAAGAAGTGTACTCATTTCTTAGATTTGTGCACTGGTTAGAATATGTCTAGTGTCATCTGTAGATATAGTTGGAAAATTTACCAAATGTGTATATATATATATATATTTTTTTTTTTACTTTTACAGAAATGTAAACAAAAAAAATAGTGTAGGTTAAATTTGTTTCCTTCTATTTTACAAGACGCAAAGGAAACACTTATTGAATTTTTATCTTCCCATGCACACTGACACATTGAAAAACAAGTTACCTGGGTCTAAACACGACAAGGAACTTGTGTAACACTCACTCTTGTCACTGTATTGAACTATATAAAGGGCATGAAAATTCAACCAGTCATAGAGCAGATTAAAAAAAGATTTTTTTTAATTTAAAGCATGTGGGAGTCAGAAGAGAACTGCAGGAACAGACTGGAAACTGTTAGGCGACAGGCTAGTTGTTGTTTGAGAGTTAGTTCATTTGACAAAAGTGACTAACCTTTCATGGATTAGTGTGAGGGCTTTGATCCCAACTCAAAGTTCCTCCAGGAACCTGTCCGCTCTAGGAATCCAAAAGGGAGTGTACATCTCCATCTCCAGACAAATCCTCTTCAATTTGAACACTGTGAGTTACTCTAGAGTCTACAGAGGGACACCAAGGAATGGCAGGCTAGGGTGACGACACAGCAATAGGTAATCTGGAAACAAGACTCCTGGCCTTCATACGCATAAAAGGAATCTGTCAACAATTCGGAATCAAGAAGGTAAAACAACAGACTGCCACGGCTCATATACAAGGAGGCAGAGATCTTATTACTTGAGAAGGAGAGGGCAAAACGTGGGTGTCAGGGCACAGAAACACAGTTGATGTCTTGAGATCAGAAGTGTAGAAATCAGATGAGGGTAAGGCAAGGCAGGAAAATCCAGGGCACAGAAACAATGTTTCATACAAGGAGACAAAAACAAGAAAACAATGCAGGACATCTATTGGTAGAACCTTTCATTAATCTGGCAGACACTAAATAGAGGGAGAGTGGTTAAAGCTCCAGTTAGTAACTTTTAAAAACAATGTTTTTTTTTGCATATTTATTGAAACTGTCTCAGCACAAATGCGCAGTTTTACAGTACCAGTACATTAGCACATTGATATGAACGTGATATGAGCAAAGATCAGGCAGCCATTAAATCATAACAGTCACACCTTTGAAGTATGTTTTGCTCTTGATGTGCTCCCATTCTGAATAGTATAAGGGATTTATTATGTGTACTTCACACTGTACTGCTGGATCATGAGAGGTTTGTTCCATTTCATGATGACACCTTGTTTTTTTTTAATATTACCTGACCATCTGGGATTGAAAATTTAATGCTCTATTAGATAATAATTGGACAAAAATAAGTCAGTAAGTCATACAATTTATCTTATTTTTAAGCATCTAGAATCCTGAGATGATTTCAACTTTCAACACATCAGGAAAGAGTTCATTTTTGCACTTCTCTGCTTAGACTCTCACACTCCTTGTTCAGGCAAAGATCGTGCAAGCACCTCTAAAGGTGTAAGGCATATGGTCAGCAAGATTGCCATTTCTGTGTTTTGAGTGTCAAAAAACTGCATGAAAATATTTTAAAGGAACAAAAATAAAATAAAATAAAAAAACACCAGTATTCGTCCTTGGGTGAACAGAGAGAAGCCATTACCACTGTATTTAGATATAAAAACTTGTACGTATCATGTGATGTAAATGACACAAAGTTTAGCAAAAATATTCCATGTTAACTTTTATAAGTCAAATTTTTATTAATCTACTTTTTTTAATCTACCAGTTTCTATTGATCTGCTTAATCTATTAATCTACATTAGTAGGTAATCTACTAATGTGGAGTGCAGAGGGGACGTGTGCATGCGCTGTTTGACAGAACCATGTAATATTTCACAATTTACATGTCAGCTGAGATTTTATCTGACAAAGAAACACAAAGCATAACAAAATGGTGCATTGGAGGGAATACAACAGACGTGTGGCAGAATGTGATTGGATTAGATAAAACAAAAACTGAACTTTTTAAACTTGTGTGTCACCCTAAATGTTCAATGACAACACATTGTTGTCACTGACAACTATGTGTCAGTGACAACCATGGGAGCTTCATACTTTAGTGATGAAGGGACAGGGATTCTGCTCAGAACAAAACATTTCATTTCTGATTGCTATAGATTGCAGAAATCATAAACAAAACCATTTACAATGCTTGTGGATTATTTAGGCTCACAACCCTTCCTGTGACTGTACGACCTGAACTCCACTCTTACAGGGTCTGCAGTGAATTTGCCAACTTCATTGTAGAAATAAATTACAAAATTAGAAGATTAATCTGCATCCAATATCAATGCTGTCCCCATAACAAATGCAGAACAAATAACTCAATTTCTACTACTCAACTAGAAAAAACTTAAAAGAAATGAAAAATCAATTACGCTGAAGTTATAGCTGTTTTGATACCCACAACTTTCCTTAAGAAAGTTCTGCCTGTCATTGTGTCTGATCTGATTCAAATAGTAAACTTTCATCTGATGTTGTCCCGCAGGTTTTAAAAGTGGCAATTATCAAACTACTGATGAAAAATAACTGTATGGTGTTTTTGTATGGCTTGGTATTTTTGTGTTTTTATGATGTAAAACACTTTTAACTGTCTTGCTGCTGCAATATGCTACACAAGTAAACTTGATTGATTAATTGATTGATTCACTCTGCATTGAAGGTATAACTTCCATTAAGACAACTCTAACCATAATGAAAATAAAAACATACAAAAACATGCATGTGTGAAATGACCCAGTCAAAGTACATTCTGAAAGCAAACTGAGTCCATTGCAAAACTTGAAAATTGTTGTTTATAGATGCTTAGTCTAAAATAACTAAATTTGAGCTAATTTGCAAAAAAAACATTGAGTTTCTAGATATGCAGAACTAATAATGACATTCTAAAAAAAAAGACTTGCAAGTGTGACACAAATGCTTTTCACACTTTTATTTCAAAAATAAAAAGAAATCTGTGCAAACCATGTGGTGTTTTCCTTTCACTTCCAAATGATCTGCTAGTTTGCATTTGTGGCAGGAAACACAAATAAAACACAATAAAGTTTGTTATTGAAATATGATGAAATTAACAATTTTAAAGGATATGAATAATTTTACAAGATACTTTACATTACTGTGATTTCAGGAAAAAAAAGGAAAAAAAGACAGAAATGTTTCATTTCAAAAGCTTGAAGAGCCAAGAGAACTCACTTTACATAAACCCAGAATTTAGTTTGGAATGGAGAACAAAAGCAAAGTGCTTTGTTGACTGACGAGCCTTATTTGTTCTGAGACTGAAGCCAATGTTAATGATTATTGGAGCCCATGGCGCCACACAGAGAACCAGCCAGCTTTTCCCTTAGTTTTCAGCATGACTGGTTATTATCAAAAATAAAAAGAGGCTGTTGGACATATGTTTTGAAAAGTGAAAACACGACAAGGCTATCAATTATGTCATGTGACATATAAAAACCTGTTATTTTTCTAACATGGATTATGTATTGTTAAAAAGGAGCATACAAACTGTTTTCCAACATTCAGTGTTGTCTGGCTGATAGCTACACATACATAACTTGAGGCGAAAAAATAAAAGTTTGTTATTTAAAGCCTAAACAATTAGGCTTTAAACATTTTTACTTCAATTAGTGTTTATATATTTTGAAGAAAAAAAAAAAGAAATGTTGGTCTTTTTTAGTCACAAAACCTTGTGTATTTACTAAGGGAAAAAAAACTTGTGGTAATGTGGAGCGTAGAGGGGACGTGTACATGAGCTGTTTGACAGAACCATGTAATATTTCGCAATTTACATGTCAGCTGTCAGAGGATTCGGTAGACAAAGAGGACTGAACCACTTAAAAAAAAGAAAAAAAAAAAAACAGGCTGGCATTTTAGTCAGATGCCTAATATGTCAGCCTGTTTGATTTCAGCCAGAACAAATCTGAATGTGTAACAGCTGTCTCCTCAGTTACATCTTTTTAAGTATATAAATAAAGTATACATATGCACTTCATTTATATACTTATATACATACTGTCTATTTATCTAGTGCTTATGCTTTAATTATAAACAGTAATCAGTAAATTACATGTCCTTATTAAGAATAAGTTGTCAACATGCCCAGTGAAGAAACTTGGTTTTGCATTTTTGCGTAATCTTGACATGACTGATATATTTAACCTTTGGCAATATGATGAAGCATGTGTATACTCTCATTTTGTGCACGCACATAGTTTTCTGGCCTTGGAACAGTGCTGTGCATCTTATAGTTGCAGCTGCAGGAAGAACCTCACTGTAAATGGAGGAAAAACAACTTAGATAACGTTTACATGATGTGCCAACAATTCATCAAAATCATTGCCATAATGAATAAACATCAGCAGTCATCAGTGATTAGGAATCATCATGGTTTATGCATGCTTTAAAAATGTGAAGTTCTGTGACCTAATTAACAGAAAGAGTCTCCTTACCTCTGCTAGATACTGTAGGTGTCATATTGATTTAAGCTTATGAATTATTTCTCTGTTTGGTGACAGATGAACGACTAGATTTTTGAAACCAACAATCGAACAAGTTGGATCTGGCTTGTGATCAGCCTTCTGCCTTGGTTTGGAGTGTGTTTGCATTTATCTGCAAATATATGGTAACTGTAAAGTATAGTCACTAATTCTGGATCACCTTAAAAAGCTTACGGAGTTATAAAACAGCAGAATAAGCTTATTGAGTTTAAAGAAGTATGTTGACATGGGCTTTCAAACTAATAAATTCTATACTGGCTTCATTTTTAAAACATTGCCTGGTTTCTCAGGAGCAACGCTGAAGCTTTTATTAAAGATCTTCTGCAGACGTTTTGGTCAGAGAGAGACTTGTCTTAAGTAAACACATTTATTATCTAATAAGAACTTAAGTCATTACCCACTGACATTAAGCTTATTATACTGCATAATTTAACCTCATTAGCTTTCTTATTTCTTCCTCTGGAAAAGAAGCTGTGAAGTCTGATCAGGTCACTGCATTGTTTAAAATGGTGGTGTGTGAAAAACGATGAGACTCCTTTTAGTCTGTCCTCTAAGCCAATGAAATGGTTCACTTTTAGACTCTGTGTTTCTCTATAGCTACTATGCTCTAGTGTTTTTCCTCTATTTAGGTAAAAAAAAAAAAAGAAGAAATAAGCCCTTGGTATTATGTGTCTACACTGATATGCAACAGTAAAAGGTATGATTCAAATCTTATTAAAGTCATGCTAAGGTTTATATTTCAGAAAATCTTACAGTATGAAAGATTATGATGCAACCTTAAACACCTGTTGAATTTTGCAAGCAAAATGACAGAATTCTTCATCAATGTTTGCTTCATTAACAACAGGCAAAGACAGTGAGGCAAACGGAAACATTCTGTCCAAACCCCACAGAAGTAAACACTCCGTGGTTTGTTTGCTTCAGTTCCAGGGCTGCTCTGAATATCATCCATCTGCATTTCACATTTTCAACAATGTATGAACCATAGCGGCTGTAACATAATACCTTATTGCCTCTGCTCCTGCAGTCAGATGGGAGGACAGAACGGTGCCTTAGGATGACATGCAGTCATGCAAGTAACTCTTACATCAGGTCTCTCTCTCTTCTACTATAGCTGGATCTTACAGGTGCATTCAAGTATTATTACTAGTTACTTACATGGCTGCATCTTGAAGTGCAGTTTGTTGTTGTCTATACAGGCCATCAGCTCTCGCTAAGGAGTACTGTTGATTGGGATTTCACACATTAAGGTGAAAGAAAACAGAGCAAAAATAGCGGCACGAAAATAGTACCGAAGTCACTCAAAGAGACGTATTAAAGCAAAGTGTTTCAAGAATTTGTTTTAGAACCTCCACAAATTCAACACTTTGAAACACCTGTCAGCGATTCCCAACTTCTGCCTGGGGGAATCAAACTCTCAGACTCGAGCAGAGTCTCTGACATTAAAGGCTCTGTGTTCAAAAATTGTACACTGGCAGATGAGCGAAAGCATAGAATGGAGTTTTAAAAAACATCTTGTTTATGAGTGTACACGTAAACCTAAGGCATTTTTCATCAGTTGCAAAAGTAAGTTGTCAGACGGAATAAATTACCTCCCCCCCCACCCCCACCACCACCGCCACCTTTTTTGACAAATGTCACGCATTCAACCAGATTATTAAAGCCGACATTTAACCGACTCTAAACTACGAACCGGTCCCCGCACATAAAATTTACTCTTAAGGAGATTATTTTCAGGTGGTATGAATGAGTTATTAACTGTGTTTCAAGAGATGCCTTTCTATAAGATTGAGGTTCTCCAGTACTGTGCATTTTGAGGGGAGGAGGGCATCACGGGGCTTCTTTGACAACCTCATCCATCAGCGCAGCATGCCCGAGCTCCCATCAAATGGCTGCACCGCTCCATAAAGTGGAGGAGGAGAGGTGTCACTCCCTAAACAGGATATATGGTCTCTCACTGAGACACAAATTAGACGGTAAATACATTACAGTGGAAGTAGCCTCTTCCGCAGCAACATGTTTGTACTGCTGCTGTGCCAAAAACAACACTGCAGGACTATTAGATGTGGATGCTTGGTTGAGTTAGAGTACCCGCGGCATTTCACTCTCGTCGGGTGAGAGCATTAACAAAGTGACAGCTTGATCCATAAAGGGGGAGTTTAATTTAAATCAGTGATTCACTTTATAAGATTTAATATGCGAATTTACAACAGATGCTGTACACTGTGAAAAGACTTCACAAAGCAGAGCTATCTTCTCCATTTTTTTTCTTTTTTTGTGTCCATTTGTGTCCACTCCCAAAGCGGATTACTTGAAATACACAAAGGCGCAAACCTGCGCATCAAATCCTGCAGATGGATGTAATTTGCACCAATTTTTGCATTAGGTCACAGTTGTCCTCTCTTCAGCACATGCAGGAGCTGTCAACAGATAGAAAAAAATAAATAAGAACAGCTTAACTTCATTTTAAATCTGGGTCCTGAACTGAGAGGGCTCTTCTCAAATGTGCAAGAACCAAATCTGCGCGGACAACCGCAACCAAACGGCCTTTTAAAACAATGTGCATGCAGAATGTAAGGACAGTGGAGATAAAAGCCTGGACTGAAGCTCAAAATGTCTAGTCATTCTAAGATGGTCTCAATAAAAAACGCTACAAAATAGTCCTTATTAGGTTTCACAAATACAAGATTTCACAATTCCTAAACTGTGTACCAGTCCAGGTCACTAATTAGTTTGAACTAACTGCAATTCACTTCCTAAAACCTGAAAAGGACTCACCAGTGCATATCAGTTTGTGGCTAACAATTAGCCAGCCTCTGTATTCTTGTAGCGTTTACAAATCAAATATGTTATCTGTATACCAAGCACCCACATTGCCACCATATGAATGATTAAAAATGGTGCATATGTAACTGATGGTCAGTTAATGGGACATGCAGTAACTAGACAAACACTCGAGAGTGAACTCTTGAGTGTTGAAATGTTGATGTGGACTGTCAGACTTAATTGATTCACTTTCACACCAGAGCAACTTCACTAGACATTTATACTATCTGCACAATTAATGGGCCTTCTAATAAACATTTCTCACATTTAGAAAAAAAAAAATATTAACCACCCTTCTTTTCAGTAACTGTGATATAAGCCTTCCATTCATGGAGTCTTCCATCTTTTACGTCTTTAGTTTATTTGTATAGCACATTTCTGCAATAAGGCAGTTCAAAAACATAACAGCCTTGTTGAACAATCAAAACAAATACATAAAAACTACTTTAGAGTGTCGGGAAAAAGAAGAAGTAATGGAGAGTTGTATTCCTGACCAGAAATAACCTATTTTCAAGTTATTAATCAAAGGCACCTCTAAACAGTTGGAGTTTTAGCCTTGAAAGTGTAGGGTTTTCAGCATCAGTATGTCTTTATTGTTATTATACAGAAGCACAACAAGACTTCAGGCACTGCATGAAGCCAACAGGAATCCATCATTGTACTGTTCTGGCATATTACACAGCTGCAACCAACTTGAAGTACCTAGAAGTACAGGAAATTCAGAGCTCAGACATGGCCAAGGTAAGGTAATACTCACTTGGCTAACAATTGCACACACAGAACTGTTTTGAACCAGATAGAACTTTGTGATACAGACAATCTAAAAATATGAATCACTCCACACATTCATTGTCTAGACCTGATTATCCTTGCAGGGTGGCTCGTGCCGATCTCGAGAGGTCATTGGCTGAGAGGCAGTGTACCAGCGCTATCACCCCATACCACCCCAAATTGTGTGTACCTTTTGCCCCAGTTGTTTTGGTGTACTAGTGTCTTGTTGCATGTACATTTCAGTTCATTTCGTTCATTTATTTCCACTTGCTTTTGCTCTTTCAGCAAAAGCATGAAAAGTAATGGAGTAGAAAAGCAAGTCAAGTTAAAATCTGAAACAACATCAGAGTTCAAAATAGAGAGCAGATTGGGGTCACAAGCAAGCAATGGCAGGCATTAAGTGCCATTTAATTTCCTTATAAAGAGTAAGGATATTTAATAAATGCAATTTGTTTGTTGATAAGATCCCAAAAAGCTACTGATAGAACGGATGGACCGTTGATTGCAAGTCACATATGATGCCATTCTGCCGGGGTTCTCAAACCTAAAGTTTATTATGGTGCAGTATAGTATAGCCAGTTCTCAGCAGTCAATGTGTCTGCTACCGATGCCGCTGACACTCTGATTCACACGCTTTTGCTTTTTGCAGCTGCTGGTGAGCGACTGTGAAAAGCACTGGAGTGAATTTGACCTCCTGCCCCAACATTGCACCCACAGACCAGCTAATCTACAAAGACAAGCAAACCTCATTGGTTTCCCATTAGTGAACACAGCTAGCTGTTTTTTGGATGCCGCCACTGAGGACTGAACTCATGTGTCTACAGCGGTGGCAAGTGAGTTTTTAGGGGTTTTTTTCTGTTTGGCAGTGCCGCACAGCCTCTAAGCTTTTGCTGTGCATCGATGAGGGACCATTAAGTATGGATTAGGCTACAGTATATATGACCAGAGTTAGAAAGAAAAACATTGACTCTAAAAAGGGAGCTGTATAATTGGAGAGGAGAATAGAAAAAAAGAAAGCAGAGCTCTGAGGAGGCCTGTTTGCTGTAGGAGGTGCAGCTTAGATTGTGAGAAGTGTATACGGAAACTACCCGTTTTGAGGCCAGTGTTGCAAAGAAGCATCTTGGTCTTTTATGTGTGAATATATTTCAGTGTTCCACATATCAGAATGTACAGGACAAAAGACCAGGCAGACATGAATATGGATGCGATGGCAAAAAGAAAGTCAAACAAAACTGCCTTCACGGGGTGAGCCAAAATGCAACAGGAGAGGAACAAATTTGGGATGATATTTACAAAAACTCCATGCACACAAATAGACTTTTGGAAGCTTTTGCAAATCCATCTACTGTTGATGTTGAGTTTTCCAAAGTAGTGACACATCGAAACTGAATTAATTACAGGGAAACATCCCACTGAGGGCCAAGTTTGAATTCCCTGAGGCAAAAGAATTTGCCCCTTTCATCTTAGACACAATGCCACAATTCCGCCTTTAGGCTGCCTGGATGCGGAAGCATCTATTTGTGTAAACAAATGTTCTCCGTGATGAGCTTCAACAATCATGTAGCAGCAAGACAAGACCAGGTACCTGCTTCTTTATTTTTTTCAAAGCTGTCTGTTCTCTTACTACGACGTATTATTTCTGTGGGAGCTTTTACATTTTCATTGCTTTTGTTTCCAAACGTGTGATCACAGCCGAGTCTGTGGAATCAAACCAGAAGGGCAGCAGATGCAAAATGAATGATATAAAAAAGAAAGAAAAAAAAACTTGTGGAAGCACATAAGAAATAGCTGGCGGTTTTATTGAAGTGAGGAAGATGAAAAAAAAAATAATTGTTGGAAAACAGCTTTGGGGGCTGAATTTGCAAAACAGCGATCCAAACTGTCCGTTTCAAACTGAGGGCTGACAATGTCTGTCAAAAAGCCTGAACTGAGAGAAAGGTCAAAAACATGATTTCTGTCTACTTGTTTGACAAAAGGTTAGTGATCGTGTCAGACACAGTTGCAGGCTGTCAGTCTGTAATCAAATAACTGCCCCGTTTGATAATGTCACAAACAAGGTTCGCAAAGCACTGATACTGAAAATGTGCACTTTCTTCATAAAATCCTTTTTACTTAACATCAAGCTGACAGTAGATACTGGGTGTACTGTGGCAGTTAGATAGCAAGCTTTTTTTTATTTTTTTTCTTTTATACCTTGCCATTCGGAGGCGAGTCTGACAGGAATATTCAGAGTATCCCGAGTAACAGGGTCTGTCAACACTAAAACAGACAAGGAGGGATGAACAGAGTCACAAGAATAAAAATAATAATAAAAAAGACCAAGTTGAGTACATGTCAAGCAGCAGGTGAGCACACAGCATGCATCAACCATGAACTAGGTGGGGCAAGAAGTTTTGTTTGACTTGATGTGTCATGTCAGGGGTTGAAAAATACTCACAAGTACAATGTAAAGGCTTTGACTGAAACAAATCTAAAAACAAAAACCAGACAAATGTATTTAGGCTCAGATACATGTATTGTGGGTCTAAAACACAATTATTTTTTTCCCCTTAGGTTCACAAATTAGTATCCAGTTGTTGTCAATGGCACATAGTTGAAATTTGTTTTATTTTGAAAGTATTTTAGGTAAATATTTTTAATTTTCTGCCAGATTTTTACTGATTTTGTTGTTACTACATATTTTTAGTGTTTTAATATTGTTTTGATTCATTGTGGACTAGGGGTTGTAATATTTCATATCTTTTAAAGGCGACATCAGCATAATAAAAGTATACATATAGTACACACTATTACTTTTCAGCACAAACAGTACATCATCCAATATATTCAGGCACCTGGATGCAGTGAAGACAATTCTTTAAAACTGCTCTCAATTAATCTAAGCATTTAGAGTGACATCAGAGATCAAATGAAAAATAGAAAACTTTGAAGCACCTGAGACAAGATAGCAAAAGACCACACTTGGCGCTACTCCTTTCAGCTATCAATTGCCTATTGAAGCAATAATGCACACAGATTTACCAAAATTGGACAATAAAATATGCCCTGCGACAGACTGGCGACCTGTCCAGGGTGTACCCCGCCTCTCGCCCGGAACGTAGCTGGAGATGGGCACCAGCAACCCTCCCGACCCCATTAGGGACAAGGGTGAACAGAAAATGGATGGATGGATGGATGGACAATAAAATATTGGGAAAATAAAATCATAAAATCCTTTTTACTTAACATCAAGCTGACAGTAGATACTGGGTGTACTGTGGCAGTTAGATAGCAAGCTTTTTTTAATTTTTTTTCTTTTATACCTTGCCATTCGGAGGCGAGTCTGACAGGAATATTCAGAGTATCCCGAGTAACAGGGTCTGTCAACACTAAAACAGACAAGGAGGGATGAACAGAGTCACAAGAATAAAAATAATAATAAAAAAGACCAAGTTGAGTACATGTCAAGCAGCAGGTGAGCACACAGCATGCATCAACCATGAACTAGGTGGGGCAAGAAGTTTTGTTTGACTTGATGTGTCATGTCAGGGGTTGAAAAATACTCACAAGTACAATGTAAAGGCTTTGACTGAAACAAATCTAAAAACAAAAACCAGACAAATGTATTTAGGCTCAGATACATGTATTGTGGGTCTAAAACACAATTATTTTTTTCCCCTTAGGTTCACAAATTAGTATCCAGTTGTTGTCAATGGCACATAGTTGAAATTTGTTTTATTTTGAAAGTATTTTAGGTAAATATTTTTAATTTTCTGCCAGATTTTTACTGATTTTGTTGTTACTACATATTTTTAGTGTTTTAATATTGTTTTGATTCATTGTGGACTAGGGGTTGTAATATTTCATATCTTTTAAAGGCGACATCAGCATAATAAAAGTATACATATAGTACACACTATTACTTTTCAGCACAAACAGTACATCATCCAATATATTCAGGCACCTGGATGCAGTGAAGACAATTCTTTAAAACTGCTCTCAATTAATCTAAGCATTTAGAGTGACATCAGAGATCAAATGAAAAATAGAAAACTTTGAAGCACCTGAGACAAGATAGCAAAAGACCACACTTGGCGCTACTCCTTTCAGCTATCAATTGCCTATTGAAGCAATAATGCACACAGATTTACCAAAATTGGACAATAAAATATGCCCTGCGACAGACTGGCGACCTGTCCAGGGTGTACCCCGCCTCTCGCCCGGAACGTAGCTGGAGATGGGCACCAGCAACCCTCCCGACCCCATTAGGGACAAGGGTGAACAGAAAATGGATGGATGGATGGATGGACAATAAAATATTGGGAAAACACAGGCAAATCTAATGAGTCTTGATTTCAAGAAGAGAGGAAACAACATGAAATACAGGATCAATTCTGCTGTGCAATAATGTGGAGGGCACTGACTCCTTTGTACCAACAGAGCATTGTTTAAACACAACAGCCTATCACAGTCTTGTTGCTGACCTTGTCCATCCCTCTGTGGCCACAGTGTACCCTTGTGGCTGCTTGCAGTACAATAATGGAGCATATCACATGGCTCATATCATCCCGAACTCGGTTCTCGAACATGATACTGTACTCCTTTGTCCTCCAATAGATGAGCTTTGGGATGTGGTCAAACAGAAGATTCACATCATGGATGCGCCGCTGACAAGTCTGCAGCAAGTGTGTGGTGCTCTAATGTTGAAATGAACCAAATGGGAAGGAATGGAGGTGTGGTGTTTCTAACACCCTATTGAAAACTCTGCCACAAAGAATTAAGGGAAAAGTGGTTCAAAACCAGGACTAGCAATATTTCTCTACTGAAGTGGCCAATGATATATAAATAACAGGAGCACTCAACACATTTAGTCATATGTACTTTTGATTAAGATGCTAGATGCCAATCAGTAAGCAAATCTCCACATTTAGTGCATAATTTTGGCACTTCTAATGACTACGAGCCGTTTGCTTCAGGCAGAGCTACAATTCTCCTAACTAATCCCACAAAACATGTGAGACAGCTTGCTACAATAGTAGAAGACACAGATGGATGAAAAGCTACCTCCTCTTCCTCCTCCGTTATTCCAATGCATCCCTCCTGGCTACTCTAACAACACGCCAACACACGCATACACAAACACACATGAAAAAAACAGAATGGGAAAGGGGTCATTTTAACTTAAGCCCTCTGACAGATTCAAAGACCTTAAGGTAGAGCATCTCATTATAGAGCTGCAAACACCAGAGAGCTTCCTTTAAACTGCGAGGTTCAAACAAGAGACGGGCACTTTTAACACGAAACCCACTCACGAGCATTTAGTAACCTCGCCAGTTTAAAGATTAGTGAATACAAATTTACACTTCTACACAAACAAAGGATTTATTTTGCTACGTAAGAAAAATACTGACTGACTTTTTTTTGTCTTTTTTTTCCCTTTCCTGCAAGTGAAAGTCCAACTTTGTCTGAAACATTTCCACTCTGTAGAACTTTGCACATCTTTTCCTGCCGGTAAGGACCTGCACAGAATGGAAAGGAGACATTTACAATTCAGACTTCGGTCTGCCTTTATTCCCTGTCGATGCATTTCCTCTTGCTGCTCTTTTTTTTAAATATATATTTCAATTCAGAATTTTATCATGATCACAATTATTTGGCTTGAATATGTGTTCTTTAAATTTAACTTTTTTCCCCCTGTGTACGTGTAGTCGTCCTATTCAGTGTCGCTTTTTCCAAAAAGAAGAAGAAGAAAAAAAGCGCCTTTCACTCCTGATATGAATCTCATTTTGGCAGCAAGGTAGCACAGCTTTGCATGATTGGCTGTATTGCTGTCCTCTCACACTCCCACAGACATGCATTTGATTTGTCACCGGCATCCAAAGTCTTACCCAAACACTGCAAAGAATCTCTGAGTAAATGTTCCCTGTTGGCACATTTGAGCTGCACAGAAACAAGCTATTCCTTCAGAAGGATCCCTGTAGAACGCTTCTTGCGAGAGGAGATTAGAATGCACTGCAAAATAAAGAAAATAAATGATGTGAAGATGGCTTGGCATGTAAAAACATGTGGAGCATGGTACATAATTACCATATGATAAGAGGGCTCTGGGAAGGTTTCATTCAATCCTTTCTTGTGAGGAGAGATTGAGGCAAAAAACTTAAGTAATTGGCTTCAGAAGTTGCAGCTTTCTTGCCTTCCATTTCCAGGCTGAGAGGCAGAAACCTGCCATGCTTGTCAAATCTTCTTGTCTGTTAGTGTGATGGCCAGAGAAAGAGAGCAATGGCTTCCGTCTGTTAGAGCACGAGGAGAAATGCAAGTTTTCCTCAAGAGGGGAAATGTATTTACATTTTTTTTTTTTTTAAAAAAGCAAGATATTTGCAGCTCTAAAAAGAGATTTTTAAGATTCAGGACGGTGTTAAATACGTCATACCTACGAAAAAAATGCAGTCAAAGGTAGTCTTGGGCATAACTTCCCACAGCATTATCAATGATGTTAAAATGAACAAAGGTGACAACTTTTAGCTATGCATGTCAAACAAAAATCAGATTCCAACAATTGCAAATCTTTTTTAACTACTGGTCGCAAATAAAATCTGAAAATCTCAGTCCAAATTCTTCGAAAGGTTATCTGTTGTGCCCTTTTTATTGTGTATACAAAAATCAGCATAGAAGTACTCTGCAGTGTCTTGGACATGTCTTTTGACTCACTTCACCAAATGGAGCTTGAGAGTTTTTAGAACTGAAATGGCTGGGATAAGATTGTGGAGGCTGACTATTCAAATTCAATCCAATAAAAGACCCCAAAGTAGCCACATCTTTGCCTCCGATAACCCCAACCACCACTGCACCAAAAAAAAAAAAAAAAAAAATCGTGCATGTTGGTCTTCACTTGAATTTTTTGAGTTATGTCCACTGTATGCTCTTCAAAAACATTTGGAATAACTTCAGTTTAAGGAATAAAGGAGCCTATTGTACACAGCTTTCAGTTCCTCTACTGACAGTTTTAACTGTACTGTGGAAGAGGCAACATTGTGTTTCAAAAGCTGCTGGTGAGGACATTTTCAAAGCAAAAGCAAAGCAGAGCAAGGTGCTGAGCATGATGGTTGGCATGTTGATTTAAGTCTAGTGCATCATTATCTGCACATATCACAACAAATGCAGTCAGACTGAAATAATCCACTCAAATTTGCCAGTAATTGCTGATTACTGGCCACATTGAGTCTGAAGTTGTTTTTTTATAGGTCTTGTTGCCATATATTTCCTACATCCTATGTGTTCAAAAGGGTTAAACTGAATGTGCTGCAAACATTAAAAACAAACATTTTATTCGCATCTCATATGCAAAGGGTTGGGTTCACAAAGAAGGCTAAGAAAACTTGCAAGACCATACTTATTTGTGGCTTGTGGTTAGAAAGACAATATTTTGCTTTGACTGACAAATAGATGCTTGGGTATGCAGCAACAAAATCAGCAATTTTCCATATGTCGTCTTCTTACTTAGGGAAAAAAAAAAACATGTCTTTATTTCAGGATGCGTTGCCTCTTTGACAAACTAAGGCTCATTTGGAAGACAAGTGAATCCAAGCAAAACACTGAAATCTTAGTAAACAAAGCAGATCCTTTGGTGAAAATTTCCTGCATGCTGCTCGTATTTCTTCTATGTTCTAAGAGTCCCTTAAACACAGTGTTTGAGTTATTATCGGTGGATTGCCAAAGCACACATACGACTTCGAAATTCCTCCCCACGTTTTTCAGAAATGCTTTCAGTCAACTGGATCTTGATTTTTTTTCCAAAACTGATTAGCTGCTGCCACTGCCAGTGTTTGGAGAGGGCCATCTCCAACTGTTCAACTTTCAGCTCTCCAGCTTGTATTTGGCTTTTTGTTGGAGTATCTCCACCAGAAAATGTATACGCTTTTCAAATTTTCTATCACATGAACTCGTCTTTGATACGGGCTCAACAAAGTCAACTGGGAACCTAATATCAGACTTACTGGCTGGCAAATTAATCTTGAGTCCAGGATCAATCTTTAGGGAAGGAATGCAAAAGTTCCACTTTTCACTTGACAGTCAGACAGACTGCAGAACTTTCCTGAAATATTTGCTGCTCAGTAGGAGATAAACAGCAAGGTTAGAGGATGTGAGCAGGTGCCACAGTCTAACATTACATCTTGACTGCGCTATAAAACACAACCCCTCCTGTCACTCTCCCTCCCCAATTTCCTCTTACACCCGCACAGCATGAGGAAGAAACATGGGGATTTGCTCCAAAGTAAACAAGCAGGGAACTCTTTTGACCCTTGTCTTTATATTACCAGAAACAAGCAAATATGTGGCTGTCAGTTGAAACTCATTGGCTTCTTTGTTGCATTAAAGTCAGGAGGTTGCTAGTTCTAATCCAAGCTGGAGGCGTTCTATGTGGATTTGGCATGGTATCTGGACTTCCTCCCACGCTCCAAACACCTGCCTGTCAGGTTCGTGTGCATTCAACAATTTTTTTGAAGCTTATGCAGCACAATTTCAGCCTTAACTAATACAGGCTCTAACCGGTTAGAGCCATGATATTTTTATGTAGCACCCCACTGCTCTGTCCGCTAGTAACTGGGACAAGAACTTAAACTCACTGGTGGGGTGGCTATTTGGGTTCGTTAAATTCTGGTAGATACCACGCAGGTTTACCTATATTGAGTAATTCCTTACTCGTCCAATTACCATATACTCCTTTGTTGTAACATAAATAACTCCAGACAACCAGCTACCTGAACAGTTTCTTTTAATAAGAACTTGGAAAAATAAAACCTTAACTCCCCAATACCTCAAAATAATCAAAAAAACTTAAACATAGAGCAAGGTCATCAATTCCTCACACTAAATGTTTCCCAAAATAAAATAAACTCAATAAGGCACGTTTTCTTTTCAGTCCCTTATATTTTACTCACTTGACTTTTGTGTTTTTTAAGAAAAACCCTTACTGTGCTGACTCCATCATTATGTTTTGTTAAGTATTTGGTGGGTAAATTGTAAGTTAAACTATGGAACCTCACTGACACCTAGTGGACATTGTTTACATATTTAATTTGGTCAGTCAAGCAGAACTCGTCCAGCTGTAGGGTTGGTGTCTTCACGTTTGTTCCTTGGACACTATTTGTCTCTAAGTTCATTTTATTAATCGTTATTCCAGCATTGTGTAATATTTTGTAGAAAAGTTTTACGTTTCCCAACCAATATTTAAAGCTACATCGTTAGCTAACTGGAGAGAATTGGGAGTCACGTGTTTGCCTAGTTGTTTTCTGTATCTGATGTATATACCTTTGTGCTTTGTTACAGTTTTACAAAATAAAATAAAGGAAGAGAAAATAAAAGGAAAGAAAAACAAACCAGCAAAGAGCTGCAAAATAAAACAAGAAAACTATCAAGGACTGGATTATTTTCAACTCAAGTGTTAGCTAGCTGTCTAGCTTTGTGAGAGCAACACATCGTGAGGGCAGCATACTTACTTTTAAGTGTTGCTTTACTATAACCAGAATTCCAATTTTGTCACTAACAGAACAACATACATTTATCGAAAATTTACAGTTCTAAACACAATATCACACATGGGCCCATACTCTCTCACACACACACATGCTGTCCGGTACAGGTTCAAGTTTTCGTTGCAGGCCTGATGCAGCTAGGGTTAAACAATGAACCAATTCAAACCTGCTCGCTCAGCCGACGTCCTCTCCGTCAAGGACGCTTCGCGAGTCCAATCGCCTTTAAAACTCCACCACGCGAGTTGCAGGACTACTCCTCCGTCGCGCTGAAATCAGTGTCGCCATGTTGACATGTTCCTCTCGTCTGGGTTCTTCTTTTTCTCTTCTTCTTCCCATAATTCCCTTGTCCCGTTTTTTTTTCTCTGTTGAGTTCACTTGTCCCTCGTTAACCTAAACTACTTCAGGAAATTCAATACAGTCTTTAAACAAATTAGATAATTGATCACACAAGAATACACTTATTTACATATACGAGTCACCTCCAGAAAAGTTTTGGATTTCTGTTTTTCCCATCATTTATATAATCACTTGGATTAAAAATGTACAAAAACAATAATACACATTCTCACTTATCCCTTTTTTTCTTTTTTTTTTTTTTTACATAAGACCAACCTCGTAAATATTTTGTAAATATTAAAGGGCCTTAAGTGCATGGTTTTTTAACCAGGGGCTACATTTATAATCCTCACAACTTCTTTATGCTTTTCACAATTTTTTTTTCTATGAAAGAAATGTCAGGTTTCTATTTTTCCTCTCTTTATTTATGTGATTGCATATTTTGCATGGAAGAAATGCCAGATTCTTTAAACTCCCTTCATGTGTAAGCACCCATTGTGAAAACTTGAAGCAGACAGTCTGAGTGAACAAAGAGTCATCACAAACCTTATTGTAGTACATGATGTCCTAGTGCGACATTTTGAGTTTTGGCAGAGTAACTGTATCACAAGTCATAAATTGTCATTTAGACATTTTTTACTCAATGTACAATAATCCAGCCCAGATTTGACAAGTCTGACTATTATATATTTTGAAATAGAACTGATTCAAGTTGGTTCAAAAGTTAAAAAGCAAAAAGGAACGTTTTATGAGACATTTTAAAGCTACTTCAGCATTGTGTTGCCTCATAATTTCTGAAATATGCATATAATGACTTCCTATTGGATAAATTACTAATTCTCAACTGTCCATAATTTTATTACAGATATTTATTTACATATTACTACTGTCAGCAAAAATGGGATCTGAAAAAGTGCCGAGTTTTTCAGATTTAGAAATATTTTTTTAGAAAAATTGCTTGATTTTAAACTCATGTTATGAGATATAATGATATTTTTTTTTTAAAAATTGGATTAAATCATGTTTATAAATTCTTACATGAAAACTGATGATTGTGTAGTGTAATTTGAACTGCACTAATCAATCAGCCACAGATTAGAATGAGCTATTTCTAAGCTCATTCCAATGAGCTTAGAAATAGCTCATTAGCTACTTCTAAGCACTGATCAGTGATTGACAAGTCAAATTCTGACAAATCTAAATATTTTCTATTTATTAAATGCACAAAGCCTTAGAACAACCACCATTTTCAGGCTATGTACGCAACATATGCACTTTTCCGAGCTTAACAAAAAGCAGGTAAAGTTTACAGACCTCCTACGGTTTATAAATGGGGATAATCTCATCCTTCATTCATTTTCTGTTGGAACCAAAACTACCACTTTGATAAAGAACTTATTATTATTATTATTGTATTTTTACTCTTAAGTAAAAGTACTATAGTCAGTGAATGTGAATTGTTCCAAATCAGAATTTGTATATCAGACCCTAAATGAAACTAGAAATCAATATCAACCAGGAAAAACCTAATTGGTGTCAGATACTGTATTACCCCAATATTTTTATTTTAAACACATTGACATTTATATGTCTACATTTGTTTATATTTCATTAATATTTTATATTTTGCTTAACCAAATGAAATAAGCTAAATCAGCAGGAAATTGTTGCAGCTACATGATTCTATGTCATGTAACACTGTCAGAAAAATGTCTTGAATTTACTATGTAGCAGTGAAAGGAAAAAACTTTGGAGAACAATGTAGGGCTTCAGCTTTCTTTGTTGAACAGATTTGCGTCCCATATGGCTAGGGCAACAAAAGGAAGACCTCCTCAGAGGCAACAAGAACATTCAGCTGTGTTACAGAAAACAGACGAGATGTTGAGATCTGAAACATCTAAAGGAATCGGCTATAAGAAAAAAAAAAAAAAAAGGAAGAAGAAAAAGTTGGAGCTGGGAAATAAACAAGCTAGAAAACCTCTTTTGGATGGGAACTGAGGTGAGAGGTGTGTTGAGGAAACAGCTCGAATTCTGAAGAAAAAAAAAAGTAACAGGCGATGGAGATGGTAAAGTTCAAGTTTGGATTTTCTCATTTAAAACAGATGTGGATACTATAGCATTTATTTAGCAAAGATATGATGCTAAAAAGAGTGAGACCTTTATTTGATGAGTACTAGACATGGTGTGACAGGAAGAATGAGAAACCTTTAATTAGACGAGATAGACAGAGAGAGGGTGTGAAGTCTAATTAGGAAGAAGGAAAAAAATCTGTTTTAAAGCGAGATCACTCGACAGAACGAGAGACTTCATTATAGGCAAAAGAAAGCAGGAAGGCAAGGATGGACGGCCTATTTTTTTTTTTTTAAATCACTGTGGGCGACATTTTGGATAACAAGTGATTAGATCCTTTGTCTGTTTCATTAGCGGGTGAATTTCCTGTCAATTTAATTTTCATGATACCGAGGGCCCTAATTTTTACCCAGACAAAACTGAGCTCTCTAACCTTAGAAGAGCAAATATTTCCCTTCCATTTATCATTTGTTTAATTTTATCCATGTCAACAGCAAAAGCAAAATTTAAGAGGGAGTACACAAAAGCAAAAAGTCAAGACAAATTATGCAATTTGGCATCAAATATTATACTGTCCTCAAAACGTTTTAGCACAGTGAATGGCATATTTTTCTTACAGTAGGGAGGAAAAGTGTTACCTTTGATGCCTCAGAGTCTGTAAGAAAATAAATATATAGACAAACATCAACTGATTAAAAGTCACATTGTTTCTGTAAATGATCCAGTAAGAGCTCTATTTACATAGCATGTTCATAATTCCTTGATTTATATTTTTCTAAATGGAGAAATAATTTATGTTTATCAAATTATAATCAAAACCATGTCAGGTATTTTGCATTTTATAAACTGTTTTTATCCTTTAAAATGAATTGACATGTGAAAGATATTAAACACAAACATAATTGGGAAACAAACAAACAAAAACAGTACAAACATAAAAATGGGCAGATCAGGATTTTCCTGGTTGGTACCAATTCTGAACTTTTTTTTTGTCAGCCAATTCCCCGTTTTGAGCCATTTTGATTTATGTTAGAAAACTTCCAAAGAAAAATCATTTAAAAGCAAAAAAAATCAAACAAACAAACGAAAGAAATCATGTCAAAGTGCAACCAGTTAATCCTGGCTAATGGTGATTACATTTCTTTTTTTTTGTTTGACTTCGGTAATTTGGAGTTTTGTCATTGTAACGATGGTAGCACAAACAAATAAGAAATTGGGCTGTAGGTTTCTTTTGAGTGTTTATAGACTACAAAAGGGGTTAGTTTAGTTTTCATGCATTTAATTAACTGAAATTAAACACCCATATTTCCCTTTGATCAACCTGCATATTACTAACCAGACTATTGACTATTGACTATTTGTATAAAACAAATTCTAAGGGAATTTATAAACAGTGAACACTGCTGTATGCTATTTAACTCACTTCTAAATTAAAAACTAAAAGGCGTGAATTTAATTTTCCCTGTATATTTATGCACACTAAAAGCCAGCTGTAGTTTGTTGTAGGGTTAGCTGTGTAATCCTGTGTAAGTGAAAATTGAGGCTATTAGATTTTCTACATTTAAAACATGAGTAAGTATAAAATTTATGCACCTGTTATAACTTATTTCAGACATTAATAATTCAGGTTTTCTGCTATTTGGCACAACTTTCAAGAACAAAGAAACTCCTTCTTATTCAGGCTCCAAGAATATCTGAATTTTTGTGCCGAGGTGAGTCAGAATGCAAACAAGACTGAAAGAGGCAGGCATATGAAGCTGGATAATGAAAAACATTTTTAATAAAATGAAGGGCAGTGTATAAGCAGGCAATCCAAGGTAAAACTGAGCAATGCACGACTTTAATGTCATCTCACAATGGAACAAGGACAAAGCTCGAGCAAAGAACATATGAAATCTTCACAGCATATTTACTGAAGTGGCTGTAAAAATTCAAGCTGGAGAAACTAATAAGAAATAAGAAATCAGGTAAGAATCAAGGAAAAGAAGCAAACTGAAAACTACACCTGAGGAAGACTTAAAATGGTGTAAGTGTCACAAAAGAAATTACGAATATGATGAGAAAGATGTCAACAGTTTTTAGCTTTTTTGGTGTTCAACTTATTTAGCATTTAGCTATTGGGTGTTCACCATTATAAAAGAGGTGAGATAATTCATTCAAACATTGTTTATTAAACAGCTCAACACCAGTGTGTCGTTCTTCAATGGAAAGAAGATGGTTAAAAAGTAACCATCAGCATAAACTTTATATCTAAAATGAGAATAGTAAATAAATAGATCAAAGCAACTAGAGCTGTTACAAAAAAGGCACACAAATTCATGTTACCACCATGCACAAAGAGGTGGATAGTAAGGAAGTAAGAAACATATAAAAAATGTTACTATTAAAGAAGCAAGTCTGTAATATAAAAGTTGTAAATATGCCACTTTTGTCACATTTTTGCCACAAAAGCATGTGAGGATATTTTAAGTTTAAAGTAATTTGATCATTAAAGAAACAATAAAGCAAAAAAAAAAATTGGAAAGATACAATTTAAGATACAATAACCAAGAAAAAAAGCATGAGTGCATTAAAAATTGACAACGCTTGAACCGTTACATGTTTTAAGTTATGCTACATATTTTAAAGCTGCAATCAGCAAGGATCCGACGACTCCCAAAGTTCAGCTACCACAACAAAACCTAGCAGCTTGAATTGTATTCCTGACAGAATTCCTCAAAGGGCCTTGGGATATTGCTCACATAGATCTCCAGATCAACACAATTTTCAATCAATATGTAAGCTGCTACTTATTCCTCTCTCACTGTGTGCATGCGCAGAGTCGACTCATCCTGCTATGATCCTGCTGAGCACCCTGGGCTCCATTCAATGTTCCGAATGAAGACGTTGCACTCAAACCGAATTTACACCCCTATTGTGCCAGCTCCAAATATAGAATTAATAAATTTAAATATTTATAATTATTGTAGGATGAAAACATTGTAAATGTGAAATGTTTTCATTTCACTATTTGGGATCTGGCATTTTGGAGGAAATATGCTATGACCTCAGAGCAAAAGCTTTTGTTTTGTTGCCCTTTCAGCAAGAGGAAGTTAATACCAATTTTTTTTGTCCTTAATATTTGGTTTAGTTTACAGTAAATTAGTAAAATCAGGCAGAAAATAGCTACAGCACCACCAAACTACAGCAAACTCCTTGAAACCAGTCACAAAGCACTGACTGCGACACCAGAAATTCATTTCTGATCATAGAACCAGAAGTAAACAGCTGACTACACAACTGGAAACAAACAAGCAGCAGCAATGGGACCAGAAATAAATGACCGAGCCACAGAACCGGAACTAAACTGGTGATCACAGGAGGGTGGATAGATGACCAATTATCAAGCAGTGAATAGGCAAAGCTCCAAGGGTTTGACATTCATGAGCTATGTGTGTACGCGTGCACCACCCCCACCCTTCCAGAACATGCCAGTGCCCTTTCAGCTGCCTCCTAAAAGACTTGTTCACTGTGAATTTCCTGTCCACACTTATTGCTCTGGAAGAGACGGGTCAGTTCAGGTCCTCCTACATTTTGTCACTTCAAGGAAGAAGGTCAGCTGTTGATGGTGATTAGAATCAGCTAGAGATCTCGGTGCAGTGAAGATGTAGGTGGAACAATTACATATTTTATTTCTTTTTAGCTCTCTGGGTCTACATCAGTATGTTTGTTTTTAGAGAATATACTCAATGTGTTGAACAATGCTCACTTTGTTAGGGTACGATATCAATGTAGACTGAATGAATGTCTCAAATCTGTACAATTTGATTATTAAACATTGAATAAAATGTCAGGATCTGCCATCTAAAAGCTCCAAAACCCCCCAGGATAGTTCATCCAGCCTGACATAACCAACATTTATACCAGCACTTTTGACTCTGCCACTCAAAGCCATCATTGAATTAGGGAACAAAATCAGCAGTGCAGTATGTTAGTTATGAAATTGGCGAGCGCTCGCAAATTAATTCAGCAATGAAACCCCCGGTGAAATAATGGGTTATTGCGACCAAATAGCGTTAAGGCTCAAACTGAGAAAATATGCCATCAGGATAATGAGCCAATCAATTATTTGGATCTGCTCAAGATGACAGTTGGCTCTCACTGCAAAGCAAAGTCACCACACTGCAGTGGAAATGTCACTGGGTGTTTCGGTACCTAAACCAAAAATAAGCGGACATGCTTAACAAAGAGGAACCAACATCTCTCTCCTGAAAGAAAAGTGAACCACAGCCAATTACTCCATCACCTAAAGGCCTCTGGAAAAGGTTGATGGATTGTATGAGGCAGCTGATTAGTTTTAAGTGTCAGATGATTGGGCCGCGAACTCGGCACTTAAAGGACTATTACAAGCACTAATGGAAGGAAAGCTAATATTCCACAGAAAAACTCCCTAACAAGCTTTCTCTCACGTTTTTTTTGGTTACAGATAATGAAACACTTCAAATGTTCAAACCGTTTTCTCTGTCAAATACCTGGAAGCCTTCTCTGCATTGCATTTGGTGCACCAAGCGTAACTGTGAACAGAAAGGCTCAGAGGTTAGCACATCTGTAGCTTTCTTGTTATCACAGTAACTCATATTTTATCATATTAAAAAAACACTGTTTTAAAAGATTCACATGCAGAGTTCTTTTTCATTATTTCTGAGTCAAAAATAATAACGGAAAATTAATATGAACCATTGAAAGTAGCAAACATAAGTGTTTTTGATTAATTCTCAAAATGTAATTATATGCAAGCTGATTTAGAAGCTTGTACAATTCCTCATACCAAACATATTGTTCACTTTTCACAAAATAAGAAATCCAGTTTGCCGTCCCTCTAGAATTTGATACAAAAAAATCTAATATTTATATTTCCTTTATAAAAGTCTAGTGAGTAAGTTCTCCAGAGACACAAACAAAGGCCACTTTCACATTGCATACAGTAATGCAATCATTTATAAGAGATGACATGCCCAGACATTTTTGTCTCTGATTTATTAAAAAGAAAGACCTTGGAATTAAAAGACAAAATCATCTACCTATGCTCAAAATGAATATATCATTAAACAATGCAATCAAAAAATATATAGAGCTAGTAATAAAACACATTTTAAAAGTGTGAGATGTAGATAATATTGCATTCAGTTTTTCCTTTCCACTGTACAGCCTGTAATTTCAAACCACCTTTTTTTGAAGAAAACCTCAACCTTTAAACAGTTATCCGAAAGAAAATGGCACTTCCACAAAAGGATGACGATGTGGGGTCTTGGACTTCTGGGTGCAACTGTCTATGATAAAAAACAAATTATTTTCCTGATAATAAAGAAAGATATTTCTATAGGAATATGTTTCATAAATGCATGGCCACTTAATAGAAACACATAAAAACTGGAGTGAACACTCTTCCTTTTCTGAAAGATTCAGATGTGAAGAAGAAATGGGTAAGATTATAAGATGAATATTACTGAATCATCTTAATAGCTTTGTTTTTGTAGTGTAGTTTAAACCCTCATGAGTAAAGCACCGATTGTTTAAAATTGAGAAGTTCTGCTACTTCCAATCACTGGTCATTGCTGATTATATCTAAAACAGAGATCATAACATTTACCGAGATGCTGCCAGAATTATTATTATGTTTTTAATTACAGCTCTTGTCAAAAGTGGACATTCATCACTATTGCACATTCCAGGAAGACGACACTCACCATAGAGTGCTGGACTTTTGGCTCTCCATGACACTTCTCTCAGAATACATTTCTCCTAGGATTCTTTCTCCTCACTTGACAATTCACTATTTAAATCTTCATCTTATGAGCTTACATTCAAGTGACAGACTTTTTATACATTGTGCTATGTGTTTAATGCCAAGTGTTTAGTTCAATATAATGCATCAATAACTTTTGGTTGCAATCTAGACTATATTTTACTCAGTTTCTGTCTCTCTTGCTTTGTTACATATTTCTCAACTTTGGATGTGGAAATATGTATAATTTTTGTAAGTGTAAAGCTGGAGCCCAATTGAAAAGGAAAAGTCTCAAAAATGATGATACATGTACGGGCAACGCCATCGGGTGGCCATGGCTCTTCTCCTGACCAATCATTATCCACCCCAGCAGTTCCACTACAAAACAGTTGGGGGGAGCATTGAAATACGCTTACACAGCATACATTTATAAAGATTGATGTATACTTTCATCTTTAGTGAATTAATTGGAAAATATGCATGTTGTGCTCCAAACTGGCTCTGGTGCCAGTCAGTTGTTGGCCACCTCTGAATGAGCCACACTTCCAGCCTATGAAAATCGTTTGGCTCCACCACTGGATACATGGCCTTTAACTTTTCAAGACTGACAATAATTTAATATAACTACATTATTTCCAATATCATGTTTTAATTACATTCAATATTAAGTGTGAAAATGTAAACTTCAAATGGTATCTTCCACAGCTGCCTGGAAGGCTCTTCGGGTTTAGCGTCCTTTTCAACATTTTGTTAGCTGAGGCGTCTTCTGTCTTATCATGCGACTAATTCAGGACTATTAGCTGTTGCCGCTACACATGTAGGTCTTTTGAAAAAGGGCATCAAGGTGCGGTCTTGTTATTTTCTCAGGGTGCATTCTTGAGGTTAGCTCTGAAGCTTATATATTTTTTCTTGTAGAATGTCTCCCTTCTGTTCATGCTTTTGTGAGAGCTCTTTGTTTTGGCTCCTTTTGTGTCTTATATTCATTTATGTTTAACCTTTATTACAATATCTATATGGTTTGAACTAGATGACTTTGGTCTCAAGGCAGTTTTTTTTTTATTCTGTAATTGCATTTGACAAACAACCGTGCAACCCCAAGTAACTGTTTATTGACATGTCTTTCAACAGAGGTCTGCTGCTCCTAAATGCTTGCTGTGCCACTGTTTCTGTTAAGGAAGCATATAAGGTGCTGGCCTTCACCCACCAGCACCAAAGTGCCACGGTGTTTAAATGCAGTGATCGATTTCAAATTTTCTGCGAGATGCAGAAATTGCTGGCAGTTACAACAGTTTGTTCTGTAACAAGTGAATCCGAGCTGCTCGCCCTTCAGCTTTTCTTCCTTTAGTACTACGTGGTAATGCTTCTCGTTTATTTTCTCTCATGTTCTGTGCCCTCCCAGCTGAGGAAGCTAACTGAAATAATGAAAAACAATGCCAAGAACAAGTGTTCAATATTACAATATTCCCTGGTATCCCTCATCACTTCAGAATGGTTGGATAAGAAACGTTTTTGAGATGATCTTAATTGTTCTCACTTAACTTAAATGTGTAAGACCCTTTCATTTGACTCATTTTTTGCTTTACCAACTATAAAATTGATTAAAAACAACTATATTTATACATATATTTATATACCACATAATTATGCATTTGACACTTTAAGATAAACCAGACTTTCACAGATTGCTTTATACATCATATGTGCAATCCCAAAAGAATCAACTCAACCATGACTCTAATATCACAACCATGACACTGCAATGGTGACATTGCGTAATCTTGCACTATACTGCACTGTTGGGAGGGTGAAGATTCACTCAGGACCACATGGAGACACTTATGGAGCATTAATATTTTCTTTCCATACAGTCAGTTGACTTATTGATATAGAAACAAAAAAAGAAAGAAAAAATAGACTAACCCTTTCATGATGGACCAAAGCATTTCAACACTCTAGATCCTCGACAAACATGTCATATTCAGAACCATGGTGCCTTTCTTTGAAGACATAGCGTAATGTTTTTATAAAATCCTTTTCATTTGCTAACGTTTAAACCCATGTAACATTACTTTCTTAATGCCAGCATGAATGGCAAGATAAGAAACAGCAGCAGCTTTTAATCGATGATCAAAGACACCACCAATATAGCCAGCAATTCTACTCAGAGAGCTACTGTAAAGTTTGGAGTAAAGCATGGTCCTGAATGAAAACCACTCTTGACTGCAGCATGCCTAGTTTGGATTTGAGAGTGTGGGTGGTTTGCATTAGGCTAAGTGAATATTGGGAACCACGGCCAGCATAGACAGTGCTTGTTCAAGAAAATACCGTTTGGGTCTTTGTCTCTGCTTTCTTTCTAATTTCAGCGTTCAAATAGCCGATGCTAAAGAGGTTAGTTGGTTTTCCTTTTCAGAGTACATTCAGATTCAAATTAATATTCAATGAAGTGCTCGTTCTTTTCTTTTTATTTTAATGCTAGAGCCATTATGTGCCCGCAAAGCCTACAGGCACAAGTGGCTCTCCACAAACAAGGGGACTTGTTGTGAGCCCAGGCCAGCAGCACTGAAGCACCATCACCTGTTCAGCCCAATTGACGGCTCCTCGCCTCTTTACCCTGCCAAGCTACATCACAACCAGCTGGTAGCAAACTTCAATTACAACACCTGAACTGCATTAACTTGTCAGCCCCGACCCTTTGAGCCAGCAGGTGTGTGAGAGAAAAATGTGGGAGCTCTCCGAGAATTGTTGGAGCTTCAAAAGGTTTGCGTCAAGGAAAAAAAAAATTAAATAAAAAGGAGTTGTCTTATTAATTTTGAAGTGGTGCAAATTTCCTATCATAGTAGGTGGAAATTAGATTTCAGCAGTGAGAAATAGAGTTCTTTTGGACTATGTTATACAAAAACAGTTCAGACTTCCAACATGGAGTGATTTATTTGAGAAGCACACTGTTCATACTGATGGTGTTTTAATGTGCCAATAAAGCCACAGACCATTAGAATCTGCAGCCTTTGGTGCAATAATAGCTCTAATTTGGATACAATACAAACCCTATGGATGCAATCGATGTGACAAAATTTCATGCTGATAAATGGAAAGCGATTAGATAATATTGCCTAAAGTTGTATACGTTTTAGAATTTCATTGCCTTGGTTTTATGTTCATATATTATTATCATGAGGGGGTAAAATGTTTATTTATTGTCATTAGTGCTGATAGAATTATTTTGAGAGGTAAAGTAATGATCTTATTCTACATTAGTCTGTACCTCCAGGAAAAAAAGAAAACATTTAAAAATGTGCCTAATAAGGATACAGTTAGATGTGCAGACTCAGAAATTAGACACGTGAGGTTTAAGGCCAGCTATGTCTTTGATAACTATTTTAACATGGTGAATTGGTCTTCTGACGTTGCGCTTTCAAGCCATTGAACTTGGAACCGAATCAAAGTTCTGAAAAAAGTAGGCTGGCTAACATTATGAGCGGAAGACCTTTAAAACCTCATAGAGCCAAGTCGAGCCTTGCAGAGTTGCTACAAGTAGAGAGGAGCCATTATGTCCAAAATCACAGTTGAAAAACTAAAACTGCATTCTGAACACAGTTCAGAACACATCATCATGATCCTCAAACATCATGCTGAGAGGATTTTTTTTCTTCTTCTATTGTAAGAGTAAATGTGATTCAATTGATGGAGCAAATGGGATACTGGAAGAAACCCTTTTAGAGGCTGCATAAGACATAAGACTTGGAGAGAGTCATCTTTAACCCAACAACAAAAATAAACATACAGTCTAAGCTCCAATGCACAAGTGGCAGAATTTAAAAACCGACAATTGCAGAGGTATACAATCAGTCTGTTTAGGTTTGAGCATTTTTACAAAGAACAGGCCACAATTTTTGTTTCCTAATGTGCAAAGCAAACATTTTGCAGCTGTCATTTCCTTTTTAAAAGGTTTTGCAATGCATTGATTTAGTTGGGCTACATACTACATATTATATTTTTTATTTAAAAAACTGAATAGGAATAAAATCTATTGAAGTTGTGGTTGAAAAATGTCACAATGCACTTTTTTTAAGTTTAAAGAGTATGAATATTCTTGCAAGGCGTTTTACTTAAAAGATTCAACTTACCTTGAGGAGGTTCAATCAGATATTCTACAGACCAAATCTTTGACTTATTTATGTGGGAGATTTTCCTAACAGGACTGAGAGAAATAAATATTCTGTTTTCTTGAACTTATCAGAAAAGATTCACGTAACTCTGACTGTCAACAGCAAATAAAAGTTTCCTTTTGAGAAGATGACAGTCAGTTGCATCATCACGGATTTAGCGATTAGCTGCAAAAATAACAGTACACTTTCTTGTACAACCTGTTCTTGTTTTCACATTCATTTACTTCATTAAAATTAACATTTCCGTTCTTGTGATTTTTAATAACTTATTTTGGCAAACCCAATCTGAGTTTCTGTGTGATAGCAGCATGTGTCTTCCTTTGAATTAATTTTGAAACACTCTACATCACCAGCTCTGTTAAGACAAATTAGCTTAAGTGAGGGTTTTAACTCAGGCATTTTGTTTCCCCGATATTGTCACAGAGGGACGGGTAATTATGACGAGTCTTGGGACCATTCAAAGGGTTTACATTAGTCGAGTCAAAGTGGATGGAAGTAAATCTGTTTTCTGTGTGGTATAGATTAAGTTTATCTAAAGCTGCAGCTGTTAACGCTCGCACACATGAACAATTACCAAAATATGTTTTTTAAAAGCAAATGTCTTGAAGATAATGTGCTCTAGTTTACAGGACTGATTAAAAAAATGACAACTATTTGTTTAAGGATATTAAAATAGCTATTGGAAACAGTTTGTGTCAATAACACAGGAGTGTCATAACAACAAACGATAGATTGGAATCTCAGAGGACAAAAAAATCTCTAAAGAAAAATAAAGTGTTATCTCAAAAACAAACCCAAAAAAATAACTTGTGCAACTGTTAGTTTTTACGCTGTTTTTTTTTTCTCCTCCTTTTGTTTACAGCTCCCTTGTTTACTGCTTCCTCTCCTTCTCCCTCTCACTGATCAGACCTGCCCTCTCTGTCGGCCTTGTGGTTATGCTGCCAGCTCTCCTATTTGAGCTGCCTGACCTTGTTTGCAGTTCCAAGGCAAGCTTCTCGAATACTCCAGGTTGTTTTTTTCCCCCCTTTTTTTCTCCAAATGTGTATCCTGACTGGCCTATAAGTGTTCAACGTTTTGTCTTTTTAGAGAAATCTTACTCTCCACAGAAGAGTCCCCATTACTGCCTCTTGAATACTTGCTTTTCACTCCACAGCAACACTTGTCTCTGTGTCTGCCTTCCTGTGTGAGCGGCAAAAAAGAGCAGAACACCACAGGTGAGTGTGTCACCATCTGAAGCAAGTCGGCGTAAATGGTGCAGCAAAGCATCATAAAATGGCACATGCATGACTCACATCTCACTGCAAAGTCGCACAGATATTCTGAAGGGAAAGGAAATGCATACCTATGTTTTTATTCACAAGCCAACTGAAATTAAAGCTTACCATGGATTCTGTTGATTGGCTGATGACCAAATATATATGTTGATTGTTTATCTGACTCGTCATATCTTTAAATTTAGCCACCTTGGAGATTAAGTTTCTTTCAGAAGTGTTTCCCAGCAGTGCTTCTTCATAGTTTTTAAACATTTTTTCTACACAATTGCTTCAGTCCACGCCTGCCCAACATTGTTCAGAAAAATGGGAGTTTTCTTCAGTCAGTACAATTGCACTTACCCTTAGACCAAGGGTCTGAAACTCTTGGCATTGAGTGCCACTGTAAAGCAACTTCTGGAGGCATCCCTGAAGGGTTCATCACTAGGCCTTTGAAAAGTTTGCTGATATGCCAAGGATGTAATTCAGCCTTTTGGTTCAGGTGTTTTGAGCAGGGATTCATCAAAAGTCGCAAGACAGTTGCACTTGAAGACTGGAGTTGCAGACCTCTGTCATTCAATATATGTATATATAAAAATCTAATTAAAATCAAAGGATGAATCGGCACCAACATTTTCATTAAATGTAAAATATTTTTACAAAGAACCAGCTGTAATTTATATCCTGTCATGACATTATTTTCAGACTCGAGTCTGATTAGTTTCTGTTCTACAATTGAGATGTACAATGTAAAACATTTTTTCTGTCTCTGTCAGGAGCCTCAGGCTGATCCCAATTTAAAGTATTTTAGAAAGTTGCTTTCTGCTGATGGAAGGTTAGAGAAAAAAGCCTCAGAGTGATCAAGAGTTTGAACAACACAGTGTGCCCCAACTGCAGGTCTTCTACTGCATTTGTCTTGAGTACAAGAAAGACAGATTCGGCTGTTTGGAAATATTTCCAATTGGAGAAAATTCTGATTGCCATGGTGTGGAGACTAAAGAAGAGTCTCGCTTAAAGTCTCCCAAAATTGCTACTAAATACGGTATAGTCGATGCTGGTGAAATCCCCAGTATAGGCAAGTTGCAATAAGAAGTCATTTTACTTCAAAAGCATTTTCTAATTAATTAAAAAAAGCAAGACAATAGCAATTAGGTGCCAGGAAAAACATGGATTTTAAGATAATACAAAAATAATAACAAAATCATAACAATTAAAATTTTGAGAGCGGTCATTAATACTAATGGAGAAAAAGTAGTTCAAAATATATCTGCTTGACAAACCATAAAAAGTTTTCAAACACAAAATAAAATTGATTCTGTACTTCCCAAGAAGCCAGTGGATTGATGCTAACACAAATGTAATTTTGTCTCTTTTTCTGGTTAGAAATATGGCTACTGAATTCTGCCAGAATTTAATTCCGAATTAAAGTGACAATCGTCTATCCTTGAGGTTATTAAAGTGGTACTAAAAGTTTTGTGTTTTGTTACTAGTGAGTTTTGAGATATTTCTGAGTCATAAGAAACAGCTCTTTGTCCACAGATTATTAAATTAATCAAACTTTAAATGGCTGTCAAAAACAGCTAAATTTAATTTATTCTTCCCTGGCTTGGGAAGAATAAATGAAAATGACACTTAGTGGTGGTCTACTAAGGGCTTTGGAGGACAAAAAGAAAAGTGATCATCTCTGATGAAGAATGTCATAAGCAGTCCAGTGCTTTACCTCCTTTATACAGTTCTGTCAAGGGCTTGAGTTGTTTGAATTTGTTTTGGGTTCTTAATTTCTGATCTGATCTATTTTGATTAGATCAACCTGTTTCTCTTTTTCTTTGGTTCACTACTTTCTTAGTTACTCTAGTTTAATTGTGTTTTTTACCTTAGTTTTTCTTTAGTATTAGAGTCATTTCCTAGAACCCAGTGTTCGCTCCCTTGTCCCTCACATCCTTTAACTGATCAGCCCTGGTCCTTTGTTCCAGCAGTCACTCTCCCAGTACTTACACACCTATTCTCCTTTTACTCCTCTCTTGTTCTTCCTGTTATCTCCCATCATTCTCCTCCTGTACCTGGTTCCAGTTTTGTTCCTGGTTTTTGTGTTCACCTGGATCATCATAGTTTAATTAAAACATCGCCATCATCAGGATTTAACGTTATGCAAACCTCGATATCTTCTGCAAAACATGAAAAGAGGAAATATTGGAATTATGGAGGTTATGTCCAATATGAGACATGGAGAGTCCATTTAAAACTTTCTCTATAAATTAATCTTTGAAGAAAACAACTTGCAGGAAATTAAAAGGAAGAGAATTTCAGCTATGTACATAGCATATTAACATGTTGAGGGCTGTGGTTAGATCCAACAAAAAACCATCAACAAATTTACCATTATCAAAACACCAGGTTCACCTGTAACACACACCACTGTGTGCACTTTAGATTGTGTGGACAATCTGAATGTATCCATTCCACCTCATTCTTGTGCTGCTATTTGCTAATCCCCTTGTTCTTAGTCTAAGTCCTGCACAGTTGCTGTCTTGCCTGTTTTGTTCATTGTTTTGCTCTAGTTCATGCTGCACTGTCATCTCATGTATTGAACAGGGGATCCGTTAGTACACGAAGAATGATGATAAAGCTTCTTGATCTTGACAGGTTGAAATCAGAATGGATTTTTTGTTCCACTGTTATTATTTAGAAAAGATAGCAGTTGGATATACCTCCTTTACCTCCCTCTGCATGGAGTTTTACATGTTAATCTCTCTGCATACCTGTCTTCATCTGCGGGTACTCCAGCTTTTCATGTTGAAAAACATGACTATTGGGTTGATTGGTCTCTTTAACTTGTCTTTACATGTGCCTAGTTGTTTGTCTTGTGTGTTTCTATGTTACCCTGTGATGGACTCATGATGTGTCCAGGGAGAACCCTGCCTTTCGCTCAATGACCAATAGAAATAGGTACCCCACATCCCTATCCTACACACGCACCCTGCAATGATAAAGTTGGAGATTAGTTTGAAATGATTTAAAAAGATTTATAAATGTAGGTTTTTTCTTTTAAATCATTAGTTGTATTATTACATGCATGGGACAAAACAAGCAGCATTAATTCATCACTGCAGATCTAATTCAAAATAGAACACAGATTCAAAAAGGTGGAGCATGTTACAAACTAATCACTCTGACCCTCTCGTAGTTCGATTTCTGAACACCGATCACATCAAGCACAAAAGCATAGCCAATTTTACACTGGTCAAGAAACCTATGAACACTACTTACATCAGGGTGTGAGTGTAATTAGAAAACTGTTTGATCAGCATTCAGTCCCACATCAAATGACTCAACAGTTCTCAGAAGTATTTACTGGCATGGCTTCTTATTGGCTTCAGAACTGGATCCCCATGTTTTAACTGCAGGTGCTGGACGACTGGAAGACTGTCCTTACCTCACCTTCTTTACACTAACATGTGCTTACTGATCTTAACATTAAATGCAAAGGTTAGGAAAATTAGAGCAGCAGCTTGCGAACTGAAAGACTTTCATTCTGAGAACAAGCTTGGCTACTTACAGAGGGTCCTGATTTTTAGAAACATTACTATAACACAGCCTGTAAGATGGAATAAACCCATCTTTTAATTCTGCCAGAATGTACTGTCCCCATGGATGTAGCAGTAGCAGTGTATTCTTAGTCATCAGTGCACTCAGAGTTTAACAATCTGCTACTGGCCGTTTTTAAATGAGCTATTAACACACGCACACATGCAATACATTGCTTTTGGTACAAAAAAGAATTAGGAAAACATTTTTCCAATTTTGCAATTGTGAAATATAACTACAGTGCTTTGCAAAAAAAATATGTATACTCTAAGCAAAAAACTAAGAAAACTAACATAATAAAGCCCCCTCAAACACATCATTACCAATGTGAAACATGGTGGTGACAGCATCATCCTGTGTTGATGCTTATGTGAAAATAGATGGACTTAATTACTGATCCACACTGAGGTTACTAACATTTGGGATTGGGGCAAAAGGCTACACCCTCCAGCAGCACAACAGTACTGATACACAGTCAAAATAAATACAAAGTAAATGCAATGGAATAGTTTAGATCAAACATATTTACATAATGTAATGTCCAGGTCACAGACCATATTCAAATGTAATTGAGGTTATGTGGCCAGACATGAAAATGACTGTTTGCATTTGCCCTCCACAGAGTCTGACTGAACCTGAGTTACTTAGGCAGAAGAATGGGAAAAACCTTCACTGTCTTAATTTGCAAAAGTGATGGAGACATGATTAGGTAGATATGCAATTTTGATTGCAGTGAAATGTGTTTCTACAATGTAATCATTGGAGTGATAAAGAAAGAAATACGTTTGCATATTTTGGTATTTAAAACATCAGTTTTTTGATTGTGGTACTTTGTGTAGGTCTATCAAATACAATCCCAATAACATTTGTTTATGTTTATAATATGACAAAATATGAAAAAGTTTAAGGAGTGGAAATGCTTATGGAAGGTAATGTATGAATAATGAAGTGCTTTTCAACACAAAGCAAGATCTATGTGCTCATCCAAGAGAAGTGAATGCTGTAATCAATGCAATCTGATGCATTACAACTGAGACTTTTTAATCTACTTTAATTAATTGAGTATACTGTACTTTTTGATAACTAGGATCAGTTGAAATGTAATTATGATTGAATTGAACTTATGTTCTTGTAAAGTGTCTTGAGATGACAGCCATTGCCATTGTGAATTGGCATTATACAATGATTCTTATCTAAGAGTTCTTTCCCTATCATTTAGACAAGCTAGCTTACCCCAATATTATTTGCAAGCTTTATGTCTATTCAACAATGTATTTCTATAACAGTCTACAGTACATTCTAATGGGTCTATGGAGAGAAGACCACATACAACTTTAAGAATCAAAAACAAAAAAAATCAGGCAGCACAAATGAATGAGAGCCTAGCTGGTAATGACAGAAATATTCTGAACAGGCAGAGAAAGGGGAAAGAACATAAAAAGAAATACGGAATCTAAAAAAATACTAAGTTTAAACAGCTTAATATGGGCTTTTTGTTTACAACATGCTGGGCAAAGTATGGACCAATCCATTAGAGGGCTGATTTAGCACACCAAGCTTGGGTTATAAGTTTGACTTAGTTAGGCTTTCGCCTTTGGAAAACATCAGGACTAAAGATAAGTGAATTGAAATGAATCATGCACATCTCCACATATCTGGATTAAAATGATCTTTAATGTAGATCTGCATGAAATATGATCACAATGGAAAAAAGACAACACAGTAATAAAGTCCTAAAAGGTTTTCATTTACAAACAATTGAATTCATATAAGGGCTGGATGATGGTGCATTTGATAGAACTGTTGCATTGCAGTACAAAGACCCTGAGATCTAATCCTTGCCTGAGGTCTTTCTGCACAAAGTTTGAGTCCTCTCTCTGGATATTCTGGCTGTCCAACAATGCATGCTTGTCCTGATGAACTGTCCAGTCTGTACCTTCCCTCTCACTCAATAAATATTAATATCTAATCTGAAAATGCCAAAATCAAATGAATTATTCAACATGTGCAGCAAAGAAAAAAAAAAACTTTAACATCACGACTGCAAAGACACCTGAAATAGAAATTAATACAGCGTCTTAGCCTTTCTTTACTGTCTTTATGATCACACTATCTTGGCGTAGGTGCAAGTAAGTGAGCCTAACACCGTTTGTGTAAAAGACAGGTATAAAAAGTTTTTAGTTGCAACTGGAAGGAAGGATATATATTCTACTACCGTTAGGCTGATTTATTTAAATTTCCTTAAAATAAAAAAAATAAAATAAATGAATGCACTGATTATCCTCTGTACTCTGCTACATTTGTTTAACCAGTCCCTTCTATAAAGTATGAAAACTGAACATAGCATTAACTTTCACTTTGTAATTATTAGACTAATGTTGTCCTAATTGAACAATTCTCTCCTATGAACTGAAGTCAATAAAACAAATTACTAACATTAATAATATCACACTGATTTTTGCTATGTTCCCATTTTAAATTTTTTTCTTCTTTTTTTTTGTCCAATGGAGGATGTTCGTTGAAATCTGAGTAGGACATTGCATAATTTAAAGTGGTGGTCTGTGAAAAATGAGGAGGCCCCCTCTGATTGAAGTAAACCAGCAGTTTGTTTAGTTTATCATTATAACTCCCCCCTGTGTACATCTCTGTTTTATTATGTTGATACAAATCTGATTTCATAAAGAGCGAGCTGATTTGGGAAGCAATAGAGCAATAAGTGATTGTTGTGAAAACTATAAGGATGACACAATGGCCACTTTCAGTGTCCGCTACACGGTGTGTTTTTCTCTCTATTTTTAGCAACATATATGTAAGGCCAGCTGCTGGGCAAGATTAAATAATTTATGATATTTTACATGAGCCTAATGGGCCCGCTTCACTGGAGTACCCCACGTTCAGAGCAAACGTCACATAATGATGACCATTTCATTTTACTGCAGGAATTTAACGTCAGAAATAGCCAGCTCACATATCTCGCTGAAGTAAAACAAATCATGGGAAGAGATATAAAATGAAACGTCTCAGAAAGCTGAAGAATGAAAGCCTACTTTATGTCAGTGATATTTCAGTTATTAATCATATATACAACCTTGAGTTGAGGAGTTTAAATTATACTTTTCACTGTGAAGCAGAACAGCTTAAGTGTAGATAGTTGAAACCAAATCTATACATACACTGCATAAAATAACATTATTTATTTTATTGGCTGTCATTAATTCAGAGTAAGCGTTTATTTTTTTAGTGCAGTTAGGATTACTGTAAATTTCAAACTATTGAGCACACCTAAATTTGAAAAGGATAAAGTAAAAAATACATAAATAAGAAACGATGTGGATGGATAGCCCAAAACGTTATTCAGCGTAAAGCACGAAAGGTATGAAAACTTGTAAATTTAGTGGAAGAAATTATGGAAGAACTGAAGAAATCATCTTTTTTGATGATTCTGTCATTTATCAAGTAGAAACAATGTTGGTAATTCTACATTTCCTAAAACAGAAAAGACTTAATCAGATTCATTTATGAATTGAAGAGAAAAGTTATTTTTTTATATACAGTGTAGATTTAGCTGCATTGCTAGGCTCGTCATTCAGGTGCCCTTCTTTGGTGCTAAGATAAAAATAACTTCTGTAACTTTGCTTTGCTTACCTTAACACAAAGCACTCTTCAAAGAACATGTCATACATAACCAAGCAAAATCCAATCCTTGCTTCAATCCTGTTTTTTTTTTTTTTCTTTTTTCTAATAGCAGACACAGGTTTTGGAGACATTTATTGTTACAGTAACCATAGTGCTGTCTTTTAGAAGCATGCAGGTCCCAGGTGCACGGTTTATTATATTAGACTGCACATGTAGCTAGAAGAAACATTGCTATGTGAAAGTATTTAATTGGAGACTGCATTTCGAGACATCCAGCCCTGCCGCCAGTTTTATTCTAATTGCCAGCAGCAACGCACTTAATGAAGCAAGCGATGAAGAGTGTGGGTAAAAGAGCAAGAGTGACCAAGTTTCCAAGGCAACAGCAGTGGCAACAGAGTGTGGGGTTTCATCTTGAGGAAGAGGATACAGGAAAGCTGTGTTTCCCTGCAGCTTCGCGCTGAATAGCTGTAAAATAATAGATACAATTGTGAAGCTATTACACAGTTGAAAAATGTATGCAAACCTGTGGAGTAAGTCCTCTACAATTCACCAGAGGAACAGTTTTCCTTAAAAGCAAAGGCTTGTGTAGGCTATTTCTGATGTACACAAGCACCATGTCTTGAAAGCAACTCTGCTGGGATGGAGCTTTGATGTCTGTCTGTCTTAAGGTTGAAACAAAGAAGCAAGATTTTATTTTATTTTTTTTGTCCCGGTTTTCTTACTGATATATATCTCCCTAGAGCATTGCAGCTTAAGGGGCTGTGGGTGTTGTAACACCCCCAGTTTTCCTGAAACATTTACCCCTCACGCCTTCTCCCCCAAGCATCATCCAGACTTTTCTATAGGTTTAAACAAAACTAGAATACTGAAAGCTTCCCTAGAAAAAGCATACATTGAATGATCTATCGCTGACTCAAAATCACAAGCCTAATCTTGGGTTCATGCTCTGTGTTTCCTCTCCACTGTTAGCTACATCTGACTTTGGTTTGCTGCTTCCATTTTATATGAGTGGTTGTTACAGCATGACACAAGGTCTCAGTGACTTTGTTCTATGGCAAAAGTAAGCAATATTTTTTATATTTTTTTCCCAGTGGGCCATTGTTACCAGGCCACTGGCTGAGCACAATTTTATAAGTATATATTTGATAATAAACTATAAATCCAATTATGATCTTCTAGGGGTACTAGGCATTGCAACTTAACAATAAAACATGGCAATCCATACCAACAACATAAATTTCAATTTATTTTCAACATAAATACTGTGTTTTTCACAAAAGCAATCAAAAATGTGTGCCTTATTATGCTTCCTTCATGTCTGGTTTGATTATTTAAATTCAATTTACAATTCCTGAGATCAATAATTGTTTCCTGCAAACTTACCACACCACTTTTACATTACTGAATAACTACTTATGTCCATGTTTTATTAAAAAGATGGACATCCTCTATCAATCTTTCTGCTACATTGCTGGAAGACTATTTCCAGCCTTATGTAAATAATAATAATAAAAAAATCCTCATAAGACCATAAAAGGCTTTTTCAAACAAAAGGTGTATTCAAATTAGTGGACAAAATAAACACTGGCTGTAAGTCCGACTTCTATGGCGCTGGATGAGTTTACTAACCCTTAAATGCCTAGGTGTGTTCTACAGTAATTGGTTGAATGTTCAAACTCTTAGATCCGAGAATTATTGTGGAAAAAATTTATTTTAAAAAAAATGGAGTGAAAATCGGAGAGGCACTGATCTGAAATGTGTGGCTAATTTCCAATGACTGTTTTTTGTAAAAGTTTAACCTGCCATTTGTATCCAACTTTGATTGGAAGAACCACACCATACTAGTGTTCAAAATATATCTTACTGGCTTTCTTGTCCTAAGTAGTCATGAATGATAGTACCATCTGTCAATTCAACTCCTCTACTCATGTTCTCCAGATTTTATTTCTTCCTGACCATAAAACAATACTGTCCAATATGTGCTTAAATGATGAGAGAAGTTGACCAGTAGCGAGCAAAAGAAAAACTGTAAGTCCTAAAACGCTATCTGCAGTAGATGAAAACCATGTGTTAAAAGGGGCAAAAAATAAAAATAAAAAGTTAAGCTCTTAAAAAGCTTCAATTATCCCACAGCAGAACAAATCTTCCACAATACTTCACAGATGGATTTCAGTGCTTTTCCACATTTTATATCATTTGGTTCATACCAGACCTGCACCTTTTTACAGTTGTGATCTGTGGGCACAAAAGACTTTTTCCTGGCTTGCCATCCAAATAACTAGGTGGCAAGTACAGAGTGTGTAATGACTGTTATGGGGACTTTGTGACCTGACGATTTTTGCAGTTTTCTCACAGTAAGCTTTGAATTTATTTTGGAAACCTTCTCACAATTTCCTCTCTGGTGACTGGCAGAACTTTTTTTTTTTATCGAGCGTTATTTGTCACACTCGAAGTAACTTTAAACCCTTTTTTTATTCAAGGTCCGGAGAATCTTTGGTTCTTTTTTTATTACTCTTCTTTTATCCAGGGAGTTTTGACATTTGCTTTAATTTGTTAGTTTGAATTGATTACCCTAAAAAAAAAAAAAAAAGCACAGACTAAGCAGAGTTGTAATGATGTGTTGTAAAACAATAGCGACAGGTCTGCTACAGTTTGTCCAGCTCTGCAATACCAGAGTCACAAAAAAAGCTAAAGGTATTCTTACTGACCCAAATCGCCTTCTTCATCACCTTCTGGTCATATACATTGCGATTTAATGTAACACAAAAAGGTATAAATGCTAATTTATCCCCATTAGTGTCTGCCTTCATAATAATTTGAGATAAGCCCAAATAAATTCTGTTGCTATATGATGCTATGTCGATGTTGGTGTATACTATTATTGTGTATTTATCTGCAATTGTTCTTGCTGACTGCAAAGTAAATAGCCCTTTGGGGACACTAAAGTTTATCTAATCTTAAAAAACAAAAAACAAAAAAGAAAATATCTTATTTACAGATATTGACACGTCTCACAAATTAACACAGAATTTCCTCTCACCACATAGTGTTGTAATTTTCCTCTCACACCATATAGCCCAATTAAATTTTTTATTTTAATTTTTTTTCTACGTTTTCCCGTGTGACATTATGCTACTCCAATAAAAGGTTGGGTTTAAGGCCTTTCACACGTTAACATGTTTATTTGTGCGAGGATGTGTCTAGAAGTCCTCAGGTCAGGTTCAGTTTTGTTCATCTATGAGGAAATTGTTCTCCCTCTTTTGCCCACTCTATGCATCCATGTGTGTCATACGTTCCAAGTAGGACACACAATGCCCTACAGGAAATGCAAGATAAAATTGGTAGAGTGTAGCCAATGTGTTGCATTAGCCCAATGGTTAGTTACAAATGAAATAAAGCAAAACTTTGCTTAAGGGAATGATGCAAAATCCCAATTGATTAAGGGAAGCCTTCCCTAATAGGCAAACATTATGACCTTCTGTTATCCATTATTTCGCCTGTGCAAATAATTGTTAAGTTCTGCAGAGAACAATGCTTATTGTACAAGCAAGTGAGAATAAAAACCTATTTTTAATTTAAAAAGAAAAACCAAGTGTGTGCAATGGGAAAAACAAAAGCTTATTGATATCTACTTATCTACTACAATTTCAGTTATTCAGTAACTTTGATTAAACTCTAAATAACAAAAAATGAAATTCACATCCATCGAGGCGATATTGTTCCTACTAAGACTGTACTGAATTTGTAAGACTCACTGACAAGGCATAGATTGATTTTTTTTTACCTGTTTTAACATCAAACAAGATGAAACCGTGTTCAGCCAATGCCAGCCAACTACATTGTTAAGTGAAAATGATCTTTAGAATTGAATTGTAACTTAGTCTGTTCATAATATATATATACAGTTATTGATTCAATTTAACGTCTTCAATTTATCATCTTCCTGGCTTCATCTTTATAGGGTTGTCAGTTACGACATGATCCCAGAACTCTCCCGTCCCGTTTCTAGGTGACTCCCATGAATAGCAAAACACTTCCATGAGTCAAAAAGCAGATAATAACTATAATACTGAGACAGCACATCCTTCAAGGTAGATTGTCTTCAGCAGAACATATAGGCATTAATAATTGATGGACAGAAAGCCAACATGCAGGACAATGCTGAGAGGCTCAGTGACTACACTGGATAAAAACCTACAAATGAATAGTTTCTTATATTGCAATAATGTGCAAGTAGCTCATACTGTGGAGAAATACAGCTGATACCAGATATTCACATATACTAAAAAAACATATTTGTCTCACTATCTGACAGTAAATCAGACTACACATTTCCTATTTTAGGTCAGTTAGGTCACTCAAAACTTTTGAAGGCCAGAGTTATGAAACATATAATCTCTTAAGGATCTTTTTTTTTTTTACTTTTTGAGTTTAGGAGTTGACCAAATGATAATGACGCTCTCTTATCAGGAGTAAAAGAGGTCAGTGCCTTTGTTCTGTGGTTGATATGGATACTTCCCATTAACATGTTGTTGGATTTTATTAGATATTTTCTTGATGTCAAGCAAGAAATCTGTGTTGAAGGTCTTGCCTTAAAATATTCACAGAAGTGTCTCCATTTAGTAGAAAGTGTTTCTAATCAAAATATGTCTTCCTTTCATCATTCTGGCATTTAGAACATAAAACTGAAGTGACCTAAAACCAGAAATGTTTAGTCTCAAACAATTGAGATACTAAAGTTTTAGTAAAAAATACATTTTGGCCTTCAATATTTTCCCCACTGACCATTACCCTTCTTTATTTTTAAAAGTGAAATTTAGGGAAAAGGCTGAATCCCCAAGTCAATTCCCCACTGCAATTGAGCTCCTGCATGGAGGCTGCAAGAGCTGCGGTCGCTGTCAAAGCTGTCCCTGTCCAGCTGTAAGGTTACGTAGTATTGATGATATTGGCTTTCCCTCACTCCCTGGGATACAAGCGCAGCTAAAATTAGCACCAAGCTAAACCGCGGCATCAGAGCAGATAAACTCAAAGAGGTATTCATGCAAATATTTTGGGAAGGAGCTAAAAGGAAGGCAGCCTTCCTAGGAAGAATTGAACCTATTCAACATCTTGGACATATTCTACCTCCTTCCCAAAGTTGGATGATAATTAGATTATCTCTGCTTAGATTGTAGCTTGTGTAACAGTTGTTTGGGCTTTTCTGATTTAATAGAGATTTTTTATGAGTAATACCACAGAGCCACAGCCTGAGGCAACTTGAAGTTGGCTTGCCAACTTGAAGAGACACTTTGCCAGGGTGTTAATGTTTTACATTATTTTCAGACTGTAATCGATAGTGAGATGTTTCAGTTGTTGTCAAGTGACTCTAGTTATTCACAACAACACTCTGTCATCTGGTCCTTCCATATTTTCTAAAACAATAAGGGGAATCCCACCCTGGCAAATTGTGATCAAAGATTGCTTACCTTGACATGTGGTTTTACTATTAAAGCAACAAGCCCATCAGACTGGAGGGCAGTGGCAGGAATCAGCCTTCACACACCAAAGCACAAGGAGTGAACATATATCCTACATGGTTTACCTGGATGTGTTTAATAGAATCTCTCTGAAAAGGAGAAACTTAAATACTAATTCCTAAAATCACAACATTTAACTGTAAGTCTATAATATGAGCAAGATTTCAGCCAACCCATCCCCCACATAACCACTGAGCATTGTTGTCTGTGATGCACATCCCTCTTTCCCAGCCTGCACTAAGGGTCTCTAATAAGGCTGACAGGAGCAAGAGTCCATGCACAATACCCCAGAACACTGCATCCTCAGGAGGCCTGGATACCTAAGCTTTGCTATATGTTTAAATGACCATTTTGCCTTTGTTAGAGTTTTGCAGCATGTGTGCAGCATGCATTGTGGACATTACAACAATTAATATTTAGAAAATAAATCATCTCTCTTTACTTAAATGGAACCTTGACTATGCAATCCTGTATGGTTATTATGAACATTTATGTTGAATGTAGAAATGAGCAACATGAAATTATTTTTCATTTTTAAAATATTAGAACAAGGTCTGACCAGTATGTTGGGAAAATGCTTCGAATAAATAACTAAAGTTGTTTCATCCTATATATATATATATATATATATATATATATATATATATATATATATACTGTATATATAGATATCTATCGATATATATATCTATATATATATATAGATATATATACAGTAGACTGTGTAATGATGAATTGCAAGGCACTCACATTGTGAAAAATTATTATTTTGTATTACTACAAAAAGCCAATTGAGATTTAAAACCTATATTACATGTGTTGACAGAAACAGCACAAACGTCAGTTACATAATGACATTTTACAACCTTGGTATGGGAAACTATAGAGACTTCCTTTTATTTTTTTTGTAGGATTTTTATTCAAGACATAAAACCAACATGCCAACCTGTGTAAGATTTTATATTACACTGAATTCCAGCTAACTCTCAGAAGGCTCTTTTTATTTCTTTGGAACACAATATTTTCATCATTTTGCTGCTTTTATTCTTAAATAACCTACTGTAAGTTTGAAGGATAGCTGTAGTCTGTCGAGAGAAGCAGCGCATTTTGAATATGTTTAGACAAAAAAAAATGCTGAACATCTACACTCAGAAACCAAGTAAAGAATTCAAAGCAAATGAGTGAGTACACTCACTGTCCTTGTGTGCTTTGATGTGTTTTGCCTGTTTGCGGTTTACTTGCTGCTGGATTGGAACTTCAGTAATGTCAAAGCTAATGGTTCGCTGTATATTTGCAGTTTAATTATTTCCAAGAGAAAACTGTGATCCTTCACATCTGAAATTCAATTAAATTTGATGAGCCATTTTGTGTAGCCATATTGTTTGCCAATGTTCACCGAGATAATGCGAGACAAGAAAGCAGACAATCACTGATTTCAGTGACATCTTTATTTAGCAAAGCAACGCACAGACTGAGCCACAGTGTTCACCAGCAGCTATAAATGAGTGTAGATTATACAGCGGAAGAGGGCCTTTATTTCCAGGGTAGGTATTATGGGCAGTGTGGCCGGCTCAGCTGATAAGCAGCCACGGGTATCTGCTTGATCGTTTAAGCCAATATTATGTGGCTATTATGGAATTTATGATTCTGTCTTCCCCTACGTTGAGTTCTTTGTTGGTTCGCATTTAGGTATTTTCAGGAACTTTGGAAAAACAGCAAATAAATAGAATTTCTAGAACTCTTTTTCTGGCGGAGGACATGAATAAAACATGTAGGGGGTTTTGTATTAGGAGTATGCTGGCATCACTCACCAACATTTGTGGATCACACAACTTAATGCAGCATCACACTGTTGAAGGGAGAAGAAAAAAATACCCACAAGTCTGTAATAATTGGTATATATGCTTCTGCATGCTGCTCAGAAACAGCTGTTGGCCTGGAGCAGAATGTGATAAAGATTCTGTGCTTCTAAACATATTTTCACACATGCAGAGGTGAACCACTAACAACTCACTGATGCTACTCCTAACACCCCCAAAAGTGATGCATTTTAAAGTGACGATACATCTACAAAGTCTGCTTTCTGTCACTCCTGTGAGCTTAAAAAATACATGTAATGTCAGGGACTGTTCTGTCAAATGACCTCTTGAAGTACATAAAATACTGGCCTGTTCGGTTATGCAGTGTATGTTGTTAGGTACATGTCCCTTTACCACAAGTTAAATGTAATCCACATCTTATTAGAAAAGCATTCAGAGGTTAAATTATTAACAAAACTGTAAAAGAAAAAAAAAATCCTTTCCTTAAAGTTTTTTACATTCAGACTGTGGACTATTCACAAATGTCCTTTCATTCCTTTCTTGGAAGCTTTGTACAGCTTTGTACAGGGTCGGCTTTTGTTGTTCTTAGAAACTGAAAGTTCTTTAGATACTGATCAACAGATGGAGTCCAAAACCAGTAATTTGGAATTTAAATGTCTCATTTAGTTGAAACTTGTAAAAAAAAAAAAAAAAAAAAAAAAAAAAAAAAAGCTTAAATAATTAGAAACATTTTGAATTCCCTTCTTAAATTCTTGGCATCCAAATAGGCCTATTTCTTATTGCTAAGAGCTTAATAAGGATCTTGCAGGATCTTACAGTACTAAAATGCCACAATATTTTAATAAGGTGAAGTCCAACTTGTGAAGCTCTATTTGTAGACAGCATGAAATAAATTTAAGACATTATTACCAATCCCAGATATGAGGGTGGATACTTTAGGCAATTGACACTCTGAGTTTGTTTGATATGCTTATTCTCCAATAGCACAGAGAAGATCATTTTCAAACCAATACTTTCCTGCCCCTGAATTCCACATTAAAATCACTGCTCCATGTACAGTTAAAGGCCTTCTATGTTATTTGTTTTCTTTTCCTTTATTATAAACTCTGAGTTGCATTTGTATCTGCTGTCGAATCCAAAATATTTAGGCTAGTTAAATTTGAATTTGATTTTCCTAGATTGAAAATATATTTTTTTTAAAAAACAGAGTGTTGGAATTTGGCCACATGTAGGAAGGAGGACTCAGATTTCAGCTAGTGGTTTGGTTTTATTTTTTCCCCTACCAAGTGGAAGCTCATTGTGTAGATAATGATGATAGTGAAAAAATAAATAAATGAAAATATACTTACAAAAAATACACATCCAAAGTCTTCAAAAGAATAAAACTGAAATCACACTACAATTTTCTAAGGCTACATTAGACCCCTGGCTGTTGAGCTCCAGCAGTCTGTGCTTCCTGAGGCCAAAACTGCACCATCCTCATGAGGGAGCTTCTACTGCAGGCTTTATATTAGAAACATTTCCTGCAAAAAAAAAAAAAAAAACATCGTTATTTTGGTGTAATGAATAAGGAAGATAACTGAATAGGAATATATGTAAGTGATTTTACAGTGTCTATATGATACGATGCAATTGACTATGTATTTTTGTATATGAACTTCAGCTGTTTGTCTTCTAAAACGCTTTGAGATGACATTTTTGTATGCACGTAATCTGAATTGAAACAGAGAAAAAAAACAAGAACAGCTCACAATTGCGACTCAGTTTCCATTGTGCTAGAGTAGGTCAAGAGATTTGGTTCATTCATCAGTGTCCCAATTGTAGTACTTTTTATAGGAGGATGTTTTGATTGAGAAAGTCACTGCAAATGTTGACTATTTTTAGCTGAACCAAGATTTTAGCTGATCATGTGTTCAGTTTGTTTTGCAATATTTTTCATCTTATGTGGTACCAAATGTTTATTTTTCTGAGTGAAATGCCTGAAAAGTAAACTTGCAGGTTTGGCACCTTCTACAGAAGGATGCTGATGTACATGCCAAATGTGATTTCAGATTTTATTGCTTGAATAAGGAAGGCATCCTTGAGATAGATGTCATCTGGATGGCAAAATATGTTGCTGCAAAGCCCGCATAAATCATTCAGTATTAATGTTGCCTTCACAGATGAGACATGCCATGTGCACTAATGAGAACCCATTAAAGATTCTGGCTTTTGAACCTTGTGCCTATACCAGCTCTGATGGCTTATCCACCTTTCATCTCTACATTTTCATTTATTAATTTGTTAAACTTTTCTAGATCTTTCTTTCAGCTGAACTGTTTTAAATAACAATAAAAATACCTATAACAGAATTAGATTGGGAGATGTTCAAATTAAAATCTGAACTAAATATTTAAAATCTATGGACATAACAATTTTAATTGATTTTGGAAAAGGGTTCCCTGTTGTGTGAAGGTACCTCATGGAGTTTGAGGATTTGATTGAATTCTTTTTAAAGTTTTAGCCTGCAGCAGACAGGATCAGAGTTATCTCCATTTGGAAAACAAGGAAGAAACTTTGCTTGAGGAATCAGTCAGAGGGTTTTTCCAAGCACGGTATATTTGGGATTCAATTTCTGCCACCTTAATCAGTTTAAACCACAAACACTACTGCTTAAGTAACACTATGAGATTTTGTGAAGTTACATCTTTGCATCAGATACAGTGGTTGGTTAGACCAGGTAACCCTATGAAAAAAAAATAGAAAATCCTTTTCCCAGCAGACTACAACCCATCTTCTGAAAGTCTTCTGAGAAAGTACCAACATGTTGCAAAACTGATGCAAGGGAAAACTACATAACACATTTTCTTTGACTACAGTGAAACTTTAGGGGTTCAAGTTGCTTTCCGTGGTAGAAATTTGCTGTTCAGTGTGTCCTCTTCTGGAAAACAGTTGACTGGACTCCATAAAAGTTTGTTTCTGCATTCCCAGAACTGAGGTGGGAGATTTGATGATTTCTAAATTTTCATGCTGGTCAAGTCTGATTTGGGTAATATTTTAGCAATTGCAGATACTTTAAAACACAGTTTGGGATTTATAAACCCTGTTTGTAGAAACAAAGATGAATTCTTATTTGCTTTTATGGAATAATCCCAGACGTAATTCTGGTTTCAACAGAACCAGAATTAAGTCTGGTTCTGTTGAAATGTTACATGCAGATATTCACTAACTTCCTGCAGTCTTGTTGTCTTCATTTAGCATAAGGCAAAATGTGTTGGTCAAAGTAGCTAATGCTAGCAACTAGTTAAAATGAGGCAGTGACCAAAGCATACTGCTGCTGTCTCAAAATACCTCAAATCTCAAAAATATTGTAGCGATATTCACAATTCTTATTTCACTAACTTTTAAATTGTCATGTTATCATTTTGCATCTTTGCAATTTTTAGTCATTTCATACCCAAGTTTTATTTTCAGCTTTAAAATTGCACTCATTCATCAGTTTCTACCTGTCTTGGGGACTTATGAAACTGCAGATTTTAAGTTCAAATTCAAATGCTAATCTACCTAAGGAAACAGAAAATACAATATGTGAGACTAATAAATGACATCTATCAGCAGACTATTATTATGATTAGTTCAATGGTCATATTCTGATATATTTTATGAGTCAACTGTCCCACGCAGAGATCAGAACCCAAAATAAATGGAAACTTTGTTTTTCAATATTTTCAGACAACAATGTACTCTTGAATTGTATTACATATAATATTTAAACATTTTTATGACTATGTATTGTCATAATTCTTTTAAAAATAACGCACTGCTGCAGTGCATAAGCCCTTAATTTTAGTGTAAAATGTCGACTTGTTTGAAAACCACCCAAAGAAAAAATGACAATGGTTTCACAAAATTACATTTTCTTAAACAACTATGACGTTGTTAATATAGGAGTTGGTTAAAGATGACAAATGTTAACTTGGATTCAACCTCATTCACCAGTAGTAACTGATCCAGTCATTGACTATGCATACATTTTAACACAATCTCAAAATTACTATATCAACAATATTCTTAAACTCTCGTCTCGTTCACTTAAATCTACTTCTGTGTGTTGTGTTGTCTAATGGTCTGAATGTATCGGTACACCTCCACCATCCTGACATCTCATAAATGAAAAACAACCCCCCCAAAAAAACCTTGGATGAACTGGATAAACATTCATTGTTTATTACACAAAGTCATGTAGAAGCAAAAGTGATTATGAGTATCAAGTTTTAGGGTACAATGTTTTACTTCACTCGCTTGTGTTACCCTAAAGGCTTAAATTTTAAATTATAGCTGAACTGAAGAAGACAGCGTTCTCATATTCATAGATATCTCAGAATTAATATTACAAGACAGCATCACCCTTGTGAGAAGGACTTGCGTGAATATACAGCCATAGAAAACAACGTTGTGTATTAAACTAAAAGCATAATGAGATTGTGTTCCTCTTACCCGGTGTTTAACTTGTTGAAGTGGTGAATTAAAGTCCAGAGGCTCGAAACTTTTAGCCCTCAAACAACTTGTTTCTAGGCTCTCCTGAATCAGAAATGAGCGGCTGTTCCTTGCATGACAAGAATACAAGTTCTTCTTAATTAGCTCTTGAGCGAGACACATTTCAACTCAAGATAGCTGCAAGGCTGCAAAACCTCTTAAAAATGTAGCAGCCACAGAGTTAAAAGTGATGAATAATAATAGAAATCAAAGAAAGTACTGACAACATTAGTTTTTTTTTTTCCCTGAAGTGATTTTATTACAAAGTTCATGAGGACTTACAGTATTACAAGAGAATTTGCCAACATGCGGAAAGAGAACAAAGCAGAACACAGGAGTTTAACAAACTGGTAAGAGAAGACAATCCACTGTTCACAATAAACAGAAAAACTGATTAAGTCCTCAGGAGGTGAGAGCCGGTGAATGACTACAGTGCAGGCATAGAACGGCCACATTCACACTGACTCAGCAAAGGTCAATCCAACCAAGGCAAGATGTGCACATCTCAATAAAACATGTTACAATTTTTATATGCCATCGGCTTTTCTCAACTTTTAGAAAGCTTCACTTGTATGTACATAAAACTGTACAAAAACATGGCATCACAAGCATTTTATCCTATATAAATATACCAACATTTAGGATAACAACTAGATTCTCTCTTGCAAAGACATATTTTCAAGGCAATTGTCTTTGTACTAGATGAACTGTGGAAAAAAGATGAAATGTTCAGTCGATTTCAGTTCTGTCTGGGGGGTGGTGGGATGTTGAATAGAACTAAAACGAGTAAACAGTTTCTACCAATCATCTTTGGGATTCATGCTAAAAATCGTCGCCCGCAGAACAGCAGACTTGGGGTTGTGAGAATCTATGTACACTAACGCCACCGACAGATTTCATTTTTTCACACAGCCAGTTTGCAGAGAGTCTTTGATCAGTAGGAGAAAAAACAAAACAAAAAAAAACCGAAGGGAAAACAAACCGCCTTTGCCAATTTTGTTACTGTAATTTGTCCATCTGTGCACAGAAATGATCACCATACAATACACATTACAGAGAGGTAAAATATACTCAAGTGAATCCAACATTAAATCAATGTTAAAGTACAAATTAAACATTATCCAACACACTTCTGAGTGTATTCAGGTGCATCAAACTTTTATCAAGAGGAGCATCTTTGTTTCAGAGAGAAGTAAAAACAGTTCACTTAGCTTGAGTTCAAAAGAAAGGGCAATCCTGGTGATATGTATTTTTTTCCCATTTGTGATCAGCAGGAGGTCAGGCTGGCTCATCAAGCCAGAAGAAAGGTGGACAAGGTGGGCTTGGTTTTTTATTATTATTTTTATTTATTTATATTTTTTTAATCTCCTGTTCATTCATTTCTGTTCAAACAAGATTTTTACAAATACTGTCAAAACTTAATATAGCTTTAGGAGTCATTGTTTGCCATTAAATCAGGCTAAACCTTTTCTGTTATAGATCAGCTGGACTACCAAAAATATTTCTTAATTGCCAGAAAATAATAATGAGAGACAGTTTTTAGAGAATTGTTGCAAGTCAGGAGTTTGCATACATTTCCTTAGTATTTGCTAAAATTGCCTTTCAAACTACAGTATATGTCTTTGGTGAAACATTGTGGGTGTGCTTCCTCAAGCTTCTCACAAGAGATTACTAGAATTTGTCTCAGTCCTTCTCACTGAATTTGTGTAACCTCAACAGGTTCATAGGCCTCTTCACTCATACACACACCTTTTCAGCTCTGCCCATAATTTCTCTATAGGACTGAGATAAGGGCTTTGTGATGGTCGCTGACTTTGTCAGCCTTAAGCCACTTTTGGCCCTTGTCTGCTAGTGCCTACTCAGTGAGGGTTGACTTGGCTCTATACGGTTCTAAGAGTTTTCCACTATTAAGGGTTATGTGGTACCAGCACCTTTTTTTAGAGTCTAATTTGCTGGAGTACCAAGTGTGTAGAGTTAGGCTGAAAACATGATGTCAGGAGACTGTTGGTCACTGATTGGCTAGTGGGTGGAATCACTGAGTCACAAGAGCAACTCCATAACAATAATCTGTAAAAACTCACAATAGCATCCGAGTGTATTTGGAGATTTCGGAACCTGGGACTGCCCAACTCTATGACAGCCTCTCTTATTAGAGTTGTTTCTCAGTTGTATCAGAAAACCAAAACTTCTTGGTTGATGTTGCTTCAACATTGCCCCTTGACCTTCTGTCTTCATTATGACATCTATGTTGCCAAGTACTGTTCACAGTTAAACTGGTGTTCTATGGCTTTTATGTTCCCCCTTTCTTTACTGAATATAGGGCCAAATCTTGTGGCTAAACATTAAAATTTTTATACCACCGAACATGTCTACCAAGATTCAAGTCCTTGCTTGTAATTGCCAGTTAGCCTAATGTAAAGTTATTTTGAGGAAACACGTTTTTTTTTTGTTTTTTTTTAATCAAAACAAGTTCTTCTCTGGGAACCAGAAATTGCAACCTTCCTTAAAAGTAAGATAATTGGACATGACTTAGACGCTTGTACTTGTGGATAATTGGTTGAACAATGTGACACCTTCAACCATCTAAATTCAAAATAAACCAGACTTGTGGAGATTCCCAATCCTATTCCTGATATCTTGGTTACTTTTTTTAATTTTCCATGTATTCCCATCAGAAAGCAGTGTGTTTTAGGTGTGGCTCTAAAACACATCCACAGGCGTGTCTACATGTAAACATGCAATCTGTATGTAAACTTCAAGATTTTAAGAAAGTAATACAAAAAGAGTGCCTGTCTTATTGTTCTTAAATGTTACTTTTTCCAACTGACCTAAAACAGGAAAGGATAATTTAATCTCAGACAGAAAAAATAGTTGTCTTTTTATAAACCATATTTGTGGTATTGGCAATTAAAGAGAACACCAGGGATATTTTGAAGATTTACTTTAGTGATTTTTAGGCTAGAAAAGGGATAAGATTTGATCCTGTTGGTGAACCTGAATAGTGTGAAAGTATTCGAATAGACAAAGTTGCGACTGAGGCTTTGAGACATTCATTTTATCACTCATTGCTGTCTTTCTCACTTGTCATTAATTCCAGGTCAGCGATCTTACCCGCTGCTTTCCGTTGGTGAATCCACAGCTCCGAGATGGCTGGGGGAAGGGAGGTTAATCACAGTGTATCATGGCTTGTTGTTTGAATTTTTATTTCGGTTGCTAAATGGCTTTGAAAGTGGCATAATGTGCTTTCTCCCCCTGAAGGCAGGATATTTGTTGAGCTTATTTAATCATGGCCATGTCCAGTAATCTCCATATGTTTTCTGTTTTAAACAGCCTAAATGCGGCTTGCAGCGGGCAGCGCGATGAGGTAAGTGCTGTTAAAAATACCGCCGCTTTAAATGATTGTAGCTCCGTGGGTGGATTTGCATTGTCTGGTGGGTGCCTTGTCCTGGGGGTGCACTCACACATGCCCCAGCTCAAGACTCATTACTCACCCTAATTAGGAAATGTCCATTCTCGGCTCCTCCACCCTCACTCGAGGCACAATCTCACTATGGAAATACTCTGCAGAGGTGAAAGGTATCTACAAATCTAATCAAATCGATGTTTAAATCAAAGACACCGACGAGCGCTACGATGTTGTAGTGCAGGTTAGTGGAGTCATCATTAGCATCCAATTACCGCCTAATACATAGTGCCCTTCATACATATCCTTCAAATTTACTTGGAAAATCTGTATAAAGATTAAAAAAAAGTCCCCCAGAAATACTCTATTTTAATTCTATGTTCATGAGTCTGAGAATGAAAATGCCTAATAAATGAATAAAAAGTATTGTCCTCAATATAGAGAAACTTATATCTAAATAAGAGCAATGCCATAACCATGCTTCAATCCTACACGTGAACTTTCTGTTTAAGTTCAACCCTGTCTTGCACAATGCCTTGCAAGAGTCTGCATACTCTGAGCATTTTCACATTACAATCATAAACTTAAATGTTTCATTGGAGTTCAGTGTGATAGACCAACATTTTGTTGCACATAATTGCCATGCATAACAATAAAGATGCATGGTTTTCAATTTTTTCTATAATTAGAAATCTGAAAAAGAGTTTCCACAATGAGTCAGAACTTTGTAAAACTACCTTCTACTGCAATAGAAGTGCATTCTGGGGATGTCTTTCACAGTTTTTGCATATTTACTATATAAATTAGTTTGTCTATTTTGTTAAATGATTACCTTGTATACAATTTTAGCCATCTTCCCCTCAACTCTTAACAACTTTTATAAAGAAAACCAGCCTCTACAACATAATACTGCTACAGCCATGTTTCATTATGTCATTGTGTGTCTTTACCAGAGATACAAAAGCCGGTCAAATTTGACTGATGCATCTAAAATGCAGGCCTAATCTTACCCACTTCTCTGCTTCAGACAAAGTAGTTGGACTGCATCATACTTCCACCACCTTGTTTCACTGTGAGAATGGTATATTTAGACTAATGTGTAGTAACAGTTTTGTATCACACACACAACATTATTGGTCTATTCCATGAAAACTCAATAAAATGCATTGAATTTTATGGTTGTAAAGTGAAAAAATCTGAAAAGAATAAAAGGTTTACAAATAATTTTGTACTGAATTATCAAGAATCCAAGGCTGATTTGGAATTCAATCTTTAGTTTAAATATAAATTTTATATTCTTTCATGTCAGGCCCATATTTATTCTTACTGCAATGAACTATGAATTGAATTCCGCATTCAAGGTAAGTTTACCTATAGTGATGTGATAGCTTAAACAAATTCATTGGTATGATATTTGGCAGCATATCATACCATAACCCATGTACAGTAGCTCTCAGCACTCAAGTGCCCCTTTTCTTTTTTAAACAAAAAGTAGATTATCATTCATTAGATCTACATCAATTCTTGTGAACTGCGAGGGTAAGCGAATACAAACGAATTGTGTCTTGCATGTGAAGCCCATCTGATTGTCTCAACAGACAGAAACTTTCTGCAACTGGTGCACTAGTATAATCTCAAGTAGGGAGCAAAAAGCCAATCAGGATGTATCTGGCGAGCTCTGCATTTGGTCATTGTGACCCTCCGGGTTCTGTGGCCAAGTCAACCGTTTTCATGATGAACGACAGGTCACAGTGCTGCAAGTCAGTGGGACATAATGTCGCTTTAAATGCTGCCACATAGTTTCTCTCCAGCAGTGGCGGAGCTCTACAGGGAGCGGAGGTAAAGGCCATTCTACTATGATTAGGGGTCGGAGGTGTCTATGTGTGTGGGTGTGTGTGGGGGTGCACGCACGGGGGCGCGTGGGATACTGCAGAGCAAATACATGCCTTCCACAATATCGAGTCCCTCTCTGGGAGATGGTTTCAGTCAAGTTTACACAGCAGCAGTAAAGAAAAGCTTAAATATGCTAAAATTCAGAGGCATTCTTTGAAGATTATGCCAGACGAAAATATATGTAGTACACACCATTCAAATGTATTTACAGCTCTGTACATGAAGAACGACCATTTGATCTAACTCCTGGTCTCAAGTGTTCTGCCTTCTGATATGGCCAGATTAGCTGTCTATTAAATAATACCTAGAAATGGCACAAGAGCACTGATCACAACTTTCAAGAACTCACTTCACAGACTGGGCCTTGCCTAACTACAACAAGAATTAGTCACTGCTAAAGTCGCTATTTCCACTTGTGATTCTTGTCTAACTTTCTGGATTGTATCCGTTGAGAGCTTCAATAAATAAACGAGGGAGTGCATCAATTATCTTTGTGGAATCATTCCAAGATTTGCTGATGAGCTGATAATTTGAGTCAGAAATGACGAGTGTTCATGCCAGTGATTAAATGAGTTACGACCAATAGTTACTTACAACCCAACTGTAGGCTTTAGAATGTGGACAGTCTTTTTTTTCTCTCTCTTCTTCTGAAGTGGGTGTAGCTTTTCTTGGTTTGTGTACCGATCTGTTTCTCACAGGTAAATCTCTCGTTTGGGGGTGTGAGCAGAAGGGGACGTGGGCGGGAACTCAGAGGCCACGCTCAGGGGCATCTCCTCTACAGGACAGTCCTGACCGGGGTCCTGGCCGCTGCTGGAATAGGCACTGCGGGAGGGCGGAAGGCGTGACCGGTGCTCCTCTCCACCCAGCCTGGCGCTGCCGTTGGCCAGGCGACCCAGACTCCCTCTCTCCTGGTAAGGCACAAATGTGGAGAGCTTGGGGGGGTTCCTGGTCTTCCGCACGGGGGAGGGATGCCCCGGCATCCAGCAGGCATCCGAGTGACCCAATTCACTGCATTCGGTTGTGCAGTTTCCGGTCATCGCCACGTCAGGGAGGGAGCGGATGTCTGTGGGCAGGTGAAAAGAAAACAACACTTTCAGTGAGAGCTTTACTCTGGAATAATACTCATTGTGGAATTAAAGTAGCAAAAAATGGGATTTGTGAACAGAAATGGTGTCATCTTATGCACCCCATGAAACCCCTGTCCTCCACCCCCATCCTTGAGGTCTTTGCAGCTGTTGCTAAGCAGTCAGCAGCAGTTGCTATGTAGCTGTCGCTATGCACTGTGTAATGAGCGCTACTGTGTGTGTAGTCCACAAGCTGGTGTGGTAGATGCAAGAGGCGACCTGCTGTGTCTTTGTCATTTAGAAGTATCCCCCAGCAGTCTGTCTGGTATATTTGTAATATATCATCATATCGTTAATATGTTCAACAGCAACTTATTTCTATTATACGTGATCTCCGTCCTGTGAATAGAACACTCAAAATGTTCCAGCATGGAGGAGGGAAAAAAAAGGAAGGCAGAAGAAATACACACATTACAACAACACACACTGGAAACATGCAGTGTTCAGTTACGGAGGGAATATCTGGATCCTTTAGGGGAAGGGAGAAGAAAAAAAACATTGCTGAATGAGTTATTGATTGACAGCGCTGAAATGAGTTCCCTGCCCTTGATTATCATCCATTTTTTATTCAGCTACTCCTAATTAAATAAATGGGTCCACAACCCAGTGACCTCGTTTTTTTACACACAAGTTGAGAAAGCTCCAAAATACGTTTGCATGAGCTATCACTTCGGCGCAGTCTCACACTTTCTGAAGGCAAACACAGCTCCGGGGAGGCACTCTGTTTGTCGGCCAGAAACGTGCAGCTGGCCGTCGGTGGGCTTGCCAATTGTGCACCTGTTGACAAGCTGAGCATACAGCACGGATTAAATGAAAATACCACTCTGTTTATTATTTCCTTTTTTCATCCCTTTACACTCATGCTGGGACAAGTCGGATCAGTGTCTGAGAGAAAGAGAGGAGCAGATAGCAAAGATCTGTGTCTCTGTGATGCTGCTGACGAGAAAAAGTTGTGATTGCTGTGATAAACGCATTACGCTAATGCCACAAGGCTGTCCACACCATGCGAGGACGTGTCCATTATGGATGCTCCGTTCTTGTTCCGTGGTTGCAGCACAGCGTGCGAATGAGAGAAAGTGTTTACACATAGGCCACACATACACACACACAGACACGCATACACAGCAAACTGAGGGATGCGGCTGAATGGGACTGATGCAACCACAAAGGATGACGTACTGGAGGTAGCAACAAGAGTTCAAAGTTAACAGACAGCGCCAGCTTGACGGTAAGCCTGGGAGACGTTCCGCCAGTATTGTACTCATGACCAGTGGCAAGATAATTAGCCCACAAAATGTCAGACCACTGAAGGCAGGAGAATTGCATCTGGTTTGCCACTGCTTCAGTCAATCAAAAGACACAAGTGAGAACAATGTCCCTACCAATTTTCAATGTCCAAATACATACTTATTCAGTCTGAAATGTTCAGACTTCTGTGTTCTTTAAAGCACATTTCAAAAGTAAAACATTTGCCTTTGAATTTATGGCAGATGATTTTGCAAAGTGCTGAATTTAAGCATAAAATATAGAAAAGTCCACAGACAGACAAAAAAAAAGAAATGCAACAAGGGGAGGGAAAGAATAAAGGACATGCAGTTTGAAGGAAGAACACAAGTAATGAAGGGAATAAGGACACAAGGCATAGGGAAGCATAGAAAAAATGAAGGACATTAAGCAGGAATAAAGGAGAAACACAAAGAAATAAGAATACAACAAAATATAGAAGGAAAGGAGGACAAAAAGAAGAAAAAAATATTAGCAAGAAAGAAAGGGGGGATACAAAAAGGTAGGTGACAAGGAAGAGAAAAGAAACAGAGGACATAAAGAGGGAAGAAAGGTCAAAAGGAGGGGAGGAGAAAAGGACACAGAAAATAAATCATGAAGAACAGACACAAGGTAGGAAGAATGGACCTCGAGAAGGAAATGGAAAGAAAATTTGAAGAGCAACATGTGAGGATAGAAGCAAACAAGGGGACATGGAGGAAAGAATGCAAGGAAGCAGGGCTGATTCTTGGCATAGGCCATAAAGGTTGTGGTCAACTGCTGTGAAATCAAAAATGAAGAAAATAAAACAAAGTAAAATAAAAATTAGGGGGTATGTACAGCTCTGACTTGCATCCTTTACTCATGCTCTGTATTGAAATTGAGAATTCAGAAGATATGAGCAGCAACCTGGCCTTCCTGTTTTTGCTATTGTCCTTCATTCTGAATGACCTCCCAGAGCTGTCAGTCACATGTGCAAAAAACTTAAACCTACCTACCAATGCACAACTGATCCAACATAGAAGTCTTTAAACCAGTTACGTCAAGTTTAAATAAATGTGCAGTTTTCAGTAGTGAATGCCAATCAAAACTCATTAAAAAGCCATAACTATATTTTTTACTCTATATAAGACCCACTATTATTTATATTGTCACAACATAAATTTTATTTTTTTTTTTGCCTCTATCCACACATAGATGCTCTAGTCCTGTTTTACTATGCCAATAAAATCCTGAACCTCTAAGGCTTTCTAAACTCCATGGGGCAAGAACACTAAGTGAACTGTAACTTTAAAATTAATTCAAATTTTCTTTTTAGTACAATTTTGAGACATATTTGACCTTCAACAACCCCATTTTAGAAAACCAACAGTATCTATAATTAAAAACTCTCTTAGAGCTCAGTCTGCAAGGAATGAAGGAAAACGAGGACCAAACGACACAAGGAGGAAAGGATTCAAGGACTCACACAAGGAGAAAAGGAGACAGAACATCAGGAAAAAAAGAAGGGAACAAAATAAGTGATAAAAGGGCAAGAGTGAGACAGAAAGGAAGAAAGAAAGTAAAGAACAAAAGAAAGAAAGGAAGCACAAAACAAAGTAATACAGGGGAGAGTGGCACCACAGAGGATGACTGAAGGAAAGACATAAACAATGGGGTAGGAAATATCTGTAAATAAAAATATTTTCTGATAATTAATTGTTTGTTTCTTCAAACTTATCCAGATCTGAAAAAGACTAAAATCAAATTCCAGATTTTTCTTGGCTGAATATAAAGCCTCTGAGACAGTGTATTTGTGTGTGTGCCAAGACTTTCAACTGCTTCACAACTAACTAACACATAATGGAGAGTATTTCTTTTTATTTCTTTGTCCATATTGATAACTATTTATTTCTTACTGGTAATCCATATACAATTGTCCCATTGTTTATTGCCGTAATAATAACTGGGCGAAGAAGAATGCATAGCTTGAGCCGTTGTTGCAGCTAATCTCATTGTTCCTGTAATCCAAAGCAGCAGGATGTTTAGGCTATTTAATACATTCACCGCACAATTGAGGAATGTTCTGCCTTATTCATGCCTAATTAATTACCAGGATGCTTAAGTCAAGGCTTGTTTATGTTTATGAGGCCATAGTAATTAAGCTAGTACTGTTTTCAAATGAATTACCTATAATAATATGTTTGATACAGAAGGAAAGAAAGCTGCTTTATTAAAATATTCATAGCGCCTGAACTTTTCTGCAACAAAACAAATCCCACTGGAACTGCAAATACATTTCAACATAGCATTTTGGGATATTACGTGAAGTATCATTGTAAAATGATTCTGATCATTTTCTCCCTCTCTCTCTTTTTCTAACAAACGAAAATCTGAAAAGTGTGGCATGCGTTGCTATGCTATCTTTCCCTGTGATTACTTTGCATAAGCAAGACCTTTAAAGAATGTCTCTATGACTTTTAAATAGCAAAATACCTCTGACTCATTTTGCATGGAGAGCAGCTCTTTCCATTTCTACATCATCAGTTGGATTTAGCACTGGACATTGACTAGGCCATTCTATCAGGTGGATAAGTTTGAGCCACCTTTTCATTAAGTCTGACCTGTTGCTGAAGAAAAGCATTGCATGACGCTTCTAGTACGGTGTTTCACTATGTTCATGGTGACTTGCGATGTCAGTTTTCCTCTACACACAGCATCGTGAATGAAGACCAAAATTTTCTGGTATTATTTGACCAGAGCACCTTCTTCCAATTTCTTCTGAACACAAATGCACGCCATGCCTTTCGGCGTTTTATTTGCACAGAGAATTAAAAAAGAAAAAAAAATCATCTATCATTTCCCTTCCACTTTTGGTTTGCCTATCACACAAAATCATAATGAAATGCATTGGAGTTTTACATTCTTTTACATTCTGAAATGTAACAAAAGAATAATAAAAAAATATCGAGGGATTTGAATACTTTTGATACAGTGGCTGCACAAAATGACGAGCAACTGAGAAAAAAAATTGATCCACATGTGCGTGCCCGTGTGCATGTGTGCCACCTCCTCCTTGATGAGCAGAGTCTCATTTTCACCAGCTCTGCTATCTGCAGGCATGGTCAGGATGCATCACAGCAGCGAAAATGGACTGGAGTTGCAGGAGAGGTTCACAGGAAGAGAGGTTTGAGGAGCGCGCTTTAAAGTACAAGTGCAGTCGCGTAGGCATCTACCCCAAAACGGATTTCACACTTGATTAAAACTTCTCCACGGCTTCTAGGAGGTTTGCGTCTCACCATGAGGCAACATGTTCAAATCGGAGCAGCTGCACATCTACAAAGCGTTGTACGATGATGGGTGGGGGAGAGGAAATGGAGCACCTTTTTTCAGGGGGGAGCTTTTAAGAAATGCACCACATGCGACACATATTTGTGTCTTGATGAATTAGAAATTACCAATAAAGATGCACAAGTGATCAGAACTGGCACAAGTGCACGCATCCACATTCACAGTCAGCTTCTGAATCTCTCATGTTTGCCTGTTTCATGAACGCTTTCCCCTTTTAACTCCTGAGTCCAGAGAAAGAAAAGATGAAAGAATCTAAGGTTAACACTGATTGCTGTATCTTGACTGACTGTCAGCCTGGTGATTCACTTCAGGTTGAATGTGTTTTTAGAAAAGATAACATGAAGTTGTTTAAAGGAGTGCCAAGCGAAAGAAAACGCATTATGAAAAATGACACATTGCACCGGTGACTGGAGTGCGCGCCGCTCACGCTGAGCCCTGCTCGTCATTATCAAGGGGCAGAAAATCTGTGGTGACAGATAAATACACAACTAGTACGCCAAAGTCATGTCACTTTCCTCCAGTATTGCCAAAGCATGCGTTTCATGCCAACAGTTTTCAAGGCCATTTACCGTGTTGGTTAGTCTCTCTATCCCCATTTGAATTGGTTTTATTAAGAGTGGGACTCTGAGAGAAACCGTCTGTTCTTAACACACAATTTAACAGAGTAGTCTATCGTCAGCTCTGCTCTGTATGATCATTAACGTCCTTTATTGAACGCCACTTTCTTTTACGCACGTCGGTTTTCCCAACAAAGAGTCGCTGATTATGTTGCACTGATGCCATTTTATGACAGGGTGTTTTATCGCCATAGCACAAGTTGTGTTTTTTTCTTTTTTCTCCTTTTTGTTTCTCTTTTTTTTTTTTTTTACGTTGAGCTGACCTTTCTGTCACACTCAGATCCATTTCCACAAAAAACAATCAATGCTGATAATTACACTTTTGTGTCTGTCTTTGTGTCATGGCCATTAGCCTGTAGTGGCTGCGGTGCAGTTCACTTACACCGTGGTGAATTGTTGTCCACTCTGCAAAATAAAAACATGCACCCACACAAAGGTGTCTGAATATTTGGAGGGTGTGATGAAGCAAATGAGTCAACCTCAGGTAAGAGGACCGAGCTAGAAGGGACTGTGGGAAAATTGGTATTTTCTCACCCACTCAGGCCCACATGCTTTTTGTATACATACCTAGAATAACTCAGCCCACACTCTATAACAAGCCTTTTGGATTTTGGAGTTTTCATTTTCATAGACAGAAGGGCAGACAATGGAAAGCATATTATCTAATCACAGCACTAAAACAGTGCAGACCACGTGAACTCCTTTTTGTTCACCCGCCTCATTGTATTTGATTGAGATTTTATGTGACAGACCAACAAAAAGTAGTCCATAATTGCAGAGTGAAAGGAAAATAATATATGCTTTTCAACTGTTTTAAATATAAAAAATAATAGAAAAAAATGTGGCAGGTGTTTGTATCCCCTTTATTCCGATAGCTTTAAACAAACAGTGCAAACAATACAAATGCTCCATGAAGATCTCAGAGGGGGTTTAGAGACAATCAGCGAACAAACAGCATCATGAAGACTAAGGTACACAGCAGAGAGAGCAGAGAGGAAGTTGTGGAGAGAAGCTTAAAGCAGGGTTAGATTATAAAACAATATTCCGAGCTCTGAGCATCTCACAGAGCCCTTTTCATTATATCTATAAAAAGTGGGGAGAAAATGGGACTACTGCAAACCTGCCAAGAGACGACTGTGCATCTGATCATAAAGGCCAAGCAATGATAGAAGCAGCTAACAGCCAGTAGTAACTCTGGAGGAGCTACAGAAAACCACAGCTTAGATGGGAGAATCCACTGATAGAACAACTATTAGTCAATTACTTGATAAATCTGTAAACTAAATAAGGTAAGGCATAAGAAGTCCAGTTTGAAAGTCGCCTTGTTATATGACAATGGCTAATGCCCAAAACACTACTGTATGTTTAACATAAATGTTAGTGCTGCATAATACCCTAAGCAAACTGACAGTGGCAGCATCATGCCATGGGGATCAAGTTGGCCAGAGTAGACAGGGAGATGAAGGAGCTAACAACAGGACGATAGGCCTCATGTCTGGAGAGGAAGACAACTGAGCTAAGTGGTTTAGATCAAAGCCTCTCCAACCGCTAAAATGTTTCTGTCAATCCCTGTTCCAAAATTGAAATGAGAATCTGAAACAACCATTCAGACTACTATAGCAAATGTGCCTCAGACAGCTACTAGCCTAAAGCTTGTTGATGCATTTCACAGATAAAGTACCAAGGACCAAAAAAGCCACAATAGGTAACTTTTATAAAAATATGTTGTTAAAATATTGTCACTGCCATCTGCAGTAATACACTGACCAGTAGACTGCAGCTTTGCTAATGGCAGAGAGTTACAGAAACACTGTGGCCGTGTTTGTTAGCCCGCACCTTCACGGTGGGTTCTGCTGTGGAGGAGGATATTTAGCACTGCGGAGAGCAAGGGGAAGGGTTTGAGCCACACATACATGAGCATGATTGACGATGGTAAGACGCTCCTCCTTAGCATCAGAGGACGTTAAGGATGCAGCATGGATGCAGATGGAGAAACACACTGCATTTACTTCCCCAGATGGCTGTAAGACCAGAGGGTCCAACAGGAGCAGATCATTCCCCCGCAGATTATCCATTTCATATTGTCAGAACACTGACAGTTTGAGAAAATATGTAAAAAAGAATACATTTTTATAAAAGCTACCTAATACCATCAATTTCTGTAAGTTATATCCAATTGTGCCTAATTTATATAATTTGCCTTCTAAGCAAATAGTTAAAATTTCTTCTATAGATAGCTATTCATCGGCGCTCTCCTGCCGATCTGACTGAACTTGAGTGATTTTGCAGCAAAGAACAGACAAATACTTCAGCCTATAAATGGGCAATGCTTGCAAAATACAACAAGTGCGCATGGGTGCCAATACATTGCAAGATGCTGATATTACATCGGCTGGCATAGACTGACTAGAGTTGCTTTAAAGAACAGTGACTCATTGACATTTCTTCCTCTCTGCACAGCAGAACTCTTTTTCCTGTTTGCCTGGAGACAAACTGCACCTCTTTTTACTTTACGCGGTGGTCACTCCTGTCTGCCTTCTTACGGTGGCATCATTAACTAGGAAAACAGCAAAAAATGTACCTTCTCCCACCTTTAGCTGTGTCGCAGTCAACTCACACTGGACATTTTAAAGGTGCCTCGACTGCACTAACACAACATGTACATACTGAACAGTGTAGTCACAGAGAGGGGGCTACACACGGAAGCTTAACCCACCGGCCTGACAGATACATGCAAGGGGTGGGTTTGCATGCTGCTTGCATCAGGGTGCCAGTGGGAGGTGTTGAGTGTCTGAGGCAGGCTTCCTCATTGTCTGATCCCCTGCCCACGGGCATAGAGGGAAGCTGCCTCTTCCTGAGATTTCACACTGCTCCCTCTCTGTTTGATTGCAAATGCTGCCTCTCCCCACCGGCTGCTTTCCAGCGCGAGCGCCACACCGCTATGATCGATGGCGGACAAATATGAGAGAGCCACGGCTCGCGGAGGGAAGCAACGGCTGGGGAAAAAAACACAGCAGCTCGCATTTTGGGGGAAGAGTGCCACGGATATAAATGCCGCATTTGTGGTGCCGGCAAAGAGTTTATGTGGTAAATGAGTGGAGGAGCTCCAGAGGAACAATGGGAAGCAAGGAAGAAATATCCCTATCTTTGCAGACAGTAGTTCCTGTGGTGGCTATCAGTATGATAACTGGGTGTGACTGCATTCTGTGGTTGTCATCCTCAGCAAGGAAAAACAAGAAACCAGGGTTTTGTATTTATTTAGCTGTGACATGTCAAGTCTTGTTATTCAAGAACTCTCAGTAAGCACAGTAAGCAGAAGCTACCAAACGCAGCTTTTCTTATCTACTTTTATTTTTACTCCCCCTGCGGAGGGGTACATTCTTAAAAGAAAGAAACTTGCTACAAGTGCACAAACATAGTGTTGACATGCACATTTAGCTTGTTCATTGTAACAGGAATCCAGAAAAAAAACAATGGGGGTGTTTGTAACCGTAGATACACACTTTAACCATCCCACCAGCAAAATTACAATGTACAGCAAACTTTTTGTTTTACCATAGCTCTGCAGAAAATGATGTGTAAAGTGATAAAGTGGTATATACCATTAGAAAATCTTCTAGGTAGGCTCGGTGGATAATTACAGCATATTTATTCTAAAGCTGCTGTTCTGATAAGCTTTCCTTTGTGTCTTAATAAAAATAAAGATTGAATGCATCAGTTTTTCAAACCCGAACAGGGATTTCTTGTCTGTCTGAGAAGCACAAGGTTAAATGTTTTAGCAGACACAGGTTAATCAATTCTCAGTCAAGCTGTCTGCAAAAGGTGATGGCAGGATAACAATTGGTCAGAAGCAAAAGTGTCAGAGTATCTCCTTCGCAGATTCACTGAGATCTAAATTCTCGGCTTCCCGAGGAGGCGAGCCTCCCTGCTGACAAATCCTGATGAGTGGACATGTCGGGCCAGTGGCACATCAGGAAAGGAGAAGGAGAAGACAGGGGAAAAGAAAGAAAGGAAAAAAAAACTAAAATGACGCTGTAGCTACTTCAATGGGAGATGGTGAACCTCTTGCCAGATCTCTCACCATCCACCATTTTGTGTTAGACTTCCTCTATTTGAAGACTGCCTTCTGTATCAGTGCATTTGACAAAGCCCTAGCACCTGCTGACAGATCACGCTATGCACCAGCTCCTCCAATTGAGGAGCTGATATGCGGTGTGATGTGTCAACCAACACTAAGGCTTTGTCAAACTGCGGCACGCGCATGCAGCATCTTCAGATAAAAGCGATTCAAAACACTGGTGGAAAGGGACAGGGGGAGTAAAGTGTGCTAAATGATGATATAGTTCCTTTTTTTGTAAGGAATAGAATTGTTTCTCCGCTGGCGTGCAAAGGTGTTTGTTGAATGCATGAGTGGAGAGCAGCTTTCAGCCTCTGACCATGTTTGGCTTGCTGGTCAATTACTGACTGGAAATTGTGTTCTGGAGCTTCACAACAAGATATTGATTCTTAGTACCTGCCAATGTGAAAATAAATAGAAGTAGCTATTAAAAACATTAAAGAGTCAGTGTTATGATTATCCCTGCGAAGTCCAGTGAACTATTTCCAAACACAGTACCATTTTCATTTCAGAGGTCAATAGCACTGAAATAATTTATTACTTTGTATTACCATTAAAGATGAATTGAGAAATGAGATTATTACCAATATTTGGCCAGTTTTCAGTGCTAACCGCCCTGGCAAGACTAAAACAATCGGTTTCCCTGTCAGGAAACGTGCTTGTAAAGTTGCAGAAATAACACTGTTCAGTGTGAACGCTGTTACTGAGTGAAGATGGGTGTCATATTACCAGTATCAACAAGGGGTTCAAAAATGAAGCTAGATGAAGCAGGGACGTAAGGAGATATTCAAACAGCACCTGTTATTTTCTACATTATGCCAAGTCATGTTTGCACTGAACAGAGTACAGCAACATTGCTCTGTATTTTTCTTTTTGACTTTCAGCCTCTTTCTGTTGGGAACATGATGTTTGGAAATGTTGGGAAGTCTTCAAAACCTACAAAAGGACCAACATTCTCTATCAAATACAGGGACAGCTGTTTACTGTTGCAGTTTGTGCTAAACCATGCTAATTGCTTATATGATTTCAACATTGTAATCATTTTGTCTTTGCTTTACAAAATGTTTGTAAACACTATTTTACTGCAACCACTCTTACACACATGGCGGTACCAGCGAGGAACATTAGAAAGATCATATTTGGAATGCTCTTCTTTTAAATTTCTATATTAAAGTTGTAGAAGAGAAAACAAGATTGGTTAAACTTGGCTTTGGAAATCTGCAAATTTGTATTTAAAGATCTTCTGTAATAATAACACAACATATAGGACAGTACACGTCTCTATCTTATATAAACAATCTAACCTTGGGAGAAGAAGCAGCTTATCTCTTTCACAGAAGTACCAAGGAGATTTTAAACAGTTTTTAAATCTGATATTTTATGTATGGCTAAAAGGTCAAGCTGGGAGTAGTTGATACATAATGACTATTTAAAATTAACATGAGCTGTTTTCCATTTCAGTGAAGCCTTTTCAAATGAACATAAGGAGCACAAAAACAAGCCCTGAAAGTGAAAACTGTTTTCTAAGGACGCATGTTGGCCATTCATTCAGGCTGTTAAGGGAAAAACAAGACAACATTGCTTGCTTTAATAATTTTGAGTTTTTAAACAGTTTTTTAAGAAACATGTTGGACTGGGGAATATTGACAACTTCTTGGAAAATGTCAGACTTATCTTAATAATATGAAGAGAAATGCTTAAGGTATTATCCATCATGATTTTTTTAATGACAAAAAATAGAAAACCGTTTTACAGCTACACTTGCAATGTGACATCTCTTTGTATGAATATGTAATTATTTTCCCAGTCAAAAGGCTAAAACAGGGGCGTGACGTGGTGGCGTAGTGGTTAGCGCGACCCATATTTGGAGGCCTTGAGTCCTCGACGCGGCCGTCGCGGGTTCGACTCCCGGACCCGACGATATTTGCCGCATGTCTTCCCCCCTCTCCTTCCCCATTTCCTGTCAGCCTACTGTCATATAAGGGACACTAGAGCCCACAAAAGACCCCCTGGAGGGGTAAAAAAAAAAAAGGCTAAAACAGTCCCGAATGCTGATAATGATAACACTGTTCATCAGGGAACACCAGAATCAGAAAGTAACCAATGAAATCTTGGAAACTAGCCAAAAAAATCTGATCAGTGCATGGCAGATTCTATATTAAGATATTGACACATCTTCCTCTGTCTCATATGAATGCTTCCTTAATGCTGCATTCAAGCAATTACAAATGTTGTTCAAAATAGGCTAAAAAATGGAGGGAAAAAAATTAAATTTAAAAATCCAAATGAGGAGTAATGGGGCAAAAATCACTACAACTTAAGCTTGATGAGTTTTATTATTCCCGACTAGCTGCTCATTCAATCTCATATTTAAACTAGCCCAAATAATTACATTTCAAACCATCCTGCTGTCCTCTATCCTCCGTTTGTGTTTCTCCCTCCAAGTGAAACAGGAAACCATGCATTTCCCAAAGTTTTCTGTGTAATTTAATTGCAGACGCTCAAGGAAATGCAGACTGCTTTCTCGTGGTGAAGGGTTGTAACTTAATACTATATACAATGATCTTTTCTTCTCTACTCTATATTACCGTACAAGTTCAACGCTAATCTTGCACAGTGTGAAAATAAAGGCAAAGCTGGATAGCAGATGTGCAAGTTAGCTGCAGTCTAGTCGCTTTAGTTTAGCTGAAGATTAAAGTAAACAAGGAGCTGATGAAACTGAGCTACAAAATTGCAAAAAAAAAAGAAAAAAAACATAATCCTTTTGTGAATGTTATGACTGATTTGATAGAAAATCCTGTCATGATAATTAAACACAACGTTTTATCATCCGACTCACTCTGATTATTGTGTGACATTTACTTGGGAGAGATACTTGTCTATTTTCGTCTAACACCCAACTGTTCCCTCTTCCTCTCGAGTCAATGTCTCTCTCTGTGTCCTTGCCTTTGAAGCTTTCAGCGTGTTTTCGGCCTTTTCTGTAGCCCTTTCACTGTGCCGGCTCTCAATAGCCTCGTGGAAGTTGGTAAAAGACGTTGCATTTTCCAAAAAAACTGAAAGAAAAACCTGAGAATTCAGTCTTCAATCTGTTCGTCTTTGTTGTATTTAAGCTGTTTACTTAATTGATGAATCCCCCCGCACCCAACTCCCTGAGGCATAAACAGATTTGAGATTTTAATAACTCTACTAAAAATATTGAAGCGATATTAATAGTTTCTATCAAATAAAATTACTTTAGTAATATTTTTTCTTGGAAGAAAAAATAATCAAAGGCTTCCTTTCATATGATTTACATCTCAGCTTTTCAAAAACTGTTTTTTTTTTCATATCTGGGATTTTCCCCATAGAGTACCATCCAATGCACGTCTTTCACGCTCAATATCTTTCACTGACTGATCTTCCTGACATGTTAAACGGTTGTCTTCCATGATCCGTTTGTTGTTCTTCCTCCTATTTCGATTGGGATGTTATCTCATAGCTAATTCTGCCTTTGATCCCCACACCCTGCTATGCAAAACATGGTTAACATGGAAGCACTAACATTAGCTTCTAATTAGCCAGAAACTTGACTGGATTTTTAAGACCATGAATGTGATAAAGTCACTCCAAAACCAACATATTTTCCCACGTCTTCCCATAAAAATAGTATGTCTCCCATTTCAAAAAACTAATCCAAACTTGTCCAATGTGAGTAGGTACTTGGTTTGGTGGGAGCAACTACTATCAAGCATGAAATACGTTTTACATAACTGTTTAAGAATTTTGACCCATTTTTCTTTGCATATTTTGTTTTTCATTCAGCTGCATTGGAGGATTTCTGAGAATGAGTGTATTGGAGGTCATGTCACCATTTCTCAATTGTATTTTAACTAGGGCACTCCAAAAACCTTTTTTTTGTTTTTGTATGGTTTCATCAGTTATGGCAAGTCACAGAGGACCTGCAAAAAACCCCAAAACTAAACCCCACGTTTGAATGTCAGCATTCCACTCTTTTTCTTTTTCTAGTTTGACACAATGTAACAGGATGCAGACACTTTTTGTTCTCACTCGTTCACAAGTGAGGCAAAAGTTGTCTCATTTGTCTCAAAAAAGTCTTGGAGATCATTACCATGTTTTCTGGAAAACATGAGATGGGGCTTGTGTGTGTTGTTTTTGGTCAGCAGTATTTTAGATATTGTTATCTTTTGTGAGCTCCTTGATGAGTCATCAGTGAGCTGATGGAGCAATTTTGGGACACCGACCACCCCTAAGTAGGTTTACCACTGTTATATGTTTTCCTCATTTGTACATAATGGCTCTTCTTGTGGTTCACTTTCCAAAGCCTTGGAAATAGCTTTTTAACTCTTTCCAGACTGTAAATGGCATTGTTTCTTATTTGTTCTTGAATGTATATAAATTGGTCCAAGATGTGACATTTTAGCCTATCTATTCTTCAGACAGGTCATCTTAAAGTGAATATTTAAAAGATACATGTATGGCAGTAATGGGCTGCACAGTGGCGCAGTTGGTAGCACTGTTGCCTTGCAGCAAGAAGGTCCTGGGTTCGATTCCCGGCCGGGGTCTTTCTGCATGGAGTTTGCATGTTCTCCCTGTGCATGCGTGGGTTCTCTCCGGGTACTCCGGCTTCCTCCCACGGTCCAAAAACATGACTGTCAGGTCAATTGGTTTCTCTAAATTCTCCCTAGGTGTGAGTGTGTGTGTGAATGGTTGTTTGTCCTGTATGTCTCTGTGTTGCCCTGCGACAGCCTGGCGACCTGTCCGGGGTGTACCCCGCCTCTCGCCTGGAACGTAGCTGGAGATAGGCACCAGCAACCCTCCCGACCCCATTAGGGACAAGGGTGAACAGAAAATGGATGGATGGATGGATGTATGGCAGTAATCAGGTCTTGGTGTGGCTAGCAAAATTGAGTCACAAAATTGTTTCAGATTCAAGTTCTACACAGGATCAAGGTTGTTTTGAATAGTTGAATAGCATAAAAATGTCAGTTGAAAACTATGTTTTTTATATATAGAAATACTTTTGATGAATTCACATTTAAGTGTAACAGAAAAAAAAGCAAAGAGCATTTTTTGTTTCAGAGCTGTACAACCTTGCCTTTGACTGTTGTTGTTTATTGATATCTTTCATCATTTACACCATGTTCCAAATTATTATGCAAATTGGATTTAAGTGTCCTGAAGATAAATTTTTTTTGTACTATTAAATTTATAGATGGTATTGTGTGTCAGGGCTCTTTGAACCACTATAATTAATTTCAGAGAGCTGGGTTGATTAGTTTGTCTGGTGAGCTCAATTAAAGGAAATCTACTTAAGAAGGATGTTCCACATTATTAAGCAGGCCACAGGTTTCAAGCAATATGGGAAAGAGGAAGGATCTCTCTGCTGACGAAAATCATCAAATAGTGTAGTGCCGTATGACAAGGTATGAAAACATTAAATATTTAACAAAAACTGAAGCGTTATCATCGTACTGTGAAGAGATTTGTGGCTGATTCAGCACAAAGATGGGTTTGTACAGATAAAGGCATAATGAGGAAGGTTTCTGTTAGACAAATTCATCGGATAAAGAGAGCAGCTGTTAAAATGCCCTGACAAAGCAGCAAACCGTTATTTGAAGCTGCTGGTGCCTCTGGAACCTCAAGGTGGAGGATCATCCAGAGGCTTGCAGTGCATGAACCTACTATTCAGCCACCACTAACCAGAGCTCACAAGCAGAAACGGTCGCAGTGGGCCCAGCCGAACATTTAAGATTAATTTTCAAACAGACTTGTTCACTGATGACTGCTGTGCAACCCTGGATGGTCCAGACGGACACAGTAGTGTATTGGAGGTGGATGGCCACCACGCCCCCACAACGCGGCTGTGACGTCAGCAAGGAGGTGGTGGAGTCATTTTTTGGGCTGAAATCATGGGGACAGAATCATTGGTCGGCCCATTCAGAGACCCTGAAGGTGTGAAAATGACCTCAGCAAAGTATATGGACTTTCTGACTGATCACTTTCTTTCATGGGTCAAAAAGAAGAGCCGTACCTTCAGTAGCAAAATCATCTTCATGCATGACAATGCACCATCTCATGCTGCAAGGAATACCACTGTATCATTGGCTGCTATGGGCATAAAAGGGGAGAAACCCATGGTGTGGTCACCATCCTCCTCTGACCTCAACCCTATTGAGAACCTCTGGAGTATCTTCAAGCAGAAGATCTGAGGGTGGAATGCAGTTCATATCAAAACAGCAGCTCTGGGAAGGCAAAGAAATTCAAGAAGAAACTATCCACAAACTCACAAGTTTTGTGCAGGTGGTATCAAATAAGGGGTCTTATGTTAACATGTAACTCAGTCTGTTAAGATGTTTTTGATTGAAATAGATTTTGATTTTAATACATGTGATCACTTAATGCTGCACATTCAAAGAATGACCATTTGCAGTTCTTTATAATCCGTAAAATGTTTAGAGAATCTGCTTTGCAAAATAATTTGGAACAGTGCATTTTGAGTTTTTTATTTTTGAAAAAAATACTGTTCCCATGAGGAGTTTTGTTCAGTAAAATTTGATTTATACTGTAATAGTTCATGGCTTGAGAATTATACTGACCATCATTTGCATTGACCATTTAAGAAAATCTGAGAAAATATCACTTGCATAATAATTTGGAACACGGTACAGTCCTATATCATATTGTTCAGCCAGACACAAAATGGTAATGGTGAGATTTATATCAGAGCGTCGTGTGTACTTGATGTTTTTCAGGGCGAAATGTGAGGATCAGCACAAGTTCTGCTAACTGTGACTGTGGTCAAATACTTACAGATTTAGATAATACCATCACAGGAGGTAGATAATTTCCATGTCCAATATGGACAAATATCAACATAATCTCACAAAATCCAATCTTTAAAGCTATGTAAGCTGCCTGTGCTGCAGCTAAAAAACCAACCCCAGAGAGGCGAAGGCTTTATTTGGCCATTTACTGCACATAGAGACTTGCTGCATGACTGACAATTCTCATGGAAAGTCAACACACTATAGGCAGTCAGATGGAAAGCCTCCGCTCCCACAATGCTCTGAACAATACAGCCATGAGTTAGGAGCAGGACAATTCAAATTTATGCTGTGATGGAATATGAAAATTGCCTTTTGTGTAGCAGGAAAAGAACGACAGCAATCTCCACACACGGCTCCACTCGCCATGGCCCGATGCCAGGCAATAGCTTTTCTGTCAGGGCTTTGATTAGTGAGGAAATAGCACATGGGGCTAAATAATATCACTGAATGTTAATCTTTAAAAAGGGAAACTGTACATTTTAGTCTTTAAATATAGATTTGAGGAAAACTACAAAACACAGAAGGCAGTGGGGATGGTCATCAAGGCAGCTTTTAAGGACAGCATGATTCTTCCCTCCTGTGGTCTTCCTTAGTGATGTGTTGTATTCAGCTACCAGTACTTGATGTAGCAAGGTCAAGATCTATGTTCTTTGATGGTGTTGATAAGATCAGACATGTGGTACAATCACTAAAATAAAATATATTCACTCTTATTTCAAGGAACAGTAGGACACTCTAGCTAAGTAAAGTCAACACTTGCACTTTAAAATCCTCTTCCTTATTATAAGAGGATTAATACCGCGATATAACTGTTTTATTATAATCAACAACACTATGCAATTAGGAAAATCTACATTATCAGATAATTACAATTAAGCACATTTGAGAACAAAATAGTTCAAGCCCAAGACCATTGTTTGCATCTGAATCAGTTTCTATTCCTGTTTGGTCAACATCCAGTAGATTAAATGTTACAGTTTGTAGCCATTTGACTGAAGTTGACAATACTTGATTGACGTGTGCCAAATTGACAACTTTATTCAGTTTAAGCTTATTTTGGCTTTATTTAAACCACAAGTCATATTTCTTTAAAGCATTTTTTTATAAGTAATATGATAAAAGGCAAATGGTCTGTACTTGTTCAGTTCTTTATCAAGTCGAGAAGAACAAAAGGGCTTCAGACTACATTTAGTGATTTACCCATTCATCCCCACATTCACAGACTGAGAATGAAATCAGTGTACCTATCATTCTGCTATCTTTCACTCTGTTGTACAAAAATGTCCTTGTTTCTGTCTCATTTTATTTCCATTTTTTTTGTAATCTGTCAGCTTTAATGGGGATTATCACTAATGAGGAGAGTGTCCTTAAGTGGCTCTATTCCCACTATATTTTTGTATTTTTCTGATTGTTTTCAATCTGATCAATTCTCTTCTATCCTTTATTGTCAAAGCATAGAAGAAGAGCACGTTGTGTGTATAGGGTTGAACACCAGTGAGGTAAGTGATCGATTAGATATGGCCATCGCAAAGCCCTGATCACAGTCCTACTAAAGGAGCAGTATTTTACAAAATCTGGTTATTTTAGCTTAAAATCATGTTATGAATTATATTCTCTCATCAAAACATATCTGGAGTGTTGCTTTGATTATTCCATGCATGTTTGAGAAGTCCTGGAAATACATCTCCCATGGCAACTATTCAGCTGTGCAAACGCCTGGTTGGACCTAGTGCCGCCTTTGAGGCTCAGCTCCTTCTCAGAGCCAAACTGTTTGACCCAAGTCAAACAGTTTGTAAACTTCTGATTTTGAAGACTTTGATATATAAATCTCTGGCATTCTCTTTCATTTTTGTGGCATTTCATAAATATACATAATTTTAATTCCATCTGTCTTAAAACAAGAGACGTTTGGTCTGATTTAACTTCAGAAAATGATTAAATAAAAGATCTCTTTGTATTCTCCATTTGTAAACTTCTAATTTAATTTTGTGGTTGGTTGATAGTAGCACTAAGTAGATTATAAACCATTTTGTTATTTACAAAATCTCTTCAAGTCCCAAGTTCATCATAAATTTTGACTCTAGTGTTATATTTTAATAGTTCAGTGCATCATATTAAATTTTGAAATGCAGTCTGTTCAGTTATTTTATCATGATGTTCATTTAAATCTTTTCCACAGAATGTTAAGGACAAAATAAAAGTCCAATATTAAAACCTAGAAATTAAGGCTCATAATGTGGTCTAAGTACAATCATCTTGCTCAAAAACATCTTTTTAAACATGAAACTTTGATGCTTACCACTTGTTCCTGTCACAAACATAATGCCCTAGAACACCGAAACAAAACAATAAAGAAGTCAAATGCACAAGAAGAGCATCATTTTTTTTGTTTTGCTTTTCTTTACTATGTTCCGTCTCATCATCTGCCTGAGGTATATGTATGATGAGTATCTATCTTCAGGCGAGATAATTTTTCAGTAGACAACACATCAAGATAAGTGACACATGTTCGGGCATGGAACATGGTGCAGCCATCTGAGAAGGAATGACCCAAAGGAAAACATAAGACAAAGAACAGAAACAGTAAAGAAAAAAAAAAAACTTCTGATGATTAAGAAACCTTTGCATGGTGACGGGCATTTAGACTGTAGATTCTTTGTGGTGAAATCGCACATGCCTCCTAATTAGGTTGGAGATTCTGAAGATGAATGTTGAACCATTTTACACCATCATGTAATATTCTGTCAGAGTTACTCAACTTTTGGCTTGGGAACAAGGGTTCTTTGGAAGTAACTCACAGAGAATACGATTTAAGGTTATACAAGTCAAAAATTCCAGCATGGCAAAGTAATAACTAAAAGTGTGGCACTGAATAAAAACTCTCTGTCAAGGAAAAGTAAAATGTGCTTTGGATTCTTTGCAACGGGAAAGTAAAATGTTACTGTTAATGTTTCAGTGTATTAACAGTTACATTTGTGTTTAGAAAGAAAAGCTAGACTAATTAAAGTATATATTTTGTTTTTAGCTGAAAGCATAAAGATTATTGACTGCATGATACGCCATGTTAACACAACACTGCAAAGTAGGAAATGACACGGGGTGAAAGTAGAAAATATGTGCTGCCACTTTTGTTTTCCAGAATCTCTTTTCATTTTTACTGGATCCAGTCCTCATCAAGCTTGTGATGCTCTTAAACTGCGGGGAATTCTGACACATCCGCGAGAAAGGCTTAGAGCCACAACGTTTCCACTCCTGCGAGACTCACTGGAAATAAGGAAATGCATGTCAGACCCATACCGTACAACTCCAGTCCCTCAAGTGCCATCCATCATTGAAGGGCAGAGCACTAGTTAGAGGGAGGTTCAGCGACTCAGACTATGATGGAAAGATGACCCTCCGGGCTTTCCTCTGATGCTGGCTTGAGCAGCCCCACCAACTAAGGTTGAAGTGGAACTGGCCCCAAGCCAGCATCCCCTCCCTGACGCACAGCAGTCTATACCTGCTCCACGAATCACATCTGGGGTGAGACTGGGTAAGACCCAGTGAGAGCAACAGAGCTCTACCTCCACTTTCTATTTCTGCCTCCATAATTATCCTTCAAGTTTCGACTTAAGATCCCCTGGAACTGGCCGTACAAAGTCAGCTAAAAGGAACCCCTCCTATGGAAATGAGAGGCACCGGGATAATAAAGATTCTTTACTTCATATGTCTTAAGAAACTTGTCCTTTCAAGCCTAAATTTATACACACATTACCACCTCCGAACCTGCTGCTTCAGCATCCTGCTGCCAAGACTCATTGGCATGGCAGAAGTAGACAGCATACTATCCAATTTTTAAAGCACACAGAGCCATCCACTTTTGTTAGAGTAATACATGAGCACATTTAAAGCTTAGGGATACTGGCTTAGGCACACTGGCTCACTCATTCATTTTACAGGCTTAGTGCTAAAACCGAGCATGTTCGGTGTCCGCATGGTGCTAAAAGCACTATTTATGGAAACTAATGTGAGCTTATATGCATGCACTTTTCTTTTTAGATGTAATTCTAAACATTTATCTGGATTTTCACCCATGTCATCTTCACTTAAGTGAGGAAGTAGATAAGTAAAAATGACCAAAATGAGAAATGCACTACTGGGAAATGTTTATGGCCAAGAACATACAGCCACCAGTGCCTTGGAAAAGTCTTTACGTGCCATGAACCTTTTCGCAGTTTATCACCGTGTACTGTAAACATTTCCTTAAGGATTCAATATGCCGTATTGACTCGAAATAGTGTAAAAAAGATTCTTTCTTAAATAAATGGAAAATCATGATCTTTTTTTCCCCAAAGAGCTCCAGCTTAGTCAGATTAGATAGAGACTCTTGAAAAGTATTAGTATGAGGCACTGACTATGTAGACCACATGCATTATTGTTTACATAAGGAAATTTCACACAAGCGGACAAGGCTGGAGGGGAAAAAGACAATTCTTTTACATACCATCCATAGCCGCGCTGCCACGGTAGAATAATTATGTTAACTCAATGAAACTTGGAAATGTAGATATTATTAATTTCACGCTATGCTCCACAGCAAAGGGAAAAATCATTGAAGTACAACTCAAAACCACTTCTTTCTCGTTCTCTGCATTGACCAGGCTACGCGCAGACTCGTTGCCATAGCAACTGACAACAACGCCCCTAAAAACATTGAAATATGTCCCACATAAATAGCAGAACAGATTCAGTCTGTTGCAGTAGTATGGTTTTAGGCTTAATGTTTATTTTGTGATGTGGTAAGAGGAGAAAACTATAAATATATCGCTGCACTTTACTGTATGGCTAGCTCGCTGCTACTGTCTCTTACTCTGCAATTGAGGAGTCACAATGTCAGGGATCATGAGCGCCCCCTGTCATGAGGCAAGAGAACTACCTGCCTCACCTCGAGTCTGTTCTCTGCCGTTTCTGATCGCTCCTCAGCACACGAAACACGTTACACACACAGTTGGTGACAAAAAGCACTGTACATTATATACAAAGCTAAATTATGGAAAATCAGTTCATATATTAAATGTTTTTTAACTATTTTATTGGCGACGTACAGACAAAAGGAACATGCTCTCAAAGAATGGCAGCCAGTGCAGTTAGCAAGAGGTTGTGCAATCCCAGGTGAGGCTCAGCTCGCTGCTGCCTCACCAGCTTCGCTCCTGAGCGTTTGAATGGCAAAAATTCAGCGATTTTGAAGAAAGAATAATCAAAATTGGTTAAGCTAAATAAAAAATAAATACTTTATAGTACAAACCACAGGATGAAAATAGCTATATAAATTATTTTATCATTATATTTTTCCATTATGACAGGTGAGGCTCAGCCTCACTTGCCTCCACTGACTGCATGTCACTGTTCCATAAAACACAGTGGCACCAGAGGGTCAAGAACATGCAAAAGCCATAACACAACCATAAAGCTAAAATGTAAATACAAATGCCTCAAAGCAAAAGCAACCAGTTATGTATGATGAACCTGCTAGCACAACTCTGGTTTTAGCATAGTTTCTTTTTGTCATTTTGTTGTTGTGTTGTAACATTTCATTGTTAACTCTTCTGGGCTACAGTAATAAATAGCAGCTTTGATGAGAGAAAAACTGAAGTTAGCATGTTCTTTCACCTGAGCAGCGAGTCTCTGCAGCGAGATATACAATGGCATTTGGTCCTTTTTTTAAAAAGAGCAATTCTTTTTTTTTTCCTTTTACAACACACCTTTTTCCTATGTTTCATTGGTCTATCACATGAAATACAAATAAAACACCATAAAGTCTGTTCGTGATGTGATGAAATGTGAAACAAAGATTCACTGGTATAATTACTTTTTCAAGGCATCACAAATGAATGCTCTAAGTGTTAATAGTGGTAGAAACACTGACAGACATTATGACTGCATGAATGACCATAATACATTTTCAGGACAAAAGGATCCTATTATCAGTTATGTTTCCCCAGTCTTCAAGTCAGCTGGACAAAGTGATGCAACTGTGGAGAAATCACTTTAATGTGTCAAAGAATCTGGTATGAAATGAAATGCAAGGGGAAGTTATTGAGATAATGGGACTCCTGCTTGTGTTCCATTTCAATTTCAACATGTGGCTACAATCCTTGCCACACAATAATTTAGTTCAATCAGAAAGACAATAAGCCAATTCTTTACAGTGCTGTAGTTAATGGCCTGAGATGCGATTACATGCCACAAAACCCCCTTTCAAAGGTTCTGGCCTGTCTGCTGTCATTTCACAAATACTGTAATGTGTGTGGTCTAAGTTTAAACGGGGCGCCTTCGCTCTCATTGTCAGCGATCAGACAAGCGAAAGCACATTTTCGATTTCAAATTGGGCGAAGGGAAATGTAGACACATTCAAAACTATGACATGATGACATATCATCAGCGCCACTGGATTCAGCTCCATTGTCCCATAAAGTAATTTGTTAAAAGGGCTATAGTTTACCAGAGTCTATATAGTGTTGGAGCTTAATGTGGGATAGAGAATTTATTTGCGCTCCAGTTAGGTTCTTCCAATGACCTACTTGCTTTAAAATAAAAGCACAGTTGAATCATGGCAAACAGAAGCAGCTAAGTTAAGAAAGGCACAATGATGAAATGACCGTGGAATGATAAGCATATCGCCCATACCAGCTTTCCAAAAGCGAACACTCTATTGGAGCCATTTCAACAGGAGTATCCAAAAACCTACTAGTCCCATGCCCTGTCTCTTTTCTTGTTGCAAAAGGCCACAGTGCTGGTTCAGGCTGGAATAAAAGAGGCAGACACTCTGGCAAAGCACAGTGACCTCTGTTTAAGGAAACCCACACCTTTGCATCAGCATTTCAAACTGGCACCTGGGCATCGACCCAAGTTGGCATTCATAGGAAAAACAAGGTCCATTAGCGCTATATTCTGCCCTCCAGTCAAAACAATGTCTTGATTTAAGCCTTTATTTGCTCACGCTTTGTTCACAAGAACAAGATGTTCATGTGTTAAATCAGCAATGGCCAAAACAACCTTGCCCTTTTCTGGCACTGATATAGCCAGCAATGAAAGTGCAGGGAAACCCCCTGATGGGAGTTCAAACTGAACAAATATATAATGCTAAAAACATCATCTGTGAGATCTAAGGGAGGAAAATCAGGCAGCATTACCGAAGAACCTCATTATCATGCAAATGCCATTTATTCCATTTTATCTTACCCTTCTCAATAGCCCATATGGCACCGAGTCCACACAGAGGAAGACACAGGGAGACCTCATGCTGGGCAAGCAGCCACATCAAAATTCCTCCATCTGTGGTCAATTGAGTTTGTGTGTGAATGCGTGTGTGGGGTTGTGCAGGGGTGTACACATGCTAGTACCTGCCTTCAGTCCAGCAACACGAATGCTAGCCCTCATATCACACTGAAGATGACTAACCATGGATCCCCCAAAGGAGTGATTATTGCTGAGCCTGGGCTGAACACAAAGGGATTGATCATCAAATGTGTGATGTGTGCCCCCAAGTAGAGAGACGGGGCACATCGCTGGCCCCAGATAAGTCGAGAGGTTAAATTAGGCTACTGAAGATGTCTGTTATTGGATTCCAAGTGTGTTCTGGAGTACAAAAAAAAAAGACTTATTTAATAAAATAAAATGATATGAAATGGGGAAGAAATGTCTTTGGTATATCCCTTAGGATACATAATTAATGAAAGTGAATAAAAGATCATGTGACGAATAAATAAATTCTGATTCTAATCACTAGTGTGTAGAACATATCAATGTGTGGATGAGTCATAACTTTCTCCAGCTGAACAGATACAAAACTGGTACCACTGTTGCCTTGCAGCAAGGCGGAAATGTTCCAGGTTCAAATCCCAGTCTGGGGTCTTTTCTGCATTGAATTTTCATGTTCTCCCTGTACATGCATGGGTTCCCTCTGGGTATTCCAACAATCCAAAGCAATGATTAAGTTAATTGGTCTCTCTAAATTGTAATTAGTATGTGTGTGTGGCACACATACCATACATGTTGTTTGACGTGTGTCTCTGTGTTGCAGTAGACTTTCAACCTTTTGAGGGTGTACCTAACCTCTTGCACAATGACTGCTGGATATAGACAACAGCCCCTTTAGGAAAACCACATAAGGAAAAATGGGTTCAGATCATTTAAAAATATATATATATTATGGAAAAATATAAATCCTTAGATGTGTCACTTACAATCCCAAAATGGAGGTTTTAAGTTTGCTTTTGTAATGTGACGATTCAAAAAAGTTCAAGGGGTGTGACTAACTTTTACTTTTTTTAGTGAGCATGTTAAAGAAAAGGCACTAAATAGTAATTTCTCTCTGAAATACAATAATACAGCAAACCTTTCGCCATTACAAATTAAAATCTGACCAGAACTGCCTGAAATACAAACAGACTCACTGTACACACAGAAACCAGTCACCGTTTGTCTGATGTGATTACGGTGCATGATAAATCATGAATCTTGACACCAACCAGATATATAAGATAAGCAGTTTTCATGTTGTGTGAAGCAATCAATTTAAAGGGAATTACAGAGCTCACTGATTATGATCAGAGCCTATTAAAGTTAAATGGCACTGTAATCAAATTGATTTACACATTTGGGTTGTGATGCGACCTCCTTCATAACCCCCAAACACATACCCACTGCTAACAAACACTTCCACTGCACAAACACACTCATGGTAGGCAGGCGTGCATGCATAAAATGTATGTACACAATCCTTGATGCTGCATGCACTAAAAGAGGAATGAGAAATAAATACAGGCCAACTGAAACAGAGATCACTATGTTATCACAAAACAAAGTGAGAACACTATAACAATGTGAAGATAAGAACTAGGAAATGTGAGAGATGGTTGGGCACATAGAAAAAATAATCCAGAAATTAATTTCTGCAGATAAGGAAGCATCTATAGTCAAAATTGTATTACTTTGATTGGAATTTTTGCTTACTTTAATAGCCAAAATCCATAATGGGCTGTGTTGATGTCAGATTCAATGAAGCTGAGACTGTGACTGACCACACACACACACACGCCCACGCACACACACAAAAAAAAACATTCTCTAAGCTAGTAGTGATGGGTCCAGCTCAAATTTATCAGTTCTGTAGTGAATCGAAAGAGCTTAGTTCTCATTTTGTATAACATAAACAATATAACAATGCATGTTTTTCATTTGTTTTGTGTTAAATGAGAATTGAAAGTTTGATTTAAATAATTCACCAGGGTAAAAATGCAGATTTCGGTAACAGGACAAATGTATAAACTTAGGTGAAGTGCAGGGCTTGTCATAAAGACGTTAAATGCAAAAAGATGTATGAACATCCAAAACATCCATATTTACCCAGTCAGGTAACAAATAACAATAAATTAAAACCCTTTTGGGGGCAAAAGGGGACAGGCTCTTCTTTGGGGGCCATGCTTGAAAAGAGCAGAACTTCCATCACTACAAGGTTATATTTCATCAATTTGCAAAAGTCTTCAAATGAGTACAAATTCAGGACAACTTCTTGCACCAGATAAACCCTCAACTACCTATAGTTTAATTTCTAGTATTAAGGCACACCAACGTTTTAGTAACGTTTTCAAAAGCACATAGATGTTACAGTTCCCATAATTTAAAGTTCTTTTAATGAGACGCTAGCCTAATGGGGGGCTAGCCTGCTGCAGACTGCACACCTGCCTGCAATTCCTCCAACAAAACCATCTCTCGAACACAAATCCTCATCGAGATATCTCCATTCACACTCCACCACTATCCTCACCTACATCCTTCTACCCTTCCAGCCATACTTATTTCAGTACCTCCTGTTATTATTCTTCATCATTTTTATTTCTCATCCAATCTAACTGCTCTTCTCCTCTTCCTCCTAGTAGTACTCATATTTCTGGTAAATACTGTGAATAAATCACTTTGCATTCTGCTGTCCTCTGTGCAATTCCATGCGGTGATCAGGAAAATACCTCAAAACCTGACATGTTTATTATTTAGGGAATTTAAATCAAACCGTTCTTACCCACTACCAGCTCTATCAGGGGACTGTATATTTAAGGAAGTTTCGATTGGAAGAAAATCATATCCTAATAAAACTTGTTCTCAGTAACTATTATGATGCTTTCTACAGAGGTACACAAAATGTTTAATATAAGATCAATTAAATGCTCATGCATATACTAAAATGCTAAAGGCACAAAGTACAGACAAATTGACAAAGTTATGTTTAATTAAGCTATTAAGTAACCAAGTAAAGTTATTTATTTTAATTCATGTAGATCTTGAATGTAAATTGAGCTATACTTAGAAGTTAAGATGTTACTTCCAGAAATCCTCTTAATATAATGCCATTTGCAGTTACATTTAGCAATCTGCAGGTAACCTTGTTTCTTACCAAGCCAACTGGAGGATAAATCAAGCAGATAGCCTGTCTATCTAGCTAATTTTGTGTATAATTTATGCAAATAAGTAAAAGAACAATAAGACACATCAATTTTTTTTTATCCACATTCTTATTAAATCAGCCCTGACTATAACCTGCATATAATCACAAAAATACAACGAAGCCAAAGCAAGAGCTACTGAAATGTCACACAAATGGCCCAACAATAAAACGACACAGATGCTCTGTCTGCCCTGATAAAAATCAGCTTATCTCAGCTGACGAGTGTGATCTTTACACCCCGCATCCCAATGTACATCAACTGTACAAACAATATAAGTGACCTAATGGTGACACCAACTTTACTCCTACCAAGTCTATGAATCAAATAGAAAATAAAAAAATAAATATCATGTAGAATATTATAACAGCAATAACTAATGTGCATTTTTAGAAGTTGTAGTATAAGCAAGTAGATTCTGTGATTTTTTTAAAAATTTAATCTTTGTAATAACACCATGACTCTAAAAATCAGGGCATTGTTTTTTTCATTAACATACCGTGAGGACCTCATACCAGCCCATGTATGCTCGTAGCTAATAATATATTCAGCTAATACACCACATATGGAAATTATTTTCACTGTAAGAGATCTGTGCCATTGATAAAGACATTGCCAACACCCCAAGGACCAATAAGTTAATTCTAACTGCAGGCGAGCTGCGCCTGACTGCAAGCATCACTTTGTTAACCAGCAAAACTAAAATGGATTCTGAGAACGTCATGTTCCACTGCGAAGCACCAGCAGTTTCTCAAAATGTAGATTCCCAATTGTCAAAATTTCCCTAGTATGACTAAACACACATCCATGTCAATATTTCCAGGGCCAAGTGATGCAAAAGCTGACAGTCTGGGGTTTATATATTGCGTTTTATCCAACTTAAATGGAGTGACACATCGTGCTCTCCTCCCCATTTTTTGCTTGTCAGTCATCTTTACTGCAATGAATAAAGCTTTGCGCCGGTACAACCTGTCACTCTGCCACTCAAGCGCTTAAAAAAGACTTCATGTCACAATTCAGGTGGAGCTGGGGAGGAATTCCTGTGTCTCATTTGATTTCTCCTTTCCTGTCTAATCTTTCATTTTATGTGGGCTCGGTGTTATCTCCCAGAGGTGGGAATCACATTTTAATTAGGTCTATCCTTGGTTAGCAGTTTATCTCTGCATCTTTCTGCCATATGTGCTCATGTTGTGGGCTTTGCCTCTTTGTTGAGGGCGCTCAGTCCCCCACTCCCTGTCAGAACATTACATATCCTCCTCCCCCCCATCTTGTGCCACCTTTTCATTCTTTAACTGCTCCATCTCCTCTCACAATCTTGTTCTCCCGCTGCTGACAACAAAGAGCACCCAGTCTCACAAAAAAACCCTGTGTTTTGCAGATGGGAATAGCACAATAAAAAGGCACAACAACAGAAACAATGGAGGGGGAAATGCACGTCTTTCACATGCTGAGGATATGGAGAAAATGGAAATGATCAGCTCCTGGCTCTTGGGTGACCAGCAAGCCTGTATATGGAATGACTAAATCTATTTAATGGGTTCTGAAGCAATCTCTGACCTCCACTGGGCCAGAGGGAAAGGCAATATTGGCAAGACTTATCCCCTCCTGCACAGCCACCACCAACTCCATTCTAGAAGTACGGTGTCTCTAATGGACACAAGCATTTCCAAAAGAGATAAATAAACTAAATAACCAGACTCTACCAAGCTGTCAAACAGTCCATGCATCACAACGCAAGTTGCTGGACTAATAATAGAACCCTGCCGTCTGCTGTTCTGCCGTGACGGTGACACGTTTTATTATTTGATCCCTCAACAGGCTCCCACATCTCTTTGCCTTGAAGTAGTCAAAGATTTTGTTGCACGCATAGATAACAGAGCAGCCCAGAAAATATCAGAAGGTAAAAATTATACACCCATACAATTAGCTTTATGTCAAATTACCTTAGACAAAAAAAAATAATTCTTCTCCCCCTTTTAATAAGGTTGTTCAGATAATCTGACATGGATTATTATCTCTGAAGAGATCATTAGCAGTTAATATTGCACCTGTTATACAGGAGATAACTCTCTTAGTGTCTTTGCTTTGATAAAACATTACAATGAAAGGCCAAAAACAGTTGAAATAACAGAAAGCTTATTTATGTGACCTTACAACAGTTTTACTATAAAAGTGTTAAAGCAATTCATCCTCATGAGGTGAAACGTCAGCACCCTCTTGACCCACTCTGAAAGCCAAGTAATTTTTTTCCATTTTATTTTTATTCACTTGATCTAATTCTCAAACACTAAATTTTTCACTTATACATTAAATATGTTTATTGTAGATTTTTTTGATAAACAAACCAATTGAAATAATATACAACACATATAGCCTACCCAGGGAACTGAGTATATGTTTTTATTTCTGACCAAAATTGTACTTCAGTTGGCTTAAGATTCTTAAACTGTTGTTTATATGTTGCATATATATATATATTGTTATCACGCGGTTCACCTTTCACGGCCTTGCTGCTCCACAGATTTTTTTGTGTCGTGTTTTTCACAGTGCATTGTGTTCTGCGTCCTGAATGGCTAAACAGTCTCCATGCGTCTTCTCTACCTGTGTGTCAATAACACATGACAATGAATGCAGGATTGCAAACAGAGTTTGTTTAAGGAAGAAATGGTAATGATGCAAATGTTTTAAACCGTCTACCCACCTAACTTACCTTCAAAGTCATGTTGAGTTACAAATTCAATTAGACGTGAAATTTCATTTTAACATTTCTTTCTTGTTTTTGACTGTTTTCATTTTATGTTAAAAGCTTCAACAATAATGTGTAAAATTGACTGAGAATAGTATGTTGAATTTCCTTTTGTTTTGATTATTTTTTTAATATCTCCTGTAAAGTACTTTGCGTTATATTTAGCATTATGAAAAGTGTTCTATAAAAATATGACTGATTGAATTCTCGATTTGCAGTGTACATTTGTAACTTTCTAAGAGTATCATAGCATCAGTCTTATTGCTGCTATTCATTTAATTGTAGCTCTTAAGGGACTTTGGGAAAGGCTTACCCTCAAAACTGATAACCTATGCACAAAAAGAAAAAGCCCTGCATGATGATGAGATAAAACCACATTAATGCAACAAAGCAGTGATATAAAAACATAATGAGAGAGGTGAGCTGCTATTGCCCAGCAGTAAAATACCGGTATGTTGAAAAATGGAAATATACCATGTGAGTCACTAGCATTGATAATAAATGAGTACTGGATTATGTTTGGCAGCTTAAGATAGTACATAGTTAGTGGTTGGTTATGACATTTTCTTTTTTTTTAATGGACATCCGCTGAGATCATCAGCTTCCATAGGGATTATTGTGCACAGAAATAATGGCACCTGCGGATCTAAGCTGTTTGTAGCTTGTGTCCACCCACAGCCAAACATTGTGTTGTCTGCCGGGATGTCATAGGTCAGATTTATTTAGAGGGCAAATGCTCCATTAGTTGAGCTTTTTTAATTAGCACACTTGCGAGAGAGGGTCATTAAGGATGTCTGACAGAGGACCTGCTGATGAGGGGGGATGGAGGCACTGCTTAGACAACACTCAGGGATTAAACACACACACGCAGACACTCAAAAAGGCACAGATCTGCTTAAAAAACAATTTTTCACACAGTCAACAACAAACACGCTCAATGCACAGGTGAGAATATCTGCACTACGAAATTACGAAATGACTACAGAGCACAAAAACATCCCTCAGACATACTGTCCTTAAAAATAATGACATGATAAACTATTCATTCTTCTTCAACATTTTCAGTATCTCATGCTGCAGTCACAAGCTTTGATGTGTCTTACAGTCAACTACAATATTTACTTGGCTTGAACATAATGCAAGGATCAGGAGAATGAAACACTAGGCGTGTTTTATTCATATGACAGATCCCATCTTGTTGGAGTAGATGACAAACCCTCTTCACACTTCAGGGTTGCATGTTGAGTTCCACAGGGCTCGGTGCTTGACCCAATTCCCTTTCCTATACAGTAAGAGTTCTGATGAAAATCACAACTTCAAAAGAGCAATCATGTTTGTCCTTTTTCATTTCTTCATTGGCTCCCTCTTAAATCAAGAATAGATCCCTTAATAATAATCAAGCTCCATATGTCAGGGATCTGATTGTTTCATTTGTTCCTAACAGAGCAACTTGCTGTCAGACTGCAGGTTTACTGATGGTTCCTAGAGTTCCTAAAGGTAGAATGGAAGACAGATCTTTTAGTTATCAAGCTCCTGGTGTTAGTCTGTGAGGGGTGCATCGTGTCCCTCTCCAAGTCATAGCAATTGGCTTTTCTTATGACTAACTCTATGTTCTTTCTTTCATCCTACAAACTTGAAAACTGCTTCAGAGCATATATGCTTAGTTTTGTTTCTCTTCTAGATGAAGTCACAAAAGGAGCTACTATTGTCACTAACTGTTTTAAGATTTTTTGTAATATATAAAATACATCATTGATTTTAGCATGAATGATTGCTGCAAGTCAGTGAGTTAATTCAATCTGCTGGGTTTCCTTAGAAAATCATTAAAAGTTGAATGCATTGTTTGACAGATACGATCAATTTGTAACTGTTTTGGAATTTGTTTGAATGATTGGATTGAATTTACTTCTTTTTTTTTTAATGACAACTGCAAAGCTTCCAAGTGCCCATTCACCTGCAGGAGCAGAACAAGGATTTGATAAGAGAAGCAGCAAAGATCCCAAAGATAACTTGGGAGGAGTTGCAGAGAGCCACAGCTCATGTGGAAGAACCCGTTAATAGGACAATCTTGTTCACAGTCTACCCCACAAACCTGACTTTTATGGAAAAGCAGAAAGAATAAAGACATTGTTGAAAGGAGGCCAGATGACCGCCATGCCTGCTTCTTCCTCCGGGGAGAAGACCAAGTGATTTCCAACTCTTTCTACTTTTTCCCCTCTTCTCTAGTTGGTTCCTTGTGTAGCCCAATCTCTTGATGTTTGCGTCCAAATCCTATTGCCAGCTATTTTGAGGGAATCCTATCTTCCTCCTTCCTGTGGGGCTCCAAGTCACAGCTTGTCTAGTGATTTTATAAGTGGGCTGGAAAGGAGTATTGCAATTCCACAGCCAATGTCTCCCTCCCAATCTCCCTACACAGGCAGCTCGTTTGTCTATTTCCAAAGGTCACTGTTGTTGATTTTATCTAGCCAACCAATGTTTAGCATGGTTCAGAAGCATCTGTTGATAGAGACTGCCATTTCTTCATAGCCCTGGTTGTTATCCTTTGGGTTTCAGGTTCAAAAAGGTGTTTCGACCCAACAATGATGTTCACATCAACAAGTTTCCTGAATTCCATTTTTTTATTTTTTATTTTTGTTATGGTTGATTGAATATTGTCCTTGGTTTTGCTAATGTGAGTTTTTACAGCTGCGTTTGAGTCACAATGCCTGGTTAGATGAGACCAGAAATAAACTTTTTGCTCTGACTGTGCGGCGGGCAAAACTTTAACTTTGCACCATTCAGTGAAACACAGAGAAAGCAGATTTATGGTTCTGGTATGCTTTTATCCAATAAAAAGCAGAAGAAGCCCAGCAGAAATTGGAGAAGTGGTAAGAGAAAAAAAAAAAATCCTCTGGGTTTCAGCTTCAAAAAGTTTTTTCGACCCAACAATGATGTTCAAATCAACAAGTTTCCTGAATTCCTTTTTTTTTTTTTTTTTGTTATGGTTGATTGAATATTGTCCTTGGTTTTTCTTATGTGAGTTATTACAGCTGCGTTTGAGTCATAATGTCTGGCTAGACGAGACCAGAAATAAACTTTTTGCTCTGACTGTGTGGTGGGCAAAACCTTAACTTTGCACCATTCAGTGAAACACAGAGAAGGCAGGTGTATGGTTTTGGTATGCTTTTATCCAATATAAAGCAAACGAAGCCAAGCAGAAATTGGAAAAGTGGTAAGAGAAAAAAAAAAACATGATGGAACCTGCATAAGACCTAAGACTGGGATGTAAGTTTACCTTCCAGCAGAACAATGAAACTAAACACATTAAAATGATCAAAGTTTAAACCTAAGTTCTGAACAAAGCACTTCTAATTTCAACATTTTATAAACAGAAGATGTTTGTTAACTGTGACTTTAAGTCAGTACTCTTCAAAAAAAATATTTTTTTATTACTTTGAGAGTGAAAAACTAAGACTTTGTGGCATTACAATTGGCTCGGAGTCATGATAATAATTTTCTTTCACTTCACAGTTATGCTCTACTTTGCATGAACCAATGCATTTAAATCCCACTAGAGCACACTGAAGCATAAGATTGTGCAAAAATTAGAAAAACACAAGACACGGCACACCATGACGTTCAGAACGCTACCGTTTTCTGGGTGTTCTGTTTCTCCAATGCTGCCATCTGGGGTGGTCCTCTCGTAGTGGTCCTCGGGCAGGGTCAGGGGTCCGATGCGAGGACCAGATGAGGACTTGCTGCTGGGGGTCTCCGACTCCTCTAAGCCGCTGTCATAGTAGCTGTGCTGCGAGGCGTCCTGCAGGTCCTGCACGGGGTTGGCAGTGGAAAAGGTCACGCGACGATGGGGATGCTGCAAAACACAAAGCAACAGATGTTTTTTTTGTTTTTTTTTCAACATAAGCAAACACGGCTTCTGACTATATTTTCCAGTTTTGTTGTCTCTGCAGTGGATCGCTCCCCAGCGACAAATGTTATACCTGAAATCGCTCCATTTAACATCACTGAACACCGCTCTCTATAAAGTTCCCTCACCAAAAGTTAGAAAATAGTATCAAATATTAAAACACTATTAAATATTAAGAAGTCTTTTGCACTATTATTATTCTAAATTTTACATAAGGTATAAATATGTGAAGAGGATGGGGATATTTATTTCTGTAATAAGAATGTGCAAATTGGCAGCAGCAGAAATGAATAAACTATCACAAAAACTCCACACCAACTCAGAAGACTTGAATGTGTAAATAGAAGGCAAAGACTGAAACATATTAAATATTATCAGTGCTAATATCAAGAAGGTTCAAAATTGGTTATTATCTGAGAAATAAAGTATAAATTAAGACGACCCACTTGAAAACAGGACCCATGTTTTAAAAAATTATTTTGCCATATTCATTTTGAAATCCTATCTATGTTTTGTGTACATAAAACCATTATGAAAATGGTTGGAGTGTTATGAATGAAGCATGTACATATGAGATGTTTACCTACAGAGACAATACCTATTCATATGCATGAACCTGAACGCAAACATTAAAAGACAAACATCGTTGGGGTGTGTGGGGATAGCAGAAGCCGAGAGCGTCAAACATATTTTCATAGCTGTTATTATCGTCATTAGTCAGTTAGAGGATTCATTTTCTAAATCTGTCACCACCAAATGAATTCTGATGACAGTGATTGGTGCACTAATCAGTAGCCCCAGTGAGCTTCTTCCTCGCAACACATTTTAATATCCCCCTCCCCAAAGCCTCCCATTTCTTCTTTGATGTTTAAACCAGCAAAAAAAAAAGAAAAAAAAAAAAAGCCCAAACAATATTTTCCACAATTTAACGCAATACCCAAGAGGCTCTAAATAAGTATAACAAAAAAGAACCTCAGAAGAGTACTGAGAAAACAGTTTGGGACAGGCATCATTATGCAAACGTTAGAACGCGTTATTAGGGGCTCTTTTGTTGTTTTATGCCGATAAGGTTTAATTAAAGATTAAAACAGTGAAATGAACAAACAAAATAAAAAGATGAATTCCAGAATGCGATTGTTTGAAGAGGAGCGGAGAGACGCGTGATGAATCATTGGAGATCGCACCCTTTATCAAATTGAATGGCTTGTAAATACAGTTAGGAGACCATTAAATTTCCTCATCCAAAGATCGGTTTACTAATGGCTACTTACCACCGATCCACAACAGAAAGATGACTCCTTGCAGGGCGCGTGTAGTCTCACTTGCTGGCCACTCCCCTCCCCGCCCCACACCCACACATGAGCACCTCTCGTAAAAGTCAGGAAAGCACTGATACAGCAGAACAGGCCTGCCTCGGCTCTACTAGTCAGCGCCGATCAATACAAAAGGCCTGCACTTTTTACCATTTCACCACTTTTCGAGCAAACAGTAAAGAAAATAAATGCTTTTAAAGCTCAGGTAAGAGCCATCAACACCCTAATGCCATCAGTAGGCTTCCAAGGTTTCCAGAAGCTCGTGCGTCTTCCCATCATCTTTCTCTTTACAGACAAACAATGCATCTGTAGTGAAATAATGATTATTAAAGTACTGGAGCAGTGAGCAATTTTATCTGCCTTCACCCCTCCTTTTCTGACAGAGGTACTACCACAGAGTCCAGTCAATAAACTGCACACGCTACTGGGTTGAAAATCTTGGATTTTTCATTTAACGGCAACATTACAGTGCCTTGCAAAAGTATTGAACTTCTTCATGTTTTGTCCACTTACAACCACAAACCTCAATATATTTTCATAGGATTTTACACAAACTACCAACACAGAGTTGTGCATGATTGCGAAGTGGAAGGAAAAAAAGATGCTTGTTTTTAAATAAGTATGAAATGTGTTTTATGTACACACCATGTGAAGGGACTGGGAGCTTTTATAAATTTCTTTGCCAAAATTCAGATATAAGAATTAGAGCTCTGTTCGAGTCTTGGCTCAGATTTGCAGTTTGATTTGCTTGAACAGTATAAGGTTTGATTTAAACTATTCCTATTCTTATTGTACTGCTAGTTTTGTGTTGTTGAAAGGTGAATCAACACCCCAGGTTCCAGTCTTCAGCAGCCTGTATGAGGTTTTCTTCCAGGATTGCCCTAATTCTCAACATCATGACGCTACCGGACTTCCATAAAGCGCAGTTGTTCTTTTATCAGATTCCCCCACCTGAGTTGAAGATCTTTGCAGCTTCAAACATTTGTTTAATGCCTGTCAGGTTTCTATAGGTGGGCTGTCAAGTTTTGGTACATTCACAGTTGTACCCAATAATAAACATTTTTTGAATTACGTATTTAATCTTATGCTGTAAAATGTTCAAAGGTTGGATTATTGTTTTATAACATAACTCTGGTTGAAATTTACAACCTTGATCTTTGGTCTTGCTGTTTGTTTACTAATGTTCTATAACAAACCTCTGAGGGATTCACACAACAGTTGGAATTTTGCTCTTCCAATTACAAACGTGAATTCTTCGTACAGCGTATGGATCTGCTGAAGGCAATTGGTTCCACTGAAGTCGACGAGTCAAAGTACAGGGGGTAGAATGCATAAGTATGCCACATTTTCTTATTTTTCGTCATAAAATTATTCCTCCACTGTATGATTATGAACTGTGTTTTGTGCTGATGTCTGAAACAAAAATCAGGTTCATGCACATTAAAGTTTGTGATTGTAACATGGTAGAATGGAAGGGGTTGAATAGTTTTGCAAGGCACAGAATACAGAAAAGAAAAATGTGGAACAGAGCTGTTTTACACAGGAAAATTGTGCTGCATATTTTTTACCGGCATATCTGCATGTAGGGTTCTCAAAAAAGAGAAATAGGGCATCGGGAGACTGTAGCTTGTTTTCTTTGGTTTAAAATGTGCTCCGTCATCGGTACATCTACTGTTGTACAAATATGTGCTTAGTAACTCTGCTTCATTCTCAAGAACACACTTTAATACCTAAGAAGTACATGAATTTTATGGACTAGTTTAAATAATTCCATACTAAGCAGGAATATGCAGCAGTAAATAGTAAGCAGCAACACATCAGATGAATATGAGTCTGTTTTCTGAAGCCGACTAATGTGGCTCCACCTGATAAATTACATTTGCCAAAAGTGTCCATTCTTAAAATGATTGGACGCTCCCATTAATATGTGAATTTTAGGTGATATTTAGCTGCTCAAATATGGATTCAAGTTTAAACGTCTCCTCAAGGCATCACTCCAAAGAGTCAGCATGATATGATAACCAACTAAAGCTGCAGAGATGTTAAATAGATTCTCATTTAAGTCGGTGCAAAAAAAAAAAAAAAATCTTTTGCCAGGCCTTGGGGGGCTGCCGGGGTGCAGTAAGACGGAAGGATGGAAAGAGGAGGCTGAGCGGGATTGCGGGAGTTGGTCAGGCAGACACGGACATCGCTGTGGCTGGAGGGGACAGGCAGACGGATTAGATTCTGGGAGACTGCAGGCGGGAGAGAGCGGGGTTGTTTGGGCATTGTTGTAGGAGCAAGAAGCTGTGGCGCTGAGAATGGGAGAAGGGACATTAACTGTGACATCTGAATTCATAACCCCATTTAGATTGAGCTAAAATGACCTCGTTTGTAATAAAGCAATCCCAAAGCAGATGGAAAGATACAGCCGGATTGTGTCTTTGCAAGGGGAACAAGACACATTTTAATGCTGTAATAAAAAGCAAAAATCCACTGCCTACCTAGAGCCCAGATTTCTTTTTTTTTCTTTTTGTAAGACTGCCAAAAATATTACCCATACTGCAGTGCCACAGGGCAATTTCAGGCCTATTGATATTCAGTTAGAAACAGAAGCTGCCAATTAGATAACAATGTTTTTATGCCTTTATTTCATTACCATATGCAAAACGCTGTGGTCAAGTAAAAAAAAAAAGAAAAAAGTGAAAGTGACTAAGAAAGCTATTTAGTTTGGAAATGTACAAATTAACATAATTTTCTCTTCTTTTATTTACAATTTTTGTTCGAGAACGGTGCCATTAGGCTCAGTGGTGGAGCAGCGTATGCAGAGGCTTAGATCAAGGTTCAATTCCCAGCGCTGGACCGTTCACTGCATGTCGTCTCTCTTTGCCCTTCTTCTTGTGTAGCTACAAATGAACAAAGGCCACCAGCGCCACTAAAACCTTTTAAAAAAATACAGACCCCATGAATACTTTTCATAGTGTCTGGAAAACATGTTTTATTACCTCATTTTTAAACATTGATTCAAGACCTCGTGAAGCAAATAGACAGTTTGTAAACTCAAATAAAAAAGCTTGCAAGCTCTCGTTTAAGAATGGCTCCTCACTCATTTGCAGAGGTCAGTCTTGTTTATTTTGTAGACTCTTGTCCGTACAGAGAATGGCTAATTTTGAATTCTTGAAGGCCTCTTAATATCTGACAACACTCAAAGGCTGCTGCACTATTCCTTCGGAAGGCCTCACACAGCCCTTTTAATCTTGCCATGGTGTTCAATCATACTTCAACAGTGAGAAGCATGACAAACTAAATCTCTAAGGTTGGCATAACAAAAATCTGTAACACTTTATTTGAAGGGTTGTGCATAAGACTGGCTTATTACTGTCATGAACATGACATAACACCTGTCATAAACATGAAGGCGTCGTTGTGAATGTCTGACAGTTGTCATGAAGTGTCATTCAGTAGATAATGACACTTCTAGTGCAAGTTGACATTTTTAATGAACTTTTAAAAGAAGTTTTAATACTTTGCATTAAAAGTGTTATTATTTACCAAATAATGCAAGTTGGCTATTTTAATTGACTTTTAATGCAACTCTTAGTACAACTTTGCAGTGTCATTATTTACCAAATGGCAACAGTCATACCCTGTCATGTGCAATTTTAGTAATTTTATGTAGGAATAAACATGGGGGCATATTTTTTATTATTATTCTAACATTTTAAAATATCTCATTTTCAGTTTTTGTGCTGTTAACATTTATATTGCACATTCATATGACCAAATGTTTTGTTGTATGGTTTTGATATTATAATCTACAAATGACCTGTTCCAGGCTCCTCTTTACTCTCTGTTGCACTTTAGTAGTTAATCTAAAATAGTGGCTGTCACACATGAACCATGTCTATAACTACAGCAACTGAAGAATTGGCAGAGACAGAGGAGAATCCGCCTGACTCTGGCAAGACGGCGGGAGAAAGGATTGAAATTCTCTGAGAACTTTTATACAACTGGCAAGCTCCACAGAAACATTTGCTTGTTATCACCAGAAACTTTCCTGCAAAGTGTGACATGAAGTTTTGGATTTTGTTTGCTCATTTCTGGCTTTAGTGAGAGAAAGAGAGAGACAGAGAAAGAGAGAGAGAAAGAAAAAAAATCCATGCAGTTCAGCTTTTATCTCTGGTCTTTGATTGAATCCCCAACATTTTCTTTTTTCTACTCCACCTCTGTTTAATTTTCCAACCCAGTTTCTACACCTGCAGTTGCTCACTAAAACTGGTGCCGTAATTGTCCTGATATCCTTTCCATCCACTTCTAAGTGTGTGTTCCCACAGACGATATTGTTCGGCCTAAAACATATTTTTGACGTATCAGATAAAGCATATCTGATACAAAGTCGAGAGCAGACAACAAAATGGTGCCATAATCTGGCCTGAAATTGGAACTGATAAGGAGTGAAATAAAATCAAGCGCATGATTGCAAGTTATGATATATGTGATGTAAAAGTTGGCTAGGAATATTTGAATCGTATAATTTCAAATTAAAAGTGCATTAAAGGCTAAGTTGAAACTGAGCTCTCAAATATGTTCTTCAGACTTAAAAGCTAGAATACAATCAGGCACATTTTAATACATTTAAAGATAATTGAAAAGGTGTCTCATAATTCAGAAAGGATATGTGAGTATAGACAATGGATTGATGGATGGATTCATATTGCTGTATTGTACACCTTGTAAATTATAGGGTAAATACAGTCATGATAGACAGTATTTACCATATGTTCAGGGGTTTATTTTTGTTTAGAAGTCTGATGAATGTCGCTTACAAAATTACATAAGACTTCCTCAGAATATTGGATACTTCACACTGGACCTCAAGCAGCTTGGTTTGTGTGCCCTTTCACTCTTCATCCAGACTCTGGTAACCTGATTTTCGAATGAAATTTTAACAAATTATCTCAATCTGAAAATACAATTAAACTATATTTTCACTAACAGTTCTATTCCTCTTCAACACAGGTTAGATTTCTTTGACGTCTCTTGTTCTGTAATTGGTCTAAAACAAGGACTGCCATAGTTGTACTCCCTATCCGCCATGCATCTGCTCATGGTAACTCTTGAAACACTCTCTCCTTCCACTCAACCTTCCATGAATATGCTGGGAAATTGCACATTGTAAACTGAAATTGATGTCTACCTAGCAATAGACAATGTTCTCTGTAAATTGTTGGTGCTATCATATGTGATTATCATATTAAATAACATTTTTAGAATAGATAGCAATTTCTGGGGTTTTTAATTAATTATAAGCAATGATAATCAAAATTGAAAGAAATAAATTCTTGAAATATATCACCCTGTAAGTAATGAATCTGTGTAATTTATAGGTTTCACTTTTTGAATCAAATTACAGAAATATATTAACTTTTCAATGATATTCTGATTTATTCCAAGGCACCAGTGCTTCATTTACTGAGAAAAATTTGAGGCTGGTATCCGGTCCAAAAGCTTTAAGCCATCCCAGCAAGGATGATGAGGGCCAAACCCTTTGCGTAAGCAGCCAGGATAACATCTTGGTGACCAGCATCTCTTTTACAACTGCTGATTTGCAGTACCGATTCCTGCTGGGATAGCAGGTCTCCACTACTGCCACGCTATCATGTTGCATCGAGTTCCCCCCCCCTTCATTCAGACTGCCATGGAGGAATCTGAGACCTCTCTGCCATCAGGTGCCCTGTCACCCGGCCAAGTCTTGCTGATTACAAATGTACTGCACGGCTCTAGAGTAGAAAACTGCTTGATTTTGTGTAGGGTGTAAGGTGGTGCTATTATTATTATTATTATTATTAATACAATTACTGTTATTATTTTGTTCTCTAGCATCTAACTTGAGATTAATGAATTACATTAACCAATGAATTTTAAACTAAATTGTCTGACTGTAAACTTGATACAACTCTGATTGCATTTCCATTTATACTATTCCTACTGCGCCCCATAACGTATTTGTATCATCTTTAATTAAAACATTCAAATAATCCATTTAATCAATGTAGTAATCCACATTTTGCATAAAAAGATATGCTAAACTGCTGTATAAAAAAAAGGATGCATCCAATACATAAATCTAAATGAATTTCAGTTTACTGCTCTGTTTTTACTACACTGTATTGGAAAATAAAATAGTGCGTTTCCTGGAGATGAATTGGCAGCGGCGTAAAGTTGAGTAAAAGTTGTTGTTCTCTTCTGTGTCCAGTGAGAAATGCTGTAGTCTTCACAGGTGAAGTGTTGACAAATGTTTTCAGTTAAATTTTTTATTACACTAAGGTGTTGCTCAAGTTCCTCCACCATTGCCAATGAAGTGAACTGAATCTAAGGATTTACACTTGTAGAAGCGTAGCAAACATGTCTGCATTTTAGATAACTGATAAATAATTAAAAAAAAGACCTCCCACAACTATTACTGAGTTGGCTTCATCTACGAAATAATTTAAAAGAGAAATTTACAGCTTAGGAATAAACAATCTTTTTTTTTTTTTTTTTTTATATGAGAACCATAAAATAAGGACCAACGGGTGGTTGATTCAGTGATTTAAACTTACCTGTGAATGTCATCCTAATCATGGTCTTTTAATTATGCATTTTTTAAATGTTTTATTATAGTGGCCTCACACTAAAACAAAACTATTTTAATAAAACAGAGATTTTATATAGGAGGTGTGAATTTATTGTCAATTTCCCCTCCTTCAAAACAGTTGAATTTATTTATTTTGACCCAAATAAATATGTACTCCTATGCTACTGTTTGACTGAACTCTGTTTTGATTAACAGAGAGTAGGTCATCCCAGGATCTTAAGGTTAGCTTTGTTTGCGATATATATATATATATATATATATATATATATATATATATATATATATATATATATATATATATATAACATCTCTGATGTGTTTCGGATTGTGTTTTTCTGAAGCAAAAAAAACTGTCCACCTTTCAACCCTCTAGTAGCTGATTTCAGGTGACGTTTGGGGGTGATCATTCTTTCATCAAATGTTTACCATGCAAAAACAGAAACTCACTCTCAGCATGATGCTACTCCAAATATGCTTGGCAGTTAGTCCCTAGTACTTTGATCTGAAAGCCTCACCTTGACTCCAAAATAATATAGCATAATGTTTGTCTTCTTAACATAAAACTTTTCTCTAGATCCACTAAGTCTTGTGATGAATGTGGAATTTGTTATGAAAGTTTGCCCATCCATTAGTTGGGTCGCAGGGCAGCAGCCTAAACTGAGATGCCCAGACTTTCCTCTTCCTAGCCACTTTGACTATTTCTCTCATTTCAAGCATGTGCAATACATACATATATATATATATATATATATATATATATATACAAAAAAAAAATTCCCTTCTCACCCACCGCGGGTGGTTCTTATCCTCTGAGCTCGGGTCCTCTACCAGAGGCCTGGGAGCTTGAGGGTTCTGTGCAGTATCTTGGCTGTGCCAAGGACTGCACATTTCTGGACTGAGATGTCTGAAGTTGTTCTTGGGATCTGTTGTAGCCATTGGTCCAGTTTGGGGGTGACTGCCCCGAGGGCCCCGATGACCACAGGCACCACTGTGGTCTTCACTTTCCAGGCCCTCTCCAGTTCCTCCCTGAGGCCCTGGTATTTCTCTAGTTTCTCGTGCTCCTTTTTCCTGATGTTGCAGTCGCTTGGTATTGCTACATCTACCACAACGGCTTTCCTCTGTTGTTTATCCACTACGACAATGTCTGGTTGGTTCGCCATTACCATTTTGTCTGTCTGGATCTGGAAGTCCCACAGGATCTTAGCTCTGGCGTTCTCCGCCACCTTTGGGGATCCCACTTTGATCTCGGGGTTTCCAGTCCATATTCTGCACAGATGTTTCTGTACACTATGCCTGCAACTTGGTTATGTCGTTCCATGTACGCTTTCCCTGCCAGTATCTTGCACCCTGCTGTTATGTGCTGGACTGTCTCAGGGGCCTCCTTGCACAACCTACACCTTGGGTCTTGTCTGGTGTGGTAGATCTGGGCCTCTATTGCTCTGGTGTTTAGGGCCTGTTCCTGGGCGGCCAGGATGAGGGCCTCTGTGCTGTCCATGAGTCCAGCTTTTTCCAGCCATTGGTAGGATTTACTGATATCAGCCACTTGGGTTATTTGCTGGTGGTACATCCCATGTAGGGGCTTGTCCTCCCATGATGGTGTCTCTGGCACCTCAACCTCCGTTCCCTGTTGTCTGAGATATTCACTGAGCACATTGTCTGTTGAGGCTTTGTCCCTGTTGTATTTATGGATCTTAGTTGTTTCGTCCTGGACTGTGGTTCTAATATATATATATATATATATATATATATATATATATATATATATATATATATATATATATGAGCCATCCCAGCAAGGAATATGCTGGGATGGCATATATTCACATAAAACACATATGTGTGTGTGTTTTATTACTTATTTTGTGTGGTATCTTTAATTGTAAACTGTAAGGTTCAATGGCACCATTAAAAGCCAAAATTAATATGACAGTCTTGACAATAATATGGCATAGAGTGCCAACTTCTGATTGGCACTCTATGTTTTATACAAAAAACATGCAAACGGATGTGAAGTGAATTATCACCGAGTGTAGTCCACAAAATCTATCGCACTGCCTCCCTGCCGAAACATCAACTTTCCAACTGCGGGTAACTCATGTGGCCCTGTTTATCAATACTGAGTTAGGTATATCATATGTGCACCGGTGCTGAAAGGCAAACTCCCTCCCATTGAATCACAGTTGTGTGTGCCTCTCTCTGATATTATGAAATGGGTTTTCTGCCCATGTTAAAGGAAACGGCTGATGTCTCAGTGCCCCTGTGATATGAAAAATTCAATTTAAAAGGATGAGAGAAAGAATGGTGCACGGCCTATTTTCATTCCCTCACACTGAAAGATATGAGAATGATGTTCCATTGTGTGGAGGAAGTGATGCCAATCGTGCTGCAGAGAAATTCCTTCATAATTCAATTCAATTTCTTCTAAATCCCAATGCCAAGCTCCTCTGCCAAAGAGAGGCGGAATGACAGAGACAAAAAAAAAAGAGAAGGGGGAGGGGAGAGCACTGAGTAGAGGTACTACAATTTGGGACTAAGGCAATAAAGATGTGGGAGACATAATCGTGGAGGGGATTGTCTGAAGGAAAGGTAAGAGAAAGAGGCAAAACAAAGAAGAAAAATGTTTGCAGACGATTATTTTAATTGGGTTTAGCTAGTGGAGGAAGTGCCCTGCGACAGACTGGCGACCTGTCCGGGGTGTACCCCGCCTCTCGCCCGGAACGTAGCTGGAGATGGGCGCCGGCAACCCTCCCGACCCCATTAGGGACAAGGGTGAACAGAAAATGGATGGATGGATGGATAGTGGAGGAAGTAGAGAAAAACGTAGCTTAAATTTAAAAAGGCAAATACCATTTTTGTTTTTTGTTTTTTTTTTTAGTATTTGTAATTTCAAATCAGAGCGGGAGTCAGTACGTCCTTTTAGTTCCAGTCTTTGCAGGTACATCCTGGCGCTGACATTTTGGCGTGTATGTGGGAATCAATGAGCTGCTGCCTCTGAAGGCAGAAGGAAAAAAATGAGCTGCACCAACAAATATGACAATGAAGAAGTGCACCTCTCAGTGTACGCAGCAAGCATAAAACCATAAAGACTAAAGCAGTTGCAAAGGAAATTCACATGGAACTGTTTTTATTTCCCATATCACCATTATGTCCTCCATTCTCATCTCATCTACTGCTCTTTCTCTTTTTTTAACACACACACACGCCTACACGTGCACGCACACACACGGTTGTTTTTGTAGGTGCAATAGCTCCAAGGCAAGCAGCGTGGAATTGGAGTCTTCAAAGAGTCTTGGATTATCAAAGAGACACAGCTACCAGAAAACTAGGGGACACACTGGATAGGGGGGAAGAGAGGGAGGAACATAAGCGTGAGGTGGGGTAGAGGGCTGGAGGGGGGAAGGAGGGGTTGCAGAGGAGTCAGCAAGGGTTGGGGTGGAGGATGAAGTGATCAGACAAGAGAAGGAGATTGGAGGAGTGGGGTGGATTGAGGGGGGGTGGATAAAGACCAGAAGTCCCTTTGTTCGTACACAGTAAATGGAGAGAGAAAGGAGACAGGGAAGGGTTGGAGGGGGGGGAGGGCTGGAGTGAATGCATTAAAAAACAATCACACAGACCTTAATGGTCTTGATAGGCAAGACTGGATTTGCATTCTTCAGCGCCTGTGCCTGTTCAGGAGCATTCTCTCTCTCTCTCTCTCTTTTTTTTGTAATTTTTTTCTTTTCTTTTAACCCAGAGAATTTCATTACAATGGGAGCGCTGGCCTTGAAATACCATAATGTTGTCACAGTGAAACCAAGTATTACTGCAGCAGGACCTACTGAGTGTGAACATACCTGCCACATCTAATGACAAATCTGACTGTTCACGCAATTCCGCGAGACAGGATGTGGGGGTGTTGGGGTGAATGCATCAGCCTTCTTCAACAAAAAGCTCTCCGTCAGCCTCTCTGTCCCAAGATGAGTTATGGATGTCTCTGTTTTTTTCTTCTCCCTATTACAAGAACACTTCTCACCACAGAATGCACTTCCAAGTTGGTGTGTAAAAATGATTCCGGTAGCTGCGCTGCTGTCAGCTTTGGGGCATTCTCCGGCAATGATCCCATCCCGCTGCCACTGGCTTTCTCACATCAGAGCCGGCCTGAGGTGTATGCGAACTATATGACTGCTTGGAGGGGGAAGGCCCCTGAAGGCCTAGTCGGGGGCCCCAGAGCAGTGGAATCTACACAGGACAGGTTTACAATGACATATCAAAAGAAAACTTTCATGTTTTCAAAGTCTTTTTTTTTCACTGCAGTCGTACTTTACTAAGAATTTAATAATTTCTTCTACTGTTTTTTCCTTCTATTCTTGTCAGAGCTGGGGTAATATTTCATGCTCACCTGAACTGTTTGTAAGTAGATCAACAAGTAATAGCTCTGTATTCCCTGTGCTTGCTTGCCGGCTAAGTCCAGTATGAAAGCCTGACTATATAATAATCCTGAGCAAATATACCACAGTTTCCCAATAGTTGGACAAAAAGTTCAATCAGAATTCAAACATTACGTAATTTGTAAACGAAAAAAATATATATATTACCACTGCTGCTAAACCAATCTAACACTGGTTATTAAAGTTAAATGTGCTATAGAAATGAATGTGATTGATTTGTTGGTTGATTGATTTGTTGGTTGGTTGGTTGGTTGGTTGGTTGGTTGATTGATTGATTGAGTTCCTTTTCAATATACAATAATTTTCCATAATTTTGGGTTTAAATATTTTTAAGCACAAGTTGATATTAGCTTGCCAACTGCACTTTAAAACATCATTATCTTAAGATTGAAGAGTAGAAAACTTTAGTTTCCACTTTATGGTTATCCAACTGGATATACTTCTTTGTTGTAAGTGTGGGAAAAGTGTAACCACTCCTTTAAAGCCAGCTGACCAGCAGTATCCAGTAAAGCCTGGCCTAGTGGCAGCACAACTCTACTATGTTCCACAAATTCAGGTAACTTGCAGTTTCTCAGTCACATTTTTAAAAGAATGTTAGACCCTAGGAACAATGTGAAAGGGTTTTATCTAAAATCTAACAATACCAATGGTTCACGAACAGGCTCTTGATATTCTTGGTTGTGACAAAACATTAACCTGTATTCCTCCTCTCAGACTCTCCTGGGTGTATAATAATCGGCTTAGCTGGAACCCCCCACCCCATATGAATTTCTGCTTAGGGTCTCATATAATCTTGGGTCGGCCCTGCCGCACATAAACCTCCCACCTTCACTGACCTGGTTTGAGCCAGATCTGATTCCTTTAGTGTCTAATGAAGGCGTAAAATTCTTCCATCACACGATGCTGAAATCAAATTATAGTGCTTAAAGTAATCTCCTCTGCACAACTCATACTGGCAGAAACTTGTGTGAAGAATTATGCCCTCCCTCCCATCCTGCTCCTGTTTGGTAATTTTGGGGCATGCCAACACTGCACTGGTGGTGCAGTCATTTGTTCTGACAAAAGGAGGAGGGGTGCAGCAGAGCCATATCTATGGAGAACAAATTGGTAAATGTCACACAAGCCACATGTGGAGACGTTCTGCGCTGTTTTAAAAGAGGCAATGTTTTTTTTTGTTTTTGGATCTTTTCCTTCTCGACTCTTCCGGAGTGGTATGCAGCTTGTGTGCGCATGAAAAGCTCAGCGCAGTTACCACGCCCAAAGTGCCCATACAAGGGTATTCATCTCTCCCACAGGAGGCTGCTCTTCAATTGGCTGAATCACCTCGTGGGCAGTCTAAATTTTTCATCTGTTATCCTGATACTTAGAACACATTGTGACAGATTTGCATAATGTTTATATAGTTACCCCTTCTGGCATGCTGCACACAAAAGAAATAACCTCTCTTTTCCAAGCTGCACTTTGTGACCACTTGTGATCACTTGACCATCTGAGCAGGCCTTAACGAGACTTAAATTAGCTTGGAGTGTGTTAAAAATGTTCTGCAGGAACAATGGAATTTTTTTTTTAAAATATAGAAGTATGTTTATATATTTAGAAAGATTGTAAAAAAAAAAAAGCATACATCAACAAATAACTATGCAGATGCAGAGAAATGTGTTATGTGGAGATACATAAAAAAACTGCTGTTCTTAAAAAAAACAATGTCTAATTTTAGATATTTATTCAATGGGGTAAACTTTGCCATGTTGAGAAATAATTATTCTCAACAAAATCCCCATTTGGCCAATTATTAGGTCTGCTGCCGATACTTTGTACAACTCAAGTTTTTCTATAGGATTTAGAGATTAGGACTGAGATGGAAAGCATGATTCTGTCTGTTCAACAGTGTCTATGCTGATTTCAGCATAAACACAAATGATGTTGAAAAGACCAAGTCATGATTCCTTTAGGTTTACGGATAGATTCCATTATTTTATTTTTTCAAGTAACATGTCCCTATGTCATGATGCAAAGCCCTCAATTGAAGTTCAGGATCGATGTCACTCTTGCACAGCTTGCTGGCATTAAACAGTTATCTAAACATAATGACCAAGGTTTCACCCTTTGGTGCAGCTCTTTAGAGCATAGAAGATTGGCTTGTACCTCCCTAAACATCCTCCACACACACATTTTGGCAGAATGAATATGAGTTCTTGCTTAGCCTAGTGGCCAGTCGCTAAAAGAAATGACTATGTATCATGTTATATACCGAAGGGAAACTAATTACTAATTAGAAAGTTTTTTAGTTAGAGCTTAGTGCACCTTAAATAAAAATTTATTATTTTACGTCTTAGAGCAGTGAAAAAAAAGATTTTTGTGCAAAAGTAATGAAACAGGAGGAAGAAAAAAGCTGCCATAAAACCACTTAGTAACTGTTGGTTAAAAACAATTTACATAAAACTATGTTATATTTCTGTTATTTTAAATATGTTGTAAATATTGGAGTGTTTCTCTAGTAATTATACAATCCTTCATTTGTTCTGTCAGAAGTAATTAGCAGAGGTCTCAGAGGTTCTTTTTATTTGATGTTTTTTGCGGATGTAAGGTGCATGCACATAATATTCACTTAAAGACACAACTATCTTTCAAAGTAAATAAATGGGAATTTATTTATTTTGTTTTGAAAATGCTCTCTTTTTCAAAGCATAGCAATGAAAGTAAGAATGTGTGTGCATTTCAGTGGCGAAAATAGAGTATAATGTCAAGAACAAGCAAATAATTAAAAACAGCCAGTTTCTAACAAAAATATAAAATTAGTATGATGCTTTTTTTCCCATTGTTTCATAATTTTAATTAGCAGTCTGTGACTTCCTGTTTTGCTGAGGTGTAACAAAGGTTATTATCTCTTTAAATGGGACACCTTATTTAAACAAGCAAGTTTAAGTAAGGTGTTTGTTGATCTTCATATATCAGGAAAATAACTACAGGAATACATAAAGTGGCCGAAACCTGTCCAGATTTTCAGCCACATACAAGGCTGGAAAAGATCCAGTAATACTTCGTGAAAAGGATTTTGAGGAAGGCAACACTTATTCAATTTTACATTTAGTTTGGGCTTTTTATGCATCTTTAAAGTGCCGCTAATAAACGCGGAGTGTATTGTAAATGACATTTCTGAAACAAGATGACAAGATGGAGAAACAGAAATGTCATATTCATTGTAGTCAGGGGAGATTTGGAGGCGAGGGATCAAGCAAGAGAAAGGATCAGTGGTGAAACTTAATTGGGAAGGCCGCAGGATTAAAATTCTGATTGGTTTAAGGCTTAGGGGGTGATGCCTTCCTACTGACACTTCTATTGTCTTAAACCATGTGGAGTACATATGCTAATGTTAATTAGCTAAAAAGGGCGGCAGGCAATTTTTAGGGGTTGAGGAGGTTGCAAGAAAAGCGTTATTAGAGATTTTGCAAATTAATCCATGTCCAAAACACAGGCAGAACAAAGTAAGCTGATAGGTTTGTCTGGAGGACATGCTGAACAAAGTATGAGAGGAGCATAAAGGGTGAATAAGCTTGAAGGCACTATTAGACATCTGATATCCCAAAATACAGCTCTAGTAAAATATTACTGCACTGAAGCGACGATCGTGTTGAAACCGGTGTTCCTTAAGCAGTCATTTCCTTCATCTTTGTCATTTATTATTTACAATATAAAGTACCACATAAGTTAGGGATGTTATTTGATTTTTGCAATGTGTAGCTTTTTGATGAGCAGACTTTGCACAATGATTTAGAGGAACATTTGTACCTTAACAAAATCTCTGGAGACCATGAGAACAGGTGCATTTAGAAGAGAACTGATGGGAATTAGTGCGGCTATATAGTACTGTGGAAGCAGGCCCACTGGGTACACAGTTAATGAGAAGAATGGAAGGCTATGAGAATGAGACAAATATTTAGAAACCTCTACTATTTAAAGAAGGGAATCTTAACTTTGCTCTTATAAAAGTAATCTAAGTTTCCACATAGAAAGCGATAATTGCTTTGCTTCAATTGCAAACACATTACACACAATACAGATATCCCCCTTATATAAAAGCCCCAGCAAAATTGAAACACTACAAAGGTAGTGGTAATGATTTGTGTAAAAATACAGCGAGAGTCATTGTTTTCCACCCTGATAAGTATGGAATCACAGCACTGCGCACACAGCAAAACTGACGTTGATTCTAATGAATAAAGAAATTTGGTTTCAGCTTTAAGCCTGACAACATCTCACCTCAGCAGGATATTTTTGGAGACATATATTTGCACTGTGTGACTCTGCACCTCCGAAACAAGAAAATCACTTGGCTGTTCTGTGAAGTTCGACGGAAACACTCAGTCTTCCACTGTCGAAGTGTTCTACCTGCTTCTTATGTGCCTGATTTCAACACTGAATGTAGTCTACAATTTATCCTAATTAGACTTACATCAGTGCACCGCAGGTTAAAGAATGTACATTTTATACTAAAGGTTTGACAAGATCAGCAGGAGATCTTGAAACATTAAGACGGCACAATATTTCTCCTCTTTCTTGCAAAAGTGCTATCCACTTGCTGTCAACATGTGACTGGAGAAAAAGTGTAAACTATAATTATGAGCATTTGGTATAAAAGGTGAGTACTTTTAGCCTTACATCTTCTGAATTTTTTTTGCACGGCTAAAGCAGTGCTAGTCTGAAGACTTACCCAAAGCTTTTGCTTTCCGTGACACTGTTTATAGTTTGTTCTTAGTCATTAACTTTCTAATCTTACAACTGTATGTAATTCAAAGGAATTAAAAGCAAGAGAAAGTGAGATATTTCCAGTTCATTTGCATGCACCAGTTGTTAAAAATATCCACTTTGGAAAGTAATAGCTTTGTTCACATGTGGACAAAATTGCAAATGTAAAAAAAAAAAAAGAGAAAACAAAAATAATGTTTTGCAAAAATATCTGGGTTAGCATGTACTGGGCCTCGAGTAAGCATTTAAACCACATTACGCAGTGTAGTCAAAATTAGACTGGAAAGTTCTACAACAATTTTATTAATTGAAACGTTACTCTGTTAAATTTTTTTGTGAAAACAAAAAAAGTGTTATCTCTGTTATGCTGCCATTTCTTTTTCTCTTGCTATTTTGAAACCAACAAGACAATCAGTGATTTGGGGTCCTATTGACTTGATAACATATGTATATACTGTATATATATATATATATATATATATATATATAGCTGTATATATATATGGTCCATAGCCCCCCAATGCTCAGATGTGGTTATATTTCTAACCTGAAGAAACATCCCTAAAGCAATGTGGGGATCTAATTTCAAGTGCTGTGCTGCTAAACAAAATGTAATTAAAGCAGAATACAAAGAAACTATTGTAAAGGGGAAAAAAAGGAAACAGAGCTGTACCATTTTCCAGCATTCTGATTGTGTGGAGAGCAAGTTACTACAAACGGTTCATTTGGGCTTCTTTGAAGGCTTGCCGCCGACTCCAATATCTTTGACTCAGAGGCTATTGAACAAATCACAGCCTTGTCTGACATGGATTATGACTGAAACCCACACTCCACAATACATTTTCTGTTTGTCTAACCTTGCAAGCAGTTGCTTCAAGTTCTGAGCAACCAATCAATATTTACTGTTTTTAAGCCCAGAGCTGAAGTTGCACCGTCACCGCACCTTAATAGCTGTCTGTGGACTAGTATACATGCCGTCAGTGTATTCTTGTCAGTAAGCTAAATTACGCCAGAGTTTATGTCCACAACCGACTTGATACTTCTTTAAGTACACTCTTAATGTAAACTGTAGATTGCGACGTCATGTGCATATTTCACGCCTCTCAATTTCTTATAATAGGCTGCACTGTAAAGTTCACATCTTCCAAAATGTCTCTCTGGAAGACATATCGGGAGTTGATAATGCCAGAGGGAAGAGATAAACAGAGGAGGACATGGGATAAAATAAAGAGTCAGACATGAGATAAATTAATCCTCAATATCCACTCCCTGCTGGGTACCTTATTGCCTCTCAAACTTTCCATCTTCAGAGTTAATATCTCTACTGCTGCTGTATATGACTGCAAAGCATGAAGGGACTTTCAATTGTTTGAATCGGAAGAAAGGTGGATTAGAAAGCAGGATGAGGAGGGGGAAGGCTTTCAGCCATACTTAAAACGTCTAATGTGCGTGCACTTGTTTATTTAAGCATGCACATGCATGTGCAGGACTATTAATAGCATCTCCTATGGTCTGGCTTGTCTCGACTTGTTACCTCGCACCCAAGATGTCCCAATTGGCAATGCATTCCTGAGAGCCAGATGATTTGGGCAGCGTGTCTCCATCTCCTCCTCACACTTAGCCGGGTCTCTTTCTAAGCGACTGAATGAGGAGCCTTCATGCACCGCCATCATATCAAAGAACTGAAAAAAAATCATGCCTAATTAGATTCATAGTGACCTTTTTCATCCCAGGCAACCGGCGCTCAGTCAGTGCTGAAGCAAAAATGTGTTCTCGACATTGATCTTTCTGCAGACCTGGGGATTGAGAGGACCAAGTCTCAGGGAAACAAGGCAGAAAAACAACACATCAGAACCATCAGATGAAGAGATTACTCTGTTTGCCAGAGCTTCTCCCCGTGTCGAGGCCTTTCGCAGTTGGCATGTTTTTTTTTTCTGAATATATCTCTGTAATCCACCTACTGCATCATAATCATATAGCAGGCAAACTCTCACTGAAGTATCAAGGCCCACTTTTTTATTTTATTTTTTGGGGGGTTGTTGTTGCCCATTTGCCAGACCTACACATGTAATCCCGCTGCATTTCTCACTGCCATATGGTACTTTCTATCTCGTCTCCCTTTGCGTCTTGCTATTGTACTCCCCTGTTCTTGCCACAACACTGTGACATTGACCATCAATCTTCCATCATACAAAGGATAATTTACAGCTTTAGGAAGGAGAAATAAAATATATGAGCAGTTTTTACAGGTTTAACAAGCGTCATCTCCATACACGAAGCACAAACATCAAAAACTCATCACATTTATAAGTACCATGTGTATATAGAAAAAAAGATCAATAAAAAGACTTTCTCTGTTAAATGAAACAAACTGTTTTGTAAAAGTACTCAACTTTTGTATTTTCTTATATTACAACCACTAACTCCAACATATTTTGCAAATATTTTATATCAGACAGCAGCAAGCAGTTCAGTATTGTGGGCAAAAAGGATGTGTGGTTTTCAAAATTGTGTGGAGTGCATTTCATCCCTCCCCCCATTTCCCCTGATGCAAGTCTTTAGGGGTGTGAACTTTATCTAGACTGGAATTTGTTCTCATTCATCTTTGTAAAGTAGCTCACGTTCAGTCAGATAATATGGGTACCATATATGGACAGCAGTTTCCAAGTCTTGCTACAGATTCTCAATCGAATTTTTTGTCTGAACTGTCAAGCAAATAAAGACTCTCTATTCCTATCCATTTTATTTCAGCTCTGGTTGTGTATTTAGGGTTGCTGTCCTGTGAAGAGGCGGATGCCCCCCGTATTGTTCAGGCTTTCTTAGCTTCTAACAGGTTTTATTTCAGGATTGTCTTGTCTTTCATTTCAGCCATCTTTCTATCAACTCGTACTAGCTTCCCCATCTCTACTGAAGTGAAGCATCCTTACAGCATGACGGTTGCATCATGCTGTGGTTAGTTACAAGGTGATGTGCAGTGTTAGATTCAGAAAATTAAGGTTCTCTCTCTTATGACCAAAGCACCACCTTCACATTCTTATTTTGTCTCCTAAATTGCTCTTGGCAAATGGCGAAGATGACTTCTTATGGCTTTCTTTTAATAGTAGCTTTCTTCTTGTCAGTTGTCAAGATGATTGGCAACTTATACACTAATGGCAATACAAAGTAAAAAAAGAAAAAAGTACCGACTTAATTATAAAACTAATCAATTAAATGGATAAAATGATGCAACAGATTCAACTTAAATACAATAATTGTGACTCAACATGTTCGTCTTGAAGTAGCTTTGCAAATGCTGCTGCTGGAACAAAACGCAGTTTAAAAACGGGGTTTCTTAATGGGGCCATCAAACTCCTCGCGGACGCGGCCGTACGCTGCGGCACCAGCGCCCATTCCTCTAGGGCCGCCCTGCACGTAGCGCTCGCTGCGCTGCATTTCACTGGTCATCATGCCTCCTGGAGATGCATGATGACCAGTTAGAAAGATTTGTGGATTGCTTTGATGATAATTGTCCTATTGGCAGATGCTCCCATCTGAGCTGTTAATTTGTGCGGCTCCTCCAGAATTACTGGTTTTTTTTGTTGTTGTTTTTTTTCTGATTCTTTGACCAAAGTTCTGCCTGTCAGTTTAGCTGAACATTTATATCTTGGTAGGTTATCAGTTGTTTTATGATGTTTTTAAACTTTTGGAAACTTGGAATAATATTATCTTACCCAACTCTCCTTTATACTTTTCCACAGCTTTATTCCAGACTTGGGTGGGTTTCTGCTTCTTCACAATACAGATTGTGCATCAATAGATGTATTTGTGCTGAGGTTGGCTAAACACAAGACACTCAGTTTTCCGGTTTTCACTGAAAACAACACTCTTAAACAAAGCATAATTACATACTACCCTGAATTGGTCTACCATAGAAGACTCCATGTGGTTTTACCATGCCAAAGAATGAAAATGTTCAAAAAAATGTCCATACTTAAGAAAGACACCGTAAGCAGATATGTGACACTGTAGCTGTGTAGGGCTGGTAACTCTGTGGGGCAATATTCGACGACACTTGATACAGATGTCTTGTGATATTGATGACAGGTTTGATTAATCCACTGATGAAATTTGGGTGGAGAGCTCTGCAGTGGGGTTTAGACAGGGCCACAAGCAAAGTATCTAGTATGAATACTCTATTGCCAAATCCTTTCAGAGCTCATTTGAGTCATATCTGACATATTTGTGGCTCATCATGTCATATTGTACCCATCAGAGAACAAGCACCATGAACGATTTAAGTACTGTGGGCCATGCTGTCATCTCCTGTTAGTAACATATGTCTGATCGACGCATAAGAAGAGGCACTCAAGTTGATTCTTTCATAGTGCGGGTGACGATACGAGAGGCCGGCACTGGCAGGAGCAGTTTCTGCAAGAATGCCTATTTAGTCAAATGAATTATTGACCACTGTTCTGTATATTGAATGACATACAAAGGGTATGTCAGAGCAAAGGGAAACACTACAAATAGGAGTCTTATCAGGATACTGTGTTACGGTATCCCTTTTTTCTTTCTTTCTTTTTTTAAGTGCAACTTAACAGTTGCACCCAAGAAATCTATAATGATCCTTTGTGTTCTCCTTAACAGAGTTGCCTGGCAACAGAACTGGAGCTCTGCAGTGAATTAAAGTGTCAAATGAAATACATTTGTAATCCAAGGGAAACATGGATTAAGTTTTAGATGGTAGGTGTACCTCATGGACAAGATTTCAATAGCTAAGTTGGGTAAAGTAAATTGAGGGAGGAAAAAAAAACAAAACAAAACAAAGCAAACAATTTTCTGGTGCCATAATAACTTTGCTAACACTGACTCACCTGAATGTGAATGGTTGAATGAGCATGAAATAAGTACAGCTAATGAACAGCGTAGGCTTAACATCTATGCATTGAGCCAGACGCTGAACAAGGAACTGATAAATCACACTGTGTCAGATAGCAGAGCCATACCTTTTTTTTTCTTCCTATAGAGCTGATTAAATCATACACAAGTTGCTGCTTGAATGGTATATTTCCCCGTTTTTGTCAACAAGAAACAGCATGATAGATGTTTGAATAAGTGGTTCATAGAAAACAATGGTGCTAATATGCTTTATGCATGAGAGTGAGAAAAAAAAAATCCTAGCTTTCAAGCCCCATATCCCCTCCCCTCTGTCTCAAATGCCACACATACACAAATAAGCAGAGTGCTTATTTTCTGCCAAACAATGTTAAACATTTACACAAAGGGACCCAAATGAGCTGCTGATTGAAGATGGAATCAGTGCCCGAGCAGCCCATCGCAGAGCGCTCTCGATCCCACATATGCATGATTAATACATCAAACAACATCAATCCTTCCTCTCCTGCTTGTCAATGGGCGCACGCCCGCTTGTACACGCCCACGTTCGCATTATGGCTGGCAAGCTCTCGCGAATGCAAAGACAAGCATTCACCCCCAACCCTCACACAAACACACGCACATACACACACGCAGAGGGGCATATTGTACCCAAATCCTTCCAAGACTGAGCATGAAACACGCAGACACTGCCCCCTCCATCATGGTTAATACATCAAACAGCATTAGCTTCCTGGATTCCTGAAGCTTAGACAGATATGGTTCTGACAGCGCATGGTTCCTCACTGGCTGTCTACCCCCCCACACGCCCCTTTCAGCTTCCCTACTTTCTTTATTCCCTATGAAGTCTGTTTGGGTGGTTAAAGAACATGCTGCCAAAATAGATTCACTTACGTATTACCTTTTGCTTTTTTTGTAAGCTAGTATAATGTCATGTTAGAAAGACATCTCCACAATGAGATGACATTGCAGTGGAGCTTAAGAAGCTTGAGAGATGTAACAGTAATACCAACAAGCCTCTGATCAACAACTTATTTATTTTATCTTTTTTTGTTATGACATCACCAGCTATTTTTATTTGTAGATACAAAAAAAAAGTACTTCTTCTTATACCAGCTCTGGTTTAGGAAAATATGTCCCATATGAGTCAGGGAACAAGCAGGGGCCTTCAAATGCATTCAAATCTAACCATTACAATTCAAATAGATTTTTTTATTTTTAATCTATTTTTTAGGCTTGTGACTCTATAGCATTATTGGATCTTCATGGCATGAAAAGAACAGGTGGCTCATTGGATCACTGGCTAATAAAATGGGCATTCATTAGTATATCTTTAGCATAAAGTGCTGTGTAATTACAATGACAGGCCTGCATTTCAGCTCCATTTGATTGTTGAGTGCTTTCAACAGGATATTGATTTGAACTTGATTATAAAGATCCAAGTATAAATGATTAAACAGGAGTCTTTAGCCAGAGATGGTCACTCTGGATTCAGACTTGGACTCAAGTTGCAAAGGCTTCTAACGTTGGACTTGAATTAGACTTGTGGGCAGGGAGTCAAGTTTCATTAACACACACACACATATATACATATATATATATATATATATATATATATATATATATATATATACAGTATATGTTATATTTTATGTAAACATGCGTGAAAACAAGCTGTTACAGACTGAGGTTCTGATAGGTTATATGCTGCTTCCACATATTTTTCGGTGAAAAAAATTAATTTGATATATTAGCTGTTGGCGAACTGTAGGCTGTTAATGGTTTATGACAATCTGTTCATCTCAGCTGTAGCTTCAAATAACGACCACACACAAAGCTCTCCACCTAAATGCTGAATTAAAAGGCTTTGGCTCATTTTGGAACAAAATAAATACTTAACTTGCCTCCAACGAATTAATCTGTTTGTTAAGCTCGCTGTGATGTTGCAAAGGCACTTTAAATTGATCAAAAATAAAAACACTTTATTTTCTGTTCATCATCATAAATTCAACATTCTCACTCATTTAAGGCGCTGCAACAATGAAGACATTTATTTTGTCTCTCAGACGGTTTTAAAATAGTCAATAAATGTTTAGACATGAAAAGTTAAATGTCAGCTTGTAAAATTAGCATAAGGATAGACAGTACAAAATCTGAGCTACTAAGCTATATTGCAGGGAAAGTAGATAGAAAAATGTTCACTATGGTCTTTATAAACTTGAGACCTGAGCTGAACTTGTCAACATCAATTCATATCTTGTACTGAACCCAAGTCACAATAAAAACCATAAACGTCGCTGACAAACCGTCCATTTCTGGGACGTTTTCACTAGCAAATTAATAAACATTCTGTTCCCACTTGTCTCCATCTGTTTACCAATCTCTGACAGCTAAGGAATTTGAGATAGAAAAAAAAATAAAACGGCATTTAAAGTTTAAAGCCAAGTAGTTTCCTTATTCCAATACAAACTCCACCATGCTGTTATCTGCAAACTGTTTGTTATCTAATCTTTTTTTCTTCTTCTAGAGTGATTTATGAATGAGCTTCTTGGGCAACAAAGACAGATTCAGCACTAAGTTTTTCCCACAATACTTTCATTGGCTTAAAGTCGTAACGTTAAGGCACTTAGCAGATTGCTTCATGAATTTGAACGCTATCCAGTGTGCATAGCTGCTCAATAAATATAAAAAAAACAAAATGAAAGGAGGCAGTGTGTGTGTCGGAGTGTAGGTGCGTGGGCGTACGCGTGTGTGTGTGTGTGTGTGTGCTATGGATAGCCAACTGAGCTGCTGATAGTGTAGCTTAAGTGCAGGGAAAGTCACATGTGATCCGCTATACTGCAAATCCTCAACAAAAAAAAAAAGAGGATAAAGAGGCTTTAAAATCACATTTACAGCACAGGGGCAGCATCCTGCTGATAAATACAGATCATGGTGTTTGACCCTGTCCATCAGCACACAGAAATGCTCATGGCTTCCTCACTATAGAGTCACAAAGCGCGCTCTCTCTCACGAACAGATACGGGGTTACACTTCAGTGACTCTAAATAATAGCACCAGTTTGTGGGACCTGAGGAGCGACCAGGACCAAGTCAACGGGGAGTCCAGGATTTTTCCACGCTTTTGCTCTCTCTTTTCACTTTTTTTCTCTTCTTATCTGCAAAAGTACACATATACTCCTAATTTCAGCACCGAAACATGAACGGGAGGTCTGGCAAAAATATGTTCCAAGTCACCAATCAATAGGCTTTATAATAACTAGCATTCCAAATGGCTTCCCTGTCTGAAATTCAACAACAACCCTTAAACATAAATGCTCAGAGACCTTCTGCTGGAGATTTTACAATATTACCTGAATCAAGTGCATAGAATTACAAAAGTCCAACAGAAGCAGCTGCGTGCACGGTTAGCTAAGTGGTGCACAGTTGTGAAGTGGAAGAATAATGATATGGAATTTTCTAAAATCTGAAAATTATAGCATGCATTTTTTTTCCCAACTCCCCATAAGTTTCTCTAGGATCAAAATGTTGCCACAATTAGAGCTGTAAGGATTTGTCTCTTAAACATTATACATTTAGAATCTGAAATTTCAAATTATATATAGTTAATTACATTGGATGGATTGTGTGTGAACAGCAATTATCCAGTACTGACATACATTTTCAAATGGATTCATAGGCAGACTTTTACTAGACCATTCTCATATGCTTTGACATTAACTATACCATTGTAGCTCTAGATATACAGCATGCCATTGTGATGTCTCTGCCTCTGTTTAGCTCCATTCATCCTCTAATGACCTCTGAGCAACTTCCCCACATCATGATGGAGCCAGTACCGTGTTACACACAGAGACGTGTCAATGGTGACACGCAGTGTTTGGTTTTCACTACACCAAGTGTTTTGCACCACCAATGAACCTCTGTTGCAAACAACTACAGGCGAATACACTTCATTGACTGTAATTAACAAATCCAGTTGTGGGACAAAAAAGCAACTTAGGTCCCACAAGTCAATATGGAACAATATGGAACTCCCAAATTATTTCTACTCTTTTCCTCCTTTGTTTTGGTCTTTTTTCTTTGAGTGTATTCTGCTACTCTTAACCTTGAAACATGAATGTCTGGTAGAAATGTGATAGAAGTCCCCCAACTCAATAGGATTCTTAACAGCCAGCATTTCACATGTCACATATGGAACTGACAACCTTAATTGTCAATACTCTGCACCATCTGCTAGACATTTTTCAGTGTTATTTGAATCACCTCAACAAGAATAAAAAAATCAAACAAAAGCAGCCATGTGGATCTAAAACGTCTCAGAGATGTACTGTCTGCTATAGGCCCCTTTCTGTCACAAGAAGCATTCTGCAAATAACGTAAACAAGTCACCAGTTTCCCTTTGCAATAAATACTAATGATGGCATACTCTTAGTGAATGGCTTTCATATAGTTACATTTGGGATTTAATGACATACATTTCTACAGAGAGATTTCTAAGTGTTTATGAAATATTAATTTTGTATTGCTGGAGAGAAACCACTCAAAGCTGCAATGAAGGTAATTAATTAGCATGATGGGGATTTATGGCGTTTCATCAACCTTGAAATGGCATATTTTAGAAAGATTTTATTTCTACCATTAGTTCTAATTAGCAGACTTGCTGCTATTCGACCAGTGGTTCTCAAACCTTTTACCAAAAGTACATCCTCTACAGAGGTGACTATTAAAGCTACTTAGGCGGTACACAGAGTACTCTAAATATACCCTCTGTGGTACTCTATAGGCGTGACACTAATGTGTTTCCCTATTGTTTGAGTTCATAAAATGTGAAGAAAAACAATGTTATTAGATTGTATTCCCAATAGTAGTTAGGTTGTCAGTTAGCAAACAAGTCCCACTAGTTTTCTGACTCAACTCTTATTTGTTTTTGGTATTATTTCAAGATACACACTTGTAACTTTAGAGGTAAACAAGTAGCTCTTTTTTTCTTAGCTTGCAGTTGTCTGCCTCAGGTTACTCTGTGAGTTTTCCTCTGTCCTTTTCCTTCGAGTAGATTCTATTGTGTTACAACTAATCATTTTTAGTCATTTTGGCTCACTGTATTTAAAAACTTCTTTTTTTATTTACTTTGTAAATGTATGTTAACAACATGAGATCATTCACTTGCTTAACATTTTATTTTTATCTTTTATCAATAAAAAATAGTGCTATTATTTCAGACATCCAACCGTCCATCATCTCTAGACTTTGGAGGGTTGACTAGGAACTTGTACCAATGTCCAGCAGCAGTCATTGGGATGCACCCTGGACAGGTTGCTGCTCAATCATAGGGCAATACAGAGACCCAAGGGATGCCCACACTCATACGTAAGGGCAATTTAAAAAGAACAACTGACATAATAGTCATGTTTTCAAAATGAGGAAAATGGACTACCTCAGACACTGTGCAGCCCTCTAGACATAACTAATGTAAAATTATGCATATGGTACATGTCTGTTATACTGTAATAACAATTATTTTTAAAAGTTAGCATCACAGCACCTTTTGTGAAGTTTAGAAGAAATATTTGAATTGGAGACTACCAATTCAAATATTAGTAGTCTCCATATTTGAGGGAGGTATTTGGAGAAAACATTCTGTATGGACTTTCCCATTTCTCTAGAGTAATTACACTGCTAATAATACAAAGATTTATATTTAAAGTGTTGCATTTTCAAAAACTTATGATGCCTTTTTTTAACAATGTTTCAGCAGGCAGATAGGATAAAAGCAGGCCCACGGCATTACAGTAACTCTACTGCATTTAAAAGTGAGCATGGACAGCTTTCTAGAGAATATTTGTAAAAAATTTGTTTATAGATTCACTTAAATTGACTTTAGATAACTGGTGTCAGAATACTAATAACTGTTTGAAAATAACTATTAATTTGATAATTTTCCCAAATTAATAAATATGCACAAGATATTTCAGTTATGGTAATGCAATAAAAGATTAAGTTACAGATTCTTTTCTTTTAAAGCTCATCTATCATGTAACCTCAAATATTTTATTGCTTTCACTGTCATAAGACAAAAAATACAAAGCCACTTTTGTGAGTGTAAGCTGATTTACTGACATCAAAGTTCAAATGCCAAGGATCAGTTATTGACTGAGATAATGAACAACCACTCAAAGATTTCAACTGTGTTTTCTCCCCTGAAACATTAGAGGCATATGAGAAAAAAAAAATCTCTATTTCCCCCGTGGCATTTTAGTGACATTTTGATGTGAAGCTTCTCTGATGAACTGGGCAGAAATCTACTACATATGTTCAAATAATAAAAAAATAAAAAAAATTGCCCTCTGCCTGATAAGCACCAATTGTATCATCTATGCCAGATAAACTGCTGAAGACAAAATCCAGATGCATGCTCTCAATCGATAAGAAAATGTAATGTGTGTTCTTTCACAAAGCTTCATTGGGTTTCTCTCATAATTAAAGTGTGTTTTTCCACTGCGATGGTGGCTAATGCTGCTCCTGAGCTTAATGAAGCAACGTCAGGGAATAAATGTTGCATTTTTATTTATTTATTTATTTCATTTACAGAGGTTTGGAGGAGGTTTATCATGATATTTCCCTCTCCAAAAGTGAACGAGAACAGACCTAGGTGACTCATTGGCACTACAGTAGTATGCTCTTGCTTTATTTATGAGGGCTGGTGGTTTTCTCCTGCATGTCTCCCAGGTCCAGTGATTCATGAATGGACTAGACGCCTGAGCATGCAATTGTGGTGGTGCACTGGGAGCAGTGGATATTGAGGATTAATTTCTTTCGTGTCAGACTGTTATTCCCAGCCACCATCAAATCCATCTCTCTTTTGCGCCCCATCTACACCCGCTTTCTCATTTCTTAGTTTAATAGTGTCAAGCACAATTATTTGTCAACTACCTGACAAATGGTCGAAATATTACAGCAGAATATGCCTCTGATATACTGTAGTCTCTATTATGTATTCAGTGTGAGAGATGATTTAGATGGCATTAATCAAAACCTAGATTGTCTTTAGGTGGATTAACCGTAGGGTTTCATTACATGCAGTGGGAACCAAGTTAGACATGAACAACTGACCCATTATCCCACAAGATGATGCAACCAGAGGATCAAAGCGTGAATGAATCCATGTATCTCAAAGTGCAAAATGCAACAATGCTCTTTTTGTCCTACCACAAGATCTGGACATTTTCTGGCTTGCAGACTAAACTGCGTTCTCAGGGTGATCAAATGGGGAATGCCTATTCAGTTAATGGACCTAAATGTTGAAAATCATGCAATATTCTGTCACAGCTGGAACTGTAACAGAGAGCATTTGAAATGTACCCCGTGAAGCCAGCTTCAGTCACACAATGTGTCCAGAAGCATCTTTGAAAGAGATGAATACGTCCTGGTTTCAACAGCGTGTGTCCCTAGATATTCAGTTTTTTGGCAGATTGTTAAGCATTCCTTTCAAAGTAATGTTTCTTCTGTATCGTGACCCACAAAAATCAAACGGCAGAACAAACAGCGATATCCACATATGGGGTTATTTCTACAGCTGGTGATGATTGCTCCGCTGCTGGCATGCCAGTCAATCACGACAGGAATAGTTTAAGCAGTCCTCTGGACTGCGCTTCAAAAGATATTGCAGATACTCTTCATTTCACCTCAACAAAAACACAAATATCTAAGAAAAACTACAATACCTTTTGACGTTTTGCTGATGTTTTAGCAAGCCTAATACCCTCACGCTACTGCGTACCTGCCTTGCATTTCAATGGCTTTGAGAAATACAATGCCTTAGGTAAAATATCCTCCAGCATCCCTTTCCTACAAAACCCTGCAACATACAGTGGTAGAAAAAAAAATATTTGGCCTCACCTATTTTTTATTTTATTTTATTTTCTTTTGTCACAAATGTTTCAGAACATTGAGTATATTTTATTATCAGCCTTTTACAACCCTATGGAGGACATTTTCCCCACTCTTTTCCAAATTATTTTATTTAGACACATTTCAGGAATGAACTGAATAGTTCAGGTTATGTTTCAGCATTTAAATTGAATTTAAGTCCAAACATAAACTAAGGCCTTCTACATGTAATTTCCTCTTTTTTTATTTCTTTAAAGGGTTATTTGCTTGGGCACTTTGGACATTTTCCATTGCATAATCTGAGTGCTTATGAACTTCAGGCCATTAACTAATGGTCAGATGTGCTTTGCATGTGAGCAGAATTCAAGGTTCCATCATTTACAGCACGTGCTCCAAGTTCAAAAGAAGAAAAAACATACCCAGACCAACTTGTTTTGGTTTGTTTTTTCTGAAGGGTTGTGTTGGATTTACATCGATTGACATACAACCCCAACCTTTAAATAATTTATCTTTTTAAAGTCCAAGGAGTATTTGGACTTTAAAAACTTTGGTACTTAGACTAATTAAAGTCTAAATACCAAACGATTGCCAAAAGACTGGGTAATCTTTAAGATTTTTATTTATTTATTTTTTGGTCAGTTGTAGCTTTTGCATTAGAGTTCTCCTGAATGCTAGTTTTGGGGCAGGACCAGGTTGCGTTGGACAGCTTTTTTTGCCCTTAATATATTACCTCATCATTTGAAAACTGATTTTCATACTTCAGTATCTCCATTGAACAATACAGCTTTTTTATAATCCTGAAGAGGTTTGACCAAAAAAAACCAAACATAACAGAAGAAGTCTGTAAAAGGGGTAAATACTTTTATGTGGGACTGTCAGAGGCCACAGATCTGTTTTTTTAAACATGTGATATCCATATCTCTACCTTACACTTACACTAACATTACTCAAACTTATGCAACAATATGGAATGTCCTTGTCTGCACTGAAAGAGATTCCTCAGGGTGCCAAATGCTTGAAACTGACAGCATGGCTTACTTTTAAAATAGTTCAGGTCATTACTATCTGACCACTTACTGACACACATAGAGCATTGATATTTCATACACAGACAAGGTGAGACATCACAACAAATGTAACACACACCATATTGACACAGCTTATTTCACACCCTTTGTCCCACTACACACTCACTCACTATTCAAACTTGGAGCACATTAAAAGCATTATACACACTTCAAAAGAAATCACAGAACTTAATGTGCTACAAAAATCTACTTAATTTCTCCACACTTAGACCTGTGCAACACAGATTTTTGAAAATGTCAACATTATTGGCAAGACAGGAAAAACTGTCTGAAAATAAAAAGTAAAGTAAAAGTGATTCAATACTTGTTCAAAGGCGCAGTAGATCTACATATTGTCAGCTCAATTAAATGTTCCTTTGTTGCATTGTGCGAAGCACCATAACATGGTAACAGTTATACTTGGAGATCCAATATCTGCAGTTAAACTGAGCTCAGCCAATAAGATTTACCCAAACAAAGCACTTCTGTTCGACCAAAAGTGCATTTGCATTAATTATAAAAGAAGCAAGCACAGCAGACTTCAAAAGACTGATGAGACTAATTCCTATTGGTCCACTTTGTGTTGTTATTAGATAGCTTCCTGGGTGATCAATGTGTTAATTTGATTTTTAAAGAACAAGATGTATTGAATTTAGCAATTACTAAGTGCTGTTCAAAATGACAGCGGTGGTGCTACACTTACACCCACAAAAAGCCATTTTGTGACTCACTTTAGCTTTGATCTATAAGAAAACATATGCAGATCTGCACATAACCCTCACATCCTAATCCTATTTTGTGGTAAAGCAGTTTTTGAATAATTGTTTCATTGCTGTCATTGTAAATCCAGAGCATAGGAATTTATGGCAAATCTGAGATATTCTTGTGTCCCTAAGTTCCCTTTAATAGTGATGCTCTTCTTATTTTTACTTTGTCCTCTGACATTTTCTGGAAAAAAAAAGGTATGCCTTAAAAAAATCCAGTTTTTGGACACACTACTCCAGCAGGGTAAATATCACAAGATAAGCTTTGGCTTGCAGTAAGGTGAAGCTAACAACCTTCCAAAACAATACATTAGGCCTATTTTCCTGAGTTATCAGGGTGAAAATGGAATTCAAAAAGCAAAAGTAGCACATGTGTTGCATCAGTATATTTTTCTGCCTCAATAGACATTTGAAGGGGAGATAACTCCATTATTACACAGTTAGATTTGACAAGACGGGTTTAATTTTCGCAGAAAACCTTAGGACACTGCATTGAATTGAGGCAATATATAATCAATTTTGGGCATGAACCAAAAGAACATAAGTGTTGGGAAGTTTATTGATATATTTAAGCTTCCATGACCACCTAACTACAATAAATCAAAGATAATATTTTAATCACAGTAAATCAAAATCGAAGTTTGATTTAGTGTAGTTAGGTGTACTGTACCCAAATTTCCGACCACATCACAGTTTTACAGGTTCACCGCAGGAACACACATACCTTGTTTACTGTGCATAATTCTCAACGACCACAGCTTAAAATTCAGGAAATCAAACAGTGTAATAACTAATAATCACAAATTTGTCTATAAAGGTCTTTAGCAAAGGTTTGTCTCTTGTTCTATCCAATGACTTTTCCCTTGTTTTATTTGAAAGTTTTATATCTGAGAGTTTGCTTAAAGTATTCGGAGTTTAACAAAAATTTTGTTTATTCTAAACTGTTCTAGCAATATAAATATGGCATCTGTTTATATATATATATATATATATATATATAATGTATATATATATATATATAATGTATATAATGTACCCAAACTTTAATAGACATGCCAGGTCTTTATGTATTAACATACTAAAGTCATTGTAATACAAAAAGAAAGGAGGAAGGCATGGAGCATGCGTTTGGAAACTTGCTGTTGTTACATCCAACAAGCTTGAGGATGAGGCTTGATCTAATGTGTGAAGGTCTGTTGTGTAACAACAGAATCAGTGTCTCTGTTCAGTGTGGAACTATCCAGTTGTAGTCTGACAAGTCTAAGTATTTCAGTTTTTAACAAGAGCTGATGAAATGTAGTCTAGAATCAATAAATCTTTAGTTTACTGCCGATAGGAAGTCAGGAAGTATATAGTAACTACACCATTGTTAGCAAATAACAATTTTATCCTTTAAGTGCTTACGAATCAGCCATTTATTTTTTCACCCAAATCCCAAACAATAAACAATTTAGGTGTGGTGGAGTCTTCCACAACATGCATGCATACGTGTTGTCAACAAGCCCAACAAGGAGTCTTTATTCAGCAACTCTGTCAACGCAACCAAGCAAATAAGAAAATACATTATCTTTTACTTCAAAATCCCCTTCAAACATATGTAGATGTAGTCACACCCTTAACATACCATCATGCTAAAAAGAAAGCATACTTCTAACTACTTCTACTGCCTTAATAACAAGGTTTTTGTTTTAAAATTATTTAAGTCTAACCTCAAACATGCTAAAACATATCATCCTTTGTTACAAAAAGAGAAATCAAATAAATTAATATTTTTAAATGAAATTATGAATACCCTAAAAATCTGGAAAAAAAAAAAAAAAATTCTGAAAAAAACCCCCAAACAAAACGTTGCATTTAATAGAACATAATAAATGTTAAGTCAGGAATATCATATTTTGTTGCGGATTAAAATGAACACATCACTCTAACTGGGTCACAGCTTTCAGCTATTTCCCCACCCCATTTCTGATGTACAGTTTTATAATTCCCAAAGTACCGACTTGCGGTTAGGGATTGGTAGTCCTCCACTATATTTCACTTTAAACAAATAAACTGCAGCTTGAAATGGCAATCTCTAAAAGGAAGTTATTGTTTCATATATTTAACTCTAAGTAAGTTCTCCTTGTGTGTGCTGTCAGACCTGACGAAATGCTCTGGAGGGTTGTGATGAAGCCAAAACCAACAGGATTCAGGGAGGCCTGAAGCCAACAGTAAGTATATATATCCTAAGATAAATATTAGAAGAACAGATAGAAGCTGAATGGCAGCAGAACAACATGACCCAGCTATTCTGTTTCATCACAGCATCTATTTTTTCAATGGTAAATTAAAAGGCAGAATTTCATTTCTTCTCTTTTTCATTTCTTTCTTTCCATCTTTCCACACTTCACTTTCAAAACCCCGATGCTCCGTCACTCACTGTCTGCAGTCTGCTGGGTGCAAGGGCATGTCTGACACATTTCCATTAGTGCGGAGACTATTCAATTACCATAGCTCAAGATATTTAAACCTTGCCAATTACTGAACATCTCCACTTTAAATTATGCATATGCAGAGCTGATAAGGCGGTGCACAGTGATTTCTGTTTTTGATATGTTGCAAAATGCCCCGAAGTGTCAGGCATGACTCTTCAGAGAGGAAGCTACCTATTTAGCTTGATTAAATCTACCATGTAAGCCTTAGTCATAGAGGGCGACATCAACATTGAGTGATCTACCATGTAGATAATATCCTGCTTAATAAAGTTGTTTTTCTAGTGTTCATTGTGAAAATTATACATTTTGCCCATGTTAAGAGAATATGAATGTTTTCAAGTTAGATGTTGCTGATTTTACAGTGATATGAGCCCTAAAAATTATACATGCATTTGTTAGTTTTCCTTTAAGTAAATAGTAAATTTGGGCTTTAATTTTTTTTAAAGATCACATCTAGCTGATAAATTGCAGGTACTCTGAGAACACCTTATCCTTTTTCATGTCTCCTAGCAACCTCCATTTCAACACAACTGTAACAATAATTTTTTAGACTCAATAGTATTGCTGTCTTTTCTACGTATTATAAACCAATTTAGTCTTGGTGTTTCCAGTTAACTGAAATACCAATACAGAGATATAAAACTCTTCACAAAACGGATTATATGTAATGTATTCAGTTGATCAATTGTTCATCAGTCACCTATTTGTGCAGCCATAAAAAATCCAAAAGTTCCATTATTGTGATCAGCTATTAAACATTTTTTAAAAATAAAATGTTCTTTTACATATTTTTTAAAACTGTTTCAATGTCCCGATAATATAAGAGACAGATAATCTGCAAAAAATACTGAGTTCCTCCATTTCCCCCTAGTGGTACTATTGCCTTCTGAAGAAATGCACCACTCCCGGTCAGAAACAACCAATCAGAGCCAGGAGGAAGGTCTTAGCAAGCTTGTGTGCATCCGGCTAAATGTGCTAGTGCCGTCATCGGTAGCAATGCTAGTTAGTCTGAGCAGTTGTGGCAGGCTCTGCTGATGGAGAGAAGCTGAAGCATAGCGGAGAGCAAGCAGGAGGATGTGAGTAGCGTGTACACCATGATGATTGACAGCTGATGATCCTCCTCCTGGGCTCTGATTGTTTCTGACTGAGCTGTGTATTTCTGTAGTTAGCACTGGGAGAAGGCAGAGGAACTAGATTTTTTTCACAGATTTTCTGTCTCATTCTTTACTGTTCTACTGACATACCAACAGCTTTAATAAATATATAACATATATTTTTATAAAAGCGAAATGCCCCATCTTCATTTCCTTGTAGCAGTACTATAACAGACATCTGTGGGTTACATAACTCTCTGGTTATAGAGGGTTTCATTTATATCTTCTTACAATGATTAAATAATTGCAGAATTGATATTTTAATTTGTCTTCCGCATCTTATATTTGTGATTAGCACAAGAAGCATGGCCAGTGTGGTTCACATTACTAACAGTCGTCTGGCGGAAAAGTGGGATTCCTGCAGAGTTAATTGACATTTACCTTAAATATGAGGTTTCTAAAAGACAACCAGCATTTTCTAATGCAGCGAGACTGATAAAAGGCAGAATGGTCCTCTCCGGGTAATAAAGCAGATTGCATAACAAAAAGGCTGCTCTGTTTTTTCAATTCAATTTTCAATTTTTTGGGGGGAAATGAAAATATTTTGTTGTTATTAATTGCTCTTATAGATAAATTGGAATTGCTAGAATCTGTATCCGTTTATGAAATAAAAATTATATCTATTCAATTATAAATAAATAAAATCATAGCCACTTTCCTTACCACACTGCAAAACAAGGGTTAATATCAATGCTTTAAGAGTTTTTTTTCTTCTTATCTTCTTTTCACAGTTTAAAGATTGTTGTGGTTTCCTGTGGTGAGTGTACCTATTTTACTGGAAAAAGCTCAAAAGTTTCAAATGTAAAATGTCTGAGTTCACCTAGTTTAAGTCTGCCTAAGCAGTTAGATTTTTTTCCCCTGAAACACACTTATGCCTGGAAGCACTCAAACTGATAAAATTACTAAAGTAAATCAACAATTTGTTGGTACCTGGAGAAAAGCTTAGTTGGATTACTGTATCCATTCTGCCCACCACCGCAGAGCAGTAAATTCAAATATATGGAATAGAAGCTTCCACCAGATTTTAAATGACATCTGAATGCACAGAGAGGTTATTATTCTATAAATTATACATAGAAGTTTCCAACATTTTGATATTCCACATACAAAAAGGCCATTTCAGTTTCCATTTGTCTAAATAATCAATATTTAGTCATTGGAAAATGAAACTTTTTATTTATTTCTGTAATTTGATAGTGTTTGTCCCTCAAACCACCCCTCCGGTTTAAATAAAAATCACGCACGGATGATCTGTAACTGGGTCATACACTTTCAAAAACAGTAAAAAAAAAAAATAAAAAACATGATGGTGCAGCCATACGCTGTCTGTTTCTGTGAGGCCTCCATGAAGCTCTTGTTGCATGTTTTATCCTAACTGGTGAAGACATTACAGAAAGCCTTGCATATCAGAGCGAAGAACAAGCCTCTGGAAGTGCTTATATCAGTGATGAACAGATGAGCCTTAGGCAGGCAAAACTTTCCTGGATTCTTTTAGCGAGGGAAGCACTTATGACCAACACCAGCGGGCATCACAGCAACATCATGTAACCTCTGATCTTATCCTACAGGAAATGACAAACGTTTGATAAGAGGGAAGGGGTGACTTGAGGGAAGGAAAAAGACTGAGCTGATGAAACGTTCGCATTACATCAAATATTGTCAGTGAGTGCCGAGTCCCATGAATTTCTTGGGCTCTGCAAGAATATTCCATCGGCTTGTGAGTTTTTACAAAACAGCAAATGTCATCAAGATCTAGATTAGAGGTGTCAAGCTATTATGGCTCTAACATATATATGTAAACACGCACAGGCACACACACGCATCAGATTGAGAGTGAATGTCTGAGTCTTGATCTCATTCCAGACCTGTTCAATTACCGCTATGGTGACTGGTCACCTAAAAGAGAACGAAACCAATGCCTTATAATTACATAATACTGCAAGTCTAATATGCAGGAATAAAAAAAAATAACAGGTTGATTAGGTGGATTAGATTATTTTTTCTTGTTTTAGGTCAGTTAGGATCTGCTAAATTCCCTGACAATGAAAGATTGATTTTGATGTTTTACTTTATTTAATTTCAGAAGGTCCCATAAGTCCCAATTAGTATCCTTAAAAAATTTCTGAAAGTCTTCACGATTATGTCATATGCATTTGATAAATATGAAGATGTAAGGAAGAGAATTGTAAGACTTGGGTACAAATTCCAGGTGCCTCCAACATGCCACGTTTGACTGCTCAAATATTTTAAAGAAGCATAATCATGAAGGGAATGTTCTGCCATCATATCGTTAAGGAAGATGAGCAGTTCTTTGTATCAGATATGAAGGAGTTTTGGTGCGAAATATGTGTATCATGCCGAGAATGAAAGCAAAAAACCTTGTAAAGAAGCTGAATGAAACCAATAAGAGACCATCATATTAAATGCAGTGAAAAGAGTCTTTTACCAACATGAGCTGAAAGGTCACTGAATGAGGAAAGAGCCATTACTCTACAAGCAATTGAAAAATTGTGTGTAGTCAGAGACAAATGACTTAATTTTTGGAGACGTGTCTTGGGGGATGCTAAGACCAAAATTAAACGTAACGGTAAAGGTAATTTTATTTATATAGCACATTTTCAGCAACAAGGCAATACAAAGTGCTTTACAGGATTTTAAAGGAAATACAAACAAAATAACAAACCAAAGGAAAGAGCAAAAGAAGAAAAATAATATAATGTTGATAAAGTATGTAAGCTAGGTGCTCCTGTTCAGGGTTACTAAGTATCCTCTGGTCTAATTCCAATTAGAGTATTTGGGCATGGCAACCTATGTTAAAATTGTTAAAAAAAAAGGCAGAAGTTTACAAGCTTGAAAATGCCTTCCTAATTACAATGTATGGTGGTGGTAGCATTATGAGTAAAGACCATTAAGACCATATAAGGACAGCAGAACTGACAACAGTGTCATTTTATAGCACAATAAAGTAACCATGTTACCTTCAGTTGTTATAAAAATGTTGTAAATATCAAACATGATTTAAATGAATTTAATACCTTGAAATTGGGCCTCTGTCTCTTTAAGAAGCTCCTACTCTTTTTGACACTTCATGATCCTCCTCTACTGAGCCTTTAACATCATTTTGCACTGAAAAGTAGTTTGTTTGATACATTCAGCAGACATGCAGTTCTACCTGGCATTTGCTAATTGGCAAATTTAAAAAATGAAAATAAAAATAAATCCTTTTGCAACCCCGAATGGCTGCAACAAGACATTCAAGGATTTCCCAATCATGCATTAAAGAATCAAAGCAACATTCCAGGTACGTTTTGGATGAGGGAATAACATAACATGATGTAAAGCTCAAACAAGTTGATTTTACATAATAATGCCCCTTTAAGAAAGTTTACAATTATCTGACTTAAGTCAGACAGAAAAAGAAAAAAAAAAACAGTTGTATGCAAATATCTATTTTCAACTGTACATGCATACTCGAAGTAAACTTATTTTGTTGTTTTACGCCCGACTGGACATTTCAATAAACAAAGTGAGATCTCCCAGCAGACTCATAAATCCTTTCAAATGAATGGAGAAGATTAAGGAAGTCTGTCTCCAGCAAAGCAGAAAAAAACTGAAGCCGAAGGCATTCGTGCTCTCTCATGAAAATCTTATGTATATTATAAGAGAGAGCCAAATGAACTCTGTTATGCATTATTACTTAGGAAATGAAGGAAATTAATTGAATTATTTTCAAGTCGTAAGGGTAATTGTTTCTGAGTCAATGACTGTTTCCGACGGGGAGGCAGACAAGCCGAAAGACACAAACAAGCTCCCAGCTGGAGGGATACAGCCACAAAATCACAGAATCAAGCTAATTGCAAATAGTTTGAAACAAATCTGTACCTTGGCTGTATTAAAAAAAACAAAAAACAAAACACAGAGCTGAAGATATTCCTGTGCTTTTGACAAACGTGTTTTGATGAAAACCATTACTTATTATCACAGTCTCATATTGCTCACAGTGGAGCAGCAAGCCTAAGCCAAATATGAATACAAAAGAGTAGAAAAAAAAGGAGTTATTACAACACCACTACTCATCGCCGAGGTGCAACATTGTGAGCATGTTTGTTCAGAACTGATTCGAGTCTCTTCTCAGAGCAAGCCACGGTCAGCTCTCAAAACACAAATATTAATCCATCCGCTTAAGGAAATTCGAACAGAGTTGGGGTCGAAATCGTGGCATTACATGCACTGCGAACATAAGATGATCGCCGTGTGCTTTTACAAAGGGCTCCAGTCAAATGTGGGGCTTATCACTCACTTGCAGCACATTGATTTAAGACAGCTGCTTATCCAGCTCATACAGAATCGCTATTAAAGCTAGACTAGACTATTTTTAACATACTGTTAGGGGCCTTTCACAGCTAGACCCTGAAATATTTGGGATTCTGTTATGTTGTATTTGAGCTTATCCATCTCTGCAGACTGTGTGCTACCCGCTTAACAAGGTGGAAATACTCAAAGGGAATGCACGACTGAGTGAGGACGTATGCAGCGCCTGTCAGATAACAAATATACCACAGCGATTGTGTATCATCTGTGTAAATCCAGAAACAGGAGACCTTTTTTTTTCTTCTTACCTTCAGCTCAAAAAGCAAAATATGCCTTTTGTAGATTAGCATTTCTTGCTGAGAATCTTGCAGTACCTTTTTTTTTTTTAAAGCTAGGGGAATCTTTCAGTGATCAAATGGTTGGGGAGGCAGTGAGGGGTTTTGATGTAACTTTTAACGTGTGACGTTTTGTGGTGAAATGTGGACCAACTTTGTTGTCTTCTATCTGCTCTGGTCCCTCAATTTTGTATCTCCCTGCAACTGAAAGAGATTCAGAAGTATGGCTCGACTGGACTTTTTCGTAAAGTTTCTACCCTCTCCAGTTAGGAAGTGAACTTGATGAGAAATAAACTGTGCTTTTACAAAACAAAGAACTCATCTTTGTTCAGGATGTCTGTTAAGTTTTCATAAATTATAATGTTTTTGTTATTTATTGTTGTCAACCTGCATTGTGCTATGTAATACTTGGCAATGTTTGGTTCTCTTTGTACTCAGTAACATATTTCCAGTGACCAGTTGGAAAGTCAAGAGCAAGTTGAAATTACAACTTGGAAAGTTGGAACTCCCCGAACAGCCCTGATTTTTATTTATTTTTTCTCAAATATGATTGCTATACTCAAGAACATAATATTTCCAGCTATTTATTGGCCCATTTGATGGTTTGTATTTCCGATAAACATTGTGCTGTAAAACACTAATTATATTTTTAAGTGACCAATCTGCAACTATAATATTTTACCTTCTGACATTGACTAGAGAATATATTAGCTGACTCAACAACTGGGTAGGAGAGTATGGATTTTAACTGCAAGCTTTAGCTAAAATATTACGTTTTTAGAAAACACACAATCCAACTCCAATGATTTAGCTTTGTGTGGGCTCTGATCAAGATGTCCAGCAAAGCTCCAATAAACAACTCCAGACAACAACGATCTACAGAGAATGTCGATTGGGAATGGTGATAAGCACCTGGTTTAAATATGACTATCATGTTTGAATAAACACAAAGGTTGACAAATAACATTTTGAATCTGTTTAAATCTGGTAACTTATTAAAATTTTCCACTTAACGGATTTTTTTTGTTGTTTTCAATGGTTGTTGGCCTTTATGAAGTACCTTATTTTGATTCTATTGCCTGAATTACCTGTGGTCAACATAATTGCAATCCATTCAGTGTTGAAAGGCATGCTAAATGGCATACTGAACAAAATAAAATCACAAACATTCATAAACGCTTCACTGACGCGGTAGGACTAGAGTAATTGAAAGTCAACACAGAGACTGGAAAACTACATAGGTTCCGGAAAGAAATGCAGATAATCATCTAAAATATCTAATCATTTCAGCATCTATTTTTCTTTAATAAAAAATGTTTAATAACTCATTTCATACTATCATCTTTTAAGTCTATTTTCATTTCAGAAATTAAGTGGAATATTATGTCTATCATACAGGAAAAGACCAACGAAGGTTGAATAATAAATCATAAAATACTGAGAAAAATACAAATGGTTGATCTATTTGTTATGAGATATCAAGAAATACATGTTTTCTGAAGGTCAGATGTTGTAATAATAAGATCATTTACAACCAAGCATTTAAAAATATATATTGACAGTCCATTGCATTTTTTAACAATGAAAAAAGAAAGAAAAAAAATCAATTTGTTATCCTCGCAGACAGAAAACATGCCTTATAACTTATGGTGGCAAAGATTAGCTAAGTGTATCACCATGACAGACTTGGACAACATTGCATTCAAGAACCTTATCCATTTTAGATGCGGTAAGCAGAGCAACAGAGCTGTTATTATATTCCATCTTTAGGTAGAGTTCCCATTTGGCAACATGAGATGCATATTTTCAAAAACTATATATAGTTTAGTATGCAGCAGTGAATGCAGCTGCATTGGATGTAAACTGCCCGAGCTGATGCTGGACAGTTGTCTTACTGTAGGGTGCCCTGAAGCTCAAACAGTGCAGTCATGGAAATATCAATGTGCTACAGTAAGTAAAAGAAGCTATAAATGCAACCCCCCCTCAGTCCAGCTGTGCTACCAAACTTCCCAGCAGCTGGAGCACAATATACAAAACATGACATCTCTGTTTCTTTGTCTCTTCTTTCTAAGTTACATTCAGTGATTTTGTTTTTTGTTTTTCGGGCAGTGGGTTTTTTTAGAGATACACTATGTTTTACTAGTCTGAAACTGAGACATTGACGTCCACTATTACTACGATTTATCTACGAAGAAAAGGCTACAAATAAATTATCAAAGAAAAAAGATGTAATACTCTCATTTGATCAGGCCACTATGATCACAGCAGTTTTTTCTTCTTTTTTTTCTCAATGTACTTGAACAGTGCAACCTTGTGCAAGACTTCAAAGGGGGAATACAATAACATCTCACCATTTTGGATGCCAGTAAACCCTAATTGCACAGAAACGTTATAGTTGGTATAGTAGTAGCAACAAAGTCAGAAATAAAAAATGGACAGGCGCCTTAGGGAGCGCTCCAGAAAGGCCTGCATCCAAAAATGAGCCAGATGTCTGCAAAACCCATGATAGCTGCAAATAAATAAATGAACAGATGTGTTACCAAAAGCGTCTCCCAGCGATAAGTGAAGAAACGTTTCATGCAGATATTTTCATGGCTTTAAAATGACAGCTTAAAATTAAAATGTAAGCATCTGTTTTTGCAAATATCGTCTTCTAATCTTTTTTCTTCGGTGGATTGCATTTATTAGCACGGCAGAGAATTACACAAATACACATTAAAAGGGAGGGTTTTTGAATATCTTAAAAAGGATAATGAAGAACTAATAGAAAACAGGAGGAGAAGCTGGCTTTGTGATATTAACAGCATTCCTGGCCAGTGACAACAAAAAAAGAATAAAATAATCAACTTGATAGTATTAGAAGGCTGCCAGTTATTCTGACCTCGAGACAGCACGGCTCACAATAATTCTTGTGGCAAATAATTAGTTTTATCACACAATGACATGGGTCACCCGTAAGGGCTTGATTAGAACAAGAGAACAATATAAGAAAATGTGCGGTTCAGTGAAGCTCTCAGTGGGGATTGCTTCTTCATATCTTGTCAAATTCCAGATGACATTTCATATGACTGCAAACCAGAAACAATCCTTTTCCAGTGCAAGCTGCCGCCGCTGACGCCTCAGAGAGTCATTATGTTGAGAGCTGAAATTCCACACTGCAGTGCTTTAGTCTTGACTCTAAGTGCTCTGTTTGTTCTGACACTTAGCAGAAAGCAGGAAGAGACAGAAATCTGAATTTTATAAATCAATGCTGTTTTGTGGGATTCGCTTGAGCGATGCACGCAAAAATAAAATACAGACGGGAAGACGAAATATGGAAATCCTATGAACACATTATGACTTGCCTCGTTTTCAATTAATCTTTGTCTCTAATTGATTGACAGGACTTATTTGAGGTTCTAATATTTCCCGCTCCCCCAATGAGTCGTTTCCTTAATAGCTCGACAGACTGTGACTGCCAAAGAGAAAATGGTGTAGCAGACATGCACATTTTGCTGTTTTATTTACTCTGACTCCAACTGCACCATATTGACCGTATGTTGAATACTATACTCTACTATTTGTTATTCCAATTACATTCAGAGCACTGTATTTTTTAGCTCTGCCTGATGGATTTGCACTCATCTAATGTTTGCAGTGCACTGCTGCTTAAAGGACTAAGAATTTGCATTATAATGATTTAGAACACCAATGCATTTTTAATGTTCATAAACAGTGTGAGCTGTGTTCTTTTTTATTTCCTGTAGAATATGTTATTCACCATTTAACCACAGCATTTGGAGCCACTGCTTAATATAATGTTGTTCTTATTTATATGAGGCCTATACAGATTTTTGTACCCCTCTTCTTAAAAAAAAAAAAAAAATGCTGGAAATACAAAGACAGATATTTATCTAGAATTCGAGGCATCTTGGAGGTGAGGTGCTGCTGTAAATTACATTGATTTTGGTCAGAGGAGTGCAGAAAATATGTGTAAGCGTGCCTTTAAGAGAAACTTGTAGCTGTGTGTCAATTATCATGGCAAAGAAGGAGACTTGGTGTTCTTGTGGTGCTTAATTTTTCTTTGTAGGATTGTGAATTAAAAGTAAAATGCCATGATGCCTTAAAGGCTACCACCAAACTGTATCCCTGAGGTGTTTTTCCATTGAATGCAATACACTTGACCACTTTTATCTTAATGTACTTTTGGATCGTTTCTGCATTCAGTAGTTTTTGATCAGGAGAGCGTAACCTTCCGCCAACCTTTTGTTCTTTCTTATTTTTCTGAGCTCAGGGTATATTAACACTTGTCCCCAATTTTCTGCAGATTGCACACGATAGATTGGAACTCGTGTGGTGCGTTTATTTTGCAATTGTTTTGTATGCTTGCTCCATAAATAAATGTTTAGAATAGAATTTATGTCTGGTGCAGAGCGGGAAAACCAGCAGTGACAGAAACAATCAAACTATAATGGTATTGCTCCGGGATCGCAGCTGTAATATCCTGATTTATACATACAGTATTAGTATTTTTGTCAGTCTGCCAACTGAACAGACAACAACTGCTACAAAAACAAACCAAAGGGAAAATAAATCTATTATCTTTAAATATTAATTTATAAACTGGTCCATTGCCTGTTCTTTCATTACCCTGCAAAATCACATAACGTTTCGCATTTTCAAAGCTTGTGTTACAACCACAAGCTTTGATGAAATATATTCAGATTTTATCTGATACAGCAACACCAAAGTGGCAGTTCATGCATGCGTAGTACCCTGAGCAAACTCCTCTTGCTGCATCGACCACCCAACCAATGAAAATCCAGGAAATCGTCTGAAGATGTGAGAAGGATGAAATGCTGTGCAGTTCTTCACAAATCACCAACTCTAGTCTGTCTTTTCTCAGCAGCAAGCAGAGATTACTCTCTCTGAAAGAAAGATGCAACTGAATTATAATATGCATAATTTTATCAGTTATTGTGATGCCCCCACTCTACTGCTGCTCTGGGCAACTGCCCATGCGGACTTATCACAAACTCTCTTTACCAGAAACAGCAATAAGTCCTTGTATGATGATAAGAATATATCTAATCAAAATTTCTTGTCTACATATAAAATGCTGCATATGACTGAAAAGTAACACTCTACACACCATTAGTAAATTGTGAGGTTGGTGGCATCACAGTGTTGGGATATCAAAATAAAGGGGGCTGAATCTAAATTTATACCACAACTATTGGAATTTTTTCCATCAACTCTGATGATTGTGTATTCTTTTCCTTCGTCTTCACAATTATGTCTACTTGGCGCTAATCTGTCACAAAAAAATGTAGCAATAAAAAACATTTCAAAGGGCCTGAATAGTCTTGCAACTCAACAAATGCCTACATAAACAAATGCTTCAGATTTTTTAAAGTTTTCTATCTTAAGTAAAAGCCCACAAAGCAGTCAAATATCTGTAGTTACTTCCTGTTTACCTGAGCCGGACAGCTGAAGTCACACAATGGAGCCACAATGAAGCCAACGTAGTCAGACGAGTGTGTTCATGTATTAGGGTGGCCCTACGCCTGTATCTTATCAGGTTTCGGCCCAATGCACAGGGGATGAAGGCGGGTACAAAAGGAAGTCATGCAATTAATTGTCTTCTCTGCTTGGCATCTCATTTCAGCACTGCAGAAGGTCTATTACAGGAGCAAGTCAATGATTAAACCTTAACAATAATCACTGATGAGCTTATGCCTTCATCCTCTATGCTACCTCAGGGTCTCCTGGTTAATGGTGCCCAGCTACAACAATTCTACTCAAACGAAATAAAAAAAATGCGAGTACAACAAAAAGCAATTTATGATATTTAAACACCAGGTTTGTCCCCAATGGAGAAATAAAGCAAACAATTGAAGTAATTATAATGTTTCAGGATGAATCTATCAATAAAAATGGACTACATAATCCCCTAACCAGACAGAATTATCTTTACCAAAAAAGAAAAAGGAAAAACAAAAAAGAACTGAGATACTTCTGAAGCTGCAGAGAGAAAAAAAAATAGGGAAAGTAAAAGTCAAAGGCAAAGCAGTGGGCGTGCGCGTGTGTGTGTGCAATACAGGGAGAACAAAACAAAAAGTAAAAAATATGAAAGAGAAAACTCACTGAAAAAAAATGTGAGAGAGGTTGAGGGTGCTTGAGAAGAAAATGGCTAGGGAAGCACAGAGGAGACAAAGGGTGAAAAAGAAGTCTTAGAGGCACAAAAGTGGCAGTTGGAGAAGAGGAGATGGTTCATTTGTCACTGTCAGATCAGTTTGTTTCTCCTTCATAACTGCAAGGACGCGAACTGGCCCACAACCCAGCCCCAGATTTCTCTCCTTCCTGAGCCAACCGCCCATCGCAATGTAGGCTCCAACCTCTGCCAGCACCTGGCCTCGCTGGAGAGGAGGATGCACCCATGCAACAGTGCACATAATATTATCTGCCTGTGTGGCCATGCTCACTGAGCTTAATCAAATGTATGTCCCACTAACAGTTGCAACCTATAGCCTCGAGTCAAAGACTTTGTCTACGGGCATGTCTAAATAATTCTTCTTTTTTTTTTGTACCAAAATTTACAAGTCATGAACCTATTACATTGTCATTATTTCCAAAACTTACATTATGTATTCATTACATTAAAGAATGAATGAATTAGAGTGGGCATAATGCAAAAACTGAACAGCTGCTTACAGCTCAGCTTGACCGTGGGCCCTCTTCCATCTCTATATGGACCTCCTGCAATGAAACTGGAGGCAGCGTGCTGATATAGCACTCCTGGATGCATCACAGGCAGAATGCAACAAACTTTTATTGGCTGAGTGTCTACCCCAACCTGGGTCCTGTAATGAGTACCGTGGTGGTGCTTCCTCAGTAAAAAATCTCTCAGTTGGAGGTTAGAAAATACTTTCTTTGGCTCAGAAAAAGGCAGTGTGGTTGGCAGTCATATTGCATGTTTGGTCCCTTGTGGGTAATGTGCCTAAGCATCCTTCACCAAGTGTAATTAACCCAAACTGTTTGGGGTGTGTGTAGGTAAGGTAAGGCAATTACTGCACCTAACCGTGAGGTGTTTCTGCTGCTCCTGCAGTTATCTGAATTGTTTATACGAATGATAATCCCCATCATTGTGTTTGCTTCCATAAGGATTCCATTATTTCCTTTGGAATCTTTTTTTTTCTTTCTTTTTTTTTTTTACTTTCTGCTTTGTTTGAAGGATTTTCCTTCCAGCTGTCTTCCTAAGAAAAACAGCCTCTATTGTTTTTGTGCTGTTCAATATTCTTTATAATATACCATCCCTCAATGGTATATAAATGGTATACAAATAAATATGTTTTTCTGAAACAGTAAAAGCTACGGGGGAAAAAATACTTTAATTATATCAAATGCATAATTTAATTGCTTAAATTGTTAGAGGAGAAGAAAATCAACTTACACAACAGAAATGAATCTTGGAGGGTTTCAAATATTACCTGTTAGAATTACTAAGTTTTCATGCACACTTGTTTGCAAATTTGGAGTTTTGTAAAAGTTAGTCATAATACATTTTTTTATAAAAAGAAATCATGCCATTTTCATTTACTCTGTATGGTAAAACAACAGAGTATAGAAAATGCTACACTGCATTTATATTGTGGGAGTCTCAAAGACTGACACTCTGTTCACAGCAGCTGTTCTGTTATTCCATAAAAGTTTTAAACTCGGCATACTTAAGAACATAAGTACAACCAGTTAATGAATGTAAACTGAACTGAGCATAATTGCTTCATATCTTTTAAGTGATGTTAGACATGTCAAAATGTCCTCCAGAGACACAAACATTGAACTTGACCAAACTGTCATCCTGTGTTACAATTGTTGAGAGAAAGTTTCGGTGTTCCTCTAATTAGATGAAACTTTGTGAGAAATTCCAATATTAGCTTCTGCTTCACATGCAAAGTATTGAGTGTGTAGGAATTAATGAGATTATTTCCTTTTGACAATTTTTTTCTTTCTTTCATAAAAAAAACAACAGGGATAACAGCCCTGAAGTCATCGACATTTAAAATTCTCAATGATAACAGTAAGTTATTCATTCCCATAGTTGAAATGATGGGGTAAAATCAGGTCATTTTTACAAAACGATTACTTATTATAAATTCAGAAGCCACCAGAGGGACAATAATCAGGATTTCCATTTTGCAGATTCTTTCAAAAACCTCTTGAGTGGTGGCTCACAAGATGAGAAGAGGGTGCTAAAAAATAAGTCATGCAGATACATTTTTAAAAAGATTATTTTTGTGCTATTTTAAGTAATGTGATATGGCTCTGTTTACTCTCTCTGCCAGAATTACTATGATTCTATGTCTGTTTTAAAATTATGTTTTGCATATCTCTTTTTGGAATACTGACAATTACTCTAAGCATTGAACTCAAATAATAGGTGGCAGGTGTAATAAAGCTAAATTTGCTCCTGGAGCTGGTGTATATGAATATTTTTAGGGGAGTTTATCTTTCAGAGTTCAAAATTTGGAAGAACACAGGTGTTGCTAACAGAAGAGTCCAACAATATTTTTGTCAAAACACATTTCTGACATGTAACGCATATCAAAACATTTATTAATTTCAGTTATCACAACCCGCAACTACCAGCACCCTTCCAGACTCCACTAGGGACAAAGGTGTTAGAAAATGGATGGATAACCCGCAACTTATAGAACAGCACCACAAAAAGCAGCACTAAATTTATCAATAAAAGAATCAGATTGTGAAACATTGGTATTGGAAGCAAATTAAATTACGGTATCTGGATCAAATTTAAGACTAATACACAGTTGAAGAAAATAATTCTTGACAGATGGGTTTTGTGATTTTATACACTAACAACTTTGGTGAATTTGAATTGCCCTGTTGCTTATTTTGATCAATTGCTTGTATTCTAGAGATGTGACATTGACTTTGGGGAAAGAGGTACAAACAGTTGTATTATTTACAATTGCTTTAGAGAATGTTTCTATTAAATCTTCATCTTTTGGTGTTTATCATTTTGTCCCTATGGCATTTGTTTCTTTGCAGTTTAGTCAGTTTATATCCAACTCTTTTTGGGTACAACAGGAATAATTCTTATGTACTTAGATAATTGAAAATAATTTTCTATGATCTACTGAGTCTACAATAACAAAATGTGGTTATTTGGTAAATAGTATTTGCCAGAAGGATGTGGCTCAGAGTTCCTTCTGTTCTAATATGTCATATTTCATTAGAGTCAACTTTTTTTTAAAACATGAATCAGAACGAATGTGAAATGGAAATATGGTGTAATACAAAACTACAAAAGAATAAAAAATGCATGATATTTGAATTTTTATGTGTCTACTTCACGAATAATAATGCTTAACTCCAGAGGCTATTGAACGAGCGTCTAATGGCTTAAGAATATGGGTATGCCCTGGAAGGAGGAAGGAATGAACTAGTAATGCATTTTTGACCCAAAATCTTTTGTGGGCTTTATATCAGGTTTGTTTGGTTCCATAAAAAACAGCATTGACTGGTGTTGGAATGACATTTTGATCATTTTTCACTGAATCTGTCTCAAGATGCAGAAATATACATAAAAGTTACTGAACATCAACAATAAAGGTTTATCTCTCAGATGCCTCCTGTAATGAAAAACTGTTTGCAAGTGGCCCAGAGGTGAGCTCTGGACTCCAGAAATATATCATGCTTAGGTAACCCTTTAGTTTAGTTCTTTTTCTTTTTTTTTTTAATTCTCAATGCTAAATGTAGCCAGATGGGTGACTAAAGTATGAAGATTTTAATTTAAATGTGTACTTTTCTTTTTATAAATAAATGTGGATTTTCCTAAATATTCAAACAGGTAACCTGGTTATTGTTTATAACGTGTTCAGAGGCAAAACAAACAAAATGTGTGTCATTGGTCAGTTAACATTGCATACACAAACTTCAATGTATTTAATGGGGATTTTATATGACAGGCAGACAAGCAGTAGTGCACAACAGTTGAAGGAAGGAAAAGGTTTAATTGTTTCATCCTAAAAAATGTAAAAAGAAAAAGAAAAATCACGGTTGACATAGCAATATCCATCTGTGTGACAAATGACTGTTTAGATGAAAGCGCAATTTTAAATGTCACTCATTATCACTGTGCATAAAAATATGCACAGTGATCATGTGAGCATATTCTTCCTATTATAAGTATACTGCTAATAGGAATAGAAGTATACTGTGGTTTAGGCTAAAACAGGTTATGGATTTTATTGACTGAGATAATAAAGTTTACAGTTGGGGGGGGGGGGGGGGGGGGAGATGTCAAGATGACAGAGAAAACAGAGATGAATGAGAGGAAAACTGTGCCAAATGCAGCAGATTTTTTTCAGTTAATCATTCTTCAATGACATTTCAACCTTATGTTTGGTATTTGCTATAAAATAACACAGCCCTGCTGCAAATCCGCCAAGAGAAACTGAAAACTGAAAGTCTGGGCAAGACATTAATTGTACATGCAGCCAAGAGCGCAACTGTGACACAGGAAGAGCTGCAGGGATCCACATCTCAGGTGGAGTCAGAATCCTTTCTCTTCTGCAGTGTTCAACAATTATTGACTGAATCAAAAATTCAAAGTCAATCGCTACACTTACAAATGCTGCCATTGGAGGCACTCTCCAAGGGTTTTGTACGGATTTGTGAAATATGAAATGTCCTGGCATGAAATAACTTTGTTCTGGTTCTTCGCACCTCGAGTGAGTGTTGTGGAGCATGTGCAGGCCTTAACATATGGCATAAGCTTGAACATGCCTTTTTCATGGTGAAAAATGGTAGTAGCAGCATTATGCTATGGGTATGGTGTTGTTTTACAGGAACAGGAAAGCTGATAAGAGGCAAACTTAGATGGAGCTAAATACAAGATTTAGATTGCAAAAATTCTGTGACCTGGTTCGAGATACCTTACAGCAAGTCTGCAACTCTATATATACAGAAATAGCTACAGTGGGATGGTCTAGATCAAAGTATAATCATACTTTAAAACAGAAAATTGAGGGAGTGCTACAGCGGCAGAGGGGTAAAGCATAACCCATGTATGGAGGCCTTATGACCCTGGCCACATCTCATTACCCACTTCCGGTCTGACCATTCTCAAACAAAGTCCACTAGGGCCAATAAAGCCTTTTAAAAGCAGATCAGTCATAGTCCAGACCTATATCCAATTAAGAATCTGAGAGAGGAGGACACTGGTGTTTACAGATAATATCCATCTGACCTGCCATATCCATAAGCTATTTTGATTGTGCAAATATTTCAGCACCCACACATGCAACCCTGGTAGAGACACACCCAAAATGACTTGCAGCTGCAATCGCAATTCCTAGTAGTTTAACATTTTTGAAAACCATCTATTATTTTAGTTCAACTTTACAATGTTTGGCGCTGGTCTATCGCATAGAATAGAATGCTTAAGGGGTATAAATACTCTAGCACGGCACTGTATGTAGTAAAACTGGGCTCTTTGAAGGGGAGAGGAGGGCACGGTTGGCAGCTTTACCCAGCTGTTAATCCAAACATGCCCCCAGCATACTTCACAGAGGGCTGCAGTCAGAGAGTAGAAAAACTACAGCAGGATGACAGCAACAACTTGCTCCTTTTACTTAATATTTCAAACTATTCTTTGGTCCAATTAAATAGCAGATGTACAAGTCATTAAAAGGTGCTTGTGAGAATTAATTTGCCGATAATGAGAATAAGTTAGCTGTTACAAAAGGCAAAAAAACCCCCACCAAAAACCCACATCAAATTAATTTTAGTTAAGAAATTAATTGTAGCTCCACAAAAAGTTTGTTACAATGAGAAACGCTGAAACAATGCTAATTAAAATCTTTTCATTAGGCAGTGCCTAATGTAAAAAAAAAAAAATAAATAAATAAATAATTGGTTTACAGATACATAGCACCATGCCATCAAACGCACACGTCCACAACAGCTGAACAAATATTAAAATCTTCAAAGAAAACAGTCTGCTTGAAAGTATGTCAAAGTATCCCCATTTTCACCAAGCGCCCCAGAAATAGCAGCCAAGTCGGTGATTCACCTTTGACATGATTTGGGATTTAAACGGAAAAAAAAAAAAGTCTCCATGAAAAAAAAAAAATGTCTGCCTTTAGAAGATTTGGGTCAGGCTCATCAAACATAATAAGCGGCACACTAATCACATGAGAGGCAGTGTGCGGAAGCCTCACAGCTGTATGCAATTGTTCCAATCGAAGGAGGGTGAACGAGCTCCCATTAGCTGGAGAACATGTTCAAGCAGTTACAAAAGCCCCGGAGAAACCTCAGCTGCGATCTGTTTATGCTCAATAATGCTTATGCTAATTTATATTTGTTGCCGTACTGCACGTTGTGGAATGGTTTTCTAACCAGAAAGTGCAACCATATAGCTGTACAGAACAGCTGTCAAAGTAAAAGTGTAGATTGATTTGAGGATCGGCAAACAAAAAAAGAAAAACGAGCATGCAGCATTGTGATGGGAAACGTTGCTTTTCGGATGACCGTGTTTGACGATGGTCATGTTTTGGAAGAAGCGCATGGCTTTTTAATGACAAATCAAATGAGTTTCACATCATATGTAACTGTGCACCTTTGTGGCTGAGTCGTCTTAAAGGTGTCTGTGGGCGAGAGCGCTACCCTAATGGATCTTAATGGGTTTTATGGTGCGCTGCAGGCTTCTAATGGGGTAGTATGTCTGATGGGGATGCAGCCCTCACTCCACCCCCTCCCCGAGGACCTGTCTAGGTTCCTAATGTCACCTGAAAAGAATAATACATAAGGTTCTGCTCTTTGCATAAGTAATTGCTAAATAATAATAAAAAAAACAAACAAATAAAAGTGTCCTTTTTTGGAAGGGTTGAGAAGTGGAGGGTGGGGGGAGTGGAGTTAGAATATGTTTGAGTATAAAAGAAGCCCAGGAGTTAAACCAGTGGGGAAAGAAATGGCATATTATTGAGGGACACTTTGGTGCTAAGCTGCTTATTGATAAAAGCACTAATCTGCCTGGCAGAAGGTAAGGAGGCAGGGTGGTGTGGTGATATAATATCTTAGCTACAAGCAATATCATCAGGAACCTGAGCCTCCACACAGCCTTGCCTAAAGGAGTCATTTTATTTCATTTTATTTTATTTTTACATAAAAGGTGAAAAATGGCCGACTTGCTGGAAGCAATGAGCCTGAGGAAAAAATCGGAGTAGATGATTGTGTAAACCGCCGGCTTTTCATCTGACATTTCATCAGACGTGATCAATAGGCAGAGACAATTGTCTCTTTAATATGTGTATGGATCACTTGCATCACTTTAATTATTTTCCTTCTACATGAAGGAGCAAGTCAGCGCGGCTGAGCATTTTGATGACATTAAGAGTGCTCATGGTTGGCAGCCCTTCGACCTCTCTTGTTATGATCTAATATGCCTGAATTCAGCCAGAAACTCACACTAATTTGTGGGTAAATGATTTTCAGTGTGTTGCAGAGAAATCATACAAACTTATAGCCATCAACAAGTACTTCAGATAATTCTGACTGGATATTTGACCACTCTTCCTCTACTATAGTAAAGCTCAGATTTCTTCTTTTTTGGCTTCCTGGTATGGACCACACTTTCACACACAGTTCACAAACCTTCAGTAAAAATTGAAAATCATGTTTTTTTTATTTTTTTTCATTCCAAAACTATTGTTGACTATTTTGACCACAATGAAAAGAAGATTGTTTGTAGAAGTTTAGGTGAGGCTTCCAGAACAATTCAACAGCTGCCAAATTTGACAATCAAAGCATTATGCTGACAGTTTGTTTCTTTCCTAGTGCAACAATGGAGGACTGCAGTGGACGCCCACCTATTTGTAATTCGGTATTCACAGATTCGCCAGCTTGTAGATTGTTCTGTGAATTGTGATTCAAAATGTTTTGCTGAAAATTTGCAGGATATTATTTCACAAAGCATATTTAAAATATTTGAACGAAAAATGCAGGTTGGGAAGCTGAAATAACCTAGCTGCAATGCTTCTTCAAACAATTGGCTAGAGTTTGAAAAGTAGCCAAACAGTGCCATTTGTTTTCTTTGGCATTGATTGGTTGTAACCCCAAGAGTGGAGAGAAGGAAGGCAAAGGATGTTAACTCCATAATTGGTGCTGAAACAGTTTCCGCAGTGCATATTAATGCATCTAGATATATTTTGTTTTTAACTATTGAAATATGCAGTTATAGACCATTTCAGAGGTATTTTCAAGTGTTTGCATATTTTAACTATTTGCAGATGACTGTGGTTCCTAATAAAAAGTGGTGGCACATTGCTGTCTTGAATTGTTTAGCTTTATAAATACTCAATAACTGCGTCCTTGCCAGATAATCATTAAATTATATTTAGCAAGAAGCATGTGGTTTCTGTACAACTCGATAAAGGCTATTTAATCAAATTAAATACAGGGTATGTGTGTGTATGTATGTATTTGGGCTTCCTTGTGAACAAGATGAAATTCAACATCATAAAAAAGAACATGAAAAACATGAAAAAAAAATTTTTGCACAAAAAAACAATCAAATAAATTTTTAAAAGCCCTACATTATTGTCACATTTCTGCTTATCAGTAATTTATGTTAACTTCTAAATGTAGTTGACAAGCCCTTTTTATAATAAATATTCAAAATGTAATGTCCGTGATGTATATGTGTGATTTTCATCAGCTATGAGGTGAAGACATTTGTCCTGGTGAGATGTCATTCCGCTGCTGAAATGTTAATCACGTTGTCGTGTTTCATCATTCCTCGGCTATGACTCCAGCAAATCCAGTTTAAACAACAGGCAAACTGGAAGTAACAAGTGTCACATCGTGTTAGCACACAACACTGGCACATCCTCCAATTCTTGTAAAAGCTTGCTTTAAAAAAAAAAAAGAAAAAAAAAACAGAATACAGGAAGAAAACCACCTTTTCGCCCCGCTGCAGAGATGGATTTTAGGTAGCGGCATAATAACTGCAAAAGAAAAGATTACCTATTTCACACGCTGAAAAGCTTAAAGCTCTTATTGAGTAAATGCTTGTTTTTATCCATTATTCACAACTGTCAATTGTTTACCAAGGCCAGCTGATCCCAAAGGACCAACTGTGATCATTTGGTGTAAGAGTGAGGCACAAATGAAATCAATGGGTACGTCCTAGTTCAGCAGACCACTCCTTCATTAGAGAGGCTTGTTGATTGAAGACGTCCACATTTGTTCCATCTCCTTTCCTTTCTCTATTTTGATTATTTCTCCACCATTCCGATGAAGGGTTTCATCGGTAACATTTAGAATCTATGCCGAGGGTCTCAAACTCTAATTCTTAAGTGGCGGTGTCCTTCATTCTTAAGATGTGTCCCTGATCTATCGTGCCTGAAACAAATGGTTGAATTAATTTGTCAGTATGTAAAGCAAGTATCCCCTGATCTATGCCTTCTCTTTTAGCAAGTCATTTTGTTTTTCTTTTTGAATAATACTTTTATGAATAAACCAGGTTTCAATTTTAGGACAACTCCATAACTTAAAGCAGAGATGCACTGATCAGACATCCAGCAACTAGTTCTGTTTTACTTGAGGTCTGAAGACCATAACATTAGCTAATTTGTGCAAAAGTTGTTTTTAATTTAACCACTAGAACTAACAAATACTAACAATATAAGTACAACCAGATATACTGATGGATATAGTTTTGAATCCAACAGAAACTAAAGGCATGACAAGTTTATTTCCCATTGACACATCAAAGCTCGGTCCAACTTTTTCCCTGATTTTCACTGAGAAACTGTCAGAAACCTTAGAATTAACCATGCATGAACACAGTCAGGTTGCACCGAGAGCCACATTGTCTGGTGTAAAAGGCTGATACTGAATTAACAACACTGAGCTTGTATTGAAAAGAAAAAATAATTTCATACACCATTACACGGCACGTTTGCTGGGATTTTATGCTGTGAGAGAGTGCTAGAAGCTTTGCAGAAAACAGGAAGGCTAAACAAAGCACAATAAGTTATTTTTTTATCATTTTGACGCACATAATGGCTGGGACTTTATATGCATCATTGCTAACAGCAAGCTTAACTTAGCCAACTGGTCATGAAAAATTGCAAAGAAACTTAATGATCATTTAAAAAAAAAAAATCACAATTTCTTTTATTATTTATTTGAAAATATTGTAAAGCCCTGTTTTTATTGCTCCCTCCACCCCCTGCCCACACACAGCATGATGTTGCATCCACTCCAAATGTAAATAATTTATATTACACACAGCAGAGAGGCTACAACTAAACATGTTGAATCCTTTTGCTATGCTTTATATTTCTATAACAGAAGACGCAAATTAACAACACAGCTGGTGGTCAAAAACAAACAAACAAAAAAGAGCTGAAATCAACCATAGAAGTCCATCTGTAATTTTTATTAAGCTAGAATACACAACATAAAATACTATTCAATGCTTTTAAAATTGTGACTTTTCAATTTTGATGCATTTATTGAGCAGAAGAAAACCTTTGTCTATTCAGGGCCTGAACTACACAAAATAGGCTTATTTTGATCACACATTGACTTAAGCAAAAATAAAAGGACTTGTTTTAAGTTCTTGACATAATTTGGTGAGATGTAAATAAGCTGTAAGCATAGTTTATGTCTAACCATAAGCAATAAAATACTGCTGTAATTTTCTATTAAAATAGTATTTTTTCTCTATCATAAGCACAAAACATTTTCCATGTAAAAGATGAATAATTTGTTTATTGTGTTAGAGATGCTGAGCAAGACTGTGTGGGGAATGTTCATTTCAAAACAGAAACTGTAACCCGAGTTCCAACAATGTGGAGGGGAAAAAAAGTATTTCCTGCTTTTTTAAATTGGGTATTTTGTACTCAAAATACCCAATTTGAACTTGTCATTCTAGAACATCACATTATTTAAACATGCTTTTTATACAAACCTGCCAGCTTTCTGCATTAGATGCACTCTGTATGTACACCCCGACTGTCTTACTTACATCCTAATCCATGGATTCCGACTTTCAACCAACTAAACCCCACAGTAAGCCAGGCATTCCATTGGACTCGTTGTGTAAAGGCAGAATTATGAGCATTATTTAGATGAGCATCTTCTGCATTAAGTAGACTTACAGTCCAAATTAAAGAAACAGCCTCCCTCCAAGTTTTGACACTTGATTAATAATGAACACATCCTGGAACATGGCAATCTTTTAGGAGTGTACAAGGAACCGACAGCGACACACGGATCTCGCAGCTACTGCCAAGACCTTGTAATTGTGCTGAGTGTAGCAGGTGATGTATGCATGCAGCGCTTCTGCATAAACCTTGATTATTGAGCCGTGCCATCTTTTATAATGTGCCGAGCCAGACTGTGAAGCTGACATCCATCTCCGTCTACTGTATCTCAAGGTAACGCACACACACCTCCTCTATCCTGGCATGATAGCCTACTTCAAAGGATATCTGCAGATGTTATGTGAATAATATTGGCCTCTCTTTCCACCTGCTTGGCACAATTTTTAATAGCAATGAACAGTTACAAGGATGAAGATACAAATGGGTGGAGTCCAAGGATGTAAGACAACAGCTTGCTATTTTTACCCGCTGATATGATTACTTAACCAGTGAAAATACAGCAATCATTCATATGATCAGTTTCGTGTGCCTGGAATAATTTTGGTGCTATAATTTCACTGACTTGCCAATTTGGGAAAATGTCCCGCAGAATAGGAAAGATTTTAATTTATTTAGCAACCACTAAAGCTGAACTTTTCCTCCCACCTAACACGCTTTACAGAAATTCAGCACCTATCGGTTTTTGGATGAGATGTTGCTGTTTCAGTCCCGCTTCGGGTGCTGTGATGTTGACTGACTATTTCTGTCAGCAAGCTAAATAACTTAAAAGATGCCTTCTTGTCTGCTCTGGACTTACACAGGCTTGGCTGCGGGAAACACACAGCGGCAGATCCAGCTGGAAGGTCAAGGACAAACTTTGATTTGAAAGAAGACTTGAAAAAAGTGAGTCAGAAAATCTCCCAGAGGCAACCTAAATACAGTATATGCTGCATGCCGAATTACTGCATGACTTTAAGTGTGGCTTACTAACTTCGTTACAACTGCGGCTTTTCTATAACTAATATCAAAACCCTGGGAAAAAAAAAATCCCCAGAGCACATGGGGATTTGGTGAACGTACTGGTATGCCTGTTTCATGTTTTGACTTTGTTACACCCCTACCCTGGAAATTCAAATTAAATAAAAAATATTATTATTATTATTACATTCTCTCGGTTTCTTGAGACTTGTGGATCAGCTTTTAACATTAAACTAGTACCAGCTTTAAATGTATTATGTACAAATGCTGTATTCAGTTTCCAACAACGGAGAGTAAACTTTAACTAGAGCATCCTTCGTGCTTAAAGCTGCGTCATGTAACTTTTATAAAAAATGTTAAAACTTATATATTAGTTGAAATTGTCACTATGTCGTGACAGTATGGTATGAAACAGATAATCTGTGAAAAAAATCAAGCTCTTCTGCCTTGTCCCAGTGCTAGCTAGAACAAACCAATCATAGCCAGAGCGATAGTTTTAGAGATGTCAATCATGCCTGTGTACGCGGCACTCATTAAGACATGCTTAATTAGTAAACCATGACTTTTTAATGTGTAAATAAGAGTTTCATAAATATTAAATTTCTACTGGTCACTTCAACATGGGAAAGATAAGAGAATATACCAAAAGAGTTGACCTTTGTAAGCCAGAAAAAAGACTGCAACTTTCCCAGCTATAGAGTCACTAAATACAAATAAAGAATGTTATATCCAGTTTTTGAAATTTGCACTTAGTGTGGAACATAATTTCCAATGTAGAAAATATGTAGTGCTGTTTGGCTGCTTATCTAGCTGAAGCACAGGAAATGCATGGCGTCATTTAAAATACCAGTACATTTTAAGGAAAAAGTATGGCAGTCTTTGCCGAAAAATTGAAAATGTATCAACATTAATTTTTCAGAAGGATCACCTGAGAAAAATCTGCATTTTTCCAGAGACATCTCAGTTCAGTGATCCTAAATATTGTAGAAAACCTCTTTAGCTTCGGTGAGCTAAAGAGAAGAAAGCAAAGGGGAGAATCCAGGAATCTGAATGATTGATTTAATTATGGTAAGAGGAATACATTCACCTCCCTATATGCTACAAACTGATGAAATATAAATAAAACTAGGAGTAGTCTTTAAAAAACGATTGTTTGCATGATGTGCAATTATTTCCCCATTGAATTCAAACCAGGTTTTTCAGTGTGAGATTATACTACTGCAGTATTATTTTAAACTTCATCGTTAAGGAGCAAATAAATGCAGGGAGCACTCAATATTACAGAAAAATACTGCAGCAAAACCAGCTGAAATTCAGTTTAGATATGAATAACAGATATTTGAATGTCTTAGATTGTTCCGTTCTGTTATTTTCTTTTAAATTAAAATTCACCTGCACTGGATGGGCTTGAAAAAAATACTAATTGCAGTCTTTATATAAGCCTTTTATTGGTATGAGCTGGCTTTTAAACCATTTATAACTGTCTGAAATGTTCTCGTTAGGAAGAAACATGAAGTGTTTTCCTTATCACTTGTGCAATTTCTTGACAAATAAACAAAGAGAGAATTTTTTATTTATTTTTTTCCCCCCGCTGTTAAATATCCGCAAATCATTTTTAGGATGCATGAGGAATGTTTCGGGGATGCCTTGATGTAATTACTGTCTGCCGGGGAAAGTTGCCAGTTGAGTCTTTGTGTTCACCCATCCTAAACAAAACAAAATTAAAAGCATACAATGTTTAAATGCAAGGCTCTGGCACAAAATAATGAAAGAGCTCTGGGGTTGTTGGATTCACTTTTTTTTTTTAATGGGAAACAAAGTGAGACAGCAACAAGGGAGCAGCTCAAACACTAACAACCCATAAGACCTGAGCAGCTCAGTGCTGCACTGCGTTACATTTAGCGTTTTCTGTTATCCAGCACATGACTGGTGACTGGCACTAAGCCCATTGTTGCACTGACAATTTGCATTGTTATCTATTTCTTTCTCTGGTTGTCTAGAGAATACTTGTTGCCAAGATCTTGTCAAAATTACACTGTATTTGACTCACAAATGCATCTACATATTTGAGTCTTCAATCAACTCCTCAGCTTTACACGCAGATTTATACAGTGTTTGTACCTCTTAGCTTTTCATTTTTTTGTCACGTTACAAAAACAAACTTCAACGTGTTTTATTGAGATGTCTTGCAATAAGCGAGTGGAATGAAAACGGTGGTGGATTATTATTATCTTCGTGCGTCGGCCAAAATATTCAGTTTTGACATAATTTGACCGGAGGGGAACACCTTCTTGCATGTTTGCTGTGTCATACATGCCTTTAAACAGGATCTTCTATGACTTTGCTACAACAATGGCTTTCATCAGACCACTTTTTCATATGAGGTAGATCTGTCTAGTTCATGACCAACAGCTGTGGTCTCAGGAGACTACCTATTACTTCTCAGGTGATTTAAAAGAAGACAGAAACTTATTGGCAGTTGTGTCGTACTGTCTCCATTTTCAAATGATGAACTGAGAAATGTTGGATTTTAGACAGTGGACACTGAAATCCAACTTTTGGGGCATCAGAGTAAAGAGGGCTGATGTGAATAGAACACTAATATGTTGTTTTTATTCGCCATCTATGATTATATCTACCCTTATTAACCAGCTGTTCCTTGTCTTTCAGTTAGCCAAAACACAAAAAATATCTGTAAGTTTACTCATTTAAATCCCACACACACAAATTAAAATTTGTGCTTGTACAATGTGAAAGGGTTCACAGTGTATTGGTACTCTTGCAAGGCATTACACAGGAATAAAATCCACTGAAGCAAGACTTTTCTGTCCTATTTATCTCCACACAGTCCTTTTTTTTTCTCTCTCCCATTTGCCTGCCGTTGTTTGTCATTCCCCCTCTTGCCAATGTCTGCCCCTCACTGCATCTCACCTAACCCTATCACCTGTCTGCCGGCCCGGTCCTCATCATCAATTAGTCCGAGCTTTTGTAGAGGGCAGCTCACTGCCAGGCTTTGCTGCTTTTCTGCGGGCCAGTCCTCTTGTTATATATTTGTCTGTGACAGTACCTGCCCAGCATCTCTTTGGCTGACGTACCTGTTATCTATGTGTCAGCATCTCTCCTGACTACCACTTTTTTTTTTTTTTTTTTTTTGCCAGGTGGCCTGTCTGTAGCCCCTGTCTTTGCTGTATTCCTGATGATCATGTTTTTTTGTTGTTGTTTTTTTTTTTAAGGTTTGTAAGACTGGAATTATTCCAACACATTTTAACCCAAGCTTCTAGTGACAGTTACCTGCGAGCCTAAAGTGTGATTTGGACGTTACTAAAGGAGCAAGAGGAACCTGGTATTTATGGAAGCTCGTGGGAGGAAAGCAAGATGATGTAAGAGACGCCAAAAGGCAAACACGTCTCCTGTGTACATTATTTTAAACCTTCATGTTATGTGCTTTCTTCAGTAGTAGATTCCAAGTAAAAAAAAAAAAAAGTGACTCAGATCTATGAAGGGCTTTCTCCTTGAAATCTACTCATGCCATCTTTGGGACTATGTTTGATCTAGCCGTGCCCTGCAGGCTGGATCAAAGAAAAGCACATCTACTGCTCGTAACGCAGCATTCCAGAATCCATTTCAATGTCACAAACAAGCGATTGTGAGTCCATGGTATGTCTCTCCTGCCTCTTCTAATACGGTATTTTAAATGTGCAGTCATATATGAAATATGTCATGCTTCTTTATTTCATCTGCTAGAAGGAATATATGGCAGCAAAAAAGGGCAGAGCATTAAGCAGTGGTATGGGAGGTTGGAGATGGGTCTGCAGTTACCAACCTCAGCATTGTCTAAATAATAAGTAAATAATTAAAATACAATTAGCCATATAAATAATATATAATACAAACCTACATATTGACCCGTGGAACGGAGCGCACTTGGTAATCTAAAATGCATAGTGTGCACGTAAGCATTTGAGAACAATGTAAAGATGTGAAATGGCAGCAGTATTGGAGGCTAAAACAATGCAGAGCTATTTTTCAATCTAATGTAGTGCCAGTGCAATGCACTGAATCACTCTTTGCCACCAGTAAGCAAAACATACAACACAGACAGGGTAAATTACTCCAGCATTACCTCACTTTCATTCCAGCTTCCCCTTTTCTGGGTAATCAGCTCGGACAAATATGTGCAGTGCAAAGAACTGTGAATGTACGAGTGTCTGCATGCATATGCATGTGCGGGCGTGTGTGTGTGTGTGTGTGTCTCATCTGAGGAAAAAATACCGGAAGGCAGAGTGGAAACAGAGATAGGGCGAATAAGTCGGCTGCCCTCTGTGCTTACCTGCGAATGTGGATGACATATCGTCAATGGCTTTCTGGGTTCCGCAGGTCTTGAGTGGAAGTTAGAGTGAATAATGTCACATTCTTGTAGAACAAGTGCAAATTTTGCCTCTGGCTTTGTCTGAAATACACCTCTGCTGACTTCAAACAGCTGTATTGAAGTAAATTGGGCTAATCCCAGCTCAAAGGGATGCCTAAAGTTCACAAAGTGTGGGCCCTGCTTAACAAAGAAGCAGGTTAATTAAGACTCACACTGACTCATTCTGCCCGATTCCTGGCTCAAAGAACCCACTGCACTGGCTTAAGGTAACCGCAAACAGGAATAGAAATGAACGAATAGCCCCAAGGAAGACCACACTTATTCATTGTGGATGAATAAAACATTTTCAATTGTGTGTCTGTTAGTGTGTGTGTATATGGAGAGACTTCATTGCACATTTTCACAGAGACGTGATTGCTGTGCAACGCACGAACTTTGGCGCTTCACACTTTTGTTCAAATGCAGAATTCTCATTAAGTGTGGTGTGAAATAAAAGGTGTCAGCTCTCGGACCCAAAAGGGCTAATTATCAGCTCTAATGGCTAGAGTCACCGGTTTCTTGAGCAACCATCATGCAATATCACACATTCAAAGGTGATGAGGGGTAAACAAGCACAATGCACATTTCTAAAACCTTTTTCCTTGTGCTAATATCGCTATGCACTATGATTTCTACATGTTATGAATTATGATGGTGCTTCATTTTTAAGCTACCATCACTGCTGGATGCAAGGGGACACTAAATACTGTCAGTTAAACAAAGAACTACAAACATTGTGCTAATAGTGATATTTGGTTTTAAGGACTTGGTGACTTTTAAACTTATTTAGATTTTTTAAGTGGTATGAAAATTTAATTTTATAGAAAGAGAAAGGGAGAGACAGAACAATATGCGCAATTGTATTACTATTTCAGGGAAATCTGTGCAGTAACATGATATATTAGCAGTATTTTTGCAAAAATTCAAAGTTTTAAGAACTTAAGTCAATGTGTCAAAACCAAACAAAAAAAACTGTTTAACAGAATTTGATCACTGCTCCACAATCCAGTATATATGTTGTGTCTTTCATGCTTAAAATGTTGATTTAAAAAAAGAAAAAAAAATTCTCTATTATTTTTTAAACAGAACAAATGTTTCAAGTATGAAACTCTTTTTGTGCAGAATTTTGTAGATTAATTTTAATAGGCAACATAAAATATACATTCTGATATTAGTAAATTGAGCGCAAATATGGGCTTTGTTGAACGCCTGCAGTTAGTTCTATGCAGACATACACCTTGTAGTTTACTAACGTTATTTCTGAAACAGCTTACTCCAGCATGTTTTCTCTTACATAAGGAGGTCTCTGAATGGCTTAGTAAAAAAATATTGGAGAGATTTTGATGCTGTAACTGTCTAAAAGCTTTGGCATACTTGATTCCAGTAATTAGCCCACATGACAACTCCGCTGACTGAAAAGTTACAAGTGATAGGTTGCTGTTGCTTGTTTATTGTAAACAATGTACAATAATGTGCCATAGCTACACATTAGCTATGTTCATCAGTTCAAAGGTTGTAAAGCACAACATTTTCATATGTTTTTGCTTTGGTGCAGCTTTAATTTTCATTTTAAGTAAAAGAGATTGCTCCAAATCATTCTCACAATTGGAAGCAGAGTTACATCAATTAACACAAGTTGTCAGTTGCAACTGCCTAAAGTAGCAGCTTGTAAGCGTGAAATTTTAAGCAACTACCTTTTACCCAGTGATAGGTAAACATTTAGTCATGAGTGATGATTTATTTATGCAAATAAAGCATGATCTGGATATAACGCAAGGTGATTTTTCAATCATGGTAATAAAGGGGTAAATAATACCTTCCAGAGTCAACTTTAATTAGATGCACAGAACACAAATTGCCATGTGTTATACATTTATCCGGCGCAGGATTTTTCCCAACATAATTATTCCTTTGAAATCCACATTTTCTGAGATGTGAATGTCTGCCCAGGCTCAATAACAAAATTGTGACACACACCTGAGAGCGGTTCAACTTGCCAAGACCGCAAGGAAAATTCCCAGTGTCCCGGCTTTAATTACAATATTACCCAAACAGGTGCAGGCAAATGTGAAAGCAACCGTAAGGGCCTCTGCTGAGATTTAGGAAAGCTACAGCATTATTTTAAATGAGACTAGTCTTTTTTTTCATGATTTTCTAAGCGATTGTGGGTTTTCAACTTTGATTCTTTTTACCAAAGCATGTGTAGTAGTTTAAATGCATATTTCTTAGTATTATTATAACTTTTCAATGGTTTGAAAAATGTCCCCCACATAGATATTTGTAGTAATACTTTTATTATGCTCCATTTGCAAAGAGGCTTTAGCTCGGTAGGCAGAAGATGAGCTGTCCATGGTCCTGAATTGCATTGGTTCCAGACATATACAGTGCATGAAAGCCATTGATTACAGCTATGGTAAAAAAAAAAAAAAAAAAAAAAAGGTCTAGTCTACTTTTATATTCCATTTCCTACTTTCATGAAGTTTGCTTATTTTTCTGATAATGTATTTATTGAAACAAATAATTCAAAGAAAATGTTTTACGCCATTTGTTTTACCATAAGGCTGTAGGTATACTGCACCCTGCAGTCTCATTTAGAGGGAAGTATGACTTTTGTACAACACTGTGCTATACTCCAGAAAATACATTTCAAGAAATCTTTGCTTAAGTGGGTTAATCTAAAGCAATTAGATGGTGGAAAATTTCTCCATGGAGTCTGATGAGATCAATGTTTCAACATTTATGGCAGTACTAATTCCTAGTGTTCGGAAAGAAAACAAAGGGTTGCTTTTGCACATATAGCTGGCACATGCTTTGATAGTACTGTGATCTAATTAGGACATCTAACACATCTGTTGGGGCTTTGGCACCCTCAGCAAGCCTTTCTTGGCTATAAAGTATTTAAATATTCAGCCTCGGGCTGTTCTCGGAGCCAGTATTCAAAGGGGAGATGCAGCTCTTAAAATTTAGGAAATCCTCTGGGGAAAATAAAAATAATAATAATAATAATAATACAAAAACAACAGTAATATATTTTGCTTTGTAAAAGGAAGACTGCATGTTTAAGTAAAAGTGGATTTTTTTTGGTATTCATATAAACTACCTGCAGCCTGTTGTTAATATAGTCACCACATATTAGTCAGAATGCATTATGGTATGCATGCTTTCACTTTAAAATATCTCATTATCGTGAAGGATGTACATTATTACTGTTATACCTGGGACCTCGTTCACACATTCTTAAGTAAACCATTATAAACAACTGATAAACAGTCATTACATCAGTTGCTTAATAAGGCAGAAACATTATATCAATAATTAGAAAGATATACCAGTCTGATGAAAAAAAATAGCTATACTTTCTTGCCAAATAGTGCAGGGATCTTACAGAAAAGTGTGGTCTATAACCAGAGTAATTTGATATTCTTTCAAATAAGCATGTTTATCAGTGGAGTTCTTTTTTTTTTGCTCCTTTTAAATGGTAGTCTAACTGTAATAGAATAAAACACTTAAACTAAAAGACTTTTAGGACAAATGTTGCGTTCATCGTGAAAAGAGTTTTGACATTTTCCATTCAAGGTAAGAAGTCTGTGTACATGTTTTGCCAAGCTAAATGTAGGTTTGGCTGTTATGCACATGTTTTCAAATCCCCCCACCTTCACCCTGTCATTTTAAACCTATAACAGACTAAAGGATAACACCTTAATGATCAGACCTGACAGATTATGAAGAGTTGTTTCTTGTCCCAGTTTTGCTCATACAGTACAGAACCTGCTGCAGGCCGTAAGTGCAGTTCTGACACATCATGCCCCGATTTGATGAAATTAAAATTTAACAATCTACATTTCTCCACCACAGTGTAAAAGACACATTGTTTTTTTTATGCCTGTTGTACCCACCGAAGGTGTCACAATGAGTTATAGGCTGATTTTGGATAGCTTTTTTTTTTTGCCCTTAACTGATTGAATCAATATTTAAACGCTGCATTTTGTATTTACGGAAATTATCGTTGTCAAATATTAAAACTTAGTTTGATCTAAAACATTTAAGTGTGTCAGAAATGCAAAGACAAAAAAATCTGACTGGGACTTTTTATGTCTCAGTGAGATTGCAATACATGTAATTACTCACGTAATGTAGCGTGATTACTCTACATTACTCATGTAGAGTAATTTAGAGCACTCTACGTGAGACGATAGTGTTATAAAATGGTAGATTTACTGCTATGATTTTTAGTTTTGCAGTGTTATCCACTAAATTAAGCAACGACCCCCATTTGCTTGCCCTATTTGAATTTTTCTTTTTCTGTGCGTGCCTTGGTTCCGAAACTGGAATAAATTCTCTATTGTTAAATCAAGAGTGTCAAAAATAAACACACCAAGATCATTGGTCAATAGTAGAAAGTAAGTTGAATTGTGCAAAAGTGTACTAGTACCTTTTACACTATCCATCATTTTTAATATACTCTGTTTGACATCTCACTTTTACCAACTTTAGAAAATGCTCAATATTCAATCATATGCTAATAAAGATACCATGCACAAAGGTACACACAAATGTCCATGTCACAACTTCTATAAACCTGGTATGTAAATACAAATACAACTATGAAACTGTACTCTGAGCTTTAGAGGAAGAATGAAAGGATTTTCAGCTTCAAATGGATTTAGAGCTAATAAAGTTAAATTCAAATCCTTTTGTGTTCATAATCTGCGAGCAAACAAGCAGTAATTTTTAGACATAATGTCAAGAAATGAACTGTGCCTCAAACCCAGATGCCTGATCACATTTCAAATGAAAAGCCATTGTTGAGAGCAGCACAGTTAATTAACGCAAGGGCACGACTCTACATCTGTCACATCACTTGGCAGCGATTTTAATTATATATTTTGGTCAATCTGTTCTTCCTGATGTGAGAGGGTACGCCATACACGAGACAACATCTGCTGAGGTATGTCACATGAGCTCCAGCATCTGCCTGTGTTTTCTTTTTTTATTTATTTTTGCGCTGACTGTCAATCACTTGAGCCATTCCTCATTTGTGTTTGTATTTATGAAGTTGAAAAACTTCATACGCAGCACTGTCAAGAGCTGAGAGCTTACAGCTACGCCGCAGCCACAATTAGCGCTGCTCCAACTAAGCAGCGAGCCGACACACACAAGCCATTGAGATTGGCACTACACACAAAAAAACCAGACACACCCTGTGGCTTGCAGTCATTTTGGTCCCTTATGCTGTCCGTCAAGCAGACAGTGGTGACTCTTCTCCAAACTGACTCCACCCACCAAAAGGCTTGTGATCACCTAAACTGTCAGCAAGCATCTGCTGGAACCACCACCCAGTCAACTGTGAGGCTGGCACTGAAGATGTCTCCACAGAAAACGTGTCACCTGCACATGTTCAGAACTCAGTGTCGCGTTTTCGCCTTCTATTTTTGCTAATTTTCTTTTTCTTGTTTTTCTCTTTTTTCATGTGGCAAACATTATCTCCAAAGCCTCAGAGAGTGTCAAACTGTTTTGTACCTGTGACACTGCGACGTGGGAAGCGTCTTGAAAGCTTGTGTCATCTTGTATTGGGTGGAAACAAATCAGTGTCAAACATTTTCAAATAATGGCCATCCTTTAAAAAAAAAACAAAAAAAAAACACTGTGGCAACATGAATACAACACTGTTAGATCTGGTTGTTGTGTGATTCTTAAATATATTGTTGGGTGTAGTTCAGAGATGCCAGTCATATTAGGTTGCTAATTACACTCTACTTGCAACTGTGGTTATTTATGCAAAAAAAGCCCTATGTTATGCGGTCTTTTGAACCAAGGCATCTTTGAAGAAATATGATTCTTTTTTGTCTTCTTTTATCACACTGCAGCAAAGGTCAGTGATTTATAAACTGGAAAAAAATGGATGAGTTTCAAAAGCTCCAGTATGGTGTGTTAAATGGAAAGGATCAAGACATCTGAACATTTTACTACATTATATACCCCATTATACCATTCGAGGATAATAGTTGCCTGCATAATCCCCATCATGCACTGCAAACTCACATGTACACACGTGTACTTGTCTGGTCCAACACACAACATTCACACAGTTGCAAATGACACAGAAACCTAAAGACACACTAGCTTTCCATCCCTAGACAGTACTTTTTTTTTACTGTTTGTAATCCCCTCTGAGTCTATTAATATTTTCTGTTACCATGGCAATTTGAATCTTGCCAAATGTTGTCGAGATAAGAGGAGATAAGAGCATAAGGAGCAGGGAGATAAGAGCAAGTGACCTGTAGAGATCCAGAGCACTGGAGGTCGGGTGCAGGAGCGGAATATGTAACAGAAAAAAATGGACCTCGTCTGCTCAACTCTACTGCCAGTCTGATGGAGAAACTAAATATGATAGGCCACTGCAGTCCTCTGGAGGTACAGTAAATGGACAAATAGTCTCCATTTCCACTTTTGAACCCTCAAGGGAAAGTTGCATGGGAGCAAGGCACGATGTCCCTGCAGCTGATATCAAAAGAAACATTTTGACCGGCATGGGCACCCTGAATGGATACGTAGCCATGGATGCAAAAAAACTGCAATGTACTGTGTATTCTTACAAAACCACTGCTAGCTTCTAAATCAAACTAAGCAACAGCAGCATGTCTGTTTGGTCAGACCAATGGACCAAGTTTCAATTCACTTTAATGAACCTCAGCCACTCATTATCCTATTGCCAGTTCACCACAATACTCGCTAGCATGCCTCAAGTCCTTTCGTTTGTCCATGTTGCTGCTTCTAACATATCAACCTCAAGACACAATGTCCAGCTGCTGCCTTCTATGTTACACTGATTAATGTGTACAATAGTTAAGAGAAAATCAATGCTGTTTACTTCATCTATCTGGGGGTCATAACATTATGACTAATCAGTGTTGAAGCATTATTCCTAAAACAAACCTCATTGCATTTATTCCACTGTCATGAGAAAGTTGGAACACATTTCATTTATCTATTCTAACTTGTGTTGTACATTAGCTCTCTCATCAAATTACAACACTGAGACCTCAACTGAGTAATATTGAGAAAAACTGGAGGAAATGACGAGAACAAATCAGAAGGATTTTTTTTTCTTTTACTATTTATAGCCCAGAATGATAGTAATAAAATATGTGCCATTAACATCTGTTAATATGTTACTTTCCTTTAAGTAAATCATAATAATTGACAGGAGCTTACATCCATGCACAAATCATTCACTCCTCCAATGCCCCATCGTGTTCCAGCTGTCCTTACCTGTTTGTTGTTATACTTGGGTTGGCTGGTCTTGTAGCTGTAATCTGAGTACTGGTCTGAGCCGGTGGAGTTGTCATCTCCTCCCGTTCCAACGAAGGTGTTGGCTGCAGGGAGGTCTTGCACGGCCTGGTGCTTCTGAGAAGCTGAAGGAGATTGGGCTTGCAGTTGGATAGAAGGTAAGGGAGAGTTGGATCGGTAATGCCTACCGATGTCGGGGCTTCCCGGGGAATATGTTAAGGGCAGGTGTATGCGGGGACTGTCGTTTACTCCATCAAGATTAAACTTTAGACTCTTTTGCAGACTGACCTCCTCATCTTCCCCAAGTGGCTTTGGGGACTTCTGTGGCTTGCCTTTTCGCCCTCGTTTGCCTTTGGTGTTTTTTGGTGCTTGCTTGGGAGCATATAGGTCTTTTGTTTCTTTTTTACCCGCTTGATAGCCACTCTTTGTTTCTCTCTGGATGCGGTGGCGAATAAACACCACCACCAAGATCAACATAACAACTCCCGCCACACCGGCAAGGCTTCCAAACAAAATGTTACTGCGATGGGCAGCGAAACCACTGTCAGGATCACCGGCAATGTCCCTGTCTAGTGGAGTGTAAAGACTGTGTCCCACTAAGGCTTCCACTAAGCTGACATTTGAAATTGTTTCATTGACATAGATGTGAACCAGGGCAGTTGCATGACGTGGAGGCTTTCCCCTGTCACTCACCCGTACTACTAAACGATGCAGCCCCCCATGTTTGCGGGTCATCTCCTTTGCCAGAGTAATCTCTCCAGTAGTGGGGGAGATGCGGAACAATTGGTAAGGATTTCCTCCAGCAATATTGAAGACTAACTCTGCATTGGGTCCACTGTCCAGGTCTTCAGCCTCCACCACCTCAACATGGCTGTCTGGAGATGCGAGAGGTGATAAGCGCCTGAATGAAGAGTTGGAGGGTTTGGTGATGACAGGGTCATTGTCATTTTCATCGAGTACATTGATAGTGACACCAACATAGGAGGACTTGGGTGGTTCTCCCCCATCCACTGCCTTTAGACGGAAAGTATAGCTGCTTTCTTTTTCTCTGTCAAAAGAGATGCTTGAGAGAATTGTACCTGTTCCATTCTGAACTACAAACTTCCCTCCATCTGGTTCTACGGAGAGGTGAACTCGGGCATTCTCACCTTTGTCCATATCTTGAACTGTTACCATACCCACAGGACTTAGGGGAGGCATGTTTTCCAGTACTGAAAAGCTGTACCCACTAAGCATGAACTTTGGTTCATTGTCATTGCGGTCAAGAACTTTTACCACAACTGTTGCTGTTCCTTTATGGACAGGTGAACCTTTGTCTGCAGCTGTGACCCGAAACTCATACCGCTCTTTATGTTCACGATCCAGCGGGCTTCGAGCTCTTACTTCACCTGAGTTGGGGTCAATCTCAAACAAACCTTTGATGGCTGAATCTGCAACAATATCGTACAGGAGTTGGGCATTAGTGCCACTGTCAGCATCTGTAGCAGTGACATCCAAAATCCTCTCCCCAGGTTGGTTTTCTTCAGCAAAGTCAACTTCAAACAGTGTTGGGGAAAATATTGGAGAGTTGTCGTTCACATCAGTCACCTGAACTTTTAGGGAGTTTGTACTAGACAGTGCTGGGTTTCCAGAGTCCACTGCAACAATTTCTACTCTGTAGTCCCTGACTCTTTCAAAGTCAAGAGGTGTGGTTGTCTGAAGAAAATATTTTCTTTTGTTGTCAGTGGGAGAGTCACTGGCAGGACGAAGCTGAAAGGGCACATCTCCCGCTACCACGCATGTGACGACAGCGTTCTCTCCTTCATCTTTGTCAGATACTTGTACTAAAGCAACAGCTGTCCCCACTGGCATGTCCTCCGAAATATTGGCCACTCCGTCACTGTGAGTCACCAGACCAATTCCACGAATCTCCACAGCAGGAGCATTGTCATTTTGATCAGTCACTTCAATCGTTACAAATGTCTTAGAGCTCTTAGGTTGAGGACCCTTATCCCTTGCCACCACATAGAAAGACAAGCTGCTGATTTCCTCTCTGTCCAGTGGTCCCTTCACATAGATAATGCCAGTAGACCGATCAATTCGTAAGAGTCTTGGTACTGGGTCCACTGCTTGGTGAATGGTGTATTCAATTTCTCCATTAGGGCCCATGTCAGAGTCATTTGCTTTGACCTATAATCAAAACAGAAGAAAATGGTTAAAAGCCTGGACGACATGCATCAAATCGGGGTCAAATCTGAAAGGAAGCAAGTGATGGATTTAGTTTTTTTAACAACTAAAAATGTATGATTACAAAACTGAATGAATAGCTCAAGGTGTGCGTGAAAACTACAAAACACACCACATACATTTCTTTATGGCCTTTCTACTTTGATCTTGATTGTTGTGTCACTGCATCTATTTTGTGTCTTTATTGCTTTTTCCAGATTAATAGGAAAACATATGGTATCATATTAAAATAATTTCATTTATGACAGTCAGTAAACATTTCACAGCAATATGCTCAGAGAAAGCTGCACAGAACATCTTACGCCTACATCAAGACACTGTGTTACTGTTATTTCAGGATTTTTTTTTATAAGAAAACAGCACCACAGCAAGCAATGAGCAGCTTAATTACCTATGAAACCATACTGTGCTAAAGTTGTGTTGCGGAATGGTGGAATGAATAAAAGAGTTAAATGATGATGATATTAAAGGTTATATAAAAGACTATCAGAAAAAGAGTCACAATTAATTGCATCCCAAATTCCAAAAAAGTTGAAGAAATGCAAGGATTTGCAAAAAAAAACTCAGAAATCACACAATGGACATATTAAAATGTTCAAATATTTAAACTAAGATATACATTATTTGAGGGGGAAGAGGGCATTTTTGAAATTTGAAGTCAGTGACACATCTAAATACACAGATTTAGACTGTAAACCATCCCCTCTTCATTTCAACATCTCCCATTAAAAGTTGAAACTAGTTGCTAGAGATTTTAAAGGTGAATGACTTTCCTATTCTTTCCTTGTACCATAAGTGCCATAGCTAGAATCCCTGCAATGTCATATCACAACAAAATTTGTCGTTCAGCAGCATTTTGCTTTCTTTTCCTTTAGCAACCAATGCATCGCAGGAACCTTCATATGCGACTCTTGATATTGCTGGCTGTGTAAATGACTGTGTCTTCTAAGAAACATTGGACTCAAATCAATTGCTGTTGGAGTAACTGGTGCCTGCGCAGTGCCCAAAAATTAGACTAGCCAGATGAAACTGGCTGCAAAACAAATCTGAGAATATATTCTCCAAGATGAGTCAGACCTGTGATTACACCAAAGTATAGCTAAATAATTGAAATATTGTTTGTTTTATTTTGTTTTCAATGTTTTATTGTAATATGAAATGTTAACAGTTACTGTTCAAAATATAAATTGTTTCAAAAGCTGAGCCAATTACCAGATGCTATCAGTGCAAGCTGAAGACTGGTGAAGAGTAACTTTGCTCCTCTGTGAGCTTATTAGTGAGATTATTCTAATTGTTCTGTGTTTTGATTTCCTTTTCTTTTATTAGCACAAAAATGTATGCCTGCAAAGTCCGTAGAAAATGGTAAAGACGGCATTTGTTTTCTTAGCTGCTAATGTTAAAGGCCTGCTGTTACTAACGCTAAAAACCCAGCCATAGCTAACTGTGTTACAGCACTCTTCCTTTCACACTGCGATTGGCCATAGCATGCTGCCACCACTAACATTAGTATATTTTTTTGCGGTACATAAAGGTACACGCAAGATTTAGAGAATCATTTATTCAAAATGTTATTGATTTCTAATTTAGTAAATAATTATTTAATCATGATTTTAAAAAAACAAAACTATTAGAGCTGGTGGTTTGAACAGATACAAATCTTTCTTTGCTAGTTTTAAAGCTGATTTGGTCTAATTCCCAAATGCCTAAATTACTATCAGCTTTTATTTGAACGTAATAATAGCTAAATGTATAATATCTTGATCCATAAACCTATGAAAACAACTATAACTAAATTTAGCTGTTGTTCATTTGGTATCTTGCTTCAGTCTATGTACTAGTGTTAAAATTAATATAAAGCAGAAATGTATGGGCAACTTTATTATAACTTTAAGAAACAAAATATTTTCTATAAATTTATGCTTTAAATAACAACTATTTGATCACAGCATTTACTTTTGATCAACAAGTTTGTATGAAATTAATTAAGTTATATAAAAATCTTATACTGACCCATTGCTACATACCACTTGCTTTTACAGCCTTATGTTGCCTCCCCTTTCCTTTGAAATTGCAGAATTTGCAAGTTTAAACACTTAACATGTTCAACATTTTCCATTGTGGTTAAAATGTGTATTCTATGACATAAGAAAATTACTGCCTTCTATTTTTATTCACATATTATACAATGTCCCTTTTTTGGAATGGAGAATGAAAATTCTATTGAGAGAGAATCTGACAAATAAATTTTTAGCTATTTATATTTTCTTGTCATGTCAAATCATAACATTACACAAATATAAATATTCTAAGGCAATCTCACCTGTAACACTGAGTGCCCGACTGGACTGTTTTCTAAAACTTCTGCATCATATGAAGTCTTTTCAAACTTAGGGGCGTTATCGTTGGCGTCGGTAACAACCACTCTGAGCAGAGCACTGCTGTAGCGCTGAGGGTTCCCTCCATCCACCGCCTTTATTGTGAGGTCATAAGAATCCTTTAACTCGCGGTCCAAATTGCCGAGGACGATGAGCTGTGGGAGTTTCCCTCCCCTGTCCTCCGCCACTTGTAAACCAAATAGAGTTGCTGCATCTGGGCCCGCAGTCAGCGCATAGTCAGCCACTCCATTCCTCTCAGAGTCCCTGTCAGTGGCTAGAGGTATGGAGAATAATGCCCCCATGATTGTGTTCTCAGGTACCGAGATGGCGAGCACAGAAGAGGGAAATTGCGGGGTGTTGTCATTGATGTCCTGTACTTCAATACGTCCTTCAATAAGTCGTGGGCTCTGGTTTTGTATCAGATCTGTTACCGATACTTCAAATTCCAAGTAGCACGGCTTGCCCTTGGCCAGGGACCGGCAGTCCCGGAGGGTCTCTCTGTCTATTGGAATCTCTGTAGTGAAAATGTCTCCTGTCTTCCCATCAACTCGGAGATAAGGGGCGCCCACCTCAAGCTTGTAGAGGTGACCTGAGTCTGGCAGCCCCTGGTCCGCTGCCAGACTGCCTATGAGCGTGTTGGGGGGCTGCTCCTCCTGGACTCGGTAGAGGATACTGCCATCGACGGAGCCACCGTGCAGCACCACGACCCAAAACAGTACTACTCGTAAATTCAGTTCCATTAGGTTATCAGAAGATCTGCCTGTAAAAAGGAAGAGAAGAGAATTTGGGTCATGATGATGAGGATTTCTCTTAGAAAGCCCACTTCAGCATTCTCCTCTAGCCAGTTCCCAAATGGAGCAAGTTTCACAGGAAATAATTACATATTTTATCTTAAAGTGAAATCATAGGGCACACATCAGCAGCTCTCCAGAATTTAATATTTAGTCAGCAGGGAAGGGGAGAAAATCATTACATTGTGATCTGGTTGCTGTACGCTTGTAAAGTTATGTATTTTTTTGTTAATACTTTGTAGAAACCTATGCAGACCTAGAGGCGATGGGAAAAAAAAGAAAGAAAGAGTTACTTTTTTTTCTGAAAAATGCAATAATAACCATATCCCACAATGGCTTTGTTTCTTTCCCAAAGCTTCAAGAGCTTCAATAAATATCTTGACTTTATGAATTCCATGCAGAAATTAATGTCAGAACATGAAATTAAATCTCGCAAGAACACACATAAAACAAACTGGAAAGCCAGTGTGGATTGTTTCAGCTGAATAATCAAATAAAAATATAATACAAAATCTCACAACCAGAGAGACTCATTATTTCTGTATTATACCATTAGACATTGAGTGTGGGAGCTGTGTGAGCTATGTGTGTGTTTGAGTTTGTGTGTTATGGGTAATTGAAACAGGAGCAAATCATTGAGGTTAAGCATCATGGTCTGGTGCTTTGGAAAACTTAATGGTGGAAACATTTTTTAACCGCTTTGCATGTGCAGTGCATCAGGGGAGTGTACCACCAACAATCGTCACGTGTTGTTCAGGTTGACGCCTTCAGTGCCTGCTGTGAGTAATACAGTGGGTTCATGTTAGTGATGCACTGTTTGAATATACAGATCAATACTCGCTCTTACAGCTGAGGGATTAGTCAGGCTAGACCAATCCATAGTCAATACTGTTGCTTCGCCAGTATCTTAACAAAATCATTTAATTTCCTTGTTTTTACTTGAGCTGATAAAATAAAGGAAAATTAAAGGCTGCATAGCCCATTAAAGGCTCCAGGCTATCATATTTTTGCAAGAAAATCTAAAGGCTTAAAAGGGTAAAACATGAATACATTACAATTAACCTTTTAATTGTTTTCTGAGCAGATAAGTGATTTTAAAGCAATGTTTTTGAAAGCAAAAAGAGCCTCTTAATGCAAAGATTTATTGCAGTAAACAGATTGTATTATTTCTTGACAAGAAAAAAATACTTTTTTACAACAATTTGTCAAGTAGATTTGTGATGGCTTATTTGTGATACATAGAGAGAATTTAGTGAGCACTTTTGCTACCAGGAACATCTGTGCTGAAAATGTGGTTTTTGTTTTTGGATATGAATGACCATGATTTTGCAGTCTTGCAAGTAGCAAATGTCTTAAGAAAAGACACACAATAAAGAAGCAAGAAAGTGTGTAGGTACGGTCAATGTTTTGTCGGAGATATAGTTTGTGCTGGCCAGTATGAAACTCCAGAGGTACATGATTTTAGTGTGGTGTGATGCACATTTTATTCTTTTTTTTGTCGTTTTCTTTTAAAGAAAGTGCATGTCTGGATATTGTTTTCCAATTTTTGACAGTATTTCATTATCTTTGGGTAAGCAATGAATTTCTATGAGAAATGAATTCATCAAAATCATAATGTTGAGATTTTCCATTGATGAGTGTTGCTGCTAACATCAACCACATCTCTGCCATGCTCACAATCTGCCCACTTTCAGGCCTATATTCATAACAGTGAGGAGCCAACTGTAATGGATACAGACCATTAACTGGTTGTAGTGAGACTTGACAATGGAGAAGCAGCTACAGTTCCTACAGCGCTTCCTAGGTCTTTCTCTGGCTCGTCTCCTGATAGGACAAACCTGGAACACCTCACCAGCGAGGCATCCAGGGGGCATTCTAACTAGATGTCTGAACCACCTTAACTGGTTCCTCTCAATGTGGAGAAGCAGTGGCTGTGCTCTGAGTCCCTCCCATATGGCCAAGATTCACATCCTATCTACTGCATAAGGGAGAGATCAGACACCCTAAAAGGCCCTGAATTATTTAAATTCCTCCACATGGGCAGGACTTCTTCTCTGGCCCAAAGATACTTCTCTACCCTTTTCTGGCTCGTGACTATGGCCTCGGATTTGGATACACTGATTCGCATCCTGGTCGCTTCACACCCGGCTGCGAACTGCTATAGCAAAAGGTGGAAATCATGATCTGATGAAGCTAGTAGGACCAAATCATCATTAAAAGCAGAAACGGATGCCCTCAACACCTTGGCTGTGTCAAAAAATTCTGTCCATAAAGGTTATAAATAGATCAGTGACCAAGAGGAACCTTGGTGGACTTTCAATGGCAATGAGCCAAACCTATTGCTGGCAATGCAAACCAAGCTCTGGAACCCAACAGCCCTTACCAAGGGGCCTGGTACCCCATACTCCAAGAGCTCTCACCACAAAACTATTGGAGTATGGGGTACTCCAACACAGGACTCCTGTGTTTCCCCTCAGGACTCATGAGTGAAAACATTTACTGAATATGTGGAGAAAAGTTAGAGCTGTGTAATCAGTGCATGTCTTATGTTAACACAGTAGTTTTCAAACTACAACCAGTTTTAGATGCACTATTAGATGTCTTGTTTTTGCTTCTTTTTAAAATGCTTTTTACATATTTCCTAATTCCAGTCATGGATTTCAATTCAACTGTTGTGAGCTACGCCTTCTTTACATGATTAGAAAAACTGCAGTGTTAAATTCTTTTTAACACTGCAGTCATGCCTTCTTCCCCACTTTCCAATTTACATTAAGCCAAATGAGTTTCAAAGCAGTCGTGAGTTAGGTGATATTTTGTGGACTAATATGCAGGTACATGTGAAAAAACAGAATACTGTGACAAAGTTAAATGTTTTTCTATCTCACACTCTCTTTAGAAAATTAAACTCATATTTGATTCATAACACATACTGTTAGACATTTCAAGCATTAATTTCTTGTAATTTTAATGATCATGGCTCAAAGATAATGAAAATTGACTATTCGGTATCCTAGAAAATTAAAATATTGTGAAAACATTAAATACTGGAAACTCACAGGACTACATTTACATTACCTAATTAACTCAAAACACCTGCAAAGATTTCTGAAGTCTTTAAATGATCTCTCGGTCTGGGTCAGTAGGCTATGTAATCATGGGTAGGACTGCTGACATGACAGATATCCAGAAGACAATCATTGACACAGAGTAAGCCACAACAAGTCAATGTTAAAGAAGCTAGTTATTCACAGAGTGCTGTATCTAAGTTACCAGAGCAACGTCAACTTGCATTACGCCTCAACATTACCATGGACTAATCCCCTCCATGCTGCATGGATGCAGTAATTTATGTACATGGAAGCTCAACCAAGTATTGAGTGCTTTAAAATAATACTTCTTAAAACCTTGACATTTCTGTTTAAAATATCCTATGCTATTTTTATTGATCTTATGTAATATTCCCTGCGACAGACTGGCGACCTGTCCAGGGTGTACCCCGCCTCTCGCCCGGAATGTAGCTGGAGATAGGCACCAGCAACCCTCCCGACCCCATTAGGGACAAGGGTGTACAGAAAATGGATGGATGGATGGATGGATGTAATATTCCAATTTTCTGTGGTACTGAATTTGGGTTTTTATTGTCTGTATGCCATAATCATCAAAAATACATCAAATAAAGACTTGAAATATTTTTTTCTCATCACACATGTAATGAATCTCTGTAATGTATAGGTTTCACATACTGAAAAAAAACATAAAACTGATTATCATTATTCTTATCTGGGATGTACCTGTAAATATGTGTATACTGTACAACCACTTGAAGCAGACTAAGTAAAATTCATTTCTCCATTTACATGAAATGACAAGCTAGAGAAGAATAAAATGTTTATTATTAGACACCAAAGCCCAAATACAGAGAAATCCGATGAGAAATCCCATTTCCTTTTGAATACATTGAAATTGGAAGTGCTGGTATTGATGCACTAATTGCTCATGTATTGATGTGTAAGCTTTTACATTTGTGGGGGGAGACCTCTAGTCAATGTTGTGTGAATGGTGAGGGCTGTGAGGGGGTGGGTGTGTGTGTGTGTGTGTGTGTGTGTGTGTGTGTGTGTGTGTGTGTGTGTGTGTGTGTGTGTGTGTTCAAGACTGCATGAGGAACAGACAGGCAAAATAACAAACACAGCAAAGACACTGTGGAAAAACAGTTCCTGTAGTTTAGACTAACATTATTATTGACATTGTAACACTCGTGACACCATTTTAGAAATTGTCACAGTTGGTAGAGTGAAGTGTTGCTTATATCTGTATGTACCTCCCAACAAAATTAAAAGCAATAATTTCCAAAACCTATTTTGAAATAAAAGGCCTTATGTAAACAAAAAGATTTTAGAGCTGCTGTTTCTTTTGCACTGAATTAGACTTAGTCAAAATATACTTTTTGCCTTGCTTGTTTAGCTTTAGGAAGAATCTGCAAGAGATGTTTGATTGGGGGTTCTTCTGAGTTTTTCCAGGTTTGGACGTCAGAGGTTCTGCTTTTAATTTTAAAAACATCTTTGCATTTGAAGATGTATTTGCAGCTGAGATGGTGTTGCTCATGCTCATGCTACTGTCAGTGTCGACAACTTTACTTCAACAGAGTTTGCAAATGACGAATTGTTAGATTAGTATCTGAGCTTCTAAAACCGCGGGGTCGTCTGTGAGGTGAAAGTTCAGCAGCTTCCACCTCACAAAGTTAAATGCGGCGCTCGCATCCAAGTGAAATGTTATAATTCCCAAAGCTCCAGTATTTAACTTTTATTTTATTTTTATTTTTTTTACATACTTGTTGAATCTCTTATTATGTCTTGACAATATCGTACCAGACAGATAATCTGAGACAAATATCAAGCTCCTCTGCTTTCTCCAAATGCTCCCAGGGCTAACTAGAAACAACCAATCAGAGACATTCGGCAGGTCTTAGTTGCTCCTTTTTCCCTTGCCCTCTCTAATATCACTACAGTTTTTCCCTGTCAACAGATCCTGTTGTGAATGCTTGGGCTAGTTAGCACAGCCACCACTGATAAATGGTTTTGCTGTAACGCTAAGTTGTTTCTCCAGTATTAGCACATTTAGCAGTGAGTACATGAGGACGAGTGACAGCGTTAAGACCGTTCTCCTGGCTCTGATTGGTTATTTTTGGTCAAGAGTGATGCAATTCTTCAGATGGCAATAGTCACACAGGGAGGAGTCAGACAAGATCGCTCTTTTCACATTTTACCTCATATCATAATGTCATGACATGGTGATGGTTTTAACAAATATGTGAATAACATGTTCTTTATAAAAATTACACACTGCAGCTTTAAAATATCTCTTCCTCAGTTTCTATTTTTATTTAATATTGACTATTGAGGTTAGTTCTTTACAAAATGGCCATTTAGACATAAAACCCCTAATTGATTTCATTATGTTTTGTTTAGCTGGAACTGTCCCTCAGCTATTACAGCCACTTCTAACATGAGCAGGCATGCTTTGATAGTGACATGATTGTTATGGTTGATGACACTCATGACTTAATGCCTTCCAGTTGGCCTCATGCCTGTCTTCCAGATGGCTCTGTGCCTGGCAGCCCAGTGAATTGGTGTTTTCTTTTTCTTTGTTTACATTGACGCTAAAATTAATGTTGTTAGTGAAACATGCTACCACATAGCAAGAGTTTCTTACAGTAGAGTTTCACTGAAACTATGTCTGACATTTTATTTCAGGTTTTATACCTATGAACATTAGACCAAAAGCTTCAAAAGTATCACATTCTTTTTTTCCCCAAAGCACTCGGAGAGTAAAGAGAATTTCTATTGAGGCTGGTTTCTGCCGAATCGTGTCAGACTTCTAGACCTGCTATATGTCTCACAAAAGTTCGCTACATGAGCAAAAACAATTCAGAAGTTAGAAGTGCTGAATACGACCAGGAGTGGCGTTTCCTGCTTCTCAGCGCTTTTTCCCTTAGAAAAGCTTGGTTATCATCTGCCAGCCCAGATGGTGTGGAGACCCATAAGACTTACAAGCTGATTCGGGCCGATCACAAATCAGCATAAAATCAAAAAGAGGACCAAGAGGTTAGTTATTCCATGGACCGCAAATGTGTTTGTCTTTTTAGAACCCCGACAATTCCCCTTAAATCAAATGTTTCATAGTGAATTTCGAAGTAAAGGTCTTAGCTTCCACTTGAATAAAATGTATAATAATGGGCACAATGCCTGCCATGCAAGGCAAAATATTTAAAAATATTCAGGAGGAGTAAGACGGAGAAAGGAGAACATTTTAAGGCTTTCAAAACTCAACCTGAAAATGCCCAGAAGCAGTGGTAAGAAAAAAAAAAAAAACACTTTTTTGCCATCAGTGAACAGCCCATTGTGAGTTGAAAATTCTACCAAAACTTTTTTTGTTGCTGCACCACAGGGAAACCTTGATCTGAGTGATATTTGGAAAAAAAAAAAACAAAACTGAATGCAAATGCAGTAAAAGTGATGCATTTTCTGTTAACAGTGTGTTGTCTTTTTGGAAAGCTCTTATGGTTCCAGAAAGCCAGTATTAATTGTTTTTCCATCACTATTTACCATTCTGCTAATGCTGTTATTTCCTTTTTAATGCTGAAAATGCCAAGAAATGTACTTATCGAAACACCTCATTTAATGTGACAAGGAGATGGAGGAATATTTCAGGAAGTAGCACTTCTAATACAATCGAGCAATCTACAGTTTGAGCAGGGATATTAATTTAACTCTAGCTCTGAAGCAGCACTCAGCAAACAGCCACATGGTGTGATCAGCCAACAGTCCAGATGGTTTCAACATAGAGGGAAAACCGAAGGCATCCCACAACACTGTATGAAAGTAGGCCTTCAAAAACAGCATCAAACTCCATGATGGGATTGTTGCCTTCAGAGAGGAAAGAAGTATATAAGAAGGGACTTAAAGCTGACTATAACTGCTAAGATTCAAGAACGTCACCTGTTAAAATCCAGATTATTGAAACTATTGCAAGGCCACTCCATAGAGAAACATCTTTGTGACTCATTCTCAGCGTAGCTGCTGATAAACAAATATGCCTTCACAATTTTAAGATGAATGAAAAAATATATATTTTACTGTTTCTTACAAAACCATTGTGTGGTCATACATTCAAGCTTTAGGAGAGTGTAATGTAGAAGTGAGGCATGGGCCAGTTACTAATATCAAGGTTGAAGATGTTATCATTTTAAAACCTTGAAAAAGTACTGTTATGTTGTTTCAACATTTCAAAGAAATTCTAAAGGCATGTCAGAGAAAGTGCCGGAGTGATGAGACTGTGTTATGCCCGTGAATTGGGTGAAAGACATCCGCTAAATGCTTACAAGAAAGACAAAGATTGCTGCACGAAAATATTTTCAGTTGAAAAATCTCAGACAGTCGTGGTGGAGAAAGTAAAGGAGCGCCAGGCATTATGTGCTAAAATAAAAGTGGTTTAGAGTTAATTATGGCAAGCTATGGGCAGCTTGTCTGTTAAAGAAGCATCTGCATTCAGAAGCCGCTTAGTCTATATTTGTTTTTTAGTCTGGTAAGCTAAAACATAGATGACCGTACCATAACTAAAAAGGCATCCTTTAGGATTTAGAATGCCACATTTTTATTAAGCTTTTCCCTGTTTTGGTTGATTTTGATCTCTCTTTAGAAACTATAATATAAGAAGACGCAAAAATAATTGTTTTTAATAGCTTTCCAGCTGTGAGTGGTCACTAGTTAGTTTTAGTCGCAGAGTTTCAAACTACTTGTGAGAAAACAATGAGCACAGCATTTACAATTTAAAATGTAAATAAATATTTTCAATCATCATTTATTTTACATAGAGACAAACACCAAGTTCAGAAAATACTTAAATGCCTTAATCCACAGCAAATCCTCAATTCTCCAGCAGAGAAATAGCTTTGTGCAAAAACATTTGTGTGTGTGTGTGTGTGACTAAAGATTTCACTGGTTAAATAAAAAGGGAGAGAAGATTTTGAGAAAGTTGTAATGATTTAAAGAGAAACTGCACAAACAATGATGCACTTTTCTGTATCCCATTCTATTGTCTCTTCTGCTGAGCTCTTCCTTAGCTTGCAGATCTACCAGTTTCTGTCACTGCTTTTCAAAGACAGCATAATCAGCAACCACTCCTTTTCCATAAAGGCTCAGCCAGTACTGATGTTGCATTTTTTTTTGTCACTGTAAAGGAGGTGAAAGACTTACCCTGCCTCAGATGAAATCTACACACCGTACGCCACCCGGCTGACCCTAACTGTTCACAAGAACACGTCATACGATGTTCTGAGTCAACGTCCCTGCGCCACCTCTAAGTGTGTGGCTGTTCTCGGGAGAGCCTGCTTCTTTGCACAAATGAAGCTCAAGTTACCAAACTCCGCCATGGCAATGACCTGTGAAAAACTTACTACATGCTAAACTTACTCCTACACTAGCCACAGGAAAACAGAAATATTTTTAGCCCTGCAGAGGATCAGCTCCTGCTCATTCATCCTGACTCTGGGTCGACTTTCCTAAAACACCTCCACATGCGTGTTGCTACAAAAACCTTTTCACTACAGGCAGCTGTCAAAAAGTGTTTGGAAATGATGTTTTCCAGGCAAAGCTAATCATCTCACCATGAGAAGAAAAAAAAAAGAAATGCCGTTTTATTATTATTAGTACTGATTATTACATTCAGATGTGTAATCTGATTCAACCAATGGAGTTCCAACTAAATCACAGAGGGACAAAGTAAGGGCCTTCATGTATTTCATCAGGTAGTACATTTGAAAATCAAACACATCATCAGTCAAGTGTAATTCCCATCATTTTTTTATTTCATTTAAGCGGCATAAAGACTTAGGCTGTGAAGCTAAATGTTTTGCATTATTTTAAAGGGTTGTTGAAGATCTAAAGCATTTTTCCGGATTGAGAAGCAAAAAAGCAAGTTAGTGGCTTATTAAATGTGTGTTATACTACTAAATATGCAAAATGGAGATAGTTAACACGGAGGAATAATGTAATTGTGTTGCTGCGCATGTCTGCTCTGGTTGCCATAGAGACCGACAGTGTACATCCTGAGTCAACCCAGTGACTGACTGGGTGACATTTGCTCTTTAAGTCGGTTCCTCGGGTCCAGCAGGAATAACGACAACAAAAAAAAAGAAAAAAACTCCAATGCAGAATGAACTGAGGTGTCACCGTTGATGATGTAGCATGCGTGAAGGAAAATAATAAAAGGCAGCCTTTAATAAATAGATTACTTTGATCTCATTGCCTTGCCCTGTTTTGCAACAACAGCAAGAGGTGATTCTAATCCCACAGCAAAGCCGAACCCCCTGGCTCAACCTGCGTCTTCACCTGTTACATGCAACAAATCAAGGCCGCGAATTCTCCCTGTAGGATGTGCTCATCGCTGCTTAGCCAGCATGGAGAGATAACGGGTGATTTAATGATTTTCTCCACTGATGTGGTTTGATGTATCGGCTGACTCTGCGCCTTTAGCTAGTATAACAGGTAAAATCCATTACCCTCCCACCTGCATGATTTATGATGGGTAGTATCAGAAGCTATGGGTCCCCCTTAAACAGCTGATCCGTCCAATAGAATTTACTGCAAAATGTTATGGCTGCACATTTGGACTGAGAGCAGAACCTCCCCCTGGCCCCCTCAGCCCTGTAGTAATGAGAAAGTGATGGCCTTTGGTTGGAGAATATTTGCTAGGTGCATTGCCATTTTGTTCGGTTAGATGTAATCTGAGCCACACAAAAAAGCACTGATGGAGGGGCGCTGCAATCAAATGCAAAAAAAATCCTATTAACTACATTGAGATCAAAGAGGCTGCAATCAGACATTACATGATTCTGTGAAGAGAAGAATGTGCATAATGACAGTTCATGGTATTCATATTCCTGCTTCCTTACACAGACCAGAACCGAGTCGGACTGAGGCAGAAGCAAACTAAGCCACTGCTTAGGACCCCAAAACCATCAGAGCCCCTAAAAACAATGGATAGTCGCCGGCTTGGTTGCTTGTAAAGCTGTCCAATTAAATGTGGGCTCTTTTTCCTGATTAAAACAAATCTGTACTTTATAGCTGCGATAGATAGATAGATAGATAGATAGATAGATAGATAGATAGATAGATAGATAGATAGATAGATAGATAGATAGATAGATAGATAGATAGATAGATAGATAGATAGATAGATAGATACTTGTAGTTAGCTCAACTGAGTGCTAGCTAAGTCCAACGTTTATGCTTTCACCAAGCATTTGGTCATAAAGTCAATATGGACAGACAATAAAGTACATTGGTAAATATTGAATATTAACTTTAATATTCCCGGAAAATATGTGTGTTCTCTCTATGCATATTCAAATTCTTTTTCTGTGTTCACTGGCTTTTCCCCCAAGATCTAAAACATGGCCTCGGGTAAGAGAAGGAATTCCTTCATTTATAACATTAGCCTTTTTCTTTGCTTAGCGGTTAACTCAAGCTAGTGTCTTCAGTAGTCACGTTTTGATCAAAGGTTTGGTCAAGCAGTCATTACGGACAAGCTATGCTCTATAAAGAGTTTTAAAATTGGGGTCTATTTGCTGTCCAAATGCAATTGCTTGTCAATAAAAGTCTTTTTTAAGCACGTTAGGCTGTTTTGCTGTTGGTGTTACTGTTGTGCACTTGTTAGCTCTGTATCTTTGCACCAAGAAGGTCCTGGGTTTGACAAGAACTTAACATATTATTGGTAAATTATTGTAAAATTTTGCAATGACACCAATTGCAACGAATGCACATGTTTGTTACAACTCAAATTATTTTCCGTCATAACTATGTTTTTAACACACCCTTTATGATTTGGGTCACTAAGATCTGTAACGAGCACTAAAGAATACCTAATAATATTGACAAGCATGGCACCTGAAATAATAAATAAATTAGATAGATAGATAGATAGATACTTTGAGGCAATCGAGGGGGGGGGGGGGGTGAAAGTGGGTTACTGTCCTGGTTTGATCTGCTCTGTTCTCTGTTTGAACGGCTTTGAAGACTCGCCTACAGTCCATATGGGAACTTGAACCGCTATCACTATGTGGCTCACAGACTATTAAAATGTGCCTGGTGGTCGGTGGAGTGGCGAGGAAAGAACAACACCCCTGACTCTCAGCAGCGAGGATGCGCTGATCAAAGATCTGTTCTTCCCAATTACGAGCGCGATGCCTACCCCCTCCGTAGGAAAACTACACCCGACTCTATTTATCACGCGGCTTTTTATTAATATGCGCAGAAAACTGCCTTGCACGGGGAAAGAGCGCCAAATTAAGATCCCCTCCAACCTCTCCCCCCCCCCCCATCACTAATGATGGCGATTAGTGTGGTGTTTGCGCCTAGATCGGAGCAAAAAATAAATAAATAAATGAAAATCACAGGAGAGAGGGGAGATACAATTGGATCGCATTTTCGGCTTCACAGAACCGTAATGGTATTATAAAAATGCAATCAGCCCATCGGATTGAAGACTGAAGCGCATGCACTCGTAATGTCGCTCAAGTGCGCTGATACGCAGACTTAATGACTTCATGCCATCACTCACTGGAGGCTGGAAGTTGGATCTCCTCGGATGTGTCTTAATTGAAATGCATCGTCTAATCAATCATGCGGCGGATGCTGAATGTGGGTGACATATCTGGACTGCTGCCTCTCTCCATCAGCACAGCATCTTATCAACCTGTAACACCAACCAGCTGCAGCTCATTTCACCGCACGGTGGACAACTTGTGGCACTTACTAGAAGCGTATCGAACGGCTCGAAAGCAAATGCGAAACCTCGCCAGGGGAACTTCATTTGGAAAATAAAAACTTAAAAGGAAAAAAAAAAAACATGTTTTGTTATATTATAAATACCTGAGCCAGAGACTTGTGCGTAAGCGTTTGTGGCAGCTCGTCGGCAGCCTGTATGTCCACAGAGGCAGGTCTCCAACCCTCAAACCTACGTCAAGGAATCACTTATAAAAAAATCCACCGAGCTGCAAATCAGAACTTTCTTCATCAAATTGAGGGGATCCTGCGCCCAGTCCGTCGTCTGATGGATCTCGCAGAAAGGACAGCTGTTCCTTCTATGGGGAAGTTAAAGTGCAGCAGTTCGTCTGAAAGCTGGGGCTGTCTTTTTTTTTTTATCTCTCTCTCTCAAAACAAACCTAAATGAAGATTCTCACTCCGTATGGCCATCTTCATTCCTCAAAATAAATGTAGGAAAAGAAGAAGACGAAGAAAATAAAAGCATCTTCCCTGCCAAAATACGCACATTCCTTTTGGTCCAAGTTTCTCCGGAGCTCAACACGCACTCTTAAGGACGCACAGGATGTCTGAACGGCAGCGGCAGGAATTGCATTTCTGCAACGTTTTCTTTCTTTTATTTATTTATTTTTTTTGCAGCTACTATAAGAAGCCCATCTGAAGCATTTCCAGAGAGCAAGTGATGAGATACTGTGGGTATGTTAGTTGCTCCCCAGCTCTCTTCTCCTCCCGTCTCTCTCTGCCGCCTCTCTCTACTCATCGGAGCGTGGGAGGAGGTGGGGCTCCCACATCCACCACAGCACACACAGCAACTTCACACTCAACATCACATTATGAGCCACGGCTGTGTGCCCAGAGTAAAAGGAAGAAGAAGAAAAAAATCCCAGCGATTCCATACAGTTTAAGAATATCTCATCAAAGTGGGTCACATCGGAATAGGGGCGGGAATGCACCTTTTTAAATGAGTGCGTCGTAGAATCAGTGCGTGAGCTCTTTATTATATTCCTTTCTGCAACAAGGAAATGCACCCTGGTGTAACAGGTAGGCCGCGCACTGACAGTTTACTTGTTGATATGCATTACATGTAGGAATGAGTGGTCTAACATGGGAGCTGCTTGGACACTGTTTATTCATTTGGCGCCACCCTCAGGCGCTTCCGATAAGAAAGACAGGAAGTATCTGGTGGGGGAAATTAGAGAAATGGAATGGAGGTGTTGCTATACTAATGCACGCATTACAGCATAGTGTCAGGGGTGTGGTCAAACGGAAATGACCTGACCCCGGTGCTAAAGATTAATTTAGCCTTTCAAAATAAACATTCATTTTCCTTCAAATCAAAAACTTCAATATTTATTATAGTTATCTATATTTATGTAAAAAATTATTGCAAGTGTAGAATTTGATTGAATTAAGACAGTACCGAAAGCCAAACTGCAGAGCGGAACTTCCTAGACTGTCCCACACTGGGGTAATTTCTGTGCAACAGCAACAAAAGTGACAGGAAATTAAAACATGTAGATTCACACAGAGATAGAACATGGATTTTATTAAAACAGAACAAACAATAAAAAAAAAATACTGTACAGTAAGATCAACATTTCAACACAATCACTTTGCAGTTATTAAAAAAAAAGATTCTGCAGCCCAAAGGTTGCTCGAAATGTTCAATGCTCTTACAATTTTAATTAATTGTTCAATAGTGTCAATATTTGCAAAAGTAGAATTTGCAAGTTTAAAATTATTTTAAAGCATGGTTTGCACCACTAATTAATAAAAGTGAGAATATTTACTGTTGATGACTGTAAATATACAGTCACTATATAGTTAGTGAAAGCAGTGATGAAAGAAGTATGTTGGCCTTTCAAAATAAAGTTTAAAAATACTGTTCAAAATTAAAAACCTCAATATCTCATGTTTTCCATTGTTGCAGAGGTATTACTAGATGTACTAAACTAGCGTTGAAAATTGAGTTTTTTTTGGTATTTTGTTCCTCAAAATGAAAGTTTCAAAATTGCAATGTTTCAATAGCTATGGCTGAAATTGTGATAAAAAGACGTTTTGCCTTTCAAAATAGAGCTTAAAGATATTTACTCAACCATCCACATACTTCCCCACCTTTAAATGAAGTGTCCTCTCTTTAAAGTAAGATAGAACTAAAAAATAAATAACCTTACACTCAAAAATAAAAACCTTCATATCACATGAAGTGGATTCCTGCAAAAGCAGGTTCAACATTACCCAAGGCTAAACCAGCCTTTCAAAATAAAGCTTAATGGTACTATTTTAAAATATCGAGATTTACAACATTTTCTGGAGGCACCCATTGCACACTATAATGAACACTTCTCAGTGATGACAAATTGGGAATACACTAAATGTAAAGTTACATGTTAGTTTGAAATACCAGTCATATCTGACATTATGAGTTAAAACTGCAGAAGTGTGTAATAATAATAACAAAACAGAGGAAAACAAAAACATTGCTTTGCCCAGGGCTATATATTAACATGGCTCAGCGGGGAGTAAAATCCATTCTATGCAACAGTAACTCTTCCTTCCCTCCCATAAACACTGACGTTTGTGATCATATCTGTTTAAGCATAAAGCAGCGGACCAGGAGCATTGTGGGGTGTGCCACCAAGGAAAGCCTAAAGCAATGCACTCCGGAGAAAACTTGATTTTCTGTCTTCCCGCAGCTATGTTCTGCTGCAGCAAGAGTTTATCACAGTGCTTCCAGTCTGTGATCCTTTACACTCCTCCCCCATCTCTCATTAGCAGCAAACACACAGCTGTTGGGTTACCTCTCCAGGGCTCCCATTAAGGGCTGCCACTCAGGCTTACAGTGTCCCTGAGCCAATCATATTAGAGCTCCCGCCCACGCATCCCCCGCTGCCATGCTCCCATTCAACAGTCATTTTAATAACGTTTAGGTGCTTTCACAGGTGGGCCCAGAGTGGTCTGAGAAGAGTGCAGAAACAGAGCAGAAGTATTAGGAGGAAAAAGTAACTCAACCCAGAAAATAATAATACAAAAAAAAAAAGTCAACTAATGTCTATAAAAGTGTAAATGAGTGAAAAGTAATTTAATGTGCTAATAATATTTGAAATCAATAGCTATATTAATAATTGTCAAAATAAAAAAAAATACATTGTTAATTCATAAGCTGTTCAAAATAATGCATAATTGTCTCATGGTGTCTGCAAGCAAAAAAAAAAAAAAGGACAATCTATTGTTTTATACATGTACTTAATTTATTATTTTATTTAATTATTCATTAATTTAGTTAGTTCCCGTTAGCAAAAAGTCATAGGCTGGTCTACAGTTTAAAACATGGCACTGTGGATCTTTGCTCAGGAACAATGACATGTTTAAAGAACTATATATATAATTTCACTTACAATTATAATTTACGATTCAAAGATTGAATTATTTCATGATTTATTCAATAAATTATAGACACATTTAAATAATTTATACATTTAGCTATGTTTCTTTCAATGCATTCATTTTCATTTTTATGCAAATGGCTCCACCGCTCACAACATATTTACTTATTGACCTATTGATTCGATTGTGTCACGTATGTCTCTTGTAAAAGGAAAAGGTGCGGCTATTTCTATATCATGTAAACAAATAAAACCCAATGAGGGAATAATTAGGATACGTAGAGCATTGCAACAGAGTGACCAATAGGCCAGAGTGGAATTAGCAGCATCATCTGTGTGGTTCACATGTCCTGGCTTTTGACAGAAACAATGATGGATGTCTAATTAACTATCCATGCCTCTTAAATTCAACAGATGTATCTCCATCCCAGTGATGTCAGCCAGAGGATCTCTGTCGAGTCCATTCACATTTAATCAAAAAAGCATACAAGGCATAGAAGGGAGCCGTAAGGCTGCGAATCAACAGCGGGTTTGTCCACTTAAGGAGCGAGTGTGGACCTGGATGCTGTAGCATGCAATACCTTTATTAGCCAGCCTAAAGAGCACAGTCTGAGGTGATTCGCCCTCCCCTCTTTCTCGTGGTCATCTTTTGAAGAAAGGGGGGTCGAAAGCTGGAAAATGCATGGGTAAAAGGGAAAAGAAGATCAGAAGAATAGCCTAAAATCACCTCAGACTCTCTCATATTCTCCCAAAAGCGTTCATACCTTCCATGGAGTATTCAGTCTTGAAATCACAGCCTCACACTTTTACTCTTTTTTTTTTTCTTTTCCAAAACTTACTTAGGCCATCCAGTACATTCAATAAGCATCAAGTTTTCTAAAAAAAAAAAAAAAATATATATATATATATATATATATATATATATATATATATTTTATTTTATGTCTCACGGACATTTCTGCCTATTGAAGCTGAAACTTCAGAGTTCGGCAGACGAGAACACTCTCCGGAAAGACTGAGTTTGAGAATTCTAAGGTCATGGTTTGTTTGCTTTTACAGCACAAAGCACAAAAAATGTGATCGATATACATTCACATCCATTTTCTCATGACGTACCCCACCCTGAGGACCTTTCATTTTCCTATACTTATTTTACACATGATATATTCCCAGAAAAAATGCAAGCATAAAGTGAGATCTGAAGCAGAGCAATATACTGCAAAAGTTTGAAAAGCAAGTCCAAAGCAAACTGAAGTTGGTAAAAGAAACAGAAGTAACATTTTTCACTATTAGAATGTGGCTCAGGGTGTATTCAAGCGCCATAACATAACATAATTACTCAAGATAATCAAACTCAATAATACAATTGCAGTGGTAAACTAATAATCACTAGGAGTAGTTATGAAACAAATAGAACAAAGAAAATCCACATCAAGAACAAATTTCTCATTAACATATAAATGTAACAGATATCATAAAATGTAATTTTGCTAAAGCATTCACGATTCTTTTGTCTGTTTGTCTCATTAAACACACAGCTAATCTTTTGGCTTAGCTTTTCATTTAAGTAACATTTATGACAAAAATATGTTGGCTACAGCAAGCATCCCTAAAGATTTCCCTGTATGTTTTCAACTATGCACTTAAAACACACAAGTTCACTTTGACAAGCTTGGATGTCCCATGTGCAACAATTTCAGACGAAAATACCTACTATGACGCCATGGAGTTTGGTCTGAAACATTCAGGCCCGCAGGCTTTAGTGGAGCAGCAGTTCTCTGCCACAAGGAATCTGTTGCAGATCTACTCTTTAAATGTCACTGGGAGGAAAAAGTAAGCAAATAAATAATAAAGTGACATATTTCTGCAGCGGAGCAAAAAAAGAAAAAAAAAAAAAAACAATACAAAAAGAAAAAAAACGATCTTTATCTTCCCTGAACTTTCTATCTGTGCTGACAATGAAGAATGTGTTGTTTTACTAATGTGTAGCAAATCAACTCGTATAGAGTTGGAGCTGTAACAAGTGTTACACCGGCGAAAGTGATGAAACTTTGATACCAGGACGTGTAGGTGCCCTTATTTTCATCACAGTCATTGGCAAACGTAGATAAATAAAACATGTAGTGCTTTGAAAAATGTACAAACCCCTTGAAATATTTCACATCTGGACATGTAACAAGTAAAGAATAATTACGAAGTGGACTGAAAACGATACGTAGCCATTAAAATTATTTACAAATAAAATAATTTAGCACAAATTCATGTTCAATAGCAGCCTCCTATGCAATTACAGCTGAACATTTTTAAATGTACGTTCATACTGGCTTTTCAGTATCAAGATTTCAGTATCTTGATACTGAAATTTGATTCGTCACGGTATTATCTTGGACTGCATTGTGACAATCATGTGTGCACTGAAAAGAAACTTAAAGAATATGAAATTGATCCTCATTATTCAATTAGAGGGACCTGTATAAAAGCTACACCACCTGAGCAGCATCCAGGTAAGTTATGCTGTCATGCAGAACACCGTGACACATTTACTGAAATATCTGGGTTGAGCAAACACAAAGCTGGCACAAACTACTTTGGCATACTGACTCCTATTACAAACAGAAGCCATCGGGAATGTGTACAAATTGAGCAATTGATGTCATTTCTGAACATAAAACATTTTATGCTGTCACAATAAAATATATTGTTATAGCAGAATATTTACATTACATTAGGTTGCATAACATTGTTATGTAATATCCATTGTTATTATAAAAGACGTGGTAAATGGCCTAAATGGCCCACCATTTAGATATGCGGGACTCCCAAGACAGATTAAAATGGGGATATGTCCCTGCACTTTTTATTTCGAAGTTAACATTCCATAACGTGTCTTTTTCTTTTCCAGAGTCATATTAAAAGCACAATAAGCATAGCAGCTCTAATGTCAGTTTAACAGTTGTGGGTGAGCGAGGGCAGTGATATACGCCGGTGTGTGTTAGGAGTCATGGCAGCAACTTGCTATGCAGTGGGATGAAGGTAATGTTAGCTAAATGATGACTAGTTGATCACGTTTAGCTTGTAAACAAGAATACTAATGTTGATGCCTATGTTCAGAGGCGAGCTGTAACTAGAAGCATAACTTGAGTCACTTATTTTTTTAAGTACTTTTACTTCTGTGTGCTTTTAACTTTTACTTGAGTAACATAATAATGAACTATTGCTGCTCTTACTTGAGAAAATGTCTGGATGCTCTAACCAGTACACTTGACTTCAATAAAGAAAGAACAAACACATTTTAACCAGAAATGTATGAGACACAGACACACACCTACAGACCTGTTTTTCTTTACACAAGATTTGTTGTTCTAATATTATTCTCTATCTGCTTAGCCTATTGTACCATTGGGAAATTAATAAAATGCAGTACACACTATATATTGTCACTGGAAGTACATTAGTCTGTTCTGAGTTAGATAATACTATAAATATTAATTTTATATAAAATTCAGTAATAAAAAATGAGTGAGTGATTTTTTTGGTATTCATTTGTACAGGGGATCTGAAGTTTGCCCAGCTATTGCTGGGCAGGAAGTGGGTCAAACCCTGAATTGATGGCCAGCCAAGTAAAGAGAACAACTCTGCATCCATGCAGTAGCTCCAACATTCAGTTAGTGTCACAAATTAATAGAACATATATGATTTATTGATTATGAAAATGAACTGGAGTATGCAGAGAAAAATAGAGCCACATTTAAACCAGAAATCTTGTGTAGCAACAGTCCAAACCTGTGACAAAAAAAACAACTAGCAAGTAATTTTGATATTTTCCATGTAAGTGAGACAAAAAAAATAGGAAAAGAACTATTATTTTGAAAAGGTTGAGGTAATCTTGCAAATGAAATGTGCAAAGTGATCTAACTGCCGGAAATGTGTTGACGGACAACAGATTTCCTGCTGGCAGACTGGCATCTGAGGAGATTTAAAAGAAGTGCGCTCATAAAGCTGTCAGCAGCGCATGAGCATTCACCATCACTCCTTCCATGATTTAGCTCAGCGTATGTGGGCGTGTGCAATTACAAAGGCTCAATGATTTACACTCATATTTTCCTCCAGCAAATGTCACGTTTGTTATCGTTTAACACCGTTTGCACTTATCTTTTCCATACAACATCATACTTCAAGAAAGGCTTAGCTGATCTGTACAAAGAAATAAATAGATAAAACTGCATATGGTAAAATATAGCAAAAACAATATTTGTATGCACTGTTTCAACAGATATATGACCTTTTTGTTCTCAAGTTCTGGCTCTGCATGAGACAAACGATTCTTATTTTAGGTTCTGTCATAATTATAAAAGTCATTTTATGTTTAAATGCATGAAAATGACTTTATATATATATATATATAGACTAGTGTCTCCTTAAACAATTTGGAAGAGCCCAGATGATGATGACATGGCTTTGTTAGCTTCTGATTCTGATATAAGTTAAACAGATACACTTCTGTGTCAAAAGAAATTCCATTGGAACAAGGATGACAACTATTGAGCTCCACAAGTCTGGTCCATCCTTGGGTACATTGTAAAGATACTTGAAAGTGCACCATTCATCAGTTTTGACCAATATTCAATAAAAATAACTGCATTAGAAAGTTCAGCCATCATAGCGTTCAGGAAAAAGATGAGTTTATTATCCCAGAAAGAAACATGTTTGGAACGAAATTTGTGAATGAACCCCAAAACAAAAACGCAAGGCAATTGGAAAGAGCCTGTAAGTTACCATTATTAATGTCCACAGTGAAACAAGTCCTACAATGATATGGGATGAAAGGCCAATCAACAAGGAAGAAGCCACTAGTCCAAAAAAATGGATCAATGTAATAAAGCAAGAATTATTACAGTTTGCAATCCACTCAAAGACTAGCATCTTTATTTTTTGAGACGTTTCATATCGTCTGATGAAATGAGACATTAAATAATTGGCCCTCATGACCATCATTACATATGGAGGAAAAAGTGGGAAGCTTGCAAGCTATGATCCCCATCCCAGCTGTAAAATATTAGATTTGATGTGGGGATGTAGCAAAATAACAAAACAAATACTATCATGATGAAAAAGCAATAAGTAAAAATATTGAAGAGATACAGGATGCCAGGAAACTACTGAAAGATGCTTACAGGAAAATATCACAATTACCCATTTGAGCCAAATCATAGTAATACATCTACCAAATATTGAATAAATAATGAATTTATTTATTTTAATTAATGTCATGCTTCTGACATTTAGCAAATGTTGACTACAGTGAATAAAGGCTGATGTCATCTTACAGAATCTATTTAAATATCTGGCTTCAGCTGGAAGTTGTGGCTGAATTTCTCTTTGCGCGTTTACTCCAAAAGTATTTGATCTGACCATTAACTCTCCTCTCTTCCAAATACAGTATGTGTTGCAGTATATCTCTCCAGTGGATCCTCTGATGCCTTTTATTTATTAGCTGGAATGTACTGTGAACTTCAATCAAAACAAGAGAGAGCATTTGGACTTATGTTTGGCCCCATGTGGTTTGGTTAATTAACAGAATGGGCTCTCTAGCAAGTGGAGTATTAGGAGGTGGGAGGATCCATGTCTCTCTTCCCACTTGTAGAAAATGCACAGTCTGAATTTAAGAAAACATGGTGGAAAATTTGCCTTCATCTTGAGGAACGAACGTTTTAGTAAGTACACACAGTTTATTGCTTTGTGTGAGAAAGTAATCTTATTAGTGACATGTAAATACGTCTGAGTGTTATCTTAGACATTCCCATTTTGCACAGCTCATTTATTCCTGGTTGTGTGTAAATGGGTTAGGATATTGGTATTTTCATCACTGCGAATGGGTGTTCAGACATGCCAGGAGCCACTGTTGTTTGCATTTCTTTCTTCTTGCGTATTGTCTACATCTGCCACTGGGTCAGGATTATGTATTCACACAAACATGACAGTTAGGGATGCAATAGCAGCAACAATAACATTTCTCTTTGAGAAACAGTATGCTTCAAACACTCCTGCTGTCATTTGCTCCAGAACACAGCTTCTAACCCCAACCAGGGAAGAGGGGGAAAAAAAGGAGAGAGAGAAAAAAAAAAGCGACTTAGCCTTTTAGTCTTGCTAAAAGATTAAATTATGCTGAAAGTCATAAATAAATGGTATACATTTGAATGGATTAGCAAATGGTAGCATTCATCTAATGCTGCATTCAAGGAAGCACTAATTGAATTATGAAAAATATCCAAACCTATCTTTTTTTGTATCTTTTTTTATTTATTTATTTATTTATTTATTTATTTTTTTTTTTTTACTTTTATTTGTCAGCCAAGCCATTCAGTTGATTACAGAAAAGGCTCTAATGGCTGTAAAATGATTATAAAGTTTTAATCTTCTAATGTAGTTCATTTCAGGTTTTCTAAGCTCTCGTTTGTGAGTCTTAACAAAAAGTACTTTCAAGTGTGCGATTGCATGGTTTGACTACAGCGCTTTGAAAAAGTATGCAAACTCCTCAAGCCTTTTCACGTGTCATTTTATTTAAGTTTAAATGGATTTGAATTGGATTACAGTGTGATAAAGTAACACAAAGTGGTGCATGCCTTTAAAGTGAACATAAATGAATATCAAAATAAAAATCAAGGACAAACAACCCCATTAAAATGCCAAAGAAAGAGCAAACAGAGTCCTCCTGCCTGCAATTTTGTATTGCAGGCATGAAATTGCCTGCAGTTTAATTCCAACTATTCTCTTAAAGGGCTCAGAGATTTCACAAGCACTCTTTAGTCCATTGTTTGAAAATGGAAAATGTGTGCTAGCACTGCAAACAACCACAACATAACTGTCAATCTAAATTGTCAGTCCGGGAGAGAATTAATCAGAGAAACAACCAAGGACCTCTTTGGAGGAGTTGTAAATACCAATATCTCAAGCTGAAGAATCTGTCTACGGGTCGCTTGCTACATAATCCACAAATCTGACCTGTGTGGTGGTTTGAAAGATGATAAATGCAATATTTAGGTGTCAAAATATGGAATTATTTTGGGGTTCTGCGTAATGAAATAGTTACACTGCTAAATGTTGTAAGAATGTCTATTTTAAGGTTAATTTTTATTAGGCAATATTTTCAGGCTTTCTACTGTCTGAAATGATAGATCTACAGCTCCAAATGTTGTGACTTTTCCAATAGTCTACATAACCAGTTATTAATCAATATGTAATATATAATCAGTTAATGCAATCTTAATAAATACCACAAAATACTTCGCCATGGGAAAACACAAGATTTTATTAAAAGCAGTTCGAGACTTCGTGTCAGAAATACATTTTGCTAGTATAGTCTAAGCCTGAATGAAAGCAATGTCAGGAAAAATATGAAAAGGCTCATTTTTGTAAGAAAACAGAACAACATATAAGATAAATGATACAAGCACATCATAGAGACTTGAGCAAATTCTAATAAATTAATCTTTGCTATTGCTGTGCAGTAATTTTTCTGCCTAGATAGTTATTGTGTTTTATCTTTTCTTCTACGTGTTTCACAGACACCGGATCAATACATCATCAGGGTATAACATAAAGTCATATATATTTTCATGAAAATAAAGCAACTTTTGAAGCAGAAATGGCAGGAAATACATAGAAAATGTCTGACAAGAGATTGTTTTTAAGACAACAGAAATTCACTTTGGAACTACCTGCTTTCTGACAAGTTCTTAACTCCTCTCTTAGGTCAAAACATTGTTGTGTTTCGCTGATCGAGAGGCCTCTGAGAATTGCCTGACAAATGATACTGACTGCTAATAATAATTCTACTAAAGCCCACTTTTAACAATTATCCCTTTTCAATACTGTAAGTGGCTAGATATTTGCCCCAGGTGTCACTGTAGAGAATGCTGAATCAAGTTCAAAAGAACTCATTAGAGTCAACCTAATTTGTTCTTACCTAGAAAAAATATTCAGTTATGCTTTTCCCATATTTGATTCCCATTGAATTATGACATGATGAAATCTCTACATAACACATATAAATACTGGCTCAGATTTCGCTCATGTTCTGCAGTTGTTTCTGGTTGCAATGTTTTTATCTTGTCACTTGCTCTCTGTGCTGGAATTTCACTGGGAAGAGCTCAGGGAGTTCTGTAAATCTACACACATTGGCACATGTTCATACAGTAGCAACAACAGGCACCAGGGTGAACTAAAGGTAACATCTTATTTTTTTCTTTTATATTATCTGCAGAAGAGTAGGTAGTTGATCATGTAGAACGTTTAGAATGTGGATAGGCAATACGGTATGCAAATTCAAGGACTTTAAATTAAAATAAAACATTCACTCAATACTGCCAGAAGGTACTAAAGTAAGTTGTCAGGAAGAACAGAAAGTTGTTTTTCAAGGATAACAATTGGCATCACTGTTATTACAAGGTGGAGGTTCTCAGTCTTGAGTGATTCTGTTGCCAAGAAGAACAGAAAGTTGTTTTGCAAAGTCTCTTGAATGTCAGTGTTCAGTAGTAACATTCAACGTGAGTATATTCTGGTTGCAAATCTGAAAACCAGTGGGGATTTTCTGTTTTGTGTGCCAATAACTGATTCTGGCTAAACATGCTGATAGCAATGTACTTTTCTCAAATTCATGCATTCAAACGCTAACACCTGTTTAGCTCTAAGGTCGGCTCAACAGAAATCTGTGTGACGTAACTGTTATTGTCTGTGCCTGGCCACTAGGGACAGTTTGTGATCTCCCCCAGACGTCTGTGTGCATCCCAGGCTTTGTGACCACATAGGCTGTGCGTGCCAAGTGAAACAATACTCCCAGTTAGAGGTTGGCATAAAACAAAAGAAACAAAGATAATGCAAGGTCTAACCATGAGCAACAGCACAGTGTTGAAAGATATTCTTTTTCTAGGGAAAATAATTTAGGTTTCACAGACAATAGGGATACAAAACTTGCATTGCTGTGGTGGTGAGAAACCACAGTGCATTATCTGCCCCAACCGTTCATAGCAGCGTTGGACTAAGAACTAGTTTGTATAAGTTCAGCGGACTAGCAGTTCCACCAGGTGTTTCTTAATTCTTGCTGCCACTACTCTTGTGGAGCTGAGTAGATGGGAAGGGTGAGCTGACAGGCAGAAGCTCGGCTGGAGACTGTGGCTCCAAGGAGGGGCTTTCTGTGAATTGGCAGCGCTTTGTGAGAGCAAGTGTTTAGGAACCCCCAAAAGATTGCCACGGGAGATTCAAGGATTCCTCAAACATGCATAAAAGAATCAAAGCAACACTCCAGGTATGATTTTGATGAGAGAGTAACATTATAACCTGATATGAAGCTAAAAAATAAGTCGACAGTACCTCTTCCTTTAACACACTCTGTGAGAAGAGGCACATAATCTTTTACCTCACATTAAATAGGAATAAAATGTTCCTGTTTTTAGGTGGGGTTACATTTATCAAAATTATTTCTATTCACTAAATGGTACAATATCAGGAGGATTGCTTGGGAAAAGCCCACATGATACTGTTATTTTTGTAAGATTTTGATCATTGGGGTAATACACAACATTTCAGTTGACTGGAGGTAATTTTTTAACACTTCATACATGGAATCTTATTTTTAAAAAGTATATATAAAAAGAACTCGCCCTTTCTATCAGGAAGAAAACTGTGGTCCTATCTTTACCCAGAGTAAAAGAAGTCCACGACTGAAAATACCACTCAAAGAGGAAAACCCCAACACACTGAATGCAACTTAAAAGCCAGAGTAGTTTGTAAATTTACAGCTAAGACTTTGTTTGTGGAAACACATTCTGTGGTCTAATGAAACTAAACTTGAAATGCTTGGCAATAATAGTCTTTCTTACATTTAGAGGAAACATCATCCCAGCTGTGATATAAGGGAGTGGTATTGTCATGGTGTATGGGAGTTGTGCTGCAGGAGGAACTGGTGTGCTTCACAAAACAGATGGCATCAAAAGGAAAGAACCTAATGTGGAAATGCTGAAAACTCATCTCAAGATATCAGGTAGGAGATTAAAGCTTGATCATAGGTTGATCTTACAAATGGGTCCTAAGCATACTTACAAATCTGTATAATCTGTGCATATAGCTCCCATATTTATATTTATACACAATATCTATATCTCTTGCTATAATCCCTTATAGTCCATACATACATAGTCTTGTACATCTGTAAATAAATATTTATATCTCGTAGAGCACTTCTGGATAGATGCAAACTACATCTCGTTGCTTGTACTCGGGACAGTGCAATGACAATAAAGTTGAATTCTATTCTATTCTAAATTTGTTAAAAGTGGTAAACGTAAAAGTGTTGGAAGTGGCTTCACAAATTCCTGACCTCAGTGCCACAGACATTTAGTGAGCAGAGCTAAAAATGTTTGTTTGAGTAAGGCAGTCTAACTTCCACAACGCCAGATCTGCAGGGACAAATGGGCCAAAATTCCACGAAACTAAAAATATTGCAGAAGAATGTCTAAAATGATTGTCCCAAATAATAGAGTTTTAGAAATGATTCAAAATATTATCTCTCACTCTCTTGATATTTTGGTATTGAAGAAATATAAATCATTTTGCAAATGCAAACTTATATTAATGAAGGAGAGTTTAGCCTAATTGAAAGATAATGAAAAATAGTGTAATTTTTTGTTCAGTATATGTAAACATGTACAAAATCTGACTGAAATATACTGGGTAAAAGCTATAGCTTTGCATTATTTTTTAAATATTTTCACCAAATAAATAAATAAATATATATTTAATAACAAAATGTATGAAGCTGAAAAAGGAACTATGGCCACCCATTGGGATGCTTAACTAAAAGATATGTGTTCACGTGTGCACAACCAGTCTTTCACTAAAGCTATCATAAAACCCCTAATTTCAAGTTCAAATATATGATGAAGCAGCCATATATGAGGCACGTCTTTGGGAAGAGTAGTTTTTAGATATGAGCCCCAAATGAAAAAAAAATAAAAAAACTTGACTCAATTAATGTTTCATTGGGTTTATAAATGTTTCAGCCGCTAATTGCTGAAACTGGCAGTAGATATTGGCTGAAGAAAGAATAAATTATCTGCCGATTCTCTCCCACACAAAGTCATACAAAGACACTGGAGACAGAGAGATACAAACTTCTTTGTACTTTGGTAAAGTTTTCAAATGGCTTCTTTTGACCTTCAAAGCCACCAACTTTCTTCACTTAGGCCGAAAAAAGATGTATAGCCTTTTACAGTATCAAAAAACTCAGGGAATGCATTCATTCAATCTATACTTTTCTCCACCCATTCTCAACACTTTCAAGCCATTAAAGATCCTCAAACTACATATAGTTCACAAACTCTGCATCACAAATTTTACCATGTTATGTCTTCAACCAACTGAGAAATGTATTTACAAATTTCAGTCAACCAGAGGAGATTAGTAAATAAATACACAAATGAAAAGATCTTGCAATATTATTCATTAATTACTTCAGATGAATATAAAGCACAGTCAGAACCAAGTATTGTCAAGTAGGAAAAGACAGATCAGAAGAATTGTTGTCCAAAAGAGTTCTGTGGTCCAAGGTGTGTGTCATAATGTCAGAATGAAACCTTGGGGAAGTGAGGTTAAACACCTCTCAATACGACAGGAGCCTGGTTGTGTATTACATGGGAATACTGAATTTTTTTCCAACATAGTTTCATGGTTACAGTTTATCTCAGTGGCTTTAGGGCATTTCTCAGAACAGAACTGAGATTCTCAGAACTCCTTCTCAAATCTTCAAATCGTTGTGCCGCTTGTGTACATCCAGAAAGCAGCCTCAGATTCCTATGAGCACGTTGCAAATGGGTGAACTACAGCATGAAATCCTGGCCATAGCAATGCAATGCAACACTATTATGGCTTTATATCCTTGTGGCTTGAGAGAGTGAGTTGCATTACAAAAGGCAGCAATGACAAGATTAAAAAGACATCGGGTTAGCAAAAGAGTGGACTGATGTTTTTTGTGCATTAATAAACCTTAAAAAAAAAATACAGTCTTCAGGGTCCAGTATAGGGAAAAGATCAATGGAAAATAATAATGATAATAATTGAAAAAAAAAACACCTGGACGTAAATGTTATTTTTATAAAATGTTGGGATTTTATGTTTGTTTCTGATTCTGTATTTTACAGTTCTGCCATTAGGGCTACAATAGGGGTCGGCTGTTTGTGTGGATGTCAAGGAGTGAAGGCATCGGCATTGCTTTGAGCCAATTGCTTCTAACCATCAGTGCACAAATGGCTAAAAGGCAATTTCAAAGATAATATGGAGTCTATCATTCTTCAGTGAGAAAAATAATTCAAGTGTAAAATGTTCAAGATGGTTAACAATTTTTTCTAGAGTGAATGTGCCGGTAAGATGGACCTTGACTTGTCAAGAGACAAGCCAAGGTCGCTTGACAGTGGTAAACTGTCAAAACCATTTAAAGTTTACCAGTTTAAATGGTGAAGTTTATGACCATACACATGCTATACATATTGTGTCAGAAAGCATAACGGCAAAAAAGTTGAACATAACTCTTGCTGCTGCTCACGACTGACTGATAGACAGACATATAGACAGACAGAAGCGTGCTCTAAATGGGTTAGGGTTAGAATTTAGGTGCATCTCTGCAATTTTTCAATACCGCTGTGTTGCCAAACTATACAGACCTCCCTTTGCAGCTGCTTAAGAGGCTATTTCTTTCACGTTAAAAGGGTTTTCTCATTCAGGCTAAGATGAGCAGCTCAGCAGAATGGACTTCTGAATGTTTTTTTTTCTGTCTTTTAATGCTGACCATGCTTTCATAAAGGAAAGAAAATCCTTCATCTTCTCTGTGTCTGGTCATTTGACAACCCCAGTGACTGTGGATAATAGAGCAGTACTTATGAAACCAAAAAAAAAAAAATCTTTGAAAAATGAATGCATCAGCTTTTATGGACTTGGGTTTTAGGCTTTTAAAAAATAAACTAATGAATGATATAATGTTCGTACTGTTAGTGTTTATTTTGACACAAAGTCAGAAAGGGTGGTGAATATCTTAAAAGCCCAGTCTGCAAACTCTGTTTGCTTTTCTGGAGAGCAATCAGTTGAAGAACTGGCATGGATAGTACATTGCTACAGTATTAGTGAGAGTCTTACATAGACTCACAGCCATTTCAATTCCAATGAAATTTAAATCATTTAAATGATTTGAAGAGTGAGACATTTATGCTGATTATGAATTTATGTAAACTTCTGACTGGGACTGCAGCTCCATGTATGATTTAAGTTCTTTGTGGTATGGATGATGTAAAAACAAAAAGCTGAAATTTCAGAAAAGTAAAGAGTTCTGTCTGATAATTTGCTCTCACCACAAGATCCACATTTTAATGTAGCTGCTGTTGGGGCAAAATGTAGTAAAGTGCGACTGGAAAACACATCTTATTTATATATATATTTCTGTGCTTTATATCGAGAATATCTCATGAGGGGAAATGGGTTACATCATCAGTGTTTGACAGCATGTAGGACCACTACACAAAAATGGGGTTAGTGATATTCGATTAACTGGAGCACAAACTCCCAGGGATTATCAGCACTGAGCGAATCCACCCAAATATATCCAGAACAATGTTTTTTTTCTTCTTCTTTTTGTGTGGAAAAGGGAGCAAAACCATTTAGATAAGTACCTCGGAGGTTGACAGATCAGAAAACTATGTTCCTGTTTTCATGGAAAACCCTCTGTATTTACAGAGTAAAAAAAAGTAAACCACTCTTGCACTTTAATAAGCTTAATCATTTAAAAACTATCAGAGCCTTGGGACACTAACAAGGAGGTTATCTTTTTTTTTTTCTTTCCCCCCGCCAGATCCCAGCAGTGTGCTGGAGCATTTTAAAATAAAAAAAAAGTATTAAAATATACCCACGGACCGCTGAATACTTTATTAAAATTGCCGAGCTGTTTCTGGAAATAAAACGGGGTAAATATTTTAATAAATATTGGTTCCGTAATAAAGCTGGTAAAAAAAAGGAGTCATGCAGTGCCACATTGACATGCTTTAACTTCACAAAAGAGGCTCTGCAGGAAAGCTATTTGGCTTTGGTTTAACGTTTATCCTCTGCTTGCATCCCTCCTCAGTCAAAAATATCTTAAATCATCGGCGCAGATTCATTTCATCACCTCCCAACATGGACTACAAAATACTGTTAAGGAAAGCAAGTTCCATACCATCCATCCATCCATCCATTTTCCGTTCACCCTTGTCCCTAATGGGGTCGGGAGGGTTGCTGGTGCCCATCTCCAGCTACGTTCCGGGCGAGAGGCGGGGTACACCCTGGACAGGTCGCCAGTCTGTCGCAGAGTTCCATACCAATGGATCATAATTTCTAATCAGTTATATAAAGAAGTGCAAGATGAAAATCTGGTTGGTCTATAACAATAATCTAAAGAAGTTTAAAACATGGTTTAATAAAGACATAATCAATATAATAAACCAAGCGCCACAAAAACAAAGAATTAGTTGCATCTGTTCACATTGTACTTTTCTTTTTAGTCAATTCTTTAAAGGTTCACTTTGACCTCTTCTATTAAATTAACTTTGTGTTTTTAACTTTACATGCAATATAGCACAATGACACCAAATACTAACAACTGTAAGCAATAAATTAAAGTCGTCAATCAATAGGAATGATTTAAGAATTTCATCCAGTTCAGTCGTTACAAAGAGGAGAGATTGAGATCATAGTAACCGTTCTTGTCCAAAATTATGTTAGTAATTTCTCGTCACATCTCTGCTGCCAGTCCAAATTTGAATGCTGCTTGAACAAAAGTGCTGTATTTAAATTCATTCAATGGAAGCAATCAAGCTCTGTCTGGAGAGTTATCTGCTAAGTGTTAAAAAACCAAAACAAAACAAAAAAACGTTTTAAAACCTGAGTTTTAATACACCTAGCTGAAGGAAATGCTCAGATACATGAAACAATTTCAGTCTATACGATATTTGATGTACAGCTTAATTGTTTTGTCACTCATTTCTCCTTGTTCTTTGCTATCTTGTTTGCTTGGTCATTACCTACGTATATTCACAAATATATAAGTATCCCCATGTTGTTCCGCTGCATTGTATTAAGTCAATTTATATAGACTCATAACCAGAATCTATGAATACTGATTCCTACTTATATATACAAATGCTTTCTTTTCTACATTTAAGCTTTTTCATTCACATTTCTACTGTGTATCACAATTATCTAAAGTCTGAAATTAAGAATCAAATTAAGGCACAATATAGAAATCAATGAATAAAAAAAAATTGAAAATAAAACTTTTTCTGTTGCTATGACATGCTGTCCTTGTATTTATTTTGTTTTTTAAAAGAATAACATATCAAGGGAGCTATGTAATATCAAATTTAAATAAAACAATTCAATTAACTTATTATACAACACAAACATCAGTGTTTTGAGTTTTTCTACACAGCATCGAATCAAAAGTAAATAAAACTTTTTTTTAACTATTCTTTTATATCATGAGCAATAGTGTGTGCAACACACCTACTAATTAAACAACCTGCTCTTGCACAATTTTACTTTCTTCCCTTCTTCCTCCACTTGTCAAGCATCTCACCAATTAGGATATACAGAATTTTGTTAATTGGTTACGTTGCAGATTCCTGTTTTATTTCAAAAGTGAACTTCAAAAATGGGTGACTAAATTAAAGCTACTGCTTTGCATTTAAATTGCTTGTTAAAGGAAGCAACTTGGGCTTCAGAGCTGCTATCAAGCCATATTTCCACATATGAAGGAGCTCAGAATGGAACTGCCAACAATGAGCCACCCCGACATAACACCTGATTTATTTTTAATGAGGCAAATTAACAAGCGAAGAAACATTTGAAACCAAGGTTAGCTCCGCTTTTGACTGAGGGAGAATAACAGGGGCTTTCAGAACTTTTCTGTGGTGAACCCGAGGGCCACAGATCAGCAGTTTTGTTAAGCCGTGGCCTTTGAAATCCATTGCGGGAGTCTTCAATTACCCATTGTGGACCCAAAAATGTTTTAAAATCGAAAACCTGTGGCACGGGGTCACTTTCAGGGAGAGGGTCATGCGGCTCCTTTGAAAATTTAAATGTGAAAACGTCAACTTTACTCAGCCACGGCACAAAGATGTGTTTGCAGGAATTCTCTGGTACTGAAATAGACGGGCCTTAAAAGGTTCTGAAACAAGATCGTGATTGAGATTTCCATTACTGTGAGGATTGTCACATGCTGTTTTGAAGTAGACGCCATGATATGGAGGAAATGAGAGGCTTTTAATGTTTAATTAATAATGCTAATGAAACCTAATTAGAGCATCTTATGAAAAATGCATTCAAATGAGAGATGAGCTTTATCCTTAAATAACAAGCCTCCTGTGCAGGATTTGGTGTCCTATTACATGCTAATTAGATAGCACTGGGGACTGTTAATGAGCAGAGATCATTTCATCTTTACTACTTCATGGTTTTACCAATTGCTTGTGACCATGTTTAATTGCCTTGCAAAAGTATTCATACCCAATTTATATTTCTCACATTTTGTCCACTCAAACGTCAGCGTATTTTGGGAGGAGGGCGGGTTTGTGTGGCAGACCGACGCTAATTGGTGCTTAATTGTGAAGTGGAAAATGAACGATGCATGGTTTTCAGCATTATATATAGCAAATTAAAGACCTAAAAAGTGTGGTGTGTTTTTGAATTCAATCCGGCTCTGATATCCTAAATAAATGAACCTACATGACATAAAAATCCACTTACAAATCTGGCTTTAATGGAAGACTGAAAAGACTGTTGAATTTCTGAATGAAAGCTGTATGATTTCCCCTTGTAGTAGCAACATCTTTTAGTTTTGCTCATCTAGAGACTTTTGAGATTTGATAAAAACTGTCTGAAAATGTCTTTTTGTTTTCAAATCTTGACAGATTCTAAATTTGTTTTATATCTTTAACTGGGCCTTTGTGACACAAGAACAAACACTATCTTGCTTACAATATTCAGTCATCTGCCTGAGTATACATATACAAACCTGAGTGACATTCCTTTCTCAAACCATAGGATTTAATGTAGTATCAGCCCCAGTCTTACAATCTCTTAGTTGTGAGGTCAGACACTAATCTTGGACAAAAAGGCCTGGCTCATCATCTCCACTTTAATTCATTCATATGGTGTTTTACTGACGTGAGGTGCAGGACAATTAAGTTCTTCCACATGAAACATATGTGTTTATTTCTTTATAGCTCTTGCTTTGTGCACTGCTGTGCAGCCATGTTGGAACAGGAAGGAGCCATTCTCAAATTGTTCCCACAAAGTTAAGAAAATGAACTCTGGAATACCGGTAAATCTCTGTTAATTGGAGAAAACAATTAGCAAATGTTTCATATCTTCTATGAAACATTCTCATAAAATGTCTTTTCATCCTTAATAATCGACATTTACACATTTCCAGCACTGAGAACAAGTAGCCTCAGAGTATTTGGGCATGCTACAATCCTCTGGGATTGCATCTTGAGACAAAATCCTTTTTTTTTTTTTTTTTTTGCTTCAGGCTATTCACTCACAGTTTAAAATTCTAGAGTAAAAAAAGTACATTCAAATAAAGTTATACTATTTTTTTTCCCTTCTTCAGAGCTACATTCCAGATGTGTTTTTGCATGCAATCTTTTATGTTTCTCATGTAAAGTTTCAGCATCGCGTGTTCGGCAAATAAATGTCAAAATGTCAAACATAATAGATTTCTAACGCAAAAGAGCACACCTTTTGATGCACACTGTGCGCAGTAAGTACATGTAGGGTCTTTATGTAGGGAGACGCTGGTGAACTGACAGAGTGTGTGCAATCTTCGGCTTTATAACAGCTTACTAACATCACAGCTCAATTGCTGAAAATGTCTGTATACCCTGCAGGTAAGGGTCTATTAAATCCTCCTACACTGTGATCCTGCACCCACGCCTGATTCTATCTCAACCTGGAAGGCTTTTGGTCACTAACACCGATTGCAATTTGCTTCCCTTGAATTCCTCCAAATTAACCCTTGCAAAAAAAAAGAGAGACAAAGTAATCATTGATTTAAGGTCAACACGTGACTGTTCAGGATCTGCTAAATCTGCTGTAAGATGTGTACACATGGGCTAATTAACTATATAAGCAGTGTCGTCTTGGTGCTACAGAAAGAGAGGGGGCTGGATGAATGGGTGGATGTGTGTGCTCTGTTTTACACTGTCAATTTGGCAGACGCCTGCAGGGGCTGGTGTGTTGCCATGGTGATATGAGCAAGGCATGAAAGAGCAGCAAGGTTTGCCTAACAGTACCAGTCTTATAAGGACTGATAAAACGAGGACCTTTCTTTAAGCGCCTCACATAAACTACATGCCTATCCAAGACAAACTAGGGCTTCACTTCTAACCACTCAAAGAATGTGACAAATGTGATGAAGACCGGCTCATTTCCTGGTGGCGCAAAAGTAGCTTTAACTACAAATGAAATTTTCTGATTTTAAACTTTTCATACTATAGAATAAAGGTTTTTCTTATTGGTAAACAACTAGCATTTGGAAGAGAATAGTGGCTAAAATAACCAATCAAACTGCAGATTTTACCTTCAGTCTTCCCTGTTTTCTCAGTTAGAAACATAACAGTAACAGTGGGAAGCATGTATTGGACAATATACTGTATATATACAGAGGTTGGACAATGAAACTGAAACACCTGGTTTCAGGGGTCATTGTCCAACCCCTGTATATATACTGTATATACAGGGGTATATATATATATATATATATATATATATATATATATATATATATACACACAACCCCTGTATATACAGTATATATACCGGTATATATATTTCCACTAGCTTCACACATCCAGACTTTGTCCTGTGGGTTAATCTGCACTCCAGACATTAACTTTTTTTCCACAAATATTCTTCTTTCTTTAGGTCTATTACCCATTTCATCAGTAAAATCTGTTTCCTTAATCCTGGTAAAGAAAACTTCAGTGGTGTCCTCAGGGTACTGCATGTTCCTCCTCACATAAACCATCCGAAGGCATAAAGGTTCTGATTTGGATTTGTCTGACAAAAAAAAAAAAAAAAACTTCTTCCACATTTGTGCCCTGTTCTCTACACCAAACATTTCCGTCTACTTAGTTGTTCTGTATCAGGTCAAAGAGAAATAGTAAGAACATTGATTAATTTCTATGCTATTGACAATCAATCTGTGAGAAATATTTTATTCTGAAAACTAGATTTATCCTTTATTTCTTATCTGCTAGGTTTTGCCATTCTGCAACCGGTAAAAGGTTGGGGGCCAGCGCCCTATGTGGCTTGTGGAAAACTAAATGGGACTACTTATGACTTTAAAATCTCCAGAGCTTTGTCTTTGTGATGCGTTTTGCTTATATTCTCTAACAAATCTACCACATCTTAATCATAGTGAAGCTATGTGCAAGTTAATGACGAAATGTGATTTTCTGCAGTGTTTTGCAGACAAAAGCCCCGGTGATCTTAATGACATATTGTCCCCATCTTATGTACAAAAACAGTTGAACGTCTCGTGTTTGTTGCTCCGCATTCGCAAAATGAGCAAATTAAATTCTCAGCGACTAAAACAGATAAAACTCATCACAGCAGAGAATGGAATAGAATTTGGTCATTTTCAGAGTGTGCCTTCAGGCATTTCTGTGAAGAGACCTGATTTATTAATGCAGAGTGACCAACATGACAGAGGAAATTGCGCCTGACATCTTGTGTCGGGGAAAAATCAGGTGTGAAATCCGAAGCACTGTTGTATCAAACACTTGGAATGAGAGACAAGTGAGATTGAAAGTTTGCCTGAGAAAGAGCGACAATGGAGACACACACAAAAGGTGCGACATCTTGTTTTCTTTGATTTAGGGGACCAATTCGATTCGAACAGAAGCATAAACATAGTAGTGAAATGATAATTAGTTGCTTATCCAAACTGATTTGATTTTAATTTAACATGACATAATTAGTTTGTTAATTCATCCGATTGTCCTCTCATCATGGTATTGTACACATTTCTATTTTGATATGCTTTTTTCTTGCTAATCTCAAAATTTGTCTTGATAATGCATAATCAAAAATCTTCTAAAGTGTTTGACGAATGCATAAAGAGCGATATAACATGAGGTGTTGATGTATGTCTTCAGTACTGAAGGGTCTGAACCACTCAGATCCAGTGACGTGCGGTCAGGGGAGGCAGGTGAGGTAGTGCCTCACCTGCCATCATGGAAAGAAAGAAAATATATAATCATAAAGTAATTTAAATTGTTATATTCATCCGGTGGTTTGTACTAAAAAATATTTATTTTTCATGTAGCTTCACCAATTTCGATTTTTATTTGTTCAAAATCGCTGAATTTTCTTATTTTCCCATTCAAATGCTTGGAAGCGATGCCGGTGAGGCAGCAGCGAGCTCTGCCTCACCTTGGATTGCGCAACCCCTGGCTCTGCGCTGGCTGCTAAGCGGAGAGAGCATGTTGCTGTACGGCGTCAATAAAATGGTTTAAACAAATTTAATATGTGAACTTATTTCCAATAATTTAGCTTATGTATATAATGTACAGTGCTTTTTGTCACCAACTGTGTTTGTGTAACGTGTTTCGTGTAATGAGCGATTATAAACGGCAGAGAACAGGTTCGTGGTGAGGCAGGCAGTTCTCTTGCCTCATGGCAGGGGGCGCTCAAGATCCCAGACGTTCGTCTTGTTCACTCCTCAACTGCCGAGTAAGTGACAGCGAGCTAGGCTAAACGATTCGGGAAGCAAGTCAAGTGCAGCAATAGATTATAATAGAGATAGTGATTTTTTTCCTCTCGCTTATCCCGACTTTCGACATGGATGACTACATTACAACACTAAAAAAGTTTTCTCAAGTGGACTTTCAATCGAAGCAGGTAAGACAGTAATGTTATTAATGTTAATGTTATTACTGTCTTACCTTAGGTAAGACAGTAATAACATTTATTTTGTTTTGTTTTTTAAGGAAATGTGTGTTTTGTGAGCTACAGTTTGTATGTGTAAGGATGCAGAAGTGAAACATGACATGTAAACTGCTGTCAATCTATGCATCTATTTGCAAATCTGATTCTGATGATGTCAGTGCCTCACCAGCTATGAACCTCACCGCACGTCACTGCTCAGATCATTTTACAATGTTTTGGACCTTCCTTTCATTCTTATTGGCAGGATCGTTTAAGCTCGGTCAGGCTGCATGGGGACTGTCAGTGCTAAGCCATTTTCTGCTCCACAGAAATGCTCTCATGCGTTTAGGTTCACACTCTGGCTGGGTCACACTTGATCTCAGTATTGTGTTTTCTTGGCAGTATGTTTTTGAATCACTGTTCAATTAAAATGCAAAAAAAAAAAAAAGAAGAAGAAAAAAAAGCTCCAAGTTTTGAACTTTGAACTCATTGGAAAAGGCTTTTATCAAAACTGCCCAAGAATTTTTAGTATGTAGCCTGCCCTGCCGCTCTATTAGGTACACTTCTTCAGTTGCTTGTTAAACCTTAGCAACTGGGCCCACCGTAGTGGATCCAGATGTACGATTTGCTGACGTTCAAACCAAGCATTAGGAAGGTGGAGAACAATGTATAAAATATGTTGCCTTTGTTAATTATCCTCAGTGTTAGGTAAAATGCAGTTAAGATTTTTTTTTAAAAAGTAACTATAGACCAAATGCAAATAATCATGATCAAATATCTTAATCGATTGTCACCACTAATGGAAAAATACTTCACTATATGATTTGCTTCTGCTAACTGACCCAATGGGCTGTCATGTGCATTTCAGTTAGAGATGACCACTCCACCATGAAGACTCAGAGTTGTTCCTCTGTAATTCTCTCTCATTTACCTGAATGATCTCAGAATTAACTTCATAATAAATTTCACTTCTTGGACTCTAACATGCTCTAATGTAGCCAGAGGTACAAAATATATTCGAATTTTATTTGTGAAAATGACAAACATGCTTATGTTAATTTTTGGTGCCTTTCCTCAGATTACAGTATATCAACCTGCGTACAATGCCTTGCATCTCATGCCAGTTTTTTCTTCAATCTAACATACTATACACAGATTATTGTCTTTCTTTCTACCTTCAGAGCTCTTTTGCCTTTAAGTCATGGCAGGATATTTGTTTCTTGTGCTATTTATGGGAGCCCTTGGGCAATAATTCGAGGCAATAATAATGACCTCTAAATTATTAGAGGTCATAAGAGTTATCCAACAAATGACTGCAGACACATTTCAGATTCAGATATTTACACATGGGTTGTGTATACTGTCCTGAATCAATAAGTTGTAAGGATAATTCAGTCTTTCATAAAATGTTTAATCTTGCTTCACAGCTAGTTTATCATGTTCAGCGTCAGGCGGGTTTTTGAAAATTTGATGGAAGTAAATTGAAAGGGAGCGTTTATCAGCTGGTCGTCCTAAAAAAATCTAAGAAAATGTATTTTTCTTATTGGACTTATTGATGTACTTATTGGACCTACATCAGATTGGATGAATACTCTCTTTCATTATCTAAACCATTGCATGTAATTTTGGTGGTATGTATGAAGATTAGCTGCAGTCTCAGATCTTGTGCATCTCTTTAATATGCAAAACAACAGTTGTTTTGGAGTTTTTATTATTTGATTCTTGTTCCATTTTCATTGTGTTCCTTGGTTTCTTATTTCTATTTTACTTTATAGCAAAATAAGAGAGCATTAGTAAAGATCTCCGAAACCCTTATAATGGAAATTGTACACTAATGAGTCTAAACATTTGCTCTTCTGTTTGCTGAAAGATTTGCGCCATCTTTCTAGGTATTCCACCAGGACTAAATATTCAGCAATGTTTTACCCACACAAAGCTACTTTGAGCCAAACATGCTGGGATGTCAACAATGTCACTGCCATCTGAGGCAACCTAAAAACAAGCAAACACTTTGCAACTGTCCAAGTCGTTCCAGACACCCTGGCACAATCCCAGAAAGAATGCCATCTGAGTTGGCCAGACACCCTCTCCAAATACAACTGAAATTATATTCAGACATAAATTTAGCAAAGGATCGGAGCCTGTGCACTGCACTCGAGGCCCCCACTGGTTGAACAGAACGGGATTTTTAAGGAGTGAATAATGTGCAGTGGACATTTGGAGCTCAAGTCAAGCTGTCAGTGCCTCTGTCATGTGAAAAGATGCAGATGATGTAACTCCATGCTTATGTGCCAGGCTCACACCTCTACATGCAAACACAGGGAGTAGCCTGCAAGCATGAACATATGGCTCACTGAGTAAGCCGTTACCTATGGGGATAGAAGAAAAACATATATATATATAAATGAATTGACATACACTTCTTAAGTACATATAAAGTAAAATGTATACACAAAATGAGGATGAGGCAAAATGCATGACATAAAGACATTGCAAATGCATTTATCAACATTGTGCCCAACTGTTATTTTATACTAAAAAGAAAAAAATATAAACAAACAAACAAAAAAAAAAAAAAACAGTCACATACTGTAATCTCTACTTAATAATGCAATAATTCTATGTAGTTACTGCAAACATTTTTTTTTTTGAAAGATCAGAGTAATAGAAATAGAGTTGATGCTTTGGCAGAACAGATCAGAAAAGTAACTTCATTCATCCCTGCATTTAAAAATATACAATGATAGATAATTACATTTTCAGCATCAGCAGGATACATTTATCCAGCAACACATGGGAGGGAAGTGGCACCTCTCAAATCTTTTAATACCGAGGCAGCAGGGGGGCTTTCCTGATAAATATTTGTGATTCTTTAATCAGCAATGACTCTCCGCCAACACATGTTTGATCTCTATGGTAACCAGTTGCTGTGCTAGCCGATGAATGGAGGCAATCTCCACTACTTCCATTAATGCTTTTATTTTTCACACAGTTTTCATCACAGCATCACGATAAAGGTTTCTGAGCAGACCGTTGTCATCTATACGTGCAATTTAGCTGCCAGTCAGCTAGCGCACTTGGTTGGTTTCAGAGATGTTGCTATGGAAACAGAAAAAAAAAAGCACAGCAGACTCTCGAAGGCATGAATGCTGCGTGTGTGATTGCAGCTGTAGATATCTCTCCATTTTCAACTGATGAGTATTAGCTGGGCAAAATTTAGAGCTGGCCTGCATGGAACCACACCACTGCTGTTCCTTGCTAACTGTTTCTGCTACTACGGTGTTGCATTGTAGCATACAAACTGAAAAATAAATTGACCGTACGTGGATGTGGCCATTCTTGAATCAATAAGCATGTGCCTTATTTTTATTTTTTTTTCTCTTTAGATGTCACTTCATAAAGAGCTTCCTGAAGAAGATTTGTTTTTTTCCATCATATTGTGTTTGTATTTGATTGTGTCTGCTGCTATGTAATATAATGGAATTTTATTTAACATGTTGTTATTCTTTTTATTTTAATTCTCTTGTTCCATCTACCGTGCACACTGTCTAACAAAGAAAAATATAAGAATGTCCAGTTCTGTTTTTTAACCTCTTTAAAAAATAAATCATGGTTTCTTTTCTCTTTTAGCCTCACAGTAAGAGAGAACTTACAATTCTCATTAGTAATTTGCCCCATTCAAGTCATTTTTCCAAATGACAGGACAGTGTACCCTTTGGGTGAGCCTAATCCTGTTTTTTTGTGCTCGAGTTCAAATCACTGTTTTAACAAATGGACATGGCCTTCAGCTAAAACCATACACTCCCTTATAGCAACCTCAGAAATCCATAAATAAGGATTTCCAGCCAGGACAAACACCGCAGAGAACCGCAAACTCACTAATAACCCCTGATAAAGTCTCTGATATCATGACTGAATCAGGCTTTTATAAGCTTGGGGAATGGTCTCCTAGTGTAAAAAAACTCTCTAGCCTCATACAATCAAACACATGAAAAGGTCTAAATTGGATGTTCCTAGGGTTCAGAAAATATTGATAGAAAAGGGCAGTTAGAATGTTGGATCAATCACTCTTGGTGCATGCAGTAATGACTAATACAGCCAAGGATTCAGAGCTAAGACTTTTCTGGAATTGCCAGCTCTTCATTGGTCATATGATCTGTGAATACTCCAGGCTCCAGGAAGCTCCAGAAGGCATCACGCTCAGCCACCTCCTTGTGTCTGCTATTTTCAGCTGTGTTTATCTAATCAAACCAACTGTCACAGAAGAAGAGGAGATAGTCTGGACCAACAAAAAAGCTCCAAAATGTTTCGTTTTTTTTCTCCATTTTATGAAATTACTACATCAAATTAAGGAAACTGTGACAGTGTTTGAGCTCAAAGCCTTCTCTAATTATCACTTACGAGAACAAAATATACCTTAAATGTTGAGTGCAAAAGTTTTCATATCCACTTAACTTTTCCACAATGTGTCTCATTAGACCCATAAGCCTCAAAGTATCTCACTGAGACTTTATCAGACAGACCCACAAACTAGTTGTGAAGTATAAGATTCCTACGTTTTAAAATGTTTCTGTGATAAAAATCTGAAATGTTTGACAGAAACACTGAATAATCATAATCAGCTTTATTTCATTAAGTTTGTCTAACCAAACAAGTCCATGACTATCCTTACAGGGTCATTAGGGGGGTTCTACCGTCGCCAGCCAGTTGTGTGTACTAAGCACAAATAGTTTAATTTGGAGGAGTTTATTACAGTTTCTTTTTTTTGTAAATTGTTTAGATGCATTTTTATGATCACGTGTAATCCTTTGTGCTCATTGTAGTAGCATTTTCTCATTCTTTCTAACAAATTGCAGATCATTTAGGACTTGCATAAATTGCTTCCGTGTAATTACCTGCTGCTTTATATAATTATCGTTTGCTCATATCATGTCAGACAAAATGAACAATACTTATGGATTTTGAGTAGTCATTCTATCTGGCACTACATAGTAGTCCTCATTTCATTGCTTAAGGACAAACATAAATAGTAAACCAGTTTTCAATACCCATCAGCTTTATGCATTTCTTTATCATTCTTACCCGATAATGTCTCCCAGATTGAGCAATTTCTCTCAGGTGGACCTTGGCTTTTATTGTTGTCGTTTACAGTTGTGCAGTAAAACTGCAGGCAACAGCCCATCCTGCACACAGTGCATTTTGTGCCTTTCTCTTTCGTATTTTGACAAAAGAGAAAGACCTGTTTGAACGTGTGCAAATGTGAATGGTTTGGAGATGACCGGTATCTATACACAGCAGCCTCTTTCTGGTCCACTTTGCAAAAGTGTTGCAAAGGGCTTACATTTACCACTAATGCAGCACTATGTGAGGTTGTTTGGTTGAAAATAGAGACAGGCAGCTGGATAATTCTACTCTGAGCCGATGCTGTGACATAAGATTAAGCTGTAAATCTGAACGGCGCAGTGAGTGGCGTGTGTGTCAGGTTTGTGTTGTGATGTAAGACTTTAGAAGAAGTTTCTTTAAAAGTCTAATCAGAGTAGTGCAAATTCAAAATACACAAGAACTTGGTCAAAGATCAGCATACAGTCTTTTGTGTAAACCTCTACATTCATTTACTTCTTACTATAATGTTGAACAGTAATGCAGTGCAAATGCATTCCCACACTTTGAACCCTTTCTCTTTTTTTTTTTTACATACTGCAAAAAACTTTGGAAACCACATTTCCATTTTCTTCCACCTCAGAATAATGAGCTACTATGTTGTGTTCCATCACATGAAATCCTGGTTTTCTGGTTAGTGACGTGACAAAATGTGAAAAAACATCAAGGCTTGTGAATCCGTGTGCAAGGCACTGCATGTGTGTTCAAAGGTTACTTTCTTCTGACAAAGAGAAACAATCCCAGTCAAGCAGTTCTGCTTCTCACATTTTCTATTTTTTTTTTCTTTTTTCCATTTACAGACAATGAAATGTGAAGTGGAAAGTTTTCCCCTCACGAATGTGTGTTTTAGACAGAATGCCCACCGAAAAGGAAAAGCAAAAACGCAGATAAATTAAAGATAACCCTGTTCTATAAGCTAGAATAGGTTTGGTCCTCTTTGCAAGATTTATGAATAAAATGAGGCAGATAAATCGCAAAAACATCAAGAACCCAACAGAACACATGATACAGTCCGATAAGTTATCAGCAGGTCATTTTAAGCAGTCTAACCGTAGCTCAGTGGATTGAGTAGTTGTCTTTATCTATTTGTTGTAGGTTTGATTCCAGTTTCCTTCTGTTATGTCAATGTGCCCCTGGGCAAGGCACTGAACTCCAGGTTGCCTACTGATCTACACATGGGTGTTAGTGTAAAGCACTTTAAGTGGTCAGTATGATTGAAAAACACTGTATCAGTTAACCCTTGCATTTTTTCTTTATATTACGCATAATTTGGTTAAATAACATTTATTCTTTATGGTTTCTGTTTTTCTTTGTGAATCTCAGCTCCTCTTCATTTTTTAATTTGCTTTTTTTAGCTCTAAGTGGTCATCTTTCTGTCCTCTTTTATTCCTCCTGATGTGTCTTGCTCTTTGCCTGCTCTTGTGGTAGCTCTCCTCGCAATCCTATCTCACTCGTGCTTCTCTACTCCTCTTATTTATTCCAGTCCTCCAGCTGTCTTTGTGTTCATTACTGTGTGCCTAATCCTGTGCTCCCATTTGACCATCTCTTCTTTATGTCTCCTTTTTTTCCAGCTGTACACTCTCCCACACTTAAATTAACATGAGATGCGAGTACCAAGCGGAGAAACAATTGGGGAGGCTGCTGAATAAATTTGTTTCTTTTTTTTTTAAGAGTTAAGGTAGAAACTGCCTGAAAAATTAACAAACAGAACAGATACATTTGTGATGGCGGTTATACTTTTTCTAAATCCGAGAGTTCAAAAAGATATTTTTGTTAAGACGAGGACAAGGAGGTGTCAATAGGGAACACAGAGCAAACACCGACTTGTCGGTTTCTTTTTCATTTACAATTTGCTGGGGTTGTGACCGGCAAAGCTGGGGAAACATCGGGAAAGAGATTACGCACATTAAAAAACCGGTGAATCACCCTTCTGTGTAAAAATCACTGGATTCATTGGGTTTTAACTCTGCACTCAGTCAAGAGTATGCACATGTAGGTAGGGGTGGAGGACGCACACCACGCAATCTGCAGCTTTGAAGATAACTGCTGCAGAAAAAAGGTAGGATTTCTTCTGAAGAAAACCTATATATCCTACTGCTGTTTGAATCAATCAACCAGCAGTACGTGTTGAGGTTACACTCTCAAACGCCCTTAATTGTTAATCAAAAATGTTATCAATGCAAAGGGTTCTTTCATACAGTCCAAGCCGAATTTCATGCTGTGTTGATACTGTTGGTTTAGAAAGTGAGTAGCTTTAAACAAACATTACATAAAAAAATGTGACCCAGTTTGTCAAGTAAGAGCAGTAAGAGATCCTCATTATTCCCCACAGACTACCCTATTGAACCACACACGACGACATGACTAGATTTAACTGAACCTATAGTTGCCACTTTTCAAGCAGAAAAAATAAACAACGCTTCACAGGGCTGAGGGATGTTTCACAAAAGTAGAATCAAGAAATCCAGGATAAGAGATAAAACCAGCCTTGACATAGCACCACCACTTCATCCTGGTTTTATCTGTTTCACAAAGAACAAAAATATTGTCCCATTAATACAGCTTGAGGCCTTATAAAGAAAAACTCACGACCATCGCATAGTATTTGACTGACAACTGTAAATTATTGACATTTAGCTAACCTACTACTATACTTTACAAGACCTGGCCTGTCTTATTGAGCTTCTGTTAAAAGAAAACTGGCTTCATGCAGTCAACTTTTATGGGAGTTATAATTCAAAATTATACATGGAGTATGGAGGATTTGACATTTTTGTGCAAATGTGTTGAATTCCGTATTATTTAGCCTCGGTGCAGGTCCCTTTAGTCAAACGATGCTAAGCAGTTGAATTTGAATTGTTGCTTAAAACAACACGTCACATGATACAGTTTTTTGTTACACAGCCCTGGGTTCGAGTGTTAAAGCGCCTCATTCTAGTCTCACGGCCCCACCTGGTGGTGAGTCAGGATTTTGAATAACGATCGTGGCTGCGGTGAGCGGTGATCGATAATGTTACTAAGCTAAGTTGCTTTGTCCATTGGCGACGGCATGCTGCAGGAGTGGAAAGGTGGGGGGGATCGTTACTCGGGTCACAGCAGCGTTGTTGCCATAAAAGTCTCTAACACAGAAAGAAGTGGCTGGATTTGTCATAAGTTGATACTCTAGCACAGTGTTTCCCCAACGCTGGTCCTCAAGGCACACTGCTCTGCATGTTTTATATGTGCCCTTGATTCAAGACACCTCATTCAGATGACTGCAGTTCAACAAAACCCTGTAAATCAGGCATCAACTGAAATTATGTGTGTTTGAAACAGAGAAACATTTAAAACATGCAGGGCAGAATGTCTTTAGGACCAGGGTGGAAAACTGCTCTAGGGGAGTCTGCGAAGTTGCTAAATATAGTGGCAAAGTTTAAAAGTTCACCACAATACTGCTTTTGTCCTGACCACAGGAACAATTTTGTGTATGAAAGTGGTTATTTGTAGGTATTCCCTGAAATTTGGTTTATTGTTCTTTATTCACTCAATGTTGACTTCTTTTGCATCTGTATTTGGGTTTTTCAAAGTCTGATGAAAGTAATAACTGCATAATTTGTGAATAATTTAATATGAAAACCTTGTGTATTCCTTGACAAGTTTGGATGTTTGTTTTTTTCTGCCTGCTGCAATATCAGCTAGCATTATACTTGCCATAATCACAGAGGTGTCAGCTAACGCACATCTGCTGTGGCACTTGTAATAATAGAGTCCCTTTACACCCTGTCCGCACTAACGTGAATATTTCGCAAACGTGATATTTTCTGTAATGTTTACACCTCTTGTCAACTTGCAAACAGATTTTTTTGTCTGAACAAACAGATTTATAAAACTCTGTTGTGTAAATGGAAGCAAAGAAATCTTTTGTCATAAATTGTGAGAGTCGCTATCTTTTGATGATGAGATATTTTTTGTGTCTTCTTGTTTAATCTGGTGATAATGAGAAAATTATTATATCCTCTGTAATCACAAGAGCTCTTACCAAATGACTCCAGTGAAGTTTTCTGTTGACAATAGCCAGTGCAGATAAATTGCGTCATTTTCAAACCATTCAAGTCATATTTAGAATAAGCAGGAAATTGTTGTCCTAAACTAGAGAAAGTCATTATCTCTTGATAAGATTTTTATCTTGTCATAACATGAAAATTATCCCACTATCACAAGATAAAGCACAACAATAGCAGTCTTTAAGCAAGACCAGAGTAAAGATTCCAGCTACTAGAGGTGAGCCATTTATGGTCATTCTAGAATGAATTATGTAGGTTTATCATCTATATGTATATATATATGCGATGTATATTCCAGTAAATGAGAATATTGTCACAAAAATGAAGAGTTACAAAGTTTACACTTTGTATTATTTTATAGTTTTGGCATTTTATCTTGTGTTAACGGTTACGGCTGAAGCCTTTATAGCTAATTTTAAAAAACAAACAGCCAGCATATTTAACCATATACTAGGTAAATATTAACAAATAAGTCAGTCATAAGAAAATGTTCTTGTTATCACATGAGAACAGTAAGATAATGCTACCCTTTGAGCAGGACTGCAATACGTAGCTGTAGCTGTGGGGATTTTTGCACCCAATAATGTCCTAACTCAATATCTGTATCACATTCAGTTAAAGGCTGGAGGATGTGGGGCTCAACAAATTTGTCAGGGAGGGTATGATAACGCAACAGCAGATAATCGGCTGTATTTGTATCAAAGGTATAAGCATCACAGTATGTCTGCGGGGAAGGTAAGCATACCAGTTGGGGCGCAGCCCAACAAGCCTAGAAGTAATTAGGAGCAGTGCTCTGGAAGCAACTGCACACACAACAGCAAACAATGAGATAACACAACCTGAATTTATTTATTTATTTCCTTACCTCTCTGCGGTTTCTTATCAGAAAGTAAACTTTTATTCAGTGCAACAAAGAGATGTCCAGTATGATCCATTAAACCACTGCTTTCGATTTCTAAAGGGACGATACATTGTGACTTCAAAGGTAGCGGAGGCTACTGTTCTTTTTTATATCTGAAACAATTTCATTTTCAGTGGTGGCAACAGGTTTTCCATAAAAAAAAGGGGGGGGCAATAACCGCATCCTAAAACTGCACTTTGCAAAGTGGCTTTTTTTTTTTTCTTGGCCATTCCCATTAGTTACAGAATCACCATATGTTACCAAAAGTGCATGTTCGGTTGAGGAAGAATACTCTTCTAATGCTTGTGGCATAAGTCTTAAAGTAAGCATACTTTCAAAACCAGCGCATAAAGCTGTGCTCATTTGTTACATTTGCTGTGAAATGAAGAAAACACGAGTAAACAAAGTAAAAAGGTAGACACAAGTCAGTAAATACCATTGGCTGTACCAATCTATCAATTGTACTAACACAAAGATTTAATGTTACCTTACAGGTATGTTCCAATTTGCTTTATTTTAACCAAAAACTACTGGAACAAGAAAATGTCACACTCACAAACCACAATCTCATGTGGGGACAAAAAGACCCAACTGAACATTATTGTGGTTGAGAGAAGAAGTGGGCCAAAGATGACACAATGTGTCTGCTGTTAAATGAGATGCAGCAAGTATCCCTAAATCCACCTTATATGTTGGAGAAAAGCAAGAAATTTGTGAAGCTACGGAGATGTTTCCACAGGTACTATGATTATTATTATTTTGCAATCAGACCAGGTCTATGATCAGCATTAGCTGCAGTGCCCTGAAGATCTCGCAGAAAAAAAAAAAAAATATATATATATATATATACACGTATATATATATTTAAAAAAAAAAAAAAACATGTTTCATCATGTTCTAAAGACAAGCAGCCAATGGAATATTTGTACTTTTTTTTCCATAGATATTTTATTGAAATACGCTTTTGTTATTCCTTTATTTTTGGATCCACTCAGAGACCTCTCTGAGTTCTTTCAAGGCCCTGAACATTTCTACCTAATTATACCAGGCCCCCAGGTGCATGCACCACTAAAACTGCAGATTGCAGAGGAACAGTTAGTGCACCGTATGTCGCTCAAGGCTTGTTTGTCCAGCTCCAGCCCATTATGCTCTTCTGTAATCTTGTGCTAAAAGCCAGAGGCAGGTTCAGGTTACCTGCGGATCAACAGACAAATCAAAGGTGGAGTTTGAAAGCACGAGCTTTCAGAGCAGGTGGCATTCAGAGTAAGCGTTCAATAATCCCAAGGTTAAACCTGTTTGTCTTGTATGTGGTGCTGATGTGGCTGTGATTAATGAACATAACCTCAATGGAGACTATGAAATAACAGAAAGGACAAGAGTACGGACACAAACAAGAAACATGTTGAAGTAAAATAGTAGAAATGAAGCAGGTAGACAGTAGATGGATGGAAGTCTGGTTTCAGAGAACATCACACTTACATTAGCAGTACCTTAAAGTGACCCTGATCTTACAGTGCACCTGGGGAATATTCACAGTGCTTCACTTGTTCCACATTGTATTAAATTAATCTCTTTCATCAAAGTGTTGCACACAAATACTCCATTGTGACAACCTGCAAAATACATTTTTGGGATTTTTGCAAACTTATTAAAAATAGAAAAAAACAAGAAATCACATTTAAGTAATGGCAGTCTTTGCCACAAAGCTCAAACTGGAACTGTTTCCACTGTTCATCATTGATATGCTCCTACAACTTAAATGGGGTCCACCTGTGGTAAATTCAGTTGACTTGAGAAATGCACACAGCTGTCTATTTAAGGTCCTACAGTTGGCATTACATGTCAGAGTGCAAACACTAAGAATGAAATCAAAGAAACTAGCAGGGTAGTCAGGATACAGGGAATAATGAGGCAACAAGTTGGAGAGATAACTCCCATTCTTTGTATATGGAGTCTCTTCCCTCCAAACATTTTTCTTAACAGTAAGAGCTGAAAACAGCAATCCAAAAATATATTTATTCCTGCTGCTGTAAATTAGATAAATCCATTATATTTTAACCTCCTTGCACTATTTTACTTTTTAATAAGAATTAAGGTGCATGCTCTGTTGTGTTGCAGGAGAAATTAATCTATGAGTATAATCTGAATTATATGTTGGACACTATTTATCTGCTGTACTATATAATATATTTTTTATAACAGACATTTTATTTTCTGACACCATTTTTATTTATTTTTTGGATCTAGACAACAGAGCAGACTTTGTAAAGAAAAGAATGGGGCCCAATATTTAATTTATTTACTTTTTTTAACTAGAAAAGTCCCATTGAAATGAAAAACCTCTTTCAGTCATTTGACAGTTTTACAAAAACTGCACAACAATTGCACTTAACAAAAACAAAAAATGTTCATACAAAAATGATGAAAAACTGTCCCAATTTAAGTAGTTAATCTGTGGCACTCCCAATATGGACTAAAAGTGCTCGAGGACATAAGTTACTTTTTTTTTGTCGGTTTGCTCCATGTAGACAGAGCTGAGTAAAAACCAGCCGTCAATTAAAATACTTTTAAAAGGTTGTAATGCGTTATAAATTGTTCCGCTTTCCCTTCCCATAGTGGTTAGTCACTTCCTGTTCCACTTTAGCCTTCCAAACAAGCCTCAAGCCTCAAATAGCCTACAGACAATGTAGCCATGTTCTTTGGATATATTTATTTCCTCTATGATAATTGTTTCTCCAACACAATAAGAATGCACAGATTAAATATGTGCTTCTCCATGTCAGATGAAGCACGGGACATGGTTTCTTATTCCTTTAACTTGGTTCTTGATGTGCTCCTTTTGCTTCCTGCAAAAATTTTCCAAACAGTAGAAAGGTGAGAACTTTATGTTCCTTTCTCTACTCTAATGAGTCCCTGAATATCATATTTGGTGGAAATATAACAAAGTGTTGGCACAATCTACCCTTTTATATGCAAAAAACTAACTAGAGCCATTTTCACATCAGTGCTACAAATAAGGTTTGACTGTCAAGTGCCTACTTGTGGGTGAGTTAGATTTTAAATTAAGTAAAATTTGTAAATCTGAAAAACAAAACAAAAAAAAAAACACCTGAAGGCACCTTTTTTTATTTTGTGCTTTTTTCAGCTATCATAATGTCACCTGTGGCAGGTTCACTGAATAGCAACTTATATGTTTTAAAACACTTTTGCTGGTGAAGAATTGGATCCTGGCATTATTACTATTATGAATATTTTGGAGGCAAAATCAAACCCCCACATGGCAACACACCGCCTCCACAGTAGGAGTGCCACCATCAACACACCAGCACGGAGCCAAATTGAAACTGCTTCTCAGCAACTCCAAAATTACAGCAGAGTCTGAGGTGTAGAACTGGCTTCAAATCCCCTTTATGTACCACTTTGAGAAAATATGAGTGTCTCTATGTTAAACAAGGCCAATCTACAGAATCACCAACCGGAACTCAACAAGGTTTCTTTTACACCAACATCCCATTGTCTGATCGCTCCTGTCCTTCTCATGACTGGTTGTATTATGTATATTTAATGTATAAAAAATAAATCTAATATGTGATGAATGTTCATAATGTTAAGCATAACCAGTGCACAGTTGCTCTGAGAACTACACACACTCTCAAAGGGATTGTTTTTTTTTTTTTATGATGAGATCATGATGTTGATTGTCTCATGATTTTTTTCCCCCCATACAAATAATTTAACAAAATCCATTCCTACATCCAAAAGTCTGCATCCTGGATGTCATAGATGTATTCATCATCCAACACTGCTGAACTAATGCACACTTTTGATGACTATATCAGGAATGAACTGGTCATTTCTTGTATAGTCATACATCAAGGAAATATACCATGCAACACTTTTTCCTAAATTCTTGTTGTATGAGAATATTTTAGAAATAAATGTTGTGCAAGATCTGTATTAAAAATGGAGTTGAATTTCTTAGATATCCATAAACATCCAGTCACTGCTAGATTGCTGGTGGGTATTCCAGTGGTTATTGGGTGAGAACAAAGATAGGTCAACAATCCATCACAGGGCAACACAGAGATACACAAGACAAAACAAAACTATGCATTACCACCCTCAAACCTAATGACAATTTATATTAATCGGTTGACCTAACAGTTGTGTTCATGGACAGTGAGAGGATGATGGAGAACCTGGAAAGAACTCACGGTTGAACGTAAACTCCATGGAACCAAGCATTGAGACAATTCAACGGAAATAACGACTTTTCCAATGGTTTGACACAAGAAGCATTGTCACAGTAAAGAAATAATCAGCCAAACACAAATGTTCTATTTGTGCTACGTTTCTGTCAATATCTTTCAAAACCCACTTGTCCTCCAGTTGTGTTTAATAGAATAGAAGTACTTTATTCATCCCAGCAGGGAAATTACTTCGCAGTTACAGCATAGAGTCAGCTAGAGTCAGCAGTTACAGCATTAATGTCAGCTAACATGCTAAATCTTTTTCCCCCATACAAATACAAAATCCATTCCTCCATCCAAAAGTCTGTATCCTAGATGCCATAGATGTATTCATCATCCACTTCATATTTCATCAGCCCAAATACAAACAAAGCAGAATCAGAAGATTTTATCTTCAATGCATCTTTTTAGTGTGTTTTGTAAAGTCCTGCAGTTTACATTTGAACTGCTTCACCCACCCCTGCCTTTATAGTTGGCATACTTTTTGCAGTAATAAAAAGAAACAACCACAATATTGTCTTTAACTTACAGCCTGAAAGTTCTGTACAAGTATTTCTGGAGGTCCACAATAGAAACTTTAACCAGCACATTAACATGATTATGCATGCCAAGATATCATAGAGTGGAGAAGACACAACGATCCCAAGCTCTGGAAGAATCTTCAGTGTGTTAAAGTTTCCACTCCCTGTGAATCCTGAAACTAAGTAGAGAAAAGCATCATCTGCCACCTGCTGAATGTTTTTTGGTTGCCTTTTTTTTTCTTTTTTTAAAGGATTGCCAACTGAATCTGCGTGCCATTTTCTAAAAATGTCCTTCTTCACACTTACACAGTTTTACATTCACACCTGCCACTTGCCAAGTACAGCTGCACTGTGCTGACTGATGACTGCTCAAAAGAGAGAAAAAAAGGATATTTCACATGGACTACAAAAAGAAGAAATATGGACATATTACTGAAATACCCTACATGCATTGTTTTAATACAATTTTGATTGTTTTACAGAAATCAGCTTTCTGAATACTTGGCTAAGACTGTATGAATTGTTTTTTTGTGAACAGGAATTTATTTGTGTTTAAAAGGTACATAAAAGACAAATATAAAAACATTTTCAAATCCTGCCAAACTTTCTCCATGGACATTCTGGTATACAGTATGTGCTCATTTTCCCCCAGACCAAACTGCTGTAAGTAAATGTTAAAGCTTTAACCCTTGCTGAGCTGCTCACCATTGCAAAATCTCACTCTAAAGTTTCTCACATAGATAATACTGTTATTTGTTTTTGGGTATGGAAAGTTGTAAAAAATGCTAAAGTTTAAATTACAAAAATTATTATTGTTATTATTATTATTATTATTATTATGCTCCTGCATGACCCAGAGCATGTAAACATGACTTGGTGGAGCAACATTAAGCTACTTTAAGCTATATTAATGTTTATAGAACAATCTGTCTCAATACCTATCATGTCAGCCCCAGGTTATTAAATCAAATAGACCCTTTAACAGGTTGTCATTCATTTCTAAGTAAGCCTCTGTAGCTTACTGTAAGTGCTTGTTCAATATTTAAGAAAAACAGACAAACTAGGAGGGCTGCACAGTGGCTCAGTTGGTAGCACTGTTGCCTTGCAGCAAGAAGGTCCTGCATGGAGTTTGCATGTTCTCCCTGTGCATGTGTGGGTTCTCTATGGGTACTCCGGCTTCCTCCCACCGTCCAAAAACATGACTGTTAGGTTAATTGGTCTTAAGTAATTAGATGTGAGTGTGTGTGCATGGTCGTTTGTCCTATCTGTCTCTGTGTTGCCCTGCGACACAGATAGGGCAACACAGACTGGCGACCTGTCCAGGGACAGGTCTCACCCAGAACGTTAGCTGGAGATAGGCACCAGCAACCCTCCCGACCCCTCTAGGGACAAGGGTATACAGAAAATGGATGGATTAATAACTAAGCCCTTCTTAAGTAAATTAAACTTGTCACTATTATTACAAAACATCACATGACAACAAGACATTTCTATACTCTTCAGTATAGAAATGTCTTTCACACTATGGCACTTGAGTAGCAGACCTCAATTCCAACTTGAGTTGAGAATCTTTAGAGCATACGTCTGATGTCCTTGCTGTTTTGACTTGCGTGCAAACTGTTTTAATATGTGTGTATTAAGTTCATTAAGTAACCATGAAAATAATATTGGAGTACTGTGCTATGTGTTCAGCAAATCCTCTTTAAAGGTCTCTGCAAATCCTTTTGCTTATATTGTAGAGCTGCATGCAGTGAAAGCCTCCAGCTCCCCTCTCTATTACAGTCTGGCATATTATGTTGGACCCTGCCCTCTTAATGCATAAATACACACAATCAATACACAGTTGCACAGAGGAAGAACGTATGTTCGATTACATTATTGCCAACTTGTGGTTGTTGCACCAAGATTTTCCCTCTGTGTATAAGCCCTGCTGCTGGACTAATTTTGCACTTTGCAACAGTGTTTTCATCTGACTTGCTCAATTTTCCAATCTAACTTAACATCACAATAAAGGGCTTCTTATTCTGTGAAACAAAAGGGGAAAGCGAGTGGATTAAAAAAAGTATAGATAACCTGTAAATAATAACCTGTAGAACCGACACAGTTCAGTGAGCGTCACAGGAAGCAGATATCCCCTGTGTATTGGCTAAAACTAATATTAAATCTCTGTATTTATCATAGTAATGACAGTAATGCAAAATCCATATCATGGTGGAACATGATACCAGTGACTCTGCAGAAGCCTGAGCACCATCAATCTCTAATGTATATTAACATGTAAATGGATATGTGGAAGTCCATAGAATCACCAACTCCAAGCAGGTCCGTTCCTCTTCTTTTTCTCTTCTTCCAACACTCATCATTACAAAGTTGAATGAGAAAATGAGTGTTAATGACTCTGGTGTATTTGTCAATCAGGCCTAACAGTGATTATGAGCGTGGCTCTACATATACTCCCATTGGGAGTATCACACAGGGCCATATATTATGTTTATTTGCACAGTGTGGGCCTCTGTGCTCTCACTGGTGGGTATATGTCTGTTACCACATCTCTGGAGGCTGTATCAGAGAGGAGACCATCTGTTTGTTTTGTCCTGACATCACCCCTGCTTACAATACCCAAGAGGCCTGTATTTTTTCTTTCCTTTTCTATTTTTAGAAAAAGTAAAACATAATTTAAAGAATATGAAAAACTGATTCATTCAAAGTGTGTCGTGTTGTTTTTATGTGTAATCCTAAATGGCCTGTGTATGTTTTAGATGCAGATTCCTTTATGTTCTTTTTGAATGATACCACTGCAAAATATGTAGCAACAGTTATAATAAAATACATTTCTCATGATTCCTGTCTGTGCTGATTTTTGGGAGAATAGCTCTCTCCAGCTTCGATCTGAAAGGGGGACTGGGAATTTGGGGGACTGTGGTGAAACAGTCTTGACCAAAAGTGTTTATACCCTTTAACTATTTTTGTCTTTGTGCTAAGAAATGTTAAAACTCCAGACATCATTGGATTTAGCTCTTGAGAATGACCATGGACCTCGTGGTTGATACTGGGATTCATAATCCCCCTTTCTGAACTATTAGCTTATCTGGTTTACAGTGTCTTGGTAGGTTCCCAGTTGTGCCAGGCTCTTCTTAATTTTGAATGATGGATTGAACTTTGGTCCAAAAGATGCTCCATGGTTTGTACGCAGCGCTGTGAAAAAGCACTTACAAATTTCTTCTATTTCTGTATTGTTGTACTTTTGTCACTAGATAACCAAAGTAAATACAAAATGCCATTTTAAAGATGGTTTCTTTTACTGGGTGTCAAAAACTGTTTTCACACTGAGTCACCATGCAGAAATGGAGAAATCACAGAACAGTAATGAACCTTCCCAGGAGTAACTGACTGACTGACTTATCAACATTGTCTCATCAATGAGATCTCTTGATATATGTGATGGAAACATGAAATATGCTCTTTAGCAGAAAGTTCTGAATGAAACAAAAACACCTAAATGAGAGTTTTGGAGTGGTCTAGTGAGAGTCAGCATTTAAATCAGGGATGAGAAAAATCCTCTAATGTGGCTGAACTAAAGCAATTCCTTTATAGCAATGTCTCTTAGATTGAATACCAGATATTGCAGTTGTTTTATGGCAGTTGCTGCTAAGTGTGGCCTCACCATTTGCATATAGGGCTATCTCTATTACTTTGTTTTTAAATTATTGTCTGAAAAAACCAAATGTTGTCATATCCAACAAAATCAATTAGAGGAACTCTTTAAGGTTCCAATATCTTTTTAGAGCACTGTAAAACTTTGCAGTGCTGCAAAACCTTATTCCTGACCTGCCTACATTTTGTATATTTTTAAAAAAGCAATAAATAAAATGCATCTGTTTAGATAAGGGGAAGTTGAATAATTCAGAAGTACTCATTCTCTATTATTCCATCCAACTTGTGAAATGTACCAGTATCTATTTTCATAAAAACATCAGCTTAATCCTACCATCACCATTTATTTTTCAATTTGAAATCATTGTCAATGTTCCTCCAAACATTCTTCCTTTAATAGAAGCCAAATGCCTACATATCTGTCCCACATCACAGGAAAGCGTTTCACCAGAAGGTATTTTGTTTGCCAATGTGGTAACGGCAACATTAAGTTGAGCTTAAATATGTTTTGATGCAACTGCTATATGTCTTGGTCAGTCAATGCAGAAATATCAGTAAAACTGGTCTTCCAACAGTTTCCAGGTCATGTCAAACATGAGTTTCATTGGTTCCATGGTTGTTCGTGAAAATCCCGACCAACTACCTTTTATCTTAATGTGACAGATTGGGTTACAGAGTTCAAACTTGGATGTTCCAACAACAAACCAAAAGAAGTTTTTCAGTTCAGGAACTCAAAGACTGACCACTTTACAGCTAATTCAGCAATAATGATGCCTCCATGATTAAGTGCCACATGCAGATAGCATTCATTGCCCCTATCCCATCACATATCCAGTGCTTTTGAACTATGTATCATTAGGAAACTGGACAGTTCCTTTCATGTATACCTCTGAGGAGATTGTGGCAACGATTAACCCAGAAGAATTTCAAATCTTCATTCATCAAGATACAGAACAGTTTTCAAATTTGCCTCAATCCCCATTAAATTGTCTTGGACTCTTTATGTTCTACAAGGAACCAGTCATGAAGAATTCTTTCTTGGCGGCTTCAAAAAGCCATCCTCATTAGTGAGATTATAGAAGTCTGACTTATTTTCTGAGTTGGCATGCTTTGAATTAATTTTCAACTTTATGTAAAACACTGCAACATGAGTCTTTTGCCATTTTTAACTTATTATTGTCATTTATGTATCATAATGTTACATATATTTTCATCCAGTAATTAAAGAACTCATACAAAGTAAACACAGGTCTTCTGCTGAAGAAAATACACTCCCTCTGCCATCTATAGTATAATTTCCATATGTGAGAAAAGTGGTTACCATGAGAATTTGAAATGGATGATGTTCCTGCTCTTAAAAGTCCACTATTAGCCTGCCAAAAAGTGCAAAGATTGCCAGCCATGATGGAAAATTAATATTAAGTGCAATACATCATTCCTGTCTGGCTGGTGATATGGCAGTCCTGGGTGGAAAATTAATTTGGTTTCCACTACAGCCTGACATTGTAAAATGAGGAGCAGTTACACTCTCTGTATTTTCTGCTTGTACCAATCATCACAGTGTCAAGAGTTGCAGATTTCTGTTTTGTATGGTTTTTTTTTTTGCGTGTGTGTTGGTTGAATTTTACTCATTGTTTTATCTGATGTTCAAACTCAGTAATTTTACATGCCTAAAAATAAAATATACAATTCACAAACTTAGTTTTTTTTTCTCTGAACATTTTAAATGATTTAATGCTTGCTGTTATCTCAAGTATATTTTTTGTGCTATATATTGGAATTTAATTACCGTAATCAACCAACACAAAGGTGTGCATAGTTGGGAAGCTGAAGAAAAACGACAGATTGAAAGACTGGGAAGAAGAAAAACATTCTTGATGGGTTTCAATTGCAAACTGCAACAAGAAAAGTTAGAAGCACAGAAAAATAGAACCCAAGATTTTATATTTCCTTGAACATACCACCCAGATGGTGAAACATAGCAGAAACAATATCATGCCATGTTGGAATGCCTTTCTTCATCAGGGACAGTAAAGTTGAACTGAAGAGTAGATGGTAAAGCTAAATGCAGGTCAATCATGGCAGAAAAGCTGTTAGAGGTTGCAACAGATCTCAGACTAGAGAGATTATTTGCTTTCCAGCATGACAATGGCCCTAATCACATGGCCTAAGTACCAATGGAAAAGGTTTACAGATGTGTTAGAATGTCCCTGTCCGTGTAGATTCAATAGAGAACTGGTCTGAATTGCAGTTGCCACCAGTTCTTAATTACTGAAAGTAGCTTTTCACACATGCTCTACATCCAGACGAATAGCTCAAGTTATGTTGCAAAAAGCAATGGTCAATTTCCATCTCTGAAAACTCAAAGCTGGTGTTGAGATATGTCCAACTTAAAGCTGGGGTAACAGAAGGTGTTTACACTGGAGGCGCTGAGGCACATCTCTGATTTCACATTTTTCTTTGTTTACTTTTTGCTTCAATTTCGCACTACTTTCCAGAAAATGCTTTAATATTTGTGGTTGTAAATGTTGTAAAACATGAGCAAATTAAAGGGATTTCTTGCTAGTTAATATATATATGCTTTCTCTGAGTTTCCTATTGAAACCCTATTTGGCAAGCAAATGTGCAACAGTGCAATAGCCCCTGCTGTTTCAGTTAAATCCTCCTGCCTTTCCTTTACAATCACAAAGGGGTTAGCTTCCCCTTTTAGCCCACAAAGACTTGCAGCTTTCACTGAAAGCTTTCTTAGTTTTTCAAGTCTTGTTTTGACACAGTTCCCTTAAGTAGCATTTCTTTAGCATTTAGCCTTATGAAAACAGTAAGCTTGTACCTTTGTACTCTTTTTCTTCTTTGTATATGCTGTTGGGTTTACCTTTATGTCACTCTCTAAAAACCTATAACTGTATTTCTGATTTCAGAATGTTGTCTTTGCTGTTGTAAAGGAAAATGATTATTTAAGTGCTAAAATACTTACAACATGTGTAAAGGTATAGCCAACACTTTTATTTGGAACAGTTTTCTGTTGAGCATGTGGGAGCTGACAATAGCAGACATTTAAACAAGCAGGGCTTTTTCCTCCCCCGCTGAAGACAGAGTAATAAATTTACATTCCGATAGGGGGCAAGAGACTTCTTGGCGCCTCTCCCCGTGCCAGACAGAGATGAGCACGAAGTGGCCCTCTTACTGAGATAAAAACCAGACCTCTGAGCTGTATAGGGGAGTTTCCGGGGTTTTTCTGGGGCCGAAAACAGGTCTCTGATTGGTTGAACAACGGAACGCCTTCTTTGCATATATTAAAATACGGAAACTCCTCTTTGATATAAGATTACTACACGGAGCACGCGAGAAGAGTTTTTGCCATCTTTTTTCTCTCCACGTTGGGCGCCTTTGTCTGTCTGTGTGTTTCGTGTTTGTTTTTTGTCTCTCCTTGTGTGTTGTTATTTTATGAGAAATGCATATCTCTGTATCTCTGCAGCTTTGTTGTTCATTGCTTTGTATGAATTAAACTCTGTGATCTGTGACGTCAACACGCCTTGTTAGTTTCGTTTTACAGCTGGCCCGCTCGCCGAGAAGAACCCGGCTGTGTTGAGGAAGAGCCGAGCCAAACATTTTGTTCAAAGTTTTAAATACATTTTTCCTCAATACTGTCAATACATTGCTTTCTAAACTTACATTTCCAAGATTCCTATCATTATTGCACAGGCAAATATTAGTCAGTCCTAAAGGACATAGAACCATCCTTTATTATAACCCAGAGGACATTTAAGTGACATATTTATTGAAAAATCAAAATGTCCAAAATCGAGCTTACTCAAAGAGCATTTCAGTAGTACGTGCCACACAGCTCTCTGTCAAACAGAACACTCCTTCAGCTTCACAAGAGTGCATAAAATGTTTTCCTGTGCCTAGTGCTGACCAAGTATCAATAAACCAGTGAAATTGCATGTGTGCAACTTCACTGGCTTTAATTCACTCAGTGTTGTGATACTCAATCAATTTTAGCACCACAATCCAATATATTTTGCTATAACAAGTACAAAACATACTTTTCTTCTGTGAATTACTACAACATGTGTATGTGTTTAGACATTTAAAACTGAAAAGGTAGTGCAACGGATCAACTAAATATAGCGCTTGTGGCGTAGCATTTGAAAAAAAATCTTACTTCACTGTCTTGGTAGCATAAGCTCAGAGCCTTTATGCCTCGAGTGACCCACCAGGAACTTGAATGTGCTCACAGTCCAGAACTGCACACTGCCATAAATGGAGGGAAATAGAGACACTGCTTGAAGACTAAACATTCACAAGTAGTTGTTAAACATAATGATTTAAAATATGGTACGCTGTTTGTGTGCTGTCTGCAAACTATAAAGTGACACAGTGACTGTAGCTCTGGGGAAAATTGGGAAGTAGATACACATGGGCAACTGGGAAACATCGGGAAATATTTGGAAACTTCGGTAAAAAAAAAAAAAGTCTGCTTTGAATTCCACCAGATCATTTGCACTGGTCTGTAAAGATGGGTTTGTTTTGTATAAAAAAACATTTTCATTCATCAAGAAGGCAAAGAAAACAGAGCAGCATTTTGAATGCAACTTAACAGAAAAATACAACATGAGGCTGGCTTTTCAAATGCAAGTAGAAAAAAGAGAATTTTTAAAGTAATATATCCACAACTGTATAGTTTTGATTTGCTTTCTTTGAATGTCTTGTGTTATATCGGTTCAATGTGCAGATTCTCTGTTACTGTTTAGACAAAACCTACAAAGACTCATTCCAAAACATTCCCAAAACACAGCAACTGTGAGCAGCACAAAATAATTTTGTTACAAAAGAACAGCTCTGTGTTTATCATTCATTCATATTCTGTAGTAGAACTAAACAAACTAATAAATATTCTTATTTTTAGATCACTGGTTCCACTAAGAAAACCAAGCTGCTTTGACATCTGACTCTCCAGGAGTAAATATTTCGATTTATAACCATGAACTTAATTAAATTGCTTGAATTTGTCCTGATCTCAGCAAAGTCATCGAGTCTGGGATGTCCTTACCTGCCTTTAATTTCACGGTACATGTCTTTCCTTCATCTCCTGATAGCATCGTTTTGTCAGATCTATTGACTTACCGACTGCAATGTCACCACAAGCATTTGCCCCTCTCCACTCCAAGTTATGATTCCTATCTGCAGTCTGACTTGACATTATGAGGTTCGCCATGAACTCGGGTATCATTGTTGTTTGTTTATGAATATTACAAGAAAGAGTTAGTCATCTTTAGAAAGCTTCTGTATGGAATTCCCTCTTATCATTCCATCAGAATGAGATGTTTGACACTGAATGAGAAGTGAATGCTGTGTGCTCACGCAAACACACTTTTGTTTGTTTTTTTTTTTCCTTTGCTTTCCATATGTACAGACACCACACAACATTCAGAACCAAATTATTTCTCAATGCTTTGGGCGACATGTAGTGTACAGTAGTGGTACAGCGGGAACCCCATATGAAGGTGTTGATGTTCTTATCCCTCAATGCAACTGTGCGGAGTTCAGTTCCTGACCTTGGGACTTTTTCTGCATCCAAACGTCACAAAAATCTTAGAAAATAAAAAATATGTATATTTAAATATCCTTCAACACGTTTTTTTTTCTCATTAAATTACTGTCTGTCTTCCAAGAAATTATCCTGTTGTTTTTTTGTGAGCCTGGAATGAGTGTGTTTTGGCCATGATGTCCTATAATTATGTTTCAAAGTCTAAGACTCTTCCAAAAGCGGTGGATCCTTCTTCAGTGGATCTGCAGTCAAACGTTGGCTAGCGTTCTAGCCAACGCTGTCTATGCTACAACTAATTTGCTTATAACTTCAAAATATGAATCTCAAACATATATACACCAGGGTGTCTATTTGTCTGTACCATGTAAGGTCCACTTCTCATATCTGGAGTCCAGAATGTAGAAAAACTTCTGTTACGCAAAGTTCATTTATGTGTTTACAAATATGCTGAAAATCTTCATAGGGAAACATGAAAAATAATTTGTCCAAACACACACCCTTACCACTGCCAATTCATACACTTAAGTGATTTAGTGATTGCTTTTTTTTGCAAGGTAATTATCTATGATATATTATAACAACTAATAGCACGGAACAGTCAAATCAAGGTGAAACATTAAATAACAAACAGTTTCTCTGGGACAATTAACCCACTATTAGACATCAATAATCTTCAAATCTAGGCCTCGAGGGCCTGTATCCTTTTAGAAGTCTTTCTGCTTCAACACGTCCATGTCAAATAATTATGTCATTAGATTCAGGTGTGTTGGACCTGAGCAACCCCTTCCCCCTCCACTTTTTTGGGAGGGGTGCCCAGGGCACCAAAAAGAGTAGGACCGCCTCTGCCAGGGACACATCTCAAAGTTGCAGGAGGCCTGGATTTGAAGACCCTGGTCATAGAGATCAGAGAGATGGGTTTTTCTTTTATTATTAACTAAATCTAGAATTATTAAAAGTGTTTGTTTTATATATAGTTTCTGAACAACAAAAATTATACTATGACTTACAGAAAGCTAGTGCAACAATTCAAAATTTTCATATCATTGCTTTACCACACCTACTGCCTAAAAGAGCCGACACAAATAGCATCTCTATGCTTGGAGTGAAAAAGAAATCAAGTCCACAAACACTTCAGAATGTTGGGTAAAAGTTAGATCGCTCTCCTATTGTACAGAGATTTGCTTCGTGAGACAGATTTGTTTATGTGATGCTGCGTACAGAAGCCTCACACGTTTTCAGCCATTGCACACACATCTGTGACGGCTTTGGAAGTTAGCAGCTCTACTGTTGGCTGCTCGGTGTGCCAGGCAGAGAAGAAACATTACAAGAGAAAGAGCACATATGTAGGCTCCGAGTGCGAAGTAAAACATAGCATTTTTTATATAGCACTTTTCAATATATAGATCTCAGAGTGCTGTATACCAAAAGAAACTACATAAGTGATAACCAAGATCCTTAAATGTACTCTGGTGTGGTCCAGACATGCTTTGTTTACATGGATGAATAATGAATTACAGTAATCCAGTCTCAAAAGAGAAAATGCGTGAATAATGTTACGTCCCGCTACCCTCACCCTGGCTCGTTCTTCTTATTTTTTTTTAATGCTGATTACGGGAGAGAAGGGGCCGCAACAAAATGTGTAATAATTTACACAAAAAAAGGAACAAAGTAAAGAAAACAGAACTGGGCACCTGACGGAACACACACTGTGGCGGGGGCTTACCTTAGATGTCCGATCAGTAGGTCATATTCCTTGACCAGCTGGCATCCATTGAGAAGGGGCGATCCCTCATTCAATAGTTTTTTTCCCCTTTATCTTATATATATAGTTTTTTTTCCCCTTTATTTTATATATATAGTTTTTTTTTCTCTTTTCCTAAAAACCGCACCTCTGGTGATTTGGTCGGTGGTTGATCTTGGCAGGCGTGTAACTCCCCGGTGCTAAAATGCTTTAGCGTCCAGACGGTTTTCCCAAAACAAATCCAAACAAAATAAAACAAACTTCATCCCGGCCAAAACTTCCGACGCTCCCCTCTGGGTGGATCCGTCCTGAGGTGAAGGCAATCTTTTTTTTTCCGTCCAGAGCCTTCCCGCACCGTATTCTTAATTAATTTTTTCTTCGCCCGAAACTCCGCTGCTGCGGCAGCTTCGTACACGCCACCATCACTCATTCCTCTCAGGTAAAACACCTGGGCTGGCTGTGCCCCGCCCCCACCAGTGAACCGTCAGAGGTGCCAACAATAAAAACAAAAATAAACAATCAGGAGGCGGAAGCAAAGTGCGAGCATGTAACAATAATAATTTCCATTTCGGATCCTGAGATGAGATTACTTAGCTTGCCAATATTTTATAAATGATGGAAATGTGAGCAAACCACTGAACATGATCTAAGGTTAACACCAGATTCAAAATTTACCAAAAGATTCCTGATGGAAGAGGCTACAGCACCAAGAGTTTCCATTGATAGTGATAACTGGAGCATAACAAGGAATTTCAGTTTTGTCTTCATTTAGTTGGAGAATGTTTTGCCAATCCCGCTTTTTACACAATCTATGCACTTCTGTTAGAAGTTCAGTTTCAATACCTCCTGATCTTTGAAGGAAACATGACTCCCTCCTGTAATACAATAATTTCAATAGTATGTCAGCAAACTTCCTGCCTGCCACTCTGTAGAACATACAGAACAGATGTTGAAGTGACGTGCTGATGGGGCTTTTTGTTTGTGTTCTGTTGCATTTACATTTCTATTCTGCTGTAAACTGTGAAAATCAAAGACAAAAAGATTAGAAAGGCTTTTATTGTTTAAGCCCCATCACACAATTCAACAACATATTCGATACCAACGGCCACATCTCCTTGGATCACTTCATCTCAGGAAATGTCTGCTGCTGCTCGTCTCCCTAGAGGAAAAGTTGTTTATTGCTTTATTTCTATCTGTTTATTTTTAGGACACAAGCAGCTGGGTGCATTTTACATTAAAGCTTGCTGCAGTGTAAGTTGCATACGAGTTGCAAATTTTCAACTGCGTTAAAAACTTGAGAGAGGGACCTTTTACAGTAGATTAAAAAAAAACAAAGAAAAAACGCACGATTATTTCTTGTGTAGGTAGAAGTGAATTTGTTTTGTACTTCACTCACAGTAGCAAGTAGCCCTTCATGTTGGTGTATTCTGTGCACCAACATGAACACAATAATTGGCACTTTGCTTAGTGCCAATAATGGCACTAAGTGCCTGTAAAATACATAATACTGCCCCTTTAAACCTGGCTGGTCTCGCAAAGCCTCCATAGACACATGCAGACATTTTGAAAATCGATATTCTAGTTAATGTGAAAATATTATTACAAAATACAAAGTTAAAACAACTGTATGATACTGGTGTATATTTACAGTATGACATAGCTTTGTGCGATGTGTTTTATTAAAAGATAATGTTTTTATTAGCAAGCTGTCTGGGATTATCTTTGTCAAATGAATGTGGAAAAACTTATTCTGTATGTGGTGATTAGAACAGTAAATGTTTCTCTAAACAGAGTAACACTTTAGAAGTGAAAAACTTGAAAAACTTTAGAAGTTTAAGAACAAAAAAGACAAACCATCAGAGATGGTAAATGCAAGATATATGTATGGATGTTACAGTTATATTACCAGTTGTTGAAAGTAAATGCTTGTTAGCTCTAGAGTAAAACAGAATCTTCATTTTCCACCATTTATGGAACCATATAAAAAGCAGTTAAATTACTGACGGTTACTGTATGTTTCTTCTAATGTGAGGACGATAACGGTAGCACGAAGGACGAATAAAACACTGAAAGTTCGTCTTGAGCCGGCGCCAGTGGCTGAACAAGTGGGAAGTGGCCAGCTGAAATCACATTGAAAAAGACAATTAGCGCTTACACAATCATAGAGAAACATATCAGCGGGCCCAAAAGAGCAGAGACCGGCTGAAGAATTTATTTTTGTCATTAGCGGCTGGCAAATTAAATTAGTCTTTTAGACTGGTCCTCCTGAGCACCTCGCAAACCCATTTCCCATTCAGGAGACAACATCTACAGGTCTAATCATGCACGGCCCACAGCCTGCAGTGAGGGAGCCACTCCATTCACATGCTTCTTAAACTGCATCAGTGACACTAGAATCCCGAGGGTGTGCTCTCCACAGCTGCTGCTGCCAGACCTGCTCTACTGTCTACACTCCCTATTTGGAAGGGAGAGATATGCAAGGGAAAAAAAAAAAAAAGCACGGCCTTCTTCATATCTTTGACAGCTCATTACCACAGAAACAACCCTGGGCTGGCATCGCTGGCCAGCCCTCCTACCCTCACTGGAGGATACAGACAATAAAAAAAAAATAAAAAAAATGAAATGTTGAGCAGAAATTCCAAGCTGATATTACTGGACCTTTAATTAAAAGAAGCCGAGAGAGTCAAGGTATGATATTTTAAGTTGGGAGCTTAGAAAAGGTCAGAACCAACTGGCAGATCTGGCATCTAGGATAAACGTGACAAATTTTGGCTGAGCACTATCACTTGCTTTATTTTGCGTGGGTTAGTGGACTCATCATTTTAAATTGTGAGGTTGTTTTTTTCTCTCTCTCTCTCTCTCTCCTGTGGATTTAAAGTAGGGAGGAGGATAGAGAATATGAATAAAGGTGGGAAAGCATGTGCGGGATTCATTGCTATTCAAGTGGGAGAACGCGGGGAACTTTAACCTTGAATGTGTGTGAGCAAACAATGAAAATTTGCTTTAATTATCCATATTCAACTCAAATCCATAAGTATACTGAACGTCAGTGGGAATTGGGCTTTCCGTTCAAGGTCCTCTGCCAAAAACTGCGTTAGCATGAAATGGGGTCACATTCTTGAAAAAAAAAAAAAAAAAAACCCGAAAACAATAAGGGCTCCGAACTTCACATAGGGTACATGTGAACAAAATAAAATATTCGACAATGTAGAAGGCCACCAGCAAACTACAGAAGCATTCATGTTTGCACTAATGGATTTCTTTTTTTCTACGTTTATTCCTTTTGAAGTGGCTTGTGTTATATGTGTAGAATATTTCCTCTGGCCTCATTACCTATTCAGCCAGTACAGCTTGAATGATGGTGAAGTGCCCTTCAAAGTTTTATGGTGCACAAAATCATGACGCGGACTTCTTTTATCCGTCACACTTTTCAATGAATTCGGAATAAAATGTGCGGTGCTGTAGAAATAAAGAAACCAACTAACCAGCCAGCAAGAGGAGTTGGAAATGCAACACAGAAGACAAATAGCAGCAAACATCTGCATGGAAGGGTCACAACAAAAGTGCTCAAATTAATCTGCTTCATACCACAAAACACCGACACACGCATGAATTGTCACCCAGTTTGAACAGAAGCCTCATCAATCTTCACAGACAACAGTTTTGATCTCTCCAAGGACCTGATCAGGCTTTAATGAACCTCTTCGACAAGATGAAAAAACATAAGTCCAAGAAAAGTTAAGATAGTCAAATGATACTGTGTAATACCAAAAATATCAGTGGGTTGTGTTAATGATTTTAGTTCATAGTAAAGAACAACTTTATTCACTTAGGAGTAGCATAGATAGACAAGGCCAAATAAAGTTTTAGTGTGTCAGACTGAAAAAAGCACTCTTATATCTAGTAAGTCCTTTACCTACAAACAACAGAATAGATATAAGAACATTCTCAAAGTGAGGGAAAATGTCTTCTTTTGAGAGCAACAAAGAAAATCATGTTGTGTAATCCAGGTTATAGATTGTTTTGTAAGCCCTTAACATTTGTAATTAGTCACTTGGGCGCGGTGGTGGTGGAGCAAGCATGAGGCCTCAGACCTATATGTGGCCATCACAGGTTCGAGTCCCTGCCTGTTGACCTTTGTCTTCACCCTCTCTCACACCCACTTTCTTGTCAATTCACTATTAAAAGGTAACCAGAGCCAAAAAACTGCTTAAAAATGTAATTAGTCACTTTAACCGATACTGTATTGAAAACCTACCTCAGCATGGTGCCAAACCCAGAACGTGACCCTGTTTTACTAAAAATACTGAGATGAATTTGTCTATGTAAAAAAATGCTGGTAACTTGTTTGAAACAAACACTCTTGTTTCTGTAACTGCATAGTTCCTATTTTACGATGGTTCCAAAGAGCAAACCACTTCGACAAATCGCTAAACACAACTACATATTAAAAAACACAACATGATAAAAGCACAATCACAAATTAAAAAAGCACAGTGACATTAATCAGGCACAGTTAATTTGTAGTTGTGCTTAGTCAATGTTGTTGTGTCTTTGAATATTTGATATAATAAGCTTTATCATGTGAAATGTAAAAACTGACAGTAGTGAGTAATAAAAATCCATTTCCCTGGAATTTATTAGTCTGTTGGTGACTTATGCACAACACAAACCTGTCCTTTATGGAAAAGTAGCAAATAGAAGCCCCATGCTGAAAGAAAGCTACAAGAAGTCCTAATTAAGGTTTGTTACATTCAACCAGAAAAAAATATATGTGTTTGTAGTGCTACATTCAAAATGCAAACGCGATGTCTTGGCAAATGATGCGTGTAAATTACTCTGCATACAAGTCACAGGTGAGTTGAACTGCTTCTCGCAGAAATGTTTTACATAACTGAAAGCTGTCTTCTCCTCATGGGCTGCATGGGTTATTGTCTCAAGGAACCCGAAAAAGAATCCCATGCATTTCCAAATAAATGAGCATATACTTTGTTTAGACTAACTGCCTTTCAGCAGCTCTCTAAACCGAATCAGAGGACCTTTCAGATGAAACTTATAAATCCTTGATTAATCTTTAATATTAATATGTGTTCCTTTTGATTATTTTACAATGAGAAAAAGGAAAGTACAATTTGAACTACATATGCTTGTCTAAAGATTAGAACTCAATAAATCATTGTTAATGTTATTCAAATGCATGTTGACCCTTGTTCAGTTCAATAAACTCATACCAGGTCCTATATTTGTCAACCTGGCAACCATATGCACGCTACACTTACAGCTTCATATACTGTTAGGGATAATTAATGTTGACCTTTACAATAAACATGCTCCGAACTATTTGGTTGCCTCTTCTCGTCCCTGCGCTTGCTGCCGTGAGTCACACAGCTCCACATGCTTGCAGAGAGCCAAATTACTAGAAATCAAAAGAAGTTCAACCCCTGATGGTAAACCGTGTCACTTAATTAGCATGACTTTGAAGCACTTTCGTTATAATTTGCAGCTATCATAACGAGCAGCTGCTATAAGTGGAAAAATATTCAGCCTATACAGAACGGGCAGCGGGCTGACTGAGAGGGCAGCGTTGAAGACGACCCGCTTCTCTGACCTGAACTTTATGGGTCGTTCAACAGGTGTTGCATAAATTGCTAGGTGAGCTTCTCTCGGTAGCAGAAGTTGATTCACTTTCAGATTTAACGAGCACAATGAACATTAACTTGAGCAATAATCTCAAGTCCTTGGCTGCGTGTATGTGTGTGTGTGTGTTCACACTCTGCCATTTTTAATAGGAGAGAAGAGCAGGAGGCAAGAATCGCCCCTCTCAGCCAGACGAGCAGGTTTTCAGTAATCCAAGTTCGCTGCACAGTCCAGTAATGTGTCTCCTGCTATGTATTGTGAATAGCTGACTCAAACCCCACTAGCTGAATATTTAATATGCCAGAAGGGTTGAAAAATGAAAAGTATTAAATGGTTGGAGTTTTATTTCTGCCATGTTACTATTGTAACTAAAATATATATTGCTAAAAAGAACAAAAGAAAAAAGAAAACAGTCATGGTATTAGCGAGTCCCTTCTGTTTGTGAGTTTAGATTTTTATTTATTTATTTTTTTTTTACATTTGCTTCCAGTGGCTTTTCACCTACATCGTTGCAGATGTTACACACCCCCGCATAGCGCTTCGGCTGGCTTTCAGGGAATCAACTGAAAAGTGAGAAAAGAGGATTCTTAAGGTAGGTGAGCAGGAAACAAAACAACACTGAGAACTCAAGGCTAGGCACAGAGCACAGAGGAATTATGAAAAGAAAAAAATAAAAGGACTGTTCATCTCCAAGCAATGAGTAAGAAACAGCCAGGCTTAGTCTAGCATCCTTTTCTTCTCTGATTCAATTTGATTGCTAATGTAGAGCAATATGAGTCACCGGAGAGAGAAATAGATCTAAAAGCAGGAAATTATGACACTTTGCCAAAATGACAAAATGTGCAGTGCCTTGCAAAAGGATTCATTTCCCTTAGATGTTTACCCCTTGATCTCTTATTAAAATCGTAATTGTAAATATATGTTTGTTTATATAAAACAAACACCTGAAAAGTGTGGGCTGCATCTGGATTCAAGCTCCAAATACGGTTGCAAGTTTTCATATTGGGTTATATGCTTATTCCTGCTTTGCACATCTAAATATTGAAGATTTTGTCCATTTTTCACAACATTGCCTTTTGTCTTCAAGCTTCTGGAAAAACTCTGCAGAGTTTTGGGGGGAGGAGTTAAATCTGTGGAATGTCTATGATGATTATCCTGTCTTTCTACATCAACAGGCAACATCCTGAGTATGATTACCTAAGGATGTCTGGATTTATATAGATTTTTTTTTGTTGTTGTTGCTTGTTGTCACTTGTTCAACTACTGAGAGTGCTGCCGCGGGCTAACACACACACTGCAAGCTGCGTTCATGCCTGCCTTCACTCTTCATATTTCAAAAAATGCCTCCCATATTTGTGAAGCAAATGTCATGACGCGATGTCTTAATTTGGCAGCGAAAATGTCTAATGTTGGCAGGAAGCTTGAACTGCCAAAGGGATGTGCTTAGTAAATAACAGCAGCAAACATCTGGCCCCCTAATTTTAATTAGTCTCGGATTACAACTGGGCCACGCTCTCTGTTGTGAGTCAACTCACTTTCCGTCTGAATTTTCATTTCCAAAAGGTCAAAATGCCTAAAATATTGTTAAGAGATGAAAAAATGAAATCATATCTTGAGCTTTGATTAAAACTTTTTTTTTTTTCTTTGTCCAACCTGCACACCTGAAATAGCCATGGCAAATAATCTGTGAGTGAGTTAGGCAATAAAATTTAATTAACAACAAAAGACACAAAATTGCTGAACATCTGTTTTATGTCTCCGTTGCCTCTTTTGGAATAATTATTCATCAATCTGTCTCCAGCGCATGCTTTGTATTTACAAAAATCTGCTTCGACTAAATACATGTCTGCATGCAATCAAAAGAATTGTTCCACTGAATTTATATGGCACAGTTACCTGCACTGAAAAAAAAATCTATGCCTTAATCAGAGGTTGTTGCTGATTATATCGAAATAGGAAATTATGGGCAGACTTAATCAGCTGACTGAATAATCAAGCCAAGAGGGGACATTTACTTTCAAAAAACAGATGTGCTGTGCCGTTGTTGGTGATGGTTTCTAATTTTAGCTTATGAAAAAAAAAAAAAAAAAGTTCAACCAACAAAACTGCTGTTTGGCCTCACCCTGTGTCAGATGTAAGTCTCAACTCCAGATAAGTGAATAGGAGAAGGGCACAGAAAGATAAAGTTTTGTTAAGCATGCAATTCAAATAAATGTCTGCTCTGTCTTTGCTTTGTATTCACATTGTCTCTTGAAGTGTCAAGGGTGTAGCCTCCAAAGTCAGCAAAGTCAAGAAAATCTGAAATCGTAGGCATTGTACTAAGGATCTTTTCAGATGCAAGTCATAAGGCTTGATTCCAGTTTTTAATTTTTTTTTATTTTCGCTAGTACTAAATTATTCTATTGCATCACATTTCAAAAGCCATGTCTGATTTTTATTGCTTAGTTGTCAGGAAAAAATATGCTTATTAATATTCTGTCAGGTTCAAGTCAATCCAATGACCGCAGTGGGTTATTTGGTCATTAACAGTGGGGTACCAACAATTTTGTCCAGTCACCACCAATCCAAGGATTTATTTGGTTCTCTACAAACACAATAATGGCCTTCCATTAATAGCACAAGATTCTAAACCTATCCCTTTAAGCACCATCCCTTCTAAAAAAAAAAAAAAAAAAACTTCAAAAATCAGCTGAAGCCTGTCTGACGGGATTGGGCAGCATCTCATAAGTTCATTCTCTGGTTTTCACCAATAACCAAAAAAAAAGAAAAAGAAAAACGCTGACATTAAGTTAACTTCAACTTGCTCTTACGTGAGAGTATATTTATCCATGGATGTCTCTGTCCTCTCTGTGTTGGCCCTGTAGCATACCCAGCGTATATCCTGTCTAGAATGCATTGCACCATCAGGTGATGAGGAACAAGATTAAGTCTATGCAGGTAATGACTGCATGATGCAATGAAGATACTCCTGGAAGTTTTCACAGTGAAATCATAAAATGCTCTTATTTCTCTAAGTGGCCACTGCCTTCCACAACAAAATTCTTGTGCCAAAATGTTTTTTCTTCTCATGTGTTTCTCCTTATTTCGACCTTAACTTTGGGCTTCCACATAATTATTCCCCCTTCTTTCTGAAAGACTGGCTTTGTTGATAGGTACCTACTAAACTGTTCAAATGGTCCTTATATGGCATCCTCAGGAGCATCAACCTTTGGCACCCAACAACTATCAGGCTGTATGAAGTCTGTATAGCTGTCAGATTTTATTGCTCCTTGCAGGCTAAACACAGCAAACTGTCATTATTTGTTCTGAACGTGTGGAGTGTTCTGCCATCAGTTTGCCTCCTAAGGGACATGGTATTAAATAATGGAAAAGGAGAAGGCAAGGTGAGATGGATTTACTTTATTTTTAGCTGTCTGAAAAAGTACCAAAAAAAAGGCAAAACAAATGTTACAGCCACAAGTCACTTAATCTGTAAGCTCTTAAAAATTGATTTCTGCTTATTAGATTTTGAAGAAAGACTTTTCAGACTTATTTTCTGTCTATGTCAAGCCACCCACATTTCTTTGGAGAGCTGAATAAATTTTAGGAAAATAAAGAGCATACTTTTGGATGGTGCCAATCAATTCCTTAAGCAGGAACTTTGGAAAGAGTGAACGTAGGCTTTGTTCAGTGGACTGCTGCTTAAACAGAACATGGGTGACCTTTACAGACAGCACAGCAATAGCTTGCATTCTGCAATTTGTCAGTCTAATTTTTTACTTTACCTTGTTATAAAACTCCAGGCCTTTTTCTGTAAGCAGTCTCTAGGGTGCACCAAATAGTTTAAAATAAATCCCCCTGTATAATTGCTCATCTTATCTGGCAATCATCTGCTAATCTGCTTAGAATAAAATTGATTGACAGCTCACAAAGTATGCTTTCTTTTCCTTTACCTCTACAGATTCATAGCATTTTTTTTTTCTTCTCAGTAACATCATGCCTCAATTAAATGTGATGTTGCACTGCTTAACACAAAGGCTTTTAAACATGAAAACCAATCATCAGAAAACAAGTCATCCAGACCATCAAATCGAGGTCTCAGAGGAAATGCAGTGGCACAAAATTACAAGTAGTCAGTGATGATTTACGGTGTCCAAAGTCAGTGTAACTGTCAATCAGAGAGATGCTTTAATTTTCCAGTATATAGCACCTGTTAAAACTTCCAAAAGTACAAATACTTAAGATCACTGTGTTTTGCTGGCCTGCAGACTGATCTGATCTAGATTGTAAAGAATAAGATGAGACACCAGAAGCAACAATGCCAAAATTAACTGATGGCCTCTGTAAAAGCAACCTGGACTTCATTAACACCTCAGAAGAGCCACAAGCTGATCACCTCCATGCCGCGCTGCATTGACGGAGTAATTTGCCCAAAAAGGCGTCCAACCCAGTTTTGAGATCATGTACTGTATACAAGTCAAAAAGGTTAAGGTTAGTCAAAATGACCAATTGAATCAACATATGTCAATATTTCATATTAATTTAAATGTACATCCTGTTCAGAAACTTAAGGACAATAGTGTGCCTAGTCTTTCTATAACATGACTTTAACAAAAATCACCCCCCTTGTTTTACAATATATCCAGTATTCCAGTAATCAATTGTGTAAGTGTGAAAAGTGTGTGTATTACTCCACCTACATACATAGCTTCACCTCTTATCTGCTTCTACCATTTTTTTTTTAAAACGCCTGCCTTCGTTTGACTGTCTGCCTCCATCTTTCCTAACTGTCACATAGCTGCTCAGTGAGCACGCAACAAAAAGATAAAAAAGTCAAAATCCCCTCTCCCGCTATCACTTAATAATTATCAGCCTTTCTCTCTCTAGGACTCAAGACAGCAGCCTTGCAAGATAAATGCTGTTTTTTTCTTTTCTATTTAGTTTTGCTTGCATACCTCTGGATTCTGTGGCAAAAAAACCGAGGGGACCTAATTTGTAAAATGTTACACAAACCAATGTGTACCAGTTTGTAAGGATTTTGTAATTCTTTGCGTTTGACATTCCAAAGTGGTACATTTTAGAATTACTATTCCATTTGTGGTGAAATTCAAACATGCCCATTAAGTGACACCTGAAATTAATTACCTTTTTCTAGCTGAAAAGTTACATTTTGACAAAAAAAAAAAAAAAAAAAAGAAGAAAAAAATATATTGGTCAGAGTAGAAACGTGTTTTAAATTCAACTTGCACACTTAAAAATATTTTTTAAAAATGGTCATAAAACTTTATTTTTGGGGGGGATTTCAAAACAAAAAAAAGTCCAAGTCTATTGGTTGGCAGCTTTGGACTACATCACCTAAAACCAATAGGTTGCACTCAGAAAAATAATAGTGTCCAAATGTAATTACATTTATATAGAGAGAGCAAAAATAATCAGCTGTTCTGATTCTTTATCCTTATGTTTGGGCCAGCAATGAATTTACAAGACAAAATGAAATATCTAAATTTATTTGAGTCCATCAGAAGCAGAACTTGAGTTTTTTGAATTCCTGAGTGTCGCTGCAAAGAAGCAGTTGGTTGCTGCGCGCTCGTATCTCGTCCGCAATAATTCTACCAATTTCTAAATGAATATATGTAAGTTGACTTTGAAGAAAAAGGAAAAAAAAAAAACTAAAAAAATATGTGTTCATTTTTCTGGCACTTAGCTAGTAGAAGTCTGGTGCGAGCCACTCTTTTCAGCTTTTTATTTGTAAAAAAGTTGTTTTTAAATCTAATAACGTATGGCTTCTTTCCACTTCACGATAATGCACTGCTTTGTGTTGCTCTATCACTTGGTTGTTCAAGGTGCTTTAATGCTTTTCATGACATTGTGGTGCCTTTGTGCTGCTGTAATACCCTTTAAAAACAGAGAAGCAGCTTATTCATTCATTTTCCATCCATGTTTTATTCTGTTGAGGGTCGTGGGAGTGCTGCGGGCTTTTCTAGTTCTCACTGGTAAAAATAAACAGAAGTGCAAAGTTTATTGTTCTTATTCCTAATCTGTTATTTTCATGTTTAAATATGCCAATGTCTTAAGAGCAATATTACCTCTTTTTTTTATTTTTACTAACCACTAAGCAGCAGTACCCTGTGAAAGTTATTTTTCAACAATATTTTACTTTATTTATATATATATATATATATATATATATATATATATATATATATATATATATATATATGTGTGTGTGTGTGTGTGTGTATGGGATATTGGCTGTTAAACTGTCATTGGAATTACCTTTCCATGTTAGGTAAAAGTGCCAAAAATTTTCAAATATGAAAGTCAGCGCTAACAGTGAGCATTTTCAAAGGGCATAATCAGAGTAGAGAATTGAGGAGGTGAATGATTCAGATGCTTTAATCTCTGGCGCACACCCGATGTAGGGATGCCTTACCTTATCCTGCCTTTGTGCTGCCGGTGTATACCTCAGACAAGAGTTAACAAGAGGAGCAGCTCATTCATTCGTTTCTCATGCATATTTTATCGTGCTCGGGGTCGAGAGGGGGCCGTAGCCTTTTCTAGTTGTCGCAGGCTAAAAGTCGAGTTACACCCTGAACGGGTCATGGGGTCAATCGTAACGCCAACACAGAGAAAAACAAAACGCAATGTAGATTCACACCTACGCCCACAATTAATTTAAAATCAAAAATGTTCCTGGGTTGGTAGGAAGCTGTAGTACTCAGAGAAACCCACGCAGGCTCATGAAGAAGGCCAGGGCATATGCATATTTTGTGGCTTTTACCACCGTTTGGTCTTGATAAATATTGATTGCTCGTCTATTTCAAATGGTGGTCATTAGTACGTCCTTTCACAGAATATGCCATACAGATAACTAACATGTTATTAAAAGGACAGGACTTACAGTATATTTTTGAGTTTACTGTATGTAAAATGAGTAAGTTGTGCTTATTTGAAAGTCATTTTCAATTAATGCTTACATGTCAGTGGAGACATTTGTGCCTCCACTATATTTGAAATGACTATATTTATCTGGTAGAAATAATAGTAACTCTGGAACAAAGTAAAAAAAAAAAAAGATCAAAATTAAGGTTCTTTCCCACAAAAATGTAATTAGGTTTGGAATAGGATACGTGTTAACTTCCACACATATAGTTTTATTTTATTTCTTTTCCTGGCTTGCTATTTTTGTTTTTGAGATATACCAAAATTCATGTGCTTTGTGGGAATACTGAATGTTGTTATGAATATTCACATTTATCCCATATGTAAATATAATTATTTAACCAAATATTGATTTCTGAACTCTTCCCGAGTTAAAACATTAGCCTTGTTGTTTCTAAATGAATATGAACTTGTTTTCTTTGCATTATTTGAGGTCTGAAAGCACTGCATCTTTCACCATTTCTAATTTTCTGCAAATAAATACTAAATGTTTGCTTGGAATTTCTGAGACATACTGCCTGAAGTTCATAGAATAAAGGAACAATGTTCATTTTGCTCAAAAATATACCCATAAACAGTACAATAAGAGAAACTCATAATTTAAAGTGGTATCTTAATTTTTCCCAGAGCTGTATTTTTTATGCTTACAAATATGTAAAATATAAATGCAAAAAACATTATTAATAAATAAAAGCTCCAGTTATCAGGCAATAGTCAGTGTAGACTGTTCTCCTCTTATTGAAACTTTATTTTGCTACTTTTTATAGATGATCTTTGAATGTTCAGTAAGTATGCAAATACCTGAGAGGGAGTAAATTATGTGCACTATAGTCCTTAAAATGTCTTTACTACACAATTTTTCTAAATGAATATGCTACTGCACAGACTTCAATAGTGATAACAATAAATAATTCTAAAACTTCTAAAGTGTGACAGCACTTAATTTGGTATTGGAGAGAAATACAGATGTTTAGGAAGATGGAGTGGATAGTAGATATGCTCTGTAATGACAGCAGCTTGGCTTGGCGGCAAGCACAGGTGCAGCAATTCATCTACTATGGTTTGTTAGAGAGGTTATATTGCAGCATTTTTCATGTCATTCTGTGTTTTTCTTTGCTCAGACGGAAGATGCTGCTCCTGATGTGCCTAAACTGCCACATTTTACAGTTAAAACTTTCTTTCGTCTGTTGGTGACATCACTGTCCACACCACAGAAATATACCAACTTTTCACTGCCTCCTGTCCAGGAACAGCGTCTGCCATTTTTTATGTCAAGTATCAAGATAGTGACCATTTTATGTTTTGTTTATGACCTTTTCCTCCATCTCAAATTCATAACAGTAGTTTGACGCTGTTGTTTTTGTTCCTTTAGAAGCTCTACCTGACTGAATCGATTCTGGTCTAGCAACTGTTGCTGCACACCTTGGAGAATGCTCCCACCCTCTCTTGCACATTTCGTGTACTTGGCTCAGAGAGCTTTGCCCGCAGGCACTACTGCAGGCAGGAGAGCAGCTTGAACTGATGCAGGTCGGGACCACCCTGGTCCTTTGCCACACTATTGTTGTCTTCGAGGGACTTTAGAGAGTAGCTCTGTGACATGGGTGGCCTGCATCTCCTCATTTTCTGAGCAGCTCTTGCTTCACATTTCCACCCAAACAGCTCATCCCCGTACCTCTGTGTTGTTCGTAACCATATATCAACTTCTGGTATTTTTATAAAATGAGTAGTTAAAGTTAGAGGTTTAGTTACATGTTTCAGTTTAATAGCACGCCAATCAGTGTCAATGGTCAATACTTTTTGAAGGATACACTAAAAGGGCTTCATTCGTTTAAAAAAAAAAAATCCAATTTGGAAACATTTTAGAATCTTAAATCATCAAATTTCAAAATCTGCAGGATCGCTACTGCACATTCCACACGTTTATGCTTTCACAAATCCTCAAGCCAATGGTACAGCGGTTTTTAGATATTGCCCTTTTGAGCAATATGAGACACCTGACTCCTCCAGACCTCTTCATTTTCAGGTAATAAAGGAAAAAGTGGAGTTCTTGTTTCATTTTTTTTTTTACTTCTTTGCCAGAGTTTTACTGGTTTTAAACAGAATTGACCCAAAGTTTACTGTACAGCCAGAGCTACAATCTACAACTTAAACAGATCTCCATTTTTACTTAAATTTTTACTTACTAAATGCCAACAGTGACTTGAAATAACCTGCAAAACTGGATGAACTGATTTCTGACATGTTTTATTTTGTCACAATACTTATGGGCTAAATTTATGCCCATATATGTGTGCATGCCAAATGATATTAAATGAAAATAACCTTGTCACTGCGATGGCTTAATATGAGAAAAAGCAGGAGTCTGATTATTTTGTTTCCCCATGTGATTAATTTAAGCTTTGACACAATATATGGGAAGATTAAACCATGCCTATGTCAGAACATTTGCAACTTTGAATCTTAAGCATGAGATGAGTTATAATAATTTTCAGACAATTTTATAAAAGTACTACTTCAACAGAGAGTAAAAAATCGACTTAAATGTCACACAAAACTTGCTTAGTTAAAACTACACATGCTCCGGCATGTCAACATTTACAAGTATAAAATGCGTTTATTGAAATTTATTGTGTCTGACAACTGAGTACTGAATAAGGTTTTGTGTGTGACATTTGTCACTCAAGTGCTATTTGCTGAACTAGTTGGGAGTTTGTTTTATATACCATATACATATCCTGACAGAGCTAGATAATTTCATAAACATATGCACAAAATCTATTAAAATAAGATCTGATAGGCAGTCCAACTAATTATTTATGAGCAACAGGCAGAACTCTATGATTCTTATTCCTCTCCGTGGGATTAATTTCAGCTTTAAAATAATAAATTGGAAAAATGAACCATCTCTGTGTCAACGCGTTTGCAAGCACGAATGCGAGCGTGACATATTGTTACGCTGAATTTTGACAGAGATCTGTTTCTGTCAGTTGTTTCACAGCCCTTAGTCGATGACAGTTACTGTGATCAATGCATTGTCATGCCGTTGTTTGTATCAGAGTGTCTAAAAATATCCTGAAACCTGCAAGTGCCAAATTAAAATCCAACTATTTCTGATGGCCTCTCTTCACTTTGCAGTGTCTAATTACAGTAGCTTACCAAAGTAGTCTTATCCCTTCAACTCTTATAGATTTTTTTTCATTACAATTTTAAGTGTTGTTTGTATTTTTTCTGGATATTGTTTATGTCTGTCTCCACCAGCTTAGCACATCAAAAAACATGTTCCACTTCTGTCTTTACATCACAATAATCGACTATATGAAATTGACTTAAAATACAGCCAGATTCAAGTAGTTTGAAGACTTTTAGTAAGCTCTTTTCCTTTATCCAATGTCACAATGGAAAAACTACAAGTCAAGCATACTTATTAACCTACTAAAACTTGACTGTAGTCGACATAAATATTAGCAGCACGTTTTGAATAGTAACCCCTGTCGATTTTCACTTTTACCAGTAAACACTTACTTTATTTTCAAACTACAAATCTAGATGCATACATGAATCAATAACAGTTCATTTCTTTGATTAAACTCTCATTAAAGCAGGGCTTTTTATCTCTGAGTGAAATTACATGCTTTGGTAAATTTTATCAACTTCTCTGATTACCATGTTGTTCTCGACAGTTAGTTCAAGGAAATCTTTTTTTGGTTGCCAATATATATTTCATAAGCCCCAATCAGACGGGGTCCAAATTCATTCTCAAAATATTCTTTCTCACGATTGCATATGGTTAAATATGTTAGATACTATCGATCGCTATGTTCAGCAATTTCTCGTCATTATGGAAATAATTAGGTTCACTGCATTATATATGGATTTAAAAAATATCCCCTACCTTCCAATGTGACACTGGGGACCCCTAACTAATGCATTGGCTCCCAGACAATAGACGCAAATGTCTTTTGGCACATAAGGGTTTTAGGGAAATCAATTCTTTCACAATAACTTGCCTGGGCAAGAATAGGGCCTACACAATGAAGGAAAGCATACTTCTAATGCAAACCCTATTATCAAAGACAGAGATTCATCCATTATTTACCAAATGCCAATTTCACAAGGCTGGTTCAAAAGCAATTCTGAATTATTCATTAATACACAGGCTTTCATGGCTTTTGGATGTAATTAATATTAAGAACAATCAGGCCATCGCAAATCAAGACTATCACTTTTTGTCTCGGATCGCAGGATTTCTGGAGGAGAGGGCGGCGATAGAGTTTCCTGACCGTATGGTTAAATGGGTGCCCAGTGGTGGTGCTCATTTCACAACTAAGGTGAAGTCCTGCAGGTTTATTGATTCCCGTCTATGGTAAAGGTTTAGCTATTATTCTGCAGCTGAAAGGGGATCACCCCTTTAGCCCCAAGAAATCAATGCAAAGCCTGCAGCTATAATTACCATCCACTTGATGATGTTAGTATTACGTTTGCATGCGCTGGAAAAATTGATTATAAATTCCATCAAATACATGTCAGCACACCCTAATCACAGTATCACATGATTAATCATATACTCACAGTAACAACATTCAAAAAAAATAAAAATAATTAAAAAAAATAGTTGGACATTTTCCCTGATAAAAGTGTTGCTTTACTTTTTAAGTAACTTGTTTTATGTCCCACATTCTGACTTTTTTTTTTCTTACTTTCGACATCTGTCAAAACAAACACAAAAAGAAGGATTTATAGCCACTACTGGTTTTCTAGTGGCCAACTGATATTGTGCCAACTGTTGTCTAAATGTCACAGGCCGCAATCCAGATGCGGACTGTTTCACACGAGGCCTGGAGGCAGCATGATAAAGGTTGCAAATGTCAGTTATGTCTGATAAAGTTTGGAATGGTACAGTTCTGTTATCTTTGCACTCTTATTTCTCTCGTCAGACGCGCACACACACAAGTAAAAAGCTTAAACAAATTGACAACAACAATGATATTGGCTGAAACAATGGAATATTATCATTAGAGCTGTAACAAGAGGTTGAGTATAAAATCATGGCAGGCAAGTGATTCTTATACTGGTGCCTCTTATGTCTTGGGGACGCTGTTGAGCTTTTGCAAAACCCTTAAAATACGTATGTTTGTGGCATGGCTGACATTTGTGCAACGTTTGGTGAGTTTTCTTTTATTCTTAGGCCTCCACAAAGTCAATTTATTTCCCAACAGATTAATAAACACTACAGATACATTAGAGTTTCGCAGTGCTTTTGCTGCCCGGGCCTAATTATTTGCAAGAGTGCTTGCATAACTGTTGCTAATCAAACTGCTTGCAATTTTATATGCCGAGGGTAAAATATGACTCTGAATTCATTATTTTGATTTCATGGCTCTAACAGGGACAACTGTGAACAGTTGAAGTGGTGCGGTCAGTGTTCAAATTAGTATCCCACCTATAGAGGACTAAAGGGACACACTCAAAACCTAAAATTGTCCAGAAATCTCCACTACACACATGGGCACTTTACATAATAAAGCAAATGCCATTAAAATGACATAACCAGGACGATAACCCGAGCTTGGCTATAAAAAGGACTCTTATCACATTCTTCATTATACCTGTAGTTCAGTCATTAAAGGTCAACTACGCTGCCAACAAGAGAAACAGACCATGAGTTCAACATGCTGATCACAGAGTTTTAGGGTGCTTATTTTATAGAATCAGTATCTAACTCAACGTTAAAAAGTGCTTAAAGTTAATGTAAAGAAGAGGGTCACTATGCATTAATAGAGACTTGCTGCTAAAGAGCATCCAAGCAAAAGACCACAGCATATTTTGGATGACAAAACTGACTTTTACTGTTACTAGTTTGAAAGGAGTCAAATTGTTTGTCTTTAGTCAGATTGTAAAGAATTATAAGGAGGTATTTTTTCAAACGCATCTCAAATTCCAGATTTCCTAGCATTTGGAGAATGCAATTTGTGAACATCTTTTGTTTTTTTTTTTTCATTTTTCTGAACAATAACCTTTTTAGTGCTATGAGGGTGGCATATGTGTCTTTTTCCTGATGAGTCACTTAGGTATGCCTAGTTGGGTTTTAGTCATGTATGGTTAAACAGATTTAGAGTCATATTTAAATATAACATATCTTTCAACTTATAATAATTCCATGTGCAGTGGATCCCTGCTTTTGTGGTTCACTATCTGGATATCCAACTTTTTACAGATTTTTCTGCAGAAAGTAACTTTAAAATATTGATAGGAAATCTGCCTATGTTGGATTTTTTTAAGCAAATCTAAAACAATTTGACACTTAAGCACTGAAATACCCAAGCACATTACTACTGAACATGATATTGGTTGCCTGTTTGAAAAGAAGCCAATCCAGAAGCGCTATTAATTTTTCTTTATTGGCTGTAGCCACAAGAGCAAATCTTATATAATGACCAAAATCATTTCCACTACGTGTTAATACAAATTAATATATATCTGACATTTTAAATAGTTATAAATGTTAGTTTAACCTATTCTGTGTGGTCTCGTAAAAATGTTACATTTTTAAAGGAAAATATCAGCAAATAAAGTGGTACAAAATTGCCCAGTTGCCTCATGCAAACATAATTTACACTATGTACTATACCTTAGCACTTTAGCTGTCATAGTTTACTGAATTACAAGATATTGAAATCCATTATTGTGGAACATTGGTACGTTGACAACATTTTACACTTTTCTTTAGTACACAAAATCAAAGTTAGTTGCCAGTGAGTAACAAACATTTGCAGATAATATAAAAATAACAGTGGAACTGAGAGAATTGTTTGAAAGCAAAAAACAGAACATAATGCATTGTAGGGAGGAGCGTAATCACAGTCTTAGACTTGATCATCTTTATCTCTTTATCTCTCTATCGCACGATTTGCGATAGAGAGGTGAGAGGTGAGGCAGACGCAGAGGACCCAGGTTGGTGTGAAGGAAATGATGATTTAATGAAGAAATTATGTCAGAAATACAAAGTCCAAAAATCCAGGCAGCACAGAATGAGCAGAAGGCTAAAGCTCAAATCTGGTAGCAACTGGCAACCAAAAGACATCTGACAACAGACTAGACAAGACAGATAAGACAAGGACCTGACAAGGAACAAGGAACACAGGTGGGTTTAAATACACAGGGGAAATAATCAGGAGAAACAAGGAACATGTGTAACTAATCAAGGGGTAGACGGGACAACACAGAGACTCTACAGAACACAGAAACCTAAATAAACACAAAAAACAACCAAATCCTTACAGATCAGATGAATTTCTCTCAAAAACAAACTTGTTTGTGAGAGAAAACAAGTTTGCTGGGATTTTGCATCCATGCCAGGTCCTACTGTGTTTTCCTTCCTGCTGTGAATGCCTTCCTTTCCCCAAGAGCTATGGACAGTCTGTGTGTCCCTCTTCGATCCTCCTTCTTTGGTTGAAAAAACTATATTGAAAAAAGGACTACACTTAAACCGTTAAGACCGTACCTTTAATAGTCATGAGCAAAATCCTTTTGCCAACATTAACAAGAGTGTTGGAAGAGGGAGTAATGATGACTTTCTGTTTTCATATAGATTAACCTCACATATTGAGTGAGACATCTTAAAGTCTGCTGCACAGGGGGAAAAAAAATGTTACAAGAAAATATAAAATACTGAGACAAGGCTCAAAGTCAAGTCTTAAATTGCTTTCTGATTGAAGAAATGTGCTGCAGCTTCTAAAGCCATATGGCAGTGCCTCTTCCAACAGGTTAAATGAAGCAAGTTGATTGCTAGGCACAGTAAAGAAGGCAACACATCTCATTATTCAGCTGGCGTTAGGCAGTTGGTACATGTTTTTGTACTGCATCTGAAGTGATGTCTGGGAACCAGCTTGTCTGATTTGGTAAACATGTAACAGGTTACAAACTGAAGGGATAGATCACAAGTCGTTTCCTGAGAGAAAATGTGCTGTAGACAAGTTTGAGCAAAAGTAAATCTGCTTTTAAAAGTGGGACAGAGAATAAATTTGATTAAAATACAATGAATCTCTGTCATGAAGGATCCTGCTGGAGGATAGCAGAAGGAATGTGACATTAATCAAGACTTGAAAATCCTGGAAAGGCTTCTTTTTTAATTTTTTTATTATTGGGTCAGAATCTGTTTAAACCCTTCTTTGAATTCCACGTTTTTGTTTTTACACGTAACGCAGTTGTGGTTTTGCCACTGATAATGTATTCTCTTTCATGATTTTACATGAGAGAAAGGCCTTGATCACATGAAACGTTAATAGGGAGATACTCCTTGTTTATGTGCATGTAAGGCTGGGGCATGAATAACTATGTGCTATTTTGATTTTTTTTCCATCTTTGTATTTATGGGTAAGCAATTAAAATAAGTGGGTCGCTGATAAGAGAGCTGGTGCTCACATACAGACAAAAGTTAATACAGTACAATATTGTTATTTTTTTTCTGTGCAGAAGGTTTCTGCTTGCTTAATATTAGGATATGAGATTTAAAAAAGACTAGGAATGCATATGATCTTCCATTTATGGTTGTTCTTATCATTATGCAGCATGAATAAAAGATACAGAGCAGGTAGTTGGCCTGTTGCCCTATAAATAGTATGTACAAGCAGGCAATATTAAAAATGTTTGCTCTTGTAACAATGCTCTCGTACTGTGTAATACTTAAGCAGAGGTTGGTTCAAAAACAAGCATAGCTAAAAAAATACAGTACACAATGGAAGTATTCATACCCCCCAAAATGTTTTAAAACGTGTTATAGATCAAAATTGTTAATGAATTTTTGTTTTTATTATATGTGGCATGTCAATGAAAGTAGTGCATAAATGATGTTAGGGTGACAACAATGCAGAAAGAAAATCTATGAGAAGTCCTTATTGCAGTATGCCACTGACTAAGCACAAAACTTTCTGGTCTGTATGTCAATCCACCATGTATGAAATCTAAATCTGTACAACTCTTTTAACACACAATTTCTCTATTGGTAATCACCGTGGGAGCTGCTTTATGTTGTTGGAATGCTTTTCTTCAGACCTGGAAAGATTTGATGAAAAGATGGAAGAACCTACATAACATAGATGACATGAGCCTGGAAATACAGGTTACAAGTTACAAATGGAGGGGTGTTGAACAAATCATAATGTGTTAGAATCCCCTCGGTCAAAGTCCAGGTCTAAATTCAATTGGGTATCTGTGGCAAGGATTGAAATAGATATATATAGAGGCTATTCTATACTCGGATTGGCTAAGGTAGATTTTCTGTGATATGGAATGTCAGCTTGGTTTTACGGGTTCAGATATGAGTACTTGATACTGGTATCAGGCTCAATACTGGTATTGGTTTCAGGGCACCAGTAGTTTGTAGCCAGTACAGCATGCAGTTGTACTGGACCACTGCATGGTGAGCCAGTGAAGGCCGTAAACTTGAAAGTAAGGCAAGGCAAGGCAACTTTATTTATATAGCACCTTTCAGCCAAAGACAATTCCAAGACACAGAGGTGTTTACTGTCTCCTTTGTTTTCACCATTGCATTTATAAAAAAGGTGGCAAATTTGTCACAGGCCATAGAGGAGAAAAAATCATGGTTAGCGGAAGAAGGTGGATTTGTCAATCTGTCAACAATCAAGAACAGAGCACGAGAGTTGTTAAACTTGAAAGTATAATAGCAAGACTCCCTTCCTTACCTTAAACTAAACTTGTTGAGAACTTGTACAATTTTAAATTTCGAGATTTACGGTGATGGAAAAACAGAACATGTCCTTGAACAGTGAAGCTGTTACATATACAGTTTACCATCAACAGATACAGAAACTGACAGACTATGAATAGGAGGCCTGAGCTTGATATTGAAGAAAGGGCAGATAATTCAAATATATGCCAGACTTTTCACATTTTTATTTATTAACAAAGTGTCCACTGCTTGGTGTTATTGCTCAAATAGTAACACCCTTATCAAAAAGTAGCACTGGGCCTCCCAGATAGTGACTGTGGTTTGAGAAGACTGACAGCTGGTTGGACCTGTACAACATCCCAAGGCAAACTGATTACCACCCTCCATCAGTACATGGGCTGTCACTGTTATTGAGGGACTGTCAGACTCATTCTCAAGGCCATCAATATCAAATGTGAGCATCAGTCCATGTAAGGCAGCTGGGAGCATCAAACACCTTCTTTCATTAACCCATTAACCTTGTTGTTAAATGCTCAATAATTAAGGTCTTTGATCTCAATGGAATCACTCAGAACTTTCTACTTCCTAAAAATAGTCCTGATATGTTGTTTTCTACACTTTTGTGTAGAACTGTGGGCAGGTGCATTAAAATACAAATGGGCAAACTGTGGACAAAGAGAAGGGCATTTTCCTGCATGTTTAAGATCGTCAAGTTAACAGCCCATCCTTTCGACGCCTGGAGTACAGGCAGGTTCTTCGCTCTTAACCAAACAAACAGGGGCTTACATCTTCTCCCGGCTTCCTGTCTCACAGCCCTGTTTCCTAGGTAACCATGTCAGATGAATTGAGAGGGGGACTGACGCCCTCCAGAGAGCCAATTCTCTCTCATCCAAAGTTTGTCTCACTTTAGGTCATGTGACATTTGTTCCCATGACAACCAGGTTGGAGGGCAGTCTGGGTATCTCTTTGATCAACTAAAGGGGAAAAAAAAAAAAAAAGAACACAGACATGCCAGGGAGCAACCTTGAAATCAAGGTGGAGATGCAGATACACAACGGCTCTTCATCAATATATATAATATGCTCATGTAAGATCAGTCACCAAAGCTTTCATGGAGATGAATGAAGAGGTTTGTGCCATGAAAAAGACTAGATGTGAAGTTTGTTATATAAAGAATTGAACATAGCAAAGAATTTGTTCTAACAAGAAATAATTGGTGTAAGATTTTGTTCAATCTCAACAGCTTGAAAAAGTCTCAGAGCCAAAACATAATAAAAGGAACGCACCTAAGAGCAAATTATAAAAACTGCCTGGATGTCTTTCTTGTCCACTCACAGCAGCATTACTCACCAGCTACAAAATCACAAAACAGATTTTATTTTGTGAGCAGGTGGCCTTAAAGGTCTTTTGGTCTATGATAAGCATTTGGCCTTTCTAAGCCTTTGAGCTCCACACAAACAAAGCCCCATCCCAAACCTCTGGGCCGAGGTAAATGGTTGACTTTTCCAAGCCTTTTAGTCGGCACAAAGCTGTTGGAAAGCGTCCATCAGATAAGAGTTTCCCACGGGCATCCCTTCAATAAAATATGTGACGGGCGACAAATTGGCTTCAGATATCTGTCGTAACGCAGGGAAAGGTTGGTAATTTCACTGCTTCCACGTTCATCTTAGATGGCTGGTAATAGCTGTACATTATTAATAATCAAGAGTCGAAGAAGTAGTCGGGAGCAAGAGCAATATTCATATGCAATATTGTCTCCCCTCAGGTCATATATGCATCAACTAAAGAATGTTTTGTTGCCAACAGAGGCAGCTGAAGCAGAATTACAGCTGCCGTGTTGCCTGCAAACACTGAAAAGGCAATGCACTCTTTGATTCCTCACACAGCCTTGCCAGGGAAATAAAAGGAGGCTAAGTAAAAAGTATCTAGCTGGGCCACAGTGTAAATCTTAATCAAAGTCAGACCAAAACAGACTCCCACTGAAGGTCTCAGAGAAATTTCATTTTACAGTACTCTCCATTTAGGGGTGATGGACCATATAAGTAGATGTGAGCCAAGATTTAGTTAAATGTTTTAGCCTTTTCTGCCACACATTTCATCTGGTGATGTGCCAGAACTTTCAGGAAAAAAAAAAGTTATTTTTTCATTCCTCATGTAGAAACTGTTATTAGCATTAATATAGTGATCAGAACAATATTATGCTTGATGTAAGGTCCAACGTGAAAAGCAGGTGAATCACTATTTTTGGTAACCAACAAACCCTCACTGAATCATTAATTGAAAGGGACATGTTCAAAATAGCAAGAGTGTAGAGTAACATTGATTGTGTACTATTAGGCCTAGTTTAGCTTACCTGTGAAACACCAACCAGCTTTTAAACCTCAACTTGCTCCTGTGGCTCATAATGGCAAGCAGCCACTATTACATCTGGTTTACTCTTGTACAAATCCTCCTGGCACTGTTCATTCAACATGTGTCAGTTTTCCTTTAAAGCAGTACTATATAATTTTTTTTACAAATTTGTTAAAACTGTCACTATGCCATGACAATACAGTATGAAACAGATAATATGAGATATTGTGAAATAACTCAATAAAAACACAAAACATCACTAAGCAGCTGCAGGTGGCAGGAATAAAGGACACCTGTGGCCAAAAGCATTAGCCTTTGTATAGTTCATGCCTAATGTTGTGTGCATCCATAGAGAGAGAACTGTGTTTGCATTTTTTGTGTCAGATTTATAAAAGCTGTGCATAATCCAGATAATTTAACACATGAACAAATCTGATTTAAATGTTTCTGTGAGGGATTGCTTAATATTCTTATGCTCAGACAGTCTAAAATGATTTTGATTGATTTTTTTTTAAAGTCAACACTGCAGAATAGATGCTGTTCTGAGATTTAGTTTGTATCCAACGCTACAAAGAGAACGGGAAAGGCTTTCACCACACAGGCTGTGTTTAATGTCAGTCAAACTGTGTGCATGAGGTGAAGGTGTACGTTAACCTGTCACCATCTTTGCTGCCTTGCTTTTCCAAAATTGGGAGATGTAGAAAAATCACAGAACTAGATCTCAAATGGCAAAGATTTCAGTAAAAATATGTTGTAGGGAATGAAATTACAGCAACATATTTTTGATTATCTGCCAGGCAGATAGTCAGAATTTATCAAACTGGCCACCACATTGTGGTTTGTCTGTCTCTGAAAACATGGACTTCTAAGGATGATGAGAGGACATAAGCAATTATCTTGCTTGACAGAGCTTGCATAATAATGGTGGACAGAATGGAGGTGGCAACGGTGGTACGATGCTCAATGAAAACACCAGGCACCAAACAAGCAGTCCTGCAATGGGTGGGTTGTTGGTTTGATTCCCTCTGCTTCTGTCGTATCAAGCAACAGGCAAGACACTTCACCCTCTTTGGTGGTGGTCAGAAGTCAGAGCAGCTGTGGCTACTGTTCAGTAGCTTCTGTGTGAGAATGGGTGAATGACTGAATGTAGCGTGAAGCTATTTGGGGTCCTCTGGACTTTATAAAGAAGCTAAAGGTCTTAAAGAAACCAAGTTGAAGTGAACTTCTACTTTTTACCAGTTTGGGTGCTGTCACTCATATCTGTGCATACAAAAATGAGAGCATGTAAAGTGAAGGAGTATAAAAATCAATAAAATAGTTTTCAAGACAAGAAGGAAGATCACTGGCCTACAGGACATACTGTAACTGCTTAATGGAAATGTGACAACCCCTTAAAGGTTTGTAAAGCAGCATTTCCATGAACTGCTATGGCATTTTCTGATATTAAAGTTGCTTTAGGAAAGACAAGGAACAATTCAGTCTTGGTCCCTTAGTTTCAGACTGACCATTAGCTTCAGCACCTAGAAACAACAAATCTGGATATATACCAAATTAAGATACCAAACTAGTCCCCGTGCTGCTGAAATAAGATGCTGTTTATAACTTTCTGACTGAATTTCACTTCAAAATTCTTGAAGTGAAAGGTCAAATATAATCTTTGTGTATCATGCCTTCCTTTGTCCCACAAATACACACTTTTTACCAATCTTTTTTTTAATATATACATAGTATATACACTGCTCAAAAAAATAAAGGGAACACTTAAACAGGTGTTTAACACTTAAAGTGTTCCCTTTATTTTTTTGAGCAGTATATATATATATATATATATATATATATATATATATAGAGAGAGAGAGAGAGAGAGAGAGAGAGAGAGAGAGGTGGGGTGGGTCCTGTCACACCATCAAAGACTATAGCAGATAGTGATTTGAAAATAAAAGAAAGATGTTTGGCAAGATAATCAACATTTCAAAGGAAGTACTGTTTTATTGAAAACGACCTTGGGTAAATTACAAGAAAAACAACATGTTGCTGTTTTCCATCTTTGTTTTTAAATCATCAACAGAAGAAAAAATTATGGTACTTCTTGAAAAGCAAGCTTGTAATAAGTGAGTTTGCCTTTTTAACGGGTGACAAGTATTGTTCTGTTTGGTGACAACCAAACTAAACATTTACCACATGTTTAGTGTGGTAGCAAAAGAGAGTATTGTCCTAGGTAACTAGAAGGAAAATAATAGACAAATATGCTAAAGCTGAAGCTAAATTAGACCGTCTCCAAGCAGCTTGATGCTCCTGTTACTGTGTTTGCACAATTCTTTCAGAAGTTTAAAGTCAACAGAACTGTGGCAAACCTCACTGGTAACAAGAGAAAAAATTATAACAAATTGAAGAGAAAAATAATATGAATAATAGCAAAGGGCCCAGAATGACCCCCAAAGAAATTATAGGTCATGGTTGTATTGAGGTTCTACGTTAACACTGCTAACATAAACTATAAGGACTGTACTCCCCTATCCTCTCATACAACAATAACACATGGACTATCCTCACACACACACACATCACAGACTGTTTTCTTCACACACACACATACAACCTGTAAATTTATCTGCCATTATGTATCTTGCATTATATTATATACATACTGTATATAATCCATTCCCTAACATTCTTGTATATTCTGTATAATCTGTGCATATAGCTCCCATATTTATATTTATACACAATATCTATATCTCTTTGCTATAACCCCTTATAGTCCATACATACATAGTCTTGTACATCTGTAAATAAATATTTATATCTCGTAGAGCACTTCTGGATGGATGCAAACTACATCTCGTTGCTTGTACTTGTGACAGTGCAATGACAATAAAGTTGAATTCTATTCTATTCTATTCTATTCTAAACTTGTTTAGTTTCAACTAGAGTGGCTTAAGGCAATGGGTTTCCATGCGATTTTCTAGTAAAGTTAACTAATTTATGTTAACAGAGCACCTTTGTACAACTCTGTCCAGCCTTCCTCTTATCCATGCAAAATCTTACTCTCTCTCCCACCAAACTGCATGGTATGCATGGTATGACCATCATACCATGTTTGTGAGATTGTCCTCTTTTGTATTGGAACAACACTGACAATACAGCAAGGAAAATAAATCACACACAATGTATACCAGTAGCTTCTGTTTGGATATATCCATCTCAACTGCTTGTTTGGTGCCTGGCTTCCATCTTGTTGATGACAGCTTTATTTGTAGGGATTTTCTGTTAGATTCATCCAATCTACTATTGCTTGTTCTTAAATTGACCTCCTCCTCCTCACAAGATTACTTAAAAAATAAAAAAACAAAAATTTAAACAAAAAAAAAAAAATCAAAATAATTTGAACTTGTATTTTAGCTGGGGTCCACACTATATGGCTACTTTCTATGTGGCTGTATGTTATTTATCGACACCAGATATTGGAGTTTCCTATGGAATGGGCTGAGTACTTATCAACTACAGACTGCCCCCTCTGCTATTTTTGAAAATAAATATTGCTATTGTAAGTAACAAGCTCAGACAAGACAGAATTTCTTCAAGATCCAAATAAACCCTTAAAAAGCCAGAAAATAATGACCATCATACTATGTTTGTGAGATTGTCCTCTTTAGCAGTTATTAACCTTCTAAATCACATCCAAGAATGGTGGACATTATAATTAACAACCGCTAATACTAAGAATAACGTTGGCAATTAGCAACTGAACACTATCCACTCTCACTTTTGAAGAAGAATTGAAGTCGCTGCCGAGTAAAAAGTGACTCACCTCAAACAACTTCCAGAGTTGAAAGACGTAGAAGCAAGGTGTCTGAAGTAGTCTGAAGGTCACAGCCTGAGATTTCTTTTTCAACCTTTTACCACATTAAACAAGGAAGGAAAAATGGCTTACCTAAAATTACTGCCACATGCTTGCATGCCTCTGATTGACAGATTTCAATGTTTGTCTCCTTTTGGCCTATTATCGGGCTCCTCTTTCTTACAGCTTGAGGTTATGTAAAGCATTTGTCTTTGAACATTTTTGAATCTTGTATTTCACCTTAAACATGAGTCAATCCACAGCTTCTATAAACTTACTAGTTAAACATATATAAACTACACATTGCCTGACATGAATTTTGTTTGGAGCATCTTACTTACTTTATGAAATCCCTTCACAATTGCTATTTCCCTAATTGTTTTTCTTTTTTTTCATTTGTAAATTTGTATCCAAACCCTTAAAAGACAGTAAATAAGACTATAATACTACAATTAGTGCCATTCTATAGCTTGTATCATTGTACTTTTTTTTTTATGAACTTCAAACTTTTTCAACATCTTGGATAAATTCGAGCCACAGTCTCGTGTAACAACTTCAACAACAGCTGCGTTAAGGTCCCACACCTGAGGCCGTGAGACCCTTAACTGCAGAGGTCAACTTATCTTCTGCCTTTTGCTCTCTCCTTTGTATCACTGAGAAAATCTGAAACATCATTTTTTCTTAGGCAGAGAAAATAATCCTATTTAAGCAAATCAGGCTGAACAACAGTAAAAAAAATAAAAAATACTTGTACAACTTTTGTGTTTACATTGCATCATCTTTTATTCTGGTCTTCAGTTGCTCCAATAAAGAATGGACCTGCCTCCCCTGACCGCACGTCACTGCTCCTGAAATGTTCGTTGTAACTATATAACAGATTAGTTTTTCTTAAAAATCTAAATATATCTATTCCCAAAAGGATTTATTTTCTGAGATTTGAAGACAATCCATCACGACTGGAGGTAGAGAGTTCCAGATTCCAGAGACAGAGGGAACAGTGAGGTAGATACAACATGAAGAAAGGAGAGAGTGCGAATGAGTTCCGATATGCAGGAGATTTGACAGATAGGGAGGGGAGTTGTTATAGTTGGCCTTGAATGTGTACAACAGTATTTCATATTGGATTCTGAACATGACTAGAAGCCAGCAAAGTTGTTGCAAGACTGGGGTGATGTGATAAAACAAGTAGGGGGGTTTAGTAATGTTATGGGCAGCCGAACTGTGGACCATTTGACGTTTTCAGAGGGATTTGTGAGGCAGACCAATGGGAAGAGAGTTGCAATTATTAGTTTGAGAAATGACAAGGCAGGACCAGAATGAAAGCAGAATATGGGGAAAGGGAAGAAGGTAGTCGGCTGATGTCACAAAAGAAAGGTGTGTGCAGACCTGGTATTGGTATTGATATGAGAGTGAAATGGCAGAGTTCTGTCAAGGATAACTCTTAACCCAAGGGAGTTCTTAATACATAACAAGGAGGAAGGAGAGAATAACATAGTTGCTGACTAAGCCTTTTTGAATTTATCATTAGATAGAACATACAGGTATCACAAGTTTCAGTCAAATAAGAGGGGGACGTATCAGTGGGATGGAAAATATAGTTTAATAATGAAAACAACATCTTAGTGTTGTCTTCATTTCAGGAGATGTTAAGCAGATTTAGTTTAAGAAATAAAAAAAAAATTAATGTGATATAAAAGAACTGTCTAGGTCACTATGGAGGGTGAGACCAGATTTCCTTTAGAGTTGCTCCAGTTGACAACATTTATCTTTAATTGACTGGAGTTCCAAAATAAACCAGGGAGTAGCATTAGCAAAGGTAAGAAACCGTGTGAAAGACTGTGTTTTAACAGAAGCAAGAGAATTGAGGATATGATTCAGAGCAAGACATGCACAGTGGGTCTTCTGAGTGGGAGAAGATGTCTGTCTAATCATCAGTAATAGAATTTCGTTACATGATCTCCTGATCTTTACTAAGTCCTATAGGACTGAAGCCTCACTGAGTGCCGTTCTTTGCTCTTGTGATGCTCTGCATACACTGCAGTCACTATTATTATTTTATTTAATAAAAAAAAAAAAGATTTATTTAATTGGCGAATAAACAAAACAAGAACGTAAGAACGCAGAGCATGCTCATTGCTCTTTGATTGTTTTCGTCACCTGTCATGGTGGCAGACAGGGTGAGAACAGTCACGGTGCTGCTTCAGCTTGGTTACATATTGCTTGTTGCGCCTTGTACAGTGTTCATAGTTGAGCGTTGTTTACTGTTAATGCATTGCCTTAATTGCTATGTTTAATTGTGCAGACAGTTGTGTTTTCTGACACGGGCAATATGGGCAACCGCCCAGGGCGTTATCTTTTTAGAGAAGGCAGGAGATCTCTGCGGATTGTGGCACAGAGATGAAAGCAAAGCAGAACGAAGAAGAGTTTGAATTGATAAGGATACTGGTTAAATTTATTTCAGGTCTAAGTATTTAATATCTAGGTGTTTTTATGGGAATGTGGATTTTTCAAATCAATTTGAGAAGCAATTTTGATAGGTGCACTTAATTTTATTGTGTCATGTAGCGCGGGGCGCTGGCCTTGATCTTGACTTGGTCACGGGTTAGGTAGTATTGACTGCAACACTGCTACGTGGCTCCTTGTTTGCATGTCCTCCCTCCCACATCTTTCCATTACCTTTCTCTTGGATTTCTTTCAAAATAAATGCCGTTAGTGGCAAAATAGTGAAGTTCATGCTATGTTAGGACAGGAGACAAAATGTTTCCATTCCTGAAATTACGATATGTAGAATCACATATCTAAGTTTAAACTGTCACAGAGAGTAATCACAATAAAAACATGCTTTATCTGTGGCATTGTTCATTAAAATGGCACATTTCTGAATTAAATATGATAGGTACAGTATATTGTATTAGCGATTAGGTAATGCATTCAGCAAGTACTTTTACTTTTAATACTTAAGTATTTTTAAAAGCCAGTACTTTTTTACTTTTACTCAAGTAAAAATGTTAATGTACTTTTACTTGAGTACATTTTTGTCTGTGTATTTGTACTTTTACTTACGTACATGTTTTGAGTACTTTCTCCACCACTGCACAAGACATACTAGTATGGTATGTTTTTCATTCCATTAGTATGACGTAACGTTAGACATTTGAGTTTATCCCCCCTTATACCGAACCACACAGACCCTGGCAGAAAAACTCACTGGAAATGAGGCTTTAAAGGAAAGCTGGCAGCAGTTTGTGGATACTGATCACATTTCCAAAAATGTATGGTATTTGCTAATATATCATAAACAGAATAATACAGTGGTAAGAGAGACTTGGCTGTGTTTTCAGTGTTAAATTACAAGTGTGACTTAGTGACTTTTTTTTAGTTGTATGCATTTATTAATAAAAGACAGCTATACATTTGCCCCTTCTGACCCAATATTCTTTGTACCTGCCTCTGTTATCCATATGCATGATCAGACATACTATTATAGCCACTGACAGATGAAGTGACTAACATTGCTCATTTCTTCATCACAGCATCTGGGGTGATCATATTTGAAAGCAAGTGAACATTTTGTTCTCAAAGTTGCTTTGTTAGAAGTGTGAGAAAAAAATGGGCAAGGCATCAGGTGCATAATGGGAAAAAGGCAAACCGGAAAAGGCAGTCAGAAGTGTTCTGCTGGGAAACCTTGAATCATGCTATGTTGATGTTACTTTTGACGTTTTGAAGATGATGTGTGCCACTCCATGGAAGCAGTATTCCCTGATGACGACTGTATCTTTGAGACTGGATCGCACATAGTGACATAAAATCAAATTAGTCCAGATATACTGAGTTCAACAACTATCTTAAGGTGTTGACTTGACTTCCAGATTTGAGTCCCACTGAGCATCCATGAAGTAAAGTCTGTCAAAACGGTATTAGCCATCTTATCTTTTGCCATTTGTTTTAAGACCCTGATATCTTTATTTAGTTGAAAAATGTCAGTGTTATGAGTCATATTTAGCTACTTTTTCCATCAAACACAGGGAGGTGGGCTCACAAGGTAACTGGCCTTAACTTAATTCCTGCACTTTCTGGCTTTGACAAACCATTAAAAAGTTGGAACTTCTGAGATAGTATGATGATAAATTTGGGGGATTTTGAAACCGTGACCTTTTCAAACTGTGGCATATCTTGAGACCAGCCCATGATTGCTCTGCACCAAACACAGAAAGAAACATGAGGTTCCAGCACAATTAAAGAAACTGCTATTAAAGTGAGGCAAATGTGCAAGTGATCACTTGTTCATCTCATTACAAATGCCCTAAGCACAACCACCAAAGAGGGAAGGGAGGATTTAATCATTAGAAAGGTGGTCCAGCAGCCCGAGGCCCTAGATTGAAGCCTCTCTGTTGTCCAATATCCACTCAGCCGAAATGTCAATGAGCAAGGTGCTGACTCCTTACAACTTCCTGAGTTGCTGCTCTATCTGTAGATAGATTGGATCGACTCTAATTTGTGACTGGTGTTTTTTTTTGCAGATGCTCAGTTTAAAAAAAAAAAAGACTCACTGGTAGAGAGATTGAAGTTTGACCTTTCCATAATTTTGCCAGTGTTGGCAGCTGTTCTTTCATATTTCTTGGATTCTATTCTACTTGGGTCCTGCAAATTACTTAAAAAAAGAAACAAACATTAATTTTTAATGTCTTTGTTTCATCGCCCAAAGGCTAAATCATAAAACAGAAATCTATCAATTTTCATACTATTTAGAAAAAAACAAATAATAATAATGACTAAAAATTAGATAAATTAAACCAGCATTTCCAACAGCCACCATTGGCCAAATACACATCAGTTAACGTTTTGGTGAGTATGGCATCAGTAATTCCTGATTCCTGATACCAGGACATCAGCAGACGCATATAAAGAGAGTTTATTTTGAATAAACTGAAATAATAATCACCTCCAAGGGAAATACAGGGACCAATAATGAAGACAGACAAAGAGCAACAGATGGTCAGGCAACAAGTGAGCAGAAAACACAGACCTGAATAGAACTAATTAACTGAAAACAGTTGACTGCAATCAAGAAAAACACAACAGATGTGGATCATGACAACCAAGGTAATCACTGATGTTTTGATAAATACATTCAAATATACACCTGAGTGAAGTGATGAATATGTGTTTAATCGGACTAGTCATAATAGTGACTGAGTCCAAATTCCATCCTATTTTTGCATTTGTTACCCACTAATACCATTTCATGGATATTTCACATGTACCAAGATCTGCACTGAAGGTACTTTGCAACCGTCTGCTTAACTGTATCTGATTTTATGTCACAATGAGTTTGTAGAAAAGTAAAGAAATTCTCAAAGCATCTCAAATCACTGGAAATCTCATTTGAGAATCAACTGCCTGATCAGTTGATCATGAATTCATACAACAACTGAAAGTCTTGAGAAAATTCAGCAAAGCCATTTTTAATAACTTTGTGCAACTGTCAGCTTGTTGCAAAATCTAAAACTTTTCTCAGTTATTGGCTGACTGATCAGACAGTTTGATACAGCAAAAAAAATTGTCAACAACATTGCTAAAGCATCCTTCGCCAAAAACATTAGCCACAAACAAGAAAAAATGTAGGAAACCTTGAGGAAAAACTCACAATGGATTTTGAAATGAGTTCATGTGCTTGAAAACTAAATGCAAGCATCAAAATCGAGCACGCAGCTGGGTTCCTTTCAGTTGAACACTATCATTGTGTGATTGCTTTTCCCCACAATGAGAACACATAACTGTATCCACTTAGCAGAGAAATACGCCCAAAAGCTTGTACATACACACCGCGTGCATAGATGTGGACTTGTGAGCACTGTGCTTTAATGAGCATTGTCTTGACCCTACGAGCTCAGAGCGAGTCAACCCGTTTACTCCACTTCTTTACTTGTGACACTTTAGTGGTCACAAGTCAAGGACACTTTCGCCTATCCTGTTAATTCTGATACCTAGAAACCTCAGGACCCATTCACTACCTGGCATGTTTTAGCATAAAGCCCCTTTGAACACCTGATGCATTCTCTTCTGCCATTCGATGATTGTGGCTTACTGCAAAACAAAGCAAAGAAAAAAATCAGGTCCAGGAAACATTTGAACATTGAATGAGCCAAGGAAAAATAAAAATACAGAAATGTGATTTTACTTAATATCTGTGCAATATACTCTTCATGCAAATCAATTAACAGATTTAGATATTTTCTGTATGTTGTCAGTCAAATGATAGCATTCTTTTGCGAAACAAGAAAAGTATTTAGATATGAAAGGTCATCCCAGCCTTTAAACAGTTTTATAAAGGGGTAAAATAGGATTTTCAAAGCAAAAGAAAATATTACATTCCACACCAACGCCACCTCAAGTTTTAAATACTTGTCCAGTGAATCATGTGAAGACCATCACAAAATGCAAGATAAAAAAATTTCCATGAGTAAAAGGGAAGAAATTACCCTTCAGTATCTCCAGTGTATGTAGCATACTATATATAACTTATTTCACAGTTCTGAATACAAACAATGATATGGTAAAAAAAAAAAAATGGTAGATACAACAATATCTTTGAGAACAAGCTTGATGAAACAATATTAGGCAAAGCACTTAATGCTTTTTTTGTGGAAAATATAATTTCCTCAGTCAGTTGTAGTTTTTGAGCTGCAGAGTCACATCCCAGCAAGGCTCTTGGCGTAGTCAGATTCTCATTAAAGCAACGTCTGCTTTTCCCCAAGTGCTTATAGAATTTTTATTGTGTTTTCTCAACTCTGGAATGTTTGTAAATGAGGTCAAGGAAAAGTGAATATGTAAAAGCTATGATCACATACATAACATATCAATAAAGGCCTAGATGGAGGTGTGGAGGGCAGGAGGGGGTTGTCTAATAGCGGTGTCCTCCAGCTCATGCACGTTCTCCAAAATTTTGTAGGAATTGTGGAAAGCTGGATCAATTCGGCTTCCAAAATGCAACACACATTTTGATCTATTTTATGACATAATAGTTGTTAAATTGTGTTTCCCAACGCCAGAGGTTATCAATAATATACAGTATCTTCCTTCTGATGTGGTTATTAAAAAACTCTGAGGAAGAGAGGCACCTGTGACCTCTATTGATGTGAAGGCAACAGGTGTAGTTTCATAATGCTTTATCATAGCATTGATGAAGCATGTTTTTTAAATAGTGTAAGTAGATGTGCGATTTTAAACAAGTTGAGAAGTCTAAGAGTGAGAATCAATCAAACTTATGGAACATATATTTCATCAGGTATAAAACAAAATGTTACAGTTTTACAAGTGACTTGGAAATATATACAAAGTTGAGAAGAATGAACAATTGCTAAGAAGAGCAACTCAACTCAGTGTACAACGTGTGTTTTTAATTATTAGTTGTTCTGTGGGAGGAATTTACCGGTACAATTCATTTGAAGAAAAATCCTTAACCATATATTGAAAACACTGAAATGTTACTGGATTATTTGGCAGTGAAAATATTTGGAAGTGGATCACAAAGATATGCCCCGAAGAAACTTACAACTGAAGACACTCTATCATAAAGCAGTAACACAAAGAGGATTCTCTGTAATTTATTAAATTCTGTGAAGAATTCTGCTTGCACCATAATCTCCAGTGGTTCCACAGCAGTCACCAAAGCAGAACCAAGCTTTCTGTATCAGGCTGTTGAGCTATTTTAACAAGAAGATTGAATTATTTTTGTTAATAAACTGCTATTTTGGAGATAGATTGTCTGTTATTTGGGAATGTCAGAGCTGAACTCGAATCCTTCATCTATTGGTTTTAATACCTAAGCTTTATCAGGCTATTTGGCTATTATTTCTTGATAATCTTGAGGTGATCATAATTACAAATTTTGTTAAAAAATGACTTTGAAATTTATAGCCAAACCAAATCCTTTGTTGGTTTGGCCTGCATTGCTATGGCAGGCCCCAATTACAGGATAAAGAGTGAAATGCACACACAGGGAACAATTCAGTTATGCACAAATCACAAAGTTTGTTTTGAAAAAAAAAAATCAGTAGAGATGTCATAGCAACACAGTGGATAAGTTGACAACAGTGCCTCACTAGTCCCCACACTTGACCGTGTGTCATGGCTACGCCCACTTTGCTGGATTTTTTTTTTTTAATTTCCGAGGATGGGATTTAGCTTTCAGAGTAGGGTTAGTTACACTTTAAGTTTTCTTGAAATACAGTTGCAGACAGTTAAGTAAGATGAGGGTTGATTTGTTGTAACTTTAGCCCACGAACAGTGCTGAACGGACTCCAAGTGCTCCAACAAATGATTGGAGGTAATTGAATTTCAATGATATTTGAGCCCATAGAGAGATATCAACACATACGACGCCTCTAAGACAGACTGTTGTAAAATGCTTTCAATTCCTTTATTGAGTCTCCTTAACGGGTAAAAAACTATATATATAATGCTTCTTTTTGTCCTTAAATGTGCACCGTCTACATAATCTCTCTTGTTGTTCCTGATGCCAGTGGATGACTCATGTAGACAATCAGTAATCTTAGAATATATTGCAAATGGTTTAAGGACAAAAATACAGGAAAATGGACCTGTGAATATGTAAATGAAATAAGCGCTGTACATGTCCGTCTGAAAGTGAAAAGGTTGGCTATTACATTCACAATTACAGTCCTATATTCTCCAGCTTGCTTATGTAACCGTATGAATCATATGGCTGCGAAGAGATGAGCCCAGAAAAAGACTGATGAAAATAAAGATGTTAAAAGGATTCTACATAGTTTCTCTGAAATGGCAAAAAATGGCATGTCTTTGGAGAGGTTCTCAGAGGTTAGTTGTCTGTTTTTGATGAGCACCACTTTTCTCCAATTGTCTTAATTTCAATTCTCAGAGAAAATGTTGAGGGCATCCTGCAGCTAGGATGTAGTTCATAGTAGCAAATATGCTGTTCTCATAACTGCCGATTCATCATGGAGATTATAACAACTATGGCAGAGCAGATCTTAAAATTGCTTAATCACTCTAGCTAAATGCAGTTAGACTTTAACTGAATTTCTGTTTAAACATTTCTCATTAAGAGAAAACTCAGAAGATTTAGCATGTTCATTTGTGAGAATTTAAATAAAATATATGGTAATGCCTTCTAGGTAGCTTACTGATTGTATAAGTGCGCATAAGGTTTTTTCAGTGATTTTGTTACAATTTTACAAAGCTGAACACCTCCCAGAAGAAGACCTATGTATACACTTTTGCAACTTTAAAGCCAGGTTTCTAAAACGTTGTGATTCACAGAACGTTTTGTAATCGTCTTTCTTTTTTTCAGTTTTGTCAGTTTTTTTGGTTCTTTGGCATTTCCAGCCTTACTCAGAAGCTGTGCAATTAAATGTTTTTTTGTTGTTATTTTTAACTTTGATCAACTAATCAATGAGATACAGCATTTGCCATCATTATGAGCTCTAAGTTTTTATTTTGGTCTGTGGAGGCACTATATAGGGAGACTGGTTTCAAAGAATGTCAGTCTAACATGATTCTAATGTCTACTCAACTCAAAACACCTAAAGTACTTGAAAAGCTATTGTACGATCAATGAAAAATATATGATATGATATGATATTATATGATATTATATTATATTATAACAGTATAGATTCAAAAAATGACAGTCTGCCATCTTTAGTAAAGTTTAGTTGGATGAGTGCGTTTCAACAGATTCTGTCCACTAAATCACACTATTCCTAGGCGAGGCGAGCTGAAATTAAAAATGGTCATAGTCCTCATTTCTTACCCAATTTCTCTAAAATATGGCTTAAGATAAAGCTGAGAAATTTGCTGATGTTTTGATATGTAAAATATGTATTCTCCCTCTGTCAGTTCTGTCAAGATCAAAGAGGACTAAGCGAATTTCTCTTCTATATTGGTCATATATTGGTCAATAATTTTATTTTACATAATTGCCACTGTTAAAATTAGTTTGTTAAAATTTAACTAACTATGGCTCCTGTACTTTATGGAATATTTCATCCTATTTGATGATTGTTCTGACTATAGCCAAGTTCTACAAACAAACGAGGCAATTAGTCCAGTGTCAGTTGTTTACTGAAGGTTTAAAAATCTCAGTGACTGCAGTGGGCCACAGCAAAAGGAAAATAATGCTGGTAAACAGGTGTAAAAAAACAACCCTTAAACCACTTATATTCAGTTTTTCTTTTCTCTTTGTGGAAGCTCTACACTACATTGCTATGGCATCCAACAACAGCTCCTCTAACCCACAGAGCAGTTGGTAATATATTGACCAGAATGCCCCGCGCTATATTTTGCTTCTTGCTTTTGGAGCAGTCTCTGGTCTACTTGCAGTCGAACCGCGTTCATTTGAACAGAACCGAGGCCGAGGTTCTTAGACGGACCAGAGTTTGCTTTGTTGGAATTCGAGTTCAATTGCTTGTTCCTCATAACAAACCGGATCTTCTAGGCCAGGGGTGTCAAACTCCAGTCCTCAAGGGCCCGTGTCCTGCAACTTTTAAATGTGCCTCTGCTGCACCACACCTGAATAGAATAATTAGGTCATTAGCAAGGCTCTGGAGAGCTGATCTACACAAGGAGGAAGTAATTAAGCCATTTCATTCCAGTGTTTTGTACCTGTGGCACATCTAAAAACTGCAGGACAGCGGCCCTTGAGGACTGGAGTTTGACACCTGTGTTCTAGGTTCTTAGAAAAAAAGTTGAGCTATTTTTTTAAATGTCTTTTAAATAACAAAAAACTGATGAAATCTACCGAAATTATAACCTTCTCTATTACATCTCCTGGGAAAACGATAACCCAGATCACAGAAAATTGGTGATACTATATCAGACACAGAAAGGAACTTCCACAAAACAAATTTTGCATTCAGCTCAGAGTCGCCCATTGAATCTGTAGACAAGTTTGCTATCTGACACCACAGGACACTTTGAAAGGTCTTTGGGAGGCCTGGCTTAGAAGGTCAAAGCCAAATTATCTTGTCAATACAAGATGGATCCACATCACTGGTGAATTAAACTGTAGCTACTTAGTTCATATCAAATTTTCCAATACATTGTGAATAATGTGAAAGATTTGAAAGGCCTCAACAGTCAATGAAAGTGAGACCTCACCAGTTAAAGAGCTTGTCATGTTGAATTGAAGCTTTCCAGGCTTGTTGCTTGCATGATCATCATTGCCCGCCGGCCTTCAGCAGAAATGTAAAACAACACATGTTTTCTTCTGTTTTGAAACTAACTATGAATATGCATGAGCTAACAATAACAGTAGTTATGGTACAAAAAGACACTTGTTTCAGAGGCTCTAAGAGCCATGCTCAACAAATCCCCTAGCAACTGGATTCTCCCTGACAGCCACTATAATGGTGGTCTTAACAAGCAACTTCTGATTGCCAGTTTGCTTCAGTTATTGATACTGTCAGCCTATAGTTGAGCTCTGCAGGGAAAATCATGGTGGAGGAAGACATTTAGATTAAGTAATCCACTTTAGAAACAATTTCCCAGATACTAAAAATATCTACAATTAGAAAATATGATAGATTGTCCCTTTTTTCCCCACTTTCCCCACTTTCCTTTTAAAGGAAGCTGTCTTATAATATGGAATAATACTGTAATTTCCACGAGTTTTATGGAAACCTTAGTACATTTTCCGTCTTTCACTGATGTAATTTTAAGAAGGACATTCTGCAGAGTGATGAAAAATGAGGAGCTATGCTGATTTCCCTTTTACCATCATACAAATGTCCGTGTGCAGAAGTGGTGAATACACTTAGAGCAACCATGAGTTAATGCTGAGTTCACCAAAGAGCCGGGGGGTCGTTGGACGTTGTTAAAATGCTCTAATTTGATTTAACGGCCTCAAGTTTGTTCAGTTGCCAATAGAAAAGGGCTTGCCTGGCAGTGAGTTTACAGCAGTGTGAGATTAGTGCACAGAAGTAATTTGGCTCAGAGGGATGGTCGAAATGTGGGAGCGATGTACTGGGAAGAAGGATTGCCCAGGCTCAGGTAAATGGTGCACTTAAGGACAAGGCAAAACAAATCGGCATGAGATTAGGGAGATTTGGAACAGAGGAGAGGTAAAGATGTTATTTTAATTTGGCTTGTTTCTGTGATGTAGGAGTAAGTGATGGAGGGGCCGAATTAAGGGGTAATGTAATGCACCATCATCAGGGGAGAGCAATGATTTAGCTTCAGGACATTAAATAGACATAAATATATATCAATATTTAATTTTGCATCAAATTTAAAGAGATTTATGTGTATATGTAGCTAAAAGAAAAAAGTTTTGATACCAATCGATTCACTTTATATCACACAATAACCATAAAATAATGCATAGTTGTGAAGTGGACAGAAAACCATATTTGATTTTCTAGGATAACAACCAGTGGTAACTCTGGAGAAGCTGCAGAGGCCCACAGCTCAGGTGGATCAATCCTTTCACAAGATGACAACTAGCTGAGCAGTTCAAAACACGGACCTACTGTATAAGTGACAAGAAGTCTGTTTTAAAATTTGCCACAGGCATGTAAGGGGCACAACAAACATGTGGCAGAAGTTGCTTTGGGCTGATGAGATCAAAATATATAAATTAATAAACTACGTGTAAAATTACATATGCAAGAAAAACTAAAACTGCATATAACTTTGAATACACCATGTCCAGTTTTAAAAATGGTGGTCACATCATGTTGGGGAGGTACTTTTCACCAGCAGGATTATTAGGAAGATGGATAAAGCTAAATCCGGTGCAATACTGGTAGGAAAGCTTTAAAATACTTTTGACTGAGGTCAAAGGTCACATTTTAAAAGGATGATGTCTCTAAAACATACGATGAATGAGATTTAACTGTTTTGGAAATCAAAATGAGCAAAAAAAATAAAAATTTCAAAGCTGATAGAGATATATCTCCAAAAAAAGATGACTTTACAAAGTATTGACTCAGGATGTCTTAATAATTTAGTACATCACTCGTTTCTCATTTTCATTTGTTACAGAAAATAAACAATTAATTTTTGTTAATCACTTTAAACACCCAAGAAAATGTTGAATTGTGTGGCTGTAAAAATATTGTAAGGTTCAAGAGGTAATAATACTCCTTCAAAGCACTGTAATTCTCTATTCTTATACTCCAGCACTGCGTACTTCCCTGTAGACCACTGTGGTTCCAACATGTCACCTTAACAACTGAACAGAACACTTTCTGTCCGATGCCCCCGATCAACGGACAGGAAGGAATGATGTCTGAGTGAGAAAAGGGTCAGAAAGAACTGTCACCTTCTTCCATCCACCCCAGATACTATCTGTGCCAAAGATTTTCCTCTGGGATCGAGGTCACACATCACCTCAACAGTTCACTCCCATGGGATGTCACACTTCCTAAAAATCACCAATAAACCCTTGCAATCTCCTGCTTCTCTCATTGCCATCCAAGTCTGTCTTAAAAAACAATATCTCTTTTTTTACGTAATGTTTTGGAGCTTTTTAGCACAGTGTTACAGTATTTACACATTTTCACATTCTTCAAGTGTTACTGTCAGAATTCTGATCGTATGACCTAAGACATTAAAACCTGAGGACATATTTTGAATAATCCGCTGTACTACAGGTGCAGATTTATTGTAGTGTGTTTCTGCATTGCATTGTGATATATTGTAATGAAATCCCAACCCCCCTGCCTGTAAATTAATATGCTTGAACACTGATGTGAGAATATAAGGAAGCACACCACTTCTGAGGAAACCCCACAAGCAGAAATCCACTCAATAAGCAAATATGATTTAGTAAAATCTAATCTTCCGCAACAATGGCTTAAAGGAATTTAGTGACTCGTCTTTGATTAAATTTTTGTATTTTGAGCAAAATTACAAAAAAGCAGTAACTGGATATTTAACTTATTAACACACAGGGCCTTCTCTGTAGGTCTATCAGAATCCCTAACATGTATTTACAACCTAGATTATAATTTGTGTTCAATTAAATTATATTAATTTACTTCCAGTGGTCTATTCTCTTTTTAATAACTCTATTGGCTGTGCTGCTTCTCATGGATTATTGGTGTTCCGGCCAATCAGATTCCAGTATCTATGTGTTGCCAGGGGCAGCCTAATCTGCCCAGGGGCTTAAGAATCAGTAGAGCAGGCCAAAATTCAGTAAATGATATAGTAACGGTACAGTTCTTTTAATCAATCAGCTTACAGATTTGACTCCCAACGCCTTCTGGAAGGCTTTCAGTGATGTCAAATATTTTCTGCCCTCTGATTGTAAAAAAATATATAAATAAACAAATAATAAATGTAATACCTTCCTTAGAGTACATAAATTTAACATCTTCATTTTGTGTATATCCAGTATAGCTGATCCCAAAGGCTCAAGATTTCAATTAGCTTGAGAGGTTGACAAACCAAAGTGGACCTCTACCATCCTAAGATAACTAAATCTCAAAAAGTGCCAAAATAGTTTTTGCAGACACCATTTTATGAACCTGCAAAAGTCAGGTTTGTATTGGATGTTTAATTTTCAGAGTATTGCAACTCCCTTAAAAGAAAGGTATGGCAGATATATTTAAATGAAGTTGAAGAGGTTAACTGAAGTGACTAAAAATGGCCTTTATGCAGACAGAAATAATCAGGTCTACTTTAGTACTCATCTAACTTAGACTTCCATCTTAGACTTCCATCTTTAAAGAATTACAGTGGACCCCCAGTCTATTCACAGTTCATTAATCATAGTTTAATGAAGGTTTTTGAAGGTAGTTTTAAGTATTTGTTGATTTTAGCTGTTCAAATACGCTTGTGGTCCCTAAACCCCGTCAAAGCACCGTACAAACAACCTCATCGCTGAAATCAACTATTGCTGAAGGGGTTACGTTGCAAACCTGGGTCTTAACATAACATGAACATGTTGTCATAAATATATCACCAGAAAAGGATTGTATGACCTTGGATAAGGCTCTGAGGCCTACCATCTGTAAGCAAAAGTGTTTAGATTTCTACTGCATAGCCCCAAGCGATCAGTATGCAGTTTAGCATGCCTCACACATGTCTCACAGCTCGTCTGCGCCATAATTGGAGGACTGAATTTACTTAAGACCTGCCTCAAAACACATTTTGCCTACGATCCGCAATTGAATATTTCAGTTTTTGCTATCCAGAATTACAGATACAATTTGGTAACAAAAGATTGCATTTTATCACAAAATATGTTTGTGTTATGTAAAGGAACAAGAAAAATGTACCATCATCTCAAAAGAGCAAAAATGAGGGAGCAGTTTTGAAATTAGGTACCATAAATCTCTGAATAAAATGTTTCCATTAGCTGCATTTCTTGAGTTGTAGATGTAAATCTAAGCCTTTTAAAAACTGCTGCCTGAATTTTTCAATTATTTGAAGGAATGCATTTTATTTCAAATTGAATAACTTCACACCTGGGGAGAGATATTTTGTGATGTGGGAGTTTAAATAAATTCCTGTGGCAAATTACTGGGGACAGAAGCATTTCTGAATTATTGTAGTGCAGCAAGTACTACATGCAAAACTTGTAAAGACTTTGCTGGACTTCACATATGTCAGTCTGGTATGAAAAAAACCATCTATTTTATCTGTATTCAAATCATTTTTCTTTGAAAGAATCTTTTAGATTTTTGTCAACAGGGGACAAATGTCAGAGAGATTGAGGCTGCCGTAAACTAGGTATGATGGCCCCAGGGTGGCTAAACAGCAGAACCTGTTTTCAGCCACAATTACAGGAGAAAATGAAAAAAAGGGGCATGTCTCCAGTTTCAAATTCAGCAGGGATGAAAGGTCTGAAGTAAAAATTGCTCATTTGCATTTGAATCAGAGTACTTCACTGTATGCTGTTTAAGTTCTTTTGCACAATGTACACCTAAAAATGCAATCTCCAGGGCTCAACTCTCCAAAGGTTTTGATGATTATTCCTTTTAAAATAGAACAAAGCTTAATTTTTACTTGATGTGTCCATTTTTCTGTCTTTGGGCCAAGTGGGCAGAAACAGATTTTAAAGTTGACATTCAGAATAACATACATAAAGTTAGGTGTTTTTTTCATATAAACAGTGTAATCAAAGGCATTGAAATGTATTGTCTGTGCCTTTTTTTGTCATTAACACTGAAAAACTACACTATTCCCCGAAGTAGAACAAAACCTGACCATGGATGATAACCTCAGGCACATGTCGTGTCTCAGCACCTTTGGCATCCAGTAAACAATGTGGGCTTCACAGATAATTGGAACATCTTTTTTTTTTTTTTTTTTTTTTTTTTAGGGAAACACATGCTCTGATTGGGGGAGTTGATATTGTCTCATTTTGTATGGGACAGGCATCGTCTCCATGGACAGAAATTTCATTTCAGCGTTGGGGTGGAACAAGAAAGCGAAGAAGGAAACGAGAGCAAATGTTGAGCTGGAGACTGCCTGAAAAAGCCCCAACATCATCTGCTGTGCTTCTGTCCCTTTTTGCTGCTATTTGAAGTCTCAGGTTTTTCTGCCTGACTCTGGACCCTTCCATCTGTCTGCTTCAATTTGAACAGCGGCTCCCACACACCGAAATAGAAAATCACAACTCAGCACAACAACGAAAGTGCTGTCTTCTGTGTTTTAACAATTCAAAACATGAAAGGGCTCCATTTTTCAGAACACTAATACAACATCAACAACCTAACCTTACTCTGTCTTGCATCGCTGCTGATTTCCACTGATTTTTTTTTTTTTTTTTTTTTTTACAGAGCCAACCTTAGTTCTCTCTACTTCTTTATCCTAATGGCACCATCAATAAAGATTTTAAAATAAATTCACCTATTTCTTAGGAAGGCAGTGAAAAAATACCCCTTGTAGTGGTGCAGACATTCAATTACTAAGCATTTGTGGTGCACTGAAAAAGATCAAATGTCTCTTTCACTTGTTTGGTGATAAATTTACACTAAGCCTGCCATTATTTGTAACAGTTAAAAAGCAACACAATATAAAGCAATAAATTCACATTTGTTTTTTTTTATTTAACATATCTCTGTTTTTGAATATTTTAGTAAAATGTTAGAATTGTAACACAAAACAAATTTGTCAAATGACATGAATCTGTTTGTTTCTGCAGAATGGAAGTACACTTATTTAAAAAAAACTGGTCAGTTTATGTAGCTGATGGTGGATGTTAAATAGGATTTCTAGCTCCAAGTGTTAAGGAAACCATTTGAGGTGGGTTTTTTGTAATCATTATAATAACAATGATGGAGGAGCTGCTGAAACTTTGACACATGTGGCTCAACGGCAATGAAGGACAGACGTGCATCGAAACATTGAACAAATGACTGGATTTTATGGGAAACAAATGTCCATCACATTTCTTTAACCAAGCCTTAACAGAACAGATAGAACTGGATATGCAGTAAAATAAATAACTTTTATGGGGCACCAGTACTAAAGAAGTCTGTGCCTGTCTGTGATAAGGAGGGAATGAGAGCGGAGGCTGCTGGAGAGAACAAGGCCATGAATCAAAAAAAAGAAGATTTTAAACTTCCCAAACTTTCTCAAGTGAAAACCTTGAGAAAGTTTGGGAATGTGCGATTCAAAAGGAAGGCTGGCAATATATTCAGTTTACAATCCAAGCCACGTTTATTTTTTACACGTGCTCAATGGTCAGATTTTCCAGATTTACATTTCCTGACTTTCTGCCAAGTTATGATGTGATAAACCAATTACACTTGGTGATTTTGTTGACAACTAGAAATAGGATTTTTAATTATTGTTAGATTTTATTCTTATTATTTAGTACTGAAGCACAATGTAATATTGGAAAACCTGATACAGCGAGACATATTTTAACCATACTTTAAATTGATTGTTCCTCATCACAATGTTGGATGTGTATAACTGTGTTTATGGGGGATAATTGGGTCAGGCTGGCTTACTTTTCAGTTATATTTATATTCACCTTCCATGTTATTACATAGGCAACAGAATGCCTTCATGTTTCCCTTCTCATTCACATTCAAATCTTTGTCAGCTCCTGGGCTGCTGCACATACTCGGGAGGTAACAGTCAAGTCCACTGAAACCTCTGCTTGGTAAAATTGGCTGCATCTATTTTTGAAGCATACTCGTATATTTATCACAATGGTAATGGGATACTCTGAGCTCTTCCTTCTCTCTGCCTAAAGCAGGAACAGGCAATCTGGAGCTCAAAAACATTTAGGTGTTGTTTTTTTTTAAATGAGAAACAAAAAGTTCCATCAATGGTCTGAGAAGATGTTAAATATTGTGACAAAAGCACTCAGGTTGCAACAGTGTGCCAGATGAGATTGCTTTCTGCTTGTGTTTTACTTTAGAAAAGATTGGCTGATGTAACATGGGAGTAGCTGAAGCTGAAGACAACACTGTCACTACAGTCTGAGTAGATCGGCGTTACTGCTTTTAACTGCAAAGCATTATTAAAAAGAAGTTGGGCGAACATTATTTTTACAACTATTTCTTTTTTGCTTTTTTTTTTCAAATGTGTATGCTCCCAAAAATGTTTGGAAAGTTCTCTTTGTTTTCTTGTTCAAGATTTAAAATTGTGCAAACAAGTGTAAGTGCACAGAATGCAGCTCCTACTTAAATTAGTTGGATTAATTCATCACAAGGTAATTACGTTTATCCAGCTAAATTTATTTACATTCAGTGCAGAAGAAAGTCATGAGAAATATAGTCTGAGCAGCAACATGGAGATCTAACAGACTGACCGTCTACCTGCAAAATAAAAAGTTCTCCGTGATGAGTTTAGTCTGCGTGTAAATCACTATAGTGGCACAAACTACTTTTAAATTAACTTTAATTAAAAAGAAAATTCTGGCAGGACGCAGGTAGATTACCGCTCTGATTTTGATTAGGCGGTTTCTCCCACCAACTGAGTAACCTGAGGAGCCTTTTATGCACTGGTTGTATAAAATATAGTAGCCATGAGTGTCAATTAAGTGTCACTTATCTACACACAATCCAGACAGACAAAGAAGACGCAGAGTGGTATCAGGATGATCTGGCTGCATGTTTTTTTAATGTCTTATCATGTGAACAAGCTTAGTTACGTTTGGTTTTAATTGGATTTATTTTTTTAATGGAATCACTGCAATTGTGTTTTTTTAGATTTTAGCTGAATGTCAGCAAGGTTTTGCGCATATTTCTAACGGAAATGCAGCTGGTGTCGTCAAACAGAAGGCGTTACCTTCCTGACCCAGAACTTATCAGGATCAAAGTTGTCCTTTGTAACATGAAACAGACATTATTCTTAACAAAATGCAAATGGTAAAACAATCTGTGCTTAACTCCACAACATCCTTGTTTCATAACAGTTCAAAACTTCACACCTATAGTCCAAATCAACCTTCTCTAACCTTTGGTGTGAAACACACAGAAACAGTGACAACCTGCTGTCACAAGATTTACTGACCAGAACCTACAAAAGACACCTAGAGTAAACTGTTGGGTAGAACAGTTGACAGACTCCTTTGACTCTTTATTATTGTTCTCATCTTGCAAGGTTTTAATAAATCTTCTCATCCAGACTCTTAACATATATTTTTTCCACAATAACAGGTACTAGCCTCCCTCCAATTCTGTGCATGATGGGTGGATGGTTTAAAATGACCAAAATTTGAATTTTGATCGTTTGAATTTATGTGTGTAAAAAGATCTGTTGCAGAACTGACTTTGGAGGTAGAAAAAAACCCTGCCTTTTGAATCATTTTGTAGGTCTTTCGGTTTTCAGTTGTTTTAAATGATAAAAAGCTTCCCCACTTTCGTACAAGCTGGCTGCAATATGACATCTTACTCCTACTGGTAAAAGAGCTATTAATGATAAGTGGATAAATTCAAATAATCTCACTTCAAAATCGCAGAATTACCCTGTTAAAGGTATCTAAAAATGGACTTCGTTCATGTGAAACTTAGAATAATGATTGAACTTCAAATTCATGTTATTGTCATAAAGAATTGCCATAAAAGGTCTTAAAAATATAGTAACAAATCTTAAAGGAAAAAAGAAAGTCTAACTTTTACTGCAGTGTGCCTATAAGGACAGGGGCTGGCTTTAGATCTTTTCTTTCTAATTGACAGCTGCTTTGGTGAACAAATGTCTGTTTTGTACAGTCCTAATTAGACTTTGCAGGAACAACTTCTTAAACAGCACCACCATGGTACCCCTGATCAATCTGTCTTTGTTGGTAGGCTGAGCACCACAGGTAGTAGAGACTGCTGTAAATAAACCTTGAGATAAAAAGTCATCTCTTGACCGAGGTGTTTTGAGCAATTATAGGCATATTTTCAACCTCCTCGCGATTCCTTAAACCACCTGAATTCCTCAAAATTTGGTCCAACACAGTCATATCTTCTCCGAATAGATCTAGACTGAGCACATTATGGAAGAGAAGCCTGCCAAGTTAATGTTTGTTAGGACTTTTTTATGAGATGATGCACTATTTTCTAAGCTTGTCCAATGAGGTCCTGACACAGCCTATGATTTTTTGAGTGTCAGGAAAAAACTTTGCCAAAGACTGTTGGTGAATTTGTGCATCATTTCTTTTAGGACTGAGGCTTTTCACCACTTTTGGTTTTGGCTACATATGGAGACAGTGAAGGTAGTATCTTGGAAATTACAAGCAAAAGGAAATATTACATTTAGAATCCTTGCTCTACAACTACTGCTATCAAAGAATATTCTCCCCTTACAGATTTATTCATCTATAATTTTTTTTGCTACTTTGTATCTCAAATATTTCAGCTTAATAATCAAGTGTTAATATTGCAAAAAGATAACCCTAATAAATAAAAATAATAGAAAATTCTTTGTTTAGAAAGTAAAAAAATAAAAGCTTGCCAACTATCCTTGCCCCATGTTAAATGTAACTTCTGATAACTGGCTTTTGAATCAGTTTGACTAATAATACATCTTAAAACTGCCAGACCTCAAGAAATCACTCATACAAACCCTGCCTGACAACAGAAATTAAGCGAAAAGGTCTCAAAAAGCAAACCAAAAAGAAAGAGAAACAAAGTCACTGACATTTAACGGCCTGAAAAGAGCTTAGGCATTTCTAAAGTCAATGCACATCGTAAATGATGCGTCAACTGATGCCTGTATCACGTACTGGAGGCGTCGTGCGGAAGTGCACTGAAACATGACAGATCTCTCTCCCTGGATTTTTGCCAAATTCAGTTATTTATGCCAGCAGGTGGCATATCCTACCAAAAGAAACCTGAATAATTTATATGCTGAAGCCATTATAATCAAACGGAGAAAACATGGAACGGTGGCAATCCTTCAAAGAAGCATAAACTTTTGGGGCTACTTTTCAAGTTATGTTCACCACACACACACACACACACACACGCCTACAGCTATTCTAAACACACCCCCACTCAACTCACTGTCTTCACTGAGTCCCCTATCCTTATATTGTCTGCATGTTGCTTTATGGGCTGAGTTTTTTTTGCAACCTGACCTTGTGTCTACTTGGACACAATGTGACATTTTTTTTCCCTCATTCTATCCTACCTAATGTCATTTTCATCTAATGAAAGTGTGGTGACCCTCCATGTCCCCTTTCAGGGCTGCAGCCTCAGACACCTGTCTTCCCTGTCTCTTTGAACGGGCTGCACTGAAATGAAATTCTGTTGTGCTTCTGTACAATGGCAATAAAGGCATTCTGATTCTGATATAGCTTCTGACAAACAGTAGTTCTTCTGTCTTTCTTTCCATGGTCGCTTTATTCTTGATGCTCTAACCAAAAAGGGGGGTTTGTAGCGAGCACAACTAGGGGGATATGTCTTTAAGGAGCAGCTTTAAAACTGTCTATTCCAGGAAGAAGTCTAATTATTTGCAAATATTAATAAATGTCCACAGGTATAGTATAGGTTGGTAAGAAGTTCTGCAGATAACTGAAGGCTTTCGACAACTTATTGAAAGCAGAAGATGCTCCCAGACAATGACAAGGCCTTTTATCTCAAACACAGAAATGGGAGAGGACTTTTTGGCGCTACACCTCCAGATGATGTCCTGCTGGGAAGAGAGGACCTATCCGAGCAAAAGCAGATTAGAAAGAAGGAATGACATGGTGGGACTTCATTCCTAGGAGATGTAAAGTACCATAGAAGCAAGTGGATTCACAGGAAACGTCGATACTTCAGAGCCAAGAGAGTCAGAACTGATTGCTCTGGGTATCAAAAAAAGGCTTTGAATAAAAGCATTTTAGGGTTTTATTTGTGGTAAACAACAGAAAACCCTGGTCAAATTTTGTTCCTCTGTATGTACTTCCTTCCAATTGTCTCTCTCGTGAAGTTCAAATAAAATGCATGTGTAATGTTTTAAATGGTGTGACTATATTGAACAAGAGCCAGGGAATGCCCAGAACAAGTCCTTCAACAAATCTTTGGTAAAATTGGTTAGATTTACCAAATTAAAATTGAAGATTGCAATGAGAAGGCAAAGAAATTTACCAGCTCTCACATGCTGCCCTTTATTCTTTTATGTTTACAAAAAGGAAATAATAACACAGCTCTAAAAAGATCATTGGCTTGGAAAATATGCAACTCCAGTCACAAGAAATGCAGCAGAAAGTGCAGAACACCTTGACTTTACTTCAGTGTAGCCTGCAGACACCCTGCAGGCTCAAGTTTATTATTCTGTTAGAGCCAAATATGTCAAAATTTCATTCATCAGTCAAAAGAACCTGCTTCCACTTATCTTCAGCCCAACTCCTGTGTTCTGTTTCTTTTTTTAAGTTGTTCGTCTTTGCTTACAGACTGAAGACATAAGCATTGTGTTCCATTAAACTTCAGGATGAAGGGCTTTTGGATGTTCTTGCTTCCTGCTGATTTCTACCAATCCTTAAGTATTGGCACAGCTGGACACCTTCCAGTTTCAAAGGAAAAGGTAGTTGGTTGCGTTTTGACTCTTTTGCACCCCACTAACTTGGGCAACCAAAGTGTTCCAATTCATCAGCCTTGCTTATTTCTTTTTGCCTGTGCTTAACAGAGCTCAGCTTAGGCAGCACATCTGGCAACAGATGCCTTCCGAGAAAAATGCCGTCTGTGAGAAACTGTGTCGATGAAATTTGAACAGCTACTATGTTGTCGCTTTGTTCAGTATGATCATGGTAAATTACTTTAAAATGAAGCCGTCTACAAAAACATGTCTTTTGAATTGGCACTCTATCTGGTTTCATACACCTGACAGCCTTGTTATGAGAGGAATTTTAGGTAATTATGAGGATTTTCATGCACTGTGAAACTGCGTTGGATCAATCAGGCTTTTATTGAATGACACCGATTTTGCTTTTAATTATGTTTTTAAATTCTGAACTGCCCATTAAGAATTAGTTAGATTTTAGACCACTTAAAATGATCAGCTTCTCTGATTTTACTGTTTATAAGTCTATGTTTGAGTAAAATGAACATTGTTCTTTTATTCTATGAACTACTGACAACATGTCTCTGAAATTCCAAGCAAAATGTTTCTATTTATTTGCAGAAAATGAGAAATGGTCAAAATAACAAAAAAGATGCAGTGCTTTCAGATCTCAAATAATACAAAGAAAACAAGCTCACATTCATTTATGGGGAAAAAAGTGCCTTAAGATAATAAATATACCTAGTTTGTGCTTTCTAGCAAAATCTGTCATCTAATATTAAACCAAGAATGATTTTTCCATTGACGAGAGATGCATCTGTGAGCCTGCTCTTCGCTGGCTCTCATTTCATTTTATCTTTAAGTTCTCATCTTCCCATTCCAATTTTGATCGACTAATTTGTCTAAGAATTATAAAAACTTATGGGGAAAAATAATTTCTGAATCTTCCATGCCCCTTACATTTAGCAGATTTTTTAAATAACTCAATAGATTGTCAAAATACATGATGTTGGTTTATGCAATTATAGATTAGAAACTGTGGAACGTCAGTTTTCATGCATTTAATGAAGTGGAAAAATTTTTTCCGATTTCTTGGTACTTGACCTGCCGATTACAGATAAGACCTCAACAGGGAAAAATTCAGATATGTAGATCTAATTCACTGATACTTTCAATATCAATGCTATTTACTTGAAATGAGATGAAAATATAGTTTTATTAAAATTTTACTTCTTCAGTTTGTTTACTTTAGCAGTTTCTCATTTAATAAGTCCAGCAAAACATTAGCGGATTATAAATTATTAATATCTAATCAAAACGTAACAGCTTCAGTAGTTTGGATATGTTGTATACGAGATTGGTGTCAGAAAAACAATTTCCATTAAATGTTGGGTCACTGTTTGGCTTAATATAAAATATGATCAAACTTCCACTGACATGTTGTTTTTGAGCTCAAAGACATACTACATCATGGCAGACTGAGTACAATACAAACAATAATAATAATTTAAAGTAAATAAAAAGGGATGGATTTCTTTTGAAACAACTTTTTCAACTGGTTTTTAATTTTATTAAAAACCAGTAGAATATAATTTCATGTGCAGGAGTTCACTAAAATCTAATGTCTTTAAAATGTTTCTCTGATAGTGAAAACTTGGGTCACCTGATGTGAAAAGAGAATCATAAGAAATTACAAAGGCAACTGTAGATGGCCAAAAAAGTAATTTAAATGTGATTTTACTTTTTATCTCCTCCTTCTTCTGTAGTGAACACTTTGATGGCTTTCATGCTGATCATCTTCATCGTGACAAACGTTTTCGAGGCAGCTGGCTCCTTTTCATACATAGAAAGCCCCTGCTAATACCGTACTATAGCAAAAACGAATCTACTGCAAAGAAAGAATCAAAAACAGGACAACCGGTCCCACCAGGCCAAAATCACAGCGAACAACAGCAAACAAACAAAGGCCAACAAAAATACTGCATGGCAGGCTGGAGACGTCAGCTGCGGCCGACAGCTACTGGGGACGTTCGCGCACCGCGTCAGGATGCATCCTCGGTAGTGGTGGTGGTGGAGCGAGCGGAATGGCGGTAGGGCCGACTCCAAACATGTCGAAACTCAGCCTATTTATAGGTGGTCCAACAGAGCCACAAATTAACGAGACCAAGTTAATTACAAAAAGGAATTCAATCTGGAGAGACTCAGACAGAAAAGAATAAACGATTAGGAAATTTATTGACAAAAAATGAATAACAGTTCTTTGGCGCTCGGGCCCCGGCTGGAGATTTGAGCAGTGAATTCCGGCGAATTCAGATGAGCCCATCAACGCTGAATAGGGATACTCCCCCCGGGGCCCGACACTGGTGGTGGAGGTTGGGAAAGATGACGTCTTGAAATGCTGGTGGAGAAGGGGAGGAGGTGGGTTGAGCAAAGCTGGAAAGCAACTGGCGGCGTGGGTGTGGAGCCTTTTAACAGAGCTTGATTGAAGATTGGAGAAGGCGGGTCGAGGTCCAGTGATGAAGATGACGCAGTAATTAGATGGAATGGGTGGAGCGGAAGTCTTCCAGCTTGAACTTGCGCCTAGGCTTCATTTATCAAAACTCCAAAGTATATTAAACAAAAAGTCATTCAACTAAAGTCAATACAAAACAATCTAGAAGAAAAAAATAAACAAAAATACTTATAATGTGCCCAAAGCACATAACATTGGCACACAGATGTTTCTCCAAAAGAGGCTCTTGCGTCATACGCCTATAGAAGACAAAAACAGCACAGGACAAAAATGACGTGATCAACTGACACGATTAATATGTCACAAAGACATATTAATCAAATAACTACCATTAATCAGTAACTCAATCAGATATCGCACCTATTTTAAGAGCCTGGCAATCACAACAACTCTGTCAGGTTGGTGGAAAATCAATAAAATATGAAACAATATATTCTCACCTCGGACAACTGTATGGCGCAACCCTGACGCCACTGAAAATAAATTACCCCTCACTGGCATTAAATGGAAAGAAAAGACATCACACCCCACCACCACAATGCATTAACATTTCAAGAGCTTGTTGACATATACAGCATCAACAAGAAACAATTCCTCCTATGTATCCATCTAAAAGATAGCAAAAAAATATGTCTGAATAACACTTACTTGGGACTTAGAACAAAGTGTGGAATAAGATTTTTACCATATCCAACGATACTAACATATAGCTATCATAATACAAAATCATCCACAGAACAAACCTCACACAGCACAACATGCACTTCCAGGACTGCCTGAATCAGATATTTGCACACACAACGACATCGATTACCACCTCCACATGCATTCTGATTCTGTCCACAATACACAAGTTCTAAAAAAAAAAAAAAAAACCCACTATAGTATCCTGACTCCCTGGCCACAACATCCCGCTATCCCCCTGTCTGTCTTCTCACTAAGCAATCTGGAATAACTGAACATTAACTCAAAACAAATCACAACTGGAAAAAACAAGAAAGAGATCTCCACATCGTAATGGCTGGACCTCCTAACACAGCAGAAGTCAGTGGAGCAACAATCTGCAGTATGTAGAAATCCACTTTTATGCTTCATTAGAATATATTTCACACTTATAAACATTATTTCAATACAGTCAAGTTAATGCCATTACATACATAGTGAAAAAGTGATGGTGAAAAAGGTGGAACAAAACAAGGGAGGCTAAACGATATCAAAATAGGCTCTTAGTTGGTCATGCTTTTTAAAATTTTTGTTTGTTGCACTTCCACCAAAAAATTCAATTATTTTTTTTAAAGCAAGGAAAATACAAATCACTGCCTAATATGTATACTTTGAAATATATAATTTTGTTGGGACTGTTCTGCAGTGCCTGTGGTCGTCTTAGTACTTCATTTGTTCCTATTTGTATGGGGCTCTTGATACTTGTTTATTATGTAAACCAACATCTCAGGTTATCATGCTGTTATATATGGATATATAAAATAACTGGTGAATTCATTAAAACAGCCCATATAATTAAGGTTGTAAATATATATTTCTGATCTTGTGTGGATTAGAAAAACCACCCTCACACAGTGTGTATACTTTCTAGAGCTCCCTGATTTCCATTTAATTTGTCCTAACTAATTAAAGTGCACACATCCATCGGAACAAGATAATTGTCCTCTTCCACTCTTAAGCAGAAACGACGCATCCTCACAAAGCTGTTTACTCCAGTGCAGCAGCAGATTTAGTGGTGAGCAACGCGAGTGGTATAATCAGTACTTTTAGAACCAACTCTGTAAATGCACTGAGATAATTATAAATTTCTTGTTATAACCTTGCCAGCGCACAGCGGAGGGCTTGCTCCTGAATGTGAAAATTAAGTCTTAATAGTTATTGATCCGCTAAACAAAGGCACACAGCATCAGTATGGTGATATTTAAAATTGATTCGTGGCATCAGGAAATAATGTAATGTGTGTTTGTATGACAGTGAGCTTTCCGCAGACTTGTCAATATATTTTCCTTGCCATGCAGAGGATATCTTTGCTTCTTTAAATCATCTCAGCAATATCCTTCATACATCCTACAAAAGAAGGTATTTATCCCTTTACAAATTTCTTTTGTTTTTGCTTTTTTTGACACATTTGATGTGACAATTTGGACATCAATCAAATTTGAGCCAAGTTTTAAAATTACGATGTATTTTAGTAAACCTTATAACTGCTTGTATACCGTACAACTGTCATGAAGTGTTTAATATAAGTGTAATCACTATTTTTATCACTGTTGAGGAATTTTGGCTTACTCTTCTTTTAAGTCAGGTACATAGCAGGGTTTTAAGTTTATGCCATAGAATCTCGATGTGATTTAGGTTCAGATTTTGGCAAATCCCCTCCAATGCCTGGGTTTTGTTGTTTTTCAGCATTTTGGAGGTGGACTCACAGCAGTGCTTTGCATCATTCCTAAGCTGTGTAGGTTATGTGTATGTGTTTGAGTTAAAGTTCAAACGTCTCAAGTTCTAAATTAAGTATTTTCTAAAAACAGTTGTTTGCATATATATATATACATTATATAGCAAGTCAACCAGGTGCATAAGCAAAAGCTGCCATAGATCACCACACTACCTCTACCATGTCTGACAGCAGGATGTTCGTTGTGTTAATACATAAGATGCAACAAGACATCCACCTACCATGTTTCACTGTTGTCTCATCAACCGACAGAATATTTTCCCAGAAGTGTTGAAGATTATTAAGGTGTTTTGGGGAAAACATGAGACAGACTTATTTTTTGTCAGCTATGGTTTTTGCCAAGGTAGGTTTTCTGGTAGGCTAGCTTTTCCCAGAGCAAAAGGTTCCCCATTGCTCTGTGTTTTGTCCATTTGTGGATTGCAAGTCACTGCAGTTCACTCCAGGGTCAAAGCCTTAGAAATGACTTGACAAACAGACAGATCAATAGATCTTCATTAATTCCTTTGGAAGGTTCAGATAAGTGTGGCATCCATTGGATACATACTATACACACAATGTCTCCGAGGGAGAAAGACTAAATAAAAGGCAAAAAAAGTGGTTGAAAAATATGACGTTAGAGAGCCTTTTCAAGGTTTCTTGTCTGTTCTTCTATTTACTAAGACCAGGACAAGGAAAATATTTTTTTTGTGATACTTTAACTCCAGTTATCCTTTGTCTAAACTTAAAACTTGTTTGATAAAATGTCAGTGACAAAACAAAATCTGCCTCAAAAAAGAATCAACAAGGGAGAAAATGCTTTTTCACATAACAGTATATTCTTTACCACACAGGAAGGGTAAACGGTTGCTTTTTTTTAAAACACTCGGTGGCAGTGACTCTGTGAGCGTATACTCACAATTCAGCCCGCACATGGACAGAAATGTGATTCCCGTCGTTAAAAATCGCTTGTATAATGAGGAAGTCATGAATAATACAGTAACAGAGTAATACATTTCTCATTATTAAGCAGTAATGGCCATTAGGACGGCTCTTTTGTTCCCTCGATACGCAATGCAGCTAATGCTGACCATAAAGGCTCTCTAACAGCAAGGCTCTGTCCTGACCTGCTTTGTTCCGTCATTGCAGCATTTTCTTGGTATATCCAATTCTTTCCTGTTCTTTTTTTGATTGATGGGCTTTTATATCTCTTATATTCACAGACAGTTATTTGACATTTCATTGTTCCCAGATATTCAATGATAAATGACATGCCTGCATCGCCCTTTTCCTTAATCCTACTTTATCAATCTAAGATAATGCAGTCCAGCCATAAATTATACACAAATCCACACAGCAGCTGTACATAAAAGGGAGACCATCTGATAGTCTAAAGAAGACAAGCTTCTTGGTTTAATGGAAATCTTTCTTTTCTTTTTTTTTGCCTCGGAAACAGGAGCAACTCCTAAGAGGGCAGGGGAGTGATTGTTGTTGACAAATGTAGCTTTTGACCTATTGGTGAGAAGACAGGGGCTTCACGGCGTTCAGTCCTGCTGCCATGGATACCCAATATCAAATCACACCGAGAATCAATATGATTCATTTTTTCAGCAACAAGTCAGTCATTAATCTTAACATCAAACATGTCAGTTCCTCCACAGCCGCAGAACGACATTACCTAATCAGGTACAGCCTAATAAACACAGATGTAATGACAGAGATAGGGAGCAGACAGATATCCCTCCCACATTCTTATGTAAGGCTTATTTCAATCACAGCCAGGCTTTCATATACACCATGCCAGCAGAGCTATTGAAACTTGTTTGACTGCAGCACCGCATATATTACAATGAGTTGCTTAGGCAAATGCAAGCTGATGAAATTACAGATCTGAGAAGTTTCAAATTATCAGATTCATCGAGGGAAAAAAATAAGAAGCAACAACCCACAATAATCTGGTGGAAGAAACTGTCTGTGCATATGAACTACAAGAGGCACCAGATCATTTTTTACAAACTTTGACAGACAAGAAGAACAACAGTCACAGGTAAAAACAGCTATTGTTTTAGATTTCTTTGGTTGTACACGGTGAATTTAGAACGTCTTCTGAGTAGGGCTGATCCGATTAATCGGACAAATTGCGATGAATAGATTATTGGAATGATCATCAACTAAATTAGAACAGCACAGTCAGAGCACCAATTAACGCAAAACTGTGCAAACAACACACATTTTGAATTAATATTTTTAAAAAACATTGTTTGTCTTTAAATTTATATCACCTAAAGTGTTAACTTCACCCAGTTCAAATATAGAAAAATATATATAAAAAATAAATTAATTAAAATATATATCTATATATATATATATATATAGATATATATATTTTTGCTATCTTAATTATTAATTGGTTAGTCCAAAAATAAACAAACATATTAGCCCTACAATGTTTTAATGTCAATTGAAACAGAAAGTTTTGAACAGATGCATTTTTTGCTAAAAATGTGCATACACAAAAAAGAATGTTGAGCTATTGCCTTTTAGGCAACTTTCTTACTTAAAAAAAAGGAACTTAATTATTCATCTGAATTTTTAATCTACTGTATTTCTAATATTGTATAAAAAGTTTCAAATGAATAATCTGTAAAATGTGCCATATTTTTCTAATTATCAGAAAAATCAATCTGATAATTGATTTTTCTGATCATTTATTTTAGTAAATAATCATTTACTAAAACAATCGTTGCTTGCAGCCCTACTTCTGATGGATTTAACTTTTAGCAAAGAGTGCACATGCTAAATAGCTTGGTCTTCTTAAAAGTCACAGCTTGCAAGCCAAGCCTATAGTTCTAAACTCCTCCAGGTCACAATTCAATATGCAACACATAGAAGTGAGAAACAACTTGCATAGAACACATTTCTTCCAGCACGAACTTCTTTTTTTTTTGTACCACAATAGCATCATTTGCCAAAATAGTTCTGCTTTGAAATTACTGTATCAGTCATTAGTGTCTAAATTTGATAAAATACTTTTCAAGAGCCTGACAGCTTTTTAACCAGCTAGCATCAGTTACTCATGATGTCTTTCTAGGACAAACTTTAAGCTTCTATAGCTACTGTACATAAAGTGTGTTGTATGGAAAGAGTCAATCTTTTGTGTTCAACGTTCCTTCCAATGGAAGGAAAAAGTAAAGCATATACACTTAATGGAATTGGCTATGAAATCTGAAAATAGTTTTTCAAACCTTTGATTTATTTGTCCACATCTCTTCAGGCTTGTGGTATGCTAATATAAATTCTCATACCTTTTCCACACTGAATAACAACCTTGATGAACTAGGTCTTTAATAAAGCATCGACACATGAGCCGCGAACAACATGCCATTTTTTTACAGTGTTCACAAATCACGGGCCTTGTCTATTTCAGTGCTTATTTTACTGGACAAAATCGTGCTGACAGCAACTGGATAAGGCTTGGAGAGACCGCACTTCACTAAGAAATATTGTTGCATTTTAATATCATAAGCTGTCAAGATCATCTCAGATCTTGTCACATCGCTACAAGATGCCATACAATACAAACCCTGTGTTAGTCCAAAGATAATCTAAAGGAGCTCTCAAACCAAACATGGTAATGGTGCCTCTGTGCATCCAAACCATCTATGATGTACTGCATTCACCACTTAAGGGTGCTTAAACCTTCAACTCCTTTGGTCTTGATATATATTGTCAAAACAAAGATGTAACATCTGCCTCACCAGAGCTAGTATTGGTTGGACCACAAATCATAAGCACCGTCAAGGCTTTTCACCAATAGCATCCTCTTATTATTTTGAAAATTTTGCCTTGTACTCGGCTTTAGAGAACTGGGTTTGCTGCTAAGCTTATATATATACAGTATATATATAATATATGACATATATATATATATATATATATATATATATATATATATATATATACTGCTCAAAAAAATAAAGGGAACACTTAAACAACACAATATAACTCCAAGTACATCAAACGTCTGTGAAATCAAACTGTCCACTTAGGAAGCAACACTGATTGACAATCAATTTCACCTGCTGTTGTGCAAATGGAACTTTGTACAGAACAAAGTATTCAATGAGAATATTTCTTTCATTCAGATCTAGGATGTGTTATTTGAGTGTTCCCTTTATTTTTTTGAGCAGTATATATATATATATATATATATATATATATATATATATATATACTGTACATGCATGGTTGCTTCAAACTTTATGGTTTGAAGCAACCATAAAGTATTCATTTAGAAAGAGCATCATGGTACTTATTAGCCACTTGGTACCTTGTACTTGTACAGCACTTGTTAGCCTAGATTTGACTTAATGAGAGAAATTGTTTTTCATATATTTTTTTCTACACTCTGAGCAAGTACTGCTGGAAAAGTTATTTTTCCTCCTGGCAGCAGTCTAGCACTTCATGTTGCATTGGTCTGCAGTATTTAAAGCACACTTACATAACAGTAACCTTTTAACATCTTCTTTGATACTTTTCCAGCACTTTCCCTCAAAATTGGCATCTTTTTGATTCAGCTTAATCTTAAATTCTACCTTGCATTCCTTTAAGATATTCAGCCCAACCTTTTTTATTATTTGTCCAATGTCCCCACATTCAAGACTGTCTTCCATAGTCAAGTGAACTTCTGTTTCATCTGGTTGTTGATCATTTTAGAGAAAGTTTTCATTTTTAGCTAAAACTCTAAATGCTGTTAGTGTCCAAAAATATTCACGAATCAACATAGTTGCTCCCTATTTGATATATATATTTATATGTTTTTGTTGTTGTTTAGAAAAACATAACATTTAAGAAAATGTATTCACTTTATGAAACAATGTTTTTAGAAAATTCCTAGTTTTTATAAATTTTTGCATCCCTTGTGGATACTACAAAATAAATGTAACCAAAAAAAAAATCTTTTACTTTCACTTAAGTAGATATTAGAATGTTTAAAAACATTTAATTTTTAGTTTATTCCTCAGGATGTAAATGTGACCTGACATGTCTTAGCAACTATGCAAAATAGCAAAAGACAAAAAAAGTTAATTCAATAAATGAAAATAATTCACTACACAATACCTAGTGAATAATAGAATATAGAAATGACCCCCCCCCCCCAAAAAAAAAAACAACTATTACGAATAGGACTGGTAGAAGTAATAATTTAGTGCTAGTTCATTCAATCTTTTTTTCCATCCATGTATGTATCCGACATACCAGACATAAGTGCTACCAGGACTAAATTCAGAATGAACAAAATGTTTAGAAATGAAGTCAGAGGAGCACAATAGGTACAAGAAGCTCCTAGAAAGGAAAGTCTGTTTTTCTACAGACGTATGTCGGCTGTTCACTCAGGTTGTCACCCGGGTTGTGGGAATTCAGTAAATAACTGGAAACTGGTTGCATTGCAGCAAGGTTCTCTGTTTCATCCATTAAAAGACGGTGTGATAGAACAAGCTGTTTTACTGAATGCTGACATGCTTTAGGAAAGCACAGTTAGCACAAGGGCCTACTAAATCCACTGGGAATACACAGGGGTGCTGCTAGAAATGCTAACAATTTTAACAATGCTTATCATGCTAAGTGCTAATTAGAGTGGTTCAATGCTGACAAAAACATGAGAAAAATCTGACTCTTTGATGAATGTTTGACCTTTTCAGGTGTTGCGAATAAATGTTAATAACTGGCCTCTAACAGACAATGAGTATTTCATTAAAATGTTGCATTTGTTACTGCTGACCTTTTTTTAATCCTAAAAAAGTAGTGAGACACATTGTGCCTTCCTTTTTATAGTAAACATTACTGATCATTTATGAAATTAATAAAATATGATTTTAGATTCAGATGGAAACTGGACATTAAGTATCTGTTAAGGTATCAGTTTGTTTTTGTTGCACAGTGGAATCTTTGAATACATATTTGATGCTGAAAATGCAATTTGTATGTCGAAAATTTGCATGTGGAAAGATGTTTTCCCACTGAAAATACAATTATAATGATTTGTTCCAACTGCCCACCTACAGTGTACATCCCCTGTGAAATAGTCACAACACTCAAAAGCATAGTAATTCTCAGTACAATACAGTCATTAATCTTATACAACAAGATATTTATCTTTTTATAGTAAAAAAAAACTTATGTAATATGTAATAAAGGTAAGGAACGCAGTTTCTCTGACACACCCGACTGCATAATACAGAAGAGATTACTGAGAGGTATTTTTTTGTGATAGAGAAACAACTTTTATTATGTTATGTGTGTATACTCTCCTTCTTCTGGTATTTTCAACAAGACCCATAAACCAGCAAAATGGCTACAATTTTTGGCAGTGCTGACATTCCACTACCCTTGCACCACCATCCCTATGGCTGCCAATTCGAAATGTCTATACACTTCATGCTGAATGAAACAATAATTTTGCTTGAATTATATGGCACACAGAAGTTCAGCAGTTTTTATAACACTGCAGACCTCTTGATGGTCTGTGCAGACTATTGATGGCGATGGAAGTAAATCTCCACCATCAGTTTCTTCTCAGGACAGTCAAATAGAAAACATGCGACACAACTCAGAAAAAAAGGAACATTTGCATCAGTAATGCTGTGGCGCATACTGGCAAAACAAAGCCGGGGATCGTAAGAGGCAAGCAGTATTGATCATAGTTACTAGACACCTGTCTACTTGTATGCTCTTGGGTTCAATTACATCACAAGCATGACAGCATTAGGTTCTGAATGGGAATTCTTGAACCTGGGAACCACAACACAAAGTCTGAAAGCTGTTTCTGAGGGGATGGTGCACCCATTACATTTATTACCAATCAAAAGGTTAGGACACACATGACACATGCAGCCTCACTGATAGACACATGCCTACTCACGCTGATCCAGACTGCATTTACTGTATCAGGCCCCTGTTTGTTGTCATGGAAACGTGCTGACTTCTTGTAGTGACTGCTAGGTTAACCTTTTATTCAAGCCTAATACTATATCAGACTGTTTGTCTGGACAACAGGGTTTCTGCAAACAGTTCCACTGTCTTTCACGGTGTCCGCTACTCCAAAATGGCAGTCAAATTAAATTCCTGAATTAAATGAATTTTCCAATAATATTCTAATGTTTTGAGTATATACTATACAGAGCTATGGAACTAGGGAAGCTACATATCTAAGGTAAGTATCGGACTGGTTTTACTTTGTTTACAATGTGAGAATTTACTGGTGCTAAGGAGCATAAATTAAACAACACTTGTCGGGTCTGATCCATGAAGAGGGGATGAATATTTCATATCAATCCATATTCTTCAATATTTCATAGTTTGTGTACAGCTTCAGACACTTATGTTGGTATTTTTCCCTACATTTCCCTTAATTAAAAGTAATTAACATTAATAAAAGCTTAATTCTGATGTTAATCAATACAGACTTCCATGATAACTATTAAACACATGTTGTGCATCTGCAGACTTTGTTGACTTGCTATTACTTCAGTGCAAGCAAAGTAAAAAAAAAAAATCTCCAGTGTATCATTGATACTTTGTCAGACTGAAAAACAAAAATAGTTGTTTCTTACAACTTTTTTCTTTACCAACATTTGTCCTTGTATACGTGGGTTAAATTTCTCTGAGGTCATGGAAGCATCTAATACATCCTGTTCTGTATTTAGGGGAGCTGTGTAAGCGCCTTTGCTTTGGCGTAGTTTTCCTAACAAATGTAAACACCTGCATCAGTGCTGTGTCCCCGCTAATTAAAACTATGTCTGTCTAATGAGAGCCGTGCCTGTCAGGCCCCTCCACTCACTCAATAAATCACAGCTCTAAAGCCTGCTTTATCCCACCATACGGAGGTGGCTGCATGCCTCTCTAGTATATGCAACACAGACGCTCTGTCCTGATCTCTTGATTCTTCTCGGCATTCTCGGTGAGAATTCATTGTCTTCTCTTGCTGACTCATGGCAGCACCAATGCAGAGTGGCAGCCCAAACTAAATCTTCTCAGGTGGTGCCGTTAATAGTGAGACAGCAGACACCATCAGAATGATCATTTAGCCGAACCGCATCTCTGTGCCCCTCCCCTCTTGACTTCTGGGAAATAATAACCCTTTGTTTTTATTTACACATAATGAATTCCAAACAACGGAAACAACAATATTCTCTTTCCTGTTAGCCAGCTCTGCATATGGCAAATGCTCAGACAGATATCAACCCCTAAACACTTTTTCTGCAGTTAAATTATTTACCAAACTAAACACAAAAAACATGAATGCCATCAAACATGTGTTTACATGTATTTGTTAATGACATAGTTCATTGTAATCTGTATATTCCATGGGGATGTGCAGTACATTTTAAGTAAGACCTAATTGTCCCTAATGTATAGTTTTTCTTAGCAACTTAATTTTAATGTTATCTTGATCTTGTTTTCCAGGCCTTGCAACAATCTTTTGAGATGAGTTTTTCCTGCTTTTCCCCTCATTTTCCCTCCAATCCTTGTCTCTGACTAGGACAGTAGTTTGTGCAATGCATTCAAAAGACTGTCAAACCATATTTTGAACAAATAGGAAAGTATCCACTTCTCCAATGTTAGCACTTAGTCTGCTGGTCAATCTTCATCTCTTGACCTTTGATGTCTACAATAGTTAACCTCATCTATTGAGTTTAACATATTGTGGTTTGTCATTGTCTGTGCCTAAAATTGTTTGCCAACCATCGGTATCAAGCACCTTTTTCTCCCATTTGTAATTCATAACATACATATATTTATTTTTAAACTCTCTGGTACTAGACTAAATATGCTTAAAAAGGGGAAAATGTGCAAATAAATAGATGTTCCAAAAGCTTTGTTGAAATGACTAATTGTCTGGTCCATGGAAGCTGCAGCTGCAGAGGGTTAAGCACTAAGAGCTCCCATATTGTGTGCATGTAAAATTTTCTAAAACATTTAGTGGGCGTTGTCACCAAGCTATCATTCTCATTGTCTAATTTTACTTCTTTGCAGCTCACACTTTTCCTCTGATCAGCAGCTAGGTGCAAAGAAACAGAGTTTGCTATTTTTCCTTGCAGTGACCTGTGAAACCCTTCCAAAGTCCTATCTATCGGACAGAAAGACTTTGACAAATGGCGTGCAAACTGATCTTGGCCCAGATCAACTAGAAATCAAAATGTCTGCTGGCTTTTAATCCTTCGGTGTCGTGGACCATGCTTCTGTGGAGGCAGTTATGCCTGCTTACTCTATCTCCTCTTCGTCTGTTTGTGCTTGATTGCAGAGGCAGCGCCTTGAGGCCAGGCCAGCTGCTCTCATTATCTACCTACTCCATAAATACAGGGTTGCTGCATCCGCATGTCGCCAGATCATAGTGCTGCACTCACAGTGAGTCTTGGTCACTTCTCATCAAGGCATGCTTGCTTCCCAAAAAGAAAGGTACAGTAGAGAGTGCCATGCCAAACCTTTCCATGCCACCAAGCAAAAGCAAAATCTGCTATTCTGTGATTGCCAGAAGCAAGCAGGAATGTCAGTTAATAACCAACAAATCTTTGTAGAGTTCCTGGTACTGACGAAAAAATTAAATTTTGCAGTTGCGGTGTTTCCATTAAATATGAAATTAAATTTATTTAATTTTAAAATCACACATGAATAAACTTGTTCACACGAAAGGTCATTACATCCATCAGTGCCATGATTTTTAAACAGTTATATGAAATGTATTTATAATTTAGCAATGGCGCTAACGCTCATCACCTATCCGCCATAAGAGGGGTCGGCGTCTTATTCAAGCATTTGAGCAACAAGCCACTTATACTTGGGAGAGGCTACATATGCAGCGTTTTGGGGAAATTATAGTCGGCAACTTTGGATTCAACATACAACTTTTTATGAACTGTGTGATGCTGTGAGAGCTCTGGTGGAGCCCGCTGCACATTGTCCAAAACAAACAAAAACAACTTTCCACCAACAACTTTCTGTCCTCTTTGTTAGTATTGTGAGTAGTAAAATCTGGCTGTATGATGAGAAAAAAAAGTGTCTCCATTGCCGTTTTTGTGAAATACATCTATTTTGATGCACTCGAATAAAGACCGCATCATACCACAAAAACTTATCAAAAAACATACTTTTTGTTTTAAAATGGTGTGTGTCCATTAAGCAAATTTATTTTCGTAATTTCAAATTGCGCAATTCTTTGGTTAATGGACACGCAGCTACTGCCAGCGCTAGCCAGATGAATAACAGACAGCTCCAAACAGAAAAATATGAGTCTTCACACTCAGTGCAATGCAGGATATGAGCCAACATTTGGATCTGATTTTGCTCCTTTTCTTCGACTTTTTCTTGTTGATGCCGTACATTATGGGTCGATAAGGTTTTGCTTGCCCGGAAACCAAATGGTTTGTAATCCACTCCAATGCAGCCTTCATTCTTAGCCACAAGCAAATAAAAATGCGCCAAAAATACAAAAACGGCCTAATTATGTTTCAGCTCACACATCCATTTCTGTCCAATGCACAAATATGCCCATTTGGATTGGATTAGTATTAGCACAGGACCTTGGACTTCATTAACACATCAACAGTGTGGGGTCAAAAATGTATACAAGATTCCTCCAGGTCATTGTTTTCACCACAATCTACACAAGTGTGTTTTTTACAATTACACAAATAAAAAAAGAAAACAAAAATATATGCTTACATCAGTTACTTTGTTTACTATGGTTTCATTTTTTTTTTATTTTGATAGAAGTTGAAGTAGTTAAAGCCATGTTTAATTTTTATTAAATTCTAGTGACATAATCAATTCATTGCACAGACGTGTATGTTTCTCTTTTTCCAGCAGGTTCGAACATTATTATTTATGAACATATCCTAAATTATGTGGTTTGAATTGCAAGATGCAAAGTACTTGTTGCTGTGGGCAATTTCATTTTAGGCAGTTAAAAATTTATGGCAAGGTATTGCGGCAGTTTAACATCAAACCCTTTTTCTGACTGGTTATAAAAGAATGTGCTTAATGCTTAGTGTCAGCTGATGTTTAGGGATTATATTCATAAATAATATATAATAGAGAATAAAAATTCACACTGAACAATGCTGCACACGTTGTTTGGCCTTACAGAGCAAAAAACAGGTGGAACTAAAAACAGCAGATATTGACTTTCAGTGGTTTAGTCATCACCTCAGTAACAGGTTTTAAAGTCTTCTGTTTTGAGAATGGCGCTGAGATGGTTTTGAAGTTCCATTTAAAGTCTTAAATGCATCTAAAATAAACATTTATATTCTTAATTAATCTTAGTCTCAATTAATACAGATATCAACTCAGAATGTGGTCGGGGTGTTGCACATGTAAGCACCAATCGAAGTTTCATGTCTCAGTCAAGTTTCACGTTCTGGACTTAACATGTGCGTTAGAATAAGCGCAGAGAAAAAAAATTCTGTTGCGTGGTTACTGATAGAAGTTCCTGTCGTGCTATTAATGTACCGCTTTAATTTCACAGGCTGTCTAGACACGCTACAGCCTGAAGAGACTGGAACACAGAAGGGCTGAAAGAGCAATTACTGTAGAAATGTGGCATATGGAGAGAAAAAAAAATGTCTTCCCAAGGACAAACCAAACTTTGAAACAAAATGAAGTAAAATGCATGTTTTGGGAAATGAACCATTATAGGAAAAGAATCATGAATTAAAGATGAAAAAAGCTTCTCAGATTGATTATTTTCTTCAATAACATTGAGATAACATGATGATGAAGACAAAGCTGTAGCTGATTCACAGTAATATAAGCCATGATTCAGAACTTATGATTTTAATAGCAACCGCAAAAAGCGGCAAAGAATATCTTTCATCTGTGGAATTACATGCAACAAACATGGTGCCATAAAGCTTTTCTAAACTTAAGCACAGCAATGCTGCTGAAACAGTGTTGTTTCTTTTTAGTAGTTGCTTACTTATGGAGACTGTCTAAACTGTCAAACACCTAATTTATCTGCATATAATGTCAAGTAAAAGTGTTCACACCATGTCACATCACAGCCACAAACTTCAGTGCATTTTATTGGGACTTTTATGTGATAGACTAAAAATATCACGATTGGTGAAGTTGAAGGTAAGGAAGAGCCAAAGTGTAAATGATGACTTAAAAACTTAAAGTTAAAAGTTGACTTGGACATTAGCGTTCACAAAAGTACAGACATATAAATGCACAAGAATCCCTCACCAGACAGAGGAATAACTACAACTTAAATACTATGAAAGACAAATGAGGAGGATAACTGATCGGGCAACACAGGTAAAAAAAAGATTAAATTAACTGAGACAATCCGAAGTTGAGGAACTTAACAGAAGAAGCTGACTGGACCGAGACGACGGGAATATATGCAAATAAGAACTAAAACCTTACATCAAGAGGATAACAGAACCTGCTCAACACAAATGGAACTAAAGAAAAACAAAACATGGGAAGTAGAACATAACAGAATTGAGGCATAAGGATAATAATAGTCAATGCTAGAGCAGTAGTAGCTTCCTGCCAGCAAATTATTTTGCCTCTAGGCTGGACAGTTTAAATTTGATTTTATCTTACATTTTTTAAAATGTTTACCATGTTGTGAGCCCTCCTACCTGATGCAACCCAAGTTAATAAAAAAAAATAATAATTTCACAATTCATTGTCATCATTAATTGTAAGGTTGACATACCACAGTAATCAGTAGCAATCATTTTAACAAACTGTTGCTGTGTTCATGCAGATATGTGAATTAAAAGTACAATTATTGTCAAACATTTTTAAAAAACCTAGACTTCTTAAGAGAAAAATATAATTTTAAACAAATTAAAGTTTTGTTGCATGTCAGTGACTAAATACTTAAAACACCCAAGCAACACTATATTTAATGTTAGATGTAACACCAACATCACAAATGTAAATCCTCAGAAATTAACTGAAGAACTGAGCATGCATTTTGCCTAGATGAGTCTGAAACAGAGTCATTGTATCAAACTCAAAGGTCATACTCAATGTCTAGCCTGTTTTGTTTTTTCCTTACCTGTACAGCAAACAGTAAATGGATGTCACATTGTGTATCTCAGACTCTTTATCTTCTGACATATGTAATTTATGTATCTTTGCTTTTGTTTATTTTGTGTTGTCATTTTGATGGACTTCCCTCAAGTTTTAGTAGTTATAAGCGACAGGACTGCTGACTTTCTGAGGCTCCTCCAAAGTTTGGACTCTGGTTTATTTTCCGCTCTTTTCCACTTCCATCAGCCACACAATTTTCAGGGCAGTATTTTTGCTTGTTGCTTTTGGGCCACCAACACAGATATAAATCATTCAAGCACAGCTCCTAACTCAAAAGATAAATCACTCTGTTTGCACATATAAGACAACTTGGTAAAGAACAAATTTCGACCACACCTCAACTTTTTGCTATTTGTTGCAGCCTGCCGCAAAGACTGAAGTTTTACAGATTTCAAAGATGCAATTCAGTGAGAAATTTCCAAAAGTCTATTGGCTGACAAGCTTGGTGTATCCCAGCATAGATGGCAGTAAGTCCTTAAAAATAAAAAGAAATAAAATAAAAAAACTACAAATATAAGAAATGTCTTAAGGAACAAGTAAACAGAATAGAGAAAAAAAAAAAACTAACATGGGCTCTGAGAGACTCAATTTTTCTAAGTTAATTCATCTATTTTATGCGTCTCAATTAAAATGGTTTAAGTAGAAGAAGAAAAACTATTTCACAGGCGACAATCAGAAATTTATCAGGGCCATATGTTGTTAGAATGGTTCAGGCAGCATCTGGTATCATTGCTACTCATGAATTGGTTGGACCAGTGTAGTGTAAAAAAACTTGTTTATGAGTGGAGTTTACAAATCAAAGAACTTTGAACAGAACATTGTTGTTTGCGGAGAATCAAGCGAATACAGCTCATCTTGATGCTTGACTCTCTTTGGAAGTGAACAAAAGATGTACACAGTTTAGTTTACAGAGATGGGGGGAAAAAAACACAAGTTTCCTTCAAGGTGCAGACTGAGTGACTGCTGGGCGGCACAGCAGAGACAGTCCGGCTTTGCTAGGTTCAATATTGGCATTTTAGGCCTATGTGTCTTTCTTCACTTTAAGCTCAACTATGCCGTCTTTTTGAATGCTCAGGCCAGTCAGGTTACACTTAAATGTTTTTAGTGCCCAAACTCTGCTCATTAATGGATGGGAGAGGAAATGCCCATCTAGATAGGAGCTGCAGGGTTTTTTTTAAACTTTTGTTTCCAACACTTCTGAAAGAAATAGAGAGGTACTTAATTTGACATGATTAAAGATGTTACTATCCTTTTTTAAATAAAAATATGGTGGTGAGCAAAATTTTGTATGACTCAAATTATATATCTGGAATCTGAATTTATTTTTGATATTATGACAGAATTGTCAAAAGAAAATGTGTGATGAGTACATTCAGTCAAGACAACTCCAATTTCAGTATTTGTCAGTTATTTGGTATTACCGTTGATTGTCTGTCTGTGCTTGGATGTAAATAAGTGCTGTGGAATTTGAATACTAAAAACATACCACAGCAAATATATGCAGCAATCAAAGCTAAAGCCTGTCTAGACTATTTTTTCACCATCAAGGCAATAATTTTTTTTTTGTTTTGTTTTGTTTTTAGAAAAAGCCATAACATCTCAAGGGTTTATAATGCTTTATAGCACAAAAATGCACTTAATAATTCTGTGTTTCACTTTGTTATGCAAGAGTTAATGTCAGAATCTTTACAGGATTCATATATAGGTAATAAAAGGAATAGTTTTTCTGTCAAGAATGAGTTACATTAAACAAAAAAGGCAAACTGGGTATTTTATAATATAATATAATGAATGTAGTTTGCTTTATGTCAGAGCCCGTCCTATTTCATAATTAAGTAATACCAACATCTTCTGAAATTCAGCCATATCAAAAACTTCCAGCTGACAGATGTAAGGATAAAGAAGAATTTTAAATGTTCTTCCTCCTACTCTATCCAAGAAATAGTAATGAAAAGGGAGATCACTGAAATTAATAATAGAAAAGTAAAAAATTACGGTTTACATACACAAATAACTAATTTTCTAATGATGATGACATTATTAGTGGAAATAAAATCATTTGTTATGCCTTCTGTTGAATTTGTATGGTATGTGCAATTATATAACCTCCATTTTAATTGGAAGAACTTTATTTCATTCATTAATTGCTCCAAGAAAATCAACCTTCAAAGTTAAATTCTAATTTGGTCACTGTTGCAATATATGGTTTTGCTCCTGAGGGGAGCTGAATTTCAAAGAAACCAGATACAAAGCAGTAGGGAAGAACAAATAGAAATTGTTTTGTCCCTGTGTTTTTATGGTTATCATTCCTTTCTTCACTTATATTTTACATCAGTGGTCCCCAACCACCGGGCCACGGACCAATTGGTACCGGGCCGCGCAAGAAATAATGAACTACTTCCGGATCTTTTATTTTGAAAATCATAAACCGGATTTTACCGGTTACGTCTTGCGCATCAAAATTGAACCAACTTGCAGCAGAATGAGAAACAAAACAACATCTGAGTACTGCACCCCCCCCGAACAACAGCATCGAACTCGATACTTACGACGCGCACCCTCTCCTCCGCCCCCTCCCCAGTCCGCAGCAAAATTGCAAAGGGTTGACCAGTCAGCGCGACTAAAAAGGTTGGGGACCGCTGTTTACGTGATCTACGGCCTTCGCTGGAGCGGTACACAGCCAAGTGAGAAGCGTCTGGTATGAGAATCAGAGCCTCCAAATCCAAGGCCATGGTCTTGAGCCAGAAAAGGTCCTCCCAAGTGGAGGAGTTCAAGTATCTCGGGATCTTGTTCACAAATTAGGGGAAAATGCAATGGGAGATTGATAGGTGGGTTAGCGCAGAGTATCCAGTACACCCGTACCTGTCTGTAGTGGTAAGAGCCAAGTCAAAAGTGAAGCTCTCGATTAACCGGTCCTTCTTCATTTCTACCCTCATCTATGGTCATGAGCTTTGGGTCATGACCGAAAGAACGAGGTCACAGATACAAGTGGCCGAAATGAGTTTTCTCTGTAGGGTGTCTGGGCTTTCTCTTAGAGATAGGGAGGAAGTCAGAGTAGAGCCACTGCTCCTTCATGTCAAGAGGAGCCAGTCTAGGTGGCTCGGGCATCTGGTTAGGATGCCTCTTGGCACCTCCTTGATGAGGTCTTCTGGACACATTCAACCAAGAGGAGTCCCAAAGGAAAACCCAGTACGTGATGGAGGGACTTTCCTGGGAACGCCTTCGGATTCCCCCAGAGGAGCTAACCCAAGTGGCTGGGGAGAGGGATGTCTGACCTCCCTATACTTCGGATACTATCGCTGCAGGCTGACCCTGGGTATGTGGGAAAAAAAAAAATGGATGGATGGCTTCCAAAATTCCATTTTAGATTTGCAAGACTTTTCTTTCTAATTATGCAAATGCTAGGGTTGTCCTTTAAAAGCCTCTCTCAGTCACGCACTCCTTTCCATTAATCAGACGGCAAGTGAACATGTCATTGTCATGTTTAATTGAGCACCCCGTTGCTTTCCCTTAACATTGTGCAACAGCAGTCTGACTGAATTGAACTTAATAACATATACTGAGCGAATCCCTTTCAACACAGCAAAAGTGTGAGCTGCAGGAGCCCCATTAAAGGACAGACATGCACAGCAGTAGTGGGTTAATCTGGCATATAATCAGAGGTTCAGAAGAATCTGACAGATCATGTTATTAAATAAATAACCTAGCTCTCAAAGCTTCCTATTAATTTTCACCTCCAGTAAATGGTTCAATCCGTTCAATAATTAGCTCTTGCAGCTACATAGTATTTCATTGCACTGAAGTCTGGGGGACAAAAGAAAACTTTGCTTAGATCTGCAACAGCTAAAGCATCTCTGTGTCAAATAAACTTTTTATGTTTCCTGATTGTCAAGAATTACAATAGACCACTATATAAATAACAAATTTATGCAAATGCATTAGAGTGTTCATAACTTGGGAAACAACGTGCAACTGGACATTCAAGCAATATTGTAGTAGTAACAGAAAAAAGTCCTGGTCAGAGATATCATAGCAGCCGTTTCTGTTCTTAAAAAAACACTTGATGCTTGGCCTACTCATATAACCTGTTGTAACAATATGAAATGTTTTGACTTTGGTGAAATACTTCCCCTTGCAAAATGTTGGACGTGTCTATCATTCTATAGCAAACTTGTTTGAATGAAGTCAGAAGGAGCATTATTGTTGAAAGGAGTTGTTGTCTGAATAACGTAATAGCGCTGTTTGACATGACTGACAATTTTTTTTCATGAGTGAAAAGAGCTGAAAATGAGTCATGAGGTCAGTTTCACACTTATCTAAGGATCACGGTCAAAGAGTTGCTGAATAAGTTTTTTTTTTTTCTAAATAAGCACGTTTTACTTGATTTCATTTTGAAATTTTATGATTATTGTTGTTTTATGTTGTCTTATTATTACTATTCCTTCCATTTTTTTCCTGTTGGTGCTGTTTATTTTATGACTTTCACCTCCATCACCTCGGGACTCTAAAATTACCAACGTACCTATCCTGCGCTATGATAATAAAGGTGCTAAAGTTTCAGTTACTGGAAGCATTTTGTTAACCGTCCGCAAAAGTCAAAATGTCAACAACTGCAGGGAAATGGTGTAGTAAAATTTTTCATAATCTCAAACGGCAGAGAAAAACTTCTGAATAGAAAATGAGGCACCCTGAAGCATAAATGTACATTGCACTTGTGTCCTGAAAAGTGCAAGGGACATTTGCACTTTTAAATATTGTCAATTTCTTTTTCTCCATTCCAGACAAAATGTTTTCCTTTTTTTCTAAAACAGTAAAAAATACTGTTTTAGTATTTAATTCAATACTAAAACAGCATGTTTCAACTGTGTATCGAGTTGTTTGTTCCTCCCAGTAATTTCAATGTTGTTGCCTCAATGTTAGATTTGAGTAGTGGTATTTGTGGAGTGGCAGCAGTAAAAACACACCACCAGAGATTGAAGAACCTTCCTGTCATTTTGCAGTCAGATTGGAAACACAGCAAAGTGTTTTGATTTGCTTTTTAAAATGTTCTGCCTCTACACCTCCACTCGACCTCCAGTATTCTTCCATTCTCTCATTGTATTACGAACCACAGAATGGCGACGTGAAAACACTTGGCTTCATAACTGTATTGTCTTCACAAGGATGTTTTTTTTTTCATTGGAGAAAGGAGCACATCTTCAGATAATGCGTGAAGGCTGATTATTGATTGCAATGAAGTTAAAACTCTTCCACCCACCAGAGACTAATTCAAATCTGTCTCCAGTTATCTCAGCGTTTTCCTACACTGACAAAAAAAACCTTTTCTCTAAATTGAACTTAGTACGTGGGTGCATAGCTGTATATCTATATACTTATTGTTGCGGTAAACTTCCAACTATTTTATTAAAATTTAATATTGCATGGCTGCATACCTATATACATATTGTTACGGTAAACTTCCAACTATTTTATTGAAATTTAATATTATAAACTAACATTTTATTTTACAAACAAAAGTGAAAAGTGTTACATTCATCTTGCCCTTATACTCTGGACGCATTAAATATAACCCTTTTGTAAATCCAGTTGTTTTGTGAATGTCTGAGGTCTGTTAGAGAACATCTGTGAGCAAACAGCATCATCAATACCACTGAGCACACTAGGCAAGTCAGGGATTACATTTTTGAGTCATGTGAAGCAGATTAGGTCATCAAATCATATCCAAAGTTTTAAACACGTTTTGGAGCACTGTTCAAGTCATCATCCAATAATGGAAAGAGTGTGCCATAACTGCAGATCTACCAAGACATTCATATCCAACTGTTGTATTGACTTCAGAAAAGCAGTCATGAGGCTCTGCAGAAACTGCAAAGAGTCACAGAGTAAAATTGACACAAAAATTATTAGTTTTCCATTCCAGAAATTTGATCCCTACAAAGCATGTAAGAGACGAGTCAGATAAACAGATGATGGGCTGCACAAAACTGGGCTTTTTCACTTACATGGAAAAGGCATCATGTAGGTTACTTTTCTCCCGCAGGTTCAAAGAGATCCTGGAAGAAAACCTGGTAAAGGCAGCAAAACAGTAGAGCACCTCTCAGCAGGAAAAAAAAACAAAATACATACAGTTAGAGCATTTATAGGATGGGAATGCTTTAAAATTTATGTAAGCAAAAATTTTTACCAGATTTGCAAAACTACATTTATACCAAAGGAGATAGAATATGTGTTCAGATGAGCTCCATTTGTGAGAAAAGCACCTGTTTAAAATGGCAACCGCTGAGAATGCATTCAACATACTTTTCATTAATCCAACATTACTGTATTCATTTTTTAATGGTCTGATGTAATATTTTAATTTTAAATATCATAAATTCATTACACTTAAGTGTAAAATATTCATAATTGACAGAAATAAATAAAAAATTAAAACATTCATCTGTGTGTAATTAATCTATGTAATGTTTTTCACTTAGTAATATAGTTTCAGAAATAAATATTCTTTAAATCAACATTCTAATTTATTGAATGAATGTCTAAAAGTTTTGAAAATTTCACTATGGTAATTTTGCCTTGGTGTTGTGTTTTGAGCCTTTTCCTCTTCCTTCTGTTTCAGTTTCTGCTTATCTTTGTAGTCTGTATGAAGCGCATTTAATTTTTTATTCTTGGCCTTATTTCTCTTTGACTCTTTTGCTTGTTTGTTCACTGTATTTTCTGGCAGTAATCATTGTGCCCATTGCATCTAAGAGCAAGCTTTTGTCTGCATCTGCACTTTTCTTGGCCAGTTTGCCTTTCTGAGTCCCAACTTACACATGGACATCCATTACTGGATGAGTGTTTTCTCCTTCTGGAGTCTGAGGCAGCCTTGGATTTTTTTTGTGCGTATGTGTGTTTGCACACACCATCATTAAAGCTGTTGTAAGCTTTAAACACGTTTGCAACACCTACCTCCTGTATTCCGCAATCTGGCTGTCTCCTGAGTCTAACAAGCTGGACTTTCTTAGGAAACCCACAACCCAAACAAGCTAATTAACACCTGAGACCTCAATTTGAAAGTGTTCAGGTGCACAGCTTGCCAAATTTTCCCTGCAAAAAAGGTAGAAAAACAAAATTACTTCATAATCCTGTCATTTTTGAAAACAGCACATCATATATTTCTGGTTGATAATAAAACAGTCATTGCAATTTAAGCGATTTCAGCAATTCCTACTGCTTTTTTAAAGTGAAATCCTATTTTTTTGACAATGCAAACTTTAATACTTTATATTGAAAACGAACGCAAACTGATACAGGACTGTTGATGACTTGAAAGGTTGCCAGTTTATCACAAGGCAGACCCCACATTGGTATTCAAACCAAGAACTTTCTTGGTGCTACCAACTGTGCCACTGTGCAGGTCGACTTTCAATTTTATTTTGTGAAAATCTCAAACCCAGACTGAAATTTTCAGTGGTTCATCAATCAAAAACAATAATTTACATAGTAATTCTTCCTAAAATGATTTCAAAGTCAGCAAACAATCTTTTTACAACCGGAAGGAGCCTGCATCACGTCCTCCTTTTGCATATTCTGAAAGGTTTACATGGAACTGCATACATCTAAGGAAGGTGTGGCATTACCAGATGTCTCAGCTTAGTCCAAACATCCGCTTTAATGATCTTTTTGAGTGCAGACGGTAGAGAAGATGACAGCCTGCTCACTAATTAATCTGCACAGTTTATGTTGACAAAACATCAGGCTGACATCTGCAGAGAGCTCGCAACACGGTGTTAGCTTGCCAGGCACAGACAGATTGAATACAGTAGCATCCAAACATTGATTAGTTGACCTTCAGAGCTTGAAATCTGATGATTTTGATAATTATTGAAGTTGCGCGTCATATCGTCGGTCCACTTTGGGGAATTAATGCTCGACTTAAATTGTTTATCACACAAAGTGAATTTGAAGTTAATATTGATGAGTTCTAATCAGTATTTTAAACTGCTGATTAGAACTCAGTATTCTGAACATCAGCCTACTTTATACTTTATGTAATAAAATGAAAATATAATGCATTTACTCAGTTAATTTTCTAAACCACCAGAAGCATGAAGCGTGTTTCACATTTCCACATCCTGTCATAGCAAAGCATAATCTTGTGACCTGTTTGATTGCTGAAGATAATCCTTAATAACGAAACACTAAACCAAAACCCAGCCAGCATATAGCTGTACGTCACTGCAATTACAATGAAGAGAAACTGCAGTGTAAATGAAGGCTCCCGCTGTGTTGCTAGACAACAGAAAGAAGGCCACAGGGTCACAGCAACATGGCTGTCAATCTCACTGCATCGTGTTCTGCCCAGATTGGGTTTAATAACACCCAATGGTTTGATTTCTGAATATGATAAAGCTTCAGTGGAGCTTCTTTTTCGGATTATCAGGCTTTGTTCCAGAGTGTATTTAGCCAACGGCGCTCCTTAAAATCTTTAAGATGTCTCTGAGCTGCTGTTATGGACACAAAATAATAAGATGGAAGGGTTTCTTTTGGATTTCTTTAATATGTAACTGTCTGCAAGTACAGCAACAATGTGATTTATGTTTTACAAGCTTATTGATTGACCAAATAACTGATAAAGTCTTTCTCACATTTTTTTCTCCACAGAAGCACAACATCTGTTCCTCCACAGATAGCGGGACCACTAAAGACTGCCTTAAGATTTTTGCTTCATTTTCAACATTTATTATGTTAAATATTAGAATTTTAGTTGATTTATGTTTGTTAGGACATCATTTGCCAGGATAAAATGACAGCAGCCCAATGTCTTGATAGAAAACATAATTTTTAGGTGCTTCTTTGCAAATCCTGTCACCATTCAGAATACTAGGAAACACTACTGAAATGTCATTATGCTGAAGGTAAGAGCATCAATGCTGCTGCTTTTCATAAGTGTGCATGAATAATTTTCCCTTGACGCCTTATTGTGAGGACCTAGATGCATATTTAAAATTCAACAATGGCACAACGTATAAAGTCTTTTGCTACAAACATGCAAGCTGTTTGAACAGCCCAGTGAACATTTATGGATTATTTCTGAGCAATGAAAAACAAAACAAACAAAAAAAAAAAAAAGAGAAGAGGAATGAGGGTTAAAATGCTCCAACCAATTTCAAAGGCAATTTTACAGTGACTGCAGAGTTAATGTGAGATGCTCATGTGGGTGCTCATACTGGCACTTTGAAAAGAAAACAGTTCTAGGTATGTGATAGTCAGACATTACTTGGAATTGGCAAACTAAAGACCTAAAACGAAAAGAAAGCAAAGCTGAAAGATTGAATTTAGAGCTGGCACAACAGGAGAAGTACATTTATACAAACCATAATATCCTCCATTAATGGAATGAACTATAAGATATGTCGGAATGTATACTACATGGGAAAACCATTCTATCAGATTATTAAAATCAAGGCTGTTATGAAGAACATCAATCTGCAACTATAGCTCCACTTGCAATTTCAGTTTAATGATTCAGTTTCAAATGAAAGAATTGAACATCTACATTGTGCTGAAAAAGTAAGTGAGTTGAAGTGGGGGAGCTCGGGTTTACAGAAATTTACAAAAAAAAGTTTAACAGTTAGCTACTTTATCAACTGTCATCCTTAATCTGAATCTTCCCAATTCAACAGTATTTAAAGGTTTTTGCTGTGGTGTCACCCTTAAATTTTTTCAGTTCATCAGTTGGATTTCAGACCAAAATAACCTAATTAAAAACTGTAGTTTTCCAAAGATGGCTCAATTTATTAGTGGGAAACAGATCTCCAGGCCAACCGGTATACAATAACTAATCCCCCCTAAGCCTGCAAACTAATTGAACAATCTTTGTGGACAACAAAACATGATTTATTGTTTGCAATAACCGTCTTTTTTCTATCTATAGAGGATTTTTTATGGCCTGAATTATTTGAATTCAGTCCCAATGCAGGCTTTTCTAACATGACTGTCTTAGTTAAAGTCATGGCACAGTGTTATGAATTGGGTTAATTGTGGTGAGGGTTCCAGAAATCCAGGCAGCACAGGTGAACGATGAGGCTAGGAACTCAGAGACACTGGTAGCACTGGGATGACATGGGGACAAAATAAACCAAAAAACAACACAGAAACCTAAATCCTCACAGTACCCTCCTGTCAAAGGTCAGCTACCAGATGCCCAGCAATGTCCAGATCCAAAAAAATAACTCAACCAGAGTGGGCGGTGAGGCGCTGGACAGAGGTAGTCCAAAGAACAGACACAAAACAACTCAGTTCAAAATAAACGCGGTCAGGGCGGAGCCTGCCGAAAAGGTCCGGTGGGAGGCAACTTAGGAGGCTTACCATTCGGGAGAGGTCCGGCGACCAGCGACGAAGAAGGCGGACACATCGTGGCGGGTCCGGTGGGTAGCCAAGAGGCCTTGTTGACCCAAGAAGAGACGGCGGAGGGCGGCCGGTAGGCCTCACGGAACCACGAAGAGGCGCGGCAGAGGGCGCAGCTGAAGCCACAAGGAAGTCCAGGAGGTCGACTGGAGCTACGAGAAATACCTGAGCGCCGACAGACAGCACAGGTAAGTGCTCACTAGCTGCTGGCTCTGACTCTGGAAAGCTAGGCTCTGGTTCTATAGACTAGCCGCTGGCTTGGGAAGCTCGCTGGTAGATTTGGAGGGAGGGCTGAGCAGAGCAATAATAGACTGGGATGTTCGGACAGAGCTGATGGCCCGCTTACTGGGGCGACACTGCGGCTGGTGCTGGAGACGGAGAGGGGACTGGAGCTGTGGAGGATGACAGAGGGGGGAAAGCCGGAATGTCTGGCTTAGGGGGCGACGGTTCTCCAATGGGCTCTTTGCATGTCAGCTTCCGTTTGGAGATAAGCGGCTCGGTCGCTTCCGGTCTATTGACAATTGCATTTTATATTTGGTGCTTCCCCAAGGTAACAATTAATGATGTACCTCGATCCGAAGCTCCAACAAATAAGCTGGAGAAAGGTTTTAAGATGTACGCTTGGTTATACATTCACAGATACAAAGGTGAATTTTACTTTCTTTAAACTTTGTGACTAACATTAACTTTAGCTTTTGCTAGTAGGCAATATTCTCTGAAATATTTCTTATAAAAATGTGCTACTTAAGTATCTAAACATTTTCAGTCAATGTTTTTACCTTATTTTGTATTTATTTTTAAGTATATTATGTGTGTTTATTGTCGTTAGTGTCAAACAGACAAAGTAACGGGGGAGATTACGGGTCGGGCTTTTTGCTTCCAACGCATGAGGAAGCACAACAAGCCCCATAACTTAGAAGTAGGGCAGCACTGGTAATTGTCAGAGTTCAAGTTCAGCAGAATGTTCAGGTTCAAAGTTGTTGCTTTTAGAAAAATATGGCAGTTTTCCTTAAGGTCTCCGTGTTATTTCGTTTTATTACTTTCCATGTGTAGATGTTTCATCTTATCTTTTAACTTGTCGTGAACCTCACCGTCATCTTGGTCGGATCCTTCTGTTGAATTGAATTGGGTTGATTGTGGTGAGGACGGATGCGGTTGGACCCAGGTTGTAGTGAAAATGATGATAGTTTTAATGATGATCACAAAAGAGAGAACAGAAATCCAGGCAGTACAGATGAACGAAGAGGCTAAAAACTTAGACTTAGACTGACTTTATTGTCATTTTGCATGCACAGGGTGTATACAGAACGAAATTTCGTTGCATACGGCTCAGGACAGTGTTTTGAGCTTTCAATGTTGTGAGGTTACTCCAGAATAAAAATAAAATACAGTATAAAATATGAATATAAATATAAATATAAAATATAAAAACTCAGACACACTGGTAGCACTGGAATGACACACGACACAGGGACTAAATTAACCAAAAAACACAGAAACCTAAATCCTCACACACAGCCTCTTGAATGGATTTAGGTTCAGACTATCACAGTACAATCTCCATTCACACTGCTCTTTTATTAAATGCTTTGTAAAATTTACATCAAGAAGCACACATCATCCTTTTAGTTTTCACATGAATTTGATCTTAATCTTATAAAAGTCTTCTTATGTGAGGTGGGCCTTTGTGTTTGTTTCATCACCAGTGGTTTTTGCCTTGCACCTCTTCCAGGGACGACATTTTGGCACAGTATTCTTCTTATTTTCAAATGGTGAACACACACTGGCCTTAAGAGGCAAGTTAGACTACAGTAGGGTTTTTGGGAGCTCATGGGTGGGTCGATGTTCTTTCTGTAAAATTTTAGTTTGAGGTTCACCGCTGTTCCATGATTTCTCTATTTTAAGTTTTGTAACACTTTTTGACTGGTAAATCTCAGGGACTGTCTTTATCAAACAGGAAATACTTTATTGTTTATACAGGTTTGGGAGTAATCCAGTGGGAATGTTGCTAGTAAAATGGAGCTTCCCAAAAATGTTGTTAATTACAGTTAATTCATAATTCAAGAGGGGGAGCCATTACTTTTTCCAGCAGGGTTAGGTTGGCTTGGAGAGCCGTTTCCTATTAATAAATAAAATCATAACTTAAAATAGCTTTTTGTGTCTCATTTATAAGTGTCTCATTTTAAAACTTGTGTAATTATCTGAAATATTTAAATGTGATGAAAAAAAAGCTAATATTTTTACACCGCAATATATGCATGCAGTGATTTTTACTATGTGTCCTGAAAGTGTGAAGCTGCATCTCCATCTGCTTTAAAGGGAGCTACTAAGACCTTTCTATAATTTTACTTTTCACTTTCTGCCTCAGGTATCAAGGTTGTGAATCCAATCAACCTCTAAATGACTGCGGATGTAATTAACATTAACAGCGAAAGCAGTGGAAATACACAAGACAAGCACCTCAGGTAAAATTGTGGGTTCAGGGTAATTTACTTTCATTGGTCCAAAGTTCAGGATAATTCAACAACAGAAATGTACATTTTAAATGACAATAAACTTGTCGCAGAAAATACATTTTCTTGTAAAGTAAAAATAGCACCAACTGTATATTTTTATAGAAAAACGTGGAACAACCTCTTCCCAAACACATACATTTTTCTCATTAATAAAAGAAGTACAGTGAACTCTTGCTATATCGCGGTTCACCTTTCACAGTCTCGCTGCTTCACAGATTTGCATCGTGCATTGTGTTCTGCATTCTGATTGGCTAAACAGTCTCTCCGCTACTTCTCTACCTGTGTGTCAATAACGTTGCAGTTTAATATGTACACGTACGTAAAACAGCTTGCCAATTTCAAGAATCTTTTTGCCCAGAAGACAAAAGAGTTATCGAGAGATAACTATGTTCTTCTCTCGAAAAAACACACCTGCACCTCGGGCTTTAGAAGAAAAAAACGCTACAGAGCAGAGTGAGGATGCAGCGGCTCAGTCAGAAGAGCAGTGAAATACACGCGAGGCACTATTTGTCCTACTGTACTTTGTATTTTTTTTCATAATCATTTTTCATTTTCTCCCGTTCTAATCCAATGGCTCGGGTCGCGGTGGGGTGATGCTGATCTCCGCAATTTGGAGCCTTCAGTTCGTATTGATGATTAAAATTTTATACAGTACTTTTATTTGTTAAACAAATGCTTGGGCCTGAAAAAAGTTTTTGTTTTTTGGTTTCAATGTATTATGGAGTATATCATTGTATAATAATTGTAAAAAAAATAAAGGTTACTACTTCACGAATTTCTCCTATCACGGGTTCTTTTTTGCAACGTAACCCCCGCGAAAAACGTGGGTTCACTGTACTGCTAAGACAAAAAAGGTGCACTGCAATTAGCCTTTTGTTAGAAAGCACTATGTTTTTCTCTAACCTTTCTTTTCTAGTTAAAAGTGTCTAAATGTGAACATTCTGGAGCTCCAGCTTGACTGAGTGATTAAAACTAAAACAGCAACAATGTTAATTATTTGAATCCCAGCCTTGTTTTTTTTTTCTGCGTGGAGTTTCCCTTGCATGTTTACTCCTGTTTCTTTCCACAGTTGATAACCATCACTATTAGATTAATTTATTTTTGCTAATTTGCACCTTGGGATGAGTGTGGCTGTTTGTTTGATGTGTCCTTCTATCTGCCCTGCCTGTCACCCAGTGACCACTTGGGGTAGACAACACTCCACCCATGATTGCATAAGTGGGTATACACAATGAGAATTATATGCCTGCAGACATCTTTTAATTTTAAGAGTGAATGTAAGCATGACAACATCTGCTTCCGCTGGCATAACACGTGATCAATGTTATCCAAGAAGCAAATGGTTTTGTCTGTTCATAATGTTTATCTTCTGAATTTCTTTTTCAATAGAGCATAAAATTATTATTATTTTGGATCGTCTAGACACAAAATAACCCCAGTGATCTGTGCTACATCACATCTACAGTGTAAAGAGATGCACATGAAAAGGACCTTGATTGTGACTGAGTACCAAAGTGAAATAGTCTATTTGCCTTACAGACTCCTTAATGGTAAAGTACAGGAAAACACTGGTTCTTGACATTTTGGTACACAAGGTGAGACTGGGTGTATGTGTATGTGATGGGATAGGAATGATGGGGGACGGTGGTTTCAGGGTGCCAATACTCTGTATTCCCTGTATAAACATTTAGTATGATACATTTAGTATCAATACATTTTATTTCATAACTTTTAGCATAGCAGTAGAGTAAAATACATTAGAAGAAATGTTTTTGTCTTTTGGAGAAGGTCAAATATGAGGCAAAACTCTCATAGAAAAACTGTGTGTTGCTGAAATGTATGAATTTGATTGACTGAATATAAAAATATATATATAATCCATTTTTATGTAACATTTCACTTTTTTTTCTGTCTCCATGGAAGTTTAGAAAGATGTGACGGTTTAGCCTTTTCATTGACAAAACATTTTTCCAAGAGCAATCACGTAGACATATTTGTAAAAAAAAAAAAAAAAAGTCCTCTGCGCATTTGTGTCGGACAGATGTAAGACATTTCACTGTAGAAGCAAAATTGCAGCTGCAGCAGACCGACTACTTCATCCTTTCAACATTACAAATTATTTAGTTGAGATTGCTCATTTTGAAAAATAATGGAGACTGAAATACCATAGTATCTACAGTAGGATTATTACTAGAGGGCTCACTTCCAATTGAGAATGAAAAACCGAGAGTTACCACACACAGATTGGCAGATTTTAAGCACTCACCTTTATCAAGTGTAATGAGCTTGGTCAAAACCAACAAAAAGCCTAAATTAAGCCCCCAGGTCAATAGATAGAAATGCCATGGTCTATAAACAGGTTTCAAACTCCAGGTCCAGAGGGCCACTGTTCTGTATTTTTTAGATGTGCCTTTCCTGAATCAAATAATTATTCTGTTAGTAAGATTCTGGAAACTTGTCTACATACTGAAAAGGTAATTCACCATTTGATTCCAGCGTGTTAGACCAGTGGCACATCTAAACAATGCTGGACAGAGGCTCTCCAGGACTGGACTTTGACACTGCTGAACAGTCGCAGGAAAAATGCTGGCTGACTGAAACTTTTCACAAGGAGGGCAAGCCACAAAACAACATTTTTGAACAACTTGATTCTTCAGAAACGCTTAATGTAACGTATTTTCCGCACTATAAGGCGCACCTTCAATGATTAGCCTATTTTAAAACTTTTTTCATATATAAGGCGCACCGCATTATAAGGCACATAGAATAGACGCTACAGTAGAGGCTGGGGTTACGTTATGCATCCATTAGATGGAACTGCGCTAAAGGGAATGTCAACAAAATAGTCAGATAGGTCAGTCAAACTTTATTAATAGATTACAAACCAGCGTTCTGAAAACTATGTTCATTCCCAAAATGAATGCTGTTTTATTGTTTTCCCCAAGGTAAAGTAAGTGACGTGGTATTTTCGTGACACAGTTTATCTTTTAACAACAGCAAGGTATAACATATATACCTTGCCTTCCCCTTGCCCCTTGCCTACCTATATACCTTCCCCGTGGAGGGGAACTTTTCCTCGATTCAATAAAAACGTAAAAAACAGTCTGATACTTTTACGGTAAATCAAACGTTAGTGCGATCACAATATATATCCACTCCCGCACCATTGATTCGTTCATGTTAAATTCTCTCGCTGCTGCTCTATTGCCGTGTTCAACTGCGTGACTGATCTCCTTGAGCTTAAACTGTGTCATAAGTGTGTCTCTTAATAGGAGCCATTTTGGGGTCTTTACACAAAACCCAGCGTGCACCGCGCGCTTCTTCTTCTACGGGGGAAAATGAAGTCGGCGGCTGCTTACCGTAGTTGCGAGACCTGTTGTGGCTCAATATTGATCTATATATAAGGCGCACAGGATTATAAGGCGCACTGTCGGCTTTTGAGAAAAGTGAAGGTTTTTAGGTGCGCCTTACAGTGCGGAAAATACGGTACTCAAGTATTTTATTGGAAAGTGTGGCGGGTCAAGGAGGTTCACAAACAGCGGTCTTAAGTAAGTTCTTTGTTGAACTGACCCCTGCAGTTCCCACCAGTTGCAAAGCATAAACAATAATCACACAAAAAACCTCATCTTTATGGTTTTGACTCTACAGAGAAATAGTTGATCATCACATGCAGATTGTGATGAGGTGATTGCAGACAGATGAGTGATCTGCAGCAATGAGCCATGTCCTCCAACAAAGATCCTGTGTCCTATGTACAATGTCAGATTAGAAAGATGGTCAAAAATGTATTATTAGACAAGCAATAAGTCATGTCAAGCCACAAAATCATAAAATATCTAAATTATCAAAAATATTTTTGGCATATTGTTTTTATAGCTCAATAGATAAACAGATAGTTAGATAGACTGATTTTTTAAATGTAAAATAAGACCCAGAAGACACAGCAATGTGCAAATTTACATCTGTGTCTCCTGGCAACAATAACCATACCGTAAGATGAAAAGATGATATTTACATACAGTTTAGAAGATAACTTGCAACAAAATCTAATTCTTATGAGTTTTACATCCAAAGCCGATGTTAAAAATAAATGGCATTAGTGGTGTTTGTTCTTTCTATTTTCTAATTCTTTTTTTCTGGATCGAGTTCTTATTTGATTGAATTGAATTTATTGCAATCCAACTTAATTTTATCAAAAGGGAATTAAAGTCAGTTGAACATGCGATGTCAGTTTATATAATGTAAATAGTTTGTGCCAACAAGTTAAATACCAACTTATAGAGCTATTTTACCATTACTGTGCATTTGCTTGATTATTCACCATTCAAAACTGATGTTTTCCAGATAGGAGATGAGCTTTGGTCCTTGCTTCAGTGTTTTTCTTTTTTTTCCCCACAAAGCTTATGAGCACATTTGGAGTGGAGAAAGATGATTGCCTGATGTGATGTTAACATCAGGTGGACAAGTGATTTATTGCACTACAGAGAACTCATTGTGGACCTCCCCAGACGTAAGGTTTATGTTTTGATATTGCTTTGAGCAACAAAGCAAAGCAGCCAAAGTCGTTTTCTCCAATTGTACTTTGGAAAGACACCATGAATCAGTCACCGCTGTCCCTTAGCTCAATCCAGCCTGTCGGAGTCTGTGAAAGAGCAAATGAGTTACAGCCATATAAGCAAGAGCAAGCATTGTGAAAGCAATCATTACGGGTCAAACGGTCATCTCTTCAGATGGGTTTTAGGAGTCTGATGTGGTGTGCTGCTTTACAGTCCTAATGTTATAAAGATTTAAAAGAACCGTTACACAAGCCCCAACCGTTTGTCAGCTGTATTCAGTTGTAAACGACGGGAAGCAGTCGGAACACCTAGTGCAATTGTTTATTTGGAGCTATTCAGAAGTTTCTGGCCAGGGTATGCTAATGTTACCTTCAAAATAAAACACACACATAGTTTTTGGTTTCTTTACACATATCTTTTTTTTAAAGAATTATGTTAAAAACAGTAACTTGGAAAAGTGCTAATGCCATTTTCAACAACCAAGTATTGTCTATGTTGTCTATCTAACAAAGCTCTGAGGCCTTCACAGGATAACTTTATGCTAAGATTGTATTATGCACGTATGGAATCAATTTACTAATTAGGTAACTTCTGAAGGTAAACAGTTATTTTGGGGGGAGTATCAGAAATAGTGGCTGAGTTTAATTACATCCCACATTTCTATGGATTTTAGTTCTTTTTTAAATTTGCATTATGTAATTTCATTTAAAAAAAATTTTTTTATGGATTTGTTGAAAGTTTCACTATGTCGTAACAGTATGTTATGAGACACTGCCTTCTCCCAGTGCCAACTTGAAACAACGAATCAGAGCCCAGAGGCAGCTATTAGCCCTGTCAATCACAATCTCCTGTGGCGCTGCTCATCTTCCCTTCCCTTCCTCCCCTTGCTTTCTGGTACTGCTACAGTTTTTCCCAGTCAGCAGATCCTGTTGTGAATGATCAATCTAGTTAGCATAGCCACCGATAACAGCGGTGGCTATGCTAACGGTTTTCCTGTAACAATGGTGGTTGTTTTTCCCCATTAGCAGATTTAGCAGCGAGTACTAGCCGATTAGTTGTGTTAAAACACTCCTCCTTGCTCTGATTGGTTGTTTTTGGTCAGAAGCAGTTTATTTCTTCCGACAGCAACAGTAGCACAAGAAAGAGGTGGAGAAAATCGATTGAGATTATCTGTCTCATAACATAGTGTCACTGTTGGGGCCTATTAGGAATTAGATTAATTGATTTTTTTGCTAAATTATTTTTGCTACAGATCGAAGGTTATGTGAATGATAGATCTATTGTTTATTTATTTATTTGTTTTGCTTAGACCCTCCTCCTTGTCAGTCAGCCTCCTGCTGTGATTAACAAGCAGAAGCAGCTGCTGTGGTTGATCTGATTGTTTGGTGATGGAATGAGGAGTGAAACAGTTTTTCTACCACCAATTAATGTTTATATAAAAAATTTTTGTAAGTCAACTTGGAGAATATTTCTGTTATTTTTATAAGTAAAGAAAATACACCTTTTTGAAACCAGAAAACTCTCTGCGAGTGCTTTTTAACACTTTAAAAGCTACATACTGCAGCTTTAAAAGATGGAAACTGTTAACAAGATATGCAGCTTTTTGATCGTCTATCAAATAAGACTCCCATTAAAATGCATCAAAATTGGTAGCTCCTGTGCACTGTTGGTAAGCTTTTCTTTTAACGAGCATATGAAGATATGGGAAGATCATGTAGGCATCAACGACTATTGCAGGTATTTCTGTGTATCAAATGCTAATCCAGGAACCCAGCATGGTGCACCCTAAACCTCAAGATCACAGAAATAAGCAGCTTGCAGGTGAAAACTCTCCACCCTCTTGCGTGGGCTCATACAAATGCAAGAAAAGCTGCAATGGACCTAAACATACCTGGGATTATAAAGAGACCTGAGAACAAGGTCAAAGACTCACAGAAGAACACAGAGCAAGTTAAACTTAACTTCCACTTCATCCCCCAGGCTCTGAAAATACTTAGGAGATAGTTGAAGCAGGCTGCGTTGAAAGCTTCCCCGCTGGCACGCAAAGCTTTACTTTTGATGTTAATTCCTTGAAAGCTGTTTCTTTAGCTGGGGATTAGTGCATGAAGAGCCCGGCTTACCATGCTGTGGCTAATAAAGATGAAACATCTAGCACAGGTACTTGTACATACACTCGCATGGGAACAGTGCCCATAAAGTTGCCTTAATTATAGAGAACTGACTTCGCTTCAGTAGCTATAAGAATGGGATGGCTTTTGTTTTAGTTTAAAAATACTGTGGAATTAAATGCTGGAAATCCTCTGTGTTCTTTAGACACAAAACTCGAAGGTAAAAATAATGAGTATATAGGCCCATCACTTTCTCAGCTCATACGATCAAAGCTGCCTTCACACTTTGTGCTTTCAGCCTCCCCAGCTTCAATCTCCTTAGGATTCTGTAAAAGGACTGACAATTATGAAGTGTGTCCATTACAGCCGCTGATTAGCCTCCGTATCTGTTCTGGTTTGAGCGAATGTCGCAGTTAATGATTCCATGGCAGCATGCACTGAAAGCCGACACCACAATTCATCTGCCTGGCCAAAATCTCCATGATTAATAGATGTTTTACAAGAACATTCGGCCCTTTGAATATTTGAAATGCTTCCCCCCATCACTGAGCCCTTCTGCTTTGACAGTTTAGGGAAGTAAATTAATCAGTCCCATCACTGAGCCTACTCCGCTTTCCAGCAGAAGGAAAGGTTTTCCTTTGACTACTTAGCTGTATTTCAATAATTAATGCAAAGATGATTAATTCCTGTGACCTTTAGTCATTAAAATTATAGCTATAATTTAACACCCCTGTCTATATATTGACAAAAATCAGCATATTCCCCAAAGAAGCTTTATGTATTCTGCCCTGTGCATTAACACAACAGCAATTTATGGTAACCTCAACCCAGCTTATAAGATTTTCATTAACACTTAAACCATACAGTTGGTCAGTACTCAACCTGCCTGTGCTTGTTCCTTCTGTTGCTGTTCATCCCCTGGGTAAACGTCACGGCCAAGCTACGTGGTGATTATGGGTAAATCTACGACCCAGTTTGTTGACACTGGAAAAAGCACCAACACTCTCCAGTCACGGTTGTCGACTTGCATACAGCTGTATCATGTGACAGGAAGGCGCAATTACGTGGAAGCCAAAGAGGTTTGTAGGATGATGGTGAATCTTATCCATCTGATTTGTAATGATATGGCTGGAAACCACACAGCTGAAAACAGATATTTACACAAAAAAAACTGCATGAAAAGACACACGACCTCTTTTTCTTACTGTCCGCCATTAAATAAGTAAACTTGTCCTCTTTTGGGTCAGTCAATATTACTAAGCACAGGTATTTCTATTTTGTAAGTTCTACAAATAATGAAAGAAAGCTTCATATCTGTTTATTTTATTTTATTTAAAATGGTCACCTACACTAAGACCTCTATGTCTTAAAACAATTTAGGAAAAGACCCAGACTATGATCTAAGATTCACATGGTTTATTGTGCATCGTATTGGAAATGCAATTTTCACCTACTTTCTTCTGTGATTTCATGGAGAGAAAAAACATCAAAAGAAATCATCCAAGATGTCAGGAAGGCAACTGTGGACCTTAACAACTGTGATACAATTTCCAGATGTCTGACGGTGCCACGTTCATCTGTTCAAACAATGCTACGAACAGATGCATTGTTAGATAATGGAGAGAATGATCACCAGTCATGCTGCTGAGGAAGGAGATGGGTTCTGTGTCCCAGAGATGAAAGTGTTTCGGTGTATGGTGTATCCACCCTAGAATAAAAGCAAAACACCTTTGCTGGCTGAAGCTGATGAGACGTTTATTATGTGCAGTAAAAGAAAGTCCTGTACTGACGTGGGATGAAAGCAGGCTAAGGGAGGAAAAAAAGCCATTATTCCAACAGTAAGATAAAAAGGCAGATCCAGTTTACAAATTACTCAAGAGTGAATACTTGTGAAATGAAATGAAAATTAAAGAGTTTGACCACAATCATTATTGTTACATTTGGAGAGAAAATAGGAGGACTGCAAGCCCACCACAATTGTATACTACCTGGGTTGCAGTATCTGGCTGATAAGGTGTTTCGCCATCTACTTCCACAAAATAGACGACATCATGAGGAGAGGGTATTTTATGAAAATATTGAAGGATCATGTCGAGACTTTTTCCAGACAAATTCGGTCACAAATTGGTTTTTCAAATGAATTGCGTATGCAAATCTAAATTACTTACAAAGTAGCTTAAAGACAAAAAATCAGTCTTTTGGAGTGGTCATCAAAATGTCCTGACCTCAATCTTACAGAAAACAAGTGTGCAGAGTTGAAACGATGTGTGTGAGCAAGGCAGCCATCAGTTCTTTCAAAAGGAATGGGCCAAATTTCTATCTATCGCAGGGACTGACAAAATCCCTTGACGCAAGTCATACGTTTTACAACTCATGTATACCAAATGCTAAGAAAATCAATGTAAAATTCTTAGATTGAAGGAAGGAGAATGTTTTATAGTTGTAGTTTTGTCTTTATGACAGACCACAACAAACTGAATGTCTTGTTGTACCACTCTTAAATCAGTAGGCAAGCCAGTTGGATGCTTTGACTGGGCCCAGGACAAGAACATCTTAGATGGAGTCCCATCCACAGCATTCTTCAACTATTAGAAAATGTGTCATTATTCAGAAACTTATTTAATCCTCACCCATACTCTTCTTTTTCATTCTCCTCCCTTTCATCTGCTTCATTATTATTATTATTTTTTGCTTTAGAACAGGTTCTATATTATATATTTTTTTCTTTCAATAGCAGGCTTATTTTGAAAAAAAAAAAAATCTTATAATCTTAACTATACTCGATAGTTAGAGGCCCCGGTTCTTGACTCCCGTTCACTTTGGTCTTGGAAAAACTGACCTCGCTGTCAATCTCTTTGTCTATCAGCTAGGTGGTAGTTGGAATATCTTGCATTTACTGAGATTGTAGTTATTATAGAGAGTGTGCAAATCCATGCTGTAAAATAAAATTGCTGATTCTTCTGTCAGGTTCTAATATAAAGTCAAAAAATAAAATGTTAACCTTGCTTTATCAAAAAAAAGTAATCGTTTCAGATGCAATTACTGATCAACAACTCTGTCCTTGTTATAAGTGTTGAACACTTCAAAACTTACATTACACTACAGTAAGACCTTCTATTCTTACATGTGTGCAAATGTGAGAAAATTAGGCAAGTTCTGGGAAAGATAAGTCCTATAATGTTTTGCTCTGCGGTTATGTATACTGTATTCTATAGGAAGGCTTTTATTTAAGATGAAGGGAAGAGCATCCAGAAGTAGGGCATTTCATATAAATATGAATTAATGCTATCTTTGTAAAAAAAAAAAAAAAGAAATGTCTGAGTTGTCATATTTAGTGCTCTATAATGATCCATTCTATCTCCATTTTGAATAAAAAAAAATGCCATTATTGTGTCAAGATCTGGAACACTGATGTGTAGTTTTCTTCTCACTACACATAACACAAACATGCAAACAAAGAAAAATGAAAAAAAAAAATACACACACACAGAGCTGAAAAGTAAATATCCAAAGAGCTTGGCAAAATGGGAGGATTGTTCATAATACAGCATGTCATGTGGAGCATAGCAGCAAAAATGAAAAGCTCAGTCTGTTTTGATCTCGCCTCCAGTGCCAATAATATGCCTTCCTTCTTCCACAATATTAGTGATTTATATTAATACCGCCAGCCAGAGAGCTCCAAACTTTTCAAATCCATCACTTTACATGACTTATCAACTTCACTGACATATGTCACTTAACTATGTTTAATGATTATTTTACTTAAAACAGACACTGATGGTTGTTGTAAGTATAGCAAAATGATACGAAAAAAAGGATTCAAACTACATTTAACTCCTGTTTTTTAAAACAAAGTGTGTGTTGCTTTGTACTGCAGGTTAGTTTACAGCTGACACTTGGCTTCTTATAATCACTTTGCTTTTCAATAGCTTAAAAGTCATTGCTTTAAATTGCATCACATGAGAATTGAATTGTTACAGTAGAGCAAAACAGTGGAGTGAACTGCATTACTCAGTGATGTCATCAGATAAGTCAGCGGCATGAAGCAGTTCTAAGAATTGGGGATGAATGTGGCTTGTGTTACTGGGACATGTCATCAGCAAATAGGTTGCAGGGATTTGTAGTGATCATTTTATCAGGTGTCAAAGTAAATTAAGAAAAAAGTTTTGATAACTGAAAAAAACACATCAATTCTTTGATCAGTTTTTGATGGGATAGTTTTTTTTAAAAAGTATTCTAGTTCTAGAGACTCCTTTAAAACATTTGTAAATATTAATTATTAGTATGCTAGTCTGTTTTATTTTTACTGTTTTAAATGCCCTGTTTGTTTTTTTTCAACAGGCCATTTATTCATGGTGGATAAACTAATTCAGGCTTAACTTGCTGCCAGTACACAAGCTTAACATACAAAATTAGCAAAACTCAAACAGACAAATAACAATACCTAACATAATTAAAAGAGTCAATGTTAAAATAAAAATAAGGTAACCGTATTTCATTCATTTCATTAACATTTCTCAACGCAACAAGCACTACAATTAGCAAAATAAATATTTTGCTTTGCTATTAGGTTGTTATAATGTGACAAACCTATCTAAAAAACTACTGTGTTCCCAATTGTGACATTGCTGTTCTGAGGCAGTAAAAAAAAGACTAAAAAAAAGATCCTTGAAGATCAAGGTAATGTCATGTATATGTGTGGATCATTGTCTATTACTTGACTGTGAACCTACGAACAAGAAGAGGTAAGAAAAAAAAAACTTCTTTCTATCCATCCATCGCCTTGAGAAAAGTCGCATGTCATCAATTATCATAACTACTAATGATGTCACATCTGTGCAGATTATTCACCAGACAACTGTCTTTGATCAATTATTTGAAAGATGTTGGAGTCTTGTCAGAGAAGAGAAACCTTAAAGAGAAAAATAATAGTATTTCAAAAATCAGTTCCCTGTGAATAAACTTCTTAAATGTTTCTGAAAACTGCCAAACAATTTTACACTGCAGTATGAAAGAATCATTTTAGAGGTGTTTTTAAAACAAGTTTAAAATGCTGCAAAATATGAGAGTAGAACTATGTCGTGGAATCTGTTTTAGTGCACAACTTGACATGTTTGCAAAACTTTTGCAAGGTAAAGTGGGCAAATATTACCAATGGCACGCAGATAAACTACAAATGGGGACAACTGAATGATGAAATTCAATTGTGCTTGGTTTTGAGTGTGAACATTTATGGAATCATGTTAGCGCGCTTTTACTTTTATATTTCTCCCTGATTTGTCTGGCATTGAATAGAAATGTAAAGGAAAAATGTCAAATCAACGGTGTAAAAGGTTTTCAACGTGATCTATCATAGCCTTAAAAAACATTTTTTTTCTGGTGCTGTCTACACTTTTGAAAACCACTATAAAACATATAAGGAAGTCATTTGTGATAGATAGCTTGACAGCAAAAAAAAAAAAAAAGAGCCGAAAAAACCTGTGGAGCTCTTTAAGTGAATCAGTGACTCAGTCAGTCTATCTGTTTCTGTCTGTTACAGAAAAAGGATTACCACAAACACACACCAGCTCGCAAACTAATAGCAAACATACCTTGAGTTCTGTTTGTTTACTGCACTGTCGCGTAGTGTGACGTATGAGATGCTTCTCATTCTGTCCAGCTGCAGCACAACTTTGGCAGCCTCTGACACACTGCTGAGATAACTTCAATTCTTTTACACTTCAGGTGACAGAGTTGTGAAGATTGCTCCTTGCTGCTCCAGAAAGCATTTCGACATTCTCAGCATGCTGCATACTCAAAGCTTCTGCCATGCAGCCAGCCCCATTACATACACAGCACAAACCGCATATGCAACGCTATACGTTACAGTGTCCTGATCTTTGCAAATTCCCTCCAGCTGTCCTTCAGCAATAATATTCAACAAGATGCTTATTCCAGCTCTCTTTCTACCTGCAATATTAGGGTTTGGTCTTTGTTGGTATTGTAGGTTTGAGGTATAAAATTTTGTCCCACTGTGAGAAAGTAATATAACTCTCTGTCAACGGTGCCAAAGTCGAAGTGTGTAAAGGTGCATAACGCTGTGTTAACATTACTGAAATTGTAATCTGAAGCTTGGTTTGCTGGAAATGTAGAATATACGGGCAATATCAAACTGCCTGTTTTAGCACAAATTCACATTCATGCATACATTTGCACTCATTTAGCTAGTCGTGTTCTTATGTTAAAAAATACAATAGTTTAAAGTTTTGTTTTCTTTAGATTGTAGGTATGTTTTTAAGAAAGCTTTTGCAATATTTAGTTAACGTTGCGTTTGCAGCAGCCTGCGTTCAGTCTCCGTGGAAACCAACTGCTCTATTATTAATGTTTTCATGCCATCCTCCAGTCCATCTCAAATATTCGCAAAAGCATCCCAATGTATGATCCTCTTGTATGCCGTTTGGATGATTATATATATATATTTAGAATTCTTCATGTGTTAAAGTTACATTTTGGTAATTACGTTTCTCTTATGCGCTCTGTTCTGTTTACTGAATTTACTCCTTGTTCCCCATTCAGTTGATCGGTTTCAGTTTTTTCCTGCTTCACTCCTATCATGTCACATGCTCTCTTTTCCTTGCAAATTTTGCCAGACTTTTCTGTTACCATTAGGATCCTGCTACGTACCTCATGGTCAGCATAGTTTCATTGGCAGCATGTATTTTCCATTCATAAGTCTTTTACTCATTTTATTAATAAAAAAAAGGTTTTTCTCTATTGCTTCTTCATAAATCACACCACATTCTACGTGTTCTCGGCCAGTTGGCTGTCTCCTCAGAAGCAGATCATATAATTTTTTTGCCATGCTGCTAAATATATTACCTACACTAAGCAGAAAAAGAAAACCATGTGTTGTAGAACAACACAAAATACAGTACAGACCAAAAGTTTGGACACACCTTTCTAATTCAATGGGTTTTCTTTATTTTCATGACTATTTATAAGGCAAGAAATCCCACTTATTAACCTGACAGGGCAGGTTGACCTATGAAGTGAAAACCATTTCAGGTGACGACCTCTTGAAGCTCATCAAGAAAATGCAGAATGTGTGCAAAGCAGTAATCACAGCAAAAGGTTGCTACTTTGAAGAAACTAGAATATAAGGGGTATTTTCAGTTGTTTTACACTTTTTTGTTTAGTGCATATTTCCACATGTGTTATTCATAGTTTTGATGCCTTCAGTGTGAATCTACAATGTCAATAGTCATGAAAATAAAGGAAACTCACTGAATTAAAAGGTGTGTCCAAACTTTTGGTCTGTACTGTACATTTTTCCAGAGTAAAATAGAACAATGTGGATGTGTGAAGCCATTTTCTAACCAGATTCAAAACAGTCATGTGACTTGGAATAATAAAAAAATACCAATCAGCACCTCCACTCATTTAAATGAATACTAATTTATTAAACATTCGAATTCAAATTTCGCCAATCATTTGGCTGGAGGAGAACAAGCGATGTCACCTCATTGCTCAAGCTCCATCAGAAAAGCATGTACAGAAGTATAACATTCTTGGTCTCACCTTGAAGAGATAAACAGGACTCTAAAAACATCTCCATAGGGAAATTAAAAAAACAAAGATGCTGCTTACTTTAAAGTCAAAGTCAGAAATCTCCAGTTCAACTTCTACTAGTCTTTTTGGTAACTAGAAGTGAGTTAATGTGCCCTGTCTTTATTAGCCTTGAATCCAAGTAAGAGGCATTATTGGACAAACTGACCTGGATCCATTAAGAATGCTTGTTGATTTTATTTCAGCAGCCCTCAGTGTCACCTCCTGCACATATCATCTGTTAAAAGTGTTACTACAGCTAGCTTGCCAATACTGAACAGCTTAAAAGCTTTGTGACACATCAAGATGCCTTTTTCCCCCCTACAGCATCAATGCAAAGGTGCAAGTTTGGATGCAATCAGAAAATGTGCCAGGTTGTGTCAATCTGTGGTACTGTGTACTTTATTTATCCTCTAAGACATCTTTAAATCTTTTTGGTGCAGTGTTGGAAAATGTAGCATTCTCAGTTAGATCTGAAACAATTCCTCAAATGATTCAAGTACCTTGATTATTAAAATTCCTCGAGGAAAATTTATCTGCTTCAAAGCTGATAAATTTATGTTTAATTATTTAGCGCACCCTGTTCCGGCCGGAAATTATTTGCGTTGCACGGAGCTCTGACTTCCACCTCTGAGTTGTTGACAAAAGCTAAGTGCAATATTTTAACGTCCAATTTTCAAGTTCGGCCCGTGGGGATTTTATTGATTGATGATAATGTTTGGGTTTTCAGCGTTTTTGGGGGACCAATAAGCATACTTAAAATGACTGGCGAAATGCCTGGAGTACGGCAGCTTTTCTTCTCCGGAAGCTGCTGGCTCAGAGCGAACGGTGAGAAGAGCGCTGCAGGAGTATTTATACAGGTGAGCAGATAGACTGATCACAGCAGGTGGCTGAGTAGTTGATGGTTACAGTGTAAGTGTAGCTTTACAGACGAACCACACAATAAATTTAATATCATCCTGGTCTGAACAAACGGGTGGCGGAACTCATCGTGGCGATACATGACTGGTAGATGAGTTTCTGAGTGTGATGAACGAAGGTGCCGTAAATATCCTGTATTGCTTCCTCCTCTCCACCCCCATCTTACGGTCATTCGCTCGCCTGCCCCCCACCCCCACCACCATTTGTCATGTTCTGTGTTTTCTGTGTATTTATTTAGAGTTTTCTGTGTCCCCGAGTCTTCGTGTTGTCCTGTCTTCCCCTTAATTGTTCCCAGGTGTGTCTCGTTTCTGTGATTACCCTCCCGTGTATTTAATGCCACCTGTGTGTCTGCGTCTCTGTCGGGTCCTTGTCAATTCATTGTCGAATGTGCACTCAGTCTTTCTTGTTTCGGTTCTTGTTAGCGGTTGCTACCGGCATCGAGCCCTGGCTTCCACTCGGCCGTGCTGCCCGTTAATTGGACTGGTTTGCTTTATTAAAATCGTTTATTCTTCTTACCTGGGTCTACAGCGTCTGCCTCACCACCCCTCAACACACCGATTCATGACACCATTCCCGAAATGTTGTACGGGAATACAACATTTCCCGTATTCTCAAACCCAAAGCTTGACAGGTATGGGGCAAGGTGAGAATTCATCTATTAAACTGCCTGAAGATGAATACATAAACTAAAAGCTGGAGCATAGACATTTTTTTATAAGCCTATTTGTGAGCTTACCTCTTTATTATTAAACTGAATATGATTTCAGATTTTTGTATAACTTCTGGTTAACTTAGAAAGTGAGCTATTATTGTTACATTTTAGTTTTTAAACTACAAAAAAGTTATTGTTACGGAAGAAAAATGAAGAACTGGACTGATATTGATATCTGATAGTAACACCGGTGTTATGACAGATTTAACAATATTTTATGTTATAAATTTTTTTTTATCCAATTACTTGATTAATCGTAAGAATAATCAATAGATTACTCGATTACTAAAGTATTTGTTTACAACAGCCCTACTCTCACACTTCTTTTTTGTAGGTCAGGTAACCTACCTGACCTATATAAATGATGCTATATAAAACATCATACCAGTGTGTTTTTGAAGTACTTTTTTACTCTTGAAGGAAAACTTCCAGTCGCATTACTCAATCACTGTGGTTCCACACGGAAGTATTATTAAGGCTTGAAACATACACTGCTCAAAAAAATAAAGGGAACACTTAAACAGGTGTTTAACACTTAAAGTGTTCCCTTTATTTTTTTGAGCAGTATATTTTGCCACCTTTCAGCTCAAAAACGTAAGTAAATATTTTGGACAGGTATGATGTTGTAAGTGTAAATCAAAGTTAGGCATTACAAGCTTTGACTATGTTATAGAACACTGTTCTGCAGGGAATGGCAACTCCATAAAGCATTGATTCAGGGTGTCTGAATGCAAACGGACACCAAACTTCAAATTTGTATACGTGAAAAGAAAACTTAAAGCTCTGTATTGTTCTCTTTTCACCCCTTTGAGTTATTCTGACCCATAAAATTACAATAAAAAACACAAGTTTGTTTTTGCAATGCGACGGATGTAAAAAGGTTCAGGGAGGTTGAATGTTTTGGGAAGCATACGCATTGGATTATGTGTATGTTGTGCTACTGCTGAGATAACAACCTAGGCACAGCTATGTTAATAACAGGAGTAATTTGTGTTTTCCATTTCAACAGAGCCAAGATATTGATGACATTATTCTCAACAAACTGTCAAATGCTCAGCAGGCGGCAAAGGAAGGCATGATAAAAACGTTTAAATGCTAAAGGTTTTGTTGTATTTGCAGATGTACGCATCATACCTTACAGCTGGATCCACATTTACTGAGAGGAAGCATGTGTTCAATACACAAGCATGCCTGCTTTCTCTTAATGATTATATCTTTTGATGTGAATCTTTATCGTTTAAGGGAACCGAGTTTAAGTTCTGCAGGAGTTATTAAGTGTTGTTCAAAAAAGAGACAGAAAGACAGGGAATGAAAGCGAGCTAACCTCTTTAACCAGCCTTAATGCTGTTGTACCTGTGTAGTGCCCAATCAGGATAAGTGCTTCATATTGATTCAGCAGTCTGTTGTAGGCCCTTGCTTTTGATTTGCCCTATTAGGTCAATAGAGAAGGTGAATCCATTATCAGCATGCTTCAGCTTGATGACAACAATCTGTTGTTTTTTTTTTTTTTTGCTTTTTTTTTTTTTGCTTCTTGGAACAGGTTTTGGCTGTGTGGATGTTTAACATCCACACCGCAAATGGGAGAAAGAGCATAAAAAAACAGCACAAATTGCTTCAGGCTCTCAAAGTGTGACATTTAAGATGCATACTCGATCTTAAAGAGTTACGAGTTGTACTCATCCTCCTCTGATATTTCTGTTTAAGTCCTTAAATACTTCAAATGAAATGAAGGAAGAGGGGGTCATTTGAAGTAAGAGCTCTTACGAAGAAGTTAAATTATAATCTCATCCAGCGCTTGTAGATAATCCCCCATACGTCTGTTTGAGGAGAAATCGAAGGCCCTGAATTTTGAGCTCCTGTCAAAGGATAGAATTTTAGCTGTTTTTGTGTCAGCGGTCTGTCTCCTGACTCTTAGCAGTCTTAGTGTGTTTGAAGACCTCGACAGTATGTTGTCATACAATGGTGTAAGACTAAAAAAACTTTTTGGTAGCCTGAAAAGAATTCAAGTCTTTAATTTGAGCACATTTATTCAATTCACTACTTTATATATCCCAAATTGAAATTAAATGTTGTTGTTACTCATATCATCTAAGCATCTTCAATGAGTCACTGTGCTGGATGGATTTCTGGTAGCAGTCAGTCTTGCAACAAATCTGAAGAGGCCTCTGACTGAAGACTGCTACAGTATGACAGTTTTCATGATTGTCATGACATGCTGACAGCTCAATTTATTGGTGACAGAGACAACATTCCACGCTAAGATGCCATGGTGGCACCATCAGTTGTTGGCTAGCACTGCTAATCCACCTCATTTGCTTTTGCTGCTCCTGTTTAATTCGCCGTCTGGCCTTTTGGTCAGAAACCCAGGCAGAAAGACTTTCGAGTCAGTTATATGATCCTTGCACATTATGATCAAAAGGAAGTGAAGGTTTGAACTCCCTCCTTTCTCTCTGCTCTTTGCTCCCGCTCTTCATCTATGAAGCCTCCTTTTAAACTCCTCTGGGATTTAGGATTGTAGCTCAGGAATTATTTCAGCTTTTGAGATGCTAATCAGCTGCTTTCAGTTTTAAAAACTGATCGAGCAAAAGGTTTTTCAGGTGCATGGCATCCAAAACTAGAGGTAATAATTGTTGCATGTTTGGATAGCTATTACCTCTAGTTTGGGGTGCATTTAGAAGAACTGCTGTTCTCCAGGCTCCTTCAAGACTTGCTCACCAGAGTTTTCATTTAATCATAATTCAATACAGGTAGTATCCCAAGATCTACAGAGTCTGAAATCCATCTAACTTTGTTTCAATTTGACAACAGGAGCATAATGTCAACGTTTCTCCTATATGAACAATGTCATTTTGTTCTTTTTGAAATCCAGAATTAAACAGTAAAAAAGTATTGTCATCTTTAATATTGGTTGTTGGTATGCGAAACCTAAAACCTTTCAATCTGTTATCAATTTGGGCTTCATCCACAAGGAAATGTGCGAATGGCGTTTTTGTAGAACCTTTTGCAGCTTAGTAGAAGCTGCGTGAGGTTCTGCTGCAGCACAGTCAAGCACATGTAATCCATATTTAGGGATATATGTCAAGCAGGGATTCCCCAGAAAACTTGCTAGGCCCAATGGTCGGGGCACTGAGGCGGTCCACCGGTGTTTTGTTTTGTAAGATATTACGGTAAATTGATGGGAAATGTGAAATATTACAGGGTAATATTTGGAAGGCATTGCCGACAACACTTAAACCCACAACTATAGAATCTTACATTCAACAAATCAAAAATAAATATCAATTATTTGCACTTCTGTTAAATCTAAATTAAGTAATCAATTAGTGGATCTAAAATCACAATGTAATGCTGATTACATTTAGAACTGGGCCAAGGCAGTAATGAACTAAGAGAATATCAATGCAGTTAAATTTGTTTTAATGGTTTCAGCATAGATAAATTGAAAGATTCTAAATTGTTTAACATTTAAATTTAAGGTCATAAGGATCTGGCAAGTTTACTTTGTAAAAGTTCAATTACATTGTTTTGTTACTATAACAACAATCTGATGCTCTCAGTTTAATCTTTGAGTTTGAGCTGTTCATTAATGCATCTTGGTAAACGATGCATCTTGCGATTCACATTGAGCTGCGTGGGCAGAGCAAATGCGGTGGATTTAAACTTGACTTTTAACTTGACTTTTAACTTGATCAATTCTACAAAGAAACATGGATATAAATGTCCATATAGGTGAGCCCATATGAGTGATCCGTGCCGAGGTAAACTTCAGAGATCAAGCCACGACAGTGCGTGCGAAGCAGCCAACACGCAGAGGCGCCAGCGGTCTGATTGGTGCGGCACTCCCTGTTCAATTCAACAACTACTACAAAATATAAACCCATCTTTATGTCAGGAATAATTCTGCCCTGCCAGTAAAATGCTCACCGCAGAAGAGACGCTTGCAGCCCGGCTTATAAAAAATAACAAATATATATATATATATATATATATATATATATATATATTCTTTTAATAAAAACAAAAACACACAATGCTTAGCTTGGCAGAGGGGCACGTAAAGCATGGCGGCCCACCAGGCCTATCATACACTGGGGGGGAACCTGGGTCAAGTTAGAAGTTGCTATTATGTCGCTACGTTCATAAAAAACGAGTTTTTGCTGTCCATGAAGATGTGAGCCCAAACTTTTGAAATGGAACTCATTTCTAAACAAACCTGTTCAGTGGACATGGGGCAAAAATATTTAAAAACTTTTTTCAGTTTTGGAACACACATAATTAATTTTTTTTTTCTTGTTTGAGTTTTTATTTTGCATAATTAAACCAGCAGAAATTAGATACAAGAAAGAATGTCTTAGTAACAAATTTGCTTAGTCAAAGTTCTCGTTCCATCTTTTGTCATTTTTAGCTGAGGTGTCCTTATGTTTTACTAATTAGATATGTGATCACAATAAAAAGTTCAACCACCTGTCCTTCCAATTTCCAACAACTGTTTCACCAATTTCTTTAAATCATTTCTTAATAATAGATACTTTGATTTTTCTGTAATATTTGTTAACATTTTTAGGCTTTTTGCACATCTCTCTGAAAAGCGCTGGCCAATATGTTGAAATCTGCATATTGATCAAAAGGAATGAAAAAGGAAATGTTTTGGTCAGCGCACTAAACAGATATGCTTATGCTGTACAAAGTGTTGCTTACATATCCTGCTGTATTTGGAAATCCCAATCATTTGATCAGCCACAAAGCATATGTGGCGCAATGGTAATTTTGTTGACACGTTATGTTGTACAATTTGCTTCGACTGCTAGAACGGTTTAGTATATCTTCTTAGGAATATTGTGAGAGCTTTGGAAAAAAAAACCCAACATAGAAGCAATTTCTGCTGATTTGGGTCATTGGTTTCAAATCACATTTGACGCTGGGTTGGACATGAAATTTCAATCAAGCATCTGTAGATTATTTCTCAGCAGTGTCAGTCTGTACACTAAAAACAGATTTCAAAGTGTCTTTTACTCAGTCGCCACAGAACGCGCAAAAAATGACAACAAATCCAGAGTAATGGAAGTGCAGAGAGGAATCAATACTCCTATCAGCAGGGCACCCTGAAAGAAAACATTGAGAACAGCAGTCCATGGACAGGCGCTCAAGTGAATTGTCTTGTGGCACTTTGGTTTGGAGGCGTCTGCACAAGCAAATGCTGAAAGGAGAATATCAACAAGACCTATACATTTATGCTGTCGTGGATAGCTGCTTGGTTATATGCATGCCTTGCGTGGTGCTGCAAATGTCTTGACAAACATTTGATTCGATCACCTGCGCACATGAGTGAGGACAGTCTGTCCTGAAGATCATATTCGAGGGACAAATTTGATTTGGCTGCAGTTGAGATAAAGTCAAAGTCATATCAAATCAATAAGAAATGCAAAGCAACTCAAATGAAGTCAGACTAATCAATCATAATGCTTTGTTTTTTATTTTAGTACTGACATTAAAAAAAATACACACAAGGGAATCTTTCATCTTTCATTGACATTTTGTTCACCTATAAAATATAAGGCATCCCATCGCTGTTGTTGAATTTGCTCTCAGTTCATACAGGTACTTGGCAGGCTGGGTTGTTCCGAACCTTTGTAAGAATGTGTCAGGTTTTGTGAAAAGACGACTGAGACAGTCCCAGATGGACTCTGTGATGCTGCAGTGTGCTCTCTGCTTCCATTTCTTTATCTTTATGTGTTGCTATGGACTTTTTTTTCCTAACAACGGCTGCAAGTTTGGAAATCGTTGTGCTATTGCAATCCTGCAAAGGGACATTCAGTCCAATCAAACTGTATATGTATACATACACAAATGTCAAACCTTTACATTTAGAAAGCAATTCTTAAAATTCTGATCACAGTGTTATTAATCAAAATTTTTTAAGACTTTCTACTTTCACAACATAATTACAATCACACTGTTCTACCTTCATTGTATGCATTCCTCTCTGAATTTGCTGTTAACGTTCAGTCTGGTAATTCTACACAGCACAAATACAAATTTTCCTTAGAGCTGCAGCGCGATATAGGTCAAAAGCTAATCCCAAGAAGCCTTATTGAAGTAATTGCTAACCGACAGCAATGTGGACCATTACATTGTCAAGCACAGCAGACAATTACTTTTTCTCCAGAAATTAATTGATTTCACCGTGGTATCATGTCAGGAAGCCATTTGGATATTATAAACAAATAATGAGTCTTTTCGGTGCACCAGTAACCCAATTACCCCTGGAAATGTTGACTGAAGAAAAAAAATGCGTTTATTGTTCACAATGTCTAAAATAAATGCAGTTTTCTTACAAAACTGTGGTTTTCTCTGTAACAAATAGGCATGACAAACATATCAGAGCACATCCTGTCTAGGGATAAATATCGACAATAAGGACTGTCCTGATATCCCCGTGCAATCTGCCACAGCTCCATTTCTTTTTGCTCCAGGGAAGAAACGGCGGTGTGTCATCCAGCTGAGAAGGGCCTTAGCTTGCCAGTTGCTCTCCACTGAGCAGTCGTGTAATGCCAGAGCAAAGAGGAGGGCAGGGAGGATTGCCTCAGACACTGCCCACCCAGGCAATCAAGTGTTGGAGGATTTGTGGGAGGTGAAATTAACCCATCTTCACTGGCTCTTCTCAACGTTTCCACAGCCTCTATCCAATACCTGTCCACCCACTCAGCCAACCCTTTAACTTGAACTGCATCTCTCATCTGACTGCATGCATGCAGACCCAACCTATTGCTTCAGAGCAAACCCAACACACTGAATGATCTTTTGCTGTCTATGTGCACACTCTTATGTTAGCTTTAGTGTTTTGTAGACTGCAGAAACGGGATCTCTGTTGAATCATAACACAGTTTTTGTTTGGTTTGTCAAAGTCTGTTTCTTTGTTCTTGGATCTCAAATTACTATTCAAATTCTGCTATCTACAATACTATTCACAGTAACCGATGCAGTTTTCATCATATGGTAAGGTTCCCTGACAAATATACAACATGCAGCATATACAGCATGTTCATCTGAAAATCAGCTGTGGCTGTTTTTGACATTAACCTTATGGCTCTTTGTTCATTTCCTTAGGGCCGCACAACCACTTGGAGAATTTTTTTTTTTTTTTTTGTCATTTCCCCTAAACCAGCGTTCTGTTCTGCTTAGCAACATGTCCAGACAGATGGATTTATCCTCCCTGTTGTACAATTAAACTCCTATAATTTGGTAGGGCATTAAAAACCTGTTTCACTTTTTAAATAATATAAAATACATTTGTGTAGCTGTAGTTGAAAATATAGACATAGCACTATTACTTTTATCTCTAAATATGTTTTGATATATAATTTAAAGTTTCTATTTTTTGCAGAATTGCCTTTGCTGGAGGTAGTGTGTATTTTCTTATTGCGTGGGATTTTTTAAATTTGATAAGGGTGCCACCCATGCAAGACCCACAGCTCCAAACAAAGATTTACAGTCAAATGTTTTTGTTTGGCTATATACTACAGTAAATTCTTCGTTTTTATGACAAAGTCATAAAAGGCTCGAGCCTGTTCTTAAATATCCGTACAACAAATGCAAATCGAGTTGAACACTGGCAATAAAAAATATCAGGCAGCAAGTTGGCTCAGAAAAGGAGTTTTCTGATTGATGACTGTGAGTTTGCTGTTTTGATTTCTAGGAGCTTTCAGCTGCGGGTGTGTTTTTCTACGATCCATGCAGCAACCGATAATACATCTCCATTACACGCTTTAAATATGTGTGAGTGCAAAGATCCAAATTGCTTTAGCAATGCGGAGGGGAGTGGGGTTCCATCTGACAGTGCTGCTTCCTGACCTTTCCAATTAAACACGTGCGTCAGATGCGTTACTGGTGCATGTCTCGATGAAAGATGTTCTTATTCATCAGCAGAGCTTTGGATGATGTAACGTTCAGCTCAGGCTAAATTGGAGAAACATACAATCTTGTTTCTTTGCCAGGATTATATATATGCTTTTTATATATTTATATATATAAAAAGATGTGACTGCAAAGAGCTGTGATTAATTTGTGTTTTATATGCTTTACCTAAAGCCTCTGCAATTAATCTGTTTTGGCATGTTGTGACATGAAGACGTTTTAGCTAATTATAAAAGGTTAGATGAAGCAGGGAATATATTAAATATGTTTGGATGAGATAAGATATACACACTCACTATCTACACGTGCAACATCTACTTCATATCAGATATGAAAAAGATTCATTTTTGCGATAGCTACTTTCTAAGAACAGGAAAACAGAGAAGTGGTTTTTTGTGTCAAGTTTTAAACACAAAAACTCTATTTGTTGACAAAAGTCCTTAAATAGATGCTAACAGGAACTGACAGATGAAATGAAATAATTTATCATGGTTCTGTAAATAGAACCTTTTTTTGTTGCTTGCCTTTTGTATAAAAGTAGAATCTAAATAATGAAAAAGCATCCTTCAGCATGTCACACTGAAAACCGAAAGCTAATGTTATAATTAAAATAAAAACAAATCCATTAAGTAAATTAAAAGTGCATCTAAAGTCATTTCAGTGGGTTAACACTTAACTATGCACACTTTTAAATAATTACATTTGGAAATAATTACTTAAAATGTTTAATTGAGGATGGAATTTCTTTTATGTGCTAACATCTTATTGGTTAACCTGCACAGCAACTGAACCTCAGACCAGCCAAATTTATGTGTAGCAATGATTTAGCCCCACTCGAATTTCTTGAGAGCTGAAAATAAATATGATGTATAGTACAACTATCAAACAATTCAAGAATTACCAAATAGTAGCCTGTTTTAATATATGCACATATCAAAAGAAAACATATGAATAATTTTCAGAAATTATACTAAAGAATATTTCTAAAAATATAACATTTTAAGTTATTTATATAGTTTTAATATGCATTTATTTATTTATTTTAATTAGCACCTATGTAAATGTTTATTTAATGGATTATTCAAGTTTTAAATCATGGGGGGCTGCAAATCTTTTATGGGAAACCCGCCCTTTTCCCTGACCTCATATCCATGGCCCACCATTGGTTAAATTTCAAGGAAGCAATAATGCATGAAGTCCTTAGTCTATCTATATATAAAACTGCATATAGTATAGTATTTATTCAGTAGATAGCAAAGGCATCACACTAATTCTGTATCATTACATGCCAGGAAGTTCGAGTTTTATTAGCAATGAGAATAGGTGAATAATTACAAGATCTGTGACTCACATGAAGAACACCTTTCTTCATGTGTTTGCGAAATATTATTCTCTAATATGAGATCTCGGTGTCATATTATTATGGGAAAGCGGTGGAGTATGCCAGCTTTTGTGGATATCTAATATGAAAGCAGTATTGACTAATTGCTCATTTGTTCCAAAATTACATTTTTTTTTTTTTTTTGTAAATCAAATATTCCAAGTGGGGCTGAGCTCTAGCATGATATTGCTTTGAAATTGGAACAAGGAAGAAACTTTCACTTACTTTCAGCAGTTATTTTTATATATTTATATATTGTATCTGTTTCTAGCTAAGCGTTATAATTTCTCATCCCTGCGGAAAGGCTGCTTTAAAGAGGAAGGCTGATGTCATTCTGCACACAGCATACATATTCCATTAGATAAAGATTAGACAGATGCTGACCTCTACAGGTATGATTTTGACTTGCATTCTTGATAGACACATTATGAGGCATGGAAAGAAGGAATTTTAAACAAAACAAACAAATAATCTGCTAGGCAATCTGCAGATCTGTATTTGTGCTCATGGATTCCTGTTAGCTGTGGTTATCTCTTTTTTTTTTTTTTCAGAATGCCTGACAGTGGGTCATTAAATTGAGTACAATAATGAGCATGAGCTGCTCTTGGAAATCGGTGTTGCTAAGGCACTGATGGATAATAAAATGTCTCACAGGAGCCAAAATGTAGTGGCAAGAGCAACAGGGAAGCAGACAGCTAAACCAAATAACAGGGCTATCAACCTCTACTGACAAACAGCCACAAGCTTGACTGAACTGGGAAAAATAAAGCAGTGGAGAAGACGCGGTGGCAATGGAGCACAAAGTGGAGATGACAGCCTTTAGGACACAAGTGACAGCAATTGAGGGTAGACTGAGTACAAGTGAGTGTCAGGCAGAGGGAAAAGCCTTACTGGGGCAACAAGCATTAATGGTGACTGGCACATGTGCTAGAGACAGGGGTCTCTTTCTGTCAAGCGCTTCCCTGGCTCTAACTTGTTGCTATCCGGGCTGCTGAGGAGTGCATAATGGGGTCGAAATGAAGTAGGTTTTAACCTCATCCGGATAGGGTACAGCTGACAGAGTTTGCTTTGTGTCTAAAAATTGCTCATATTCAGCTGCCACCGCGCTGTATTCAGTAGTATACTGATATTAAGCCAACAGCAAAGCTACATCGGTATTGCCCAAGTACCGTAAATTAAGTGGCAAGTGTTTTAGACCGCACCAAAATTAGCTGGACACAACATTTGACCCCTTCTGCTTTTAGAAAAACCATGTCTCCTTTTACAAAAGGAGCAACTCTGCTCCAACTTCACCCAGTTGCATTAAGTAGACATAACTGGGTTATGCATTTATCTGTCCATATATAGTCCACAAGTAATGGTGGGTGTCAAAAAGCAAACTGGAAATTTGCAAGACGGATGTGATTCAAGATACATAACTGGAGAAGAGGACATTGCTGCAGCATTTAGTAATACAAAAGTTCAGTGTCTTCAATCTTTCTTAAATGAAAGAAGTTTTAATTTATTTTTTTTCCCCCGACCATCCAGTGAGACTGATTAAAAAAGAGAAGGAAAAAATTATTTTGAGCAAAAAAATTATTGGCCTTTGAGACCCATTCATCCATGTGGAGTCTCTTTTCAATTCTAAGGTAATTTGTTGATATAAAATGTTATGTTTACTTTAAGCTCTAAATATGCTCTTGCTTTGTGAGATATCAAAAAAATCTTGTGCAGTGGTAATTTCAATTATGAAGTTATGATGAAGAACAAACACTAAACTAGAGAAGACAAACTTCTGCATTGTAGCAAAATATACTCTGATTAACTTTGATACAATAACTCTTTGTTATATCTCTTAATTTGATAGTTTTCTCCTTTTATTCATCTTACTCCTTGCTCACATGATACATTGTGTAAATTCTCTTCCTGGTCTCTCATCTTTACTCATAACCAACTGTTCTCTTGCAGAGCAAATCCAGAAAAAAACCATGTAAAAACATTACGTCTTACATCCTAGCTGGGATAATATCATCATACAAGCTACTTTATCTTTCGATTGAGGGAATGACCTGCAGAAATGGACACTAATAGCGTATACCAAGTTATTTATCTGCCTTGTCAACTCCAATGCTAAGGATGAGAACGGAGGTCAAAATGTAATGTAATTCTGTATTGAGCGGCGCATTAGTTGTCTCTTTTACTATCTTTGGATGGTAATTTTCTGTTGTAGGTAAAGAATGCGAGGAAAGGGCTGACAAAAAATACTCACCTGAAACATAAAATCATACTTGATCTGCTCTCTGCAGTTCTGTTAGTTCTATTCATAAGCCGATTTCTCGTCTCTGGTGGTGGACCGTATCTCAACCAGCGGGGTAAGAATTTCCCACCTTGCTTGGCATTAATTAGAACACAGGTTTAGGGCTTTCAGTTGTTGCTTTGAATTCAGATTCTTCAGCCTCAATCGTCTTAATTCCTTGTCTGATACCAATGAAAAATCCAAATATTTCTGTGAGCGGTGGAGTATGTATGTCTCAACCACACTGCCAAAAGTTGGCATGTTTGGACATGTTTGAACTTTGAAATGACATTTCTGTAGGACTGTGAATATTGTGACAGAAAAAAGGAAAAAATGTAGCTAGTTTACTAACCATCCATCTATCCCGAGGTGTTCCCAAGCAAAATGGGATGCATAATCCCTCCAGAGAGTTCCGGGTCTTCCATTACTCTCTGTAACGGGTTCATCCCTCCCAGTGGAGGGACGAGAGCCATGTCCCACTGGCTCTCTCCCCATTGGGACATGGCAGGAAAAAGAGACGGTCAAGGGGCATCGTAATCAGATGTCCCGACCATCTCAAATGGCTTCTCTCTGTTTTGAGCTCCCCGCAGATGACAGAGCTCTTAACCCGATGTCTAAGGCTAAATTGCTAATCAGCCATTTGAAAATTAGAAAGTTGGTAACAGAATTCTCAAGCAGCAGCTCCAGGAATAAGAGGATATGAAAGTAAAATATAGTATGTTGTAGTTTAGCTTTTTCTACAACTTGTAACTTGTAACTGTTGTTTTCATATGTTGTTCTGATATGTTTTCATCATCATTTTTATTATCACTGTTGTTGTTTGATTGGCATTTAACTTGTACTTCTTGGTTTACTTTAACCTGAAGTGCTTTTCCAATGTTTGGTTTGTCAGGATATTGTATATTGTCTGACATAGTCTGTATGAATGCATGGCTTTTATCACAGCCAGATTTCTTCAGCTTCCTAATATTTACCCTTTTCTCAGGAGGACAAACTGAATCACAACAAAATGAAACGGAGACTTTGCTGAGTATTTGACTGTGACCGTGAATGGCCTGGGTCAGCGATCCAATCACGGGAACACAGGCTTTTCAAAAGGTACATATTATGATCACTTTCTCGTGTTCAGAAAACACAAGCTAAACAGAGTGCTGGCTGAGATATTTCACCCTAACAAGCAACTTTTGTAAATAAATACTGAGATGATTTGAAACATTATTGGCGAGGGTCTGTGTCAGTCTTTGTAGAAAGTATTCATAACCCTGGAACTTTTTTTTTACCTTTAAAACCAAAACCTTGAATTCCATTTATTGGGAAATTTTTTGTTTTTGTCCTTCACATAAAGGTGAACAAAAAAAAACAAGATCTAATTGTGAAGTGTTCTTTTTTTCTAAAAAGAGTGGCATATATTTATATTCAGCAAATTATATAGGTAGCCCTGAATAAAACCCAGTTAAACAAATTGCTAGCATAAGTAACCTAAGGAGTGAACGGTACAATCTCAGCGTAAATCCTGTTGTTCTGTGAAGGCCCTTATAGGTCTGTTAGAAAATGTTGGAGAACAAACAGCATCACAAAGACCAAAGAGGACTACTGACAAATTAGGGACAATCTTGTAAAGTTTAAAGCTCAGTTCAGCTGGACAAGGAAAGTATTAATCAGAGAAGCAGTCAACAGCCCATGGTAACTCTGAAGGAGCTGTAGAGACCTACAGCTCAGCTGGAATGATGTGTCAAGAGGACACTGTCAGCTGTGCACTCCACAAATCTGGTGTTATGACCACTGACTCTTCAACTAAGAGAGAGTCTCTTTTCTATTTGTTTGCATGCCTCCTGTCACACCTTGATGCACAACTGAAATCCCTTCCTCCTCTTCATCCTTCTTCCTCTATCATCAGTGGACTGCATAAAGCCTTCAGTCATCCATTACTATACCTCTTCCCCTTGGTCTTCTGTGACTTGGTTGACTGTTACACTTAATGCCAAGAGGAAGTCTGTCATCAGATATTCTTATCTGGTGAACTCTTACATTTTAAAATGTCTTGTTTTAGATGGGAGGTTTTGTAGGGGTTCTCTGCCATTTTCTGTTTTCTGGTCAGCCAGGGAGCTTAGCTATTATATTTGTATTTGCTTTTAACAAGAATTATTTTATTTTCAGTCGAAAATTTGTGTTTTTTGTTTTGTTTGTTGTTCTGACTTAAGAAACTCTGAAATTTATTACTTTCTATGTCATGTGGGAAATCCAGAACTACAGAATGTAAATCATTTTGACGCTGAGTTTTTTTGTTCAGTACTTTAAAGTTGTTCATAGCTAAATTTAATTTGCTATCTGTGTTTCACCCTCCTAGACTTATATTTCAAAGGTTGTTATGTCTGGGTTTCGTGGAAGAGTAGCAAGAAGAGCAGAACCGTTTGAAGAAAACCTTAAGAAGTCCTGTGTGTACTTTGACATGAGCAAACTCTGGTAGATCAGCCAGCTGCCTCATTTGACTAGAGATTGAGAAGATATGAGTACTATTTGTAAAATTACTGGATTCTGAGGAAAGCCTGACTTATGTTCACAAGGCAAGAAGAAACATTATCAAAGGATTTTATAGTAAACATTGAAACATTATTTGATTAAGTCACTTATAATTTGTATCACTTCATCTTTTTACATTAAGTTGCCATTTAACATTTTGTAAGTAGTTTATGAGAATCTATGGTTGTTATTATGACATTTATGCATTTGTTCTACATTTATTTATTTATTTATATCTTTTCATCCTGTGTCAACAAAATTTGACATTGGCAGAGTAGAAAAAACATGGTAGAAATCAAATGCCTTGACTTAGAAAACACCATATATGGTTTATAAGAAAAGCACACACAAGGAACATAATATCCATGTGTTAAGACTTTAAAGGGCAGGAGGAATTGAAACTGTAGATTAATTTGTGAGAGAGCTGCTATAGTAAATTGTTACCTTACAGATTTCCTATGTGTTTATTTTTGGTCAATTTTCAGTTCATCAAACCCAATTTGATATCAGACAAATATTACCAGAATAAATACAAGACACGGTTTTCAAAAGCCATCTAAACTAACCAAGTCACGCCAAAGCAAGATCCTGCCAGACCTGTAGGATTACTGAAAAAGAACCGACAACATGAACTAGGCTTAAAAATCTCAAAAGAAACGCTAAATAAAATTCAAGAAAACAGAAGAAGACAATTCAATGACATCCATCAGGAAAAGGTTATGAAGTCATTCCCAAGGCTTTGAGACTTCACAGTGAGAGCAATTAACTCTAAATGTGAAAAAAACATGCAGTGGTGAACCTTTCCTCGAGTGGCAATCTATGAACTACATCTAAAGTGCTTGAGGTCTTTCTTGCCTCAGATAGGTGAGTGTTCGTGATTCAACACTGAGAAAAGAACTGGGCAAAAATGGCATCAGATCCAAGCCATTCAGCTTATATTTACCATTGAACTTCATATGGAGCTTCTTCAAGTTAACAAAAAGGGGCAATTACAGCTTCACAAAGAGCCACGTTGGTTACAATGGCCTTTTAACTCAGAGAAGGAAATCTTTGTGTTAAACCAGCTTTTGTCTAATAAATAAATGTTGTTTGATAGTCTGAAACATTAAAAGATAGCAGAAGTCCTTATAGGGTAAAATATATCTATTTTTTTGTTTATATTTGTTTGAGTTGCTCTAGGCCACGTATCATCACATGAAAACAAATTTCTTCATATAACAAGCTAACATTTTGCGTGTCTAATTTTTAAATGATTCAATAAATAGCGAAGGTTTAATTTTGACAAATTTAGCAAAGTGCAGCACCTCATTTTAGTTCATTAACCTTGAACAGGAAAGCAAGAGCTAATTTCCTTAGAGCTGGCTTCACTTCACTGGCTCACTGTTTGATTCAGAATTGATTAAAAAAAATTTGTTTTTGCCTTTAAATCATTATACAAACTGACTTCCTGGTTGAAATTTATACATTTTTCCAAGTCGTATTGCAGAGAGATGTTAAGTCTACTGATTGGTGTCCAGATGTAACCAGATGAAAAGGGGTGCTCTGGCCTAATCTCTGAAACTGTTTGCTCGTCTCACTGCTTCTTCTTATAAATATGAAGCACAATTAATTATTTAGCAAAGACTTCTGTAGGAGAGTTGTGTGAAGGTTCTTCTCCAGAGTGATCAAGAATGAATGTGTATACTAAATATACTCTTCCACTGCATTTTTTTTTTGTCAGTATGAGATTCACTTTTTTCTACAAGCAGTTATTTTTCCAGATGTTTCAAACAGTTTTGTGGTGGTTTTATATTAGTGAATAAGCTCTGCACTTGCAGCAAATTGCTAATTGAATCAATCGTGTTTCATGGAAGAAAAGAACACAATTGTAAGTGGGAATCAGGTAGGAGTGATGATGGATTTATTAAATGCTCAAACATGAAGGGAACCACAGAGATTGGACGGTTAGCAAGACTGGCAAGGGGAGAAAGAAGGCAGCATGATTAAAAATTGAGGGGAAATGATAAGTGGCGAAAAGACCAGGTGAGAATAACTACACTGAATGAATGGCAGCTGTCAGTAGGATATAATGGCAATGAGGTCCTGAAGGATTGCTGACTGAACAGAGGAGGAATGCGAAGAGAGAAAACATAAACAGAGTAATAATTACAAATATGAAGTAACCCTATGAAGAGCAAAGTATCAAAAACACTGAAAAAACTGAAGAGAAAAACAAGAATACAGAACTGAGATACAACCAAACTCAAAGTCTAGGAGCTCACAGCATCAATTTTAGAAGGTTCTTAGTTGACAGAAGAGTTTTAGTCAAAACCTTTTATTTTAAAGGTTTTGTTATCACTAATTTGACAGTTGACAGACAGAAAGGTGGGTTGTGAGAAAAGGAGAAAACATGCAGCAAAGGTCATTGGGTCAGGACTCAAACCTGTGACGTCCACATGGAAGACTAAGCCCTCCATACGTTGGTCCCTGGAGCCGCCGCCGTTTCCTCCAGTCCCTTTTAAAGAAACTATTTTGCTCTTTTAATTCAAATAAATGACAGTGACAGCGATTCTGGTCCACCATCCGGCGTCTCAGGGGGGGGAAGCGGTGCAGCACCAACACTGTTTATAGTGGGGATGGTGTGCTGCTGACCTCTACTCGGGACGTTGTGGGCCGGTGGGCAGAGTACTTCGAAGACCTCCTCAATCCCACCAACATGCCTTCCACTGAGGAAGCAGAGTCTGGGGACTCTGGGTTGGGCTCTCCAATCTCTGGGGGCGAGGTCGCCGAGGTGGTTAAAAAGCTCCTCGGTGGCAAGGCCCCGGGGGTGGATGAGATCCGCCCGGAGTTCCTTAAGGCTCTGGATGTTGTAGGGTTGTGTTGGTTGACGCGACTCTGCAATATCGCATGGACATCGGGGGCAGTTCCCCTGGATTGGCAGACTGGGGTGGTGGTCCCCCTGTTCAAAAGGGGGACCGGAGGGTGTGCTCCAATTATAGAGGGGTCACACTCTTAAGCCTCCCTGGCAAGGTCTATTCAGGGGTCCTGGAGAGGAGGGTCCGTCAGATAGTCGAACCTCGGATCCAGGAAGAGCAGTGTGGTTTTCGTCCTGGTCGTGGAACACTGGACCAGCTCTACACCCTCAGCAGGGTCCTGGAGGGTGCATGGGAGTTCGCCCAACCAGTCTACATGTGTTTTGTGGACTTGGAGAAGGCGTTCGACCGTGTCCCTCCGGGAGCCCTGTGGGGGGTTCTCCGGGAGTATGGGGTACCGGGCCCTTTGATACGGGCTGTCAGGTCCCTGTATGACCGGTGTCAGAGTCTGGTCCGCATTGCCGGCAGTAAGTCGGGCTCGTTTCCGGTGAGAGTTGGACTCCGCCAGGGCTGCCCTTTGTCACCGATTCTGTTCATCACTTTCATGGACAGAATTTCTAGGCGCAGCCAAGGTGTTGAGGGGATCCGATTTGGTGGCCTTAGGATCTCATCTCTGCTTTTCGCAGACGATGTGGTCCTTTTGGCTTCATCAGATCGTGATCTGCAGCTCTCGCTGGATCGGTTCGCAGCCGAGTGTGAAGCGGCCGGGATGGGGATCAGTGCCTCCAAATCCGAGGCCATGGTCTTGAGCCGGAAAAGGGTAGAGTGCCTTCTCCGGGTCAGGGGGGGTGTCCTGCCCCAAGTGGAGGAGTTTAAGTATCTCGGGATCTTGTTCACGAATGGGGGAAGAAGGGAGCGGGAGATCGACAGGCGGATTGGCGCAGCGTCTGCTGTCAAGCGGGCGCTGTACCGGTCCGTCGTGGTGAAGAGAGAGCTGAGCCAAAAAGGGAAGCTCTCGATTTACCGGTCGATCTACGTTCCCACCCTCATCTATGGTCATGAGCTTTGGGTCATGACCGAAAGAACGAGATCGCGGATACAAGCGGCCGAAATGGGTTTTCTCCGTAGGGTGGCTGGGCTCTCCCTTAGAGATAGGGTGAGAAGCTCAGTCATCCGGGAGGGACTCAGAGTAGAGCCGCTGCTCCTTCACATCGAGAGGAACCAGTTGAGGTGGCTTGGGCATCTGGTCAGGATGCCTCCTGGACGCCTCCCTGGTGAGGTGTTCCAGGCACGTCCCACCGGGAGGAGGCCCCGGGGAAGACCCAGGACACGCTGGAGGGACTATGTCTCTCGGCTGGCCTGGGAACGCCTCGGGATTCCCCCGGAGGAGCTGGAAGAAGTGGCCGGGGGAGAGGGAAGTCTGGGCCTCCCTTCTGAAGCTGCTACCCCCGCGACCCGACCTCGGATAAGCGGAAGAAGATGGATGGATGGATGGACAGTGATATTAGCTGCCCTGGCCTTGTTAACACTTATCCCTGAGCTCAATGAAATGATACCAGTAGATCATGCTGTGGCGGGGCTAAAACAAAAAGCAAATTAGGTTTGTGTGTTTAAGTTAATGTTCATTAACTTCGAAATTAATTGGATATCATTCGATCCCTTGTCATAGCAACCAAAACTTAAAAGATTAAAGCTGCAAAGGTTTGTCATGAGAATCTTGGGCTTCTGATGAACCATTTGATCCAGATTATTCCACTAATATCTGTGGTGATTTTTCCAAACAAAACCCTGTTGGGAATAATGCAGCCAGGCATATTTTAAGATAATTATGTAAAGGAGTATCAGTCAAAAAAAAAAAAAAAAAGATAGTGTGTCTATTACGTGTATTGATCATTTTGATGATGGCACTTGTCCAAATGTAATATTTGTCTGATTTCATAATTGTGGACTGCAGTTGTAGTTTTTATTTTTGTGTCTTTATGTCATAAGCACTCTGAACTGCCTTGTTGCTGAAATGTGCTATATAGTTAAACTCAACGGGCTGCACAGTGTCGCAGTTGGTAGCACTGTTGCCTTGCAGCAAGAAGTGCCTGGGTTCGATTCCCGGCCCAGGGTCTTTCTGCATGGAGTTCTTCATGTACATGCGTGGGTTCTCTCCGGATACTCCGACTTCCTCCCACAGTCCAAAATCATGACTGTCAGATTAATTGGTCTCTCTAAATTCTCCCTAGGTGTGAGTGTGTGTGCATGGTTGTTTGTCCTGTCTGTCTCTGTGTTGCCCTGCGACAGACAGACAGGGTGACCTGTCCAGGTCACCAGGGTATCGAAACGTTCGCTGGAGATAGGCACCAGCCTAACGTTTGGCTAAACTAAAGACCCAAAAATGAAAGTCAAAAATATTAAACTTTAAATACTAATATTTACTTAAATACAAAACTTATCTAAACAAAGAAATTACAAATTCTCCCTGCCAGAAGGAACAAGTGGCTCAGTTCAATCAGCATTTAAGCCTGCTGAGCCCTGGCCCCCATCTTTTGTCTGGCAACTCCAAGGCAGGTAAGTACCAGCAGGAAAATAAACAAAGAATTAATCTTAAGGAAACAAAATTAACTTTAAGTTGATATAAATACATATGTTAACTAATTGTGTGCTCTAACAAATAGAACAAATGTATCCAAATAAACTAATAAATGTTTTTATTGAAACGAAAGTGTTGTGTTTGTATGAAAAAATAAATTGTGTATAAAATGAGTTACTGACATAGGAGTGTGGCCATGGATATGGCCATCACAATAGTGCTGTCAAATATTACAGTACTAAAACCCTGTTACAAATGAAGAACAGGTGGAGCTTTTAATTAAAAAAATCCAACAAATTATTTCCCTAAATGAAGTGGGGAAAGACTTGTTTGAGCATCATTAAAAGGTTTAGAATTAGGTTCTTTCTGACAAAATATCTCCAAGTTATTGTTCTGATATGCAAAGAGATGATGCTCTTTTCCTGGTTATGTACTTCGCACTGCTGTCTTTTCAAACTGTCGTAGTGAGAAAAGCCTGGGTAATTCCAGGGCTTTTGTTTGCCTAAACTATGAGACGCGAATGAGGCGGGCAAAATGCAAAACCCCCACGAAACCCTTCAAAATCACTGTATTAAAATAATTCAAACATTTGTTTTATTCTCTCAAGCTGTGTATTCCACTCTTTGACATATTAAAATGTCCTACGGGGAAAGAAATAAAATCTCGCTTTCAGTTCACAACCTTGGACATTGTGCACCATCACAAGTGACAGCATCGCTTGATTGGATCTCCTGTTGGGGAAACGATGGAATCACACTGGGACACAAGAAGGTGATGAGGGTCTCTTTTATCCCAGCGTGGGGCAACACCTCTGGGGAAATAAGACGGGGTGAAATGGTTTGGCCGCCGCATTGTGTGTACAAGCAGGGTCCAGCGAAGGCTTTAATCAAGCCAAAATAATTAGGTTCACCGCTGCGGGTTCACCATTGATATCTGTTGAACTGTGGACCTTTTTCAAACAGTCGCTCAGACTCTCCTCAGCAAGAAAAGCACTGGTGGAATTGATAACATAAATAATGAATTGCAGCTCCTCTCTTGGGTAGAATACAGTTACCAGAGATAAACTTGTGTTTTCCCTGCAGTCACACATCAAACCAAGAAAAAGGTCTGTTACTTAAAAAAAAAAGAGAGAAAGAGAGATTGACTGAATACTTCAAGAAAAGTTTGTTTTTCTCCAAACAACTTCTTCTGAAATTCTTCAGATAAGAGTCTAAACACAAAATAATGACAGAAGCATGGTCCATTATTATTTCCTAGCCTTGCCATAGTTTTCACAGCTCTTGAACTTTTTCACATTTTTCCATGTTACATTAACAAGAATTTAGTGCATTTTCTGTGGAACATAGTTCAGATGGGGAGTCTGTGAGCAGCAATTCTCAAGTCTTGTCAAAGAATATCCATTAAATTGTTTAATTGGTCCTTTCTAACTCCTAAAAATGCTTTGTACCTATCCATTTCATTTTAACTTTATGTTTAGAGTCATTGTCCTTGTGTAGTATGGACCTCTTCCTTAAAATTGTTTTCCTCTGTTACATTTGCAGGTTTCTTCTCTGATTATCGCTCCATTTGCCTGGCCCGCCGGTTGAGATACTAGACCATATCTTGGCAGGTTTGCACTAATCAATTTTCAGATGATTGATTGAGCAATACTTTATGAGGGTTCAGATTGGTGTGACCAAATTTAACTGGTGCATCCTTTGAAGGCAATATTTAAAGGCAGCTTACGTCACAAAGGATGTCCAGATTCGAAGACTCCTTCAAATGCTTTCAACTTCTCCACAGTCATAAGTGGATCTTGCATCTTAATTCTGATATGTTTGGTGTATTAAGTAACAATGCCAGAGGACTTTAGGTATAAGTATCTTTATACAATTGGCTACTGAATTACCAATATGTGTACTCTGAAAACTTCTGAAGGAAACTGGCTCAGCTTGAGCTTATTAAGCAACACGAGAGTAAGGATCGCTAATTCCTATTCAGATTTTTATTCATAATAACATTTTAAATATCCTGTTTCATTTACCTTTCACTTTATACTTACATGTTAATATGCATTATTCTCATTCCTTATATACTATTGTATCATGTATTTGTGTCACACATACATATATTCATATGTATGTTTGTTTGTGTTTTATTCAGGCAGCGAATAAAACACCAGATTTACCAGACTTAGAGCTGGTTAAGCAAGCTTTACCAGCACTAAGTTTGAATAAAAGAGTCTGTTTTGCTCCACATTTACAGAAACGTCGAAATCAATTTTGACAAAATCAGAGAAATTATGGCTAACATTTGGAATGGGAATATCAGGTCAACAAAGGAGATCAAAGTCTCCAATTTCTCTCCTTCTGTCTGACTCCTTCCCTGTAAAAGCGATCACCATGCTGAGAGAGGAGAGGCCTCTCAAATTGGCTGTCTAACATCCCATCCTCTAAGGAAGGAAAACTAGGCTGCGCACACTGAGCAGTCTGTCTCTCCTCACATGCTGGTGTGCTGTAGCACAGAGACATCTGTTTGCTGCTGGGTTAATTGTTAAAGCTTCTCTCCATATCCAGCAGTGACCCGAATTACTTGGTAATCTCTGACTTTTAGCTGAAAAAGCCACTTTTTTCTTTCTGTTCAATTGTCCACATCATCTGTTACTTATATGGTACAGTTTTATCTGTACGCGTTTGGAACAAAGTAGGTGGGACAAATATGTATCTAACAAATAAATCCTATAGTTTTTTTTATAGTACCTGATATCAAACATATATAATGTAATTCAAAAATGAGACACAGACTAGGCAAAGATGTAGTAGAGTTCAAAGGTAAAAACTACTGCTGACCAAAAATACCTCAAAGGCCTGCCTCACATTACCTTGAAAAAACAAATAACTCTCAAATACTTTTGAGAAAATGTTCTGTGGCCCAATGAGACAGAAGTGAAAAATTTTCTAGGAGTATCAAATCGCATATAGCATTCAACAAAGAGCATTTATGGCAGTAAATCGTGATGGTGGGACTGTGATGGTGTGGGGCTTACATACTGGAAAGTCCTCCTCTCAAGCTCAACACATTCTTTTAAACAGACAATGGCAGTTTCTGATGTGGACGGCATGGGTAACTGCCCAGGGCAGCATCTCCTCAGGGGTGGCATGAGAGCTATGCCCACTTATCGGTCTAAGTTGGCATATGGCCTAAATATATTGCTGAAATTATCAGAGACATGTTAACTCAATGTTCCCAGAACCAAAACTTAAGGTCTTTTGTTTCTACACTCCTCAGCTCCTGAACTAACACCCAGAAAACCTAAGATGTGCAAAATGTGTTGGCTAATTTTACTCACGACTAAAAATGTTATTGGCTGCTGCATTTAATTACCTAAAAGGTTCTTAGATATTTTCTCTATAGAATTCTTTTTTTGTCTAACTGATTCTCTTAATGTAATGCTTATGTTTAACTGTCATTAATCCTTATAATGTAAAGTGTAAATTCACTTTGAATTGTAGTGTGTGAGTTTTCTTTTATCCCACAGCTGGTTGAGGCAGATAACCACCATGCCTGTCTGTGGTCCAGACAGACGCCATTTTCTTTTTAAGAAGGCCATTCTATTTCAACTGCAGCCTAGTGCTGGCGGGGATAAAATATTAAGGTTTCATAATGTGGTTTTTGCCACGATCTGGCACTAAAAACAACACACAGCTGAACAAATTAAGTTTGCAGTTGCTGATATTTGTATATATATACAGAAGAGGAGTTGAGCAGAACAGAAACAAATTGGGTTGTTTTTAACGAAGCAGATTTTAGAGTGTAAGGATATACAGGAGGAATTTGTATTGATGACTGTAATTACAATACACTGCATACAATTCCTGTGAAATGGATCTTGACTCAGTGTGGAACATTTATAGATGATTTTTTAGTCCCTTTCCACAGAGAAATATGGCTCTGATTATTTTAATATGCGTTTAATTGGTTTAAGAGGCCAGCAGTCACATCTCCTGCCCATCTTCCTGATTGCATTTTGGCCTGGTTTAAAGGAAACAAACACTCCTAGATTACCTTAATGCTTTAGGTGATGAAAACCTGTGCGTAGCATAATTTATGGCAGAGGAAGAGCAGTTTCACATAACATCACACATTTATACTCCAACATTCCAGACATATTGTGATTTTAGTGTTCAAAATAAGAGAGCTCTGCACACATGCTTTACTCATCATGGCAGATGGCTCCGTAGGAGCATCAGTTAAAAACCCAAAGACAAATGCCTTAACGTCTCATTTCCTTTGATTTCTTTCAACAGGGATTTTTCTTAGAGGAAAACATAAAACAACACTTCTGCAAAAGAGACATTAATACTACCCACAATCAACCACACGCATGAGGTAATATCCTAATGGATTTTGTTTCTTACACAGTGTTGAATCATTCTCTCTTTCATGTGAGAATCTACGTGTAAAGATGGATTACCCAAATTGATCTAACCCGCTCCCTTTCTTCTGGTGGCGTTATCTGTTTAATTAAACTTGTTTTATGAACTCAGACTATCACTCTTTGTGAGAAATGCGCGTGTGCCACCAGAATTCCTCCAAACTTCATGTTCAGCAGGGTGTATAAATTCACACTGTGGTTATCGAGTCATGCTCTTTTTGTTGTCTCGTTAATATAACAAGGAAATACAATGCCTTGAAACCTCCCTTCAACGTATTCACATTTTTATCCCCTCACAACCAGAGCTTGAATGAATATTACTTGTATTTTGTGTGACAGAAAAACACAACATGCAAGATTTTATTAAATTACGATTAAAAATCATTTGTTGTACATTTGTATTCAGTTTTCCTCTAACATTTTAAAACCGATTCACTCTGGAACGTAGCTAATTTGTAGATGGAGTTAATTTGAAGGTGATTCATTCTCTGTAAATTTTATTGTTCTATGAAGGCCTCAGAGGTTTGTTCCAGAATATTAGTGAACATGTCATGAAGGCCAAAGAATACCACTGATATTCATCACAGCTTTCGGGAAGAAAGCTGTGATGAAAGCAGGGTTGGGTTGTAAAACAATATGCTCTGTTCACGTAAGAATTCACGTAGAACTTAAAACAGCGTCAGGCAACTTCTGGCATCTGCCACAGAATCTGTGGCACTCACACCAAAGCTGTGGCGTTTGATTGGAAGTACTATTGACCTTTTGGAGTGGCCAAACTCGAGGTCAGACATGAATCTATTTGAGAATTTGTCAAAAGAGCTAAAGATTAGGGTGATGGCAACGAGGTCTTCCAGTCTCAGTTACAATCATAAATGCTGACAATAGTGGAGACCTGGAAAAAGCTAAGCAGCTTTTTCCAAGCAGGAATTATAGGAAGCGGTTGTTTACTGTGATTTCAATAATTATTTTAAAATTATTACTTTTTCAGTACTTCATCATCTCTTTAATGAAATATTAAAGGGTGATATTATGTAAAATAGATTTTTTTTTTACCTTAATACAATTTTATAATGTCATTCCCTCATAAAAAAATGTACCTGGAGTGTTGCTTTGATTTCTTTCATGCATGTTTGAATCTCCTGTGATCATCCTGTTGTGACAGCATGCTGAAGGTGGAGTGTTGGAATGAGCAGGAGCTTCTTAAAGAGACAGAGGCCAATTTCAAGATGTCAAATTGCAAAGTCAAATTTATTTTCTGTTATATATACATATATACTGCATTTTTATTACAGCTGAAGGTAACATATCTTCTTGTTTGTTCGAGAAAATGGTAATGTGTGCCTGGAAAATACATAATACTGCCCCTTTCATTATTTTGTGTTTAACTGTAACTACATGGAAATCTCAAAACAATTGAAACTGGGGAAAAAAGTACATCTTCAGTGACTCCAAACATACAACCAGAACTATGTTTTCTAAATCTATGCTTTGATCTAGATTTACTTTTTCAAACCATGTGTTGCTTTCCTTCCACGTCATAAAAACAAGCTACTTTTGGTCTGTTGCATAAGATCCCAATAAGACGTATTTTGATTTCTGGTTGTAATGTGATTGAAAGTCAACAGTGTGGGCATACTTTTGCATGGTGCTGGAGAGTCACAACCAAAGCAGTCCGTTATGTTAGAAGATAAACATGATATTCATCTATCTTTTAAAGAGAAAACATCAGTTAAAAGCTTGAAAATATGCGTAACCTTTACCTATATTAATCCTGTGGATTTAAATCTAAATTGTGCTTAAAGACAAAAGGGATTGATAGTCTACTTTTGCCCTTGAGTTAGGCATTGAGATCACCAGGATGAGCGTGTAGGAGAGAGAGCTTAATAGAGAGGCAGCGACGAAGAGATAATCTCTTTTGTAGGTTTTATCCCTAAATGTGGCTGTGTCCCCTTATCCCAGCTACTTAGTTTCTGCCCTGCGTAAGTGATGCCGTGCACTTAGGCTGCGAAAAGCAGGTCAATATGACCAGAGAGAGAAGAAGAGAGACAGAGAGAAAGAAAGGGGGAAAAAAAACATGTGCATCACATGGATAGCCCTGGGATTATTCCTCACAAAATGTCTTAATTCCTCTGTTCACTAATGATCCAGGGAAAATGCCCTCTAATCTCCATTCCATTAATTAAAAAGAGCATGAGCCCGTGGAAAACCTCACCATCTGCTGCCGTTTCGTTTGTGCAGACAGATTGTGTTTTCGGTTTTTTAAACCAGGAGAAATGGGTTTGTTGGAGCAAATGGATGGAGCACAAAAAAACAGGAAAACAGATAGAGCTACTCTGAGTGTTGGTGCATTGAAAGATGGAGGTCAAAAGACAATGGATTATTCAAGCTTAATTTATATTAATTTATAAAAGAGTTTGGAAATGATGTTGATTCTGCTCACAGTCAGATTTACGCAGTAGGCTGTGTAGCATAACACATAAAACATTGACATACAACAACTTAAAATGACTTATTGTAACTTTACATGATCACTTAAGAAACAGACTACATTGCTATGTGGCTTTACGGATTGAGTTGCAAAAAGAAAATCCTACTTCTTTATTCCTTTACCTAATGACCACATACTAACAAACAAAACAAACAAACAAACACAAATTGCTTAATTCTGAGTACAATGAAAAAAAAATACAATTTTTTTATTTGCTAAGTAAAAAACCTCAAAACCAGGGGAGGCATGTATATTCACCCTCTTTACTCTGAAACCTCAAAATAAAATCCATCACAACCGTCCGCAAACGCATTCAGATTTCACCTCATTTAAAGCTGTGAAGGTTTCAGCAGTTTGTTACAGAAAATCAGTCTCACAACAGGTTAGCGAGAACGTTGTGAAGAAGTTTAAAGCCTGGCAGATGTGCAACAATACACAGTGGTTTAAGTCAAAAGCTAGAATGGTCCAAAGTTTAGATTTAGACCCAGTAGAGAATTAGTGGCAAGTTATGAAGTGTGATATTTGTCGTCACTCTCCATCCAATTTGACTGATCTTAAACTGTTTTTGTCTTGGTGTGGAAGACGTCTAGAGAGATACCCTAAAAGCTGTACAAAGTGTTCATTCACTCAAAGTAACTAGTTTTTTTGGGAGGGGATATTTTGTTGGCTTTATCCCTCCAACCGGTTTCTACATTTTGACTCACTTAATCTGTACATTTTGCTTGCTTAATCTGTACATATATTTATATTGTTTAATAAATGTATTTACTAATCGAAGTCTGTCTTAAAGACCCCAAAAAATGTACATCACCATTGCAATCACTAGTTAGCTGTAATATATCTATTATTTTCTTACCCTCTGCACAATTGATGCACTAGCTGCTTTATTTAACGATCACAAAAAAAAAAATCATGATCAAATAAATTGAAATCTGTGGCTGTGATGCAGCAAAGTGTGTACAGTACGACGTCAAGTGATGTGGATATTTTTGCACTGTAATTTTCTGTATAGGGTTTATGAAAAACCCACACCCGGAACCTCTGAAGACTTTTGTGGTCAACTTTTAATGTGGCGCATGAATACACCGGGGTTGGGAGGACATGGTTGAAGCACTATAGGAAACAGCTGAGCGCAGTACTTTTAACCTGCGGTCAAAGCCCAAGGACTCTGACAGGAATTTGATCGGGCTCTAGTAGGCAGCAGAGATTATCCGAGCAGATGTCGTTTCCCACCCCATGTATTGAAACAGTGGGGCCAATAATAATAAACGCGCGCGCACGCAGGCACACTCAGGAGAGAGGCTCTCTGCCGCTGCGCATCTCTCCTCTTTCCACTTTCTGACACCAGGGTCGCAGCTCCAGTCTCAACAACTTTTGACGTTATTCCGGGGTGCATCTCTCTCGCTTCCGACAACAAACGGGCACCATGAGTGAACGAGTCTTGAAATGGCTTCTGTGCTATTTGGCTCTGTTCACTTTTCGCCTTGACGAAGTGTGGGGACAGATCCGCTACTCTATCCCAGAGGAGCTGGAACACGGGGCTTTCGTGGGCAACATCGCGGAGGACCTGGGCTTGGATCTGGACAAGCTGTCCACGCGCAGATTCCGCATAGTGTCCGGCTCCAAGAAGCAGTACGTGGAGGTCAACTTGGAGAACGGCGTCCTGTTTGTCAACGAGAGAATCGACCGAGAAGAACTGTGCGAGCAGGGTTTGTCCTGTTCCTTCCACCTGCAAGTTGTGATAGAAAACCCTCTGGAGCTGTACAGGGTGGAGATCGAGATTCTGGACGTGAACGACAACTCCCCGAGCTTCCCCTGGACCGAGATCAACCTGGACATCTCAGAATCTGCTGCGCCCGGATCGCGTTTCCCTTTGGAGAGCGCGCAGGACCTGGACGTGGGATCCAACTCGCTGCGCACCTACTTGCTGAGCGTAAACGAGCACTTCCACCTGGACATCCAGACGCGCAGCGACGGGAGCAAGTTCGCGGAGCTGGTCCTGCAAACCCCGCTGGACCGGGAGCAGCAGAGCGCCCATCAGATGGTGCTGACCGCCGTGGACGGAGGGACACCGGAGAGGTCAGGCACCGCGCAAATCTACATCACGGTGTTGGACGCGAACGACAACGCGCCGGTGTTCGACCAGTCGTTTTACAGAGTGAGGCTGGCGGAAAATGCGCCAAAAGGCACGGTGGTGATAAAGCTCAACGCGTCGGACCAGGACGAGGGTCCGAACGCGGACATCGCATACTCCTTCAGCGGCCACGCACCCTTAAAGGTGCGCCAGCTTTTCAGCGTGGACCCACGCACGGGAGAGATCAAAGTGAAAGGCGTGATCGATTACGAGAAGGCAAGGATGCACGAAATTTACGTGCAGGCGAAAGATAAGGGTCCCTCCGCCGTGGCGGTCCACTGCAAAGTCCTAGTCAATGTCCTGGACAAGAACGACAACCTGCCGGAGGTCATACTGACCTCGGTATCCACACCTGTGCAGGAGGACGCGCCGCCCGGAACGGTGATAGCCGTTATCAGTGTGATGGATAAAGACTCGGGGGAGAATGGCAACGTGGACTGCGAGATTCCGCACCACGTCCCGTTCCAGCTCCACTCCTCCTTCAAGAACTACTATACCTTAGTGACCTCAGACTTTCTGGATAGAGAGTCTGTGGCAGATTACAACATCACCGTCACTGCCAGAGATATGGGTTCTCCTCCTTTGTTCACAAGGAAAACAATCATCGTTCAGGTGTCCGACGTGAATGACAATGCGCCTCGTTTCAAACAGCCGTCCTACACAGTTTACCTCACTGAGAACAACGCACCGGGAGCATCCGTCTGCTCCGTGACCGCAAAGGACCCAGACTCGGGTCAGAATGCGTACTTATCGTATTCTATTCTGGAAGGAGACATACAAGGGATGCCGGTGTCCACGTATGTGTCCATAAACTCGGACAGCGGGAACATTTACGCGCTGCGCTCCTTCGATCACGAGCAGCTGAAACACTTCCAGGTTACAGTGCAGGCTCAGGACGCGGGGTTCCCCCCTCTGAGCAGCAACGTCTCGGTCAGCATCTTTATCTTGGACCAAAACGACAACGCGCCCGTGATCGTGTCCCCCGTTACGCAGAACGGCACCGCGCCGAACGAAAACGTGCCCAGATCGGTGGACTCGGGCTACCTGGTGGCTAAGATTAACGGGGCAGACGCAGACGCGGGTCAGAACTCGCGCCTTTTTTATCAAATGCTCCAGGCCACGGATCCCAGCTTGTTCAGCGTGGCTCTGTACACAGGGGAGATCAGGACGATGCGCCAGATAGAGGAGAAAGAGCCCACCAGGCATAGGCTGGTCATTCTGGTGAAGGACAATGGTCAGCCGCCCCTCTCGGCCACGGTTTCCATCATTTTGTCAGTAGTTGACAGCCTGTCAGATTTACAGCCTGATTTGGGTGACCGGTCACAGAGCCCGCATCACAGCTCCAGCTTCACTCTGTACTTAATCATGGCTCTGGGTGCAGTCTCCTTCACATTCCTGCTGGCCATCATCGTCCTCGTCGCAGCGAGGAGACTGAAGGGCAGAGTGGACAGCAAGACGTCCGGCCTCGCCTCCATCGGCGGCTGCTGCGGCTGTTGTTCCCATTCACAGCTGGCCTCCTCCAACACCAACACCACCACCACCACCACAGAGGTTTTCAAAAAGTCCAACCTGAACGTTCGCATGTCCGCTGCAGGTGCGTCAGGTTGCGCGGAGGCGAGCGGCGGCGGCGGCGGCGCGCACCCGCAGGTGTACTGCTACAAAATGTGCCTGACCCCGGAGTCATCCAAAAGTGACTTTATGTTCCTCAAACCTTGCAGTCCGGTTCTGTCAGTTCAGCAGAACAACACCAAGAGCACGGACTACCTGACCTCCGGTTGGAGCACGCTGGAGCACAATGAGCTGTCCAACAACAGAGCAGCGACCCCGAATGAGGTAAAGATCGCAAAAAAACCAAGCAAACATGACAGGGCAGTGTAAAAAGTATTAATATCCCACATTTATGCTACAGCCACAAACTTGTCTATATTTGAATTGGATTTTGCAGAGTCAACCAGTGTGAGATTTCCTGGTTTAACTTTTGGTTAAACACAAAAATGTGTTGCAGAAAGCTATCACTGCAAAGAACCAGGAACACTACATCCCTTCGGTGAAACACAGTGGTAGCAGCACCGTGCCTTGGGAATGCTTTTCTTTTCCAGAGAAAAGAAGTTGTGGTCGGAGTTGAGATTGATTGACAATTTATATCAATAAATCCTGAAGAAAAGGCCATGAATGTCCATGAAAGAAAGTTGATTTTGTGTCTGATGAATCATTTTTTTGTTGTATTGTATTGTGATTTACAAAGTGTCTTTACATTGCAGCTCAAGTATTTGCATAAGAACTTGACTTGGACCAAGAATCAGCGTAACTCAGCTTACAAAAGGTGAGTTTATTCAGATGTTCAGTTAAAATCTGGAATATACACGCAGATTATCAGTTAATACTTCTTTTTTTTTTAGATATAGCTCAGATAATATGGAGGGAACTCTTTCAAGGCAGCCAAAGTGTGACCCTGATGGTTTCGCCTGCACTGTGGTGCCACAGTACTGGACTTGGGGAAACCAAATGAACGGTAGGTTCGGTTCTAGTCTACTGTTGTTTATATGAAAGACGTTATAAGTAGATTAAGCGTGAGGCTTTCCCTGTGTCTGTTCCAGAGGGATTTTGTCAAAGACGTGAAATGATAAACCATAAAGCAGATAATGCCAAATCCCAAAAGTAGGGGGGGATTTTACCGCTTCAGTATGAGAATTATTTAAGTCCCCTCAAGGAGTATTATTCGCTAAAAAGCTGAATTAGGAAGATGCCTTTAAAAACCACAGTGTCCAGATCAAGTGAAGTGTATTTACATATGAGCTCATCTCCTGAATTTTGCCCCGATGTAGGCTAATTCATGCACATATATATATATATGTGCATGTAATATATATATATATTTTTTTTTTTTTTTTTTTTTAACAGACTGCAAGAGATCTCTTCAAGAAGAAGTGCCTCCTAACTGCTCGTGGACGCCGAAGCATGCTCAGCTTCATTCGGAGGGAGCGGATTATCAGCACAACGTTTACATTCCCGGAACGCCGTCCGGCTACAGCACGCTAAAGCTGACGCCCAGAGGAGACCTGGATGTCTACAACACCTTCTCCACCTTTGGCAAGAAAAAGAAATTCATCTCCAACTACGAGCAAACTTTTGACGCGGACGACAGCGTCATGAGCAATTCTATTTTCAAATGAGATGCTGCACACTTCCAAACTTTTACGTTAGCAACATTTTTTGTAAACAAGATAAAACTTTTCTTAGAGACTTTGCTGTTGCCCTAAACTGCACACAAGAATTTCAGTTGTCAGTGGATCGATGACAGATTTGTACTGAAGCTTATAACTAACGTCTCACGTGGCAACCAGTCATTCTTAATGCATATTTACAGGAAACAAGTTGAAACAAAGTGAAATATTTTACTTTTAGCACAGCAGCCTTCCCCTTCATTTCCACCCTTGATACAAATGTTTGAAAAGCTCTGAAATAAATGTATTTTTCATTTGAGCAGCATAATCTTCTACTGAAAAATATAAGAAATGTCCACAAGAAGAAATGCATTCTTACTTGAATGCATTTCTTGAATGGGGAAAAGATAATTCTACATTAAGAGGTCATTATTTATTACAAAACCAAAGAGAGCACATATCCTGGTGAGATAAATATAACTGAAGAAGGCTATATATCCAGACTTTTTTTTCTTTTTTTTTAGGTTAATCAGTGTCTAGGAGGTATGTACTTTCTGACTCATGACTTCCTGTTTAACAAGTATATGACTTATGTGGACGTCTTTGAGGGGTTGGAGTAGGGTGGGAGTTTGGGGTGCAGTATAGAATATGTTTTTGTTAAACATCTTGAGAAACTTAATAAACCTTGTACTTCCTGTATTAAAGTAAATAAATTCAGTATAGTCCTTTGTACATAAACATTCTACTTTAATCTATTGAAACACATATAAATATATCTATATTTTTCAATTCAATTTATTGCAGTCCTTCTGAAAATGATCATTACTTTAAAAATGAATCCTAACATTCATGTGTTTTCGGTGCTTACAACTTTTTCACCTGCTGATTCATTTTACTTGTTTTTTTTCTGATGCAAACAACGCATCTCTGCGAGTGCTGATATTCACAGGTATATTTTGGATAAAAAATTTGCAGTCATTTTCCTGTCAATTTGATTAAAGGCGGTCATTACCTAAGCTGCGCTGTCACCGCTTGAAATGACTTCCAGGCTTTCTACAGCTCACTAGATATGAGCTGTAAAAACCCTTTAGGTCCAATGAATAATGTATTGGGTATCAGTATGAATTATTAATAAATCCTTCTTTGAAAATCGCTCTTGGGTTTTGTTTCTTACTGCAATTATGATAATATAATTATTGACAACTTATTTAAAAAAAAAATGCCCAAGGATGCCTCACTGAAAAATAAAATCCATGTGGGGGTTGGGTCAGTCTCAGACCGAGTGTTGGTGGAGCCGGGGGCAGTTTGTCCGATGCAAGCAGAAGGTAAATTCACAGTTTGCTTGCAGGGCATGTATTGAGCAGAGGCTGCTAATTCACTCAGTGTGGTCTGGCCCCCGCTGGTTTTGTTGATGGGTAGCAGTTGGCGGTCTTTGGTTTGGGTTCGTCCACCATGACTCTGCAGGGATTTCCAGGGTGATTTCAGCTGCTGAGTCTGTGCGGAGTCCTTTACTTGGCCTTGGTCGGCGGGGGGGTTGCATTGTGGATGAACTTGGATGTTGTGGTGACTGCCTTGTTGGATCCTGGAGCCAGTCTGCTATTGGTGAGAAATTTGCCCTGACACCATCTGCCTGTGGTTTTCTCTTCACATCCTCAGACTTTCGAAGGCCGCTCCCAGACCTTTTGGAGATAACCTTCCACCTGTCTCTTTGCGAGCACCTCTACACTTGAATGTCAGACGTCCTTCATCATTTAATTTGTGTGTGCTAGCCATATATGTTTCTAGAGACAGGCATTAACACACAGTCATATGTATGTAGACCCAGGAAAACAGCTTAGGATACAGCAGGGGTGGCCATGTGTTTGGGTTAATACATATGTTAGTATTTGTTTGGTTGTGTGTCTGAGACGGTGGCAAACCGGCCTTCTGTCTCTGATCAATACCTGAAACTAAATTACTACTACCACCACTAAGATCTCTAACAAAAGCAACATTATCGAGTTTATTTTGTAAAACAGATTAAGCAAAAATGTAGTAACCTAACAACTCAACCACCTGACCCAGGTTTCCTCTAATTTTAGCCAATTTCACACAAACACACTATTTAGTTGCAGAGCAGACTGAGTAAAAAGGGATGAACTGAATAGGCAAGATAAAAGCCATATTAAGTCAATGGGAACTTATAGTTACTACACACCCTTGTACAATAAGTGATATAAAAACTGCACTTAAATTACTTTTATCAGATGCAAATGGAAACTGAATCCTGTTTGTCAATGAGGATAAATGTCTGTAATCCTTCCAAAAGTTCAATCAATTACAATCAAATATCAATAAAAAATCACTGGACGTCAAACCAGCAACAGCTGATATCTCTCGATGCACCAGCTAGAACACCCTGGGCTAGTGGGACTGAGGTGAGACTAGTGTGCCACTAGTAAGACAACATTACTTTCTATGAGTTAAAACGTGATTGACTGATCAAAGCGTCAGTGAGAAGTTATGCTGTTTCCTATTGTCATATAAAGAAACAGAATACTACCAGAGTAGAATAGTTCTATCTTGGGACACAAGAATTTCTCATAGCTTTTTAAAAAAAATTACATATAATTGAACATACTGGTTAATAAGAAGGGTTTTATGGAAAAGTGGACTAGGAGAGCGTTCCAAAAGCTTCCGCACACCAGTTCGAGAAAGGCAAAGCATTCAAGCTCAAGAGGACATGTGGATCTGAGATAGGGCATAAAGGTGAAGCAGTTCAGAGATGCACAGAGGATGCACACAGAGGATCAGGAGGAATTTATTGGTGAGAACTGGAATTTCCTAGTTGATCCAAGACCTCACTGAAAGCTGATTTCTTACAAAATGCTCTTTGTCCACTGCGACGGACTGGCAACCTGTCCAGGATGTACCCTACCACTCGCCCAAAACGTTCACTCGAGATAGGCACCAGCACCCCTCCCAACCCCGCTAGGGACAGGGGTGTACAGAAAATAGATGGATGGATGCTCTTTGTCCAGTCTGACTGAGTTTGAGCTGTTTTGCAAAGAAGAATAGTTACACAAGTCAGTCTCTGAATGGATAGAGCTGGTTTAAATTTTAAAAAATAACTTGTAGCTGTATTTTTGGAAAAATTCATCTCTAGAGAGCATCAACAAAGGGACTCTGTGTCAATAAAACATTAAGGCATACATTTAACATACCATTCAGCTTGCAAGGACATCTTTTCATGTTCAAAAGGCTGAGAAGATCTGATAAAAAGATAAATTAGTCATCTATGCAACCTTGGGAAAAGTAATAGGGTTAGTATTTCCCTAGAAGCTGCCTTTGATTCTGAGCAAAGCTGAGCTCCAGAGTCTTATTTATTACGAACAATCCATTCAGTTTCTGCCAATTCCCAGTTTGATAAAGTATGTAATAACATACTCAGATGTAATGAAGCGCCGTGAACCCTACTAATCTTATCTGCTAATAAAAGACAAGAGCACCAGCCCAGGGACAAGACAAGACTATGATGGTGGTAGGGCGAAGGGAAAATGTGAGCTTTTTGAGACTCAAGGCAGAAAATGTCTTTTAACCTTTCTTCCTGACATTCTGGTCAGTAAACCTCAGATTTTAAACTGCAGCGACAGAGATTATCCTTAAGATCCGCTGCCTCTAACTGAGCCGCTACAGACCACTGGGTTAATCTTGAGCTTGCTTGAGCCTGACCGCCTCAGTGAACAGCTTCACGCTCAAAACGCTGCACTGCCAGGGGCCAGTTTCTGAATTTATATCAAACCTTTGGAAAATAATGTCAGATGGATAAAAAATCTTCCATCTGTCCAAAATGACATTTGGGGAGTTGAAGGAATTTGAAGGAGTAATCCCGACAATCACACAGCTACATCCTGCCAATTATTCCAATTGGGATGATACATTTTGAAATTTATTTTAAAATGTATCACACTCAAGAGAAAGGAGTCAGAATTTGTGATTAACAAGTTGCATGTCTGTACAATGAAAAGACTTATAAGCTAGTTTTGATTTGTAAGAATTATTTTGGAAACTATTATTTGCCTGACATATTTTCTATTAATTTGTAAGACTCTATTCTCCTCCAGGACATGTGAGCTTCTTTTTAATATCCACTAGAGGGAATCATTTCCCCACATATTCTCACTATCAAGTCTTCCAGCGCCTGAGATGGTGATTATATTTGTTGTTGTTGTTTTCGTTTTTTTTCATTTTTATTGCATCTTGTCTATAATTTGGGTATATCAGTCTTTGGAAAAAGAGGGCGTGAAAATATATTTTAAAAAGAAATTTGATCTGTATTTAGGAAATCTGGGTGTTGAAACAAATTAAAGTGATTAGTTGACAGAATTTTTCTTACATGTTCTACCACTTTGATAACATAGCTCTTAAACAGCCAAAAGTGTGTTTGTATTTATGCCAGATACTTGGAAAATATACTTTTATTCTAAAAGAGGTAATACTGTATTAATACATGGTTAGTTCTGCTCTTAGTTTACTGGAAGTTCACATGTATTTTTGCAGCATTTATGCATTATGTGTAAATAACTGCCATTAACTGTGACTTCTTTTGGTGTTTTTCTTCATTTCTGTGTTGACCATCTTACGGTTTTTCTTCCTATAGACAGTACTACAGCCTCAGTTTTTTTTTTTTTTTTTTGTCTAAGCTACTTTTCTCTCACTGGCAAAACCATTAATGGACCAATTGCTGCCACTAACTCTACTCTTCTGTCCTTGATTGCTCCTTGGTTTCATTTGTTTGGGCTTCCTCTTCTCCCGGCCCCTAGTTGGTCACAACAGATGGCAGCTCATTCTGCTGGAGTTACTTTGCTGTTGAAAGAGCTTTGTTGCTCCTCACTGACACCACATGCTTTCTGAAAAGTTTAAATATCAAGGACATTAACTGGACTCTAAGATGGATAATTTGTATATATAATAATTTATATATATATATATATATATATAATAGATAAATTATTATTATTATTATTATTATTAATAATAATAATAATAATAATAGTAGTAGTAGTTGTAGTAAAACGTATGAAGAGATAGATGTATTTCTTTGCAATGTCACTAGATGGCAGAAAGGCTTCCTAATGGTTGCAACAGCCTTGCTTGCAATTAGCAACCAGATCTTTTTCAATATAAATTTTACATTTTCAAGATGCTGTTGCCATTTATTCTCTGAAATGTTCCAGTCATCCAATTGTATTATAATAGGACATAATCATTTAATAGAAGAAGAAAAAATTGATTGAAACATGAGCAGTATGTTTTAATTTAAATTCACTATTCATTTTTATGAGGTGGATTTGTAAGAGAAAAAAAGTAGTTAGAAGAAAAGTAGGCTAAGAGAGCTCCAAAATCAAAATACCATAATCTAAGGAAATGTAAGAGAACATGAGAAATAAAGTTATTGACATTTGTCAATCTTGAAATGATTGCAAAACCATTTCTTAGGCATTGGGATTCCATGCAGCGGATGACAGTGAAAGCAACAATCCACATAAATAGAAGTGTGAAACTTCTAAGTGGCTGACCCCCAAAAATCACTCCAAGAGAGAATAAAGGACTCATCTAGAAGGTCACAAAGAGCATCTAAAACTGGTCAGACAGCTTCCCTAATCTCTCCAATTGCTTTGTAAACTGCTACAGCGCTGACAGTGCGGAGATAATGTGAACAATAGAGTACAGGCTGCTTTCAGAGACAAACTGTTTGATGACAAGTCAGTCATATTGCTTTCTTTGTTATTTTGTGTTATTCTGTCAAAGCAGGGAGGCTGTTCATACTGCGGAAGATTTGTGGGTATTTACAACAAACTGATGCAGATACAGGCAGCATCTTGTTCAAATTGCATTGAGATATCCTCAATAACATTATACATGGAAATGTAATCACTCTCAACCTCCATAAATGGAAAACAAGCAAGAAATGATCAGAGGAACTTTGTTATGATGAATTTGACACTAAAAGCTTTAATAAAGAGCTGTCCTGATGTTTGTAATTATAAAATCTGGGGAACTTGTCGCGACACTGAGAAAAGCAAAAGCAACTAAACTGGATTAGCAATAGACAGATTAAATTTAATAAGAGAAAAGACGACAGGGACGAGGGGGAAGATAGAGCTGGGGGTGGGAAAGTTGATGAATATTAAAAAAATACATGAACAATATTTGTTTCAATGTGATGTTTGCAGTGAGCAGCCATATGAGAAGAGCTAATAAGATTAATCTGGGTTCAAGAGGAGGAACCAACAGTACCATGTAAACGTTTTGTTTCCCCATTTAGCTTTATTATTGTTAAGTCACCAACATCAAGATATTTAATTAGGATTTTATCTGACAAAAAAACACATTAGTTTATGTTAGTAAAATAGAAAAAAAAAACATACGTGGTTTTGCAAATACAAATCAAAAAATTGTGGTAGCATTAATATAACTCCAACCATTTTTGCCTTTCTTCTTTGGAAATTATCCTCCATTTGATGGAAATGGTCTGTGAAATCAATTTTAAAGTCCTCACACAGATTGGATTAGGTCTGATCTTTAATTTAACCGTTCTGTTACAAAAATCCAGCTTGATCTAAACAATTCCTTTGTAGCTCCGGCTGCATTTTTCTGTCGTTGTCCTGCATAAAACTTGACTTCAGTCTATTGTAGGCATTTCTGTCCAGTGTTTTACTACAGTTGAACTCAATTTACTAATTTCTTTACAAAAAAGTAACTAATAGTGATGAATTCTGATTCAGAGTGAAGTCAGTTGGGTATATATTCAGATGCCACGCCAATCAGATTATATTGTAAAAGAAAAAGAAACGATGTGGGGGGCAAATATAAAGTATATATGTTTACTAAACAATGAATGAAAGAACAATAATAAAGTTCAAGTTTCAGTTTAGCTTTTTCAAGGTACTGAAACATAAAAATGTGTATTTTGTGTGTTCCTGTAACATCTTTAAATATTTGCAGGTTTTTTTATGGTTAAGTAGTTTAAATAAATTCAAACAAAACAGTTTGAAAACATACTATTAAAACATAAATTAGTTTTTTTTTTATGTAAAGGTATTTTTGCTTCAGTGCAGCTATTTTGATAGGCACCATTTCAAAGCCGGTGATATATATATAAAAAAGCCCCGCTACCTCCTGGGTCTGTGTTACGCCCCTGCGTTTGCTGTCAGCGCGCACACCGCTCCTCCAGCGGCTCCACACCTCAGATGGCCTGCTGCAGCGGCTGCTACAACTCGCGGAGGCTAGAATGTCACCGGTGATCCTTTGCACGAAGACAACACGGTCGTAAGAACAGATTTGTGACATTTATCCTTTGTGTTAACGCTCACAATGGCGCTTAATTGTGCATCTATACGGACTCGTTCGTTCGTGTCTGCTCTCACGTTTTTTGTCGCGCTGTGGGGATTTGCGCTCTCCATCACCCGCTACTCCATACCGGAGGAGATGGAAGAGGGTTCCTTTGTTGCCAATCTGGCCTCAGATCTGGGTCTGGACGTTCGCAGTTTGCTGGAGCGCAATGCGAAGCTCGATGTCATTCACAGCAAAAATTACCTCGACATTAACAAAGACACGGGGGAGCTGGTCATCCGCGAGAAGATGGACCGGGAGAGCATATGCATGACTAAAACCACCTCATGCTTCCTGAAAATGGATGTCATACTCTCCAATCCCGTTCGCATTTTCAACATCGAGCTGGAGATCTTGGACATCAATGACAACGCGCCCGTTTTTCGTCGGAAGACAATGCACTTGGACGTTTCTGAGGCAACCCCTCCCGGTGAGAGATTCTCCCTGACCAACGCGGTGGATGCGGATGTGGGGGCGAATTCAGTCAAGACCTACTATCTCAGCGAAAGCAAATACTTCAGCATTGACATCCAGACGGGCAGCGACGGCTCCAAATACGTTGATCTAGTGCTCAACGGTAAACTGGACAGAGAGGAGCATGCGATTCATAATTTGATTTTAACTGCGGTGGATGGAGGTGTGCCTCCCCGCTCTGGTACAGCCAGCATAATTATTAACGTGCTGGACATCAATGATAAAGCCCCCACGTTCAGTCAGCCCGTTTTTGCTGTCAATGTTTCGGAGAACTCTCCAGTGGGGACGGTGGTGATGACATTAAACGCGACTGATTTAGATGAAGGCACAAACGCACAATTAATATACTCGTATACCTTGTACACCTCGGAGAAGACACAGGAGCTCTTCTCCCTAGATCCACAATCAGGCGAGATCAAAGTGAAGGGGGTGATCGATTATGAAGAGAGTCAGAGTTTTGAGATGTACATTCAGGCTCAGGACAGAGGGGCAAACCCGCTGTCAGGACACTGCAAAGTGATGGTTTACGTCACAGATCTAAATGATAACTACCCAGAGGTGACCATCAAGTCCCTGAAGAGATCGGTGACCGAAGATGTGTCGGTAGGGACACTGATTGCTGTGGTGAGCGTCAGTGATAGAGATTCTGGAGACAATGGTGCCGTAGACCTCCACCTGAACCAGCAGGAAGCCTTACCCTTTCGTCTGGACAAGTCCTCAGAAGGTTACTTCGAATTGCTGGTGTCGAAACCGCTGGACCGAGAAGTCAAAGGGAAATATGACATCAAACTAATAGTGACAGACAGAGGTTTCCCAGCTTTATCTGAGAATGAAACCATCACCTTGGAGATCCTGGATGTCAACGACAATGCCCCCATGTTCTCTCAGTCCTTCTACACAATCCATGTTATGGAGAACAATCCACCTGGAGCTTTATTGACATCCCTCAGTGCACATGACCCAGATTTGAATGAGAACCAGTACTTGGTTTATTTCATAATGGAGAAAGAGATAGTTAACATGTCTATGTCCATGCTTTTCTCCATCAATCCTGAGAACGGGGATCTTTATGGCCTTAAGACCTTTGACTATGAGAGAGAGAAGGAGTTCCTGTTCCACATTGAGGCCAGGGACTCTGGGGTCCCTCCTCTGAGCAGCAATGTGACAGTTCACATTGTTATCCTGGACCAAAATGACAACACTCCCCTCATTGTATCACCATGGCGAGCACACGGCTCAGTTGTTGAGGAGGTCATACCGAGGTCCACAGAGAAAGGGCACTTGGTGGCCAAAGTGGTTGCTGTTGATGCAGACTCTGAGCAGAATGCCAGAGTCACCTACCAGCTACTGCAGATCAGTGACTCAACTCTCTTCAGCCTGGATCAGTACAACGGTGAGATCAGAACGACAAGGATGTTCAGCTATAGAGACCCAAGGCAGCAGAGGCTGGTAGTTGTTGCTAAAGACAATGGACAACCTGCTTTGTCTGCCACTGTTACCATCAAGATATCAACGGTGGAGCATGCCATGACCTTCTTAGAGACAACAGAGTTACCATTAGAATACGAAGTCTTCACCAACCTAAACCTGTACCTCGTAATTGGTTTAGGAGCTGTGTCCTTTCTGCTGTTGATAACCATCTTGGTTATTATCGTCCTCAAATGTCAAAAGCCAAAGCCAAAGGCCATCAAGATGCCCCCAGCCAACAGAAATAGCCTGATCAGCCAGAGAAGCTCCACCATCGCAGATTCCACCCTGATCTCCAGTGATGCCTACTGGTATAGCTTGTTCCTTGCAGAAACCAGGAAGGGCAAGGTGGTGGTGAGACAACCAATCATTCCCAAAGGAGCAGGATATTTTGTATCCAGCATACCCAGGAGCATAGGCCCAAGTGAAACCACAGACTCCAGAGCATCCACACTGGAGGTATGTTGAATTGGTAGATAGCCTTTGATATCACAGGATATACTGTTATACAAAAAAATTTATTGCATGTATTTCGTCTCCTGTAATGAGAAGATGTTTTTTCTTCCTTAGTAATTGGAGGGTTGTTAGTAGCCTACTTCTCAAACACAGGGTCACGCTGATATATATTTTCCCTGTACAAACAGCTCACTGAGTTATGATCATTTTGTTTCACTATTCAATTGTGCCACACACAATTTTTATTTTAAGTAGTAGTATTGAATATTTCAGCTTTTGAAATACTGTTTTAACTGTTTTATGCTAAGGTTTAAAATGACTTGAGAATGTTAATAGCTATGGTATCAAATGATACTTTGAAATGTCTGAGCTGGTGATTGTAGTGGGAAATGTTTATACTGCTGCAACCTTACCCACATTTGCAAATTAGAAATATTTTTTTGAGTGCTTAATATCCATATGGAAGGTTCCCATGAAGCTTTAAAAATAAGTATTTTTCAGGGTAACATACTGTATGTATGGTATGGGATCCCATCCATCCATCCATCCATCCATCCATCCATCCGACAAAAATATGCAGTAATGCTGAAATTTTACCTTATATGCTTTTATTGTATTTCCTTTAGAGGTATTGCGTTTAATCAACTACTTACATCTGACAACTCACTTATTGAAGAAGATTTGCATAATTCCTCTGAGATTCCATTATTTTTTAAATTACACTACAAAGGTTTTGATGTACAGTACAGCAAATGATGCACATAGTCAAAGCCGGCTCCACCCTTACACTTTAATGCATGTACCATATTGAGAAATGTTGAACAGTTTTCTGTTCGAAACACAGTTTCTAACAGAGTCCTGCTGATTTTGATTAGCTGTGCGTCAGTACATCAAACTATCTGCATTTTTAGCCATAATTAGGCCAAGATCCCCCCCCCCGCCTCCACCTCCCAAATCTGCAAGTGTTTGATGTCTTATGTGGTATGTAGGTCATGTATTGCAGATACATAACACACAATCGCAGCGAGAGTAGTAGGCGTATGAGGGGGAGCACTACAAAGAAGCCCGGAGTTGGAGGGGGTTCTCTGAGGACAAGAGATAGAGCTGCACTAAATGAGATCTGTTATAAATTTCAAGCAGCACTGTGGTGCACAGCAGACTGTCATCAGTGTATATGTGCCGAGAATGATCCAGATGTTGTTTATTTTTCCTACAGCTGGTGCTACAAAGCAAGCTAAACCAAGCGGTGCTCTGAAAGAATCAACAATATAAATATGCATGCACAGGTGCAGATGGAGGGCGAAATGCAGTTGTGCATGATGTATCTGTATTGTGCATTTGCATGTCACACATACCACTGAACTTGTTTCTTCTTTCTGTTCTTAAGTACTCAAAATGAAAGGAAGTCCATTCTACAACTGGAGGTATGCTGGTTGCTAACTACAATCCGTAGAGCTACTATTATTTTATAGACATTCACTGTCCGTTTCTATTTCATATTCATTCTTGGTTAGACTAAAAAAGCAAGAAAGAGAATTGAACTGCCACAGTGTCCAGTGCAAATCTTCTGTGTTATCCTTTTCCGTCAACATATTTTCCTGATTAAGTAGAACAGAATCCAATATTTCTGCTTACGCTTGGTCAAAATGTCCCCTTACAAATACAACAATCTGTTCCAATCTAATTCTAACGGGAGCACTGAGATGGGAATTGGCTTGTCTATCAAGTGAGAAAACCAGCTTATATTGAGAACTGAGATTAGACTAAAATTGGCTGCTGGTCAGATTCATGTTGTGCACATCTCTCTGTGATGGCGCTGACTGAAAAAGAGATTAAGGACTGAATTGTCTCCGCCAATTGTCAGGAAATAAGGTCATCTATTCATTTAAACGCTTGTTAAAACATGTTTATAATGTGTCAGAATTGTAAGTTTGAGACAATTTCAATCTGAAGTTGTTTGTAATAGGGTTGGGTGTTATCCACACCTTAATGACTTTGCATTTCTCAAAACATTTAGCATGAAAGATGTTATCTGATGTTATCATATAACACCATGAAATTTAGTGCATTTTAAACAATTCTGATATTGTTATTTAATACAATTGAAGGTGCTACCAAAATTATATTGCAGTACCTTTTTTCATTTGGGATGTAATTCAGCTAAAAAAAAAACAAACTATAATGACTCAAAGGTTTATGATAATGTGCTTTTATAAAAATAAATTTTTTTCTTAAGAAAAATTCCCATAAAAAAAATTAGCCTTCTTCATGACACCAGTTACATCAAGAAGTTAGATTTTTAGAATCTGCACACAGCAAGTTCATTTAATTACATTTTTGAATTAGTAATATTTATGATCTCATTATTTTCACGGCTCATTAATTGGATTGTATCGTCAAAAATAATTCAGTTGCCGTTCAAACCTATCCATCCTGCTCTGCTTGAAAACACTGGGTCTTTGTTGTTCGTTTTGCAAAAGAAATACTCCCATGAAATTCTGAAAAAATTACACAATAGCTTTGCGTGCAATATTTGTCAAGGGGGTTGTGAAAAGAAGGGGTCGACAAGACTGAGAACAAAATGACATGCAACTGTAAAAATGTGAATTAATTTTTGTACGTTGGGTCAACAATGCAGAGCCTTAAGACGGTTTAAACTGTGTCTATTAAGGCGTATTAAGGTGTATTTGGTATTTGAAGTAATAAAATAGGCTATTATAAGTGGGGAATCTCAACAGGTTCTTGCTGCTCGTGGGCGTCTGTGTACTGCTTTTAATAATTAAAATTCAAGAGAAAAACAGATTGGAACTAATAGCCTTTCATGTCTTAATGTGACCATACATTTGCAGACTTAAACATAGTATTTCAAACAATGCTGTTGCTATTTTTAGAGTTGAGGTATATGGTGTATAACCCAATCCTGGCTTGCAGTCTTGACTCCAGAATTAGACACAGTGATGACTGCTTGTGCATGCTTAAATAGCATCATCTGTGTACTAATTGAACAAAAGCTGTATATTTTCTTCTTTATTTCTATTAGTGACCTTGAGAAATTTTTGATAAACTAAACTGTAAAGTAAAATAACCAATAAATCATTAAAATAAAGACGCAGAAATCATTGATCTCCCCCTGTAATTCTGAATGAACCTGTAAGTCCAGCGGAACAATATTGATGGTGGCAGTAACCAGTCACAATCCACTGTTGCATGAGTGAGGACTTTCTAAAACTTTATATCAAGACTGTTTGGTTTCTAATACCATGTTTTTGTTTTTTTTTATTTCTTTTTTCAGCAGCAGCCAAGAAGAGAGCTACGGTGATGTAATCGTCTCTTCCTGGGAGTCTCTGGCTGAAACCTTCCAGGGGCTTGCAAAGAAGATAAACAGTTTTCTATTGTCAGTCCCTCTGCTCCAGCTTCTGATTTCCCCTGTTTCCTTTAATCCCACACACCAACAATCAATCAGTATTCACCTTATCCTTCTACCAGTGTGTTTTTTGTTTTGTTTTTTTTTTGTTAATATTTTGTTTTTGCTCTTATGTGTGAATACTTTCTCTTAATTAGCATTTGGACAAACCATTTTACAGCAGGTTTCTTGAACATTACTAAAGACTCCCAGTGGATACATTTGCCTTTTTTGTCCAGGTTTTACCATGGGTTGTAGTTTTAGAAGCCATCAGTTGTCTAAAATATACCTAAGTTGCCATAAAGTTGTTGTTTTATTAATGCTGGAGTTTGAAACACGCCTAATCATAAATATACACACGAATCAGGGTGAATAAGCTTCTTCCATCTGATGGATCCATTATTGTAGCTGGTTATAACATTCAGGCCTGAAACTAGGTGTCTTTTTTGTCCTATTTTGTATGGAGAATCTTTCTGTTTGATAAGACTCAAACTTTTACCTAGTAATAATCAGTGACTCAGTTTTAGGTCTTTTTTTCTATACAATGTTGTGGTTAACAAGTTTTGAATGTCTAAAGAAAAATTGACAAAAAAGAATGAAAGAAAACAGGTAAACATAAAAAAAAAACCCAAACCAATAGCTTTCCCTTTTTATTATTTGATTGTAGTTCAAATATGAGTCGTTTATTGGGGAGATAAAACGCTCACCAACAATAGGTGTGCAATAGGTGCAAGATGTGCATTTCTGGAGAGTAGTTTACATCCACTCATCACCATACCTGATGTTATTTATGGAGTTTTATTGATTTATTTGAACAGTTTGTTTTTGTTTGCTTGTTGTTGTTTTTTTTTGGGGGGGGGGGGGGTCATCAACGAGAGATGATTTGACGAAAGGTTTGACTTTGTTGTGGATGTTTTCTTATAATTTGACTCAAATATACTCATACACACCCACTAATGTTTTGGGTAAATGTCCACCAGTAAGATGCAGAGAAAACAGTATTTCTGTAGTGATGAACAAGGTCCTGGAAGTGCCATAAACAGTACTGGCCACTCTTCTTGGCATAAATTGTACATCTTGCTTAAAAAGGCTGACTACATACATAACATATTGATGTTAGTCTGTCAATCTTAGTTTTGATATGTGCTATGGATTGTTGTTGGAAGGACAAAATTGTGTGCAATGATCACCAAACCATCAAAATCACTGGCAGTGAAACAGACCCTAATCATGGTGGTTCCACCACTGTGCTTGACAGTTGTCCCTGTGTTGTTGGGTTTCAAAAGCTTACATTTACTCCCAACATTCTCATTTTTTCAATATTATAATAAATTAGTCTCCTTCTAAAGATTGTAAAATTTCAGTCGAGCTTGAAGGTGTTAATTTCGGAGTATAATGGAGCTCTCAGAAGAGTTTTGAACCTTTGGTTCTTGACGATTGTAACTAATGTCTTTTTACCTGAAAGTTTCAGTTTGTATAATATGGTTAACATTTGGAAGCAGATTAGAGTTCAGGTGGGTAAATTATCCCAAAAACACAATATAACTACATTGGTAAGACTTTTTTTAAGCTTCTTGATTGACCTTTTGAAACCCCGAAATGAAACCGATTGAAAATTTGTAGGCAATACTAAAAAAAAACTTGGTTTGTACCAGAATATTAGTGTTGGTGTATGTATATAATTGAGCTATTTATAATTTTTGTTATAATTATAATTATTTTATCTTTTTTTTGCCCTCTAGGGCAATGGCAGAGCCTTTCATAGGCATGGCCAGACTGAGACCGTATCACTGAGAGGTGGCCAACAACAGATCTGTGCGGGAGCCATTTTGGAGCACATCATGCGCATTTTCCAAATAGTTCACAAAAAACAGAAAATATTTTATTGAAACAAAAAAATATACACCTATTTTTATAAAGATATTCTGTCCAACCATCTACTGCTGCCACCGACTGTTTTAGAGGGGAACTGCTTATTTCAGAGGTGTGCTCTGCCGGTGAGTTACCTCCGCATGGGAACAACCACCAACGGCTCCATCCCTGCTGCGTGCATTAGCAGAAGTCCCAAATAAATTTCGGCTCCTAATTAATGTGCTAAATATTTTTTGATTTTTTAAAAATTATTTATACCATTCCAACTTAAAAAAATACCTGTTCAAATGCATCACTATAAACCAAAAATGTATGTCAGTCAAGTTTGTGATGATTGCATGTAAACGTTTAACAGTAACTGTACATTGCAATGCAAACTCTCAAGTTTCTAAGCAAAATCCAAAACTATTATACATTTATGAACAATCAGTTCATCTCTTCCTGTTCAAGTGAGAGAAGCTTGTCGGTGACAATTACAAAGTTTTGCCAGAGGGAAGAGCTTCATAAATGTGTCATTCGCAAACAGTAAAGCGACTCGACTGAAAATCAAATGTTTTAGAAGCTATTTCCCCAAGTTTTTCCCCAAAAAAACGTAAAAGAAATGATTTTAGGAATTACACAACTGGTAGAAAAAAGAAAGATGATATATGAGGTCATGATCTAAAGTAAAATATAAATAACCATAAATATGTTTAATAGCCAGAGTAAAACTATTAAAAAAAAAAGTAATAATCTTGGCCAGTGTATGATCAGAGGTAGCGGCAAGATGTTCTTTGATAAATATTAATGTTTTTTATATATATTTTATGTAGTAACTTTTATTGCTGCTTTTGTGAGCTTCTTAAAGGACATTTTGTTGCATATTTATAGTGTAGTGCCGTCGTTTTAGTTGTGTACATGAATAAAAAATGGAATAAGAAAACATTTTATGACCTCAAAGGTAGTGCTGCTGCGCCGCCTTCAAGTCCAGGACTTCAATTTCTCTGTAACAGGAAGCTTATTAAGAGAGCTAATTAGGCTGCTAAATGATCAAATGTACTGGCATGAGTTTAGGGAGGCTGGATTAGGAGAGGAAAGAGAACATTGTGTTCATTATAGTGACAGTATTCCTGTAGCGACTCTGCTGACAGTGCATAAAATGTATTAAGCGGATGACAGCGGTTTGAATTTGGGATATGCACGGAATCTAAATGTGATCCCATGCAGCACTCCTGCGGAAATGCAGCGAAGGGGGAATATTTCTGGATGTATCCGGCTTCACGCTCTGAGTCAGTGAAATGTTATCCCCCTCAACCCCCGTTTTTCTCCTTTTTCGTGCTGCTCACCTTTGAAAGCATCTAGCTGGCTGCTTGTCAGCCTGAACATGTCGCATAATGAGGGTCAAGTGCATGTTAGATGTGCAATCAGTGGCAGAACTGATTGATTCCAACAGTGTTAATGCAGTTATCGGGTTGCACATACGATGAGCTCCTTGCGTGCCTTCTGCCTTGTACAAGATGACTGTTGACAAATGAAACAATAGCATTTCGTGCACACTAAAAACTGCTGGGTTTTTTAAAAAAAACTAGTCCTCTGTAGATTATGGGCTTGATTTAACACATTAACTCCATAACTCAATAGGTTTGAGTTATGGGCTTGACTTCATATACTGGGTTTTTACCCAGATTTTTGTTAATACTACCAATGTTTTTCTTGATGGCATAAACACAAAAAATAGAAAAAGTAAAATCTATAAACGTATTTCAAACAGAATCTCATAACAATTTAAAGCAGATTCAATGAATATGGCAAATTATTTTGGTCAAAGTATCAAATTTCAACACAGCTAGAAGTAGCATTCAAAAAGAAAAAGCTATAACAATAATTCTAGATTCAGTGGTGAGGTAACAGGGTCAACCCAGTATTTTGGTCACAACTCCAAAACATAGCTAATTATAAAAATTAATTTAAGTAAAACAATTATTATTTGAACACATTGCAAAAAAAACAAAACAAAAAAGCATTCTCTTTTTATGGTCTTAAATTGTCTGATTTATTTCTGTGGAGGAGATTCAGTGAATTCTGATTTGTTATTCACAATGTTGGGCCGTAAAAACATGACGAGTCTCTTCCTGGTGTCTACTGACACCCAACAGTCGCAAATTTTAAACTGATGTGAACATGACCCAACTTCTGTCCCAGCAGAATAAACCCATAAAAGAAAATAACCCAGCAGTTTTTTTTTTCTTTTTATGTGTGTAGTGTAATCGATTCGTTTTTCCCAGGTTACAGTATCTTGAGCTGCTTGTTGGATAGGCACTTTTAGACTCAGAACAGGGGTTCTGTTACGAACCAATAGACGCGTTAATTGTAAATTAAACTGCTTTATACTTTGTGTTTTTATACAACATACCTTTTTGATATCTTCTGTATTCACTGTGATTGAATGGCACAGGGGATGCTTGTGCTCAGTGTAGTAGACTGTAAGTGAGTTAATTGTCTTTTTTTTTGTTTGTTTTGTTTTGTTTTGTTTTTCCTAGCAGCTACTTTGCCGTTCATACTGTACAGTAAGCTTCAAGAGTTGTAACAAACGCTCTCCAGTTTCATCTCGCTTCGCCAATCAAAGACAGTATGAGTGAGAATGGGCTTTCTTTACTTTCATGTCTTGTTAATTGACCGGTTTTGATGTTGCTTATTGGGTTTTAATGTAACGCCTGATTATGCTAGTTTGAATAAAGATTTTTAATCCATCTCTCAGTTGCGTCTGTGATAAAAATGTATTGCAGAAGTCATCAGAAGCGACTTCTTAAATGCGCCCCCACTTCTCTCCCTTGCTAGTTCTCTGAAATTCCCTCACACATGGAGTTTGACCCACTTTCTCTTTATAAAGCTCTGTACTAATTCTTAGAAATTAAAACCTTTATAAAGGAGATGGAATTTCAGAAGCAGACAAACAGCTTTTTCATAATAGTAGGACTCTTCCAGTCTTTGTTGTAAGCCACACAGGGTATTCAGTCTGCAGTCCCGCAGGCTCTCATGTCTGATAGACAGAGTTTATATCACAGACTGATGCCTTGAGTAGATTATTTATGCCATCTAACTTAAGCAGTAACAGTATTTGTCTAGGTATCAATAATATTAAGATATAAACAGTGTCTTGTAACAGTAGTCATGGGACCCAATAATGCATGAAAATGCTTTCATCCAAACATTGACATTTCAGCTGCGCTTCATTTTATGTAGGGGTGTCAGAGCAAGGGTCGCTAAATACGTATGAATGTCTCAGGTTTCAAATTTGTATTAATATAAAATTTTATGAAAAATATATAATTTACAATTATATTCCATATCATGTTTACCTGTCTTATAAAATCCCACTACACTGCATTGATATTTGATGTAATGTGACTAACTGAACACTTCACGAGCTTTGGAAACGTCTGCAATATGAAGACTTATTTGGAATGGATTCAAATGTTGTGAAAATATGACAGTACTTATGCTATGATCCAAAATTAAGATCAAACAAGGGTTTGAAATCCAACAAATTTCAAAATTGTTAAGCAAACATTTTGCAACCAATCACACTACTCGGTTTCCTAAAAACTGCTACATTATAGACCCTGAGATCCAGAACTTGCTTGTGTGAATCCGAAGTAGGTCAGCAGAACTAAGCAGTGCACCATGGGCTACAGACGTGTGCTGAGTGTTGCTGCCATCCGTTCCTCTCCCCTGTGGGCTTCATTTTTTAGAGTGGGCAATGTCCCTGACAGTGTTTCTCAACCAAACTGTGGAAGTGTAGAATTGTGCTTTTCATAACCTGAAGGAAGAAATGGATTGTACTTTTCTCAAAAGCCTTTATGTGCTGCAAAAGATTTCTAGATATATTTCCTCACAGCACTTTCTGTATGCACTGACTGGATAGAGGAACACAGCAGTCGCCGTCTCATACATTGCCCCTCCAGTCTTATTGGCAAAAAGGCTTGAAATAAATGTATTTATTTATTTTGCCAAAGCATATCACACTCAAATTTGATTACAAATATTTGTTTAGGTGTTCACATTCAGAAATTATTGTTTCATGCAAAATCACACTGATACTTTTATTAGCACCTCTTTGTTCTTTTCCTATTACTTTTAACATGGTGGGAGCATTTGAGAGAAATCATTCATCCTTTGTCATTACTGTTGTCACGCTTTGTAGATTTTGCCATATGTTTTCAAAGATTATTCAGTGGCCAAATCTACAAATATAAGGTTTCCTAGCAACCAAAAATAACCCTTTTCCATTGTGTCCCCAGATCTAAATCCTATATTTAAACTGCGATGAACTGAAAAGAAGAACGGATGGGAAGGGATCCAGAATTTTGAAAAGCTCGATTTTCTTCTCACTTGGCAAAAGTGCAGGGTTCCAGTTGGAATCCCAGCAGTGCGGCAGGAGACAGAACCTTTTTCCTTCCTGAAATGTGTCCCAATCAATTGGCTGGTCCATAGATAACATTTAATTGCTGCTATGGAGACTAAGTTAGACCTTGACATCACACATTGATGCAGTTCTCCAACTTTGAGAATCTTGTTATGCATCCGGCCCTGATTGTCGGAGTTCCAGTTTTTTAGACCCTTTTAATTGATGCTGTGCCTGTAGAAATGGGTCATTTTTGGTAAATTCATACTTTCTGACTTTTCCTGACTTATGAGGGGCTGCGCATGTCGTTTGAAGAATACCTATGAGAAATGAGCCGCAGTCTCATCATTATTACTGCCAAGAAATGAAAAAGGAAGTCATGGTGTATTACTTAAAACTTTAGATACACTCTGATAAATCTAAAAAGCAAATGTTTCAAAAATACTATTATTAAATATTTATTATCTAAGTATATTATTCCCAATAGATAAATGGGCTAGGGTTAGGGTAATACACATTAAAACATTGTGGTATTCTATCAGTGGAATATAAAGCTATTGCAGTAAAAGATTGAATTATGTTAAAGCTTTTAACAACTATTAACAACACCTCTACGTAGATTCCCCATTTCTTCTTCTTCTATCCTAACCCAAATGCCCTGTGCATAATTTAAATGTTATGCTTGCCTGAACAATAGGAGTCTAAAAGGTCAGAACACTGACCATCTGCAGGAAACTGCAGATGCAAAACCACTAAAATGTCATATTAGTACGGAACACAATTTTCATCACGACAAGATATGGTGAAAAGATGAATGAGTGAGCCATTAAATTCTTAAAAGCAACGCTGTTATGTGTAGTCTTCAGTTTTCATCATAAATAATTTTGCATTCTTTCTCCATCGCAGAGAAAACTGCTACTGTTTGCATGGAGCTATAGACCTGCAGAACCCAGTGTATTGATCCAGTAAGTGTTTTTTCACTGCAGACTGCTGCTCTATATTGAGTACTTAAGTACAATGTTGCAAGTAAAAAAAAACTTCAAATGTGTAGGTGACTAAGCATATTTTCAACCAGTAACAGTATCATGCACAAGGATGCACATGTCAACATCTGAAGTTTTTGCGCCCCAATTCACGCTGGTACCTGTGGATAAAATTCTGTCAGTCTGTTGCTGTTGGTAACTGAGTAAGAAGACTGACAATGTAAATTGACAGAGAAGGGGGAATTAATATAGAGCAGCAGTCAAGAGCCCTATTGTAGCTGTGGAGGAGGGGCAGAGACCAACAACTCAGGTGTGAGAGTTAGCATAACAACTAATGGTCATTTACTGCAGAATTTGGTCTTTGTTGTAGTGGCAAGAAGAGATTGATAGGAAGTCTGGTTTACAGTGTCATAAACAATGTTGGAAACATAGCAAATATGTGCAAGAAGGTGCTTTTTGTCCAAATGCCAAATGCAATGTGTGGTGTAGGTCATAATGAACATTCCATACACAAAGAGAAACATGGTGGTGGTTGCATCATGCAGTGGGAATTCTTTTCTTCACCAGAAAGAATTATGACGTCCTGATGCAACCATCGAATGTGCAAAATTCAGGGTATTCCTGGAGTAACTAGAGATTTAAAAAAGACTTAAGACTAGTACTTAGGTTCAATTTCCAACAGGAGAGTCACAACATCACACAGCCACGGCTACAATAGAATAATTTCAGTTTACAACCACAATGATTTAGGTTTAAATAGGTCAAGTCTAGACCTAAGAATCTGTGGAAAGACTTGAAAACGGATCTTCACTGGCTGTTTTCATTCAACAAACCACAGGCGCTTTGTAAAAAAGAACGAAGACTTTTTTTCCGTCTCTGATTAGCAAAGTTGGTAGACACAAACAGCAAAAACAATTGCAGCTTTAATTTCAAGCAAGACTTGCTTCAACACACACAAAAGAAGATTCGACTTTTTAAACTAAACATTACTTTCTGTTGGTCTTTTGTGAGAAATTGCAAAAAGATTCAAGGGGTACAAATGTAGAATCTTATTTATTAAAAAAAATGTTATAACTATTTTTAATCATTCATTGTACAGCATTAATATTTTTCATTTAAAACCCTGCTTTTTCTCTGGAATTGTATTATTATGCAGTTGAATGCATCTGTAGATGAAAGCAGTCAGTTCTCTTTTTCTTCTTTTGGGTTGAGGAGAAAAGCCAGAAAATGACAGGTTGAAGTTAAACTGATTAAAATGATTGGGTTACTTTATAATTATGAACACATCTACACTGATTCATGGTGATGTGATTTTTACTTCTTTGAAAATCATGATTGCATTAGGTCATGTCATGTCAGCTGGTACGCCTGCTCAGCCACTCTGAAAGCCACGCTTGATTTAAAAAATCTGCGTTGCTTTTGGAACTGCAACATCATCAGTCAAAGTGTCGGAGACGCTGCGAGCGCTTGACCCATTTTCCGCGATCCTCTGGCAAAAGCCCATGCACAATGGGGTCAGGAGTCTTTTCACCTAGAGCTTTGGTTTGCATAACAGTCGGAAGGATGAACCCAGAAGATCTCTAGCAAGTGTCTAGTGATGTGTGGCTCCAACGGCAAGTCGGAGGGAAAAATTGATGCATCGTTCGTTTGAGTCTGAGATGGGGCTTTGTTGGAAAGATGAAACAGTCATAGCACTGCTGAGGGAATTGATATGAGCAGCTTGTCACTCTGATTTAGGGAGGCACACTGGACAAGACAGGAGTACAAATCTGTTACCGCATCTGTAAAATCTACCATAAGAAACTGCAGATCTCCACAGACAACATCTGTCCGGTTGCCTTTATTTTACATCAGTTTGCGTTTGACGAGGCAAAACCTGCAGTGGACAGATACCAATAATGATCTGTACTTAGATAACACACACAGGCTAACACACACTAATAGGTGTCATGGAAATAAACAGAGGATGTCATTTCAAGTCTGATAGATTGAGGCATGTGGCAGGGTATTTATGTGCGTGGGCTGAACTAGTTTATGTTTGCTGATTGATTTAGAGTATTCATCACCTTCAAAGTTATGGTGCGACATGACAATGCTTGACAGGTAACCAAAATTCCTAGTATATCCATCTCAAATGTGGTGGCAGTCTGAGTTGCACTTGATGTCTAGATGAATGAATATATACCTGGTAGCTCTGTTTCTTCCTGTGTGTGTCTTCCAAAGAAGAAGGTAACCCCAAAAACAACATTCAATGATTGGCATAGCTCTCCAAACAATACTCCTACATACGTGTCGTTAAGTGGGCATATAAATAAACTTGCCATTGTGTGAGAGCGTATGGAGGAAGTAAGGGGGGGCAGCATGTCCGATTTAGAATGTTGGTCAAAGCTCACGCATTCATCAAGTTGCTGTTGCCATGGAAACACGATTCTTATGCAACAGAAGAAGAAGAAAAAAACCGTTTCTAGAAGCAGGCAGGTGAACGAGAAGCGGCACACTGGAAATGCAGCCGTGTCGGAGCAAGCACCGCTCAATCTGGCGTCTGAAAACCAAAAGAATGTGGCACAACTTCAAACCTAGCAACACACGGATGCACACATGAACTGACAGCCTATAGGGATGTGGAATATTAATTAGAAAAACAGTCGAGAGGCATACTATAGCTGTGGAGGGACAAGAACAATATGGCAGCTCAGGTTGGCCGGTCTATCTACAGGTGAACGATTAGCACCTCGCTTTATAAATTTGACCTTTATGGAAGAGAACTAAGAAGTTTAACGTTTGCCATAAATCAGTGAAGGAGACAAAGCAAACATGTGCGTCAAGGTGATCTGGTCAGATCAGGCCAAAATTGAACTAACATGAAAAACACTCACACGTAATCCTCCATGGTTTACAGTGGGTATGAGATGCTTTTGAACATATTTCTCTTTGTTTCATACCAGACCAACACCATTAGTTTGTTGCTGAACTTATCATATATTCCAACAATGAAATGTTTCAACCATGAATTATAGTAATTACATTACTATAATTCATATATTATAGCCCTCTGATGCATGAATTATGATCCTTTGTGTCAGAATTTTTTTTCCATTTTTTAAAATTCTTTTCTTAAGGCATAAGAAAGGTAGGAAATTTTTTTTGTAAAAATAATTTTTTTTATTTTTTTTATTTTTATGTGATCAATTGTAATTTTGTCCAAATACAGAGTTGTTATTTGAAAAATACATCAGTAGTATTGTTCCTTAGGGGTTATCTGATGTCACAATATTTTTTTTACTTGCAAGAGTCGTCTACAGTAGAAGGAGGGACCGGGTCTGTTCTCATGCTTTTTTGTCTGTCAGCCATATTGTATTTAACAAAAATAATTTCTTGCATTTGCAGCTGATGGCCAGTAGTTGATGGTATATTTTATGATGCATTAGTGTCCACTTCAGTGGTCTGTGTGCATTTATAACATAAAAATCCACAGGAAGCACAAGAAAATGGCTTTTAGATAGCTGTCCACTGTAGTGACCACTATGCATGAAAGGGTTAATAATATATGAATATATATCAATGGTTTCAACCCTCGCGATTCTAAACACTGTCACTTTTTAGACTGAAATTGCTAAAAAGTAATTCCAAATTTAAAACAGAGTTGCCTCTTTCTGTTATGTGTTTTACTTACTGTTCTACGCTATTCTGATATATTCTTTGCCACATGACTCCAGTTCCATTCTGTGGTCTGATCTCTCCTGGTTCCATGTCCCAGATGCACAGCTACAGCTGCAGGGTTGCCTCAGCTGGCAGCGCACTGTGCCTTCATCACTGACAAAAGCTGCTTAAATTTGTAAGTCTGAATAAAGTGTTTGCAAACAGCAAATAGTATTCCTGCCACCCAACTGGAAGTTAGCACATTTCAACGCTATGAAGCTTTTGTGATGGTTGTAGAGGAGACTTTGTTGCTTTCCAGCTGCTGTCTGAAGGAGTAATGTGGCGAAGTGATACATGTCAGAGTAGATTTAAGTAATAACCCTCTACTTCACAGTATAGTGGAGCGGAGGCAGATCAGAGCTGAAATAATGACTGAAAATCATCCAATATAAGTTCCTGGAGAAACACAGATTAAGTTGTGAACTGAGAGTGTAGCTCCTTCTTTGTTATGTTTTGCAGAAAGAAAAGGATTGTTGTTTGAGCAAGAACTGTCATGGCTAAACGTTTCTAGCTTATTGACAGGAAGAACCATGGCTGTCTCTCATGAAATGAACTCATCCGGTGATCTGTCCTGCTTAAGGCTATGAGGACAGCTTCGCAGTGCCAGCTGTTGTGACCGACTTTGCTTCTGTGTTCTGGATGGATTTCCCAGACTCCGGCCTCACTGTGACCTGATGCACCATCCCCTCTTAGCGAAAAACGTTCCTAATTTCAGCTGGTTTAAGCGCTTAGAGCAGGCTTCACAGCCACCGTTTCTTCCTCTTGAACTAAAAGCCTGCATTTTTATGGAGCGTGGCGGCACTTAATGTAATCATTAAAATAGAGAAAATAATGAAATTTAAGTATTCTAAGTGTCTGCGTAAGTACAGAAAACGATATGTGTTTAGTATTTCTTCACTAGCGCTATTCAAGTCTCCATCTGGACTTCTGAGGTTCTGACAGGTTCCATATTTAAATATTAACTAAAGGAATTCGTATATGTCCCATTCTTGAATGTATTTTTCTAAAATATATGTATATTAACCAAAGACTCAGAACTCTGAATAATTGACTCTAGAGTAGTCTGCAGTTTGGATGTGAAGATTATGTGAACAACTTGATTTTTTGTCAGAATTAGCTCTCTTAGTGTGGCATGTATTTAGTTCCAGCCAACATGTGAAATGATATGTTTGGAGTTTTAGGCCTCCTTATTTTGAAAAGGCAAAACAAAACAAAACAAAAAAAACATGGTGATGAGGGGTGGTGGCAGCATCATGTTATGGCGATGCTTTTCTTTCAAGGCAGGGAAACTGTTCGGAGACGAAGGGCAGATTGAGGAGGACGAGGTCCCCTTTAATTCCAGTAGGACCTACAAATTCAACTCAAGGTACAACGAAGGACATCCATGTGTCCAGATCTAAATTCAATTGGGAATCTGAGGCAAGACGCAAAATTAGGCTCACAAATGTTTTTCCTTCGACTCTGACTGGGGTGAAAAAAATGGGCAAAATGTTTCAGTTTCTAAATGTGTCAAGCTGGTGGAGATATACTGCAATAGACTTGCAGCTTAATTGAAACAAAAGAAAGGTAGAGGTTGAGTACATGCTACACTATCAAGACACAACATCACAATGATGTGTTTGCGCTCCTGTCTTGCACAATCCTCCACTGAACGGAAGTTTTGACGAGATCTGGAAAACTTCACGGGGGTGGGAATACTTTTGAGATATACCCAACATGAGCTCATCGTCAGGTTTCTAAATGAGGCAATTAGGACTTCATGAGATCAGCCCCACGCCTCGTTTCCAACGCGGTGATGTGACCTGACAGCGTGAGGTCCGCTGCTGACAGTGATCCATGAGGAGGGAAGGTTGCGATTGTCAGGGCGATGCTGTCTTCCCCAAAACGCTCCCCATGCGGTACGCCGCCTTCGCCGCAGAATAGCTGCCGGCGAAATAAACCGTCCTTACGACTCAAGCGAAGGAAGACAAAGGGACGACAAAAGGATGAGCTCAGTCCCCAAACATGTGTCTGCGTCTGCAGACGCTTCTTCTCTCGTTTCTGTAAGGAAAAAAAAAATTTAAATAAGGAGTGGGTGGGATGCAACTATAAAAACGAAGCTGAATTTTGAGTTTATTAGCGCCACGTTTTTAATCCGGTGATTAGTGTTAATTTATAACCCAACTGGTGTCACTGGGAGCATGTGTGTGAAAGCGATTGGTGCAATCCTTCCAGTTCTTTCTCTTTCCTTCCTCTGCCTCATTCACTCTGTTTCTCTTTTTCTTTCTTTTTTTTTTTTTTTTTTGGACTGGAGGTGTTGTTGGTTGTAGCTCTGAGAACAAGCAATGGAGGGATGAGAGAGGAGAGAAATGGGTGTGGATGGAAGCTGCACCACGGCGGAGAGGAGGAGAGAGCCGGGGTCTGAGCGCGCGCGCCAGGGTGGGTTGCGCTCCTTCCAACGTCAAGTGGGCGTCAGTTAACCAAGCCACTTCCGCCTCTGTGCTGCGTCGGACTTTATGCTCTTTACAACAGTCTGCGCGTTCACAAATTGTTAGAGAAATCCGTCTTATTGAGGAAATTAAAGGTGCCTAAACTCATAGAATATATAAATAAAGGTTTAAATAAGACTCGGAACTCCATCTGCTCATGGTCAAACGAGAAGAGATTTTTAATGCACATCTGCGGAACTAAAATATCCAAAACACATCGTTACAGTAATCCAAAATCTCTTGCCTTCTACTTCTGGTATCATTTTTTTTTATAGAGTCCGAGCTCTACTGGTGTGTATTGGGAAGCCTCGACCAATGGCGTTGCTTTCCTCCATTTATGTAGTCCATTTGGCTCCGTCTTACACTGGATGTGTATTGGAAGTTCCTTGACTTCTCATCTGCTCCGTTTCAAAAGTGCTATTAATCAAATTGTTTGTTCTTTATCTGTCCAAACATCAGTTCCTTCCCACGTCTTGAACTCCGGCCCAGTTCCTTTGCTGGCGAGCAGGAGAAATGTCTGGCGCCAGAACTTTCTTGCACAAAAGCTTAAACTAACAACTTTCCTCTCTTTAATGATTGTTATTCCATGTCTTCTCCAAATCTGAATTCCTTCCTGACTTCTAGGTCAGATTGACCAAGTCCATTTGACACAATACATTTCTTTTAGGTTAAAACATATCTTAGTGCGAACCAACCAAACAACATCATTTTTAACTATTAATATAATTATATTCCTCTACAGTCTCCTGTTTTATCAACGCAACCCTATTAAATTGTCTTTATTTATTTTTTTTAGTTTGAAAATAATTGTTCGCCTTTATCTTATATCCCTACGAAAAACAGAGTCCAAATCATACGTGCATCTCAGTTCATGCATCGCGCATCTCACCTTGGCTTAGACTACAGACAGACCACTCCATCTCCACTCTTTGCTCCAGCATAATAATAATAATAATAATAATAATAATAATAATAATAATAATAATAATATAAAAAATATAAAAAATAAAATCAATAAATTCTAAGCCTTTTCTCTGTTTTGGGTGACTTTTTTCCATGGAGGAAGAAGCATAAATCTCTGACTAATGCTGTGGTATGAAGAACCTTTTTGGAAGAATTAATTTTGGGTGAACTATACGCAGAAAACTGCTTAACTGCGTTGTTAAGACCTGTTAGTAAACATGAATGGATATGGCACTTAAGAACAGGGGCCGTGTTTTTCTAAATCTGGGCCTGGAAACTCCCTATATATTTTTTCAGTTGCAAAGAAAAATATATTTATAACTTTAAAAAATATATATATATCTTTTTCCCTTAGAAAAAAATAGAAATGGAGTTTAACAATATTTAACAATCATGTTAAATCTCAAACTTAACAATAATAATAATAATAATAATAATAATAATAATAATAATAATAATAATAATAATAATAATAGTATTTTACTTTGAAATCTAACTTTGTTGTTTCCGGTTTTGCACGTGCATGTTTTATCAATCTTGACGGTCTCACGGCTCCAGCGGCTGGGAAACACACCCGTCAGCAACGCGCATTGGAGAGAGGAGAAGAAGAAAAAAAACGCATCACGGACAAAGGAAAAATATGGGTGCTCCGTGGAGCATTGATTTCAGCTGGGCAACGCGATGGATGAGCCGCTCCTGTTTCATTCACCGGGAGACCAATTAGCCCACCTTCATGAGGTGCTGGGATGCGAGATACTGCAAGCAAAAAAGGCGGAAGGGTGCGTTTAATCCGTCTGCGGATCCTGTGAGCTTGCCATGGCTGTGACGGGGACATGCAACTGGACAGGGAGGAATGTGCCTTTTTATTATTTCGTGCTGTTTTCCTTATTTTGTGGCCTTGGGTTTGGACAGCTGCGGTATTCGATCACAGAAGAACTGGAAAACGGAGCTCTGGTAGGTGATCTGGCGCACGATTTGGGGTTGGATATTCGAAGGCTCTCCACCCGAAAAATCAAGTTAACCTCCAACAGCGGGAAGCGCTACGTGATTGTCAATCCCAAAAATGGGAAACTGCTCGTCAATGACAGGATCGACAGAGAGGCGCTGTGCGATTTGTCTAGCACCTGCCTCATTAATCTGGAGGTGATGGTAGAAAACCCCACAGAGGTGCACCACGTCGAGGTGGAGATTGTGGATGCAAATGACAATGCGCCGCAGTTCCCCAGAGACGAGTATCAACTGGAAATAACAGAATCTGCTATGCCTGGTTCTCGTTACCCAATTGAAAACGCTCAAGATCCAGATATTGGGTCCAATTCTGTCCGCATGTATCAGCTCAGCACAAACGAGAATTTCGCGCTGGTATCAAACAAACCTTCAATCAACACAAAGCACATAGAGCTAGTGCTCAAAAAGCCCATTGATCGTGAGCAGACGCCTTACCACCAGTTAATTCTAAGTGCTGTAGATGGTGGAATACCTGAAAAAACAGGCATGGCCAAAATCAACATCCGGGTCCTGGACTCAAATGACAACGTTCCGGTGTTCGACAACTCGGTATACAAGGTGAAACTGTTAGAAAACTCCCCCAAAGATACTCTCGTAATAAAACTGAATGCGACTGACTTGGACGAAGGCACAAATGGAGAGGTTTATTACTCTTTCAGCAGCTACACTCCAGAGAGAGTCAGACAGATGTTCAGCATGGACACCAATACAGGTGAAATAAGAGTGAGGAGCAATGTTGACTATGAGGAGACCAACTCGTATGAGATGTACATTCAGGCAATGGATAAGGGCCCAGGTGCAGTTGCAGCCCACTGTAAGGTGGTTGTAGAGGTTGTGGATGTGAACGATAATGTCCCTCAGATAGTGTTGTCATCTCTCTCGAGCCCTGTGAGGGAGGACGCCCGTGCAGACACAGTAGTGGCCCTCATTAGTGTCACTGATCGAGACTCCGGCACTAACAAGCAGGTGACCTTAGAGATCCCAGCAGGCCTTCCATTCAAGATCAAGTCATTCAGAAACTACTACACCCTGGTTACCTCAGCCTTCCTGGACCGCGAGACCACTGATGCCTACAATGTCACTCTGAGTGCCACGGACGGAGGAAACCCTCCCTTGTCTTCCCAGAAGACCATACAGGTGGATGTGGCGGACGTTAATGACAACCCGCCACGTTTTGAGCAGACTTCATACACGGTATATGTGACTGAGAACAATGCCCATGGGGCCTCTTTGTGTACTGTGAAAGCTCAAGATGCAGACATCAAAGAGAACGCACGCATCACCTACACAGTGCTCAATGACAACAACCACGGCATTCCTGTCACCTCATATGTGTCTGTGAAGGCCGATACAGGGGAGGCTTATGCTCTGCGAGCCTTCGACTATGAGTCACTGAGAGAGTTTCATTTCCAGGTCAAAGCCCAAGATGGGGGCATTCCTCCGCTCAGCAGAGTTGCTACCGTCTACATCTATATAATGGATCAGAATGACCATGCTCCACTGATAGTCAGTCCTGCTGGCAATGGGACACGCTCCCTAGAGACGGTACAGAAGAATGCAGAGCCTGGTGCCTTAGTGACAAAAGTGGTGGCATATGATGCAGATGCTGGGCCGAACGCTTGGCTGGTCTACGTGCTGGAGACTGCTACTGACCTGGACCTTTTCAAAGTGCATGAGCACACCGGAGAGATCCGGACCACTCGGAGGATCCTGGAGGACAATTCCACTTCTTTTGCTCTAACAGTTGTGGTGAAAGACCATGGTGAGCCAATTCTCTCCTCTACGGCCACCATCAATGTGGCAGTCATGGAGGTGGCACCGAAAGTGGCACCTGATACCAAGAAAGTCATGCGACCTCATACCACATGGTTTTTTTCAAATGTGACTCTTTACCTTATTGTGGCTTTGAGTGCCACAACATTTGTATTCCTGGTCACTGTGGTGGTGCTCGCCATTGTCCGCTGCCATGCCTACTGCTCACAGCCAGGTTCATGCTCCCCTTGCTGTGGGTCACAGAAGCCCCCTCCAGATGGCGGGAGCAGCAGTGTCAATGCAGGCGGGGGAGGAGGTGCAGGGGCCCCGGGACAGCCTAATAACAACGTTGTGCTTCGAAGAGACCTTAAAGTGGAACCTCATTACATAGAGGTGCGTGGGAATGGTTCCCTGACAAAAACGTACTGCTACAAGACCTGCTTGACCGCCACCTCTGGCAGTGACACCTTCATGTTCTACAACACGGGTCGGCCTATCAGCGGCACCTGGGGTAGTGGCGCTGACCGTTTCTTCACTAGTGGAAGTGGATTTGTAAGGAGACTGAGTATGCCTGATGCCTCACTTCAGATATGCCCAGAGGTGGGTCAGTTTATATTATATTAAATGCAATTGTACATATTAGGTTTGTGTTCTGTGTTTCCATGACGCTGCTCAATGAAAACAGGAAATGTTTGAGAGGCCAGTATGACTACCTTCAATGGGGCTGTGTTTTTCACCAGTAAGATGTCATTCCTGTATGTCAAGTTTGATCCTTCCCTGTAGACTTCATTGCTTTCATTCACCTCCCACTTTGTAATGTGCAATCACACAGCCATGCCGAGCTCAGCACTCATTCTGCATTAGTGTCACTCCTGATGCTTTGCAAGGGACCAGTGTTTTTCTTGATGATTCAGAGATTTGTGCTTCAGACTTTGAGGTTGACATAAAATCTACACCTTCAGAAAAAAAACAACAACAATGTTTTGCCTTTTATTAGTGTCTCAACCATTTCTGAGTGTGACAGCTTGCTAGAGGGTAAAAGATGCAGTTATGGTGTAGTAGAGTTAAACACCCTGATCACGCTTCATAGAATTTTACCTGATTTGTACAGACGTGGGATATTAGAATCCATTACATTTAAAAGATTTAGCAGAGCCCTAAACAAGAAGCTCCATCTGAATTGAACTGAGTCACATCCATTCACCAGATTTCTAATAAAACTGGCTTTAACATTTTAATTTTACCATAATATCTGGTCCGACTGATTGTAAGATAGACGTTTGTTGAAATTGCCCCAAATTTCCACTTAGCCCTTTTTCACTTCCATAATTCTCATGTAATAAAATCAGTAAGTTGTTTATTAGATATAAATGTTTCAAAGTCAGCCTTAAATGTATGGGCGAGATGAACCAATAAATTCCCTTCACTGAGCAACGCGCAAACTACCTGCCACCTATGCCAAGCATAGCAAACCGGTATTGGAATATTACCCAATAATGCCACGGAATGGAACTGTTTTGGCAATCAAGTTTCTTGCATTCTTGGTGTCAACTGCAAGGGATATCTTCTGGGATCTTCCAGCTTTCGGACCAGTTTCATCACTAGCAGACATATTAACTCGAGTTACACATAAACCCACACACACATCAGTGTAATAAAATGCATGAGCACTCAGGGACACGGCCAAACCCTTCCAGCTTCCACATTTGAACAAGATTAAGTAACGATCTGTCAAAAAAGCTGTCATATTGGCTTTGAGAGGCAAACATGTTTAAAATATGTGTGTATGTATGCTAACGTGTATGCTTGTGTGTGGACACAAGTGCAGCCTCCTACCACATCCTGACCTGGGATGTGCATCATAAATAATTGATGAAACCATGGCCCAGCCTGCCTCTGCACAGTATGAGATCAAATTAAACTCACTCTCAACCCTCCCTGTCTCTCTCTCCTTCTGTGTGTTCTTTCCATTTTTTGCTTCTCTTCTCTTCCCCTCTTTCTCTCAATCTCTCAGCCGAAGGCCCCGAATGCTGACTGGCGATACTCTGCATCTCTGAGAGCAGGTGTGCAGAGGTAAGCATTTTTTTTCCCCCTCCAACTTTTTATGTTCTCTTCAGCTGTTACGCCTATTTTGAGATTTTTATCATAGTCCCATTATTATGCAAGTGCATAGTTTGTGCAAGTGAACTTATGAATGCATTCTGAACATTCTCTCAAAAGAAGTTCAGCGATAATGACAAGGATTTTAGTTTGTAAATGTAAAAGCAAGAAATGTATGCAGGATGCAATGTTTGGTACTGAAGAACAACTGGTCTTTAGATACCAGATTGATGCATTAAAGATGATTATTACATTCCTTTATTAAGAATATAGGCAGGAACCTATCTCCGAACTGGCAATTTTGAGGTAAAGTGCAAAAAATAAATGCAACATTTACAGTCCTTTTAGATTCAGGTTCTACTTCAGTGAAGGCTTACAAAGAATATTTTGCTATGGTACTTCTTGAACATTTTCACATTTTTTACAGTACAACTTCAATAGATTTTATTGAGATTTTAGGGGCTGGACCATCACTAAGTTGTGTATAATTGTAAACCAAAAGGAAAATTAAACAGGATGTTATTCAAAGATTGTAAAAATCTGAAAATGTGGGATGCATTTCCAAACAGCCACCTGGATCACACAAAATTAAATCCAGTGTTCCCGATTAGCTTTAGAAGGCATGCAGTTACTATACAGAGCTCATTCACATGCAATTTAAATTCAGAAAAAATGAAGTTGTTCTATGTAGGCATATGAAAGATTATTAGACAAGATCAATCAAAAACAGTCTCGAGGACACAGCAGATAGGTCAAGGATAAAGTTTAAAGCTTGGTTATGTTATAAAATAATATCCAAACCTTTATCATGTCACATGGTTTCAAACCAAACAAAATGGTTGCCATCAAGGCCAGGCCAGGTGAGCATAAGAAAAACAATCAGTAGGAGCATGGTTACTTTTGAGGAACTTCAGTGATCCTGAGCTCAAGTGGAAGAACTGGTTTAACATGACAAATAATTAGACTTCCAGACACTTTATATAAAAAAGTGGCTTTTTATAAAAAGCTTTATAGAAAAATCAATTTAATGTAAAACCAACAAAATTGAAGGAAGAGCTGTTTTCAGTCTACTACAAGCAAGTTAGGGGGCGAGGCAAACATGTCAAGGAAGAAGCTCTCGACAGATGAGAAAAAGAAATTGAACTTTTTGATCGACATACAAAGTGTTGTGTGTGGCAGGAAACAGTGTGCAAACTGAAGGCACCATTGTCTAAATGTGCAGTTGGCAGCACCATAACATGGGATATTTATTGATGAAGCACAGCAACCTAGTAGAGTTTAACGCTGATATTGAGCTATATGAAATACCCACTTTACTGCGCACACTTAATGGAAAAAGATAGTATTAGCAATATCATAATATTATTAGCACAGGCTACTTTTGAAAAAGCAACACAGTGTTGTACCCACAGAAGAAATCAAAGCAGAGCCCAATGGGGAGGTAATGCAGTGAAGCCAATAAGGAACAGGACATCATACACATTATTAAATGATGGAGGCCCCTTGTACTTAAAGCACTGAATGAATAAATCAAGTTATGAACTCAGAAATTACCTATGCGGAGCAGAGTGTGTTTGGCTGTGCTGAAATACTAAATTTGGATTTAAGCTACTGGGAATTGAGGTAGGAAATTACTCAAAGTATTTGTATAAAAGCATGAAAAATTTACTACATCGTCAAAAGAAATTCATTATCACCAGGAGAATGTTTTCTGCTCACTTTTGTAGCCAATAGATGGAAGTAATTTTCCAGAATATGCTTATAGTTTACTGTACAAAACAAAAAAATGTGGCCTTGTGTAAATAATTTCTGCAGCAGAAGGCCGCTTAGAGCTGAAGGGTTGGATCAGAGGGCTTAACCTCTCATAATTCATGAGTCAACTGGCCTAAATAATGAATAAATAAATAATAACATTGTAAGTAGAACAAAAACTATTCAGAAAAATCAAATGCATTGTTAAATCAAACTATACATACAATTTTTTATTTTCTATTTATCCTTGTAATTTATGGCAATACTAAGCTGCAAAGAAATATTAACTGAACAAAATGCTCTGTATGAAGGTACAAAATGGAAGTTGAAAGGAACAAATTAGCATTACATGGGTATAGGTATAAAACTGTTATATGGAATGGTGCGAGGCCATTGGCAGCTGAAAGCTTTTTTAGAAGAAGAAAACTTCCAAAATTAGTTTTCTATCTTGGCATCTCAGTCCTAATGGGAGTAAAGGACCATCCAGGCCTCTCACATCACATTGTTTTTAATGTGCTTCCATTCTGAACGGTGCCTCAGTATTGGGATCAGGGGTGTGGAATTCACAGTGTTCTGTTGCATCAAAACAGGCATATTTATTAAATTTTTAAACCAACTGACCTTCTGAGAATGGAATGAGTTCCCCGAAATTGTCATGTATTTATTACTTGATTGCAACTAACTAATCAGAAAGTAGGTCATGCTGTCTGTCTGAGGGAATCTCCGTCAATGCAGCCAACTAACCGTGATATTAAGTAATATTATTATTGGGCTATTGCTGTGATATTTGGGTTACAGTTGCAACGTTTCTGTTGGAATGACACAAAGGCCTTTCATGTAGTTGAACTTTGCTGCAGAGTGTCTTATCTGACATTCACTTTATCAGTTCTATGTTACAGTGTCACATGCATAGTAAGGCAATGTCAGAGCATTATTTTCATATTTTGTTGTGCCTTCCCACAAAACTGAACTAGAAGTCAGATAAGCCTTAGTGTCTCCGTGGTATAAGTAACTGCATGGTGCCACAGCAACCTACCAATAATAGTTTATTGCTTTTGTTGATTCACCTAGGTTTAGCCAACCAATATGGGTATTCTAATTTTGAAGCAAAATTTTTTTTGGACATGTTCCTATTCAAACTGAAACAAATGCATAGCAGCATCATTTTGCTGCTCAATTCCCCCGCCCCTGCTCCCCTTCCTCACTTTCAGTAACTGTTTCTGGGTACGCCTCAGAGTTTGTTTCAACCTCTGTCCTCGTCCGTCGGAGAGAACGGCTCCAACTGTGGATCCAGTAACCATCTTCCTCTGCAGTGAAGTACTATATAGGTCATCAACATTCAGAGTGTCGCTCCCCCTCCCACCGCCCCTTTCAGTCTTTACGCAGGAAGCATGAAGGACAAAATGAGCTGACGATGACCTTTCTCAGATTATGAGATGCACACATGTATCAATTTCTGCTTTAAAGCCTCCCCTCCATGCATATGTGTGCATCTCTCAGGGGGCAGTTTGAACTTATGTGAACTATGTCTTCTATTAAGTTCTCATAAGTCCTAATTACTAAATTAAATACATATTCCACACACACTAACAAACAGAATATTAAAATTGCTTTTAAACAGGACTGAATAAAGACTCTTGACACAATTTTTATTAGAACAGTTCACTCTTCAAAAAAAAAGAAAAAAAAAGTGATTTGAAATATTGAAACAACCAGAGTCGAATTTTTAAATGGTTAAAGTTCCATAGCAACATAAAATTAAGAGCTTCTCCATTTGGAAATGAGGACAGCTGGAACATCAGGAACTAATGAGTCTCCCTTCCACATCCGCACGCTTTGTGCAAAATTCTCCTAATTTCTTGCTATCTGTGCTTACCACTGACTTGTCCCGTCATCTGCTCCATCTAAGGTTAATTTAATTGGCTATTAGTGTTAATTTTTTATGGCGAGCAGGAGATCAGAACGCGGACGCTGCCTTCAAACACAACATGGATTATCATAAATCATCTCTGCAATTTGCCGCTGCCGTCTCTTCAAATGACAACGCTTGTAACGTACACAGACGCAGACGTGGCTCGCATTAACCCTTAGCCCCAACATGGACGCGGACGTGTCGCTCTGCACTCTGCATGTTGCTCCAACAGTACTGACCAACGGTCATACCTGTCAGTATGCATCCATACAACACTTTCATATGGTTAATTATTTTATTTGTACATACATAGCAATGTATATACACACAATGGGTTTAGGTTTGGCGTAGTAGCTGAAGCTACATAGCTCTCTGTACTGATTGTCTACTTTAGATAAATTAATAAACAAATGTACTCAAGAAGAAACTCTAACAAAAACGTTAGATTTGCTGTCGGAGGAGTAAAATAATCTGACTTCATGGTGAGACAATTGTTAGCACAGTTACCTTCTGGCAAAAACGTCCTGGGCGTCTTTCTGCATGGAGTTCATAAACATCAACTTGACAAGAAATAAAGGCTTGAAATATTCCACTGTACATGTAATATATCTGAGTGACAAAAGAACACATTTTAATTTTAAACAATCTGTATATAGGTTGTTTTAATTTTAACATACAGTTATTGTTAGAGTTTTACCTGTGAGAACACATTCACTTTATCAGGTTCTAAAATTATTTATCTCATGCATGCAGAAAACACAAAATAGATGGTATTATTTATCAAACAGTAGCAAAGTCTAATAAATAGATAATCAGGGAGTTAAAAAAAAGTAACCCTTTGCCTTTTTCCGTAGGTTATAAAAAAATCAATAGTGACTGAGGATGCTATTGATTATTAGCAAGTGTGACCAGTTCTGTACAAGCAGGACTTACAATAATTAACTAGTCTGAAGCACTTTACTGTATGTTAACACGATGCCAAGTAGAAAAGAATCACTACTGACTGTAGAGAAGTCATTGCCTATCTACTTAGGAAGCTATTTAAGACATTTCCACCTACTTAAAGTCTGTCGATAAACAGTGAAAGTGATTCTTCAGAAGTGCAAAATGCTTTTCTATTTTTACAACAGTAGACTTGTTAGTGCTTTGAGCCCCAAAGTCAGCCCTTATAGCAATACGATAAATTGGGGGAACAAAACAAAACAAATCTCCAAAACACAAAATTATACAAGAATTATACTGACCAGTCACTTTACAAGCCTCACTCAATTGGTACATAGACCGTTTACTTTTTCCAGTGTTTCTAATGTCTAAATTCATTGTTTTACATATGCCGCATACAAGATAATCAATAAATGAACTTTTTATTTGACGTTGTCAAAAGAAAATGTTCAACTTCCATATTGGACAGTCTTGGTGAAAAACAAATGTCCCGAGAATGGCGTTAAAAGTTTAAGTGCTTTCGCTGGAGCTTTCACAAATTCCCTAGCAAATCTGTTTTAGGAAGCATCAACAGTGGTTTGACTTTTATCTTCTTCTTTCCATTAGTGCACCCTGCTGTTCTTATGGAAATGTGTACAACTGGGTGTTGGTATAAGCATTAAATGCTCAGAGGAAAAGCTTTCTATTTGTGTAACACAGAGCCAGAAGGGAAGAAAAACCTAAGCTGACAAAAATACAACTATTTCCCAGTAAATTAAAATATAATTAAAGAGCTGATTGATGTAATTCATTTGAAGCAAAGACAAATTGTGTATAATATGGTTTCATTACACACGGCGTGAAATATTTTAAAGATTGTGGCTGCCGAGTGATGAAAACCAATAACTCAGTTTCTAATAAAATGTGAATATTGTCATATTCTGTAATTGAGAATGAATATTCCAATGAGTCTTGTTTTTCAGATTAAAAGTATCTTTTGAAAATAACAATCTTTCAGCAGGCTTAAGCATGCTCTTTGTTATGCCCAGATTTATGGATTTTTTTTCAATTCATCTTTATGTAATATTCTAATCACAACTGTTGCGTAGAGAAAATAATCATGGTAAAAAAGACGGCCTTAAAAAATCAATTTGTGTTTAAATAAGTTAGCTAATTTACTGAAACAAACAAACTTTTGAGTAATGAACATGACTGTGATACTGTGCATCTTTTAGAAGATTGTGAAGTGAAACCCCATTCCCTGCAGTCCAGCCTCCAGGACACTGACTACAACTTGCTTTCCTTGATTGCGCGACGACATCTAATTGTTGTGGTTCACTGTGTTTTGACAAGTCTGGAGTCAACATTGCCATCTACCAGGAAATTCTAGCATGTTATTCTTCTTTCTAGCCTGGTAAAACCCAGATCCTTGTCGTACAATTTGCTTCATACAGGGTCTGGGTTCTCAGCTGTTGTGAAACGATTGTTTCCTGTAGGCTTGGACTTTGTCAAAGTTTTAAATTTTACCCATTTGCTAACGTTTGCTATGCTGTAAACCACCGTCCCTCACTGCAAAGGGAGAAGTGCCGATTAGAAGGATGTGGCTGTTAATGTTAATATTTGGAAGCGTGACGAACACCAACTGAACGACTTCCTTTGTTTCCTCCGCTCCCATTGCTAAAACTGCAGGCTGACTCTTCTCTACAACAGCGCAGAAAATCAAAGTCATTGTTCACAACTTCTCTTTCTGTTCGCTGATTGGCTCAGTCAACCAGAGACAATCCAAGTCAAAGCCAGAAAGCACACTGTGCTGGAAGCGAGAATTATTTTCAAGCGGAATTACACAGGGAGGGAATGGCCAGGCTAGCTTGTTTCTGCTGACCGGCTTTTTGGAAATGCTGACTCAGTTTTCCAGCAACCCGACTTGGCACCTGTCCACAGTGCTGAAATGACCAATATCTAGTATAATATTCATGATGTCACTGTGCCTGACTAGCCAGCATTGACCTCAACCTAAACACTATAGAGAATCTATGGCTCACACTAAAGAGGGCGATAATAGACACCAGCCTAATAAACAACCTGGGCTTCCTGAACGCCACTAGCTGATCTCTTCTATTCTGCCTTGATGCAGTAACTCATGCAAAATGATTCCTGACCAAGAACTGAGTGGATATACTGTGCATTGCTGCACATGAGCCTTACTTTTTCCCCTAACCATATATTTATGTATTCAAAGTCCTTTTTTAACCATATCGTGGGATGTTTGTATTGTCTAAGAAACTAAGTTTAGAGTTTGCGTTTTCTCAATTAACTTTTGCAACATATCACTCTGTATGTAATCTATCTGTATAGAAAATAAGTTTCATTTTCTGAATTCATTTCTGAAATAAATGTAATGCTTTTACAATATGTTCATTTACTTTAGACCCGTGTAGATCAAAATCAGTGTGTTACGGAAACACACACACAAAAAAAATCTAACTTGCCAAATGACTGTTTGGATGTTTGATCTGTCTTCTAGTTCTGTCCACATGGAGGAGTCTTCGGTGATGCAGGGTGCCCAAGGGATGCTGGTGCAGAACTGGCCTACTGTATCCAGTGCTGCAGGTGAGTGGCAGCACTGCAGTAATCAGAAGGCGATGTAAAGCAGGACTTAACATGAGGTAATCTCTGCTGCAAGTCTGGGAGAAAAGAAAAGAACAACAACAACAACAACAAAAAGACATATTCAACATATTTCAACAACCTGAATCTAAGATTCTAAGAGGCGTTTAGGTAAACACATCTTTAATTTAAAATATTGTAATGCTTCATTGAGAAAAGAAAAAAAAACATTCTTGCAGATTTAGCAGATAAATATGCAAGAAAAAACATCACTAATTTGACAAAAAAAAAAAAAGCTTCAAACTCCTGCAAATATAAACAAGTAAAGAAAGCATGACACTTTACAAATTGGGTTTTATTAGTTTCGTGGATTAACAGGCATAGTTACCGCGATAAGTTTTGGATCTCGAAGGCAAGCTACCAGCTTAATCAAGCATTATACACACATGAAGGAATGGTTCTTTTTATCTAACTCTGAGCATTTATATGGATGAGTGAACGCTCCAAAATGTCAGTCTTCTTTTTTAATAACCTTTATCTAGGGCAACACTACAGGGAAAAACAGTGGCTCCATAAAACTTGCAACACAAACGATACCACATCCTTAAACAGGAATATGTTCAGCTGTGAATTTGCTCTAATGTCTAAAATTAAACTTTGCTTTGATTTCACGGGTTATTTGACAGAATTATTGATTGGATGTCTGCATCAACTGGAAGCTGATGTTGATGCAAATCTTAGATGAGATGCCAAATGCTCGAGGTGCTCATGGAGAGCCACAGATAAACAACAGATTCCTCCCTTAAAAGCAGCCAGCAGCATGGTGAGTTGCTGCTGAACAAATGCACTTATTTTCAGCTGGAAATCATTTGTCCTGAGTCGGATACAACATTGAAGATACATTTCAACTTTTAAGGAGTAGTGGAGGATCTTTGGAGTGAGGTTCTGCATCTTACAGTGTTGCAGTGTTAAACAAATGTTAATATCAGACAAAGATAGCCACTAACTGCAAAGAAAGATGAAGTGTTCAGGACAAAAAAAAGCTGTCCAAACCAATCTGGAAGCCTCATTTCCCATCTTTTTTTCCAGCCACACCCAGACCTGGTTACAGTCTGACTTGTAGAATCAGGGATTCATTCATGTTGAACCTGTCTGACAATATGAAGTATGCTAAACAATCTAAAAATAGAAAAATTAAAAAATAATAACACATCCTACTACAAACCAATCCAGGAATTATTAACCATTCACCCACCTTGGTTTTCTAGGAGTTATTTAGTGGAGAAAAGTACAAATGTATGTAAGTCTTCATCAGTCGGAAAGTGGAAGCGGACCAGTTGAAACGAAATATCAACATTGTTGTCCAACAAACTTCTGACCAATTAGACAACACTTTGCACAGAGTGTTGTACCAATTTCAGCACTTTGCATGAAATATGCTGGGGCCTTAAGTCCGGTGGGAGTATCTTTTCTCCTGTGTGATTCTTGGGAAAATATGCCGTCTGGATGAATGCACTAACAAGCTCAAAATCTTGGTCAATAAAGTGAACTGTCGAGCTTAAGTATAACTCCGAGATTCTGCTTGACCACAATTCAAAACTCACTAACTATGGTGCACTGTGTGGCCATAGTGCCACACACTATGGCCACACACACACTCCTCACGTTGGTCTCCTCACGTGAGGAGACCAACAGTTCTAGATGAAGCCGCCCTGCATTCGATTGCCAGCCTGGTTTCTTTGCTGCCTGTCTTCCCTCATTTATCTCTGTCTCTGGTGCAACAACAAGGGTAAACTACTTTTCTTTTTACAGGCAGACATTTGGCCCCAGAATCGACCTGCAGAGTGTTGCATCATTTGCAGAACTGTATGCCTTTGAGCTAATGACTAAGACCATCTGGTACTACTACAAGATGTTGAAAGTGGCAAAAAAATGACTGGAATATGTTTGTGAATTGTTGCAATGCTGCAAAGTGCTCCCTTCCCTTCAGCTGAGCTTCGATTCATTGATTTTCTGTCCGGCTGCAGGAACTTGAACAGGCTTGGAGACTTCAAGGTGAAAGGTAGCATGACAGTCTGTGACAGATGGTTTCTTCCTCCCTGTCAGTAGCTATATATATATATATATATATGTATATATATATATATATATACATATATATATATATATATATATAGTATATTTTCCTAGCTACCTTTAAGAATCTGGAATATTGTGTTTTGTTGATAATATTTCAGCTTGCTTTGTTGAATTTGGCAACATTTTTAGAGCTTAGGCAATGACATACTTTTAGCAGAGGTTCAGATTTTTTTTGTGACACATTTTCATCTTCTGTGGTGGCTACAATATCATATCTACAGTTAATCTTTTGCAATGATGAACTTGTCCAGCGTGCTGCTGTGCACCGAAGTGCAGCATCCCTTAAACTCACATTTTATATAAGCGATCCTTGGCTCAGATGAGGGAGACATTTGTTTCATGCCAGAGGGAGAGGCAAGCTCTTATCAAATATCGGGGGTGAAAGAGACAGAGATCCATTAATAGCAGTTTCGAAAGAGAAAGAGCAAAGGAGGCGTATGAGGGGGGGAGAAAAAGGAAAATGCGAGGTGCGGGGGGATGGAGGAAGAGAAAGGTTAAGAGGATTGTCAGGTTCCTGCAGTGGTGTTGTTGCTAGGTAACGGCATGTGACTTGTTGCCTGGCAACGCACTGTCTAACTGAGAGATTGCTGCAGCAGCCGCACCCACCATCAGTGGGGAGCGGGTGAAGGCAGTTTCCATCGCAACCGGGTGTATCTCTGAATGGAATTTTTGCAGACAGGAGTGGGAGCAGAAGGAGGAAGAAAACTCAGCCAGTGTGATATTAGGCGGAAAGAATGGGAAGTCGAGATGATTCTCTGTGGAGAACCAGGGCTTATTTAGGTCTGTCTTGCCTTGGATACGTACGAAGCGCGTTCCCATTCATTCATGACCTCTTGAGGGATTCACTTGAAAATAGAGCTGTGTCAAGACTGAAATTAAAGTAGCCTATTTTTTTTTTTTTTTTTAATAAGTAGGACATCAGGTTAGGCTAAATGAGGCTTCTTACATCCTCCTCAGGTGTCATGGCAACATCCTCACAAGGAGCTGTGCTTGACCTGCTTACCAGCAGTTACACAATAATCCATTTCAGCTCATCATATGCTGAAATAGGCTTATCTCTGGAAATTTTCTAGATGTGTCAGGGAAGCAGCAGCACGGAAGGCACAAATGTCGTCATAATTGTACCAATCTGGAGCATGACCTGCTCACACACACATACGCACACGGATGAATAGCTCTGATTATTATCAATATCCTAATTAACAATGTCCCGGATGAGGATTTGTCATCGCAACCCGAGAAGCTCTAGGGTCTCCCAAGGTCCTGCAACAATACTTGATTAGAGCTGCAGTGCTGTGTAAGAATTTGGAACCACCCCTCTAGTTCTGATAGCGTGCACTTCCAAGGAGCCAGACTTTCTTGGAATCTTTGGAAGTGGTCTTATGCAAAAGTTACGCTGGCTTTCTGAAAGTCTTTGAAGGACTCTCTTAAAAATTAGATTTTCAAGAGATTTGACTTTATTTAAGAAAATAAGCAATCAGTAGGACAGAGAAAACATGTGCATACATAACCAAGAACAAAATAATTTGTTTACCACTATTTTTCGATTTCAAAAGGAGTAGGAAAAAGTGAAAACTTATTTACCTCAATTTAATGAAATGCGTTACTTACCAACTCGATTTTAAAAAATTTGTAATTAAAACCGTGTTAAAACCATTCATTTACCGATTGAACATACTGTGCTCAATATACTGAGTCAACAAATAAATTGGATTACATAGACAAAATGGTCACAAACTAATTCATAACAAGACAAGAAAATCTACAGATAATTTCCAGTCTTATATATGACCTTTTTAACATGACCATTCTTTCTTTATTCATTTTTTATCCTGACTATTTACTTGTTGAAGTACAGAAAAGAGCATAAACATCAATAGATTATCCAGTGTTGTTTCAGCACTAAGCAGTTAACTTAGCTGAACCCATTTTAAATTGCATTTCTGGCTTCTGTGTTGATGGATCAAAATTCAGCACAGAAAAGTGCCATCTGGTTATAGTGTATCATGAAATATGCTCTTTATAGAGCGTTTTTGGTGATAACCTTATTTTTCAGCTTAATGGTTATCCCTTCCACCCTGGCAATCCAGCAAAATCCTACCTGGCTGATAACAAACGTTCCCCAAAGGATCAGTTTAAGGATTAATCTCCTGCCTGTGCCAAGACCCACATGTGGGGGGAAGTATCGGAATCCTGCACACAAAGTGGAGTTTGCCAAACCGAAGCTTGTTTCTAATTTATTTATTTTTTTGCCTTGATTTTATTTTCCTTTTTGTTTTTCCATGTCTTATTAAGTCACAGCTGCTCATGTGTTTCAAACCTGATCTGGCAAGAGCACGATCTATTTTACATTGTGAAAAAATTGCATGAAAGCCGACATTTTACTTGGGTATATTTAGAAATAAAGTGGTTTTCGTTTTGCTTTGTGTTGGAAAAATGCTCGTTCATTATCATTATTTTATGTTATCTACTTAGAATCGATTGCATTTATCAATTAGATTTATCATTCATTCATTTATTTCCATTGAAATTGGTTTCAGAATAACATGACATATTGACGTTGAAGAGAAACATGCATATCGAAACCTTCATAGTATGTGGAGTTCGTAAGTTCTTTTCGTGTACTGAGACGAAGGGTTTTCGAGATAAAGAAGCATTTGTTCCATCTTTGGGGGTTTTGGAGAAACAGAAAACCATCCTTCAGGCATGTGTTATGAGGAATTTTATATAAAATAAGTAATCTTCTTTGTTAAGGAGTGCTTTTGACCTGCCAACTGTCCACTCACTGCATTTGCAAGTATAGATAAATGTCTAAAAGAGACCCTTTGATCCTTGTGATTTCTGTTTTGATTTTCACTGGTGACTCAATTATTGGAGCTAAAATTTGCTGTTGAAATAAATGTGAGGGAAGCTTACTTTTAAGTTGATTGCAGCTCTTAGAAACCTCTAATTAATAATCCATTAATTTTTGTTTCCCTGTATTATGAATATGACAGGCCCATTTGTTTTAGCCAGTGGCCACGCAGAGTGAGCAGAATGGTTAGGAAGATCAAAAATCATCTCAGAAACTTGCTTTTCATCCTCATAACAACCATCAGTGGCAATCTCAGTCTTTTCTAACTTAACAATTTAAACATAGAGTTTACTAAATTTGGCATTTAACCAGCATTGTGTGCTTTGGTTAGATGAGACAGAGAACAAAACCATCTAGTGAAACTAGAGATTATTATGTGCAAATGCAACACTTTCTTATTCTACAAATAAGAATAAGACCTACAAATTAGTACCAATGAGTACCAAGATATCGTGCTACTAACCTTATTTTTGGTCTACATTTGTGCTACTATAATAAAAGACAAATGTGCTTTAACAGTGTTTACAAATTTTTACCACGTGTACTTTGTGGATAACAGCATATGTATAATTGTCCACCCAAATACACTACTCTCATTTTTATCAATTGTAAATTATATCCTTGTGTTAATGAATAATCCCCATGACATCAGAAAAGATTTAAGCCAAGAAAATCTACTGTAGTGTAACAAAAGACTGACAATAAACTGCATAAAACATTTACATGTTTCATAGATATTACTGGTTTCAGAGAGGAAAATTATTTAGTCAATTGATTATTGAGCTAAAATATGTAAGCTTAAATATAAAAAGCATACTGCAGCTCCAGTGACAGACTTTTCAGAGGCTGTGAATTCATCAGCAGATTTTTATGCAACACCTGCACTGAGTGTAATATTTGGCACTATCATAGAGAAATTGAAATTATCATAGTGCGTCAAAAGTAAACGCTAAGTTTCTACCTTCATTCACTTGAGAGTGAAAACTATTGCATGTTGAAAGACATAATGTAGATAATTTGTGCCAGATTATTCTGTGCAGCAAACTGATGTGTTGCAATAAAGTAATATGTAAAACAGAAAAGTAACCAATGTTTGTACCTCCACTAAAATGCATTAAATATTAAACTTATAGTAATAATTATCATCACATTAAAGCTGCCAGTTGTTTTCAGCTGCTTATTCTGTAGAATTATAATATATTTTTGCTTTTTCTGCTCTGCATAGTATAATTAAAGAGTAAGTATAACAAGCTGACATTAGCTCATTAATTAGTCAAGCTATCTGCTCACATAGCAAACCTGCAATGGCTTACTGTACCTTATGAACTGCAAAGTGGGAAATATTAGCAGTTTAGGTCAGCAACCCAACTCTACACATATCTTTTTTTTTTAAATTACAATTACCTTCTGGTATTTTATAGATCGTAATCTGATGTTTATTTTAATAATGTTTGTGATCATCCACAGATGTAATCTGTTTCTGCTAACCATGGATATCATTTAAATAGGACTTCCAAACGCCGCTGTGTTTTGTTGGGTTTAATACCCAGATTAAGTGCAGACGAACAGACCATGCTCTCAAATTTCATAATCCTCAGAAACAGACATCATTAAGGCATTACGGCAATGAGTCTGCTTATAATGACATGAGACATGTAATGGTTGATCCATCAAATTACCTCAATCACACTGTTAACATGCTTATTTTTACTTTAAAGTAAAAATTTACTTCTATTTTAAAAATTTTACTTTTAAGTTTTTTTCTTGCAAAAACACAAGACAAATGTGATTTAAAAATTAACCGGTATATGTAAATTAACGGGGTTTGTTTCTATGTTTATGTCTTCTCATTTTCTTGCAATTCATTTAATGCCTTGAAATACTGTATATATTTGTTGTCTCTTTTTCTTCCTTGTGGTGCAGCCACATTGCATTGCTATGTTGCTACATCATACAATAACTCTTCCCCTCTCTTAATCTGGAAACATCAATTGCTTCCATCATTGCATTTTAGGGAGCGATATAATCAGTTTGCAGTGAGTTGTGGCTCAATATCTTGCCACAGGTCTCTCTGTGATGCGCCCAGCTTTTCATTGAATGGATAAACGTGGCAGTTACGCAGGGCTATCTATTGACTTGTGCAATCATGTCCATATCGGCCGCTCTTTTTGTAGCCAGCGCATGATATTCCTCCTGTTGCTGAGGTGATTTAATGCGAGAACATGCACGCGGTTGTAGCAGATTTCTTTAAAAATAGTGTTTGTCCTGGAGGGACAGTGGCTAAAACAATTTCAGCACTCCAGCAATGTCATAAATAGCCTACAAAGGAACGAAAAAAAAAAAAAACGAAGAAGCTTTTTGCAATGGCTCATGTTTGATCTAAATAAAATCCAGATTGAAAGTAGGTCAGCGCTGAGGGAACTGGTGTGAGCCTGAGAGCACCATGTCTGCAAAACCCGCCCACCCCCATCCCTTCTGACTGCCTCGCTCTCATGCGTTCTCTCTCTTTTCATCTTATCTAATAACCCCTTTGCATTTCACTCTGAAAAGTCTGACCTTTTGACTCCAACAGGTATATTTTATTGGGGTTTTTTTTTATTATTATTTGTTTCCTTCAAAATAGGATTTTGTTTTTCTTGGCTTGCCAGCTGGGTTCGTTTCTTTTTTGCATTAGAGGCTGTGAATCCCTGTCTCTGGCCTCCTACGTGGTGGGATTATGTAGCTGGTATCATCTAAACACAAAAACCAATCACGCTGGCACATTAAAAAGCTCTCTGGGTTATTACCTTGCCTTACCTTGCTTTTAGTCATCTGGGCCAAATTACAGTTCTAAAAATAATCACTCACTGCTGTGACTTCTTACAAACTGTAGTTCAAGTAATAAAACTTAGTAAATAAATTAAATAGAGCCGGTTCCAAGGTCATCATAGCCCCCCCCCAAAAAAAGTTAAAATTTGTCTTTGAGGTTTCATAAATCACAAAACTATATTCTGTGCAACAATATTCTATTTATGCATGGTCAGTAAGTATTTTAAGGACAAAATGTAGTTACCAAATATAACGCTGCTATATGATCAATTAGTTGTGGTATTCTGTTTATAAAGCCCATTCATATATTGTCTGTCACTCTGTTGTAGATTTTTTTTAATAAATATTAAATCTCCAAAATGCTGCTACACAAACAACTGTCGTGGAAAGACCTTCAATATTTAAATAAGTGTTGCTGCTTCAAACCAAAGTCTTATACAACTTAGTCATCAGATGAGCAGGGCTAATTTAGCACTTTCTTTCTTCATTCAAAGTTGGCCTCTCAAACATAGAAACAACTAGTTGTCAGATTTAAAGAACTCAAATAGTACGGCCCTATTTCACCAGACAAAGTTGTGTGCTGATAGCCACCCGAGAGCACTTTTTGAGATAGACCTGACCTAAATATGATGACTTATTAATATTGTAAGACTGTATGCCATGGGATTTTGCTTCAAGCTTATAAATGGATAAAGTGTTGTTTCTATTGAGGTGAGAGGGCACTGTGAACTCGATGAACTCTTCCAAAGAGCTGGTGCTAAATTTCCAGTAAAATCTCTACACCTAGACTGACCATCTATCACCAGCTCCATGAAAATGACCTCAAGATACATGAATTTGTCCACATAGGGCAAAGACTGGACACCAACACGAAGGGAGAATGTACATGTCAGTTTTAATTGATTACTATCAGTACTTTTTTAGTACAACTTTAACTCTCAACTCAGCCACTGCCTTATTTCCTGTGATTGTGACAAAAGCACTAAGTTGTTAAAAGAAAAAAAACTATGTGGTTAATTTTTTTATTTTTTTTTATGAAGCTAAAAGAATGGAAAGTGGGAGATAGTGAGATATTTCCGCTTCTTGAGTCTGAAAGTTGAAAATGCTTCAAAATATCACACTGACAAATCAAACAGGTTTTAATCTGGAAGATTATTTGTTTTAGTTATATTTTTTAGTTTCTTATTTATTCAAGGACAAAAATATGGTTGAAATCAGACAAGTCTTAAAGAATAACTTGAATATGATAAAGACACGTTGTCAGATCTTAGCTTACATTGATTTCCCACCAGCTGCCTCTGTTTTAACAATGGTTATCTTGAAGTATGATTATACATTCCAGCATAAGAAAATGCACAATATTCCATTCATGAGATTGAGGAAATTTTTCTTTTTACAGTATTTTGGGGGTAAACTGTTAATGCATTTTGCCTTCTAGAAAATGCAGGTTTCAAAATATACCAAGTTTTAAATATCTATAAAATAACTAAACAGCTATAGGTATGCAGCCATACCAACAAAAATAACATAAGTAGCCAAGTAATGTTTACCAGTTTGTGCAGTCTTTAATATCTGACACGGTAATACATCCAGACGAAAACTCAAGAGCTGCTTATTGTTTTACTCCCAAAACAAGAGTCTAAAATATTAATAAAAGGTGCCAAGCCTAACGCACTCACCTTCACATGCAGGAGCCATAAATATTACCTTGGACCATAAGAGTAACTTGAAAGTGTTTTACGAGACATACCGCACTTTTACAAGAAATATTGTGCTGCTAAAATTTCCTAAGATTATTCTATACCCTTTGTATTAACCAAAACAGAACAGCCTCTAAAAATAATAGCTCTAGCTCTCAAAATACAGATAGAGTAAAGCAAGGATTCAGAATATACTGTAGGTGGAAGCTGCTAAGCGCACAATTCAGCAACGTCCGGACAAACCACTTCTTTCCTAATTCAACACTCGCTAACAGTTGCCATCACAGTGTCACTGTTCAAAACACTTGGTCTTAAATCACTGGAATTTGTAGCTTGTCGAAAAAACTTGAAAATGATAAAAAATATTAACTAATTACTCAGAAGGTCAGTCTTTGAGACGATTGTCACAACAACTATCTCAAGGCTAGCTTAAAGTGTGAGGGGAAAACAAGCTTGGCTTTCTAATTGAAGGTTATTATATGAAAAATGGGAATTACATTTGTATTTATTTTATCATTTAATTTTAAGATATGGTTTGCATTTTTCTGAATTTTCTGCCCATTAGCTGGAAACTATTCGTAACATAAAGCATCGTATTTATTGTGGTGACATGTTTCATGAACTTTCACACATAGATGTCCAGCAGATTTCATTGATAAAACAGGCAGTTCAATGCTTCTCACATTTAACATCTTTCATTTTTATTATGTTTTTTTGTTTTGTTTTGTTTTTTTAGATGGAGAGGGCGGTGGGGAACTCTCTCCCCCGGTGGGTGCTGGAGTCAACAGCAATAGCTGGCACTTCCGATACGGTGCTGGACAAGGCTATATCCCTCCTCAGCCTCTGAAACCTGGAGAGATTCCACCCGAGGCCTTCATCATCCCCGGATCTCCAGCCATCATCTCCATCCGCCATGACCCGGGCCCTGTGGATGACAAGGGTGACTTCATAAGCTTCGGCAAGAAGGACGAGGCCAAGAAGAAGAAGAAGAAGAAGAAAGACAAGAAGGACAAAAAGGATAAGGGAAAGGATGACAGCGGGGATGATTAGAGGAGAAGGAGGTGACCAAAAAGCAGAGCTACCAGTTAATCTACCGTACCAGTTTCAGAGCCAGAAAAAAAACCCAAATGCACAATATAACCAAGGGGTCTCCCTTGTGCCATGTTTGCATAGACCTTGTACAGTGGCCAAAGGCTCGTTTGATCAGCCTTGGCTCTCACATTAACCGAACAACAAATATTCCTAATCCAAAGGCTGGACCAAATTGAAACGAAAACCAATTTATTCATTAGCGTAGCCTTCCTGAGATTTACCATCCACTCCCCCAAGCCGCTATCTGCTTTGTACATTTGACAACAGAAATGCGCCATAGATGGTGCTCTATTTGTATCCGACCACTGTCGGCTGAAGCAGTTGATGTCAACGTCTCTGGCACTCTTATATCTTGCCAAGCCAATGTGAAGTGAAAGCCAAACGGAAACTAAAAACAATTGAAGTAGAAGCTTTCCTCTTCGGTATTACAGAGGGCTTATAGGAATTCAGAACATGAAGTCTTTTGTAAAAAAGAGAAAAAAAAAGCAAAAAGTTCTAATATTTCCTATGTATCTTTCATGAGATGAGCACCTTTGAGAGTATGAGGTGGATGAGAGTAGCTGGAGCACGCTTTGACAGAGCTGTGTCTTAATGGAACAGCACATTGGACGGGCTGAAGACCTGCACTGGGTTGCACCAGCTGTCCTGCAAGTTTCTCCCCAGGTTAGTTTATAAGTAAGGGGCTTCATAACTCCTAGTTCATTTGGAATTAGTAAGTTATTGAAATTGATTGTACAAAGTTAGTTTTGAGTATTTTGTCAGCAATAGCAACATGTTGCTATGGTAATTGTTTAAACAGATATGCGACTAGACTGATGGGGAAATAGTATAATGGTTAAAAGATAATAGAACTGTTTTTGTCCATTCTCTGCCAATTATTTTTTGCTAACAATTTTCCAAAGCTGCTGTGATTTTTATCCTATTTGTTTTATTTATGTGTTTTCTTCTTTGGACTGTTCTATAACTTAAACATGCTTAATCTCAAATTTCCTGGAAGTGAGCAGAGCTTGTGGGTTTATTGCCTTAAATTTATTTACAGTTAATACATTTTTTTTTTCTATCAAGCATATGCTAAATGAACTATAGTCTGAAAATGAATAAAATCAGGGATTAATCGGTATACCTCCAATCCCTAGGTGGCAGCACAGTGCTCCCAATACATTATGGAATGTGTGGTATGGGCATCGACTGGCACCAATAGGATACATATGCCACCTTGGTGGCATTAAGGCTGAAATTTATTTCACGTGAATTTTTTGCTACAAGGGGTTGAGCGTTTTTCCACGCTTTGTTACATAAACATTTTGCCCCTGTTGCATTTTTAACAAGTCTAAACATAGACAAGCTACTTTACAGATACTTACAGTCAGCATTTCAAGCTAATTTAAAGCTAATTTAAATTTTTTTTAAGTTTGGCTTAAACACAGCATCTTAAGCTAATTGTCAACACAATAATATTTTTGCCAGACTCATAGGAAAAATAAACTAAATGTTGACCTTTAGCTGGTTGAGTGAAAGATAATCTGTAGAAAATGGACAGAAACATAGAAATGCACACCTAAGGGTTTTTGCTAAATTGCCAATGCAAAAATGTGCTGTTTGCAAACAAAAAAGGGAAAAATGCTACTTTACTGTTCGTGAGTGCAGTTGTGTGATTATGTATCAGTTGCACTTGCTTTATTGCTTGCCTAATTATATAGTTGTTCCATAGGGTAACGCTGAATCAGACTGTTGTGGTATTGCTTGTCAAGTGGGAATTGGAAATAACTAGGGAACCTACATGCAGCTTATGCAGACGGCCTCCAAACTATCCTCTTAAAACATGGCAAGGCTCAATATGGTCTTAATAATACACCCACTCAAACTAAAATTCAGACTCTTCTTGCCTCACACATAGAAAAAAAACAACAACAAACACTGTCTACCCAACAGGACACATAAAAGAAAAACCAAGCTCAGATCAAGAACCCACACTACTTCCTGGAAGCTAAAGAACTGAAGGCCAGTGCTTAATAAAAGAGTGTATTATATGGCTCAGAAGCAGAAAGGTTGCTTGTCGCTTCATTTCTGTTCAATCCCTCCGCCTCTGTCTTTGAATGTTAAGTAGTTGTTCTTCAAGCTCTGCACCACTGCCTCAACTGCTTCAGTGCTTGTAGGATTTGCTTGCCCCCGCTGCCTGTTTCCTCCCTCGACTCCTCACATCTACATGGTTTGGCCTCTTCCGAGTCGCCCTCCTTCAGTGAACTGTGCAGTTGTAACAGCGTATAACATTTGTGTATATTCATATAGCCACACATAGCAATGCAGGAATACAGCGCAACACACTCGCATTTACTATCCCTTCCCTTGGGTTCGTGTTCAGCTCAAAGCGAGCTTGGGCGCTTCTGCTGGTGACTCTCACCTTCTGACTGTTCATTGTTGGCAGCTCTGTCTCCTCTTTCATGGGTTCCTAAGCTTGGCATAGTGAAGACGCCTGATAGGTTAGCAGGACCTCAGATTATGCTCTTCTGGATGTGATGGAGAGGCAAAAAGAGGAGACGGAGGGGAGCAAAAAGCCTTGGTCCAGTGCAACGGAAAGCAAAATCACTGGGCTACTTTTGTGCGAGTAAAGACATTGGAGTTCCTCGATAAGAGCTGATCAACTTGGGTTGACTCAAATCACTTACAAAGAGGGTGAAGCACAGTTCATCGCTAATGGAAATGGACTAAGGTTTTGATTCAATTAGAGATGGGGTTGGGAGTTGGGGGAGGGGGTTCAAACTAGCTGGGGGTGAAAGTGTTTGTTGTGCAGTCATTGGTGGTCATTTAAAAAGAAAAAAAAAAACAGAAAAAGAAAGAAATTCTGCTATTATTCCTACTGTTGTTATTATTGCTTTATTGCTTTTGCTGAAACAAGGTTGCCCGGAAGTGCCATGTCAAGTACCAAACTTGAGCGGTGAAATGTGAACCACTGTTGGCCAGACTGTTCGAAGCAGTAGGCATCAGGACAAAAATGATTAAAAGCGCCGGAAAATTTCACCTCAGTGTTCCTTTCTTTAGACCATCGTATTGCCAATCACCATTGGGGTATGTACGTAGGTGCTGCTATATGGCCCGATCCCTCCCATTCTCCCTGATTCCTGCCCCCTCTGCGACTTTCTGCAGACATACTTCTGTGCTGTCAGATCACCAAGTGGCTGTTTGCATGTTGTAAGCAAAGGAAACAGATTCTATATAGATACTATATATACATAGATATGTTTTTTTTTCTTCTCCAATGTGTATTGGAATACATATAGTTCCGATACTAGAAAATACACCCATGTTGAAAGTCTCGCATTCATCCATCCAAGTAAACACACGTCTACTTCATAAAGACACACTATTGCGAACAGTAAATTGTGGAAAAACCTAAAAGAATCACATTTTTATCCTGCTGAAAACAACTTCAATCTACTAGATATACACGATGCTGTTGTGTTATATTATGAAAGGCCTTTTTTTAAATGTTTTTACCCGTACGATTTTCATAGCAAAGAAAATCAATTCTTAAACCTGTGTTGAGCTTTGTAATGATCAAACAAACACTGATGTGAAATAGAACCATTTACTCATCCTGCATATCTGTCTGTTGCTCAGTAAAAAAAAAAAAAGTGAAAAAAAGAAAAAAAAATGTATATAAAAACATAAAATGTTGTAAAAAATAACGATAAAATTGATGTATTCTCTGCTTGTGTATAGTGAATGTTCCTCAGTCGCTGGGTGCGGGAGCTGTGACTGGCTCAAACCGGTCCACTGTGTCCGTACAGATCTGTTCATGACTTTTTTGTACACCTGCTAATCATTGTTACAGTGATAATAGTGGTTCTTATGATTTCATCAATCTGGTAATGTGTTTTGTTAAGAAGTCACAAATAAAGTTTTTTTCTTACATATCTTACAACTTGGTCAAGCGTTTATTTCGGTGTCAGATGTCTTTTCTGTTTCAACTGACATTTACAAATAATTCAAGATTTCGTCTGAAACTATAAATACAACACACCGGCAAGGTCAGGCTAAGGACAGTGTAAGCCTTTGGGGTTCAGCGTGTTTTCGTACCATGCCTTTAGGAGTTTCTTTGTTTTACATATTGTCACCTTCCTAAAATAATGGCCTAAGTTATTTTTTGCCAAAAGTGGATTTGGCAAATACCACAACCTATTTCTGCCCAAAATATGTTTTAGGCAAAAAAGTCACTATTGGTCAAAAAAAAAATTTATTTTAGGAAAGTGGCAATATGCAAGTTGCACTACTAACTAAAGTTCTGTAATTAGGTACACATCTACTTCATGTTGTTTTAACCTTTTCCACATTTGTTTTCTTTAATTTTTGGTTTTTTTATTTCCCAGAGATATCTAGAAAATGACCTAGAAATACTGTAGTAATTATCTAAGATCTGTTTAAAAGTATGGTTATCTTAGATGTAACATCATTTTTACATTTTGTGTTGATTATCTCAATGAAAGCCCAATACATAATTTCTTTGAAAAAAAACATTGCAAAAAATAAATACTACATTGTTGTCCACAAAACCCTGGGGCCCTGGTCTAATGCTCTTTTAGGCCCTTGCTGAAGTCCAGGCAAGCACACTAGAAATAGTGTTTCTCCAAACATTTAACTTTAACTTTGTGTTTTGTGTAGCTAGTTCTGCTTCTATGTACAAATGTTACTGCTGAAAAAATATACCAGAAAACTTTATCAGTAAGCCTTTTATTACCAAAGATGCAGCACTCTGAACTCAGTAGATCAGGTGACATGACAATGCCGCAAATCATAAGGGCCACATTCTAATAAACACATTGGCTAACTAATTATTTCCAGATCTCCTTAATTAGTTTAAATGGCAAATAGACACATAAATAACTAATTACATACAAATTAGGTGTATCATTCATTAAGATATTAATTGCCTTACCTCAAGCATATAATTACCTAAATTCTTAATTATTTTATGGTTCCGAGCTGCAAAGGCTGTAAATTAAGAATTTGGTCAGGCTTAGCAATCAAAGACACAATGTGGAGCTAATGCTGGTGTAATCAAGACCACCATTTATATTGAAGGGGAATCTTTTAACATGTGCTTCCAGTTTCATGGATGAACATGTTTAGGAAATAAGGATGTGAATTATATCTGATTATGCAGTTTGTTCTGTCTTACAGAAAGTCATGAACAATACATTTTTGTGCTGAAGTCCTTCAACTATAGTACTTTCTTTACTTGGACATCTAGATTTCACCTTTGCCTGCAATTGGAAGCAAATCATTTAGATAATTAGGGATCAAGGACACCAAGAAGATGATGCTGTTTCCAAGATGGTTTGTGTTAGCATGGCTAGTGCTAATGCAACCAATGTCGTATCGTAAATGGACACAAGGACAAAATTTCTGAGTTTAAAGTTGAAAAATGAACTAGAGTGCCCCCTGATATAAAACAACTAAGCAAAACAAAACCAGAAGAAAGAAAAATAAACAGAAAGTTTGAGCATTCACTCTCTTCAAGTATATCAAACAGTTCTATCAGTAATTCTTTGACTTTTACCTTAACCCCATGAATATTTGTGACAAGTATTCGCAAATATATTTGTGCTATGCACAATTAAAACATATTCGGCAGTAGAAACCTGATGAAGGAGAATCGCTTTGCTTCCGATTCATTTTAAAAATGAGCAATTATAAGCTTTTACATATAATCCGGAATATCTAAAAGTATTTTTACTGACACAATTACATTAGGATTACTCAACAGCGGTAGAAAAGTAGCTTTAAATATCATAATTTGATTAATAATAAAAGTTTAGGTCTTAAACAAAGAATGAAAACAGACACAATGAAGGGACGGTGAGGCCTGTACAGTGATGTAAGAAAGTATTTACCTCCTTACAAATGTTTTTGTTTGTTTGTCACTAGCAAACATGTCCCATACCATCACTATACCACTAGTAGAATAGACTGTTGATATGATTTTGAGGCTAATAACAGTTATTATAGGATTTTCAAAGGAAGTTATTGTACTTTATCACATTGTTTTGAAAAGCTTCATAACCTTGAAAATGAAATAATCATTTTCTAGCTACTTTGCAGTGTATAAATAAATAAATAAACAATTAAGAGGTCTGTATTTTGTGCCTCCAGTTACACAGCAGTTATGTCAGTTTTAGAATTATCAAGTTTCTGTTAATGTTTTGTGAAGGATCTGGTGTGTTTTTTTATTATTTTTATTAAAAACAGCTACTTGGATAAAGACAATGTCGTCCTAATTAAATATCCTGTGTAATTTCATTTCTTGTTTATTTTTTAAAATACTTTTAAACAAGAGCCAAAAATATGTAAAAAAAAAAAAAAAAAAAAGCAGTGAACAAGACAGATCTTTCAGAAAACATCCTTTGCATCTGCTTTTGAAAAACGAAACCTACTGTTATTGACTAACCAGCCCCTTCCTGAGGAATTTGGCTAAACAGAGCAACGTTTCAAGAAGTACTTTGTCTGGAGTCCAAACCAGCTCTTTACGTAACTGAAAAAAAAAAGGCAGACTTTTCTCTTCAATTCAATCCAAAACAGGATTTGCATGTAGACTATATGTTGGTCCTCTGACCAGAGCACCTCCTTCTACATGTTTACTGTGTATCTAACATGGCTTCTGGAACTTAATTATTTCAGCTATATATTTCCTACTGACTCACTTTCATGAAATGCCAGATTTTCACTCATATTTTATTAAGTTTATGGTTGCAACATGAACAACTGGTAAACAATTCAAGGGGTTATGCATTTTTTCACAAGAGATTGTATTTATTTTGTTGACATGTGGGACAAAAACGTATTAATAGATATTATTAAATAACATTTTGCAGTAAGGATCCTGGCATAGAATATGGAAGCAGCTGAATGACAACTTGGAAACAAAAGAAAGTGATAAGACCTTGGTGATGCTGCCCCTCAGTGGCTACTTTGTTAAATTACAGGCTTTCTATTATTTTTGTAAAAACAGTTGCAGGAGAAGCCTTTGATACTTTGTTCGAATTATGACAAGTTATGAAGTCAGTTGAGGTATGTGGTCAATAACATATCATTCAATTGAAAATAATATCAAAGACCCTTTTTACTTGTGCCATGATTGGCAAAGCATTAAAGTTAATGAGTACTTAATAGCCTCTACTAAAATATTATGTCACTTTTCATATTTTTGATGAATTGACTCTCAAAAGTGGAACATTTTTCCACCAATGTGATACATTTATGTATCACATTGTTTTTCAACTGAAAAACAAATGTAAAAAACACTTTTTCTTAATTTGTGATGTTTTTTTCAGAGTCTATGATCAGCCAACATCTCAACAAAGTACAATTTTTCTAATCTATCAGACTGTGAGGTGTTTCCTGCTCACAGTCCTCTTTCAGGTCACAGCAAGGATTTCTAATAACATTTTGCCCTAGACTCTGCCTGGACCTTTCTAAAACTTTATTTTTTTTCACTGGTAAACCCATTCTGTTGTTCTTCCAAACTCATCATGATGCTAGAAAAAATACATAAATAAATAAAATAAAAATCCTTCTTCATCTTCAGTTTAACCTTCAGTCTAATAAACTTTGGATCAAAAACGGCCGATATTAAGAACTTCTAATGATTTCAGCCTCCCTAATAAAACAGGGATGCTGTCACCACCAAAGAGGGAACTGTGACACAAAAGTTCTATTTGTGGTTCACAAAAAAACATTGTCACATTGGAAAGGTGTTGCAGCTCTTTTATGTGTTGCTTAACAAGTCACATTCCTTGTTTGTGCACATACGCTTAACAATTAAAGATGATTCTGAATCTATGAAACAACAGACCACGACCCACCGTACTCTGCGATCATGTCCGCTGGTGGTGTGCAGGTGTGAACTCGCCCCTGTTCCATAATTAACCTGAAAAAAAAAACTGCTGCTCTCAGCTCCACCTGGACCCCTCATTTGCAGCCTCTACTGCCACTAGCTGCAGCTACAACGCATCACTCTTCACAAGGAGCCACGCACTCTAAAAGCTATCTGAATGGAAAAGAAACAGAGTGCTGATGCCGAGGTAGGATGTTCAAGAAATACATGAATGAATAATGGATACACACCAGACATGGAAAACTTTGCAGCGCCAATAAAGCAGCGTTCAAGGCGTTTTTCGCTGATATCATATAATGCAACCCACATCCCCAGCAGCTTTGGGGTTGTATTCTTCCCAGAAAGTCAGCTTCGTGATCCCCAGGGATCCAGAAATGGAATTTAAGATCAGCCTACTAAACGCGGCACCATCAGTAAGCTCGCAGACCTATTTAACAGCACTATGAGTAAAGTGATGCGTGTGCAGTGCTGTAAACCCCCTGCTATTTGAGTGTATTATATAAATGCTGCAGTTTCACTTGTCATAATAACAGGTCCAGAGAATGCTGGATGAGTTTATCTACGGCTTTCAGGTATAAGTTCCTTTTCTCTATACAGTGAGAGCAGGTTGCTTAGCTTAATAAAATTATTCTACACAATTTCAATTTAGATTTAGGTTATTCATCCAGAAAACAACTTAGAGCTGAAGCTAACAAAGTTGTTAAACCAACATTTTCAGCAAGAATAGCACAGTTGTTGTGGTCATTTTGATACTGGTTGCACTGCAAAATGAAAGTGCCACATTGAGGTCCATGTTGCTGTCATGAAAACGGAATTTATTTCTAAATATTTAATGTAGGACTTGGTTTTGATGCATGTTGGGGGACATTTCATTTTGGAGTTTGCATTTTCTCTCAAACTATTGAGAGAAAATGGAACATTTCCTGTAGAGAATTCTACAATTTCTTTTGTAGAATTTGTTCTCGTTTTCAAAATCAGAAAATATTTTATTTTTTTCCAGCGTTTTGACTTCTTGGGCTTATTTTTCAGTATTGTTTACGATCCATCCATTTTCTAACCCTTGTCCCTAGTGGAGTCGGGAGGGTTGCTGGTGCCCATCTCCAGCTAACGTTCCGGGCGAGAGGCAAGGTTCACCCTGGACAGGTCGCCAGTCTGTCGCAGGGCAAGACAGAGACATACAGCACAAACAACCATGCACACACTCACACCTAGGGAGAGACCAATTAACCTAACACTCATGTTTTTGGACTGTGGGAGGAAACCGGAGTACCCAGAGAGAACCCACGCACTCTCAGGGAGAACATGCAAACTCCGTGCAGAAAGACCCCGGGCTGGGAATCGAACCCAGGACCTTCTTGCTGCAAGGCAACAGTGCTACTAACTGCACCACTGTGCAGCCCCACATGAAACGTACATTTAAAAAAAAATAAATAAATAAAAATATGTTGTTCAGATATAGAGCTGCAGTTGAGATAAATATTCAGAACACGTTCATATATGGAAAGTACTTAAAGATTGCTCAGCAACAAATGTAACAATGTTTTATGGTGAAATCACTGAATTCTCACAAATTTTGTTTCTATCACTCTGGTGGAGTGGCACAAAAATACACTTGTTCAGGGAAAACGTAATAAATCGACCTGCAGTTGCTGCCAAATGATGAGAATGACGTGAGAAACCGAACACTGTTTACACCGGCGATAATGGAAAAGTGAACCTTATCTGTATGCATGGTGGAAACAAATTACCACTGCTGCACAGTGTCCATCCAATGTAACATTTTTTTTTCATATCTTTCAAGGTGCTGCGTGTTGTTTTCCATTTATTTATTTTTTCTATTGCCACTTCCATTTTATGCTTCATTTAAATTGCATGGTAATTTACAGACGCTCCCTACTCTGCTGATGCAAGTCACTGCCTCCCTCTCCTGTCTGTTTTTCGTTCTCTCTCTTTGCTCTCTCTTCACCCAGCTGTAGACCAGGACGAACGCGTGCTGGTCAGGAGGATAGTGGCAGAAAGAAAGGGGTGAAAGAAGGAGAGAGTGAAGTGGCAGGAGTGACAAAGGACAAGACAGAGAGTAGGACAGAGAAGGGGGCTGCAGCCCAGTGTAGCAGATTGCCATGTTCAGACAATGGAGTGTGCATGGAGTAGCAGAACCAAAACAGGACACAGCTCAGCTGTATGTTGGATCAATAAACGGTAGATGAGTTCAGACTTCAGGCGATGGAGTGGAAACCTTATTATTAAGAAGCATTGCTCGGCCGGTCTGACTGCAAACTGAGTCCTGAGTTTGGAATTTCTAAGAACTGACGTTACAAGGATAAAGTCTCTCCAATCTTTGGAAACCTACAGAAACTTGGACTAATGCAAACTTGAAGCTGGATTGCAATAATATTCAGGTAAGAGTGGGAATCAGAGTAACCATAAATTTGCAGTAAACAGTTGTTATAAGAGTTATAAAATGTTATAAAATGTCCCGTGCTTTTTTTTTTTTTTTTGTTGCCTGTTTTATTTAGCTCTGCAAAGGATTTAGTGAAGTATTAACAGAACATGATAGTTGTCACTGATCATTAGACTGTGCAGGAAGACATAAGTCACTTGACTGAGCTTAAGTAAATTTAAACACAACAATCCAAAATAATAGTCCCTCCTGGTATAGCTGACTAAATGCTCTTCTTGCAGTTTTAAAAGTGTGTGTGTGTGTGTGCGCGCGGGGGGCGGGGGGTGCGTGTGTGTGAGTGAAGGAAAGTCTTCAAAGCAGAAGAAGAGGAGGGAAGGGATGTCAGAATGTGTTTGCATAAAGAATTTGTCATAAATCAACACTTGAAAGCAAAAACGCACACACACACACTTTTAGACTGGATGCTTTTTCAGGGATAAATAAAAAGGCTGCTTTGCTGCCAAAATCCACACATTGCTGCCTTGTTGCCAAACTGTGGTACAGATAAAGAAAATGACATGAGAATACTGGCACATAGATATGATATAAAAATAAATAAATAATTATTTTTTTTAAAACTGTGACAAAAGATGTGAAGGGAACTGCATCCCAGAAGTCACAGTTTGAATTCTGGTCTGAATTAAATTTGTGGTGTGGGTTCATAATGATACATAATAATAGAAGTGCTGCGCCAAGAAGGTCACTGCTGACCTGGAATTGGACGCTTTAGTTTGCTTGACCGGCTCTGATCCATTAGTCAAATATAGGGATGGACTTAAAATGTTATCACTATAATTTGTAGTTTTCATTCCAGTATCTATTCATTTTCATATGAAACTTGCTCTTGTTTTTACCTCTCATCTTATTAGCTTATTTAATTGAGTCACATTTCTGAACTAACTGTATTGTTGCGGTTTGTAAATTGTTTTTGTTTTATTAAAACAGGTCTCTCCTGTAAATGAGAGACTGGCCTTGGATCTCAATGAGTTATTTACGTTATTTCTTTTCTTACTTCTTTTCTGCTATTAATGAAAAATTTTGAAAACTGGGTGCACAGTTCTTTCTGTCTTATCTCGAGTCTGCAATTGATTTCTTGACAGCTCAATCTTTTCATCACTTCTGCTGTATTGAAGCAGTTTTTTTTGTCTCTGCATTGTGCTAGGCAATCTTGCTTGCTTGTGGATTTTCTTTGCACCACCATTTTGAGCGCCTCTCACTGTAAATGTGTTCCTCTTTTACTTTCAGACGAACAAAATGATGCAAAAAGCAATGTCCCTTCCTTGACTTTCCAGACCTTTAAGTGAGCCAAAAAAGGAATGGGGAGGCGAGCGGCTGACCTGACGACGCCGGTTCCGGTGTTGGGTGTCCCCGCCTCTGTCGGGGTGCGGAGTTGGAAGACAACAGGAGGAGACAGAAGCGGAGGAGTCCTGCTGCAGACTTGGGGACAGTGCAGCATCGGCATTCAGACGTCTCCGGGGATTAGCAGATCACTTGTTCAGCTACCTGATAGCGTCTCAAACAATGTTACTCAAACATCTAACACATATACCACCAAGGAAACCCGGGCTATATTGCTTCACGTAAAGAATGACAGTGAGAAAAGGGCTATTTTAAGGCAGAAAACTGAGGAAACCAAGATCAAAAAGGAAGTGACTTTCAAAGCAATTGGAGGTGTCGACTCAAAGGATGTTGCCGGCTGTCAAAAGAGAAGTGGTGGGATGTACTGCTATGCCAGGGCTATTAAAACCAATCCCCTCACGGCAGGCACCACCAGCAGCGGCAGATCCAGATTGAAGTCTTCCACCCGTTACATCAACGGAAGCGTAGTGGATTCTGAGGCAATCGGTGGAATCATCGAAGTCAAGGATGACGCAGAGCCATCAAAGGCCGCGACTTCTCATGGAACGGTCTCGCACCATCCTTGTGCAGACCAGTCAAAAAATATGTGCAACCACCATGGCGGGAAGCAGTCTGTAATATCCAGAGGCGCCGTCCCAGGGGAGACCGGCCCCGTTTCCGAAGCTCTCTTTGGGGAGAAGGCATCAAAGCCAGCGCTCACATCTCTGTTTACTGCCACACATTTACAACTTCCTCATGCACTGAAACAAAACCAGCTAAACTCTCAGAGCAGCAGAGTAAAAAACACACAGAATGCAAGTAACCCACATTTGTATTATCTTAATGAAGAGATAACATATAGACAAACACCCCACCCTGCATGTCCAGTACATTCCAGAGTTGGTCCAGGAACTCTGTATCATACACATGCTTCAAGCGACGTGACATCCATCCAACCGGAAGCCATTGTCCATACTAAAACTGTTACATTTGCTAAAGCCAGAATTGAAAGCAGGCAGGAGAATTCCACTATAAACTTTTTCGCAAAACCTAACCAGAATAATAAAATTTCCCTCCTTTCAAGTTTTTACTCGACACCTCAAATGGCCACGGCAACCAAAACTTTTCAACCTTCCCCTAAGGGCCTCAAGACGTCGCCTCACCATTCCCTACAAGATAATATTATTCAAAATGTATGTGTCTCTGTGCATGCTGTGCCCGAGTGTCCACCTTTATCTTTGTACACTGTAGCCATGGGAACTCAAAGATCATCCAGTCCAGTTGCACAGGCAACTTTTAATTTGGAGAGGATGTGTCCGCATAATAATGCCAGTCCAGCACCAGACGCCTTGCACTCAACACACAAAGCACACATTCTTGAATCAGACCCTTCTTCAGATCTCACAATGGTAAGCGCCCCATCTGATTTAGATAAATGTCAGGAAAAGCCCCCTTCAAGAGCTGCCGACGTATTAACTAAAATATCTCTTGTTGACAATGCAGCTCAATTCCCTGCTTCTGCTAATCCGCCTCAGAAACCTGCACCGCATTCGCTCCTAAGTGCCGCCGTCCCGAAGATCACTTTGAATTATAAAGTTAATCCAGATCAAATTACATGTAGAGGCAGCACAGACAAAGCTGTGGCTCCGCAAATCCACTCGGTTCAGCCTAACTCCTCAGACTCTGAAACTGCGCTGCCTATTTCCGCATCCTCTCCATGCACGATATCTGGTGCATCTAAGTCTCCAGAAGCAAAAGGTGAGTCGCACGCATCTCTCCTGAACTCCATTGCTGGTCGTTGCACAGTCTATAAAAATGCGACTGCCAAAACTGAGGTGAAACAAGTCACATCCCTGAACAGTTCTCTGCCATCTCTGGGCAGAGAAAGACGAGATAATGTTGCTGCATCCGGTACATGTTTGCTTCAGTTTACAGACGCAACTGAGGTACTAAGGAACAGTGATGCACACGACAAAAACAAAGCTCATCGCACACAAGCACCAGACATCAGCAGTCAAAACAGTAATAAACCTCGTGTTTGGGGTGTCGTTACCAGCCAGCAGAGCAACTCCATAGCAACTCCGCTCGTCAAGTCGCCAAATATGTTAGAAACCGCTGAGGAAGGACATGAAACTAAAAGCCAACACACTAATCCAACCATCAACCCCAATGTGGAATTACAATGTAATAAAAACAAATGTAGCGACCATGCTGTCAATGAAGTAGTGGTGCACAAGTCTGAAGAGCATAAAAATTCAAGGGTCACTAACCCTCAGAATTGCTTTTCCCCAATTAAGTCAACCACCTTTCTTCCACAGGGTTGTCTGGACAGAGAAAAACAAAGACTTAAACATTATAAAGGATGCACACAAGCAGACTATGAGGGACAAAGTGCAACAAGCCCACTGGGACAAGCAGCCAGGCACCCCGATTCAAATGCACAACAGTTTGCCTTGGGTGCAGCAGCCAGCCGTGCAAATAGTACGTTTGAATCCAATGCAAATGGGCAGAAGCATCTCAGTTATTCATCGCCCCCGGTCGCAACACAAACTAAATGTGAACCCAATATCTCACAAACAAACACAGAGGTGAAACACATCACCCAGTCTGCTGACTGCCAAAATCCCAATTTTGATATTACATTACGAAGGCAACCACAAACAAGTCCAGAACGTTCTGTCAGCGTGCCAGCATCATTCACCGGCGAAGGAGGGCTCTCAGCACACACAGGCCCTGAATGGGAGTTCGACCTACAGCCGTCTGCAATGCTCTCTAAATCGAGTTTCCCCCTCTGGTCCAGAGAGGTGGAGGGAATAAGCAGACCAGATTTAAAGTTTAGCCCCGCTGCTCCTCAGTCGGGCCCTGAGGGCACCGGGCTGTCTCACTCCCACCCGTCCGACGCAGCGCTGCTGTTGCCGCCTTCCCCGCAGTGCTGCAGATCTGCAGGCCTGGAGCAGAGGCTCAAGACTGTGGAGGCCAGCCTGGCGGCCAACAAGGACAGGATCACCACCCTGCTTAACATCATTCAGGATCTGGAGACATGCAATGCTCCCAGCAGCCTGTAAGTCTGTGTGCTTCACTGTGGCAGCTGGGTAAATAACTTGTCCAACATGTATATAGTACATATACAGGGCTTGAATTGAACTGAACAAACCCAATTGAATTCATATATTCCAAAGAAAGGATATTGGTGAAACACCACTTTCTGCATCTATTCCCTGTGTGATTAATCATTAGTTTCTCTGTAAATAAGCACCCAATGCAAACGGAACAATGATTTGAAGGTTACTAAAATATTGCTTGCTTTAACCAGTATAGCATTTTATTGGTCCTGAGTTCACTTTGGTTTTGTCCTCTCTTGGGTTACCCATTAACTTTAAATCTAAAACCATCTTTTGTGCATTTACACTTAGTGAAGATTTCAAAAAGTGTTATTCACTACATGTAAAGCAAGAGCAACTTATGAACATCTTTTTCAATGTAAAACCAAAAAAACCAAGTTTGGGTTTAATAAACATTTTAGACTTTGGAGCAGAGATGCATAAACACAAGCCATTTTCTTTAAAAAGAAAAGCAATGGAATCATTTTAATTTAGCTCAAGGTAAACCAACTTTACATCCTGGGCCAGATTTGGTGTACGGCCATGTTTATTTGAAATAACCACACCCTGCAAAACATATGCCTCACACTTTAACAGGTCATGCAAACAAGCAATATAAAACACTTTCAGATGTTCAAGTGTTAAAGCGACTCCTAGCAAAATAGTCATCCCAAAAGCCACTACTGTTCAACTTTTGCATGTTTTTGAAACCAATTGGGACTTAAGAATCAAAAAAGATATATATTTTTTTCTGTTTTAGTGTGAAACATATTTGTGTGTTCAGATCTCTCATTTAATGGGGAAAATGGTTAACTGCATAAGTCAGGAGTTTAGATTGTTTCCCTAAGCAATATAAAGGAAAACCATACCTCACTAGCACAGATTTCTTTAAATATTAGATATTTACAAAACATTTTAATGTTTACTGCCATTGTCATTGCAAACCCCTCCTCCCCCCGGAAAACAATGATGTAACAGGTCACATAAATGTGTTTTAGAGGTGACTTTAGGTGACAATTGCATAATAATAAATCATGGTTGTTAGTGCAATGATGTGGGGCTGCGACATCATTAAAAGCCTGCAAACAGGTCAGCGACTGTGTGTGAGTATGTGTGTGTGAGTGTGACAGAAACCTACTTGGGCAATTCAAGGGGCCACGTCTCACAGAGATTTATTTTAGCCACCCGGCTCTTCTGGGAAAAATAAGGGGAATTAAAACGCCCTTCTGGCAAAGTGTCTCTGTCAGTCACTCTCACTGGCTGCTGTGCGTTAATAAGTTGCGACTGCCTCTAAGGTCATCTTTCAAAATAACAGACTCCTAATAAGAGACGGGTGTCTAACAAAACGCATGCCAGGCAGCTCGTCACTGCCAGCAGCAGCCTGAACGAATTCAGAAGGAGAGGATAAGTGCAAAGATGATTGAGCTGTTTATCTGAGAAGATGAGCGCTGTGGAAGTAATTTCTTTTTGTTTGTTTCAGTCGGAGATATCATAAAAGTGGACTCGACCTGAGAAACTGCTCGACCTGCCAGAAGACTGCTTGTATTGTGTACAGGTGAGGCAATAGCGAAATCTTTGATCTGATATGTTTTTGGGGGGGTTTTTTACAGGTGACATAGACTCCTCTGGTGTGTGATGAATTTAGTGAATTTGTGCTGCTTCTTGGTGTTTCATTTGCTCAAGTAGAGATGACTTTGAAAAGGAAGACATGGACTTTGATTAACACACAGTATCTACCCAAACACTTAGGGTGAACATAAAAATATGGACTTTGTTGAGAGGGGTTGGCAAAGGACTCAATTTATGGATACGCCTGCTGTTTTTCATTTCTCTGAAAACTTGATGGATTTGCATCACACCTAATGAAAAGCTGCCGCTGCAGTTGAGAGAGAGACGTCTTTGTTTCATTTCATAATACAGAAAGAGAGTGTGTTTTTGTCTCAGTGTACACCACAAATCTTCTGAAATGTCAGTAAATGCAAACAGTAGCTCCATGCGACAAAGGAGAACTTCATCAGTAATTACTTCCCCACATTTTGCTATTTCATTCTTTCCTGTGATTATTTGTAAGCAAACTCTTAGACTATGATCAGGATTAAGACAAGAACAGTTATCTACATCTGTAAGTTTCTTTCATGCATCATTGTAAAGGATAAACTTTACATTTTGCTGAAGGAGTTAAGACTCTTTGGTCTTCAATGTCAATGTACGGAAGTGTTTTTCAATTATGTCGGCTTTTTTTGTTGCTCATGTAATGTTTTAGGATTCATCATTCTTTTTTTTTTTTGTACTTCCCATATCTGTGCCTTGTCTTGGTTTTGCACTCATTTGCAGAAATGTTGCATCATGCGTAGGCACCAGAAAAGGTAAAACTTCAACAATTTGCCCCAGTAATATTGGAAGCAGGAAGGAGGTTAAGTGAGGTTGTTAAATCTAAAAGTATTCTCCTCCTCATTCTGACAATAAAAGCCGTCTTCAAATATTCAAAACCTGTCCCTTGATCTACTTACTTTCAAAACTGCTTGTGTTTTAGACAGAGAGATGTTGAAGTGCTAAATGCTGCATGTTGGCATCTGGCCCTAAGAGGCCAAGTCAGACATGAGCATATTTACATGAGACGTGTCTTTAGAAGAATACGGGTGCCACGCTGGAAAATGTGTTCATGTCCAAAGTAATTACAGACTACTAAAATCTCATAAGGAAAGACGTTGCACATACAGACTACCGTCACACAATGCAATTTGTCTGTAGCAGCTCTTAAGCAACATGTGGCATGAAGACGTTTGAACCTCCATACAAATGATCTGGAAATCCTTAACTCAAGTTTGAGGTTCAGTTTGGACAAACTAAACCTTTAATACGTTTAATTAATAGTTTCTTTATTTTTGCCATGTCTCTATCCAGTGTTGAGTATGACTTCAGGCAGCAGGAGCGACACTTCTTGGAGGTTCTGAATCACTCACCAGGTGACAGCAACAGTTTCCCCGCACATCTGGCGGAGCCTTTAAACCTCAGCCTCCTCCGACACGCAATCTCTAAGAACCTCGCAAAGACAAAGTTGAAGAGCAAAAAGCTGTGCAAGACTCTGCTCAAGTGGATTCCAAGAAAAAAATCATCCACTGTAGATCTCTGTGTTACCAGCATGTGACCAGAATGCAAGAGTCTACCCTGAACTACAGTTTGGAATAATCTTAATAAAACCTAACCACAAAACTGGCAGCTACCCATTACTAAGAGACAGTAGGTCATTGGGTTATCGTTTAATCAACCAGTACTATGGTATCACTGGCTACGAGATACTGTAACATATTTTTTTTTGTTTGGTTGTTTTTTTTTTTTTTACTAGAAGTTTTCTTAACAAGACAAGTTTAAAGGTAAAACAGAAAAAAAGTGGAATTTTGCAGAATGCTATAAAGGTTTGTTCTAAAAGCTGCTGCACTAGGCTATCACAGAGCAGATATACAAGTTTTCAAATTACTTTAATATGTTCAAATTCATATTCTGTCTTATTGCAGCAACAAACTTCAGTGCATAATATTTGGATTTTATGTGACAGAGCAAGATAAAGGTCAGCATTATATAAAAAGAAAATAAAACCTAAAACAAATTGAACCCAAAAAAGTGCATTTGTGTACAACCCATTACTCTCATAACCCACAATAAAGTCTTTAGCAACAAAACTTCAGAAATTACCTAAGTAATAAATTAGACCTAAAATGCATGTAATTTAATCTCAGTAGAAATAAACTGTTCTGAGACAAAACGGCGTACAAATAATGTTGAAAACATGTTGAAAGATTGGCTGCGTAAATGAGGTCATCACTACATAATGTTTCCACTCATGTCTTAGAATGTCTTTGTGGAACCAATAGCAGCCTTTGACCAGAACCTCAGACTGCGAGACTATGTATCTTTGTGGTGCAGAGCAACATATCCCACAGAATACTGTGTATTGATCTCAAAATTGAAAGAGTACGGCAGAACAAACTGACCAAACATCGTTATGTCTTAACAGACAGAGCGGTCAAAGAGAGCACGGAGGTTCCGCAAAGAGGCTCAACTCTGGAGGAGCTGCAGAGGATCAAATGACAGAAGGACTATCAGTCAATTAATCCATATGGATGGTCCATATGGATGTTTGCATGGTTTAAATCAGTGCATATAAATATGTTATAATGGCAAACATAAATTAAAACTAATAATAGGAGAACTTATGTCACTTGAAACTTATCAGATGGTCTTCATCTGTTGTGACTGAGTTTTCAGCCACTTTTCAAAGAAACAGTCTCTAGACGTCAAATGGCAGAGACATTTCACAAAGTCCTTGCATTTGTCATTGCAGTAAAATGGTGGTTCAAAAAGTCTTGACTTGGATGCATCGAATAGAAATGGGTACTGCACTTCCCAGATTTTAAACAATTTGTTTTATGTCATTTCAGTCTATCACATAAAAAGCAAAAAAAAAAAAACCAAAACATAAAAATTTCCTTCTGGCCATACCTTGGCAACATGGGAAGTAAACTTCAGGTTTATTATACCCAGCATGAGTGGTCCACAGCCTGACAACCCTTATATGTCAGAGCAGGAGGATGCCTACACTTGAAGATATGTGGTTGGGTATTTTTTTACTTAATGTATCCCTGGTAGATGCATGCTGTCATCACATACAACTGAAACCAGAAGATTAGATAAACAAAATGTTAAAAAATTAATAAAAGAAAACACCATTTCTCACCATCTGAACTTAAGTCACAAAAAATATTCTCTTTCTTTTGGTCAGTTAGAATTACTAAAATTATTTACATTTACTTACTGAGATAACGAGAGAAACAGTATGTCAGGGATGTAATTTTTTATGTATTCAAAAGAAATCAGACATTCAGATAGATTTCCTCTCTATTTGGTAGTGTTACCTATGACTTTGGTCAAGTGTTTTGGGGATGCTTCCCACGAGCTTCTCATAACAGTTTGCTGGAAGTCTGGCTGATTCCTCCTGATAGAACAGGTGGAACTGGGATAGACTGGTTTTCTCCCAAAGTTTTCAAAAGTGGTATAAGGATTTCTTTGTTTTGCTTTTCAATGTTAATATTTAAATATGCCTGGTTGTATTTGATGACTAACCCCAATCCCAGATTTCTATATCTAATTTTCTATATACGACTGTTCTCTTTGCACTGTTGAGATTAATGCAGTTGACTGAAAGTTGACCTATTATCTTGTTCACCTGAAAATAAATGTCTCAAGCTTTGTTTCACTGACTGTTGATTTCTCCCCGGTGTTGTGTTGTGTTCCTAATAAAGATTCAGCACGTCCAACCATTTTCGCAGCTGCAAAATGGCCACATGGGCCCCAGAAAAATAGAGTATTCTCCATTATGTCTCTGTCAATCGTGCGATGGTCTCAAAATCCCCAAACAATCTGAAGTTCATAAAGGGTTTCTGAGGAAAACAACGACGCAACAAAGGCTACAGTGAAGCATGAGTCACAGACAGGCTGGTCATGAGCGCGGGAACACGTTCCTGAAGAGCAGCATGGACAAAGACTAGCTGACATTATACTCCAGCTAAAGCAGCAGGACTAGTGAAATTAGTGTGAAAACTTGAAAGAAACAAAGGAGAGCAACAACGCTGGTATTAGCTCCTAAACTCAGAAAGCAGGCGTTGCACTTGTCCTTTAATAGAAAGATGCCAAAGAAGAAATACAAGAGTGAAAATTAGTCTCTATATCAATGGAACAAGAGGGAAATATGGGCTCATAGCGATCGTACACAGTCTTCAGCAGGCCTTTTGTTTGCCTGCACAATAAAAGAAAATGTAACAGATTGATAACCTCCACTAAAGTATCTCAAAGACTAAGAAACGAATCGGTCTCGCATGAAATGAATCACTCTTATCTACTGAAAACACACATTGTACTTACTAATTCAAAGCTCTGAGGGAAGCGTTATCTGAGTAAGAAATTAAATTCTAAGCATTTAAACTAAAAGAAAGGGGTTATATTTTTCCAGTTTGAGGTATAATTTCAGGCAAATCCAGCTCAATACTGAGGTAAAGACAAACAACTTTGCCTGATTAAAAACAGAGGAATACTGGGGCACATGCATTCCCATATCTAGAACCCTAGAAGGGAGCATGTTAATCAGATTAAATCTGAATGAGATTCAGTGGCGAGACCTTAAAACTGGCTGCTCCGAGTGGGCCAGAATCCCTCCACAATGTTTTTAAAAGCCCATCGCCACTTATCACAAGCACTTTATGGCAGTTGTTGTTGCTATCAAATTATCAAGTTGCTGAAAGTTCTATGGAGGCGCTAATTTCATTTTCCAGCAGGACTTGGCATCTGCTCACACAGCCAGAAGTACCATTACCTGATGCAATGGAAATGGTGTCACCTAATTGGATGGCCAGCAAGCTAAACAGGGTGTATGGAGTGAATTTGAAGACTAATTTTTGTTAGGTTGGGGTTCTTTTTCCTGTTTTATTTTGTTTTCTTTTCCTCTTCTGTCCTGGGTTTTTTCTGGGAAGCTGCGTTTCCTTTAACAGCCATCAGATGTCACCAGTGAGCGGAGCCCCTGGAGAAGTGTGGCGGCCAACCTGTAGACGCACCTGTGTCTAATTTTCAAGAGCTGCGGAGGTGCTTCATAAGGACAGCCTAGCTGACACTCCAGTGCCTGAGTGTTTGCCTTCACTGGTAGACGTTTTTCTTAGGAAGAAGCCTTCTATGATCGCTCCCTGTGTTCTGATCGCTCCTTGTGTTCTCCCCGTCAGATTTCCTTGTGATCGCCCTGTGACTCCTGGATGTGGACAAGCGCTCCCCCCTGGATTTCCTTGTGTTCCTCACGACGCCATTGGTATTACCAATCGGTTGCCTTCCTCCGTGCACTTACCTCCCTGGTCCCTCCCCGTGGATCCTCTGTGCCTCGCCACCGACTGAGCCTGCCAGCGTTTCATGTTCCGGGAGCTAACTGTCGAAGCCCCGCTCGGAAGTCAGCCCACTCTGCTCTCCAGCTGCAAGGCTTACCTGCTCGCTCTCCGACGGTAACTCACTTCTCCAGCCGCCACCATTGACAATACTAACCTCCGCATTCAAGTAAGCGTCCTACGAAAGATTCTCAGAATTATTCCATTTGACCCATCCCGTGTCTCACTCCGCTTTTTCTCATATACAGTCTGATGACCAGTTTCCTCCAGTCCCAGGTTCCAGAACTATTTCCCCTGACCCCTCTTCATTCACCAAAATAAATATTATTGTTGTTTCATATCGCTTCTCTTGGTGTGTTCTTGCATGTGGGTAACCCGGCTATCACCCATCATGACAATTTTATGAAATATGTTCAGTTTTGTGAAAAAAAGATTTTTCAGTTTTGAGAACTGAAAACTGAAATGCTGCCTATTGCTTTACAAAAGCAATAGGCAGCATTGATACTCAAACAAAAACCGTGCTGTAAAAAGAAAATCTAAGGATAATAAAGCAAATATATTGTATTTTATTACTTTTATTAGTTTAAAAAAAATCACAGAAGACAAAAAAATTAAGAAAATGATTAAGAAAATATTCCAGTAAACAACAAATGTATTTAGTTAAATATTAGAGATTAGTGAGATAATCTCTTCTAAAATAACAACTAAAACTTTACCCTATAAGTTGCATATAGAAATGGTGGAGATGTCGGGTTTTTTTCCCTTGAGGTTAATCTGTCGGCTAGAGTTGCAGACAGACACTGGAAAGAATGATCTGATCAATAAAAGCATGTGTTGTACTGCAGGGAAGAATTAGGAAGTAATGAGACAAGAAAATCAGAGTACTTGGAAGTGCATGTAAGCAGCCTGCATCTTGCATAGTGTTGGGACTTTTAGCTGCATTTAATAGTAATCTCTCCATTTGTTTTTCTGTTCTTGTTAGCATTGTATCATGTTACTGTTTTCATAATTTTATAAATCCTGTTCACTATATGTCTTCTGCAGCCCTTGCAAATGTTGTTTTCTTTGTTTGTTTGTATGTGCAATCCTCTTCAATCCTTTACTTATTTGCTCCTTATAGCTAAGATTATTTATCTCACAATCAAATGTAGTTTGCTCATTAAAAATGTTAGCAAACAGTTTTGGTTCTGGTCACAATATCCGTGAACCCAATTTTGAAATAACCTGCATCTGCTATACTACTGCACCTCTTTACTTAAAAGTGTCTAGATTTTCCCCGTCTCCAACAAGAAAGTGCTACATTACAGTCAACCATTTTTTTATTTTAAAAATTGTGAAAATGTTATGTCTCCTTTTTAATAATGTTTTATTAATTTATTCGTTCTATTTGGTTTTAGTTTTTTTTTTTTTAAATGAAGCTTGAGATAAGGTCAACAATTATACCCCTAATTTTAAGTTGCGATTTCATAAAACCTTGGAAGACCAGACCCAACATGGTGGCGGCAGCATCTGGTCTGAGTTGGTGAAATATGAATGGAGCAAAAATACTTTGGAAGAAAAAAAATTGTTGACAATCGCAACAGACAAAGATAAAAAAGTTACACATGCGTCTCCTAGCAGAACTGTGAACCCAAACATACAGAGTTGTGTCAAAATGGTTTACATTTAAGCATATTTATGTGTAAATAAAAAAGAATACAGTGAAAGTCCAGACCGAAATCAATTCGGGAATCTATGACAAAACTTGAAAATTAAGTTTCACAGATGCTATCCGTCTAATGGGACTGAGCGCGAGTTATTTTTAAAGGAAGAATGGGTGTGAATTCCCTGACCTAGATGTGCAAATCACTTAGAAACGTAACCCATAATGCTCGCAGCTAAATGTGGTTTTACTAATGGAAAGTATTGACTCGGGGTGCTGACTACAAATGCATGACAGAATCTTCAGATTCAAATTTATTAAAATTAACATTTTACCTCATCTTCAGAATGTACTACTTTGCATTTGTCTATCATAAAAAAGCAACACTTTACTACTTGTGAACTGAGTCTGAAAAAGTGTTTAATTTAAAGCAGTGAATGGTGAAGGGAGACAAAAGACAACAGGTCGCTAATGTGAGCTCAGACTGGCCCCCTGCCAGGGACAAAAGAAACTAAAGTGACTTTCATATCCACCATGCAAACTACTGCGCACGTTTGAAGAGGATTCTACAACAAGCAGTGGGTGACATAACAAATAAAGATCACCATTAGGAAAAGGCAAAAAGCCTTTGGGAGTTAAAGTAGGGTGCAGAAATAGGGTTAGATAAGAGAAAGAACTCAATCGAAAATCTAAATAATCTTAAGAAATAGTGGAAAAACTACACTCTTTACTGCTTTTTAGATTTTTCTTTAACACTGGTGAAATTGTAGTCTTTCAGATTTCTTTTTCTGGCACCTCTATCAATGTTCAAACAAATGGTAATAAATCCCAAAATCCATGGTTTCAAGCAACAGAGATCTAAATAATCTCTAAAGGGTTACATACCATGGAATGATGGTGGTGGGTTGCCGGTTTAATCCCCGCTCTGTCTGCCTTTGTTGTTGTGTCCTTGCATTCCTGTTCTCTGTGGCTACGAGTGTATGAATGGCTGAATGGCTGAATATAGTGTGAAACACCACATAGCCCTAATCCTACCTCTGGTCATTATAAAGCGCTACACAAATACATTTACCATTTCACGTCCACTTTGACAACCATTTATTTCAGGTAGTATTAATAATCCACTAATATTCTACTGTAAGGAAATCTGGATATGATGTTCATATTTCATTCTCCTGGATTATAGCCTGATTGTAAATTGAACAAACAACAAACAAAATGCAAAATGAAGGAACAGGGGATCAAAGGATACAGTTGCTATTGTTTTGAGGATGAAATTAAAATGAACACAAGGTAGCTGATCAAACGTTTAAGACCATAACCCAAAAATAATCCCAATAGAGAAAAACATGTTGTCAAAGAAAGGTCTCATGTCTAACCCCCACTACTCAAGGCATGCTTGGTGCCATTGGTTCCAGTAGGTTGTGTCCTTGCACAACCCAATAGGTTGTGTCCTTGCACAACCTATTGGGTTGTGCAAAGACACATAACCTTGTGTGTCCTTGCACACAAGGTTGTGCAAGAACAACCTTGCACAACCTAGGAAGGTTAGTAGGAAGGTTCCTACCAACCTTCCTACCAGTAGGTTGGTAGGAAGGTGGCTCCATGTGGAGAACATGGAATCACAAAATCCATGGTATTGGACCCCAATCCAGTTTTGTGTACCTCCCTTGCCATTAATACAATACATGTTTTCAATGGGAATTAGTAAAGGGGTTCTACACAGGACGGTCATGAGAAGAAGTCTTTTGGCTGATGGGCACTGTGAACTGCTTTGGCATGTCATTGCCGCTTAAAAAAGCCCCTCTGTCAAGAGGGATACCTGATGCAGCAGCCGGCTGCAGTTTGACACCTCAGCACAACCTGGAGCTCCTTTATTCAAATGAGGTGGAACCAAGCGTCTTAAATCAGGATAGGCCACGTCGACTAGGCAGCAATGAAAACATCTCCGCTGGGATCTACGGGTCAAGCTCCGGAAACCATCAGGGCTGTCAGAAAATAAACATATCCTCTGTCCGTCAGTGTTGCTTGTGTAACGCTGTTTTGCAAAGTCCAAACAAGTACATTTGTATCATTGTAGAAGGCACAGGCCTTGGAGAGACCTTATAGTCTGCTATTATACAGAAAGGTCTTCATCAGTAGGGGCCACAACTTGGGTCAAGGATCTGTCTTTGTCTTTAAAGACAGCCAACTGAAAACCTGAGCTAAGAGCAAGGGAAAATGTTTTGAGCCTTGAAATATTATGATATTTAAAATGACTTTCACTCTGCCCCACCTCGGCAGTGATGACTCATTGTGAGAGGCCTTGAATGTGCAGCTCATTAATCCTGCCTCGTAAAAAGACAGAAAGTCTTCCTATTTTTGCCATCGTGGTGCAGCGAAAGTTATAAATTTAAGCCATTGATCAGCAGACGAAGAGCTCGTTTGAGTTTGGATGCATTTATTTAAATGATTTGTTCACTCATTTTGGTCTCTTGTTCTTATTTATTTATTTATTTATTGGTTGCATTTAAAGCTCAACTCGAGACTTCAATCCAAACAGAGAAGATGCAAATCCTTCAGCAGGAGGAGTTTAGGGTTGATTCAAGGTCGTATTTCAAAAGAGTCAACTGGCTCAAACAGACAAAATAGTGAAGTGTAAAATCTTCAGAAAATGAAATATTTTCAATAAATGAACTGTTAGTTTTGAGCATCCTATCTTATTATCTTCACAGTTCATGAAAATGACTTCATTTCCAAGAAAAATGAACTGAAATACATGTTAGTTGAGCGTAATGGTAAGAAATTGAAGCCGAAAGGCACAAATTGGTACTAATGTGTACAAAATGGGGCCACGATTTGGCAAAGGGGGATAAATTAATATGAGTATATTTACCCAACGCAGAAGTAACACCCTGGTCTGCAGCCTCTTAGTGGTTTTCAGCTCATTATTTTGGTTCACTGGTCCATCAGGTTGAGCTTTAGTGCTTTGAGCAGCCTCTGCATAAGGAAGCCACAGGCAGCAACTCGATCCCAGTCTGAAAACTCCATAATAAAGAAGCTGACACACAAATAACAAGAGTTTGATGTAAAATTTTTCATCTAAATTATTCCAATAATTCCCAGGTATTCTCTGACATAAAAAAGTCCCACACTAGTGAATAAACTTACTTAGATATTGAAAGTTTTTATGTATTTGTTGACTTTAAATTTTAACCTTTTAATGCCATGGCATGTAAAATATGGTTTCAGGGACTTGGATTTTCAGTGATTCTTGAGATTTTGACTAAACATACTGTATGTATTTATGTCAAGCCTTACAAGTGATGGTCTGTCAGAGCTTAAGAATAAATCATGTTTGAGAGAGTATTCCAAAGGCAGCACCGAGACAAGGGACAGGTCTGCAGAATGATGCAATAAAATGTTAACTGCACCTACAGGAAAAAAAGTTTAGACCTCCAAACAGGCTGGGGAAAAAAATAAATAAATATTATCCCAAACGAACCGGTCCCTCTAAGCTGACAGTCGTGAAAGCACATCATAAAAACATCCACAGTCCTTTTAAATGCAATTGGTGTTGATTTGCAGGGTGTTTTTTTCCCCCCGCATCACCACAAGCTTTATGTGACAGCAGTGATTCATAGTTATGTTTAATCCTATAGGACAACATATGCAAATTATGTGACAGAGCCATAGAGCAGGTTATTTAGGAGCAGTAAACAAGGCCTTCGCCTAGTTGGACATTTCTCAACAAAAATTCACAAACATTTAAGCGAAAGAAAAGTATATCATTTGTATAAGCGTCAAGAAAAGGATTGTCTCAGCTGTTGCCACTGTCTTGTGAGAGTGACCCTCCCATGAGCTTCATGCATTAATCATTCCACTGCGATGCTTCTCTCCAGGGACAGTTTGATGTGAAATAAGTATGGCGAGCTAAAACCTCATGCAGATGTGACAGTTATAATTTTTTTTCTGCATATACTATTTAAAAGTTCTTCATTAAATTAATTCTTTGTGCAATATCATTGTCAAATAAAATTTTCTAATGCTATTTTGTACATTAGCAGCTTGCTGTAGTGTGTGTTTTAATGATAGTTTGCATGCTAGAGTTTGTAAATGAATTTTGACAACGTCGGCACGATGTCGGCAAATAAACGGCAAATTCAGTGCAACGTGGAAAACAGAGTTCTACCCATATCTCTCCTTCGTGTAATATTTCAGGAGGAAATCTAAATGGTGTATGAGTGTGTATATTTTATTATTTTATTAAATTAAATAATATTAACTTCAACTCTGTGTGTCAATGGTGAAATGAAAAGTTTATTACACCGCATGTTCTGATCTATTTTCTTTGCTGTTGAATGAATCAAGAGACAAACGTTATCTGTTTTTGGGATGTTTCAAAAACGGGTGAGAAACCGTTTCAAACCTCAGTGGGATTTATTGGATAAGGTACAACAGAGGATCAGCGTGTAAGTAAGTGCATTGGGAGGGCAGTTTTCAGTTGCAGCAGTGGTCATAATGCACTGAGGCATGGAGTACTACTGTTTCTCATTAAGCATGCTTCAGCTGGTACGTTCTAACTCTGACCTTATTAAAGAAAGACAAACAGTGGCTGATGTAAGTCCCTAGGCGTTTAGTAAGTCTGTTCTGGTGAACTGGTCCTCACCTCAGTTGCCTGTTAATACTTTTTTTTTTTCCTTTCCATTTACCAAATAATAGCATTCATCACTCCTCTCTTACTGCTCTCTATATATGGAAACACCGCTGCCGGTTTGAATCACAGACAGGATCCATGACTCATTTTGACGTGGAGACTCAGTGACAACGTTCCTTGGGGTCTACGAATGGGGCAAAAGCGACCAGAGTAGGATTTAGCTTTTACTCCTGCTCTCGTGGCTGAGCATCTTCCAGGGGGCTTTAGAGGAGCGATAATCCACTGAAATGTGGGAGACAGACTTCCTCTGGGACAGAAATGCGATATGACAGCAGAACGGTCAATGGTAGAGAACAGAGAGAGCTTGGTGTTTACACAACGGAGCAAATATATTTTGTTCTTAATAATGTCACTTTGCAAACTCTACTATGATACATTGGGTTCACCGCTTAAGGGGTTATATAGCAACAATCATTTTTAAAGAATTTGATTTCGGTCTGATAAGTAAAAATGGGTCAAAATTACCAGCTGATGTTTATTTCCATTTTATTACTGTTTGTGTGTTTCAAGGGGGGAAGGAGAAGAAAGGTTGGCACTGAGCTATTTTGGATTGGCCTTCAGTGTTTTCTGCTAGCAAGCAGAAATCATGGTTCTATCAAGTCATCCTGGTACATCGCACTGTCACTGTCATATCTGATAGTTCGTTTTCTAAAATGTGTATTAGTTTTAGACCATATGTGACACATTTCATACCTTAGAAAGTGCTAAATTTTTGTCTTGTCAATCTACCGATATTTTCCAAAAAATCTTGGAAATAAGCAAATAAGCTTGCATCATGCTATTAAGGTGTTTTTTTTTTTATTATTCTATTGCTCTGGCAGCGATCACCCCTCGGTCTGAAAACTCCATTTTGCGTTTACTCCGGTTCTCTTTGACTTTACAATTAGTTGCTGATCTAAGCTAATTAAACAGCAAAAAAAAAACAACTCTTAAACATCATACACTTTCGGTGATAGCTTTCTATGGCCAGAGCTGTCTCTTAAAATTGGAACAATTGTGGGATGGGCTTTAATTACCAGGACTGTAGCATTTCTAATATATGATTTTGATAAGTAAAGTTAATTAAATGAGTCTATAAAGTCTTATGTGAGCTTAACACTTAGAGCACACCTTAGAATTAGGGATATTGAATCTGTAGGTTGGCATTTAAATGAGTTTACAACAGCACATAGCTCTATGCATCCTTATGAAGCTACAAGTGTTGTTTTCCCCAATTTAATTAAAGAAAAATCCCTCATGTCTCATATACTTTAAATCCTCTGATATTTAGAAGCAACTGGAAAATAAAAAATCAGCTCCACCTACAGTAATATTAACTTCAGCAAATCATTAGCAAACCTATATGATGTCTGAAAAAGTTAGACCTTGGAGCTGCCTGCGCGTCGCTTTTGATGGGATTTACTTTGATGACAGAAGAAAGCCTGAGATTAGAAGGGATTCAACACAAAGCAGGTCAAGTCTAAGAACAGTGAGGAAAAAGCTTGTTAGAAACGTCACTTCAGGCTCATCTCATTAGCACAGCGTTGTGATTGATGACGACTGACAGCCGAGATGGAGAACTATTTTTTTAACACCTAACATTCAAGGATGTAAAATATATGAAAGATGAGGGGAGCGTCTGTGACTGGGAAGCATTACAGAATGCTATGGTCACTGCCAATTTGAAGCTTCATTTAAATTTAAAGGCTATACATGCAAGGATGGACTAATGCTTAACAGTGCTATATTACAGGGCAAAGATTGTTTTTAATTGGTTGCAGTCACGTTATTTGACCGCTCTCATAAAATAATGTGATTCAAATTAAAAAGTGACTGAAAACTTGTATGTCACATTGACACAGACTACAGTAAATATTAGATGTTGCACAAAATGAATAGTTATTCGAACTTATTTTTGTTTGCATAGCAAGTCTGCAGCACGTATTGAGTGTGCAGTTGGCAGTTCTGCTTTTCCTGCGTATTTTTATATTCACCTGATTTCCCACCAATGTCCAGCAGATGGGAGAAAAGACTTGCAAAAGAGAACCGACATACTGAGTTAGTCCTCCATATACTCACCACATCCCCCATAATGAGCTCCAAATCTTTGAGGTTTCAAGTCAGGTCTAGGTGCACCATTCCAAAGCTTATTCAGAATAAACATATTAGTATAATTACTTTAAATCTGAATATGCAGCGGCTATGAATAATTTTGACAGTGTCTACATTTCAGCTTGACCTAAGTAGGGTTTATAAACCACGGCACACTGCCATTTCCAGTTACAACAAACAAAACCTTCTGAGATAACCGGCCTTTCTTTTCCGACTGTAAAATGCGTGATTGATGGGCTGAGGAGTTTAAGTACCTCAATGATGCTCTCGTACTCTTTGCAACTTCTCCATCATTGCTAATTTAATTCAGTAAATGTTGATGATTCATTTGGTAGTTAATGTGCTTGTCTCACTTTCTCATTCATATATGCAAGTAACAGGCCAGAACTTGAAGAATGAGAAGTTGGTGTTACAGCAGTCAAGCACTGTGACCCATTCTTCATAATTCATGTTACTGTTCAATCTTTATACAAGCAGGATTCTGTAGCCTGACTTTAATTGTTAACTTGTTGTTTTAGGGGCAGGGAAGGCTGGCGTGTGGGTAAAGAAAAATGAGCTCGGATTAAATCTGTTTGAATTTGTAGTAATATTTGTCTGTGGTTTTATTTGTCTAATTTTACCTTTCATCTTGTGCAACAATTCAGTCATCTTTTGTATCTTTTTGCATTTTTTTCCTTTACAAGTTTCTCTTTGTATTCAGTTTAGATTATTTGTCATCTAAAAATAAGAGGTCACCATTCTCCGGCGAATAATGGCACCATTCTTTTGTGTAGTTGAATGCCGCCTACTCCTGATTCAGTATTTGCACATATATTTATTTGTGGTTCAAAATTCTAGGATTTACATCAAATTATTTTACTTCACCTCTGTATTGTGTGACAACATAGCCTAGTGTGGCTATAAATTTCCATAAAAAAAACTGTCTATGGCAATTATTAACAAAACTAGTAATTGAAATCAAAATTACCAAATCAGCACTCTTCCTGATCATCATGAAAACATTAGTCCAATAGTTCAGTCTTAGTTATTGTTTACAAATACCTGCCTGACATGGCTTAGTTATTAAAATAACCATTGATGAAAGAATAAGTCAATTATCTTTTTCATAGGTACAATCATTTTTGTCTAACCCCGTTTCATTTGTTTATTTTTGTGGGTTTGTTTTATTGATCTGTACAGCACTTTGAGCTGCTTTTAGTATGAGGGGTGCTTTATAAATAAAATTGATTGATTGATTTATAAAAATGATGTTGTTGAACCAAATTTCAAAAACAGTGTCTGATTTCTATTTGTTAATTTTCCGTACATTTTTATTTATTATTACTGTTGTTAGTTTCAAGTTGTGTCAGTGACCACCTTGGGGTTTTTTGGGGGGGGTAGCAACAATTTTGTCCACATGCATAATTCATAATTTACCAAGTAGCGCAATCTGTTTTCCATGTAGAGGAAGGTAGATTTGGAAACCTTTCTCTGTCTTCATCAATAAAATACAAATTTAAAAACTGCCTTAACTGTTTTATCAAAAAGTAACTTGAAACATTTAAGTGTGGCCAATCACAAGAAAGTAAGGAGATAAATACTAATAAATACTGTAGGTTCGACATGTGCATGAGTTGAGCACCATGTACTTCTGCAGTTAAAGCTACAAAATGATTATGGTAACTAAAAGAAGCTAAACTGCAGGAGTCCAAAGGGTATTTGGTGATGGCACTTTCATGTTAATGGGAGGAAACATGAGTGGGGGTGGAGACAGAGGAAGAGAGGGAGTGGGTAATAAATATACTCATGCAGGATCGAGGAACGTGAGAACATTCGTGATCAAGGAGGAGAAAAGGAGCAGCGAATATGGTAAGTCAATAAGATTTTAATTAGTTTTTCTTATGGCATATTTAAAACTAAGGCAAATGCATGCATTTTTTTCCCTCATGTTTAAAAATATCCCTGATAAAATTCTAGTGTCTTCCAAAAATGACAATAAAATTGTTATGCTTACTTAGCTGGACTGATATACGTAGTTTGAACCGATGTGAGAGTTGCTTAGTGATACATAAATGTCACTTTTTGTGGTTAAACATTGACCGCATGTAGGTACATCTTAAGGGGATGGTAAAGTATGGAAAAATAAAAATGTGATGGTAAGACAACAAGAGAAGGAGTCAGTTGCCACCAAACGGTAGTTAACATGTAAGGGACACGAAGGAACACTTTGTACATTTGAGCATTTTTACCTCATTGAAATTCTTAGCAATAAACTTCTGCTTGTTTACTTTATTTCACGTTAACAGTTCAAATGTTTTGTGTACCTACTTCTATGTATTCTGGGTGTTTTCTAAAGGGAACTTAAACATATGTCAAATGTGATTATGAGGCTACTTTAAAAAAACAAAAACTCTTCTGACGTATTTAACTTTAAATAAACAAAAACCATTACAAGGTGAACATGGAAGCGAGGATTAATAAATAACGGCAAAAAAAACAAATCAACTCAATAAAAGTCGCATAACTTCCTTTTGTGAATTTTATGGGGCTGTGTTTCTGCTAATTTCCCACTTCACATGTTAATTTAGTGATTTATGATGTGAAGCTCGCTCTTGTTGTTAATTCATATGCCTTTTTCATTAAGCAGTGTGTTTTCAAAATACTGTGTACAGTTGTGCTGTCGAAACACTACGCTATTTAATTACAGGAAACAAGAGCCTTTGTTATTGTGTGCGGTACAGATCAGCATGTGACTGTGCCGCTCATTTGGAACATGGTATCAAGCAGTAAAGTAATCGTGTGGTATTAGCCAAATAACAAGACAGTATTAGCCCTCAGAGGTGTAATCTAGCAAGTCATACATAAAGTGTTAACACAGGCTAAGGCTCAGCCATCTATGCAGTCTGTGTGATTATGCATTAAGTGCATACACATGCAGCCTTCCACATTTCAGGCATGATAGTATTCCAGAGACCAATAAGCACTTAATGTTTTCCTTTCTCCTACTCAGCCTCTCTCTCCCTTCTGGATCAGACTTTGCTAGAAATAGGAAACTAAATTATGCAATGACCTGTTAAATGAGCTCAAATTGTTCATAATATGATAGTGTCGTATTTCACCTGTTGCCAATCTCTTTAGGCACCTCGCCAGCAGGACATGGCGAAATGATAACAAAAGTAATTTACTTTATCTTAGCTCTGGAAATGATTCTGACAGTTTGCTTTTAGAGTCAACTCACTGTTTTACCACGCTACACCCTGATTCTTAAAGAGCAGAAAGGAGCTGACTGGTTAAACAGCTTGAGTCAGACGTCATCAGTTCAGAACAAACACGGTTGCGATGGAAACGATGGGAAGTGTCCGTGCGTGATTAAATTGTCTGGCATTTTTGTGAGGTGTTAATGCTCCTTCAGACTGAATGTGAGGAATAATGTATGATCCACATTTAAAGTAGCTAGCTAATGTTTGGACTAGAATAAAATACAAATTCATAAATTCCTTTTGAAATATATTTTTTAAATTTTATCCCTTTGCAACTACAAAAGGTTTGTCTTGTTACATGTGATTCACCAATTTAAAGTTGTGCATAATTGTGAAAACTAAGGAAATCACTTGATTGTATATTTTAAAAACACAAATGTTAAAAGTGTGTAATGCATTTGTGTTATAGGAAGAATCACTCACAACACTGTCACATATTTACTGCCATGTCAACCACTCATCATATCACATGAGGTAATCTTCCTCAGTGCAAACTGAGTGTCTGCATAGCATGACATGATAATAGAAAAATGTTATTATTATGGATAGCAGGGGCATTTTCACAGTTCTTATATAGATTTTGTTGCAGGTATGGTTTTATATATATTGTGTCTCTAATTTTTAATGCTTAAACCACTGAATGTTTCTGTATGTCCAAAAAATGTTTTAACCCGGGATCATATAATATTAGATGCATATAGTAAAGATGAAAGTATTTTCATGCTTAAAACAGTTTATCTTCTTATTATAGAAAGCAAAGACGATACACAATACTGTGAAGGCGGTAGTAGTAACTGTTATTTTAGAGAAAAAGAAGAAAAACTGTGGTTCTAATTAACTTAAAGTATGTTTGTATATTTTCCATATCTTTAGTTGTTTATTTTAAATAGATGCTATCACAGTCATTCATTTATGAACCACATAATAAAAAAAATTTCTGATCAGTCTTCTGCTGGGAAAACTGACAGGAACTTCCATGAAGCAAAACAAAGTGGAGCCCAGGTAAAATGGTGCTTCCTTTTTCAGCTTTGGTAGCTACTGAAAATTCCCTGTACAAACACTACATGAATGGCACTGTCCAGTTAAACATACACCATAAAGCCAGAGGTGCAAATGTCTTATCTCTCTTCTTTATGTACTACATTTAATATTGCTTGGGTCTCTGTGTTATAATTTTACAGACAGATTAGTAACGATGCTGTGTAAATTGGTGGGAAGTTTCTACCTGGATTCATGACCAGCAACAAAAACAAAGTTTCCGTGCTTAGTACACATGTTATTTTGTCATTTTAACAAGTTTAGACTTTAGAGGAATATGACGTTTGCCGTTTTGTGTAGTGCAAGTTAAAGAGGAGAATTAATCTACATTAATGTCAACAATTGTCTAAAAATCTTTAGGAGGCAGTTGAATTTATTGCAGTATATAAATAACAGACATAATGTAATTGCACTGGCTGGAAATTTTCCATTTTAGTTCATCATCAGTGGCTCCTTTATGAATCATTATGGCTTGAGAAACATTAAATCTTATTTTCTGCTCCTTAGCTGCTGATGAATGTTAGTGTTGAATGAAGTATTTTGTTTCTGTTTCTCCTCTCAGAGCTTGAAGACGCATGTGTGTGTGTTTGATGCCAAGAAAGCACTGCCTTACATCACCCAATTAAATTAGATGTTGCTGTAAAATTAGTTTAGCTTCTTAATTATCGAATAATTTGTGTGTGTCATAAATTTCATTTATGTACGTTATCTTAGCCTCACCAGTTGGGGCAGCCGGGGCCTTGACAGAAGATACAAAAGTAATTGCGAGCGCATTTGGTACGTTTTGTTTGCTTGATTTCCCACAAGGTATTGTGTTTTGTGACAAGGTGGACATGAACAACATAGATCTGTAAATTCAGGCAGTGGGTATTAACTAATAGGACATGAGTTTACTATGTAAAAATGAGAAATAGAGGAAAATAAAACAGCTCTCTAGTGTATTTTCAAACTATGTGAGGGGACACAATAAATTGTTCATCTTACGTCAAGTTATTTCAAAAGAGTTTACATTTATACAACCACTATACACACTGAATGTTTTATGATTGTTTAAAAAAGATTGCTGTGTGACCTTGCTACTGGTGAGTAATTACTGCTCTGCCTACGCATTCTCCAATAAATCTCCAGAGACAAACTCTTTGACCTCAGCATCTATGAGTTTTTTTTTTATTTATCTATTTATACTGTTTGTGTTGGGGATCTTTTAAAGTCCACCCCCTTTTTCTATTAATGAATGCATAAATTTACTTCACTTACTTCCAAATTCCCATGAAAACTCCTGAATGCATATTTGCTTTATGAATTGTTATATCTAGTCAAATAAAATCTGGTATAGCTTGTGGTGCTGCAAGAGGATCTGCAAGATGTGCTAATGATGCCAGATGACCATTAGTTAGCTTACTCTGCAGCCGGATGACAGCATTATATATTTCAAATTATATGAGAAAAATAAACAGTTTATGGGATAAACAAATCGTTAGAAAGTAACACAGTAACCATGCTGAGGAAGTAACTTGTTGGAAACCTGGAACAATATGGAGGATTGAAGAACTTACTGCATGCATATAAAGCCAATAAAAGTATTCAACCTGATTTGACGATAATTTTTTTATTTTGTAAAGGAAGCCATATAATTTGACACTTTCAATGATATAAGATATTTAAAGAGAAGTCTAATGATAAAGGCAAAAACAGATTTTTACAAACTACGGTGGAACCAGGTATCCATAGGGGTTAAGGATCACAACTGTCAGTGAATTTCTAACCTCAGCGAATATATGAGACCCCCTCAAAAAACTTGCATAAATCTCTGTTTTAAGAATTCAAACACCAAACATACCTTACTATTCATTAACATTCACAGTAGAAGCCACCCTTGTACTACCACAGAACATAAAGTCTAAAGTCTTCCATCTTTGAGGGTATAGTCAATCAGCACCAAGGAAAGTTAAACGCACTCCTGGATTGGCTGCTTTGAAAACACAAGCAGCCAATCACGGCAGCACTACGTCGCAACAAAGTCACAAGTAAGAGAATCTGTGAACAATGAAGCTCACAATTAGGTCACCTAATAGACCAGTTGTAATAGACCAATTGTAATGGTCAGTACATTCAAAATATATAACAAAAGATAAAATAATTGATTGATGACTTTTGAAGTGACTGACCTGATTCAAAGAGTTTGTGAAAATGAGATTACTTGACAGCAGCTGATGTGTTTTAACTGATTATTTTATTAAAAAACATTTATCTGGTCCATCAGTACTCCTGCTACATCAAGACAGAAGACATTTGAGAAATTAACAGTCATTAGTGTAGGTCAGGAGCCTAAGAAATATTTACCATTTACTTCTTTTTAATTAACCTTTTCAGGGTCAGAAAAACATTCAAACATTGGTGAAAATTTGGGACACCATATTTGATAAATCTAACATCTCCATGAAGGATATTTGAAAGGATCTAGGTGAAAAAATATGAGTTAGATTTAGTGTGGTTGTGCTTTCAATGAATGTGAATTCATGAAATGTTTAACCTGTAAGTAATACGTTCTTATTCTGTCTTTCCCAGGGGCCTGTTTACTTCAGCAACACTGTCAGAGTTTGAAAAGACATGGCGAAAAAGGCCTATCCATGCAGTGATGTGCTTTTGAAGATGACAGCTGTCCCTCAAAGAAACACCAAAAGGAGAATCATATTTTGAATAACTGAACTGGCCAAGTGGATGATTCATTTTAATTTAGCTAAAAGTGACAGTAACCCGGTGGAAATGACTGTCACCACAGTTCTCCGTTGGCTGTTCCTCATGTCCGTTATACTTCTGACCATCGGTGGTAACATACTGGTGTGCTTGGCAGTGGGGCTCAGCCGACGTTTGTGGCGAACAGCTAACTGCTTTGTGGTGTCGCTGGCAGTTGCAGATCTCCTGCTTGGCGTGTTGGTGCTCCCCTTGTCTGCCACGCTGGAGCTCCGCAACAGTAAATGGCCTTTTGGAGGAACACTGTGCAATATTTACATCTCAGTGGATGTCATGCTGTGTACATGCTCCATCCTGACCCTGTTGGCAATCAGTGTGAACAGGTACCTGGCCATTTCATCTCCCCTCAGCCACTCTCAAAGAGTCACCCCACGAAGGGTGTCACTTGCCATTATCTTCATCTGGCTGCTGTCGCTGGCCGTGGCTTTTTTCCCCATCCACCTGGGCTGGAATACAGCAGACTACAGGGTGCAAAACTTGGACTGGGAATTTGGGGATGAGGGCACTGATAAAGGACACTACTGCCAGTTTGAATTTAACAACAACTATGTCCTTATTTATGCCTTTGGCTCTTTTTACTTACCACTGATGGTCATGTGCGGAATGTATCTTTGCATTTTCAGAGTGGCACGTGAACAGGTTAGTGTCAATTACTGATTTATCTTAAATCATCTATAAACTGAAACCATTTGAAACCAGACAGATAGTTCTAATAGCACGTATTCCCTGAGTGATTTGCCACAGGTCAATGGTTTGGTGCATCATTTTGTCTTTTTCCATTGTAAAAACGGCCCATACAACCAACCTGTACCGCAGTAAGCTATTTCTGGGCCCTTTTCAGTTGGAGCTCCATAGCGCAATAATGTGTTATGGTTAGGATGGAGCTACTAGCATCACACAACATGTGTGATGCTAGTAGCTCACACATGAGCTACTAGCCAATCATTTGGATTGCCATCCAATCATTTATTTTGATTGGATGGCAAAAAAATAAAATGCCAGACATAGAGGTGCACATTTGTTGTTGAAAACTGATATGAAGCTAGGGGTTGAACGACTACATATTTTTTAAGGTCGACTACATCATGATAATAGTCGAGTCGATGTCGACTAGTCGCGGTGACGTCATAGTGACGTAAGCGCAAAAACCCTTCACAAATACTTGGAGGCTTTATTAGCTATTTTAACAGCAAATATTGACAACCTCCCCCCCCCACACACACACATACACACACACACTCTCCCCTTCTCCTGCTTTTACTAAGTCTATTATGGAGATTCTTCGTGAGCAGCGGGGAAAAGTTTGTTGCACAAAGTCGGGTCTGACTTTTTTTTTCTAAACACCGGCTGATGCTGATGATCTCTGGATAGTTACTATAGGAGTCAAATTATCACACTGACTACATGGTGCTTTTGGAACATCACAAGCCAAACTTGTTATGAACGGATCCCGTTTGGTTACAGCTGAATTCAACAAAACCACCTGCTTCTCCTCCGCCCGATGCGCGGCAGGAAGCTCTGCTGACTCAGCAGATTGAACGATTTAAGATATTTTCTAGTCAACGTCAACATGATAAAAGTCGAGTCGATGTCGAGTTGACTAGTCATTGTGACGTCATAGCAACGCAAGACGCAAAGCTTAAGTGAAATATTTCCACACTGTTGACGAATTTCTACCTGTTTGACAAGATGCGGGCTTGTCCTGTTTTGAAGACGCCATTTTGTAGCCAGTGTTCTGTCAGATCTGCTGTCAGAGTTTCATACACTTCTGACAGCTGATCTGATGACACTTCTAAGCACGAACTGTCATTCTTAGCACGAACTCACGGCTATATATAAGTCAGACAAGTACACACTGTCATTACCAACTACAGGCTTTTATTTAATCAGCAGCTGTCATTACCACAGATCTTTATTTAATCAGCAACATAACATCATAATGTATTAGTTAGATCGTCGTGACAAAGACACTCGCGTGCCGGCTAAGTGACATCCTTAGCGGGAAGGGGGCGAGTTTTAGACGGCTCGTGTTTTGTAGTGGACTGCAGCTGCAACTCCATCTCCTTTTAAAAACACTAAAACCACAAATATGCATCCATCTACATATCATTTAAACTAATGTATTAACTTATTTTTCTTGTGTCTTGTGACGTATACTGTGCTGTCAGATCAGCACAGGCTGTCACCACCGGCACTCACATGACTGCGACTAGTCCACATGAAATGTAAAAACTCCCGAGACGTCCTAGAGTCGACTAGTCGACTAATTGGTTCAACCCCTATATGAAGCCATGTTAGGTATTTGGGTTTAGTGCTAATTCCCGGTGAGACAATACGCCGAACCATAAAATAGCATACCGGACCACACTGAACAGTGCTGGACCACTTAGGGAAAAGAGGCATTTATGTTATGATTACTCCTTTGCATCATATTAAAACTCACCATATGTACAAAACATTCAAAAGCTGTGAAAATACGTTGCATATTTTCCCTTACATGGCCAAGTATTACTGTGCACAGAGCCCTTCATACAAATTCACATCCCTGTTGAAGATGCATGGACCCCTCCAAATGTTCTTTTTAGATTTCTATAGTTACAAAATTTTAATTTCAACTGTTTTGGTTCAAGATGCCATGCAGTAAGTGATTCCCAACCCTGGTCCTCAAGTACTCCTGCCATGCATGTGTAACCACTACTTAATTTAATTAGCAATAAATTCAGTAGGAAAGTTACTTTTGTTCTAGGGTCACACAGGAGGATGATAAGCATACAAGTTTTAACAACTCAAGTTTATTTTTCTTTCCCCACAAAAAAATAATAATCCAGGTAACACTAATTACCTTAATAAAATTAAGGTATAAAACTTAAATTGTCCACCCTAATATAAAAATATCAAATTAATATATAGAAAATTGAGGGCAGTTGTTTTTTTAACAGTAGCTTTAAAGCTTATTTCAACAAAAGAAATTACATATTCCAGTTAGTCCTTCAATATAACAGTTCAGTCAGTCAGTTCAGTCAATGTCCACATAAGTTGTCCGTTATGAAAATGTTCATGAACAAATAGTTTGTGGAATAAAAAAAAAGATTTGGGGCCCCCTTTTAGTTCAATAAGCTTATCTGTTGTCCACGCGAAACATCCAGCTCCAGCAGCACCAGGCCCTCCGTCTTTCCAGGCTTCAGTCCGAGTCACAAAGATGGCGGCGGATCCCTCCTGGTTCTGGAACCACTGGCTTCGTTCAGGTATCGGTCGTCCAAAAAAAATAAACAACCTGCATGCAGAGCGTTAACCGATCAGGCAGGTATACGGAAATCATAGAAATCTTTCAATTACTTCTCAGTGAAAATCAAATTAGCGTTTAAAATAAACCAAAAACGCTCAGTAATAAATAAATTACTTAATAAACATCACTTCATCATAAACGGTCTCATTTCGCAGAGCTATACTACTTACAGAGCGACACTTTATACTCCGGTTGGTTTTTTTTCCTGTTCGGAAAAAAAAACTGAGCAATGTTAGCTCCAGCTAGGTAGCAGCTGAAAATAAAACAACAGACTCACCGGAGAAATCTCAGAACAGAATGTACATTATCCAGTTCAAAATAAACAGATTTCTCTCATATCACAGCAACACTTATGCGTAGTAACTTCTCTACTTCTGCTGAAATGTGCTTAATCTGCATAGTCTGCCATTTCTTTTTTTCTTCTTCCATCTTCTTTACTCTTCTTCTCGTACCGACACAGGAGAAATATGGGTCTAGTGCCCTCTACAGGACATTCTAAGAACTAACAAACAAACACATTAAACATACAGACAGATCAGCATAGTTTATGGGGGTTACACATGTTTTAGGTTTCTTCTTGCTTCCACACATCTGACTTAAATGAATAGGTGATTAACAGGCTTCAGCTGCTCTTGATGATCTCAAAGGAGATCCTGCCATCATTTCAAACGGATGTTCTGGAAAAGAGATACATTGAAAACATGCAGGGGAGGGTTGGGAACCACTGCACTATAATAAAGTTCTCTTTGAATGAGCAATAAGTGTGGGTTTGAGGTGCTTTTCCAAATTTTTATTTGTTGTTTTATACTAGGTGTTTTTCCTGCTGAAAATCTTAATCTCACACTTTTTGTTTTGCACTGTTTTCATACAGCAATTTCCAGACTTAAACACACACACCTAACTTACCTTATTGGTGTGGTCTCTTGTCCCAGTTTGTGGAGTGGTTAGAGAAACAGCCCATTGTTTCAATCCATATTAAAACTTCAGGGGAATCAGAATGTTAAATGTAATTAACATGAACAATAACTATTAACAATAATTTACATATTTGTGGAGGGATTTTTGTACTTTATGTTTTGGGCTGTTGACTTCATGTGGCAACACATCATATTGTCACTTGTCCAAAAAGCTGTTGCAGATTTTGTGATTTTGAATGTAGATTTTTGTAATCAGTTCCTTGGATTAATGAAAAAACTTATTTTGTTTTCTCTGCCTCTCCATCCCTACCCTACGACCAATCTTTTCAGGTAAGACGTATCCGTGCTACCACTCCGTCATTTGCACGCTCAGCGACTGCTGCCATAGCCCAAGAGCACAAGGCTACAGTCACCCTGGCAGCTGTACTTGGTGCATTTGTCATCTGTTGGTTTCCCTACTTCAGCTACTTCACTTGCATGGGTGTAAAGGAAAAGAGAAATCCTCCCAACACCCTCCATTCTGTAGTTCTGTGGCTAGGATATTTGAACTCTACCCTTAATCCCATCCTCTATCCAGCATTCAACAGGGATTTCCGTCGAGCCTATGGGGAACTGCTTCGCTGTCGAGGATCATCGCGCAGGACTCTGCAGCTTACTCCTGTGACTCTGTACAAACGACTGAACTTTTTCAAGCTATTCAGGGTCTCCCAAAACTCTAAGAAAAGCACAGCCGCGGTTGTGGTTGAAAGACAGAAGAGCCTTTCTTTGCCCTGTGAAGGAAGGCATGGTGCAGATGATTCATGGTGAAAGTTCTATGGATGAGAGCCTGTATAAACATTGTGGGTACAAATCTACTAAACTGTTCACAGCACCAGCATAAGTGACTATTCTACTATCAAATAATCATTTTGTGCTTCAATATGTGGGGCTATAGATGAAGATGACGCCAAATCCAAGGTTCAAGGGATCGCTTTTATTGTACATAGTTTTGAAGTATCTGAAGTGCTGTTTAGGTGAGTTTAATAAAGTAATATTTTCTAGGACATGTTCCAGCAAAAGGCATGGGAACGCCGGTGCCTAAAGGATGCAAAGTGTTTGTTTTCTCTCCCTACACCCCTGCAAGTCGTAGTGAATATGTGACCAACAACTTGATTTGATATGCATAACCGGTTTATGTTTAACATGACCAGAGCAGATTGACCTCAAGGACTTCCTGGACATCTTAACAGAATTTCTGTAAATAAAGTAATCTTTTAAGGATTGCTTTCTTAGCATGTTAAACTACTGTGGAATGAAGAGCGTTGTTCTCATAATCGTGTTTATGTAAACACATAGCATAGCTGTCTAAAATAATTTTGCTGGATTTAAAACAATCCGATTTGAGTTGTTTTGCTAAACAGGGCCTGGTTTAGGCCGATTTGAAACAAGGTTGGGGTTGTGGGTTTGACCAGGCAAACTTGTTTATGTTTTCAACCCCAAAACTGGATTATGGATTATTGTCTAAAGCTAAGAACAAGAGTGGGTTAAAAAAAATAATCAATATCTTGAATTACAAGACAAGTAATATTAAAATGCGTAAACTGTATGCCTAGTTTATTCCTACACTCAAAATTAGTAGGTTAGAAACAGCAAAAAAACCAAAAACATAATAGACTGCAGATTACATATGAATAACAATAATCATGCTAAATTTATAGTTATTTAGCTTCAGTGCATAATTTTTCAGAATTAAAGTAATATGGCTGTAGCAAGTAATATGGATATGCAGTTGCTAAAATGTATGCATAAATATTTCTTCTTGGTCTGTTTATATTACCTTTTAAAGCAGCTCTTTTGGTAGAATTTAATGCTACTCATAGACAGTGCTAACTTGTGCTGACTACTTAGCATCCAAAAGGCTAATGCTACCGAGTTTAGGTGAACAAACTTCTCTGGTGCAAAGTTAAATATGGACTCTGAGTCCGCCTTGGGTTGATTTAACCCAACAGGGTTGGGTTATGGGTTGGACCCAAAATACAGGTTAGGTTTTCAACCCGAAATATCACGTGTAATTGTATATATAACATTAAATCAAACAATGCAAACCCTATAAATAACTTGTCACTGTCAGAATGAGTCCTTATGCCTTTGTGAATAATAAAGGTCAAAAGTGAGGCGGTATTTAACATAGACTGAACTCCTGTAAAAGGAAACAACAAGAACATCAACCAAGAAATAATTGTTACCTGCTCTAAGGTCAGAATTGTTTGATTAGTCTCTCTGTTGCTTCAGTTTTCTATGGGACCAAAATGTATGTATATTTATTTTTTTGCATTGTTTCTAATAAGATGAAAAACATACCACGATTGCCCCATTCAAAGTGCGTCATCGTATGCCTGATGAAAATATATTGCCCCATCAGCATAAGGCCAATCCAATATAGTACTTGTCTCATTGTTTATACAAAGTCTGATGCAAAGATCATATATGTCATTTAAAATCCTTAGTCATTTTTATTGACTTAGTCATTATCTTTGTTTACTTGTACTTTGTGTTCTCCTGTGCTACATTTCAATGGCGCAAAGATTAATAAAATCACATCTGCTGCACGAAAAGCAGAATTTTTATCTCAATGTCAATAATTGCATTGTTATTAAGTTTGGTGTGTTTGACTATGAATTATTCAAGTCACAGAAAGAAACCTATTTACAGCTGTTGTTTTTTAAGCTTTTTTTATTATGAAAATAAAAGTTTTTTATAGATTTTCTGTAAGGAAAAATGTAAATGATGAAACGAACTAGCAATATTGCAATATTGAGCGGCACAGAGATGCATCCTAGATACAGGATGTAGTTCGATCGAGTTTGATGATACAGAAGAGCAAACTAATGTCTTGGTTGATTTAATGTTTCTTGTAAAACAGCTTTCAACAGGAGTTTTTATCCAACTCTCAAATGGCAGAGCAACATCTTGATAGAGACTTGTGTTTTTGCAGAATGACTTTTGTAAATACAATCCTGTTCAAGAGAGACAGACATTACACTGCTGTGAAATTGGCAAGAGTTTTAAACACCAAAATGGTGTGAACCCTCCATGTAGGAGCATCAATATACTACAGTATATTGAGTTGTTTTGTCATAATTCCAAACATTTAAGATCATTAGTCAAATTTTAATCTCAAACAAAGATAACCTGAGTAAATACTCAATGGAGTGCCAAAATAATTTTGATTTGATTCATTAAAGGGAACCTCCCTATGTGATCCTCTACAAATGCAAAGTGTTGAGCCTTTCTAGGAGTATAAACATTAGGATATTTGGGGGAAAATGTTTTGTGGTTTGGCAAGACAAAATTGGAACTTTTTGGAAGATGTGCATCCCATTATATCTGGTATAACGCTGACACGGCATATCAGAAAAATAGCATATTAACAGTCAAACATGGTGATAGATGACGCATGTTTGCCTTTGCTGCAGTACCTGGATAACGCGTTAACTGAGTGTCCGGCCATGAGTTCGAGAACTTAAGCTGAAGCTCACTTGAGCTATGCAGCAAGACATGGGTAAGATGCATAGCAGCAGCTGAATGAGTCAAAACAAAAATAAAATAAAGATTTTGGTGTGGTCTTGTCAAAATCTGGATTTATCCAATTAAGATGTTGTGGCATTAACCATAAAAATGTTATCCATCCTACAGGCTTTCCAGTGGCTGAATAAAACATTTTAGAAGGTGGAAAAAAAAATCTTCCAGAAATCTTAAAATTGATTTCAAATGCTTGGTGACAGTCAAGTGGGGAGCAACCAACTAATAGGTTTAGGGATTAATTACTTTTTCAGATAGGGCAGTTTAAAAACAACATTTTGAATTTCTTTTTTGTTGTTAAAATTTCCAGGTCCCTCTTGAAAATGAGATCTAGATCTCAATGTGATTTTACCTGGTTAAATAAAGGAAATAAAAAAAACCTTTGAGGGTCCTTCAGATTTAACTGTGACATAAAGGAAAAGCTGGACAAATCTGGTGAAATTGTTTTATAGCACTGCATGCTAACCCATTACCTTTAATGGGAACAAGAACTCTCACAACATAGCTATGTTTACTTAAAGTGAAATATTAGTAAAATTTCCTTACCACTGGAGATGAAAGAATTAATGAGTAGGGATTTATTGTACTTCCTCAGAGATCACAGCCTGCATTAAGTGCAAGAGCGGAGTCATAGGTTAACAGCTCAGGCTAGACAAAAGCAGCTTGATCTGTGGAATACAGTCTGAGTGAAGCACTTTTTAATGTATCACTCATCTCCAATAACCTTCTGAGGATGTTTGCTTTCACAAAAGTAATGGAGAGTCTTTATCTTTTGCAGTCACTGTTGCCTCATTGATCTATTTTGAATTTTTAAGCGGTGCCAATTCATTTGAATTGGTCCATCTCAAACATGCTGCTCAGGCACACCGAATAGAGAGACAATGCACAGAAGAACAGCTGCAAAGTTTTTTACCTGCTTGTAATTGACAATAATTTTTCAAATGGGACACATATGGGTAGGAAATAGGTTGAAAAGTGGAAAACGGATAGGATTGTCTACGGACTGTTAAGGAAATATGAATATTGTTGAGTGTTTAATATGGCTAATCTCATGCCATGTGCGTTTAAGAGATAAACATTCCTATTTGGACAAATGTTAAGCAGAGATAAACATTCTCCTGGCAGGGCTGTAACTTAGAGCAGCCACAAAACACTATTCTCTTGAAAGGCTTTAAATTAGCAGGCCATAAATAATATCTTCCCCTGCCGAGAGGTCGAAGGTTGGGGGTTTCCCAGGGGCTCTGAGCTGCATCTGGAGTTGAGCACAGATTTCGAATCTGGGAAACATCTATGTTTAATTTCGGATATACCTTTTAAATATTGTTCGTGATAAGGCAAAGATTCAAATCTTGGGAGATGCTGAGTCCAAAAGAGTAAAATAGGTTTTGTGAAAATTAACTTATAACTTTAACAACTAAAATGACTCTTGAGTTTGGTCATTAAAACTTAGGGGAAGGTTGACGTTTTTCCAAGGTGGTTCTCTGATTGGTTGAACAACAGAACGCCTTCTTTGCATATATTAAAGTGAGGAAACGCCTACTCACTATAAAGTACATGTAACGCTAATATACAGAGAGTTTTTGCCATCTTTTTTCTCTCCACGTTGGGCGCCTTTGTCTGTCTGTGTGTTTCGTGTTTGTTTTTGTCTCTCCTTGTGTGTTGTTATTTTATGAGAAATGCATATCTCTGTATCTCTGCAGCTTTGTTGTTCATTGCTTTGTATGAATTAAACTCTGTGATCTGGGACGTCAGCACGCTTTGTTTAGTTTCGTTTTACAGCTGGCCGCCGCTCGCCGAGAAGAACCCGGCTGTGTTGAGGAAGAGACGAGCCAAACGTTTTGTTCAAAGTTTTAATACATTCTTCCTCAATAGGACATTGGCACAAAATGGACACAAAGTGTGTTTTGTGTCCAGAAAGTGGGACCCAAATGAGTTCTATATGTAGTGCCCATTTTGAACTAGGTACTATTATCCCATCATAGACCTGTGAGTTGGCCAAGCACAGCATCCATAAGACCGTTTTTGCTCAAAGTAGGATAGAATAATGAGGGAAAAAAAAGTAACTGAAGACTTTTTTTTTTAAAGTCCCAAGTAAAATAGCTTCTGTGGCACAAGAGCAAAGATGACCAAGATGGCGGCGCGTGAACAACGCGAGGCTCAGCATCCCTCCAGAATCTGCTCTTTAATGGTTTTTTTATCTATTCATGACTGGACTTTTTTTTCGGAATTGCACAGCGTTGCTGCACTACAGCAGACACGAACTTCTGGACCTTTGGAGCTACAAATTTGACTCTATGATCGCCGATCTCCGACTCATCCCAGAGATCTTCAGAACACCGGAGGCTGCTCACTTCTCCCGGCCGGGTGGAAGTGTACGCAGGCCGCGACGAGAACGTAAACAAAAGCGGGATAAGCGTGGAGGGGTGCGAGCTAGGCTAAAGCTAACACCACATCAGCTCCCTTTACCCAGCATTTTCCTCGCCATGAAAGAACTCTATGCGGCTATTAGCAAACACCAAACCAAATACCCCGAGGCTGCTTTTATTGTTGCAGGTGATTTCAATCACTCCAACTTGAAGACAGTTCTTCCCAGATTCCACCAACATGTCTCCTGCCACACCAGAGGAGACAAGACCCTGGACCACGTCTACTCCAATCTGGCTGGAGCCTACAATGTGACACCCCTCCCCAACATCGGACAATCAGACCATCTCTCCCTGTTCCTCACACCTCAGTACTTACCACTGATCCAACGTGTGAAACCTACCGTGAGGACAGTAAAGGTGTGGCCAGAGGGCTCAGACGCTGTGCTCCAGGACCGGTTCAGGAATACAGATTGGACTATTTTCCACCATACAGACTTGGATCAGTACGCCTCATCTGTACTGAACCATATTTCCACCACCATAGAACGTGTCACCACCTGCAAACGCATTACCATGTACCCCAACCAGAAACCCTGGATGAACCGAGACGTTCGTCTCCTGCTGAAGGCCCGCAACATCGCCTTCAGGTCAGGGGATGCACAGACTTACAGTGCAGCCAGGGCTGAGCTGAAGAAGGGAATCAAGAAGGCCAAACACCACTACAAAAGGAAGGTGGAGGATCATTTTTCTAATGATTTATCTATAATCCATTCCCTAACATTCTTGTATATTCTGTATAATCTGTGCATATAGCTCCCATATTTATATTTATACACAATATCTATATCTCTTGCTATAACCCATACATACATAGTCTTGTACATCTGTAAATAAATATTTATATCTCGTAGAGCACTTCTGAATAGATGCAAACTACATCTCGTTGCTTGTACTTGTGACAGTGCAATGACAATAAAGTTGAATTCTATTCTATTCTATTCTAAAATGTTTTATACAAATGCTGAGCCCACACCTCAAAGTGAAAATTGAAATTCTCTGAAAACAGACGTGATAAATTTTGTAGTAATAATGTTTTAGAAACAACCTAAACAAAAAATAGTGTCACAACTATGAAGACAGATGCTATAAACTTCCACCAGATGGCAGTATGAATCAGCAGTTTTTCATGAGTTTGCCAGAGATGCTCAGTAACGCACATTATGAAAGACAATTCATAACCGAGATAATTTTATTTTTATTTTTTTCTTTGAAGGTTAAGATACATTTGGAACAATTCAGAGAAGGACTGCAGTAAGACTGAAAGCTTAATTATTTGTATGGTTCATTAGAGAATGCTTCAATAATTACATTTATAACAGTCCCAAGAGAGAGCATACATACATTTGACATACAAATTGAAGCCCTTGGTCCATTCCACTTAAAGCTTTCAGTTCGAAAATCAAGCGGAGCAGAGGGAAGAACTTACAATGCAAGAAACCATTATGATTATAATAGAGTAATAAAATATGTTTGTTTAAAAAAAAAAGCTTCCTTCTGCAAGCAAGAAATCGTCTCTGCCAAGCTGGCTTTAATTACATGCTATTTATTTCTCGCCGAGGGAAAAGGAAAGTGTTTACATTGCACATACAATATGAGAGTGAGTAGGACGGGAGGTGGGCGGTTAGGAGCCAAACTTAAAATATAATTTTGTTTGTGATTTCTTCACAGCTACTCAAGCCCACATTGCATGAGCTTACAGAGGAGCTGAGGGATGTGATTGGAGAGCAGGTTGTTGTTTGTAAAAGCACATATTCTAATGTACCCTCAGAGGAGAGCGGTTGCCATGGATAATTAAAGAAATTTCCTCTGATTGCAGTGGGAGCTACAGATTCTCATCTGGTATAAACAGGGGAAAACATTAAAAGCATCGCTCTATGCTGTGTTTTAATCATACCTTTGCTTTGTGTTTCATTTTGAATACTTGTTCGTCTAATTTTTCTACTGTAACCTGCGTAAAAGCATCCATCTCTATGAAGTCTGTCAAAGGGTTTCATCTTTTGCAGTAATTCTGGTTCTAACCAGCTTCTACTGTTGTATTGGTATGTTTGTAGTTTTTATAGAAAATCCATCTATCTGTCCATCCATCCATCCATCCATCCATCCATCCACATCATCAAAACTGATCTACAGACTTGGTCCGTTTTTGTTTTGTTTTGTTTTTGCAGAACAGCTCAAATTCAATGAAAATCTGAGATAGCACTTGGGAAGATACATTTTCAAGTACTTACTCAGATTCTCAATTGGATTTGTGTATGTGTACTTTAGCTACCCGTTCTAACTCCTGAATACATTTTTTGTAACTATGTTTATGCTTATTGTTGTTTTAATACTGGATGGTGACTCTTCTTCCCAGCAAGAATTATTTAATAGCCTATAAGACAGTTTTCTTCCACGATCAATCTGTATTTAGCTTCATCCAACTTTTTGTTTTATCAATTCTGACCAGCTTCCTTGACCCTCAACAGTATGACGCTGCCACCACCATGTTTCATAGTTGATGTGGTGTGTTCACAGTCATGTGGAGGGTTTTTTTCTTCTTCGTCTTCCTGTCAGCAAATGGGAGCTTTTATGGAATTTTTTCACCACTAATTTCTTCTTCCTCTGTGTTTTTGGCTCTGCCTCACTAGGTCAGGTACCAGAATGGTTTTTCTCTGATGCTCTCACTTCTCATTGTTCCCTGGTCAGATGATGTGTAGAGAATCGTGGAACAGGTTAGTCTGAGCATGCTCAGTGCGGGGGTTTTGGAGGCGTGGGAGGCACTGAGATGCTGCTGTAGTGATCCGCATCCACCTGACAGCAGTTGTTTTTATGTTGATGATGCCACACAGGTAACCCTAAAGAAAGACAAAACAAAAACAAAAACTGACCCTTCAAACCAGGAAATGAAAGAAGCCTCAGATGAAAAGCTGAATTTATTATGTGATTGCATCGCTTTTCTTTTTTTTTCTCTAGTTGTAGAAATGTGCTTCACTATAGCAACAACATTTTCCTCCTGGAAAAAAACGATCACATAAATATCCCCAAATCACCATGGACACTAAATGTTTTTTTCTTGTCCTGGTTTCTACCCTTGGTGACATTTTTAAAGTTGTGAAGGTTGTTTTTAAAGTAAAGAAAAAAATGTTTTGAGAGTGTACTGTAATCCATACTTTAGAGTGTCATACCATGAGTTTTTTAGTATTTTACTCTTCATAATATGATTTGACATTAACCATAAAGGCTTTGGGTGACATGTTACATGGATACCTGGAGGCTGAAACACAGAGAGAACCCCAGAAGTGATTCAGATTATAAAGCAGTCATTTGCTGGTATCTATGTGCTGACCCTGCTTGGCTGTTTAATGGTTTCTCTGGAACAGACATGATTACAAGGAGCAAATGAGATTGCCGACCAATTCCTCCCATGGGTCAAGAGGTACTTGGATTGTATGGTGGAAGCTGTAATACATAGTCAGGTTCAATAGTATTTCATTGGGACAAACTCATTTAGTCTAAATAATCATAATGATCAACCTTGATAGATGCAAATATGTGTCCTTTACTGTCAGGCATGCTGTGCAGATTGGACTTAAAATACAAAATATCTTGCTGTGTTTTTTCTAATGATAAAATGTACAACATTTTTTACTTTTTTTTTTAGCTGGTGTGAACTTGAACTACTCACCTTAAAAAAAAACATGATAATATTTTTTTTCTTCTTTTTTTTTAGATAAAGACAACACACTCAAAAACTCGAAGTTATGCTAAACAACTGTTTACGACATATGTTCTTATGGTTGTTCACAGAGATTTCATTATTCCCTGCCGTTTTACCTGCTCAGTAGTAAGTATATGTTTTTGCTAGCAATGTTCAATATTTGCACCAACTTTCCTGGAAGGAAAATGTGGGTACAGAAAATGAAAACAGTACTAATATTTTAACCCAATATTTTATTCTGAATCAGAAAAAGGTACATGTACTGAAACTTAGCTAGCAAAACGACCTGAATTCTATTGTTTTTACCTGTATTTTCATTCTTTACTTTGTTTCTTTTGTGTGTGTGTGTGTATCCATTTTTTACTGCCTGATATTCAGGGTGAAAACACTGCCAGACTGAGGCCTCCTGAAACAGAAAGAGTGGCTGTGAGCGGATAAATAGAATCTATAAGCATTAAATATAGACAAGATGAGGGGGGAGGAAATGGACAGAGGCAGCACTGCGTCATGCTTTCCCAGAGCGTTTCCCCAGTTCACTGGAGTGAGAAATAAAAAGCTCTGTCTCCAAAAAGCACACTGCAGACTTACATAATCTGTTTTAAGAGTGACTTCGACACTGAGTAGACTGTTGTGTTCCACCTCAAGTGGGACTTTGGTACTGCTTCAAGGATGATAGCCTCTTTGTTTGTCACCAAACTGACAAAAAAAAAATGTTTCAAGATTCTTATTGATTTTTCAAATGGTTATTTAAACAAAGATTATGTTTTTTATTATTATTAGTGCTCAAACATGTAATTTGTACTATTTATTGCAATCTAGTCAATGTTTTGAAGCTATTACATGTAAAAGAAAATTAAAAATAAGTTTACCTTTTATGCTTCACAAGCTATAAACCTCCGGTCTTACCACATAAAATGCCGATCTTTACCCAGACTGTTTACCGGATCGTGTAGCTGCGTTTGTAGCTGCGTTTGCACTTTAAAAAAGACTCAAGGAGCCTCAACCAGACTGAAAGCAAGGGAGCAGAAATGCAAGGAGGGAGGAGGGACCACCAAGGAGGGAGGGGAGGGGGAGGGGGAGGGTACGGTGGTGGCTGCTGGCGCTTTATGCAGTTTAGTTCTGCTCAGAGCACCAGCGCAGAGCTCCTTCACAGCCTGCAGGGCTGCCTCTGCAGTTCAGGGGAAATCCTCACATGGAAATAACAGCTGCACGGGGGGGAAGTGGGACAAAAGGTTTTTAGAACAGAAGACAAGAAGAGGAGGCTGGCAAGGTGAGTAAAACCGGATGGGATGACTGTTTCTGTCTCCTGGCAAACAAACTTTGAGGTTCTGCATGTTCTGCTTTTGGAGTTTCTTTAAATATTTTACTACTCCTTAGCTTTGGTTTCTGCTGCAACAATTTACTCCTTTTGCATTTTGTTTCATGTTTGTTCGAATGTTTGTGCTTCAGTTGCCATTTCAGAGTTATTTTTGAATCTTTTTTGGCAACTATAATATTGGTTTGTTTAGCTGTCTGTAAAGTTTACCACACACTGTGTGCGTGCAGGTGCATGAGTGTGTCATGTGTAATTCTTGTATTTTATGAGTGCGACAGTCGATTGAAGCTAAGCAGGCTACCAGGATGTTTTACAGTTGCTATTAATAACCTTATTCTGTGGGAAAAAAAAAAATTATATTTCTGTTTCTTTCCAAAAGGACATCTCATCCCTTGACCCCACCTGATGATCCCACGATTCCCTGACACTGGTTCTTCTTGCAGCAGAGGTCGCGTGCCACATTACGGCGGGGTCATTTTTGACATCTTCAGATACCTTGGTGTAAACCCGCCCTGTCCGCCCCTGCCTCAACCCCCACAATGGCTGGCTGTACCAGCCGCTGCAGGCAGGGGGTGCAAAAGCTAATTCAGTCCCTGCAGAGACTGGTCTCAGGAACCCTCACTAAAGGTATGGGGGCTTTTGGCTTATGCACTTCCAAATTTCTCAATGTTTTGTGTATGCAGGCCGTCTTATTCAGTGGTCTTCTATCTATTAGCAGCATCTGGTGTCACTCTTGCTTTTATTAAGCCACTTTCTACCAGTTGACAGTTTGGACCTGGTTTATCTTATGGTGCTGGTGGAGGCTTGTGACCAGTTTACCACACTAGAAGCTGTTATTCCTCAACAGCTGTGGGTGTCTTCTAATAGCATCTGTTTCGTATCACCTTTTAGCAGGATGATTCTGAAAATTAAAACTGTGATTCAGTTGAGATCAGTGTTTACAGTGTGAGACAAAGGTTAGCTGAAGCAACTACTGGAACACAACACAACGTTTAGGTGCTCAAATGTCAAATTACTAAGACAATTCATATTACTATATTACTTTAAAATGTTTCACGTGTCATTTATAAGAGTATAAAGTGCAGGATTGCATCTTACCTAATTGTTTGCTTTGCATAGCCCACAGAAAGCTTTGCTCAAACTTTTTGGCCAAACTTACAAAAAATGTTCAGGCTGTCCAAGCTAGTGGTGAGCTCATGCCCTGAAAGTTGAGTTGAAAGTTGATGTCCAGGAATGACGTCCTTCCAGTTTGACTGAGCTTGGTGCTTTGCAAAAAAAGAAATTAAGCAAAAAATCTTCACATTGACAAATTTAGGTGCAGAAAACTGAGAAAATACTTGGCAGCATACCAGCAGGGAAAGGTCGAGTGTTTACTCAGAGGGGCTGAATACAAATGCACAATTATGAATCTTCACAATGAAAAGTTTCAAAACCATACATCATTTTCCCTCTACTTTCAGATTATGGATTACTTATGCCATCTGAATATGATAAGTAGTAATCAAGATAAAACTGAGAATTTGAGGTGCTTTGAGAGAAAAAGCAAAAATGAAGCAAAAACCCACAAATTACTCCAACTCAGGCTATGATCCTTAAAAATATGTACAGATTGCAAATGAAGTTACTCATTATTAACTTTCTTCTACTTGCCATGCAGCAACTTTAGTATGTGAAATGTCCAGCTCTATACCCACCAAAATGTTTCTCCCTGAGATCCGTCTTTTAGATGTCTGCTGCACAATTTCGCAGGCCAAACAGCTAGGTCACATTAGCGTGCGTCCCTGAGGCAAAAGTCGTGATGTACTCTAAAAGCTACGGCCCCTTTCTTCCTGTGACATCTCATCCCGTAGTTAAAAGTTGCTTTCAGTGTCATTGGGAAAAAAACATAAATGATGAGTCAGAGAGTCATGCTGCTCTGCCCGCTTTCAGGGGAAGACTGTTTGTTCCAACCTGACTTTTAAATTCAGCCTATGCAAATGCATGGCATATTAAATCACTCCAAATCTGCAGGCAGTGCATAATTAAAACCAGCTTCGCCTGGGGGATTATTCCACATATAAACAATAGCGGTGTGCGTTGAATGGAACTTGGTTCTGATAGGACGCTTCCTGCAAAAAACAAATGAGTTGACTGTAATGTTCGCAAACTGGATTTGCATTGTCAACCATGACATTAGATTTTTGATGCAGAAATTACATTTTTTTAAAAATGATGAAAAGAAAAAAGTACTTCACTTTTCTGCAAGACTACAGCCTCCTCACACCTTCAGGGTTTTATGTGAGTGAAGCGGCTTCACATACGCCGAGCCAATTCCAGACCTGGATTTGCGTTAAGGAGCTTAATCATCACTGCTGGAACTGAGTAATTAAATGAAACGGAATGGAATCCAAAATAGCAAAGATTAAAAAAAAAAAAAAAAAAAATGAAGCTTGCAGAAAGATGTTCTGTTTTTATTTGCCAGTAATCCTGTCTCGGTTCTTTAAGCACGAATAGCTGATGAAACAGAGTACCAGTTGTATTGAACATCTACTGCCGTGATGCTGTATCTCTGTTTCAGCGCTTAGTACTGTTTTGTGCATTGTGGTTTCAGCGCGCGATCGACCTCCTCTGGAATAAAGGTAACTTGTGCACTGAGGAGCAAAGGGAGCCTTTCATTATGCTGCTGCATTATTAAATATTCCAGCGCTAATGAAGTGCTTTTACCAAAACTAAGAATACACAAATAGTAACAAAGTGGGCAAAAAAAATGGTCAATTATTTTATCCCATAGTGATACAATTATTGGTTTTGGTTAAAACAGCAGCATTCTATTCATTAATAAATATACATACATATTGGATACTATGTATAATGATTATGTGTACAGTTGAACTATTTAAGTATAGCATAGTTCTGGCTTAACAGTATCAATTTTCAAAATTATGAGAACATATAAAAAAGTATTCAACAGGAACCCTGATATCAGAGAAATTCACACCTTAGTCAAAAATGTAAAGCTCTAAAGCTGAGTCAATATCTCTCTGATAAAGACTTAATCAAATCACAGTGTGTCCTCAGGCCAGTTCTAGAAATGTAGATTCCTATATGCAAAAGTTGGTCTGGCATCTGTGGTAACTTTTGAAATGTGTCTCATAGCAATGAAATTTAATGTATTTATTGTGATTTAAACCAACACAAGGCAGTACAGGACTGGGAAGTGGAAGAAACACATTACAGGGTTCTTCTTAAGTTTTGTCAGAACAAAAATCTGAAAAGTGCGGCATGCATTTTTATTCAGAGCTTTGGCATCTGTCATTTTCAGAACCACCTCTGCTACAGTTATAGCTCTATATTTGTTGTGGTATGTCTCAACCAATATTAAACACCTAAAGACTGACTTTTTTTTGTCACACTTCTTTGAGAAATGATTTGAGGTCAGTCAGATTGGATGGCAAGCATTTGTGAACATCAAATGTTAAGTCTTGCTCTGATTTGAACTCAGACCAGCTTTCCTGATCCACTGTTGAAGATTAAAATCCCAACACCAAGTTTCACAGTACTGAAAATGTGTTCAGGACGATGTTCAGTGTTCATTAGGCTCCAGACATAATTCACGTGGCCATGGAAGTTCAACAAAGTCACATCTAGCTTCAGACTCTTCTTCAACCTTTTGAATTCGTCCCGAAAGTATTGTCTTACTGTAGTAAGAAACATTTAAGTTAAATTTGCAGAGTGCCTAACTAATAGTCGCCCAAACAGCAAATTTCCCCTACCTGAGCGAGCTGTTATGTCTGCAGCTCCTCCAGAGTTACCATGATCCACTTGGCTGAAGAGTTCTGGAAGATCTCTAACTGTTATAACCTAAACGTTCCTTTAAACTCCAAGCAGCTGCATTTCTTTTGTGAATCCACTACAGACAGCTAGACTAAACTTACTACTTGGACTTCTGGAATCAAATACATAGAAGGATGAGGTTGTAAGGTAAAAAAAAAAAAAAACCTGCTAAAGATTAAAGGGATGTGAATAGTTTTGCAAGGCACTGTGATAAATGTTTACCTGATAGATATTCGTATTCTAAATTGAATGATTCATGCAGGCTTGAAACCTCGCTGCGTTTTTTATTGGGGCTTTTGTAAATTTAGGGTTGATGCTCCTTTGCCTGCTCTCACTTTAACGTCGCACAGCTTCATCTCTACGGACTGCAATGGAGCAACAGCACATGGTTACATATGCATGGGAGGAAACAAGAAAACTGCACACACAACACACAACAGCATTCTATTCAGTTTTCAGAGCTATAATGTCTAGTTAAACATGATTGCATCCATGGTGTGTAATTTTTCTTTTTTTTCTTTTGTTCTTGCATGAACTGTGATCTTTGTCTCTCAGTTTTTTTTTTGTTTTTTTTTTTTTAAAAAGAAGCCCTGCTTCCCCATCATGAATATTTATCTTTAGACCTTTAGACGGCAAGCTGAGCTTTCCAGAGCAGAGGCTGATGATATGCCTTAGGCCTGAATCTGACTTGGCACGCATTGTTATTGTTATCTTCCAGGAGATATGCTGCGATTTGTACTCCAGTGTCAAATGTTTTTGAGCAAAAACTTTTGCTCATATAAGCAAAAGTCCATTCAAAATTGAAATTTCTTTTATGAAAACCCTGTCATTGGACTGGAAGAGTGAAAGCTGGTTCCCTCCAAAAACAAAATCCCTCCATATTTAAGGCTCTTTAAATGTGATTTGAGTTCCTAACATCAGATTAATTCATGGATGCACCTTAAAATGTGCCTTACTGATAATAATCAGTGTGTTTCAAATAGAGCATAACTTACCTGCAATGGTGGCACTTTTTTGTCAAATCAAACAGTTCTAAAGTTCCTCAGATTTGATTCAGACTAATTATTTTTGATCTTTTATGCTAAGTGGCCAAAGCGAAATTTTACTTACGTTTCACACAAATGGAAAACAAATTCTTCCGAGCTTCCACCTCACAGAGTACTCCACTTTTGTAGCCCTTAAATACATTTTTTGGTTTACTTTAGATGTCCAGGAGTGCCAAAAAATTACATTTGTTCTCTCCCGGTGCTGCGTAGACATCTTTACAATCTTTTTGGATCATTTTTTTCAGTCTGTCAATTTTTCTCTATGGTCTATTACATTTTCTTGTCCATTACATCACAGCATTTTCTGTGGAACTGCTAAACAAGATCATGGACTTGCGGCTAATCGGTTTGGTGAATCCGCCATGTTATTTCCTCGCAGTAATTTTCAAGTTCAAGTTATGCTGAAATTGTAAGTAGACAAATCAAAATGTTCGCTCTTGTCGTTTATTAGCTCGCAGGAGTCCTTACATCGTCCCCTGGCATCACAACTTGGTTAAACTAAATTTTTCTCTGGAGTTTACCCGCACCAGAGGGGCAATTTGGTTTGAGCGGGGCATTTAAGGATGAGTGCTTCATCAACCCCCGCCAGTATCGAGTGTGATTTTCCAAAAGACTTGGTCTGATTGATGGGTTTATTCGTTCTCTCTAAGCCAACAAGAGACACATTTTCACTTTGGGACAAGTTTTTTTTTTTTTTTTTCTCTAGTTGACAAAATTTGGATTTGAACACAGCCTTTTGAAATTAAACTGCCTTTGTACTTAACATTTGTTTACTGATCCAAAACATTTCAGTGTGACCTGAAGAAGAAGAAGAAGAAGTTTGTAAAGGGGCAAATTCTTCATGTAGCAGTGTTTGTGTCCTTTCCTGACTACTTTGCAGTGATGTTCTAAGTCCCATTGATCTAGTAAAATGAGAAGGATTTGACTGTAACGGCACATTCAAAGGAAGTGAATTTCTTTGAACCCTGCAACTGTTAACCCACATTTTAGTCATTAACAGTGACAGTAAGCTACATGAATAGGGTGACATGTATTTTTTATTAATAACTGCAAAAATCATTAGCTCTTAAAAGAAGTATTTTTTTTTCTTCCTTTTAATATATTCATGTGACATCTTTTCCTCCCTTCACCCACGCACCACCTGCTGCCTCATGTTCTCATTCCCCGGTTAAGTGAAATAACTTTTGGCAAACATGCTGGAATCACGTAGAAATCCACACTCTTTGGCAACACCACTAGTCTTAGCTGATACAAAATTTGGATTTTTCAGAATAGTTCAGAGAAAATCATAAAAATGAACGTGACACACTTGCCAGCCCATGCTGGGCTCACCAGATGAAAAAGAGTTAGAAATAATATTTTTAAGTGCGTACTTTTAAATTTGTGTGGACGGATTCTGATGTACGACACAAACCCATCAGCGGTGGGATCTGTGTCGACCAAACTCTACAGCAGCCTCACCAGCCCTTACTCTGTCCACCCCCAGAAAGACTCTTTTTTTACTAGTTTTTTCACTCCACTTGGCTGTTACAGCAGTGGATTGCAGCCAACAACGTGCAACTTTGCTTTTAATTTTTTACATCACCTCACTACATGCTTTTATGTAACCAACCTCTCCAAGATTTATTTATATCTCTTGCAGATGCATCCTCTCTGTGTCTGTGTTTCAGAATTTTTGCTTTAGCTCCAGGTTTTCTTTCTTATTGTTTAAGTTAAACAATTCTCTTTGTGTAGTTGTTGCACACACAGAATGGTGACTGTTGGGTTATGTGTAGTACCTCATACTACTTGTATGTTTGGCATGAGTGTTTTTTTTTGGGGGGGGGGGGATTGTCTCTGGCAGATTCTTGCTCATTTGTATATTTATTTTGACGTTGGTTCATCTCCAGTTGGTGGATTCTGCTGCCATCTGTTGTTCATTAACTAACATTACATAACAGAAACTCTTTCTCTAACTGAAAATCAGATCCTTCACTAAAACCCTGAAAGTAAAACAACATTTTTATTTATTTATTTTTTTGTAATATTTTATTCAGCTATTTTATTCTACAGAACCAATGGAGAGACACAATGACCCACATAGAGATACGTGCAGAGGGGGAATTAAGCGTAGATTATTCTAAGTAAGCCAGAGTGATCCACTGGACAGATGTGTGGTATCTGGAGCATTTTGCAGCCTGTCACACTGCAGCGTGATGAGATGTGTATACTCTCATGTTTTCTGTATTTCCCGAGGTCCACACAACAAATCAACAACTACACAGAAGATGAAATATTTTTTAAAAAAAGCTCAAAAAAAGACAAGAACAGCACCTTAAAGTAATAGGATCTACCAGAATTTACTCTTTGTTCTTTGAGTAAATAGTTTATTTATGTAATTTTCAGTTCAGGAAATAGACATCCATTGTCCTAAAAAAATAAAACTTGTGTGAGCAAAGATTTTTAATCAATAGGGTTTAATATGACAGCACAAACTTTGCAGCTCTTTTGTAAAGGCTTTCCACAAGGTCTAAGGAATGTGAAGATACAATGCACTCCTCCATCACAATTATCAATAATAAAAATGAAAAAAAATGGATTTTAATGAGTTTCACAACTTTGTTTTTAAACAATTAATTAAACCTTCAGTGCTGCTGCAAGCTAACACCAATATCTCTTATGTAAATAGCAGTGAGGGAGTTCAGCTGTACTGACAACTTTGTCCTAAGCTTTGACAGATGGAGAAGGTAATGAAAAAACATGGAAGAAGTATTGGAGGCCTGTTTCCCCGTGACACTGTAAGACCTGACATCTTTAAAGAAGGCAGTAGCATCTGTAAATCTCTTTAAATTAGCAGAGCTGTTACCAAAGGAGGGCATAAAACATTTTTACCACTTTTGGAGCTGCTCTCCTTAGACACGTCCGAACCTGAGGCAACATTCACAGCGCGTCTTTTTTAAAGTGCAATGAGGTTAGTTGTGCTAATTAATAGTCAGCTGGTGTCTGGATCTTTATTGCATCTTAAATTTGTTCTTGCTGCTGTTTGTCGTGGATATAAACATGCATTAATTGCACTGCTTGATCGTAAATTGGGGGAACAGATCAAACTACTCCAAGCATAATTCAAACACTGTGACGATTTACTACGCGTCAGAAAATCCTTTAGATATTTTATATATATATATTCTGTCTCATTACAACCTACAAGCCCCAGTGTGATTAACACCTTCATGTGTTTTATTAGGACTTTATGTAATAGTCTAACACAAGATATTGCATAACTGAGAAGTGGTATGAAAAGCATAAATGGTTCTGGATTTTTACAAATGAGAAAAGTGTGGAATTTATTTGTCTTTAGCCCTTTTTCTCAGTTACTTCTAAATAATATCAAATGCATCTCACTTCTTTAGAAGTCGCTTAATTAGGCCTGTTGAGGTTTATAAAAATAATACCTTGTGGATCCCGTCCTGAAACATGTAGTTTAAAGAAAGCAATAGCCAATCCCATTTGCAGTTTCAAGTCAGGAGAAGGGGCAAAGTAGTGGGAAGATTGTTTCGCTTTATGGCCTATTATGTACATTTGTGTTTGAACTTTTGAAACGGGCAGATATAAACATTTTTAGAGGGGTTCTCAGGTATTTGCAGATTTTAGCTTTTTGCAGGTAGCTGTGGTTCTTGGGACCATTGTATGAGAAAATGTAAAAAAAGAGAAGTTGCAGATGCAACTTTTTGTCACATATTGGAGGTATTTATACCTCCAAGAGCTATAAATACTCTTGGAGGTGAATTAATTTCCAAACCTTCATCTATTAGGTTATTACATGATTCTAAAGATGTAATGTTAAGCTACCCTTTGCATTAGCAGTCAGAGATTTTAACGTACCATGTAGGTTGGAATCAAATTTGCAGCCGTGTTGTGTTTTTGAACATACAATGCTATAAAATAATAAAAAATCTTCCAAAAAAAAAAAAACATGTAATACCAGAATAAAGTATTAAGCAAACACTTAGAAAACAATAACTTCTCAAAAAACTTTTTTTTTTCCTGTTTGAGCCTCTGCAATTCTCTTATAGCAAAAAGAGTAATTTTGTTTAAAAATCAATATATTTTATGATCATTTGTCATTTTCCCTTTAAGGAAATATAATGAATATTCAGCTGAAAATGTATGTAATTTTTACATGTAGTTGTAGCTGTTAATAAAGGACGAATGAAAAGAGAGACAGCCTATTTTATTTTTGAATGGCAAAAAAAAACTGCAAAAGATGTTATATAACTGTGGGAGAGCCATATATATCTGAATAATGAATACCTTTATATTTAATTGATGCAGACGTGTTAAGTTTGTGCCTCAGCTCCACCTCGGTAATCAAAGGGATGGCCCCAATAAAACCACTCAAACAACTGCAAACATCAGCGTAATCATTTCCTTTAAAGGAATAGTGACGAAAAGGTTAAGCCTTAAATTTTAATCTAGCACCAGTAGTCCTTCTTTTCTGCTCTTCAACAAAAATATGATAAAACATAACAACACCATTGGAAAAAAACTGCCCTGCATACATTTTTTTCACCAAGAATTTTTCTTTTCTCTTTAAGCCATCCCCGACACCCACACACTGGCATCCACTCATCCTCAAAAACACACACAAAGAAACACTGCAGGGCTGTAACATTCCCAGTCCGCAGTATTTGGAATATTTAAGAAGTCTTTTGTTTTTTTTCCCTGTTCCACATTGAGCCTTGGCTTTCACTTGTGTCCAAACAGCAACCCTAAAATGTCTATTCAAATGTTGGTGTTTGTATTATCAAATGAGTGCTAACGATTTATTGTATGGTACATGGTACTAAATTATACAACGCTATAATGTTTTTTGATACATAAATGTGCATGTGCTGGGTAGTGTGTCTCAGTCCTGCAATGAACTGTCATCCCAGCCTGTGTGTGTTCATGCAGCTTCGCGTTCCTTAAACAAAATGGTTCTGAGTGAATACAGTACCTGAGGAGAAGGTTATGCTATTGTCCAAACAGAGCAAGGATACTCTGCCATCCATGTAGCAACTGTCTGATATTAATGATGGTTAACATATAAAAAGCAATAAAACTGTTCCAATTTTAACATAGCGTCTTAGGTTTATGTAACCTTCAATAACAATTAAAGTTCATTACTGGAATATAATCGAATTGAGACTCATCGAGTGTGGCGTCCAGCAGAGACCAGAGAGGCTGTTAAGTTTATGAGTTGCGTTTTGAGTGATTACATTGATCGTTTTACCAGTCCCGCCCAGGTTTAATTACTACCCCACCCGCAGAATCAACAAACTGTCACTTTCTAACAAAGTGACGTTTTCTCAATTTTTTTTTTTTTTTTATGCAGCTACTTCAGGGAGTTCAAGAACAAAACATTTTACTTCGGTCAGGTGTTTAAAGTTTTGCAAAGGCATTTCTAAGGCGTTCGGACTCCAGTAAACCACCGTGAGAACTATTATCTACAAATGGGGAAAAAAAAAAAACATGGAACAGTGGAGGAACCTCTAGGGATTGGCCAGCATACCAAACATACTGCAAGAGCACACTGGAGACTTAAGAGGTCAAGCAAAAAGCCAGAACATCAGCGAAATCACAGCAGGTGTCACTTGCGTCAGTAGAGGTCAGGGTTCAAGAATCAACGATAAGAAAGAGACAAAGCAAAAGTGGCAACATGGGAAAATTCCAACCTGAAAACCACTGCTAACTACACTGAACGCCAAGGCCCATCTCACATTTGCCAAAAAATATTTTAATGATCCTGAAATCTTCTGTTGTAAATGTTTTCTAGGCTGACAAAAGAGGAATAAAATAAATAAATTAATTAATAAAAGAAACTTGTAAGTCCTGATATATGTGGTATAAAATGAACACAGAATCTCATAAGAAGATTCTGTGTTAAACATGAATGATTTGGGGTTCCTTTACTGCTTCAAGACCTGAACGACTTGTCTATAAAATTCTGAACCTTATTTTCAACGAGAAACCCTGAAGAAGATTCAGTTCTTGGTACTTGATCTTAAACTCACATGTAGTTGGTTTATTCATCCCAATAAAGTTGAAACACACCAGCCACTCCACCAAAGTCTGGATTTGAATTTGGCTGATAAACTCTTCGATTACCTAGCCAAAGCTTTTCCAGTGGTGTAAAAAAAAAAAATACAATTTCGTAATGCAAATGTGCTTTATGTCAGTTGTTGCTGCGGAGGGTGGCAAAGCTACATATTAGGTTAACAGGGCAATTACTTTTTCATTCAGGTCCTTATTGGTTTGAATGGCTGTATGCTCATTTGAAATCATTTCAAGTATACATTTTGTACTTCCTCTTGTTGTTTTTGTCGGATAATAAGGTTAGTTTGAAGACATGAAACATTTAAATCTAATGAGCAAAAAATAAAACAAAATGACAGCAGAAAAGGTTTAAATAAACATTTTACCAGTTGAAATGTGTGACTTCTGAACATTTGTTTACATAAATGGTTTTCTATGTACTTTTCTTAACCAACGGTTATAAAAGGAAGCAAGTATTTTTATTTTAAAGTTGATTAGTTTACTTGTTCAGACCAACTGTCTACCTATAATTAGTTCCTGAACTTACAAAAGTGAGTCTACACAGAAACCATGTATCTGCAACCTCATTAGGGTTAACTGTGTGCTTTATGGAGCAAAGTGTCAACTTTAGCCAGCACTGAATGGAAGTCAGCCTTAATATCAGAGTTTGAGTGTGCAGCTTTTCAGAAGGAAAACAAAACAAAACAAAAACATTCAGGTATCATTACCATCAGAAAAAAAAAAGATCGGACAGGTAAAAGGAATTAATAAAAGCAAAAGTGACGGGGGTTTTCAAACACCAACTTCTCTCCTGTCAGCTGGCGTTATCTGGGAGTTCATCGCTTTGCAATGAGACGAGTGCATGAAGATGCAGCCTGGAAAGAAAACATGAAAAAGGAGGGAGGAGGGGGTGCAAGCCTGACAGATGAGTGGAGTGAAAGCACAGCACAGAGGGAGGGGCGTAGAACGGCTGGAGCGAGCTCGTTGGTGAAGAGTGGGGTAGAGGGATGGAGGCAGAAGTGTGGGGAGGGGGGGCAACAGAAAAATCAAGAGAGTCCGCTCAAACCGGAGGCAGAAGTGAAAGCTTCTGAGGAGACGCGAGAGTGGGGTAAAAGCCCTGAGAGAGAGGGAGAGTGAGAGAAAGCAAACCTGTGGAGGAAGCCAGAGACAGGACGACAAGCTGATAAAATATAGTGGACTGATAACTCTGAGGGGGCTTTTTGGCTAAGCAGGTTTTCACAGTGACAACATGGGAGCAGTGGTGGGCACTTTGACCATGCAAACCAAACAGAGAAGACCATCAAGAGGTACGTCAAGACTTATCTGAGAGACACTATGAGATGCCTAGAAGTCATTTTAGGCACGTTGGTTTAATGTGTGTTTGCTTGAATTGCTGTGAGACTGGACATAGTTGTGTGTCAGCAAAACCGCTTACCTATGTTTATGTAAAAATGTTGAACAATTGGATTTAATTTTCATGTGTTTTGCACAGGAAAGCATGTGTAATACGATTATTTGTTTAAAGAAACAGGTGTAGTCAGGGAGTAACACTGGCTGCAGAAGTGCAACGGTTAAAGTGATTGAAGTCTTTGACTGATGTAGAGTTGTGGTAATGACGGTGCTGATGAGTCTACAGGATGCCGAGATGTCCTTGACAAGCAGAACACACACACACACACACACACTCACGCCCCCTCCCTGACTCTGTGATTCTGCGTGTGTTCCTGCCAGTCAAACGTGTCAGCGAGTGTGTGCGAGCGAACGAGAAACGCGCCACGGAGCAAATGAGAGTTCAGGCGTGCAAATTAACAGGCAGCTCACATATCGTACCTCTTCCTGGCCTTATGCTTGAGAAGCCAGTTGTCATGGAGACTGGGTTGTAAAAAGGCACAAAGGAGAGTGCAAACACAGAAGCCCCACCAACAATGACGCTCGCAGAGCCGATCTAGGTTAAAATAAGGGGGGGATTAGAAGGGCATTGAGAGCAAAAGCAAATGAGAAACCTCACAAGAAGAGGGTTTTGTTTTATGATGTCATTTTATCCTGTTTTGAGATCTCCAAAAACATTCTTGCACACCAGATCAGGTTGTTTCTCTGACTAAAGTACTCAGTTTAAAAAAGTGTGTCGTGTCCGCTTTTACCGAGTTGTGGGAGATAAGATTAGACAGATAAGACTTCAATCCCCCGCATGAGAAATAGCCAATGTAGGAAACAGGGCACAGACGGATGTTTGTCTCACTTGACACGAATAAAGCCGGTCTACATTTAGTCCAACTGGTGGATACATCTGTGGTATTAAATTTGCCAGAAATCAGAACACAATTTGTAAAAAAAAAAAAAAAAAGAAAATAATAAAAAAATGTACTGTTAATAATCAGGGCAGATATTTAGCAACAGAACATTTGAAACACTTTTAAAGGAAGTTATTTAACTAATTTAAAGGACGTACATTACCATTTTTACAACTTTTTCTTTTTTAATTCTGCTCTTATTATTATTTTACATGTCCAAAATTGGAGAAATAGGCAGAAAAACTGCAAATGTAAAAAAAAATAGGGACCTGAGAACATATCCAAAAGTTGATGTCAAGAAATTATCTAATTTATGGAGTGTTGATTAAGGGCATCAATGCGCAGCATTTTTGACACCCAAGGCAAAAAGTAATAATTTGCCGTTTTTATATGAACTCATAAAACAAGAAACATATGTGGTGATTTATTAGTCAGGAGAGCAGTGGCATGGAGACCTAACAAGCCGGGCTCCTACCCAAAAATAAAAAAGCTCTCTGTGACAACCTTAGTTTACAGAAACTCTAAATTCTTCAGGCATTACAGCTAGACATTGCAATTCCATGAGATTCCAAAGTTGCTGCCGTTGCCAGTGGGCATTAGTGATCCCGTTTTAGCAACTTTGCCATTAGTACAGCCTACATTATGCTACCACAACACTAGTCAAACATTTGTCTGTGTAACTGAACCGTGTGGGATTAACTATAGAAATGTAACGTAGATCTCAAAACATTATTCCCACTCTGTCTACAATTTATTTTCTCATCACAATATGTCATTTGGCCCTAAAAAGTTTCTTCAAGTTAATGCTGTTCAAGTTGTGTTTGTACAAGCCAATTGGCTCAGACAGTTATTGTCGTGTACTTTACAGGAGGAATGTTTAAAGAGTGTGTAACTGATTTATTCAATATCAAGATCTGCATTCATCTGCCAAGTAAAACCGAGTTATGCTAAAATAAGTAAACCATATTTTTCCGAATGTCAAAGAAATGTCAAAAACCGGCTTTTCCGGTTATGTGAAAGGGAATGAGCTTCCAAACGTAAAACCCGAAACGCAACATCAGATTCTTTTGTTTTTGGAAATCTCAAATCTTCAATAAATAACGATGGGCTGTGTTTTGTTGCTAAGAAACGAAGTAAAGTTGCGCAAGTAAGCGTGAAAGAGTAGCGGCAAAAGCTGTGAGATCGCAAACTTAATGCAAAGTTTGGGTATCGGAGCGACTGGTGGCATCCACTTCCTGATATGTTCTTAGCTTAGTGGTTTCTGTTCTGTATATAAAGGATTACCTGAAGAATGAACACACAGCATGCAGTGGCGCTCTGTTTTGAGCTGGAAAACGAAGAGGGGAAACCCGCAGCCGCAGTCTGGGCGCAGTGAGGATTGCCATGATGACGATGGCGGATCGATCATTCTTATTAGCAACTGACAAAGAGTATCAGAGACTGAGAATACGATGAGATCCTGGCAGTTTGAGAGGCAGCTACTCAGAGATCCAAGCAGGGGAATGATGGCGCTGCGCAGCTGCAAGGAGTCGATCACTACGGGGTGAGGCAGAGCCACTCCCCCAGCAGCTAGTAGTAAACAGCTTACAGCCACGGCTAACTCCGGGAGCCAAGGTAGAAAAACCTTTTCCCTATAGTCCAAAATACTTGTTTTTTACTCCAAAACGCAGCCACAGTATGTTCAAAAGAAAAACATAAGGGGAATCATTTGCATATTTAGAGTCTACATAGTCTAATAATCTCCCCACTCAGCTCCTGGATCACTGTAAAAACTTTGAGTTTTGTGTCAAATCCACATGAATTAAATTCATTCATCAAAGAAATAAATTTTCTCACTGCATCTTTGATTCATTTTGTCCAGCTGTAGACTGTTAGCCTCTGTCCAATCAGTCAGGTATTGTGTAGTTGGTGCTTTTAATCAGTTTTCAGTTGATTAAATCCAAGTCTATGGAAGACAAAATGTCACTAAAATCACTCTGTGCTTTTAAAATCTTTCAGAAAATCGTAAAAGTGCATCGAATCGTATCGAATTGTATTGTTTGCCAAATATCATGATACATATTGTATCGTGGATCGTATCGTGAGATTATTGTATCGTTACATCCCTAGATTCTATATGCATGAGAACTAGTCATGTAGTCTGGCTGCTAACTCAAGCTATCCGTGCTAACTGTAGAGCCAACAGTGTTTTCCTTTTCCCTCGGCTTTGACAAGTTTCCTTGTTTAACAATCCTGGAACAAATATTCTTCCCAGTGGAGTGCTTATTTTTATAAACTGAATATTGCTACATATGCTTGTACAAATATATTCAAAATAAGAATGTTACACATTGCAATATATAAAAAAAATTCTTTGTTCTTCTTACCTTCTATCTCTGTGATCATCTTAAGATTTGCAATCATTAATATGAGAATATTTTGGATTAGGAAAGCCTGTCACAGAGTGTAATTTCACACCATAATAATGGGCTAAATGAGGTTAAAATATCAGCAACAACTTTAGCCATGAAGGCAGAGGCAACCAGGATGAAGTGCAAACAGTACTATGATGTTCTAGACAACTTACACATAATCAGCAACCTAAAACATAAGGTTCAATATTGCTTGCATTGAACTAAATGAATGCATGAACCCTTTAAATTTTGCGAGAGAGATTGTAAATAACAGGAACTAGGGCATACAATAAAACATCACCAAATGAAGCAAAAAATAAAAGTCCAGATAAAGCCAAGAAGCCATGTTATGGGCAACAAAAGACAATGTCCTACAAGTCAAATCCAAAGATTAAAAAGCAGAAAAAGTGGCAGCAATATATATTTTGAAGAGTTGATTAGGTTTAGACATGATATTTGTCTTACTTCATTCTCTTAAAAATTAACTACAGAAGTTGATTCCGCATGCTGGCTCAGGAATGACTCCATGTTGGGATACCAGCTCAGGGTATATTGCAGTGCAGTTGAAAATGAGCGATTGCTGGCAATAACTGGAAGGCTAAAGTCAATAACAAGGAGGCTGGAACAATGTTTGTTATGGTAGCACAGTCAGTCCTGCTGCCTCCTGTGTCTAAACCTACTTTATTTTGACACTTTTTCAGTAGCTGACTTCAGTCTGTGCTTGGTTCAAAGAGCAGAAGGTGGTTTGGTTCAGGTATCAATGATTAAATGGATGAGTTTATGAAAACATTATCAGGTCCTAAACACACTCTTAGCATCTACTGTAGAAAGTTCTTTTTGCTTTTTTGCAAATGCTAAATCTACTAAAGTATTTTATAGTGAATTATTTTATTTTTCCTGCTCATCAATTTATTAACCAAGTAGCATTCTCATGAAGCAAATTGTACAATAAAAAATTATTGTACAATTTGTGGTTCAGATTTGCTGATTCACCTATTCACAGATTTGTCTGTTGAACATAGCTGGAAATATAAGGGTATATTTGTAATTTGTACCACTAAAATAGGCGGTTATGAAAGTTTTCAGAGGAGTTCTCAAGTGAGATTAAATTTTTAACCAAAATATGCCAGAAATGTGAATGATCCATATGTAGGTGATCAGCTACATATGCTGTATTGTTTGACACAGGAGGTTTTGCTGATGTGCCGTCAGCTTGAGTTGTAAGCTAAAGTCGCTCTTGTTGATATTCTCTCACTTGGTGTTGAAAATAAATGGAGTCCATTTATTTCTCCGAACATCTTACTCAAATGCTTTTTCAAGTTTTAATTTCTGCTTCCTTTTAACTTCAATCAAAGTTATATTGTTTCATCTCGTGGCCCTTAAAATGTTTGTCTCTTTCTGACTCGAAGATGGTGACTAAACGTGGGAAATATTTGCACAGTTCTGGAAAAAATTATGCTGCCATTCTGAAATCCTGAAATCACAGCAGGGTGTGCCATTAACAACATAACAGAATTGATATCCACCTCTAATTATCATCATCCTGCCAGCATATAGCGCTTCCGTCCCAGTGGAGGCTGATGAGGCTTCATGTATCAAGCAGCTGTTTTACCGTTAATATATTTTAAAAATCCCTTTTTGGAAATCAACACAGTTAATGTTGGGAAAATGTTAACATAATCTCTCTGCTTGCATTTTGCACTATTAAACAGGAGAAGATGGAGAAGATGATCTGATCTGCTGTTAGGCGCCTCCCTGGGCAGGGTTTTTTTTCTGAAATCAGTGCCTTATTTTTTGTCGTTTAATAAACATCTTTACTCTTGTCAAACACGTCCTGTTTCCTATTCCAGCATGTGTTGTTCTCCCTGACTCCTCATCTTTTATCCCTCACCCTCCGCCTGTCTTCTCTCACCAGCGTAGTGCTGCAGCCGCCCTCTAATCAGTACCTCTGTTTCCTGTTTCTTTCTCACACCCCCGTTACATTTCATCTGCTTCATCTGCCGTAAATCAAAGCTTCCCTGACAGCCGGTTCATAGGTGCGTCGACACCTTTGTTGTTTTGTTGTGTTGTGAGATCGAACAGTCAGTCATAATAGAGGCAAAGGTGCAAGCTGCATTGAAATGCAATCCCTATGACAACAAGAAGCTCTAGGACGGTATAGCTGAGGGAGTCTTCGGGTTGCGAGGAACTGATATTTTGTCCCATCATTATGATTTCATTTTGAAACATTTTAGGAAGGGCAAACATTTAAGCACATTTATTCAGTGTGGGGGAAAATTTACATTCAAATTTATGTTTTTTTTTTATCTATATATAAAATCACTGCCCCATTGATATCCCTCATTATTGTTCATTCGTTCATCCAAATTTATGTATGCTTTCTCATGCTCTCTTCTCTCTCAAAGGTTGTTTATAGGAAGGTTTGTTTATCGAATTTACGTTGGGGGGATTGAGATGGCCATGGAAGAAAGTTTAATTTGGGTCTAATAAATTACTTCTGTGTTTATCTGATTATATATTTTGGTTCATTGGAGAATGTACACGACATAAATACTATCATTGGGGAAAAAGACCCACCGAGAACCAGTTTTCTGTTTTCTAACACACTGCACTCCATTTTTATTTTCAAATCCCCTGGTATTTTTAAAAACCTAATGATGAAATTTACTCAAATACAGTTCTTTGAGTAAGAAACCTATTCTTTCTCGATCCTCCTACACCATACATGCTGTATATAACAGTGGGAATGAGGTGAGGTTTTAAATAATCCAATATTTTTGTCCCATACCAAACCTGTTGCCATAAAATGTAGTCCTACTTTCATACAGCTACTGGGATTTAAAGTCCCAGTAGCATTTAGCAAAAATCTACATGTTTATATTTTAAAAGTAGGAGCGAGAGGCCGGTCCAGTTGTTTTAAACTTTTTAATAATTGCTCTGACTGTAGATGTGACCCACTTTGGACAGCTAGCTGTTTTTGTTTTGCCACTTCCTAAATTACAAATATGAACATAGATCTGCCCTTATTGGTCGTTTCCATCATCCCATGTAATTAAAGGCATTTTGAAGTTGTTAGAACTGCTGCCTTGCATTAGGGAGGCTCTGGATTCAATCTGAAGCATGGGGCTTTTTGCATGACTTTTGCATGTTCCTTTGATAAAGCTAGGTTTATTTTTTTTAATGGGTTACTCAAGCTTCTTCATACAGACCAAAATATGCATGATAGATGAATTTATAGGTGACATGGAGAAAAGCAAATACCTTTCATGTGGTATTTTTCCCCATTCAACATGTCCTCCATTTAAAGGTTGAAATTGTCTGTAAGATCATTTCTAAAGGGTTTTTTCGCATCTTTACAAGAAATGCGAATAAGTGTGGAAGGCATCAACCTGATGCTTTGACTAAACCAGTTGAATTCATAGCTCTGCCTCAATTCAGATTTGAAGTACTGTGAGTATAATTGCCGTTGTTTATTCAAGAACATCTAATATTTCTTTATTTCTGCACTGTGCAACCACAATCCAGTGAAAACTGTGCTGCCGAGATTTATTGCCCTCACCACTTTCTCAGCGGATCTGCATCTGCCAGTGGGTGTTTCCTTCTGGATATTTGCTCACCCTTGTGAACTCATCTGAGATGCCCGTTGCACCATGTTTTGGCTGTGAGCGCTGACCTGTGTCCAGACAGCGCGACAGTGACAAACAGGACCCCGCAGCACCGGCATCTCCTCACATCATTAACCACCATCCATCTCCGGCGCACCCGATACTGAGCACCGCGTTCCCATCAATAAAACGCTTCAACTCCTGTGGGAGCAATCGGTTTATTCATGTGCAAGCAGCTCTTCTTGAATCCTTCATTTTTATTTTTTTTTTCCTCCCTGTTCTGCTTCCCTCTACCTCTGTAAACACGATTTTCTGCAGCGTAATCAGATTTATGATGTTTTCTACCAACTTCACAGTCTCAGTTTTTCTTATTTTGAGTGTCTGAAAAGCTTTAATTTTTTTCAGAGGACCATATGTTTAATAAGCAGGGCACAGGTTTTGAGAGTAATTAATATCTTTGTGGGGGGTTTTTTTGTTTGTTTTTTTTTATTTTTTTTTTCATTTTGCTGCAGATAAAGCAGATGATGAGCTTGAGATGACCATGGTGTGTCACAGGCCAGAGGGTCTCGAGCAACTGGAAGCCCAAACTAACTTCTCCAAGCAGGAGCTGCAGATCCTCTATCGCGGATTTAAGAATGTATTTACACACATCAGATCACTTTGCTTTGATACATAATATATCCTTCCAGGCAAAACTCCAACTGACATTATTATTAAATATTATTTTCCTCCAAAGGAATGTCCCAGTGGAGTCGTAAATGAGGAGACCTTCAAGCACATTTATGCACAGTTTTTCCCTCATGGAGGTAAAAAGTTGTTGACACTGCTTTTTTTTTCCATTTCATTTCTCTTCGGTGTTGGTTTTTATGTACTGTATGCTTAAACATTGATTTTGTGGTTGTTTTTGCAGATGCAAGCATGTACGCACATTATCTTTTCAACGCTTTTGACACAACAAACAATGGATCCATCAAATTTAAGGTAAAACTACAACTGAAAGCAGTTATAATATGTGATAATGTCCTTTGTAACAACTCCATCACGGCACATGTCCCTCCACACATTTCCTTCCCTATACATTACTGGTCGAATGGCTTTGTTTGTACCTCAAGAACAAACCCAGAACTAACAGTTTTCCTGTTAGTATTCAGACTGAACACTTTAAAAATATTAACAAAATGGTCAATACAGTTGGAGGTACATAAACAAAACAGTTCAAGAGGAAGCATTTGGGCTTATAAATTCATTTTAACCGAATGAAAAGTTTCTCATTATGTTGAAAAGTAGTTTATAAGAAATACCTTTCTTCTGTTATTTCCCAACTCCTCGTATTCAGTCTGTATTGAGCATCTTAATGGTCTTTAGTTTCCTTGAATTTCAAACAGAGAATATGTCGTACAGCTACCTTGGCAAAATCCCATCCAAAACAAAAGATACAGAAATTGTCCAATAATAATAATAATAACCCTGAATTACCCTGAATGTTGGTACAAAGTTTTGAGACTTTCCGAAATGACATGAGATAAACTACTCAAAATTATAGTGCCATCTAGTGGTTCATGTTTGTCAAACTGGATAGCCTCTTGTAAGATTGTAACATAGAGTGTGAACCCCGGGAGACTGGGGTTCGATTCCCCGACGGGGAGTGAAATTTGTTTCAGGTCCCTCTTGAAAATGAGATCTAGATCTCAATGGGGTTTACCTGATTAAATAAAGGAATGAAAAATTTAATCTGATCTCTTAATAAGTCTGAGATACATCACTAACCTTTTTAGCTTGCTTGCGATGAAACCTTTTTCACTTATTTTTTACTCACAATATGCAAATCTTTCAGTCATTCGGGTTTGGTTAAAGAAAATTTAGTTCGATGGTTTTACTTTTTTTTTTTTTAAATGTAGCAAAATTATGAAGAAAAGGCAACCTGTCAGGAAAATCGTCCAAATATTGATTTACATCGAGAGTTTTTGTAGAGATAATTTGTGATCCAAAAAATACTACTGCTTTACTACTTACTTTACCTCTGTAGCCTTAGACACCCTACAAAACTGGTAAAAAATAACGTTTTTGTGCCTTATTGCTGTTTCTGCTTGTCCTGCTGGCAGGACTTTGTGGTGGGCTTATCCATTCTGCTGAGAGGAACCCTGAGGGAAAAGCTGGAGTGGACGTTTCATCTTTATGACATCAACAGAGATGGATACATAAACAGAGAGGTGAGACCTCGCTACTTGAGCATTGTGGCTATATTATAATTTAAAATGTTTCTCTCTACACGGCTTGAATTGTGTTCACGCAGGAAATGACGGAGATTGTAAGAGCCATTTACGACATGATGGGCAAGTACACCTACCCTGCTTTAAAGGGAGATGTCCCACAGCAGCATGTGGATGCCTTTTTTCAGGTTTGTTTCCAACATACATCAGCAACATAAAAGAGGCAAGTTGTTACTAGACTCACTGAACAAGGCAAGACTTTTAGCTAAAACTAACTCTTTCACAATGAAGAAAAAAAACAGTTTTAATGATCTTCCTTCTGCCAAAACTTGCTGTTGAATGACTGAAATAAATAGCTCATTTTGTTTAAACTGCATGAGTACATCTTTTCTAAGGCTGAATGTGGCACAAATCAGAGGAGAATAAACAAAGACCAAGTTCAACAAGAGTCTCTATGCTGAAAAAGAAAAACAGCTTGTCAGCCTGACGTAGCCATGAGAAAAGACATTTGTGGACGTCCAGTGTTCTAGAGGGAGGAACTGGACTCATAAACCTATTTTTAAGCTGCTTATTCAACAAGGCTTCTGGATGAGATTTTGCAGTGCTTGACAGTAGTCTGGAACCACCTGCACACATTCTTTATTCTTTGCTTAGTCTTTGCATTTCGTTACACTGTCAGCAAACTTCAATGCAACCTTAAATTACCCCTAATTACCCTTTACTTTCCTACAGAAGATGGATAAGAACAAAGATGGAGTGGTGACTATGGAAGAGTTTATTATTGCCTGCCAAGAGGTACGCATTTTCCAACATCTGTGTGGCATATGCTTAAGAACAATAAGTAAATGCATAATGTAACCTATCCTGTCATCTCTGCTTATATTGTCTTTTCAGTTTGAATTTGTATTTTTCTGATAATTATATATTGCACGGCTTTATGGGAAAGATCAATTTTTCAGCAGTTCTATGTATGCTGGTATAAATGCCCAGTTTTTAAAATTTTTTGTGTGTGTGTCAAAGTTCCAATAATTTGCTGAGCCAGTATTTTGGCTCAGCAAATTATAGTTTAGTTTAGGAAATAAAACTAATTGAGATGTTTGCTAAAAAAAAAGAAAAGAAAAGAAAAAGAACATTGAATGGAAGAATGACTTTATACACATAAGTGTGTCAGTAAAAACTCTTATGTCGGAGAAGTGGCACAACGAACGAGGGTTAAAAAAACACAATCCAACACCCACAACATTTTTAAGAACATGTAAAAGACAAAATGTGTTTTCTTTTTAACCTTTTTTTTACATTAAACATTACTGTGCTTAAATGCTTAAAGAAAACCTGTAGAAAAAATTAAACAAGCAGCTTAATGTAAAGATAACTTCTATAAGAACCCAAATCAGGAGCTGTTTGATGTAGAGGATTACAATAAAATCAATCCAGGTTGTTATCCAAGACAGACTTAACCGTCGCTTAAGTGGCCTTGCTTTGTCAACTTACAGTATGTCATATATTTGTAAATGTTTTCCTATCAGTTACTCAACACACAGTAGTCATCTACTCTAGTTCTTAAAGCAGTGCTGACGGTAAAACTCATTTATCCGCCTTCTATCTCCCTGCAGGATGAAAACATGATGAGATCCATGCAGCTGTTTGAAAACGTGATGTAGGACGGCTTGAAACGAAGAAGACAGGAGCATGGCAAACCAGAGGGCTTTGTGTGTGTGTGTGTGGGCGTGTGTGTGTATGTGTGTTGGAGTGCACATGTGCCGTACATCCAGTCTATCCTCCTGTTTCTGCTCTCGCCAGCTGAGCTCTGGATGCAGCCAGAGCTTCCTGTGATGACACTAATGAGGGGACTGGAGTGGAATGCCCTCAGCCTTCCCGCTGCGTTTGGCCACACAGCAAAGTGATTAATGTGACAGGCGTTGAGCTCCGTCAAACAGATTGGCCGTTTATAGATAAAGATGCTCCGACATTGAAAGGATGCTTTGACCTTTGAAGAAACATGCCTTCCAGAGGTGGACCTATTTTTCATTTTTTGCCATGTGTTGTTTGCTTTTTTCTATCCAGACTTACTTGCATGTGTTTGAGGGGAAAAAAATGTCTTACTTCCTGATACTTGTCAATTTTTTCCTCAAACGTTTGCCATAAGTACATCCGCATTTATTGACTCATACATCCAGTGGTTGGAAGGATTTAAAAATTTAATTTGCAAGTCTCTGAATTTAGTGATGCTACTACATTTGTGTTGACTTGGCTGCTGCTCAGACCTCTCTGTCTTTTGCTTGTTGTTGTTCTGTGAAACGCCTGCATTAGAGAGCTCAGACGTTTAAGGTAGTAAATTATATAGACCTTACATGCTGTGTCAGTTGCCTGTCTTTTGTATTTCAAAAGACTTCATGTTGTCAAAAAAAATCTAATGTGTATGACTTTTAATTGATAGCATTTTTATGAGGTCAAGTCAAAGCAAAGCAAAGCAAAGAAATATATGGAATTTCCAGGGATTACATTATTTAAGCAATAGTTTGGGATTTTCAAAGTTAAGTTGCGATAAAATAGTCATGTGCTCTTAATATTTCAGCTGCTGAAGATAACTCTTTTGACACTTTTGTCGAGTGAGTAGTAGCATTTCCCCTGAGGCTAAAGCTAACGGCTAGTCCTATATCCTTCTACATACTCCAGTTTTCATAAATGTCATAGTGAGAAGTATTTTAATCCTCGTCGCAATTAAACTGATGCAAGAGTTATTTACCAAAGAAACACAAGTAGCCTAGGTTTTGGTGTGTTGCCAACAATCCTCATTATCATAGCATGTACTTATGAATAAACTTGGTTTTCTGGACAGAGCATGAGCTTTAAACTGCCTGCAGTTTAACACTGAATAGAAATCTTTACAAAGGTCCTTTCTGCATTTCTACTCTAAATGACTGCATACTTTCAGTTAAATATCCATGTAATGTAAGAAAGCATTCACAACAAATTACTATATCGTCTTTAGGATTGAAGCAGATTTACAAATCTATATTTCATGAAGAATATTAGAGTTTTATCTACTATGTGGAAGTTAGTTGGCAACTTTCTTTAATAATAATCCAGGTTGGAGGGTGTTGGACCAATTGACTTTTACTGCCTTATAGATTTGTAAAACCAAAAACATCAAAATATTTTATCCAATCTCAAAAACTTCATAGGCCAGGGGAACACAATCTTACAAACCTTTAAACCTTTGTCATGTTTGGACTGGGCTGCATTTCCCAAGAAACAGATTCTTATTTATACAGGCAAAGGAGGATGGACGCTGTACGGCACCAGTGATCTTCCTTTCCGAATCATGTATTGTCCAGTCAGAGTTTGGTAAAGCACCATAAAAAGCAAAAATATTATAGCAGTTTAAGTGAAAAATATTTGACTGATTTCAAAACAGCCTTACTTTTTTATATTTACTCTGAGTGAAAACGCTGACATGTTTGGCTCTCAGCATGTGTTTCACATACATCAGTGTCACACTGCCTCCTAGCTTAGTTTAATGTATTTTAAAAAACTATCTATTTAACTCTTAATACTTACCCAATAGAAATATGGCAATGTTTAGAGGTTCAGACTATATCTGTCAGATAAACCACCATGATGTTTTTGAGATTGGAGTTGTTTATGACGGCCCACTTTAGTCTTGGGCCGTTTTGGAGTAGCTATTAGCTTCAGCCTCTTGGACCATTTTACCTGAATTTACACTGCTTAAAAGACTCCAGAAGAGGTATCTTTTGCAGATCAGAGGACAGATTTTACCTTTAAAATAACCTAACCTCAAAACATCTGTGCTATCCTCTGATATTAATGCAGAGGCCAGCATTTAGATGGTAGTGGATAGCTCATTTTGCTAAGTATAGAAGGGTGAAGGTTGTCAGAAGTCAGATTTAATATCAGCTTTGAAATGATATGTCCTGACATAATGAACACGTGACACTGACCAAAACAACGATTTTACACCTAAAGTACAAACAGAACAGAACATCGATTGTTGCTTTCTGTGAGTTTTTCAGTATTTGAAAGATAATAGAAAACTCACAGGCCTACAGTATTTTAATCACTGAAATATTAACCATTTGCTTTTTAAAGTCAGTGGAGCGGTTCTTTAGAGTGTGCTTCATCTGTGTGACAACCCCTCCCCCGCTGTACAGTATCCTTTGTTGAAACAGTTGCTGTATCATATTAACAGAAGATTCATTTAAAGCCATAAAATAAATATTTAAATTATTTGATTGTTGTATTTTACTTTACTTTGCGTAAGCTAGATATCATAAAATATTCAAACTATTCACATCATTGTGTTGGACAAGGGAATATGCAACGTTCTGCAAAACTCACTGCATAAATGAATAAATGATGAACACCACACAGAGAACTCTGCATTTACAGTAACTAGGATGTGTCCAAAATAAAGCCCAGATACATTTTAGAAATAAGACTTTTCTCCGAATATTAAAATTTGTGCACTCACAAGTAGCAGCTGATTTAGCTTGAGCTATAGCGTCCTCCAGAGTTCTGAACACTCCAAACAAAGATGTGTACAAACGCCTTAAAATAAATGGTTGTTATGGAGACTTGCCACCCGCTGCTCCAGCTCTGTAAGAGTAAGAAATTATATTACCACACTTAACACCCTCCTTCATGTGTGTGGTGGAAAGATAACATGTGCCCTTCTTCCAGTTCCAGTTTTTTCAAGCTGCTGTTTATTTCCTTACTTAAGGAGATTAGCACACATCCAGTTGACTGAGTTGTCTTTGCCACTTTGAAACATGAGTCAGAGAAATGGATGTCTGTCAAGTCACATTTATGACCAGAGGAAACCAATATTCATAAGTAATTAATTAAACATTTCTAGGAATTCTGATCGACTTTGGAAAAATGACAGAACAGATTATAAAGATGTTGGAGTTTTAAATGCAGTTGCAAATAGGTACAGGTACAGCTTGTACAACTGACTGGAAATGCCATCTCATCTCTGAAGCGGTTGAAAATCAGTTTGCTGTTTTAAAAGGCCTTCCTGCTGATATTTATTTTTAGTGTGATTTGGTGTCATTTTGTTGTAAATAGCCTTATCAGTGACATAAAGTCTAAATAAGATTAAAAACAATAAATGCAAAATCTACTGGAGATTGACACACGAAATTCCACTATATTTACACAGATTTTCATTGAGTACATAGAATTTTTTTTTTTAAATTGTATTTGTTGTTTAAAATGTTTTGAGACTGCACATTAGTGTTCAAAATATAAAAGTATAATTAAATTATGATGATTTTTCCATCCATCCATTTTCTAACACCCTTGTCCCTAGTAGGTCGGGAGTGGTGCTGGTGCCTATCTCCATCTAGCGTTCCGAGCGAGAGGCGGGGTTCACCCTGGACAGATCGCCAGTCTGTCGCAGTATAATACGTTGTTTAAAGGTATATTAGAAAGCAACAGCAGTGTAAAGGTAAATAGAAGCCAGTCGAGAGCAGTAGATTAATATAAAGCAGGAGATAAAGCAGAAGAAGAAACTCATAATACTGTTATCCTGTGGGGGGCAGTGTTGCCGTTTTGTTTTTCATACAACGAAGAAGAAGAAGCAGCAGAAGAAGAAAGAGAAGAACCCACGTTTGTTAAAGCCTCTCACATTACATTTGCAGCGAAGGCAGGCAGCGGGTTACCTCTATCCGAGAAAATGAACGGACTAAACGACGAGCCAATGGCACCGCAGACCTTTCTTTATGGTGAGATAATGTTTTAAAACCCAGAGTTTGTATATTTGTTGTCGATTGATACAACTATTAAAAGAGATAGTTCTTACATTCAGGCCAATGTTGAAGTCGCACGCGCTCCTCTGGGATTTATATTAAGTCTGTTTTGTGACAAAGAATGAGATATTTAAAACATTAAAACCTTTTTGAAGGTGACGTTTTACAGCAGTAAAACAGAGTTGTTCGAGTCCTGGTGAAAAAACGAGAGTCTTTCGGATCCAGTTTTCTGCACACGTGCTTTTTGTAGTCAATATGGCGGCGCCCGTGATTTAAGTAAATTGCTTTAAATTTTAACTACATTCAGCCTATAACACACGAACCGGGTCACTCGTTCAAAACTTACTCGACATTTTCCGTGCGTGTTTACTTAAAGCTACAGGGTAAATTGACATTGTTTTCTGTAATGAAGGTTAAAACCGTCTCAACGTGCCTTCAGACACGCACACTGCTGGCCGCAGCGCAGATTGAACGAGCCACTGAATTTTGACTGGAGATTTCATCTGGTTGCCTCCGATCTGTTCCAAAGGCTTTAGTCTAATTTGGTATGGAGCCAATTTTATGTAGCCAACGGGGCCTCATTTTAGTTTCCTTTGTTTAGATCATGTATCAATTCAAGTTTAAAATTTTGATTCAACGAAGTACTGATTTTTAAGAATTTTAAATACTAACTTTTTTTAATATTCATTAGTGTGTTGGTTTCACTGTAGTGTATTACTTTGTATTTGGAATGTGTCTTAAACATAAAAGTTTGTTTTAAAATTGTTTCAAAGCAACAAAAAAAGTGTATCATGAACTATAATTGATATATTGATTGCTAAGTTCATAAAGTGATATTTTAACCAGCAGAAAGTCATTTTGAACAACATTTTTTTACCTTTTCCTGCACGTGCTTTATCTTCACAAGTAATTTTTTTGGACTCCAGAGCGCCCTCCTGTGTCAATTTTCAAAACTTCATCTGAAACCCAAATAATTTCTTTGGAAAATTGCAAGACTGAAGATGCATTTCACTTTTATTTTGATTCAGTTTTTTCCTTTACTTTATTATTATTTTTTTTTTATCAGGGTGTGTTCTGGCAGCCGGCAAGGAGGTGGTCTTCAATCCTGATGATGATGAGTTGGAGCATCAACTAGATCTGAGGATGGTGAGGCCCATAAGTCCCTCAGATATGAAAAATAAAGATTCAGAACAGACGCACAGAACATTATAATGCTTATTTTTTCTTAGACGGGTAATTTCTTCTGTTTAATTAAATGTTGGTGCACAGCTATAGTACAGACTTGTATACAAGTTCAGTCAGAATATTTCTCAGGATGGTAATTGCTGGCTCTAAATGAATTAACATCTGTAAACACTTTACTCACTTTGGGGAAATCAGAGAAGACGTTTCCTCTGCAACAACAGTTCAATCAGACATGCAGTCTGTAGCTCCTTTGCTGGCAGCACCCAGATAGTGAACTGTATTGATTATTACAAGGCCACAGAATGGCAGTCTAGGCAAATAGGACATAAAGCTATATTAAACACAATGAGATTGAACTGGAAATGAACACACAAAAAAAGGCCTAGGTTCAATTAGGGTCCAACTTCAAAACAACAAAAATCTTTATTACAGCCTTGGGTTCAAATGTAGTGATTAAAAAGTATGACTTGCATTCATTAACTGTATGCATTATGATTCTGTGTGGTTTAGATCTTGACATTATCTACAATTAAGCAATGTTGAGGTCAGCAGCACCAGTGTAAGGCAGTTTTGATTTGTCAAACTTGTGTAAATTTTAGATGTTATCCATTTCCAGCACCTCTGAATGGTTTATTAGCAGGCTCCTGTAGTACCTGATGACATGTTGAGGGTGTATCAAGAATTTGACTTCTCGCTTGACCAAAAACGCATCAGAAGCACACAGGATGTCGGTTTTTAAGAGCAGGAGTTGAATGTTGCTGATTTAAGCTTTTATATAAACATGTTATTGGGAGAACATGTAGCCGACGGCACGTCTAACTTCATTCAGCAACTTAAAACAACTTGGTGACATATTTTTCTACCCTCAGTGTCCTCTGTGTGTTTCATTAACAGCTCATCATGCATGACAATGGTGGTGCACTGGTCACTGAGAAACTTTATTATCCATCTCCTTACACAGCAATCAGACTCTTTATCTGCCATTTTTGGTTGGAATCTATAGTATTATAGTAGGTGTCACCAGTTGAGCTTTTGAAACTGAAGAAAGCTTCTGCAAAGATCTGAGCTGAAAGTCACAGTAAAGGTTCCGGGAATAAAGTTGGGGTTTTTAAATCTGCCTGCTGTTCTTACTCCTGCAGGCATGTGTGGACCCCAGCTCCAAGGATGAACTCCACTTGGTGGAGGTTGAAGGACAGGATTCAGAGGGTCAGAAAGTCAAGGCAGCGCTAGTTTCACTCAAGCCGTCCACCCTGCCCAGCGTAAGTCTATATCTTCCTAGTCATTGATGTTATATTTACCAGGTATGTTAGATATTATGTATATCTGATATACAAATTACCTTGTTACCTTATTGGTTGATGTTGTTCTTCTTCAGGTGTGTCTTGGTGGGTTCACAGTCACACCCCCAGCAGTGTTTCGTCTGAAGACCGGTTCAGGTCCAGTTCACCTCAGTGGACAACACCTCATCAGTGAGTATTTGTTGGCAAATAAGCCCAAATGTTGACATTATTCCAGTACTTACAGCTGGCTCATATTAAACTTCTGAATATTTTCCCCAAAAGTGATGGAGAACGACCAGTCTTTTGATGAAGAAGATGATGAAGAGGAAGAAGAGGAGGAGGAAGAGGAAGAAGCCGTTCCAGCGTCAAAGAAAAGATCCATCCCATTCCCTGCTGCCAAGTCTCAGGTTTGTCTCAGTCATTTAACAAACCTCACCAGGTTCCATGTAGAAAGACGTCTGTGTGAACCAAACCCGATCTGATCTCTACAGAAAAAAATAAAAATGGAAGCAGGGGATGACGATGAGGAGGAAGATGATGAGTGAGTATCGAGCTTTACTTTTTTTTTTTTTTTTTCAGAATGCAATAATTTGATATTCTCAGAATTGAATTCAAATATATATATTTAAATGGCACATATATCTGGGTTAAGAGTTCAGACTGTCTCTCTGTAGCAGAACAGAATGCTGCTCTGAGGTGAAGCTTTATTGCTGAGGTTCCCCAGCATTAAGGGTAGAACACTTTACTAACAAGGTACCATCTTTATGACTCATGTTAAAAGGGGAAATCCACTATCAGAATCAGTCTAATCGTTTCCATGCAGCAGTGCTTCTCAATTCCAGTCCTCAGGCCCCCTTGCTCTGCATGTTTTAGATTTGCCTCTATACCAGAACAGCTGATTCAAATGATTGCGTGACCATCAAGTCCTGCGGAAGCCTGTTAATCACCCATTATTCAAACCAGGCGTGTGGCAGAAGTGAAACACCTAAAACATGCAGGCAGGGGGGGGCGTGAGGACTGGAATTGAGAAACACTGCCCTACAGTAATGCGTTTTGCCCTCTAAACATCCCCAGCAGTCCATTTGCTGGATAACAACTGTAACCTTCTACGCATCTTTGTTTTTGTAAAAAAAAATAATAAATCACGTTTGGTTGTAGCAAATTCTAAAATGGCATCGACTAACAGTGAAGGCCTCCTCTTGTTACGATGCAAGAGCCTTATGTGAATGCTGCATTTCAAAATGATTGTGAAAAGAAATTTTAATAAGAACCACTAGATGGCGCTTTTCTACCACAGTTCGAGAACCTACCTGGTTATGTTACCTTATTGTTAGAAAATGAGTTCAGCCAGTCTGATATTTATATACATTTACAAACCTTTTAAGGTTGCTTTATTTTTATTTATTTATTTATTTATTTTGTTGTCTGTAAGTTTATGGTTGACCCTATTTGCTCCCCAGTAGGAAATGACATGTTTTGTTCTGATTAAGCCTGAGTGGGCTGGTTTTGTCTTTAAATTCTTCTTATTTTGATCTAATCAAAATAGATTAAAATAAGAATCAAGATTCAAATCCTTTATCAATGCTATAAATTACCATTACATTTGTAAGCCTATTCAGTCCTAAAGTACTGTTAATTTCTTTTAGAGCTGTGTAGATGTTTTTGCTGTTTTAATTTAGCCATTAGTTACAGTCATGACATTTTTATCTTTGTGTCAAGAATGGAGTTGCATTTCAACTAATCAGATTTTCTGAATTTTTCTTTTTTTTCTTCCCAAAGGAATGACGAAGAGGAGGATGAGGATGAAGAGAGTGAAGCTGAGGAATCACCAGTGAAGGTGAGCAAACATTCAGAGGTTTTGTGCATTAAAATATATTGTGTGTGCTCTTTCTTATGGCTATCTCTTCATCACAGGCCAAACAAACTCAACCCAAAGCAACTCCGGCCAAACAAAAGGGCCCGGCTCAGAATGGCAAGAACTCCGTGCAGAGCACACCTGCCCCGAAGCAGGTTAGACGCTTTTCACAAACACGGCTTCTATGAAACATTTATGGAGTCTACCAAAGCACTGATGAATTCCTGAAAGCTCAGGGCTAATTTAAGTTGACCTTTGTTTACTTTAGAAGACCCCCAAGGTTAAAGCCGAGAAGTCACCGAAGACTCCGGCAACTCCCAAAGTGAATTTAACCTTACCTCAGCTTAAAATTAAGCTGATGGAGGCAATGAAGAAGGTTGGTGTACTTATACATGCTTCCTAAACCTGCCTAATTTATTGCCTGTTAATGATTTTGGTGTGATAACCGAAGAATTTGCCTTTTCTAGGGTGTCATGTTACCTAAAGTGCAGCCCAAGTTTGAGAACTTTGTGAAGAATTCCAACAAAGTGTGCGACCCCCAGGTAAAACAGCCACTTTTTTATGAAAAGCAATCAGTTTACAGATATTTTTTGTAGGCTATATGGTTGGTAGAAGCATTACAAAAACAATCCAAGAATGTTTCTAATTTTTCATATTTCATGCATGTTTTTTTGCCACAAGAGGGCACTATAGCCACATATTTAAATTTCCAACATTTTAGATTAGTAGAACTGAATCCACGTAGCTCCGATACTGCCATTTCCCCTGAGGCTGTTTGATTGTTTCTTTATGGGTGTGACATGTTGTTTCGTTTCTCTTTAGATCATTGCAGATCTGTGGAAGTGGCGGCAGTCGCTGAAGGACGAAAAGTAGCTGACTCTGTAGTTTTTACCAATTTTATGACCTGTTCATCCCCATAGCCTCTCATATTCTCAAAGTCTAAGTCTGTGCCTCAGTTTTCCTTGGAATCACTCTGCCTTCCTGAATGTAGAGCTTGAATATTAGTATCACCCCCTCCTTTAGACAAAACTGAAGCCTTTTCAAAGATTACTGGAAATGAAAGTTTCTGGACTGTTAGGACACGAGTGTATGTAAATTTGTTTTCGCTTATATCTGGTTCAAATTGAATTGTTCTCTTGGGTGTAAAAAGCATCACATCATACAAAATGCATACCTTGTTAAATGACTGTTGAAATAATCTACCCCTTTATTCCTGACTTTTGACTCTACCATGATCAACTTATTCAAAACTTGTCATGTTTAACCGTCCAATTAATGTTTTTTTTTTTTTTTTCCCCTCATGAGTAAGAAGTTGGATAAAATGCAATTCAGCTTTGTCAAGTTGTTCAAACTTGAGTCCCTTAGGGCCGTCAACGGTAAGGCTGTGTATCGTTGAAAGGTGTTTTATGCCTTAGGGAGTCTGCAAATGACTTGTATCTCTCTGAAATTCCAGTGTGTGCTCACAATTCAAAGGTACAAATTCAATGCTCATTTGACTAAAGTAAGATCATGAAGGTGTAGGAGTGGTAAATGAGATCATTCCATTCCGTTTCCATTTTAGTTACATAATTTTTTTTAATCTTTACTTTTTTTTTTTTTTTTAAACCTCTGGTTTGATTGTTCATGTCTCAAAATTGATTAAAACAATATGGCGTGGCTCTTAATTTTTTTTTACTGTTTCTGTTAGAATCAGAAATGTTCCCAGGTTTCAGGATGCTTGCAGTGTTTGATCTTTTTTATTTGAAGCAACTTATTAAAACAATAAAATGAAATTAATATTTGGTGTTATTTGTAGTGCCTTTACTCTGCCACTCCCATTCCCCCATAATGCACACCTTCCTACCCAGGACACATTAACTACAGTATTGGTATTTCATTAATATAATCCAGTTTTAGCATTTTGATTATAAATATGTCTTGGTTATTTTCTCACAGTTTTATCAGCTATCTAATGAGGATAGCTGATATCCTCATTAAATATCAGGTTCTCTTAAGGTTTGAGAAACTGAAGACAAATGAACTTTATGGACCAAATTTGTGCACATGAGGAATTTGACTTCAGTCTACTTGCCTCTCACTTCCATTTAGAATTTAATGTTTGAGAACAGTTTGATTAAATTCGAAAAGAGTATTTGTTAAACTAAACGTTACGGGTTTGGCCTCTCTGATTTTGTGTTTTGGCCTCGTTTTAAAAAGTGTATTAAAGCTTATTGTGCTCAGTCTGATGGGTTAGAGGAAGCATTCTTGTGTTGGGAGTAGGATGTAAAAACTGTTTTTCTGACCTTTGATCATATAAAATTTTTTACAGATGTGTGTTTGACTATCTGACAAAAGAAGCAGCCAATGGAATGTTTTATGGAGTCAAAAGTAATGACTTTAGAGAGGTTTGCTATCACCGTAGGTGGGCTTTATTGAATTTGGATTTAACAAGCCCTTTACAGGGAGGATACTACCTTCATGTTAAGGTGATTAAAATTGTTTATCTGTATTCCAAATGAGTCAGAGTTGTTTCCTTTGATGTAACCTCTAAGGAAAACTTTTTTTCTTTTTCCATTTAAGTACTGGAATTGGATGTTTAATTTAGGTCACTGGTTCAGCTGTGCTATTCTTCTAAATGCCTGAGCTATTAGTATATTATTTACACAAAGGTAGTAAAGTCTTAGAGAGCATACATTTATGATCAGCTGTTGCAATGCTCTGATTGGTTGCCTGTGGTGTGACTAAGCAGCTTTCTTTGCTGATTAAATTAGCGGAAATCGCAAAAATGTTGAGACAGGAATTTATTCAGAAGTATATCTTTTCCTTTTCCAAGAAAAAGGGAATTGCAGTGGAGGAGTTGACAACTTCAGCTCTTATATTGCTTTAAGGTACTTATTCATGCAAAGAAACGATGTTCAATAGACTGGATATTGAACTTTTGAGGAACTGGAGCAGTCTGATCTAAGGGTTTAAGCCACTTTATTTTAATAATATGACAATAAGGGACACTAATGATTAGTCTGGCAGCCAGAACGAGGACAGATTGTAGGTAGAACTAGAGCAAGACAACACATGATCAATAAATCAAAACATACTCTGAAGATGAACGAAATACCTGAACCAATGCAAGGTATGAATTTAAATAGAATACCCCACCTTCTCGAAATATACTTCAGATTATTCATTTGTTTAAAGGATTACAGATACACTGTCAATCTCAAGTAGTGCTACTTCCAGATGTAATAAACTGGGCTACATGTTTTATTGGGATTAATGCAGTTATGTCCACCGAGTAAGGCTCCCCTCCCCCCATCGCCATAAGGTGGTTCTACATTTTATATTTTAACAAGCTGCAGTTTGAACATCCACCTACAGGAAGACCTTCTACCACAGAATAAGAGTATGCAGTAGAGATTTGTCGCTTAGAAAGCAGGTATGTTGTGTTTCAAGGGAACATATTTCCTCAGAAAGCCCAGCACTGTCCTATGATCACAATTTGACCAAGTGCAGGCAGAGAGAGAAAACTATGGCTTAAAAGAAAACTGCTAATGCAAGAAGTTGTTGCTGAGCCAGGGAGGTTAATGTCCTGACTGCTGCATTCTAGGGGCACAAGCAAGCATAACCATAGGTTCCTCCTCCCAGCCGTTTTTATAGTATGAGAAACTCATGGCTCGTTTACATCCCTGTTGTTTTTGTAGTTTCTCATTTCAAATAATCTACTTGCAGGTTTTTTCCACTTATAATTGGTCTTCATGCATACATATTTGAAATTCTAATCTGCTGAACATTTCATTGGATCAGAGTGTGCCCTTTTTTAACTCCGGGGCATTTTCGTCAACTGTAAATTTGCTCTTTCTGTACAATCTTCGGTGTAAAGCTACATGCTTCAACTTGTCTTTCCCTTTCTTGGTACAAATGTATTTTCCCACAGAGGGACATTTGTTTCTTTTGTTTTAGTCTGCACAACACTGAAATCTTTACTCCATATCCTAATCAGTCTTAAATGTGAGGTTATCAAAAAGATTTAATGCACAATGATGCAGTGTATAATGCAAACTCATTTTGGAACAGAGAGTTAATACGGAGCTAGTCACCATCCAGTGCTGGGCTCCACTCAACACAGTTCAAGGATGATGGAGTGAAGTAAAGAATTCAGCATGCATTCTGCAGCCTCTCTAAGGGGTGATTGACTTATCATTGTGACTGGCGCCAATCTTATGTTATGAAAGTACGCTTTTAATCAGAGCAAATACACACAGACCCCCCCCAAAAAAAAATCCATAACAGTTCTACTTCAGGAACACTTACTTGTGCCTTCTTTCTTGGCAGAAAGTTATTTAAATTAGATATTTGAGAGCCAGTCAGTCTTTCCATCTTTCCATTATATAAAGTTTGAATATATTAAGCATTTTTAAGTCAGTATCAAGAAATTAGATCTTGCACTTTAACTTTATTTACAACATAAAAATTTCAGATTAAAAAAAAAAGCCAATACAAGCAAAGCTCATTCACACAAGTTACAAAATTGGCAATCTGAGTACAAGTCATAGTATCATTACTAATGCATTAAAAGACCTTAGTCTAAAAAGGACATAAAAAACAAACCCTTACAGTAAAACAGATGTTGCCCAACATTGTCCATTCAAATGTACTGCAAATGAAGTGCTTCCTACATCAAGGTTCTCCATAATTAACTTAGTGTTTTACAGCTGTCAGCTACATACACAGTACACTAAAAGTACACATAAAGCACAGACTACAGTTTCAGACAGGACAGGACAGGACCGGTGTGTTCTGAAGTAAACAGCCGGTATTTTAAAAAAAACTTTTCAAAGCATTTGGTAAAATATTACAGTAACATCAATGGTAGTCCTGCAAAAAACTAAAAAGGTGATATAAAATAAAGTCAGTACTTCATGGATACTTTTTTTTTTATACATTTCTCCAGATGGATTCAGCGTGAATATTAAAATGTTCTTTCAAACAATAACCAATTCCTATCTTCTTCAAACGTAGTCCTGCTTGTTGCTGGGGGGCCTGCTGGACATGGGATAGTTGGGCGAACGCTTTTCTCTTGGGCAGGATGCCGCCAGCATAGCACCTCCAATTATACCCAAAAAAGATCCAGCCCAGGCGATGAAGATGGCAGACCCGAACTCATACCTTCAGAGAGCAGAGTAATAAAAATGTAAAATCTGTTTCTGCACGCACAGAAGTAAGCGCAACCAAAAATCCAGAAAAACTCACTTTGTGTTGACAGGAGTGAAGGGATCGTAGAAGGCTCGGACGATGTCGTTGGCATACCAAGAGCAGGCCACAATGGCACACAAAGCTGTGGGAGAACATGCATTATTTGATACGTTTCCACTAGTTTTGAAAGGTCCTGGTTTGAGTTTAGGGATTTGCTTCTTACCTCCAAGCAAGATAATAATGCCACCAGTCATAGCAATCTTTGCCTTCTTAACCTGGTCGTCACCTCCGCAGTTGGTGCATTTCATCCCCATACAAGCTGCTCCCATCCCAGCTACAACCACAATTATGCTCACGACCATGAGGGCGCGTGTTGCTTGAAGGGCACCTAGATAAGGGAACAAAAGAAGTCGGTCAGGCCATCAGTTATTGTCAAACCCAACACGCAAACGAGACAAAAAAAATAAATAGTTTCAATGAACTGATGCCGCTATAGTCGTGCCCGGTTCATGTGTGCATGTAGGCGCCACCTTTTGGGAAAAGGTGTTATAAAATTCCTTTGGGACAGATCAGTTGACATCTCTTGCCACTGTAGAAACTGGCTTCAGCCAGAAACTCAGGAAATAGCGTGGGGGTAGGGTAGTGATTGTGTAGGTGTGCTAAAACAGGTCTGACCAGGTTTCAAATTTCTTGTTATGGAGGACACTCCCAGTTCTAGCAACTCAGCCCGCTTTTCTGAGAAACTCCGGTGTTTGGAGCCACCAGATATATTCCCAGTCTCTTGGAATCAGTCTTATAAATGCAATTGGCTTTCATACTAAAAATATATGATGGCACCCAAGTTCCTTGATGGGTTTGATTATCTAAACAGAAAAAAAAAAGTGTGGGGGGGAAGTAGCACCTCCCATTTACCCAGTCAGCCAACAGGAAGTTAAAAAACTAATCTAAAATACTCCATGTCAAACCTCTTAAACTTCCCGTTTCTGTCTTTGATAACCAACAAAACTAAACTTTATTCAGGCTATTTTAGACTTCCCCACTGCTACGCACTTCCTTCAGGTAAAGGGCCTTTTGTACTGCTCTATAGGGTCTGTTGACTAAACAATGGCTTACCCAGGTGTTTAACCTTTAACTACATCTGCTGTGTAAAAAAACAAAAAGATTTCCGCAAGGAGGGAGGGCTTTACAGGACAATAATGCCCTTAGGCCCAGGCCGTTGTGTTGATTCCCCACTTTTCAGGTGGAAAATGCAAAGAATGTTAAATATTTGAATTTCTAGCAACGGTTTTAAGCAATTTCCCTCCAGAGTAGGCGAGGTCCCCGTTGGGTTAAAAACAACAACAACAAAAAAAACATGTAATGTCAAACAAGGGACTTATTCAAAAGAAAAACCTGTTTGTCAAGGCCACAGAAGCCAAAAGTAAAGTACCAACTGACATGAAGCAGCGGCAATAAAATGGTAACAGGTGAATTGTTAGTTACTTTTTTCCTTGGAATAAATGTCTAGGTGACCTTTCACAAAGCCCATGTAGAACTAGGAGTGGGGGTCATATTTTTAGGTTAACTCCGTCAAAACACGTAGTTACATACTGACCCCCGTTTATTATTATTATTATTATTATTATTATTTTTAAACACAAAGCATAATTACTGTTACTTACTGTTGAGCTGCAGCATGGAGTCGTACACTTTGCACTGGATCTGGCCTGTGCTCTGAAACGCGCAGGACATCCACAGTCCTTCGTACATAGACACTGCCGTGATGATGTTTGACCCAACAAAGGCCGACATCTTCCACTGTGGCAAAATGGTGCCAACTATCAATCCAATCACTCCCATGAGAGCCAGAGCGAAGCCCAGAATCTGAAGACCCTTGTTTGCCATTTCGACGACTTGTTTTCCTTCTAAGTTGGGAACAACAGCAACAAAAAGCCAAAGACGTCCACCTGCTGCGAAAGTCCTGTTTCTTTAAAGTCCAACAAGCAAAACACAAAAAAGACCTACTCTACTTGCTTCTTATAAAGTTATGTCCTTTTTAAAATATATATATTAAAAAGGTTCTTTGCTTTCTGCAAATGAAAGAGTAGCACACAGCAGCGATATGTCGGCTTAAAAACTCTCTCGGTAAATGCTTGCGCACCTGTTCCTCTTCCGCACCTTAACTAGGGAGTGGACGGCGGGAGCGAGCTTTTTTAGGCGGTTTCTAGGGCAGGTGGGCGGGGACGCGCACGCAGTTTCGACTCATCGGCGTAAGAAGGAACACTTGAAGTTTCGTGATGTAAGCGTTTCCTGGCAAGACACCGGACAGTAACACTGATACTACGCCTGGTTTGATATGGTTTTGAAACAGAAAATGTCTAGTAAAAACATGCGAATACAATTTCAACATGTTTATTTCGTCTCACTTTCAGTACCTTTCTAAATTAAAATAATTTTGCTCAGTGCATTCTTGCTAATGATACGAAACAAAAGAGTCGTTATGTCCTATCATTCAACTAAATTACGTCAGGTGATGACTAGATACACGTTTCCCAGGTGAAACCACCGGAAGTCTGATGGTAAACAAGTATTAGACGCAGATCTTTCACACACAATATTACGCAACAGCAAGCTTTCTTTTTATAGTTGTGAGAGAGTCAAATGTGTCCCTATGAATTCAGCCTGAATGACTCATTTACGTGGATTTATGCACGTGTCTAAATAAATGACTAATACATTTTTAGGAATGCTGTCATTGACTAAAAAAAAAATCCTGAAAGGCTTTTTAATTTGTGTTTACAAATTTAGTTTATTTAAATTCCAGGATTGGTAGGTCTATAGATGTTCTGTAATTCATCTATTACAGAACGATGCCAGTATATCTCAGCAAGTTGCAGAAAACTTATGTTTTGTACCTGTCAACAAACTTCTGGCATCGTTCTAACTAAATGTGTCTACTAATTTTGGCTAAAATCATAGAGCTGTGTTGGTTTGCTTGTACAAATCTGGTTTTTGAGCATAGTCCATACATTTTCAAAAAGATTGAATGTGTAACTTAAAAAAAATTGCAGATACATTATGTTGCAGGTATGTTTCGCTGCCTGTGGTAGTGTTGTATTGCATAAAAAAATGAAGAAAAAAAAAGAAGGATGGTGACTTCCTGACAACTTTCAACTAAGCCTAAAATCAAAAGCTATATGTTAAACAATTGAGACACAACTGGTGTTCTAACCCAGAAGGATATCAAATGTAGTAAATCAGCTTATTTAAATTAACTCTTAACATTGCTATTGATATAAATTGTCACATTTCCAAAGGAAAACTATGGATAATATGCTTTTAGATTTGGATTTCAGTTTGGCCTAGTTACATGTTGCTGATCTGCTCACTGATCATTTGAATGATGGAACAGTATTTTTATATGAGCAATTGTCATTTCCCTTTTAGAGACTTCTCGGCACTGCATCATTAAATATAGAAGAAGAAGAAGAAGAAGAAGAGAGGACAAAAGAGAACTCCTCTCTGTGAATCATTGTTGAAACATTTCGAAAGTTTTCTAGTCAGCTGTGGAGAAGTTTAAAGCAAAGTCATGTATTGAAACAATATTCAAAGCTTTCAACAATCTTTCTTCATTAAATCCATTAAATGAGAATCAAAAGAGGTTGACCCAATTGAAAACCTACTAAGATATATCCCTCTAAAATGAAAAACCAGGAAGGGAAATAAAGCATTTCAAGGCGAGAGTACATCATGATGTTCTGTCTGGGGAAGAGGGGGTTGAATCCTTATGCATGCCACACCTTTCAGATATTTCTCGTAAAGAGATGAAATAAAATATACTTTGTTTTATACAACTATGTGGTGTTAGGGTGTCACATAAAAATCAGACGGAAAAGATTGAGGTCTGTGTTTGTAACGTGACAAAATGTGGAAAAAGATTGAGAGGAATTACCTTTTGTTCATATCTCCGATAGAAGAATGCTGTGATATTTTCTTATTATAACAGCAGTAGAGGTGGGATTTGAGTGAACCTTTAGTCAGTTTGTTAACAAATTCAAACTTAGTGTAAATTTGCAGGAAAACAAAAGGTTAAAATTTGGACAGACTGTTTCTTTGAAGTTAAGTAACTCATAGGTGGAAATATCAAGATCTTAATATCTGCTGGGTTTAGATATGCATCATTTTTGAATATACATGATTAGTTAATTGCTTGTAGGCTGATGCATTCAACGTAAGTTTTCAAATTTATTGGCTAAGTAAAAAAGGTGTTGTAATTAAATTCACATTTAAACCCTAAGCTGAATTCTTTTTATGTTTCCAGCTTTTTTTTTTTACATTTTTTTGTCTTGTCTTTCTGTGAAGACCTACTTCTCTTGGATATCAACAGATGCTGTTGAACTGAAACTGTGTTCAATCAGTTTTGTAAACTGAAACCTCTTTTTTTATGACCTGGTCTGATCTTCCGATCGTATCTGGTACAGTCCTCATCTGTCATCAAATGACACAATAATAAAACCATCAAAAATTGTACATCATTTTATCCCAACTGAGAAAACAACTTCAATATACATTCCATACTTAATACTTGCTCAAATGTTATCTGTTGTAACCCCAAATCTTCTGTCATAATTGCTATTTTGTGATGTGTGTTATGCTGTTTTTTCATTCAGCAGTTCTAACATAATTTCCCTTATTTCACAACAAGCATCCATCTCAAATGGCTAGAATAGTTTGAGGAGATATACACTGTAAAAACATTTCTTTCTATCTCTAACAACTTGTTTCGTTTGGGAAGAGAGACGTCTCAGTCACAATGGAGGATGATTCAGTTAGCTCACTTGTCAAACCGGTTTCATCGGGCTCCCTCTTTCTGTTCTAAGCACTAGCAATGACAACATGCATGGACTTGTCATTGCATTTTTTTGTTGTTGTTGTTCCATTTTAAACACTTTTACTGATATTATCTCCACGCTCTTTGTAAGGAAAATGGTCGGTTTCAGCTTCCATAACACCGCAGGGTTGTTTTTTTTAGGCTGATACTCAAGCCACTCTCTGAGTCATCACGCAGCACAAACACACGGAATATGCAGTAAATGTTTTCTCCTTCCCGCCGGTTTCTTGTGCTGTCACATGAGTCATCTCAGGTGAAAGAGACGACAAGGAATGGAACAATTTAAATATGCTTGTTCCTCTCTGGGGCGTGTTTCCGGATCAGCTGTCTCTGTTCTCTCCAACCGTTTCGACAATACCAAGTGGAGCTAATTTAAATAAAGTTGTGGCCTAGTGTTTAAGTTACTCTGAAAGTGACTCACCCTATAAAAGAGCAGCTGCTCCTTTGACAGGGACTTTTAAAAGTTGCTTTTTTTATGTTTGATCATTTTTGGTGAGGCTAAATCCGGGCAATTTTTGTGAAAGTTCATTATAATCCATAACCCATTTGAAATTGTTGGCTTTGATATGTTGAGGTGTACAATTAGCAGTTAATTACTTTTTTAAGACTATCACTTTGCTTTGAAATAACCTCACAATCTGACACTGCCGTAATCTTACCTTTCTGACTAATCCTTTAATCTCAATGTACATTTTGTACCTTCAAACTACAGAGCATGTTAGATAAATAGGGACAACTTTGAGGTACAATACTGCCATCTAAAGGTGACCATAGGTATTTTAAATGTCATACAGATCTATAGCTACTCGGTTTATGTTCTTTTAGTTTCGTTCTATACAGAGGATTTATAAAGTGACAAGTTCAAAACGACTTTTCTTTGATCTGCATTGTCTCCAGGCGTGAGCTGGAGATGTATTATTATTGTATTATTTTTTTTCATATTTTTTTCAATACCAAAATGATTCAACAGAAAATAAGTAAACTTCTCAGTACCCAGAGCTAAATCCTATGAAACTACTGTGGAATTACGTAAAGGAAGGGAGCATATGAGAGAGAGTAAAGGGGGCTCACATTGTTAAATGTGACTTAATTTTTTTCTTTCCTTGACTCATAACTTTCAGATATTCAGACACAATGTGTGATGTGGTTCCTTTCACAAAAACTGCATTTTTCTCAAACCAACTTTCACTTCTGGATTCCTTTTTGACACTTCCAGGAAAGAATTAAGAGCTCCATCCCATCTTTAGTCATTTTTGTTTTAGCCTTTTCATAAGCACAAGCGCTGACACTTGTTCATAGTTTTGGTATTTAGTACCTGCAAACGTTGATGATCTGCGATTGATGCAGGAGTAGACAGAAGATTAATGGCTTCTGGTGCAAAACATAATTAACACAAGGATGCGATTTTTTTTGTCAAGTCAAATTTAGGATATAGGGTCCTATAAAAAAAGCATAAACACTCAGAGAGTAATTGGTTCCCCCAGCTTTCCAGGGAACTATATTTGGTTTAACACTGTAATCCTTATTTGCTGCATTAGGAAACATAAAGCTCCATTCAGTCTGCCCGTGGACCGCTTCGCTCTGTGTGGGTTTACTGCGAATAATCTCATACAAATGCACAAGTCATGCTTCCACGAGATTATAGATGGCACAGCGAAGTATATAAGGAGGATCAGACGAGGGAAAAGAGCGGCTGTCTGACCCCCACTGAGGTCACGTCTCAAAAGGGGAAGTCGATGTAAAAGCGGCAACAGCCCAAGAGCTCACGATAATCTGTCACATCACATGCGGCTCAATTTCAGCTCGTTCTGCGGAAAGACTTGAAGCATAATTATCCTGCCTGTCAAACATCGATTTGCCATCGTTGTCACTGAGCGATTGTAGCGTCTAATCGACTGGCGTGCTGCAAAACACAGATGTAAATGGAGCCATTCATCCGTCTTATACTTTCTGCTTAAACAATTCTTTGAATAGAGCCGTGGCTGCTCGGTAGATGAGATAGATGTGAGTTCATTAATCCTGAATAATCCCAAAAAGTCCCAAATAAATGATCCAGAAAGAATTCTACCCTCCTTTTCTAATCAGTTCTACAACTTGTAACTACTTATCTGACCACCATAGTTAAATGGTGGATCTATTTTTACAAAATGCAAAGTTAATTTAAACATAGAAATAAATAGATTTTGAATTACATGTTTTTTTTATTATTATTATTGTACAATCTTTGTTTACTTATTTAATTTTAGTCTTCAATGAGTAAAGTATATTTTATGATATAGTGAGTTGGTAATAATTTGTCTTAATTGGAATGTGTAGTGTACAGTTCAGCCTACAATAGAGCATGACCATTACAACCACAAATTTCCATGTTAATGTCCTTTTTGAGAAGGATATTTAGGTTTAGATTTCTTAGCATTGTACTGCCTCACAGAAGTAGTGCAAAGGCTTTATTAAAAAAAAAAAAAGGATAATGCTGGCATGCTCATGCTTGTAAATGCAGTTTTGTTTTGAACAAAACAGAATCATTTAAAATCCCATTATAATTTATCCAAGTTTCCTGAGCTGAAATGAACCAAGTCCTCAGTGTGCTTTCATAAAGCAGTCGCATAGAGTCCTCCATTTTGCCGATTGAATTTAAGTCATGCAAATGGGAAATGATGGCGACACAACAGTGCTGCTCTGTATTAGATTATGTTTGTTGAGGATGTAGGGAAATGTCAACATTATGTACTTCTTATCCATGTTAATGTTGCTGCTTTGTGATGCATCAGTGAGGCCTCTGAAATAATCCTTGCTTATTCTCCACCTAATCTCTTCTGGCAGATGGGTTTTTAAAACAGGTAGAAGTTTTGCTCGTGTGCTGATCTGCGGTTTCCTGCATTCCCTTGGATAACTGGGCTCAGTTTTAGGATCGTCAGAGGTGTTTTGACCTGCCAGAGGTTTATACCTGTTGGCACAAATACAGCCAGAGACACTGACTCTCCCGTGCTGATTAAGCCTGCGTGTTTTGCCCCTTCATGTTTTATGTTTACATGCTGAGACAGCCCCACAAAACACTTTTTCTTTTCAGAGAAAAGATAGAGAGCTAGAGTCAAAAACTTACAACATTAACCTAGTTTTTTTTCCAACTCAGATGGATTTAGTGTGATATAAAGTATTTCAAAATGCTTTTAGGAAAATATTTCATGGCAAAGCAATTTTTCCCCCAGCTCTTTTACATATTTCTCATTTGTCCTGACGCTGTGGAAATAAACTTTTTGTCATGAGCTGGAAAGGATAATGGTAATGAAAGAAAGCAGCAAACTATGTAGAAGAATGGCCAATGTTCCCTCTAAGCTGCGCGCTTGCGCAATCGCGCACTGCTCGCACATTCTCAGCGCACAATAAAATCTATGCAGCGCATAAAATAAAAATCCAACGTAAACTATACATTGAGCTCAGACATCAGTTTTGACTATGGACCAATAACGTATAACGATCTAACTCGGTGAGTCACAGGTGTCCAGCCAATGATACGATACGGCTCACTTACGCTACGTAGCCAATCATTGCATTGCTATTGTGTGTACGCGCTTTGCGCTGTGGCACCGTGCAGATTTGCTAGGTAGGAAAAGTGCGGCGGAGTTAAGAGACACTAAAGCTACAACCCTATCATGGCTAAGCGAACAGTGGGCAGTGGGACATCCACTCATCAAGCCAAAGCAAAACAGAAATGCGCTTCTTTTAAGATGGAATGGCTGTCGGAGCTTGTGCAAATAGAAGAGCAAGTGGTGTAACTGGGTGAGATATTTTCTTTTTCGAGTGAGAAAGTTTACTCTGCAAAACATGCAGCGAAGCCAAAGTAGCAAGCGAGTTTTCAGAGGGAAAAATGTGGACTGAATGGAAGTTGGACTACCTCGAGCGTACAACCACTGGAGAGGTGAGAAAGAAAGACAGACGTGGAAAAAAAACTGCGTAATTAAATATTTTACAGACAAAGAGTTTATACACTATCACAAGCTAGAGCACACATTTCATTGTGCAGAATGTGAATGTTTTAATGTGAACAAAGAGTTATGTCTGAAAGGTGAAATTGTCTCATTTCTCACCATGGCCAAAGCAGGACTCTTCTATAGAACATACTATGCATTTCATGAACAGCAATGTTTTTGTTTTTTTCATTTTAAGTGGGGCAAATCACTTGTATTAAAAGCAAACTGATGGAAGTTGCTGCTGTAATCTGATTCTTTTAATAAGCCATGTAACTTTCTTTGATCCCAGATTTTTAACAGGTGTAATACTGGTGTGTGGCCACAGTGCTCACACCTGATGTTGCTCACAGTGGTCCTCAGTGTATTCAGGGAGTATGGAGTGAAAATAGTGTCAAAAAGATTAAAGATTTGTGCGTGCGTAACAGGATTTGTGCGTGCGTAAAAAGATTTGTGCGTGCGTAAAAAGATTTGTGCGTGTGTAAAAAGATTTGTGCGTGCGTAACAGGATTTGTAAACCTTAAAAATAAAATACATGTTGAAAAAGTACACACAAATCACCTGGTACGCACACACAAAACTGCAGTTACACACAAATCCGGTTACGAGTGCACAACTATTTTTGAGACTCATTTCACGCCTCGGTGGAAGCTCCAAGATTTGTGTGTAGATGGTGCGTTTACATGCTAGTAAAAGCTGGGACATCTGAGTTTTCTTCGGAACTGTTTCTTTTTTCCACAGTTCAATACGTATTTCTCTCTTTACTTGTCTCGTGGCTTAGACATATTTTTGTGAGAGAAAAATACATACGTCATTACACCCACGTCTACTTTTTAATACTATAAGATTGTTTATATATGAATCCGCATTTGGGACCTATACAACTGTAATTACTTGGGTAAAAAATTCGACCACTAGGTGGCGGAAGTTTATTCCGCTCTGACTGGGAAAAGCCTTCATTCAAACTGAGAGAAGAAACAAGAGAATGGCGGGTCAGCCGAGTGATCGTGTTCGTGGTCTACCGTCCGAAGTGGATGTGGTTATTCCGTCAGTTTGTCGAAGAAGGTAATATGTCTGCATGAGCATTTTGACAGTATTTATATGTTATTTTGAAAATGACAAAAGACATGTGCATTACATACCAGCATATTTCTGCTAATCATGTCTTACAACACAGCACAGATAAATTAGGTACATTAGCAGTATTCATATAAAGTAATTATTTGCATTTGGTGGAAAAAGGATGCAAAGCCCTTGTTAGGTTTCCAAACAGTTTTGTATACCAGTTACAAAAAGACTATGTGGCTATAGAACAGACTTAAAGTAAAATGAGAAGGTGTCTGGTGTTTACGCTGCACCAAAAATACGATTCAGTTGTATTTGAGAAGGAATGCAATTCACAAAACACCACATTTTGAGGACCTTCAACGAATAAATCACATTATTATATAGATGCCACAGGAAACATGGTGTTTCTCTTAGTCTATGCTTTGACAGGAGGTCAATCAGTTAACAAGGTAAAAGGTATTCAAATGATTTTGATTTTTTAATGATATCACATTTATATGGATCTGTTGCTTATATTTAAAATACTTTTGCCTAAATATCTCAAACGCGACTTTATGAATGATTCAATTATACAGAAAATTCCACATGTATCTAAAACAAATTAATTTATACTTTTCATAGCGTCTTCAGACAAACTGCGCGAGCTCCTGAGGTTTTGGGTTGGCTGGGAGGTCCCTTGCCAAGAGCTGAAGCTTGAAGTTGTCCTGTCAACTGGGCCTAACCATATGCCGACGTCTTCAACCTGTAGTGAGCAATTACGGCTACCAAGTCACTACACCACCTACCAGGCCCTGTCAGCCGACATGAATGTGTGTCTGAAATCAGTAGAGACAGGCTTTCAACTTCAAGCTTCAGCTTTGTGTGTAACTGCAGTTTTGTGTGTGCGTACCAGGTGATTTGTGTGTACTTTTCAACATGTATTTTATTTTTAAGGTTTACAAATCCTGTTACGCACGCACAAATCTTTTTACGCACGCACAAATCTTTTTACACACGCACAAATCTTTTTACGCACGCACACATCTTTTTACGCACGCACAAATCTTTTCACACACGCACAAATCCTGTTACGCACGCACAAATCTTTTTACACACGCACAAATCATTTTACGCACACACAAATCTTTTTGACACTATTTTCACTCCATAAGGGAGCCTGTGTGTATGCCCAGACACATGAAAAATTAGAGGGAACATTGGTCATAACACTCAGTTTTTTTAATTTTATTTTATTTGAATCATAGGCTCTAACTTCTATAACTTTTGTGTTTTTCTGTGTCACCTTCAGATAGTTTTCAAAGGAATGACCCGTTGGGGGACATTTACAGTCATGGGGATACGCATCAAAACCCAATCCCATAAAATATACAATTGAGTTTTATTATGCTGTTGTCATATTTATGGGGACGGGTAGGCGAGACTGGAACTGAGAGATGAACACTGCAAATACCTACGCTACAAAATGACAACAACAACAAAAAAACATATGCATATAACCAATAAAAATGTCTTTAGCCCCTTTCACAAAATACTTCAGTATGGAAACCCTTTAGGTGTCTCCATGTGTTTTGTGAGTGTTGAAGTCATCATCACATTATCATCATAACAAAAAAGCTGTTTTAAGTACACTGCTCAAAAAAATAAAGGGAACACTCAAATAACACATCCTAGATCTGAATGAAAGAAATATTCTCATTGAATACTTTGTTCTGTACAAAGTTCCATTTGCACAACAGCAGGTGAAATTGATTGTCAATCAGTGTTGCTTCCTAAGTGGACAGTTTGATTTCACAGACGTTTGATGTACTTGGAGTTATATTGTGTTGTTCCCTTTATTTTTTTTGAGCAGTATATATCACTCTCTAATGCATCAGTCACTCTTAAGAGCAATACTTATAAATATTTCTGTTTCTGTGTCCAGTTAATGTTGCCAAACCTTCTACTGCAGTAGTTAAGCTTTTTAGAACCAGTTTCTGTATTACCCTGAAAAGGAGCAGAATCACATTAAAGTACCATTTTTGTAACTTTTGGAAAATTCAAACAATAATGCAATAACACATCCATCACAAATCAACTGCACTATTATGCAAAGTGTTTCACCTGTCATCGGTCAGCCGGGATCTTCCACTGCTGTTACAGATATATCTCCCTTTTCTTTCCATTAGAAGTGTAAGACTCTTGGATTATCTTTTTTATTTCTTCAGCTGCAGGCAAAACTAATCAAATGTTAGGAAAGCCCCCAAAAATAAGACGAAAAGTGATCACAAAAAGTTACAATTATACAAATATATGTTAATTTATTGATTAATATATCAGAATAATACATTTCCCTTTGATTCATGTAGAGGTTGTAGAAATGTACACAGGTCAAAGTGGAGAGAGGGTGAATCGAGGGCTTGTCTCTGTAGATACTGAGAGGGAGTCATCCTTAAAGAGCCAGCATGCTTTAAAATAAAAAGAGTCTGGAAAATTGTTAGATAGCCTTATAGGTTTATTTGATCTCCTTGAGTGCAGGCTGGTAGTTCTTGTTGCATTTTGCTGGTCTTCGGTTTTTGCTTCTCTTTCACTGAAGAGTGTTCAAGAAAGCCGGTACATGAGGATCGTTGGTGCGTCTTTGGGCTCTTGGCGAGAGCAGTCCAACATGTGGCTTAGTCCCTGGTTACACTCATGAAGCGTCTTCGAAGTCTGTCCTGCTCTCTAACCACAGCCAAGGCCTTTTAAAAAGGAACAAAAAAAAATGTCATGGCTTTCTTTGTTGGTTTGTTGAATATAAAAGTAGGAGTTAGTGCTTTTGGAAGACAACACGATTGGTCTGAGAGAGTGGGAGAGAAGTCAAACGTCTGTAAGAGCAAAGGGGGCGGTGAGGGAAGGGGGCCATTAGGACAAACACCAACAATGAGGCAAAGCATTGGCCCCACAACAATGCATCACTCATTTAACACACAGCTTACCCACGCGGCAGAATTAGCTTTGGATTCGTTTTCGCTCAGGATTTCATACAATTTTGGATACAACAGTGCTGACCGAACACATTAAACACGTTTATAAACGATAAAGACACACCGAACAGGAGCAGCTTTTCTGCCTTCCGCTGAGAGATTTGCATTACCAGAGGCAAACAAACAAACAAACAAACAAACAAAAAAACCTTTTAACAGAAATGGCAACACGGATAAGCTCATTTCAGAGAATAAAACAAAATAGAGAAAAAATACGCCAGATATACAAACACTGTATTATTGGCAGAACAAGCAGCAGTCCATTCATTTTACACATTAGGACAGATGTTGTTGCCCCGAAGCACACTTTTTTTAAAATCTCAAACTGAGATTCCACACATTTTGAAAATTCCTAAGTACACTTACAAGGATAAGCAGAAGCAAACCTGCAGCAAAGTCTCATTTACAACTTTGAATATTTAAAATTTCCAATTATACCACCCATGACAACGTGTCAGGACTGATTATTTCTTTGACATTCAGGTCATTTAATTGACTTAATCTGCCCTCTAAATATTTTTGTGACCATATAATGCTGTCATTTTGCTGGGCATTTCTCCGCATTATCTTTCATTTCTTTCTTTCATAAAGTCTTTTCCTAAATTTTAGTAAATAACTGCTGTTTGTAGCATTAGTGACATTTTAGGTCAAAATCAAGTGGCTTTATAGGACAGATTTAAATTCAACATGACTTTTTGAATACAAATGCCATGATGTTATGCTGTCAAATTTGCTCTGATTGTGTGTAATTCCGATGACAGACATTTCTCAATGCAGCAAAAGATATGAACCCGTCCTTTCATAATTATGCCATTAGAGGGAGCTATAGTAGCACATACTTTTACAAGGTAACTGAACTGCATGTGACAGAAGTTCCTGCAAAAGTCTAATGAAAGTGACTATTGGACCATGTGTCCACAGAGATGAGCTGCTTTTTAATCACAAGAGCCAGCGGTACAGCCGGGTATAATGGTTTCTCATGAGCTTTGAACAACTCACCCAAAAGATCCTTGAGAACATTAACAGTCTTTTTCCAGTGCTTGAAATCAAAAACATGCATAGCTCACACCGGTTTCAGTAGGTGCACCAAAAGCACCGCGGTATTCTCACGCAACGTTGTGTGATCGTAACGTCGGGCTGATTGTTTACGATGGACTTCACATCAAAGACCTGACTGTCTTTTAAAAAGGTTCCCTGGATGTTGGTTGTTCAGTGCAGTATAGCTTTGGGTTCTCAAACACCTCTGCTGAATCGACACAGGTGTGGTGTTCATTATTGCCTGTTAGTCCCGTTGTATGGTGATGAAGTCAAAATACTTTAAGAAGCCTGTCAACATGATGAGGTAAACCTCAAGATATCTTAAATAATTCCCATTTCTTCTAAGGTGCAATATGCTCCTATTGTGAAATCTTACCAAAAAAAATTATTATTTGCAATAGATAAAGAAACTCACTTTTGATTAAATGTTTTTCTGCTTTTTGAGTTGGAGTTTATTCATTTCTTGCTTTATTCAATCTGTTGATGACTGTCTCACTCTTATGCCCCCTTTCTTTTTGTTTCGTCCTCCCATTACTCATTGACGCACGCAACCATACAGAGCTTTATAAAGAAGCTGTAAGTATACGCCTACACAGGCAACATAATGTTGAAGAGAGAGTTAATGGGGTGTAGATGCTGCTGTTCAGGAGATGAAAAGCTCATGTGTGGGCATACGAACTAAAGTGTTTTTGTTTTCCTTGTTAACACCTCACTGTTTGTTTTTGTCCAGTTCATGTATTTTCGCTGTCAGATCTCGTCAAACCAAAAATACCATCTTAATACTCCAGCTGTTTTTTGTTTCTTCTCACCTACAACACCATCCCATGTAAAAACTTTCAACCTTTTCCCTCCTAAACTCTCTCTCTTACTTTCAGTTTCTTTTCATCATCCTGACATTCTTTGTTGCTGTCTGTCTCCTTACAAAATCACCAACAAACAACTTACTGCAGCATTCTTCACTCTTGCACAGTTAAGGACTCGCTGCTCTTTAGGGCTTGGCATGCTTCCCAGCAATTGCACGTCCAAGCCGTCACCGCCTTAATGGCATGTTCACATACCTGTTTGCCTTGTTTTTAGGGTCAGCTGCGCCATTCAACTAACTTCACTTTCATTTCTTACCAACAGGTGGTGATAGTGTGCCAATTCAAAAAAAGAAGAAGAAACTTTGCGATTTCACACCATCAACATTGAAGTTTTTTGTGTGTTTTTGTCCTCAGTGTGACGAATCATAGGTGTTGCAAATATCCGAACGCATAATTTTTTTTAGAGCATGCAAGTTCTGTTGTGTTGGGAAAAACATTTAAAATAGGAGTTTATAATTGTGTAGTCTGTGGAGTCCTTGAAATTGTTAGAAGACTATGTATATCTACAGAAAACGAGTAAACTATGAAAAGGAATATACATTGAATTTAATCTTGTAATTCTGACCCGAATTACAGAATTACCTGAAAAAAGATTTTTCCAGTACCCCTAATCTTCCTCCATATATATCACACAAGTTTTGTCGTGAGGCAGATATTTTAGTTACCATAAACCATGAAGCAAATACTTCATGCAGTATTCTAAATTCCTAAGTTGCAAGTCATGAAAATCAATTTCAACCTTTCTTGTAATTCTGACTTAAAATTATTCTTTAGGTCATTACCAACTTTGCCACCAAAATCCAATATGACTGGCCACACTTAGCCAATTACTGGGAAGAAAATTTGTAAGTTTCTCCAGTTTTTCATAATTACAAGTGTAATAAAGTTGGACATCAACACACCTTTCATCATGCTAATGTTACAATTTGTGTTTGTGAGAACAGGGTGTGGTTTTGTCGTTGCTATAATCTTTTTATTTCTAATACAATTGGCAATTGTTCCTTTCTAAAGAGAAAATGCAACCATATTTGTTAGTTGTTTTTTTTTTAATTACCTCAAGTCAATTCACTCTTTTGCCAATTTTAAGGCTCATTTTCTACCTCCACCTTTTCCACTTCCTACCAAAACAAAAAACTGTTTCATTAAAAAATATAAAAAATACCTATAAAATGCTCAACTTTCAAGCATAAGACAATGAGCTAAAAACATTCAATTACTGGATATTAAAACAGACTCTAATTTCTGTTTTGACCAGTTGACTTAAAATATTATGCCCCCTAATCAAATGAAACTGAATCAAAGTGAACTCCTTGTGGTAGATTATTGGCATCCTATGACCATATTTCTTTACAGGTAACTGGGAGTACACAAAAAAAAAACCTTGTAAACTGCAAAAGTGGCAAAGGAGTGAAATGGGCAGCACTCATGCACTTCCACATATTTGCTGTGAGTCTGAAAGTTATATAAAGTTATATGAAGGAAAACATATAACTTAACTTAAATGAAATTCATTTAATCATCCGACTCTGAGATCCATAATAACTCAAAGAGTTAACGTTAAAAAAAAAAACAGAAAAGAATTAGCTGGATGCTAACTACATCTTATCAAGCAAAGTAAATCGTAAACAACCCCCTACTCTTTGTATGTAATTATCATATTTATCATTGTAGTGATTCTGTATGCACGAAGAGTAAAATTTTGGCTCTAAAAGAATCTTTTGATGTCACTGCTTTGTGCCTCCAAATACTTTCATATCTTCAGCTTATGGGCATCTTTGAAATATACAACCGTGAGCTAACCGCTGTGCAAACACTTTGATATTATACAGTGGTTGGTGATGCACAGCTAGAACTCAGTTTGAGTATGCTAAATTCCCCAGAGAGAGGGAGCTGTGTTCAAAAATAGAGATTTGAAGGTCTGTGCTGCTGTATTTTCCACATGGATAAAATATCCCAATGCTAAGCGAGGGACTGTTTTCCTGCAAACACTCCCAAAAATGCAAAGACTTAGCAAAGGGGGAGGGTTGAGTGAAGCCCTTCAACTAATTCTCTCCAACTACGCTCCATGTTATAAACTGAATGCAATGTCGCTCTGTCTCATTGTCATATCTACATGCTGCAAGTCGAACCTCTCCTGCTTCCTCTGCAGCACAACTTCCTTATCGACATTCCCCAAGAATACACCTGCTAATCCTTCACACTTCCCAACTAACCGCCAATACATCTTTTGCATTTTCACTCTTTTATTCAAGACTTGCTTTCACCCTCTGTAGTGCACATTCATAAGTCTTCTATGTCACATTCTGTAACCCTTCCTCACATTAATTTACCACCTTAGACACATAATGAGCACATTTTCTTGTTTGTTCTCTGCACTTTCCACTCACTATTTTCCTGGCAAAACAAGGTTTTGTGTTAATATTGTGCTGATAAACACATACGCTGATGACTCTGCTTTTATAGCCTAAAGTTTCTATTTTACCCCCTTCTCCCCCCCCAAAAAGAGAAAAGTTACTTAATTGAACGAAATGCATTCTCAGTCTGATGCACTGAGGCGGCCCTGAAACAATGCTATTTTAAATCGTGCGTCGGACAAAAGTCACTGCGAATGGTTCACAAGACAGATGAAATATCACTTACTCACAGGAGCCGACGTATCGAAGACACGACGCTGAGCTTAGTGTGAAGGACACAGAAGATGCTACCCACATTTCCTCCATCTATCCCCCTGCACAGGCTCTCATTCACTCTAACTGTCCATCTACACACATCCACTCGCTGGGGTTAAAACACTGTCACACCAGGACATTCACTCAGACAACTCCATTTTTTTTTCCTTTCCTTTTTTTTGAGGGCAATTCTTCCAAGGTGATTTGATAAAGTGAGTGAGTGGATAAGCTGCCAGACGTCCTCGGAATAACAAGTGCTCCGGCTCATAGGCTGCGTGGCTTTGATGTTGGGCTTCAAACCTGGATTTATGCTGACAGCAGATGCTGACTGAAGTATACATTAGTGCACCTTTTTCCATGCGTCTGAACTCAGATCCGCCCCGGGTTTAACTTTGCGTCCGGGTTGCTCATTTGTTGTCTTTGATGAGCGCGCGCAGTAATTAGCGATGGTGTGGTAGCGATCACAGGAAGGACGGAGTTTTCCTCTTTTATTATTTCTCTGAATGTAATTTTTTTTTTTTAACAATTTCCTTGAGAAATATTAATCAAATTGTTTAGAGTTTTGTCATGGCTTTAGTTGCTTTATTTTGTTTGTATTTTGTTCTGTCTGACTGGGATTGTTATAGCACCTTTTTTGTTTTAACACTAGTAATCAACAATTTTATCATCTTTGTTACATTTGACAGGCTGAAGTCATCATCACTTTGAACTTTTATAAGATACACAGGAAGAACAAGAAAAAAAAACAAAAAAAACCCCTTTTGACAACAGGTTTTAGTTTTTGATGTGATAAACTTGCTTTGCTTACGTTGGCGTGCTGGTATGACCTGACTCAGGCTCCCTGCTGATTGCTTTCCCCTCTGATCCATTTCATCTCGATTTAAGCTTTAGAGGACCCTGGTTATTACTTTAGCTGGTGGGCAGATGGTGGGTGGAGAGCTTGGGTGAGGCAGAACCACGCTGTCACCAACTTTGAGGCTCAATAGGAGCTCCCCATGGGTTAGGATTATGACGCCGAGTCAGGAGGGAAATTTGTTAGGGTTGAACATTGAGTACAACAGAGCGAATAGAAAAAGAAGCTTGAGTCCGGCAGGAAAATAAAGGGACATGTGAATTATGACGTCACAGGAGACATAGTGAAAGAGAGAGAGAGATATATTTGAGGAAGTTGGGTGGGTTGTTACAAATCCGGGGCTTTCTTTCTGTGGCTTCAGGTGAGGGCGGGGACTCCTCTCTCTCAGGCCTTCACCTGGCTCTTTAACTCTCAGCATCTGGAAGCGCAATTCTGGGTCACGGTGGCCGGCAGGAGCTGTTTCTTCAGCCACGCTCAATGCATTATGGGCAACCGAGTTCCCAGTGTCACTTCTGCCCTTTTGTCCCACCCTCAATCTCCTGTGCTATGAGGCGTCTGCCTGGGGAGACTCTTTCCGTCCATTCTTGAGCGTTGGCGAGTCTGACGTCTTCGCTGTCTTCCGAGGAGGACTCACCGGTTCGCTGGCGAGCTCATGCAGCGACGGCTCCTTGTACATTGCGACTGTGTTAAGAAATAGCAATGTGTGTTAAAAACGCATACTTGGAAGAAAAAAAACAAAAAAAAAACATCCAAGACACAAACCTTCTATGACTTTCGGTAAGAAATGTGCGGCCCCCTTGGTCTTCTTCACCCGATTGCCCTTCATGATGTGACCATCCCTGTTAATGCCGATATACCAGGAGCGTCCGGACTGGGTCTGGCGGTAGAGCATGGACGAGTACGTAACATAGTAGTTCTCAAACACGCTCTCCTTGAACTTACACTCGGGAGTGAAGTGTTCCTAAAATAAAGCAGAAGGAAGGAAAATCGTGTGGAGAGATCGTAAGAGATCCGGATGTTTTCTGAATTGTATTCTGTTCTTCGTGCACTATAGCATTGAGTTCTTGTAGAGTAGTATTGTTCTTTTCAACTTGCTTTGTAGTTTCTTTGAGTCTCAGTTTGGCTACTTGGTGTTAATTATTCATCTTCCGTTAGCCTACCTGTTTACCTTCTCGAGCAAAATTTTAAAATCATACACACTTCTCACACACAGCAGAAAAATACCCAATGGAAACTTTTCAGAAGCGAGAATCATCTGACATGGTCTGTTTGTCTGGCTGTACTCTACCTGCCCTGTACGTCTTGGTCCGGTTAGTTTTCCATTTTATCATTAAAACATTGTCATTATGCTCACGTTGAGCTTCTGTTTTCACTTTGGCCTCGTTTCAACTGCACATATTACAACAGAGTGGATCTTTATGAAGAAAATTGTTCACTATTCTTCTTTAACAAACCCCATAAACTTTGCTTCCTTCCCAATCTTATTTTCATTTCTGTTCACCTATTTAAGCAGAGTGTGCTTTTAGAAGCAAGGACATGGAAAAGGGGAAACCAGACAAATACAAAATATAGAGCTTTAGAAAAACAATCTACAGCAGATAAATCTGGTCTGAAAGTCTTTATAAGTAGGCTGTAGCCCAGCAGAAAGCTGATCCAGAATCTGAGAGATGACCGTCTACTGTGTGCCAAGTTTTCAGCTAATGGTTCTTTGGAAACATCCTGTTGGTGATAGAATGCTATTTTTTGTTTGCCAAATTATGTAAGTCTATAAACCATTTTTTGGGGTAATTTGTGGATTTAATTAAAGAAATGGAAGCAATTGGTGTCTTTGTGACTAACACACTGCATACAAATCTAAATTAAAGCTGTTTTTTAAATTTATTTTTAATTTTTTGCTACAGCTGCAGTTGTGTCAAGGTTAAAGAGCTTTTTGTTTATAAAGACTAAATAGTTTATAGGTCAGAGCTAGAATACTTTAATTTAGGTTCTGTTGGAACAATACATGGAGTTAATATGTGATCTGCAGTAGGTAGCTGTCACCACATTTTCATTTAATATAAACCCAGCTTAACTTATCCCAGAGGCTGAAGCTAACTGTTGGTAAAAAAAAAATCCAAATAAGTTAAAGTAGTTGTTTATTAAAATAGAGATAGAGTATATATTTTGACACGTGCATGTCAAATTTTATTTAAAATGTCCACATGTCCAATTTTTTGGACATTTCTTGATTTATTGAATCATGGCAAGTTTGGCTTTCCATACATGGTGTTGGTAAGGTATTTTAGGCTGCCGCTACTGTTTATGTGCCATTTTAAGGCGGACCAGCATTCTCTGTTTTGGTCCACATCAGAGTTTGGTTACACCTTCACATCTTTTCAAACAAACCAGACTTTCTATTCAAATGAACCACAGTTCGATTAAAATGGACTAAACGTGGCTGGAGTTGGAGGGCCCCGTTCTGAGCACCCTGCTACCAACATGAACCCTGCTAAATGTAAAGATATGAGGAGTAGCTTTACATTTCTGCACATTTTAGTGGTTTTATTTATATATTTTTGGATTAATTTAGTTAATCATTTTACTGAATAAGCTGTAGGTACATTATGCACCACAAATTATCTTCAGTGCAATTTTTAATCAGGTTAAAAAAAACCTGATTAACCTGAACTTTGCGCCTTGGACAGAATACACATGAGGCACAAAGTAGAAAATATTAATGAATAAGGCTACAATTAATAATCGTTCCCGATACTCATAACATTTTCATCATATTGACATGCTTTCAATGACTCATGAAAAAGAAAACAAAGCAAACAGTTGAAGCTGGAAGTACGTTTCCTTACAATTGTGATTTACATATTTTGACATAATCATTTGGTTATAAAAAGTTGTTGCCAATTCAATTAGCTGATTAAGATGATCCATGAATCATATCCTAAGCTGTATCCTAGATTGGTCTTGGCTTGGATTGTCCCTTTTTAAGCAGCTTTGGACAGACGCCAGAACAGTAAATGTTGATGTAAATGACTGAAATTAAAACACTTGGCAGGTTGGTTTAAAACAAAGCCTGGTGGCTTGTGATTTTGGACTTTGGTTTAAATTAAAATGACTGTGAGCTGCTGCATTTCCGTTGGTATTCAGAAACAAATTTTACTCCATTCACCATATATATAATCCATTGTGGGGAGCACAGATGCGGCAGAAGGAAGCTGCTGTTGGGCAAGAGACATTTTCCATTTTGGAACCGTCGCTGACTCGCTGCATACGCGGCCACACTCATGGCCGCTTTAGAATACCCCGCACGTATTCGGATCGCACCACCGACCACCACAGTCCAACTGAAATCCATCATTTTTCAGTCACCCAAAGGAGAAGTAATAGAAAACCCTCTTGGGTTTTGTCAGATTTTTTATTATTTTTTTTTGCCTTACTGGCCAAATGTATAGAGGCAGAATAAAATCAAGTTAGCAGAACTTGGACCAAATCCAGTCACGGTAACTGATCACTTTCCAGCAGCCGTACCCTTCCCTTTCTGTCCTCAACATAACGGCTACGGAACCCTGCATAATGTTGACCGGTGATATTAACCAACAGAGACAGACATACATCTCTCTTAGCCTCCATCAGGGTCTCGACAGGGCCCTTCCTTTGTCAGGGAGCAAAGCCAATCTGCTGGATTGATTAAGTAAGAGCAGCAGGGCAGAAATGGCTGAGTACAGAATTTCTCGGAGAGTCGGGACAACACTGGAGGCCTGGAGGCTCACAGCTTGCTACAGACAAGTTTCAATAAAGAGCCGGAAGGAGAGCGAGATGCCAGTTTCACACCTATCACGGATCATCCCTTTCTCCTTCAAAAAGGAAGCATCCCTTTTCTTTAGGTCCGCTCTCCCGTTATTTCACAACTTTCCTCTCACTGAAGGGAAAAGATTAAAAAAAAAAACTACCCTTAACCCAACAAATGCCATCATTGCCCTCACATGGCAGAGCTATATTAAGATCCCCTGACAGGTTTGATATCTTCTGCTGCACTAACACAGAGGATGGGATCGATAGATGATCCGCTTCATTCATTATTAATCAGGCCAGAGCGTGAAAGAGGATTAGGAAGCGCAGGAGCCAGAGGGGAAAGGTAGGAGAAACAGGAAGGAGAGCAGAAGATCACTCAGAGGGGACTGAATGGGGTTTCTGGATAAGGAAGTGAATCAAAGTAAAGCGGGATCTGCTTCTATGCTGGGACCGAGAGCTGAAGTGCCGGTGCAATGAGGTCCTCAGGGGCCCTGGATCCAACACTTACGTGGATCTGTGGCAGAAAGACACTTTTTAAGCACAACCTATTTAAAAAAAAAGAAGTTCTGGTTAGAACAGCTCTCCCAAGACACCATGTTGTAATGCTCTACAATCATTTCACTGAAAGAATAGAATAGAGTGAATTCAGTTTGACAAATTGTGTACATCTTACACCTTTTAAATTTGTAAGTGAACTAATTCTGTTACAACTTTGTGAAATATTTATAGACTAAATGGAATTAAGTTTGTTTGCCCTGTGTGTCTGTGTGTTGCCTTGTGATGTCATGGCGAGCTGTACTCCTGATTCTCACTCAAAGACCAAGTTAAGACAATTGTAAAGCAGTAAAAAAAAAAAACTTTTTGGTTAGGGGTGCAAACAGTTAATTGACTTACGATTAATTGTTGATTAATTGTAAGATTAAAATTTGTTCCAATTGATTAACTAATAACAACTGTGTTGTAGTATGGCAGTCATACAGAAGAGGGCACCGCAGGTCATTCCTGGAGTCAGTTGATACAGAAACAAAGATGGCAGGACCATACCAGAAGGTCCAAGCCATGGTCCCAAAAGAGTTTGATGTGGGATGTAAAACACCATTTATGTGGTTGAAATATAAACACTCAACCACCTTCTTAAGTTTCACAATGCTTTATTTATTTATAAAAAACTTTTTTTAAATTCAGCATATTATTCAAATGCACCCCTTTATATCATGGAAAGACGGTTGACCCTCTTCATACAAGAGAAAACTCAGGGTTTTTAAAAAGTAGCAGCTTATCTTTAATCGTTAGTTGATCGATATGATCAGTCAACATTAGGTTAACTCATGAATCGATATCTTGCATCCCTAACTTATTTTGGTAAAATTTTTCAACTTATCTTCCTGCACGACCTGAAAGCCCACAATGCAATCCTACTGCACTGTTGTTTTACCCGCTTTCCTAAGTATCGCATTAAATTACCCATAGCAAGCAGAATAATTGCCCTTAAAGCACACGATGAGGATATCCCTCAAACTGGCTCAGATGAATTCCCGCTGACATTTTGTTAAGAGTTGCACTTTTTACAGATGAGGGATGAAGGAATAAATTAATGTAAATTCTGGCTGCTTGGAATAGAAATTAATCAAATACCTCTGTCTTCAAAGTGACTCAGGTAAGCCACTGTATTTCCTCCTGTATGCCCGAAGCTAAAAATGAACTTGAATGACAGCAGATGTGAAAGGTAATATCTGTTGTCCGTGCTGAGAATCCCTAAGACGGGAAGAACCTTTTTGTGATGCGGAGTATCGTCCCGACCGCCCTGCGCCCACACACACCACCTCCCTTTTCATCCCGTGTGTCTGATTACATCTATTCTGCTTTGGAAAGCTTTGCCGGCGTACAATGGAAAGTGTAGTTACCAACAAAGCGCCATTAGCAGAGAAGGACAGGGAACATTTCCAAAAATCGAACATCTTTTCCTAATTAGTGTATAATAAACAAGCGGGAGTGTGTTGCGTGTCACTGATGTTCTACATCTTGTTTACTTTAACTTCACCATGCACACGCTTGCATGAAATCAATGTAAATACACCCTGAAAATTGCAACTCGTGCTTCTCCAATTTAAAGGGACACGCTTCTGCTTTTGTGATGAGCAGTTATTTGCAGTCCCTCGTGCGGACAGCAGGGGTCACAGGCTTTCTGTGTGGTGTTTGACCGTCCCATCAGCTCCTCAAGTAATCTGGGAGCTGCTGTGAAATCTGCCCAGCTGCACCAAGCCGTCTCGTTTCTACTGCGGCGATCTCTTGCTTTCATGTAAAGCTTGTTGGGAGCAACACCGCCCCGCTCCCCCGTAACGCAGACACACGGCCAGAGAGGCACGCCACCAGAAGGGCATGTTGATGATGCTGTTGCCGTAGAGCCACATGTAGACGCACAACAACATGCCACGTTACATAAGTCAGTGGGGCTGAGATGTGCTTATTATGAGGACTTTGTAGAGGATGAAACTGGGAGCTAATACCGTCTACGCATGTTTGCTCTGGTCCCTGGCGCTCCGTAAAACAAATTGTGCTCTCAAGACATGAGCCGAGTGGATGATAATGTGAGACTTATTGCTCAGCTTTACAGATCGCTAGATGAAGATCCCTGTCGATACACTTCTGTTCAGAGCTGACAATGACTGATGTTACTCCTTACCCAAAAAAAACGCTCCTCAGCTTTAAGTTTTCTGAAACTTTAGAGAATCCTGTCTATTTTTGGACAATTAGTTATTTCACGCCTCAGCAAATTGCATGCACCACTTTCCAATATAGCCCTGAGCAATTGTGGAAGTTAATATAAAAAAGATTATGACTGTACCATAAAGATTAAGTCTTGCAATTCCTTAGGTCTATTCTTATATATACACGGTATCTTTCTTGATGTTTTCGTTACTCTAAAGAGATCTCAATTTGTTTTGTTCTCTCGTTCTGATCACAAATTGACCTAATTTTTCTTGCTCACATTTTCTCCTCTTTTGTTACAAAAGCAATTAGACATTGGAAATCAAAGAAAGGACCTCTTATACCCCTTTACTTCATTCCTTTTCTTATTTCCCATTTTCTTCCTCTGCTTGAAACACCGCGTTTCCCAAACGCAGAAAACACCATTTGTTTTGGTCTCTTATCTTCCTCCGTTACAATGAAAGCAATTCAGCATGGTCATATAGCAAAATATTTTTTCTCCCCATGGACATGAGTTTTGTATAGCTGGCACTCAAAATATAAATGCTTCATTTTGAGTTGGTTGGAGGGCAGAAATTAACCTCAATAGTGAATCTGGGCTAGAAGAGTTTATCATCTATAAACTGCCTTTAAAAAGAAACCTTAAAACCGTTCCTAAGCGTCAGAGAACATTGACTTTGAGAGGAATTTGTTCTCTTTCACTTCAGTTTAAGGTGCAAGTTGCCAACTACAGGGAACAATCTGTACAAATATGATTTTGTCCTAAGTGGAATTAAAGCTCTTAATCATGGCTTGGCACATTTTAGAATTTTTAACGCTTTTATTCCTTGTTGATATGTTTGATTTTTATTAAGTGTGAAAATTGTGTTGATATGTGGATTATGCCTTGACTGTCTTTGATTGCTGCTGCACAGGACCACAGTTCCTTATTGCTCCCTAGTGGGAGGTTCCAGATTTGATCTTCATAAAATGTACAATCTCTGAAGTTGATATTAGCATATTAGCGTTATCACCAGCTAGCGGTTCAGCAGTTGCGGGATCCTCACCCTGTTTCCAAATTGTTTGTGTTTCGTGTGTCACTCTACTACAGACAAATGATCTTGAAATAGTAGTGGGTGCTTCTTCGGTACTTCTGCTTTGTGTTGTTAAGTTTATTGAGACGTCTTTGTTACGCCTAGTTCACACGGCAAGATTTTTATGCTGGTTTTTGCAACAATCTTAAGGACACACCAATTATCAGGATGGGGTTTGAGATAATCTCATGAGATATGACTTTCAGTGTGTGGTGTGCTAAGAGCGATCGGGTCTGAATGGAAAAATGTCGACACCGCTCCGATGTCAAACTGGGCTGACAGAAGTTGTGGGCATGGTGGACCAGAAGGTTTGTTGGATGTGGGGAATGTCTTTCTACACACCATCGCCATTGCATCTTCTCAGTCAGCCATGTTTGTTTAATCTACCCCCTGACCTTTCAGCATCTATTTGTGGTCTTCTCCCAATGAGCTTTTCAACTAACTTTGCGACATCTGTCAAGTTAATGGACTCACTTTTCTCTGAGTTCCCAAGCTTCTTTCTTTTCTTTATGGTTATCCTATTTGTCTTTTATAATATTCGCCTCAACAGTTTTACGTATTCACTTTATTACATGGTTACTGATTGAATAAATAGACATGTACAACAGCAGAACTGTGAACTCATTGTGGGCAGAGTGTATGACTTTGTTTGCTAAAAGCCATAAACTGCATGACTCAAAGTTCGAGTGCAACAACAACACTGAGCCAAGCGCACGAGTCAGCAAAGAAAAACACACAATTAATAATAAGAAACATCTGTGTAGAATAAGGTAATTTCAAAAAGAAGAAAAAAATACATGACTGAGTAAAACAAAGGGCTAAAAATACATCACCCAAGATGGAAAGCATGAAGACTGCAAACCAGACAAAACAAACATAGCAGCAAGGTGCTCGAAATCCTCCAGATCTAGGAATCAGTTTACAAGTTGCAAGGAGGCCTTCTTCACAGATCATGTGTGCAAAGAAAAGATTTCTGGAGCTGATAAAAAATGTGAACAAAGTAAATTTTTAGTTCATATGAATTAGATTCTAAAGGTTTAAATGACTCGGTATGAAAACTAATGTGGAGGAACTGATGATACATTAAGTGACAAACAAATGAATAACACTGCCCTTCATTAAGCACGTCTTTTAGTCTCTCTAAGGATTTCCCACATCTGTTTCCGTTCTAGCCGTGATTGTCTTTGTTATTTTGACATCTCAGTTCTTTTTGGATTTTTCTTTTTTTTCTTTTCTTTTCTAGTTCTTGTTCACATTTTGCTAGGACTTCTTTAAGCTTTCTGTTTGAAACTGGTTTGTTGTCTCCGTTACCTGCATGTGTCTGCATCTATGATACCACATCTAACAGATGCAATTTCAGAAAGCATCTTTACCTTCAATGTCCCCTCTTCATTCCCCTCCCTCCCATGCGCAGTGTGTCAGTGTATGGAGTACTATTGATTGATTTCTTCTGCTTGTTTGAGGCTGAAATTTTTGGACAGCAAATCTGCGAGCAATAGGCATGAAGGAGCAAAAAGTAAAAAATAATAATTAGGTATACTAAGAAAAAAAAATGTTGTCAGGTGTCCTTGTGTGCAAATAAATGTCAAATAAAAAAATAGATAAAAACAGTTACTGCCTCTGTTTGTCACTGAAATCACTGAAGAATATATGGCTACATGAAATGAAACACGTAAAAATGTGCCATAAAGTGTGCTCTTTTTGTGGTGCCACGCCTATAAACTCAGCAGTGCGACTGTGCATGAGAGGAATTTCTTTGTTAAAGGTCAGTGCAGGACGCAGTTTAACTACTGATTGTTTCTGAGGAAATCCCTGTTCCAGTCGGTTCACAGGAGCAAGCCGCCACAGCCTATCCATGCTAAGCAGCTCGACACAAGATAAGGGAAGGTAGTGTGGTCTGTCCCATAATTCACAATTCACTGTACCTCAAACACACACACATACACACGCATACTTCGATGTACACCGGGTGTCTTTTACACGGCAGGTTTATGTTTGTTAGTTTGTAAAATTTAAGGGTGGAAATGATCAGAATTAATTAGCTTGAAGATATTCTCCCCCTTAAGCTTGGTCATGTGTAGCTTAGTTGTGCAAACACCATTCAGGAACTCTGCCACTGAAGTCTCTACCACTGGCATTTATTATTATTGTTTTTTGATATCAGTCATTTAATGAAAGAGGTTCTCCATTAGTTTTGTGCATCATTATGGAAATAGAATAACTAATCACGATTAATCACTATGCTTAATTTTGTAAGCTTGAAATGTATATGCACGTTTGCAAAAAATGCTTTACTTGTCTCAAACCAAATTTTCAGTTTTCCAGGTTTTTGTATTCAGAAAGGTTAAAAAGAAATCACTTTATTTTACATGTACTGTACATATTACCTTGGTCTTATTCAGATTTCCATCAGAATGTTTTTTTAAAGCAAAATTTGCCACCACTCTCCTTGCTTATCTTTTCACATGGGTTTGCGACTGTGTATTGGTGACCGCAGTGCAACACGGTTGCGCTGCTGTAAACTAGGTAACATTTTGAAACAGAGAGCCCTTCAGTTCAAATGTGTCCCAAACGTTCCAAATTAATCGCACGCGCTAACAGATAAACGTGTTAACGTTGACGGCCCTAATTTAAAGGGTTGCATCGTTTTCCTTCTATTTCACAGTCATGTTCCACTTTGTGTTGGAGTGTCTTAAAATCCTAACAAAATACAGGGAGTTTGTGATTGTAATGTGAGAAATTGGGAGAATGTGTGCTGTTGCCAATTGTTTATTCATGTTTATTTCATAAAGCATGTTTGGGTTGGCGTGATGGTTTTTTTTTTTTGTTTTGTTTTTGCATAACGGTGTCTTTTGTGCAGTCCAGAAGTTTAATCACACAGTGTACCCAGTACTGTATAACGAGTTGAAACTAATACTTTTTACATTAGCTTTTTTCTTCTTCTTTTTAGAACAGTAAAGCATCATCTGACATCCATTTGTTTCACATTATCCTACATTTTTATTTTGTAATTTTGGATTAAGTGACATTATCCAGCCGCCTCATGACCACACACAACATCACAGTCATTTTAACTGAAAGTGTTTTAGTTCTTATCTGGCTTTTATTTCAACAACTGTCATCTATTCGACAATGAGGAATGCATCTCATGCTCTTGCTTAGTTGGGAACAATATTTTAGCGATTGCTAAAGTGTATGTACCACTTCAGCTTGGTTATAGCTTCTGTAATATGGCTAATGAATCAAGACTTGAGGACGAAAATGTGCATCATACTCAAAACAGTACTTTTACTGATCTAGCATCACGTTTGCATGCTTTACGGTGTTGTGTTGTGCTTAAAGATGTCCAGCCTGTGCTTACCGAGGTATAGAGGTATCCTTCGCTGTTCATGGCGAGGTACAACCCTGTTTTTGTCCCCTGAATTGCCACAATCCGCAGTCCCACCGGGATTAAGTTGAACTGTGCTAAATTAGGGAGTATAGTATGAGCCAGAGAGAGAGAGAGCATGACAAAGGGAAACAAGAGAAAGTCAGAGGTTTGTGAAGGCAACCTGCAGTACCACGGAGCAACACATTCTGTGTTCACTGTTGGAGGCGGCGTGGCTCCAGTGTCACCGCTCTGTGCTGCATCTCTCCTATGCCCAAATGCTGCGACCTCTCAGAGTTCATGTTTATGAAAACAATACACCATGTCACCTTCATTGTGCTTTTCACATCCTCTAAACCTGGAAGAATAACTAAAATAGCAGCGACTAAAAATACAGCCGACACAGTAAGTGCACACAGTTACAGCAGCAGTAATTGAGCGGATATTTAACCCAAAACCAAGACACACCTTATCATAAAATATAAAGTAAGTAAATGTGTTTCCCTTTCATAGAATTGTTCCTATTTTGTCACGTTTTTTTTTTGTTTGTTTTGTTTTACATCATCTATAAAATTTTATATAAGATAAACATAACCTGAGTAAATATAAAACTAGGTTTTAAAAATAGATTTTCTTTTATTAAAGAAAAGTATAGGGGTGGCACTCTCATGTTGTGGGGTTGTTTTCCAGCAGGAAGGACTGATGCACTTTATAATATGGATGGCATCAAGAGGAAAGGAAATGTGGAAATATTGAAGCAACATCTCATGACATCAGACAGGAAGTTAATGCTTGGAGACAAATGGGTCTTCAAGATGAACAATGCTACGAAATTAATCACAAAATAGTTTGAGGAGAGCATAATCAGAGATCAGGGCCAACACAAAGCCCTGATCTCAGTTCCATAGACAGTAGGTGGGCAAACCTTTTAGCATGTCAAGATAAAATTAGTACCGGGCCACAGAAGCTTTTGTTTTATTCATAGAAAAACTAAAATGACTTAATTATTGGATTATTTGTTTTCATCTGGTCACTATATTTTAATGATCAAACAAAGTAGTTTAGTTTCTGTAGAAAATGAATCTGTAAATTTAAAAAAAAGTATCTTGCATGCAAGAAAAAGAAAAAGAAAAATATAGTACAATTTCCACAAATTGTATCAGAAAATGTTCCCAAATTGTGTGGAAGTTTTTATGGTTTTCAATTAGCTTCATCTAGATGTATTTTGTGGAGTCAACAAAACATTCAGTCCTTGTTCAAAAGTTGCCTGAGATTGAGAGTTTATAGTAAGGGCTTTATTTTAGGAAGATCATAATTTGTCTAAATGGCCAGAGACATTTTTTGGGCAAAGCAGAAAAGGTGTGTGTAAGCACTTCAGCCTACAAACATAACTACACCAGTTGTGCCAGAAAGAATGGGGCAAAATTCCCAAAACGTTTGACCTAAGCTGTTCAGTTCAAAAGGAAAATCCACCAAATACTAAAGGAATCTAAGTAAATTTCAAAATTTGAAGACATTAAGAGAAATGTTGCCATTAAGTTTGGCATTTAGCATAATAATTTTAGTAAGCTGAACTAAAAGTTTCTATTTTATGCAATGTATATATACTGTATATAGTATAGTATAGTATAGTATATGTCTGATTCCATTTGTAAGTCCTGAAAGTCAGCAAATGCATGAAAGTTGTCCAGGCATCAGACGAATGCTGTGCAGTTTTTGGTCTGTAAACCACACTTTCTTTGCAAAAGGTCAGGATTCGTGCTCACGCAATCTTGGCACTGACAATGCCACTGCCTTTATTTGTTAGCAGCTTTCAGCAAGAGAAATTCAGAGCCAGTGTGATTCACTGTCTGTAATCCATGCCTTTCAGAGCAAGGTAGCAGTAAATTGGCAAAGTTTGACAGCCACTTTTGGCAAGACGCTCCATTCTCATTCAAAGTAAAAAAAAAAAAACAACAGTATTAATTTAAACACATTTGTCAGTTGAGCTGTGAAAATCCAAAGTTTCTCCAAAGCTCTTGAGCCTCGAGGCCCCTGTCGCACGATCAGGCAGCTGCTGCAGCTATGTTTAGTTTGATGCACACAGTGCAGCAGGCTCCAAATGAGAGCCTGAGCTGTTCCACTCAATTACACCGATAGTCAAAAAGACAGTTACCTGAATTTTGTTTGCTGCGCTCACTTTTAATTCCTGTAACCGGTGCAAACGACCAAACAGGAAAATCTAGCACACTTACAAAATGCGCTGCTTTCGTCCTTCGTGCTGCCCAAGGTGCCGTCAGGCTGCATCTGCAGGTAGAAACCATGTTGGCTGTACAGGCGAGTAACAATGCCTTTTAGTTGCGGCTCTGCAACAGAACAAAAAGGGAAGCAGAGCATTAGACAGATGCTGAAGAGAATGCATTCACAAAACGCATAAAATACACCCTTACAAAATGAAAGTTGTGTTTCAAATGTCTCAGTGTTGATTAGAAGACTGGCACAGTTTGATTTTAGAGTGTGTCGTAACAATTAGCACACATTTTAAGATTATTTGATTATCTAAAACTGGTTACTTACTCACTAACTTTTCAAAAGATTGTGAGATTTCTGATTCAGTAATCCCAATCTTCATTATCTTAAAAAAATGTAAGAAAGCCATGTCTGTGAAGGCAATGCCTTTCGGCATTTACAACTCCCTGATAAAGCTGAAAAACACATGTAGAAACATGGTTCAGTAATCTCACTATTTTCTTTGGATTCAAGACACACTGAGTGGAAAATGAGTATCTGTGGTAGCATGTGGTTCAATACTGAACACAATCTAATTTTCACGTCTTGCCATGCACCTTTGTAAAAGAACTGTGGGATGTAATTTGGTGGTACACATGCTTTACATATATTCTTTTAAAGAGAATATCTTAAAGAATATCCTTAACATTACAATTCTGGTTTTAAGTAAGTTTTTCAGAAAGTATATCAAAGTTTTTCGGCTTTGATATAAATTTTGACCCCTGACAAACTATGATCCTATTTTCTTTCAAGCAAATCAATACACGATAAGTTACAAAACAGACTAAACCAGGTTTCAACATGCATAGACACAATGTTTTCAAGATGCTGGTAACAGAAGTCCTGCAGCAGTAACACATTTATGCAAAGGAAGCTTTTTCTAGAAATTGTGACAAATGTGTATATAAAAAATAGAAATCAACTGTTGAAAGAAATAGGTTAGTCTTTAACATGTTGACAGAAGCTAACCAGTCAGACAAAAGATAACCATCCAATCTTTTTTCAGACTATGCTTATGGTTGTGCTAGCAACAATATCATTTGTGGATGTTTCTTTTTTCAGTATCAGTGAGGTGTTCAAAAGTAAAGCCAGAAGAAGGAAAATGATGTCAAATGAAATATAGAAGGAAAGGAAACTAAATTTCCTATGTAAATTTCAGACATATTTGCAATCTTCTTTTAAGCTGCAAGAGAAGGCAAAACTTAAAGCAGACAACAGGAAGGCTGATTAGAGAGAAGCACCTGGTCGACTCCCTGTTTTGAAATTGCTTGGATTTGTAAATGTTGACAAACAAGGTAAGAATCTATATTCTTAACACAGAGGCTAGCAATACTAGCAGCGACAACAAGATGCAAAAGCCAGTCAGAAAACACTGATTTGTGCGAATTTCAACATTAGCAACACAAAAGTGTTCCCTGGAATGTCCTAATCTAACCTTCAAACCATGAAATTTAGTAATTAAAAGCAGCCTAAAAAACTCTTCTGAAAAAAAGCACATCTATGGGATTGTTTCTGAAAGAATTCTATAAAATATGAGATTTCCCTGAGGCCAAATAGCTAGGTCTGTGGTAATACATCTAGTTATCTAGACACAAATGTGTTGTGTCTCAGACTTTACAGTGTATGAGACAGTCTGCAAATGATTGGAAGATTGGCTAATAAGCTAATAAGAGATGTAAAATGTATTACAGGATCAAAAGAGAAAAACCAATCACCTTGAATTCAAACACTTGGGAGCACAAAGGCAAATACAGAATTCTCTACAAACCTCAACATAAAAACACACTTTTCATGCAACAAAAAGTAGAAACATGAAAAAACTGTTTTTCTAACATACTTAACATCGACTTTAACAATCCTGGAAAATCCAAGCCCTCTGAAGAATTTAAATGTAATTAAAGACCTTTTTTTGTAAAAAAATATAATAAAAACGGCTGTTTCAAGAAAGAAATATTACATCACAAAACTGACATGAGAGACTCATTACTCAGCAATCTCAAAGGTTTGAACCTCTCAAATTCAGTTTGGCATGATCCTGACTGACATCAAAAGAGCTGCCTCAGGCATTCAAAAAAAAAAAAAAAGGTAGTAGCTCATGCATTTGGTAAAAGATTCGAAAAGGTCTCAAGAGAATCTGAAAACAGCCGTTCTACTGTCTGGAAAACAGTCCCCACAGTAGAGGACATTCAAAACAGCTGACAACATACAAGGCTGTTCAAGAATGTTTACCCTAAAAGCAGACCAAAAGATGCTAAATGAAGTCCCCAAAATCCCCAGCATGTTGTCACAGGAGATATAGCCCTTCTCTCCGCTGTTGATGTGAAAGTGTATGCCTTTACAATCAGGAAAAAAAAAGGTGGGATAAGGTTAACTTTGAGGAGAAAAATTTTGCTCTCTAAAAAAAATCGTCACAGGCTAGAAGGATGTTTCCATGTGAACACTTCTGGGAAGTTTGGAGTAATGGTGAAACATGGAAGTGTCAAGTTATGGGAATGCCTTGCTGCTACATGATCTAGCCAGCTTACCAACACATGGTAATATACCTTGTATCAACATTTTTTTTTTTTCTGGAAAATGTGAAAGCATCTATTAAAAAAAAAAGTCAACTAAAGCTGAGCCAGACCACGTTAAATAATAATAACCCAAAACACATCAGAACATCCACCAAGAACCGCTGGAGATTTAGGGAATGGAAAGTCCAAGACGGCTGCCCAAAACTGCTGCTCTTTACAAATTCAAATAGTGATGGGGCAATGCAGGTGTGTTTTTCTCCCCAGAAACTGGACTTAACTTGGCCTATAGCTGCTAACGTAACACAACAAAGATTTTCTGATTTCCAGGAAACAAATAAGATCCAAAAATACATGAAACAGGGAGTTTGCTTCTGAAGGGTAAAGCGGTTCCAGCTCTGCAGCAAGAAGACATAAACATCATCTGCAAGAATCCTTCGAGACCTCTGACATGGCTCCGCACAATTTCATTTAGTCCGGCAAATGAAGTGACAAGTCATCTTTACTGCGGCTTTAACAAGGAAGTGTAAACACTGGGAGGAGGTTTAGGACACTGCAGTGAGTCATGCAGGAGTTTCCTCTCAATTAAACTCCTCCCATGTCTTCACACACACTCCCAGGAGAAATACCTACAGGGCACAGCTCAATCTACCAGTCTTCCTTGGACTAGCACAGTGAGGAGGGGTGGAGAAGAGTGGCAGGGGAGGAAATGATGAGATCTGTAGCACTATTTCTCAGAGGAACTGTGCCAGGGTTGAAACATCAGTGAAAGTGTGACCTACTCTCATTGTTTTTCTCTCAGCTCCCACTCAACCTCTCTCTTTCAAAGGTGCATGTCGGAAAAAAAACATTATCACTAATTTTTCCACTGCCCTGGTCATACTCGTGTTCTTTTCTTCTTCTTCTTCTTTTTTGTTTTGAATCCATAACCTTTGAGTTATGTTCTTTTTCATCTCACCTAATAACACAATACATCATCCAATTAGACCACGCAAGCCTGTCATTACTCGTCCCCGAAGAGGCGAGCGAGAGAGATGATAGAGTGAGACGGAAGGAGGAATGGGAGGATCAGGGGCGGAGAGACGGGAGCAGATGGGCCAGAGAGAGAGAGGAAGAGAGAGAGATCGTGCAGTTATTAAGAGTGGCAGCTGCGTGTGCGCAGGCATAGACTGTTAAACTTTAGTAAGAAATGTAGTTGACAGTTTGTAATCAAGCCTTCAGAACATTGCAATAAAGGTAATAAACCAAAAGGGTTTCCCTGACCCAGGCAGGTCTTCCCTAACAGCATAGTTCATGTCTGTGGAAGCCAATTAAAAACTCAGTATCACATAATGACACGGTTATATGTGGAAATTATTTAAAAATCTGAAAGGTGTGACATGTATTTGCATTTAACATGCTTTACTTTGATACTCTTTAAAATTTTAGAGAAACCTTTCAGAACTCATAATATTAGTAGAGTCTACCTTGTTTTATTTAATCTCACTGCAAATCAGGCTAAGAGGGTTGCTTTTAAAATATTAGTAAAAAAAACAGCATTATGAAGACAGAGGAGAACGGCAGACAAGTCAGGGAAAGTGATGGGGAGAGGTATACGTCAGGGTCAGGTTATAAAACAACAGCCTAAGCATTGAAAAACTCAAGTTTTGTTCTCTGAACCCACCAAGATGGGGAAAGAGCCAATATGACAACGGTAAGGAGGAGCTACCAAGCTCAAGAGCTCGGGTGGGAAAATTTGTCATCAGGATAGCAATAAGTCATTCAGTCCACAATTATGGTGGACTTCTTACAACTTTATGGAAAAGTTGTAAGAAGAAAAAGATTTTAAGCATTTTTTTTAGAATCCATGGTAAGGCCTGAAAACTGATGTTCACAGATGCCCATTAGAAACTAAATTAAATGAATCTCTTTCCTCAAAATTCTACAAATTCCCTTATTACGACAATGTATGAAAAAGGTTATTGAGATTTTTGCAAATTTATTAAAAATAGAAAACAAAGAAAATACATTTGCCATGAAGTTCAAAATTAAGTTGTTTCCACTGGTTATTTTAATTTGCTGCTCTTTAATACAGTCCACCTTCTGATATTTGAACATTTTATTAAACAGCAGATGTATCGCATATTTCACAGCTGTGTTCGGATTTGAACTCTTCTACCTTCCCAAACCCAGTTTTCACAGTGTTTAGAGAAACATTCCTAATTACAATGCTTGATTTTTCAGACTTTTTTTTGTTCAAGGTGTGGCTCCGTTACAAAACAAAATTGCTAAATAAAAATGAAAACGTCACATATCTGAAAATGCAAAGAAACCCCTCTCGAGTCAGATCCACCTCTCCGTCTTACAGGAGCGAGGGCTCTATCACTGGGTAGCGCTCCTTGCTGGATGTAAACTTAATTGCCTGAGTTAATCTGGAAGCAGAACGTTCCAAACTCGATGGTTTGTGACCAACCCCGAGCAGAGAGAACACAAATTATTCAGCAAGTCGACTTGTTTTCCTCATTATGCGCACTTAAGGAGCAAACTGTCAGATAGTGACACACTCTGACAGCAGTCTAAGTCTGCCTGGATTAGCAGACACACTGAGTTGTTTGCATGAGCAAAAAGCCCTGGTTTTGCATCATGAGGGCCCGCACATGGAGTCTGCTCTGAGAGAGGAAACGGAGCTGGTGATGGAGATGATTTCGTAAAGGACCCATTTCTTTGCTTTGGTATGTTTGAAAACGGCTGATTTCAAGGTGGAGAATGTTTGATGTCTCAAGAGGCAAATGGAGTATCAAACATTTCTGTTATTTTAATTCAAACCTCCAATATTCATCTAAACAGAACCAGATGTACCCACAATTATTAAGACTCCGTAGTTTTCATCAACTCCAAGGTTTTTTGGTTTTTTTTAAGTTGCCCGACTATCTCATTTACTTAGAATGGAACAGAACCAATTGCACACTCTTGCATCAGCATTGCCAATTTAATGTGATAACTAAGATTGTGAAGTCATTGGGGATATTAATATATAATGCTTAAAGTCACTGGAATTTTTTTTTGTTTATATTATTTATTTCCTTACTTGTATTTCTTTATGCAGTAGCAGCATGTGAATTCATTTTCCATCACAGCTTTAAGCAATTTAAACGTTTACAAAAATGATCCACCATTTGCTCTAACATATTTGGAAGGAAATTGTAGTTAAGAACCTCAAATATTTATACGCAACGCAACTTCACACACTAGTCTATGGCGTTTGCAAAGCACCAATTCTTTCTGTGGAAGTGCTAAGATGCTACCCATTGTGCATATTAATAAATATCCTGGTATATTTGATGTTTGAATTACCAGAATAGGCAGTTATAGAGAATTTTTAAAGAGGGAAGTAGGGGTATGTTTTCTCAAATTTAAGCTATCCACTAGTGGTTGTAGTTCCAAACCTGTGAGAATACCAGGGGTACACTGTACATCAGATTATGTTCAAGAAATACAACATAAAGTTACATGTACATTACAGTTGTATTACTTTTTTATTTATTGAAGGGAATAGGAGTGTGCGGTTAGATTTACCATAATAAATCGTAAATGCATCATCTTTTATATAAACATCACTATCATGTCATTAGATAGTAGAAACTGCTACCCCTCGACCCTATGTATGTATGTATGTATGTATGTATGTATGTATGCATGTATGTATGTATGTATGTATGTATGTATGGATGGATGGATGGATGGATGGATGGACGGACGGACGGACGGATGGATTATTGATAAAATAGTTAAGTATACTTAAAGTTTAAGTCCTTTTAGCAGAAGAAGAAGAAAAGCTACAAGCAGTAGCTTAATAAACAAGCTCATCTTTGTTTACTCTAATAGATTAGAACGGTCATTAATCAAGTTTGGGTCAAAATCTGATCAATATATGAATACAATAGATCATGTCAGGATCTGTATACCTGACCGCACCTAAGTTATAATTTTTTTTATGAAACACTTGCATCACTTTCTACTTGTTTTAGTGCAATGAATCTACTTGGCTAGCATGAAGTAAGGTTAAGTTACTGGTAAAAAGATGCTATTCTGGAGCCTCCAGATGTTACCCGACTGAGCCTTAGGTTATATATTTTCATCTGGTTGTCATTCCCTTCATAAACACACAACCCGTATGGTTTATTTTTTTTTTTAGGAAAACACATGTTTGCCAGATACACAATGTGTGTCCACTTTATCTACCTTCGAGAGGTAAATCACTTCAGGGACGTGTGTGTGTGTGTGTGTGTGTGTGTGGGCTTGAGTGACAGAAAACATTCACTGATCCAGGTCAGCGGAGAGTGGGTCAAAGAGCTCAACGTCTGTTTATGTGCATTTGCACGCAGGTGTTGTCGCCGCTTCCGACAACATGTTGACTCATCAGCGGCTCGCATCCAAGTGACCTCTTCCCACACGAGGGAAAATGGGATTTGCAGCTTACATGCAGAAATGTGCGGGGTGTCATGCAGAAAGTGATGCGATTCCTAAAAGCGGTGTGGGCTGTACAGCAAATTATCATTTCACATAATATGACAATAAAATTTATATTTGCTCTTATGTCTTTGTAGAGATATACTACAATACTTAACTAGCCTCAGTGCTAAGATTTAAGAAAGACATTTCCCTTTGCAAATTCACTGTGTTTTACTTTTTTGTCATGTTTTAGTGTTTCACATCATCAAAATAAATTTTAATATAGGTGGAAAATAACTAAAGTAAATACAAATGTTGTTTTCTGTTATGATTTCATTTATAGAGAGAAAACAGCTGAAAAAAAAACCCATCTTGACCCTAAGTAAAAGAAATAATGCTTCCCTTGTTAAATCAAAAATCACCTGTTATTAACCACACCTGATTTGAGTTTCTAGCCTGAGTTGCAGAATGAAAAAAATCACTTTAATAGAACCTATCAAACAACATGAAATAGGCAAAAAACATCTCTAAAAGCAACATCATCCAACCTAAAGAAGCTCAACAATAAATGAGAAACAAAGTCATTACCATTTATTGTTGTGAAAAGGTTTGCTAAGCTATTTCCAGGGCTTTGGGATTCCAACAAATCACGCTAAGAGCCATTGTCCACATGGAAGGGTGGGGAATCTTATGCCTGGACGTCACAAAACTAAATAATTTAAATCTTTACACATGCCCCAGTTAGGGGTAATATTCATAACATAAAAAGAAGAAAGCAAAACTTGGTCAAATAGGCCAAAACTTCAGCTAAACACAAAGGCCCGTCTCACATTTGCCAAAAGTCATCCTGATGATTTTCAAAGGCGCGCCTCTTCTCATCCAATGACTGCTAGAGAAAACAAATGGACGGATTTCAAAAAACGGTGATCAAAATGATAGTCAAACGAGGTCATGTGATGGTCTAGGGCTGCTTTGCTTTTTCAGGACCTGACATGTTGTAATGAAAGGAATTTAAGTATCATGCCTGGTCATCAGTCTGTGGTCTTAAACTCAAGCACACATTGGTACAAGACCAGAACAATGATCATGCATGTCCTTAAACATCAAAACAGGAAAAATGAAGATTTCAGAGTGGCCTAGTCAATGTCAAGATTTAAATCGTGAGTGAGAACAGGAAAAAAAATACACATCAGTAGTTAACTGTAAACACCGGTTACTAGGTTTGGGCATTCACTCAAGGTATATTTGATATTAACAACTAATAAAAATCAGCAAGGGGGAACATATTATCATTAATGTCATTTCATTTCCAACTGACATAAACACTGAAGGAATTAGGTTTAGTTGAACACCGCAGGAGATCATATTTACGAGTGTGTTTTGTTTATTAAATTGTGAGTGCCTCTTATCCCCGCAAAACAAACTCCAACAAGGTTTACAAAGGGATGCCCCCCTCATCCAATTTACATTTGGCATTAACGATCATCTTGAAAATCACCCGGGGTGGGGGGACGGTGCCTCGCCTCCCAGTATGACCCTTTCACACAGCAATTATGTGTGTCTCTGTTTAAATGAGGTCAGAGCACATAAGAACCCGATCTAATCGCCGCGTGGCTCACGGCTGCCATCAAGGACACTCAGACCCCTTCTCTGCAATGTAATTGCGCCGGTAAAAATAAGCAGCAGTCTTTACCGCTGGCTCAGTGTTGGTGTTGTTGTTTCGCTAAGGTATTTTATCTTACTTGATTCGAGCACCGTTTTTTTATTTTGTTTTCTTTTTCACAGCAGATCTTTCTGTAACTGAGCTCCTCCTGGTAAAAGCTGGAGGTAATTACAAGGGGGCTGCATGACTGAGCAACCAAGGGCATTTCTTCTTCTCTCACTTTGACCGAACCAAACAACAGGGGTTTTCCTCGATTTGTGCAGTCAGGACTCCCACGACTCTCCCTTTGTGCTCTCACGGTTGCCTCTGTTTTAGCTGCACACAGCTGGATCGGGTGCGCGTGTGCACATATGTTCGTTTGTCCTGCATGCTGCATGCAAAGGAGTGAGTCTCTCGTGTCGTGTTTGATTCTGTGTCAAATAAAGTGAGGATCTGATTTCTCTCTCTCTTTTTTTTTTCTCTTTTCTAAACTGGGCCACAAGCTCTTCTGTGCTGCCATTAATTATCAACCTCATGGGGAGATGGAGCGAGGCTAGCAAACATCTTTGAGAAATGCTCCATGTTTGTCCAGCAGTAAAAGAGGGAAGGGCAGGGAGGAGGAAGGTTAAAGGCCAATGATGGAGTGCCAGAGTGCTATAAAGACACACAGCGTGACAAGCTTCAGAGGAAGTGCAGAAGAATGATGCAGGTAGAAGAAGAAGAAGAGAGCCAATGGGATGAGGCGAGGTTAAAAAAAGAATACGAACGGACTTGGTAGCAGCTTCAACAATGACCTCCTAATATGAATTCAAGGCCTCTTGAATCATTTAACGTGACGGTGGGAGCCGTTCTCAAACTTGGGCCGGAGCTACTGCAGCTTATTAATGCTGCTGACAAGAGCATGTCAAACACAGACGGGAGCAAATAGGACTCGCACTGACTCCCTGACACACATTCAATAATCATATATGCGCTTCATTAGCATTGTGACAAGACCATATCGGTGACGGCTAGCAATATGCTCCGACAGGCGCTGCAGCAGACTTTTAAATTAAACATGGTGAAAATTTTTACAGATGCGAGGAAGAAATTTGTTGGTGACAGAAACCAGACAAATTTTCTGCTTGATTTGTACTAACTGGATGTCCAACCAGTTAAAAGCTCAGAAATTTTGTCATCAGGATAACATACTGTATATATACATATATATAACCAACAAATCATTGTTGGTTATATATATGTTTATATATAACCAACAATGTATATATTGTTGGTCATATATATAAAAATATTTTATTTTACTTTTTATTTTTTTTCAGGACCACAATGAGTGTTAGCTGGTCAACATTCCTCTGTGCCGAAATGCTTATGGAGGAAAGAGTCATGTCTGTGGTTCATTGAGAGAGAGAGAGATGTTTAGCAGATAACAGGAAGGCTTCTCTCTTTAATCCTGTTGAGCTTTAAAACTCTCTCAATCATTGAACTTGGTGGATTTGGAAATAATTGCATTTTGGAAAGCTCACAGGTAACATCAGCATCAACATTTGCTAAAATATACACATGGGCATCAATACTTTAGTTATGCTAGTAACTGCATTGACTGTGAGCTGACAATAATGTAATATTCTAAATCTACATTCAAATATCAATTATTTTTTTTATTTTTTTAGAAAAGAATGACACCCTCTTTTACTGCTTCTGTTCCCTCATACACGCTTCTATCCTAACATAAACAGTTATGTATTTTTAAACATTTAGTAGCTCTTTGGCAGTAATTGGATTCAGTTGAAAACCACACCAGCATGTCAGAGCTTTACAAAAACTGAACTTGTGACTGGTGCATCTCTAAAAATCATTGAGCAGTCTTTATGTGTTTGCTTTGAAATCTTTTTTCTCTTTTTTTTTTTCACATGAACTGCATATCACACAAGCACAAGAACCTGTCCGCCACGCCGCTACCCTCACACATCCCTGAGTTCCACGGAGCCTCCAGCAAAGACATAAATAGGCCCTTTAATGCATGCAGAACAAACAAATAGGAGCGTCATCAGCAGTGCTAAGGGCTTCGAACCTCTGTCAGAAAGTGTGACGATCACAGTGTTGCGAACTCAACACGCTAACAAACCACAAACCGAATGACTTGTATTTGCTTCGATTTAGTCAGTCAGTCTAAAAAAAGTATAGAAACCTTCACTGACAACAGGTAGAGGCAACTTGTCACTGGAGGAGAAACACAAAATAAGTTAAATAAATTAAAAGCAGCAACCTGAGGAGACTAAGTTGACTGTTTTTTTGTTCAGCGCAGCCTCTTCTATCGACAGTGGTATTTTGACCTTTGCTTCAAGTTATAGCAGATGTTAATCATGTTTAAAGTCTAGATCCCACATTGTTTTAAATTTAGATTCATTGATTTTTGTTTAAACTGCGTTTTATCTAAATGACCTTGGGTGTAGTTATGAATACCAATACCAGAAACAAATCCATTAATATGCTATTCTAGATCCTATGTTACTCGGCTGAACACTGTGTTATATGTTCATCTGATTGTTATTCCTTCCATAAATATACAATCCATGTGTATTGTATTGTCATAAACATTTACAGTTTAAATATTCAAATTGTCCATGTTGGAGTGAATAGGGCTTCAATGTTCAAAATGTAGTGCCATTAAGCTGCTTTGGCTGGGTCCATTGTTTTTATTTTTTTTTCTTAAATTTGTTTCACACTGCTTAAGATTTGTACTTAGGCTTAGAATCCTGTTGCATGACACAAATCTCAACCAAGCTTCAGCCTTTCCACACTTGGAGATAAAGTCCCTATCTATGTAACAATTATAATGAGCAAATTGATATGTTATGTTACATTTGTGACTTTTGTCCATGCACAGAGATCTTAGTGAGAAAAAAAGGATAAAAAAAAAAAACACTTCCAAAGAGATTTCTGAAACATTGTGCAGCAAATTGCACAAATATTTGAATGATCAGCTTAAATTTAGCTGTCAATGATGTTGACATTGTTACCGCCTGCCGGTGTGGTATAGATATCACGGCATTTTTAATTTTTTTTAAATTATGTCCACGTCCCACACCAGCAAAAAAAATGTAAGGGTTGTCCGAAAAAGTGTACCTCATCATTGTCTTAACTCAGTGACTGTGAGTTGGTCAGATCCTATCGCTGCAGAACAATTTGAAACCAGCAGGTGTTCCACACAGCGCCGTGCTAAAATCCAATCGGTTCCCGTTGAGCTATTTTGCTGTTTCTCAAAGCATTACAGCATTACAGGTTTCACTTGAACTTGCTCTGCTTTTAGGAAATTTTTTAAAAAAAATTCTCCAGTTTATCTTTTAATAGTTTGAACTCAGTGACGTGCGGTGAGGTTCATGGCTGGTGAGGCACTGCATGCTATTGTTTATGTAGAGGGGTGAAAAACAAGTTGTTAGTAAACAAAACCAAGAAGTAAGAAAATAGGCACCCCAACATAATTTTTCATTTTGTATCTTTAATTTCTCATCGTAATAAGTTCTGTAGTGTTATTTCAGTTAGTCCGTGCAATTCTACACATGGCCGCTAGGGGCGCTGACGCGTTAGTGACCAAGAAAAGATTGAGCACACCAGAAGAATAAATCTTAATGTTGAAGGTAAAAGGAGCTCAACGTGTGTGTCTCGTCTTTTCTATATCGCAGGTCAGTAAAAATGTATTTTGATGCATAAATGTGGTGTCCTTTAAGAGTTAAGAGGTTATAGACTCGAGAGTCAACTGGTGGGTCACTTTGTACAGCTTTGGATGGACATTGCGTAGAAAACGGGACGTATTTCTGGAGGCTAACTAATGCTAATGCGAGTGAACATTGTACACGTGTTGAGCTAGCTGAGAAACAGTCGAAGGACTAGAGATTGAATTCATTTTGAACTTATTGTATTTTTCACTTTTGAAACGGTAAAAGACATTTTTCTGGTGTCTTTTCTTTATGGGTTACTTCAATAACACAGAAACAATGTTGTTGTCAAACTCAATGAGTAAATGGTTGAAGAGACAGTATTAACGGAGCAGTGATAAAATACTGTAATGTTGTTAAAACGGTGGATACAGTTAAAAGCTACATTGCTTAAATATTAAAGTATATGTTGTGCAAAATAAAAATTGTAAAAGCTATTAAAATAGTTAAAAGCAAATCCATATATTTTTATTTTGACAGTTAATAATACAAAAGGTCTGAGGAAAAGGGACAAGATATTTGAGTTAAAACAAAACTAATTGGTTTGGAGAATTAAAAGCTATCTAAAATATTTTGTCATTCAATAAAATTCATGATGGAGCATGTTAAAATAATTCTCGTTCGGTTTAAAGGGATATTGCAGTCATTTGTAATGTACTGAATCGAAGGGTTATTTGTTGAAGTTATACAGTGATACCTGAAGTATTTGATATGAAGTATTGCATATGTAGTGTTGTATATGGAGTACGGTCATCATGAGAAGAATAAACCTTCCTGTTGAAGGTAAAAGGAGCTCAACGTGTGTGTCTCGTCTTTTCTATATCGCAGCATCACACGTTGAGGGAAGATCATCTACTACATTACCCTCAGCCAGCCGAGGTTGCAGGGTAACATGTACAATTTCGCGCATGCGGACAATATTGAAGGGCAAAAAGACTATACTTTCATATGCCACCCATAGCCTTGCTGCCATGTTAGAAAAATTCCGTTAACTCAACGAAACTTGGAAATATAGATGTTATTCATTTAGTGCTATGCTGCACAGGAAAGGGAAACACGTTGAAGTATAACTCAAAACCACCTTTTTCTCGCTCTCTGCATTGGTCAAGCTACACGTAGACTTGTTGCGTGTAGCTTCACTTATTTATTGTATGGCTAGCTCGCTGTCTCTTACTCTGCAGTTGTGGAGTCACAATGTCTGGGATCATGAGCGCCCTTGTTACTCCTCCTTGTAGATTGATTAACTTGGTCAGAAATGGTCTCTCTTCCCGGACTTATTAGCTGACACAAATTTAAAAATCAAGAGGAAATAAATGTTTCCTTTTACCTTTTTAATTCCAATTGAAACAATACCCTTTTTACACTTTTCAATCAAAGTAATTACTGATGTTTTAATAACTTCCTGATGTGTTTTATCATATATATTTTCATCTAAATACTTACTGTGCCTTCCCTTCTTTATCCTCTCATCATTACCCCAACAGAGGTTCTCTATTCTCCTCCTCTCTCTCTCATGTTGGAGGTAAATTTAATCTAACTTTGTCAGCCTTAATGAAAGAATCCACATATCTCATTTAGTGGGTATGTGTGGGAGGTTAAAGTAGGGCCTTCGGGAGGATAACAAAACACAGTATTCATTTTATGCACATCTCTCATGCCCCTATTGCTCCGACTGGGATGTATTTTAGACAACAGGAATTATTTAGATTAAAAAAATTAAAAAAAAATCACAGATCAACTCCAGAAATCTAAGTCCCATTTCCAGTTCGCTCCCACATGAGAAAACCGTCGATAAACAGTTGTGCAACATTTTTTAAACCACATGGAGAATTCTGTTTATCACTTATGCTTTTTTTTTTTCTTATGTAACAGAACACCGAAGGATTAAATTAACTTTAGCTTTCAGTGGGAATTTAATCTGATCGGTGTATCTCAGGCAAACATTTTGGAGATAAGCTACATCATCTGCTTTTCCCCATAAACAGCTGCAACCACAACATCTGTTTCCTGACAGTTTGGATCCCCATGGTGAGCTAAGGGTTGTTTAAAGCTGAAAAATCCTAAGAAGCCGGTGGCATGAGTTCAACAGTAATCAAGTATTAATCTTTTGTTCGTCTTGATGTTAAATACTTCAAATTTGATGAACACTAGTCGCAAAGAGGCAGTTTAGCTTCATTGAGGCAAAAGAAATGTAATAACTTGCAAACAGGGAAATAAGAGAAATATTAAAGCTCTTTGTTCTTATTAATATTCCATCAGTCTGCTCTACAGTCAAACAATAATGTGAATTGTTATCACAAAAACCATCATAATGCAGTTGCAGTGCTTTGTACAATGCAATGCCATGTATTTCACAGGAAATGTAATTAATGTAAAGCTGCCCAAGAAAAGTTGTCTTTTTCTACAAGAGCATAATCTAAGCAAATGATTTTAGATTTAATTTTTTTTTTTTATTTAAAGTAGTGTTTTATTTGGTTGTTTTAACATAGATAAGTAGTTTCAGCTTTTGGAACTAATTTGGTCTCATTGCCAAGTTCTCAGAACAAGCTGTGGTTCTTGAACCTACATGTTCACACTGCACTTTTGTGAAGAAGAAAAAAAGGTCAAAATTTCTGTTTTAAGAAGTACAACGATGGTAGCTACTTACTCCTAAATGCTAATTGGCATAACGGCAGCAAACTGTTGCTGTATAAAGTATTTCCAGTGGGATGAATAAAAATGCTCAACACATTTTTCAAATTTTCATCAAAAACCACATTTCATTACACTACCACTTTAATGTTATGTACTATTTTGGCTTAGTTTATTGTAAAATGTCACCATAAAACATACATATGTTTTTTGCTGTAAGACACGACCGACTGAAAAAAGGTCAGAGTATTTTCACTTTTGCAGTTCACTGTAGAGTGATTTTGCTGAGCCCTTTACTTGTCTCAACATGTGCCTTGAAAGCCACCTGCACTTTTTTTGGACGAGGATTCCTCTAAAAATCAGTAAATCACTGTTTTTCTCCTTAGTCTGATATTTAGCCCACAAAGATTTGTGTCTTTCCCCCCCCTGCACTCAGTCTATATCTCTGACCCCTGCCACAGTCAGTAAAGTTCTGATGGGAAGCTACATAACACTGCATTGTCTGATCAGGTGTTGTTGAGTAAGCAAGTTTGTCGGCCTGATCTCTTGGGGTCAGCTTAATCCTATCCTGTGCTGGATGTCTCCTTGTAACCCGGTCTGCTGTCCGCCAGCCGGGGCCTACGTTTGTGTTCCAACACTCGACTGGCCCCTCGGATGCTTACTCCTACAACATACTACTGCACCTCTCCATGCCAAACAGCTGCAAGATGTCTAGGTTAGCACAATGTTTGCATGCTCTGGTTTGTAATGACTCAGCTAACAGTTTTTGTTGTCCCTTTTGAGGTTTTGACACTGCAAGGCGTTTCAGCAGTCACTGCAAACATTTTTGTGTATATAAACCATGTCAAAACAAAGCGGTGGTGGCGACGTAGACATTATAGTCTGATAAGCCTACCCCATTCAAGCCAGAGTCCGCCTTGAGTAAAACGAGAGGTGGGTTATTGATAAATCGCTATACATTAATGAGCTGAATTGCTCGCAAAAGAGAGCAAGACTGCAGATCACTGACGGCGAAAGGGTCACCCCTTCAAAGGGCCCTTTTTCAAAGTACGGAGATCGCACTGGACCTCTGGTGGAGGTTGATGAGGAGGACAGAAGCATCTTAAAATAAGGCTGGTGTTGTGCTTTGGCACTGATCTCGTTCATCACAGATTTGTGCTAGGCTTGCAGCAGGTTTTATGGCTGTCCTTACAGTTGTGGAAGCCTGTTGCTTTATGGTAGTAGTAAATATGAGGGAGATTTTTTTTCTTCTTTTAAAGATCAGGAGGGCACATTTCTGACGTGACACTAATATGACAGGTTAAACTCTGCTACTTAAAATGTAGGACCCTGTAAGTTGTTTGCTGCGTAAGAGAATAAATTACCATATTTTCACTCTAAGAAGATGCTTGTGTAGCGACAAAATATCCCTTAATCTGTTTTTACTTTACCCTGTGTAATGTTTCAAGCGTTCTTTCATTAATTGATGTTCCATTAAAAGTTAACCAGGTGCCGTGCTCCACCTGGTACTCTTAGTAAAAATAAAAAAACAAATAATAAAAAAAAGACATAATGTCACACCAATAAGCATCTCACTCCCAATGTTAAGGATGGTAGATGATCCGTAAAAAGCCTTGGAAACCTTTATCTGAGTGCATTGCAAAGGGGACTCTTAAAAATCTGGTGGACTCTACCTATAAACTGAAACCGTTATTGATCAACATATGTGATGTGTATTGATGAGTTTACCGATGGCACTTGACAAAATGCAATGTCTATTACTTGCTTTTCAGGTGTTTTTATGATATAAAGCACTTTGAGTTGCCTTGTTGCTCAAATGTGCTATACAAATGAACCTGATTGATTGATCAAAGAAAAATATGACCAACACATAAACTGTTCATCTGTAAAATAATAAATATTTAATGTTTCCTAACAATAAGAGTTCCCAAAGTCAACCAGGTACTCAAACATGTGGATGACCTGTAGAAAAGAGAGCAGAGGAAAAGACCCAGGTTGAGCTGAAGAGATTGTGGAAAGACATATTGTCAAAGATCCCTTGGTTTTTACAAAATAGGGCTGTGTACTAAATTAAATGTAACGTTTTAATTTTGGCACCAGTATCTCTTGCCTGATGCACGTTTTAAACTTTTCAAAGTTGAAGCCACAAACTGAGGGTGTGAGGCTCGTCACGTATTCATGTCAGCTCAAGTGGAGATGACAGATAAGGAAAGGATGAGTGGCAGCAGCATCATTTGTCAATTTAACATGGAATTGTCTTTTATTGGCTTTGTTACCCATTTAGTATTTATATATACGTATTCAAAATCAAAGACAATAAAACTTCCTGAAATGTAGTCTACTAAATTAGTTCATGACACATTTTGAGAATTTGCAAAAATTTGGTAATGAATCATTAATCCCGCAAATTATAAGGTTCAATATTACATGATAAAATATATTTGTGAAAATTTATCATGATTTTAAATTCAACAGCATTTCTGAATGCAGCCTCAGAGTCTTCTCTTGAGTCTTTTCTGTCACAAATAAACTTCTAATGCTATTTACATAGACAGAAAATAGACATGAGCCATAGCTGCAGCGTATTGTACCGAACCCTTTTTCATTCTTTATCCCACACACAATTGGGAATCTAAATCCACTCCAAGGATCTCTCAGTATATCTGTACCCTTAAAAAGCTAATGCACCTCACATAACCCCAGCAGCTAGCACAGAGAGCGGGACATCCCAGGAAATGTTGACGTTTTCATGGAAGCATAATTATAATGCAGTAACTCTGTGTAGAGCTTAGAAGCATTTGATTCATGTCCACATGTCCCCTCCCCGCCTCTGCCGCCACCCCACCCTACCCCGCCTCTGTTGGCACCGCAATGCCAGCCAAACATCTGGTATGATTATGTAAACAGTCAGTTTTTTTCTGAAAGCCATGGATTTCTGAGTTTGTCTGAAAGGGAAGCTAAAAATGCTTATACTAAGAGAAATTACTGCGACATAATATAATTTTATAATTTTATGTCACATGGATAAGTCTGTTGTGGTGTTGTAACAACACAAATGAGTTATGGGGATTTTAATGGCGCAATGGCTTTTGATTGGCTGAAGATTATTACTGTATGCATAAGAGCTCTTTTTAAACTAGTAAAAGCATGATAACCACAATAAGCAAATCTATTAACTATGGCTTTTAAAGCAACTTTAAAAACTCTATCTCCAAATTTAAAAAGCAATTACCAAGAAAGATGAGAAAAACATGAGTAACTCACCTGGTCTTTTCTCGATACGACCTTTCCGACCCCCGCATAGTCGAACCTTGGATATCAACACCAGAATCTGCTTCTGGCACAAGGACTTGTTGCTCTTGGGACAGGGCTTGCGCTTGTTGGCGACCGGTCGGTTGGCTTGGTCGTCCTTTACTGCCCGTTTCTGTCTGATGAGAGAGCTGGCGAGAGCTGCCATCTTCTGCCCCCCTCACACCTTTGGGAGGGGGGTGTCTTCTTTCCTTGTGCTCCCTGTGCTGATTTGTCTTTTTGCTTTCCTCAAGAAAACTAGAGTAGGACAGATGTTTGAAGGAAACCCCCAAAGGGGAGATTGGGCAACTAAGTGGGTTAACAGCAAAGAGTTTAACTTGACAGTTCCCTTGGAGAGGGAAGATCTGTAAAATCAGATGTAGTCCACCGTATAGAGTCCAGTCAAGGACAAAAGTAATAAAAATATAAATGTATCGAAGAGCACAAAAATGTGCTAGTCACATTTTTAGAACAAGGTTAGAACTGACTTCTGAGAGGGGGGGAGATGGAGACATGTTTCTAACCTTCTTCCCCACTCATCTTTCACATCAAGAGGTGCCTCACAAGCCAAGTTCAAAATGTTATATTCCCAAATAGCTAACCTACTTTTAAACAGACAAAAGCAAAAGAGAAGGCGCTCAATTTGTGTTACGTATAAAAACTCTTCGACTGAAGAAAAGTGAGGTCATCCTGGATGCTAGGAAACTCTGAAAAGCGCAAGAAAAGCCAAAGTGTTTGTCACCCATTGTGCAGTCCACAGAGGTCCAACTTTGCCTCCCATCCGAACGTGGCAGCGCGGAATGATGAGAGGATGGTCCCGGTGGTATTCCGGCCGACTTAAATCCAGAGGTGGGAGAACAGCAGCAGGCGGGACGCTGGGGGTCTTTGTCAGAACAAAGCGGAGACATGGACACAGCCAGACAAGAGACTCCTCTTCTGCCTCCGGATGGCATGCTCCTTTCCCACAGCCCTCACAGATCCCCCCTCCCCACCCTCGCCTCCTCCTCCTCTCTTCCCCCTCCCATTCAAAGTCAGCGAGCGCTTGCAAGAGTATGTGTGTGTGTGGATTTCGGCAGCCACCATAAGTAGAGGTGACATTCATGAGAAAGAGAGAGAGCGAAAGAGAGAGAAAGAGAGATGAGGGGTGTGGGGTGTTGTGGCGGGGGGATATACGGGGGAAGCAAGGATGAGGGGAGGTTGTCATGTGTAGGAAAAGAGCTTGCCTAGAAAAGGGATAAAAATGAGGGAGGAAGACGGGAAACGGCGCAAAGAGCACAATTGTGTTATTTTACAGAAATGTACCCTTAGAAAAAAAAAGGTTTAAATCATTTTGACTGCCAGACTGAAACAGAGGGGGTGGGGCGTACACGAGGAGGGAGGAGAGGATAGAGGAGCAGATTGTGACAATTTTCTGTCTCCTCAAGAGGAACAGCTTCACCCTGAGATACCTTTCCAACACGTTCCTGAATCAGAGGGCAGTATCATCGTACAGATATCAATCTCCATCTCCATTTATTGTTTATCCTAAATTCTCTGACCCGCGCTCCATATCCCATTTTGAAGTTAGGGTTAGGATAAATCAAGTGATTTTGCTTCCTAATATTGATAGGTGATTTACCTTAACACTGACAACAGCACAAATTTGGACAGATCCAGTGTGACAGCTAAGAAAAACAAACATACAAACTTAACACAGATCACCCCCTGATCAATGTAAGCAACCGGAGAGTAGCGAATTACCCACTCAAAAACAAACATTCACACAGAACGCAATGGAAGGTCCTCGTGTTAAATTCTCAAGACTTCGAGGTCAAATATAATAGATGATTTTGGAAATTCAACCAAAGACCCATCACAAACACCAGAACAACAAAAGGGTGGCCCAAGCCGTCCCACACCAGCCAGGAGTGGCAACATGGCGGCCAAGAAAGCACAGCAGTCCGTTCTTGGTACATACGACAAAGAAAGCTCTGCAAGAATTACTAGAGCACATACATAATGCTTAATTAACATTTATTTAAGAATTTTTAAAGCAAATTCTGCTAAAGGTCATAACCAGTTAATATCTTACCTACATACCTAGATAGACCTCTTGGTGTCTTGATTAAATATAAATCCAGACTAGCTGAGGCTAAGAGCTAGTCTAGCAGGTGTCAAGATTCAAGGAGACCTATGTAAACTAAAATAACTACATAAAAAAACCCCCCACCAAAGCAGTTATATGCTTAAGAAGAATGTAAACAGAATTTAATTAACCATGCTGTCACATTTGTATTGGACTGTTATTTACAGAGAAGCTGTTGATTATTTACACAAAGGGGGGGAAAAGCAAGGCAGCAGTGTGCCAGCAATGATCTTTCTGTGAAATGTGCTTGGAACTGAACATGTAAATCTTTTCCTGTTAGAGCAACAAGCTAATAAAGTGTAAAAAACAATTAAACACTGTTCACTTAAAAGCTATATTTTTGGGGGTGTTTTACACCACTTTCATTTATTTGAGAAAGTTACTCGGAATTTCCCCTTTTGTGGGACAATAAAGACAATTTCTATTCTACTCAAACCAATTTCTGAACAGTCTTTTTATGCCAATTTTTACTTTCCCTGTTTAATTGTCCTAAGCAAACAGGATTTTTATTTTTTATTTCCACCAAAAAATAGCTGACCAATCAAATGAAGCAACGACAATCTAGATTCCAAGCAAAAACTTAAATCTTTTGCTGAAATAGTAAATGTAGTCGGAGACAAAATGCGAGTACCTCATTATGGAATCTGATACAGAGCTCAACACTGGAAAAAAATTAGCTCCTTCTTGTCTTAACCCTTAAACTACAACCCGATAAATCAGCTTAACAGAGGTCTAATCAATCCCATTTTATGTGGCTTGGGATCTCCTTTACAAGCCAATTTCCAGGGAAACCAGCAGCGGGCATGACTTAAAAAAGCAAGATCAATCGGAATAGTTTCTAACAATGCCAAACAAGGTCGCAGGCTGTCAACACTTGATTGGCAGGTGACAGCAGATGTTCCATTTCTTTGGGAGGACGAGGGTACGGTGGGGTTAGCGGAAAGGGAACCGCAGATGAAGGAATATAATTTGTATTGATGTGGAAAAAGTAACTTTTTTTTCTCTCTCCCTTTCTAATGACGTCTCCACCCCTCCCTGCCACCATTCACCAACCGTCCCCCCAGTCACTCACTTGTCTTCCTGCTTTGGGTTGAGAATCAATCTCCTAATGGACATTGCATTACGCACATTGCCAAAAGTTGTTCTCTGTCTTGATTGTTTCTGCTCGCAAGTACACGCCAAGTTACACCAAACGAAAGCTAAGTAGGGACTCTTCAGGCATCAGACTGTCTCAAGGGTAAGAAATGTTTCCATCATTCTAGTGAAATTTTGTGACAAAAAGCAAGTGAAGACATTGAGAATGAAACCATCTTGTACTTTTCCAAAGGATCAAGAGCCTCTCTGAGCACATCACACCTAACAGCTCAAACTCACCATGTTGTGACTCTACAGTATAAATTATTTGATTTGACATCAAACTTAGACATGTAAATCTGCCTAAATACACATCTGGTCACTGATCCATTCAGGATATGCTCTACAGCATCCCAAAACTTTGGATAATCATAATAGAAGTTTCTTTAAAATGGAGAAAATTCAGCAGACATCACTTTGAAAGTAAGAAATATAGCAAATGAATGTTACATCATGTGTCTCTATATGAATTGTCTTCATCTAATATTAAAAGGCGATTAAATGAAGATGTTTTGCTAAAAACAACCCATTCCCCCAGCAAGCTCAGAGTATTAACAGCACATCCTCTTTTAAGGGGCTTAATAATGTAAAATCTGTTCTGTGTGGTCCATGTTACCTAACGCAGACATTCGTTATCTTTACTAAATGCCATAAACCAGATAGTATTTATTCTGAATGCTGAATTATTTTATTTCCAAATCCTAATGAGAAAATGTTTCTGTTTGTATTTATAGGAAGAAACACTTTCCACATTCTTTTTTGTTTTTTGACTATGCTGAATGCCCCGAGAAATTAAACCAACACTTGATTTACAAGATTCACAGATACAAAAAAAGAAAAAAGTTAGGCAATTAGTTCAATTTTGATTATGTAACGCCAAAAGGTCAAATGTTATCTAAGGAAATGCAGTTGTTCTCCATTAATTTGTCATCTAAACAAGATGTGGCGAGAGAGGAAAGGGATGACAATACATGATAGTACAAGATGGTTTTGTTCCTTTTACCAGAAAGAAACCTCCAGACCAGCAGAACCAGGTTCATTATGAGCCTTCATGTGTCATAACTGAATGTGGAAAAGTTTTGAGAGGAGCAGAGAACTGAGACAAATGAAGTGAAATAACAAAGCAAAATTAACACAAGAATATCTAAACTATGAAAAACATATGTAAGCATTAAAAAAACACGGAGAGCCAAAGGACAAAATAATCTCAATACAAGACAGGACTCTTTCTCAAGAAGAGAAAACTAAACTCAGAAGTCCTATGGATCATGACACAATTGTGTAAATTTACAGTTCAAGGGGCACAATCTTTACTCAAGGCTTGAAAACAAAAATGCGTGGGTGCCCTTTTATAACCATATTTAATTTTTAATATGCCCTACTAGAAGTTGTCCTGAGTGATTTTTAAAAATGGGAGGGGAGCCGAAGGGGACACACACAAGCACCCATTAAAGTGGTCTGAACAGGTTAGCCATTGCTTACATTCATGTGCGATCAGTCGGGGTTTGATACTCAAGAGTTATGATTAGGCTACTTGCTGCTGGATTACAACCTTCCCCAAAATCTTTCATAATTTCTGGTATTTTAATTGATTGAGGGAACAGTCAAGTAAGAGGCACCAACCCAGGGTTCCTTTCATGCAAGAGCCTCCGCCCTGAAGACAATCTTAAGACACCATGCTTACCCAAAAGGAAACCCTTGCCAATGTACAAGTACCACTATTGCTGTCCAGAAGGTGTAAAAAGGCATTTTCTATCTGATGGGTAAGTGTTCCAGCATCACTTGACTTAACCCATTGTACTTAAAGATTTACATAATTCACCACCTCCCTGAAATCTTTGTACTGGCTGTTAGACAAAGACCTTAGAGAGCTCATTAGATCTCAACAGGGTTTTATTTCACATCTCAACAGCAGAGAGAATGCCAGGACATTCATTTCAACGGTTTAAGAAGATAAGTTACTTGTTCTTTTCTAGGCCTTTTCACAATAATAAATTTTGCATGATAAATTGTCCCAGAACTTATGGCGATAAACAACAATATTGTTGTTTTGAGACCATTTTCAAGTAATATGATAGCAATAATGGCATAATAATGCAGGAACACATTCTCAAGGATCGATAAATTTTAAGCACTGGAAGAGGAAGACATTTTAAAAATCCAAAATAAAGAAAAAAACAACAGAATCAAAAAATAAAATTAATCATGAAGTTTATGTAAACAAAATTATCTTTCAAAAGAAGGGATAGTTGAGACCAAAGTACCAGACTGAAGAGTTTTATCATTCAGTTTTTGGTGGAAATAAAGAAAAATGATAACTCAAGCAAGTTGAAATTATTGAGTTTCTTTTAAGATTTCATGTGATTAATTGATTTATTGTTTATTGTGACAGGCCTTGTTGTTACTCCTAAAAGAGGTATTCCTGCTCTTGGATGTTTTAAGCTAACAGCTGTGTCTGGCAGGTATTGGCTTGCCAAACACTGATTAACCATTCACTGGTGAATCAGTGCCTGGCTAACAATACAGCATGAAGCACAAAAGAGCACTTCAAGAAAATTGTGTTAGCACTTATGAAAATGTATAAACAATGTCTGAGCTGATTTAATTACTTTAAAGCGAAGTCCTTGATGATCAAATACATTTTGTTTCTCACATTGGATGAACCTGATACCGATTACGCTGCTCCATGAAGAGCCACGTCGTATGTTACGTAGCCCGGTGCTCCTGTGTGTGCGAAATATGCCGGCAAAGACACTCTAATGTCACATCGTTGTAATTTCGCGTCCACGTTGTCACACTTTACGGCATCTTTTCTATTACATGGTACATTACAGTTCAGGGTTGATGGTTGTTCCGTGGTACATAGTACCACTTTACTGATACTTTGTGGCAGTTATTTTATGTATTTCCTCAGCCAAGTTTCTGAGAGCCAAACCAACGGCACGGTGGGTGACGTGAAAATACTGTAGAGCAATATCACTTGTGGGTGAGAATAGCATTTCAACTGCAAATCACATAACTTCGCTGTTTGCCTCAGCCCCTAAAATAAAGCATAAATCATGGAATGTTTTATTTGTGCACACGGTTGGAATGTTGTGTGCATCACTAATGAGTGTAACGCTGTTGCGAGCTCATTTGGTGCAATAACTACGCCCCGCTCCTACAATCCTCAATCATAAATCGCTTTGGGTAAAACTGTAATTTAATGTAACAAATAGATGCACGTACAGGGATGCTGTGTGTCTTACCTGAGCACATCTTTAAATGTGTTGTGATGAAGAAATGGTCCTTCCTACTGATACGGAAGGCAAACTGTCAGCTTAATAAGATGAACCCAGCAAGACTTGCGGAGTCCAATCATCAGATTGCAATGTAATGAAAAAACGGCTTTACATATTTGCTTGGAGTAAGGCATCTTGAATATAATGAGTCAGTGGCATGTTTAATTATTGCAGAGGTAAATGAGTTCTTTATGCAGACTTTTTTGTTTGTTTTTTTGTATAGCAATAACAGATACAGCAAAACAGAACAATACTGTTTTGTAGTATTTTGAAGGAGGTTTGACCTGTTTAAATCTCAAACCCTCAGTTTCCCAATGAGGGGCAGACCTGATATCAATGTTAAAGCTACAGCCTGTGTAGACTCCATTTTGCAATGAGTAATTGGTAAATCTATTCATAGCCATAATTTCAACTTGGATATTTTGTGAAGGTTTAGAAGAGTAATATAGACTTTTAAGTAAGGTCTGTAAAAAAGACAGACCTAAAGAAGGCATCAACTGAATAGTAAAAATGGAAAAGTGCAAAGAAAGTATGTATTTTTTTTTCCCACTTATGGGATTACAATACAGAGATACATAGATGTGTACAGTACACATAAACAGCACTGACAGATGGAATCAAACATTTGCATTTTAAGAGTCATTTAACAATCAAGCTGCACAGGATGTGATCTAACAGCTAGACGCCTCCTCTGTACGAATGGCCAAATTTAAGTTTGTTGCCATAAGTCATATGTCAGTTCTACAACAGGAGACATAATGAACTCCAGTGATAAAGAATGACTGAATTTCTTCAAAGCAAATGATGAACAGAGTTTTAAAAAATTCTAACAATGTCATCGTATCCATGATAAAAACTTACTATGTGTAAGTTTAGAACATTATATATACCTGTATTTCTGAAGATGTGCGAAGAAGGCAGAGGAGCTCAATTTTTTTTTCACAGATTATCTATCTCATGTTACACTATCAAGACATTGTGGCAGTTTTAGCAAACATGTAAAAAACATTTTGTTTTCAACGGACTTAAGTCGCACAAAAATGCTCAATTGAAGGCATTCATGCACAACGAGAATGGACACTAAGGCTGATAAAACAACCTATAAATTTGGTAGCATTTCTTACATTTGCAAAAATATCTACAAATTGTTGGACATAAAGGAACAAAAGGGGAATTCCTTCACAAAAAAAGAACAGGCCGTTACAAGATGTTTAAGTCAGCCTGGTATGTAAAGTTTCCACTTAAAGGGGAACTATTTTCGACTGTGTTTACAGATAGATGAATATGCATTTGAAGCCAAAGGGAAAGTTAACTGCATTTAAAACAATTGACCTAGTTCTGTCTGTTCCTCAATCCTCTCTTCATCACTCTCTCCTTCAATCCCCTCTCAGCTCATCATACTGTCCAGAGATGACAGGAGGTATTCTTTGTTAATCCTCCCTCTACTATGCGGCCATACGAAATCTGTATGCAAGAAAGGCTGGCTTCTTGAAATAATATTTCCTGTGACCGTGACCCTTGCTCGAGTTACTCATTAGTTTTTAGTGGAACACATTACCGGGTTTCATTTTTTATTAAGCCCTGTTCAGATCACACTCTGATAATTAGGTTTTATTCATTACTCAGTACTGGATGAGGATTCTCTCTCTTATTTTTTTTCTTCATTGTATAACACTTGACTAGGGCTCATTGTTGCACTGCGTGGCAGTAGATAACCATGTTAAAACTAGGATAAATGTTATTTTTTATTATTCAGCCTTTTTCCACATGTTGTAAAATGTTAATTAAATGGTAATTATTTGTCACTGTTTTGCTAATCTATTTAGAATAGTTTTTTTTGTTTGATTTTTTAATTTTTTTTGCTGACCTTGTGTTTTATGACATAACAGGCCAACTGGAAAGCTTATGTGGAACCACCTGCTCGGGCTCGCCAAAGCCAAACTAATCTCCAATATTTTGTCCAAGCCACAAAGCAAACTCATTCAGAGATGACACGGATGAAGAGAATGTAGGAAGACAGATGAAAACTAAGTAGGACCCATTTATTAAAGACAAGTTTAACATTTGACTCTATAAACTATTTTTGATATTTACCTATCAACATTTAGATGCTGATAAATGTGGCAAACTTTCACTATCATACTATCATTTAAATACCACTACGTTGTTTATGTTACGTTTGGGGAACTTCAGCCACAGACGTTAATAAATAGGTGAACAAGGACAGTCTTCCAGTCTCTCTGTACGAAGCAGAGCGTATAACAAGTGGGTGGTTTTTACCAATACAACATCTGGCTTTACAAAGGATGAGAAAAGGGTCTAATACTTTTTCATGTTGTTTTATTTTTGGCAAAAGTATCTTTTATCCAATTTCTGTCAAACGTTTTACTTAAAGCATCTTTTCAGTAAATTGTAAAGACAGGTTTAGAGTACTTCTGCATTTCCTTTGCACCTCTATGCAATCTTGTCTTACTTTTTCATCATTTGTTCTTGAGGTGAAGTCTTTGCAGTTAAACCTGTGAGATTAAACTTGCCTATTTTTTTTTTCTCTAGGATTAACGAAGATGCCTTGGTGAATATAGAGTGTCGGAAGCCCTGCTTTTTGGTGATTTTAAATCACACCTCTCACTTGACGAGTCACTTGTCTGCTTTTTTCTGACTTCAGTTTGTTTTTGGGACCGCTACACTTTACCTGACAATTGCTCGATTTCAACAGTGCTCAATGCAAAGTTGACAAACAAAAATCATGTCTTAAGAATATGCTGTCTCTATCTCATTATGTTTCTCTGCAAATTTCAACCCAACTCTTTTAGGCAAGGGAGTTTGGCTCTGCAGTGCACTACAATTCTGTGGATTTGTACAGTTTGCTGTATGACCAGAGAGCTATTTGGCTGCTTCCCTTTTAGGATCTATTTGATCTCTACTGGACGTTTGAGGTTGAGTGTGGCCACGGAGGCGAGTTATCATATCTGGAACAAATTAGTAGAGCCTACAGCTTTACTGGATCGAAGCGATTTTACCACTTAAGTACTGCAGCCGTGTTTTGAGCTGGAAAATGATTTGAAGATGAGCTAAGGTAGTTTCAAGTTATTCCTTAACCACAAGGAAACAGTTAGTACTTAGTTTTTTGTTATCGTCATGTTTAGAAGCGACAAGTTAAGCTTGTAATTAACCTCCTTACTTCAAAAATAAATGTGGTCAGGAAAACACCACTGAATAAGCAAAAATGAGACAAATAATATCAGTACATTTCACTTGCATTATAAAAATGGGTGAAAAACTACAATAAGACAAAGAAGTGAAAGTTGTGAGTTGTAAGCTACACACTTTGGACTCCGCAATTGTAGCTACATTGTCTGAATTGTCACATGATGATTGATAGGTTGGTTTCCTTGCTGTGAAAGTTCAATGTTATCTGTAATATGAGGGCAAAGGGCTGAAGGGTGTCGTTATTCTGGGTTAGATGAATATTTTTCTTATAAAATATAGAGGGTCTGCCATGAGGCTCAATAGTAGACCAATTCTAAAGATATTTTACCCATACCAACCCTTGTTTTGAGGGTGACAATCCTTGCTGTCCTGGGTTTGATTCCTTCCTCTTCCTCTTTCCTCTCTGTCGTTCTTCCTGTCCAGCTGTTATTGAGTAAAAGTCACTAATGCCACAAAACCTTAAAAATAACCCCTGAAAAGGACTTGATGATTTTGCTTTTTTTTTTCTTTTAAATAACAATTGATTGACTTATAAAGCACAATACACAAAATATGATACTTGGCACAGTATTATGTATCCACTTTTTTAGCTTGGTTTTGGATAGCATGAAACAATATAGATGACTACATTCTAAACCCTAATTAAAAGATTAAAAAAAATAAAATACTGTTGTGTTTGCAGTACTTTAATGAGACCATTAGAGAACCAGGGGAGCAGAGGCAAAGAACTGATTTAACCTTTCACATTTCATCTATGCATAGGTCACTTTAATCAAACCAGCTCTAATTGTGTCTATTGGTGAAGTCCAGTGACTCCTCTCCAGCTTGGTAGATAGCTGTGAGCCAAGAGCTCCTCGTTTCATTGCTACTCTTTAACAGAGCGCTCCCTTTGATGTTGCACAGTTCTGCTGCAAGACAGCTTTTGAATCTGTGGGAAACTGCAGTGGATTAATGGATATTGCAGTCAAGTCTTTTGCTGGGGGCTTTTGTGAGCCAACCATGCAGATCTTTCTTATCAGCTTACTATAAGTCACGTCTCGCATATGGCCCAGCCTGGAAAAATTAACATGGGGATCCCAGTGTTTGTTTTTCACTGGCTAAAGATTTGTTGCTAATTATTATGTGGCTAAGCTGAGGGTCATTGTTAGCAACCTGAATTAAAATAAAAAAAGACACATGGTTTTTTTTGTTATCTTTTTTTTCAAAATAAAAGTAGGCGAGCATTTGTAGGGTATTTTTGTACTGTACTTTACTCTGATACACCTGGATAAAATCCAGTGTAACCAACTATTGTGATCTGGCCAAATTTGAACATGTTGGCCTTCACCCAAAACTCTGTGTGATGCACAAGGAACACGGCAAGAACATATTATCCCTGCCGTGAAACATGGTTCTGGCAGCATCATCCTTCTGCGGGGATGATTTTCTTTGCCAAAGACAGAGGAGCAGGTCAGAGGTCTTTGGAAGATCTGAGAACGGAAAAGGCGACAACTCTGGACATACAGCATGAGCTGCAATGAACAGCTTAAATCAAAACATGATGGTCTGTTAGAATGGTCCAGTCATCATCTGGACCTGAATCTGATTGAGAATCGGTAAAAATAAATCTTGAGAATTGTTGTTCACTGGTGGTCCTCATCCAGTCTTTGCTAAAGTTTAACTAACTATGCCTCAGTCATTGCAAAGATAGAAGACATACCCAAAATGACTTATAGGTGCAGCATTAAGTATTTCCCAGCCACATAAAATCACTTCGTAGTGCAATCAAGTGTCTATGTTACCTTCAGTTATAATACAAATGCTGTACATATCAAATATCACTTAAAAGAAATATGACTTTGTAATTTAATGTCTTGAAATTGGGCCTCTGTTTCTTTAAGAAAAATTTGCTCTTTCTGACACTTAAAACGTTGCTCCTCTGTTAACACTTTAACAACCTTGCACTGAGATGTAGCTTGTACAATGCGCACTTCCAGCAGGTGTTTGCTAATTGCTGCTGGCTAGTCTGAAGGAGCTGAGTGGGGGATTTACAGACGAGGGCTGCTCTGTAAAGCGGAAACTTTTCCTTGAAGGCGGTGCTCAGTCCCACCACGTGTTTTGCACAGTGGTGGGACTTATTTCTTTGATTACATCCAAGAAATAATCAAAGCAACACTGCAGGCATGGTTTTTGATGAGAGAAAAACATTAGCAAGAAGATGTAAGACTAAAAAAAAAAATCAATTTTGCATAATACCCCTTTAACTCATTTCTCTACTTTGTCTATCATAAAATCCTTACAAAATTATTTAAACTTTGTGGTTGTAATGTGGCACAATGTGAAAAAAAAAAGTTATTTAGGAGTAGATATGTTTTTGTAAGTGGCTATATTTGCATTTTAAATAATCCCCCTTTTTTCTAGAATGTCTTTCTGGCTGACGCCATCAGTCTTGCGTCTCTGCTTTGAAAAGTGAAAATATGGAACTGACTCTGAATGAAAAAGCACAATTTTGCTGCCATATGACAATTAGCCTCCTGCTGAGATATAAACACAAGCCACCCGCTGACCCACACACACACCCTCCTATCTACACACATACAAATCTCATCTCTTACAAAAACAGTTATTTATTTGCTGTGGAAGATGCACCCGCCTGGTGAAAACTCACTGTCCCATCTGTAGGGTCCATTGTGCAACGTTTCTAGTTTTCTTTCTAATGTGAAAATAACTGTCAGCTCCTAAAAGCCAGGCCTGGCTCTACCTGCTGTCTTGGGAGCCACAGTGCATTGAAGTGAGGTGTGCTGTGTTTAATCTAGCGGTCAAAAGCTGCTGTTTTTGTCATGTGAGCCAACTTTAAATCCGGCACGCCAGGTCCAAGCTTGTATTTTTACACACCGCACACATATCCAGTAAAAGCTTGTGCCAATCGCTTATACGTAATTTAATTCCAACTTAGAAATTGGAGGATTCTGTCCAGGGTCAGCAAAGATCAAAGCATGATAAAGATTATGTAACAGAGTAGTCTTTTTTTTTTTTTTTTTTTTTTTTTAAGAGATGTGTGTCCTTGTTAAACGCATTGTGTGACTAAAATAAGACAATGACATACTTTATACTTACCTCGCAGAGGGCAGGAGCTTATCCCAGCATGCACTTGGCAGGCTAGCAGTCAATTACAAGGCTGGAACCGGTTAACGCCATCACGGTCATAGTCTCACCTCTGAGGAAACAGCATCTTCACGCTGCGAGGCAACAGAGCGAATCAGTGACCCACTAGAGTCTGTCACCACAGCTTAATTAGCACCTGTATATTGCCTGAAGATGGCAAAAAGAAAAAAAACCTGTGAAGTGACAGGATTTCCCTTCACTTGTCCTGAAATCAGGACACATTATGTTCAGTTGTCGCTGTTTTATCAAGTAGGTTCCAATCAGTCTTTTAATATTTGCAGGCAAAGGTACCACAGAGCCAAAACTGTGTTTAAATCCACCAACTGTGTCCTCTCAATTCCTATGGAGGACAGCCAAATCCCTGTTTACCCCTAACCCTCATCTGTCACTGCAATAAGCTCGTCTCACACAGAAGCGCCAGAACAGTGGGTGATTAAAATATTAATATGATACCTTTTACTCCCACCATTAGACACGTCCCCACAGATGGGTCTCGCTGACATTGATATGAGCGGATTGTTTGATGGCAGCGTTCAATGTGCAGATGTTGCTGAATACCCACAGAAACTGATGCAGACCGAGTGGACGCTTGTTAGAGAGAAAGAGGAGGCTGATTTCTTTGTAAGAGGAGGAAAATTTCATATTTTTTTAATGGAATTCACAAATATATAGATTTATGACAGAGGGATATATTTCAGTCGTTTATTTTTCTTAATTTTGATAATTAGAGGTAACTAAAGCCAACAGCAGTCATTGGAACCATCAGCAAAAGAAGGGTAAGAGAAACGATCGTTGCTGAAGAGATAGTGGCCGCATGAGTTTTTGTTACATAAATACTGGAAACCAAATAGCTTGCTCATAATAAACTAAAAAATTCAATACACGTTGTCTCAACGCTATTTCAGTCAACTGACTAAATGCAATTTTACCATCATTTATTCAAGTTAAACTGTAATGACTGGGACATCATATGCAACGTTTAGTCTTCATAATCCTTGGAAATCATACTGATTAGAACTGACAAAGTATACTGTAATTAGGTTTCACATTGCATTGCAAAAGTGGTGGAAACACGTTTGAGAATGGGGATGTGTTGGGTTTTTTTTGTTTTTTTTCAGGGCCAGGTGCAGAGTTAGTTATCAATCATGTCTCATGTTGTTGTATTTCACATCTGCTACAGGCACCTTCTCCTAGGATATAAATGTCTATATTCTTGGAAAAACGCATTTTAATAGCAAGTAGATTAAAACTGACACAATCTTTATAAAGCAACAGAGTTGCCAATAGCCATGCTTATTATCCATGTGTCTGGCAAAATACAATATTTGTGGTCATATAAGAACGATTTCACATGTTTTCTGTGTTATAAGCGCTTCCATATCTTTTATTTAATTTTAAAAGGTAGGTTAGTAAAGGGTGAATCCACAGAAATTCTTCATCAAGTCATCCATCCACCCGTTTATCTTTGAGCTACTTTATTTTGACAAGTTTTCTAGGGTGATCCAGGCAGTGCTAGAGAAAGCATAGAAGCAGAACATGCTGGTTTAGTACGACATACATAATCTGAGTTGATTCTTTACCTATCCAGTCTGATATTTTGTATATCATGCCGTCAGCTAATAATTCATATGTCTGTGATTTATGTCCAGCACATTCAGCAATTATTCACAAATATGGCAAAAACATCTGACAGTTGTTTGCATTCAAATAACTGTATTTTTTATTTTTTCAGTAAAATAATCTTAAGAGACGTTTAACATTTGGTAGGGAAAAATAATTCCATGATAAGAAATAATAAATTTAACATATTCACGGCTCCCACACAGACTCCCAACTCTTATAAAATTAATGTAACTGAATCAGCTTTTAAATGTCATCCAAAATTTCTTGTAGTAAGAACATAGCGTTATCTTCCTAAAATAATGGTCTGTCATTTTTTGCCAAAAGTGATATTTTTTGCCTATAACATCTTTTGAGAAGAAAGAGGTGGTGATTTTAGGCCAATTATTTTATTGTAGCAAAAATAAAATTTAACATTGTTTTTTTTCCCCCTCTTCTGAATAAATGTTATCAAAATAAAAGTTTATTTTATTTCAAATGTTTAGTGTAAAGTTAGACTATTATAATAATACAAGATGAATTTATTTTAAGGCTTTTTTTAAACACATCTAATTCAATGCTGTCAATAAGTGATGCTGTGTCCCTTGGCAGGGATACGACATCATAATGTAAACTGTGACTGCCTATTGCCATAATATGGCTATTGAATATCTAAAATATGGAAAACAAAGCAGAGACTAAAGAGCACTGGTAAGACAGCTCTACAGAGTGAAATAGATGACGCAAACAGAGAGAAAGTAAGAAAGAAGTCGAAAAAGTCTGAGAGCAAAAGTTGATATAGAAAGAAAAACTGATTACTTATTACCCCCTTGACTCTTAATCCAGTTTACAATGGTCGACTTCACCCAAGTAATTTTACTTCAAAGGTTCTGAGCCATGGCCAATTATGTTGCATCCAAAACTTCCTTTTTGAACTGAAAAAAATCACAGTCAAAGAGAATACTAATTAATCGAGCCAGAGCCAGAACACTATTTATTTCAGCTTGTTAGCAAACTTGAAAATATTCAACATTGGCCTTCAAAACAAGACTAGGAGATAAAGGCTGCCGGAGAGCTGCACACTTCATAGTATTGCTCTTTTAGAGGTTCATACTCTGGCTTTGTTCTACAGGGAGAAATGTATCACTACTGTCCTCTTTGCTCCATTTACTATGGACTATGTTTAAAACATTTTTTTTTTTTAAATTCTGCCTTATATTAGAAAAGTTGAATGTTTTCATCACCAATTTGTGTTTTGTCTGCCCCTTAATTGGCATCTTTGAGTCAATACAGCCTACCTTCTCGTCACGGTTTTAAGTGTCATTCGGTTAGAAGCAAAAAATAGTCTCCGTAAATGTCACAGTCTACTCTTGCCAGAGAATCTATCTAGCATACCCAAACCCTGTTTGTTAGGTAAATCCTTCTCAGTCATTTCTGATTAGTTGGCATTAGCAATTCCAGTTTGATATTATTATGCCTAATGTTAACTCATCAAGAATGACAGATAAGTTAAACATGGTGGCTTTTTTGCTTCAGTTATTGCTGTACACAAAAATATGCATCTGGTTTTTTCTCATCCTATTTGATAAATACACAAAACTGTACTAATAAAACATATGATAAACTATGAGTTTTATTCAACATCACTAGAAGGGAGGTTTGAAATGGCATGATTAGGCAAAAATCCAAATTCGTAAAGGAGTGATCTGAAACAAAGTCCGTTGATTTAGGTGGAATAAGTGCAACAAGATGTGGCTGAAAAGAAATGTGGGCAGGTGGAGTGAATGACAAATGTTCATTCTTCCATTTTCTCCATTCCTTAGTGTCCTTTGGGGAAGCTGATGCCTATCTCAATGGTCAAGGGTCACTGAGCAAGAGGAATGGTACATTTTGGAGAGGTTGCCAGTTCAACATAAAGGCAAAAAAGAAACACAACACAGACAGGAGAATCTAGTGACCAACTAACCTAACAAGGATGTTTTTGGACCCTGAAAAGAAGGCAGTGTATCTTGAGAAACACTTGCACAGAGGCACAATGGAGACTCTACACAGAAACGCCCTGGTTGGGTTTTGATCCCGAGACCTTTTTTGGGACAAGGAAGTGCTGCCAGTGAATATTCCCTATGAGCAAAATCCAAGTCATCACAAAATGTGTGCTTTTTGGATGACCTTGTCTCTGTGGAGGAGCTGAAATCCAGTCCAAGGCTAGTTGTGTGGGCTGGTTAAGCAAATGGGACTTTTTGAGACCATTTGTGGCTGCGTTTGAATAAAAAAGGGCCCGTAATCTTGTACTGAGTGGGCATCGTAGGGTACACACGAAAGGGTGGGGCCATGCTTATGTAAGTTATAGAAGATCAGAGCTTCCCTGCCTGATTCCAAGGACTGCAGAAGAGACACATAGAGAGACAGACAGTGTTTTGTGCAAGTGGGGGTGGATGGATGGTGCCAGTGAGGGGGTACAGCAGAGAACGTTCCAGGAAACTCAGAAGCATAATCTTCTTATCCATGGCAGATTGGTTCAATGTGTGATGATGCACATTTATGTGTGTGCATCCATGTAGGGTTTATGTTTAAGAGCTTTGATTTCCCTCCTTTATGTCAATGCCACTCCTTTATTTCCCCATCTTTCTTGTTTGTGTCACTCTTCTATGCAGTCTTCCCACTTCTTTGCATCACATACATCACCCAGCATCTAAGCATTCGCTGGTTTGTCCTACTCCTGCAACTGCTTTAAAGTGACCCCAAACAGAGAGGAGATTTCTCACTGAAACCGCTGGGTTTTCCTCTAGCCCAGGCCAGCCAGCGGGGGTTTGAGGAATCGCGTGAGCGGCGGGACACGGGAGGAGGTCATGGAGTTAAAGACCATATTCTGCTGATTGTGGGAAATTATACCCCTTCCCCCCCAAAATTTCACCTGCAACTCCAAGAGACAGAGGGCTGAGGGAGAGAAAGGGATAAGGAGTTATTTCACAGGGTGATGAGGGGAAAACAGAGAACAGAGAGAGGGGGGAAGGAGGGAGAGGACAGAGATGGAGGGAGGGATGTAACAGTAGAGCAAGGTTTGGTCTGTAGCCAGCGAGGGAAGACAAGAAAAGAGAACAGAAAGAAGAGAGGCTGCCACTGAGAAGAAAAGTGGCTCAACTAAAGCAAACCATGTCCTTCAGGATCATTCATCCAACTTGAGAACACATACTCACACTTAAACAGGCCTGCACACACATCTGTGCACCCCCACAACACTTTTACACTCCATCACCCCGTTCCCTCCTTCATTTTAACACCTTGGTAAAGCACCATTTGCCTTGCCCGGTGCCCGTGTATCCTCCCATCTTCCTCGTCGATCCCGGTTTCCCTCTCCTCCTTGATAGTCTTACCCACAGACCGTGACTATCTCCTGCTTACAGAACTGCCATGGATTAGAGCGAGATGACGAGAGCGAAGCGCAGTCAGCCAGCACCGCCTGCTGCACAGGAAGTGCCAGTGACTCTCAGTGCCGCCTGCTGCACCCTTGAAGAGCGCAACAAGGGCATTCCTCCAATCAATAATTGGCTCGTTTGTTCATCAGTTTTTTGCAATTCACTACACGTGTCTCTCTGGCATCATGGCACAGAGAGGGTGAAACAAACGTGAGAAAATTGGAATATTATTTCAAGGATCTCATTGTTAATTGTTATTTACAATTTGCGAGTAGAAAGCTTAATTACCAAGTGTATGGAAGTATTTTGTGAAATTCAATGTGGAAAGATATGAAGGGTGTCTTAAAGTCACAAGCAGGTGGACGGAAGCAAGTAAATTCATCCAAAAATTAGCATAGTTTGTAAAATACACATGAATGACCCACATTGATAGCCACTCAAATATAACCCAAAACCTCAAGAGGGGTTTTTTGCTTCCGCAGAACGGCACTTGTAACCCTTTTTATTGCCGTCTGACTGAATGCGAACTGATTCAAAAGGTCTTCTGCAAATGTGGACACAATGATGAAACTGGGACACGCCGGCACGCTTTGTTCCCTCTCTGTTTCACACTTCTGATTGCTCGGGATTGGCTTCTCAGAAGCAGGCAGTCGTTGCATTTTTTATTTCCTCCAAAGACTGATCCGTCAGAGTTTATGATTCTGTCTGAGACTGGTTAATTCGCTCGCTAGAGACCCTCATCATTGTATCTGTGGGTAAAAGACACACTGATACAAGGTGTGTAGTTGCTCTTTAGTTTAGCTGCAGTGTTTTTTTTGTTTTTTGTTTTTTTTAGTCTGGATCAGTGGATTTGAACAGAGCTAGCCAATGCTAAGTAGTTCAGGGAGGAGAGAGACTGTTTCAGAGGTGGAGGGGGTTTAACGGGGGAATCACGAAATGAATGAGAGACTGAACGACACAGAGACATCTTGGCAAAGCTGCAGCTTCTCACTGCAGAGGTTTTAAATCCTTTAACATGATTTTCCCTCATCCTGTTAAAGACATAGCTATGGATGAGGAGAGAGTAAAGTGTTCCTTCAGAGGAAGGAGGGGGTTGTATGAGGAGAGGAAGAAAAAGAAGAGGAAAAAAACAGGAGGGGGAGAAAAAAATAACCGAGTGTTAAATATAAGGAAGCATATTATCATTCCACTCACACCTCTCTGCTATCTCAGTTCTAAATGTTATCATATCATAGCGACCGGGTGGAAGGAACTTCAATTATTTGACTTTTTATTGCACAGACATGAATACAGTCCCAAAGTTAATGTTTTAACAGACCAAAACATTCATAAACATCTAATTTATAACAACATTGGGAGCATTTTTTTTTTCAAAAGACTTGGCACATCTTGCTTAAATAGGTCAGGTCACTTCTGTTTTAAAGTAAATGATTTGATTTGTATGTCAGTGATCTGATACTTTTTGTGACAGAAAAGCAAAGGGACTGTGACTGCATGTTGACAGATTTAAGATTTCTCACATGGCAGCCCATTCTCTGTTTAATCTGATGCGACTGCTTGTCTGAGCCTTAGTCAGACAGATGGCCTCACAGTGGTCTCAAAACTTTGTTTGACCCAATGAATATAAAATGCCCACGTTCTGTCGCTACGAATGAAGCCCAAGCAGCAGCTCCCTCTGTCACTTTTACTCCATAGTTGCGCAGAGTTGTGCAGAACATGGCAAATAAAACCCAAACAGGTCTAACCAGCCTAAGTAGTATTTTTCTTTTCGCCTTGTGATTTGTTCAACATAGATGTATGTTGTTTTTTTTTTACGAGGAAATGAGACAGGAATCTCTCAAAAATAGTAAAACGAGTAAACAACAAATTAAGAATGAATGGAAAAATATACATTGCAGAAATCAAACCCTTATCGCTTACAGGATTTATGCATGTTTCCACTGGTGATGTGACACTTTATCCTTGATAATTACCAGTCACTGAGCTTTTTAATTATATTGCCTTTAATTTAGAATTTTTTTTATTTATTTATTTTGAATAAATAATAAGAAAGCAGTCAAGACAAAACCAAATAACTTGCGTTGAACAGCAGCCTGGAACTAAACATAATGCAATTAATTTTTACATTGGATTGTGCTATCCATATTTCACACAGTAATAAAATTGGGGTGTTTTGCTTTGCACCTACTATAGCACCAAAATATTCTTTCTGCACATTTACATTGTTTACATTGACATACACTGCTTATTTAAAGCACTAATGTTGGATCTTTTTGTGGGATGAGGCTGGAAATGAATCAATTCATATTTCCCCATTACCACAGAGGGAAGCAGGAATCAATTTAAATCGCACCTACGGTGAGAAAAAAAATCTATTTTGAACCATTATCTAGAACTGATAGTTTTGATCAAGTAACATTTGGGATCGTTTTATCTGAAGAGGCTGATTTTTAACAGCTTTTGTTTGTGGAAAACAAACAAAACTTGAGCAAATTCATAAGTAAACAACCACAATGTTTGGAGGAAAAAATGATAATAATAATAACAACATAAGGCTATGCTGTGTGTTTGTCCCAAAGTGACGTTTCTTTGCTAAATGAGTGAGACTGTTTCTCCATGCAACAATTTTTTTGAAGCAGAGCCAAATTCAGGAAGCTTTGAGAGTGCTGTTGTCAAGGCAACAAATCTGCATTTCATATGAAGAAAGAGTCGCTCTGCCTCAGCTTGTATTATGACTACCATTTGAGATTTTCTGATTTTCCTTTTTTTCACTGTCAGATGTCACAGACTAGAAAGACAACAACCATCAAATGTATAATTTATCCAGTCTGGTTTGGATCGCGGTAACATCATCTTCCCCTGATTCATTTTCTCTTTCAGACATAAAAAAAACAAAACAAAAAAACTAATAATTTCACTAGGTTTTTTTTCTGCCTCGTGTACTTTGCATTGATTTGGCATGACTTTCCATGATTGTCACCTTGCCTTGGAATCCGTAGCAATGCAACATCAGCTTTGATCCACCAGAGTGAGCTATTCTCCAACACTTAGACCGTATTTCTCCCCTCAGCTCTGAGCTGGGAAATGTTGCCTCCTCTGTGTTTCCTTGATGCACGTAAAGACTATCGGTTACAATAGCAACCCTCTCTTTGAACCCTAAGTGGTCTAATGGAAATAGAGACTGTATAGCTGCTTCAGCTTGGCATTTTTATTTCAGGTATGGCTTTATATACTGGAAAAATAATATGTTAACCAATGTAGGTCAAAGTATTGGTACCTGATAAGAACCATATGAAATTGTCATTGATTTAAAGTTAAATTTCACAATTTAAAGGCATGAATTCAAAGCAAAGGTCTAAACTATTTGATAAATGCGACAATGTTTGGAGAGAAAGAATATGTCAAAGATTTAATTACGAATGTCTTTGAAATAAGATATTTACCTATAGAGGGAAATATAGGTAAATATAAACCTTTAAATATTTACCAGATATTTAGAGGTAAATATCTGATACTGATATTCAAATACCTATGTATGATTAATGTCTCTTTAAACAGTGAGGGAAAGCCCAGCTGATGATGTCATTGCTTTGGAAACTTCAGGTGCAAGGACAGACATGATGGGAATCTCCAGCCATCATAACACACAGGAAAGGAGACAGGCTCTGTGTCCCAGAGATGAACGTGTTGTGGTCTGAAATCCAAATCCACCGCAGAGTAAAAGCCAGACGCCTCGTCAAAATGCTGCCAGAAGCCGGTATGAAGAACAGTATGCGAAAGTTTCGAAGAACCATCTAAATAGATCAGCCAGGAAGTTAAAGGTAAGGCACAAATGAGTTTTCCAAATGGACAGTGACCAATAAAACAGATGAAGCCAGTATTTTAGCCTGGCCATCCCAAAGTCCTGATCTCAGTCTGAGAGATCCAAAACAGTGTGTGTGTGAGCAAACCTTATTCAGTTTACCCAGTCCTGTCAGGAGGAAAGAGCCAGAACTCCAGCAAACTATCATCAGAAGCAAACCAAAAAATATTTGACCCAAGTCGTATAGTTGAAAGGCAAAAACCAACCAAATACCAGTCCTTTACCTACTTCTTTTCGAGCATGTTAAGATTATTGTGGGACATAAAATGTGTCTTTTGCATTCCTTGTTCATGTGTGTTTATTTTATACTGCCATCATGTTCGAAATAAATAAATAAAAATGAATTATTTTCTAGGTCACTCTTGTTTGTGGCATAACCTTGCTGACCCCTCTGATCCAAAAACACAACCTCAACCCAACGACCTACACTCCCCACAGGGAACATCGAGCTGATTTCCAGGTACTCCATCATAAATGTTTTTTTGTTTTTTTTTCACTCTTCCTCCATCTAAAACATGCTCTTGTGACTTATAGAGGAGAAGAAAAAAAACACACACACACACTCTCCCATTCAGTGACGGTTTACCTCCAGGCTGCTCAAATTCTCCTGAGCTGTTGTGCTCCAAGCCGACTAAAAAGAAGACGCTTTTGAAATCCGGGGCTCCTTTTAACCTCTCCGTGACCTCTGCTAAGTGGTCAGTTGCTTGGTGACCTTGCCCTGGTTTCCTGTACAGCCTCTTCCATCCCACTCTAACAGGACACATGAGATCTGCCCTCTGCACAAGGACCATTGAGACAATGTTCATCTTCCAGCTGAACTACCACGAGTTACGTGTCATTGAACAAATTTTGTGGAACATGAAAGCTTTTTAGCAGCTACATGACGAGGACCTTTTTACATTTAGTTAACATACAAGTAAAAATTCAAAGCAAAATTAACAAGATTGACTTCCGAATAACTGACTGAACTTGTTGTAATCTGACTTTCTCTATAGGGAAGCAATTAAAAAGTTAAAGAGCTCATGATGAGTCAGCTTACAGACTCTTAAAGCTGCTCATCAGGGATGAGAAAACATTATTATTCATCTTAGCAGAGTTTTAAAATGGAATATAATAATTAAAAAAAGATTTAGATTTCTGCAATAAGAAACATTAAAGCAGTTGGGTTATAATTAATGGTATAATTTTTTTTTGTAAAACGAGGCAGAATTAAAGTTTCATAAAAACAGTTTCTAGGGTCGCAGTTTGAAATGGAACTGGTTCATGTTCATAGATCACCAGCTAAACATTACGAGTTAAATTCACAACCCTAATATGATATTGTTTGGGGTTTTTTTTTTCTAATAATGGTAATGGCTTCATGTGCCAGTTTGTACATTGCTTAAGTAATTACATAGGATGTGCAAACTGGGATTTCCAAGCTTATTTAAATCAGTTCAATTCTCTCCTGTCTTTGCCCAAATGCTACAATTTAGTTGTGCGCTTAGAAAACTGTTAAAATTAACAAATGCTTGACTCTCAGAAAGAACAAAAATTACCATAATTTTGGCTGAAAATGGAACTTTGTAACACTTGCGCCGCTTTCAATTGACATTACCGATTTGCATCTTTATAAAAATCCTGATGGAGTCTCACGTCAGGTGACAAAATTCCATCTATCCATCCATTTTCTCACACCTTTGTCCCTGGTGGGGTCAGGAGGGGTTCTGGTGTCTATCTCCAGCTAACGTTCCGGGCGAGAGGCGGGGTTCATCCTGGACAGGTCGCCAGTCTGTCGCACTGACAAAATGTCCACTTTGATAAAACATCAGGGCTATGATTTATGAGATTCTTCTTCTGCTTTTGCTTATTTGTCCCACCTACAAGCGTCAGATGAAACATAAAAATAACTTAAGTAAACACAAAAGGCAGTTTGCAAAGAAGCATTTAATTTGTAAAAGAAAACTGGTTACCCAAATCAACCTGGTCACATTCGAAGACATAATTGTCCAATAAATCATTAAATTAACTATTCCTATCCTCATGGCTGAATAAGCTGAATTCAATTTCAATTCCCAAACCCATGACTGTTTATTGCAAGACTGGTATTATTCTTAAATCACATTAATATGACCTGTTTGATAACAAGAAGAGGTCTCAAAAAGCAACACATCATGTCCTGACTTAAAAGGTCAGTGTTCAGCATTCAGTATGAGAAAGAGACTGAATAAAAATGACTTCCACGGATGAGTTCCTAGAATCTGGAGGACTTGCTATTATTGATGAAGCCATGAATTCTTCTCTCTAGAAGAACAAGTCCCAAAAGAGAATGTTTGTGACCTTAAGCTCAAAGTACACGCTTGAGCTTAAGGTCACAAAAAACAGAAGAAAACCTGTATTTAATTTCAGATGGTTGGAGAGACAAGTTGGAAGTGACTGAATGCTGTCGTTTCTTTCCCTTGCTCATCTCTGCTGTGCTGTACCTGCAGCGGAAAAAAAAAAACCTAAAAAAAACTGCATAATATATCAATTTCATAATTTTATATTTCTGCGGTTTAATAAAAAGAATGCCTTTTATTTCTAAATTTATCCATCCATCCATCCATCCATCCATCATGGTAAAAAGCCTTCAGTTTTTTTCTCCTCGGTCATATATATTTTTTTTATTGATTCAACCAGCACTGCTCTCAGATCAAATGGGAAATCTGATTTCCCTCTTGAGTGCTCTCTGTTTTTTTTCTTTGTTTTTTTTGTCCAGTTCTCCTTCCTGCTAAAACCAGAGGAACACAGAGACTCCAGTGGCCAGCATTATTAGCTCGCTAATTTGGCTGCACAGACTTTATTAAAGTTTATTATCTATATTGTACGTCTCTAATGAGTCAGTCATTCTTGGAACGGAGATTTTTTTTATTGTTTTTTTATCTATCTGCCCTGTTCATTTTCTAGTGGCCAAAAGAGCTCAGAAGTAGGTGTGTAACATTCAAAACAAAAGAAAAATACTACTTCTACAAAAAAGAAATATATACACCATCCAGCAGGTGTGCAAACAGGCATAGCAAGAATATTCATGCACTTTGAACCTTCTAATGTTTTGTCATATTAACCTCTATGTATTTTATTTGGATTTTAGATGCAAATAATAAGATGAAGGGAAAATGATCCAAACTTTTCATTTTTCTTTTTCTTTTTTTTTTATACAAATGAAAATCTGAAAATGTATTGCTTAAAATCCACCTGTATGTACTTGTATCTGCATACAAGTACATACACAAGTGTTTTGCCAGAGATTTGTCTTAGAAGAATATTGAACAGCGTTAAGTACCACACCAGAAAAGTCAGTGGTAGCGTTTTGAAGAAGCTTAAACCAGGGTCAAAGTGGAAGACAATATTAGAAAATGGACAAAAAAAAAAAAAAAATCTGCAAATCTGCAGAGACATGGCAAATTGTCAGGCCAGACATAGAGAACAGAAGCTGGTTACTCTGGATGAGCAGCAGAGATTCACGCCTGAAGAGGTAGAATCTGTTGACAATAATAATAAAAAAACATGCCATTGATACATGTAGGTAACACTGCAGACATCTAGTCAAGTCAGATGAAGCCTAAGCTGAACTTTACATGCAGAACACAAAGTGTTGCTAAAACCCAACGGTGCATAGCACCCTGAACACACCACCGCTAAGAAAAAAAATATTTTTTTGGAAGTATTATGCAACAGGGATTCGTTTTCTCTTTAGAAGGTTCAAGAATACTGAAGACAGTTGACGGAGCTACAAACAGAGCAATCCTTGAAGAAAACAGTTGCTGGAGTTTCACAGCAACAGAGAGCATACAGCCAGAGCTCTGTCCACATTCAGATTAAACTACATACAGGCAGAGATCAAAAGCTTAACCGGATGATAAAATTGCCCAGTCAAAGTCCAGAACAAAGTCCAATTGAGAATCTATGGCCCATGAATGTTCACATGCTTTCCATTAGGCCTGACTGAGTCTGACCTCTTTTGTAAAAATAAGTAAATAAATAAATAAATAGGTTAAAATTTCAGTGTGTGGCTACTCAAAGCAAACAGAGACCTCTACCCCCCGCCCCAAAAAAGACTTGCAGCTGTACCTGTTGTGAAAGGTGGTTCTGAAGTACCGGTTCAGAGTTCAGAGTATCTGGATACAAATGGATACCTGATTTTTCCTGATTTCTAGCATAAAAAGATGGTTTAAAACGTTGTAAATTATACGCCACCTTGAGCTGTCTCATCTGTATATTCCAAAATAAAACACACTGAAAGTTGTGGCTGTAACAGGACAAAAGGTTAGCCAACATAGCCGCTTTCTTCAAATCTACTGATAAAAAGAGCAGCAGCGTTTGGCAGCCCTAAAAGCACCGAGATTTCCCGCAGGAGCCCGCGGAGCACAAACGGAATGTAATCGAGAGCAATTATCGGCCTCGGGGGTCATCAAAGAATCAATTGATAAGATGACTGATGGCTCGGCCGTCGGCTTGATTTTGCTGCCCTCAAGCGGCCAAATAGTTGAAAGTGAGCATTAGATTTATCTCAGGAAATGTTTATAATTATGAATATAGCTACAGCTGATGCAGCAGAGACATGCTTTAATAATTTCTAATAATAACAGTACAAATATTGTGCAGTTTGAGGTCGATAATAATAATAATAATAATAATAGTGAGCAGGTTGACACATGACGACCCAAAGCAACCAAATATAAATAAGAATAATAATTTATATATATATTTAAATATGGTAAAAGCAGCAGCGTCTATGGCGTTATGCGTCGCACCTCGTCGTCACGAAGCCCACAGTAAGCCGTGAGGCTGAGATATTACACGCGTGTGTCCTATAAGCGAAGGGAGTCGATGAGACCGCACTGACGGAAGGGGGAGAGGTGGGCTCTTCAGAACGACGAGCCGTGGAGATCTGCGCCGGTGCGGGCATCGACGGACTTCACATCACTTTCCTGCCCGATTCCCCCCGAAACGTTTGATCGCGCCTCCTCTCTCTCTCTCTCTCTCTCTCTTTCTCTTTCTCTCTCGCGTTTCCTCTCTCACACACACACCATGAGGTCCAAGCGGAGGATGCCCGCTCTGTTTGTTGTTCGAACCGAGAGAGAGCATCACGCAAGCTCGTAAAAGAAGAAGAAGATCGAACACCTTTTGGAGCGCTCTTTCATATTTCAGGACGAAACCCTCCGGTGTTTCTTTTATTTTTCTTTCTCTTTCTGTCTCTCTCCAAGGGCCGCAGCGAGTGCGCGCATCCCACCTTGGATTATCATCAGCGTGGACATATGGGGGAAAAGAGGACACATCAGTGCGTTCACTTTTGAAGCAAAGCACAGGGTCTTGACGCTATTGCGTTACGCATCTGTTTCCCTGCGAGTCTCTTTTTTTTTTCTTTCTCTCTCTCTCTCTCTCTACCCCTCAAGAGATCCCCGTTGAAACTGGGTTCTCTGCAGCATTTCTTTTTAGCCACAGAAAAGTCAAATATCGGTGGTTAAATAGGGAGGTCGGGGGGGGGGGGAACAGACCGAGGTGTGTGTTTAGTCTGAGAGGACCGACAGGAGCAGGAGCAAGAGGAGGAGGCGGTGGTGGTGGTGGTGGAGGAGGAGGACGGAGGGGATGCAGAATGAGGTGTGTTTTCTCTCTTTTTTGGGAAAAGTCGGAGAAAGACGGGAGAAGGTGTATAAGCCAGTTGCTCTCTTGAGAAATAACGGCGATCTGAGGAGGAAATGGCCTAGCTAAAGCAACAAAAATAATAAAGAGCAGAGGACAGAAGAATCGTGCTGTGGATGGACGGGCCAGCGTCATCTACATCATCCTAAATCCCCGGCGCTCGCATCGCCTCTTTAAGGTAAACCCATATGTTGACCAGCGCATCCTAAACCCTCTCCCTCCCCCTCCTAGATCTTCCTCCTCCTCTTCCTCCTTCTTCTTCCCCTTCTGTCTGTCATCGTTCTAATATGTGCGCAATATTGGTGACTTTGCACATTGCGCACCTTACTCATCTTGACGCACTGAGATGATGAGGTTTCAGTGGAAGTGGTTGCTACAGCACACATTTTCTTCCTTACAGGAGTGTAAAGGGGAGGTTGGGGTGGTGGTGGTGGAGGGGCGCCTTGGATTGGCCTTGCCTGTTGATAAGTTGTCACATCCCAACATGATCAGCTTACTTTGTATAAGCAGCGTGTGGCCGCCAACAAGAAGACATCAGAGTGATTTAATTGGAATCAGCTCATCATCAGTCAGACCGGTTGCTCTTCTCAGCAGGACCCTCATTTCCCTCAGATGTGAGGGTATAGATCATTCTGATAGGGATTTTTATTGCGCCGAATGATGACAGCTTAATTAGACTCGCAATGCTCCTGAGCTGCAACATAACTAATCTTTAGCAGGGGTGTGTGTGTGTGTGTGTGTTTGTTGATTCAGAAGATACACCTCTGAAACCCACAGAAGCGTCCCCTTCCTTCTCCTCCACCTCCCCTAAGACTAGAAGATGGAGATCGGGGTTTGTGAATTAAATGCACACACTCCCATTAATATTCAGCTGTGGTTGGGCAGCGCTCGGTTAATGGCAGACAACAGGACCTCTGTTCTGACAGGTCACGGATGAGAAATGGTGTCTTAGATTTGGTGGAAGGGCACTTTTAAAATATATCTATTTATCTATATATATATTATTATCGTTATCATGATTATTTTTCATAGCTTCACTAAAAAGTAGCAGTAGAAAGTGGATTTTTTTTTCTCTTTTTTTGTAGGACTGAATAAGACTGAGGGGTCTGGAATACAAACAGACAAACAAACAATACATTCCAGAATGATTGCTTTTCCTTTTCCGAAAAAACGTGGTGCCTTTAGCTTTACATGGAAGTGACATTTAAAATCCATCAAACAAAAAAAGGCTATACTAAAGTACCTTTGTAGAGTTGGTGAAGGATTTCTCCTGGCGCTCTCGGTGAAGTGTTGAAAGAGCTGTGATTGCTCTCCGTAGGCCGTCATCATGTCAGGCTGGTGGATGGCGTTTGGCCTCTTACTCAGTTGCAAAGCGAGGATTGTTTTTTTATATGTTAGAAAGAAAGATGAAGTAGAGTTTTAGTTCTTAATTGGGGTCCAAACAATTGCCATTAATGTACTTTCATTGGTATTTTGTTGTGACAGACTGACACATATTTTCAGAAAAAATCATAAATATCTTTTAGATGTTCTTTTATGGAAATGGAACAAGGGTGGCATGTGTTGGGATTCAGCCCCCTCTACTCAATTCAATTCAGTTTATTTATATGTTACCAGTTCATAGCAAATGTCTCGAGGCACTTTACCAAAAAAAAAAAAACTATTTCAATTCACACATACATTCTAAGTATCCCTTGATTTGCAGCATTCTTTTCTTTAGCATTAGCATTTAGCGACCGTAGACAATGGCTTGCATTGTGTAGTTGACTTTATATAGCAATCCTTCATACAACGCATGCATGTAGAGATAGTGGAGAGGAAAATTCACCTTTAAAAGAAACCAACAGCAGAACCTGGTTCAGTACAAGCGTCCATTCGCCACGATGCTCCCAAATGAAAGCCAGTGCAAACTACTGCATCTAATTGTCACCCAATTGATAAAAAGGATACTTTTTGTGTGAAATTTAATATAATTATAAATCAAGGCATGGAGGTTTGCAGGAGAACATTAGTGAACAAACAGGATCATGAGAACCAAGGAGCTCAGCAGATCAGGGATTAGGTTGTAGGGACGTTTTAATTAGGGCTATAAAGCCATTTCTAGAGCTGTGGATGATTGAGGGAAGTACTGTTCAATAAATCACCCAAAACAGGAAAAAATGTGGAAAGAATAAAACCATTAAAAGTTTGCAATGAGCAGAATAGCAGACAGGACATTGTAGAAGAAGGTGCTCCGGTGAGGTCAAGAAACTGTAAGTATTTTTTTAATGTTAACTCCCAAACTAATGTTGATCATGACCCTGGACACAACATCTCTACATAGATTCATTCGGGTTGTTGTATTGTAGCTTTTGGGATGCTCATGTTTATGGGAAGATAAAAACATGGAGGAGTCTTCTTGGAAGAAAACCTGTTGACTGCAGAGGACTTTGAGAGCTGAACAGAAAGTCAGATCAGAGAGTTATTCAAGTGTAAGAGGTACCTAATTTTTTTTTTTTTTTTTTTTTTTACAAGTTTTTACCTCCTTCTAAAGAAGGAACTGGTAGCAAAAGAAAAAAATCAACATCTGAGATTCTCTCCATCCAATCTGATGGAGTTTTTTTTTGAGTTATTTTGCAAAGAATAGAAAAATGTAAGTCTCTAGGTGTTCAGAGATGGTAGAGACATAAAAAAATCAATAACTTTGAAGGACAGAATAGGCCACACTTTAGCAGGTTTAAAATTATAAAACAATTTCAAAACCATGTATTGTTTCTTCTTTTTTGGTTTATTACATACAATCTCAACAAAATACTCTGTAGGTTTTTGGTTTTAATGTTCAATTCTTCAATTTCCTGAGGGAGTCTTCCCAAAGGATCAATAAAGTACAAGTCTAAGTCTAAGTCTCAAAATGCAAGCAACTCCAAGGGGCACGGAAACTTGTGCAAAGGGGATGCAAACACATATATTCACATATATATATATATATATATATATATATATATATGTGAAAAACAGCAATATTCGGAAACCGGTGTCATCCACCGTGCCTCGGGGAACATGTGCAAGTCCAGTGTTAGAACATAAAACCCTGTTCTTAGCCATTTTCCACTCACCCAGAAGAGAACACGGCGATCAGCATCGTTCTCAGACCACAGCAAAAACCCGGCAGAGCCACTATTGTGGCACGCACAGTGTCAGCCGGTTTCCAGAGAGCATACGGAGGTTAAGTGAAGATAGATGGAGAGAAAAAGAAAGAATGACTGTTTAATGGATTGGATGACAACATTAGGGGGAGACTTACAACCCAGAACAAAATGTGTCAACTTAATGAGGTATGTTTGGCTGATATGGCTGTGAGTAAGGTGAAGTGTTCAAAAGGGTAGTTTGCTTGCAAATGCAAAAGGGAGTTGATGCTTATTTGTTGGGCTATTTGTGTAGTTTCTTTTCTTTTAATAGTCAGTTCCTTCGTAATACCTTTAATTTGTAGACAGGAATTCTGTTGACTTTTTATAAATATAAATTGCACTGTGCTATTTCTAAGTTTAGTTGAAAAGAAATATTTTTCCCACATATACAGTATTTTATGCTTAGCTAAAGAGAGGAATATCGAGATAAATAGGTAGGTAAGATGTATAACAGATGTCAGGTTAGCTTCCTGAGCCTGTAGACCTGCACACTGTAATTGAGAGGCTGCCAGCAGTAAAGCAGCACATCCACAAGTTGTAAATCCTAAAAGTTTACGTAACACGTGGTTGTAAATTTGACTGATTGACTGAAAATGTATCTGTTGGACACAAAACAAACTGAAAGAAAAAATCACATTTGAGCGAGTGTGTTCGAAAGTCATAAAATGTTTGGATAACTAACAGCACCACATTCTGCACCTATGCTGCTCAGGGTAGGATTGTTTCTTCGACAGTATTTTCGTAACTTGATTCTCAGGATGTTTTGGGTATTTTTCTATAACCTTCTCAAAGTAGTTTGTGAGAATTTTGGCCCATTCCTCCTCACAGAACTGCTGTAACTGAGTCCAGTTTGTAGGGGTTCTTGTTCACATTCAACTTTTCAGCTCATCCCACAAATTTTCTTTGGGGCTGAAATTTGAGGCTTTGTAATGGCCAAAACTTGGATTTTGTTGTCCTTAAAGCTGCAGTATGTAACTTTTATAAAAATGTTTTTTTTTCAACACCAAAGTAATCTCCTTCCAGAAGAGTATGATGGCTGGTGTAAATATTCGAAGTGATGAATGTGGCCTTCAAACATCTAAGTAATTGCACCCCCGGATGAACAGTACTTGTAGAGGTTCACTATTCTTTTTTTCATTATTTCTCGGCTGGTTTGATTTAGGCTTCCCATGATGCCGCACAAGTACCGGGTGTGTTTGGGTTTCCCTCATCCTTTCTGTTTGTATTTTATGTCACAATACAGTGAAATGTGAGCTGGTCCCAGAAGGACCGTCAGCATGATTGTGTCAGGAGTTGCTTCCGTGGTTTTTATGTTTGCATTGTCAGGCCTCTGGTGTCATGTTTTTTTTTCTTTCATATATATATATATATATAAGTTCACTTACATCTGTCTTAGTGTTGTTGGTGGTGTTTGCAATTTACCACTCCTCTGCGGTAGTTGTATCCTATTTCCATGAAACCCAGTTACTTCCCTTTTAAGTGCCAGTTTATGTGCTTCTTGTAAAACCTCACACCTTAGCACTGTTCTGTTGCCTATCGCCAGCTGTGTGCGGGATTCTTTGTTTTCTATCTTTTTGTTTCTGGACGTCTGTGTTTGCCTTTTGCCTCTGTTCCTCTTCTGTTTTTTTGTTTTTTTGGGGGTGGGGGATTTATGTTTGTTTTCTGGGTTCCCTGCCCTGCGGCGTCTTTAGTTATTAAAGTTTCTGTGGTTATTTAATTTGCCAGGCTCCTGCTCTGCTACTCTGTGTTTGGGTCCTTCACTTCAACAAGGCTGCTTGACAGATTTCGAACTCACATGTATACGTGTCAATCCCATGCCTCTGAAAACCCACGAGAAACCACTCCTGAATAGAAGAAGGCTGTTGTGCATGTCTTGAGCCAGATCATCTGAATAATTTTTGATTTGGATGTTGAATATTTGGATTGAACTTTAACTGTTTTTTTTTTTGCTTTGTTTTTTTTTTACCCAAAACAATGCATCTGAATGTTTTTAGGTAGCCATTTATATTTATACATTCTCTTACATGACTGGCCTGGTTTCCACACAGAGCTTCCACATCTTTAAATGATTTATTTACTTCATACTGGGATGTAGTAGTCGTGCCAGCCAGGGCTCTGATATTTTAATTTCAACTTGGAGATGTCAAAAGGCAAGTTAAAGTGACCCAGCTCTCAGTCACGTCGCCATGGAGGAGAGGCGCAGGAGAATAGCTTGACCTGACCCATTATCCTTGAGCAAAGTAGAACCACAGAAACGCCCATTCAGACGCCATGGTAACCGCCTCGTGTAACCTCCTTCGTGCAGCGTCACATTTACAGTCGTCCATAAGAGAAACCAGGATAAGTGCCATCCTGTCCTCTTCATACTGGGAAGACTCACACCCAACCCCATTAAAGTATCACTAAATTTAATGTGCCTTTTGTTAGCACCGCAAGCGAAAGCTCATTAAACGTGGCACCAAGACAGAGTTCTCCTCTTCAGTACTTTAAGCATGATCCATTAAGCGTGCCGTGCCATTTTATTCTGGGGATATTTTTGGCCAGTTATACAGGAGCTGGAGCCGGTGTTCAGACCTGGCATGGGTTCTTGGAAAAAATATTTATTCCTTACAAGCTGTGGTGGTGTGTCATTGAACTACACTTCCAAGGCAGCTGGTCCTCTTGTGAAAGGTGTGGGACGTTCTGCTGCTTTTACACCTCTCATCTCTATGCAAACTGTGCTTTTGCTGAGAAAAGGAGAGAGTTTTAGAAATCCCCTTCAAAATGGAAGTTTTTTTTTTTTTTAAAGTCTGTTGTTGGTTGACGTGTCCTTGGCACACAAAGGTTTAGAAGGAATCTAGGTCATCTTAGCCTAGTTACTGCATCGCTTGCTATGTTGCACAGGTACATCTTTAAAAAATCAGAGTATTAAGAAAAAGTTCAATATTTTTCATTACAAATAGAGTTACACATCTTGGAAACTCGTGGTGGCACAATAGACTGCGGAAAAACTCAGAACACCTGCAACGGATTTCCCCTGGGCTTTTATCATGGAAAATCATATTTGTTTATCCCTTAAACATTTTTTGTATACAGTTAGTACTTTTGCGGTCATATTTTTAATCTGTTCATTTTTCTCTATTCCCTGCTATGTTTTCTTGTCTATTATGTCACCACATTTGCTGTGGAACTGCTAAACAAGCTCTTGGACTTCCGACTAATCAGTTTTGTGAATCCAAATTTGTTTTTTCCTCGCTGCAGTGTTGTAGTCCAAGTTCAGATATGCCGAAGTTGCAAGTAGACAGGTCAAAATGTTTGGTTCGTGGGTGTACTAACCCACACGATTCCTTACGTCATCAGAACTCCTTTGAAGTGTCTGGTTAAATTTTGTTTTCCTTGGGAATGTAACCAGATCAGAGGGGAAAGCCAGTTGACGCGGTGCACTTATGGATGAGTGCTTCAGCAACCTCCACCAGTCTCAGGAGGAATTATTCCGAAATGCATCCGAAATGCTTCGTCCAATTGGGGGTCAGCTCCTTCACTCTACAGAAACGAGGGACACAGCAAAGCAGTGAGAAGCTAGTAATGCTAAAATGACCTCAAAGCTTATTTTAGGCATGAATTTTGTATGTTGATAATGACGTCCCGACCATTGGTTTGATGGCACTGAGCCTTCTGCTTCTGTTAGCGTTGTGTGCTAGCTTTTAGTTGAATTCAGTTGAATTCAGACCAAAGCATTGCAGTTCTATTTGAATGATTTACATGTGAAAAGATAGGATTTAAATGCATGATACGTCCACTTTAAAGTGTTCTTCCAATCTCCGGCAATAGACTTCACAATCATGGGGAAAACTGCTGAGTTTACAGATGTCCGGAAGACAGTTATTGACACCCTCCACAGAAGGGTAGGCCGCAAAGGTCATCGCTGAAGAAGCTGGTTGTTCACAGGGTAACACTTTAATGGAACGTTGAGTGGAAGGCAAAAGGACTTTGCACCTGCCTGCACTGCCAAAGTTGCCAAAAGCTGATTCAGTGAACATGGCATTACTGTGCTTGACTGCACATCAAACTTACTTGAATTGTCAAGAGGAAGATGAGAGATACCAGACCCAACAATGCAAGATGAGCTGAAGCTATCGAAGCAATTTGAGCTTTTACTACATCTTAGCAAAACCACAAGCTGATCACCTCCCTGCCATGCCAGTAATTTATCTAAAAGCGCACCCAACCAAGTTTTGAATTCATAAAAATGAATATGATTCTCAGAAACGTTCATTTCCCCCTGACCTTATATAATCTTCACATTTTTTGAGACACTGCATTTTTCATTTTAATCAGTCGTCTGTTGGCCATAGTCATGAAAATTACAAGAAATTGAGGCTTGAAAGATTTACTCTATGGATAATAAATTCATGGAATATATGAGTTTCACTTCCTGAAAGTGACATTTTTGTTTTTACTTTTTCACAATATTCTAATTCTTTTAAATGTAGCTGTGTGGAGGATATGCAGGAAAACAAATCTGCATTTGTTCTGTTATTGCTGTTTTATTGCAGACCTTCCTAGATTTATCTAGACCTTGTTGTGGTTCAACTTTGGCCATGTACCTACAGGCACAGTCCTGCTGTTTTATGATGTTCTCTTAACATCTGAAAGCAGCTGACTCTTGGTCAAGTTGTTGAAGTTGTTTGGATCTATCTTAACCTGAATGCCCACATTCGATAATATTTTTAGGTTTGCTTTAGTCCAGTGTTTCACTCAGAAGTATGACGACTTTTTTTCTGCAGCATCACAGAGGGCAAGAAGGAGAAGGTTTTTTGGCTGTCTTAGAGAAGAAAAAGAAAAGAAAAAAACATGCCAAAAATACCAAATTCCTCCGTTCTTAATGAAGTGGAGTCCAACCAAAGAGCCAAAACCTCTTATTAGTCGCAACCCGCATTGCTTAGCGTCCTCCAACCTCTTTGTTCATGACCTAAAGTGTCATTTAATGATCCAGCCAAAGAGTCACTCATCTAATTTATCAAGAACCTGATCATGACCTCTTAAATTTGCGCATTTCCTAAAATATCTTTTATTGCACTCATGTTTTTCAGTCACATGTAACCTCCACATGGTCTCTTGAGCCATTTTTAAATGTCATTGAGAAAATGTGCTTCCTTGTAGCTTTTCCCTCATTTTTGTGGTTAGTCTGTCTTCCTTCAACTCATTTTTTTTGTGTGTGTGTAATTTTTCCAATATTGTTGATTTTGGTATGATTAGGTATTTAAAACTTTTCACATATTATGAAAATGAAATATTGAATGAATGAATATAATTTATTAATCCCAGAGGGAAATTCACGGTAAGTGACTTGTTGGAAAAAAAACTGTTAGTTTCTTTATTTAGATATAAAACAAAGATGGCATTAAATGGGATCAACATTAATATACTTCCCTCCTGGTAGCCCTGTAGTTCCACCTGGTATTACTTTTTTTTTGTATTTCTGTCTGCTGTTTTGTACTTACATCTGCTGTTGAAAACAGAGCAATGTAAGCCTAGGTAACAGTTATAAATACTGTGCGTTAACAAGCTGAGCGTCGCCAAAGTGTCAAATTTTGAAACAGCTATTTTAAAAGCAGATTAGAATTGATTGACCAGAACAACAACAGGATGGAGTGCATCTAATATCTCCCCTACACTTCATCACAGTGACAGCGCAAATATCTTATATATATTGGCAGCCACGTGGAAACCGTGATGTCCGGATGAGGGACACTACAAGTCAATAAGAGTTACGGGGTGCTTAGAGAAACAATCTATATAAAGATGTCATGTGAAGGCTGTGTGACCCTCAATTTCGTTTGGCTGGAAATTGATAGATTTTGATCCAGTTTTGAAGCATTTTATAATTTAAGGCACAGCAAGCAAAGAGATTAATCTCACCAAGACAGTGTGTGAAAAACACACAGAGAAAATATACAGTTTCATTATTCTGTTTTTTTATTATTATTATTATTGGATTGTGATGAAAAAAAGAAAGCATATAAATAATGAAGAATGACATTAAGATGTACATCGGGAGAAAAAAAAAACAACAACAATCCAACTGTGAGCGAACGAAGCAGGACTAATATCCATCCTGGCGAACTCTTACAATACAAAGAGGGCGCGCATGCTGTTAGGTTTAGCAAAGTCTTCTTGAAGTGAAAATGGCTGCCCAATATTATAAATGTCTGTGCCAAAAAAATAGTATGCATGCTCTCCTGTATTTTCAAAATCATCCCTTCTTAGGATGTTGTCAAGGTTTGTATTCCCACATAAAAGTGTCAGCTCCTTCCTCACTCCAGCTGGGCTCTGACTTCAGCTATACTGTCGGAGATAAAAAGGGCTTTCTTTATTGCTGTGGGCCACAGCTATAATGTTGACTTGCTGTGTGTATTGACTGGTTTTCGTCAGAGTCGAACAGCTCTTCATCCGCAGTGCTGTATGTATTTCGTCTCCAGCAGTAAAGCCGATCCTATAGGCTGCTCGAGTTTATGAATTATAAATGTAAAAGCATACGACCGTGCGCTGTTGATGCGGGCAGAAGCATCGTCACTGTAAAACTCTGCTAAATCCTGAATCAGCTCCTGTTACTATGTGCTTCATAGTCCCGTGGGAAGGACTTCTGATGCTGCATTTAAACATGGAGACAGAGCTGTGCTAAGTAAAAGCATTATTGTTAACTTAGCAGGGATGGCAGGTATTTTTAAAAACAGCATTTTTGAAAATAATAAACTGTCATATTGTTTTTTTTGTTTTACTTTCCATCACATCACTTTTAATTTTAGCAGAGAACACGGAGAGCCAGTTAGCCGTTAGATGAAGAGCTGATTATGACAGATTGCATATTTGTAACTCCTCGCTGAGGTAACCTCCCGCTGCTGTGTAAAGACCTACTTGCACCGTGTGCGCCATTAAATCAGATCATGATTTTGCATTATTTTAAAAGGCAGCTTATTGTCTGGCATTTTTGATTAAAACAGCAGGGGTCCGTTGAGCCCGCTCTGTTAACACATTCGTCATTTTCTTTCCAGTTGCCTTAGGAAGTCTAAAACCACAAACGACGTTTATAAAGTAAGCACATTTGTTTGCTAATTAGGCGGTCCTGAATCTTAATAATTACAGCATTGATCTTAGACCGGGACTTTTGCTGCAGCATTCTATTATACCACTGGAGAATGTTTGCCTCAGTGGCTCTGATCTGTCAAATCAAGTGCTAACAACACAGCTAACTTTCCAGCCTAAAGTTTTAGTGTTTCAAATGAAGCCAGTTGAAACACAAAAGCTGTAAGGAGCTTGTAGAATGCAAACTGTTTTCTACAGAGGCTGTTTATTGAGAATGCTACAACAGGGAGTTAACAAGAAGCTAACAGTTTAGCAAAGTTGCTCAGTTTTAGCCCTTTGTTGAATCCAATTCTATCTGTCATTGAAGACACTGGATTTGGAAATGTTGTCAGACCCTTTTGGACATGCCACAGTTAAAATAAGGGTCTGAGTAATATAAAAAGAATACACTGTGTAATGTTAACTGTATTAAACTGGCTAATCCTAATCCTTAATAAACGACAACCTAAGATCTCAAAAATGTAATCGTTTTGTTTCTCAAAATAACAGTAACATTTTATTTAACTGCAGAGCTGTGCAGTTCTCCCCTTCTCTCTCATAGATGACTATAGTGACGTTGATAGAAAGCATTGACAGGGGATAAAATAAATTTTTTAATCCAAATAGACCATGTCAGCACACCGTGAGTGATGATTATTTACAGATAAATTGAGGGGCTGTCATGGACAATTATTAACTTGTGAATATGGTCAGCTGTTCTGCTAGTTGAGATCGTCCAAACGATCCACCATCTTCAATGCTGGCAGATGGAGTTTTATCCAGAAAGATTGCTTCTGTTACTAAATAATTCCTCGAAATTTCTTCTTCTGAAATATTAGATGTTCAAAATAAGAGAAGAATGAAGCTAGTAAACTACAATCTTTCTTGTAAAGGAGTCTTGTATTTGTAGATTTTAACAAACACTTCAAGGCGGGATTAATGCATCTTGTGAAAGGACATACTTGGAGGTCAGTTGTGTCTTTTACTCTCCTTACTCGGCATGCAAGTTAGTCACCGACCCACATCGGCTGACTTGTACAGAGCCAAACCAGCTTTGCATGTCAAAAGAGTGATGCAGTGATGATGTATATAGTCTGTGTGACCAGCCAGCTGTACGATCTAAATATGAGTTCGTCTACCATTATTGTCGTGGAGAGAAGGGACCGGAGCGACTTCCAAAGCAGATCCTCTGGATGGAGCCGACACCGAAAGAGCCAAAAACATCCAGTCATCCAACATTTCCGGCTTTATTTTGGAAATCTAACAGCTGTGTGGGATATTGTTGTATTCATTAGTGATTTCTGAATGGTAAGAGGCATCCTAGAGGTGGCTTGTTAGTGGAAAAAGGATAGTAATTCATGGGGAAATAGCTCTTGTCACTTCTGGTGGTTTTTGAGAAATCCATATTTTTCAATTGTAGACATTTCATTGTTAATGTAGTTACATTTTTAATCATATAAAAGATAAAAAGGGTATTTTCTTCATAGTTCAATAAAAAACTAGCTGAAGTTGGAACTGGGAGGCCAGAGTTTTGCGCAATTGCAATTGGCCCAAAGAATCTCTGATTGGTTCATCCACATTTAACCACATTTTTTTTCTCTATTGTGTTGAAGTCAATCAACATATGAAGAACAATTTTAGCCACAATTCAGTTCCATGTGTTTTTGCTCATGCAGTCTACAAAATGCAACAACTTTTAGTTAGATTAGAACAGATAATATCCCAACTCTTATATATAAACAGATGCATTGTATTTTTTTTTCTTCTTTTTTACGAGACTGGTTTTGGAAGTGGGTCTCCCTTTATGAATAAGCAATGTTCGAAAAACAAACACACAAACAGCTTGTTTAGTTATTCTTAGGTTCCCCTGCCAATATTGCAAGGGTAACTGCATTTATACATGTAAAGCACTACTTCTACTTTTTATTTCCATCAGAAAATGGTTATGTGCTCCCAAGACAGACTACCAACTGTACGTGGGTTATTCCAGTCTTCTTGAACACTTGTGAATTATTAATTTGTTTGGATGCTCAGAACATAACTGGACCACAGTGCATTACCACAGTGGATGGAGAGCCCCGTTTCATCAGTAGCGAAGGACACAAGCCTAACCAACAAAATCTTGCACGCCAAATGGATCCTATAAAGAAAGAACATATTCTGTCACAAAATGGGAGGCAGTGGGAGACCATGTGGTCAAAAGCAACCATCACTATCTGGGAATATAAAAAAAAAAAATCAAGTTCATTGTATTTCCTCTAAAACTTGACCTAATACACTTATGTAAATAAAATATTTGATTTAAATTATTTTGGCTTGTGTGGTTCTTCCCAAAAAAAGATCCTGTAATGGTCTGCTTTTTGTTAGACGCTAGTGTTCTCATGTATTTTTTTAAACAATGCGAAGTAAGCACCATCAATAGGCATGTTATCTTCTTATTTCTTTTTGAGACAATGTTTGAGTTGTAATGAGGTAGTAGAAGCAAAGGTTATGTCTTTAATAGTCATTGTATTTGCAAAGATGTTTCCTCTCTAAAAGCTTGTTTGGGTTGCTGGCTAATTTTTGCTTTCGATCCAGTTTAACAAACCCTAATCATTGTGATTTCAAACAAATTGAAGATAGACTATTAAAAAAAAGAAGACTAAAACAGCCCCGTTTCTCAATTTAATGCCAGTTTAATCATTTGACAGGCCACTGTGAATGTAATGGGAAGTACTGCTCTGTGTTCTGTTAATTGGGTAAGCTCACAAAAAACACAGAAGCTCCGAAATTCGGTGAGATTTTAGCAGTCTGATGATGTGTGTTGTTGCGTGTGTTTGTTTGCGTGTCGCTCTGCACCCTCTCACCCAACCAGATGCAATGATCCAGCTGCAGTACAAGAGTCAGAGAGCCTGTTCTGTTACTAAGAAGGTTCCACCTTAACATAAATGAGTCGGTACATCTCTGCTGCTAATGTTTTCCAACCCTAAGTATGAGATTTAACCCACAATTTTCAACCTTAGATTTGAATTATGTAATTATTTATCTCTTCCTGTCTCCGGTTGAGGTGGAGAAGCGTGTTAAACACGCGTACTGGCATTAATATTTATACACTAGGCTACTACACCTTTCTGAGTTAGCAGCTATCATGCTAGTGCTAATAGCTCGCTCACCTAATGGTAGCTAAGTATCAGCAGAAGTAGCCGGTTCTTGCAGCGTGATACACTATTGACTGATAAAAATTAAGCAGTTTTGTGTTACTCATATTTGTGCTTATTTAGATAGAAGAAATATTTTGATAATTGTTTAGGAGCTGATATGTAATTTAGCCCCTAAAATACGCAAGGAAAATAGATTTGCTTTTAATTTGGTTACATTTGCTTTTTTTTTTTTTATTGCGATTAATGGGTTTAATTTACTTGCTGCAGCTTGTGGTACAGTTCTGCATGTGTTGATTAACTGGATGGGCATCACATATGAAACAAAAGAGAAACATGTTTATTTCGTCTGCAAGTAAATGACGTGGGAGCAAACTGTGTTTTTAGTGAGATTATTTCAGTTGTTTTTTTGACAGGAAGTCCAGAGATTTGATGATTATTTGATGCTTGCTATTGAAGGGGTTTTGCAGGAAGTCTCCGAGTTGTGGTAACTTTCTGCTTTTTTAAATTAATGCCTCTAAACACTTTACCTAATTTACTTTTGCCTTTAAATGTTTTCTGTCTCACGCTGCACATATGCAACTGTTTACCTGTTGTTGGTGTGCCTCACATTGTCATAACTTTGTCTTGCTTAAGATTTTTTAAATGAAATAATTCATTCTGCATTTTATGTCGGAAGCAGATGTGGGGCTGTTACATAGCAGTCTAGAATTTCTGTTGTGACTGCGCACAGACCTTTTTAATTGTTTAGTAATTTTTGCCCAAAGTAAGTGGTTCTCTGTCTAACATATGTCATATTTGAGACACATTGGGCAAAATTAGCAGGATTAAGAGGGAGGATTTTACTCCTGAAAGAACTGTTTGCTAAATCTTAGGCTGTATACTACCAGAAACTAAATTGCTTAGTACTCTGGTGTCTAAAAATTAATCTACACATTTATATGTGTGTCGAAATGAGCTGCAGTTAATTCAATTAAAAGTAAAACATTGCTTACTATCATCACATATATAAATAAATATATATTTTTCCTACTCTCTTCAGCAGGGGTGCTCGGTTAATTTTCCAAAGGGCCACATGTGTAACTATGATTGGTGCTGAGGCCTGGATCATTGACTTAACTAAATTATTCCAATAAGATATTTAACAATAATCTTATTATGATTTTAGCATATTTAAAATTGCAACTGAACAATGAAGGCTATACTTTAAACTGAAGTTTTTTTGGTTTATTGGGTTTAGAAAAGGCTAATCACGCTTTTCCCTCCCAACTTACACCTGAAAATTGAATAATTCTCTCTAAAAAAACTTGTTACGTCTGGTTGATGTAGTACTTCACAATGCCACATTCCTGTCTGTGAAACCTCTGGATCCTTCATCTCCTCGACCTCCTGCATATACACTGCTCAAAAAATAAAGGGAACACTCAAATAACACATCCTAGATCTGAATGAAAGAAATATTCTCATTGAATACTTTGTTCTGTACAAAGTTCCATTTGCACAACAGCAGGTGAAATTGATTGTCAATCAGTGTTGCTTCCTAAGTGGACAGTTTGATTTCACAGAAGTTTGATTTACTTGGAGTTATATTGTGTTGTTTAAGTGTTCCCTTTATTTTTTTGAGCAGTGTATTTTCTGGCACATTTTGCAAGAAACCAAACTGATGGGGTTATATCATGCAGAGGACGTCTGTATTGTCTATCCACTGACAACTATAACGACAGGAACAGGGCTTTGTAACGCTTATTCATGACAGTGCAGCCTTGGCTGCCTGCAGCGAGACCTCTGTCCCCCATTTCTTTTTTGTTTTATGTAGGGCTGCATGATATCAGAATGGTATTTATTTATAATGCTATTGCTGAAAATTGCGTTAACAACACAGGTTCATGACCCAATTCCCCTATAGCTTTTACTACAATGTTCCCACCACTCTCCATGAACTTCCGAATATCACCGGATCCTCAAGATGGATCTTGAGGCTTTGTACGCTGATATAGTTCTTATTAACAGTACAGGCATCATGTTTTCAATTTAATTTTTCTACTTAACGAATATACTACATTTCAAAATGCGCATATATCATTTCATTAGGGCATCTCATTTGAATCCAATTTCACTTATTACACTCCACATCTGTGTTAAAAGAAACTTCTCTAAAAGTTTTTGTGTTTGTTTCTCAGAGCTATAGTTATTTAGCTTAGATGTAAAAGTACATTTTATTATTGGAGTGCAATTTTATCAGATGGTAGCTAAGATGTGTTATTTATAACGTGATATAAATCTTTTAAGAACATGCTTGTTACTGTGACAACAGAAACTGCTTTAAGTTCAGTTAACACATCAAATGAGGTTTTTTTTTTCAGTATTGGTACTCTTGATTAAAATGAAGGTTTTTGTAACATATAATAGTTTGTCACAAGAAAAAACTGCAATTACTTTTGGATATTCAGTCTTTGGGTGAAGGTTTTTGCCACAACTCACTCCACCATCCGCCTTTAAAACTTAAGAAGTTCATTTAAATTTCTATTATAAGTCTTGGGTCGAAGTCCTAAAATTATAGCCTAATTAAGGCAGACAAAATATTAAGTTGACTTTTTACAGTCCCTAAAGTTCTGTGGTTGAAAATATCGCATTTTAAAAAGTCCCATTACTGACTGTCTCATAAATCAATATTACTGCCTCTTAGGGGCTTATAATACTTTTTACTAAGCAATATAAGTCTTATTTGGTGCTGTCGCTTCTGAATCGGTCTGAAAAAAGACGGGAGTTTGCATTAGATTTGGGGAGTGCGTGGTATTAAATCATTTATACAATTTGGGATGTGGTCATTGATGATGAAATAATAACCAGCATAAAAAACATGATTTTGATGTTAATCTGTAACCTTGCTTTGGGGAACGCAAACAGGGAACATGAGTGCAGCTCATATTCTGTACACTGAAAGGAAATGGAGTTGGAGACGAGCCACGTCTGCAGGCGGTGTAAAACTACAGGGTAGTACACGACTTCACCCGGAGGGGAACAAAAAAGAAAAAATGCTATGGCAAGTATTTATTGAAGAGTGTAAGTTTTTCCTAGTAGTACTAATATTTTTTGATGGTTCTAAATATCCTAAGTTTGTGATCAATTACCAGTCTCTGGACTTCCTACTGTGGACCTTTGATATTTATTTAAATTAGGAGCTGAGGGGCCACACTGCATATGTTGGAGAAAAGAATATGTGCACTGAAAGCAGCCATTTAAACCATTCAGACTACAAACACAACAGACACAATCAAAACTGTCAGATGACTTATCCGCAATAATAACTCAGAAATAGTCCAAATAGTTTGGATGTATTTTTATTTCTTTCCTACTTACGGAAAGTTTCTGTTTATATCATAGGTTTGTGGTGCATTTCTATACTAAAGAAAAAGATATAAAATGTCAGATATTTCACAAGGAGATATTAGCATACATGGAAAAACCTTACATAACCTTGTATTAAGGCAGAAAGTACGGCGGCCACCGTAAGAAAGGCTTACAGTATTCAGTTATAACTGAATCGGTCGATTATCAGTAGATTATTTTGAGGTAACGCAATAATTATTGAATTATTATTATTATGCTCTGTATTATTGAAATGTTTGTCACTGTCTGAAATGAGAAGCCTTTAGCTTGACGCCAGCTGACCTCATAAACACACAAGAAGGCTGGAGAAACATCAGTACAGACTCGCTGTATCTCCACTGTTGGGCCAACAAGTGTCACTGTGGTAGAACCTGTGACGGAAGCTTGAAATTTCAGTTCCACATGCCAAAGATTTGCAAACGTGACTCAAATGAGTGCTTTAAACGTGACACCTGCTTTAAACGTTTAACAAAACCGCTGGCTAGCAGTCGCGCTGGCAAGCCGACAGCACGCTGCGCATTTACAAATCAAAATAAAAAATTTTTTGAAGGGCTTTCTCAAGCTTTTACTTTCACATAATATTGGTGACCTAAATAACTGTCTATCCATTCCGCTTTGATGGCGTATTACTATGCAGACATTATTGAAATGAAGCGAGAGGCATTTGCTTGTCAGCTGGATGTGGTTGTCACAGACGGTAGTGAATCAGTCAGACAAAAATGTTCATAACCCACCCACATAGCCAACATGAGACGTGCATTGACAGCATGTTGCTGGGACTCCTCCATCATGGGGGGGAGGGGGGTACTTTGAGAGATGCTACAGTAAAGAGGGCTGTCGTTAGCATTACTCCCACGGAGGAAACTAGGCGACAGTAGGTGCAAGGACTTCAATTTTCAGAACCGTGTTTTCCTCTTGTTTTTGCTCGATTTATTTGTTTAGGCAGAACGAAGACTTTAATGAGGCCGCGGTGCCCTCTTGATTTTAACTTTGTGGGCTATCTCCTTCCAAAATTAGCCTTCGGCACGAGGCAAATCGTGCTGTCAGACTGCTCCCTCAAACTGTGTACTTCACCCGCAGACACCTCTAAACACGCTAGAACAGCTAGCATTTCACCTAGATCACTGCTAATTAGTCTGTCACCAGACTGTGCACTCTATCTGGTGTCGTTATGACACATCCTTTTTGTGTATAATTACCAAACAGGGTGAAAAAAAAAGAAGAAGATGGAAAAAAAAAAAAAAAAACCACAGCAGATAAATAGCAGCGCCCAAAGGCAGAGACATTCAGCCATAGCTAATTTTTTAAGGGTCTAAGGCAGCAGCTGTCAAGATAACTTCATCTGTTTCTGTGTTGGTGTGGAGAGGGTCCAGATAAAGGGGAATTCCCCATTATCCACAAGTGCTACATAAATACATGTTTTTTATATATACAGTACAGACCAAAAGTTTGGACACACCTTTTAATTCAGTGAGTTTCCTTTATTTTCATGACTATTGACATTGTAGATTCACACTGAAGGCATCAAAACTATGAATAACACATGTGGAAATATGCACTAAACAAAAAAGTGTAAAACAACTGAAAATACCCCTTATATTCTAGTTTCTTCAAAGTAGCAACCTTTTGCTGTGATTACTGCTTTGCACACACTCTGCATTTTCTTGATGAGCTTCAAGAGGTAGTCACCTGAAATGGTTTTCACTTCATAGGTGTGCCCTGTCAGGTTAATAAGTGGGATTTCTTGCCTTATAAATAGTCATGAAAATAAAGAAAACCCATTGAATTAGACAGGTGTGTCCAAACCTTTGGTCTGTACTGTATATATACAGAGCAGCTCCAACCGGTAGCAACATTGATTTACTGGAAATACTGTGACTGAGGGTATTTTCTTTTAACATCTCCTATCTGCTACTATTGCCTGCTGCTTTATGATCCCTGCCGCCGTTTTAATAACCTCCACTGATGCTTCATTAAGATCCCCTTAATTAACCTCTGCTTTATCAATGGGGAACTTTTTTTTTGTTTTTTGCCTTTCCTCACTCCTGGTATCTCGGGTGCCTATGCTCTTTTGTAGTGAGTGGGGAGGGGATGAAATAAGGACATTTAATTGGTTCTGCTTGAGATCAAATACTGTCAAAAAGTATTCCACCCCTTACATTTCTGTTGTTTTTGAGCTCAGTTACACCAGGCACATCCGGGCCTCATTTGTTTCTGTCATCTACAATCAGAAAGTATTTTAAGGAATTCCTGCCTGGTGATGCAAAGTAGGCTAAAAGGTCTCCGAAAGCAACCCATCAGGTCTTGATTTTAAGAAAATTGAAGAACAGATTAGAAAAATTATTATGTCATCTTTCAGTTTGGAATGGGTTGCGAAGCGCTGCAGGCCTCATTTGCTTTCAAAGCTCAGCATTCATTATTCAACCACACGAAAGAGACTGGGCAGAAATGGACCACAGAAGAGTGTTTCAACACCAAAACCACTGCTGACACAAAAAGTGCACAAAAGCCCAGCTCAGTTCCCCCCAAAAAAACACATCCCAATGACCCCAAAGTCCTTTGGAAAAGTGTTCTGTCTTGAAGTAGGACATCCGTCTACCAGTATAAGACCTTACATTTAAACTCACTTGGGTTATGCAGCAGGACAATAATCCAAAACACCTCTCCAAGATCGTGTCTAAATGGCTAAAACAAGAGCTACAGGTTTTAGAGTGGCCCAGTAAAAGTCTGGATTTAAAGACAACGGAGATGCGGTGGCCTGACCTTCAAAAGGTCAAAATGTTAAAGCAGTGAGTAATATGAATACAATGTGATATAAAACTGTCCCTTCCATTTATGGCAAACACAGTTGTCATAAATGGTGGAACAATTGGGCATTAGTTTTAGGTGGCAAATGGTCAGATTGGTTTGGATTATATTCCAGAGGTAATGATAATTTTCTCTTACTAAATTAAATCATTATTTAAAAAGTACATTTTGTTTTAACTCAGTTTGTTGTTTTTTTTGATGATGTGAAACGTAAAGCAGAAAAATCAAAGGAAATCTGTAGGTGTAGGTTCATTGCTCGATAAAAAAAAAAAACAACTCTTCTATTAAATACATTTCGAACTTTTTCAGTCATAGCCAGGGACGAGCAATTAAATGTCGGAAAAAAAAAATCTTCAGCACTTCAGTCTTTATTTATGAGATAAATCACACAATCAAACCCATTGTTCTGGCCAAGTTGTTTTATTTAATTACCCGTCTGATTCAAAATCAGTTTGGCAGTTATTGTTGTTATTCCTCAGAGCACATTCAGATTCTGTGAACTAAAATTACGTGTTGGCTGCAGAGAATTATTTTAATAAGACTTAGCGCTGGTCTCAAAGCAGATGAATCAGCCGTGATGGTAGCTGACAAGAACTGCCTCAGACGGCGTATTAGGACTGTATTTTAAAATGGACCAATGTGTTTGAGACATTTTTTACATCTCTCACCCACACCCCGGGGCCGACTGCACGCACTGTCAGTGCCTCATATGCCTGTTACAGGCCACAAAGCAGAGGGGCTCAGTTTTGTTGGTGGTAACTTTTGAGCAAATTAATTTTAATTCCCTGCTGTGCTTTCTAGGACTGGAATTTGTGTGTGCACTGTTCTTTTACTCTTAAATCAACCAGCATACATTAGCACTGGTTAGCAAGTCACACACACACACACACACACACACACACACACACACACACACCCCCACACACACACACACACACACACACACACACACAGAGAAACTGAAGATTGTTTAGTGTGAAAAGATAAACTATGCCTTCAATCCAGGATAAATCATCTCTGTCCTCATATTAGAAGGAATTCAATCAGTTTTCTGCATTTTAAAAAGAATGCATTTGTCGTTTTTCCACAAGACAAAAAAACCTATTTGTTGTAGCGTTGTTGTAACCAGCTTGAATGACAAACGCATTATTGGCAGGATTACAACTTTAAAGATAACTAAGAACTTAATAATATTTAATAAAAAAAGCCACTAAAAAAATGAAAGCAAAATCAGAACAGGCCTGTTATAAAATGCTCTGAGGCCGCCTTCATGCAAAATACCAGTGCAAATGCATTTAACTGATTGTTTAAAAAGCATGAAAATAAAGATTGATCTAACTTTGCAAGAGCAGTTGAAAACATTGCACCTTTTAATATTTTAGCTGAACTGATTTATTCACAAATGCTGACAAAGATTTTTTTTTTTAAAAACACAAAAACAACAAGTTAGTTTTTTAAAAATGGGATCTTTACAAAAAAAAAAGCACCAAGTGAACCTTTTAACGAACTACTCAGACCATGTTTTGTTTTTTTTTGGCGTCCCCCTGTCTTACCTTCCCCACACAGCCTCCTTTGATGTATGCATAATGCATTACATAAACCTGAAGAGGAACCAGCTTACATCAGACGGCTGATTTGTGTGCCAGTTTGTCCCGTTTTATGCGCATGGATGTGAGTTCAGTGCCGTTTCAGCTCATGGATGGTTGACAGGAACAGATGTTAGGGATGTTAAGGTACTACTATTCGCGAGGCACATGTTAGAAGTTGAGAACAGACCCATTTGCGCTCACCGACGAGTCTCTACTGACGTGCAACATTTGATGCATCATTGGTCTTTGCGCATGTGCGTGTACATCATTGTATGTCCATGAGAGAAGGCGAGGCAAACGGAGAGCAATGTGACAGGCAGAAAACATTAAACCCAATATCAGCAGGAAGGACGTACCTCTGCAAAATGTCTCTCAGCTACTGCGCGTATTAAAGGTGCTCTGACCTTGGGCATGTGCCATATGTTCATTCAATTTTACCAGCAGAATACAAACACAGATGGCTCCTCTGAAATCCAAATGTGTACACAAATACACCCAATGCAGGCAATGAGCTGAAACAGCAGCTGTTGTGTGATTCAAGACTGACTATTTGATCTCCCAAACGCTACTGTATACAGTATGCTGCGTAAATGCTGCATTTCATTAGTATCTGAGGCTGTGTGTTCTTGTGCTTTGAGAATTTGTGCTCGTATTCACTAGGTCTACATTAATATCTCCAGCTTCACAACAAATTTGCGGGATTCTCTTTGAATTACATGCTTAACCAATTCTGCACCTGGTTGCCATGATCTGCTTTTTTCTGTCATTTGTTCAGTGTTCCTATTTAGGGAGTTTGTATCAAAGTCTAAACTTTTGTTGTTTTGTCCTTTAACAAAAAAGGACAAAACAAACAAAAATGTTTTAATAAGCTTAACCCCTAACAAGAGTTGGAATGGCTGTAGCTTTTATGCATTAAAGTCAGATTAGAAGCATACGTTAAGCATTTACTTAAGTCACTTAAGTAACTGGTTACTTCACTACAGCAGATGGAAGTCTTGGACCGGTTTGACATTTATTCACATAACCTTTATGTTGTTCTTAATGCAATTATTTCTCCACTATATATATATTTTTTTTACGTCAGCATCCACCCTTTTGGACAAACCCAAACTTCTTATCAAGGCATCTGGATGGAAAAACACAAAAAATATAATGAGTTCATCAGGTCTGCCGTGACGATTTTCTGCTCCTAACACACTCTGCAGTGCCTCCAGTAACTGCACAAACAACACTTCCCCCACCAAAAGAAAAATGAAATCAGTATTGCACTCAAACATCTGATTGTTCACAGTCGTCGTTGATCTCACTCTCCTCCTTCTTTGTTGGCTCTTGAACGACCTTAGCTCCATCATAACCACACAATGTAGGAACCATTGAACCTACAACTGAAGGTGTTCCAGGAATGGGGTGGTTGCTGCTTTTGCAATGAAAACTGACAGAATAATGTGTTGAACCATATCGACCCCTGAAAAATTCATTTGAATCATTTTAAACAGTTTATTAGTTGCTTTTAAGGTTTTGTTCGGGTTAGGCTCCTCCTACGTTTCTGATCTTTTGAATTGGTACTTTCCCTCTAGGTCAGGGGTGTCAAACTCCAGTCCTTGAGGGCCGCAGACCTACAGTTTTTAGATGTGCCACAGGTACAAACCACTAGAATGAAATGGCTTAATGACCTCCTCCTTGTGTAGATCAGTTCTCCAGAGCCTTGCTAATGACCTAATTATTTTATTCAGGTGTGGTGCAGCAGAGGCACATCTAAAAGTTGCAGGACTGCGGCCCTTGAGGACTGGAGTTTGAGACCCCTGCTCTAGGTCATTGAGGTCTGTAAACTAAAAGTGAGTTGCTGACACTTTTAGTCTTTGACTTTTAACCAGATTGACTTCTGACTTTGTCACATCTGTCAAATCTCCATTGTTTGTATCTTATTGAATATTTAATTGTACATCACCTTGGAAAACAGCTGTTGTTCTTAAATGTGCTTCATAGATATTTGAGTTTGATCCACACTCCGCGAGGCTGTCTGCTGGTTAACTGTCTGCTCAGCAGTCTGCCTATGATTTTGTAGGCCGTAAAATAAATAAACCAGAATTTTGGTATTTAAAAACACTTTTTATATAATCCTATGTAATGCTCTTTAACATCTGACAAACTGAAGTAAATTGAATTTACTTATAATCAAAATGGCCTGAAATGAGCGCCTATAATTTATCAGTGTTACAGGAGTCTGTTTAATAAAATTAGCTGCACTCTTCGTAAAGAGTGAGTAAAATAAATTAGCTTTCAAATAGCTTTTAATTTACTGAGATGTACCTGTACTAGCTAACTCCAATCACTGATCCATTATTGTGTCGTGGGCAAGGATCTCATTTCCTGCAAATTCTGTCGAGCCAAATAATGTGTCAGGATTCAGTCTTGTTTCACACATTTGTCAAAGAAAATGGAGAGCGCAACTAAAACTCATAGGTTTTTTGATAAATTTCCTCAGAATGACTTATTAACTTCTAAGAAGAGGATTCAACATGTCTTGACACATATTTCATTCCCATGGAGTTACAGAGTCTCCTCTCTTGCTGGGTTCTTTCAAATGCCTTTCAATTAAACGCTTTTCGTAGAAAATCAGTCCTGGAGAAACCGAGAACCTCTGACATCACCAAACTTCACCGTTATCTGGCTGAAAATGGAGATGTTGGACACTACAGGGTCGAGGGACGATGGACCAACAGTTAGCACCACATAAAGCCTTTATCTCACCTAAACGGCTCCGACTCCCAAAGCCAGACTGCGATAAGCACAGTCCATTCATCTGTAATGACATGGAAGCAAGAGGCAGCTGAACTAACTTGAGCGAAAGGGTAACTCTGACAGTGTGGATGACTGGAAAAGATGCTGGGGCACTTGAAGGGGGTTTATTTATTCATTCTTTGGAGATTTATTATTTTGTTGTCAGTGTGCTGCTACAAATCTGATTTGACCTGATTGTGTTCTACTGCTAGAAAGAAAAAAAGGAAATGCACTGGACAAAAACATAATACATTTTTTAAATTAGATATTTTATGGCTAGAAGCAGAAAAGATAAGCTGAAATTCCCAAACCAGCTGCACATTTAGAGCAAAAGTTGTTTGTTATTTTTTTGCTGGGTTTTAAAAAAAATTTTTTTTAGGGTTTATGATTTTTGCTTTGCCACATGACTTTTAGCTTTTTATTTTTCAGGAAACCGATATTGTTTTAGATAGTAAAAATAAAATCCCTTTTGATTTCTTGGCCAATTTGTAGTCCCAAAACATATCCGTTGGGTATTACAAGCAGTATTTAAGTTGTTTAATTAATTATCTAAATAAAATAAGGTCTTGGTCATGTTACACTTTCACCATTATGCATGTTTGTAGATTTCATGCCAGAATTTGTTTGGTCTATTATGGAGACATCCACCCAGGAACATTCCTTTTCAACCATTCAATACTTCTGGACTGGGGATGTCCATTTTAACAACCAATGTACATTTCTACACTATACCTAAAAGGAAATACAATTAAATGACTCCAATAAATGTCTCTCAGCAGGAGGTTGCTTGAAGTAAACTTGGTTTGATCACAGGGTCCTATTTGTCATGTTTTATAAAAGTAAGCTGGTCCAAATATACCTAAGTATTGTGTAATTGAAAGTTTTCAGAAAGTAAGAATCAATAAACTAGCTACTAGTGAGATTTGAAAGTTGTTACCACCAACCTCCATAACATGTGTGGACCTCTATGTAGCTCCATAATTGATGAAAATATTTTTTCTAAGAAGAAATCCAATCTGATGCACAATGCTTAAGCACAGGTTATATGTGTTTGAATGCTGGTTCAAGTTGGAAGTATGAGGCAAAAAATTAAGAAATATTCAAATTAAATTTTGATACAAAAAGACAAAGAGATAGCCAGATGCAGATTTGTGAAAATAAAGATAAAAAATATTCCATATCTACTGAACTGCATGTTATTTTCTCCAGATTCTATGCTATTTTTTTTTTTTACTGATTATGGTTCTGATTGTTATTCCAACCCATTAAATCTGGTACATATAACTTTGATCAGCTCAAGCGGTTACATCTCTGAGTCACTACCTGCTTTTAGATATGATTTTAAGAAAAATGCAATGCACCATTTCCTTACACTAAATTTTGACAAGACTGTGGGAAATTACTTTTAATCACTCGCTGTTAAAGCAGGTAATAAAGATGTCAAAATTTGGTTGAGATTGATGTATGGACGTTTTTAAAAGCTTCTTTTAAAAAGATTGTGGAAAGGACCAGTATTCCTTAAGAAAGGGGTGTCCAAAGTCAGTCTTCAAGGGCCAGCCTCCTGCAGGTATTAGGTCTCCCTGGTGGTAGTTATTAGTTTCTCTGAATGTCAATGGTTTGCAGAGCTCTGCTGCTAATGAGCCATCGCTTCATCCAGGTGTGTTAAACTAAAGAGAGAGCTAAAACATGCAAGATACCGGCCCTGACATTGGACATCTCTGCCATAAGGTAGCATCTTATCAAAAATAAGATGCAGTTGTTGCATTTTCCATTTCATTATGCACTAAATGTTTCCATCCAGTATTTCAGGCAGTGTCTGTTTGCCTGCATCAGTTGCACCAAAAATCTGCAGAAATTATTGCATCTCATGTATCTCATCATTTGGACTCAAAGTTGCACTGCCTCGTCTATTAGTTATAATAGCATATTTTACTATTAAACCATATGAAGATACAAATATCTTTGCGATGTTTAGACTGTGTCTCCATCTCTTTGGCCCTCTATGGTCTGGCTTATATAATCCTAACCGCAACCTTTCAACATGATAAGATTTCTGAGAGCAGAATTTTTCAAGCCTGCTTACTGCAATCTGCAACTTGTCTGTGTCTTTCAGGTTTAATTGGTGTCCTTGACTGCAGCGCTGGACTTAGTCTAAAAGAGCAAGACGGATGAACCCTCAGAGTCTAACTGAGAATGTGCCCCGCCCCGTCACCTCACCATGTCTCCATAGAAACAGTATTAACTGCCCCCTTTCCACGATTCCTCCTTTTGCCTTTGTCGTGTCCCGATAACCCCATGGGTCTCTGATCCTCCCTATGTCATAACCACAGTCCCTGTGATCTGAGTCCAATAGTGTTACTTTGGAAATGTCCATTTTTCCGTTCAATGCTGCCAGCCACCACGGCTACGGTGGGAAGCGTCTGAATCCTTCTCAGCAGGCCCCCAAACCCTGTCTGATGTGGCTCCTGGGACTAGTGCTGCACCTGACTCTTTCTTCTTCTCAGCGTATTGACCTGAAACATCCCATAGTTTCTACTAGCTATGGAAAGGTGCGTGGTATCCGGAAGGAGCTGAACAATGAGATCTTAGGCCCAGTGGAACAGTTCCTAGGCGTTCCGTACGCCACCGCACCCATCGGCGAGCGCCGCTTCCAGCCCCCCGAAGCCCCGGGCTCTTGGCAGGAGATACGCAATGCCACCCAGTTTGCATCTGTGTGCCCCCAGAATGTGCACGGCGTTTTGCCCGAGATCATGCTGCCGGTGTGGTTCACCGACAACTTGGATGCAGCGGCGACCTATGTTCAGAACCAGAGCGAGGACTGCCTTTACCTCAACATTTACGTGCCCACTGAAGATGGTGAGTCTGACACGTAACACAAATCTCTCCAAGCAGGGGTGGGAAGGGTTGAATTGGATAAATCAGCCAGCTGAGAAAATAATCACCAAATTAATGAAAACAATAATGAGCCATGTTAGCTCCACCCATATTAATTAAAACTATAAAATCACTTTTTATTAGATTTGTATTGTCTTTTGCATAATTTAATGACATACGGGTTATTCTGTTATTAACAGGTGTTGTACAGAAACAATTATGTGCAAAAACTGTCTCTCTTTTTGCAAAATGCTCTTAGTTTTCTTACATTAAGATTAGTTCAGTCAGCAATCAAGTGGGTTTAAGGCAAAAGCTAGTTGTTGCTTCTGAAGTGGAACCTTATTCAAGCTTGTCCTGATATTTATTAAAGCGTTAATTCAGAATTTCTGAAACAAGGTTAGCTTTCAATAGGGTTTTACACAGAAGCCAATGGTAAATATGTCAGTATATGTCCTGGTCAGAGTAACTAAAAGTAAAATATTGTAAAAATAAAAAAGATTCCAACTTTATATCAAGTAATTATGAACTACACTGAACATTTTAAATGCGTATACTCTATGAACAGACAATCACATACAAAAAAAGTTAAATAAAATGTGAGCTTCCCTTTCAAATTGTTATTCCAACATGTTGAGGATGTTTAATTTTTTTTTACCTTGTGGAGGAAACAGTCATAAATCTTCAAGGGATTCAATAGTAAGTCGAAAACTGTGGTCCTGTCAGAAATCATGGTCCCTTTTGGCACACAGTTTTTAGCTGAGCTGTTGAAAAGGCCTCTAGATTTGTTAGCCTGAAACGTTTCTGGACCTTATGAGTAGCGTAAATCCCAGAGAACTAGCTCCCAGATCGAAAATGTGTAAAACACTGTTGTGTTTTTAAGTTCTGTTTTTTTTTTTTTTTTACTTTTCTATCAAAGGTATCCACAAATAGTCAAAGGTGTTGGCCTAAATATGCTGTAATTTTTTCATCACCTAAAAATGTGATGTTTGTTATATGTAAAAACTTCTAATTACTCCAAAAATGTTATATCTTTCGTTATATGTGTCACCCATGGAAGTTGCCATTTTGTTCACCTGCGCAATACAGAATGTCTGCAAAAGTGTCCATCACCAAAACTCACAGCCAAAGCAAGTCAAACTCATCATGTTTAAAAAAGAAACAAAATATTTAATTTAATGTGTTTTTGTTCTAGATATTAAAAATTTGATTTTAATAATAGATAGAAATAATAAAAAATAAATGCAAAAAATTAGAAATGAACAATTTGCCATTTTATTTTAGTAGATATGATTAGATCATATGGTACATTTTTATTTTAAATCTTTATCTAAAACTGAGATACTGTGAAACCGCTTTTTTTTTTTTATTCTGTGGGGAATCTTAACTGTGCATTACTGACTTATATTGGAGAAATAAACTTCTGATGGTGTAAATAAGAAACACTTATACTACTTCACCATAATTGCAAAACACTCAACAATTCATATGAATCTGTTCTTTTCTGCATTCATGATCCGCATTGAGACAAAGTCAGGTGTGCCGACTGAGTGGCAGCAAGTCCAACTTTTATTTTTTTTGTGCTAGTTGGAGAAAATAACTTCCTTGTGGGGATCGATAAAGTAATTTTGAATCTTACTGAGAGCATTTGTGAAAGTAAATAGGCAGAAGAAAGGACAGAAGCATACGAAATGCAAATCGTAATGATGATTATAAGTAGCATCAGCGATAAAAATTTAATAAGCATGTGATTAATGGGCTCACCTGGGAGTTGCCCGGCGGTGTTCATGAAATCACATGTTTATGCATCACTTGCTGCTGGAAATGAAGAGCAACACAGAGAGCAGTCTGAAGCTGTGTATGGCACTGTGCTATTTCAACATAACATCTAAAATGATAAAACCTTGCAAAAGTAATCATGGCTTGTGAGCTCTTTTCCATCTTTTTACCACATTATAACCAAAAAAGTTAAATGTATTCTAGTTGGATTTTATTCGGTAGACCTACAAAAGAATATGTCACTTTGCAGTAGCAGAAAATGAGATATGTGGTTTAACTTTTTTGGAAAACAACAATTATAAAAGGGTGATATTATTTGTGTTCATGTCCTTCTATTTTGATACCCTTTAATCAGACTCAGGGCACTCAATTGGACCCAGTTAGTAAATTGAGTACACCAGTGTGTAATTTAACCAGAGGTTATACTATTTTTCATAATCTTCCCAAATAATAATAACTTACTGTAAGTGGTTTATCAGAAATTATTCAACTTAATCCGCCACAAAATGTACATGAAACAAAATGTAGAAAAAATGTATATACTGCAAAAAAAAACTGTTTGCTCACAACATGCACCAACGATATGCACTATTTCTCTTATAGCTGCCTCGGATGTTGTCAAACAGGGTCAATCATGAAATCCTAAGGGGCCTTTCCAAAGCGCCACATGTGGAACAACAGCTCGCGTGGATGTAATAAAAATCCCCTGAGATGGCACATACACCAACATCATATGTCAACACACACCAATGTACTAATAAAAAACAATATATTACGTTCAAGTGCAACGTGATTCGCACAATGAACAGCGTTTTGGCAAATAAATTAGAAATCCAGTCCAGTTTAACTGAACACATTTGGGGTGAAGGAGAAGGTTTATGCAATGAAAATAATTTGAGGGTGGAGTCAGACATCCAACCCCGCCCCATTCTGAGGTGTGCAGCTGGAACCTTCTCAGTTGTTTTAGATTACTTTGTGTCACAGATAAATGCTTAGATGTTTTCTGTTACCTCAATGAGATATTTTTAAATAGTTTTTTTTTTACCAATTAATTTTGGCACATTAAATGATAATACAATTTGTCACCTCTGGGAGTAGCTGGAATCTATTGTATGAGTCCATAAATTAGCACTGAGCAAAGGTTGCAAAACAAATCAGCTATGAATGTGCACCACACTTTTCAGATGTTCATTTGTGTAACAAAAGCGTAATCCTTAGATCACTAGAAAGACGAAAGCAGCATATGCATGGCCGCAAGTTCTTAAACGGCAATGCGCAAGAGTGGAGAGAGACAAAACCGACTTCCTGTAATCATATTAGAAAGTGAAGTTAATGAGCAGTTCTGGCTGTGCTGCGTGTAAACTGTGTGCTGCATATGTCCCACACCCAAGGACAAGATGATGTTTAGTCTCCGGGCTTATTCCCTTGGGAAAAGGTGTGCAAATGAGGGAGACAGATTTTACATGTAGCCCTGTCTGCTTGTCAGATACTGTCACTTATTGTCAGAGGTCACTGCTTACACAGGGTGGATGTTGTCTCCAGGGACATGTTTTACCTTGTGTGTGAGAGAATTTGAGAAGCAGGGTGAATAACTCCTGGAATAAAATAGATGTTGTACTTTGTATCGTAGTCACAGTCCCTGAAATTGTTTACAGTCGTTGGAGGTAGAGAGAGGTCAACAAGCTGCATTCCAAAGAAAGTCTGTGAAAACTCGGCTGAGTTAAGTTGTGATTCAGAATGAGTTATGTACTTTCTTTTTAGTGGGTTGAGAATTTGGAGAGTAAATCTCACATAAATGAGCAATTCGTGCTCATGAAACTATTTTAGACTCCGCTTAAACGAATTCCCTTTGTCATCCTCTCATCAGTCTACACATTGTAATTACAAAGGATGGGGACATTTCTTTCAGATTTCTAATGGAAAAACACTCAAATATTAACATTAAAAAAACCTTTTCAGAACAGCTTTTATGGCACTTGAAACAGAATGTCTGCACTTCCTGCCTCCCGCCCATCTCACATGTACGAAGGGCAAATTCTGCGTGTGAAAGTGAATATGCCTCTTTTTTTTGTTGCTGTTGCTTTGAAAGCAGTGTCTTTAGTTTCTTATGTGAGATCCTTGCACCAGTAATTCAGCAGTGCAGCCTTTGATTGCAGGTTTGCTCTGGTTAAAAGAGAAATGTGAGCTAGAAATGTCAGATCAACCTAAAAAGATTTTTATTTATATTTCTTTGTGGAAATAAAAACTTTATTGGACTATAAAACATAAAAATAAATACTTTGGATCACTAAACAAGCATTTTTGGGATTACCAGTCCATTATAATTCATTACATTAACTAAAAATTAGCTGATGCAAAAAATAAAAGCTATAACTTCACAATGTCTAAAATACTTTTATTGTCAGCAATTTGGATTTGGATTATGAAATGAAGACTAGGCACATAACACTCTGTAAAACATTGCCTGGCTATATTGACCATTAGCGGAAAGTCCAGCTGTTTAACTCTCAACTTGGTTTACTCGCAGTATCTACATAGCAGTGTGGGTACTATTACGGTAGTTGCAATAAGCATGTAGTCAAATATTACTACTAAACTAGATTGTTTTTGGAGTCTGTGTAAGTAAATCAAAAATATGTCAAATTAAATGTTTTAGAGCCGTGTATTATTAACAGTATAGAAGTGGCTCATGATGCACGATGCTGTTGTTTTTGAACCTTTATGTACATTTTTATATGAAGCTCAACTTTACACAAAATAACTGTTTTCTACTGTTTGTAGTTCTTCTTCAGAGTACTAGGCAAGGTTAGACATTTAGAGTATTTCTTTAATATTACGTAATACAGAATGTTAGAAAAACACTGCAGCTTGGGTGACGCGCAATCATACATTGGTGCAATTGTATGAAATCCTCATGCAAGTGCAACCCCTTGGGACAACAAGTAAAATAGATTAGACAAAGGGGCCAAACCTCTTGATAATTTTGAAAGTTAACATTAGGGTTCTTGTGTTGTGTCTGTATGACATGCTTTCATGAGCCCCCAGTTGGTTCTGCAGAGAAAAGTTGCATTTCCAACAACATCGGTAATGAATTGGCAGAACACATTCGTACCTACCCTCCATAAGTGATTTGGTGCCAGATCTGTTTGGCATTTCGTAACCTTCCTATTCCAACACATGAGAATGGGTTGCCTATTCTGGTTTGAGGCCTGCGTGTGTCTATTTCATGCCCAGAAAGATGCTTGCTGATCATGTTCTTGATGTTACTCTTTAGATGAAAAGAAATTCAAAGCCTCCTTTTCTTTCCGCATCTGTTCACCCCTCCTGTTCTGTCCTCGCTGGAAACGATTCCTGCCTCTTCTCCTTTCCACTCTCCTCGCTCCTCCATCTTTATGCGGATGGCAGTGGAAGGGGCCCCTGCTCTGAATGCAGATGAGCTCGGTGCCCTTCCCCAACCAGGCCAACACGAAGCCCACTTGACTAGAATGAAACTCAAACAAATTCTTCGCATAATGTAAATAACACAAATATTCTCTTGAACTGAAAAGTGAGCCCCCCCTCCTCCTCCTCTTTCCTTTCATCTCTCTTCCTCATTCCCTCATGTGTGGATGGGTTGTTAGGAGAGGGAAGCGTCTCACCGCTTTTCTATTTCCTCAAGACACTCCCCAGGCAAAGGCCTGAGATCCTTCATTTTTATTACCACTAGAGCAGCCATTTACCGTGCACTTTATTAAAAACCATATTTCAGGGGACATGACTGCAGGCGGAGTGTGCAAAGATGGAGGTGGGTGCACTAGAAGAGATGGAGAGCAAAAAGGATGGAGCCGCTAGTGCAGCATGTTCTGTGCATCTTATTGTATGTGTTTCTATATGTGCAGAAGAGGAGGAATATGAAGGGTGGCGGTGGGGGTGGGGGTGGGGGGTGGTGGGATTGTCGAAACCGCATCTGACACGTTGTCAAGAAGACAGGCCAACTACAGTCTTGACGTAGTGCAGCTTCATCCCATTTACTGGTCTGAAGAAATGGAGAGGGACGGGAGACAGCTTGCATTCCAGCCACTAGCTCAATGAAGCGAAAAGAAGTGCTGTTGACGGAGCGATGGAGCTGCGCTAGGTCAAACAGTACAGTCCTGGGACGGCCAGAGCTAAACGTCCCACCACAGGCCACTGACTTTTACTGACTGTTCACCCATTACATGATGCGGCAGTCAGCATAACAAGACTCTGTTCTGGGACTGATAGGAAAGACACTTTTGACCCCAAATGAATATGTTTGTTTCTTAAACAACATAGAGAGGTTATAAAAACTGGCTGTGAGAGGATCTCGTGTGCACAGCCCTCTTGTGTAGCCCAGACATATTTTCAGTCTGGGTCTTCAGTCAGGCTGGCATTTTTTCTTCTTGATTTGGATTTATGCTTTGGGTTTTTATCATGCTTAAAGATAAAGTGTCTCTTTATCTTCACCCCTCTTGTAGAAGCCTGAAGAGTTTGTGCCAACAATGACTAGCGACTATCCATTACCTTGACAAAATACCCAGTTCCATCCGAAGAAAAGCAATACAATAACATAATACTGCCATTGCCATGCTTCGCTACTTTTGAAGTGTTCTATTCCGTTGCTATATGCAGTGTTGCTTTAGCACCATGTATTTCCCATAATAGCTACACCAGATAATAACTCAAATTTCCACACGTCTTAGAAGGACTTCAAATGTGTTTCACAAAATTCAGCTGGCCTTGTTCTTCTTTACAAAAGGCTTTCATCTTGCAGGCCTCCTTCATAGCCCAGACATATGAAGAACATTGGAGATTACTGTTAAATGTGCTACACAGAAATCCCTGCAAGTCATTTTCTAAATGCCACAGTAGGCCTCTTGGCAGCTGTAACAACTAGCTCTGATATCGGCTTTTACCCAGTTTCATAGGGAGCTCCAGTTCTTGGTACCGTCTTAGTTGTCATGCCTTCTTGCTGATAACCGTGTTCCATAGTCTATCAAATAAATTTTATTTTTTTATTTTTTTTGCATCTTCTTCATGAGTTCTCTCTACAGATGATGGCATTTGTGCAAGTTGTCCAAAACTTGAACATCTGACTTTATTTGGGATTAATTATGTATCATTCCAATGTAAGGATGTCAGTTGTCCACTTGTTATTTGGAAAATGTATATATCCGTATACTATTCAGCCATAAAACATCTACATCAACTCATATTTTGATTTTTCAAAGGTGGACTGGTACCTATCTCCAGTAATCATTTGGCGAAAGGGTATTCCCTGGATGAAGGACAAAACCACACACACACATGCATTCACACCCAGGGAAGTTTAGAATAACCAATTTATCATGTTTTTGGACCCTTAGAGGGAGCTGGAGTACCAGGAGGGAGCTCATGCATGCATGCGGAGACCATGCAAACTCCATACACAACAAGCACAGACTAAGATTTTTGCTTTTAGGCAACAGTTCCAACCGCTGCTCCACTATGCAGTGATAATATGACGTGGCATTTTTTATTTTACTTTTGCTGTTACAGCATTTTTTTCATGGCAGTATTTAACAATGTATTTGAAAATATTAATAAATCAAATTATTATGTGCTACTGTACAGTTGTGCTACTTAAAGTGATTGGTTTCCTCAGGCAGCCAATCTGATGATGGGTAATTTTATTGTTTATTGTTGTTGCAGTTTTTGTGGTCTCTGATTGTGTTCTGCTGACAACACTGCCGTTGCCACTTTTGTTGTTATACCAATTAATATTAATATTATCGGATTTTTTTCAATCAATATCAACCATCACTACTTTAAATGTAGTGAATACCTCTGATAAGATACATGATCTTATTGGAGGTATTGGTTTTTTATGTAATCTCCAATGCACTGTAAATGTTATTAGATATGGATAGTATATTGAGCCGATCCTTAAAGTCATAGTCAACAAATATATCTGTATTATAGCTTAACCTGAAAACAATTAGATGTTTTTCCCAGTTGCTTGAACAGTTTTTTTAGAACACCTTTGAGCTTTTTGTGAAAGCTGTCAAGCTTCTGTTTGAAGCAAGAACGTGTTACCCTAGAAACCAAGGTAATGGAGGTGGAGGTTTACTTTCCACAGGAGAGCAAAGTAATTTCAACACATCATGTGGCTCCACCCGAATGATTAGAGATTGTGGTCAATTCATAAATTTTTGTGAGACCAGAGTGATGTTGAAAAGGGTTATATACAACCTCGGGAACCTCAGTGGCAGCAAACCAGAGGAGAGGGAAAAGGAAAAAAAGCAAAAACTTGCTCAACCCTACCAGTCACATCTGGAAATAAATCCAAATTCACATTTCAACAGTTTAGATGACTTGTACAGGTCAAAGAAGTACTGATTAGTTTTTTCCCAGTTGGTCCAATTGGAGCAAAGATAATAGAGAATTTATATCATCTTAAAACTATACCAACCTCTAAAATTTATAGCTAATAACGCACATACTTTTTCACAACCCCTTATAGCAATACTATCTTTACATTATCATACCTTTACTGATATAGTGATCTAGTTATTCACAATTTATTTACAGACCATGGTTCTCTATCCTTTATAATGATGCTAATGTGTTGAAGACAGACTGAAATTTAAAAAAAATAAAATAACACATTCAGTGTTTTCAGTCAGAGTCACTTTCTGCTATCATAAAAAATATGATAAAATGTTATCTGGTTGAGTTTTAGTTTTAGGTATTCACTCTGGGCACCAGGTCACAGATTTATGTGCATCTAACCACTCACCCAAAACAAATTTCCTGATGATGCTTACATGAAATACTATTACATTTTTGTAAAACAGGAAGATCCTCCTCAGCGTAGTAGTTTGCTAAAGCCTTAGGGAAAATCTAGTCCTGTACTTGTTACAGAAAGAAGACCAAAAGAGAGTTATCGTTTGCAGTTAAAATATCAACTGCTTATACTTTCTGCAGTCAGAACTTTATTTTAGAAAGTCCCAAACATGGGGCGCGGGGTGGTAACCATTTCATCTGCTGTTTATATTCCAGGTTTACTCACTTGTAAAGGAAAAAATTATCAGATTTGTGTAGTAGTTTGATTTTATTGAGGATATACCCATTACATGGAAATTAAAAACTGATTTGCCTGTCATTTTGCAAAGAAATTAGTCATTGTCCTACAACCCAGTCAGTTTTGACTCCCACGGATTGGTTATCTTCACAAAAATCAATCACTCAATCTGTTACAGATACTTTTTACCTCAATCTGTTTTGTTTATTAAGCACAATTGTGCGGGAAATCAATGTCTTTCCTTACAACCTCTCCGACAACAGAGGCAAAACCCAAGAGCTGTCAAAGCTTGACAAGAGGGAGAAAGTGACAACTGTTGCTAATACTATTTAAAATTGGAGAAATGTTAAATGAAAACCAGGCAGTCTCACTCAGCCTGGAGCTTCACGTAAGATCCATCCTCGTGGGGTGAGGACGATGTGGAGGAAAGGAAGAGATCAGGCCACAACTAACTAGGAGGAGCTTGTTAATGGTCTGAAGGCACCTAGGAGCGCATTAATCAAAGGCACAATTAGTAATACACTGAACTGTAGTGGATTGAAATAGAAGCTATTTCTACAGACTTGCCTTAGGTTTACCAGTGAACATTCAAATGATTCAAAGGATTGGGAGAATGTGATAGGTATCTAGTTAACCTGCTATTTCTGGAGGAATAGAAATGCTGATAGACTTGAAGGACACTATCCCAATACGCTCAGATGTGGGAACATTATGCTTTCCAACTGTTGTTTTCAGCTAAGTGTACGGGGTTAGGGTTAGCACAGCGATCATCCAATAGATGGGGGGGATTGAATATCTTGAGTGAGAATCTTCCCTCATCCAGAATACTGAAGATGGTCTGTGGATGGGTCTCGCAATGTGAATGTTACCTAAAACACCATGGCAACAAGGAAATGGGTAAAGAAGAGTCACATTAAGGTTGTGGAGTGGTTTAGGCATATGTTTTCAATATGGCGGCCAAGCAGCAGCTAAGAAACTTAAATTATTGAGAGAATTCTTGAAAAAGAGTTAGCCAAAAATCCATCATGAGATGTGTGACGAACTGCTCAATGGGTTTGCCAGTTTTAAGTCCCATTTCTCTTCAGTATCAAATGCTTATTTCACTCAGTAAATTGCTATTTTTGGTTTTTTGCTATTTTGTCTCTTATAAAGAAGTGAACAGTATTAAGTTTAGTTTGATTTTTAATGTGGAGTGTGCAAACTTGCAAAACAGCAGGCAATCAAATATTTTTTGGGGGAGCAAATCTGATATCATGTAATTACTTCAATTTAAGGGTGGTTTGCTACAAAAATATTCCCAAAACTCTGCGGAAAATTTTGGCTTGGGTCGCATCTCTACTTGCCCCATTCATGAAGTCCTACAATTTGATCTCATTCTCCGTTACAGGATGTGACTAGCTGAGTGGTGCTCCATCCTGAGATATAGTTTCCCTCCTTAAGAAGGAATGGGAACTGAACTGTAACCAGAGTCGTCTCCATTAAGCAGATAGGTGTGGTTTTAGAGTGGTGCTAAGTAGTGAGCGATCGCTGAGAATCCAGTGGACTAATGGGCCTTTCTATCCATTACCAGGCCGTCGTAACAGTTTTTTCTTGCCCAGGACCTATGGCTGTACCATCTCCTGCTATGGCAGTAAGTGCTGTCTGGTTCAGGCGCCTGCATGGTGGTGCTGAGAGGATGCAGCTAATCTGCTCAGCATTGATCCGTACCCATTATGAAGGAAGATAAACACTTTATATCAGGAAACCATATTCATACAGATGGATGAGTGAGAATCAGGGATACAGTGGCGGAAAGGGGTGAAGTCTCGCAACTCCCTTGTCAATAGATGCACAACACTGTGAAAAGGGTACATGCCAACGCCTCACTGTGAAGTTTCCTGCAATGGGGTAGAGGCAGAGATGTCAGAAGCTCATTGAAGGAATGATAAACCTCTTGGTAACCGAAATACAAAGTGTTATCTTTTTTAAGCAAAAGACTGCAAATCTCCCCCAGTGGAGAGAAGGTGACATGCTTTTTTTTGTGGGTTTGAGGATGGCATAAACACATGGTAGCACCTTGCAAAAGCTTTCATATCCCTTAAACTTTCCAAAATGAGAGTTATTACAGTTACAAACCTAGATTGTGTGCTGGATATTTTACTTTCAGGTGACACTTCAGGAGTGACTGCACTACAATCTTGAAAGGCAAACTTAATGTAACCTTTTCAAAATTTTTGAATGTGCATGTCTAACTGTTCAATATGTCATCAGTACTTTTTGCACAACTTACTGCTTTCTAACAAGAAGCTTAAAGACAAAATTTACAAAAGAAAAAACAACCTTGAGTGGAACAAAGCAGAAATACAAAGAGCTTGGTGGAGCTTGTATTGTGCTCAGGTCAAAGTTGTAATTTGTTAAGCCTTTAACCGTGGTGCCCTGTGACGGATACTTGTTCAACCAATGGAGACAGGATATCTATCAAACTGCTCTAGAATAAGCCAAAGGCAGCTATTCAATGTGGAAGCAGAGCGCCTTGAAACATTTGATCTCATCAAAATTTCCACTCTGTTTTTTTTCCGTTCCTCTCTGTCTCATATCAGACTTACTTCTGTTGTTGGTTTATAGTGCAAGAAAGAAATTGCAGGTTTGCAAATAAAACATAGCTGTCATCCACTTATTTAAAAAAAAAGAAAAACACTTTGTATTTCGGTTACCAAGAGGTTTATCATTTGCACTACTCAGCTGTGGATGATTAGAGTGTAGCGCCATCTGTATTGTTGTTTTTTTTGTTGTTGTTTTTTTTAGTTCATTTCCCCAGGGTGGACAGCAAACTCCTACAGAAAGCTCAGTGAATGCTGTTTTTGGAGTGGAAGCCCTTTAAGTCTTTAGCCACACAGACCATTTCCATGTAGGTTTAAGAGCTCATCTGGCTTTTCTCTGTTCTCTTTGTGGCTCTTGGCAAATTGGAAACGGGACTTCATATGGTTTTCTTTCAACAATGACTTTCTTCTTGCCACCTATCCATAAAAGTGAGATTTTAGACTTTATGGCGTTGTGGCGCCATACTCCCTGATCTGTCTGCCATGTTCCTTAGCATTCATGACGCTGCCTGTTCATGAATGTTCTCTAACACACCTCTTCATAGTTATGTACTACTTTGTGTTGATCTGTCGCGTAAAATCCCAACAAAATACATTGAAGTTGTGCTTTCTTGAATGATAAAAGTTCAAATGGTGTGAATACTTTTTGCCAGGTACTTTATATATTCTGATCACATCTCCAGGTCCACCATATCGCGCATTCCCATTCGCTGTTGTGTCAACATTAGATGTGTATGAAGTATAAATGGGTTTAATGAGCTTTACATGTCATGTGGACAGTAGCTGAGCATGGCACAAAACACAGTGGCTTAATTGTTTGCTGATGGAAATCGCCTCTGACTGAAACCAACCAAAAAAACAAAAAAAAAGAAACTAATAGGATCTTTATCACTTTGAGCTAACAGAGGTTGACACAGCAGGGCATTGGTTGGTCACTGCGATAAATGCTTGTTACTGGCTTTGCCCTATGGAGCAGTTAACTGTTGTTACCATTAAAGCTTAATTCGAGGCTCTTCTTTGACCTTGATGTGGGAAATCTTGTCAAAAGGCTTAGCCGGGTGTGTTCATATCAAAATCAGCCCACTGTTCGGCGGTTCCCTCGCAATTTCTCAAAGTTCCCTTCCAGGATAGTATTTGTCGCAGCACAAAATTAAGCTATCCAATATGTTCGGCATTTATTGATTTTAGTCAGAGGAGTGTTTTGGTTTAAGTCAGTGTGGAATGTGTAGCACCTTAGCAGGTGTTTGCTTCTTCCCGAGATGGCTTGCTTCTGCCAATTGTTTTGTTCCTTTTATTTGGAGGGGGTGGGTTATACAAAAAAGCAATGACTCTGGACTGATTGAGGAAAAAGGTTAACAAGAAGGAGCCTCATTTACTAAGCAGTTAAAGCAAATGAGAGCGAGTTCATGACAGGAATGGATGGTGTCATAAGTGAGACGCTTCTTATCCATCCCAATTCAGTCCACCACCCAACCAAGCAAAAATAAAGTAAAATAAAATGAAATAAAAATACTAACTAGACTAAAAACGACCATTCTGCAAAAATCAGAAACTACATACAGCAGAGTTTCATCAGAATAACCAAGCACAGGTTTGGTCAGCTTAACACTTAAAACAAGGGTATTTTGTAAAATTGACTCTTTTGAGCTTTCTGTCATGTTATTGTGTTATTCCTGCATTAAAACATACCTGGAGTGTTTGAGTGCTTTCATTCTTTCCAGCATGTTTGAGAAAGTCTTGAATCTCCAGTGGCAGCCATATTGGGTTTGCTTAAACACTTGCTTTCACAAAGCGCTGCCTATTTCCACCAAGGCTTTTCTCTTTGGCGCTGCAGCCTCCAGCTGAACTTTCACGCACAATTCCTCCAGACTGGCAGAACAGCAATTAGCAAACACCTGATAGAACTGAGCATGTGTTGTAAGGAGAAGCATTGTGTAGTGAAAAAGAGTATGAGTTTCTTAAAGAGACAGAAGCCCAATTTCAATGCTTTAAATTACACATTCAAAGCATTGAAATTTAAAACACATGCCTTAAAGCTTTTTTTAAAAAGCTTTTACAGCATTTTTACAGCATTTTTACTTTTACAGCATTTTTAATAACAGCTGAAGGCAACATAGTTACATGATTGTGCCATAAAAATATACTACTGGCCCTTTAAATTCTCAACTAGAACTCAAAACTAGTGATTTAGGTTCAGAGAAATGCTTATTAATTCTGCACCTGCAACAAATTTGTTAAGTTTATATTACCTAGCTGTAGTGAATGTGCAGAATCGTCTAAACGTACTTACAATATACACAACATAAAGGAGCATCCAATAAACTAAACATGAAATAAAAGAACTGAAAGCTGTTTTAGGGCAAATGATAATGTTTTTTTTCCCTATTATTTGTGCCGCCCCTGAGGCAGTGCCACCCTGGCATAGTGTCGTACTGCCTACGTTAAGAAGCAACATTGGGTCTTGTTTTAGGGAAAAGTCATTCATGTTTGTACGCAGCAACGGGGGTGAATTTAGATCACACTGCTTTTCCTGCTTGTCTTTTTGAAATTTTGTCTTTTGTCTCCTTTTTCCAAACCTCAGGTCCGCTCACAAAAAAAAATGATGAGTCCACCATGAACAGACCAAGGGATGAAGGTATTTTATTTGCATGTTTCCTTCTCCTTATGCTCTATTATTTATTTTTTTTAACAGGGCCATGGGAAATGTGGCGTTTGCATCTGTTTCATTAATCATCAGTCTGTGTGCACATCACATTGTCCACCCTTAACTGCTTTGATTAGGACGCAAATCGGCCATTCTCTGTGACAAGCACGCATTCGGATAAATAAAAGCTACTCACAAAACAGTTGTTCATCATTCCCTGCTCGTCACAACTGCTGCTTTTTGGGCACTTGCACAGGAAGCTAATTTACTCTCCTTTCTCGGTTGCTATGTGGCTGATCAGCCACACGCTGATGTTCTTGCTGCTGTGATGCATCTCTCAAAAATCTATATTAGCTCCTTATTCACCTGCGCTTTTACTCTGCCACCAAAGTTTTCATGAAATGTTCCGCTCGATTATTGTCCTCCATGTTGTCTTCGCCCAAACCGACATTTACGTGGGATAGTAAATCCATTTTTGTTTGCTGCTTTATGCTTTCAAGTCTAATGTTGTCTGCTTTTCATTGATGCAGCAAAAATCTCTCCATGTGTCACTGTTTCTATGCAACTGCATGGAAACAAAGGCCGTCTACCTTTGTTGTTGTTTTCATTCCTCAGCAATAAAGTGCCTTGTTTTTTTTCTTAATCTTTTCCACTTTTTCCTTGTCGCAGTCATAAATTCCGGGATTTTGTTGGCAAAAACTAGCATAAATCAGTGGAAGTGTGAGCAAAGTTTACGCCTAGATTTCAAAGTTTCTTAAAAAAAATACAAATCTTAAAATTCTGTGCAATCATATTCAACCAAACCAAATTCAATCTACGCTTTACTGATCCACCTTTCGGTGCAAAGACAGCTGCAAATCTTTTGGTGGTATGTCTGCATCAGGTCTGCATCTCAACACACTAAAATGTTCTCCATTACTTTTTGCTAAGTCGTTCAAGCCTGATCAGACTGAATGGAGCAAACAGTAATTTTATGGTCTTGCAACAGATTCAGGATGTGACTTGGACTTGGCCATTTTAGCACGTGGAAATGCTTTCAATTAAGTCGCGCCGCTTCAGCCACTGTCCAGCTTTAAGGTGAACCTTTGCCCCAATCTTAAAGCTTTTTCGGCATTTAATGCGTTTTCATTCAGGATTTCTTCTTTATTTCTGTTTCATCTATCTTCCCATAAAGTGACTGGCTTCTCTGTAACTGCCGAAGAAAGGTGTCTCAACAGCACGATGCTGCCACCGCCATTTTTCATGTTGGGCATGGTGCTTGCACACATTTTATTTCTGCACCTATGAAAACTTTATCACATTGCTTGTTCTTCTCTAGACACGTTCTTTACTTTTCGTATCGTCGTCCGGTTTCATCTGTGCCGCGCTTCTTCTATTTGGGCGTCGAACTGTCTTTTTTCCAGGAATCGCTAACCGCTGTGCTTTGAAAAGAGACAAAAAGGAGCCAGCGCGAGCTAATCCAATTTTGCGATTCCGTAACGGCAAAAAAAAGAGAGGGAGGGATTCACGAAGAACTGTAGAGAAAAGGGATGGGATGATGAGAAAGTGGGGTGAGAGGGGTTGGAAGAGGAAAAGGAAACATCTGAACCCTCGGGAGGGCAACAAAGAAGGGAGAGAGGTGAAAAAGCACTCATAATGAAGACAAGTGCATGATGAAATGACATTTATAGAGCTTTGAAAGTGAGAGGGATGTGGAGAAACAGAGAGTGAGAGGGTGGATGGAGAAGGACACCGGTGAAGCTTGACATTTATGCCCGCAGCTGACGGATCTTGACGGGATCACGAGGTGCCGGGCCGCAGTTGAGCTCTTACTTAATTGCCCGAGCTTTGGATGGCCCAAACATTGTTTTAAAGGCATCTTATTTGAAAGGGGTTTGTAGGAAGCCGCACTGCTTATGTGTGGGTTTGGGTGCTGAGAGAAAAGTGCTAATTCAGCCTTCAGTCTTTTACACCCGGATCAATGGAAATTACCATAAGGAAATGAATGAGAGAGGAGCCGCGGAATGGAAAAGAAGAAAGTGGGCACTTTGAGTAGGAAGGTAAGACATTACTATTAAGAATGGGAGTTAAGGAGGGTGGTGTCAGGCTAGGTGGTATGGACAGGAGGGAATAATCTGTCAGTGTTTTTTAAGCAGGCAGGAAAGACACTGAGCTCGTTGTTGGCTATAAAGGTCTCAGACTGGGCCCGCTTCTCCTTCCAGTTACCTCACATTTTCTGCCTTCAGTCATTCAACCACTTCCACGTCTGAAGCGCAAATAAAGATTAAAACTAACGAAGCCTTAAGCAAAGCATGTAATATCTTCTGTTTAGCATTATTGCCAGATGTTAATGGTTTGGGCTCGTCTGTGTGGCCTTGAATTAAAACCCCTCTACTGACACATTTACGTAAATTTATAGGATAAAAAATAAGAAATAAACTTTTGGTGAGAGTTAAAATTTCTCATTCTCAGCACCATTCAGCACCTTGATTGCTACCACCAAAGGAATAGTTCAAATATTTCTGTTGAGACTCCCTTGCAGATTTGTTTTTGTTTTTTAGGTAAGAGCACAGCTGGGACTCTTACTGTTCTTTCAAAAAAAAAAAAAGCCATAAATTTAATTCTGGTTTGTAGACCTTTCTCCTGCTGCCATTTTGTTTCTGACTGTATGCTGTCGCGTTAGTTGGTGTAGCTAATAATGTGTTTTGCTGTGTAAATGGGAAGAAATTGGGCGCATTTTGTGAAACATCAAGCTAGACATTGCATTGCAAAAACATACAAGTAAGTCTAGTTTCTAGTTCAAATATCTTAGTACACTTGAAATAAGACCAAATTATCTCACAAGTAATATTTCAGCAAGACATAGGAGCTTGTTTTAAGTAAATAATTCCTTAATATTGATGAAAATTTTGTTTCTAGTTCTACTGGTTGATTATTTAACTTAAAGAAAAATATCTTGTTAAGTTTACTAAGATATTTGCATTAGAAACGAGACCCGTGTGTGTAGTACATGCAAGCACACATACAAGTACGTATAGACTTGGCAGAGAGATGTTTTTTTGCCTTTTAAACTATTATAACACAGTCACAAAACCGCCTGCAAAACTGAATAACTGCCAAATACTGAAAGTTTAAGCAGCCTATAACAAAGGCATTCACTCAATGCACATTTTGTTTGATCCTTTCTGGGCTGTCGACGTTAACGCACGCAATTAATCTGAAAAGTTTAAAGCGTTAATATTACATGATGCAGATTAATCACATTACCTATTTTGATCTTTAAGCCTCTCTCCCGTGAAGCGTTGCCTGGTTCACAGCAGTTACGGATTGACACACGGGGAGCGACGAAAGTGAAAGTTTTCTGCCACTCAGGATTAACCCAACAAATGGGACGTTAATAACTAATACCTTCCACTGTGTGTTCTGTAATGTTTATTAAGGTTTGTGCAAAAAAAAAAAAAAAACACTTATAGAAAGTCTTTATCTTTTCAAAACACATTTATGTCATGTACAAGAGAGTAGCATCAAAATGCAGACAAGAACTTAGAATAAGCATAGTAAAGTTTTATTCATGATAATAGAAACTTTACTGATCTGACATGAGGAGGCCAGAAAATGGTGCATGGGCAGAGTACCTAGTATGAGCAATGAAAACCAGTGAGCTTATAATGAAGAAAGACTGAAGATTTACATTGGATCCGGGTGAGCTGTATTAGGGGAATGTGGAACAGCTGTGCTGGAAAACACACACGGAAACTGAGGGAAAGTGAATAATTAAGACAATAGAAACAACAAACCATTAAAAAAAGAGACTAATGCTAACATAAGAGAACAAACCAAGAAATGGAAGAACACAAGAAATAAGTAAGGAAAAAAAAGAATTTATTAACCTATATGGCAAGATTTTTCTGAAAATAAACTGAGTACAGTAATACCATTAAAACATAAATAGACAACAGGGACATGATCAAAAACCAAAACCCAGACTTATTAAAATCCTTCCTCATTTAGAAAGTTTAAAAAATATGTCTTGAGAAAAACATTAAGACAAACTTTCATTTTCCAACAGCTTCTAAATGAGTCTCAGTACCGCTCAATAAAAGTGTGTTGTTACTCTTTAACTTGCCAACTGGCCTTAAGGGGAAAATTAGGAATATTTAACTGCAAAATAGATTTAAAACAATGAAAATACAACAAAAAATGTGGAAATAAGTTTGTTTCCAGAGTTTAAAGAGTTGAATAATGTCCTTTTTTTTATCATTTTGTGATAGTAGCGGCCTTTATTTGACCGTTTTTATACAGGAATTACGGCATAAGGAGAAAGGAAATGCATGCATGTACAGGACTGGGCGAGGAGAACTAGCACTTTCAGTATCAGGTGAAACCTCCTTAAATACCATTTAAATATGAAAATTTCAAGTTCAGAAATTCCTCCCCAGGTTTCTTTCAGAAGATGTGAGTTAATCAGACATTTCTAACCTGATCTTGTCCTTTGCTCGAGGCTTCTCAGGGCTGATGCAGTTTATGCATAACCAGCTCAGTTATTTAAGCTGACTGTGATCATTTTGATAGTCTTTTAGATCAAATGAAATGAATCATGTCCACCTTCAACTTTTCAACTGTTTTGCTACTACACATTACACATTTACTACACTACTACACTGGAGCACCTTGATACTCTACAGGAGGAGCTCAAAAGCTGTAATATTTACAACAATGGAAGCTTTTCCTCCTCATGTCAGTGGAAATCTCAGGTCCAGCAGCACCTGACCCAACAAAGTTTTTTTTTGGTTAGATTTTTTTCTAAAAGTTGCATTTTTTTTTAGGTGAAGCAGTATTTATTTATTTTTTTTATAGATTTTGGCGCTTGCTTTGACTCACTGAATTGCTGAAAAAAATTTGACTTCCTCGTCAGATTTGAGTCAAAGCTGCCTGGTGTTCGGAACTCTTAATAGTTTCATTAGCCGGGCACCAAAAAGCCCCACCAACACGTTTCTCAGTGGGCTCGGCGTTCTCTTGGCTGACACAAGGCGACTTTTCTGGGCCAAGCATAACTTTTTTGACTCAAGTTTGGTTTCGACACACGAGCACACATCCTTCCAGCAGCTTTTAGAATTTGCTAATCAGGGCTGGATGCTTGAGAAAAATTAAGAAATGGAAAGTGATTTAGGATATTTCAGCCAAGCAGTGGGGGAACAGCACCTGTTGTTCCCCCACTGGGTGCAGGGTGTCCTTACTTCTTCATTAGTTAATACACTATAGAACTGTTTGGTTTAACGAGTAAAACAAGATGAGGACGGGTATGGCCACTTCTTGAAAAATGTTGTTCCCCTCCAGAGAATCAGGCATACAGAGGCATCTTCTTCAGTGAGTGCATTAAATTAAAACCCAATACATAAATACTAAATAAATGGATGGATAAATAAAATCACATACTGCATGACAGCTACCACTTCTTAGCTAACAAAGAACATGAGTGAAGGAAGAAAACTGTACATGTGAGCTGCAACAGAAAGTTTCTGTTTCCTGTGGGAGAACAGTGGACACACGGCCTTGAAAGTTGGCATACCTTTGCGGAGACAAAAAAATAAATAAAAAAAATTATGCTCACTTGTCGGAAGCACAAACTGAATGGAAAAAGACAGCTGAAACATTCAGTGGAGTTACTTACAAAGATAGAAAAATAAAATAATTATTGCTAGTTTACAGTTTTGTCAAATCACATCTCCAAGCTTTATATAAGTTTCTTACTTCTTCCTTCTCCTTTTCGAGCATGTTAAGATTACTGTGGCACAGATTACTAAGATTACTGTCTTTTGCATTCCTTATTCTTGTGCATGATTTTATACTACTATCATGTTCGAAATAAAGTTTCATTTGATTTTATTATATATATATATATTGTCAGCGTAAAGGGGTCTGTAAAAGCCTTCTTTTACAATTCTTATTGGACCGGAACGCGATTCGTTATTGAACCAGAAAGCTCAATGAATTATCCCTCATTTTTATTTTATTTATATATATATATACAGTACAGACCAAAAGTTTGGACACACCTTCTCATTGAATTCAATGAGAAGAAATCCCACTTATTAACCTGACAGGGCACACCTATGGAGTGAAAACCATTTCAGGTGACGACCTCTTGAAGCTCACCAAGAAAATGCAGAGTGTGTGCAAAGCAGTAATCACAGTAAAATATAAATATAAGGGGTATTTTCAGTTGCTTTACACTTTTTTGTTTAGTGCATATTTCCACATGTGTTATTCATAGTTTTGATGCCTTCAGTGTGAATCTACAATGTCAATAGTCATGAAAATAAAGGAAACTCATTGAATTAAAAGGTGTGTCCAAACTTTTGGTCTGTACTGTATTGTACTGTCTACCGGAAATATAGATACCGGAAAGCTCAATGAATTATTCCTCATTTTGAAATGAGGGATAATTCATTGAGCTTTCCGGTTCAATAACGAATCGCCAGAGAAGGCTTTTACAGACCCCTTTACGCTGACAAAAGCCTGACAGTCCAGCGGTCTTTAGGAGGCTGATCATTTGCTCTTTAAAGATGTAGAGGCACAGGCCACTGCTATGGTTCCCTTTCTCTCCGGGTTTGATTTACATTCTGAGTGTCTCTCTGAGTGAGGCTGATGACGGCCAGCTAATACGTCACTCCTCCATACTGTCTTAGTAACGTCAAGATAATTGAACTTGTTTACATATCCTCTGGGAAATCAGCCGAAGCTCAGAATACACCAAAGAGAAGAAGAACACGAGCTGCACGCGCTGGGCTGTGTGACTTGAAATATTTTTGTGTGTGCGCAGGGGGCGGGGGGGGGGATGTGTGTGTGTATTTTATGTCCAGCCGGCTCGTGTCACACATATATGTTCTAACAGAAGACGCGCATTGATTTATTGGGGAAAAAAAACTATGCATGTGCGTGTGTCCGTGCATCGCCTCCCTCCACTTCCCTCAACACCGATACACACGCGCGTGCCCATCCGCCGCTGCGAGTGACGCGCCGCCGGTGCATGTGTAACCTGAGATTCAGGTGGTGATGCAGGCGGGTGTGCAAATACGTGAGTGGAATTTGTTACCACGGCAACAGTCGGTGCGATGGAATGGCTGGTGCAGTTCTATTAGCGAGAAGCAGTTTCCATAGCGACTCAACATCGCAGCTGCCTATGCAAGAGTGTGTGTGTGTGTGGCTTTGTATGAATACGGTGTGAATCCTGTGTGAATTTCGATGTTCATTAGCGTACCTTGCCATGTGTGTCTTGATTTGTGCCTCTTTTTTTTTTCATCCGTGATATCTTCAGGGGGTTTTTTTTCCCCATGTTTGTGAATCTCCAATTCCATTTCTTTACCCATCACTTCTCTCATGCTGCCCTATTTTCATCTTTTCCTCTCTGTTTCTATCTTACGACCCTCCTCCCCCACCCCCTCTCTCTTCTTCCAACCCAGCTCTCTCTCTTTCTTTCTCTCCTGTTATCTTCCCGTCTCCCTCCCTTCTTTGAGCACTGAAGCTCATCAGGGTAAACAGATGCTGTGGCTGTTATTTATGTTTCCACTTGGTCTGCCTTTCATACAAATTATCCACAGGGCCTGCACAGTGCAGACGCTCAGCCTAACTGGGGTGCTCTGGCAGCTCTCTCAGCCTCGTCCACGCTCAGACGCTCTGAACATACCACAGACGCTCCGATGGGGTGGAGGTGGAGCTGGGATGGGGGGGCAGGAATGGAGGAGTAGTGGCAGGTGGGTTGGGGGAGGTGGAAGGGGTGCACACAGGCTGACTGAGTAAACCATAGCAACATACTGATGGCCGCAAAGACACCAATAACAGATAAGGCATCGGAACTGCCTGCACCATTCGCTCCACACGTGGAGGGGAATAAGAGTGCGGGAAGATACCATCGCTGCAGAGGACGGGATAAACAGGCAATCGCAGAAGGAGGCATAGTAGAATGGGACATACACTAAATAGTTTCATCCAGCCAATTAGAAAAGTGTTTACAACCCACTCACAGGTCAGACATTTGTAGTAAATGTCTGACCTTGTCCTGTAGCCGATTCTGACCTTGTCCTGTAGCCGATTCCCTTTTTTTTTTTTTCCTTTAAGACATAAAACATATCGGAACGATATTGAAAATAATGAATAATTTACACCAGGAGAGGAGGAGATGTCACGCCGCTGTCTGAAAAGGCAGACTGTGCTGTTATTTTTAAAGCAAAGCTAGATGGATTGCAGACTTTGCTTTCTGCACTGGGTTTAGCGTCTTTTATCAGCGATTAGCATTGGCAGACAGCACAAAAACTGAAAAGACCCAAAAAGGATGAAGTGCAGCAATGTTGCTCTGCCGCATTCAGCCCTTATGTTTTCTGCACAGGGTCTGGTAAGGACTCCGGCAAAAATTATGAAAAAGCCCCCAATTAGCAGACCAGTTCGTTTCGGCCTTGATGAAAGCCACAAGCTGAAACACGTTTGTCTACAAATAAAGTTGGTTTCTCGCTATTTCAAGTGTTTGCTGAAGTCTTCACCTCTTGTTACTTTCCTTTCGCCTTGGGAAGTGAGGTGAGGTTGTGCCAGAGCATTTTGGATATTGGTTTGAAAATCTAAATAAATAACAGTTTTGTCTCAACATAGCCTTGAATATTTTGAAAAAAGGAGAGAAAGAGCTTTTTATATGTCTGTTTTTCATCTGATTTCATTTTAAACACCTCAGGGATACAGATAATGACTAAACTTGACTCTTCTTCATTCTGTAACAAACATTAAAAAGTGTTGTAGACATTAACAAATAACATTCGATCAATAAAAAGGACAGATAATCGTCTGAATCTTGTCACCAATCAGTTTTTCCATATTGTTTTCTCCTGTCTTGATCTGATTGTGGCAGGAATGTTTTCGATTGTTTCTTTTTCCCTCATAAAGATCATAAAAATTCTTTACCACTCCTCTAGAGTTGGCTTAACTGTGTGGGGTAATTGCATACTTATGTGTCTGCATGTGAAAACTGTTGAATTTGAATCATGTTTCACAAGTAACGCATATCTTTTTATTTTTGAAAAATCCGTATTTTGCAGATATTCGGGATCGCCGAAAGAAGCCAGTCATGCTCTTTATCCACGGAGGCTCCTACATGGAGGGCTCAGGGAACATGTTTGATGGGAGCGTCCTTGCTGCCTACGGAAACGTCATCGTTGTAACCATGAACTATCGCCTTGGCGTGCTCGGTGAGTTTGAGGCATCACATTATGGCATCACATCACATAACGCCGCTCTCTGATGCGAGCGGCGTTGAGTTAAAGTCGTTTAGAAACTGTGGTATATTTACGAAGGCGAAAATAAACATTTTAAAGGGTAATTTTCCCTTTAAATCATTGATTTCAAAGGAGAAAATATTAACTCATTTTTGTAGTCGAAAATTGCTCCAACAGTTTCTCTTTGAACTCTTACTGTAGGGTTTATGAACATATGTTTGTAGCCTTTGGTTTCACTTTTTAGAATATAGAAGCCGTCTTGTATTAATTTAAAAATTCTTTAATTATGCCAAAGAGAAACTACATATCATATCAGACAAGTATCTTCAGAGTTGCTGATGATAATGCAGTGAGCAGGAATGGGTCTGCAGCAGCAGTAGGTCTTGCAATGAATCTGAAGAGGCCTCTGACTGAAGACTATCGCTGTAATAAATGTAGTGTTATGACAGTCATATCATGCTTAAATCTCAATTTCCAGGCAGCAGATACAACATGACCCGGAGGACAGCATCGGTCATTGGCAAGTGTTGCTAATCCACCTCACTTGCTTTTGCTGCTCCTCTTTAAATCTCTGTTTTAGTCGTCCATTATGTTATTTACTTGATAAACAATCTTTGTGCAATAACCTCCAGACATTTTACCGCATAAACAGAAGCAGAATAGGCTCAGAAAAGGGGCTTCTTTCTCGTCATCGGTGCCCATGTAAAATTTACGTGCCAACATATTACTGTGCATGTACAACTTGAGGCACTGTCACTCCTCATCATCATCATCATATCCACAAAGATCACTACTTAAGATATGACCTAAGTATTTCACTTTGCTAAATAGACGGAAGATTTAGTTTGTGGTCTTCCTTAGTCGTAGCCATCACACAAACTCTCTTTTGGGAGCAAACGACCTCTAACGCTGCAAACAAGCACTGTAAATAAGACGAACTCATTTCCAATTTCTACCGTGCCATGCAGCATTTATTTAATTTATTTAATTCTGAAGCTATCCAGGACTTTACAAACAGCACTGCCGACATGAGACATACGCTACTACTGCAATTGGAATTTATAAAGTCCACCTGAATTATGAAGCAGGATAAATGGCTTATCAAGGTAATGTCTGGTTTAATGCGGGATTTTACGTCGCGCAAAGTTGGTTGACTTCTTACCTGGGTCTATCGCCGTGGTAATTATCTGTGATGTCGAGGAGCGTCTCGTTATGCGCATTCATCAGATTCTTTTATCTGTGTTCAGATTTCTTCCTGCCTTTTCAGGGGGATTGATCCACTTATTCCCACCTGTTATTTTTATTTATTTATTTATTTTATGTGAGCTTGTGCATATCCTGAGTCGGTAACCTTGAATTGGAGATTTAGAAACCAAAATATTTCAGTTTGAATTTATGCGTGTGCTGAGTATTGAGTAGATATGCTGATTGGGCACCTTGGAACTACAGAGTGGCTCCAAAAATACCACTACGTCCCCCAACTTTTCACTTTTATTACTATGTGGAAAGCTAGGCAGACCTAAATACAGGACGATATGGGGGAAAAAAATAACTGCTTATGATTGTGTGATAGCTTGTGTTGATATATAACACAAAACCCAATAAGATAGATTAAAGTTTGCTGTTCTTATCTGATGAAATGATAAAAAAGGTGAATGGTCTTGCAAGGGAGTATTTCCTTCTAAAGAGAAAACCCAATAGGTTTGACAACAGAAAACTATTTCCTTTAATCGTTTCTAAACATTTTAAATACTTTTAGAATCTTTCATTCCACTGGATTTTTTTTTTTTTTTTTTTTTTTTTGCTGTGTGAACACGGCCTGGGAGTGTGCGGCTGAGCGTGTGCACAGTCCTCCGTGCTGCTGGATATCAGGAAAGTCAAGTATTTACATTCGCCATCGTCTTCCGGAGGTGTTTGCACAAAGACTATTTGTGGTGGTCTTTGTTGTTGCCAGGTTGTGTAATCAGATCTTGTTTATTGCATCAGGCCTGTTTCAACATATCACAATAATGATAAACAGAGAAACCGGAGTAGTTTAGGAGAGAGTCCAAGAGATGCAGTGAGTATTAACAGAGGGCAACATAATCCACACTGTTATTGACAGTGCCGAAGGAGAGGCACGGGGACAAGGACAAACTGGGAGCCCTTGGAAAGGAGCTGCATATCAATGTGCTGATCGTTTTCAGTGGGTATTTGATTTTAAAGGAACATTTCAGGATTGTTAATTGTTTCAAATTAAACGTACACCAATACCATCTTGCCTTCGGAAATTCTTCGCGACAATGCTGAGCTGCTGCAGATTTGTGTGTCAGAAGATGGGTAGACTATAGAAGGACATGGTCAGCGGAAATGTTCGGCTAAGATCAAGTTTATTTTTAATAACAATGTATATTAATGAACATTTACATGGAAATATATGACATTATAACCGGGTGGTTAATTTCTATCTCTCGTTCCGTTGGCAGGTTGTTGTTACAGCAAAATAATACATTTAGGGATAAAACAATACCAAATAACACTAGGGAATAAACAAACTTAACATCTGTATATCTTTATATATTCAATGTTGACATTTTTGGCTTTCCAAGAGCCAGTTGTTAGGATGTTTTTTCTTTTTCTTGTGAAAGGTTCCTCGTGTTTGTTGGAATTATGTTCAAGTGGGAGAAACATTTCAGAAAAAAGCAGTTCCAAAGCAGTTTTCCTACTTGGAACTGAACAGTCACCCCAAGAACCTGCCCTTGTTGCCTCGCTGGTATTATTTTGAATAAACTGTTGTAATAGCAATGGAGCATAATCATGAAACATTTTATAAACCAAGAAGGAATCTGGACATTTTACTATGTCGCCCCAACTTAGTCACTTGTATTTCTGGAGTATCTGGCAATAATGATACAATTTGGGTTTAACTATCCTCAGTCAGTACTAAGTGGCCAAGAAAATATCCCCCATACTACTACAACACCACCAGGCAATGTGTTTACAATCTGTAATTGTTCAATTTAGGTGAGTCAACATAAAGTAGACTCAGTTTCTTTGTTCTTAGCGACCTGGTGTAGTCTTCTGTAGCCCACCTTCATTAAGGTTCAAGGTCTAAAAGAGTAAACATTTGAGACGCACTAGCCTTTTTAAGACATCACCTCTTCTGAATCCTGACGTCATCACGCTCACTTGCAACTTGCTGCATATTTCCGCTTTTTTTAGAGCAAACTTGAGAGCTCAGAGCTGGTCATCCACGTTCAAAGTCAACATCGCCGTTCTTAATCATTCCCAATCATAGTTTGAACTTAGGAAGTCATCTCCAGATGCCTAAATGCATCGAGTTGCTGTCACGTGATTGAATTGGTTGATATTTCTTTCAACCAGCAATTGCCCAGGTGTACCTAATGAAGCACCTGGTAAGTGGAAAACTCTGAGGCGATCTCTTCGTTTGGTCCAGTCGCAAAGACCTTGACCTTGTGTCCAGGGTGTAAATGTGACAGACTTACTCTGACACCTGGGCTGTGATTCATTCCTGAGCTCTTTAAGGTGCACTCAGGCATTTTAAAGTTAGCAGCCCTGAAGTTCCTGGGAAGACCATCGAAATTGAGACAAGGCACAGAAATACAGAGGTGGATATAGATCCGGCCGAGTTATTATGAGGGATGATGCAGTGTCCTCAATTCTGTAAAGATTGTTAAAAATTTCGATATGTGGGCGACTGCGAGCTCTCCCCCTCTCACTCACACTCTCAGATATGCTTTAAATGGGTTACTGTACTAAGGCGATTATCCTAGTGAGTGTGTGTTGCATAGGCACGCATGTTGGCCTGTGTGCATGTCAATTGCTAAATGTGCAACACAGCAGCAGCATGTATGTGTGTGTGTGCATGTTCGTGCGCCGTAATTAGTTGCGTGCCGCGCGTAAAACACACACATGAATAATGCACCATCCATCTGAATTTTTAATATCCCTCCTCTCTGACACTGTGCATTTGAGTCAAAGTGAGAAACAGAGGTACACAAAATCTTAATGGTTTTATGTCCTAATCTTTAGTATTATCCTGTACTTACACTCGCAGGAGCTTACACATGCCAGCCTCGCTTCATGCGACGCCTGCGCCTTTAAGGGAGTGATAGAGAGTCAGGGGTAAAAGGGAAGAAGGGAGAGCGGGGAATAGAGACGGATGAGTGGGGGAGAATCATAGAGAGACAGTGAGGGAAGAGGAAACAGAAGGGGAGAGACGGGGGCAGGCTAAAAATAAACCTACAGAAATGCTTTTTAAATCTGCAGCAAAGCAAAGTATTCATTGGAATAAATGCTCCATGCGGTGGGACCGAGGCTCCCTACTATACGGCTTTAGTGCTTTGTGCTGTCACCCGCGACCCCCTCACACATATGTGTTTAACAAATGATCACCTCTAAAGGATTTTCTCATCAATTTATGATACACTGAGCGGTAAAGTGATTAAATGGGTGGAATGCAAAGAAAATGTCTGCTGCACACAGCCGAGGCCCCGGAGCTTTTGGAGACTGTTGTGGTTTAAGAAGCACTTCTCGCCTCACCTTCTCCTACCTTCCTCCCGCTCCAGGCTCACGGAGAACCCTGATTTGTGCAGCACAGCCATCTGCTCAGACTAATTAACTAATTAATGAACTCTGGGGAAAGGCCCACCACCATCGTTTGGCTCCGGGAATATTTTTAACCTAGGGAAGAGAGATGAAACGCATCTTCTGAAAACATTTCGCTTTACTTTTTTTTTTTTTTTCAAAATTCTGCTTATTACTTGAAAGTAGACAAGTTCTCTATTTGAAGCTAGTTTTCATGATGGTAAACAACAAAAACTTGCATGGCTCGCGTAATAACTAAAGCCATGGTCATATGGTTATTGTTCTGACAACTGAATACTTTTCAGGAAATTTACTTTACGTTTAAAACCCCTAAACCTAACAAACCCACTGAAAAAAATCTTTTAAAAGTCGGGACTTTTTAAAAGTCCCGAAAGTGTTTATAGTTATAGTCTGTTAATTAGTCTCGGTTACAGAGATCTTAAACTTTCTGTTCAAAAGTCCAGATGTGATTTCCAGACATGCCCAAAAGTCTGGGACAATTTGCAAAGAAAAAAATCCCTTCTATTAAATCAGCTTAACCTTTTAAAAACAATTGTAGTATTATGCCTAAAATTGGTTGGTTGTAACCCTGAGTGCTCAATTTTTTTATTATATGAAGAATGAGTATCAAAACTTTGCATTGAATTCTAACTTAAAGTTGATCAACGTTAGTGCTTTAACCAACAAAATCCATATTTCTTTGTACACAGGAATAAACAAAATACATAAAATGCACTGCAAAATGAAGAAAGGAGTTAAAACAGAGACAGTGATACTGTACATGGTTTACTTCTTGGGAAAATTGTCACTGTTCACTTTCAAGGAGATTAGTAATTAGCTTCATTTGTTTGATTTTTATATTTTCCAAATTCATTTTTTTCCTGAAATTTTATCTTTTTTATCCTCTTATTTTTCATTATTGTGTGCCATTAAAATAAACACATTCAATAATCAAAAACGAATCTGAGTAAACGTCTCATTAGTAATTTAATGTTTTTGTAAAACTCTTAAGAATCTACATGTCGGTTATGCATGTTTTCTTTTATTTTAGAAAAGTAAAACATTGCATTTATCATATGAAAATAAAAAACAACATTAAAAAAAAAATCAGCAATTTCACATTCTTTGCTCCATCTAACTCGCCAACCAGTTACCAGGATTCTTTGCTTTGTGTTGCATCATTCTTATATTATTGGACCCCCCCTGTTCCGCCCTGTTAGCCTAATGAGCTTAGAAATATAAGCCAGTGATTAAAGTTGGATTTAAACAATTATAAAAATTTCATTTTTCATTTTTAATATTTTCTTTTTAATCCAGTTAAATATTAAACTGTTTATTAAGTACATAAATACTAACTAGTCTGAGAATTCTAACTTGGATTCAGTTTGGGTCTTTCACTGATCAAAACAAGTGTTTGTAAAACAGTTGCCTTTTTTTCTCTGCTTTTGCTTACAGACAGACAGACAGACATTACATCGAACAGCGTCTTTGCAAAGTTAAAGACTGATGCAATGATACAGACCTTCATTTGATTGACCTGGCTTTATATCCATTGTCTTTAATGATATCTTTATTGTATCCATGGGCACTTTAGCCATCAGTCTATAAAGTTTAATGGTTGCCCACTCTGGCTCCAAGAATAGATTTGACTAAAATCCCTCTCGCTTCCTGTGTCCTGTTTCCGATGAGCCATAGTCTGTGAAACACGGTTGCAATAATGACTGCATCGGTGTTGCAGTCATTGACTTGATGCCAGTCAAGAAATTGACTGGCATCAAGAAATTAACATAATAATTATAAACAAAAAAACAAATTACTAGTATCTATTTGTTTTTATTTAAAGTGGACATATTTGACTATCAAATTCTTCGGAGGTTGTTGAAGCACTCCTCCCTGGATTGCTTTGCGCCAACTAAAGGGATTTTAGTCAAATCAATTCTTGGAGCCAGAGTGGGCAACCATTAAACTTTGTATGACTCAATGAAGTAAACTGGATTTTACCTGATTTTCAGTCTAAAACTGACAATTATCAAAGTATCTTGCTGCAGTAGGAGTTTTGATAAGGCTGAAAAGTTGACTGCATTAGTTATCAGTGAATCAGAGACTTTAATGTTACCCTATAATACCCATAAAATATCATTTAGCTGCTCTGACGCATAAATTCACAGGAACAGTTTGAGATCTGCTTCCTGCCTTAGAAATGAAGCTAAATACTAGCTAGCTAACAGGATCTGAGTAGTTTATTTCCGTCAGTTCTATAACATGCCTACATTTGCTATAGATATGTGCGTATCTAAAAAAATAAATAAATATATGAAGTGGATAAAGTGTGAAACAATGTGTAAATCCATCGACTTTGCATAGAATAATTTAACAACACCTCTCCACGCACCCAAATATCACAAGAAAGAAAGTGGGTGATAAGAGTTAAAAAATAAAAAAGCATCGTTGTGGGTTGAAGGGTGAAATGTGCCACCAGGAGAAGGAATTTAATGGTATTCAATGAGCCAGTGAAGGCAAACGGTTTAATAGTGCATCAGCATGGCAGGAAGTTATATCTTTCTCCTTACCCACAGACGTCAGCCACAGTTAAGCATATTATTATATTATGATTCAAAGCTTTGAAAATGTGCAGCACATGTCCCTTAGGGGAGAAAAGGAGCTGTGAAGAGAGAAATATGTGGGTTAAATTAGAGAGAGAGAAGAAGAGAGAGAGGGAGAGAAAATCAAACCTAGTGGGATTCATAACAAAGGCAGGTCTTTACATGAAGACATGGAGCACTTGAGAATGATGTTGAGATTAAGAATGTTAGAATCATTTATTGTGGTTAGCATTTTCAGAAAAAAATATGGTTCTCATGAATATATTCAGTATTTAAAGCAAGTATGGAGCATAACATTAGAGATGTGTGGCAGGCATCAACCATAAGTACATCTTTACCTTGAAAGTTAACTAAATAGTGTATTATTAAAGCTAGATCCAAGGTTTGTAAAGCTGATTACAAACCTTGGATCTGCTTTTTTTTGTTTGTTTGTTTTTCAGGTTTCTAGAATGCCACCAATCATTATTGAACTAGAGTTTTTGAAAGAACAGATAAAATTATGTGAAAACGTCTGAAAGTTTGACAAAAAAAATAAATAGAAAATCGGAATTTTATTGTGCCAGACAGACCGAGGCCTGGTTACAGGAAGACATGTCGAGTTAAGAAATCACTTAACTGATTTGTCTGAAATCAAAAAGTAGGTTAAAAAAAAATCTCAAAAAGCAGGAGCTCAATCTAAGGGAGTATAAGGTCAAAACTCACTGACTTCTGAGCCGGGTTTCTGCGCCATTTACACAGCTATTCTCCACAATAAATACGTAAGGGCCACAAAATTGTTCTCACTCCACTTAGTCATGTTCCCAATTTTCTACACATATGGCGTAGAGATACGTGGCAAAAGTAATCTTATTTCTCAGCATGCCAGGTCATAGTTTGTTATGCATAATTGAAATAAATCTGTCAGCTGGTCTTCTGACTGGACCTTAAGCTTCATTGAGACTTACAGTGGTAGATTTCCTCTATAACACTCCAACAATGCTACATGTAGATATCATGGATACTCCCTCAATTGTTTTTGCATGTGTTCTGGAGTCATGTACGTTTCTTCTTCTTTGACTTTTTACAAAATCTTCACCCGAGCTTGTGTTTAACTTCATGTGCACATTTTAATCACCTTTTCTCCCTGCATTAAAAAAAAAAAAAAAGAAGAAGAATTTTGAAGCCTCTGATCACACCTGTGATGTCATGGGGAAATTATATAACGTGTCCTTCATCATGTTCCTTTCACCTCTGTCAGTCAGTATGTGATAATAGCTCTAGGCAATATTCCCTTTAATACCTGTTTTATGTCCGTGGATTTTTTTTTTTTTTTAATCATTTCCCTGGAGTCCACACCAGCCCCTCCCCTCCACACTGTCCTGTGCAGACAGTTTTCAGTGACCAAAAGGCAGGTGCTCCGTTCAGATTACTCTGCAGATGTCTCTGAGAGCGGCTGAATGACAGTTCCGCATCTCCGAGGCTCACGATTAAGACTCCAGAATCACGGCGGCGCCACGAAAGAGAATAAATCTGTCACACACAGAGAGAGGGGGGGGGGGGAATAAATGTATGAATATGAAGAGGAATAAATGAAAGAATAAATAGTGCCGCCAAAGAGAATAAATATGTCAAAAGCTATCAAAAATAAATGCGGGAAATATAAAAAAGATTATTCGTTTTTGAAAGAAGATAGAAGTCGGTGGGAAATGTGGCAGTGAAAACAGATCTTGGAATCATCGCAACTAAAAAATGTGCAGCAACGTAGGAATCATAAAAGAATAAGCATGTTTATTTCAGATAAATACACATTAAAGACAGAAGAAAAACTAAATAAACATATTATTGTACAGTGCTCGTCACTGTAATTTTTTAAATTAATTTTCCCATTTAATTCCTCATTTCGTCTTTTTGTTTTATTCCTCAACAGATTTAATCCTCTCACTCCACTGCTCTACTCTGAGGATTTAGTGAATAAATCTGGTTATTATGGACCATTCAATGTGCCGAACCGTATCAAATATTGTAAGGAGTCATGTAAAGTAGAGCTGCATTGTTGAGACACGTCATATTTGGAGCAAAGACGACATTATGCCATGTTTTGGTAGAGAGCAGTCCATGTTACACAGCTCTGCAGTTTTTATATTAGCATTTAGCATGATAGGTTAGCATTGCTAACTGTAATTAGCCATCTCTGTTGCTTTCCCCTGTGAAATAAGAAAATCCATACCTTAACAAACGTCTGCCAAAGACATTTCCAAATCAAAAGTAGCCTGGAAAAGAATTGACCTGCTAATGTTGCTCTCCTGTTTAGGTTAAGTGTCTGAGAAAAAAAAGAAAACTGATCATTTTTTCTGCTTTTGGAAATATTAGTTTGATTACGCTAGTTTTAATGGATCTGGGAGACGAGAACAACGAGCAACAGGTAGAAAATATCTCGTTTCTCAACACTATCCACAAGTTTATTTCCATCCACAGGTGAGTGCCAGTAAAACAGAAAATCATCTATGACTAGAATTTAAAAAAATCCAATTTACCAAACTCAAAATAAGCATCTTCTAAACATTATGTGTGTAATTATAAAGATTATGTCTTACACTACCTGCACTAGTAATAGTTGTTTTTACTACAAAAGAGTTTTAATGTCATAAAACTCTTTTGGCTCAGAATTATCACATCATTTTGGTAAACATCCCAGGTTTAAAACTCCCCCCTTCACATGCGCACTACTCCTGTGTTCCCTCGGAGATTCATCACTTTTCCCTCAACCTGTGTCTTTACTTAAAGGCTGATGACTCTTCTCACACGGTTCCTTTGCTCTTACCTAAAGCAAGAGTTGAATATGCATGAGCTCAGCCTCACAAACTGCTGCTCTCAGCGCTAAAGTCAGGAGGAAGACCAGCTCAGCAGAAGGGGGTGGTGTGGGTGCAGAAAGAAAACTTATTGTAAGAGGAAAAAGGGAAGAAAACGGTGGTGGCGAGAGGAGTGTGTGTGTGTGTGTGTGTGTGTGTGTGTGGGTGGGGGGGGGGTGCGTGTGTGTGTGTCCACTGAAGACAAACCAAACACGTAAAACGAAGCAAGCTTCCAGACTCAGTAGCTAGCTCTGACATTACCCTCTGAGTTCATGCAGCTGCTGTGTACTTGATCGAGGAAGCGCTCGGATATGTGCATGCAAGTGCTTTTGTGAGTGTCTGTCCATATAATTTCGCCAGAAGCCCTGGACAGTTGCCAGGCAACTGTGGCACTCGACTGGGCTGCAGACGCCCGTATGCTCGCGGTTTTGATAAGTAGCATGGGTCGGCGCTGATGCACGACCAGGTCAGAGTCGAGCCAGACAATCGCTGGGATCTGACAACGACTCGGTAAAGTAGGAGAGTGTAAACAGTATCTTAATTGCGCGGATTGCTCCTTACGTTCCGGCAGCAACAGTGATGTGATCGGAAGTAACGAGAGATTTCTATTTTTAACAGCCTATTCAACACTACAGTACGCAGGGCTTCGTGGAAGCTGGAAACAGCTGTGGTTTTTCATGAATTAGGTAGTCCTATTACCTCCTCATCCCAATTTAATCATGCTTTGTTTGTTTTTGTTTTTTTTGTTCCCCCCCCCCCCCCCCCCGTCCCCGCCGATCGCTGCCTCATTATCATTTTGGTTGAGGACATCGCTGAATCACTGCAGATTTTCTACTTAGCAAATTTGCAAGATATTAAAAGAACAGTCATTTTTTTCTTGAAAATGAAAACGTAAAGGACTTTGAAAAGAAAAGGGGATTTATTTGATTAATATGTGACCAAACTTGTTCAGGGTTAAAATGCAAAACTAAAATGGGGATAGGGGAAAAAAAAGAAGAAATAAAATGTTTAGTCCATCAGGACTAAACATTATCATCACTTACAATAATCATTAATAATAAAACCCACTTCCTGCTGCTCTTCCTTTGTCATTCAAGCATGCTGATTGAACCATCTGTGCCTGTGTACTGTACTTTGCTGCTGTCCTACATTTTTTTTTCAACTGCCCTTTAGAACATACTGTTTAATTCAGTCACTTGAGCTATCTGTGTCATCCCTAATTCCCCAAACAAGAAAACGGCACTAGGAAAGAGGCATGTCATTTTTCTTTTTCTTTATGTTTTATTAAAGGTTTTAAACCGAGTCGTAACTGCCGTTACATTTAATAAAACACTCAGAGCGCAGATAGAAGTGTATATGCATCTTAGAAATGAGTTGTTTATTCTATTCTCTTTGCTAAATGCTAGAATAGTGAGGATATATATTTTGAAAAGCTTTCTTTGAAGTCAGAAGTTTGCATATGCTAAAAATGGTGTTCCATTAAACCAATTGGAAAACTCACCTGTCATCTTCGTCATCATCCACTTGTTGCCTGACATTCCACATCGTGAATGAGACTTGTGTTTGAGTAATTAGACATGAACGTTTTTCTTATTCCTATGGAGTTAGAGTTGAAGACGCCATCATACATATTTTTCAAAAACCAGCCATCCTCCGGACAAAGGAAGCATCATATTCTCTGATTTCTCCAGCGAGTTTAACACAAGTCAGCCTGATTTTCTTTGTCCGAAAATCCAGAAGACATAGAGGGAGGCCTCAACAGTAATGTCCCCTAGATCGATTACCACCTAACAAACAAACCACAGTTTGTAAGACTGATGAGTTGCTTGTCTAACTAGGCGGCCAGCAGCACAAAAGCACCAACAGTTAGACTATTAAACATAAAGGAAATTTTAGGTGTAGTTTTGCCAGCGACAAATATTTCTGATTTGATTTGATTCATAAAATGGAACAAGCAAAAAACTGACACCCCTAGGACGAGGCAGAGATCAAGCCAAAACCAGCTGGTCAGTGTCAAAGAAACACTGTATTTATATTTGTTGTCAGTTTTGCACACTCCCACACATGTGCATGCTCTTAGAGTTATATTTATACAACTCTGACTCATGGGTCCTGTTTTTAGACTTTTTTTTTTTACACATGTTAAGCAACTCTGTATTTTTGGCATCAGCACCAGAGTCTGCTGTTGGCTTATAAATCAATTATGTTTTCATCTCTTTAAAAATGGAAGCGATGATATCAGCCTTCTTCCTACAGCGTCAAGCGTCTGATAATCAATGTTCTTTCATTAAACTGCCTTAAATATACAGAAACAGTTTTTAAGACAATTATATGATTCATAAAAAGGAGCCTAAATTTACCCCTGAGTCCTGGAAACCATCAGAGGGCTTAGGTTAAATGCTGAGACCCCCCAAAATCAGCTCAGGCAGGCTGTGAGAATAACATTTGTTCATATAATTGGAGTTTGCCAATAAATCTAAATGAGATTTTCATTTATTATATTTTTTAACTAAAGGAATCTTCCAAGACGATGAAATTCATCTGCAAATAAGTCATTGCGCTCCATGGATCACGGCATTTTCAGGTTTTAAACACTCTAAATGTTATGTAGCTGCCTTCAACAGGGATAAACACCTGACACACAGTATAATTCTGTTAGTAAAAATGCTAATGGTGCATAACTTGACTTTATTATGTCATGCTGATTTATAACAGGTTGTTGTTTTTGATTATTTCTTTCTTAATCAAGTGGAAAAAAATTGTCCAAACGGCCTAAGTAAGGTTTTGCCAGAGCATCTCAATCAGATTTAAGTCTGGGCTTTGACTAGACCTGTCCAAAACATGTTTTGGAGCCATTGAGAGGTGGAGTTGCTGTCATGCTTTTGGATCATTTTCCTGCTGCATATAACCCACTTCTTTTTAGGTGTGATCATCAAAAACTGATGACTGAGGGGTATTCTGTTGTAGAGCATGTGATGAATTTAAACCTGTGGTAAGAGAAAAACAAAAATCCAGATTCTGATGCTGATCTATCTGTTTTCTCTAAAATTCTGTTAAGTTTTTTTGCCAGACATAAAAGGATGGACACCTATGAAAAAGATCCTCCAGATACAATTTTATACCAAATTTAGGACAGGCTGTTTGCTGTCAATTTCCTCATTTGTTTTTGAATTTCTTTTGATCATGTTACATTTTTTTATGTTTTGCCCCAATTTGTCTTGTTTGGCCGTTCCTATTAGAGTGACTTCTTGACTCACAGTTGATCACGCTTTTATCAATAAGGAACGTTGATAAACTATATTTGTTATGTCCTCTGTGTTTTAACAATAACTAATGGATGCTAACAACAACAACAAAAAAAGACTTATATGTCTTCCGATTGATAATTCTGTTAACATTGTAGTGGAAGCAATGAGTAATGAGAGCTATCACAGTAAGCCGTTGGCAGGACGTAAACCGTTGGGACATTATTAGCCATTCACCCAAGGCCACTGACTGAATTGACATAAATTCATATTACCCCTTAAATTATGACCAGATTAGTCTTGCCGCACATAATGAAGATCAGGACTCGCCGTGCTATTTGTGATGAGATATTAGATCCAAATCAAAGCTAAAATCTTGTGTCACTTCGCTTGCCCCCGGCATCAGTCATGGTCAATGCTGTGAGACCGAAGACCCTCACAGGAAGTGGCACAATTAATACAGCTCATCAGCAACTGCCAGGACAGGAAGCGGCCAAATCAAACATGGTATTTTCTCATTATTGCCGCTACCGCTCTAAGGAGAATTCCCATCCAGTTTGGAGAAATCATCTTCCATGTGTTATTGTCAGCGAATAGTAATAGGCTTTGGAAAAAAACACACACAAAAAAAAACGGCACATTTGTCACTGCATGGGCAAAATAACTTTGAACCCATGCGAAGTACTGTAATGTACTTGGGAAAAGAACGAGGCATTCTGTTTGTGTGCTCGTCTCTCATTATGTTCGGTTTATTTTTCTCTTGTTGTGGGTGTGCACCTGCTGCGTAAATGTGTGCCCAGGAAGAAGGTGAAACACGCCTTCTGTTTCTCTCCTCCCCTCACTGCTAATATATATGTATATATATATATTTTTTTTTTTTCAAACTGTGTCGTGTTTTCAGAGAAATTTAGTAATTTTGCAAGGTTTTTCGTGTGAAGTCTCTTCAGAGAGGCAGGGGTGGTGTTGTCCGTGAAAATGACAGGCGCAGCCTCCTGTTTGTATGGGATCATTCAGAAAATAAATAAATAATAAAAAATTTGTCTAACTTGTGTGTGACTGAATTTCCAACACACTCCTCCATTCACACATAACCTGCGTCTTCTGTCTCTGTTTCTTCTTGTTTACCCTGCAGGATTTCTGAGCACGGGGGACCAATCTGCTAAGGGGAACTATGGTTTGTTGGACCAGATCCAAGCTCTGCGCTGGCTCAATGAAAACATTGAGCACTTTGGAGGAGACCCAGAGAGAATCACGATCTTTGGCTCCGGAGCCGGTGCTGCCTGTGTAAACCTTCTCATCCTGTCCCATCATTCTGAGGGTAAATTTCTTTTAGCATCACGGCCATGCTGCTTGTCAAAGGATGTTAGCGTTTTGGAAGAGGGTTTCGTTTCTGGGTGTTGTAATTGTTTTATTTAACGCCCGGCGTACAACCGATCAACATATTTGTCAATGGTATAAAATGGATGTGATTTTGCCTGGATAGTGTTTTATTTTCCACTCCTGTATCAAACCTTTTTTTTTTTTCTTGCTGCAGTGACAGCTGGAGGTATTTTTGGGTGCATGTCTCTCCCAGCTTTGCACGTTCACAAACTGAACGTTTCGTCAGCTCATCTTTTCGAGAAATAGCCCAAAGATCAGTCAGATTGCGCAGATGTCTGGTCAGTGTTCAAATCTCGCCACAGAATTTCAAATTAATTTAGGCCTAGACGTAGACCGGACCGCTTTGATGTGTTAATAATAACTCATTTTATTTTTAGGCGCCTTTGTAGACACTCAAGGACGCCGAACAAGAACAAGAAGTTAAAGACAAGAAGTGCATAGAGAGAAAACAGGGAAGCTGAATAATGCAATAAAAATAAAATAAAACGCAGGGTGACGTGTAGCTAGTTTTCTGCCATGTACAGTTCTCTTTGGTCACATCCGAGAAGGGCACCTTTTAGCACATATTCGCCGTGTCCTTTTGACAGCCCGTGATAAACTGCAAATAGAACATTCTCTCACTCCTACTCTTCCATAAAAGCTAGCTTTGTGGAGTGTGTTTTGTGGAGTGTGTGATTGAAAGTTGTCCTTGCAACAGGCTTTCCCGCAGCTCTCCAAAGTTACCATGGGCCTCTTCGCTGCTTCCTCCTCTACTTAGAGGAGCTAGTTAGCTTAGATCGATGACTACTGTATGTCTTTGTTGGTTTGCAGTTATGTGGCGCTCTTTAAATATTCCAGTGATTAAACAAAGCCCTGTGAGAAAGGCGGTGGCTCAGGAGGCAGCAATTTGTCCTGTAAGTTCAAACCTCGCTCGTTTCAGGTTTTTTGTTTTTTTATTTGCTCAACAATGTTGAAATTATGCATCATTCTGTATTGGTCTAGTCAGTGAAATCTGCACATGAAAAAGATCAACAGGTATAAACTTTAGTTGTTTTTTTTTCTTATAAGCATCTAAGGTATCTAAAAATTATTTTCAAGTTTTGCTGGACAGCTAAGGTTCTCCCCTTTTTCAGATTCAACAGACTAATCTGCAGTTTAATCTCATCCGTTTGTTAGTGGGCGACATTTAGAAGGATATGTTTTATTCCGTGGAGGAAAAGCTAGAGCTCTGCTCTCTTAGTGACGAAGTCACAAGCTCACACACAAACACACACACAGCTACCATATCTACATAGCATGAGAAGGAAACACAAGAGAGACGGATATCTAGTTAAGATTATCACTCTGATTACTTCCCGTAGAGCAAATAGGCAAAACAGCATTTACTTCCTTTAAATTCAATTTGCTGACACATATTCCGAATTAATCTATTCTTTGAAACACTTTGTTCATCCTGAACTCAAACAAGCTCTGAATGCAGTGACCCATGACATGACTCAGATGCCGTGCTTTAGCAGATTCTGCGCAGCCTGAAGATTCACTGGGAGTCGTTGTCATATATGCTGCCTGATAAATATTTATCTGAAAACATAATACAGCTGAATAAAGCGATATCCATGTCGGCTCAACGTGACTAAGTTCGACTGTGGACCAAAACACCCTTAAGCCATCTCTGTTGCTCCCGAGTGCTTTGTGATGGGGCGTTTACACTCAGGAGTTCTGCTTTTATCTCTTCTACAACAAACAGACACACGAGGTTTTTGAAGCCAAAATCTGAAACTTTTATGAGTTTACTCAAAAGAATCAGTTAGTCCAAGTCGCATTCAGTTCATTTTTTTGTTGTTGTTGTTGTTGCTTCAAAGTAGACAGGCTTTCCTATGATCATTTTAAAGGTAAGAAGTAATTTCACATTTAATCTAAAACTCTTTGATTTTACATTTAAAGTTATGAGTTTGAGTAGGATGAACATTTTGTGGGTATTTTTATAAAGTACAACGTTTCCAATGGTTACTATAAACATGCAATTTTTAAGAAATTTTTGCAGTGGTCTTAATTTTTAATTTTTTTTTCAAAGCTGTTTATTACTCTGTACACTGAGAGTGCAGGACTCAAGTCAAATTCTTTAAATGAGTGCACTTTATTGGCCAATAGAGCAGAAGTCTAGTAGATGTACAGCATATGATGGGCTGAAATAAAGTTTCTCATTTCATAAACTGATGAAGCACAATCTTCCTTTGAGTTATTAGGTAATCAGATACCCAAGGAGGGGAGACGTGTCTGTAACAGCTGCAGGAAATTACTTGGTCAGAAATGTCTGTCCAACAAATTACGTTCAATCTTCTTGGTAACCCATAAAACATGTAACATCTAAACTTTTATTGTCAGATGAAAAGTCAGAGTATCCACTGGGTTTCAACCCATATTCAACACAGCATCCTTGTATCACTTAGGATGAAGGACGTTTAGCTTGGTTATTGGTAACTACTTCTCCTCCACAATATATTTTATGTATTATTGTTATAGAAAGTTGTAGCTCAGACTGTCTAAAGCTATTTTTTTTTCCAACCAAAAGTTGAAAAGTGAAAATAGTAACCCGTCATTTTTGCACTATGTGGTTCCAAGTTGAGGAATAAGTCCATTCAAAAAGACAAACTTTACGGAAAAAAAATAAGTAAAAAAAAATTACAAGGAATTTGAAGCAAAATATGAAGAAATCTTGTGTTATCAAGATGATAACACAAGATGTGTCATCGTCTTGTGTTAGGGATGACACAAGACAAACGTTCTTGCTAGCTCTCGGTCCACTTTGAGTTGTGTTATTCAGAAAAGTCCGCCACGTGAGCCGGCAATCGCAAACTAAACTCATCATTTTTTTCGCCATGCTATTACTTGTCTGTAAACTGACAATAAAATAAACTATAAAACTGGGTTTTGTTGAGTAAATTTATACTCTTGAAGTGGATAAATGAAAATTATGGAATGAAACTGACAGCTTCTCGTCTCTAAAACACCCACCAGATGTTTGTCCACTAATCCTCTCATGTGACAGTGTTTGCTGGAGCTGAGAGGAGAGTCAGAGAGAGAGAGAGAGAATGGTGCTCTAAACTTTCAGATTATTACTTTACTGTTAACCTTCACACTGACTCAGTGACCCAGGACAGATTAATAAAATTTATCTGCAAAAAGAAGCGAGTCCTCTGTGCAGTCAAGAGGGAAGAAATGCTCACAATAATCTTAAAATAAAACCTTTTTTTTTATGTTGCATTGGCTATCACACATGTAGTTAAAAAATGTTTTCACCCATGCTTTGATCTATACCATTCGATTGTAGCTCTGGTTCTTTAGGATTGCGAACATTGACTGCAATCTCAAGTCTTTAGCTGCTTCTGACTAGTTTTTTGGTTTGCTTTGTATTTAACTCCATTTATCTTCCCATCAACTTTGACCAGCCTCCTTTAAAAAAAGGCCTTCCTGCAGCATGATGCTGCCACCATCTGGTCTTACAGTAAGAATGGCGTGTTCAAGACAGGGTTTGTTTTTTTTCCCCCCCATAAAAGCCTTCCACATCTTTGCTGTCACATAAAATTTAAAACTTTAGATCTGTGGTCTGTAACTTTACATCACCGTGCCTCTTAAAAACATTGGTCAAAAGCAATGAGTTTTTTTCCCTAATTTTATTGAGTGGAATCAGAGTAAAAGAGGGCTGAATATCAATGAATGTAGCATTTCTTTTAAAAAAGATTTTTAGTTTTGTCAAACTGACAGTTATATTTGCTTTTACTTTACAAGTATGGATTACTTTCTTCGCCTGTCACATAAAATCCTGATCAAATTCGGTAAAGATGAAAGCTGCTGCTTGAAAAACGTCTGTGAGCGTTCGCATAGACACACTTTTGCGAGCTCAAGTTTGTTTTTTCATGTCAAAATGCCAGTGATAATTTAACTTAAACCTGCGCAGCTTCGGAAAACGTCCGTGCTAGTTTTTACGGTTCTTGCTTTGCACCAACAAATGAAAGGAGTACCGCATGAATTTGCTCGTTTGAACATCAGCCGTAACAGCGCAGAGTGCGGCAAAGAGTTTTTCTCTTCTTTATTTTTATTTTTTTTAAGAAGTACAGCATGTTACGTGTTTGCAGAGGAGAGACGAGATAAAGGAGCGGGGTTGGAGCTGCAGCTGAGAGGCTTTCTTAATTGATTTCACAGGGAGAGGAGCGGGGGTGGGGCACATGCAGAATATGAGGGTGGGGTGTGGGGGGCTTAATTATTAATGACAGAATCTGCAGATAAAACAGAGGGACAGCAAGTCTTTTTACATAACTGTGCATCGGTGCAACAGTGCGAGGAGTTCTCGCTTCCTTTCAGTCTTTCTCGCTTCATCCAATCAGCCCACAGCTGGGTACGGAGTTTGTCACTGTTTTTGCCGCTGCCGACTCTCGCTGTATGTAATGGAAAACACTCCTTTTTTTTTTTCCTCACTAATGTTCATAATGATCTTCTCCAGCTGTTAAAAGCAGCACGTTATGCGTCTCAGCCCGCTTTGTACATTATAGTCTTCGATTCCTTCTCCAGGATGTGCATTATTTAAAGCACTCACACTGGAAGGCCTTAAAGGCCTCCTTAGTTGCTGAACAAAAGGAAGGGGGAAAAAATGCTACTCAGAAGAGCATACATGTTGCATGTGTATTAATTTGTGGTTTTGCTTTGTGCAGGCCTGTTCCAGAGGGCCATCGCTCAGAGCGGCTCAGCCATTTCCAGCTGGTCAGTCAACTACCGACCTCTGACCTACACCAAGATTCTGGCCAAGAAGGTGGGCTGCACCCTGGGGGACATGGCAGAGCTGGTGGACTGTCTGCGGCGGAAGAGTTTCCGGGAGCTGGTGGACCAAGACATTCAGCCCGCCCGCTACCACATCGCTTTCGGGCCCGTGGTGGACGGGGACGTGGTGCCGGACGACCCGGAGATCCTCATGCAGCAGGTTGACGATGACTTGCGAATATCTGAAAAGATCCTGCAGAACTGTGGCAGATTCTTGTTGTTCCTTTAACAAGCGGTGTGTTTAGATTACTGTCCTCTCCTGACGTGTGTTCTTCAGGGCGAGTTCCTCAACTATGACATACTGCTGGGCGTCAACCAGGGAGAAGGCTTGAAGTTTGTGGATGACAGTGAAGGAGAAGATGGGATCTCTGCAGCTTCGTTCGACTACACGATTTCAAACTTCGTGGACAACCTGTATGGATACCCTGATGGTCAGATCACAATCTCTCTTACCTTATCATGGCTAACTAGTCCCTCGCTGATATCTGTATCTTTTCCTCTTTTGCGTTTTTTTTGTAGTTTCCAGTTATAGCAACTATTGGAATCAAAATGCAGAGAAGGTCTATGAAAAACTTGTCATATTGTAGCAGAAATAATTTGAATGAATTTCCTTCGGCAGCATCTTATCAGTCTCTAGTAATCAGAGAAATGTTGACTCCAATAACAGTTCCTGAGTTCAGTTGTTTATGCTGACCTCCATATAGATCGCCATCATAGTGTCCTGATCTCTGGTGTTGCTGTTCTTTTTCAGATATTCTGCAGGAGATTTGCTTTACTCCTTGAGATAATTGTCCTTTTGTTAACCTTCTCCACCCCAGTGGTTCTAGGGCTGGTGCTTATTCTACTGACTAAGTATCCAAGTGTTTTAATTCATCTCTACAATTTTTCTTCCTAAGAAGGCAGTTTCCTTGTTTAGTTTTGTCACAATGCACCTTTTTTATTATTATTTGTGCATACCACAATATTAACACGTCAACTTGAAGTGAAGGTTATGTATGTAAAATGCCAGCTCTTGCGAGACAAAATGAAATAAAACGATGGATGGATGGATGGATGGATGGATGGATGGATGGATGGATGGATGGATGGATGGATGGATGGATGGATGGATGGATGGATGGATGGATGTGACTCTCAGTTACATGAGTCGTTTAACTGGCGCAGTGCCAATAAAAAATATTTTTGGGTTGAATTTGTTAGAGCAGCTTTAAACAACAACTGATGTTTGGAAACTTCAGAAAACTGATCAGATCAGCAACAGCAGCACCGTTAGACGGTTGTTACACACACTTGAAGCTGGACTTATTAACCCCATTGGACAATGTTAAAAGACTGATGCTGTTAAAGACCTGGGTCAAAAATGGCATTTCTGGACTGAATCGCCCAATTTTGTTACTGAACGGACGGCCTGACCTTTAATGTTAGGAAATACAGAGGAGTTATCTTTTGCAAAGTAAGCTCAAATCATCAACTATCCACCACCGTGTTTAATTTTTAATAGGCTGGATGGTTCCCAAATGTCTCGACTCTTTTCCTGTCACAGCAAAATACATTTTTTCATAAGTTTTGTGGTTTGTTTCAATCCAGCGCTGTACTGCCACCAACTTTTTAAAAAGAAAAGGTTTTCTCTTGCCTATTATTTCAACTTTCGAGAAACTTCACCATAATCTTTCAGTGTTTTGTTCACAATCCTTACCCTTTAACAAGCTAATTAAGATCAATACATTTACTGCATATTTGATACCTTTCCTTAGTATTATTTATTTGCCTCCATTTTACAATGAGGAACATGTTGTTACAGCTGTATTAAATTACCACACCCTCTGGTATTAAATGATTGCTTACATTGAATTTTGTTTTCTTTCCAAGGTAAAGATATTCTAAGGGAAACCATAAAGTTCATGTACACAGACTGGGCCGACAGGGACAACAGCGACATGCGCAGGAAGACCCTCCTGGCTTTGTTCACAGACCACCAGTGGGTGGCCCCGGCCGTCGCCACAGCCAAGCTTCACGCAGAGTTCCAGTCGCCCGTCTACTTCTACACGTTTCACCACCACTGTCAGACGGAGGCACGGCCGGACTGGGCGGACGCCGCTCATGGAGACGAGATCCCCTATGTGTTCGGGATTCCCATGGTGGGAGCCACTGATCTTTTCCCCTGTAACTTCTCCAAGAACGATGTAATGCTCAGCGCTGTGGTCATGACCTACTGGACCAACTTCGCAAAGACAGGGTAGGTTAAAGACCAAAATGTAGAAAGATTGAAGTACATAGTGCCACATTTATAGCTTATTGACTCACCAGGTAAAGGTGTGTATAGAGTCAGGGCAATGAAATTACTGATTAGATGTTTAGGAATCATTTCTGTGACGATTTGGTCACATGTCACTGATTTTGGGGATTTTCTTTTTACCCGCAATATTAAACTCTTTCCAAGAGCAAGTTTTGGAGATGTTTTTATCATCGTCTTCATGAAGGCCCTTAACATGCTTAGTGATAGATTACACATCAACCTTCACTAGGCTTTTTGTTTGCAGTTCCACTTGTTTGAAACTTATTTGCTGCTCTCACTTTAAATAGGAATATGTTTAGGTGCTAATATTAATGAATGGTGCTGCGTGTTACACCAGTGTGATGTTGGTGGAAGACGAGCTTAGCTGCAAAACTGATATTCTGTCTGATCTCATGAGGAAGAGAACCTCTTTATGATTAAACACTTTGCATTAACTCTGGCTTGCATGGATTTTATTAATGTTTCCCACTCACTTTTTTATAATCGACTTTTCCCATGGTGTTCGTTTCTTTCTAATCACTTTAGCAACACAAGCGAACATGAACAAGCATCAATGTACTTGATACCCTAAAAAGCGTGGAACAGCTGTTTCCTGGAATACTTCATAATTATGCAGATAACACTTTGCGGCACTTCCCTTTGAAGTCAAGTCTTGTTCAAATGCAGAGCATTTCATTTGTGTAACACTTTAATCAGTTAATCGTGTGGCAGGACTACAGCAGATGACATCATGAATGTACAGACACATAATCAGGAGCTTCTGTTAAGATTCTTGTCAGAACGAGGCATGAATGATCAGATCTGCCACTGCTTACTGTGTTACTCAAAGATTTACAACATATTGATATCTAATTAGTTCTCAATCAGGTCTTAAACCCAAATAAAAAATATTAAAACAGATTTTTTTATATATTTAATCTAAAAGAGGACTTAATTAGCATACAACTTGCTGGATGTGCAGATCTGGCGAGACGTTTTCATCCAAAATCACTTTTGTGAACTTTTAACAGGCTCGTTTTAACCATTCCTTTTCCACAGCAGAATAGCTACACCACTTGCATCCTTTTCTAAAATGATTTTCTAAATCAAAAATTGGTTGCCAACGTTTTAGTTCATTCTGACTGTTCTGGAAGTCACACTGGGTCAAAGCTATGCATACCACTCTGCAAGTTTTAACATTTGCTTAAATGTACCACAGCAACTTGTAAACCTCTGAAGCACATTTTGCCTCTTCATGAAATGTAAACGAAAATGGTGTGGCTTGAGATTTTAGCAGTTTGATTTCTCTTTTGTTCGTTCATCAAAGACTATGAACCATTTTATAGTTCATAGTCTATGAACTATGTGTGAGACTAGTGTGAGACTCGCACGTTTATCTTGGTTGCATTTAACCAGAAAACCCTTCACTACATTCAACCTGATGACCCATCTCGGGTCAATTAGCATTCACTTATGCATTTGAATTGCACCAGAGTTCACTTCAGCCTAACTGAGACCCATGTTTTTAGTTTGCATCAGAGTTCGATGGGTCATTCACACCTCCTGAATTCCTAGGCAAACAAACTAGAATGTGCTTAAACTGGACTAAACAGGGCTGGTGGGAATGTACCCTTATACATTTCTGTTTTAATCAGGCTAACATTGAGCTTATGGAAAAACCCAAATGTTAATGCTGTTAAAAATGTATTGACAAAGGTGAAAAGCTAGGCAAGTAGCTGAAGACAATGCAATTTGTATGAACTCTACCAATTCTGTCAAGGAGAGTTGTCAAATATCCACCAAGAATAACACCAGAAGCTTGTTAACTGCTACAAAAGTGTGTGGTTTCTGCAGTCCGTCCATGTCTCAGGAAGCAACAAATTCCATAACAGCAAAACAAAATGTTCTCCAAAAAAAAACTGGCATGAATTTCAACTTCTTTGATAGAGCGCTGTGTTTTAACACCGGATGTTTATCTGTTTAGAAACAGTGAATGATAGCAACTGTCATCTAACAGAAAAAAACAACCCTTGAATCTCTCCTTTTTCTGTTCCAGGGATCCTAATCTGCCTGTTCCTCAGGACACAACATTCATTCACACTAAGCCTAACCGTTTCGAGGAGGTGATTTGGACCAAATTCAGCTCCAAAGATAAGCAGTACTTGCATATTGGCCTGAAGCCACGTGTCAGAGATAACTACCGTGCCAACAAGGTTGCTTTTTGGCTTGAGCTTGTGCCGCATCTCCACAGCCTGCACGAAGAACTCTTAAACGCAGTCACAACTCGACTGCCGACTGGAGGCACCGGCCGACGCAAGGTGCCTCCTCCCGTCAACTCTTCGCCCCAAAAACCACCGGTGTCCACCTACCCGTCGGAACCTGACCCCGACAGCTCAGAGAGACCCCGCCCCACTCCCTTCCCAAGTGAAACGAGGGACTACTCCACTGAGCTGAGCGTGACAGTGGCCGTGGGCGCGTCGCTTCTCTTCCTGAACGTGCTGGCTTTTGCCGCACTTTACTACAAACGGGATAAGCGCCACGAACTCATGCAGAGGCGTCACCGCCGGCTCTCCCCACAACGTGGCACAACAATGGGCATGGGGGTCGGCATGGGAGTTGTGGGCGCCCCACCGCACAACGACCTAGCGCTCAGTCAGGAGGAGGAGCTGATGTCACTGCAGATGAAGCAGCAGAGGGTGGAGCTGGAGCACGGGACACCCCTCCCTTCCCGTGCCCTCCACGGTGACCTGGAACCTCTTCGTCCTCCCGTGTGTCCCCCTGACTACACGCTGGCGCTGAGGCGGGCACCAGAGGACGTGCCACTGATGACCGCCAACACCATCACCATGATCCCCAGTACCATCAGCAGCATCCAACCGCTCCACCCATTTAACACTTACCCTCCTGTCCCGGCCCCTTCGTCAACACCTGTTCCCAGCCACAGCAACAATGCCCTGCCTCACCAACACTCTACTACCCGCGTATAGGACCAGGCACAAGCTCCGCTACTCCTTTGGGCTCACCAAGATGCACCACACAAACTGCTCCATTCCAACTTCACCTGTTTTACCCCCAACCTTCTTTGCCGTCTTCACATCTTCGCCCTCATCAAGCCCTCAGATAAAGCTGCAGTTTGTAAGATTTGAAGCGGTGAAATACCTCTAAGCTATTATCACATCTTAATGGGGACCGGATGGAGAAAGCACCCTTGTCATCACGCTTATTCGTGTAATAGCTCAGTGAAAATTCGGTGCTTAGGAAAGGTTGCTCGGTCACGCCGCTTTAGACCCGTAGCTCCCTCGAAGAGGGGTCATAATCAGTCAGACGTTTAACGTGGAGTTCGGTACACGCGTTTCCTTTCGTGTCAGTGTGGAGCAATGTTTAACAAAGAGTACAAACACACATTGTCATTCATTTAGGGAGAAGATCATACAGTAGCAAACAGCTTTGTGCGAGGCAGCATATGTCCCAGCAAGCTGTCTGTCATAAAGCGCTGGTTTCTTGAAGCTTACAAATTGCAGCTTTAAAAAGGCCCAATCTGGAAGGGGGATTTGGCACCCCATACAGAGCACAGTGCTCCAGCAGCTGTCTCTGCATTGTGATTTTAGAGATTACTGTATAGTGTGAAATATACTGCCGAGGCTTGGAATAGAACTGACGTTTGACAGCCACATATGACTAAATCTACTTTGGATTCATTTACAATATTCACCGTGGTTTGGAAAAGTGTCTTTACCCCTTGATCGTTTTCACGTTTTGTCACGACCACAAACTTTAACGGTTTCTATTAAGATTTCATTTGATAGACCAACATAAAGTAATACCTAATTGTGGGTGGAAGAAAAATAATGCACGGTTATAAAAATCTAAGAAGTGTGCTGAAAATTATTCTTTTTAAGTCTTGCCATGGATTGACAACTTGTGCCACATACCTTAATTTTGGAACAAGTACCACATTAGCATCATCATTTAGTATTATAATCTTATCAGATTTTTTTTACAGAACTTTAAAACAGTAGTACAATTGTATTTTTCATGTGTTTGTTGTGTTAGGTCATTGACATTGCATGATTTATAAATTTGTACGTTGAAATATTAACAAAAAGGAGTCAGTGAATTACAAGTGGAGCAGAGGAAAGTCCAGTCTTTCTCACCAGTCTTGATCTCAAAATCCAGAATGCCTGCGGTGCATAAAAAGATTATTCCTGTCAAAAAATTTTTTTAAAATAATAATAATTTGTACTTCTATATTGAATCTCTGCACTCAGTCACAGACACACAGCATGTTCCCTACAATCTCCTTTAGGGAACAAGTTGCTGCAGTGAAATATGACTTTAGCTTGTATTATTACTGCTATTATTAATAGCAGTTTTTGTGCTTAATTCCTGGGTTATTATTCGATTACCAAATAACTGGAAAAGCTGTAAAACGTTTTGACTTCAGCAGGTTAAACAGCACAAGTTGTGAGAAAGGTACCACCAGTGGTGGTTGCATTGTGCATTATTAGATATCCTCCACATGCAGCACTTTCAGACTTTTCTTCTTTTTTTAAAAAAATAATGGAACACCATGTACAATTTGCCTTCCACTCTATAACAGAGGCTACTTTGTGTTGGTCCGTAAAACAAAAATCCCACAATGTGGAAATACTTCTGCCAAAAGTATATAAGCTTTTTCTTGTTAGTTTTATTTTTTTTAAGATTTACTTAATTTGGGGGTTTTATTGATAGTTAACAAAAGTAAAAGACTTACAGAGAGAAAAGGAGAAGATAGTAGCTGTACATGTTCATGCCAGGTCTACCGCAGCGGCAGGCAAAGACCCACAATGCATTTTAAAATTCAGTTTAAAAACAGTTAAAACTTTTCCATTTTGGGGGGCACAGGGGTGCACATGTCTACAGATTTCCAGATTGGGACTTGACCTGTCAGGCCTCGCAGAAAGTAGCTGAACCCCATTCAGCAGGACGCGGCCTGGAATCCAGGCTGCCCATAAGAACTCACCGCATCCACACCTCCCAGGCTCCACTCATGTCCATCACTTTCCTTGTTCCTCACTCATCATCTCTGTCTCTTTCCTCCACCTCAGATCAAGTGAGTCCTCCCCACGCTTTTGCCGCCGTTCCGTCCTCCTGCCCATGCATCCACTCTTGTAGCTCTTTTTTTTTTCTTTTTCGCGTCCTCCTTCTCTCAGTCACTTCTAGACTCTCTTTTCCTTTTAGAGTCTTTTATACAAAAAAAATGAAAAACAGAAATGTAAATGATGTATTATTAATAAATTGTAAGGATATGAATGAAAAAAAAAAAAAAAAGATATTCTGATATCTCGTTTTTACCAGCATTCTTGGTGCCAAGTACTGTGATGAAGTTCCTTTTTGGCCGGCGTCCGGTGGACCGCTTGCCGAGGTCCGTCCTGACTGTATCTCATGAAGAAAAAAAAAAACAAGGAGTCCCCATCAAAAGAAAGTGCCAACCCCTTTATCTTTCATTTCAAACCACACACACACACACACACACCCACACACTTTGTGTTTTATTTACACTCAATGTTGCACTGTGTGCTGGTCTCTTCTATAAAAGGAAATCAGATTCAATATATCCTCATTTAGAAGAAGAAAATATATGAAGTTTTATTAACTACTTTGCTGTGTGGGATAGTTGCATGATTTTTTTTTTGTGTGTGTGGGGCAGAGTTTTCATTTCAATAATTTCGATTGCCTTGTTTGGTTATTTTCCATTGAATTGTTTTGCTTTTGGAAATATTTCATTTTCTATTTTAATATCAGCTGCACTTTGTGGTACTTCGGAAAGTATAAAAGTATTAAAGAGATGAATATTGTGTAAAGCTATGATTATAACAAAGAGAGTAAATATTCCCTCTTTATTTTATTCTATTTCTTTTTTCCATTTACTAACACCGCGGCTGTGCCACAAGACTACCAGAGACTGATGAAAGCCTTGTTTTATTTTTAATCCCCCCATTTTTTTTATTTTTCTTTTAAAGCTGTCAAGTTTGCACAGTCACTGTCTCTCAGCCTCTTACGAGGAAAGCACTTTTTACGTTACAAAAAGAAAAACAGAGACATGACTTCTTCACATGAATAATCCAAGCAAGGGTCATGTATGTGACTGATATTAAGTTAATGCTTCAAGCATCTGAGGACGACTCAATTGTTCTTTTTTTTTTTTTTTTTTTGTCGTCGTCTCATGGTTTTCGCTTCGGCACGGCGGGTGAAAAGAAAATATATATTTATGGTAAAACAAAAAACAAAACAAACAAAAACAAAACGATGAGAGCCTTGTATGATTGTGTCACTTGTTTCGCACAACTGATCACAAGGATGGGTCGTACCCCGGACAATATTTGGGGGGGATGGAAAAAAAAAGGAGAAAAGACAAAAAGGAAAAACTGTGACATTAGAACAACACTGAAGCGGTGAGAAGCAGTGACTCACTGGCGACGACGACGAAACAGTCTGTGTGATCCGTCAAATGCGCAGAGGATGCGGTGGGGGCAGGGGGTTAGGTGGTGGGGAAAATCCTGACGTTACTCACACCTTGTACCAGAAAAAAGCGAGGCGACTGGGATTAGCATCTGTAACGTCCTGCGTCCCCCGCGTGCTTAGGATGCCGACGCTCCCGGATCCAGACTGCCATCCCTCACGCTGGGCTGGAGCGAGCTGGGAGGACGAAAAACCAACAAAGAGAACCACACAAACTGAACTTTATTTTTTATTTTTAAGTGTACGAGAACAAACTGGAATTTGTAAATATTATGTTTTGTCGTTTGGTTTGGAGTGATTGGCCCGGAATTTTTTTCTTTGAGACAACAGGTGCAAGTTTAGATGTCTTAACATGATTTCAACGCTCACGCACACATAGCCGGTTTGATCAGCTGTTGTTTACAATGTCTTGCCAAACTATTCGTAGGGCTACCCCTCCTATCCCCCCCCCCCCCCCGAACTTACTTGTCACATTGCAGCCACAAGTTTCCATGCAGGGATCTCGCTCAATACACCAACACAAACTAAAATTGTGAAGTGGAAAGAAAAATTATAAATGATTTTACAATTTTTTTTTCACAATTGTGAATTTTGGCATGCGTTTGTATTCAGCCTCCATTGATTCAGGTTATTGTAGAACCAGTTTTTTTTTTTTAGATATTCTCTACCAGTTTTGCACAGATTTACAATAACATTCAGATCTGGGTTTTTTATTATTTTTTAATTCATTCTTTAAAACTAAGTAATGCCGACATAGTTCTTGGTTTTTATTGAACCTTCACCCCAGTTTCATGTCTTCTGCAGCCTCAAGCAGGTTCGACCAACTTTTACTAACTATGTGCCTTCTGGGCACTGCTGGTTGGTCTGGATTTTATTTAGAGTAAGTTATTTAGAGCATCAGAGTAAAGGCTGGATACCACCATTTGGTCTATTTTTCGGATTCTTGTTGGTTAATACCATTAGTCCTTTAGCTTGATGGTGTTCCATCGCAATAAATCCCAATCAGATGCATCGAAGTTTGTGACTGTAATGTAGCAAAAGGTGAGTATTTTTGCAAGGCACTGTAACTGAGTTCATGATCAAATCTTATAAGGTGGGCACATGAGAATATCTATCAGCATACATGAATGATTTAAAAAATAAAAAAAAAAAAGCAAAAGCATGGTTGAGGTAAACAAACAGAAAAAGGAATGCTTTCTGGCTCCAAGCGGCCCAGGTCTCGTGATTATCTACGGTAGTCTAAAGCATTACACCGTGCACACTTGGCACCGTCCTATCAATCATACAAGGCAGCTTTTGAATGAAATGAGGTCTCTCATTGGTGAAGAAGCCAAAGAACAGCTGCAGAGAACAGATGAAGGAAGGGGAAACAGGAAGGATTTGAGTAATGAGACAGAAGAAAGAAAAAAACCAGATTTTGTTACAAATTGGCTCAAAGCAAGCCGTAAATCAAGAAATTCAATTTGTGACGCTGGTGTACTTGGTTGTTATTGTCTCACGTCGTCTTGAGCATACGGTATATACCCACGTAACTGGAAGGTTGTGAAATCCTTTGTGCTCTTTTGGTCTTATTTCGAACTATATTCATAGTGGTTGTTTTTGCTAACTTTTGCAGTTTCTGTCTGCACATCCTGTCAACGGGATTGTTGACCCAGCTGTTTGATGTGAGTTTCAGTTACCCTCGCTTCTGCAGTAATCATAGCGAAATGCTTTGTTTTTATCCCGTCCCCTTCTTTTGGAAACAAGGGTTGAAACCAGCCAACAGAAAACGGAAGCACACTCACCAAGTCTACATGTTTACACTACAGTTCTGACGTTGGCTGACAATTGGCATTACACAGACTCAAATATCCTATTCTTGAAACTTTTGATGCCAGATGGTACAGTGAAGGCTTGCACCTGTTTGTCTGTTTCATTTAGTCTGACTCAGTAACCTGCTTGAGGCGCAAAATACACAGAGGGAGCATATTTGACAACGAGGAGTTGAGAGAATTAAAGTTAATATTTCTATTTCAAATAGAGGCTATTACACACTGTCTGTTGTGTATCTGAACTGGAAAACATTAAAAGACATTCTTAAACAAATGCTTTGCCATCATTTTTATGGCCAAAGTCCTGTTGAAGCTGCAATGCTTCGTTTGGCCACTTGAGGGCAGAACGACAATTAAATAAAGAGTCTACAGCAGCTATTTGCTTTCAGTCCCTGCATATTTAGACCTGTTATAAGTTCTTTGGTGCTTAATAAATCACTTGCTTTCAGGCTTTAATGTAGCACTAGCCCAGATGACCCAAAGTGATGTGAAAAAGTGTTTAACCCACCGACAGATTTATTTATAGTTTCAGACAAATTTAAAAAATATACAATTTAATAAGCAGCTATCACTAGACACCCCCAGGCAGGATTAATGTCAGACATTCAGAATCAAGACATCAACTCAACAGAGCCTGTTTGACAACATGAAGTAAACTAGACATCATAGCAAAACATCATCCTGTGGTCTTCAGAAATTCAAAAACATGTGGAAATCGTCATCTGTAAGCATGTTATGAAACCATTCCTAAAACTTTTGTACTGCAGTAAAACGCAGAGAGACCTATCATTTGTCATAAACCAGGATTTTATTGCTAAAAAGGGTGGCACAACCAGTTATTAGATTTAAGAGGCAGTGATTTTTTTTCTCATAGTGCATTGAAAAATTGGTTCAATAGCTTTTTCCCTCATCATATGAAATCATCATATAAAATGTTTTTTTTCTTTTACATAGGTTTGACATTGTTATCTATTGTTTATTGTCCCACCATGAAGCTCATGAGAAGCACATACATACAGTATGTATGTATGTATGTATGCATGTATATACTGTATATACAGTATATATATATATGAGAGCTAGAAGTGGTGTTCAGTCCTAAAAGTGGAATTAAAAGTCTTCCTATTTTTGTTTAAAACATAGAAGGGCATCACATACTACCGTAACTAAATGCTAAAGTGGTAAGTGGTTTGTGTTTTGCATAGAGTTGATCATTTTCACAAACACCAGTACTAATACTACAGAGAAAGTAAAATCACCCAGAAGTCCTCAAATCTGGGTCATCTGCCACTCTAAACATTTTAACACAAAATGCTAACATTAGAGCATGTATGATTTTACATTTGTAGATTTTTATTGGAGCATCCCAAACAATGAGTTAAATAAGATCCTTTTCTAATTTCATGTTTGACGCGGTGTTTTTCCTCCACATTGCAGTGCACAAGCCAAGGATAAACCAATCTAACTCTCGTTTAGTATTGTGGAACATAATATGCTTTCAAGCTTCCACTGGTACATATACGACCGCGTATGAAAATTCCTCTTTTGGCCATAGATTACTTGGTAATGTACCATTTTAATAAATAACCACTCGCGCAATTTCTGGGCCTACTGCCTCTTGTTCAGAGAAGGCTCTGACATCCCACCAGTATCAGCCAGCACTGAGACATGCAAGACAAACAACTATGCACACTCACATCCTTTACTGTCTTTTCTATTTTGGAGTTGCTAATTAGCCTAATATGCCTGTGTTTTGGACTGTGGGAGGAAGGCGTACCTGGGGAAAACCCACACATGCACAGATGGAAGGAGCTTTTTTACTGAATATTCATGAGACTATATATATATATATATATATATATATATATATATATATATATATATATATATATATATATATGTGTGTGTCTGTGCGTGTGTGTGTGATGATTTTTATTATTACTTTTGTTTTCCCCATCAAGAATCAGTAGCTTTATTGTACTATTTTCTTTTTCAAAACAATTCTTTGTAAGTCTGCCCTTTACTTTAAGAAGAAAAAATGTCCTCTCAGCTCCTTATGTGTCCACACAGACATTTACACAAACTGAAGTCTGACTTTAATTCCATTCATTCACGTTGAAATGACTTTCATTTCAAACTCCAAAATATCTTGGCAGCATCTGTTTCACAATGATGACCGTCCCATCCTCTGATCCATGTTTATTCAACTATATATATTGGGCAAAATATATATTTTCAACATACACCACAATCACTACTGTTGCTCCCACACTAGATGGCAGTGTGACTAAACTAGCAGTGGAAAATTACTGCTGCAAACATAAAGGGGTTTTCTATTTGAGAGGTCTGACAGCTCACATTGTGTCTTGGAAAATAGAATATCTCTTTGTGTCTTTTTGACAATCAGGTTGAGAGATTGTATTTGTGAGTATATTTAATTTCCTCTGATAAGCTTGAATATTTATGACTTTCCTACCACATATAAAATCATTTTTTTGCTCGTAGTGGAAACAATGTGACAAACTCAAACTGAATATAGATCCATAGAAGTCTCCGGAAGAGTTTAATTAAGAAAAACTATTCCTATCCTTCCCAAAGTTTAACAGAAAGGGGTTGTCAATATTTTCTTCATGCTTTGTTAGAAGGTTGAAATTTTACCCCCAAACTCACTAATTCATATCTGTTGTCACTGCAAATACAACACCTCTGGATTTATTGAAAGTTTAATGTTCTAATTGGTCAAATATTTTGGTTTGAGAAACACAAACACCAAAAGGGTTTATTATTGTTGATTGTGATATTTTTATCAAATTAATTTCCGTCACCTCCCACACAACAGTGTAATCATGTCGATCTCAAGAAAGTACAGCAAAACAAATTCACCTTCAAATTTTGATACAATCAAAACATTATCTATTTTTTTACTGGAATATATTATTGACCTTTCTTATTAGGAGAAACTTTTGAAGCTAGCACGATCATACACATGTCTAACAGATCAACACGTGGTAAATGGGATATCCCTCAGATGGTATGCTGCAGGTACAGCGGGAGAGGTGAGGGAGAGACGCAGTTGTCATAGAAGATCTGAAGGTTCTGGTCAACATCCATGTGGTTTTTCAGAAATATCTCCAGCTCCTGCACCGTCATCTCATGAACACTGTTCCCCTCTTTGGCGTTCTTGGCCAAGGCCGCATGGGACGGGAAGAGGATGCGCACGTCGTGGGGAGAGTTGCGGTCGTAGTCGGTGCAACAGTACGCGGACCATATGTCTTCGGGGATGGCCACCCGGTCCTGGTTGTTGCGACGAATCATGTTCCCCCTAGTGGTCACTCCGGTGACGATGTAGGCAGTGCCACGGCAGAAGTTGTTGAGGCGCACTCGGATTCGCTCCTCATACTCACGCCACGGTCCGATGTTGAACTCCCGGATCTCTGGGACCACGTTAGTCAGTGTGTAGGTGGCAGCGCGGTCATGTGGAGTGGACTGGTGCTGGTCTGGGTTCAAGTGACCTCTTTCATAAAGCACAACGTCAGAGTAGTCGTTTAGTACTGCCTGGCTGTCCTCGAACTTCATGTGGAGGTAGCCATTGGGGAACGGCAACATGTTCCCATTTCCATCGATTTCTGCCAGCTGGGAGGACATGAGAAATAAATTATTCTCTTTCACGTCCTACCAATGTATAATTTTTTTGTAAAAAAGAGAAACTTTTAATGAACATATGTATTTAAATCTAAAAGACTCTAACCTGTGGTTCGTACATCCAAGGGTAGTCCACACGCCTGTCTCCCTCTGTTTTCTTGAAGGTATAAGCCGAGTAAACCGGGATCCGTTTGTGAGGGTCGTACAGCGTCACATATCGAGGTTTGTCTGCGTAGCGTTGGCAGATCTTCTTCAGCCGGACATCGACAATCCCACGTGGCGGCGTGCCCATGTACAGCGAGTCCTTGCATCTTTCCACATGATTGAAGTCTTGCACAACAGTTGCTAAAGAAAGGTAAGGTAACGCTGTAAGAGCAAGAAACAAAGGAGTGAACATCCCCATGTTTGTGCCTGTCTCCTCAATGACTCGTTCCTTTGCCCTTGTGCAAAATGAGACTCTTGCCGTTATAATTTAAATGTCACACAGCTGATATGCAAAGTTGGACGTGTGCTTCCAGAGAGTAGGCCTTGAGTTAATGTAGGCGTTAAGGGCATGTCACTGCCCCGTGAACTCAACTGTTAAAAACTTTGAAGAAAAACCTGTAGTTTGCAACAAACTGACTTTTTTGGTAGCATTATAGCTTCTTCATCTCTGAAGTGAATATTACCCTCTAACCCAGATACCAGTCTTATATGATTGATGTCATGAAACTTATGGCATTAAAATGCGTTGCTCAGAATATTTTTTATGCCCATCCACTGGTATTTGAAACAAGACGCAAGTTCTTCAGTTCTACTCGGTTTATAATTGCAGGGTCAGGGGGTGATATCTTTCTCTAGTGGTAATCGTGCAAAAAATAGGGTACGTCCTGGATTGGTCACCACAGTGACACAAGGCAAACAACCATGCATGTACTGTACATATCCAAGGATAATTTAATTAGCCCATTTACCCTAACGTGCATGCTTTTGCACTCTGGGACAAAGTCCACACACTGGGAAAACAGGTAAACACCGTGCAGAACAGCCCCAACTGGGATTAAAACCTTGGACCTTCTTGCTGCAGGGCAACAGTCCTATGCTGTGTCACTGTGCAGCCCAGTGTTTCTTGTGTAATTGTAAAATGCAAACCTGACTAATCTGACTCAGTGGTGAACAAAAGGCCCAAGGTTCCCAGCGTGACTCAAGATACTCTGCGTCTTGGTTTGAATGGTGGATAAGCCACTTGGTAAAGAGCGATAACGCATGAAAGTTTGAATACCAAGCGGCAAAGATTGTGAGCGAGTACAAGAGAGGTCTAGCAGTCCTTACACATTGCTAGGTCCAGTATCTAGTAGTTCAACTCAATAAACAATTAAATATTTTGACAGGTATTTATGATCATAGATTTTGACAGGTACTTATGATCATAGAGTCTTTTCTTAGGCAGGGAATAGAAATTGTCCAGTAGCAGAAGAAACATGATATTGAAGCAAAACTCTTAATGTTCACCTCTAAATGCATCTTCATGTATCCACTGCTTTTTGAAATCTTTCATAACAACCTCCATATTGCAAATTTTAACAATCCCCGCCTTGTCTTTGTGAGCAAAAGGCTGTTCCAAGGTGACCCGAACCAGACATTATTTTCATACTTTGAGGGGCTGGATAGCTAGAAGTCAATGGTAAAAATTGTGAAATATTTTTATATAACCACAACTGTATTTGAGTTTAGCTGATAAAAGTTGCAGAGGAACATTTGTCTTGATTGGTTTGACATGTTAAGCACACAAAAAGTAATGCAGTTCCAATGACTTGGAGTGTCTGCTGCTGCTGTGCTGCCCTCTGCTAAAGTCTGCTTTATGCAAATGTAAACTGTCAGATTAGCCCTGGATACAATCCTTCACTGCCCTAATAAGTCAATTTGAGTGACTGAGTGTTGTTAGGAGTAGCTTGCCTCTCTGATCTAATCTTGAGTTATGACAATCATAACTTATGTGACCGGGGCTGATGATGCAGTTATGTGGACAGACATTTTTCAACTGTCAGCATTTTTTACCAATTAGAATTATAAATTCGGACCAAGTATAGATCCGGCTCGGCTGCCCACTGCTGCTCCTCGGTGCAGGGAGGAAGACGGGCTGTGACGCAGCCACTGCTGCTATCGCTCAGTTCTTCATTAGCAAAAGGCAACAGCTGGTAGGTCTTAGTTGCCTCCATGTAGTAATTCTGAGTGTGAATGATGGAAGCAAGAGTCGATAATACAATTTTGAAATAGATGTTGAAATCACTTTAGCGATGACGTATCATGTGAACTTGATAATACATCAAGTTCAAAGCCTCGTCTGCTTTGAATGTGATCGGTAAGTAATCTAGTAGAGAAGTTGCTCCGACACATGGTCTGTCCATCTGCCTGACTACCGAGGTGCTTTACAAACCAAAAAGGTAACCTAAATGATAAGATGTTGAAACAGATTATTTTAAAGGCATATCAACAAAGCATTAATGCAGAAGCCCGAACTGTGCCAAGCCGTGGAATCATTTAAGGAAATAATTTCTTATGGTATTAGTAATAAAACAAATGCTTAACAAATGCTTAACGCTTAAATATTTAATTCTAGGATTAAATATTTCTTATTGTATTGCATTGTATTACTCTGTACCGCAGGTTTGAAAAATGTTTTCATAAAAATTGACATAGACGTAATTACCAAGTAGTTTATCATGTTAAAGACAGAAAACAAAGAAAGCAACTGTTATCCAATTTTTTTTTTTTTTTAGCTCTGAGTTACAGTTCATTTCAGTGTGTGCCATCAAACACACACCTACTACCACCAGCTCCACAGTTTGAGAGCCACGGTGTTGAACATGTGCAACATTTCAATCATCTTCAGAGATCAATCTCCATCAATATGCAGTACCTATCTTTGTCCACATAGAGGCAGTACATACTTTTAGCTGAACTAGATACTACTTCAAACTCATTAGTCTCCCCCTTCCAAATAACAAGGTTGATTCCTAATTATTATCGTTCTTGAATAAATAAAATTCATACATATATTATTATTAATGTGATTAATAAATAGAATAATCAAAAGCTTTACATCCGCCCCTAAATAATCATTTTTGGCAAAAGTTTTTCTTAGTTAATACAGCTATTTAGCTCTTGAGTAGACTATTTAGCAATTTGGCACATTTCCTTTTTAATTTAGGGCCAATAAGTGTATATTATTTTTAATTGTTCTTACTTTATTGCGATATTGTATCATATTTGATCAAATATCACATTTATCAGCATTAAAAAAATATAAAAGTATAAAACCAACTAGCACGTAATGGTTAAATGTAAACGTAGTGTTCGTTTAATTCGGAAAACTCAGTTTCTAATCATTCATTGCATTTGATTCCAAGGCGAACATGTATGGAGAGCCATTTCAGTGCCACTCACAATATGGCAGACAATTATGTGGGGCAGTGAAGGCAGCAAGGTTTTGTGTTTCTTTGCTTAAATACACATTGAAAGGAGTTTGTTCTAATTAGACTTTCTTGCTTTTTTTTCAACCTTTCCTACTTCAGGTTGAAACAACGCATAAGATGCTGTTTTTTCTCAGTACCTTAAATTATTTATCAATTGAAATCAAATGTGTCTTTCTTTTCTTTTCATTTTTCATGATATTTGTTGCAGTATGAAAGTGGAATGCTTTTTACTTAAACTTTGACTGTTAGAGTTGCCTAGAACAAATTTTGCAGATCCCAAAAAGTTGAAATAGTTGGACGAACGTTTCTGTTGAAAACTACCGTGTGAGGGTCATTCCAGGCTTCGTCTGAGTCCGCCAGGGGGGGTGATTTAGCAGCCTGTCTGACATATGAAGATGTAGGAGCCTGCTCATTGGTCTGAATACCCACATGGGGTTGAAGGCTAACCAATAAGAGTTCAGACTGAGCCGGGTGCTGTTGCTATGGCACTTCAGAGGTATAAAAATAAAAAAATAAATAATAATAATAAAAGTCTAAGCTAACATAAAAATATATATATATACATATAAAAATCCAACACCGGTTTGCTTCTATCATTTCGCCAGCTCGTCTTCAGATCTCCATCTTTCTTGACCTCTCGCTGTGATTCCAGGGCTCCCTGAGAGCTCAACCTGCTTTTTATTGGCCAGTGAAGGGTGAAATGAGCAGAAGAGCGAGTGCTGGTCTCGTATTGTGTGCCATAAAGACTTTAGACCCTCCCTCACGAAGGGAGAACCGAGGCCCCTCCTCCGCCGGTTGTCCTGTCACTTGACATTTGAGCTGGCAGCCCATCTTGTCACCATTTTTACTCTGCAACACACACACACACACACACACACACACACACACACACACACACACACACACACACACACACACACACACACACACAGATTTCACAAAGTTTGCATCATTTGGAATAAAATGCATGATGGATGATAATTTTAAAACACAATTGCTGCAAAAAAAAAAGGGAAAAGTCTCAGTTTTCAACAAACAGAAAAAAATGAGAAAACAACAGCGTATATTTCAAATCTAAGATAGATTTGTGACAGATGTAAAGATAAAAAGCATTTCAAATATCTCCTCTACTGTACTGGCTGGGTTCCAGCTCCCTCATATCCACATTCATACTGTACACAGACGCACGTAGGCACACAGGAAGAGAATTAAAGATCCCCCCCCTCCCCTTCCATCCACTCCAACCTCCCTTTTTATTGCTCTCTGTCTGCTCCTCTCCCCTCCTCCTGTGACAGATGAGAGGGGCCCCCGGCCTCCTGACTGGCTCCGGCCCTTCTGACTGGCAGCTCGTGGGCCCGCCCCACCATCCCTCTGTGCACGTGGATCAGTCTGTGCTGCTATGAGAGCCCCAGCATCAGAGAGTAGAGTGGAAACAGGAAGAGGAGGCGAGGGGGGAAAGAAAGGAGACAGAGAGGAGAGGATCGGGTGAGACAAGGTGGCGAGGAGTGAAAGAAAGGGAGGAAAAAGGGGAGAGAAGGGCTGCCTGGACCAAAGACCCTGAAGGAAAAAAAAAAAAAAAAAAAAAACTACAGAAAAAAAACCCCAAGAGAGGTAAATGAGGAGGAGGAACTAGATGTGCTTATTTTATGGTGGTGAATGGAAATCTACTGCATGCATTGTGTGTTGGGGTAGAAGCGTCTGTCTGTGTGTGTTTTTCTATTGTTTCCATCTCAGTTCTCGGATCGTTCGGGGTGTTTTATGTTGTGCCCTGTCAATGATTTGTCTCTCGGTGACTGTACTGCAGTGTACGTCTGCAGACTGCTGCACATCCATGCATGAAGCTTAAACACACACACACGCAAAAACACACCAACACGCTCACGTGCAGACCCACACTGAGAGGAGGAATGTGAAATGATGAATGTAGTGAAGGAAAACTGTTGCGGTTACACTTGTGGTTCGATTTTTTTTTCTCTTTTTTTTTCTTTTTTTGCAAACCGGAACATCGAGCTGTTGAATGCGAGTTTGTGTTTGTGTACAAACTGGAGTAGGAAGAGCAAGGATTAGATCCTAATTTAGAATAAGGAGGAAAGTGTCTCATGTTGCACAGGTCTACCAACAACGTTCTTCAAACGGATTTTGCTGCTTCCAGCAGAAATGTCACATTTAGATGGTTGCCATGCTCACCCAGGAGGTCAAAGGTAAGGCGACTGCCGCCAGGATCAACCTGTTTCATATATATTTATGCCTTCAGTTGATTACCGGCTTTGATAACCACCTGGACAGCCATTTCTAGGTTACCATTCACCACGCAGACCAGCTGCGCATCTCACACACACACACACACACACACACACACACACACACACACACACACACACACACACACACACACACACACACACACACACACACTCCGTCTCTCTCTCTCACGTGCACACCAGTCTTTCGTCACACCTGCCAGGATGCTTTACAGTCTTTGTTCCCCCCAAAAAGCTGCACATTTTGTATTCTTTGCAACTACAACACAACACACACACACACACACACACTTGCAACAAACCCCTCTCTGGTGTTTCTGACCTTGCCTTGGTACATTCCAGCACCCCCTCGGAGGGGCTGAGCTTTATGGAGCGTATGCCGGCAGAAGCTGCTGTTAACTGGAAAAGGGAGAAGGGGAGGGGGATACAAGCAGGGGGCTGCAATGCAAGCAAGCAGAGATTTTATTTTTAGAAAAAAAAAAAAAACTAAATGATTGATATTCGGCTCGTACTGTACGTTTGCTATGTGAGCATTTGAGCCTGGCTCATGTCTGCGTCTGGTTGGAACTGTGAATGTAGTCAGCGAGGCTATAGGGGAGGTGGCGCTGCTGGTGTTGGTGGAGGGGGTCCAGTCGGCGTCCAGTCTGTCTGTATACCTTGTTGCTTCCGCTCGGTCTGATCTCTGCCTGTCCTCTCCTTGCGTTGGCTAAGAAACCACCGGAGGCAAATATGGTGTGTTTGTGTTTGTGTGTGTGTGTGTGTGTGTGTGTGTGTGTGGCAGACCTTCCTTCCCTTTTATGGTATACGAGCATGATCCACTGCATAAAACACGCATGCACACGCTGCAAAAGATGCACATCTGCAGGGGTTTTGCTGCAGCTAGCTTAGATCATGCATGATTGTGGTGTTTCTAATGTCATTCTGCTTAAAAATGACAGCTTAGCTCTCCACGTTCTTTGAATATTGCTGCTCACCTATCAGTCATCGCCTTGGGCAGGCTACAGGCATCAAAGCTAGACTCAGGGTTTTAAAAGTTATGATTTCATAAACACAAAGATTTCCCATCATATCTACTGTAAAGATCACAAAGAAACCCCTAGAGTGCCCTCGGTTTTCCCCAACTTCATGAAGAGTAGATGGCTTCCCCTCCCCCACGTCGTTGGATGCTGTTGGTCAGCTGGCTTCCATAAGAGTCCAGTACTTTTGATCGCTTGCAAGGAAACTTGGAAAAACTTGGCTTTGTCAGTAATAATGCAGTACCAGTTAATAGTAAATAGTTCTAATTCAGTTGAAGTAGGTCGCATAGATAAATTCAAATGGACATTTAAATTCCAGCCTAGATATAATGCAGTACACTTAAATTCAGTTCATAATGTCAGCTGAGGAAACAGAACTAAGTCTATATGAGAGTACCCAGCACCAACTCAATGCTGACTGCATTGAGTTGGTGACTTTGCAGCAATCCCTCTTTCTGAACTTGCTGGTGAATGCTTCCAAACGCAGGCATCGTTGGGAAACGAAAGACGCTTAAAAACTAAAACATAACGCTTAAAAGCTACAGCTGTGCAACTAATGTGTATGTGTTTGCTGAAGTGTTTGTGTTTATATATTATAAAAATAACAATAAGCAAATCTGATTGATACAAGTATGGCAACAAGAGATGCAGAAATCAATCGACCAGACATCAGAATCGGCCAATTTTTCCTTGATCAGCTCTAATTGGCGATTCCATCGAATGGGTGATTCGTAGCATTTTTACATCCTGCATGTGGTACATTACAGTACAGTACAGTGTAAATCAAAATATCATGCACGAGATGCAGTGCTGTAGATAGCTACATACTGAAAAATCAGGTTTTTCCTTTCCTGTCCATTAAATTGCTTATAAGAACTCCCTTTAGAACACCTTTAGAGGTCTGTCAATGGAGCAATGTAATGTCGTTGATTCAAGTCTACTCAAAGAACGTGCAACACATTTTTCTCCTCTGCGTGGTAGAATCCTTATACTGATGTCACGCTGTCGTTCATCAGCCTTTCGTTTGAGTTGGAAGACATGATGCCCACATCACCTGCCTTAAAATTTAACCCTGCAGCATATTCCAAGCAGTGCACTTCACTGCTCATGGACAGAATCAATGCAACTCCTGCACAGGTATCGCAGCAGTGAGCCGTAATATAATCCAAAATTACTTAATGTCATGCTATGTTATCCAGATAGTTTACTCACCTCCAGGCACCAGATGCTTGAAAATGAAAGTGAAACTTAATGCCTCCCAAACTTACTGTCTGATAGACTTGGGTAGTCAATACTTGGCCACTTGTCCCCAGGTGATCCGGAAATATGAAAAGTGAAATACTTATCATAAAAGTAATGAACCGGGTCACGGTGTAGCAGAATACTGTGAATTCAACACCACTGATCTCCGCGTACATGCCCTGTTCAGAATGGGCATGACAGAACTTGCTGACCCATACAGTCCTATTAATTTCCTTCATCCGCCTCTTTGCAACCCATGTCATATGGGTTTGTTTTTAATGCAAGCACACATGGCAAGATAGGGAACAGTGTGACAGCTGCTTAGGAAGAAAAGGGAAATATGAGTCAGGTTAGACCGCAAAGAAAATCCAAATTGGTACTGATAAGGGAAAACTTGATCGGCACATCCGTTATTGTAACTACTTGAACTAACAGATTATTCTAGAAGCATTCTACAGATAATTGGGGGTTTCCTATTTAAAATAAAGCAATTGGATAATATTACATATCTTTCTTTGTGTTTTTGAGGGAATACTCTGGAACTGTGCTATGTTTATGCAAAGCACTTTCATATCAGCCTATCCCTTATAAGTACTGCTGTGCAAATGCGAGGAATAAAAAAAAAAAGCTGAAGCTGAAGTTTAAAAACCCCACAGACGGTCTCCTGCCCCCACCGCCGACACAACCTCTCCTTTCTCTGTCAAAAATTGCACACAAACGCAAACACTCCCCTCCTCGCTGGAGGCCTTCCTCCCAGCTCTGGACTAAATGATATCATCGGTTGCCAGGGATACAGGAGGCACAGCGTGCCGAGAGAAGGGAGGGTGGAGACACAGGCAGAGCCGCTCGCGTTGCCAGAAAGAGAAAGCAGGAGGCTGGGGATATTGGGTATCAAGATAAAAAGAGGGAGCCTTGTTGAAACAAGTAGTAAAGCAGAAATGCGGTGCCATCAGGAGGAAAGGCAGGTAGTAAAAACAAAAAAAATTGCCTGGACGCCCTCCAAAGGTTGCTTATTTTTTTCTTCCTTTGCCCTGCAGGGTCATATATGTTAAAGTGTACATGTTGTTGGGATGACTTAGATAGGAATAAAACAGGAAGGGAGTTACAGGTGTACCCAAGGGACTCCCTTTGATTTGAAACAATAAAACCTTCCTGTAATATACATCTGTGCACCAACTGTCTATGGTATTTCCTACAGCTTCTTACTATTTGTGTTTGTGTGCTTTTCTTTTTTTTTTCTCTTTCTCCCCCACTACCAGCTCGCAGCTATTTAAAGGGATCTGAAGCCGCACTGGTCTGGAGTCTTTCTAATCCTGTCCTGAAAGCAACATCAAAATTTGGACGTGAAAGTCTTGTCTCTCGGAGGTCACTGTAAGGTAGGACTGCCTCACACAAGCACCCTGATGTTTAGAGTTCAAATAAATGCTTCCTATTTACACTCAGCAAACAGGAAGCATGCGGCTAGCAAGTGTTTGGTGACAACATGGGAGGGAGGAAGCCTAGGCCGAGTAGGCCTTTTGCGTGAAACAAAAGGTGTTTCTGCAGTGCACTCCTACGGGGTGAAACTGTTTGTCCTGCACATTCTTTCCTAAAGGTTGCCTCACCGTGAAGGAGAGCGTTTACCCAACAGCAACTTCACCCATTTTGCACATGAGATCATTTGGCCTGAAGGCTGGATTCCAGATGTCTTGAATTAACCCCGGCGCATATGGCTTTAATATTGGACGCACAGAGCCGCTGTTGTGCGGAGTCGAGCTTAAGCTGCCGACTGACGGCTCCACGGACGGCGCGGCAAATAAAAGTGTGTTTACCGGTGTGCGGCGACGGGGCGGGCTGGCGACAGATGGTCGGTCTGCTGCTGGTGCAGTTAAGCAGCTCCGGGTCCCAGGCTCGCAGTTGCTTGCGAGTCTTTGTCTCAAAGTGCCGCAAAACTGCGCACACAGTATTTGACTAGTTGGACGGGTGCCAAGTGTCCCTGAGCGCCACATTGTATGTACTGTATAGGTAAAGCAGCTCAAATGCTACAGGTTTGATAGGGTGAAGTGGGGATGTTATGTAAAGATAAAGAAAGAAAATTGTCCAGAGGATGTAGATTAATTGCAATCTAAATTGTAATTGCAGTTTTCAGCTCAGGAGAAGCTTCTGCACAGACATGACACTGTCATCACGCAAGGTCTGAATGTCTCACAGGACACTGTCCAGACCATTATTGTAAATATGCGGAAATCGTATGGTTCACCTGCAAACCTACAAAGACATGGCTGTCTGCCTTAACCAACATGCAAAAATGTTAATACTGCATGTCACTGTTCCCACTGCGGCGGCAGCATCATCCCCCATCGAACAAGAATGAACAATCTGATTAGCGTTGATGGGGGAAAATGTTATTGACCTAGTTACCAAGTTACCAAAAAAGGTAACTGGACCCAAAACATCAAGCCAGGGAGACAATGGAATAATGTGTTAGAATGGTTCAATCAAAGTCCCGACCTAAATCCAATTGACCTCAAAGCGATTTAAAAACTTCATAATCCTATCTGAAGTCAGTTTGCGTTGCTAAGTGAAGAGGATTGGAAAAAGAGAGAGTCTCTTGATTTGCAAAGCCGGTGGAGACATACACCAGAAGTCTTGAGTGAGATTGGCTGAATGCAAGTGCATTTAACACTTATTAGAGTTTTCTGAATAAAAATGCTGAATATTGTACAATTTCCTTTCCACTTCTTAGTTGCGCGCTACTCGTGCATAAAAATGTGCAAAAGTTCTACAATTTGCTAACAGCCTTTTCGGAAGAGTATTTGTGGCCTCGTCTTACTACATGTTCACAAAATAAGCTCTGCATGCAAATATTGACTCATTGTGTTTTCTCCTTCTTTCTGAACGTACATCTGAATCGAGCAATCGACCCAAAAAAAAGCCCGAAGCAACGGGCAAGAAGAAGCGTCTGGCTTTTGTTGCTCTGGCAACGGGTTGGGCTATTGCTTGCTTAATTTCATTCAGCGCTCACAGAAAGGTTAACACAGTGGAGCAGCTGCATCAGTCACACCACAAGCAAACCTGTGGAGCGAAAACATGTAGTACAACTGAACGCGCCGCGAGGGAAGTGGTGAAACGTTCTTCATGTGTGTTATAAATAGCCACGGGGGAGCATCTGCATACAGAGGTGCAGCCTTATCACAACATCAGCAGTGTGATTCTCAGCACAAGACTTCCTCATGGAAAAAAAAACAAAAAACTGTCTGTCTCATTTAAACAACAATATTGAGTCCATTAAAGTGCAAAAAAACGGGGTAAATTAAAATAAGGGACAGAAGCTGAAATAGCAGTCAGTCTTAACACCTGACGGCGTGTGTGTGTGTTAGTAGTTTCTAAGCAGCGAAAGAGCTCACTGTGTCACAGGAAATGGGTATACTTAAATCAGTTTGCGAGACAGGAAGTACAGATCCACAGAATTAGCAGCTGATTAAAAGTAGTGAAACTGAACAGCCTGGATGAACCCAAACATAGGTTGTCTCCCGCAGCATCTCCATTTTCCTCCTTTGCCCTTAAAGTGAGGTTGCCATGGAGCGTGTCTTGTTTTTTTTTTTTCTTTCTCTGAATGGCCACCGGCTGTGGTGACTGCCGGGCGCCGCTGATTAGAGAAAGCCCGAGTTCACAGCAGTGCTGCTGTTGCTCGCTGATGATATGACCGCTGCACAGATACAGAGCAGCTGAAAATACAGCATGAGAGAGACGCAAGAACAAAAACCCCCGTTGGTGTGCATCGGTCACAGCAACACATGATGAGACTTGAAGCGTAAAGTTCTGTGTCTTTTAAATGACGGGCCCTGAGGAGATGTTTCCTGAGTGATTCTCTCTCGTGTGTGTGTTTTTGTTTGCAGACTGTCTCTTGCGCTCACGTGGGAAGTGGAGAGACCGCTACACACCGACCAAGACCGGTAACTGCGGAACATTTGCTCTTGTTTCAGCTGTCTCAAAAGTACATGCATATATATATATATATATATATATATTTTTTTTTTTTTTTTTTCCTCACTGCAGCACCGTACATGTATTTCATGGTAATCCTGGTAAAAAAAAAAAAGTGTCAAAAGTTATTAAATAAATGTTTCAATGCAGTTACATAATCTTGGATTAAAAAAAGAAAACTTTATTATTATTTAGTGAGACAAAACTCCAGAATTAGAAACTAATTGTTTTTAGCAGAGTCACTGGTGATAAAATTCTTGACTCCCCAGCTGTTGATACTTTGTCCGTTCTCCTTCTGCCAATATGACAACATTTAGTTTTCCACTGTAAACACAAGGTCAGAGTTTACACAGAGAGACATAATTAACCATTCCTCTCTCAACAATGTGTCTAGATCATCCAGATAATGTTTGCAGCTTAACCCTCAGGGTTTTTTTTTTAATAGAATAAAGGTCTGGAAACTTAGCTAGCCATAGAAGAAGGATATTTGCTATTTAAAATGCCCTCATATTTCAAAACATTTGTCCACTGTGTGTTCCACTGTGTGTTCTGCTGAGGTAAACTCGGTTCCTTGTTCAGCCTGGTGCACGACAGTTAACAGAAATGTTATATTTACACCCTTGGGAAACAACAGAAATGTTACTGCAGTAGTATCTCACAGTGAAAATCTTGCTGCAGTTCTCTAGCAGCAAAGTTTAGAGGTTTTTTTTTAAATCATCCTCTTATAGGAATAGATCAGTTTACCTTTTTTCACAGTCTCAGTTATTTAAAAATGCTGTAAATGCGAGTTTCCAGACGACTGAACACAATTTTGTGCAACTTGAATGGACCGTCCCGTTCATCACCAAGAAAAAATTAAGAAATTAGTTGCAATTAAATATTTTTTGCACATCTTTAACAGTAGTGTTAGTATTTGTTCAGGCTGCTGTATCTCTCAACACTCAGTTCAATTCAAAAACACTTTGTTGATCCCAAAAGGAAATAAAATATTGTTGTAACTCTTATTAAGTTAAGGCTCTTAAAAGACCTGTTGCAGATTGTGACCGCCGTGGGCAGGAAGAATCTCCTGTAGTGGTCGGTATTACAGCGAAGTTGAAGAAACCTCTGACTGAATTAGGCAACATCTGTCCTGCAGGCTGCATGTATCACCCGGCGGAGCTCTACTCTGGCCGCAACACATGGGACCCCTACCCAGCTGGAGGGCCTAACAGAGGACAATGGGCGCCTGTCAACGGTCGCCCCTGGAGCCACCCACAAAGGTCAGCTGCACAACACTTGCACAAAATGGTTATGTTTTAACATTTTATCCTTGAATCAATAAGTTTATAGATACAGTACGCAGAGTGCTAAAAGGTACCTAGCAAATGTGTGTATTTAAAGGTGCGACAGATCGGTCTCAGCAGACAAACCTACAGAAACTGATATCCACTCACAAGTGAAGAAGTGAGATTCTGTGCGTTGCATGTGAATTGCCATGAATACACCACTCTTCTGGATTATGCTTCTGTGGTTCTGCTAATTTCAAAACGTCTAAAAAGACTGAAATGCAAGCGAGCACAAACCGTTTCCTCACAGCAGCCGCACCATGTCATCGCAAAACAAGGTGTCCTTGTTGAGCTTATTCAGAATGTATTTACTATTGACACTTTGTCATTGCTGCATGAGCTGAATGATAGCGGTAGATTACTGTGGAAACATTTACTGTATTTAAAAAAGACTTCTGTCTCCAGTGTGTTTGAAATTGTCTTCTTCACACTTGATAAAGACCACACCATAACTTTCATATTCCTCCAAGATTAAGGGTTAAACAGGGCCTTCCTGTAGGGATAACACTCCTCATTATGTATAATAGTGCATGGCAATTTCCTGACTTTATTTGAGCATGCTTAACACTTCCAAAGCATCATTGTCTGTAATGTTTTTCACAATGTTAGTGGAGGTTACTCACCTGCTTAAACAAAGAATAAGTCATGCAGCTGCAAAGAACAATCAATGATCTCCAAAAAAGAAAAACACACCTAAAAATACAGAAACCACCATGCTGTGTCCCTGGCACATAGAGATAAGTATATGCTTACTGTGGCTACTAGGGTGAAGAGACAGAGAGAAGTTCGCTCATCCTCATCTTGTTGCTAGGAGTGGAGGAAATGATGAGGTGTTCAGGTGCAGTTGGAATGCAAAATATATTTAGCAAGCTATCAAAGGGAAGCCCTGGCATCATATTTAGCAATGAGAACGAGGACGATAGGAAATAAGCTCAAGGAGAAACTTGTGAAGTTGTCATGATTAAAAAAGGAGTCACAGCTATACTAATAAAAAAAAAAAAAAGTTGAAGCTTGAAAGACTTTGTTGGACATCTAATTGGAAGAAAGCAGTAGGGGTTTCCAGTACTGAAAGCGCAGTAGCGTCATGCTTGCCTTCTCAATGAAGTTAGGTGTTCAGCATTCTCAACAATCCAGTGATCGCCTGAAGGTCTCGGAAATCCTGGAGGTCCTAGGTCAGTTTCGAGTGGGATCAAGCTCAAAATCAGAGAACACCTTTAATATTGGAATCAAAATGAAACTAATTGAACCATAAATGAAATCAATATAATATAAGGAATATAAGTTCAGCGAAATCTTCAAGCTGGACCATCTGACAGAGGGACATTCAATGGAAATCAGTCTAGGGTGTACAAGGGTGCATTTATGTGTTGTTGTTCAAAATGTTCATTATTTCACAATGTTCCCTTTAAGTAAATACACAAAGAAAGGCAAAGGTAAAAGGTGAGGGAATTGTGAGAAAACCATTACTGTGCTGTACAACACCATGCTTTTAATGTGTTGTACTGCATGCTTATTTTGTATATTCGTACATAAATTATCTTCTTTTCTGTCTCACATGTCGTCATGCAACATGAATCTTTAATTCAACACCTATCTGTTCTCCGTCTGTGTTTATGACTTTGTCTGCTACTTGCTCAGAAATATATCAACATGGAGACACCATTAAATGTTTGGATTTGCCTTTTGGATTGCATGGCAATACCCAGGCAAGGTTTGGATAGCTGTGCTGATTGAAAGAGAGCCAAGAGCAACCCTCATTGTCACAGTGTCACCGTTGCTTTAAAAAGTTCCAAAGTAAGAATTTAGAGTAAATGGAAGCTGATGATGGGATGCATTTTACCTGAACCAGCAGTCAAGGCCAATTTTAGATAAGTACCACTTCAACGTGGCTGACTCATTAACTGAAACTCTGATGAGCATATTCAGGAAAATCTCTCATTCCGGCAGCAGCTGTGATAATAAACTCGATGTCATGTTCAAAAGGCAGAATTGATGAAGGAGACGGTGGCATCGTCAACTGGCTGCTGCATCAGTAAAAAGAAGCTGAGGTGGAAACTGGCAAATATAGTGAGAGCTATGGAGTGTTTCTTTAAGACGTTCAGTGGGATCACTGTGTCAACGGAAGTATCCTTTGATGCATTCATTTAAGGTACTGTGCCTTTAAAAACTGAACTTAAAGACTGTTGTTTTGATCTGACAAGCCAATTCAACAAACCAGAACTCTAATTTGTTGAATATGTCTATGTGCTTGTAAATTCATTGCAAAGCCACAAAAAATTACTACGTTTTTTTGGTCTAGTTTCTAGTGCAAATGACTTGGTACATTTGCACAATAAAAAAAGAGAGTAAACAGAAGGCAGGAGTGGCCTATGTAAAGATCTGTTTAAAAAGGAAGGTCTTCAGATGTTTTTTAAACTATATCCAGCATCTAGACAGTAAGGACAGAGGAAGGGCATTTCACAGAAAGGGTCCTACACCGTAAAAGGGATCCCCCCCCCATAAAACAAGTTTTTGGAACCACACAATACAACTGCAATGTATTTTGATTGACAGGGTGTAAAGCTGTAAAAGGTCATATTAGTCTTAAGAGGGGCATAACCATAAACGGCTTTAATAGTCAATGTCAGAAATGCAAAAGAAGTTTTAAAATTCACCTTTTTTAAGTAAGCTATGTCGCTATATTATGATTGATTTTCTGTGTTTTCACTCCACAGATACCAAGAAGAACATAACCAGTCACATCATTCACTATCAAGTCATCTGTATAACAGGTGAGTGAAACAATGTATCAATAACACACTGATGAATATTGATGATAATGGAGTGGTGTGTATCTTACAAAAGCTTAATGATGAGGCAGCTTTTTCCTTTTTTGTAACCAACAGTTGAAAATGCAATGCCAACATCTGGTTTGAACTCACATTTAAGTAGCAGAACTGTAAAATAACTATCTGCCACTTGTTGACTTCAGCTCTGTTTGGTTGTTTTTTCTTAGGGGGAACAGAACAGTCAACCATGTCCAGGATAAGGGCATCTCAAAGGGCCATAGACATCCGCAAAGAATTTGGGATGGTAAAGAGCAGCAATTTGAGGCCCAGAGCTGGCATCACAACTCTTCACGCTTATTCCCCAACCAAAGCGGTAACAGTTATCTAACTGGCCCTGGACAACGCTATGTCGACTGGCAGAACAATGTCAGCAACAATCTGGTGAGCACCGACGACTGGGGAAAGCCTTGTTTTGTATTTACGGTTCTTTTCCTGTTTCTGTTAGCAAGGGCATCCTCGCTTGAATCGCGGCAGCAGAGAGTTGCAGTCCCCGATGGATAGATGGGGTGCGTCAGACCACCACAGAGGCTTCACGGGCAGAATGGCCAACAACAGGCATGGACCTTGGAAACGTCCCACCCTTCACCAACGGAGAGAGCAGCTGCCTCATCACAGTCCACCCCCTCAGCACCATCTATCTTCGAGGAATGGATGTCCAGCTAAAAGGAAAAGGGACTCTGAGCCAGATCAAGTAATTAGAACAAACTTTTTTTGTTGACTAATGTCTCCCATTCATGAGTTCCTTTATTTATGAGAAACATTACCCCCTGTTGGTGAAATCCAGTATTGTATGACAGGGGAAATTATATCTCTTTGTACAGTCATCTCATCTTGGATCGAGGCATTTATCTCCACCTCCTCATGCCCCATCATCGCCTAGCCACTACCGTTGCAACCAAGATGACAGAGCGGGTCCCTGCCATCGCTCTGAACACAGGACCTCAGCATCTCATCAACAGGTAAACCAGCTCAGTCAAGAAAAAAGACCAACTAAAACTAGAACTAGTGCCACTAAAATCGAGTACCTTTTCTGAAACGCTCCAGGAAACCTCTGAACCACGAACGGGAGGCCATGGCGCTGGTGACTCGGAACCTCCCAACCAGAGTCTCATCAGCAGACCACCACATTATGGTAACAAAGGGAAGGTCGAAGGGAAAATCTCAGTTTCACCAGCAGACCACACCCGTGTGCCTTACAGCCAGCAAAATCATCACTACCACCATCAACGGCACACAAGCCACCAGAAAGTTCCACAGCACAACAAACCACCACGCCCCCTGGAGGAAAAGGACTTGCAGAGCCATCATCACAAGCAAAGCACAGTAAGAGATAAACATTTAAAATCCACCTTACAGTTCTGAGAATGTAGCACATAATTTACTCAGTAATTAACATGGAATCTGAACTTTTACGTTTCAGGAACAGAAGCGGTCTCATTCAAGATTCAATTCAAGGGATTCAACCCCGTGCAAAAATTCTGCTGCAGAGTTTTCCCCCAGTTCGACCCCTCTCTGCAGTCCTAAAGATGGTCGTTCCACTTCCAGCAGTCCTGGAGCTCCCTCCAGTCCCTCCTCATTCGCCGTGTCCAGTTGCAGGAGAGATTCAGCAGACATTCACCCACGCCTTCCGACTCTCAGTGAACAGCAGAAGTCTCTAGCAGGTCCCGGTCACGTCCAGAGACCTAGCCTGACATCCACATGCCATACGTCTGACTCTGGCTCAAAATCCAGGTTTTCAGACCCCAAACACAGGAAAACCTCAGTCTGTTCACGACAATCTCCTGTTGCCAGGCCGAGGATGAGCAAGCCCGAGAAGGGGCTGGAGGAGCTCAGAAAAACTGAGATCAAACGGAAGGATAAGCTTATTAAAAAACAGAAAATGAATGATTTTGCAAATGGAAATAACGAGGAAAGGAAAAGAAGGAAGAAAAAAGAAGAAGAGAAAAGCGTAGATGAAAGGAATAGGAAGAGAGATAAAGCAATTAAGAAAGACAGAAAATTGCGCTTGAAATTAAAAAAAATGAAGAAGGAAAAGCTTTCTTCCGTCGATGCTTTCTCCTGTCCAGGAGAGGCCAAACTGGACGAAATGGAGACGCCATCTTTGTCAGGAATTAATCAAAGCCAGTCACTCCGAAGACACAAAACCCGGAAAAGAGGTGAACAAGTCAAAAGAACATTGGACAAGCCAACCACTTCCAATGCCAACGCTACTTCCCAGTCCCCAACTTCAAAGTCCAAGCAAATCCCTAAAGGGAGCAGCATTCCCACAGAGCTACCAGTAAATAAACACCCCATAGAATCTATAGCCGACCCTGAAAGTCTCCATCAGAGCAGCAATGTTACATTGCATTCAGGAGATGGAACAAATATCAACTCTGGTAAAACATTCCTTTCAATCTTCCATAAAGCCTCAACACCTCTCAGTACCACGTGCTCGGCTGGGTCAGACCAGCTGGTCCATGGCAAAGACAAGAAGAAGGTGGGAGTTCTCAATGCGCCAGACCTTCAGCCTGAGGCTGTGCTGGGAAATCTCAGTGACACGGGAGAAAACAATGCAAACACTCCTCCTGTGCTCAGCTGGCAGGGCTCCCCCGTTTCGGATTTTGAAGAAGATGAGGAAGAGCTGAAAAAGGGCGTAATCAGTAGACCGGTTCTCCAGCCCAGTCCCACTCAGTGCTTATCTCCTCTCCCTGCAGATAGTGAAAGCACTGGCGAACCGGATGGCTACTCTCTCAACAGCCCAACTGAGTTCTGCGAGCCACCTTGTGCAGTCGAAGAAGATATTGAGGAAGACAAAGAAGAGCAGGAGAATACAAGTAGGAAAGAAACGGGCTTGCTTCTTAATGACTTTGATCAACATAAAGCAGGTTTGGATGATGTCTTCAAGAGCCTGGTCACCTTCCTTGAAGGCCAGAGAGCATCATGTCGCGGGGGTCCTTTTGGTGGGGCCACTTCAAGAGGGGTAAAGCATTCATCATCTCTCACAGTGGCGCCCCAGATTCACTGTGATGAGAATCAGGATCTTTGCCATAAATCATCCCCCACAGCCTTCTTGGAGCCTAATAGTCAATCACCTCCTGATTCTACCTCAGACTCACTTTTGAAATCCCAAAGTCTGCCATTTCGAAAAGATTCAGCTCCTCATCCCAAGGCGCAGGAGAATCAGGAAGAAACTGAGAGTTGTTCTGATGATAACGGGGTGGGAAAGAATAAAGAGAACCTTCTGGAGCGAACGGATTCCTCACTTCTGGAGGGATCGTTGAGTGCTGAACTGAGAGTGACCACAACTCATACTGCCTCTTTCACTGGTGTCATTACCGTCTCCACCAAGGACAGGAGAGAAAACAGGAAAGAATCCAAGCGGACTGCTACAAAAAGGAAGAGAAAGCATAAAGATGGCGGGAGAGAGGACATCGTAAAGATAAAGGTCAATAAAAAAGATAGCAAGTGCAAAACTAAAGCTAATCCTTCAAAGGATGCGCACAAGAGGGGTATTTCATCCTCTGTATCCGTCATCTCCAAAAGCTCCACCAGACCTCTTGCAGACAGCATGATGGGCCAGATTCCTCAGGAAAATCAAACGCCATATGGTAAAGACATCAAGAGAGTCAAACTGGACACTGGGGACGCTGATGTGAAGGTGGAGGTTGGTGTGTTAGGAAAGAAGATAACCCCAGATACCAACACCTCAAACACAGGAACCTCAGCTGCAAGAATCAAAACATCACGTCAGTCAGGTGCTATCACACCAGCAAGCAAATCTCCCTTCTCCAAAGGTCCAGTGGATCCCTTGAAACTGAAAGCATTGTCCATGGGCTTGTCCAAAGAGCTGAAGGTCGTGCTGATTAAAATGGACAGTGCCGGGAGACAAACGTTTAACATATCGGAGCTGGAGGAACCCAGGATCCCAATGTCGAAGCTCAGCATCGACAACACAGCAGCTGAAGTGGTCAGAGCATGCAGGTGAGTGGTTTCACAAAGATCTAAATGTGCTGTTGACAATTTCCCATCGCTGTCGCTTATGGATATCTGATGTTCTACTGTGCTTACTTTAGGGGAGATAGAGTGAAGGGAAAATTCAAGGAGTCATTCCTGCTTCCCTTGTTCTGTGTCAAACCCAAAATTGCCATTGACACCCCCATTCCACGGGAAAAGCTCAACCCACCCACACCAAGCATCTACGTGAGTGCTCAGTAATTATTATCCTTGTGGCATTGTCTTCTTACGACTCCAGAAATTGAAGGAAAAATGTAGGACCCACAAGCATGTTGTTTGAGTTAAACGCAGCCTTGGAATAGCTATGCTTTTTTGTTTCATGTTTTCTGTCACTCAGTGTTTGATTTTGAGTTGACTCATTCTTTGGTCAGGTTTAGGAATCACACATATTGTTTTAGCGCTGCACTTTCTAGCTGTGATAAGGTACAAAAGTGTCCCGGTTAGGTCTAGAAAATAACTCTGTTGAAAACATGTCATGATGCACAAAAACACACTTTTAATTGTTTACATGTGTGGTTTCCAGCATTTATAGTTGTACTCTTTTGCTTCTGCAGTTGGAGAGCAAGAGGGATGCCTTCTCTCCAGTTCTGCTTCAGTTCTGTACAGATTCCAAAAATGCCGTAACGGTCATCCGGGGCTTGGCCGGCTCCCTCCGCCTTAGTAAGTTTCAGCTCATGCTCTGTTGCATTCCATTCTTTTTAAGTTGTAATTCAACAAGTACAGATTGATGGGAGATACTGCAGGCTTAAAACTCAGTAGTTTGAGGAATACTATTGCTTGAATATTTGTGTATCTTTGGTAATTAACCATGTTTCTCCCCCCCACCACCCCTTTATTTGTTTTCTGTAAGATCTCGGTCTGTTCTCCACCAAGTCGCTGGTGGAGGCCAATTCAGACCACGCCGTGGAAGTGAGAACTCAGGTTCAACAGCCTGCTGATGAGAACTGGAACCTAAACGGCTCTGCACAAACCTGGCCCTGTGAAAGCAGTCGATCACACACCACCATTGCCAAATATGCCCAGTACCAGGCCTCCAGTTTCCAAGAGAGCCTGGAGGTAGATATTGTCTTCTGTAGTATTAAGCTGTTATTTCAATACAGTTAGAAAAACATGCTCAGCTGCTGTGCTGAGGATGTAGGAGTTTAAAAAGTTACCAGTGAGTTTTCTTGATTTTAAAAGCCAGTCCTTGTCTTTCTGAGAGTGTGGCAACAGTTGCGACAAGTCTTCCTAAGCAAGCATATGCTGTTGGATATGATAAACAAGCCAGAAGGAGATTTCCCTCTTCTGTTATATATGTCATTTCTGTCCTTCCAAAGATATAACCCACACTGACACCAGAGGGCTTAATTTTGGTCTCTTCTGAACCAAAATTTCAGTCTTACGAAGTCTAAATTTTCACTCAAAAAGCCAAAATGGACATGTGTCCTCTGTAGAAGAGGGGAGCAAGATTTAAATTGCTGTATGGTGTGGCCAATGGTTTCCTCGCGGACCGGTCCAGTTGCCTTCAGACCTTTAACAGGTAGTTGTGGGCTTGTTCCTTACCCTTGCATGAGCTCCAGGCTCAGGCTGATTGATGGTCATTTAACATTTTTCCATTGCAATTCTTGCCTTCACACCAAGATTCTTGGTCATGGTCTTTTAGCCCATTCCAACTTTGCTTACCTCTACAGAAAGACCAGGAGTTGTACTTTTAATAGCTCGTTGGTGTTATCCATGGTGAACGGACGTTTAGAGTGAAGGAAAGTTAACCGTAGCCCATAATATACAGAATGAGGAGAATGTAAGAGTGAATAAAATCTGTGTGTCACTTAAGCACATAAACAAACTGAGGAAGCCCCAGTTCTGCTGGGTTTTTAGTCGATCAAATAAGTTTTGGACTTTGTGACTGAATGTGAATCAATTGGTTGCTTTTCTGGGGGGGTTTTTCAGGCTGATTTTCTGTTTCTACACGAAGCAACTATTAGATGCCGTTTGTTTAATTTAACATAGAAATAAGAAATGATGATCCTGATTTAGTTAGAAACGTTTTTCCTCTGCAAAACAAACATTTTCAAGCTATTTGTGAAATCCTTTCCTAATCTCTAAGTCGTTTTTTGTTGATGTTATAAAGGAGGAGAAAGAAAGTGAGAATGAGGAGGAAGAAGAAGATAAGACATCAGACACATTAGCGACCACAAAAGCTGCCCTGACTTTACCCAATAGTAAAGTCAGTCCCACTTCAATGACAAATAAAGCCAACTCCACTTCTTCTAGTAAAGCCCAGTTGGCTAATTCCCCCAGCACTCCCAGGTAAGCAAACAGTTCTGGTCTGTCTGTATAAAGAAATCCCTGCTCAGCTGAGTAAACAGTCATCTCAGATTTCCCTATTCCTTCCCCCCTCCACCCACAGCCCAGAGCAGAAAACAGTGGGAAAGATCATTAAATTCGGGACCAACATTGATCTCTCTGACCCTAAAAGGTGAGGAAGAGTTTTCAAATCCAGCCAATCTCCTGGTGGATTGGTGCTACATCAAACTATTAACCGTGATTGCATATTTAAATCATTTCTAAACCAAGGTGGAAGCCCCAGCTGCAGGAGCTTCTGAAGCTCCCAGCGTTCATGCGAGTGGAATCCAGCAACAACATGCTCAGTCTCGTTGGTCACACCATCCTGGGGATGAACTCCGTGCAGCTGTACATGAAGGTTCCCGGCAGCCGAACTCCCGGTCAGTGTGTGTCAGACCTGAAAGTCAGTTCTGAATTTAACAGATGAATCAAGACATTCACTGATTGACTGGGACTTTTAATGCTTGACCGGCTCTAACCCCTGATTGGAAACTCAAAGCATTGATCAGTGAATCCGATATACTGTATAACTCCACAAACAAATTGAAAGCAAAACTCCTCAGTGTGGAAGTTGTTGATGTGTGAAGAAGACTCAGCTGTTCAGTCTGTATCAACAAACAATGAAGGAAGCTTCAACAAAGGAAAACGACTTTGGCTTACAAATGAATAAATAATTTTACAACCTACATGGTAAATCTGTTTTTTTTTAAATATTAAAATGAACAGATCTCCTATTTATTTTGAGCAGAACTTGCAAAGAGACGGCAAGGAAACATTAATGAGCTGTAACCCGCCTTGTAAAGGAGAAAAATGTGTCATTTTTAGTTGGGTTTCATTGATGCAAAGATAGAGCTTGCCTGTTGTTTCACAAGTCTTTTACTTGTTTATTAAGACGGCTACTTTTTAATTTTGTTTGCAAACTAGACAAAAATTACCTGCGTCATGTTTGTATTCACAAACTTTAAAGAGAACTCATAATATGCTTGAATCAAAATCGCCAGGTCAGAACCTTACGAAGCTATTGATTGAAAATTGGCCTGATAAGTCTTGCATTTCTGGATTTTAGATATTATTACTGAGTCAATAAATGGCTTTTGCTTTTCGCCAGGGCATCAAGAGAACAACAACTTCTGCTCTGTCAACATTAATATCGGGCCTGGAGATTGTGAGTGGTTTGCAGTACATGAACACTACTGGGACGCCATAAACCAATTCTGCGACAAGTGAGTATAAAATTCAATCAGCAGATGCAGCAACACTATCAGAAGTCTAATTTTCTGTCTTGTTGACTTCTTCCCACAGGCACGGAGTAGACTATCTTACGGGGTCCTGGTGGCCAGTGCTGGAGGATCTCTACAGCTCCAACATCCCTGTGTACCGCTTCATCCAGAGACCAGGAGATCTGGTGTGGATCAACGCCGGGACCGTTCACTGGGTTCAAGCCGTTGGCTGGTGCAACAACATAGCCTGGAATGTGGGACCGCTCAATGGTAATTTTTATTTTTATTTTTTAAAGGAAGAATTTGCAAAACTTGAAGATGCGGTTCATTTTTACCATCTTCTGTCAGCTGCACAACGGTTAACTTTTTTCTTTTTTTTTGGTCTTTGCAGCATACCAGTATCAGCTCGCTCTGGAGCGCTTTGAGTGGAACGAGGTGAAGAAAGTGAAGTCGATAGTGCCCATGATCCACGTTTCGTGGAACGTGGCTCGTACCCTCAAGATCACGGACAAGGACACCTACAAGATGATCAAGTAAAATGTTTGCCACTGTGGATCTATCTGGAGGTGGTTGAGCGTTTCTTCATCATCCACTCCTTCTTTCTGCTCAGGCACTGCCTCATGCAGTCTATGAAGCACATCCAGATTCTAAGAGACCAGCTGGTGACTGCAGGAAAGAAAATCTTTTACCAGAGCCGCATGAAGGATGAGCCCGCCTACTACTGCAACGAGTGTGATGTGAGTCCCTGTTGTAGTTGTTTCTTGTAAAGGGATAGCTGAAGGTTTTTGAACTGATGTTCTGCTAAAAAAGTCATTTAAGTCTTACCTATGGTGTGGAACTTTCTTTGCATCTTCGGTTTGTATAAATTCATATTTTTTTAGTCTTTGAGGCTGACTGTCCATAACCAACAGTCCTAAAACAATGCTAATCTCAAAAATGTCATTGGATTGACGCAAATGCTTTTTAATGAGCGTTCAAACCGTCGTCATGTTTGCATTAGACAACTCAAACTACTCTGTAACTGCTGATTATGTGCATAGGAAAGGTTCCTGTGTGAAACTATCAACTTATGAGAATTAACAAAGCCCAAATTCAGAAAATCATGATATATGGAAGTACAATTAATGAAGCACTTACAGCAAACACAGGAGGAAAGTGATGTAAAGAAAGCAAGTCATGCAAGGGAATGGCAACAACCCGTGGCAATGAAATGAAGGATGGCAAGGGTTTAGCTGAACAGTGAAGCTTAAATTCGGGGGGAGGTTGATCACTGGAATGCAAAACAGGGGAGGATTTACTAACAGATTGCAGCTGTGGGAGAAAGTACGCAGTGAGGGGGGGTGAACTGAGGAGTTTGGCTCAGGAATGACACTAACTAAACATAAAACTCGAGACAGGCTGTAAGGAAACGCAAAAGCACTGGGAAAACAATGACCCAATACAAAAGAATAACACAAAAAAATAAAGGGACTGACTAGAGTCTATAAGGACCATGCCAGAAAGGTTGATCTGAAACCATAGCGTGTCCCATGTTTCCGATCATCATATCTGTCTGATAAAAAAGTAGACTATGTAAAAAAAAAAAACAACAAATAAAATGATTATTATTATTATTAGTGAAAACTGTTTTACGAAATTTGACCATTTTTAGGTGGTGACCTTGAATAAAAAATATTTACAGTGTGTTCACAATGCATGTTCAACACACATTGTTGACACGTTCCTTCCTAGCCCAGATTTCCAGATAGACAATCATTAGTTAGCATTAGCACAAACTGCAACGATGTTTTCAAGACTGGAGTTGTTTTAAGGTGGCACTGGTTTGGCGAGCTGATAGCTTTACAGAATACTGAACCACAAATATATCAACTATTGTCTCCACTACCAACTAATTAGTCAGCTTATGCAAAAGAAAGTAGTCTTAAGCCGGTACAAGTCTGCTTTGGCTTTGAACTAGCAATTAGCTGAAGGAGCAACGAAACAACCAACCAATATTGGTTATTTAGTTGCTCCCAGCAGTAAACCTGCTGGTTTATTATTCACATAAACCACCAGGATATTTCAGAATAGCCTTTTTTATGGTAGAAGTCTGCATTTTACGTGGTTCTTCACTGACTAGCTTTTAGCTTTAGCATCTGGGACCACTAATCTGGATTCATACCTGAGATATTAATGCCTCACTTTAACTATTCCTTGAATATTGTGCACATAGATATATATATATAAGAAACACACCTGAGTGCCACTCCCGTCCCTTTGTAGGTGGAGGTGTTTAATCTGCTGTTAGTAACCAGTGAGAACAGCACTAAGAAGACCTACGTGGTGCACTGTGAGGACTGCGCTCGAGCTAAGAGCTCCTCTCTGGCAGGGGTGGTGGTGCTGGAACAGTATCGGATGGAGGAGCTGATGAAGATCTACGACAGTTTCATGCTGGTCAGTATATAAGAAAAAAAGGAAATAACGGAATTCCTCATGACATTGATACAATCGCAGATAAGTATCAGTGTCATGATATCAATACATTTCTGTGGTCATTTATAAATTTAATTACGACTGTCAAAAAAGTTGACAAATGGAGATCGGACCACTTTGGAACAATGTTGTTCTAAACATTTGGATATGATCAGAGTTTCTTTCATAAATGCAGCTACGGGTTATGGGTAAATTCTGACCCGCCTGCAAACTTCAAATATAAACACAACTCTCATTTACTCGTCTTCTGTTTTGGCAGCAGCGTTACGCAAAATCTCCAGTGTGATCTTTCAGATCAGTGTTTTCTTTGGCCAACTAACAATTTCAATGTCCAACTGGAGCCTTGTTCCTTGTCATTCTCCAATCTCTCTCCCATCGTTTCCTGTCATGTCTCAGGATGCATAATGAAAGCATTGAATACCAGCCCGAAACAGTCTCAGCTGACAGCGATGCCATGATTATCAAACTTTCATAAAGCGCCAGTTCACGCTAATTGTCCACAGTGGTGGAGTACTGACATTATGGGGCAAATCTCAAGAGTCGGCACAATGATTTTCATTTTGCCACTTTGCAGTAAACTCCAGGGAAATTTACCAGCGGTTATGTAAAGATATTGTTGCAACTAGGCACACTGCCAAAAATGAGAAACAGGATTTTTAAAATCAAGATAAAAATATTCCTTAGAAGCTAGAAAAGGGAATTTGCATTATATTCTCTATCCATCCATTCACTGATTAGTTACAAATTCTCTCGATTTCTAGTCGTTTCCTACATTTTTAAATCCCACACAATTCTTCTCATCAAAGCTTTCCACCACCTCAGACAAGACCGAAGACCTTTCAAATCCAGTCTGAGACAAAACTGAGCTTGTTAATGACTTGAAGGCAGTTGGGACTGCAGACACCAAGATGACCACTGGTAACAGCCTATCCTGTAATGAAGTGAAATCTTGCAGAGCCTTCAAGCTCCCTCTGGTTAAAAAGGCACATGTACCAGTCTGTCTTATTATCTGTTGGTTTCTATAAAGGAATCAGAAAATACCTGGGAGTGAGGGCCGTGATTAGTGGAGATCAGATTGAGCTTTTTGCCATCAACTTGACCCGCTGTGCTTGTAAGAACAGTAACGCACCATCTCTGTTGTTAAGGACAGAAGCTGAAACAAAATATTTCAGTTCTTTCCGTTTTCCTGATAAGAGTGAATACAGATTTGGATGCATTGAGGGCCCAGTGCGTGCATACTGTGATACGTTTGAGAACTTTCTTTCCTCAGCCAGATAAATAAGGACAGGTTAGGCCTCTGCACCAGGACGTTGATCCAAGACGTATCATCAATACAAATGATCTATTCCTGAAGAAGACACAAGTTAAATTCATGAAGCGGCAATGTCTTCTTCTCAATACTTTGAGTAAATGTTAAGGAATGTGCCTCTTACCCAGTGGTCACTGGAGGTAGGCATCAACCCTTCAAGGATAAGCAGCTATCAACAGTGGAAGAGGTCATTAACAAACTGTAGGCAGCTGTGGCGACAGTAACTACAAACATAAACTGTAAATGGGTCTTCTAGCATCCCAAAACACACTGTCCAAGTAACAGAGGAGTGTGTAAAGAAGAGTCACATCAAAGTGCAGCGTTTTAGCTGGTCGTCAGAACTCGGTGAGGGAGAAAAGTCAGTAGAAAAAGCTGAAATGTTACATCACCAAGAAGCAGCCAAGACAGCTAAAGGATTCACTAAGTTTCTGTAGAGAGAATTTGGTTAAAATTAGTTCTGAGATGTGTGCAAACCTGGTAATCAACTTTAAATACATGTTACTGATGTCCTGTCAACAAAGGTTTCTCCATCAAGTCATGTTTTACTTGGAAATCACAGGCTGACTTCGTTTGACGACATGCAAATCATTTTTGCAGCTTTAAAGCGACATCCTTTGTCTGAGTTGTTGCTTGATGTGGCATCTCTCTCCATATAAAGTGAGACAGAGACTCGTAATTTCACTGAAGTTAACTGACTTACGCAATCAGCAGTAGATCAAACTTCTTTTTTTTTTCTTTTTTTTTTTTACTCGCTAATGCTCAACAAACAAATGTGTACCATTGCAGTTTGAAACACAATTCATGCAGAACAGTCTCTCGTCTTGGTTCTTCCGTCTGACCTCTCGTCTTTCCTCTGTTCTCCCCCACTCAGACCCCTCCACCTCCGTCAAAGTGAGGCCTCCTCCGCGTCGCACGTCTCTCAGCCATAACCAAAACTCTAACGGCAGCACAAAAGTTGTCTCCAAGGTGGCCAGCTTCAGCGAACGCTCTCTCAATCAGCCAATCACGTTTACTCAGTATTGTTTACATTACACAATAAGGTATGGATATTCAGCCAATCCATCTCGAGCTCACCGTCTTCCCCATACCAGCTGCAGATTGGACGTGTGTTTTGAAATAGAATGACTAGACTGGTTCTTCTCACAAAAAGCATTTAACATAAGTAAAAAAACTAACAAAAAAAAAAAAGCAAACGGAAAAAAAAAAAACAATGTGAGCACTGATACCACTGAAAATCAGGTTATGTATGTTCAACGGACACTGCTGTGATTCAAAAGCGTCTAGTAGCCGGTTCTGTGTAATGATTCAGGTACTTTTATGCAAATTCAGTAGAACTTTTGTACACCAATCTAGTTATTCTATGTGTCCATGAATTTGCTGTGATTCTATTGTACCAGCAGGGGAAGTAGCTGATTGTCATGTTCGGCATGGTCTTGGTTTCTGTTTTTTTTGTTTAATTGTTTTGTTCCGGTATTCAGGTAAACTGATATTTGTAATTCTTGTCTGTAAACTCTTTGAGGTGCTATACCAATCCTATTTATTCTCATTAGATACTTAACAAAGTGTTACCAGCCTAGAAGTACACCACATTGGCCTTGTGAACTGTATTTAGAGGTAATTAGCTTATAAAACACACACAAATTAGGTTTTTACGTAAGTACTAGCTCAAATTTAAATTTTTTTCTCAGTTTTTCTAAAATACGGGTTTACTGGAGGACTAATATGGTTTCATTCTTAGTTGGAAATCGACTGTGTTGAGGAGGGAAAAAAAATTTACTTTTTATTGTGTCCACTTTTTAACAAGTCTAACAAAGATGATGGTTAACGTGATTTGTACAAAACATGCAGAGAAAACCGACGTACAGTTGTCATTTTTACTTTTGGAATGGGGAATTTAAGCGTCCCGGTTTTCTTATTGTTCTTATTGTTTGTAGGTAACAGAGAAAATAAAGAATTGTAAATTGTGAATGAACTTATGGGAGACACAGTGGTGTGCATAGACAGAGACAAAGAGCGGGAGGAGGGATGGGTATTAAACACTGATGTTTACGTCAGCGAAATGCAACATAAAATAGCATGTGCAAAGATATAAATAATCATAGTCTTCTAATGCAAAAACCAGTGATGTCAAACAGATGAACAGATCCTATGTCTCCGTCCTAGTGCAATTCAGCGCCACACACTGCCAAAGGCTAGAACTGCACCGATGTAATTATTTAATTAACGATAATTCACTGCTCTCTTTTGATCTAAAATTTCTGACCTCAAAATTATTGCCATGCCATCAGTATCGGTTCGGAAAAATGGATGCGGATTTTTCTCCTCAAGCATCAGCTAAATGAGATGCAGACGATGCCAAATTAGACCTGGTGGTCAACAAATTCAGGATTTTGACCAAAGGAAGATTCTCCACACTAAATGACATCTGTTGTTGGGAAATGTTAATCTTTTTCTAACTTTGACAACTATAGTGAATAGTAAAAACAATGTCGCATTTCTCTTACACAGAAACGTGACAATCTCCTATTGGTAATCTCTAGATTAAGATTTTTTTTTTTTTGCTTAATAATATTAGGATTTTGCTGATACCATGAGTTCCAACTCAATATTGCAGTTTCTCTGGTCAGTTTGTCTTGGCAGTGACAGATTTTTTTGACCCAACTTGCGTTTCCACTGAGCGACTTCAATGCAAATCTCCAACATGGGTCAGCTAGCCAAAAGATACTACGGTGTTCTGAAAACATGTTCCCTAAAACTTGTCTGGCTTCATCGTTTGTTTCTCAAGATATGACCTAACACGTTCACTTGCTGTCTTCAACAAACCTCCCCTGCTGACGATGTTCTTACGCGTCGCAGTTTGTTGACGTGCTAAGCTAACGTTAGCATACTTGCTCTTGTGTTTTTAAATGGGCCATGCCCAGGACATCCCTGTCAAAACTAGCTTATAAATATCAAAATAGTGCAGCTCATTATGACTTCAAGATAAATCACTATTTGTTTTATGAAAATAAAATGTAAATGCAACATCAGCAATCCTTCAGAGATATTTAAGCAAAACAGTTTCCACAGGAAACTCAATTTGCTGGTGCTATCTGACAGTGTTTGTACATGCGCTCAAGTGGTCAGTATTTTTGCAAAGACCTAATTGTAGGATGATTGATTTACTCACGGAACTGGAACTATTCTATTGAAATGGAGGTGTGGTATCACTGGCATAAAAACGATTATAATGACTTGCCCACAAATGGCAAGCTTCAGGGCTCGGCTCTGGTCTCACCGGTCTGTGCACACCATTTTCTGTACATACTGTATCCGCTTCAGGTTTATTAAAACATGTGTAATTTTGTTCTCAATCAAAAAAAAAAAAAAGAGGCTTTTGTTGCTGTCATTTGTTTCAGTTTTCCTTTGTTGTCGTTGGTATATTCTAAATACACGCTGAAAGTATCCTGTTTCCTTCTAGCTTAAATTACTGCAATGGGAAAATTTGTCCCAACTTTTATACCTCTTTTTTGTTGTCAGTTATTCTGTTTATTTTTCTCTTTCTTTTTTTTCTATTTTTTTTTTTTGGATAATGGAGAAAATGATAAATTGTAAATGGTGACATTATTTATACTGTAAATGGTGGTTTGCTTATATATTTATTGCATATCAAAGGATACTTCACTTGATAAGGGGCTACAAGGTATTTTAAAAGCGTAGTATGGTCATAGTGTGTGGATAGGGGATGTGCAATCAGGGGGGCAGTTTAATATTCATGGTGCTAGACCCCTACTTGCCTCGGTGCCCCCTCATCAAACAACATATATTGATGTATGGACATAAGATTCAGCTCAATTCAACCATCTGGTGCTTAGAACCATTTCAACACAGTTTACTAGAAATGGAATGATGTCTTTGTACTGTAACTAAGAGAACAATACAAGATTTTTTTTTTTTCTTTTGTACCTTTCTTCCATTGTATGAAATGCATAATCTCGTGTGGCATTAGTGGTTTTATGATAAGCATTAACCGTAGTTGTTAACTCTTGACACTTTTGCAGAGACTCTTAGGGATGTGACTTTTTATTGGCGTCGAGGTTCCTGGTGTCTTGTCCTCATTAGTACTATTTGGAGGATGTAACGATGCTCTTCTTTTCCCCTAACCCCCTTCTATTTTCACTTGATTGATTTATGCTGCACTCACTGTTTCCAAAAGAAGTCACTTAGAAGAAAAGCTGAGCCAGACCTGTCTTAATTCCTCTGTGATTTTTCTGTGACATACTGTATTGTTGTTCAAGAAATTAAAATGTTTTGATAAACCATGCAGCAGCGACTCTATGCATTTTGTCGCCGGTTATGTTCTTCCACCGAGTCACTTCTTGCTTTTTTAAAAAAGTGATGATTATTTGAGGCCTTCCCTTTTGTTATCTTGGGATACAGTTTTCAGAAATTGTTATTGTTTTATTTGAATACCAACATTTAGTATGCATGTTTTTTTTCTAATTTACATCACACAGGCAAAGGTTGAAGGTTCTCTCAGAAACCAAGTTTATATTCAAACCAACATATTCTTTCAAGTCTTGAACAAGCCTTTTTGTATTGTAACTCAAGACAAATGATTCTCATGGTTGGGTCATATTGTGGTTTTAGAAAAAACTTGAAATTGTACAATTTAAGGAACATGTAGTACCTCTGCGTACCTTAGACTTTATTTTTCTCTTTAGCTAAATCTGCATCTACATTGGCATAACATGGTAATAGCTGATGTGGCACCAGGTGGAGATAATGTCAACAACATCAAAATTCAGAAAAACTTTTTGAGCACTTGTGTATCTAGATCGGTGGTACTGCATGACACCCTAAAATAATGTATTGCCTCCCAAAGAAAAAAAAAAAAAAAGACATAGATTTATCTCACATTTTCAGGTTCACATTTCTTATGTCCCTCTGCACTGAATGCAACCCGACAATTTTGTCCCTCAACTTTAGTCAAGTCTCTCTGTATTTCAATATGCAAACGAGGCAAAGTGAAGAAACAGTCAGAACAGCTTAGAGTAGAATGTTACTCTCAATAATTATATGATGTGTAGTGAAGAGTATGGCAGCATTTTATTAGTATGAATGGCCCTATAAAGTTAATTAAAGCATGGACGTTTAGCGGAGCACATTTAGGTGGACAAATCAAAATAAAACATGTTCTTAGCTTCACATTTCTATGATCAAATTTCATCTCATAAGCAAATAATCTTACACCATAAAATGCCAACCTAAAAAAATTCCCCACCCTCCCATCTCTCCCTCTTTCCATTGTTGTAGTTTCTAGTTCGGAAACTACAACACAAAATCATTTTGAAATTATCTCCTGACTCTGTGGTAGAATATTATCTAGAACCTGTTCTAAGGAGGTAAACTAATAAAGACATAAAAAACTAATGAATAGTTTTTCTTATCATTTATTCATTCATGTGCTTACAGTAATTATCTGCTACTGAAATCAAGCCAACTCATATTGCCACTGTTCAAAGGTTTAGAATTCAGGGAAAATAGAAAACATCATCTTTGGATATTAAATCTTATTTATTATTATTATATTCTAGATTAACATTTGAGCCGAATTTTCGCAAATAAATATTTTCATGTCTCTGTATTGTACTTCTGTCCTGTTCTGTTCTGTTCATCCAATGACCACTAGATGGCTCCACTGGAGCGGCCAGAAACTAACACAGTTCGAGAATTTTCCAGTATTTTACAGTTCGAGATTATCCGTTTGGTTCAGGAATATTTTCCAAGTAAAACTGAGAATGTGATGAAAAATTCTAATCACTGACTCAAACGGTTTCCATATGCACCGCCTTAAAGTTGCTAATCAGTATAGGGCCGGCAACAAAAATAGCAACTGTTATGGGTTAGAAATCACCCATAATAACCTTTATAGGTGGGGGTCACTTCTTCCTGTCTCAAAATTCCACGTAAGAGGACGTGACTTTACCGAACCTGCAGACCCATCAGCAATGCAAAGTGGACATAACGTGAGGACAAAGCGGCGGATATCCCGACTCCAAGGACAGGAAGACTTCTCTTCCTCGACCAGCTCACTCAGAGACTGACATCCTCACACAAACAGCACACACTGTGGCATTGTTGACAGCCAGTGCACAGACAGTTGACTGCTCCCACATCCCGACCCTGGAGCCTTGGTCATGGTCACTTTTGATCATCGCTCTCTGTACCATTAAAGCACCTATACTCTTATTCTCTCCAGGGTCTTTACATAACTCTCCATGTGGTAAATAAATAAACTTAGATCTCTAAATTAAGATGAAAAAAGAAACGTACCACTTTTACGCTTTGAACTGAGCCCATCTGATTTCTTATCAGTCACAAGACGGCTTTCTTCCCCCCTCCAGCCCCTCCGTAATTAGCCAGAGTACTCCCCCCATCCTCATTTCCTTATATTTGCTGAAAGCTGAGATCTGTTTTTCATCACAGGGTCAGGGGCCAAATCTCTGCCATGCCTGCCTGTGAAACACATCTGAAGCCAGTCTGGCATATAGCCTCTGCCCTCTTCTTTTTTTCCACAGAGCAGGATGTAGTTGCAAATCCTTTGATCATTGCATCGCTGCAATCAGAAATGTGCACTTCTTAATGCCTTGGCATGAAAGAGCAAAGTGAAAATCCTGCACAGTTGTTGCATTTCCACAGCAGCCTTATCAGTATCTGACAAGAGAAAAATGAGAAAGTGCTCAAGGAAAGTGTAAATGGTCATGTATTGGACAGCCTACTCTGGACTTCTCTAATCTATCCAAATAAACACTGTTACTCCCCAGGCCCCCCTCCGGTACCAGGGGTTATCACAGACCCCCCCACTGCCAACCCACCCCACCTGAGCTCCTACTGCTGCCATTAGTACAGCCCCAGCCTGGTCTCACGCTGCATTTGCACTGAAGGCAACACAGGATACAGGCTGCCCGACTCGTATCGTATCTTAAACTGGAGGCAGAGTGAGGAAACAGCATGTAACAGCAGGGAAGGAAGCGCTGAAGCTGCTGGGAAAGCACATTTTGCTCAGACTATTCAGAGCTTGTTTCTGAGTCACTCTGTAGCAGGTCTGAGGCAGAATATAGACATTTTCTAACAACATATGTGCAAGAAAAAAAAAAAAAAAAAAGAGTCAGGGATTAGAAACCCAACTTTTGTTTGTTGAACACCCTGGAGATCTGCAGAGAGAAGGTGTAGATCAGGAGGAAATTCTTGAAATTTCTCTACGGCTGAGCTTCTCAAACGGTGAGTACAGAGGGGATGGGATACTTTCTGTGTTCTGAGTTTGTTATGGAGATGAACGATGGCACCAAAAGACAAGCGGGAAAGCTTCTCGGTGGAGAGAAATGTGGATGTTCAAGACGAACACTGGGATCTAATGCTTTTTAGGTTTGTGGATTGTCAGATTTTATGTCAGTACAAAGACTAAAACCCAAGTGTTCAATGACTGATTTAACTCTAAACCAAATGAAGAAAGCAGAGTTAGGCAGTTTATTAAACACAAGCTTGAAATTAATTATTAAACATAGTAAAATGGTTAAAATTTGTTTCACTCTTATTTTTTTATTTTGAGACATAAAATGTGTGCAAACTGTATCTGAACAGAGAAATACTAAAATATAAAGGTTGAATGTAACAGTTGTGGCCGTTAACACAGCTCTGGTGATGGGCGGCATGTTCCATTATTGTTGCTTGCGGCTCATTGTTCCTGGGTTGATGGTCATCCTGAAGTTTTGCGGTGGGTGGAGTCATCGAAGCCCATTTCCTCCCCACGAAGCGTCACGCATTTATCTGTGTTAACGTTTCATCACGCTATTTAAGAAGCCATTACTTAATGGCTCGGGCCCTTCATCAGCGCTTTGTACGTGTGTGCAGGAGATCAGCCAGAGAAGACTTTTTCTTTGATCAAACGAAAATGGACACGATTATCTACTGAGACTTCATCGGGAAACACAAGAGGAAACCGTGCAGGGCCTAAAGTTTCCACTTTAACGGCAACATCTTCAGTGTATTTCATTGGGATTTTTAAGTGGTAGACAAACACATGCTGGGACTCAATTATGATTGGAAGAAAAATAATACAGTGGAGGAATGTATTAGCTTAGGGACTCCCTGAGTGGCTAAAATCAACAAAGGTTTGAGAGCCCTTCTAAAAGGCCTTTTAACTGCCTATGTTAATAGTTCAAACACCAAATATACCTTAATATGCATTAATGTGCACACTGGATACTGTTTTGGTACTCCAGCAGAAACTAACATCCACCGTCTTTCTTATTTCCCTCTTGGTGGTTCAGCCAATCAGACTCGAGGGTACAAAAAAAAAAAAAGCAATCCTGGATTGGCTGCTTTGCTAAGCGTCTGCACATAGTGTGTAAAGTAGATTTACACGTAATTGTTTGAGCTTAGCAAGATGTATTTTCTTTCTGGAGAGTGAAAAAAAATGCAACTAGCCACATTTTCTGCCAATATTTGGAGTTACATTACACAGAAAAATCTGCAAATAGATGAATCTGCAAATAACTTAAGAAAAAAAGTAGAATCATTCCACATTTCTTACAATAACAACCTGAAAGGTGTGGTGTATATTTCCAGTCCCTTACTCTTATACCTCCAGCTAACATCCAGTGCAACCAATTTCTTTTAGCAGTGACCTGTGTGTATATTAATCTCAAGATTTCTCCTATGTGTCCTGCAATTTTTTATTCTATAGAGTCCAACTGATGATTATTTATACATCTAAAAGTCTGCAGTTTCAGACCCTCTGATCTGGAAGAAGGCACTTTGGTACGAAATGACATTGTTTGGGAAAACTAACACTGCACATCACCCTGAACACATCACCCCTGCTACAAAACATGGTACTTGCAGCATCATGCAGTGGGCTTTTATTCAAATTTTATTGCAATTATTTGAAAAAAATCAGAGGGTGTAAATACTTTTTTGGCAGGGACTCACATTTTAAAAAAGGCTGATTTCCAACGGTGATACAATGTGGATCATTTTTTTACACTTCCGGGCTGATGTGGTGACACCGTTTTCCTGCAGGACACACAGCAGAGACGATGAGTCTGTCACGGAACGGGACGCTGGAAAAGACAATGTCTGAAGCCCGGCCCGCCTCCAGAGCGGGATCGGCGCTCGTGGTGCCGCCCCCTTACTCCCTGGGTAGTGGCGAGGCCCCGGGTGGCCCCCTGGAGCTGAGGGGGTCTCTGGACTGCTGGGCCTGCTCTGTGCTGGTGACCGTGCAGAACCTCATCATCGCGCTCATCAACGGCGGATTGGCCAGCATCATTTTCGGCGTCATCCTGACCCCCGCTCTGGTCATGATCACATTCGGATTCCTCTGCCACTCCACAGTAAGGACTTGAACTTAAATTATGCAATGACTTGTTTTGATAGAAAAGAAGATGTTTTCAGTTTTTCCAGGGATTTGATATTGTTTTCTCAGATCTCGCTGGAACTTTCTGGAGCTGAACTTTTACCGTCTTGCAGCTGTGACATGCAGCTCAAGCTTCTTTGCTCAGTGCATTATTGAGTGTCAAATTACACTAAAAACAAAGAAGAAATTCCAGCGGATTCCCTTGCATGTGGTATTGACAGAGTGGGAGATTTTTCATCTACTTTTCTTCTTGTACCTTCATCTACTCCTCATCTCTCCCCCCATTCTCCAGGTGCAGCCCCATGGAACGTCCTTGTACTGCTCAGACCTGCTGGACGACACCAGCTGCGTGGCTCTCCTGGTGGTGGGCTTCCTGTTGCTGACCCCTCTGCTGGTGTTGGCGCTCGCCGCCTACTGCCGCCTGGCTCGGCACCTCCAGCTTGGCATGTGCTTCATTCCCTACAGCCGCGCCGTCTACAAGAACCTGCCCACCTCACGCCAACAAGCAGGAGGCTGCTGTGGCCAAAAGGAAGGAAAGGAAAGGGATAGAAAAGGCAGCGTTTGGGTTTAGGAGTAGAAGATGGATGGGCAGTGTAGTTGTGAGCAAAAGCCTAATTAAATACCCCCCAAATATCTCATCTTTTGTATTGATTGTTTTTTTTTTTTTGCTTTTGTATTGTATTTTTATTGTCATTGTTGCGTTAGTATACTGTTTATGGAAAGTGTTTTATACCTGTTTTACAATAAAATGAGCATTTATCTGCAGAGCTTAGAGTTTGTACAGAAGTGTGAGCAGATTGAATGAGAATGCTTAGTGGGGTCAGGAGGATTGCTGGTGCCTACCTCTAGCTAACGTTGCGGGCAAGAGGCGGGGTTCACCCTGGACAGGTCACCTGTCTGTCGCAGGGCAACACAGAGACAGACAGAACACACAACCATGCACACACACACTCAATTTAGAGAGACCAATTAACCTGAAAGTCATGTTTTGGGACTGTGGGATGAAGCCGGAGCACACGGAGAGAACATGCAAACTCCATGCAGAAAGACCCCAGGCCGGGAATCGAACCCAGGACCTTCTTGCTGCAAGGCAACAGCTCTACCAACTGCTCCTCGTGAATTTCAATCATTTTGGTGAAGTTAGTGCTGGGCAATAAAACGATTTCATCAATTAATTTAAGTTTTGATTCATGAAGATTCAACTTTTGGAAGGTCTGGATTTCTTTATACACCTGTTGGGTTTCCATAGCCACTCAAAGTGGCGTCATCAAGCCCAAGATATATCATCTTTTTTGACAAGCACATTTTACAGCTTCTATTTATTTTGACTTTGAATTCTGGTCAACTTTATGACTGTACATTATGGAAAGGCTACAATTTTGAAAATATTTTCTGTTATTTATAATTTCTTCTTTAGAAGTAGGGGGGGGGTCAATTAAAAAATGGACTGAACTTAAATAGGTCTTTTCCAATTATTTTCACAACTCAAAGCGCTTTCCACTACAGTCACATCCACAAACGCACACTGAAATCAAACCTTTCACAGGGCGTGTCGTGGTGGCGTAGGGGTTAGCGCAACCCGTATTTGGAGGCCTTGAGTCCTCGACGCGGCCGTTGCGGGTTCGACTCCCGGACGCGACGACATTTGCTGCATGTCTTCACACCTCTCCTTCCCCGTTTCCTGTCAGCCTACTATCATATAAGGGACACTAGAGCCCACAAAAAGACCCCCTGGAGGGGTAAAAAAAAAAAATCTTTCACAAGACGACTACTCTACCAAAAGAGTCACGTTATGAAGAATTTTGAGTCGTATCGAGCAGCCCTAGGTGAAATACATATTCAGATTTCAGCAACATAATCAGGGTCATGAGTAAATTTCATATTTTGTCAAGACACAACCCCAAAATTTGAATGCAACACCAATACTGGTGGAAAGCTGAATTTGTCAATGTATTTCTGGTTTGCAGTAAAATATATGCATTACCTCCATTAAAAAAAAAAAAACTGTCATAACCTTTCTGCTAATACCGCATAACTTTTTTATAGAAGTAGTGTGATGACATAGGAAAACAATCTGGGTTTCAACCCATATACTCAACTACTCATCACAAAAATGCATTTTTCCTGTAAAGGATTTTTGCCAGGAATTATTGTTACACCACAGAAAAAAATGACCAAACAAACATTTTCTCACTTTTGTTGCAATGTTAGCATCTGGTGGTGTCCAAGAAAGTTTAGTCCTGGGTTATTTAGGTCTCCATGGAATGTTTTCTTTTTCTTATGAATTTTCACCACATTATTACTATTTTTGATCTAAATTTAAACTTCTTGACATCATTAGCCAAGGCTGATCACAGACTACCATTAACAGGTTACATTAGCAATTATAGGATGCAACATAAGGACAAATTATTTTGAAGCAATACTGTTCCCTCCCACCCACTTGTTTCACGTTGAGTACGATGAAAAATATTCTAGTATTACTAAAACAATTACATTACACCGGATGTCCACAAGGTGGAGACAAAGTAAACACCTAAGCAAACACATTACGGACACGGAGCACTCAGAAGTGTTAAACGTGATTTAAAACCTTTATTTATAAATATATGCATATGCATTACAAATACAAGGTTCAGTAGGTGTTTTTACAAAATAATATATATATTTTAAGGTTGTATATAAAATAAAGTTCGACTGTTTTGTTATATTGTGTCTTTATAGTTCACTCTGAACTGTCGGAACATTTTTGGTCTTAACATGGCTGGTTGTTGATATTCATCAGTAGTTTGTGGTGAGCAACTTTGTATGGAGCAGTGAATGCACCAGGCGCCAAGGTGCCACGTCCCTCTTCATCCACCTGACCCATGAGGATGTAGTTGGCGCCTAATAGAACAGGTGAGACAAAATATCCAGATTCATGATTTCTCATCATTTTCAGGCAAAAAACGCAGAGGAATGTTCATGTAAATGAATTTGAGCGGTTCGTACCTCGGCGAACCAAAGGACACCTCTTGCACTGTGACACCAGCTTCACCGACATGGTCTCTCCAGCCTGCGTGATGGTCAGTCTCCCTGATTTGTAGGCCTTAATGAGGGAGATGTTCATTGAAACGCTCCCTCGGGGTCCAGGGCCCAAAGAGGTGATGGTTCCAGTTATCACTGATAAACAACAGCGTTCAATTAAAACACATCATCTTAGAAAAAAAATGAAACTTTTAATTCAAGTAAATGTATTCAATCATGAATATGTTTACCAGGAGTGGAAATAACTTATGACACCAACAGGAAACATACCAAATTCACTAGAGCAGAAACTGTTCTTGATGGTTCCAGCTCTCTTACAGACTCTGGGACACAGTGGCTTCTGAGGACCTAGAAATTCAAAAAATACACATGAAAAAAATTGAATTAGATCTAGTACTGGGAGCCTTCTGAAATGTGTGCACACATCTTCACCCACCTGGCCTATTCCGATTTGGCACTCGCCTTGTGGGTGAGACAGGGGGAGGTGGCACATATTTGGGGGCGGCGGTGGTGGTGGGGATGGGGACCCGTGCAGTGATGGCTGGTCCCTCAGGTCGGGCAGGTTTGACTGGACGCCTTGAGGGGGCAGAACCGACACGGGGCCTTGACTTGTCGATCGGGGGCTCAGAACCTCGGGGGATGCTGGTATAGTAAGCAAAGAATCCATCGGATGTCACGCTGAGGTCAGACACGAACTGGACCAGCAGCTCATTGCCATTGGTGATGATGGGTCTGAATAGGAGACGAAGCAAAGATTTTGAATAAAGGAGCAAAGTTTTACAGCGTCGTAGTCCAGGCTTTGAAGTACTTCGCCTTACTGAGGTGTCTGATCGCCACAGTATTTTCCAATCAGGCGAGAATCATCTCTCTCTCCACCGTTAAAAAAGGCCACATAGTCAAACCGGCAGTAGGTGTCAGCCTCCAGAACGAATTTGTCAAACTTCACCTGGATCACCTGTAGCCACAAAACAAACATTAACATGGAGGTGATCTGTGTATCTGGGGGTGAACATGTGTGTGTTTGTGAGAGGGAATGTGATTCTAGTATAAAGTGCTTTCATGGTTTAGTCCAGTGCTTCTCAATTCCGGTCCTCAGGCCCCCCTGCCCTGCATGTTTTAGGTGTATCCCTGCTGCCACACACCTGGATTGAATCTATGAGTGATTAACAGGCTTCTGCAGTACTTGATGGCAGCAGAACAGGTAATGCAATCATTTGGATCAGCTGTTCTGAAATAGGGGTACAGCTAAAACATACAGAGCAGGGGGGCCTGAGGACTGGCATTGAGAAGCACTGGTTTAGTCTAACAAGAAAAGCCCAAAAATAAATTCAGTCAATTTACCGCGAAACTTATAGCTTGAATTATCACAGAATACGTGTATATGCTGGGTTCAATATACTACAGAACTAGGATCTATGCCTGAACTTGCATCCTCGACTCAACTGTGTCAGAATAGTTGTGAGATGTGCCAGTTGTTTCCCTGGAACGCTAACCGGCAAGGCCAAATGAAGAGGATGCTAATAGTAATACCAGCTAATGCAATCATACAGTATTTCTCAATGTTTTAGCATTTCAACACAAAAGTCACATTTTCACAGATGTTCTACCATGTCTTGTGTTTTGCCAATTTCACTGCAGAAATACTTAATCTTACAAAGGCCTTTTTCTCCAGTTTCTAGTGCAAAAAACTTGGTACACTTGAAATAATGCAAAACTAACTTAGAAAGTAACTTTTCAGCAAGATAAGTTACTTATAAGGGTAAAACAAATTCCAGTTCCACTGGCAGACCTTTTCACTTCTAACATGAGTCATGTTGTACTACAAACTAGAAAACAAACAAAAAAAATTGGCAAGATTTTCTGTTTTTGCTGTGTTAATGATGCAGAAATATTCAGAATATACAAAATTAGACCAAATTAGAATTTTAGGTTGCAGTTGGTGGAAAACTGGCTAATATCACAAGTTGATAACATTTTCTTCTCCATCACCATGGGTAGCTGCCCCAGCCTCTCTTATATGTATGCTCGCTCAAACAGTAATTACATGCAGTGAATGAGTGTGCCACTAACTCTGTCGGGTTCCACAGTGATGAGCCAGGAGCAGGTGGTTCCTGGTGGGTACTTCCCGTCTGGCCAGTTGGGTGTTTTGATCTCTCCCTGGGATTTTGTCATCTTCCCCCCACAGGACTGCTCCCCTGAGACGATGAGTTGCAGGTTAGGCCTGGAACCAGGCTGACTGCGTGTCATGTGCTAATTAAAATCATGTCTGCCTTAAAGATAAGTATCTGTTATGCAACTGGGTTAAAACACAACTTTTCTGGAGGAATTTTGGAGCTTTCTCCCAAACTAGCTTACTTCATGTGAGTAAAGTTTGCAGTCAGGTGTTGATGCATCTCCTTCCATCATCATGCTAAACCTTTAGCAGAAGGTGTTTAGTAAAATTCAGAAGTCTTTCAGTTTTCTCAAGAGCTACTCTTCATTTTTGCTTGGTGTGTCTTTGCTAAGGTCCTAAAAATTGTGTCTTTATCTTGACTTTCATTTTCCGCAATAACCCTATCCCTAAAAAAATATGTTTTTTAAATTAAAAGTGGAAAAAAAAGAATCCTCATTCCTTCCAAAAAATGTGACTACATACCATTTACGTAAGGTTTAGTTCCACTGAAATGAGCCAAAAACCCTCTGGCCTGGTTCCCCTCATCAGTCACCATCTCCAGCATCATGGTGTTTGTGGTCGATACCTGAGTGCCGGGCCGGAAGGTTCCACAGAACCGACCTAGTTTTTGCACCAAGTTGGAGTGGCCGTTGTAAATATCCAGATAGTCGTAGCGACACTGAGAGTCAGCCTCCAGGTCAAAGATGCGGAAGGAGAGCGCGACCACGTTTCCCTCTGGGACCTGGAAACCAGATGAAGCATTTGTGAGTAAGAGGAGCTGGCTGTGAGAGAGTCAGTATTCAGAGAGTGACTCACAGTGATGCGCCAGGTGCATTTGCTGTTGGGTTTATAGAAGCTGGGGAAGCCCTCGCTGCCAACAAAGCCTGAATCAGCAACCAGGTCTCCTCCACAGTAGAACACAGGCCTGCAATAAGGGAGTCGGTTAGACTTTATATTATGTATGCTTTTTATCCCCCCCAATAAAATCTGAATTGGCTTGATAAGACAAAGAAGCATCCACGTTTAAGAGAAGATAAGTTCTGTTAACACTGATTTACTCACACTTCTACATCTAGTTTTTGTTTTTAAAATTCTTTTAGAAACAGGTCAGCGCCTTCTGTCATTGAGGAATTGCTGATTCTGTAACTTATGATGTTTGGAGGGAATTTTCCCATAACTGATGTAGAACAAAAAGAGATTGATTTTGATTGATTTGCATGGATGAGGAAGCCCACAACACTAACATTCCTAAACACATACTAACATCTATTTTATTGGAGACTCAAAAACAATTTTAGCAGTCTGTCCAACATGTGTTACCTAAATAAAATCCTTTATTCTTGTTGAGTTTTACTTTATTTTTCTGCAGCTGTCAAGGAATGTAAAGAAGTGACATGTGAAACAGTTGCAGATTTTATGTTTATTGCGTCTCTATACATACTTCTATATAAAGCGACTTTTGAATTTGTACACATTCTGTCACAATTTCCAATATATTCTATTGGGATTTTATATGGTAGACCAAGAAAAAGAAGCAAACAACTGTGAAGCAATAGGAAGTTTAAACATTTTTAATTAATCAAATTCTGAAAAGTGTGGTGTGCAAAAGGAGGGTCAGGATAGACGGACGTAAATATAAGACGATCTTGAAGCAAAACTCCTAGTAGAGGCAGTGAAAGACTTGAGATTGGGGCAGTCCAGTCAATTTTAATAAACTTTAGGTATTTATCTCAATTAAATACCTAAAGTTGCAAAGTAACACTTTATAGTTAGTCTGCAAAGTGTCACTAGAGTTACTCTACCAAGTGCTGAGTACCAAAGGAAGCCATACTTCTCAGATTAAACATTTTGGAAACCATGCATCTTTTCCTTTCACTTTACGATTAGAAGCTATTGTGTGTTACTTTACTGATTCAGATTTTCCAGTATTATTTGTATATTATATGCTAGCATATTTCCCTGAATCTCCAAAGGTGGATATAATATTTTGTGATTTGTGTTCCAAAGTGTGTTTTCTGCTAATAATTGTTCGAAGTGACACTGTAAGAACATTTGTTGTTCTTTTATTCAGCAGCAAAAATAAAGTCACAAATATTGCATAAAAAAACCATTTTATTTAACAGCTGAACATTCTACCTTTGACAAATATAGCTTGAAAAAAACACAATAGGAAGATATCATTTAAAATTTTGTCCAAGTAAAAGCAAAAACAGAATTAATACAGTGATCCAAGGCATTATTTCAGGATGATAACACATCTGTTACTACTGATCTTCAAGACTTTTCTTCTTGATATATATATATATATATACATATATATATATATATATATATAGTGGAAATTGCTACAGGATTCATTCTGGAAAATCTGATGAGTAGAATGTTGGAACATGACTGGTGCAGAATTTTTTTCCTAAAAAGCAAGAGAATGTGGAACGAGGTAATGTTTTTAAGTGTTTTTTTTTTTTGTTTGTGTGTTTTGGCAGAGGGGTTAATGCATTTTTTCTTCTTCAGTAATAAGCAATTTGTATTTGAATTTTTCCCCACTATAAAACTATCAGTTTTTGGCATAAATCAGGACTACGGAATAACATTTTTGAAGCCATTTTTCACCGAACCAGACATTTCCATTGCTAAATAAAACTGTTTTATTTCGTCTATCTTCTTTATGCGATCAAAACAAACAACTGACTGATCATCCGCCAAGAGTCGGGATGGCTTATCTTTTGCCTCGGATTGTTGGGCGTCTCTGTTTAAAAAGCTAGCTGTGTGTGGGAAATGGGGCAGAGAGGAATCACACAGAGCAAACTAAACAAGTCTGGACTTGAATTCGGACTCACTGCAGCAGCAGGGCTTTCATCCTCTGTTGGGGGTGTTACTCACAACATCCTATTGAAAAACCTTGCATAGACATTGGTTAAATTAAGCACTCTGTGCATTAAACTGTAGAAAATCAAAAAGATTTACAAAAATGTTAATAAACTCTTGCTTACAATTTACGTCTGCAATAAATCTTTTATTAAATGGTAAATGGACTGAACTTATATAGTGCTTTTCCAGTCATTTTGACCACTCAAAGCACTTTACACTAGAGTCACATTCACCCAGTCGCACTCACAAACACATACACATTTATACACCGATACGCAGATCGGTAGTCATAAACTTTATTTGTCCCCTTCTGCATTGTTAAGGGATTTTATGGAATTGAGCAACACCAATGCATTATGCAAAAATATTTACAAAGTTTTTAACAGCTTTGTGGAGTCTAAACATTTTGTCCATTCTTCTTTGCAAATTAGCTCCAGCTTCTTCAGATTGGATAGACAGCAGCATCAAGTCTTGACTGGGGCCATTCTAACATGTGCTCTGCTTTAGCTTTGTAACTTTGGCTGTATGTTTAGGGTCTCTGTCCTGCTGAGAGACGACCCTCTTTCCACAGTTTCAAGTCTTTTGCAGCGTCCAGCAGGTTTTCTTCCAGGATTGCCCTGTTTTAAGAATCACCCATCTCACCATCAGCTCTGACCAGTTTCTCTGTTTCTCTATTTCTCCTGAAAATGATCCCCCATATCGTTTTACATCCTAAACCAGCTTTTTCATGACTTTATCCCTGTCCCATCTGCTGTGTTCTTTAGTATTTGTGATGTTTTTGTTGGCCAGATTCCACTGAGAACCTCTGAGATTCAGTGATTTGATCTTCAGTTATGTGTATGGAGTCCTTAGTAAACTTTCTTGCAACTCTTAATTAGAAGCTCATCGGAACGATGCCATGGAAAATGTGTTGCAATCAAAGCTAGACAGTGATTCATTATTTTTTAGTTGTTTTTTTATGGCCAGCTGGCATGGTCTGGTGACACAGAAACAGCAGCAGTCACTACATCTTGGGAAGCAGGAGTCTTTAGAGTGAGCACACAAGGAAGTAATTGGCATCTACTTTAAAACTGACGATCCACTTTTACAGCCGACTGACAATTCACAACATCTAGAGCTGACCTTGTTAATTAGCTGCATTCCACACAGACAGAGCTCCAAGGAGGTCAAGAGAATGTTTCTGCGTAGATGAAGTCATGTTGCATAGCAGCATGTCTCTGCTCAGTTCTGGCTCAAACTTCGGACCCCCAGTGAAGTACTCTGGCTGCTGAGTAAATCCCTATTTTCCAAAGCAAGTGCCAAGTTTATTTGATTTGACCCCCTCCGACAAAGGCATAAGCATTAGCATCCGAGCTAGTCCAAACTCTACTTATCTCCCGATGTGCCTCAAAATCCATCAATGAAACCCCTAAAAATACTTGAAAAAGCAAATCTGAGATCACTTATTTTATATTTTCTCTCATATGATTCCTCAAATGAACACACAATCGTTCAAATAATTACACATGACTGCAGATCTTTTTCAGTGCCTTTCAGACCAGATGCCAAGCCTTACCTGGTGTAATTGGTCTCCTGAGCCTTTGTCCATCCCAAACTAAGAGACAGGAGCAAGAGGAGCCCCCAGATGCAGTCCACACGCATCATGATACACAGCTTGTACAGAAAGCAGAGCAGACTGTAGCAGCAACGAAAGAGGGGAACGGGACACGGGAGGTGAGGAAAGAGGGGAGGAGGTAGAAGGAAGCTGTTTGGTCGGAGTAGGCGGAGAGAATGAGCGGAGTGGACTCAGAAAAAGGTGGGTGGGGGATTCAAGAAAGGATAGAGATATAAGCAAAGATTCTGAAAGGAAACTTAATAGTAGAGGGGGGATGATGTTAGCAGCTTGTGGAGGAGGAGGTTTTAATGGGAGCCAGATGTGTCTCTTAGAAAAACCCTGGGCTCTGTGTCTGGAGTGGACATCTAAGAAAAGACTCTCTCTTCCCTGCAGATAATGTCTAGTTCTACTACTACTTTTAACGAAGGTTTATAACCAAATTGAAGAGTTGTGTAGCCACTCACTTAAGAAGGGTGGGACGTCATTAGAAGGGTGGAAAAAGTATAGATGGAGCCAGAGGCTGAGCGCGGGTTCTTAACAAGTAGGGCCGTAAATCTTTGCATTCCACAGCAGACCAGGGGTGGGATCTTCCATCTATGAACCAGGGTGCTACTTATCCATAAAATCAATCGCTGCAACCATTGGCAAAACATAACTCCCACACAAAATCTAAAGAAATGGTCTAAATGAGCAGTTAGCTGTGTTTCCTGAACTCCGTGGGGTCCTTTGGCTCCACAATCCACCAAGACAAAAAGTAACACTGAAGAGGGGTGGGATATTCTTTCTTTTTCTGTTTGGGAATGGGCCAAACCTCTGACCTAAATTACTGAGGCCAGTACAAGGGATATTATTTTTAAGGATTCTTAATAAAAGTCCCGTTTACAGACTGGATCAAGCACCGCAGTGGATCAGATGGGATAAAATGGAAACACAAAGCAGCATCAAACCAAGCAAATTCTTTGCAAATTACTGCCAACTGGAAAAACTTGGAAGTCTTTTTCAGATTTTTTTGGGCGGTTTTTTTGCTGAAAATTAGAATTTCCTTATCCAGCTGTGTTTGTGTTGACCCCAAAATCTTGACAGGCATCAACAGGAGCAGGAATGCAGGAGGTTGCTCAGCGGCTGCTATGATATGGGGGAGCAGTGATGGCAGCCAATACTGTAGGTTTCCCACACAAACTCTGAATGAACCCTTCAAGTGGGACTAGCATTCCTTCAGGAGAATCCAAAGGGAATGGATGTGGGAGTGCAAGACCAGTGTGGGAGCAGATGATTGTGGTGAAGGCATGGGTAAGGGAGGAGAGGCAGGAGGGGACTGGTAATCAGACAAATGGAAAACAAGCCTAAAGCGATCTGACAGAAAGACAGATTAACGAGGAGAGGGGCTGCTTTCGACTGAACCCTGGGGTGAGGTCATGTTAAATGTCTCTGTGAAGTAACAAGCAACTGTTTTTACTCGACACGTTTTCAAGTCAATGAAGCTTCTCTGTCATAACCCATCCTTGTTAGCAAAAACTACATTGGATAAAGGAAAATGGTTAAGTGGAACTCGTGGTATACGAGGGTTAAAAAAAAAAAATCCGAACAACTCATGGGGTTCTGCGAAACCATCAGAGACACCGACAGACTGGTGGTTTCACAGAGGTCATTTATTACAGTTGTTTTTGCTTCTGCTTTCTCCAGATGTGGTTTGTCTTACATCTACTGTCTACAGTTCCAGAAAGAGAAACTATCCAATTATGGTTTGTGGCAGAGCAGGACAAGTCTCACCAGTGAGAGCAAATAGAAGCATTGTTTGAAGAGAATCAATTAAAGGCTGAACTTTTATTTAGGCTTTGGTTGTGTTCTTCTCCCAGACTCGAAGGATGGTCTAGCCTACAACTTAACAACTTCAATCATTAGATGCATATTTGAATTTATTGAGGATTTTTACTAATCTTATTAATACAGGTTCAGCTTTATGCATACACATTCGGTAATATTTTGGTTGGCAAGTTTCTGAGAAATCACACACTTCTTGCCGCTATTGATGAAGTTCTGGCATAATAAAGATTTACTTGCTCCAAATTCAACATTGTTGGTTTTGGAACAAACAAAGCGAGTTAACATGAAAACCTTCTGGTTGTGACCAGTTGAAAATGTGTAAAAATACAAGTAGAATATGTTGCCAAAAATTTACCGGGACCTTATCGAGGGCTACAAAATCTGTATGGCTTATGCAACCTCTTAAGATATCTTAAGTTAAATAAATGTCTTTGGTGTTCCTCCGTACTGTCCGTCTCAACAACAGGTTGAAATGTAAAGCATGTTTATCCACATTAAACCCACCTACGGCCACATTATGTCAGCGGATCCACAATCCATGTCATGCTTAGTAGACAGGGTGACACCTGGTGGTGAAGATTTAAAACTGCATCTCACGAAGTGGTTACCTGCTTGCGTTCAAATCGGTCCGTTTGTATTAACAGGAACGTTATTGTAATAAGGGGCTCTTAACCTATGTAACGCTCTCCATTCGTCTTGTGCTTAAATCTGGCTCTGACTAGAAGAAGTCATAGCAGCTCAGCTTAAGAAAGAAAATAAATAAATTAAAAAAACTAAGCTTGATAGTACTTATTCTGTATCTGTAGTGCCTATTGGCATCTCCACAGTCTCTTCGTACATATTTTCATCGAATGAATCAGGCACAAAATGTAGAGACGAGGAGACGCGGAAGTCTGAATGTCAGCGGCCTACGTCACGTGGGTTTCAAAATAAAAGCCTCACACTGCACTATTTAACAGTACACTGTACTACATACTGCATTACATTGGTGCGTACTGCTGTAGAGAGCAACTTATATTGTTTGCTCTCCATTATAAATCACGAACAAATAAAGTGTATCTGCCACCTGTTTGAGCAAATACAGCGTTTGGCTTTAACTAGACGACATTATTTAAACTACTACACACTAAAGCTACATGAGTGATATGACTCTCACGTGGAATAAAAAAGAAACAAGCTAATGAGAGTTGGTAATAAAAATAAGTGTTCAATAATCATAAAAATTGTATGTCTTCCTCATATGCCGTTCTGGTGGCTCCAATCAAGGTATATCTAAATGATCTCTTTGTGCCATTTTACTCAGCCAGGTTTTAAGTGCACGGCTTCCATAACTGTTTAAGGCTGTTTTTTTTTTTGTTTTGTTTTTTATAACTAACCTAATGAATGTGTTTTCCCTCAACATCTTTTCCAGTGACATCCAGTGTGAAAGAAACTGTCTCATTTGACCTGTTCTAAGTCAGTGTGTTAAAAAATTAATTATAGGAAATATTGTATGACAGTAGATAGTATAATATTTCTTTTTGTTTGTTATCATTTGCTTATCTGGTCCTAAGTCTTGTGTGTGCATGTGTGCTGTGTGACAGTAACACACTGTACACAAGGACTCTGGGCGAATGCAGAAACGTGCAGTTTATGGCTCCAGGTCTCCATGTATTTGTTTTGGCACACTTAACACATAATAGGAATCAATTAGAGAAAAGGTCCATCTCTGTATTGGTAGTAAATTTATGCTTATTCACACAGGTCCCAGAATGGCAGACCAAATGACATTATCCCCTTGCTGCACACCCACAAAAGCACATGAAACACACACAAAAGTACAATTTGCCATAGATACTGTCTTTTTTCCAATATACATATATTTCATGATGTTCATCAATATAATAAGACATTGATAGATTTACACTACAATTATTTCATGTACTTTTTCCCAACTAAGCCTCCTCTCCTTTTGCGTTGAATCGACCTTGTTTAAACTCTAATCCCAAACCAAAGGACGGCACAATAAATCTAAACAAGAGCGTAAAGAGTAAAGAAAAGAAAATCACACCGAGCACATTGCCCGTGATCCTCCGGTCCTGTCCCTCCAGTAAGGCCAGACGAGCAAGGGCAATGTGTGCTTTCATCCCTGTGGTCCTGCCTCTAAAGGAGGTAAAAGGAAAGAATCCATCCCTTACAAATGAACTGATTTAAACAGAAAAATCATATATCTCGTCGATACAAACAGCGATCTGATGTAAACTGTAGAATCCTTCACACAAAAATACTTCTTCTCTCATCTACTTGCCATTTTCTTTAGCTTGACCCATCAGTGCTGACAAACAAACAATTCAGTGACATCTGGAGTTGTTACTTAACAGACTCAAAACAAACAATCAGAAAAAAAAAGAACATTTGGTTCAGAAAAAAAAACCAACCCATATATATCTAAAGCCACCCAGGAAACATTCAGTGACTCAATAAGGTTCCCTCCTGTTGCTGCGTTCAGCTCGTTCTGGGATTCAGTTTTTTTTTCTTTCCTATGGCTTTCCGACAACATTCACCGAACGCTCCGCAAACGGCCTGTACGCAGCATTGAGATCACTGAACTTTCCCGGTGGCTGGCGAAAGATCGTGTTCTCCACTCCCGCCAAAACCAGGGAATTACACACACACACACACACACACACACACACACACAAAAAGAGAAAAAAGTGCCACGGTTAAAAGCATTTGCACACATTGGTTTTCATATAGACAATAAAGCAATAAAAACAAACAGAAGAAAAGAGATAGAGAGAAAGAGCACTCACTTCATTTTCACCATTGTGACCAAACCGGTTGAGCACTCACTGGACGCAACTGGACAGTTTGAGTTATGGAAAACACACAAATCCTACCCCAATCAGTAGTGTTATTTCACCTCGGAGCCCACTGTGTGTTTATGTCCTGTACAAATGGCTAAAAGGACAACATTGTAACCCTTAAATCACTTAATATTGCCAAAGGAATCCAATTTTATAGTTTGCTAGGTTTTTTTTTTTTGTCCTCTTATGTATTTTGGTAAATTGCAAACAACTTAAACCTGAGGATATAGGACCCCCTACCCCCCCATAACAACCCCCCAATATTACAACACTAAACAATGCAGGTTTTTCTTCTTTTGTTTTTTGGGAAAACATTTCTCAGTTTTCTGTTATCTATAGTTAGTTTACACATTTTCAAACCTGGCAGCACTATGCAGACAGAAAAAAAAAGAAAGAAAAAAGAAGACTTGTGCTATAATTAGTTACAAGATTGTGTGTCTACTAACTTTGTACAGATTAAAAGAAGCTCCTCGGACCTGGATCCACACGGCAGAGGGCGGGGTCGGGTGGGAGTTTCTGTTCGACATTTAAGTTGCATATTATGTCAGGGTGGCACACTCACAAAGCCAAACTTGACTCCATAGATAGTGTATGATAAGCTAATATGTCCCTAAAACAGTAGGAATTTAAATCTGAGCTCGGGTAGTAACCTGTTTGTGATGAGTATTGGCAGCGTTAGCTCGGAAATTTGGTCTTTGGTTTTTTAACTTTTGAAGGAGCATCGAGAAGTGGGACTTTCTTCTGCTGAGGCTGACAGATCTGCAGCCTCGTGTTGCTCGTGTACTTCAGAGGCGAAGGAAAACTGACATGTCCTCACTCTGAGAGTTAAGCGGCCTAAATCCGTCGGGATAAACGGAAGGAGGGATGGAGGTGGGAGGGATTGGGGGATATTCCAAAGGCGGAGCTATTCTAATACATACATGCACACACACACACACACACACCAAATACACAGTAGGAGTTAGAGAAGGTGGCAGGTTTCTTTGTGTAGCTGGCTGGAGAGTAAAAGAGGCAGAGTCACAAAGGCTGTCTTTGGAATAAGTTCCGAATGCAGAACAGCACTTAAAAAACTAAAATTTTTAACAAATTTAACCAGCAACTGTTTCATCTTTGATTTCACTCCAAACCACATGGAAATTCTTGGAAGCGACATTCTACTGTGGTTGGATGTTTTTTGTTGTTTTTCTAAGCCCCTCACCCCCACAAATAGTTGGCTTCACGAAGTTCTGATGCATTGCCTCTGAGGAACATGTGCAACTCTTTATCTCGGAGAGTGCTTTGTACCCTGCTCGTTTACTGACCAAGTAGCAACAATCATGCACACATGAATAATAATAATAGTAATAATAATAATTTAAAAAAAGGTGGTTTGAAAGTACTTCAAGACCAAACCAGTGAGTGCACAAATGAAAGAAATAACCGCAATAAGGAAAATAACTGTTTTCCTTTAATGCTTGGCAGTGTGTAACGCGGAGCTGAACTACAAAAACACACCAGACAGAAACAAAGAGGACGCTTAGCGTCCTCTTTGTTTCTTCTGCTTCACACAAAAATATACTATGATTAAAAAATAGAGTCTATTATATTTTAAAAAAAGAAAAAGAAAGGCATTAACTAGAAGAAGAAACACGAAGACAGAACCACGGAGCTAGCAAAACACTCGTCTTAGGAATGCTACGATTATATATATTTTTTGAGTTACTGCTTCTTTTCTTCTTAGGCGTTACTCGCTTCATTTGTCTGGCGATCCAGCTAATTTTACTTTTTTTTCAAAATGTGCTCTTAATGTGAAGAGGTTCTGCTGCACTGGCAGTCCGTTTAAACAGCCGGGCGGCACTGTCAAAAACACGGACGTCTGTGCAGGTTTTGAACGGATTCAAAATCTGCACAAACCATTGCAGCAGAAGCATTTTACCCCCCCCCCTCCCCCCTCCTCACTCCCCCGATGCTAGAATCAATTTCTAACCCCAAATCACCCATTTTATCATAAGTGTAATGTTAAAGCAAAATTGTAGTAAAAAAAATCATCAGGTCAATCCAGTCTATGCAAAAAAAAAAGTAACTTTATACCTAGTCACTATTCCTCCTATCGTTATTCCTGACACAAGGTTCATCGCTTGTATTTTTTTTAAGGTACTCACACTTACATGTGCTACAGTAAGAGCATCTGCACTAGACTGCAATGAAGGAATGTTTTCGAAATAAGACACTAAGTAATGTTTAAATAATAATAATAATAATAAAAAAACAAAGACACCTACAGACATTGGTCCGACCGTACTATGGCAGTTTAAAGTTGTCCGAGGGAAGCATGCTGCTAAGAAACAAGACGGTGCCAGAAGACACGTAAGACGGTTGTTGTTTAAGAATCCCTCTCAGAAAACAGGAAGGAGAGTCGGATAGGGTCGGAGGTGATGAACGCTAAGGATTTGTTGCACAATTCATGCATTATTTCACTAACATCAGTGGGTGAGCATTAGCTGTAGAAAAAAAAAAAAAGAGAAGCAAAAACTTTTTTTTTTGGCGAAAAAGGAAAAAGTGTCGGTAAGATGGTGAATTTCAGTCTGCCTTCAAGAGAAACACGGGTGGATTTTTTTTACGGAGGCCAATTGGACAAGAAAATAATCAGAGGGGGATGTAGAGCACATGCAAGATGCACACTTTCATTAATAGGCAGTAGTCAACGCTAAAGCATACATCAAATTAATACAAAAAATAAAAAGTACAAAATGCACACACGCACGCACGCGCCTGCACACACACCTACAAAACAGTATATTAGATATATATCAGAATAAAACTCTACAAAGAACTCTATATATCAGCTGTGTAACGATTATCGCCAATTGTTGTACCGGTTTCTGTTGTTGCATCGTCACGGGGGGAGGGGGAGGTCAAAGGTAGAGGGAAGGGGTTTGGTTCCCAGTATGGCAGGGTTCGAAAAGCCAAGAGTACTCAGAAAGAAGACAGGCTCACACACTCACAGAACAAATATCGACAGGGATCCAGAAGCGAGGCTGTGGAAGTAAGGAGCAGGGGGCTGAGGAGAGCCACGGGGGCCCTGAAGGGTTTAGGGGTGTTATATCGAGGCTAGCTGGGGGCGGAGATATACGTACATACAATAAATTAATTCATCTGTGGTTAATTTTGTCATCAATTAGAGGTTGTTTTTTTTTTCTTCTGTAGTAAGGAAGCTTGGATCAGACTGGGGTAGGAGCGACTCTTCTTAGGTGCTGAAGTACACTGTGGAAAGACAGAGCGGTACAAAGTGTTACAAGATTTTAAAAAGACTCTACAAGTGCACAGAAGGAACAAAAAGGCTTCTTACCAATAATGACAATGAGGACAATCACACATATCACACCCAGGATAATCATCATCTGCAGTCAGCAAATTTTGGGGGAAAGAAACACATATTAGAAAAGCAGAACAATTTTCAACACACCATAATCTAATCTTGTTAATATTACTTGACATCATCAATACTGCATTCTAACTGAGCAAACACACCGCCGTTTCCTCACCTTGGCATTCTTCCACCAGTATTTATTCTTCAGTTTTGCAGCGCTAGTCTCAAACTGAGAGGCTCCAGCCTGCAGGGCATCGGCCCGGTCGTCCAGCTCTGACAGCTTCTGATCACGCTCCAGAACCTTGTCCACGTTTACGCGCATGATATCCACCACCTGAGGAAAGAGACGTGGCACAGCTTTACTCAGAGATCCAGACTGGACCTCTGACGACAATACATGTCGTCAAACCGATCCACAGGTGGGAAGGGTACTTAAAAAGGGTACTAAAGTAAGAAACCAAGAAATCACCCAAGTAAGAGTAAATAAAGTGTTTGGTAAAAACGCAAATGAAGTAGTAGAGCAAAACATCAATCATTAAAAATGTAAAAATTACATCATCAAACGAACAAAAATACATTTTGTGGAAATTTTGGTATTTTAAAGACCAAAATGAAAATAATTGACGTAAAGAATGTAATTTTAAAATGAAAATCACATTTTTGCAAATAAATATAAAATCTTAACAAAAACTACAAGTGTCTGTGTCTAGTAACTTTCTGGTTAGAGAATCCAGAAATTTGACTCAAGTAAGAGTAGTGACACTTCATCTTTAAGTTACTCAGGTGAAAGTAAAAAGTACAGCTTAGTAAACATACTACCAAAAGTATTTTTTCCCCCAAAAGGTTACTCAAATGAATGTAACTAACCAACTCTGACCTGATCTGACTATTCTTGTGTGTTTGTGTGTGTGGTTTTTATTTTCACTTACCTCATCCACCTGTGCCTGAGTCTGCTGCAGACGGCGGTTGCTGGTGAGGTTGGGAGGTTGCTGACTTCCTCCCTCAGGCGCAGGGGCTCCAGCTGCTGGGGCAGACCTGATGGTTGAAAAACACAAACGTCGAGAAATACGTCAAGTACATCTTTTAAGTTCAAAGTCAACTTACTGTGATTTATTACAGCTGGAGCACAAATACTGGTATTTATGCTCTGTAGAAAAATGCTAAAATGAGAACAAATCTCATTTTTGAGTGCTTAATTCATTTAATTAAAAGTTACTATAAGTTATTGGCAGTTCCATCCATTACAGAAGATCCGACGTGATCGGGATCTGAGAGCACAATTGCAGGCTTTTGTAAAAGTGAAGCTCGTTTGGCCAATTCTGTTGAACGTCCACAGATGATGGCTGCAGTGACTGACAGAAAGTGTCATTTTATCACCGAAAAGTGAGAGCGTCAAGGGAAATGCCTCCCATGGTAACATGTAACAGCTACTTTGCACCCTGTTCTGTACAGCAAAGTGATTGGGACTGCAAATGCTTTTTTTTTAAAAGCATCCACTGCTGTGCTTATTTAGGCGTCATATGTTACGCTCTTTCATTGCGCGTTTGGTACAATGATGAAGAATGGAAGACTCTGGAGCTCAATGATGTAAAACAAAATAAAGCAAAGTAAACCATAAACTGACACTTCACAGGTAGCGATTTTTCTCAATTGGCACTGAAAGGTAATTAACAAGTCAAACAAGAAAAATGTTCCTTTTCTTTCCCTTTCATTGAATTCATGCAACTGAAAATGTTTTTCAGTCTGCCTATTCTTTCATGCAGTCTGTTTTGATCTTACTAAAAAGCTGACAAATGTGCTTTGACGTATAAATTGGGATAGAGTAGACCTTTTATCAAGGAATGTGGAGCATGTTTATCTTTCACGGTTTATAAATTAGTTTCAAATATTGACATTTGACCTAAAATCATATCAAAACTTGGCATTGCCCAGTAAAGCCATATCAGCGCACATTTGCTCATAGGCTTTGTTTTTATTCATTTGCACAGGTTGGAGTTTTAAAGAGTTGACTTTGTACAACCCTGTCTAAAGGTCAACCCTTTATGTTCATACATTACTAATCCGTTAACAACAAACAAATCCTTCAGAACAGTTGGCCTATTGGTGCTTGAGGTCAACGCCATCCCAAGCAGTCAGAGACACAGTACTCTAAGGTACGTTTATTTTTAGAATTGTCCCATTAGAACTGAAATTTGTCCAAATTAAAAAATACATTTGAGCTAATTTACTGCTTAAAAATCATGTTTTAACATGTGTTGTTGCTCTGTGTGTGTGTGTGCGTGGGCACGTGTGTGTGTGTGTGTTTTTTTGTGCCTCCTATGAGCACCATGACAAAGGCACAATGTGTGAAGAGGTTCACGCTGTCATCACCTCCCAACTAACGCCGGGAAGACTTGCCAGTGCAGCGGCGAGGTTTCTCGTCAGCTTCCGCATCCTGTGAAAAACCGCCAGCTGTGTTTCAATTCAGCCGGCTGGATTGACTGTACCCGATCTGTGCCACTCTAGTGTTCTGTCTGAACATGCTAAGTGCAGGGGAGTCTTCTTATATTTCTAAAACTAAAGCTTAGTTAGAATATAGATGCAGCTTGACAAGCAAATGATTGTTGTGTCTGTTGTAACATGGCTCTGAAAACAAACAAAAAAACAGGATGATGAAGGAAATGTGATCTGGCAAAGGCAGCTGAAATGACAAACGGGGAAGGCGAGGGTTCGCATGACTCTACAGGCTACTGCTGATGTGAGATTTGCTGTGAAAGCTAAATATATTCAACCCTGTTTTGAGACAGTGCTTATTAATATAGTTTTTCCCTGTGGCTTAAAAAGCAGGCTTCTGAAACACTGATGGATTCTTAAAGTAGGTAGGTAGGTAGGTAGGTAGGTAGGTAGGTAGGCAGGCAGGTAGGCAGGTAGGCAGGTAGGTAGAACGTTTCCAATTTCAAGTAACTAGCAACTATTAAGTTATTACTAGCAAAACTCCTTAAAACACTTGTTTTAATGAAAAACAAGGAAATACATTTCAAAATCTTTTTCGAAATGTTTTTCCTTTGTTTGAATATTGTGTACTATTTTATCATTTAGTTTGATTATGTAAATATTCCATTCCCTTTTTTTATATATATTTTTGGTTCTTTATTTTCTTCAATTACATCTTTAGATTTATTGCTTATCCAGTAGTTTATTTCAATCGGAAAACATGTAACATTTACAGCCTAAGCTCATTTTCAATACCAGCAACCATATAGGCTTTTGGTTACATATAAGCAAAATCAATCTTATGCAAGGTTTCAAATGCAAATGCAATTCAAAGTGAGACCATATCACTCCTTAAGACCCAAATATATTGCCAAATAATTCTTATAACAAAACACAATTAGTTTAAATAAACTATGGTTTGTGATCATCACATGAACCTTAAGACATTCTCCTAGTTCACAAACATTTTTTGTGGTTTAGAATTCTCCGCTACTTCAGTTTTATCGAAGTTGTTTGAGACTATGCTTTATAAATAATTTCTTAAATAAAATGTGGTGACTGGAAATGCATGCTGTTTGATTTTCAGTACTGGACAGTGACATTTCAGCACTGGACAGCGCCTCAGCATCCCACATCAGCAGCCGTCTGATCTAAGCCTCTCTGTCTCTTTCTGTTTGATGTTACATGACTTTGCTCATACATTAAGGTCCACCATTACGTCCTATGGAGGTACAATAAGGCCATGTGTGACTATTACAACTGTTAAATCTTATAACACTAACGAGGTTGTGGTTCGCTCTTATGGGTGCATTCTCAGTGCCTTTATGTAGATGTTTTCTATTCTGGTCACAAATGTAAGCGAAAGCTCACAGAGAAAAAAAAAACGTATACAGCGTGATGTCACGGGTGGGTGATATGTTGCTGGCACGAGGCAATTTAAACGTCATATAAAGACCGGCAGACTGAACTATAATGCTGCCTTTTTCTTAGCTTTTAAAAACAAAATCCATCGAAATGACACAGCAGATAACAAAATGCATCAGCAAATATATTTAGTTTGAATTATTTAACCGAGATATCACGACCAAGAAGAAATGTGGACAGATATGTAGCCGACCGCCCTCGCAAGACAATCGACGACATACAGTAGGAGGCTAGGCTATCCCCACCCCCCGCTGTAGGTTACACATATCACGGGAACTAGGCCTAAACCAAATTCAAGCCTAATATTTCTGCCAAAAAATAATAACATATTGGAATATTGGGCAATTACTGTCGACGCTTGGAAGCCTCAAAAGACTGACGCGGCTGAAACAGTCGGGGTTTGTTGAGCTTTGTGTCCTTTGCTGTTTCTGGAATTAGCTTAATTCGTCACCTGCTGTTCGGTGACACCAAAACGAAGCCCGGAGTGTGTTCACTAAAACAAAATCCCATGTTAGGCAACACGTTATTATATACTTTTAATTGACGCGGTGTGTGGTTTCATAGAGTGGTGTCCTTTTCATTTCAAACCAGTACAAACTGGAAAATATATATATATGTGTGCGTGAGAACAGGCGCGAGCGAGAATTCACCGGACGACCAACTGAAAGCAAGAAAGAAAAAAAAAAAAGGGAAAAAACAGCCAGCCTCGTTTGTTTAAACAGAGAACATTATACGGCTAATAATGTCCCTCATAGAGAGATAAACCCGATGCCTCCATCTGCTCCAAGGTTAGGCCGATTCGTTAGCGTCTGTGTTCACGTTCGGCTCACGTTATCAGACGGAGACACGGCTCCTAAAATTACATTCATCCGACAATCCTCGACTATTAATATCGTGACAGTTGAGAAAAGCTACGTGATACGGCGGAGGAGACGCTGCAAATCCCCCCAAAACAGCTGATCAATTTCCGTCGTCAGCGCGAAATTGTATCAACCCGGGTTTTTATTTTCAAATTAGCATTACAAGGGGTGTTGTACTTACATTTTCCTGGTTGTATTAGCTCGACAGCTGCGCTGAAATCCGCACCGGAGATGTTAGCGCGCACTAAGTGGCTGGCAGATGGATGTGAATTGCCTTCTGCGCTCCTCTCTACCCTCTGGCAGCCTTTGGTTGGTTATTGTGGCGTTTCCCTGCCTATATATTCTACGAGGAGCACTGAATTGTCTCCCTACACTACAAAGCGGTTCTCTTTCTGTTTTCCTCCTTGTTTGTGACGATGAGGCACCTGCAGGCTGTCCGAAGAGCCCGGGTCTGTGTGGTAATGAAGGTGTAATAAACAGCCGCCTGGATTAGGTGCACAAAGATGGCTCGGTGACGTCAGCAGCGGCGAGTTTCATGTTGAAAATGGGTGGCTTACACTTCAGACACACCGCTTTACCTCCCCGGAGAGGGCTGTTTTTATCCTCGGATACAGTAACTGGATGTCTCCTTGGGCGCTCTTCAAAGACCATACATGTACTGTGCAGAACAGAGTTTTAAGCTCCTTAAACAGAGCTAATATTGATTTCAAGACTGTATGTCAACAAAATGGCGTTCTTGGAAAGGGGGTGTGGCGAGGCTCACACTGGGTGCCTGTTATCATTCATAGTAAACATGAATGTTGGATATGCTGGATATGCTACCTGAGACTAAATTGTCTAACATGTCCCTTATAGTTTTAGGTAGCTTACATTTTTAGACTGATGCTTTACATTTAACACTTTATTCTGGATATGTTTAATTCATGTAAAGACAGATGTTTCAAGTTTGGTTCCTTCCTCATCCTTAGGTGTTTTGATACAATTGTCGTGAAATATGAATTAATGAATATTAAGTGACAAGATATAATGTATGTTAATTTTAATAGCACTTTTCTCAAATAGTTTCTTCTTTCAGAGTTGGACTACAATGAAAATTACACAAATATACACTGTTGAACTCTCTCTTAATAGGTGCTCAATGTGTTGGCTTCAGAAATAACTGAAGACATAATCGGAGGAAAATCATGAGACGGAATTTGAATTTTGATATTCACATAAAACAAAAAAAAAAATCCTTTTGTTGCCTGCAACAAAGCTATGGCATAATTTTGTCCACATTTACTACTCGTCTTATTGGGAATAGTAAGGTTCATCAAAATTATTTGGCTTTAAGCCTGATTCAAAAACATCAGCTTTGCTTATTTTTCTACAAAAATTCACACATTTTTGAATTTGTGAGTTGCTGCTCATGGTAGTAGCATCTCTAGCAACTCTATGGTAGTTATGTGTTTCTTTTATATTTTCATTCAAAATGTTTTTGGTTAGTTCAGGTTCTGAATCTCTCGAGATTCTAGCCATACGTTCAGAAATTTAGAGGAGAGCAGCAAAAGCAAATGAGGTGGATTAGCTGTGCTTACCAGCAACTGATGGGGTCACTAAGGACATACTACTGTGAAATATCATCTTTTTTGGCTGAGTTGTTAGAATGTGATGACAGTCATGAGAAGGTCACAGCAGCCGTCTTCAGTCGTAGGTCTCTCCAGATTTGTTGCAACACTGACTGCTACTGGAAGACCTTTCCGCCCAAAAAGTCACCATTCAAAATGGTGCTTTGAAGACACTTGGATGATATGAGTTGCGTCATATTGACGTAACTCATATCATGGACTGAATGACACAGAGATTGATATAAAAACTCTGAATACCAGAATGTACTGTATTAAGCCACCTTCAGTTTCTAGGAGTAGTGTCACAGCATGATCATGTCACAAGGTCAACAAAACTTTGGAACAGAAGAAGTTCTTGTCTCTTTGTTCGCCTTCAAGGACTCTATCGGGGAGGAAAATCACATGACATCCTTCTTTGCTGGCAAGAAGAGGTACATTTTCAACAACAACAACAAAAAAAAACTAGATTCAAAGTTGATCATTTTCCAGTTTACTAGCTGGCAACGGTATGGTTCTGGAAGAAGGATGATCTTTTTATTTGTTCGTATTGGTTTTCTAACACCTTCTGGATCAAAATGTTGGTTCTTTGCACCAAGACGTTTTATCAAATATCCAGCCAGGATACAGAATAAAAAAAGGAAAGAAAAAAATGTTACAGAAATTTGAATGTGTGTCTTCAGTTTTCTAAAACTACTTTTTAAAAAACAGCAGTTTCCTATAACCATAAATGTCTTATCCTTTAATCTGTGCTAACTGCTCCAGAAATATCAAGTTGCTTAAAATAAAATATGGTTTCATTTCCACTTAGATGTTTATTCACCATTCATTTGGCTCATTATGATATTATGTTATATATATAATTTGGCTTTTATTTCACAGTCAAAACCGACATTTCCTCTTATCGATTTTGTATGACCATACACTGAATAGCTTTACTTCCTGAGAGGAAGGACAACGTTGATAACTAAAAACTATTTGATCTGTAACGTAAAGCAATCTTTTAGGTACGCGTCGTACCTGCAGTATTTGGTTTCACCACATGGTGGTACCAGAGGACAGCTTTGCGACACTAAGTGTAACTCGAAAAGATAGTGAATGTGTTGCCTTAGTAACTATCTCTGTCACAATGTCATGGTCATTTGGCACAATACTCCAACATGAGCTGCTCTCCCAACTTTAACCCAGAAGATTAACAAACGGAATGCAGCAGGAACAGAAGAAGTTTCTCTCTCTTTGGCTACAGACAAAATGTAAATAAATTGGACAAATCTTTGTAAATCTCCCATCAATTTACAAAAACAGAACATAAAAAAAGGTACATCTATTTTTTTAAACAACCTAAAATGCCTTTTCTTCACTTTTTATAGACTGTCAGTGTATAAAAAGTGATTTGATCAATTGTTCTTAAATGGATTTATTTTTTGTTTATGTTGAAACGTTGCATGTTTGGACATTTATTCGCTCTGGTTTTGGATGCTGTGCTGCTGGAAGGATTTTTGCTCTTACTTTTGGACATTTATGATACACCAGTGTGGAAACAAGGCACTATTTTTACATCTCAAAAGCAGAAGTAATACCTGAACTACAACTCCAAATTCCAGAGAAGTGGGCAAGGATCATATCCTCAACATCTCTCTGCTCCGCTTTGATTTTTAACCATAAAGCCAGAAAGTAACAGTATTCAGTCAGAGGCCTATTGAGAATTTTTTTTTTTTTTTTGCTACCAGAGATCCTTCCTGTCCACAACATCACCATCCACAATGACTCGTTGAAGATACTTAGATATTAAATGTTACAGCATTTAATTCCCATTTGGGATAAAGCAAGCATTTTTGAACGTTTCACTTTAGAATAGAATGTGAAGACTTGCCAATGCATTTGCTTATATCGGCAGTAGCAGTTATTCTGAGGAATTTTAACTTTAAATTATTTTATGAAACGCACCATTATTATTCAACACAGTGAGCTGAGACGTAAATCAAAGTGTGTATACTTTTTTTCTTCACTTTGGTATCTAAATTTATTTACAGCAGGTTTTGAGAGAGAAAAAAAATATGACAAACAACATTGCAACAGAGCTAGGAGTTGTTTATTTTTTATTTTGCTGAAAAGTGCCTTTACTTCCAAAAGGAATGCAGTTTGGAGAAAATCCAGCGTAAAACCATGCGAGGTTGTCAGTGGTTGACTAGAAGGGTGTTGTATGGAGTTACACAGACAGAACAAGCAGTCTGAGAATTTTCATTTCATGGCTCGATCTAATGGGATCAGAAAAGAGGATCATTCAAGGTGACGTGTCAATTTCGGTTTTATTTTAAAGCATTTATATCTTTCACAGTTGAGGTCCTGTTTTGCATTTGATAATCTGTCAGCAATCATAAAAGGTGTGCAGCACCTAAAGCCGAACACCCTTTCGAGATTATCCTGTCTACATATTGCTTTATTGTGCAAACAACAGTGCAGAGAAATCAATCGCGCCGCTAACTCAGAGGTTTAGTGGAAGGAGTGATGTATTGCACCACGTTTGGAAACGCGGCTCTGAATCAAACGGGCGCCAGACGGCCCTTTCAGTAGACCCACGATATAGGCACCCACTGCGGGGTGGAGGTGGCCTGCTCCATGGCCTCCTCCACGCCTTTCACGCTTTCATCTACGTCGTTGTTGACGAGAACCACGTCAAAGTAGTGTCCATATGTGCTCAAAATGGCGTCCGACTCTTTCTGGATCATCTGAAGGTTTTCAGTCTGCAAAAAAAAAAAAGAAATATCAGATCATTGTTTTTTGGGGGTTTTTTTACATAGTGTTCCAAATTATTATGCAAGTGATATTTTCTCAGATTTTCTTAAATGGTCAATGCAAATGATGGCCAGTATAATTTTCAAGTCATGAACTATTACAGTATAAATCAAATGTTACGAACAAAGCTCCTCATGAGAACAGTATTTTGTTCAAAAAATAAAAAGCTCAAAATTATTATGCAGAGCAGATTTTCTAAACATTTTATGGATTATAAAGAACTGCAAACGGTCATTCTTTGAATGTGCAGCATTAAGTGGTCACATTTACTAAAATCAAAAGCTATTTCAATCAAAAACATCTTAACAGACCGAGTTACATGTTAACATAAGACCCCTTCTTTGATATCACCTGCACAATTATTGCATCCATTGAACTTGTGAGTTTCTGCTTGAATTTATTTGCAGGATGTCAGAAAACCTTCCCAGAGCTGCTGTTTTGATATGAACTGCATTCCACCCTCAGATCTTCTGCTTGAAGATACTCCAGAGGTTCTCAATAGGGTTGAGGTCAGAGGAGGATGGTGACCACACCATGAGTTTCTGCCCTTTTATGCCCATAGCAACCAATGATACAGTGGTATTCCTTGCAGCATGAGATGGTGCATTGTCATGCATGAAGATGATTTTGCTACTGAAGGTACGGCTCTTCTTTTTGACCCATGAAAGAAAGTGATCAGTCAGAAAGTCCATATACTTTGCTGAGGTCATTTTCACACCTTCAGGGTCTCTGAAGGGGCCGACCAATGATTCTCTCCCCACGATTTCGGCCCAAAAAATGGCTCCACCACCTCCTTGCTGACATCACAGCTGTGTTGGGATGTGGTGGCCATCCACTACTGCGTCCATCTGGACCATCCAGGGTTGCACAGCAGTCATCAGTGAACAAGTCTGTTTGAAAATGAATCTTCATGTCCAGCTGGGCCCACTGCGACCGTTTCTGCTTGTGAGCTCTGGTTAGTGGTGGCTGAATAGTAGGTTCATGCACTGCAAGCCTCTGGAGGATCCTCCACCTTGAGGTTCCAGAGGCACCAGCAGCTTCAAATAACTGTTTGCTGCTTTGTCAGGGCATTTTAACAGCTGCTCTCTTTATCCAATGAGTTCATAGTCATAATCATAGTTATAGGATTTGGCCAGGACTCTCATGCAAAAGAGATCTTTGAACTCAATGGGATTTTCCTGGTCAAATAATATAAAATATAGTAAAAAATATTAAAATAAAATTATTTTCTAAATCAGAGGTCCCCTACACTCCGATAGCTGAAAGCAAAATACATCAAAAAACATGTACTTCACAACTATGGACAGGTTTATGATGGTCTACCAAATAAAAGTCCAATAAAACATTGACCTTTGTGGTTGTAATGAGACAAAATGTGGAAAAAAAAGCACATAAAAAAAATTACTTAATTATTTTTAGAGGCACTGTTTTGTATTATTATTGTTCTTTTTTTTTGCATGTAGCACCTGTGCAGCTGTGTTGGTAGGAGCGATGAACACCACCAGCGGAGCAAAATCCGCAGTCCGAACAAGTTTCAGGGTCTGGAAGAGGAATGATCATTCAATAAACCGGTAGTTTGAAACAATATTATTAGTTTTATTAAATAAAAATCACCTTTTAGTGTAGAAATCAAAACACAGTTTCTCTTCTACCTTTTAAATTTCCTTAAATGAGGCTCTTTTGAAATGTGAGGATGTTTTCAAAATGCTTCAGATGGAAATGTGCTAATGTAAAGTGTAAATGTTGGAATTATTACAACAGTGTGACACAAGGTCATCCAAAATGTACAGGCAGCCCTGACTGAGATTTAAAATGAATTTAGCATGTGTGTTTTTTTTTCATTAATATAACCTCAACCTTGAAATATGATATAACCTTGAAAATCCAATATTCAGATCCAACTGCTCAAAGCACATAATTCCTACAGTTTTTTTATTTTTTAAGTTATAGCTATGCAATGAGATGAATGTTTCTAGGAGCTTAACAATTTACCTTGAGACATTTGTGAGTATCTTTAGAAGGTATATCTGTCAGATCTAAAAAAGTTAGGAGTCCAAAACGCTGACCTGTGGTTCTATGTCCAGCACAGCAATTTTGCCTTGATCGTGGATCTTGTGGATGATCTCGAACTTGGTTCCAAACATGAATCCCTGAAAGCTGCCGTACTCCAGCAGCTCGTTTTTAGAGATGCACTTGGTCATGTCTTCGTTTGAGATGAAGTAATACTCCTGTCCGTTCTCCTCGTCCTTTCGCTGGGGTCTGGTGGTGTCTGCGCACATTCAACGTTAAAGAGTAAACTGAAACTGCTCTACGAGATGAGCAAAAAAAAACAAGTAACCAGTCTTTCTACTCACGTGGTGCAGGGTAAGTGAATTTCTCAGGGTATTTTGTTAAAAGAGAATTTTTGATGTGGCTTCTCCCAACACCAGGCGCCCCTAGGAAGGAGCAGAATTCTCTAAATATCATCTTTAGAAAGACATTGTAGCTCAAAATGTACTTAAATATATCACATTTTTTAGAAGAAGTGCAGTTCTAGGTACAAATATGTGTTTTATATTTCAAAATTTGGAATGAAGTTCTTGCAAATTGCCCCTTTATTCTAACAACAAAGCTTACCAATGAGCACAAGAGTTTTCCTTTTAAAAGCAGGGAGCCTCACAACCTCCTCATAAGAGATCACGTCCAGCTGGTCGAAAACTGCAGGAGGACAGTTTAGTTTGTTTAGACAAACTCGCAGCACGGAGTTGGTGGCAACATGTGCAAAACTACACTCACTGGAGCTGTGTTTGGCTAGGTACTTGTCTTTGCACTTCTTTTTCTTTCCGAACGGGCTGCAGGACTGCCTGCCCTGTTTGCCCTTGCTTTTGCTGGCCACCCTCCTGCAAAGAAAAACACACACAGATCGAGCCGGGAATCCGTGGAATGTGGCGGCACGCGTCCGTCACGCCGCAGGGTTTTGTTTCAGGCTGCGTTGGAGAATGGCAAACGTCAATCTTTTACCACTCTTGGAGTTCTGGAGAGGGTATCAGTCCGGCGAAGTCGATGGCGCTGCTCTCCACTCGGCCCTGCCACCAGTTTGGGTCCTGCTTGTTGATGATGTGGATGATGTCGCCCGTCTGGAACTTCAAACCGGCCTCTTTGCAAGGAATGAGGTCGTCCGTGGAAGGGTCGTAGTCGAACTGAGCCCTCATGTACATCTGCAGATTACACAGCAAATTTTGCAGGGTTAAATCAACACTATCCATTTGGTCCTTATCAGAATTGGTGTCAATTTAACTCTTTTCAGAGTTATTTCAGCAAGAAATTGAGTCATTTTAACACTTGAAAAAGTTATAACTACTCAAATTATTTTTGAAATAACTCTTAAGAGTTAAATTAACACCAATTCTGAAAAGGACCAAATGGACTCGTCATAGTGTTGATTTAACTCTGCAGAATTATATACATATTCAATAACTCTAGAGCTTTTGCAAATAATCTTTAAAAAGGTATTAAACATCCTATTAATAAGTCCAGATTTTTGTATATGCAAGTGGATGTTGCAGATGTCTGTTTAATTTGGCCATTTAAACCTTAAATAAATCTGAGTAAGTATGTAAAAAAGAAAACGACATATATTTTTATATAAATTAATCATTTTCATTTTGCTTTATTTTTTTCTTTTAAGTGTCCAACAGTATTTTTAAAACACATGTCTTCCTTACTTTTTGACACCCCAGAAACAGATGTGTAAAAAGACAAAAAAAACCAAATGTCATCTTTCATTTTTAATCGCAAAATCTACCAAATATAGATTTAGAAAAAGATAACTTTTAATGAGGGTATATTTACTTAAATGGGGGAAAATACATATTAAAGAAATAATAGAAGTGTGTTTGCTTTACATTCTTTACCAAGGGTGTCAATAAGTTTGGATGGGACTGGAGATTTGTAGCATTCCAAAACACTCCACTGGTAACTTTCCTGGCACACAGACACTTTTTTTCCACTGATCTGCATAAAAGTGCAGTGGAGTGTGCTGGATCACTAAATTGATGTTCTTAATAGATAAAGTAAGCAGAGAATGTTCATCTACACCAACTAATAATGGTCTACAAACTGGAAGCTAGGTTTGCCATCACTGATCACAGCAAATATGAAGTCTTAAACATTGGGAAACAAAAATCACTTTTACAGTTTAGTCATTAAAAATCATTAAATTCCTCTTCTAGTTAGATTTGTCTGCAGCATGTCACAAGCTGCGGGTTCAGTGTATTTTGAATCAAGAGCAGCCATTTTCCCGGCATGAAAATGGATGCCTGAATGAGCACGCTGTGTCCAGTAGATGGCAGTATGAAACCCACTAATAGTGGGTTTCACGCTAAAAAAAAAAAAATCTACTGCTAACGGTTGGGAATATCCTTCAACGTAAACTAATTTCATAGTCACCTGATTAAGAGAAGAGTCACCTAAACAAAATCATTTCAAACGGGAAAAGGTGATGAAAACATGATTACAGCAGTAATAATCACGCTAAGGTTAGTGGGCAGCGTGACGGCGGTGTTACCTCACACACTCTGGGTCGACCCTGCATCTTGGGGATGATCTTCATCGTTACTATGCCAGTGGTCTCTTTCTGCGGGACAAGTTTTTAATTTGAGGAATCAGGCGAAACAAAAGATGAATTTAAAAGCTTAAGACTTCCAACTCACTAGAATTTTTTGTAGCTGATCCACAGTGTGGTTTGTCACACTTTTTCCATTGATTTCTGCTATTTCATCCCCTTCATGTATGGAGCCTGAAAAGAAGAATCCAAATGGGTTGTTTTTTTTTAGGACTTCTGCCTAGTTTTTGGGCTGTACATAAAATTAAATATTTAACAGACCTGAAAGATGTTTGAAAAAAATCTTCTTAGCCCTCTTCCGGCTTTTAAGCACACGTCATACATTCCAAAGTCTGAATCATATACCAAAGAAAAGATAAAAAGTCACCTTGTCTGTGGATCATTCCCCCGTGCAATATCCTGGCCACCGCGCAGCGCTGCTTTTCGTTTAATTTCAGCGTGACGCCCTGCAGGCGAGCAACACAAAACAACAGTTAGCAACTCATATCCAGACGCGAAGCAACTGGCGGCCTGCGCGGCGAAGAGCATACCATCGGCTCGGAGGGATTCTTCTCAAACTCGACTTCTTTCATCCTGGTCGGCTCTGATCCGTTCATGTGTCCGGCGCAACCGTTGGCGTAGGACTCGGCTCCTCTGTCCTCCAACGTCTGCATTGATAACTGGGGGGATAAAGACAAGAAAATGAGGCACTCGCATAAAGACGGATCAAAATATGAACTTTCACACTCTAATCCAACGGTTTTAATAATAATATTTACACTCGTGTGCATCCATAAAAAGAAAACTGTGTGTCATTTGCAGCTTCGTTGTGTGTTCAAGGTTGAACATTAACCTGGTGTTTTAACACCCGATTAAGCACCTCCTGTCATCTGCTCCCCCAGCTTCATGTAGTCATGGATACAACGACCCACATCAGGTGATGAAAAGATTTTTTTATTTTTTTTAAATTGTCTTCTGACTTTTTAATTGAAATTTAACACTGAAATAAAGCTGCTTCATGCTATAGATAATCCACAACATTCTTCCAGGAAAGGCTGAGGGATCGCATTAAATGTCAAGATCAGATGGTTTGCAGTATCAAACACTTTTCTAAGTGAATCACTGAGCTATAACCCGAGAGGCCTGCATCATCAGCACAAAGTTCCTGCATTAAAAACGACGCATCAGCGCCACCTCAGCAGAAAGGGATGTTATCCATATCCATCTTCAGCACAACAATAAACCAATAAATATCATCATCGCTCTGCTGCGCCTCCTCCGGATGTGCCGCATTTCTCCCCAGTCTCACTTCTGGTTTCTGTATTGTGGAGTAAACAGCGGCCAGGAACGGTGACAGTTATTTGTACCGGCCTGGTGCCGTCGCCACTGAGCAGGAAGAGATCCGACGCTTAGCTGATGAAGTTACATCCTCCGTGTTGCCGTAAACATCCTGAGGGGGCTAAACTCCAAAGTCCTCCCTGCCCACTTTGTTTAGCCTCAAAGAGCTAAAACAATTGGCGCTAAACAAGTTGCACAACCCGACTCCGTTCTCACTCGCATATCGGCTTGATTGGTGCAGCAGGACTTTTTAATGACCTCAAATTAGACAGGATGCGTTCAAAATGTTATAACGTCCGCATTCTTTAAAGGCTTTTCATGAGAGAGCGTTGGAGCAATTCAAATTTCCACTGATTGTGCGGAGGAGAGTAACGTGACGCTGTCCCTCCCCGACCCGTTGCTGTGAACTGTTGCTCAGCTCATTATAAACAACCACACTTTTCCCTCGCTTTCAAAAAACAAAAATCTAGTTCTGCTTTTAGGTCATGGTGTGGAAACTCAAAGTCAAAAGTTGGTAAGCTACGAGCGACTGTTAAGCAGCTGACTGCTGTCTAGCTGGCTAAGCAGAGAGCCTGACTAATTATCCTAATAATATTAGCAAAAAAAACAATAATATTCATGGCAACAAGCATTTTGCGGGGTGTTTATTTTGTACTTTTGCTTAAGTCCATGTGTCAGAATTCAAATTTGACATAGTTTTGTTTTAAATGGAACATTTGGTTCATGTTCTAGATTTTTTGATTCAAAGGTTCCTATATGTTTTGTGGAAGCATTAGCTTTTACGGAAGCATTTAACTGCCAGAGCTTGGAAATAAATTGAGGAGCAACATTTCATTTAAACGAGAATATTTTCTTATTATAACGAAAAGCAAAACTCATTAAAACGAGAAAACATTAAAGAGTTTGTTTTAACAGGATTTATAACTCAGCTAAACCAAAATATCTTCTCTTAATGAGAAAGGTCATAACAGAGAAACAGCAACACATCTTGGGATTTTTCAATGTCATCTAGAAGACATAGGGTGAGGAGAAGAGTCATAGTGACAAGTTGCAATCAGTCAGAGGAGTGTATTTTTATCACAGATAACAGAAACAACCTTCCTGTTATCTGCTATAAGTCTTGCTCTCTCTTGCGCTTTGGCAGCTAAACTGACATCTCTGTGCCCCCTCATAATTCAATTTAAAAAGCTCACTGATGCGGTTTCATCAGGATGTGGTAGTAGGTTAGATCAGATTTTTCATTTTCCGACTAGACAGTCAGGACCGAAAAGTTTCGATCTAGAAACTGCTTTAATCTGGATCTATTTACCTCATTTGCTGCCAAGAGTGGAACCGTTTCCCACTGATTCCTTGAAGTGTCACTTTAGGGTCACTAAAGTTTAAACTGTTATGACACCAATAACAGTTTAAACAAAAGCACCAAAATTATAGTTCCTTGGAACAAACACTGGAGGGATTCAGCAGCGGCCTCAAGGGTTATTGATGTTCAAACAGGGCGTTCAGTTCTCACTTTGTTTTGCTTGACGGCCATCTTTCCTTTAACCAGATTTAAAGGATTTGTGATAGAGTTGAAAGCAAACACCACCGGTGGACATACTGACAAAATCACAGAAAAAAGAGCAACACAGGACATGTCCTCAACAAGAAACGCAAGATATAGACAGTTCCCCTTTTTATTAAACAGGCATCTCCACTGTTAAGATAATGTGACCTCAATGGGAGACAGTGATTTAACAAATCTGCACTGGGCCCAAGGACAAAATGGTGTGACTGGAGTGGCAAACTGCTGATACGAGGAAAGAAGTTTCCTCCTTTCCCCTCACTATCTCACTAGTGCTGACCTTTCAAATTTTTAAGAGATATTCTGCGACAACGACCTGTTCAGTATATGTCCAAATCCCCTCCATTTTGCTCTCTGGATATTTGATTTAAGTCAAAATTCTTGTTTTTACAACAGAAAAACGGACTGGAGCAGCTTGATGGAGTAAACAACCTGACAGCCTGGTTTCAGCTGACTGCTGACGCTAATTCCTGATCCAAGGCTGTGGGAACGTTTACGCAACACACTGAGCAAAACAAAGAGCAACTGGGCAGAAAAATGTAAAATGTAAACAACTAATAAAATACAAGAGGCCTGTTGGTGATCGTTTGAAATGTTCAGCATGCAACAGTTTATTATAACCTCAACTGCGTACTTAGTGTCCTATGATCACAGCCAGAAATACACACTTGTCAGCTGTATTTGGACGTAGTTTGGCGTAAAATGCAGAAGTGAAATTGCCAATCAAGCGTCTTCTGGAGTCTAAAATAAGGTTGACAGACTGGAAAAGTGCAGCGGTTGCTGACAAAGACCTGCTGATTTGACAAAAAGACACTTGAAGAGCTTATTTCAAAAATGACGGTGTTTGTAACCAACCCCGAGGTTATAAACACAGCTAGAAAGACCATGTTGTGATTTTACAAAGTTACAGGCAACAATGAGCACCCCGTAATCTGCTACCCGGAAGTAAACACTTAAAAAAAAAATAGAGGGGGAGACGCAATAAATAAGGCAGACGTCTTACCTTGTCAGACTTTGGTTTGTTTTGCAGGAGCTGCTCCAGGTACAGATCAGAAAGGGCTGTCCGGACGCTGTTCACCGGCTCTAGAGTGAGGGCAGGTTCGTTTTTATTGGATTCTAACGTCATCTTCTTCTGTTAGCTTAAAAAAAAAAAGCTGTGAACCCGACTTGCCCCCAGACCAAGGTCCACGGGAGGCTTGATGAAACTGCTGATAAGGACTCTTGACTACAGGATAAGTAGCCGTCTGAGGTAAAAGTCCGAGGTTTTAATCAGCAGCAGGTGATGACCAGGAGATAACTATAGCGGGGACACCGCTGACGAAGCAAGTAAACACACAACTGCTGCTGCTGCTGCTGCTGCGCTCAGAGCGTCAGGCTCGTGCTGCGTTCAAGTGCCACTTCTTAGCTCCGAACATACACTACTTTAGTCTATTACTGTGATTTGAGGGGAAATAAACTAACCAGTCGCGTGAAAACGTTTCAAAACAGCTTGCACTACTTTAAAGGCTGGCTTTGCAAGTACCATTAAACGTTCAAAACTGGTATTTCAAACCCATTTGTTAGGCTAAGTAGAAAAAAAAAACAAGAATAGCTGTTTTTATCATTTTAAAATTAAAACAAAAATCAATGAGAATTACAACCCATTTTCACCCGGAAGTTGGAATTTCCAAGTTTTAAGTTAGAAGTCTGAGGTTTGTTCCGCAAAATGTATAATCTTGAGTATAAAACTTCCCAGATAACATTTATGTATGGGGCCCACTTGAGTAAGGAATTTAAATGTTACTGCACGTAGATTTTTTTTTGTTTGTTTATTTTATTTTGCATAATAACCCCAATATTAATTGTCTATCTACACCTGATCCAGGGATGGTCTTGGCATGGCAAACCCAAACCAAAATACAAAATACATTTTTAGGAGTTTTATTATATTGGTGTTATACGAGGGGATGGATGCAGAACCTGGATTGAGTGACAGATAAAGAAACTTAATGTGCATATGAGAATTTGTTTTAATAGGCTTGGATTAAACTGGTAAAGTAACAACCAAGCACACTAAGTCCTTGAACGCTTTGGATAGGTCTTCATTGAGATAAGCACATTTCCAACGGTTTTGAATGCGCCACCACCGCAGCGTTTTCAGAAAGACTGCGCTAACGGAGCATCCATCCATCCATCCATCCATTTTCTGTGCACCCTTGTCCCTAATGGGGTCGGGAGGGTTGCTGGTGCCCATCTCCAGCTACGTTCCAGGCGGGAGGCGGGGTTCACCCTGGACAGGTCGCCAGTCTGTCGCAGGCTAACGGAGCAAGAGGAAGCAAAACAACGCCGTCCTTAAGAACACGGTGATCCCAGAAAGCGCACCCAGCTGCAATGGGGAGCTTACACAACACTCTCACAGCTGTTATCGGGACGTACAGCGTCCCTGCAACGCTTACAAATAAAAGTAGCAGGGCCGAGTTTAAAAACCCGACTGTCCTTGAATGAGCATTATTTCCTTTGCTAAGGTTCACGAAGTTGCAAAACTGGACTGAAGAGAGTTTGTACACCACGCCCATTTAATGTGACATTACACTCTGGGGGACAATAAAATATGGACAACTACGTATGAACTCGTTGACTTTATCTTAACAAGACCCAAATACAAGACCACTACAGTAGACTGCTTACATCTTTCAAGTTTTTAATATTTTTACTCATTACAACCACACACTTCCAATGTTATACTGTTACAGACCAACAAACTGTATGATTGGGAAATTAAAAGTAAAGAATACAATGTTTTACAACGAAACCCCATTTATGCTGCCGATGCACTTAAAGTGGAGTTGGGAATGTCTGTGTCGGCTGAAGATTCTTTGATTTGTCTTCATTGATTCTTGGAAACGGTTCGAGTTCAGTCAGAATGGATGGATAGAGAAAACCTTCACTTCTCGGCACAGATTGCCTGTTGAAGTTAAGTCTAAACTTTGACTGAGCCATTCTAAAACAAAAGATAAACCATTCCATTAACTCTGAATTGCTCTAAATTTAGAGCTGGTGTCCTTTTGGATCACTTATGCTGGAGTCTCCAGTCTTTTACAGCTTCCCATCTTTGTATCAACACAATCTTACTTCCCTGTCCCACTTAATAATGTTGCCACCACCATGTTTCAGCATTGGAACGGTTTTCCACAGCAGTTTACTTAGAGATTAAAATATTAATGATTGCCCTACAACTTGGTCATCTTTTCAAATCATTAAGCGTATATGTTTAATAACATTTGGTGAAAAACAATGCCTGAGAAGAGATGGACAGAAAACCGATTAGCTGTAACGTTCTTTTTTTTATTATTGTTATTTCCAAACCGTTTGTCCAGCTGAGAGGTCAGTTTGTCAACCTCTACAACGAACTCCAGAGGGAGCCACTGAGTACGTGGGGCGTATAGCCACAAGCCTGCTGATTTATTGATTGACAAATCAAATTATCTGCTGTGACTCCATCTATATATGCACATCAAGAAATCACCTGAGCTGATAGCTATAACCTAACCTCACATTCCTCCCTCATGAGCCACTTTACATCTCCAGCCTCGACTTAAATGGTTCGTTTTTGCTGCTTGCGTATGAAATTGATTTCATACGCAAGTTATGAACTCAATTTCATAGCCTGAAACTACAGAGCTCATAATCCTGACAGAAGGTAATTGTGAGGAATCTATCTCTAATGTTGAATTGCATAAATGTAACAAGGAAAAAAAACATAACGACAAGTAAGTATTAGGGAAAATGAACCATCAGTATATTGCGCTTATTAACAGGCCTGATGTTTTAATCATTTATGATATATTTCAATGGGCATAGAGGTGTATCTTAATAAATTAGATTATTATTTGTTTTTAAAAAATTGATTTCAGTCAATTTAAAATCAATGAAAGTCAAAATTATAACTTTGTGTGTCATAATTAGAAAAATAAAGGTTTTATGTGACATTTCCTTGCCTCGGGGAGTTTTCCTGCCAAAAGTTCAAAGCTTTTTTCCATTCTTATTACTTTTTGTAACTTTTGTCCGGCGACACGGTCCTCTGGCATGCTTGAAAAATCATGGCCAAATTAAGTTTCAATTGATGGCAGAAGTTTTTCATGGAAGATCCAGCTCTCAAATTATATCATTGGACAGAACTGTGACGAAGCTCCATCTGCTTTTACCTCCATGGTATTTTCAAATGCAGTCATGAAAGCTTTTACATTTCAAACATAAACTCGTTCTACACTGTGACAGCTGTCCCTACTGTCACACAGTGACAGAATTGGTAATGGTTTTCTGTTCTTCCTTAATATTACTTTGCATATTGATTAGTGAGTAGTTTAGATTTGTATCTTTAAAATTGTTTTCATTAGTCTGACTCCTTAGTTAACTATTTGCTGTGCCCCCATTTAGTTAACTTTATGTGTCAGTTCTTAAATGCAACAAATTAATTTCTTTTTTTTGAGTTACCAGTTTCCTCTGGACCTGTTGCTGAAAATCATAGAGATGAGCTCCAGCTCATTGATGTCCATATATGGCTGTCAAACTTCCTCAGCGGGCCGTTCCATTTGTTCACCAGGGGAAGGGGAAATTTGGTCTTTAGTTTAATTTGACCATTTATTTAATGTTTCTTCTTTTTGAAAGTTAGTTCAATTCTAATATTTATTTAATTTACAGATTTAGTAATATGCTTACCAGTATTTATTTAGGTTCTTGTGTGTTTAATTACCCCCTTGTGTGTGTTAATGGTCTGATCAGCCACTATTTAAGTTCCCCTCATGTCTTGTTTGTGAGGTCAGTTTGTGCTTGAGTTTGTTGTGTTACTACCTGAGTTGTACTTTGTTATGTTGACCTCAGTTTGGGCCCAATTTATCATTTTTGAATTAATTTTGGGTTTTTTTTGTAATAAATTAAGATTATATTTTGAAATTTCTTTAACGTCTCTCTGGCTGGTCTATGCAAAACCTTCACATACACTTATGTCCATTCTTTTTAATAAACTACAATAAAGATGTGCGATACTGCACATATTTTGGTATTAATCCAATACCAAGTACATACAGCGTATCGCCGATACAAATGCTGATACCGATACTTTTCATTTAAGTTTGATCATCAAACTTCTGACCTTCAAATGTTTTTGTGTCCTTTCTTTTGAATGATTTTGTTCAAACCTTGGACAGAATTTGGACAAAGTGAAAAAGTGTCTACATAGTTTATTATTTTGATGTTTTTCCTAATTAAACAAAGTGTGTGCGGGGGGAAATAGCATTTGAGAGCAAATCAAAAGAAAATTCTTCTTGAGGTCGAGTTGTGAAACTACAAAACAAACATTTCAAGAGGAACTCGCAGACAGTGATACTAATCTGGCGTGATATTATCAATATTTTGGATTGATTCCGGCCACCACTAACACACAACAGTTTTTTGGTCAAGTAAGAAGTGGAATTTCCTTGGAAATCACAATGTTTATTTACTGTACAGTATGTCATAATTCAGATGTAACTTGGTAAAACATAAATCTGTGCTCAGTTTCAGTGATGTCACCAACAACAGTTTGTGAGGTTCTAATTTGTGTTCGTAAATATCTCCCTTTCTAATATGGCGGCGGCGTTGACGTAGTCACACATCCCGGCTGGGCGAAATACGCATGCCTGAACTGAATAAGCGGTTTTTTGTGTGAAAGCGACCAATTTAAATCCGACATCTGTTTAATGATTAAGCTTTTATTGCCTTTTTACGTCAGTCTGAGATGTTTTAGGAGATTAACGATTTATCTGCGAGGACGGGATTAACCAGGCAGTTCAGTCCGTCAGGAAACTGCAAAGTGTCGGATTAACAGTGTTTTGCAGATTTATATATAGGCATACTCAGTTGTGCTTTCAGCCGGGATGTTCAGTGTGCTTCCCAGAGCAGCTGGCTCTGCCCTGAGGCAGACTCGGCTGCTGTTTGCCCGCACAGAACCCCGCATGGCGCTGCAGCTCCGCTGTGCAGCTTCTGCGACTCTCCGCTTGCTCGAAGACTGCCTCGGTGAGTTTAACAACAGCCGCTCCTTTTAGTGCACATCATCTTCCATAATGAACTCGTGCAATCTGCATGTGGAACCGCCAGAGGTCAGCTACGGAGGGACGCCGATGCGTTTCAACTACGTGTGGCTGCGGGACCACTGCCGCTCAGCGTCCTCTTACAACTCCGCAACCCACCAGAGGAGCCTGGACACCGGGAGCATAGAGCTCACTCTGCGCCCTGAGAGCTCCGCGGTGGAAGACGGTCAGCTCGTCCTCACCTGTGAGTCAGCTGTGAAACCTGAGTGAGGTTAAACACAGTACAACCCCGTTGGACTGCGTTTATTAAGAAGAGTTTTCCCAATTGAATTTGCTCTCATGCCCATCTAGTACAGCCGTACTTAGAAATAATCTGCTTTCACACTGTAATGCTTCACAGTATAGCAGAACAATTTACTATAATTTAAAGCATATCTGCTGTTTTATAAAATAGGGAACATGCATTTGGAGCATAAAATAACAACAACTCTTTATTTCAGCAGGATAAACTGGGGTTAAGATTGGATCCTATGGGAAGATACGCCAGTACTTACAGTATATGACGATCTTTCAGTGACGTGCGGTGAGGTTCATAGCTGGTGAGGCACTGACGTCATCAGAATCAGATTTGCAAATAGATGCATAGATTGACAGCAGTTTACAGGTTATGTTTCACTTCTGCATCCTTACACATACAAACTGTAGCTCACAAAACACACATTTCCTTAAAAAACAAAACAAAATAAATGTACTGTCTTACCTGCTTCGATTGAAAGTCCACTTGAGAAAACTTTTTTAGTGTTGTAATGTAGTCATCCATGTCGAAAGTCGGGATAAGCGAGAGGAAAAAAAATCACTATCTCTATTATAATCTATCGCTGCACTTGACTTGCTTCCCGAATCGTTTAGCCTAGCTCGCTGTCACTTACTCGGCAGTTGAGGAGTGAACAAGACGAACGTCTGGGATCTTGAGCGCCCCCTGCCATGAGGCAAGAGAACTGCCTGCCTCACCTCGAACCTGTTCTCTGCCGTTTATAATCGCTCATTACACGAAACACGTTACACAAACACGGTTGGTGACAAAAAGCACTGTACATTATATACATAAGCTAAATTATTGGAAATAAGTTCACATATTAAATTTGTTTAAACCATTTTATTGACGCCGTACAGCAACAGGCTCTCTCCGCTTAGCAGCCAGCGCAGAGCCAGGGGTTGCGCAATCCAAGGTGAGGCAGAGCTCGCTGCTGCCTCACCGGCATCGCTTCCAAGCATTTGAATGGGAAAATAAGAAAATTCAGCGATTTTGAACAAATAAAAATCGAAATTGGTGAAGCTACATGAAAAATAAATATTTTTTAGTACAAACCACCGGATGAATATAACAATTTAAATTACTTTATGATTATATATTTTCTTTCTTTCCATGATGGCTGGTGAGGCACTGCCTCACCTGCCTCCCCTGACCGCACGTCACTGCGATCTTTACCCTTTGTCTCCATAAAGTGACAGACAATATATTGCTTTATTGTCAGGTGACACCAAGAATCCTTTAGCTTTTACGATTTTTTAAATAAAACAATTGGTTTTCATGTGTTGATTTTTTTTTTCCAACAATAACTTGGATGCAAAACAGGCCCAAAAAATGTTGCGAAAGATGTAAACTAAGAGAAATTAGCTGCATGGAATTTAGAAAAAACACACTTCCCTCATTCTATAATAAAATTGGTAAGAAGTTAGCAGGTCAAGAATGAATATGTTTTAGATGGGCTAAACATTTATTTTGCGTCCAGATTATCTGATACCGTATTGAGACGAACGAGTAATAGTCTGGTCACCATAACTGGCATCTCAGAAAGACGTTTTTCTTCTTCTTCGGCCGTTGAAACCTACTATAATAAACAGCTTAATTGTTCTAATGATGACTTCTATCTAATTAAACTTCTGTGTGTGAGTAGCATGTTTATTTTAATATCTAAATTAATAAAATGCAAAGTGATAATATTGTCATTCTTAACATGTAATTCTCACAGTAATTAGCCTGGTCATTCCTCATTAACCCCTCACATTAGTTAATGTGTGGAGTTTGAATGTTCTCCCTGTGCTTCCTCCCACATTTAATTGGTGTCTGAAATAAATTGCCCCTTGGTTTGTTTGTCTTATGTGTCTCTGTGGTTGATTTTTAGGCCTTGACTGACGTAGATAAAACTGGCTTCACATGTCAGTACAGTAAGTATCGGCCGGTGTTATGCCCAGAAATGCATGCCTGCCGAGAATTGCATCCCCTGTCGCGGGAGCGCGCATCGCTCTAAACTCTCGTATATTGATGAGAAAACGGACTGAAATATGACCGAAGAGGACATTTTTGAAGATATTCGTAACATTATCACGTTTCTTAATCATGTAAGACATAAAACGGTGGGTTTTATTTCGCAGATTAATTGAAATAAATACGGTTTTTATAGCTTTATTGAAACATCTGAGTCGAACGTTTTTCAGTCAGCGTCTGATGAAAATGGTCTCCGCAGATGGCTTGAAATTCCCCGATTTTTCTTTTGACACAATGGCTTAAAGCATTACAAAACAGAAGCCCGTTGTGTAGAATATTTTATATCACCCTTTACTGTCTAGTCTATTAATGTAGGGGGGATGATTTTAATTTCTGAGCCTGCCAATATTTGTATCCCCTGTCTATTGTCCTGTTGATATGAAACTTTACAGAAGTAGCTCAGAGAACAAGTGTCATTACGTAGAAAAGGTAAAATCCCTCTTAACTCTGTATTTCTCCATTTTAGCAGGGGATGCATTTTACGGCAAAGCCTATTATTAGCCTGCCACAATATGCATGCCCCCTCTATTTTCCTCAAATATTATCCTATTGATATGAAACTTATACCAGCAGTTCATAGAACAAGTGTGATTATGTAGAAAAGTTATTCCACTCTTAACTCTTTATTTCTCCATTTAACCAGGGGATGCATTTTACGGCAAGGCCTATCATTAGCCTGCCAAAATATGCATGCCCCCTCTATTTTCCTCAAATATTATCCTATTGATATGAAATTCATACCAGCAGTTCATACAACTACTCTGATTATGTAGAAAAAGTTATTTCACTCTAAACTCTTTATTTATCCAAGTTAGCAGGGGATGCATTTTTTGGCAATATGGATGTCGAGCCTGCCAAAAATATGCATGCCCTACCTATTTTCCTCAAATTTTATCCTATTGCTATGAAATTCATACCAGAAGTTCATACAACTACTCTATTTATGTAGAAAAAGCTATTTCACTCTAAACTCTTTATTTATCCAAGTTAGCAGGGGATGCATTTTTTGGCAATATGGATGTCGAGCCTGCCAAAATATGCATGCCCTACCTATTTTCCTCAAATTTTATCTTATTGATTTAAAACTTATATCAGCAGTTCATAGAACAAGTGTGATTTTGTAGAAAAAGTTATTTCACTCTAAACTCTTTATTTATCCAAGTTAGCAGGGGATGCATTTTTTGGCAATATGGATGTCGAGCCTGCCAAAATATGCATGCCCTATCTATTTTCCTCAAATTTTATCCTATTGCTATGAAATTCATACCAGCAGTTCATACAACTACTCTGATTATGTAGAAAAAGTTATTTCACTCTAAACTCTTTATTTATCCAAGTTAGCAGGGGATGCATTTTTTGGAAAACCTATTATTAGTCTGCCAAAATCTCCATGCCCTACCTATTTTCCTCAAATTTTATCCTATTGCTATGAAATTCATACCAAAAGTTCATACAACTACTCTATTTATGTAGAAAAAGCTATTTCACTCTAAACTCTTTATTTATCCAAGTTAGCAGGGGATGCATTTTGTGGCAATATGGATGTTGAGCCTGCCAAAATATGCATGCCCTATCTATTTTCCTCAAATATTATCTTATTGATTTAAAACTTATATCAGCAGTTCATAGAACAAGTGTGATTTTGTAGAAAAAGTTATTCCACTCATAACTCTGTATTTCTCCATTTTAGCAGGGGATGCATTTTTTGGCAAAGCCTATTATTAGCCTGCCAAAATATGCATGCCCCCTCTATTTTTCTCAAATATTGTCCTATTGATATAAAACTTATACCAGCAGTTCATAGAACAAGTGTGATTATGTAGAAAAAGTTATTCCACTCTTAACTCTTTATTTCTCCATTTTAGCAGGGGATGCATTTTACGGCAAGGCCTATCATTAGCCTGCCAAAATATGCATGCCCCCTCTATTTTCCTCAAATGTCATCCTATTGATATGACATTCATACCAGTAGCTAAGAGGATAAGTGTAATTATGTAGAAAAGGTAAAATCCCTCTTGACTCTTTATTTTTTCAAGCTAGGAGGGGGATGCATTTTTTGGCAATATCGAATTTGAGCCTGCCGATATTTGCATGCCATACCTATTTTCCCCAAATATCATCCTATTGATATAAAACTCATACCAGCAGTTAAGGGAACAAATGTGATTATGTAGAAAATGTTATTTCTTTATTATCGCTATTGCAAGGATACTGAAGGAAATAAATCTGACAATGCATCTTTGCTAAATGTAAAGCATACACAAACCATTTTTATTTTGGTTTAACATAAAAATTAAATCACTTTTTTTCATTAATTTCAACAAAAGAATATTCATAACAAAAATTTTTGGAAAACCAATTAAGTCAACAAAAATTATGTCACATGTTTAAACTGAAAATCCACTGAACTGCAGTCATTAACGAATTAGATTGGTACAAACATAAAATCTATAAACACATTGCACAGCAGTAGTCTGTGTCGGTTTGTGGGACCTTAATGCAGCCTTGATGGTACCACCAGTTGCATCTGTCACATGTGATCTGTAAATAAATAATACAAAATGGTCAAATAACAACATAAAGAATGTTTTTTTTAGTTCCTTATCTGTTTACTGAAGGTGATATTGGGTTTTGCCAACATAAAGCTTCTTCTTAATTATCAATATATGATTGGTAGAACTTTATTTGAGGAGATGACAGCATGTTCCTGACATGTATGGAGGTAAAAAAAAATTCTAGGACCACAAGCATCTGTGTTTAATGTTTTACGACTGTACTTAAAAAAAAAAAAAACTTAAGCTACTTCCCACTTACCTGCCTTGGGTGTTTATTTATTTTATTATGATTTATTTTTGTATATCTACATACTTTGCAACTATTTTAAGGATGGTATATGGTTTGCTTGAATTGATTTTTCACTGCATTACATTGTTGTCTTACCCACATGTGATCTTCTGTGTCCTCACTGCCACAGTGTCTGCAGAGTCTCCACTGACTCTACAGAAAAACAAACCGCATCTTTAAATCAATGTTATAAAATAATCTTAATGGTATTTTTTTTTTCTTTTAAATAATTCCATTTGTTAGTGTTCTTTTGAAAGTGGAACAATAATCCTCTGTGTAGATCTCAGTCGTCTAATCATCCCTTTTTGATAATGTCTGGTCTCATAAACAAATACAAGTAATAGAAACTGTACATCATATTGGCATATTAGGCAGGCGCACATGGTGTCTGTCTATTCATGAATTGAAACACACATGTATTTAAGGTATTTCTGGGGTTTATGGTAAAAGAAAGCATCACTTAGTGTTTACCTTTTTATAATTTTCTCCAACTTAAGCCACTGAAAGTATAAAAATGGCATTCAGAAAATTTTAATGTCTACATATATATGTGTATACATCTTGTGAAATTTGTCATTTTGTAAATGTTAATTTTATGAAAATACAGTAATGAATATAATGGTTCACATAATACATCTCATTCCAGTTTTGTACTTTCACAAACTGCAAGTCCTTTTGCTTATTAAGTTACATTAAAGCTACTCAAGAAAAGTGTAATTGTATCCTAGAACAATTTTAAGTTTGTTGATTATGTTTTTTGCCTCAACAGTTATTGGGCTGTGTTATGTGTAATTTATTTATTAGAGATCAAGGCCAGGTGTATTGAAATGTTCTTCACTAATTGAATTTGACATAAACACTAACATGATTGTACTTCACACATCTGCAAAGTTCAATATTTTAATATTTCTAATTAGATAAAATAGCTGACCTAACACAATTTTTTTGTGCGTGCATGATTTTACACACAACATAGTATCCCACACACATAGGAACTGAATAAAAAATATGTCAAAAGATACCTGATTCTGAGAGAAGTGTGGAAGACATGTTGAGTCTCATGGTATTAACAGCTTCTGCTGCTGATGGAAAGTTCAGGTCCTTGTTTTCCAGTATGCACTCTGCAAACTGTAAAGGCAAATATATTTTTTTCAAAAAAGAAAGAAGAGTAACAGCGGACTCATTACAAATACAAAATATTTGTCAAAGTATTAGATTGTCATATAGAGGTCATGACATTTATGAATAATTTAACATTTTTGCTATACTTATTTCAGACTCTTTCCATTGTCATTAAAATAAATCAACCATGTAATAAAGCAATATAATTCATAAACTACATTATATTTCAGGCAGAAATGCACAGTTTAAGTTGTTAAGCCAAAGCTGTTCATCATCTTAAAAGTTCTACTCCTACAAAATAGCATTAGATTAATGGCAATGTGATTATTAGAAAACCACTTTCATATTAATCTTTTTTTCACAACATCAAAAACGTAAACAAGCATGTATACCAATATATTGATATATAATTCTATCTATCTTCAGACATAGATAGATATACATGTATGTGGAAAGAGACAGAACAGTACACATAAAGGTTATATAAATTGATTTGTAAACAGACAATGTTCTACATTACATAAGAAATATAAGTAATCATAGTCAAGTATATACAGTACAAACCAAAAGTTTGGACACACAGTTGTGTCCAAACTTTTGGTCTGTACTGTATATATATATATATATATACTGTATATAAAAACATAAAACCACGGCTGCCCAAATCACGGCAGAATTAAATGTGCACCTCAACTCTCCTGTTTCCACCAAAACTGTCCGTCGGGAGCACCACAGGGTCAATATACACGGCCGGGCTGCTATAGCCAAACCTTTGGTCACTCGTGCCAATGCCAAACGTCGGTTTCAATGGTGCAAGAAGCGCAAATCTTGGGCTGTGGACAATATGAAACATGTATTGTTCTCTGATGAGTCCACCTTTACTGTTTTCCCCACATCCGGGAGAGTTACAGTGTGGAGAAGCCCCAAAGAAGCGTACCACCCAGACTGTTGCATGCCCAGAGTGAAGCATGGGGGTGGATCAGTGATGGTTTGGGCTGCCATATCATGGCATTCCCTTGGCCCCATACTTGTGCTAGATGGGCGCGTCACTGCCAAGGACTACCGAACCATTCTGGAGGACCATGTGCATCCATGTATATATATACACTGCTCAAAGAAATAAAGGGAACACTCAAATAACACATCCTAGATCTGAATGAAAGAAATATTCTCATTGAATACTTTGTTCTGTACAAAGTTCCATTTGCACAACAGCAGGTGAAATTGATTGTCAATCAGTGTTGCTTCCTAAGTGGACAGTTTGATTTCACAGAAGTTTGATTTACTTGGAGATATATTGTGTTGTTTAAGTGTTCCCTTTATTTTTGAGCAGTATATATATACTGGTATATATATATATATATATATATATATATATATATATATTTAAACAGCACTTACTTTAAGCGCAAACACACCACATGAAACCACATCTTGCTGGATGGCATGTTATACTGTTTCACATTTCCACATTGACACTTTCATCCCTTTGCTTCTCATAAATGTCCTTGTTGAGAGGATAAAATGTTAAATTAACATTCTAGTTATCCAATTATGACATTTTTTATTATAATAAACAATAATTGTTCTTGTTTTTCTCACCTTGTTACTTCCAAGCACCTCTTCACATCTTTTTGGGACTCTCCAAGTGAGTTAAGGAAACCTATTGTTATGAATATTCTTTTGTTGAAATTAATGAAAAAAAGTGATTTAATTTTTATGTTAAACCAAAATAAAAATGGTTTGTGTATGCTTTACATTTAGCAAAGATGCATTGTCAGATTTATTTCCTTCAGTATCCTTGCAATAGCGATAATAAAGAAATAACATTTTCTACATAATCACATTTGTTCCCTTAACTGCTGGTATGAGTTTTATATCAATAGGATGATATTTGGGGAAAATAAGTATGGCATGCAAATATCGGCAGGCTCAAATTCGATATTGCCAAAAAATGCATCCCCCTCCTAGCTTGAAAAAATAAAGAGTCAAGAGGGATTTTACCTTTTCTACATAATTACACTTATCCTCTTAGCTACTGGTATGAATGTCATATCAATAGGATGACATTTGAGGAAAATAGAGGGGGCATGCATATTTTGGCAGGCTAATGATAGGCCTTGCCGTAAAATGCATCCCCTGCTAAAATGGAGAAATAAAGAGTTAAGAGTGGAATAACTTTTTCTACATAATCACACTTGTTCTATGAACTGCTGGTATAAGTTTTATATCAATAGGACAATATTTGAGAAAAATAGAGGGGGCATGCATATTTTGGCAGGCTAATAATAGGCTTTGCCAAAAAATGCATCCCCTGCTAAAATGGAGAAATACAGAGTTATGAGTGGAATAACTTTTTCTACAAAATCACACTTGTTCTATGAACTGCTGATATAAGTTTTAAATCAATAAGATAATATTTGAGGAAAATAGATAGGGCATGCATATTTTGGCAGGCTCAACATCCATATTGCCACAAAATGCATCCCCTGCTAACTTGGATAAATAAAGAGTTTAGAGTGAAATAGCTTTTTCTACATAAATAGAGTAGTTGTATGAACTTTTGGTATGAATTTCATAGCAATAGGATAAAATTTGAGGAAAATAGGTAGGGCATGGAGATTTTGGCAGACTAATAATAGGTTTTCCAAAAAATGCATCCCCTGCTAACTTGGATAAATAAAGAGTTTAGAGTGAAATAACTTTTTCTACATAATCAGAGTAGTTGTATGAACTGCTGGTATGAATTTCATAGCAATAGGATAAAATTTGAGGAAAATAGATAGGGCATGCATATTTTGGCAGGCTCGACATCCATATTGCCAAAAAATGCATCCCCTGCTAACTTGGATAAATAAAGAGTTTAGAGTGAAATAACTTTTTCTACAAAATCACACTTGTTCTATGAACTGCTGATATAAGTTTTAAATCAATAAGATAAAATTTGAGGAAAATAGGTAGGGCATGCATATTTTGGCAGGCTCGACATCCATATTGCCAAAAAATGCATCCCCTGCTAACTTGGATAAATAAAGAGTTTAGAGTGAAATAGCTTTTTCTACATAAATAGAGTAGTTGTATGAACTTCTGGTATGAATTTCATAGCAATAGGATAAAATTTGAGGAAAATAGGTAGGGCATGCATATTTTTGGCAGGCTCGACATCCATATTGCCAAAAAATGCATCCCCTGCTAACTTGGATAAATAAAGAGTTTAGAGTGAAATAACTTTTTCTACATAATCAGAGTAGTTGTATGAACTGCTGGTATGAATTTCATAGCAATAGGATAAAATTTGAGGAAAATAGATAGGGCATGCATATTTTGGCAGGCTAATGATAGGCCTTGCCGTAAAATGCATCCCCTGGTTAAATGGAGAAATAAAGAGTTAAGAGTGGAATAACTTTTCTACATAATCACACTTGTTCTATGAACTGCTGGTATAAGTTTTATATCAATAGGACAATATTTGAGAAAAATAGAGGGGGCATGCATATTTTGGCAGGCTAATAATAGGCTTTGCCAAAAAATGCATCCCCTGCTAAAATGGAGAAATACAGAGTTATGAGTGGAATAACTTTTTCTACATAATCACACTTGTTCTATGAATTGCTGGTATAAGTTTCATATCAGTAGGACAATATTTGAGAAAAATAGAGGGGGCATGCATATTTTGGCAGGCTAATAATAGGCTTTGCCAAAAAATGCATCCCCTGCTAAAATGGAGAAATACAGAGTTATGAGTGGAATAACTTTTTCTACAAAATCACACTTGTTCTATGAACTGCTGATATAAGTTTTAAATCAATAAGATAATATTTGAGGAAAATAGATAGGGCATGCATATTTTGGCAGGCTCAACATCCATATTGCCACAAAATGCATCCCCTGCTAACTTGGATAAATAAAGAGTTTAGAGTGAAATAACTTTTTCTACATAATCAGAGTAGTTGTATGAACTGCTGGTATGAATTTCATAGCAATAGGATAAAATTTGAGGAAAATAGATAGGGCATGCATATTTTGGCAGGCTCAACATCCATATTGCCAAAAAATGCATCCCCTGCTAACTTGGATAAATAAAGAGTTTAGAGTGAAATAACTTTTTCTACAAAATCACACTTGTTCTATGAACTGCTGATATAAGTTTTAAATCAATAAGATAATATTTGAGGAAAATAGATAGGGCATGCATATTTTGGCAGGCTCAACATCCATATTGCCAAAAAATGCATCCCCTGCTAACTTGGATAAATAAAGAGTTTAGAGTGAAATAACTTTTTCTACATAATCAGAGTAGTTGTATGAACTGCTGGTATGAATTTCATAGCAATAGGATAAAATTTGAGGAAAATAGGTAGGGCATGCATATTTTGGCAGGCTCGACATCCATATTGCCAAAAAATGCATCCCCTGCTAACTTGGATAAATAAAGAGTTTAGAGTGAAATAACTTTTTCTACAAAATCACACTTGTTCTATGAACTGCTGATATAAGTTTTAAATCAATAAGATAATATTTGAGGAAAATAGATAGGGCATGCATATTTTGGCAGGGTTGACATCCATATTGCCACAAAATGCATCCCCTGCTAACTTGGATAAATAAAGAGTTTAGAGTGAAATAACTTTTTCTACAAAATCACACTTGTTCTATGAACTGCTGATATAAGTTTTAAATCAATAAGATAATATTTGAGGAAAATAGATAGGGCATGCATATTTTGGCAGGCTCAACATCCATATTGCCAAAAAATGCATCCCCTGCTAACTTGGATAAATAAAGAGTTTAGAGTGAAATAACTTTTTCTACATAATCAGAGTAGTTGTATGAACTGCTGGTATGAATTTCATAGCAATAGGATAAAATTTGAGGAAAATAGGTAGGGCATGCATATTTTGGCAGGCTCGACATCCATATTGCCAAAAAAATGCTTCCCCTGGTAACATGGAGAAATAAAGAATTAAAGAGGGATTTCACCTTTTCTACATAATCAGAGATGTTCTATGAATTACTGGTATGGGTTTTATATCGATAGGATAATATTTGAAGAACATGGAGAGGCCATGCATATTTTGGCAGGCTAATAATAGGCTTTGCTGTACATGCATCCCCTGCTTACATGGAGAAATAAAGAGTCAAGAGTGAAATTACTTTTTCTATACAATCACACTTGTTTTATGAACTGCTGGTATACATTTTGTATCAGTAGAATTATATTTGTGGAAAATATATAAGGCCTACATGTATTGGCAAGGTAATAATTTGCTATGCCAGAAAATGCATCCCTCTGCTAACTTGAAGAAATGAAGAGTTAAGAGGGACTTCACCTTTTCTACGTAATGACACTTATTCTCTGTGCAACTGCTATACGTTTCATATCAACAATAGACAGGGGATACAAATATTGGCAGGCTCAGTCATTAAAATGCATCCCCTCTACATTAATATGCTAGACAGTTAAGCATGATATAAAATGTTCTACATAATGGGCCTCTGTTTTGTAATACTTTAAGCTAATATGATGTTAAAAGAAAAATCGGGAAATTTCAAACCAAATGCGGAGAGCATTTTCTTCAGACACGGACTGAAAAACGTTCGACTCATTTGTCTCAATACATGTGTAAAAACCGTATTTATTTCAATTAATCTGCGATATAAAACCCACCGTTTTAAGGCTGACATGTTTAAGAAACGTGATATTGTTACGAATATCTTTAAAAGTTTCGTCTTCGGTCATATTTCAGTCCGTTTCCTCATTAAAATGCGAGAGTTTAGAGCGATGCGCGCTCCCGCGACAGGGGATGCAATTCTCGGCAGGCATGCATTTCTGGGCATAACACCGGCCACCGATCTCCCTAAATGATGGGCATTGTTCCGACATGATTTTTATTTCCAGACCTATATTTCTTTAAAACACATGTTTAGACTAGGGGTTGAACGACTACATATTTTTTAAGGTCGACTACATCATGATAATAGTCGAGTCGATGTCGACTAGTCGCGGTGACGTCATAGTGACGTAAGCGCAAAAACCCTTCACAACTACTTGGAGGCTTTATTAGCTATTTTCACGGCAAATATTGACCCCCCTCCGCCCCACCGCCCCCCCCCACACACACACTCTCCCCTTCTTCTGCTTTTACTAAGTCTATTATGGAGATTCTTCGTGAGCAGCGGGGAAAAGTTTGTTGCACAAAGTCGGGTCTGACTTTTTTTTTCTAAACACCGGCTGATGCTGATGATCTCTGGATAGTTACTATAGGAGTCAAACTATCACACTGACTACATGGTGCTTTTGGAACATCACAAGCCAAACTTGTTATGAACGGATCCCGTTTGGTTACAGCTGAATTCAACGAAACCACCTGCTTCTCCTCCGCCCGATGCGCGGCAGGAAGCTCTGCTGACTCAGCAGATTGAACGATTTAAGATATTTTCTAGTCAACGTCAACATGATAAAAGTCGAGTCGATGTCGAGTTGACTAGTCATTGTGACGTCATAGCAACGCAAGACGCAAAGCTTTGGAGTAACGTACAGGCTTTATTACCCGTTTTCACGGAAAAATGCGGCATTTACACAGAACAGCAACAAGTGAAACAACAAAACATCGGGATAGTTTATGATAAATAATAAGTTGCTGGGAAACCAACATTCAAAAGGAAACGCACATCTTTTAGATGGCATGTAAAAACAATAAAAAGAGGTGGCGCGGGGGCGGGTAAATAAAGTTCACTCGCTGTCAATATTCTTTTCGCTAAGAGTTCGCTAAGAGCACATTGTCATACAAGGACCCAGTAATTTCTACCTGTTTGACAAGATGCGGGCTTGTCCTGTTTTGAAGACGCCATTTTGTAGCCAGTGTTCTGTCAGATCAGCTGTCAGAGTTTCATACACTTCTGACAGCTGATCTGATGACACTTCTAAGCATGAAGTGTCATTCTTAGCACGAACTCACGGCTATATATAAGTCAGACAAGTACACACTGTCATTACCAACTACAGGCTTTTATTTAATCAGCAGCTGTCATTACCACAGATCTTTATTTAATCAGCAACATAACATCATAATGTATTAGTTAGATCGTCGTAACAAAGACACTCTCGAGCCGGCTAAGTGACATCCTTAGCGGGAAGGGGGCGAGTTTTAGACGGCTCGTGTTTTGTAGTGGACTGCAGCTGCAACTCCACCTCCTTTTAAAAACACTGTAAAACCACAAATATGCATCCATCTACATATCATTTAAACTAATGTATTAACTTATTTTTCTTGTGTCTTGTGACGTATACTGTGCTGTCAGATCAGCACAGGCTGTCACCACCGGCACTCACATGACTGCGACTAGTCCACATGAAATGTAAAAACTCGCGAGACGTCCTAGAGTCGACTAGTCGACTAGTCGACTAATTGGTTCAACCCCTAGTTTAGACAAATACATTCCCTGGAATCATCTTAAGACCAAACAATGGGATTGGATCTGCCGTAGTGTTAGTATGCATCAAAACTTACGTGAAGTGACAATGAGGAGGTGGTCGCCTCGAGACAGACGATGTTGATGTACATGCTCTTATAAAGGCGTACAGAATAATGTGGCGCTTCATGTTAGCTGTTCAAGGTCAGCTGCGCGTGTTGATTCACGAGCGCCGCTTCTGACACCTTCATTTCAGTAAAAGCTCAATCTTCTAAACCCATGTAGGTAGGGCTTGAGAAAAGGGACGATCACAAAAGAAAGTCCTTCAAATACAAACCAAATAAGAAACAAACTTCAGTTTAGTTCAGAAGTGATTGTAATGTCGCTCTGCTTTTAGGGCCTGGTGGCCACGTGTCAAAGTTCAGCCTCAGTTGGTTGGCTGAGAACAGCTATGAAGGAAGGAAGACGGTCATGGAGCAGCCGTGCGTCCTGTGGAACGCTAACATCTACCAAAACGCTTGCATATCAGCAGCCAAATGGGACAAGTTCATGAGCTGCGACAGCGAGTTGAAGAAATTCCTTCAGAACTACCTCTGGTATGGAATTGCCTTTGTGGACGACGTTCCGGCGACAGTGGAAGCCACTGAGGAAGTCATCAGGAGAGTCAGTCTGATCAGGTAGCACTTTTTTTTTGTTTCGGATTGTTTTGTTTCTAGTGCAGCTATATTCGTCATAGATTGCATTACCACGTGAGCAACATTAACTGACCACCTGATCTCTTTTTTTGTGTGATTCTTCAAAGAGAGACTATTTATGGGAGAATGTGGAGTTTTACATCCGATTTTTCCAGAGGCGACACTGCTTACAGTCAACTGGCCCTGGACCGTCACACTGACACTTCTTACTTTCAGGAGCCATGTGGGTAGGTACAGTAGAATATGCCAATCGTTTTCAAGCTTTTCCAGACTCTGGGAACTTTGTACGCAAGACTCTGACTCATATCAGGTAGATCCCTTGCCCCATTGGGCCTTTATGTAGAATAAGCTGTTGTTTTATAACTAAGAAGTGTTGGCCGCTGTTGCAGAATTCAGGTGTTTCATTGTCTCCGACACGAGGGTACTGGAGGGAAGACGCTGCTGGTGGATGGATTCTATGCTGCGGAGAAGCTCCGCCAGCACTTCCCAGAGAACTTCGAGCTGCTGTGCCGCGTCCCCATCAGGCACGAGTACATTGAAAACACAGAAAATCACCAAAACCACATGATGGGCATTGGCCCCGTGCTCAACGTCTACCCTTGGAACAATGAACTCTACATGATCCGGTAGGCTGATGTTGAAATCCGATAGATTTTGGGCCATAGATATTGATCAGTAATGCTAACTGTTTGCTGTCCTAACGACTCCAGATATAACAACTATGACCGGTCAGTGATGAACACGATCCCCCACGACACCATCCGACGATGGTATGTAGCACATCGAGAGCTCACCACAGAGCTACGGCGGCCCGAGAACGAGCTGTGGGTGAAACTCACTCCAGGGAAGGTAAGTAAGTTTAATCAAGAATGTGAAAGCTGCGTGACTGAAGTTCAAAGCTTAAATGTAACGTAGATATCCTCTTTCTCTTGTCTCCTAAGGTGATTTTTATTGACAACTGGAGGGTCCTACATGGGAGGGAATCTTTCACCGGCTTGAGGCAGCTTTGTGGATGTTATCTGACCCGAGACGACGTCCTCAGTGCTGCACGCCGCTTTGGACTACAAGCCTAAACATACAGATTCTGTCATTTCAGTGCCTTAATCGTCTGCCTCTGTAACACAGATTTCATCACGTTGGACTCGGAGTCCCCTCAGTCCAGGAGGATGTTCTGCTTTGCTCATATACATTTTGTAATATTGCTTGTTTTTAAAGATTTTTTTTCAGAATTTTATTTCACCTGAAAAATATTCTCAGGTGATAATTTGAGCAGTGCCGTGTGAGAAGCTCAACGTTTTTGGGATATTGTCTTAGAACCTAATCCTTAAGATTTTCCATTACCTGACCTGTGTTGTTCTAGCTGACCTCTGAGGCCTTCAGAAAACGTATAGATTCACACTGAGATTAAATAAAAAAACACACAAATGGACTTTTGGTGACCTCTGAAGGCAATTGACTGCGCTGAATTCTGTGTATCAGAGTAAATATGAAGTATGACATTCTTCATATTTTTCCTATCTCTGAAAGAACTTTATTAAATAAAAAACAAATGAAATGTGTTGTAGTAATATCATAAAATGTGGAAAAGTTGAAAGGATATAAATATTTTGTTCTTGTAGTGATTGACCTATAGCCTGACCCCTACAGTAAATACTGAGCATACTACATGGGCAAGCTTGACATAATTAAGTGGATCAGTAAGTCATTTTACAGTAATCATGTTAGTGAAGTTTATTTATTCTAATTAAACCAGACACTTTTCTATCAGTAGAAAGATCCAGAGATTTTTCTAAATGTTTAGAAACTGAATGAAAGAAAATTTGATGCGGTGTACTTACAGTGCCTTGCTAAAGTATTCATACCCCTTACACTTGCTCCAGTTTGGTTTTGTGGAAGGCAAAAGCTTCAGTGTAGTTTATTGGGATTCTCTCAGATAGACCAAAACAAAGCTGTGCATATTTGTGAGACTGAGGAAAAAAATATGGATGATTTTCAATATTTTTTTAACAAATTAAAATCACAAAACTGCGGCATGCATTTGTATTTAGCCTCCTTTACTCTGGTTACGTGCAGAAATCACCAAATCAGTTATTTTATTAGTACTTTTGGGTTCTCAATATGGCTCCCTGATGATAAATATAAGTACCGGTATATATCTAAAAGGAGTTGCAGGAATTTCAAGATGTCCTGCAACATGAAGTCTTAGGAGGAGAATATTAGAGATTCACATTAATCAGGGCCTGGGACATTTGTGTCTACGTCAGTATGAGTTGGATGGAAAAGTAGTAAATGTAATAGAAAGCTAATAGAAAATGAAGATGATGAGTTTCATCATTTGAAGGTCCTTCCAGTTGTTCTCAGTGGACCCTTTCTCTTCAGCAAGGAGGTTGCTAAATGTAGTTGCTATAGAAACCTTACCCAAAGAATCTGTGGCTCCCTCTAGTGGAAAAAGTGTTTATCTTCCACTTTTTAGGCTAAAGTCTTAATAATAAAATGACATAAGATATATATGTCTATAGTCTGAACCTGTGCACACACTCTAAAGAAACAAGAGTGACTGTGCAAGGAAAACAATGTTGCGTGTGAAGAATCTGGTTGCCAGTGGAAGTCACCAAACACAAAAGGCTGATTTTAGTCATTGTAATATAAATACACACACATACAATTCTAATCAGAATTCTCTGTACACTCATCCTGACCATGACTAGTCTGTTCATTTTGGACAGCTCTCTTTTACAGGTGAAATTATTATTCAACTATAATAAGCTTTAAAAACAACAACAAACTAATCACATTTTAATTAATTTACTCTGGATTCTATCCTGTTTTTTTGTTGTTGTTTTGTTTTCTGTTTTTGCAGCCATCAGCAAGTTTCTGGTATAATTCCGGTTGGAAATTTCACTCTAACTCTTAACTAAATGAATTTGTATGATTCGTTTGAATTTGTTGGCCTCTACATGGTTAGCAGCCTTTAAGCATAATCTGTGCATTTTCAGTTTCTACAGTTTACTGAGCATACTACATGGGCAAGCTTGACAGGGGGAGCTTAAGCAAGCTTAAGCTGAGGGGGAGAGTTTGAAGGCGGCTGCATTTCTTTTTCGCTCCATCCACTTTTGAAATGAACCGGTATAATTGGCAGACCTTCAGCATGACACAGCCACCACCATGCTTGACTGTTGGCACAGTGTTCTAAGGCTTGAAAGCCTCCATGCAGTTAGAATGTGTATGTGGGCAAACGTCAGCTGTGCTTAATGTTCACCATATTCCAGATCCTGGAGGGCAGGATTAAGACTGCGGGAGTTGCTGGGTTGTCTGTTGACCATCCAAACCGATATCCTTAAAACGCTGAGAAATTTATTGTCGAACAGAAAAATGATCCCTTAATACACATGAAATATGATTTTAAAGTTGATAAAGTGGGCCAGCACTATATATATATTTTTAAATTATTGACCTCAGATAAAAGCTTTAAAGCCAGTGCTGTGCCAGAAAGCAGTCATTTTAAAGGAGCTATTCTGCCAGCTGCTTTTTAATTGGCCACATAAGCTCTTGCTGAAAATCGAAATCGCTATAAAAAATGTCATCAAATAACATTTGCCGTGCAAATACATATTAGACAGCACATTTTGTTGTTGAAGTTCAGTTGCATAACTGACAATGGTTCAAATGCATCAAAGTGTAGTTCAACAGCCAAACAGTAATAAGCAATGAATTTCTCTGACAGACCGTAAGTCTAATGTAATGTAATGCAAAGGCTTAAAACGTGCAGATTCAGAAATAATTTATCAATATCTGTGAATGTATTTATCTTCTTCTTCTTGTGTGTCCTTTTCACTTCAGGTGCCTTCGATACAGCGAGTGTCGGGCCCACACCTCACTGATTTTGACCTGAGTGAACAAATCACGAAGCAGAGGTGTGTACAAAAAAAAAACCCATAAAAAAAACAAATGTGTAAGGATCCCCTGTTCTGTCTGTGTGAGTTGCTGAGACAAAACCTGTGAGGTGGGTTCAAATGCAGGATGTTTTAATCAAGCAAACCCCTTATGAATGACCAATCTATGTGCATTTCATGTGTAAATCAGTCATTATTAATCTCAAAATGTAACCTTACAACTCTGCCAGTGAACTGAAAGCAACTGTACACTCCCACAAAAATTTTTATTAAAGCCTATCTTACTTTACTTTCACCTGCTTTTCATTTTCAGATAACAGATCGATGATTTTGCCGGAAATGGATATCCACGTTTGTTATTCATGATATGCCGCTCATTATCTGACATATCATCATAATTGCATGCAAGAGTACGTGGGTGAAACCATGTAAATCAGCACTATGCATATTTACAGCGTGCACGCTTGAACTGGCCCCCTCCGAATGGGCCGTCGCTCCGCATCGTTTACATGCAGCAGACATGGATATGTATTCTGTATGCGGTACAAAGATGCAGTCACAGTCCTCTTCTAATTTCCACTGACAATGAGGAGACTGCTGTGGTATCCATGGAAACTACAGAGGATACGGAGGCCTGCCCACCAAGTTGTCCTGGTAACTGGGTGAATGAGACGATTCTGGCTGAATGTAATTCCCGGTATTCAGGGCCAGTAGTTTTGATAAGTTTGGTAATGTGACAAACACAGAAAGGAGAATACAAATCACTGAAACAGTTGTGTAAATGTGTGTGGGGGTGTGTGTGGGGGTGTGGGTGTGTGTTTATGTATTTCAATAACAGCTAAATCATTAGCAAATTGCTTACAAGCCGTTGTCTGCAGTCATTCTCTGAATGAATGTGGTCCAGTAGCAAAAACCACATCTTTTTTTCTTGTCCCCGATGTGACTGTGTATAACATTCACTGGCAAAACTGCAAATGAATGTGATTAATTTTTCAACATGTTTATTATATTCCATCATTGTTTTTAAATTACCTAGCTTCTTGCAAGTGGGGAAGTGTACAAACAGCAACGAGACATCGATGAAACACAGAGCACAGATAAACAGAAAAATGAAAACTTGCCTTGCTGGATTTAGCTCATCAAGGACATTAGTCATGATATTGGTCTGGGGTCGTCCAATCAAAAAAAGCTCTCATGGATGTAGTCTCCATCGTCACCTGCTTAAATGTTCCTTTTGAAAGTGACCCACAAAGTGTTCCAGCTGCAATCTGGGACGTACAGTGTCAATCTTTTCTGAGAAATAGCAATGGATCCAGGAATGATTGAGTTTCTTCAGACAAGTCTCATAATTTCTGGCTAGTTGGCAAATAATATGCCTTTAAAAAAAAGACTGTAGGGCAGTAAAGAGCAGAATTGTTGCAGGCAGGGATAAGGAAGGACAATGTCATGAATTTACTTTGTGTTTTAGATAAACTTTCTTGACCTGTCCAGGGTGTATCCCACCTCTCGCCTGGAACGTTAGCTGGAGATAGGCAACAGCACCACTCCCGACCCCATTAGGGACAAGGGTGTACAGAAAATGGATGGATGGATGGATAAACTTTCTTTTCCAAAAGTGCATTTTTGCTCAGAATACACACATTATGAGTTTTGGAAACAGAATCATCTAGGGATAAAAGACTATAAATTCTTTAAAAAGGGATGAGGAGGATAGATGGGATGAAATGGATCATGAAAATTGAGTGGGATAAGAATGGGTCATAAACACGGATGAGGAGAAGGATGAGGGAAGAAGGAAAGTTGTAAAGAGATGTGGAGGAAATAAGGGGGATGAAAAGGAGCCATTAAAAGTTGTAACAAGGATGGGTGGAGTGAGAAAGTATAAAGAGAGGAGGAGATGAAAATGTCAATAAAGACAAGTAAGGAATTTGGGTTGATTGAAAAAGATAAAGGAAACCAATGACGATCCCAAAGTAAAAAAGGATGAAGAAAAAGAAATGAGTGGTAGTGATTATCTGATGAGCAGAATAACGTAAAGGTTTTTAAAAATGAATAGGGCCGATGAGTGGGACAAAGAAAATGTCTTCAAAGTGAAGAAAAGGATGAAATGAGATGAGACAAAAGGTGGAAGAGAAAATATCGCGGATGTGTGAGAAACCTCATTGCCTTTCACATAGTCATTAAAATTATAGCATTCTGTCATAATAAAAAGTAGACTTTTAATCATAATTTGTGAAGGGAATAATCTGTCCTAGAAATCTTTTCTTTTCTTTTTTAAAAATCTGACAGTCGAAAACATGAAGTGGCATTCCCATTATTTTACTTTTCCTTTACATTCAGAGTCATGATAAGATTTCATCGTTCTGGGATTTATTCTGACATAAAACCTCCCGGCCTCACAATGAGTAGCTATAATATAAGACATTATATCATAATAACGCTTCTGCAGGGAGTTGATGTTTTCTGAAAGTAGAAGAAACTTCTACTTAACTATCTTCCTGCCTTCCCAGTGAACAGAGCAGAGAAAATTCTTTTAAAAAGTGTAATTTCCCGTTTGCTACGTCTGGTGTCCACCTTTCTTGAAAATCAACATTGAGTACTTTTTAAAAATTTCTTAAAATAATTTCCCTCTGTCAGTGTCTGCCCGTACGCTGACAGAGGGAGAGAGACGATGAATCATACATGATTAATTGTCTGTAATTACCAGAAGCTGACAAAAGTGATTAAGGATGTGAAGAATGTTGATCAGAGGTGACTGGAAGGGCGAGGGAGGAGAAGAGGGAGGTGACAGGATCTTGTAGTAAAGGGGAGGGAAGTGTGTGGAGCTCATTATCCAGAAGACACTTGTAGGTTGGGAAGAGAAGACGACCTTGGTGTCTTCAGACTCTGATCAAAACAACATCAGAGTTGTTGTGTTGGCCATGTGTTGGCAGCTGTGTGTTTGGGTACACTGATGTGACTGAGGGTGGTGGTGTGTGTGTGGAGGGGATCTACAAATAAACGTAACAGCATAACTCATGACCAGCTGATGACACTTCAGGAGGTTTTTCCCACGATGACAGACATGAAAACCACATTCAGGATGAAGATATTTATGTGAAAGCAATAGTTTTGTTCTTTTACTCCAATATAAACTGAGATGAAAAATAGCCTGTAGACCACAAATTGTTCATCCTCCAGACAATTCAAGGGAAATGACTCAAGCTGTGTAGAAAATGTACGTTTGGAGCGCAACTTTCATAGCTGCGTTTTGAAAATTACAAGCTTCATTTCAATGCGTGGCTTGGTTTCCTATTTTTGTGCAACCTTTTTTATTTATCTCTCGCTATTAAGAAATGAGGGTTAAAACACAACTGATTGGCCTCTCATCAAAGACTGAACCATTTTTCATTATGTGTGTATATATATATATATATATATATAAACACCACACTAAAGCCAAAGACCATAAATATGTGCAACTTTAAAATCTTCTTTCTTACCACTAAAGCACTATATAAGTAATAAATTAAAAATTATGATTAAATGGGTAAATGATGTTATTGTTATTACAAAGTCATGCATTTGTGTCTTATTTGGGCCAGACTTATGCACAGAGATAGCCACTTTGGAGTGTGTTACATCCCCAAGGCAGTCCAAGGGGTATTGGAGGGGGGGCTGTAACAATAGATAAACGAGGGAAGATGAAGAGACAAAACCAGGAGGGTAAAGTTAAAGTTCTCTTCTTCAAGAATAATCTGAAGAAATCTTAAAGGCGAAAATGAGAACTTAAAAGGAAAGAAAGGGGAGAGTAACAACAAAAACCAGGGTTTCTGGCAAACAACAAATCCTCCATCACAGAACCACAAAGCTGCAGCACACATGCTGCCCAATTGGCCAAGAGGCCCTGAAATCACTTTCCCAGCTAGCTTTATATTCTGCTAATCAAGAGGCAGAGTGAAACCAGCTGGGCCTGCTTAACCTGCCAGAGCTCAGCAGCAACCTGAAATAGGGTGGCAGCCACCACTGCATGTAACAGGGTACATGATTACACAAACACGCTAGCATTCATATTATTAATGTCAACATTCTTCTTTCTTTTTGCAGTTAAGTAACTGAAACAAGTTGAAATGCTAAAATTGACTTCAACAATTTTTACTGTGTTGTGAAGAAAACGTGTGATTTTATGGCTGCAGATATCAGAACAGAAATGAAATGTTAGCTAAGTGATAAGATTAGCAAATAATCATTGATCTGCTCAACACCGTTTGTTCTTCTTTTGTCTTTTATGAAAACTTAAAATAAGTCAGCCTTTGCCTTTATCTCATGAAATATAAGCAATTAAACACTTTAATAAAGCACTTCAATGCTTTAAAGTGCTTTTATAAGTAAAATTTTTAGAAAGGGGTCAAATTTGTGAACCGGTGCAGCACAGAAATTAATTTAGCTACATGCTAATGCTAGCATTTCTTCAGACAACACCATCATTTGTCTTTTTATCCTATCAAAGCTTTACGATCATTCCACAGTGTAAGCTGTCCTTCTTGGCAATGTCTGGAATCTTTGATTTTTGCTCCAATTTCCAGAGAGGAATGCTCTATAACCAACATGAGCATTTGCTGCCTTCAACCTCAAATAAGTGTCAAAAACACAAATGACTCCTTCGATGAACATTCCCAACATTTAATAAAAAAATTAATTTACAAAAAATCAGTAGCATAAGCGTTGTATATGTTGTATCCGTTGGTTACACGCCATGCAGAATTATAACTTATGCCAAAAACAGTGATTTATCTGGCTAGTGTTGTGCTGCTATCACAGCTGTAGAGTTTCTGGGAAGACTGAGGTGTAATTGAGACAAAAGCCACAAGATGGCAGGACAGGCTGTCACATGCTTGGGATTTATTTTGTATGTAGGCGGGGGTGAGAATGTGTGTGTTATAGAGCGTTCAATGCTGCTGATGGCAATAGAGCCACGGGCAGCACAGTTCGGATTCAGCTCTGCCCTCCTCCCCAACTTGGGAAAAATAAATATAGGGCAGGCATTTAGAATGACTTCACATAATGTCCCTACAGCTACCAAGCAAAGCACAGCACTCATAAGAGAGGGGCGGGAATCAAATCCAAATCATATGCAGAAACAAGAACACACAGCGGCAAAACATTGTGGTGTAAAACATCATCTGACTCGCTCTGAGGAAAAGGTCTCATCCGCATTCCGTTTGCTTCTCTACTCCAAAAGCCAAACCCAGTGACACCGAACAATCATTTCACATCGGTGTCAAATCCAAGTGTGACACAGTGTGCCTGCACAAAGATTGACTCGATTGCACAAGCAAACCGAGAGAAAATGGGACACTGGCACTCGAAGGCCGCATTTCCTTTTAATTTTGTCTTTGAATTTCAAAGTGTAATGCTTGAAAAGGTAACCTATTGCGAATTGGCAGAGGAAGAGGGAGGAAAAAGAGGGGGGAGAAATAGAGGATGGAAGTGCATCAGGTTGCAGCTTCATCGACAGCCTGTCAGTGTTGCACTTAGGCTATAACTTCCACAAAGTGCAGACAGTAAAAAAAAAAAAAAAAGAGCAATCACACAGATGACCCGGACAGGCTCAAGGAAACGTTTTGCTTTTCCACACATTTGGTTTTATACCCATCGGGACTAAAGATGTTTTGCTCCCTAAAATCGGATCTTTCTCAGCACAGAAACTCCAAAATATGATGAAAAGCAGGCTGCTAAAAAACCTTAACCTGATATTGTTTCAGGAAAAGATCGTACCTTAATGTTTTAGAGCTCATTCCAAGTGTTAAGCATAAAATACCAGACTGCAGTGTTTTGAGGTTCGCTTGCGATCATAGTACCTGCAGCAAAAAACTCTCTAAGCATTGTCATTAATCCAAAATAGTCTGAAAATAGCAGCTATTCTGAGAGGGCCCCAACAACCAATGGTGACTTCTATGTTGTTAAAACAATTTCAATTTGAAATGGTCATGTTTTATGAATTTATTATAACTGACCTAAAATGTTCATAAAAATCCTAGCTTAAACAATTGACATTTTTAGGGTCGGAGTGGAATTCTGAGAATCTTTGCCCTTTTCCCCCTCTCTTAATGCTGGTTAGCTAAAGTCTCTAGAACGAACTAATCTTGAATTATGCAAAACAAAGATGCCAATAAAGGTATCTACTACAGGTAAAATATTGCCTGCTTATGAACTTAGAGCAGAACTTCACTTGGAAAATTCCAATCAAAGCCCAGTTTACTACTGCTAATCCTGGCAGATGATGACAGGCTGAAGCCTAGCTGGTGTTAGCCACATGATATCAGATATGCTTTCCACTCCTCCATGTTTACATATCCTGCCCCTGCTGTGCAAACTGTACACCTCAGGTCTTACAGGAGCTTCCTTTTGTTTTCTTATTCCCTCGAATTTTAGAGGACTTTGAGTTTGCGCTTCAGTTGTGGCCACACTACATAAAAGCTCTGAATATTTTATTGGACACATGCTGCGGATTTTCTTTTAAAGCCCAAAGCAAGCGGTCTAGAACAACGCCAATGAAAATTCTGAAACAGTAAAAAAAAGTCTGTTTGATGTTATTTGGGATAATCCCCGCCAATAAATGTTTATTAACTGAATAATGCATTGTTTTAGATTATGTAAGTGAACACAGTATGCATCCTGCTATTTAAGCAAGAAATGACAGTGAGTACCTTATTTTCTTCTTCTACTGGATGTTCTAAAGAATCCATAATACCCAATTTGCACTCTGGAACATAGCCTAATAAAATGCAGAGTACAGAAAGTGAGCAGTCCCGGTTATAGACAAGACTTATTGATGGGGTTTAGGTGCCACAGTTGTTGTCTACTGTAAGTTTTTACTGTGACAACCAGGTTGATTTTAATAAAAATAGTAAAATAGTTAGTTGGTATTCCCAAACTGATTAGTAAATGTTGATATCCAGAATAGAAACGTTGATCTTTAAACTATATGGCTTTGGTGAAATGTATTTTGTATGGCCCATGGCCACGACCATGACAAATATAGATTTCTGAACTCTTCCTGAGTTAAAACATCAGTATTGTTGTTTCTAAATGAATATGAACTTGTTTTCTTTGCATTATTTGAGGTCTGAAAGCACTGCGTCTTTGACCATTTCTCATTTTATGCAAATAAATACTAAATTTTTGCTTGGAATTTCAGAGACATGTCAGTATTTCATCAAATTAAAGAGCAATGTTCATTTTACTCAAACTTATACCTAGAAAAAGTAAAATCAGAGAAACTGATCATTTTAAGGGGTCTCTTAATTTTATCCATAGCCGTAAAGTAGCCTCTACTTCTTCATATAGGTGTTTCATTTGACTGTTCCAGTTGAGGTTGGTGTGAAACAAGGAGCTAATATATCCAAAAACGCATCTGCAAGTTATTAATAACTCCGCTCCACTGTTAGCCATGGTGGAGGAAGTGTAGTGATATGTAAGATCTTTAGTTATAAAGATGTTTGAAGCAAAAATAGTTTTGCTTTTCTTTCTTTTAACAGAACTATGGTGCAAAATTATATGGACACATCAACACAAAACTAGTTCCCCATACACAAAACAAACCTTTTTTTTCATGGTTTTCTCAGTCCACAGACCGAAACCCAACAGAAAACAGTTAGTGTGAACTAAAACTAAGACAGCATAAGGCTATGTTACTCATCCCGATAACTCTGCCCTGTCAATCTGCTCCAACCTTGTAAAATGTTATAGGAAAAGACTAAATGTTGCTCTGGATTGACTCATATTGGTGGTGCAGCTGCTTGTATGAAAATGTTTATCATTTCTTAACATGGGATTGTTTCTATGAATGTGAAGAATGCTTGACGGTTAATAAAATACCATTCTACAAGCTTGTTGGACTTTAACTCGAAATCAGTTCTAGTTAAAGTCACTTCAATCAGTTTAATGATTTTTTTTCCTTCTACTTTTATTGTTTCATGATATATCGCCTTACATCCTGCAAAACAAAACCAAGCAATTCAGCTCACTTTTTGTCCCCCTCCACCATGCAACATTCCTCCCCGCATGCACGCACACACACACACACGCGCGCGCGCACCCCAACAAGCATACTGGAAAAGCCATCAATTCCTGACCCATGTTAATGCACCCTTTCAATATTTTATGTTTTTATATGGAGTGCTGACAATAGACCATGGAAATGGAGGGAACATTTTGCTGAGCTGCTCCACCTGCTCTGAATCTGTCCTCTCAGCGTAGCCGTGCACTTCAGCGCATACGGAGGCCGTGGGTCGAAAAGTAAACAAAAAAAAAAAAGAACAGAAAATCCTCGCAAGCACAAAATGCATCATTCCTTTAAAGGGTTCATTTAATACCTTCCTTCCGCCAAACAGTGTTGTTGTTTTCCCAAGGACTTAAGTGTGCTCTGATGAGCTCGATGAGGTCATATGTTAATCTTGGCTTCATAGAGGTGAACTCTCTACATCATCGCATATTGGACATTATTTATAAACCTCCCCACTGCCCCTCTCTCAAGGTGAGCTCAACGCAATTAGCGGCTGGAGTGGCTGTGGAGTCGACTGAAAGTAAATTAAAAGAAATCCATTAGAAAAGCCCAGTGCATTAAATCTGCGTCGTGTCTGAGGGAGGGACAGGTCAGCGTAAGGTCACCGTGACTGGTGGAGGCCAAGCATGACGGAGATGGATGCACACGGCGGCCACAGCGAACCGTCCGAGACAAACCGCATGTGACGGTTACACAGTCAGATCACAACTGAGAATGTGAAAGATGAAGGTCATTTGCTTTTCTGTGCCTAAGCAACAAGTGGTAAACAATAGAGAGAGCGGTGAGATTTGACTAAACCCCCTGCCTGTGTGTTCAATCATGTTTTCTTGTTTATTTCTGGTAAAAAAAAAAATAATAATAATAATAATTTAATGAACTTAAGCAACAATATTTAAATTAGTTTGAACAATTAAGAGAATGAGGTTGCCCTTGTCAGTCTAATAACTGACTGATATGAGATGAGTTGTAGTCAAAGTTGCAAAGGTTTTAAGCCAGTTTTCATTTTCAGCTGTTTCTTCCGCGTAGAGCCCATTTCAAGTCACTCAGCAGCGTTTCAATAAGTTTAAGATCTGAGCTTCGGCTTGTCTTTTTCTTAACTCTCAGCAGGTAACTGTATTAACTTATTAGTTTTTATTGGGTCATTCTCATATAGTAAGCTCCTATACTACTTTCACTCTTTTCATAGATGATCTGTCATTTTCCTGCTATAGGATTCGTAGTGGATTCTGTGATGGTGAGCTGCCCAAGTCCTACTGCAGAAAAACATTCTGAAACCATGACACTTCCACTTCTACACTATGATTTGCATGAAGTTGTTTTTCTGGAATGCCAAAATAATTCAATTTTAGACTCGTCTGTTGTAGCAAACACAGGATGGGCCTTGAAACCATATACATTTCACGTGTCGGTTTATGACTGTGATCATAACTATGGTTCGTAACGTAAAGGAAGTAGCCCACAGCTGGTCATGTGATTTTCTGAACCTGAGCCCTCGACTGACTTTAGTAACTTGGACACAAGTCGCATTGTGTAATAATTGATATGGGTTACTAGTTTAAACATTACTGCAGTTACTGTTAAAAAAGAAAGAAAGAAAGAAAGATGTTATGAGCTGATTAATCATGTCTGTTTCTTAGTAATCTGAATATTGTGTCTGCCATTTCTGAAAAACTCTTGACATCTGCTGTGGCTGAGGCTGCCACTTACCTCAGTGATCCAGGTTGAGTGTCAAACAAGTAAGGCTGATCAGTCTTGTCTTGGTTCTGTTGTTGAGGCCCGTGGGGTCCAAATTAAGTCCACCTCCAAATTTAAATAGCGTAACCCTAACTGTAAAAATATACTTCTTTATTATCTCTCCTTCAGTCGTCCCTCCCCTTAATAAATTGCCTTTCTTCAGGGGTAATTTGTGTTACCATGTCATTTAGAAACATATATTACAATGTTTCTATCCTTGCTTATGTAGTCAATGGGATTTCATTTTAAATTAAGAAGCTATTAGGGTATCGATATTGTATTTTTTGCAGATAATCAAATACAGCATGTATAAAAAATTGTGGGTTCAGTTGTTTTTGTTTTTTTTCTTCAGAATGAGATTCTAATCATGTTGGCACTTCAAATCAGACAAAAACTGTGAAGCGCCCAAATAACCTCAGTTTCTTTACTCTGAGGCAAACTGCGCAATAAAATCTTTAAATGTAGTTTTTCATGTAGAAAGGGTCAGATATAGCACATAATCTTGTTATTAATGCTTTGCTGCTGAGGGAGCTTGAGTTAGAGGTTGTTAGAGCCACCTTTAGCTTCTAAACATAATCGACATCGGAAAGATAGAAATAAAGGTCCAAATGTACAACCATTTACAGCGGTGCACGTCCTGAATCGGCGGACGAGTCCTGGCAAAGAGTTTTAGTGGCCTGACCAAACAGATGAATAATCGAGTCGTTTGAAGATTAAAATAAATAAAATTGCCCCGAGCCTGCCTTTCTGGACTAAAAAAATAAAAATACAGTTTTATATCTGTTAGAGATTTTTTGGTATTATCATTTTATTCTTACTTTAGTTCACATTCAGCCTATAGATCATTGTGATTTTCTGTTTAAAGTGTTCTCTTCTTTAAATGACCTGGAGGTCACTACTGTCTGTTCAACTTTACAAGAAATAGATAACACTGAGTTTCTCAGACTTTAAACCCTTTTGCAAGAACACCTCCTAATTTAGTAACCACCTGTGAACAGTCGTATTTTGTTTTCTTGACAGTATTGACCGAGATTTGAACCGGGCTCAGACCTTTGATCAGATATCACATCTGGACCTGGGTTGTTAGATGTTTGGGTTAGAAGCTTTACGATCTCTGTTGTTTTTCCTGACTGCCCCCTTGCCTGTCCTTCTTAGACAATAAAAACAGGAGCTCAAGTGAGAGCAGATCAGAATGCTTTGTGGATTCCTCGGAGGAAAGGTTCTCAGAGCCTTCTCCCAAGGGTTCTCAGAGCCTTCTCCTTTTGCAAAAGCTCTACATAAAATTCATATACGTTGTCTGTGGTTCTTTCTTTTATTTAGGTTCGAAAGGAAAATACCTATCAATATCCTAACAGCAAAAAAATGTTCCTAATGAAAAAGTTCCCAAGCTGAAAAAGGGGCAAACGTCAGCAGGAGTCACTTTTTTTTATTCAGAAAATAGGTATATTTTCATAAACGTGCAAAGTTTCATCCATCCATCCATTCATTTTCTAACACCCTTGTCAGGAGATGCTGGTGCCCATGTACAGCTAATGTTCCTGGCGAGAGGCGGGGTTCACCCTGGACAGGTAGGGCCAGTCTGTCGTAGCAAAGTTTCATAATTAAATTAAAAGAAGACACCCTTTAGTCTAACTAACTTGTCTTTCGGACTTGCTTTGTATCTAGAAGTCGTTATCAAAACCGTGACACCAACTAAGAGGCGAAAGCTCTGACAAAAAACAACTAAAGAGAATAGCAGCGTGATTACATCATCTGTAACAGAATTATGCAGTTTACCTTTTGGGAACTAATATATGAGACCTAATAGTTAAAATGAGAAAGTGAAAATAAAATGCTATACATTAGTCCACAAAAGGCAAATCAAACGACCATAGCTTTCTTTACAGTATAAGCCTTTATTTGTAAAAAGTTGGTTGTTTGAATGATAACCCTTTTTATACCACATACTTGAACACTTTGTATTTGTAAAAAACACATTTTGTTCAAACACCTAAAAAAGCTGATTGACACCATAACATTAAATTGCACTGACAAAAAAAATACAACTTCATACCACACAAATGTTGATTCCATGAGTACTGTTACCCCAAATGAAATCAAACACCGTATTAAACAAACGAATCAAAAAAGCGCCCAATGTGAACAAAACAATTACAGTACGTAAACCAAATGCTTTTTTTTTTTTTTTTTTTTAAACTTCCAGTGCCGTATCGTATATCGGATGAATTACATTTCCTTCTTATGAAAATAAAACAACAACAACAGTAAGAATAACAATCCATAACAAATGCTACAAATACAATAAATCAGAAATGAACACAGAAATTAACCAAATGGTTTACTGATTCTTACTGAAAAAGAAACAAGGTGTTGATCTTGTGGGCTTCTTTCTTTTCATTGCCAAATACTTGCAACTGCTGAAAAAGCTTCTATTTTTTTTTCTTTTTTTTTTTTACCTACTGGTTAAATATGAGACAGTCCTTCTGGAAGGATCTTAAAAAGAGGAAGGTACAGTATACTGACATGTGGGAAACTGGGAATCGGCACAGTGTCTTGCAAGTCACCCTCATACAGTAATCGACAGCAGGCCGTAACCAGAGGCAACTTATCAAAGAGAAAATACAGGGAACACCCACTCAGTGTGCAATCACATGGCTTATATGTTAAGATGCTGCAGGAGAGCACCCTTTACATCCTTTGTAGTTGAAGGGCGTTTGATGGGATGCTTAAGCTGAATTGGATAAAACTCTAGCATGCACTTGGTGCATCTATCTCAAACTGATTTACAATATATTTTTTGTAGAAGTGCACAACAGTGATTCATCAAATTAAAAAGAAATAAAAAAAAAGAAGAAGAAGATGAAATCACATAATGTGCGCTCCACTGTGATGTTTGTCCTTCAGCTTTATGAACAGTTTGTTCCACAAGATTTATAGAGCTGGCTATAAAACAAGTGCAATTTGAGCATGTAAACACTGAATCAAACTTTTTTTTTTTTTACTTCCTGGATGTGGATATGAATCGGATGGTGTAGAGTAAAAATATACGAAAATAAACCTTTTTTTTTTTTAACTCAGGTCATGCAAAACAAAACCTACAAGGTGAGGACAAAATAATGAATCCACCAGCGACAATTCGTCCGACAGTATGGAGACTCCTAGCTTTGTTCTGGTGATTTGACGTATGTAATACGGTGTTAGCGCACTTCAGGTAAGTGAAAAGGCGTATTCCAACTGTCCATATTGAGATTTACAGTATGTGCTGTTACAGAAGAAAGGGACACTTCTTCATTTATTTCTCCAGGCTACAGTTTGCTAACCATGATCTAAATTGGCTAAAGTGTTTGCTACAGTCCAGCACAGATTTGCTAGCCTTGCTCTCGGATAGCTAAAGATGTTTGCTACAATGCACCACAGACTCCAACCATTTGCACATGGGCAATTAGTAAAGTGCCTTGCTCAAGGGCACTCTAGACCTTCTTGGTGAGGAACAGGGAAAAAAAAAAGCAAAAAACATCCCACTCGCCCTCTTAAGGCCACCCTGCTCCTCTAGCCATAGCAAGCTAGCTAGCTGATCATATTTTTTGGGAGAACTTGTGGACTAAGTGGTTTGTGAATGGCTGAGGTAAGTGCAGCGGGTAGACTGTGTTGAAAACTCCTGAAAGACTTCAGGTCACATTAAACGGACAAACGCAAAAAGCTTAACCGCCAGAACGTCACTTTCCCATTAGCTTTTAGAATTAGCGCTCCCTTTGAACTGCCAGAAACTCCATCACCGCGAGAGAACTTTGTCATGATGTTTCCATTATTTTGTTCACACCATGTGTTCCTTTGTGTTTTCAGATTTGTGTTTTCTCGTTTTTCTTTTTTGTTAAGGTTTCGTTTGCAGAAGTATGCCAATGCTAGAAAAGCTGTCCATGCCATTAGCAGTGAGGCTAGCTGGTATTAAGAACTGCCATGTTTTTGTTCATGCATTAAGAACTATTAAGTGAAAGATATCATATTTACAGTACAATTCACATGTAATTACACATATACACTAGAGGCAAGAAAATTCACATTGAAATCAGTTCAACACTTTTTTTTCCTCCTCCTTCTCTACTTATTGAACTTAAGTGTTCAAAGGAAAAGAAAACAGCTCTCTAGATAAGCAAATATCTGAAAGAAGACGTTTCAGAACAGAATGTCCTCACAGCCTTTTGGGATGGAGGTGCTAATTTCATGTCCAGAAAGCTGGTAGTACATGTGGTGTTTGAAATGAACAGTGAATATATTTAGAGTGAGAATGTTTTTTTTTTTTTCTTCTTTTTTTCTCCCCTCCATATGCGTTTAGTATACTATCTAAAAAGTACAATACCTGAACAGGCTTTCATTTCTGGGAATAACACCAACCTGAATAAGAGTTTAATACTTGAGTCAGCTTACATTAGAAAAACGCATTACTGCAAGTGCATCTCATTGAGACCACATAGCAGGCAGTTAAACACAGAAACATCTGCCTGGTTTGCAGTGGAACAAATAAAATCCTCTGGCCACATAGTCTGAATCTAAGCGCAATTTCATAAAGATCCGTCGTATTTTAATTTAAACAATTTAACATTGAAATATGCAAAATAATAATAAAAAAACAGTTGACATAGTTACTACTGTAACAAAAATGTACCCATCTGAAACACCCTCAAGTCAAAATTACTACCGACATCTAACAATTTATAAAGTGTACCAATTATGACATGATCAACACTCTGGCAACGCAGTCACTTTTCACTCGTTGATCTGATTGCAACAAACAGCTGGCTAAAAGAGAGCCACATCTAGTCGTGATGCCAGCGGAGCATCTCCCATAAGACAACTTCTGTAAGGCAGAAGTTAAGAATTGCAGCATACATGTCACAGGGATGTCAGCAATGAGTTAAAGGGGGAAGCTTACAGGTGTCGGGGACTACTACTGCATATGTGGGAAGAGGCCAAGTAAAGCTTTTATGCCCCCACGCGATGTCGGCGGGTCGCGTTTTACTGCTGGAGAGGGGCAAAGATTTAACAAGCGAGAGGAATGGAGGGAATAAATAAACGATGGCTCTGGTTTGTTGTGGCTGTAAATTTCTCGGTGAGAAGTTTACGGCTAAGCACGGGATATTAGATTGTTGTGTAAAATCCGTAAAGTGCTCGCAAATCTTCCATTGGGCTAAAACAGTCTGTTTTCAAGTTCATTTAATTTCAGCGGGACACATTTGGATCTAACCTTCAGTGTTACCCATCTATTGCTTGGAGAAAGCATTTTATCATTATTATTATTTTTTTATCTTGCCACCCGCTTTTCAAAATTTTGACCTCAATTTCCTAACTGCAGACACAAAGGTGGAAATTTCAACAATTAAAGACGCTGCTTGAAAATATGACAATGCTGCATAAAATTCATCCAAAAAATAAATAAATACTAAAAGTTGTATTACACCGCTGGTCACAGCACTGTACAAACTTCACTATTACTTAGGTAGACACATTGGTTTCTGATCAGTTTTCCTTTTTGAAGAAATCTTTTGGATACCCACCGCTCCAGAGAAGAAAGCATATATCTGATGACAAACTGATATGTTTGCAGCTCTTCCATCTTTATGTTGCTCTCCCAGGAAGGAATTCATCTAATTCTTTATTTATAACTGTGGCAAAATGCTCAACACCACTGCAATTTCTTTTGTAGCTTTTCAACTGAAGTAAGTGACATGTGAAAAAAGTGTTGTTTTGTAAAAATATTGATAAGAAATGTCACGCAGTAAAGTCTGATTTGGCACATGATAATATCCTGCAGTAATTCTGTCCTCGAGTCAGCAGCGTCAGTTCACCCTTTCACCAACTGAAACCCCCATTTTGTCCAGTCTTACCTAAATTGTGTCACAGTAAACAAACTATTTTGTACCACTATTCTTGAACCTTGGCAACATCAGTTTTCTTTTTATTGTAGCTGCAATTATTTAAGCAGCTATAATAAAATATAGTTTTATTTTTCAAACAGGCTTTTTTCTGACTGGAAGTAGTTTAAATGTTTCACAAGGGCTCAGATTTTTTGTTTTTACTGATCGTGCATAAGTGTATGACTGATATATAGGTGGGGAGAAAAAGCCAGGTTTCATAGATCTGATGTTTGAGAACCTGGCTACGGTTCTAATCTTAGACAGCATGTGACCACAAATACTCTATGTTATCTCCTTTTGCTAGTTATTTGTATCACATTTTTCCTTTAATAGTCCATGAGTAAAAAACAGACAATTATTTTAAGTTGCTAAAGTAGGTGTGAAAGATCCCACTGGAAAGAGTAAACTGATGCACACCCGGTAGGAGACATTCTGAGGTAAATGGCAATGTTTAATAATCAAAAATCTGGAATACTGCAAAACCAAAACTGCAAAGGTCGGAAATGTTGAACATAACCAGCACCCCTCCTGGTCGGTACATCAGCACTAGAATTGCAATGTGTGTGTTTTCAAGGGGAAAACATGAAATACAGGCCTTTTGGTCATCATTTCATTCAATTCATGGCTATTTTTCTGACATAATAAATCCCTCCTGATCTTGCAGCAGCAGTTCTGGAGAGGCTGTTGAATAAGGCTACAACGACAAAACCCTCTCCTCCGTACGCCTCTTTCCCGGTATAATACGAATCCAAAATATTCTTCCCTTCACACACCGACTGGAAAACCAAAAAGAGGCTGAGCAAACAAAGATATACCATTGTTCTGAATGAGGATTTGGTCGATCTTTTTGAATACACATGATCTCACATCTCCACCTAGGAATAATTTCACACAAACAACAAAGGCAGCCCATCTCACTCCCCTTCCCGTTCCTGCGTAGCAAACACAAAGCAGGATTCGATGTCAATGAACTCTGCATCTAAAGAGAATGCGAGCTAATCATTAGGAGGAAAGAAAAAAAAACCCACAAGCATACCTTTGTGAGAATATTGAATGATTTAAATGTACAGAATGTCTTCCCCCCTGCACCCCCAAACAATCAGAACCAGCAATGCACGCCTCTTACTCTTTTATCTCATAATGCCCAACCCCTAGAACATGGTCTGACTCTCTGAAATCACAGTTTTTGTTAAGATGAAATCATATCTACAATAAGCAGTGTTTGTTTTTACCTAGAATGAAAAACACTTTTAAAAATCCCCACCTCTTTCTCCACCGGCAACCTCAACACGATCCCACCTACATCCCACCACTCCGAGGATGTGTTTCTTATAAAATAGAAAAAGACAACAACAACAAAAAAAAAAAAGAGAATGTAAAAGTAATACAAGTTGACTCTGGGTGGAAATGCAGCAGTCAAATATCCTATCCATACGCCAACCGAATGGGGACCATTTGGCCGGACTTGATGTCTAATAAGGTGAATAATATTCACTCTAAAAACAGGAAAAAAAGCCAAAGAACAACACATAATCCAAACAAGGTTGCTGTACATAGCAGAAACTGAGAGGTTTCCGTGCATGTCGTCCTCCTGTGGGGTAACGGCAGAGGGTGTGGGGGTGGCAGCGGCGGGGACCAAAGGTGTCGCCAAGGACTTCAGTGAGTCGATGCCCGGACGCGCGAGCCACCGCTGATTTCTCGAGCTGCAGAAGAGGATTTCTGAGTACGATAAGTATCAATAAAAAGTCAGTGGGACTTCGAGACATCTTTTCTCTCTCTCCAAAACTTTCACTTCCCCTCTTTCTTTTTGCTTTTTTTTCACTTTTCTTTTTGTTTTGTTTTTTTTTTAGCAAAAATATCATGCAGTCTTTAGTTCTGAAAAACCCCTGGTGGGGAGGATCTCATGTTTGTTTCAGGAAGAAAAAACAAACAAAAAAAGCGTTGAAATTCTTCTCGCACAAGTATTCTTAAACATTCAAGTCATCCTAGTAATACTTTGTACAGCAGAAAGGTTCCTCGGATTTCACATGTGTATATATAAATATAATATATGGAAATATGCATATACATATGTTAAACTTGTATATGTGTATACATATTTTGGAACTGTATCAAAGCCAATTTAATGTGCTCTCAAAATATGGCCCATGATTCCTAGTGGGATGCACATCAATTCACATAGTACAACCAGTAGATTAGGTTGAAAAATCCAAAGGTGATGGGGAAAATGACCCGGGACCACTTGTCGATGGTGCTAACATCTGACAGGTTTGGGATTTTCAACTTGAGCTTGGAAGAGCGCCGCCGTAGCCGACAGTTGGCGCGGCTCCGCATGGCGCTCCGGTCCAGCGAGTGGTGGCCGTAGCCATCCCGGGGCGCCATGGGCTTCCTAAACTGGACGCCGGAGCTGTCAAAGGACATGACGGAATTCCGAGAGTCACTGACGCTGCTCCCCACGTCGGAAGGCATCACCTCGTTGTTCATGTCCAGCGTGGTGAGGAGGATGTTCCCGTAAGCGTCCACCTGCGCGGAGACCAGAAAAGACGCCCAAAATCAGAGAGGGGTGGAAAAATGCTAAGTAGCATTCCCCAAAAATCCCCTTAGACATCTAACATGGCATCCTAAAATAAAACCCCCCTCCCACCCTTTTAGCTGTCAAGCTTAAGCAAAATGCAGGGATGATATGGGATGTATTTTTCTCGCATGCAACAGAAATAGTTAGCTTCTTCAGATAAACATTTAGTGGTTGATTCTTTTCACTTGCTAAACAGTGACAAGTCATCTGAAAAATGCTGACAAGAAGACTCTTTATGGCATGGGCTGGCCTACAGCTGATATGATTGCTAAATACATGTACCCCAACTTTTCTTTGTTCCTCGAGATACAGATTTCTTCGCTGTGTAAATGACCTGAAGGTGTTGGTTTGAAACGGCACGGAAATGGAGTCCTTGCAATGCGAAAGAAAAAAAAATGGAAAGAATATTAAAACGACTCAAATACAGGCAGATATAGTCATAGTTTCTCAGAAATTGCAAAACGTGTAAGACAGAGATCAACAGGAAGAACTTTTATGAAATTCTGAAAAGGCATAGCATTTAGTGCTTCAGAACGGTAGGAGGGTTTGTTCAGTCTCGCCCTTTTAGCAGCTGGCTTGGGGAAAAAGATGTAGCTGCCAACGCTACCTTTGTTTGTGTTGTCATGCTTTTTCTCCCCCCCCCCCATTTGTTCTTAAAAAGTCTTTAAATACAAGGTAGCAGAGTGAGAGTGAATAAAGCCTACAGGATCGACATAGAAAACAATCTAAATAAGAAATGAGAATGTTTACACCACCGTTGAGTTAGATGAATAGGTATCTCAATGAGAAAGTTTGTGCTCAATAAAAAGCAGTCAGTGCTTGAGGGAGAAGCAATGGATGATGGTGGGTGAATGCATATTAGGCTGTGGTGACATCGGTATGCATGTGGAGGATTGCTTCGGGGTCTTGCGTACTGTACGAGTGGCTTCATGTAAAACGACTATGGTCAGAAGTCTTTTTGTGTGGAACAGTCTTGTTTTCTACTTGAACTCTGACCGACGCAGAAGAGGTAAGGAAATAAAGCGAAGAAGAGAGTCGGAAAAGAAGGAAGATGCAAACCTGTTCCCTCAGGCGCTTCTCTTCATATCTCGTACGCTCGTTGTTGACTTTGCCCAGCCTCTCATTGATTTTCTTCTGTTGCGCAGGGCCCCGGCCAAAGAACACGTAATTTACAAAGGCATATTCAAGCAGGGCCAGAAACACGAACACAAAACAGCCCATGAGGTAGACGTCGATGGCTTTCACGTAAGGAATCTTTGGGAGGGTCTCCCTAAGGTGGGTGTTAATCGTGGTCATGGTAAGCACCGTTGTCACACCTTATATCACACAGAGAGAGAGAAACCAAGGGATCTTTGTTAGACAGATCACAGATCCCGCCATATTTCTGGTGCTTTTAGATATTTATTTTAGATATTTCTCTAAATGGACCCATTCTGTCCAGGGAAGGTCAATTGACATTTTTAACATGAATTTTCCCAAATTATTAAGACCTCACAAAGTACTTCAGAAAGACACAGCATAAAAATTAAAACAACAGCAATGACAAAAAAATATTACATCATATAGACAACAAGCAAATACAATAATATCCTAAAAAGAATCAGGGAAAAGCCTTCATTTTTCACTTTTTCATCTGCTTTTTAAATTATTATTTTTTTTAAATTAGACTAGTGCTGTCAATTGACTGAAAAATGTCATCAAATTAATCACGATTAATTGCTATGCTTAACGTTGTAAGCTTGAAACGCAAAAATGTACGTTTTGTAAAGAATGCTTAAGACAATGATTTATTGTCTCAAACCAAACATATCGGGTTTCCAAGATTTCATACTTATGAAGGTTTAAAAGAAGTCTTTTTTTTCCCAAACAAAATTTAGAGATGGTAACTATAAACTAGCTGTGCTTCAGTGGAAGGATAAGCCACTGTTGCAATAAGTAAACTACATACTACCTTGGTTTTATCCAAATGTCTCTCGTAGTGTTTTTTTTTTTTCCCTTTAAGAATGTTTTTTTTTAGCACTAGTGGACTTTATTTGACAGTAATCTGACAAATAATATGCACCAATATTATTTGCTTTAGTTCTAGGAAAGTGAAGAGGCTGCAAGATGTAGCTCTGTATTGTTTTGCTTTGCCAGGATCAGCAATAAACAGTACAATAAAACATGCCGGAGTCTTTCAAGCTTTTGCTTCTGACAAATGACAGATTAAAATTTTAGCAGTTTTTAATATTAAGAGTGGCTACTGGAGACGCCATTATACATTTGGACAATTAGACATGAAATCACTAATAGTAGTAATGCCAGCCTCACTGGGTGTAGTCCCTTTCAGGGTTATTAATCAGTCCACATTATGTACAATATTAGTGTGGATTACACTGTATCCCTGCTGTTCCTATTTTCTTTTTTTACTCAAGCCAATTCGTGGCAACATCAAACACAGGCAGGGGAAATTCAAAATGAGAAACATGGCGAAATGAAATTAACGGGAGTCGCTCGTAACCCGCGGCTACATGTTTGCTTGCTTATTCCGTGCCCATAAATGTGGAAGATTTGTGTAGGAACATTTACACATGTGTGACAGATGTGTGTTATTTGTTTCTGTGATAATTTGTGGATTCTTACGGGAGCAGTAAGAAGTTTAATAACGTAGCGGTGGCTGTGTCTTACCGAGGGCCACGCGAGCTGCAGAGGCATCATAATTGATCCAGAAGGAGACCCAGGAGAGGATGGTGATCAAGATGGAGGGCATATACGTCTGCAAGATGAAATAGCCTATGTTCCTCTTAATCCTGAAACTCAATGAGAGCCTTGGATATGAACCTGTGTGGAAACAGAATGGAGTGAAGTCAAGGGCAAAAGGAAAACAAAAACCAAATCAGAGAAAACCAAAGGAAGAAGTAGGGGGAAAACGTCGACACAAGTCAAGAGTTCCAAAGTCTGCACTTTGACAACGCACAGGGTAGTCATTTCTCCATTTGTTCAGATGGAGCACTTAATTTCCCCAAAGCGATAGATTCCTTTCCAGGGACAAGTTCGATTCCAATTAAACATGGCAGAAAGTCGCAAACACGGCACATTTTTCTGCAAGCCCCTATCTCAGCAGGCAGCTTCAGCGTCCCTGTGAGAATTGTCACAGTGAGCTGCTTCTGCTTCTTTTTTTTTTTCCACTTTCTCTGTCCTCTAAATATTACCAAATGAGCATTTTAAAATTGGAGAAGCCCCACGCGTTTACACTGGAGCAATATGTGGTATGTACGCAGTGAGTGAATGTGGGGAAACTCTGCAGTAAAACCAACGCTCCTTGTGCCAATTAAAAGCACAGAGTTTTAAGTCGTGCAATGCTAGTGCTGCCAGAACTCACTGCATTGTATACTGTACCTATAAAACAGCTGTTTATGGACTGCTACACTGCCATTTTAGAGGTGCTTGGACATAAAGTCAAATAATATCTTACCTGTAGTAAACCTGACCTCCCTGGACACCAGGCGGACATCCACAATGGAGAACTGAGGTAATTCCAACTCTTTAACCCCGGTCACAGCTTTGTCATCTCCTTCCCAAAAAAATACGATGTCATCTGTTGTATATCCATCTGTGTCACAGTCAGAGCACATTAGAGGAGAAAGAAGATGGGGGGCATTACTTTTTGATGAAGATGCAGCAGTCTCTGAATGGAGAGCCTCTATTGGTAGGTATAACTCACTACCTTGATTGAATCAGACATTGATACACCACTGGTTCTTTTATGGTAACAGTTTTCTGGTCTTTGCATTCGTGGTTTTGTACAACACTGTAGGTTCATCAAAGAATTTTAACAGGGCAAAACTTTAAAAACGTGACGGTAAGTGATCTCAGTTTAAGATATAGACTGGAATCCCATGCACTTTCAAGGCGGGGCAGTTTTTCAGCACTCTGGATCCAGATGTCTTCATCAACACCGTCTCTCTTAAATTACCTTAGACTGTCTTGATCCATTGTTGCCAATATTATGCTAATTGTGTTACTCTAATTTGATCAGAATTCTATTATATGCAGATGATATGTTCCTGTTTATCATATCCAAAGTGAACCTTCAGAAGGCTTCAGAGTAGTCAGCACTTTGAAAATGTCCTGCTGTCATATCAGAGGATGAAAGCAAGTATATCAGGGTCAAGATAAAGTCGACAAAAAAAAAACAGATGGGGCAACTACTATGCTGTGTAGCAGTTTTGTCAGTCTCTTGTAGTAATAAAAGGTCACCCTTTTAATCTACAGTCCAACATTCATCTTTGGTTATAAACTTTGTATAACAAGCAAGCTACCTCATAAGAGGTTCTGGCTTGCCCTCGGGAACAAGGTTTTATGGCTATTTAACAAAAACTCAGGGTACAGTCGCCATTCCTATACATCAACAGACATGAGTGGAGATGGTTTGTTCCAGTGCCTTTCTATGGACGTTCTTGGCCATATGCCACATGGATCAGACCCCCAGGACAGAGCCAGGACTTGCTGAAGTATATTTCATGACTGGCTTGGCAATGCCTAGGAGTCTTTTTAGCTAATCTGGAAGAGGCAGTTGGGAAGTAAGTCTGCGTGTAACTACTTTAGCTCTGACCCAGCTCCATGCAAGTGAAACACAATAGAGTTGTACAAAAATAACCATTGATGGTGTTATACAAAAGTATCACAAGAAATATGCAGTTTCCAAAAAGATTGGAGTAGAATTATTGCTTTATCTATAACATACTGTATGTTTAATAATGTCTAAACATTATGTCACATCACTATCAGAGTAATTGTCGTGTATTTTTTGTATAAAATGTTTATAGTTGTCGGAAAGTTGGCTTTAGGGGAAATACGGACCATCCGACACAAACACATTTCTATAACATGTCAAGCTCAGACCTAAATCTGTCAGCCAACAATTACGTGCTGCGCTCTCTCCAGACTCCCATGAAGCCATATCACTGCATGTATTACGACTAGCATGAATATTCATTAACATGTGTCACATGCAATGACGCTGCCACACATTTCCTCCTGGCAAAGCAATTGAAAGTGACTACAGGAACAGATTTATTGGAATAGGCTAGCCTGCACTTACTGCAGAGCTATTTCTCAATCGGGGTAAGTGTTACCACATTTCACATTCCTCAGCCCTACATACGGACCTGGATGGTATTAAACTTACTACAGGACCAGGATTCATTACCATTAAATCTCTCCAAGAGGTTACAGGGTAAGAAAATGTGACATTGTCCATGAAATTGAAGCAACTGACTGCCTAATCCATCAAACTGATGGTTAATGCGCCTGAGTCAATAGTGCAAAGCACTCCATGAGCATAAACAGCAGATATTTTTGCAACTTTTTAATTCATGGCCTGTCTATATTTCATTGCTTACTCCAGCGCCCTGGAGGCAACACTCGGCAGTTCTTATTTTGAACATCTTGTACCAAAAATAAAAAATAAAAAATCTGATGGATTGAGCAGGATCTGCATGACTGATGGCGTGATTAGTGAAAATGATCACACAAATGCAATTTTTAATTACATGACAAGCTTTTTCTTCTTCAGAATAACGATTTGTCCAACTTATCCTAAAAGTGTCTGGAGGCATGATTTGTTTATGGTTTTCTTATGTGTGTGTTTGTGTGCGTGTGTGTGTGTGTGTGTAACACCAGGTGTCTTTACAGAAACTCTTGACTGTGTTTATTTCGAGAGAAGATTAGTTCATGATCACTGTTTGGGAAATTCAATGATGAGTTAGCGAAAATGAAGGCGAAATTTTTACCCATACAATGCTTTACATTTTGGTGTCATTTTATAAAGCAGCGCAACTATGGAAGTTAACTATGGAGGGTATGCAGAGATCAAGAGCCAAGTAATGGAAAATCTGTTAACTACAAATATTAGAGCCACAAATTTGGCCTTTATGGAAAGTTAGCAAATAGAAAGCAACTGGTTGAAAAAATCAAGAAGAAGTTTTGTTTCCAGTTAGATACAAGCCATGCAGGAGGATGTGGCTACAGTTGGAGCAGGACGTATGCGAAACTGTATTTGTTGTGCAAAAATTAGCACCGTACAGCTCTAAAATATGTTTACTCAGAAGTGTCACGGAAGCTCAGAGTTAATGGGACTCTTACCATATCTTTTCTTTCCACATAACAATCCTCCACTACTTTGTGTTGGATTCACATCAAGCACATTTGAGCTCATGTTTATAACATGACAATGTCAAAAGTTAGGTTGCATGAATACAGTAGCATTTTTTCATTTGATTAACTAGTAGAAAAAACACATATTGATCAAAAATGACCAGCAAAGTTAATTTGTGATGATTAAGTCTTTCCAAAAACTCACAGATGCATAGCATCAGTTGCTATTTACAATCAAAGTTGTGCACATTTTTCAAAGCATGTTTCATGTGAAATTTGCACATTTGTAAATAGCAGTCATAGCAGCAAGCCCTTCTTTAAATTTCCCCACATATGTGACCAAACACTGATGCCCTGATACTCTGAAACTGAGAATGACTTCAAGGTATTCATCCACCAGTAAATGCTTCGTACTAATCGTGGCATATGCTTTCAAGGGTTAATGAAAGCAGAAATCGATTTGGTCATAGCGACTGAATATTCATCATGATATGGATTTATTTGCAGGACTTACAGCTTTCAATTTCGAGAGTGCAGTTCTGTTCATCCAGAGGGTATCTCCTCAAGTCCATCATGCAGGCAGCAGTAGTTGTTATTCTAAGGACAGAGTGGAAAGACGTGAAGACACGGGTTAATACACAGAGTGATTATAACAGCTTTTGGTGCAGACAGAGACCCCCAGCTCACGAACCCACAACAACATTGGTATATACGCGCCTCAAAAGTGACTATAATGTTCGTTGAAAAAATATGAAGAATCTATTGCTGCTCAATAGGTCAATCGATGCCTATGGAAATACGATCATAGAGCCTTGAGTTGATTCGAGTTGGTGGGAAACCTTTTCATTATATTAAAGACCGCTAAATCCGAGGGATATCGCAACAATTAAAATTTCAGCAGATATCGTACCTTACATCTTTTACGATAAAAATACATTATCAAATTCTCCTTAGCATGACGAATATTTAGCGTTCTACAAAACGTATGGAAATGTACCGTTTTCTTACATACATACCGTTTTGCTCTAAAGTTGAACTCAATCAAGCGATGTGTAAATCTCACATCGCTTTATGTTATTTATTTTATTTTTTTCCCAGACAGCTGTTATTTATTGCCACTGTCGAGAAGCGGCTTTCTGCAAGGTAGCTTTAGAAAAGATGTATGCATAGTAGTTTATTAGTGTCGGTCCTAATTTCCAGCAACCCATGAAAAAAAAAAAAAACTGCTTTTTGCTACAAATTACACATATAGGAGTCCTTTGCATTTAGCTGAGACATTCACCCGTACAGCAAATTTTAGCAATTACATTTTTGCTGTTGGTGCCAGCTGCTATGTGTTCATCATTCTGGATTTCATTAACTTCCTGCCCTCCTTTGCAATTGCTATAAGAATGAATAAAAAAAAACAAAAAACACAACTTATATTTTACTCGTGTCAAAAGCCCAAATGTTGATGTGCACAACATGCATCTTTTTCATGTGTGTGACTGATTAAAAAGAGTGCGACCACAAATACAACGTCGTAAGGTTTTACATTGCTGCAGTGGGCAAATGTACACAGCCGTATACAATACCTGGAATTACTAATGCAGGAGATAATAAGCTGTTTGCCTTGAAAATATATTGCTCGAATACGGAGTCGGTAAATTGGTCACGGTGGTTTGCCCAGAGTTCTGTCGGCAGGTAATTGGAAAACAAAATATGTTCCCGCCGAAACTGATTCGGGCAGATTTACGCAGAGGCATGTACGCCTTCTGTGGACCACGATGAGAAAAAAGGCTCTATAAAGACAAAAGACAATAATGCACGAACAAAAAAAAAAACAAAAAAAAGTGTGACAGGTATGAGCTGCATTCTGCTGCACAAGCACAAAGCTGCTCAAACTGCATTCTGTTCTGCTCTACTGCACTGCTCTCTCCTGCTGCCTCTCAATGTTTCGCTGCTAAGAGCTACTACTGTTATACACTGTGACCAGATAAAGACCTAATTACACTAATCAGAAAGGTTACTTGGCAATCATGATTTCAGACCAATAGTTGGAATGAAACATTTTATCTTGATAGCTTATTAGTGTTGGTAGGTGTTTCACTCTGACAACACGAGGGGCCGAATAGATTTGTAAATGAATCATACTTAATTGTGGTTTAAAAAAAAACTGGAATAAGAAAAACATCTAAGTTTAAGCTAAATGTTCTTTGTTATAGTTCCAAATATGTATTTTTAAAGATTTTTGTGGCACAAGTAGCCTTTATTTTACAGTAGCTACAGGGAGTAGGGGAAATTATACAGCACATGGCCCAGGGATGCGGGAGATTCAAGGATTTTGAATGTAACCCATCCTAAAAATATACATTTATATGTAGATGAAAAAAAGGAAAATCAAACTAGAACAGATTTATGTTCTCTAAAGTTGGACTCAATCAAATGAACTGAAACAGAAATAGACTGCATGGGATTTTGGTAGGAATTGGACCTTTTGGTTCTGGAAATGCTTTGAAATAACGCCGAAAAAAAAATAAAAGTGCAACATTACTGGGGCAACCAATAAAAATATTTACGTTCAAAAGGTTTGCCAACTTCAAGCTAACATAAAAATCTGCAGGATAAGCTTGATTTGAACCACGTTTATTTAACCGAAGATGAGAAAGAAGCCAGTGCATTGTATTTAGAAATTCTCAAAAGAGTAAGGATTGCAGATACGGTCAAAAACGTTGCACTTTCAAACGCTGTCTGAGTCAAAGTACCGCTCTGTGCCTGCTACTGATCCAGCCACAGGTCCATCAATCAGGTCTGCCCAGAGTGATTTCAACAGTCCATAAAACCAGTCGTCAGATATTTCTTGGCCCAGTTTTCACATTTCAACTTATGTGTCTTGTTCAGTGGTTGCCGGGTTTTCGGGCCCCCCTACTTCGAACTGAACACTTCATCTACTCCAGCTACAGGTTCCAGTTCTGGAATGCGACGGCCCTGGAGGAGAACGGGTTCCTCATAGAGTCGTCTTAGATTCTCCTCAGCTCTTGGGTTGTTCGTTTGCATCTTTTGTTCTCAACAGGTTTTGTGCAACTCTGTTGACAATTTGCAACAAAACGTTTGATGGCTGTGATGACATCTAAATGTCGTGCTGTGTCCCCTAAATAACTTGTACAATTTTTGGAATTTTTAGAGTCAGTTACGTCTCATTTCTTTGGCCTGTTTTGCCCCAGGAACAGAACCTGCCAAATCATTATGAACACTTTAATACAGGGTGTCTTCTTAGGTCCACATTTCCCTTATAATAATGTTGCTTGGTGTCTGTGATGAAAAAAATCCATAAAATGTCCTTATAATTCATAATTCTGTTGTCTATATTTGCTTCTTTAAAAAAGCACTGGTGCAGCTAATATTTCTGTTCAAAGGTTTTATGGATATTAGATCAGCAATCAGATTTTATTGACAGACAACAATAACCTGAGTAAATATGCAAAATGCGCTTTTGCGATCTCATTTCTTTCAAATTTCTCTGCCTCGCCTTGTTGACTGAGGCACCAACTGTGATTTACCACAATTTCTGGTTGAATTCCACGAACCACGTTTAGGATAAAGAAATCCTTTCAGTAGAAGTCACCTTCCAACAAGTAGGCTTAAAGACTACAGAAAACAACACATCATGTGCAGTTCTAATGAAATTGAAGAGCAGAAGAAAAATTAAGTTTTTTGGCTTCCATTAGTCTAGAAAAGACACATACTCTGCAGTTTTCAAAATCTTACTGGACTTCAGTGTGTCATACTGTGCCAACTTGACATAAAACTTTAATGGTAACCCCTGTTACATTTACTAATGTTTGTTGCTGCAGCATAATCATCTCAAACATCTCTTTGCTGCCAAGGGTGCCTCAGCTGATCTTTAGGGTTAGGGGAGAATAAATGTTTCACATAATAAAAAGACTTTTCCCTAAAAGAAATTTCAAAAAATCGAGACCACCATTAAAAAACAGAAGTTTGTTTTAAGTCAGGTTGTCTTTGGTTTTGTTTAGTGATCTGATCATTTAAAATTCATTAAAGGGACACATTACTCTCTATGGTACTGTTCTTAAAGCTAACACCAGAAAGCCACTGTGAAAGTTACAAAAGTACCATGCGGTAAAAAAAATATTTTACAGCTCTTAGTTTTAGTGTCTCCATCACTCTCCATAACTGCATTGATGTTTTTCAATCGTACTGTTACCGGTAGCGGTGCCACATCAGGTCGTTCTCACAGATTTAGTGACTGTGCAAGAAGGAGATTAGTGAGAGAGGCCACCAGGACATGTGTGATTATGCTGAAGGAGCTGCAGCAGCTGAAATGGGAGAATCTGCATACAACTGTTGCCCAGGTTTCCTTCTTCAAGAAAACTGCGTCTTCACAAGATATATGCTTCCCAGCACGACAATAACCTGAAGCATCCAGCTAAAGCTACGCATAAATCGTTTGAAGACAGCAAGATGGTTGGTCTGTACTGGTGGTAATAGTAAGGCAGGAAAAGGGGTGAATACTTTTTATAGACACTATAAACTATTGAGGATATTATCATGAATTAAAGCTGGAATATGTAACTTCCATCCCTCCATTTTCTAACACCCTTGTTCCTAGTGGGGTTTGGAGGGGTGCTGGTGTCTATCTCCAGCTAACGTTCCGGGTGAGAGGCGTGGTTCACCTTGGACAGGTCGCCAGTCTGTCGCAGGGCAACACAGAGACAGACAGGACAGACAACCATGCACACACACACTCACAGCTAGGGAGAATTTAGAGAGACAGTCATGTTTTTGGACTGCGGGAGGAAGCACCCACACACACACATATATATATATATACAGTACAGGCCAAAAGTTTGGACACACCTTTTAATTCAATGAGTTTCCTTTATTTTCATGACTATTGACATTGTAGATTCACACTGAAGGCATCAAAACTATGAATAACACATGTGGAAATATGCACTAAACAAAAAAGTGTAAAACAACTGAAAATACCCCTTATATTCTAGTTTCTTCAAAGTAGCAACCTTTTGCTGTGATTACTGCTTTGCACACACTCTGCATTTTCTTGATGAGCTTCAAGAGGTAGTCACCTGAAATGGTTTTCACTTCATAGGTGTGCCCTGTCAGGTTAATAAGTGGGATTTCTTGCCTTATAAATAGTCATAAAAATAAAGAAAACCCATTGAATTAGAAAGGTGTGTCCAAACTTTTGGTTTGTACTGTACCGGTATATTATAAAAGTTACATGCTACAGCTTTAAATCAAACACCATTTTCCTGTTGTTCAAAGTCAAAAATTCTATATATTCTGATAGAGAAAGGCAGGGGAAAGAGCCAGCTGCCTGAAGCAACAGACAGGGATGAATTCTCGATCCCTTGGCAAAAGCACACCAGAAATAAAACTGATTTTATATGTGGCAGCTAACAAGTCAGTAGAGAGTCATCACTTGAGCAGACACGGGTCGGGACGGCCCGCCGCGAGGGTTTGGGATTTGGGCTTGTCAGCAGATGTAGGTCAGCAAATTACAGTCCCATCAGAGATGATCAGCTGCCTCAGACCTGAGCAGGCACTGCAGTGTGATGCTCAGCACGCTTTATTCTTAGCATATTTCAAGATGATCGAGGCGCTTTAAAGCCAACTTTAAAGCCAGTTCCATAAAAAACAACAGGCAAACAAAAGTATTAACGCAAATTAAGGCCATCTTTGTGGGAAATCAATAAGTTCCGATCCCACACAGGCTAACCCTGTAGTCGTCTCTGTGTGCTTTGCTTCCCTACCAAAGAAGATCATTGTACTATCACAGCACTTGGCTTCATAAAAGGAAGAACAAGAGAGAACAGAGTCTGGAATGGAAAGAAAGAAAACACAATCTGGTGAGAGCTTAGCTCAACAAAGCCCCCAATGCTCAGAGGACCCAGTACACTATCAAACAGCCTCCGTAAGTCAGCTAATGATGATTCAGTCTCTCATTTCACAGGCAAGGTAGGACTACCAGCTCTATGCCGTTTTAATATCTAGACTTCTTTAGCTCATGTTCAATGACATTCTCACGCTTAGATGTAGTCTCAGAACACAAAGATTTTTAAAAATGCTTTCAAAAACAAAAGCAAAAAGATTTTTAGATGACGTGGTGATTATATCCACAGTACATGTGCATCGTTGTTCTTCCATCTATCTTGGAAGATTGTAGGAACACATCAGAAATGTGTGCTCTTGCACATTCTTCATGTGAATACGACAACTCTTTTCAGACTTAACTTCCCAGATTAGAGTGTCCTTCATGCTCAAAAAAATGCAAATTTCACAAAGAATTCATGACAGATATTTCTGCAGTGGCCAGGCTTGAAGAGTTAAGTCTAGAAGAACCCCATTTTCTCAAAGCCCCAGTCGGTCGTGGCAGATTGGCTTCTCGTACTGAGCCAGGTTCTACTGGAGGTTTCTTCCAGTTAAATTGTGGTTTTTCATGAGGCATTGCTGTAAAGTCAACGAAACAAAGCAAGCAGTTATCCACTGTCACTGCATGCCCATTATGAGGAGTGACTTCAATCTGCTGGGTTTTCTTTGAAACTTTTAAAACTAATTTGAATAGAAAACTGAGCTTAACGCGGCGTTTGATAACTTGGAATACATGTGCGATTGACTCGAAATAACTTTTTATTTGTCAAATGTCTCAAGGCAACATTTGTTGTGAATTGGCGCTAAATGAAGGAATGAACTGGATTGAATTAAAAGAACTGTATTGCTGTTTGTTTATGTATGGCTTTGTGACCGATTGGACATTTTCACTAAGTCTTTCTGACTATAAAACGTTTTTTTTTTTCCGTTTTTGACACAAACACGTTTTTTTTGTTCTGCCAAGAAAAGCCAGTAGTAAAAAAAATAATAATAATAATAATTGGCTCAAGTTGGTAAAGTTTTTGTTCCTGTAAAACTTGATTCTGCCACTAGAGGCACTGAAGTCCCTCTTAAACATACTGACAAAGTACAGTATGTTTGTCAGTATGAACCAAGAATCATTGGTCCTTGATCATTGATCAAGGACCAATGATTAATGGTTTGAATAAGATTGTTTAAAAATATAATAAAATAAAGACACATAAACTAGTGGCCATTGGCCACTTTTGATCCAAAATGTATAGTAACTACAGCAGAAGTCGTTGCTTTACCCAAATGTATGCCATGAGTTTGTAATGCCTCATGACAATGTGCATATATTAAAAAAAATTTTAAAAAGAAAAAAAAGTCGGTTTGAGAAACTGCACAACTGGTCACATTTCATACATTATTATATTTTTCTAATGGATTTTCAAAAAAGAAAAATGCTCCACAAAGGAAAAAAATAATAAAAACTTTAAAGAAAGTTCACTCAAATCTTTTTAAACTTGCACAACGTAAAAGTAGGGAGGGAGGTAATTTTATTTATACAGCACATTTTCAGCAACAAGGCAGTTCAAAGTGCTTAGGTTCAAAGTAGTTCTGTTGAAATGTTGTAAGCAAGTATTATCTTTCTGTATTATATTACTACTCTCTTGTCATCTGAATTTAGCGTAATTCAAGAAAACTTCACTTAAATAATTTGGGGTTTATAAGATTATAAAACTGATATATTCTATCTACATATCCAAAATGAAAGGTTTTTGGCTTTAGCTGTCAGTTTACATAATAAAAGTAAATCTGTTCTTTCTGTGCCAGTTAGAGAAACCTGAATACACATCGAATGAAGAAGAAAAAAAGGAATACTATTACCATTCAGTGCTACATCAGTTAGACATATTAAAAAATGTAGAGCAGAGTTATGAAAAAGAGTTTATGTCAGCTTGCACTGGGAATAAGTGCAAAAATAGAACTGGTTGATCAAGGCAACTCATGTTAAAATCAAAATAAAGAGTCTGTCTTAAGAGGCTAAAAATATGGATAAACAAAAGAACTAGCACATTTCACAGTGACTGAATAAAGGACCACACAAAGGGGTTTATTGTGGGCGTGATTGTCTTCAGTTCGCATTCTGACTGTGCGCAGACACATCGGCGCAGGGGACAGGGAGGGGACTTATTCAACCAGTCGGCCTTAAAATGTGTCACACACAGTGTGTAACAGCCAAAGTTGAGTGCCACGAAATGCAAATGAACCGGAGTAAAAACTATAAACATCTATTGCTGGATTTGTCTTTTGTTCTGTAAAATAAGAAAAAGAGAATCTCTCCATACAACCCGCGAGCAAAGTCAAACATTTCAACAAAGCGCTTTAATTATAAGCTTGCAGGAGCCTCGTAACAGGTCGTGGATACAACACTGGATGTAGATTATGAGCTGCCGCTAATTACAGAACGGTGCAAAAAGAAAAAGGAAAAAAAAAAAAAGTCTTGTGGACAGATCCAAGGCCTTGATGTCATCTGCTATACGTCATTACTGCTGAGAGAAGTGATCACTGGAAATGAGTTCTATTTATACTTCAGACTATTTACCCATCATTATAAAACTTGTTTTTTTCCCCCCCTTGAGGACTAATTTTCTAAAATAAAATTTTAAGAAAGAGAAAAAAAAAATCCGTTTGAGGATGGATGGATTTTTCCATCAACAGAAACTCGTCGGCATAATTGTATCTTACATTGGGATTCTGCTACAACTATGGAAGCAATATTTAGAAAGCCGATTACTTCTATTTTATAACATGCAATTAGAGAAAAAAAAGGTAATTTTAGGTAATATATTTTAATGATTGTGGCAGACCACCAACGCACGAACACTGTGGTTAAAGGAGAATCGCCGCTAATAGACATTTTGTCGACCAAAAACATCAATGCTTTTATGTGGCGGGTCAGCATAAAGTAGTGCACAGTTGCAAAGCGGAAGGAAAAGGATAAAATTTCATAATAAAAATTTGAAAAGTGCAGTGTGCATGTGTTTTGGGGTTATCTCTCTACTAGCTGCACCTATTTAGAGGTGGCCAGATGTTGTCGCCTCTTCTCCAAAGTAGCTCGAGCTCACTCAGACAGGCTGTCAAGATGAGCTGGATGAGATGACTACACTTCACTCAGCGGTTTCAGAGTAATAGGGGCTGAGTACAAATGTGCCTCTCATTTTTCAGATGTTTGAAGGTTGAAAATTACTCAATTTTTAAGGCACTACTTTGTGTTACTCTATCACATACAATCCAACTAAAAGCCATGGAAACATTTGGCAATGCACTATATGTAGTTGAAAGTGCTATCCAAGTTTTAGTTGTGCTCTAATGTCATAGGCAAATGTTGGTCAGGTGTGGATGCTCTGATCTGCTAACAGGGGAGGGGAAATTTAAATGATTCCACACATGCAAAAGCAGTGCCGGGTGTAAATCCCACCCGGAGCCCTGATGTTATTTTGCCTTGTTTGTACTTCTCCGGTTCCAGCGGAGCCTTTGGGAGCGCTGAGCGGAGCAGCTGGGAATGTTTATTCAGATCAGATGGCGCACTGTAATTTAGCACAATTCTGCCACTGAATTCTCCCGAGTCCCTATACCTGCTTTGATTAACGGTGGTCCAAAGGTTTTTCTTGTTGTTTTTTTTATGTCGAGCACATCTGAAACACACATTAACATACATGCTTCATTTAAATATTACAGAACTGTTTATCCAATATATGCAGAGTTAGCCTATTGCACTTTTTGTTTTTTGCAAATTGAAAAACTTTGGGTGCATGAGGAATAAAGTGTTTACAAAATGTAGCTGTGGTTTTTAACTCTCACTGTTGTTCACTGTACACCAAGGTTGGGGCAAAATGTGTTAATATTATATTTATTATAAGAAAAAAAAAAAATTTTCTCTAGTGTATGAAATCTGTAGTTTCTGTTGTACATTCACCCGCTGAAATACGGCATGTTTACCTCTTTTGAACTTCGAGACCAGTGAGACGACCTTTCAAACATTGTTAGCTTGCGTAAAGCTTATACACGTGTGTGTTAGTTTGCACACACACAAAAAGTAAAGTTAGTAAACTAACTACACTTTTTGTAAAGTTAGCTAACTTTACAGAAAGTAAAGTTATCTTACTTTATGTTAGCTAACATTGTTAACTGCCATACAGTAAGCTAGCACTGTCATTCCATTTTATATCCTAGAATGCCATTACACACCTAAACGTAATCTGAACTTTGCCACAGCTCTTTATACTTAAAGAGTATAAAGAGCTGAAGCAAAACACATCACCAGCTTCTTTGCATTAATCACAGTACCATATTAAAGTGAGCTGACTTTGACAAAAAAAAAAACAATCACTCCTGATTTCCAGCGAAAGTGATCTAACTTTTTTAACACCCCGTGGGAATTTCGACGGGTGCCGCTGTTCACATTTGCTGTTGACCTAAGTGTCTGCTTTGTCAGAATGATCTGAGAGGCGCTGACGATTTTACTCCCTTTTTAGGCTTTCAGGGTCAGTGGATGTGTGCACGGAGTGTGCCTTTCGTTCTTCTAGAAACACTGAGTATATATCTAGACTCACGTTAGCGGACCCTTTGCTTTAAAAATAATACTTTAAAGACTGCTTGCTAGTGCCAAATATATATCTGTCATTTTTCATCCTGTCCTGGGGCCAAACATGCATACAAACAGGGATGATGATTTTTTTCTTCTTTCCACAGCCACAGGTGATGTCAATGTGTTCTTCTTACTCTCATTCTGCACTATCTATAGCTTTTATTAGATAAAATTCTTACATTTTTTGCACTATTAATTGAAATGTACCCTTTCTAAATTCTGGTGATACAGTACAACCACTTACTTAGGGTCAGAGGAAGGTGAAGTGTATCTCAGCATGCATGAAACATTTTTCCTGTATCCATACTTTTTTTTCTCAGACACTTCAACTTCCTGAATTATTAAAGCTTTGTGAGCTTCTCCGAGACATAGACTGCATCGTAGAACAAGATTGCCTCGTGGTTGATATTGAAATTATGAGGTCAAATCAGAATTTCACGTAAGAAATCATTAAGTTTTTGTGCAAATTTCTCCATTCATCATGTAAAATTGTTCTTTTAATTTATTTCCAGCAAAAAAATTGTTAATCTTCCTCAGTGATCTTTATCGATAGCAGCAGGGTGTAACGTTATGGGTTTTTTTGTTTCTTTTCTTTGCACTTTGGCTGCTGTTTGATTTATTTTTAGTGGAATTTTATGTTTGATTTTATGTAGAACACTTATCATAGATATATTATTCATTTAAGCATTGAATAAGGCTCCAAAACTCAAGGAATGATTTAGTGTCTTGTCAATTTAAGGCACAGATCCAAATTTAAATGCTACTTCCCAACACTTTCTAGCAAGAATCAGTCACAAAGACATAATTCACTTAGTCAAAAGAAATTCATCGGTCAGTAATTTGAATCTGACCATTTTCCCTTGATCAGCTCTGGTATAATATTTATAAAATATTTTTTAAAATCCTGCTCATTTGATACATCAAAAATGAATATTTTGTCTGTAAAAACTAAAATATAAGTTCATTACGAGTTGATGCAAATATAGGAATAATTTCACAATCCCTTCATTTTAAGTTGGATTCTAAACTACTGTCAATGAACCTGTCAGTTTTTTTTGCTTTATGGCCAATATTTATATGATTTTTAGGACTTAGTTTATCTGAGTCTGAGTGTGCTATTGTCCTTGGAATGAAAATTGGGATCAAACTAAGAAGTGGTAGGTCAGAGGTCAAACAAAACAAAAAGTATGACAGGCAAACTCTGACCATCACCTTTTTCTAAGTTTCTTCCCATTTATTAGTTGAATCGATAACAAAAAAAAGACAAAATAAACATAATTTGGATGCTAAAACACTTTAGCACAAAAAAGTATGAACAAGTAGCTGAAACTGAAGGACGATGCATCTTTCATGTATCAGGTCTGGAGTGTTTTTTTTCCCTGCTTCTTAAATACATGATTTTAAGAGACTCTTTGTCTAATCGGTATAGTTTTCTTTGCCTTTTTTTCTATACTGTATTGTCCTGCACATGTCCTTTCAATGTTGAATGTTGCAAAAAGTAATGCAAGAAGCTTATCAAAAATGCAAATTCTGACAAACACCAGGGAAATCCCATCAGTTCTTAAAGGAGCGGTAATATGCGTTTTTCAGACACGTGGTGCCATTTTATAGCACAATCAAGTAAGCATGTTACCTTCAGTTATTATAAAAATGTTGTACAGCTCTAACATGACCTAAAAGGAATCTGACTTTGTAGTGTAAGCCTTGAAATTGGCCTCTGTCTCTTTAAGAAGCTCCTATTCTTTCCGACTCTCCGCCTTCAGCGCCTCATCACAACAACGCTTCTCATTGTTGCTGTTTTAGAAGTGTTGGGCAGAGATATAGTTTGCATGATTAACTGAGTGTAACCAGGATCATTTTCTATATTAGGTTTAATTTATTTATTTTATTTTCCATTTTGTTAGATTTATTTAAAAAGAAAAAAAGGTTTAATTAAATGTTTTCCTCTTCCCCTTTAATTTATTTAACACCAACCAGGCGAGAACAATAGTGTTCTCGCGTGACTCTGACGTCATGCGACAGCTGCACATCAGCGTCCTAAATTGATAGCACAGTTTATATGGTTGCAAATCGCAGCTTAGGCAGAACCGCTGTGGGACTCTGATGTGCAGCCGGGTGATTACTCAACCAAGCGTTGCAAGAATCACGGTTAGTCAAGAAGGAACTGGCCAGGTGCGTTGCAGATCCCTCGCGCAAGGAGTGGCTAGAGGGATCTTGACAATAGCAAGGATTGTCTGGTTTCACTGACCAGACTGGCGAGCTAAAATAAGCAGGATCCAGAAACACAAGACTTATCTGGGAACATTCTTCCGAACTAATTGGAGGATCAGCTCAAGTCCCCATTGAAGGAAGTGGATTATTTTGGGTTTTTTCATCATCAACAAAGACTGGTGGACGTCCTTGGTATAAGGAACTTTAACTTGTTTTTTCCTTTAAACTATGGACTAATGTGTATATATATTGTAAATACTAAATACAACTCACCAATTTGCACCATCTTACTGTCTCTGTGCTTTACAAATTGCCATCTCCTCCAGTAGCCGAACCTAGCTAGACTTTAAGAACTGTTTGGATAAATTTTAATTCTGATTATTTAAAATCTTGTTAATCCTTGAACGCAATGTGGGTTACATGAGTAAGAAACCCAAACGATTCTCCTGCTCTTACCTTAGTCCGTATAGGACGGTGCCATCAGGGTGCAGTCGGATCATTCGGTTTTTCACCGTCACTCCATGAAGAAAGGATTTCTTGTCATTAAGGAAGTAAGTATCAGGGAGCCACAGCTGGTCTGCTACACGGTTGTCCAAAGTCAGGTTTAGTTTCAGCTCTCCGTAGGCCAAACGCTTGTCTCTCCAGCTTTGCTGGAAATACATTGTGATGGTGTAGTCCTGTGAAATATAAACACAAAAAATGAAAATGTGCATCATCTGTTTTGCAGTGCCGGGGCGTCCCCATCCGTTTACAAACCTCTGTTCATTTATTTCCTTAAGAAGGAGCAGATTAACAGAGAGATTAACAGTTACTGCCAATATAGTGTATATAATTTACAGATCATCCTCAGGTTTAAAATCCCACATTTACAACTGAGTAGGGCCAGGCTAAGATTTTATTTTTCATTTCGAGAATAATGTCATTATTAGAAAAAAAAAAGTTGTCAAAGATTAGAATCATAATTAAGAGAATAAAGTCATAGTTATGAGAATGAAGTCGCAATATTTTGAGAATAAGGTCATAATTATACAAGAATAAAGTTATATTACCAGAATAAGTTAATACTCTGAAGAATGAAGTAATTTTATTACAATTTCTCTTAAGTCTTTTAACTCCAGATTAGTAGCAGGAGTGGAAACGACAAACGTCTATTTCAAAGACGAGTCACAAGCCTGAGCTCTTCATAACTCAAACGAAGTTCTGCTCTCATTAAAGTAACTTTTTTCTTGTAATTTTACAACTTCTGGAAATATTTATTCTATTGATATTAGGACTTTATTGTCATATTTAAAAAAAAAATCTCTTAGTCTTAGACCCTAATACTCCTTCATACAAATTAATACTTTCTGAATAAAAACAAAAGACCCTTAATAAATTGCTGAGACACAAAATGAAATGAAAATAGTAAAAAGGAGACATTTGGAAGCTTCAATAAAAACAGGACAATAATAAAAAGATCTAAAGTGATTAATAGGTAGATAAGCTGCTCTACGCTTAAATTTAATGGATAATTCAGGAAAAAAATATGAATGAAAAGGAAGGAAAAAAGGAGAAAATGGAAGAAAGGAAGGAATGAACTCTGCCTCATCAGAGAAGAGCTGTCAGACAGAGTGACGTCACTTCTTAGACATCAGCCATATTGTATTTTTCTCTGCTCAGCCTGCCTCTCTAGTTACCAGCAAATCAACCTTTTACCCCGAAAGGAAATGTTTTCAGTTTTATTCGCAGAGTCACGGCGTGATCAAGTATTTGCTTAGTTTCCGTCTTTGGTTAGTTTCACAACTGGGCAGCAGGGCTGTGGATAAGGCCCTCCCAGTGACACAGATAATGTCAACAGTGACCTGTGGTGGGTGGGGAGTGGGCAAACACAAGGTTGACCTAAGACCAAGGAGAACGCAACTCACCATGTTTACTTCTGAGATGGAGTCGATACTGGCTATGTTGATGCTCATCCCTACGATGACTGGAGGACCTGAAGGAGCAAAGGAACAAGGAAAATTAAGCAAAGAATGAACCTTGACATGTTGATTTTTTTTTTTTAAGTAGCGTTTTCAGCTGATTATTACTGTTAACTGTGAAAAAGAGACACACTTGTAAGCATGGTTTTCAAAACTTGTATTGTGGAAAAAAAAAAATTGACAATTCCAGCAGCAACAGCTGCAAATCTTTTTCGAAGACAAAGAGCAACAAGAGTAATAGGAAGAAGAGGACGAAGAATAAGCAGATAAGGAAAAAGTAAAGTTTGTTGATTTTTTCCTTTCCTCCACTGTCCTGTGGATCTTTTCCTTCGTCCACCTTTACCTCCTCCTTTATTTCTTCTCCTTTTAGGTCAAGTTCTGTGCTGACTGTCACCTGATTGGTGATTGTGGACACCTGGGCTGATTGGTGGAAAATCCAGCCAATCAGATCAGTCAGAAGGGTTCCCACCCCCAACTCACAAATACGCACACTAAACACAATTTTCTTGTGAGAACTTTGTGCTCTCTCCATTTATACATGCTCTGTTGTAATTGCTTAATAAGCTCCTTTGGATTTTTGGCAGGAATGCACCACCATACATGATGACTTGAGCAGTATTAAACAGTATTCTTTAACTTAATTCTTATTTCGACTCCCTGACTTTTGAAGAGAAAAACTGATTTTTCTTTTCTTTCTTTTTGTTTTTAACACAGAATATGTTTACAATTACATACATAATCTTCAACTAATCAAAAAGCAAAAACAACAATATGGGCTTATTCCCAACATTTGGACGATTTGTTGTGCTAATTTACTTTGACACGAGGCTCTCTGCCACATATGTTGCAATTTGTACAATTAAGAGTATTTTGACAGTCATTTTCTTGTCATTATGTTTTAATTCATGCTCCCCTTGGCAAATTTTGTGATATGTGCACAGTTATGTGTTGTTGTTATTTACTGAAACAAATAAAGTAAAAAAATAAATAAATAAAAACTTCATCCCTGACCTGCCTGTGACAAAATATGACAAAGTTCCTGGGATGTAAATACTTTTACACCATAACTCAGTCCAGATATTTTATGAAAGAACAATCATCTTCCCTGTGAGTTCTAGTAAAGTGTTGGTATAAGACCACCTCTGTCCAACCACACCCCAACAGCTGCTTCGTCTGGGGTAAGACCCAGGCAACATGAACAAAGCGCCGTATGAGAAATGCATCACCCTCAGAAGCTCACCAAATTACCCAGGGAGAACGCGCTCATCCGTACTAATTTCTATGTTAGGAACCCATGTTAGGGAACAGGACGAGCAACCATTGCTCATCTTCATAATTACAGTATGTGTTGCGAGATATGTAAGCAGTTATGCACAATTACTCTCCAAAGTATACAACAACACTCAGTCCACTTCAGTATTCAGACAACTCGGTGTTCACAAGTGTAATCCATTCACAGTGTCCGTGTACCCAACAACCAGCGAGTGCAGGCGTTGTGCGGCTGTGTTCTGTATTAATATTAACAGGAAAAACAATGAGTGAATGCAAGTTTATGAGTTTATAGGATGTGAGAAAGCCTATTGTGTTCAATAGTGCGATGACTAGTAATAGTTAGTTTACCTCATCCCACCACAAGTAGATTTAGTTGTTTAAAGTAAGTAACTTTGACTAAAGGACAAGTCCAGGAAAATATATAATATTTTTTTAATGCCTGACATTCCGTTTAAAAAGAAGTCAGAACGAGAGTATTTGGTTGTCTGTCACTCTCGGCGACTTCTCTGTGCGAATCATTAATTTTTTCTTTTCTGTGCATATGCCTGAGCACCTTTCCCCCGCTCCTCCCTTCCTCTTCGCTTCCACTGTCACCTTCACTTTGCCTGATCAGGCCGCAAAACACAAAGCGCTGACACCCAAAACAGAAAGTACACAAGTGCATAGCAAGTGTGGCAGAGCTGAATCAGGATTTTCCCATAATGTAACTTGTCTTTATAGTAGAAAATGGCATTTTTATGGGAATCATAAACAACACAGGAGCGGCTCTCATGCAAGAGGAGTTAGCGCATATGCATTATACGGCAACTCCGAGAGGACTGGAGCTTTGAATGATGAATTTAATCAAGATGCGAGTTTGTGAAACAGATATATTGCGGTTGCTTTTCTGGTTTGCTACGCTTTTCACATTATTGACTAATGACCTGACCTGTCCTGTAGGAGATGTTTGACACTTGGGATATTGTTTTATAACCTAAACATCTCTACAACTTTCTCCCTGACTTCTCAGCTGTGTACCTCTGTCTTCAAGATGTTGAATAATCATTAATCATCTTTATAACTGTCGTGAAGGCAGTTGGTTAAAATTGCTTTTATGTAGTATTATCAGAATAAGTGGAGTTGAAAGCAAAAGCACGCCACACTTTTCAGATTGTGTGTGTAAAAAAAACCCCTGGAAAACAGCATACCCTTCTCCTTCACAAATACAGTCTGCTTTGTGTTGATCTAGCCCATAAAATCAATATAAAACATATCGATGTTTCTGATTTTAACAAAACAAAATGGAGAAAAGCTACTGGTGACAAATACTTCTGCAAGGCACTGTAATTTGTAAATCAGTACACGGCAAAGACGGTCATGAACTGTCATGAATCAAATCTAATCAGTTGATGCTCATGTCAATGATCACGCCATTAAAGTTCAGAATTATTTTCTCTCAGATTACAGCATATTGATCTTTTCTCCTTTGAATTGTCTTAATATCCAAAGCTTTGGGAGAAGCAAAAGAAAACAAACGAAAAGTAGCTTATGGTGGGGGGAAAAAACACTGTTAAAGAGGTACAGAAATTTAAAGCTAGTGCATTAAAAAAAATTACCAACATTACCCTTATCAGCTCAGCTATCCTCCCTAGAGATGCATTATAAGTCTGCAGGACTGTATTCTGAATATAGGACATGACTACAAATGAAGTCCAAGCTGCTTTTCACCCTCACTGGCTATATTGTCTGAAGCTGTTATAACAACACACAGCCATATTTAGGATGTCTGGATAGAATTAGCAGCAGAATGGAGCTCTAAGCACAATTCCCTGTGGAAAATAGGACCTGAATGAGCACTACTGTTGGTAAATATCTAGTATTATTTGGTTTGATGACTAATTAGCTTATTTAAATTATGCATTAAATTGCGGAGCCTCATCAGTCATGCTCAGATAACAATGAAATGTGCTCACAAACTAAATTATATGCTGTCTTTTAAATATGGGTTCAACATCTAATATCCATACAACCAAATAGTCACAGTCTCAGTGTATATTCTCCTGGTTTTGAATAGAGAGTGCAGGGGTTCAAACACCTCATGCAATTAAAACGCTCACTGATCCATGGCCATCAAGAAGCTGAATGTGGCTTAGAGAAATGGCTCAGCATGCAGTAGTTTCCATGCTTGAAACGGTCTCCTTAATGACGCCACCAGGCCAGGACCCCGCAAAGGCCACCGGGTTTACTCTGCATCTGCCTGTCTGAAAATCATTCTCATAAAAACATAACAAGTGATTAACTTACTGAACACTGCTCAAATCAGTCAATTTATTCATCATATTAAAAAATTCAAACAAATAAATATATATACTGTATACAAAAAAAAAAACAAAAAAACATTTTAAAGCTATTATGTGGCGAACTTTGCAAATGGGTGAGGGCACATGATTAGAGAGCTGAGGAAGCTTGGCTAGTATAAATATAATATACTAGCCAAGTGCTCTTTGCACCTCAGCTTCCGGGTTCGGGTAAAAGCGGCTCGATCGTTTCCGATCTACTGAAAAAGGCACTTCACACTGGGTGTTTGCAGGGCTTGTCCAAGGTAACAATTAATGATGAACATCGATCCGAAGCCCCGACAATAATCTGGAGAAAGGTTTTAAGATGTTCGCCTCGTTATACACAGATACGAAGGTGAGTTTTACTTTCTTTAAACTTTGTGGCTAACATTAGCTTTAGCTTATGCTAGACATTTTTCTTGTAAAAATGTCTTGTAAAAATGTGCTGTTTAAGTATCTAAGCATTTTTCATCCTTTCTAACGGACAATGTTTTTACCTTATGTTCAAGTATATTACGTGGTTTATTGTCGTTAGTGTCAGAGACCAAGTAACGGGGATTTTACGGTTCAGGCTTTTTGCTTCTGAAGCCTGAGGAACAACAAGCCCATAGCTTAACAGTAGAGCAGCTCTGGTGTCGGAGTTCTAGTTCAGCTGACTGTTCAGGTTCAGAGTTGTTGCTTTTAGAAAAATATGGCCGTGTTCCTTAAGGTCTCCGTGTTACTTCGCTTTATTAGTTTTGCATGCTTCTTGTGAAGCAGGACAGTGTTTACAGCAGTGTGTACAGGCAGATCAGTAGCTTGGCTGTCTGGCTCTGGTCTGCTCTCTCGTTCCCGTACACTCGCTCTTTCAGGCTGAATACATGGAAATAACACAGGAGGCTCCTTTACCTTCTGCTTTAGGCTGAAGAAGTTGATCCGTAGTGAAGTGAAGGCTGTAAACTTTGCTGTGCGGCGTTAGCTTTAACTGGTAGCGACGAATATTTACAAACCACCGTCTTCTTAATTCAGGACCGCTTGGAAATCCATGAAAACTTAAAAGCCCATTATATTAGGATTAGCAATGTTCATAGTATTGTTTTATTTGCGTCTGAAATAAGACTTTGTCTTTTCTAGCTGTCATGGTAACTCAAAGCGGAAAAAAGAGAGCCGCATTTGCGCATGTGGTTGTGATGTCAGCGCGGCAGGTGCAAAGAGCCCATTGGGTATCAAAGGTCTTCTCTACATTATGTCTCGTAACAACCAAACTGTATTTTTGGGGGATCATATGTTCCAAACTAACAGAGTAGCAGATAATTTAAAGTGAAAGAAATAGAAATTGAAGTTCTGGTGAAGCTTAAAGAAGGATTGGTTTGGCAAACCAATATCCAAAGCTTAGAACATCTGAAAAAAAGACTATTACACAATCACAAACCTACCAACACAATGACAGGATGTAGAAAAAAACATTATCTGAAAAGTAGCCAAAAGACCCACAGATATTCTGGAAGGGGTTCTGAGGATTGACGGATTTAAGAGCGTGAATACTTTTTTACCATTGCTTTAGTGGGTTTGCTGGAACACTGGCGCTCAGTGAAGTCTTGATCCTCTTGATGTTTATGACCATAAGGTTTTGGATCAATAAAATAATTCGGATTGTGCTGTAACCAATAACTCCCTAATTACTACAGTAAACACTTTTGTTATTATTATAAAGTATTCAATTGATCGGAGTGTCTCAGAAGTAATTTAATTGCTTTGTTTATCCTGATCAAACTTTCATCGCCAATGAAAACTGCAATCCCTCCCTCCCTCTCTGGCCCAGTTCTACTCTAACTTTTTTTGTTTTCACTAAATGTTCTAAAGCTTTGTCTTAAGTAGCGCTGTGGACCATCACACTTTGTAAAGGCAACAATAGCAGTTTTTCCCTGAGATGTCAAAGTGCGTACACAGAGCCTCGAATCTCACCGCTGGTGCTTTGGCATATTTCAGCTCCACTTCTGTAAAACAGAGGCAATTCCAAAATAAAACCATTACCAGAGTTTGTATCTGCAAGTTGAAAAAAAAAAGGAATATTTCAAAACTCCATGTTTGATGTGCCCATTTTCCTGGAGTTAGAATCCCTACGGCAGATAAATGTCGCCAAATTAAAGAGGATGCAACGTCCCGAGGCAAAGAGCATTTTTGGTGAACAATAGCTAAAATAGGGTGTAAACGCTCTCAGCGACATTTCTTTTTTTCCCCAGGAAGACACCAAATGTGTCAACATGCCCCGGTTTTTCTGACGGACGCCGGCCAACGTCTCAGCAGGAGGAGCTGCAAGCAGATTTCAGACTGAGCTTTGGAAATAGATGTGGTAGACTGCAGCACAACAGACACAGTGAGAAAACACAATGAGCAATTCTTTCATTGTATACCAGCGTTTGCCGTATGTGGCTCTTGGTTAGCTGGGCACGGTGACAACAATCGAGGGGAATTTTCCATTAATCAAATTAAAGTTTGCACTGTGAGGTCTTTGATGCCTACAAGGAGTGGCGCTATAGGCTGGTCACTCCAATTCTCACATGCCTGCTGTGAGCAAAAACTGTCCGCAGTTAGTTTTTTTTTAGCAGAAATGAATCACAGCAGTAATAATGCTGAGGATGTATGTTGACAACTAAATTTAATCTAACTGGTGTTAAAATTGGTTTATTAGAGGATTCCGCTGAAGAATATTAGACCCCTTAACAAAATGCATTCTATGTGCTCACCCTAATTATATTTTGTAGCAACTATTATTAAGAGAGAATAGAAGTAAAACCAGCTGTTTACATAAAAAGAGACATATTGCAGGTTTTGTGACATAATTGAACATATCAAAAAGATAAATGTGAACCTCCACATGTCTGGGTTGACTTTGGCGATAATTTAAAAAAATAAATAAAAACTCAGTTTGCCACTGGAGAGTCTATTCATCATACTATTGAGCAGGGAGAGAGACTCTGTGTCCCAGAAATTAATGCTGTTTAGCATTAATTTCACCACAAGATGAACAAAATACCTTAAAACATGCTGGCCAAAGCTGGGGAGAGATGTTAACTGTGAGTTCTGTACTGACATGGGCTGAAAAGCCATTAATCAAGAAGCAAGGGAAAACATTTATTTTGATAATCCACACAGGAATAAAGATTCTCTTTGGAGACATGTCCTGTGGTCCAATGAAAATTAAAAACAATTACATTTTTTAAGAAAAACTGTAAGGAATTCTAATGGTGAAGTACAGAAGCGGGGGAGGTTTTTAGCTACATGAGGGACTCTTGTAACTCTTTCTATTTTCTTTAACAGAGCCTAACTCCAGCAAACATTTCGGGCGAGAGGTGGGTTCACCCTGGACAGGTCGCCAGTCCAGGGTGAACACAGAGACAGACAGGACAAACAACCATGCACACACACACTCACACTTAGGGAGAATTTAGAGAGACCAATTAACCTGACAGTCATGTTTTTGTACTGTGGGAGGAAGCCGGAGTACCCGGAGAGAATCCACGCATGCATAAGGAGAACATGCAGATAGACCCCAGGCCAGGAATCGAACCCAGGACCTTCTTGCTGCAAGGCAACAGTGCGGCCCAGGAGTGGAGTGTATGTAAATAAATTTGAATATGTTTATACGATCGGACTGAACATACATCTACAGCAGGATGTTTCTGTCCAATATGCATCAGTTCTTGCTGCTTGAGGACATTTCGTACTGACTTTGATTTACAGTAAATTTCTCAAACCTAGTCAAAGCCTAAAGAAGATGTACTACTGTGACTCCATTAAATAATATCTTCCAGAAGTTTGCCTGTTATTGTTTTGGTCATATTCTCTTGTATGTGAAAACAGTGGTTCAAATGGTGATCAGAACTACAATCTTGTAATTTAAGTGAGTAATCCTAAATTACAGACAAGACTTTAGTCTTTTCATGATTAAATAAACTGATACACAAAGGTGAAGTTCGTAGATATAAAACAATTGTTGGTTTTACAAGTACGTACCAGAAGTTGATTGGGATGAAATGGCCACACTAACACCCAAGCATGCTCTACAAAGCGGTAATAAAAAAAAGGCTGCCTTTTATTCTGTAATGGCCTTCAACAACATAAAGTCTAGCTAACCCAGTGCAACTTTATGAATTATATTTTACCTCCAATGGTTACAGCAGTATGAAAACAGCTTGATAAGACTGGTGTATGCTGACAGTCTAGATAGCTTTTCTAGCTAGAGTTAAAATTTTAAGTATTTTACCTCCTAGAACACCTTACAACATGAAACAAAGAAGCTAAAATTAGTCAACTGACTTTTTAAAAAAGTTGGATGCAAGAATACAGTGACTGGGTACCTAATAGTTATAATAACAGAGTTCAGCTAAAAGAAAAAAAAGGAAAGGTTGGTCGTTTATCCTGTCATAATGTTTTCACTCCTGGTTGACAGTTTGGATTTGTTCAGCCCTGCTGTCCTCTCCTTCTTTGCCAGTGTCTGTGCATGCTGTCTCCTCCACTACAACAATGTGTCGCCACATTTAGCTTTCAGCCTGACAGTCTTATGCTGCTCCGGGGCAGACAACCACAACTGATGTATATACTGGACAGTCAGGCTGCCCTATTTAATGTTTTTCTGCTGTAACGGCAGTTCACATCAAGCACCATATATGCTTAATGCTGGGAAGTGATTGTTAAAAAAAACATAACATAAAAAAGAAACTGCCTTAACTGGAGCATTTTATTATCATCTGTAAAGAGAAGAGAGCAGGTCTTGACAATCAGACTGCATGAACGTCATCCAGAACACAAACACTTCTCACTGTATATTTTCTATGTGTGTGTGCACGCATACTTGAAATATAGGCTGTTAATTACAATCAAGAGGATATTGTTTGCACTACATGTGGCAACGGTGTTGTTTTTGGCTAAAAGAACAGAATCCCTTCTGCCACCCAACTCCATCCATTGTGTGTGAAATTAATCACAACACACAAGACATGACATACTGTAGATATTTAGATAAAACTCATCAGCTATGATAACAGTCAGACAAAAGGGTCTTAATGACCTCTCTGGACAAAGAGGTAATTTTCTCTAAAACTGCCGTTTGTCATTGAAAACCGTCATGGTAACTGTTTGTGCATTCAAGTTTGGTGCATTTGAATAATCAGTAAGGAGTAAAGGTCCATTTCTCTTTAAATGACAAAAGTGACACATATCTTGTCAATTGTAAAAACCTTTCTGAAAACAACTTTTCTAGGCAGCAAAGAAAATGCCACCTCTTATGTGAAAAAAAAAAAAAACAACAACAAAAAAACTGATAATCAAGCCATTGCTTAGCAACAGAGGGCTCCATAGCAACTGTGCAGCATTTTCTCGACGCTGTTGCGGGAGAAGCATGATGATTTATCCAGTCGAATCAGTGTTTGCTTTTCTTTTCAATGGCTACCGCTCTCACAAAGCCCTCTTCACGGGAAAATTAACAAACGCAACAATACGGTGCCCCTGCATGAGCAGGGCTGCTCCTGCATGCGGTACAGCAGCCTGGAGTATTCCCATCACAACGAAGATCAACCTGCACTGCAGAGCTGGCACCTTCAGCTCAGAAAAGCCTAAGGGTCTCTTAAAAGAAGCAACAAAAACAAAACTAACAAAAAAAAAATGCTAGCACTGAACAACAAAAGGAAATGATCAAATTAAGAGAGGAAACATTTCAAGGTTGCTGATATGTTGACTTGCTCAAATGTTGACTTCAGATTAATAGCTGTGCTGCTGCGTTTTGTTATTTCATTATCCTGCATCAGAAAGAAATATTTGATTAATGTACAAAAAACCCACTCTCTTCATTTAGGTACACACTAAACACACTTCGAAACGAATATTTAGCTCCAAACTTAGAACTAAATAGCTAGTGTTGAGCTGAATATTTATATTGCTAACTAAATATTTTGTTTGAAACTGTGGCAATTCATAAATCAATGAACAACATTGTGAAAATATGGCTTTGAAAAATGAACCCCGGTTTTCTCTCTTTCTCTCTCACTCGGATGACAGATTAAATAAATTGCGGCTTTTCATTTTTCACTGCGTGACTTTACAAACGGCGCCTCGTAAACCTCAACCTAAAATTTCCTGATTGGAATCACCGTCTCTTCCCTTTACATCAAGGCGTTCACAGTTGCTTCCAAACTCAGATGTTTTAAATTAACCAATCAGAGGCTTGCAAAGCCATGACATCATCTGGGTTTTTCCCAGATTAGAGCAGAGATGAGTAATCTGCTTGATCCCTGGGGGTACAGGCAAATAGAACCACAAAGATACTTGCAGCAAAAAAATAATAAGCAGTAATAATAATAATAATGAAATTGTTTAAGGGTTTAATAACTTTAATGTGTGTAAAGGTTTGAATTTGAAGGTTGCATGAAATAAATCTTACATTATCCTGGCAACTGACAGTTTGAAACAGGGAACGTTTTGCTTGTTTGTGTATTTAAGCATTTAATATTAATGGTAACATTAATTTGTATTACCATATAAATAAATATGTAAATAATAAATATACTATATATACTAATACTGATATTGTATTAACAGCAGTAGCAACAGTGGTAAATAAAAACTCAACACTGATTTTATATGAAATTGTTATCATTGTGCAAGGTTCTCATCCAATCCAAACTCCTTAATGACTTACTACAATTACAAGTTAAAATGTAAACTCAATTTGAACTCAAAGATCTTTTTTATGAGAGCACAGAATAGGATTTGGTACAAGCTGCAATTCCTCCATTCAGTAGCTCTCCACCAGCACGATTTATTGTTAGATAAATCCATTTTCTGAAGCAGCTTGAGGGTTGCGGCGGAGCTGAAGTCTGCATCCAAGCATGTGGGGGCGCGAGAGAGAAGCCTCAGACAGGACATCAGTCTGTCACAGAGCCAACGCACACACATCCTGACGTTACACATTCACACCTACGGGCAACTCGGAGTTTCCAACTGACCTCTCCGGGGCCGTGGGAGGAAAGCGGTGCACGCGTTTGGAAATCAGCACAGACGCGGAGCGAGCCAGTTTAACTCAGAACAGAGAAGAAGAAAAAATAAATAAATCCCACACAGATTGGCAGACGTGATTCCAGGACCTTCTAGTAAAAAGACAAGCACCACCGCAAAATCCTTTACAAACACAACCTGAGCAACAGAATGCTGTCTGACAAGAAATCTACAAATTCGGTTTTGAAATAACATCCACTTTTTATACAGTATCAACATAAAAAGTAGGCAAAAAGGACATTTCCTAAGCGACATGTTTTTTTGTTTTTTTTACTATAATGAAATGTGTGTCTGTGGTAGAGTATAAGCACAGAGGGGCTGATTAATCGGGTGATATTTTAGTCAGACCTGCAGATGGCGTGTCTTAATTTAAACCTGTCAAATTAAGGCCGATGGCTGTATGAAAGATGGCTCTGATACGGTGAAATACTCAAAGACAAAGGTGACCAGACCAAGATGGAAGAATCACAAGAGATGAAGTGCTTATGGAAATGTTCGCAGGGTCGTACGCCCCCCTGCCCCCAAAAAAAACAGATTATGTTGTTTTCAGACTTGTCTTTAAAAGAAAAGGAGAACAAAGTCAAATTGAGTATGCCGGTTATGTTCTGCTCTTGACATTTTTCTAATTAATAGTCAGAAAGATACCAGATAGTTCAGCAATCCTTTTTAATGGGATGGTTTAGATTTTTTCAAAGTGTGGTTTTGTGGAGTATTTGTTAGCAGTCAGTATCTCCTCTCTAAAAGATAATATATTATGTAGAGTCCTTAACACCTCTCGCCAGCCCGCTCCCCCGCACCTCAGTCCTCCCTTCCCCCCGCTTATGGGACTCAGCAATCGACAGTATTTGACTCCCGTGAGTGACTGTCCTGCTAACTGTCGTTTGCTGTCGATAGCTGTCGCTCACGAGCTGCGCTAGCATCAGTATGCAGGGTCAAAAACACCACCTTTCTTGCTGCGATACCTAACATGTTAGTATTTTGTTTTACCTAAAAATGTGGGACGTTTGTAAAGCAGTGACAGTCAGAAGCTGCAGACTGCCAGAGTGTTTGTTAATAATAATCCACATTTTTATGTTAATCAGAATCTAATGCAAAAACCAGAGCAATGTTGGGCTTAAAAAACATTATTTTAACATTTACATAAACTGAGTTTGAGTTGCTTTTTTGTTTTTTTTTAACCTGTCTGTTTATCAAACCAACATTTCTCAAAGAGTCATTACTATTGTTGATTATACTAATATAATCGAGAATGTAGATTTTAAAGAATTGACGAGGCAATTCATGATGATACATTTACTTATTCTTATTGGCTGGTGTTAGAAAGGTGTTAGAGTGCACAGTGAATCACAGTAAACACTCAGAGGCATCCAGGTAAATTTCACTTGTAGATCTGCAGTAAACAATGTACCAGTTCGGGGAACAGAAGCTCCTTCCACAGAAACATAGATGGATTAACAATCCATCTATTGTTTTGGATTGTTTTAATCCAAACAATCCAAAACAATTGGATTAATAAAGCAATTGGGAAAAATATGGCCATTGAGATTCCCAAATGATATTTATTTGTAGCTGCAGTAGAGAAAATACTGACATTTTAGAGTCTCTCAACAAAATCCCACTTTGAACAATCTGAATAATCCCCTACTTTAAAATGCACTTTCAAAACCTCCGTATATTTCAGAACAGAAACATAATGATTATGGCTATAATGTAAAACAGGACCTGATTGCGGTCGTTTAAATTCTCGTTTGTCTCACAGCCAATGAGATTATTGCTCACATTCATCACATCAAACTAAACTATATCAAAATAAAATACAGATTGGTTTCAAAACACAAAGTTATATGCCATTACCTCATTGCTTTCCGTTCCAACATATAGAAATCTCTCCAGTGATCAGCCTTGGCTATGTGGTTTACGTCTAGATAAACTACAGAAGGACAATCTGGAGTCGAATATGTGGCGATTGGTGGCGATTTAAAGGAAAGCAGCTCGAACATGAGGAGCGAAAAGGACGGCGCGCAAGACAAATGAAAATGATGAGGTGAAGCAGGAGAGCAGAGGCACTACATCACCAGAAGCCAGCCAGACAGAGGATAAGTAAAGGTGGCCTCTTCTTATCGTCCTATCCTGTCACAGACCTCGCACCTGATATATGAAACCTACTTACATCCGATGTTAAGAAGGAGAGCGAACAGCGCCTCCTACTTACATACACAGATTTTTGTCACAGAATTATGGTCCGCTTGATGTATCACCGGCTGGAAGCTCCAGCTCATAAATTACAATTCAATGAGGAACATTATGAAAGTCCTCTAAAGGAATGAAAAGTTAATTTACACTCAAGCACCTTTCTTTCAGTGATTTTCCTTTGCTTAGTTGTAACTTCAAAGATGTTTGTGACGCCCACTATTTAGTCTGCAACTGTCTTTAATGCAGTAAAAGGTTTACTGGTTGGTTTAAATACATTTGTTCTATCTGTAAGTGCTCACATTTAGTTTACTTATGCATTTATATAAACATACAGTTCATTTTTGGTTGTGCTTATGATTGATTATTGTTTCTTTTACCTGCCGTGATCCCTGACAAAAGATGGCGGCAGCATTGGATCCAACTTAAATGCTGATTGAACTGTACCACTAGTTCAAGGGGGAACTTGTATTTTCTTTGTTTAGATAAATCTTTGTATTTAAGTGAATATTGGTATTCAGAGCTTAAAGGTTTTGATTTTCACTTTCAGTGTGTAGTTTATTTTCTTAGCTGTGCTGTTATTTGTTGTAGTTAGTGATTGTATTCAGTTTAGTTACCTCTACTGTGTCTTAATAGTCTCATCAACAAGAATATATGTGTCATTTTGTTGTTAGGTTAGCTGTGTTTGTTTGTGCAGCCATTTTGTTTTGTTTTATAAGCTCAGCAGACATCTTTTTCTAAAACATAATATTTTGGGTTAAAATAAAAAAGCCCTATTTTCTACAATCTCCTGTGATTCCGCTTGCTTTTCAGGTCAGTCCAGCACACTGTTTCTGTATTAATATAAATCTAATATTCAATATGTGAAGCTTAGAAATTGCCTCTCCATCCTTTATATGGAACATAAAAAACCAAAGTTATTTGGCAAAAAACTATTTGAGTTTGAAAACAGAGAGGCAATACAGATATACAGAAAGTGCATTTGTTTTCCATCGTTAACATTGATGCACAGTCATAGAGGAAGTATGTCAGCACATTGTCGCCTAAAGACAATGTGTATTATTCATTTAAAAGCTCACTGTTGTCCAGCTTATCATTTATTTACTCGTAGCCCGATTTTATTTGGCCAGGCCTACAACAAATGCTTTAATCAGTGCCATTATTTCAGTGTTTCTTTCAAATTTCTGCTGAACATTATGGATGAACCACTTATATGAGACAAAGTGCCATGTATAGCATAGCATAGTGCAGGTTTTCACAACTTTTAGACTTTTTAACATATTACGGCCAGAAATCTTAAGATATGTTGATTGCACTTTATGCAATAGGCCAGGGATCTGCAACGTCAGTCCTCAGGGACCGATGTCCTGCAACATTTAGACATCGTTCTGCTTCAACACACCAAGATACAAAAATTAGGTCATTAGCAGGACTCTAGAGAAATTGACTTCACACTCAGAAGGTAAATCAGCCATTTGATTCAGGTGTGCTGTTTAGGGAAACATCTAAAAGTTTCAAGACAGAGGAGTTGCTGACCTCTACAACACGGCAATACAAAGGAGAATATTATAAGTGTGGAAGAAGGATGATAAAAGGTTTTGCTCCATCTTCTTTGAAGAGTACCTAAAACTCAGTGAGAATCACAGATTCTCAATTGGATTTGGATCTGGACTTTGACTGGGACATTCTAACACACCAATATGCTTTGATCCAAGCCATTCTATATATACCAGACTATATACCAGTCTTTAGGCATTGTTGTCCTGCTAGAAGGTGAACCTCTACACTGGTCTTATGTCAGGCCAATAGGTTTTCTTTAGCTTTTCTGGTGAAGATGAGCACCACTACCTGCATGATACTGCCACTACCATGCTTCACCATTGACATGGTGTTGCTGGGGTAAAATGCAGGGTTAGCTTTTTGTTGTTTTTTTGTTGTTGTTTATGTTTGCAAAGTCCAAAAACAAATGTCTGAGGCTTTTTTTTTTTAAAAGGCGGCTTTATACTGAGATGAAATTACACTCAAATCAATTCCGTTTAGTGATTAGGTGACTCCTGAAGGCATTTAGTTCCATAGAGTTTTATTTAAAGAAATACTCCCACCTCATTTTTCTGTCTTTTATTTGCAAATCATTTTAAAACCATAGATTATGTTGTCTCTCCCTTGACACTCACATGTTGCTCCGTCGCAAATATTACACTCGAAATTCCTGAAGTTTGTAGTTGTGATGCAGCAAGATGCAAAAAAGTTATTTTGCAAGGCAGTGTTTGCACGTTTTTAAGCATTAATTTCTAAGGAGACATCTGTCCTTGTATGTTTCAAATGGTGCAGCGCCTCCAAGCTAATCTTATGAGCCGACCTCCATGTGCAGTGAATCCCATTACTTCAGGGGAATGCTGCGTGTCGCCGCGTCCGGCTGAAGTTCTCTACGTAATTACATTAACCTGCCGTAATTACGTGGCTAATATGTCTCAGGGGGAATAAGATTAATGCTTTAGAGCTTTGCTGATATATTCAGATGCATTCTAAGTCACACTCTGACTATGGGAATGCATGAGAGTTTTATCTAAACTGCTTTAAAGGTGAATTCTTGAGGAGTTCAGCCAATCAGACACCCTGCATTCGACAGGCTGCGCGGGAAGTGATGGTAGAAATGAAAACGTTCATCTTAAGGTGTTTGCTCTGTGAAGGATGAGTAGAAGTCAGAAATGCGAGAGTTGCTCTTACAAGACACGTATTTCTGCCATGTGAAACTTGACAACCTCTAACCTCTCCTGCACTGCCACCTAGAGTTCAGGGTTCGTTTATTTTTTTGCATCAAATGACTCTTTGCCAAAGAGAAATGCAAAGATGACACTGTTAAAATGAAAACAAGTTTAAAGATGGTGACCAATTGACTAGAGTGCGAGACTAGAAATCGAAGGTAACCACACACTGAGCAAGCTACATCACACATGGTGATGTGAGCTCTACAGTGTTTTTTTGTTGTTGTTTTTTTTAAGATGCAACAAAAGAAGAATTCATTTTAAGAAGAAAATAGCTATGTTGAAAAATATGACGTGTCATGTTGAATAGCTGCTTTTACAGAAATAGCTGGAATTCAGAAAAATCAGCCCTTCGATTGTAGGTGAGAATCTTAAACCTTAATCCAAACAACCCTAACAAGCACTGGATCATGAAAAAAGCACCTCAAAGTACCAGAATGTCTACAACTAGAACATTTAGCAAAAGAACAAGAAAGAAAACCAACGAAAAATACTCTGTTCCCTGCACACTGTCAAATGTGAGCTCCCAGGGTTTGGCTTGGTTACCACAGCCGACAGCAGATCCCATTCAAACGGTACTCAGGGACTTTAGAGGCCAGGTGTTCACGTCAAGACTTTTCTTTTTCTTCTTCTTCTTCTTCTTTTATTTCTCTGTTGTATTTTTTGAGTCATTATTAAGCACTTTCTGCGAGGCTCGCTGTCCTGCTGGGAATTGGCTGCTTCTGTAGGGAAGAGCTGCTTCCAAAAGAACAGGCTCGATTGGTCTGTGCAAAGTGTGCAGGTAGGTGGCAAGTGTCATGCTGACATCTATAGGAATGCTGGGGAGCGGGTTTTCCCTGCAGAACGCCGCAGCGGAACCAAACACGTAAGCAATGTCACTTACTTGTCGGGGATCATTTGCATGGCTGATCAGCGTCTGCTGTTTTTAGAAATTCAAACAGAGCCGTTTTGGTTGCCAGGCACGTTGGCCAGGTATGAGGCATGAAGAGATGTGAATTATTTGGAAAGATTTGTAAAATAAAATAAAACATATTAACATCCAGACAATTATTACCGACGCAACACTTTTAACAGTGCTGTTGCAGTTTGAATTCATTGTTTGAGATTGCGCAACATGAATTGGAAGCCAAAGATTTTTTGTATGTAGTATGAAGAGGCTCGGTCAGAAGCAAACCAGGCAATGGACCTTATAAGTTAGGTTTTTCTAGAGAGGAGACCTTCAAATCTTAGGGTGTGTTTACACTTGATACTTTTGGGCTACTTTACACGGACCAGAGTCTGTCCACTCTCTTGGTCCGGTCCTTTTATGGAGGGTATTTTCACACCTGATAGTCCAATAGACCCGGTTTGATTGAGGACCAGAATACCACTGAATATCTGCCAATGCAGTAACTGATAAATACAATTCTCCAAAGGTTATTGATTCATAATTCAGTCAAACATATATTATTGCTCTCCTAAAATAATGTATGTATGCAAATTTGTATCCTTACAGCTTTAGTTTAATCATGATTTTTTCTTGTTCTTGAGAATTAACTACTTGTATCTTTTCTCAATAACCCTGAGGTAGTAATTTTGATCTAAAATACTAAGTTATTACTAATTGTCCTGAACAATTACTTTAGCTTTCATGGCCAAAACTAAACAACTCACTGTTGACAGCATAAAACGATCTTCATTAAAATTCAGTGTTTTTTCTCCAACCCCATCATTTTTAAAGTGGAAACCTCTTTTTTTACGGCTGGTTGTATTAGTTCAATTATGGGCTACGCTTTTAACCAAGCTTCTCGGTAGCGTGTCCCCCAGTTGCTGTAAATAACATTTCTTCCCTTTTTTTTTTTTATCAGTGTGAAACAATTGTAAAACTGTGTCCTTTCCTCGACCAGTCTATCCTGTCTTTGTCAAGGGCGCATCTCGCATCATTTACTGCTGGTTCAAAAAGTGAGCCACAGGGGACCTCAAGGGGAGATTTAAAAAAAAAAAAAAGGCGGGGAAAAGTGCCCTGCGTGCAGGATGCCTCCCCGAAGCCTGACCCGGTGTTTTCGTACTTTGCAGTCCACCGTGATGCATTCTGGTGCAATTCCATCAGCATTTTTCGCCTTCATTTTCGAAGTTGCTGAAAACAACACTTTGAATGGGAAGATGAAGTATATTCCCTTTCACCGGCGAGCTATCTCCCCCGCACCCGTGCTCCCACTGCCTACCTACATACACACCTCATTTAATTCAAATGGAAAATATAAGCAACGGAAGGAAGGGGTGGGGGAAAACACCCAGCATGAGCATTTTTCCTGTTTCTTCTGCAATAAATCACTGGCAATTCTCCCTCATAAGGATAGATATCACTTGTACATGTCTCTACATCCATCCCAACACATCCCCCTGTTTCGTGCTGAACATTCAATACTTTGAAACTGAATCCCGATCGCTTCTGCTGCAAAGCAGCAAGCTATTCGACGTGAGGCGATACGCAGATCAAGAGATTGTCTTCAGCACTGCAGAAGCGTCCGCTTACATTGACAGAATTGCCTCCGCGTATCATTTAATGGTTTCACTTGCCAAAATGCAACTGCTGCTGCTGCTGATGTCCGGCACACATCAATTAGTGGTCATGTTTACAGAGGGCAAAATAATGGCGTGGGAAGCGATCTCTGTAAATAGCTACACACATACGTGTACAGCAGTTACGCAGTTATCTCCCTGGCACACGGCGGATTGCCTCCGATCCATCACACTTACCTTCCACAAACTACTGCACAAAGTGAACCTGCAGGCCCTGCGGTTGCCTGCGTGTCCCGGCTCTCTTTCATACTTAGTCAATTAACGCTCCGCTCCATACAAGAGCCTTGTTATAACTGATCTGCTGTTCCGTGGCTGCATTAACTGTTTCTCCATTACAAACAAGATAAAGCTGCAGCTGGGACATGTTCTGGTCAGTGGGAAATGAGCTCGCTTTGCATGGAGCTGACAGGGACAGGTGACCAAGCTTTGATAATATGACCACAGGCTGAACTGAAAATCTCTGTGTGTCTTACATTGTGCTTTACAGTAACTCTGTTTTTCTTCCTGGCTCGTTAAAACCCTCTAATACTGGTATAGATGTCTCGTGTTCTGTCCTATGTGAAAATGCACAAATACATCTCATCCTATATGTAATTCAATATTCAGCTAAGCCATGATGTCATGTTTTTGCTTTGTTTTTTGCTAAAGGTTATGTGGTAAAAGATTTTTGCAAAAGCTACATTGATGCAGTAGCAATGAGCAAATAAATAATGCTACTTAATTTCATGCTAAGTTATGCAGACACCTAGTCTACACTAATGAAGATTTACTCTCTCACTGTCTCTTAAATGCTTCACAACTTCCATTACATTTTAATATTAGGCAAAGTTAACTTGAACAAATCATGAATTAACTGTAGATAACTTCATCGTTTTGGTTCATTTTCACCAGATGAGGAATACAATCACTGATACATGTCAGTGTGGGAAGGATTTTGATGCAATTTGACTCAACAAAACAACAGATAGACCCATTATGCACAATCAGAGGAAATATGAAACAGTATGAAGCTTCCCAGGAGTGGTGGACTCCACAAGAGGATCGAAAGTCATCCAGGATAAAAGACTGGGTAAAAATGGCAGCAACGAAGATCTCTAATCTATGAAAAACCACTGGAGATGAAAAGCAAACACAAAGGCCTGTCTCACCTTTGCAAATCAAAAATAAAAAAAAATGTCTTGATGATCAACATAGAAGAAGTCTAGAAAAATGTTGTTTTTTTTAAAATGATGAGACAAAAGCGTGCCTATAGGTACGACAAGAAGCTATTACTATTTCAGAAAAAGGACGTCGTATTAAACATGATGGTGGCACTATGACTTTCTGAACTTTGCAAAATTGGTAGAACGATGACTTCTGTTTACATCTAGAAACTCCTGAAGGAGAATGTACAGCTATCATTTTGTGACCTTAAGCTAAAGCCTAGTTGGATAATGGAACCGGGCAATGATCCAAAGAACAACCACAAGTACACCCCTGCATGGCTGAAACACAAAACCCCAAAATGAAGACGGTGGCCAAAGTCCAGACTTAAATCTGATTGGGATGCTGTGGCACAACCTTAAGAAGGCTGTTTATCCTCAAAAACCCTCCAAAGAGACTGAATTAAAACAGTTATATGAGGAAGAGTGGGCCAAAATTCCTTCACAGTCATGTAAAAGACTCATTGTCTGGTATTACAAATGGTTGGGAGCAGTTGTTGCCCCCAAGAGCAGCACATCCAATCATTAGGTTTAAGGTACATATTCACTTAGAATGAGATTTTTCCCTTAATCAGCTGGAAGATTATTTGAAAAATGCATGTTGTATTTACTCAGGTTATTGTTATCTGAAAAACTGAAGTGAAAGAAAATAGCAGGAATGTCTAACAGGCAAAATCCTTTTCCCCTGCACTGTAGTTTTTAATATTTTATGCATAGCAGCTAATAAAACACAAGATGCTATTCAAGTAGTACTGACTTAATTATAATAGTTTCTTCTTCCCTCTGATGAGCAACATATGCTCATTTCAGCACAAAGAACATGAAGAGCGAACGGTAATCAACACATTGACTTAAAAATAACAGTGCAAAAAGACTCGTTCACATTGAAAGACTTGGTCACAGTTTTGATTTTATGCCAGCGCAACTTTTTTTGTCTTTTGTAGACAATGTGGGGCACCCTCACCAAGCGAGACAGACAACAAATTTATCACCAGCCAAAATTTTGAGAGGTCTATTTTAGGACGTACTACCTTGACCTTTATTTGTTTTACTTCCCAAACAAAAGTTTTAATGTCCTCACTGACTTCTCCTCTCTTTTGTACATTCAGACCAAAAATAATTTGGATATTTTGATATATGCTCTCTGTAAATAGTCACCGCAACGTACTGTAAATGGCCAAAGGAGAGGTCAACTACAGCAGATGAATGTTGAGTTTCAACAAGACATCACTAATTTGTGCAAAAGAAATATATATATAATTTTCACTTAATTTGATTTTCTTATTCTCATTAGATTAATTATTTAATCGAATTTTGTGGCACTGCATGTTTTAGTTCATTTAGTTTCACTAATTAAATCACAAACTTAAGAAAATTTAACTGTGTATAAATTTGCAAGATAAAAAAAAAATCCCCTGCTGTCAGAGAAAACATTGGACAACGTCAGAGAGTTTTAACAGTGTGATTTTACTACTAAACTGTTTACTGAGTGAACCTTCTTCCATGCTCTCATTTTGAATTAAACTAGTTTTTCCATCCAGCTCTTCTTAGGACAAAATAAAAATCAAATAAAAGATTAAGTAGGAAGACATTTACTGACCGCTTTTATTTAAAGACAAATCACAATGCCTTTGTTTTTTTTCATAATATATGAAATAAAGAGCTATTAAACTTGCGATACGCAATGAACTGTGAGGTTAGAATGAGGTTTCAGAACCCCAGACGTTCTTCTTTTATAGCAGTGATAACCTCTGCAAAGCATAAAATGCTCCACGACGCCAGAGAATCCCTCTGAGAATCTCACAGTTTAAGGTTTTCTGTTTTAGAGAGAATGTGTTGGCGTGACAGTGCAGTCCAAGGACAGAGTTTTGGACCTTTTGTCCGTGCTTCCTGACAGATATCAATGTTTGCGAATGCAGTAAGAGTGGAAACGTTTCCCCCCCCCAACATGAACTACTGAAGTATGTTTAGCAATGTGATGTAAATAGCCACTAAGAAGATGTTTAATTGAATATTTCACTGGTCAAATGGCTTTCCACGCTACCCAAACGGGACTTAATAAATTACCTGTGCAGGTCGCGAGACATTTGCAGGGCTTCCAGGTTCTTTGTCACGCCGTTTATGGACATCTATGGTATGCTCAGCGAAATCCATTTTCTCCCTGCTGCACAACTGGCAAAACACCGTTAAAGGCAAACTAAGCAAGTATCACTGTTTATTACAGCGGACAAGGACACAATGTAGAAGAAGAGTAGCTTAGGAAAGCATCACAGGATTGGATTTGTGCTGATAATCTCAATTATTTTTCATGTTTAGGATACAAAGAGCTGAAAGGCAGAGCGAAACGCTGACCTCATCACTAACCAGGGCAAAGAAGCTGAATTGCATGAAACTGACTCAGAACGGACTGTCATACGTATACAGAACAGATATGTCTCTTGAGTGCAGAATTCACATTGCTGCCCAAAAGAGTATGTCCTCCTCCTGATTGTTCATAAAGGCGAAATATTCCCATTATGTGGAAGTATTGACTTTTTCCAGATATTGCCCACAATATGCATGCTTACTTCTCTGCAGATGTGCAAACAGAGCAAATATGTAAAGGGACCTAATGAAAGTTTGTTGGAAACTACTGTGAATGACTTTGTAGACGCTAAGTTAATCAAGTGGTTCAGCATGTTTAAGCGAAATTAAGTCACTGGAAAATCCAACATATAATCACTGACCATGTTATGTTTACCAGGTGTCTGAAGAACATCTAATCGATCTATGGTTGCCAGCTCTTCAAGCAGGTGAATGTTTGTAAAAGTGAAAGTTTAGTCTAGGATCTGATTCAGGCATGGAATACAACAAGCATGTGGCACAAAAGAGTTTCCAAGGGTAATTAAATGGCGTAGAGAGTAAAAACCAAGATGTATTCTTAAAATAGATTCATAAATCTCATTGACCTAGTTAGTTACAATAGCAGTCCTACAATATAGATCCTTAAAGAATTTGTCTATGTAGTAACTGCAACTTATTTTAAAGTGAACGCAACATTTTTACAGCAACTCTATATTCACAGTGCCCCAAAAACGTCTTCTTGTCAGTGCATAGCCTGTTTAGTTGGTTCTTGGCAATAACATTTTGGCTATAATGTTAGTATTATGATGTGATTTTCAAGTGAAACTATCCAACTAAATAACGTTGTTTTGTTTTGTTTTGTATTTTTTTACACAATGATATTATGAGTACAACATTGGTTCAATGAATAAATGGCACTCCTGGAAAGACTACAAACACCAGCCAATACATGTCAAATATTTTGTGTCAGGTGTCTCAGCTTCCCAGGCCACATTTTCTTTGGAATATTTTAGGTATGCTCAACAGAAAAATCTCCAAATAGTCAGATTTTCCACAAATCATTTGAACTTAAGTTACACAGCAAATTCCGGTGTATCTGTAAATGCAGAAGCATTAACAAGCATCACACACCAAAAGACTGTGATTCAGATTTCTAATTGGTGCAAAATAAAATTTACAGTCTTTTCAGTTTTGTTTTTTTTAAGGAATCTGGTCTGCATTCAGTAAAAAAAAAAAAAAAAACTAAAATCTTTGGTAAAAAAAGGTCGGCTAATCATCAACTTGATCGTGTAGAGATTTTAAAAACCTTTTCTCAGCTTCTGAAAACAACAAAAAGAATCTAAAGAAAACGATTTATAATGATTTTCATCAAGACAAACTGCAACATCAAACATAGCCATAGTGTTATATCTTGATTATTTATATATATATACAGTATATATAATATTATATAATTACAAACAAGCTGTGTTTGTTATTTACAAAAACAAACACAGCTTTGTGCTTTCCTTGCCCAGGGCGGCAAAAAAATATATTTTTACATGTACATAGGGTTGACATTGCTGAACAATGACTATAAGATGGATGCCAATGTTTTTTCGGGGTTTTTTTTAATAGCTTTTCTCAAAGTCATTGTGTTAAAAATGTTTGACTCAGTGCACCCTCCAGATACCAACTTAGTATTATTAGTGGGTGGACCTTCAACATCATTAAAGGGACTTTACTGCACAGTCAGCAGGACTATTTTAACATGTGTCCGTGTGTATTAAATTAACCATACAGATCCTACTGTGTATAAATGAGAAATATCCCCTCACACCAAATCGCCGGCTTTTGGTAAAGAGCACAGTTAGAAGAATGGCATGTTCAAAGCATCCGTGATATGTCGCCCTTCGTGCTTTGTTAATGGTGCGCCCTGAGATCATAAAACTCATTCCGGTGATGACAGGTTCATTTGAAATATGTCCTGGGGAAGGACAAACGTGTGAACGAGGCCAGAGAGCCGAGAGCGGGGCGCTCATACAGTATCTCTTCCCACCGACAGGACATTCACTTGTTTTCGGATATTTCTTGTTGACATATATTGGTACCGGCAAAGTGAAATAAATCCTGAGCAAGCCTGCACACTGGTGGCCCATTTTTCAACATGCTTCCCCGTGCCCCCACGCACAAATCAATGGCGGTTATGGACACGGTGTCAGATCATCCGACTCTTTTTCTGACCGATAATTACACAGTCCCTGACACCTGCGAGGAGAGGCACCCGAGAAGCAGATTAACACGAAAAGGCGTACCGATCTGCTTCTGTGTGTCTTCATCTGGCCGATCAAGAGAAGATAACAGCAGCTATTGTTGCAAATAAACTATTCAGTGTTTGGCGCCTGCTTCAGGGCCATATACGTCCTTTTTTTCTTTTTTTTTTCAGTTCTGGCAACAAGGCCACCTACATATGCCGGGCATCCATCTATCCTTTTCTAGCACATGAACTAATAAGAGCAAAGAGGAAAATGGCCGAATACAGCAAGTGGAATATTGCAGTTATTCACACAAAACTCATAATGTGAGGTAGTACAAGTTTATGTTGCATGCTGAAGAATCAGTAAAATCAGTTTTGTTCTTCAGATTGGTAATTAAAGATGGAATATCTGGCAACTACTAGTTAAGACTGATTTGTAAATGGATGGAAAGACTCTTTGACTATCAATGTTCCCATAAAGTAGGTCATGTAATATGTTACTCAACTTCAAAATAAACTTATTCAGGTACGTTTTATGGATCATTGCTTTTATGCTTCATTATAGAGCAGAATGAGATAATCTAGGTCAAAAATGATCCGTGCTTTTGGTAGACTTGTACACAACAAGTTCATATATTTGAGATAAGGTCACTGAAAGGTCATAAAATTTTAAAAAAAAAATCACTGAATGGAGAAATGTGTAGGTCATCAAGACTGTAAAACAGGAAACAGAAGAGACAGAAGAACACAGTCAACAAGAACCAGAGCAGAGTTCCATTCTTTAGTTTGGAAACTCTTATTTGGAGTTCATGAGATGTGGCAGCCTCCCCAGCCTTCACCTCATATAACAGGTGATTCAAAACATGCTGGTTCCACCAGTTTTAGCATTGAAGGTGATACTAAGCACTCTTGTGGAGGTAGAGATTTTGAGCTGTACTGCGTTGTGTGTTTCAATTTCTCTAGAATTTATAAGGATTTATGTCTCACATACGTATATGTCTGAAACCCATTGCAAAAAAGGCTCCTAAAAACTTGCCACTGTACTTTACTATGAGTGAATGTGACCTGAGCTCAAATGGGGTATAAGGTACAAACACTTTCTCTAATGGCTGCAATTCTCAGCAGTGGTCCTTCACTGGGTACAAGCACACTGCTATGATTGTGTTTCCCCCACAGTCACAGTGGGTGCTTGATATATTTCAGTTTTTCTAAGCCACAGTGCAGCATCTGAATGACTTCTCAGCGCCCGCGCTGTACTCTGCTAACCCTGGTAATCAAAGTGGTGTACAGGTGGACAAGCACATAGCGATCAGAGCAGAGTCAAATGTTCATGGGGAAACAGTTCATACGTTTGGATGATGATGTCAAACGATACGCCGCAGAGAATCAGTAAGATTTTGTCTGTGACAGATAACGATTTTTTTATATTTTATTTTACAAGTGCTGTATGCTAACCTCTGAAGGATCTATCTAAAAGGAAATCTTAAGATGGTATCCCGATTGCAGTGCATTGATTTTATTGCATCCAGATTGCATCCAGCGTCAAAATAGACAGGCCACAATAGTAACCTGTGTTTGTACCATTTTGTTTACATGTACATCATTGTGTGTGTGTGAGTTGCTTTGTATTTGATACATTGTAAGAACCATTTTCCTAACACATAATACATTGTAGAGACCAATGGCAGAAAGTCAACCCCTAATCGTTGATCCTTTGCCATGATTGCTGTGTTCACTGTACTGTTGTAAACCTCACGTATTGCAAAAAACCTTGAAGTGGGAGGAGTTTCATACTGTGGAGGGTTTGTGCAAAATGAACAATTGTACCAAACCTAAACTTAACCTAAACTCAATTCATACTTTAGTCCTAAACCTAGTCCCAAACCCTAAGTTAGGCATTGACTTGTAGAGGTTAGAAGTATGGAAAGCCTTTGTAAATATAGAGAAATATTCCATGTGTGTATCTGTGAGTGAGAGAGAGTGTGTAAGCAGAAATAATTGGGTTTGTGTTGAATACAGGTGTATATGAATGAATTTGTCACCTGGAGGTGTACAGTTTTTAGAGTGGTGAGACGGGTGGAAGGCCTGCAAACCACAGCACCCACGGGCAACAAGGGACAGATGGAGATGACTCTGGAAGGACGCAACAGCCCCAGGCAGACACAAAGCACCACCCCAGGCAGGTCATCAGTGAAGCAAAGGAGCAGCAGCCCCAAGGCCAAAGAGGGACAGCCCCTAGTGACCTAGGGCCCAGAGCTCCCAACACACAGGCACACACCAGAACTCAGAAGGACCAAGGCAGGGAAGGCCCCTGATGAGAGAGCTCTGAGGGGACTGTAGGGATGGACGCCCAGTTGAGCCCAGCCCAGCTCCAATAGCCCACCTGACACATCCCAGGGAGCCATACAAACAGAATCCTACCAAAGGGGGATGACTCTTACCAAACACCCCCAACACCATCATCAAAGACCTCCAAGCCATCCTCACTTCCTGGCCAACACTGAACCAGTATAGGCACTGGAGTAGAAGAGGACTACACCAATCTTACAGATCGGTACATATACGGGTCCTAAAGTGACAGCTTGGTATGTTTTTGAAACACTTCGATCAAGAAAAATAACAAAACTATGTTCATCCGCCGGCTACACTTTTCTAAAATATATCCCTATGTTTCTCCCACTTGTGACAAATGTAAACCAGATGATAGGACTCTGGGCCAGTTGCTCTGCTCCTGCCCTAAACGTATGGACTTCTTGCACAAGATGTTTCAGTGTACAGTAATGTTGATAGAATAGAATAGAATAGAATAGAATTACTTTATTCATCCCAGCAGGGAAAATATTTCGCAGTTACAGCAGCATAGAGACAAGACACACAACAACCACCACTGAGTAGCAATTGTAGACAAAATAAAAATAAAAATAAAATATAACATGCTGTCAATATGAAAAGCAGCTTAGAGCAGTCCTTGCAAAGATTCATATCTGATGGCAGATATCCGACACCTGATAGCCATTTGATAATATTGGGCTCCGGCAGAGTCTTATGTTATGTTTGGTGGTAGCATAGCGAGTTATTCTGAGGGAATGGAAATCCACTACCTCATTGTTTCAAAATGCCATATTGATAAGATCTCCTGTAGTTATCCTGAAGACATTCGATAGTCTTTGCCAGGCAATCATCACAAGTTCCTTGATGTGTGGGGTCCTTTAAACAGTAATGAATAAAAGAGGACGTCCTGACCAATTGAATTTTTTTTTGTCATCATTATTATCATTATTTCACCCTTTTATTTTTTATTGATGCTGCGTTTGGTTTTACCGTTGATGCAGTCTGTGATAGGACAGTTGCAAACTACTTGATCTCCCGTGTTTGGGGTCAGTAATCAGTTCATACTGGATCTAGCTTCAACTCAGATAATTATAACATGTTTGACTGACTGCAGCTGAGGTCCGGTCACATTGCTTCCCCTCTCACACTGACAGATTTTTGTAAAAACTTGCCATGCTGACTGTCCGACGCTAGCAATGGAGACTTTACTCAACTGGAAATCATGTGTAGAATATGGTTAAGAACATTGTAGTTTACTCTAAAGTTTAAATGGAGAGACTACAAAGTGGAGTTGTTTTTTTATTTGTTTTACCTCAAATGAAAAAAAAAAACAAAAGCCAAATATTGAGCCCCAATCAGTCCGGGTAGTTTCATTTCAAGCTTGCATGTGCATTATCCATGCTTTCAGGAAATCTAAAGTCCGTGTCCAGCATTGTGCCAATTTAAAACCGTCTGAGTTGAATCTTGAGTGCTCAGGGTCGTCAGCAGTGTGCCGTGGCAAAAAAAAAAAAAAAAAGAAGCTGACTGATGTTGCAAATGTCAAGAGATGATGGACTACAGCTCTCTGGCCAGGGAGCAAACCGCGGCTACTCTCTGTGTGATTCGCACTCTTAAAACCTCCTGCCGTCCACTTCCAACACTTTCATCTTCATTGCATCATAACCAGAGAAACCTTTAAATCAGAACTTACACAAATACGTAAACCGCAAAAAGTACGATGAAAAAAAATATCATTATCACATCATTTCGCCCCCTGCTAAGCCGTCCTAACGGGTCACGATACAGTCTGAGAACGTTTCCTGAAGTTCCTAAAACAATACATCCTTAGTGCCCTGTGGCTTCTGAAGTCGGTTCTGTGTGTTCTCAAAGACGCCACCATATCCCGTCGGATCAGCGTCCGAGAGTGTGAGGTGGTGGGCGACACCACCACACACTCTTTGTCACGCTCTTTGAGCGAGAGAAAACAGGATGTCCCAGAATAACCTACTGTACCGTTTTGACAGGATGAGTGTGTACCTGTAGGACTGATTACCTGATGCAGGCGATGTTAAAAGTATTAAATCAAGCCTGGCAGCGATCTGTTGAAATGTGGTTTTAGCAATAGCATTCTTTATATTTTCCTGCAAAATAATATAGTTTCTCAAAAAAACAAAAAACAAACAAGAACAAAACAAACAAAAAGGCACCGACATTTGTATTTGTCAATATATCTTTTATCTGCTTTTTGATTTTAGACCCGGGTTTGCAAACCACATTGTGGCAAAGTCGAGAGTTTTCTATCTTCTAGTTGTACTGTTTCAACCATTGGCTATCATAATAAAACAGTGCTGAAAGTATTTATTTCAGATATGCAAGTCTTTTTTTCTGCATTGACTTATAGAGAGAAGTCCAAAGTTCTGCTGAAATTGCGTTCGTATGAAAAACATAATCAGATTGCGAGACGACGACATCTCTCATTGCAGAAGTAACTGAGTCATGATATTTACATCCGCTCATAAATAAAAACTGTGGGCTTTTCTGTTGTTCTTTTTCCATAAGGACACAACAAATAGTTTTGATCATTTACAAATATATTACATTTTCTCAAATCCAAAGTCAAAATTATATAATAAGGCCCAAACATTTACACAAATTCCTACTTATGTTAAAATAAATGTCATGAGTAACGGCACATTACTCAAGAACCTTCTAACATAAATCTGGGAGGATTTTTGCCCACTGTTTATTACCCTGTCTTGGATGAGGCTTTTGGACACAGTCTATAAATAATTAGTATGGCACGAAGGCCTATGCAGAAGTCTCATTCTTTGCTACCCTAACTGAACACCCATCTGTGTCCAAGTTTTCAATTGGTTAAATGTAGTTTTTCTTTTTTATCTTCTAGTTCTATCCAAATTTGTGCAATCTCTCAGGACCGCAGGTATTGAAGCAAAAACCTTATCATGATGCTTCTACCACCTTCCTTGACAGTTGATATAAAAATCTTGGGTTTGAAAGCCTCATCTCAACTCCTCCAAACATAATTCTTTTTTTTTCTTTCTTTTTTTGCACAAGTGGTCTTTATGGAACTGTAGCTTGATGGTGAAATGAGCAGGGGAAGACATGTGGCGAATGTCTTGAGAATCAGATTCAAGACAACAACATTGAGGATCTTAACCTTTGCACATGGTGCACTCACTCTCACTTTGCATTTCAGCAATATTATTTAGCAGGAAACGAACTCCAATTATGAAATGGACAGTAAACCACTGAAAACTACTATCAATCATTCCCAGATGTTTTTCTTTTTAATTTTTTTTTAGCAAAGTGAAAGAGACCTTTACTCAAAGAAAAAGCTCGGTTCCTTTCAGTGTGTGTGAAACGGCTCTGAGATCGCAGCACTCCAAAACACAGACTTTAACGGAAGACATAACCTCAACTATAACATTTTATTTTATTTTTTTTAATGGCTAACATCAGGCTAACACATCTTGGCACACAAGGCTTCATCAGAGCATCTGCTTTTGGCACAGCACCCAACCAGTGGAAGGTTATATGAGGAGGCGCACCTGCTATATGTTTTTCACTGCTTGATCTCATTATCATCAAGTGTGTTATAGCGGCAGGGCTGACAAGCTGCTGCCTCCAGCTGATTTACAAAATACCAGTAAAACATGTGTAATTAGCGAGCACAATCCAAAAGGCACCAGTGGTAAAAACAATAGTACACCATATATGTTACTGTAAGTTAGCTTATGCTTTCAATTTATGTAAAAGTCTATTACAGCCTATGAAACCAAACTACAACATTGATTCTACAAGAGTGAATTTCAGGAGAAATCTCGTCACGTTGCCATGTGTTGTCAACAATAGCATACTTTTACACATGAAGTTCCTGACCGTATTTCTGTGTAAATCCTTGCATTTTTGTAGTTGGAAACAAATATTCATATTCACCCAGAGTAAAAGCGATTTACAGGAAAACATGTTCACTGCATTTCATGTCAGTTTCGACAATAAGGTAACTCTTCGTGAGGAAAATTTACATTTCAAGTCTTTTGACACCTGAGTGGAAAGGAAGCGTGCTGCTGCTAGCAACGAGTGCTGTCCATGGTGCTGAATGGGCAGCCAGTTCTGAACCGTTTAATGGTGTGACTTGTACAAAAAGCTGTGTTCCAGTACTCACACAAATATTTTAGTTTATTTGTACAAAGATATGCTGTCTCTACTGAAGTGTTTCCACAAATGTGATGCTTTAGTGAATCTAATTTTGTTTCCAGCAAAGCCAGGCTAATGACGAGTTTTCAAAACACTCTGTGGCATGAGTGTCGCAATCTAAACGCGACATCGCACAAAATTAGGCAAGTGCTAATAAAATGCCACTGTAACTCTTTAGTCATGCTACACTATGCCAACACTCTGTTTACACTAATGAAGATTTACTTTTTGTGGCCTGCTGATACTCCAACAGCATGACAGTTTGAGCCATTGTCTGATAAATTTACTTTTCTTTTCTTTTCTTTTTTTGCTTTCACTTTGCTCTGTGTACGTCATGCAAATTTAATCGTCTAGAGGCAAAGAATATCTCAAAGATGTAATACAACTTGCTATTTTAATTAGATACTCTACATTTCCTTGCATTTAGAGCTACGTACAGCACATTTCTAGATACAATTACATATGGCAAAAATAAACAGCAGGTTGATTAAATACTCACATAAACATTTGCTGGGGTTTAGCAAATGTTTTCTAATTTTTCTCACTAAAATTTTGTTACCGTATTTGCATACAAATCTAAACACTGTACCTAAAAACTGTAATCATGCTCGAAAGTAAAGAATAATGAAAGGCATGCCCTAACAGTCCTGGTGAAAACAGGAATCTGAGAAGTCGTGACATGTTGTTTTTTTTTTTTTTTTTTTTGCATGTCTTTTCTTCCAATTGTAAAATTCAATCCAGCCAAAACACTTGCAAAATTAATTGACGCCACACATTCTGGATGTGTCATTTGCTCTTGTTAATTTGATAGCCGACGCTGTTACTACGTCCTGAGAGCTCGCTAAGATTTTTTTGTCCTTTTGACAGTATCAAGCAGCAACAGCCGTCCTCACAGAAAGCAGAGCTCGGCGAATACGAGCACATAAAGCTGCTGCTAAACTCAATGAGCACAATTCGAATTCTGGAGCAAATTAGACTCTTAACCGCTAATAAGGACCGAGTCAAAACTTCAGTCACTAGGGGCGATACGGTGACGAAACCCCAAATGTTCATGTTTCTTTTAAAAATCTTTGCCGGACTCTTCCTTATGTTGTGCAAATACCCGGCGGAACATGTAGAAAGATGAATTAAACCAGGTTTAATCTGAAAACGCAACCTCAACTTCAAAGGTCCGTATGCTACTTGACAAGCACAGTGGTGGAATTGATTCGGCCAAAACAATCAGTCCCAGTGGCATTTACAAGAAACTGGTCTCCACACTGTTCATTTTCAGCAGGAGCCATAGAAAGCCGCATTATTTATGCAAGTAGTTTCATAGTATTTTAAAAATGTTAAAAGCATAAATATGTGGACATAATATCATCTAAAGAGGATGTACTTCATCTCTGCCTTCTGATTGTGTTAGAGTTTCTTTGTAAAAGTATTTACACCTCATCATATATATATATATATGTATGTTTTTTCTCATTTTGTTAGGTTACAATCATACATTATAGAAGAAGAAGAAAAATAATATATGACTTCCAGGTGAAACAGGGGAAGGGGAAGTTTGCCAATAGAAATCAACATCATTTGAATTTTTGCACTCATTTGGAAGCCTAAACAGTTCCTTATATATTCATCCTCTTAAATATGAATTAGTGAAATCAGCTGCCTCCAGAAGTCATTTTAATAATTAACAAAGTCCACCTGTGAGCAATTTGATCTCAGCCCAAATCCAGCTGTGCTGTGGAGGCTTCAGAGGTTTTGTCAGAGAACATTAGAGAACAAACAGCCATTCAGATCCAGGAACAGATCAGAAATGTCAGGGAGAAGGACGTGGGGAACACCGGTGTCCTCGCGGACCCACGGACTAACATTTCAACGTTGGGCTTCCTGTTTTAGGTTTGCCACAAACCTCATTTTCAGGTCTGCTGCTGAGAACAAACATTGTGGAGACCAGTTTCTTGTAAATGTCACCGGGGCTGATTGTTCTGGCGAGTCGATTCCACCACTGCAGTTGTCGAGTAGAATGCCCTGTTCAGATGAGACCAAAACTACATGCAACACAAAACCAAAACCGCACATAACCTTATACAAAAGAGTCTTCACAGTGGAACATGACGCCATTATCCTGTGGGGATGCTTTTTTACAAAAGTGACAGGAAGGCATGTCAGAGCGGACGGGAAGAGAAATGAAGAGAAATTCAAGGCAATACTAAGAGAGAGCCTGTTTTCTATTGAGCCCTGAGTGCAGATGTTCACCCAAACAGGCAACCAGAGTTATTGTTTAGATTTAGATCAAACACATTCATGTGTTGAGATGGTTCAAAGTCTGGACCTTGAATCGGCTCAGATTTTGGGCAAGGCTTGATCATATATGGTCTCCATCATGGTTGACCGTGGATTGAGACGTTTTGTAAATAAAAATGTGCAAAGTTGGTTAAACAAAAATATACACCAAAAGACTTGTAGCTGCAATCGCACTTAAAGGTGGTTAACAAAGTGTTGACGTAGTGGGTTTGAATACAAATGCACACCACACTTTTCAGATTTTTAGTAGTTAAAATAATCAAAAGCTTTTACCATTTTCCTTCCATGTCACAGTTTTACGCTACCGCCTCAATGAGACCTCAACAAATGCACAGAAGAGTAGAAATATGGTAAAAGATGAAAAAGTGTTCAAAGCAAATGAAATGCTTTGTCAGATAGATTGTTTTATTTCCCCCGTTAATGCTTGACTCTCAAGGAACAGCAATCTTCTGTAAGTGCCTGGATAAAGTCACAACTCAACCCATCCCTAAGTTTTCACTGCAGGCCAAACCATTGCCAGATTTCAGGCTGACGACTTCAAATATCAGGATATCCAAAAAGCATGATCCAATAAAACAACCACACCCACATGATTACACCACCTACCTCCAAAATCAGGCCTCAGACGGATATCATATCCCTTCAGCAACTTGTCCACGGTAGTCTTGGCCACAGACATTCCGGTGCTTTCGTTGGAGGAGCTGAGGGCAGAAACCACAAGCTTAAGTGCTTTTTTCCCTCCCAATCAGCACCAACAGGGTTGTGTGTTTTTCAGAACTTGTGTCCACATTTAGTTAGAAGTTGGAAAAATTCTTTTAATGAACACCTTGTTCGCAACATTAATGGGTGGAGGGTTTATTGTGTCTAAAAGGGGCTTTTTTACCACCTGACATAGTAAAGAACACGTCTTCTTTTTTGTTAGTAGTTCTGATGTACCATGCAGTTAATAGAATAAATACAAACTACAGTAGTTGGACCCAGAGCCTGATACGAACAGCTTGTCCAGGAGGGTCCAAGGCCAACTTATACTTACAACAGTTTAAGCAAACGCTATGCTATCGACCTTTAACCGTTGTTTGTACCATGTGATTATTTACACAGGAGATTGATTCTGGAGGCGGTGCAACCAACCAAACCTCCTATGAGAAACAAATAACGACAAAAGGACAGGTGCAGATGGTTAATAATCAGATGGTTAATAATCAAGTGTGTCCTAACATTTCTGGTTACAGAAAAGTGAGGCAGTGCATAAATCAATAACATAGCGTTCGCTTAGTTTTCATATGCACATTTTCTCTTCTCTATGTTTCACACGGGAAGATCGTTGGTGGCGCACTGCCTCCACTCCCTGTGTAAATAACCATCAGGTTCAGTGTAAATAATCAGTCCGTGTAAATGTGATGTCGATTTGCAGGTTTATAAATCTGTGTGCGCCAGAGCCGCCGTGACATTGTTTTGAGATCGGAGTCGTTTGACGGATCTTTGAAGTCCGCTTTGGACCCCGGCCCCTTCTTGAACCAAAATTTACCTTCAGATGTCCACATCCGTCTGCTCTGGGTTTGTTCAAAAATGAAGTCGCAAAGACCCTACTCATTTAAGAAAGTAACAGAACACTGCATCAAAAAAAAAAAACAACCTGAGCTACACCCTTGAAATCACATAGTAACCATTTAGAGATGTGTCATAAAAACGAATCAGTGCTGCAAACACTAAAAAACAAAAAAAGGCTAAATCTGGGGTATGGTTGAAAATTGTGTCTTATGCATTGGACTCACATATCATGCACATCCATCAAGTCAATTGTAGGAGTGTTCTGACGACAATAAATCAGTCAAGCATTTCATTTATGCAAAACTTTCAAGAAGCTGAGAATTAACTTAGATTTAACGTATTCATTTTTCTTACAAGCTCCATCCTATTCACACAGGGTATTTTTTTTTTAGTTTTATTTTTAGAAAAACCAGAAAAAATAAAGCCTCCAATTTTCCTGTCAGTTTGAGCCAGGATGTGGACTATTTTATTCCCCACTCGCTCAGGTCTGACTAACACTAATAATACGGGGTGACATGACCTGCAACCCTCTCAGCTGGTCCAGTTCTTTGTACTGTGAAGGTGCAAGCTGAGTGTTGAGGGAAAATTTAAAAAAATAAAATAAATAAAAAAAGGAAGGAAGGAAAAAAAAAAAGGGTTGCCTGAGTCATGGAAGCAGCCTTTTATTAACTCACTGTGCAGTTGTTCATCACGCTGGGCGCTTTCAAAAATCTCTATAAGCTTCAACACCTGGCAGCGTCAGCGTTGGGGTTATACATGAGAAACCGTCTTTCATTACTGTGATCGGGTGTATAACGGAAGCAAAATGTCAAAAAAAAAAAAAAAATAAGTGCAGCCTCAGTCTCAGTGAGCACCTTAAATCTTTTAACTGACACCATGGACCGCTGCAGAAAAGGAAACGGAGTAGGCCACAAGGGATGTACATCAGTGTCTTCAACATCAAAACAATGAGAGAGCTGAGCAGCAGATTCTGGCTGCTGTGATGTTTGGAGAGGGCTTGTGCACAAAATGTGTGCTGTAAACATTAAAAGGCCCTGACATGAGCTGATTTATTAAAAGGCTCAAAAGCTTTCCCAGCTTTCTATCTGGAGAGCTACAAGCAGAGGGAACCTGCAGGGATTTTCTTCTTCTTCTTCTTCTTCTTCTTCTTCTTCTTTTATCCCCTGTTCTGATTGATTTGATTCACTTCCACGAGGTGGCCAATTAGAATAATTAAATATGTAACGATATTACTGACCCCAACTCATAAATCCAGCTGTTTATCTTATAAAAAATATGATCTAATCGCTACAATAACGCGTAAAAGACTTTTTATTATTATTATTATTATTGTGGACTGTGCACCAAACACATCTCCATTTAGACATGAGGAAAAGGTTACATTTCCCAGTTGGCTTGCTATGGTGCACGCGCGTGTTTTTACGCTCGCGCGCGACGCATCTCTGTCTAATAGAGCATATATCGGCAGCGATGCCCCTATAATGAGCAGGCCTGGGTACCCCCTTAATGCGATTTGCCACATTTCGGGTTGTTATTGATCCCTAATTAAATATGTTGGTGGACATTTTTTTTTCTTTCGAATCAGTTTAAATGAAAATTATCTTACCTTTGAACAAAGCATAGGAAGGACAAAGCCACCAAACCAGAGAAAATTCCACATATTTTTTCTTCTTGACGACCCAACATCTCCACGAATCCTTATAGTTCCTATAATCCAACCAGTCCAGTGGTCCTCCCGAAAACGCACAAACTAAAAAATAAAACAGGCAATTAAAAAAAAACAAAAAAACAACAACAAACAAACCAAAAAAAAAAAAAATGCCTTCTTTAAAAAAAAATATCAGTCGAATTACTCGCCTACATCTATGCCGGCGATTTTTTTTTTAAAGTGTTATTATAATGGACAAACAAAAACAAAAAAAAGAAAAGAAAAAAAAAGGAAGGGGGGGGGGGGGGGATGGGGGGAATCTGCTGTTTGGACCCCGCTGTTTTCCTTTAGCTATGGAAATCCGTGCAGGTCACAGAGCCCCTCGACCAACACCAGAAGATCAGACATCTTTGCTCGAATAAAAAAGAACAGCATATAGGATACTTTTAAAAGTGATGACAAGTCCAGTTGAGGGGGCTGGGGGAGAGGTGGTTGGGGGGAAGGAGGGGGAGAAAAAGGAAGAGAAACAAAAAAAACAGCAAAGACTGGCATGAATGGCTGAAGCAGCAGCCTCCTGACAATCAAATCGGCGGATGAAATTTCCCTGTCCAAATCTGCAGAAGAGGCATGGTTCCAGCGTTGCTCCGGCGCCAGTCTTCACCCACAACGTGATGCTGTTAAAAGATATTTGACTGAGCTGAAAACGGTGGTCGGCTGATGTGTGCGCGTGTGTGTGTGTGTGTGTGTGTGTATGTGTGCGGAGTGGGGTGGGGGGTGCTGGGGGTGTAGGAGGGGGGCGGGGGGAGCGGTGGGTTCAAAAAGAAAAGAAAAATGAAATCTCCATTCCTTTTTCTTCTTCTTCTTCTTCTTCTTCCTTCCCCCCCGCTGCTGCTGCTGCCGCTGATGATGATGATGTAGATCAGCGCAAAGTCACTGAGGGGAAAATGCACATTGAAATAGCACTGGGTAATATCTGATGCAGACGTCAGAGCAGGCTATATCACCCCTCTGATGAAGAAATTAAAAAAAAAAAAAAAAAGTACATGCCGAGAAATATGGATTTCCCCCTCTCTTTTTTTTAATGCCAAAACATGCGTGCACAGCGAAGAGACGCATTCGAAAAGTACTCCTTTCTCCGCTGGCCGCTGATAAATGGCGTATGGACACGTTAGCATGCTCCGTTCGTCCAGAATGACATGACGGAGGAACCTTGTGTGCTTCCTTAGTTTAATTTAAAACAATGTCCGACAGGGGGGGAGGGCTCGAGAAGGGGAAGGGGGGACACCTAAGGTGAATTCCTTGGCGACAGGCAGTTCATGCGCTGGATTTTTTTCCTGTCTAATAGCCATTAAAATGCTCGTAGTGTGCGTTTCCGTGCGTTTATTTCACTTTGCCACATTCTTACAGCACGGCACGCACACGCAGACACGCGCCCACTTTCACACACAAACATAAAGCACACCCGCGCGCGCGCGCGCTCAGGCACATAAATACAGACAGGATTCTCTCAGTTTGATCTGATGTTATTATCACGCGCTTCTTTTTCTTTCCTTTTTTTTTTTTTTTTTTGTCGTCCGGTTGGACCAGAAACACTCTTACAGCAGGCTGCACACCGACAACCCGAGAACTTGAGTTTTAAGCAGAGGAAGGAGGTTTTCTTCAGGGATCTCTGTGCTGTCCAGTTGCTAAGCAACCCACCCCAGCACTGATGCAGTTGTGGTGATTCGGATGCTCTGCGCAAAGGCTCATTTAAAGGAGCAGACTCGGTGTGCAGTCAGAGCCGCGGTGTCAGTGGGACAAAAGGAGACATCCGCTGATGAACCGGGGAGCCGCTGCTGTTAGAATAAAGGGGGGCGGGGGGCATGTACAAAAAGGCATGTAAAGGAAATGTGGCGCGTTGTGGGGATCGTACTAATTCTGCTTCATCATCACTCTGCTCCCTCTAATCATCCCTGTCATGCCCACAAGGAGTGTGTTGATGCAGACCACTTAAGCTAAAAATAAAAAATAAAAAAAAATGCTCATGATATGTGTTGCTGCTTAAGATATGTGTCAGAAAAACCAGAATGAACCAGTGGCGGTTCATGTTTGGGTTGAGCCCCTCCTCTTCAGCACATACCTCTATTTTAAAAGTCTGGACCTTTCAAGTGAAATAAGCAATGTATTTCTTCACTTAGAAATGGGGGGGGGTTGTCTGTTTTCTGAGGAGCACTACTGAATCCAAAAATGACATCCAATCAGGTTGGGTTTTTATTCTAATTTGATTAAGAGAAATCCGATCTTCAAAAATGTTAATTCATTTTGTGACATTATCAGTTCATTTCCGTTAATATTTCTCAATCAAAAAAGGTTTTAGGAGAAAGAAAAATTGCTTTCTAACAGAGTGTATTAAACAAACATTTACAGTATGTATTCTTGTACATTTATATCCTCACTAAATATAATGTACGTCATAAATATACATGACTTCACTTATTTTCATGTGAAAATAAGTGAATTTATTCACATTTTCATTTCTGAAATGAAAACGTCACATTTTCACTGAAGAAATTGGGTTACACATTGAAGGTCTTCATTCTGCGATCATTTATTGGGCTGCAGCATGGCAACAAGGGGTCTGGCTATGCATGTCTTTCTTCTCAATATCACTTTTATCACCTCTGCTTAAACGTCACAGAGAGCTTGATTATTTATGGATATATATTCTGGCTTTACCTGAGTGGGGAGGCAGGACCTGTCCATCACATAAGTGACGTTCGGTGCTGAGCTCAAACAGGCTGCCATTGCAATTACATAGTTTATGTCAAAGGATAACACCATGACTGACCGTGACCTGGCGGTGAAGGCTGAACAATTATCTTAACATGATCTGCGACACAGTCAGACTGACTTTCACACTTGTTGGGTACTTGTTGCACCACATGGAGTCAGTGGTCATACAAAGCCTCCATTGTAAAGAGATATTTTCAAATGTATCTAAATGATCAGTGGACATAGGCTGGATACTATAAACTAACAAAAAACATTATTACATAATTATTCTACAAAAATGTTCTGTATCTTCGCTGCTATTTGTTTAGACCACAGGTGTCAAACTCCAGTAATCAAGGGCCACTGGCCTGCAGTTTTTAGATGTGCCACAGGTACAAAACACTGGAATGAAATGGCTTAATTACCTCCACCTTGTGTAGATCAGTTCTCCAGAGCCTTGCTAATGACCTAATTATTCTATTCAGGTGTGGTGCAGCACAGGCACATCTAAAAGTTGCCAGGCAGTGGCCGTCCAGGACTGGAGTTTGACATCTGTGGTTTAGACCACTGAAGGTGCTTAAAAACAAGTATTTAAAGCTTGCCACCCACAGTTCATTGGCTACAGTAAAATCTAAAATGAAAAGAAAGTAACACAGAACTCAAGTGTCTGTGTTTGATAAGGACAATTCACACGTCTTCATCCTTGAACCCTAAAGTTCACCCTTGGTTATATTTTCATATTTCAATGATTCACAAGAAAAAGCCTGAATTCAGATTATTCAGAATTTAACGTTAAATGTTATTTTAAAAATCAGTACTACTTGCAGATTTCTTTTGATGTGTTCTGTTTCACTACTATTATGATTTATAACTTTCAGTCATGCTTTATTAGCATTAACTCCTACTGCTGACCTTATGCACGTACTAAAATTTCTGATATTTGCTAATTCTTCTCTGTTACATTATTAGTTATATAACTATGGTAATATCCCAATCCAATCCGTCAGTTTCCATACCGTTTTCACAATGCAAGGACCATAACTTTTGTCATTCAATTGATCAACAAAATCTAAATATAATCAAAGTGTCTTTGTATTAAATGAACGACACTATTCACTGGCTTCCTTTTCTTTTTCTGGTGAAATTTAAGGTTTTATTTATAGTTTTTTAGTCTAAATTCAATGGACTGGGCCCATCTTACTTAAGTGAGCACTTTCAGCCCAACTTTCCACTCAGAGACCTGAGGTCAGCTGACCAGCTTTTATTGCCTGTCCCTAGAGCGAGGCTAAAAATTAGAGGGGACAGAGACTTCTCTGTGGCAGCACCCAGACTGTGGAACAGTCTCCCTCCGTCTGTTACGAATCTCTCAGTCAGTAGGTCAGTTTAAGTACAGACTGAAAACGCATTTATTTTTCTAGCCTTCAACACCAGCAAAAACTGAAAATTTAATAAAAATTAACTGGAAAAAATTGTATTTAATTGAGCTGTGTTTCTGGGAAATCACTACAGCTAAAATTAAGTTTGTCTTGTTGTTTTTTTTTTCCACAATATTATTTTTTTTTTGGTATTTTCTTCCAACGTTACAATTGTCTTTATGAGCATTTTTAACAAACTTAATTATATTTTTTGGTGATGTTTTGATTGTTGCGAAATACTTTGGTCAGGTGAGGTTGTAAAAGTCCTGAGGCGAGAGGTCCAGGGTTCAACTCCCGGACGAGCCCCCGATTTGTTAAGACTGGCTCACGGTCATATCACAAAGGGGAGACCATGCTTGTGAGTAAGGTGCAGAAAAAGGAATATTTATTAACAAAAACTGCAATGGATTGTGAATGTCAACATTAGTGGCATAATGCAAATGCTTGGATGTGTTGTATGTGTGCATATGGAAGTGTTGAGGTGTAAAAACAAACTCAAATGTGGATGAGGAGGGGAGCTGAGACCTGGCAGCAGAGAAACAAATGCGTCAGGAGGCAGAGTGAACGCCAAAGGTGACCCTGAAGGTGGAGACGGCAAGGTTTAAATATTCTGTGCTCCAAATTAACAGAAGAGCCACACCTGTAAAGAAGAAGGCCAATTCTGCCAATCTCTGGTCATGCTCAGCCTCTCCCACAAAAGCAACTTCTCTTACTCACAACAGTGCTCTCAGTTGCAGCTTTCCCTTTTTAACACATTAACTTGTTGGCATCCATAAGCCCCTGCAACGTGGTTCTCTTTTCTTTTAGTTCACATGTTGCATAAGACATGCGAGTTACTGTGTCACCCCTCTTGCTCCTCTGATATAAATAGTATCACATGGTTAATGCATCGGTGCCTTCCAGTCACTGGCTTTCCCCTTCCCCCCCCACTGTGTATATCCGTCAAAAAGGCGTAATCGGCTCTAAGTAGCAGATGATGTATTTAACTGATGTGTTTAGCAGTGTCTCAAGATGCTTCATCTTCTCTCTCTTCTGTGACATGAGTGAAAATGTGTCTTAATGAGAGTTCGTTTGACATTAATGTGACATGGGATTTTGTCGGTTTACCCTCATAGGACGCGATCAAAGCTTCTCCTGAAGGAGTTAAGTTGCAGTTAAAGCAATCTTGCAACATATTTGGTCAGTCCCGCAGTGAGGAGGGGGTGGGGGGGTCTTGATAAACGCTTCAATGTTCGGCCTCAACTTGGAAGAGCTTTGCGTCTGGTTTTGCAATTACCAGACACAGCGCTTCAAGATGGACAGGTGAGTTTAGGTCCCTGGATACTATCAGATTCACGCAAGTCATACACAATTTAGATGACCTCATGAGTCATGACCTAATTAAGGAGGACTTAGGCCGCCCCGAAGCGTCTGAGTCAAGCTGGAGGATGTGGCCTACATGCAAGCAGTGGTCATGTTTATTTTATATGACTGTGCTGTAAATCTCTGTTCCTTAACCGCGATATTTTACATTTTCATCACACAGACAGGGTCAAAGCAGCACTTTGAGAGCTCGCCTCCACAGAGCGCCTCTGGAGCTTTGAGAAAAAAATGAAAGTTTTGACTTCGGCGTGCATCACGGCGCTTATTGACTGCGGTGATGAGCACAGAGGCTTTGAAAGTACACAACGCTGGAGCACTACCTTGAAGCGGGCTGCCAGGCAATTGTTGCTATGCTACGGCAGAACGCCTGGTGAAAGTGTAGTGTGGTACCCATTGAGGCTGAACTGCGCCACGATGCTTCAAATGCTGGTGTGGAGCCTCTGTATGCATGCAAGAGTTCTGGGGTGCATGTGTGTCTTAAATAGTACACAAGATAGAAATCCTCGGCAATGCTCAACAAAACATTATATATAGCTTGAAAGATGCTGATGTAACGTCTTTAAAAATATTCACACCAGCACAGGTTTCTGTTACATTTAGACTCATTACATCTACTAATTTCAAAGATTTTTGAATGTTTTGATGTGATAGACCAAAGCAACGTAGCTTTGTAGTTTTTACAAATAAACTGTTAAGAAGTTGCGCAATCTGTCATATGTTTTGCACAGAGCTGCTTTTTTGTTGTAATATTATCTAGTTATATCTCTACCAGCTTTGCATATTAAGAATCTGAACATTTTTCATGTAATAAAAAAAAAAAAAGTCTATCTCTGACTCAGAGTCAAGCTCATACTCTATGGAGAGCCTTTGTGAACAGAACTTTTCAAGTCTTGTCATAGGTTCCCAGTTGGATTTCGCTCTGGACTTTGACTGGGCCATTCTAAACTACTCTATTGTAACTCTGGTTGTATGTTTTTGGTTGCTGCTCCTTCAGGAAGGTGAACCTCTGTCTGTCTCAAGCAGTGAGACAGACAGACAATTCTTTAGGATTGCCCTAGCTCCATCAACCAAGTCCCATCATTTCTGACTAGCTTCACAGCACTGCTATGCTTAATTGAGCATTACTGATCTCAGAATGCCTTAAAAAAAAAAAAATGTTGTAACATAGCAGAGCACATTCTGACTTACAGGTTATAAAATTTAAATAGGCGTCATTGTCCTGATTTTTGTAAAGGTGAAGGTAACTGTGACTTGGGACCTCTGATCGACAAGGTTATTGTGTCAAGCAGTCTACTGTAAAGTCAGTCTCATTAGGTGTTTTTTGTGTATTACAACATTTCCTCTTGCAGCTTCTCCACCTGTTCTTTCTCCAGATGAAGCAAAAATTTTACTTTTGTTGTCACCGGACCAATACTGAAGCACTGCCTATTTGTGCTTCAGTATTCATGGATTCACTTGTTCGCAGGTTCTTCTGTGGAACATGATACCAAATTATTTGCAATAATTAACCTAGTCGTGGATTTATTTGTTACTTACTTATATTTGCTGGTGTTTGCGATGCAGCCAATGCAGGAACGCCATTCATTATCATTGCCGCTGGATTTTCTGTGATTCTTTTATAATTGTAGTCTGCCTGTAGTATCTGTGGTAGTGCTAAGACAATTTCCATTGTATACATACACTGTAAATACATGTTAAGGTGTATTTCCTGCTTGTGATATTAAAATACACAGTTCTCAGAGTTTTTTGAGGTTTTAAGTAGTAATGAATTTTAGCTAGTGGCTATGACCGGTTGCCCTGTCTGCCCACTGCAGCTTCTTTCACATGAAGCTGCTCATTTATGCATTATTTTCACTTTGGTCTTCAGTTACATCCTCGTCCACTAAAACACACTGGAGCTTTTGGTTGTAATCACAACATATGCAAAATTTCTCACAGTGCAAATACTTCTACAGGGGACTGAAGGAGGAACAAGGAGCTAACTGGAAGCCAGGCAATTCAACACCTCAAATCTATATGAATAATAGCTATTCATGATGACCAAAGGTACAGAAATGATGTCCAGTCTGTTGATTGCACATGACTGATCTCAAGAGTGCTTCAGAACTGAGCATAACAGAGCCAATTCTGACTAACAGGTGATAAAATCTTATCTTAGCTGACCTGATATTTGTAAAGATAAAGCTAATAGTGACTTCAGTCCCCTCGGGGGGCCTCAGACTAACAAAAAGTGAAATTAATCAAAGGTTACGTTGTCAAGCAGTCTGCTGTAAAGTCATTATCACTAGGGGGTTTTCTTGTATTACAGCATTTCCTCAGAGACCTCAGAGCCTCTCCACCTGTTCTTTCTCCAGCTGAGGAAGCCGAAGTCTTGCCGCCCCGCAGGCGGCAGCCAGCTAACTGACCTGAAACGCTCATGTCCAGACCGCACAGCTCAAGGAGTCACATGACTCACCGGCTTCAAAATTAGCATGGGCGAGGTGCAGCTCTTCATGCTAAATAGCTATTGATGGAGGACAAACGCTAATAGGAATCTGTAATTTCGTCCCCTGCCTCGCCTGTGTCCCCTTTGCGACTCTCGGAGCATTTCATTTACAGAAGGTGGCGCATTTTTAACCAGACCTTTATGGCCCTTTATTGATACAAGCAAAAATGAATAATTAAGTGTTTGTAAAGGTCTGGCATCAGGTTAATCATCTCAATGGTTTATCAATATGAAAGCAGCATGTCTGTGGCTCATGCCTCCTCATCCAACAACATGCTTTAGTCATTAATAGGCCTTTTTACCTGTGTAACGTGAATGCATGTTGGGCTTTACAGCAGGTACTGTACCTACTGCCAGGCTTTTCCTTTGTTGCACACTCTTTCCGCTTTAGATTCATGTTTTCTCAAACCCAGCAGGAATTCTTCTCCCTGTGAGGATAGCTTAAAAAATCATGTCATTCCTCCCAACCCCCTCTTTCTTTTCCACTATATTCAGGCGAGAGTCAAGCTCACTCAAGGTTCTAATTTCTATTCAAATTACCCTCACTTCCATTTTTTCTTCAATTCAAATGTCAGAGCTCGATGCAACAGCCCACAGTCGCCTTTGTGACACAGAAACAATGGTTGCCAACACCAACGCAAACTCCGCTTTTGACGGCATGCTCCAAAAATACTCCAGCTCTTCAGAAATAGTTGCATTTTGTCAAAAAATAGCGCTGTAGTATCTCCTCGCTCTGCTCCTATCTGTATTCGATGTGGGATTTCTGCATGGAAACTCCTGTGAGAAAGGGTTAATGAATTCCTCACACAGATAGATATTGCCATGGAAACAGCTGCGTGACTGCTTGTAGCTTGTATGCACACAGGAGGGAAAAACGGGGGAAAAAGAAACAACAATGCAGCCAAAACGTATTTGAAAATTCTGCGAGCCGAGGCTTTCCAGTGTACACAACCTCGTTTAAAGTTTTTTTTTTGTGTGTGTACCCACAATATGCCCTCTGTTTGCCTTTTTAAGATGATTGACACTGACAATGAATTTCCAGTAGCCATGAAGTTAATGCATTCAGAAATATGGGGTCTGAATGTGGTCAATGGCAACAAAATGCACTACTCTGGCATTTTTTTTTTATTGTTTTTGGTTTTTGTTTGTTTTGTTGTTTTTTTTTTTTCAACATGCAGACTCTTAAACAGACACACGACAGCGCAGTTCCAGCTAAGAATAATTAATTTGCATCATGACACAGACCTCCGGCAGTGAGCCTGTCAGTTCAGTTGGAAAAGAAGGAAAAGATTGAAAATTGATCGGGGCCATGCATGGCTGTACGCACGCAGATCGTGCAAACGCCTAAAACCAAACAAAAAAAACAACAAAAAAACGGGGGGGGAGCAATTTGTCCCTTAAAATAATAGATTCCTGCTCACTCTTTCAAAGTAGGTGGCAGAGCACAGTGTGTGCTGGTGGGGTAACCTAATCCATCTCTGCACAAAAACATGTTCTTCCACTGCTTTTAGCCAGCCTCCCAATAGGAAGTCAATAGTCACTGTCCAAATGGACTTTTTATGCTTGAGTCTGCAACTCTATAGGAAGGGTTCCTGCAGCGATTTGCAGCTAGCACTCAAGTTTCCGAAAGCAAAACAACTGTATTTAGAATCATAAATGTTTTTGCAATGAAGAGCTCTCAGCCTCTCGGAGAAGAATCGACGAAGTGATGCGGGGTCCACTTGGAGCAACGGTGAAAACAGAACTGGGCTTCATCACTCGCAGATGCTTTTGGTATTTGACTCTGACTCTTTTTCAGACTCAAATGTTCTCTTTATGTTAGGTTTTTCTTCTTCTTCTTTTTCTTGTTCTCCTTTCCCTCCTCCAATCAGAAAGAAGAACAGGGAATCCTCACAGGAACTGAACCACATTCCATCAGCGTGTGTCCTGTCCGTTTCTCTGGGTGTTCAGAGCGTAGCATGCTCCAATTCTTGTGTCTGCTCTCGTCAAAACAGAAAAACAAAAAAACAAAAAACACTCAGTGCGGTCTTTCGACATTAATTTCACTTTCAAATGGCGGCAGAAATAACTTTTTTCCCCCCTGCAAAAGAACGAAGAAAAGAAACATTAGGACAACTTCATACCCTGTTCTCTCTGACCTGAAATCAAATGAAGGGCATTTAAAGACACAGGTCAAGGGATCAGAGTGTATCAATCCATTCAGTTGGGTTTTTAAAGCCACGTTAATTAAAATGAGATGGACTTCAGTTATCCCCCTCGTCACAGAGCAGAAACGGGAGCGGCAACTGTGGTCAAGTATAATTACACGGCTGTAAGCAGATCGTAATTGTGTAACAGTTTTCCAGTGATTCCTTTCGGGCTCCGAAACTCCGCTGGGAGCTTTTTTAATTGATGAGATAGCTCACAGCTCCCACAGGTTACAAGATTAGGCGACGATCATAGCTTATTTCGGTGAACCGAGGCAGAGAAGTAAGTCATAAAGCACATTAGTGGGAGGTTCTATGAGTTTGTAGGGCAGGTACACCAGGAGAGCTCATCTTATTTGCTAAATGAGCCGTGGACAGAGGCCCTATTCTTTAACTGCCTGACACTACGCATGGTAGCTGTAAAAAAAACACAAAAAAAACCACATAGCTTTGATATTTCTCAAAAATCTGAATTCAGTCAGAGGACAGAATAAGAAATGTTGCTAAGCACAGGGGAAAAAACCCTAATAATGATGGTAAGAACAGAACCAGTGATACTGCCTTTCATTGGAGAATTGTGCTTTTTAAGCACAAACGTGCAGAATATTTTACCCAAAAAATTGCGACAGTTGAAATCGGATATTTACATTTACACTCTTTTAATAGACACACAAGCCCTTTTCCCCCCTCACTGTGATATTTAAAGTCCATCCTCAGCTAAATTATTTTAGTTTTCTTAAATGTCAGAACAGAATAATAATGTAGAAGTTTACATACACTTCAATCATTATGTACTTAATCGATTTTGGGGAAACTCAGATGATAATGTTATTGCTTTGTGAACCCCCAACAGGTGACATTCAACATTACCCTCTAAAAAGTGTATTTGGGCTGTAGTCCATTTAATGTCATTCATTAAGTGGTATTTAAAATTACACAAACAAACAAACCCAAGGTGTGATTATGCAAGTGGGGTGTATTTGTTGTCAAAAGGCCTCAACTGCGTCCTGTTGTTACTGAGGTGCCAGAAGTTTTATCTGCTTATTCTTATTCTTATGTTATGATTATGGAGATGAAATACAGAAATAGTTCAAACATATTTGACAGATATTACATGTTTTCTGAATCCAGTTCCCTATCACTACCCCATACTCTTTCAATCTAGATTTTTCACTGTCCGCGTGGCTCTCCATTTGAAGTAGCAAATCTTTTTCAACATCACTTTTCCTCTGACAGCTTGACAAATACATCCTGCGATCAAGCCTTTTTTTAAGTCCTTTTTTTTTTTGTCCAGCAAGCCTTGCAAAAGAAGCAGGTGAAAAGAGAAAAGGCCGCTGGTTTTGATGCCCGGCTTTCTATCGTCTTAGCTTTGCACAGAATCAATAAAGAGCATCCACCGGTGGCAGTGCAGCAACTAATGCAACTTCCGGTCTTCTCAGAGGAGTTTCATTCTCTGTGAAGTTGCCTCTTGCTCTCCCGAAAGTTCAGTCACGATGTTTCTTATTCTTGTTGGAGGAAACGTGTTTTTTCCATTCATTCCTATTTCATAATTGACAAAATAAGTTGTGGGTTGGAAGGGTTTGCAGAACAATTTCCATTTCTTGAACTGTTTGACAGGCTGTCACATCACCGCCACAAAACTTAAGGATTTTATGTAAATAGAGAAACACAAAGTATAAAATAATTGTGAAGTAGAAAGAAAAAGCAGTACATTGTTTCCTTTTTTTTTTACATAAAGTGTGATTGCACACACTTTAAGGTGACAGACTTAATTTAACAAAAGTCTAGCCAATCTGCGCTAGTAGTCTCAAAATGAGTTGAATTGAGATAATTTGTTAATAATTGTCATTTTGTTGGAGTTGGTTGTTTGGCTTTACTTTTTTGTTTTTTGATTTAAAATACAGATACATTTTATATTCACATCCAAAGGAGTGAATACTTTTTACAGAGCCCGTATGTATTTGCATCATAAAGTTTTATCCATTCTTCTTTGCAAAACAGATAAAAATTTCTTAAAATAGCAAATTACGTATGTGTCTGTTAAAATGTAGCTCTAAAAAAGGCAAAACTGAGAAGTCCACCTGCATCAACTGCCAGCACTGAAAGGCCAGATTTTGGTCCTTTCCAGAATAACTGATTTAACCGCATAAAGTAATTCAGAGTGCAACCAGTTGTCTCCAGGCCACTTTGGACAATCCTTGTCTAAAACCTTCCAATGTAGCTCTGGCTGTATGTTTAGTGTTGTTGCTCAAAAATTAAGCTCTGCCCAAAGCACCCTAACCTTTTTTAGCTTCATTTTTTTACAGAAAATCTGATCAGCTTCTGTCTCCCTGTTAAAGAAAAAAAACAAAAAAACATCTTCTACGCATTTACTGTGGCCCCTAAATGACATTTGGCAAAATGCAAATGAGAAGTAAAAGAAGTGCATCCACAAAATAGCACCGGAGAATTAAAGAAATGAAATAATACATCATACATGTATAATAATACGATGATTATAATGCTGCTTGCCATGTGCAAGCAGCATTTGCATAACCCGCACATTAAATGGACTTCACATATCACCTATCGATAAAGAAAGGCAGATGGCAGCACAAAATATTTTATAAGATGGGAACCGTAGAACTGAAGGTGACAAAGTGCCACCACCTCTAAACTATCATTAAATGGGCTTCAAACCTAGAAGCTCTTTGAAATCTATGCATAGTTAACATAATGTCGAATGGCAACACATTGCTGACCTCAGTTCTTTCACTGCAGTGCCATCATCCAATTATGCCGTGATAGATTTAGTGGTTGAGTCGGATGCTTTGATTGTGATTTGATGAGCCAGATAATGTCCTTTAGGCTCGTGCCGAGATCTTGTTCTTATGGGTGTCATCCAGGCACACAGTGCTTATGCCTGCTTGAGCAATGTAACATCATAAATGCCTGGAGGAAGGTTTCTACGCCGTGACTCCAGTGCTTCATGGTGCCAATTTTTTTGCAACAATGGCAAATTTGAATGCCCCTACTCTGTTGTCCCAACAATTGGGAGGTCATTTTGGGTTTTCGAATAAGTGAAACTTTGATTTAAAAAGTTTACCACTGGGACTGATACACATATAAATATTAGGGATTTATTGAATGAAATATAAAGAGGTGTTTTTGTTGATGTGTACAATGTCCATATACACCACTGCTTAGAAGGCAGACGCTGGTCCATCTGGATTAAAACCATGGTTTCCTCCAGGGGCAGCCCTTGCTTACCGTCTCCTCACTGCTGGGTGTTTCTCCGTAAGAGAGTGCATCTGGTTGTAAATAATTTACATCTGCAAATATGAATGGTCTTCTCTTGGTTAAGAGTTTGGATGGTGGTTGAAAAAACACATGCACATGTTGTCATTCTTCATCTTATACATCTATAGCTAATTCATGGTAATCTGCATCAGAGGACTTAAGATATTGTTCTCACAATATGACACAACTACCATGGGGTTACTCTGAAATTCTGGAGAGTACTGGGATTGGTATAATGCACAGATACTTATTGGATCATTGTTTTCAGTTCATGACTAGTGACTCATTATTCAGTGTTCTTTAGATCCCAGAGTGCTGCACTTCAAAAATATGGATAATTGCAAATATCCTTCCACTCACTGTACGTTCTCAAACTTTGTCACTTTCTGTCTACTGGTCATGGTATAATGTGTGTGCTGAGTCTCGAGCAGCACTTGGAAAATTTTTGGAGTGCACTCAGTTGAGCCCGGAGCAAAAGTCTCACCAAATAGACTTGCAATATAACTTTGTCTATTTTTGTTTGGAGAGTGGTACCCGTAATTCCATTCAACCTTTCTCTTTCGGAAAGACGAGTCTATTTTGAAATTAACCTTCCGATGTAAAATTTTTGCAAACATAAATTTGAACATAAACCATGCTCAGTGACTCGTAAAGCACCTTACTTGTATAACAGTAGGGACTGGTTGTGCTGGGATAACATTTGGGGCTTTAGTGGTGTAATATTATTTGTGTGGAGGCTTCGCTTCACAGAATGGTGAGTACCTGGCTGGAAACCTACTGTTCTCAGGAATTTGACATGCTGACTGTGGGTAGTGGGTGTTGGACTGGCTCACTCCTCTTGTCTTCCTTGGATGGTACTGTGCCCTGCTCCCCCTTGTCCTTTCGAATGCACTTGTGGCAGAATGATCCTTGTACGGCTCTGAGATAGGAGACACTGTAGGGTTCTCCTCATGGCCTAGCAGTTGCTTCTGGCTTGGCATGCACTGTGGCCACAGTACTGGATCATGTGGTTGAGTGGCCTGTGCCTAGTTCACCTGTGAGCTGCTGCACACATGCTTTGATATTGACCTTCAGTCTTGGGCTATCCTGTGCCTGTTGTCTTTTAGCAAACAATGCATTGTAATTCAATTGACTGGCAAACATTTTTCCATTGTTTTCTGCTTATGGAAGATGGGATAAGTGCAATAAAGCTTCCTCCTCCCAGGATGTGCCTGAAGAACCTCCAAAAGGAGGGTTCCTCCCTTTGCTGCTATATCAATAAGGGTGAGCCCCAGGCCGCATTTTTTCGCAATGATTCATATTCAATGAGATGAGGAGAGTGTTGGAATGTAAAACGAGCGATAAATTGAGAGCTTAGCTATTTGGCTCAGCTCTTTCTTCAACATACCAGAGAAGTGCCTATGTTTTTAACAATGACTCACGAATTTTGTCTGTTAATCTCCTGCTCTATTCTAACATCACTCTTGAAGAAGTTACCAATGTAGATACCATGAAATCCCTTCTACAGGAAGGGATAAGTGACAAAGTCAAATCCGGGATGGAAATGAGCTTTGCTTGTGAAAAGAAGGCAGACAAAACTCTAGTAATTGGTTGTAGAAGCACAACCCTGGAAAAGTCCTACATTGCCTTGCAAAAGTATTCCTACCCCTGGCAGATGATCTATTGCATAAAATAGATTGAAGTAAATGGTTTTAATGCGACAAAGTGTGATAGATTTTCAGAGAGATAACTGCTACTCACAGAGACCATTTATGAATGTCTTCCTCAGAACTGGGTATTTCATTGCCACCAGACTATCAGCAACCTGTGCAGTTTCTGTAAAGAAGCCTAAAAGTCTTCATCTCAGCCATAACCTCACCTAAAATGAGGCTCACTTCTATTATTCTTAGCAGTCTTTGCCCATGCTTTAAAATCTTAGTAACACTAGTAATTTTAACTGATAAGCACAAATGTTCTTGAGTTAAAAAAAACCCCATCTGTTTAGGTGAACCAAGCAGCCGACTTCTCTACTCAGATGCCTTCGGAGGCCGGATCTCTGACGTACAGTGGAAGGATGTGTAACCAATGAGATCATCGCCTATCAGCACGGAGAAGATGAAACATGCAACACAATCTGAAGCAATTTATTTACAGTTCTGCAATATTTAGCACCCCCGAATGATCCTAAAAAGCACTGATTTACCATGGTAGTTAAGTAATTTGTGTTGCTGGTTTCTGAATTCTAAACATCTGTGACACTTTTTATGTATCTGCATTTTTGTTGTCTTTAAATTTAACTTTGACGTTTTCAGTAACCTGATTTTCAAAAGTGCATGCTTTACAAATTAGCATAAAAATGTAATTGTTCAAATTTGTCTGCCCACACAGACCAGTGGGCTACAGTGTAGTTCACCACCATCAGTGTGTGAATATATGGGTGAATGACTGATGGTGGTGTGAAGAGCTTTAGAGCCCTCTGACTTGACAAATTCAATCCAGCTGCTAATCACTAGCCATCATTTGTTTGTCTTTTTTCTCTTTTGAAATGTTTTTTTTTTCTGATCCTGGAAAAGCTAGAATGTAATCATCACTAGTTGTGATTTTTCTGAGTAGTTTTTGCCAACATCAGTAATAATATTACCTACACCACTGACACAGCAGCTTTCTTGATACGGTGTGGATGGTCTGCACAGGTTCCCCTTAATGGTGAAACCATTTAAAAAATATCACTCTGCCCTTCACATATCCGACTCATCAGTTTTTGTAATGTGTCCCTGTGCTGTAAAATGGATGGTTACATTTTTGCCTTCCTGCATTTTACTTCAAACATCATTTTATGATGATAAATCTAATGAAAAAGGATCATTTACATACTACTGTATAGTAGATATTTAAAGTTTTGTTGTGTATGTAAGTTTAAGCAAAGCGTACAACTAAGAGGTAATTCAAAAGCCAAGATTGGAAATATAATGTGTGCCATAAATAACAGATCCACATTACCGTAAAGGGGTAATAAGTAATATTTTACTACCCGGTTGCACAAAATGATCATAATATATCTGGGCTGGGTTGATAGAATTATTGATCAATTTCAGAGAGTCAACACAACTCATCGGATGCAGAGATTTCCACTCTGTTCTGGAGCTGACGCTTTCTCTTCTCTGGAATGAAGTTTTCTTTCATCTGTTTTCTTGAGTTCTTCCGAGTCCAGCGTAAAAAAAAACAAAAACAGTCATGAGATCAAATGAAGAGGTTGTTAGAAGCAGGTTTAAAGTGTTTAAAGTACTGGTTTTTACAACTGCGAAAGTGGAAACAGTCTTAGAACGACTCTAGACGAGCTGTGTCTACGTTTCCGGTGCTGAAACAGTCTTTAGTTAGCACAAAGACATAAAAATATATCTGAAACAAAATTTTAAAGCAGTTGTTTATTGCCACCCAGGTCTTGGTAGAGAAGAAATTTTACTGAACATATGAGTTATGGTCGACTGGTTTGTGGGAGACCTGTTCACAGTGTTCTCTGTGGACTAGTAGAGATAAATACTGACCTTCCCTTGACCTTCAGCTGGACTTAGAGGGCATAGTAAATTATTTGATTGTGGGATATGTAGACTGTAAAATCTGAGCTGAAACATTAAATGACCCGGCATCAAATCAGATCAAACCTTTCGTATTTTGGATTGCTTAGGTTTTACAAAAGTCTCTTTGATTCACTAAATGCCAGAATAATAGCATTTAAAACATTTTTCAGTTCTATTAGCCTCCAAAGTTGTAGTTCAGATTTTCTAATTAGCTACTATTAGCAAAAGCCGTTAGCTCTGTATCAATTAACATAAGCACAAATTGAGGTTGTACAGGCCTACACTTGTTCCAATTATTCAATATAAAACAGTGATCAGTGTCAATAAGTAACCAATACCAGTCACTTTCCTTAAGTATTAGATTCACAGCAGCCATGTTCAATATGTAGACAAACAAAAACCAACAAAAAAAACATTCTCTTCAATTAAATTAGAAACAGGTTGCACTGTTTTCCCAGACACACTGTCTATCAAACACATCCATACAATAATAGTCAATGAACAGAACTCATTCTGATTTCTTGGTCATTTAGAATAAACAGCAGCAGGAAGTTAGGTTGGCCGAGCAGGTATTTTCCTTTGTGATACCGTAACATGCGCTCACAGCCGGGAGCAGCCTTGTATATCCGGAACGTAATTCACTTACCACCGGGGAGCTCGTCGGAGCAGCCCAAGGTTAAAAGCATTTCTTAAGCACTCTTTGTTTAGTGGCTTGTAAGAACATTTTCATGGGCTCCGACGTGGCCGCACGAGTGCTCACCCATGTTTCTCTGCTGTGTGGAATTTGTTAACTTTCTGGCCCTGGCGATCTCATTCATACCCAATCTGCCACAAGGAGGGTATTTTTGGCTCGGGCCACACTGATCCGAACTCCCAGCAACAGCTGCAGAGCTCACTCTGGGGGGAACGGAGGTGTGGGCATGTATGCTGACGTGTGCGTGTCTATACGTCTGTGTGCATGTGTTTGTTTCTGTGGTGGGCTGCAGCCAGGGGACTTGGGCCATCTCTAAGCAGCTGCGCTACTCTTTCGGAGAAGTGGCCTTGCATAGAGGTGAAGGAATTAATCAGGTATAAGGAACGTGCTCTGTTCAAATCTGGGCTTACTCCTGTTTGTGAAACAGAAATAAGGAGGACATCTTCTTAGCGTTTAAATATGTTGCACAACTAACCTCACGCAATGCATACAGTAATAATTCATCGAGCTCGATCGACTATTAAGAGATTAATGCCATAATTAGGCCCATGATGCATACACTATAATCAGACATTAGTAATAAGCCCATGACTGGCTGGCTTGTTTTCTCCCTCTCGGAGATGGTCAGTGCTGAATTAGGCGCACTTGAAGCCTGATTATGCATTCTTCCGTAATGCAGCCTTCAGTGGTCACTAATTTAGAAACAGAGTCCTCCCCAGGGCTTCTTTCTGCTTTGCTTGGTATATACGGACTGCCGTACAGATGATTCACCTTGCGTTCCAAAAACACGCGAGGGGAGAAGAGGGCCCGCGAACCCACAGGCAGATCCTTCCACGGTGGGCTCCGGGGCTCCATATTTTCTCCTGGCAAGCCACGCTTTCGCACTGGGCGGCAGCGACGTGCCGCCCAGAACGCAGCGGCACATCGCCGCAGGCGAGCCGAGGCATTCTCTCACGGTGTCAACCCAAATGTAAACTAATCTGTCAACCTAAATGTGCATGGCTTGGTTTTCTGCATGTCTCAGAAAACCGGAGGGCGGGGGAAAAAAACTCGTATACTGTACAGTACCAAGCAACTGCAAGAGTAGAGCTGGACTGAAGGGTCTGGGAAGCAAAACAAAAATGTGCAGCACAGGAGATTGCTGAGCAATGATGTAGAGGAGTTTCTACAGAACAGGTGTCAGATAGCTTGATGTTCCATTCCAAACGTGGGTGTTTATTTATGCTTTGTAGCTTTGGGTCCGACCAGTAATGAATCCAAACCACGTTTGAGGATGACTGTGGCCCATTTTTATCTGTGTTGATGTTTCTGAGATGTGTGAAGTATGGTCAGCATCACCTTTCCCTTGAGTACCCTGTGGTTATTTGTGTGTGAAGATCGGTACTGGGTGCGTAAAATGTGGCACATTTGTGCCTTCCGATCTCATCTGACAGAGCTGAGAAAAAACGCTGGTGAGAAAAACTGTGCCGAGTTGTGCAGATGTGCAACTCTCCCCGGGGGGGAGCCGTTTTGCACGCGCACCTCATTGATTTCCCAGCCGACAGCGACTTTGGGACCAGAGGGTCTGACCCGAGAATCCTCACGCAGATATTCTCCCTTTTTGGGAGAATGGGATGGACACTATACAGTAAGAGTGTCCAACCTGTCAGGTGGACACTCTTACCACCCGACAGGGTGGTATTACTGAAACAGAGTATTTCAGTACTACTGATATGTGCCAGCAGGCACTGAGTTTTTCTGTGGGGCTGCTCAGAAAAACTCATTGGTAGTGCATCACTGTGAGGTGGAAATTAAAGAACACATGTAGAGTTTATTTTTGCGAATAAAAACCTGAGAACAGCGGCATTATCAAACACTTTCCCTTTCATATCTCTAAATAAACTCCAGTATTAAGTGAATATTAGTTCTTCCCTTTGTAATTCTACCCGAGTTTAAATCCAGTTGTGCATTAAAGCTCCCAGAGATTTGTTGAAGAATACGAGTCAACAAACGACACCTTGAAGAGAGGTTTAACGTAGAGTTGGGTTATAAAGCAAATCCAAACAGACATAACTCTCAACAAACCATTCATGCGGTGAAATGTTTTGGTGGCAGAAAGATGCAATTTTAAAACCTAAAATAAGATTTTTTTATTATTATTATTATTTAACTTTAAAAACAAACCATTTATACGGAAGGTCTTAAGAATAAAGGCAAAAAAATGGCTTTCTGGATTGTGTAGGTTTCTGACCACCAGTTTAGATCATCCATTTTCTGTTCACCCTTGTCCCTAATGGGGTCGGGAGGGTTGCTAGTGCCTTTCTCCAGCTACGTTACGGGCGAGAGGCGGGGTTCACCCTGGACAGGTCACAGACATATAGGACACACACTCACACCTAGGAAGAATTTAGAGAGACCAATTAACCTGACAGTCATGTTTTTGGACTGTGGGAGGAAGCCGGAGTACCCACAGGGAGAACATGCAAACTCCATGCAGAAAGACCCCAGGCTGGGAATCGAACCCAGGACCTTCTTGCTGCCAGGCAACAGTGCTACCAACTGCGCCACTGTGCAGCCTCAGTTTAGATCAGTAATGTGTAAAATAGCCTATTCAAATAAAGACCTAAATCTAACTGGTGATCTGTTGTGGGACTTGAAATGACTGTGCATACGCTCTCCACCTAGTCCAATTAAACTATTTTGTAAAGAAAAATCAGACGAAAATGTTTGTCCCAAGATTTGCAAATGTACCAGAGACATAACCTAGAATAATGCGGACAGTGTGCCACACTTTTATGATTTTTGTTTTATTTGGAAAAATGTTTGCATCATTTTTCTTTCACTTTACATGCACTGCTTTTGTGGTAGTCTATCTAGCACAAAAAAATATATTGCAATATGTGCAACTGTCTGCACATCTTTGGTTTGATAACGGCCAGAGAAGTTAAAAGGAATACAAGAAAAATTTGTAATTGACTTAGCAACAGCGCAGCTTACCGGACCGACAGCAATAATATCACTGCATTGCTTTTTATTGCCCGTCACTCGTCCGTTCCGAATACAACATCAGTTTGTCAACTTGTGTAAAAGTCAAACAGAGGGAAGCTGCGTTTCCTGGAATAAGTCGTATGCAGCGGGGAGAGTTTACGAAGCATAACCAGTTTAAAAAGATTGTCCACACAGTGCAGAAGTTAATAACTGAAGAAACTTTCGCCAATCCTTTTTGCTTGGAGGGTCTGTTTTTGTTTGAAGAAAGAAATTAAACTGCTGACATGCCCTTTTGTCCCGCCACTGTATGAGCTCTTGTGCAATCAGAACCTCACAGACAGGATTGATTTATGAAACAACCTCCTTCTGCCAGGAGGTATTGATAGACCACTCGTCAGGCCGCATCTCACTGGCAGTATCGACTGCACTGTATTTCAGTGTGGGGAGGCAGGGCTGTGACCTCAGACACTGCTGTGGATTGCTTGACTGTCACTTGCTTTACATCAACAGTCCATCACACCTCCTGTCATGGAGCGCTGTCATCAACATAAGATCACTCCTTCTGCAGTTTTTTTTTTGTTGTTAATTGTAACCAATGCTTTCCAACTAAATGATCCTTAAGCATTTGCATAAATATGCATAACAGTGAGATTTATGTGCAGTGCTTCATCTACAGGCTTGTGAAGGTGCAAATAATTCTTGCCACAAAGTAACCGTTGCAGGATCATTATATAGAGACCCTTAACGCGCCGTTTTCCTCATTTCCCCAAGACCTACAGATACACCGAGTGTTCACTTTGGTGGTAAGAGCAATTTTGTTCAGTAAAATATTAAAGCAAAAATTTTTATAAACACTATAAACACTTGAGCAAGAGACACCCCCCCCAAAAATAAACAAAAAACAAAACAAAGCCAGTTGTTAGAAACTGCATTTCAGCTCAAACAGGTTGTGGATCATTTGATCAAAGTTCTGAAAAGTCCAAATCTCCACAGAAATACTCACATTGTTTTCTGTTAGACATTTAGTCTCTCATAATCCCACGATTTCAAATGCAAGAAGTCGTTCTGCTTTTGAACGTGACAGGATTGTAGAGGCCCGTAACCGAGTCCACTCCCTGATGAGCCATCACTGCGGAAGTTAAATGTTATAAGGCAGTTATGTCTCAAAAGACCCTTTGGGCTATGGAACAAAAACAATTAAGAAATACTTTATAACTAGATTTTCAACTGCACTGAACCACTTTTTTATGGGGGAAGAAAAAAACCTAGAGGATAGAGCGTTAATAGGAGCAATATCTCTACCAATAACTTTGTCTTTGAAAGAGGGAACGTGAAGACGCACCAAGTTGGGAATGTATTTTTAGGGATACGAAGCACAGAAACTGTACAAAGTGTTATTAGCAGCAATAGCTTCGTTAATGTGTCCTCTCAGGAATGAGATGAAGAAACCAAGAGAGGTTACGAAAACAGTAGTAGCAATGGTTGTAAATAACGCATAGATGAAGGTAGATAGGAAAAATAATGAAGTTTGGAAATGTAGTTGCCATAAAAAGCCTTCTACACCTACAGCAGCACAGATCATAAACATAGATCAGATTTGTATACTTTTACTTTTGGAAGAAAATAAACAATAATCCTTAAAGAAAAGGTAAATATTTGAGCATTTACCTGTTAATTCTACAACTACTGGAGCCACATCTTATGCTGAAAGATAAATAGCAGATTTTCAGCAGAAACCTTGTTGGTGTTTGTCAACACTGCAATATGGTGGTCGCAGCTTGGGAAAACAGGTGGATAAAATGCTCCTGTGTTTTTAAAATGTATAATTCAGTTTGTCGTTATCATTTGTAGTCCGCCATATATCACAAACATTGCTGAACTCAACTGCAGGGTGTGAAATATGTCTAACTCGACAGCAGTCACATCCACAAGAGCCCCCCTCGTGATGCCAGCTGATAAACTCACAGCATAACAGCTTTTGGCAAAGTCTTGGAATAAGATGTGACAGCTGATTAACACATCCACATTCCAGCCAGAGCTTCACACTTTGTGGTAAGACAGCAGAAACACAGAAATATGAAATTGAAAGACAAACAATCGGAGATTTACATTAGCCAAACTGGCCTAAAGTGAGCCAACATTAGGCGTCCATGCATTTCGCTGTTATCGCAGGGACCCTCATTTCAAACTAAAGGCTGTACAGCAGGGCCACAGTGTTCTGAATCGGAGGAAGTTCACAGAATGTTTTCTGACTGCGCAAACTTGATGATAAAATTGTTTGAAATTCATTTGTAAAGAAAGCACACCAATAAGGCAATGTGTCAAACCACCTAAGAAGAAACAAAAGCAACTTTAGAGATTGAAAAAACTTGGACAATTACTAACTCCGGGCTAGAAGTTTAAGAAAAACATCTCACCCCGTCTCTTATTTCTCCCTCTTTCAAACAGTCGAAAACCAGGTTAGACAGTAAAGCGGTGGATGGTTGCCAAACCAAGAAAATCTGTTCAAATAAGCCTGTACACATTTTCATACTTTTGTACTTGAAGACAACAATCATGTTGAAGCACTAAAAGGACAGTTCTTGTTTTAAGAAGGTGAAGTACCATTTTCTGTCATGTTACAAACAGTAGTAGTTACCTTACTGTGAATTTATAGAAAGCTTGTTAGGTCTGATCCGTTATCTGATTGAAAACTCTTATATCTGTTGCATACAGAAAAATGTTAGTGGATATTAAACCTGTTAGGATAAGTTTCAAATAAATGCATGATCTGGAAAAAAACACAATAACATAATGGCATGGCACCATTGTCCCCTCTAGACGTCAACTCATGCACCTTCACTTGAAAAAACGGCAACAAACTTCATAATGGTTTCTAAGGAAATACAGTAAAATATCTAAAACAAAAAAACAAACTTCATAAAGTTATACGCCTTCCTAAAACAAATTGCTGGAAATTGACCTTTGCAAGGAAAACATCAACAATTTTAGGACATCATCAAATCCATCCATCCATTTTCTGTTCACCCTTGTCCCTAATGGGGTCAGGAGGTGCTGGTGCCTAACTCCAGCTACTTTCCGGGCTGGAGGCGGGGTTCACCCTTAACAGGTCACAGACATACAGGACAAACAACCATGCACACACACACTCACACCTAGGGAGAATTTAGAGAGACCAATTAACCTGACAGTCATGTTTTTGGACTGTGGGAGGAAGCCGGAGTACCCGGAGAGAGCCCACGCATGCACAGGGAGAACATGCAAACTCCATGCAGAAAGACCCTGGGCCGGGAATCGAACCCAGGACCTTCTTGTTGCAAGGCAACAGTGCTACCAACTGCACCACTGTGCAGCCTTCCATCATCAAATCATCTACTTAAAACTAAGCAGAACACACAGTAATGACAAATTCCTTATTGTGATTAACACAGAGATTACAGTACAGTATATACCTTCCAAAGTGTTAAAAGTAAATACCTATGGTATTTTCAGATACGATGAAGTATTGGTGTCCCTTTGAAGTCAATATCTGTAAACTGTGCCTTTGTGCATTCTAATCACATCCTGACATCCCTGTGTGTTTAAACGTGCTAGCATGTGCGCAGCTGCTCCCATGTATTTTGCACGATGCAGTCTGCATGAAGGATTGCAGGGTTTGGCGACTGGTGACTCTATTACCGTTTGTTTTGGCGCCGCTCTGCAAGCGTGACAAGCAGAGCCTCCACCTGGCTCAGTCGGTGGAGCCAGGTACACCTGCTCCATCACTGGCAGTTGACATGCAGGATTCCGACTGTTGCCATAGGGAACGGGGCGGATGAGCGAAAGAGTTTCTGTTAGGGGCAGTCTGGAGGACCACGGGTGAGCACTTAGCTCCTCGGGGTTACCGGCATCTGTCGACGTCGGTCCGCGGCACAAAACCCCCCATGTAATTAACGTTGATACTTCACACGGCGTTGTTAGTCTCGCGGCCTGCTTATTCTTTTCATTCTTTAATGGTGTGTATTAAATATGAGGCTGTGCATCAGTCTGTCATTCGCCTCCTTCGACAGTATATTTCTGTCTCCTGTTCATGTTTCATGTGAGCGCCTCCTCAGGATCCCCGCCTCCCAGCTTCATGTTGGTACCGTTATAGCTCCTATGACTGTCTCCACTGCTGTGTTTTTGTGCACATAATGCCAGGGAACACAGACGCTTCCACTGACAGCATATGTTTGCACTGCCTGGCTGTGTGACAGGAAGGAATCCCTAAAGTGGAATTGAAGGCAGGTCTTTTTTTTTTCTTTCTTATTTTCAAGACAGAATGTTACTGCAGTTGGAACAATTTTGATGAAGAGATGGCTAACTGCTTAGGCACTCGGTGACTCACGGCGATACTGGCTGATTGATTTAGTGAAGACAGTCAAATGAATGTCGTTGTATACAAGACTTTACTGACTTAAGACCTTCACAAACATCATCTAACTTATATAAAGGGGGTAAATATATTCAGAGCTACATTTTGTTGGATAAAACCATAGTAGTGAAGTCATAAACTAAGTTGGTAGTACAGCTTGTGTTTCATAAGAGGGTGCCAAACTGCAGTTATAGAGTACGGAAGGTACCCATAAATTTGCATTTCTCAGCAGGATCCAGTAAAGAGGGGATGAGGTTGGGGGTGGTGGTGGTGGTGGTGGGGAAACGGGGAACCCCCCATGAACCTAACAAAGCCCACAGAGACTTTCAGGCTCGTGAAAGTGGGCCTCACAGTGGCGGCGAGTCGAACGGCATTCAGACTGTGTCTGACGAGTGAGGCGTGGGTTAGAGCAGAATTACTCTCCAACAGCACGCTTATTGGTTCAGAGAGGAAAAGATGGCTCAATCCACTTCTGGCAGGGTGGGGGGGAGCAGGGAGGAAGACGGAAATGGGGTAGGCGAGAGTGGACGAGAGTGGAGAGAGGAGAGGATCCAAGAGAGGAAGCAGGCGAGAATGGAGACCTCCACAGAGCAGCTGGAGAGGAAGTGCTGTGAAAAATAAGAAAAAAATAAATAAATCAGAAAATTGGACATGAACAACTGCGATGATGAGATGAGAGCTCCAAAGGTGTACGAGACGGAAGAAAAGGCGACATTAGACAATGAAGGCTTGAAATATAGTTGCCATGGAGATGAGCAAGTCCTCCAAGCCTCGTCATTTTTCTGACTCCTCCCCTCAATGCTCGGGATAAAAATAGACATGAGCAGAGAACAAAGAGCTATTTCAAACAAAATAAAACAGAAAGAAAGTAAAGAAGAGTGGTTGTAAGAAAAGTATGTTTAGAAGTGCAAGTGTAATGTAATTTCTGCATCAGTGTTTGATTAAGAAGTCAGACAATGTGACATGAACTGTGGAGCTGAGAGTCAAAAACATGTTGACTGCTTGTTTGAGTAAAAAAAAGCATTTTTATATTAAAGCTGCGTGAGCAGAGATGCTTATTGGCTTTGTCTGTGCTCAATTTTGTAATTTTATTTATGTTTTCTTCGCTTTTCCCCCTACAAGTGTCACGCTCCACTAGCAATCTTTGTATTAGATGTGACATTCTGAGGGCGATTTCATCCCACCACATCAGCATTTTGTGAATTTATGGCCTGTTCTCACTGGTGTCACAAAGTACAAGATGCTCCAACAAGACATCATGCATTTTAAATAAACTCCATTCCCCCACATGGAAAAGGAGAAAGTGCCTGCAGCTGTACAGAAAAGAAAAAAAAAAACTTTGTGGAGTTTTGTTGCATAAAATTAAACGTCGGTGGAAGTATATTTTAAATGTGCCTCTGCATGTCATGCGCTGCATCATGCTGTCCGTTTGTTGCCTCCAAGATTGGGCTGTATGATGGAAACCCAAGTGTCGGTGATGTGGCTCGACGCAATCATTGCAGGGACAGGTGCACCCGTGTGGCATGCTAGCAAGAACCGAACCAGCAATGAGTTGGAAAATGCTGAACGCGAATTCAGGAAGCAATCAATTACCAAAGAAGTGACTGCTTCATGTAATTATACATGAAATGTAAGCAATTTTAAATATGTATCGTCATAATTCACTAAAATACTTAACTACAAAAACAAATTTGTTTAAGTACATAAGTAAAATATGACAATCAGAGATGAAATGGTGACGTACATGTACAAAACAGGTAAAAGCTTGCACAAACGGGAAATAAACCAGGACCAAACAAACAAAGCGTCACCTGCTACCTGATCACTATTACACAGTCTGATAAGTAGTAAGAATAAATTGTAATAATGCACAGCTGTTATCAGTACAATATTAATTTTAAATGACACCAAAAGCTTTACATAAGCCTTTATGTCATATTGCTGTGAAATCCTTAATCACAGCATAAAGAAAGTTTCTTCTACACAGAGCTTTGATCTGACCCGGATGGTAAAGAGAAAAGAAAGGCAGTACTTATGATTCCTAATGAGAAGGTAAGCTGATGACTTGAGAAGATCAGAGCTTCTGACCTGAACATAATGGGACGATGTTTGAGAAGAGAACAGGTGGGTAACGCTTCCCTTTAAAGTCACTTCACCAATTTCCTCTCTCAACTTTGGAAATGTTTAGAGTCCGACATAGGCCCCCCAACTTAATGTTGGGGGTTGTGGCAACATTTTACCAATAGCACTAAAAGTGAACTTCTGCCACACTGAACCATGTCAACCATCTCCTTTCAATAAGGAGACACAGCGGCTCTACATCCCCTTTTGGATGTCAGACAGAGAAAGTTTTTTTTTTCTTTTTTTAGAGTTTCTTGCATTTGAGATCGTCTCCATTCCGTCACGATCCATCCATGGCTGACATGAGTTTCATTTAATAAATCTGGTCTCAGTAATTTGCTTCTCAAAATATAGGGGGATGTAAAAAATATATATTAAATCGATTTTAATGTTTTATGCAATTCTACGTCTCAGTCTTGGTACTACCACAGATGATAAAAAGGATGAGAGGTAAATCTACATATTTTTGGTTTCTTTGGATCAACCTTATGTCTGATGACCAAGCGTGCTGGTTTGTGCACATTTTATGCTCGTAGTGCGCCATCAAAACAACAAACCCAAAACGAAACTGGGTTTACTTTGATGACTCAGGGGAGCTGACAGGCCCATAGAGAGACCCAGAGAGTGGCAGCTGGCCCACGCAAACAGGACAACTGCTAATGCTCCATCTGCTGTTCCTGTTTTTTTTTCTTTTCTTTTCTTTCTGTTCCCCTGCCTACCGCCCACTCTAATACAAACCTCTGGGCCTCTGGAAAAGTCCCAAGTTCTCATGCTGCTGGGAATCTCATCAGATCATGGCACTATTTACACCAGAATCCACAACGCAGCACGTGTTTGACACAGTAGTTTTGTAGTGCAAAAAATTCCTTAATGAACACATGTGGGAATCAGCAGCATTTCTGCACTTAAATCCGAGTCTTTGGTGCATCCTATTTAATAGGAAATGATCACAAAAACAAACTTAACCTGAGGTATAGCTATATCAGGATGTTAGTAGTGTCTCGCAAAAGCATTCATAGCCCTTATATCTGTTAAATACAGACTTCAATGTATTTTATTTGGATTTTATATGATAAACTAACACATTGCAGCACATATACATTTAGGGTAAAGCAATAGTAATCGGTCTTTCAATATGTTAGACTAAAGATAAACTTTGAAAAAGTGTCGTAGGCAATGGATTTCAGTCCACTTTTAAAAAAAACAACTCCTAAATCAAATTAGCCAGATTCTCATCTCCTTTCTGTGCTCCATGTAGGATTTCTACCATTGAGCTGTATTTCTCTGGTTGAATTGAAGCCTTTATGACCTAAGTTCCTGGATATTTTTGTTTATTTTAATTGTATGCAGTTCTTTAAATGTTCTGCAAGTAAATATATTTGCCCATTTATCCATAACAACTGGGACTTTCAATATCTAGCAAGTTATTTTTACGATTTATCGTCTATTAAAAGAGTGCCTCTCAGATAAATCTCACTCCCTGCTGCCGCGGGGGTGAAATTACCGTAATAACCCTGTGTCGGCTGGAAAGTACAGCGTCTCCTCTTTCAGAATCCGTTGGAAAATTTCAGGTGGCGTAAAGTGTGGCGGAATTACGGTACTGCAAGTTTGGCTGGATCGTCGGCGCTACGTTCGGTCTTGAAGGGTTAAACTGGGCCAATAAATGAACATGAGGTGGAGTTACGGACTATGGCATTGATTTTCTGCACCATTTTAGAACTGTATTCTGCCCAGGTTGTAGCTTTAACATTTGTAACAGAGGAAGTGAGCAAAGCCATTAGGTCCCTGTTGGCTACGCTTCCAAATACTGACCATCTAAAGTTGTAGCAAAAGTAATGAGAGAACGGCAAGAAGAAAGACTCACACAGAACACATTACTTGCTTTGCAGAAATCTAACACTCTACATCATGCCATCACCATGGTGAAGCATGATGGTAGCACCATCCTTAGGAATCTGGTCAGAGGAGATGGGCGGATTGATGTAGCGAAATACAGAACATTTGTGGGAGAAAACCTGAAAGAGGTTGAAAAATGCAGTGAAGTTTGCTGTTTTGATGTGACACAACGTAAGATCTTCAATAGTTTAACCAACATCTCAATTGAGTATTTAACTTCTCCAAAAAAGAAAAATCAATAAAATTAACAAATTAATTATAACTCTCTTTATTATTAAGATAAAATGGCTGAACGTCTTATCTAACGCATCGAATTCACTTGGCACAGAAACTATAGAGTAGTGTTGATGTGGCTTATTCCATTAGAAAACTCTGGCCATTGTCGCCCCTGCAGCTCTCTGGATTTTAAAGTGCAACACATCACTCTCCTCCACAGCATATATAATAGCTCCTTTTTCTATTGTGCTAGATTTACAGGCACCATCAGTCAGCTGTCCGCACGTCAGACACAAGACTTATGATGATTACGCTGATGCAAGACAACCCCCTGCACTTCCTTCTTCCTCCTGCCCGCACGAGGCATCGCATGGATCAAACCTGCCCGCGCAGCTCCATCTGGTGACCGCTGTAGTGATTCAGGGAGCAGCTTCCTGCAGATGGATGAGGTAAAAACACAAATTCAACTCCTACTCATCTTTTTTTTCCTTTCTTCCTCCCCCCCAACCCCTCACTGGCTGCAGTACCGTTATGGTCCTCTGGATGGTGTCTCAAGCCTGCATCCGTCCTCCGCTTCAGTGCAGTCTTGGAAGACTTCATGACACGCTTCCAGTAAACTTTTTGATTGACTTTTGATGGTTTCGGGTCTTATTTTTAGTGAATTTGGTGCTGCAACTGAGGAACACCTCCTGGAGGAATTAGTTGTTTAGTGTCAGATCCAAGCCGAAGTGATTAAAGCCTGTTCACCCAGTCTGGGGACAAAAATTAGGACTTGAGAGAACCCAAATAATGAGAGTTTTCTGCATTTTTAAAAGTAGAATTGCATGTTTTTTTGATAAAGTTAAAAACAGGATAGCAAAAAAAAGTACATTAATTAGAAATTACTAATATTTTACTTATGTTTGCTATTTTGTAAGAAAAAAAAAGATGGGTGTGGGGGTTATTTTTATTTTGATACTCAATACTCATGAATGATACAGACAGAATATTGCATATTAGAACTCCTGTATTTATGTGATTTTAGGTTTTCTGTTTAAAGGAATTTTGATCTTTTTGAAATAGTAAAAATATTACTAGCAAGGATGGCTTGCAAACCTTGTTCATCATTTATTCTATAAAGCAGATTGATATTTTGTAGATTAATCGAACTGACAGGAAAAAAAAACTAATGTTAAAGTGGGTCTTGAGTGATAAAAACAATGAACAGACTTACAGACTGTTGATTACACAAAGGAGGACAAAGAAAAGAAATAACCACCAGGACACAAAGTGATGGTCGATATGAGGATCTGACAGAGACAAAAAACCCCAAAAAGATGGGAGCAGATTCACAGGAAGGGGTCGATTACTAGTACAAAGAGCAAGTCAAGATGAATCAACTCAGAGAGAACATGAAATGAAGAACTGAAGAAGAATAGTTGATGTTATACAAGGTAAACACATGAGAAAAGAGTTGACCCAAATAGGTAACGAGAAACAGAGGGCTCCATCTAAACCCAGGGAAACACTAAGGAAATACAAGTGAAAACTAAAAGCAAAATCTGTTCTGACCTTTTATCTCTCCCGAGTCAGAGAATAGCCTAATTCATAATATTGTAGTAACCTTGGCTCCCATCGGCTCTGGTAATGGGGCAAGGCTGGCCGCAGACCCAGAGGTTCCCGTTTTGAATCCCTCTCCTTCTCTTTCTGGGGATAATCAGTGGGGTAGGAAGGGCATGTGGTGTAAAACATCTGCCAAGTCCATGAGCAGGAGAGGCTGCTGGGCTGTAGCAACATTACATAGAGGGAGACTCCAAAAGGAACAACAATAGGCTATACGTTTATTTGCAGCTTTGAAGGTAAAACATGCAATTTGATCTTACGTAAGCTGTAAACTGTGATGCTGAGTGAATGTTTCTGTGATGTAAAGAAAAGAGTGGTTATAAAGGTTGTGGTATTTCTCAATTTAAAACAAGACAGCTGTACAAAATAGGAGCATAATAAGCCATTGCAGGATTTGAGTTGGCCTTTTCCTTCATGATCTCAGACTCTGTCAGCTTTAAAAGGATTTTTCTTTTCTTTTTTTTCAGCTTGTTTGGCATCTCCAAACACAGTGAGCTGATATAGCAAGAACACTGTGAGTTTAACATTTTTGAACAAAATCTTGGCTAAGCTTTTCGAGCAAAATGTGAAAAAAAGACATATGCTTTAATAGTTCTCATTCTGAAAGAAAATGATGCAGATCCCTTTTGGACATTGTAGCCGTGTTGCTATTTCTCAACTTTTTCTGAGTCTTTCTGCAACAGTGAACTTTGCAGCCCAGTTAATTCCTTTTCTTTTATTATAAATCCATTAAATCCTTTTAATTAATTGCCTTGGGGGGCACAGTGGTCAAGTTCTGCCAATTGGTCCCACGGGATTCACTTCTAGTGGTCAGTTGCAGCCCTTCTGTGCAGAGTTTACACGCTCTGCTTGTGCCTGCGCGGGTTCTCAATCTCCTGCTGTCCAAAGAGATGCTTGATTAATTGGTGGTGTGTGCGAATGGCTTTCTGTCTGTCGGTGATGGACAAGCTACTGGTCCATTGTAGACCCCTGCTTCTCACTCAATGTCAGCGGGGACAGACCGTAGCTCACAGGGCCTGAGTGGAATAAAGCAGATAATACTGATGGAGATGAATTCCTGCAACCATCCGTCGTATGGCCAGAAAAAACGAAAACATTAGTTGATCGCAAATATATCTTATGACAAAAGGCCAAAAGTATATATATATATATATATATATGTGCATATATATATATATAGACAGAAACAGTAATATGTATAAATAATGTAACTATATATAAAGTAGTTCCATACATAGTTTTTTGGAAGTCAAATTTAAGAACACTGTGCAGTGACCGGACGACAAGGAAGAAAAATGTCCGTCCGTGGTCGGGATACCTTCACAAATAACTAGACTTAATGGAGAAACATAGTAAACTGTTCGTTCTCTGAGGGAGACTCCATCATGCCGGTAGACCAACAAAGAAAAAGTGAGTCTAAATCCACCCATCCATTTTCTTTACCCACTTAATCCTGTGCTGGATCATGGGGGACACAGAGTCTATCTGTAGTTGGGGAATGGATAGATTCTGCATAGGTTGCCCCAGTCTATCACACGGCAACAAAGAGACACAACCAGTAAACACACATTGTTACCTAAGGGAGATTTAGACTCTTCAATTGAACTAACATCCATATGTAAAAGCTGCGAGAAGAAGCCAGAGTATCTGGGGAAAACCCAAGGATGCAAGTGGAGAACATGCAAACTCTACGGAGAAGAGCCCTGGCTGCCTTGGTAACAACAATAACCTTCGTTCCTCTGTGTCACTGGGAAATCAAAGCTAAATGCAAACTGTAATTTTATTGTTTCATACAGTCAATGTACGGTTCATGACACAGAGGCAATTTTAACAATATGCAGAATGAACGAACAGTAACGACTAGCAGAGCAATTTCAGATTTAAGCGAAGAAATATTTGAACTATTTATCAAAGGACGAAACTGAAGGACGTTTAGTTGATTTAAAGGACATAGCATCAATGATCTGTATTAGCTACGATAGTTAAATCTGTCAGATTGAACTGCATCATTCATTAACTGCTGACGAAACCACCCAAAAAAAACCTAAATGTTTCTTGTAATCTGACCAGAACAGACTTTGTTTCGTCTGCAGCCTTCTTACTACCAAACATGAAACATTTCAAATCAATAATGTGCAAAAGCCATCTTCTCTGATGGTAAAAGGTTACCACTGTGGCCTTGGTAAAGGTCATTTTCACTCCTAGGAAGTGACTTTTGACACTTTGTATTGCAGTGGCTTGGCAGCGGAAGAGTGGAGTAGAGCTGTTAGATAAAAATGCAGGTAGTTCCGAGTCACCAGTGTGTTTGCATAAAAATTGGGAGGAAATAACCCATGAAATACTATTTGCTGTCCCTTAAGCCCCCAAAATCTCTAAAGTACGTGGAGTAGTAATCACAACATACCTCGCAAGTCTGAAATGTAGACACGTTCATAGTCCGATTTTTTTTTCTCCCTCATTTCATCTCACGACAACAAACTTCGGTGTATTTTTATTGGGTTTCGATGTGATCACAACACAAACCGCATAATGAATCCTTTCGCCACGCACTGCGTGATAGGAAACTGAGGTTGGGAATTTTACCATCTCCACTTTCTCCTTTGGATTTTTAAACATGGTTCCGTGGCGCAAAAACAGCACCAGCAATAGGATTACACACAAATTCTGCTCTCTATCTCTACAAATGATCATAAGTGTGAAGTAGCTCCCTCATTATCGCTCACAGAGTTACCTCTGACAGCGAAGCGCCAAACTAAATAGCTGCCTCAAAACGTGCTCCCTCATCTCACAGAATGTAACTATTCACACTTTTCCCAGCTTACCCTGCAAAACGCCACATCGCATACTCTATCATTATTCTAATTTCCCAGGTGGAGGGCCTTTTTTAGAGGAAGTTTTTCTTTTTTTTTTTTTAAAGTACAGTAAACCATCCAAGTGCTCCAGCTCCAACATCATGTGCTTCTTCACATCCCTTCAGCACCCATGTGATAAAAGCCTGTCCCCCCTGTAACATTTGGTATTCCCCGGCTGCAGTGTCAGTTTGTCACTTTGGATATGACGCCGAGTCACTCAGAGTGCTCTCTGCACTTGCTCTATTGTTACGAAGGACACGCAGCATTTAAAATTAGTGCATTAACCTGTCAGTCTTTCCCGGAGACCTGGGCCTAGTGGGCGGGTTTGTTATTTGTTGTACTTTTTTTTTTGTATTCCTCACCACTTCTACTTCCAACAGATTCCATATTTTGCCCAGTCTGACTGCATATGGTACTCTAATCAGCAAAAGAGGGTGTGTGATTTACATTTGCTGTCAGTGCTCCTATCTCGTATTATTCCTCCAGACAGAGCCAAGGTCACTTTGTGCACAAATCTAATAGATTGTCTGTGGAGTCCATCTTATGAGGGGCAGGTTGTTGTTGATGAGGACTCCTCTGTTTTTTTTTTTCCCCCTTTTGTCCGTAATAAGAAAAAGGGCCTTTAAACAAGGATGCACATGTTCTACCATTACAACACAAAGCCCTGTGCATGATAAGCTACATTAAACAGATCATATAACTATTACCGAGCCTTATCGCTGCTATTTCTGCTTAAACGAGCATCTACCCCATTTCCCCGTCATCATCCGTTTTATCGCAGCACAGAGATATTTAGCGGCAGAGCAAACGGCCGACAAGAACGAAGACAGAAGTTGACCTTGTTGCCACTCACTTTAGAAACATCTAACGCTGAAGGGAAACCCAAGCTGGAAGCAAAAAAGTGAATTATTTCACCCCTCATTAGGATTCAGTGACACAAGAACTGGGACTAGTTTCTCAGCAGTTCTGGGTTTTGAATCTGTCCTGGTAGCCATCCATCCATCCATCCATTTTCTTACACCCTTGTCGAGAGGTTGGGAGGGCTGCTGGTGTCTATCTCCAGCTAACGTTCCAGGCAAGAGGCGGGGTTCACCCTGGACAGGTCGCCAGTCTGTCGCAGGGCAACACAGAGACAGACAGGATACACAACCATGCACACACACACTCACACCTAGGGAGAATTTAGAGAGACCAATTAACCTGACAGTCATGGAGAACCCAGAGAGAACCCACGCATGCACAGGACCTTTTTACTGCAAGGTAACAGTGCTACCAACTGCGCCACTATGCAGCCTGTCCTGGTAGCCCTCAGATTTTTTGATTTTTTACATCGTCAACAAGATTTATTTGAAATGCCTACGCTGAGATGCCTAATGAGAGTTACAGTGGTGAAAAAAACAAAACAAAACAAACCAGGAAGTTCAAACAATAAATTCCCCAAGCACGTCGTCGCTCTTCCTGTCAATTTCCCAGACATGTCTGAAATAAATGAGTGACATTTACTGAAAAGTGGTTAATGTTTGAATGACATCCCTTTGAAAGATTGATGAGCTCATTAATGTTACATGTCCCATGTGTGAGAAATGCTAAAGTGGACTAGCAGTGTTCCTTCCTATCGGAATATTCTGTCATTTAATCCCTTGTTTATCAAGACCAGAAATACACAAAAACTAACCTGATAGTAATTTTTACTCAGATAAGTTTTTAATGGTCAAGAAATTTCCCGACACATAATTCAGCAAAGGATAAACACACATATCCATCCTTAAAACGTGATCTGTTAGAAGAAGAAAAAAAGGAGAACCTGAAAAATGCTGCCATTTAGTTGTGAGGAATCACAAACCAAGAGCCAAAGGTAAAGTATGCAAATTTCAATGAATCACATCTAAATCATGTCTATAAATGATTTATAGACGTGATTTATAAATCACGTCTATAAATCGTCTACATATTTTGGGCCTGATGTTAACGGGACAGGCCGTTACTTCTCCAGCTTTTCTCTCTTTGATTTGCACCTCATTGAACACCAATGGGCGCCAATCAATAAAAGGTCTAACATTGGGACGTCCGTGACCAGTGAAAAATCTTTTTATGGCTCAATGGCCTTAAGACTTAGTTAAAGCTGCTGTGACAGCATTCCCTGGCCTCCCATACACAGTGCTGGGAAAAGTACTTACCCCCTTTCGGATTTCTTTCCATTTTTACTTTCTTGTTGCACTTAAATGTCAAACCCTAACCCCATTTGTTTGTATTTTCCTATGTAAATGCTAAAACCTGGTTTCAGTTGAGGATTTAATTTATTAAGAGCTTTCTAAACCGATCTGATCCTCTTTATAAACATAAAAGCCACCTAAAAACTAACAACTTCTTGTGCCCCCCTTGATTGTCTGAACGGAGTCTGAAAATTACTGCTCTGAACACTTTGTTCTCCAGCGCTGTCTTTTGTTCTTTGTCTAAATTTCCTCCATATTTCATCACATCATTTCACAATTAGTTACAAATTATTTAAATCTTATGTCATTATTAATTAATCAAAAATGGACTCACAAAGGAAAAAAAAAAAAATGTAAGCACACCCAAGAAGCAAGAACTCAAAATGTCCTTGTCAGTTTGACGCTCAGTTTCTCACTCTGTGGTGGTCCACTCGGCTTTTTTGCGTTGCATCACTTTAATGAGGTCTTGCGCAGCCCGCTCCACGTCCCAGCACAGCATTTCAATCAGGTCCATGTCTGGACTTCGACTGGATCGGTGCACCTCTTCGATTCTTTTTTGTGTTCAACAATTCACTTGTAAAATATGCTTCTCTGCTTGGTAGCTACAGATAGAAGACCTCACATCTGACTCCACAATACTTTGGCACACAGAACTGTCTATGTACCCAAATCAAAGACTGTTATCGGCCCAAAACAAGCCCAAATCATCTGCCTTCCTCCACCACGCTTAGGAACTCCTACCATGTATTTGTGCTAATATTATGTGTTGGTTTTGGGTAAACTTGGCACGCGGGGACATCAAGAACATTTAAGCAAGTTAAAACTTAAGCAAGAAAATGAACAAGGTAAAGAAAAAAAAAAAAACAATCGCACAATCCATGTACCAAACCGTCTGAGACACGTAGAAGAAATAATATTATTTATTACTCATAGATTTTGGTCCAAGATTTCTCCTTATGTCACAACCAAAATTGCTTTCTACTGTGTACATAATGCAGAGTACAAGCTGACAATCTGTTTGCACTCACTGACAAACACTATGTCATAGTAATTCTGAAAATATCAGCATACCCATCAAACTGCTGCCTAGAAAATAGTGGGGAGAAAAAAAGCAAATCAAAAAGCTGCCATGACATCAGTTTACCAAAGAGAAAAACAGGCTTTACAAAAGTTATTTTTTCGTTCTAAAGGTTAGGTGCTGATAGCAATACAGCTATCAGCATCAATATAGCTGTGGCTATGGAAAGTGTTTTCACAAAGTACTTTAAGAAAACGAAACAGGAAGGAAAAACAGAGGGGCAATAAAGATTAATGTGTACAAATGAAAAGTTCCCCCCTGGAGAACAAGACGGGTTAATCAACCTGAGAGGACGCAGTGCAATGATGAGAGATTTAGTCTGTTAGACAAAAAGAAAAAAACACGCTCATTTCATTAACACAGTGTGCGAAAAGCAAAGAATGTGCAAGACGTACAAATCAAACATATTTAAAAGCAACCGCAGCCGCGAAAGGAAAAATCTATCGGAAAGACAAACCACATTCATGCATGCAGAAACTATTTTCCATCTTTGCTGCTTTGCAGAGCGTCCCATCACAACGCAAGACTGCAACTCCAGCACACGATTAAATTATACAGCATGTTTGGCTCCTGTGAGATCGTTGCGGACCCCCGATACAGCAATAAAGCGCCAAAGAAGAACAAGTTGAGGAAAAGCAGTGGGAACATGAAGGACAAGATGAGCTTCGGTACTGTAGTGTGAGGAGAAACAGAAGTAGGCCAAGGCTAATCCCCAACTATAACGCTCAGTATAGGATTACAGAGTCCTGAAGTAATTGCAAAGCCTAAGAAAATGCCATTAAGTCAGAATTCCATTATTTTCCTGGTTGAACCTAACAAGAGATCATCAGAGCCTCTAAGACAGTTTTTGATTGTTTAGAGCTCAATATTCATGGTTCTAGTAGGTAAAAATGAATAATTCTGTAGCATCAGAAGTCCTTGGATAGATGTAGATATTCCCTTTTATCCATACATAGGAAATATGCAATGTCTATATAAATATTTGAAATCACCTCTCTTGTCATCACACAATAAGATGAAATGTTCATAGTTCGGATTTAGTAGGTGTTCCTCTCCTGATCGCACAGCCAAGCCCACTCCTGTGACGTGACTGAGGGAAGTTTGCTTCTTCTCATTTTTTTTTATAACAAACACTCTTTACATTTATCACTGTGGAGATAGAAGGCTGAGACCTTCGAGCATTCTTTTACTGCCGTTGCTGTTGCAGAGAAAGCACAAGATTGTACTGCAACTTCACATAACAGACTGAGTGCTCAACCATCCATTCAGCAGAATCTACTGGGAGGCCCTCTGGAAGTCAAGATGTTAATTTTTCACAAAGCCATGAGTCTGAGCTCAGACTGCAGCCGTCCCTGTTTCTTTCCTCTGACTGAAAATCAACACCAGTGCTGAATTTAACCGAACAAAGCTTTCAGATGAACTGCAGCTATAACCTGCTGTATTCCTGTTTAACATCTGCAGGGTCGCAAAGAGGCTGATGCCGATCCTCCATGGCAAACCGTTTTAATATAAAATTGGTTTTGTCTGGCTATCTGTAATTACATTCCAGGTATCTAAAAATTTGCTTGGACTGCAAACACTATATTTTGACCATAATGAATGGCCTGCATTTAAATCCTGTCTAGTAAGAAGATCCTCAGTTGAAATATCTGGGGATACTATTCAAGATACTTCAAATGGCATCACCGAGTTTGTCATGTGAAGGGTCACACAAACCCATGACCACAATTCAAGAGACCTCAAACTTAACTACGACTAGTCAATGTTGCATTTTTAGATGTCTGAATTAAGAAATTGAATACAAGCTGTAGTGCTGGCACTGAGCGATCAAATCAGTTGCCAGCAGAATTTTTGATTGCCTGCACAAATTGGTCAGAAAATGCCTCAGTGCGTACCTGGTTTTGTTTGGTTGAAGCCAGAGCAGCAGCAGCATGTCACACTGTTCATGACATTACAATAACGTATTTGGCACACCGCCAGCCAAGTGCAGGTATGATGAAGTTGTAACATTGACATGAGGCCAGATAAACAAATTCTCCACAGTCTTCGAACTGCATCAAGGATCCTGTTTCATTGCCTGTTCGAAATAAGCTAACAGCCCAACTTTACTCAAGAAGAATTATGTGTGGTCCAAACAGCCCAAAGTACATCGATTAAATACTGACTTGAATGGGGTGAATATAGATCCAATCACGTTTTGTGTTAAACATTTTTATTTACTTGTCATTATTTTTGTAGAACTCACTTTTCACTGCCAGAAAAGCCAAATTGTGTTGATCATGATGGATTTGTCAAAGCAGTAAAAAGATGAAAACATCCAAGGGGGTGACTATGTTTTCTGAACAGAACATGGACAGAAAATAGGGAGGAGAGAGAAAGGGAAGACATGCAGGAACTGGCTAGACACCAGGAATCGAATCCAGGACAACTCCCTGGAGGACTGCAGCCTCTACAGATGCATGCAGCGCTTTTGTTGGCTCTGTATTTATAAAGTACTTAAGAACGGTGTAAAGTTCTTCTATTGGCAATATTTGGTGTTTATTGGATATTCAATTGAATCCTGATGGCTCAACAAGCTCAGTACACAGACAAAACAATATTTATAAAAAAAAAACATTTGTGTAGAATTTTCACTTTGACATAAAATGTAGGCGTGTGTCTGTGTCTCGTGTATTTTTGGCTTAAACAAATTGGTTCTTCTTTCAGTGAATTTACCACAGTGTAGAGTAGCCAGACATTTTACTGAAGTCAGAGTAGTGACACTTCATTAAAATATCACTCGAGTGAACATTTTTTTTAAAATCTACTCCTCGAAAGTACTTTTTTTTTCCCCACCAAAAAGTTTAATTTAGTCTGTAACTAAATGAAACTAGTTACTGATGTGAATTAGATGTGACAAAAAAAGCTCTTTAAAATTTTAGGATTCTGCAAAGACTATGCACATTCTGGAAAATACTGGTCCTTCTGCAAAAGGGAATCTAGTTGAATTGCTTTTGGAACAACTATAGATTATATAGAATAGTGTTTATAATGATCAGACCTGCATCATGTTTTTCACTGGATTTTGTTCTGCTTATCACTTATGACTCTCAGATGATGTGCATCTCTAGATATTTTTGGAGGGTTACACATTGTCATTTTTATCCTTCTCTTTCCCACTTAGCTCACTTCTAAGTGCACTTGTTCAGTACGGTGTCATAAGATACAGGCAGAAAATGCAAGAAATGTAACAATTTCTAAAGAAAATCTTTAGAAATTCTTGAGAATGGTTGAGTAAGGAAACATCGCTGCTTGGAAGTGATTTTTGAAAGATACTTTGATTTTTTTTCCCTCACTTTGCCTGCTTTAAGAAAACTCTATGCCTGACAAAAACACCCACATGCGAACAAGATAAGGGCAGGGAAGCTGTTTGACGCACTCATCGCAGAAGGAGGACATAAATCTGCTTTCTGCGTGGACCACAGAGTGAGTTCACGCATCCAAGAAAGCAGAAGATGAAAGCAGCAATTGCTTTTCTTCGGGTCACTCAGGGATAATAAAGGCAAGAGGAAGAACGAACCAGCCTTATCTCTTTATCATTAAAAGAGAGAGATTGGAATGAGGGTCCCCATGGCTTAGCTCACTAAAGCGTGTTACCATGAAAGCAGCATCCCTGAGTGAATTCCAGCCAAGAACCATTGTTGCATGTCGGCCTGCTTTCCCTCCAAATTCATCTGCCTGCAGGAAGATATGAAATAGAGCTAAATCGTGATTAAACCAACTGAACAGCCAATAGAAATGATGTTAAAATAAATCTGAACGTGTTCTGCCAAGCAACCACACAAAGGCAACCCATTATGTGCTGCTCATTTTTTGGTACCCAGTCAACACTGGCAGGTGCCACATCAATAACAACGACATAAACACAATAACTACCTCAGTGGTGGGAACCAACGTGTGAACACGTATTTCAGTGACTGTGAAACCAGTAAGTCCAGTAATGTCCAGATGCCACCTACCTTTCGAGCATCTATTTTAAATGACACACACACAAACATCAAAATAAAGTCTGTAAAAATGTGACTCATACACACCAGCAGGAAGGAATTCAGTAATTTTGATCCAAGTTTATAATGAGTATTCTGTACGCAAATGAATGCCAATAAACTGTAATAAAAATGTTAACAATGAGAGAATGAAGCTTTTTTGCAGTTACTGATCTCCATAATTCATGAAAGTAATTAGATACAAAGCTTAAACTGATATTCACTGAGCTTGACAAATGATGCTCGTCTTTTAGCATCCCACCAATTTCAACATCAACATTATTTTTGACAAAAACCAAGAATCTTCTTTTTTCACATGTCACGAACAGGATAAAGCAAAGATGGGGAGTGTGTGAACAACGAGTAGCCAATGACAAGGACAACTAGGAGAACTTAGAAAAGTTGAAACAGAACCAGCACTATTCATGCCATCATTTATGAGAAGCATAATGGGTGTCTGGATCAACAGAGCAGCAGCAGATGTCGTGCTTGTGTCGCAGATTCCTCTGGGATTTCACAGCTCATCTAAAAGGTCAAGCATTATGCCAATCAACTTTAATAAAAGCTGCTCAAAATATATCTATATATTCTTTTGCTCTTTCATTGACATGCAAAACTCATTAGGAAGCCAAGTTGTAAACTCGTAACTTTAGCACCATGTGAGACAGATGCACACTTCTGGCAGTGTGTGGAAACTTGACTGTGAGACTCAATATATTTCTTTAGCGACTCATTTGTTTGATAGACTGTGTGGGCACACTGAGGCATTTAACAGCCCACTCTCATGGCTGGTTATCCGTCTGGACGCAGCTCAGAATCCTGTAATTACAGTGTCATCCTCGGCATCGGCAATAAACGCAAAGTCTGTGACAGGTAGTCTACCTCCAGGTAGTGTTCAAGCCTGTGAAGCTGTTCTATACCACAAAACCTCTTTCAGTTCTCTTTATCCAAATGACTAAAAAATAGATGGTGAGTTTTAAAACTGGAAATGAGCCTTTACGTTTATATCCACCTTGTTTTTTTTTTTTCTAGCTATAGTTTCAACACTTTTCAGACCTCAAGTCTCATCTGACCCAAACGTCACATGCAGTATGCGATGTAAGTGGGATGTACAGAGTGTGCTCGAATAAAATGTGTTCTTGAAAATGCTCTTTGGTGAAACTGAGCAAAGCCCAAGGAGCCCAACAAAAATGATTAATCACTTTAAAAAAAAAAAAAAAGTGGGCGAGAATGATCCAAGCACCACGCAAGAGGAAGGAAGTACATATCCTCAGGCCAAAACAACCGACAGCTCCCCTGCAGGTATGAGCAATTCCAGCTAACAGAAATACACACATTCCATCAAAATTTATATCCGACTGCTCCGGCTGGGCTGCTGTCTGTGACGAGATCTATGACTAGTCGGCGCAATTTATGCTGCTTCTCCTTGGTTGCTCTGGAGGGTTGGCGGACTGGTGTTGTCAGATGAAATGCACTGTGACGTGACAGTTCTTACTCTGAGCAAAAATAAGATGATAATGGAAAAACGGAATACGACAGTGATTCTTTTTTGGCCGGACTTTCTGTGGGGTCGAAACGTGACATCCAGGAAATCTGAACGGACTTTAATTTATCCAGAACTTGGTTCTGCTCATGTGACCAATTAAATATTTTTGATTTAAAAAACATACTAGATTGAAGCCCACGAATGAACAAAACAGGAGTTCTTCTCTGCACAGACCTCACCTGAGAAAGTTTTATGCAACATCTGTGACTGTCATATGTGCAAGCTTCATGCTTTGGTAACCAGGGAACTGATGTGGGACTCTCTTTTTATATCAAAATACAAAGATAAGAAGTCAAACATACAGAGAGGATTAAAAGAGGCTGCTAGCCAGATTGATATAAACTAACAAGAAAAATATGTAAAAAGATTGAGGGAAAAAGTGGTTATCCAACCGAATATGGTTGGAAAGTACCAACCATATTTGGTATTATTTTAACCAAAGACGGTTGGTTAATTTTTATTTTTTATGTTTTTGTTGATTTTAAGTCCCCTGACAAAAACAATAAAAAATTAAAATTAAAATTTAGCCTTGGGATCTGGATGCTCAGACAAGTTTGTTACTCACTGAACAAAACAAAAAGCATAAATGTGACACAAAAGCTGTATAGTTTTCCTTCTTTTGTTGGTCAAACTAACCAGTTATTAATTTGAACATTTTGATTGAAAATAACATATTGGAAGCTATTTAATTTCAACATTATTTGAGTTTTTGTGTCTTCATTCCCACACTTTGTCTTTGTTATGCCCCTCTAAATCCTAGAAAGGAACAGGAAACGTAAAATTTTGGGGGGTTGTCCGGGGATTTGTACTATGTTAGAATCATACCACTATCATACCAAAAAGGCAACTCAAAAACTTGCTTTACATTGTTTTATATAATGCAGAGATGTGTTCTCAAATAATTAGAAAGAGGGGAAAAAAATAAGAATTACATAATATTTTTGTTTTATAGGTGTGATTATTTTTTCTGCTACAGAATAAAATAATGCCTAAATATCCCACAAACGGAACAATTCCATGTTTTCTATCAGAGGTTGGACCTTTACATCAATAAAAAATAAGCCTCCTTATTTTTTTTATATTATATTTGTTAGAGATCTCCGAGGTGCTGAACTTGAGACTTCATAAAATAAGTTCACATAAGGACACTAAAAACTGTGAGGGTAGAGGAAATGCAAAAGAAATAATAACTAACTAGATAAAGACAGAAAACATTTCAGTCTACTAAAATACAAAACATATATATCCATATCCTGCAAGGTTTAGAAATCAACATAAACCTAAGATCCCCTGAAGATATATGCATAAAATATGCATGAATGCAAACATGTAAAGCATTCAATCACAGAGACTGCGCTTTGTGGTAGAAGTGATGCAGTTTTGCTAACAGATCCTTCAATTTCAGGTGTGGGAACTTCAATCCTGCTGCACAAAGATTTCTGTTCCATCAATAGAGGAATTTTGATCTGCAGAGTTTTACGTCCATTCAGCAAGCTTAGCATCTCTGCAATACCACTAATGGGACCTAAAATCAACAGAAAGCATCCAGTTTAAAAGCAGGGAAAGAGGAAGAAAATGTATATGTCCTTTTTTTTGGGATTTGATTATTTTGTGAGAACTGCAGCATCAAAAACTCTAATCATCACCATGTTGAAGCATAAAATAGGGTTTGAATCTATGGCACAGTTTGCAATATAGCAACCATATATGCCTTAGGCATACAGAAAATTAGTCTACCACCCCCTAAAATAAATTGAAGGGGCGCAATGTGATTGAACTTAATCTCTGAGGGAAAACTAATGTCATTAAAATGACTGCACCCCTGCAATTCAGCTATATAGACCTACAGTTATAAAGCCATCAACCACAATAGCATCTGCCATTTCTAAAAGATATAAGATGACATGTTTAAACTGTTTTTGTAGAGGAAAAAGAAAATCAAACCGGACACTCAGTGGGATAGAAGAAGCCTTGTTTATCAAATCTAGGACTTAAGGTGAACCTAATGGGACACAGAGAAATGCAGTTAAATACAAAGCTATCCTCACAATTTAAAGTGTAGGACCATTTGTCATACAGAGACAACCCTACAAAGCCAACTCCTCTGGGGAGTGAGGATTCAACCCGAAGTAGCGCAGATGCACAGCATCAAGTGTCGCTATGAGCAGTAATTTACAGTTTTGTTTTGATTTTGTTGTGACATCGGACCTTTAATAAGGGAAACCGCTGAACATTTAAAAAAATAATCTGCAGAGTATATGCAAAACATGTAGGTGGAGGTTTCAGGCAACAATAAACACTCTTTCTTTTCCTTGAAATGCTCAATGAAAGGATATGCATGGAAAGTTTGCTCTATAATTGTGTCTTCCCAGCTTTGAAAATGAGCGTTCATATCAGAAGTTTACATATTACTCATCACCAGTTAATGTTGGGCTTTTAATGAAGCCTTTCAACAGTGTGATCAAAGGCAAGATTTTTTTTGCCAGGTTCTGCCGTCATGACGACACGTCCAATTAACAATAAAGTTTAGTAGAGAGTTTAAAGTCTAAAAATGGTCACTAGGTCAGACCGTGTGATGCCTCTGTTTGCATGTCGCTACGTCAGAGTAGTAAATGGAGGCAGCCTCTACATGGATAGCTTAAAGTTTTATTTTTGCATTTCACAGAGAAAGCGAGATTCTGCAGCGTGATAATACTTAAAAATGGATTTTAATCCACTTCTGATTGGCTGAATGGGTGGAAAAATAAAGAAAAAGAACTACCTTCAAATATTTCAACTTTGCAACTAACGTAAGAGGTTGAAACTTGGATATAACTGATTGTTCCAATAGATCAATGATCCAAAACAATGTTTTAGACTGGATAAAACAGGCCAATATGAAACTACTGGATTCTCACCTCAACCTAATTTTGAATATGCTACTTAAAATCAGGGCCAAACAGCAAGTCAGTTTACATGAAGTCATTTAAATCTTCTGATAAGAGGAGTGGTTACATTTCTGGAAGCTGTTTGTTGTATAATCATATCTCCAAACACTTATTTGAATACACCAATAAAAGTCCCCAAAAATGAATCCATCCTGATAATAGCTGTTTGCAGACTTAACACCAGAACAATGAAACCAGTGAAACCAGTCTGCAGGTTGTTGAGCTGCCAGTGTGGAACAGGCCTTCTCTGTCATTAACCCAAGTCATTTGGAAAAGACAGCTTAGCTTGCCTCATTTTCTAATTATCCTTCTGTAATTGCAGGCTGTCAGCTGGTATTGGAAAATGACACATTGCTTACTATTTTTTTCTTCTCTGTAAAAACACATTAACACCGGAGGTAAGCATTAATAGCATTTAGATTGACATTGCAATTGAGCTCCTGTCCAAAAACGTGGCCAACTGTGGGAGGTTATTCGGCAGCAAGCTAACAGAGACTGTCTCCGGGGAGGAGGAAGAAAAATATTCTCAATCAATAACAACCAAAAGGAATTTTCCTTTCCTTCGTGGATTTCCTCAGTCTAACCAAATTCACGAGAACATTTCCAGCCGTGATATTTCCCGAAGAGTATGTCTGGCATCGGCTCCTGTCCGCCTGCTTTTCAGGAAATTCTGATCATTAGCAGCTGATTTCTTTCAGGTCCCCGTTGGACTTCACCTCGCCGTCATCTCCATGGTACCCGGGGTAGATGTTAACATTTATAGCAAACAATCTCACTTCGCCAGACCCCCACAGGCTTGGGCAAACAGTGGGGTATTTTGTTCAGTTTGAGATGGATTCAAAAAAGTATCTTATTGAGTAATGCAACAGCCACCACAATAACAAAATTCAGCAGACGGTAAGTTCTTAAATTTCAGGTGAGCAGCAGAGAAATCCTGTTTTCTGATTATTGTTCTTTATAGGAGTTCATAAAGGGGAATTATAATTGCAGCGTGCTCAGTTGGATGCAGACAGTGTTATTAGCTTCACACTCTCCAAAGCTCGGCGTACGCTGTGAAGTGGTTTAATCAGAGTAAAAACACTGTGAAGAGTGCAAGCTCTGATAAAACAGTCGGCAGCGTTTTGTCCATCAGAGTAATTTAGAATTGATTTGCATTTCTGTCACAATGCCTACTCTAACAAAGAGAATCCTGACAAAAACAAAGAAAAAAACCCCAACACAATTAGCGGCAAGTGAGACAAATCACATACGAGAAAAATTAGCATTTCTGACAAAAATGCACTTTGACGGCTGTACGCTAAAACTACTGAAGATTTTGAAGTTACCGCAGAAAACTGGCTAAGATGGGATAACGTAGCAGAAACAGTAAAATAGCTAAATCTTAAGCGGATCTGTTTATACTGTCAGCTGAGAACAGTGGAGCAAGCACAAGTTACCTCAATACTTGTTCAAAAAAGCTGTTGAAATTGACAGACGACTTAAAGCAAGAAATAGCGGCTGGTAGATAAAATGAAATTACATAAGAAGCTGAAGCCAGTGTTATAACAGTATAAAAAAAGCAAGAGAGAACTGCTAGTTGATATGTTAGAAAAGCAGAAAATGAAGCAGAAAACTGCAAAAGAAGCCCAGTGTAAACCCATTTGTTGAAACAGAAAATTGAGACTTTTAAAAAGCAGTGAAGGACGACATTCTGACCTGTTGGCTGAATATTCAGCCGATATGTGGCAGGAAATGGTTTTGTTGAATGAAAACTGATGGAAAATCTCTTCATTTTGCAAAATGAGTATGTTGGTGTGAGACATCTGTCATAAAGTGCGGTGTAGAGGTGGTGAGGCAGATGCTGTAGACCCAGGATGCGATAAGTAAATGATTTTAATGATGAATGTCCAGTGCAACACAGTCCAACATGCTCCAATACAAACGGGCAGCACGGCCGAGCGGACGCCAGGGCTCGACGCTGGTAGCAACCGTTAAACAACGGACGAGACGACGGACTGACAGACTAGACGCCAAAAGAGACGAGGACCCGACAAAGACACACAGGTGACACTAATCAGGGAATGAGAAACACCTGGGAGTAATCGAGGGGCGAACAGGACAACACAGAGACACAGGAAACTCGAAATAAACACAGAAACACAGATCATGACAACAACATACTTAACAAAACATCCCTTTGGGTAACTGCTAGCACAAAAGGATGGATTTTTATTTTTTATTTTTTGGAGTAGAAAACATAAATTTAGGAGGAGGAGATTAAATTATGACTAAAGGAAGAAGAGGAGAGGAAAAAAGAAGTAGGTGAGATTAATGGATGAGGAAGGCAGGATGGGAACTGAATCTAATCTAAAAGGTTGGACGAAATTCAGAATTCAGAATAGATTTAAAGTTCTTTTACCAAGATGTTTGTTTGTAATACAAAATGAAGCAGAAATTTCTCAAAATGTAATAAAAAAAAAACAGACCTGTTGAGCATCAATTAAGTACACATCGTTCTGTTTTTATATTCACTTTACTTAAATATGGCACGCTGACTAATTCATTTAAAAATGTTAGCTTTACTTCCAATCAGATAATACCACAACAACATAAGACAGTGAGTAGATGTAGCTACATTTTGATGTAATTTCAGCATCTAGTCTTCTTGGGTTCATACCTGCCATCAGTGGCAGTGAATCAGATTAACTTTTGTCCAAACCTTGATCCTGGAAGCACATTGCCCTGCGACTTGCACGCGTCCTTCAGCACTGCGGACTTAAACCGATTGGTTTTTAATGATATTCTTTAGAACTTGCCTAAGATTTAGGTGTGCTGATGAAGCAAATGCATAGAACATGCAAAGAGCGCGTCGCAGGGATCGGGGCTTGCGAGATGCTGCCTTTGTTTGTCCTAATCGCTAATGTCAGGCTTTTGTCTAATGGTATTCGACTCTATTGTCATTTCTGGAGTTCATTTTGTCCATGGCTGTTTTCGGCAGAATTGGATTTTCTCCGTCACTTGTTTGTATAAGAGAGAAAAGAAAAAGAAAATAGAAAAACAAAACAAAAAAAAACAAAACAATTGAGTTAAAAAATGTGAAAACACTGCAGGGGATTTTTTTTTTTCTATTTTTGACTGTGTTCAGCTTTTATTGCCAACGCAAAAGAGAGAACAAGGGAAAGTGAGGGGACACTGCACAAGCTGCATGCATGGCTTCTTGAGCTACCGCGTCAGCTCCTGTAAAAGAATTATTTTGCGTGACAACGGCCACTGTTCGCAAGTACGGCTCTGCTTTCTGTCCAGATAAAAGACGCTGGATGACTAAGGCCTACCACAGAGTTGCTTTTGTTGATTTCATACGCTTCACTGGAAGCCTTGTCGGAGCTGTGCAGTGTCACACAAGCTGCCCTCAGACCTATGCATACCGCCGATAAACAAAGAAAACAAACGTCCCCACACTAGCTGTTTGTGTTCTTTTACGTATGCATGTACGGTGTTTTGTAAAGGTATTTAGACCTCTTGAACTTTCTCACACTTTGTCATGTTGCAACCACGAACCTCCCAAGTATTCTAGCAGGTACAAAAACAGAAAGCATTGCGCACTTTATGCAATAATAATTACGTAAAATCACCCACTTACTGTAAAATAGAATCCCAAGCACAGCTTAATCCATCATGACAAACATTAAACTGACTCAGGCTCAGAGCTCTGGAGGAAGAATCTACTGACATTATCAGCTGTTTTCCAAATATTGTTTAGCATATGGGCTGCACAGTGGCACAGTTGGTACCACTGTTGCCTTGCAGCAAGAAGGTCCTGCGTTCGATTCCCGGCTCGGGGTCTTTCTGAATGGAGTTTGCATGTTCTCCCTGTGCATGCGTGGGTTCTCTCTGGGTACTCCGGTTTCCTCCCACAGTCCAAAAACATGACTGTTAGGTAACTTGGTCTCTCTAAATTCTTCCTAGGTGTGTGTGTGTGTGTGTGTGCATGGTTGTTTGTCCTGTCTGTTTCTGTGTTGTGTTGTTCTGGTGACCTGTCCAGGGTGTACCCCGCGTCTCGCCGGAGGCAGGGTACGAGGCGAGGTGCCTATCTCAGCCCATCGCTGAAAATAGGCACCAGTACCCCTATCCACTCCACTAGGGACAAGGGTGTACAGAAAATGGATGGATGTTTAGCATATACAAAGAGAGTGCACATAAATAATTGTAAGTTGTTTTAAACTATGTTAAAATATGTTTTAATTAATCAAGTAATCAAGTTGTTGTGTGTACAGATTTCTGACCAGGTCCCTCTTGAAAATGAGACCTAGATCTCAGTGGGGTTTTATCTGTTTAAATAAAGAAAATAAAAATAGAAAGATTATAATAAACATTTCATTTGGTTTTGCGTGCCGGTCTGCCTTCATTCCTTTTCAAACACAAAGAAGTTTGTGGTCATACTCAGAGAAAAAGTGCAAAAGTTTAAAGGGACGAATACTTTTGCCAGTAATCCGTATACTTGAAAACGTGTACAGATTACATGAGGTATACAGAATACTTGCAAATGTATTTGTCCCTTTAAACTTTTTCACTTTTTCCTTGCGTGTGTGTGAGCTGGAAACGTTGGCAAGCTTCCCGTCACTGAGGATTTACTCGGGATTTTCTTGTCTATATGAAGTCGTGACGTTTGAATCGAGACCCAAAGGAGCACAAATTAGTCAACGATACGGCCCTGCTTACTCCGACACGTCCAGCACACCTCTTAAGACTTTAGGTGATTTTAGACGTGAGGGCGTATTGGTCCATTGATCATACCGGGAAACACGGAGCTGACGAGATAATTGCTTTCGGTGCTTCCATTATTGCCCCTCCTGCAGCCATTGCAAAGGTCATAACCCTTTCTGTTGGCCTCTTTCTGCCATGCTGTGGATCAATCCCAGGCAGCAGCTATGAGTTACCGACTGTGGGACGCAATCAATCGTTTTCTGTTTTCTGTCATAGAAAAAAGAGAAACATTTTGTCTTTTAAAAAAAGAGAATTGATGCTGGTGCCTGACCAAAGCAGAAGAGAAACGAATCGACTTTGTGAGAAGGTAGAAGAAGTTGCCTGTTGGAACGTTTTAGTAAATGCATATAATTCCCTGCATTTTCCCGTAACTTCCCAGGGTAAAATACTAGGACCCAGATATCCCTAGAGAAGATTTTCCAGACTATGGGGTCATTGCTTACAGTTAAAGATATTTCTCTTTCCCAGATCTCCCCCTCTTTTTCTTTTTTTTTTTTTTTTTTTTAAAACTTGCCTCTAAAGATGCCTTTGGCTGCTGATGAAAGGCTTGGCTGCAGTCTTTTTTTTCTTTAAGCTGTAAACCGTTCCCAGTCTCTGCTGCGGGCTCAGAGAGTTTCGCACCATATTTAGGGGTTTTGCTTGCATATGCCTGATCTGAAGCTCTCCGGCGTGAACAGAAACCTGAATGAGGGACCAACGCGGGAGATCGAGTCTGAGAAGATGATGTTTGTGTTGTTTTTTTCTGGTGTGACAGCAAGCTGATCTCTGCATGCATGCCTGCTCTTCTCGCTTCCTCGCGGTTGCACAGTCTGACTTAACTCACGCCTGCTCAATAATTCTTTCATATAAACGCCTTCCCCACCTAAAAGATGATGTATGGTCGTCTCTCATCACACATCAATAATTTACTTTGTGCTGCTTTACTTTGAATTAGTATCTCCGTGCACTGCAGCAAAATGCCCATGCTGTTAGTGCCAGCTGTATCATCAGCCAGACGAGCGCCGCACGCTCTCAGGCTCTATCTCAGACTCTCCTGTGTCTCTTCTCTTTCTAGATAAGCTTCTTTTCCTCTTCTTTTTCTGAACTCATCACATCCCCCCTGCTCGACATGACAAACCTTTTATGCAACGAAGGATTAGCAGGAACGTCTCACAAAATACAGCGCCCTTCAAAAGTATTCGTGCTACTTTCTTGAAATTTTTTGCCACATTTTTTTCTGCATTTCACAACGTTAGCCTCAAAGTGTTTTAGTTGGGCGTTTCAGAACAACAGATGTTGTTTGTCGAGTTGAACATAAGTAATACGTGGTTTTGTTTTTTGTTCAAAATAATCTGACGTGTGGCGTGGATTTGTATTCTGTTGCCTTGGAAATACATTTTGCTGCAATTACAGCTGTATGTCTTTTAGGCTAAGTCTTAACAACTCTTTGAAGAATCATGAATAATTTGAGTTATAGCAGCATTTTTTTTTTCTCCAGTGGGAACAATAAAGTATTTCAAAAATGCTTTTTTTGGAATTCAAAAATACTTTTGCAAACAGCAGGTGAAAATTTTCAAGGACTCAGATAGTTGGATTCTCAGACCTTGGATTTCCACCACTCCTCTCGCTTTCTGTTTATTGATGACCAGAAACTAGAAATCTTTGAGTCTCCATTTCCAAACTGTGATCTGCTTTGTGTTTCTGAACACGTTTTCGGTAAAGTTTGTGATTATAACATGACAAAATGTTTAGCGATTCCTCTACTTCATTTTGAAATGCACTGTATACAATTTTTTCATAAACCTTTACACCTGCTACTGCTTTCGACTATTACATGGTTGAAACACAATTATTCTGCGAATATTACGTTTTACAGTAGCATAATATAGTCTGATGCAGAGAAATATGCTGTTGTGTGTTACGCGCAGCACCTTTGTTCACAGATCTAAGGTTGCCTTGCTTGTAGCGACCGCGGCAGGAAATGTTCCAAGGCAGAAGTTGCTCTTTTGGGAATCCTCCAACTCCCAAAGTTCTGAAAGAACATCCTTCTTCATAAAACCCACATCACAACGGTGAACCCTTTGAAGCCTGCAGAGTTGACGGCAGGAAGCCTCTTTGTCAGAGATGCTACGAGAAGCTCAAAGCACCTGGGCCCAAACATGTGAGACGGCTGTATGTGGCGTTTACACAGGATTCTAGAGGAGCTTTGTACGTCACGGAAATTAAAAGAAAAAAAAAAAAAGTCTAACATCTACACCACACATGCAGGTCCAAGTTCTTGCTTTTACTCTTGTGACAGCAGAACAAAAACACATTTAGATACCAGACTCCTTATGTAACTGGCCTTACAGCTAATGTGCAGGACGGAACATTGTGTGCATCTTGAAATGATTCCGCTGCGTGCTGCACGTCGTCCCTCTGAAGTTCACCGCTTTTGATCTGTGTGCTAAAGGTCAATTAAATACAATACACATGAATGAATTTTAAAACTGACATTATTAGATCTGGGTGGAGAAGAAGAAGGGGAAAAAAAACAAAAAACCGTGTCCCAGATCTTGCATGGATTTTTAAAAAGTAGCATTTATAATGCAGCTCCTCTCCCTGCATTATTAGAATTTTATGAGCTCTGCCAATAGCATTCATCATTGTTTTTTATTATTACAGCAGCGTTCTTACAGGACCAAGCCGGTGCTGAATTTTAACTCTTAAATATTAACATTAAATATGCATTATTCATTACGTCATTATTTAGCTTCGACTGCTTAAATCCAGAGGTAGCAGGTGATGGAAGGACCTTAAGCACTTTGAAACTTCAGTGTTGCATAGTTAAACCTCTGTGGTGCATGATAAGGTACAGCAATATGTTAGCAGTCTATGATGATGTAGGGGATGCTCCCTCCTCCTACCATCATATAGTGTTAGTATTGTTTTTGATTCAATCATTTGCATTTTTAGCTACAGATGACACTATACATAAGCTAAGTTTAAGTTCAAGTTATTTTATTAAGTCATACATTTTCTAATGGGTGAACACTTTAGTTAATTTTTGTCTGGTCTACTTTTACTTTTCTGTTTTTCTTTGAAGTTATGCTAACAGATTAGCTGTGGGTGTAGAAACCAGGGACAAACCATTTTTTTCAAGACTGAAGGGAAGAGAACTTTATTTGTTAATTTAGTTATCTACTTTGTCACTTTAAAACTCACTTATTATTTGTGCTAAGTTCAGCTTGATTGGGACCATTTGATTGGAAACTCAAAAATCTGACGTTGCCCCCCCTCCCAATCTTTAAGACACTGTGCCATGCATTACCAGGTTGCTTTAACATTGCTACACTGTGGATGTTGGTGCTTAAAAAAGTACTTAAAGTTATTTTTAGTTCCAATGTGGTGTTTAAAATGAAGTCAGAGGAAGCGCAGAGATATAGAAACTAATTAAAAGTTAATCTTGTTTTCTACTGTAGTTCATTTAGGCTGCAAGAGAAGCAAGATTTTTAGCAGATAGAGGAAATGCTGAACACAGTAGAATAATTTGCAGTGTGTTAAACGTTTAACAGCTGTTTGTCATTAAACATGCTGGCTTATAGATACTGCTAGTTTTACTTTGTTAACCATGCTAATTGCTAATATCAGATGCTAAAGCCGATTTAAAATATATGGTGCCACAAGATGCTACCAGAATGTCCCCACTTCTATTCATGTATGGTTTTGCTGTTCAAATGTCTGTTTCTTAATGGGGGTTTTTTTGTTGTTGTTTTTTTTTAAGTAAAGCTCTGTTTTACATGAACTGTTCTCTCATACAGAGGTTTGACTTTATCTCTACACCTAATATGAATAATTAATATCAAACCTGAAAGGGTAACAATATATTTTTAGTGCTTCTTACTATAAATCTTAAAGTTCTTCAGGAAAAATCTGAATAAAGTAAATTCTGTATCAGCAAATCCAAAAAATTCTGTCTTGTTGTATTTTTAAGTAGTTATAACTTTTAAAGGCTTTGTGATGTTTTGTTGGGGTTTTTTTTGTTTGTTTTTTTCCAAATTAACTGAAACCTGTTTTGAAAATGTCCTCACAGGAGGACAGTTGTGAAAAAAGTGAAAAATGTGTTTGCATTTGATATATATATATATATATATACATATATATATATATATATTATTTTATTTTTTTTTAGGCATTTCATTATCACAAAGGCCTGCAGTCTGGCAGTTCACAAAAGCAGACCATGTAGGAATTAGTCTGCTGTCAAAATAAAAGTTGCTTAAGAAGTGAGTGCAGCTCAGACTCAGCCGTTTAATTTCTTCCTTTCCCTGATGTTTTCATCAGCGCTCACCCAGACTCCTGTCACAGCGCTGCTGCACACACCAGAAGCTTAGACGTGTGTGAGGTGATGAACGAGACTGGAGCCTCTCAGGCTTCGACTGGAGAGAGAGTTTGAATCCTGCAAAACTAAAACTTCATGCTTTTATAGCAGGGTAATTTGGTTCTTATCTAACATTGACCTTTTTTAGTCGGAAGGCTCTATAAATATATCCACTTTCATTAAATGCAAACAAAAACAGAATGTGATGTTATTCTAATCATGTAAAGTGTGTGTTTTAATAAACTGTATAGACTATTAAAATGTTGAAAGGTGTGTGTGTGTGTGTGGGGGGGGGGTGTGGGGTTATGTTTTACTTTCAAGATGAATGTTTGACCTCCAGAAGAATAGATTACGGAAAAACCAGGCTTTAATGCAAGAAGCCATGCGGTGCATTAGACGAACTAACTGCTGGTATTTAAAAGCAAAAAAGCTTCTACATCTTTGTTTGATGTACCAAATGATCTTAATGGGTCAAAGGTCAACACTGCAGAATGTCCTGGTTTACGGCCACTACTTTGGCTGCTTTAATCAACGTGATTCTGCAAAGCATGTTTTGGAAAACAATGCTTTGCAGCATAGGGCGCGCTAAAATTAGCATGTGTGCTGCTAAGCGTTAGTGATGTCCTCACTCGTGCAAGGTAGCCATGCTGTGTGCGCTACCAGACACCATGTTGTCAGTGATGCCGGCTGTGTAACTGTGCACTGATTGCATGCTGTATGAATCTTAAAAGACACAGTGTATGTGACTTTAAACGTTTACGTTTTTATTCTAATCACAGAATTGTTTTTCCATATTTTCTTGGTTCATACTTTCCATCTTTTTTTCTGTCCTGTTTTTGGTGCTTTTCCGTGTTGTTATTGAATCAAAAAAGTCACACATATTTTTTTTTCTGTCATCAGACTACAAAGTGAATGTGTGTAGTGACTAAAAAAACGACACCAACTAAGAGTAGATGGTAACTGATTTAAACACCGTGTCATTATTTGGTAGAATTGTGACCGACAGCCCTTCCCTTTTCATTTTATTATGCTTACATGTACATAATAATAATAATAATTCGGAGGGAGAGTAAGTGCACATGCATAGCTGGAGCTGCTGCTGCCACCGACTCAGCAGATCAGACAAAGAGGTGTCACAGAAGAGATCAAAAGCTTCTCAAGCTGAACATTTTGATTCTTTTTGATGAACGGTAACTAAATTTTGTTTCCAGAAATAGAAACGGCTGTCATTTTAAAAAAGACATGTGAAAAGTTCACTGAGGCGGCAGCAGCAAGAAGTTCTAATAGAGTCAGTTATTGTCTCTTAGACGACATTTGATGCTTCATAATATATTACGTAGTTTTATAGCCAAATCATCAATAATAATAAAAAACTAGAAGTACAGCATATCTTTTTTTAATGTTCAGATGCCTTGCAAAAGCATTCATAACCATTGAACTTTACACAAATTTATCACATTACAGCTGTGTATGTCTGTAATTTATCGCAATTTAACATGTTGGAGCAACACAAGGCAGTACATTTTCATGCCGTACAAGGGAAAGATGTTAGATTTAAATTTTTTTTATATTTTTCTAATTAAATGTTTAAAAAGTGTGATTCAACTCTCTGCCTCAATACTTTTACAAAACCACATTTCCTTGCTTACAGCTGCAAGTCTTCTGGGGTCTGTCTCCTCTAGCTTTGCACGTCTTCAATTTGATTTTTTTTCCCGTTAGCCTTCTTTGAAGAAAGAGTTGAATCAATCAGACTGGTTAGAGAGCATCTGTGAACATACTGGTACATATCAGTAAATTAGAGGAGGTGTTTGGATGAGGCTCGTCTGCCAGATTAAAAGTGCCTCTTGAAATTATCCACCTTTAAGAAGGTAATAGAAATACTTTTCGTAAAGCCCACATTTCTGTATTAGTTTTCTTTTCAGTCTCCTAATCAAAGAAAGTAAATTGAGTGTTTTTATTTAGGAATCATCATAATTAACAGGAAGAAAGATTTAAGAACATCAGAATGTGTAATTGATCTGTATGCGCTTCATTCGGTGAACAGAGTTACTGAATTAATTGAATATTTTAATAATATTCTGAGTAATAGAAAATGACTTTAACTTCTCTCACTAGATTTAAATTCCCATTTTCAAGTTCTTCGGCGTTTTATAAAAGCTGCAAACGCTGACTGAAAGAGATCACCAATCTAAATCTACATACAGGAGATTACAAAAACACTGACTGTGGTGATATTAAAACCATGATCAATCTTTTGTAGACTTTAAGAATAAAATAAGACGTTACCCTACTACGCATGTCTTATTAACTTAATTGTTTTTTGCTTTGAAATTTAAAAGAGTTCTTAAACAATTTGTTCAGATTCCTGATAAAGGGCAATTGTACAACAAGAATGTCTCCAAAATGTTATTGGAAAGATCTAAGTTTTGAAAATAACCAGACTTCTGCATTGTTATAGTCGGGCAAAAGGACATTTCAGTTCATCTATGCCTTAATATGAGCAAGGCTCCCCAACCAGGGTTTCAAAGTTGATTTTTTTAATGAATTGAGAGTTAGATTTGAATGCCATCAAGGAAAGATTAGGAGGAAATTTCTTAAAAAATACACTCTTAAGGTAACATATATCATGAAAACAAGACAGGGACTGAGATGGAGCCTTGAGGAGCTTCACAAGTAAGAGATGCTGCTGCTGTGGAATATTTACATAAATATATGTGTTTGGTCTGAGAATGTACTGTTGAAAACTTGACCTACAATCTCAAATCTCAAATGATGCACACTTGTATCCGAAAGCAGAAAAACAGTAGAAACCTCAAACAGTTAAAATAAGATCACCTAAACTTTTCAGAAACACAAGTTTCCTCTAGAAAAGTTTGCATTGGGGACCTCTTACCTAAAAGTGATAAGCACCAGATACACAGATGAGAGGTTATAGACAAAGTATAAATGAAAGTTTGCAACTAGACAAAACATAAATCTTAAACCTTGCAGAGAAACAGAAGCTTGGAAATAGTTAGAAATAGTTCCATCCCAAGTCAGGCAGGATAGAAGGGCCTAATATTTCTTTTTGCCGTGTGTCTACATCACAGCATGCTTCAATGCTGCATAAAATTAGGAAAGTGTGGAACGCAAGAACCAATGGTTTCAAAAACGTTTTTTAAACAAACAAGAAGAAATACTCTCTAAGCAAGCGAAGGAAAGGTAAGCTGTAGATGTTTTGTGATGGGAGTAAAAACGGATGGACAAAGAGGCTCAAACTGGTTGAAAGCATTGTGGGACAATGGAGAAGAAATACAACCCAAAGGCAGAAATAAATCAATTAGTACCACATGTCCACAGAAGCTCAAAAAAGATATATCTCTAAGAAAACCGTAGGAGATTTTTAGAAAGTGCAGAACCAAAGGAGTTGGGGGCTTTAAAACAGAAATTAAAAAATTAAAAACAACTTGAGGGCTGTTAGAAGGAAAAAGATTTAGATTAGAGAAGGATTGATTTACCATCCTTCAGAGCATTACACATGAAGTCTGTCATTTTTCCCTTTTTTTTTTTTTTTTTTTTACTTTAACTACTTTGTCTTGGGCCATCACAAGAAATTCCAGCTCAGTACATTGATGTTGGGGTTGTAGCAGACAGTATATGGCATTAGGACTATAAATACATTTTGAATGTGTAGACTTAAATATAAGGTGGTTAAGGTTTGGAAATGAGTGAGTCTTCAGGTATAACACAAACATAGAGCTGCTAAAAGTTGTTATTTTTTTCTGAATTGCTAGAGGGCCTTGGTCTCTGAATCCCTGAGCACAGCATGTTGGACACATAAACCATACCTCCTACTGAAATACATGACTTTGAACCTTATGCTGTGTGGCACAAAAAAACCCAAAAAACATCCTCATGTACCAACGGTCTTCTTTGCTGCTTCTCACCACCATTACATATTGAAATATGCTTATCCATAAATGCATGTACAGGAAAAAATTTCCTTGAAATGTATAAGTGGTTTGAGGTTAAACGAGTGAAAGTTGTAGTAAACACCTCAGAAACCCTACTGGGAGCCGTAGCCAGTCTGATCTAGTAGCTCCACTGTGCGCTCTCTCCAGAGGCCTATTCTGGAGAGCGAATGTAAACTTCTGTTCTTTTCTCCACAGTCAAATAGGCAACAAAACACCACTGGGACAAACACTTCCAACATATTCTCACGAGGCCCGTTCTATATGTGTACATATGGGGATAACTGTTCCGGGGCATCCATTCAAATATGATGTTAGCTCTCAATCCGCCCGTTCACTCAAAGACCAAACGAGGACTGGAATACGGAGCAAAACACAACGAGCTGCAATGCCAAGGTGTTGGAATGGAAAATCAGCTGTGCCCCCAAGTGCCGACAACCAAGACTAAGGAGCACTGCTGTGGAGCAGCGTGTTGCGGCGGTGAGCACCTCTTGTCCTCAGAGCTGCTTCACATCTTGTGTGGAAAATGCCAGAGTCCCATCTGGGAATATTTTTAGCTTAATGGCCTGAATTTTAGATTGCTGCTGAGTCTTTCAGGGAATTCCGTTTGTGTTGCATGAAACCCCACGTTAGCTGTGGTCTCATTATACATTTAAATATGACTTCTGCACAAATGACTGGTAAAATGCAGCTTAAGAAATGCCTACTTTATGAGTATGCGTAAGCAGCAGCTGAACCATATGCTGATGTGTGTGTGTGTGTGGGAGGGGGAGCATTGTGGAGGAGGCTGGAGTTTAGGATGAGTACAGTTTTTGCAAAATCAAAGGCGCACATTGTAAGATAAGGAAATGACGGCATTTCACACTAGTTAATGTTTCATATTCAGTTTTTCTTTATTGTGTAAAAATGTATGTTTGACGTGTTGCTACAATGTGTGACAATGATTGAGTGTGATTAGGGTTAGAAGCAACACAATCAGCTAATCTCACCAAACTGGTATGGTTGAAAGGTCCATAAGGTGTTTCTACTGTGTGGCCTTCAGTTTTATAGCAAATAAAATGCTTAAAGCTTTTAAGAATGACACTGGATTAATAGACATACATCGATTTTTGATTATCTTAATGTAAACTGATGTCTATAAAAGACAGAACTCTGAAGCGAGTTAGAGAAGCAACAGAACATTTAATGGTGAACACATAGCAGAAATACAGGTGGTTGGCTGAGCAAGAAAGAAATCCTGTACTCTCTTTACCAAAAGAAGAGTGGATATGGCCAAGAGGCAGAGCATAACGCAGGCTGTCTAAAACTGAGCCGAAATCATTTGAAACACGAGAAACTGTGATCCTACCCTGGTTGTTCCCCCACTCTTTCTAAACTTTGCAATGAAGTAATGTTGCAGTACAGAATATGAACATCAGGAGTAACGGTGTTATTATTTCATCAAACATACAACTCTGGAAAAAAGTAAGAAGTTAATTGAAAAGCTCCTGGTTATTCCACCAAACATTGATTTCTGAACTCTTCTGAACTAGTTAAAACATTTGTATTATTGTTTCTAAATGGATATGAACTTATTTTCTTTACATTGTTTGAGGTCTAAAAGCATTTTCTGAGTCTCATTTTCTGCAAATAAATTCTATATGTTTTCTTTGAATTTCAGAGACATGTCAGTAGTTCACAGAATAAAAGAACAATGTTCATTTCACTCACACATGAAAAGTAAGATCAGAGAAACTGATTATTTTAAGTGGTCTTTTAATTTTTCCCACAGCTGTAAATATTTTTTTTTATTTTTACCCCCACCTCCTCAGTTAAGTTTCTTTACCACAAGTGCCAATAAATGTAGCTGGCACTGGCAGAAGAACCCACCATCAAAGACTTCTTGTTATGAAGACTGTTGTTTGCACAGAATATTAAAATTCTCTGTTTATTTTACACAGTGCAATGACAAATAACCCATTTGTCATTGTATCTACAAAGGGATCCGGGAGACAAGACAACAAAAGTTTGATGGATGGCATAACGGCTTGTTAACAAGCCACAAAGCTTTTCAATTAATTGTAGTCTTGACAGTGATTTGTGTTGCTTGATTTTAATGTGATGACCTCAGCACTTCCTCTGTGAAGCGTAGCTCCTTCTGAAGCGTCATGCAGCGCTCCGATGCCACGTTTGTCCCCCACGGCTAGCATTCAGATTTCAGTCAGAAACATTATTCCACTGGTATCTACTCAAAACGATCGCCATTTTAAGGGACACTTCTTCAGAAGCCACAACAACAGGAGGAAGATGGGAGACGGCGTAAAATGAGTGGTGGGCCGGAGCCACTTGATGACAGGCGGGCCAATTGCCTCACTAAGGAGCTGACATCTCGGCTCGGAGCACGGCAGTAAATGGTCCCATTTCACTCATCACACAGAGTTATAGATGCCCGCCTCGTCTGCCGAGCAGCTGCTCAGAGCTGGAAAACATACCACGCCGCTGCATCTTTGCAAAAACACAAACATCGCTCGAATCGCCGCATCGTTTTGCATAGTTTATCAAGCCTGACAAGCTTTACGGCTTTGGCTTGGAGCACAAAGGCGAACCAGCACGTATTGGATTTTCCATATACAATTATGATTGTTGGATAAAACGCAGCCAAGAGGCTCATTTTCCGGAACACAAAGAGATGGAAAGGTCACGCTAATCAGGAGCAGGGACTAGAAGAAAGCAGGAGGAAAACAAAGGTGGGATGAGAGCGCACAACAACGTGACATTCAGATGTGCACGTTCACACCTCGGAGATGTAGGGTGCAACCGTCGAGCCGAGCTGCACTTCTACATGCGAAAGTCTCTTTGCTCGGAGGAGCAACAGATGTACCTGTAGTGAAGTGATAAGGGTTTCTGATCCGCAGCCAAACTGAGCAGGGCTGACCACGTTCACTTTCCGATGGCCGGTTGCTTCTGGAACAATCAGATTAAATGTCTGTATAATATTAATCAGATAAGGTTTTCCGTTTTAAGTCAGGAAACAGTATCAAAATGTATTCTGTTTGCTAAGTGGCAGAAAACTAAGGGGATATTTCCATTACTGTCTTCGCCAAGATTACTATGATTTTAACAGTTCGGGGAATCCCTGTTGATGATGCTATGGCTTTATAAGCTTCTGATAAGGTAATTAACAACTTATGAGCTAAATGAAGCCCTTGGATGTACTTTAAGGAAACACTACAAACACACAGCTTTCTTTTCTGACATCACAAAAAATAGTAAAATATCAGCCAAGATATCAGGAAGAAAATTGTGGATTCTTACAGTAACTTTTCCAGAGGCCTAAAGGCACATCTTTTCAAACAATTATTCACATAGAAATGTCCAGAGATAATACCATTTAAGAAAGGCTTTTTGTGCCTTAAAGGTGAAAATGTTTTGGTTGCAAATATGTGAATAAGCCCTAGGATAAAAGATTATTTCCATTGAAAATAGCCTGGGATGAAAGGCTTACTCGGGGAGGAAGAAGCCAAGATAAAAACAGGTTTTCCAAATGGAGACAACCTAAAGCATTAGCTACAAATTAGCTACAAAATGACCTAAAGGTAGCAAAAATATTTGAAGAGGACATCACAAAGCCCTGATCTCAGTCCTGTACTAAATTTGCAGGCTGGTTACTGGTTGCAGGTCTGTATCAACCAGAATTTCCGGAAACTATTTTTCTTACTTTAGAAAATCTTGTAGGAGGAGTCATGCAGTTGGGGGAAAAGCAATGTTACCAAATACTGAGGAAATACTCTTGAGTTTAGGGAAATTACAGAAAGCCTGTCTCTGGAAAACACTTCACTCATTATTTTGATATTTAGCAAATAGAAATAATTTAGGTAATCCCAACAGACCAAAGACATGAACGTTTTTGGCCTGATTTAGTTCCAGACATAGAGAAATAAATGGGTAAGAGCTTTCTTAAACAGTACACGTTTTCCAACCTTTTCCCTCCTCTGTCTAAAATTAATTCACAAAAAAAAAAAAAAAAGCAGCAACCTACACACACCTGAGAGTCATGTTGCTAGAGTTTATAATTATTAGCTGGAGGACATGATTATACTGGCTCTGGGAATTACTGAAGGGACGCTAACAGCGCAGCAACGGGCTGGGTTTATTTCACCTCCCCGAAGACAGAGGGACATGAAATGGAGTTTAAATGTCACCCATTTTGCAGGTCACCTTTGCAAAGAAATACTTCATACATGCTGTTTGCTGGAACATAAAAGAAAAAACTGATCAAGAAAAGAGTCTTCATCAGTGATAAAGACGTGTGTGCTGGGAATCTTTTGCTTTTTTGGTGAAAAAAGTATAATCCTTATCCCCACCCCAGAAAAAAAAGTTCCCAAGATAATAATCTGACACAAAGTGTTTCTTTTCTTAATTCTCAGGCTCCTCGGTATTAAAAGTCAGCACCTCTCTCTCTCCTCCCCCACAGGAGATCACGGCAAATCAAGTTTATTACAGTCTCTAATTACAATTACAGTCTCAATGGGCTTCACAATGGAACAATAAATGAAAATGATAAATGAAAATAGTACGCCTCCTTCTTTTCCCCACTAACCTTAGACCCTCAATGGGAACAAAACAACAGCCTATCAAGAAAACTTAATCAGGGACAAATGGCAGGAAACCCAGCAGTGAAACTCACCGGGAGGAAAAAGCAATCCGGATTGAGGTGGAAACTGATGAAAACCGCATGGTTTCTGTACCCATTAACACAGCCCTAACACAATTCTGGCAGGAATTTTGATTACTCCTTTTATCAGAAATTGTAGAGGTCATTTTAAGTAGTAAATGGCCTGGATTTCTATAGAGCTTTATTAAGTACAAGGACTCCAAAGTGCTTTACCTTACATTCACCCCTACACGCATTCACACACTGATGGTGTGGAGCTACACTTTAGCGACAGCTGACCTGGAGAAGGTTGACAGGAGCAAAGTGGCCATACAATCGACACCACTGGACCTTCTAACCACCAACAGGAGGCAAGGCAATGAAGCGTCTTGCTTAAGGACACAACGGCAGAGGCGGGTGGCTTCACCCTCACATGTTAATGTTGAACTTACTAGAGTAACAATGGTGTTCCAGCAGCTTCCGTGCCATTATCTCCCCAAGCAATGGTGGCACTTGAGTTGTTTCTGAACATCCTAATCGATTTCTTTTCATTTGACAGTGACAGATTGGGTCAGGAGGTAAAACTTGGGCACGGTTGCGTGTTGTAACAGAACCATGCAGAATCCTGAACACATTTTGGAATGAATAAGATTAAGATTCTGGAATGGCCCGAACCCTGGCTATGTTTAAAATGTATGATCCAATGGTTTGGTCGCTGGCAGAACAGTAACCAGTTTAAAGGAATTACACTAATTATTTCAAGTGGCATTGTTAAACATCTAAATAGACTCATACCATGTTGATAGCCACAAAAAGGTGTGTGGACGAAGTGTTTTGCTCAGGGACATTCAACCAAAGGTCAATGGAGATGAATGTATCCACACATCCTGGCCAAAATCAAAACATCACCAACTCAATTTAACTAAGAAAAAATAGGTACAAGCCATGTATTTCTCTGAGTAATTTAAGAATTGCTGCTCTGGCCATTTTCTTTCAGCTAGCAACAGGTTATTTACTCCAACTTATGTAATGAATAGTTACTCAACTTTGTAGAAAGACACATCCAGTGATCTTCGAAAAGATGCTAGTGTTCATAAGAAAGGTGAAATCTATGGCATTGATCAGGCAGAGGAAAAGTCTAGCCAGATTCCAGGAACCTCTGATATTGGGTTGAGAAGTACCCAATTTATAGTTAAAACCTGGGAAGAAATATCTTTGAAGAGATGTGGTTGGAAAAAATCCTAAATGATTTCAATCAGCAATCACTTTAACGTGGCAAGATTGAATCAAAGAATGGCAAATGGTCTGTAGATGTTTGGAGCCTAATCAAGTCCAGAAGACCCCGATAGCTCTTCACATTCAGTCATTCAGTGAATGGTGGCAAGCATCATTAGCGTGCTTGCCACCATTCACACGAAAATGGTAGCAAGCTACTGGATTGTAGCCACAGCTGCTGCCCCAGGGCAGTGTAACAGAGGCGAGGTTGGCATGCACTGAAACTCCCGAGTCCTCTGACCACCATCAGCAGGCGAGGCAGGTGAAGTATCTTGCCCAAGGACATAATGAGGCAGAGGGAAGCTCAAACCGGAAACCCACTGATTAAGACGACCTCCTACCGCAACAGTCAAACTCAGAGCTACGTCTAACAGTAAAAGTAGGAACATTTCCGTATGCGCAGTGTGACAGGAACTCGAGGGATTGGGACTGAACAGCTGTGTTCAGTCCCAATCCCTTAAGAAAACTACTAATCAGTGAGGCTAACCAGAGAAAAAGTCTTTGATTTGTAAGGGAGAATGAAGATAGGACTCCACAACAAAAAAGAGTTCTGTGGTCTGATGAGTCCAGCGTAAAAATACTTGAATATACTGAAGGACCAGGTAATTCAGCACCGGCACAATCCAACATGACAATGCCAGGATAAATCTTGCGGCATTACACAACTACTCCACAGTAAATGAATGCCGTAATAAAAGCTAAATGCAGTCCAACAAAAGATAAAGAGTGAGTGACCTTTTTTTGCTGGCCCATTTTGTGTTGGTGTTGTAGAACAGAGAAAATTTACAACCAGTTCAAATTTTTGTCCACAATGAATATCATCTTCAAGATGACCAGAACTGTGTTATTCTGTATACAACATTTTCAATAAATGTCACTTTACTCTATTGCATCTAAACACATAATCGTATTTAGACTAGTCCTCTAAGAGAAACAATCATAAAATCAGCCACAACGAGGACACATTTGAACTTTTCTGCATCTGTCTTGCTAATATTTAATCTTAAAGCATTTATCAGTCATTATCTACACTAAATTTCTAATCCAAAGAAAATATGTAGACGTCGGAGATGATATAAGCCGCATCACGAAGATATTACTATGGTGTCATTTTGATGTTAGGACGTTAATTCGAACATATAATAAAGATCATTCCAAAGATACATTCATATTTCTTTTGGAGCATCGGTTTATCTACATAACCTCTCTGAGGACACATTGGTGCCTAAACTCTTGCAGCAGTTTGCAGAAATCCCCCTCCTGTAACCACACAGCCATTTTAATGCCAGCTGAAATCTGGCTGAGAGGTCATGTGGATCAGTTGTTGCTTCTCTTGACAGTTGTGACATATCTGTGTTCATAGCGTAGAACAAAATCAGGTCAGGGTCTGCTGCTCGCACAAACACACCTGGGAGCTGGAACAGAGCAAACACAGCTTCTTGCCATTTGCTGCTGTGTGAGCAGCGGGTTAGAGGTGCTGTTACCTCCTCCCTCATGAGGGCACCTTGGGCACAGGGAAACAAAAGTGAGGTGTCTCTCATATTTCCCCTCTCCTCGCTGTCCCCACTTTTTTTTTTTTTTTTCTTTTTGCCAGGATCTCTGATGAGATAGCAGCACCCCAAGGTCACGAAGTGGGGGATAATCAGCTCCCATTTCCTGCTGCATTGACTCAGATGAGATTACTTTATCACTGTCAGCAGCAGCTCTAAGGCTGGGCATCTCTGTCAGTCCAGGCTGAACCTTTGGGCACCTGCGTCAGAGCTCAGACCGCCAAAGCCCACGGAGTAAGTGGGCCCACTCACCGCCGTTTCACGTCTGAGAGGCTGCTGCTGCGCACAGGCGCACAACAAGGAGGAGGGAGGGTGGATGAGGGGGGTTAAGGGTCCTCTAGTTGTCGGGAGCATCAGTGACAAGCTGCTCGGTTAAACCCTCTCGCAGACGGTCCACTACCGTGTCCATGTGGGTTCTGATCGCCTTGACAAATCAGCGCCTCTAAACCAGCCCCCGGGTCCAGGGTTTGCCCCTCCTGTCCAGCACCAATCTGAGCAGGGAAGGAGGAGGGGGGCGGGAAGGTTAGTTTGAAGAGGGCAGAGCTTTGCGAAAGCACGCCAAATTATCCCCTATTTCAACCGCTGGAAAGAAAAAAAAAAGGGAGAAAAAAAAAGACCCAGTGGATGATAACAGTTGAGAGTGAAATCAGACGGATTAAGCGTCAGAACCTCATTAACTCCAATCCAAGGAGGGAGAAGAAACGGCAGGAACGCAACCCTCAGTGCTGCGGGTGAGATTCAGATTATTTTAATTAATTATTTTATTTATTTATTTTTTCAATGCTCGTCTTTACCTGTGCCGCTGAATGTCTCGTGTTTTTATTTATTTATTTATTTATTTTAAGAGTTTCGTTAACGTTCAGGTCCGAATGACAGCGGGAGACGTTTTCTGACGTCCTCGGCAGCGATGTTTCATTCAACATGCAACAACTGCTGTTCATGGAGCTACCGCAGTATAATTGATGGCTTAACAGGTCTCCGTGGCTAAAGTGGAGACGGTGCTGGACCGAGGATGCGGCGCTGCATGCGCACCCTGCCTGCTGCGTTTCGTTTGCGCTCGGGAAACAAGTAGTGTTAGAAAACGTGTCTCTCTTTTTTTTTTTACGTGTTAAATAATTGTTTCATCTGTTTGGTTGTTTTGCTTTGTGCTCTGATGGCAGCGGAATGCGACACTGTGGCTCGTGCGGGTAATTGTTACTTTCTGTTAATAGGCAATTAACGTAGCGCGCGTGACGTTCTTTTTCCTCTCTCTTTTTTTTTTTTTTTTTTTTTTTTTGGCTTTAATGTTGACAGAAAATAATAAAACACGAGCGCGTTCGTCCCAACTCCGGTCTCGTGCTTTGACCCCCGCGCGCCATGCAGCCCGTCAGAGAGGAGATGCCGCAACATGAGAGAAGACTGTTGAGCGGAGGCTAAGTTAACCTTGGAATAAAGCTCCCCACCCCTCGTTAAAGCTGTCTGCCCCCCCCCCCCCCCCCCCCCACCTCCTCTCCCTCACCCCAACCTTGCAACACTACCTCTCTTTAGCTCATACTTCTGACGTTTCTTTGCTCACAAGTTTGTTTGTTTTTTTATTACAAAAGACGCCTTAAAGAGAATTTCTTATTGATATACTTAAACGCATAATGACAAGAGACATGTCTGCTCCCTTCTTTACCTCTTGGGGTGCCTTTCCTTCGTTGCTGCCCCTGCATGGTGTGTGTTGTCACTGGACACAGAAGCAGCACGGCGCCCTGCTAGAATAATGTATTTGTAACATTAAGATCTGCCTTTAACATCCACTTGATGGCAGAAGCCGCCCCCCACCCCCCTCATAAAAACTATGTAGAAAATGGGTCAGCTAAGACAATGCAAACAAAGAACATGCCCTCATAACATTTAGACTGTCTTCCTGCTGTTGAAGCGGTCTTGATTTGCCAACTGACTCCAACACTGAAGCACATACATGCTTAAATGTCCATCTTAATGTTTCAAGCTGTTTGTGATAAAAGATTTTAATGTTTTCCATAAGCTCCGCAAAGAAAATCCTTAAATAGAGTCGTCTTTAATTAGCAGCTCACAATCAAAGATTAAGAAAATGCTAACCATTAATTAACTGCACTTTTCCAGTGGGGAAAACATTAAAGGATTAATATTATCAACAAAGTCACTTGTATTCCCTCAAACAGATTCGTTAAAATAAATGGAACTGTATGATGTTTTATTCATATTTACATATTTAAAGTTGATTAGGTATTTTAGAATCTTCCTGTTGGTGATTCATTACTTTCTTTCTCTCCTGGGGTACAAACACGATATTACAAAGAGGCCCACTATTCTAGGCACGGGTCACAGGCTGGTAGTGGAACCATATATTTATATCACACAGAGTTTGGTAAGGGAGGTAAAATATATCTTTATAGCTCACTGTTATAGCCCTGCAGCAAAGAGAGATCACAAAGTCTCCATACCAATCATTAGACACTATGTTCTTTGAGAGTGATGTAAGAAGATACATTTTTCTGTTCAGAGTGTGCTTTGGTCAGATTGGAATGATTGAGCGTTTTGGTCATAAACTCTGCAAGTGGGTTTGACGTCAAACAATGGACGAAGCTGTGGAAAAGCACCTCGTGTCTACTGTTAAACACGGCGGAGAGCCTGTGATGCTGTGGGCCGGTTTGCAAACATTTTGAATTAGCCAGAGATTTTTAATAATAAAAAAAAAAAGTTGGCGGACTCTACTAGTATGATGAATTATTGATCCATAGCAAGACAGAAATTATTCCGAGGACATAAACTAAAGTCCAGTAGAAAGCCAGTATTGTGAACTACAGAGAGAGGAGCATCAGAGAAAACCCAGGACATATAAAGTGACTGTGCAGAAAGAAACAGTCAGTGATTCATCTCTGTTTTTTGTCCTTACCTTTGGAAAAGTTACTGAAGTTGACTAAAAACTTCCTATTGGCTAAAAGGACTGTAAAAAATATTAATAAAGTTTCCCAATGATTGCCCCACTGGTTTTGTTATTATTATTATTTTTTAGGCTGCATACTACTGCAATTATTTTGTTATTACATGTTACAAGGCACCATGTACGCCTAAATTGTACTAAAGCTCAAAATGTAATATCATTATTGGCGGGAGCACTTAACTCTTTCCTCATAAGTGTCATTGCCACTTTCTAAATGAGTTTTCAGGTATTCAGATAGTTCTGCCCTCTAAACATCTTCTGTCTGAAAAACCTCCAAGAATGCTGCATGCAGAGGTTTCAAAATAGGTCGTTAAGTCCTTAAGGCTGCGGGTGACGTCACCGTGGCTTTTAATCATCACCTAATTTCAGTCTGAAGTGTACAGAGGTTAAAATGTAGCCCGCATATCAGAGGGAGCTACGTTATTGCTCAAATTTTAGCTTAATCTTTTTCCTGATTTTCAACCAGCCGGAGTCAGAGGCCACGTTCTCGTTTTAATTACTGGACACCGTCCAGTTTGAGGTTTTAGGAGAATTCCACCGCTTTTCCCGCTTGCAAATGTTTCAGGCAGTTTTTCCCTTGTGCAACTCTCCATTGTTGTTACCTCACCTTTCAGTGTGACAGAACACACAGCCGTATGGTGTTCCGCACGGCCAGCTCTCAGTCTGCACGAAACATGATGATCCTGGACTCATGAGTGTGACCACAACTAAATGGCTTAGCCAGTTTGGACATATGGAGCCCCCCCAAACCACCACCATGTTTTCCTTCACACTAAATTGTTGTGTGGGGAACAAGATGCTGTTCAGATTTCTTGCCCACTGCAAGCAAGCTAGCAGACTGAGCAGATCTTTCTGAAGCTGGAACATCACTCTATTAAAAAGATGGAAGGCTTTCAGGAAGATTTTTTTTTTAAAGTAACTATACCTCTTGAAGTTTTAGCATTTATCGACGAGTCACAACAAAACAACATCAATGTGTCTTATGGTGATTTTATGTGATGGCCCGGGCACAATGTGGTGCATAATGGTGAAAAGAAGCCGGTGTTCTGTCTATCAGTGCTACGTCGTCAGATTTTCCTACTGTAGCACGGATAGATAGCTATGTCTACCTGTCGGTGCTACGCGTCCAAAACTGCTACCGTCACTTTTACAAACCGTAAACTACAGCAGGCTGTGTTAATAACATCATTTAAGTGACGGGACTGAAGTGCAATCTTAGGAGTTATGCTCAGAATAGCATTGGAACGCTTTACATGAACAACAAAAACACAAAAATAGCACTTCATCATCAGAATATCCTACCTGCTTAAAATGAAAAGCTATCGCAGACGTCACAGCGTCACACCAGGGAAACAAATTACTGAAATCAAATTAAACACAGACATCTACAAATATAGTTCACTTAAACTCTTTTTTGCGCCTCAATACATTATATGACTTTATCAAATGCAGCACAGCCACAATGTGTCCACCGGATTGCACAGGTCACTGTGCATCTGAAATGATAGTATATGCTTAATATACACTAATATTACACCATAGACACAGCTTCAATCTCACATTGCTACCAACATGCTCTTTTTAGCACGGTTTAGTTAAAAAAAAAGAAAGAGACGAAACAAAACTTCCACAGGTAGGATGTTTTGATAAGAAATCTGCTGAGTAAGCAGTTTGTGACGTAGCATCAATGTGCGCATGCACACTACCACAAGGTGGGATGGATTCTTGCGTAGCACAGATTGCTAGAACACCAGTTTTCAACCTTTTTTTAAAAACAAAATAAAACAGAGACCCATGGCGACTCTGGAGGAGCAGCAGAGCTCAATAGCTCTGGAGGGAAACTGCATCCACATGAAATCTGCTAATCTTGATTTGCACCATAATCTTCTCTTATTATTATGCGACCTAGAGAGAACTAGCAGCTAACAACAACCAAGCAAGTGTTTTTTTTCCCTCTATATATGATAAGTATTTAATATTTTATTTGTATTAATTAAAAAACGTGTTTTATTTAGTGCTCAGTCTATGTAAAGCAGTTTTTAGTAACATGAGGTGATGAAACAGTAGTTGGAAGAAAGACATTCTTGAAAAAAATTTTACAACAAGCAATGTCGGGAAACACAGTAAACATGCATTAGAAGGTGTCCTAATAAGAGACTACTTTCGCCCCCCCCCCCCCAAACTCAGTTATAAAACATAGTGGTGGCAGCATTGTGCTGTGGGAATGCACATCTTCAGCAGGAACATGGATGTTGATCAGGGTTTATGGGATTGATGGAGCTAAATACATTGTATCCATGGAAGAAAACTTATTAGAGGCTGCAAAAGACTTGAGACGGGGTTACAGGTTTACCTTCCAGTGGGGAAATCGTCCAGAACAAAACATACAGAGAGATCTGCAATGGAAAGGTTTAGGTAAACATGTGGTCACACGTTAGAACAGGCCAGGCCAAGATCTGAATGATATTATGACTCTTCAAGCTTATGCTATTCTGCAATGAAGAATAATCAGAGATGTTTTGAGATGGACAAACCTGGGAGCCTAAAGGCAAAGGGAGGCTCTATTATGTGTCGACTCAGGGGAGAGAGCATATCTCTCAGATTTTTTTACATTTTCATAATAACCTGAACAGCCATTAACAATTCACTTTATACTTTGTCTTGGTCTATTACATAAAATCCAATTAAAATACAATGCAGTTTGTGGTTCCTACAGGACAAAATGCATTCATCTTTTAAGGGGAATGAATACTTTTTTTTTTTTTTTCCCCAGCCACTGTCATCTCTGTTCTTTGAAGTCGGTGCGCACGTGCAGTCAAACGAAATGTGGCAAAGACGGAGGCAGATTGTTGCCGGGGTTTGCATTTGCATTATTGTTCCTTCAGGCACATGGAGGCATGATGCAGTAAAAACCAAAGCATCTCAAGTGATTACAAAATAAATGAGAGTAATATCTTCCTCCGTGTTTGGGGAGAAAAAAAAAAAAAAAAACAGTTTTTTGTTGCTTCTTTGTGTGTCGGGTGTGCGCTTTTGGCTCTCAGAGCAAGACGATGTTATTACCATTCACTCCGCAAATGTCTGATGTTTGTGCTGAAAAAAGGCGAGAAGAGAGGAGGCTAGCTCGGAAGTCTCTATATGTGTCTCCGTCGTTCTGGTAAAGCAGGCGCTGGGCTAAATTAGCAGCAGCCTTTAAATGATTATGATAACAGTATGTAATTATGAGAGGCCCTGCATATACTGAACCACAATCACGTCAGTCATTGAACACTGAGCTCTGAGGGGAGATAACAGATGATGAGAGGTGGAACAAACCAAGATAAAAAGAAAGCTACGCAGAGTTTGTGCAGACAAAGAAGTGGAGATACAGAGGTGTTAAAAAGTATTAGCCCCCTTCCTGATTTTCTAATTTTTGCATGTTTGCCACACTTAAGTGTTTGACTGTTAGCCAATTTAAACATCAGTCATAGACGAGAAAAGTAAGCACAAACTGCAGCTTTTACATGAAGGTGTCTACTATTTAGAGAAAACAAATCTAAACCTACGTGGCCCTGTGTTAAAAAGTGTTTGCCCCTCCATGCTAAAACATAACTGTAGGTTTATCACACCTACATTCACTGTTTGTAGCCACAGCCAGCCCTGATTAATGCCACACTTGCTCTTAATTGAGACATCACTTAAATAGGACCTGCCTGACAAAATGTTACTGGCAGAAACACTGAAGACGACGACAGGAAGTAGTAGGAGGATGACGGTTTGTTTATGTTTCTTTGAACAGTTTGCAGCTGGCTCCAGCATGGCACAGTTCATAAAAAGTTGGGTGTTATTCAAAAGTGTTTTACCCATATGCCGCGTTTGTGGCCGTTCCCAAGGGTTTGCCTCTCCAACACCCAAGTACGATCGCAGAGAGGACTCATCGAAAAGGTTACAAAAGGCCCAACAATAACATCTAAAGAAGTGCCAGCCTCACTGGCCTCAGTTAAGGTCGGAGGTCATGCCTCCACCATAAGAAAGAGACTGGGTTTTTGAACTCTGCATGACAGTTCCAAAACCACTGCTGAGCAAAAGGAACATTGTTTTCATTTTTCGTGAACACATCTTGATAATCCCCAAGACCTTTGGGAAAACGTTCACTGGACTGATGGGACATAGACCTTTGGAAGGCATGTGTCCCATTACATCTGGTGTGAAAGTTAAACCACATATCAGAAAGAAAAAAAAAAACATAATACCAACAATAAAACATTGTTGCGGGACTTTGACTGTTTTGCTGATTCAGGACCTGGAAGAAAATGGAGCCATGAATTCCACTGAGGACCAAAACATCATAAAGAAGAACGTCTGACCATCTGTTCATGACCTCAAGATGAAACTGACGTGGGTTCTGCAGCAGGACAATGATCCAAAACACACCAGCAAGTCCACCTCTCAACAGCTGAAGCAAAACAAAATGACTTTGGAGTAGCCTAGTCAAAGTCCTCACCTGAATCCTTCTGACATGCTGCAGCACGACGTTATAGAGGCAGTTCATGCTGGAAAACTCCCCCAATGTGGCTAAATTACAACAATTCTGTGAAGATGGGATGGAGTGGGCAAAAATTCCTCCACAGCTGTAAATGACTCATCGCAAGTTTCTGCAAAACATTCGGTTGCAGTTGTTGCTAAGGGCGACCCAACCATTAGGTTTGGAAATTTCCCCTTAATAGCAAATACCTTCATTTAAAAACTGAACTTTGTGTTTGCTTGTGTTGTCTTGGATTATTATTGAAATTTCAATAACTTTTCCTTTTTTAATTTATTCTCCAACGGGCTCTGGTCTCAATGCTTTCAACATTTATGTTAAACAAATCATTCAATCTCTTTTCATATAGGAAGAATTAGCTCTGTATGCAAGCTGGTTAGTGTTGTCTTGACACAGTAGTTGCTTTATTCCTGGACAAATATTCTTCCAGGACTATAATTTCTGTAGTTTGTACAAAAACAGAAGAGTCTTGATCAGGAGGATTTTTTTTTTTTTTGAAGATGCACATCTCAACAAATTAGAGGAGGGATAAAAACAAACACGAGCAGAAATATCATCGTCTTGTTCCCCAGTGGCACGGTTTAACATATTCTTGTCATTTTTTGTTCTTCCCCCATTCTGTACTGAGATTTGGACCTTTTTCACGGTGGTGGGATTGCATTCTTCTGAACATGATGAAAGGGATGTAAATTTGAGGAACATTTTTGGGGATTTAGCGCCCTCGCTTTTAAATGAATTCATGAGCCCTCCCTCTCTAATATTAAGCGTTCTTAGAAGCCATTGTCAGCGCATCCAGCGCCTCACGCTGTGCGGTTCTTTAGAAGGAAGGCAGTGAGAAATCACAATCGCATAATGACTCGCTAAAAATAATAAATCCACAGTTAAATCCTTTACTCCGGTATTTTTAGAGTAACGTTTGAAACCTGCACGTCTGCGCTGTAGTTACAGTAGGGATTGATCTCATTATGTATTGATTTGTATGGGTAGCCATTTTTCTCCAAGTTAAATACATATTACACTGCAGGCTGAGGGAACATAATATTGCATTTTCCTTGCCCTGCATTAATTCTCCTTGAACTTTTTTACACTTTGTCAAACTACAACCAGTGATGTATAATGGTGCAAATTGTTTTACAGATAAAATCTGAAAAGTGTACTTTTGAAGGCAACTTGTTACATTTAGATTTATTTATCAATAACAGAGTAAAGGGGGGTAAATATGCTTGAAACCCCTTTTTCTTCCACGTCACAGTCTTGCGCTTCTTGTTGTTAGTCTTTCACATAAAATCTCATGAAAATCATCTCATTTTAGGGTTGTAATGTGACAGATTCGACAAAAAAAACTCAAGGGTTATGCGTTCTTTCACAAGACACTATGTGTCTTTTGTACTGTCTGAGCTTAAGGCCAATGGAAAAGTTTCCAAATGTCAGCCTTTCCAAGGAGACTACATCTTAATTTTAGGTCCAGCCGCACACCAGAGACAGAATGTCTGCAGGTCATGAGACACTTTGCAAATGTCAGACATCCGAGACCCGAAACAGTGTCGATGATGAATGCCGTATTTAAAACCGTAAAAAAAAACGCTGCCTTTCCCTAACTTGATTTTTTATTTATTTTTTGGCTGTGAGAACGGAATACAAATATTTGATATATGACTTACGATTAAAGCTGGCAGAGGACTAGAAGCAATTTTAGTTCCGCGAGGAAAGACGGCGCTTGGCTGTATTTTTCGCCGTGGATCCAGATAAGCTGGAAAAGATAGACTTAAAGGGTATTCTGCTGGACGGCGGATGCACTTTTCGTGACTCGGCATGCTTGGTTCATTTGCGAGTCGTGTGGATGAAAGGGTGGAGCACTAATGGGTTTTTTGGTGCAAGCATATATGGGTAATTAAAGCTTTCCACAGCCACTCCACATCTTGAAGATGACATTTTGTTTACTGTTCTGACCATGGAAAAGGTAACGAGCGCAAATGAAGGCGATAATTCACCGCTCCTTGGTGACTTTCATAAGTGTGATGATGCTCGTCTTTTCGTAAGACACTGTGGGCAAAACATCATTCACCAAGCTGTTGCCTTGGTAACCTGGTGAGTTTTCTTTCTTTTTTTTTTCGTCTTGGGCCAAAGATAGTGGAGGTTATTTGGAAGTCCTGAAGGGTTTCTGTAAGAGAAGAGAAACTTTAGCTGTCTTTATTTAATTTTGTATTGCAGCTGAGTAAATTGTGTGTGTCACTGGCTCCTGAGGGTGTCGCAATCTACAGCGTGAGCAATGCAATTATTTTCACTTCTTCTTGAGCGGGAAAACCGTGCGTCTGTCAAATCGACTAATGCGTTTTTTTTCTTTTTGTTATTCTGTGACCCAGAGTTCCTGAGCAAGTTAAAAAAAAAAATTAATAAAAGGCAGAAAACGTCATTGGGCTTTGTGTGATTGTGCTTTAGCAGTGTGAGCAGAATTCCTGTAGACGTTGCCTTCTCTGTCCTTAGAGGACATATCTTTTCATCAGAGTAAAACAATAACACCGCCCCCCCTTCACCCTCCCAGAGTTTCCTTTTTAAAGTAATTTGGAAAGGAAACACAGATGCAAGTATCCTGCAGGCATGTTTAAATTACTTCTCATCGCTTGGCCGTAAATGTTCCAGTTATGTAAAAAGCAGAAATTTGCACTTGGCTGTACACGTCAATATTTGTTTTAGCGTCTCAATTATTTCTTTTGCCTGTTATGTGGTCGTGAATAAAACATTTTGCGCTCCGGGCTGATGGTTCAACAAGACCAGCTATTGTCCGATTTATATTGGCACTGGCTGACAGATGTGACATTTAAAAGACTTGAGATGTCTTTATTTTTGTACAATTAGAAGTGATCCGTCTTTTCTAAGCTCAGATTGTAACGTAATACCACAGCGGAGGTTGCCAAGTCAACTGGCTTCAAAGGCTCAATCCTCTGGGCAGTATAGAGAAAAGGCAGCTTCCATAGACAACAGCAGGGATTGCTTAAGATTTATATCTACATTAAAACCAGAGAGACAAGAAGGTGGCAAAAGTGGCAAAGGTAAAGAACAAAGGTATTTTAACGCCAACAAAGAAGAAGCATATTTTTTTAACGTGATCTGCAGACATGCCTTTCAAAATGTCCTGTAAAAGTTGCAAAGAAAAAGGATAATATATGCAGAGTATTTCATGTACATCATGAGAAGTCTGTTCTTTCCTGCTCTCTCTTTATCAGCCTTCAGTCACTTTCTCATCTAGAGGAAGTCGCTCCACCTGTATTCAGCATAATTTGGTTAGACCTGAAGAAACCCCTCATTTGCTTTTAAGTAACCGTAGCAGTCTTTAAGGCATGAAGTTAAATATTAATGCCGTTCAATGCAGTCGCTACTGTCAGTCACAACCTCAAAAGTTGGCGTCTGATTAGTAGCTTCATGTCCATCAAAAATCCCAAATCGCCAAATTAATTTACACTTATTTAAGGTTGTTTAAAAGACAATAATAATAATAATTTGTAGCTTCTATTAAGGGTTATTTCTCATTCATAAAATTGAAAACACATTTCATGAGCAATCACATAACAGACACTGAACAGAAAGGCAATGAATTAAAGCTTTTGACTTTTACTTTGTTTAAACATGTTAGTTTTACAGCTAATTTTGGAGTTGGGAACACCTACAAGTTTAGGGTAGTGAAACTTCATCCATATGAAGAAACATGGATGGAATTAATTTCCATTCATACCACTTTTACCTTTGATATGGAATATTGTGTATGACGTGGAATACCAGATTATTTCACCCTTTAAGCTGATGTTCATAGTGGCAGGCCGACCCTATTGGTCACTGAAGCAGTAAGCTTTTTGTAATCAGCTTAGCTAATGTTAATTGCTTAATCGTTCAAAAAGTTTTGCTCATCTCCACGCAATTAATTAAAACCATCTGATCAAATGAGCTTCAAGTACAATGTTGAACTTGTCATGTATTTGCCCCACTGTTAAAATCTTTAGCAGGAGCAAATTAGTATTAAGAGGCAAATAAAAATTTCTGAAGACATGCGTACGGATTTAGACAGTTTTCCAGATAAGGAATGGTAAAGCTACGTATGTTTAGGTATGTTGTTATAACATGGTAGCTCTCTCGATACAACCCAGTCAAGCATGGTCATAAAAAGAGAGGGCTCTTCTGTAGTAACTCAAAGTGTTTGTCACTCTTTAGAAACAAATGCAGTAAAATTCACTGAAACAACATCCTAAACATTATTGTTGCTGAGTGAGTGAAGCAGAGCACAGTCAAAATACAACAGGTAATGGTGATAGAAGAACATGGGCGTCCAGGTGTCGAACGTAGAATTCTGCAAAAACTGGACAAATGAAATTTTGGAAAAAATAAACCGCATTTTTTTTCATAAGGTTTTACTTATAAAAATGCAGCCTGGATTGAATTATTCTGCGCTGTTTAAAGAACAGCTTTCCATTGCTTGTGACATCCCATACTCAATTCATTCCTTCATGTTGAACTTTGTTGTTTCTTGTATTCTGTACTTTGCGCATTATCTCAGATCTGTATTTTAGTGTTTTGTCTTTAGCATTTTTGGTTCAGAAAGATTGCTTTCTGAATACACAAATGTGTTGTTCCTTCATTTGTGTTAATCAGTCAGTAGTTCCTTTCCTTGAGTTCATTTCACCTGGTTTTCAAGTCATTTAATCTCCTCCCACACAGAGAAAAGCCAGACAGTTTTTATTACTTTCCTGCCAGATTCTTCTTTTTTCCGTATAGTCCTCCTTTTCACTATTGTTTTGTTTTTCCCTTCAGACTCTCTGATTTCTTTTTTCCAATAATCAAATATATCCGGAGAAGCATAATTTGGACGACACAAATTTAAAGAAAATGTATTGATCCCAATGGGAAATTTAATAAATAATACCAACTATACGGTTTTTTTTCCCTACTCCAAATGACAGAAAAACTTAAAGCATTTGTTTAATTTTACTCAGATTTGGCAAAAAGTTAGTAATTAAATAAGTTAAAAGTTCTGAATATATTGTAAACAAAATATGATGTTAAAGCAAAACTGACAAGATTTCAACTTGTTAACACTTCATCCATGAAGATATAGTTGAAGAACAACAACTGTATTGTCTTTTTAAATCTGTAGATCTGTTAAGCAGGTTAGCAGATTTTCTCTTTAACAATTCATGAAAAGTTATTTCAATATTCTTTGTGGGGTTTTTTTTTTTAATAAGCTGCAAAATGAGTTCCAGTAGAGGCTGTGGTGGTGGTGCGAAGTAAAAGGTTAACGGGGCTAATTCAGTTTACGTGACAGTCATTCTGTATACCCAGCAGAGTGGACTGCAATCTTTTTAAATTAACAGCAAATTTCTGCACAGAACCAGCAGCTCCTTCCTTCATAAGTAAATCCCCCCCTCCCCTCGGAGACGGCAGTATTTATAGTTATTTTATCAGACAGTCCCAGAGGATTGCAGGTATTTTAATGTGAGCAGCTTCTGGACACCTTCCTGCTGTCTCAGCCTACACCTTATTACTCGAGGTATAGCACAGAGACATTTATTTCACAGAGATTATTTTCCATCCACTATGCTGCACCGTCATGATCGAACCTAGTGCAAGTGTCGTCAGTCATTCAAATAAACCTTTTATGTGCACAAGGAGATTTTACGGCTCGAATTAGACTGAATTTATTTCATTTTAACGAGCACATCGGGATTGTTTAGCGTTTGATTCAGGAAATGTGTTGTTCGTGGTTTAAAAGCATTAAAATGTGTGATGTCACATGTGGTAGACGGTGGTTTGTGTGCTTCCAAGCTCTAATGAAGAGACGGGGGTCATTTTTAGCTTTGAAGGTGGATTTAATGAGTGCTTTTAGGTTCATGTGTAAATATTCCACACAAGGTTTTTGGTTAGTTCAAGGTTTTGTAATGCTGGGAGAAGATTGTAGAAAGAAAGTAAAGTGATCTCATTGCTTTTTTAAAAAAGCATCACAGCAGCTTTGATAAAGCAGGAACTGTTGTATTAAAGTAAGTATAATAAAAGACTAAGAAACTACAGAGGCCACCAGCAATTTTATCACAGGTCTACTTTATTGCATTTGGTGTTTTGTATTTTGGTACTTGTAAACACAGCGTGTCTCCACAAAATTCCAATTTCATCGAGGATTTGCCAGGAGAGCTTTTACCGTGGATGATTCTTTGTCCCAGATGAAAAACCATGAACTTTCCTCTTTGATAAAAGCTGAATAAGACATGAATAAATTCTTACCACAGCCAAGGCACACATGATTGCTGTTATATAATAAAAAAATACTACAGTACAGGAAATAACTGCTGTTCATTTGCAAAAGTATTTCTAAAACACTACCTGTGTAATATTCCTTAAGCTACTTAAATTGAGGCTTCATGTGGCAAAACAGCAAATAACTATTATGTGGAAGAAATTTTACTTTTTTTAATGTATTTAAAAAGCTGAAAAGTGTGAAAGTTTGCCTTCGATAGGAACAGTGGGTCAATACTTTGCACAACTACTCTTCACTGTAGATACAGGTGAAAATTGTTAAGAGTTACTTCTCTGCCAGAATTGCAAATGTACAGATGGAAATTTCTGCTCATTCTTTTTAAACAAAATTGTTAAAAATCTGACAGATCGCTTGATGCAGACGTGTAGACATTTTCAACTATACAAATACATCGTGGAAGAAACCAAATGAATCAAGAAGTAAATTCTCTTCAGAGCATCGTCTCGTTTCTTCGTTTTCAAAGCTTTGGCTGATGTGTTGCTTGTAATTCCGGTCTAAAGTCTAAAATGTGGCAGCAGAACGTGGATTCATCTTCCAAACTGACATCAAAACCTTGAAACACTTGTTTACGCACAAACTGGGGCACAGTTGAGGTCCATGAGGACCAGGAGGAAGTTGTGAGACTGCGCATTCAGGTCAGGGCAGACAAATCATTCAAAAGTCGTTTAAATCCACCGTTTATACATTTATGTATGTTACTGGGGCAACACTAGGTGGTTTTTCTTACCGTGAAGAAAAAGTTGATGGCTTCTCTGTTCATCTTATTCAGACTGACTATTTAAACTGGATAAAAATTTTATGTAATTAAATGTTACTTTTACAAATTGAAAGGTAAAAATGAGACACAGTCATGGAGTAGTCTCATTTTCTCCATATGTTTGGTCATCATGGTATACGGTCACGGCTGGACGCTCACTAAGGAGCAACAGAGTAAAGAAAACTGAACACACAGATGCACAAATTATTCCACCTTGTGAAATCTATATAAAATACATTGAAGCTGGCTGTTTTAAGTACTTTTGCAAGGAAACAAAGTGTGATGCTTTGTTTTCATGTTCAATCAGAAATGTTGATTTTCAGCTCTTTGCATCACTTTTTCTCCATCACCAGCTTTAGCGACGTCCCTGCTACGCTCGGGGTGCTCTCGGGGAAATATCCTACATTGCATCCAGCAGGAACAAAAAAAACCTCTGCACATATGAGCAACATTTAGAGACAACATGCCAGCGAACAAGGCGAGTTGGGAACTCTCCAAAGAGACAGTGCAGAACAGAGAGCAAAGCAGGGCAAACAGTGCTTATGGAGGGAGCAGAGAAAAAGAGCGTCTGCCTTCACCGACAGCTAGAGAGGAAGGTGATAAAGGTGATATATAGGATCCGACGGCAAGAACTTAAACATTATGTCTCCTCAGGCCTGTTAAACGAAAGTTTGAGGTGTTGAGGGGGGAAGGAATTGACCAAGCACAAAACCCAACTTCAAGTTCCCCAAAACTAAGTTTGCCTCTGCAGAGGATCACTGATGTTATTCACCTCAATTTAATGACAAACACAGTTAGTATGCCTAGATGGTGTAAGGGAAGCCAAACCTTTCTAAATCACAGAAGAAGGACGTGGGGTGTCTGCATTGATTTTGCATGTTCTCACAGCTGTGTGGGTTCTCTCTGGGTTCCTCACCCCGACTGAAACATGACTGTTGGGTTGATTGGTCTGTATAAATTGTCTTTAGGTGTAGTTGTCTGTCTCTGTAGCTGCATTTCCTTTAACCATATAATTGTGCAATTTGACATTGAAAAATAAATTTGCTTGATGGAAAAAAAAAAGTTTCTGCATTAAAATGAGGTGGGGTTTTTTGACCGCATCAAAATGCGGCAACCGGATGTTGCCGTTGCCGCAAACCACAAAGAAGGTAACAGGAAGTAGTTGCAGCATCGTGGCACGGCCTGTTTTTAATGACTTATCGCGTGAACAAACTTACTCACCTGTGATTTTAATTGCGTTCCTTACTTAATAGAAACACCACAATTGCAAAATTGTTATTAATTGTAATTGCATTAGCGGCGTATTGACAAAGCTTTGTGCACCTCTGTAATGGAAGCCCAGCTTGTGTTTACACTTTGATGGTCTGGTGACCTTACCTACGCCTCTCGATGATGTAGGTAATGATTGACCCATGATTTCCCCTCCACTTTTATTTAAATTTCTAATCTTTGTCAGCAACATCTGTATCAATTATTGGCACAAAAAATTGTGAAAGTCCATCCAAGTGGCCAGAAATATCATCTAAATAGAGGGTTTTTTTTTTAATCACAGCATCACAAATATTATAGTTTACCAAAAATTCCATCCATTGTGGATATTGCAGACTCTGATGACGATTGTTGGTGTGCAGCTCTGATGACTCGCTTTAGTAATTTCCCAGTCAGTAAAGATGGTTGGATATATCTGCTCCGTTTTTCTGCATGAAACCAGAAAACATGATCCATAATAAATTTTTTGCGAGCTTTTCCAAGGTAGTCGCTGGCTTACCCACCCTCCCCTAAGCCCCTTCATCTGCAGGTTTCAGGCTGTGGTTCCACTTGCTGGCACATGTACGGGTTTGCAGATTGTGTCTGGTTTGCAGTTGTGAAAGTTTTGTGGGAGAGCTGACGAAGCTTTTCTTTTCCATATTTGTTTGTCAGCACCTTGCTCGTTGACAATGCTGCCAAGGTAAGAACTACTGGTACTATTAAACTTCACCTTTCATCATGATGGCAGACGCAATGGCTGCTTTAGCCTTTTAGAAGGTGGTGTTTTTGAATGGATGAGGCCAGCCAAGCCTTTTTGCAGTGAAGCTGGTGTAGTGAAGAAGGGGAGTGTCATTTTAAACAAAGCTGATGATATTCAGAGTTCATCTTATGAATTGTAGATGTTGTCTTACATCAGTCAGCACCCATTTTGTCTTTATTTTGAAATGACTTATGGTCAATTAGTCATCATATTTGCATAAAATGACACCAGACTAACATAACTATCAGTGAAATTCAAAATATTTACTGTAATAATGTCTGGTTTGACAAAGCCCTCACTGATCTTTGCATCTGGCTGAAAAGGATCACATGGAGCTGAAAAAAGCAGCAGTAAAAACCGTTTAGCTGAAAGCATCTCCTAGTGATGCAGTGGTTTATACCAGCAGCTGATGGCCTAAATGAGGAGGTGTGAGCAGAGAGAGGTGGCTGATTCTAGAGCCCAACTCACAAACAACTGCTGATGAGGATGAGTTAAGAGACGAAGGGATATTCAGGAAATAAACCAACTGTCGGCCGTGCCGCCCGTACGAATATGTTACGGTCAACACGATGTGAGCTTCGGCATATTGCTAGTGACAAACAAAACTGAAAAAAGAGGGGAAAAAAATATTATATCTTCAGTTTAAAGTAAACGACAAAAACAAATGTTGCCTACAGGAGCGGATGCGTGAAAAATACGGAGAAACGCGCTCCTCGTTCCAGATGGAGATAAACATCTGGCAGAGAGGATCTCCACGGTTGTCTTGATGTGAGCCTTTAGCCCCCCTCTGTTGTCATGCTGTACCTTTCCTTTCCTTAGCTTCTTAACAACTACTTGTCTTTATTTTGCAGCTCAATAACAAAAATAAGACGCAAAAAAATCTATTGTAACCAGCTGTTCTGTTGTTCTGTTAATATGATGTTTCTCTTAGCAGTTTGGTGTCCAGGTAGTAAAAGCTGATCCTCATTCATGGCATCTAACGCAAATGAAGCCCATTAGGGCCATGCAATTAATAATTTTTTTTTTGTTCTCATTTAATTTAGTTTCTTCTCCAAAAGATCACAAACAATTTGTTGAGCACAGTCTGCTTCTTCTTAGACTTCTCTATATGGGTGGAGGAATCTCTTGTAAAGCCAAATGTCGCAGCATTCACAACAACAACAACAAAAAAACAAACGCTTCCTGTGTGCCGTCCTCAATGAGCTGAGTCAGATCTGTCAGGTGGGGCAGCACAGGGCACAGCATGAAAACAATATTCCTTGAAAACAAATAAAAATGTAAAAATTTACAAAAGCACAACATCTATGAAGCGTGGGTCTAGTGCAGTGCATTTTTTTCCCCACAGAAAATGTTTTGGTCTGAGTTGTCAGCCATTAAAACAGAGGGTTGGCTAGAGTTAGCCTGCCAAATCAGTAAACTCCTTCTGATGCAGAGATCCTCAGTAGGAGAGAGATGCAAGTTTCTTGACGTTTTTGCAGCCGTCTGCACTGAGTCAGATAGTCCTTTAAATAAATGATAAAGCTTAAAGTGGTTTGGGTGAAGTGCTGTCAGAACGTTGTGACAGCTTTCTGAAACCCACCTTATACCCCACGTTGGAGCAGAGAAGGCAACACTGAGGAAACTCTCATGGTTACAAAATACAAAATATTGTTTATATGTGTATGCTGGAGTGAACAGAAGATTAATGTTTGAACATCTGTGGTCAGCCAGCTCAACTACAGCAGGGTGATATTCTTTTGGCAATAATCACTGTAAAGTTGTTTTTTTTAGCATATTTAGATTTAAATTTATCAGGCATTTCTCAAAAGATGAACATTTATAAAGAGGAATATTTATGTTGCTAAAGGCCCTTTAGGGGATTCTTGCATTGCAAATTAGCTAAGGCTCTAAATGTTACAGTATTTCAGCATATAATATCCATCCATGCATCATCTAGTACACACACACACACACCCATATATATACTGTATATATAGTAATTAAAGTTGTAAGGCCTCTTTGCCATCCTCTGAATATTTAACTCCTCTCACAGACCATCAAACTTAATTATAATTCCAATCAAAATAAATGCTGATAATAAAAGTAAAAGATATTAATTTTAAGTCTACCAGGGGTTTAAGTGGTAATGTGGGCTTAACATTATCATTTCACTTAGGATGCAATAAACCTAAGATAACTCCTCATATACCAATAATTTTCTTGAATTTGCAAATGTCCCTACTGATGCCATCAGGAGTAATTCTTTCACTTTTTTTATTATTATTCTCTTCCATTTAATTATTATTGCGGCCCCTCTTCAGCTTTTTGAAATATCATCATTTAAATATCTTTAGCACAAATGTCTCTTGAAATCCTGTAATTTCGATGCCATGTCAGCCACCTCTAATACAGACACAATCACAGGAATGCAAAACACATGTGATCGGCTTTATTTTATAAACTTTATTTACTTTTAAAGGATCGATCAGACTATCTGACAGGAAATGGACAGAGAGTGAAGGAAAGGGAAACGGATGCAGCAAAGGTCCTGAGGTCAGGAATCGAATCGCTAGAGGATTAACGCTCTACCGTTACCCTGGAAACGCTGAATATTTAACCAAAATGGTTTATTTTTTCCAATAATCAACTCCATTTTCCCTTTACCGTTGCCAGATATGCTATTGTACCCTAGTCACTGCTTTCCTTTGTCTGTAAATCATTCAGTAATTATTTAGTGCAATCAATAATTGGTCTCAGTCACAGGGCATGGCTCACACACCCTCACATTAACACCACTTCAGAATAAACTAGTTTGGTATTTTACAATTTCTGTGTAAGGCTTTATCAGAAACATCCAATTAAACTGGTATTTTGCTTCTTCATATTGTCGTTAGATCTATTTATCTACATATTATTTGAGTTATTAAAAAACAGTCTTATAAAAATCCGATCAACCATGATGTCAATGCTCTACTACTGTGGGGGAAAAAACCCGGCTCATATTGTAAAGTCTGTTTGGTTCTTCACATGCCTGCATGTTTCTGGCTATGAGGCACTTACTCACTGAACTAAAGTGACCCAGCGGTCTGTGTTTGGTGTTGTGTCGACTTATAGCCTGAGTTTTTCCCGAAGTAGATTTGCCAGCTTTCAATTATAGATGAGAAAAGAAAGAGATAAAAAAAGCCGGGCAGCTTTATTGAACTGAGCACCGTGGAAGCTATTGTTGGGGGGGGTTTACTGGCCCTGAACTCTTATCAAAGAAAATGAATGAAAGCAAACAGGGCTCCGCAGGAATTCAGCTAGCAACTGATGTTTACTGGTTTAAGAGACGAAAAATAACAGGTTTAATTAAACGTGTTAATAAATCTTTAGCTATAGATGATGGGAGGAAAAACAAATGTCTGGGAGCATGCTAGTTGATCTGTAAGGAAGCTTCAGGTTTTCCAGCTAATAAAAAGAGGGCTTTTTCTGGCAGTAGTGCAACCATTTCTCTTTCTAATAATGTTACTGCAGGTCCCAAAAGAAAACCGTAAGCAGACAGAGAAAAGCAACATTGTCTGAGTGGGATGGAGGGTTTAATGGGGGCGTCTTCAGGGCTGCAAGCCAAAAGCTGGAGAATTAAAAAAAAAAAAAAGATAAAAGTATAATGGTTAGACATGAACAGACCCCCTAAGTTCTTTTTTTTTTTACGCACGACACATTTGAATATAAAAGGCTTAACTGTTATGTTTTTGGGAAAACAATATTCTCCCTCAGACTCTTTAATCATGGCCTCTTTGTTCTTGTGAATCACATGCTTATGCAGCTTATATAAATGCATTTTACGTGGGCATAAGCAAGCAGAAAATCATCATTATTTTGGTTAGCGTTCAACTCATGATTTGTTTTGTCTTGAATTAAAGTAACAGGCAAAAGATTAAGAATATTGTTTTAATTTAAAAAAATAATCATTTCTGGTTTTATGCGTCTCGTCTTTAAAAAAATACATTGAACATAAAAATAACACAAATTCATATAATACAAAATAATTTTATAAAAGCTATGACTAATAATAACTGAGCCAAGTTACTTCAGACAAACAAGTTTACACACATTTTCACACAAACAGGTAAAAGATGCTTTCATACATTTGGTTCCATTATTGGCTGAATACAATCAACACATTTATCACTTTCCTTATTAAACTCTTGTGTTCAAATTTCAGGTAGTCATACATATTTGTGTTGCCTAGCGATGCAGACACCACAAGGAGCACAGCTTGCATATCACATCTTTTTGATTCGCCTGTTGTGATCCCACACAAATGAACTGACTGCTTTATTGTTCTCCAATTGCTTCTGCAGCTGCATGTGCTCATTTCTCCCCATTGCCCCTTTTGTACCTTTTATAGTTTTGTTCGTTTCCTTGCCAACTTTGTCCAGGAATCAAATTTTGCCATCACAAGATGTTTAATTTGATTAATAATAGTGCTAGACATAAGTTCATGTGATGTCTCTGAAGTAGGTGATGATGCATTCATAGTTTGCGTGTGTGTTTGGATGAAGAGTGAAAGATGCAAGGTCTGCTTTCTGTGATGAGACAAACAGCAAATTATTAACCATTTAGGAAGTGTTAAATGTGTATTTCTTTGTGTGGTCAAATAATTATTAGCTAACTTTGTCAAAACATAGGTCATATTGCCCTACCGTTGAAGCCATTCCAATTATTCGGGACCATGCAGAGATGAATGACTCTATATCAGGGGAGAGAGAGTGTCTGTATAGCATACCAGGAGAAGAGGTAAAGGTTGTTTCTTTTTTTAAATCTGAAGGGCATGCATATATGTACATATACATATCTATATCTATATTGCGATAGCTAGCAGTGCAGTGGTCTCTTAATTTATTAAGAACACACTGAATCCCATTGAAAACCTCCTGTTTATGCTATAATATTGATTTCTGAATTCCTCCTGAGTTAAAACATTAGTATTGTTTTTTCTTGATGGATATGAACTTGTTTTCTTTGCATTATTTGAGGTCTGAAAGCGCTGCATCTTTTTCGCTATTTTGACCATTTCTCGTTTTCTGCAAATAAATACTGAATTTTTGCTTAGAATTTCGGAGACATGTTGTCAGTTCATTGAATAAAACAATGAGAAACTGATCATTTTAAGTGGTCTTTTAATTTTTCTCCAGAGCTGTATGTACTTATATTTTTTATTTTCTTTATTTTTCAGTAAAACTGAATATGTTCACACATTTTAAACGTCCATGTACTGTATGTATGCGGTAACTGTGGTCTTTTCCCTCAGGCTTGTCTGACATTACTATCCAAATCGTCTCTCTTCACACTGCACACTCTTACATTCTGAATATGTAATCTTGTGACCATTTAATGGTATTATAGGAATAAAAGTGTCTTGTGTTAGCCAAGCCGAGTTATATTTCTATCTAATTGCATCACCAAAACAAAACAAATGCTGTGGAATGCTGAACGTTGGCTATGTTTGGAAGTGAAATCACTCTCAGCAGTGTCTATCCGGGATGCTGGAGTGCTCATTGGCCTCGCACTCCAGTCGTGCTTGTAACAAGTAGCGTGAACAATGCAGTGCTGAGTGTTGCTCACCACAGCTGCAGTCAGTCACACTTGTTGTTGTGTTCATCACAACCCCTTCCTGCCCAACCAGCAGTTTCCACCAGAGTGATAACTTGCTGCACCAGCAGTCAAAGCTGCCTTCAACTCCGGGATCGCTCTTCCCCGCCATACAGCCGCAGCGGCCCGCGCAGAACCTCCAGAACCATGCCGTCGGAGAAAGTCAGTCATGCTTTCATTAGTCGGGTTAAGGCAAGGACGATCCGACCGGGGCCAGATAAACTCGGCGCTGACGTTTTCCACAATCAGAACCAGAACTGTACTCGGCTTTCGGCATCGTTCTCCTCAGAAACGTGCTTACCTCGGCCACAGTCATGCATGCTCAATGGAGTGCCGCACAGCCTGAGCACCTGGCGCTGTTACATGAGACCAAGCAGCCATAGTTGAAGTCACTATTGCCAGAGGCGCCCTCACAGCTGCCATCACTCACACTGAACGGGATAGTGACCACACAACATATTTACCCCCAGAGACTCCTTAAAGCTGATTCTGGCACCTTGTCCCACTTCAGGTAGATCAGCCTCTTATTCAGACTCTAAGGAACTGTGTCCTGAAATGGTGAAAATACCCGGGGAAGATTTTAATAGCAATATTTCTGAATGAAATTCTAATTTGTCCTCTGCTCATCTGAGCAGGATAGGTGTTGAAACCTGAGGGCATCTATGTTCTGTCTGGATGCAGCACATCTGGGCGCTCTGCAGCGTGGGACACCATCACTAGTATCACGCCCTCAAAATATCGCCACCTGTTCCTAAAGCAGAGCCAGCGCTCACAGTTCTGGCTGAATGATAAAACGATGAAGTATAATTTATTTATAAGTCAGTCAGTGAAATTATTTAAAAACACAATAGAAAGTTGTTGAATTTTAAAAGTGATAAACCTGATTTTTGCATTATTTTCAGAGACGAGAGTCTATTAAAGGTCTATAAACCTATTGGCATGAATGTTATAATCTATACAGTAAACCCACTAATATTTGGATTACTGCAGACATTTAAAATTGTGTTTTTTCTGGATGTTTCTTCATACATATTTCAGCAGAGTCAAGAATTTTAAAGGGAAGATATTACATAAAATCAACTTTTTTGAGCTTTGTGCCATGTTCTGATGTTATGGCCTCATCAATTACAGACTTGGAGTGTTGCTTTGATTGCTTCTTAGTTGAAGAAATCCTTTAATCTCCCATGGCAACCATTCAGGGATGCCTAAATGTTTGGTCATACAAAGCGCCAAATATTTACCTAAAGCTCCTCTTTGGAGCTGCAGCCTTCAGCCTGAGCTTCTGCCTCACAGATAAAGCCAATTTTCTTTAAAGTTATGTTTGATATACAACTGAAGGCAGAGTTGTTACTTTATTTTGCTATAAAATGGCACAATAAATAATGTGCCTGGAAAAAACATAAGCCCGTCCCTTTAAGGTTACTTTACTTAATCTATTTCAAAAAAAAAAAAAACACCTTTGATGTTTGTTTAGGAGCACTGCCATGTTGGAACACCCAAATATGTACAAGTCTGAAGTCTAGATAAGACTCACCCAGGAAGCATCAAGCGTCACATAATCAATGAGACTATTTTCATCAACATAAACTGAAAAAATACCAATCAAGCTCAAAATGACAAAAAATGCCAATTATGTGTTATAGCACTATTAAAGCTATTAAAATAAATCTTATGTCTATACATTTCTCTTAGTTTCAGCAGTTATTCTGGATGAGCTGCAGTCGTTTTAATCTACTGTGATGGATGATAGATTGTCTCCGTATCGTCAGCTGTATGTGTAAAGCCTTGCCGGAGCTGTACTGTAGCAGCCGATCAGATTAAATTTATTTCCTGAGCTGAAACTGGCTTGTGGCTTTTAAACTTACCCTCATTCATCACAAAGCTGAACCCAGTACCTTTCATCGTTGCACGATACATCGTTGAGCCCCTGCGCTGCATCCCGTGTTTAGATAGGATACAAAAACAGGAAGACCTATTTAACACAATTTCTGACTAAGTGGCAAAGAGAGGCCTGTGGAGGAGCTTCAAGGTGAACCCCAGAGTGGATGTTTGATTTATGGCTTAAATGATTCTGTTGGGACAGTCTAGTGTGTGGGTTGAACTCTACTGCTTTTCGTATGGCTGTTATGAGAGAGTGGAGCCTTGAATTCCAATTACAGTTAGGCTATATAGCTGTCGTTCATGTTAGTAACAACTACAGCTTCTCCTCGCGCTGAATACCAATCATACTCATTAGCGCTGCGTGTTGAAGAGTGATCCGTTGTCGCAGTTCAAGCTGCTTTGGGGTGTAATCTTGGGTTGTACAACCTGCCTGACTCCTGAATAGATGTGTGACCAAACTCTTCATCTGACCAAACTCTACTGTGCAATAATGTAACTCATACTTTGAAAGCCTCGCCACTATATGTGATCAAAAAGGAATATCCACCACATCAGAAAATGTTAACAGGATTTGCGTTGCTGATTGAGAAATGCTTGTGAAAACAGATTTGGGTTCATGTAGTTACCTGATTGCTCCTGGTTGTTGTGAATCCATACAAGCTTTAGTTAAGTCAATGCTCTAAAATGTAATCGATAGTGTTCAAAGGAAATCTATTCTTGTGCATGGAAGTGACAAAGAAAGACATCATAAAGAAAAAGGCGAGGAAAATTCACGTGAGTTGAAATATAGAGCGGTGAAACCAAATTAAAGTAATATCTGGACAGATAAATTATCAGGTGATTAATAGGTTTTTACAGACGATTTGATTAAGAGTGCTGGTGGTATAATGAAAACAGCCACTCGTCATCATTTTCTCATGGCTTGGATTGATCATATATCATCCACGACACCCAACACACATTCATCATTCCCACAAATCTATTTTAGGTGTGTCAGCTCTGAGGAGAACAAAATTAACCCAGGAACGTCCAAAACTTTCAACTTTTTCTGTCTGAAGAACAACAGGAATCAGTGCTGTGCAACTGGACCAACATGAAAATGATGCTGAAGGACAAAATGTAATAGTAAAGGAGCTTCTTTACAATGTAAATAATGAAAAAGTTCATTCATTTTGGTAATTTGCTTTAGAAATGTAAATTAATAAAGTATTAACATTGGTATTTGTCAATTTTAAGCATATCAGTACTGATCCAATATTTAAAACTGGGCAGATATACAACCAATATTTATTTCCATCTTGTTTGTGTTTTTATGTGTTTCACAGAGAGAGAAGGGTTGGCCAGGTGGTATTTCTTTGGGCATATGAGAGAGATACCAATGCAGCAAAGGATTGCGGGTGTTTAATTGAAGCAAAGAAGCAATGACAATGGTGTGTTTTTTTCTTTTCCAAGTGTCGAAACACTAGGAAAATGAATATAATATAAATAATATTGGTAAATATCAGTCGTTTGCCAATATTGGACCTAAATATTGGCCCAAATATTCGTATTGGTCCCAAAAATAAACACAAGCAGTGTCCAGAATAAACAAATCAGAATTACACAAGGGCAAAATGATAAATAAATAATAAATTTTTTTTACGCAAAGGTAAAAAAAATAAAAATTAAAAAATATCCAGTTTAAAAGAAATCATTTTTTGAACATTTTTGGATCACTTTTTATTTGAAATATTCTGCTGTATTTAATCAAGTTTAACAAATGACTGGATGCAACAAAGTGAAATTAAAAATTCAAAAAACATGTCATCGTTAAGTCAAAATTACTTTGTGTTGTACCTAATATTTTTCCATTGGAAGAAAGTTCAAAATGCAAGTAAAAATGTATTTAAACAGGCAGACTCTCCATCTGCTGGTGGGCCAAATTTGTATTATTTTTGGGTCGCAGCATAAAATCAGTCCATTAGTCATAAATAGCCCCAGGCTGCACTTTGGACATCCATGACAAATTCCATACAGAGGTACATATAGTGTGTATTTCTGTTAGTTTTAATAACTAACAGAAATAAAACACGAGTCTGAATGTGAAGACATTAAATGTCTTGAATGCTTTTCTCCAGTTCTGGTTTGCTACCCACCTCTTGCAGCGATGAATTTTGAGTTTTAACATTTTTAACCGACTTACTGAAACAAAATGGACTCGTCAATGACATTCTAGTTTATTGAGATGTGCAGTCTAAACTGGCAATCTGTAGAGGAATAAATCCCAGCGTCATGATGAAGTTATGAACCAACATTGACCCCGAAGATATTGCAAAACTGCAGGATTTTTTCTTTCATTTTTATTCACGCGTTTACCTCATTTCGCTTCCCAGAAACTTTCCGCCAGCATCAGTCAGCAGCCGTTAACATCTCTGTGAGTTTTTTAGGCCAGTCAACCCAGTTAATTTTCTGAGATATTTCATTCTGGACAGAGGCAGTAAATCTGCTGACAGAGTGATTTCTCTGTGTCAAAGAACTTTCGGCGGGTTTGTCACTTAGATAATGGGGAACACCTGACATGCTTGTGTACGAACCCCTCTTTGTTCCCGTGCTGATAAAAAGTGGCACATGTGGAGCGTTTGATTGATGGCCGCGACATCCAAGGACCCGTGGAGAACAAACAGTCCATGTCATGCTTTTGCTCCGGCACGTCTTAAATGGCGTTGAAGTCTGGAGACTCGAAGGACAAAATAAAGTTTGACAAATATTTGCCTTCCATTTATTCCTCGCTACGCGTCGCTAATGACTTTGGATGACCGCCTGTCGGTCCTGCTAAGGGACTGTTACACTGAAATATTGATGCTGCTGAATATTTCATGATTGCTTTATGACCCGGAAAGCTGCGATTTAAGTCAAAATGGACGAACAATTAAGCGGTGCTCGGGGTGTATTTAGGTTATAATTTGGGGTGCAATTAAACACTTTTGTGGGCTTTTTTTTGGCTTTGGGTGCCACTCTGCCTCGCACCAGTCAGCTGAGTTAATTCACAGTCTGTGTTAAAGGAACCCCGCAGAGCCTTCTGACATGATATCGCCTGTGCAGTGAATTCAATAAATGGTTCATTAGTAAGATATAGGGTTTGTAGTAGGTTGGCGGAGCTCTTGGGCAAAGAACTTTTGTCTGAAAACATGAGATGGAGGTTTTAGCTCATTAAAAAGCGAGTGTGAAAGTTTAAATATCTGCACTTGTGTTGCTTCTGGGCTCACTTTAAAATATCTGGTTAGAAATGTATCCCACAGAATATGAAACGTGAAATAAGAAAGGTAAGTTACAGTACGAAGGGATTCTGCGTATTAAGATTTTCTTGAAGCCGTGGGAAGCCGGGGGATAAATCTGATGGAGTGGCGGCTTCATGTCAGAACAGTCGGTTTGTAGTTGAGTGATGGATATACTCTGAGTAAATGACAATTTGTCTTAGTGGATAACATCACCATGAAGTTCAAAGTTTTGTCACAACCTTAGGAGAAAAGTTAACTTTTAACAAGCTTGTGCAGTTGTTGAGTTTACTTGTGAGCTCAACAAATACATCAAGTCAGAAGGTTAAGCGTGAACACATTACTGGCATGTAAAAAAATAAATAGCCACATGCTGCTTCAGATACCAGTAGGGCCATTAGTGGGGATTGACGTTGTCCCACATCGTCCTACAGATGATCAGTTAAGCACAAATGACTTAATTTTGAAACCACAGGAACATCTACTGCGGTTTTAGACTGAAATTATACACATTAGCTCAATTTTAAGCTGAAGCTCTTGATCTGGTATGATTGGAGACACAGAAGTCTGTTTCCAAACACAAGTTTTTGATTCTCCAGCTTTTCTGTCTTGAGTGGTCATAAACACTGCCACTGTAAAGCAGGGTTTTAAGGTTTTAAAACAGAGGATTTTTATAACTTGACTGTGGTTAGCGCAGTAGGTGCAGCTAGCATTACAGAAACAGAATCTCTGTGGATATTCCCTTGAGCGCAAGTGTCGAATTCATTTCTAGCAGCCAAATGAACCTGCAGTGTAATTACATTTGGCCCGAGATAATTAGGAATGTCTATAAATAATGGCTCACCAGTAAACGCCCTGCTGGTGCCACGGCTGTATTTTTTATTTAACTAGTCATATAGTTAAATAAAAACTATGTACCTATAGATTCGAGTTTGACACCCGTGCCTTAGAAGATGTAGAGCCTCACCATAACAGATTTTTATACGACCGTCTGATGGACAAAAACAATGATGTGATAAAAGTTCAACTTGATTAAACAGAGCAATTTATCAGTACAATGCCTTCATCTTAGCTAACTTTGAGTTAGCGCCATTGTCGTTAGAATGTAGTGTGTTCACTGATTGGGGTAAAAATGAAGATTTTCGAGTTTCCATCCAGCTCGTCACCAATCAGGCAGAAAACTGTCCATTCCTGTTAACAGCACATTTCTCAGTGGATCTCTGTGTCTGATCGATGGCTCTGTAGCGGGTTTACCCCGTGTCAAGTTATCTCAACTGATTCTGCTTTCTTCAAAACCGTTGGACCAGCAGAAATATTCGAGCGTGGCTCTGAAAGAGAAGAGGTCAGCGTTTACGCTGTTTCACATACGTCCCACATCTGCTGCATATCTGGACAAATCACCGGAGATATTAACTTTGTGTGAAACCAAGCGTTGGTAGTAGGGGAAATTACTGATACATGTAATTGATTTGTAGTCTCTGTTTCCATAGTGACTGAGGCGGCTATCTGGGAAGGCAAAGTGGAAAGGTTTTAATTTGGCCAAAGGAGCGTTACTGACTTAAATCCTATTTTGATGCACCTCACTTTGCTGTAGCTATAATATTGTCATAGTGACATTTTATGCACACGACTAAAATGAGAGCAAACGAGCAGACCTTGTTGTTTTATTAGTTTTAGAAGAAACTGTCCTCTCCTCACTGACAAAGGCGTCGCCTGTTGTCTCCATTGCAGGCTCTGCTTGGCCGCCTTCATTTGTATTCCCGTCACATCATGACACCGGCATGTATCTTTGCTGACCGCCACAACCGCCGAGATGCGTCCGCGTCACTGAAGTGATTTGGCGAAACATGACTCAATATGTTCAGCTGAAGTTTGTGCTGAAGTATCAGTCCTGTGTCTGTGGGAGTCTCCGTCTCTCAGATAACATTTAATCTAATTTGATCATTCCTTAACTTGGAAATGTAATTCTTTTTTCTGTAATGAACTCTCCGCTGATGCACCGCCTGGCTGATAATGACCTGTTAACGCAAACTCAGAACTGCAAGGTAGATTTTAATCGACACGTGGAGACAGTGATGGCAGAAGTTGAACTTTCAACACTTCTTTAACTCTAGGATGTCTTCATGTTCCAAGTCTGCTTATTAGTAGAAAGAGTCTGCTTTAGTGTAGCATAAGCTAAATACAATAAAGCCTTATTTGACTCCCTGAAAGCAGGATTATGTCACAAAATATGCACATCTTTTAATATCCGACAGATCACCATCCATTCCATCATCCAAGCATGAAGAATATGGTAAAACTGCAACCTCGTTCTGCGTTCACAACTTCTGTCTGTTCGCTGATTGGCCCAGTAGAAATTCTGTGATGCCAGGAAGACATTGGCTAGGCTAGCATTTTCTACATGCGGAAAACTGGGAGAGACAAACCCAATCCACCTGCGACTGTAATTACAGCTAAATAAATAGCTACTAAAAAGAACCGACAGCTGGGGGAACTGATGAACATCAATCATGTGGTTGTGTTGTGGTCACAATGTTTAATCAATCAGCTGCAGACGATCCAGAACGCTGCTGCTCGTGTTCTCACTAAAACCAGGAAGATAGAGCACATAACGCCAGTTTTAAAGTCCCTCCACTGGCTCCCTGTAGCTCAAAGAATAAACTTTAAAATACTGTTTGTTTATCAATCACTGAATGGCTTAGCACCGCAATACATTAAAGACCTGCTGTTGTACCAACCTTCTAGACCCCTCAGGTCTTCTGGTTCTGCTCTGCATCCCCAGAACCAGAACTTTAGATTTTTTTATTTGAATGTGATCGAATTCACAGCCAGCTGTATGTTTTTGTGGCGCCGCTTGTCAGCGTATCGCTTTTGGAGCGAGTACAGAGCAGAAAAAGAGCGTAATGATGAAAAGGACACATATAAATGTATCCTGTGTATATCTGTGATATGCTTGACATCACCGGCTCAGATCAAAGACCCTCCAGCCTCCTAGAAGCTGGTATTAATGCTGGACCAGTCTGCACTGTAAACTGTTTATCTCATCTCTCAATCCCATCACTGCGGTCCACTTTTCTGATGATTGCCAGCATCCTGCTGGGCTCACTGCATCTTCCAGCTTTAATCATAAGCCATTGTAAAGATGCCGAAGTTGCCCTCATCTGAACTGTGGCGTTATTACTTCCCCCATCCAACCACTGACCGGGCAATGATATCTGCTTGAAGACGATTCTTGTTTTCTGTAGAGCTCTGCGTGACTTATATTTTCTTGGTTAGGAATTTGTTTACATTCGTTGTGTGAGACGAGCTATTTCCTTCAGAATAAGAGCGTTGTGTTTTTATAGCTTGCATAAACATCAGGCCTAATTTAGGATTTTTCATGTTGTTTTCCTCGTCTCCTCTGGCCTTGAGCAGATAGTGACTTATTTTGTTTTCCTGTTGGCTCTGAGGCGTACAATATGTTTGTTCCTTAGAAGCACTTCTGCTGATTTTTCTGTTTTGCGCCATCTAAATAATTATAATGTTGCACAGGCTGACAATTACTTTGTTCCTCCCCTCCTCTATCAAGGCTTTGCTCCCGTTCAAGCAAATGATTTGCATCCTCAATTATATAATAAAATTAGACTTACAGAGCCATGTAGTAATTCTCTCTCCACAAATTTCCTCTGTTTTCTGAAATAAAAAGGTTTCTAGTTATGAAGAAATGTATATAGATCAGGCAATTCTGGACTCTGACTAGGCCAAATCAAAATCTTTATATTTTGAGGGGATCTTTTTAGCTGGTTTTCTGTGAATGAAGGTTCTGCTACACCCTCAAAGCGTGCTTAAGCTGGATCCAATATTTTCCTGTGGAGTTTTCTGGTAGAGAACTGATGGCTCCATTAATTACTACAAGTTGGTACTGAAGCAGCAAAGCAGGTCCAGACCATCACATTACCACTTCCATGTTTGACTGTCAGCATGATCGTACTTTTCTAAAACGTTGCGTTTGATTAAGCCAGATCTACTGTGACAAACACCTTCCAGAAAGTTCTACTTTTGTCAAATCAACCCAAATACAGTATTTTTCTAAAAATCGTACAAATTTCCAAGAGGTTTTGGGGGAAAATATGAAACTTTGTGTTTTGTTTTTCCTTCCGCAGTAGTTTTGGCTCTAAAACTCTCCCATGGATGAGTTTTAGTTTGGTCCAGTCTTTTGAATATTGTTGGATCATCTGACCTGAACCGATGGGAGGAGGTTTCTGCAGTTGTTCAGGCGTTGTTCTGGATTCTTCTGTGGCTCCATGGATAAGTTTGCTGATGCATTCTGGGAGTAATAGCGAAAGAGCAGCCTCTCCTGGGAAGAGTCACAGCTGTTCCTTGTTTTCTCTGTGTATAACAATGTCTCCTATTTCCAATCTTATAAAAGACTTTGCAACCTTTTCCAGAAAGGGTAGATGTCAGGTTCTTTGTTTCTCATCATATTTTTTTGTTTTGTTTTGTTTTTTTAATTAGGGAAATAATGTTATTTTTCTTGTTTCTTTTTGCGTAATTTGTGTTGTGTTGAGAGATTAAATTTATTATCTGTCAAAACAAAAAGTGGTTAACCACAGTTAATTGTATTTTGGATTGATTTAATTTCAAAATAACTTAAATACATTTTTAATGGTTTTATTCTGATTTTGTTCCTCAATCATGATAGTCTTGAATGTGTCAAATAAAATAAAGCAAAGATTTATTAGGGAGCAAATTCTGTTTGCAGCTCCACATGTTTAGCTCACATGCAGCGTTTTGCCTTTCCTCCCGTTTCGCTGATTATAATATTAAGTTGTACTAAACAAGCCATTAGGTTGCTTATAAGCTATAAAATAGCCGGAGCGATGGTCTGCTGCGGTCTGCGTTGTGCTCCAAGCAGCTCAACGAGGCCGGAGGTAAGACATGAGCACAGGTGGTTTGTGCTAGAAAAGGTATTGCTCTTCAGCGGGGATCCGTGATGAACTCTGACACTTTTCACCTACGAGGCAGGCCTCCTGTCCCAGCTGCTTTCCGCTGTTTTAAAACCACAGCTGCCCTGACTTGTGCTCAGACACAGGGTGCAGCCGTAGTAATTATACGAGCCACACCAGTTTAAATGCTTACTCTCCTTATGCTATCAGATCAAATCTCTTCCAGCAGCTTAATTAATTTCATAGCAGGCACTGTTTTCCTATTGGATATTCTTCATAATCATTTCAATTCAGCAGGGAAATTACAAAGCTAGATGGGGTTTTTTGGGGGGGTGGAAGTGATTTAAAGTAGACGTCTTCACAATTAACTAATTGTGACCAGTTGATTAATAGAAATGGTTTTAATTATTGTCTTTCTTAAATAGTTACTGGATTGATTGGAGCATGTTCCATCTTGCTTTCACTGAATCACACCGGAGGTCATTTCATTGTCTGATTTGCAGCTTTGATAAAGGGATATCAAACATTTTACCTTCAGCAGCATCTGTAGAGAATTAACCAGCTGTTCGTTGTGCAAATGTGCTCAACTGGGATAAGCGTTACACATCCCAGCCATTTGCAGCCTGACAGATGACTGTGATGGCTCATAAAAGTATCTAATTGCAGACTTTTTAACATTTTGCCACGCAGACTTTCAATGTGTTTTATTGGGACTTTATGTGATCCAATGTGCCAAGCGGCGCATTGTTGTGAAGTGGAAGGAAAATTACACGGTTTTTCAATTAATTAAACTCTGTTGCAGTGGTGTGTCAGCCTTCTCACTCACACGCATACAGGAGTGTACATCCTGCTACCCAATCTGAAAGACCTGGAGCTGCAACAGGTTGCGCTGTCGAGGGAGCCGCGTTCCACCGTCTGACATGAAAATGCGTTTAAACATAAGGTTCTCGTCGAGAGTAATCTGAATGTTTTATCAGCTGTCACCGTGCGGGCCAGCACTGTGACAATACAGGAATCTCCTCCTTATAAAGTTCCCCCAGAACACCAAAACCCACATGTTTAATGTCTGACAGTGACATTGTTTTGCTTTTAGCCTCATTTCTGAAACCACAATTCTTCTCTGTCCTTACTACTGACGCAGAAATCTGTCTTAGTTTTTTTTTTAAATAAATAATAAGATATTTTTATATATATACATTTTATTTTATTTTTTTCTGAAAATTAAACTTAAGAGGTCAAGCAGGCATTTCCCCGTTCTGGTGTGTAATCAGGAGAGTAAACTGTCCCGAAGCAGATCTTGGCAAAAGAAGCCGGCGAGAGACCGATTAATGCCAAGTTTAGCTGTGAAAGATTCATGAAGTCACTTCTCCATAAATTCAAAGGAGATTATGTCCATTTAACTCAGATTAAACCGGAGCATTAGCCCGCTTTATTCCTCGGTCCCATTGTTCTTTTCAACACCTTAACAACTCCCTCTGACGATTAGTCAACAAAGCGTTGGCGCGACAAGATGAAAGTGACAACACAATGCATCGCTCCTCTGGTCCCCGCCGAAAACGGCAACAGAGGGTCATTGTCATGTGGTGCCATGTTCATAATGGATCTGCTTTGCTCTCATTACATGTCTGTGAGGGGGAAAACTGAAATCCTGACAAATTATCTCTGGCGTAACATAATCACGATGAGCCCCAGCAGAGGCTGTTTTGCCTGGCAGCCCTGATGCATTGATCACTGGCTTGTGATGCAGCCTGATGCTCATAATTTCACGCATCCTCCCAGTCCCAAAGCTGAGAGAAAAATGTCCTCCTCTATAAGAAGGTTCACATGCAAGCTACAGCCTGTTCTTGTCTTTAAATGTTACATTTAGTCACTGCGTTTCTCACTGCTGAATGGAAGCCAGCCTTTGCTCCATTTTGTGATAATTTAGCCTTCCTACACAGTCAGAAAAAGTCTGGAGAAGTGTGGGACTTTGCTTTATGTTCTGTTTTGAATTGAACCTGGAGAATTGTGGGGAAAAATTTTTTTTCAGGCTTTAGTCCCAACTCTACTGTCCATTTCTTACCTATCTGCCCAATTGATGGTATATCATCCATAAGTTTATTCATCCGTTCATTTGTCCCTCCCTTCATCAGCTGACCACTTTCATTTTTCCATCCATCCATTTGTATTTATGAGTTAATCCATCTTTACATACATACATTCATTCAATTACAACATTAACCAATGGTTTGTGAACTATCATTCTGTCCTACATAAAAAAATAGACTTTGTAAAACTGAAATCTAGCAGGTATTTTCACCCCAGTCCTCTTTGGGTCCGCTTCAATCTAGTTCGTTTTCCTAGAAAGTAAAGTTTGTTTGGGGAAGTGAGAATGAGAAATCAAACTGTGATGCGAACTAAAAAAGCGATCTCTGACACTCAGCTCAGTTTAAGTGAACCGTGGTTCGGTTCGAGTGCATTATGTGGATGCAAACGGATGGGAAACCGCTCCAAAAGCAGAAAGTGGACAATACAATAGGGAATTCTGGGTAAATACAACCAACGCGAACACGAGAGTTTAGGGCTAGCAGGATAAATAATAATTTGTGGTGACAAAAGAGAAGTCCTACAATTGCTAAAATATGAGACTATTTTTGTTTACATTTTGTGAAGAAGGAAGTTGTGCTCATGTCTTCTTCACAGGTTTTCATGTCGTTTCCTTCAGTAGTTTTTGGTGCGGCGCCACCACAGGCAGGAGAGGGAAGAGGTTTTTCAAAGAGTTTGGTTTGTTTGACACAGTGCAGTGTGAAGGAGAACCACACCAGGTGAAAACGTAACAAACGTTGCAATTTTTGGTCTCCAGTCGAACCCAGTCTGCGGTGTGACTGAGCCATTCGCTTCATTCCAGGGGCTTTAGGAGACTAGCTGCATTGAGATCCCCAGCAATAACGAATATGTTCTTTGCCCGAGCTGCAGCGGGATAATAAACATGCCAATCTTCCTGAGACTTATTTAAAAACGGCACACCTACCGGGCCTCCTGTCTGTTGTAATGTCTCCGAGTGGCAAAAACAATCAAAGGCATTCGCATGTATAACGTAGCGCAGATTACTGTTGATATTCAGTCCGTGACCGCTTCATCAAACTGAATATGACAAGATCTGGAGCTATTTTTAGTGAACAGCCGCTTGGATTCCATGGTCATAAAGCTGTGTCCTAAATTCAACAATTACCGCAGTTGACAGTGTTTTCTGTCTGATGAAGAAGTCTCGTTTGGAGACGCTTGGCTATCTCTTAAAGTATATCGCAGCTTAAATTTCCATCTACTGTGACTGTAATGTAAATATTAAAAGGAAAAACACAATATATCCCAGCTGACTTGGGCCTAACACTTCCTATTTTACCCCTCATTGTTTTATATTGTTTTAATTTCTGCGTTGTCATATAACAAGTCTAATAGCATGACTTGTACTAAATCCCTTCAGAGCTTTTAATTCTGTCACAAGTGATTACATCAGTCTTTGCAGATTTTTTTTGTTACGCCCCCCACAGAAGATGAACTGACAGCTGAATTGAAAACAAATGTTAGAACTGGAAATGGAGCAGGCTTTAGGTCTGCTGTCACCTGAGGCAAGCTATTTATAATTTCCAAACAAAAGCGTCAGGCCTTTTTTTTTTTTTTGCTTTAACTCTCCTGTTTTGTTTTTTCTGTTTCAAGCGCAATCCAAGGAGCCCCAGGGATCACTGAGCCCCTCATTTACATGACAAGAATTGGTAAATTAGGTACATTGTACAGAGTCTGTTCGGTCTGCCTATGTTTTTAATATACAGAAAAGAAATGAAAGCGCTTGGTAACAGCATTACGCGGCGTTTTGTACAGCAGCTCTGATTGAGCTTGTTGGCAAAAAATGAAGTGAAACAACATCTGAACAGAAGTCCTACAGGAAATGAGATTATTGAGTTTACAGAGGGCTTAAGAAAACACAAATCTTTACTTTATTTGTCCCTCTGAAACACCGGTTTCCATTTACACACCAGCCAATTCTATCTGCTTCCAGTTCATGGGAAACCATTAAAGGTATTCATGCCTCTTGACCCTCTTCACAGTTGAATCACAAACTTTAGTGAACGTGATTAGGATGTCATGTTACAGATCACCACGGAGTAGTGCTTATCGTGAAACGGAAAGAAAATTTAGTAATATAAATCTGAAAAGTGTGGCAGGCATTTTATTTAGGCTTCATTCAGAGTAATTGCAGACTTATCGGTTGCTTCTCAGAGTAAGACTCTTCTTGTCAGTTTAGGAAAATAGCCATATATTGAGGTGCAGTTCTCTTTTTTTTTATTTAATTTTCAGATGATGGAAAGATTAGAAATTCTCCGCAGGATGTTGAAAGCATAATATATTGTTTTATAACCAAACCTAACACTTCTCTTTCACTTCCACTGTGTCTGCTGCATTTCTTGATCTTCATGATGCCATTTCTTCACTAATGTTCTCTAATAAACCTGTAAGGTCTCTCAGATTAAAACTGAGATTAAAGTACACACGTTTACATTTTTTTTTCTGTTACAAAAAGAGCTAAATAAAAAAAATCTACTTCAGTGTTTTTCCTCTGTAAATCTTTGCTCTGGACTTTTAAAGTCTTTTAAAAAGTCACAGTCAATGACAAGAATGACGGCAAGTGAAATATCTAGAAATTGTCAACGCAGTTGTCAAAGAATTGGGAAGAAAATTGTCTCTGACACCAGAGGACATTTTGCAGCTTTATGGGAAACAAAGGCATATCCCTTTCTTTAATGGTTGCTGATGGAGAATTAGCTTAAACAACATGAAATACTGCGAAATGCAGAACAAAGGGAACAGAGAAAAGGGAGCAAATAAAAAATGAAGCTATCCGTTTACTAGCATTTGTTAGGCAGCACATGATTGGTGTAATTTAACGCAGTCTGGGACTTGGCTTACCCTCAAGCGTGACATCTGTTGAAAGAGAGATGAAGGCAGAAGTTATAAAATGTAACATTTTGTCTAATTTGCATGTACGAGGCTCCGTTCATCTGGCTGTAGTTTTGCTCTTTGCGCTTTAATTTAAGCAGCCTAGTTTTGAGGGAATTGAAGTGAACAAATGAGTGAGAATACATCTGAATCCTCGTTAACATCACCATGCTGACAAATCTCGTGGTGTACTTTTACATCTTTAACATCGTTCATGTTTAGTGAACCACATTTTTTTTTCTTTTAGTTTTTCATTTTGCATCGCATTGATATTCTTTAGCTGTTGCCATACTTTCTCCTAACTTTTAAAAGCGATCTTGTGTTGATGTGACGAAGGGAATGAAGGGTTTTCCTTGGCCGCTGAGCTGTGGAGCAGCGCCGGGTCATTGCCACTTTCCCCCCGCCCTTCTTATTTTTCATTTCACGTTTTTCATTTGCAGGCAGATCAGCGCGGTACCGGCCCCTTTGTCTTTCACAGCAAAGCATCTGTAGAATGTGCAGCCTGTGATACGACAACGTCTTTTAGAAAAATGCATTGATGCCTCGGGAAAAGATGTTGTCTGGAAGGCAGGGCAGCATATGTTGCTGCAAAATCTCAGTGTGCTTTTCAGAATTAATGCTGCCGTCACAGAAGAGGCAAGTGTCCTTTGCCAAGGGCACTCATCCATTCCTATACCATCACACAGATTGGCTTTTGGACCGATAACAGTCAGGGTGGCCCTTTTCATCTCTGGACACTGTGTGATGGCCCGCCCCAGACGTCTTTAATCCCAGAGAAGTCAAAGTCGTCTTTGAACTGAATTCGTAACATACTTTCTGAATTTTTACATTACGATGTTTTAGCTTGCTTTTGTAACTAACTTGGTGTATTTCTGCACTTGAACAGCCTTTTATGATTATGCTAACTCTACATCAACGGTGATTCTTTATGCAATTAAGTTTGAGACACGGAGAATCACTGGCTAAATCCTGCCGCCATTTAAACTTTGAGAACGTGTCGGTTTTATGTTCTATGAAAAGTGATTGAGAAAAGTATTCATAATTTACTAATGTTTGTTTTATAGTTGGCCATAATGGTGCAGTTTAAATGTTGCTTTTCTTTACATAATATCCCAGGATTATTTAAGGTAGCATTATATTAGTTTACATCCATGCATATGTTTTTAAAGCGAACACTTATGAACCATCAGGTCATTTGGATTTTACTTTTGTTAAATTGTAAATGTGTGGTGAATTACATCTGTTAATGTTTTTGCTTTAGTTATACTCACTGTTTGTCCCTTTATCAGGTCCTACATCCACAACAAGTGTATGGAAGGGGCCAGATCGGCATTTCCTGTTTGCATGGATTCATGATGTCATTGATTACATCAACCAAAGGAGCTTTTTTTTGTTTGTTTGTTTTGTATAGTTCATTCTGTGTGGATGAAAATAAATTTGGTCCACAAATCTCATTCCGATTTCTTTGTTGGGTTTATCCTATTTTCTATTGGTAGAGACCAATGAAGTTCAGGTGAGACCAGTAAGTTTGTATAAAGTTGAAATTGGCACTACGCTCGCACTGTGACATCACTTTCTGTGCAAATCGCTAAGGACTGTTTAGAATGTATATATAGTGAGCTTTTATACCAAATAAACTGCCATAAATTCACATTTTCCCTGCCAATAAGACCCGCAGCCTGTTGCATGCCTCACTCCTGACACAGACCATACTGGTTAAAAAAAAGGTCAAAGGTCAGATAGATCTGGAATTCTGATAGTCATAGATAAGAAAGGGAAGAATGAAGAAGCTTCACATACAGCTAAGAATGAACACAGAGTCACTATAAATGAATGATTATTACTTTAAACAATGTTTTATATAATCTGTACGTCTGAAATTATAGCTGTGTGTAGTAGAAAGGATTTGCTGAAGACGTGAAATTAGCTTACTTGCACCAACTAATGAATTCAGGTTAAATATAGAAGTCGTAACATATAATTGGTTAATATGGTATGAAATGAAAAAAGAAACGGTTATTTTATCTGCCGTTTGATTTATTTTAGCTCATTTAAATTTGTAGAGGTTTTGTGATATGCAGCTGATCAAGAAACATATTGAGTGTCTAATGACTAACTTAATCTCAAATTCAGTCAATCCCAGCATATTTTATGAGCATTCACCCAGTGTCAGTGTCCAGTCAGAACAAAATTTATTTTGCCGTTTTTCTATTGTTCATTTACTGATTTATGCTTTTTGTCAATACAATCTGGGCACTCTGGCCTTGATTCTTTTGAAATGTTCCTCCTTTTAATCAAGTTTTTGCTTCTTTTTTTTCCCCAGTCATTTAAACATGAGGTTGTCACAGCTGTTCAAATTGACTCACAAGGTGAAGGTTTGAGGTGCATAAGGCAGGAGACAATGTCAAACAGTCTGCTTGATTGAATCAGAGGAGACTCAGTGGGTGGTACTCAGCAGTTCAGTTGCTATATGCTATAGGGCTCCTGCTGAGGCACTTTCCAGAAATAACCAGAAAGCAGCAGCAGACGTTTGGTGATTGTAGATCTCAGACTGAGGCTGGTGTTTGAATTTGTATGGATAAGATGACAGGTTCTAAGTATTGGGCTTTTTGTTTCCACAGGAAGCGGATTTTTAATTCAGCTAAATTTACTTGTGTAACTTCGAGCCCCATCAAGCGCCATAAGAGCTGACACGGCTTGATTAAGGTTAGCAGTACAAAGGAAGGGATTTGCTGTATGTGTGTGATATGTGTGTCATACAGAATACACATTCTGTGGGAGTTTATTTACTCCCACAGAAAGAAGTTGCACTGCAGCATTTTGAAATGCCTTGGTCTCTACATCCACATTTGGATTATGGTGATTGGAGGTCAAAAATGATGAACTCCAGTGGACACAATGTTTAAAAATATGGACATTTGGCATCTATACCTTGAGAAAGACCTAAGGAAATTGAAACAGTACAAAAGTAATAGTAAATATAAAAAAACTTTAGTTATTTTTCAAGTCTGTTTTGGTCATTACAGCTAATTTCTGCATTTTCATGAGTAGAGATGTAATGGTATATGCAGCTTTCAAGATCTAATGATGATGGTATCCGAGTTGTGATCGTATAGTGCTAAAGTGAAGCTAATGCCAAAAAAAAAAAAACATTTTAAAAAATGTTTTTAGCATTTTTAGATGGTGACCCAAAGATGATCAAATGCAGTCCTATATGAAATAGACCTTTAGCTTAGCATTAATAAAAACCTTCAAAACCAATTCTAACTTTTGCGTTGGTAGCATTCGGCTAGTCATTTTCTTGCAGTTTTTCCAAATCATTCACATCACGTGTCATTTCTTTTTCCCGCAAGCTTCAGAAAATGGAGGACAATTTAAAAGCGGTGAAGGCTTCTTCAAAGAAACCAAGTCATGTCAATTTTTTTTATAATTTGACTCTCTCAACACATCAGGACAGCTCATAAACATCTTCCTTTAAAATAAGAGTCTTCACCCGTCAGACTGAAGGGATACTTTCATATCTTGGTGCCCATGATATTAACTTTACCAGAAACGCATCTTGTGCTTTGAGATCTCATTACACTCTTATGTTTGAGTTGTAAAGGGGCTTTTTTCATATTTTAATGAGAAATAATCTATTCTGTCTCACATCCATTAGTTTCATTGCAAAGATTTCATAAAAGCGGCGTTTCACATAACGGGGTGCTTGGAAAGCTCTTTTAAAATAAACACTCATCAGTTCAGTGACAAGTGGAAGCCGGCTGCAGCATTAACATTACATACATCCTCGAATGGTGGATTTATAGCCGTTCATTTGTTTACTGCTCCTCTGACGATTGGAGTCCTGCTGCAACACAGGGGTCACCGATCCCCCTGTGGAAACTGTTTGATCCTCTTTCTATGCAGCGGCCGAAACGGGGGGAGAGAGCTGGATCTCACACAATGGACGCCTTTTAAGTATGACGCAGCTGTTACACGTGTGTGTGCGTGCGTGTGTGTTTTGTACAGTCCTCAGTCGGTTGCGCCTTCACTCCCTCATTGTTTCTAAGCTGCATCCGAAATTAGGTAGAGCAATTTCTGAGCCCATTTATTTTTTAATGAGGGGGTCATTTAGTTTTTCGGTAAATTGGTGGGCTGCAACCTTCTTGTAATAATTAACAATAATTCACGTGTGAGAAAGGCAGTCGCCGTGCAACACGAGAGGAAGTGAAGGTGGAGGGGGAAACAAGAAAGGCTCCTGTTGCTCCGTTTCTGCGATGATGCGACTGAAGTAGGTTTTAATGTTCTGCAGCTACAATCGTGTCCTGGACTCAGATTGCTGTGTAAATATACAAATGTGCTGTGACAACAATATGCATAGCAAAGTAGCATTTTCACTAAATGTGTGTAAATATACAGCATATAAAATGATTTTTTTAGCCATAAAAAAGCAACAAAAAATGAGCATTGCATAAAGGAATGAACTCAGGTATTCTTGTGATAATATTAGTTTGTGTATCAGTCAAACAAATGATGATTGTCTTTGGTAGGGAAGCACAATATTTGGATGTCTTATATGCTTCTTGCTCATAAACCAAAAATGTTATGATGATTTTACCAATACTGAAGTCCAATAACAGAGATCCTGGCTGTAAAGGTCAAAGATGCATCTTGAAATCTGAGTGGGGGGGTGTGTACGTGTAATAATGCCTTAGTGCTGGCTTTAGCTCTTCCCACACACAAGCACAGAGCAGCTGGGTGAGATATGGACAAGCAAGTGCAACGAAATCTGAAAATAACACAGACAGTATAAGCAATTTGTCAAACACCTGCTGAGCAAGTAGAATACTAACAGGAAAAAAAATACAGTGACAACCCTGCATAATACTGCATGATGGATGCACTGATACTGCCGGAGTCCAAGAATTAGGAGATGAACAGGAGTTTGGGGATGACCAAGATTTCTCGGTACAAAAGCCTTGCATTTCCAGGTAGAAGGATTTTCTTTCTTTGCCTTGAATCCTGAATTGTGCCTCACACATATGCCAAGGATGCAGCCGTCACCCTTAACATTGGCATTGTGCTATACAAACCAGAAAGGCAGACTCTGGTATATTTAGCTGTTTTAGAGAACTAAATTGGTTTGGATCCGTCTATGTCTTCTTGCTATGTTGAAGTTATTAAAATAGCAAAAAAAAAAAATCAAGCTAGGCCAAATAAAGGTAGAATATTTATCCACATCATTGCAGAAAAAAAACATTTACTCCAGTGCATTTTATGCAACAGTCTAACTGCACAAAACGGTGAAATGGGAGAAATACAGTTCAGATATTTTCACATTACCTAACCCTAAAAATCGAAAAAGCTTAGCTTACATCTGTATTCAGGCCTTACGAGTCAATAGAGACAAATACAATCTAAAGATGGGACAGGAAGTGCATTAATCCCTGCCTATTCTGCTTTGCAAAATGCGACAAGCTCCACTCCAATCAAGTCCAATTATGGTCAAAATCTGTCAGATTCGTGATTGTGGCTAACCAAGAGTGGGGCTACTTGTGGCTCTGTTTCAACAGTGACTTACTGCCATAGTCTTTACATTTTTTTATGGTTGACAAAAATACTTCTTAACAAGTTCAAGGCTTTACATTTGATTTAAATGCCTTCCTGATCTGCGGTGTTCCTTGGTCTTTGTGATGTTTCTTCTCTAATGTTCTGAGGCTTTCACAGGACAGCTATACTGAAGTTAAATTACATTCATCAAGGGAATTAGTTGCATTTGATTTTGTTCAGAGGTATGAGTGTAAATGGGGGTTGGTCATAAACAAACATAGGTTTTCAGAATAAAACTTGGGGGAAAGGGGAAACAAACTTAAAAACCATATTAAAATTTATTGTTAGAAAAGGACGAAGTTTTGCAAAGCGATGCCCGAGTTGTTTTTATAAATTGCACCAGCAGAAATCCCTGTAGTTTGTGTGTGTATTCTCAAACTAAATGCCTTCAAATGACTTGACTATTGCAGAACAATGAGGACAATCAGCTCATTACAGGCAGACATTATTTACACATTTATCTTTACTGCGGGGTTTGTAAAATAAGATGCAACTTGTTAGATCGCAATTAGAGGAGATTGTTGTTCTCCATCTCACATGGCTCCTTTAGACATTAAGAAAATTATTTCCTTAGCACCACTGTAAACCGATAATGCATTAAATGGGCCTATATCACCTTTTAGTATTATCTGCAATAAGAAAAGCATATATTTACATAAATTCGAGGGTAGAAATGTGGCTCTACAGCACAAATTGTACCTGTGCATGTGTTCATTTAAGTACAGTTATATTAACATGCTTAAATCCCTGCAGCTATCTGTCAGTTTTCAATTTGTTTCTCGTCTTCTTCTCTTTTCGGTAAAGGAGCGTCTGTTCTGAACCAACATGGCTGCCCTACAGTGGAAGGCTAAATCGCCACAGCAGAACTTGTGGATCTTCCTCCTTTCCCTAAGCCTTCTTCCTGAAGCCAGGTACAAAAATATTCCTTAAAGCTCTATTGTTTTTTTTTTTTTTCTTGTTTGTTTGTTTTACGGTCATCCTTTTTTCAAACACAACCTTTCGATCAGACTCAGCATCTGCTGCTCCAGTGTTTCATAGAATAATTAGCAGCCAGGCTTACCGCTGCAGCATAAGTGATGATTTAACAAACACCACTGGGAGGAAATGTTCTCAGCTGTCACCGTCATTTACTCAAATGAAATAAACAGTTCAAGTCTAGAGAAGGGGCTAAATAAAACCATTCAGCAATTCAAAGGAGCATTTTTATTTTCTTCTTTACTCCAGTACTTTTGATTTTTCAGCATTTATGGCCTCTGTTGAGAGAAATGCGCCCTTCAAATCTTTAAGGTTAAAATGCAAATTGTTCCACTTTGTCCTCGAAAGCAAATTAAAGTTTGTGCAAAGCTTGTGCACTCCTCTCCACCAATCCAAATTTTTGCTGAATTTTGAAATAATTTGCATTGTGGGGCAGCTCCTGTGTCTTGTGCAGATTTTATGGCCTGAATCTGAGTCAGTAGAAAGAAACAGACGAAACAAGCTGCGTGTGGAGGAGTCATTTCATAATTTCAAATGAGAAGATCTCGCAGGTCGCCACGTTAGCTTTGCTGATAAGGTAAACTGCCGCGGCAGATGGGACGTTCAAGTCGCTTTCATATTTGCACGATGCAAAAGCCGTGACAAAATGCAGAAGAATGGATACTCTGGCAGGAAATCTGCGAGGGATTAGCCCACATTGCTTCATTATTTGTGCCACTTGGCTCCGCTTGCTTACTTGGAACTCAGGTTACTGCAAATGCACATAATACATATAAATATTAGGTCACCTGGTACTAAAAATAATATTTACCCCAAGTATTTTTCTACAGGAGGCACGCATATCTTAAATAGCCACAAAATATTACAGACACAAGCCCAAATATGTAGAAAATGAATTTATTTATTAAAAAATAATTTTAAGAATCTGGCATTAAAAATATGTACTTATTCCAGTTTGTAGCACCTTTTTTTTTATTATTGGAAACAAAAGAGAAGTGTTGGCAGAATAAAGTTGTGCAAAGACGCCTGCCATCTGCCTCATGAGGTCAGGCTAAAGGGAAAGTGAGACAGAGACAACACTGTGTCATAGATCTGAATAAATTCAAAATCTGTTCATTTACTTTTATCTCTGTATTGGCGTTGGTACATTTGTTTGCGTCACTGCAGCTAAAGCTCACTTCCCATGTGTCCCACCATAAAGCGGAAACCGACACCGCAAAATTTACCTATCGGTTTCACCGCACCAATTAAATTGCAACTAAAGTAGTGCGACTTAATACTTAATCTTCCTCTTTCAAAATATATTTCAGTAGTAATTTATTACCATTAGTATATAAAGTAGGTGGTTCTGGTTGTAAAAACTTTATCGACTCAACTTCAAAAGAGATTTTTCATTCTTCGAACGATTGACTACGAACTAAAATCAAATATCGATACAATTATAATGACTATGACTGAAATGTTTTCTTATTACAGCAGTAACGAATGAGATTTGTTTGTTTTTTTATTCAACTAAAAGTCACTACCATCACATATGTTCTGTGAATGCCTTGATAAAATGAAGTTGTGGTACAGTGAAACCATCATGGTTCACCAGAACCAGCAGTCACTGGGTGAATGCAGTGGGACATTAAAAATACAAATTGTATTTGTTCAAACAAGCAACTTATATCTCGACAGATTGAATGTGGAAATTAAATCCTGCACAGAACTCAGGATAATAATGTTAAGCATGATTGAAGCTACGTAGAAGCGTCACATGTCGATAACGCCAGCACTGGTCTCCCTCATGTCAGTCTTTAGAAGCATCCGGTGTCGCCGTCTCCAGCAATTAAGAGGAAATTGCTCCCACCGACACTCTCTGAAAATGTCAGGAAAAGTGCCATAAGGTGCTTACAGTTACTGAGCTACGCTGCCAGAGACTAAAGGTTTGCTGGGGTGAGGCTGCACACAGCAGCTTTGCACTTTGAAGGTTCTGGAAGAGAGCACCGCTAGACCACCATCGCCTTCTTTGCCGAGATCACAGCTTTCAGAGGACAAGTTGGCAAAATGCAAAGCAGGAGACACAGCGGGCATTTAGCTGCAACACGTGGAGTCCAATGGAAAAACAAAGCGGAACGCAGCAGGATTGTTTGTGAGCTCGCCACTGTTATAAAAAAATTTACTGTTTGTGATCTTCGTTGGGTGTTCTCGTTTGGGGAAATTTGTATTCTTGTGTTGTATTTAGAGGTTTCACTGTAATTTATTTAAAGGGCATTACACCATGAGAATCTCTCCGTGCCCTATGCCTAGATCCTATTTTCCAAAAATATCAACAGATGCAAATACGGCTGCTAAGATGAAACAGAATCCACAGCAGACTAAATCTTCGTCCTTTAGTAGCATTTTATTTCTCATTATTTTACTTATTATGCCGGGCACACATTCAAAGTCAGCAATCATTACTTAAAACATTTTGTTCAAGTAAAACTGTACTAAATGACTAAACTCTCATGAGGGCAAAAAAAAAAAAGATGCATGCGCCTAGAGCCAGCATTAAAATGGGATTTGGTGAAGTATTTCTTCCATATTCATCAAAGTTTAGGAGTAATCCTCAGTGTGCACACACTCACAGAATATCTGCATATCAGCAAAGCAGTCTCTCCCTGAGAGCTGCCATCTCCCTGATGCTTACTGATGTTATCTGCAGACTTGAAATCGGCTTTGCTACAGTTGCTGCAGAAGAGTTTCTTAACGGATTAAGGTGTAACAGACAAATCCTCTATTTAAAAAGACTGTCAGCCTGCCAATCCTACATTTCTGCATTTCTCCTACATGAGTAGATCGAGAATAATTAGGCATTAATCGCTGCGGTTCATGTGTAGCGCATGCATGAGAACGCTGTCCCATCAATCTATCTCCACCCCTCTGACCTCACCGTTTCCTCTCGGACAGACCCGTAAAATGAGCGGACAGTCGGTCTGTCTTGTTGTCTATTTTGTTTGTAATCTATTGCCAGGCTTCTGGCTAACGTGGCACATAATCAATAGCTATATGCATGAAAGAGCTGTATGTACACTTCGCCCCCGATGATTGGCTCAGAACTCGCCTGGTCTCCATTGGCTTTCTCCACCCGTCTCACATAAATTATTCACGACAAGGCAGCGAGGGGCGGAGATGGGGGGGGGGGGTGCATCGCTTTGAGATGCGACCCGGTCAACAGATAACATTTTGTTTCGGCGGGTGTTGTCAAGGTTAATGTGTCACAGGACCAGACAAGGGTAATGCATTCATAGCCGAGCCGCTCCGCCGAGCGAACAAGCAGGAAAACGAAACGAACGAAAACCGGGTCAAATCACAGCACACCGGTCAAGTTGATCTACTGCTGGTAGCTTTTTGTATTTGATTACATTTTGTTGTTATTGGTCAGACCTTAAGGTGACGTTTGTGATATTTCATTGAACACGCGGAGGTCGCAGGGGAGGATTAGCCTGTGCTCCATTCATTTCTACAACTGCGAGAGAGGTCAAGTGCGTGTTATATTTATTGGAAGGATTTGGGAACTGCATTAATGTGGGTCATTTGGTCAAAGAGGAACACTGGCTCTCTGCAATATACATGCTTGAAATAAATGATCAGAAACATCTATTCAGCCTTTTTCTGTTTGCATTTAAGAGTTGCTTACAAAGGTGACTTTTTAAGTAGAAATCTAAACACAACCATTCATTTAAAAAGGACTTTTATAGTTTTAGATTTACATATTTGCACCCATTTCATCGTTTTTGTCAATATTTTTCTTGCACATTGCCTTCCATTTAAAGAGTCAGTCATAATTGCTGCTGATTTGTTTGCTGTGCATCCACAATGCAAATCTCTGTTGCACCAGATCCTAAAAGTGCTTTACTGGACTGAAGTCTGGTATCTGCGGATGTCAATGGAGTAACTTCAAGAAACCAGTTTGAGATGATTTCAGCTTTGTAGCGCATCATCCTGCTGGACGTAGCCATCACAAGATGAGATTATGACATTGTGGTCATGAAGAGATGGGCATGGGTCAGTGGTAATACGCTTGATTGGTACTAAGGAGCCCAAAGTGAAAAGATCCATTACAACGGCAGTTTGAAAAGTTAATACAAGACAAGATGGACTTCATGCTGTTTACAACCAGTTTGGACTCTATACCTTTTGAATCCTGCAGCTGATTCATTGGACAAGGTAACATTTTTCCAATATCGTGTCGTCCATAGTTGTATAGCCTGTGCCACCTGTAGCCTGACGAGATGTGACCTTCTACTGCTCTAGCTCTGCTTTTACATCATAGTTACCACAAACCTCTCATATGTGGGTCACATTTCCCTTTCACAGCATACAAGGCGATTTCCTTTCAGATCATGTAGAATAACTCAGAAATATCATCCAAGCAGGTGATTTCCTGAGGTCTAGATTCTGACACAGTCCATACCCAGGCTGCCTAGCAGCATTTAGTGCTCTAAATACAAAAGACTAACGTTGAACACCAGCCTTCCCAAGTTATCATCTTCATTAGATTCTGATGTTCAAGGTATTTCTCAGATCGCACAGACCCTGGATGACCAAGCGATATCTCCATTCTGTGCACACCGGCAGACTACACTTTTCCCACAATGCAGTGCTGGACAGATTTTCTACTCACTTTCCTAGGTGGATCAGGTATGTCACAGTCATGTTACGTTCAGTCACTTAAATTCCCTTTTTTATTCTGATGCTCAGTTTGACTTTTGAGATATCTAGATGTCTGAATGTTACTGACATTTGATTGACTGAGCCACTGTTTGGGTTAGCAAGCAATTGAACAGGTGTGCTTAATAAAGTACCTGGTAAGTGTTTGTTCTCATTTTGGGCAGCTGACCACGCTGGGACGCCTTCCAGTTTCACTCATCTAAACTCTAATTACTTCAGACTTCCAGTCAATTTTCTATTGATACAGCGAGGATCTGATCAATGATGTTCTAAGTTGCCAATCATCAGTCAAACCCTGGAAGGTGTGCATCAAAACAAAGCAAGAAGGGGATTTCTCAGCCACGGTCTGAGCAGTTTCTCCGTGAATGCCTAGCAAAAGCCGGTGCTGAACATTTATTTGACGCGTTTATGAATTCCTGCACTTGACAGTCGGGCAATAAAGCTTCTGCTGCAAATTCTGTTTTTGTTGATCTAACATAAGGTATGCAGGATCTGTGCGGGCTCTGAGTCACCTCCCATGAAAGCGCAACATATGAGACAACCACTGCAATCCATCTGTATCCGTCTCCCAGCAGAAACATCCACTCCCAAATCCCTCTGAACTAGTCAGATGTGGGTAAGCTTAAGACAAGAAAGCTATTCAGTGCAGATTAGGATCCCTAAACCCATCAGTGTCTCTAGAAATATCATGTGGGCTCACTCAAACTGTTGACAATAAAAAAAGTTTAGCTCAATCGTTTCATGATCAGCTTGTTTTGAAATGCAGAGCACCTTTCTAATGTTTTTATAGGATGTATTTTGTATCTTTAGTGTTAGTAAAAAAATAATAAAAACAAACAAACTGGGAAAAATCGAATCTAAAAAGATCGTACTTAGACAGCTAATACATCTCAGTGCAGTGTTTGCTGAACCAGCACTAAGTGAATTATAATTGGAGTGAGTTTCATCTTTTATTACGGCTTCACCGATCAATTAACAGCTTCTCACAATGTTGTTTTTTTTTTTTGTCCAAAGTATTGCAGCCACAGATGAAACCGAGTGTTTATATATTCAAAACAGTCAGTGATATTCAGGTCCCTAAACATTTGCTCTGAAACATTACCCAGCCAGTTCAATCAGGTGCAATCCAGTTTTGTCATGTCATATTAGCTCAATTATGATTTTAAACTGAGGAAAGGTTTGTTTCAAACTACATGCAGGAAAGAATCCAGCAGAACCGATATATAAAAGCTGGAGTCACTTTATTTTGACGTTAGTTTGATTTTCAAAGTGACAGGCTCACTTTATATACTGGAAATGTATTGACTCCCATTAGGAACAAAGAAGGCTTCATTCTGACCTGTACATGCTGCTGTCAAAAGGCTCTTCCTTCAAAAAATGTTGGTGTTTTTTTTTTTTCATAGAAATATGCAAAAGTCTGTCTGAAAGTGACTGCATCTTATGTACACTGTAAAACTAACTATATATATATATATATATATATATATAATTTACAGTTAAATACCAGCAGTTGTAGCTGCTGGTATTTTACCATATAAATACAATAAAATCCATATTTATACCATGAAATTCTGTGGTTGTCAGAATACATATAAATTGTGTATTAGAGATGTTTAGAAAGGGTAGAAAGTGACCAGAATCAGGATTTTTTTTTTATTTTGATTGACTGGTTGGAAACTAAATGTCATGACTGTTTTTCCAAGCAGTGAAATCACCATTCATGTCAAGCTCACAACACTCTTCACTGTAGAAGTCATTACTGACTGTAAAAGACAAAAGATTAGCTTTCTCATAATTTTTTCTTTTTTTGTTTTTGTTGCTGTACTTGTATATCAGTTGTGAACCTTCAGCCTATCACCACCGTTTGTCAGTGGTGATCATAATTAAAATTTCTTGCAGGAGGCGTTATTCCAGCAGTACAAACTTAGGATTTTAATTGGCATTTCTGAACCTTTTACTATGTCATAAAGCAAAAGTAATATGTTTTATGCAACCGTCCATTCAGAGTGCCCTTGTTGCATCCGAGCGCAGCGTCAGAGCGTCTGCTGTCACTTGTTAGTGTTAATTTCTGTCCTCCGCTTCCTGTGTTGAGCGCAGGAGACGGAGCGACGGAGTAAAAATTAGTCAGTCATTATGCCACCCACCACCTCAACGCTGTCAACCTGAGAGGAAACCTAAAAACTGGATCACTCTTTTAAATGACTGGAAAATAAATTGAATATTTAGAGAAAGGTCCTTTTTGTGCTTTTGATTTTTTTTAACCATCTCAAACTTTCTCATAAAGGTGAAAGGTTTATTTTTCTTGATGATTGCTTTAAATACCTGACAAATTAAAGACTTATGTGTTGCCAATGACCAACATGAACTTATGCTTTGGATGAATGGATGTGATTTTAGGAATGTGTCGCAAGAGCAGGCGTTACCATAAAGGAGGCGAAATACTGGAAGGAATAAAAGAGTCCACTCCACATCCTCCTTCACCACCTCTGCCAACGGCTGCTGTAAAATTTGCAGCCTGATGCCAAGTGCTCCAGGAGGATAATACACTGATGAATCAATGACATTCATCTGGTTTATTAATCTCGTTTCAGCTCTTGTGACTTTCAAATGTGACCGTAAACTCTTTTATAAGGATAAACAAGCTGCCTGTTTCAAATGGATTGGATTGATAGGTTTTCTTTTTTTCTGGTTTCATTGACCGTTTTTACAATGCAACTCGCATTCAGCCATTCGAACACAAAAGCACACACATTCACATTCCTATTCATGCAACATCGAGGAAACTGGGGAGTCAGTGTCTTACCTAATGAGTCCCAATCAATATTTGTTAACTTGTTTGAGTTAATTACTAGAAAAATAACTTTCCCAAGTATGTATACAGACATAATCAAACTAAAAAAAAATTCATATCCCTGTCAGATTTAGTCAGGATTGAGTCTGTATGTTTACATGGAAAAATTAACTTCTTCTCTACTTTTGCTTAAGCCTGTTTATCACAATCAAAATAAGAGACTAAATCTTAGACATTACTTGTTATTCTAACTTTTATAGTGAATAATTCTTCAAATCAGCACCTTAAAACATTTAAAGGTGGTTTAACTTGAAAATGCTATTTAAGTTAACAAGAAAATTGTTTTGGCTTTAACTCACAAATTAAGGTTCATGAATTCGATTTAACAACAACAGATAAGTTGTCTGAACATTGTTTTTTCAGTTCATTAATCTTGAATTGTGAGTTTTAACTCAATGCTGCAATTTAAACCAAATTATCTCACAATATGCAAGAGAGAAAAAAGCCCTCACCTTGTTAAAGAGCACACATTTCTCTATTATCAAGTTAAAATAACTACTTTTTTTACTTCAATTTCTTGTTTCAAAATGAACAAAATGGCCAATCTGGTAATAAATTCAGCTCAAAAACATTTTAGGTGAACAGTTCTCATTTGCATACCGAGAACTGGATTAAAATAAACATTTGCCGTAACATAAGAGTCATATTAATGTAAAACACTTCCATGTCACTCACAGTGCAACACAGGATACAAAAACATGCCGCTAAGCATTCTGGGAAATAGCTCCGACTCCTGTCTTTCTTCTTTCACCTTAAGTGCCAACATAAAAACTCCAGTTTATTCAACGCTTGGAGGTTTGACAAAATTAATAAAAAGCTAAAAAGGCTTACTACTGTAGGTTTATCTTTCACAAACTCACATTTGGGTTAAAAATCTAAAACTCGCTAAATTGATTTGACTTAAAGAGTAGAAAATATCGGCTAAATGCGACTCAAACGTTTTACAGTGGCTGGCGTTCACATCTACATGCACTGAAAAGTGGCTTTTATTCCCATTCAAATAGTAAATATGTTTTAGGTGGGATAAGGGCAGCATGGTGTCACAATTGGTTTCTATATGGAGTTTCCAAGTTCTTCCCATGTATGTTCAGCAGCAGTATGAGTAAATGTTACATTGCTGTTAGAAATAAACTGCGTTCCATCATGTTTCTGCAGTACCATTTGAAAATGTGCCATTTTTACTTGAGGGCATCATAAAGAGGGAGTCTCCTACTCGCCCTTGCCTAATTATAGCACAGATTCCTGCCGTAACGTGCTGCGTCATGCTTTTTTTTCTGGAAAGGCTACCATCCAAAATACTTTAAAACAACTTTACCAATGGACCAATTCATATTATTGGAGGCCATTTCAGATAGCAATATGCACAAGTCCACCAGTATGAGTAACATTCACTTTGCTTTACAGATGGGAAATATTCGTTTCTGCTGCAGTCAGCCGAAAAAGAAAATGAAGCAGTGAGAGAAATCATCTTGAAAGCAGAGTGAGGAGAGAAAACATGTGTTACTGAGACGGCGGAGGAAGGAAAGGATAACACTGATGTCAGGATGCGAGAAGGATGGGCTCCAATATTTTCACAGAGAATCCACCACTTCTCAGCCAGATGGGGAGAAAACAGAGGTTGGTTGTAAAATGTGCAGCATGCCGCCCTCACCCACGGCATCTCTAAATCAAAGCAATTCAAGCAGAGTAACAAGAAATATGGACCCATTCCATGGTTGGAAATTACATGGAGTGTTGTATGTCACCTGTGTAGCAAGGATTAATGAGCGAAACTGCAACAGGATGTTTCGTCATGGTTCAGTCTGACCCCTTAGATGTCACTTGATTTCCCTCTACATCTGTTGAAAGAACAATAAGAAATACTGCCATAATTCCAGTGGCATAATTAGACTTTGAATGTGGAAAACATTCAAACGCCGTCAGCAGCCGATTTTAATCTCGCTTTCTTTAGCCTTGTACGGAAGCAGTCACAATTGGAAATAGGCTGGTGATTCTGTCCGCCGTGAAAAACGACCGCATCATTTGAAGAGTCGGGTTTTTACGGCTGTGAAGCTGCTCTGTGGAGCGTGCTTAGGGTTATAAATGATACCTTCGCTTCAGCTGATGGAGGGTTTTTTTTGTAAGCCCCATAGATAGGGGCCGCATGTGACACCGAGAGTCGTAGTGTACCTCTGAGTACACCCCGAAACCAGGCTGATGTCACAATTGTTGATATCACACATTTTAAATCAGGCCTCGTGTTCAATATCATTTGCTGCTGCTGCAGGGAGAGTCCTAATGGAGCATGGAGGAACTTCAAGATAAAAATTCTCATGTAATAAGTCCTCTTCCACTGCTTTTCAAGTTTATTTTTTATCCACAAGATTAATTGATTGCAGTAACGCCAAGCTGTGGAATGACACGCAGAGCCCAGCTGGTTAAAACCTTGACGCAACAGACATGGCAGCCAACTCCTCACAACCACTCATTCATTTTAGAAGAAAAAAGAAGAAACTCTTAAAATGATCACATAGTCTCAACGACTGGTCAGCTGCAGTGGGGGAAAAAAAAAAAAAGAAAAAAGACACAAGCAAGGCATCTGTCTGCCCCCTCTCTGACCTTGGTTGTCATGGCAGTGAATTAAAGCTGCTTTAAGATCAAGGACAACAAGGCAGGCGAAAATTGTTAAATTCACAGATCAAGAAAGGCAGAAGCTTTTGCTGCAACAGACTGGGGGAATGGAGATTGTGTGTGGGATGAAAACACGGAATATGTTAAGAGGCATGGAGCTACGAAGAGTTTTACCAGGCAAGTTGGAAACATCCTGAAAATGTCTCGTCATTAATTACATAAATTTTTGCCTCATTCCATAGTCGGACGACTGAAATGGCACAACGTTTCACACAGCACAAACACAAAATTAAGAATTTCTGTTTAATTTCTAGAGCAAATATCTTAGTACACTTGAAATGTGGCCAAATTAACTTACAAATAACACTTTTAAGTTAATGAAAAAGTATTACTTCCACTGTGTGGAACTTAGTGAATCTTTTCACTAATTTTCACTATTTTTTCAACAAGTGAAAAAACATCGTACTTGTAAATCATTATAAATCAATAATGAGTAACAATTGATTAAAGCCATGCTCCTATATCTTTCTAAAAGATATTTATAAGTCAGTTTTATCTTACTTCAAGCGCACCAAGATCTGCTCTAGAAACAAAAAAAAATACTTTGTAAAATTTTCTGTTTCGCACTGCAGGTGAATCTATGTTTAAAATCTATGTTTAAACCTCAGACTGCGGTGTTTTACAAGCAACTATTGAACCAGCTTCCACGAACTGTTAGATAAGGTAATTTTTCTTTAGTGTGAGGTACCGAGCAGCAGCTACTGAACCGGCTGAACCGCTGCAACTAATGGTAATCAATGAGTGAGGCGAGCCCTGAAGTGGCGCCGGCTTCGTGTTTGATCTGGAAGTGTTTTAAAATAGATTCCTGGAAAGAACTGTTGGACGTCGTCGTGACGATTACCAAACAACTATTGATAATCTTTCCCCGGGCTAAAATTGCCAGAGCATTCCTCTCATCCAAGCAAAAGCTGCATCATAAATTTTCTGCGCTCTATGAAGTTATGAACTCTTTCAGGTTCATAACTTCTGAGGACTTTTTTTTTTTTTTTCCCAGAAGGCAAATAATAACCTAACTTGGCATGTAGTGTGTAAACACTGCAGAGTCTATACAGTGGAAGGTGGTTCAAAGATTCACTAAAAATGTCCCTCAGGTGCTTGCCTTATGAAGAGAGCCAAATATGAAACTGGAAACATTCCAGCAGCGTTAACAAGGGAATGTCTCAGGTTCTGAAAGGATGCATGGATCGATGTGCACCTTCACAAATACGGATCTGTAAAGACTAACAGGCTTTTTAATGAGTTGCTCCCCAAATAACATTAAACAAATATTTATTTGAGAACATTAGTGAACATCGTGAAGTCCAAGGAACAGCAGATATCAGGTCAGGTAAAAAGTTGTGGAGAAGTTTAAAGCAGAGTTGAGTAATAAAACAATATGCCAAGGTTTTGACATTCAACAGACGTCCGTCTAATCCATCCTAAACGCACAACTAGAACTTCCAAGTGTTACAATGGACCAGTCAAATTCCAGCCAATTAAAAATCAGTGATGTCACTTGAACATTTCTGCTTCAATCTGTAATTTGACGAAGTGTGAAACTATTGAAAGAGACGGATTTACAAAGTCTTCTGAGAAGACTACAGAAAAAGGTAAACAGTAACTTGCATCCAAAACACAATAATCTGGTATGCATGTAAGTTTCAATCAAGTTCACTCAAAAAAAAAATTTGTAACAGATAACAGTCACATTTAGACTTTTATGAAGTTATATAATTACAAGTCAAGCCTATTGATTCCACTTTCCTGCATTCGAACTCAAACTAATTGCAATCTAATTGAGTACAGTCAGCACAGAGAGTTTAAAACGGAGGACTTTGTATCCAAAAAAAAATGTGTGCCTGAAAAAAAGTGACTTTATTGAACTGCATCTGGGTCACTGGCATTCAGACCCAGATTCTGAGCTGTGGGGCTCAGCTAGGTGTGAGATCGACCTGCCGCAGGGAAACAGAACCTAACTTTTTAACAGAGCTGCAGTGATAAATATTTATCATCCCATGGAAATCTCTGCTCCAGTGAAAATGTTACATGTGCATCGGCCCGATTTGCTCCTCTGAGTAAGAATGAGTCAAGTTATTACCCAAAGGTCATGCAGCAGTTCAGAGCAACTAATCTGCATAACCTCACATGCTGTGGGGCTCTTATTTTGAAATGTTCCTTTTGTGATGGTTCCAACAAAATGCCTGCATAAGCTTACTGCTATGTTCACTATGAGTATTTTCACAGATTAAAACCAAAAAATGTAAAAAATAAAAAATAAAACCTGGCCTACGGCTGGGTGATAAACTTTATGGAATAATCAAATTTTGGTGTTTTAAGATTACATTTTTTGGAAATTTGTTTTTTTTTTTACCAATTCACTCCTATAGTTTTCATAATTCAGAGTTATGTCAGCAAGCATTCTCTGCAGCTTCTTCTTATTTTAACTTTGGATTCAGATCAACTTTATGTGGCTTCATGCAATGCAGGAATTCCAAATGATTGTGTAAACAATTTTCTATTTTGAGGAAAGAACCATATGAAGTGAGTTGCTCACATCAGTTCCTGATTAAACTTTTTTCTGCTCATTTTAATTTCTTTTTTCTGGTCACATTGCATCTTTTTTTTAAGGCCAATATTCTTACTATATTGTCGTAATTAAACAGAAATTCTCGTAGCCTGACCCTAATTCTCTGTTGTACAACCCTACAGAAGGGATGATTATAATACTTTTTTTAAAAAAACAAAAAAAAAACATTTTTGTTAAATATTTTATGTGATTTTTTAAATTCTTTTTAAGAAAAGAAAATGATGCATCTAGCTTAAAACATATCAGATTTTATTTTTAAGGCATATCGCACAGCCCTGCTACAAAGTAGATCAATACCTGTCCCTCGTGAATAAAATGCTAGTGTTTTTAATTACCAAAGACAAAATAAAGCATTGATTTGTCAAAGGATTGGGAATAAAAGCAAAGCCAATCCATGTCGCGCCCAGCATAGAGGAGAAAACCGCAAAGAGTTGTAACAGTTCATCCTTAGGGAGGAAATGCGAAACCCATTTCTGCTGAAACCAACTCCTGCATCAAACCTCTCACCGCTGATGTTTCCACAGATTCTCAATCCAGAGCAGGTCCTGCTGAACACATCTATCAAAGCAGAAGAAAGACACGGGAATTTTTTTTTTTTGACTGAGGAACGCCTTCTGGGAGATTTTCTGCTAACAGCTAACCCCCGCCGTCTCCCCATCGCCTCCACCCGCTCGCTCCGGCTTCACTCCTGTGCACATTATCTGCCCCAAACAGACAAGTGGAAGACAGAACAAAGAGGCTCACAAAGAAAAATCAGTCACATTGTAATGCCTGTGGACGATACAAGGCATCCTCTGGTAGGAAACAATCCGCCGCATAACGCCCCGCTGCACAGCATTATCAATATATTGTTGGAGGAATTTTCAAGCGGCGAGTGGGAGGATCTGGTATAAAGAAGATTAGTTGCGATGCAAAGGTTACCTAATGAATAAATACAAGTTCCAAATTTACCATCTAATCAACAGAATGCTAGAAATTCCCCGGTTTCTGGCTTCTTCTCCTTTGTGGGATTTAGATGTTGGGAATATGGAAAGTTTTTGTTTTTTTACTTGAGTAAATAAAGCGGTTCGTATGTAACAAACCGCTTTAGAGTAGAAACCAACAAGTGTCTAAATGTGAAAACTCAGAGCGGTGTGTCGCTTCCATTTGAGCGTTTTACTGCATGATCGGGGTCGTTAGCAGTGGTGGGATTTCAGGATTCTTCCTCATGTTGTAATTTCACCTCAGATGAGGTAAAGGAGACCAGGCTGGTTCCTCAGGCAGCCATTTTGAGTTGTTTGGGTAAAAGGTAATCCCCAAAGTTGTTCAGTTTGAATCTTCTCTTGTGTTTCTTAGTTAACATTTCAGTGTTGGTGATTAAACTGCTGTGAGTTCATGGAAAGAAAGATGAAGGTGAATTCAGGACATTCCTGAAAGAAACGACACTAAAAGTCAGAGCTTTGATGAAATGACACAATGGCCCAGTCAAAGTCGAGAGCTAAATTCAATTGAATATTTGTGGAAAGACCTGAAATTGTTCACATGAAATCTTCATCCAATCTGACTGAGCTTAAGTTAATTAGCATAACAACAAATGCAGTATCCATATATGCCAAGATGCAGCCTGAAAAGTATTTCACCAGTTCAAAAAAAAAACAAAAAAAAAAACGTTCACTCAGACAGCAGTAAATACAAAAACCTGCCACACTTTCAGATTTTTGCCAAAAATCATAATCATTAACTAAATTGTGTTGATTTCTCACATAAAATCATCGACGCCTGTGGCTGTAACTTCACGGGGTTTGAATACTTCGGCTTTGTGTTTTAGCCCTTCCTGCTTCCAGAGCACTTAAATATTCCTAACTGCTTAGAGAACATGTTTTTCATGGAAATGCTTCCCATTAGAAGAGCATATTGGTGTTTCATGGGACCAGCAGGTTGATTAAGGCTTTATTCACCATATTGGCAGCAATTTTTCACTATAAGATCTCACTTGATCATCTTTACCTCCAGGCGAAAAACTGGAAATAAAATATGGCGGTGAAATCAGATTGTCCTTAACGGCATTAGATATTCAACACGCAGGTTGTCGGATGGCATAACGTCCCTTATGTAACAGGACCGATCAGTTACTTAATGAAACAGTCATTTGCATTTGAACTTTCGTCTGCATAATTACCCCTCCTCGCTCAGTTCCATTTGCCGTCACGCTGTCAGCTCATAAAAAGCACGCTCGCCTCCCACTGCCACCAAAACAGCTTTCATTACTGCTCACTTTCCTCCGGCTCAGTCCACACCTCCTTGTTGGCACCTGCGTGCCCTGACGGACCTCCGCTACCTACAACCTCCAAGTCTGCAATCCTTCACCTGTCAGATCGGTTCAGCGCACTAACCCTGGATCAGAGCCAGACCACTCACTCAGAGCACGCCCGGTCCGCTAACCACCGGGGTCCTCAGACCACACACACACACCCCCACACACACACGGTTGTTGCCACAGGTTTAGCGTTTCCTGTTTGCAGTGCATGCCACAGCATCAATCGACATCACCGAATCCATCCAGCGGCATAAAGGCACAGGGAGCAGCAGTTTGTTGAAGTCGGGATCAAAGGGCCTTTGACACCATCTATTAAATATTGATCCGAAAATCTAAAAAAAAAAAATAATACTAATTTGCACAGGATCCTTTCAGTAAAACAAGCGAGGAATAATGAATTAAAGCCGTGATGTTGAGAGAATACAGCTAATTAGGCAACTTCATTTTCACAGGGTAATATCACATTTCACACTGCGTCTTCATCAGAGGGGAGAAATTTCCCGCAAAGTTTGGGCTTACTTTATTAGGTTGCATAATTGTACTCTGGGACATTTATCCCTGACTTAATACATATCCTGTCTAATTAAACCGTTAGAGGATTGTGAAGGTGTTTATTATGCCTAATTTCTGCTGCCGCATAACAAACCTGTACATTTGAATGCAAAGTTAAAGCCTAACTGTTACATTAAGGGGGCTAAATGTTTGAATATATATTACACTGCTGGCAAACAGCAGAAGCTGAGCTAAAAGCGATTTGCCTTCGAGATGCAGCTGAAAACCAGCGCAACGCCAGTGTGTTAGGGAATGGGAACGAGTGTGTGTTGCAGGTTTAACTCAGATCTGTTTTTAATCATCTCTCAATCAAAGTCCGCCTCGGGCTAACATTGACTATTCCCTGCTTCATTAAGGCTGTGCTGTTGTTGGAAGTGGTCATTTTTGTGTCACAAATGCCAAAGAAGTCGACTATCTGTTTGCTTTTCTCTTAACAGCTGCTGCTGCCAGCGCAAATTATTTAGAGCTGAGGGTGGCTGCAGGCTTGTATTATTCCACCCTAACTAAACTACCTGCACCTATGTATCTATATTCATCTCTTTTTTTCTATTTTACTTTCCAGCCTCATGAATCACCAGCGAGCAATGACAGCTATCTCAAAATAGAAAATAGATTATTCAGACGATTAATCAGTGTTTTACTAAGCTGAGGATTGGATTGACAGTTTCACTGCTGCCAAATGTCTCATTCGAGTGTTTTTTTTTCTTCTTTTTTTTGTAAGTGTGGAAAAATCTCTACAACCTTGTTTGCAACCTATGGCAACTGGCAATTTTGTGCCCAGAGTTAATTTGCAACATTGGCTGACATGGCACAGTTATTGGTATCTTTAGCAATCTCCTTGAAATTAATCTAACTGAAAGATTTTGTTTTTAATGTAGACTTTTTGAACTTGATGATGATGTAAGACACTAGTCTGAGTCATAAACCCTGATATTAAAAAAAAATCTTCTGAAAATGTACGATAATTGGGCCTTTTGGTGTTATAGCAGTATAAACTTAAGGCTAAATTTACACAAAAATGGTGCAAAAGAATGAAAAATCAACCTTCTTCCATAACTTTCTCATCCAACCCAGGATGAATCTTCAGTATTTGGTAGAGCTACTCCACCTTTACGGAACAAATCGTCCCCCAACTTGGTTACGTTAAACGTTTTGGTGTCCCTATGTTTCATATTTGACTGATGTTGTGGAGTTGACCTGCTTTAGATTCATATTAATAACTAATGGGGAATGAAAAGGCAAATCAATAAACTCTAAATTGAATAAAATATATTCAAAAAATAGTTTAATAAATGAACATTGCATAATTACATTCAAGCAAACTTATACCAATGACCGAAATAATCCCCCCCCAAGCATTAGCATTTCAAAAGATGTCAGAAACACCAGAAAAGTAAATAATTGGGCCTTGGGTAGTTTACCCGAATTGCTAAGGATCCTTAGAACAAAGGATCCTTAGCAAAGGACAAAGGAAATGGTCTATGTAAGGACTATGTAAGGTCCCATTTCAGTACCTTACATAGTTTTATACACAAACTTATCAAAAAATAACCAAACTTCACTATGGAGTTCCATTCCACAAATGCAGAAGTGGTAAAACAGACAAATCGAGATCTAAACACAGAACCTAATGGTAAAATTAACAACCCTCGTCAAAAGCATGAAAACAATATGAATGTCAAGCAACTCACTGCTGAATTTAGTAACTCCATATTAAGTTTTCAGCTAATTCTGGGATGTAAGAAACAGCTCCACTCCAGCTAACTTTTAAACGGAGCCACCAGGGGCTGAATGAAAGAACTGGTTGGTGAAGTCGACCAAAGGTCCACAGTTACTTTGTTTTCCTTTTTTTCCCCTCCTTTTTCATGCTGTGGAGCGTGAAAAGCCCAGATCCAGACCATTGATCCTACAAATAACTCTTGGTGTGAAATGAAGAGAAACAAACACAAGACGCATGATCTGGAAATTAATTATTTCTGCAGCAGAAATTTTCTCCCTGCTGAATTTTGCCTCACTTTTTCTGTGTGAAACAAAGCTACTGCAATAAAAAGAAAAACTGGATTTATTAACAATTTATTAACATTGTTTTAACTCTCCACATGTTTGTCTATTAAACTCGCAGTGATTTGTATTTTAACCACCAAATTGTGGGCTTCCACTATTTTTGCTCCACATCAAACAGTTTTGAATTGCTAAAAGCAAACAGGCGGATTTCACCATCTTTTCTTCCTCGGGCTTTAACAGCCACAGTCAAGCGTATCACTAATGATCAAATCCCCCACCATTCACTTCTTAAGTTTTAACAATATAGCTTCTGTAGAGCAGAATGTGCAGTTAGAGAGCCTAGCAATTATTAACAATGAACACCATTCATATGCAAAACACGTAAGCCGTAAAAACGTTTAATAAGATCTAAGACCTGTCAATTAAATGAGACAAATCACCTCAGAGGAAACGTCTTTCTCGAGCCTCCGTGGTCACGTGCGTACCTGGGTCTTCTCCGGTACTCGTTGGCAGTTTTCAGACGTTTCAAAATGTCAGCTGCAGACAGAATAAATTGATGCGTCTCGAAGAGAACCAAGAAAGTAAAACTAGCAGCTGGAAGAAGCATAAACCAAAACAGAAATGGCGACCAATTCAGAGAGTGTCCCTTATTTTTTTTTTCTGTACTCATCTGTGAATTTTAACATCTGGTTCCTACTGGAAAATATTGTGTGTGCAGGCGTGTGTGTGTGTGTGTCACTCCAGTGAAAACACGCAGATGCTACTCACTACATGAGTGTTTTGTTTTTCCGAAATGCATATTCTAGTGGAGAGCAGGCATAGCTGAAAAGGTTTCGCAGGGACTGAAGGTTTCTCATTAATTTTTGAATTTGCACAGGGGCTGACTGGGAGGTCAGAGAGGCTTTTGTTTGACACATGATTCATGGCGAGTGGGATATTAACTTGACATTTCTGAAGCATTTTCCGGTCAAAGTTTTTTGAGCTGCTTTCGTAGAATGCGTTGGTCAAAGAGATAAAAGTGGTGTTAAAAGGCTTACTTTAAGTGGAGTCGCTGATATTCGGCTGATTACTGCTAGCAAGAGTGAAATCCTACCTGATTCAGCAGCATCCGGCTGTCTGCGTTGCTCTGAAGAGCTTAATGCCTAAGCAATGGCACTCTGGGCTTCTTTGTCAGAACTCCAGCTTGAAAACTGGTGCGTCTTGGCTCTGCGTCTGAACAAAACATGTTTCAGGAAGTCAATCAAAAATAATTGTCAGCTTTGTCTGCAAACCTAGTGCAGGTGTGCAGTCTGTGCACCCTGCTGCTTTTCTCCCAACAGCCTCCATCGCAGCTCTGCTGCTTTCTTCACTACCTCAAACTGATGCGAAATATGCCAGAGATCATGGTTTTTATTCAGACATTTGTAATGGCAACAACTTGTTTTTCCTCATCGCTTATTTAAAATGAAGCGTGTTAATCTTAAGATGCACCATTTAGCCCCCTGAGCAAAACATCCTTCAGCATGAGAGTTGTTACTGAGTGAAGAAGAGTTTGTTAGCTCGAAACAAAACCAGAAATGGAACAACAATTTTGAAAATAATATTTAAAAGTGTCAAGCTTTTTACTCTCTTAAGCCACCTCAACTTGAAAAAGGCTTGCTTCCTCCAAAGAGACAAAGGAACAGCTCAACTTAGTGACATTTTTTATTAATCTTTTCTTTTTCAGATGAATCTTAGCAGCAGCAATGAACAGGCAACGTGTATCGTTCATATGAGTAGGTTGAAAACCTACAAACAGGAAAAATATTAATTACAGATCAGTTCATTTTAACTTTAGCTACTAAACTAGTTTCACAAGTAAGGATTTTATAATTTACCTTTAAGTTAAATTAATAAATGAACAAACTATGTTCCAAATAGTGCAGCTAATCTGTTTTCAAACACATGGGAAAAAAATTGCATCAAACAGTAAATCTATTTTAGTCTTCTGAATTCAACCTGAATCATGTAAAGTGTGAAAATTGTCCATTTCCTACCCGTGGTGTTTTTGAGGAAGCCTTCAGTTGAGGTTCTTTGTCAGAGGAGAGGTCATTGTGTGAGCACAGGTGAACCAGGTTACCTTGTAAATGTGGCTGCTGAGCTTGAGCAGTGAAATGGATGGGTGCGCTTGATTCATCTAAAGCTGCATGCTAACCGGGTGGAGATAGTAAACCCAATATCTCCACCCATCTGGGTGAAGATACTGTCAAAAAGTCTCCATATTGGGGGGACTTTGTGATAGTAGTCCCTTTTAATGAACACATTAAAAAGTGTTGGAGTTACTGATTTAACTTGACCAAAAAGGAAATTATAAACCATGTTTTTTACAGAGATGAATTGGCTTTCATTTAGGTTGGTTTCTACCTGACTTTTGTATTGGATTAGTTGTCCATCAGCACCAAACATGGAATGTCCCCATGGTTTGGGAACATGCTACAAGCTCAAGGGACTTGCAATCAGGTGGTTCCCCAAATCAGTTGATAACACAGATTGGTACAACGTACATCTGGACAGCTTGTTTGCCTCCACCACCCCGGATACTTAATTTTCAAACATGTAGTGAATCTTCTTACAAATAAGAACCGGTTATAACTTTATAGGAAAGTCTGCAAACATCGGTCATTAATCTGGGATTGATGCATCCCAGCACTTTTTTGTTTTCATGCATTTTTATTTGTTGTATCTTATTTCTACTTTGTCCAAGTCATTTATTTTTCCGGTTTAGTTTTGTGTGAGTGTGTCTTCTGTTTGGGGACATAGGGACAAGTTAAAATCTTAAAATTTGATTATGGTACATGTTTTTTTTTGTTTGTTTGTTTGTTTTTGCACTGTGTCTGTCAATATCTTTTAGCAATCAATAAAAAGACTGTTTATCAGCTTTAGAAGTCCTTGCCCGGACGCCGCGGGCATGCAGTTGTCATTTCGAACACACTGAGCTGATTACAATGGACGCTGCTTGTAAGTAATAGGATCAGCAGCCAGTGTGTGTGCATGGCTACGGCTTGGGTGGATTCTCACTGTTATTATTGGGCTTGTTAAGTTACAGAAAGCCTTCGTAACAGGAAAGGACAGATTTGTTGTGAGTGGCGGTTCACTTTTGCAGAATTGAGAAAATGTATATAGGCTACACTTCAATTCCTAAACTCCTTTAAAGCTCCTTCGTTAGGAGATGACGTAAGGCCGGGTCTGGGAGAGAGCGGCGGCGCATCAAGCTGTTCTCCACGAGGATTACTGGGATATTATAGGTCAGCTCCTTGGGGCATTTTGCTTTAATTAAAGATGGTACTCATTAAGTCATCAGTGTTCCACCTACATTATACTCGCCTTTTCATTTCAACTCATTATTGTTCTGCTGGAGATTTGGTGCGATATAAATTAATAAGAGTGGTTTATGGCATGTGAAGGATTTGCTAATGAAAGCACTGCTTGCACCTGGACTTTGTCATGGAAGAGTGGCAGGAAGGAAAGCCGTGATTTGGAAAAAAATAAAATAAAATCCGTAAGAAGTCCTGGGTGTCAATAGAACCGTCATGCACAAACCACCACTCTTCTAGCTGTGATAGAAGAGTGGCGAGAAGAATTGCTACTGAAAGTTTTCACAGGTTGAGACTAAAATTGAATGGTTTATTTTTTTATTTTTTGCCAAGATGTGCAGGTGAAAGCCAACACTGGAAATCACAGCGAACGCCACACCAGCACTGCTAAATGCCATGGCTTTACCTTTTCATTTCATTGTGTCCTAAATCCGTTTGGTACCTACGAAGAAACAATTTCACACCTGTGTACTTAAAGCATCATGTATCAGTTTATTGTTAAATCTTACAGGAAATTACTTATTTTAACAGCACATTATTTTCTGAAAAAGTTGCAATACACCCGATTTCAGTGTACTTTAGTTCTGATCCAACTACATGAATCATTTGAATTTGCTTTGTTGGACCGGAGGCGCTCCTAAAATAAGCAGAGTGTTTGCTCTCAAGGCCTGGAGTTGGATAACCCTGAACCTGACAGGTGGCGATTGGAAGCAGGTCTGGTATGAAATGTCACCTGGAAGACATCCACATTTCACCCTAGAAAACATCAGGTCCAAAATGAGAGAGGTATGAAAGTGAATGTAGTGGAGATGCTTATCTTCAGCTTGGAAAGGGAAACAATGAGATGGTTAAAGTAAAAAGAAAATTAAAAACCGCTTCACCCTCTTCTTGGAAAATAACACTAAATACATGATTAGATCTACAACTGGATGAAACATATTCTAATGAAAAAACTGTCTTGATTTTCTTTTTTTTATGAAGCATTTCCTCACCACGAGTTCTGCGTTTTGACAATATTACAATGCCAGCCATATGAAAACATTACAAAAACAAAAAGGCAACGATAATCAAATATTGATTAACGCTGGAGGGAAAGTCGTCGTTGATCTAAAATAATCTCAGCGACGTACAAAAACATCCTTAACAAACTGACCAATCTCTACCCAGAATATGTGAATAAATGGATGCCCTTTGTTTCTATAATCTGCGCAGCCTCGAAACAGAAAGCCGCGCTGTGAGAAAACGGAGTAGCTCACGGCTGAGGCAGGCAGCAGGCTTCCCGTCAAACTAAAGACTAAGGCTCCAGATATCTGTCCTCGTTGATAATTGTTACGTCTTTTATTGCTTCACTTTTGTGACTCCACCTTTGTCTTTTCTGTCTCCCAAGCAGGGCAGTCGTTGGACACAGAGAGCCGCTGCCTGATGACAGCAAAGACAACATTACCATTTTCACCCGGATCCTCGACAGGCTGTTGGATGGATACGACAACAGGCTACGTCCTGGGCTCGGAGGTAACCCATGATATTTGTTAGATAAATCACACACAGACAGCGTTTTCAGCCATGATGTTGACGGCTTCAGACTGAGAAACAAGAATGAAGATAACGTGGTGCACAAACACACTTGTCAGGCATTATAAGAGGTGGTGCATATTCATTTGTGGTGTCTGAGATGTTACTCTTCATTTATTGCTCTCCTAAAGAATATTAGCGACGTATGTAAATGCACTGTGGGGGGCTTTAAAGTTGCTGTTCTTCGCTGGGTCTAAATGTTTTGGCACTTGGACTAAAAATGTCAAGTCAAATGGACTCGTGGGGCAAAAAGAAAGGAATATTTCTTTAGTAGAAATGTATTCAAACTACCGTCATATTGTTTTATCTACTCAACAATGTAGTAGTTTAAGGCTACAACCAACAATTATTTTGGTAATCAATTAATCTATTGTTTATTTTGATGATTAATCAATTAATCGTTTAAAAACAAACCTGGCACATTCTGCGGATTTTTAAATTAAACTCTTTGGCCTTTTCATAAAATATTAGAAAAACATTATATGATACATATAAGCAAATAATTTAATTCCTTTTAAAAATAAGGAATTAAATGCAAAGTTTGTATATATTTTGTGCATTTTTGGTCTAATAGTATTTGAGTTTTTGTGTTCCTTCAGGAAATGGCCTTTTTTGGATAATCTATGCTCAAGTTAATGATTAATCGACTACTAGATTAGCTGACGATGACTTCAATAATTGTTTCATCAGAATTAATATGATTAATAATTTCAACCCTAAATAGTTTTACTAAACAAATAAAGTTGTTAGATTTTTTTTTGCAGAAAGAGATGTGTAAACTACTGTAGAGCAAATACAAAGAGTTTTGTGGGTTTGTCCTAGTAAAAGAAATATTTTTCAAGTGTTTATTGAAAGAAAATGGCAAAAAAAAATAAATAAATAATTAAGAAGTCACTTTGTTCTTGCAAAAGAATGCAAAACTGTGTGGTTAGTTTGCATCAGCATCACCCACCAGGACTAAATTTGCAAAATTAGGGGACGCACAAAATCAGTCCGGGGTCGGCAAATGGCCCCCGGGCCGCACTTTGGACACCCGTGATTTAGATCTTTTCTAATTTAATTCCATTCATTTCATTAATAAAAAATCAGTTGCAGTGGCAACAGGAGGGAGAGGGGGGAGTGGTTGGACTCTCAAGGTCAGTTGCATGTGAAATGTCCTTAAAACAAGAGGAAGTAAGTTGAGGTTGGCGTGTTGCTCTTGCTCGGACGCAGTCAGCAGATACCGCAGCCGAGCTTGGCAAAGCTTACGAAGGTAATATAGGTTTGAAGGTACTTTAAAGCCTCAGGCGGCTTCAGCGTGACCTCCCATGCTTTATGTAGGCACATGCCGAGTCCAAACAGGACTTTTAATTTTCACCACACCATCTGTCTGTGTTACAGCGAGAAAAATTTCTATGACGCATCTATTTTTATATCCCTGGAAATGTGTGTTTATTTGTGCTGGTTTGTAGCTCTATAGTGTGATCGTTTACACAAATCCCCCCAAAAATTGTCACAACCTTTTTGTAATTTTTCATGAATGTAGTGCCATGTTTAAAAGAATGATGCCGCTGCAAAATCCAGTTTAGCACGCATGGATTTCACATAGTGAGCGTTACAGCTGTATGTTTAGGCTCATTGGTCTTTATTAATCACAACTGGTAAATTAAGCAAATCAAACAGCATAGTAAAATTCAGACAGCATATAATCTAAAATACTAGTATAATATTGTAATCAAATAATACTAAATAATTCTTTATTTAACAGAGCAGCTACTTTGGCATCCTTTGCAAAATTTTGCGTGATTCTATTTCTTATTCTCTGGTAGGTTTTGCAGCATTATGTAATATTCACAATATTGCCACTGTTTAAAAAATGCAGTGAAAAATCAACAGAACTTGCATCAAAGCATTTCTGATTCTGGATCCAATTTTTTTGGAAGAAGGAAAATTTGGCTCAGCCTAGGAAGACAGCCAATGGCACTGGCACAAAAGCGGTGTAATAAACTACAACGACAAGCAACGTTGGTGCACCAAATGCTGCACTGAAGGCAATTTTTTAACTTATTTGTTTTTTCATACTGTAAATGTTTTGGCACAGTTGCAGCCTAATGCAAACAAAATGTGTCGCCTTGATCATGGAGGACGAGTGTGTGTGTTTACTGTCATGAAAATGTGGAGTTTCAGAGCTAAGCAAAGTTTGATTCATTTTAGATGGAGTATAGAATATTTGTTTGAATTGGTGCAGCAGACTTCGTATTAGGAAATCATATCATTATCGATTAGTTTTTTGTTTTAAAGTTTTGCGTGTTTTTTCCCCCCTTTTTATGACACCTTTAACATTTGTTTATACTGCCTAAGCCGTGGGTCGATCATGGTATGGCATGCATTTGTACACATTCTGAAATAAATTCTGCTCTGGACTTTAACTAGACCATTATAAAACATAAATATGCTTTGCTCTAAACCAATTCCCTTTGAGCTCTGGTTGCACGGTCGGTCGTCTTACTAAGTCTGGATTCTTATGTTTTCAGTTTCATCCTATATTTTGTTCTCGCCAAGCTTCTCTGACCCTGCTAAAGAAGAACATCCACCACAGCATGATACTGCCACTACTATGTTTCCCGTTGGTATGGCATATTGAGGGTGATGCTCGGTGTCAGTTTTTCCCCAAATGTACGTTGAAACATTTAACTTCTGTCTTCCATAAAGATCCATCTAATTTTTGGTTGTACCACAACAACGAAAATACAGTTTAGTCTTTTTCTTATTTTGGTTTTTTTTTGTTTCCCATCGATCTCCCTCTATCCGGGGCGCTTTAGCTGGGAGAGACGACTCGCCGGCCCATGATGAAGTCAGGTCACTCTGTGCGACTTCACTATGAAAATTTATTTCCCTCTGGGTGAAAGTCTTTCTTCAATCGCACCCAAATGGCAAATAAGCATATATGTCAGTGAAAATCCCACCAATTAAGGCCATTTGATCCAAATATTCATCCCTCCAGGGACAACACACTGCATAACAGTGAGCCCACATGCTCATCAAGAGGGCTTCATTATTTCTCGACCAGCCAGCTGGAATGTCCATTTCTGCTCTATTGCTTGTTACTCAAGCCTAAAACCTTCCTGGGGGGTTTACAGTCACCAGGCTGGATAACCTGGTCTCTGTGAACATGCTGGTCATTACCATTTCTCACTAGAATTATGTGAATGATCTGTTCTCACCTGATGTGTTTTTTGGAAATAAGCAGAGTTAAGGGAACAAATCTACAAATATTAAGGCCAATGTTGTTTTTCCTACCTATTAAAGTCATTTTATTCTTCTTTCTGGAGTCAACAAGTGTCTGCCACATTTGTTGGCACCCATGGGAAACATCTAAAAATAAAAAAGGAAATTCAACCTTTTGTTTAGTACATGTATTCATTGGATTTCCTAGAATAAAAAAAAAAAAAAACGTAATATTTTAAAGAACAGATTTTGTTTTGGTATTTATTTCACAGTAAATGTTAAGGTCACCAATTATAATCTCACTGACAGAAAACAATCATTTCTTTTTCCCACTAAATAATTGTACTTATATTAAAGACTTCTAATTTTTACATATTCTTACCACGTGTGATTGAATATTCACTCTTACTTTTATTCGTGCTTCGTGTTTTAAGGGAAGTTGATACTTAAAAACTCATTTTCAACAAAAATAGCATAAATGAATCTTTTTGTCCAGTTAAAACCATTGCTTATATATCTACTAGTGATATTTCTCTGCGAGGATGCCCACACATAATTTAAATTAGCTTTTGTCTGAAACGAAAGAAAGAATAGCTACAGATTACTTTAGTTGCTGTCCAGAGTTTATGTCTGTCCAAAAAAAACAACTAGAAAATGCAATCTCATTTTGTTTTCAGGAGCGTCTCCATCTGTTGTTCAGCTGCCCGGCCGCGGCAGGAACAGAAAGAGGGTGACTTGTTCTGCTAATGCCTAAACCTGCCATGCAAAATGCTGACTTTGTGTTGCGATAATCACATATTTGGAAGAGCCATTTGTGCTGCAGAAATGATTAATGTGGCAGTGGATCTTTTCTCACAGTGGGGCCCTTTGCTAAAGGATTAGAGACTTACCTGTGGGTGGTCGCTCAGATCTGGGACACAGCTAGAGCTGAGGATCCATTCACTTCTGGAGAAAGGGCTCATCTATCTCTAGTTGTTGCTGCTCCACTGGGAACAGCAATTTGTCTCGCCAGTGGCCCAAGAGTCTGCTTGGCATGATTGCCCCAGAGGAGCTGATTCAGCCCACACTGAAGAGGGCAAATTTTTGACTGCCGTGATTCTTATCGCATGCCCTACTTAATGCTGCGTTTAGAGGAATTATTAAATGTTCAGAAAACGTCCCTCACTACTGGGTCATTTACAGCGGGTATAAAATTCTGCTTGTGAGAGCATTTGTTCTATAAAAGACATTCAGTCAGATTTAATTCTGAGCTGAATTTTTCTTTTGGTGATGAATCTCTTTACATAGATGTGGAGTCAGAGTGATGAAAATTAAAAAATAATTTAAATTTCAGCTGTTTTGGGTTTTTTTGAAATTACAGAGACATAAAAGTTGAGGCAAAACCAAATTATGTTTAAATCTACTAAAGATTTCATCCATTTTAGCAAATACGTTAGTGCCATCTATAGAAAAGTGACCGCAGCATGACAGTGCCACCACCACACTTCACAGTGAGTACAGTGTTCTTTTAGTCGTGTGCTGATGCATTTTGATGTCCATGTTACTTTTTGGTTTCATCAGACCATAATGCCACCATCACATAAATTCACTGTACTTTGCAGAAGCACCTAGAGTATTTTCATGTTTGTAATACTCAATGGATTATGATAGGGTTGGAGACTTTTTGTCACTGCAATAAAGTAACACGCAAAGTAAAGTGTAACTGGGTAGTGGATGCAACGAAATATTTGTCTTTGAAATTATTTTACAATGAATAAATGGAAAATCCATGCAGAAAGGCAACTGTGCTATCAAATGTGCCACTGTGCAGTCTTTAACCCTAACCCGATAAATTAAGCGAAAAACGTTGTGTGGGTGTGAATACTTTCGCAAGATACTGTGTTAACACAACATAAAATAGCGCTATTATGGCTTTTTAAAAAAAATTATAAAGTGACTGCAAGACAGAGAAAAAGTCCTCCAGTCAGATTCTAATGTGGATAACATGAGTGAAAAGATGTGCGAAGTGCTTGGAACAAAGAGGACACACTGACATATGCTGGATGCCGAGCAGCTGCATTCGCTTCCTGAATCACCAGTCCCTTAGGTATTGCTAAATGTTTTTGGGGCAAGCTAGCTCAAATTAATTTGGGTCAAAAGGGATGTCTTCTTTCCAAAGACGTCAACTCCAGCGTAGCCCAGAGCAGGTTGTTTTTTGTTTTTTTCTATGCTTTGGTGGATGAGCTTCAGTCAAACAAATGGTCGTTTTACTCAGCAGCAGCCTGAGAAGTTGCTCAAAGCAACATCTTGCATCAGAATTGAGGTCAGTGTACATATATATATATATATATATATATATATATATACTGTATATAAACCATTCTCTGCCAAGTCTTGGGATTGTTATAACCAATGCTGTTTAGGACCACTGGAGGATCCATTCGAGCAAATCTGCAATACTCTTAAGCCAACATTATGTTCCGAAACTTGCAGTGTGTAGCTTAACAAGAAAGATGTGGATCGGACAAGATTAGGAACAAAGACACTTGGAATCCATGGATTAAGCTGCAGAGAAATACCCAAAGTATTCACACAGCATACTTACACTGATAACTCAGTAGGCTTTGCACAGCCTTCCTTTGCCTTTCTGCACCGTGTGAGCCAATATTACATACATAAGTCAAAGTCTGTTAAGGCCCCGGATTATTGCTTAAAAATAGTGCAATGTTTTTAAGTGCTATTTACAGAGATCTCTGGATCTGAACACTCTTGTTTCCAGTACCAAAAGAAGAAAAGCGCAAAAATCGCGTCTAAGGCTGAGGATCAACCAGGATACAGTCAGACACAAACGCTCATCAATCTTACCGAGTAACCAGGAAGTAAACATAGTGGGTCCAGTTGTCTTGGAGAGATGAAGGAGATTTTTCTTTTCTCACAGACTTTTGTCTGTAACTTCACCAGCAGATATGTAAAAGCTTGTGAAATATCTTTATAATTTTAATGAACTATTCTTTCATCTTGAAATAGAAGCTATTTGATAGACCCTTTTGTTGGTTTCATTTATTGGAAAGTTTTGAGATCCTTATTACTTTAGATCAATTATAAGTTAATAATACTAAAGATTTGAAAGTTTGTTTTTGCCGACTACCTGAGGCATTACAATGATTTGTGAATATTATAATATGACCAATTTTTAATTTACGGTAAACTCTTTGCTTTTGTTAGAATACATTATTAGGCTATCCATAGTCCTATTGCTGACTTAAATATTGTTCCAGTGTTTTAGCAGCAAACTCATTTTCAGCACGAAACTAAAGAAAAAAATACATTCTTTCAAATAAATATTCAAACAACTATTTTGTTGCAAATATAACCAGAGCTGGATGTGATTCATTTGTGGTGCGAGGAATCTTTATTTTTTAAAACCTGAACTTGAATAGCGATGTGCTGTTGTTTTTTTCTCTTTTCTCAGAGAGCGTGACAGAAGTGAGGACAAACATCTATGTGACGAGTTTTGGGCCGGTGTCGGACACAGACATGGTGAGTGTTTCCTTCTTCTTTCCATCTTCTATCTCTAGTTTCCACTGTAAATGGAGAAATTAAAGAAAATTCCCCATTTAGCATGCAATCACTTACCGTTGTTAAGCCAAAGTAGTTTGGATTGAAACAGCATCTGAAATAACAATGGTAATTTACTTGGCTTTACTTTAGTTTTCTTTATCCATTTATCAATGTCCGAGCTCATTGGTCAAAATATAAACTATGTATGAAAAAGCATATTTTAAAACATGCCAATGCAGTGAAGTTTAAGGGACCAAAGTTGCAATATTTGTTACATTTTCAGCTGGTACTGTTTGTTTTCACACTACATTGTGTCAAATGATCCGAACCGTTTGAAAAACCTGTTCCTCCCCTCGCCTGTGGTGGCGCTGCACCAAGAATCTTTGAAGGAAATGACAAAAAAGCCTCTGAAGAAGACACTGAGTGAAACTTAGTTCTTCACAAAATGTAAACAAAAATGGAGTGGCATTAGATTTTAGCAGTTGTAGGATTTTGCTTCTCTTTGGTGCAAAACCACAAGCCGTTTCCCCGCGCTATCGTTAGACTCACATGTTTGTTTAGGCTGCATTTACCCAGAATGCCACACATTATAGTTTGCTTCAGTTGAACCGAACAGAGACCTGGGATTTGAGGCGGACCAGAGTTCAATTCTTTGAGACAGACTTTCTAGACCAATGAACTAAGAATTGGATTAAAGCAGACTTGACGTTTGACACAAAGTACCTCAAAAAAGAGAAACCTTTCCCCTTTTTTTGCTGTTTTTTTTTTTTCTTTAAACTTTAAACGATGATGACAGTTCTGCTGCTGCACAATATAGCACCAAAGAATGTGTAATAGAGTCAAAAGCTCCTTTCAAGCCAGTCCGGATGACCTCTGTTTAATCTTGGGACCCCCTGCGGCTTTTGACACATTTGATCATGCAGCTCTAATTGCCCACTGTGGGCTTCAGGTTGTTTCTTTTGCCTGCTTCTGAGCTGCTCTGTCAGCCTGAGTGACACAGCAAGATAGGAACATTGTGGTTTCACTACACAGCTCGTTCATGTACAGTGGTTCAGCTCTTGGTTTCTTTGGAGCAGGTCATGTTCACTCTGTCAGACTGTGATTTCCATGAGCCGGCAAGGATCTCCTGAGGATCTCACTGACTTATGTTAACACCACCGTCTGTCTTTTTGTGTTATCGTTTAAATTTACCACGTTTGCTTTATGCCAGCTTACATAATGTTATGCTAGGCTAAGGTTGTTAAAAAATCTAGCTTAGCTGAGCTTCGCAACACTGAGTCAGTGCATCTATCTTTCTTCATTCTGCTGATGCTTTCGTCATGCAGCCAGGTGATCTTCATTTCAAGACATCTACACCAGGTTGAGGCCTCGTCTTCACTAATATGTTTCACAAAATGGAGACCTTCTGCTTTTCTGCTCTGTTTCCATTTCTCGTCCACACAAAGAGTTTTTCCACGAGGAGCACTGGGATTTGTAATAATGCTTTCCAGAATGAAGTTTTGGGTTTTTTTAAATGGCATTTGTAGACTGGAGATATGGCGATTATTAAAAATAATGACATAGAGGCCCAATTTGCGCATACATACTGTTGTTTTCCGTGCTAGAGACCACAACAACAGTAGAGCCATTTTAATAGGTTACTCAACATCTGCCTCACTTCCTCCCGACTCTGTTTCTGTTAAACTTAAAATGTACATCAAAGACTGTAATGACAGGGAGAACAGAAGCAAATATAACATGGATATAGTTTTAGGAAGCACTCTATTTTTCTTTATGCTTTGTGTTTGAATAGTGTAGAACGAGACAGAGGTTTAGAACAATGACATTTTAGCATCACCTTGATTTGCCACTGTAGCAAACAATGTTTGATCAATAGCTTAGCCAGGTCTTGGTCACAATTCAGAGACACATGCATACAGAAAATGTTACTCTCATGCTGCTTTATGCAGATTCTCTGTCTGCACCAGTGAAGATTTACTCACCTCCACACTTGACTTTTGAACAGATGGCAAAATAATCTGTTTGATAATTATGCCTTACTAGTATCGTATTATGGCGCACTTGCAACATTTAATCTCAATTCCCAGAATGCCAGTGGGTTCTCATAGTAAAGTCACTGCAAAAGTAACGTTCTCTGTCGTGACGCTGTGGTACACTGAATCCTACACACTCCATTTCAGTAAACATTCACTTTACAAAATAGCAGTTCATAAAAACATGCTTTAAGAACGTGACCAGAAAGATAGAAAACTAGTGGGGGAAAAAAGCTGTGGACAAACTAAATGAAAGTACAATGCAGCAAAATACAGGATTTGACTTTCCAAAGAATTGTGTTCATTTACTCATATTTAGATTTTTATGACATATGTTATTCAACTCATCAAATTACATGGCAAAATTGAAAATAGTATGACAATAGTATCATAACTGTTCAAAAAATGTCTCTCACGGATTTCTTTATATTTTATTTTATCTAAACTGTTAGTTTTTTGGGGGGGTTTTCTGTTGAATTTCTTTCCTGAAAGTGTTTTATAAATCTCTCTCAGGACTGATTTTTTAACTAATTACCTGGCTGGAGCATCTGTCCAGAACCAGGCAGCTCGTTGGAGTACACAATTGTACGACATCTTATTTATTTTACGTACAACCTGCCACTGGATAACACTTAATCTGACAGAAAGCATTCCTTGCTGCTGTCATGTAGCACTTAGTTTACTTCTTACCTGTATTCATATCTTAAATACACACCATCGGTAATACATAGTTTTCTGTAAACATACATAGATTCATCTGTAAACTAAGCAATGATTGGTTGTAGCTTTTAATATTTGCACATGACCAAGACAACAATTGGCATATTATTAGCAAATAAGAATGAAGCTATTCACTACCGTATCTGAGGAATTTAATTATGTGAAAATCTGCAGTGCAAAACTGACACTCTAGTGCTATCTTTTGGGATTCTCTCCTATAGAAAAAAAATACTCTATCAGCTTATAATATTTTGGTTTTATTTATTCCCTCCTGAAACATAACTCTAAAAAGACATTTACAATCCTCCTGCAGCATTTCTGGCCACATCATACATATTCTTTACAGAAAAAGTAAAGAATATCTAACTTAAAGTGAAACGGTGCTTCATCCAGGAGTGTTGTACCATATTTTTATCTGTCCTCATTACAGGAATCCTCGGTTTGAGCCAGATCCCGCTGCTGTGAAGACTCAATATGTGAAACACTCTATTCCCAACTTGCTTTGTGAAAGAATGTTGGCTCACTTGCGTTATTTTAATAGACAGTCCTTTATCTTTTTCAGGACATATCACCTTTGGGGTCTCTCAAAGCTCAGTTATGGATCTAGAATTTTTTATTTATTTTTTTTTTTCACATGCTTCACTTGGCAGGAACATGAATCAAGTGGAAACAGCTTGGGACACAGAGTCTCACTTGTGATAATGTTTTGGCCAGATAAAAAGATAGTGAGGTCGGTGCGGGTATATCCTCTCGGTCGTCAAAGGCAAAACAAGAACTGCACTCAAACACACACACACACACCCCTACACACACGCCCCCACATACAAAATGTCTGCTTTGTGGTCCTTTTTTATAAAGTAGGTGTTAAGGTATCATTTAATCCCATGTGTGCTAAACTAAGTTTAGATTTAGTATCATGTTTCTATCTGTTCTCAGTACTTATAATTACCTTCCTATATATATCAGCTTATGTATTCAAAGAAATATTTTTGGGAAAATTGTTTTGAAGATTTTCAAAAACAGAGGGACACACTTTTACATTTTGTGCAACCTTCCAATAAACATTTTACTAACTTAATTAATAGGTGCATATGTTGATATTTTTGAAAATCCACAACAAATTGTGCACACTGTTATATTTCAATTCATTTATAATAATTTCATCATAGTTACTCCACTCTGGAAAAACAACAGTTTAGACTCATCATTTGAAGCCAACATGTATTGATGCTCCTGGTCATGATGCAATCAAGAATAACACATAAGAATCTAATATAAGAATATGCTTTTGTCTTTACTCTTGCTCTGTAATAATTCATCCCACTGAATTTGTTTTTATTTTCCTTTTTAGCAGTTAAATCTGAGGCCATTGCATGGGATTACATGACCTCTTGGTCAGTTAAATAAGGGAAGGTAAAGCAAAGCCAGTGGTTATGCACTAAAAGTAGCACAAGTGAATAATATAAACACCAAAAAGTAAGTCTTGACCACAGACTTAAAGATCTGAAACACTGACTTCAATAACTGTCTACAAACCAGTTGGGCTCCTTCTGAATAAGAGTTTTGTAGAGACTAATTTGAAAAGACTGCCGCATGAATTGGACCACGTTTATTGGGACATATTAGGGGAAGAAAGAAATTCGATGTGCCTTGGGGAAAAACCTCCTACTCAGAGCTGATAAAAGCATATCTACAGTGGGTCGTGGACGGGGCATGTTAATGTGTTTTCTAGATCGCGGGTTTTCAGGCTACATAAACGTGGACCGGTGCAGTGCCTGAGTAGGAAGCAGCACAGATTACTGCTCTGTTCTGGGACGTAAAGGCTCTTTGTCGATCAGCTGAGCGGAGAGAAAATGGACAATCCAAACTGTATTTCAGAGGATAATCGGAGGCTTTTAGAAAGAGTGCATGCATATGTTATGCAAATTTGTTGCAATTCTGATTCGTGGAGATACACTGAGAATAACCGCAACCGCAGTACTAGAGGGGGAAAGCGAGACAATTCGCAATATGGTGCAACATGTTAGATGACAGAAGAGCGTTAGAAGAAAACTAAAGTCAACCGGGTTCCACAGTCAGAGAAAAAGGAGCATACATCAGATTTTAATGGTGATTCTTTCGGGGCACAGTGAGATTATTCATGGTGGCCCAAAGGAAGGAGCTGGAGGATGTTCGTATCCCAGGTGTCATGCTGCTAGCGTGGCCCTAAAAAACTGCAGCGCTGGAAGAGAATATTAAAGCTGAAATGTTCCTAGACAGCGCACATTCTATACCCTCGGCATGTCAAACTTTTATGTTGTGTACATCCAATGGTTCAATTACCCCTCACTGTAACATCAAGTGTCCCAGAAATGTCTGCTCTTCTCTCAGCCCTGGGGCCTCTCATCAAGTCTTCACTCTGGCTACAATACACCACGTCTTCCTTCAGTATCTCGTATGGCAACAGGAGCTACGTTTTACTATTTGGCTTTCTTGGACAAAAATGTCCACATTTTTACACCTACGTCTCATTCTTTGGTAAAGAAAATTGTTAAAAAAGCTGAACATGTTTCTCTTCATCTTCTGCAAGCCTGCAGAGTCGCGTCTCATTCGCATGCGTGCAGCGTTGCAGCACATGTACCTGTCTCATGGCGGGCTTTGACAGGCCTGCGCTGATATGAAGCAGTTCAGGTTGTCACGTGTGCCGCGCTCCAGCTTGTTTTGACAAGATGTCAGTGATGGCCTAATCTCCCCAGGTGTGCGCATTTTCTGGGTGCAAACACCCCTGAGAAATGAGACGCTCACGATACATTTGTATGCCCAAAATTCAGGATCCCCGCTCCGCTCCAGGTGTTTACCGAGAAGATGGATATTTGTGCCACTTACGTTTGGAGGTGAACTCCAGGTTTCCATATCAATCATGTTGTCCTTGTTCAAAGGCTGGTAAGCCCAATTACACCCTTTCCCATACAATACACAAGTTAATGTAAGGTTAGATTTGTTTGTTTTTATCATCCACAATGGACGTAATAGTTTCCCCCGATGTCTGAGAATGATTTATGTGCGATTACAAACAAGTTGAAAGCAGAGTAGTTTCTGGAAAACAGCAGCTAATAGGACTAATAGGACTTCACGCACTGTCACTGAGTAGCTAAGGAGCAAGACTTTAACTTCAAATTACACCTTACAGACTTAATTAATATAAAACAATGAAACAAGACATAAAGTGTTAACTTTTAATATGTTTCATTCTAATGGAAGCTTAATCTTTGTTTCATAGGGACATAACCAACAAATTGCCCTTTTTATTGACTCATTCTCTTCCAAATGTGTAGAAGAAACTGCGAGATAAGTCGTCATTTAGATTTTAACCAGTTTTGAAAGCTAAAGTCTTCCATTTATTTTTAAAATTGTAAATCTACAGATTCCCACTGGGCAAGCCAGTTTTAACCAATCACATTCAGCTGTTCACTGATGAGGTCAGAGATTGAAGGCTAAGCAATTATGGAGAAGCAATAATCCAGGAGTAATTGACTTCAGCGAATGTGTTTTTCGAGGAAATGTCAACCCTGACGTCCTACTTCAAACCTATGCTGAAACATACATATAATTATGGTCACCAGTATCAAACAGATTGATAAAATGACTGCTTCCTAAAATAAAGTGAGACATTATTTTTATCATAAAGCAAGAGAATGCATGAACAGGTTTTTGTCTTGGACGGCCAAGAGAAAACCACTTCTCCATAGAGAAGGATTACTTTATCAGGACCTGGCACGGTTTGCAAAGAGGGAGACAGAAAGTAGATCGCAACATTACCTCACAAACATATTGAACCAACATGGTGGTGGAGGGACGATGACCTTGGCCAATTTGTAGCTACCGGGCCTGGAGAGTCTTTACCAGTGTTGTATAAAGTACTGAAATCTCAGAGTCAAGTAAAAGTATAGGTACCTCTCCAAAATATGACTTTGGTAAAAGTCGAAGTCACTGACTGAAATGTTACTTGAGTTAAAGTCTTAAAGTATCTGAAACTTCTTGTACTTAAGTATGGAAATTGCTGTAAAAATGGATGTACTCAAGTAATGTAATGAAAAGTACAAGTAAAAAGTAAAACAAGGCAAATGCAGTTTGAATGACATTTTTTATATTTTGGTAAACTTGTCAAATACACTTAAAATAATGTACACAACCAAGTGCAGGCAAAATTAAACCTGCTAATAGATATACCTGCAGGCATCATTTAGTTAAGAAAATTAGGTGCTTTACCTATAGCACAAGGTTAACTTAACCTGCTTTACAACTGAACCAGCTTCTTAGTATACCCTCCAGGACAGAAAATACAAAGTTTTTGTAAGCCTTAAGTTTTCCCTTCAAGTAAGGTCAGTGCTGAAAATGAGAAAAATAAATAGTACAGAAAATGCGGCCAACATGAAGAAAAAGAGCTGTTACGATTACTCCACAAATCAGTGAATCAGTCAATCCTACAGTCAGTAGGTGGTGCACACAACTGGTCATTATGCAAAAGAAAAAAGAATTGGGAGGGAAATGCAGCTTATTGGCATCTGTAAACATGGTTTTGAACTTGCATGCCTTTCCTATATTCGTTAAATTTAGTCTAAATTGCTATCGCTATGGCTTCTGTCCCCCCTTGAACAGAGGAGTCTAGGTAGCCTGCTACAGTCAACATTAGGCCTCAGCTAAATACACCACGTGTGGAACTGAAACAATGCCAAACAAAGTTCATTTATGGTCAAGATTTCACAATACAGTAGTGCCTAGTGACCAAGCTATAGTTACTGAAACAGAAGGATTATAACCATTTCATAAGAAGTTACCTCGATGTGATTCTTCAAGTTGGACGGGGAGTTTTTGTAAGATAGAATTTCCACATCTTCAGGCAGGAATAACATACACTGCATGCGGTACGACGAATCTTTAACACCCACAAAAGAGTATATTGTGTTTAAATAAGGCCATGGGCTCTCATCACCAGATGGTGGTTCCCCTGGAGCCGTGTCCAACATAGTTGCAGTCGTTGTGGTCTCCGTCTCCTCCTCCATGTGGCTGCTGCTGATTGCGAGACTTGCTTTGTGTTTAATGGGAGAAGCGAAACAGGTGTATCCTATTGGAGGTGATGAACAAGCTAAGGCAAGTAGGCTACGGACTTTGTTCGGTAGCCTACTTGCTACTTGCTAATCAGTAGGTGGGATCAAAACACTTTGTTTCTCTCTCGCTTTTTTGTAACGAGTAACTAAACCACACATTGAAAATGTATCGGAGTAAAAGTACGCAATTAAGTTCGGAAATATAGTGAAGTAAAAGTGAAAGTTATCAAAAATTTTCATACTCGAGGAAAGTATGAAGTACTCCAAAATATACTTAAGTAAAGTAGTGAAGTGTTTTTACTTCGTTACTATACAACACTGGTCTTTAGGTCCAATACAAACTCACTTTTCATATGTGATTCTACAAGCTAATGAAGCGTGAGGTATGCTTAGGCTCTCCTATTCTACGCTAATTTTTAAAATAAATAACAACAGTATGTAATCTAGCCACTTTAGGTCAAATAGATATAACTTGAGAGCCTGGAAATATCTAGATGAGCTTTGTCTGGAAAAATAAAACCTACAACTGAAGGAGGGTGAACTTTAACCTTCATCCTTACCAAAACAGACATGTAGTAGAAATATGCTGAGTGGTGCACTGTCTATGTTTGTTATCTTCACCTCTTTGACACCAGGCTGGAATGTTTGACCACAGCTGAAACACCAAACGGCGACTCCACTTTGTGCTAGCTGATACTTGGTAGGACATAGAAACTGAGCAGGCAATCAGCAGGCAGTGGACTGGCTGCACTGATGGATTATTTGGTCCATTAACTCTGAGAATGTGAGTTTTCCAAGTCAATAAGAGTCATGTTTTTTTTTCCGTTGTGCCGATTCTTTATGATGTAATTTGTGTAATTTATACACTTCTGTTTGCACTCCTAAAATATAACGCCGTGTGCGTTAATTCTTTAAATTGTAGATCCAAAAGCTGTCACACTGGCGTCAGTTAGAAATCTGTTTTATTACTGTGAGTACATCTCTACTGTTTTACTGGTGTGAACACAAGAAATAAGCGCACGTTTTTAAATACGTCTAGAAATATTTGTTTAATATTCATGATTTTTTTGTGTGTTATGTACCCTTCTATTCATTTTTTTCTACAACTCAACGTGTAGGTGTTTGGTGTGCTTGTGTATATCCCATTAGGCAACAGACAAGAGATAATTAATTTGATTATATTTCTGTTGCTTCCCTATGTCTTCCTTTCTGTATGCTAGCTTTTTGCTGGTCTGTATTTCAACCTCCCTCCTGCATGCTCATCGCTCTACTGTTGAGTAAGAGCTAAACTAAATAAGATCCAAGGCACAAATCTGAAACGTCTCATTTTCCAGCCAATGAGGCTGATCACTAATCTATGTCTACCTTAAAAGTCGTTCACTTAGGATGAGTGTCACATCAGTGTAGGTTCAAACGCTTTCTTCCTTCCTCTGGAAAGATTTTGATAGCTCTAACAATATCACGTTAAACCAGTGTCCCCTACTTTATGATCTGTGTGTTTAAGGGTTTTTTTGTTGTTTTTTTTTTTGCCAGAGGAAGAAAAAGAGTTGAGCTGTGAAGTCATTTTTTACACATGCAGGGTTTTACAATTGGCTGGTAGGTATAATCTGGATTTTTGGCAGTAGAGAGTGAAAAGCTCATTATCTGACAACTATACTTTAATGCTGAAAGAAGATTATGGGAGAAAAGGTCAAAAGTAATTTGCTAGGTAAGAAAACGGGAAAGACAAAATGAAATGGTCAAAGTGGAAGAAAAGTTTTACGGAGAAGAATAACTAAATAGATTTATATAAATGTTTAAATATATATTTTCTGCCGTTTCTCATTCTTTTAATGCTCTTTTGTTAATTTGTAACTTATGACAAATTCAAAACATCTCCATTTTACAGTGAGCTTCTCTATTTTCTTGAACATTTTACACGTAGACGCGTCGCGCGTGACGTGCAGCACAGCGAAATAATAAACAAGCTCGAACCTTAGAGCGCTGGGATGCATGTGAATATAATTGGAGTTGGTGTGGGATTCACAGCTCGTTGCGAATCTCGCACAGGTTGCTCTCCCAGCAGGGAAAAGCGAACGGCCCACGAGAAGTGGAGCGAGGGAGGATGATTTACAACCGGGGGAATAAGGAGGAGTTGTAATTAAAACATTGATAAAGTCTGACTGATGATTGCAATACCCAGAGTGGCAGAGCCAGGTCCAATACACGTGCAGCCTCCCCTGAAGTGATGTGTGTCATTACCACACAATCGAGCCGCAATGTTAACCCTGGCCTGCTGTGTGCAGATACAAACAAGGCGCCGTTTGTCATCCAAACTATTTCAGTGGAAAAACAGCTGGTGAGTTTTTTTTCCTCCACATAATACGTCGTCAAAAGCGATACATCAAATCTGCGAAATGTAAAATAAAATACTTTTTTTTTTTATTGCTCCTGTGTTGCTTCAGCAGTTTCAAAAATAGATTCCAAAGACAAAAAGATAAATAAAACAAGCTAGAACTTTGGTGCATAATTTGAAACATTTAAAAAAAACTTCCAGATCTACAGAGAGCGTTAAAGCAAAGTGAGATGGTGGCATTATTGAAATTAGATGTAACGGTTAAACTTCATGAACTCCTTTATTCCAGATAGAAAGCTCCTTTAATATTCTATCAGACACAACCTTCCTGCCATAATCGGCCGCTGTCATTTGTTTAATGTCCAGACTCATTTGGTGGAGTCTGCTGTACATCCTACCTTAACTGCCATCTTATCAGGCCTTTCAGTCGTTTTCATCATTTCCTTTCATCCTCATTAGTTTTGGCCTCGCCACCAGCAGCTGCTTTCCAACTTTGACCAGTATCTATAAAGGAGACGTTTATAGATGTGTGACATTCACATCTTTTTCCTTTGATTTTTAATTTCTTTTTTCCATCAGCACTTTTTTTCATGCAAAACGCTGCGATAACGGTCCAGCAGCGTCTGCGGACAGGGTTCAGAGATTAATCCCAACTTGCAGACATGAAAGGCCTGCTTCGTTCAGACTAAAGATTTATACTTCGTTGTGATACGTACTGGAGAATGGTTGCAGGCCTTTTTCGTGCTTCAGTAAATTTTTGGTTGCCGTACGGACGATAGTAGACAGCTTGTGAAAGACGGCTGACTCCACAGCTGAACATATATCCTCTTGTCCACAGGATGTAGAAAAAGAACAGCCTCTCTTTGAAAAAAAGAAAACCCTCCATTATATCTCATGAGGTCAAAAGTTAACGTCAGACTAAGGGTTAGAGCTGCACCTCTAACCCTTAGTCTGTGTTGACTTGCTAATGTTTATCATGAAAATCATGGATTGGATCATTTACAACCAGTCCACACGCAGTGCCTACAACCACAAGTTAAAGACAGTTGTGTTTTTGTTTGACTCGACAGCCATGTTGCTTATTCCTACAGGAAGTAAGCTCCAGCTAACATCCTTTTGTCCAGATGACAAAGTAGTAAATATAATGTGAGCTATTCTGATGATTCTGTGGCACATGTTCAATTTAAAACCCAATGTCACTGTACAAGTTGTCCTGCCTGAATACAAGCTTCTTCACTGATATTGTTTTTTTCTTTAGACAGCCCAGTCCTTTGTGGATGTCACATTTACCGAGTGCTGCTTGATGTCTGACACCTAAAACATCCTCCAGTCAAGAGAAAAGCAATATTGTTCCACTGTATGTTTTATTATTATTCATTTCAGCTCATTAGGCTGCCCACTGTAAATGTAAGCGCTGTATTCTAATTAAATGAGAATCATTTGAAGTGTTGTGTTTTTATGCAGTGACTAAGAAGGTGGGATCATGATACTGCATATAAAGGGAACGTATCTGGGAGTCATTATCATACTAAATGAAATTAGGGTTGAAGTTGTGAACAAACAGATGTTACTTCCAAGCTATGCATCATAAAAATGATTAAAAACAAACGTGTTGTTATTGCATTCAGGGCATCTGAGGGTATAAATCATATTCTGTCAGATGAAACCTGGCTGACTCGGCAGCCTATGGATGTATGTAAACATATAGTGTATATATTTATCTTCTTTATTTTTTACTTTGCTGGTTTCTAAATGTAAAATCCCCTTCAAATCTCCTTCATAATAAACTCTCATAATCATGTAAGTAGTTTTATTATTACAGTTAGCATAGATATGTAGTTAAATTTAGGAACAAAAGATGGCCAAACCAAACTGGCTCTATATGGAAGTACAATTAACAAATCTCTCTCAGATCTGTGTAATCACAAAATCACCTAAACACAACCTGTCTGACAGCTTGAAGTAGGCTAAACAATTTCCAAAACAAAAATCGAGAACAAATGAGAAAACCGAGCAAAAACATCTCTTAGTGTGGAAAAGGTTACAAAAGCTTTGCGCTTTTAAGATGGCAGTAAACCATAATGAATCCTTATCCTCAAACGGAGAAGCGTGGAGCACTGGGGAGCCTTCCCAGGAGTGACCAAGAGTGCAAAAATTACTCACCCAGAACAACTTCTAAAGCTCTCATCTACCTCAGTTAAAGTCAGTGTTCAGATTTCACCAATAAGAAACAGACTGGATGCAAATTGCATCAAAAGGATAGTTTTAAGGTAAAGTACTCTGCTGAGCAAAGAGGACACATCTTGACGATGATGTGGCTGCAGAAAAACCAATAGTGGAAAAAAAAAAACTGGTGCCAACATTCCTCAACACAGATGAAAAACAAGTATTGCCAGTTGCTGCAAAGGCTTGATGTCAGTTGTTAGTGCCAAAGGCGGTACAAGCATTTATGAAATTTCACCTTTTTTTTTTTCTTTAATGCATGAAATTATTATTTGTGGTATCTATGTCTGATATAAAAAAAAACAAAGACATCTGTGAAGAGTTAAATAGGTTCTGTAAAACTGTAAACATATTAAGCCGATAAAAAAAGGACGATTTTTATTTTCTTAAATGCAGCCTAGAACACCGATGTTTATGGGGGCGAATCCATTCCCGATTTTCTTTCCTGTAAAGGAAGAGAAATTTAAAAATTATGGTGGGATAGAAGGCTCCTGCTGTCTCCTCCGTCAAGGGGAAATCAATCACTCAGTCCCTGCAGAACACCAGCTGGCATCTGAACCGGCTGTGCCATTTGGCCCTGTGGAGATTGGCTACATTTTTCCTCATTCCTGTCTTTCAATCTTTAAATTATTTCTCAGTGCTTACAGGAGATTTTTTTTTGCCACAGGGGACAAAGCAAATAATGGCTTCATCCTCGTCAGATACATTTATTTTATGTTTATTCACCAGCAGCCATTTCATGAAAAATGAACAACGTGAGGATACCCGTGGTTACAGGAAATTACCTGGTACTGCTGGAAAGTTTTGCTCAAATTGTTCTGTGCAGATCAGAAAACAATCAGGGGTTGGGATTTTTTATAATTTGTATTATTTTATTGTTATCTCAGCCTGTGTTAATTCTTTATTTTCTGCGTGGAACATGACTAAACAAACAATAAAGAGCATAGCTTCGTTTCATTTCTGGATTTGTTTGAGTATCTTAGAGATTTGTGTGTTTAGAACAGAATTAAGCCAAAAAATCCAACACAAACAGATGGAAGTAGTGGGGGGAGGGGGGGGGGGGGGGGGGGGGGGGGGGAATGTTTGTCACCTTCTTCCTCTTTTGTTTCAGTGGCGCTCTCTGTAGCCCTATTATAAAAGGGCTTCTGATGCAGTCTGTCTGGTTGCACTCTAGGTTGTCATGCCGTCAGGAGGTCATTCAAATCAATTAGCATTGTTTAGAGGAGCCCCTGTTGATGTGTTGAGTGGAAGTGGTACGGCCCTCCTGCTGTGCATGATTACTTCCTGTCGTTAAAGCCATTGAGAAATTAATTTATTAGATTTTTCACCAAGGGGGCAGACGATTACATTCTGTGCGGTGTGAAGTTTGCTTCTGTTGTGAGTAAAATAAAAATAAAAAATGTCCTTGATTGTTAATAATGCATCCTGTTGCATGGGACAGAGAACATTGGACCGATTGTTGAAACAATCGGTCCAAGCTGCACAGCTTTTTATTAGGACACCAAGCCTTTGTAATTATTATGAAATAAATTTACGACTACTGAATTCTTGCAGTTTCTCCTCATAATCTTGTTTTCCATAGAAGCAGCAGTAAAGATATTTTGTTGCACAAGCCTTCAAATAATCAATCAGTTGTTTCTCTTTGTAATATATTTTTCTGCAGTATGTCGTTATGAAAGTAAAGTTGATGAAGCAATTTAGTTTTTGCAAATCCAAAACCGCGTTTTAGAGAACTTAATCAGTGTCTAATATTACAGTCCTTATGATATGGTCATTTTATGCAAAATGAGCACTAAAAAGGCTATTTATTTATGTCTACGTCTATACAATAAACTCAGTTTACATGTACGGCACATCTCAGCAACAAGGCAGTTCAAAGTGCAAAACATTACATCACAGTGGGAACATAAAGAGAAGTAAAAAAGTTACCATTCAGACTAGAAATAATCAATGTTCCAGTTGTTATTAATCAAAGGCAAACCCTGAACGAAGGGGGATGATTTAAACAAACTCAGCATTTCAGCAGTTTTGCTGTTTTCACTCAGGTGATATACTAGTTTTAGTGAAAATGCTAGCAGCTGTCCAATTGACTGTTCTTAATTTCAGAAATGCTCTTGAAGGAAGACTGACTGTGTAAATGTCTTTATGTGTCTCTGAAGGTTCAGAGAGTCCATCACTACACATCTAGTTTCTAGCGTATTCTGTTGGATTAGAGGCAGATGTTTTTACAGATAAGATATGCCTTTCTTGTTAAAAGAAAAACAGATTGCTATCCCTATATATGCATAATAACCAGCTGAAAGAACTATATGCCACTGAACTCACGATGCCGTAGGCCCAGTCCATTCTAGTCAAAGTGTAATTTAGCCTTAATTGCACTGTGGTTTAACTGGTCCATGTAATTGCGGTAATCGGTTTTATACTCCAGTTCTGTAGACATTTCTCTTAACTATTTTGTTTCCAATGTCCTCCCTGTAGGAGTATACCATTGATGTCTTCTTCCGTCAAAGCTGGAGGGACGAGAGGCTTAAGTTCGACGGTCCAATGCAAGTTTTGCCGCTTAACAACCTACTGGCCAGTAAGATCTGGACGCCCGATACCTTCTTTCACAACGGGAAGAAATCTGTGGCCCACAACATGACAACTCCAAACAAACTACTACGACTAGTTGACAACGGCACGCTTCTCTATACAATGAGGTGAGACTGTGTGTTTAAACATCGGTGTGTGTGTGAAGTTTGACAGATGGATGGAATCGCACCGCCTGTGTTTATAAGCACATCTAGTCTGTGTGTTTATTTTTGAGAATGTTGATTAGGGATGGAGAATATGAACTTACAATTCTCTCAATATTTTCTGGTATTTGTTGCAATGAAGATAAAAAAAAAAATCTGTTTTTTTGTTTAAAAATCTATAACTGCATACAGTCAGAGCCACATAAGAGCAAATAATCTCTAAAAATAATTTGTTGTCATAAGTCTATTTGAAAACTGAACTGTAAACCATAAAATCACTTACTACAATTTAAAAACGTAAACAACATCTGATTCCTTGCAATATCTCTATTTATAAAGACCTTGAATAAATGTCCTCATTATCCCTCTGAGCTGCACAATTTATTAATTATGACCATCACAGCAGTATCAGCATGTGTAATACTGCAATCAAGGACATCTTGGAATGAATATTTGGCAGGATGCTTTATTTCAAGGGCCATACATGCAAATATTGTGGCCAATGTTGAATTTGACTTGTTGGATAAACTTTCACTGTCCCTGTTGGCCACAGTTGTGACGATTTGTGGTGACGATGGTGCACCCAAAAGCAGAGCAGCGTTGAGTAGATGATGAATATTTTAATGAAAAACGAAGAACAAAACTTACAAACATCACAGTGAGCCAAAACAGAGCCAAAACAGAAAAGCGTAGGAGGGAGATAACAGGAGGAACCAGCAAGGAGTGACTGAGGAGTTGCATATATACTGGGGAGGTTGGTTACTGAACAAGGAACAGATGGCTGATTAGAAACGAGCTGCAGATGTGAGGGGAGAGAGAGAGAAAAAATACAAACTGGGTGACTAGGATTAATAAAACTAAAGTAACTAAAGGACTAAACTAAGATAAAGCAAAAACAAAGCTGATCTAATCAAAAAAGACACTAAAGAACACAGAATAATAACAAAATCAAACTCCAAAACAACTCAGGTTCTGACAACTTGATGTATATTTTATGTAGCTACGACAGTAAAGCTCACAAATAAATGAATTGCATATTTTCAAAATGAAGGAATCATGTCGCCATATTGTTTCTCTGTTTGTGCAACCCTGATGTCATGACATTAACATAAATTTTGAACAAAACACTGCAATATATTTTAAAAAATCAACAAAAGGAGAGAAAAAACACTCACTAGTCAGACTTCTCCAGGGGTATTAGCGCAGAGCAATGTTCCCTGTAAGCTGCACGCCTGCGCAATTGCGCACTTCTCGCATATTCTCATAGAAAATGTGTGTAAGTCATAAAATAAAGTCCAGACATCAGTTTTGACTATGGACCAATAAAATATTTTTCTGTACTACTTTGCGATCTAACTCAGTGAGTGACAGGTGTCCAGCCAATGATACGATACGGTTCGCTTTCGCTACGCAGCCAATCATCGCATGCTATTGTGTGTGTGTGCCTTGGTCATATGCGCTGTGGCACCGTGCAGATTAGCTAGGTAAGAATAGTGCGGCGGAGTTAAGAGAAAGCTAACACCTTATCATGTCTAAGCGAACGGGCAGTGGGACATCCACTCACCAAGCCAAAGTAAAAAAGAAATGCTCTACTTTTGAGATTAAATGGCTGTCAGAGTTTGTGCAAATAGAAGAACAGTACAGTGTACAGTGGAAACCTCATCAGGTGATGGCAGAAATACTGGTGAGATTACTCTTTTTATTAGTGAGCTCTGTGATCACATTGATGCTTGTTTTCAGAGGATGAATTAAAGGAATCGTCTGCATTTGACATTGAAGCATTGAGCTCAGACATTTTGACTATGGACCAGCAGACATTTGTACACTGGCAAAGAAGTACGAGGCCATTCTCCCCCACCCATCCAGACTATGGAGGCCATTAGCAGTCAATATGCTGAATTCAAGTACATAATGAAGCAAAAACCTAAGCAGGGGTCAGTCAGGACATTCTCAGATATGGTGATGCAGCACTTAGATGTGAGGAGTTAAAGGAGATCTCACAGCTTGTGGATATTTGTTCTACATTTTAAACATCCAGTACTGAATATGAAAGGGGATTTAGTTTAATGAATCATATCAAAACAGCATCCAGAAATCATGGAAATCATCAAAAGTGGCACATTTGGACCAGCTGATGCGCATAAAGCCAAAGCTCGAAGCAGATGGAGCCATCAACCTGGGCAAAGTGTACAACCACTGGAGAAGTGAGAAGGGCAGACGTGAAAAAACTGTGTAATTAAATATTTTACAATAATTTATACTGTATCACAAGCTACAGAACACATTTCATTGTGCAAAATGTCAATGTTTTAATGTGAACAAAAAGTTATGTCTGAAAGGTGTAATGTGTCATTTTTCAGTCTGGCTAAAGCACGTCTCTTACTTATAACATACTACGCATCTCATGAACAGCAATGTTTTTGTTTTTTCATTTTAAGTGGGCCAAATCACTTATATTAAAAGCCAACAAATGAAAATTGCTGATGCAATCTGATTCTTTTAATAAGCCATGCAACTTGCTACGATCCCAGATTTATGACAGATGTAATACTGGTGTGTGGCCACAGTGTGCACATCCGATGAAGCCCACAGTGGTCCTCAGTGTACTCAGGAAGCTTGTGCATATGCCCAGACATGAAAAAATTAGAGGGAACATTGGCGCAGAGTATCATGGTTTTATTTTTAGCCATTTCGGTTAAAAGTATTTGTAAACTCAGTGTAGTGCAGCCTAATTCAAGCACACGTAGAAGGATGTTGTGTGTGTGTGTGTGTGTGTGTGTGTGTGTTTCTCAGAAGCCTCACACACATGGCAACGATAAACATCTGACGCCGCCAGTATTGAGCGGGTGTTGTTTGCAGTGGAAAATGAAGCAGGGAACACCCGTACTGAGTAGAACCGCATTGTACCAGGAAGAATTAATTGATATCATCTAATCCTAGCGTTCAATCTTTGAGGCAACTTTCCATGAGACTATCTAGAAAAAATGGTTCTTATAATGCTCACTATTATCCCTTTGTTCTCTATTAAGTTTCAGTCTAGATGAAGTGGAGTTTAGTTCTGTGATCTCACATGTGGTGGCTGTTCTGTCAACACCAGCAAAGAAATGTGTGATTTAATTGTGAAAAAAAAAAACAAGAATCCATATGGTTTGATAATCAAGGGATGAAGCAAAGTTTGATAATATGTTAAAGAAGATAAATTAATTAATCTTATTTTGATGTGAGACACTAGTTCAATTAATAAGAATGAATCAAGACTAACACCCAGAATGCATTCTGTCATTATTTTAATCAAGAGTCAAAGAAAACAATATGACTGTTGAGACTGTCTGCAAATCCAAGAGTAAGGAAAGAAGAGATGCATCACTCTTTAACATTCACCAGTGAGCATGGGACTTCCCATCAGCTCATAACAAAGAAGACACAGTTTTCTCACAACTCCGACTGCACCTGTGTCCTTGGACACAGCAGTTCATCAAGTTCAGAAAAGCAACAATAACTTCTCAGAAAACTTCTGCTATCAGCTTCTGTCAGAACAAGTGAACAAGCCAAAGTTTTGGACTACTTATATTTTTTGCCCTTTTTCTCCATCTCCACTACTGAACAATGAAACAGAAAGAGACTAGCAGAAAATAAAAACTTGCTTCCATGCTAACAATCAGCACCAACAACTGAAGGCTTGAAGAACACACTCACATCTCCGCTCCATCCATTTCCTCTGTTACTTGGCACACTGACAGATAACACCGAACATGAGAGGCAGACATGCAACGGATGAATAGAGAACTGGAAACTCAATGGCCTGGAACATTACTGGTATCCATTTAAAAAAAATCTTTAGACTTTTTCTACTTTTCTCTATTAACCATTTAAAGCCTTGTGCTGCATTCAGGTTCACAGTAAAGTATAAATTAAATTAACTTCAAAAATTCCTAAGCATTATATATTCTACTATGGCCAGCTTTTAACAATAACATTAATATAAATAGATTAGCATGCAATCTGTGTTTATGCAAATAAGTAAAAAACGCTCTGATACTTTTTAATCATATTGTAGTTTTTTCACACACTTAGCTTTGTAAAGTATTTTTTGTTGTTGTTGTTCAAAAAAAGAAAACAAAACATGTTTTATAGTAGAGTAGGATACAAATCATTTCCCAAATAAAGTCTAAAAAATCTACACACCCCTGGAGAAACTTAGTTACATAACATTTCCAAACTTTCTCCAACGGGAAATTGAAATGTGTTTTGATTTAAAAAACAAAACAAACAAAAAAAAAAACTTTCTGGGTTGATATAAAAAGTAAACAAATATAAAATCGGCAGTGGTGTAGCTGCATGAGTTTGCACACACTTAGGTACTGTATAACATTGTTCTTATTGTCTTTAGTATCTAAGTTGTCCTCGAGTGTACTGAAAGGAAATAAAATGACATAACAATGAGAAAAGTGGATTTTTTTTTTTTCTCAGAATTGAATGAAACTGTAAAGGTCGAATACATGTCAGATTTAATATCACATTATGGAAGTGGCACATACTGGATTTTTTTGGATAGATTGATATCGGTCGCATTTGTGCAAAAAAAAACAAAAAAACAGCGGATTTGGTTTGCATTTCCCTGCTGAGTGATGGTAACCTATCTGTGCTAAACTACTGCTAAATCACACAATTTCCACCGGGGCTCCTCATATTGCTCATCGCTGGATTTTGTTGGTGCAGATCGGTTTGTCAGATAATGACACTTGGATTTTGTTGTTTATACACTCAGAGAGGATTTACCTGCTGCAACCCAAACCCAACGGAGCCCATACGCATCGCAAATCCCCGTTTAACCCCAGTGTGTAACACACCACAGTAGAGACTCGTATCACTTTTTGCTCACAGTGCAGGTACAGTATTAGGCTTTAGAATGCAAATCCATCTTATATGAAATGTGGAGTGCTTTGACTTGGCACTCGGTGTTGATTGGCACTTCTCACTAGACAACCGCTTAAATCCAGTTAATCAGCACGTCTGCAGCGGCTCAGAAGGCCTCGGCTTTGCTGGCTTGCGTCGTTATTTTGAATGGAGGGGAGCTGCTATTGTCTGCCAGAGCTGCTGCTGCGGTCTTATTTTTCGGAGCGCATTTATCACTCACTGTCAGCTCGCAACAGTACAACTCCAGCTGTGGTTTTTCTACAACAACTTTGTCCCTGAGAGTGAATGTGAATTTATGAATAAATTAAATCGTCTTCGTTAACACAAACGCGCGCGATTGCGGTTAAAATAAATTAATAAATGAGATGTAAATGAGTGGCAATGAACTAAATTCGGCATCTTATGAATACCAACACGACTTACATAGGAACACTGTGTTGCAAATGCGATCATGCAGCTTTTTAACATTTTGTCATGTTACGCACACTCCAGTGTATTTTATTCTGATTTTTTGTAATAGACCAACACAAGTTTCTTCCCATGTGGAAATTTTGAGTTGCATTCAAACCCCATTAATCAATTTTTAAAGCCACCCTCTTTCTTTCCAATTGTAGCAGCAAGTGCCTAAGGGTTTGCCTTCACATGTCAGTAAAATAGCAGGTTCTGTCGGATTGAACAGAGGGTGTCTGCACAGCCGCCTTTCTCTGGTCTTTCCATGCATTCTCAGTTGGAGTTAGGTCTGAACTTTGACTGAGCCACTCCGCTTTGATCTAAACCATCTTGTTGCAGCTCTGCTTGCATGTGCAGGGATATTGAAGCTCTTCTGCAATCTCAAGTCTTTTGCAGTCTCAACTCTTTATGTCCTAAATTTCAAATCTCCGCCTGGATATTCTTGCTTATTTTAATTGTACGCAGTTCTTTAAATGTCCTGTGAGTACATATATATTTGCCCATTTTTCCATAGCAACTGGAACTTTCAATATCTAGCAAGTTATTTTCACAATTTACCGTCTATTAAAAGAGCGCCCCTCAGATTAATTTCACTCCCTGCTACGGCGGGAGTGAAATTACCATAATAACCCAATATTGGCTGGAAAGCGCAACGTCTCCCCTTTTCAGAAACCACTGAAATTTTTCAGATAGCGCAAAGTGTGGCGGAATTATTACGGTACTACAAATTTGGCTGGATCACCAGCGCTCCATTTGGTCTGGAAGGGTTAAACAGTTTTGTCTAAGGATTTACTGTACCTGTGTGGTGCATTAGACCGTTGCACCATGCTGCATTATTATAGTCATGGACAGACGCACCAAAGGGAAGGCCTGGGCGCAGGTGGCAGAGCAATGTTCCACTATTGCCCCTGCCTCTGTGTCCCTGTCTGTTCAGCTGGAACTGGTGGTGCTGGGATTATCCTGGGAACTGTGGCAGTTTCCCCAGTGGAGGGGCTTGGGCCACATTTCAGCATGATGGGTTCTTGGCTGGCCACCTACGGTTCTCTGGGCTTTGTCAGGCTGACAGTGGGTCACAGAGACCGGACTGAGCTCTGTTGGGGATCCCTGCCCCTTCCAGGGGCGACCTCACATGGAGGGATTGCTCTTGTCTGATGAGGTAAATGTGAAAATATTCAAGGGTGACGAATACCTCCGCAAGGCACCGAATTAGACGTCCGAGAGGTACTTTGTTGAATTTCAGTACACCGATGACCCAAAGAGTCCCAGCCGTAAACTCACTGCTGCATAGCTGCACAAGCAAGATTACTAAAAAAAAATGTAAAATGTGGAAAATGCAAGTGAGTGGTCTGTCTGATTTATCCAACAAATTGTACAGAAGAATATTCCTACACTGTTAAAAGAGTCAATCCGCCTTGACTGTCATGATTAATTACAGAGGATTTATGCACTGAAGGGCATTGTGTTGTGCATGTTTGTGTTCTCTGAATTTAATTTTAAGGTTTGAGACAAGCACACCCAGACGTTCATTAGATGTGCTGTACTTGATACCTTGAAAAAAGTTAAAACCAGACATTAGCAGTAGCTGTACGCTGTTACGTTTTGCTTGAGGAGCAGCTGTGATCTCAATGAGTCTCTCTGAGCGCGCTGGGGCTGTTCCTTTTAGTACCTTTGCGTGAAGTTATGTTTCACAGAGATCTCGCTTCTTTGTTTGCAATCAAAGTAACTCTGGCGTTGCCACCACCTTTGTTTCTGGGAGAATTTGAGTTGCGATCAGGCGCAGGATGAATGACATCAATTAGACGCTGATGTAAGAGCTGGGCGATATGCAATGGCGCGATTCTTTCTTTTGATTTATGCTCTGTCGAGTTAATTTGAGGGTAGTTATTGAGACGCTTATCAGTGAGCGAGGTAGTGCCAGATAGCAACCAGTGGGGTGAGAGGAAAATTGAGGCCACAGGGTTGTTGTAAAGGCAACATGGGGATCTAATGAGAAACATAAAGTTTGCAGTAAAGGTGGAAGTTCTTTATCTCAGGCCACAATGAACTTCACGTGTGGAACGATGTGCCGCAGTAAACCCACCAAATTACTCTAACCTTCTCATTGCCTGACTTGTTTTATTAAGTTCCACAAAGAAATTAACAATTCATCTGTTCACGTATAAAAATTAAACAAGCAAAACAATTCGCACTGAATCCTTACAGTGCAAAACGTTTCCTCTGCAACAGTACCAGCATGGTTAAGGAATAAGAAATGTGCTTAAACGCAGCATTTACTCACACTGTAATTTTTTACAGTCCTTTTCCTTTTTTTCTCAAGTAACCCAATCCTGAGTTGATGTATGGACTGCAAATGCTGTAACTCAGTTAGAATAACCTAATTCTGGGTCCATTTATGGGCAACTCAGTCAGCTGGGGAATGGTTTTATGAGTCTCTGAATCACTTGGATTTGATTTGTGATTAAACATTCATGAATAAGACAATATGAGCTGTTTCTCTGTTTGCTTAGGGGGCATTTTTGTAGCTCGGACATTCAAAACGCTCCTCTTTCGGCTGAGGGACTTAATGCCACAATATCTGTCTATCCGAAAAGTGAAACCTCTCGTGACGCACAGTGGGGAAAAGAAGTATTTGATTATGTTCATTTAATATGTCGTGGAAGAGAGGGCTGAAACCCCAGTGAGTGAAAACCTGGTCAAGAATTACAGGAAACAACAAATTGTGAACTAATTATTAAAAGACAATCAAACCCTGTTTATTATTATTTGTATGTCTAGATACTGCGTCTCAATGCAAATTCCAGATCTCTCCACTCTTTGCAAGTAGAGAAATTGCAATATCGGCATTGTATCAAACACTTACTTTCCCCACTGCATTTGCAGCCGTGGGCTTCCACTCTTTTTGCAGGGTTTGCCGCATCCACCCTGCCGTTAGATGTATAACGTGTCTCTGCTCTTTCAGGTTGACCATCCATGCAGAGTGCCCCATGCACCTGGAGGACTTCCCGATGGATGCACACGCCTGTCCTTTGAAGTTTGGAAGTTGTAAGTCAGTCCCACGTGTTCGAGTCCAGAGCTCTGTGGAGAAAAAAAATCACACCAAACAGACAAAAGTTATTGTCCTCAGGAGATATTGATTACCTCTTGCTCTTCAGAACAGTTTGCATAACAAACTACTTCGAGCCACTATTGTTTGTAATGAAAGATATGCTGTGAGGAGCTGGAAAAGTACCCATGTATTTAACCCAGCCGCTGCAGAGCCAAAGGTTTACTACATAAGGACCGAGATTTAAACACCATTAAAGAGGGAATATTACTCTAATGCATAATAGAGTTAAAGTGCCTGGGCAAACATTAGCCAAGCAGCAAGCAGCTTATTCCAGATATATCTTTACCATAGAACAGATGTCAAGCTTTATTGTAGTTCAGCACAGCAATAGAAGAGATAGATTAATGTTAACGCACACTCCGGGCACTGGTCTGCAGGTGAAAACCTGTTCAAATCACCGTCTGGCAGCGTGTTGGATTCATAAACACGTACATGTGCCGCTGCAAATCAAGACTGGACTCACAGCAGCAGGTCTACACGGCCATAATTAAGGTCTTTTTTTTTCTCTATTATTGCAACGTCTAGCCCGCTGGCAGGATTAGAAGCAGAAGAAGAGAATCACTACAGTGGGGTGGATTTATCTTCGTGGTCTTATGAATACTTTGGCAGTGGAAGATAACCTGTCAAAAGGTGTGACACCTTACAGCAGAGAAACCCTCCAAAATATGACGTGAAACTGTTTACATTGAAGCACATTCATATTTTAGAACGGCCCAGTCAAAGTCCTCACCTAAATTCTAGTGAGAATCATTGGTAATTGTGGGGAAAATCAAGGCATTCAATTGAATTAAGAAAACTATGCATCTATTCTACATTATGTAAGCTGTTTCTTCCACTTCGCTGTTGCTATTATCACATAAAATTCAGCTAATATGTACAGATTGTGTTAGTAAGGTAACAAAATGTAAAAAAAAAAATAATAATAATAATATTAATAAAGTTCTTGTAGTTCTGGAAAGCCTAACGCTACATCGGCTGCAGGAAAGCCTGTGCATCCTCAGCTCATCCCAGCTGAGATGAAACCCGCCGTTGGACGCTCGTGACCTTTGAGTCCTCAGGCTGCGCCGCGTGAGAAACAATCACTGTGATCATTATAGCCACATGGGCTCAGCAGTGCCTTAGAGAACAATTGTCACTCAACACAGTCTGCCCCTGAGTCAGGAAATTTACCATAAATCCGTATTACTGGGGAAGGATGCCGTGCAGCAGCTCTGCAGCGAAGCTCAGTCCAGCCCGCTCTGACCGAGTTTATCTAAGATGGACAGAAAGACGGCTAACGCGCGTCCTGTGGTTCACATTTCTGCTTTCTTTTTGTTAAAATTCATGATGGTTAGGAAAGGCCATCCAGGCTTTTATCAGAGAAACTCTGCATGACTTAAATAGAACATGATCATGTTTGTGTGCGTGTGTGTGTGCTTGAGCGAGTTTTTTGCAATCCAGATATGTCTCCAGTTAAAAATGTGTCTTATCACTGAGAGAAGAATTAGACGAGGTCGTTATGCCTTTTTTCCATGTAACGATTTGTTTCTTACGCTAGCAGAGGAGCTTGTAAGTGAAGAGTTTCTCTTGCACTTTGGACTGTCAATTAAAAGTTTTGATTAAAAAAAGGAAGAAAAAAAATCGAATTGCAGTTTCGTTGCATTTTGGAAACTTTGAGAAAATCTTCCACAATAGAGTGAAAAAGCTGTGCTAGCATGGCTAAAAGGGAGATAGATTTCTCGAAATTAGCAAAAAATAAAAAAATAAAGTAAATGGCTAAAGCTAGCTAGATAGCAAATAAAGAAAAATGTCTAACATCCTGGATTTCTGAGTCATAATTAAAGAAAACACATGATCATAACTGTTTATGAAAGAGGTAGAAATCTTATTTACACAAATATTACCACATATTCACCACATAGGCAATATGTGGTGGAACATGTGGTAATGTGTTTGCACATATTATCACACGTGTGGTAATATGTTATCACATCTGGCCATTGTTAAGGAAGAATAATTTATAAATTAACTTTGGAAAAAAGTTTGGCTCTCTCTTCCTATGGATCCCAGGTCCTCTCAGCGGGCGACGTGTGGCCACAAGGAAAACAACAATGCGTGTTGACGTCACAGAAATTACAGAGTTTAATCCCATACAAAGCAACGTATGAACTAACAACAAAACTGCAGAGGAACAGAGATATACATTCATTACCTGAGACAGGAAAAAATAGAGAAAGAAAAGACAAAGAAAAAAGGCAAAGACGCGTCTTTGGAGAGAGCTGATGCAAAAAAGCAAAATAGTGGCAGCTGTCTGAATTGTTACTCCTGTGCACGAAGTCTTATACTGAAGGTGTGTCTTTCCTTTTTAATATATTCAATTAAGGCGTACCTCTGGTTGACCAACTGGAAGCTACCTTGGACACTCAGAGAAACTTAGAACTCCCCCTAATTTACGCCAAAGATCAAAGGCCATTTGCTCTCTGTTTCAACAAAAGAGCCAACAGCTGCGTCCTGGCCTCCTGGGTTCTATGGTCATTTGGGCAAAGAAAAACATAAGATAAGATTTCACAGATGCCTGTGGAATCCGGAGTCTCTCCCGTTATCTCTCCTTACATAAATTCTCAGGACAAACTTAAATCCAGTAATTTTGGTTCAAGGAAAGGTTATCTTCACAAAACCCCATTTAGCATAAATCCTGAGCAATTTTCTAATACTAAACAAAACATTTTCATTCAAACAATTTCCATTTGATTCTGATATTGTCACAGATAGTACAATTTTCAAATACATTCAACATTTACTAGATTAGTAGTTCTAAAATTAGATAATACACTCTTCGTTAAAAACATGCTATTAGTACTTAGAAAAATGTCTTAGAAATTAAATGTTAGTGGTTTCAACATTCTATGTTGTATTCAGTTTTACACCATCCCAGATGTTGGTTCTGGAAGACTTTTGATCTTCTGTGAACCAAACAGACTTCTCTCCTCCAGGCTCAAGTGATACTGCCCTCGAGGAGATGCTAATTTTATGGCCTCCTGTTCTCTGACCACACAGCAGGAGCCTCATTGAGAGATCCCTTTTGATCTGCATTTGGTTCCTGTACTTTGAATACTTACCCATACAAAGTTTAGTTTTAAATCCTTAACACAAACCTGTTCAAAATTAAGAAATTTGTTCAAAATAAGAATGTTCAATATACCTTTTACACATGCCGTAAGATTAACTGTATTAAGCACTAAAAATAATCATTTTTCCTCAACACCATCAATGTGGTAATATGTAGTAACTGTAGTAAATCTGCAGATTGCTACAATAAGATTTTGACATCTAATTTGTCTTTGCTGGGGTTTTTTTTATCCTTTCGTTTCGACTCAGATGCGTACACCAACAATGAGGTGATCTACCTGTGGACTCAGGGAGACGAGAGATCTGTCTCGGTGGCAGAGGACGGCTCAAGGCTCAACCAGTATGACTTACTGGGTCACGTCATTGGCAAAGAAACCATCAGCTCCAGCACAGGTATATGCCACGCCACGCCACACTGTAACAGACTAGCTGAAAATCTTTTTTTATTTTGTGCAAAGTATTAGCGTATCATGCTAACGTTTTGCAGGCAGGTCAGGTAGAATTTCAAAACTAGTTTTTAACACATTTTGATGAAGTGAAAAGGGTAAAAACACTGGATGAGTCACAGGAAGATGCTTCCATCAGAAAAAAAAAGTTTTGCTTTTCTGCTTTTGTTCTGCCATAATTTCAACCGTTTCATTGATGTCAGCTTAGGCCGGCACTATTTTCACCGAGCGCTCTGCTATTTACTTCTGCTTTTTCTGAATTATTTAAATTGTTTGGGTATGCTGCGAAAATGATGACTGTTACCAGTTTTTTGTGCGTTTTTTTTTTTTTTCTCAGGCGAACTGCTCTGCATATTTACAAAGATAATATGAGAAAGTGTGCCAGCGGTGAAGGTTTGCTCAAATGTGTTGAGGCCAGAGAGTCAGCTTTAATAATTGCTCAAATTAAATGTAAATATCTTCTAGCCTAAGCTCTTTGGTGTATAAATGTGTATCTCTTCATCACACTACGGGAGTTATATTATCTTTTACATACAAATGCTTTTATTCTAACACTAGAGAACATAAAGTTTATTACAGCAAATTAAGGCAAAGGTATCGAATTAGCTGTGCCAACAGTGATACTGATGTTATGGTTTATGAAACATACATAATTGGTGTGGATCTCTTCAAAAGTGCCTTTTGAAAATATTCAGCTTTTTCCCACACTCCCAAAAGTAAACAATATGCAATTTTAATCATGTCTTCTGCTGTGTTTAAAAATGTCTGCTGTGATTATATGGACCTTACCAGTGGGGCCGCTTTTCATTGGCTGATGCCCATTCTACCTGGTCACGTGGTGGCCGTCTCACAAACACACTTAGCTTCCCGTTAGCTAAATACAGCATAATGGCAGAACTGATACATCTTCTACACCTTGAAGCCTGTCTGCTACACAGTCTTACGTTAGCTAAACAGATCAATATGCAATATGTCTGTATCTGACATACACTAAAGATTTTATTTTAGCAGAAAAGGCTTTGGACTAAACTGTTACTCGTGTTAGCCACGTTAGCACCAAGTACAGTGTAAAGGAAGAATAATTATTAAAAACTTTAGACAAATCGTTTGGCTCGTCTTCTTCCTGAAAACCCGGGTCCTCTCAGCGGGCGGGGCAGCCGCTAGAAAGTGGAACCACCACACTGCGCGTTGACGTCACAGATCACAGAGTTTAATTCTATATGAAGCAACACATGAATCAATTAACAAAGCTGCAGAAATACAGAGATATATTCATTACCTGTAACAGGAAAAAAATAGAGAAGGAAGAACAAGAAAAGACAAAGATGCGTCTTTGGAGAAAGCTTATGTAAAAAGCAAAATAGGGGTAACTTTCTGAATTTTTTAAAGCTGACACGTAATTTTATACCCAGGGGGCGTTTCTTATATCTAACACATGCAATTGAAGGCGTTCCGCCGTTCGACCAACCAGAGACCCGTTCGGCCTCCAGAGAAACCCGAGAAGTCCCCTAATTTTACAGCCAAACTCGAAGGTCCGTCTGGTCTCTGTCAAGCCATAAAGGGGGGACCCCTTAATCCTGGGCGCACCAGGCACGAATGCCCACGGCGCCGAAGCCGTGAGATAAATCTAGCCGACTCCCCTGGAGTCTGGACGTCTCTTGCATTATCTCACCTCAAGTTCTCAAAGAGACTTGCGTCTGGTAATTTTCAAGGAGATGTTATGTTTACAAACCCCAGTTTTTTTCTTTCCACATTCAGCCTCTCCAAAGATTGAGTTCTGCCAAAATAATACATAAAATCCACAGGACAAAATAAAGTATAATTCCTGAGCCATTCTCTAATAGTAAACAAAACATTTCATTGTAACAATTTCCATTTGCTTCTAATATTGTCACAGATAATACAATTTTCAAATACATTCATCATTTTGTAGTTTAAAAATGGAATAATACAATCTTCAGTAAAAACATGGTATTAATATTTAGAAATTAAATGTTAGGGGTTTCAATCTTCCACCCTGCATTAATTTCACACCATCCCAACTGCCGGCCTCTGGCAGGTCTCCCCCACTGCCTGCAAGAATGCTAATTTTATGGCTCTGTGCTCTGGCCTCAGCGAGAAGCCCCATTTGAGTGATCTGCATTTTGACCCCTGTTTGTCTGATTCAAAATAAGAGTGTCAAATGTACCTTTTTCCACCTGCCGTCAGATTAAAAATTTTAAACACTAAAATAATCATTTTCCTCAACAACAGCTAGTCAAGCAACCATCGCTGTGTTCAGGGAAGCGCTGATTAATAATCCAGAAATAAATATTAAGCCTGGAAACTTGATATTGTAACGGACTGAATGTTATGTTTTTAACTTAATCTTTGCTCGTCTTGCGGGGCGCAGGCGGTTGCCACGGTAACAGGTGTGCTTAAACTACAAAGAGAGAGAGAGTAAAAAGGTAGGAGTGGTTTTGAGTTGATCACCTGTTCGGGTTATTTTACCTTTGTTTACCTTTGCTGTGGCGCATTACAGTCGCTGTAGTTTCTAAACGTTGGACTAATGACCTCGTTCGTTTGTGAGCATACGTCATTCACAACAAACATCAAATAGAACAAACATATTTCATACACAACAAATGGCTTCTACCGCGATTATTATGTGAAATGAAATTAATTATATCCCAACTTCAGAAGATTTGCCTTTACCTTTACAGAGCTCTTTGGTTCCTCCTATCAGTCTGTAGCTTCTCATATTGACGTCATCAAACCAAATGTCAGATCTACCATAATTGACTGACACCTGCTGGCCTCAGGTTTGCAACCAGCTTGTGACTGAGAAACCAGTAACCTCCTCCCAGATGATGACATGAACTTGTTAGTTCCTCTGTCCATTGTAGTAGCTGATATATTGTGAAAATCCGGTAGAAATGATGCACTAATGGAGTCATGTTTACATAGAAACAACGCGCTGCGAGGCTTTGCTTGTGAGACTTGCGGTCACGTAGGTCGGTTGTGAGCGGAGCTTGGTAAGGTCCATTTCCACGGTTAGCATGGAAATCTCTGTGTTTTCTGTACATTTGTATCTTAATCCTGCTTAAGGGAAAAACCTTAGACAGACCTGAAGGAACCCGGGATGTAATGCAACCCTTAGAAAACGTTGAGTCTTGAGGCAATAGTCAATGACTAAGTGCGATATTGGTCAACACTCGTGGGTATAGAAATAGATTCTTCCATGTGTTGTGAGGTTAGCTTGCAGTGTAAGGCAGCTGAAGGTCGAACAACCTGGTGAACCTGCTGTTTGTTAAAACCGAGATCAATTAAAGCCTGGAGTCTGCTGATGGTCTCTGAGGTTTCTCGGTGAATCATCTTAACATCTGTATACAGTCGGAGCTGTACACAAGCAAACACCAGTGTTAAATAAACAAATTACAGCATTTTACATGTTATGTGATGGATCAACGCAAGGAAATCTGAAAAGGGTGGTGTGTATTTGGATTCAGCCCACCTGAGTCGATATTCTGTACCTCTAACAGCTCCAAACTTCTCGACACTAAACTTTTTTTAACCCAGTTTTCTTAAAATAGCTTCAGCTGTTGTTCCACTGGAAGTCAAAACTTTGCTTGGTTTATATTTTCAGCCTCTTAAAGGTTCATTTCCACTGCGGAAACAAAATTAAAATCAGACAAAAGTGGGTACAAATCTAAGAATGGCTGCTAAGAATGTTTTACGTCATAGTTTGCAATTAAACATTCTCTTGATTCTTAGCAGTTTGCATTTAAATAAATTTTGAAAAATAGTAATCGTACAACAATTTCATCTCCAGGGACACAGAGAGGATGAATAATGAACTCATAAAAGCCGTTTTAAGATATTTTACAGGTAACATTAGAATATTCTTAAGTGTTCATGTTCTGAGATAAAGATTAGCATTTTTGCAATGCCCCAGGATTTTAAGTCTGACTGGAGCAGACAAGCTGCAGCAGCATGTGGGTGTGTGGAAGAAACTCCTACAAGAAATCTCAAAGGCTTTAATTATTATAGATATGTGAATTACCAAAAACTTATTCAGTGCTAAAACTGGTTTTCATTTAGTTTCTTTGCTTAAAGACCATGAAATTGTGATAAATTGTGTCTTCAGATAGCTGAAAAGCTGAAAGCGAGGATTCTACCCGCACATTTCCACCCTGTTTGGAGTCGCCGTCTGCGGCTTTTAAACCAGAAAACAATCTGAGATGAGTTGTTGTTTTCGTCACATTTCACAGTTTTTATGGCCGCTGCATTAAGTGGGGAGATCTGCACTCCCAGGTGAATCAAATAACAATTCAGAAGATTAAAATCGAGGGGGGAAAATGGCCCATTAACCAAAATGACCTTTATCAATCAATCAGTCACATTGTATTTTTATAGCACCTTTCAGGAACAAGGCATTTCAAAATGCTTTATATCATAAAAACACAAAGTCATAGAACACAGTCAACAATTAAAACGTTACATTTTGTCAAGTGCCGTCAATCACATCAGATTGTTGATTAGTGTTTCATTGATTATGTTTCAAAAGCAACTCTAAACAGGCGGGCTTTCAGTCTAGACTGAAAGGAACTCAGTGTTTCAGCTCTTTTGCAGTTTTCTGGAAGTTTGTTCCAGATCTACGGTGCATAAAAGCTGAACGTCTCTATGCTTGGTTCTGGTTTTTACACATTTGCTGCCAGAATCCCCCTGCACTTAGCTCGATCTATCTCACTATCAATTCTGAAGCAGTTTCCTGTGCATTGAGAAGAAAAATCTTCCCGCAGCATGATACTGCCGCCACCATGTTGCGCCCTGGGGACAGAATTAAAATTGTGGAGAGCACTTTATTTCTTTTTTTTTATTTTGTAAACTTCACTTAAATATGTGCTATAACAATACAATAATACTTATCTGTATAAGTATTCTGGATATTCTGACATCCCGTATCACCACAGCTCTCATGTGAAGTGTTTTATTTGTCAGTAGAAGCACTGACACGATGTGGCAGTTTGACGTAAAACTGCCGCATCAGGCAGCTGAGAGGAAGACCTTGGTGCAAAGCTGATGATAAAAGCTTGTTTCTGTAAATCATTGGGAAGAGGCGCAGCTTACAACTGAGGCGCAGCGACCTCCTTTTCAGAAAGGTTTAACCTCAGAACTGAAGCTGTTTGCAGGTGTAGCTCTCAGGAGGCGACTCGCAGCGTTTCCGGAGATCTGTCAGACTTCAGGTGTGACAGAACAACGAACAAAACACACCCGTGCTTCGCTCACACTTTGCAAGACTTTTAAATAACCGTATTTCTTACCGAGCGAGAACGTCCTGCGCAGTCGATTTGACCGCGGCGGCTCTTTAATGCTTCAAAAACACAGGGAACTTTTAGGAGCGTCTAAACTACTTTTGTTGAACTGGTTTAGTCTAAAAAAAAAAATCAAAAATTTTTTTCAAGTTAGTTTCTAACGAAGTGCAGAGCGGGGCTGAGGGAAGTTTGAGCCTCTTCAGTCGTGGTTGGATTCTGGTCAGAGGAACCACCTCAGGGAGACTGGAGCCTCTCGTATCTCTGCAACACAGATTGCAAAAGCGGGAGTGAGAGCCAACGCTTAGGGAAAGTGTGAATCTGGCCGTTTGCTGCCATCAGTGACAAATACAAACACTGGAGAAAGATGGAGCCTCACACTCTCCACAAAAATATATATCTACATATAAGAGTGGCAAAAAGGAAAATGTCAATGTTCTGTAAACGGGTTAAGCCACCTGAATAACTACTGACTTACTTGTGGTTTTGAATCTCCTTTGAGGTGCGGCACGCTGCATTCTGATATTACCCAAATGTACCAGGAGGCTTTTAAAATTAAAATTAATGTGCTGAAAATGAAAAGTCCATAAAAACATCTTTCTCCGACTGGATGTTTTTCCCCACTCATGCTTGATTGCACTTCTCTCGTTGATGGAAAGGCACACATGTATATTTTATTTTGGGTTTTTTTTTGGTTTGTTTGTTTTGTTGAGTTTTTTTTTTTTTTTTGGGGCCATCTGAAATCATCAAAATCTCCAACAAGCAAGCTTAATTTACAAGTTACTTTGATCTTTAATTAGGGTTGCATTCAAATCCTTTTTCACAGTTTATTATTTTTTTTTTTTTAAGATTTTAGTGTAACAATTTTGTGCTGTAACTACGTCTGAAGAAAAGTCTTTACAACTTGTTTTGTCTCTCTGCCTCTGTTTTTGTTTCCTGCAGGAGAATACGTAGTGATGACGACATATTTCCATTTGAAAAGGAAAATTGGCTATTTTGTGATTCAAACCTACCTTCCGTGCATCATGACAGTCATACTGTCTCAGGTCTCCTTCTGGCTTAACAGGGAATCGGTTCCTGCCCGCACTGTGTTTGGTGAGTGCCGCTAATTGCTAGTTGGTTTCTTGATCGGTTAAGAATATTTTCGGGACGACCAAACAAAGTTTCCATATAATGCAAAAAACCCACATGCAACGGCTTCCTTCCCCTTGCTTAAAGTGCTGCTACTTTGTGAGTTTTTAGTTGAAAATGTGCTATTTTACAAGCAACAAAGCAGGAAATGAGAAGACATTTATTTCTGAGATAATGTCTAAGAAGAGATTTAAACCAAATCAACAACTATAGCCATAAAAAAAAATTAAATATGATTCTTGATAGAGGTAGCAAGCTTGAATCCTTCAGAACATAAAAGAATTACAATATATTTATTTACAGTTTGTTTTTATTGGAGAGGCATTAGAAAATATGAAACAAAAGTTGTGATCACTCTGTGCAGCGTTCCTCCAAGTGGCTTTTAATCAATCTTCACATATTGATCCGACTAAAGAGCGGTCTTTCTAAAAAAATATGGCGTTTATTTATCTTTTATCTTCTCTTATGGTCTTTTACCAGTTTTTTATCATGAAATATGATTCAATCAATGTATTGATTTATTATTGTAAATAACTGTTCTTCTCAGATCTGAGAATGAATTTTCACTCTGCTCACCAAACCTATTTTCCTTTTAGCAAAATACTGTAACTAACTTTTAATATAATTCTTCGTATCTACAAGTTGTTGTGTTTTTTGTTATGATTCCTCAGTCGTGTCTCACTGAAACGGGTTGACCTCCCTGCTCTTCGTTTTCAATCATCCCCTCTGCCTTTTTTTTCCCAACCGTACATGTCCATTTTTATGAGATAAGATAGATTGGAACGGAGACAGGATTGTTTTTATGTGGTTGGATGGGCAGCCATTGTCCGAGCCAAATCTCATTCCCGCCACTGCTAAGTGACAAGGCTGGGATGTGAAATGATCTGTGAAATTTTCAGTTTACACCTCAGTGGATTCATTTCCCAATTAATATCATTTTAGTAGACAGAGATCTGCTGTTCGCTTTTCACAATCTAAACGTTTTGCTGACGATGACACCGGCCCGTTAATGACGCAGCTCGTACCAAGTGTACAGTCGGGCTTGGCGTTACCCACATCCCGATCAAATTTAGATTTATGTCTTATTTTTATTCTTCCAAGGATCTTGTTTCTGATTGGAAATGACACATGAACCTCAATCTACAAGGGGAATCGATTTAAGGACGAGAATTCTTCTTTTTTATTCACATTTTAAGAAAAGAAATGTGTTGAAAATCAGACGGAAACGTTATTACAACAATGAAGTGCTTGTTATTTCTGACCAGCTTTTTTATTTTTCACCATTTCACCAGTTTTTAAGGTTGGGAGACCTTTTAATCTTGATCTCCCTCCACAGATTCTACATCAGATTCAACTCTGGGCCACTCAAAAGCATCAATATTACTTCCAGTCAGAATAAACGATTTGATAAAAGTAAATGAGTCCTTTAAAGCTAAATCTACCAGAGGAGTGAATCGCTTTGAGCCAAACCAGCAGAAAGCTCACTTCTTTCTGAACAAACGGAAGCCAACATAAAATGTGGTTATATAATGTTTTTGTTTCTTTTAATTATTTATTGCAACTTGATGGTTTATTCTTTCAAATTCCTCTCAACTCACCGCCATAGAGCGCTCCACTTATCCATTTATCATTTATTTAACAATTCTTGCATCAGACTTGTTTAAGACAGAATAAAAAGGAAAAAAAACACAGAACAATAGATGCCTTGTAATGCAATTGCTGTAATGCAGTGGCGGCTGGTTTCTGGTCGTCTGAACTCGATGTACTGACCCTGTGCACTTGTGATGTTTACACGTCAGTGAACTGTGTCAGCGTTATGAAGCGCTGCGATCTGATTTCTGATTTATGTGAAGCAGCTTATGTAAGAGCCTCGACTTCCAATTTCGTCTAAAAGTGCAAATTCAAGTTAGATCATTGATTTTAAACGCACACTCTGAACCCGGAATGCAACTATTTCAGTTCTCGATTAATCTCTGGATTATTCTGATGATTAATCGGATTTTAAAGATGCCGCATTCGGCAGAGTTTTCATTGAAGCTTTTTATACAGTATTAGAAAATGCAAGTAAACAATTTCATTACTTCTATTAAAGAGAGAAAATAGTATTTTTCTGTATTCACAATTGGAATGCAAAGAGATTATTATTATTATTATTTTATTTTATTTTTTTATAGAATATGAACCAGGATATTATGGCTCCTGAGGAGTTCTGGGTTGAACATATTTACAAACAAATAAGTTTTTTTTTTATTCTAAATGGGAAATGAATCGATTGTTCAGTTTTGACTGTGCTGCCTTTTTTTTTCTTTAGGTCTATATACTCCAGTTAACGATCAATAGATTGCTAAATTAGTTGACGACTATTTCACTAATCGATTCATCACGATTAAGCCCTACTCTGAACCAATTAAAAGTTACAAATATTGTAAAAGAAATACTCTTAGCTCCGCTGAACCTCTTCGTTTGTGTTTTCCTTCTGTCTTCAGGGGTCACCACGGTCCTAACCATGACCACTCTGAGCATCAGTGCTAGAAACTCCCTCCCTAAGGTGGCCTATGCCACTGCCATGGACTGGTTCATGGCAGTGTGCTATGCCTTTGTCTTCTCTGCCCTGATAGAGTTTGCGACAGTCAACTACTTCACCAAACGCAGCTGGGCGTGGGATGGGAAAAGAGAGGGCATGGAAATAAGGGTGAGTGATGAAACAATCGACACGCCATACATGGATCTATCGACTGCAAGAGCATGAGGAATCCGAGAACGCTTTTCAGAAATAAGTCGAGGGTTTTATTGCACTTAATACATATCATTAACTTGGTTTTTGACCTCGATGTTAAAAATAATCTTGAGAAAATCTTCAGTTTTGGCCACACATAGCAGGTTCCTCTTTTTTTAAACACAGCCTTGAGTGTTCTTTAAAGACTTTAAAGAGGCCTTTTATTTATTCATTAGCAGCCAAATGGAACAGGAACACTGAGAGCAAGAGCAGAAGTAAACTCCCAGAGACGTTGGCCCTGATTTACAATCGCAGCATATGTTCAGCGCTCATTTTAAAAAGGCAGCGTGCGTTCGCTCTCGCTAAAAAAAAAAAAAGAAGAAGAAAAAAGACTCCATCCTTACATCTTGCATGCTGATCAGAGAGTGAGCGTGCTTCACTTCAAATGAATCACCTCAGGTTTACCCTTTCCCTCCGTATGAAAGCAAGATGAATCGTAACCTATGCAGTTTCTATTCACCGGTACAGCAGGAAAGTTTGTGCGTTGTTTACAAAGATACAAAAAAAAAAGAGTTCATTTCTGGTAAAGTTGTGACACAGAAATATAACTTTGGTGTTTTAGTACTTTTTTCTTCTGCATGTGACCCATTTAAAGTACTGGTTGCAGTCGGAGCACACAGCTTAATATGAATATGAGCGTAACCTGCTTATACTCAGAGCTTCAAAAATAGATTTCACCTCCGTTTCACATGATCAGACCTATTTTCATATGAGACAAAGAGAAACAAATGACAATTTTATTCATTAAGGGAAAAAGTGCTTTCCAAACCCACCTGGTTCTATGTAAAAGTACATTTTTGGAGTGGCTTTGAATGGAAAAATGTTGGCTGAATCATGCTCAGCTCATGCAAAGGCATCTTCGTCAATCTGAACATAAATGTAAAAAAGAAGAAATGAGTGTGGGGGGGAAAAGAGGAGGGTTTTTTTGTTTGTTTTTTGTAGCAACCAAAAATTTCTTATTTTTTATTTCTATGAGTCTACTTCAAACTGCTTGATAAGGTTTATTTATTTTGTATTTAGTCGAGTGAAAATGAATTTAGTTTTCCATTAAATGTGGTTAATTAGTTGATTCACAAAAACAAAGGCCATGGGGGTTAGTTTATTGACATGGGTCCAGGTTGGTTTGGACAGCCTCCCCCTCCAATAAGTGTCATAATTTTAAAACCTGCATTTTGTGTTTTTGTCTGACCTTAAAATGAGTGTGATTATTTGAAACACGTGAGGTGGGGGGAAAAAAGCCAAATTGGAAGAAATTTCAGTGGAAAAATGCCAAACAAACCAAATAAAAAATAAAATAAAATAAAAAAAAACCTATATAGTTTGGAACTCCATCAAAGAGAGCTTAATAAAAAAATAAATACATTTCTTTGACAGTTTTCTCTGGTTCAGCATGTTAAGAGTCAGATGTCAAGTATTCGCTTTGATTGAATTTGCTAGGATGAAATCTCATCCGGAATGTAAACAAACCGTCGTCCTCCTCCCAAAAACAGGATTTAGATCTACATACTTCAGTGAATAATTAATTTTGTTTTTCAGATCAGCGTCAGCCCGCCTCGCAGATCCGTGCAAAATGTCGGAAAGATGTCAGAATAAAGTAAATTCAGATGCATAGCGCGGCAGAAAAAGCTGACAAATGTGAACTTGAAAAAGATTTTCTCCTTCTTTGATTATCGTTCCACTTCGGTGAGCATTTTTGCTTGAGCTGTTTTGTCTTGTATGAACAAATGTTCCCACATAATACAGTGCATGTTTAGTGTTTAAAGCCATAATTAAACTTCTGTGAAAACGCTCTCTGCGATGTAATTGCTCTTAATGCTTTATTTACAGTGTTATTTCTGGTTTCCTTACATTTTTTATGTATGCCAGCATAAGCTGTTCTCACATTGTCAACTTGGATCCTGACACTATATTTAATGGAGCTTGAACGAGGCAGGGTTGAAGTTGTGACGGAAATGATTCACGTTTTAACACAAAATTGAATATATACTTTAACACATGAAAAATAAAATGAATAGATCAGGCATTTAAATTTTGAAGTTGTTTCTGTTTTGTTTTTTTTTTAGATTTAATGAGAGCAGTTAATCTCCAGAGATATGCAAATGACTAAAAGCTTTATTGACAAAATGGCTTTACAAGATGCTTGTCTCAAGAGTCGCTGACAAAGCACATCAAAACACTTATCAGTCAGAAACACAACAAAACTCATTTCAGCTTCGACAGATTGTCACACATCTATTTTTGCTACATATGTACAAAGTGTTTGACCCAATCAATGCCGCCTCTGCGCTTTTATTTATTTATTTTTTTTTCTATAGCGTGACATTTGGTCCTGAGACTGACAGGCCGAGATGCAGTGGAACTTTTTAGTCAGCAGGGAGAGTTTCCTTCCTTTCTGAAGGCTGAATTTAATGGCAGCAGCCTGGGCTGCGTTCTCAGGGGCTCTGCTGAGCACGCAGTTGTCACGATAGATAAAACGGAACGGGGTCACACGGACACACAAGACTCTGCCGTCGCATTCCCTACAGATATAAGCAACTGGAAAGCAGTGGCATCGGAGTTTAAATACGCAGCCTTATGACAAATGGAGCAAAAGATTTGATCTAATGCAATAAACCGTCAGACGAAAGAGGGTCGCTTTGGAGTTTAGAGTCAGGTCGTCGTGTGGACTTTGAAGCTCCGTGGCGTCTAGCGACAAGTATACGCTCAGCCTGAACGTGTGTCATTACGACCAAAAACGTAAAAACTGCATTTTATTGGGATTTTATGCAATAGGTGAACAAAATGGTGCATAATTGCGATGTGGAAGGACTTAACAAATAAAAATATGAGAAATGTGGTATTTCATTTGAATTTAGCCACCTTAATTTGGATACCATAAACCTACCAAGATGTGAGCGTTCACCGAAACCGACTGGCTGCATTACAGCTGCAAAAACTGCAGCTACACTAAAAAAAAGAAATAAATAAACACAAAATCTTTCCACATATTTTGTCTAGTTTCTAGTCCAAAGATCTCAGATTACTTAAAATTCAACAAAACTAACATAGAAGTAACTTTTCAGTAAAGTGCAGGAGCTTGTAAGTCAATAATATCTTGGCATTGATAAAACAATATATATATATATCAATATTAAAGAATTATTGATGTAAACGTTCCTACACTTTGCTGAAAAGTTACTTGTAAGTTTGTTTTGTGTTATTTTAAGGGTACGATAATATTTGCATAAGAAATTAGACCTAAAATACTTTGTAGGATTTTGTTTTTCTAGTGTAAAATGAGTTGGACAGAAAAGTCACTGATAGGTGTGACAGTTTTCTGGCAGAACTGTTTGGCACTCACTTAAAAGAAAACATAAAGAAAGCCATGATCTGCTGTAGTTTGGCGGCAGCATCGTGCTGTGGGAACAGCAAAGCTTATTGGAAAATGGTTGGAGCAAAATCCAGACTCTTCTTTGACAAGGAATGTTTTTTGAAAACCCCTTGTTGTTGTCCTGGCACCTCTCAGTTATTTTGAATTTTTTGAACGGTAAATCATGTTAAAAATACATTGAGGCTTATGGCTGCAACATTGCAACATGTAGTAAACATCAAGGGGCATGAATACTTTGGCAAAGAGCTGTGCACCCAGTAGCAGCAGACAATTATTTTTAATATTTGTTTTTACATCCCCGACTGTGAGCAAACCCATGTGAAATGGTTTACTTTAATGTCGTTGTGTGCTTTTTACTTTCTCGTCACCTTATTTTCTGTCTGCCACGCCGTGTGCCTAATTAGCTCTCCCCTTTGCAGCTGAAGGAGGGCTCATCTCAGGAATTAGCCTGTGGGGAGTTTTTGGTTAGAAAGGCAAATTCTTGCAACGATTGGACGCTTCGGTGAGAGATGTATTCTGTTTGCGTCAGCACAGGCAGAGTCGCAAGCTGGTGTTACAGCGACTTTCTCTGATGAAGCCACAAAGTGATTGTGGTTTCACACATATCTGAGCTTGCAGCACGAATCATGATATCTAAACACAGATGATACATTTTTTTTTCTTTCACATACTTATTTATAGTTTTAGAAAGCTGCGTCTTCTATCACTTGTTGTAACAAACGCCTAAATCTCTTAGAAGTTTGATGGACCCAATTTTTGATTGATTGTCAGACATTTTTCCACACATTTGTTTTTTAAAGCTGCAGCATTAAAAAAAACCAACATATATATACTTTTTTTTTTAAACTGTCACTATGTCACACTTGTATAATATGAAACAGACAATCTGCAAAAAATAAAAATCTCTTCTGCCCCCTTCCTGTGGTTCTACTTCCATCTACAGAGATACACAGCTCTGTCAGAAACAGCCACTCAGAGTCAGGAGGACGTCCTTAGCATTGACAGTCATGCTTGTGCGCACTGCTCACTCCCTCCGCCCCCCGACTCTATGCCTAAGTTGTAGTTCTCCACAACGTAGGCTGCCACAAATGCTAAGGTTAGTTACCATGGCCGCCGATGACAGAGGATAAACAGTTTTCCTGTGACGGTAAGTTGTTTCTCCACCATGAGGCCATACACGAGGGTGATTGACAGCGCTATGACCCTCCTCCTGGCTCTGATTGGCAGATGGCACCAATATCACCGGGAGGAGAAGGAGGAGCTTGATGTTTTTTCAACAGATTATCTGACTCTTATTACAATGTGAAAACATAGTGACAGATTTTATGCAAAAAAAAAAAAAAAAAGATTTTTACAAAAGCTACTCCAACAAAACACCTTTTTGTCTTAATATGGCACTGGTATATCCAACTAATGAACCCGGAAGGAGATTTTAAAACAAAGGGACAAAACATGCAAATAAAGGATTAACAGAGGCCGTCCGTTGAACCTATATTTAAATAAAAACAGTCATTCCAGAACCACACAGGCACAAGCGAGGTCATTATGGTTCTCCTTGTGCTGCCCACACTCTCATTCCCCCACATGCTTACTCACTTGAGGCTATTAAACATGCCAACATTTCATCTCCAAACATAGAGGGGGTGCCGACCGTCCCAAGGTTTGCTCACATGCACACTCCCAGCTGCAAGCAGTGAAGCACAGGGCAGCACAATCGCTTAATCACCCTGAGACACATTTCAATTCTTAAGCAACAATTTGCCGAAGCTATGAGGACAAGGTCAACGGATGCATTGTGATGGTGTTTTGCCTTCAGCCAGCCCAATTACTTGGACTAGTGCATGCAGATCTTTTAAGCAGAAGTAAATTATGTGCTGTGACACATTAGGTTCGTAACAAAATGCATCCAGCCTGTCCGTTATCCTGCAATAGCTAGCCCCGCCCACTTCATCACAACCCTCCGGGACCGACTACTGACCAGTTCTCTGTCTAACAGGTCCGGAAAATCTCTAAGACCTGGGTATTACCCTAAATGAGATCTATAAGAGATAATCTATTCAAACTGGTATCGAAAGCGATTCGTCTAGCTCTAACTACCTCCAATCCAGAAGTTACGACCCTTTTCAGTTAAGAAACAGTCAGCTGAGTAGCCCTCACAGCTGCATAATTCCAATAACCACTCCTGTTAACGGTAGCTCGCTTTCTAAAATATAACTTGCTCTTGGAACCGGCTAGATTAAATTCAGTGACTTGGATGTAAGTCCCTGGGTCATTATTTTACTCTCGCCAAAGGAAATTATGAAGCCTCCTTTTCACTAGAACCATGTACCTTAGTTTTACCTTTATTAAAAGAACTGAAAAATGATTAAATGACTCAACTAATTCCAATGTCCACCAACCTCATTAGAATTTTAGAGTAAGAATTTATTAAGCAAGCTTAAGCAGGGATATGTGACATACAAATCAATAATCAATTGTATATAAGTCAAAAGCAGTGTAATAAGATCAACATGTACAATCATACCCTCCTGTCTCTTTCCCTAACCTATGTCGCAGATTCTGAGATAGCTTTTTAGGAAGCGAGTTCAACTCATACCCAGTTGGTGGTGGATCTTTAGCAACAGGAACGTCCGAAAACCTTGGTCTGAGTCTTTATCCTTTGTGTGAAAAAATCCTCTTTAGAATAGAAGCAAAGTAGAGAGGGCTCAATTGCTTTTGAAAACCCAACTCTTTTATCCCTCCGGGACCTTTGTCCTTTCTCCAAGTCTGTTGCAATGTTTGGGTTGAGGTAAGACCGACGATCGAATCAGGAACCCGGGTTGGACGATTGGAACTTGTCTCCCTTTGGTGGCACGAAGCTTCAGCTTTCCCCGTGGCTCCAGGGTGTGGTCTGCTGTTGTTTCCTCGATCTGCTTCTTCGTGTTAGCTCTACTTCGGTGCCGCAGACAAAGAACAAGAACTTCTCCTTTTCCGTCTGCTTATATACAGTTCTCTGCCATGTATGTGTATGGGGAGTGTTAGTTTACGTGGTTTCCTGAACATCTGCTGATTTCACGGAAACCCCCGTCGGCCCCTCCTGTCTGCTGGCTGGGATGGAAAGTACCGTCCTTTCCTCAGCGTGTTGTTCTTAGCCAACCATACCGCCCCACCCATCCTGTGCGTCTGGCCATCTGTTCAGAACTGCTTGCGACAGCAGGAACTCACAAGTTCCCCTTCTCCTTTTTCCCCTTTTCCTTTTAACATTAAAAACTATGTGCTTTTCTCTGATTAACTTTTAAACACAGTCAAATATTAAAAACTATGTGCTGATTTCCATTAAGCATTAATCATAAGCATTAATCACCTCTTTCACTTATTATAAATCATCAAACCTTAATCATTTCATTGTTGTCATGTTATTACAGATCATGATTCGTACACTTTCAGAATCATTCAGTGATTACTTACATACAGTCATTTTACCTATTGTATTCATACATGTTCAACTTAATCCTTATCAAAACACTCAATCATTATAAATCAAAACACAAGATTGCTTTATTTCCTTCAGGCCTTCATGCACCTTTTTCTGCGTGTACCTGGATAGATCTCAAACCCCCTACCAGTTTTCTTGACAAGCCCAATGCCACAGATGGTTTCCCCAATAATTAGGCCCAATAAATTAGCGCAAATGACAGCCCAGCTAAAAAGCAACAGAAAACGACTCTGTACAGCTCATTTGTCAGGTTAGCGCTGCACAGAACATCCTTAACGCTAAGGACCAGGGAGCCGAATGATCTTTGATTAAGGTCATACGACACTTGAATGTCGTAATTAGTTTTTCCTGCTGATCCAAGCTGTCACTGTGATGGAGGGGCCTCGTTGGGGGATAGATGGGGAAGCGTCCATTTATCTGGGAGCATCACTGCAACCCTGTTAGCTTCGTTAGACCTCAGCAAGATTTGCTGCCCAAGCAAACCGGGGATCATCCTCTTCCTGTAGCCCTTCTTGTTTCACGCACATTTCCTCCTCAGCTAACGTCAATGTATCGTCTAAAACTGTGTTTTTTAACAGATCCGGAGTCACAATTGCTCATATTTGTGTCATAACTGACATTTGCCTGTGCACTTTGCTTAAACATACATCCCAGATGAAAACAGTATTGTGCTTGCTTTTTTAAGAACTGTGTGCAGAAAGATTGGAAGGGAAACGAGGACGTTATTTGCAAAGTATTTACACCCCTTGACCGTTTTGACGCTTCAATGTGTTTTATTAGGGATTCTGTTTAATAAACCAACACAGAATGGTGCCTAATCGCAATAGGAATTAAATGAAACTTGTCTGCAAGTTTTGTTTGCAAATAGAAGTCAGAGAATTCTTTCATTTGTATTCGGTCCCCTTCAATCTGGCCGAAACAGCGTTATGCTAGCAAGATTGAAAGAGCTATTACCTGTTGTAACATGCTAGAGTTTATAAAATAACCGAGACTGCAGCAGATGTTCATTTTCCAGCTTAAACATGCAGCCAGGGCTGAAATTAAGTGGCTTATATCAAAGTGTGTTCATTTGTTGGATTGGCCCAGTCAAGTTGTCACAGACTTACGATTGGGCCACAGACTACGCCCAATCGTAAGTCTGTGGCAAACTAAAATATTTACGCTTACACTAATGCTCTCCATTAGTGGTGGGCATTTATCGTATCATTCATCATTTATTGTGATAAATTTCTTATCATGATAAAAATTCTGATTTATTATAGTCACAATAAATCCTGATTAACGATGTTTAAAACCCCCCAAAAAGCTGTCAGTGCTGTTAGGATTGTTGGTTTTACTTTTTTTTGCTAATTTTTGTTCAATGAAAGTATCAATAAATATCAATACATTTGAAAATATGGTTATTATAGTTACTGTGTGCTGTTTGTGACACAAATCACAATAGTACCACAAAATATCATAATAAAACTTAAAGTTTGGCCTCTGCCGCCGCTGCTCTCCACCCAATCTGGATGAGCTTTTAACCAATAATCTTCATGAATCTGAAACTCTCCTCCTCCATGACATGCACTGTTCCAGTCTTGATCTGAAAGAGGTCGCAGTGGGAATGATTGGTGCGCAGGAAATGATTGCAGTACAAACCCACAGCGTGAGCCACACAGGAAACCAGAAGTGAGCTCAGTAATCCATCTTACTGCCCTACTTGTTTTCCCCACATCCAAATTGCTCGTTGCACTGTGCTCCGTCAGACTGGCAGGATCCTCCAAAGATGCGAGTTTAGTTATGTGAGAGTGCCAATGTGGCAAATGAAACTGTGTCTTCCCGTGCAACTCCAAAGTGAAAAGGCGCCGCAATCGCACGGCTCCAGAAGCAGGAAGACGGCGGACCCTCCAGCTTGCTCTATCCCACACAGCCTTTGTCATGTTTGCTTTATCACTAGCTGTTTGCCTGAAGAGGCCTGGCTGCCTTCATTGATACAGTTTGTCAGACATGTTTTCAGGCGCTGTTTTTTTTTTGTTTTTTTGGTTTTTTTTGCTTTGTTTCTAATCCTGCTCTGTGCTGTTACTGCTACTGCTAGCAGTACCAGACGCCAGTCCAGCCTGGTTCTCCTTCCCACGCGCCCCCTAAAAAAATAACAAATAAAAACATGAGAACTGTTCCAATTTTCTGCACTCTTTATCTCACAAGCTCAATATTCTCGTCATGATATTTTTACTCATGACATTTTCCTCTTGCAATCCAGATTTGTGTAATATACTATTGATTTGACATTATAAAAACTGTAAAAATGTAATAAAATAATTTTTTTTTAAAAGAAAGTCACCTCCAGCTAGATAGTGATGAATAGATTCTGTAAGTTGGGTAATTCTAATATAATTGGTAAACTTTTTTTCTTTTCTACTTTTCTTTTCAGGAACCGTTTCAGGCTAACATGGCCAGGATTAAAGATATGGTTAGGCTTTTGTTTTGTTCTTGTGTGTGTCTCGTGTTTCGTGGTGTTGCTTCTATTTCCTCTTTATGAGTTCAAATGGAAGTATTGTTTAGTCCACTGCCCTGCTGTGACTCATGACCTTAACTGCCTTCTTCCTTTTCAGAGAAGAGAGTCGGCCACGCTGACTAAAAAGGCCAACAACACCTTCAACATTGTCGGCACCACCTACGGCATCAACGTAGCCAAAGACCAAGGCTTAACGACCATTTCCAAAAGCGCCCCGGGACCGTCGATCAAACACTCCTTTCTGCACAAAATGGACGACCCCTACACAGAGGCCAAGAAGTCCTACAACCGCGTCAGCAAAGTGGACAAGATATCGCGCATCATCTTCCCAGTGCTGTTCTTCATTTTCAACTTAGGCTACTGGGCCACGTATGTCAACAGAAAGCCCGCGATCATGAAGGCAAACAACCTAAACTGAATTTCACCAAATGTTGGCTTTCGGAAGACAGCTGGCTAGATAGATAGATAGGTAGGTGCAGGAAAAGCCAAGTCCATCGCATCTTAACGTGCGTGTGTTTGTGTGTGCGCGCATGTCTCGTGTGTCTGTTTATTTTATTTTTTTTCTTAAACGTTTGATATTTTTGCACGGCTGTTGTTGTTGGGAGGCAAATCCAGTTTCCATTAGACTCACGTGCAGCGGTGGACCTCGGAGGAAGCACATTCTCTCATCAGTCTGTGTTTTGTGCGCCGTTTCTTTTTCTCCACCCCACACTTAGCTCTGGCCCTGTTCCCTGTTGTGGTTTAATCCCTTGCTGTATCTTGATTGCTTGCCGTTTTGTACAGTAGTCGAATTGTGCGTCCCCCTGTTTTGACATGTTTTGGGTTTGTTTGCCTTTTGTTGTTGTTTCATTGCTTATAATAAGTCAGCACACGCATGCGTTTTCTGTTCTCATCGCGACTCATTACCAGTGATAAGGCGCTGACACGCCGTACGCACACAGACACACACCGATACCACCGAAAACACAAGGAAAGCCATCCGCTGGCCGTTTTATTGTGATTCTGTTGGTTGGGGCGGCCTGTATAGTTTTATAGGAACATCATTAATAATTGTCAGATTCTGGCCTTCAGCTCCTGCTGAAGCTCAGCACACACAATGCAGCCTCAAAGGGCTGCATGTACATTTTCTAGTCCACTGGCTCTTATTGTTTTAACTGGCTGATTATGTTCAACGACAGATAATATACGTGCCTTGGTGAAAACACTCATCACAAAGAAGGAAAAAAGTCAGACATGCCCACATTTGCATTTCCAAATGTGCGTTTGCTTTGCAAAAATATTTACACTCCTTAAATCTTTTCAAATTTTGTCCTGCTACAACCACCAACTTTAGTGTGTTTCATTGAGATTTTATGTGGCAAATCAGCACAAAGACCTGCAGGAATGTCAAGTTTTAAAAAAAAATTATTTAGTTTTAATTTGTTTAGGTACAAGTCATAAAAATATAGCAGGCATTTCTTTTCAGCTCCTCTGATTCATTCTTTACAGCTTCTGTTTCGTCATTGTTTTTTTTTGTTTTTTTTAAATAGCTCAAACTCTTTCAGATTGGCTGGAGAACGTCTATAGAAATAATTCATATTGCAAAAGATTCTCAGATTGAGATCTGGACTTTTACTGCACCATTCAAGCACATCAACATACTTCTGGTCTAAATCCAGTGTCATATCAGGTTTTCACGTCATTTTCTTCAGTGGTTCTTGGTGCAGAGCCACCAATGGCAAGGAGTGAACAGGTTTTTCAAGGGGTTTTGTTTGTTTGACAGAGTGCAGCTGAAAAATTTACGAAATGTTGCAATTTTGGACCTTAATCAAACCGATTCCACCAGATTATCAGGAGGGAAAGCACCCTTTACTAGGTGACGTCTAAAGACTATCGGCTGCATTTTCAGGACAAAAGAGGCTGAAAACAATTATTCACCACATTTTTTCCAGATTTCTGTTTGGAAAAGGCTTTGAAAGACATCTTCTTTTCACTTTATAATTGTGCAACATTTTTGAGTTGCTCCATCACAAAAAATCTTTAAAAGCACATCAAAGTTTGTCTTTGTAACATGACACAATAAGAAAAAACAAGTTTTTAGGGGTATTAATGCTTTTGCAAAGTACTGTATCATTTGTCAAGAAACATTTAATGGTCTCTGTAAGTTCTATCTACTCCAGTGTATGGCTATCCCCTCCCTAAACCAGCCCATACACACACACACACACACACACAGATACCCAGACTAAAACTGCCTCTTAGTGCGAAGGGTTAAAAGACCTATTCCTGTGAGATGATCTTGCAAAGAGATTCAAGGCTCCAGTGTTGTGGAGAACAACTATCATTTAAATTGTGTTGGGGTTTTTTATGGAGCACCCTAACCAAGAAACTACCACCATTACCTCAGAAGGAAGACAAATTTGGAATTACACATCTAAAGAGGTTTAAGTTTTACTTTTGATTTATGAAAACAATTACTCTTTTCTTTGTTCCCTCTTGGCTTTGTATTCAATGCTGTTCCAAAATGTTTATCATGTCTCTTGTCATCATGCAGCTAAGAATTCACGCTTTTCTGTTTTGCTTTCTCCTGTGACGTGTTTTGGTGCTGATTTTATTGTCCATATATTGACTTTATTTTTGCTGTAGACAGCAATGGCAATGTGTCACACTGTAATTTTAATTAATCCAAATAGACACTTAGATTACAGCAATCTATATACTTGAAATTACTGTAAAGCCTAATAATTCCAGTTGAAAACAAATCTTAATTTATTCAGAAAATGTGATAAATGTTGAACAAAGTCACATCAGATTTGGCTACAGAGCATCGAGTGTCTCTGCTTTGTTAAGTGACTTCAGTGTGTGCGGGTGTGTGTGTGTGTGAGAGAGAGATAATACGTTTTTGGTTTTTGCACCTATGTATTTACGCAATCTGAATCTAAAACACTTTGATTTATTAATATTATTTTTGCCAGATGCATTCTGTCTAATTCAATAAGTAAAGATTATTTAAGAGACTTACTGGAGATCCCAACTTGCATTGGCTTCCGACAAAGTGTATGGAGGAAAGAGTATTGCTCCAGTAAAATGTTGTCGGTCAATCATGTGCAAATCTAACAGCCATTGATTCTGCATAAACATTTGTACGTTTGCTCCTGCAGTCTTCAGCATTATTATTCACTACACACTGAAGCAGGGTGTAGAGTTGAGACTTCATCCCACTCACTTTGTTACCTACTAATAACCAGTAGCATAAACACTTAGAACAAGCTCTAGTACAGGCCTCTGAATGGGTTTTCCCTTATTTAGTTTACAACTAAACACATGGATCCACTGAACTGACTCGACATCCGTCTCCATTTACTCTTAACAAGGTCGCTGTAGGGTATTAAGATTGTCTATAATTCTTGTCTGTGTTTCATTTAAGTAATAAAGATTTTAACAAGATCTTAAAGTCTTAATTTAAGGTAAACAAAACTTGCAGAATCCCTTTTTAAAACATGTTAAACACACTTGAGTGTTTAGCATGTGCAACTAAATGTATCATTTAGTTCAACTAAATGAAACATAGCATCAACCGTAAGCTGATTGTTTGCAGTTATTATACATTTTTTTTGCACAAGTCAAGATGAACCCTTTTATTTTTAAATATTTTTACTTTAATTTAATTCAGCACGTGTCAACACATCTTCAATAATTACATCTGACTACTCCAGGTTCCTGGATTGGAGTTACTGTAGGTTGGTGGCTCTAAACAAAATAGCTGCATTTGTCAAGTGATATGCATAAAATATATGTAATAGTCATTCTCTGACTAATGTCATCAATAGTCTCTAACCATAGAAGCGTTATTTAACCAAAAATAATACATTTACCATCAAAAACATTCAGCAATGGACAAACTTTGCCAAAATGTTAAACTATCTTGCCCTTTATCACATTATGATAAAGTGTGATAAGTGATATGATAAAGTGATAAGTGTGTGATAAACTGTGACATCTTATTTTGGAATTTTAACAGGTTTTCTGCCTTCACTTGGCTCCTAATTGAAAAAAAGAAAATGTGATGCAACTTTTAAATTTGATTAAACTTAATCAAATTAAGTTTATCCAAGTAAATGTATGATTTTAATTAAGCTGTCATGTTAAACAAGCATCAATAAAGTAAGCTTGACTAATTTAATTTGATTACATGTAACAAATTTATTAAGAATTATTTAAGCTGGAGCTCCATTCTCTTTTTTTCGGTGCATTTCTTTTTCCATGATCTCTGTCTGGCTTTTTTTTCCCCAACTGAAGCAGCCCCACAGCATGATGCTGCCACCACCATGTCTCTTTGAAGCTAGTGTTTGTGCAGTATCGAGAATGAAGCACATTTGCAAGGCGCTCTAACTGTAGGATTACTTTTCATTTTGTTTTTGAAAGTGATAGCAAAGAAACCAAGTCTTTGAAAACCTCATCTACGTTGTTTAAAATAACAGCTTTTTATTTATTTATTTTTTTCTAATAAAATCCTGCATGTATTTTTTTCACCTTCACCACTGTCACATGTTTGGGTATCAAAAAAAAGGGAAAACGCATTCAGAACTGCACAATTGAGCAACTGTTTCCACAGATAACCCATGATAAAATCACCCTGCAGAGATTAATTTCTGAATTAATCAGCAAACGGAAAATGTAAATGAGCGAGCAAAAAAAAAATTTAAAAAGTTCATTTTTATTATTTGCAGTTAATGATTTTTCTTTTTAATGCAGGCACATTTTGGCTTAGTCAGAGAAACGTGAGAAATATTCATTTTATTTATTTATTTATTTATTTTTTCCCACACACCTCAGAAGATTTGATAAACAGAAATCTGCCATTCAGGTTTGGGTTTAATTGTATTATGTGGTGTTATCCAAACAGGGCCAGAGTTAAAATAAGTAAAACCATGTCATTCTATACAGTGAGATGCAGTATATTAAGAGTATAATACTATATGAATATATTTATGCTAATTAGTACAGCATTAAATATCCTGTTTGATACAGCATAACCTCTACAGCATTGATGCAAAGGTGTGGATGCATAGAAAGCCGTAGAAAACTAGATCAGCTAAAGAGATTAATAATGGCAAAAACTTGTTCAGAAAGTGTAATTAACTTGTGAATTTGTAGATATTGTGAAATCAATTCCAATAGATTTTTTTTTGTGAATATCGATATGTCATGTCATTTATTTTTTACATCATATAGATACTGCTGTCTTACAGTGAGATCTGTAACACTAAGTGTTATGGTAGTAAAGAACAGTAGAGATAATATTCATCGAGCTAATTACAAGATCAGTACCTTGTGTGCACTTTCCAAACCTAACTGTGAATTAGCAGCTGTCTGCAAGCAGAGTTGTACACACTTTGTTTTCCTTCCAGCGATTTCACTGCATGTCCCTCCGCATTGAGAGACCAAGGACTTCCTCCACAAAGACTGCTCTGGGAACTTTGTGGACTTTGTGATTTTTCTCTGGAAGTTGCTCTCTGTATGCCCAGTGACTGGACTCTCTGTACGTTACACTTGTTTGTGTGCTTACTGTATGAGATGTAGCAAATGGAAATAGGGATTAAAAGGACGTTGTATTTTGTCTTGGCGTTCAAATAAGGGCCCTTCCTGGTTGCAATCGAGCTTCATACACACACATGCACACACACGTTTGCGTGGCTGTCTTTGTGGGAACTTTCCATTGACTTCCATTCATTTCTACAGCCTAAACCTTATCCAAACCCTAACCATTACATACCTAACCCTAACCAAAACTCAATTCACACCTTAGTCCTAAATCTGACTCCTGACCCAAAATCAGCGTTTTCCCTTGTGGGGACCAGGCTTCGGCCCCCACAAGGAGCAGGGGTCCCAACAGCGTAATATGTCAGGAAAATGGTCCCCACAAGGTATTACAAACAAACACATTTTAGTGCCATTTTCACCTGACCTTGTCGCTGTTGGTTCTTGTCCAAAAGCCCCCGTTCTTTACGTTCCATTGTACTTTGAAGGTTTTTTTAATAATGATGAATTTTTAGCACACTAGAGAGACTAACAAAGAGCACTACATGATGAACTTCTGCTCATGTGACTTTCACAATTGAAGGCTGGACTGCTCCTTAAAAGCCCCAGGCTCATTAATGCCTCCAAGTAAACATACCAGGCTGGAGCCACAGTAATAAATGCAAAGCAAAACATAATAAGCAAATGCGGTATTATGTAGAAAGACAAGCGACTCCAGCCAAGTTGGAATTGCAGCCCATTAAGTCTTCTGAAACGGCACAGGGGAATAAAGTTATCTGAAAGTAAAAACAAAGTTGTTGTTTTTTTTCTTTTCTGCTTTACTTCAACAATCCAACTGATAGGCAGCAACAGCAAATCTGTGGCTCTCACTTTGTGACATAAGTAATTAGTAGCTAAACCTGACAACGGTTATGCCCTCTGGTTGTGTGGCAAAGAATGACCAGAAAGTCGGTCTGACGAGTTGAGAGAAACTTCGGCGTTTGAAACTTGCAGCACTGGTATGAATTATGCAATGCTCAGCACTTCAATTATGATAGAAAACAAAAGGAGAAAGTGGCATTAACTTAATAATTTAAAATGAGGTATTTCGCTCAAGCTGAGCTAACTTGACGTTTTCAGTGGAAAAGTGATGCGATGGCCTAGTTTGTGTGTCGCAATCACAAAGCCCTTTGGATGAAAAACTATTAACTATTATGCAAATGAGCTTCATGCGAAACTGTCACATTAACATCTTCAAAGCCTAAACACTAAAAATACACTTGGCACAAAAATGACAGAATTTAATTTACTCTCTTTTCTTCTTCTTCTTTTTTTTTTTTTTTTTTTACTTGTAATAGGAAATTGTTTTAATTTAGTTCCTAGCTCACACAAGCTTGTTCATCAAATGAACAAAATAAAAAATATCTGAGTAATGAGTAGTAAACCGAGTCTAAAATGTCAAGGAATCGATGTCTCTAGTTCACATTACGGTGGCCTACAATCAACAGATTTAAATCCAGGACGGCCAGATGAGACCAGGATCAGTCAAACCAAGACGATTGCTTTCTAAAACCTCTGCTATCTTTACTTTCACACCAAAGCAGTGGCAGGGCTTCTTGTTAGCAGCAGCTACTGGAGACTTAATCAATGACTGTATGAAAAGAGAAAAGAAAACATGGACGCAGTATCCGTTCTGATAAATGAAGTCAGTGTGGTGGAACACCAGCTCAGCAGAAGAATGGCCATCTTCCAATTACAAAGTTACTTATTTGATCCAAAGTGTCCTTGGGTTTGACGTTGGACCCAGTGTGGCTTCTGATAAATAAATAAAAAAATTATTTGGTGGAATAACCAAATAACCAGATTCTCCTGGTTATTCCACCAAATATTGATTTCTAAACTCTTCCTGAGTTGAAACATCAGTATTGTTGTTTCTAAATGAATATTAACTTGTTTTCTTTGCATTATTTGAGGTCCAGAAACGCTGCATCTTTTTTTGTTATTTTTACCATTTCTCGTTTTCTGCAAACATATTTGCTTGGAATCTCGTAGACATGTTGTCAGTGGTTCATTGAGTAGAAGAATCATGTTAATTTCACTCAAACATATATGTATAAAAAGTAAAATCTGAGAAAATGATCATTTTAAGTGGTCTCTTCATTTTTTCCAGAGATCTATATTTATCCCATCTGAGAAAATTACACTGCTTCAGATTTTATTTTAAAACCTCAGATGAGTAATTTTAAGTAGGAAACTCAATTGTAGTGCTTTGTTTGTCCTGTACATCACACTGACTATTATAAACCACAAATCTTAAATTTGTTATTAATTAGTCTCTTTCTAATCTAGCATGCATATTTTTAAATATGAGTATGTGGGCATTTTCTGCTTTATTTGCCAATTTTGGGTGAGAAAATCTGATGTATTCATAAAACCACTTTGAAAAGTAGAAACTTTTAAACAAGTCACTTTCTGAGCCATACATGCAGACAGGATGTGCACACCTGGAATCTACAAAAACAGCGCTTGGTTTTTTGACATCTGGTGTTTGATGAGGGAATAACATTGTAACATGATATAAAGCTTAAAAAAGTTGATTTTACATAATACCTCCTCCCCCCTTCAAACTAATTTTCATAGAGGAATTGGTTAAAAATAGAAAACAAAAGTCTCTCGTTGTTCAAACCTTGTAGAGGCAGGTGGTTCTGCAAAGTGTTGACTTTATTTGTCAAACATTGTGAAAACCTAAATCCTTATCCTTGGGCTTAAATAGAGGCTTAATGCTGAAATATGCTACTGCCCATAAACCACAACAACAAATAAACTTTTCTGTGGGAAGACCAGCTTACTCACATGAAAACCTTTTAATGAGACAGAAGTTGTCAAGACGGTCAGCGGATGCTGAGATGCTTCAGACAGCCATGTGGGTGTGAGAAGAAGACACTGCAGGTATTGCATCAACTTGGACTGACATTTAATGAGTCTCTGTTTCACCACCTCTCTGCTTTGAAAAGCCTGACCCCTGTTTACAGCGATGTCTCTGACATATTTGTATTTCAGAGCAGCGTTATTATTTTTAATAGTCAAAAGCCAGTTGCACCGCCTTGCTAAATTGAAGCCCTGAGGCTTTGTTTCTTTTCAGTATCATCTGTATTTTATGCTGCCGGAGAGCACAAGGGCAGCTCAGCTTCGGCAATTCAGGCAATCTATTTTTCCACTAATTGCTTTGATGTCATCCTTCCATTTTCTAACACCCTTGTCCATAGTGGGGTTTGGAGGGTTGCTGGTGCCCATCTCCAGCTAACGTTCCGGGCGAGAGGCGTGGTTCACCCTGGACAGGTCGTCAGTCTGTCGCAGGGCAACACAGAGACAGACAGGACAAACAACCAGGCACACACACACTTGGGGAGAATTTAGAGAGACCAATTTACCTAACAGTCATGTTTTTGGACTGTGGGAGGAAGCCAGAGTACCCGGAGAGAACCCACGCGTGCACAGGGAGAACATGCAAACTCCATGCAGAAAGACCCCGGGTCGGGAATCGAACCCAGGACCTTCTTGCTGCAAGGCAACAGTGCTACCAACTGCACCACTGTGCAGCCTGCTTCGATGTCATATCTTCTGGATTTAGTCTCATCTAAATAACCCACCATGACTTCACAGAAAATCTTTATCCACTTGTCATTTGGAGAAATAAAAGTAAAAGCGATGCCACCACAGCAGAATGATTTATGTAAATGGTGAAAGTCTGTCAGTTTTCTTTTTTTAATGAGAACATGATTGATTCTAAAACAACCAGTTGGGAAAATCGTCTCAACATTCTCACTAACATAACATAAGAGGTTGTGATTACCTTGATTTGTTTTCCTCTGTTTTGCTGATAGATTGCCAAATTTGCCTTGGTTACAAAACTCGTCAGCTCGTCAGTTTTCAGAGAAGAGGATGGTTCCTGGACTCCACGTGCGTATTGTTTCTCAGCGATTATCAGGCACTGTAACCCTGAGGTCATAAATTTTGCCTGAAGCGTTTTGGCAGGTAAGAGTTGCTGGTGACTCAGGGTGGAGAAGGAAAACCCCTAAACCTTGTCACATTTCAAATCTAGTTTCTGCTACTGTGCTCTAAGTTTAGTGCTGATAAAAATGTTGTGCAAACCTATCACAAAAAGTAACAAAATATGTGTTTGGTGGATTTTGTTTGTTTGTTTGTTTTTCTTTCATGTAGCAATGCATCTTGCCAATATGTCTGATACCATTTAGCATAGTTGGGTATATGGGTTGCATCACATGAGGATTTCTCTGGTCTGCCTATTACATGAACCTCATTGGAGCTGGACTAATAGGGAAGCTAGGACAATTTTTTATTCCTTGTTTTGTTTTAGTATGTTTTGTTAGTTTTGTAGCCTTTGCTTTTAAGCAGGTTTTAATTATTTTTGCAATGCTACAGTAACAACATTTTAACTCCTTTAGAAAAATCTGTCTTTTGTTGCCATTTTACTTTGTTATAAAATAACCCTCAATATCAGTTCGTGGTACCACACTCATGTCAGACCTGTAGCAAAGAAAATGTTCAAACATGTCTTCCACAAAACCAGTTGGAAGAAATATGTCGAATGACCAGCAGTATCATCTACAGATTTAAGGCTAACTCCAACGTAACAGAGGATGTCAGAGACTGACAAAAAAGTGGGCACCCAAAGCAGACCCTACCTCTATCCCAAACCCTACCTAGTCTTCACCCCAAGAAGACTATTCTTTCACCCCTTCAGCATTTAAGAACCAATGACTGTCTTTTGCACATAAGGTTTGTTACACTTAGGGTTTGTAGAATGATACTGTCAATGACTAAGGACAGTCAAGACTCAACCTATCTTGTAGAATGGCAGCCATGATGGCCCTTCACCCTCAGGCCCATTGGCAGTAGTGTTGGAAACATGGGCACTGTGAACTAACCTCGTTTGTTCAGCAATGAGTCCAGAATCTGACTAGTTGGATTGCAACAGCAAAGTGTGGGGAATGCTTAATTGATTGCTGCTCTGACAAGATAAGATTGTGGTAGATTTTGGTAGAACCACCTCACTCACTGGAAGAAAAAAAAAAGCTTTCTCATCACTGCAGGCAATTTTAGCACAAAGACATCAAAACGAGATTTCACAGTAAGTGAATATCTCCAAAGTCTTGGACTGAGCCTGAGTCACAGAATGAGTTTAATCATACAGGACCTCTAAAAACCTGGAGTGGAGAGGGTGGGAAACCTGTCAGTCCTGACCTCAGAGTCACTGAGTACGGGGGTTTTATAGCATCAGCGTGGATGGGACATTAGCTTCACAGCAATGATTTGGGACGAATGCTGGCTGAAAAATGCGATGCCATACCTTAGATGTGTGTGACCAAACTGGTGACTTGTTTCTTCAAATAGGAGAAGGCTATGACACTGCAACCCACAGACTTAGATGTGCCATTTTAAGAGAAATAATAACAGTACAAGTACTTCTTGTGGTGCAGAAGCGCTGTTACAACAAAGACCTAATTGATCAAACAAATTTCCTTAAAATTTTGTGCTAAGTTTTTTAGAGGTGAAGTCGCAAGAGGGATCTAGTCAGTGACACATTTATCACACTGTAATATATAATTAAAGATGTGATTTAATTCCAGCACAAATCCCAGAAAACCTTTTTAGGTCAAAATCTTGCACTGCAACATTAAGATTTAACACTTTGTACAGCAACATACCTGTTACACATTCTGTCATGAGACATGCATGAAACATGTCATAGAAGAAATGCTTTAGAAGCATGCATCTCTAAGAAGCTTTTTCACCACTTTAACCCGCTCTGTAATTGTTTAATAAGAATTCCCTCATTTACACTTGGGGACTTGTCTGTTCATGTTGAAGTATTACACTAAGAGCAATACGAGACGCCTCGTATATTCAGTCAGATTAAATGAGCTGCGATGGTGTGTGGCATGCCTGTACCATGTCTCATTTCACACTTTCCTTAAATGGAGTATTTTTTTTTTTTTAAATGGGTTATGTAAGCATTGACTGTTGTGATTGCTTTTTATATGAATAGCCCCTGTCTTTGATCAGTGAAAGTGATGGGCAGTCAGGAAAGAAGTCTTTCCTGATTTGCCTCCTAATCCCCACGGATCTCTCAAGCAGGCGGACTGACTGGTGTAGGCATTTCGATGAGGGTGTTCGTCTCCCTATGAGTTCTGTCTGCACTCTGCTGCTGCTCGAGTGAGCAAAGTCCCAACGGCTTCAGAACATGGATGACTTACAAATGGGCTCGGAAATAAATATGTTATGACCTGGAGAAAACTTGACTTGGAGGAAAGCTGACTTGCATCTTCGCTGGCTGTTAATGTAGTCAGAGCTACACAGACGCTTCTGCTTGTATGGGGGGGGTTATAGCATTTTATTAAAGGATGCATAATTTTAGTGTTCTTTTTTTAAAAAAAAAAAAGAAATAAAAAAAAAGAAACAACCTAAAAAGGTGATAATTATCTCATTCAATTCAAGTCAATTCAAGGTGAAACTCCAACCCAGTTTTAAGTCTATTGCAGCCTCTAACGCCTTTTTTTAAACCTGATATTCATTTATTCAGGTCCAAGCGATCTAATAGGCTTCTTCCCCTACTTAGAAAAACACAACCACATGGCTACACAGAGGTGGGTAAAATACTAACTGATCAGAGCATGTGACTTAATATTCCCAAATAATGTCATCCAACAGACAAAATATGTGCAAATTCTGGTTTTTGAAAGATTAAAATGAATACAAATAAATGCTAAATAACAAATTGAGGTGGAAGAAACTTTTCTCTATATAAATTCTTTTCATAGATGGACCTTATGAAACACATTTACATACAGAAGAAAATATATATGTTAGAACAGGGTAAAGTACTTCCAATAACAATATATAGTTCTTACTCTTAGTAAGAACTATATACACTCTATAGTTCTTTACCTCCAAGTTATAGAACGGGTTCAGCAGATAGAAAATAAAATCAGAACAAGGAAACTTGTAAACAAACAAGAAGTCTCACTTTAGAATAAAGTTAAAGATTTGTTTACATGACAAAGGTTTGGTTATAGTCTTCTTCTATTTTTTCCCAAACCTTACTCGTATACATTCATCTGAGTAAATGTAGCTAATTATTACCCATCTCTGCCACTGTATGACATGCAAACCGCAAACTAGATTATTGCTTAAGCTTGAAGTATATGACTAATACTCCACCTGAGTGTCTCTGTAGCTCCACCAGAGTTAATTAATGTGCTACATGCCCACTTCTGTCAGTTTTGGTGCACAGCTCCGCCTTGACATATTTGCAGCTGTACCATACTCTTTCCATTTTCAGATGATCCTTCAACGCCTGCAAACTTTAACAGATAATTTTGGATGTCTCTGGATAAAATTGAAAGATTTGTTTTAGTATGGCTCTCTTTTTTTGTATCAGTACAGCAGATTTGAAAAAGCTGCTTAGCTTTTCCATGTGTGCAGGTGCTTCAGTGCCCTACAGTGATTTTCAGCTCCGGTTATACCTTTGATTTGCCAGTTAAAATTGACTGTTGACATGTTTCTATAGCTGGTAGCTACCAGCTATAGATAGCTGGTAACTACAGAAACAGGACAGTTGTGGTAGATTATCTGCGCTCAGAGCCCAGCAGTCAGCAAAGGGAGAAACCAACCGAGAGCGCCACTTGTCCTTGGGAACACAACCCAGTACGAGCAAGTGAAGCAAAGAGGCAAAGGAGATGGTTTCTAATTTTGCCCAGAGAGAATCTAATACAACACGGGGCAGGTAATGAATAATAGACTGCTCTTGCATTATACTACATTGTGTGTTGTTATTTGTCTGGCTCATTAGAATGGCTGGAGGATTGGATGGCAATGAGATGAATTACATTAAGAAAATGACTCAGAAAAACAGCATTCCTCTGTTCCCACTTGAAGAGGGGATGCGGGGTGGGGACACATGTTGTCCCTTTCTGGGTCACCGTCTGGACTGTGGTGCTGTCAGCTCCGTCTGACGTTCTTCCAGCAAGGATTATAACGTGGTCCAGTGGGCCATGCTCAAATTTCAGGACGTGATGGTGCCAGCCTTTTCTGTTCAGGAGTTTATTTTCTGTGGACCTGAAGTCGGCCCACGTTACATCTCCCGAGACGATACCCCGACACACTTACCAGGACAGCTCCTCCTATCTGAGGCTCCATATACCTCCCCCAGGAGACGCATGGGTGAGCAAGCTTATTCTCCCTGTGGGGTGTTCCCCATGCATGACTGATGTTTAGATTAATATCCTCGACTGACTTCTGCTCAGCGGTGAAGAGACAAGTAGGCCTATCGGAGCCCGGCCGCCCCCGCAGGAGCTGATCGATTTTCGCACTGTTCTGACAAAACATAAACCCGAAACGCAGCAAATACTTTATTTGTCGCCCATGTAGAAGCTGCAGCCTCAGGTCCACACATGTGGCTAGAAAACAGCCCTTTTTTTCTCTCTCACTCTCTCTCTCTAGCTGAACAGAGCATCCTGCAAAGACACACAAAACTGCATTTAAACCACAACACGCATTTGAGCATTAAAGCTTATGTAGCAAATTGATAAGCCACAAACGTTAAGCAAGAACTAAAAGATTAATTATTGCAAAACTATAACAGGCATGATGAAAAAAAATTTGCGTTGAAGCAAACTGATGTCCACTAATAGTATTGAAATGGAGATCATAAAAGCAACTTTTATTTCCTGCATTTTAGAACATTGGAATTTACAGTGCAGCACAGCTTTTTTGAACCCAGAGGAATCTAAAATACAAATGTCATAGGAAAATGGTAATATCGCCCCCTGGTGGCGAATCAAAATCCCTCGTGTTGGCCTCTAGTCTACAATCCAAAGAACAATTTTTGACCTCAGTCCAGCTACTTGTTTAGAGCCACAAACGTCACGTGACCTTTTGAACAAAGACGACTTATAATTTTAATGAGCATCTACTGCAGGAAATAAGTTTTATGTTCTCAAAAACAACTATTTTACTTACATCTACATCTACATCTTTATTTACATCTATACATCTATTTACATCTATAAAGAAGCCATAAAACCTGTGTAAAAGAGGATGACTACATTTTCTTCTATGACATGTTGCTTTTGGTGGAAAACATGTTAAAGGCACACAGTTTTTAACGTAATGACAAAAAAAGTTGATCTAAAAACACTTTGCTGGTACAATCTGTTGTGGAACTTAAATGTAATTATTCCATGAAAAAATGGCTAAAATCTGCATTTATAGATTTTAGCCATTTTTGCAAATATTATCTGGTTCTTTATTATTTTTAACAATGTTATTAAGAGCCATTGTGAAAAGTCCAAAAAGCCACTTGTGGCTCCCTGAGTGACCCCTGGGATAGTTCATTTAATGGAGGTATGTAAAATATTAAATAGCAAAACATTTAATAATAACAAATAATAATAGTACAACTTTAAGTCGTATTTTGGCTTATGAATATGACAAAATTCCTTATGGGTATTACGTATAGACTGCAATTTCCTTTCTGAGTTCTGTTTTCTGTAAAAAAAAAAAAAAAAGAGGAACAAAACCTTTAGAAATTAATTACAAATGCTCTCAAATCTCTTAAAAAAACTACCTGTGTGTGTAGCTGAAGCCGTGCTGCTGTTTCTGCTCCCAATCCACCTGTTCTTCCTCACCTCTCTCTGTTTCAAGCTAATTGGCCTCTTTCAACCAGACCAAAAGGGTCGTGATTTGCCTAAGTTGCTCCTGTCGGTTCTTTTCTTGCTTGAGGACCAGCTCACTTCTTATCCCTCAGGATTACATGCTACAAGGCCAAGCTGATCTTCAGTCCTCTCTCTTTGCTCGCCTTCAGATCCTGAAACAGCAGCCTGGACTTTAACGATAGCCACAGTAATTTCCCTCATGGGATGGGGAAGTACTTACAACCTTTTAAATGCCGAGTGTTACCCTGCGTTTACTTCTTTGCAGTCACACCTCTCCGTTTTTACGTTCTGTCTTTGTTTTCAACCCCAAACTTTAATGTACTTTATTGGTGTTTTCTGCAATATACTTACCCTTACAAAGTAGGGTAAAATGGTGAAGTGGAAGCAAAAGAACAGATGGTTCACTGAGCTTTACATTTTTTTTAAGTGAGGCAGGCATTTCCATTCGCCCCCTTTGTAGTGACAACCTCTAAAACAATCTAAACCTAAAGACCTATAGCTGTAATAGGATCGCAAATGGATACCAAAAGCATGAGCATGACTTTCAGGTTTTTATTTTTTTTTAGAATAATAATAAAAAAAGACAATTCCTCATCAACCGTGTATACTGTCATACGGGTATTGGGCTGCTATTCAATCACAACTCATGCATGCTTTTCTTTTAGCTCTCCTTAACGAGGCCTTTCTGAGCACGAATTCGCTGAATTATGTAAGAGAGTAATTATCTCTTGCTGTTAGGTTCTTTAACGTTGTGAGACAAGCTGTGAGAAAACACAGAGATGTTATATATGTGTCACAGTATGAATCAAACCCTAATGCTATGGTATTCCATCACAGTCCAGGCTGTAGCATTTTCTTTTCAAACATCGACACAGACATCCATACCTTGAATGTTGGACCTAATTTCAAACACTGTGCAGCATGTACCGCACACACCCTGCATTGATGTGACAATATTAGTTTGTGGTCGTTTGGAAAGAAGTAGCCTGCCAAAGTCAGAACGTTTTCTCATTTCCCATATCTTCTTTTTCCCATGAGCCTTTGGTAGGCAAGTCCCTGTACCGTTGTATGATATGTTCTATCTCCCCTCGCGTGCTTGAAAATGTTTGTGGTCTAATACATTCCTAACAAATGACTGTTCTGCATTACTCACCACTAGGAAATAAGCTCACTGCCGAGCATGGTCCAAGGACACCAGCTTACAAAGCTCTCTCTGGACTGTCCTTTTGTGCTTTCTACTTCACTTCCACCAGTCCTGTCCTTATTTCCTCTTCCAACTAATTAACTTCTTTTTAAAAAGTGATGAGACTTTTATCCATATTAGTTTAATCTTACAGATTTTACGATGTGCCTTTTGACCATTAGTGTAAGTACTTTTTTATTATTATTATTTTTTGCCTGATAAAATAAACAGGTGAATGAGTCGTGAGTCTTCTGGTAGCCATGGTGATAGCAGCCTTCAGCCAAAAGTGCTGAAGATATCCTACTGGTTCAGCATCTTTAATATGGAGAACTCTTTTTTTTTGGACACACATCCTTCTGTGAAATGCTTGTAGATGTGGATCCTACTGCTTTTCATTCTTGTTTGGGGGGAACAAAATAATTGAAGATGGTGTTCCTTCTATTAACTGTTAAGAGAATGGCTGCACACACGTTTACAGCAGCCTTTCTTGCTCCAGGGAAAGAATGTATTTTTTGGGGCTTCATTCAGTACAATGTGGGGTTTATATTATTTTCCATTAAGATAAAGATAACGTCTGATGGTATAGGATAATAAGTGACTTTTTATGAAGGAACCGGTTGCCATAGGTTTAGCAACAGCTCAGAGCTTAGCTGCATGAAGCAACTACACCGTGGCTGTTTCCCACAAATGTTTGTCCTCGGATAACAGGATGTGTTACGGACAACCGTAAGTACACATGCACCATGTACAACAAGTAAAACAATACTTTGTTTTTGACGGTCTCCATAGTGATGTCTGCCACTAGTGAGCCGGCCACTGGCATCCTTCTTTCCAGTAATCAAAGCAGCGGATCTGCAGCCAAAGCTATAACCTGGTGCTGTGGTGTTTATTTGAGCTATCACCAAATTCAGTAACAAAAGGATTGGTGTCAGAATAAATGCTGTTTACCACAGAGAATAAACAACAACTCCTGTACAGATTGTCAACCAACTTATCTCACAGACGTTTATGGCTAATTTTCTTTAATACTTGGACTATAAGGAACCTTATGTCTGATGTTGCTTGCCTTTAAAGTTTTGTTTAATATCCTATAATATAATGGAAGAAACTACTTAAATCAGTATCTTTCATATAGGATAAATGCAATTTTATCAATTAAATTTTTTCATACCAAATGTCAAATAAATTAATTTTCTTCTTACTTATCATTGGTATTTAATCAAAAAAGCTGCTTGTTCCAGTGATGTTGTCTAAGTTTGTCCAATATTCGCCACTTTCAAATCAAGTAAATATTTATGAATACCAAATGTCCCTCTACGCTCTCTAAACAAACAGAAAAAAAACCAGAAGGAAAAAACCTATTTTGTGGCATAACTGAAACCATTCTGCAAAGCAAAGTACCCTAAAATTACTTACGACATAAAAAGGCTCGCTGCCACAGGCATAACAGATGTTTGATGGCAATTTTTACCATCAAGCAAGGCAACAGTTTGTTTTACATCAGGTGATTTCCTCACCTAAAAGAAATCGTCAACTCACAGCTACATTTTATTTGTGTTATATTGTCAGGTGTCAACCTTTATTTTATTATCTAAAAACATTAAGGTGTGCCAAAAAAAAAAAAAAAAAACAGAAGAAATATTCAGAAGGCAAAAATATTGTTTCACAACTCACAACTTATGTTACTGTCAGGAGAAAAAAAAACAGCTTTCTCCCCAAAAGCTTAACACATTTGATTTTAAAAAAGAATTTTATCTGTACTGTATATTTGGTAGTGGGTGTGACTTTTTAGCTGTGAAATATAACTGTTATGCAACTGCAAAATCAAACGTGGCTTATATAAAGCTATTATTATTTAGCTGGAAGGTCCCTACATAAAATGTTAATACGGTCAAGAGACGTCTCTGGGGTTTAAAATAGCTTTGTCAAGGTGATAAATCCAATTGTTCTAAAAGATACAAGAAAGTGAAAATTTCCTCATTCCCAATGAACGCACCACTTACATACACCACAAAGGGCGGTGTTCATTTATCCAGTTATGTCCTAAGCGTTGACTTGCAGGTAGTTTTGACGTAATGGCAGTGGTTTACCTCGGCAAGTGTAAGCCTTAACATATTCCCACAACTGCTAATAATGAGTCCAAAAAGACGGTTTTGTGAATAACAATAGCAGAATCGTGACTTTCAGTGACAATTTAATGCAGCCTGCGAAACTAAAAACGGGGTGAAGCGATAACAAGCGGCACCTCTTTCGGCAGCTCAGTGGGGCTCCGAAGCTAGGCTAGCTACCTGTCTGGTGTGTCGGCGGTTGCACATGCTAACGCTGCGTCCGGTAACCTTCTCCAAACAACATGACTCATCTATTAGCAGCTGGCGACCAGCGTATTCTGCCTTGAAATGAGCCCAACGAGTTAACCTGTTTGGAGTAACGCGAGAAACGAGAGAGGGGCTTGCTCCACACTAAACACCAGCGACGGGTAGCCTTGACAACAGCTTCCTCCTGTCGCCAACCGAAGTTCCTCCTCCGCCTCCGGATGAGGTAGTTTAACGGGTTAGCTGTATGAAACCCACCCAGGCGGTGAGTACATGTCTACTACGGAGTGAACCACGAGGAAATCCCGCTGTACATGTTTCGCCAAGAAGTCGGTGTGACGTCTTTTATCCCATCTTGTTCGTATCTATTCCAAACCGAAAAGAGGAACATGTCCCGGTACAACATATACAGCCTGCTGGACTGGATTTACGGCGGGGTGGACCCGAAGTTTGAGGGCAACGGGGGGCCCGAGTGCGCAGCCTTCCTCCCGCTCCAGCAGCGCATCGTGGAGAGCCTGGCCATCCTCTTCATCTCGCTGCTGGAGGTCGGTGTTGCACTGAAGAAGATAAACTTTGCAAAGGAGTTCCAGGTTGTCGGCGGGGACTGCGTGAAGCCGAAGAAGGACAGTCTGGGCAAGAACCTGTTGCTGGTCTCACTTTGCATGACTTTTGGAATAGAAGTCGGGTTCAAGTTTGCGACTAAGACTGTGATATATCTTCTGAATCCCTGCCATATAGTCACCATGATTCAGGTAGGCATGAGCAGATCATAAACTGTTCAACGAATGTGTCTGAAGACTTTTGTTACCCTTTGAGATCCTCTTCTAATAGTTATCGAAGTGTTGAATGGTGTAGTGATGGTCCAGCCTCAGCCAGTGTAAACTGTAATGGAGGAACACTGGAGATTAGATTTTTACAAGCAGCAATTACTTTCTGGATTTGGGTTCCTCAAACGTGAAATTCTTCCGTTGTGCTGTTGCATTCCTCAGCCAGTGATCAAAATCAAACTTGTTAGTGGCAAGTCAAAGAATCCTGACCTCTCTCCTAGAATCTGCAGACCATTTCGATTTCTTTTATGCAGCATTGTAAGTAAGAAAGAATTTGAATTGGCAGATTGTTGCTCAAAGAAAACTTGAAGTCTGTATCAGCCGGGGAAAAGCCTTTATAGTGGATTTCTATTTGGATTAGATTTCAAATTGGGTTTTATTTTTTTGCTTGCCATGCCTGTACTGTTATATATTTACCAAATAAAATTGGCAATATATAATAGTAAAGACAAAAGTTCATGCAAGTTTAGGGTGGAACGAGGAGATGCACTGAAATGAGAATTTGGCCCGATGTTAATACAGCTGTTATGACCAATAGCCAATATTTTACAATATAATATATTTCTCTACATTTTTGACACTGTGTCAATTAAATAAATTATTCATAACAACTTATATTGTTTTCAACCCAAAGACACCTCAACCACATATTCTTGCACTATTTTTGAGATTTTTTCTTAATCCTTCATTTTTTGTTTGGTTCAAAACAACTGCCCTGTGGAGGTTCTCTCTCTTTTTCATTCAGATTTTTTCCACTTTGTAGTTCTGAGAAAAGAAAAACATGAATTAGCAGGTGGTACCAAGAAAAACCCCAAATCAGCATATGCCAGGAAAGACTTGATCATTGATTTTTATTATATTAATTCACTGTTTTAATTAATTATTTTAAGTGGTAACACGACACATATGACTTATTTAAACAAACTCCTTTGTGCAGTTTCCTTCTCGGAAACAACCCTACTGACCTTGTCCGTCAAACATTGATGGCGTTTTTTTAATTTATTTTTTTTTACCATAAGTCAATTTTGGTAGCTTGCCCAGCTGGGTGAGTATTTTGTAGTTATTTGCAGAGTCAACAGTTCATTGTTTGGACTTCTTCAGAGGATGGCTGGAATGAGATTAAAGGCATGATGCATTTTGAGCAGGATAGGGCCTATAATTGTGTTTGTTTAATCCAGACCAGCTAACATCAGCGTCGAGGAGCACAAAGTCTGATGTGTATTTTTCTGGGCTGCATATCTCCTGCAGTTGTGACACTTCCTCATCTCCTAATGGGTGTGACTCATCCATTTAAATTCCTTTCTGATCCTTTTCCATCACAAATGAAGTTACCTCCATAGTAACAGCTGTTCTGGTCTCTTCAGGGCTCATGGTGGTAGTTAGTCTTAATTATTGAGTGTTGAAAGATATTTTTATAGAATCAGAAATGTGGTAGTTAAGTTTTCCAATATGTGCTGGAGGGGGGAGGGGTGCTCACCATCTTCTCCAGCATTACCAAGAGTTTCTTGTCTGCTTTTCTTATTCTCAACCCATTTTCAGATGATGGATTGAGCATTGCTTAGAGTATTTGTTTTTTATTTCACTCTGTTTCAGACTTCACAACTTTATCCTTGATCAGCCTCACGTGTTTCTTGGAGTGTGTGTCTTTTATTTACACATTGCTCTGTGTTCACGCATCCATAAAAAGTCTTACAAAGTCTTCCAATTTTAAGACTTAAAAATTCAGCTCAGAATACATGAATTTACATATATGTTTTTATGTATCTAAAATTAAGGCCTTAAAACGTATTGAATTCATTCATTAAAAAATGTATGTTGGGCTTAAATAGGTTAATCAAAGGTCTTAAATTTTGTTGACAGCGCTATTTACTGTCAAATATTCTAGATAGTTTCTACTTTTTCCCAGCAGGACTTTTCTGTCAGGCAAAAGTTTGAGTCAAACGCAGACCTCTTTTTTGGCAGAAGCTACAGCTAACAAGCTGCTAATGTATCTTTTCCAGCTAGCTTGTTTGTGTCTATAAGTGCAAAGTCATTGCCAGTTGGGAGGACGGTGTTTGTCCTCACCACTGGCTCGATCCTGTTGCCAACCCGTGTGAGGCTACGTTCATAGTGCATAAAAAGGTTGGCACTATTAAAGCTGTAGAGAGCCATATTGGGACAGTCAAACTATGAAGTCGGAGGTTTAGTGGATTTTAAAGTTTTACCGGCTCTTAAAATGCATTCACAGCAATCTTAAACAGGTCTTGAAACGTCTTCAATTTGAATTGGTGACATCTGCAGAGATCATGTGCCAGATTTATCACATAAAGTCCCGTTGTCGTCACCAAATGTGGAAAAGGTCAAGATTCGTATCAGCAAAACAGACAAGGAAGCATGTATAAAGTAGGAATGAGTTCAGTGTCCAATAAATGACATGCGGCCTCTCTAAGCGTAACGTGGACGTCTGGTATGTGCGCCATCAGGTTAGCAGTTACACACTAGCTTATCAGTTAACTGTGGCACATTTTCACTGGAATTGGGCGAAGCTCTGTAGACAAATAAATTAGGAACAGAAATATTTGAATTTTTGATCTTCAACTCAGATTGTCTTTTATTACAAATTTGCAGCTAAACAAGGCGGTCAAACTTTCTGTCCAAAATGTTCTCAGGTGGAGCTTTTTTTTTTTTTTGTTACCACTGTGGAAGTGCAATCAACCACGTTCAGGTGTAAAGGTTAAAGAAAACCTCCACTTATATCACATTAGAGTTTCCTGCAGAAATCAGGTGGGCTGATGGGAAATATTTTCACACACTGCAGGAAAAGATTCATCCTGCTGATCTGACCTCTGGAATGTCTGGTATGGTACTAAAACCTTTGTGTGTAAAACGCAAAGGTTTTAGTTTTAGTGAACATTTTTTATATATATAAGTAGAAAAAATAAAGGTCAGTTACATAAGCTATGATACAGGAAATGAAGTAATATTGTATTTCTCTCGTTTTCTATTGAATTCAAAAGTACGAGCTTTGGCAGACAATTGCCTTTTCTTTAGGGGTGGGCGTTTATCGTGAAAAATTTCTTATGATAAAAATTCTGATGTATTGTTGAATTTCAGCTATTGATGGCAAATGAAAAAAAACAAAACTGACGGTATGATCCGAAATGTTTTTGCTATTTTTATGATAGGATTAATGTGTGCAGATTAGTGACATAAATCACTTTTTTAACTAAGTGACATCCTGAAGAAGCCTGTCTGAAATGGAAAAATAGTTGCATAAAAGAAAAAATAACAACTAATAAATATGTTTTAATCATCTTTAATGATATAACACTATATAGTGCAATAAAATTCTAAGTCCATATCGCCAGCCTCAATTTTTCATGTTCTAGTCCTTTTAAAAGTGTGAAATTGTTCAAAATTAAGTCAGAAATAGCAAGGAAAATCACGATTGCTGGATTGAAAACAAAATGCATTTAAGGATTCACAATTAACGCAAGATTTTGCAATTTATTTCCAGTGAAAATATCACCAAGATATTCTCTATCAGCTTAGCAGGCGGTGTCAGCCTCATTAAGTACGGCCATGTTTACGGTATCAGCTGTTAACAGCCAGCTGAGCGGATTGTTGACTCAGTTGTTCAGATAAGGCTGGAAGGACATGACTCTCCTTGTGGAATAGGGGGGGAAAAAACTTATCTACACTGAGATATGCCAATCTATAAACTGATAGTCTTTGGTAAATAACTTTACGCTCCACTTTTAAAGCTCAGCAGCAGTGAGAAAATGATTCATTTCGTCATATTCAGGCAGCTGAAGAGTTGTTTGTGCAAATGTGGCATTTAAAAAATCTACTATGCTAACAACCAGTGCAGCTCAGGTTGCCTTCAAGGACTCTGGGACTCTCCATCCGTCTCTTTGACTAACTGTTGCCTTCGCGGCTCGTTCTTACCTGGAACCTGTACGTAGAAGATCCTGTTTAATTTGAGTCATGAGTCAGACGGAGGGCAAGACAGGACAGAAAGAGGACGGATTGTGTTATGTTTCAGTCTGGTGTGTCTTGAGATGAGATTGCATTTCATCTCCAGAAGAAAGAAGGAGAAAGAAAAACCCATTAGATTTATTTGTTTGTTTTTTAATAGTGCAGCCGCAGCAGCATCCTGCTCGATTTGACTATCATAAATGCATTCATGCTCTTAGCCTTATTGTATATTATAGCTGCAGGAGATGAGGAAGCTGGTTGAGATGCTGATCGGAGGACATGAATCTGGTGCTCATTTCTTGCTCCTCTTGAGGTGTTTTTTTTTTTATCACGGTTTTAAAAGCTAACTCTGTAGCGTCAAGTTCTTGTTTTTAAATTATTAGACAGGGGAAATCAAATGTGTTTTTTTTTTTTACAGAAAAATACAGGATTAACTTAAAACTGCCACCTGATTTAAACAAAAAAATCATTGTTTTTTGCACATGTTATACTGTGAATCAAGTCAAAGTAACCTTCAGACCACTTGGCAAACTGATTCCTCAGCATTAAATTGTCAGTCGATTTATTTATTTATTGTTTTGAATATGTGACCTGAACGCTTCTCCAGCAGAAAGCGATTTTCTTGTGTGAATGTCCACCCAAATTGGGCTGATTTATATAAATTGCATGAGCTAATATCGAAAGCGTTCTCCTAATGCAGGGATATTGATTGTTGTTTCTTTCCAGCCTCTCAGTGTCAGAGAGAGAGAGAAAACAAAAAGCCCTGATTTCACCAATCAAACTACTGTATAACCAGTATTTCTGTAATGGCAACTACACTTCATAACTTATGTAAAAGTACTTTAGCAGGAATATTTAACCTTGTTAAATGTTCCTGTTTTGAATACGTCAGTGACTCAGGCTTTATTGTTTTCTAGCTTTGACACAGAGGAGAGGAGGTATTATCTAAATCATGTGTCAAACTTAAACCCCGTGGGTCATGTCCGGCCCGCCACAGCTTTTTACGTGGCCCTCTAGATTCTAGACTAAACTCTGTGTGCTCATATTTTATGTTATCAATCAAATCAATGCAATTTTTATCTGTTTACTGCCAAATTATATCAATCAGTTCCACCAGTTTCTTGAGGATTATCATGGAAATTCACACTAAAATCAACAAATCCCCACACTTGTTTGTGCTAATGCATGATTGGGAGTTTATTGCAGATTTTTCTCATTTTCAAAAACTTTCCTACTTGTACTTAAACAGCTGCCTCAGCCTTAAATGATTGTAGTCCATGATCTATACAGCAAGTAATTAAAAAGTCAAATTTACCGTCATAAATAAGCGCAAATATCTGCCCCCCTTTATCCCACCCCTTTTGTCATGTTGTCCTGTGGGAGACAACATGACAGGTGCTGTTTATTTTTCATCTAAATACATCCAGTTTATTTATAGATTTATTAAGTTAATTTTTGATATGTACTTTTGTTTTGTGTAGGACTTGGAGTGGGCAGCCTATAACGCTGTTGTTTTCTGTATGTTGTTCTCGTCAGAATAAATCGAGAAACCATCCTATTTAAAGACAAACCGTCACTGATCACTCAATAAAACCAGCACAACGCAGAAAGGATCCGGTTACACTTCATAACAAACACAATCACTTTGATTTTTATTGCAAAAAAATTGCAAAAAGAACCGCAAAATCCTGGAGGAACTGAAAAGATGTTCAATAATATTATTTCATTTTAAGAATTCATTGATATTTTAACAGTTTGTGAACAGGTTTTATCGATGCGTTCTGGCACAACTGGCCCTTTAAGAGCATTCGTGATCTGTATTTGGCCCCAAAACTAAAATGAGTTTGACACCCCTGGTCTAAATAGTAACTGATTCACAACGATTGCTCTCTACAGCCGAGTCAAAGTTAGAAGTTTGCAACGTTGACAGAGTTTTAGTGTATATACTATGCAGGGTTTACCTTATAAGTGTATTATAAGTCTGGCGGGCCACCAGGCTTTACTTGTGCCCCCACCAGGTTTAGCATTGTTAATTTACTTTCGTTTTTTTTTTAATGATTTAATTTTTTTAAAGACTTTACAGATGGTGTTTAGGTGTTAACATTCCAGTCTTCTAACTAGCTGCTGATGTTACATGTGGTATGAGAAAAGACTGGTTTTACTGGTGAGACCAGTTCCAAATGAGAGATCGTCAGGTGTTAACAAGGCTGAGTAGATCTGCAACACACCCTGTCAGAAAAGAGGAAGGTCTGGCCAAACTATCTGTACAGAGAGGATGTAGCCTTCTCACTTTTCAGATACTGAGGCGGGTTCTGCGTCTCTTCACTCCCATCTCGCCTCCCTTTGTAACAAAGTGTGAAGAATGTTCTGCTGGCTCAAGGCTAATGAGTGACTTCAACTGAGCGTTACTGTAAAATATTTCACGTTGGTATCAGTCCAGCGTCTCGCCGCACACCCACTCGCGCTGAATACATTCAAGATGCTTAAAGTTGATCAGATTTGTTTCTGCAAGCTCATTTCCCCCCTGGTCTGGAAATTATATGTTTTACAATGTGAACTGATTTCTTTAATGGTGAAATTGAAAAAGAACAGTTCTTCTTCTTGACTATGTTGAAGATAGTTTTTTGGTCATGTCCACTTTTACTGCAAACTGAGTGTTTGGTATAATCCAATGAGAACACAGTAGCCAAGCGTTTTCAGATGGTTTCTTTTTAAAATTATAATTAGAAAAAAAAATTTAAAAAACATTCAAATGGAAAATATATCTATATTTTTTGCCATAGGAGGTCATTAGTTATTTATAGTGTGACCTGTGGCAAAAACCCCTTTCATATCATCCTTATGTTTTGTGATGCACACCTTATTTATGCCTTATGATCTTCTGAAAGGTAAAGAGAAGGTAATAAGTCATTTGGTGATTTTTCTTTGTGGTACTTTATAGATAAACCTCTGAATTCATCACACACATAAAAATACTCAGCTTAACTAAAATTAGAACGCCTTTTGTTTTCCTCATAACCTGGCTTAAAAAATTGATGTTTCAACATCTCGAGGCAAATGCAAGACACATTATGCGTTGCTAGAAATTCTCCAATATGTTGCTTTTCTGTATCTAATTAAGTTCTGGGCACAAAGCAAACCAAATTGTTGCTTTGTGCAACGATTTGGCAAGCTACAGCTTGTTGCTGTAACTTGCAGCAACAAGCTGCAAGTTACAGCAACAGATTTGTTTCTGCAAACAATCTGTTACAATCTAGTGCAGCTTGCTGCACTAATGCAGCTTGTTGCTGCAAGTTACAAAGAGTAGATTGAGTGAGTACATCTGAAGATAATCTGCTGCTTGTTGCACTCAGCAAACCCGAAGAGAAAATTATCTTTTATTCATTGGGGTAACGTCCATCCATCCATCCATCCATTGTCTGTTCACCCTTGTCCCTAATGGGGTCGGGAGGGTTGCCGGTGCCCATCTCCAGCTACGTTCCAGGCGAGAGGCGGGGTACGCCCTGGACAGGTCGCCAGCCTGTCGCAGGGCAACACAAAGACATACAGGACAAACAACCATTCACACACACACTCACACCTAGGGAGAATTTAGATAGACCAATTAACCTAACAGTCATGTTTTTGGACTGTGGGAGGAAGCCGGAGTACCCGGAGAGAACCCACGCATGCACAGGGAGAACATGCAAACTCCATGCAGAAAGACCCCGGCCGGGAATCGAACCCAGGACCTTCTTGCTGCAAGGCAACAGTGCTACCAACTGCGCCAATGTGCAGCCTGGGGTAACGTGGAACTTTTATTAATATGAAGAACACAGGAACAAAATTTACATATAAAATCATAAACAAGAGCAAAGATGGAAATTTAGAAGCTATTTTCTAAGTCAGTTAACGAAAGGCGATGATCTTGGGTCATAATCACCATAAAGATTGCTCAAGTATCATTTCAAGGCCTTATAGAAGTTTGTTGCACATTGCCAGGGTTAACGCTAAAAAGCCCATCTTCTCTTGTCTTTGATTTGGCTTGGGTAAACATATTCATATTTAGGAATTTAAATTAGTAATAAATAATTTCCTTACAGTGCAATAGTTGGTAAGATGCCTTTTTTGATTTGCAAGAAAGTCTGTTTCTGAATTTCAGAAAAAGAAGTTCTTTCCCACTGAAAAGAATGTTCTAATTATGCAATATATTGCATGTATCTGCATTTGCAATGTTTCCTTCCTTTCTTTCTGTCTAAGAATTACAATCTCAGTGGCTAGAACCAAATTAAACCAATTTAGCTGACGTCTCATCCAAAACTAAAAAGATGCTGCTGCTATGAATGAGCAGAGTAGTTTGAAACCTTTTATTTTCTCCTTTGAGATGATCTTAACAAGGCGTCATATGGTGCTTTCTTATGTATCTCAATCTGTCTCCACAGAAGTCCTTTGGCTTCATACTGTTGTTATGGAAACACGGAGTTTGCAGGTTCTCCGGGCAACGTTAAAACCTGCCTGTGTACCTTTGTCTTCCCTTTGATGCTGAACTTAAAACATGCATCCAATCTGCTACTCGTACCGACCAAACAGGAGAGGCCGTGAACCGTGCAGCTGTGGTGATACAACACACGTTCCACTTTATGCTGCACATTTTAAACATAGCTGTTTAGTGTAAAACTGCCTTTAAGAGGGTGAACAATTATGTTCTAGTCTTTCTCATTCGCACTTTTACACCATTTTCTGTTTTACGGTCACTGACTGTGGATACGCCATCTTTTACACTAACCACCTACACATTCTCAATTGTCACAGTTTCCTCCAAAGGAGAATATGACAATGAAATTTGTGACAATGACAGACGTCAATTTACTCATGTCGGCATTTTCGGTGTTTTTAATTGAAAAAACATGAGGTCGTTTTTGTCTCTTTTTTTTTTGGCTGTGTCCCTTTAAGACGCTGTGCTACAGTATATGTACAGTCTGCAGTCACATGACTCCGCCCCATCCGGTCTGTGACAAGAAGCAAAACAGACGGTGAGGTTGAGAAAACGGAGGACATGTCAAACGTTGAAGCGGCGGTGGTAGATCTGGGAAAAAATGCATCAATTCAGCAAGCAGTGGTCACATTAACCAAATATTTTCCATCTTTTTTTTTTTTTTTTTTAAATGGTAACTGAAGGATCTGTGTTATCATCCATTTATCGATATCAAGGCGACCTGCTCCATATATCAAAGGGGTGCACAGATAAATCGGCCCCAATTTCCTTAATTTCTTCGAGTTCAAACACCAGATATACCTTAATATTCATTAATGTGCACAGTCAAAGCCGTTGGGGGATTCAGCCAATCAGCAAAATGAATGAACTGGTTGCTTTGGAAATATTAGAGCAATAGCATGTAAAGTAGCATAGTTAAAAAATATATATTGGTAAAATGTTAATCGCAATTAAAATACACAATATTCAATACTAATATCACAGTGCCATGTTATAACCACATGGTTGTGAAATTATATGTTCACCGGGAACAAAATAGGAACAAAAATGGGATAAATCTTGAGGTGAATTGACCTTTGACCCACAGCAGCAGCTACAGCTACACAAACCTAATGCCACTGACCTCAAAGTAGGTCATTAAATTATTATCTAAAAATATCTCATCAGTACGTGTCAATTTTATTCTTAAAATATAAAAATAAATATTCCACAGTCATTTTGTTTTGAGCTATAGTAACAGATTGGTGATGCCTATAAGGAAATTAGATGGCAACTGTTTCCTGTCATGTATTTATTATCTCATTGAGAGGTAGGTGTAAAAGTAGCAGTCATTATCATTATCATATTGGCAAGGCTGAAGCCAGGATCCACAAAGCAGTAGAAGCCGACTCGATTCAATCGACTCGGCACACACACACACACACCGTTAGACGGCAAATATTAACATAAACCAGGCTACTCTGCAGCTGCTCTGCAGCATTCATCACCATGCAGGTTGCCGAGTCAAATATCTAGGAGAGGATTTTAAAAACCAAGTGATGAAAGTGTCAAATCCATGCTTTTACCTTACAGATTAAGACATACGGCTCTTCTCTTAAAACCTATGTGAAGCAGTCTGAGTTGTCGCTGTTTGTCTCAGCCTTCTCCAAACTCTTGGTGTTTTTATTTTCATTGATTGGAGGCGGATCCCTAAGGACCGATCTCGTCAAAATCTCTTACTGTATATTTGCTTGCAGCATTAAGAGCAGGAAGCTCTCAACGCATTCAAGCAGTTCCTAATGACCGTCTGAGCTGAATGTGATGTGGGGTGGTTTTCAATCTCACTTTGTGGTTTCTCCAACAGATCTTCCTGCTGGCCTGCCCGCCGTGCAAAACAGCGATGATTGTATTTAGGTGAGTGTGTTTACCCTCTTGGGTGTAGTCTGCCAAAAGTTTTTAAGAACTAACAGAGAAAGGAAAAGTCCCATAACTGAGATTCCTGTATTATGTTATCCACTAGCATTAAGAACCTGCCAATGGGGACTTCTAGCTGTAAAAGCGTGAATGTACTTCTCATTTCCATCCTGAAGGCATCATCATTATCGCTGATTGTTATGACCTGTAAGCTTCGCTGGAGTGTGCCGGCTTCTTCCGGAGATTTATTGTAACGCTTTGGTTTGGGTTTTATAGTCTCTCCTTTAAACCTCCTCTGGTCAGAGAGGTTAATTATTCATGAGAAGGTTTTAGCCGGCGGGGAAGACAGTGTGGAATTTACTCTGAAATAAATCCTAGCTGGGTCACTCTGTAAGTCAGCAGAGGGAACAATCGCAGTGAGTGGTCGGACGTTAAAGCAGGCCAATATGAGTGCGTACACTTGAAATGGGAGGAAAAAATGAAATATTGCCCCATTAAAAAAAAACTCGACTGTTGAAATGAAAATGCAACAACTTTATTTCCTTTCTAAAAAGTTTCTTGGAGGCAGAGAGATGCGGTATTTGTATTAGTGGCCACCTCTGCTGTAAATGTAAAGAGTGTTTCTCAACTGGTTTTTGATTAAATGTCCTACATACATTTTTGCGCAATTTCTTCCCCATGAAATACATTAGTAATACGATTTAATCAAACTACACTGTCTCGCAAAAGTACTCACACCCCTTAAGTGTGGCAAACACACACTTCAACATTTTTTGAAAGAGCATTTGTCCATTGTTAAGATGGCCCTTAGCGGGAGGCTGAAATAGGAGTCTGGAGGCAGGGGTAGTGCAACCAACCAGGTGTTTTAATCTCCAACATTTAACAAAGATGACTTCCTGCTTACATGGTCATGAGGTGTCGCAGCACCCGCACCTATTACTCCCATCATGTGGCCAACATGCAGACTTTGTAATCCTGGGCGGTACCAATTAACACACTTCTTAAAAGACAGGATAGAACAAACCACATATACACCAAACAACTTAACAAAACAACCAATCTTCAACACATAAATAACAAACATACTTCATGGTTACATACTCATTGGCTATCTAAAACTACCCTCATATAAATATTAATTTATTCATCATTTCTAAAATACCTCAGGCTTTGTTCCCCCTCTTCCATCTGCACTTGGTCTCTTCCGGAATCTTTACCAGGTGTTCAGGCAGAGGTAAGCCTTAATCTACAAACATTTGTAATACATTTCATAATTACCATACCTACTTCATTTATATTATCCCCCCCAGGACACCCTCAATACCCACTGAGATGCCCTGCATAAAACACCCAATAAAATACTTCAATCTTATTTGTACCCGTCTCATTATCATTTGCACATAATTAAAGTGTTATCCTGACCAGTAATGAAGACCTTCATTACATCCATTAAACAGGGGCTAAATGAAATCAAGTGCATTCAAATTTGCACTTGAAAATCCTGTTGTTTTCACAACCCAGTTAGAAGCTATTTTGTGGTTTTTATTACATAAAATCCCAGAAAAATACATTAAAGTTCAAGAACTGGAAGTTCCTTTGTAAAGAATAGCTGCTGCACAGAGAATAACAATAAGCCCTGCGTTCATATAGATGCAGCAGAAGCGGATTGAAAGCATACCTGTGAATAAAGCGCCGCATAGTTGGTGTGTTAGACTCTGTTCCCCGGGGGATTTAAACCATCAATCTTTGAATTCCCAAAGACGGTGACTCGCCAGATGACTTCTCCAGGGCGACTTCTCTCTCACATGATCACTTCAGGGAACAGCCCCATTTACATGCGCAGCAAAATCCCTGACCTCTGACCTTATTCTGAACAAGAAATAAATTCCATGTCACTTTTAACGTCTTGGGTTTAAAGTGACACTGGATCAGAAACGACAAAGAAAAGAATAAGCATTTACCTTTTTCTGGGAAGTTAAAAACCCTGACTCGAGTTCACGACTGAACCAGTCTGCATATTGAATCTAGTGATGCTGTTAATCTCAGATTTGTGGCTAGTTTCCAGTAAATTGGTTTTAACGCTTTGACTTGCTGCTAGCTTTGTGTTTTTGCTTCCATTTAAAGAACTTTTTACAGTTCCAGTTTGGGTGTCTTTAGCTGGACAGTAAAATGTATCAAAATTAACTTATTTCAGAACAAGAACATTAATTAAAACGTTTGCCAATAACCTAATTGTTGAATGCCGTCCAACTAATAGTGACTATTTTAACCTACAGCGCTATGGTTACGATTTCACTAGACTGTAACTGCTGTGCAAAGCTAAATAAAACTACATATATATTTCGTCTAATTATTCACACATGGTATTGAAAATAAAAGGGTGTGAGATTACCCTCCATAAATCTAGTTCGTGACGCAGGAATTGGTTGCGTCACAAACACACATTCCTTCATTATTTAGTGCAAGGAAATGGTGTATTTAAATCAGAATGAAGTGTTTTTTAGAAAAACAAAAAAAAAGAAAGTCAGGAGGCTGCTCAGACTGACAGCTGGGTGTATTAGAAGTGACAGTCCTAGAGCACTTCTGTTTTCCCAATGACCTTATCTGTCACAACAGTTATTTTGGCTCATTGGCCAAAAAGAGCAGTTTGTGTGTTGGAACATGTCGGGGCTGTGGTTTGACACAACCTCCTGGCCTTCAAGACTGTGCAGGGCGGCTACTGAATAATGTGTAGTTAAAGAAGAGTCAGTGTGTTTTCCCCAAAGGCTGATCTACTGGAAATCCGAGTTTTAGGAGGAAGAACTGCAGAGGCTAGGGGATGCTTGATGTTTCTTCTCAGCAGCTTTTCTGTATGTTTTTTTTTTTTTTTTTTTTACAAAGACTCATCAGAAATGGCTCTAGATAAGAACAACCTGCTGCTCTATCAGTTTTCACTTTCTGCTCTTTACTTTAACACCACTTTCCTTCTGCATCTTTTCAGACTGCATATTCACATGCTGAATGGAGCACTGTTGGGTTTGGCGTTCCCTATAGTCAACACCAGGCTGGTAAGTAACCCCTGCTCATTTTGCCACGTTTTACTCGTAATGATGATTAGTTAGAAGTGACCTCTTTGGAATAATTACATGAAAAAAAATCCATCCCAGCACAGGAGCCCATCAGGTAGAGCTTACTTTCATACTGCCTGTTGAGGCAATGTAATTTCAGTACGTTCATTCAATGGGGAATGTTTCCTGTGTTGAGCATTATTTGTTGTTGTTGTTTTTTTTTATCTCTACCAGTCTTATTGTTGCCCCTAATTTCTGTTTGGCAAAATGTAACGGAAGCCATTGATTTAGCGGCAAAAGCAAATGAGGTGGATTAGCAGTTCTTGCCAGCAACTGATGGTGTCATCCAGGATGTTGCCCAGAAATAGAGCTGTTAGCATGCTATGACAGTCATTACACTGTTACACCACAAAAGTCTTCAGTCAAAGGTCACAGCATCTATTTGAACGTACTTGTATGATATGAGTTACAACATTTAATGTCCCTTTGAGATAAATAAAGTATTTCTGAATGGAAATGAATTAAAATATGGCCTAATGGATTTCTTATAGTTGCTCTTCAAACAACCGGGAACAACCAGAGAACATGTCCGTTTTTTTTTAAAGGTTTTATTGGCTCTAGTGGCCTTTATTTGACAGTGAATTGACAGGAAAGTGGGTAATGAGAGAAGGGGAACACATGCGGCAAAGGTTGCCAGGCCGGGAATCGAACTTGCGACGGCCGTGTCGAGGACTAAGGCCTCCATCTATGGGTTTTGCTTAACCGCTGCGCCACCACAGCATCCCGAACATGCCAGTTTCCTGATATGTCATTCAGGAAATGACATGAAGAGCACAACTACATGCCTAAACTTGAACATATCTGTCGTTTGAACGATCCTTTTAATAAATACCCTAAAATCTAGGATGAATAGTCAAAGTTCAGTATAGTAAATAAATAACTAGCTATTTAGTTTAAAAGAAAATCCTCCAACACCTTTACTGCTACTATACATGAGCTAAAGTTAACCAGCCCTCACTAATGAGGGCTGCCTCTGTTGCTTTTTGAGAAATTAAACTTTGAACAGTTTAAACTTTGACTCATAGCCCAAGAAAATCTACCGTTAATATCAGATGCAAATGTAAAACAAATGTGTGTTTTTGTCTTTTTCAACTGTAAGTTTTTTATCAGATTCCCAAACAGGAAAGTACGGCTACAGCAGACTGCTTTGCATTCTGTTTTACCATAAAGGTGTGGGTGATCTTATCTGACCACCGGTTCTGAAGCGCGAGGAGCAAACGTCGAGATATATATGATGCATTTTACCTCACTAATGTCTGAAAAAGCAAAAAGATGTGGCACTTTGAGAAGTACGCTATTAATGTCAGAGAGAGACGTTGACGTGATTGACGTTTCTGTTTGCTCCTCAGCTGCCGTTTGAGATGGAGACCTACTACATCCAACATTCCATGATGTACTGGGTGCCTGTTTACCTCATGAGAAAAGGAGGTAGGTGGCAGTAATGTGGTCTCTACATAGAGTCACACATCCCCAAGTTCAAACAGCACAATGATTTGCACCCTTGCTGACGATGCTGCAGTTTCCTGTTGTGACTTTGAGTGCACAACTTCCGATTTACGTCACTGCTGTGTTTATTGTAAACAAGCATCTGATGACAGAATGTTGACCCAGCAGTTTGTAAAAGACCCTTTAATATTTTGCGTATTGCTCCCCTCTATGGGGAAAAAAAAGAGGTTTTTGTTTCTCCTGTCGTTATAGCAACAGGATGCAGAGATATTATGCGCATCAGGAACTGCAGTGCAGAAATTGATCGTGTCTCATCTTTGGGTTTGAAGCAAATAAGCAGACCTTGAGGAAAAATCCATAGTGCTTCTGGAAAACATGTAGTACCTCGCAAAAGTATTCCCACCCTCACTTCTTTATGTTTTGTCACCTTAAATCCACCATGAGTGGGTTTAGGTTTTATTCACTATGTTGCATTGATCTGGATAAAGTGCAAAGCAGCAAATAGGAGGTCAAAGGGCAACATTCAACCAGACAGAAGGCTTGAGAACATCATCTGGTTTGTACCACAGTGATGCAAACACTCAGCGTTCATTCTTAGCATCTCATCGAAAGCCAAACAAAGAAAATATAATTTCATCTGTAACGTTGGTAGAGTGAGAGTTCTTCCTCTGGCACCTGAAAATTCTGCCAAAGAGACAACAGGGAAAACCTGTGTGAAGCCCACAGACACACCAACACACTCCTCGATGCTGCAGCAGCAGGATGTCTAACAGGTGGCCGGGGTCGCCGATCGAGATGCATATCATGCACCTGCTCAATGCTTAACCTTCAAACTGTGTGAGATTTTTCACTGGTGGCTCTTGCAGGTGTGTACCGGCCCGAGCCTCTGGGGAACATGTGGTGGGCGCTGCTCTCCACTGGCATCCTGTTTCTCTACCACATCATCTTCCTGCAGCCCCTTGGCCTGGTAAGACAGAGCCCTCTAGAGGCGCTCGGGTGGTACTTTTCTTCCATCGATGGCTGCAAATTGTGGAAATCCAAAAGCAGAGCGGGTTCAAAACAGTTTGATGATGAGTAATTCTGGAAGTCCTGAAGAGAAATTATAATTGATTTAGATGTATTTACACAGTAAAATCAAATACATTTGTAGCAATATGATGGATTTGCAAAGAAGAGAAATAAAGATGGTTCTTCTGACGCAAAAGTTAGACTTCTTCCAACAATCAATGTAATGCCAGTTGCTGAATTCAACCTGAGAAAAATTAATGCAAAAAGAGCCGTAAATCATTTTCAGCCGAAATGATCTGGAAACTGATTAAAGTGTAGAATAGAAATATCCTTTATTGATCCACAATAAAGGATCAATAAATGGGGACATTCCTGTGCAATTACAGGAATTACAACCAAAACTAAAAATTCACACAAAATAAAATATGAAAATATATATATATATATAAAAATCAAGAATGAAGTACTGTACAGTAAGTGCAAAACTTCAACATATACCTGCACACTGGGTAGTTAAAAAAAATACTGCAGTTCAGAGGAATGTGCAATCAAGTTGTTTAAAGACAAAAAAAATTTTAATAAATAAAAATATGATTATATTTTTGAGGATTTTCAGCAAATCTGTCTTTTTTTATCTTCTCATTCAGCTATGAAGCCAATTAAGCAATAAGAAAAAGAATCCAGAGAAAATCTGCAGCGCTAACAAGATGTGAAGTCATTTGGCAGCCAAATGAGTTTCTGAAGTTACGGAGGACTTCCAGGCGGTGAACTCATCACTCATTCCATTTGCGGGGAAGGGGGCTTTTTAGAGCAGAAATCCAGAGGAAATTAATGATTCATAAAGATATGCACAGTTAAGTCGAGCATGACATTCGCCAGAGCCTCATCCAAGTGGATAATTCCTTTTTTCTTTTCTTTTTTTTTAATCGCCATTAACAGGAAAATTAGGTCTCACGCCCAGTTAACCTGTCCCCGCTCTCCCCCTTGCTCCCCCCCAGGCGACAGAGGTCAACCTGAACAACATGCTGTGTCCGGCCGTGTCGGATCCCTTCTACGGGCCGTGGTACCGGGTGTGGGCGATGGGCCACCAGACTGCGCTGACGCTGATCCATGGGAAGCTCCTGACGTTCCTCTCTCAGTACAGCGGCTCCGCCTGCAGATACCTGCTGGACACGCTTCCACTGCGCAGCAAGAAGGTCGACTAGACGTCCGCGCACACGCGGCCCCCCCCTGAGGCTTTGTTCTGTTTTACATCTACGTTTTCTGGAATCTTTTAGCCCTGTTGAGACATGGGCAGCTTTTCAGGGGCCAATAAAACCCACACATCATTCTTGGTGGCTCAAATACGTATGTGTACTATTTCCATGCTGGTTGTTAAGCAGCTGGACATGCGCTCACTGACAGGGTTTCCCCCAGAAAACTTGCTAAGCCCGGTGGCAGGGCGGTCCACCAGCGGCCTGCCGTTTTTTTTGTTTTTCTGTTTGTTTTTTGTGTTAAAAAAATGCTAAAAGTTGACGGTAAATTTATTATGACTAAGTAGCTGTATGCTATTTGAAGGTATTATTGGCAACACCTAAACACACAACTGTAGTTTTAAAAATACAAACACAAAAAATATAATTAATTCAAATTGTCAGTTTTTTGCATTAATTTCTAACTAAGTAATCAGACATTGGCCTGTTATGTAATGCTGGTCACACTCAGCCGGCCTAATGCATAAACAAACTAAGCAGCTGCTTGGAGCCGCCATTTTAACATGAACCGTAGTTCTTTTAACATTTTAGCATTTGTTTTTATTGAGAATAAAAATGCTATCAAATTTGATGTAATTGTTTCAGTAGAGATAAAAGTTTTAAATTCTTTGCCATTTAAATTTAAGATTTGAAAAAGCTGGCAAGATTAACTTTTAAAAGTTCAAAAAATAACTCTTCATAGTATGATTGTTGTGTTACCATAACTACAACATGAGGCCATGAGTTTAATCTGCGTTTGAGCTTGGTTTGTTCACAAATAATAACCAATTACCTGTTTTTCAGTTTATTTAAGTACATTAACTAAATGTACTTAGTGTACAAAATTCAAGTATTTCTCGTATTACGTTTTCCTTTAGTAATGTCTGCTGCTTGGTGCAGTATTTTGCTGGTTGGGATTGGTTATTATTTATCCAAGCGAATGCAGTATTTGCGAGGAAAGCTGTTTGAAAACGACTAGTCTACGATTGACTGGTTAACTTTATCAAGTTGCAAGTGCAGAGAAGAGTCAAGCGCATGCCAGAACTCGTATTGAGCTCGTGGGATACGTAAACACATACGCCGCACGTCACTCTTTGTTCGCAACGAGAACCTCAAAAAGCGCGACTATATGTGAAATTGTATCGGCGGCTTACGTTGCGCTTGAGCGAGCGTAAGCCGCCGATACGGCGTTGTCCGGAAATGAACCCCGACGGAGCTCCTTCCGGTTTGAGTGAAAGGTGGCGCGCGCCATTTGACAAAACTTCAAGAGGCGCATGCGTCAATGACCAGACGCCAACACGTCGTCGCGCCCAGCTTAATGCATCAACTATAGATCCGTCTTCACTATCGCTGTTACTGGTGTGTTAAAAGCTAATCTGAAATAAACAAACTAGCGACGTGGGCGGGGCAAGTAAAGCCAAGCTGCCGCCGGGCTTGTAATGGCGGAAGCTGGGGGAAACCTTGTGATACAGTTTTCATCCTGCTGCCTTTTTTTTGTTGTTGTAAATGTAAAGTCGACGTTGAGTACCTGAATGGTCCCACCTGCCTGTGGCGCAGGTGGGACCATTCAGGTACTCAGCGGGTGGGAGGCGCTGCTTTCAGTTCTGACTGAGTTTAGTTATGCTAACTCTCATTTTACCGAGTCGTTTTTATTTGTCTCAAGTGCGCTTTGAAGCAGATTTTAAATGTGAGCTGTTGTTAAAGTCACTGCTTGTTTAATAGCGCGTGGATGTGAATGTTATCTTTTGTTGTTTTTTTTATGAATGGAGAAAAAAACGTATATGAAAAGGATAGGAGATAATTTTTGTAAGTGGCTTTTATCGTCCAGTCTCCAGCCTGTTCAATGCATTCCAGTTATAATAATCAGGAGGCATAAAGGACTTCTTACATGCTGCAGGTTGAAGTGAAGAATAACGAGTGAATGGGTGGGACTTGGGTTGTTGTTTCGTTTCTCTCTCTGTGTTGTTTTTATCGTGGTGTTTGACTATATTCGTCGAGGTTTAACCTTGAGAACATTGTTAGGAAAAAAAATAATTGCCAATGGCAGGCAGATGCTGCGTCTTATCTGGAACTGAAGGTCTTTGCAAAACCATTCATACCCGTTGAACCTTTTCCTCGTGTTGTCGTGCTACCACCTCCACATTTCGATGACTTTTATTAGGCCGTCATTATTAAAGATGGTCATTTCTGGTTTTGCATGCGTTTGTGTGAAGGTTTCTTTATTCCGGTGCCCAAGATAACAGATAATAGTTCTTCTGGTTTTATGCTAATCCGTTGCCCAAAAGTGGAAAGAGTGTAGTACAGCTACACCTAAACAGCCCAAAGCGGACATTATTCAGCAAAGCAGTCTGTAGCCTGTAGCAGTCTGTGTTACAGCGGCTCAGAAGAAGCCTCTGTCTGAAAACTCTGCTGTTTTTGTTTTTTTTAACAGTCTCGTGAAGAATATGCTCAGGGTTTTCCATAATTTTTGTAAAGAATTCTTCTTTGTTCGATAATCTCCAGACATTCCAGAGTAATCCCCAAAACAGAACCGTTCTTCTTTATCTAAGAAGATAAAGTTCTTCTTTATCTCGCTTTTCAGCCTGGTGGACGGCTGTGTCTGGGTGCAGCTGCGCCGTACTCCAGTCAGGTTATTATTTCATGACCTAGCTATTATAACCATGTATCATTTTTCCTTCTGCTTCACAAATAGTCGTGAATTTAATCACATAAGATATATCACCGTTCGTGAACAAGTGCAATGTGGGTGTGAATACTTTTACTAGGCTCTCTGTGTATCAAGACACTTGAAAGAAACTCTTGTTCCAACAGTAACAAATCATGCATAAAAATGTTTACCTCGAAAATTCATGCCGTTAAATCAACACCTATTATAGGAAAATGTCACTCGTATGTACATTTCATTTCAAGTCCGAGGTGGTTTGTGCACCCGTCTTTATTTCAGTATCGACAAGGGAGAAGAGAAACTTTTGTAGCTGTGAGTTCAGATGTGTGTTGCGGCAACAATTAAAGGGATTTCCAGTGGCCAAAGTTTTCCTTGTGTATTTTTCTTCTTTTTTTGGTATTTATGTTCTGTATTAGTCTAATTTAAGTCAGATATTTCTCCTGCTCTATTTTCTACTGAAAACAAAATGTCATTTGAAGAAAAGATAACATTGTTTCGAATGTAAACGTTTCATTTAGCAGAGTTGGATGGTTTTTCCCATGGTGTATTTGTTTTTATTTGTGTGTAGAGTCCTGAGAGTATGAGGCGTGCTTTCAGAAAATGTGGGTAAACAACCGAGAAAAACTGTAATTAGTTTGGGTCTCGGTATGAAATCGCACTTTGTTTGTTCAGCTGATCATACCGTAAACGTCTTAATACAGAATAAGCTAATACAGGTGTTTGTCACAATCATGAAGTAAAAATCTATAAAAGTACGAGAAGAATTACACTTAGTCATGAATGTGAAGAAAGTAGGAAACTACTTCCTGACATATTCCCAATCCGTTTCCTTGACGACACACGGCTGATGAAGATTGGATTTTTAATTCCAGGGTACAAAAAAAAAGAAAAGAAAATCTAATATTTTCAAATTTACAAAATGATTCAGATTTACATTGACTGACTTTGGACCACTTCATAAAACACATAAATTGCATGTTAGCCTGCATTAGCTAACAATAACATAACTAAGCTATGGAAATTGATTGAAGTAAAGGTTTCCCTGGTATTTCAATACACCATCTCAGCATGTATGTATGTTGTTCATTTCAACATGTGACATTAATTTTAAAGTGTGAATGAAAAACGAATGTCGGTTAAGGCAAAACGAATGTGAAGGTTTTCAGACTGAATTAAGTGAAAGTCAAACTTTTGCTCGTCTTCTCTTCCCACTCAGTTTCTGTTTTCACCAACCTTTTCTAATCCCATGTATCCGTTTCACATCAAGCCTGCCATTTCTTTAAAGCTTCAAGATTTGATTTGATTTTTTTAACTGCTAATTGTGCGATACATTTTGATCAACACATATAAACTGACTCAGCTGTCATTTTGATAGTAATGGTAAACTTGCTAGTGAAGATGCTTAAAACAGCAACTGGAAAAAATAACATTCCATCCGACCCACGTCTCCCCTGCCTCATCGGCAGAAGTGCTGCAAAACAAGAGGGACGACACGTTTTTAGCTGATTTGGAGGGGGTTTTTTATTGAATAAATGATTTTAAAAGGTAACAATGTTTAAAACTACATTATTTTCACAGCCATTGCTTACAGATAACCCATCGATATATTTTCTTTCAGCCTTCTTCACAATTTTATTTATTTTTTTTTACCTTTTTTTTGCGTTATGTACTTTTTTATTTTCTTTTTGGTGTCATACGATCATAAATGCCCGTTTTGGAGTTCCATCACACTAAACAGCAATTCAGTTGGAAAGGAAGAGGGGTTCTAGTTCTACAGGGATGGAATTAAAAGTTCCCAGTTCATATTCCCCCCCGCCCCCCATCAACAATTTTTCAGAGTACTAAAGCAGAGAGAGAGGAAAAAGGAAAAGATTCAAAAATTGACAAAGGAAATAAAAGTTGGTATGAGGAGTTACACCAGGTAACCCTCCCAGCCCATCAGGCCACTGCAAAAGAAAGCCATTTTATACAGCGACACGTCTCAGAAGTGTGTCTCAAAAATTTTCAGAACATAGAAAACCACTAAAATAATTTTGAAACTAGATCCAAAATATTCCTTTGAAAAAAATTTATTTTGATGTACAAAAACAGTCATTTTCTCTCTTTTTTTTTTTTTAAATTGTCTCTTTTTGTTTAGTTTTTTTTTTACTTTTTTTAATAAAAGCTTCAAACACAAGTTTATTGTAGTTCTTATTTGTCATTATTATTATTGATTCACTTATTTTTTTTTTTCTTTTAATTCTTCTATCAGTGCGATTGTATACCAGTGCAGCTACTGGGTCGAGTAAAGAAAACAGGCTTTTTCATCTTTAATGGCATAAAAAATAAGGAAAAAAAATCCATCTTTTATACAAAGTATAACTGCTGGTCTTTAGGGGGAAAACAAACATTTATAAACCACCCATAAAGCTAGGAGGCACACCATGGGATTTTCATTTTTGAAAAAAAATTTTAAAAAAAATAGCAATAATAATACTAACAAAACAACAACAATTTGCACCCATTTTATCGCCGTCTTGACGCCACGAACGGCTTCAGAGACAGAAACAATGACAATTCATTGAAGAACTGGGTTGCTTAACAAGTCAGAAATCGCACAAAAAAAAAAAAAAAAAAACGAAGAAACATTTAGTCACGAGCAGGGCTTGTTTTTGGAAGGACAGGAAGCCAGGCCTGGAAAAAAAAGCAGCATCTGAGCATGGCCGCTGGCATCTTTGGTTCGGTTGAACATACGAAGGTAACAAAGAGCTCGGTGACGGCGGCGCGAGGAATGCCGAGGCTGAACTCCAAACCCTGGTATGGGAACCAAAACACGCAATCTGCTACTACAGTCTACCGATGTCGTTCCTTGCGATTCCTTGAGGTATCAGTGATTCGAAATGTCGGATCAGTGGGTAAAAACACTGAAAAAGAAAAACTAAAAAAAAACTAAAAATCTATGTCACTGTAGAGGTAAACTTCAATGAAGAGAGGCTGAAACGACCTCAACAGGACCTTATGCTAGTTAACGTCTTAAACGTTGCCCTTTTGGAGGTGGTTAGCCGATTCAACAGCTAAAAAGCCTCCCAAAAAAAGAGATAAAAATCAACTAAAAAATAAAACGGGAACCTCGGATCTTCCCGCCATCTTGCCAGTGAACGACATGCATCACACGTTGACAAACTAGGCCATGAGGTTGGGCCACAGTGAAGGGAGTAATCAAGGGACAGAAGGTAAAATGTGTGACTTCTTGTCCTTTCAAACCTGCACAGTGTTGACTTGCACTGGTAGGACAAAAAAACAACATAAATGTAAAAACAAACAAACAAACAAAAAAACACCTGTTGAACAGATCTGCATATATCAAGGTTAACATGTAGGATTTTCTCTTATTACACATCGCTGTTCAATTCCCCTGGTGACCGTTAACAGTACATTCCATAGCGCCTGTTGAGTCTTTCTTCATTACGAGAGAGAATGTCAGTTTCCCAGAGTGGAATTGATCCCCCACCCCAAAAAAAATTAAATAAAATTTTTTTTAAAAATTACCCAAGTCCACCTCAACAAAAAAGCTTTCCGTCCGCGTCGGAGATCACGGATCCTTCACCGCAACTTGGCTCGCGCAGCAACGCAACTCCAGAGAAAATCTTACATGTCGCATTGTTAAGTATATATATATATATATATGATATGATCAATGAGTCCGCATGACCAGTCACGAGATGTGACCACCCCAATATGAGGTCTGATAGCACCATATTTGTCTTTTAAATCTCTTAATGGTTAATAAGAGTGTCTAAGCCATAGATCAAGCATATCATGGATAAAACCATAGGTCTCATACTCATACATACATGCAACTAAATACATTGCATGTGTATACAAAGACATATATGTAAAAGAGCATGGTCAATTTGGTTTTGCAGCAGAGAAAAATTCAGGTTGTGCTGTAGTCGACGGACCAGGAGAGCAGGCGCCTGACTGCGGCTTCTTCTGGTGTAGTAGTGTACGGTACGGTTTCCTACGGCCGCAACGCTGACCCCTTGTGGTTGGATCTTTTAACGGTGCTCGACTTTAACGTTGATTATGTGAAATCTAAGCGTAGGATATGGAGTGAAGCACGCGCGGCGTCTCCCGGACGACGAGCGTCTACGCCGTTCAAGTAGAGGATACACTCAGGGCGACTTTCTCCTGGTCCATCGTTTTTGTTGATTTTTTTCTTTCTTTTTGTTAAAAAAAACTTAAGGCAACACAACTGGAAATCTGGATCGTTTCGGGTTACTGTGGATGGATTGCCGAAAGCCCTTGACATTTTTGCATAAAAGAAAAAAAAATTATGTAAAAAGAAAGAAGCTGTCAGTTAGAAAAAGGCTGTTACGACAGAAGATGTTGGTCAAGTAACAAGAACCTCTCTCAAAAAAAAAAAAAAACAACAATTCCAGTTTGCAACAGAAACACGCAGACCGACAACTTGGTGATCCTCGATAGATCGAACATTCGTTAAAGTACGCCTAACTAGCAGAGTGTGTGTGGCTCAAACTCACACCTGGGTAATATTTGGATAAGAACTGGCTTTACAAAGCCCTGGCTTTTTTTTCTTTTTATAAAACAAATTTAAAAAATGTACACTTCCTGTAACCTTCTGATTGAAACAGACAGAAACTAGAACATTCCCTGTGCTGCGGACACGTGGATCAACGGGAGTGAGGGGAACAGCGGCGGCGCCGTATCCACGACTACGCACTGTGACATGCACTTCTAAATGACACAAACATATTAGTAAGATCACGTCTGTTTGTGCGCGACTTTTTTTTCTCCTTCTTCTTAAATATACGTCGTACTCTGCGGGACGATGGTTAATAATCGGAAAATGCATGACGATGTTTTCACGATGACACGAGGAACTAAGTGAAGCGGCGGGGTTTCGGGCTGAAGCGACATCTCAACGTTTCAGCACCCAACGCCTCTCATAACGGACAAAACTGGAACTGTGGAAGATAGAGTATGGCTTTAAATTGTTTTAGCATGTCCCTACAGCGCGACTCCCTGTCAGTAAATGCAGAAAAAAACAACAACTAAGAAACAAATTCTTTCATTAAACAAAAGCTTCATGTACATCTTCTTGTTCCTCGGCCTTCTTGAAGTCTAAATAAACCCTCGGAAATAAGCTTAAAATTTTAGGTAGCCAAACAAATGCAGCTCAGCCTGTAGCTGAAACCCAATTTCTAATTTATTCTACTGGTTTTCCGTCTTGTGACAAAGTGGAGCCTATAATCCACACACAGTGACACACAGAGTGACACACACACACACACACACACACACAATTGTGACCCAAATCAATAAACAGAATCAGCAAAAGCCGATCAAAAGGCGTCACAATCCTATCTACACTTTGGAGTACACGTATCCCACGTACGAGTTCCAACTACGACAACGAGAGTTTAGAAGGCTAGCGCGACCTCAGCCGTCACGTTTTGGAGAGGAATTGAAAGTAGTGAGGACACAGCCTTTTGGAACTGCAGTTTGCCTTTGCTACATGATATTACACGTCTGGATAGTAAAGTTAAAGAAACGACAAGTAGACAATAAAAATAAAAGGGTTAGTAAATGTAAAATTGTAGCAAAGCCTAAATCCACCCAAGGAGACTCGCTTCCATCCACAGAATCAAACACCTGATTAGCTTTGCTGAAAAGACGCAATATTAATGAAAATCTAATATTGGTTAATTTTTCCAAAATAATATGAACGAATGGAGGGGGGTGAGGTTATAGATATAGGTATACATATGCTGCAAAAGCTCAACCACAGGCAAACAAAAGGAACATGGTTTTCTCGCCATAATCGAACGATGCTTCACTGCCACCCGTTGCCATGTCAACGTCTGTGAGACGGCCAGCATGGCAACGGAAACTATCATCATAAAATGGTACAGTAGTAGAAATAGCTAGACCAGGAGGGGGCGGGCTCTCCTGGGAAAAGGTCCGCGGAGAGGTCCAATGATTGGTCATGCGGCTCGCTGTCAGGAATAATGGTTATACGACGGCACCGGGTGCCCAATGCCGTTCTGGTAGTGATGGTGCTGGCGGTGGGCGATGTACTCTGCATACCCCATCGTCATCTTCTCGCTACGGTACCTGAAACAGAGAAGAAGACAGAAATCCGAGAGTCTGTCCTCACAAGCCGACATGAGTGAAGGGGTTTCTGCAGATGTCACCGACTCTAATTTAAGACTTTTACGACCAATATGAATGAAATTTAAAACCTGCATCACGACAGAGATGTACAAAAGACAACTACATATTTCACACAGTTGTAGTTCCAAGCCTTTTTCTTTTCTTGCACAGAATGAATGCAGCCTCGTAGGGATTCGCAACAGAAGTGAGGCAGCGGCAAAGAACAAAGTCGTCCAGTGAACTGGCAATGAATTTAAACTGGCAGCTAGCTAGCGGTAGCCTGAACCGCCTCGATAAGTTAGGCGACTCAAAAAAATATGTCAGGATTTTTATTGCCCGACATAAAAATCCCATAAATACAAGATAAACTAGTCAGCACAAAATTTAAGACCTATAATTAACGTATTTAAGGCCAACTTTATTTTTTCCAAATTAGTTTAAGACATTTTAAGGCCTTAATTTTAAATACATACTGTACATTTAAGACTTTTTAAGCATTACCCTGTTACTCAGCACCAGATTTTTTCCTCCCAAACTTCTCAGGGTTTTTGGTGAAATCTTAAGTCATCTCAATCGTAGGTATTAGAAAGTCAATACTGTTTTTCCCAATTTAACGCAAAATAATGTCGTTGTGAATTTGTTGTATATGCTCTGCAATAATTTTAATGAAACAGAGCATATTAACAGGCATATTATTTTTTGCCTAAATAAAAAATAGTTTCCTAATTTTTGGGGTAAAATTTTTCCAGTTTATCTGGTCTAGAAGAATTGATGTGCTTTTTTGTTAAGTCACTGGATTATTATTGTGTTGCTTACTATGATTAAAATTAAATTATTTAAAATTAAAAGTGCCCACCGGTGGTCTCAATTTGTAGCATTCTTGAACTGAGGGTCATACTAGATTGTTCCATGGGCCACAAATCATACTTTGGCCGCCCCTGGTCTACTTAGACAAACCCAGGGCTAACTGGTGACATCTCATTCTTTCTTGAGGCGATTTTCCATTTCTCTGTGCATCTTTATTTGGCTAAATTTAAGTTTCTACTGTTAGCAAACAGGTATCTAGGTGAAAATGTGTTGCTATGGTAGGAAACAACACCAACGCACTCAAATATTGATGAAATAGAACCAATTATACCTGGTTAACTTAATGGTCTTCCTGAAGTCATTTGTGATGGGAGCTTTGTAACCTCCCTTTCGTAGTAAGGAATCTATGGTTTGAATGTGGTCCCAACCTAGAATCATAAAAAAAAAAAAAAAAAACAATTATTAAAAATGTAATAGTGTAATTATTTTGACAAGTTTGTTTGAAGGCAGGAGAGGCTGTTCAGTTGAGGGCACAAAAATGCTCACCTTGCTCTTTTGCAACTTCTGGCAGGTAGGTGGCGGTGCGCTTTGATCCTTTTTCATTGAAAAACTCTATTCTTATACCATGAACACCCACCTAAAAGCAAAGAGAAAAGCGAAACAAAAAGAGAACTTTGCGTTACAAAGTCAGAGTTGCTTCACGTCTGCTTTAGGCTAATAAAATAAACTTCTGCACAACTGAACGGAGGCGGTTTTATGAATAGAAATGACTATAAATGTGTTAGCACCTTAACCAATTTAAGATGACGACTAGCTGCGTTAAATATTCGTACGGTTCCTTTGAATGTCATCACGTTACAGCAATAAACCTCAGCGGATTCAACAGAGGTGAAAATGAGGCACAGTTTGTAAACTTTTTAAAAACACAAATCTGAAAAGTGTGGCATGCAGCACTTCTTACAGGTCTCTACCACCTATATACATCCACACAAACAGTCGATTCTTCTTCCCGGCATAGCTCAGCTTCTGTCACATTAGATAGGAGGTGTCAGTGAACTTGCCACAGCTTTCAAAGATGGTTTATGTCTGGACTTGTACTGGACCAGCAACACATTGATTTAATTTGATCTAAACCTTCCCAGTCTAAAATCTTCAGCTTCAAAGAAGTTTTCTCAAATTGTGTTATTTGGGTCCGTCCGTCCACCTGCCCATAAACCGCGACCACTAGCTTCTTCAGCCTTGCTAAGGAGCATGACAAGCACAATGGTTATGCACATTACTTTTTTTTTTTTTTTTTGGCATTTCACAAGACTTCCCCGCAGAATAACCTTGAGTAATTAGCGCGGCAGCGACAGAAAAAAAAACTCTCAGAAATGTGACCCGACTGCCTCGTGAAGCGCTCACCTCCCAGTCGAGATAATCACCCACGTCTTCAAAGTTGGTGAGAAGAGACACTGAGCAGAAGAGGCGAGGCAGCTCATCCCTTGTCATAGGGGGGAAGCGGCTGTCTTTAAGGGCACTGCAGACAGTAAGTCACACAGGCGAGCAGCATTAGAGGATCGTATGGATGAAAGGTGTTATGATCCGGTGTGTTTGATCGTTACGTGAACGTCAAGACTCCTGCTGATGGGAACAAAACCAGTGACAGAAAATGCAGCACAAACCACTCATATTTGAGAGTTTGACAAAAGAGGTCTTCTTATGTCAGCCTTCTTAAAACATTTTAAGTTAAATTAAATATGCAGCTTTCAAAAGCTGCATATTCTAACCAATGCTCGGTTAGACCTTATAGCCGGGTTCGTACACTTTTCCCACAGTAAAACTCAAGATTTTCAAGTTAAGTTGTCAAATTTTTCCATCGCTGCACTTTGTTCTTTTTTGTTCATTTGTATTGTTTTTATCTCCAATTTCAATTTGCTCTCACATGACAATTTGTTACTGTTATTAATACTGTCTTGTGATCGTACTCTACATTCTACCGCAGGCACCAAGTAAACTAAAATATAACAAAATTTTGTTTTGGAATGGATCTCTCACATACCCTGTTGAGCTGACTGATGAGAGAATAAAACACTCATGTAACACACAAAAAAAAACTCCCTCAACTTCAATAACGTTGTTGAACTATGACCTTTGTCTCAATTACACAGATCAATAAGTCATTGAGCCATTAGGAATAATAAATATTCATTATATTAAAAACCTTAAGGTAAATGACCTTCCTGATCAAATTAAATGCTTAAACACAACATACAAAGAAGAGACAAAGAAATCTCTAAAAAAAATATTTTTGCCAACTTTCCTGACATTTAGCAAATAGAAATATTTTTTCTAATTCTCATTAACTAAAAACAAGAAAAGTTTTGCGATTTAACTTCAAACAGTGTGAAAAAAAAACGTGTCTTTATATTATGTGAATGAAAATACCTGATTTCAACTGCAAATAACGTTTGGAAATTTTGACTTTTAATCAAACTGCAATACTGCAATTGCAATATATTACTAAACTGAGTGGTTTGAATATCAAGCACTTTCCCAACCTTGAAAACATCTAGTTGAAACATCAAGCATTTTTAAGAATTTCAATCAACCTGAAAACACCGAAAGTCTCCAAACACCCAGTGGCAAATTAACCTCCTGGTTACCTACAGTGACTGTGTCCCATTTATTGCTATCAAAGAGTAAGAGGGTGGGAAGTGAAGATCATATAGTCTCAACTGGGAAGGATTAGAATAACAAAAAAATAATAAATTTAAAAAAGAAGCGATTAAAGGCCTGTAACTTCAAGCTACTTACCAGGCCACACTTTGCTTTTCTCACCATATTATCAGCATTTTGGCTCCTGGCTGGTGTTAATTTTGGACTCTGCGTGAGCTACAGCGAGTCTGCAGAAAGACCTACATGGAAGTGACAGGCACTGCACGCAGGCGGCCATGTCCACTACTAATCCAAAGATCACCGAGCTCAACTACATCTGTGGGGAGAACGGGGGGACGCAGATTATAAAATAAAAAATTTAAAAAAAGAAATAATCATAAGATCTCACTGTGAATTTAAACTGAGAATAAAATGCTGTACGGGCTGCTGTACGAATGAGGTAATTCGATGTTTCTATGACAGAGAGACTTAATCCAGCTGAGATCAGGGCTCGGTGGGGCCCCACGCCCTCTGGCTCTGAATCTATGCTACTGAAATTCTCAACTGTATGTTTGGTGCTGCAGAAAGACAATCCCTGATGGTGCTCAGCACTAGGAAGATGTCAGCATGCAGGACGGTTTAATTTCCTATGTTCCTGTTGTTATAAAGACAACAGGAACTTTTTTTTTTGTTTTGTTGCCTTTTATCTAGTTCAGGGGTCTGCAACATGCAGCTCCAGAGCCACAAGTGCATTCTTAAAACTTTACACAATGCCCCATGATAACTTTGACTAAAAGAGATAAACTGGTGTTTTTAAATATAGATACAAATTTCAGTTTTAGCTTTTTTTTTTTTTTGCTGTTGTTTTGAGAACTATTTGCATTAATTTTCCACTGTGACATCAAGTACTTTTTGTAAATCCTTTTTTTCGCAAACATTCCATAGAAGAAAACATAGCCATCTTCTTTTGGTAAAAGTTTAATATCATACTTTTATTTAAAACCCCAAAATAATAAATTTTTGAAAAAGTTTCTTTAAAAAGAAAAATAGACACATTTCTGAAGTGGACATTTATCAAAAATTCTAAATTGTTTTTATTCATCAGAACATGTAACATTTTTGGCAGACCACTGATCTAGCTGAATAAGTTTAAACTGCATATCGCACAGTAGAGGGCGCCACACAAAGTTACATTAAGAAAGTCGGTTTGTTACTGACATATTTTACCAGCGTAAAGAAACACAGGCTGAAGCACAAACTCAAGGTTTCCCCCAGAAAACTTGCTAACTCTGGTGTTTGGGCACTGGGGCAGTCATTCATCCAGCGGTCTGTCGTCTTTTTGAGTTAAAGAACGTTTAAAGTTGACAGGAAATTTAAAAATATCACTTGAAAATCATGTTATTAACAAGATTAACAAGCAACACCTAAACACCAACTTTAAAGTCTTAAAATATGCAAATATTTTAAAAAGGCTTAAATAAATAAGCAATGCTTAGCCTGGTGGGTGCACAAGTAAAGCATTGTGGCCCGCCAGGCTTATAATATACTGAGGAAAACCCTGACAAACTGAATTACCACTACAGGTTGGTTTCTACAACCACAGATATCAATGTAAAATATTCAAACAGCCCAATTTATGATCAATCTTACAGATAAGTAATATATTTCAACTGTGTTTGCTTACCTGGTAAGGGTGTACTCCCTGAGTCCTGAGTGCAGATTCATGGCAGAAAATGTACCTATACAACCCCTCAACCGTTTGTCTCTGCCTATTTTCCATGTGACAAACAGCGGGCTGAAAAACAGAAAGAAAAAAAAAAAACCCAGAGTGATCCATTTAATTTACTGAGTCTAAATGATGTTAACACACACACTCCAGCAGCACGTCAGCACCTGCTGCTTTCTTATTAAATACGACAGAATCTTTACTCACATGAGATGGAACTAGCTCTAATGTCTTTCATCATGATGGATCATTTTCCATCAAAGCCTTTCCTTCGTTGCTTTGGGCCGCCTGCTTAACCAACTCTTTGTCTGACTCCAATTTTCACCCCCCCCTTTCATGTTGTAGCTGAGATTTTTTCCAGCTTTTATGATGAGATAACTTCTGATTGAGGAAAACCCAACTGAAGCCCCTGCAGTGGCTCTACATTTATAGCTAATTAATCACCGTCTGATGTCTATACAAAGCCATGAATGACAATGAAGAGCCAATGCGATGCTGCATTAACGCAGCAAAATACCACGTCTGAGCAGAGAACATCAAGACGCCGGTAAAAAGGAAAAAAAGTTTTATGTCAGTGGTGTTAGAGGAATTACATAAACAACATGAACATGGAACAACGGGAAAAAAAACAAGATTTAAATTTTATCATGTCACCAGAATACATTTTAGAGCGATTTCTCTTTCTGTGTGACAGCAATTTCAAGAACGAAAAAGCTGCACACTGCCAGTCAGGCGGCTGAGAGAAAGCTACCAAACTTTCGAGTTTCGATTGGGAATATGTCAGTCACCAAAACAAGGTGGAACAAAAACTTAATATCACATTTAAAAAGTATATAATGATTGTGTTAAAACTTAAAAAGCGCATCAAGAACATTTACATAAAAATTCCCCAGTAAATGTTAGCTGCACTTCAGCTTCACTGTTTGTTAAAAACTAAAATATTCATTGCAGCTGCTGATGTTCTACAACTTGTTAAAAAAATGAATAAAATCTCATACCAGTCCGTGCCTATGCGCAACATACCCTTTTTCCCCCTCATTTGGAGGAGTTCAATTTTGAATACTTCTACAATTTTAGCACAATAAGTCTTTCATTCATTTGAAAATTAAATATATATATATAATTTTGTAATACTGATAAGTCATTTACAATTGTGCTTCTTAATATTAAACTGTCAAGAGTTACTTTTAAAAAAAACCTCATCTACTTTCTTTTTTAAAATATTCCTAAGCAACAACTAGTTCATATTAAAAACACTGGAAACATTTATTGACACGATGACATTAACCAGGTACTTTTATATTAGAATTTCATTACACATTTGTTTTTACATTATCTTGGAAAATCTGCTCTGCTTTCCACAAGATGCGTGTGACATGCCACTCAGTGTTACATCACTGCCGTGGCTTTATGGAGATATACATGCCTACAACCAATATGAAGGTCAGCAACTATTTAACAGCAATGTTTGTCTTTATCTTAGATGGTTTTTTTAGCTCAAAATGTGGACAAGTCAATTTAATAATGATTGAATTGTCAATTTCCCTTTTTCGTTATTGCTATGCCTAAAAAAAAAAAAAGCTAAGTAAGAAAAATAAACTATTTTAGGGATGTTTCCACAGGACAACTCCAAAACAGGAAACTCTTCTCTGCTTTAATCACTAAAAACATGACAGAACTGCAACAATGTAAGATTCTTGTTTTTTTGTTTTGCTCAAAAACACCAGAGCATTATGCCTATGACCAAAGTTGGAGTTGGTCAGAGCATTTCAATAATTCAGCTTGACAAGCTTCGCACCCCCCCAAGTGAAGGACATGTCGAGGACATCGCACAGCGTACTCAAAAGTTCCTCCGACCGGATGGAGCTTACACACACATCCAGCAGGAATTAGCTTGTTATGCATCTGTTGACGGATCTTTTTGGTCCAGGGCAATACTATGACGGTTGGGTAACGTGACCAGCTCTCAGTCACCTAACTCTGCTCCCCCTCCATGCTCCCACCCAAACCACAAAAAAGCTCCTAATGCTAAATTACTCCTAAGACATTATGAGCTTGTGGAAAATTCCTGTTAACACGTCGGATCCGACTTTTTCTGCCTCTCGCGCAGATTATGTTACCCGTCCGGGAGGGTTTCGAGTTCAGCGTGGAGACCGGACGTTTTTCCTTCTGCAGAGAAGGCTGGGTTTCAAGATGTGATTTCAGAGCTCGTTGAGTCCAAATGGGAGAAAGTCTCTTTAGAAAAAGATTTGTTTGAAAAGAAAACGGAGAAACTAAGACCAGATAGAAACCCAAGCTTCAATTCTTCCAACTTAATATTTAAACCAGCATATTTTAGCAAAACTACAGTAGATGTTGCACTAAAAGACAAAAAATTTACTTTGAAGATTTGTAGAGATCTGCACCGGTGCTCTGTTGCTATACATTTAAAAAGATGGTTCAAACTTTTTGTCAAAATTAACTTAACTTTTTTTGCATTCTGGTGACTAATATTAAATACCTAGGTGCAAAACGTTTGTGCATTCGTCAAATATCTCAACATTTTTAAATTACAGAATACTATAAAAAAAAATTCTCTTTCCAAAGTGTGGAATCTGAAGACCATGTCAGTTCTCACCCAAGTAAGTCAAGTAGATCTCACATTATTACATTAATAAATGATGTATGCAAAGCACTTCAGGTAAAACAGTCCTTCACAGAAGAATGTGTCCACCCACATTTTTTTCCCCTTGCAGTCACACACTGTTACGCATTGACAGGGTGAATTCTTCAGACGTCATGCATGCCACTGTTCAAAAACCGGGAAAGCTGAAGGATGTAAAACTTTTTCATACCAATCTTTTACTCTATACCTTGCTTTATTTGATGACGATTTTAATGGAATCGTGTTGGTTTTTGTAAGACTGAATAAAAAATGTCAGGAGCTTTATGAGAATACCTTTATAAAAGTATTTTTTTTTTTCTTTCTGTCAAAGACTCAAAGTTATCACGAATTACAGCATTCCACTAATCTCACATTTATCATATAGTGAATAAAATACAAGCTCTTTTACAGTGATACTTTATTAGGCAAACGTTTGCAAATTATGGTACCGGAATATCCCCACTGAGGGACAATAAAGGACATTTTTATTGTATCCTTGCTTGCTGAAAGAATAGACGAGTATTAAATAATATTTTAAAAAATGTGTTCAATTTGAAATAGTTCTTGTTGAACTTAAACTTTGACAAAAGTGCTAAGAGGTACAAAATAGTATTGCTCAAAATACATAGTTTATTCTGCACCAGCTTTACACTTAAGCTAATTTTAATTTCAAGTTTGTTCTGACTCTCAATCCGCCCTTACTCAAAAAACTGCCACTGTTCTATGTCTGTATCAACAAACATCACAATACACTGAGTATGTTCTTTTGAAAACGTTGCCACATGAACGAACTTTTTCCTACTTATTCTGGAAAAAGTGAGCTCTGGTTTCGAAACAATGGAAAATACTTCAAAAAAATGTAAGACACCCGTTTAGGTCATATGGTGTCATATTACCATGTTAAATAGGGGACAAAATGTTTCTATAGAGGCCTCAACATGAAGCCTACTGAAAAAAAAAAACAAATATACATTTACAAATCTTATAATTATTTTTATCATACTACAGTATATTTTGTGGATCCCTCAGATCGTGATATTGAACAGGCTTGTTGTTTTCCTTTGATTATCTACTAATGGAGTTAGTCCGTCTTTAATACCGGTTAAATTAAGTATAGCTTAGAACTGCTAAGTACTTAGCGAGTAGCATCTTTTCTTTGTTGCTTATGAAAAACTTATTTCTTCCCTACTTCGATAGGAAACGACTTAACAAAAAGCAAAACCTGTAAAATAAAATACAATAAACTGCCAACCATTAACTTGTCAATATATGAGGGAGACCGCAAAAAAAATAAAATAGCTAATGAGACGCTAACTGCTCATTGGTACTATGATGGTAAGCTAATGTAGCGGCTAACAAGGATAAGCTCAGTATGTGCCACCAAGTATTTACTTGAGATAAATGTCTAAACCACAACTACTTAAGTCAAACATTGGGCTCTTTTAAATACATTTTAGTCAACGTCCGGCAATAAATCAGCCAACCTAAAGTTGCTGAACATAAAAAAATAAACGCTCCATCCTTTTATCTTCTAGATGCTAATAATGGCTAGCCGATAAAAGCTAGCGCTAGTAGAGAAGAACACTGGCTACTAGCTTTTGAGTTAGATTAGAAGTACTGTGAAATATGTATTCTTGACAAATACTCGTGGAAAGTCTAAAATTGACCTGGTGCCTCAAACAGTCATTAACATTCCATATATTTTATTCAAAAATTCAGCTAAAGAAGAGCATATTTGGCGTGCGGTTTGAGTAGCTTGCAGGCCCGAGCAGCCTCTATCACTAGGCCCTACTTAAAACTTGCTCAGTGGAGATACAATCGGGAGGAGCTTTATGAATTAAACTCAACCGAATTTAAGCTGTGCTTTCACGTGACAATTCGAATTCTATATAATGGACAAAACTAATTCCAAACGTGGACGTATTAGGTTTTCACAGACAAGTTCCTATTGGGAAAATTCAACTGTAAGAGCTGAAATGGAGCAACAACAACAACAAAAAAAAAAAACCAACAACAAAAGACATAAATACTCACTAGGGATCGTTTGTAAACCTGGGTGTTCTCGGAGGTTGGTATCCGTACAGATGGCAATAAAGCACGTCAAAGCAGAAGCAGCACATCTCTGCTGAGACGACCATTTTTCTGCCGCCACTTCCCGAACCTGGTCCTGGGCTGAGGTTCGGGGAGAGGCCGGATGTAGAGTAGCCGGCCGGGGCAGGGGACAGAGCGTTTGTGCCGCCGCTGCTACCGCTAACGTTACCTCCGGGTCCCCCCAGGCCGTTGGCTCTGCTCACGTTCGCCGTTGCTGCAACCGTCGCGGAGGAGCCAATCCCCAACTCCGAGCCACAATGTCCGGTTCCTGCCACCCCGCTTCCCGCCCCCACCCCGCCGGGACCCCCCGACCCGGGAGATCCCGACAGTTTCTGCTTCTTCACCCCGCAGCACCCGGCCGCCATCTTGGAACAATCTGCACCGACACACCGCTTCCGACCCATAACCGTCACCGCGGGAAGGGTGGGGGGGAACGCCGACCAGACGTAGAAATCCCACTGCGTTGAGACGTACGACGGACAATACTCCACTTTCACTCTTTTATTTTTTTTTTCAGTCTGGCAAAGAAATAACCAATGTGGCGAGAAGACTGCAATGTCACTCTAGCGTTGCCTTTAAAAATGCGTGACTCGGCTACGCAAAATTCATCGCTGGACAGGCGTTTATTCCTTGAGTAGTCAGCCAGTCAGGGCTCGGACTGTGGTGTTCCAGTGGATCACCACCCCAAGTCCGAGCCAAATACACACCCCTCCTTGCTAGAACGACACCGCCCGAAGCGACCTCACTCAGTTACCCCCTTAAAACACACAAGTTCAAGGAGTACCCCGTCCGATCAGGCCGCAGATGACAGCAGTCGGGCGGTCCAGATGTGTGGCCGACAGCCTGCGCGCTGTAGTCCTGCAGCACACACCTCTCCAACTGGAAGCCGGGGGCTCGAGTACGCAGGACCCATAAGCTTCAGCACAAACTGCGCACTGCTCCTCGGACAGCGTAGCTTCTCATTGCACCAGCTTGTTTGCTACTGCCTCGTGAACTTCTAATTATACAACAGGCCCAGAATAATGGAAACCCAAACGCCGGGGAAACGCAGAGTAAAATGGCATCTGACAATGCGAGGCTGGCATGGCACAACGAATCGCGTCAGCGCCGAAACAAGTCATTTCAGTACCGTTAGCCCACAGTTTGCACCTGCATCATGACAGCTTCTCGGACCGGTGTTGCAAATCTAAATAAACGCCCCCGCGTCAAAACGGACAGCTGAAAGTTTTCAGCATATGTTTGTTGGGAGGCTGTCACTCGGACAGAAGAGCCCTTCTAGTCCGCGGACCGTGAGAATTCCGCCGGGTTTGGCGACCCTCCCCTCCGCATCCGCCTGTCAGCTGCTACAGTTCTGTGCTGTTCGGGTAAAAAGCCTTGCGATCAGTCAGTGGGCACGGGCATCGGTGTCGTCGGCACGCCGGAACCGGATTCAGAAAACGATCTGCGCCCAGTCGCTACTCATACTGCGTAGCTTTTTAGAGGTGGGGGGGGGGGGGGGGGTGTCAGCTGAATTTGCAATTCAGAAGAAATATTCGTTGCTGTGGGAGCGTGCGCGACCATGACGTGTGCGTGCGCGTGCACAATAAAAGCAGTTACCCCGAAGTTGTAAAAGGGCACAGGAGGACTATAGTGAATTTACTGTTCCCATCAAATCTGGGATTATCTTGTCAAAAATCTTATCGTGAGCATTCTGTGCTCAAGCCGTTAACACTCGGGATAACAGGAGATATAGAAATGAAGATTTGTTTTTCTTCTTCTGATTCGTTATATTCATTTAGGAACATGGCACCTTCAAAAAGCAGTCATACCCCAAAGGCTATGACAACATGACCCAATGTCCGAATCGAAAGATTGTTGGAAATCTGACAAGACTTTACAGTGACGCAAAAGTGGTAGATAAACGATTTGCAGCTGTAACTCCGCAGAACGATGAAGATGCAAATTACTTATTTGCAAACGCATCCCATCCTTTTTAGATTTTCTATTTGGAAAACAAACTGCGTCATGAAGCACTACTGGGTTTTAGCATATCACTTAAAGTCTGGTTTCTGGTTGTGACATAGAGCTCCACTTGAGCTTAGTTCTTTGAGACAGTGTTTGCAGGAGTAGTACGGAAAATTCTTCTTTAATAAAAATAATAATAATAATAAAAAAAACAAAATTAGCACTGATGAAGTTTGCAGCATAATTGAGCTTTTTCTTCTTAGTCAAGTCTGGATTTGTTGGAGTTTATCCTATTAACACCCTATAATCCTCCTGAATAAAGAGCCTGCTTCCAACCATCTAAGTTTTATTGTACATTCAGTTTCATCATAAGCTTTGTTAAGTTCTGAATGACCGAGTTATGTTTATTTCTTTAATGCTCATGACATTAATAGTCACATATGTGGAGCAGCATTTATATGAATGCTGCAAGTCAGGTTTATATACTAAAGAAATTTGCATAACTCTTTCTAAAGTTAACAGATAAAAGAAAGGACAACAACTCTTGTCTTCGCTTCTTTCATTCTGAATTTGAGTTTAACTCTCCATTGTTAATAATAAACTGCATTAACTCAGCATAGCATAAAGTTGGTGTGTACACACGGCTTAGTGCTGCAGAGCACAGTGTATTCCCTATAAAATCCTCTTCATGCAACCAGTGATTTTCAGAAATGCATGATAATGCAATCCGCCGCATCCCCATTAGCTCTCGAAGCTACAACAGGAAAAGGGTGAAGCAGGCCGAATTTTCTCTCCTCACATCTGCTGAAATTCAGCCGCAAGTAACAAACCAAAGATGTGGTTGAGATGAAAGTGATCGTCACTGCCATTGTAGTTTTATTGATGCGATTGAAAAGCTCATGGAGTGATCAAAGGTTTCTCATCGTCTGATATTCTCAGCATAGTGTGTTATTGTTAGGTCTTGCTGATAAAGCATGCATGATTCATTAGCAAAAAATTTTTAGAACGTAATAGAAGGCCAGACTGCAACTTTCTCATTATTTACAATCTAGCATTTAACAAAAACTAACATATCGAAGGAACACAAACATTGTTTGATGGCTGCAGCTGCTGTGAATTATTTTGTGCTTTTGCTACTTGACTGCAAGAATTCCTGATTCTGCATTTGACTGTTTTTGCTCTTAAAAGAAAAGAGTTTCTAAGCAAAAACTACCTGAGGAGTTCCCCAAGGTTCAATACTTGTGTCTCTACAATTGTTAGAGTCAGTCAATTAGCAAACTGATTGCCTCTGGTTTGTACTTATATTAGTACTTATTTATATTTGTCTTCTCATGCATCCTCTTCTATTCCAGTTTTTTTATTATTAATACACATGTTTTTTGTATCTTTTGATCTTGATTTTTTTGATTATTGTAGTTAAAACTGTCTTTTTTGACAATATCTGTGAATAGTTCTTATAAATAACTTAATCATTTGTGATGACTGTAATTCACATTAACTGAAAGTGAAGTAAATCATGGCTGCTGCAATTTTTTTGCTATATGTGTTGTAGGTGACAGTATTTATGGGTGGGGTTTTTTTCTTTCTTTTCTGTTCTTTTTTCTTCTTCCTTGTTGGAATTGTAATTTTTTTGTATATTATGTGAAAACTCTAATACATATATTAAATACTAAAACATGGCTGTTGCCTCATCTCTAGAAGCCCCAAATTTGGGGACAATAGCATTCAAATGCTCATCAGGTCTTTAGACCTATATGGGCTAATAAAATAATGAACTGGAAATTGAGTAGAAAAGAAAACATTCTTTACTGTCTAGTGGGGAAATCGAGGAGTGCCAGCAGGAAGTTAAAGGTAACTGGAAGCATGCATATTCAAACTAAGATAAAAAAAACAAACAAACAAACAGAAAAATAAGAATAAGACACTACACAGTAAGGACAACACATCAGCTTCATGAATCTGTGGGAGATAAGATAAAATAAGATAAGATAAGATAAATCTTTATCTTATTAAGAGTCTTATTAAGAGTCATGACAAAAATTCTGGAAAGCATATCGACTAAATTTGCATGTGTGGATTTTCTCCCACAATCCCAAAAATATGCGTGTGTGTCTCTGTGTTGCTATGTGATGGAGTCCACATTTTGCCCACTAGCTACTGAAGACGTTCAACTCCACAAACGTTGGTGTGTTTCACAACATGCTCATTTGTCCTGCAAATTGTGCACTGACGGGATGAGGTTTGTCCGCACAAAAATAATTTTTTTGCGCAATTGTGAAAATGCATCGTTTTACAGAAATTGTTAATTCAAATTAGATGTAGAAAAATGCAACGTGAGTTCATGCAATGACTTCTCCTGATGTCCAGTCCGTCCAGCTGTCTGTCTTTGCATACTTTGTCATCAGCTCAGCTGTCTTACCCTCTGGCTCCAACTGTAGTGACCTTTCTTTTCCACCCAGGACGGGAGTAATTGGTGATTTTCCACCACAGACGAGGAACTCCTCCCATCAACCGGGAAGTCATATCGCCCACTCGGATTTCTTTCTGTCCTTCTTCTTCTGTTTCTTTTTAACATCCTGGGCATTTCATTGTTTGAATGGACAGGGTCAGTCTGACAGTCACAGAGTCACATGGTGCCTCGTGAGAGCTTATCTTTGATCGCTGCAGCACTCAGGCTTAAACTGTTGCCATTTTCTTGTCAGTTTGCAATAAAGTAACTGGACGTTCGGACCGATTTGCAGTATTTTTCATGTTCTGCAGTGAAGAGAACAATCAGTGTTCTAAAAGATTTTTTTTAATATATTCTTTTATATTTACATCTTACTTACCATAATCACATCATGTGGTTATACATAGGCCTATACAGTTGTTAAAAACATTTTAAGACAGCCATTTTATGTTCTTTTTTCTCCTCTAAATCCTCTTAAGTGCAGGTTTTAAATTAATTTCATGGTGCTTGATTTGGATGTGATTCTGATGCCAAAGATATTCAATGTGTCAGAGTTTTAACATTTGTAGGACAATACAGTCGAGGTTTGAGAAGTCACTGTAAATTTCAAATACATTAGAGGTTATCTATGTTGGCACAGATGGCAAAAAGCAGCGAAATGTCAGTGTTTTCCTGCCTCAAAAAATTGTGGAACTTACAAACAATCAAAATGGGTAAATGTTGTGTTCTCAAATATCTCAAATGTCTTCCCTGATCTAAAAAGAAGTTTCAGGCGTCTTACTAATAATTTTTTTCATCTACAAGCTTTGAACTTTTTCAACTTTTGAGAGAAAATTAATAACATAATTTCAACAGATGAAGCAGTGCCGGATGACTTTGGTATATACATTATACTTATGTATTAATTTCCACTTTGATGTCTGACTGAAATGTTAGAGAAACACTGATATAGTCTATTTAAACAACGTGTCAGATTGTAATGTTGTGATGATACCATAAATAGTAAAAAAAGAAGACAAAAAAAGTTAAAATTGTATGATCTAAGTGTGGTACTGCATTTTTCGTCTTTGCCCTGTAGAGGTCAGTAGCGCTGTTTTCGAGAGGTGCGTGTGTTTCCCGTTATGTGCAGAAGAAAAATAAGGAGGCGGAGCTGCGCGTTTGAAAGTGGCGGGCAGGATCTCTTCTTACATTTTGGTGACGGGAAATTTTCTGTAATATCAACGGGGTTTAAAACGGTGGACGGTGGCTTTATCGTGTCTTATGTGACAGTAATCCGCTGTCAACGTGAGCTACCGAATGCAGTTATCGTCCTAAGTCCTGGGTAAAACTTGAAAAAGGTACGTTAATGGCAACGTCTTGCTAATAACTGCAGCTAGCTGTTTAACTTCAAGCTGACGTTGACTGTATATAGTTAGCAGACAGCTCAACCCAGCCTGTTTTATTAATAACTCAGTGCGATAACATTAATGTAAAAGAAATAAATAAATGAGTTAATTGTCATTCTCTGCCTCCACACCCCACAGTTTATGTCCGCTAACTAGTTTTTGTATTGACGTGTAAAAGTAAAACATGGAGTCAGCTGAGTGATACCGTGCAGTAATGTATTGTGACAGGGGTTTTTTTTTGTACATGAATCACATATTAAGAAAAAAGATATATAAAGATATAATATTAAGATCAAAAAGCTCATTCTGAAGTGGCCAGAGACCGTTTTTACTATGTTGTCTTGAAGTCACTTGTTGCAGCTGTTTTTAGCTCTTCATTTTAACCTTATACGCAGTCTTCCACTCTCCTTTATCTCCACATCTGAGAGATTTTGGTGAACAAGATCCTTAAAGCTCAGGAAGAATGTGGGCCTCATTAATGATGGAAAACAAAAAGACTAGCGACTGATAATATCATGTAATTTTATGGTAAAACATGAGAAACTTAACTTATGCCACAAGACTGTGCTGGATAATTAACCGCTTGGATTTAATGTTCATTTCCCCTCTACATTTGATCAAATAAAGGGATTAGATTTCAAACAATCAGTCGGATTAATTGTGATTAATCAATTATTGAAATAATCTTCAATTAATTTAGTAAACAAATAACTGTTAACTGGAGTATACAGTCTGGAAAGAAAGGCCCACTTGCTGAAAAAACAACATATTCAGAGCAGTAATTAAACAAACTGTACAAAATATACATGTATATTCTGTATTTAAGATGAGAAATCTTCTTTGTGTGTAAAATGTCCTACCCAAAACTCCTCAAATGGACTAGTTTTAGCTTCATCTGGTTAATATTGTGCGTAAAAAAAAAAAAAAAAAAAAGTTCAATTGTGGGTAAAATGTTGTTAGAGATGTTATGGTTATACATGTTCTTTTTAAAAAAGAATTATTTCGCTTTTTCTGGATTTGAATACATGGACTAAATTATGTCCATTATACCAGAAAAAGATGTTAATGGTTTGGCGGATCGGTTTCAGTTTCACATCATTAAGATCGGGTTAGCTACTTTCCACTTTGTGAATGTGCTGTAAAACTGTACCTGCTTCAGTCACATCCATGTTTTTCAGCATGTTTGCTCTTTAAATGTCTTAAAGCTGCTGAGCGGAATCTTTCACCATGATGAATGAAGACGCTAAGCTGATCCCGGTGCGCGTCGCCTTGAGATGTCGCCCGCTGGTGCCCAAAGAGATCAACGAGGGATGTCAGTCCTGCCTCACGTTTATTCCTGATGAGCCACAGGTGCGGCGGGTTGTATTAAACTTGAATAATGGGATTAAGATGAAGTTCTGTACAGTGTGTTTGTCTTTTCCTCAGGTGATCGTCGGCACGGAGAAAGGATTCACATACGATTATGTGTTCGACCCCGCTGCCGAACAAGAGGAAGTGTTCGGCACCGCCATCTCACCGTTACTGTGCGGACTTTTCAAAGGTAAGGCCGCTTGGCGATGTGCATTTTTATCACACTTAATTTTTGAATGCAGTGTACTATCAGCTGCATAAAATTCTGGTTAAATTAGCAGTTTTTAGGAAAACAAAGTCGGGCGAGCAAACGTTTTATTCTGCCAAACATTTTCTCTGTAAGGCTACCATGCCACTGTTTTGGCGTACGGACAGACGGGGTCAGGAAAAACCTACTCGATGGGAGGAACGTACACATCGGCGCAGAAAAACGACCCTTCGGTCGGAGTTATCCCCCGAGTCATTCGGAGGATCTTTGAGGAGAGAGAAAAGAGAGCAGACTCTGAATTCTGTCTGGCTGTATCGTATCTGGAGGTTGGCTGTTAACCAAATTCTTAGATTTGAAGATTTCAGTTTTGGAAAATTCTGTATTTTGTAGATTCTACAATTTCTTTAAAACAACAAAACAAACAACCAAAAAAAAGATTGAAATCAGATTTGGTATGAAAAAAAATCTAAGATTATCGCCCCCCAGCCTTATTTTGTATTGTGTCAAGCATCTTGTAATTGCTTTTTTAATTGTTTTTTTTTTTCCAGATATATAATGAAGACATATTAGATTTGCTGTGTTCCTCTAAAGATAAACCAGCCATTAGCATTCGGGAGGACCCTAAAGAAGGCATTAAGGTGAGTGTATTTCAGCCAGCGAGACGTCACAGTAATGCTATACTGTGTATATTTAAGGCTCTTTAAGCCTTTTCTGGTTTTACTTTTGAAAATGACACAATTTTTGCCCCCAGATTGTTGGGCTGACTGAACGGCAGGTGTTCACCGCCCCGGAGATGGTGGGTTGTCTGGAACTCGGGAACTCTGCGCGCACAGTGGGGTCCACGGCCATGAATGCGGCCTCTTCACGCTCCCATGCCATTTTCACAATCACACTGGAGCAGCGGAGAGGATCAGACAAGTCAGCTTCTTACACTTCTCTTTTTTTTTTTTTTTCATTTAATTTAATGTAATTTTAACAAAAACAAAAAACGAATAGCTCCTCAGCAATATCCACACAGTTTATTAATATGCTCTCATTACAACACTACAGTGGAATAATATCCGCATATACGTGTCCTTTAAAGATTCTGATTACTTTTCTTTAAATGTATTCAAATTTCAATACTCAGCTTTTCACACAATTTCAGTTACTCAGTGTGATTTTTTTTTTTCTTTCTTTAAAACACATTTTCTTTAATATCTGCTACTAGGCCTGACTCAGTGTTAAAACGTTCAGCAAAAACGCCACAGTTTCACTCTATTGACAGGAACTGAAAACAAATGTAGATCCTGACTGATTTATTCATTTTAAGCAAGAAAATAATAATAAAACGTTGATTATTTAAGTTACAAGTGGTTCTCAAAGTCATCTTTTTAGAGCTGAGGACAACAGAACTTGGACTTTTTCGGATTAACACAAATATTTAAAAAAAGGTAACAGAAAAGAGATTTTTAAAAAAAGTTATTTACTGATCACGCATGATTAGTTAAAACATGCAGCTTAATTATATCCTGCATTTTTCACTCGAAAAATACAGAATATCAGATTGATGTTGAAGGAAAATGAGCAGAAAAGGTCAAAATTGAATAGAACAGAATGTGAATTCTTAAGATTTCAAGATTGTTCTACATAAAATATGTTTTGGACTTCAGATTCTGTTCTCATCAGCATTTTTTTCACCCATTACGACACAAACAATACACTTTATTTATCCGAACACGCAATTAATTGCAAAAACTTCAACAGTACAAAAATTAATGTTTCACCTACTGTTTATTGTGATTCTGACGTGTCAACCTCCTCAAACTATTGTTGAAAAAAATTTTATAATAATTTTCCAGCAAGAAAATAATTTGAGCAAACATTAGCCCAATGAAGACAATCTATGCAAACTTCTGTTGCAGAGTGGATTCGATTGTTTCAAAGCTGCACCTTGTCGATCTGGCGGGTTCAGAGAGACAGAAGAAAACCAAAGCAGAGGGAGACCGTTTAAAAGAAGGTAATCACAATACCTTTTTACTTATTTATTTTTATACATCTCTCTCACTCATTTTTGTAAAAAGGTTTTCAGATAGCTTACAGTTTTATTGGAAAAAAATGGTTTTTTTGTTTTGTTTTCTTTTGCTTTGGAGCAGTTAGAAAAAAAACAAAACACTCTTTTGTTTTTATTTATTACTCCGAGCAAACATTGTAAGTACATTGTAACTATTTGCATGCTATTTAATGCGGCGTCTTCCAGTGTTTAAAACTACAACTTTTCTTGGCACACTTGTCTTGTGACGCTGTTTATTTTTATCCACAGGAATCAGCATCAACCGCGGCCTCTTGTGTCTGGGTAATGTGATCAGTGCTTTGGGTGATGAAAGCAAGAAAAACACCTTTGTTCCCTACAGAGACTCCAAGCTCACCCGTCTGCTGCAGGGTAGGCTTTGATTTAAATGTTCAAAAGTCCTGCTGGTCATTAGATCAGGGATAAATGCTGCTTTTTTTCTCTCTCGAACAAAAATAATCCCTTTTTTTTCCCCCCAAACTTGTTTTCTGAAAGCATTTCATGCAGGTTCTTCTGCGTTTTAATTAATAAAGGATGAAGGCTGTTTTCCAAAAACAATGCAGTTCAGAAATGCGATGCACTCTAATTGCTTTTTTCATAAAAAATAAAAAAAATCAGTTTTTGTATGCGTTGTTTCTTTCCTTCAGATTCTCTCGGAGGAAACAGCCACACTCTGATGATTGCATGCGTCAGTCCTGCAGACTCCAACATGGAGGAAACCATCAACACGCTGCGCTACGCCGACAGAGCGCGCAAGATTAAGAATAAACCCATTGTTAACGTCGACCCCAGAGCAGCAGAAATGAGCCGACTGAAACAGCAGGTATTTAAAAAAAAAAAAATAAATCAATATGAAGCTGAACGCTCCATATACATGTTATGTTTGAAGAATTGTTACTAGTTACTCTAATTTAGTTGGAAATCTATTTCTCTGGCAGCATGACTTTCTTTGTAACTATTTTGTGGTTTGTTTTTTTTCCTGTATTTTCCAAGATGCAAAACCTGATTCTGGAAGTAGTGAACAAGTGAAAGCCTAAAGAATCTTTTCCTTTCCAGGTTCAAGAGCTGCAGGTGATGCTTCTGCACGCGCGAGGTGGAGTCGCTCCTGTGCTCTCCGGGTAAGAGGTCGGGGGTCAAACCGGGAGGATGAGTTAATAAATCCAGTCAGAAAAACACGCGCGACGTGTTGGTCACGGCTCTCTGTTCCAGGCCCAGTTCAGCTGAGGACGTGGGCAAGCTGCTGGAGAAGAACCGCACTCTGCAGGACGAGAACAGCAAGCTGTGCCGAGAGCTGAGCGAGGCGGTGGGACGGACAGCCCTCATGTTTGAGAAGATCATCATGGTAAGTGGGACCAGAATTATCTCCGAAATGATATTTATGAAGTTTCAAGTGGATCAATAGAGGGGATTATTGGTTTATTCCAAACTAAAGTAAACATTTTAGGTTCTCAACTTCACTGTCGACTGTTTTCTTTCGTTTTCAGACCGAACAAACTAATGAGAAACTGCAAAGCAAACTGGAGCAGCTTCAGCGCCATGCAGCGTAAGTTTTCAAAATGGTCTGATTGCAGTTGTTTCCTGTTCTGGATAAATATGGGAAAAATAAACATTTCAAAATATAAAGACTTCACTAATAACTTTCTAAAAAAAAAACACATAGGTTGCTTCATCAAGTTTGCTTCTTGTTTTTAAACCAATTATTAGTGTCCTACTAAATATGCCCTTTTAAGTTCAACGGTTTTAAACTCTTTATTTCTTTCAGCTGTGCTGTCGACCTTCAGAAAGTGCTGCAGTCACTGGAGGACCAGGAGTTAAAGGAAAATGTGGAGGTGATGAAGAACTTACAAGAGCTCATCTTGGAGCTCAAGGTAAATGAACCAGCTTTCATTGGAATGAAGCAAACAGCTTTTGCAGCTGCTGCAGTTGATGTGATGGGGAAAATGTCCATCTATGAATTTGATAAACGCAGTGTGAAAGCATTGTTGCTTTTGGCAGCCATTTTAGTTTTAGTCTTAGTTTTTTTCTCTCTCTCTCAAAAATGCGTCTTAGTTTTAGTCGTTTCTACGTGATTGTTTTTAGTCGACAAAGTCTTTACTTCCAAAAGAGCCAAAAAATATTCTCTTTGCCATACATTTAGTTACATACTAACATTTTCGTTTCGTTTTAGTCATCATATAGTTTTGCCATGTCTTTTTTTAAAATGATCATTATTGTCAACGATAAAATGTTGTCATCGTTAACGAAAAACAATTTTGTCTATCAGAATTGTCGCCCCACACCTCTGTTATAGTGAATGTAATTGTCTTGGCTGACACTACAGGTGTTCATTGTTCCGTTTTTGCTTTGCTATGTGTTTGCTTTGTAAGAACGAGAGCGTCTGCATATCTGCCTCCATTGACGCCATGTCTGCGAGAGAGGAAGTACCAGAGGGGGCAGCGGGCAGCAGCAAAAATCCACCTGAGCAGTCTGCATCAGTACGGTTTCTGTGCAATTAGATGACTTTAGATGGTTTGTTGTGAAAGCATGAAATTGTTTTAAACAACACATATACGCTTTCTAACGTTTTTTGTGTTTGTTTGTTTTTTTCCCCCCGCGTCTGCAAAGGATTCCCCGGAGGCTTTCACAGCCAACCATGCTCTGAGACAAGCCCAGCTCTCCAAAGAGCTCATAGAGCTGAACAACGTGTTGAGTTTGAAGGAAGCTTACGTGAGGAAAATGTGCGAGAACGACAGCCAGCTGGAGCCCATGCAGTCAGAGCACCACGTAAGACGACAAGAAGAGCAAAAGAGCTCAGTGTTAGTTTGTCCAGGTCATTCATTCAGATCAACTTGTTCCCCAGAGAAACGTCCAAACTATGCAGTCGGCCGTCGATTCTCTGCAAAAGGAAAAAGAGGAACTGGTTTTGGCTCTTCAGTCAGCCAAGAAAGACACCAACCAGGCAAAGTACGACAACTCTATCCTCCCTGTACCAGTGATCTGATTTAAAATCGTACAAGTACAAAATGATGTTTCCATTGACTTCTGACATCCATGAACTTATTGTAGACTCAGCGAGCAGCGGAGGAGGAGACTACAGGAGCTAGAAGCTCAGCTTGTAGATATGAAGAAGAAGCTACTTGATCAGTCGAAGCTGTTGAAACTCAAGGAATCCTCTGTTCAGAAAGTCAGCAAGCTGATGCAGGAGATACAGGTAATTGGTCTTTTTAAAACATATTTTAACTTGAAGTGATCTGTAAAACTTAAGATGCCCAATCTTTACTTTTAAATTAAAAACAAGTAGTAGTTGGTTGTAAATATTACTGTTATTTCTGTGTTTTCCCCAGTGGATAATAAACCTGGCTGCCGTCTGACTTCACTTGCCCCCTCAGGCCAGCACTAGCTTTTTTTGCACTAGTGACGTTTTATTTAACAGTTATCAGACAGGAAGGAGGGAAGACTTGTGGTAAAAGAACCGAGGACGGGAGCCGGACTCGGTACAGCCGCGTATACGACTGTACCAAGCCGCGTGACGGCCCTAAATATTTTTTTTATACAACAGAAACCGCAATAGCAAACTGGTCTGCGCAGTTGCGAACGTGTCGTCCTCGCCACCGCACGTTGGCCTCGGTAGTATGGCGGCTTGAGCTGTACCAAAGTGGGCGTCAAGTATAAAACCCTCGACTCACGCGCGACAATAACGGCTGAGGTATTCACCTTATTCCAGGGAGGCTTACTGGGGAAACGACTATGGGTCTTACTTCCCCAGTAAGCCTCCCAGGAATAAGGTGGATAGTCGCGTTTTTAAAAAAAATTTTTTTACGTTGAACGCTCAGTGAACAAATGAGGGCTGTGAAGTAAAGACGTAAATGGCGTGCATTTATGTCTTCTGCTTAATACATGATCTGACACGTGCTTTAAATGTCACAAAGTTTAAGCGTCATTTTCATCCAGTCGGAGTGTACCTTGCAAATTTTGGTTAGGCTTGGATTAGTAACCAATCACAACCAGGAAATGAAAATATTGCACCAAACCATAGGATTTAGCAAAGTAGAAGATAATTTAATACAATAAATACCCAAATTTTGAACTCCCAGGATACTTAGTTAAGCTTACAAATACTTATTGTAAATATCTGTTATAATTTCTTTTAATTTATTTGCTTTTAAATGTGAGTTTTAAGGTCCAATGGCTCATTACTTAAGGATTTATTTGAAGTTCAAATAATTTATATTTATTTCCTGTCAACTTTTAATGATGGCCTTATCAGGTTTTCTGAGGGGAAAGCTGAACTTATTACATTGAAGTTACATGATCACAAACTGAAATAACCTGGTGTTTTCTCTTCCAGGCTATGAAGTCGCAGCGAATACAGCTGATGAAGCAGATGAGAGAAGATGCTGAGAAACACAGGCAGTGGAAGAACAAGAAGGACAGGGAGGTCCTGCAGCTGAAGGAGAAGGTCTGGAACAAATGAAAGTCATTTTGAAAAGCTGGAGAGAAGAGGCCACCCTCATATGTTTGCTTTTTATTCCACAATCGTGTTACAGGATCGTAAACGGCAGTACGAGCTGCTTAAACTGGAGAGAGATTTCCAGAAACAAGCCAACGTCCTGCGGCGTAAAACTGAGGAGGTTGGTTTCTTCTCCTGTTGTTCTGTTGCTTACTTTTGTTGTGCTGCTCCACAGCACATTAGCCCACTTGTCATTTCGTCACAGGCAGCAGCTGCTAACAAAAGACTGAAAGATGCCTTGCTGAAGAGAAGCGAAGCTGCAGAGAAACGCAAAGATGGCCATAACCGAGGCCTGGAGGGAGCTGCTGCGAGAGTCAAGGTAGCTGACCAGGTTTCTGTTTCACTAAATAAACACTTATTTATGAAAGAGTTTGACTTAAAGTTGCGGCTCTCCCTGCGTCAGACGTGGCTGCTGAACGAGGTGGAGGTGATGGTGAGCACGGAGGAGGCGCGCCGCCACCTCAACGACCTGCTGGACGACAGGAAGGTCCTGGCTCAGGAGATCAACAACCTCAAACAGCAGATAGAGGCCGGGGAGAGACCTGCTCCTAAAATCAGAGTAGGTGGAGACATTTGTGCTGGAGTGCCTAAAAATGTAAAAGAAATCCAGGAAAAAGGAAAGATCTTGACTCCTTTGTTTTGTGGGATATTTTAATGCAGCGTCGGACTCTGATCATCTCCGAGTTGGAGACCCACGGGGCGCTGGAGACCCCGCTGTCCAAGCAGGTAGAGAACCTGGAGACAGAAATGGGCCTGAGGTAAATAAAACCGTCCACTTACAGCCAGTGTGCAATAGCACTTAAATCACATATACTTCAGACTCGACTCGCAGTTTTAAAACTTATGAACATGACTTTATTTTTAATGGGTTTTTTAATGCTTTGTTTATAATCTCTTATCTGGCTAATGGCCTGCCTGCTTTGGGTTATTAATTTCTCTTTACCTAGTGCTAACGTAGCGCTAAGTGACACAAATACTGCATGCTAACTATCACAAACATGGCGGCGCCACCGTTCAAAATCAAGTTTGTAGTAACACCAGATTACATTAAGAAACAAAAGTTGTTACTGTAGAGCTATTCATGTTGGAATTGTTGTTAAATTGAAATTGTCTTTAAGTTTGATTTAGTTTTTATTCATATATCGCTAGCAAAAGGCAGGGTTTTTATTTTTACTTCACAGCCCTCATTTTCCTTTTCTGAGTAAAATATAGCAGACGCTTACTGCTGCATCCACTAATAAGTTGATGTTTATAAGAAGATTTTAAGCTAATAGTCATTTCTTAGGCATCACAATGCAGTGTTTTATGCAAACCATAAAACGGCAGAAATATGACTGTTGTGCGACTGAGACTTGACTTGGACTTGCAAGAAATAACTTGTGAACATCTGATATTGGCAGCAAAACAATGTTATAAAACAATGTGATAAGATGTGCTAAATGGTTTGATTCCTCACAGAAACGCTCAGATCGCTGACCTCCAGCAGAAAGTCCTCGTCGCCGACGGCGAGGGGCGTTTAAAACAACGAGTCGACGGCCTCACCAGCATAGTGGACGCAAAGAGTGCGGTTCGGGTTCTAATGGCCGAGGTAAAAACTAAAAATAAAGCTAATTAAACTTGAATGCATTTCACACACAAACTTCACCGACAACTTTCATTCCCAGCTGGTGTCGGCTAAAGCGGCCTACTCCAAGCTGGAGAGCGAGCTGAAACAGGAGAAAGGAAACGCCCAGGATTTAAGAAAGATGCTGGCCGATGAGCGGAACGTGATGTGCACCATGGACATGGAGCATCAGCAGCAGCTGGTGGAACTGGAGCAGAGGCACCAAGAGAAGGTGATGCATCTGTGAGGGGAAAAATAAAAAACAACTCCTCAGACAGGAGCATTTTTCCCAGCGCTGTCCGTCGAACCCTTTCTGTTTGTTTTCTCTGCAGGTTCTTTACCTCCTCAACCAGCTGCAGAACAAACCCATATGCGAGGAGTCGGAAGAAGCGAAGCAGGAAGAGGAGACGAGCTCAAAGGAGAGAGAGCTTCTCCAGCGCCTCAAAGTCCAGGTTTGTTTATTCAACATCTAATGTCTGTTATTTATTTTATTTTATTGTTTTACATTTTTTAAATGTTTCGCAAGTGTCTTCTGATGAAGTATTTAAGTTTGTATTGTTTTTAGGAGGAAGAGCTCGCAAAGTTACGAACATTAAGCGAACAGAACCAGAAACTAATGGAGCAGAACGAGCAGTACAGAGAGGTAACATCCCTAATCCTTTTTTTTTTTTTTTTTTAAAGTTTGTACAGTAGATTGATACTACATTAGATTATTTTAAAATAATTTCACTTTTATACTCGGATTGCTAGAGAAAATCAATTAAAGTGGATCTAAAGCCTGAATTATTTCCTTCTCATTGACCAATGAGAAGGAAATGCCACACTTTTTCCTTCCACTCAACCTTTCATGAAGGTGGTATAACTTTCACAATATTTAAACGTTTTGAGACATTTTATCATCTGTAAGCCATAATAATCAGAATAACAAGAAATAAATTCTTGAAATATTTCAAGCCTTTATTATGTGTAATGAATTTCTATAATATGAGTGTCAATTAACAGTATTGAGCTTTTTCATGATGATCTAAACATTTTAGTTTTACTTGGTTTCGTCTTGGCTAATTTCTTATCAATCAGAGATTTTGACACATTTGTTAAAGGTGGAAACTAATCAACTGAAATAATAATATTGTTTTAAAATATTAATCAATCTCATTTATATTTGACACCTTTTTACTAACTTGTAAATAAATTAAACAGAAAGTAAAGAACTACCTTTATTTATTATTCATTAATGGGCCATTTCTGAAATGATAAATTAACTTTCAAAATATTATATAGGGTGGTCGCACATTCTTAAAAAGTCTTAAATGAATGCATCTAATTTAAGGTCTTAAAAATGTCTTGAAATCATTATAAAAAGGTAAATCAGCCTTAAATACATTAATTGCAGGTCTTGAATTTTGTGGTGGTAAAACTATTTTGTCCCGTATATTCTACTTAGTTTATTTTTCTCGTGGGACTTTTCTGTCGCACGCAGACATCTTCATTACGCTCCGTGACTACAGGCAGTTGAGGCTACCGCTAACTAGCTGCTAGCTTGCCCTTGCTAGCTAGCTAGCTTTTTTGCACTTATCATGGTGGGTCTAGGGTAAACCTAGAAAGCCTGGACTTGTTCACTTTCACTTTGGAAATGGTTGCTCTGCGCTTTGGATTTTTACTGTTTGGGGAAAAAAAATATGACAAACTTTGATGTATTTTGATTTTAAAATGATTGAGAGAAATCATCTGCTTGGGTTAGAAACCCTTCTGGCTACATCTGAAATGTCAGTGATGATGTTTTAATAATGAAACATAATAAAGAAAATAGTAAAAGTTGGTGAAAACTCACATTTGTCCATACGAGTTGATAATTGCAGATGTTTCATGTGTTCTTGCATTTGTAGTTTTGCATGTTGTGTCTTAAGCCAAAAAGATAATTTGACAAATCTAAATTATATTGAGGAAATGTACAGTAAAATAATCTATTAAAAAGAAAACAAGGTGGCTTTATTACTTTTGTTGCCTGAGGTGAAATGGATTTCGTGAAAGCGTGACAGGCAGCGAGCTGAACGGGGATGAAATCCCAAAGGCAGCTAGCAGGAGTTGTTCCCCCCCTAATCTAACGAGGCTTTAAAAAACTTTTTTTTTCCCACCATAGAAACTCTCGTTGCTCCACTTGGCAAGTGAGAAGAAAGTTCTTGCACCTGCCATCAAGAATGAAATGAGCCTAAACGACTCATTCGAGTACGTTCCTCCAAAAGTAAGTTTTTGTTTGTAAGTTGTTTTTTTTTTTAAGATGTTTTTGCCATTTTGAAGTTTTCCCAGCCCCACCTGAGTTCCCAGATATTCCGGCATCTTGCCTCATGACTGCAGCTGGCTCAATGTTTAGACTCACAACTTGTAATCCCAATTTGATTCTGTTTACTTTATGTTCTCCCGAAAGCCCAAACAGAAGAGGCTCACCACCGCTAAGGCAGCTCTGAACACGACCATCAACGTGACGGAGCTGCTGTCCCCCAGCGAGGAAGAGAACGAGGACGAAGTGGACGAGTGGCTTCCCGAGAATGCCGAGAAGGGACCGAGGGCCTCCAAGAAACCCAAACTAACCGGGGTAAGACCAACCTGAGTTCTCCAAAACAGAGACGGGATTCACGATGTGGGAAACGCTAAATAAAAATGAAAACCAAGATACTTACTTTTTTTAAAAATGAGCTTCTCAAAATTCTGCTAAATGCAAAAAAAAGAGAAAGAAATGAAAAGTGTCAGTAGCAGTGTGTCCATATCTGGATAAATATGTAAAAACGGTTAGAATTTAGATTTTAATCTTATGCCTAATTTCTGTTGGCTTATTTCTCTTTTTATTGTAACTAAATTAGTTGCCACATCACAACTTGATTTGCTCCCATCCACCAAATATTTTGATGAGTTTACTTTCCATTTTAATATGACACACATTTAGTTTAATGAAAAGGGAAATTTCCATGTTTTTGTGGCTTTTAGCTCCTCCTGCTCCCACTTTTCTTGAAATGTGTCAGGTTCAGAATACCAAACATTCACGCCTGTGGGCAGAGTTCTGCTCCTGGCTTTTTGCAGCTTCTTTGCAGTTCCTTTCATTATCTGATTTCACATAATTATTAACTGTGTTGGCTATTAAGTTAGCAAAGGTGTTTTTATGATTTGCTCAGGTCTTAAATTGAAACCTTTAAAAATTCTTACATTGAACTCAGTGGAATTGATAGAAATCCTGGGTTTATGACATCATTTCTTCATATGATGGAACCTTTCTGTGGACTACAACTCAGGCTTGCAACCTTCATCAATAAACCAGAAAGAAAGCACACCAGCTCTCGCCTAGCACTGCTTTAATCCAATAAACCAGTCCGGTAGTTCCTAAAGTTGAGCTCTGAGTCAGAAAAGCGTTAACGCCAAATTCTGTGCCTTTGTTCAGTGTGCGTGCAAAGGTCGCTGCAGCAACAAGCAGTGCAGGTGTCGCAAAGGGAAGATGACGTGCGGCGAGAACTGCCAGTGTGATCACGAGAAGTGTCGAAACCTGGACAGCCAGGCGGCGGCCGCGGTGAGTTCCTGCCACTCCAGAGTCCAACTGTGACCTCAAGTTGAATGAAAATGGTGTCAAACATTGTTTGTGCCGCCATTGTTTTAAAGGCAAGTTTTTCCAGAGGTCTTCTAAGGTCAACCAGCTTATCCATATTAACACTATTAACTAATAAAACACAATCAACCGTGCTACGTTTTTGCTGGTTTGTGTGGCAAAAATTTTCATTTGTGCCGTCATAAGTTTTAGCATTTAAAACCAAAACTTTTCCAGAGTTCAACCTAAATGATTTTTTTTTTCCTGCATGTTTGTGCAGCTAAAAACTTTGTAGCACAGTCAATGTGTTTAATTTTGTAAACGTGGGGACGGAAACTGGTTGATTTTTGACCTGTGGAAATATTTATTATTATTATTTTTAAAATGATGGCGGCACATACAAAATTTTTTTGCTGCACAAACGTTTGACACAAGTTTCATTTGATTTGAAGAAAGTGCTCTTTATGTTGCACCCCAAAAACCAAGCATACAGGAAAGATTTCACATTTTCAGGAAAACAGGAAATGCATTGAAACACATCTGTGTTAGTAATACAGTAATAGATTTAATAATGGAACAAGTGACAATGCTGCACAGCTTTTTATTTGTTTACCTTGCAGCAGAACCGCTTCATTTTGATCAGTCCCAAATAAACAAACCTAAAATCAAATACCTTTCTAACGATGAAAAACGATGACCTCTGATCTCCGTTTCAGGACGGAAGCATCGCAGACGGCGCTTCTAGAGACTCTGTGTCCCTGCAGGACCCGTCCTGCGACAGCCCCGACAACGCCACCTTCTTCAAGCCTCCATCTTGCACCCCAACTAAAAAGGTAACGATGGACACGGGCACAGCATTTTCCCGGAGTCGCAAACAGAAACTCTGTTCATGCATGTGCTTGAAATCCTTCAAAATGTTTAAACTTCGATGAGATGTTTTTGAGATTTGCACGGAACTTGATTCGGTATAAAGTGCTCGATATTTTTTCTGCACAGTTTTGTAATACACTTTGACAAGACTCTACAGAAAGTCAAATGATTACTTATATTGTGTTTAAGCATTTAATTTGAGTAGGAAGGTCATTTAACTTCACACAAACTAATCTGTTCAATGCTGTGAATGTTTTTTATTCCTAACGAACTTTATATAAAAAAAACCCACTTTGTAGGTGCTGAAGGAAATTGGAGACATGGGCCAAGTTGAGCTGAAGTTGCTAAGAAAACCCGCCTTGACAGAGGAGGAGGAAGGCGAGGAAGAGGATAACGAGGACAGAACGACGGTCAGCTTCCTCAAGAAGAAGAAGCGACTCCTGACCAGCTTCCAGAACAGTTTCTTCTCTGGCTGCACTCCCATTAGAGAGGAATCCTAATCCTAATAACGTCGGTTGTTGTTTTTTTCTTCATGTAGTTGTCAGTGTTTGTTTTTGCTGTATCTTTTGTCTATTTTTATGTCCTCTACTGTACCGTGGAAGTAGCTGTAGATTTAAACTCTTCTGTTCATAGAGAGAAACTAATGGACGTTAAATAGTTTTGAACCACCGACTGGAATTCTTGCTGATCAAGAACTCCTGCACAGAACTTTCATTGTCTTTTCCTTCACTGGCGTTAAAAAAAAATCCGTTGCCACTCATCGCCTTGTATGTGCTTTTAGTATCAGAGCTGAATAAAGTCTTAAAATCAAATCTAGATTTGAACAAAGATGACTTTTCTTCCCCTTTTTTATTGTTCCAAAAATATTAAATTTCTAAGCATTGATGAAGAATATTTTTATTTATCCAAATTGTAATTTCATGTCCAGTTTTTCTGCTGTTCCAGAGACGTTTTGCATTGGAATCCGTTTTCAAAATCACCATTTCTTACAGTTGACTACATTAATTAATCCAGTTCTTTCACATTAAGCTTGCACAAAATTAAGATGTATTTTTGTTTCGTTATTAGGCAAGTTTATTCATCTTCCACTAACACTTTTAGATGTCCAATTTTCTAGAAGTTTTGTGTTTTAATTTTCTGGACTTCACATTGGTCATTTCTTTGACTTCGTCTCCTGGCGGACCTTGAAGCTCAGCGTCACTTTTACTTGAAACCATTCATCTCATCACCTATCTGTGGAATAACATCATTTTAGAATGAATAAAATTGTAATATTTACAAACCTGTTGTGGTTTCTTCCGTCACACTTGATACTTGATTCAGTTGCATGATGGTGAATTTCCTAGCCTCTAAAAACATTAGCTACAAGTTGCTAGCACTGTAAGGCTAACACCAAATGGACTTTGACTTTTCAAAGTTTTCTGTTTTCAACCCAAAAATGTTAAACATTCGGGATGAATTGGAGGGGAGAGTGCTAGTCGGGTTTTCTCAGCCAACATCAGTGTCTGACCTTGCAAATGTTCTGTTGGAGGAATGGAGGAAGATTCTCATAAACATACGCATCCCCACTTCACATATCACTTTAGAGACATTTGCTGCCAATGCATACAGAGTATGCTTATTAATGCAGTTATTTACTTTAATAATTATGTAGAAATTTTAACCAATGTGTTCGGTTGTGGGTAAATATTTAAATGTTTGTTTTATTTAACTTCCACCATTATTGACACTTGTCTCAGAATGCACATCTATGGCCATGCTGAGTTCAGTTTTCTACTGTTGCTCCATATGGATCTGGAAATGTGTTGTTTAACAATATTGTTTGTCTCATTTTGAATGCATAATGGTAACTGAAAGCAGGTCCGGTACGCCTCTCTCTGTCTGCAATGTTTGCTGCCACCAGCAGAGGGCGAGAGAGGTCACAGTAACCCTAACCCAGCTGGGTGAAGCTCAACGTTTCAGCGCAAAGATCTAACACCTTTTTGTCTTTTTGCCACAAATTAACAGCTGTAGTGGCGAGAGAATTTGGGAGCATCATGTACACCCATTTTAAATCATTAATTTCTGTTTGATGCCGATGCTTAATAATGTCGCAGCAGGGAACGGTTTGCTGTTTTTCGCTCTGCTTAGACAAAAATGAGACAAGTGAAGTTGTAACATTAGCATCCAATGGTATTGTCAGGCAAACTTACAAAAATGTGGGTCACTGGTAGTGTATACTTCTAAATCCAAAATTGCTACATTGGGTCACAATGTATGCACTAAAAAAAAAACCAAGTATTTCAGAAGGGCACTTTTTGTTCAGAGAGAAAAAAGGGCAGTTGCTCTAGTAGCATGAGACAGTGTCTACGCCTGGGTGTTGGCATAAAAGGCACTGAACACAGATGCATAACCACACTTTTCAGATTTATTTATTTTTGCGGAACATTTGAATTTGGAAACCATGCGTCATCCCGTCACTACGCAGTTTTAAACTCTGAATAAAATGCATTAAAGTTTTGTGTTTGCAGCGTGATTCACGGCGGAGAAGAAGTGAAAGAGTTGATTCAGGACGACTTTTGTTAACACTTTTTGCACGGAGGGCCGTTTCCTCTGCGAATACAGTGGAAACGGTGGGCAGATCCCACTCCCTTGCTTCGATCAGGTGTTTCACACAAATTCTTTTGTCTCGAGCATCTCCCGTCACGTTCACCGCAACCAAACTGCAGTCCATGACCAATTTCATGTCAGAAAATCTTCAAAAAGCTGAGGCGGCAATCGCCATTAGGAACAAAACCTAGCTGCAGATAAAGAAAGGAGCCACAGGCATGCTCTAAACTTGAATTAGTCATTGAACTCATGGAATATACAACCCTAAAGAGTCAATCATTTCTGAACTCGGCTCATGGAGCGGGTACAGGCTGGGGGGCGTGAGGGGCCTGCATGTGACAACGTGCTCTGGGCTCGGCGAGCGGATGCAGCTATCTGATCTCAATTGCTTTCGGAGTTATCACGACCTTCGTCACTGTCGACTCCAATCCGCAAAGAGAGGCTTTATCTGCACGGCAAGAACTGCTGTGTGGATATTCTCTCTCCTGAGGACACTGGACTCTGCTCTAAGGTGTACCGATCCCTCAGATAAGATAGCTCAAGTGTATGAATATAAAAAAAAAACAAAAACAAAATAAAGGTTAAAATGTCAGGTAAAAGGAAAAAAAAAAGAACCATAATTCATGCTTCTTCTTTTTTAGCAAGCGTGTTGCGTTATTAAAAAATTAGACCGTTTAAAAGAAGGATTAGTATAAAAAGGTGACAGAAAAACACAAAATTTATCTTTCTTTTATGGTTTTAGGGTCGTTTCATTGTGACTCAAATCAGAACAAACAGACCTTTGCCCGTTTGATTAAGAAGAAATAAGACGAAGAAATGCAGGTTATAATTCATGAAACGTTTTCGTGATGCCGATACAAAACAACATGTTTCAGTATTTTATAATCAGCTTTTCTTTTCTGCCAGAAAATACAGATGGTTCGACATCTGTATTATTATTTTTTTTAATAACTGTCGTACAGTTTGAACTTTTCCACATTACAGCCGCTAACATTTCATGAAAAGAGATCAGAGTAACCTCCCTAATTCTGATACCCCTAAATGAAATTCAGAGAATAGAGTTTGTCTCGGTACAGTGCAATGTCAGTGTGACTCCAGCTTCTCTGTGAACGCTGCAAAATGATCTTACCAAAAACTTTTGGTTTAGTTTCAAATATGTTGAAATAGGACAAAAGTAACATTTTCAGCAAGATATGGGAGCTTGCTTTAAGCCAATAATTTCTCAATATTGATATAAAAAGTAGTTCCACTGGCAGATTATTTCACTCATAATATGGGGAAAATATCTTGTTATAAGTGAAGTAATCTCCCAGTGGAAATAAAACTTTTTTTAAAAATTAATATTAAGGAATTATATAAATATATTGAAAAATAGACAATATATTTATATAATTCCTTAATATTAATTCATTATTAATTAATTGATAAAACCAAATAAGCAGTGAAAACATCAATAAATAGCTGTTCCTCCAAGATTTTGTGATTGCTTTAGTGTTTGGGATTTTTTTGTAATCAAAATTACAGATTTTGTGGCGCCAACTTACAAATGTTTGTAAGGGATTTTTACGACATTCGCGCTAATGTATGATGTTAAATGTGACTTTTTATCACTCGTGTCAATTACAGACTGTAAAATCAAGTAAGGCTGAGGCAGCAGTCACTAAAACCCATACAGTTTTTGACCAATTTTGAGACAATTTGCTGTAAAATCAGAAAGCAAATGTGGAGATTTGTTGATTTTGTGTGAATTTTTCAGAGTTGTGGAAAAGCTGGAAGGACTTAATGATGTAATTTGGAGTCTAGAGGGCCACATGAAAAGCTGCGGCGGGCCAGATTTGGCCCCCGGACCTTGAGTTTGACAGCTGTGTCCTAAGATGTTCCCAGAGCTTTTTCTACTGCAGCTGCCAGGCTCTTATCTTAGTCTGTGAGGTCTGCTGGAGCTTTAATAACAATTACAATAAAAAATGGATGAATGGATGATTGAATGAATGACTGAGCACAAGGCAATCATTGGGATAAAGACACACTAAATTTGGGTGCTAGGACCTAGTTATCCTGACGTAGTTTGAGCTGATTTGTAAAAAAAACAACCCAAAAAACAAAAGAGGGCAAATATTTTTTTGTACAAGAAAATTTGTTCAACCATCAGAGCAGCATTTGACAAATCAACATTTCAGATTTCTATTTTTTTTATTTATTTGAAAGCCATGTGTCGTCGTCCTCCCACTTGGACATTTAAGCATTACTTTGTGTCGCATGAAATCTCAATAAAACACAGTTTGCGGTCATAACGTGATAAAACGCGATTAAAGTCCGCGAAATGAGTACTTTTTTTGCGACGCTCTGTAACCTGCTCGCACCAAAGAGGCCTCCACCAATCTTTAACGAAGGCTTTAACCTTTTATTGTATTGTAATGTCGTCTGATCGACAGAGATCAAGAGTTATTTTTATTTTTTTTTTTTGCTTCCTCATGTGAGATTGCTTCACACTTTTGAGTTTGTCTTCTGATCAAGCAACCTGTAGCTAAAGCGGGTTTTTTATTCATTCCAACCAAAATCAAGTCCTCTGTAATCTCTACATGTAAATGTCTATGAAGTAAAGGTTTCACCATCCACAGTTTAAGTTATCTATTTTTGTAGATTTTGATTCCAGAGGGCCATAAGTGGTGCTGAATGCATATTTTCTGCATGAGGGACATAAGAGATGTACTTGAGGGCCCGGCCCCACCCTCAGTGCCACTCAGAGTGGAATCAGGATGTTGGGTTGAGGGGCAGGGCGCTCGGCCTGTTAAATATTGACAGCAGATGTAATAATTAACCCTCCAGCGACTCCCGATGACTTAAACTGGCCGCCGTGCCTCGCTGCCATTGCCATCGCCGTCTTTCCTGCTGCTCGCATCGAAACGCGGACTCCCCCTCCCCACTCTCTCTCCCTCTCTCTCTCTCTCTGTCTCGTTCCGGCCGATCGCCGTGGGCAACGCTCACGCCTGACCCGGTCCCGGCAGGTGGGCTTCGGGCCCCTTTTCCGGCCTTCACGTCCGCCCGTGGGTCACGACACCCTGCTGCTCTTCGAACCTTTGGCCTCTTCTGTGAAATCCGCCGGGCCATGTTGAAGTTGAAGGTGAGTGGAAGAGAGAAACAAAACCACCGAAATGGTTTTCTGAAAGGTAAAAGCCATCTTTATCTTCTTTGGTGTTTATTCCCTCTTTTAGTACTTTATTGATCCATGACGAATGAGTTATATTTCTGTGTCTTCTTTTTTTTTTTTTTTTCTTGCAACTTTCCAAGCTCGAATAAAAACTACAAAATATCCCAAATATTCCAGCTCAACCTACAAAGCAGGTTAGTTAGCAAGAGCTTATGAAGACAAATGTCAGAGTGAGCAGGAAACGCGGGGCCTGCAGGTACACAGGTCAGACACACCCTTATACTCGCCTTCATTGTTGACAGCTGCCATAAAATCTGTGTTATCTACACAGGCCTTGGCCCTTTGGCCGTGCTGTTGGAGGAGTACGAGCAATGATGCTGTTTATACTTCAGGCTATAAAAACTGGGAGGAGGAAATTGTCAGGTCAAAGTTGCCTGGGAGCGGAGCCGCGTCGGCCGGCTACTAAATCTCTTAGCTTTCTTTTCTCTCTCTCTCTCTTTGAAGGGAAGCGGACGTGTGAGGCGATCTTCATCCTCCGTGCCAACGACGATCCCAGTGGTTGTCGCTGGATGTAACAGCAACTCCATGTGGAAGCTGCTGTCAGTTCCAGTGGAGGTGCTGTTACCTGCAGAGACCGACCAATTACCAAAGGTTGCCGCTGCCGATTGGAGAAAGTATTTATTTATTAATTTATTTTGACGCAATGGGCCACAAGGTGATGACCTATGAATTGACAGCCAGTGATTTCAACCATCTGCCTGTCAGTTCTGTAGGCCACTGCTGCGTTTGTTCCTCTGAGCCTTCACAGATTTGAAGCCGGTGACGTTTTAACTTTTTTGTTTTTGTCTTTTGTTTTTGTGAACTTGCAATAAATAAAATATACAGTTATTTGTCCACGAGTCTTTTGTTTGTACGTTTCCCTTTTCTTCATGCAGTCTTTGAATGATGACTGATTATTAACCTCAGAGGGATCAGGTGACATTAGTGGAAAAGGTCTTATCACATATGGGCAACCTCACAGGGCGTCATGTCCCACCGGGGCGTCACAAGCAAAAGATCCGTTGCGACTTGAAATAGTTTCCTATTTCCTATGTGAATGTCCTCTTAATATTAAACCTACTTAATGATGCTACAGCTACAGATTGAAGGCTACACTAAAGGGTTTTTTCTCTATTTTTAAGTAATCTTGACCGTATTTAGTTCCTAAGACTATCTTGAACTTGGTTACTGGACCCTAAACTTTGATTCTTTCCAATACTGTTTGTTAATAGAATTAATTTAGCAAGTTAATTTTAGTTTTATTAAGAAAATATTTTTTAGCTTTGTCTGAGATAAGAGTGGGACCCAGGGCACCACTCATGTAAGAACTGCCACCGGATCCTCCTGGATAGCACATTTGTTCAGTTCCACCTAGAAAAATCTCTCAAATGTTAACATCGAGGATAACAGAGTATTTTTAATTTTTTTTTCTTCATTGGTGAAAGAGAAAATATGCTAACAATGATTGCTATTGTGCAGACAAATGTAAGAACTGATTCAAAAGTTATCATTAAAAAGTAGCAAGATAAGCGTGAAAATGAAACTCAGTTTCGTATCAATTTTATGTCATGTTCTCATAATATATGATGTGGTAATAATTCAGCTAATGCGCTTTTTCTTTTCAGCCTGCAAACACATCTGCTATCTTCATGAAGCAGCGATGATTTATGCAAACCATCGAGTTGCTGCTGTTGCCCTCTGCGTTTCAGAGAAAAAGTAGCCACTTTAAAGCTGTCACAACTTTATTGGACTGCTCAGTCATACTCTGGATTATTAATAAACTGTGGGCTTGTTGTGTTCATAGAGTGCTCTCTGCAATTACTGTCACCCTCTAAGCCTTAATTAAAATCCTGTTGCTGCAGAAGGAACACCTCACACTCTCATGCTGGGGATTTTACAAAAATACAACCTTTAATTTGAGTCCGTTTGATCAAACGGGGAGGTGTTCTCACTTCGAGAACAAATTGATTTGTCAAGTTTCTGCCATATTTAAGGTTACACTTAACAATTTCCACAAAAAACAGTCATGGGAAAAAATAAGGACTTTCTACCCTGTGTGATTTTCAGACATAGATGCATATTTAATAGAAATTTTAACAATTGTGCACAAGGACGATCTAAACCACAGGTGTCAAACTCCAGTCCTCAAGGGCCGCTGTCCTGCAGTTTTAGATGTGCCACAGGTACAAAACACTGGAATGAAATGGCTTAATTTCCTCCTCCTTGTGTAGATCAGTTCTCCAGAGCCCTGCTAATGACCTAATTATTCTATTCAGGTGTGATGCAGCAGAGACACATCTAAAAGTTGCAGGACTGTGGCCCTTGAGGACTGGAGTTTGACACCCCTGATCTAAACAAACATAAAGACATATGTCTTATGGTTTTTGGACAAATCAGTCTAAATTTGAGTTATTTGTACATCAGAAGAGATGTCATGTCTGGTATAAACCCAACACAGCAAAACAGGAAAAGAAAACTCACACCTGTGAAGCACAGAGGTGGAAATGTGATGGTATGAACTCTAACACGTATCACAAACCGTTCAAGGAAAACATGACCTTGAAACATGTGTTGGACTACAGGATCTTGTGAAGTGACTTGAAACAAGATGTTTAAGGTGAGCCATGTTTATCTGTCAGAAGTCTGAATAGGTTTCCAAACACTTTCCTGCATGAGCCGCCAGTGATGGGTTGAGTGGAGTGTAGGGTGATCAAACCCTTCACCTCATATAGCTTGAGTGTGTGTTTAGCTGCTACCACCAACCAGGAAACCTCAACAAATCCCACTTTCACAAACATTGGCCATTTTTATGGATGTAGCCAGCGAAAATACAGTTGTAATAGAGTTGTACAGTTGAGTATGAAGTGTGAAGGGAGGGGTACACTGGCCCCCAGTGGAGCAACTTCCGCCCTGCACCTAGATGAGTGTAACCTGCGCAAAATAATCAACCCGTGTTTTATTTTGGCGGGTCAAACTGACAGCACACTATTAAGTTCCGGGTCAGAGGTGAACTCGGATCTCTTCAGGAAAGCATAAAGTGGGTAAGTGGGGGGGTAGAGTGGGGTTTTAAATGTTCAATTGAGAAGACAAAAGTAATGTTTTTTTTTACAAATAAAAAATTTGGGGTTGATAAAAAGCTGTATTTATATGGGAAAGAGTTAGAAAGGGTTGACTGTTTTCGTTTTTTGGGAGTAGATTTTGATAAGAAACTAACTTGGGAAAATCACATATGGAGAAAAGTAAAAAGGTTCTTAACATTATGAGGTGTTTAGCAGGGTTGACATGGGGTGCAAGTTTTGAATCACTTAAAAATGTTTATGTGTCACTAATTCGGTCAAGAATAGATTATGGGAGTGTGGTGTATGGTTCAGCTGCTAAAGCTAGATAAAAAAAAAAAAAATTAGATGATATTCAAGCCAGAGCATTGAGAATTTGTTTAGGGGCAGTTAAATCAACTCCAATATGTGCTTTACAAATAGAATCAGGAGAAAGGCCATTATGTATCAGAAGACAACAAATAATGGTTAATTATTGGATAAATTTGAAAGGACATAATGAAGGTCATCCAGTTAAGAAAGTATTAGAAAATTGTTGGGAAAGAGGAAAGGAACAAATTAATAGCTTTGGGTGGGTTGGCTGACGACAGAGCAAAAACATTTAATGTATATAACAAATAATTTAGTCCAACAGTATTGTGGCCTTTGAGACCTACATGGAAATATATTAATATGGACAGATCATTAAGGAAAGAAATATAACAAATATTTACCAAGAATTTTATAATCAAATACAGAATAAATATAATGAATATTTGCAGATTTATACTGATGGTTCAAAAGACCCAAAAAATGAAGCGGCTGGTATAGCAGTAGTGATTCCTGAATTAAAGATTAATATTTCAAAAAGAACATCTGATTATCTCAGTATATATGCAGTAGGGCTATATTAGTAGCTTTATAATGGGTGGAGGATACTAATATAAATAAAATAATAGTTTGTCATTATCTGCATTGTTGAGTATTGAAAAGGCATGTACAAATAATCATCAAAATATATTATATGAGGTTATGGCTATTCATCATAGAATGTGAACAAAATAAAAATGTAATATTATTTTGGACTCCTGCTCATGTAGGCATTTTGGGCAATGAACGAGCAGATAGGTTGGCTAAGGAAGTTATTAAAACAGAAGATGTTGATATGCCAGTAAAGTTATCTAAATCTGAAGGCAAAAGTATAGTTTGGAGAGAAAGCAAGAAAATATGGAAAATTAGGTGGGATAATAAATGGAAGGCATTTATATAGGACACAAAATGCAGTTGATGGTTTAAGGATTAGAGGAAAAATTAGAAGGGAGGAGATAATTGTAAATAGAATAAGAACCGGTCACAGTTTTTTAAATGGATCTCTTTTTAAGATGGGGAAACATCTTACTGGTTTATGTAGTTAGTGATACTAGAAACAATGGAACATGTTTTTATTAGTCGTAGAAAATATGTAAATCAAAGAAGATTATTAAAAACGGAGTTAGGTTTTAATAGGGAATTGAAATTTGAGAATGTGGTTGATCAGTTAAATAGTATTGAGAGGGAAAAGAAGATTTTTTGGTTTTTTTTAAAAAAATACTGGAATCATGAGAATTTGAGGTATAGATATTAGGATCCAATAGATGGCAGTAGTGCAACAATAATGGATGCAAGCTCCCGTTAAAATCTGAAGAAGAAGAAGAAGAAGAAGAAGAAGAAGAAGGGAGAGAGAAGAAATGGAAGAAGAAATAGAAAGATTTGGGCATACAGGACTTCATTATACACTTTTTAAAATAAAAAAGCATGATAATGGCAAATGTGATGACTGTGGAAAATATGAAACAATAGAGCATATTATATTAGAATGTCATAAGTATGAAAGAGAAAGAAGATGCATGAGAAGAGAGTTTGAATGTATTAAGGAAAAGATTAATTTATTAGATATTTTGAGGAAGAATTTGGGGAGTAAACACATACAAATAATTATTAAATATTTAAAGACAACTAAATTGTTTCACAGAATTTGATTATAGTAGGTGTGTTTGTGAATATGTGCATGATCTAGAGAGGTATAGTATAAAGTTAAGTATAAAAATGGATGAATGTGTGTGTATATATATATATATATATATATGTATGATTTATTTATTTAGTTTATTCATTATTGTTATTTGTAGGAGTATATTTAAATTTATATAAATAGATAGTCCATCTCGAACCACACTCCATACCAGTAAGTGGCGGTAATGCTACTTAAAGTTTGTTGCCAACCGCCAAAAAACTCAAGAAGAAGAAGAAGAAGAAGAAGAAGAACTCGAATCTCCTGTGGCTAGCTGCTTGTGCTTGGCGTTTTCCAAAATCGTTGAAGAATACTGCTGGATCGAGCCAAAATAACACAGCCGAAGGATTATATTGTTTGTTTTCTGACAACCACTCGACGGTGAGTCGTTAATTTTACCTAGTTTGTGTTTTTTAACAATAGAAATGCGGTAGCGACACGCCCACTCAAAATCTATGCATTGGCGACTTAAAAATTGTCTTATAGATTAAAAGATCATTCTCTTTTTCTTCATTTTGTGGCCGAATAGAAGATATATTCCCAAAGTATTAAATAAGCCCTTTTATTTTTGTAAATTTGTCCTTTTTAGGATACTTTTAGTTACTTTTCAGTGATTCTTTTGAGGGCCTATAGAACTCTGGAATTGGATCATTTATTTGGAGTTGCGCAACAAACCAAAAAAACAATTCATTGTTTATTGAAACAATACTCAGTTGTTTATTGAAACAATTGCCATTAGATTTTAATTGACTCTAATGTCAATTACACTTAGATACAACTTGAAAGTGCACTTTAATTTGATCTGTAACTTAAAATTCATTTGAATTGAAATGCTTTATGGAATTTAGGAATTCATTTTATTTTGATGAATGCTTAGCTATTTTGGGTAGCAGTAAAATATTTAAATGTGAATGCTAATTATGTTTTTTTTATTTTTTTATTTATGACCTTTTTAGGTCAGGTTTTTTCCCCCCACCACCTGTTTCAACCCAGGATGGCGAGCTACTGGATCACCGCAGCTTTGCGGTAGTACTTTATTGAACCAAACTACTTTTCTTTTCCGGACCTATTGCTTTGGGTCATGGACTTTAAAACATTCTGATTATTGATTGATGGACCATTAATCACCCTGCATACAAAAGAACGGACTTGAATAAGAGAAAAAAACACTCTTGGGTGTCATCAGGGTTTATTTTTTTGTTGTTGTTGATTTCTTGTTGTGCTTGTTGTTTATACTTATAGGAAAATATTATTATTGCAAATATATGAATTTGAATACAATAACTTAAACTTACATCCTGTCTGATGGTGTTTTATTCACACACACGGGCTCCTCAGCCGAACCTTTCGGACTGAATTTTAATATATTTGGCCATAGTCAGGCGCCTAGCCTTAATTGGCGTTACATGAGCTCTTATTTAATTATTTTTAATGTTTTAAGTTCTTTTCCCCCCCCAAATTATTAGGACAACAATTACTTGTTGTGCTCAAGGTTTATTCAGGAGACCTGGAAGCTGTAGATAGCTAAGATAAGCCCTAAGTAGTTCATCTGTATATCATATGGCTCAGGCAAAGGCTGGTAATTAAAACCCTCAAGTGCACATTTACCATTTTAAAGTCATTAAACCCAAATCAGAAGGTTTCTGTTCCTGCTGGTTAGTGGCTACCATACCACTTGTCAGGGAAAGTGGTGTATGAATAATGCAAACACAATTTGTCAAGAATAGTTATAAATAACCCAGGTTACTTTTGATACACCACATTACTACTAAATTCATCAGTCTAAAACTACTAAAGCAACTTATTTTGCTTTTGAACAGAAAATGTTTGATAGAAATGTTACAGAACTAATGGTGCCCAGGTATAGCTAGTGAAAGCTGGGGCTATTCAAAAATACAAACAATATATAGAGAAGATAAGGATTTATATGTAAAATGTCAATATGTAGTCAATACTGCATGCCTGCATGAAAGAACATCACAAAGAGCAGCCTGCAGTGGGCCAGAGTGTTGAATTAAGGTCAAAATGGAGATTTGAGCTGAATGACACGAGAAGAAGATTGTTCTGTTATCATGCACCCTAAATATCAATGTGATGTCAAAGAGAAAGAGTCCACAAAGCTGGTTATAAGGATGGTTTTGGAGTGGCCTACTCAAAGTCCAGACCTAAATTAGCCTGAGATGTTGCTGCATGACCTTATAAAGGTTGTTCATGCTCAAACCCCTTAAATGCGACTGATGTAAAACAATAATGAAAATGGAAATTGGGTTAAAATTGCTCCACTGCGATGAAAAATATATGTTAAAACACATATAGCACCATTTCTCTGTCATAAATGGTTAAAGCTCGATCAGAAAATATAACCATGAGGAACTACTGTTTATAAGCTTGCAAGACCAAATTATGAGTCTTATTACCAGGTTGGTTCTTTGATATTTTGTGTTTTATTTGTTTTGTTTTTTTCATTAGTAGGTCAGACAAAAAGACAAGAATTCATGCTGTTATTCCTATGAAGTGGGAAGTGATTCATGAATTATCCTGGATCATGTGAGATGTGCACATAAGGGACTGGTTACTGCTCCTCATATAGGACTTCGTCTATCAAGACATCATTGCAGCCCACAGGAACCTTTTGACAGAGCTGCTCTTTGAAAGCCAGGGCGATGGTGTAAGGCTTCCCTATAGGGTGTTCGCTGCAGCGTCTCAAATAAGTGTCATAGAAGCCCTTTCCTCGCCCAAGACGTCCTCCATTGAGGTCAAAACCCAGGCCTGGCATCAACACGAGATCCAGCCCTCCTGAAGACAATGCTTCCTCTCTGCTTTTGCAATCATCCGATGGCTGCCGGATATTCCAGGATGTCAGAGGCAACTTCTCCAAGTCCTGCAGACTGTTGATCTTCAGCATATCCATATGGGAGCTACTGCTCAGATATCTGGGTATGAAGCAGCTTTTGCCCCGTTTGAAGATGTCTCTGATTATTTCCTCAGTGCGCACTTCATCATCCATACTGAGAAACACTGCAACTCGCTGTGAGGAGATGTATTTGGGATGTTCCAACAGCTTGCGTGAAAGCACCAGGGACTGTCGCTGCTTCTCCTCGGCGCTAAGCGCAGCAAGCCGACGCTTCAGATCTTTCCTCAGGGCTTGTTTGGACGCTCTCAGCACAGCCATGCTCTTTATCAGGGACATGCGCTCAGGAAAATCCTCTGTCCTCATGTGCTGCGGGAGCTGATTTAGAGATCTACAGCTTGGTGTGCAATTCAGCAAGTTAAATATTAACAGGCACATGAACACCTAACAGGACAAGAGACTCTGGTCAAGAGTTCAACAACATGACCTTTTTCTTCCCGTATCTCAGTGCCGAAGCAAAACAACCGGAAGTTGTGCAAACTGCGTCATGTAACGTCACATACCTTCCCGTTGCCTACTCGCGATATTTTAATAAACTGATAATCTGCTAAAACTTAATACAATTACTCAATTACATGCTTTCAAAGTCATTCACAGCCACTAGATAAAAGTAATCGAAAGAGTAAACTAAAAACGTCCAATAATAATTATTTTTAGCCAGAACAATGAGTGAATTGAAGGAAACGGCGCCACCTAGCGGCGCAGGACGCCAGGACTTCCCGTGGAGCAGCGAGAGAACGCGGTAAAACGAGGAGAGAGGGCAGCATGGCGTCCGACGACAATATGGCTAACGTTAACGGCCAGGAGGCTGCCTCCCTGAACGGAGAGCCGGTGGTGAAGCGGCCGAGGGAGAACGTCCAGCAGGACGTGTCGCTCCGCGCCCCGCGGGAGCCCCAGAACAAAGTGACCGTGGTGCTCGGAGCGCAGTGGGGCGACGAGGGGAAGGGAAAAGTTGTGGACTTGCTCGCCATGGATGCGGATATTGTATGCAGGTGCCAGGTATCAAACTACACCACCGTGTTAGCGCAACAGTTGTTACTTAACGGCGTCTATACGTTAGCCCAATGTCGTTTTTATATTGGAACTAACAGTTATATTTCCACTCGTGAGTGGAAGTCAGACTGTTTGTGTGTGTGTGTGCCTCCTTTACATATTCATGACCGGCTTTGACGTCATCACCTTCCCTGACCTCCCGGATGTGGAAGGGCTAGTTTCATGTTAGCAGTCATTTTTGTTTATTTCTTCCTTTTTTTTTTTTTTTGTCATAGTCACGAGAACGACACGGTTAGAGAATGAAGCTCGTGACCTCCACACCGATAAGCATAGCCACGGAATAATCCGTTATGTAAGGCATCGACCTTGCAGAAAGAAGCTGTCCCTGTTGCTCTGCACACTCTCAGCTACAGAGACTATTACCCCAAATGTGATTCCCCTGCCTGTCGAGCAGCAGAGCTGCCACGGCCTTTTGAGGCTTAATCAGAAAATGATATTACAGCTTGCTAACCTGATTTTGCAGGACTGTCTTGACAGAACGGCTGCATGTTTTGTGCTGTTTTGCAGGGGGGAAACAATGCAGGTCACACGGTGGTGGTGGATTCAGTGGAGTACGACTTCCACCTGCTGCCCAGCGGCGTGCTCAACAAGAAGGCCATCTCATTCATCGGTAGGCTTTTTCGCTTTCAGGACAGAAGATGGCGGGATGATAAAAGCATCAGTAACGAGGGCAGCATCTGAACTTCAGCGGGCCTCCTTTATCTTTTCCCCAGTGGCGCTTGAGGAAGAGATAAGAAAGCGCCGTAGTAAACAGAGGGCACTGAACCATAGAGACAGTACAGCTTTGCAGAAAGCTGAACTGAACGATGACCCAGTTTACCCTGGGTGGAACTGATGAATGGACTCAACACACAAATGTTTCCCCACCTCCATGATGTCTGTTTTGGGCCTGCAAGTGATTTATTTATATATATATTTTTTAAACCTGGATACACATTCTCAGTCGAATTGAGGTCTGGACTCTAAATGTGCTCTAATGTAGCAGTCTGTATTACAGAGGGTGTGAAGGAGCCTCTGACTGAAGACACCCTTTCATGAAGAGGATGTTCAGGCAAAAAAAGGTCAATTTTGTTTTTATCCGACCAGAGTTGGACTGTAACTAGTGATTATTATCATTATTAGTGGAAAAACTGTGTCTTTAGTCAGAGGTTTTTTCGAAACCCGCTGTAATACAGGCTGCTACGAAAGATTTTTCCTGCCCACAGCGTTGTCATCTGCAATAACTCTTTGAAAGATTTAGAATGAAATGAGTTACAGCAGCATTCAGTTTCTCTTTGGGATCAGTAAAGTATTTTTGAATTTGAATTTTAGTGATCGATTAATTGGATTTTTTAAAAAGTGGCGCATTCTTCAGATTTTTCATTTAACCACCTAAACATTTTGTACGGCATATATGCAATACACCAAAAAAAATGCAAATGAATAATTGACCTCCTTTTTAAAATAAGAAAATTAAACATGTTATTCCCTGAAATGCATTAACAAGTTGTTGCTTTTTTAGCAGTCTTATAAATGCAATGAGTATTAATTTTGTAGGCTATTAGATGTATTAAATCATTTCTCCTCCTTGTCTGTAAACAGGCAATGGAGTGGTGATTCACCTGCCCGGTTTGTTTGAAGAGGCTGAGAAAAATCTGCGGAAGGGGAAAGGTAGAAACCGTTTCTCCAGTCAGATCAGACAGATTTGTGTAAAAACACACGCGAGTTGAAGTTTTCTCGGTTTCCTGCAGGATTACAGGGATGGGAGGAGAGGTTAAAGATCTCCGATCGGGCCCACATCGGTGAGTTTGCTTACTTCTCTCGTTCTCTTTCATAATTTTGAACCGGAAACATGTTTTTTTTTTTTTTTTTTTTTTCCCTCACGGTTCACTCGCTCCTCTAGTGTTTAACTTCCACCAAGCTGTCGATGGGATCCAGGAGCAGCAGCGGCAGCAGCAAGAAGGGAAAAAGTACGTCTGTTAAGTTACCTGAACGCGATGTGAATGTGCTTCTCTGCAACTCATCTCAAATTGTGAATTATTTCTGTGTTTTTTCTTTTATCTGCTCTCCAGTTTGGGGACCACTAAGAAAGGCATTGGACCAGCCTACTCATCCAAAGCCGCTCGCAACGGTCTGAGAGTCTGTGACCTCGTCTCGGATTTCAAGGTTTTTGAAGAGAAGTGAGTGGCAACTGTGTCCCAAGTTCCAACCCTCCTGCCCAACCTTTTCCATTCAGAGATGATTTTTTCCCCCTCCTGCTACTACAAAATAAAACCCAGCCAGAGTAAAATGTTTTATTGCAAAAAAGTAGAATAAGGTGAGCCTATCGATATGGAAAATTAAGGAGGACAGGGAATTTACTTTGTGAAAAGCCTGTTGTAGCTATTAATAGAAGATTTGGCATCTAAATTTACGGGGAAATCTCCTAAAATGACAATTTTTTGTTGCATCCATATAGTGGTGGGCGTTTATCGTATAGTTGTCCCGATAAATTTCAATTAATGTTTTAAAAAAACTGACATCTGAATTGTTATTTTACTACTCTCTCCATTGTTTGTTCCACAAAACCATCAGCAAATATTTTTGCAGCTTAATATTATGAACTGGACTTCCCATTCTTTTAGAAATGGGAAATTGTTTTCAAGTGCAGTATTTGTGTTTCTGGTGCCTTGAATGCTGTTCCAGTTAGCTAAAAAATAAGTAGTAGATCACAATAGTACCACAAAATATTGTGATAACATTCTAAATTCATATCATCCACAATTTATTTTAGAGCACTACTTTAGAAAATCTCTTTTCATACTGAAAAAGTAGACTGGAAAATCTACTTTTCAAGTAAATCACCAGTTTTATGAACATAACAAAAGGCTGTATGTTCTTTGGCCAGCAGATGGCAGCACCTCTCTAAAGTCTAGAATCTGAAAGAACCTTGTCCTCTCCCTGCTCTCATCTTTTTTCCTGTTGTGAATTGAGTCTCTTTTTTTTCTTTTTTGTTTTTTCTTAAGATCTGCTCTGGTTGGGTTTGCAGGTTTCGAATGTTGGCCGATCACTTCCTGGCCATGTATCCAAACCTCAACGTCGACATCAAAGGGGAGCTGAAGCAGCTCAAAGTAACTTATTATGTTTTTCCCTTTTTACATTTATATTTAATTTTTAACCCAAACAAAATCATTTGAAATGATGCTCAGATGAATTTCTGAGTGTAATAGCAGCGCTGTTGTTTTGTAGGAATATGCAGAGAAACTGCGCCCCCTGGTGACTGATGGCGTGTACTTCATGCACAAAGCTCTCACTGGTCCCAGCAAGAAAATCCTGGTGGAGGGAGCCAACGCTGCTCTACTGGACATCGACTTTGGTGAGCGACAGAGACTCGACTCCAACACACGAGGAAGAAACGTCTTTTGTCTTTGTCCCCATTAAAGCCCTAACAGACGTGTCTCTGTTTAGGGACGTACCCTTTCGTCACGTCTTCTAACTGCACCGTCGGCGGCGTCTGCACCGGGCTCGGTGTGCCTCCCTCGTACGTCGGCCGGGTCTACGGCGTCGTTAAAGCCTATACGACCCGGGTGGGAGTTGGTGCTTTTCCAACTGAGCAGGATAACGTGAGTGAGAAACTGTGACCCCAGCTGGAGTCGCTGACAGATTTGTGGAGCAATGCTTCCCATAAAAGCAGCAGAAGTCACTGAGATGCTCTGCAAAAATAAGTCTGACGCCTCCTGATTCTCAGACACAGCTGGTATAAATATTCATTTGAGGCTTTTAATTATGTTTTTTTTTTTTTACCCTCCTGGGGGTCTTTTTGTGGGCTCTAGTGTCCCTTATATGATAGTGGGCTGACAGGAAACGGGGAAGGAGAGGGAGGAAGACATGCGGCAAATGTCGTCGGGTCCGGGAGTCGAACCCGCAACGGCCGCGTCGAGGACTCAAGGCCTCCAAATACGGGTCGCGCTAACCGCTACGCCACCACAACACGCCCTTTAATTATGTTTTTGAGTCGATTTTCACAATGCTGGACTGAATGTACACCAGATAGTTTGGATGATATTATAAAAATAAGACAAGTTTGAATTTATTGTAGATTTACTATCTGCAGAGACTGAAATTTATACAAACACTCGCTCTAGTATTTGAATTAGAGCTGCAACTAACAATTATTTTAGTAATTGATTATTCTACCAATTAATCAGATAAAAAAGGCACATTCTGCAGATTTTTTATTTCACCACTAGAGCCTTTTTAAACAAAGTCAGAAATGCATTACAATATGGAAACACACAAGTAATTCACTTGCTTTTTTGAGTAAGAAAATAAAAAATTTTCAGCATTCCTTTAGTGAAGGCTTGATCATTTGTAACAAAGGAGGCATCTGCACCAAAAAAGCCAAATGCTGCCAACATCAACATGTGAAACTGAAGGATTTATCTGCTAAATTTTGGAAGAATTAATTAATTGGACATTAAAAGGTGCTTAGTAGGAGGTTTTGTTTTCTTTTACATAATTTGAACCAGGTAAAGCTACCACTCGAGGAGTCCAGGACAGAAAATATTTACAGAAAAATATTTTATTTATTTTTTTTTTTTTTACCATAAATGCAAAATGTATATATTATTTGTACAGTTTTGGATTAATTTCTGCTCTTAATGTGTTTTTGAGTCTTATACTCCAGTTAATGATTACTCAAACTAAATTAGTTGACAATTATTTCAGTCATTGATTAGGCCGATTAATCGTTTCAGTTCTAATCTGGATAAATGTTTCTTGGCAAGAAGAAAACCCCACTGGCATATTCCAGGCTGAATATTCGACCACTCTTCTTGGCACAATTGGAGTTTATTTTATAGTTGGTTTTCTGGCAAAAACCTGACTTTCATCCATTTTCGATGGGGAAGAGGTCAGGGGGCATTCCAGATCCTTCATTGTGAGACAGTTTTGCTCTTTCCAAAAGCAGCTTTAATGTCCAACCAGTGTGTTTGTGCTGTTGTGTCTAAGTTTGACTTACTTAACCTCTCCTAGCAATTCAAGAACCAAATTATTTAGTTTCGTTCTCAAAACCCTGAATGTGGAGCTTTCGACGCGTCTTCTGGGTAGAACTTTATTAAAGGGGCTTCTGACCACAGCTGCTGTGTGATTGGTCAGAAATTTCAAGTGGGAGGAGCCTAAAATTACTCTCTTGAACTGTGTTTAATAATCAGACCCAAACCAGGAAACCAGTCCGTTTAAAAAGATTGATGCCGTTTAGTTAAAAATCCAAAGTCCTTAGATGTATATAAACTTCCTGCTTCACTGGTTTAACTTCCTGTTGGCTTTGCAGGACATCGGCGATCTGCTGCAGAGCAGAGGGCGAGAGTTCGGCGTGACGACGGGCCGGAGGAGGCGCTGTGGTTGGCTGGACCTGATTCTGGTCCGATACGCCCACATGGTCAACGGCTTCTCGGCGTAAGGAACCGTTTTGCGCCGTCCTCTCTCCGTCTCCTCTCTGCGGGCCCCAGCGCTCAACACAGCTGTGTTTCGTTTGTGCAGAATCGCTTTGACAAAGTTGGACATCTTGGACACCTTGCCAGAGATTAAAGTGGGCGTGGCTTACAAGGTTAATGGCGAACCCCTGCCGAGCTTTCCAGGTGAGCACTTCCTGCTGCTTGGAGGTCTTCCTGGATTGTTTATCAGGGTTTTGTATTGGCTGCTTTAAAATCCTTGAAAATTGTTGAATTTCAAATAGACGTGAAATTCGAGGTTTGGAAAGTGCTTGATTTAAATTTGGGAAAATGTTGTTTACAGTTGAAACCAGATATTTAAAGAATGTCTGAGGTTAAATCAGCCGATCCGTTTCTTGTTTTCTTATTAACAAAATCATTTCTATTTGAAATTTGGCAGAAAACTTGGTGAGAACCTTTTTAATTTTGTGACTTTCTCAGACCAATCAGGTGTCTAGACATAACAGTTTTCATTATTTTAGTTTACTTGTCCCTGATGTAGAATGTAGAGAATACTATATTATTAATAACAGTAAAAAATGATATAATAGTGAATTGAAACTGTCTTCTTTAGTTCATTGATATTAATGGAAAAGTTTGGAAACTTTGCTGGTTCTTATGTGTGAAGTAAATACGATGTATTGAACTGAATTTTCACAATTTAATATTTAACTCCTGTAAAAGCCGTGAAGTGGGCATGTCTTTATCATTTATTCATAAATTAGAAGACACTTTATCTGTTGCGTATAGATTCTGGGCCCTGATGAATAAACATGGTGCTGGTTTTGTTTGGATCAGCTCCTCCAGGCAGAAGGATAAAAACGACACTTAAAGATAAAAACCCATCCATTTTCTGCCGTTAAACTCCTAAAAGAAGATTTTTGTTTTTCTCCCACTTTCACTACGATATCTGTCTCTCGCGCCGCAGCGAACATGGACGTGTTGACGCGGGTGTCGGTGGACTACAAGACGTTGCCCGGCTGGCGCTGCAGCACCGAGACGGTCCGGAGCTTCGAGGAGTTGCCTCTTGAGGCGCAGAATTACATCCGCTTCATCGAGGACTTCCTGCAAGTGCCGGGTTTGTAAAGAGATCTCCTCGGCTAATGGAGAAACCCGAGCCGGACCCGCCGGTCGCGTCCTCAAACGCTGTTGTTTCTCATTTCAGTGAAGTGGGTCGGAGTGGGGAAGTCTAGAGAAAGCATGATCAAACTCTTCTGATCCCCAGCAGCAGGACGAGGAAGAGGAGGAGCTTCACATCAGCAATCATCATTTCACACAAAGTGGAGGTCAGAGGTCAGGGGGTAGAAACCAGCAATGCTGCTTGTGTGCCACAATAATAAAACATCTTCAGATCTAATTTATGCATTCCTCATGCTGACCTCTATATATATATATATATATATATATAAAAAAAATTATATATAGGGTGTTCATTTTAAAAAGTTGAATAACGATAATAATGGTGCAGCTCTTCCCCGTATCAGTCCAGTTAAGCACAGCCTGTTTTAGCGTTTGAACGTTAATAAGCAGATCTGACATCTGTTTAATACGCAAGTCTATTTTTACATTTTAAGATGAGCAACTTCCAAATAACAAAAAAGAGATTATATTTGTTACGTGGCGGGGGGGGCACTAAACCTTGGAACTTTTCTGTTTTCTGCTTAGCACATTAAATTTTAGAGTATAAATGCATCTCAATTCTTAACTTGTAGATAATTTGTGTGATGTGTGAAAGAACAAAATGTAAAAAAAGAAAAACTCCTGAAGATTGAAGGCAACACTAAGCCGTCTGAATCAATGAACTGCTTTTCACATTTTCACAGAGTCGAGCATTTGAAGTTTGTGTAAATGTTCCGATGGTGGGTGGTGATGTACTGAGTGCAGCCCAATGTGGCGAATGTAAAAGACTATTCCAGAGCTTGCTATTCATTAAAAGGAACCCATCACATGTAGTTTTTGTTCTTTTTTTAATTTACGTTAGATCATTTTGTCTATGAACCATTTTTGTGAGAACGTAAATTGTCCTCCCACTGGGTCGACGGGTGATTTATTGTTCCTAACGGGAAATTGATTTGGAGTCTCTCTACTCATCAAATGGAAAAGAAAAACTGTATAGTCAAAGTCTGATCTGCCAGCATCAGCATAGTGCAAAAATACTTAGTTTTATGTTATTAAGGCTCAGGAATGAAGTTGAAAATCTATAAAAAGAGGCTGGCCTGAACATAACATGACAGATGTAGGCGTCTCCAGCACATGCCTGTTGTAAAACCCGACACGCCGGATCCGAGTCCGCCCTTAAATCTTTGAGAGATTTCACAAAAGTAGCTGTGTATCCTGCAAAATGTTTATGTGATCTTGTGAAATTAACTGGGAATATCACAAAAACGTCTGTCAGATTTTGCAAAAGCAACACGCAATCAGATTTTTCTTTTTTTCTAGAGAGAGATCTTATAAGTTTTATTGTATTTATTCATTTACAGTTTAAAATAAATATGTCACATGTTGATATAAACAAAGGTATGAATGAAAAGAAGTGGTTGGAAGAAAGAAATCTTGTAGCATCTACTCTTTCTCTCAAAAATCTATTTACTGTACTATAAGCAACTAAGCATCAGTCAGAATGCATCCAAAGTGTTTAATTTGTTGTTTGATCCGTACCTCTTGCATCAATAATGCATATTTAGTATAATTCATCATGATTTCAAGGAACTTCATTGTCATACCAGCTCAAATTTACATGTTTATGCAACAAAATTCAGACCAAATCCTAGTTTAAGAGGCCTAATGAAAAATACTTATAAAAGCCCTTATAAGAGAGTTAAAAAATAAAATGAAGCTAAAATTAGCTTTGCTAAATGCTAAAAAAAACAACCTTTTCTAACCTTTAGTAGAAACGTTTAATTGTCCCTCAGTGGAGAAATGCAGGCTTAAAGCGACAGGCAAGTTGAAACATGTAGATTCACACAAAATAACAGTAAGTATAATAGATTGTACAGTGAGGACTAATGTACAGAATAATTTTTAAAAATGCTTTGCAGCTCCAGTTTTCTGGGAGCAATGATGGCTAAAGTCTAACAGCAGCTGGGAGGAAGGAGCTGTGATTATGCTCCTTTGTGCACTTAGGACACAGAGACGGTGTCATTCTGTTAAGACGGAACAAAGATTTAAAGACATTTGCAAACATGTTAGTTAATTTTGCATCCTGTGTTTGTGATTACATACGTTTTTTTTTTTTTATTCATTAGAGAAGATAGAAGATACTTTTGGACTTTTTAGTTATACATTATGAGGAGAAATATCTGTTTTGTTTTTTTTTTCAGGAAAAAAGATAATGTGCCTTTGTGTGTTGAATCGTGATTATGAATAAAATCCAGAATAGCATTTCTAAAGGACATAGTAATGTTCCATAAAAATGTGTTCTGGGCAAATGAAACCAAGAGTAAATCTGAATCGGAGTCATGATGACCGAAGAAAATGTAAAACTTCTCATCGACACGACTGTCGTCCCACACCTTTACTCACCTTACTATAGTTCCTGCAGAGCACTCCTTCCTTACTCATCCTGATTCCTTCTCAGTGTCTAAAAGCTTTCTCCAGGCATTGGATTAAAGTGTCAAGTAGATTCCTGGGCAGATCAATAAGAGGTGTAACAGGACGTGTCAAATGCACACAGCTTCGAAGGTTTGGCTTTTCACTGTGCAGCTGCTGTGTCAGATGATGAGTAAAAATGGGGAAATGAGGTCACACTTATGTCCTTTCAGTTAGTACTAACGCATACTGTGGTAGATGGAAGTTAAGTTTGTTTTAGCACATTAGCTCACCTGTCTGCGCTTTGAGTTTCCTGGCATTTTATTGATATAAATTAATGGATTTGCTTCAAAATATTGAAATGTGATTACATTGATGCGCTGATTTGAATCCAAGCTGGCTAATATTTCAGACAACGTAGTCGGAGGTTCGGTGTCGTCATTATCATAAAGAAAAGTCCAATATGAAAGGGAATTAAAGGTGTGGAGTGTTCAACCAGATAAAGTACTCAGAGGTCTGCAAACTAAAGAGCCATTTTTTTCCCCTCAGTCCAGGAAAAAACATCAAATATTGCATGATTTTCTGAAAAAAGTAACTTTTATTCTTTTCTATAAATATCTAGAAAGTTTGCTGTAATTTCAAAAAGAAATTGTATTTTGGGTTGTTTTTTTTTTTTGAAACGTTTTCTTTGGGATTTTGACATTTTGAGGAAAATTGTGTAAAAAAAAAAGCTTCAAACCTAATGACACGAAAACGTGATTTAAGACATTACTGATACTTTTAATGTCATTCTTTTGTGGAAATTCAATGTAATTATTCCAGGAGACAGAAAAACTTCTAAAACTTGGATTTGTTATTTAATCTTCATTTAAAGACATAATTTCATTGATTACCATTTCATCCAAAGTTACTCACATCCATTGTGGAAGGTCCTGGTCCGATTAGTCAAAATCATTTCTTGATGATTCATGCATGTAATCATGTATAAAAAAAAAGACATTACTAATTTTGGGGATAAGTAGTGATTTGGGGAAAGAGCAGCAAAAATTCTGAACAAAAACAAAAAGCTGTCCTTTGCTCAGTGAAACAGCTTTCTGCTGCATTTCTGGATCCCTCCCAGTGCTGTGAGCACTTAAATTAAATATGTATGCGATGAATAAGCAAATAATTAAAAGGTGTCGATGCTTTCCTTTTCTGGGTCAATTTCAGAGATGAGATATTTCCGTCTTTACATCGAGGTTTTATTAAGGAAAAGAAAATTGATTCAGGCCTACAGCTGCTGCTGATCACGTCACGTTATCGCTTTACCCTGTATAACTTTTCACACGTTAAATACTTCTATGTCAGTATTTAACATAGAAATCTTGCTAAGCCCGGCCCGTTGTGTTTTAGAGTTAAAAAATATTTAAAGTCGACAGGAAATATCTCTTGACAGCTGTGTGTTATTGGAAGATTTGAAGATTAATACCTGGACATCAACTGTAAAGTCTTAAAATGCAAACATTAAAAAAAAAAAAAACTTAAATAAGCAATGCTTAACCTGGCGGGACACAAGTAAAGCCTGGTGGCCTGCCAGGCTTATAATACACTGGGAGAAACCCTGCATGTATACTGCAGGTACAAGGGATGCCGCCCAGGCCCCATTCAATCACGGGGCGCCACTGACTGAGAATTTATTGAACATTTTATTAAATAAGTATTGGACATTTATTTATTTAGATTTTACAAGATTAAAAGTATGAACATGAATAAAATAAAATGTAGACGCATATACATTTTCCAGCTGTAATTCCATCTTCTTTTCCTGTCCTTTCTTTCATTTTGTCGTGTCCAATAACGCGTCTTCCCTCAAATGACCAAAGTTGCCGACGTTTGCTAACCACGCAGCTTCCAGTCGGGAGAAAGTCCCCGCATCATCAAAAGCTCTGTCAGAAAGTGAGCTCGCTGTGGAGGCACGAGGGCTTAATTGAAAATAAAGTGCTCATAATAGCGGCGTAGCTCTCCTCCTCTCCCTCTGTCTGCTTCTGTTTTTTTTATTTTTTTATTGCCGTCCTTTTCATGTCTACGGTAATTATGAGCGCGTCTGTCGTCAGGTCAATCAGTCTGAGCAAACTTTTGCTCCGGTGTGGGTCTTGCAGATGTTTTATTGGATCTGTCTCCCCTGCTCCTGCTGGATGGACATATTTATCTGGCTGCAAGGAACAAAACGAAGCACTTCACTGGAAGAACATCTGGAGGTGTAGTCACTGGTCCACAAGAAGTAAGAGGAATTTCAATTTCTTTGTTTAACTCTTTGGTTTGTTTTACTGTTGGTGTGACTTGAAATGAATGATTGAACCAGGAAAAAAGTTATTTTTTTGTTTTGTTTTGCAGAATAAAATACAGCCCTTTAAGGTTTTGTCAAGCATCAAACTTTCTCTTCTCTCTCTCTCTTACACACACATGAAGTGATTTATGCATTCAAAGCAACGGGACACCTCTTTCACTGCAGTTGGACAGAGTTCAGTTTTGCCGAGATTGGACAGACGGAAGCTCTCACGCAGATTGAATTGAAGCGGCTAAATGTATTTAACAGTTTATTAGGTGCAGTGCATAAAATAAATCCAATTCTGCCTCTCAGCAAGTCCAGACCCCAGTGGAGGTTTTCCCTGGTATTTGCGGGAAAAGATGGAGAAGTTGGAAGTCGGGTCCATCTCAGCTCATTTTACTTGATGTTCCTTTGACAATGACAGTCGTAGAAACTCAAAGTTTAGCGCTTTTTGGCGCCGCAGCAGCCGTGTACAATCAATCGGCTTTGAATGTCGCGTTTCAAACTCGGCGACCCCGGCGTTGAGCTGTGATTCATGATGCAACGCTTTTACAAGGACTTGTGGAAACATTATTAATCAACGAAATGAACATCCAATTAATTTAATACAGAACTTATGGAGAGGCGTGTGGTAAAAATGTACATTTTGACAGCCTTCAATGTGTTTTGATTTATTTTAATCTAAGGAAACACAACGTAGGCCTGTCACTCTAACCAGTTTTGATGGATGGATAAATTGTCCCAGAAATTATTGCAATCAACGATAATATTGTCGTTTTGACAACCTTTTCAGCTAATATAGTAACAAAGGCACAATAATGAAAGAACCCGCTCTCAGACATCAATAAACTTTCCAAAGAACATCTAACACTGGAAGTGGAAGACATTTCAAATATCCAAAATAAATAAAAGAAAACAGCCAAAACAATAAATAAATTGTAAGATGAAGAAAATCACCTTACAAAACATATTGATCATTAGGCTCAGACAGAGAAAACCAGCAAAAGTTCCTGGAGCAAAAAAACCCCAACTAACGGCATCGTACTGTATGTCAAATGCTTGCTGAACCTTTTCAAAATGGCGGCTGTACTAAATAGCAGCATTTGCTTTAAAGATTAGGCAAACAAGCATGCAAATGGAAAGGACCAATTAATTGGTTTGGTGCGTATTGTGACAGGCTGGACACAAAGTACCAGATGGTTTTACGTCGTTTTTAAACTGAAGTGAACGTCAAAAGTGTGATGCTCATTTGTATTCGCTCTCTCTGACTCAGCTCTTTGTAGAACCACCTTTCACTGCAGTTTCGTAGATTTTATATAAAATATTTACACATTCTCGGAGGCCAGGTCAGATTCAACCGAGAGCGTCGGTGAAGTGCCGCCGGGGGCAGAAACGAGAGGAACTGACGAGAGCGAAGGAGTGAATGAAACTGACTGATGCACAACAGCTGAAGATGTGTTGGTAGCATGGTAACCGGTATTTAGGGTGATAATCACTCTCTGATTACGGGGAACATGTTATCTGATGCGACAGAAAGCCACAAAGCTCGCACTGAAAACAATTGTCATAGAGACAAAGTACACACACACACACACACCAACACCCATATTGTTGTTTTTATTTTTGAAGTCATTGTAGCGCCATCTGATCAGCTCACGCACCATAAGGGAACCATCTGTCACAAGTGGGAGGTGGAGGGGAGGTTATGAATGCAGACAGACGTTCAGGAGCCAGACGGAAAAAGATGGATTTAACTTCAGGGAGGCTAATAGTTCACTGAACGCTAAAATCTGGGGAGATGGAAAACACACCAAGCTTCAAGGACCTTTGGAGGCTGTGGTGTCCAAACGTTTTGCCTCGACGGCCAAAAACACCAAGTTAAATGTACTTGCCAAATATTTAGCTTTTAATCATTAAAATGGCAAAAAACTGTATATATATATATATATATATATATATATAACAATATTTTAATGTAATACTCAAAGCAGTCTAATTTCATAATTTCTGTTGGTGGCAAATCAAAATCTTTGTAGGTTTGAAACATGAAAAACTTCTAGTTTAAAAAAGTAACTGCAAATCATGTTCCGTATTTGTCAGGTTGATCTTCTTCTAGATTTTTTTATTTTGTGTGTGTGGGTGTGTGTGTGTGTGTGTGTGTATTCAACAACAAGAACGGGGTCCAGGATATGGCTCACTCTTAAAATATTTTGCCAAGTTTATGTTAAGAACATTCCCAATTGTTTTTTTGTTTGTTTGTTTTTTTTTAGTAAAAGTCACTGTGTGTGTTTGTGGCCCCCTTTTAATAATATATTAAATGGAAACCAAAAGCTTGGATGATTTTAAAAAAAAGATCTTACTTTGTATCTTCTTTGAAAAGACAAAGCATCACTTGAAATCACACCCCCGGATGTCTTTATGTGTTTCTGCATCAACTGTCTGACCATCAAACCAAATTTAGGTCATTTCCATCCATTATCTAACACGTCACCAGTCCACTGCAGAACTTAAGCTACTTGTGAATTGTAATTAAGTTTTCACCCAAAATTGTTTTGCGGTTCCACAAATGTCCCCCTGGCTGCCATTTTGGACGCTCCTGGCACATGGAGAAAAGAAAAGAAGTTTATTTCTCATGCGCACCAGATTCTCTTGGTAGCCAAAAAATCTCCACAAACTCAAACTACTACAGAAAATGGCTGCAGAAGATGATATATCCAACGCCCTGAAAGCACATGTATCTGACAATGTCATCCAAGGAATTGAGTACCTTACGTGAAAAGCAGGAGTAATTTTGCACCAAAAAAACAAAAAAAATTATCCCAGAGATTTTCTAGAAAAAAAACATGGAAATTTCTGAGTTTCAAAAGTCGAACATTTTTAGCGGCGCCCTCCACTTTGAGAAACGATGCTCTAGATCAAAACATACTCATCAGTGTGAATGACCCAGTTCTAAATCAGAGAATCTGTGGCAAGGTTTGAAAGTTGATGTACACTGAGACTTTTCATCAACTCTCACCGAGCCTGAGCTACTTTGCAAAAAATCAACCTCTAGATATCAACAGCTGGTAGAAAAATACCTCAGAGGTTTGCAGCCCAAAGAAAAAAAGTAAACACCTAATCATTTGGCCAGATAGAGATTTAAAGAGTAGCAGCAAAAGCAAATGAGAGGGATTAGCAGTGCTACTGCCCACAGCAACACCTTGGACTCTTTGAAAATAATCTGATGATATGAGTTACAACATTTCATTTCCCTTTGGGCATAAATAAATTATTACTGAATTTCAACTGCTCAACCTTATGTTGGTGTGTTGCGTTAAAACTCAATGAAACACATTAGATTTTCTGGACTTATTATGGGAAAAACACTGAAAGGTCGACGAGTTTGAAGACTTTCCTGTTTGTGGGACTCCAATTTCCTCTGCGTGTGGTGCACTGCCAGCTATCAAAGTGGAGAATGAAATTGAAGACCTATGAATGAAACTCTAGGTTGATGCAGATGAGCCAGAAATAGTACGAATGTAAGCATGTGTATGTTGGCCAGGTCTCACTGGGCTCAAGCACAGGAACTCAAAAAATCCTGGTATTAGACCTCAGGCTTACACACGAGGTCTAGTGTGTAAGCCACAAGGATCCTTTGAGTCTTATTTATTTACCTTATTTATAGGTAAATAAATGAGTAAAGACTTTATAGGATTTACGTGAGCTGATAAATAAATGCGGCACTGATATACCAACTTGCTATAGTACAACTCAATTCACTCCTGTTTTTTTTTTTGTTTTTTGTAGTTTTGTTTTTTCTTTGCTTTTTGCAAAGCAAAACACGAATTACAAAATACTGAAGCAAATAATTCAGTTAATCTTTCCTAAAATACAAATAAAATCCAAAAACTGTACGAGTTACACTGTCAAACCTCCATTCCTGCTCTCTCTTTAATTCCCTCTCTCGCTCTGTTCGTAAAGTCCGTTTGATTGAGCACCTTTTTTCCCTCTCTGGTGTGCTCAGCACAACCCGACCGCGCTCCTTTTCTCACACACTTGTCTGCATGCGGCTGCTTGAACTCCATGGGACGCGCCCCCCGTGCCCCCATCCCCGCATCTTACCGCCGCGCCTCTTGTTGGATTCCTGAGGATCCTTCGGGTCTGAGGTAAGAGCACATGCCTCAAAGCGTCCGCAGCATCTGTCAGGCTGAAACTTATCGTTACAATAAGAGTGGATCCATATGCAGGGCTGCATTTGCGCTGCAGCAGCAGCAGCCCTGTTGGCACTTAACGCAGTGTATATTACACTTTCCTTCTGTCAAGTGTCTCGCAGCGTGCTTAGCATTCTGAAGTGTATATTCGCTTGGCAATTTCACATCGATTGGTCACAGAGGAGCTCAGTGAAGCGTGTAAAAGTTTAAATTTTGTCTCTAAATGTGCTGCAGAAAAGTGTTTAGTAATGATACCAGCACTGTGCGCCGCCATTATCATAAAAATAATGTGACTACAAACGAGCATCGTGTTGTGTTTTTAGTCATTTAGGACGGCTTCTATACACCTATATATGTATATATGACTGAGATGTGCTCATATTTGCAAGTGGTGCAGTTCCTCTGTGCATTCCCAGCAGCTGTTAAACTGGTTAGAGTGCACGTCTGTTTGGCTGTCACTGTGTGGCAGTTTACTGCTCTAAGTTTTGGATGCAGACCAGAACAGATCTGCTGACTAAAGAGCTACAATCTCTGAACTTCAGGGAAATGTGGTGCTCCTTTATGCTGCCCCCCTAGCATGCAGCCCACTGCTTTTAGGATAGCAACTTGTAACCCAAGCCTTTCAGGACGATAACCAAGTTAGAGCATCTCAAACTTTACTCAGCATCTGAGCTTCTGATGACATTTAGCTGCTGGTGGTCAGCTCTATCAGTTTAACTAAGGTGGACTTGTGCAGAGTCACACATCCTCTTGTTTTGGGGTTTAATAAAGTAGAGTGCCGTCTTGATCTGAGCCAACAGTGATCAGCGTCATCCCACCCAACCTGCTCTTTCACATCTCTCTCCTCCAGCTGATGATAAAGAGCCAGAACCCCCCCCCCACACACACACACACACACACTCCTCAGAAAGCTCCACCTCACTTCACTTTGCCACTAGTTGTAGAGATGGGTAAAGTCTGGTTTGATTGGTGACATCAAGGTGTGTGGAGTCTGAAGCGTCTTTCCCCGTGCAGTGTCCCCTTCCTTGGAGTGCGAGGGTGACGGGTTCCCCATCGACTACGGGTCCAGGGACACCATCATTAGAGCTGATGTGAAAAAGGAGCGAAGGCGCGGGCAGATAAAGAGGGCCGACAGGTGAGTTTGATCCGTCTGTTGCATTCATGACACGCATCGTGGACGTTTTATAGACAGACACACAATGGCCTCTGTTCAGAGTGTCACCAGGCAGGCCAGATGACAGGTTCTTTCCCCCCCCCATCTTCTTGTGTGTCAGCGGTACAGTAAAGCCCGAGTTGATTTAATGCCTGGTGCAGCTGATATAACTGGACTGTCTGCTGCAGGCATGTGTGCAGTCAGGAGCCACTTTCAGACGCTGTGTGGTCAGAATAAAATCCGTGTGCTTCTGTGGTTGCTGATGTTTCAGCTGCAGCAGCTGGGATCGAGGCCCCGTCAGAGAGAGGCACCAGGCTGAGTTCGGACTGAGCGGCGGTGCAGCCATGCGCTGCTCCACCCTGCTGTTGATCTTCACCGTGGTGCTCCTCTACTTGGTGATGGGAGCGCTGGTGTTCCGCGCCCTGGAGGCTCCGCTGGAGGAAAAAGAGCATGCGGTGCTGATGGACCAAACCCGGGGTTTCCTGTTCAACAACTCCTGCATTGACCTGTACGCCCTCAACGACTACGTTCAGGTAAAGCTGGACCCGGCGAGGCGGGAACCACTTGTTCTGTCACTTATCCCGAGATAACTTTGTTTTTTGAATGTCTTTTTCTACAAATCGTGGGATGTTGTGTCCATGTCTGTTTTGAACTGCTTCTGTTTAAGTCTTATTTCATTGTCATTTACAGCAGCAGTATTTAGCTTTGTTATCCTTTCAACTCCATTTTAGGATGTGTTGGATTGTATAAAATTCAGTTTTGTTATCTTAAAGAAAATTATGATACTTATAATCATAAATATTCTCTATTTTAAACAACAAAAAAATAGTTTTTTTTATGGTGCTGTTAAACCTTTAGCTGTGTCTGGCACTTGCTTAAATCATCCAACTTAAATACAGCTTCATGTGAAATTATTTTAAGAATATTTTATTGCTAAAATGAATCATACAAATTTATTTGGCAAAAAGAAAATAAAAAAGCTGCAGTAGTATTTTGTTGAAACCCCTGGCTGATTCATTCAAGCTGAAGTATTTTTAAATGAATTATTATTACATAAAGGTGTCAGTCAGGAGCAGGATACAAAAGGTTCCAGTGTTATAGCATGTGAGTGTGTGTATGGGTGTCTGCCCTGTGTTGACCTGTGACTGGCAAACTGTGTATCTGCCTTCGCTACTGGTGATAGGCACTGGTGCGTCACAGTCCTGGAAAAATAAGCAGGTGTAACCATATTATAATCCATAATATGAAATAAAACTTTTTTTCACTGGCTGATTACTTCATTTGTAACTAGTACTTTTTCGTCAATATTAAGGCATTATTGGCCTTTTGTATTTTTGCAGAGTGGAAAGCAGAAGACGAAGAGAGATTCTAGTTTTTAGCATCACATTGAGTCTAAACAGACATTCAAATCAACAAATAAATGGACCTCTTGAGTGGAAATTCAACATTTTGGAATGGCCGACTAATAATAAGACCTACATTTGATGGTCACCTGAAGAGGATTCTAGACAAAATATGTTGGAAAAGTTCAATAGATTAAAAATGTTTGAATATTTTACATATTTGCAGATGTTGTTTACTCACTGCAGCACCGCGTCTCTATTTTGTGGATCTGGATTGAGACCCAGTTCTGTGTAGCAGTGCAGCGTTCCTGCGTAGCTCCACTAGATAACAGGTGGGATCTGAGCAGCTATGTGACGCTGGTTTTGCTGCAGGGTGCATCTAAGTACAGGAAAGTTGATCCACACACAGGCGGAGAATTTACACTGCTGGTTTGGCCACCGGGTTGTGATCCATAGATGCCTGTCCTCGCTTCAGAAAGAACATCGTAAATGACTGTTTTAGCTCGCTATGCTATCTACATGTGCGATGGCTGACATTTGCGAAAAGGTTAATGTGACCGAAGGACGAAAGAGAAGTAACAAGTTTGTGAAGTGTTTTAGAGAGAGATCAAATGAATAAAGAAGTATGAAGTCTAACATTAGAAGATGTCTGTGTCTAGAGGGAAACTGAGATATGGCTGATCCAGTCAGAGTAGGATGACCTTTGGTTCGGGTGTAAACCAGTAGGAAACATTGCTCTTATGTTGTTTCTACAATAATTCATGGTTTCATATCAGCAGACTGAATTTCTGCTCTACACTGCTCTGCTGTCATAACGGCTGTGGAGACGTTGAGTGAAGCTTTTGAGTCTTCAAAACGTCACACAAAGCAGAGCAAAATGAAGCAAGAGCAGAGTAAGTATATCAACATAGTAAGGAGGGAATAGCATCTTGTTCTAGCCTCTTTAACAGAACATTTCCATTAAATGTCTATTAGACAGGCCAAAGACCAAGTGGCTTGTCTGGCTAATTATAAATCACAACTCAAGCCAGTAATATTCACCCTTGCAAATAAAACCGGCACTTCAGAACCAAAGGAGGAGTGAAGTGGACCTCAGTATTTTCGATGTAATGTCCGCTTGGGATGTGACATGTTCGGTTCCAAAAGATTAATCACACTGGGAGAGTACGACTCCTTCCTGGAGGTGTGTGACAACTTTGACCTGTCCTGTGTGTGTTAATGGTAAGAAGTATGCCTGATGCACCACACCACAATGGTTCATCATTTGGTTTCTGTCTCAAATCTGCCAACCATCTGTGATCAATACATTACACCCTTGAACTATTACATAGCTTTTGCCTTGCTTAGCAGCTTAGAGGCGTAACAGCAGCAGGTTGACTTCAACCCGTTTCATTCATCTGTGATTAGTTGTATCATGCGTGGGCGGAAATCTCGGGGAGTCTGAAGGATCTGGACCCACTCAATCTTGGAAAAGTCTAGAATTGCCCCCCCAGAGAAATCATAAACGAAACCTTTGTATTTAAACAATATCAATATGAAAAGGCAATAGAAATGATGAACGAAATAAATCTGCTATGCATTTAAGAAAACATTTAAAAAGCCACAACAACAAATCACACAATGTGAAATATGAGTAGAAAATTAACAGTTTATTCTGTTTTTTGTTTTTTTTACACTAACCATGCATTAACCGGGATGCAGATGCCTTTATTTTAAAATGTTTATATTTAAAATATTAGTACATTGAAAGAAACATGAAATCAAAGTCTAATTCCTTTTTTCTTTTTTTAGCAATTTCATTATAAAGTTCTTCTTTATATGAGCAAAAAGAAAAAAATAAATTGCTCTTGGGTTCCCCTTGGTGGCCGCGGTAGGTCATGTTTCACCGGTAATACGAGCTGCCGTCCATTTCGTATTCAAACCTCCAAAGCACCGGTGGAAGATAAGCGAGCAAAACAATGTCGCAAAAAAGAACTTATTCTTCAGGGAGAGAGAGGAAGAATAGAAAAAAGGCATGTTTGCATGTCTCTTGGTAGAAGAGACAAGAAAATTAGCTTGATGGCGACCTTGAACAGTCCAGTTCAGCAGGCAAATATTTATGCTATGTTAGTAGAAATCACCCTACTTAATTTTTATAGTTATTCAATAGGACTACGCAGGTAATGACAGCTTACATAAGAACTGCTGTCCTCTTATTTATGGTTGAGTTGGCAGCCCTCGCAGTTATTCCTCAGATGTCGACCTCTGCCCCAAGTTGGTATTGTGTGTCAGGTTTCATTGAGCCACATGTTGGATGCTAAACAACTCTTTGGTTTAGTCAAAGTTTTACTCCAGTATGTTCCAGGCCTAAAGCCACAAAGTTATAAGTAGAAAATCTTGGAACTGTGAGTGGATATTATAGGGGTTGTTTGTGTGTCTGGTGAGGGGGAAGATATTTTTGAACATATCTGCTGCTGTGATTGCAATCAAGCGAACAAATCATGGACTGTTTTTAATGTTGTGTTTTCCTACAACCAGCTACATCTCATTTATGTGAACTCTTACGAATAGATGGATGGGATAGTTTTGAAGCTGGCCTTGAGGCATTAAACATCACTCTAGGAGATGAGCTCAAACAATCACTCTCCGGTGCAATTCAGAACTTCCAACTTATTAGATATAACGGTAAAATTTGCATGAATGTTGAGTGGATATTTATGTTTGAGTAGGAGCAGAAAACAATACAGAACATAAATCTTAATTGAGGATTAAGATCATTAGAGCTGCTGTTGGTTAGGTTTTTATTGGTGGGCCATTATAGTTCTAGTTCACAGACCTTCTTTATATCAACATTGCATTTTTCAAAGCATCTTTACCTTTCTAATCTCTTGTGCTTTGTCCCTTCTCAGAAAGTGCTTGAGGCTGTAGGTGCAGGAGTGGACGCTGAAGCTGCTATCCTCAATAAAACCTTTGCCACGAACTGGGATGTAGCGAGTGCTCTTTTTTTCTCAGGGACAATAATGACTACCATTGGTAGGTGTCTGCTAAAACATGCACCGTGTTTTATATATATAACTGTGTTGACTTAAATAAGCTGCTTCCTCACGTCTGGCACGACATGTACAGGCTATGGAAACATCTCCCCCAAGTCAGATGGAGGGAAGCTCTTTTGCATCTGTTTCGCCCTCGTGGGAATCCCAATGTTCGGCATCCTGCTTGCTGGGGTTGGTGACCATCTCGGTACTGGCCTGAGGAACACTGTTGCCAAAATAGAGAAACTCTTCCTGGTATGACGCTTTCATAGTATTTAAAACACTGTCCTTTCATTTTAAGTTTTTTTTTGTCTTATACTATGTTATATCACTTTGTTGACAGAAGTGGCGCATTAGTCCCACTATTGTGCGTGTGATCTCAGCAATCCTGTCCATCCTGCTGGGTTGCTTGCTTTTTCTTGCTCTGCCCACTTTGGTTTTTCAAGAAGTGGAAAACTGGTCCCTTCTGGAATCTGCCTACTTTGTGGTTATCACACTGACCACAGTGGGCTTTGGTGACTATGTTGCAGGTAAATAAACAGTTCTGACTTACCTGGCATACCTTAGCGTATTCTTAAGTAGTAGGAAACTGAATTTATTCTCTTGTTTGTTTGTTTGTTTGTTTTTTTCTGATGTTTCACTTCTCTTTCAACATGCTTCTTTAGTTGCCTGCTACTTAAGTAATTAGGACTGTCATGTCTTGGATGACTGAGTAGCTTCCCTAGAGCATTTTCTCCCAAAGCGACACTTCTCCCCAAAAGATACTCCAATATGCTTTGATATATGTCTTTAAATTTGGCCATTGGACCGATTTATGGAAATATTAAAGCAACATCACAAGACATGAGCCAGGAAGCTAAAGCATTTCTTCCAGTTGGAAAATGTTCCCATGCATGCTGACATTTTTGTTTCAAATTTGCCGAAGTACAACAAAATCAGTTTCTGTAAAGGCCATCATCTCAACCCAATAGAAAAATCATAGGTAAAGCTGAAAAAGTGTTTGTGAGCAAGGCAGTCTACAATCCCGACTCTGTTATGCCAGTTCTGTCAAGAGGAATCGGCCAAAATTACAACAAACTACTGTGGAAAGCTTGTAGGATGCCCAACATCTTAGACTCCAATCACACAGTTTGAAGACCTTTCATCCAAATGCTAAAGAGACATATGTAAACTTCCGAATTTGAAGAGAGTTTAAAAATATTCCAAAATAAAAAAAAAAATCTCTTGTTCATTATTCTGGTATTTGGCAAAAATAAATGTTAATCCTAACGGTTCTAAAATCACACATCATTCTTTGATGTAATGTCAGACTGCAAAGGAACTCAAGTGAACAGAACCGTTTGACAATTTTTGATATGTTTTCGATGAAATTATTGATCTGTAGACGAGTAGCAATGTGACTTAATTAGTCATCCATAAATACATGTCCGTTGCAATGCATTAAGTTCTCTTATCATAGACAGCATCATTAATTATTCAACTATTTTGTGCGAGGGATGAATTATTGATAACTTTGTCTCATATGGATGGATGGCTGGATGGATGGATGGATGGATGGATGGACGGATGGATGGACGGATGTCGATGAATGGATGAATGTGGATGGATGGATGGATGGATGGATGGACGGATGTCGATGAATGGATGAATGTGGATGGATGGATGGACAGATGTCGATGAATGGATGAATGTGGATGGATGGATGAATGGATTGATTGGGTAATTGATTGATTGGTTGATTTACTTAATTAACATTTTCCTTTGTATACTTTGTATTTGTATCAAAGGGGAAGGTGAATTTATGACCCGCATAGGAGAGAACATTCTGCCAGAGTACTGGTATAAGCCTTTGGTGTGGTTTTGGATCCTCCTGGGTCTTGCATACTTTGCTTCCGTCCTGACAATGATCGGTAACTGGCTCCGGGTTCTATCAAAGAAGACCAGAGCTGAGGTACTTCCTTTCTCTGTATTTTTTCTGCTGTCTGTATATCATCATTTGTTTTAACGAGGGAAGGTACTAAGGTAGATGATGGTGAATGGTTTCAAGTGTTTCTTGGGTCTCTTTCCACCTACTATATGGACTACCATGAGCTACATCAGCTCCAATGTCTTGAGTTACCATTACCAATAACATTACAAGAGCATTTTGGCTTTGAAGAGACTGTTATGCATGTAAAGCATGACATAACTAAAACATAAGGGATTTTCTTTTTAAAGTAGAGTTTAAAAATGTTGAGACATTCCGTACAGATCTTAAGATGATAAAGTTTTTGTGTGTCTATTTCAGATGGAGGAACTAAGAGCCCATGCCACAGACTGGACCCAGAACATCCAGAACATGTCCGTGGACTTTCGTATTCCAGGAAATTTAGAGGACCCTTTCAAGCGTCGCCGGCGAAAGCGCCGCCATCGCAGCCATGGTCACAGTCACGGTCACGGTCACAGCCACTCGGCCAATGGAGCCCCAGGAGAAAAACAAGAGCAAAACCAGAGTCAGACCGAATCTGGATCTTACTCTTCTTCCTATTCATCTTCTGAATCAGAATCCGGATCAGAATCAGAAACGGACTCTCGGGCCACACAGACCGACCGGGTTCCAGCAACGGAGGCTCCTCCAGACCTTGTCCAGCCGCAGCCTCTGGACTACTTGGCGGAGAACTTTGCCTTCATTGACGAGTCCTCGGACGCTCAGAGTGGCAAAATACAACTAGAACCTGTGCAAGAATCAAAACAACCCAACTCTCGTCAGGCAAAGAGGAGACGCCATAGGCGGCCGACTAATAGAAAAAGCTCTAAAACCAACTACTCCAACAATAACAAAAGGCAACCCAATGGAAACACAACACCTGTCCCAGATCTTCCAAAAAAGCCTCTGGACTGAAGGTACTAACACCTCATGAGACTCTGCCCACTGCTGACAGAGGAGGTCTCAGTCCAGCAGTTCCTTTCTGTGTAAATGCTGCCTATATACTGTCAGTTAAAATGAAGACACAATGCTGATGCCTTATAAACCTTTGTGTGGTTTGCCATATAACTTTTCTCTTTGCATGTGAGTGCATATGCAACAAATGAAAAGATTAAGATGCCATAGGTTCTACGACTTTGTGAGGAGCTACTGCTCTCTACTGGCCTAAAACGGTATTGCACTGATCACCACTGTGTCAAAATGAACCACTTTTTAAAAAAATAATCCGGGTACTGCAACCAGATTTGTGTTGTCAGAAACTTGCTACAGCAGTGTGAAACTCAATTTAGAGAAATGTTACCTGAGTCCATTATCCTTGAATCCCGCCAACAATCAAACAGGTTTACTTTTTGGTACCTAAAGAGTTTGTAAAAATAATATGCATAGCCATCCATTTGCATTTTTGATGGTCAGATTCATCAGTGCTACTATTCTGCATAAGTGCATTAAAGAACTTTTCAAAAAGAAATTGTTGTAAATTCTGTTCTATTTCTCAGACTTCCACCAAAACCCTCATACATGCTGCTTGATACAAAAAAAAAAAAAAAAACAATGGCAATTTTTTTCAAAAGAACAGAGTCTTGCATAAGAATTTATGCACCATTAAATTTTTTTGTTATTAATCCATTGTTTACACTTGCTGGTGCTTATCTCCAATGGTCACTGGACTGGTCTTCTGACTGTATGCTGTGAGCGCAATAATATCGAGGCCCAATTCGTTGTTTGTGCACATCTTGGCCAATAAATCTGATTCTGATTCTGACTAAAAAGAGCATGTCAACTCACACCAGGCCAAATGCTATTGAAACACAATGGCTTTAAAAGAGACTTTAAAAATAGGAGGAAAATATGCCTGCTGACCATTTAAAAGGCAACGTAATCTCAAGTTTGAGAGAGCACAACAGATAAACCTTCATCTCCACTAAGGTTCTACCTAGCTTTTGTGGCAGCTGAAAGCAAATGAGATGTGTTCTAGTCTGGATACAAATTAAAAGACAGTCAGGATCATTTTAAACAAGCTGAAGTTGTGAAAAAGATTGTTGACTGACACCAGCATAAAGTTCGTTGCAGTTGTCTAGACATGTTGAGCTTAAGGCGCCTATTATTTTCTCCAAGTCATCCCTCAACAAAACTGAGTGTTTGTCGGAACTTGAAGAAAATTTATTTTTTGACAAGCAGAGCGGATTTGTTTATTAAATTTAAAATCTGAGTCCATAATTACTCCCAAATGTGATACATGCAATTTGATGTTCTCAAGCCAACCAAAATTACGAACCGAGTTACGTGAAGTACTATTAAATCCTACTTAATTTCCAACAAGACCTGAAATGACTGTTTACAGAAGCTTTCCTAAAGTCAGTCTTGCTACTGAACAACATGTTTTAGCTGTGGTTAAGAAAAACGTTCAGAATTCACCTTAGCAAGTTTGACTTTAGCATTAGCACTATTGCAAACAAACTGAAGTTGAGTTATTTTGCAACAGGGAGAGATTCTGTGTCTAGAAGTGCGAAGTTGTTACAGACATATCATTAAATTCTTGAAGCTGTAATTTCAGCAACCATATATTACATGACTTCCACTTTATAAAAATATATGGTACCTTGTCCTTGTCTATTATAAATTCCCATAAAATGATGTTGGAGTTTATCCAGCTTCCAATCCAGTCCAGTTTTTTAAAAGCACTTTAAAATATAATACAGGACCAAATGCCATACATAATAAAATTAACTAAAATGTATTAAAAGTATACAGTTAGACAGGGGGTGTATCCAGTAGAAAAACAGATAATGCCATGTCATGTTTCTACGGTCAACACTAGTCTCCCTTTTCAAATTAAAATATATTTTTGTCAATTTTAATAGGGTTGGCCAAACTGCATCATGACCTTTATGGTTTTTGAAATGGGTTGGAATATTTTAAACATCGCAAAACTTTTTAACATTTTAAGACCAGGTCAGGAATATGGTGCCAAATTTCAAAAGAGGACATTCTATCTCGTGGAGGCACAGTGTGATACGCCTGCAGTCGTCGTCGTTTTAACCTGCATTGACGCTTTTCAGGTGATCCCCGTAAGTGATACTCTGCTGGAAACTCTAGCTTTAGTCAGTCTGAGACCGGCACCGGGGAAAAAATGCTGCTGTGGCTGCAAATCTCTTATCTATTAGTTATTTTCAATTAGAAATACAGCTAGATGCTTATAAAAACCGTTTGACACAATTGCTTGTTACAAAAACTGCTGACTTTTATGCTAAGGCAACCAGCAGATGGCAGGCAAGATGCAGCAACACATTTAATACCTTTGTGGTGCTGGAGTGAAATTTTAATCTACCTCCTGATTGTGGATTGGCATCAATCTTAATTATACGACAAGAGGCTATTTTTAATTATCCTATCTTTCCATCTTGCCTCAAGTTTGCCAAATAACAACATGAAGGCGAAGAACCATATAATAACGTATCCCTTGGAAATCTGAGACCGCTCTGAAGGACATTGCTAAAAGAAAAGGAAACGTTTGGGGACTGCAACCAAGGAATTCAGGAAGCAGAGATGATGTACAAAGGCAGTGGGTGACCTTTTACTGGAGGACACACTCTCAGCTGCTATAACGTCATCCACCGCAGCCTCCATCTGCTGCCACTAGAGGACGAATGGTGGGCAGCGTCTGAAGTGCCGAGGCACACTCCTGACCTGAATTCAATGGGAAAATCCGTACCCAATTTAGATCCAAATATGGTGTCTCTACAGTGCTGCGCATAATACAAGATAGAAACCGCAGCCTTTTTGACATAATAAGATAAATCTGAGGTTCCCATGGTCAGGACTTCTTTTTTTTTTTTATTTAGTAATGATACAATACTAATCTAGATATAGAATCAACGAGACATCTGTGCCACAAAGAAGTTAGTTATTTTGCCAACGCAGCACTCCCTTGACTTGAGTACGTGTTCTCTGATACTGGTTCAGAAAAACAATGGTAGACCTTGACCTTATGGGTAATTATTACAACTTAACCTATGCAATCTGAATACAGTAAGTTTAATTTACATTAAAAAAAGCATGTTTATCTTGCACTATCCTTTTGGTGACCCAGGTTTGTTCTGGCTTCTCATTTCTGGCCATCAGTCAAGACCGATGGCCAGAAATCGGTCTTGACTGATCTTCTTCAGCCGGTGTACCGATCAAACAAACTGTCAAAACCTAATCAGTCAGACTGGTTTAAAAATGTGTGTACATTTTATTTTGGTAGATTTGAACCAGTACATCTGCAAAGACATCATGTGAGTTAAAAAGTTAAACCAACCAATTTCTTAAACCAACTTAATTACCAAGATCATTTGGCACATTTGGCTCATCAAAGGCAAACATTAACAATGGCTTTGTGATGAAGGCATACAATTTTACTGCTAAACTTTTAAAATATACGTTGTCAAGGTGAACTGTCAACATTTTCCTTGGCAAATGCAGCTAAGATTTGCTTCTCAGTCACAACAATAATCTTGGGTTTTAAGAAGCCGAACTTGCTAGTATGTTTGAGTTTTAGCTGGATGCAAACTTAAATTCTCTCCCTAACACAGAAACATGCTCAATAACAAATCTTGTGACGGGTTCTTAACTTTATTGACTTGATAATACCCTAAAACCTTGGGTACAAAACAACCAAAACATTTTCAGGCCACAACAGGAACATTTTGTACCAACCATAAATAATTTTTTTAAACCAGCTTCGATGGCTGCAGACTTACTTAGGTTTAGTTTTCTGTAAACAATTGTGGTTTTATGCCTCTAACAAGTAATAATAGCCTCCAACTGGAATGTGCTTAGTTACTTTAGTTTCAATGGGAAGTCATAATCTGTCATGTGTCATAGGGGAACTTCAATCAATGGGAAGTCGGCATAAGAAATATCAGGAAAAAATTGGTCATTTTATTAAAATACTTGTAAGTTTGAAGACCTTCACTATGCAATTTTTCAGGTATGAAATGGTGCCGGCGGCCTTGAAATGCTTTGTACTGTACATCTGAACATTTCCTACTTGTCTAATGAACATGTGGTTCCTTTCTGCCTGAGTAAATCTTAACATTTAGCACAGTACTTTATGACAGAAATACATAACTTTAAATTCAAAAGCTAATTTAAATTAATTTAAAATATCATTATTGTTATTATTACTCTTCATTTTTCGCTATAACCATTCATACCATGTGATATGGGAGGTACAGTATATGCATGACACATATTTCTAATTGTTGTTTGGGCTAAACGTCTAATGAAATAAGATACATTATGACCACAGATCTAATGGTAGATATGAGTTTTTGGAGTCATATAACTACATTTCTAAGTGCATAGATGGTTGATGTGAAAACCCGGCAGACAACATCTATAAAAGCAAGATATGAAATTATCAAAGCTCTAAACATACATAATGAACCACATTGAATGGCAACAAGAAGGTACAAATGGGGATACGAACTGGTGGAAGGGCAAATTGACTTCATGCCCAATTTCACCATTTTTGAGCATTACACATTTAGAGATTGTGCATTAACGAAATGTATGTCTATTTATTAGATTACATTTAATACCCTCCACATTTCTTTTTATAGTGTAATAATTTAAATAAGTAGGTTGTTTGGTGTAAAGGTGAACAATGTTTTGTGTAATCTATGACTCACTGATACTGCGCCTTACTTGCTTGTGCACTACAGGCACAATGGCTACTTGGTATTTATAAACCATATGAGCCTACACCTGTCGGAGGTCATGACCCGCACTAAGGAGCACCCTTGAGACCGCAGCTGGCATCCATCAAGCGTTCCTTACGCCCAGACCATAAAGTCGTTCTCCACCATAGGATACACGCCGCACTGACTTGTTAGAACATTTCACGAAGCAGTAAATCATAAAACAAAACCTGCTTAAAACACGTGTGTTCCCCCCCCCCTCACGCCACTGGATGCGGCGTGAATTCTTCTGCGTGACGGCTTTCTCGTCCGGGATAATGCCGACTCTGCAGCAGAAGGCTGTGATGCAGCCCCGCAGAGTTGCAGCGTCTGCAGCGCCGAGTGAGTGACCTTGTTCAAGGTCGCGCTGACAGCACCGGGAGTTTTTCCTCTAGTGAGTCGCGAGCCCGGCCCGCCACGCGCATGTGACCACATGGTAGATCCAACAGCTCCGACGCCGCGCGCGCTAGAGAGGGAAGCGAGCGTGACCGCGTCGGTTCCGACCACACAGGCGAACAGGGACCGGGCTATATTTAGAAGCAGATAATGGTGTAGTGTCAAGAGTGGAGGGGTATACACGTACCCAACTCCCAGTTTGAACAATGTTATATTTATTTCCTGCCGTAATTTAAGAGCACGAGTCTACGTGGAAGGTTAAACACCCTCTTTTGGGAACTTTACTCTTCTTCAGTCAGTCTGGAGTCCAGCGGTACTGAGATGCGGATGTCTACAAAGTTTGAACAGAAAAAACAAAATCACAGTGAAAAAGAGCAGCCCTATTGTATTCCCCAACTTAACCCAATTTCAGTGAACTTATGAGACATTCTTCACTGAACTCTGTCCAGTCAGTGGTACGGTGGACTGAGCCCGGTCAGAGCCATGAGACCAGCAGCATGACAACATTTTCCATAGTGGTGTCCCGCAAGAGATGCAGCTCAGTCTTTCTGGAACACTCTATTATTTTAACTCAAAAATAATCCAATAAAACATCTGTAAGCAGTTATATAAACAAAACATAAATGCACGTAATCTGCCAAAAGATAAAAAAAATATATGTAAATCCTAACTGGAGTGAGAGTTTTATGAGGTGACACTACAGTACTGGTAAGTGGGCAGTACAGACTCCGAGAAAGTTACCGGGGCAACGTCACTGATTGAATTTATTTTATTTCGGGGTTGCAGACCCTTATTTTAACGCCGATGATGACGGTGGCGGAGGTGTTGACAGACGTAACGGAGAAACAGCGGACGCAAACCGAGGCAGAGGGAGGAGTGAGGAGCACGAGACAGAGGCTGCGTCATCAGCTCGTCAAGCTAGCGCGAGGAGAGGCGGAAGTTCCGCAGCCGAGCGCGAGAAAATAAAACAACATTTTCTGCTTTATTTAGTTAGATACAGACAGTTTTAAGTTTTTCTAAACATTCTTATATACTGACGTGGAGCTAAAACATTTTCTAACGTTACTCGTTGCCTCAAAGCGTCAACTGCTCTCCGAGAGACGTTGCCAGAAGAATACAATTGTTTTATTGTTGCTAATTCTTACCGGAAGTTCTCTGTTTCCCCTCCATGTCTTGACGTTCATATTAAAACACAGCCTAGTTGTGGAAGCCTAAACGGGGGGATTGATAACGCCAGTGTCCAGGAGCGAACAGCCGGGTGGAGCTTTCTGGTCTCCCGGTGGAGTTGTTGTTGGTTATCGCCTTATTGAGCAGAGAAACGGCTCAAAGGTGACGTGATGTGAAAAAAAGAAGTCCGGGCGCCATCGGAGCAGTCCAGCCGACTTTCCAGCGTTAAAGACTTGACTTGAGACTGAATAGGATCAACGCGATGCTTCTCCATCTACCAGTAAGTATACCATGTACACTTCCAGCGCTGTGGGTTTGAGGCATTATTGATGTTTTTTTTTTTTTCTTCTTCTGGGCATGCCTCAGTGATTGCCTGACGTTCATTGCACGACTCGCCTGGCAGAGCTCTAAGTTCGCCTGACCGTGTTATTGGGCTAAGGGGCACAACTCGCTGAATAAGTAGTTGTACAAATTGTGTAATAATTTGCTGCACGCACTTCCTGTCTGTCTTACAATCCTCTCATGTGATCACCTCTATGCTAATTCACGCGTTTGTCCCGTCAGTCTGTCTAATGGTTAATCCCCCTGGCTCCCATCACACACTTCACGAATCTGCAAAATGATCGTATGAATGAGCACACACACATACAGTAAGCGAAGAATGCAGAGATTTGGCTTGGTTTTGTGCAGTGGTTATTTCTGTCCTTCTGTTTCCACTGCAGCTCCTCGCTAATGACACAAATCGTGAATATTCATAACACCCAGCAGTTCCAGAACTGTATATATATATATCGAGTTATTCATCTCGATTGCAATGCATGGAACTATGTAAGTCACTGTGCCTGCTGGACCAAGATTGGGATCAGTGATCTGAAGGCATAATCCACTTTGGCAATTAACCTTTCACCGGTCCAAGATCAGTAGGCAAGGTCACCACTGGGGTGCCGCTCCGGCTCCACAGAGCGCCGCATTTGAAAGCCTCAAACTGAGTTTAATGTGCAGTCTGTGTGATGCACTGACAGGGACACCCCGCTATCTATAACTTAAACCATAACAAAAACGCTCTTTAACACTTTGCAGGTGTCTAATAACAATGAAAGCACTATTTGACTTAGTTGAGGGTGAAAAGCAAAATCTATTCTGTCCTTTTTTTTATTTTTATGAAAGTGATCATTTTACTTTTTAAAATGAACAAGAATGCATTCTCTCTCTTTTTCTCAGGCTAAAATTCGCCCTATCTAAACTAATTTCGGTAAAGATTTACCGAGAGTTGTAACCAAACTTCTGCCTACATGACTTCAGATGAATGAGGGACAAGGTGTTGGCTTTACTCTGTCTGTCCTTCAAGCATTCCTGTGACTGTGACCTTTGGAGTGTGTCATGCAGCATTCAAGGGGGAGGGTAGAGTGAAGATTTCTGCATAGACACACTGGGTGTATTTATATTTGAAAAGGAAGTTGTTTTGCTGCTAGTATACTCAAGTTTTTGGATTGAGAAACCAAGACTACTAATAGAAGGTATGGACTAAGATAAGAAAATTATTATGGTACAACAGTTTTGAATAATCATACCACAGTTGTTTTATATAATGTTATTCTAGCAAACATGTGTTGACATGGTGCAGCTGATTTATTTGATGCCAAAAAGCACCAGTGACTTCACTGAAAATATGTCCAAGTAGTCAAATTTCTCTTTCTGATAAGTGTGGGAAAGTTTTGGTGGGCTTCTTTCAGCCAGCTGACCAGCAGTGTGCACAACAAGTTTGGGAGGGGCGACATTATACTGCTGTAAACAGTCGATTTAAACCACAAAAACTATGACAAATCCAACTTCAGTAGTTTTAAATCTAGGAGAAAATGTTAAAATCTTGGTATATTTTGTGACTAGAAACTGACCAACATTAACTTGATGTATATCACATGAGTGTAATTGGTAAGCCTTTTGTAAGTTGTGAAAAAAATGAAAAGTTAATTTAACGTTTTAAAAAATAGCTGTCTTCTTGCTTTGTGTGAAACTCAAAGCTCTTTGCTTACTTTGCAGATGTCCTGATAACTACAGACCTGCAGCAAGAACGAGCCAGCGATCTGCCGACCAGGAGTGAGCAATATATAGGTTTCAAGCTCCAGTTCACAAAACAGGTAAGCTGCCCCCACATTACCTTTTATGTTGATGAAATATTTGTCCACAAAACTATGCTTCAGTAAGGATTATAGATGTCCGGGTGAGTCACCGCTCTTCAATCCTGTGATGGACCTTCGGCTGACATTGTTAACGTCTTTTTCAAAAAGTAGTCACTCAGGCTAAAGACAGAAGAGAAATAAACAAAGTATGAAGAGTAGAAGAAGTTAGGTTTGAATTTCAAATCAAAAACACTTTAAGCAGCATGCAGGTCGAATAATTTGTGGAATATTGTATCGCTGTCAAGCACTTATGCTGTCATTAAAGCCACAACATAGATCTGTCTTTTAGGCTTTTACTTCAAAGTTTATGATATAAACTGTATAGAATGGTCTTTGATTACCCTGCTGATTAAAAAAAACAAGTCAAGTGATGATCAAATATCAGCTTGTGAGAGAGAGGACGGTCTTTCGTCTAAGATTAGTCTAAGTAGCAAATCAAAAAGGAAAAACGACACAATAAAATATCTGTTTGAAAAAGTTGTTTGCAAGTAATAATGTTTGCCTAATAATACAGTTGAATTGTGGTCATTTCATCATCATACATTTCTCTTGGGCGTTTCGTACTCGACTGTTCTGGTACAAAATGAAGGAATCTTTTTCTTTTTTTTTACCTGCTTCAACAGCCTCAGATTTAAAATATTTTCAAATCATGTAATAGTCTTCTGTACGGAGAAATGGTTATGTTACTTCAATAATTAATATCTGTCAGCAGGAGGCCGTTCAGAATCATTTTATTTAGATCAATAATCACAATCTCTTATCATTTCATAACTAAGAGATCAAATTTTGGTGGAAGTATGATTTAATATAAATCTTCAGAAAATAATCTTCGGCTAAGTTAAATTATGTAATGGATTTTAGACTATTTTATATATAAAAAAAAAGACTAAATGATATGTAACTGAAGATAAAGGCAGAACCCTGTTTATTTCATCCCTTGAATTAATAAAGTTACAACTGGAACTAGAATATTTCTGCAATATCATAACTTTTGTTTTAGTCCCAACATCAGAAGAGAGTCTTAACTAGAGTTAACTCCAAGTCTCAGTTTTTTTTATTTTATTTTATTTTCATGTGAGTCTAGCTGCTTTAGAAAGACATCAACTTCCAGTGTAAAACCGGTTTCTTGTCAGCTCCCAGTGCTGCTGCTGCTGGATCTAATGTGTTTAGCCCCAGCAGATCCATCCTGATCACAGCAGCTGTTACAGAAAGCCGATGTGGCCCGGCCCATGTGAACACGCAGCCCACACAAGCTAGCAAAGGCTTGGCAGTCTGCTCTCAGATTCTCCTGTCCAGCCTGTGCCATGAAACCACACCGTGGACAGAGCTAACCGCTAAGCACTGTAGTGGTCGCGGCTGTACGGTAAGACGCCGACTTGTCCCGGGCAGAGTGACAAAAATAAACCGCAGTGGGAGAGAAGGAAGCCGGCCAGTCAGGATTAACACCAGCTAGCCAGCTTAGTTAGCTAAGGTTAGCTAACCTACAGCTGTCATCCTAATGTTGACGCTAGCTAATGCTAACGCTACACCTAAAGTGCTGGCAGGGGTTCACATCGCCGCAACACACGTTTTCTATGCTGGGTGAAGTTAATAAAACATTTATATCCGTGTTTAACTTGACAGGAGTTTAATTATGTTTTAATTAATGTAGCTATAATGTATTCCATTTTCTTCAATGTTTTCTGCCAAAGCATATGTCGAGGTGGCCAGTAGTGCACATGGTTGATGAATTGATTTACTTAATCTCAATGCTGATCATGTAGATTTTTGCACAAGGTCTGTTAAGTAAGGGATCCTCTATGCTGCATAACTCAGTCCAACTAAGCTAAACTTTAAACAGGCTGGGTTTGCTGTGACCCCCTTTCTGCTTGCCAAACAGTCCTCTCCTAACCTGAGAGGGCAAACTCCAAAAAACGTGTGCCAGCACCTGTGGGTTTGTAAGATCCACTTTATCAAAGCAAACTTTGCTTTGAGATGATTGTTTTAGCAGCAACTGAAATCCCCTGTTGTATTATTCAGTCCAAGTATTCATGAAAGTTTGCTTAGAAATTGACTCAGTTTTCCTAATATCTTTGTGTCACTGGGGGCTTCTCTAATTTTTCCTTCCTTAAGCAAGTCTCAAGTTTACACGTCTGATATTGAACAGCTCTGATCACCTTCACAACAACAGATTATGCCTGGGGAATAAATGAAAAAGTATTCAGCGGATTAGGAACAGTCGTGTGTTATCAGGACTGTGTTTGTGTAAAGGAGTGCAGAACACCGGGGTCACGCTAAATAAATGCATTTAGAGATGTGAGTCATATCAGACTCTAAATATTGTCAGTAGATGCCGGTGCGTAATAGACATCTTTTGCAAGCAGTTGGGGCAGTTTAAACATGATAACAGAGTAAAGGCTTAATGCAGTGCGATAACAAACTAGACTTATCTACGAACCCATTATTATTTTAGTCTAGTTTAGAATTGATCATTGCAGTTTTCTACCCAAACTGTTGTTGTTTTTTCTTCATGTTCTGAAGCATGGAGTTCAGCTAAATAAATTTGGAGATTTGCAACTCTTCATAAATTCGTCGGCTGCCATGTGCTTATCTGGATGGTTGGGGGGGGAAAAAAAAAAACGAGAGAAAAATGTTTTGCTGAAGTTGACCGCCACTGTAAACACACAGGCCAGGCTCAAAAGTCACAGTCAATTCTTAACTGGATTTAAGTTATTTAGGCTGCACAGATGCCGCTGCGCTCAACTCATGCATTGGGAACAAGAGCACCGTCATTCATCATGATCTGAAACCTCGAAGCAGAAGAGGTACAGATTGGAGTCCGATAAATTAGTGCATGTATGGATAACCTGGCTTGTGTTTTTGTTTTTACACACACACATATATATATATATGTATGTCTATTTCAAAGAGATTGGACTTCTTTTAGGCTTATTTACGAAAGACTTCAGAACTAAGTTACTGGAAGCTGAATTACATTTTAGAAGCACAAGTTCACGTTGGGTTTCCATTTGGCAAAAATATCTGGATTTTATACGCAATCTTAGATCCTCCATAGTACACATTTGGTCACCATTTTGAATGAATTAGTTAAAAATTAAACAAGGCTGTGTAAAGTATTTTACTTTTTGGATACTTAGAGGTGTGCTTTGTTACCTTTCCTCTTAATTTCCTGTTTTAAATTTGGGGTTTGCACACAACCTTGGTCCCAGTCGCAGGTTACTGCAGTACCTTTACCGCATTACTCCAACATAAGTCATATCTCTGGATCTGAAGGAGGAGTGGCCAGTGTTTATGAGCACTGTGACCTTCATTCTGTCACCTTGGCTGTTTTAATGGCTAGAGACACGGCTGACACAATTCACACCGCGGGGATCGTCCGAGGACTCTAGAGTTTCATCTCAAAGTATTAAACGCTACATTTTGATCGGCAGGTAAAAATAATAAGCAAGGAAGAAAGAGCACCAAGAAGGTGTCATGTTAGATTTAGGCAGGTTGAGCACCACAGTTTGTGTCGAGAGTTTTTTCTTTTTTCTGCTTTCCTGTTCTTTACTATGACGGTGTTTACAGTCAACTCACACCGCTTCTGTGATATGAGTTCAAACCTTAAACCCGGCAGATGTAGACGCTCGACTACATGGAGTTGAGGTTGGCTATAATTGACTGAGCTCTGTAGCTGAGATTAAGTTTTCAGCCAGTTTATTTAGCTTTCTCAGCAAGGAGAACATGGAGCATTTTTGTTGTGTTTGCTGTGGTTTATTCAATTTTGGATATGGCATTGCTTTTACTTTAGCAGTAAAAAAAGACACTTTATTTAACAGTTGTATTAATAATTGAGTTGTTCAGTGTGAACATTCTCATGTTATAAGATGGCGCTCTAGAAGCACATTTCAAAATGTTAAATGGCTTTGATTATAATTTTTGTTAACATTAGGTGCGGCCCAGTTTGAGAGTCTTGCAGGAAAAATCTGCATTTTTATTCCCATTAATTCACTCCTTGGATTTCCATAGTTCAGAGTGACGTTAGCCAAGATCTACCATCTTTTTTTACAAGAACACACAGATATTTTCTGTCATTTGTTCCTTTAGTTTTAAGGAAAAGGGTGAGGAGGGAAAATGTTTTTAAAATCAGAAATTGAATTTGGTATTAAAACTTCAGAGATTTTGATTTTCTTAAACCATATTTCCCAACCCTGCTGGTTTCACAGTATGTACGCAAAAATAAAAAAAAAGAAAAAGTGAATGACATGAGCCTTTATTTAACAAAATAATGTATTTTAATTAATTTATTTACTATACGTCACAGTACAAGAACATACCAGCCGTACATTAGTGAAAAAGAAAAAATGTACTACAGGTTAATGAGTGAATATGTATGACCATGTATTAAATTAACAAAATAATGTAATTCATGTAAGGTTACCTAAACATTTATTATCTTGAGATAAGTTTAAACCTGCTAAACTTGATATTAGAACTCAGCTGCTTTTAGCTGATCTGTGCTGTAGAGTAATGGCTCATATTAGCAACTGAGTTACTTGAGGTACCTGCTTGAAGTAGCTAACCACTGTTGGCATTTGCAGCGTGACCTTTAATACGAGCACTCTTTTTGCATTCACGCCGTAACACCTGTCTGTGTTTTTCAGCAGCTGACTTTCTTTCTGGAAGTTAAAAGAAGTAGCATCTTTATTTTTTTCTTTCCTTACAGTCAGCTGACTGGAAGCATATAGAAACATGTGGGGGAGGGTAAAGTTTGGTTTACTCAATTTATGCTAGGAAAATTACAGGCACTAGTAAGCCTGTTAAATTAGAATGAGTTTGATTATTTTTATTTTGATAACTTCTTTTATTTAATGGAGATTTTGTTTACGGAGACATAAACCATTTTATTCATGATTTCAGTTGTAATTGGGTTTTTATTTGATTTTGTTTGTTTTTTGTTTCTTTCGGCTATTTAAAATATCTTCCAGTTCTAGTGTGAAGTGTTCTTTACAAAAGTAAAGCTTCTTGGTCTCTGAGAGGACGAAGTTGCACTATATATTAACAAAATGGTCTCCAAACAACATCGTTTATCGCAGTCATTTCTGGGACAGTTTATCGTGACAGGCGTAGAACTTGGTTTCTCTGGCAACAAGGATTTTATACCACAGGAATCGATCGTTGTTTTAATTGCGTCCACACCTGGAGCTCATCTACTAGGTATTTAAATAGCTAAAAAAAAAAATTCTGGTAAAAGTGAAACTTCCTACTTAAGTCCAGTCAGCTTTAATGCTCTTTAATGTGGTTTAATGTGCGGTAGCGTGCTCTGCACCTGCATTTACTTTGACCTTTCTTTGTTTTTGCTCCGTCAGGCATCATGTCTTCCCGGGAGCGCCGCTCTGAGGTCTACATAAAGGCGGAGCCGAGCAGCCCGGAGGGAGGCGGCGGAGGCCGGACCAGCCCCGGCGGGGTCTCCTCGGACTCCTCTCAGAGCGGCGGCGGGGGCACCAGAGGAGACGGCGCCAAGCGCTACTCGCCGCCGCTCTACACGCCGGCCCTGCGCTGCCATTTTAAAGACGAGCCCGGCGACGGGGCGGAGGAGGGCTCCGCCGGAAACGGAGCGGGGCGCTGCAAGTACGCCCTGAGCACGCTGCCCAAGAGGCTGTGTCTGGTGTGCGGGGATGTGGCGTCAGGTTATCATTACGGCGTGGCGTCATGCGAGGCTTGCAAGGCCTTCTTCAAGAGAACCATTCAAGGTGTGTGTATGAGTGTGTTGTGGTGAATAATTTCGTAGCACACCGACCATGTAATGTGTCACTGTAACCTCTAAATGCATTTATTATGCATTAATGAGAGACGGTGTCGCTGAGATGTTTACTTCAATGATCATGTTTAGTAGCTCATGCTGATCTAAATAAAGAATCAGTGATGAAGATGACATCTATTTCACCTTAAACTTCTGTTTTCTCTCGTTAAGGTAACATTGAATACAGCTGCCCTGCATCAAATGAGTGCGAAATCACCAAAAGGCGAAGGAAAGCCTGCCAGGCATGCCGCTTTACTAAGTGCCTCAAAGTAGGCATGCTGAAAGAGGGTAAGTGTTTGACGTCGCATACTGACTCATTTTCAGTTTTTTGGGTTTTGCACCGTACGTTAATTGCTGATTGATTGGCTTTGGTCTGAGCTATTTTAAGTATTTCTTTCTGTTTTTAGGAGTACGTCTTGACAGAGTCAGAGGTGGAAGGCAGAAGTACAAAAGACGCCCAGAAGTGGAGAATGCAACATATCAGAGCGCCCCTCTATCTCTGACGAAAGAGAGCGAAAAAGGTGAAATCTATCCTCCATCTATTTTTTGTTTTTTTCTTTTCACCTTTTGAGTTCAAACAGATTTATTTGTGCAAATAAGAGCAAAACTTTTTCATTTGGACCTGATACTTTTTTTAAAAAACAAATACCAGTGTTGTGTTCAAGACCACCTAACCCGAGACCAAGACAAGACCAAGACCAGAGTGTATCGAGACCGAGACAAGACCAAGACTTTTAGGGTCCGATACCAAGTCAAGACCAAGACCGAGGGAAGTCGAGACCGAGTCAAGACCAAGACCAGCGCCAGTATGTGACAATAAAATGTGAAACATGATCAAAATCACTAAAATTGATCTAAAAGACCCACATTCACGTAAAAACACCTAGATATTTTACACAGAGAACTGGAATAAACATAAACATCTTTATTTAGTACTTCTATGTTGTAATCACAGAATTTCAAACAATCAAAGTCGATCAAAATAGTATTTTCTCTGCCTTTCATGAACAGTACATACATTTATGTTGTTTTTAAATGTGCTATTTCAAAACCATGTGCAAATATGTAAAACTGAAAAAATGCCAATCATTTCTCTCTCGTATACAGATTATAGCTACATTATATAACTTTTCTTAAATAAATCTATATCTATCACTAAGTTGTGACAATATGTTATGAGACAGATAATTTGTTGAAAAAAAGATTGATCTCCTTCACTTCCTCCCTGAGCGACTACTGCCATCTGCAGAAATACAAACCCCATTGAAATACGTGCACAAAAACATGACTGACTTTTATCAGTTCTAAGACCCTTTTGCTGGATCAGATGGTTTGTTTTTGACCAAGCAGTGTATTTCTCCAGTTAGCACTGGGAACATGGAGAAAAGGCAGAGGAGCTCAATATTTTCACAGCTTGTCGGTCTCATAACATACTGACACAACATAGTGACATAAATATATAAAAAAAACTATATAACTTTTACAAAGATATTTTTTTGTTTTAACAAAGTTACATACTGCATCTTTAACTCTGCTGTTGAATGGATGTAGCAACTTATACATAACATACATAATAAAGAAATCTGACATTTAGAGGCCCAACTGCATGCGTTTCAAAAATAAAATTATACAACTGGAAGCAGTTTCATAATACGCCAAAGCTTTAGAAAACGTCAATGGCAAAACTCGAGAACAAGGATAACCATGTAGTTGAACAGTGGTTGAAATAAAGTAGGTGATACATAAAATTAGTTTAAAGTAAGGTTTCATTGCACTTCAGAAAGATTAGAGACTGCAGCATTTTTGCACCTAAACGTGCACGATGGGGTCTCATTACAATGCCTCCTCGACTAAAAACCCTTTCCACTGGTGCAGAGGAGGCAGGGACGGATAGCACTTTCAAAGCCAAATTGTGCAGTTGAGGATATTTGGACTGGTTTTCTCCCCAGAAGGCAAGAGCATTGTCACTGTCACAGTCTCTTATATCATTAAAGTATCTGTTTAATTGTGTTGCAATACTTGAATTCTGGACAGAGGAGCTGTGCTTCTTATGTGCCTTGTAGCGTGACAGAAGTCGAGGGCATTTGGCTGGTGGCGAATGACTGGTTGGATCCACATTCATGGCTTCTGAGCACTTGTCATCTGTACTCTCCATGTTCTCCACCCCAAAGATCAATGTGTCTGAAAAACACAAACACAATGACTGTGTTAGTTTTCAAGAACTTTGAGTGTACAAAATAATGTTTATGACAAAAGTAAACTGATGAAAAGAAGACTATAAATTCCACTTTATGATTTAAGGCTTTATGTGCTACGAATTTAAGACATTTTAAGATTTATAATTTTGCAAATAAGACTTTTTTTTCAGCAAAGAAAAATGCATACCAACCTGTCAGTGTCTTCTTAAGTTCATCTCTGAACTTCTTCACCGATGCTGCATTACCTCCGTTGGTAACATCTAAATCCACCCAGCTTAAGCCAAACTGTGGATCCAGCATGGCAGCAAAGAAGTACACATCATGGTTAAAAGGTTCCTCTCTTCCACTGTCTTTGGCCATGTTTGTTTTTGTAAAGATTCCAGAAAATCTTTTCACCAGAGACTGCTGGAGGGCTCTGACCAACGGCCGGCACTGCATTCGGGTCTCCTCCATCTTGAGGAGGTGTGTGTTCAAGTCCAGTACAGTTGGAACCACCATACTAATAGTCACTGATCTTTCCCCTTGGGTCAGCTCTGTTGCTTCAGCAAATGGAGAAAGAACTATACATAGCTCCTTTAGCTGGTTCCACTCCCGCGCACTGAACACGACATCCTCATAGTCTTTGTTGCACATTTCACTGAGTGATTTGTGTTCTAGAGTTGTAAGGGCCTGTACTTGTTTAAATGTACTGTTCCAACGAGTTGTATTTGCAGCTGGAACACTTTTATTGGTGCCAAATGCAGCCTCAAACTTATCTTTAAATTGTGAGCTGCTATGTAAAAGGGTTGCGAACTTTGACGTTTTTGCTATGGTGCGAGAAATGGTCTTGACCTCCTTCATACCATCATGCACAACTAACTGGAGAGAGTGTGCAAAGCAGGAAAGACGTTCACCAGATGACCATGGTAAGTCAATGTCTTCCTCTGAATTAATGTCCTCCCACAAGTGCTCGTCATCTAAATTATCCTCTTCACTCTCACTGTCATCAGATTGCTGCTGGGGCATGTGTACTTTGAAAGCACATTTCATATTGGGTGCATTGTCTGTTATGATATAGCTAATTTTGTCACGAATACCATATTCCTCAGTGATCTCCTCAAAGGCAGACGCAATGTGCTCTCCAGTATGCCTCCCTGTAAAACGCCTACAGTCCAGCAGGTAGGATTCAAGTGCATAGCAATCTTTAGATTTGTAGCACACATGGGCAGTCACCCCAAGAAAGGAGCGTAGCCTGCGATCAGACCAAAGGTCAGTTGTTAATGACACAGACGACTGGGTCTTCAGTTTCTCCAAGACAGTTTCCTTGACTTTTCTGACCAATTCTGGAATTCGTCTCTCAGAAACTGTTTTTCTAGAGATTGGTGTGTATTTACTGTCCAGGACTTCAAGAAAGTGTTTAAAGTGTCCATTTTCCACGAGGGAGAGGGGCAGACAACATCCAATGATCAAATCTTGAACAATGGCTTCACTGATGGCTTGCTGCCTTGGCGATTGTGGGCTGTAGAGCTGCACTTTCTGTGTAAATAACGATATTGTTGGCTGTGTGACATCACTCTGTTGCCCTGCCTTGTATTCCAGGAACCTAATAAATAGGACATAGAAATCAGTTTATCTGATCATATGAACATCAATTACATAAGAAAACAACCTTAAAAATAAGTAGGAACTTTACAAATACATGTCAAATATGTGTAATGTAATGTTACTAGAAACGCATGTAGATAAACAAAATGCAAATCAATGGTATTTTGGCCATCACATTTTTGAAATGGATAAACAAGTAAGTTAAATGACTGATATGGTATGAACCATAGAGAGTGAACTGGTAAAAAGTTACTTATTGACCTGAAATTGTAAATGGCAACATAACAATGTGGTTTCTAAAAGTAATTTGCCTATATCCATACAAAGCAACTAATTTATTAATTTTTCATAAGGTGAGGCATATTAGTCTCTTCACTCTCTGCTTATATCTATAGACTAGTTCCCACAGCCAAACAACAGAGCATCACCTCCACGTCTTATCTTCAATGTCAGGAGCTATATCCAGCTCCTAAGGTCAATGTAACTTACATTGACCTTAGTTCATAATTATGAGACAGTGAATGAATTCATTCACTGTCTCATAATTGTTTTTCATGAGAAAGAAAAAATCTAACTTAGGAACAGGATGTTATTATATGTTCAGTCGACTCAGTCTCTCAAGGTTAACTGCATTTGCTTACTTCCCTTAATAATGTTAATTGTAGGACCAATGCAAGAAAATACAACTTATTTAAGGTTAAGCATATCAGGTTTGGCACATTAATAAATTATATATGATGGCTTTGGAGACATTGGGGTTACCCACCAGCACAAGCCAGCACATGCTGACAGAACCATTACGTTCTGTCATGGTTACGTTACAGAACGTAACCATTACGAACCATTAGGTTCTGTCATGGTTACTTATTGACAGAACCATTACGTTCTGTCATGGTTACGTTACAGAACGTAACCATTACGAACCATTACGTTCTGTCATGGTTACTTATTGACAGAACCATTACGAACCATTACGTTCTGTCATGGTGACTTATTGACAGAACCATTACGAACCATTGTTCTGTCATGGTGACTTATTGACAGAACCATTACGAACCATTGTTCTGTCATGGTTACGTACGTCACCTTATTATGGTTATTAAACATAGGTAGAGACTTCCACATCAGTCTTCTCCTTCATGAGAAGTATTGAACAAGAACCAAAATATATTACGATTATCTATTCAGACTTTTATTTTTGCTCTGCTTCCACCTATGTGCTGCAATCCACTCATGAAGCCGACAGAAATACGGAGACATGTTCAGGAAAGCTGTAATTGAAACAGCGTTGTCCATGCACAACACGAATCAACACTTCTTTAAATTAAATCAGTAATGTCCGACATGTTTTCACAAACACTACTAGGTGACAACTTGTGCATCAAGCTAGGTGGCAAATAGCGGATAAGAAAGGAGAACATTCACCCTAAAAGATAAAGCACACATATATAACTTTAGCTAACTTAATATGTGTAGCTAATATTGAAATAAGAACTGTGTGATGGCCGGGTAGAATAATTTTGATACCGAGGAAATTGCTTACGTTAACTTGCTAGCTTTCCTAATATCACTTTTACACACAGCTTACCTTTCTTTGTGCTTTCTTTCAAGGTGTCGTCGATAAAAGTTGGACGTAGTCCCCACCGTCTCTGATAGTGAAGCACTGCAGAACTTACATTGCGCTGTATGCTTTTTTCTCAATGTTGCTTTACAAATGTATTGTTTGTGATTTAAATAGCCAAATTTTATAACCGATGATTTGGCCGACATCTTATCCCCTTCTCAGACAACCACTTGTAACTTTCAATCGAAGTGCTGCAGTCCGCGCTCAAGGTGAAAGGGGGTGGGGCGACAGCAGTTAAAAAAACAACAACATGCATTTACCAATGAGACGGGTTATTGCTTGGATTTGAATCAGGAGTGCATCCAATAAAAAGAAGGATCTTAAAGAAATTGATACTGATGATTTAGCGTTATTTTCACAGTTGTGGTCTTGACCGGTCTTGAAATAAAATACCGAGTCCTCAATGTCCGAGACCGAGACAAGACCGAGACCAAATGTGGTCGAGTCCGAGACAAGACCGAGACTATCAAAAAATGGTCTTAAGACCGGTCTCGAGACCAAGACCGTTTTCGAGTACTACAACACTGACAAATACTAATGAGCTCAGTCTGAGATAAAGTGGTTAACTTGTGAAACACTTAATAGCTGTATAACCACTATATGTAATGTAAATGGTATATTTCACTTAGACCATAAAGCAGTGTTTATATGATACATTAAGCTAGCCATAATCCAATGATTATTATAAGAAACATATTTAAGGGGGTCAACAATTCGCTCTGATAATTTATCTCAGTCTTTACCTATTTGTTTTGTTTGGCTGCAGTTGCTTCTAAAAAAAATGCTAAATGTTTAAAATCTAAATTGTTTAAAAAATAGAAGCCACACACAAAGGCACGTTTTAGTAGAGCATTTGCAGTGGAATTGCAAAAATTTTTTCCTTTTACTTTCCTTTGTGTTTGTGAATTGATTAAAACATTCATTTAGACTAAAAACGGCGCCCTCTACTGCTAACAAAGCCTCATTGTACTCCTTATGGTTCACACAAGCTGCATTAAAATTTAACGAGCCTTTCAGCTTTTGCTGTTAAACAAATCTAGCTGCTCCATTATCAGAGGAACAAATCTGGGTATAAATTAGTTATATTTCCGTAACTTACGAGTTTTCACAGGTTAATTAACCGTTTGCTTTGTGTTTTCATGCAGGTTCCTCCAACATCATCGTGTCCCACCTTCTAGTGGCAGAGCCCGAAAAGTTATTTGCCATGCCGGACCCTCTGCAGCCCGACACGGCCCAGCGGACCCTCACCACCCTCTGTGACCTCGCTGACCGCGAGCTGGTTGTGATCATTGGCTGGGCCAAACACATTCCTGGTAAGTGATGGTGACGGAGAAAAGAAGTGGAGCTAAAGGCATCTATGGCATAATAGCAATGTAAGAGATTAAGAAGATCTGTTCCCACTGTATAGTAACACGGTATTGTAAGGTGATTGGGTCATGTGGCTTCAGTATTCAGTAAAGGAGGTGTTTATGGTGCTATGACTGTGCTTACCTTTGAGCAGGACCAGCGGCTCCTCTGCTGCAGCGCCCGCTCTGACACACTTCCTTGTCATTTAAAAGGATTGCATTGTTATTTTTATAACCTGCAAGTGTGGATTTACAAATACAGGTTTTTTTTTTCTCCACCAACTGAAAATTTGTTGTTGTGCTACCTTCAGAAAGATATTAAGCACGCCTCTGCTAAGAGGGAATTACTTCATCATTCACAGCAGCATCTGTTGTGTGCATTTTGTATAATTACCTCTGAAACATGGATGAAATGAGATTCTGGAGGCATCAATGAGTACAAATCTTTTGGTTTCCTGTTTTTGTTTTCTCATTGAAAAAGTTACTTCTCAATAAGAATCTTTTTAATCACTCAGAGATTCATATGATATATTTGGCCCAATAGGATGTTCCTAGGTCATCTATGACAAACTTTACATATACACTTATTTTTATTGTTTTTCTCTTCTTTTCCCATCCCAATAATTCATAATGACTTCCAAAAGTTTTCATACCCCATATGGGTTTTAGAATACTTTTAAAAAGAATGTGGGGGATTTGTATTTGGTCCCCTACGTTTTGATACCCCAAGTAGAAAGGAAGCTGCGTAAAGATGACCCAAAACATAGAGCCATAGCTGCAACAGAACGGTTAGAGCTAAACCAATCAGGCAGTCATTTGTTAAGATGTTATTTGTTTGCCACGTAGAGTCGGATGAGCAGCTCCCTACACCAATAATGTGTGAACCTACCATGTTCTTCTCAGACAAACCTTGTGGATGTCTTTATGCCTCTTGTGCCTCCTGCAGGCTTCCTGTCTCTGTCTCTAGCAGACCAGATGTCCGTGCTGCAGTCGGTGTGGCTGGAGGTGCTGGTTCTGGGCGTAGCGTACCGCTCCATCGGCTGTGAGGACGAGGTGGTCTTCGCCGAGGATTTTGTCCTCGATGAGGAAATGTCGCGCGTTGCCGGACTGACTGAGCTAAACGCGGCCATTAGCCAGCTCGCACGCCGTTTCCGTGCGTTAAATGTGGACCGAGAGGAGTTTGTCATGCTAAAAGCCATCGCTCTCACAAACTCGGGTACTAAAACTTGAATTTTTATGCACTAACCTCATTCAGCCTCATGATCTGTTAACTGTGTTCAACACCTCTGCATATTTACTTTTAAATCTTCTCATAGATTGACTGAATGGCTAACATGTACATAATAAACTATAAAAGTGCATTAGGTGTTTTATTAAGGTGAACAAATGTAGAGCAATAAAACAAGTGTCTGTTATCGGTGTTTCAAAAACGGCTGATTCAGCGATGTCCTTTTATGTTAAGGCTGACGGTTAACATAAGATAAACTATTAGACGTGATTGTCATATCTCATCCACACTGATGCAGTTTCTTCTGCAACAGATTGTTTGCATTGTACCTACAACACAAAGTGTTAGTTGATGGTAATTGTCTAGAAAGAAAACCAATTTAAAACGGTTGTGTTACTCGCCATTCGCTGAGTTTTACAGAATAATTATGCAGCCAACAGGGAGAGCTTCCTAGTAGCTGCAGGTGTTCTCTGGCAACACCGGCTGAATGAATTAAACAGCACACATTCTATTCTATTTATACTTTAGAGCGAGGGGGGGAAACTTCCAAAGCCAATGAGGCTACATTAACAACGGTGGGAGAAGTTGTAGGAAAGTCTGCAGTCCAAGCTGCTTCTTAAAAACGCAGATTTAAAGACTCAGCGATGAGAGCAAACGTCAGAGAAGAATATATTAGCACAATCTGCATATTATTGTTTCATTCAACTGGAACAAAAAGCTAAACTAATCTACGTTGTTTCTGTCAGACTCTGTTTACATCGAGGACATGGAGGCTGTGCAGAAGCTCCGGGACCTCCTCCACCAGGCCTTGCTGGAGCTGGAGTGTCAGCGGCGCCCGGACGACCCCCAGCGGGCGGGACGCCTCCTTTTAACATTGCCGCTCCTCCGACAGACTGCCGGCCGCGCGCTCACCACTTTCTACAGCATCAAGACCCGTGGCGGTGTTCCCATGCACAAACTATTTCTGGAGATGCTGGAGGCCATGATGGACTCTCCTTAGAGTGTGGAGCAAAAAAAAAGAAAGGAAAAAGAAAAACAACCAACAACAGAGTTGGTCTACAAGACTGGACAAGTGTTTTTTTTTTTTTTTAAAGAAAAAAACAACAAGGAAAGTTTTTATTAGAGAACTATTGAGGGATTTATGCTTCTCATTTTAAGCAAGGAAAGTATAAGAAAATAAACTGTATTCGCATTTTTTTAGACGGATTTTGCTTTTTACACCACGCGGTACCTGCCAAGCTCCAGTTGAAAAAAAACAACAAAAAACTGCAAGTGTGACAGCGTAATATTTGAACTAAATCATGGAAGGCTTTTTGTTTTTTTATGGCATCAAGCTACGAATACTTTACCACTTCACTTTTAGGTACACAACAGACTGCAATCTGTGTAGCTTTTGAACTTTTTAACATAATGCTACATCTGCACATAAAAGCCATATTGAGACATCTAGTGTAAGGCTTGAGGGTCCATTGAGGTGGGGGTGGGGGACAGGAGTTGTAGGCAAACCCGGAGGGGTTACTTGCAATATTTCTTTATTCAAAAGGTTTTATTGGCTCTGGTGCGCTTTGAGAGCGCTCAGAGAGGAAAGTGGGTATTGAGAGAGGGGGAAGACATGCGGGAATCAAACCTGCGACGCCCGCGTCGTGGACTGAGGCCTCCTTACGTGGGTTGTGCGCCACCCCTGCGCCAACGCAGCACCCCCTACTTGCAATATCTTAAAAGCAATATCATCCATGACTTTCAAAATATAAAAACAATTTGCTTGTTAGTATTTGTATCAGTTGTTCTGCATACTTTGGACCCCAAGTGCTTATTGTTATTTTTTAATTCTATTCTCTTGTATTCTAGGACTACAGGATGTATGTGTGGAAAACAGGAAAGACTACAACTTTTTTTTTTTTTTTAATAAGAGGGTTATTTAGCATTAAGCCACTGAGAAGTTCCGGATGGATTCTAAACGTTATGCTGTACGCCGGAGGATCGGGCATATCCATAGAATTTTGTCCTAGCAGCAAAAACCTGGCTTCCAGCAGCATGCGTGTCTGCGGTCCCGTGCAGTGGAAAACAAATGCGATCAGGGAAGAGGACAACTTTATTTATTTTATTTTTTTGACATTAAAGTTTTGGTGGCAGCGACAGCGGCTGGATTAGCGATGGATCCGCCTCGTTTTGCTTGTTTTTATAACGCCATCCCTCCTACCCTCTCACCTTCTTCGTCCACTACAACCACACTTTGACCTCTGCAGCTGTGTGTGTAAAAAAAAAAAAAAAAAAAAAAAGAAATGAAGAAAAAACACTTCTTTCATACTTGGGCTGCGATATGTAACACTAACCTACATGACTGCTAATGTGCGCGGTGAGATTTCGCTGCATTTTTCTGCAGTGACGACGAACATTGCATAAAAGATCTCGGAACGGTTTCGGTTGGAGATCCTTCTTCTTCCTCCTCCTCCTCTTCCTCCTCTTACTGTGGATGCACATGGTGAACTTGAACCCGCGCCCTGGATCGGTGCTCAGGGCTACAAGACGTTCAGCTTATGCAACATCTTTCTTTTAGATGTTGAAACCTTGTCTGGTTAACGTGTCGAAGGTCCTACTCTTTATTAGAATTATTTGTATAGTCACAGTGTAAATGATCATTTAGGTAAGCAAAAAAAAGAAATCTGATGTTTAAGAAGGAAAAAAAAAAGAAAGAAAGATAACCAGATCCCTATAACTAGAGACCAAAACGGTCAATTCTCTTTTAGCTATGTACAGTTCCATTCAAATAAACAAACATGCAATTTGTAGTGGAAGCTAAATAAAAATAAAAAGAAAGCCAGCAGATGTAATACTAATTCCCCCCATTACAATGTTTGTGCAGCTTACTATGTGCTGATGTTTGTAAAAACTTAAAACTTAGTTTTCATATAGTTTCCCTCTTAGGATATAAGGGTACTTGCATTGTGACTCTGTTGTGGGTTTGAAATTTTCATGCCGGCTTTAATCAATGTTCTTTTTATTTTTTGGGGGGGAGGGGTTGTTAGTTTAGGGATCAATTTCAAATGGCACTATAAATGCAGTGGCTTAGTAAGGCTACAGAAGGCTACCTCAGGAGGCAGCATCAGCCACATGGCCAACTAACTGTGGAGAAAACGATCAACTTGCATATTGGATTTAGCGAATTCGTTGAGCCCGAGTTTGTCTCATTTTTGGTTTTTAAGATGCATCTGACTCAATAATCCTGCTTGAATAGTTGGTGCAGCAGCAAAGCTACACTAGCAACATCAGATATCTGGCAGAATGTGACCCAGATTAGCTGCTGTTATCTGACGTTTGTGTTTATTTTTTTTATTATTTTTAATTTTATCTCTGATTTCTTTGTTACCACGCAGTTCTTTATTGCAAAGATGGAGTTGTTCTGTTTATGTCTGTGTGTTTTCGGTACAATGGGTTTCGGGGGGGTTGGATTGATCGCTTGTGGTGTCGCTGTTCAAATTATACAGTCATTTATGGGTTCTATTACTAATGTGCACATTAATATAAATGAGCAATACAACAAATTACCAAACCTCACACATTTCCTTGTATAGCCATCGTGTACATTTAACATCACCAGTTATAATTATTAAATAAATAAAACAGAAAAACAAGTTAATGTTATTTAGAAAATTCAAATCAATGTTTGTATTTTGAAAGAGTATTTAAATGATTAAATTCTATTTTTTACTCAATTTACTGTCGTTTGTTGACACTGCTTTAATTTTGTGTGCGATACCGGCTGTAAATTTCTGTGTAGGCTTTTTTTTTTTTTAGGTAAACAGTTTGATGTCCTTGTCTAAACATGTTCACATTAAACTCACTGTGACATAGAAGAAGAAGAAAAAAAAAACAAAAACCAGATCTTCCACTGTCTGACGAAGCAGGGAGTGGATTATTGTAGGTGCTTTGTGTTGTGTAATAAATGGACACACCACCACCACACATCATTGGACTCATCTCTCTGTGGATGTGTTATCTATACGTGTTGTGTTTTCTACCATTCTCATGCAGACGTCGACATCGGACGCCCTCACTGTTCACGCAGCTAACGAGCAGCTAATCCTTTTAAAGTAAGTCAGCCCATTCATTTAAATCAATTTGGCTTTGGTTGGCGTCCATCTGTTTTTCCTCTCACCTCTAAGCAGACCTTAGATAGTGTGATAGTGTTGGAACTATCACAGTTCCAACACTGTGATAGTGTTGGAACCCTGTTCCTCGGGTACTAAATGCTCGCCGTTTAGCATAATTAATCAGTGTGCTATGGCTTGTGTTTTGAGAAGAGTTGGGGAAAGGAATCACACAGTGACTTATATAGTCAGACCCTTTGAACTTTGTCACGTTTTGTCATAGTTGATGATCTTTGCAAAACGGCAAAAGCTCAGCCAGATTGGATGGAGAGTGTTTTGACCTTCAAGTCTCGCCACAGACTCTCAATTGGATTTAGTGTTTGAACTTTGAGCCACTTACTGCTCCACTGTAGCTCAGGCTGAATGTTTGGAAAGTGAACCTCTGCTCCAGCCTCTAGCATGCTCTCTGTCATAACTCCCCCGTTTTTAGCTGCGTCCATCTTACCATCACCTCTGACCACTTTCCCTGCCGCTAAGTAGAGCCTCCACATAGCATGATGCTACCACCACTATGTTTCACAGTAATCATTCTCTGTTTAGGATGATGGGTGAATTTTGGTCTCATCTGACCAGAGCACATTTCAACTTAATTTCTATGCCCACTGCTGTGATTGTAGGAAACTGCAGATCGTAGAACTTAACGTTCCTTTTGCCACTGTTCCATATAGACCAGTTTTGTGGTGTGCATGGCAAGTGGCTTTCTTAAGATGCCCACACCTGAGCTGGGAATCTCTGCAGCTCCTCCAGGGTACAGCTGGATCTATACTGACTTTAAATTGCATAGACTACGTAGCTCTATATCTCGATCACACTGCATTTTATTTAGGGGTATCAGCGTGAAAAGAAAAATAAATAAATTTTTTCATGTATTATTTTCCTTCCGTTTCACATATACACTACCTTGTGTTGGTTTTCCCCAAGTTACAATACGACCCAAGTTAATGGTTGTATAATGACTAAATGAGAAAAGGTTCAAGAGGTTTAAAATATTTTCAATACAGACATAATTACCCCGCTTTAACAAAGGGACAGCTGTGGATACCATGGCCACGTTCCCTTTAGCAGAGGCTGTGGCTAAGGGATAATTAGCTCTACAAACAAACCTGTATTAGCATCACTATTGAGGCTTATAGCTGCTACTAGCAGATGGCGCTGTGATACAGATTTAGCAGGTCTGAACCTGAAAGATAGGTTAAGTCCTCTCAGACAAACTCTGGGTGGGACACATCCACGGGCATTTGCTGTGAACGTAAATAACATAGAGTGGCCGTAAAACCAGTCTGACGTGCCTCTGAACACACCGGGCTAAATACACCAGTGGTGACGCAGTCCTCAAGGCTAGCCCCGGTTAGCTGCGCAGCTACAGCGGAGCCATTATGTTTTCCCTGACGGGCTCTCTCCTGAAAAACCCCCGAGTCTTCCGGTGCGTCAGACTGCTGCACTGTTCTCCAGACACCAAGATGCCGATTAAGGTAACAAACTCTCAGATAGCGTTAGCTTTGATGAACGCCTTTGACCTTTAGCGAATGGGATAACAAGTATTGCCCTGCCAAAAAAAAATGTATTTACGTTATTTTTGGGGTCTGGCTGTAGCTCGCGGGGCTGTCACGCTGTCGCCATGACAGCCGATTAGCGCATAATGTTCTGTTATATGTCATTCAGCAGCAAGTTATGCTCGACTTGGAGCTATCGACTGAAACCTAACATTTGGTAATAAAGTGCCGCTTTAGTTAACACTACTTCTTTGTGACTATTTTGGAAACCATTTTACTCATTAAAAGATATTCCTGGTACAGAACAGAAGGGATTTATTCACATATAAGTCTTTTCGCTCGTCATTCCCCTTTGTCATTGCTGTGCTTGTATGGAGGTGAAATAATTATATGTGGATGAGTCAACCTGTGTTTTTCAACTTTAAGCGTTTACGTTGGGTGCACACTTTGAAAATGTCAAGAAAATTAATTAATAAATGTCTAATTTATAAGTATGGTGATTTGTCTCCATCTAGTGGCCTTTAATCGGTATTCGCATATTTTGGAACAACCAAAATTTCTGTCAGTAAAGATATTTATCTTACCATTAAAACAAGGCATAAAAGACAAAAAGCTACTTATTATCCCATGTAAGATCCGTGCAGTTTATGTATATAGTCTAGGTCATACAGGTTTAATATAGTTTCTATTATATAGAGTCCAATTGGGTCCAAATTGAGTTCACTTCATTCTAATACTATGAAATAGTCGAATGCAGATCAGTTTTCCTTTGTGTTCGGATTCATCTGTGCTCCATAAATAGATTTATTTGAAAGTTGAGAAATGAAAAGATGTTTATTTTAACAAATCAAAATGAAAAATTAGTTTAAATAGCAAAATATATGCTACCACCTGGTATGGGGAAAAAAATAAAGTGAACATTTTTAAAAGACCGGCGTTGCTCTAGCTCAATTTTTAATCATCTTTCTTGTCCTGATCTCTGTCAGGTTGGTGAAGCTCTTCCTGCAGTGGAGGTCCAGGAGGGTGAACCAGGAAATAAAGTGTCTATGGATCAGCTGTTTAAGGGGAAAAAAGGAGTCCTCTTCGCCGTACCCGGAGCCTTTACCCCCGGCTGCTCTAAGGTGAGGCCCCCCGCCGTGGACTCCGCTTACCCTCTCCTCCACACACTGACCTTTTCATCAGCCGCCCTCATTCTTTCTCTGCTGCTTGCAGACTCACCTTCCAGGCTTCGTGCAGCAAGCCCAGGAGTTGAGGAGTAAAGGCATACAGGAGGTGGCGTGCATTTCTGTCAATGATGCATTCGTCATGGCTGCATGGGGAAAGGAGCATGGAACAGATGGAAAGGTATATATTGGATAGAAATATGCAAAATGCGAGCTTCTAGTGTGGAGAACTGTTAATTTATTTGTTTTCTTTTTTTCTTCTGTGTAGGTTAGAATGCTGGCTGATCCCACTGGTGCATTTGCAAAGGTAAAAATAAATGTCCCCTATATGCCAGCTTAGTTCAAAGTCTTTGTACTCATCAGTTCTTCCTGTTTGTGTTCATTAGGCGGTCGACCTGCTGCTTGACAGCGATACGATTGTGCAGGTACTGGGCAACAAACGCTCCAAGAGGTAAGCATTGTTATAGCTATGACTCTGATTTTAATTTCACAATTAAATTGCAGTTTAATTTAGTTCTGAATGTTTATGAACTTAAGGTATCTTTACCTTGTCTTAATAAGGTTGCATGCCCTTTACTGTTGTTACAGTTTTTTCCCCTTATATTTTCTAATAAATCCAATGTAATCCAATGAAGTTGTTAAATTGGACCTAAAACGACAAAACAAATCAATAAAACCGCTGTGTTAGGAATTTAATGAAAGTCAACAAAGTGTGGTTTAAAACAAATCTGATGTATCTTAGACTGTCAGTGTTAGATACTCTTTGCTTGACGACTACAAGATGTATAAAGTCATAAATATAGCTAATCGCAAAACATGTAAAATATTTGTTTTTGTGAATGTACCGAAATAAATCTGGAAATTTGATTGACTTCAATGTCTAAAGTTTTTAAAACTGTAATTGTGGTTGTTTTCAGAGATGGCTATTTACTTGCTGTACAGATTACTATCTAAATCCTTCGTATTCTGAATAATCCGCTTCAGATACGCAATGTTGGTGGAAGACGGAGTGGTGAAGAAGATCAACGTGGAGCCGGACGGCACTGGGCTGACCTGCAGCCTCTCCTCCAACGTTCTGGCTGAGCTGTAGGCTGCTGCTGTAGCTTATTAAGGCTAGCTCCTCTCCCTCAGCTGCTGTGAAAGTTGTACTAACGGATCTCGCCTCCTGTCGACTCAACCTTGCCTCTCTTCCCAAAGACGGATGCAAACGCCGGACACGGGTGTCAGGAGGAAGGTGATTAATGCGCACAATATTGACACGAAGAACAATTCCTTGCACAGCCCTTTAGTCTTTGTATACTCTTACTTAAAAGTTAATAAACTTCTTTTTTTTCCTCATTGTGTGTTTTTTTTTTAAAATTAATTTCCATTAAGAAAAATTATTTCTCTTCTTAATTTTATATTTAAAACTCTACACCTGCTTCAAACATTTCACTTTCAGTTCCAGAGAGCTTTCAGGCATTTCTTCACTCCATAGGGAAAACAAATTTATGCAGATTGGTTTGAAAACTCTACACCGGTGTGGGATGGTCTGTGATAAAAACTGAGCCTCCAGAAATGGTCGCCTTAGCATCCTGCGGGGTTAGTGTTAAGGGAAAGAAAGCATTCATCTTTTATCTTAGACTCTGCTTAGCGTTCCAATTAACTATGTGACTCTGTTTTTTAATCTCTATAAAATGGGATTGTCTGGTGAGCAATTCTGCTGTTAATGCAGATGCAAAACCTACAAAAGGTGGAACTGCTTTAGTTAGTTTTGCTTAAAAGACACGGGTTCTACAGCTAACATTTTCTCGTGGCCATCTTCTACTTATTTTCAAGAAGCTTTTCTTTTGAAATTGAAAACACTGGGTACTTTTTGGATTGTTCACATCAGGTATCTGCAACTTTTACAAACCAGAGAGGCATTTTTACCCTGAGTCCAACTGAATAAAGCTAACTTAGACCAGCAACTATTACCTGACCTTTTGGGAAAAGGCACCTTATAATTGTTAAATGCCTACTGCAAGAAATGTCTTGTAGAACCATCATTTTATTTCTGGGTTTTGGTTTTAAAATAAAGAAAAATATGAAACCTTTGAAAAAGGAGCATTGGTCCATTTTCTTCTATGTGGAATATAATTTGTGCAGATTTATGTAACAACAACAAAAAAAAGCACAGTTTCTAATGTAATGACAAGAAAAATAGATTTGCAAAGATATTACTGGTACTTTTGGTATCAATTTAAATGCAGTTATTCCATGAAAAAGCTAAAACCTGCATTTGGTATTATATAGTATTGTATCTTTTTTTTTTAGCCCGAGTTAGTAAAAGCCATTGTGGAAGGTCCAAAAGCCAGTTGTGGTTCTAGAGCGTAATTAATGTCAAAGCAAATTATTTTTACACGATTTAAATTTACTGACTAATTTATAAATTAAGGGACTGGATTCTTTAGAAGATATTCTTAGACCCCAAGGAGCCCCATTTGTTACCAACATGGCAACAAAAAAGGACATTCTGCAAAGAAATATCTAAATAAGAAATGAGTAAAGGTAATGTAGACAGATGTATGGAACAAAAACATTACACGATGTAGAGATACATCGCTTTATTAAGTTCTGTCTTTCCTGTCTCTCCAAGAATGCTGCAGTAAAGGGGAAAACAAAAATAATCCTAAAGCACTTACATCAGGCCATTAATCAACTAAGTCTTATTTTTCACATTCATTTGATTTGGCTGTAATTAAAAAAATAACTATTCATATTGTATCTGTAAGCTCAAAATCAACGATACATCCCTATGTTAATGATGACCCTCTGTCGAAGTCACGTCAAAAGCTTTTACGTTTTAGTGTCTTGCGCCTGCCAGGTCATGCGCAGGGCAAACAGTTCCCCTCAAAGTAATGACGTGTGGCGCGGGCGCAATGCATTGTGGGTGCCGGTGGAAACAGAAAGCAAATAGCTGCTCAGTTACGGTTTCACTTGTTTTGAACTGCACGCTGAAAGGTACGTTTTTCACGCCGTCCCATCCTGTTAGCTGTAAATGTACTGTGAGAATTACAGAGCCGTGGATTCTAGGACGCGACAAAGAGAAGGAAAACAAGCTGAGAAACGTTGTTGTTGTTTTAGTCTTAAGGCGCCTTCAATTTGAGCTACATCATGTCTCAGTAGCGCTAATTTCAAACCTGGAGCTTCCTCGGGATATGTTTTTTTTTTTTTTTATGGATTGCGCAATGTTTGGTGGTGGCTCGCACCCTCTGGGCTGCAGGGTTTCTGGGTCAGAGGGTTTTTAAACGGAATGTGAAGCTAGCAGCGAACCCACGGTCACTGGGACACAAATGCTGGTGTTGCGCGCCCATTTCACGGCTGTCTCTGGAGCGCGAACTTTCTAACAAATACACGACAGATTTTTCCACTGTGATAAGACTAGATTCCTTATTGCGGGTCAGGAACGAACATTGCTTCCATTGCGTGAAGCTTGCAGTAAACTTTACTCTTAATTTGCTGTACAACGCTGAAAGCGTTTGCGTAAACCTGATTAGAAAGGACAATCAAAACAATCTTGATATCGATTAACTTCCGATCACAGTTTACTCGACACGTGTTGGGAAGTATTTATTTTAGATGGAGTTGAATACATTTGTGTTATATAGCTGAAATAATTTGGTGCAAAGAAATACCTTGTCATACCAGTAAAATATTATTGACCAAAAAAAAAAAAGCAGTTAAAAAGGTAGATATGTTTTTTTTTTTTTTTTAAATAAAAATGATGACCATTTGCTATTGCCCGAATTATTTTGTTTGATCCTTCATGTTGCAGCTCAACCCTTGAATCTTTGACACAGCCATGTCTTCAACATCCCAAAAACATAAGGAGTTCGTGGCTGAGCCCATGGGCGAGAAACCTGTGATGGCTCTAGCCGGCATCGGAGAAGTCCTTGGGGGGAAGCTGGAGGAAAAGGGTTTTGATAAGGTGCGTCTTTTATTTCTTTGTACATTTTGAAAAAAGAAAAAAATGTATATATATATATTTCATATCACAGTTTATGGAGTGAACATAATTTATGCTGGGTGAATTGATGAAGGGTCAGAGGTCAGCGACCTGTTTTTGTTTGAGGTCTGACTTGCCTGTCTGGATTTCGACTGATTAAATAATTTATTGTTAGTGCTATATTATAAAATTATAAAATTTCTTCGATTGAAAAGAAAGGAATACTTTTTTTGTAAAGCATATGAGCCTAAGCTTTATTTGGTTTTTGACAAAAAAAACATAATAAAACAAACCACTGGGTTAACATGACAGGAAGCTGCGCTCCAACACAGAACAGACGACTAAGCTCCAGATTAGTTTTTTTTTTTTTGCATGCATTTGCAGAACTTCATTACAGTTTCAGTTTAATTATTTTTGATATATTTTATTGAATTTCCTGGGTAGTGACAAACCAGTTTAATGGTGAAAGAGTCTTGTCTTTCATTTTCTGTTTGATACAATGTTGGTAAAACGCCAGCTAGCGTTGCCTTTCCGCTGCCACATTGAACAATCTGCTAACACTTGTTAGCAGACTGGTGAGGATTTATGGTAGCCAGAGCAGCTTTTGGAAGTTCAGCAGCTTAACAACATGTTTCTCTCTATGATAAAAAAAATGATTGCAGTTTTGTTAACCAATAATTTCCTCTTCTCCTTCTTCTTCTAGGCCTACGTTGTCCTTGGGCAGTTCCTCGTTCTGAAGAAAGATGAGGAGCTTTTCCGGGACTGGCTCAAAGATACATGTGGAGCAAACGCCAAGCAGCAGCGCGACTGCTATGGCTGTCTTAAGGAATGGTGCGACGCCTTCCTATAAGCCCCGTTACCAATCATGTTGTTTTTCTAACTTGTGAGGTCTGAAATGTACATTACCTCTTCAGCAGCCAGTTCAGTCACAAGTATTCAGTAGTTTTCACAAAATAAGTAAAGTGACATGCGCTCATTCAGATTAGAGCTCATTATTTCATGACTTTTCTCATTAAGCTTGTAAGCCATACAATAATGGCAGCTTGCGATGTCTACTCACTGGTAATTTCCTTATTATGCAAAACTAATGGATAAATTTCAGCTGTAAAGAGCAGAACACCGACTTTTTCTCCTTTTGCTTGTGGGCTACTAATAAGTCAGGTTGCATCTGTGCTAGTTCTGCCCTAGCTAGGACCTTTTAAATGTTATCACAACTGTGTTTTATAATTATCTGAATAAAAGATCTGTTTATGAATGTTGAGCTTTAGCCTGATCACTTGGCTCTGATATCCCCAAATGTAAATTCAACTGATAATCTGCTGTTTTACGCTTTGTATTCTCACATCTAATAGCCACAAAAAAATGCTTTGCTTTACTAGTTCAGTAAAGGTTTAGGGTTCATTTTAGATGTCATTTTGCCTCTACTGTTCAGGAAACGATCTCTATTCACCTCCAATTCTCAGCATACTCGTTCCATTTTCTTAACCAACGTTGTGCTGTAATCCACTGCAGACTGCGTCGAGTTTAAGGGGTTTTGCGGAGGATGTAGCATTTTGCTGAGAATAAAACAGATCCTTCTTATTGTAGTAATGTAGAAAATACGTGTAGAAGCTGCTGTTCCTGGAAATGAAGGAACAACATCACCATTAGGTTTCACCGGATCTGACTTAAGGTCTCTCTCTGGAGCTGAAGATGGGAATGTACATGGTTAAAGACGCCGATGCAACAAACCTAGATGCTGTTGAGATGTAAGCTACATTACCAGACTTCTAAATAAAGTGTGTTGCTGTGCTTTTTAGTGATTATTCACGTCCGCTTTCACGTTTCATCTGTATATGGAATCATCAAATGCCTTAAAGCGAGCTGTTGTATTTAAATCTGATAACACCCTTGTTCTATCTAATCTGTATCATGAGCAGCTTTGACCGTAGTCACTGCAGTTCCTCCGTTAAAAGAAACACTGGCCCACGTGTTTTCATCCGAACTGTGAAAACGTCCGCTTTTCTATTGTGTTTATTATAAAACAATAAACTGCACGTGTCACATTCAAGCATATCTGTCGTTTTATGTTCACTTAAAAAAGAAAAATCACAAGAGAGTTCATCTTTGATGACAAGAAGTTTTATTATTTCAGTGCTTCATTTTCCAGGATAAGATTTTCTGCCACATTTTTTTTTCCTTTCCAGATTCGATGTTTGCAAGGTACCGACAATGCAAGGGGATCGTCAAAAATTGCAGAAATAATTTTGAATGTTTTTTTTTTTTTATGCAGGGATTTAAAACACAAGTAGCCTGTTAAATGAACATTTAAAACACTTTGGAAGAGGCGGGCTCTCTGCACAGGAACTTCTCTCATCTAGATGGCCACACACACCTGTCTGCAAAAGTACGTCGCAACTGCTGTAGCTATTTTGTGCTCTACAGAAATAGAAAATTATTCATACATGACAGTTAATGTAATAGCTTATTTTCGCTTCTTCGAGTTCACATCAAATGTCCTTAAATAATCACTGAAATAAGCGGCAATAGGGTTGGTGTGCTATCGAACTATATAATCTCCAATTTACAGTGCTCAAATGCTTGGACTTGTTGCTTAGCTTTCACAGTAGCACCTAGCCTTACACACACACACACACACAAACACATACGCTTCAACATCCACTCCACGGCGATACTATAAATGAGCGTACCGTTAAATCTTGACAAAACTGATAAACAAATTATAAGTTGACGTTCATAAAACAGCTGTTGTCTTTAACTGGTACAAGTAACTGCCAAAATACCAAAACATATAGCTTGACCTTCTGGTAGAAAAAGCTCAACATCATCAGCATACATGAGAATCCACTAAAGAAAAACAAATTTTTAGGGTGGAAATGTCAAACTTCACCTATAATTTCTGAACATATTGCACCACGGAAAGCTATAAACTGAATTATGGCGTGTTATCTCCTTGTTAAACGTGTTACAACAATTCAAAAATAATATTGGATGAAGATTTTGTCCATTTTAGCAGTTACTTGTAGCTTCTTCGAGCATGAGACATACGTGTTTGAAATCAGATGACGGCTTTTTCGCTTCGAATTTATAGCATCTTCACTAAACAAATGTTCACATTTTTGACTCAAATCCTTTTTCTTTTTTCTCCCTTTGCAGAAATTTGCCAGATATACTTGCCAGTTGTACTTTGAATCAATAACAATCCCTGATTTGTCTCAAAGCAGAGCACAGAAGAATTTCTTCTCCCTGAAAGGGTTTTCTGAGGTGGGCACCGGGGTGATCAGGGGGTCGTCGCAGGCGTGCGCGTCGCAGTACGCCATCAGGTCGGCCGCTGCCTTCGATACCTGCAGGCGGAGACGATCGGAACATTGTTAGAACTGGAAAAGTCACTTGTTGGCTGAAAGACGAGCAGGAATGGGTGTGGCATCGTCAGTTGGAATGTTGGTCTACATTCCAACTGTAGACCAACTTTCGGTCTACAGTTGGAACGTGCTTGTGGGCAGGCAAGATTTAAAGAAGGTGCTCGCGTTTCAATCAGCTGCATGTGGCAGTGAAGACGTGGAAACCAGGTCATCTAGCTAAAAAGAAGAGGTTCCCAACCCTTTAGGTGGCCCACTAAAATGCCACAATCAAAACAGATTAAAATTCTACGACTTGAGGTTGTTTTTCTAGTTGTTTAAGAAAAGCAACAATCCATAATCAGCCTGAAGTCAGTCAGTTATTCCCGTGGCAGCAAGGACTGCTCGCTCAGTCACATGTGACACGTTCATTTGGTGTTGGAACAGTTTCCTGAAGCAAAGACTAAAGATGAGTTTAGGACAAACAAATTACAGCCAGCTAAATGACAATTATTTAAGGCTAGCTAGCAGGACAAATAAAAAAAAAGACATCACCCTTCCACTTATCCACATGACCATTACCCTTTAACCATTTTAGTTCCTCCGTTTTGTTTGAGGTTTGAACATTTCTGCAGAGCTCTGCTAAGGTCTCTTGTCTCGGAGCTTCAGCAGGGACTGCTCTCCGTCTAACTCCCTCGATTTCTTTCCCTGAGCTCTGCTCTTTCTTTTTGAACCATCTTGCGGTCGCCTACTGTTTGAGGAAAATGTACTCGTCTGTCCGTCTCCATCCGAGGTTCACCACGCGTCATTTCACACATTGTGTGTATGGCCCTAATAATAACTCGGAATAATGAAAAGCATCAATTCCGGAGCCTCGTTCTGCCAGCATCCTTGGCTTTTCATGCTGGATTTTTTATTTTTTTTGCTCGCATTACGTGGCACAAATTTTGCTCATGAAAAGGCAGCGCTTACTTTAACCTGAGCTGCACTCATACACAGTCATTCAACTATGAATATAGGGAAATGACTGTAAGGGGAAAAAAACACACAATTTTCTTGTTAAAACCTCCATTTTTGCTGTGGGTCTTTTATGAACAGGATTTTCACGTCGATGTTAAAATGTGGCTCTTCCTTCTAAGTTGAAACTCTGTATAAGAATAAGCTCTGGTTGTATAAAACATAACAAAGGTTGGTGAAATCATTGCATTTATTTTGGATTTATCGGTGGATCTTATAGTTCTGCACCTATGGTTTATTCTTTTAAAATGTCCTTTTGAGCTAAAACCATTGAAAAACATTCCAGTGGGCTGCTATGTCTGTCTTCCTCAAATTAGCTCATAACGTTTTACACTGACATAGTGAGTCGAAAAAGAAAAAATTCCCCTTTCAGATTTCTTCCATTTTTTCCCCCCACGTTTTTCCTCACATTTTAATGTTTCAGATTATTAAAACATATTGTGATTTTTATCTAATAACAAAAAGCGTTCCAAATAAGTCTGACCGGATGCGGAAAATATAATTGCCCCCTAAACCGATGAACTCGCTCTATAACCATCTGATATTAATTGACAAAATAAAGCAAACATAGTAGAAATCTGTAAAAGGCAGCAAATATAAATGTATATACATATATATAAATATTTTACAACACTGCATATGTATGGATAGCAAGTGATTTTACCTTTATCCTACAGAAACTAGCCTCAATCTTCAGCTGCTCCACCAGCTTCCTGGCTTGGCCGACACTCATGGTGCTGTTCACTGGGGTGTCTCCTTTCATCCTGGCCACAGAAACAGCAACATTTGTGGTTTGGCTCCATACATTAGTCTTGTTAGTGCCCTGCTGCTTGCTTTCGAGCCAAATACACAGTGATGCACGATTATGTAGCTGGCGATATCTTACCGAAGAGACAATAGAGCTAAATGGCTCTGGTTGCAAAAGCAAGCTTCAACCCTGACCGTCACTTATCAAGAAGAATGAATATCTGTCAGTATTGTGTCACAAACTGATCACAGTCATGTTATTTTACACAGTGACAAAAGGCAGCGTCTTTCTTTGATAAGGCAAAAGGAGCATAAAGTGGGCCAAGTGGGCAAGTCTATACGACATGGCCCACTATTCCCCCCCCCCCAGTCTGTGCAGGAAAAGCCGTAGAGATGAAATGCTAGGAGCAGATGACTGAAGCCATGAAGAGAACTACGAGACGAGGACTTTGTACGAAATAAAAAACAGAGATCAAGTCAGATGGGTTATGAACAGAGAACAGAAAAAAAAAAAAAGCCGAGCAGAGGAAAGAGCGAATCTGCTTCCTTTCCTCATTGCCTTCTCCCCTCTCCTTCCAACCATCCCCCCTTTTTTCTCCTTACCCGTATGATATTCCTCTTCAGGTGCAATCTTCCCCCCTCTTCTCTCTCTCTCTCTCTCTTTATGTTCGCCTGTCTTTTTCAGCCTCTCCGTGTTCTTCCTCTGTGAGCTTCTGTTTTTTGGTGGTATCAGTGTAGCCGAACCCCACCCCTCACAGACTACCAGCCTTGGATGGCACCCTACTCTGTACAGTCCAGTGCACTGCAATTCTGCCACAGTGAGCACTAGATTTGTGGTGGATGGATGGATGGGATCACCCCCCTCTCCTCTCCACCCCTCAGCCGTGAATGGTAGCTACCAGACGGAGGTGTTGGTGAGGGGGTGGGGGTGGGGGGGGGGGGTATGCCACCAGTGGTGGTTCTCCTATGTGGGTGGACTGCACCATATCTGTGTACTGGATTCTCTCAGATTAAAATATTCAAATAAATATCAGAGGTGACTATATTTTTTATTTGTGTGTTTTTTTGTTTGTTTTTTACCAAATAAATTATTGTATGAAATGAGCCCCCCACTCCTCTCCACAGACCTGATTGGTGTTGTGTTTCTGAGAGATTTCTGATGCCCACCCTCTCCTCCGTTGCCATGGGGACTGCCGCTGTCTGCTTTTGTGGCTTGCAATCATGTTAAAGATTCGTAGGTTCTCACCGTTCTTTAAATTAGCCGCATCTGGGAATAAAATAATATCTTTTTTTCCCTTCCTTTTGGCATATGAGGGTGATGGACGAAGAATAAACAGAACGGCAGAGCGGGTGTATGTTTTCAGGACGCTCTCAGACCAAACACCCTGTAGAGCAAAGATGTCCGCAGGCACACGTCGATACGTGTCGCTTCTTTGTCGATGTTAAATAAATGTATTTGAACGCGTCTGGACTAGATTGTCCAATAAAGAATTCGCTATAAATTTTTACACAACAGCAAAGCCGACAGGGAAAGCCTGGGAGACGAAAATACGACATTATTTTCCGTCCGAAAACTGTTCGACGCCATCTTTGTTTCCTCTTCTTTAATGGCGCAGAACTCCCGACCTGCACTCCGGTTTTCCGGCGGAGGGATATCTTCTCCTTTTTATCGTCTCTGTGTTCCGTTTGCTTTTGATGCCTGCCGTAAATTGTCAATGGTGTAAAGGGGGGGAAAAGTATAGTCAACGTTTCAAAACATACTGTCGCTTAGACTTTTAGCCATTTTGTTACGTTACATTCACAAAGTGTAGCACCTTCCGAACAAAGACAGCCCAACACAGAACAGCTCAGAAATAGGTGGGAGGAAGTCGATACAGGGTTTTCAAACTGTTTACAAATAAATATCAGAAATATTTTGTATTCAACCTGCTTTACTTTAACAGCATGAAATAAATCTGGTGTAACAAGTCATTATAAAAGAAAATATGATTATACAGCAGTTCTCATGAGATTGTTTTTGGAAAACAACCAGCAATTATAAAAAAAAATCTTTCAGCACCTCCTAAAACGTCAAATTATGCCACAACTGAAAAACTACCAAGGTGTTCGGTTGTAAAGCGTAATGTAAACATCAGTTTGGTTTATGCTGAAGCTTTCAACTAATAAAACACAAATACACATTTTATTTCCCACTTTAAAAGTCCTAAACAGTCAGGCCCGATCAAAATCTTTAGCAATATTGAAAGCTCTCTGGCCAACCAGCCAGTTTCTCCTTGATGTCCTAAGATCAAACCTAAATCATAAAGATGATTGAGAGTTGGCTGTTAAAATATAGCCACATACCTCGGAAATATTCCTGTTTGCTTTTAGGTTCCGCCATCAGATTTAGCTGAAAGGTTACACACGGATGATTTTATTTGAAGAATTTGAGCATTTATCTCATTACTCTCCTTGCTGCTGATTAACTTAAGCAGAACAGAGCAGAGGGTGTCAGTGGATGTGAATGGCTGCAGTTGTAGGACTCCATCATCAGATCCATCATCTGATGGATCGATCTATAGATCGATCCATCAGATGAGGTGACGCATGTGCTCCCCGGTTTTGGTACCATGAAATGACCACAGTTCTAATTATTACTATTTTTTTTAAAAAAAATTATTCTATCGTTATTGGGAGTAGCAGATGAAGGGGAAGCAGAAATGAAAACCCTGAAGTGAATTAAGGTGATTTCCAGTTCTTTCTGAAATGGATATTTCCTTTTCTAGGCTTCGTTATGTTATGATGTAATACAGTCATTTCTTCAGGCATGTATACGTTACCAACATACCACACTCGGCTGTACTTCTTACTCTGTGCATTTATCCGAGCTACCTAATGTGCCATGTGAGAATTAAACACTTAATTAACATATCCTAATTAAGATGCACTTAATTACTGTAGCAGCACATAGGGACCTTTGAGTCCAGAGACACTTACGACTGAGAAATCTGGATTTACTGAACACTGATTTCATGCACTTTACTCAGAAAATCAACTACAGCCTGTGGAACAAGTGGAATGAGAGTCAGGAAAATCTGATAATCATGCAGAACTCATGTGCAAATATGTCAGAGATACACTTAATAGGTGAGCTGCTGTTACAGGCCTCTGAAGCACAGCGCAATCTATAATAAAACCTGCAGAATGTGCTTCTTATAAGTCTGAAGTTTTGATTTTTGTAATTTACCGAACTGCTGTCTCTGTCTTGTCATTCTCGATGTGACAAAAGGTTTTCATTTGAACCTATTTGGGGAATCGATTCTGTAACTGGACTCAGACACCTCAAAGCTGAACGTGTTTCAAGATTAACGGTAGCCTAATTGTAATTGTGAAGATTGGTGAATTATCAGTGTCAGAGTAAATTACATTATGGGACTGGATATACTAAGCTGTATGATGTGTCATTATTCCACATTGGGTCAAAAGCATCAAAGCCTAAAACCAATAAGACAGTAACGTGTATTTTAAATAACACTAGCTCTCACAGGCAGCAGAGTTGGTACATTAGAGCTTGTTTGAGGAAGTTACATCAGGCGGTTGCTGAGTTTGTTTCAACCTCTCTGCCGCTCTCATCGATCTGCCCTGCGGCTGCAGCAGCACGCTGCTGTCATTCACAAACCGTTCTGACGTAACGACGATGAGCGAAGCAGACGATCATTCGAATCATCGGCCGCAATCGTCCATTTGCATCGACGGAAACATAAAGACTCGATACTTTCCAAATAGACACTACTGGCTTCATTCATAGAGCGCTGATGATCTGCTGATGGTGCCAGCCTATCGGGTTCATTGCATGTTTTCGCTCAGAGGAGCTTTCAGTGCAGTAACACACTTCATGCCAGTAAATCAGAACCTCAAACATCATTTTATGTTGTGTGTCCAAGCCGTATTGCAGATTTTATGTGATTGACCGATCAGGGTTGTGCATTAAGCAGAAAGAATCGGAAAATTGTGCTTTACTTTTATATTTGGCGTCCTTTAATCTGATAGCTCTAAAAAAAAAAAAAAAATCTGTCAGAAGTAAACACAACCCTCATAGTTTAAGTTGTATTTGACAGAAATGTGTTTAAAGTCCACTTGGATCACTGTTTGTCAGCTACTGAACTTCTAACATGTGAAGCTACTCTATATGGAGCTAAATTGGGGCCATAAAGTTTGCTAAAAAAAAAAAGTTTCTTTTTGGAATAGGAAAAAAACAACCTTGAATCTGTAAAGTAGTTTTGAACTTTTTTGTTCAAAACTACTATTTATTGTATTTCAGTTCGAAATACAATAAATATTTCGTTTTAGTTTCTAAACAATTTTTTTTAGCACACTTATGGCCCCAAATTGTCCCCAATTTTGATGGGCAACTTTGTTCTTAGTTTGTAATTATTCTCATTGATTTTGTTGCTGTTTTTGCTGTACAGCATTCTAATGCAGCTCTTGTTTTTAAAAGTGCTTTATAAATAAATTGACACTGACATTAATGGGACTTATTCCTTTCACTAACGTCAGTGTTCTGGAGCAATGCTCAACATTTCGATCCTCTGTCATTTATAGTTAGAAATGAATTCTTCCATCGGAGACTAATTCGTGTCAAGTGTATCTAAAACCTGGAAGCACATGTCTGACGACAAAACAAATTGATAAACGTTAAATCAATGAACAGATGGGACGCCAAGGCACACACACACACACATCTGCATCTTTATTATCCTTTGCAACATGTCATACAAATCTTCTCAAAATCTCAGTATCCGCATGAATGGCTCAACAGTATTTGAATGCCTATATATTAAAACAAAACAAATTGTATTAAAAGTCTAAATAATTGTATCACATGTTGGGCTTAGCGAGGACATTCAGTCATAAATCTATCACCGGTTAGAGAGAATATTGGCCAGAATCACTAGTGCTGCAGAAAAGAAAGCAACACAACAGCTACACTTCGCTTTCTTTTCTATAATACTCGCAGAGGAAGACCACCGTGGACAGCTACAGATCCCGCGTTTGTGCATTTCAAGCTGGAAAACGTTAGCGGCAGCACATGGATTCCAACTGAAACAAATAAAGCAGGACTCCCCGTCACCAGCCCATCTGCTTAAATGTAACCAACATACTCAGTCTTGATGTCGCAGCATCGTGTTTGTCACAGTGCACCTCAGAAGGATTTTGAAGAGTATAGTCGGTACATGGAGGTAAAAAATGCCTAAATACAAGGACCAGATGCTACAATATGAAAAATGTTACAATTGGTTAAAGAGGTACAGTCCATTAAGAAAAAAAGGGGCAGAGGGAGAAGGAGGAGGCAGCGCTAGAGGGAAGTTTACATGAGTTTCTGGGTCTCTGGTTGGAGGCGGGCTGGAGAAACAGGACAGCGTTACTATGACGACGTCGTACCTGAAGAGTTCTTGGCCTCCCATCAGGATGGAGGAAGGGTGGTGCTCTGTTTTGATTTCTCTTCGTCAGCTGAACCATAAATAACTTCAAATTCAGAATTTGGTACAGAAAACTATTCCACAATGTTTGAAAGTAAGTTTCCAAAACAGGGATAACTTGAGTTCCCGGAAGTAAGCGAAGATATACAACGTTCCCAGATGCACAGCAAGAAATAACCCGATTTTTTTTTTTTTTGTGTCCAAGAGCAACAAACAATATAGACACTCACTCACACACACGAAAAGAGGCCCTTCAGTTCCCATAAATTAAAGAATTTCCTCCAGAGAGTTGCTCTTGAGGTCAGCAACGACCCCGCTGCGCAGCAAATTCACACAGTGTGACATTAAAGTAATTGCTTCGGCAGCCATTTTGCATATAGAGTTCATACAAAAATCTGGTAGCAACAGCAAGCCAGCGAGTGAGCCGCCTCTCTCTCTCTTTTTCTCTTTTCAAGGTGAGCTGAGCTGCAGAGACGGGAGGAGTGGTTGGGCTGGCGTTTCTCCAGCTGAAAGAAGGCGAGACGTAAAAACAAAAAAAAAAAGAAAAAAGAAAAGAAATGAGCAAAACACGAGAGCGTCATGTTGACCCTCGTTCGCCAACATCCAAACTGTCATGGCAGAGTTGGAGGAAGTCATTCTGTCCACGTAGACCTTCATGTTTAAAAAAAAAAAAGTACAAGCAATGTAACAAAAAAAGAAAAAGAAAGAAAAGAAATATGACTGTAGAAAAATATAAGAACTATAATAAAGTCGATCAGTCAGAGTAAAAGTAAAATTCGGGATTTGTTCACCCAGTTTCCACAGCAGCTGTGTACCAGTTTACACAAACTAAAGGCATTTTGGTTTTTTCAGACAACTGGAGCCAGGCCTTACGTTAATCACAGCTCAAGAAAGAAAAGGGTTAACTGCAGTCAGAGTTGAATACTTGAGAAGAACAGAGGATTCTGCTGTACTACTGCTTTTTGATCTGTCACATACACATACTTTGCTACTGTCTGGACTTTCAAGTCATTTGTGAAGAAATGCGTCAAAAAACTGCATACCTAGCCCTCCGCCGCCGTCAACAAAAACTAAAGCTGCTGCGTTTAGGTTTGTCAGGTGGAGCATCAATAACCGAGTTCACTTCCAGTGAAAGTTTGGACCATTGGATGATGCCAAATTACAATGCCTTGCAAGTATTCATACCCCACATTTGCTCACACATCCATAAACCTCAATTGGATTTTTAATGGATGGATTAAGAAAAAAAAAAAAATCTGAAAAGCGTGTCCTATAGATGTGTTTAGCCCCCTCGACTCTGATGCCTCTAAATAAAAAAAATCAGAGCTACACTACTTTGTGTTGGTGTGTTTAATAAAACTCCTCTAACATACATTAGCATCTCGAATTAAATGAATACTTTTGCAAGGCAATGTTCTGTGTGCACTGCTGTTAAAGACACAAACATGATTTTATTTTGGAGAAATCCACACCAACAAATAAAAAGAGATTACATCCAGTTAAATACAATGTTTTAAGTCCTGCTAGCTGAAGATCCGTTGGAACTACAGCACTTCAATTCATCATCTACTTGTCGAATAACCAGTTGTTTTTTTTAAATTGAGTTATAGTGAGCTAATTAAACTGAATGTAATCCTCCTGTAACCGATTATATTCTCTCTCGCGGAGTCTGAACCACTCTGGAAAATAGTTCACAGTGAATCAAGAAACATTTTCAAACCAAACTCCTTGTTATCAACACAATGCATAGTAACGGAGAAGGTCAGTAAGCCACATGAGTCGAGCTCAGTAATAATAATATTAGGGCTGATGATGGTTAATGGTGTGAAAGTAATTCGAAGATTTTTGGCATGAAGACTGCAAATAACTTAAAATGCATCGGCATCCACATCTACTGCCATGTAAAAAATGCTCAAAACATTCAGCTTTTATTACAGTAGCAATTTCTGACAATCAAAAAAATGTATATGAAACATTGTGAATATAGTTTAGTCCCATGTTAAGAAATAATTGGTTTTAAAACAGTTATTAGTGCCTCTAAGGACACATTTAGCATAAATGTGACTTGAAGCATTTTGTAAGTAGTCCTTTCATTTTTAGGAGTTTTTTTTTTTTGGATCTCCTAATTAGGAATCAGTAATGATTTCATCATCATCTGGATGCAAACAGGTTGTTTGGGACAAACACTAAAATGGTGGGATTGCTAAACTTTACTTGAGCTTTATTGGGCACAACAGAAGTGCCACACTTCCATCAGAAATGATTAACAAAGAAAAAAATAATAACTCGGCACCAGTTTTACTGGAGGACCACTAACTCTGAAAGAATTTACGTTAAAGTCTCCAAAACCTTTCTCCCCATTAGAATAAATGTTTTCAAATTAAAGGTTGGGTTTTTCCAAATGTTCCAGTGTGGAACTACGGTATTGCAATAAAAACAAATGGATTTGAAGACTTTTTAAAACATCTTTAACAACACTGTGCTACTTCAAATGAGCGAGTGAATGTGATATCACAAACTGCAGCGGGGCAGTTTTTTTTTTTTTAAATGCAGAAACAATTTTATGACCCAAAAATTTTTGCAGGACCTTAATGTCGCCCATGTGTTCTTTTGATTTCTAGAAAAGACTGCAGGTCTGTTTCATGCTACATATTAAACTAAGCAGGAAACACAGAAATAGAACATAATATAGAAAGAAAAAAAAGAAATTAGGTTTCAAAATTTGAGAAGATTTAAAAGAACATTGACATGACCCATGACATCAACCCAACCATCTACTCAGCTGTTTGCTAGGAAATGCTATTGTAGTGGAATAAATGCGTTTATACAATTGTAAAACCTGCATTTCTAAATGTTTGCATTGACATTACATGTTAATGCACCATTTAAACTCGAGTTTGCAAGATTTAACCTCTGAAATGGCAAAAAAAACAAAACCTTTCCTTTCTAGGTCCACACCTCAATGTTCCACAGTTTAAACTAAAAAACAAATGAAACTGATTAAATGAAAGCAAAGTTAATGATTTAAAAAGAGTAATTGAGCTTCTAGCTCATCTTTCTGATAACAAATGAATGGACAGTAAAGTGCATTGCGCTGCTACATGTGGTGGAAAGTAGTAAAGAGCTGTTGTAGAAGAATGATTAACAATGAACCCTTTCCATGTTGCATTCAGGTTCTGCATGCATTTATGATTTCGGGCAAGAAAGTCACTCTTCTTGCATGAACGTTGACTGTAAACAGGAACAAAAAGGAAGAGGTATTAGATTTTAAAAAAAGATATCTGAATTATGTCGGAGCTGTACAAAATATTGGCACGTTATCTTATAAACAGTACACTGGATGGGGATCAAATTGTCTAACAATTAAACAAATGAACCCTTCAGTCCTCTGTCTCATGTTTCACAGTATTGAAAGTGCACTATTTACCAAACCCACCAAGATTCTCCGGTATTCTCTCTCAACCTGTCGCTCTAAAAATGTGCTGCATTCTTTTTCTTTTTAATGCCCTTTAATGCTACCCAGTCCTGACCCTTGACTCCCCCCTTCAAACCTGCGTCTCCACACCATTTAGTTTAGGCATCAAGATCCGAGGAGTCACCCCGGAGTTGAGGTCCCTCTCAAACTCCAAGAGCTGACCCATGAAGTTCAGGTTGGGCGAAACCACGGGCCGACGGCTCCGCACGTACTTGTAGGCGTCCGTCATTGTCATGAGGGTGTGCTTCATAAGGTAGGCGATGACGATGGTTGCAGAACGGGACACACCTGCCTGGCAGTGAACCAACACACCCTGTCCACTCTGATATGCCTCCTCTGGGGATGAGAACAATAACTTAGTCTGCTTTAGTATGTGAAACGTGACCTTTTTCACTGTAATTTTGACATTAAAGTAGAAATACTACAAGAATACAGAACATCTCTTTGCTTATAAGTGGTGTATTTTGGTGTATGAAACCACAAACACACACAGCTCTTTGTCTGGGCACCTCCAGGATTTGTAAAGACTTTTCAGCTGGACCTTACAGCAGCCTTTGCTTTACCCTTGTCTCGCCTACATGACTATGTTGGTATCCATGGCACGGTCTTGAAGTGGTTTACCTCTTACCTGATTTAGAAAATCTTTGCCATCATGCTCATTTGTTCCCCCTCTTTATCTTCTTCCCTTTTGCGTAGGGTGCCACAAGGTTCTATGTTACAACCTCTGCTTTTTTTCCTTACACATGTTGACACTTGATTCAATCATAACCCAGGACAATGTTACATTTCCTTGTTATGCAGATGATTTGCAGATTTATTTACCATTAAGACCAGAATTAAATAATCCACAACATCCTCAAACAAAGAACAAAACTGATTTCATGTGGTGACAAAACTGCACTGGAGTTCTGACTACTAAATTAATTTACTGCTTTCTTTTATCTACATTGATTTTAAGTGGCTTTTTAAAGCACTTTGATCACTAATGTTATGCATATGTGAAGGGCATTTTAATAAAAATAAATGATTAATTAGTTGATTGACTGAGCTGGTTATATTCACTTGAAATTAGTCAAAGGCCCAGTCTTACATATTTACGGTTGTGTAAAACTGTTATCAAACTTACAGTATTTTGCTGTTTTTATTACACTGAATCCAGGCAACAAACGTTATTTCAAGCTGTATTTCGAATTGCTTTATGGGCAAAATCTAATTTTGATCTTTTTTCCTAAATGAGAAAATGTAAAAATATCCACATATTAATAAGTGCAGCACCCAAAACCTCACCATTACAGAACAAAACCCCTGGCAGCGATTGGCTAGTTACCATTATAAAGTTATACCAAAGTTTTAAAATGCTACTAGATCTACACCGTTAAAATCTTAATTCACACCATTCCTACACTGATCTTAGGCTGTATTGAGAATAATAATAATAATAAAAAAACACATTCTCCTGGACTTGTGACTGTGCAGCATCGCATCTGTGGCTGAAAGAAGAAGATCCAAAGATAACCAAATTATTTTTGATTTCTAAATTCTAGAACATGAAAAAAGATACTTAAAAACATACAATAATTTAAGACTTTCCTTATCTTTTTGTTGAAGTCAGAAGTTTACACATACTAAGATTTCTATGCCTTTAAGTCATTTGAGAGAGCTCAGATGATGATGTCATGATAATGACATCACAACATTTCATTATGGCCAGATATTGTTCTGGGGACTGTGTTAAATGACTTGAAGGTAAAAGTCAGTTTGTGTCCAGCATGTGTGGGATCACCAGAGATGTTCCCTGTTAATTCTTGAAAACAGTACTATAATGGAAATGTAGAAACCATTATTATAGAAAAAGGGAAAGCTCTGAAAACAGAAATGGTCCTTTCTTTAACCCTAACCAACTACAATGAGTCAAAATTTCCTAGTTCCTAGTTTACTTTTACTTAACTGGATGCTGAAAACTGTAGCAGACCTGCAAATAAGCTAATTCCCCAATCCAAAACACAACACTTACACCACATACACGCATAACAAGACATTAAGGTCATAGAAGCTGAATTCTCACCAATAAACTCAAAAACCTCCTCGAAATACTGCCGAAGGTTTTGCTTGCTGTTGTCAGTGGCTGGGAGCCTTTTGTAGTGCAGTCCCACGTTGGTGTGGTAGAGGGGCAGGTGTGTGGTCACATTTACCACATAGCCAATGTTGAGGCGTAGCAGCAGGTCCAGGTCCTGGGCGTCTCTCTCGTTCCCCAGGAACAGGAAGGGCAGGATTGGGCTGATGACAGCGTTCTCCGCATCGGGAGTCATCACAGTTTCATCGGACAGGGAAGCAGGCAACGATGAGGAGAGTGGCAAAGACAGCCTCACTGGGGAATAACAAGGAAAGTGTGGACATGCATTGGCAGAGTGGCCATAAGACTCAAACTTAAACAAAAGGATATCGACTTCTGGTCACTGCTAAAAAAAGAACGTCATGCTGGACATTCATTGTTGGGTGTAATTTCGTGCTAGCAACACAAACATTATGTAGCTACTTTGAAATTTGTTTGATGCTCTCAAATGTAACTGTCAGGACACATGAAAAGACATTATTTACAATTTCAACTATTATAAACATTAAAAAAACATCCTCAATGCAGGGTTAGCTTATGGTTGGTGTTTAGACTTCAGACTACCAGATTTTTTTGTGTGTACTTTCAGCATTAATAAACAGAAATGACCTGCTCTACTCAGCTGGACTGCAATTTAGTCTTACTTCGGTTGTTCTCCTCATCTTGCTCTCTGTTAAGGGAGTTCAGGGCCAGGTGAAGGGACTGAGCCGACGGCAGAGAGTGTCCTCCCTCCCTTTCTCTCTGCCAGGGTTTGGGTTTGATGAGTGTGCTGGGGGCTGACGGGGGAGGGGAAAAGGACACGGGTGATGGCGGAGACACGGAGCGGGGAGAGGGCGATCGTGGATACACTTGGCCATGCTCAGGACTGTCGCTCATTCCAACATCTTCTGCTTTATTCAAGAGCCTCTTCAATGAGTTACGGCCATCATCGTAGCTAGATCCCAACCTACTGCCTACAAAACCAAGGGCAGCCATTTTGCCTTGCTGAAGTCGTCGTCGGCCAGCATGGTCTGTGAAATTAGTCTGAGCGTATTCCTGAAGATTCTGACAGTCCAAGAGGGCAAGGCCGGGTCCGTTACTGCCATTCTGGGTCTGGCTAGAACAGCTTTTCCCAACACCCATCCCAGCATAGTTGTTCTTTTGAGCTTTAGAATGGGTCATTTTCTTGGCCAGTTCGTCAGGCCAGATGGTGCGCACGCTGTAGTCATCATCATCAGCTTGTAGCATAGCCATTGGGTGAGTCGGTCCTAAGCCTCTTCCAGGAGGTTTCCCCCGGCGAGGGTTGAACGTCACCACTATTGGGTCGCTGCTGCAGTAGCTGCAGGAAGAACTGCCAGTCTGAGATGCTTTGTTGTTGCAACCAGACACACAGCTTTGGATCGCCCGCAATGGGGTTGAAGATGACAGAGAAGTACAGGGAAGGCATCCTCCTACTAGCTTCTTCCGAAGGATAGCAGGACTCTCAAAGTTTCCAGCCTCTCCGCCGCAGGAGGCACAAGGTAGAGGTTTGAACAGAGCTGCTCGACAACCAGAAGCAGTGCTGTTAGATGAGGAAGTGTTTGATGTGGAAGCTGTGGAGAGACAGCCACCCAGATTCTTCAGACCCATGTCTTTACTTCCTCTCTTCACTGCGCCGACATTGTGGCCACAGGAAAATGAGGTAGAAGTGCTTCCTCCACCTCCTTGGTAACTGGAAGAGTCTCCTTTACATCCTGTGCATCTTACCAACCTCCAGCAGCCACAGTTGAATGGGTGCGTACAGTCAATGGTACAAGTGTGGTCTGGACTAGGAAACCCTCCGACACGGGAGGAGCAAGGGGACAGCGGAAGACCGTGAAGAATGTGAGGGCGGTGATCCCTTGTGCGAGGAGGGTGAGGTTGGTTAAGCTGCTGAAAGGAGACTGGGACATGAGTGGTTTGGGATGGGGGAGACGAAGGATAGGTGGAGTTTAGGATGGCAGCATGGGGAACAGGAACAGAGTGGTGGTGGTAGGGCAGACTGTGGCTATTATGGCTTTGATGAACAGTTCCCAGCTTGGAACTTTTCCTGTGACCCAAAGAGGGAAATTCCTGGTCACCTCTGTAATGAAAACTGGAGTTTTCTTTCTCCTTTTCACCCCTGAATGTATGCTGATTTGCCTGAGCAGGGACAAACTGGAGGATCCCTCCAGGGGACGACGACAGCTGACGGACTTGTTGTGGCTTATGCTCAAATCCACAGGGCCTCCCAAAGCTTCCGGTTTTTCTCTCACATTGTCCTTGATCAAACTGGGAAGAGACGCATTTCCCTCTGCTACCTTTTACACTTCCAGCGCGCCCTAATGAGCTACTTAATTCTCCCCATCTCCTTTTGTCCACCGATACCTTGATATCAATAGTATGTGTGTGGGAGGGAAGCCGTGGGGCTAGTGTTACTGTGCCATTGCTATGGCAGTGGCTCGGGATGTGGAGGACATCTGCTGGGATGACAGGCTGGTCGCCTTTGAATCTCTGCACCCGGGATGACCTGCGCTTGCATTCCACATTCACAGATTTACACGCGGGTGAGTAAAAACGGGAATGAGAGGCGTGGAGATGCGAAGGCTGGAGAACCCGTCCATTGGTAGAGGTTGATATTTGAGAGGAATGCTGTGGGATGGTTTGTGGGGAAGCCTCACACACGTTTTTGGGGCGCTGAATGACCACTATGCGCTCGTCAAGAGGGAGGGGAGGCATCTGGGTTTACGCAAAGCTGACCAAAGAGAGAAGACAGATAGAATCAAATCAGTCAGGGGTATATTGGAATTATTGCAAAAGCACTTTACATTTCACTTGTTGTAGCAAAGTCCCAAAAACTGCTGTCATACATTTTTATATTTTAAAATGTGGAGTTGTTTATTAAAATAAATAATATATTTGACTTCGAAATCTAATAAATATATGATTGATACCCTTCAAATCTTCTAAAATGTTAAAATGCTATAACCACAAACATTGTATTTTAGATGGATTTTATGAAAAAGACCAACACAAACTTGTGAACATTTTTGAAGTGGAGAGAAAGTAATATTGCAAATCTAGAAACCAAGGTTTCCCCCCCCATTTTTCTTTATAAAGTAAGTCATACTTTTCAGATTTTTAATGAAGACATAAAAAGCAAAATCATGTTTCATTTTTGTTCCACTTCACAATTATGCACCACACTGTGTTGGCATGTGACATCAAGTACAATACATATTGTTTGTGGTTGTAATGTGACAAAATGTTTGCAAGGCGCTGTCAACTCTTAAAATTGGTGACACATATTCACAGCAAATTCATACGTTTTGCATTTGCAAGTCACTTGCAGTTTGTTTGCACAACAATACATAACTGTTAAAATAAACAACCTCTGATGTTAAACCTTAGCTTTGACCTTGCAGAAATTCACATTTGCATCAACAAAAGGAGAAGCCTCCCAACAAAAACAGGTTAATTTCAGGTGCATGTTTGACTGGGATGGATATTACAGTTTGTGTATCCATTCAAACATGCAGCTTCCCAGTCTGGTCCTGCTTATACCATGGACAATGATGCTTGTCTGTAATTACAGTTTAAATTGTTCCCCTTGTCATATCTGAAGGTGCTAACCTGATTGCTGTTGGCAATGCATAATCCCAGCTAATCCTGATGGCACTGAGGGTTCTTAACAGCTAAATCCCAAAAGCTGTGATAAATGAGCTGCAACAACCGTCATCCCCTCTGAGGGGTCCTTATTCTTAACAAGACGCACTCATTTGAAATAATGAGCCAAGTCATGGCTCATGGAAAAAACAGCTAAAGCACTAAAATGCAGTGGCTTTCAAAAATGTTTTAAAAAAAACAGGTTTTTGTGATGCTAAACTTTTTCCACATACAATGCAACATTTGTTCTGTACATTTCAGATGTAAAAAGCCCAATACTAGATCCAACTCAACCAAAGAATGGCTTCACAGGGGGATGGTTCAATGAAATCTGACTAAATATGTGGGGGTCACCTGAAGAAAGCTGTGAGTCAGGGTGTTGTGATGTCCTCACAATCTGATTCTAATCCTAATTTGATTTGAAGAACCTTTGCGAGGCAGAGTTGACAAATATTGTGCAGACCACACATGGGGTGATTGGAAAAATTTATTTTGAGTAATTCTGAAGTTAAATCAAAAGGTCCATCAACAAAGCTTTTGTTTAAGGTTGTGCACACTTCTTATTTTATCATGCCATTTTATTTTATAATTCAAGAAAATGTATTTGATCTTCAGTTAATTTGTAAAGAAAAAAAATTCTTTTATGCATCATTTATTAATTTCTTTTTTTTTTTGATGCCACAAAAACCTGGTAATGCAAACACTATTGAGAACCACCAAGCATCGGTGAACCTTTCATGTTAAATCTGAAGAATATGTCAAAATGCCTGTTTTGAGATGTTTGACCAAACGTCTTGCTATGGATGGAATAATTACAAAAGAAGGACAAGCTATAGCTTGTCAGCTTGTGTAACTTGAAGCAAATAAAAACAAAAAAAATCTATTTGCATTTGTTTCTGGTCTGCATTGTGAAAGGAAAACAAGAAAGTGACTCATGTCTAGTAGCTTAGAGCATTTCTTTTCTTCAGAGGCTGCTTGAGTGCTGGAGAGTCTTGTGATCATCTGAAATGAAAAACTTCCAGCCTCTATTTATCGTATTTGTTCAGCCTGCCTTTGCTACAGACAGAACAAACCAGCTAATTTCTTTGGGCCTGCCAGAAACAAGCATTTGTCCATGCCGCGGTATAAACAGGGAACCCACATACACAACAACACAGTGCAGTTAAGGAGTAATTTTTCATTTCATTTTATAGCAAGAAAAGATGATCTGAGTGTTCCTCATATGCAAGCATTTGTGCAAAATAAACACGATAGCAGCTTAAATTGCTTCTGTGATTAATGCTACGTATAGCAAGTTGCTATACTTGTTACATTAGTTTGATATTAACATTTTTGCAGTGCAGTCATGAGCTGCAGTAAGACATTAGGATGAAATATTACTGCCATTAAAATGAAAATCCACCCTCTTGATACATACACGAGTAATTATAATCCTCCATCTTTGCTTGATGAAGTGCCTTAATTTCCTCCAGCAACACGGCTCTGTGGGTGGCAGCACTGGTCAGCAAGGATGATGTTAGCATGCTAAACTTAGCATCAAGTTCAAGTTAGTGTTGGCTGAAAAGGATCAGAGGTTTTCTCAAGGAACACAAACTCAACTATTACATTTAAGGCTGTGTTAAAGCGTTCAGTCTTTGTTGCTTGATGCAAGTAGAGTAAATACGAGCATATTCTGCTCCACCTATATTTTCAGCTTTGCTAGTAAGCTACATGTGTAATGCTAATCTTTCCCCCCATAAATAGTGCATGTTATGGACCTCAAACTTTTCACTGAAACTACTTGGATGGTTAGTTTGACACTTAGAAATGGCTGGAACACGTTCAGCAGCATGTTGACAGTCTAAAGTTATCTGATTCGGGCTCCATCCACACAGGAACATTTCTTTCTTAAAACTTGTTGCCAGTTTTAAAGATACTCGTGTCTACACGAAGCCTTTTCCAGAAATGTTTTGTTCCACACAGAAACCCTAAAAACAGCCCAAAATGCAGTTTTTAAGTGGTGCTAAACTTGAAAAATTGGACGTGTGCATAAAGCCTCCACATGAGGTTAGTGGTAAAAATAGCAAAAAAACTACAAAGTCGAAAAACAAAGAACAAGTGGAGTCATTTATGTTAAGTGAAAGTCACTTTGAATTATTTACCTACAAAACTGCAAGACGAACATATAATCCCTCAGTGTTGCTGTTATGTATGACGCATTTGGGGGTTAATCGCGTTTTCACAAAAGAGGCATTTTTTCTGTCCACATGAAAACACAGGGGGCGAAATTTGCACTAAAGAAAAACTGTTTAGTTGATTGGTCACTCTCAATCAACTAGGGTGGACTTAAGCTAACTTTACCCAACCCACAGCCCCTCCCTCCCATTGGGGTGGATTTTCATTTCAACTCAACCATAGTTTAAAAAAAATAAAAGACTTTTGGGGAATGGAAGACCATTGGGAAGACCTGGAAGTGCACGATCCTGGCTGACAGTAACAAAAGTGGGCAGAGATAAATTTACAGAGGGACAGATCATACTGATGCACCATAAACCACAGGCTACAGGGAGAGGAAGGAACATGTCAGAACAATTGTGGGGACGGGAGTTCAACCCCAACACAACACAGTTACCAACCCATCGGGAAAGCAAACCGTGCTCCAGCGTCTCCATGTTTAAGTCCTCGCGCAGTCTGGTGATGGTATCCTCATCTCTTTTCCACCCCTCTCTTTCAGCCTTGCCTGTAGTGGAGGGGGGTTGGGGTTACACTGACCCAGTTTTATCATGGTGGAAGTCACTATCACTCTGATCACTTTCCCCTCACAAGCAGAGTGTGTGACAGAAAGAGCGGGCTGGCCACTGGCATTTTCACTCAACCACAGTTACAGCTTAGGCCACACAGAAGTTAAAAATACTCGGTGGTAGTGTCGCTGGCTTATGTTTACACAGTATTTTACTGGGAAAAATACAGGAAAATGAGCAAAAGCATGAGCAACAGCCAGTGCCAGGGGCAGCAGCACAAGCGCTAGCGATTACAGAGATCTGATTTGCCATTTCGTCTGACAGCGTGATTAGGTCAAGCATTCTGCCTGATTTGCTTAATAGGTCTAATCTCGAATTGGATGTTCTAAAATAAGACACATAACGTCAAAAGTCATACTTTTCGATCAGTTTTAAATTCTTTGAGAGTTAAAAATTTACAACCTAAAAAAATATTTAGTTGAATTCCCTATATATGGATTATTGATGAATCTCAATGTATAGATTCACTCAAATCAACAGATAAAGATCTGTGTTGGAAGGTGTGTGAGGGCAACAAAACACAAATTTATGTCAATGCATTTTTTAACCATCTCTATCAGGGATGTCAATACTTCTGGAGGGCATTGGCTGAACTTTGGCTGCTGTGCATATCAGGATCATCTCAACCTGATTTTCATATTAGAAATTAGTCCAATCAATCAATCAATCAATCAATCAATCAATCAATCAATCAAAAAAAAGAGTACCAGATTATATTGAAATGCATCTAAAATCTCTGGTATAATTATGTTGATAGAAGCACTCAACTCCTTCCACGTTATATTAGGCCAGTTCTCGTACCTATTGTTGACTCTTTTTTGAATTACATCACTTGATCAAGTCTTTCCTAACATTCCACTCCAAAAAATAAGTAATAAAAGTATGTATGACTTTTGCTGATATCGTATCGGGTCGTTATCAGAATGGGCCGATACGCAGCACCGCAATATTGAGTATTGGCGTTAAAATTCCATACATACAACTGGTATTATTCCAGATGTTAACGTCTGAATTCAGAGAAATTATTAAAACGTACTGATTTGGTGAGTTTACAAACAGCGTGTCTTATTTAAAGCACAAGATCAACAGTTACCAGAAAAAAAAAAAAATCAAAAATTGTTCTCAAAAGAAGAACAATTTTATAATTTCTGAGGGTAAGACAAAATCAAAGTTTGTAAGATCAGAACCACAAGGAGTTTTTGTGTTGCAGTCTGTGATGTGAAACTATGGAACAAAATCAATGCCCAAACATGAACCAATTAAAATTTCTGTATAAGGAAATGATTTACAGTAAATATGAGAAACTGTCTTGATGTACTGTGTTGTTGTTGCAAAGCATTGTTAGCCTCAACATTATGATTACTTTGTTGTTAATATTAGAGTTATTATTAGTTTTATTAGCAGAACTTGAAAGTAGAATGAAGGTATTCTGATGCAATATTTACAAACAGGATGAGATTTTGTGATGTTGCTGGAGAAGGGTTGGGTTTTAATAGGTTTAAACTTCTACCCACTCCTTTGAAGGTTTATTGTTTGAATTGCTGTCATTTTAATTGCAACTTGATGTGTTCATTAAAATAAAAATAAAAAGAGATACATTAATGCATCATTTCCATTTAGCGTTACACACAATCTTCTACCAGCCGCCGTGTCTTCAGGGTTTTCACTTCAAAACTGATGGAAAATCTTCCAATCTGAGCTAGAACAACATTTGATATCCTGTCATGTCTCTACCTTGTTTTCTCTGGTCCCGAAGGCGAAATGCTTTGGGACCAAAGTGATCTAAAACGGTCACTTTAGGAGGTTAATCAAAACTGTGTTTAATTAGCCTGGTTTATGTGAAAGCACTTCTTTTGTTTGATCCCAATTAGTCACAGAAGCTGATAAGTTACCAAGTCCTGTTGCTCTGCGCGCTTACATCCGTCCTGAAGCTGCTTTACTTAAAACCTTCAGCCAAACAGTACAAAGAGTTTAGGGGCCTGTCTGAAGTTTGTCTAACAACAACAAAAAAAAACACTGTTGCGCTCGTGATCAAAGAACTGACTTGTTCTTTTCTCTTGGCAGTTTTTTCATTGTGGTCCACTTGTTAGCCGTTTAAACTGCCAAACAGCAGATTGCCTCGGAGGTGACAGCCAAGAAAGAGAGAGAGAAAGAAACAAAGAGAGAGAAATAACGGGAAGCACACGACGCCGAGCAGAGTGGAGGAGTGCAGGCACATTCTGGCTCGGTGCTGACTGCGAGAACGCTGAAAAAGAACCTCTTCCATCAATTTAATAGCTCCAATCGGAGCGTTCCTGATTCAGGGCCATCAGACAGCATGTAGTGGCAAACTCACGGCATTATTTGTCTTCCAAAGAAATCACATGAAGCATAAATCTATACCTGCGGATCACAACAAAGGGCACGATCAGATCTTCTTAAAAGAAAGATACCTGAATGCCGTAGGACGATATTTGTGGCAAAGCTACTGCAGAATGTGTCCACTCAGGTTTGCAAAAGCTTAAGAAAGCTACACTATGAAATCCCTTCAGCTCCGTTTGAACTGGAGCACATGAAAGAGGAGTGTTTTAGAATTGAAACTCACAAAGATAAAAAGACACGTGTTAAAAAAAAGAAGATGGGAAGCAGCACGCAGGCCTACAAAGCAAGAGCTCTAAATGTCTGCAGGGGGAGTTCATGATGGCCTCCCTCGGCTCACAACACACCAGCAGAGGGAAGATTACAGACAGCCAATAGCCAGGAGGAGGTCGGAGCACATGTCAATGTTTTGTCAAAAGATTTCACTCCCATAAACACCCAACACTGTTATGCACATAATTCCAGTATTTAGGCAGATAAGGCTTTGTAAAAGTATGCTTACTCATTGATTAACAGCATGCAACAACTGCAAACTTCACTTTAATTTATTGAGGCCATTAGATCAACACAAAGTATTGCAAAATCATGAAGTGGATTCTATGTTTTTCCCCATCCTTGGTTACCATGGGGTTAATCAATAAACACATGTGTGTGTAACTTAGTATCAGCATAATTCCAGCTTTTCTGTGAAGGACTCAGAGGTTTTTTTTTCTCCCCTCTAGGGGGTCGTTTGTGGGCTCTAGTGTCCCTCATATGAAAGTAGGCTGACAAGAAAGGGGGAAGACATGCAGCAAATGTCGCAGGGTCCGGGAATCGAACCCGCGACGAGGACTCAAGGCCTCCAAATGTGGGTCGTGCTATCCCCTACGCCACCACAGCACGCCCTCACTCAGAGGTTATTTTTCTCTCTAGACCAAACAACAGAAAGCTCAGGGCGAAAGTTGTGGAAAAGTAAAAAGGCAGGTTAGATTATAAAACTTTAATCATCTCACTGAGACGACTGGCCAAGGACGGAGAGCATTAATCAGAGAAGCAGCTCCATCAATCCAGCCAGTTAGGAACAAAGGCAAGAAGAAAGAAAAGTCATTAAAAGTCTTGTTTGCAGTTTGTTATGGAAGCCAGCGCCCAGGCTGATAAAAAGCATGGTAGCTGCTACGAACGTTGCAAACAAAATAGTGAAAAACAAATCCTTCCACTTCACAATTATACATCACATTCTGTTGATCACCTAAATATTTATTTTTTTCTTGTTTTTTTACATACATTTTGTGTTTGTAACGTGAGAAAATGTAAAAACGTTTAAGAAGTGTGAACATTAATGGAGGGTATTGTAGCTCTTTACTTAAATCATATGACAAAAAAACATATTTCTTCATCATCTGATAATGACAGCGCCTGGTATTTGCAAAGTGAGATCACAGAGGCCTCTGATTCTCCTGCAGGCTCTCCAGTCTTCAACACCTGGCCTGCTTGGGGTGAGCAGTTCTGCTCCAAATGGAGAGGCGGTGTATTTGGTGCATTCTAGATGGTTCTTTGAATGTACAAGATTGATGAAGAGCTCTCCGTTCCCACTCTCCACCCCACTTTTATGCAGCTACTTCATCAAAAAGCACATGACAGAGCCAAAAGCCCACACAGTAGAGAGGATGACATCGGAGAAACAAGGTGAAAATGATCCGCATCGGCTTCCAAATTTAAGACCTTCGTCCAAGGTCTCAAACTTGAGTTGGCAAAACTCAAATTTGAGACTTTTTAAGTCTCTATGAGACATATACAGTATATACACACATACATATATATACATGTGTGTGTGTGTAAGAATCAAAAACTATGGAGGAAGAAATGGTACTCCTTGTGAGTTTAAACATGAGAGATTTTCAAATTCTTACTCGAGATGATGAGATTAATTGCCATTTCTTTAAAGCAACAGAAGAGAGCCAGTGGTGATGAATGTTGTCCAACCTATCGCTGATAAATTTGTTCTTACCCACGATAGAAAAAGTTAGCTAGCTAGCAAGGGTATATTAGCAGCTAGTGGTAGCCTCGACTGCATCGACTTACAAAATGCAATGACGATGTCTGCGCACAATTCAAACTTTTGCCAGACAGAAAAGTACCGCGAGTAAGGGAATAGAAAAACAAAATTTGAGACTTGTGATTAATGTGTTTAATGCCAACTTGCTTTTTTAAAAATAATTTAGAATATATTAAGGCCTAAATTTTAGATTCGTTCATTTAAAATTTTTTAAGGATGCGCAGACATTGTCGCAGCAGGTAGAGGGTTTTCATCTGTGTCGGTTGTTTACGGCGATAGGACGGCCGTTCTGTTTGTTTTCGTGTAACTGTTGAGGTATGGACTCGGTTTACAGTAGAGCTGCTGCTGTGACAGGAAATGTTGCATCCTAAAATGTAAACCGACTGCTGTCCACATTGCTGGACACCTGATAGCTGCTGAGTGAGGCTGCAAATCTCAAAATAGGGACATCACATAGTTGCTCTGTTTACATTTGATTCACAACTTAAAACTCAGAGCAATAGTCCGGCTGTTGATTCGAAAGGAATATGTAAACTGTGTCAGCTATCCGTCAGTACAAAAGAATAGTAATAATGCCAAAATATCTATACATGTACAAACATTTTGTACAATCTGTTTTAATAAAACAAAAATCAAAAACGGTTCAAACTAAGCTGTTTCAACATACTACAGAATGGATAAAGATATTTTCTCTTATTGAAATCCTTTGCCGTTTTAATTTCCTGCTAAAAAAATTCAAACTTCTGGGTCATAGCAGAACCAGCTGATGCTCCATTAACTCTGGCCTGTAGCTGCTATTGGCTGTCCCCAGTGAGCAGCAGTATTTAAAGCTTTAGACAAAATGAATAATACATCCAGTGAGTTCATTATTTATCGTGTTCATGTATTTCCTATCTGGGTAACATTAGTGTCACAACCATACGTCTTCTACACTCCAGTCCTGTATTATTTACAGGCATTGCTGCTATTATCCTTCAGTTTCCTTTCTTTCTTTCTAATGAAAGAAAATTCAGACTGGAAAATTCTCTTCATCTCATAATGCGCCTCCTTCCCAGACTATCGGCGCCGGTCTTCTCCTCCAAACAGCAGGCATCACTATCTTCAATATTTCTGGCGTCCTCTCTATGCTCCTCGGCCGAGATTCAACACAACTCCACCCCTTCTCCACCTTCAGCTCTTGAAATCTTCAGCATCCTCTCCACCACCAGCGGGGGGAAAACGTCTCTAATCCTCTCTGACGGCGGTTACAAGCGCCACGTCTTCTACCGGGCTAAGAGCATCAAAGATTATTATTTGTCAAATAAACTTTCTAAGAAGATACTTGTATGAGTCTTTTCTGGACAAAGCCATAAACTGATATATTGCTGCCAAAGAAGGTTGTGTATTTCTTCACTTTCATTTTCTTATAGGAAGTACAATCAGAAGCCATTCTTCAGTGTTTATCTGAAAATGCCATTGACAAACATGTTGTATATTCCCAAATTTTACTCTAATAGAAAAAAAAATACCTGATTTGTTCTTACATGTTGAGCTAAGTCTCTATTACAGATAAAGTCATTGATGCCATTAAAAAAAATACTCTTTGCTTGTTTCTCCCCAATAGAAAGTTGTCATGACTTATTCATTTTCTCTTTACCTGGAGGAAGCTCCATAGCTCCATAAAAGCCAATAATGGGGATATTGCTGCCATTAACTTTGTGTATACTCAGGATTTATTCTTCTTGAAAGTAACCCAGTGCTTCAGTGTTTAGCTAGGACTCTTCCCAGAATAAAAACATTAAAGACATTACTGCCATTGACATAGTGCACTCTGTGGTTTTTCACCCTTTATTTCCTTTCCTGAAGCAGCCAGTCGCAGCAGATCAACGCTGAACTTTGTCTGTTAAAAGTGAAGCATTCCTCTCCACTGCTGCCACATGGCTGATCAGAAGGAGGGACTGCTACAGTTTTCCTCAGACAACGTTTTTTTAAGCAACTAGGATAATAAGATTATCTGAATTTAGAGTCTGACACACTAAATTCAGATTCTAGTGGATCTGATTCTGACTGAGCCGAGTGCATTAGCATGAACTGAATGAGATTCTGTATTTGAACCTGCTTATTTTGAGATTTGCTGTGAGTTGGCTCTACATAAATAAGCCAAACAGAATTGAGTCTCCTAATCCTTACATAAGGCTGCACAAGAAAAGGACATCAAACCGTTTCAGCCGCTCAGTTAACTACAAGGAGCTAATCAAGGAAATATATGCAAGCTGCTCAATTTGTTTTGATGCAGCAGTAACATTTACAGGAGTGTGCAGAGATGTCGGGTCCATTGGACAGATTAAATGCTGAGATATGCAGCACAGTTTGCTCAATTAGTCCACATAACAAGACCACAGAAGACATCCGCAATGAGAAAATGTTTGCAAGAAAAATAGCGTTAGACGTTCACATCTGGACGAGGAGGTAGAAGAAAATAGATTTACTCGTGTTCAAGCTAAACGGAAGAAAATAATGCACTTGGGTAAACATCAGAGGAGATAATTAAATATACAAATAAGTCTCGAGTCAGGCCTATTTGTTAAAAACAAAGAGGAAACAGTCAGCAGGGGATCAGAGGGAGCCTTGATGCTGATGTCACATCCCTCCGGCGGCCCAGTGGGGCGTAGTTCTGAGGAGGCACACACTACAACTCCATACAAACACACAGGGAATGAAAATGACAACATTAGCCGGGTCGGTCATTATCAGTAATGAAGGAGTAAATAGCTGGTCGTTTATAGAGTGTAGCTCAGGGACGCGACTAAAAAACAAAACAAAAAAAAACGGATAAGGAGCTAGATCCACACACAAATCAAATCAAATGACTGATGAATTGTTCAACCAAGTGCAGTGAATGAAAAGAAAAAAGAAAACCTACAAGATGACTCAAACTCTATTCAGGCTTACGTTACAAATCTAACGATGTCACACGAAATAAACAAAGCGACTCAGTTCAGCACGCCGCCCGCCATGACTCAGTCTCCCAAATTAAAGCGTCGCGTTAACACTGACGTTATAATACACCCCGATAATGATCTGCGCCGTTTGATTTAGATTCGTTTGGATGAACTGGGGGGGGGGAAGCAGACGCAACTGCACGTTTACAGTTAAAAGGCCCTTTCCAGATATGCGCTAAATTCGCCCGTCCGTCTCGTCAGACCTCACATCACGTCAGGCGAGAAGGGGGCAAGTCAAAATAATTACATCACTTAACCTCCGCAGTCAGCAGGCAGAGTGATTGAAGCTGCAGAGCGGAGAGGAAAACCAGCGAACAGCATGATGGAAAACATGCAGCAGTTTCTTCTTCCCTTCTCAGCCTGACGGATTTACCATGTGGACAAACCTGAGTGGACATCTAGCATCAGAATCCCCGTCTGAGATAAAACAAAAGGGTTTTTTTCATTATTTGAAAGAAAGTTTACGATTAAGTTTATAGGAAATATGTTAAACTAAGCCAGTTATAGGCCACTGAGCTGCTCAAGCATTAAACTATGCAATTGAGAGTGTGATCTTTCAGAAAGTTAGAACAAAAAGCCTCCAAAAATAGAAATCTCTGAAGAGAGTTCGCTTGAAAAGAAGGTTTTGTCGTTGGCTGAGATTTGAGCCCTCTGACAGGTGAAGATAAAACCAACTTTAATCTGCTTTGAATATATTTTAAATAATCTTCTCAAAATACAGACAGACTTAGCAAAAACTGAAACCTTAATGGACCTCAAATGGAAAATGTTCTGGCTTGGATAGAGCCTCAGAGAAGTATTAACCCCTCTTGCACTTTATGTTAAAGATGAGAACTCCATCATGTCTTATGTGACAGGGTGACACAAGGTAGAAATACCAAAAAGGAGGCAAATAAAAAGTATGTTCCATGTTTAAATTGAACTCTCCTTTACTCAGATACTCCTAATTAAACAAAAGTAGTTATAATAGGAAACAATACGCTTGTGAGGCACATTATGGTATGTATGAGAGTAATTATTTCCACTTGGGTTGATCTGAAGCAACGTGGCAGCTAGCCTTTAAATACAGCCTCTCCATTCTTCAGGTACACAATAACCTTTGGCGCAAAGAGAGTCCCCCAAACCATTTAGTTTTCAGCTCTGCCTTAGAAAATAACCCAAATATAATATGTGAGACAATTCCTTTTGACAGGAGTCTGCTTGACTTGAACATAAAAAGCCAACAGTGACATCTATGAGCTGAAGTGGCTAAAAACAGAGTCTTTGTTTTCTCCCTTTGGAATCAGCGCCAGACGGTCTTCAAGGAAAAGCAACGAAAACAACAATAGTGGAAAACTCACACGACCTCAGACAGCCTCACAGCACACACAGAAAAAAAATTACCGTTATCACTAAACTTGGGTTAAGTAACTCTAAGGACTATACATTTTGGAGAATAGCGTGACCCCAGAGAGCCAAAGTTTAGGTGCATAATAAACTTCCTTGAATCGATCAGTCAGGAGTTTGTCTTGCAGATTATGTGAAATGATAATTCGTTGAGTTTTGTTTGGGTTCGCTATTTCGTCACCTGCTTTCTTATTACATTAGTAAGATGACACGAAAAACCCCACATGGGTTTTTGTAGGGGTCTAAAAAGATCACAATATTAAAATGTGACAATACAACCACCAGTTGCTGTCATTTCTGGCTGTCGTCTGGACAAAATAGGTTTAATAATCCGCTGATATTAGGGTGAGTGCTTTAAGAGTGGCGCCCTCTATCTCAGCTAACACTCACATGGAAATCATTTCTTTCTCCCAGGCCTGCATGAACAAAATGACATCGCTCAATACTTTCATCTCTGGTTTTGGACATCTTGCATTTGTTTTGGGGCAGAAATATTTTCTTGCAGGGTGTTGGACAATTTAGAAGCTACATTTCCTGAGATTTCTTCAGGAATAATCCCATTTCACTTTGGGTCCATGTTTAACACACCCAAATGAGCCACATATTGATCATAAGTACAGAGATGATACTCAATGTCAAATTATCGAAGAAGACTAGATAGAATAAATGTTGCTAAACTGTGGCTTCGTTTACATGAGACTGCTGTTTGGGAACTTTCAACATTTTCAGATGTTAATTGGGGAAACACGTTTAGACGACACCTTGAATCCTTGTTGACTTTAAGACATAGTTTGATATTTGAGAAACACTGGGACAACAAAACATTTTTGTGAACCAAAATGTTGCGTCTTCTCATTAAGCATTTAGCTCCCCTAATAACTCAGGACTAAAACATACATGCAGTTCTGGTCAAAAAAAAGATGTCAAACAGAAAAATGACAACAAAAAAACCCAGTTAATATTGCAAAACAATCTATTTATATTTAGATCTGACGCACTGAGGCATTCAGAACAAGCCTACCTGAGGCCGTCCGTCCCCCCTGTGCCGATTATTCATGTGTCCACACCAACACCAACCACAGCCAAACGCACGGCGTTGTCCTTCCATGTTTCGCCTCGTTCCGCCTCCGTGAACATATTATCCCTCAAACACCCCAAAGGGGAATTTTTGGTTTTGCTGCAAGTCTTTCACTTTGGCTGGAGGACGGAGCGATTCCTTTAGGTGTTAAAGGTCAAAGCTTCTAAGACCTCGGAAAAGCGTTAAGTGAGCTATGCTTCACTGTGACATCATGATGGGCTGCGTGAAGACTTTGTGGCTGTTAGCCGACACCGGCACTTAGCGTCAGACCTCACATTTGGTCAGTTTGAAGGGTTATTATCATAAAAATATAAATAAAATACATATAATTTTGGATCTACTTCTGGTTCACAATGCTGACAGGAATATTTGAGCGTATAGCCTACATACAGTACATAGAACTGCACAACAGAGATAAATAGTGATTGATTTTCACATAGCAACGTGGAACAGTGGACTATCCATGCACACAGCAAATAGTGAAATGGCTCTATCTAAGCACACAGTTCAGAACTGTAGAGCCGGGCAATTAGAAGTAAGTGCTAACTGCTCGTAGAGAAAGGCTGTACCTGTCTTATTGTGAATGATCATCCTCAAGCCAGAGTGGCATCTTTCTTTTCTTTTTTTTTTTTAATCCCCACAAGCATCAAAAACTTTAGATTTCATGAGCAAAGCATATTAGCGAAACATTTCTCTGTCACCAACCAGGGTTCCTGTGGTTTTATATAAGCAATGAGTCAAGCCTATGGTGTGTGAAAGCAGCGTCAAGCTGTGCTGCTGAGTGATGACTCTCTGTGGGGTGATCAATAGACGTGACCCTGTCACAAAAAAAGACTCGTGCTGGCTTCTAAAATACATACAGTGCAATAAATGCCTCACGGGAAGTTATGCGTTTTTGTTTGTTTGTTTGTTTTCGCTTAACTTGGCTTTTGCACCTCAATGGTTCTTGTGTGTTTTATAACCAGTCACATTTTCTGCAGACTAGTTTCTGTCTAAGCAGTCCTTCAAAAACAAACAACTAATTAGCTCCAATGTAACGAGCCTCCTCTGTTAAAACCATTAATCCTTCACCGATGCCGCTTGCACCAGCAACAAAAGCCTCAAATGATGGTGAGTAAATCAGCTCTAAAATCTTGGCTGTTCTTCCTCCACCTTGTTGTTTTCAGGGCCACTTTGCAGGTCAGTGATGGAAAAAACACGCTCTCTCCTGGTCAGCGGCTAGGTGGCGCACTGCCCGCTTCCCCCCACTGTATGTTCTATCGCATCTTTGCGGTGTTGCCAACCTTTACCATGATGAGAAATAAAGCTGATGCGGGCCCGAGCCAGCAGGCCTGTCCCTTCACTTCTTCACCCTGCTTACATCTGCACCGTTTACCCAAACAGAACCGATCATTATTCTGCATATGCCGCCTTCTCGTGGCACTGGGTTTTAAATCAAAACCAAGTGGCACGCGCTGCTTGTTGTTGCACGTTTCGGCCAGAAGTGAACAACACGTTGCTATTGTAGTGGAAACCATCGGGGCCACGCAGGTGGAGGTTGTTCTGCGGCTCTTTGTTGGAACCTGCTGCTGCTTGAGGCCGACACTTTACTATAACATCACTGAGATTAAACACGACTTACATCAAGAGTCCCCGTTGTGTGTTCATCACTCACGCGCAGCCGAGCCACAAATCCTCACGCATCACGCCGCGGACCCCGAGCGGAACGAGCCGGTGGGTTAAAGCGTGCCGATCCAGATGTGTGACACTTTTCTCCGCATGGAAGCGCAGCGAGAGAAGAGCGCCGGTGTGAGTGGCAGACGCTCGGCTCGGTCGGGCTCCGGACTGAACCGACGCGGCAGCGAATGTCATCAGAAGTGCTTGGCTCGCTCGGCTGGCGTCACGTCCGAGCGTGTGTCACGCCGAGCCGCGGTGCGCGCGTGGCGAGGAGACTCTGACGGGGGAGGGAGGGAGGGGAGGTGGGCTCTATTGTCTCCGCTGTGGATGACATCATCCCACACAAATGGCGACGCGCACGAGACGAGCGGAGCAGGGGCGAGCACGCAGCACGTGCGGGCTGCTGCTGGTGCTGGTGGGGAATTAAGTGGGCAAATGGAGGGATAATAAACACAATGAAAATAAGAAAAACATATCAAACTTTGCGTAATTTGAGCTAATTAACCATTGTTTTTGTATGATAAGCAGTTTAGCAGGTGATACAATGTTAATTTAGATTATAATAGAGCATTTAAGCAAAAGTATTCCAAAACAATATAAAAAGACATAAAATTTAACACTATTATAATCAGTGTTGTCTACATTTCCAAATTTTCTCCTCCTTTAATTATGCACTTACTAACACAAAGTAGCATATAGGCTACTTGTGATGTGAAAATTATACTTGTTGCTTTTACACATTTTTTTAAAAAAATTATTTACAATGAAAATATTTAAGGCTGAAAGAACAACACACCCTTTTTTTTTTTGGAAAAGTGGGAAATCATTGTTCTTTGATGGACCACCAACCCGGTCTGAGATCCCTGCAGGAAAAAATAACAGATTTTCTTCCGGTAAGAAAAATGATGAATTAATTTTCCACAACACATAGTGTTTGGCATCTAGCTTAAAACGTTCTTCCACGTGTTTGCTGCAGGTGCTTGTTGCAAACTGCAAACAGGACTTCTTTCCTTCAGCTTTAGGTTTTTTCTTGCCAGCTAGCAGTGATCTGAGTGCCTGTCGGAATATTTTTGTGTCGTCCCCGTACCTCTTAAAGCACCGCTGTGCAATTATATATGTTGTCTGATTTTTAGAATGAATTTGACTTAAATGAAATAAGCTGAAGACCTTGTAATTTAAAAAAAAATGAAATAGTTATTTTTGCTTTCTAATGACCTGCTCTGTGGTTTAGTTGGCATAAATAGACAAACAGGTTTCTTCTGAATAATCCATCTAAAATATTATCATTTCAACCAGTTTTGAGTTGCATTTTGATCACATGTTTTGTTTATAAAAAAAACAACCCTTAATAACATGATTATCAATTTACAAATACATACTTTCATATAAATTTCTGATGATTTATTTCTATTTTTTGACTTCCATTTCATCAATTGAAATGTGTGTTTCGGTTGAATTGAAAGTGCCTTGAAACAATGTGTGCTGTGAATTGGTGCTGCGTAAATAAAGCTGACTTGAACAGAACCAAATTATTTCTCATTCAGTTATTTTTAAAACATGCAGTCGACTCTTTTGCCGCCTCTGTAATGGTTTCTTTTGAGGCTTTGTTATCTTTAGCAGGACGGCGTCCTATTTCGTTCGTCACAAGAAAAGGAGATGATTGGCAGGGATGTCACACTGACCAGGAAATTGTTTCCTCACTGTGTGAAAAAAAATCACAAAAAAGACTGGAGCCACGAGTTATCGTCTAATTTTAGCCGTTAGAGCAGCTTTAGCTGGCACAGCTGTGGAAAAAGGCTGACAGTAGAGACACACTGTGTCTATAATGGAAGGTCATATTTTATCTTTACCCTAAAAATTGCACAGCGTTTGACATTTTAGTATAAATCTTAGCTTAATTTAACAGCTGTACAGCAACATATCTTTACCTTCATCCATTCAGAGCCGCAATGCATTTTATATTAGCATTTCATTTCTTCCTGTATCTCCTGAAACACATGTTGCACAGTTTCCCAAAGAGAAAAGCAATCTCACCTACTTCGAATTATGCCTCTGCGATAAATCCCCTGCCAGCACCGGAATCACTTTATCTCAGCAACCCCCAGTCACAGCTGTGATTTTAATGAGTGAAGTCTTTTACATTTGCAATTTAACAGCATGAGCCAGACAATAGTTCACATCCCATTTGTGAGGGACTTGGCACCTGCTGCTCATGATAAAATATTGATGTGCGAATCTGCTAATTGAAGAGATTATAACATTTGACACCTGCACTTTATGTGAGTCTACGACTAAAGCTCAGAAAAATGTGGATATCACAAAAAAGGTCAGTATTTTTGTCCCTCATTTCAGAAAGTGAAAATTATGAAATGTATCATTTTTTAAAATAAACATTTCAAGCTTTTATTGCTCGCAAAATCAAAGATAATAGCTTACCGATAATGAAAAAACAAAATTTGGTGTCTCAGAAAAGTCGACTATTATGTGAAATGGACTAAAAACTGTATTTTTTTTTCATCAGGCTTCGTTACTCCATAGAGGCTCTTGAAGTCCTGACTTCAGCCTCTGCCCACTCCTTGTGAAACTCCCTCAAATCGCTGAAAAGATATTTCTTGACAATCGTCTTAAGCCACACTTTTTCCTTCCACTCAACTTTTAAAGGATATCCATTGATGGTTGTCTAAGTCCAGTCCTCTGGAACTACTACCCTGCAAGTTTTAGATGTACCCTTCTTGAATGGCTCTTTTACTTTACTGTAATATTGTGGGCCGCCGAATGTTGGGTCGCCATCATCTGTAGGCATTAGGCCGTTATGTTTCACTTTATGCGTAATGAATCTACACAAGTATGAACTTCACTTCCTGAAATGAGCAGCAAAAAATATGTAACTTTTTCATACTATTCTAATTTAGAAAAATTCAAAAGGTGTAAATACGTTGGTAAAGCACGGTGTGTAAACAAACCGATCTAAGTAGTGAAATCTAAGATGAACCGATCTAAGATGCCTCTGGCATCGCCTGCTGCTGGAGGGACCGAAAAATAAAACACAGACACCAAAATAAAACACACCTTTATTTTCAGTCTCCTCTGTCTGAAAAAATAAAACTTACCGACTCCTTTCTGTGCAGGAAGCTGAAAACAAAAGGCCACCCTCGACCAGTGCTTTTAGGAAGTTAGAGAACATAGTGCCTTCAATTTAGAGCCATAATCTGAGACTTACGTGAGTTTAGTAGAGAACTTAGAGGAGGGGTGTCCAAAGTGTGGCCCGGGGGCCATTTGTAGCCCGTGAAATGATTTTGCTCGGCCCCTGACCAAAGGTCCAGGATGATAAGAATTTGGCCAACAACATAGGAAACCCCAAAATTTGGAAATTGTCTGTTTTCTTTTTCTTTTAATAAGGCAACATTAATTCCTGTAAACCCCCAAGCCTAACCCTACGTATTGCCTTGTTGCTGAAAATGTGGTGTATAAATAAAACTACCTTTACAGTCTGAAGCCTTTGGATCTTTAATGATTGACAGATTTCATAAACAAAAATGTCGAGCAGGTAAAACTAAAATGAATTATTATGTATTTTATTTTGAGTTTGAACATTCGTAACTCTTAGTTTGTCTGTTTATTCCTCCTGAAGGGTCAAAGAACCCGCAGCACCACGAATCGTAAAGTATGGGCATTTTACATTCAAATATTAGCATTTCAGCTAATTAGCCCTTTTACAAAAACATTTTTGTACGTAAAGGAACGACTTGCATATAAAAACTGAGGTTATTTTTCATAAATAATACTGAATATTTTGCATGAATTAAAGTGTATTTTGGATGACTGCCATATCAAAAAAACATTATCGGGACAAGAACGTCCTCATTTGATCCCAATTAAAACATCCTTCAGTTTCCAGACCTTCATCCGGTTCAGCAAGCGCAACAAGTTAGCAGGGATGTTTTCATGTCTATAAATTGGGGGGGGAGAGGAAACAAACATCTTTAAGTTATAGAGCAGAGTACAAGATAATTCGACCATGAACAGAAAATTGCACGCGCCCACAAGTAATAATAATAATCTTCTTTGTCACACCAGGAGGTTTGCTTGCAAGTTAATGTGTTTGCAATTAAGGGATGTCATAAAAAGCCATAAAAAGACAGTTATTAAGACACAGTGCTGCAGTTGGGGGATTATTCCAGATCCTTTTTTACTCCCTTTTGCATCATTCCCTGTATTTTCGCTGCCACTGCTGCTAGGGAGTATATAGGTGATGTCAACATCACCCAAGCCTTAAGTTTAATTTTGTTTTGTTTTGTTTAACATATAATTATATACAAAAGTAATACAAACACTGCAAATCTTTCTGGGACCATAAATCATCAACATTTATTTCCACCTTTTATACATCAAACGTGCATATAAATAAAAGTAAAATCGATCATATAAATAGCTCTACAGCAATACAGTAACAATAAATATGGCTATACACACTCCAGGTTAAATAAATAATAATAATAATAATAATAATAATAAAAAAGACGGCTGTGTAGCACTCTCAAGTAATACTGAAGACACATCCTGTTTATAACACATTCTTCAAGTCAAATCATAAACTCTTTTGGTGCTATTTAATTGTGCTGATCGCTTCACTCGTCGGAAAGGCGTCACTTTGCTTTCTGCTGTGCTTTTGTTGTGACAGTGTCAGCAAGACGGAGGTTAAAAGAAGAGTTTTTCAAATCTACACACAAACTATCACTTTACTTGTTTTTTTTTTTTTTTAAATGTGAACAATACCGATGCGCCATCTGTAAAGTCTATTCTTTACACGACATTATCCCAGAGAAAGGCTCACCTGTACTCACACACACACACGCACACATATATGTAAACTTCATTAAATCTATCGAAAAGCAAACACTTTGCTTCAACTTCACAACTGTTGTAAAAAAGAAAAAAACAACAAAAAAAGCAGTCATTTCTTGAAAACCTTGGCTGTCTGAAACCTATGAAGAAGGCTATGTGAGGAAAGGGCACCAGGCAGTGGAGAGAGCATGAAACAGCTGGGATTCACATGTACAGAAAAACAAAAAAAACACCAACACTTCAACAGCCATGTCCAAAAAAATCACACACAGCACTTCATAAAATAGATTACCAAGAAACTGTGAATCTGAGTACGTGCAAAAGTAAACACACAGAGTCTTTCACAAAACACCCACGCACAATGTTCATCCTTTACATGATATACAATGAATAGTTAATGTTAATATTGATTACACCAGCGTGTTTTGTCCTTCTCAAGTCCTTCATATTGCATCGAAGCTCTAATGTAGCGTCACCCCATGCACCAACGTAAATTTTTCATCCTCCACCGAGGAATCTCGAGTCAAGATTAAGCGAACTGAATCAGTAGATTACACAAAATAATGCTGTAAATGTCGAGCAGAAGAGCGGCTTGGTGGTGCTGAAGCTGATTATATACAGTGAAAAAGTGTTGCGCACCTCACAGATTTCTTCTTTGTTTTGTTTTTTTATACACTTGTTTCAAATCATCAAACACATTTAAGAGACGTCTATTGCCTCAGTAAAGGTCAGTGATTTACCACTAAAGACGCAGTAATGCTGTTTCCTGTCTTGTTACGATTTGAAAATACCCGGTAAGTGGGTTCAAACTTGAGGAGAAGAAGGGCATTTTTTTTAAACGATCAGGTTTTTAAGTTTGTGTGATGCTTTTGATGCACTCCCGATGTGAAATGTCCACGCATACTACAGATTAATTGGGTGATATGACTGTCGGTGTTACTTTTCTGTGACGTCCCCATCTTGTTTTATTTATTTCTTCAATATAAGAACAGACCGACCATCAGGGAATGAAATGTCAGTGCTCTATTAGGTGGTCAAATAATCAAAAGCCAAATAAATCAGTAGGTGATGGCTTAAGTTTCACTTTTGGTTTCCCTACTCCAGGTAGTGCAGGTGTACAAACCGTCTGTACAGCCTAGTGTGAGGCTAAGTGAGATTAATTCAGAGCGACTGCTGTGACATCTGAGTCACAGTTGCATTGTTTCTGCAGCGGGGAATGAACATGTGCTGTATATGAGGCGTGGGAGAGCTGTGCCATTCACGTGGGGGGGTTCTTCTACAAATTAAAAAAAAAAAAAAAAAATCCATTGCAGGGAGGTTAATATGGTGATCAAATTGTTTATGCTTTGAGCTGAATGTGTAAAAAGATGACGTGGAAGCATCTTTTTAGTGTGGCGTTGTGCCTTCCGATACCTTTGAACCAAAAGGCTCACACACAGCGGTGCAACGAGGTTTTAAGACTGTCATCAAAATGGAGTTCAAAATGCCTCAAATGTACCAAAAAATACATCTTGATCCTCTCCAAGACGTTTGGGACAATATTCCGTGGACTGATAAGACAGAAAAAAGAAAACTTTAAATGGATGGATGTTCTGTTATATCTGCTCTAAAACTAACACAGCATTTCAGATCCAGAACTCCAGCTGTGGGAGTTCGCTCCTTTATGACCAGGACGAGTTATCCTGACGTTGTACGGGACAACGATCTGAAGCAGAGCAGGAAGCACACCTACGAATGGCTACAACATACCAAAGGTTAAGGTCTTGGAATGGCCTAGCTAAAGGCTGGACTTAAGTCTGATTGAGAGCATGTAGCATGACCCAAATTAGGTTCTTAATGCCCATCAATCCTCAAACGCTCCTGATTTTTGAAGAAATTCTGCAAAGGAGAGTAGGTCAAAATTTACTGCCAAGTTGCTGCCAAGGATGGCTAAGTTATTACTTTATGGTGCCAATTATTTTACTCCATTTATCATGATTTGATATTAAAAATGATTTGAAGATCTAAAACATGTTACCCAAAAAAAAAGAAAAACAGAAGAAATCTGTCGGTTGGTAAATACATTTTCACAGCACTGTAAACGTCACATGAAATAAGTATTTTAGCGTAGGAAAAGAAAGTTTAGCTTCAGTGGCTAAAGCTAGCTTTCACAGCATCATCAGCGGTAACAAAGTCCCAAAGTCCTTAAGTGCATCATTTTCTAGATTTTGTGCTATATCAATAATAAGTGATGATACAAATAGTTAGAAATCTTGTGAAAATAGACAAAAACAGGGAGAAAACTGTAAAAACAAGAAGAGGAGTCATGTCTGTACTTTTTTCTTTTGCCTTGCGTTTAGAAGCCAGGCACGTGGCAGTATGCCTCTAAGGAGGCCAACAGGATGTAGATGAACCAGAGGGAGAGGAACAGGAAGAAGGTGAGGAGCTTGGCTGTCCGTGGGCCCCCGAGCTCGCCGCCCGAAACGCTGGGGCGCCTGCGGTAGAGCAGCACGAGCACGCACACCAGCGCCATGACGGTGTAGAGGGTGACGGAGAAGGCCAGTGAGCCCGGGTTCACCTTGAATGTCTGACCTTTGGTTTTCCAGTAAACGGCGGCGATGGTCCACGCCACCCCAATGCCCAGGAAAACATTCACCGCGTTGCTGCCCGTCACGTTCCCAATGGAAGCGTCGGCGTACTGGTCCTGGATGGCGGCCACTTTACTCGCAAATGTGTCTGTGGAAGAGAAGACGAGAAAAACGGGGTATGTTTTTAAACTTATGCTACCAGCTGATGACAAATCACAGGGAATGTCAGTGGAGAAAGTCTCAGAGTCACCCTGTACAACTGGAACAGCTCCAGTTTTCCTGCCATTGATTTTTTCTAATCACACTTATCAAAGCTGTCTGTGAACTGCGGTGGCCTATTGATGGGCGCATTGTCATTCTTGGGGAGACTTTTCTCATCAGGATAGAAATCTTTCATTGTGGGATAACGGTAATTGCTTACAGCAACTCACTCTCGATCTGCAGTGACCCTCCTACCTACAGGAATAAGGTGGTTCAATCTGTGTCTGTATGCCAGTCGAGCACAGAGTGAGTATTGGCTGCCAAACTGGACTCAAAGCAGAGTCTGATTAAAGAGCTAATGTCTCAGCAAGATCTAGAAAAAGTCATCCATGCGTTTATCTTTAGTCGCTTTGGTTACTGCAATAGTCTATTCGCTATTTGCCTAAAAATTAGTCAACCAGATTCAGGTCGCTGCTGCTCATGTTCTCGCTAAAACCAGGAAGACGGAAAGCATCACCCCTGTTCTGAAATCATTCCACAGGCTCCCTGTAGCTCAGAGAATACACTTTAAAATACTTCTGTTTGTTTATTGACCACTGAACAGCTTAGAATCAGGTTCTGGTCTGATCTGCGTCCCCAGAACCAGAACCAGAAAAAGAGAGAAGCAGCATTCAGTTTTTATGCTCCACTAATCTGGAACAAACTTCCAGAAAACAGCAGAAACACTGAGTTCCTTTAAGCCCAGGCTAAATCCTCCACCTATTTAAAGCTGCCTTTGATTCATAGTAACTGGAAGATTGATCAATAAATATGATTTTGATGACATTTGATAAAATATACTGATATAAAATAACTATATTATCCCCTGTTTCATAACTTGTGACTGTATTGTGTTTTTATGACATAAAGCACTTTGAACCACCCTATTGCTAATTGTGGTATATAAATAAACTCAAGTTGAAAGTTGATTTGAAGGACAATATGTTTTTACAAACCTCGTTAAATATGAACACAGACATGTAAATGTTAGATAGACTTCTAAAAACAGCTAAAAAGTAAAACCTATAAAGTCAAACGCTTTAGTTACAAACACCTAGTATTTTGGATGGACTTCTTCAGCAGGCGCTCCTTCACAAACGACTACCAAATTCTTACACTCAAAATTAAAAGTGATACTTTTAATTATATCACGTAATGACTAATGATTTATCTAATTCTGGAACAGCTCCGTAGACGACTGGTATGGTCTTCAAGGGCATCCTGGTGCCTCTTACCCGGTAGGATTTTACAGGAGCCTGGCACCATCCGTTTGCTGTTAGCATGTGGCTTCATCTGGTAAAGAGTGACTGACCCGGGTGGGAACTTTTGGAAGTAGCTCCTGAGTGGGCCCCGCTAATACAGAGAGCACACTGATTTGGCTCACAACGCAGAATACAAAAGCTTTACAGAAACACTTTTGACGTAGCATTTAGAAAAACAACACAACTGACAGAGTGTCAGGGAAGATATGAGCGATGCAAATTTCATTAAACGAACCGTGGCAGGCAGAGTGGGAGAAGTAACGCACGAGCTGCCAGGGTTAGGAAACAAATTCAGGAGCGGTATCTCCTTATAACAAGGGCAGTTCTTCTTTGTCTCAATTTCGCAAGATACAAAACTCATCTAAATGGGAGACGTGGTCATTTTTGCAAGATTTATGCCTCATTAACAGCAAAACATGTTCCTGTTTAAACGAGAAAAGACGTAGCAGTGAAACGGCAACATCTTGTGGGATGTTTGAGTGTCGCCTAGCAGAAACAGGACGGAGAATCAGAGGGAGCCTCTTTCTGTTTTTCTAAGAAGCCGTAATTCCTGATTTGAAAAACGTATCAAATGAGAAAGTTTCTCATTTTAACGAGACACGTCTCCTGAATGTATTTTTTTAGCTCTGGAAGTAAACTGCTACATATATACAGGCATATTATGGCACATTTTAAACATGACTACCAAAACCTTTGAATAAACGTATTGTGTTTAAAGATATCAACTTAGTTCAGAGTGACTTCAGACTGTCTGTCTTCCACTTTGCATGCTTGTGTTCTGCACTCAAACCCGTCAGCCTAATAGAGACTCTGGTTGTGCCTCAAAGACACAAAAAAAAAGATTTAGGAAATGGTGAGATGGGAATACAAGCCGATCGTACAAGTGGAACTGTGTTTTCCTTTGTTTACGTCTTGTTAAGGTGCTAAGTGAGAGCTTTGGAGATAATTCCTCTGACAGCTCAGGAGAACAAGAGGTTACGTAAGTCTCCCCGAGCAGCTGCTTCTGCACCACAGGCGAAAAACCCAGAGGGATCACAGAGCAGGTCGATTCCCCGGCACGGACACCCACCTGGAACAGAGGTGCCGAGGGCAACAAACACCACGGCGGTGACCGAGTCCTTCAGACCGACGGTGCATCCGAAGTGCGAGGCCAAGTCGCCCGTCACAGCTGTCAGGACGCCGATGAGGGAAATGGAGACGAAGAAGCAGGCCCAGCCGTTCCAGTATTCGGTCGGGGGGACGAAGGCGAAGAGAACTTTCCAGAAAACCGTCAGGAAGTGCATGATGTAATCAAAGCAGGACGGCAGCCGTTCCTCCCCGCTCTCCTCTTCGTCGTCGTCGCCTAGCGGGAAAACATTAACGAAAAGTAAGAGCAGTAGGAAGCAGCGGCTGCCTGAAAGAATATCTGGTGATTAACACGTCTTTCTTCTGCTGTTGCCACTGGGGTTTGTGGGTTTTTTCATCACCAAGGAACCCGCGCTGCATAAACCGTCTGTCTGCTGTACTTAACGTTATCAAGATGTCATCGTTGTGCTAACGAGGATTCAGGCCCGACTTGACCCATGTGTCATCAATGTGATCTAGGTGGAGGTTACTGATACAGGGACATCAGTCAAGGCAATTATACCAACTGATGGTTCACACACACAAGCAGGATCTGTGCGTTGTTAGTCGCCATTTTTAAAACAAGTGTGTTCCTCAGAATAATGCAAGTAAAATTCACAATGATTACCCTGTTGGGACAGCTACAGCCTCCTTTTCTGTTCTTTAGTAGATGTTTTACAGACATATAAGAAGCAAGCTGTTGCTAAGCCACTATTAAATTCATAATATTATAAAACTACACAGTTATAACAAAGCCATGTACCAATAAATAATAAATAAATGCAATAAATTTTGCACTTATTTGCAGAAAATGAGAAATAGTCAAAATAACGAAAAAGATGCAGAGCTTTCAGACCTCAAATAATGCAAAGAAAACAAGTTCATGTTCATTTAGAAACAACAATACTGATGTTTTAAGTCAGGAGGAGTTCAGAGATCAATACTTGGTGGAATAACCATGAGGTTTTCAATGGGATTCATTGCAGTTAGCTCTTAATTTATTTTCCAGAGCTTTTTACACACATTTTTAAATATTATTTTTTTCAGTCAAATCAACAGTTTTGTCTATGTAATACCAGATTACATGAATGTGAAATTTTATTTCACATTATTTAATTTCAAGAGGAATTCATCAAATTCAGAGACATATTTTGTAGTTTTATCAATACTTTCTGCCACAACCGACCCTTTAAAGACGTTCTTGATCTGGACCAAAAATGAAAATGAGTCCGACTCTCCTAATTTAAACCACATATATCACAGAGCTATTAGTTTTGATGTCACAGAGCTATTAGTCAATCTGCGGTGTTGGAAAGTTTCCCCAAATCAAAGGAAGTGCTCAGGGTCCCGCAAAACCTTGGGCTTGCCCTGCATGTTGGGTAGAGCAGTGAGTAGCAGCAGATGGCGGCTCGTATTAAGTCCAGTTCTGCTGGTGATTGGTTCCGGATGAAAGTGAGTCATTAATCTCCACTGCTGCTGTGTGTCTGTGCAGGAGGCGAAGTCAGTAACTCAACCTGTCGAGCTTCCTGGACCTGACTTGACTTGCCTTTAACTAGTTGGTAGGCCTGTCGCGATAAATGATAAATCGATTAATCGTACGATAAATTAAAACCATCGACGTCATTTTAATTATCGACATTATCGTCTCTTCCGGCCTTTTTCTCGTTCTGTTGATGACACCGAATGAAAAAAGGCTCAACTCCGGTGCTCTCCACTGACCCTCCTTTCTCATTTCCTCAGTATAAAGCCCAGCGCACACTACACCATCTTAGAGCTGTCGGCTGATTGTCGGCCCATTTTTAAAACCTGAGAGACCACACATTAGCCGACAGAAATCCTAGGTATAACGGTTCGATAGGGTTCGGTCCTGACGTGTGGTGTCCAACAATGGGCACAAAATAATGGCTACAAGTCCAGGGAACAAATTTTAAAACCAGGCATTAATCAATGCTTTACTGCAATCTACCTGCAATGCATGTGGCTAGTGTCAGGGTTAGTGTCAGTCCTGACTGAATGAAAATCATTAGAACCTGTTTACGTCACGTTAACGAAGAACAGCTGAAAAGTTACCGGGTTTATCAACTGCGGTAGCAATTTCGCTCCAACTCCTCGTCTTGTCATTTCTATATTCTTTGCATGTTGAATAAACATCAATATTGTTGCCATGTTGGCTGGACTTCGGGTTGCGCCGTGTCAGCTGTTTGGGATTCCCCAACGTAATTTCCCCTCAGAAAACACGAGGAGAATCCGCGCTTTCTGATTGGCTACCTGTCACATTCAACAGGCTGTGTTAAGATCCCAGTCGGAGAAAAAACCCTGATTTGGATCGGAGCGGCAACGACGATCTACCATAACACACCACACAATCTTAGAAAGACCAACGTTTTAAGATTGTCATAAGGGGGAAAATAGGAGCAAAAAACCGTGTAGTGTGAACTATTGCATCAGGTAGTCGATGTGCCCATCTTCTCTATTTAACTCTAATTATTACTGAAGGGCAACATGATATACAGACTTCATAATCTGCACTCTTGTTTGAATGCAGTATTTATTTCCACTTTGGCTTTATGTTGTTTAGTTTTTATCAAGTACATTTTTTGTTAATGGAGACTGAGAATCCATTTTGTTTTTGGTTGTTTTGTTTATTTTGTTTATCAGGTCCAGTGTTAAATATTCTTTAGAAAATAAAGTGTATCTATCTTTGGCAGGAAATTGCATGCATTATTACGTCATTTCCATTAAATCAGTGTAAAAAGGTCTTCAGACAATATTATCGTTTATCGCAATAATTTTTTGAGACAATTAATCGCTCAGCAAAATTTGCTATCGTGACAGGCCTACTAGTTGGCAAAGAAGAATTAATTACACCGGATTACAGTTTAGTTCAGATTGAACAGGAATGTGGGTCACTGAATTTGAATCTGTCTGCCTGTGACCATTTATGCACAAGAACTGGACCTGTTTATTTTACAAAATGACTGAACGAAAATACTGAGTTGTAATTATCACTGAGACTTGAGAGGAAACCTGTTGTGCTGACAGATGAAGCCCATTGTCTGGGCTCCAACAATTTCAGATTCTCGTTTCTGTGGCAGAGTGACCGACAACAAACAAACTATTTGCAAGCAACACTGTGAGAAAAAGTGGACCGGGCTAACCGATGCTAAAGTTAGCATCTGCTTCAGTTTATAGCCAATAGGAACCAGCTTCAGTGGGTTAAGCTTTTTTTTAAATAAATTGACTAAACTTTTAGTCAATTTAGATTTCTAGTTGTGCTTACAACTCTCACTCACAAAAGCTCATTCATAAAAACTTTATGGTAGTTGTAAAACCACCAGAAATATGCATAAAATCTAGTCTCATCTCGTTCTCATGAAAAATACTGTCTTATCGTATAACCTCGGTAGCTACATGTATAGATACATCACGTTAAAACTGCTCTGTTATCCTGTTTTGATCAAAAGCTCTGAAAAACTTTAAAAGCAATTAATTTACTAAAGGTAGTAAATCTTTAGGAGATCTGTACAATGACTACATACTGTACCTCCCTGCTAATATCCTCATCAAACTCAGATTTTTCTGAGGGAAAAATCCATGATTGATTCTGTCGCCCTAATCAGCATTAAATATACCCTCCTGAATTAACATAATATCACATGGACACTTTCTTTCCACCCTTTAGGTTTTATACAGAAAGAATATCAAAAATCATCTGAAAGAAAACAAAATGGTAGAAAAGGATTGATACTTTGTGAAAGAGGTTATGTTTTGACGGTACAGTCAAGGATAGGTCTGGGTCCAAACATACAAAGCTACTGTGAATGTCAACATGCACTGAAGCGTCTAATGCCTTACAGCAGGAGTAAAGACACATTTGCTGACCTGCAATGTGAAAGAACATCTTTGAAAGAATGATTTTCAGGAACTGGAACGCGGTAAAACCTGGATTCAGACCGTCCTGTCTTCAAGCAAACAGCATGAGTCAACCCTATACCAGAGAACCTTCTCTATATGATAACAATAATAGTTCAGTTTTAAAATAGAGCATAGCTGCAGGATACAACGCAAAGAGAAAAATTATTTTGTTAGGTCTACTTTTTTTTTTTTTCATTATCTGCAAACAAGGGCACTAAAAGCAGCATAGTGGTAAAAAATATCCTCCCGATTGCCGACGGTTGTGGTGCTGCAGGTTTTGCTGTTTCCTGTTTATTCGCTCAGTACGGGCAAACTCCAACAAGCTGACCTGATCTGATTGTTGTTTCAAAAACATAAATACAATCATGAATCAATGTCTTTACCACTGAGATCGAAATAACGACTGAAGGTGTAATTTCTGTTCATTTATACAGAATATTCTGGGATAAATTCACAAAGCAGTGATATTGAAGTCATCTTTTGCAGCTGGTTTGAACACACCATCTCCAGGTTTAATGCATAGGACACGTAGCATATATTGCTTTAAAATATATGTAGCTACAAACAGATTTGCACGAGAAAGATTTGAGATATCGTCCAAATCAAGACAAGAACCTCATATTCAAGAAGGTTAATTGAGTAATCAAATCATTTGTAATAATGTATCCCCCTGACAGAATAATGCAGCGATGGGATTTGTTAGACCTCAGAGAAATAATACAACACATTCAGTCAGGTCTCGACTTTGTTCTACTTTAAGGACACCAGCATAGTTTCTTTGTAAAGTTGTCATGATTTATGGCTCACCTCCTCTAAGAATAATGTGTATTCGTATTGTTTAAATTTCCCAAATGATTCCAATTTTACCATGTCATAGATCTTTTAGAAAAAATATTGACCAACTTCATGTAAAATTGATCTCGAACTGTCACATCTCATCTTTTCTTTGCTGAAATGCTTTTTTTTGCTATATTCTGATTATAGACTTTTAGACTAATTTAAATATGCAGTGAAAGTACAGGAACTTTACAGAACCAGTGTTGAAAGTTAACTATACCATCACTTTCTTTTTTTTATGGAAAGGCTGCCCTGGAAATCCTTACTTTGCTTTTGACGATTTTCTACTTGACCATAAAGGAATCAGTCGGGAGTGAATGGATTTATTGTCCCACTAAGTTCACATGCATATTAATCCCTTTATTAGCTGAATTTAGTTACAGTAAACACATCTTACCACAAATCATTGATGTTTTATTGCCAAACAGACTCCAAGTTAAGATTTGTATCCATTTAGCACTGATGTGACTTCTAACATTTGCATATTTTACACGTACATCTACTTACAGCTGCTGTTGCTATGGTTACAGCTTCCCAAGAGGACGGTAATGTACCTGACATTAATGACTCTGACGGCGATGATAGCGAGAGCTCTGATGAACTTTGAGACCAACCGTTGGAGACTGCAGGGCTGCTGTGCTTCTGATTTCAGTCTCTCTTTTAAGGAACGCTTTACTGTAACTTCCTAAAGTTTGAACTGTAACCAGATACAGGTTTTCATTGCTAATAAAAGTAGTTTGAGGTCAAACTTGTATCTTTTTTGTATGTGTTGCTTCAATTATCTGTTTAATACTTTGAAAAACACCCCGTCAATTGGTAGGAATTTTCAAGTTCCGACTGCAAATGGAATAATTTATGATTATTGTAGATCATTTTTCAAGTTTTAGCAGCATAAGGCAGTGCTTTGATTAGATTTTTCGAATTGATAAAATTAAAGCTCTGAAAAACAAAGTGGAAATAAAAAATGATTCATTTCGGAAGCTGTTGAGCCGTGCTGAAATGTGTATTCTTGAAAACAATGAGGTAAATTCACAGCAGGAACAGACTTTCGCATGTCTTTACAAATTTAGCAAAGCGCTTTGTGAATTTACATATTTTCAAGCAAATTGTTGCCGGACTTTAAGCTGGAACAAACAAAATGAAAACTTCTGCGTCGTAAAATTCGATTTACTGTCTGTCTGATTTTGTGTGAGAGAATCTGAAAGTTTCACAAAACAAATGGCTTTTGTGAAAAAGCTGAGAGCCAAGAGTCGCATGAATTGTCCAGAGCCGCTTTTACGATGGGCCTTATAAGGAATTCAGCCCATAATGCATTTTTAATCAGCTGTCAGCTCCAAACAGATGCAGAAAATAAACGCTGAATCGCCGAAGGGCGTTAAAACTTTCAACTGAGACGCTCGTCTTTGGGGTTTTAACGCAGAAACGTCATAGAGAACGAAGCACGACAGGCAGATGTTAGCGTTCAGGTCCGTGTGGCTCACCTGCGCTGACAGTGACGGCGCTGACAAACTGCTCCCTCCAGCTGCTGCTGCCCACCACCAGCGCCAGGTTGGTCTTCTTGATCAGCTTGTCCACTGTGCTCTGGAGACGACCACGGAGACAGAGACAAGCAGGCATGAGACACACGTTATCGGCGCAGGCTTAGCAAGAAGTGACACGGGAGACACTGATGAGGTGACTGAGGGTACAATTACCGGCATCTCTCATCCCACTGGGGTGCAGAGTGAGTCACAAAACCAGATTTGGGAGGAGGTGGGGTCGGGCTGGGCTTCATGCCCACAGGAAACAGAGCCAGTGAGGGGAGCTGGGAGTCTCAGATATATATCATGTAGCAGCTTAATTGCTCTTAAATAGTCTTAAAGGAACACAACGGCCAGTTTTACACCAAGGCATCAGTTTACTCTGCAATATAAACCTGTGAACACGGTGTGTCCCGTGGCTGGAACGGGAGTAATAATAAGGCTGATGTCATGGTGATGTAATCAGGGGGTCTCAGATTGGATTAGCAGAGCAAACCAGAGGCCAAACAGGCTACAGTCGGTTTTTACTTGTTTTTGTTGTAAAATCCCATCCGTTCTCTACCAACGTGGGCTGCGTTGAGACGTTAGTTTGCAACACGAACATGCTTCATAATTCAACACGGCTCTTTGGTTGAGTTTAGATATTCATATTCGCTGTAAAAGATGAAATTATGTAATTTGATGAAAATTGCTATAACATTTGGAGACTTCTCTTGGTCTCGTGTCTCAGTTTTTCTCTTAAAAGTTATTTAACATACAGAGCTTTTGTAGTTGCCTTTATGCTCTCTACCCTCATCACTTGAAATTTGAAGACTGTGGTTTGTTTTTTTTACTTTGTTTTCTGACCTACAAGCTAAATCAGAGCCTCAAAATGAACCATCCAGAACTTTGACAAGCTTATCCAGAAAATTTTGACAGAAATAAAGATTCCTCCACTTGTGGATGTAAATGGTAGAGTTGATTCAAAATAACGAAGGGACTTACAGACACATATCCAGCACCATGACTTAACTTTCTCAGCGCAAAGCCGAAAGGTAATGTGACGTGTCTACAGAGTAATTCTTAGCAGCTTCATGTTTCAAATGATTTAAAGTTAGCTAAAAACAGTGTCAACTACAGTGTTTATCCACCGGCACAAGATGTAAACAAGAGATCTTGTTTTAGGAGGAGAGTGGCTCAAAACTGCTGGTTTTTAAGTTACCTTGAACTCGTAGGATTCCTCAATGACCACCTCCAGCTTGGTGTGCTCTCCCAGGACGGGGCAGCCCATCTTTGACACATCCTCTGGACCCACCGCCATTTTGTTGTCATTGGTGTCCCCTGCACAGATCAGCAGAAGCAAAAACTTTGATTATACCACGAAGATGACTAGAGCCAGGCGTTCTACGATGTCTCAGAGGTTTGTGAGAGAACATCAGTGAACAGCCAGCATCATGGAGACCAAGAATACACTAAGTAAGTAGCATTAAATCGGAGAAGAGCCACAAGAACCTATGAGAACTCTGGAGGAGCTGGAGATATATAAAGCTCAGGTGGGAGAATTTGGCCCACAAATCTAACTTTTATGGAGGGATAGCAAAGTGAAAGGCAACAGCTGTGCTTCCAGTAACCTTAAATTTGCCCAACTTCACCTTTTGAAAATAAATTTGCTTAATGGAAACATTGCAATTAAAAAAAAAATCTTCTTGTTTTTCAACATCAAGTCTTTGTGCTAGGATGAAACTGCAATGGAAACATTCTGTCACCAGGTGCGCAACTGTATACTTTCCGTGGTGTATGCGAACATGCCATCGCCGCCCCCCTGACCCCCTCCTGACATAAACTTGTACAACTCATTTTTAATTAAAGTATCAATAATAATAAATGTACATATATGTGAATAAATTGTTGCCCTCAGGGCAATTAAAAAAGAATGAAACAAAAAACAGGGCAATATTTCATAATTTAATATATATTTGAGCCAAAGAGCCACTTCTGTTAGCCTGTGTCTTTTTTGTTTTTGCGCCACTGTCTGTCACATCACACGGGTCCTGTGTTCAACAACTGGATCTTACTACTGGAGGAAATGACAAAGAAAATGACAGGAAGTGGTAGGAGGATGATGGTGCCCCCTGTTTTTTAATGATGTCACGTGAACAAACATTTTAACATGTGATTTTAAACGTATTTCTTTTTTTAATGGAAACGTAGCAGTTGCGAAATTGTATTTTTCAGAAAGTCGCGGAACACCACCGAAGTTAACCGCTGGTGTTGAGAGAAAGCGGTAAGAACTCCCAGTTCTGTCACAAACCATGAAAGAGAGACAGCTAGCCTTGTGGAAAAAGGTAGTCTGGTCCCATGAGACCAGAATGCTACTTTCTGACCCTCCAAAACACGTGGCAGAGAACTGAATTTACCCTCTCTTCCATCATTAAACACGGAGGAACTCATGACTGAAGACTCACCGTGTCTCTGTCCCACCTCCAACAGCACGGGTTCCTCCAACACAATCGTGAACGTTTTATTCTTCTCATATTCCTCGTCATCGATTATCTTCACGTTCAGCAGCTTCCTGGAGACAGACAAAAAACGAACAAATAAAACAATAAACTGATGACACTTAAACGTTTTAATCGGCTCCTTTATAAACGTCAGAGTCAGGAAATCTTTTTTTTTTTTTTTAAGTAGCACACAAAACACTTGATGATTATGTCCATCGTTTATTGCAGAGATTCGGGTAAAACAAATGTTCCAGCCTACACAATGAATCATGAAACTGTTAGGTAAGAGGGTGGAAGCTGAAGTGCTCCACAAAATATCCTGTAATGCCGAGCAAAATGTGATTTATTTTTCTTCTTCTTTCCTCCAGCACTCCACAAGAGGGCGGACTCCTTCTACATCATTAAGTCCATTAAAGTACGAGCGTCTAGCGAAATGGCCCACACCCCTCCCACACACTTCACATCCTAATTCAGATTACCAGAGAAGTTCGCTGTGGAAATTATAAGCTCTAACTTGCAGGGGGAAAACCCAGCAAACTCCTAAACCTCGCCCAGAAACGCATTTCTTACATCTGAATGCAGCACAAAAACACGAGGTGTCGAGCTGTGACCACCATATTTTTCTTTCTTCAGCACCGCTTCACTCTCCTACGCTGTCACAGCCCGTCTCTCTCTCTTTCCCCCCCTGCATCTCCCTAATGATATGTGGGTGGTTGTCTATTTCTGTCTACACACATACACTCAGGGTCTGACAAGGCGCAGGGAGAACGTTCACTCGCAGAACACAAGATATTTTATTTTAAACTCCAATGATCACGTCATCCCCGCTGTTTAATGTCAGGGAGAGTCATGCCAGTGGGAGCAGAGTGAGTCGCTGCAAAGCCTCGGATCCTCACAGAGAAGCAGAGAAAAAGAAGAGTTCATGTACGTGCATGGTCGTTTACTTTGAAGCTTCCTGTTTAGGTCTTAAAATAAAAAAATGTGAAGGTTCATGAGGCAGTGTTTGCCCGCGAACATGAGCTGATTCAACCGTGGAAGACGTTTCTGCTACAAATTAAACACGGTTTATTATTTAGCCATTTTATTAGAGTACAACTTACCTTTTGGACCCCCATTTTGTTTGAAAACTAGCTTAATCCCAAATCAGGGTTTTCCTCACAGATATTCAGGTGATGCCATCATGCGGTAACTTCAGATTTATTGGTTGTACATGCAGGACAAGAATCTCATGTAAACTGGGCCATCACTCCATTCACACAGATGAATAAATTGGTACAAATTCATATATAAAACTATTGGCAAAACCCCCTCCATCAGTATTCTCAATAATACTTTCATTTCAGTTCCAAGAGTTCGTACATGATTAGGTCAAACCAACGTTTGGAACAACTTGAAAAAACACTAAAGCATCGACCTTTATCAACGCGATAAAAACCATAAAACATGACCAATGTACCTGCTTTTAAAAAACTATCATGTGTATTATAATATAGTCAGTATGAGTATGGTTGCATTTCAAATTTTTTTCTCTTTTTTTGATATTCTTCTGTTTTCTGTCTGTGTGACATCCTGATGTTTTGATGTTTTCTGAACTTTTGGGTTGAAAAAAGGTTAAATAAAGGTTATGTAAGCATAAAATAAATTCACCTCATCTTCAAAGCGCTCTATTAGAAACCAGTTAGGGCTAATGGGAGCCTTACCCTAAAGTTAAAGTTAGGACTCAGCTTTAGAGGACTACCGCCGCACATATGAGTGGCACATTACTGCCATTCTGCAAAATATTCCGACATGCCAAACAAATGCATGACAACCTGCCTTAGCTGGTGATCAAATTGTGTATTCTGCAGTGTCAGATGCGAAAAGGAATCGCTGGAGTGTCGTTTATTTAAAGCTGCAGCTCTTCTTCTACCATGGAAACGCAGGCAGTGTGACCGAGCATTTAGGTTTCAGAAAGGTTTATGCAACAAGGCCTAATGAGCGATGGTTGCCAAGCAAAAATACACTTTTTGCTTAGTCAAGTTTGCAAACTCATTTGTGAAAACATGAAAAAAAAAGTTTTTGTTCAGTCTGGAATAATCTAGTTAGGTTTCAGTGATTCAGTGGATGTAAATAAAAAAAAAATAAACTACTCCTTTTTTTACAAACAGAAAAACTATTTTGGTAAACCACTAAATTGTGTTTTAAATATAGTCATCAGTGAATAATAAACTAATTAAGTGCTACCTGAAATGTTATTGATTTTAATCAGGCACTTGAGTCAAATATGTAGCTTAAAATTCAAGTTATATGAGTCATTTTAATTTACTGTATGAATTTATCTGATCACGCTGAGGCTCAGGTGTGCCGACTTGAGAAAGAGCAGAAAATTATGAATCAGTTTTGAGAGCAGAAGTTGTTCCCAGAGAGAGCCGTGCTAGATAAAATAGCTGACTAGTTGGATAAACATCGACAGGTTAAATATCGATCGCCTTCATTTACAGAGAAGCAGAGTGCATTCCTTCGAGGGAGTTTGGAATAACTTAAACACAAAATCAACCAACCCCACAAAGTCTGACTAACTGATTTTGTCCCATCCGTATAAGTTTTAGATAATGTTTCTCATTTTCCATATATTGTCTCATAAGCTACTGCTTTGCAGTTTGGGTTTTAATTAAAGTATGGGTTTAGTTCATATTCACGCTGTGATTTGCTAAGGCATAAAGGTTGCTGTTCAATTCTTCACCTGGCGAACATCGAGTCAATTTCCACACAGAATCCACCACATCTCCTGTGGTACTTAAAATCAGTGTTATTGGAAGTTGTGGAGCATTCCCTGCATTAAAGTTTAATGTGAGGTGTTTTGTTTCTGCATCTCCTGTCTGGTTAGATCCAGAAGGCCATGTCCTTAGGCTGACCCACAACATGCCTGTATAAATAATAAACAAAACAAAACAAAAAAAAGCTGTTTTGTTAAATATGCAGAAAAACATTGGAGCCATTTTTGAGACTTATTTTTATTCCACCTTTTTTGGCACCAAGGACAGCATATTTCTGATTTTCTTTTTTCCATTCATTCATGGGAATCTTATTACTTTTTCACTATGCAGAAGTGAAGGTGTGTATCATTTGAAAGATTTTACAGGCCTTGGGGAATTGAGGAGCATAACATCTCAAGGTTTATAGAAATATTTACTCTTGCGGTCAATTTCTTCTTCTTCAGTTGTCTCGTAATGGTTACATAGTTTTCCCATGGGGGAATGTTCTGCAAAACAATCTCCTCATCCATTTCCTGTTTCTGGCCATTTGTTTTTATGTTTGTGTTGCCGTCCATTTCCTGTTTTCACACCACACTGCCTCCTGTTTTCTATCCCAACCCTACAGCATTAAACCCAGGATGAGATTCTGACTTTATAAGATTGATGCCACAAAGAGATTTTGTGGCATGATGGCATCAAAACGTAACGTGGTCAACTTTTTAATTTTAGAATAAAATAACGACAACAATTACTGTATGCCAGGGGTGTCAGACTCATTTTTGTTTTGGGCCAGATCAAGATCCTGAATGTTCTTAAAGGGCCGGTCGTGCCAAAATGTGTTGATAAAACCCGTCAATAATCTGTTAAAATATTAACAAATCTTTGCAGTTTAAGTAGTTCCTAAAATTAAACATCTTTTCACATCGTTTGGTCCCTCCAAGATTTTGTGATTTTTGGGGGGAGCGGGGCAATAAAATCACAAATTTTGCAAAGCTAATTTAGAAATACTCTCAAGGAATTTTAAAATATTTACGTTTATGTGTGAGGTTGAATGTACTTTGTTAACCGTCACATCGATCACAGACTAATAACTTGACATCAAACAAGGTTGAGGCAGCGGGGCCATAAAAATACAAGATGAAAAACATACTTTTTTTCTTACAGGATGCACATTATTGTGAATTTGTAGAGTAAAAATATTCAGCATGCTGCTGAAAACCCTGCATTTCATTCATCTGATTTGTAGGAGATGTATAGCCTCAGTCTTTTCAAGCCGTTGTTAAAGCTACAGAACATTTCCATTGAGACTTCAGAGCTCTCACTAAAAGCATATCACATTTTCTTGTGCCTTGTTCATCTCTGCTTGCCAGTCTCGGGTAGTTTCTGAGAAATCTGTATCATAGTCCTGAGCTGTTGCATCATGTCGCACACATAAACTGTCCTGTCTGAGCTCTGAGGCCTTGCACACTGCAGCCCAGCTGGCTCCCTGTGGAAGCAGTAATAAAACTGCCCAGGGTTTCTCACATTGAGTCCGATAATGTCAGTTAGAAAATAAAGGGAGGGTACGCCTTATTTTAAAATTATTTCACTGGAATAACAGAAGGAAAAGAGAGATTCCGCTTTTGTCTTGTGTGTGAACATAAGATACAGCAAAGAAGTGTAATGTTAAAACTCTTTTCAGTAGTTCAGAAAAGACGCCTCACCGCGCCTTAACCCGGAGCTGAATCTCTTTATTTCTGCCAGGCTGTTATAAGGCTGAGAACAGCAGAAAAATAGAATGGAGGAGATTATAAATAAATATAAATAATGTACTTAACCATGATATGGAGCATGGAAGGGCGAAGATCGGACAGTGACTCTAGTCCTGTAGCAATCATCAGTACTCGTTGTTTTATCACATCTGGACTGTAAGTGATTGAGATAATTACCAGTTTATAGCGACATTCAACGTCTTCTACTGTCTTCAAGCACAGCTGGATAAAAATATCAATGAAATCTCTTAGTTTTATGCTGATTCACAAAGTTTGCAGAGTTAATCTGCTCATAAAGAAGATAATCGTCAGCTAATCATTTTTACTATTCAGTGAAATGATCAAAGCTTTTAATTCTAAGCAATTAAATTCTTTTCAAAAGTACGATGGCAAGAAAAATTCATTATATTTAACATATGTCAAATAATTTTGTTTTTAAATTTAAATGTTTTTTTTGGTTGGTTGGTCTCTTGCTTTTATTAAATTTAAAAAATCATGCATGAGCTGACCTTTATTTGCATACAGTCTATTTTCTGACTCTTCAGTCTTTTCAATGAGTAAAAGAAGAGCATTATGTGACTTTGGGGCTCAGCAGTGCCCCCTATTGGCCATACTTTTCACCTTACTCTGCACATTTATGGCCAATTAGACTAAAGATGCCACAGATATTTTTTGGGGTACATTTTCAAACTTTCCATACACAAGACAAATAAGAACAAACACAAGATGAAACAAGCACAGAAACAGATAAATAATATTTCAGTATAGGACACAAGCTTATTATACCTTCACTCTGTTGTTTCAATTTCCAGCTAAGTCTGACACACTCAGAAAAGGAAACATAAAACTGTATTCATTAAATTATAATTACTTTAGAAAGACCGTGGAATATCAACACATATAGTACATGTGCAATCAAACATGCCAGGTCAATCTCAGGTCATTCTGATACAGCGGTAATGGAGGCTATTAGAAAGAGATCTGTTGCCAAACAGCTAAATTGCCATTTATAGTAAATCTGAGTCTTTTTTATCCTACAGTATATTCTCCTTAAAGCCCTCTGAAGGCACTGAGACGGCTGTAATTGATTGTTATCGGAAATGTACTCAGTTATTGGATAACTAACTTGCCGTATGAGGCCCAATCAGTCTTCTAGCTTCAGTCTTTTAAACATATGAGCTTGATTTCCTTTACCTTCCCTCATGACATCATTTATGTTCCTTTAAGCGAATGATTTTGCAGAAGGATGGTGTTGTGCCTCAGTAACCTGGCGCTGTGACATAATGTGAAATAATCATGTCTCCAAACACTAAAGCACCTGAATCTCTGCTAATGGTCTGCTAGCCTGCAGGCTATGATGTTAGCTAAACTGAGATCAGCATATTTTTGAACAAACATTCAACTATCTTTGTAGTTTTGCCGCGAAGATTCACAAAAAGCTGAATTCAGAAGGCATTTGACCCAGTGTTAGATTTCTGACTTTACATTGTGTTGGTCTGATGGAATGAAGGGACTTTTCCCCCCGACTTTTTTCCATTTCTCTGGGATTATAGCATAGCGCTTAAAAGATTCACAGAAGAAGAGCCTCTGAAGTCTGACTTGAGCTTGAAGGCTTTTTAATAAATCAGCAGTCATTTCTGTGTATATTTCCCACTTTTCCTTGCATTGGTCTACACGTCAAAGAGCCGCCACGTCATCATTTTTGAATTAGTGAGAGAAAACGAACATGCGTTGTGACAGGCTGTGAAAAGTCTGAACTGATTGAACCTCACACGGCTGATGGCCCAGTTAAAGGGACAGTTCAGGTTTTTGGCTTTTGTTGAGAGGTTCTGAAATGTAACTTAGCTTTGTGGGAAACACAGATTGGTTATTTTATCAATAAAACAAATCAGTTTTTTCCTCAGTCACTTATCACTATTTACAATGATGTTTATATGGAAAAAGAGGCTGGAGGTCTCTGAAATACCAACCAGTTGTTGGTTATGTTATGTTTAGAAAGTTTTATATCTATCTTTTATTTTTGAAGCAGAAGTTATCCTGTGCTTTGTTAGCACTGGTTAACTGGAAACGCTCCAACATGTTACGAAACAAAGTTTCAACAAGTCATATCAAAATAAAGTTAAATATATTGTCTCAAAAAGAATGTGCATAAAGGTGAAACAAATAACTAGCATAGTAAACAAAAAAGAGTCTTAAAAGTTGGGCATAAAGAATTAAAGAAATTTTATGGATTTTTTTGTCCTGATCCAGAAGATATTTTTGTGTAAAAAATATGAAAAGAGAGTTAAAATGAAGGAATGACTGAGGTAAATCCAGAGGTGAATGAGAAGACTAAATTTGATGGTTAAAGTCACTGCCAGCCCTTTGCCGACAGGAACAAAAGCAGAAAACTCTTAAAGACGACTCTTCTGGGAACTGGAAGCGTCTTTGTCACTAATATTCCACAGCATGAATGAAAACAAACTTTTCTCCTTCAGGTGATGATAGAAGAAATGTCAGGGGATCGTTGATGCCAGCAGCAAACAGACAAATGTGCTGAATAGTTATTAAGATGTTTCAGTTTGGATTAACTGTGAATCATATCTGTGCAAAGCTATGCCACAAATCTAAAAAAAAAGAAAGAAAGTGTAGCGCAATTACCTGGAGAGTTAAAATTAGATGGCTGTGTGCACAAGCTAGAAGAATGGCGGTCTCACATTAGTGCTGCTTAAATGAAGCAGAGCTTTCCTTCTCCCTTAAGGAGACTGGAAGGTAGATGATTTGTGAGCTGAGAAGCAGCTGCTGTGAACCTGTTAGTCAACGTTTACCGCACCGCTTCCATCTTATCCAGGCTGTCCGCGCATCCTTCAAAAGTCTTAAAAAGGCTTAAATTCACGTATCTAAAATTAAGGTCTTAAAATGTCTTAAACTGAATTAAAAGGTGATTTAGCCTTCAATATGTTAATTACAGGACATAAATTTATCAATTTAATCTTGTATGTGTCGTTTTTCTACTGGGACTGCCCAGTTTGGCAAAAGTTTGAGTTTGTTGTGTTCTGTGACTCAAGGCGATTGAGGCTACAGCTAGCTAGCTGCTAATATACCCTTAATAACTAGCTGGTTAGCTATCTTTTTAGCATTTATCACAGGTAAGCGTAAATTTATCAGCAGTTGTATGTCGTTTGTTTTCACCACTGACTCACTTCTGTTGCCAACCCATGCTAGGCTACGTTCTTTTAAGCTAGGCACTGCGGGGGTTTTACGATGCTTGGTTACGTAGAATAGGATCGTCCAATAATCCACTACATTTAGAGTTTTTTCTATCTTAGATTTCATTCAAGGTGGCATTACAAAAACTCTTAAAAAGTCTTAAATTTGACCTGCAATTCCCCTGTCATCTGTGTGCATCCAAAAGTGTTGCTGATCGTGACGACATGAGACGCGAGCAACAAAGAGCATCGTATCAGGGCATTGGTTTCCCCTTTTGAGATGGGAAGCAGCCTCAACTCTTTCATCTTTGGTTATGTAATTGCTCCGATTACCCACTTCAACCCTGACAAGAGTGAACGGGTTGCACATTCTGAGGTGGCAAACAAAACCAGATGCGAGCTTATCCTCGATACGGATCTTCCTGTAATCCGCAAGCACGGAATCAAAACGCTTTTCCATGTCCGCTTGTTTATTTCAGTTCAGAGGTTTGTGTCTGTACACCATAATCTAGTTACCACAGGGATGCGTTTAGATGGCAAATATGATTCAACTGTATGCAGAGATGTTAAGCCGTTCCTCCTGGCTCTGTGTCAAAAGCTTAAAAACTTGGCTTCCTCCCCGTTTTTCTCTTCTGCATGCTCAAACGTCGACTTGTACACAGAAAGGAGCGAGCGGAAAGCGTGAGCCGCTGTAGCTGGCGCACACAAATACAGAGAGGACGGGCCCTGGAGGCCCGCTGCGGAGTGTCAGCTCTTTGTCCCAGTCGCTCAGGGAAATATTGGGTAAGAAAAGCCAGCTCTGTTTGAAACATAAACTCTGGCAGCCCGCAGAGCAGCAAGCACCGCAGAGAAAGTGGCAAGTCTCTGTCGATAGCAAAACACCTGGACAATTAGCTACAAAACGGAAATTCAACTGCAACTCGTGTTCTAGTTACAGCTTATTGTTCACTCCATCAGGCAAAACTGAACCATGTGACTGGTTGAAAACAGTCCATGTAGGAATTTAAGTTAAAATGATAAAACTGAAGGAAGGAAGTTTTCTTAATAAAATCCTATGTACTACAGAACGAACCCTTTGAAAACCTTTGCACGTCCACACACCTAACATTCCTCTACACTCTTCTTCACAAGACAGAGCGTCTGTAAAAAAAAAAAATCAGTTAGCAAGACTTGCTACAGACCTGTCAGATGAAGGTCTGCACAGAGCCATAAAATCTCAACAAAATATTCCAAAGTTTGTGGTGGTTATGTAGCAAAATGTGGAGAAATTCAAAGTGTGTGAACACTTTCAAAAAGGGAATCATTGTGTTAAATCCTGCAACTGTAATTTCTTAGTTTTTGATTTGTTTGCTATTTTCTGAAGTGAAAACGAACACCGAGTGGACTCTGACTTAAGCTCTTGCCTAATCACAAGCCTGCACCCTGATGTTCAGCATGAAGGAGCCATAAACAGCCTCAGGTGGCGCGCAGAGATGAAGGCTTTTCATAGAAATGGGACTTGAAAATTTACTCAGTGTAAGTTGTTGGGGTGGGGGGGTACTTTACTCGATCTGCCTCTCGAGATCGGGGATCTTTAATCAAAGATTTCCACTCATGATCAAAGCGCCCTCGCCTTTGTGCTTCCCTTCCTTCATGTCGCCTTTTTAATCCGAGGAGCACGGGAAAAGCTCAGCGTGGCTTCGGCATTTTTTCCCCTTACATCGGCAAATTGTATTCTTCTCATGGACTTCTTGTGGCAAACTGTCTTTCCCCGCCGGATCTCGCTCTCCATCGTCATTTGAAAGAAGCATGACTCCAGCATACATTAGGCAGATGCTTGAGTCTCTGGAAACCGATGATTTTGGTTCAGTAGTTGAGGATTTTATCCACAGCTCAGCTTCCTGTTAGATTGCAGACACAGGCTGCCCGACTCTAATCTTTCGTTGTTATACACTCCTGACTCATTATCTGCAGCCGTCTGCGGCATGCTCAGAACTTTTGGGATTCTCTCGACCCCTCGTCAGCCGCTTTAATTGCCTCAGATGCTAAGGAAGTTCCCTTTAATTTGCCTTCGGAGTGGCATTTTGATTGATGCTCGAGGTTTAAAGAAGTGGAACCAGCACACACAAGCGCGGCCTTGATTGCAAATGAGAAGACAGAAGCAAACAGCCAAACATACAGAGGAATCTGTTTCCATCTTACCACCACTACTGAGAGGCAAAGTAGAGAATTAGGTGAGCTCTCGGTTCTCTCTGACACCGTGTATTCACCTGCCTTCCCTCCCACTCGAGCCGGCCCACACCATCCGCCTACACCCGGCCCCTGAAACTCTCCTTGCACAGCAGCGCTCCATTCTTTCCTTTTGTCCTCCAGTTGAGCTGTTACTCGTTCTGTGATGAGCTTGACATGACGAGGGTTTTGTTTGTCTTTAAAGTGAGGGAAAAAAAATAACCAGAGAGATGGAGAGAGAGAGTCCTCTGCTTGTGAAGTCATAAAGCAAATGCAACCTACTTGTAGTTACTGTTGACACCAGATACATACAGGAGACAAAGAGTACCTATGGAGTACACTGTTGGTATGAAATTATTTTTATTTCAAAATCTCAGCATAATGAAAGATTTTTTTTGTTTACTTTCTTGAAATCGTGAATTTCACAAACATTAAGGCTGCTTTCATACTGAAGGTCTTCCTTTTTTATGCTGAAATGAATTTTTGTGTGTGTGTGTGGTTGTTCATGCTACTAATTAAACCCGACTGCAATGAGACCTTTGTGTGAATGGTTTGTGTCCCCAAAGCGACCCACATGCACAGAAGAAGAACGTTGATGTCACACAGCAGACCACTGCTTATGGAAGTTATAACGGATGGAGTTGTTTATGGATCAATTTATAAAGTTTACTCGGCAATGAGAGCCGACAGTATCGTCTCAAAATCATAACAACGGGAAGGAAGCTAATAAAAATAAAGCACAGCCCATAGCAATGACCTTTTGTGGAGCAACTTCTGACCCAACCAAGAGTGATGGGACTGCGATGTGTGTGATGCGCTCCAGTGTCACGGACTTCTTAAGCTCATAATTTTAATTTTCATCCTTTGTTTACACCCTGATTTTCACGTCTGGCTTTTTACTGTGCAGAATTATGACCCATATCTCACAAAAATGACAGAAAAATTAGATAAGATTTGGCATGGCTGTTGCAGCTGGTAGGAAAGTATTACTATTCATATTAAATGAGTCCCACACTGAATGCCACTCAGCAAGGAGGAAGCCACTAATCCAAAAGCAGCAGGAAGAGATTACCGTTTGCACATGTCCTCATTATTATGAAAAACAAAGCACACATGAAAATCCAACAGCCAGAAATTTGTCTGATTTTCTAAAGGTGGAATTTGTAGCTGAAAAAGTGTGTAAGAGAAAAGCGGCCAACAAACCAGACTAAGCTCAATGTCTAGCAGACTACCATGAGAAACTTGTGGAAGGATATTCAAAGTATTTGACCTTAATCATGCAGTTTCAACATTATATCTACCAAATACAAATGTAAGCCTTTGAATCTGAAGAAAGCTCAAACAACGTCTCTCTCGTTCTGGCCTAATTTTTCCAAAATAGCAAATGTTTAGCTTGACTTAATATCATTGAGGGAAAAAAGGCCAGCAATTTGATTTAAGCTGTATCTTTGGGTCTGTGCAATCCTTTTTTTCTGCCTCTGAGTCCTGTTTTTGGAAGAATCACACAGGTTTGCATCTCACACACCTGTTTGTGAAGCTTCCTCTGTCCCTTCCTTGCTTTTCTTGATTTCAGTCCTTGCTACTCTGTCGCTCACATGCTCTCCCCTTTGTTTTCTGCAGGGGATCTACAGTGTGGCACCACAACAAAACATCAGACGCTCAGTGCAAATCCCAACGGGCTATGTTTTTAATTCTCTCTATTCATTCACAGAGTGCTGTTCCTATGCCTCTAATTCTCCTTCTTCTTCTCTTACATCTGCTACAATGTGTCATTATCTGCGGCTCAATTATATCCTCTTATCCTCCCACTTCTTCCCCCCTGAAAGATCTAAATTTCTCCAAGCGAAGGTATCTGTGACTCATAAAAATAGCCCCTGCATCCGTTACCAGAATAGGCCGCGTACAATGCCATGGAAGCACTGTTTAGCATAACCAGTGTGTGGGCTGGGATGTTTAATCAAGGGATGTGGAGCAACAGTGTTTTTAAAAAAGCAAAGGAATTAGTGCTTACATGGTTTCGTCGTTCTGGAACTCCAGCTTGCCGGAAACCTCGTCGTAGTCCTCCCCCTCTTTGGCGGTGCCCTCGACGGTGTGGTAAGGCACGGCCACCTTCCCCCTGGCGCCGGACGTCCTGTGCACCTTCACCTGCATGTTGCCGACGCTCTCGCTCACCCTGGTGGAGTTGCTCTCGAACGTGAAGATGCCGGCGTGGTCGTCGTCGTAGATGGTGACGGTGGCGACGGGGGCGTTCCCCAGGGCCGCCTTGGGAGGGACGTGCGAGGACATGCCAACCGTGCTGTTGCTGGACGTGATGGAGTTGGGCTCCAGGACTGAGACCTCGGCCCGGTGGACAATGCGGGGGTTGCTAAGGCGCACGTAGAAGTGCTCGTCCTCCTCGAAGATGTCGTCGTCTATGACTCCGACGGTGAAGTCTTTAGTCGTCTCGCCAGGCTTGAATACCAACGTGCCCTCGGCAAACTCGTAGTCTGAGCCTGCAGTGGCTGTCGCATCCTCCGTCCGGTAGTCCACCTGTGTGCCACGGGTGAAGAGACTTCATTAAATATTTAGAGAGTGGAGCTTTAGCAAATTGCTGACTGGTTAATATTTCATAGGTTAAGTAGTTTGGGTTGGGTTTTATTTTACACTGAGGATTTAGAAGATTTTCACATTTACAGAGCCTGGCAACAGTTTTCATACCTTTGACCCTTACGATGTATTTTATTAGAATTTTAAGTGCCTAAGACAAAGTATGCACTGTACATATGGCTTTATTTTATTTTGTTTTGCAAATGAATATCTAAGAAGTGTGGCTGCATTGGATTCCAGTCTACCTGTCATGTCAAGTCAAGTTTATTTATGTCTCATATTTGAGCAAGAAGGCAGTGCAAAGTGCTTTACATGGTAAAAACAACTTGTACTTTCATCAACACTGAACTTGTGACAAGTTCAAGGTCACTGGGTTTTAGCTCTCACCTTAACTGTGCAGCCAGCCTCTCCTCCATGGCGGCTCACCGTCAGCTTCAAGGACCCGCAGTTCTCAAAGCATTGGTAGTGAGAGGGATCGAACTGCAGGTAGATGGTGTTGGGATCTTCTTCCTGCCCGCTGGCCTCATGACAGCTCACCACTTTCCTGGCCTGGTCAGCCGCGTGCTTCTTCAGAATGTTCCCGGCTCCGATCATCATGCGCGTGGCCTGAATGCGATAGAAGGCCCGGCTCTTCTGCTGCTGCACCAGCACTTGGTAGTTGGCCATCTCAATCAGCTGCTCCATGTCTTTGTCTGGATGCCTTTGTTTTAGGTCCTTCAAGGTGCGCGCCATCTCCCGGCGGGCCTCTTCCTCTTGGTCTTGCTCTGCGCTCATCCCTCCACCTTCCTCCACCCCCTCCAGCATCCCATCCAGAGCCTCCTTGTTGTGAGGGTGGGAGTTCGCGCCCTGCCCGTCCATCTCCAGGTCCATTTTGGTGAACATGGCGTCACCTTCGGACTCGATGATGATGCCACGGTTCTTGTTGGCGCGGTAGCGCTTATTGACGTACTTGTAGAAGAGCAGGCGTCGGTCTGCGATCCAGGCTTGCAGCACGCAGAGAGGGAAGAAGAGGAAGGTGAGGACCGCCTCCCAGACCTCCACCTCTCCGGGGGAGAAGACAGACAGGATCAGATACAGCCAGATGTAGGCGAACACGCTCCAGGCGGCAGTGACAAAAAACACCCTCAAGTGCTTTATCTTGCGGGTCTCGCTTTCTGGCACCACGTAGACACAAAGGGCAATAATAATAAACATGTTGAACGCGGCGCTGCCCACAATGGTGCTGGGCCCCAGAGCTCCAGCTTCAAACTCGTGGCCGACCACTTCGATGACGGACAGCAGGATCTCTGGCGCTGAGGAGCCGAGAGCCATCAAGGTCAGGTTGGATACAGTCTCGTTCCAGATGCGCACGGTGGTCGTTGTCGTTTCGCCGTTCGGCTTTTTGATGGTGATCTCCTTTTCCTGAGAGGTGATGACCTCGATGGAAGACATGAAACGATCCGCGATGATGGACATACCCAGGAACATGTATATGAGAGCCGCAAAGTAAACAATAGCTCGAGCCACCTTGTCACCAACCGCAGGGTTCTGGGGGTTCCACATGGGCAGCACCACGCCGTCTGAGCAGTTGTCCTCACTGGAGCAATTCTTCAGGACGTCGCCGGTGTCTTCATAGCCGGAGCTGCCGTGGGAGAAAGAAGTGACTCCCGGCTGAAGAACCAGCAAGAAGGTGATAAACATCCATGGGGCGATGGGTCGTGGTAAGCTCCTAGTGCATTTGTCTGAAGTCATGATCAGATTTGGTGTCTTCTAATGCTGGAGATCAAATTGTGTCACATTTGAAGGTTTGTGGAAGGTTCCTCTGCAAGAGAACAGAAAGAAAAGATTTAATATTTAAGGAGAATTCTGGATCCAGTGCCTTACAAAAGTTGAATGTAGGACTATATGGCTGAAAAATGTATCACGATATAATCATTTTATTTCATTTGAGATGGATAATTACTGATTAGTTTCTAGTTTTAAATATCTGAAATACTGCTGATGAGGTCGCATGACCTTTCCTGTTTTATCCAAAGTTTTCGCTCTGCATTGTTTGTTATTTTAAAGCAGTTTTGAGGCCAAGTGGTGAAACCTGAAACTGCTGCTGTGCAAGTTACTCAACAACCTGTTGCTAGGTAACAAGGTGGCATCAACTAACTCAGTCAAACGTGAGAGTTTGAGCGGCTATAGCCTTTCCTCTGCCTACATCTCCCAGAATGCCGTGCGGTTCTGAGGAAAATGAAAACAATGAATATTTTTCCTTCATTACTGTGCATTGGTCTATCAGGTGAAATCCAACCACACAATAATTTTGTAGCAAAATGTGGATGAAGTTGCAGAATAAAAGACATTAATCATATGCAGTTCTTTTTAGTTCTCTTTCTAAAGTGAAGAGAACCTCTAAACAAAAAGTAGGCAAAAGCAATCAGAGCTATGCACTTTAATATAAAATTGATGTGGGGATCCAACCGTTTGTTCGGTCCAAGCCTCTGGCATCTACTTTTGGTTGACTCACAGGTATTGAACAATCCAGTTAGACTCCTACACATATAATGTGTCCATTGTGCGCAGAGAAACTGTGAAAATGTTGCACTCTGCACCTGTAGTACAGAGGGGAAAAGTGACTAAGTCCACTGCATACGCTGCAGTCAGATGAAGATCCAGAAATAATCTTTCTTGGTATTAAGAGAGAGCAGGAAAAGAGCTCTGGTCCCTGGGTAAGCTCTTCTACATTATTATTTAAAAGAAAAACACTCCCGGTAGCTCATGAAAACTGCATGGGAAAGACTGCTTAATGCTAAAGTGTAGTAAACACCTCTAGTTTTGCGCTTTACATAACCAATGTCAGGGGAAGACCTTAAAATAATCCTACAGTGGTTTTCTTGGCAGCCAGGTTTTAACAGCTTTGAGTGAACAATCCAGGCAGCAGCGCCGATACCACCCGGGGAATTGACATCTGCAGCGACGTGAGCGGCGAGAAACAGCCCAAGAAGTGTCAATTAATTTAACCGGTGCCTCCTAATCAAAAATTTAAGACCACCTCCATCCCAAAATAGGTTTCCCCCATCAGCAGCAGGGGGAGATTCACGTTGCTCTACGTACAGCACAGGCTCTCATTGGCATGCAGCAGAGGAGAGCTGCTTCCTGCACTCTGACCTGCCTAACAGGAGAGCACGTTTCCCCATTGAGATTTCATTTCACGGGGAGAGGAGAGAGCAGAAAAACACAGATGCACAAATTAAGCTGGAATTTTTTTTCTATTTATTTATTTATTTTTTTAACTGCAGCTCATAAGGGAAATAACAAACCGACTGTATCTGTGCATCTCAGTGCAACGGCTCAACAACACCTGTATGCTCATCGCAGTGAGTCAAATGCCAGCAGGGTTCGGCGCCACGGACGGCAACAAAGCCAGTCAAACCGGCAAAATTCACCCTGCTCGGCTGCAGATTCATAAAATAAAATGCAGTCTTTTTCATTTGGCACACAAGCCTGCACAAATGTGTGAGTGGGTGACGTTTCTATGGCAAAGGCAAGCTTTCCAACTGGTAGTGGTGCTGAAATCCAAACACTTCTTTTGACTACGGTATCAAACCACAGAGTCTGTGTGGTTCCTCCGTTGTTCTGCAGCGGATTTCTCACAAAAAAACCTGAACAAGTAGCAACAGATAAATAAGGCTCATGTCTTGTTTCACTGGAGTTTTGAAGTCAAAGAGTGAAATGTTTAACCTTCTTTGCATTTCATTGATTATGTGAAAGAATACCAATTAGAAGAAAATAGAAATATCCTTTCTTGCCCCACAGAGCAACAGGACATTCAATTGCATCAGAAAGCAAAAGGTAAGTGGAAGCAAGAAAAATGTAAAAACAGAAAAATAAGACAGAGACTTATAGAAAGGTATATTACCAGAGTAAACTCTAACTCTCTGTACTGAGGGGTTATAAAATTGACTTTTCTTTTTTTAAAATATTCATCGTTGCTGGTGAGCCCATCAAGATGTTACCTTAAGATTTAATAATAAAAAAAAAACTCATTTCAGTTTTTAAAACAATAAAATGAACAGAAAAGTAGCACAGGCCGAGTTAAACTGTGACAATTTAATCCTCCGACATTTTTCTTTCTGCCAAGCAGAGGTTCAGAGGTCAGCAAATAAACACTTTTGCAGATAATGAGTCATTTTGATGCCTGCTTGCTCTTGTTTTGAGTCTGCCTGTGTAAGTGTGTACACACAGTCACGGTAAGAATCGAGAGTTCTCGCAAATGCCACAAAGGAAAATCACCAAGGCGAAGGAAAACAAAGGAGCTTTGACATAATTAATAAAACCTTCGTTGGCGCCCCTGGAGAAGTTACGTAAAACTTAGTTTCACAGTGTTTACCCAAGTTTATCTTACGACATGTTGGAATTCACTGTGAGCAAAAAGTGGCAACATGGGGTCAGCAAGTCTCTGCAGCAATCATCAGGTGATGTTTATGCGCCACCTGGTTGCTTGGGAGGAATTCCAGAAAACAACTTCCTGTCCCAAACCAGGAGCGTGTGTGTTTTGTGTGACTCCTTTTTCTGGAGCATGTGTATTATTTGAGCCTCATCCCAATCAATTAGCAAAATGTTGCAACTTTAAATAGCAAAGAATCTCCTGATATTACAAGAAACCATGAGGAAATTATATGCACTTAGTGGTTCATTTAAAAAAAAATTACCACTAAAATATGTTCTTGTCCAAACAGATAAGCAATGAGGAAACCAAATAAGATTTGAGAAAAAGATGATATTGTTGTAAAGAAAGAAAAATAGACTATAAATTCATCAGAACAGCTGGTTAGTTGTTGTTTTGTCCAATTTCCATGTAGGATTTGCTTTTTGTGAGTTAGAATGAATTGTTATCAAAGCCAGGCTAGTAGGACGAATCTTTTTGTTTGAACCAGATTTACAAATTTGCCACATATTCAGATATTCAGTGCCATAAGGATTTTTGGTATCCATCCCCAGATTTATACCAGTCAATAACTTTAATTCTGCTTTGCTTGGAGCGTTCTTTAGTCTTCATGCTGTAATAGTAGCCAGTGAATGGATCTTCCAGACTCGGGCGTCTTTATGCTACCATCACTGCAGACACATTCAGTGCATTCAGGAAGTCTCCATCCACTCAGCACCAATTGGGTGGACCTCTGTTAAATTACATCCATCACTTTTGTTCGCTATGATTGATTTGTAAAAGCAACAAAAAGGCTACAACATGCAAGGCGGAGAATATTTTTTATAGGCACCAAGCCTCTCATCGAGAATATCCATTGAGAGAGCTGAAGAAAAAGAACGAAGAGGACGAAGACAAAAGGTCAAAGGTCCTTCTCTCTGTACGCTCCAACCTTCTACAGTGTTACCAAGTTCTCTTCTATTGGCAGAAAATGGTTGCAGCAAATACCGACAGCAAGGTTAGCACTTTGGATTTTACATATACAAACAATTATTGCTTAATGTAATTTCTGGCATCAGGTTACATCACCGGAAAAAAAGATGGATTTAATAACTTTTGGGGTTATTTTTTTTAGAGGCATGGGACTTGCTTTATTCCTTGTATTATATTGCATTTTATTACCACATTACTCACCTGGACGCAGTTGTCAGTGAGTCAGCCCGGTGTAGAAGTTGTGGCCTCAGGAGATGAACTTCTCCCTCATGTTGCTCTGTGGAGATACAATTCATCTGTCACTAACAAACTGTGGGGAGGGTTGTACAAAAAAATACAAGTGCAAGGGAGCGATCCGCATTAGTATAGCGTTTTAATGAGCTTTTTTAAATTAACAAACAAATGCCAGCTGGGGAAAGAAAAACACAAATAATAACATTAATAAAACGCACAGCTGCGTGTTGAAGACGGTTTAAAAAAAAAAAAAAGCCAAACTACAAAGGAGAGATGGGGATCAAGTGGATTGCAGATAATCCAATCAGGAGCCAAACAGAGCGGTCCGATCGGTGCACACAGCTGTGGCTCAGATACTCACAAAAAGCCCCGAAGCCCGACTGGATCCCGGTCTCACCGTGGCCACCCTGCACCACCTGAGCGCGGAGAGGAAGCCTGTGCGCCATCCACGCAGCGGGCTGGTGTAATGCTCCTGGCTTGTTGCGCTGGTGTCTTGGAAATGCCGCGTCGCTTCCCACGCTGTTTCCTCGATGTTTTCCTGACAGTTACCCTACCTCAGCAAACTTAAGGCAGTCCGATCACTTCCTCTCACCGATTTGCTTTTTGAATCATCTTCCACCAAAGCTATTTTTATTATTATTAGTATTATTATTATTATTATTAAATGTCTAAAATAAAGAAGAAAAAAAATCAGCTTTCTTCTGTTTAGACTACGTGCGATTGTTGATGCGTAAAAATAATCAATTAAATTGCTGGATCTATCCTCGTTCCCTCAGCTTCAACCAGTCAACATTTCATGAGATTCACCAGTTTAAGAAAGAAAGAAAGAAAGAAAAACCTTTTCTTTGGAAAGCCGGAAAAAAAAAATCCTTCGCTCTTCTGTCTAAACTGGTAACGCAAAAAAAAAAACAAAAAAAACAACCAAGGACCTCACATGAAAGTAGACGTGAATGGATGGTGTAGAATCGAGAGGACGCAAAACGGCACGGAGCACGGATCAGGACAAGATGGACATCAAGCGGAGGGATGGTGGCAGACAGGGAGAGGAGTTGAGGTGCTGTGCAAAAGGAAGAAGGCTCGCCTTACTCTTGCGGCGTGGGCAGCACTGGCAGAAGAAGCGATGAGCGGAGAAGCGAGAGCTGTAACACTGCAGAAACAGGGGAGGAGACGTTCACAAGCGGCGCTGCACGCACGGCTGGTCCTCCTGACTGCGCATCAGGAGTCCGGGATGAATGAATGGACAATCTGACTCCAAAAATCCACACAATTATGCACTCATCATAGATATAGACCAGGAAGGGAAGTTGGGTATGTATACACCAACGGGTTTTTTGTTGTTGTTTTGAGCCCCCCGATGTTGGTTTGTGTCTGCTGTGGGTGGCGGATGTTTTAGTCTGGAGGGTTATGTATAGCACAGAGAAAACACAAAGTCTCAATCTCATCCTTAAATAGACCATTGACCAAATGATCAAACTCACTCTCCAAAATAAAAATGACTGAAACTGACCAGCTGTGCAACAAAACTAACCAATAAAGAATATTTAAAACAAATGTTATGCAGTTGAAATCATGTTACATTCAGCACTCTACAGTTCCTATAAAGTTGGTGTTTTGTGCTAAAACTCCATTAAATCCATCAGTGATTATTGATTGGTTTCTTGTTTTTTTCAGGTAAAGGATTAAGAAGGTTGATGACTTATCGCACAATTAATGGATTCAATTAAACACTTTTAAGACTATAAAACAGCAGACTAAAAATGTATTTAGCTGATTAGATCATCTCTTTTTTCTTGCAAAGAATAAATCAAAGAAAATTACACTACACCTGATAAGGGAGTGTTGTTGATTTTTTTTTTATATATAGAATTTCCAGAAAATAAAGTGATTAAAAGATGGTGGTAAACTAAAACAAAGACTACCATCAACAAATTCCTTAAAATACTGTAAAACTTGGAACCATGAAACTAAAAAAAAACAAACCTCAAGAGAAGTGACATCTCTGTTGCATTTATTACAATAAACAGACATTTTAAACTGATTCCCAATGTCAGAATGTCAACATGCCTAAGAATAATGTGTCAGTAATGGTTATTTATGGACCTAAAAAGGTCATCACGTTTTGTCAAGGTTTTATCATTACCATCCCTGAACGAGTGCGTCTGTAACCATCCACTTGTTCTCACGCGGAAAATATCCCGATCTACATCTTTAAAGCTGCAGTGCCAGCGACGCGAGCGATATTGCCGTCATTTAGACGGCGTTCATTTAGTTTTATAGGTGCATGATTGCCTGTTATGATTAAGAGCGGCAGGCTTGAAGGGATGATTGTGTCAAACCTTGGAGGGGAAATAAAAGGGATTAGACTGCGAGCTTGAGGACAAGGAGTGCCGGAGGAGAGGAGAGGCAGAGAGAAGTTCTCCTGCGTAGACGAGACAGTTTCAAACCACATGCTGATGCTGGAGGAAAGGTTTGTCCCATCACCTGTGGTGATGTGTCTCTTCAACACGTCACACACCGTTTAGAGGAGCAGGTGACTGCAAACACTCATCTGCATCTGAATGCTCTTAGAGTGGTGTAGAGAACAGAAAACAAAACAAAAAACAATCTCTTCTCATCTCAGCGAAATGTCAATTTATTGAAAAACTATATTGCTGCAGTGAAGCTGGGTCCTTCTGCTTGTAGGGGGGAGCAGACGGTGATGTATGTGCCTTTAGCTTCGGTGAACAGAAGGTGTTGCTCGGAGTAAACCGATGCAAATGCTTTTTACTGCCTCTTTGCAGGAAGGCAGTGAAACGACATCCCACTATATTCTCCGGCTTGTTTAAAATCTCTTCAGGCGACTTAACTAAATGTCACAGTCCATCACTGTAGTTTAGCTCCTCAGACCCACTCTAGCACTCAGCAGAGTTAGTAAAGCTTTCACAGCATGCATCCTGAAAGGTTGTATCAGGTGAAGCGCCGTCGGAGGCAGACTCCTTGAGAAATGAGGTGCAGCTTGGTTAAACGTTGACAGGGAATTTACTGCATATTCTTCTTCAAAAGCTATAAATGATAAGTAGCAACATTTCAAAGCATTAAAACAAATTAGTTTCAATCGAAATAGTTTCCGAGCTTGCGCCCCTCGATTCCCACACTCAGCTCCTTCAGACTAGCCAGCAGCGATTAGCAAACACCTGGTTGAGTTGTGCATCAGCTGAGCTCACTATATGAGCTACGTCTTGTCAAAACCTCATTAAAAATGTAATAGAGGAGCGGTGTTGCGTCGACTTTCTGAAGACGGCTTGCCAGAGAGAGCAGGAGGTTTTAAAGAGACCGAGAACCAAATTCAGGAAGTTAAATCATGACGTAGAACAACTGAAGTTAACACAGTTACCGTTCCTTCAAATTTCAGCAGTTCATGTAAGAGCATATCTATTTTGTCTCTCTAACCAATCAAACCTCATCTACTGTTGGGCAGTTTTCATAAAACCTTGTTTGCTGTACACCCGAGAAATCAACCATGTAGCTGGAGATTATTTAAAATCAAACCCAAGAAGATTTATTGCAGACCCAATAAATCCTGCAAGCAGTCCCAGCTCGAGGCCGTCGAACTCCAGCAGTTCAAAGCGACTCCGTCTCTACGAGTTCCTGCAGATATTTCTACCACCTGGTTGCCAGATGATGTTTAAATGGGCCACTTAAAGTATTATGAAGCAAAGGGCGCTCAGTCGCTTTAGCAGAACACCCAACGACACACACAATGAAGCTCACGGCTGCAGCTTGAGCGGGATGTAATTGGGCTGGTTGGAAACGCGGCTTAGATGAAATGCATTTCTTTCTGTATGTTGAGGAGGAGTCGTAAGGAACGGCGGCGTTTCAGCCCAGAGAGAAGTGACTCACATTTAGCAATGACGCACGCTTAGATAAGACCTAAAAGCGTAACAGTCTTTTAAGTTATTTCGAATGAAGAATTACACACTCGCATGATTTTGATAAATATATATATATTGCAGCATTGTGGCAGATTAGATTGATTGGACTGATTTGCTTTAAAAGTGTATGTTGCTGGAAGATTGTGAAGATTGTCTAGCTGCTCCACTTATTAGAGATGTTTGAATTGTGCGACCAAACACATAGGCCCACCATGCGCCCACCGAGTTTTTGCAAAGCTGAGATTTTCTGCACAGTTTGCACCTCTCGTCCACAGACACTAGAGTTTTTGGCGAGAGAGACACATCCCACAGTCTGCATAGATGCAGATTTCGAAAGTGGTTTTCAAAATGTCAATAATGTCATGAATAGCATTATAATTAGAGTCAAATTTGATTGTTTATTTTTATTCCAGTATTTTATGAACAAAGTACAGGATTAAATCCTGGTGAAGTGGAGTTCTGTCTCATGTCTATTCGTTCAGAGGTTTTTCTCATCAACCGCTGAGTTAAACCTGAAATTACATTTAGGTTTAGAGTGATTTTAATTGGACCAGCATGTTCCTTCTGATTGAGGGAATTGTGTACATATAGGAGTGGTCCAGTCAAAGTTCTGACTTGAATATGAGAGAGAATAAGGATAAATTATAAAGATATCAGTGGAAGACAGGCAAAAAGCTGGTCATTAATTAGAAGGGTTTGATTTGTGCATTTCCAATAAAGACCTTTCCCCCCCATTGAATATAGAGAAGAGTATCAATAAGCATGCTATTTTTCATCAAATGTAAATAAAGACATATTACCTACTTTTTCCAGATTGCTACTAATCAGAATTTCTTCTTTTTATGAGGATCAGTTGCCAATTGTTACTTTCGATATTTGATATTTAGTGAACTTTTGTTGCACGTTTACATAAGTGTTTTCCTCCACCTGCCAACAGTTCACGTGTCACGCTGTCTGAAAGCTTCACCAGTGGTGCAGACCGTGTCACAGGGCAGACCAAAGAAAGGAAAAAAAAGATGGCAGGTAGTCTCAATGGAATAAAAAAATAAAAAATAAAAAGAACAGTCAACTTTCTTTTTTTTTAAGATTATGAAGGAAAGAATCAGTGAATATTTGGAAGCTGGAGCAAATATTTAACTCAGATTATAATAAGGCTGACAAACATTTTAAAGCTCTTATAGCCGATGAAAACGACGTTCCACAGCAGCAGGAACATTGTGAAAATTTCTGGTTGGAGATCTTAAGAGCAACTAAGAAAGGTTTGTATTTGTTGCTATGGAAACTGTTGCTACTACGGCGTATCCATGGTTTTCAAAGACGTGCTCATGACTATTGTGATGCTGAGCTATTTTTGATTCCTCTATAACTTTATATTAGTTCTCATTAGAGGCTGTTTGCGCTGCAAGAGGCTCTCAGCTGTTCAGGGCTAAAAAACAAAAGGCTTTTGTCATCAACCTTTTAAACAAGACTTGATGGAGTTGTGCCCATAACACCACCTGTAATAAGATGAAGTAATACAGGAACATCAGGTGAGATTGATTGAGGATTTTTGGCATTATGAAGCATTGCAGCAGCTGGTTAGTCCACAGCTTTTACATGAAAGTCGCCGATTATGCAGTTGTAATGATAGGGGCAGGCTTGTGAAGTTTTACAGCATCCTGTTAAACAAAAGCTTCTCCCCTGGCAGCATCATTCGAACAGATGCTCCAATAACTTATTGATAACAGCCTCAATGTCTTTGCTGTCTCTGGAATATAAGACTCTAATAATAACAGATAAGATGCCAAATTTGGGGCAGCGCATCGTGCTGAGAGGTAAAGCAGCCGTCTGGGGTTCAATTCCTGATCTGATATATTCATTCCCAACACGTCTTCCTGCCTCATTTCCCGTCTGACTAATGTCACTTAAGCTAACTGGTGGCACATAAAACGTTTCAGTGGCTGAAGCTACAATTTCTGACAAATCATGGTAAGTGATTGAATTCAGAAATACTTTCTTGATCCCAAAGGGAAATTAAATGTTGTTGCAACTCAAATTATTCAGGATTCTTCAAAGAGGGCAAAGTTGTTGTATTCAGCTGCTGATCAAGCTACATGATAACATCGCCAGGTGAAGTAATTTACAGCTTATTTGGTTCTCACTCTGTACGACCCGACCCGTTCTTGAATCAGCAAAGAAGAAAAACCCAGAAGTGAGGAGACGCTCACCTGAGAACGAGAGCATGTTAACTCATCACGGTCAGTTTTTGTGTCTGTTTGCTATTTTGTGGCAAATCATTAATCAGACAGGGCAATTTTTATTTTTCAAAAACTAGCTTCCAAGCTGCAATTCTTCTGAAAACCTCACATAGAGTTAAAGTTGCTGATAAGAGCTCTGCTTTTGTTTTCTGTCTCTTTATTTGCACATTTCCTTGTATTCTGTGCATCTGCATCCGAACATGAGCCCATGTGAAGCTACTGCGTCGACCTTAAAAAGACATGGAAGGGATTTATGAAGAGGACGGAGCAGAGTTAAATGGACTGATCTAATTATTGGAGATTATGTGGCGTAAAGTTACAGTAAAAACCATTTGGTCTGGTTAATGTGTTCCATTAAGGACATTTTCAAATCCCAAATGTGTTTTCTTCACCCATCAGCTTTTCATGAAAATGATCAACAGGCAGGCAGAAGATACTGAGGCCGTTTTACCATCTATGCACCTACGGGACAGACTAGATCATTTCCATCAACACAGGCAGCGCCACAGGGACCGTTACTTGGTAATGTGGAAGAGAGAAGTTTTTCAGGTAAGCTGATGTAGCCTGCCATTATTGTGGCAAATCTCATAAATGTTTTAGCGGGTACAAGTGGAGAATAGCATTTACTCATTTTGTAAATTGGAAATGTGGATAGAAACCAAACCGATGGAATAAACACAAACGGGAAGAGAAACGGATCTGCGTCAGATGTCTGTTGTCGCCAGTGTTTGCCTCAGGTTTGCATTTTGATTAATTCTGTTGAAATATGTACTTTATTACCCACTAGCTATTATTTTAAAGCCAGTTAGTGGAACACAAACACATTTGCATACTGCATATTTAACAAAAGACATTGTGGGATGAACCGATCCGCGTTTTTCACTTCCAATACCGATACAGATATCTGAGGTTTAGTATCGACCGAGACGGTGCTGAATTGACTTAAAATATTTATTTAAAAAAAAAAAACACAGACATAAATGTACTGAATAACAAAATAGTTTGATAACTCTGCGCCAGAATAGAACACTTAAATACACCAAAAGTTTTTACATGTTGGTCAAACATGTAAAAACTACACAACTTTAACATCCAATGTAAAATAAATAATAAAGCATGTCGTTCAGAGCACAAAGTATAGAATTAGACTGAATAGATCTGATACATAGTCACCCATATCTGATCTAGAATAGCTTTCAATACTGAGACCAATACAGGTAATAAAACCAAGTCAGTGCATCTCTAGTTTGTAGTCAAACTCAATGGAGGGTTGCCATTTAGGAGAAATTAAACTCTTTCTGTTTCCCTTCTCTTGCAGCTTCCAGACTCTTGCAGTTCTATTGAGACGCTCCACTTCTACAAATCTCCACTGTCGCATGTTTTTCATTTTCCCAACCATTGTGGTGAATGTGTCTGCATGTAGGTACAGACGGTAGTAGCACTTGTAGAGCAGCTTTCTGCTAATCGCCTGTGAGGATGCCTCTAAATCTCATACAACCCATGCTGCAGTGCAGATGCCTCAAAGCATTCGCTAGCTCCAATTAAACAGACATTTCGAACATTTATTTTAGTGGGTCATTTGTTAGAATAGCCTACCTGACCATCTGCTGCTGCCTCTGCCTCTAATATGTTGCCATCTTGTGGACAATTTTCAATCTCAACAGGTGGACTGATGAAAAGATTTCCATGAAAGAGCTAGATGATTACAGCCGTTAATCTGCTTTATTTTTTACAGTTGACACTTTATATTGCAGCGAGAAACTGGATATTACGAAGCACACAAGAATACTTGAGAGACATAATTACTTTTTTTCCCCTGTCTCATTAAAAATCGATAGTTCTAAAACTGAAGAAACACACAAATCATGTGGGAGAATCTGACATTAGTTCAACATTTCACTCCACAAATCTAAAGTATGTCGGGACGAAAACCAAACGAATCCAATAGTAACACTTTATTTGACGGGTTGTGCATAAGAGTGACATGACAGTGTTATAAACATGACAAAACATCTGTCAGGAACATGAAGGAGTCTTTATGAATGTCTATAACTGTCGTCATGAAGTGTCATTCGGTAAATAATGACACTTTTTATGCAAAGTAGCTCTAAAAGTTGCATTAAAAGTGCCAACTTTGCATTATTTTGTAAATAACACTTTAATGCAAAGTTGGCACTTTTAATGGACTTTTAATGCAACCATTAGAGAAACTTTGCATTAAAAGTGTCATGATTTACCAAATTACACTTCATGATAACACTCAGACATTCATAAAGAGTCCTTCATGTTCATAGCAGGTGTTATGTCATGTTTATGACACTGTCATGTAACTCTTATGCACAACCCGTCACATAAAGTGTTACCAGTCCAATTTGCAGTTTATCCCAAGTAATGCAAGGGAATGTAGAAGATGTGGAAGAAGGTGCACTGGTCTGGTAAGACCAAAATTGCTCAGAGTTGATGGGACGGCAGAAGAAGATGAGAATATAAATGCAACATATACTTTTCATATTTTTATTGGTATGTTAAAAACTATGTGTAATCTGTGAGTTTATCCATCAAAATCCTAATTGACGGTTCTGTTTATAATGTGTCAAAATTTAGAATAGAATAGAAGTAGAACAGAACTAACTTTAACTAATCACTTCCTCTTCAAAAGATGCAGCTTCTCCAACAAACTGCAGCATATAAGATGGCTGATGCCTCCACAGAGTCAGTAAAATGTACAGGGTGAGAGTACTACTGCAAGACACTGTCTAGTGCCTTGCCAAACAGTATGACAGAAATGGTTGTTTCACAGTTATGTCTTTAATTTTACATCTTTAATAGGTGAAAATACAGTGTTGATGTTGCATTGCTTGTGTCTCACCTGTCACTTCCTGTGTGTAAAGTCAGAATGGGAATTGTAAGAAACTATGCCAGGATAACAAAATTGGTTTTTAGGTAAGAATGTTAGATATTTTCATAGACATAAATTTAGAGGGAGCTGTGATGTCTTCTTACGGCCACTAGTGGGAAGCCTACTAGTAATGGTAATGAGACAACAATAAGTCTCATTAAGTAAAGAATGAGTCTTTTCCTAATTAAGTAGATTTTAAACTGTTTGCAGGAATTTAAAGGTGGTTTTAATAGAGGTCTATCTGTTATAGGTCTAAAAGTATTGGGTTGAAAATGGCTGTGTTCAATTTTGAAACTAAAGAGACATCAGAAAGAACTGATTTTCTATGATGAAAAGAGGAAATGAAAGCAAAAGTCAGATTGACACAGAGCCATTTGAAAAAAATATAATAATCTCATAGTACGCCAGCAAAGCTTTGATTAGCATTTAAACAACTTTGTTATAGTTACACCTACAAATAAAGAAACATCACCAGGCTGTCGACCAGTTAATGTAGGTGCATTGAAACCTGGGATTAAGATCTTCACTCTGAAGGCCAGAAGACTGACCATGTTGGGCTGGTTCCCATGGATCCAGGCCCAGAAAACACATCATTTTTGATGAGTTATGGGGTTCTGACTCTAGATGGAGCCAAAACCCTGACGGAGGCTAATTTGTCAGCTTTCATCACCAGTGGAACTTAACTGCTGTTCACCGTTACATTGTTTACTGAATACTGATGGCAGAGAGAATCATTACGACACATCAGATGTTCAATTTGAGTTTGCTTGCTCGACAACTCAAATAGCTCCAAGAGAAACACAACTACGAATGTAAATGGCACAACAAACATTACATCTGGAAACTTGTTGAACAGACTACAGGCTAAACCTTAATCACTGAGAATACAGAGACTAAATAATAATACCAGAGTGGAAGCTACTAAATCCTCAACATACATAATTCCCCAACAATCATAAAGTGTTATTCTGCTATCCTAATGATTTCCCTATCACTACACACACACACCCACACACAACCCCTTTTCCCCCACACACACTGTAATCTGGATATGTATTTTAAAATGAGTCTCTTGAGTGTTGGAGACCCCAGATGCACACAAAAATAATCAATAGACTAATAACCTTACAGTCTCGAAACACACTGGTTCATGTTCAATATGCTCTATTAACCTGAGGAAAAAATAATGAATTTTTGTGAGAGTTTTTATCTATTTTGTTGCACAATAAATAAAATAATAAGCCATGCCAGCTGAAGATCTAATGTCTAAAACACCAGATAAGTAAAAAAAAAAAAGTAGGGATTAATGGTTTTGATTATGAGATAAAATTATGACATAAAATAAGAAATCATGGTACAAGATCAAACACTCTGTTCTGTGATAAGATGGATTATTATCTTGAAAAACAATTTCATCATCAGCTAATCTCCTTTGTGTTGAAATGGGAAAAGTGTCCCGGGTTCAAATGTCAGCTTGTGCTCTTTCAACGAGATGCCATGGCTCCTGCTGATCACATCCTCACACCAAACGATAATGGACCTACAATTGTCTTCTTTGCTCTAGTTTTCACTGGTTCAGTAGAAATGTAATCTGACCAAGTTCGAGCGCTGCAACCTGGATTTATTATTCTATACTATCAAGTTTTTACCGTTTACTTTATTAAATGTAAATCCAATTCCCTACCATCAATTTCTTAGAGCTGTGTCACAAACATCAACTACTGTTTTTCTCATTGCTTTTGCATTTTTTGTTACATATTGCCAAGACATTTCACATATTAAACTGTTAGTTTACCTGTTAACTGGCAGCAATTCATTCTGAATCACTTTCTCAGTTTTTATTTCTCAGTTACTCTCTCACATCTCTGTTGTTTGGACCAGGTGTCCTATGAACGAGTGAGCTTAAGCACATGCAGAACATCAAATATGTTTGCGCTTCATTAGCAATAGTTCTAGTTTCCAGCTGCTAGAAAATGTGATTTTTTTAAAATTGTGCTTCATATATTAAATGTATTTCAAAAATACTCCTGACTCGCCCCGCTCTCAGCTAACTAAACACTTGTTTTCTGTACACATGAATACTTTTTCAGGTTTGAATTTCAATAGAGCTGCTAAAGGCATCTGCTGATGTAATTTAGCAATTTTTTGTAAGAACTCAGATATCATGGAACGATTATTATTTACTCTGAATGTAAATTTTAAAAAATCACATAGCAGCAGTATACCAAGTAACTGAAAGAAATTTAAAAAAATACTTGAAATAAATTTTAATAGCTTGTTTGCTAGGTAGAATTGGTGAACAAGACACAACTTAAGGTAAAGGTAAATTACACCAAAGTTAACAAAAAGGTGAAAAGAAGGATTGTAGCTAGCTGGAAATATTTGTTTACAAGTGAAGGACCAGCTCAAATAACTCACTGTTTCTGAATGTTAGCTGAATGAGCTAGCCTAGCGGTCAGTTAGCCATAATTTTATGCTAAATACATTGAAATAAAGGTTGCCAGGTAAAACTAATCTAAAATAATATACCTGCTGTTAGCTTGTCAGTTCATTAAAAGTAAACAAGCCTTTAGTTTTCAGTTTTCACTTCTGAAATCACATAACAGTGATGGTGGTTAGGAACTGGGCTGGCTTCAGTGGTGGCTAAAAAGACATTTACTTACTTAAGAGCAGGTAATTGTTACAATTAATAGCAACTAATTTAAGTGGATAGCTAGGCAAGTGTGGATGTTCTGCCACAAAATCTTCCAACACACTGCAGGGAAATCAGCCAAGATATCAGGAAGAGAATCGTGGAGCTGAACAAGTCTGGTTCATCCTTGGGAACAACTTACTGATACTTGAAAGTGCTGCATTAATCTGTTCAGACGATTGAATGCAAGTTTAGATGTGATAACAATGTCTGACCATCATGCGGCTCAGGATGAAGATTTCCACATGTGTTTAGCTTTTTAAGTCAGAACTTGTTGCAACAACTTCCTATTGCATTTTCAGCAACTATCACATCTGGAAATAGTTTTTCCCATAGTTCCCTGCCAAGTCTTGGTCAGATTGGATGAATAGCAGGTGTGAACAGACATTTTTAATTCTTATCACAGATACTAAGTTGTGTTTAGGTTTGGGATGACATTTAATATACTTTGACTGAAACCTTTCGATTCGCTGTATGTTTAGAGTCTGTCATATCATGCAACAGGTTTTCTTCCCACATCGTTCTCTTCTGTTTACCTCCATCCATCTTCCATCCATCCTGCTAATGAAAGGCTACCAACATGTTTCACCATAGTAACAATGTGCTACACACTGAGTTTCAGATTTGAACAAAAATGTCAGGTTTGTCTCATCTGACCAGAGAACTTTCCTCAAATATCTGGTAGATTTCCAGCTAAAATTAGCAGAAACACAACAACTATAACCACCATCTTACATGGTTCTGATGCAGAAAATAAGACTGAACCATTGGATATTGTGAACATTTCTCTTCCCATATCTTTGACATTTTTGAAAGGAGATGTCCACGCTCAGATCTAGAAAACAAAATTATTTGATGCTTTTCAATTTAAAAAAAAAAAGTATGTGGCACGTCTTTGCATTACGGCACTAGCGGATTTTGAAATCATTTCATTGTGAGGCTGAGAATGACTGAGGGGGTAGAGGGGTGAGACCGTGGCAAAGTAAAATACAGCAATTTACTGCATGCTAATGGTGCGGAGGCAGGAAATGACAGGTAACAGAAAGCAACACCCTCTCAGAGCCAGACTTACATTTCCCCAAATGATGGATGATTGAAAGCTCTGGTGAGGAGGGAGAGGGAGGCAGACATCTCCAGCTTGCCCTGCCCCCTCATCAGTCTCTGGGGATCGGGGGATTATAGAAATATAAAAATGCAAGAGAGAGGGACACTGACAGAAAAGAGGAGAGAGGGAAGAAAGAGAAAGCAGGAGAGCGGGAGGGAGACGGAGCGACGCTATTGGTTGACTTTTATAACACCGACCGTGGTTGAAATTTTTCTCTTGCAGTCTAAGAAATAGTGGAAAGAGGCAGCCAGAGACGGCAGACTAAGGAAATACACATCTCTGGAAAAAGGGGGTCTGCAACAGAGGGGCTTCGGGTAGACAGGCAGCACAAGCAGGGAGATGAGAGGCTGGTATCAATGAGTCATGACTTCTGAGAGCTGTGGAGATGTCTTGCTTATCAACAGGAGTGTTTTCAAAACCAGCACAACTGCGTACTGTGAACATGTAGATTCCCTACAGGGTTCTGGTTAAATCTTTTCCCCTACGCTCTTTTTTTTTCCTTCCTTTTTTTAAATTGTTTCTGGCCAGAAGTTAAACATTTTCCTGGAGAAGAACCTGAGTGTGAAGGCTCTCTCTCTCTTTTGAGGTCGGAGAACTCTGAGGAATGCATCTGAGACGCAGATACAGGGCAGACAACACTGACATGGTGCCGACCCAAACTGACAGAAACAAGGGCAGAGTGGACTGTTCAGAGGCAGACACGGCTGCTCCCGCAGACAGGTACGCCCTACTCGATGTTAAGGTCAGTTAAGGTATCCATCCTTGCTTTTTGGTCGTGTATTTGTTGAACCTTTCAAAATTTCGTGTCAATCCCAAACTTGTGCGTGTCGTTTGAGTCCTCTTTTGGTAAATCACTGGCGTAACATGCATTTGTCACAATAAGCCCGCGAAGCAATACCTTCAACTTTAGAAGGGAGTTATAAATGCTCAACAGCCTACTGATAGAAAACCAGCACAACAAGCTGGATGTTTATAAAACCATTAAACATGACCTGAAATAACATGCCAATAAGGGTTTTTTAGTCTGAACAGTAAGCCATAATAAACTTGACTACCATAAGCCATAACCACCCTGGACAGTGATCCTCTTTTTTCTTATTCGTTTTTTTTTTACTGCTCTTAATATCGACAACAATCCTGTGCTTCTGCTGTCGGTGTGTCCATCAGACACTTTTACCTTCAGAGACATATGTGTAGGTTTTGTCTCAGGAGAAACTCCTCGGCAGAGGAGATAGACTATTTGCCTGTCAGAGACTGAAAAAAAGAGGAGCACCGGGTGTGTGTGCGTTGGGGGCAACAACAGTGAAACAGATTTCCTCAGAGCTCCCCGAGCCCCGGCTGGACGTCTTGCCATCAGCCGCACAAAAGGGGAGACAAACGCTGGAAGCAGCTTGAGCTCACTATTGATCGTCACTTTCAGTGATTGCTCTGTTCGCACCTGAAGTGGAAACAGACAATAAGCACCCACTCAGGAGGGAGGGACACCGGTAGCCTGAAAACGATACAGAAAGAAAGCAGGCAGGAAGTTTTTTTTTTTGTTTTTTTCCTCTTCCCTCCCTCCCTCCCTCCGGTCGTCAGGCTGGCTGGGGAAGCCATGGCGTTCACCTTCGCGGCCTTCTGCTACATGCTCACCCTGGTTCTGTGCGCCGGGCTCATCTTCTTTGTCATATGGCAGGTGAGTGTCACCATACACACCAAAACCACTGCCCACACACACACACACACACACACACACACACTGACAGCGAAACGGGCACATGTCGGGGCCTGTGGACGTCCACTCTTATATCATCCCACACAGGCAGACAAACACGTCCACCTACACGCAGTTGTACAACACCTCTTGGTTTTTTTCTTTCTCTTTTCTTCTGCACAAGCACACTTATTGGCTCCGGCTATTTAGAGTAAAAGTAAAAAAGTAAATGTGCCTTAAAAGTCCTAAAATGTAATCTTTTGATTGGAACCAGTGGCATCACTGAACGTCAGGCTGCAGCTCACACCTACAACCAGGGGGTCACTAATTATGACAACCAATGAACACACAGTTAATTTAACTCATTATTACTGTACACATTATTAAAAAGATGTTTTTGTGTATGTGTGCGGGTTTGTGAGCAACTTAAATCAACTTTGTGACACTCTATGCCTCTTCTTGACCAACCAGTGTAATTTCACAGATTTTTTTAAACATCTCTAAAATATATATATATATATAAAAAAGGTAAAAAATAATAATTAAAAAAATCAATTAACAGCCAGATTATAAAATAATTAATAACATCGTGCATCTTTGGTTTTACTTTACCTGAAGTTTTGATTATTACTTTGTGCCGTTTTTGTGAATACTTTCACAGTAGTGAATGTACTAAAAATGTGTTTTCGCTTTTAGATTGACAGAGTTTCTAACTGTGCACTTTTATGAGTAACATCTTATATGAATGTGTCAATTTCTGTTTAGCACAAATGTTATCAGTTGGATTTTTATTCCGTTTGAAAGGAATAAATATGTACGGTAACATAATGATGCACACAGTAGCCGTTTTTGAAATTAGCGATGTGGGCAGCAAGAGACTATTCAATAGAAATGCTAACATATGAAAATTTGGACTGTTTTCCAATATTGATACTTCTGTTATGTCCGATAACTGATACTTATCAATATCAAATAGATTCTATATAGAGCTCCTTTCACTTTCAACACTGTGTAACCTGTGCTGTGTTGCACTTCTATGTTTTTCAAAGATTGAATCAAATTTCCTTTATGCCTGCTTCGGAGAGTGGAAATTTGAAATAATGTGTCATGGTTGGTTGAAAAAACAAGAGTGGGGGGTAGGAGATGCTGAATGTTGTTCACCCAGGGCACCGAACAAGCTAGTTAGTTAACACCGAACTAGTTAGTTCCTAGTAACTACTTAGTTCCAATAACCTAATTATTATGTTAGCATGGCCAGGATAAATGCAATGTTCTGTATTTCATGGGCTGCTTGGGCGCAGCGGAGTCAAATTACATTTCAATGCTATTGGGCTCTCTAGAGGTGAACAAAGGTCATACATATCCAGTTTGGCGCCAATCGGATGATGCATGTATGATTTAGATACGACCGTATGCATTTGTCCATCAATCTCTTTGTCATTGGTGGAGATTCATGCATCTGGCCCTGGATGCACGATTTCTAATTATGCAATCAGTCATCAGCCATTGGAGAGCTCCAGACAACAAACACTTTCTCAAACAAAGTGCTCAGGCTGCTTGAAAGCCACACCGACTCTGACCCGCCAGATTGGGCTTCATCTGACTCCCTGTTTTGGGTGGAATTTGTTTAGACACCTCAGGAGACCTGAGCTCTTTGTTTGGCGGTTACGTGCTCTGCAAACATCTCCGCTTCGATGTCTCACCTATTTTTACATTTGCTGCACGGAGGCAGGCACAATGCGAAATATGAAACGCCTCATTAGGACTATAGGGCTAAAAATGACTAATGTACCAGTTGACTAAGTGGGTGAGACTTTGTGTCTCACCCACTGTGTCTGCATGTGAGGCGTGCGTCTGGCTCTGTGGTGATTTAAACACGCCCGTCAAACCAGGAATATGTTCCGACTCCCCCCCCTCATGTGTCTGCTTCCACCCACGGGTGCAGCACCCAAAACTATGTATTGCTCACACAACCAAACCAATCAGCTCCCCCCACCCCTTCTCTTTCAAGAGTAACCATGGTGCCTAGTGAAGGGACTCACCATGTCTCCATGGAAACTGCTTCTGTTTACAAGGGAGCGAAGTGTGAAAGCTGAGGGGGCACCATATGGACTCAGATAGGGGAAAATACTGGGATGTTTTCTATTATACATACAAGTGGTTCCTCAATCCAGACGTTCATTCTTCTCTTGGATTTCAAGGAGCAGGCGCAGTCATTTCCAAAGCTCACCTGCCAATCAGCGTATCGGGTTGTTGTTTTTTTCCTACTAATAATTACTTTTGAGTACTAATCTGATTTTTACTTGCATTAAATAAGCAGAAAAATGTATCCAAACAGACCAAATGGAAAATTCTTGCATTTTTCCCCTCAAAAACTTTGCAAGATACATGGATGCTTTTAATTATTGATGAATTGGTTGATTAATAGGGTAGCGTTTTTCTGGATGCTGCTGTTCACAAGACAGGCCAGATCAATGCTTCCACTAATTGCATATGTGCGCATTCATCCCTAAATCACCATGTGTGCCTCTCACAATGCGGCCGCAGCTGGGCGGTATATACGGAGAGCCGCTGCTCGTCGGTAGCATCGGCCTGCAGCCAATTGTTGTGAGTATGTCTAAAAAGTCGAAAGAACATTTTCTCATACCATTCTCCTACTTTTGTTCCCCTTTCTCTTTTCTTCTTTCTTCAGATCATTGCATTTGATGAACTCCGCACAGACTTCAAAAACCCCATTGATCAGAGCAATCCCACCAGAGCGGTAAGAAGAACCCTGTTGTTTCCCTAAATCTAAAAAACATCAAACCTTCACGTGCTTAAAGAGCAATTTCTACTTTCTGATTTTTTCTTCATAATCATTACACACATGTAAACAGAGCAATTGGCCACCATTTAATGGCGGAGAATGGTCTGGGGATCCCTCTGGGTATTTAATTGAGCTCCGTTTAGGGCGATGCATTAATTTTCTTAGCAATAAATATTTGTACTTTTGAGTTTACCGTTAATCCCGGCTTCCAAGCGATTGCCGCCGTGGCAAAGCAGACGGTGTTTCTTTGAGAAGTCATTTGTATGCAAATTAAAGCAATCAACGCTCTTCAAAGACGTCGGCTCCTTGGTCTAATCAGTTAAAGAGATCCATTCAAATGAAGCCCCTGTTTAGACAATGATGAACTGTGACGCTGTCAGAGTGAACCGTTTCCACTCTGCCTTGCAAGAACAAAATCTAAAAGTAATTTTTTTTTAAAAGCCAATTGTTGTCCCAGTTTCTAGCAGTTTTCTTCTCGTTCCTCGACCTTTTAGCAAAAATCCAATATGTTTTCTTTGGATTTTATGTAATATAAGACACACACATTAGTTCCAGGAAAGTAGGGATGGATGATATGAATTTAAAGTTTTATCGCAATATTTTGTGATATGATAAAGTTATTGTTATCATTATAACAATAACAACTTCAGTAACTGGATTTCTGTGACTTTAGGAAACAACAATCATCGCTCCACAAACACAAATACTGCTCTTGAAAAACATTCCCATTTATAATACGCTTCTTAAATCACATAAAGAAGTGATTTGTGCCGCCAAACTACACACAGTAACTGCATTTAATCCTGTTATTATTGAAGCTCTCATTGAGCAACCAGTGGATAAAAATAGTACAAATAACAATCCCAACAATATGGATGGGCTTAGGGTTCTTTAAAGGTAATTTAATTGGAATTTAACATAACGATAAATCAAAATCGTTATCACAATAAATGATAAACGATGGACGATAAATAAAATTGGCATTTGACTCCATTTACTCTCATACTAAACAAGTGGCAGCGGTTTGGTCCTCTAATCTGACAGAGGTTGAGTAATTTCATAAAGAATCACAAGTAAAAATGTTTCTACTGGTGAAAAGCTGGTGGAGTAGAAGTTTTGACTCAGCTGTGTCGAATACAAATCCTCGACACTTTTCGAATTTGCATTTGCAAGGAATCTTTCATTACTCTTGAAAAATTAGTGCTGCTAGACTATCACATAAAATATAATAGCGTACAATAATATAAATATATTTTACTGTCCCACAAGCTACAGAAAATCTCAGTGTGTGTGAACACATAACACTGCATCAGTAATTCCTCTCTTTACTTAAGCTAACAGCGCCAACATGAGTCAGAAGGAAGTGCCATCATTCACTTCAGCTGAGGAGCAGCTGTGAGCGTCTTTTTCACAGGATAGCTAATGTTCTAGCAGTCATGTGAACCTTCATCTGAAAGTGAGGGAGCGACGAGGAGCGGGAGAGGAAACTGTGAAACCAGGCCGTGGGTGTGTGGAGGCACGCCAGCCACAGGAAGTGGACACAAAAGCTGCACCACCTGTAAAATCCATAACAGTCTCTGAAAAAAGTGGAAGCCATTTTTCAACGCTGAAAGCTCGTTGCGTCAAGGCTGCATGACTGAGTGGTGTTGCCCCCACACCCCACACACCCCACACACACTGTAAGATAGCAACTCGAACACGTCAGACATCTAAAAGCTGATGTGCAGCTTCTCCCAAAAATACAAATCAACTGGACAAACAGAAGAGGAACTGGATGGAAACAGATGGTGAAATTACACGGCCATGGTTTTGGATTTAAGCCAAGAGAAACCCGCGTTCACTGGGCCAGGGTTGTGTACAAAAACGACAGTCAGTAAACATTTGAGAGAGGAATTACATACAGACAACATGGCAGTGTTGAAACATGTTTCTAGTTTGGATTTGTGTTTGTCGCCAATATTCAGTTGGAATCTTGTAAGCACAGTCAATCCTTTCAATTATTTTTATACCTCAGCTAAACAAGAAAGAAACGGTTTGATTGGCCGATAAATAGTTTAATCGTTCAGCTTTCGGTTTGATATTTCTCTGTCGTCCTGGATACAAGGACTCCCATCTTCATTATGTTTTAGAATTATTTTTGTATTTCCAACTGGGAACTCATAAGATCCGACTTTATGTTACAGAAAATGCGCTGTTACTTTGAGAAACAGACACGACTATCGAGAAAAATCACGGCTTTTTAATATCAAACCACGAAATCTTGCTACAGCCTCAGCGGTGGACCAGGATGCGTGTGTCTTTTTAAATATGGCTGCAGAATCATTATTTGTATCAATTTGATTTAAATGAAAGCACGTCAAAGAGTTTCATTATTAAAAACAGCAGATACAAATTATATTTTGTAATCTCGTCATCGTTTTCGCTCTCTTTTATTTGTTTCGTGTAATTTCTCGACCCCCTCTGAAAGATGTCTCCCGTTTGGTTCATTTGGAATCGGTCCCACTGAGCCTGCACGACCCGACACAAATACGGGCACCTCGGGGAAGCTACGGGCTATAAAGAAGGAGTAGCGCAACGATTTGCGAGTCCAACACTAAATCCAGATAACATTCGGTACATCGCGTTCACATGTTGGACCGCATCACTTCGCTGCTGACGGATGTGGGGCACGGAGCTTGAAAAAGACGGAGGGCGTCAGACAGACCGAGCTAACTGCACTGAAGCTGAAGAGTTGATAGCTGGCTGGAGATTCAGGGCAGAATTTACTCTCAGGTCAGCAGGGGATTCTCCATTTATGTCCACATTTTCGAAAAAAAAAAAAAAAAAAATCGACTAAAGGGAGCAGACATCAAGGGGCCTCGACCCGAGACAGAAGCTTTAAAAAAAGGAGCTCAGACTCATAAATAAAAGGGAATTAGACTTGCTGATTAACCAATGTTTCTTATTTGATGTAACTTTGCTTCACTGAAAAAATGAATAAATAAATAAAATGGATGAACCATCTGCTCATGACTGGACTAATGATATTTTAGCTTCGCTGCTCTATTAAACACATAATTTTCCCCACGCTGGCTTATTAGTGAACAATCCAATGAGTGACATGTAGATAGTGTCTGACGGTTTATCGATGCTGTGAAAGACGGACGGCGTTCATATCGGAGCTCCTAACTGGGCGTCGTGATATCCCTCGCAGGAGGGTTGTTAGCTCGCCCAGCCAAAACATCTCCACCAAAACATCGCAGTCCATTAAATGTAGACGGGTTTATGAGTGTAATCGATCTTAGCTATTCGAAAACTAAAAACAATTAAATCAAGTGATTGTTGGTGTTTTAGTTAATAATTACCAACATTAACATCATTTCCAGCTCATTTGTTCTAGTCCCCACATTTCATTATGTGACTGTTTTCGTTCTGCAGGAACATCTTGTAATTTGCAGACTATTGACAGGCGGTGTTCTCTCTTTGTCCACCTTTTTAGAGAGAAAGGATCTTAAACATCGAGCGGATTTGCAACCTGCTCCGCAGAGTGAGTAACAGATGTTCCTCACCTTTTGGACGGGGTGGAGGGGAGCGGATGACTAAGGCAGAAGGGCTTCAGACAACCATGACCATTTGTCTCTTTTGCACACACATATTCCTGTCCTGCAGACAGGCGGTGATGGAGATGCCATCAAGGTTTTCATCTGTGGAGTTTCTTTATTTCCTTATCTTGTTTCAAAGCTTTTAGTGAAAAAAAAAACTCAAGAGTCTCTGAAAGCTCCTGTTGCTCTTTATGCTTCTTTGAAAATGCATGAGTAGGACGTTCAGGATGTAGAAACAGCGCAAGATTCTAAGTGTTTGAGTTGTTATGGGACTCAAACCGTCAACTCCAATGTATATTTCTAAGCTGTAAAATAAACAAAAATGAAAGAAGTGAAGCTGTATTATGTGTGGTGGAAAAAAACCTCTGATGTTCCTGTGAGACGCGGTGGTGGCAGCATCATGCATGAAGCTTCAGAAAACCAGTTTAGAGCCACAAATATTACATGAACTCTTGAAAAATTGCCGCTTAAATAAATAAATAAAAAGTCTACTATAAGAAGTTTGTTATTTTTAAAGTACTGTTTTAATTGGGTTTTCTTTGTAGGTTTTGAAAAAGAAAAGAATCCACTTTCTTTCATGGGATGTTGACATTTTAAAAAATGGCAGAACAAAAGCAGATAGATTTGGAGTGCCAATTGAAAAGTCTCAGAGTCAAAAAATAAACAGCAGTAATTTATTTAGCCATTTAGTCATGAGTGAAAAAAACTGGCTTTCTCTTTCCGACTTTCCAAGACACATTTTCACCACATTTGTAAAAAAAAGAACATCCATAAGTAAATATGATATAACTTGAATAAATTCAAATGTCCGTCATAATATAAAAACAATATTAATGAATGTCAGTTCCGAAACAAGAAAAAGTGTTTGCAAATTAAATATTTAGTTACAGTCAAAATATTAGAAAATAAAATATCTGTAGTAGATACTGGTGGGGTCTCCAACATAGTCACAAGAAAAAAATTGATCTTAAGAATATGTGGAAATTCAATGCAATTATTCCACAAAAGTGTTTCAAAACAGCTAAAACTGACTTTTGTTATTACACCCATGTTTAAAAACTTTAGCTTGTTTTTTGTCATTTTTAACAAAGTCACTGAGAGCCATTGTGAAAGGTCCAAAGAGCCACTGGCAGCTCTGGATCCACAGACTTCAGTACAAGGACGACAACGCCCCCAAAACAGCCAGAGCTAGAATGGAATGGTTCAGATCAATCTGATAGAATGGTCTAGTCCAAGTCCATACTTCGATTCAAATCCGGGGCAAGACTTGTGTGAAAAACCATTAAACAAATAATAGAAAGGATATATAAGTGCAAAAAAGTAGGAAATAATTACAGCAATTCTGCATTTAGACAGACTGTTGAGCAGCAGTCTGGTGGTTCAGGATGCTGCTTACTGCATAAACAAAAAAAGCAGTTTCATACGCTTTTTCAACGGGACTAAACTAGTGAGTTGGTGGAGGAAAGCTGGCAGCTTTTAAATCAGCGCAAAAACCTTCTTGTGCCTTGGAAAAAACTTAAAAACAGCCTAAATACCTTTGGAGCTATCCATCCATCCATCCATCCATTTTCTGTTCACCCTTGTCCCTAATGGGGTCGGGAGGGTTGCTGGTGCCCATCTCCAGCTACGTTCCGGGCGAGAGGCGGGGTACACCCTGGACAGGTCGCCAGTCTGTCGCAGGGCAACACAGAGACATACAGGACAAACAACCATGCACACACACACACACCTAGGGAGAATTTAGAGAAACCAATTGACCTGACAGTCATGTTTTTGGACTATGGGAGGAAGCCGGAGTACCCGGAGAGAACCCACGCATGCACAGGGAGAACATGCAAACTCCATGCAGAAAGACCCCGGCCGGGAATCGAACCCAGGACCTTCTTGCTGCAAGGCAACAGTGCTACCAACTGCGTCACTGTGCAGCCCTCCTTTGGAGCTAATTCTTCACATTTAGCAGCAGTTTGTAATGGTAACGCCTCCACTCTGAAGCTGTGAGTTTACTCTCCTAGACAGTGCAGGCTGCGGCCTCCCAGCGATGTTTAACCGAGTCCCTGTGTCTGTCCTAACCAGCTGGTGGTACCAGAGTACTCCATCCACGGCCTCTTCTGCCTGATGTTCATGTGTGCCGGAGAGTGGGTCACACTTGGCCTCAATACCCCGCTGTTCTTCTACCATCTGTGGAGGTACGGTCCCACAGCAGCTGTCCGATTCGCTGTGTGTTGAGCCGACCAGCCAAAACCCGCTGCTCTTTTCAGGTTCTTTCATCGGCCAGCCGACGGATCGGAAGTGATGTACGATCCGGTCAGCGTGATGAACGCCGACATCCTCAACTACTGCCAGAAGGAGTCCTGGTGCAAGCTGGGCTTCTACTTGCTCTCTTTCTTCTATTACTTGTACAGGTGAGTAGAGATATGGTCATCCCTGAGGTCAGTTAATGAGGACATTCAGAAAATGTTCAGTTTTTCAGTGACTTCTTTTTGCTTAACTTCCTTGTAGCGATTTTAAGTGGGATAAAAAAAAAATTTTCTTAGCCAAAACGGTATTTTATTCGGTTTTGATGGTTATTGTTCTTGTATTTTTCTACTTATTTAGAATTCATTTGAAGTAGTCAAATGTACAAATTATCTTCGAAAAGACAGACGATTGTAGGTGTCTGTTTTCAAAATGTTTTTGATAGAAAATATATATTTTTTCATTTATTTTTTTATTAAACTCTCCTATTACCTTTTTTTTTTTGAACGGATGGACTTGTCGCATGACGGTCACGTTTGTTGATTTCCAGCAAATTAAAAGTAATTCGACTGAAAGTAAACACAAATCTGTTCTTCAAGAAATATTCTTAATTGTATACCTTTACATGTGAGAGGAAAAACAAAAGACTTAGGTTTATGTTTCGATGTTTAAATTTATCATAGTTGTTTAAGTTACTCCAGAATTTCTAAATATTTCCAATAAATTCCCACAAAAGGTTTGCAGTTTGGAACATTTCTGAGACATTTCCATGCATGTACTTGTGTTTTTCCATCACTTTGTAACACTAGTTACAGATCAGTGATACCTCTTGTTGTAACACAGACATTTTGTTAACTTTTGCCCAATTTCCATCCTCAGTATGGTCTACGCCTTGGTGAGCTTCTAACAAGTGCTGTGAAGATCTAACTGGAGGGAGCTGTAAGATATCCAAAACCGATGGAGGCAAAATCTTCTTCTTTTCATATTTTCTGACTCTTTTGGCCTAAGACTGATCTGACTGAATGTGAGTGTATAACGGTGTTACTTAGGATCTTGTTTAAGCCTTTCATCCCAGATACCGCTCTCAGAAAGCCTAAAGAAAGGAGAAAAAACAAGCAGCTCTGAAAGACTGAAAAGAAACGAAAGAAAAAGAAAAAAAGAGGATGTCGGATGTTTGAGATGCCTTCGACCCCGATACACAATTCACCGATATTTCTGAAGGGCTGGATTTCCCCCACGCTGCTCTTACTGATCCGGTCGCTCAACTCACTGTGAATCTCCAAACACTTAGGGGCCGGAAAAGAAACAAACACGTCTGTAACCTTCGACTTTCATAGCGTACAGGATTGTTTTGATATTAGTCGTGATATTTGAAGCGCTGGTTACGTCGAGCGATCGCTTTAACCGTGTCGCAGTCGCATTTCGCTGTGGCAAACGGCTAAAGCTCTGCCGGAAGAAACCCAGAATACCGGCAAGGTTCGTCAAGCTCTGTCAAAAACAAAGTTGAACACGACAAGGTAAATGACATCCAGGTACAAATCAAACCCAGTTTCACAGAAGGGCGTCAGGGAGCCGCTAACAAGAAGCTGTGTTTGTGCAAATCTGTAAGCAAACATGCGTTGGCATGGACTGGATTCAGCTTTCATGAGTATGTCCACATTTTCCCGTGTCACTGGGTTTGCTAATCATAAATTTGACTTTAAGGGTTTTGTCTGTAGCTGTAAAGACATATATTTATTGCTTCATAGGTTCATGCTTTTGAAAAGAGTAATAATGCCAAACGTTTATAGTAAAAAACCAAAAAAAACAACAACCTTGTGCCAAATTTCAGGATGAATCACGTTTTGTGCATTTAAAGGGATACTTCTGATTTTTTTCTTTCCCACGCTAAGATCTGTGAAGTTATCTCGTTTCCAAACTCATTTCTGCAGTAACACGTTTGTCTAGAAGGGAAAACGTACGAGAATAACTTCACTTCCCGAAAATCAGAACTGTGCCTTTAACACATCTGGCACCTGTTTTTTTTTTTTTTTAATGAACAAAGGAAAGGTAGAAAAAAAATCTGTTGTACTTTTAGTGCGCAGAGAGCGCCTTATTCCTGTTTCCAGTTAGGTTTACTCTCACTCATCTGCATCTATGTGAGCGGTTTTTGAAACTTTTCTCTGATCCGAGGTAGAGTAGAGATCTCATGTATAAAGAGCAATTAAAAACACGCAAAATAGCAATGTCGTACGATCCATGAGACATATCAGAGGTGTGTTAGTCAGTGTTTATAATGCCGGCGAGTGAGGCTCGAGTGTCAGGATGAGACATCAATGACTCGATGGCGACGTTTTAGTTATCGAGGAAGTGTAAAAACGCAGCGAAGTCACCATGATGCCGTTTCAGTCGTAGAGCGGACTGGTGTGAGAAGCGAAGCAGCAAAACGGTTTCCACGGCAATGGCATGTGATTGGGGCAAATGTTTGAGCTGAGATGTCGTGACCAATTTGTGGCAGCAGCCTATGAAAGACGTTTCTCATTTAGTCAAACCTTTTAAAACCTAAGCTTCACAAATTGCCGTTTTAGATATTTTTAAATGATATGTGCAAGTTTCTCACAAACTAAACATCTGATGCCTGTTCGTTGTGGGCTGTCAGGGATTTTATGTCAGCTAAAACACATGACCAATTTCTCGAAATGTGTGAGATTTTTGTGACCCCGAGTTTTCCATACTAGTCTGTTTCCTTACCATGACAGAGAGACTGTATCGGATCTTCCTGCATGTCACATGACCTGCACTGTGTGCCAGGGAGCTCATAATAAGCTCAAATACAATGGCAATATGATAAATTCAAAGCAAAAAAATGAGAAAAACAACTTTTTCAGAAAGTTTTGTGTTTACACCGTCAGCTAGACCCACGTTGGAAAAGTGTGAAAAACTGAATACACCTGCACTAATTACCATGAGTCCAAAAGTCATGGAAACAATTTTTCTACAGTTTCTTTTAAACATTACAATTGAGAAAATTTCATGTACATCATCAGTTTTGGGGAAATAAGTTTTTAAATGTTATGAATTGGGTCAAACATTTTCTACAACAGTTTGCTGCCGGTCGTCTTGCTCACACAAATCTTTTCTGCTCTGCCAACAATGTTTCTAGATCAGGACTTTCTGATGGCCTTTAAAACATGGACTTTCTCATCCTTAAGCGACTTTATAACTAATTTTGCTGAATGCTTTTGGTCGCTATTCATTTGGAAGATCCATTTGTGCCCAAACATAAACTTCCTTTTTGTAAAGTGCACCAGTCCCTCCTCCAGCAGAAATACAGACACACAACAAATGTAACAATGTTCACTAGCATATGATAGAAAGATCCTCTGCTGTCCCACAATGGGGGTGGATTTCTGTACAACAGCAGCAAACAAAAGGAGAAATCAATAGCACTAATTGATTATAGCAAAACATTTCATTTTCATCACACCACAGGACATTTCTCCAATTTTAAGATCTTTGTCCCTGAGTGCATTTGCACGTCGTAATTTGACCTTTTTTGTTGTTTTGTGGAGCAATGCATTCTTCTTCCTTTCAGCCCATGTTGATAAATGAAACTCATTTCATTGTGGATGACAGTCTTACAAGTTTCAGGGAACATCTTCACAAGTTCTTTAGCTTTCCCAAATCGATTAAAGACATAATTATCTAAATTGCAAAGAAGAACTAAAACGTACAACCTTTAGCTACTTGAATGTGGCATTGAACTGGAATATGCTTCATCAAACCAGTGGCAGGGACAAAGAAATCTTGACTAGGACACCTTTACTTATTTGTTTTAATTTTTCCCCCAATAAAATGCCATAAAGCTGAACGTCGTTGTAGTAAGATGTAATACTGACTGCAGAAACGAAGCAACACTTCTTCAAGGCGCTTTGTGGAGACACGCCGTCTATTTCCTTAGGAGAAAATCTCAAATAGGTTGTGTGATTTCCCTTTCAATCACTGAAGCAACTTTCATAGGCTGCCAGTGTTTTGGAAGACGAGCAATATGTCGTGCCAAGAGACGTTCGCAGATAATCACAGGACACCGAGACCTCATCGTTCCGCCAACTGTGTGAATGTGTGGAGTCTGGACAATCACTACTGAAGCACAGGAAGAAATAACGCCTGCTGCTGGAACGTTATCACGTAGTCGCTCTAAATAAAGCATTTTAGAAAACTGAATTTAATGAATTCTATATCGTATCCGTCTTTTATACATTCCTCATTATTATGCTACAGTCAATTTGGTGAATCACTTTATATCTATTCGGTTACAATATGATGTGCATCTATTTACACGCCATATCCCAATAAAACAGTTATGCCAAAAGTCACTTCCAAGTTTCTTCTTTGTTGCTGAAGGTCAGCTGGGTGAGGAAGGCTGCTCCGCCAAAGCCACTGGTTGGTACGCTCGAGGAGAAAAAAGATTAAAAAAAACTTCCCAAGCTTGCAGAGGCGGGAATTCGTGAGGAAACAGAGTGGTAAATTAGACGATGGTAGAGGACAGAACGCCTCGCTGGAAGCTGCCTAAGCTAACAGCTGCATTTAGAAGTGGCTGCAGAGACATTTAGGCGCATCTTGAAGAGTACAAGAATAACTGAGAGCAGGCCCCCACTGAGACGGCAAGAGCTTCCACTTCAGAGGCAGCCGAAAGCAGGTTAGAGCTTCCTGCTAATGTCTCCAGAATACTAACATGAGAACTAGATACATTAGAGTGGCTTTACACAAGCGTCACAGAAGAACATCACATAGAGTTATGGTAAAAGGTTTTAGCTATCAATAAATAAGAAAGAAAATGTACAAAACACACAAAGTATTATCATATATCCTTGTGTAATATTTAGAAACCATAAGTAAAAGCACCCAAAGACTAACGATGCTAAACTTAGCCAATAGAACTGTATCTAAAACATATTTGGATGTTTTATCCATTTTTGATCTTACACATCAATTATGATAAACATTTTTTTTTTTTTTACAAATTACAAAAATAACCCAATTAGTGTCAAAGTGAGAATTGATTTCTTCAGGTGATAGCATAAATATTCACTCCCTTTAAAGTGACTGACCTAATTCAACAGCTAATTGGTGATAACTGGTGCTAGTATCCTCACAATAATTTGAATAACACTCAAAGCAAATCACAGAAAACGTTACTGAAAAATATAAATCAGGAGATGGATACAAAATAATTTCTAAGGCATTGAGCATCCCCTGGAGTTCAGTTAAATCCATCGCATAAAATGGAAGAAATTTTATTTACGGCCCACGTGTAAATCTGCATATTTCAGGCCTAGATACCAGTCCGATAGTTTGTGGTTGGATGTGAAAAGTGCTGCTCACAGTCGATCCCCACGCAGCCTGACAGAAATTGAACAGCTTATCAAGTAAGTGGAGCAAAACTGAACTGTCCAGATGGGCAGGACTGGTGGGGTGAATATTTATTTCATGTTAAATATTTTCACTCAATCGTCATTATTTTTGGAGAAATCAATTTTCACTTCAACATTATATGTTTTTGGTATTTTTTTTAATTTTAGAACCTGGTGAATGGGAAAACTGTTTTTATTGTGTCTGTCTACATGAAACCCTGGAACAAAAAGAGGGGGTACTTTCTGTTTTTACAACAGTAGGAGAGGTTAGCGAAAATATGACAGAGGAAGGCAAAAATAAAAGGAGCTGAGCTGAAACCAGGTTGAGAATTTTGCTCCTGTTTATGTAGAAGCTGACATTAGAAGCACTAGCTAGCATTAGGGTGACATTGGCAGCACTAGCTAGCTTTAGGCTGACATTGGCAGCACTAGCTAGCTTTAGGGTGACATTGGCAGCACTAGCTAGCTTTAGGGTGACATTGGCAGCACTAGCTAGCTTTAGGGTGACATTGGCAGCACTAGCTAGCTTTAGGGTGACATTGGCAGCTCTAGCTAGCATTAGGCTGACATTGGCAGCACTTGCTAGCTTTAGGCTGACATTGGCAGCACTAGCTAGCTTTAGGCAGACATTGGCAGCACTAGCTAGCTTTAGGCTGACATTGGCAGCACTAGCTAGCATTAGGCTGACATTGGCAGCACTAGCTAGCTTTAGGCTGACATTGGCAGCACTAGCTAGCATTAGGCTGACATTGGCAGCACTAGCTAGCTTTAGGCTGGCATTAGCAGCACTAGCTAGCAGTAGGCTGACATTGGCAGCACTAGCTAGCTTTAGGCTGACATTGGCAGCACTAGCTAGCTTTAGGCTGACTAGCTAGTTTTAGGCTGACATTGGCAGCACTAGCTAGCTTTAGGCTGACATTGGCAGCAATAGCTAGCATTAGGCTGCAACAGGAAGTTACAAATGTAGCAGCTGAAATTATCTATCAATATTCACCGTTTTGCAAGGCTTGCACAGAGAAGTATTTCAGCGTGCGCAAGTATTTGTGTTTTAGATAACTAATCAGTCTGTATTTGACCAGTCATCAAATACAGACTGATGACTGTATTTTCAATGACAATCATCAGTGATTGCTGATGACTGATGCTGGTAACTAATTTTCAACAAAATAAATGTCCTTCTGCTGTAATAGGTCAGACATTCAGTTACGTGGAAATGTTGAAAGCAGGTTTTCTGCAGGAGGAAGAAAATTACAACTGAAAGGTCTTTCGAAAGAGTGAATAATTAGAAAAGGTTTGTGTTTCTGTTCGATATTATTTCATTAATATTCCTAATGACCTGTAGAAAAGGAATGCGGTTAATAAAGCGCAAACTTTTCTCTTTTAGATATCTAAACCAAACTTTACTTATTTTTTCATAAGATATTTTCAGTTCATTGTTTACATATTGCAAAATAAACTACAATTAAATTGAAATGGTGAGAACATATTAAAGTACATTCTGGGAGCATCACTGGCTCTCGTCTAGAAAAGTTCTTATAAAAATCTGACCTGCTAAAATTTATGATCCTGAAAAACACCTACAGGTCATATGTACAAATGGTGTTTGTCAAAAACAAGCCAGGGGCTTGTTCTGGTGCCTGTCAGGTCCTGCGGTATATCAATAGTCTAAATAATGATTCAGACAGAAAACAACAGGGCTTCAAGCTGGTGTTTTTTCCTCTGTTTGAAGAGGACATATCGCTCCCCGCTGTCACCATGGAAACCAAATTGTACTAGAAATTCCTGTTGACTCACATCGAGGGTCTCACTCAAAGCAAAAATATTCAAGTCAAAGTGGTGCAGATGCCCCGCCGCCGCTTTTCTGCTCAAAAACCTTTTACCGGGACATAAATATCTCGGACTCAGGTAAGCAGCCATGACAACCTGAAGCCCGCCGTGTGTCATAGCGGCCGCAGACAGGAGCGCGCACACACACACACACACACACACACACACAAACATGCATTGTTTTTTTTTCTACTCTGTCTCAGCCCACGGTTCACACTCCTGCACTCCCATCATCCTGGGCTCTTCCTTTCACAGCACCCTCCACCACAATAATTGTCTCAACTCCTTTCCCCTCTCTCCCACGTCTGTGCTCTCCCCGAGAGATGTAACCATGGAAACTGGCCACAACTGATGGGGCTGAAACGTCAGGATTGGCATACACAATCGGCCGGTGCGTGCGTGCGCGCGCGCAGACAAACACACACATGCTGGCAATTATTGTGCTCATTCATTATTATGCAAGACACTCTAGGCTGCATGTTATTGTGACTGTATGGGTTAGGAAAACCGCAAAGCGCCTTACATGTGAAATTTATGTTTAAATATGCGGAGAGAGTGTCATATTTTAGTGGAAGATTACCAGCACATTAACTGACAAGGAGACCATGAAAAGAAATCCAATTTCTGTAATTCGGTGTGTTTAATTAAAAAGAAAAAGGGGATATGCTAAAGGGCTTGTCATGGTTTGTCTGTAGCCAAACATTCCTGCCAAATATTAAAACAGATTATTTTCAAACGTATTCGTACCTTGTGAAATGTTTTCAGGGGCTTTAATATAACTGGGACTTTATGCGATTGATATATATGCTATCAGATCAAAATTGCCAAGCAGAATTTAATTATATCTTATCCGTAAGCTCAACATTATTGAATAATCAAAAAATTCCACCCAATGGGAATTCCTTACCATACATGTCTAAGGTAAGAACAGTGTCACACAAACATAATTAAATCAATAGTTCTTAAAATCTAATTAATTGTTCAGTTTTGGAGCCTTTAGACTCTATTGGAATGTAAAATTTTAGGCAATCGTTAATGTTTAGCTGTCAGCTACGTAAAGAGGCAGTTCGACGCTGTGAATCTTACCATGATAGGCTGAAATGTAAACAACCATCTCTCTGCTGTGAAGAGATAAGCTGCCAGGCTGAACAAAGCAGCTGGTAATGTAAAGTCAATGTGTGGTAGTGTGGTCGACTGAATGGCTTCGTTCACAATCTCCTACAACTACAGGCAGACTACAATTCTAAAATGGAGCAGAAAATTGACGTCATTCACAACTTCTCGTTCTGTTCACTGATTGGTCCAGATGAACATTCTACCGGAGTAATCCACTGTAATTGGAGAACGTGAAGATGGAACAGAGGAGGAAGATGAGAATTAAGCGGAAGTGGAAAGGAAGGCAACGGCCAAGAGTATTAATGCTGCAAAAAGTATATTATATCTATTTTCCACACTGAATATACGTGCATCCAGCATACACACATCACCTTTAATACTCAATAACATCATTGTGCAGGAAAAAACGCAGGTTTCAGAGTTAATAAGATCAGCTTCAGACTTACCCTCTGCTTTATGTTGGTAATAAATCCCGTAAATAAATAAATAAACTGAAGTGTGTGACGGTAATGTGGCAAAACGTGGAAAAGTACAATTGGGGATGAATTCTTTAGCGAGTGTAGAAATTCTGTACTTATCCACTATTATAATCTGCTTTTCTATTCTTTCCGTTTTCCTTGCAAATCTTCAGACGGTTGTAGAAGTGGAAGTGTTGTGTTAGCAAGGCGTTTGGGTCCAAGAATGTGTCAAACCTGTTCACACTTATGTTTTTATGTGGACCGTGGATCGTCTGTCCAGACGGAGACGCGACTGTGACTCACTCTGACTGTCAGCTCTCGCCTCATTTATATTAATATCCATCATCACATTCATCTCAACTAACCGCATATTTTACTTTCAGCTAATGGTTTAACTCGAGACGTAAAAAATTCTGTCCAACTGCTTGCGATGTTTCAGTCAGTCAGGGCCTGCTTCCCCAAAATTTAATTACATCACGTATTTTACAAATGACGGTTTTGGGTATAGAGGTTTTTCCCTCCTGCTTATTTAATTTCTGCTTTCAGTCTGACGTTCAACAAAAAGCATCAGTATAAATCTCTAAGGTACAATTATAGTTTGATCCTGAAATACAAGCGACAAAAGAAGAAGAGAGAAGTGTACAAATGCGTGCAAGTACAAGCGTGAACACGTGTAGGAAATCCTGCATCCTATGATGCATTCCTATCATTGTACAAGCACCTAATTAGCACGTTGCATATTAAAAACAACAGAAAACAGCGTGTGGGTGAAGCCAGAGGCCTGCGGCGCTGCAAAAGGGCAGAAAAGGTGACAAATGAAGAGCGCTCCGTCGTCTGAGTGCACATCTCTGACTGCATGAGGTGAAGTCAGAGGTGTGCCATGCAGAATCACCTGCAGGCATCACCTGCAGAATAAATGCGAGGTGAATCATAATGGAAAGGAGGCACATATTTGTATATATTGTCAGAAACCGGTTTTTAATTTGTTTGGAGACAAAAAGAAAAAAAAAAGAGTCATAATCAACAACAGCAGACAACGTGCGGCACGAGTCAGACCAGAGATCGTGGCAACAAATCGTGGATTTTTTTTTTCCCCCTTTAAAGGAGGCAGCTGCTTAGAAACGAGCAGCGTTTTAACTGCAGCAGGTTGCCTGGAAGAGTTTAAATGAAGATACTGTGACGGCTACCCGCTGCAGTTCATCGGCTTCACGACTTCCTATTTCATAGTTTTTGTGCGACAAACCAGGTCAAAGCAACTCGCACCAAGGGCGTAGTTTATCGTTGGAGGGGGGGGGGACACATATCGGAAACCTGACAGATCGGTAAATAGCTTGAGGAGAAATGTCAAACAATGTTGTCATCAACGCGTTACTCTAAGCTGATCCCTTGTAATGCGTAATCTAACGCGTTACTACTTACAATCCAATACTCAGATTAAAGTTACTATCCAAGTTACTGTGTGTTACTATATTTGTATTTTTTATTTTTAGTAAACACATATTGTTGCTTTCTTCTTTTTCCTTGGGGAGTTGCCATGTGTAACACCAGCGACAAACGTAAACAATGGAGGGACAAGAGATGCACATTTTCTAGCTGATGGATTAACTTTTCATTGCATAATCAAGTTACTTTTTCAAAGTAACGATGCCACCCCGTGTAATAAATTAACTATCATATCTGTCACAATAGCAAATTTTGATGGACGATAAATTGTTCCAGAAGTTATTGCGATAAACGATAATATTGCGGCTTTGAGACAATTTTTAAGTAATATAACGGTAATGGCAAAATAATAATGCAAAAACACAATCTGAAAGATCAGCATCATGAGATTAATTGATTTATCATCTCAAGGTGACAAACTGCCCCAAAAACATCTTCTTCTATTTCCTTTTGAGCAAAATGGCTTCAGTCTTTCATCAAGCAAAATGACTTCCACAACGAACACTCACTTTATCATTTGCCTCACAATTAGCAAGATAAATACTCTGGCAGTACTCACAAGCTAGCCACCAGATTCTGATCAAATTTATTGGTCAATTAAAACCGGTTAATACTCAATAAACTAATTGAAGACCTCACTAGAGCTTCCTCTCTTGAAATTTCTTCCACAGCATCACTATTCTGGCACTGCAATTCTCCGTTCAGCAGAGGGAGGAGGCGCTGTGGTGCGCCTTCAAAATAAAAGCACGCGAGCGGAAGATTTCAAAATTAAATATTTTTCGCAGTTGCAGTGAAATTATCAGGGGGGACAAATGCGCCTGATTCAATATTGGGGGGGGGGGGGGGGGGGGGGGGGGGCCCACGTGTCATCTAAAGAAACGCCTTTAGATGAACTGCAAATGAAAAAGACTTTCCTCCTTGATGATTTTCTAGAGACGCCAGGTTTTGATTTCTCAACAGACTTACATTCAGGTAGCGTTTGTTTGCTAATCATAGGTAACTTTAAAGGCACTGATTGTTATTTGGCGGTATGAGAATGTTAAATGCACACCACACTTTTTTTTTTTTTACTTTTAAAAAGATTTAGAAATCATCCACCTCACAATGACATTACTTTTTGTTGCCCTATCACCTAAAACCCCAATAAAATACTTGTAAAATAGCATAACATAGAAAGGTTTCTATGTAAATTCATTTTAAAATGTTTTTAGAAAACAAATGTTAAATGCTAACTCAATTTAAAAAGTTGCAACAAATAAGAAACCTAATTTGTTGAATGTATTTATATTAAGCTTCACCAAATGGACACTGTAATGTAAAGGTTGTGACTTCATTTCAATAAAAAAACACTTCAGAGTTTGTTTTTTGTCTTATCTCGGCAGAAATTATTTTCACATATGTTAAAAAAAAAAGGAAATGTTTATGGTCTTAGGTTTATAAAATCAGAATTTAATTTGATACAGTTCTCTACCATCTAAACCAGTTCCGATGTAAACATTGATCTCAACCAGCAGGTTCCACTTCTAGTTTGTGTGAATTAAATTTGACATTCTGGTTCTGTGTAAACTGAGGTTGTGCACCAGCATTTAAAAAAATCCAGCATGTTGTCCTTTTTCAGTAAATGTACGGGAAGATCCTGTAGGGAACTCGGCGACAGTAGGCGTCCCACGCGAGTCCGTACTTGGCCCTGCACTGCCTCTCGTCCCGGGCCTCCCGGTGAACCAGCAGGACGGTGAAGTAAACCACGTAGAAATATGGCAAGAGATGAGAGAAGCCTGAAGGGGAAAACAGAAGAGCAACAAGCATAAATGACCTAAAAAGCAGCCTAAAAATGTCACCCGAGGGATTAATCAGTGTTGGATTGGAGAGGAGAAACACACACCTTTGCTTCACCAGCGTTTGTGACGTGAACCACATTTAACAAGCTGTAATCAAGAGTGCAGCCCCCTTCCGCAAATAGCAGCGCACTTTCTTTTCCGTCTGTGTTACATAAAAGCCTGGCGCTCAATAGCTGTTTGATTATGCCCATACAGTTCAGTGTTGATTCATCTTGACGGTCACTTTGTAAGCCTGTACTTAGAGTCTTTGTCTGTCTGTCATTGTTTCCTCAGTTTTTGTCAGGAACATGCTGCCATTTATTTTTTTTTTTTTTTTGGAAGTGAAGAATTTCTCAGTTTGGGATTTTGCACCAGCAATTAAGACAGAAACTGCAAAATACGTCTCAGTTGCAAAGGCTGCGACAGCAGTGAGTCACTTTAAGCTGAATTTCAATTAGAGGTAGAGAGAAACATCAACCGCAACAAAGGTCTGACAGCTGCTATTCGGGGATAGTTCAAGGAAAAGTGATGCAGTCTGCCGTGTCATTGTGTCAAAATCTCACTGTTTGGTCAAAAATACAGAGAATATCGTAAGAGGTTAATAAAGGCAGAATAAGGCCTTAAAACATCAGAGGGAGAGAGATGTGTGTTTGAAATCTCTTCACGTTGCCATGAACTGTAACCTGATTTTGAGAGAGTTTGGAAGGGCAACAGGCCCACAGCATAATAAGTCTGCTACCGTACTTAACTGTGGGTTTCAGGGCCTTTTCTCTTCCAGAACTACATGTCGTGTTAGTTGCATAATACCTCAAAAGTTGGTTTTATCTGAGCAAATCACACAGTTTTTGTGGAGGAAAAGCTTCTGTGTCATCCAATAGGTACAGTATATCTCCACAATAAGGACGTTCTGGATTACTTATTAGACATTTCTATGCAAAAATATTTCAGTTAGAATAAACAGGATTGCAAAGGGTGGAATTTATTTAAAAATCCATCCATCCATCCATCCATCCATCTTCTTCCGCTTATCCGAGGTCGGGTCGCGGGGGTAGCAGCTTCAGAAGGGAGGCCCAGACTTCCCTCTCCCCAGCCACTTCTTCCAGCTCCTCCGGGGGAATCCCGAGGCGTTCCCAGGCCAGCCGAGAGACATAGTCCCTCCAGCGTGTCCTGGGTCTTCCCCGGGGCCTCCTCCCGGTGGGACGTGCCCGGAACACCTCACCAGGGAGGCGTCCAGGAGGCATCCTGACCAGATGCCCAAGCCACCTCAACTGGCTCCTCTCGATGTGAAGGAGCAGCGGCTCTACTCTGAGTCCCTCCCGGATGACTGAGCTTCTCACCCTATCTCTAAGGGAGAGCCCAGCCACCCTACGGAGAAAACCCATTTCGGCCGCTTGTATCCGCGATCTCGTTCTTTCGGTCATGACCCAAAGCTCATGACCATAGATGAGGGTGGGAACGTAGATCGACCGGTAAATCGAGAGCTTCGCTTTTTGGCTCAGCTCTCTCTTCACCACGACGGACCGGTACAGCGCCCGCTTGACAGCAGACGCTGCGCCAATCCGCCTGTCGATCTCCCGCTCCCTTCTTCCCCCATTCGTGAACAAGATCCCGAGATACTTAAACTCCTCCACTTGGGGCAGGACACCCCCCCTGACCCGGAGAAGGCACTCTACCCTTTTCCGGCTCAAGACCATGGCCTCGGATTTGGAGGCACTGATCCCCATCCCGGCCGCTTCACACTCGGCTGCGAACCGATCCAGCGAGAGCTGCAGATCACGATCTGATGAAGCCAAAAGGACCACATCGTCTGCGAAAAGCAGAGATGAGATCCTGAGGCCACCAAATCGGATCCCCTCAACACCTTGGCTGCGCCTAGAAATTCTGTCCATGAAAGTGATGAACAGAATCGGTGACAAAGGGCAGCCCTGGCGGAGTCCAACTCTCACCGGAAACGAGCCCGACTTACTGCCGGCAATGCGGACCAGACTCTGACACCGGTCATACAGGGACCTGACAGCCCGTATCAAAGGGCCCGGTACCCCATACTCCCGGAGAACCCCCCACAGGGCTCCCCGAGGGACACGGTCGAACGCCTTCTCCAAGTCCACAAAACACATGTAGACTGGTTGGGCGAACTCCCATGCACCCTCCAGGACCCTGCTGAGGGTGTAGAGCTGGTCCAGTGTTCCACGACCAGGACGAAAACCACACTGCTCTTCCTGAATCCGAGGTTCGACTATCCGACGGACCCTCCTCTCCAGGACCCCTGAATAGACCTTGCCAGGGAGGCTTAAGAGTGTGACCCCTCTATAATTGGAGCACACCCTCCGGTCCCCCTTTTTGAACAGGGGGACCACCACCCCAGTCTGCCAATCCAGGGGAACTGCCCCCGATGTCCATGCGATATTGCAGAGTTGCGTCAACCAACACAACCCTACAACATCCAGAGCCTTAAGGAACTCCGGGCGGATCTCATCCACCCCCGGGGCCTTGCCACCGAGGAGCTTTTTAACCACCTCGGCGACCTCGCCCCCAGAGATTGGAGAGCCCAACCCAGAGTCCCCAGGCTCCGCTTCCTCAGTGGAAGGCATGTTGGTGGGATTGAGGAGGTCTTCGAAGTACTCTGCCCACCGGCCCACAACGTCCCGAGTAGAGGTCAGCAGCACACCATCCCCACTATAAACAGTGTTGGTGCTGCACCGCTTCCCCCCCCTGAGACGCCGGATGGCGGACCAGAATCGCCTCGAAGCCGTGCGGAAGTCTTTCTCCATGGCCTCTCCAAACTCCTCCCACACCCGAGTTTTTGCCTCAGCAACCGCCCGAGCCGCATGCCGCTTCGCCCGCCGGTACCCATCAGCTGCTTCCGGAGTCCCACAGGCCAAAAAGGCTCGATAGGACTCCTTCTTCAGCCTGACGGCATCCCTCACCGAAGGTGTCCACCAACGGGTTCGAGGGTTGCCGCCGCGACAGGCACCGACAACCTTGCGGCCACAGCTCCGATCGGCCGCCTCGACAATGGAGGCACGGAACACGGTCCACTCAGACTCCATGTCCCCCACCTCCCCCGGGACGTGTTCGAAGTTTTGCCGGAGATGGGAGTTAAAGCTCCGTCTCACAGGGGATTCCGCCAGACGTTCCCAGCAGACCCTCACAACACGTTTGGGCCTGCCAGGTCTGACCGGCTTTCGCCCCCGCCACCGGAGCCAACTCACCACCAGGTAGTGGTCAGTGGACAGCTCCGCACCTCTCTTCACCCGAGTGTCCAAGACATACGGCCGCAGATCCGATGAAACGATGACAAAGTCGATCATCGAACTGCGGCCTAGGGTGTCCTGGTGCCAAGTGCACATATGGACACCCTTATGCTTGAACATGGTGTTCGTTATGGACAATCCATGGCGAGCACAGAAGTCCAGCAACAGAACACCGCTCGAGTTCAGGTCGGGTGGGCCGTTCCTCCCAACCACGCCCCTCCAGGTCTCACTGTCGTTGCCCACGTGAGCGTTGAAGTCCCCCAGCAGAACAAGGGAGTCCCCAGGAGGAGCACTCTCCAGTACCCCCTCTAAGGACTCCAAAAAGGGTGGGTAATCTGAACTGTCGTTCGGCCCGTAAGCACAAACGACAGTCAGAACCCGTCCCCCCACCCGTAGGCGGAGGGATCCTACCCTCTCGTTCACCGGGGTAAACCCCAACGTACAGGCGCCGAGATGGGGAGCAACAAGTATGCCCACTCCTGCCCGACGTCTCTCTCCCTGGGCAACTCCAGAGTGGAAGTATGTCCAGCCCCTCTCAAGGAGACTGGTTCCAGAACCAGAGCCATGCGTCGAGGTGAGACCGACTATTTCTAGCCGGAACCTCTCGACCTCACGCACTAGCTCCGGCTCCTTCCCCACCAGAGAGGTGACATTCCACGTCCCAAGAGCCAGTTTCTGCAACCGAGGATCGGACCGCCAGGGTCCCCTCCCTTGGCCGCCACCCATCACACAGTGCACCCGACCCCTTTGGCCCCTCCCACGGGTGGTGGGCCCATGGGAGGGGGGGCCCATGTTTCCTCTTCGGGCTGAGCCCGGCCGGGCTCCATGGGTAAAAGCCCGGCCACCAGACGCTCGCCATCGTGCCCCCCCTCCAGGCCTGGCTCCAGAGTGGGGCCCCGGTGACCCGCGTCCGGGCGAGGGAACACCAAGTCCAAGGTTTTCCTTCATCATTGGGGTCTTCGGGCTGCACTTTGTCTGGTCCCTCACCTAGGACCTGTCTGCCTTGGGTGACCCTACCAGGGGCATGAAGCCCCAGACAGCATAGCTCCTAGGATCATTGGGGCACTCAAACCCCTCCACCACGATAAGGTGGCAGCCCATGGAGGAGTTATTTAAAAATATATATATTTATTTTAAGATAATATTTTACTTTTCTGTGTGAGATTATGCTATTATGATTTTTAAAAAACTGCTAATCAATGTGTAAACTATCTAGCAGACTATACTGTAAACAGTGCCAGAAACAGCTATGGCTTCTTTCACCCTTGCTGTGTTTTGTAGGGTTTTCACATGGATGTGAAGATAAGAAAGGGACTGAATACAAAACATCAGATGTAAGAATATTAAAGATGACCTCAAAGCAGTGAAGAAGGTGCTGGGAAGCTTTGATGTCCAGCTACGTGGGGCGCATGGGCAATCGGTACTTTAAGGTCATGCCATTCAACATCAAAAGAGATTAAAACAAGTTTTAGGTATGCACTGCTGTCCTACAAAAGGGATCACGATGACCTCCATGAGGAAAAAAAGTCAAAAACATGAAAGAGCTCGTGTGAGAAAAAGCGCAATCCTCTGCTCAATATTATCTGTAAAGATATCTGTAGCAACCATCAGGCTTTCAGACAGAAATCTGTGCTGCTATGGTTTACTATGCAGGCTGTGTACTATATGGAACTACTTTAAAATAAAATACAAAAAAAAAATCACTGTAAGGCTGATTATTATTACTCATCGTGTCTCAGAGGACTCATGCTAACATCTCACTGTAAAAGGTTTAGTCAGCAGCAGGTTCTGATTCATTAAAGAGCTGAAACCAAAGAGTCACCCTGTGAGTTTACCTGGTGAAGTGGTGGCTCACGGAAAAAAGTTGTAGATATTTACATCACAGATTATAGGGATTTATTGAATAATCCATAATTCTATTTGGCCTATTTTCTTTCTTTATTGAAAAAAAATAAAATAAAATTCCCCAAAATGCATTTAAAAGGAACCAAAGCGAAACCATCAACCAACAACCACAATGACGGAAAAAAGCTAAAGTTTCTGAAGCAGGTCTTGACACGAGTCAGGATGCTATCACATGGCTGTCAGCAGGAAACCTCTCTCCGAAGCCACTGGTGACAGGGAGACTTTGATTGGAAAAAGTGGAACAACATCCCTGCCAAGTGGCACAGATCTAACGAGCCAAGAAAAACAGAAAGCCCACAAACGCACCATCTTCTGTTTGTGCAGGATATTTCTTATGTGGTTGATGAAGTTTGTATAAAAACAAGCCAAATAGTTAAATATAAGTAGATAATTGGAACTAAATAGTAAATGTGCAAGTAGGAAGGGCTGCTTCTTTGCTCAATTCACTTTATCAAATATCACAGATTCACACAACCTGAATTGTTGGATATAATTAACAACTTAAACAGTGGCGTCTTCTAATGGGGGCAAGGGAGGACCGTGGCCCCCTCTTGAAAAATGTTCACCACCTCTTTGTGCCTCCAGAGATTAATTTTTATGTAAAAGAAATTGAAATTCAGAGTTTATGTTATATTACATTGTAGAATATTTGTTTTATAGCTGTGACCCCGTAAAATTTTTACTGGCCTCGTCCGGCCATCACAAAAAACTTTTTTTCCAGTGGTCTAAAACTCCACCCAGCTGCTCATTAACACACACTATTAACTGGGATTTAAACAATAATAGTAAAAAAAACTATTACTAATTTAATAATAATAATACAAATATCTCATCATGAGAAGAGAAGGACCAAAAACTGTCTTAATCAATGACTTTTTTTTTTCCTATTCTGCCCTTGAAAGATAAGTGACAGAGAATCTTGAGCCTGTTTCACCTATTATTATTGCATATTTCGTACTTCAGTTGATCTTTTTTAACAAATATACATGAAGAAACTAAAGAATTATTGGTCAATTTTGTATATATTTTCTATTTTAGATTCAATTTGACAATTGAAGTCCCTCAAAAGAGCCTCTGAGGCTGTGTGAGGTTGGTCAACAAGGCAGCGAGGAGTCTGAAGCGATCTTACCACATGGCAGGGACCACGCCAGCGCCATAAGGAGGTCGCCGAGGTAATTGGGATGACGAACGAAGCCCCACCAGCCTGACACCAGCAGCCGTTTCCCTGTTGCTGTGGCGATGGTCTCCAGTCCTGTAAGGAGTTGTGCAGAATGCAGATTAGACAAAGAAAACACAAAAATTCACACCTCAGCTTCTTCCTCTCCTGTCCTGACAAGAGGAGGACATGCATGAGCGGAGTTACTTTATTACAAATGAAATCAAATGACGTGACAAAATGGATTCCCTGAATAAATTTCCACAGCTTTTGCCGAACGATAAAAAAAAATAAATAAATAAAAGAATGGAAATGACGGACGACCTGAAACACTGGGGTGAGTCGGGTCTCGCCTGAACTGGTTCTTCTGCGAGTTGGATTTTCTGAAAATGTAATACCCAGCACCTGACGACAAACGGAAACACGTGTTTAAAAATCATCAAATGTGCCATGAAACACAACCTAATGAAAACAATGTTCACCGTTGAGGGCAACTATGGCCGCCGCCGTGAGCAAAGATAGACTCTGTGGGTGAACAATCAGGAAGGAAGCCTGCAGGCCGTAGGTGAAAGGAACCCAGGCCAGGTCGCCAAATACCAGCATGAACCCGAAGCCATCATGCACAATGTCCATTGTTGTCAGAACGGCCTCCTGGTGAGAATGAATAAACAGCGAAAAAGAAAAAAAAAACATATTAACAATGCAAAATAAAATATTGGATCAGTCTCCACACAGGAGTTTCAAACCCATTTTCATTTTGGGCCACATCAAAAATTTGACTGTTCTTAAAAGGCCAGTTGTGCCAGGATGTATTGATAAAACCAATTCAACGGTGAAAATATGAATAAATAGCTGCTTGTTTCAGCCTTCAGTGTTTCTTAAAATAAAATAACATTGAACGGTCCATCCAGGATTTTGAGATTTTTTTTGTGGGTTTTTTAACAACCAAAATCACAGATTTTGTAGTGCTAATTTAGAAATATTTGTAAGAAGCTTTTATGATGTTTGTGCTAATGTATGATATTAAATGTGACTTCTTATTAATCGCCGTATTGATCACTGACTATAATTTGACATCAAAGAAGGCTGAGGCTGCAGTCACTTAAACTCAATGTTTTTGGCCAATTTTGAGAAAAAAATGTGGGAATTTGTAGATTTTGTGTGAATTTTGTGTACATTTTTCTGATTTGTTGAAAAACTGGAAGGACTTTTTCATGTAATTTGAAGTCTAGACGGCTCTAAATGACCACATTTGGCCCGCAGGCCTTGAGTTTGACACATGTGACATATCAAATATCTTTGTACAATACAAGTAACAAAGCTCACTTCGTTCCATAAAGCGTCTGCCACATAAAGCAGCTGGAAGCAGTTGACGAGGATCATGGAGAGGGAAGGAGAACCGCGAAGCTCCGCCTCCTTCATCAGCATCCCGAGGTTAATGACCCCCTGAAGGGACAGAGATAATAGCTAGTATATAGAAATCACTCACTCAGTCAGAGATGACTTGTTTTTTGAAGTAATGTTTATTTTAAGTACACCGCATCAGGTAGAGTTTGTAAAGTTGGTGGTAATGTTAAAAAAAAAAAGCAAGAAGCTCAAGGGGGTTGATTTCTATTGCAAAGCATTAGCAATCAAAGCTAATGGTGTAGCTTCTCCTAATGACACGAAGCTAAATCCATGATCACAATGTTCCAGTCTCACCCTGATACATTGTGAACCAAATGATAAATGTAAGTGAATCGGGACTTTGTTGTAATTCTGCATCTTACCGTTTGTTACTCTGAACCTTACAAATCTTTTGTAGCTGCAAACTGTAAATAAATTACTGTCATTTGTCAGTACACGATCATGTGAGTTCATTTAGTTGTTTTAATTTGGAATATTATCATCAATTGTAAAAATTCTGAACACTAAAATGTAAATAGTTTTGACATTTCCAAAGATGTATAAAAGACAAAAATAAAATAAAATCCCACACATTGTCTAGAGCCAGTTGGTGGAAGGTTTTTCTTCTGCTCTCCTACGCACGCTGCTTTAAAACATTCACATGTACAAAGGTTTAACTGTTTGCACCGTGACTAAAGAGGGACGCCACTTTCCTTTCGTACTTAAATCTTCTAAAAAAAAAAATATTTCTATTCTGAAAGGATCTGGTGGAGTAATAAAAACGTTTCATTTCAAACTAATAAATCTCTCTCTATGTTTTTTTAAAAATTATTTTCTCTGGTGACGCAGATGCGAGATAAAAGTGTCCAATAAATCTGGTACTGGCTGTGCTGGGTCATCAGGGAAGCAACAGAACTTTGATCTGGGTTGCGACAAACAGAGGCTGCAAATCGATCAGAGGAGAGCAACAGTGCCACCCGGTGGTCAGTTTGTTCTTTGTTTGTTTGGTTTTTTTAAAAAAAGGGAGTTTAGGTCTTATGACACAGTTTTGCATCACATTTGGATACATCACCATCAGGAAAACAAAAAATATGTGACATTTTATGTTGCGCTTTTTCCTAACTTTTGGAAAACGTGATCAAAAATTTAAAAGTAAACCAGAACATGATTTGTCACATTGAATAATGAACTTACCCAACCAATCAGACCTGGTCTGAGTTCACAGAAATACTTGAGGTCAAAGTTTCCGATCCGAGGGTTCAGCTCCCGCCCAATGAAGAAGTCATAAAGGGGATTCCCTACAACAAGATAGACAACAAGTACAAACGACTCTTTGAAGATGCTTAGATTTCTTCAGCTCAGGTGTTAAGATACTGTTCAAGTTACCTTATTCCTGTATAAATAAATAGAACAAATGAAATATGAAATAATTTTTCATATTGTGTACCAATATAACCATTTATCTACATGTTCTCTTTAAGAATTTTATACATCATTTATATATTTGCTAACTTTAAACATTAATTACCAATAAATAAGAAAAACACTTTATTGCCTAAAATTTTACAACGTAGCATTCATTTAGCATGTAAAAGTTCAGCCTTTCCACTTGACGTCAGTACAGTGTAGGACTGATCTGTTGATTCACTTTTGGATAAACCAATTAATAAACGGGCAGCAAATAGGAATAGGAATTTTTTTTAATGCTAAATTTCAACCAAGTGAAGCTAAAACTAGGCCATGAGTTGGATAAAACGTATTTACAGACAAAGAAGGTTTTTCTTAAATGCTAAATATATTAATTTTTTTGGCTTAATTGCTGATGTGAGTGTGTTGTTCTTTCAGCAATTGACCTTGTTTGAGTCCGCATATTTGGTCAACGATCAACTGTTCACAAAATTAGTCGAGAATCATTTCAGCCCCACATGCAACTCTAACTTCAGAAACAGAGCTGATACAGTCATATGTGTTTTTCTGTTTATTAGCAGAATGTATCCTCTCAGAAACTGAATAACATTTCTGCTGTTTTCTGCCTTTGTGGTTGCTTGTTGCCTGAGGAGACATAAGAACAGCGTGTAGCTGGCGCAGCAGGGTCACCCGACTTAAAAAGGCAGAATGCAGTTGATGCAGATGCCTGCAAACTCCTGCCGAGCAGCAGGGCTCTTAGATATTTACCCACAGGAAAACCAAAAACCCTCCCACAATCCAACAAACGGGCATTCGAATGCGCAGTGCGTAGACACCGGCCGTGTTTACACAGCGCTTTCGTGTTGATTTCCCCGCTTTTTGCTGGTGAAGCTCGCTATCTCACCTGTGTCTCCCCCCAGGGCCAGAGCATGGGAGGGAGCCCAGAAAGAGCGGACGTAGAGGTAGACGGAGGACAGGAACGACACGGCGATGGCAGACACCGCCAGCGGCACCAGCAGCTCAAACAGATATGCAAGAGGAGCGCCGAGCCCCAGCAACACCGACAGCAACACGGCGCTGATGCACAGGCCGTGGAAACCTCAGGGAGGAAAACAAACAAAGCTAAATGTTATAGCCCCAGGGAGAGCAAACAGATGGAGGACTGCATTAAAAAAAAAAAAACATTCCCTCTATCTGCCAACTATCTAAAAGTTGGCAGATAGAGGGAATGTTTATCTAAAGTAAACTTCAGCTCAAACAGGCAAACATGAGTAAAGTGTCATACTAGGAGATAGGAAATATAACAGCTGGTGATGCAGAACAATAAAACGTCATACTTTATTTATTTGTTTGGACAAAGAGATTTATTTTAAAAAACAGTTGATCAACAATGAAGCTGATTAATACCATTTATGGGATACTTGAGGCGGCTTCCGTCCCTCAGCGCTAATCCATCAGAAACCTGCATACAAAAAGAGCACTGGTGAGAAACGTCACCAAATCAAGCAGAAACACTTGATGAAAATACCCAATAGTAGATGTGCTGCAGCATCACGAGGTCAGCCTGACCAAAAGGTTATCAATATTATACTTGAGAACAATGTAGTAATGTTTCAAAGACCTGATGGATGTGTCAAAACAATAATCACAACATACAGTTTGAAGAAAGGTAATCGTCTAAATCAAAACAAATAACATAACGAGAAACTCAATGAACTCTTTCTCTGTTTTACATTTTATATTTATTTAAAGATGTAATAAGCAGTGGCCTAAGATAATACCATCACTACTGTTTATGTGTTTCTGCTATTCTACACTTACAGATTAATTAATTATGTATTTTACATTGTAAGTTTAGACAAGATCTTGCATTCTGTAGAGTGCTATTAATGGCCAAAACAAAAGATACACAACTAAAAGAAACAAATGACGACAAGGACATTCAACACAGCCACCTCACAGAGCTAACTAATATAATAATATAAACAGTTTAATGGTTTGTCATTGATTAATCATGTACTATATTTGTAGTATTCATAACAGTTTTATCATATTAAAACCACAGATTTTCTTGGATTTAACTGAGATTTTATGTGACAGACCAAAACCAAGTGGCCATTTTGTAGACATTTCATACCTTTCCTAACGGCAGCAAGTAGAGGAGGGCATGCAGTCCGATCCATCCCAGCAGCAGAATGGGAGCCAGCGGGTCCCACAGCTGGTCGGTGGAGGGGATGCAGGGGGGCCACTGGAGGACGCTGGCCTCCGGTGATTGGCTCACACAGATCAAGAAGAGAACGGTCAGTGGGAGGAAAACGGGAATGCACACGGCACCTGAAGGAACAGAGGAGGAAATGAGACGATGGGATGGTAAGACAGTTCAAGAACCTTGACTGATGACAGCAAAAATACCGAAGATATTGAAGGTCCCTGCATGAAATGAATGGGACAAATAACACCAGACAATAAAGACATTTAAAATAATGTCAGGATTAGCAAATCAATCTGCATGGTCGCAAATTACTGTAGATAGAAGCCGTTCAGTATCAGATGAGCTCCGTTCTATAAACACATTATTGAACTGCATAAACACAAAATCCTACCAAGTATTTTTGCCTCGTTTCTAGAGCAAATGTCTTAGTATACTTAAAATACGACAAAACTAACTTAGAAATAACTTTTCAGTGTGATACTTAGGAGCTTATTTTATGCCAATAATCCTTAATATTGCTTTTTTTTTTTTTTTTTTAAATCTGGCAGATTTTGTAATTTAGGGAAAAATGTCTTGAGTCAAAAAAAATCTGCCAATAAAGCAAGTACTTTTTAAAATCAATATTAGGGATTTTTTAAAAATATATATATATAATAAGCTCCTTTGCCTTGCTGCAGTTATTTGTGAGTTAGTTTTGTCTTATTTCAAGTGTACTAAGATATTTGCACTAGAAACTAAAAATAAATAAATTTCTGTAAGAAAACAACTAGTTTAACAATGTCTCGAAAAATCCTTTTTCACAAATTATTGTACATGTTCATCAGTGAATCACTTTATAATACATTAAATAATACTGCTTATGTTGCATTTATATTGGAGTGCACAAGTTTGTGACTTCCTTTCATATATAATATGTGTTTGCTTATTAATAAAAATGTCTAATCTTGCTTATCTCTAAAAAAGGAAACGGATTAATTGGACCAAGACACTAGAAATTAACTTTATTTTACACACATCAATAATAAAATGTTTCCTATCGGAGGCAAAAGTTAGGACATCTTGTCCTCTAACAGTTACTCCTATCCACTTTGGCTGAAATAAAAAAAGATTTCATATAACATTAAAACCAAAAATGTATCTTACTTTACTTATTAAATGCAACACATCAACAAAAAAAAAACTGAGAAAAGTGTTAGGACACCTTAAGTATCCTCTGATAGCTTGTGTTACAGTTAGGCTGAAATAACAAGACGCTTCTTGTAAAAATCTAACAATCTCTGTTATTTCTAAGCTGACATCAGTCTGAGAAAGGTTTCTGCCACTCCTCCATATGTGAAAATATATTAGGAAAACACAGTCGGTCCTAAAGTGTCTTCATTTATTATTTTTACATGAGTCTTCCATCACAGATTCAAATGTATTAAACTTCGCGGCACGGCTCTAGCTTACCCAGAGTTCCTCCAAACTCTCTTTCTGTGTCGTTTGACAGTCTGTGTTTCAGGGTTTTCTTGGGTCCCATTTTTCTCCTCCTGTTTAGGATATTGACACAGACAGTGGACGTCATGAAAACTTTTATGGCGGTGGCAGCATCATGATGCTGGTCTGTTTTGCTCCAGGTGGTGCAGCATTAGTGGATGACATAATAAAACTCAAAATTCTTCAACTTCCCTATAAAATCAACAGGAAAATGGTTCAAAATTAAGGACAATGATCCTTGATAAACGTCTAACTGGGAGTGTACAACAACAAGTTATAAAATTGCTATCTAGATGTTACAGCTGATATGATACACCATACATGCTTAAAAAAAACCTTAAACTTTCTAAAATATTGTGAAGTCTTGCATTTCAGACTAGTTCCGTTATTAAATTAAATATTTACATTTAAAGAAAACGCAAACTCAATAAATGAGAATCAAAATGCTGCCTTAGAAAATAATAGAACTGCGAAGAGCAGAAAATAAAATCTTCAAGGATAAATGAAAAAGTATTATGCAGTTATAATCCTGAAATTATTTGCTCTATGTTTAATAAGCGGGTTGTGTTAGTGTAATATCTGTCAAAAATGACGGGGACCAAACTTGGGTCAAAGTGCAATCAGTGACACACAGACTAACCTTTCTACACAGAAATGGGAGGTAAACACCATCTAGAAACGCCGCAGTTACCATTACCTGAACGTCAAAGTGAGAATCTGTTATTTAACACATTAAATGAAAACTCTTACCAGTGTTGGGTATAGGAGGAAGTCTGCGGAGCCTCAGAGGCTGTCCTGTCCGTCCATTCTGCAACATGCACGTGGATTCGCCCAAAGTGCGACCTGTCGGCATGGAGCTCCCTCTCAGCCAATCAGATTTGTCCGTTGTCATCAGAAGAGGGTGAAGACAAGATGCCTTAACCAATCAGAGCCAGCTAACCAGATGGCGATAGCTGAAGCTGGAAAACTCCTCAGAGGCTAGTCTGTTGTGAAATAACTCTTGAGTCGCATCGATGATTTAGGAAAGCAATACCTAAAGTTTCATATTTTAAGAATTAATGAGAACATGTTCTTTTAAACCCATACATGTTTATTCTGGACACACATTCAAGTTAGTGTATTCACTATTCAGACATGTACAGAAAACAGACAGGAAACATACTGTAGATGTACTGCAGCTTACAGTTAATGAATGAAAACAAAAAAGTCCGCAAATAGCCTGAAGAGATTTATTAATGGAGCAGCTTTGCTCTTTAGTCGTCAGTGTTTTCTATTCACAGTCATTTTATCTTCAAGGTCGGAGTGCCAGAGATCCCCTGTTTTCAGACTGAAGCCAAGTTTTTTGTTTAATTATTATGTTATAGTAAATGATTAACACTAGAAACTGTAAGTAAACTCAACAGACAACATCATGATTGGTAAATCTTGGAAATATACCAGCCAAGAATGGGGTAGTAGTAATAAACAAGAGATTCGGATAATTATTTTCCTACAATATGTTTACAGTATTCACCGAACTAATGCCAATAGTGGCTAAACGATCCCCGAACAATGTAACAGAGGTACAACTCAACCTCTCTCACAGATCACTTCAATAACACTCTGCTCCATCGGTGAGGGGTCCAGGCAGCGGTGGGCGGCGCTTCCCACTATCTCATCCAACAGGAAGTGAACAAGGTTCTCGTCCGATACGAAGCGCCACAGGTACATCTGCAGGTAGTGGCAGTCGACTTGGATCTGCTGCAGGCCGTAGCGCCCAAAAGTGCGCAGGCGGACACACTCCAGGAACGTCTTCAGGCTGATTTTGATGATTCCCGTCATCACAGAGACCTGGGAGAGAGGACACGTTAATTTGGCCAGCAGACGGGTGACGGGATAAGGCCTAAGGAATGAAGAACAGTAGAGCGTAGGTCAAAACAAACTCACAGCCACCACAACATTTGAAGCTTGCTAAAGTCACCATCCTGCATGTTTTTATACTTGTTGGATTGGGGACCAAAGTTGCAACATTTGTTACATTTTCAGCTGGTGTGGTACTTTTTCACACTCCATTGTGTCAAAACGATCCAAACCTTGTTCCTCCCCTCGCCTGTGGTGGCGCTGCACCGAGAACTACTGAAGGAAACATGAAAACCTCTGAACCTTCTTCACAAAGTGTAAACAAAAATAAAGTGGCGTCAGTTGTAGGATTTTTCTTTTGTAAGTTGTTAAAAAAAAAAAAAAAAGCCAAAAAAAACCCCCTATTTTTCCAGCTAGCGCTAGACTCATGTGTTTGTTTTGGTTGTATTTACCCACAATGCCCTGCACTTTAGTTCGCTTCCTGCTTTTGAAGCGGTCTCTGGTCCGCTTGGCGTTCACGTATGCATTCAAACCGCACCTTGGTTCACTTCAACCAATCTTCACCTGGGTTTTTAAGAGGACCAAATTTCACTTTTTGGTCCACATCAGGGTTCGATTACGTATTCACACTTCCTAAATGAACCAGACTTTCTAGGCAAACAAACTAGAGTTGGATCAAAGCGAACTGAACAGGGCTGGTGTAAATGCCCTGTAAATGCCCCAAATACATCTCAAAGTTGGTTTTGGAATAGGTAAAGCTGACTAACATAAAGCTTTTGGAATGGCTCCAAAGTCAGCCTTGTTGAAATTCATGAATTATTTGTTCTAGGCAGCCAGCCATTTTATGCAAACTGCCATTACTTGATGGCTACAAGAAGAATGTGTTTTTGTTCCTGTAACTTGCTAAAAGCCATTTATTCAAATATTGGTGGGGGTGGTTATGTTAATTTGATCCAGTTTGTATAATTTTGTCACTATTCAAGTCAGAGAAAATCCACAGTAAATGTAAATTTGCCTGATACTTGTTTGTAAAAATGCATTGAAGCTTTAATAATCAATCCCCCCTCAAATGAGATCAATTAAAGATCAAAATTAACATAAATGACATGCCAATGTTGAGTGGCTGTAAACTTCTGACAGAAACCATTACTGTGAGTTAACATATCAACATGAAGGAATATTCAAACTTCCCAAGAGCAAAGAACAGCATCTCTGAATGCAAAGTCATGCTCTGTAAGAAGCAGATCTCCACACACTGGACAATTCCTGCGTGCTTATGAGCCAGCGGTTGGACGCCCAGTTCATTAAATCAAGAGCTTGGAAACGAGAAACACAAAGAAGGGAGACTTCTACACAGACTCAGAGAGAAAACAGCACATAAATCTGAATAAAGTTTTTAGCGTTGCTTTAGATAAATGCAACAAGAATCTACATTGGCAGAACACCCTTAAACATTCTGTTGTTTTCTTTCCTGAGTGGCTAGAAAATGATGTGAAGGAGGAAATCGAGGGGTATCATTAGCATGTTAAAGTGCGCCCACGTCCGCGCCTCCAGAGTCGAAGAAGTCTACTTGAAAATGTAACCAGCAGCATCATTGAGCATGCTCCAATTCACACGTTCCCAAAGGCAGACAGCCTGCAGGTCCCGGATCACGTTCTGCTCCTTTAGTGTGGAGGAGATTCTCACGTGCCGCTTCTAAGGCCGTTAAATAATATTTATTTAACTAAATGAAGATCAGCACTGACCTTGTTGAACTCCACTGAGCTAAAGATGTCGATCCTTTCAGAAAACAGCTTGTGGATGTTGCTCAGCAGATTGGTATCCATGGGAGCGCTGCAGGTAAACAACAGGTCACCAGTCAGTTATTGTTCCTATTCTAGACATTATCACTAAACAATAACGATCCACTTATTTAGAGAAAAGCCAATTCAATAGTTTTCACTTTAAAGAATTTTTAGGAACACTGCAACTATGATAACGTTAACTCTGTAGACACAGTGATCATATTTCAGATGCTTTTTCTTCGTCTCTTAACATATATAACCATAACTCTGAATACCTCATAATCGCTGCCAACAAATATCTTAATATGACAAATCCAATTTAAATGCAGTTTTAAATGACAGTCTGTTTCTGAATGGGATTGGTTCAAGTAGCCTCTTCACCAATTTTGTACCGACTCATTCCCACTTCCATTTTTTCCCCATTTAAACAAATTTGTTCACAGCATTTTTATGAATCAATCAATAAATGCCAAAACCTTGCATAATTTATTTAACTTGGATGCAACTATCAAAAAACATTGTATAATGTTTCTATTTATTTTGGTCTGATTCTCAAAGGGACTGGTTGGCTCATGAAATATGGTCCCTGATCAGACTAAAGTAATGTTTGAGTAAAACAGCCACCTCTTTACAGTAGAATATGAGTAAGTTACAAAGCATTTCAAAACATGTACGAATTGACACATTGTCAGTACAAATTGCCACAAGGCAGATGGTCTCATTTGGTGCCACAAAGAGTCAGTGCTGAAACAACTAACACTGCCAAAGAATGAAGTTCATCAAGAGTTGAGTTTGTCATTTGGAAGTATTTCATTCATAGCTCTTCTGTAAAATCGCTGACTACAATTTCCCCCAAACACCAAATACATTCGCAGGCGCTCTGAGATATAAGGGGCAAGTCGCTCCACCGCCAGAATAAGACACTGAAGTCTCATGTACTGTAAGTGTCTATATCTGTCGCTGCCATGATTTTTAATGACTTATCACATTAACCGGCTCATTATTTAATGAAAACGCTGCAGTTGTGGAACAGTTTTTTTTTTGTATTAGCAGAATATCGACAAAGTTTTGTGCATGTTTGTAATAGAAACACAACTCACCTCTGATCTGTATATCAGGAGTTACAAACACAAACTGCTAACCAGTGCAACAGAGTTTTATAGACAAAGTTGCTTCACCTCGGTGTGTAGCTGGCTGCATAACGGGGTTGCTGCCTGGAGCTGCTGTAGACGGAAAAGGTCCTTTTGCTCGAGTCACTGCTGTGGGCCTTCCTCACACCTTCTTCATACAACAGACCCACCTGCAGGACATTCATGGATGATGTTCCGGTAGGAACAGCGGCACTTTGACTCAGTCTGTCGTTCGAAGCGATACCTGCACGTCAATGGAGGTGGTGTCCTCCACTACTCTCTTCATCACAGCTCGGACGTTTCTAGGCTCGATGGTGTTGACCCAGTCTCGAGTTTCAACACTCTTTCTTAACATCTGGGAGATGATCAGCCCCTGAACCTGGATAGAGAAAGAAAACAAGGTGTCGTCTTGGATACGGTGTGTACTTTTACTCTTGACTCTGTATTTTTATTTCTAATGGTGAAATACCTTGACATAATGGTTGAGGAGTTTTTGTGCCGCTTCTCTTGCTTCTCCACATAATGCTGTGACTGGTGTTATGGGATTTTGGTGCTGAAAAAGATGGCCAGTCTTTTACCAGTCATTTTAAAAACTTGTTTACAGTTTGTCATGCAATAACCACACACATCTATGTGTTTTTTCCAAATATTTTACATTTCTCCAATACCTGGACGAGAAACTGTTCATCTGTGAGCGTGAGTATGTAGGAGATGGTGGACGTCTCAAAGTCCAAGCAGAGGCGAGACAGCAGCAGCAGGAGAGCCGGGGGCGTGGATCCTCCTTTGTCTCCGGCGCTTTCACAAAACTGTCGAGAAGACTGGCACACAAACCTGATGAAGTTCACCACCAGGTTCTCACGGACTCCCTGGCTACAGAACTCCCCCTATGGCGACAATACAGAGTAAAGCTTTCATTAAAAACTCACTTTTTAACTTTGTTTAGAACAGTAGTGTCAAACTCATTTTCATTTTGGGCAATGTCCACATCAAGAATGTACTGAAATGGCCAGTTGTGCCAGAATGTATTGATAAAACTTCTACCCAAACTGTTAAGACATTAATAAACAGCTGTGTTGGAATTGCTTCTTAAAATTAAATATCTTTTCACACTGATCTGTCCCTCCTATATTTTGCCTTTGTTTTTGATTTTTTGCTATCAAAATGATTTAGTAAAGCTAATTTACAAATATCAGCAAGAAATTTTGTGATACTTGTGTCGGTAAATGTGACTTTTTGTTACTCGCCACATTGATCACAAATTGTAACCTGACATGGGTGATGAGAGTTAGCATCACTTAAACCCAATGTGTTTTGACCAATTTTGTGGAAAATTAGCAAAAAACTCTCAACTATACAGTAACATGAATCTAATGATTTTGCGTGACTTTCTGAGGAAGGAACCAACTGATGGAAAATCAATAAAGTTCATAAAAAATGCTTTTAACAAAGGAGATTTACCTTGAAGTAAGGCTTGTTAGAGAAAGTAATGTCCTTGGCGGTGAAGAGATGGACTGATGCCAACACCGACTTGATTTGGTTGAGAATAGAAGCTGACAGAGATGAGAGAAGCTCTGGAAGACTGCTGGGAGCATCCCGGCCAGCTGCAGGCCCTCCTAGATGCACTCCGGCTCCAGCCACGGAAAGTCGAGGCGTTGCTAGGGCCTGTCTCACATCTGTCAGGCTGTCCATGTAGAAGCTCTGCAGAGCAGAGAGATACTGCTTCACTCGCTCCGTTGCCGCTCTTATCACGATTTCCGTCCCCCGGTTTGGAACGGCGGAGCCAGGCAGCAGTTTGGCCACGGCCTGCAGTCTGCGGTGGAAGCGGTCTAGAGCGCGGACCAGGAGGGAATTATCGCCGACGCCTTTCTCTTCTTGTATCCTCCTCTCGACAAGCGAGAAATACCGAGCCGCCAGGTCATCCACGAAGGCCTGCAGCTTGCCGTTTGCCATCTGAGGAATATTCTTCGAAGCCAGCTCGCCTGTCTGAGCATGGTTGATGAACAGTTCTTGATAGGAAGTAATAACCAGACATAAGCTGCTGACAAATTCATTGCAGCCTCTGTCTATGAATTCGAGAATGTCGGTGTTTGGGGTGGGAGAAGGCAGAGAGAGCGTCTTAGGGGAATTATCGCTCGGAGATCCTGCGGCTGTAGAAGACGATGACCTGCGTGTTGCAGCCTCTTTCGGAGCTGGAGGTGGTGGGTACGGTTTGATCTCTGCTTCCAAGCCCTGAAGGTCCAGCTCCAGTCGAGAGCGTGCATGGCTCAGGAATTTATCACAGAGCTCCTCTGCTGGTTCATCCAGCTGCAGCATTAGCTCCACACACTCCGACAGGTCTTTGGCGCTCGTCCCACCATCTCTATAAACACACACACACACACAAAACATACTGTTGAACAGAGTCAATACATGGTGCATTGCAAACATATTCACATGCCTACTTTTACAAGTTTTGCCATAACATCAACGCATCTTAAGGGGATGGATGTCATGTGACATAATTGTAAAGTTGAAGAAAATGCATCGATTTTTTTAACCTTAAAAAAAGGTTTTTGTTCTCAGTCCCAGTTATTCAACTGGCTTACCACATCAAGAGTGAAAGAAACATGTCTGTGGACATATTTACTAATTCATGGTATCTACAGGTTTCAGGAAGTCAAATTTAATTTATTGGAAACTAGAATAAAATTTAATACAGAAAAAAAATGTAAATATAGGGGATGGTTGGAGGAACTTGCTGCATTACAAACAACCATAACAAGAACTGTGAACTTTGTGCTTCTCTCGTTGCATACGGCTCTCTACAGTCTTAACCCCCATAGTCCTAAGCTTAAGTTTTTTGGCACCTTTCCTCCTATGGGTTGGCACTTGGCAGCAGAAGTCAGCCAGTGGCAAGCCAATTGCCTTTAAATTTGCAAGTACTCATGATACATGATGATTTTGCAGCCAGTATGCGGTAGCCTCGCCCAATAAAAATGTTTGCGTACAACTCAGACTTTTTTCTGAATGAAAAGCACCACAAGCCAACAAACTATATTAAATAGTCCTGGCACAACAAAAAATGAGACCTGTGATTAACGCATTTAAGGCATTTATCTTATTTTATCAATTTAACATGTTTTAAAGCTTTAATTTTAGACACAAGAATCTAAGACTTTTTAAGGAGCCTGTAATTAATGATTGTGTCATCTTTCCTTCATCGGACATCCATGATCTTAACAGATTTCCACCTGAACTTCTGCCGAAGCTCCTGAGCCAGCTTCTCCATGATGGCGTTGCAGTCGTCCTGAATCCCCTTGAAGGAAGGCAGGTGGCTGTACTGCTGCAACACGCAGCGAGCACGCCGGTGGGAGCTCACTGCCTGAGCGTAGGCCTGCAGCTCCAGACACTTATTCAGTCTAGCAGGCAACTCAAACAGAAACTGAAGTTTCCTCAGTAGCGTGTGAACCCCTGGTAGGAAACATAACAGGACAAATAACTTAACAAAATCATCCTAAAGGTAAACAAAAGTTAAAAAAAAAAATTTTTTAATGTGGATTATACCAGATAGTTTGGTTATCTGTGCGTGCTGGTCCTGAAGCGTGCTGCTGATGGAAGCGCTGAAGTCAGTGATGGCAGCCATGTTCGCAGACAGGCAATCCATTTCGTCCTCCATCTTTTTGAAATCGTTCTTCATTTTTCTGATGGTGTCTAACAAAAAGAGGAAATATCTCACCTACATGCTTTGCAAAGGTCTTCAGTCTCCTTAAATCTTTACAAATTATGTCACATTACAACTGAAAACTTCAATGTGATCTGTTGAAATGTATGTACTAGATTAATACAAAGTAGTCTAGCATTTGTTTTAAAGTGTGCTACAAATGCATCTCAAAAATTTGAACATTGTGGAAAATGTTAAGCATTTTTTGTCACTCATATCAGAAAGAAAAACTAAAATAGATTCATTATACATACAATTAAATATTTCCATTATATGTGCGCAATAATCAAATTACAAGAAATAAATGATTGAAATATTTCAGTGCATGTGTCATGAATACAAGTTACTGCCTGAACAACATGCAATTAACGCTGACCCTCAGTGCAGCTAAATAAAACTTTAGAGCCGTAAAGGTTAAAGTTTTAGTTTTCTTTTGTGAAAAGAAAACTAAAAAATGCTTAATAAATATCTACAATAGAAAGTTTAGATGAGTCTGTGTGTTATAATGGCCCAGTCAAAGTACAGACCTAAAGCAAACTGAGAACATGGCTTGAAACGTGATCTACTGTTGAAATCTTGTATTATGTGCTGCTTTATGTTGGCCTATTGTATACATTGAAGTTTGTGAATGTAACGTGACAAAACATGAAGTAGTTCAGGGGCTACAGATACATTTGTATCATCTGCTTTACCTGTAGCAGATATGAACTTGTTATAGTTTTCATAGACCAGGGTCTGCATGTCACTGTCCAGAGAGCGGATCTGCTTCACCATGCAGGTCTCATGGTCCATCAGCTCAGAAAGGGAGCACTCTCTTCTCAGCTGTAGTTTAAGAAACATAATGGTCATAAACATCCTTTAATATAGCACATAAAATAATTCATTTGTATTAATTAGTGACGAGGGAGATGCACCCTTCATGCTAATTTAGTAACTTAAACAAATTAACATCCACCAAGTGTCTTGTGTTTCCAGAGCAAGACCTCAAAGTCATCCTACGTATTTACATGTAAATATAAAGTGCTGGAAAATATGTGGCTTTAGCGACTTATGTTTATACGACTGCGGCGTGATAGTAGAAGCTAAAAAGACAGCACCTTGTTGAGGTACAGCTCCGGGTCAAAATGCGGCCCGTTGATGTCGCAGGGATCCAGGGACTGCAGCTCCGGGGCCTTGCCGTCCTCGTTTAGCCCGTAGTAAAGCTTCAGCATGCCGTGCACCCTCCGCCTCCTCCCGGACTCGTCCGACACCGAACCGTCGGCGTCCATACTGAACTCCGACCAGCTGCCAAAACGGACGAAGCGAAACAAACACCTGACAGCTCTGAAACACGGACTGAAAACTCTTAACTCCCCGTTTAAAATGATTAAATATTTTCAGCTTCGGAGAATGTCCTGAATAACGAAAACTTGTTATTCAAAATATTCCAAATCTGTCATATTTTCTTCGAGAGAAAACGCAGCTGTATGGAGTCGTTGTTGTTTCCGCATTTGTAACCAATCCACACTTACGTTCTCACAAAGTCTACGTAATCAAGCCTGACTCGGATGCACTACTGCGCATGCCAGCGCCACAACGATTTAAAGGGCCATTTACCTTCTCTTTCTTTTTTTTTCTTGGACTGAATCATTGTTCTAACAATGGTGGGGGTGGACCTAAAAGTTCGATATTTTTTTCTTAGATGTATGGCAGATTTATTTCGTTCTTTGTTCTTATCGTCTTTTCATATTGGTGTTGTTTAAATACAAGGTTTCTTTTATGATTCTTTTGGGGGGACAATTTTAGACTTTTCCAAGATTGGGGGGGGGGGTGTCTGGACCCCCTTCCCTTCCGACTCCCCGGGATTTCTCTTGTTATGAGGAGTGCCACCAGCTTCTATTTGAGGACCTCTTCTTTTTTTCTCTGTACTTTTTACCACTGTTATCTATCTTGCATAAATATGGGATTTTATTCCATTAATAGGTCAATGACTGATATACACTATTTTAAATTTGAATGAACTAAATTTATTTAGTCCTAATTGTTCCCTCAATTCCCTTCGTTCTGATATCTCTGCTCTGACCTTCCTTTTAAGTCTGCTGATTGTGTAAAAACAGACTCTGCCCTTGTGCTTGACAGTGTTATTGGTGTGGTAAAATAAGCTTTCATTTAGAATTCTAAGATTAAACTTCTCTTTTCTAGGAGTATAAATGATTTAATCAGATAAACACACACACAAAAAAAGAGTGAATGCACTGTTTATTACTGTCCTATCATTGGATAGGAGCCATGTTGGATTTTGACACTGGAGCTGGTGAAAAATCTGAAACTTTCTCACTTGGAAGTCTGACATAATTATTTTTCCAACTAGAAACATTTTCAACTAAGCCTATGGATGGATAACTTCTTCTTTGTCACACACAACAAACAGAAGAAAAGCTCCTCTCTCCTGTTGTATCATTTTATGTCTTTATAGTAGGTTTTGGAATCAGAATAAACAAAGGTGCATTTCACAGAATATCTACAAGAGTACGTGAAAAGGAAACACAATATTTTATATTATTTCATACATACTAAACAAGTATTTTACAACTGAACATTTTATTTCAACAATCAGCAAATGTATAATGATAGAAATGGTGAGCCTGTTTTAGTTCAGCTGTAAAACAAAACCACCGATGGTTTTAAGAATAAAGTTGTAACAGTGCATCATGCTGGTTAAAATGAATATGGCTTCAGTATACAGTACAGTTTTTAAGTGTGTAGTAAGCACACTTTTGTTTTTCAATACATCTTGCTTTATTTTATATTTTAAAAAAAGACAGAACTGACTGCCTACAACACAACATCAGTAGGAAAGGTAAAATACATACAAACCATTTTAATTCCCGATTTCAAAGCATGAAAACAGGAGTTCTGATATCAACATGGTTAAAAAAAAAGGCACTTCTGCTTCTTCAGAGCGACTGCTTAAAGAGACAGCATTTGATTAGACCTAATTCTTCATTACTGTATACAAACACAAACATATGAAGATGGAAGTAAATATATTCAATCAGAAAAGTTCAAAAGTCAGTTGATGGAAACATTTGTATAAAGATTATGTTAGCATTAGTGCAACGTCACTTTAGGTGGAGGCTGTCGGAATGACACTTCTACAATGAGTAGTGTGTGCTAGCAACAATGTGACGGGACTGCTAGGGGTTACAGACGGTCGCTGAGATACAATCTGAAGCTAAAACCCCCCCAAAAAGAACATTCTAGAGTTTGCATGATGAGAGGAGGAAGAACACGTGAACACTTATCAAATGAAAGCATACGTTCAGGTGGAAGGAAGGCAGTGTTAGATATATCAGACTTCTTTCACTGTAAAATTTGAAACGCACAGTATAGACCCGAGGCAGCTGCATCGGTCTGAAATTCAAAGATACATCGAGGAGTGAAATCTGTCATCTACTGGGATGAAGTGAGTCAGGTAGGTTTGGTTTGACATGGAGAATAAAATTCACACAGTACTGTCAGATTTGCCATAAGATGCTGTTTTTGAATTTTACCACCTCATTTCACCAGCACCACGATGACACGTTGAGAAGACAAGTGGAAACCAACCTTTTTTTAAAAGCTGAAAATGTTCTACTACACACTGATATTGCTTTCTCTCTTCTTCAACAATAACCAAACTTTACCTTTACTTAGTTTAAACAGGGTACATTTAGAAATAGTTTGCATTTCAGGAGAGGCACAGTGATAATGTAGTCTTTTTTTTTTTTTTTTGCTTGTAAGGACTGATTGAAAAAATAACATGGAATAATGAACCTAACCTAGTGTGGAAATTTAAAAGATTAACTTCAAATCTTACCTCCAACTAGAAAGTTCCTTGCAAAAGCATTGACCCTTTTTTACATTTAACAAACAGCAGTGTATTTTAATGAGATTTTATGTGACAGAAAAGTAGTGCATAATTGTGAAGTGAATCTAATACTGCACACAATGTTCCTTAGGTGTTACACAGAGATAGCAGCAGCATGCTGAATTAGGAACCTGTAGTTTTTGTCCAGGCTGGCTGAGCTTAAGACGTTTTGCAAGGAAGTCTCAGCAAAAATTTCTTCTTCCACAGTAGATATGCAAATCTGGCACAAAAACACAGCAAAAGACTCACAATTGAATCAAAAGGTGGTTTTGTTTGACAATTACGCGCTACTTTGTGCTGGTCTGTTCACAACATGTTAAAAATACATTGAAGTTTGTGTTTGCATTTTGATGCAAAGATCTCAATTTGATATAAATGCTTTTGTAAGGCACCATAACAGAATAACACTGGTGTCTTTAGGTTTATAATGAATTTATAATTCAATTCTCTGATCCTAACTTTAAACTTTAACTCTCAGTTTTCCATGTGTTGCTTTCACAAAAAAAGGATGAACATAAAAATCCTCAAATGAAATGAAATAGAAAATGTACTCACAAGAAACTTCCACAGCACAGCAAATGTGCTGCCATAACAGTGAACCCTTTATGTTTCTACCAGCGTTTCTCCTACTTGGCTTCACCGTCGATCATGACAACAAGGCACCGGTAGTTTGAAAGAAAAAAAAAGCAGAATAATGCCTTCGCACCCTTAAGCTACTCCCTCCTAAAAGTGTTGGTCATGCTGACTGAGGGGAAGCTGCACTAATCTTAATAGGAAGCTGAAAAAAAAAAAAGAGGTACTGTGGTGGTTTATGCTCCTTTGAGGTGTGGCATGTTTGATGAACGGTACTCTGCAGAAGAGCTCAGAAATAGTTTACGCTTAGCAGATTTCCCGGAGGTTCATCTCTGCCGAAGAGCGTTTGATGGGAGTGTAAGGCCGTCTGCCGCCCGGCGAGTTCAATTCAATCTTTGAAGGTTCGGATTTTAGAAAGATCTTAGTTTTCACATTAATGTACACTCATTCTGTAGACCACTTTAAAACGATAAATACACCCACACATAGATACCTCTTACTTGGTCCTTGGTTTGCTCAGAGACTAGCTGAATAAAAAAAGGGAAAAAAAAAAAAAGCCTTATTTTTCACTTTTACATCTCAGTGTAAAAACGTTCGGGTTTGGTCGTCGAGGAGACGGAGGCAGAGAGGTTTAACCCTGCTCCAGGCTCTCAGTGTTCACCGCGGAGTAGGTGGGCGCCGTGGCTTGTCGAGCGAAGAAGGACGCGGCTCTTTTTGGCTTTAAGCGTTTGATTTCTTTGCCTAAAACACAAAACAATGGAAGCTAGAAATGCTCCTCTTGCTTTTATTTTATGTTTATTTCGAGGACTCACCGTTATCCACGTAGCTGATGGTGTTGAGGGAGTGGACCCTGCTGCACACGACGCTGCCTTGCCTTTGCAGCATCCCGCGGCGCCCTCCGCGGCCGTTCCTGGTGCCGGCTTCCTGTCCGGTGGGCTCCTGAGGAATGCCCGGCTCGTTTGCGGCGCCCCCCTCTGACGTAGACATCAGCTCCACGCAGAACTCGATAAAGCCGCTCATTAACTCGGCCTAGAAAAGAAAAAGAAAATTATTATTTTGCCACCTTTTCTTCTCTGCACAATAAACACCAGCTTTAATCTCCATTTTATCTGAAACGTGGAAGCAGAGGCGCATAGCGGGCATACTGGCATCGACGGATTGGACACAAGTGTGATAATGATTTACTGCCTCTGATGTTATGTAATGCCCCTTCGCCATCTGGTGCTCAAACAGGTTTTTTTCCATCACAGCTTTTGATGAGGTAAGACCACTGCACTCATCACCCTCTGCAGGAAAAAGTGAAAATGCACCCTTTCAAAAGTATTCATACCACTTAAAATGTTTACTTAGGGCATCGTAGTAAAGGGGTTTGAATAGAAATGCATACTACACTTGAGACCATGTATGGCTTCTATTTATGCATTATTTTCTGATTATCACCAGCGGTGTCAGGTTACTTTCCTCTTTTTTTCAGTTACGAGTAATCTAACGGGTTACTATTTCCAGTCCAGTAATCAGATTAGCTACTATTTTTTGTCATTTTATTCAGAAAAAACATATATTTTTATTTTCCAAAGCTAGAATTTGGTGCTAAACCAGTAAGTGGTGGAGAGAAGAAATTGGTTGAACAGGAAGTAATGAAAGGAAGTGAAGAAATGCTGCTTTTAAACACAGTTGATTCGCTCTGATTGGTATTTTTGTGTTGAGGCGGTGAGGGGCTGTTGTCAACTAATAAAGTAACTTGTAATCTAACATAGTTGCTTTTAAAATCAAGTTAACTAAGTCAACTTCTTCAATGAGTACCACATAAAATCACAATAAGAAACATTGACGTTTGTGTTTGTAAAGGGACAAAATCTAGAGGAGTTCGAGGGATGTGAATATTTTAGCAAATATCAGTCGATTATTTTACCATATTTCCCCGTTTTCTTACTTGTTTTGAGTAAATCTTCAGCAGTTTGTTGACGGGAGTGCCGTCTTCCTCCCCGTCAAACTCCAGCCACAAGATGTGCGAGTCCCCCTCCTCCTCGGGGCGACTGTGGTCCCACGAAAGCTCGCTGAAACGCAGCCCGAGCAGCACATGCTGCAACGAGACATGACCGGCATGACGACTTTTTATGAGAAGAGGTAAACAGCTAATAACTATCCAACTGTGCACAAAGTTGGAAATATTCCCCCCCAAGAAAGAAAAAGGCAAAGAAATTCACCTTCTCCTTCACATCCATCACATAAACGCCGTCCAGGCAGATCCCAACACTGACAGCTTTACGTTTTCCCCGTTGGAGGATGCCTTGAGCTGGTTTGTCAATCTCCCCGCAGAAAAAGGCGCACCTGATGGTAGATTTGGTGTCAAAGCATGAAAACAAACAACCAAACAAAAAGTGGCTAATACAGCGGTTCCTACCCGTAATAAGGCAGAGTGTGACACATGCTGAGGTACTGGTGCAGGAGCTGCTGAGGCTCTAGGGAGCTTCCAGTGGATTTGCTGATCTTTCCGTACTCCTCTGAGAGCTTCTGCTCCAGCTCTGCCTGGCGGCTCGATTTCCCCCGCAGAGTGGAGAAAAACCCTCCGCTCCCCATGGCAACGTGAGCCGGCACGAAGGAAGGCAGCTTCTTTTCCCTGCGCGCAACAGAGGGCAAAGGTGAAATTAAATTCTATCCCTGTGTGATAATTCACTGTTGAATCCAACAAGAACAAACACATTCCTGGGTCTCATTTTTTTTAATGTTTTGTTTTACTGTGAAAAAAGTGATTATTTGCTCTCGCAGTGTCAAAGATATATTAAAATTATTTTTACAGCAAATACTCTTGGTACAGGGTTGTCTTAATAGGTGACAGCTCCATCACGGATGAAAAGCATAAAGCTGAAGCACAACACAACAAATAACATAATGTGCTTGTAAATGGTGTCGCAAGTTCTCCCCTCTTACAAAAATTGTTTTTTGATTCATCATTGTAATGATAAATTTCAGATATTGATGGTAGACATTGTTTTATTTTATTTGAGCAATATACAAACATTAGTAGGTTTTTGGTGATGTTTTGAAAGGAAAATTGGAATCAGACCTGAAAGAAAACTGGCATTGGCCGGTAAAACCCTGATCGGTGCGTCCCCACTTAAATTGTGATAAAGTTGGTAAGGCTTCCCTTGACATGGCGACCAGAATAAGAGACAAACCGCATGTTTGACAGATTCACCTTTTAGAAATGATTCTGTGGCACATTCATCTGATCAGATTCCACACAGCAGCAGCTTCTGAACATCGGTCCTTCAACATAAACCAACAGATCAACTCACTCACTTACCTGATTTTAGTCGTGATCTGCTGGCTGTCGAGACCAGGCCCCTCTTCAAGAGCGAGGGACAAGGCGCCAAGCCCCGCCCAGTGCTCCGGGTCGCAGGGGTATCGGCCAGAGAGGATGTTGCTCCTGGCCTCCTCGTAGAGAAGTCTCAACACCGCCTCATCTTTAATCTGTGGAGGAGTAGAGACACAATTAGTGTTTTCTAATGCAACGGTGAGCTAAAGAGATTCGTGCAATGAATAACAGTTCCCGTGAAACGGTCATAAAGAATCACAATGAATGCTTTGCAGTGCGGACGCTACCTGCAGCTCTTTAGATTTTGGATAAAACACGTTGCGCCTGTACTGTAGATATGGTTCATCTGAGGAGAGGAGAAAAAAAAGAAAAGAAAAGCAGGAAATAAGCATGCGTCAGTGTTTACTGGTTTTTAGGTCATTTAATTTGACACTTAACAAAAGTCTCTCAATTCAGAGTGGAGCACTGAGGCTACAGACAACTCAACCCACTCAGTCCAGGCTGACAACCCTCGAGTGTGGGCAGAACTTCCTACACAGAAAGGAAAAAAAAAAAAAAGCTTTCAAAGCAATTAAATACTCCCCTTGATATCTTTGGTGGTGTTTTTAGCCGTTCCCTTTTTCTGTGACTTAACCACAAAAAAGAAAAAACAAACAGCAAACCAAGTCACCGGCTCACACCTCACAGCCGTTTAGAAACGAGTAGCACTTCAACAAAAGTCTGCTGTGATGTGTGGTCTGTGTGCGAGAGATACCAGTTCTCTGGTGTAAAACTTTGAGCATAAAACTCTAAAAATTTGTCCATTATGCACCTTTGTAAGAACTACTTTAATTCCACAAGGATTGTTACTGTGGGAAAATAATTATTTGCACAGGTTTGCAAGACAAAACAAGTCTCTAAATTCTATTACAGTTAAACTTTAATGTGAAGAAGCACAATATAAACCAACGTATATTAAAAGGTTAAAACTTGTTTTGAAGATTGCACAAAGTCCAACTTTATATATATATATATATATATATATATATATATATATATATATATATATATATATATATATGGTTTTGGTTTTTTTTTCACTTATCGTGTCACTGCCTCATTTTCTGGAATTTTGTACAGTCATAGAGGACGTCCCACTTACCCTCTGTAAATACAACTAAACAACAATTTATGAGTAAGTTGAGAGAAAAAAGGAAAATGTTGCAGAGCAGAACTGGCACACAGTCATGCACACAACTTCAGGAAACAGGTTTGAGCTCTTCTCAAACATTTGATCTGTTCTCATAGTTTTTGTTTTAATCTTGATGAGAAGGTTTTTACATAAACTGGCCCTCAGCTGCAAAAATACTACATATAGACTCTTGTTAAACTAAACTTTGAGAAACAACTTTATGTTTTCTTTATTACACCTATTTGTAGCCACTACAGCCATGTTTTACTTTGTCCACAGAAGGCTTGCAACTAATAGTTATTTTAGTAATTGATTATTCTGATGATTAATTGGATAAAAAATTGGCAGTCTACAGATTGATTTATTGAACCACTCAAGCCTTTTTTACAAAATACTAGAAATACATTAAAAATGCAAATAGACAAATGAAAATTTTATTGCCTGAAATTCAATAACAAAACATTCCTTTATTGTACGCTTGATGATTTGTAGCAAACAAATATTTCTAACAACATTTGAACAGCTCAGCCCTTCCTGCTCGACTTGCCATCAATATAATTGAGAGCCAATATGCTGACTATGTTTTGGATTAAATGATTAATAAACGGGCAGCAAAAGAAGATACTTGAGGAGTTCTGGGTAGAACATGTGTACAGACAAAGGTTTTTTTTATATTTTAATCTTAAATGCAAAATGGATATACATTTTTTGAACACTTACTCAATTACTGCTCTGAGTGTGTTCTTCTTTTAGCAAATGGCTTTTTTTTTGGCTGCATACTCCAGTTAACGATTAATCCATTACTAAATTAGTTGACGACTGTTTCAATAATTGATTCTTCACAAATAAATTTTTCCAGCTCTAGTCCACAGCATACAGTCAATCCTCTCATGCAGTCAAAGAGCCATGAAAGCTGATGCTCAGCTATTTTATCCTTACACATTAACCTAATTAGCAAAAAATGGAAAAAATGCCAGGCAATCTCAGTGTTAAACAGCCCCAGGCCGTTAGTATATTCCAAAGAAGACCCTTTGTGCTAACCCCGTTCAAGTTCCCACCTTGTGAAATGTCGTCTTCTGACGCGTCAGTGAATCGATACAGCAGATCCTGCCACTGCCTGCACAGCTTGTACGGCTGATGCCTCACCTTCAGCTGCAGCTCTGCGGAATAAGGCATAAAAGAAAAGGCAATCCAGTTAGCTGTATTTTGAACTTATTAAAAGATGAAAGGATGCCCAAATCAATTAAAAAAAAGGGTTCTTACCAAGCAACGGAGAGCAGAGCCAAAAGGCGAAAGCATCCGGTGCGGACTCTGGGATCTGCAGGGCTTCACGAACGCTACGGCCCAACTCCTGCACGGAGACGCTGCCGAGCCCTTCCACGGATAAATGGACCGCACTCTCACCAAACAAATACACGAGCACGTCCTGAGCTGTGGGACACACACGCCAAAAGTTGTTTACAACAGCACAATACTGGCTTTTCTATTTTTAATAATCTAAATAGACTTTGAGGCAAAACAAAAACAAAATAAAACGAGGAGGGAGTTCATTCATTCATTCCTCCATTTTTGATTCGATTGCACCATACCACGGGAAAGCGTTGCGGAAGAAGCCACACTTCCTCTTTGCGAATGATCATCAGACAAATCCGGAGGAAAACTGCAGTTGTCACCCTCCATCTGAAACACAAACGCCAAAACTTAGAGCAGTTAGAACATTTACACTGCAGCATGTGCAAGCATGTGGAAGAGTCCATGGAAACAAAGAACAAACCGCTCCGTTGTTCCACATGTCCTTAACATAAATTGTGACTTTCCTTGTGCATTTCTAAACTATCTTATTTTACTTGTGAATGCATTGCTGGCGGTCCAGAGTGTGTCCAACCACAATTTTCATGGTTGCTTTATTTTTGTGATAGGCCAGGGGTCAGCAACCTTTTCAATTCAAAGAGCCACTTTTGCCATTGCCACTACAGAAGGATATTTGCCTACAGCCGCAAAGGGAAAAGAAGGAATTGTTCATTTGAAAGCCAAGAAAGTTAAATTAAAATTTCTATTTTAGTATTTAGACTAAAAGAGGTTACCTGATCTTGAGTGAACCCGTAAAAAGAAAGAAGAAGAAATGAAAAAAAAAGCAGAACTTGAAATGATCTCTAAAAGTTTTGCACCATTGGTGACTTTCTGTTGTAAATAAACTATGCAAATATTGCATAAAACATATGAAAGAATTCCTAAAACACTTTTTCTTATTTGGATTATGATCAAAAACATGTGTTAATTGGTTTTTAAGAGCCACAGGTTGCAGACTCCTGTGATATATCAACAAAAGGTTATACATATACATATATATGTGGGGTGGAAGGAAAATAATGGTATGATATAATCATAAAGAATACAACAAAACTGCAAACCTACCAAAACATTGCTGGCAACCTAAACTTAAACTGCAGAAAGAAAAAGAGAATTAATAAGAGAAGCAGCCATGAGGCACATTGTGACTCTGGAGGAGCTGGGAACGTTCACAGCTCAGGTAGGAGAACCTGTTGAAAAGTATTATTTACATCTTCCTCCTTTAGGAGCTGGAGAGAGTAGATTGGGAAAGGACGTTTTGTTTGGTCTATTCTTGAATTGACTTGTGGGTGTAAATACAGATTTCTCCTCTCCAATCTGTGTTTTAATAAACACAAACCTTAGCAGCACCTTTAAAATGTAGATAATAGCGTATATTATATGACCATATTATTTAACACGTATGCTAAAATAAGGCAACTGTCCTTACTGGCAGTCAGCGTGTCGCCTTAAGGGATCCTTACTGGGAATAATTCAACGTACTGGGCGACTGTTGGCCCAAACTTTCCATTCTTCTTCTGTTTTTCTTTCTGTTTGCTTTGTTTAGTTTTTTTTTTTTTTAACTCAAGCAAATTTGTGTTTGGCAAGTTTCTTAAACGCCTAATGCCTTTACAGGCAGAAAAGGGAAGCCGTCTGAAAGCCTCAAGGACATTAGTTGATTCCCAACCCATGTCTAACAGGAATAACAGCAATAACAGATAAAGGTCTCGAGGGAAAAATCCATCATCACCAAATCAAATTACCGTTAGCTAATGCTAGCTCAGAGACCAAACAAGCGGCTACGTTAACGATTTAAACATCACCACCCCGGAGTGACGGGTCCTGCTTTTACTTTAGTATGTTATGTTATTCAGGAGCTACTTTGCCAATTTGAACACTTATCTCTGGCCCATCAGCTAACTTTCAATGTTCTTCCCTGCAGTCTGTAGAAATAAATAGATGTTCCGCTCACCTACCTGTATTATGGTAAATTCACCTTCACTCGCTGTGTTTTCCTGGGACAGAATCCTGCTATTGTAACAAAAACTGCGAAATACATGAGTCAACAAACAGTTCGTTCCTGCAATGTTTCTCTAGCGAGGAAGGGTTAGCCAAGCGCCCGAAATTAGCTTTCCGGGCAGGGAGTGTGTGGTAGCTGAACGATTCGATCGTTTTGACCGGTTCCTCATCATAGCGCGTTGTGGTTGATGCCAAAAGCTCTTAACCTCAGCAGGACGGAGAAACTTTTAAATACAAATACTTTATTGAAGTGACTGATAGCAAATATCTACCTCTATGGTGGTTTATACTTTTCCTTTTGTCTAAATGAGCGATATGTTTATAGCGAGGCCAAAAAGATTTAATCCCGAAAACAAGTTGAAAGTTAGAGAGCGCGCAGTCGTCACCTTACGTAATTTTGTACGTCATCGTCACTGTAATCCCATCAAGGAGATTTTTTTTTTTTTATTATCCAAGCAAGTCTTTGTTGATCCGTCCACAAATGAGAGATTACAAGCAAAATAAAACCATGTAAACACAATAGAGACAAAATAAATAAAATTATTTATTATTATTATTATTATTATTATTATTATTATTATTATTATTATTATTATTATTATTATTATGACTTGCAGAGGATAATGGCTAAGAGGCATCCTGGACAGCTTAATGCTGCTTTGTCCTGCTTTGTCCATCACAGGACAAAGCAGAGACACACAGGACAAATAATCATGCATGCACCATCTAAATAACCTAACATGGATGTAGTTTGTTATATTCTGAGAAAACAGTGACCCGGTGCGTGTCATACTCTGAGCAAACCCACATATGTCAAGGAGAGCATGTATACTCTGGATTCAAAACCAGGACCTTCTTTAAGCAAGACAAAGGTGCTGACAACCTCACCAGTATGCAGTCAATAATAATACTAATTAATATTATTTGTGTACCCCGCCTCCCGCCCGAAACGTTAGCTGGCGATAGGCACCAGCACCCCTCCTGATTCCACTAGGGACAAGGGTGTTAGAAAATGGATGGATGGAATATTATTTGTATTTTATTACTAATAGTAGCAGGTGTAGCAGCCACAGTTGTTTTAGTGGTAGTTGTAGAACTTAAAAACATTTCCACAGACTGAAAAACAAACTTCAGAAAATGAGATCCATGTTCAAAGAACAGAACATCCAGACTTTTAGAATGTTTGTCAAATTGTATCCCGCAGAATTGTTTACATTTTTAGTATTTGAATACATGCACAGTTCCCTTTGCTTGTTCCATCCACCTGACACAGGTGAGTAAATGCAGAGTTCAGCAGGACGGGGATTACAGTTGTAAATGGGTTTATCAGCTTTAACAAAGGTGTCAGGACAGGGGACACACTCGATGGCTTTAACTGAATTACTGACACCGCTTAATCAATCTTCTTAATCCTATTCCTTCACGAGAGAGGAGAAGCAAGGGCAGAGATGCAGGCTGGAGGACTTTCTATGAAGAGAAATGTATTACAATATTTGCATGTGCTTTATTTACGTTAGAAAAAAAGGAAAAGGGACGCCACGCCATAAGGCATTTAGCAACTTCAAATTTTAATAAGTCATCTGTTAAATTATGTCATAGTCCTGTTACGCAGCGGAGCATTGCGTCTCATGTCTCTCTACGGTCAGCTTTACATCTCTGTTTTCATAAGTCCACAAAAATCCTCTGTGTACACTGCCTCATCAAATACTGCTTTATTGCTTTTGGCCGTAAGAATGCAAATGGTAGATCACTTTCAAAAGCAACAAACAAATACAGTACAACAATGACGGGTTGCCAGTCATGTACAGCTTGCAACAGGAAAAAATAGAAAGGAATTTAAAAAAGTGGTACTTTATTTTGACAATGTATATTCCTAGAAAATTCTTTGAGGTTTTATATTTTTACTGTAACTTTTGTGCTTTTTAAATTTGTACTCAAGGTCCCTGGGTGGAATTTTAATTTGAAGACCATTCTGAATAACCATATCTGGCATCGTCCAACTGACAATAAAAAAAAAAAACACTTTCTAATTTTGTGAGATTCATAGAAATTTGTTTGTTTGAATTGCCCCTTTTTTATGTTGAAATAAATAATGATCTCTGTAAAAATTATTTACATGTCTATACAGGGTGTGCGGTTTAGGCGGGCGCAGTGGTCGTCTCTCCGGCTGTCCCTTCTTGCACCTTGTTTTTGAGCAGCAGGAACGTGAGCACAGGATCCAGGTACTCCATGACGGTTTCCTTCACTCCCTTCTCCAGCAAGTACCCTTCGGTCTCGATCTCCGTGTTCTCCTTCCCTGCCACTGCTTCCATGGCGGTCTGCAGGAAGCGCAAGCTCACCAGTACGGAGCCCTAAGGCAGGGAAAGAAACGGAGGAAGGAACGAGAGGCTGGCAATGTAAATATCAACACAACCTGCTGCAATAAGGGACTTTATTTCTTATTTACCAATGCACAGAAAGCCAAAGGTCAATGGCAAATAAAAAAAAACTCATGGAAACACCAGACACTAGTTTGAAATTAGCAGGAGTCAACTTAAATTTTTTTTAAAGTTTACCTGTAGGAGGAAGATGGACAACACTCCAGCTCCAATGGTGTTCATCAAACCCATGTAGTAGTTGACCAGGGCCTCTCTGCAGCCTCTAAGGTAGATGTTGAGCTCCTCGGTTTGGTAGTCGTAGTTGTAGTGAGCTGAGTTGTTGGTCAGGCGATACTGGATGCATGGTCGCGGAGAGCTGGGGTTGCAGCAGCTGAACGGGACTCCATCCACCAGGTAGCGTCCGTCTACGTTGCTCTTGATGCGGCTACAGAAAGACATAAGACACTACTGTCTCAGAAAGAGTTCTCTATGGATACGTCTTCATGGGGAGCTCTTTTGGTCGCATCTACTTACTTTTTCACTTCTGTGGAGCTGAAGTCAAGGTAGCGGTTGCTGATCCACTGGATCTCAAACCAGTCCCTGAAGTCATTGTTTCCGCAGCACTGGAACTCCATCTGCAAGCGGTCGATGTTCTGCTTCTGGAAGCAACGGCCCGGGGTGTCCGTGTCCTTGTAGAAGCGGATGCCGTTCCTCAGGCCGGCTTTCAGCGAAGACTCCAAGCTGCCCTTCATGGCATAGCTCATGATGATGGCCAGCAGCATGAGGACAGTGAAGAAGCATGAGACAGCGAAGTAGGGCTTCAGGAAGTTCTTCCAGCGAGGGAATCGACCGGCGTCCAAGGCGTCCTGACAGATCTTTGAGGCAAAGTAGTTGATGCCCAAAGACGCCAGACCAACAATCATGAGGGTGTTGGGCACGATATGTATATCTGTGTTAGCCATCACCTGAAAGTCGGACATGCAAAATGCTGAAAATGTGAATTCAGTAAGTTAGGTTTCTTTGATTGTGAACTCTCGTGCACTTATTAATAAAAAACTATGTGAAAATATGCTGCCGGTTCCATGTATCCACAAAGTGATGATGCATTACAATACGTACCCAGTGCCTACAACTTTATTGTCTCATTTTTTAACTTTATTTTATTTTTGCACCAGTTTAATCTGTTTGATGTGTTTTTCTTATTACGTGTTGTTTTTAACCTTTTTATATAAGTACTTTGAGTTATTTCTCATCAAAAGATGCTGTATACATAAAGTTGCCTCGCCTTGCTTTCCCCTGGTATAATGTCGACAATAAAAAGACAAGAGTTAGTTTTTCTTTCCAGTGGCAGACCTTCTCATCAATGATCGAAGCATTCACAAATCACAAATGGCCAAACTTTTCATGCCAAAATTACTCAGATCCATTTGATGAAATTTCAAACATTGAACTGTTTGATTGAAGGAGTTCATTTCTGATTTACTGAAGTCATATTCAATTGAAACAATGCAAACTATTTCCACTGTACCTTTTTAAAAAAAAATTATCTGTACACATAATTTTTCTCTCTTCTTTTTAAGCTTTTTTAAAACATTGAAGTGAGATCATAACTATTGTATTGCGACCTTAAACTCACTCATGTGCTCTGCCCCAGTGCTGGAAGGGCTTTCCTAGAGAAACATCAGTTTACCACTGGGTGGTGCTACGAAAAGCAATATTTCTGCTCTTAAATGAGCGAAGAATATTTAAACTCCCTAAAGCTTACAAAAGCTTTCTTTAGTGTTTTCTAGAAAATTTTTTAAGATGTGAAATAAAAATCCATTTTTGGTTTCAGCGCAGCCTTGTGAGCTTTGAGGAGGTCTCCAAAGACAACATGGACTTAAATGTGCTTGCTCACAATAACTGTAGTTACTAAACATGAGTGGAAGAATAAAAACTCAGTTTAAAATGTACATCTGTATTAAAAAAAAATCAAACTACATCTATCTGTTTTATATTAAAGGTGGTAAGATACTTTATTTCCTCTGATTAAGACACAAGATTTTGACCCACTATCAACAGCTTGATACTACCACCACCAAATTCGACTGCATTGTGTAGTCTTCTTATGTTTTAGAGCCTCACCTTGATTTTTCCAAACATTCTTTATACCATCGTGGCCAAACAGCTCAATCTTTGTCCCATCAGACCACAAAACTTACCAGAACATCCAAATGACCAATAGTTCTTGTAACATAGTCAACATTTTCTCTCTTTACTTTGCAATTCAGTGCAAAGTACTATGTAAAAGTACATGTTCTAGTTGATTCAAGAAATTTTTTTTTTTAAAATAAGATCAAATAAAAGCACACTGATTTATTTAAGGAAAAGGTGACAGCCTTCAGAATAAGGGATTAGTTTGACCGAGAGCCTGATTTAAGAAATGATTAATCAGGATCCAAAGTTCTGTAAACGTTTGCTGATTCAGAGTTAAAGATGTTTTGTGTTATATTGACCAATTTGTCAAATTACAAATATATTCCCAAAGTCCATGTTGATGTTTGAAAATGTTTTGATACTTTGCATCAGCAATAGTATCCTAAAACTTGCAACAACAACAAAAAAAAAATGTCCAAAACACTTGATATTTTTGTATCATACCAGAAGTTATAGCTGTGATTTCATAGATTAAATTTCTAATATGGACAAACATAAGCTGCATAATAGTTCTGTATTTCATATCAATAACTCTTTCAATAAAGCTATAAATTAAATGTTATGAGTAATAACGCTAAACATTATATAATAAAAAGATACCCAGAATTTCACAGACATCTCAGCAAATACCTCTGCTCTCCTGCGCAGCTCCGTTTTCAGGAGGCACCCCAGGGTAAAGGTCGTGGCCCCGGCAACCGTGGCACACCAGGACAGGAGCCACAGTCCCTGTGCCAGCTTCACCCGTTTTTGAAAGGGGAACTTCATCTTCATGACCACCATGGTTGCAGCACAATGTTCGGGGGGACCCGAGTCTCACCGGGGGAGAAGGGGAAGGAGAGCGACGAGCCAACGAGAGACGATGCTGTGCTTTGTCTGCGAGGCAAGAGGAGAGTTTAGAGTCAAGAGACCCCAAAAGTCTCAGGGTGAAGATGACTGCTGAATTTCAATAAGACTGAAAAATGACAACTGAGCTGCACAAAAAGTGCTTAAAATTTTAGAAAACCTCGCTCCAGATCCTGGGAGATTAAAAACTATTTTTTATTTCGACATCTCCAGTGGTGTCACCTCAAATAAACAAATGTGTATGCCCCAAAGTTCACCTTATTGGTCTCCACAAAACGTTGTGAAAAAGTCCAGCTCTCCGCTGACCGCCGGACGCCTTCCTGTGTGCCACGCAGTGGATTTGGCACACTGGATTTGGCAAACCTGGATGGTGGGAGCGTCTTACTGCTAATGCCTACCTATCCTATTAAACTGGTCTGTGGATCCAGGCCAGTGTCTGCTCAGCACACGTTACTCACACAGTGGGACGAGAATGACGAGCCTTATCGAATCTGACAGGAAGATATTGTCACTGAAGTCATTGTCTGTGAAAACACTCATGCTTAGGGACAGATTTTGAAATATCTTTATTCTATAAATCTAAATAAATGTGAGGCTACTAGAAATACATCAGATATGTCAAATATATAGATTAATTTAGAATTTTGCACTGACCAATTTATATGACTTTTCTTTCCCTTTCAGTATTTTCAACTATTGCATTGAAAGTTTGAGGGGCAATAAATTACTTGTACAGTACTTGACAACTTTTACAAAGATGAAATGTTTCTGCTGCCTTAACCAGGGGAATGTGAAGTAGCAGAGTATTAGAAATGATTATCTTCTAATGCTAATGAGGAGTTAAGAGAGACAAATATAACTCTCAGCACAGCATTAAGAGGCTCATAACATTCCCTATACAGAATACCTACAGTATTACTCTGATGTTAAATGTAAATATAGAAAAAATGAAAACGTTTTGGAAACAGAAACAACTTTTTGTTGTTACCCAAACCATAAAGGAATACAACAAATGCATGAAGTACATACTGAGTCTAACTTATTTGCTTTATTAAATGGAATATGGACGTACCTACATGAGTTGTGATCGGGTGTTTTGACAAGCTAATCTAGTATTGTCACAGTTTACAGTTCAAGAATGTATAATGAGGTCATATAAAGACAAAATATTATGCATACATACAAGCATACATATACATGTACATGCAAACAAGATGGTGTCTACAATTTCATACGGCATAGAGAACACAAAAATTTAAAAGCCATCCCTAAACATTTTCATTTTCCGACAAAATATTCTGCAACAAATTAGCCGGTGGTTGAATTCAAGCTGCACCGCGGTGGTTCAGTGTTAACACCGTTTTATCTCACTCCAGTAACTGTTAGCCATTTCAAATCCATTAATCATATATTATTTAAAAGACAACTCTAGATGCTGGGTAAAAATCTTTGTCGCTACACTGTAATAAATATCATTGGTATGTTTATGAAAGAAGAGGGAAAAGAATCTGCTTTATAGCTGGGATTGTGATCAGTTCAGCAGCGTGTTAGTGACAAAGGGACTGGACTGCTTGTCATGAAACACAATGAAAAGAAAATTAGATACAATTAGAAGTTAACTGGCAAGGTACCTACTAATTTACAGTTTATTATAAAACATAAATACATTAGCAAGCATTCGAAAACCCAATCTTCAGCAGCGTTTTTGTTTTGTTTTGTTTTTTTACAGTGAACAGTCAGAGCTGAGTTCGCTCCCCTTTCAGAACCTCCTCTGGAATCCCCCCGGTCCAACCGTGCATCTCAAACCTGGCCGGCTCTCTTCCTTCACCTGACGTCGGGTCGCATATGAAGTGATTGAGCAGCTGTTCCGCTGACTGCAGGCTGGCTAGGATGCCGTCTTCCTCGGGCGCTCTGCTCTTCATCAGCCTCCTGATGACCGTGTCCCTATCACCACTCATTCGCCAGTGATGAATGATCTGATTATCGAGATCCTCGACGGCTTCGTCAGCTGAATGGTGAAGGCTCTGCGCGGCCTCCGTTCCTCTGAGCTCTTCGTCGTGGCGTGTCAGAGGTATTTCTTCTAGGCTCGCAGACCGGATGAGGATGGTAGACTTAACATTTGGACTTGTGGTGATCCTGTAACTCTCCTCCTTACGCATGCCCTCAGACAGATTCTTGAAGCCGGAAGGTAAAGTGTTGGTGTGGGATGATGGGATGAACTCGTTGTGAATGGTGAACTGAAGATGGGGTATCTGCAGAGGGCGCGGAGAGTGTCTTCTCACTAGGTTCTCACTTCCCGACTCGCTGTCTTTGTCCATGTCTGCTTCTTCTGGCCTCCATGCCTGGCCTCTGTTTGATCCCGTCAGTAAGAGGCGTGGGGTCTCCTCTCCCACCTCGGACCAGTCAGATTCCTCCTCCTCTGGAACCGACCCCAAAGCCTGCTCCGGTGCAGAGTTTGCTTCTTTCCCATAGTTATGGCTGTCCATGAACTGAGCCGGTGGGGGAGCGATTGGAGGAGTCATCTGCGGGAGTGCATCACCAGAAAGAGAGCGTGGGTTGACTTCACGCGGCCCAGCTGCTGCCTAAAGTGAACAGAGGTTGAAATTTAATCAGTTATAGTGCCTTGCTAAAGTAATTACACCACTTTGACCTTCTCACACGTTGTTACTTAATAATCACAATCTCCAGTGTTTTGCTGTGATTGAGAATTTTATATGGTGTTTACCTATTGAGGGTTAAAAAAGACAAAATTAAACAAATATATACATTGTTAAATAAGTAATTAAATACCATACCACTCTATACCATGAAATAAATAAAGGTTTGAATGAATTAATTAATTTGATGAATAGCTTATATATTAAATATGGGAAAAACAAATATCATTAAAATGCAAATATATATATATATACTGTATATATACTGTATATATAATGTCCATATAATTATTTCACGGTTCCTGTTCTTGTAGTTTCACCCTGAAATAATCTAATCTGTCAAAATTGCACATCAAAGTCTAGAGGTGAGGATAAGGGCATGGCTAACATTCATCTGTTGATTGGTTATTACAAGTGTCTATAAGTAAGGTACTGTTTCCTTCCACTCCACAAATATGCATTGCTTTGTATTGTTTTGGATACTTCGCAATGTGCCGTTATGACTTAAGAAAATATAAAGTTAAACAAAAAATCAAAGACTGAAATCAATCATAATACATTAATATTTTATTGTATTCTGCCCAATTTTAGTAAATGTATGCCTCTCACGTTTATTTCTTCCATGGTGCTGGCATACTGAGCGTCACTCAGTTGCTCGGTCAATTCTGAGATGCGCAGATTCAACCTTTCTCGCTCTCCTTCCATATTCTGAAGCTGGTGGGGAAACACAGATCTTCAGTAAGTAAGATAACTAGCTCACAGTATAGCGTCCCCAAAACATTTAGGAATATGTTAACTGAGGGAGAGTTGCTGCCTCACCACTGAGTGAAGCTTTAACTCTAGAAGACTATTGGTCTGTTGTGTGGAGGAACAATCATCATGGAGCCTTAAGGAAAGAGACAGAAGCATAGTAAAGAACATATATGTGCAACATGTTACCATGCAAGTACAGTCACCACTTTATCAGTTACACCTTTCCAGTCAGTAATGTGTTTTACAATTGTGGCAATTATCTGTATCAGTCATTCAAAAAAGGTGTCTAAAACATTCCTTAGAGATTTGAATCCATTTTGGGAAAATAACATTATATCGATATGGACTTGCCGTCAGTCCATGACTCTATTCTATTGTACAATTTACAATGTGCTTTTGTAAATTGCATCCTTGTTTCGTGTTTTGTGGGAGACAGAACAGGAAACAACAGGAAACAGGCTATAGCATGGTTTTCCATTGCTATAGCCCATCTGCTTCACAGTATTCTGCATAGCTTTGGATGGATTACTGGTTATTAAGTCTGCTTTTGGCTTTCTGTCATCTCGAACCATTCTCCTCTGTTTTTATTCTGGAGGCACCTGTTAAACCTGCCCATGAGGTTGCTGAGCTCCATGCGAGTCCTCTGAAGTTCAGTTTCCAGGATCTTCTGGCTACTGATGAACTCTTCTCCCAAACACTCCATCCTCACTGCTGTCTTCAGTAAACTTTGCTGCAGACCTTCATTTTGGTTTTGCAGTATCCTAGACAAACAAAAAGTAAAAAAAAAAAAAAAAAAAAAAACTTAAATAAGTTACTACCATCACTTTATCTATAACTTTTTCAGTTAGCAAAACCCTGAAGCAGCGATCTCAAACTCCATTCCTTAACGGCCACTGTCCTGAAACTTTAAGGTCTCTCTGCTTCATCACACCTGGCTCCAATATTAGCTAATTAGCATAGCTCAGTATAGCTTGACTGCATGCTAGTGAGGAAGTTTTGCCAATTAATTCAAGTCTGCAAGACAAGAAACACGTCTAAAAGTTGCTGGACTCTGACCCTTGAGGAATGCAGGTTGAGACTATTGCCCTAAAGGAAAACATTGAACTTACATGATCCTGCCAAAGTCATGCGTTTTTTCCTGTATGGGAAAAGAAAGAAATATGTTGGTGAGATAAAAAAAACATTCAAATGTAAGCACTGCTGTACTGCTAAAGTTTAAACACTAAAGAGGTTTAAAAAGGACGTAAGAATAAAAACCATTAGTTTGGATGCTGAATTGATTTCCATTACTTTTGTGCTTAGTGTCTAATCTATTGTTCTGCCGCAAATAATCTATTTTCCACCATGACGTGCATGCACTTGCCAGAATCAATAGGAAAACAAATGAGACAAATATTGCTACATAACTTATGATTATTTTTTTGTGACTCTTCCCTAAAAGTGAACAAACTCTAAAGATAGATTGCATGCAGAAGTTTAAACTTGAAAAGTAAGACCATACTTTAACATGGAATGGCCTGGAGAAACTTGTCCGTTCTTCATCCAAACCAGAGGGATTATTTGTGTCGCTGGGGGAATCAGTGCTGACAAGACATTCTGGCTTTCTGTGTGAAGGTGAACTAATAGCAGAATACTCCTTTAAATTAGGATGATGATCATCAGGAGTGTTGTGTTCAAGATCACTGTTAAGGCTCAGATCTGCCGGAGATTCAAGGTGATGGTCATGATGAAGATTTGTTTGGTGGTATTCAACATGATGACGCTGAACATCTGGATTGTGATGGTCTCTATGTTGATGACCTGGGGTATGGTAGCTTTTATGGTGAGGACCTGGACTGTGACAGTCATCTTCATGATGGCTAGCTGGACTATAATGAGCTTCATGAACACTGCCTGGACTGTGGTGGACTGTCTGTTCATGGCCTGGACTGCTGTGACTTTCATAATGATGGTGAGAATGGTGGGGATCTTCATGATTGTCACCTACACTGTGTTGCACTTCATGAGCATGGCTTGGGCTGTGGTGGTCTCCATGATGATGGCTTTGATTGTGGTCATCTGCCTGAAGATAGCGTGGAGTGTCCTGATCCCCAAAATCTGGATGGTCTGGATTGTGGTGTACTTTATGATGATAGCCTGGACTCTGGTCATGTCCATGATTATGACCTGGAGTGTCCTGGTCTCCATAATTACGATGGTCTAGATTATGCTGGTCCCCATGATTCTGGCCTTCACTGTGATGAACCCTGTGATGATGGCTTGGACTGTGATGGTCTTCATGTTCATGGTGGACTGGACCATGGTGGTCTACATGATGCTGGCCTGAACTTGGGTAGTCTCTATGATGGTGGTCTGGACTGTGGTGGATTTTATGATGAGAATGATGACCTGGAGTGTGGCTGTGGTCAGGACTGTGAGGGTGTTTAGGGTGATGATGATGGTCTGGACTATGGTGAGCTCCATGATGATGGTGGTCTGAATTGTGGAGGCCTGTGTCATGATGATGTCCTGGACTGTCGTCTTGATGATGATGATGATGGCTTGGACTGTGGTAGTCTTGGTGATGATGATGATGGCTTGGACTGTGATGGCCACCATGATGAAGGTGACCCAGATTACGATGGTTAACATGAGGATGACGGCCTGGACTGTGGTGGTCACCATGATGATGGTGATCCAGATTGTAGTGGTCAACATCATGGTCACGGTGGGCTGGACTGTGGTGCTCTGTGTCATGATGGTGGCCTGGACTGTGGTGATCTTCATGATGATGGTGGCCTGGATTGTGGTCATCTCCATGGTGATGGCGTTCTGCATCTTGATGATGGCCTGGATTGTGGTAATCTTCATGATGATGGTGGCCTGGACTGTGGTGATCTTCATGATGATGGTGGCCTGGACTGTGGTGATCTTCATGATGATGGTGGCCTGGATTGTGGTCATCTCCATGGTGATGGCGTTCTGCATCTTGATGATGGCCTGGATTGTGGTGATCTTCATGATGATGGTGGCCTGGACTGTGGTGATCTTCATGATGATGGTGGCCTGGACTGTGGTGATCTTCATGATGATGGTGGCCTGGATTGTGGTGATCTTCATGATGATGGTGGCCTGGACTGTGGTGATCTTCATGATGATGGTGGCCTGGACTGTGGTGATCTTCATGATGATGGTGGCCTGGATTGTGGTCATCTCCATGGTGGTGGCGTTCTGCATCTTGATGATGGCCTGGACTGCGGTGACTTCCATGATGATGATGGCCTGCACTGTGGAGATTTCCATGATGATGGTGACCTGCACTGTGGTGGTCGCCATGGTGATGGTGACCTGGATTGTGGTGGTAGTCATGGTGATGGTGACCTGGATTGTGGTGGTCGTCATGGTGATGGTTGCCATGATGATGGTCGCCATGATGATGGTCGCCATGATGATGGTGACCTGGGCTATTGTAGTCGCCATGATGATGGTGACCTGTACCATGGTGGTCCCCATGATGATGATGACGATGCCCAGGACTTTGGTGCCTTCCATGGTGATGATGGCCTGGATTGTGGTGGTCTCCATGATGATGCTGATTAGCTTCTTTATGGGAGTCCACATGGTAGTGCTGGTGGGTTTCATAGGGATGAGGCCTATCCTTGTGCTCACTATGGTGATGTGGACGTGTTGGACTGTGAGGATCTCCAATGTCACTGGTTGAACTGTGACGTCCATGCAGATGAGGAGTGGTAGGCCGTGAGCTTGAATGGCTGTGATAGCGATGATTTGAACTATGATGGTCTTCATGATGATGAGTTGGGCTACAATTATCTTCATGATTTTTGTCTCCAGACTGATGGCAATGTGGTGCATTGTGGTGTCTATGGTGATGGTGATGACTAGAAGTATGGCCATATCTTTCATGTTGGTGATGACCTGGACTGTTGCAATCTTCATTGTTATGGTGATTGGAACGATGGCGGTGGTAGTGCTTTCGAGAAGGCAATCGAGATTGATGCTCACGAGCTGGAGATCTTGAGCGACAGCTTCTACGTCTGTGCTTTGGATGACCAGACGGACTGTCAGAGCAGACACCGGGATGATGGGAAGCTTTAGAGTGAGACAGACGAGAAGACTTAGAATGCTTGCTAGTACGGGAATGTCTGCTTGAGCTAATTGAGTCTGCACTTGCAGCACGACTTCTCTGCTGTCTGGGTTTGTCAGTGCTACTGTCTGTCTCCCTGGATCTGGTGGAGACCTGTCCTGGGCTCCAGGGTCTTTGAGCATCTGTGACCCCAAGAGAGGTAAGTCTCATTGGGCTGAGCACTTGCCGTGTAATCTCGTTAAGGAAGGCAGAAAACTGCATTTTTTCTTTCATTAAATTCTTCTTAGCTTCACTTTTGCTCCTCTCCAGCTCATCTCCTTCATTGCTTCCATTTCCTCCTTTATTTTTGGGTGCTTTGAGATCCTCCATTGATTTTGCCTTGCGGAAGCTTCCATCATTTCCTAAACCTCTTGTACTTGTTTGCTGATTTTTGAATCCTGCTCTAGTAGGACAGTTGCGGGAAGATTTCTCAATGCCTTTTTTCTGCTTGACAGATATCCTGTGCTGACTTCCTCTTTTAATTATTAAAGGGGCAGTGTCATCATCATCTTCTTCTTCTTCAAAGTACCGATGTTTTGTAGAAATGTCAGTAAAAGACTGGGAATGCTGAGGCTTCCTGTGAGTGTATGTATCTGAAGAGTCACTGGTGTTTCCAGTAGAAAGACTAGAGGTGGAAGAAGATGTTGTGGAAGAGGAGGAAAACGAAGAAGAGGAGAAGGAGGAAGGTGATGATGAGGAAGAGGATGAAGAGGATGTTGATGAGGAAGACGATGAAGATGAGGAGTCAAAGGAGGTTTCTGAAACAGAAAAATTACGATGCTTTTGCCTATGATGACCATGGTGAGGGTGTGAAGAATGACTCTTCTCATGTTCCCCGTGATTTTGGTTGTGTGGAGGATGATCGCCGCTGTCCACTGTTGACAGAGTGCTGTTGAAAAAAACATTTTATAGTTAGAATATCTGAATCGCAGTAATAAGAGATTAACTTTGCCTCTAAATTTCTAACATAAAATGAGACAAAAACTAAAAAACACTTTAGGATTCATATCTCATGAAGGTGTTTTTTTGGCATATTTCATGTAATAACACATAATTGCAAAGTGGAAGGAAAAACATGGTTTTCGAAAGTTTTTACTCCTGGTAATCAGAAAAAATGTATTTCTACGTCAATACTTTGTAGAACCACCTTTAACTGGAGCTGCAGTAGGAAATCTTTTGTGGTATTTCTATACCACCGTTGCACAGTTGGAGTCTGCAAATTTTGTCGATTCCTCTTTGCAAAATCCCACAAACTCAGTTAGATTTGATGGAAAGTATCTCTTAACAGCAGTTTTTAAGTCTTGCCACAAAGTCTCAATTTAATTTAAATCTCAACTTTTGATTCTAGTTTGAATAATATATTCTAAACCTCTCTAATGTAGATCTGCCTGTACGGATCCTTGACCTACTAGAATCTGTGCCAGTCTCATTTCTTTTCCGGTCTCTAACAAATTTTGTTTAATTAGCTCTATCCACTGTCTATTCTGACCAGTTTCCCTACGCCTGATGAAGAAAAGCATTCTCACACCACTGCTTTTTGGCCAGTTCTCAGTTAAATTCATCTTACCACCATCAGCTCTGATTGGTTTCCTGTTCTTTCTCAAAAGAAGCGTCCTTGCAGCATGAGATGCTCCCATCTCTGTTTCATTTTGGACATGCTGTTTTTAGACCTAACTTGTTTTGAAATTGACAATGTTATCCCTGACCACCTTGCTGAATTCTTTGTTCCTTATGAGCTTGTCAGAGAACAGCTGCATATAGTGAGGTTAAACTACACACAAATGAACTATTTTTGCAATTTAGGGGACTTCTGAAGGAACTTTTATTCTTCTTGGATTGTCTTGATGGGTGTCAGTTTAAAAGGGGCTCAATCCAGATGCATGCCGCAATTTTTTAGTATATATATATATATAAAAAAAAGGCTTCTTTTTTTCACTATGCACTACTACTATGTCTCTAAATGTGACATAAAATGCAATAAAGTTTATAGTTGTAATGTGACAAACATGAAAAAGTTGGTAACACTTTATTTGACGGGGTGTTCATAAGACTGACTGTCTACTATCATAAATGTGAAATTTTTATGAACATGAATAAGTCCCTATGAATGTGAATGACTGTTGTCATGAAGTGTCATTTGGTAAATAATGTCACTTTTAATGCAATGTTGCTTTAAAAGTAGCATTAAAAATAAATGAAAACCTTGTTCTAAAGTGTCATTATTTACCAAATAATGTTAAGTTTGTACGTTTAATAGACCTTTAATTCTACTTTCAAAGCAACTTTGCATTAAAAGTGACATAATTTATCAAATGACCCTTCATGACCACAGTCAAAAACATTCATAGGGACTCATTCCTGTTCATAAAAGGCGTCATGTCACATTTATGACAGTGTTATGTCAGTCTTATGAGCACCCTTTCAAATAAAGTTTTACCAAAAGGTTCAAGTGATATGAAGATTTTTGCAAGGCGCTGAGAACAGTCTTAAGCAGGGAGAAGTAGCCACAGACTTACTCTTGACTGGTGTTGTCATCGGACCGGTGATGGTAGTGATGGTGGTGATGGACTTGGTGGTGGCGATGCTGCATCACTTGTTTAGCCTTTCTGTGTTTCAGTTCTTTTTCTTGATGGTCAGACATTTGAGACCACTTGCACTGGTCTAAAATATTTCCTCATCCAGCGCGGCAGCAGCTGAGGACTGAAATAAAACATTAAATCAGTTTAAATTATACTGTTTTCATGTGTTTTTTTTAACTCAAATAATTATAATGAAATTGTGCATTTAATATTTTATATGAATGTAATAATTAATGTAAGCTTGATATACAATGAAACACCATGACATGAAGCATAACCGATGCTTGCTTTGTAGGAAACCAATGATGAAATGTTATATATATATTTTTTAAAATACAACAGAATACTGCAATAAATGTTTAAATTGATAAACAGTCTAAAAGATAAGTGACTGTACAGTCAGTATCTGTACTTACGTTGAGAGCAGGGGTGTTTACACTTACGTTCCCTCCGTGATGCCCCCTCTTAACTGCACAAGCACAAGCAGAACCCATCCTGACATATCAATATATATCTCTGTGCCAACCAATGACAGAAGGGCTTTGATCTGAGCCGGACTCCACTAAAAACAGTACAGCGTGTGACTGCTTTTGCAGGAATCAATAAAAGAAAGTATGAATGAGTACAACATATAAACAGCAATATAAATTATGACCATAAGCTATTCATACAGATGTGTTTACGTTTATTGACACGTCATCAATCAAATTTTAAGATGAGACAATGGTGATATGATAAATAGAAAAGTCGTTTTAGTTCACAAGAAAGAAACAGCACAAACGAACCGGGTCCAGAGGGAAAAGCCATTTCCACCTGCTGGTTTGCAGTTTAGTTATTACATCATTCAACTAAATGAAGAAATATCTGCAAGCAATATTGTTTTTTGGAAAGCTGGGTTTAATTTCACCAGCCACACTTGTAGAATGAAGAAATCTTTTACATAAAACCTGCCAACATAAAGTAGGCAACAAAAACAAAAACAACAAAAATCTCTTCTTAGATGCACCAATCTAAGAAGAAAATAAAGAACAGATTAGAAATGCTGTTGACATCTATTATTCTGTTATCGGTTAGCGATTTCTGTAGTTTTTACACTTCAATAAAGTCTCCACAAATGGACAAAGTGTGGAACAGTGACCCACCTTCACAGTTGTCTCCAAGAGCGGAGCGACGGTTCATCCAGGAGGTCACACAAGACCCTGGAACAACATCTTAACACTCTGCAGGTCTCATTTTTCTCGTTTAAGGTCAACATTCATGATTCAACAAAAGGAAAGCTTTAGGCGAGCAGTGGAATCGATAATCAAGTTTTAAGGCCATGATCAAAAAAATCTGTCTCACATTACCAAAAAAACATTGTGATGATCCCGAAGTTTTTGGGAAAAATATTCTGTCAACTTACACGACAGAAGAGAACTTTTGGGAAGATGTAGATCTTGTTACACAGAATAAAAAAATAAAGCAAAACAAACAAACATTAAATAAGCTATTTTTACACTGTTACTCTTGAAGTTTCTATTTTCTATACTTATAATATATTAAAATATATTTCTTCTTTGCTTTAATGCTCAAGGATTAGTCTAAGTTCATCCTTGTATTAATTTGTGTTGAAGCTATCATATAAATAAATACACTCTGTAACAGAGGTGCAAATAACAACGGCACGTTGACAACAAAGTCAAATTATTGATAAGTATGTCCCTATTATGTCAATGCAATGGACAAGCTAATAACTCAGTTACTGAGAGCCGCATTGAACTCCAATAATGTGACAAAGGGCACTGCACTTCACACGTTTGAATAAATCCAGTTTGCTACTTATGTTTATCTATACATACATTTAGATATAAATAGAATAAAAAAGGACATTTGAACCAACCTAAATAAATTGCTCAATTGTCAAATTTAACAAACTTAAAACATTAACTTAATTCAGTTACTTGTTACCAGTATAATTTGTATCAAATATTCTCTTTTTTTCAGTTTATATAGAGATAAACAAAAATAAAAATGTATTTTGACAATAACAAAGGCCGAGTCAAGACCTTTGTTTTATTCCAATTTATATACAGTGTTTTACAAAACTTATCATTCTGTTTTACACCTTTACATATTTTGTAAAGTTACACCTGGACGTCAATGTCTTTTTAATTTTATCTAACGTCTAAACATTTTATTGATGCTCTGGGTGTTTGTTTACAGTCGCTGTTCTGCTGGAAGATGAACCTCTGCTGCCTTCTCCAGTTTTTGTTTTGTAACAGATTTTCTTGAATTTAGCTTAGTCCATCTTCCCTGTAGACAAGCATCCCCACAGCATGTCGCTGGCATCCACCATGTCTCGTGGTGAGGTTGGTACGTTCAGGGTGATGTTTACATATAAAACCATGAATATTTTCCTTTCATGATATATGCTACTTCAACATAAGAACCCAATGAAACGGACAAAATGCGCAAAAGAAATTCTTGGGGTGTGAGTACTTTTTCAAGGCGCTGTATATATGAAATAGCCAGTAGCTTTCTCCACATCAATTCAGCTGTGACTCAAATCCTCTAACAATCAATGCAGCGAACCTGTGATGCGTCACCAACACGATGGAAAGTTGGGAGAGTCAGATAACAGTCATGTGCAAACACAATGCGTGTTGGAAGGTATTTATGAACACAAACACCTGCAAAGCAATTAGTTTGGTGGCTGAGGTGAGATGCAAGAAGTTGCACATATAAATGTGGACCAAGGGAATTGGGTTTGTTTAAGAAACTTAAATAATACACCTTATTAATGATTAAGAAAGGGAATTACCATATTAAATAAATTAAAACTTGGTACTGCTAAATTTCCTCAGACATACATGAAAACATTTGTGAACAAAATGTGAAAAGTAATTTGCAACTATGTCTAATTTTTCATGTGTTACTTTTAAATGTAAAATACAGTCTACAGTTAACCTAAATTTCTCTAAATGATATTTTTGATTTCAGTATGTGAAAGGACAGTTCTGAGCGTTTTAAGAATTTTGTACAGAATTTAGAGCGAAATGGGAATATTTCTCAGTTAAAAGCCATAAAGAAGCATTTCATGCAATTAAAACTATTTTTTCTGTGTGTTTTATGTTACGCAACCTAGTTATGTTTTTTGTTTTCCAGGTAAATTATACAGAATAAATGGCACATAATTTCTGTAAAAATATTCTATAGTCTCATTTTCTATGACAAAAACCTAAAATTTTAGTATTTGTCCACTTTCATTTATTTATTTTTTACTTAATCAAGGGAAATGAAGAACAATCGAGTGGTATAAACACCAAAAATCTACAGATTTAATGCAGCTGCCAAAAGTTTTCATACCCATTTAACTTTTTAAAATCACATTTAGACATGTCGAAACCACCAACTTCAGTGTATTGTGAAATTATGAGAGAAGCCAACAGAAATTAAAGAAATACAGCAAAAGACTTACAGCTGCAAAGAAGCAAAAAAGTGGTTCTCTAAGCTACTGACTCATGTTTGCGTTACTCTATCATATGTTAAAGTGTGGGTCTGTAACAACACATTAAAGCTTTTGAAAGGCAGAATATTTAGTAATAAATCATTGTTTCCTCCGGCTTACCACGAAAAGTAGAAAAATAAACAGTTAAAACAATCTTTAAACGTGTTCCGTCATGCTGCAATCCCTGCAGCTTTAATAAAAAAAAAAAACATCTCTAAATGTAATTTTGGCAGCAGCATTAATAGATGAGAGCAGAACAGAACGACAATTATGTGGAATCTTATCGACTTCCGCGCTTCCCCTCCTGTGTTAGCATCAATATGTTGCTTACAGGCAGGAACTTTGCATAATCTGTAGTCACAATGGCACAACAATGTGCCGGACATATTTCCACACCAGCGCGTAACGAAGGTGATAGATGCAGTAATGGACTTCTAAAAGCAGAGCCAGAAGAAAATCAAAAGATTCAGCAGTAAAACGTGTCATTTTAGGGGGATTCCAATTTAATGGACACTCAAAAAAAAAAAAAAAACAACAACCAGGAAAATATACATACAGTGTGAATGTCAAATCTGAAAGCAAAGCACTCAATTTGCAGAGGAAATGCAGATCATTATAGTCGTAGGAACGTAGGATTGTGTCGGGTAAGTTTGACTCCGGGTCCCATGGTGACAGGGTCAATCAGTTTGTAATGCAGACAGTTGAAGTTTCTTCAACATTAGCAATGCTTTCACATAAAATCTAAACAGAAATGAACTTACACAGATCACAGGGAAATGTTAGCTGAATAAAGTATTGCCCCTCGTCACCAAAAACAACAACATTTGGATAAATTATGTAACTGCGTCTAGCCCCGGGGTCGCCTTTATAAGTTCTGCGTCTCACCTGGATCAACAGAACCAGCGGAACGGTGGGAGAACTGCTTCTTTACAGTCTGAGGAACGTCCTCTTAGGAGTTGGGTAAAGAGCTCCCTCTGGTGGGCAGTTTGTGCATCAGTTTCTTTTCAGGCCAAACAACAAATCGCTGCTGCTCCTCAGTTTTTCCCCACACGGATGTTGGGGTTAAGAAGAGGATCTAGGTTTGGGTCTGAGCCGGCCGAGGCGCGTCCGAGTTTCGCCATGATGATGATCAGCGTGAAGAATCCCAGGACTCCCACCAAAAGGAGCATGAAGACACGCTGCTTCCAGGACAGAGCTGTCTTCTTTCCTCCGGTACGATTTCTGGAAAGAATGCATGAAATAAAACAAAACTGGAGCAAACAAAACCCTCATTCGTTGTATTCTCTAGTCTCACAGTGCCACAACGGAGTTTCGAAGGACTGACTTTAAAATTCGTGCGAACCAGCTGAGCGCCGGTCGCCGCCGGTACTTGTCGTCGTCAAAGTCGATCTGTGTGACAGAGCCGTGAACGTCCCGTGTGTCGTAGACCTTTCTCGGCGAGGACGCTGAAGAACGACAACATGCAAGTGTTAGGAAGTCACAGAAGCTGGAACCAAAAGGCTTTCTGGGGTTCTACCTGTGTGTATTGTGATAGTGTCACTGGTGGAAGCAGCAGGAAAGTTGACCACAGAATGCTCCGGCATATTTGGATCCCCATTTTTATGAAGTCCGCCAACATTTTCTTGTGTCGGAGGTGAGGCAGCAGGCGGGCTGAGGCTAGTGTTATAGGAGTGACTGGAATAAACGCCACTTTTTTCTTGTCCTGTGAGAAAAAAAAATACAATTTGACTCATAAATCACAAAGGCAGAACTTTGCAAAAGTATTCAAATTTTGTCAGATTACAACTACAAACTGAAATGTTTTTTTTTATTATTATTTTATGTAACAAACCAACACAAAGTAAGGTGTGATACACAATTAAAAAAAAATCTTAAATTGGAGAAGAATATAGTGAATTTCCATTGAGTTCCCCTGAGTCTACAGCAGTGTTTCCCAACCCTGGTCCTCAAAGCACACTGTCCTACATGTTTTAGAGGTTTCCCTGCTTTAATGTGTCTGATTCAACTGACTGCAGTTCAACAAACACCTGATAGTCAGTCATTAATTGAAATCAGCTGGACTGAAGAAAGGAAATACCTAAAACATGCAGGGCAGTGTGGCTTGAGGACCAGGGTAGGGAAACACTGGTCTATAGCACCTCGACCTGTGAATATAACACTATAAAGTCTGCTATAAAGTCTTTTGGGTTACTTATCTGCCAGTTTTGAACATCTGGACACTACATTAGGATAGAGAGCATCTGTGAACATAAATTTCCAACTCCTGAAGATTGTTAAATAGAGTTAGGTCTGGTCTTTGACTGGGCCATCCCTAAGTTATTCCACCGTAGAGCTGGATGAATGTTTAGAGTATTTACGCTGATGGGAGGCAAACTCACTCTAAAGATTTTTTGAAGCCTCATTGTGACAACTATGTGATGAAGTTCAAGGGGAAGGAATGGTTTTCTGATGCTCTGTGTGTCCGAACAATTGACTCACCATCAAATGTTGACCAGTCTGTGTAGTCAGAAACATCGGCTGTTGTTTCTTCAAGAATCCCAACGGACTCTTCAATCTGCCAGGGGACAGAGTTTTATTATCACACATAATGAAGAGAGAGGAAGAAAGAGAGACAGAAGGAAAGAAAGAAAGCAAAAAATGAGACAAAGAAAAAAAGAAAAGGAAAGAAAACAAGAAAGAAAAAAGCAAAAAAAATAAGAACACATGAAAACAAAAGAAAACAGCAAAGAAGAATGAAAAAGAAGAAAACAGCACAGGAAGAAAACAAGAAAGAAAGAGAAAACACAGAAAACAAGAAGGAAAGAAACATCAACAGGTTGTTACCAATGGCAACCCTAAACCAGCTCGAGCCCAGTTCACAGATGAGAGCTGCTCTCTCAGCACATCAGCCACTGGGCTGGCCAGATTAGAGGGTGGGAACACTGGGCCCTGACAGGAGGGGCACTGGTACCCCGCTGGGGCCGTGTGGAGCGGCAGCCGAGACGCCAAGTTATTCAGACACGCCCAGTGGAAAACATCTAAGGGTCGACAAAAAGACAAGCGGGGTTGATATTTTCCTCTCGCCAAACTCACCCGCTTCTGCTGTTCTGGGTTTATAAAGATCCAACGGCACAAAAAGAGCTCATCTCACCATAGCAGATCAGTCTGACTGTGTCGTGTGTGGTCAGCAGATTATTGCACAGAGCACAGTTTGGGTTGTAATCGCTGTCCTGAAGCCACTGCAGATAAGACTGGACGATGCACTGAGGAGCAGCAGCACAGGTTGTCAATGCAAACATTAAATAAACAAACATAACTAGACGGAGACGAGACGCTCTTCACCCCCCAACATTTACCTTGTTGTGGTTGGAAACCAGGCAATGTTCACACACGTTCACACGATGCTCGAAGCAGAACAGGTTGGTCACCTTCCTCTTCGGACACTTGCACAGACCCATAGCCAAATGCGCTGCGTTGGGGAAAAATAAACAATGCGGATCCGCTACTGCTTTGTTGCTGGACAACCAAAAAGAAAAAAAAAATAATGGATTTTTGTCAATAACAGGTCAGAAATATCCGAGCGGATCAAACATGGAATAGGGAATTGATTCTGGAATTTAAAAAAAGGATTTCCCCAATACTTTATTTGTCTTTTGTATGCTTATTCAGGCCTATATGGAATATAAATAGGTTTTCTACACATTTTCAGAATCATTAGGAATAGAGCCAGGCAATAAAACAAGTCCAATAATTTATGGAGAAATATCAATAAAAGTTATAAAGGCAAGTTTCATAAAATTGCCCTTCAAAAAATATCATCAGAATAAAAATGATCGAGCCTGAATTAATTTATCATGTGATAGGCTGCTTATTGCAGCAAGTTTAATCAGAGGAGAGATTACAACAATATGTGGAATGAATTTTTAATCAAAGAAATCCTGCAGTTCTTAAATAAATTATGTCTTTAATTCTGTAAAAAAAAAAAACTCAGTTATTGTTTTCTATAAGTTAGTATTAAAATACAGCAGATTTTAAAAGCTACTTTTTAAAATTGAAACCATGTCTTGGGTCAACACAGATATATTTATTGAAATAATGTGTTCCTGTCCATAGCACATAGCTCTATGTAGGACCCCCATTCATAACCATAATAATATAAATGATAAAGATCGAAACATCTACCTAAATAGGAGCTGTGTCTTGTCTTCCCCATTTTGAAGAGTTTCAAGGAGAAACTGGCCTTTAATAAAGCTAATTGTGCTTCAGTTACAATTCAATTGCTGTAAAGAAATTGTTAGGGGTGCAAACAGATATAGCAAATAATGAGGTAGAATATGCCACAGCAATAAAATAGATAGATGTAGATTTATGGTAACGACCCGTTAACAAAGCCCCATTAGTGAATGTGAACTATTCCTCTGAAACAATGCAGCTGTGAAAACCTGACCAGCAAGAGTTTCTTGCTTACAAGTGGAAATTGTATTTTTTATGACACCTACATCACAGTGAAAGAGATGTAATGATCCAACATAACTGTTTTTTATGTCAAACTTTCCCAAAATTAAATTTCTAGAGTTCTCAATCCTATTTAAAGTAACATTAATGTTCTAATGAAAATTCTTATCTATTTAATTCAGACAAGTCAGTGGAAAGGCTTTTAAAACAGAGCCTGCAAAACCATAAACCTTAAGAAAGTGGAAGGATGGATGTACCATTTAGAAAATGGGACAGTTTTAATATTTATTACCCAAAGTTCAAAGGTTTCTCAGGTGAAGAAAAACCTACATTTAATAAACTACAATTTAATATTTTTGCAGCTGATTGTAATCCCTAATGTGTCGTTTTCTTGTTTATATACGCCCTAATCATGCTTTAAACGTGACAAGCTGAAGATGTTGGATGTTAAAAAAAAGAATATTAATAAGAGCACCAAAAACACATCTTACTTCCAGCCCATGTTACCAATAGTTACAAACACCACGCAGTAATGCTACATGTTTACCAAAGTTCAACCTCACCACCCGCTGTAACAAACTCTTTGAGACTTTTTAATAAACTAACTGTTTAAAAAGCACATTTACATATTAGTACCACATTTTTTCAGCAAAAACAAAAACATCTTCTGGCAGCTTCACTCCCACATTTACGACTCTCACATTGGTTAGCTGCTAGCTCAGCGAGCTAATCCAGCTAGCTGCAGGAGCTAACGAAGTAACAAAGTAAAAACTCACCTTGTTAGCTGTCACGCTGACATTAAAGAAGAGTCGTTTGTTTCAAGTGCTGCTACAAAGCTGTCATTTAAGGTGTCTCCCTAAATTCCCAATGAAAGTTGCTACAGAGGATGTCATCATAAACCTGAGCTGTCTGCTTCCTCTATGTGTTTATGTGCCACGTCTCTTCCGGACTTCTACTTCCTGCTCGTGGGTTTTCATTGGTGGCCTCACCGACACATGCTGCCCCCTACCGAGCCGGCGGAGAGAGTCATTTAATGTTTCTTAGAAATAGTAAAGTTTGTGATTAAAGTCACACTCCAATATGTAACAATTTGTCAAGTTCATATTTATTTTTGTGGTAATTTAGATGGTTTACCTGCACAGCAATATAAATCCAACCAATGACATTTTCTTGTAGCCTAGCTACTTCTATTGATTGGTATTTAATACTTCAGGTTGGCAGGTAAAATAATGGAAACTATAGGATTTTGCTGGTTAGAAAGAAAGACGATATTTAGTCCCAGATTTTTATGTCGAAGAAAATAATAACTGAGATATCAAAAAGTAGTTTGGTTTTTGATCTTACGTCTTTTTGTAGTTGTTTCTTTTTCAACGTTTTTTTTCTGTGTTTTGAAAGTATATATTTTTTTAAAATGTTGACTTAAGCCAATGACATGTCACTGAAGATAAAAATGTTAACCTTTCATCTCTTAGCCACCCATTAAAATGTTATCTTACTGCTCTTTTAAACAGATAATCAATAATGGTTTGCTATGGGTCTGTGTGCAAAAACTTGCAAAATTTTGCAGAGTTTTTCTCAAAAGTAAAAAAAAAAAAAATCTAAAAATGTGCTTTTATTTATTAATGGTTTACAGAAAAAAATGACTGGAGTCTAATCTATATCACTATTTTATCTGATGGACCTTTTAACAACATTTCAAGTAAAATGACATGCATTGTACCTTAAACAAATAAAAGCATTGCTTTAAATTTAACACAACAGAGAAATGAAATAACACTCTTTTAAACAATAATAAACAATAAAGTTAGAAGTCAACAGAAACAAAGAGGAACAGATAAAACACAACATACAGTAAAAACAATAAAATATAGATTTAAAATAACCAATATAAAAACATGACAATCAAGCACCTGAATCAAAAGGTGTCTGAAAAGTTGCAAAACACTGAGTTGTTTTGGGAAGACAAACTAGAAACACACAAATGAATGCAGTGAGAGGGAAAGAAAATTATACATACCTTAAAAAAATCTATAGCAAAGCTCCATTTGAATGTATTTGCTCTCTTTCAGTCTAATAACGCTAAATAAATTCCAGTGAAATGGAATGCCTTTCATTCACCTAACTAGTAAATAGCCCACTTGTTCAATCAGTATCCACACATTACTATGGAGTACTGCTCAATTCTTCATCTAATCTTTTGACATGACAACTGAGTCATGCTCACCAGAAAAATGGCCGTAAGTCAAAGCAGAATGTTTGAATACAAATGTAAATTTTCTTAGATTTTTAGTTGAAAGATAGTTTTAACGCAGTGTATTGTTTTTCTTTAATTAAGAACTACTCTGTGCTCGTCTGGCACTTAAAAAAGAATAAAAAATACTTGGTGGTTTGTGACAATAATACGACAAATTGTGAAAAAATTTGTCGTACATGTACACGTTTTACAAAACGTTACACAATAGATACCAGTGCATGTTATCAGTCATAAAATATGCACAGACATGTCGTGATGGAGGTATGAATTAATCTTTAGGAAGCAAACATAGTTTCATTTTGATAGAATAAGTAATGAAACAAGTTCGTTTTGAAAACTGAATAAATTAATCCACTAAATTAACAAGAACTATCAGTAATTACATGAAGGATTTTCACAAAGGATCCACCGAATGACCTGTATCATCTAAAACCTGTGGTTCATCAGTTCATCAGCTCTGCAGGTGAACAGCTTTTATCCGGCTCCTTTAAAAAGCTGAAATTTCAAAAAGTCTGCATGCAAGCTTGCGTGTGTCAATGACCGTGGCTGAATATGAGAACAAATTGTTTCCTTCACACTTCACTGCCCCCCTAAATTGCCTGTAGAGGGAGACATTGAGGGCAAAATGAGAAAATGAAAAATTAAAGGAACAAACCAAGAGCAAAGCAGGGAGACAGAGCAGTGCTGCATATTTATCATTCAGTGTTATGTCAAATTTGGCTTAAAACATGACACAGCAAAAAGTCAAAGAAAAACAACTTCACTGTTTCACAAAAGACGGCTGAACGGGGGAGTCATTTGTTCCCCTCACAAATGGGAACAACTTCCACCAGCTCATTAGATGGAACATGTTTCAGCAACACGGATACCTGTGTCAACCCTCTCAGCCCTCTGTGAGAAAAACAGAGAGCGAGACTAAATGAGTTTGTGCCAAGGAGCATGGACCTGTAGTGTCCCGCAGTGACAAGCAGGGACGAGCATAAATCACTGACAGTGGAGGGAACGAAGGGGGAACGTGGCTTTCAGATGAAGGCAAATCTAAAGACAAATGACAGAGACGCTGGAGGACGTATCAGCCCCCGGGGTGCTGCAGCTCGGCCTGAACACGGTGACGGAGCGCCGAGCCGCGTTAGGCTGCAGGACGTTATTGACTGATTGAGTCTGGCAGGTATTGATCAGCTATCAGCTCTATCTGTGAGGGAGAGTGTTAAGATTCAGGCATGGCTCGTTTAATTATTCTCCTCCCTGATGCTGCAGTCAGAGCACAGCCTCTACATGTTCACATGTGTTACTTTGACATGTTGCGCTTGGATGACTGTACATCAAGAGAAAAAAAAGGGGGATTTTATGGTAAAATGAGCTGCGATGTATCAGTAAAGCTATTAGCAAGTCATCCAAAAATAAACAAACAGAGCAATTTTATTGGTGAACTCATCAAAACAGAATAAAAATGTGCCCTGAGAAAATAAGTATTTTCATTTTGAGTTATAGAAACACATTTCCCGCATTACAATTTGTTATATGAGACAAACAATCAATACCAGCATAAAACAAATCCTTTCAGCGATCCACGTTCTTTTGTCAATTGTGCTCACACGGCCTTTTAACAAAGATTGGATGTGGCTCTTGTTCTCATCAGAAAGGCCCTCAAGTACTCTTGCATTCACTCCAAAATAATTAGTTGTCATCCAACAGAAAATAAAACCCAGAAACAATTAAATATGCATAAAAATACCAAGCACTATTCATCCAAATTAATGAATTCAAGTGTTCCTATCACTCCAAGTGTAATAAAAAAAAAAAAAAAACAATAGTCAGTATGAGGTTTCCGGATTCTTGTTTGATGAATGTTGTCACATCTGATAGTCTGGTAGATTTGGTTCAAACGGGGACCAAAGTTGCAATATTTGTTACATTTTCAGTTGGTGCTGTTCGCTTTCACACTGCACTGCCTCAAATGAAACAAACGCTTTGAAAAACCTGTTCACCTCCTCGCCTGTGGTGGCGCTGCGTCAAGAACCACTGAGGAGAACGGCATGAAAACCTCTAAAGAAGACATGAATGCAACTTCCCTCCTCACACTATGAAAACAAAACTTTAGCAGTTGTCTTTGGTAAAAGACCATGAGCCATTTCTAAAGCTAGACTTGCGCAATTGTTTTGGTTGTATTTACCCAGAATGCCCCGTGATATAGTCTGCCTCCTACTTTTGGGGGTGGTCTTGCTTTCATTCACACATGCATTCAAACCCGCACCAGAATTCATTTCAACCGAACAGACACCCAGGTTTTTAGGCAGACCAGAGTTTGTTTTTTTGGTCTACATCAGAGTTTGATTCCACATTCACACATCTCCAAACAAACTGGAGTTTGACCAAAGTGGACTAAACAGGGTTGGTGTGAATGCACCGAGATGCAATCAGGTCCTCAACTTTGTCAACTTCTAACAGCTATCCTCAAACCAAAGGGTGACATGAAAATAAGTATTTAACTCTTTCCAGTCAACAAATAAATAGTTAACCAGTGGAAAAAGCTAAAAAAAAAAAGCTCCACGTCTCAGGTTTTTTAACACCATTATCGCAGGATTGCATATTATTTGTGTGGGTGTGGGCGGGTGTGTGGTTGTGTGCATGAGAGAGATAGCTGAAAATTAAGCTAAATCAAATCCATGGTCACATAGCCACATCATCTAATTCAAAGGGTAATTACACTCTGGATGCCGTTACTTTATCAGGACGGTGGCTTCGAAGCAAATCCATCAGGCTTTGTTCTGGATGAAATTGGTCTGATTGATTTATGGATGTCAAGTGAAGGGCAAAGAGACGGAGACAAAGAAACTCCGGAGTGTGAGAGAGGGTCAGGGAAAGGGAGTCGCAGATGTACGCCTGAGACACGGCCCCCTGATGGGGGGAAGGAGAGTATTGAATCAGACAGAGACAAATGGAGTGTGAGCGACAGAGAGAAAGAAATTTAGACATATGCCTGCTGACCTCAACTCTTTTTCTGGACAGATCAATACAGGGAAATGCTTGTGTGTGTGGGCGTGTGCGGGGGGGTGCAGGGGCGTGCAGGGGTGTGTGTGTGATGCTTGAAGGGGATCTGTGTGTGCCGCTCCCAATAAACATTGAAACGGCAGTGACATTACCTCGGTCCTGACTGGCTCCTCCCTGGCCTTCAAACCTTTGCTCATGTCTCCATTTCATCTGAGACCTTGTAATCTTATCAACGACTGAGAGGTCTGGAGATCCTGGATTATCCTCACCACAGAGTTTGCTGGGGGGGAAAAAATCACGATTACACTGCAGACTATGGCAGTCAGAGAAGCAGTACATGTGGTTGCACAAATAAATCCCCTTTGTTTCTAACTGTAACAATGAGATGAAGCAGATTACTCTCCAAAATAGACACAAATTGGAAACAAGGAGATGATTGTCTTTCTCATGTTAACCTAACACATTTGAAAGGAGACCAGTTGGACAAGACGGCTGCTCATTTGGGGACCTTCTACAAGAAGTGTAAGGGTTAGAGTTAGGGTTAATCAAAAATAAACGTAAGCATAAAAAGTGAGGAAATATGTGTTGATCATTTCTTTACTGTTGACAATAAATTTTGCACCACTGGACAGATTATTTATTCCCTTCACTGCACTTTTATAAGAAAAAATCACTTGGAGGTTCTGCAGCAGTTAAACCCCAAATCATCTCCTTCTGTCAAACAAATTATGCTGCAATTAACAACATTAAATTAAACTAAGTTTGAAATAAAAACAACATATAATGATGATTAACTTAACAGACAAGGTAGTCTGTGGACGAATTACTCACAACCACAACAAGTTGGAACCTCCCTATGGTCACCATCACCAGCTGCTGTAGGATGGCATCTCATTCCTCAACCAGCATTTGTTGGAAGCTGGTAAGTCTGGTTGTGTTGGTCATTCTGGCGCGTCCAGCAAGTGTTCAGTGGGACTGAGGTCAACAATCCAGGGAGTCCATTCCATTCTCTCCAACCCCAAATACTGGACTGAAAAACCCAGCTCTGTGGGGGTGAGTATTGACATTGTGGTCTTAGACTGTATTCCTAAGACCCTCTAAGACCACTAAAGAGTGGAAATGTGGGACTGCCGCTGGTTGCAGTGGCTCTTCTTCTTCATTGAGAAAAATAATGACTTGTCTATGGGTTCTTTCTATAGCAGATGCTACAGCTGAGGACTATGGCTTCTGCCTAGCAGCTGCACCCCAACCCCAACAGTTTGTCTTTCTGCATCTAACATGACTTTGGCTTATCGTTTTAAAAAAAATAAATAAATAAAACAAGCTGAAATAGCCTCTGACTTTTTCGTGTCTTGCCAAATTAGCATCATTACGAAGACCCTTCAGTTCATTTATTCTCCCAAACTGAGCCTCACTCTTTGCTAATTTCCTGATTACTGTTTATGTCCTGAGTACTGATTAGACTAGACAAAAGGTTTTAAATGCTGATTTAGATCAAGGTTTCCTAATAATCTTGCAAATCTTTCTAATCAAGGAAAGGAGAAAAAGAACAGATCTTTAAAGCAAGAGCACTTCCTTCAGAAATTCTGTGACCTACTTCTTAAAAATATAGGTAAATGTATCTAATTCATTGTTTTTGGATTCAGAACAGTTAATAACAGTTTTGTTTTTTACGTTGAGTTTAACATTCCAAAAAAAGATAAATATGTTAAATCTTAACTTGTTGAATTAGTTTGAAAGGTAATTATTAAATGTACACCCTATACTTTAGGTGGCCTATATATCATGCATCCTGTATGGAAATGTTAATGTCAGTCATTTGAAGCTTGACTTGGAAAAACATAGTTTGCGAACAACGTTGTTCTAAACACAATAACACACGCTTCCAAAAGAATAAATAATCCTAAGAGTTTTAACAATGACAACTGTTCAGTTATTCAGATGAAGCCGGGGCATCTTGTCCCGGAAGTATGGTGCCCATATATGGTGCCCTCCTCCTCTTGCCCATATATGGAAGATGCTGTGACAGAGCGCAGCTTGTTTGTTAGGGAGACAGGTAATCCGCGTTTACATTTAAAAGCAGGTATGTTAACAGCAGAGGGATGTTTGACATTGAGCGTGAGGTGGGTTTAGAATCATTTCTGATTCCTCCACTTGATTGTTGTAGGTAACATACTTCTAGAGAGAGACGTCCAGAGCGCCGCTGACTGGTTTCACTTTAGAGAAGGTAAAGGCAGTTTCTCACTATTATCTGGCTACTTAAGGTGCTTGTCTAACTTGATCTCTTTTGTGTGTAGGTTGGCCTGCTACTGTTTCAGTTTTAGTTTTTGTTTCAATTTCAATTTTTGTTTAGAATTTCTTTTTTTGGATAGTTATTATTGATCAAAAGTATTATCTTTTTTTTTGGTTTTGTTTAAGAAAGGGGAGTTTTTATTGTCTAGCTCTCTGGCTTGTTTTTAAAAAAAGGACCTATGCTGTCCCTGGGTCCCAAGCTGTTTTATTTAGATTGAGGAGACTAGTGGAAGGGGAGCTTTTCTTTTCTTTGCTGTATTCACCAGGGATTTTTGTGTGAGTGTGTTTTTGTTGGGGAACACTTGGGTGCATTTAGTTATATTTGTGTTTTCCTTATTATTATTATTATTCCTCCCCCAAGCAGTCTAACTTTATTTAATTGGGTTTTAACTATGTTTTTCAGCTACAAGGTTTCCAAGGCCAGCATAGACTCCTACTTTTAGTGTGGTAATTTTTGTACAATAAAATAAATTGACTATTTTTGCCCATAGGCATATGTGAATTCAATAAACTGTATCTAATTTGCAACAGTGCCCCTGGTAATTTTTACAAACTTATCTGTGTGATCTGGTAAAAAGAGGATTTAAGGTTCTCCACACAGAAATTGTACCCGAGGTCACACAGACTTTTAGAATATGTAAACATTCCTTGTCTTGCAGTAAAACCCAACGCAACAAAAACATCTGCCCTGTGAAACCAGGTACTGAAACAGCAGCCAGGATTTGTTTTGTGAAGGGTCACCTGAAAGGACAACAGGCAAGCAATCAAAGACTAAGTGCCCTGGATGACAGGGAGTGTAGGTGTGCAGACCCTCCCCATCCAAGCTCTCGGCTGTTATTGGTTCTCAGGATAGTCCGTAATCACCATTAAAGTCTCAAAGGGTCCTGCTTTATAAGACAGTAAATTACGTTGACACTGCACAGTAGGAGATCCGGGCGCGTTTGCAATAGATATGGACGCCCTCCTGATGGATAAATAAACTGTGGAGACCTTGAGTGGTGTGTCACAGGCTGGGGGGTCCCACTCCAGGTGCTAATAGATAAGAGCATAAATAGAAGATAAGAGACACTTTGTTGCAATGCAGGTTATCTTTGGGGAATCTCTGACTATCATTGTGTCATAGAGATTATGAAATTAATCTCTGTGGCTGGTGGGGAAATAAAACTCATTTGTATTTTCAAAAACACCTTTTTATAACGTATGTCCTGGTTAGAAAACAAACAATAACAAAACCAAACATAAAACCGTTTAATAAAAAAAAACATATGGCTATCTGTTCTCAATACTGTAAAAAGAACTGTATTGTAAAAGAAATGCAACAAAACAAGCAAACTTGTACACAAAAGTTTGCTTCCAAACTCGAACAAAAGGGATGTTAAAGATTATAAAAGTTGAATTTAAGAGCATTATTGTCAACAATAATTTCCATCCCTGTGTATGGAATGTGATATTGCTGTGGGTTTGAGGAAAAGCAAACAAATCCTTGCAACAACGGAAAGCTAACTGCCAGTCAAGTCAGAGCACTTTCACCGGTGGTCAATACAAGAGTTCAGCTGTGCTACCGTTTTGTGAAGCTAACTTAGCTAAACCTAAAGCTAGCATGCTAACATGCTCATCGCGAACATGCTAACACTTGTTTCTCTTCTTTTTTGTGTCCATAAAGGCAGACGTAGAGTTCGCCTGTCCTGCTTTTACTGCCACAGACTTAGTCAGAGATGTTTCATGCTGTTGCTGTTTTGATACTGAATCATTCTCTGCCAACCTGTGATTCTGACCTGATAACATTCATGGTTTTACTGCTGGTTGACTAACCGTTTCAGCCATGTCCAGCTTGTGTTTCTGTTTATCACTATGAGCATTTTTGGAGGCAGGAAAGAGTGCTTGCTCACTTCAGTATAATACAAGGTTCAGAATGCAAATGAGTTTTAGACCCAATCCAACACAACTCAGAACGCACAGAACCTGAATCAACCCTGAATGCAGCCTGACCCCAAGTCTGCTGACAGAAAGTTAAAGAAGGAAAGGTCAATGAAAATAAATTAAATGTATGAGCAGAGGGAGATGAACCATTAGTGATGCTGTGGCATTATGACTTACTTTATGGAGCTACAAACATATGTAGAATTTCACAAGTCAATTAAGTATTTTAGTTGCTTAGAACATAAAATGGTACTTCTGGAAGCAAAGAAGAGTGAACTCCAGGTAATTGACAAAAGGGTATTACCTCCTTCAAGGCTAATTTGATTTTTAATAGATGCCCCTGTTGGCCATATACATCACATATTGTTGGATTGTACTGGCAAAATGTGTTTTTTACAGACAGAAGTTGATGTTGAAAAACATTTTTTGAAAAGTTAAAATTGTGCATTTATCTCCAGAGCCTGTTAGCTTCTGCTAGGAAAATCCCTCTGCTTACAAGAATCATCACTTTCCATTGTTGGACTTGCATTTGCAAAGTTTGACTGTTAAATTGAGATGGTTAATGGGTAAAATAGAACAAAATAGTGTTTCTAAATAATACAGCAATGCCTGTATTGGTAATATATTGCAAGCTATCATTTCATTTTAGCTCATCAAAGTCTAATCTGGAATCTTTCTGATTACAGAAACCATTTTTTCTGTCTGTCTAAACCTGCAAAATGTTATCCTTCCATGAAATACTGCTTCTAAATCAACTAAATTAGAGCTATACATATTATACTGTTTTTGCTGTGAGTGTGTAAACTGCATTAGGAAACCACTTTTTTTTTTATCACATGTAGACAAATATTTTCTGTGCATGTTAAAATTATTTTGAGATTTTAACCAAAAAAAAAACCACACACACACACACACACACACACACACACATCTATGAATCTTATTTGGAGAGCAAAACCACACTTTCTAATTTTCCCTTTAGAGCAAAACAGAAATCTCTCCCTTTGGAGATTTTTATGAGTGAGGGGACTTTTAAGATTAGAAAATGTCATATTTTGCAAAAGGGAGTTGTGCATAATATTAACAGCAGCAGTGGACTCCCTAATTGTGGAACGGGTAATTTAATTAAAACTTATTTTACAATATTGGATTGTTATTCCTCCTACTGAATATAGTTAAACTAAAGGCAGCATCTTTTGGGTGAGATTATGCCACTACAATTAAAATGAATTTATTCAAAGGTGTTTTACATATTTTAAGATGTGAGGATTGCTGTTAGTGAGTGAGATGATTTATAGTTGTGTAACAAATATGCACATATGTAATGGAAAAGGGTTTTATTTTTAAAGTGATGCATCTTTATATGAGGGGAAAAAATTGTTTGGGTGAGAAAAAAAAAGTTTGTATGTGTGAGAAGAATATATGCATGTGAGAGTGGCAGAACAAGGCTTAAATGGGCCTTTCATAGTCATGTCAGCAATAACACACACAGGTATGTATTATTCTAATTTTGTTTTGAAAACTCTAAAATAAAAAATAATAATTCCATTGTATTGAAATATAAACATTTATTTGTAAGGTTCTTTTTTTTTTTTTACAGTGAAAGTGATGGAGAGCAGCATGTGGCTCCAGAGTTGCAGACCCAAGCTCTAGTCTATATCTTTTCAGGACAGCAAAATATGGATCCTACATCTGTTTTTAGCATCACCTCTGTGAAACACTATAAATCTGGCCATGAATATCAAGAAACCCTATCCAGAAGAAGATACAATGTGTTATTTAAGGACCTACACATTCAATGCTAAAACTCACTTGGACACATTCTATTTCAGTGTTTTAAGCAAACCTTTTACCTTATAAAGTTGCTTTTTGTCAATAATTATTTACAAGTAAATATATTTTTGGTAAATCTCACAGGTATTTTTAATTTTTCTTTTGTAATTTGTGATTAATAATTTTACTACTTCTGCTAGTTTTGTGTCTCAATTATGATGTAGTTATGGGGGAATTTTCCTGCCATAATCCAGGAGCACACATTTTCAGTCTGAAAACAGGATTTCGTGTCTTTTGTTCTCCAAACTTTTAAGACTTTTGCTTACGTTTTCCTGTTGAAAGCAGGACTTCATGTCTTTCTTCTCAAAACTTCTCCTCGCACTCAGACATAGTTTCTGCTCGGACTCTCTGCTCACTTACGAAACATTTTCTGTTTGCTTCTGGAACAAAAAGAAAGCACCGTCGCCTAGCAACCTCTCAGCCAATAGAATGAAAGTGTTGTACTGGGTGAGTTTGTTTCCTTCTAGTGGGCGTACCTGTGTGGCTACTGTCGATTGTAGCAACCTGATAAATGATGCTGATAAAAAGTAGATCAGCATCATTTACATAGACTACAAACCACTTGTTAAATGCAGCACTAGATTTATTAATATTATGAATTTCTACAAATAGCAAATTTTGACTTACAAAAGATAAATGACTTTAAACTGTATAAACTTTGCTGAAGTATCTAAGAAAAGAAATGTGATGAGAAATGTTTTTTTATCTGTTTTTTTTTGTAAGAAAAGTTTTAACTTTTAGTTGTGTAAAAATATTACACACGTTGAGTTTCGTCAGGGAACAAACTAACAGGAACAAAAGTCATTTATAAATGCTGAACTTGATCAGTGTTGAACTTTTCAGTGCAGATTCTTTAGAAAATGATTACAGTGTTTTGGAACAAAGACCATCTTTTTTTATTTTTATGGAGCAGTATTATTAACTTTTTCGTTCCACAGCTTCTACATTTATTCACACAGTACAGCAACAAAAACATCCTCTCTGTAAAACATTTGTTTTGTCATCTGTGTAACACAGAGGGCAAAGTTGACCTGAGGCAGTCATTTATAAAAAGAAAGAAAAAAAATAGAAAGGGAACAAAAGATTTTGATTTTAGTCATGTGGGTTTAAGTTTGTTATATTATAATATCCAGAATTAACTTTTACATATAGTGTGATTACTGTAGAAACAAAGCTACTGTTCTTAACTCACAGAACCCAAAGTGTTTAAGTTGTACAAGTTCTGCATATAAGCTTTTTCTTAATGGTATTAGTTTTATTCAGCAACCTCCGCAGAACAAATGTTTTTTACTCCCTTTCAAACAAATGCATCGGCGATATTCCCCTGATTTAATTGAGAAAAAAAGAGCTGGAGCTAAATTGATTCGCAAAATGTAATTTTATACCAGTCTGGAGCAGCACCTCAGTAATGTGAGCCACATCACAATGATTACCACCACTTCAGAATAAATAGCCCTCTTCAAACAGATGTTTGGCTACCTACAGCAAATCTGCTTGGCAGTAAATTTGCTTTCGATAATACTGTAAGTAAATTTAGGCTTTGGATGTAATCTTTCCGCCCCACGCGTGTGTATTAAGTCTTCATTTAGCCTTCTGCATTAAACTAATTAGGCAAGAAGACAAAAAGCAAGGTTTGGAGCGCGTCGGGGAAACAATGCGGTCCACCTGCAGAGTGCGTTTCTGGGAACCTGCCACAGAGAGTCTGTTAGTCCTTGAGAATAACAGGATTAGACTTGTATACGGTTACTGTATGGATCATTGTACAGTAATAAAATGTCACAGGGCAAATCATCCTGCCCTATGAATACCAGGGTATCATTTAACAGATGTAAAGTCAGAGGCTGGGAGGAAGAATATTTTCATTTCAAGATGGATAATTTATGTATTTTCCAAATGTGTTTACACTCATCGGACCTTTACTCGTTATAATCCACAAGCATGAATGAATTTAATTTAATTTTATTTGATTTTAATTTATTTTGATAGATAAATCCAGAATAAGGCATAATTATGAAGGTGAAGGATACAGAAAGTCATGCAAAGGACGCACCAAGCTCCAAAGCTTGCTTGGTGGGGACGCACCAATTGAAAGATGGCTCTCTGGTCTGATCAAAATGCAACGTATTGTGAAATGTAACTTGAACGCAGCTTAATATAGGGCAATACTGGGAGAAAACCAGTTAAGGGCCATATTCACTCATCAGGAACAGAGACGCCTGCTCTCTCTCCCACGACTGTAAAAAACAAAACGACACGATTCTGTTCCTGTAGCCCTGGTTTAAGTTTGGTTCTTGGCACATCATCTGAGCATAGCCCCTCGTTTCTGTGTGTGTGGTTTTCTTTCAAAGTGAACATGTTTAGTACACCAACTACAGTTGTGCATCCACATTTTGGCAGAGTATGAAATGGCCTGGATGGAAATAACTTTGTTCTTATAGCTTTAAGTGAAAGAACTTAATGAGTCTTTTCTTAGAGTGTGTTACACTCTGAGATCAGCGAGGTTCACCCTCCAGCAGGAGCAGGAGCATAAACATGTAGCAGGAGTTACATTACAACGGTCTAAATGTGTCAGACTCAAATCCAAAATGAAAATATCGACTTTAAAACTCCTTCCCCGTTTAATCTGACTGAGCTTGACCTGTTTCTCAAAGAAAAATGGGAGGGGAAAAAAAGCAAAGAGGCACATAACTGTGACATGGAAAGAAAATCCAGCACCAGGTGGGTGTGGATATATTGTATTTTTGTGTATGTAAAATGGTTTGATCTATAAAAGGAGTCTTAGGTTTGACACATAGTTTATAACAAACAGCTGAAACAACAAAATGTTGAAGCATTCAAGGGGTTTGAGTACTTATTCAATGTAGTCTCACATCTCAGCTGAAGTTGAAACAAATTCAGTGCTACATACTGTGATATCTAAGACTGAGGTCCACTGCATTCCTCTGTCCCACCAGTGGGCTCCCACCAGCTCGGCTGCATCCCACAGGGATTGCGCCCGACTCCCAATCTGCAGCTGTCTTTGTTGACACCAAGGCTGCTGCTGCCTGGTCCGTGTTTATAACGAAGCAGCAGTCAAGGAGTATAATTCATATCCAATTAATGAAGCGTGATATTCAGATTTTATTTTCTTTTCATCTCTTGTGTTTTTATCTCCACTGCAGCGCAGAGGGAATTTTCCAGCTTCGTTTGATTTCTCCTCCTTAACGTATCTTTAGGTTCTTCGAAGACTTTCAAGGACAGCGCATCAACAAGACAAAGACAGGTTGTTCGTGATCTTTATACCGGACTCTATTAATTTTCTTTTTTCACTGAGTTCTCATCCTTGCTGGTCACTTTCCAGAAAGTCATAGATGGAGTGTGTCTCTGCGCTGGCAGAAACTGGGATTTCAGTGCAGCCGAAGGAGTTCTTACTTATCCAAATCCCAAAGGCTCAGATCAAGCATTACTTCCAAAATCCATTCAGTGTGGAAAGACTCCCAACCAAGATGATCCGACTGCCGGCTTATTCACTGTTAACTTTTGAAAAAAAAAAGAAAAAAACCCACATAAACCCCCTTGAGAGTTAAAAGCCAGGAAACCCATCTGCTTTTCTATTTGTCAAAGACTCATCAAGTCTGTGTGTCCGTGCAGAAACTCTTATACATGTCCCCAGTTTGTCCTCTGTCCTATTTCGTGTTTTGGCTCATTCAGTGCTGTATAGTCTGTAATTGTGGCAGCACAATGAGATTTGCAGGAGAAATTGCTCAGTAATGAGACAAGAAATGACTGCCTCACATCCAATTTGTCTCATCTTCCAGCTTATTTTTCATCTGCGTGAACACAAAAGGTGGTCGAGGAGAAGAAAGAGAAGTGGAAAGTCGAAGATCAGCAGGAGAGCCAATAAAGGCTTTTACAATAAACGATGTTTTTAAAATCAGAGCTACAACAGGAGGTGTATAATCAGTTTGTGTTTTCAAAATAAGCACATTTCCTCCCGACGATGATTTATAATCTACCTCCAAGTTCCCATGTTTTTTCTGAGCTTTGGAAATGGTTCACAGCAGAGTTCCTCTGAGTTACCGTCACCAGATATTTCACTTTCACAGGATGTTAGTCGAATGTCCGATATTTGTTTTTTCTTTTCCTCTTGCAGGGAGTGAGGATACAAGTATAAACTGGATGTAGGTTTTCTGTAACAAACATTTGGTCTGTACTGCACATTGTGGCTGAAACTTAAATATACTCCCCTAGCGATATTTAAATTAATGTCATTCAGAGGTGCTCAAGATGAAAATGGACTTAATTTCTTAGACAAAGAATAAACTTTTCTTCTTTTTTTTTAGTGAGTGCTGTTTTGCACACATTGTACTTTTACCTAAAACTCATTACGAAACCAGATGAGCTGTATTAGTAGTTTGGGATTTTTATGAATACAAACAATATTCCATCATTGGAAAATTAAATGTTATTTGGAAACAACATGGAGCTGTTGGCCAGGGGATGTCTTAAATCTACCTCACATCAATTGATACTCACTGTTATATAGGCCTACCTGTTACTGCACTGAGACTTAGCACCAAAACTGGCTCCAGCCCGGGGGCCCACGTTCTCGTAAATCTGTCCCTGTTGATGCGTCACGTTTTGACCTTTTACCTTATGATTTGATGGCGAGTTCAAAGAAATTAAAGGTAGTAATTTTTCTTCATTACTTCACTCACTATGTGCAAAGCACCACCACCACTGGCAGAAAAACACACCCTTAGCATGATGCTACCACTGCCACCTTGGACAGCGTTTTAAACTTGAACACCTCACCTTGAGCGCTCCAGACATTTGTACCTGTGATGGGGTGCAACTCGTTCAGTCTTCTCCAGAAGGCGTTTGTCTCGTCCGTGTGGGGATGTCAGTCGAGCACTGGTGTTACATTTTCCAGTTTTATCTCAGGTTTGAGTCTTTACGGCGCTGTAGTTAATGAAGATTATATCCAGTTTTATTTCACCTGAGGATAAAGATTTGGGTCAGGTTGAAACTATTGAAACCTTCTTTTCATACAATAAATAATTTTTTGTTCTTTATCTTAAAAACTGATACCAAGCTAAGTAATTAAGATGTTGTAGTTCCTGCTAATGTAGTGTCATGCTACTAGAGTCAGTCTGCCACATTCACTTCTCTCTCGATCCTCCGCTATCAGTAATCTTCTAACATTTGCTGCTCTGTGCAAAACTTTATTGTCTTAACAATGTCTATTGGCAGCCCAAGGGCTTGAGCTGCCAGTAGAAATTGCAATTTAACAGCGGACTACACTAGCGTGGTTATAAATAAATGAAATAGCGGCACATTGCATTTCTGTGGCAATCAGCTGTGTGACAGGCAGAACCCGAAGTTGTATTAAAGAGGAAAAAAGAACCAGGCATTCATCTTCCATCCGTTGTTTATCCTTGCAGGGTCATTCGGAATGAAACTATAGAATGCATTAACATTACTTTGCTTTTTATTGCAGTAGCAGCACATTGTCAATTTTTCAAAAAACCCCCAAATGATCCAATCACACGACAGCCAATCAATAAATTTAGGCAATGAGACAATGACGGTGAGTTCACTGTACTCCAGCGGCCTCCAGTCACCGTGTCAATCCAATTGAGCAGCTTTAGGGCGCACATTATGCTAGTGCAACGGACAAAGCTGCAGACACTGTGTGACATGGATTTCAAACACCTTATGAAATCTACACTGTGAATAATAAAGAATCTCTGAATGCAAAATGGATCCCGACCAAGACGTACCTTTATAAAGTGGCCAGTTGGTTCACGTGAAATGACTGAAACATGTGGTTAGAAAGATTTTTTTTTTTACAAAATAACACTTTAATCATGTGTGAATTAGGAATCTATTTTGGTGTTCCTTTGTCATCGCCATGGAGACACGGTAAAAGAGTCCAGCTGTACGCGACGCGGCCTCAGTGCTTCCTTACTGCCTCTCGGGTACATTCACACATCTGTACTGAGTGCTGTCTACACATGTTAACGTCAGGTTTGAGCAAGGCCATGAGGTCGCGTCCAGGCAGCGGCCTGTTAAGAGGCTCACATGCTCCGTCTCAGATTCTCAGCCAGTTTCGTCTGGCTGCGGGCTGTGGTGCGTTTTACATGAGGCCTCCTTCAAACTGAAACAATATGTGGGTCAAGTTTATGCGTGAAGACAGTTCATTCAAATATAAATCTTTGCTGCTCCGATGCCTTCTGAGCTGCTAAAAGATTATCTCCACAGGGGTGAAGTGAAATGACTGGTTGCAGTGATAACAAGATTATAAAACTTTTATTAATCCCCTCTGAAGATGAATTCATAAAGCAAATTCCACACACATCTCAGGTTTACATCTTTTTTTTTCTTCTTTTTTTTTTTAAACGCAAAATTATGGCACTATTATTTTCTATACTTTTCACCAGAAAAAAATATATATATTCATGTGGCTGTGGCCAAGATTTTATTTATACAAATGAAGAGGAAGTATGCATCTTTAACAGACCCACTTGGAAAAAAAAACTAAAAAAAATAGAAGAAAAAAAACCGAAAAGAAGTCACAATTACACTATATCAACATTCCCCAAAACAAAATTAGCCAAGCCAGTAATTTTGGGTGCAAGGTGAATTTTACATTCCACTGACGTATTGTCTGACACCAGTACGAAACTGCCGGACGGAATAGTCAAAGGAAGCACAAACGGTTTCCCCTTTGGAAGCAACACAGTGATAAACAACTGATAGACGATAATAAACCCGGAGAGGGTCGCATCCAGGTATGACAAACAGATTTATGCAGCTCTGAATCCCGCTGTGCAGCAGCCATCAATTCTGTATCCTTCTCAATACAACACAGGTTTGTGTCTTTACCCCTGTTACTTTTATTCCTCCTCCCTGCTAAGTGCTAACACATTTACATTTTTAGTGCTGCTCAGTAATAAAAGAGGTGGAATGAGCGGAGGCCTTTCTCCGGTCGCTAAAACAAACATCAGTGAACCGCCATCACTGATGAGTCTCCCCTCATTCCCCACCTGTCCACCCGCCCACACAACTTGGCCGCCGCCCCACAGTGTAGGTCAACAGTGTTGCGGTTGGAGTCTCCTCAAATGCACTCACAGTTCTTGGCCTCGTCTTCTAGGTCACTCACAAGAGTTCTTCCTCCAGCAGGAGGCTCCGCTTTATTAGCTTGTCCGCTCAGTCAGAACGGTGGTGGGGAGGAAACGGTTTACAAACCCAAAAAGTCCGCAACAGAGGTCACGGGGTGAAGCACACGTTGGAAAAGAGCAGCTGAGGTCGTTGCCTAAGGGGATCTGAGGGTTTACATGCTAAACCTTGGGTGGTTTGATTAAAAAAATTAAATAAAATGACATAACAGTACAAACAGACTCGATCGATAATTCATGTCAATGTTTAAAGTAAAAAACAGAATTCTGAAAACAGCTGAAATTCATTAATTGTGACAAACATGAGGTACAAATTACAAAAAAAAGCGGTTTAACCAGAGACAAATCATATCATAAAGGACAATATAAATAAAGATATCTGTGTAGAGTTTCATCATGGAACAAACCACTGAAAAAGAAACAGCAAAGCATTATCCAAACACAGCCTGGTTGGTAATGATAATGGTAAATAATCTACACACACGTGCTGCAGCACTACCTTACTGATCTCAGGTGAATGATCTGAAGAGGTAAAACCAAAACTGATCAGCCCTCGTACCGTCGTAACCCTGCCATCTACTGAATAAGGAAATAGCAAGCCTACTTTAAGACAAGTGGTTATTGGGTTGTTTAAAATAGAACAATTCACAGCTTTACAAAGCCCTTTGCTTGGGTAGCTGATAGGGCACATCAATATAGTTGAGGCATTTGGAACAATGAGTCAATAAGACTACGTACTGTGTGACTGGTGAGAAGGAGAAGAAAAAAAAGTACCAAAAATGTCTGTTTTTCATCATTAATGAATCCATTTTGAGCTGACCGCTGCAGCTGCCATGTGTGAAAAAGAAACTCCACCTTCGCCCACGCCAGGTTTGACCTTTCCACTAAAGATACATTCTTCCATGTCACAGAGAAAGAGCAAAAAAATAAAAAAAAGAGAGAGAGAGAGAATCATACACGGGCCATTACTAAGACGGTGAAGAAACACTCAGCTGTGCATTTACACCTGGGGCACTGGCTGCTGCTTCCTGCAGTGAATTGTTCCCACACAGTTCAGTTAATTGTATTTAGTCCTCTCAGTAATGAACAGTAGGTCATTTGGAATGGGAGACCAGAAGAAGAAGAAGGCACAGAGGGGTGCTTCAGAAGTGTCCATGCCAAGGGAAATTGTGCATCTATACAGTTTTACCAATTACACTATGAACAGCATCTGGTACCATACATCATGTGTAGCAGTAGTCTATATCTGGGATTCCTCCTTCTCTATAGCCACGGTTGGTGCCATGCCCAGCATTAGAAACATGGTTGGACCCTTTGTATAAGCCAGTGCCATTGGAGGGGAATATGGTGTGAATGATGTAATCCTCTCGAAGGGGTTTCGGTTGCATCGGCGGACAAGCTGGCATTGGTGTCATCTGGAAACCTGGGCCGCGAATCTCCAGGATCGTGTTATCCTTCTTCGTGCCAGATTCAATGTAATCATCATAGGTTTTGCTTTTTCTCGAGCTACTGCGAGTGTAGTGGTCACGGGAACATAAATGCCCAGTTCTATGCCCGTACCAACAAAAGATGCCAAAGATTAGAGCCAAAGATACAGTGGCGGTAGCTCCACCAATAATCCCTGCTAGGGGCAGTGATGTAATGTGATGTGAATCCTCATCCTCTTCCTCTTCCGATGTGCTAGGGTCTGACGTTTCTGCTTTTGCACAAACTAAGGCTTCATCAGAGTCAGCATCTCCAGAAACTGTGGCTTTGCTTTCTGAACTGACAGCCAGTGGCACCATGCAAATGATATAGCTAGAGCGTGGCTGAAGGGACGTTAGCAGATACTCTTGGCGATCACCCCGCACAAGCGTCTCTGTGATCGATTCCATGGCATTCCCAGTACCTTGTCGGAGCCAGCTTAACCTAAAAGAGGAGCTTGGCTGAGCTGCACTCCAGGTAACACGAATACTGTTGTGAGATAGAGGTTTTACATTTAGCGCCAAGCTCTTCCCCACACCACTGCTGCTAAGAGTGTAGTCTAAGCCAGAGTCGGGAAACCCGAAGCCAGGCCTCTTTGAGCGCAGAGTAAAGAGGGAACCCTGTGGAGGTGCATTGGTAGTGGAGCTCTCAACCCCACCAACAGCCCCTTTGTCTTTAGTCCCTGTCAGTCTCACTACTTCACATTCCTCCATTTCACTGCCCAGGTCAATCAAAGCCAGATCTCGCACCCTGTCCGGCCCATGGCAAGTGAGACCCCTGACGGTGATGGTGTTGCCACGGGCACGCAACCAGTCATAAAGCCATCGAAGGTTGCAGCCACAGTGCCACGGATTCCCACGCACCAGCAGCTGGCCAAGACTGTCAAGGTCTTTGAACAGCCCCCTTGGTAACGTAGTTAGGTTATTTCCTGATAAGTCCAATCTCTGCAACCTGTGCATGCCGTCCAAGGAACCACGTGGCATGTGAGTCAGGGCATTGTCTTGTAGAGACAGTCGCTGTAGATGAGCACTGGGCAGATTGACAGGTGGGGTTTGAAGGGAATTGCGAACAAGGGACAGTTCTGTCAAGTTAGAGAGACGGGAGAATGTGTCATCTGCAATGCGTTGGTTTGCCAAAAGGTTCCCATCCAAAACAAGACACCTTAATGAATTGAGGCCTCGGAAAGCATGAGTTGGGATAGTAGAGATCCGGTTGTCATCCAGACGCAGTTCCTCCAAAGAAGCTGGCAGTCCCGAGGGAATACTAGACAGATGGTTGCGTGAAAGAAAAAGCAAGCGTAACCGCGGGTTGTCGGCGAAGGCCTGATCTTCAATGGACACAGTGGAGATGGAGTTGTCATCCAAGTGAAGTTTTTCTAACAAGGGCATTCGACCCAGCGTGGTGCGAGGGATGGTGCGTATATTGTTGTCCTGCAAATGCAGCTCTCGCACAGACGGAGGAAGGTGCATGGGAAATTCATCCAGCTCATTATCATAGAGGTATACAACGCGTACAGACAGATGACGCTCCAAGGAGGTGGGGAGGCCTGGGTTGTTTATGTGATTGTTCTGAAGGTAGAGGACAGATGCAGAAGGAGGCAGTGATGGGATGGAGCTCAGGCCACGATCATTACAATAGATAAAGTCCTCATCGCACCTGCATACAGATGGGCACGTCATATCTATGTCCCCAAAGTATCCTTGTATAGAAGCAGCAGCAAACTGAAGCATGCCGGCATGTATAGTCAGGCAAAGGAACAGCACAAAGAGCTGGGCACCCAGTTTGGCCATGCAAACAGCTGCCATTATTAGGAACATGAAGACTGTCTTTTTTTTGTCTCTCCCCAAGTATGGTGTTGCTTCCTAATAAGCTGCACTGAGCAGGAATCCTGCAACCTCCACCCTGAGAGAGAAAGAGAAAAAAAGACAGGAGTTAACATTGATCCAGGCGCAAATTAGAAGATTGTTGTACATGAAAACGGAGATGATTTCAATCAAGCTTAATGAGCTCATTTATACTTAACAGCATATTTTATTGTGGTGTTGCCAACCCCTTTAATAGAAAAAAATACCAAGATTACAACACAGGAACATATTCCTGTTGCTGTTTCTGAGCAGAAGCATGTCGCACCAAGAAACAAGACTGAGTTTTTCTTTTCACCAGTTAATAATCGTACCATCAGGGGGTTGTGCACACATGGGTGGGCCTGCATGGATTCTCAGTCTCTCAACACATTCTGCCTTCAATTCAAAGCTAAAAAACATGCACCGTCAAATATTGTGCCAAACGTACATATAGAGTAGCTATGAAAGATAAATTCTCAACCTTAAAATCAAAGCCTGTCTTAAGAAAATGCACAAATAATAAGTTTTAAAATAAGCACAAATGATTAACATGAGCTTAGGAAGCTCTATAGTTATTAAGTATGACTGTAAGCTACACAGAGATGGTCATGAGGCAAATTTAATAAGACAGTTATACAAAGATATTATTTGCAGCCAAATCAGTAGGTATTGGTACCTCATTAACAGGTTGTGCAGGGGGAATTTACATAAGCTGCACTGAGGCCATGATTGGTGCCCTGATTTGCTGTTGTTGCTGATTAAATGAGCAAATGTCGCAACAGTAAAGCGCAGAATTGATTGCAGGGATTCGGAAACAGGTAAATTGCAACACTATCGGTGACAACTTGAGCCCATCGCGGTGTTCAATAGCCAGCATCTTCGGTTTGTGTCGTTCAGGCCCACATGGCAGCCGTGCACAGCCCAGCACGAATATTGATTTTCCCACAAATCCGAGGTGATCTGCCAGAGTGAGTCGCCTCTTATAGAGATTACAGGATTCCCAGGAGTGTAAGTCAAACAGAGCGATAATTAACCAAATGAATGACAAACTCTGCCGGGAGTCAAATTTGGTAAATGCACATCAGCAAACATCGCGCTGAACGTGCCTCTGCAAAGGCTGTCAGAGTCACCTCGAAATTTTACGTGTGTCATGAATCGGCATTTCAGTAAATAAACATAAGCAAACACTCCGAGAGTTGTGGCACCGAAGCAGATCAGGGATCATTTAAAGGAAAAATAAGTACTGCATGTCATTTGTCAATCTGAATGTTTGTGCAGGATAACGTTTAATCTTTGTGGAGATTGGGGCTGTTACTGTGGGGGCATGTTGATGTATAAAGAGGATCTCAGACTCTCATGTTTTTTTTTTAACTTAAAACTGAAGAAATTACAAAGGTAATTTGTTTTATTTCTTTCTAATTAAAATAATTTAGAATTAATCACAGAAAGCTTTAAACCTGGTTTTCTACTATGTTAAAAACTTTGAATGTAAAACCGCTTTTAGTCACCAGAATAACTGCATTCATAAAACTACTTTTCATGTGCAAAATTTTGAATTAAAATAGAAAAATTGGTAAAGATATCTGTGAAGCTCTCATCAACATCAAAGAGAAAAAACTAAAAACGCATCATCAGCTTTTATTAAACCAGGATAAAAACTCCTTTAAGGAAACACTGATTCAGAACCGCTGGTAAGTTAAGAAGCAACATGTCTGTAAAGAATCGGACCGAAGCTTGTAAGGAAGCTACTGGACCAGCTTATATTAGTTTGGCAAAAACTGGAAACATTTGAAAACTACTGCTAAATGTAAACATGTATTAAAGTAACAACAGATCGCCATTAGAGATAACACTATTATGACTGCAATAATACATTTTCAGAGGTAGGACTGTTATATGTTGCTTTACTGTTTCAAATAAAATCAGTTGAATAGAATCTCACAGTGCCCCCTGCAATGTTAAAACTAATTTTATGCATCAGAAATTGAAAAATAGCTATCATAGTATGGAAGAGAGCATTTTCAAAATCTCCTCTTTCAATCACTTATCAACGATAAATTTGTTTTGTAGCTGCCACTACATTTTAGGACATTGTTTTTGGTGTCTGTTTTCTGTACTTTGTTCACATCTGCGCTGCTTCCTCTTCCCCCCCCAACTCCACAAAATATTCAAATTGACTCGCAACCCACTAATCCCTTTTCATGCCTACTTCCACTCCAGTCCCCTCGACGCAGCAGAGTGGAGTCGGTGCTCTTTAAAGTGGAACCTGAAGAGTGAAATAAAAAATTTAAAAAGCAGAGATTGTTACTTTGCGCAGTTTGATATTGACTCGGTTTACGAGCAGAAAGGCGGACGTACGCTGTTTTCTGCTGTAAATGTTCATGGGGGTATTTGTTTGCGTGGGTGTGTGTGTGTGTGTGTGTGGGTGTGTGTGTGTGTGTGTGGGAGCGGCAGTCGGGGTAGTGCTAAAGAATGGATGACTTTTGAATCCCAAGAGGTTCGGCTGCAAGTCTCTTGAACACTAGAGTATTTGGGTCAGCCCTTTAAAAACAAGATAGACATGGTGTGAGATTGAAGAGGCACAGAGAGCCAGAGGGATTAAAAGAGCATATTGAGCTGTGATTCTCTGGATTAAGCAGGTGCTACATGGAATAACAGCCACACATTTTGAGCTTTTCTTTCTTTCAGGGTCTTGTGCTTGCTCATTTTTGTTCAGGCTCAAAAGAATGCCAAAAAAATTACAGCTCTTTGTGTTTGTGAATACCTAAAGAGACCTTTTTGTTCGTCTGTCCACGGACGATCAAATTGAAAGCATTAACCCACATGTGGAGCGTGGTCTATGGCGGGGAGTAAAGTCGGGATGTGGGGTAATGTGTGAGCTAGACAGCCGGTCGCCTCAGGCCGAGTACTGTACACCCGACTACACCCGATCCAATACTGGAACTGGATCAATTTGCATAAAAAACAGACAGGGACAGAGAGAGAGAGTGACCGAAAGCAGCTTTTAGCTGGACCACTGAATCCCCTCTCCTCACTAAGACTCTAATAGTGGCATAGAACTGGGGAAATCTGGAAAACTAGGTTTTAGATGGCTAGAGAAAAGCCTGACGTATCATAAAATCCACTTCACTTATGGGAAAAGAAAAAAACAAACAGATAATTGTGGTCCACAGCTTATCTTCCATGACATGGTCGTGCACTAGATTTTAGATTTAGGGGCTTGACATGGGAAATGGATGATGCAAAACATGATGGGTAGAGTGACGACTGGGATGAAAGAAGCGATCACAAAGAAAAAAAAGAAAAAGAAAGAGGAAAATAGTAATTTTGCTTAATCACAGAAGTTGTAGGATTGTATTTGTTGTAATAATATAGGATTGTTTATCTTTGTCAAGTGGGCCTGTTATCTTTCAGGGATTATAATAAGGAACAAGGATTATGAAAGGAAAATAAAAAAAATCCAAAAGAGTATTTTCACTTAATTCTGTAGATTCTAAACTAAATCTTGAAAGTAAACAAACAAATTGTAGGAACGTCATTGCTCCTTACAGTAGCTGCATTTTGTCTATTATCCACTAATGTCAAAAAAATCTCTATTTCTATTAAATAAGAAACACAATTAAAATCGTGGAGAAGTTTATTGATGCAATAAGTCATTAAAAAACATGCTGTGCCATCCTCCTCCCACTTCCTGTCGCCTTCTTTGTCTTTTCTGCCAGTAGTAACATCCGGTTGTTGATCACAGAAAAAGTGTTTCCATTGCAGTTTTGCAAAATACACAAATTTCCACACAACCCTAAAACCTCCTCATGGTAATGCAAAACATTTGATCAGAAAATTTTAGATTTTTCCTAAATTGCCGTGTTTCTGTGAATTTATTTTCAGACTTTCAATGCGGTGAATGGAAACGGCAGCTAATGTCTTGAAAAACTATTCATCGCCTTCAAGCTTCACTTTACATTACAACCCCATACGTAAAGTATTTTATCTGGATTTTATGAGATACAGCAGATGCCTGTAATGTGCCACTGTGTCCTGCAACTATTGAATGCATCCCTGCTCCAACACACCTGAATCAAATGAATGGTTACTGACCAGGCCTTTTCCAAACGGGGTGACATGCAAACGAGGCAATTGCAGAGCAGTAGTACTGGAGGAATGCAGTTGCAGACTCCTGTGACAGATCAGCACAAAGTATCACAACACATAGTTTTAGAAATGATTTTACAAGTTAAAAATGCAAAAGAAGTGCGATATGCGTTTGTGTTCAGCCTCTTTTAAACTCTGATTCAGCTACATGTAATCCAGAGCCTGAAGTAGTTCTCCAACTAGTAAAAAGCCATTCAGTGAAGAGGTTTGATAAACAACAGTATCGCACAATCAGCAAGTCAAAGGTAAACACTTTGACAAGGAGAACATTTATTAGAGAGGCAGAAAAGAGACGCGGGGTAACTCTGAAGGAGCTGAAGAGAGAGAATCTGATCGGATCACACCAAAATGGAAGTTTCCATGCGACAGAAAACTGACACTGAAAATCACCCTGAACACACCGGCATCTACACAGTGAAACATCTTGCGAAGTAGCTTTCATTAAAAAAAAAAAAAAAAAAAGATAGTTAGTGTTAAGATAGATGGAGCTAAATAAAGCTTAAAACTTTGGTCGCTTTCCAGCAGGACAACCCCAAACACACAGTCAGATCTACGATTGGTTTAGGAAACGGATGTTTATGTTTGAATGATCCAGTAAAACGTTCTGACCTAAATATAATGGAAAATCTGACAAGACCTGAAAATTACTCTTCAGAGACTCTCTCCCTCCAAACCGACTGAGCTATAGATACCATGTCAAACCAAAACTCAAATGTTAGTCTCTACATAAAGCTAGTAGATAAATACCCCGAAAGCAGCTGTAGGACGTTTACATGAAGCCTTCTCTCAAATGGGACCGATTACCAAATCAGGCAGTACTTCTGAGACTTTTATATTTTCATATATTTTCAAAGAAACTTGTGAAAAACATTATGCTCCTTGCACGTCACAATTTTGCACTGCTTTGGGCTGGTGTGTGCACGGGATTTTATTTAGGGGTGTCAGAATACAAATTCACACCCTACTTTTAGGATGTTTATTTGTAAAAAAAAAACCCAAAAAAAAAACATTGAAAACTTTGATTTCCTTCCTTTTCACAATAATGCGCTAGTTTGTGGTGGTCTGTCACATAAAAACAAATACAAAACAATGAAGTATGTGGATATAATGTGGCAAAATTTGAAAACATACAGCTACTTCTGCAAGAGATTGAAAGAGTTTTGAATACTGTAATATGGTAACAGGTCTAACATGTTTGTCAACAGTTACTTTGCATTTAAATGTGCCAGTACATTTAAAATGTATTAAACAACAACTTGTCCTCACTGTCTTATTCAAATGTATAGTAAATAACAGGAAGAGACAGATTTTCTTCTTTTCTTTATTCCATTCATGTACGTCACCGAACAGACTTGTGACTTCACATTGCCAAATCGATGCACTTGCTTCAAACACAAATACGAAATCAACGCAATAGTAAAAAAAATATGTATATGAGCATCAACTCCATACAAATTAACTTGATCAAACAGCACAGAAACTGTTCATGATAGGTTGGATCCTGAGCCAAGAAATGAGACTAAAAATAGTCCTGTGCTTTCATTACGCAGCTGCCTGTTCGTAACATCGGCAGCACTTCCACACACTCTGGATGTTTACGTCTAATTGCCTTACAATGTGAAGGCCGTAATTACACATTTGCCTTTCCATATTTACTATAGGAAGGATTTGCCGTTATTCTCCGTGAGGCGAGAGAAACCCCACAGTCGTCTTCCGAGAGCCCAACAACATTCACACTTGGGAGATTCACCTTTTTAGAGGGTTGTGTGTTTGTTGGTGGCTACTCAGCTCACAGGACCCTAAAGCTACTTGATATATAGCTTTACAGCACCTTGTCGTGTTTCATTTCTACAGCACCATAATAAGTTCTGCTGTGCCACCAGTCCAACTCCTCGCTCTCTCTGCCTCTTCCCCTCTAAACTCCTTTAGCTCACCGTTCCCGCTTCAGGATAGATGGGTTGCAGCTAAATCCTTTCAGCATTAACATGAGGGTGGCATCCTGCTTGCGGCAATATGCTCCGGCGCTGTGACCAAAGCTGGGACCAGATCTATCATGAGTTGGAGGGACTTTTTTTTTGCCGCGGGAGATTGAGTGTTTGCGACGCGCTGAATGCTAGCCTTGATCGATAGTGTAATCCAGTGGGTTTCTTGAGGGTGTTACAAGGGAGTTGGTTATCTTAGCTGAACTGGATCTGACCTCAGGTTCATCAATAAAAGTCCCATTTGGAAAGTTTTTTTTCTGCAATGCAACAAACACTTTGGGGTCATGGTGACATAAACAAGCAATTTCATTTCTTCCTCTCAATATCATCTGTCATAATTTGAATTTATGGTGCTTTGCACTTCACCCAAATACATTGAATTTCCCAGCAAAACCTTAATTGAAGTACGAACATTTTCCTCCATATGTGGCAAGACACACATGAAAAAAAGTCACTTATTTTTCACAAGTGCTATTACTGTCTGTCATTTAATGAACAGCAGGGTTGGTGTGAGAATAAAACATTGGTGAATTATTGTGAGAAAATTTGTCTCCAACAATTTGTTACTTAGAATACAATAAATATAAATGCAGATATTCATAATGCCAATTAGATTAATCAGTCTGTATTCAAAATAATTCTGACCAGTAGGTGATGCCAAAGTGCTCCTGATAAGATCCTTTGGTGGGTTGAAAACGCGACAAACAAACAACAAAATGGACCTTGAATATTTGCAGTTCAGATCCCCAGATTCACCTTTTTACTGATTTTTCTATGGAACTTAATTAAATGATCAAGTGATAATTTGAGTTTTGAAAGACTTAAACTGACTGAAACTGATCCAAGCAGCTTAAAACTTTATAAGTATCAGGAATTTAAAACTGTTGGATGATCTCGGATAACAAAAATTGCATTTTTAGGAAAATGCCTCACTTTCTTACTTTACTGTGTTTGTGTTTATAAGATATTGAGTCATCTGTCATTATATGGAAGAGAATATTGCTGAGAAATGAAAGCTTTTCAAGTGCTTCATCTTGTTGCTCTTTTGAAATGTTTTCAAAATAAGTATGTTTGAGCTCTGCACATTCTTCCTGACCTTTTCTCATACTATTCCTGCAGGACGGGTCGTCTAAAGCAGCCAAGCAACCTTTTCAAACGTCCATATCATTAGCTGCTCCACAATTGATCAGAAGAAATACATAAATTTAATGTTCAGGCAGAAGTGTGATATTTTTTACACTTTGAGGCACAAAGTGCAAAGCGATGCTTTTACTTTCTAGGAGGCAGATGTCACGGTTTTTGCCCCACGATCAAAGTGAGCAGACATGGCGTGGGGCAGAATTAATGCTTCTATTATGACTGCTGCTGCCTTTCCAAAAACAAAATGTAATAGTTGTAAGACTAAAATATGGGGTAATCTTCAAAAATCTATAACAAAATAAACAAATAAAAGAATATAATATTGTTATATTTTATTTAGGATGTCTTCCTGATATTGTATGTCGTTTGAATATAAAAAAAAACCTCAAAAATTTGAAAAAAAAAAAAACTTCAAATAAATACATTTTTTATTGTTACCGCTCACTGTCCCTCTTTATCTGTCAAACACACAAAATAAATATATTTATAAAAATTCTGATTAGTAAATATATAGCATGAGAAAATAATCCCCAAAGATAATATAGATTTTTTTTATCTAAATCACCAGAGTATACCACAACTAGCTAATAACAAGCTAATAATTCTGATAAAAAACATTTTCCTGACATCTTTGAATGTAAAAAATTGAGGTTCCTTCAAGAGACGAGGAGCTTTTATTCAAGGAACCATGATGTCCTACTTGAAACAGAACTAATGACAGAACAACACTAAGTTGTTTTAGTAAATTTTCTCTGAACAGTAGCGGCGTTGGGCTTCTCTGTTCCCCAGCTACTAGATGAAACAAAAAAAAGAAAGACAAACAAAATCTCACACTGTGCAGATGCAGAAAAGGTTTTAGCATGAAATCATGCTGTTCTAATAAAAAAATAATTGCATTTTAAGGCTTTTTGCACATCATTACCAGGAGGAGTAATAAGTGTGGAGGGCTCTCTGCATTTATTTCCCTGCTTTTGGCTGCAGTTGAGATCCGGTTTCTTGCCACCGCAAGTGAAATTTGGTCCAACCACAGGTAGAAATAAGCAAGTCAGACATTTGCCACTTTGGAGCTTGATACAGTGGGACACCAGCGGCCAGAATGAGCCTGGCGGAGCAGACGGTAAATAAAGCTCAGAGGATGTCGAACTGCGACTGTGGTCACACTCAAGGCTTTAATCAAGGCTTCTAGATTAACCAGCTCCGGTTTTAATGTTGTCCCAACATTACATAGTGAACACGATTTAATCTCAGGAAGAGCTGGCTTCTGGATTTTATGAAAATGTACTTTCTGGTTTTAAATGGCGCCTATAAAAAGGAAAATGTATCTCCTCCCTCCTTTAAGTCAAAGCGTCAGCCTGTGGTTGTCACGCTTCAGCAACAACTCTGATTGGATTTTTTTTTTTTTTCTTTTATTTGCGAGAGACACTGACACTGAGAGGGAGGTTGGTTAGCTTAATTGGTTAGATTTGAATTCAACCCTGACGAGTTGCGATATAAATGCGAGGTTGTGGGAGGGCCGGTCACACAACGAGGCCCTTCCTTCAGGGTGAAAAAGAAATGAAAAGCATTTTTCTAAACCTTTAGTGTTAAGTTGTGGACTTCCGTCATGTGTAAAGAAGAGAGATGTAAGCACAAATAATACCCTCAGCTATTACAGTAATATATAAATATCATATGAGACATACAAAAATAAAAAATTCTGACAGTTTAGGTAGACATTTTAATGTTTTGTCCTGATTCTGGTCAGTGTTGTTACTCTGATGCACACAGGTACCAATTATCCTTTTTCTGTCAACAGCTGTGTCAAGGGAACTTGTAACAGTGGTTGTAGGAAAACGGCAGAAGTGAATGGAAACAGCTAAAAGTCTCACTTAGTCAACTAAGGCTTTTCTCATGAGGGTTCTGCCACGTTTCACATCTCTCAAATAATATTAAACAGGAACAACGGGGCTCTTTGTTGAAGGTTTGAACTAACCCAGGGGTCTCAAACTCCAGTCCTCGAGGGCTGCAGACCTACAGTTTTTAGATGTGCCACAGGTACAAAACACTGGAATGAAATGGCTTAATTACCTCCTCCTTGTGTAGATCAGTTCTCCAGAGCCTTGCTAATGACCTAATTATTCTATTCAGGTGTGGTGCAGCAGAGGCACATCTAAAGGTTGCAGGACTGCGGCCCTCGAGGACTGGAGTTTGAGACCCTTGAACTAACCCAAGCGCAGAGTAAAACTCTGGTTGACTGGAATGCATTATAAATATAATGAAAACTTACACCAGGGGTGTTAAACTCCAGTCCTCAAGGGCTGGCGTCCTACAACGTTTAGATGTGCCTCCGCTGCACCACACCTGAATAGAATAATTAGGTCATTAAGGCTCTGGATAACTGATCTACACAAGGAGGAGGTGATTAAGCCATTTCATTCCAGTGTTTTGTACCTGTGGCACATCTAAAAACTGCAGGACAGCGACCCTCGAGGACTGGAGTTTGACACTAGTGACATACACTGAAACCACAGAGAGAAAGCCATGAAGCATGGCTAGTAAATGGAAGAATCCAACATTAAACAATGAGATGATGAAAGGAGGCAGGGTGGAAAACGACAAAGAAGCCAGATGAGGTAATCAGGTGAAATGTGGAACAGGTGAGGCAGAAGGAGAGCAGGGAAACAGGGAGGGACAGAAATCAACTCAAAGGAAGCTAAACTACAACTGGAAGAAACTTCAAACCAAGGGAATCGACTGAGTCTGCATAAGAAACAGAACACCATAACAAACCAAAGACTCTCCTTACAATAACAAACACATGAACTGAATGTAAAAAGATACCAAACATAAATGAACAGCAAGGACATGATCTAAAGCAGAAAGACACACATAAAAAAGCCTGAACCCAAACACCCAAGTAAGACGGTTCTCACTGCTAACTATCCATTTGACCTATTCCCATTAGAAATATATTCTTCTTTTTGTTTTAGGAAAACCAAAGCCATCGCTGCACTGCATTGGCCTTTAGATTATAATTATCCAGAAAAGAAAAAGAAAAAAAAAGTAATTCAAGGTATATAAAAGTGTTTTTATCTCGCTAGATGGGCAGAAGTAGGGAACACATGAACAACAATCTGGTGATGTGGAGATGAATTCAATGGAATGAAAATCCTCCGTGTAGCTGAGGTGTACATATTTTATTGTACAGTAACTGAACGTTTGTCAGGATGTGAAATTAAAGTGAAAACAGAAAGTGTGATCTACACAATATGATGAAGATAAAGGAAAAAAAAAGCCACACACATTGGTGGCATATGACGCACATCAAAGTCAGTCCACAATTAGTTTCAGTGATTACAACCCACACCAGCAGTGTGTGGCCCTTGAACGCAGCTCCATGACTGGATGTATTTCAGTGCAACGCTTCCTGTTAATGTTACTTTTTAATAACTCGATGATTTATGTCCTTCTTTTGTCCCAACATGAGGTCAATCTCTTTCATGTGCCGTTAGGACGACGTGTTCATGTTGCTTCCCGGTTCAATTGATGCCGTGGCGTCTCCGAGACGTGGATTAGCTTTGCTCTCTCCGAATTCCAATTCAAATGTTAAGCTCTCAGCGTTCCACAAACCAACACCCTGTGAACATCACACGCAGCCGGGACGTCTGGGGACAGACTCTTAGTCTGCAGGGGGTTTAAAAAAAGGAAGCTCCGAGTTTCACTTCGGAGACATTTATTCTTGTGCTTTCTCTCCCGTTTGCATATGTCATCCACATGCGTATGGGACTTATGGGAACAATAAAGCAGCTGACTAAGACTCAGTTTTCTTTTGCTTCATCACCGAACTTCAGGATCATGTGAGAGTTTATTTTATTTTACTTTTTTGCCTATCCCGTCAGCTGACATGAACATAATTTTTTCTACTCTGCATCTGCGTTTCAAAATGTTTTCATCTTTTTTATTTATTTATTTTTTGCTTTGCAGTCACTTCCCTCTGTGTGTTTGTCTCTTTGCCTTTGAGCAGCTTTTGTTGAGCTTCTTGTTGAAAGTGAAAACGCAAAGCAGCAATTCCTGGGACTGACAGAAGTAATAAATGCTGGCAAAATGCCATCCAGTTAAAATCCACTTTGGCTAATAATGTATTTCTCAAAGGAAATTACAACAGCAATGCAACACAGAAAATCACTTACATGAAGTAATTTCTGGTTGAATTGCTTTCCAGTTGTCTTTAAAATACAGTAAATTGCTGGGTTGGAAAGCGGCTTAAGAAACATTTTGTCATGTCACCATCACCAAGCTTAATGTATTTTATTGGGATTTCACCAACCCAACATAGTGAAGAATTGTCAGATGGAAGAAAAGTTATAAAAAGTGAAATGTGAATTAGTAATTATTCCCTTCTCTCTGATGCCCCTAAATAAAATCCTTTAAAAAAGATTTTTTTTTAAATCAGTTTTTTATCATCATGTCATGATATGCTAAGAAACAGATAATCTGTGAAAAGGTCTCCTTCACCTCCTGCCTGAGCTACTACTGCTGTCTGAAGAAATGCACCACTCCTGACCAAAAACAACCAATCAGATCCAGGAGGCGGGTCATAGTGCTGCCAATCAACTCAATGTACTCGCTGCTAAATATGCCAACGGTGGAGAAACATCTTACCGTTACAGGAAAACCATGGATGGCCATCCTAACTAGCCTGTCTCTGCTAGCTGCAACGTAGCAGAGACCAAGAGGGCGAAGTAGCAGAGGTACATGGAGGGTGATTGACAGCGCTAAGACCCACCTCCTGTCTCTGACTGGTTGATTTTAGTTAGCACTGGGAGCTCTGGGAGAAGGCAGAGGAGCTAGATTTTTTCCGCAGATTATCCGTCTCATATCATACTGTCACTTTTTCAACAATGTAAAAAAAAAAAAAAAAAAATACATTTTTATAAAAGCTATCTACTGCAGCTTTAATATTATGGTTGTTGAATGTTGACTGTGAAAACCTCGAAGGGGTATAAACACTTTTGCAAAAAATTGGAACATCATGAAGTCATACGAGTTTTTTTTTTTTTTTTGTAGTAGAAATAGATCCAAACTTCAAGATCCGATGTGATGCACACTTCCAAGGATGAGTGGGGTTCTCATGTATGAGGCATCGGATGTGGGAGAGATCCGGTCTTAAGACACTGAGTGGAGAGTTTCTTCACTCCGATTTTCTGATCAAAACTCCTACAATATAATCATTCTCACTGTCACCGTGTCATATTTAGAAAAACTTGGTAACCAAGGATGAGATTATCCCTGATTTAGGATGACTCAAACGAAGCAGTTAAGTTCAGACTTAAATTCAGACTTTAATAGTACATTAAAATCAAAGAACTGAGGTGTCCTAGCAAAGCCGGTCTGAAAAGAAGAAAAAACATTAAGTCGTTCTGTTCTTCTAATGGGTGCTAGCTTTTAGAGAAACCTTTACTGATCGCTTTCTTTGGCCTCCTGCCCACAAAAAAACAAAACAAAACGAGGGGGATAATCGTGCTTTACGGCTCACTATTTAACAGTTGGTAAGTGTTTGTTTTTAATGGCTTCATTTAGGATTTTAATTGCCGCCACAAATCGGGAAAGATTGACAGTGCAAGGTGGTGCTCTGATTCGGGTTGCGTTCTGTTCTGGTCCATGTCAGGAATTATTTACAGCTTTTCAATCAAATTATACGGCCGTGAGGATGATGGAAAACTTTAGGTCAGCATTTTTTTAAAGTGATTTAAATTTGTCTGAACAGTGCAGATGCTTTACAAATCTAACCTAATATACCCTAATAAGTAACCTAATGTAAAAAGTAAAACTAAGTAAGAGGAGGTTAGAACCTAATAAACTTACAGTGAGCCGGATTAGATTCACAGAAAGAAATTATCCTTCCATTTAAGAATTGTAATCCAAAGTTTAAACATTTGACAAAGAAATAAATGTTAAATTATCTTTGCTTCAATTATATAAAAACAGCCAAAAAACATTGGAAAACTCATAACTAAAAATGAGTATTAATGACGCACCAATCAAATCAGGCAGGTTTCAAACACTTTGATTGGCTGTGAGTTGATCAGTAGGTTGAATCGTGGAAGGATTATCTTCCCTTACAGTTGGGCGCTGTTAGTTTAAAAAAACGACGGAGGTATTCGAACATTTCCTTTGGATATATCCGAGTCGGAGTCCTTTTGAATTCAGGACAACGTGGTGCTGCACCATCCATCCTGCACTTTCACAGGTTGGTGCAAAAAGTAACTGAGTACTGAGAGTGGACATGCAAAGAAAAGACAAAAAACAGATTTTTTTAAGAAAAGCACCAAAATAATGGTGCAAAAATATTGATTTAGAGATCGAAAAAAATCAGACTAACACATTTTATACAATATGACTGATATTAAGTCTGAATGAAGAAAGGATTATTCTCCTATTTATGAAAAATATTGTACTGATGATATCTTGTCCTATATGCAGATATGATGTATTGTAGATATGTAAAAAGCCCAATATACCTGTCAAACTGTTACGCTTACTTTGGAAATCTGCTTCAGCTGTATTGGTATCAAAAGTCTGAGCTGGGCCACGAGCCATGTAAATTACTACGTCCCATTATGTCACATCTGTATTAAAACAAATGATTCTAGTTTTTCCTCTTCTTTAATTTTGCACATTTCTGTTTCTTAGAAACCAATAATAAACAGAACAATCCTCATACTCACTTTCTGAAGTGGGGTTGACAGGGAAGGAGATGATGCCACACCATCTGCACTATTCTTCCCAACACAACTCCTTCAAAGTCTCCGAACGCCGCCGCCCTCCCAGGCTCCTGCTTACACAGTCCGTGAACTCCAGGAAGCCGAGGCGGATGGCGGCGTGTAGGAGTGCTCTCTCTCTCTCTCTGTTTTATAGGAGCTGCTCTTTCTTCTGCGTTTTCAGCTTTCGGGACTCTGATGTAGATTGGTTGTCGCTTCTGATTCCGGATCGGCTCCCTGCGGGGAAAGAGCGAGAGCGAGAGAGACGGAAACATCATAAAGGATCGCTTGTGAATATCGGTGTCAGTCAAGTGTCACCATGGCACATTTCTGATGAAACTGTAACCGGATTACGTCTCATGTCGTTACCGTACGTCTATTTTCATTACTCTTTCATCCAGTCTTGGTTGGAAATGATTATTGTAATTAAATCAGATGTGCATTTGTAATTAATGGGACTTCAGTTTAACAGGAAAGAGGCTTAAACTCAAATCGTTTGATTCTCAAATCACTCAAATTGAGTGATTCTTAGAGGGATTGTTCAGAGTTTTTGAAGTGAAGTTTTGTTAAAAGGTTAGAAGCAGTTAAGAACGTTCAAACTACTAATCTAAGAGGGGATCGAACCAAACCGGCCTTTTACAGTCTTCAATCTCAAAAACATCACAGTGGTTTACACTAAAGGATTTAATCTGATATAAAAGTAAAGCAGGACACAAAGTAAATGTTGATTTTACAGCTTTAAATTTTCATCATTTACGAAGCTTTAAATGTTCTCAGTATGTTTCACACTGGAAGGTGATTGGTGGAGTATCGCCTGACGCAGCCTTTCGTTCCAAAAAAAGCAAAAATAAACTCCAATAAAGGCTGTGGGTGGTAACGGGTGGTTTGGGATTTGTACGCACTTTTACTGATTCATTTATTGTTAAAGTTGAAATAAAAGGTCTTGTAACTTAGTTGAAATAAAAAAATACTCTCGATTTAATGTTCAAGTGTTCAAATGTTCAAGTGTTCAAAAAAATCATTCTCCAAAAGCCTCCCGTCCACCCCAGACATTCACCAAACAATCTACCAAACAATCCACACCGCACCCAGCACCCGGTGTGTTCTTAATCGCTCTAATTGGTGGGCGGGTCTAACAATTAACAATGTAATCTAAATAATTCCAAATATGAAAATGAATTACAAATTTTGAATCTAAATTAACTTAAATATATTCCCACTACACAAAGAACAAAACAAAATTGGTAGAAATTATAAACTACAAAACTTTTACATAAATGGCCACGACAATCGCCTCTACATCAACATCCAGTGTAATTACCAAACATAATCCATGTTCACTGCAAACATTACGCCATTTCAAAGTAGGACTGCGTGATAAATCGACTTTATAGCTTCATCAAATTTTTGGCTTTTGGAGAATTTATTTTTTCAAAGTCTTGATTTTTTTTTTACCAATGTACTCCCTGGGTTTTTTTCAGAATGATGCCAGCACACCCAGAGCGGCCATCTTGTTTGACAAGCGTGTTTTACAGCTTTTCTTCATTTGGACTTTGAATTCAGGTCAAATAGGCCCAGCCTAAGTTGATTTTTTAAATTATTATTATGAGAATAAAGTTATAATATTACAAGGATATAGTCATACAACAATCAAGTCGAAATGATATCAGAATAAAGTCAGAATATTAGGAAAATGAGGTAGTATTTTTGAGAACTCCACAAAAATACAAAAAATAATTTAAATTAGGAATCTTGAGCATCTTGTAAAGGTTATAGTTTAATGTTGATTGTACAAATACGGAAATACGTCGTCTTTTAACACATCAGCATCAAATTATCATCAGTAGCAGGACTTTTGAAATATGCAAAATGAGTATTTTGAAGAAAGAACCATAGACTGAGCTGGTCTTGTCAAATCTTCAATCAATCAATCAATCAAATTTTATTTGTATAGCACATTTCAGCAGCAAGGCATTTCAAAGTGCTTTACATCATATCAAACACAGAAACACAATGCAACATAGAATCAACAATCAAAACACAGCATTAAGTAAAGTTCCATCAATAAATTTGTAATTGATTACGTTTCAAATACGATCCTATCTTGATAACTACAGAAGCTTTTACTCATTAAAACATCTCATTATTGTAGTTTTAATCTGTCATATTACGATGACCACATTATCGCAATTAAACACTAAAAAAAATCGTAGCCTGGCCCTGAAGCTCTGACAACTCACAGAAGGGATAGATTTAAAAGCCATGTTTTGAAAACATTTTTCTCACTTTTTCGCTTACAGTCGGAATTGGTATGAAAAAATCTGAGGTTTTTTTTTCTTCTTTAACCTCACATTAAAACTACCGAACTATCCTTTCAGGTTTAGCATCATCGAGGCTCGTTTTCAAACACCCTCCAACAAAGCTGATTAAAAATGGACATGCAGCACCTGAAGTTTATAAATTACAAAATTACCCTTTTTTCCCCTAGAAAACGCTGTGAAACATAACACAGCACACCTGAACGCCGCTGCCGCCCCGTCTCTGACTGTCAGTCTCCAAATTGACGTTGTTAAGGCACGAGTCAGCATGCCGTCTTCCTGTCAGTCACAATGAGGAACTCCACTTGTCTCATCAGATCGTACGATTTAAGCTAAAAAAAACAAACTCAGAAGTAATGCCTTCCCTTTCTTCCTCATAAATTCTCCATCAAACAATTGATTTTATGTCTTTTACACCTGAATTTGCCTGTTACAAAGTGAACGTGTTGAGGTTTTGACAAACGTTCTTTAACAGGAAACCCTGATGGAGTGCAGTTAAGGGAGACATTATTGAGGAATACAGCAGACTGGTTGCTTTTGATCAGTTTGATAACACTTCACGACTGTTAGAAATGATTTACTGTACAGACAGCTGAATGACGTAGAATCTGACAATAACCACTAAAGAACAAAAAGTTACCAATTTTACCAATTCCCATCCTCATTGGGATTCACCACTGAACGGCTGAGCGGAAACTCAAAAACCGGACCATTTTCTGATCAGTAAATGCCCCATGCTGAGCTCTACCAGGTTGTGATGACAACTCTTCAGTGCAGATGCTACTGCAGAGTACAGCAAACCCAAACGCAGCTGCTTCAGTATCAGAGGGGCCATTTAAAATCAAGTCGGATTAAGCAAACAGATATAAGAAGCTATTTTAAAGAAACTATTCTCTACATCATGCCAAAAAACAAAATGTGTGAGGTTCTTTTGGGCTGTTTGGAGAGTGTGAGAGGCAAAGCAGATAACAGGAAGGCTTAAAGGCAGAGGGGTGGGCAGAGGGGTGGGGGAAGCATTGTGTATTTTCCAAGCCATTTTATAGCACAATCAAATAACTATGTTACCTTCAGCTAGTTTGAAAATGCTCTATATATCAAAAATAACTTAAAGAAATATATATATAAATCTGACGCCTTGAAAATTGGCCTCTGTCTCTTTAAGAACCTCCTGCTTTAGCAAGTGACAACATGCCATCCACATGTTGTAGTTCATGAGCTCAGAAAACTCGTCGCTCCACTGAGTGTCAGCTAATTGTTTTAGTGACGCCAGTCAAGTGAACTGTGCTAATATGAGATGTGAAAGTCATCTTATGTGTTTTAAAACTGTAAATCTCTGTTGTGCAGCTCCATCACATCTCCTCCTCGTGTAAATAAATAATGAGTCCTTTTGGCAGAATGGCTAGACCAAGTATTTTAAGTGCTGTTCTTGCAAAACTCGGCTTTGTTCTGAGCCTGTTAATTTGTCTTTTGAAGACAGTCGGAATCAATTTTCTGCGCAAAGTACCACCTCATCTTAATTTATACCTGAAAATAAAAATATTTTACAACACGATGACAAAAAAAGAAGAACAAGAGCTGAATGAAGTCATTTAGAGGTTGTTTTTGCAGGTTTCCAGCCCAACAGCTACTATCTGAGCATTGATAAACAATACTATTAGAGCAGAGAGGAGTAGAGTACAAATCACATCAGGTGTTGGTGCATTAATACCAGAAATGCCTGAAAAAACACAACCTAGAAAAAAAAAAAGCTCAGACTTATTAAAGGACTTTAGCCAGCATATCAAAATATGTCTTTCCTTGTTGACAGCTGCAGGGGAAATCAGAGTCCCTTCAGACCTGAGAGGCCAGGATGAATCTTAAAGTATTTCTACATTTAAATGTGAGTCAGGAGATAAGTGGCATTTTTTGGGGGGGCAGAGGAGGAAGTGTCTCACGTATTTCTGTGCAGATTCACCGTTAGCTGCAGGTGAAATGGAAACCTTTGGGGGTCTGTCTCTACGTGCTTTGCACATCAAGCTCCAACGGTTTTTAAGTCTTACACACTTACACATTCTCAGTTTGATTTAGGTATGGACTTTGACTGGGCCGCTGCAGCACATAAATATGCTTTGATATGAACCGTTCCATTTTAGCTCTGGTTGTATGTTTGGGGTCGTTATCCCGCTGGAAGGGGAACCTCTATCCCGATTTTCCACCCTCTAACAAATACCATCATTGCTCTGTATTTATCTCCATTCATTCATCCATGTTCCTCTAAAATCTGTCTGGCTTCCCTGCAAATATCTAAAAAAAATGACCCTGTTTTGACTTGGGAAGGTGTGCACTGTTACTTTCTCAAGCAAAAAGATCATGTTTGTCCTCATCTGACCAGAGCAGGGTTTTTTTTTTGTTTGTTTTGCCAAGATGGCTTGTTGTATTCTTTCACAATCGCTTTCTTCTTGCTAATCTTCCAAAAACACCAAATTTTGTTAGTGAATGACAAAAAGCAACAGATTCTCCAACCTAAAAACGATTACGTGGATTCTGAAAATAAAGAGAACGTCCAGGGCAAAGGTGGGTAAAAAATGTACACCGCACTTTTCAGCTTTTTTTGGGTGACAAAAAATGTACATGTCACAATTAAGCCACTCCTTTATGTTGGCCTGTCCTATAAAATTACTATGAAATTCCTATATATCGGACAGTCTGAGAAGCACTGCGGCTTCTTACTTCTGAAAAATGTGTGTTACTGTCGCATGTCCCGCTGCTGACTCCAACATGCAGGCCTTCCCGATGTCCCATTTAAACCACATGCCGTGTTTGTTTCATGTCTCCGCAACTGTGTCACGCCCACCCAGGGAGCCGCGCCGCGCCGCGCCGCTCGGTCGGACAACCTTTGAAGCAGATGAATACTTCACACAGATGTTAGGTGCAAATGAAAAACCTGCGTTCAGTGTTAGAAATGAAAATAAATGAAAAAAGAAATGCTGTCGCTGGAACCGGAGCTTCCAGATCCCTGCCTTCTGGGCAGAGCGCGTTTCGGCGATGATTTAAGGCCAGTACATCATCGGTTATATGGATGAGCTGTGATTAAACAGTTTCCAGTGCCAGTGTGGCGGAGCGGCACACCGAGGTGAGTCAAGCTCGCACACAGGGGGAAAGCTTTATTTGTGAGGAGCTCATATTAATCTTGTGCCGGGCGTGATCTGTACGGACAACAACTGCTTGATTACCACGGCAACATGGGAATCTGCCGCAATTCCCAGGAGCAGCGGAGACCTCCAATCAGAACAAACGGCGAGGTTCAGTTTATTCGCTTAATTTCTCTCCGCAGGTCTCCCTGATTGAATAAGAAAATTATTTAAAACCGTCACAGCGAGAGATTTGAAGTAAGCAACATCATGATTGACGAAAACAGTTGACATCTTCCCCTCCAAGGACGTCTGAGGTGTCCAGACAATCTGGCCTCATCCCCACGTCCCATAATTCCTCCCATCATTGCGATGAAATTTAACTGACCTCTAGATACCCAGCTCTGACACACAGGTGGGGTTGCATATCGTCAATTTTCGAGTTGATATCTCCAATTGGACGTCCGCCAAACACCTCCCCGATTGACCTTGACAAGACCGAACCGCTGCTCTCCCCTCAGAAATCCTGCCCCCTTAACAAGAGCCGTCAATCACGGCGACGCGGGCGCACTTTCTCCCTTGCAGGAGCCGCGCTCAGGTTGATCTCAGACAACCAGCTGCTTCTGCTGCTGTTGCAGATCTGCTGCGCGTAAAATCTGCTGACTCAGGTCCACAAATACTCTTTGTCTCCCATCTGGACTGCCGCAACTCCGATGTGGCTGAACGACCTGAAATAGCTGCAACACAACAGCTGAAATCAGCTTAAACGTACAACTATTTCACATGTTTTCAAGCTGGGAGTGAAAAGGGCCAGTTCAATTTGAAGGGAATGTTGATTTAAAAATACTGAATTTCATAATTGTAATCATTACTGCATTTTGATTTTGGCTACAGAAATTAATGAAATGAATTCACCACATTTTAAAGTCAGCGAATAGAGTAGAGTAGAATATACTTTATTTATCACAAAGGTGAAATTGCTTATTTATTGACAAGCTACTCCATCCAGTGTCTTACATATAAACATAAATATAATCATAAGCGATGTCAAATTTATCACAAAAATAATCTATGTGTAAGTGTGACATTATAAGTCATGTAAATATGATCTAAATTTAAAATAACATGCATATGGAAATATGTCAACATATAAACAAATATATAGACTTAAAGGCACTCAGAGTTTGAAGTTGTATAATCTGATGGCTACATGAATGACTTCTTGTGGCTTAACCCAATAATCTCAAAAGTGTGAAAGAAAACTCAAACACAGTCGCTCCTTCAGTAAGTAATTCTCAAACACAACTTCTTTTTAACCCAAAAAGGCAGAGGTTTCCTGAAATGGAGTCATCATTACCATGTATGGGTGACATGGTGTATGCAACAGCAGAGCTAAAGTGCGAACTCCTTTAAACAAGGAAATTAAGTGGTCTCTTTAGAAAAATGCTCTCATAAAAGTTTAAATGACTGCGCTGCTAGTCACTGGCACGGGAAAAAAAGGATGGTGAGTTTTCTGAGGAAAACTAAGTTATATCCTTTGTCAAACAATTTCTTTTTTCTGAGTGTCTGAGCCAAATAAATGAGAAAGTGGATATATGTTGATTCTGTTACATTGTGTTTCTGTGTTTGATATGATGTAAAGCACTTTGAGATGCCTTGTTGCTGAAATGTGCTATACAAATAAAATTTGATTGATTGATTGATTGACATACTGTAATCCAACAATTTTGTTTCAAGTCCACCCAGCACGTTAGCTTGAATCGAGTTTTTTAGAGCCAAACAACAGACGGGGATCGTGTTCTTGGAGTATGACTGACAGTTACTTTTACTTGGTGCACTTGAACTTCCAGTGGTAAAACATGCTGCTACCCTTCACTTTCACTGCGTTTCAGACAATCACTGCAAGTCTGACTGTGGTTGTCAGCCAGACATGTTGACAAGCTACTCCATCCATGTCTTAAATATAAACATAATTGTCACCATAAGTGATGTAACTGCTACTGTAACTTGCAGAAATGCTGGTCAGAACAAAAGCACCTTAATAAAACCACAAACTCAGCTTTGTTTTTTCTAAGTCACAATATTTGTCCCAATACACCTCTGCTATTCATTACTGGCACATTTATTTTAACTACAGCAACAAGGTACAAAGTTTCCAAAAAAGGTGTCGAAGTGGTGATAGATTCCCTCTCAAACTGGCCTTTCCAGATTTTCAGCTACAAAAAATCCAACTTTTTCTCGGTCGTGGACATGGAAAAAACATTCTGGGAGACAAGTGAGCGCAGGATGAATCCGGCAACTCATCTTTTTCTTACAAACAGTGAGAGCACAGCCAGCGGCGCATGTTTAGCTTAGCATATAGATGCTATAGGTGCAGGTAAAAACAGCTAGCTTTGCTCGCTCTCACACTAAACATTCAAATATTTGACGTCAAGGTAAAACATGACCTTTAGATCAATAGGAAGAGGCTTTCTGGTCAAAGAACATGGTTTATCCCACTGGAGAAAAAAATATTTAAACCTCAGTGATCTTTTTTTTTTACTGTTTGCCATAAAGACAAACAGTAACATGTACTGTATGCACTGGTTCTGTTCACTGAACATCATTAAGCTGATGTACCTCGACATAAAAACCCTTTTTTCCTGCTGTATTAAGCGACACTGATGCTTTAAATTAGAGCAACACACAATTCTGCGCAATAATTGTGGGACAAAAATTAAATTAAATTATTCAACATTCGACTCGCTGTTGAAAGCATGGATGAGAAGTTAATGAATGTTTTCAGAATAGTTAAGAACCCAATTAATGCAGGAGCTCATGTCACGCTCTGGAAACTTTCATCCTGTCATATAGGAGCTAAAGTTGTCCACAGAGTGCTTGGAAATGTTTGTTGTTGATTTTCTTTTTTTGTTATAATTTATAGGGATTTTTTGTGACAGCCCAACATAAGGATGCACATAACTGTGAAGCAAAAGGAAACTTTTCAAAATGTTTTTACATAAGAAAATCTCAAAATGTGATGCTAACTTGATACCCTGAAATATAGTCCAGTGTGAGTAATGTCTCTTGATCAAGCCTTTTATAACAATCAGTAATAAAAGTATTACATTATTATCTTATCGGGTTAATAATATTGGTGTTAGCCAAAAAGTCAAAGCTGCAATATCTATATTTAATCAGAAGTGAAAAAGTTCCACCGGGACTCCCCTAATTGAAATATATAAAATATATTAAAGCTTGTGATTACAACGTGACAAAATGTGTTAAAGATCTACAGCGCGCGTCAAACTCAAGGCCTGAGGACCAAACGTGGCCTGCAGTAGCTTTTCATGTGGCCCAGTTTTTCAACAAATCTGCAAAACTCACTCAAAGTTCACACTAAATCTACAGATTCCCACTTTTTTTTTTTTTTCAGATTTTTACAGCAAATTTGTCTCAAAATTGGCCAGAAACATTGAGTTTAAGTGACTGCTGCCTCGGCCGTCCTCAATGCCAAGTTATAGTCCGTGATTGATACGGCCATTTATAAAAAGTCACGTTTAACATGGTACATTAGAACAGAAATTAGCATAAAAATTCCTTACAAATATTCTGAAATTAGCACGACAAAATCTATGACTTTGATTGCAAAAAAACAATCGCAAAATCCTAGATGGACTGATCAGTGTGAAAAGATGTTCAATATTATTTAAATTTAAGAAACACTTACTGAATGCTGGAACAAACATTTATTGATATTTTTAGCAATTTAATGCATTTTATCAATACATTCTGGCACAACCGGCCCGTTAAGAACAATCAGACTTTTGATATGGCCCAAAATGAAAATGAGTTTGACACTTCTGACCCCTGACCTAGAGGTACAGTTTTATACTCCAGTTGTTCAGATCTGTATTTCCGTACCATCCACATGGACATAACTACAAAACTCAGACGCATTTACAAATAGCTTCCACCTAACAGTGGCTCACTATGCGTGGACAACCAAGGTGCAGGACTTGAAACTGAAGTAATCCGACGCCCTCACACACACTGCTCTCATGCAAACAGATACGCCGCGATGTGATCAGACTCTCAACGCAGCCGCACATTATGCGTATTCACTGACGGGCAGGTGGTGGAGAGTCGAGCCGCCGGGGGCGACAAAGATGAGACAAAACGCGCCGTGGCAGATCATCTCGCGCAAACACTCGGCTCGGACCTTGAAGTTGTCCCCACTCTTTGCCAGTCGTTACGCGCCTTTCCTGCTTGTCCTCTCTCACTGACATCTGAGAGCGCACTCTGGCTTTCCTTGTTAACTAAGGCCAGTCTCAGACCTAATAAGAAAGCTTTTACACGCTTAATTAGGAGACACTGTGATGCGGTGTGTAATGCTCAATTTACTCTATATGATTCTCCTTCTTGTCCTCTTTAATTTCACTCTGAATCAATCCATCAAACTCCTTTTTTCCTCCCCATTAAACAGACTTTTTTTCCCCCACATTAAAAGCCCACAATGACCGTCCAGTTTGCTCATGTCGACTCCATTTTGAGCCCTTCTAATAGCACCACTGCCCTCTCTTTTCTCTCAGTGTCAGTCTTGTATTTGTCGAAGCAAGGAGGAGGATCTAGCAGAAATGGAGTAAAAATGTACAGCTGGAATAAAATGATAAAACACAGGCTACAGCTTTCACCAAGTCACATACAGTAAGGCTGGCAGCAACGAGGCCTTGCTGGTGGAGCCTAATGTAAACATGGAGGGAATATAGAGTGGAGAGGAAAACAGACGCTGTGAAAATAGAGTCTGGTAGGCGCAAGTGGATGAGTAAACAGACCGATCTCACTTTTAAGAGCACGAAGGAAACTGGAGGCAGAGGAAAGGAAGGCGCAGAGAGAGTAGGCACTCGGGAGAGGTTAGCAGACGGAGGCTGCCGGTTTAAATGTCCGCACGCTTGGACGTTAATTAAAAGTTACCCACGGATGAATTTCACAGCAATGAATTGTTTCCCTTACCGTAAGAAACCTGCACGAATCCCGAAGGGCTGGAGCCGGGTCACTAAATCTGCCATGCATGTTTTTCATGCTCTCTGCCTTTGACAGTAATGAGCCGAGCCAGCATGATTGGCTGTTCGGCAGCTGATTAGAAGCAGTTTCCCCAAATACGTGGATTAACTTTGACATTTTCCCAGAGATTCTTTAAAGTGTAACGACACTTTATGAATGCCATTTTATTGTCAGTATTTATTTCAGCCAGAAGTTCTGCCATGGCCCGGTCCTAGAAGCCTTTGGTAGGTAATAGCAGCTGGCAGTAGGACATTTAACTGTTTTTTATCAACATCATTTCTGTTCCAATCATTTCTAAATACAGATCAATATTTTCAGATTAGTTTGCAGGTAAGTGAACAAACAATTTTTAAAATGTCATGCAAGCAGCACTTCAGTGCGAGAGAAGACTATTCAAATTTCTGCATTTTCGGTATCAGTGAGGAGTACAAAATTTACAGAAAGGAAACTCTCATCTACTAAGGCATGTCAGCAGTTCGTTCAGGTCTCTTTGTCTTAGAGAGCAACATTTTAGCACAATTGAAAATTAAGACTGTTTTATAGAGTCTTAAACACACAGTGTGGCATCCTCACTGTTCCTAATATAGTTAATGATTACCTTAAGAAAATACTTTGAATACTAAATACAGTTTGCTCCAGAGTGAGAGATCGGTACATGCACGGTGTTTATTAGAAGATAATGTGGGTTCATCATTGCAGCCCGGCTCCAATGATTCTAATGAGAGCAGCCACTTCGCTAACAGAACAGCAACTAATGTTGCCAGTGACCATAGGGGACGATGGGGCCGTTGCCTATGAATGAAGCCGACACGGTCACTCCTGCCTTATATTCTTGACCACCAACCTTTAAGTTATGAACATACTGCCATTTCAGCCACCAAACTCCCCCGAGCTCCACGAAACGCTGAACAATTGCATTTTTATTTTTTTTGCCCACTCAAAACTCCTCCTGATCAAACATGACAACATGCGACAGCACTACACCGTTAGGTTCCTTACCCCGTATGAATAAGTTGCTCAAGGCATTCCTTGGTTTTTCTAAGTCATGGTTTCAAAACCATGTGCATGTTTGGTCTTACTAGTCCTGTGGTTTGAACTGTCACTATTGACAGACGTACGAACAGGAATGATAGCTGAGGTCTCATGCAGAGCGTTGCTCTACGCTGCTGCTCGGTTGGTGCAAAGTGTCAGCCTGTTGTAGTTTTTTTTATTTTTCCTCTTTACTTACACTGCAGCAAAATGAAACATGCATAAAAAAGACAGTTTGCAAAGAATGACTAATTGTATTATAATGATCAATCGTTGAAAATTTTGTAAAAAAGACTTTGTTTTACTCTTCCCCCCTGAAGTTCTGATTTCTTGCAAATCTTCACAACCCTAGAACTAAGATATTATTATTTATATATACTGTATATTCAGAATGACCTGGTAACTTCAATCTAAAGGTTAATCTATAGAATCCATTCTGTTTTTTTTTTTAAAAAAAGACCGTAGTAAAAAGTTGTTTCCAAGTGTTTTGCTTGTTTATCAAAATACTTGTATAGATTTTCTTTTTTAACTTTTCTGGTTGTAAAGAATCAAAATAATCCAGTCTAACAAATCAAAGAACTAGCTTATGTCTAATTTTATCAGTACTGCACAGGTGAAAGACAGAACTCATAGAAACCTGTTTAATGTTGGATTTAAATGACATTAGCTGGTTAAAGATGACACCAAGCTTTGGTATGTTATTAGTGTACTGCAGAGAAATGTGACTGAAATAAATACTATCTACCAGAAGGAGGTTTTAAGAGTTATTTTTAGTTTGATGAGGAATTAGAATCAATCATATTTCATAACTGGCCAAAATTGGGATGAGAAAGAAAATAGCAGGAAAGAGGGTGAAAAACAAATACACTTAAATTGAATTATACATAAAATTTGAGCAGCTACGTGATACATTAAATTGAATAACTACAAAGAAGAACTAACTGCTATGAAAGAGTGCATGGCTACAAAATGGATGTTGCATGGAGAAAACAGAAGCTATTGTAATATTTACGTGTTATTTTTAGCTGTAGAAGTTGTAGCACTTGTAGAAGAAGCAGAAATATTTGCGGTTTTTTTAGGACGCACTGTATATTTTGTTCTGTAAATACTGCAGTGCTGGGCTTGCTGAAGGTTTTCAAACCACTCAAATTTCAGACACCTCGTCAGCAGTCCAAGTGGAGAGAGACGGCAGGGAAAAAAAAGAATCGTTATAAGTACAGTTTATGTCTATACATCTTTTATTTTGACATTTTGTCTCTTAAAATAAAACAATTCTAATTAGCAACATCTACGAGTTGTTCCAGTTATATGTTGCGTAGCACATCACGCTGAATCACATGTTGAATCAGATCAGGTCTGAATTATTCTGTCATCATTTCTACAGCTGCTTCATGTGGATTTTCAAAGTGCCCGACGGCCAGCGGCGCATCAGTGAACACCATCAATCCTGAGCCTGCAGGTCGATGCAGATGCACGTCCCTACTTATATATTGAAGCTCAAAGGGCTTCAAAACAAGCATTCACGCCCTTTAACCTTTTCACTTTAATGATTTTAAAACACTCACTTTGACTAAATTCGTCCAGCTTTTCACTTCTTTCTCACAACACATGTTTAAAATGGAATTACAAACATATGTAATCTTTGCAGTGATTAGATGGCTTGTTGTGAAAGACTTTATTCGGGAGTGTCAAAAGAGAGTTCAGGGATCAAAATAGGGGCTGCAGAGTGGCACAGTTGGTAGCACTGTTGCCTTGCAGCAAGAAGGTCCTGGGTTCGATTCCCGGCCGGGGTCTTTCTGCATGGAGTTTGCATGTTCTCCCTGTGCATGCGTGGGTTCTCTCTGGGTACTCCGGCTTCTTCCCACAGTCCAAAAGCATGACTGTCAGGTTAATTGGTCTCTCTAAATTCTCCCTAGGTGCATGTGTGCATGGTTGGGTGTTCCGTCTGTCTCTGTGTTGCCCTGCGACAGACTGGCGACCTGTCGAGGGTGAACCACGCCTCTCACCCGGAACTTAGCTGGAGATGGGCACCAGCACCCCTCCCAACCCCATTAGGGACAAAGGGTGAACAGAAAATGGATGGATGGATGGGAGCAAAATATTAAATATTGTTGGTGGTTAATTTGAAAACCACCAACAATTTCACTTCCACTTCAGAAATATGTTACTTTTGTGTTTCTCTTTTCCATAAAATCATAATAAAATACACTGAAGTTTGTCGTGATAGGGGAAAAAAATACAAGAAAAACATAAGTACTCCAGAGAGGAATTAGAAAGCAATTAAAACAGTGAGTCAACAAAAGTGATGATAATGCTGCTCCGAGTCTGATGAATGTGTGCATCCAAAGGTTCATGCCGCTGTTTTTCTCTTGGTATTTTCCACATTGTGTCTACCAGGTGCAGCTGCTGGAATGAGCAGCAAGAAATAACAATTTAGTTTATAGCAGCATAAAGCAATGTAATTTGTTGAGTAATATTTAAAGAATAACTTTTCACACCGATTGGTTTACACAAATAGCATTCCCAGAGGCAGCATCTTAACAAACTGAAATGACATTTGCAGGTTCATTAGCATATTGTTTTATGTGCTCCGGCAGCCATAAACGACACGAGCGGGACGCGGTTCGCCCAGGCAGGTTTGAGCGACCTGCCTGGGCGACCTACCTGTTCATCATCAGAAGGCGTTGGACATGTTAGCACACGCTACATAGAAACAGATCATCGCTAACACTCTCATACAACACGCCTAAAAAGTGTAAGAAATTTGTTGATTTTTTTCCCCCACATTTTTAATCGGTAGAAAACAATATTGTATGTATTAAGATTTCATGTGAAAAAAAGAAGACAAAGTCGTTTTTAAGAACAGAAATCTAAAAAGTGTGGCGTGCGTTTGTTTGCATCCCTCTTCAGCCAATATTTATAAAACTTGCACAGTTTTAAAAGTCTCACATCTCTTCCAGCTGTTACTTTTTGCCCATTCTTCTTTGCTACATAGCTGAAGCTCAGTTAGATTTCATGAACACTATTGGTGGTTTTGCCATGAATTCCTAATTGGTTTCAAGTATGGACTTTGACTAGGCAATTCTAACTTTAATCTAAACCATTCCATTTTAACTCTGGTTGTATGTTTAGCATCCTGTTCCTGTTGAATGGTGAACCTTCCAGGTTGATGTTTTTGCAACCTCTAACCAGTTTTTTTTTTTTTTTTTCATGAAACTTCCCTCTACTTAGTTAAACCCACTGGATCAACTTGGAATAAAAGCCGACCCTCACTCCCACAGCATGATGCTGCTGGGTTTCACTGCAAGGGTGTGGAGCTTCGGCTAACATGGATATGCTGTTTTTCACCACACATGGGACAAGAAAATCCATATTTTGTCTAATTTGACCAGAGCAACTTCCTTCGCTCGTGTCTTCACCATTAAGAATTGCTCTATGCACAGATCCCACCTGGACAGTGGGTCTCTGCCGACCCAACGGGCCCCCTGGCTGCTTCTCTGATTAATGCGCTCCCCACCTGGTTTGTCAGTTTAAGTGGCAATCTCTTTGTAAGTTTGAGGTTGTCTCATACTCCTTTCATTTTCAGACAATGGATTTAACCGTTGAGGCATTCAAAGCTTTTTATAGCCTAACCCTGATATAAACTTCAACCATTCAACCACTTAATCCTTTGTCTTTTCACTACTAGAAATAAATTAGAAGATGCAAACAAACAAATAACGTAATTACTTTTTTAAGTAAGAAAATAAATAACAGCGTTCCTTTAGTAAATCTGAGCCAGTGTTGCTTAAACGATGCCATTTTTTGGCTAAAACATATTAGCAAAGGTGGTTTTATTTTAAATGCAATATATTTGTATTGTTTTGGTTTAAATATTGATCTGAGTAGGTTTTTATCAACAAATGTCCATGTACTGCAGTTACGGATTATTCTATTACTAAATTAGATGACGATTCAGTAATACGACTGCTGTTTGCTCTCTTTAATCTACTTACCCTTTTGGTCACAGTTGCCTACAACATAAAATCTTAAGAAGGGGACAGGCTGAGGTGAGGGAGAAAAAGTCTGGCTATGAACGAGTAAAAGGGAATTTAGATTTAAGGCAATATACGCATTACAAACCATTAAATTAAACTAAAAACTGAAATTTCACATTTTTTCAAAAATCGTGAGACATGTACCAACAATAAGCGTGCAGTATAATTCCCTTCATCCAACAGAGTAAAACCCCACAGCTGATTATTAAATGAGTATTCATTCCAGGGCTTTTGCTGCAGGGGATGGATTTCCAGAGAAGTCTTCTTCCCTCTAACAACCTTTCAACATGCATTTGTCTCAGACGCAGGCTGTAATCATATCGCATTCACGGCGGTACATTTCCTTCCTGCAAGAGGCCGAGCCACGCAAAAACGTGAGACGCTCCAGCCTCTCGGCAATCAGGAATTCACAGGCACCTCGCCACAGGGGGCATCAAGAGACGGGCACGGGGCAGGACGGCACGCGTGCGCGCCAGCCACATCCAGGCTGCTGTACGTGACGCGGAGTGGGAGACAAATTGCAGCGTTGCAGGCCGAAATGGTTCACAGCCTCAGCTGAGTCTGATGAATTCCGCCCGCTGAGCTCCACTAATCACTGCAGCCTGTCACAGACACGCCCACCATCCCCAGGAGAGCCGACAATCACGCTCCCGATCTCGGGGCAGCCGCTGGTAGACCCCGTGTAATGCACGCTTAAGGACACACCCATACGGTGCCCCTCCACAAATCCACAATGAGGTGTGGAACGGATCGCAGATGAATCTTTCCCTTCTGCCTGGCAACAGAAAAGAAAAATGTATTCTTTTTCTGCTTACTGTGTGTTTTTTACGACTACCCTGTAGCCATAAATCACTCACCGCATCGTTAATATTTAATATCTGACTCTTAATTGTTTCTCCTTTTCTTCCCCAGCATAGACACCAATGCACCGAGCGCGTTCATTTGTAAGCTGGATCAGTGTAATTGATGCAACGACTGGAAACAAACAGGCAATTTAAGTGCTGGACACCTCACTGCCTCCCATTGCTCTTTCTCCTCCTCTCTTACCCCTTTGTCCTTTCACACACACACACACGCCCACCAACACACACCTTTGCATGTACATTGTGAACTACCTCACAATTGAAAAAAGGTGGAATAAGTGACAAGATCAGGGCTGCTGGTAAAAAACAACAAAACAAAAAAAACATGAGATGGAAAGGAAATTAGGCTGGATAAGAGTAAAGAGGGCATGAAGAAAACAAAAACTAATCAGGTGAATGACTCAGGACTGGACGGTCTGTTTAATGGTAAATTTGCAGCTCGGACTGAAAGAAACAGATCCCATTATCGCCAACGGAACTACTTTTTCATCTGTTTCAGTTTAGCGACATCGACCGCTCGCTCCTGTTCATTTTCATCCATGGTAAACTGCAGCTCCCGTGAGCTTTAATTCACCGAGCCATTTCCCCTTTTAAAATGATGAGACCTATAAGGCATCACAGCATGTGACGTCAAGCAACGAGTGTCTGAACCTTTTACAAATGTGAGCAAAACTGTTGATATTCTGCTAATGTAAAAAAAACAATTTCACAATTGTGGGGTTTCCAATAAATAAAAAATGCAATTAAAATCAAATGTAGAAAACTTTGTTCGTGCGATAAATTCGCTAAATCATCGTCTTCCTACCACTTCCTGTCGTCTTCTTTGTCTTTTCCGCCAGTAGAGACATCCGGTTGTTGATCTCCTGACTTGTGTGATGTGAAAAGAACGTGTTTACGTTGCAGTTTTGCCAAACACAAAAATCTTGATCCAGCTGAAAAACCACCTCATCGTAGTACCAAAACTTTTACCCAAGTGTTTTTTCATGATTGTCATGTTTCCATTTAGCCAATTTATTTTCGTAATACCAATTTGTGCAATTATATGGTCAATGGAAACGCAACTAGTGATCAAACAAGCTAGAAGACCTGGTCCAACGAGTAACTCCAACTAGACTTGTAGGTCTTTCGAAAACAACAACAGAGACAGACTGAAAGGCTGGTTGTGTTTGTATTCAACCCTGTTAATTTTATACCCTTAAATAAAATCCTGTGCAACCAATTTAAGTTAGCTAATTAGTGCAGTTAATATCTGGGTAAAATTGTAAAACAAAATAAAGCCATTTTTGCCATAAAAGCTCCATGTAATAAAAAAGAAAAAAAACTTTTTGACTTGTATGCTAAACACTATGTACAGTGAAAAACAAACAATCCACAAGACCCTGAACACAACATCCCTAATGTGAATCACGGTGGTGGAAGTATCATGCAGTGGGGAAGCTTTTATAACAAAACGGGATTCTACAGATGATTGACTCGGGCTGAATATCAATCCATGTCACTTGTATTGTCCTTCCACTTCACCCACTACTTTAAGGTGGTATTTTACCTAAACTCAAAATAAATTAAAGTATATTAAGATTTGTATCTCAAACATGAGAGAATGTTAAATGTTTAAGGAGTCAGATTCCGCTTTTACACAACATAACTGTGTTTCCAGACGAGAAACAATTTCGACTTCATGTTTTTTGCACAACCCTGTCTCTGATAAACTCCAAAGCAAACCGTCTAACCGGGGAGATGCAATAAAACGCACGGCGAGGCGGCCATGGGAGCAGCGCAGTAATCAAACCGTGTCCAAAGACTGGCTCCAGGGACATTTTTCAATCACTAACAAGATATTTTCCTCTCACTTTTCAGTAGCAGTCAGACAAAATTACCGCAACTGTCTTCGACAGCCATCTCATTGCCCACTCCTTCAATTACTTCACCACTGACAAAATTACACCCTGCATATTTTATCATCCAAAAAAAGGGGAAAAAAACAGGATAACGTCAACTCCATTTAAAAAGTCCTATGCTGCTGCGCCTGTAAACATTTTTGATGTGAACATTTTTCAATTTATGTGTGAGTGTGATTGGTCTGCAGTTAGAAACAGTCAAGGCTGTCTGAACATTGAAAGGAAGCTTCCAGTTGTGGATGCTAAAGAGTTAATAATAAATGAACGAAGTCTAATTATTTAATTGGTCTTCATTTTGACATATTCAATAAGTTGTTATGATGTCTGCACAAGGCAATGGGAAGCAAAAAACAGCATAAAAGGACACAAAAAACCTTGGAGGACCTAATCTGCTCTGAATCCCCAGAACAAAACTCAATATGGAGAAGCAGCATTCAGTTTTTACGCTCTGGTAATGTGGAACAAACGCCCCGAAAACTGAAAAACTGTCGAAACACTGAGTTTCTTTACATCAAGCCTAAAAACCCCATTTGTTTAGAGCTGGAACATTTATTAATATATATTTGCTTGATGGCATTTGACAAAATGTAATGTTACATAATTTGTTACTGTATGAGGTTTAAATGGTGTAAATTACAGTCAATTGCCTTATTGCTGAAACGCACTATACAAGTAAACTTAGTTTCTTCTTCAGTCTCTGTTGCAGGTGAAATCCTATTATTTATCCAATTATTTATACTGTAGATTTAATTTTTAGAAAATATTACATTTCTATCCACTCACATGCTGATGACCCTTCAGCTGAAGCATATGCCTGTAACTTTGTGAATGTGTATTTTTTGTACAAGACAAATTGAATAAAAGGTGCAACTAAAATAAATGAATTGCCATCTGATATTAAACGAGACCCATTTGCTAAAAGATGCTAAAAAACTGAAGTGTTTGCTTTTTGCTCAGCAAATAAAGATTTGCAAGCATGTGCAGCTGAGAAGATTCTCAATTCATTGAAGTATGATCAATCAAAATAAAATAAAGATTGTTCCAGAGGGATACAGTCCTGCTTTACAAGGAAATAATACCAACTGCAGGTATGGAGTTGGTCACTGACAGAAAAATCACATGCACCACAAACATCGCTCATTTCTGCAAATTGCAACGTGCCACAGGCTTCAATGTCAGCACTTGGTCAGCCACAGCCTGAATCAAACATTTGCTCTGACAGTTCAGAGAGGTTTGTGCCGTGGAGGCTGCTGGCCTCCAAGAATATTTTGGGGAAAAGAAAATTTGCTAAGCCCAGTGATAGGGCAGTCATCCATCCGGCGGCCATGTTTTTGAGTTAAAAAATGTTTAAAGTTGACAGGAAATTTGAAAATATCACCTGATAGCTCTACGTTATTGGAAGACTGGAAGATTAATACCTGAACACCAAATACAAAGTTTTAAAAATAGGCAACAATTAAACAAAACTGAAATAAATAATGCTTAGCCTGGTGGGGGCACAGGTAAAGCCTGGTGGCCCGCCAGGCTTATGTGGGAAACCCTGGTGTGAATAGTGTACCTTTTTATCGCAGCTCTGTTAACAGTGATCACATGATCATCTCCGACTAAACAAAATATAGATACCGCTAGACGTCATCACCCTGAGTAGAAATACAACGGTGTAACAAGGCCTTAAACGATCAGAGAAGGCTTGGATCATTCTCTTTCTCCATAACTTTTAAGCCATAAGGATTTATGCATAATAATATGGTAAGATAGAAAATTTTCTTTGCTTTCCAAGCTGTGATTTTTTTCTTTAAACTTTCGAATACCTTAAAAAGTGTAATCAACCCAAGCCTGGCTGCCATCTTTGACATGGTTTGGCATTGACTCAAAGCTAAAGACTGCCTGCAGCTAAAAATGAGACTCTTATGAGTAACAAGCAGGCTGTATTATCTATTTTAGAACAGGTATGATAACCAGCTCAGACACAAATCCATTTAATTCACGCTACCTCGTATAAACACATTTGTTTAACCAGATTTGTCATGAATTATTCTAACTTTTATATCACCCGTCAAGACAGAAAATCGCAGTTAAAATGATTAAATGCGTTACGTTTTGACATTTCTAATCATAAATCTGAAAGTACATTGACCCTCTGTAGCATATCCGAGGCGTCACTGAAGGGTTCAAGCGTTCAGAAGTGCAGCTTCTATTTGTGTATGTCGCACTTACGTTCGCCCACTTGTTGAGAAAATGTTGAAGAATGACTCATCAGGCTGCATCGCTTTATTTTACATCTGTGTAGATATGAACTTATGGTTTCTGCCCTAATGAACTCCAGACTTCATATCCATCTTTGTAATAAGGGGTTAGAGCACTGAAACTGTAATATCTCTGTGTGTATTTCTCCACGGAGCTTTCTTATGACAGTCTGATCTCAGCCTACATTTACTTTCTTAGTCATCTCGGATCGTGCTTTTTCTCCATTTTCCATTTATGGAGCAGAAATGCAGGTATCTTCCGCATGAAGGGAAGGCGCAATTTTTAATTAGCGCTAACTTGCAGTGTGCTAGCTTAGTTACTTCTCTTCTTTAATCGGTTAACCAGTTTTATACGTTGTCATGTGTGTTCATATTTTCTGTTTTTCTACTTTTTTTTTCTCTCATTTCCGTCACTTCAAAGTTTCACTTCAAGTGTCTGAATTTTCTTGCTTTTCCAACCTTCTCCCACTCACTTCCTGATGTTGCTCACTCTCCCTTGAAAGACTTCACTTCTTGATGGCGGCATTATCACAGCAACCCCTTGACAAACAAACCCCCCACTTACGCAACAGAAACAGGCTTACACAAACTGAGCACACACACACACACACGCACACACTGCGTAGGCTCTCCACAGTGCCTCTACCTCATTGACCACAGTGTATTACTTCATTAGCTATAGAGCAGATTTTACCGTTTTAAGTGAGATTAGCTTTCTTTGTCTCCTCCTGGCCTCCAAAAAGCCCCGTGCCATAAACATTCACTTCAGACGCAGAGCCAATAGCCTCAATGTCAAGTAATTTTATGTTTTCCTGGCATTTTTCTATCGGCAATTCATTCCTTTATTCCCTGAGAGAGTGTGTGCTGGATGGAGTCCATGACCATCTGACAAATTGTGACTCTGACGCTAAAACTATGGCCGTAAAAAAAACACAATACCAGTCAAAAGCTTCTGTTATAAAGACACTTTCATGAAAACGGTATGACGCAATTTACTAAAAAGCTCATGCATAATAAAAAGTATGCTGCCGTGTTTTTGTATATTTAACAACACTATTGAATAATATATATTGAAAAAAAAAGTGATATTAACAATCAGACTGCTTCGGGGCAGTTTCTATAAAAGGCAGCCATTTGTCTTTCTGTACGGAGGCAAGTTAAAAAATTTAAGAGGTAGGCCGGCTCCACCAGAACTCCATTTTAAACCTTCCGAGAAATTTTCAGCGCAATTGATCATCGCAGTTCATTGCACGAAGCAGGGAGCCTGTGCAGGCTCAAAGGGAAGAGGAGGGGGAAATCAGAAACACTAAACCTGTCCATCTGGGCGCTGTCTGCGTGGGCCGCTGGTCCGCTGCACCCTGACCGCGCGGCGAGAGGCTGATGTGTCTGTAATCTGACCCAGTGATGATGGTGCAACAAGCTCTGTTTGTTTCCATATAGTGGTGTTGTGAAATTCATACGTTTGCTGCTGGTAAAATATGCGTTGTTTTACTTGGTCGCCATTGCATTTTTCACAGCTGGCCGCGTACAAGCTCCGGGACCGGAGAGCAGTAATCTGGAAAATGTAAACTGTGAACAAACACAAGGCTATGGGAATACGCTTTCATTTTCAGGAGCACGAAATGGCTCGCCCATTCGACAAACAGTGACGCAGATGCCTCTTAATGTACAGAGGTTACAAAAAGTCCATGATTTGTGATGTGACAGACAATCTGACCAAGATAAATCATTTTAAAACGTTTTCTACCTTTAGTATAAAATATATTGTGCATATTTCAACTAAGAAACAAACAATTCTGTTTGCACAGCCCTAAACTTATGACTCCTTTTATCATTTTAGTGTTATACTTTTAGTAAAGTGTACTTTGTCCTTTTGCTACAGTCTCATAAATTTGTTTCTTGCTCGCTTACCTTCATTCCTTCAACAGGTTAAATGATCTACTCCTCTGTTAGCGCTATAACAAGTAGAATCACACAACTTTATATTGTGGACTCTTGTTTGATTTTCTATGTGCTGTATTTGTTACAGAATTATTAAATGCGCCACAGAAGCCCGAGCCCAACCTGACCAACAAGGAAATAAATTTGGCCCGACCCGGGTCAGGTTCGGGTCAGGCTCGTAAATCTAGACTCTACTGTGCAATCATGAGCTGCGGAAAAGAAATGTCCTCACAATCTGGTGCATGTTCTGCAAGGGAGAGCCGGTGAATATCGCCAACTAAAGGTGAAGAATAATGATTTCGCAACTTTTTTATTCATATTTTTTTGCCCTCCAACCAATTTGGATGTGTTTTAATTGATTTCTCTGAATATATCGCACACTAATTAATTTATTTTGACAGTATGTGTCTTATTAGTCAGTCAAACTATTCTGCTAAATGTCACACTGATACTTCATTACAGCAGTTGATATATACCAATGTCCAACGTAACATAATTTCAATCTGTACAGTCATGAAACTGTAACTTAGACGGAGGTTTTTTTAATATCTTGCTTTGAGATCTTGTTAAAGCGCTACAATTAAAATTCACTTGTATAAAATCGGATAAGAGAATAGGAATGGGGTCCTTATATGTAGCACAGAAAAGCAATCAGACTGAGCAGAAGTCATTTAAGCCTACAGAAGCATTTTGTTCGTGAGCTAAAAGGAGAGAAAAAAAAGTGAATGAAAAGAAAGGAAGGAATCCTGCTAGCAAAACTAATAGAGTTTGAAATCAAAGCAGGATGTAAATATCTGCACTTGCCTGAATGAGTAGGTTTGATTTGGACATTTTAACACAAATGTTCACATTTCTTTGATGCAGCTTTCTTTTTCTTTTTTTTCCTCTCGTTTTGGGCTGATTCCATCCAGCTCTCCTTGCAGCGAAAGGGCAGTGCCCTGTCTGTGAGCCAATTCCCAGAGCTTTCTGCGATGGTTTGTGAATTATTCATTCAAACATGATTGACTGCAGGGTTGAATTACGGGATTGATTGATCGGTGGGCTCGTAAAATGGGATCCCAATGCCCGCTGAAACCTAAGTGTGACTTGAACGACTTGAGGGGAGAGCAGCATCAGCAAAGCTCTCTGGTTATGGTTGATCATCAGAGTTACTGATAGTTTGCAACAAGGAGTCAGTAAAGTTTTGATCCTGCAGGATCTTTGTCTCAACATGCAAAGCAAAATAAAACAATTTTTGAGTTTTGGTTTGACTACAGACATACAAGATAAAGAAAGAGAAAACTAACATGAGCAGTTGCTTTCTTTTGTTTAACCATTAAATATTTTTTCCTTATTAAATAGATTTTCCTGCGACTGCACGTCTCTATGTTTTGAATTTTATAGCTCTGACAACTTTGAAATATTTATGCCTGGCAGTAATACTGTTATGGGGGTATATTTAGTAACACTCATTAAAAACTGCAGCAAATTTAAATTAGGATAATGAGCATTTAGTTGTTAGATTTCTTTTTTGTGTGTGTGCTTCCCGTCACGTCTTCTTCTGCAGCCATTTCTGCTGGACTACTGTATTTTTTGCTCAACAGTGACACCTTGAGGTTAGGTAGCAAAAAGAAAACGGTAAATAGCATGTCGAATTGAAGCTACAATGAGCAAGTATTAAGAGGATTTTAAGTGAACATTTTTAAAATTCAAAGTGCCTTTTAACAACACTTCAAACAGGGGCATAAGCAAAACTGAGCAAAAGAAGAATAAGCTACTGCGTTCAGAAATCATGCCAACACCGACGTCTAGCTACTAGAAACTGAAGAGAAGATGGAAACATCCCAGGACCTGAAAAACAGTAGCAATAAAAGCACAAACATGAGAAAAGCTGACTGGACATTGGAAAAATACTTTTGTCCAATGGGAAAAAACAGCCAACATGTCTATGTGGGACTTGCTAGATTGAACGGTTTCTTATTCAATGGGCTTCAGTTCTCATTCACTTCTTGTATGAGATCAGTTGGTATTGAAAAAACCAATTTAAGTTGTGCAACAAATCCAAGACCCATGAAGGTCCTAATTTGTACAATTCCTACAAATAACATAAATTTTTGCCATTTTAGTAACCCTCACGTGATTCCATCCTTACTCTCTCCTGCAACACGAGGAACAGTTCACATGCCTATATGTTCATTTATTGCTTAGATTACCTTACAAGTTGTGATGTCGTCAAGAAAGAATGTATTAAAAAATTAGTAGAAAGCATTAAACTGCCCTGAATCTGCTGCAGTAATCATGCAACATCAAAACCTTATTATACGGTAGTACCATTTATGTTTAAAAATAATAAAGACTAAATTCTGCTTAACCTTTTTACCTCTAGAATTGTGCATTAAATCTTTTACAAGAACATATTTTCTCTTGGTTTATATTCTGATACTGATTATTAAACATACCTTGCATCTCTCAACAAATGACATGGAAATCAAAGAACAAACCTTTTTTTTCCGCCAGCTATATGCACTCAGCTTCTATCAAAAAGCAATTTTTCAACAGTTTTTTCAGAGTAATGCAGTGTTATAATGTTATAGGTAAAAACACTTTCTTGGTGGTTTTCAATAACATACATATCCACTGTTACTGTGGTAACTGCTAGAACTTCGGCATGCTGAATTGATGCTAAATGCAAGAACAATATTCAGCCAAATATCCGACTTGTGCAGAAATGTCTTTGAATTGATTCCAGCAGATTACTGTAGCAGTGGTTTCAGTCTCAGGCTCTGGTTTGATCCTCGACTGTCTGTCCTGTCAAAGCAAAACAAATCTCTGCATTCCTTGGCTTTCATTAATGTCTTGCTTTATCCCTCAAGGTTCAACTTTCAACCTCGTTTTTTAAGACCCTTTTTCCTGTTTGTGTATTTTTATTTATTTATTTTTTATATTTTTCTGTCTTACATCTCCCTGTGGAACTAGTACAATCCCAGATTACACAGAAATATTCACTACTTGTTCATATGCCTGCGTCTGTGTACAGCCTCTTATGGTTTTATTTTTCTTTTTACACTCCATCCATGTTCCGCCTAATCCGGTGTCCTGTTATTTCCTGTTTGCAGTTGATGAACTCCAAACCTCCAATCGCTGTAACGCTGAGCAATCGGGTTTCCAGGAAACACTAATCAGATCCTAGATATCCCAAACTGCTTTTTCATCCTCCATCATCAAAGAACCTGACCCAATTGTCAATTCCAATTTGGTGCTAAGGGAAGAAAATAAAGCTGACTGCCTTTGGGAGTTTCCTTGAAATGTGGAAATTAAAGAAAGTAGCTTCCAAGCCTCCATTTCTGAAGCCATTTTAAGACTTGGTGAAATAAATATGATGGTCTAAGTCATGAATACCAAAACTGTGTTTGTTCAAAACTACCTTGTGGATCTGATTCCAAACCTATCAGTGGAAGCGGCTGCAGATTCAGACGTTGGTACTCTCCACCCAGGGCGTAATTCAATTAGGGATTGGCTCCAGTACTACGGACAAACAAAAAATCACTTTGATGGACCTTCCAAGCAGTTTGAACTGTCTTGTTGCTGAAATGTGCTACACAAATAAACTCGATTGATTGATTCGATCAGCAATCATTCCCGTTACGGGAAAAAAAAAAAAAAAGCTAAACTGACCTCATTCCAATAAACAGAAGCTAAACAAAAAAAAAATAGAAATGACAAAATGTTTTGTTTTTTTTCTCTTGATAAGAAGGTAATTAGCTTTTACTTACTTGGTTTGTGTTTCAAATACAAAACAAGAAAGTTTTATATTTATGATAATGTTGTTTCCACAAATTATCAGAAAAAGTAAGATGTCTAAGAATTGGAATGGTGCTCTTTCATCACACGTAATAAATAAATAAACTTTATCCAAACATTTCAGGAAAATATCTGTTTTTATTGTGGGAACCCATTGTGTGCACGTTTGTGTCTTGTTGTCCAAGTTTGTGGAAAAAAAGCAACAGTAGCGAAAGCCACAGCACAGATTCAACTCCGTAGATTTATATTCAGTTAAGACCCCCCTCTGATGTGAGTGTGTGTGTGTGTGTTTCAGCTGACATCACAACACACAGTTTGGACTACTTGTTCCACGGTGGTCCGTACTTTAAATCCTAACACCGCATGCGAGACCCAGTAAGATTACCCTCACAGAATGCTACAGAAAAGCCCCTGGGTGCTCGGATTAATGGAAAGCAGCGCGTGGCTGAAAGAGTCTAAACAACCAGGCAGAGTCTGGACGGCTTGCAGAACAGTTTGTCCATCTGCCAAGATTTTAATATCCAGCAAACACAAAATTATCATCGCAAGATGCAGCAAGATAACTTTAACATCAGTCGTCTCATCCTGACTAAACATCCTTCAAATTGTTAATTGAAAGCATTCGAAAGCGTTTTCAACAGATTAAAATATATTTCTAGATGAAACTATATAACTGGGAATACTTCAGTCAATATTAGTCAATTTATTAAACGTAACAAAATTGTCCCACTGTTTTCTGGATAAGTTACTCTGTGACATAAGGCAACTTAAAGAATTTTATTATTACTTCGACTAAAAGATTAAGATTAGTTCACTACTAAAGGCTTCATACAGACAAATATTATGGACAGCATCCATTTGTTTATTCAAACTGCAAGATAATTGATCCCTGAAGTTTTTAAGAATCTAATCTTAAATTTGCTGGATTTTGTCAGTGGAGGTAAAATCACATTAATACAGAAGAACGGAGAAATCATCTGTCAACTTTCAGCTTGACCAGCTAAAACGCGACACTCAGATCATTTTCAGTTGATGAAAGCATAATGCTGCCCACCACAAAATCACCATGACAACAACACTCTTCCTTGTGGAAGTTGTTACAGCAGGAAGAAGACTGGAAGTTCGCTTTTTTCAGCATCTGTGAGATCAAGGGAAGTGAAAGAAGCTTTTGAAGCTTTTCTATAACAGTGACGTGACAGTCAGGCTTAGCAAAAAGAAAGAGAGCAAAACTTAAAACAGATAACAGGAAGAATAAAGACATTATGGCATAGTGGCTCTATTTTCTTAACCTTCAGCTGGATTTGGACAGCAGTCTATAGTCTCAGAGGAGAAGTAAGAACCTATGTTATCTAGAAAAAACACACAAAGACAGCGGTTTTTGAGGTGTTAGCCAGTTAGCCATGCTAACTGTGCTAATTTCTAATAAAAGATGCAGAAATACTAGACTTTTCTGTTGTTGATGGCACAAAAGCCAGAGCACAATATTTCAAACTTCAGTCTTAAATCCCAGCTCTTTTATTACAAAGAAATACGAATTTGCAACATTGCCAATTTAATGCCTTACAAAAAACAGAGATAAAAATTCTGATCTCATCTCTGTGCATTAAGAATTTTATTTAGGATTATTTATGAGGTTTTTATTTAACCTTTTTTCTTTTAAAACTGATGAGTGTCTACTTTCATCTTGTAATCATAGCTTCTAGTTTTCCAGAATCTGACACTAAAAACAGACCCATTTTCCACAGAGACTCCTAAAAATACGAAAGACAAGAGAACATGTCATTCAGGTAAGGCAGATGGGTATCTATCATCAGCAGCGAGGCCATTGCTACAAATTAGCTCATCCCCTAAAATGACCCATATCTACACTCAGACAGTACAAGGCTGCATGAGGATCCATGTTTATATCTTAAAATCATGCACACTGAGGAAGACATGTACTTTATCCTCACTGTTATTACAAGTGTGTGGCATCTTGGGGTCACCCTGTCTCCATAATAATTTATTTTAAAGCACTGGTTCCGATAATTGTGGTGAGAAGATTTGTCAGCCGCCAACCGAGTTCTCATCTCGACATGTTGTTGCGTTTAATGTTTCATATTATGCGTGGCCTCCGTCGCCAGACAGCGTCATTTAGGTTTCATTTAGAGGCTTTTTGTAAATGTGTTCCTCGCATGTTTTGGTGACCACAAACGCTTGTGGGTAACAGGGAGAGTAATAATGTCCTGCATATGTATCCAAAAAAAACTAGAGAGAGAGAGAGAGAGAATAAAGAAAAGCATCATTTGGAGACACAGAGCTGCAGCGTGCATGAGTCATTCACGTTCAAATGTGTATTTTCTCAAGTCAGTTGGCAAATATATGCGCTTGGGCTGGCACGCCGGCTGTACCCTACTGGCTGCCAGCTGTCACTCAGGAAGACGGAGAGATGGTGGATTGAGAGGGAGAGCGGGGAGAGATAAAGGGGGTGGTGATGATGTGAGGACACGAGCCCCGAGGCTTTCTTCCTCTCTTGTTTCTCATTTGTCTCTGCGATGATAACAAAAAACATGGCAGCTCAAAAGGAGAGAGGTCGACATCAGAAGGCAAAAAAGCACAGAAGAGAAGGAGGAAGGCGAGGAGGATGGGGGTGAAACGGGAGCGACGAGACATTTTTCAGAGTTGTTAGCAAAGCATGCCGGCCACAACATTGAGATTCCTAATGCATTAGCCCAAATGAGCAAACCTCAGGGTTCCCCTCAGCATTCGGTATGAACGTGATTTTTTTATGCAGACGTCCAATTGCTTTGTTTGCAGAGGGCCGTACGGTTTACTCACAGCCTCTTGCAGTATTTATTACAGTTCTCTTCTGACTAATTAGGCTGGGCTGGGGGGAAAATAAAGCTTCTCTGCAGAAAGAAAAGCTCCTCGCAAGGAACAAGAACTCATTTTAGCCAGAACAAAAAACAGGCATCCTTTTGGGTCCAGATTCTCTTTTTTTTCTCTCTCTCTCCAATTAGGAAGAAACGGGCCCCTGCTTCTCATGCCAGCGATGACAGGCAGGTTTCAAAACGCAATGAAAGAACAAATTCATCACCGCCAGGGAAAGAGGGCGACGTGAGAGGTCTCTTTTCTGTGCCACGCTTGGCAGTGAACACGGAGAGCGTGTAGAGTCAAGCGCCGAAGCAAACTCCGTGTACTGTACCTGTTAGAACGTGACGACAAGCCAACTACGGCTACTGCAAAACCCAACATCTTCAAGAAAACACCGTTTCCTGTTTGAACATGACAAATGATAGAGCGGGGGGAGTTGTACGCCTCTAATGGCGCTGGCTGGACGAACAGCACGCCATCCGGAATCTGATCTCATGGCTCTGACTTTTACAGCATCAATCAACCTGCGGCAACAGAGCTGGATTTTCATAGTTGCTCTGAGAAAAGTGTCAGCGTCGTGTGCAAAGAGCTTATTTGAAAATGCATCATATGTCCAACATTGTATTTGACAGAAGGAAACCTGATATTCTGCACTTCGCCGCACGTCGCTTATTGATTCACAGCGTTCCATATCAGACACGCACAAGCTAGCAGCTCATGTTCCGCTTTATAGGAAATATAAATATTTTATATATTGAGCGTCCGAGGTTGCAGCCGATTTATCCCGTTTTATTTGTGTATTTTGGCAGCAGACTAATTACACAAAGTGTCGCCAACTAACCAAATCAAAGAGATTCATAGAGATTTCAAATACGCTGTTGGACTTACAAAATACTAATATCCCATAATAAATCTGTTTTATGATTATGTTTATTCATTTTATGTGTATATCAGAGAAAAATATCAAATAATGAAGGTTTATTTATTCTAAATCATCTAAAATCATCTTCTCAAGGTAAAATATTGAATATTTGTTATATCAACATTCTGAGAGTTTTATTTTTATTTCCTAGACTCGCCCGTCAGTAAGGCACTGAGGAATAACTCTTGTGATTGGTTGACATCAGTCTCCTTCTTTCTCATTGGCTGGCAAAAATTAAGTTTTTGATTGATTGATTGATTGAGTGATTGATTGTTCCCTGTTAGTGTAAATCTTGTCTGTACCAAATTATGCAGAAAGCTTTGATCCAATGAAGAAACTTGACCTGATTGATTCAACCTGGACCGATCACCCTGTCAACCTGTGGCTGTGATAACTGTTTGATTAACACAGTGTGTTCACTAAGATGTTTTAACCCGTTATGCTTTCTTGAACAGGTTAGAATAGGTCTATGGACCATGCAAATATGTTCATACATTTTTTTTTGCACAAAATCATTCTTAGACAATGAGATTTTAGCTCTTTTTGAATTTAAATGAGATGTTTTAGTCGCTTCAAATCCAACTAATTTGCTGCTGACCACGCCCCTCAATCAGTCTCAGTGCATGTGAAAATAGCTGCAATTATACAACTGTACATCTCTGAAAAGCAGTAGGGCTTTCTGCACAGCCAACAGCAATGCAGCAAGTGGTTTCTGAATGATAAGTCAACAACAAGACACTTGTCTTTTCCAGCAGCCATTGTACAGAGCTTCCAGCGAAAAAAACAGCTGATCAAAACGTGCTGGAGCTCATTTTCCCCAAAAAATATTAATTTATTTCCAAAAAATGTCTGGGAGGTGGTGGTTTTTTTTTTTTTACAAGTGCTGCTTTAGGGTTTTTTAAAAATGCAAACGAAAGTACAAACATGCCAAACGCGAATTTTACCTATTAGGTCAACGTTTAATAAACGCTGCAAGATGCCCTTTTTGTGTTTTTTCCTCACCTCAGACCCGTTTTAAAGCCTTTGGTAAGTTTTTTTTTTAGCATTAACAAATTTGATTTAAATCCAAAGTGAGAAAACTAATTTCATCCCAAAGCCAAAGCAACAATCCCCCCAGTTTGAGTCCCTTCATTTCCTTTTACAGTTAGTTCATAAACTCCTATATAAGCATCAAAATAATATCTTGATATCGGAAACTTAAAGTGACATGAATTAACTTGTAAGGTCGTTAATCAGCTCAATGCCCATGGCAACATATTAATGTCTTAAAATCTAACAAGTCTTTAAAAGTGCAACTGTGAAAAACTTAATGGAGAAATGTAATTTATGCCTATCTGATTTGTATAACCATTACGTAATCTGCGTAATTGACATTAGAGTCGTTTAATGTACCTCATACATTGTGCTGCATTACAAATAAAACTGCACACTCGGTCTGTTCATAAGAGACTGAATTCTTTGAGACACTGGCTTAGTAGATGATTAAACAGCACTTATTGAATTCTGCTGGACTTATTTGCTTTAATGTCAACAAATGTCAGTCCTTTTGGGCTGGAAAAAGCTTCCTCCATCTCTTATTTAGTTCAGAGTTTTGGCAATTCTAAAGCAAGCCCCCCATCAGCTACTTGTGGTTTTTGTATTATCAACTAAAGGTCACAGCATTTTAAATGCCTCTGCTTTTAAATAAACTGATTTTGTTGAAATTGGTCAGACAAGTATTAGTATGAGCTTCACCTTAGACCACAAATACCATTTTTTTCCCTTTTTTTTATTACACATGCAGATTATTAATAAACTGTCAGGGACATAAATAATATCTAAAACTTTTTCAGCATGTACATGCCCAGATTAAAACTCAGCATTTCTTTCAAGGCTGAGATTGTTAGATTGAAGAAATATGCAAAGTGATTCATATACTAGTCTTATGCAGCAGTGTGTTGTGTGTTATGAGATTTATTATATAAAAAAAAGACACTCGTGTCTTCTAATTCAGCTAACTTGTTTTTAAAACTGCATTTTTTGGTTATCCGGGTTTTATAATATATTTCCTTGCTATGTGTAGCCTCAGCCTGTTACTGAAAGGAAGATGGGATGAATATTAAAACAGTTTCAGTCTCCAAACACAGCAATCTCATGTACGAACAAGAAAATATTGCCAAAGGCAAAAAAGAAAAAAATAATAACAGACTCTTTTGAGACGGACAAATTGCGATTCTATTCCCGCTCAGTTTGCTCTCACAAGTACCTTTAAGCTATTGATGTCTGTTCTTGCAAGGGGCGGACGTTCAACATTCAATTGAAGGAACTGTTGGATATACGAGAAGTAAAGTCATGTATTTCGAAGCATCGCTGCATTGTAACACAGTTTTCACCAACACTCATCTTTTATCTGCCAGGGAGCTGGCCCCTATTATCATAGCATACAATTTTCCCAGTTTAGTTATGACAAGTATTAACCATGGCTCAATTTCGGTTAGCTTATAATCAATAAATAGCTCTTTATTTAAAAAGCGTACATTTCAGTATGTCACATACATAAAGGCGCTCAAACTGAGGCATTTCTTTTTTTAACTTCATACAGCCTTTGTGTTTTCAGAACGATAAGTTGTCTTATGGCAAGACTTTTCTTCCAGTTGACTCATATCATATCACTCATTATTCGCATTGTTCTCAAAAGTTATATCTGTCACCTATAAGTCAATTTTTGAATGACTCAGTTGCAGTTAGCTAACTATTTATGTAGTAAATAGCTTTTATTTAAGTGGTTATGCATCATTTTTAGATAACTATTTAATATTTTAACCACACATTTAATATGTATCTGAAGCAGTAGTTGATTTTTTTCTATCAAACTGACTAAAACTCCATAAACCTAAGCGCAGGATACCAACAGTTTATTAGCTTGCTGGAAGCTAAGTGTATTAGCATGATGTCTTTTGGTGGTCAAATTCTATCTCTAAATTGTGTAAAATAGATTTCAATGACTTTGTTTATCTATGTTGTAACTTAATCATTTTAAAAATGTAATTGATCTAGTCAATCTACTGTTTCTACAGGCTGTAGACGATATAAGCTAAGTGGTGTAAGCTAACAAAAAAACATTAGATATTATCAAAGCAATGCTTCTCTTTTTGCTAAACAGTTTAACAGTCCAGTTTCACTTTCTGTACATTTTTAAACATAACATTTAGCAGCAGGATTTACTGTTTTCATTGGTCACTCAAACACAGACAGAAAAGTGTGTTTTTCAAACATGTAAATAGCTTTTTAATGTCTAAATAAAAGAAAAAGCATGAAATTACTTTCTGGAACTGACAAGATGTATCTTATCTGGTGTTAGGTCATTCCTCTGGTTGAAACTAAATAGCAACGTCTTTCTTTTAATTGCAGTCTTTCCACAGAACCCTAACTGAGAGGCATTCCAGCTAACTGCTGGTGAATGGCTAACCGAGTTTGGAAATGGAGGCCTAAATTGAATGATGCGCCACCCCACTCCAATGTCACCATCGATCTTCACAAACAGCTGCCTTGGCCGTTTCAAAGAAAGAAAATTGTATCTGAGAACAATATAAGCAACACAGACAGCATTTTCCAAATATAAAACTCAAAAATAGAGCCAAGCCTATCCTTTATTAGAGGGATGTATAAATTTACATTATATCTACTAATAAGCTAATTAATAGTAGTAATAACTCACTACTCATACTGTTTCTTTCAATTGAACAAAATGAATCAGATATTTTTGTTTTACATATTTATGCTAAAAGTGAAAATATTTACAACTCCCCGGTGGTTTGTAATGCCTCACTACTAAATCATATATGACGTATTTTGCAGTCAGCGTAGCAAGAATCAGCAGCAATTACAAGACAACTGGAAATGTTTTCATCTCCCTTCATGTTTTATTTGCCTTGGAAGCGTTTCGGTTTGAGGAGCATGTGCTGATCCCGTCATTCCCACCCCGCCAGATAAACAGCAACTCGTAAAACTCGGGCTTCTGCCGCGCAGGGTGGCGGGGAAGTTTACAATAAATGTCTGGATAAATCCACAAAACACGGCGTTGCCAACTCTCCTCCAATGAAATATGCTAATGACTGCTCGAAAAGTCACACAGCGAAGCCGAGGCGACGCCCTAATTTACATGTGGATTAGTTTAATGGCTATTTATTAGCGGAATGAAAGAACTTACAACAAGATTAAAGGGGAATGAATTTTGCGACTTGGAAACGGGATAAAACTGGGTTGTGGAGATGAGGGAAGAGAGGCGCCTTCTGTCGCTCAAACCAAAGAAACCAATCCAGTGGAATTTGAAGTTTTAAGCAGCAGCTTAATGTGTGGTTACCCTGCAAATGTTCAACTAATGAATTTTTAGTCATGCCCACAGATAAAAGCTGCAGCACCACCAAAAGCCATAATGACTAACCTCTTTCCCTTTCTTTCTCTTCCACCACTTCAAAATGCTTTCAGTAAACAAAACCAGGGATCTTATTAAAATACCTCCATCCATCCATTTTCTGTTCACCCTTGTCCCTAATGGGGTCGGGAGGGTTGCTGGTGCCTATCCAGCTACGTTCCGGGCGAGAGGCGGGGTTCACCCTGGACAGGTCGCCAGTCTGTCGCAGGGCAACACAGAGACATACAGGACAAACAACCATGCACACACACACTCACACCTAGGGAGAATTTAGAGCGACCAATTAACCTGACAGTCATGTTTTTGGACTGTGGGAGGAAGCCGGAGAATCCGGAGAGAACCCACGCATGCACAGGGAGAACATGCAAGTTCCACTGGGTTCTGTTCTTAGTGTTCTTTTATTTTCTTCCTTTACGCCATCTTTTCCCATCATACAGGCATGTTTTCTGTTGCAGCCATTCCTATAGATATTCAGCTTTCTGCTACATTAGCACAACAGCTAATCATTATTTTATTCCCTCCCACATATATGAATGTAATTCTGTTTCTACGCCTCACTAAAAGGTATTTTCAACTTCATTTACCGCTTGCCCGAAAAGCACTTCAGCGTGTAGATCCCCATAATTTTTCTCTTGAAGCTCCGTTCTTAACCTGCCATTTAGATATGCTAGTCTATTTTCTGTTTCAATTACATCTTGCACATTTTATGTAGCTTGTCTTGTTTTGCTTCTCTGCTGCTGCAAAAAATGCAGCAAGAATTACAAATTTTGATAATTTCAAATCAATATTGAATACAGATGCTTTATGGCAAAATCACTTTCATTTTAGCGCTAAAATCTGTTTTAAGATGGATTCTTTGTTCTCACAGATTCCCACCTGCTGCCCAACACACACACACACACACAGTTGTCAATTCTTTCACCTCCAGTAGCAACAATGGATGCTGGCGAAGGCTGCCATTCCTCTAATGACTGTGCTGTCGTGAATATAATGGCGATGCCGTTGCGTTTTATAGACAGGAAGTCCTCACATTCCCCATGCGAGCAGAAAGTGCCGACACTCAGAGCCACTAGCAGCCCCTCACCGATCTCAAACGGCGTCACGTCCATCCAATTCTGCGAAGCTGCTCTGCAGCCACGCAGAGGAGGATGCGATGGGGAAAACAAAGCAATGTGAAAAAAAGGATAAGGTGGAGCTGTGATGTTGCAGATATGCATCCAGCTGATCTCTCTTGATCTTGCTTGCTTGATTTCTCATTTGCCTGCTGCGATATCTTCCACGCATCGTCTCCTCAGACTGTTTTGAACAGCTAAGCCGCAACTGTTTTCGTGATGTGTTTGGTGGCTAATCTGTCAGAGATCAGGATGAAATGATCTGCCCATCAGTCAATAACATCAATACGTCAAACGTCAGCCGGTAATGCAGCCTCGCTTTCACAGCCGACTGAAACGAGCACTTATGATTTAAGACGAGCTTATCACTGGCAGCAAACAACGCGGCCCTCTGATCTGCTACAGGTTGCCAAGTGAGGTACTCTTACAGCTCTGGTCATTACTGAAAGTAAGCCTGAAGGCCAAATGCAATTATAAACGGCTCCCTCCACATTACCCTGCTTATTGCATAAGCTGCAGACCTAAAACATTGCGTGCCTGCCAGCGTGCACTGTTTCTACAATTTTTGTTGAGCGACATAGAAGTGATTAGCAAGCACCTTGGTATTGCATCCTTGAAAACGTCCTAGCTGGAATTAATTGCTAAACACAAATCCAATCTGGAGTATTTCTTTAGCCCATAAGATTTGTTTTTGCTGTGTGGTTTTAACCAAATTTGTGAGTATCAACCAGGAGACTCAACATTCATCAAAGAACGCCATTTTCTACCATGTAATGCCTCCTGATAAGGATTCGCTGAACCTTCTCATTTCACAGGTTGAAATAAGAAATGCAATGGTACAATTGTGCACCTAATTATTAGGTGTAAGAATTATTTTACGATATTAAAAAACTTAATATCGTGTTTTTAGGTGTAAAAAACCTAATACCCGAGTTAATACGTTTGTTCATTTGCGATAGCATTAGCCTTCATCAGCTTTGAAGTACTTAGCACAAGCTAGTGCTAGGTTTTTTTTTCTTTAATTCAAATAAACATTAATCAGTTAGCTTATTTTGTTGATGTATGTTCATTTTAGCAACAGTGATGTAAATCAGTAAGATAATAATGAACAATATATCCACTCCAAAATAAATAACATTTACCAAAACTATGATCCTTAACTGCACCTAAATTTACCTCCGAAAAATATTTAGTTTTGCCCAATAATTATTTAAGGAGTGAGGGTATCTCAACAAAGCTGCCTCTCACAACATGGTGGCGATGATGTAAAATCTTGACCCCAACGTGGCAGCCATCGCTTTTTCCCAGAAGGCAAAGCTCAGAGCTGGAAGTGATGTCAAACCCCAGTGATGCAGGTTCTGCTTTTATGTCAGAAACTATAATACTGTTATTTTGGGACAAACAACTATTAGCAATCCATCAGAACAGATAATAAATAGTTTGTTTTACCCGCTTTCAGTACATTTTAAATGCATGCAGCCATATTGGACACTGAGCTTGGGATTGGTCAGTGAGCTTCGACTTTTCCTGTTGGATTTCTGAATTCAGAGTGTTTTAAGGGGAATTTTCCGACTGAGAAATCCAACTTCAGACTTCAATTACTTTGTCATCAGGTCATTAGAGTGAGGATAAAAAGCCGATATTTATTTTTGATTTAAGTTTTCGTGAGTGTGTGTTTCAATTATATTGTTTTTAAATGTAATGGAAAAGATAAACAAAGGTGTCTAAATGTGTGGTATATATTTTACAGTAGTTTATTATGGGAATATGAACGTATCACTAAAAATAAATTAAGATATTATGGTGTTTTCAGGTTTTTAACATGATCATTTTTAAAGCAGAATATTTTTATTTAAGCAAAGAATTTTACTAAATATTACAGGTTTACTAAACTAAATATTACTGACAATAGTAATATTGTGGGTTTATTCTTTTCAACTAAAGCTTTGGTAGTCGTAACATTCGTCATTAGTCATTTTTTGGGGCTGGCCTGCGTTGGATTGGTCCATATTTAACCCTGGAATGAGTCAGCATAATAACCTAAACTGGGTTGTGGGGGGTTTTTACCCAGCAGTTTCTAATAGTGTGAACAGTAAAATATGAAATAACATAAAACCGAACAAGCATTCAGAAGTTTTGTTCTCCTGCAATAAATCAATGTCCTCGGCAGTGTAAACAGCATTTGACAATAACTTTAAATCAAACATCAAACGCAACACATCATACAAAGACTCGTACACTACAAAGACTCCACCTGCAACACTTTGGGTCTGCTCTGTCTGCAAATGAACAAGACACAGCCTTACCATTCAATAACCGTGTTAATATCAAAACATCTAATAGCACTGGAAGAGGCTGCATTGTGCCCAGGCGGCTCATGCATTTGCAAATCTCAATAGCTCGCATCTATTGATGTGCGATGGAGAAATGCAAATCAGTTCAGCAACCCACAGCAGCATCAGCAGCAAAGCTGCTAGAAAGATTTTGCTGTTGTTTTTTTTTTTTAAAGGTGAGTGGAAGTCATATGACTGTGCAATGTAATCAGCAAGGCCATTCAGCACTGCTGCCATGATTACTGCCAGACGGAGGCCTCGCTGCCAGCGAGTCAGAGGCCAGCCCGTCCAAGAATACCTCTTCCAGCATCCACAAGATGAATTCCTTTGGAGATGCCATCTGTTTGTCTATCGCCCGAGTGCTACGAGCACAGGTTAGATCAAGCCATTACATCAGGCGTGTCTCTAGCCTCTCCTTATCCATGTGAGCTCTGGTTTTGTTTTCCTCTGCCCCTTACAGTAGAGGGGATTGTTAAGAGAGCTGCAATATGGAGGAAAGCCGGTGGCGTTGATCATCTACATAGTTCCTCTTCCATGATCAGAGAGTCCTACTTAAATTTTGGTCTTGTTGGAGGTGTTTAAGAAGCAGCAGTTCAAGCTATCCCACTGGGTGTTTGTTCATTTTGCCCAAACGCCATTTTGTACCTTTGTAGTTTTAAGTTTTTTTGTATCCCAGCTTTGTGTTGGGGTACAAAACACAAAGTTGTTTCTAAGGGTTTTCATAAATCCTTAGAAAACTGAGAATTTAACTTTTTTTAGTATTTGACTCATCATCTAAAGAAAGGAAATGTGCTTTTATGACTTCAACATATATTATCAATCAGCAGGGGTTCCATCTAGAGTTATTTTGCAGAATTGCTTAAGCTAAATGAAAAATAGGTACTTTGGTGTACAAACCACAGGGTGCAAATAGCAATATAAATGATTATATATTATTGTTCCATGATGACAGGTGAGGTTCTGCCTCACCTGCCTCCCCTGACCGCACATCACTGACACACACATCCACACACACCTAAGGGTCCAATTTAGAGGGACCTATGAACCTAAACGTTGTGTTTTGGGACTGTGGGAGGAAGCCAGAGTACCTGAAGAGAACTCACTCAAACATGCAAACTCCACGTCAAAAGACCCAAGGACGGGACTCGAACCCACTACCTTCTCGCTGCCATGTAACTACCCCACTTTGCACAAAGACGTAAAAGTACAAATGCCAACAGTTATGCTGCTTGAGTGTTAAACCATCACCATCCATGTGCTACATGACTGGAAATTTCTTCCAACAACCAAACGTATATACTTTTTTTAAAGCGAGGGGAAAATGTGTTCGCCTTCTGTCGGCTAGCTGACCACTGTCATCCAAAGGGTGTATAGTGTGATGAAAATCTTTTTGTAGTTTTTAAGCTAAACTTCGGCATAGGTGTAGTTTACTAGGCCTAGTTTACTAACAAAGATCCAAAATTATTTGCGTACAAGTACAAACAAGAAGAGGGAAGGGTAAGAAAAAATGGCAACATAGTTACACAAAGTGGATGGTGCAAGTTGAGCCCAAATTGTTCCAATAGGAAGGCAAACAATGCAAAAAATAGGCTGTATTATTATTTATCATATTTTCTGCCCCATCAGTTTACACTTGCTCACTCTCTGATTCTGTAAAGCAAAATATTTCTCAGTTTTATGTTTAGATTTGCATCATGTTGTGTTGGTTTCAGCTGTTTTACAACCCTAATGACAATTTAATGGGCATAAATGGTGGTGGTGGGGTGTGTGTGTGTGTGTGTGTGTGTGTGTGTGTGTGTGTGTGTGTGTGTGTAGGGGGTGATGCTGTTACAGGCATTATAAACGCAGTAATTCTGTCCACAAGTCCTTATCAGATAAAGTAAGTGGAAATCTAGCAGGGTGGGGCTTCTGAAACTCACCTGATCAAGTTGTTGATTAATCAACACCAGAGGGAAAGGAAGGAGATAAAAGTCTGCACTAATAATCGAGTACATGACATCAACAGTACTACTAACTATGTCTAGAAATAAATTATTCGATTAAAAGCATTTGAAATATTCCAACTGAAAAAAAAACAGCCTCACTTTGATGTTTTTGCATGAAGCCAATCAATCAGTGCAAAATCCCTGAAGCTTTCACGCTCTCCCCTCTTTTGTTAGATGTTTCTTTCTTTCTTTCCTTTTTATACCCACGCTGGGCCTTCGAACCAGAACCCAGTCCTCGCGTCAGCCTGCCAGCTATTCACTGACAGCCGCATCCTCAATCATTTGCCTTGGCATTTGCGGATAGTCGAATGTATTGTCTCACAGACAGACCTAATTGTTTCTTGAACCGTGCCGCGAATATTGGTTGAGTAATAACGGGGGGTAAAGGAGATACTTGTTGGGGCTACAGCGCGGTAAAACACTCCTGAGGTGATTTTTCTTCTTCGCACAGATCGGATGATGAAAAGCATATTGGCAGTCCGGGCGCATCAATCAACGCTCACCTACCGGATAGTGTTTGGGGCTGCCGCTCTTTCTCTTTTCTCCCTCCCTTTCAGTCTCTCGTTTCCCCCTCGGCTGGTTCAGGCAAAGTCCCCCGGATTTGACCACCTTTCTCCCCCGCACGCTGTCCTCCAGAATCAGGTGCGATCGCAATCTCGCCACCGTTGTATTCCCATATGTGGACGCCACCGCAATTATGAATGCTCCAGTAGATGAGTGACTGGATACAGCCCGTGTGATCATGTGCTGCCAGTCCCTTCCTCTCCTCTTTCTCTCTCTCTCTCCGTCTACTCTGTGCAACTGCTCCCTCCGCCCGATTATCTCCCCGCTGCGGCACTGGCTGCACGGCAATACGGAGGCATAAAACGAGCCGGACTCGCCCGCAGAACTTGTGCGGGGTTTATGATGGTAATTAGTCACCGGAGCGGTCCGTGCTCGTTCATCCGTTGCAGGCTTGGGGAAGAAAAAAAATGCGCTGGCTCTCATGTGCTATTTGCACTGAATAAATTGGCCCCGAGACGCGGAAACGTGTTTTATTCTCTGAAAGAGAGAGAGAGATGGAGGGTTGTGGGGGAGAAGAAGAAAAACCCCTCCAATGTTTCCAGCTGAGATTGGTGAAGAATAGGAAGGGAGGAAGCTGCAAAACATTAATGAAAGCCTCTATGCACGCTTTGAACAGTGATCTATCTATCTATGATGCATGGTTTAATTTTTTTGATTATTTAAATAAATATCTATATGAAAAGTGCAGTGTGCGTTTTTATATGTGCCCCCTTTACTTTGGTGCCCCTAAAAGAAGTAACATAATAATAGTGATCAAAAATTACCTTTAGAAGTGGTCTCTATCTATCTACCTATCTATCTGTGAACACTGTGACCCTCTAGCAGAGCTGAAACTTAGATGTGTCTCTCAGATACTTCATGTCAACTCGTGGACCTTTTTGGAGTCCACAATGTCTCTCTAGCAGAGTTTATAGACCGTTTAGTGACACGTTTCCTTTTCCGTTGTCAAAAACGTCCGTGGAAAAGCAGATTTCAGGGCAGATCATCAAATCAATCATTTTACAGTGGGGCCCAAAGTCGGTCCTCGAAGGCCGGCATCCTGCACGTTTTAGTTCTCTCCCTGGTAGCAACAACCTTTTCAGCATGTCAGTGTTCTCCTTAGGTCTTATAACGAGCCATCATTTGATCCAGGTGCGCTAAACCAGAGAGAGAACTAAAACATGGAGGATGCCGGCCGTCTAGGACCGACTTTGGGCACCCCTCATTTAGGAAACACCTGTAAAAAAAAAAAAAAAAAGTTGCCCATACGATGGTTTACTTGTTTCCTTGTTGGTCAGTAAGTTAAATACTGATGTTATCTGACCGGGATACTGTCCTCCACATGCATGCTGAACCCCATTTTGTGGCTTGTATTGAACTTTCTTCTAGCCCCCTAAATACTCTTGCAGTTTGGTGTTGAGCCATACAACAAAATCAAAAATCCTCACATCCCTTTGATTTCCTCAGAGGACACAGACAGCTCTATGTTGCTGTCAGGATACCTAATAAAGGAGCATGCTGCTGGCACACAGTGTCACAGCTTCAAGTCTCCCCCTTTAGACAGAAAAAACATCACAAGATAGGAGTAGATGCAAATTCTTGTAAGTCACCGTTTGAGCTCAAACACTGAGTTTTCACTGCCTGGTACTTTTTTTTTCCAATTAAAAATTAAAACCTAAGACAAGCAAGCTTACTTTTTTATATATTTATATATATATAAAGTCTTACCCTCATTAATGTTGCAGCCCGGGCAGCGGAGAGCACAGCTACCAGCGGTTGTGTTGTACTGGCTAATGTCAACAACCTTGTTTGAGTTCATGACTCAGTGTCAGCAGCTGATGTTGGTTTACAGTCGCTCACACATTTTCAGACTTGTTAATTAAATGTGCCTGCCTGGTGATATAATATGGACTCGCCGCGTAACGCTATATGCTCAGAGTGATAGCGTCGCTGTCCTTGAGGACCGGGTCTGTCTGGCTCTGGGCCTGGCCGGCTCCTTGCGTTGACCATCAGAACGGGTGCGCATGCATACTTTCGGAGGTGTATGCAGACACCTTACACATCTGTAGCTACAAAACACAAACACAAGACAACACTGGCCTGTCATTTTTTTTGCTAGTAGCTTAAGCTAACCTGAATATTTTCAAGCCTCCTCCTGGTAGACGGTCATCTCTGTCGACCATTTTGAAAAGCTAATTTTGTACCTCTTCCGTTTTTTTGTTCTCTGCCATCTGTACCTTATTGTCATCAAACAATCAAACAACTCAAATAGAAAAATATATATATATATTTTATATATATATCTCCTATGCGTCGCGTATGGCGCAAACGCATTTTTGCGCCACCGACTGGCAATATGGCAGAGGCGTCCAAACGTTTCGCAACATGGGCCAGAATCCCAAAGTTGAAAATACAGAGGGGCCATATTGTTTTTCTGATTCAAAACACAAAATAACTTTGTTGTGACATATATATATATATATATATATATATCCATCCATCAACAAATTGAATAACCAATATTATAATGAAATAAAGTGGCAACTTTGTTTCATAATAAAAGGTGGACAGTTTTCCAACCTTTTGGTTTATTTGATCTATAAAATCTTTTAGTCTATCCCCTGCAAAAAGGATAACCTTCTTCAAAAATGGAATAAATGTGATCTAGTTTGGGTTTTTTTTAAGTAAGAAGTTGTTGGCTGTTAAAATTACAATGATAAGAAATAAAAGAAAAGCACTTTCCATTAAAGAAGAATAAAATTTGTGAAGAATTAAATTCTTGTTTTAAGAAAAGATAAAAAGTTCCCACTGGAGGGTGAAATTTGTACCACTGCAGACAGGGGGTCACACAAAATTGTTCCAAGGGCCACAAATGGCCCCTGAGCCGCACTTTAGACACCCCTGCAGCATGGCCTTTGAATGTGAAGGTCCTACCTCGTTTGACTTGAACTAGACTGACTCACACCTCAGACGACGCTACTATAGGAATATTTGAGTTTCTTACGTTCATACCGTCACCATGTGTTTAACTGTATGCTAATTGAGATCGTGATGTTCAACGTGACCTTTCCCCCCCGCCTCATCTGTCTCTCACAGCTCCCAGCTCACATCCAGGACTCAGTGAGGAAATGACTAACATCTGACCCCTCTGAGATATTTACTTCATCCTTCCTTCTCCCCCCCACTGCCCCTCATGCGCTGCTTTCCGTCTCTGCCGCGCTCCCTCTCCATGGCATCTCAGCGGGAGTGGGAGTGTAATTACGCAGTCAGACGGTGTTTACAGACGCAAAAGCGCCTTAATTTATTCCAACAGTTAGCAGTAATTTCCCAGTTTAATTTATAGCTCCTCCACCCAGTGGGAAACTGAGAGAAGCAGACAGTGAGAAAGGGAGTGGGGGGGAGAAGAAGGAGAAGCATATGGACCTTATACTGCTAAACGCAGCCACCGCGACGTCTACAAGGCGCGTTCACACGTATAAGGCTTCATTATTGGTTTAGCTGCACGTTTAAGATGTTTTTCCCCCGATCGGTGGTTTAGGTTTTGACTGCGTTCACAGGGGAAGGAAGGCAAAGCAGGAATGTTCATTGACGGCGCCTCGCAGAAGTATTCACACTTCCATGGCGTCATAGAAGAGCTTCTATGAATTTTATTTCAATTTTTTTATATGATGGACCAATTCAAAATAGTTCACAAATGCAAAGTGGAATGGAATGATTTTGAAAATATTTTTAAAATAAATATCTGAAAAGTGTGGCATGCATTAGTTTTTAGCTTCCCTAACTCTGATACCTCAAAATGACATTTAGAACAAATTATCTTTAGTCTCGGTATTAGTAGACCCATATCAAGATATAAGAGCTTTTTTAATCTAATTAATTAATACTTATGTAAAAAGTACTAGTTCCACTGGCAGATTACTTAACTCATAACAAGATGTTTTTTCCTATGCCTTAAGTGAAATACTCTCAGGGTTTCCCCAGAAAACTTGCTTAACCCGGTGTTTGGGTGCTAATGCAGTCATTCATCCAGCGGCCCGTCGTGTTTTTGAGTAAAAATGTTTTTAAAGTTGACAAGAAATTTGAAAGTATTACTTGATAATTATGCGTTATTGAAAGATTGGAAGATTAATATCTGAACACCAACTATACAGTCTTAAATGCAAAATAAATTTTAAAAAACTTAAATAAATGAGCAATGCTTAGCCTGGTGGGGGCACAAATAAAGCCTGGTGACCCGCCAGGCTTATAATACTTTGGGGAAACCCTGAATCTGAATCAGCCCTTTTTCATAATCAGTAAGGAATAATTGACTTAAGACATATCTTAAAATATATCTAATTAAAAAGTTACTTGCAAGTTAATTTGTCTTATTTCAAGTGTACTAAGATATTTACTTTAGGAACTAGACCAAAAAAATACATGGCAAGATTTTGTGTTTTTGCAGTGAATGAAAATCCACTTGAAATTTTTTTTAAATAAATTTTCCTTCCATTTCACAGCTAAGCTCTACTGTATGTGTTGTCATATCGCATAAAATCCCAATGAAATATGTGATACTTGTGGTCGTAATGTGACAAAATGTGAAAACGTTCAGGGAGCACGAAGACATTTGCAAGTCACTGGATGTGTTGCTTGTGACGTAAAAAAAAAAAAAGAAAACTCTCCTGTCATCCTGTCCCTTTACAATCTGCTCAAGCAGACAGCAGACTGATAATCATGTCATTTCAGGCTGCAAACTGTGTAAAGAAGATGACTGAAGGCTGGATTAGTTTGTCCTCGCCATCATTAAATCATCGCTGTGACCAGGCAACATGTCACTCTTTGGCAAAGTGTAACACTTTCTTGTAAGCAGATTTTCAGCTCGTTTTGGATGGGATTTTTCTGCGAGCGTTGGGTGCTTCCACGCTCAGAGAGCATTTTGACTTCAACGCTTTCTGTGCACTTCTTCACCGTGAGCTGTGAGCACCAGGCATTGATTACGTTCATGCTGTCGCCTCACAACAGCTACAGTGGCTTTTATTGACTTTTTTGGGCGGCCGTGTAAGGCCAGGTACAAAACCTTAATGACCGCACCGAAAGACTTATGTCAGGATACCCAGGAAAAACAGCCCATTGAATTGAAACGGCTGCTACGGAAACACGACTTTTCCGCCTTCAGCTTGAAAGCAAGATATTGATGGAGCACTTTAGTGCAATTTGAACAAGCAGGAGAAAAACAAGGACAACTGAGCAAGGACTGGAAAGCATGATACCAATCTTTGTCAAATCTCAGAGCAGTCCCAGATACTTAAAAAAAAAAACAAAAGCTGAACAAATCTGCTTCTTTGCAGTTTGGCAACGATATTGGTGCTGAATGTTATTAATAACGGCGTTCTTTACATTTTCCGTTTTCTCCACCATCATGCACAAACATACACCACAACGCGACCCGAGGGCTCAGCGAAATTGGACAAGTTTAATTCACATTAATTCATCGGGCCTTGCTTTTCCTCCAGAAGATAAATTGCATTTAATGTAATGCTAGAATGAGCTTAGGTTCCTGGACATCTAGCAGTACAGCTGAGCAGTAATAAGATAATTAGCAGGAGTACAAAAGTCAAAGCCACTGGGGCCTGTGAGCACTTTTAATGGAGAAACACTAATTGGAGAAAGCAGGGGGTTCTGAAAGAAGGAGGGAAAATAAAATATAGTGCGCGATTAAGGTAGGGTGGTCAAGAATTACATGAAGGAAGCAGGAAAATTTAAAAGCGGACACACCCTGATTCTCTGTTGACAGGGACGCTGTGGCCAACTTTGTCCGTTTTGCTCCAGATAATCAATTTTTCTCTTGTAAATAAGCTGACGAGTAAAACACCCGTGACATAACATGCAAAGCCTTACTTCATGCAGACAGATAGACGATAATAATACATTTACTATACGCTTACATTATTTTTCAGAACTTTTCAAGAGATGCAGCTTCATTGATTTTTTTTTTTAAACAGGAATCACAAGTTACATTTTCCTCCAATCCACAGAGTTCAAATTATACACACAGAAATAGATGTACAGCATTGATAAAAAAAATATATATATATTCTCCCTCTTTCTTATTTTTTACGCTTTTTGTTGTTTTTACCAGTCAATCATGATCAGCAAAATGTAGCTTTTTTGACTGAAAAAAACTAACAAAAAAAACCTATCAATGTCAAGTTGAAGTGGCGCTTCTTGACCATCTTGGTAAGAAAAAAAATTGTACTGAAGTAAGAATTGATTATCTTTGAAATAATACCAAACAGAAACTTGCCTAAAATCATGACAGGATCTTGACTTTAACCCTATTAGAAACGTAAAGACGATGCTTAGAAGACTTGTACCAGAAACTCAACCAGTTCAAATGAGCTTCATCATTACCCAGAGTTACACCAGAAGCTTGTGGATGACTGCCAAAAGTACGTGGTTTCTCTACAGCTTACTAAATTTTATAAAATATTTATAGGGGGTGTTGGTTTGGAAAAATAAATGTTATTGGTAACAAAGGAAAGTTAAATTCCACCAGGTGTTTGCTAACTGCTGATGGCTAGTCTGAAGGAGCTGAGTGGGGGAGTCCCGAAAAAGGTCTGGAATTTCTCAAACATGCATGAAAGAATCAAGGCACCGCTCCAGGTGTGGTTTATAACATGATGAAAAGCTCAAAAAAAGTTGATCTACTGCACCTTTAAACGTGACCGCAAAAGTTTTAACAGAAGTCTGCTTTGAAGCCATTTGTGACCACTGACCTTATCAAGAGTAGGAAGTACAACAAACTCAACTTAGCATCCTTTCTTTCTTTCAGGAGCAACTATACATTATGTGAAAGAAACACCAAAAACAAAAAATGTCTGACCTATAAAAACAGGCCAGCCTTTAAAGTTATATTCAGTTTAAGTAGAAGTACTTACACCTCTACGCCTGGGAGCTAAAGGTTTCCTTATTCTCCTTCTCAAAGCCCTCCGCCATTTTTATATCAGTGATTTTTACCCCACAGTTCACAGGAGTCGTCCGTCTTTCTTCACCTTGGTCCGTTAATGTGTTTCCAGGCTGGGCTGTGAACTGCAGCCGGAGCGGTGTGAAGACTTGAGGCGACGTTGGACCGGCAGCTGCTGTTTCTGTGAGGTAAACTCGCTGTTCCAGTCAAAGGGAATCCGTGGCTTTGAAGAAAACCATACATGGTTATGATCGCTTCAGTTCTGTGCCATGAAAGGCTTGACTGAAGGCATCATACAGCGCCCAAACTATGCTAAATATAGCGTGTAACTCCACAGGGAGCGGCACAAAAGGCTTTTATGCAATTTCTGCTCACAGTAGTTCTCTTCAACACCTGTAAACACACTCTGATGTGTAAAATCAGTGGCGTTTCCTGTTAATGGAGCAGTGCTGTGGCAACTGGTGCGCGTGTTACAAGTGAAATTTGGGCATTTTAGTTTAATAAAACACAAAAATAAGGAATATCTTCGAAAACATTTGGGGTGTGGATTTAAAAAACGTCAGATTTGCTCCTTCAGCGACTGCTACTCATTAAACAGTCTGCAAAAACGAAAAATTTTAGTCATTGTCACACAACTCATGTATGAATGAACCCCTCTGTGTGGCCTTGGAAGGTATTTTTTTGTTTCATGGTTTAATAGTGAAACAAACAGGATACCTTTGCCGTTTTATGTGAGCGTGAGTACTCATCTCGGGAGACATTTTCTGAATAAACTCTGTGAAAATGGAGCCGCTAGATGGTGCATTCATTTTGGAGAAAACATCCAAGAGATGTAATACCGGGCCTGCTGTGTCAGAATGAGCCGGGGTAATGAAAATCCCTGAGTGTGTTTTGTAAGTGCTCCTGCCTTTCTCTTTTTAAATAATTTTCATCAAATAAAACTTAAAATCTTAAAGAAACAAACGTGAAATTGTCATGGAAGTCCTAAATGTCCAACAAAAGGTACTCAGCATCCTATAATACTCTGTTAAAGATTAATTTTAATTTAAAGGCTTGTTTCATTTGACACAGTGCAGTGTGAATGTGAACTGGACCAGCTGAAAATGTAACAAATGGTCCTATCAAACTAAATCTAGACTATTAGATGTGAAAACACCTTTAATGCTCATCTCACAGTAAAACAGTGAAACGAAACGGACCTTCGTTTCACTGTTTTATCGTTTCAGTCGTGTGATCGGACATTACATCCAATAACGCAGCAAGTTCGTACCATTGATAAATTATTTTCAGTAACTTAGATTCAAAATATCTGTGAGACAGTCATTTTTGTCCGTTATGTTTATGGCCCCTGAAGATGGCACTCATATCCCTACGTCTAGAGCAGTGACGTCACGGTCCAAAGCTCTATTGGTGGGTCAGCTACTTTTTTTTATATCCACTAACATTCTCTAACAAACCACCTGGCCTTCACACAACATATTGAGATTACATTTTTACTAACATGGTGGCTTCTAAAAGAAGATGGTTGCGATCGATTTTAATTACAGGTACTAGTGCAGTGGGGACTGAATACAAATGGGCTAGTACATGATTCTCATATTTTATTTGCCAATTATGGCAGATTACATAAATTCCCAATAAAACATATTAACTTCTGAAACTGTGCAAGCCTCAAAGGTATCACTACTTTTTGCAAGGATTTGTATAATCCATAATCCGCACATCTTCCTCATTCAAAATCTTCAACTAGCAAGATAAAACCGAGGCAAAGGTGTGACATTCAAAGTACTGCCATAACTGGCGGAGATTTCTCTTTCATTTGAAAGTAAATGGGTTCTGAGCAGAACCATAACAGTGTCCGCTTTCCAACCATTTCACTTCTCAATGGGCCCTCAAACTATGAAAACGATCACACTTTCACCCGCTCTGTCACTTACATTTTAATGTTCAGGCTCCACTTAAAGCTTTCGCCTGGCTGCGGTTTCACTTAAGAAACGCATACAATGGGCACTAGGCGGTTATGGGCCTTAAACAGGAGGGGGACAAGAAGTGACCGAGCTGTGGAAGAAGAATGGGACAAAAAACGGTAATAAAAGAAGGAAGGAAGCAAGGAGGAAAAGGTTTTCATTTTTAGCCTTTCATGCAAGTCCCACAATGCCGAAGCCATCTAACCATACTGATATGTTTAGTGATCCATTATAACGTGATAACAGTCACATTGGCAAAACGAACTGAGCCAGACCACTCAACTAAACACAAAGCAGCTGTCAAATTCAACTTAAATGTCACGAGCTGGCAGCTGCTACACCCAAATTGGTGCACACATTTTTTTTTGTTTGTCCTTGTGGGCAGCTTGATTATATTTATAAAAGTCATGTTGGCCTCATCTGCTACGTCCGACCTTGTTTCCCTTCGCCCGCTAAATACTCCCGAGACCTTTTCTCTCCCTGCTGCCATGAGGGAGGCGGCCATTACAGTCCGACTGGACTCTAACTAGCGTCGAGGCCCAGAGATGCTCCTCCATTCTGCCATGAAATGTTGGGGAGGATTTCCTCCCCCCCTCCAATACTCACTCGAGCAAAACCACCTATATACAGAGCTGATGGCTCACAAAGATATACTGTAGTCCAGTGGTGTTGTTTTCTTTCACCAACAAATGCAAACTGATTAATAAAAAAAAAATACAGCTGGTTATTGAAGTGGGGTTTTTGCAGCAAATTTAAATTTATTTATTTTTATTTATTTCTTGCCAGTTCACAACAACAAAGGCAAAACACTGATGCAGAAAGATTCCATATATATATTCCAGTTTGATTATCGAAAACTGCAGTCAGATTTTTGGTTCAAATAATTTCATCTTTAATTAGTGCAAAAATAACTACAGACAAATTAAAATATTCTTAAAATGTGAAATGCTCATAACAGCGTATGGTATTTTTTGAATAACAAGACTTTTTGATTTGCCTACCAAATTTATCCAGGCGTTTCTGAGTAGTTTATAAACAGACGTTTATACTTTTTTAAATAAATTTGCAAATTTCTAAAAAAAATAAAAATAAAACAATGAATTTTTTATAACTATAAAGGTAACTTTAGTAAAATTTACTTTCAATAAATGTATTAAAGTTGTCAAAATACATCAAATGTTTTAAAGAAAGGGTGACCCAAGTCCTGTTTCTTGCAGAGAATTGACTGAATATTTTTTTCTTTGTTTCAGTCGAGCCCAGATGAATCTGAAAACTGGATTCCTTTCTTCTCATGAGACAAAAACCTGGAGAACCCTCTTTGAGTTTTGGCTCTACAATGACCTACACTTGACTTTCCTACAAAAATCTGACTTCTTTATTTGTTTAATTAATATTATTGTATGCTTAGTTTATTGTTGAGGAGTAAAATAAAAATGATATAACACTATATTTTTTTTAGGATTTCAATGTTTTTAAAAGTGATCAGTTTTTGGCTCGTGGGTATGTGTGACTTAATGGTTTTGGTCCACGTTACAAAACGTTCTGACACCATTGATCCAAGGAAACCCGGCGGATTCACTCCTCGTGAAAGAGAATGGATAGTCACTTCTATTGTGTTGTTGACTTTGCAACAATAATCATGAGGATTTGAGCAGCAGAAAGGAAGAAATGTGTAGCAGAGCCTGGTACAGTGTGAGCAGCAATCTGCCACTACTCACTCACAAAACACAAATGGCCTGCCAGTGAACCCAGTTTCAAAAAGTGAACTGTAGAAAATAAAATGAAATTAGATTTGATGACTTCATAAAAGTTACAAGAATGCATAAGAACAAGGACAAAAACACAATGATGGAAGAGGGACTCTAAATTTACATACACAAAAAAAATAATAATAATTTTCCCAACTATCTGACTTTAAATCAGACTAAATCTTACCTGGTCAGGTCAGGTAGGATTATTAATCTATTTTTATTTGCTAGGTGTCAGAACAAGGAGAGATTTTTTTTTAGCATTACTGAGTTCATATTTATTTAGTATTTTATAGAGTTGCATTTTAAATCGTATGATTTGGGTCAAATATTTTAGGTTTCCTTCCTCAGGTTTGTAGGTCGCCTCACTCCTACAACTTTAAGCTGTGCCGACAGATTTTCTGTTGTACTGAGGATCACTGTTCATTTGACATTGTTGATATTATTCAAATATTTCCACTTAATCTTTCCTCATGATGCCATCTACTTTGTGACATGCACAGTCCGTCCTGCATTAAACCGATCCACCCAACATGAGGTTCCCATCACTCTTCATTATATCATACAAGGAAGCTGTGTGTTTCAGATTTTGCCTTAAAAAGTACATCCATAGCTCTATTCATCTTAATGTTATGAATTAACCTATGAAACGGTTAACAAGCTGTGTAAAGATATGACCCCACTATCATCTTCTAATCGCTTTAGTGGGTTTTATTTTTGCCTAATATTTCTGAAATCAATGTCCGTTATCACATACAAGTTATACAGAATGAAAGAGATAAAGAGCACAAATAAAAGATACAAACAGATGTACTCTAATAAGTTATCTCCAGCCATATGTGATGTCACAAGAGGCATGTGTACATAAAGAAAGTTAATCTTGACAAGTTATAGCAATTGAAATAAAAAAAGAATGACCGCTGCATGTTGTTTTAAATGTCGCAAACATTTTCAAACAAAGTTTGAAGAATTTCAAATAAACGCTGTTAGCTTTAAAGTCGCACCATGATCCGGGGGCAGACGAGGCAGATGTGGAGCATTCCTGGCACTGAGGAGTTTGGCATGGACAGGCTGAGTGGGTTGTTCAGGAAGGAAGGAAGTGTGGGTTAAACAACAGTTGTAATACTGACATGCAGCATCTCATATACTACCATTCTGCAAAACACAATGCCAAAGGGGTACTATAGAAAATCCCCTTAGAAAACCAAGTATTCTAATCATGAAAGTGTCTGGTTAACAGTGGGTGCTGTGGGGTTTCAGTCAGGGCCTTCACTAGACGTTAACTATACCTCAAAACACAATGTAAAAACTATGCACCACACCAAGCAACAGGCATCCAGTAATATGCAAATAAATTAAACCATGCCAAATAAAGCAACAATGCAGCCCAACAATGCATATATCAAAGCAATATATCAATGTATTAACAAAATACACCGGCAACAGCAGACATAATTGAACAGCCAGCAATTTAGCAACACTTTTCTGTTACAGTTAAGCTCAACATCAAGCCAAACAACTCAAATAGCACATGAACAATTAAAAGAAAAAATATTCAGTAAAGTCTGAATGAGAATGTAGTAGAAAAGTGACACTCACCCATTACTAGTAAATAAAATCCATAGCTTGTTGTGCTCCGTGCTAGCTGTTAGCCACTTGCAGCGCTCATAGTTACAGTCTTGAAAAGCCTTACAAAGTTCTTACTGGTCTGTGTTAGTGAACCCAGGTTTGGTGCGGATTTTCCGTTATTAATTATTTCTTTTTTTTATCTGTGAAAGCGCGTCTTGAAAACGTGATTTTGATAGGTCTGCAACTAGGTCAAACGGAGTTGAAGCGGATGCGGCCGCCATTTTGAAAATAGCTTCCCAAGTTGCCCAAGTTCACTACAGAGACGGGGAGCACAGGGGAAATCTCTCCGTCATTGTATGTCCATTTTGATTGGCTGATGACAACTATAGGCATCAGCCAATCTGATGAGAAAGCCAATCACCTTCGTCAAAAATGCCGCTGAGTTTGTACCGACGATTCTGAAGCGGAACAGTTCGCCGGATGCGTTTAAGGCACTTTTTAAAGTAGGAAATTACAGTGAAACCTCAATAATACCAATAAGCAACTCATTTGTAGAATAAAAATTTAATTATAGATCACATTAAATATGATTAAAACATTTTACACTTTTTCTTTTCAATTTTCTAGGACTTTCAGGGAAAGCCGTGCTGGCTCTGACAGTCCACCACTCTGACAGCTAATTACAAGAAAATTGTTGTTTTCAAAAGTCTGCGTTGGTGACAATAATAGAGCATCATCAGTGGATGCTCTGTAGGAATATCTACAGACCTGATATCGTTTGTTGCTGATATTGAAAAAATATCCCCCTTTTATTTTAATAAGGTGATTCGTTTCGAGCACAAAGCTCACCCACTCCTTGCCCGGCAAACCGCTGAGGCTAAATTACTTATCAAAGATTTCTTGTTGATGATTTCCAATTAATGATCTAATTTTCCACCCCGCTGGGCCGCCTCGCTCCGTCCCGCAGCATACGGGACTAAAATACCGTAGGCAGAGGAGAGGCAGACACACTTTACCACGCAGGCAGATTGTCGGGATGTGGGCGAGTGTGAAGAGGAAATCCTCTCACCTCTCACACAGTGTGGCGCTCACACATACTGCTGGGGTTTTGTTTTTTGTTTGTTTGTTTTTTGTATTTTTAACAGGACTGATCACAGCATCCAAAGGACAGCATACGTAAACAGTCTGAGGAAGATTTCTCTTGTAAACTAAACAATAGAGGATGAGAAAAATATTTTAAAAATGGTTTTCAACTCTATAAACTGCTGCATTCTCTATTATAGCTGCTCTACTGGCGAACAAAGCCCAAATATTGAAAAATAAATGTAGTCATTAATTTTCTGGACTTAAAATAAGCCAGAAAAAAAGGACATTTATCACAATTGCATAATTTATTTAATCTGACTTTACATTTTTTTTTCTTACCATTTCTTGTTTTATACTTACTCTGTTTAATACATCGGGAACACCAAAAATGTAACAACGACCAATAACTTGGTAAATTTTAACATTTTAATTGCTATAAAGCCAAAGAAATGTAAATGTAAATGTGGTGCTGTTGTTACAGAGAGGCCTAAAATGACCGGAAGTAGAAAAAGCCTCTTGTTTATGTACCGTGGCACTTTAACTGGTACAACGGAAGAGAAGGACATTTTTTTAGCCGAGACCTGTTGGAGAAGACGACTCTATGGCCACATGAGCGAAGGATCCAGATGTTCGGTAATTAAAATTTGAACTGAATTACCTTCCGTGGACAAAGCTAGAGAGATGATGCTAATGTTATGTTTTTCTGTTTGTTATACGTTGCTAGATTTCAGCTTTTATGTGAAGCTGCGTTGCTACTCTGTTGAGTGCTAACAGCGTTGTTAGCCCGCCATTTCACTGAAGCTAAGGCTTTCTACTGATAAAATACGGGTCATTCTTTTCTCCATATATTGAACCTCATTCTTTTCATTTTTTTGCAACTCAGAAGGAAAAGTGTTTTTTTTTTTTTTTTTTAATAAAGAGCCCCTTTTATTTGAAGCTCCATGTGCTTTATTAATCCCGGCTTCATAATTGAGAGAGAACAGCAGTAATATGACCTATATGTGTTCTTTAACTAATCAATGACACAATATCTTTATATTACCAGCGAGTTCTTATTATATCAGTGGCTAAAAATCTTACTGACACTATCAACATTTAAAATGACCAGAATTTTTTATATTATTGACAGGTGTTTTATTATTGGTTGCTACAACCTTTTGATTTATTTTCCCCACTCAGTTATCTTTAGCAGGTGGATATCATCATCCCACATCTTGACTTAGTGATGTTTGCCTACTCCACTCTGCAAATATTCTCCAGACACCCTCAGACTGCGAGGCCGCCTCTTGTCGACAGATGTTCTGTCAGTGTCAGCTCTGGACTCGGGCAAGGGGTATTTCAAAACTCCCAATTTTCCCGCACTGCTTTTTTGTTGATTTGTGTGTTGCGTCTGGACTCAATGTGATACTAAAGCTCAAAGTTTATCCTTATTTACAGGTTTCCAGGAGAAACTTCAATGTTTTGGGTCATAACTGATGAGGTTTATACTGCTGCTCTTGATTTAAAAAAAACCCAGAGCATGACGCATCCACCACCGTGTGGGTGCTTTCTTTGTCGTTGTTGTTTTTGTTTTTTAGCTTAGTTTAGCTGTTTTTGTTTCGTTTAGTTAAATCAGACATCAAGCTATACTGTAAGTTTTCAGGAGATCTCAGCTCTAAGTACGTCTGCCTTGGATCATTACTCTTTAACCTGAATAAAAGGAACTTGTTGTCACATGAGGGACGCTTACGACGCTTCTTAGAAACTCCTGCCGCTCCCTCGGTGTTGACCTGACTAACTTCTATTTTGTCATCAATAACGTATGAGAAGTGTCCAGTTTGTGTAACGTGCCACATGAAGTGATTGAGGACTGGACATTTACTGTTAGCAAAAGGATGAACATGTGTAATAATAAGGAAATATCATCCAGGAACAGCTGAACTTGAGCTCTTATTAAGCAGAGCCAAACTAATTAATGGCAGATTTGGACCCAAGAAGTCTGAATCCTGCCACCACAAGCATTAGCTTAATGGTTAGCTTAAGTTATTGCCCCTTTTGTTTTCCTTTAACAGTTTTTTTTTATGAGTGTCACAGTATATGGAAAGTATTTGAAAATGATTTTTTATTGTTTAATTTTTTTGAACTCACTATATCTGAAGTAGTTAGGGGATCATGATGATTCGTCTGGGTTAAATCTCGAAAGGTGGAGAACAATGTCATTAGTGTTTTTCCGTAAAACTGGAGGATAAATAATCAGACGTTTCTGAGCCCGCTTGTTACCTTCTAGATTACCAACACAGAGAGAGGATGTACAGGATAGCTAAAATGCAACCGAAAGGTTAAAGGGAATTTTATTTGGCTTCTGGTTTTCATAGAAATGTTAAAACATTTTGTTTTCAAGGATTTTGTTTTAAGATTTTATTTCTGTCCATAGAGTCAGTGTGTTTTTTTCTTTGGTCAGCTTTTTTTTATTATTTGCTGTTTTGGTTCCAATAATAAGTCGCAGAGAGAAAAAGGGGCTGTTATGCTTTGTTTGTATTACGACTAAAAGAGAGAAACTCTGACTGAAAAACCGGAAGAGCAGATCGGACTCCAGCCTCGAAGGGACGTCGTCGTTAATCTGGTTCCAGAGGGAGAAAACGGTTAACAAGTTAGCCGGAGAGAAATTAGTCAGCTTCAGAAATCTGCTACAAAGGGAAATGTTGAGCTGCTACATCTCTGTGTGGAAAAACCTCCCAGGTTCAGCAGACAATCTGAAGGTGAAATCAAACTAAGGTCTTCCAATCAATGCAGGTGTTTGTGTTTGGGCTGTGGAAGACGGAAATATTTGTACGTCTCTAAAAGCGGCGCCGGCGCTCCTGACAGTGCCCGTCTCTCCCAGCACGAAGAACACCGAGGGCCGTCGATCGATCCGCCGATCTCCCCCTGCATGTGGGCAGGGAGTCACAAGTGCACTGCAGGCTTTTATTTCTACTAAGCTACATGAAATGGTTTATGTGGAGCGAGCGAGCAGAGGAAGCCTCGGAGTTCGCCGGGAGGTCAGAGCAGCAGTCCAGCTCCCTGGTGCCGCACAAAAAAATAAATAAATAAAATATGGCTCTGTGCCAAACAGAGAAGCAACGGCGTGGACCGGACCTGCTGTTGATTTTCTGTCACACCTTCCCCCATCCGTCCGGCCCGGTGCAGCAGCGTCTGCTGGACCTCTAACGGGGACAGGAAGTGTTCAGGGAGAGCACTTCCTGTTTATACCTGAGCGTTTACAATAAATGACCTCAATGCCGGCTTGGTTAACTGGATATTTAAAATACAACGCCCTGTTGAAGCTTGGTAGTAGGGAACGCTGGCTTCCAAAAGGATTTCTGATCACTTTTTTGAGGGGATTGTTTTTGCCACCAAAGCGTAGCGGACAAGTAAAAGCAGCCAGGCTGAAACGATGAATCAAATTAATTGCGATTAATACATTCTTGAAATCAAACTCAACTAATTTAGTAATCAATCGCTAACTGGAGTAAACAGACTCTAAAGGTGGCCGTTTTATGAAAGAACAACACAGTCAGAGCATGCAGTAGTTGAACCAAAACTGTACAAAAATAAATATATTCTATATTTAGGATATAAAACATTCTTTGTCTGTAAAAAATATTCTACCCAAAACTCCTCAAGTGGAAGTTTTATCTTCACTTGGTTCAAATTCTGTTAAAAAAAAAAAATCTATTAATCCCCTTTTGCTATGCAATTATTAACTGACAAAAATCAACAGATTAGTAGACTGTTTTTTTTTTAGCTGCAGATGCAATAATCTAGCACTAAAGGATTGCTATGTTCTTTCATTTTAGGCAGTAATATTTTTATTGAATTATTTCATGTGTTTATAATATCGTATCAAACAGGCTTAAGTGTTGAATGAAAAATCTTCAAAATGTGCCAGTTGCTTTATTAGCTTTTATACAAAGAATTTACTCACTAGGCCGAAAAACCAAATGTACTCCACACTTTTCAGATAAAAAATAATAATTTAAAACTGCATTTTGTTTGTCCATCAGTTTAAAGGCTCACTTTGCAAGAAACAGATCTTACTTCCATTCGCTGAACGTAGTTGTCTGCAGTTTTTCTATTTCCCTCAAACATCTGTTGTGTTTTACTTCTTTATCAGGAATCACTCAAACAGGATTAACTTGTGCATTTCTTGCGGAGTATTTTCAGCGGCGGATTACTAAAACATTTTGTGTCCAAAATAGAGAGAGGATTTAAACACTTTCTGGCCGCTGAGTGGGATTATCTCAAATAAAATAAACTGCAGAGCTCATACTCATCGCAGTCAAGGGGACAAGTTGCTCAGGATATTCTGCTGAGGTGCAGCAGCAATAAACCCGTGAGTCTTTGCCAAATAAAGCAAAGCATCTGAATATTCAACATATCATATCAGAATTCATTTGGGAAATTGTGAAGACTGTGTGATCAGGCAAAAAAAGAGAGAAAAATACCACACTTTAAGTCAACACAAGAGGAGGTAGTGAATTAATAACGAGGGAGCAAAAACGCAGATTTCCACCTTCATTGTGCGTTATTACCCCACGTAACATCCATCTTTTACCCTCACTCTCCACCCGTCAACCAGTGGGGGAGGGGCAGCAGGCTGGTAACTATTATGCTTTGCTGTTTGTGCACAAGGGCAAGGACGCATTTCATGTCTCCTTCGGCTGCATGTGCCACTTCCAGCTAATGTGTTGTCCCGTGAATGCGCCGCAGCGGCTGCAGCTGGGAGGCTTGAGCGATGGCCGCAGGCGCTCGGAGAGAGTTCCTGCACGCACGCACGCGTGAGAGAGAGTGCGCACGCGCAGGCATCGGCAAAGAGCAATTTGGAGGCTGTTAATAAGAGCAGGGCAGAGCGCGCTCTCCACAATAGACTCGATTGTGTTTCATCCGGAGCGGTCATCCAGTGTGTGCGCGTCGGTCTTGTGTCTGCCCGTAAAAGCGCTCATGCATTACAAGGGCCTGACCCAGATCACAGATAGACATAATAACGCATGACAGGTTGTCCTTTTGAGAGCTGCGTGTCCTAAAAGGCAGACTGGCCACTTGCAGCCTCTGCGTCTGATACCCCGATGGGGGCTGACGGAAGCCCGCTGAGCTGCTGGCTTTTAATTTGAAATGCAAACGTATTCATATATATATATATATTTATATATATTGCATTTTTGTCACATCACATCTACAAACCCGCTGGGGATTTGATTTGAAAAAGCAGCAGAAAGTGCTGCGTGATTGGGAAATTATGCGCGCCATTGCTGAGGGAAAAGTCATTAGCGGGGTCCTATTTTCTAGCTGGTCACGAGTTGATCTTTTTTTTGACCTGCATGCAAAACGCTGTGTGTGGTAGAAACCCGACACCCTGAACGCACCGTCCCGGCAGCGGCAGCAGCATAATGATGTGGGAATTGCTATTTTCAAGGACAGTGAAGATGCCCAGACTTAATGGAAAGACAAACGGAGGAAAACCTGTTAGTCTGCAGAAGATTTGATTTAATGTGTTTTAATTTATTTATTTCATTTCCATTTGGGATCAATAGAGTATTTTTGAATCGAGATTGGAGCGAAGGTTCACCCTGCAGCACCACAACATAATCATACAGCTGGAAGTCTAATTGGTTGATTTCAATCGAGGCGTAATCATGTATTGAATGGCCCAGTCAAAGTCCAAAGATAAATTCAATTGAGAGCCTTTGTCAATTTGCATCTTTTGAGGCTCTTTGTATACAAGTTTTGACTCAAGTGAAGAAGAATCAATTTTTCTTCTATTTCAAAATTATGTATTGCCTATAACATCTTTGTAAAACACATTAAAATTTGTGGTTGTTGCATAAAAAAGCTTGAAAAAGTTCAAGAAGTATAAATATATTTACATTTCATATCATTATTCATAAACATCTGGCTTGCTATGGGCTTTGAGTTTGGTTTCTTGGTTCTGCTGCCACTAATCAGTTATAAGCCTTTCAACTACTGTCGCTCCTTGCCAGATTCCTCTGATCTGCTGCCATGCTGGTTTCCAAACCTGATGGGTTTTTTTTTCTTTTGTCTTCATTGTCTTTGGATTTTGTTTGAACTTTTTTCTTTTTACTTCTAAGCTCCATGGTTCTGCCGCCATCTTGTCTGCGTTCAGGTCATCTACACACAAAGCTAAAGTCTTACTACACTTTTCTCTGAAAACTCGAGTTAAAGAGGTTTTTCAAAAAGCCACTGGATGCAAAGCTTTGACCCTCAACATGTAAACTGCACAAGGCCATGGAGCCGCCATGGAGCCGAGGCCTCATTCCAGCTACAAGAAGCTCTAAAAATACCATCAAGATGTGCTCACGCACCAGGATGTCAACTTAAGCACAGTTTCCATGGCATCTAAGAGAACACTCAGATTATATTAGTTCATTATACATGGGGATGTGTGAGTGCGATATTAATGATGCATACGAACAGCTTACCCCAGACTTTTAACAGCGCTTCTCGCCAAACAAACGCGGATTATGTATTATTCAGACAATCTCACGTCGTGAAACTCCAGCAGCGCCACATTTCTCCGCTTTGACGTCTTTAGCCTTGACGAGGTGAGACTCTCTCTCCCTGAGTGGTGTCATCTGAAGGACACACGCTTTTCCTGCGGGGAGGCTGATCATCCCGGTCGGCCGTTTGCGTTTTAGACCGAAAGCGTTAAACACGTGATCGCGACGTCCTCGTTTAAATTCCGCGGTGGAGTTTGTTTACTGTAGTTTCCCGCTCGTTTCGTTGTGTTTGTTTTGAACATTTTCCACGAGGCGAAGCGTCAGCGATGTCAGCCGGGCCGCAGCGCAGGGAAATAGCACTGCGTGCTTCTCTAAATTATTGCGAACCTGCTTGAGAGCAGAGAAGAGTTTTCCTCCTGATCACAGTAGCAAAAGTATTCAAATTGTTTGAACATGTTCCAAAAATTCTCCCATTAAAACCACACAGTTTGGGGTTTTGTATTGGAATTTTGTGTGGCCTAAACAAAGTAGAGTATAGTTGAGAAATTATTTTTGTCAAGAAATGGTGCGGTGAGGGGTGGTGAGGCAGACGCAGCGGACCCAGGTAAGATGAATAATGAAATTTAATGAAGAAAATCACAGTCCAAACAACTGGCAGCACGCACATGGACACATTGACAACGAAGTGACAATAGCAAGACATTGACAAGGACCCGACGAGGAACAAGGAACACAGGTGGAGTTAAATACACAGCGGGTAATCACAGAAACGAGACACACCTGGGAACAATCAAGGGGAGGACAGGACAACGAAGAGACTCAAGGACACAGAAAACTCTAAATAAACACAGAACCTGACAATTTTCCCTATTTTTTTTTTTTTTTACAAGAATTTGTATTCAAGCCCTTTACTACGCCAAGCTCAGTCAGATTTAATGGAGAACGTCTTTAAAACAGCAGTTTTAAAGTCCTGGTGTAGATTAGCTAGTTGGATTTGTGTCAGGGATTTGACTAGGCTATTTGAACTAAAACATACAGTTGTGAGTAAGGGTTGGGTTGCCCTCTTGCTGCCTCTAACAGGTTTTCTTTCAGATTGTCCTGTATGAATCTCCACCCATCTTCCTATCAACTGTGATCACCTTCCCTGCACATCCACAGCATGATGCTTCCACCACCATGTTTCACCAAGGAGACAATGTCTTTGTTTTGTTTTGGGTATTTTCTTCCCCAACTTGATCTGTGTGGCGCCGCAACTGTTTTGGTTGTTTTTGCCTTTTCCCCCAAAACCCAATTTATACTGATATTAAATTACAAACTCTGCATGACACTTGCATTAAAAAAAGAAAAGAAAAGTAAACTGTGTGTCTTTTTTGATTCTGCTTCATCATTTTTAAATTAATTTTTGTTAATTTTCTTCAATAGAATCTACTCAAAACAAAGTTTCCAGTTGCTATATGAAAAATGGGGGGAAAAAAAGGTTTGTGCATTTCTAAGCAAATACTGAGAATCTTTGGACAGCATGCAGAATGAGATTTTACAAAATGGCAACTTCACAGAGAGGATATTTAAAAAAAAAAAAGATGTTTCGTGTTTAATTTGGTCAATCTTACTTCTCAATATAATCCAAAACATCAATGTAGCTGCTGAAGATAGATCCGTTAAAAACTGAATGTTTGCGGGGAAAAGATGGATAGAAGATCTGCAACTTGTTAACAAATGCAGGACAACTGGAGTGTTTAAAGCTAATCTTTGTTCAAGAAAGATGGGGAAACATTTACATCATTCTGTCTGTACAGTAAAAATAATATTCCAGATTCAAGAAGGAACTTCAGAGACTACAATGCAAAGATGCGGCTTCTTTTTTGATCAAGAACAGACGTCTGTCAGCGGCACATAGAGCAACGTAGACCAGAGATTACTGAGGCGACACGCAGCACCAGCACCTTTTTAGCATTTTGTACTCAGACAATTTCTGGTGTTGTGATGTGTTTCGACTACGTCACCCTGTTCCAATATGCACATTACCAACTGTCAGTGTTCATTTGATTTGTTACTTTGATTATTATTTATTTGTAGTGTTTTTATTTTAGTATTTAAAATGCCAGAATTTGCACGTGATTTTATATTTTGTCTGTTTGATAGCATTATTTTAAAAATATCAAATCAGCTACTCAGTGCTTTTTACTAAATACTTTTTTTCATTCTTGCTCGAGTAATATCTTGGATTTTCTTACCTTTACTTGGTTAAAATTGTAGTGCTACTCTTACTTGAGTACGATTTAAGGCCCAGTAGAGATGATACTTCCTGCTGCGACTTAAGAAGTACAACCTTCCACTTCGGAGCGCTACTTGCTAAAACCAGCTGTCACTGAGACAGTTTCTTCCCCCAGACTGTCACTCTGATGAACACAATGAACGCCTTTCTGCCTGAGCGGTCAGCTACTCTGCTGTGGAAAAAAAATAAAAATAAGCAGAAGTGTTTTATCACAATGAGTGTGCATATCTAAAGCTTTTATATTTTTAGGTAATGTCTATACACTGTGAGCTGTGAAACTAAAATGAAATCCCTTGCATGTGCACACATAGTGGTTCTGATTCTACATGTACCACAAGAACGTATTTCATTTAAATCACTCAGAAACTGGGCCATCCATATGTTCTTACCCATCTGACATTCAGCATCACAAAGTGGAAGTGTGATTGCGAAGTTAAGCTGATATCGGACGGCACTGGCAGCGTTAATTTAGAAAAATACATAGATTTTCTTTTTTTTTTTATTCTAGTAAGATGCAATGTTCTCATCTTAGTGTCTCTCCCAGGGAAGAGACACCATGCATTTTTAAACAAGACAATGTAACATCACATGCTGTACACATCACAACGACAGAGCTGCTAAAGAAGGAGTACTGAACAAGTCAGTGCTAAAAGCCTTGCTGTTGCTGCTTCGGTGTCCTAAAATGTCTGGATTAATACGGATTAACACATAAAATTAAGCCAAGAAGGCCAAGTCGTAAAATATGTTCTGTTTACTATAATTGTGATAAAGTGTTTGTAAAAAAAAAGTGATAATATATGATTTTGTTCACAGTTGGAGCAACAAATTGTGCCGAAAATGCAGCTTAATTCGTTGAAATGGTACAATAAAGCTTACAGGCTAGCATTAGCCCTGCGGCACAGCTTGTTGTGACAGAAAGTGAGAAAAGTAGCAACTTTGTTTCAAAGTTGTGAACTCCAGATGTGGTTGGCTGCCTGCTAGGAATGTAGCGGTGGTTTCACTCATTGGGTTTTTGTCCTACTTTTATGGAGGAAGACAAAAATACTTATTGAAAGCTAAAACCAAACCCCTTCATATACAAGACCCTCTTGCTGGTCCTGTTCATGTAGACGTCAGCTTGAGTAGTGTAGTACAGCTCATTTTTACAGGAAGTTAGAAATGTAGCAGTTCAAAATTTACGTGGTTTTAGTTTTGGGAGTCATGTTGATTGTTTGTTGTCATTTGTGATTTATTATTGTGAGTTTTGTGAGTTAGTGGCCGCTTATATTTTTATGTATTTCGAGGCTTACACAATACACAGCTGAATAGCCCTATGAGCCCTAATTAATTAATTAATTATATATCAATTCATCTCAGACCAATGTGTTCACATCTAAATCCAGTTTGGGTTAGTAGTATAAAATGACAGACTCTGATTATTAAAACCAGAAAAAAGGGTGAAGAATACCTCCAAACTAATATTTTGTTATTTGTCCCTAAAACCAAACACTCAATTTTGCCTTTAAATCCTTGATTTGTGTCTTGTAATTAAGTTATAGCAAGAGGTAAAACATTGCAGGCGGTAGTCTGCAGCCAACAGATCAGGCCTGCTGTGTGTAAACACAGTCAGTGAAAGAATGTTCCCTAATACTCCAGCTGAACCTACAGCCTGCGCCGGTTAGCATTCATCTCTCCCAATAATCTGGTCTGTTAACGTCCCCCGGCCGTCTCCTCCAGCATTTAACCTTGTCAGAGATAGGCTGGGATCCATTAAGATTTCCTGAAAAGGGTTGAGCGTTACAGGCTCATTTGGAGCGACTTCCATTTTTAATAAACTGCTCGCAGCCCCGCAGATCAAAATGCCAAGGAGGTGCAGTTAACAATGGCAGAGAGAGATAGATACGGCTCATAATTTCCATCGCACAAAAGCTTAAGAAATCACACGAGCGCGCCCTGGATGATTCCTCCCCCGTTTGGGTTTTGTTCTCCTCCTTCCTCCTCTTTGTGGCGGCACCTTTCATTACAGCACGCCATCAGCTGGGAGCATTCAACATGTTCCAAAGCTGCTCAGTCATCTTTGCAGGTTTGTAATCCCTTCTGTTGAATCCCCCGGTGTGGTTCTTCTTTCTCCGTAGCGCCGCCGCCGCGATGTTGACATTGTTTCTCAACAGACTTGGATCTGAATCTCTGACAGTCAGAGTCATATCGCCGCTGCGGAAAAGAACCCCGGCTAAGGGCAGACGCGCGCGGAAAGCCGATGGCGGCGAAATGAGAGATGAGAAAGGTCAAAAGTGGATGTTAGAAAGCTTTCTGAGATAAATACTTTTTTGTTTTTACCAGATAAATCACTAAACAGCCTCCAAGACCAAAAAGAGAGGCGTAAAGAGCTTCGTATTGTTCCCATCCAAATAGCACCACGTTGACATGTTCACCACTCGAATATGTTCACTGCTCATACACCAGTCCTCATTCTCTCCCACTCAATTTAGCACTGAAATCCACTATGTGGTGTAGAAGTCGTCTCCCCTCTGATATTTCTCGGAACAAGATATATGATTAAGAGAAAGCGGGGCCTTGATCTACGCGCACGCTGCTGCAAAATTAAAATCGCTCTCCAAATGCCACGGCAGCGTGAGGAGAAGAAAGAGGAAGCGATGCATAAAAAATAAAAATACAGACGACATATAGTCACCGTTTTCTTCTGAAAGACTGACAGAAAGGTATTCATCTGACACAAGTGCTTCCTTTTGAAAATTCCTCTTTCAGAGCCACATTAGATTTTAGGAAAATAAGACCCAAACTAAAGCAGAAAGGTTTAAAATTGGTGCATTTCATGTCCTTTTTTAGGGCTTTAGACATGCCCTAAAAAGTTACCAGAGACACCGAATTACAGTTTCAACAAGTTGAAGGGGCTTGGAACCTTTTTTGTCTTCCTTTTATGAGGTGCAGTAATGTTTTAAGGTCATTCTGTCACAAAGCTTCTTCCAGATAACGTCGATCATCCTGAGAACAGAGAGGAAGGCTCACTCAAAGCTATGCAAAAGCATTAATAGTATTCGTTCCTCAAACTGTTCCACGTTTTGTCACAAAATATTTCAACAGCATTTTTGACATTTTCAGTTCAGCAACGGTCAGCTTGGGTCAGGGGGGGTCAGCAACCTTTACAAGAAATTTTGTCTTCGATCTAGCTAATCAAAAGTTCCTTACAGTCATAAAAGCAACACAACTCTTGGAAATAAAATAGCCTATTTAGACTTGTTATAGGACTTTTCTTTAGGTTTAATACATTTTCTTTGATGAGAAATACAATTTTTATAGATTGTGATGTAAAAATTGCAGAAAAAAGTCATCAGTTTGCAACCTATGAACAAATAAAACATCACTTACAGTATTAACGTCGTTCTTTGGGAACGTTTTTGCATACATCTGACAAGAAAACGGCTAGAAAAAGCTGCAAAAACTGCCACTCTCACCATAATTACCTTCAATTTTTAAAACATGGGTATGCCATGAGAAAAACGCACAGTGTGCAGAAATCTGCTGCTCGAGATGCTTCTTGATTATTTTTAAGCTTCAGCTGTCACACAGATGGCCTAACATTTGACTCCTAAACACTTGGTACGAACAGAAGAATCCATTTCCAGCTTAGTGGCCTGATGGTTTTCTAAATTCGTCTTGGAGACGTTTGATTAAGAGTGGGCACACCTGCTTTTTCAATGCGTCAAACGGGTGAAAACCCTCCGTTAGACATACTTCCTACATCAAAATCTGTGAGCTCTCCTCCCTCACTCCAAAAGTTCTCGGGGAGCAATTATCCGCCCTCTCTGCGCAGCCAGCACACTTATTATACACACACTGTAGAATCGGTCAGCTAATTAATGAAGGACTATGGAAACATCTCTGTATTTGTGATCTACAAAGAGAAGCCCTGAACTTCAGAATCAAGGTGTTGCTACTGGTAAGTGCAACACAACCTCTTGTGTGAAGTCCTACTGAAGGAAGTGCTCTCTGCTCTTGGGTCACTTCCAAGCGGTGCAGATTGTAATTGATGATTCCGAGCGAGCGTTCCACCCTGATCCGTCTTTGTCGCGCTCAATAAATTACATTTATTCCATGCAAATCATCCACCCAGGGACTGATTTAATTAATGGCTTGGTGACACATTATATTCATGTTTTCCATTTCCCCTCAATTGCTCATTGTGCGTCTCTCCGCTGCAGTCGGTAGTAGCAGGCGCCCTGCTGACCCCTGGTGGCGGCGGCGAGCGGTTTATGACGCGTCCAGCACCATGGACAGCGTCAGAGTTCATGAAACCTGTCTAATAGGCAAATCCCTTATTGCTTAAATTAATGAACCAGTAAATATTTAATGAATCCTTTTATATTATGCCACATTCATTAACTTGCAGCCGCATTAGTTCGCACGACTAATAGGATTTATTACGTGTTTGTGGACTTGTGTGTCATGAACATGCAGGTTCAGGAGGAAGCTGTTTCCTGAAGGTGTGTCCAGCTGTTTGCAGGTGTGTGGTGTCAGTAGCAGAGGCCTGTCCTGCAGCACACAGAGTGTATGTGAAGCAGGGAACCTGATTAGCCCCGAGGCTCGGCGGGGCGGGGGGATCCATCCGCAGCCAGCGATCAATGAGCGGGCTGCAAACCATGCCAATCAGCTTTATTGGTTTCTCCTTGCTTTTATGTTCCCACATGGATCACTGCCGGTGATGTATAATTCCCTTCAGGAGGCCCATGATCATCCTGCGATTCCACTCCATGGAATCTGGAGCGAGAAAAATAAAATCTCAACATTTGGACAAATAAATTATCTTTCTTTTCTTCCCTTTAAATCCTCCAGTTTTGCTCTTCCCCCCCACAATTGTGTTTATTTGCACTGTGTAAAAAAAGTTTGTGAAACCAACAAGCTGACTAACCTAGCTGACGTTATTCATTTCAGTTCAACTTATTTATATGGCGGAGCTTTTAGGCTACCAGATAAGACGCCGTGACGCCTCAAACACACCGTCCCTGCTGAGAAGCGTGGTGGTGGCAGCATCATTTTCGGCAGCATGCCTCGAAAGGCTCGTAAAGGCAGAAGATAAAATGAATGCAGCAAAGCACAGAGAAATCCTGGAGGACACTTTACTTCAATCTAGAAGAGAACCACGACTTCAGGGATCATTTATTTTCCGGCACGAAAACAATCCGAAGCATCCAGCTAAAGATACGCAGAAATGGTTTGAAGACAACGAGGTGGATGTTCTGGAGTGGCCCAGTGAATGTTTTTTATAGGCACTGTAAGTTTCAAACACGTCGATTCCCCCACAGTTAATTCCATCAAAAATCCAGCTACACATCATTTCACTACATTCAGATTGGAATCCAATTATATACCATTACATTCAGTGCAATCCAATTAGGATATAAAACAGTCAGGCTCTGTTTGTTGTAAAAATGTCAATTAGCAAAAACCTGCCTATCAGAGGAACTCAGGGGGGGGGGCGCATCATAACTTCACATTCAATTAAATTCAAAAATGCTTGATTTACTCCAAAGAGAAATGTTTCAAGTATCCTCAAAGAGATATTGTGGAATATACAGGTAAGCTAAAAAATAATTCATACCTCTGACAGATTTAGATTTTAAATTATTTCCGTTAAACCAAGAAGTTTATTCCGAATGGGGAAATGAGGCTGCCATCTTTTACAAGATTCGATAATCAAGCAAACAAACGTAAATATTAGCCAAAAATACCCTGAATTAATACAAGTAGTGATTTTCATCGTTAGAGGCAAAAAGGTTATTCAAACCTTTTGCTACCAAAACTACTATCTGATGGTAGCAGCATCTTGCATGCTTATAAATTAATTTTTTTTAAATCACTCTGAAGGAACTCTGGCCCACCGTTCAGTCTAAAAGCTTTAGAAATGATTTTTGAGACTCCAGAAAGTCCTATAACCATTTTTTTCCTCATTAGTTCTTGGATCTTTTGCTGTTTGAAAACTTTTTGCCAACTTCATGTCGTCAGACTGGTTCTTCTTAAAGTGTTACATGTTTTCCAGTCATTTCCAGTCATTTTATGTTACCTTCAGTTGTTATAAAAATGCTTCAGAAATGAAATATGACTTTAAAGAAATCTGGCTTTGTAACTCAACTCTTTGGAATTAGACTCCTGTCTCTTTAAGGAAGACCTGCTCTTTCCAACACTCCGCCTTCGGGAAGTCATCACAGCATCACTCCTCTATTAACACTTTAACAACATCTTTACCAGCTCAGCGGATGCGCAGTTCCACCAGGTGTTTGCTAATTGCTGCTGGCTAGTCTGAAGGAGCTAAGTGAGGGAATCACTGCAGCTCTGAGGAGGAGCTGCACCTGGACGGCAGCGCTTGGTCCACCTCGGCATTTCACACAGCTGAATGGTTGCCACAGTTTACAGAATTTAACATGAGTGAAAGAATCAAGGAAGCACTCCAGATTTGTTTTTGATTAGGGGATAACTTTATATAACATGATGTAAAGTTAAAAAAAGTGGATTTTACTTAATGGAGCCTCTTTAAGTGAATTCTTAAGAAAATCATCCATGAAAACCATTCTGTCTCTCTTTGCATCCATGCCGACCTGATTTGGAAACCTTTTCTTTCTTTCTCCCAGTTTTGGTATAAAGAGACACAGGTTGGCATTTCAAACTGTAAATAAGACGCTTGTCTGGTGCAGTGAACATCTTGCATCATTAACTGGATGCTGGGTCTTTTACTGCCCAGTCTGTCAGCAGTGGTACAATGAGTGCACCTGTGCTCCCAGCCTCCATTTTTTGGTAGATGTTTTAAATAGCCGCTTGTCCGGATGGAGCAATACAGCCCAGCAGCAGCCTGCAGCCGGAAAACATCATGCATTGCATTATACAAGATGAGTATTGAGCAAAACAGCATGCAACATAGCAAATGTGATGAGAAACAGGCAGCAGGGGACGAAGCAGTCAACACAGAAGCTCACAGCAGCCCCCTAATGGTGCAATACACTCATTACAAGTGGATAAGCGTGGAGCTCAAAAAGCAGGAGTCTTGTTATGTAGCGAAAGCTTGAAAAATCATCTTTGGCTTAGCAGCAGTTTAAAAAGAGAACACAGTGTAAAATGGACAGTAATACAGTGATGAATATAACATTCAGAAGTAATTCCTGGATCATCACCGTTAAGCTTCTCAGCTGCACCGGAGGATCAGCAGCAGGACGAGAGATACTACCGAGTGTGAGGGAAGGAAACAGCTGAGACTAAAGGGAATCTTTTTGGACACCCCTGCTCCCGTCAGGGGTGTCCAAAAAGTCGCATTGGCATAATTTTGAAAGACACATTTATATCTTTTTACATTAAATGTATTTGGTATTACATGTTTTTCTTCTTTGTTTAATTTTTTTTAAGTAGAGCCTCAAACACCCTATAACTTTTTTTTGTAGGGTGTGAGAGTTTTGAATAACTTGGGGTTCACTAGAAAATTGACACCCCTTAGCAACATGTTTGTTCGCAAAATTAACATTTTTGAATCGGTCTGATATAATATCCCAATTTTAAATGTCATGTTTTGATTAACTGTAGGCAGAAAAATCATGATTAACAGATTTAAAGGCTTTCATTCATCCATCCGTGTATTTAACCTATATTGTGTTTCATTTAGTCACAAAGTTCCTGAAATAAATGGACTTTTCAATAAGATTTGAATTTATTGAATGGGTCTGTACATGTTAGGTTGCATTGAAGAAGCCACACAACCAGTGATTTACAAAATAATGCATTAAGACATTTTAATTCACAAAAAAAATCTATATAATCAAATCTTTTTTCTTTTCTTAACTGAAAAGAAAGTCAGAAAACCCCTTTTCCTCCATGAAAATGTATAAATATAAATATCTTACCGTCATATTTTCTCTAGTTTGATCACTTAAGTTCAAATAAATACTACTGAAACATCCAACAGACAAAAAAAAATCATAACCAGATATTTCAAAGTAATATTTATTTTTGCTCCAACCAAAAAAAACAAACAAAACAAAAATACAAATCTTGGTGCAAAAGATAAATTCCCAGCTAGGACACTGACAGTAAGATAGTAATGCTAAAACCGAAAAGAAGAGCACGAAAAGAAACGTCACCTACGACAGCAAAGGAATATCAACACCAATAAAAGGAATTCTTGAGTAAAAACATCAACAAACAACCAGTTAAATTCAAAAACAACATCAGTGGGGAACCAACGACAGCAAAGATGCAATAATGTTTCACTCTGGCACAGAAATATCAGCAAAACCGATCTGCAAACATCCCTCAGTACGATACATAAAAACACACTCTCTCTCTCTCACACACACACACACACACACACACACACACACGCAGGGCTGGAATTTAACAAGAGTTAAAATCATGATAAAACCACAACCACAGCATTAAAAAAAATAATCAAGGATGTAATAAATATCAGCAAAAATCACTGTTAAAGCTGAAATGTGTTTAATCGCTCAACTGACATCATTTAAGAAGTCCAATAAAAACAAAGATATACCTTTGAGAGTGCTGTCAAACCATAACTCATTACATGATCAATTTCCGTTTAAAAATCAAGAAGGGTATGTACATTACTTTCACCGAAAAGTTGTGTTTGGAGTTCTGAAGCTGTATGACGTTTTAAAACCACCTCAGAAAGAAAGAAGATGAGAAAAAGTCATTAAATGACAGGCCTCAGCGTCACTATGGCGCTGGGAAAAGCAGAAAGACGAAGGCATTGTGTGCGCGCCAAGATACCATCTTTTATCAGTCGGGTACGAAAATACAGAAAACCGCATGCTAGGCTGAAACAAACATGAGATTCAATTTGACGAGCTTGTTTGTGTTTTTACAGCTGCTACTCCTGAACACTTAAAAATAAAAATTCAACTCTGTGGATCAAAACTCCCAGAGTTGAATAATTTGAGACAAGAGCTTCACCCAGAGCTGGTAGTGTATTGGAAGTGCAGCACCTTTCGCGTGAAAACTGACTCCAACTACGTCCCAACAGTCACCCTGTACAGTGCCTAATATCCAAACGACACATAAACATCACAAAATAAATCCCTCAATAATCAATAATTTGATCATCGACATTCTCTGCTGATAGTGCAAACGGCTCAAATTTGCCCTCAAACTTAACCGATAAAGTTCCTTTCGTTTGTGATCGTGTGGTGGAGAACTTGTGAAGGAGCGTTTGATTGATTACAGATAAATCAACGATTGAAAGGCTGGTTCGCTTGCAGCGTGCAAACGGACGCACCTTCTTATTTAAAGAGTCGCTGGAGTTATGGCTTCTCCTCATTAATGGCTCGTTTTTTTCCCTTTCCTCTTCTGACCAGGCGCTGCTTTGTCGCCACAGTGAGGATAAACTGATTGTGTTGAGAAGAAAAATACTGAACAGGAATTCAAATCCTCAAGGGCACATCTTCTCTTTTCAACAAAATACACGCTTGGTTTGAGTAGAAGTGCAGCAGGAGGAATCGAGATTATTTTTCCATTAAAACTGTCGTCGTACCCACACCGGTGTTTCTATCCATCAGTGTGGGTTTGTTTGTGTTTTTGATTTTTTTTTCTTTGTTTCGAACTGAGCCCACCGGCAGACCCCATGTCCTCAGTATTAGGATACGCCTCTTGTTTTTGTTTTTTTCAGGGTCACTCCCGCCGCATCATTTGGGCTTGCTGTGCTTTGGGGTCACAGTCTGCTTGTTCTGCTCTTTGGATGCCGAGGAGGAGGTGGAGGAGGAGGATGAGGAAGAGGAGGAGCTCCATCGGGTCTCCACGCCCGTGCTCGTCATCTTGAGCTTGCGTCGTTTTGCCAGGGGGGCGTTGTCGACGCTTTTCAGGAAAAAGCCTTCTCTCTTGCAACGGTTAAAAGCCTGTTGTAGCGCAAAAAAATAAATAAGAAATTATTCATAACCCATTATATTTTTCTTGCCATTTTCTTTTTGCAAATGTCTTCTGTTGGTTTTTATTATAATTTAGAACCTAAGTATAGAAATAAAAAGATGGGATTTTTAGAACTTTCTTAATGTAGATATTCCTCAAAACGAGAAGTTGTCTTATATATAAATGACTCTTTAGACTAACATATAAAACCATCACAATACACTTAAAGGTTTAGAATTACAATGTTTAAGTAGTAGAAATACTTTTTAAGGCATCATATTTGCTTCACATAAAGTAAAGTCCAACATTATTTTAGTAATTTATTATTCTAGCAATTATTCTGACAGTTGATGAGATGATTCTGCAAATTTTTTTCTTTATATAGTATGAAAAATACATGAAATAATGCAAATAATTTATTTGCTTTTTCAAATAAACATTCTATTGCTTAAAATACAGAAACAGCTTTTCTGTAGTGTGTGTTCCATCATTTGGAGCAAAAAAAAACAAACCCACTTAGATCAACATGTGAAAAGTTCAGCCCTTTCTGCTTGACTTATCAATGCAGAGTAGAGCTGATCTGTTGATTATCTTTTTGAGTAACTGATTAATAACTAGATGTAAAGTGGAAGATTTTAATTATTTGTTTTTACAAAGAATTTGAACCAGGTGAAGCTAACACTTCATAAACTAACACTTTAAGTTCTGGGTAGAAAATATTTACAGAAAAAAAGTTTTTTCATCATAAATGCAAAATTTAGATATTTTTTGTACAGTTTAGGCCTAATTACTGCTACGAATACGTTGTTCTTTCAGCAGCTGGAATGTTGTTTTTTTTTTTTATCTGTATGCTCCAGTTAATGATTAATCGATTAGTAAATGATCAGTTTCAGCCCAACATAAAAAGCAGCTACCTTGTATGTAGCATTCACATAGGTACGAACTGTTGGCCCGCTGGATTCCAACACATCAGGAGTGCACAGAGGAGTGGTGGACATGGACGCTCCGCCTTGCAGCCAGCTGTTCTCCTTCAGATCGGAGAGTTTCAGGCGTCTCTCTGGATCCACAGTCAAAAGTCCTGAAGATAAACAAGTCAAAACAGGCTTAAAAGATGCAATTACATGGAATTTATGCTCTCTATATTACTGGACAAGCAATTCTAGCACGATGAGTCACTAGCAGCACTAACCTTTAACAAGCTCTTTGGCGTCCTCTGACACACCCTTCCACGCCTCCCCGTCCAACGAGAAATCTCCCTCCTTTATTTTCTGCATGATGTCGACGGCGTACGATGAGGTCATCCCACGCTGCTTGCTCTGAAACGGCACCTGGCCCGACAGCATGGTGTACTGCAGGACGCACACAGACTCATTAGCGCTGCTGGTGTTACTTAGCCGCGACACATGTCACATAACCAGGGTGCGCCGGCTCAATTACCAAGATGACCCCTAGACTCCAGAGGTCGCAGGACTTGTCGTATCCTGCGCTCTCAAAAAGCTCCGGAGCGGCGTACTGCAGCGTGAAGCATGGCGTCTGCAGAGGGGCGCTGCCCGCAGGACACAGGCGGGCGAAGCCGAAGTCGATGACTTTCAGCACAGAGTCCTCGCCCTCGTCGGTAAACAGCACGTTCTGAAAGGTCAACAAGAAAGGTCAACCCACGTAGCGCGCTGCTGGGTGGGAGCACTCTGCTACAGGGTTCCTGCAGGTTCAAACAACTGAAATTTAAGACTTTTTTCAGACCATTTTCAATAAAAATTAAGACCTGCATCAAGACAGAAATGTACAAAAGACAACAGCGTATTTTACATGTGTATAAAGACACAACAATGTAAAACTATTGAGGAAAAAAATTTTAATTCTAGTGAGATCAACTATATACTGTGTTGTTGTTTTTTTCCATTATAGCTGCATCTGTGTGAGAATACCTGTGTGAGAATACCTTCTCCTTCTTGGACGTTGATCCCTTTATACCAACAACTTGGTCGAAATAAAACTCTTCAGATGTTTGACCACCGTGCTTAAAATCCACTAAACCCTCGACTTCAGAGTTTGTATTGCAAAAAAATGCTGTTCTTATATCAGTGCCAGTAGTAGCAGTGCTGACCGTTTTCTGGGGAGCAATAGCCACACCAGGGGATCAAAATGGTGACATGTTTGTAGTTCTTGACAGTCACTCAGTGCTGCTCAGACATGGTTCTCTACAATGTTCACCCCCTTACTGCCAACCTTTAGCATAGATTGAACGTAGCATCGTACGGCTGGCAACACAAGACAGCCTGTGGGGGAGACAAATCACCTGGCGATAAATTTACTAGCTAGCTACCGAGGTATATTAGCAGTTAGTTAGCGGTAGCCTCAGCAGATCTGAGTCACAGAACGCAATCAAGATCTCTGAATGTGACTCAAGCCTTAGCCTGACAGAAAAGTCCCGCAAGAAAAAATAAAAACATGGACGTTAAATAGTCCACCCAAGACAAAATTTAAGACCTGTGATCAACGTATTGAAGGCCAAGGTATACCTTTTCATTAATATAAGACTTTTTAAGGTTGCACAGACACCCTGTGCTGAAATGATTGAAATAAATAAACTAAACAAATAAAAACTGAAAAAACACACCTCAGGTTTAAGGTCTCTGTGCACCACTCCAGCGTCGTGCATAAAGCTGACAGCTGAGACCAGGCTCTGCAGCAGCTGACTGGCCTCTGCCTCCCCAAACAGCTTCTTCTTCTTGATCCTCTCCAGTAACTCCCCGCCTCTCAGGAACTCCATCACTAAATACGTGTGATACTGACCGAGCAGAAGATATGCCGCAGAAAAAAAAAGATATGTCATTTTGTTGTACAATACAGCTGATTATCACACAATATGTAGCGCAAACTGTACAAATAATATTTAATGGAGGTTGGGCTTGTTTCTGCCCCCAATTCTTTCAAAATAAAACCAAAGTAAAAAGCAACAGTTCTGGAAAAGTGAATGTGCCAACTTCTTGCTGAAAAAGATATTACCGGTAATTATTGATACAATTTATTTACAAATCCTAGTTAGGATTTAAAACATATTAGGAAGCCAAAGAAGGATATGAAATCTAATTGAAATGTTGCGCAGTAAAAATATGCAGAATCCAGGGGTAGAAACAGTAGAAGGTGCCTGAAATGAAGAAATGCTAAAAAGAAAAGCGATCAAACCTAAGAGGCAAATACATTTTCATGGCGCTGTCCCTTTAAGGTAGTGAAGGCAGTGCGACGTACGAGGAAGGAAAAGGTAAAGAGGAGTCTCAGTAGTTTTACTATTAGTGTGATAAAGTTCTACTAAAGTTTTCATAACATTTTTCCTTACAAACTTCTACCCTTTGATTCCTAGAGTCCTCAACTCTTTTAAGACTCTTTTTAAAAACATCTAAATACAAAAGTTTACTGCTGATATTTCTACATTTGTAGAATTGTAAAAATAGGCTTTAAAATCAATCCAGTAAAAGCAGAAACAATAAGGAAGATGTTGGTGGATAGATTCATCATCGAAAACATTTACGCCCTCTTGTGGGGAAACAAAGACGCTGCAGTTTAAAAGGGAGCGAATGCCACTTCTAAGGTGTTTGACAAGAAAATCTTCAAACTAAGAAAACTGATGCATTTTGTTAGGCTTCCAGGAATTACGTGGAAATACAATAAAGTATGTATTTATCTTCTGATAGCTTGGTGTTGTTTCTACCTGTATGAATCTGAAAACAAAAAGCCTGCGGTCCAAAAGAATTTATTGTATTTATATGTCAGTGACCAAAAGAAACATCACATTACTATTTAACTTTTCTGCAGTGAAATCCAAGCACCTATAACTAACAAAGCACTTTGGTTCCATTATATTTTTTGTTTCTCTTGCACCAAACAAGTTCTGTTGACTCCTGCTGAAATAATCACGTCTACTTTCCACAAAACAGAGGCGTAAATTTTAAGCAACATCTAATTTCCTTGGATAAAAAGACTTGCAGTGATAAAGAATGTGGTCTGGAATCTGTTTTTACACTCTAGTTTTTTCTATCCTTATCTAAATCTGTAAGATTATTAAATTCCAGACTTTGGAGGAACCCTGAATTTAAAAAGGCGTATTGTTTTATTTTCTCAGCTGGCAGAGGTTTTTCCAGATAAAGTATTTTTTTATGCCTGTCCTGTTTGATGTCTTGCCTGTTCATTAGCTGTCGACATGGCGGTTCCTGTACCTGATCAGTAAAGACGTCATACAGCTTGACGATGTTGGGGTGAGCTTCACTCTGCCTCAGGGCAGCAATCTCCCTCTGAGTATTCGCTTCCATTCTGACAAATAGGAAAACAAGACGAGTATGAAAAATGCTTACAACGCTTACATGAAAACCGATCAGTGAAGGACAGCTGAACACATCTCAAATAGCGGCACGCTAAGGGCATGGCCTGTCCTCTCACCTGCGGCTGACGATCTTAACGGCGTACTCGTGGCCATTCTGCTTGTGTTTGCATTTTCTGCACACTGAGAAACTCCCCTCGCCCAGTGGAGGGCCATGGAGATCCAGCTCATAGTGCTGGAAGAACTGGGATTCCTGAACAAACATTAGTGAAGAGGTCAAGCTTTTGGTATCCAGTGATCACGATGCAAGAAGGTATGTCATCACATTTAAGCCCAAGATTATTCATTATTTACAGATAAAAGCTTAAAGCTGCAGTTTGCAGCTTTTGTAAACAATATATTTTTCACATATTTGTCAAAACTGTCATGCTTTCCTGACTGTATAATATGAGAGATAATCTGTGCATGTACAGTGCATGATTGACAGCTCTAAGACCCTCTTCCTGGCTCTGATTGGTTGTTTCTAACTGGGAGTGGTGCATTTCTGCAGATGGCTGTAGGACCACAGAGGGGAGGCAGGCCTAATTAAATTTTTTCGCAGAGTATCTGTTTCATATTATACTGTCGGGAAGTAGTGACAGTTTTATGAATTATGTAAAAAAAAAAATTATTTTTTATAAAAGTTACATACTGCAGCTGTCATTCAGACAATAAGTTTGTTTCTGAAAGGAAATTAGATAAAATTGTGAAAAAGCAGTGTCAACTTCAAGTTTATGTATAATTAAAGTCTATTTAAAAACATACATGTTGAAAATTATTTTAAAAAAGGTAATAATCTCAATAATAAATAAATCTGTATTATTTGCATTACATCAAACAATAACTACTGAGAAGCCTCGTAACTTTTGTGCCACCGGCTTTAGTTCATCCATAACATTTTCTTAATTTCTATAACCTTGATATTTTATTATTTTTATACATGAAGGTAAGAAATCAACCTGCCAAACTTGACTTATGTGGTAAAAAGTTAAATTAGAATAAATATTTTCCACTGTGACTGATTTCTTGATAAAAATATCTTTCTCTTTTGCAGAAGGCAACACCTACTTCTGCTTTAACTATTTCCAAACGTTGACCCAGCTGAGTCTCCACCCGTACCTTTAACATTGCACTTTGCTGGACAGAAGCAGAAGCCGGGCGCTCTGCTCCAATCTGACATTCGACAAAGTCTCCCATCACGGCGTTCTTGTTGAACAAAATGGAAGGAGCAATAAATGAGTAGCCCTAAAAACAGAGAAAACGAGTTAGGTATCAGAGACAATATGAGACACGAACGCGTCTGATAGAGTGTTTAACTTATCAGACTTCATGTTTTCCAGACAGCAGCTGAAGATGAGGACTGACCTGGAAAAGGCGGTCTGTGCTGGGGGGCGTACTCGCCGGGGAGTAGACGGGGTCCATTCCGGTGAACTCTTCGGCAAAGTTGCCCACATCGAGTTCACTTTTCAGCTCCGGTTTGAATGGACTTGGTACCTTCTTCTGTGCTAAGTCAGACCAGTTCAGTCCCTGTGAGGGAGCAGTGAGCAATGACATGTTTCATGAAAAAATTCTCAGACCTTCTAGATAATTTCTTAAGTTTAGAAAGGTTCACAATGAATTCACAGCAGTAATACAGAAGTAAGGCTTATAATACAAACTGGATGGATAGGAAGAAAAATGAGGGAATGTAAGAAAGAAGGGTAAGTAGGAAGGAAGGACCTTGAAGAAGGGATGAGCTTTGATATCCTCGGCTCCTCTGGGCCCAGAGCCAAGTCTCTTATGTGGATCCTTCACCAATAACTTCCTCAGCAGGTCCTTAGCAACCAGTCCAATCATGGAGGGGAATGGTGGATCGCAGCGCAGGATACGTCTGACAGGAAAAAGGTAAGCAGGTTTTAAAATGACTTCTTCCTAGATCCTACTCTGTTGTCCTCTGAATCAAGAAACAACACAATTTTCCAAACTTTTCGCTACAGAAACAATTCAGGTGACTTCAGAATGGAACAAGATGATTTAATCCGTGAGCGTTCATTTAGTACTTACTTCGAAACCTCACTCTGGGAGTTCCTTTCTCCCTCCAAGGTGAAAGGAGAAGCTCCCGTCAGCAGCTCGAACATCAGGATCCCCAGGCTCCACCAATCTACAGACTTCAGAACAGCAGAGGGAGAAAGCAAGCTTAAAACCGAGCATGGAAAGGCCCAGACTGGAACTGAACTGGGACTGCTGCAGAAGGAATGCTTCTTCAAAACCAACACCTGGAAAATGTGATCATATGTGACCCTGTCCCAATAACACATTTTAGTGAACGATGAATTCTCCCAGAAATTATTGTGGCAAATGATAATATTAACATTTTGAGATCATTTTCCACTAACAACAATATTATGCAAGTACAGGTACACTCTCCATTTAACACTGGAACTGGAAAACATGTTAAATATCCAAAATAAGCAAAGAAAACAACTGAAACGAAAATAACTTAAATGGATTATGAAGTCTCTGCAACCAAAAAATAATAACCAATCAGCTTAGACAGAATAATAGGTAAAAGTGGCAGGTAGTGCAAACTAACTACGGTACTTCGTACTGGTGTCTAAAAAAAGCGTTTCCCAAAAGGCCGGATTTTCAACTATAATAAAAGTTTGAACGACTTGTTCAAATGGAAGTTATTGCACTCACTTTAATTTATCACACAATTAATTAATTAATTAATTAATTGATTTACTGCTTAACTATATCATCCAACACCAGGAAAAATATACAGTCACTACTCTTGGATGATGCTCAGTCAAGATGTCACCTTGCCATGGCCCGTCTTCCCCCGGATGATTTCTGGAGCCATGTATTCGATGGTGCCACAGAAAGAGTAAGTCCTTCCTTTCTGCAACGAGACGAAGCCAAAAAAGGGATTTACTTCACACAGGAAGAGGACAGTAAGCTGCCACCGTAGGTTTGGGTTACTCACGTCTTCTTCCAGAAACTCTTTGCTGAGCCCAAAGTCGGTCAACACCACGTGGCCGTCGCTGTCTAGAAGGATGTTTTCCAGCTTGATGTCTCGGTACACGATCCCAAGCTGCACAAAACCACAGGGGAAAAAAGGCACCGAGATGCATTTATATTAAGTGAGTAAAAATAACATGCACAAAACATATTGTTTAGTAAGTAGAGGTGAGAAAACTGCATCGCTAGTCCATAAACAGCCTGTTTTCTAAACTCAAAGTAAGAATCAGTTTTATTTACCGGGGGGAAAAAAAGGTAAAAGCAACAATCTCTACAATTTTTACGAGTTCTCAGAAATTATTCGTTCTTATTTTAATTTTCTTTTATATTTGCGATAAAAATTTTGATAATATTCACCCCTGTGTCCCTCCATCACCTGTTGCCCTCAAGATTTCTCATAATTGTGTTTTCACAATTACGAGAAAGACAAAGTCAACTGCGCAAATGGTTGTGAAAAACAGCTTTTTGGATTTTGCACATCATTCTTGTGAAAGGGCCTCTGCTTTTGTAGACTGTATAACACAATTTTGACATTTGTTGAACAAAAGAAAAAAAAGGAACAAAAATAGAAAATGGATACTGGAATAGCTGAACATGCAGCTGATGTTCCCCAGAAAGACCAGCCAGCCACAAAGAATGATACAACAGCAGTTACTGGAAAGGATTTGCATTGGTTGTAATTTTGGTTCTGTGACGGGATGTTGCAGGGAAATGTTTCTGTTTAATGTTCAGGCTGAATTTTAATTAATTACCTTCTGGATTTATTGATGAATGCTAATGTAAACAAATGGCATGGCGTCTCAGAGGAGCAGTCAAAGCTGTGGCTTTTACAGAATCATTATTTACTTTCATGTTTATGACTACAAATGAGGATGAGGATGATTACCCTCCATAGTTGTTTATTAGCTGAATGTAAGTGGAGGGTTGCTATTTGGGCATCAGAGAATGTGAAAAATACTGCTTGATACGATTTTTACATTCAATGCACAATGCTTTGCCAATAAAACAAACAAAAATAAACAAGCAAATAAACAAGCAAACTGACATAAATATGTTTTTGGAAGATGTCAACCCTCATATCAGCTCATTTTAAGCAACCAATGTAGTTTTAAATCTCACAGTGTCATTTTCCACATTCCATGAGCATTTAGCCATCCTGTCCCAAGTGGGATTTTCTTTCTTAAAATAGGTTACATTTTAAGTACATACTTTGCCTACGTTCATCAAAATCTAAATATGTGGCGCAGTACTCGATGCTGTTGTTCCAGGTTTGCGTTTTTGCAGAGGCTCTTTCTGCTTGTTCCACCTGTGCCTCTGTGGGTTCACGCTGGCTTCCTCCCACGCCTCAGAAACACGACTGTTCAGTTAATCAGTCTCTCTAAATTGTTATGTGACGGACCTGCGACCTTTCCAGAGTGTCCACTCGGCCAAAGACTGATTGAGCATCCGCCCTCAACCCTGCGCGGTCAGCCGGGTACGGAAGATAGACGGATCCATCGTGGTACTGACTGTTGCTTTCAATTTTAGAGAAAATACCGTAGCACCTTTGGTATTACTACTCGAGGTTATGAAAACAATAGATTTTAATACCGGCTTGTGCTATGTGTCTACTGTTATGTCACAGGCAAATCGACACAGAGATTCCATTAGTAGAGTAGAAATACTGGAAGCAACACAGATCAGTCAATTATTCTTAGGTTGCTGTGATTATTTTCTTCAGCTTATAACCTTCAGGTATTGTAGAATGCGCTTGTGGGTTGGTAAATTGCTTTATTTTGCTATTGGAATCATCTTTATTTCTTATTAGCATGAATTAGCTCTTCCGTTGTATGTCAACCCTGGCACCGGGGAGAAAAATGAGAGGCGGATCTAATTTGCTTCTCTTGCAGCTTTACAGTTTCATCAAATCCTAAAGATTGACTTTACCTCCTTGAAACCTACACTTTCAAAAATTAGAAGTCACCAATGCCATGCCACAAAAACCAGCAGCGATAAGCTGAATGCTTTTAAAAAGAAATCTGACTTCCGGCTTCCCACCAACATTTAAAGATCAGTTATCAAAAGAACATGCAAGATGGTGACTAAATTCAACACTGCAGCTGCCTCCCAGGGATATGAGCACAACTAACAGCTACAGGAGTTGCGTAACACTATTAGGTAATCACTTCCTCGAGCCAGAGTGTGTTTCACACAATGAACACCAAAGGAGATTTCTCTCCTTGAAGAATAAAGTCAACAGCTGCAGAACAAAAAAAAAGCTGCAAGTCAAGCAAAGTCCAGTCAGCTCACTTGTGTTGTGAGTTCAACAAAAGCGTATGTAAATCAAAGTTAACGATAAAGAGAAAGATATAAAAACCAATAGAGAGTGAATGTATGCGTTTAACCAACTTTTGAATGTGGTGAGGGGAAATAAAGACTGGCTCCGTTCAGGCGTTAAAGTCACCCACACTCACCTTGTGCAGATGCTCCAGAGCGAGAATTATTTCCCCGATATAAATCCGCACCGCTTCCTCAGAAAAGTGATCTCGCTGGTACAGGTGAGTAAACATTTCGCCACCGCTCACATAGTCTGTAGTCGCACACAAGAGCAAATAAAGAGGGGGCTTGAAAAGGATATGGTGCAAAGAAATAAACACACTGCAAAACATTAAATTAAAAATGCAGACAAAAAAATAAATAAAAACGCAGAGTCAGACAGAAAGACGAATCTGTTCAGCGTGTTTGACAGCTGATCTTCGATTGTCTCACCCAGGATGAGGTGCAGCTTGCTCTGAGTTTGAAAGGCGTAGTGAAGGGTGACCAGGAAGGGAGACTGGCGAATGTGCTCCAGCACCTGTCGCTCGGTGCGAGTGTGTTCTGTCGTCTTTGCTTTCTGAACGATCGCTGCTTTCTTTAAAACCTGAGACAAGTAACAGCAGCACAAGGCACATGAAAACATGAATACGGTTTGATAAAGTACTCTATTGTAGCTCTTGCTGTGTGATTAAGGTTTTTGTTGCTCTACTGGAAGTTGAACCTCTCCCTCCGTCTCAGGTCTTTCGAAACCTCCAACAGATTTTCTCTAATTTGATCTGCTTATCAGATCTGACCAGTTTTCCTGTTCCAGAAGAAAAGCTTCCTCACAGCATGATGCTGGCCATATCATGTAACATCAGCCAAACACTTTTCCCAATTCTGGCCTCATTTACCCAGTTAGCTTGTGAAGAACTGCAAACAGGATTTCTTCTTAATGCACCACATTAAGCGCTTTGAGTGGTCAAAAATGACTGGAAAAGCGCTATATAAGTTCAGTCCATTTACCATTTACAATTTTGAGTTTTTTTGGGTTTTTTTTAAATATGCAAAAATATTTCATGCTTAACTTCACTTTTACGCACTAATTTTTGTTGGTTCTTCACATAAAATTCCAACAAAACTCCATTGACTCTTAGACCGTATTTTCCAGCTGATCCTGCAACTTACAGTCCAGATCGACATACGCGGTTTTTTCTTCCTTCTTCATGTTGCATTTTTTATACGTCTTCTAGTCCAGAAAATACGGTAATTGTAACATTTGAAAATGTGGGATAATTCTATATTTTTGTAATGTGTTAAAAGAAAACAAGATAAGCGCAAACTTTTTACATCATATGAGGAATTTTACCTTCATTGCATACAACTGGCCCTCGTCGTGGCCGGTGTTCTTCCGAACCAAAAACACCTTTCCATAAGCTAGAAAAACACAAAAATTCATAGATATTTAAATTTCAGCTTGTAAAAACAAAAAAAAAATGGTGAATCTTAATTTTTATATAATTTCTGGAGATACATAGACGTCAAAAATGCTCAAATCTGACAGTTTGTAGTTTATTTCCTGTAGATTTTATTTTGCACGTTGATTCCACTGATTGGGGATCTGACTCCTGCTAAGAACCTTTAGTTTTAATGAAACATGACAGAAGATTTATGGAATAAAAACAAGGAGAGATCTCCTCCTCGTAGGTAATAGTTGTTGGCATCACATAGGCTCATAAATTTGAGGAAAAAACAAAATCAGCTTTAAATGGACAGTTTACAAAGTGGGAACAAAATGCTCCAGAGGCAGATATGATCAGACACATGGCTGGTCTCAAGATTTTAAAACTTAAGCTAAGCATATGCAAAATCCTTTAAGTACAACATAATTATTGAGGTGTTTTTTTGTTGTTTTTCTTTTTTTTTTTTTTTTTACAGACAAAGCATCTGAAGTCAGAAATAAGATCTAGCTAGCACAATTTGGTCTGACAATTTAACATGAAACTATTTTTCCTGCCATCTTAACGATGTACATCTAAAAAAAAAGAAATATGTTAGCGCTGTATCTCCCAGATAATGTTGAATTATTCTTGTTCTCCATGTTGTCTTTACCGTCTGTAAAGTTGGATAAAACATTTCTAGCACAACTTCACAGTTAGATTAGATTGTGGCTTCTTTGAGAAAACATCCCAGTCATGTCTTTCTTACAATTTGGCAACTTTACCTGTCGAAACAAAAAGTATGTGGATGGAGAAAACATTAGTTATTTAATTTTAAAAAAAGGTTAAAATGGATCAGTATTTGATTATTTTCTGGGGAAGGAGTTATTTTTACTTATAGTTTGTGATCATTATCTTGTTGCATGATCCAGTTTGGACAGATATACAGTAGTCCGATTATATCTGGAAAAACTCTCCATAGGCTCAAGGACCGTAAGAAATCTTGTGGCTGCAAAACGACCTTTAGCTTACCATAAGTGTCCTTGCTGGTCAAAATGAGACTTTTGCACTGTCTTATCTAGTGTTTAACAAACATACCCATTTAGGTCTGATTTGAGCGAAGACGTCGCTACAGAAGCTTACCTCCGGTGCCCAAAACCTTGAGAAGCTCAAAGTTCTCCATGCCAACCCTTTCAGTGTGACCTGTGAGGTTAGCTAGAAGGAAAAAGCAAAAAAAAAAAAAAGTCTTTAAAATGTATTTTGAAAAGATGAATACAAACAGTTTTTAGCAAATTTGAGAGTGTAAAACAATTTATGCATTACTTTGTTCTTGAAACATTAGCATTGCAATTCAATACTTAGTATAGATAATATAAAAAAAACATGTTAACTGATTATTTTATGATTAGATCAGACTACTGTCCGATTTAATACTGTGATATTAGGAGTGGGCAATGTAGACTTATAATTTTATTATGATATTTTGTGGTACTACTGAGATGACCATACAATTTTTGCTAAAAATACAACTTATTGCTTATTTAAGTGACGGTGTGGCTGTGACTGCATGCTTGTGGTGTTAATAGCGCCACAAACCCTGTTCCTGAAAACCGTTCCCACTCCAAGTGTAATTTTATCCCTGAACTGCCACTAAATGCATTTTTAAATGTATTGATATTTATTCATTCTCTCGTGGAGTAAACGGTGACAAAAATAGTACAAAATAAATAAATAAAAAACACATTTCAGTCAGTTTAGTTGTTGTCTTTAACATCAATAATTCAAATTTGAGATGATTGATAAAAAAAATCATCATGAAAAGAAATTTTCCACAATAAATGATCAAATAAATGCCCACCCTTCTGTGACATATGCATGATCTGAACAACACATCACACACACATACATAAAAAAAAACCTTGAAAAGAAGAGATTGTTTTCTAGGGCTCATTTAATTTACATACAGTGCCTTTCAAGTAGAATATTCCATCTCATTGAGGTTATGTGATCCAATACAACAAAGTGCATAACTGTGAAGTGGAAGAAACAGGACATATGATTTAAAAAATAAATCTGAAAAGTGTGGCCTGCATTTGTATTTAGAGGTAATGCATAAACCCTGAATAAAATCCAGCACAATCAAAGGCTTTCAAATGCCATCTAAGAAAACCCATACAAAGTCCAGGTCTAAATTCACCTGAGAACAGGTGGAAAGACTTAAAAGCCTATGTTCACAGATGCTCTTCATCCACTGGTTGATTTAACACTTTTATCAAGAGGAGGAAAAGAAAAAAAATCTAATCTTTTCTAATTTCTAACAATAACATTTGGAAACACATTTATCATTTTCATTCCACTTCACAATAATATTGTACTTATTTTACTTGATATGTCAAAAACAAAAATCCTAATAAAATATACTGAAGGGGTGTACATTTTTGTGCTGTAATTTACTGCTGTATTGCTGTAACAATCATTGTACATTATAAATGCATTTAAATGTACTTACTGTGCTTTAAGGGAAGCAAAATAGAAACGCTTACTATAATCTGGTGCCTTCTAATAATCATTTCATTCCCAGGTACAATTTTTCTTTAAGAGAAATTACTTAGTGCAGTTTAGTGATACAAATCACTTCTTTATGCGACAGGTGTCCTGAAGAAGCACATCAAATGAATGTTTTTCCAAGAGAACCGTTTGTGGGCTTTAAAAAAATAAATAACCAACAGTTTTTATCGTTATCACAATCCCACAAAATATCACAATAATAAGTCCATATCGCCCACCCCTGCTTCATAATCGTCTCTTTACCGGTGTTGAGTTTAGCTTAAGCGATACTTCGTTCACCAGGGTTTCTTCATTTTAAGAAAAAAAATATATGTTTACAGTGTTGGTCCATTTCTCAAAAAAATGTACGTGAATCTGACTTACCATTGGTAATTTGATGCTTGACAGTACAGGCCTTCTCATTTGATTTCCCATCGGAGTCATCACTGCTGTCAGATGTGTCCCCAGACATAATTTTAACGGGGGAAAACAGCCTGTATGAACTGATTTAATTAACCCAGATGCTAACTGACTGCGCTACAGGTTCCGTAAGTTTAAAAAAAAAAAAAAAAAAAAAAAAAGCTCTATTGTTGATGCATTGCGAGGAACGCAGGGATTATCGAAATGACAGGACAACTGTGTTTTCGAGGCACTGCAGCTGGGTTGAGGTTAATCCCCATGCGTTTGACATCCTGGTGTTTAGCATTGTTTTTTACTCATGTGATTGGCCGAAATCTGGGGGGGGGGAAACAAGGACGTGTTGCTTCTGCGGTTCTTCAAGCTTTGTTACAGCTGCCTAATCTTCACCAACATTTAGAGGAAACAACAGCGGTGCTTTCAATTTCTGTCACTGAATACGTTTGTGCTACTTTTAATTTAACGCACTGTAGTTAGCATTAGCTGTGCAACAGCAGTTGTTATTCAAGAGGTAGCTAATAGTTACTTTGTAATAACCTAAACCTTAGTTTTAAATCAACTGCCTGGCTAGGGAGACCCCGTTCAAAACATTTTTTTTAGCATTATAGCTCCGACAAGACGGACGGGTTCCCACCCAGACGCGGTAGAAGCTGTACAGATGTAAAACAGCTTTAGTAGCTAGCCGTCCGTCAAAGTTTGAACGATTAGCTAAGCTAAGTGTTTGCTAGCCTTTTCAACTGGCCTGTTCAGGTAAGTGCAGTCAGTCCGTGGCGGAAAACACCGCAGTAGTTCCCCGTCTTCTTTCCGTTCGCACCAATTAGATACATAATTTATCCATTGTCAGAAAAAGTACGTTTTACTTTATTTTCCTTGCCACAGCCAGTAAACTGCTAACACCAGGATGCTTTCGAGACAACCTGGGCGACGGCCAGTCACGTGACCACTAATGGTGGGCGGAGCCGTTTTACTAGAGAAGTCAGCGAACGTATTAACTCACTTATTATCATATAAAAATTGTAATTACCTCAATAAAGACCATTTATGTGACTCAATATAATAAAAACCATGAGTTTGGAAGATCACCTTAAAGACACAACCCAGTGTTTGTATTTCTTTTAACTGAAAATGGACTTCACTGCGGGTGAATGAAGACGTTGCGAAATACAGTTTTGTTGTACTTCAACTGATAGTTTCTAATTCATTTTCCATTTCCTATTTCCTGTTTGGAAATGGATTTACATAAAATGGGGGAAGTAGATTAATATAAGACAGTAACAATGGCATGTTTTATTGCTAACTTATCAAAAAGAAAATATCTGGTTTTTTACCATAAATGCGCATCATGTTATGTACATGGATATGCTTTAAAAAGCAGACAAAATGTAGGTTTAAAAACCCCAATTGTACAATTCTGTGTATTGTAAGACATACTTTATACTATACTAATGTTTTTCATGCGAGATTTTTAAGAAGAAAAAAAAAAAGCCACAACTGCCAGTTAACATACATTCAGATAATCTGTATTTCAGTTTACAGCTAATTTCCAATAGTACATGACTTTCCTGGGACTAATACAATTGTTGCATGTGGTTTATTAAAAAATAAGGACCAGACGGGGGAGAATAAACAAATCCTGATATCTGCAGTCCACAATAACAGAAAACTGCAGAGAAATGCCCCTAGAGTGACAATGCAAAGACAAAACATATGAATCCCACTCTGAAACGGTGGCACAAATACACAGCGAAACTTGAGACGTTGAGGTATCCAAAGCCACACGTGGCAAACTCATCCATTGTAATATAAACATGTATTTATGCTTCAGCGGTCGAAGTCAAGCCGACTGAACCATGAAGAAACCGGTCGCTAATGTCTGCGAAGCAAAGCATTAAGAACAGATTGGGCAAACTTCAAGAACTACTTTTCCTGGTGTAATTCTCTCTTAAACTACCAGCAGGTTGTGCCAAAACTCTATTAAAACGCACCGGAGGCTACAATACAGAATCAATCAATAGATGTTTTCAGTAGGTGAGTCTTTGTGATGAACCGTTTAGTCAACATAAAATAAAAAGAAATTCTAAAAGTCTGCAGGTCAAGTATTTTGTGAAAAAATATCTGAAACCTGTTTTTTTTTAAAAAAGAAAAATGTAATGATACATTAGCAAGCTCTCTGAAGCCCTTTGTTTTGGGTTTAGTATAACTGACAAGATGAGAAACTGATGTTTAGATGAAGAAATGTAGAGAATCCCTTCATTTCCTGTTGGAATTAGAAATACCGTCCTATCAATTAAACTGCAGCAACTACGTTAAACATTTTCTACCATTTGTCACATTTAAAAGCTCAAATAATACAAGGTTAACCAATGAGATTAAGCTATGATCCTGCAGGAAAATCCATTCCTTGTGTTCCCAATATGCTCAGATATTAGTCAGTGCAGCAGAAAAAAAAAATTGTCAGACAGGAAGAGCTACAAATTTAAAGTCCAAGGTTACTTGACAAACTGCAGTAGCTGACATTTCAATGCGTTTTAAGCAGATTTACACTTTGAATGAGGAACAGGGTGGATTCAGAGTTTCATAATATCTGTCAAAGCATGACAAAAAGAGGAAACAGAGGAAAATAAAGCTAATAAACCAGGATTACACCACACACTTTTCATGAACTCGCATGTCGTATCAATGAGAAATGTTTAAAACTTACATTTCAAGCATGAACCAGCATGGACACAGTAAAAACAGCTTCTGGCGTAGATTTCCCCTTCAAACACCGAGCATAATGTCGTACTGCATTGTGATGTTTATTGATGTCTCACAGCATCTTTACATGTGAATTTGCTTCTTTTTTTCTTTTTTTTTTTTAAGTTGATGTTGTCTGGAGTGCTGAAGTTTTCCAGAGTATATTACTAGATGCTTTTTTTCTCTGCTTCCCAACACAATGTCAAAGTTGTGAACACAAATAAAAAAAAAGAAAAAATAATAATAATACAGACAAATGTCCCAGTCAGGCCGAGGGAACTATAATCTTGAATTTAAAAGGCAAGAAAGATCAGATGTATCATTTTTAGAAGAATCTGCGTTTGGTTCCACTGGTGTCTTAGAACTTCTTTACATACATGGATACTGGTTCCACATCAGCGGATGGCTATCAGTCCAACGTCGATGAGTTTCTGTATCTTCTGAGCGATGACCGGATTCTTTAAGTGGCTGCGAGAAACAGAGGAAACAATAATCAGATCAAGTATTTCTGGACATGTGCTGGTCGTGCGCCGTCAGCCTGCGGACGTACTCGCTGAGTGCCTGCGGGTCCTTCTGCATCTGTTCGAGGATCATGCGCATGGCTGGGTCGGACATGATCTGCTGGACCTCCGGGTCGGCCATGGCTCTTTTCTTCACCTCCTCTGGGCTGTCGTTCCTCATGGTTTGGCTGACCATGCAGCGCTGCATGCCTTCTGTGGCTTCCTACACAGAGTAGGGGACGGTTAAAGGGATTCTCCCTGACTTATTATGTACAGACATTAACTTATTTTATACAGCAAATGGCACAAATTCCAATAAATTCTGTAGTGAATATTGTGTTATATATGAACCAAATAATTGCTATTCAGTCTGATCAAGTTTGAACATTTGTAGATTAATTTATTTGCTTTATAAAACAGACATGGTGAGCAGAAGAGGTTAAGGCCTTGTCCACATGTATCTAGGGTCTTTATAAAAGCAAATATCTGTCACATCATTTAAAAAAATGAAACCACAAGTGAAACTTTTTCTGAAACCACAGAATAGGTTTTAGAAAAGTTGTAATTCACATAAACCTGCACAAATCTGCCTGACTGTTGTTTTAAACATGCCAAACCCACAGGGGGCAGTGGAGCGCAAAGCTTAAACCCGTCAGCCAATCGGAATCCTTCAAAAACAACAACGACTTCCGGTTAGGAATTAAATATGGCACCAGGAGGTTCATTTGTGTGGACAGTTATGTAGAACTTATTTTAGATAGTGTATTACAATATAAAGATAAGAAAACATAAGATTGGGAATCAAAGCAAGTATGTGGATATTTTGGCATATTATTTGTTAAAGGCAGTAATGTGCAAAACCCCAATTCTCCGTTTTCCTATGGACACATGCAACACAATTCAGAGTTCTCTCAAATATCACTTTGGTAGGAGTTTTTATAAATAATCGTGCTTTGTGGTATAAAACTGAGTAACAGCTACGACGCGTCGGTCTTAAGCTAACAGAACTATCCTACTGGGAGAAATAATATGGACCAATATAATCTGGGAAGCAGTGTGGAGCTTGAGGAGGAATAATTTGACTTCCAATTGTTTCAATAATCCTTCAGAAGTGTATTGGCAATGTTAGATACAATTATTCTCTAGCATCAAACATTGGATGTTTAAAAACACCTGAATACTCCAAACTTCACTTTAACGGTTATTCACACACTTGGTGTTTTTAAGAAACCACGTGAATCACTTACAGCTTTTATGGCGTATGGAAAATACCTTTGAGGATGAATCCAGCTCTAATGCCTTCTGGTACGCATCCATAGCTTTGGAAAAGTCTTTCATGGCCTCCAGTGCAGCTCCCTTACGTGTGTAGCCTTTAACTATGAGCAAATTCATTTTAATAGTTAGAAAAATCCCTGCTTACACTTTACACAGACATTATTTTTAGCTCATCACTCAAAATACTTACTGAAATTGGGCTCAAGTTTGATGCATTCTTCACAATCCTGATAGGGAAGAAACAAAAAAATCAAATGTAAGCTCAGAGGGGAATAAACCAAATTGTGTTCAGATGTGCGTTTAGCGTAATGGTGTACCTTCAGGGCAAGCTGGAACTCCAGAAGCTTTGTGTAGCAGGCAGCTCTGTTACTGTACAGTTTGGCATCATTGGGGTTTCTCTTAATGGCCTCAGTGTAATGTTTCATGGCTAAGGGATAGTCTCCTGATAGAAAGGAAATAAACAGCATCAACTTTAGCCAGCATTGTAGCTCCGTAATCAAGAAAACCTATACAAACAGGGTTTTGCAAGGTTCACAAACTCAAAATTAAGACCATTATAAATTAAATTTAAAACTTGTATCATAGCAGAAATGTGCAAAAGAGCCCACATAGTGCCAAGCTTTACACGAACGGAATGAATCAAATGGGTTGCCCACAGAACTGATAAAATGGTGAAGATGAACGTCATCCAGCGAGCTAGAGAGAAAAACTAGCTAACTAGGAAGAGTGAAGTAATTTTCTCATTCCTCCATTTTGTCAGCAAGAACCAGAATCAATGGTTCCTGTGAATATAACTGCTAATATGCCCTTGCTAGCTGGCAATATAGTCTTGCTAACTGTGTTTGCTAATATACCCTTGCTAGGTACCAGCAACCTCAAGCGACTCAAAAGTCCCATGAGACTGAATAGTTCTGCCACCACAATATCTTAGACTTGACATAACATATTTAAGGCCAACTTACATTATTTTTAAATTAACTTAAGACATTTCAAGGGCTTCATTTTAGATATATGAATTTAAGACTTTAAGGGTGCACAGACATCCTGATGTAGACCACTTTACAAACCTTTCTGGAAGGCATCATTGCCCTTGTTCTTCTCTTCAAGCGCCAGTTCTGGGTTGATATAGGCTAGTTTTTCTTGCTCCTTTAAAATCTTCTCTGCCTGCATTAAGTGAAGTGAAAGTAAATGAAATTTTAAGGCAGTGCTTACTAGAAATTGCCCACTTCTCATATGGTTAATTTAGATTTTTAAAGCTTCCCACAATCTACTGCACCTGTTGACATTTCTTCAACACATCAGGAGTCCGGTGCTCAGTCAAACTCTTGTTAAAGTATTGGATAGCTTCTTTGTATTTCTCTTGTTTAAAGTATGAGTTGCCGATTCGAGCCAGGGCCCTGCAAACAGAAGGAAGGATGTGTACTGATGGATCAGACATCTCAGAAAACTACAAGGGCATCCTAACGTTAGAATATTGTGAAAAGGTTTAATATTTGGTCACTGGTTTCAGAGAGTAAAATCCATCCCACATTACACAGAGTGAAATATTTCACCGTTATAGTTTACAGATAATAAAAACTCAAAATTCAGTGTTAAAGGAAATTCAGTGCCACTCCCTAGTCAGGTAATTATGATGCATGGTTCCTACCAAACTTCATCCTTCCACTCAACTTTCTATCACTATCCAGCACTCTGAACAGTAGTTATCTTTTGTGCATTTGACTGGACAGATGTCTCCAATCCAGCTCGCAAGAGTTACTTGACTCTTGCTAGCTGGCTGTCCAGTCAGGTATCTTTATAGACCATTGACAGGCTCAGGAAACCTTTGCTGGTGTTTTCAGATAATAAACTCATTAGGGTGTGTCAACATGAGACCCCTATATTATTTCTTCACAAAATTCATTCAAACCTTTAGACACCCTAATTTTCTTTTATTTTTATCTAATCAGCAAAATTCCAAAAATTAAAGGCTTGAAATGTTTCACTATGTGTAATGGAGCTATTGAAAGCATGAGTTTCCTTTTCTGAATTGTACAACAAAAGGTATTAATTTTTTTCCACAATATTAATTTTCTTATAAATTAACTTAGGTAAAAAATTAATGAAATACATTGAAATTTGTTGTTGAAATGTAATGTGACAAATTTAAAAGTCTATATTTATGCAAGACATTGGTGAAGTTCATCTTAACAAAGCATTTCTATTAAGACTTTGGTGCAGTTATTTTTGTCGTGTTTGGACCATCGATGCACCAAGATGCTCTTTGCTAATAAACAAACGAAGAACTTACTTTGCTATTTGTCTGTAATCTTCTCTGTTTTCTCGGCCGACATCAATGGCCTTCTCACACAGCTCTCTACACTTTTCAAACTCTCCCATCTCAAAATAGACAGCTGGGAAGAAAATGTTTGAGACAAACTTTAAGAAAGAAAAAAAAAGCCAAAGGTAGACAGCTGAATTAATTTTAAATTACTGTAAGTTTGCATCAACAAGATTTTTTTTTTACTTTTTTGCATCAGGAAACAGATATTTTTAAATATAGTTTGTTCAAATGTGAGTACATTAAGAACCAATATGTCTGAGTGTACAAACCTGCTTGATTAGACATGTATGTCATGTTGGTCGGGTCGTGCTGAAGTGCCTGATCATAATGTTTCAGTGCCTTTTCAAAGTCTTTATTCTTGTATGCAGCATTCCCCAGTTCCTTTTCCTTCAAAGCCTGGAAAGCAGAAGAATAACAAACGTCACAACCACGAATCATTAGAAGGAAAGATGGAAGAGGGATTCACTTTTAGCTCATTTACCATCTTTTTGTTTTCAGGGAGATCTTCCTCCTTGGGAGGAGGTGCTGGGGTCTCTTTGGGTTTGGGAGGAGAGGGGGCGGGTTCCTCTTCCTCCTCCATCTCTGATAGGTTCAACCCCAGGAGAACAGAGAGAGTCGTCATTACTCTTGGATCCTGCAGCTTCCTGCAAGAGCGATGAAAAACAGATTTATTTGAGTTCCTAAATTTACACAGTGCTGGACTTTCAGACAAAGAGTGAAAATTTCCTAAGATCGCCAAGGCTTTTTGTCTTAAGCTACGTACGTGCCAAGCTCCGACGGTTTGTTCCTGAGCTGCTCCAGCAGTTCTCTGTAGCTGGGATCCGTTAGAAGCTCACGGGTCCGATGATCGTTCTCAAGCTTCTGATACAAGTTGGGCATTGCAAAGGGATTCATCATTGATTTCTCTGGTGAAGGACAAGATTACTTTATGAGACAACAAATAAGGAATCCTCCACAGACGGTTAAGAGTTAAGCTTGTTAGCTGGATCCGCTACATCAACATCTACAGTATAATGACCATTTTGTGAATAACTTTTTAAAATAAAACACGTTATGCAAATGTACCAATCGTTATTGCACTTTTTAAAGTAGAATAAAAATCTGATGTGCTTGAAGCATGTTCTTTGATATAGAAGGGAATAATTTCTTCATTTTCATCTTGGTTCAAAGCTGCTAAATCTTATTAAGTGTTTTTGGTCTTGTTTCTAGTGCAAATATCTTAGTACACTTGAAATAAGACAAAACTGATTTACAACTAACTTTTCAGCAAGGTATTGGCGCTTGTTTTAAGTGAATCATCCTTTGATATTAATGGAAAAGTACTAGTTCCACTGGCAGATTATTTCACTTAGTCTTGTTATAAGTAAAATAGCCTGCCAGTGTACTTTTTAATACTTTTTTTAAAAATCAATATTAAGGAATAACTGACATAAAACAACTTTCTGAAAAGTTACTTGTAAGTATAGCTTTGTCTTATATTATATGCACCAAGATATTTGCACTAGAAACCGGGCCAAAAAAATACTCTTAAGAATTTGTGTTTTTCAAGATCGTGAAACAATCTGCAGCATATTTTTTCCCTCTTATGTGGTAGTCTTTAGAAAACAAATGGACTCAAAATCAAAGAAATCCTGATCGGCACATGCCAAACAAAACAGACTGTAGTGTTTATATCAGTGAATCTTTTTGTATAACCGAACTAAACAGTCATGCTTTTGTACCTGCAAGCCGAGCTTCGATATTCTGCAAACCCTCCTTCAGCTGCTGGTTGTTGGGCTCTTTGCGGAGCCCCTCCTGGTACGTCACTCTGGCCTCCTCTAGCTGGCCGAGAAACTCCAGAGCGGCAGCTTTGCGGGAGTACCCCTGCAGGAAACGTTGGAGGGTTTGAAATCAATTTCTTTCCTTCCGATTCCTCAAATCGTAGCAAGACACGAGAACTCTCACCTTGCCCCAGTCGGGCTTGATCTTGATGGTCTGAACGGCGTCCTGGAGAGCGTTCTCATAGTTGCCCTTTTTGGCATAGGCAGCAGAGCGGTTGCTGAACAGCACATGGTTTGATGGATCCAGAGCCAAGGCCTCGGTGTAGCAACGGACAGCTTCGTCGATGTTTCCCGCACTCAGCGCCTTGTTGCCCTGGTCTTTCAATGCTGACACCTAGAATTCACACGTTTACTAAATGTTAGCACATACAGAAAGCCCAGTAGGAGCCAAATGCAACTTTTGACAGCTGCTACCGACGGATCTGAAAAAAGAACAGCTGTTTGTGCTGAGCTGCTGATACAGGAACGTATTCATTGTGCTTAATACACATTCTACGGGAGTAGAATAATAATAATAAAGGAGATTGCAACAAGACTTTAATGTAATTTGGAGGGAATATAAATGTGATAAATAGCTTAAGAACTGCATGTAGACCTCTTTAAAAAGAACTGGCATACATTATAGATTTGATGGATTCGCTTTGATGTTTAACCAACAACTTATCCTGTCTTAACAGTAATAACACTAAAGAACATGAGAAAGTGATAAAGTAGTATTGGTCCACACTACTTCGACCAGAGCAGTCCAGCTCCAGACCCTGAGGACTGATTTTGATCAATATTACCTTAAAACTCACTAAATGGATCCCAGCATCTAAATCTTCAAAATAATTCATAAACGTCACTACTCAGGATGGGCATGGCTATTTGTTGTTGTTTTATATCCCCCACAAGCATCGTCTGAAAAATTGTTTTCTGAGCTTTGTGTTGATGCTTTAATTGTTCTAAGCACTAAAAAAAAAAAAAAAATCTTGAAAAAGGACAGAACTGAAGTTTGTTTTGCAAATATCTTCAAATAAATCCATCCATAAAACTCTAAAGTACTTACTACTTTTTTTTTTTTTATTTCAAAAAGCTGCTAATATACCTCATAAAACCATTCCAAGTCATAAGCAGATACTTTCAGTGAGTCTGTGGTTGTAACTGTACTGGCCATCACCTTGAATATTTCTTCAATGTTAGCAGCATAACTATGGCAATACTCTGAACAATAGATCAGTAAAGGTATTAAAAAAAAATCAGCCATGTGTATTTCAAGTACCTACAGTTGAAAGAAAAATTGCACTAAAAGGACAACTTTTATTTTCTTCAAATTCAGAAGTTTGCATCCACTATGTTTGTACACTATTGTACTATTACAATAATAATAATAATAATAATAATAATTGCACAAATCAAAAGAAATCAGCAAAGCTGTCAGTAAAAGCATCCACAACTCTGGGTCACAATTTCAATACACCTCAAGGTGCCATGTTAATCTATTCAAACATTTATATGCAAATACAAGGGAATGTCCAACCCTCATACTGGAAGGAGATGAGTTCAATGTCCCAAAGGTCTTTTGGTGTGAAATGTATGAATCGATCTCAGAACAAAAGCAAATGACTGTGTGAAGACGTTAGCCGAAGCTAGCAAGAGATGATGAAGCAAGTCCTGAGAGCTGAAAGGCCACTTAGCCACGAAGAAGCTATTATTACAAGAGCAACATTAAGAGATTGCAGTTTGCAAATGCACTAAAGAACAGATGTCTTAGTGTTGGGAGACATGCTCTGCTGTCTGATGATAATAACATTTAAGTGTTTGGTCGTAATGTCCTTTGTTAGACTGGACAGGAAACAGGGAAAGCTATGAGCAGTGGCATCATGTTGTGATGTAGGAGGAATAGGTGCACTTCACAGATAGATTGTATCAAGAAGAAAGATCATTATTTGTAAATATTGGGCCATTTAAAACGGTTCGTGTCTTTCAGCTTTGTCTCTAACCAAACTTCTTATTTAAAAAAAATATATATATATTACAAGTGGCTAGATCTGGCGTTCAGGCAAAGAAACAACTTGGGCTATAGTATCTTAATGTCTTTACTAGAACATTATAATGCCCTTCTAATATAAGCATCATTAAATATATTGCTGACATAGAAAGCTTGAATGCCTGGAACTTATAATTAGAAGTCCAAATACCACAATCCAAGCAGTTCTTGCAGACATAATACTATGATCACATTAAATTTGCAATATATTGTGAAACACAAGAGGACAAAACTCTGATCCCAGCCTCAGAAAATTTGTGGGCCGAGTTGAAAATATTTGTGCAAGCAAGGCACCCTACAAATGTCAGATGTTAAAATAGAAATGGGCAAAAACTACAGCAAATTACTGTGAGAAGTCTGTGGGATGGTATCCAAAATGTTGCCCTAGCTGATCTAAAACAAAGAAGAAAAAACTGATTAAAGAAAAATTTAGTCTGAATTACTGCGAGAAAAAAAGAAAAGGTATTTTATAAAATGTTTATAAAGCTCAACTGTACTTCACCTTGTGTATGCTATTTCTAGTCATTAAAAAAAAAACTATAATATTTTATCTTAATTTCTCAAACTACTTAGTTTAAAAAGGAATACAATGAAAATGCATGTTATGGCCTAAAGTATAACACAAATATTTCAAGTAATAACTGTAACATTTAAAGAAGATTTGAGAGCAACAAGCAGCACACACAGCAAATTAAATACAGCCTTATGGCTTCTAGGCTAGGTCAAATTTATTTTCTATAACCTGTTAATATAAAACTTCATATTCTTGAGAATATACGCACTTTTATCCGTGCAGTGCGACTGTCTCAAGCTATGTGTACACTATGTTCCGTTATATACATCGAATAGTAATTACAGAGCAACTCAATACTTTACTAACTACGGCGACCGTTCAAAACATGTGCCATCATCTGGAAACCTTTCGATTGAAAACTGGAAAGTTCGAGAGGTTACGACAGTCTCTGTCGGCGTGCGGCTGTAGCCATGACAGCGGCGCCGTGTGCTAGAATTATCCTCCGGTCTGAGCGTGAGCGCGTGCTGAAGCAAGTCCCAAAAAAAACACTGCAGCACGTACCGCAAGAGAAAAGTTTAAACAGACAGTGCCACTCTTCCTCAGTACACAAATGAATGAAACAAGTCCAATAAAATCCATGTCCTTCAATGAACTTAAGTCCTCGCGGTGTGAGCTCCATTAGCTGTCGCGCAAAGGTTAGCTAACTCTAGTTTCACTGAGACGTTTTACCGTCAAGGATATTGAAGTAATTGAAGCACTACATTGAAACGATAACGTAAATAGCCCTGAAACCAGAAGCAGTTTTATTGGGACATCCTGCGATACTGCGAACCAATATAACGAGCTAGCGTAACGTTTAGCCAAGACTGATTTATCTCTACGAGGTTAGCTGCAAACAGAAGGCTGATCAGTTTTTGGTTAACTGATCAGCCTTCTGTTCGTATTTACCCATTGTAAATACATGACGTAATTTCACTGTTAACAGTTTCCAACATATTTCGTATTTTCTAACGGCTTTAGAAAAGCCCACTCTCCAATCTAAATGGCTGCAGTGAATGACGCTAAGCTAACAAGCTAAGAAACGCTGAAATCTCTCAACGCTAAAGCTAACTGACGACGCTAATCTACAATATGTTGTTGGTAAATATTGCGAATTGAGCTTAAACGAAATACGCTAAAAGATTTGGTTTAAACGCCGAAGCTAACAACAGACAAGGAAATAAGTTAAGGGACGCTTACTTTCTCCATGGTGCACGCATGCGATTCTTTCCAGAAACTACTTCGGACCAGCGCCTCCCCCTGAACAATGTGTGCAAGTTGCCAGTTTGGGATGTTGAAAATCTGCATTCTGTGCGTGGGGCAGAGCCACAGCACCAATATAAACTCTACTATCTGAAACTTCCAGAAGTCAGGGGGGAAATTATACTTAAAGCTGTCCTGCTCAAGATATGTTTTTTTTTTCCTCCAGATTCTCCATGTTGTGTGATTCATTACATGTCATAATATTCATAATATTGCAGATCAACAAACCTTTGTAGAAACTTGCATACTAAAAAATAAACTTGTGATTTTTTGTATCGAATAATCATCTAATAATGTGATTAAATAAACTTGTACACATTAATAAAATAATAACCGATGCGTTTTTTGACAATTGGAAAAAGATTGTCCTTTTTAAATGAAGGTAAAAAATAAGTTGTTGTTTTACGTGGCTAAAGCCATTACAGCCGATAAGGTCGTCACGTCTAAAAACCTTTAAAAATATGGTATGTTTCTACACAAAATGTTTTAAAGAAAAAAAAATAACAAAATGATCTGATTCATTCTAATTCTATTCAGAAATACTTTTCTTTATCCTAAAGTACATGTGTCAAACTGCAGTCCTGTCCTGCAGTTTTAGATGTGCCACAGGTACAAAACACTGGAATGAAATGGCTTAATTACCTCCTCCTTGTGTAGATCAGCTCTCCAGAGCCTTGCTAATGACCTAATTATTCTATTCAGGTTTGGTGCAGCAGAGACACATCTAAAAGTTGCAGGACGCCGGCCCTTGAGGACTGGAGTTTGACACCCCTGCAAAGTGAAATTAAATGTTTAAGTTATTCTAGTAACTTAAAAGTCGTTTAGGATGGGGATACATTTCCCTATGCTCCAAACAGTGGAGAAAACTCTTGTCACTTGAACTTTCGATGGTAGCTCAGGAAACAAATTTCAGACCATAGAACATAATAAAACTTTATTGCCGTTTTGAATACATAACCTTTGTGGGCCCACACTTGCTTGTGGCATCCAGAATTCTCAAAAACTATGTATGGTATTAATCTCTCAAATATCTAAACTAATTTAAACTCAAGGTCTCTGTAACCAATATCACTTATGTAAACATTTGTAGAAAGCTTCGTCCTAAAAGTACATTTTGTCCATCAAAACAGAAAAGTAATACAAGTTTGTTTGAAAGGATCTCATAAAAGAAAACATAATTCACAATGAATAAATACCATAGCATCAAAACATTTTACAATGTCATTTGAACCAATAGTTTCTCTGGTGGAGGCCACTTGTAATCGATATGAAAGGTAACAATGTGCAAAAATATGCTTCTGAAATTGCCAGGATCCTAATTAGCTGTATTAAGAAGTCCCGAGCTTCCTTGCGGATCGTGAACGCATCATTACTGGTGGCGCGTGAGCCAGTGGCGCTTTCCTCTTTCCAAGGTACTGAACTGAAAAATAAACTGCGCCATTATCTCCTCGGTTACCTTGCAAACTTAAGGTAAGAAAACCAAGTTGTATGTACACTAATTTCTTAAAACGATAAAGGATAATAAAAGTAAACAGTTGCTACGTTTCACATCCGTTTCTAAGTTTAACAATCTTACCAATGCAATTTGCTAGCATAACGTATAGCTCACGGTAATAATGTTACAGTAAATCTTTTATGAACTTGTAGAAAGCTTAAAAACTGGATAACTGGTTACTTTTCCCATTGTGTTTGTAAGAGCAATGTCCAACACACACTAGAGCTATCTTTAAATTAGTTTTTTTCTGTATATTCCTTCTTGTTCTGCTAATATTGTCAGCATCCGCTAGAACTGCGGGATTTTGTGACCAAACATGAGGAGACAGGAACAGCCGCTGGACCGACCAGCAACAGGTTTGTTAAAAAATATTTCATTGAAAAGAAAAAAAAAATGGTCGTAGTTATTCTTCCAGTATAGTTTGTATGTGACGTTTTTTTTTATTTATATTTATTTTTTTAAGTTTGTGCCAAATATGAAGAGATGTCACTTAACAAATTTTACTTTCATGTATTCTATGTTTGCTTTCTTATTCTGGAAAAAAAAAAAAAAAAAATAGAGCAACTCCCTCCACCCCAATCCAATTGTCTTGGTAAAAATAAGTTAAAAAAGGAAAGTGTTTTCTTTGCTTTCTCTGTTAGGCTACCTGCCTGTGTCACTCTTTAACCAGAGGAAGAGAAACAGAATTCCTCTGAAATCTGTTCCTGGTGAAAATGAGTTCTTTTCCCCAAGTGAATACATGGCCAGTACCAGTTCAGCTGCTAGTGTAGGTCCCTCAGGTAATCACTCTTAAAGCCTGTAGTCACGCTTCTGTCACTAGGTGGCGACACATTCACAGAAAATGTTAACAATACCAGACTATCTTTGGGACTTTTTTAATCTCCTGGGATGTATTGTGTGTCTTTTCAGCTACGTATGAATGTTACCAGGCCTCAGATTCTTCTCCTACTGGTCCTCAAAGCCATCAGTGGAACAGAAAAGGTGTCCCAGAGTCTGCTAAACCCCAGCAGTATGGCAACAGACCTGCTCCTGGACCATCTACAATGAGAACCTATGCACCCATAGCACATCCATACAAAGCTGAGACTAAGAGGTGCTTTTCAGTGACTCACTGACCATCAGAATCTCTTGTGAAAACTTTTATGACACAGCAACAATCAAAGTAAAATAAAACAGTCTGCTTTATGCTAATGCTATATTCAGAAATATTTTTAGCTGCATTGCTTTCATAGGAAAAGAATGCCAGAAACTCATGTGGTTGTGAACAGTTGAAGTGTTTGAATAAAAGTGGGATAGTTGACAGAATGTTCAATGCAATAACTTATGACAAGCAAATAAAGGCAATTTGTTTTATTCAAAATAAGGAAACTTGCTTCTTTTTTTTCACCTTTAATTAAATTACTAAAATATCATTATTGTGTTGCTTCAGCTCCATGACGGGCCAGTCCAGCAATCCAGCCGGACAATGGGTTTCGAGCTCCGGTGTTAGTCCCAGACATAGCCAAATTCAACATCCCTATGGCAACAAGAACACCCAAAGCAAGCCAGCACAGCATGCAGGGTTCTCTCAGATGGCCCAGCAGTCGTCCAACAAACAAACCTTCCCTGCACGTCAGTTTTCCCATCAGTCCAGACCTCTTCCTCCTCCTGAAGCTCCTCCACCCAGCATGCTGGGTGGAGGCCCAGCTGCACAGCAACCTAACAAGTCCTGGAAATTTACTAACAGCTTTGAGCATCAAAAATCAAACTTTATTGCAAAAAAGAGTTCAAATCAACCTCCAGCAGCTAAACCAACCAAAAATGAGGTAGAATGTTACATGTGCCGCATGTAACTTTCTTAAAATAATCATTTACAGTGCGCTATTTTGATTGTTTTGCTGTTTTCAGAAGGAAAGTGTTCCAGCGAAGCAGCCTATGGAAAACTCCCTGAGGATCCTGACCACAGTTATTAATGGAATGAGACACTGGAGCCAGTTTAAAGATAAAATTCCTTTCTTATTCGAGATATTTGGTTAGGGAATATGAAATTCCTTCTGCTTACTGCTCGTTTGTGATATTTCTAAACAACTTTAAATAGACAAGTTGTGACTTTTCCCCACAGCCACTCTGGACTCTGCAGTCACTCTGGGGCGCTACGGAGCCAAGAGCTTTCTACTGAGAGACGGGAAGGATGTGCTGCAGTGTGTCTTCTATGAAAATGTGAGTTTAAAATCAAATGTAAACAAGTGAGTCACAGTAGATTGTGTCTGTTCAAATATATATTTAGTTAAGCCACATTGAATAAGATGGTTGTGGTGCAATTTATTTGAACCAAATGATGTAAAAAAAATACATTTGCTTGCAAATATATTCATAGCTCTTGCTCTTTTCTAAAAACTGTTCATGTGACTAGCACAAAACTCAGTCTAGTAGTTATACAAATGTTTAGTGTTTAGCAACTTATTCCTGGATTTCAGATTTTTATTTGGAAAAGTTTATCATTTTCTTTTCATTTCACAATTACATTCTACTTTGTCCATCTCACAGAATACCACTGAAATATACTGAGGTTTGTGGCTATGAGGCGTCAATGTCGTCATTATAATAATTTTTATTAACATCTTCTCCCATCACATCAAACTCTAAAACCTTCAGGCATAATAAACAGCACAATGAAATAGCCTTACTGTTTGCTTTTCGTTTTGTTTTGTTTTTTCCTCCATTTGATGTCCGTCAGGAGCAGCTGCTGCCGCGCCTCATTCGAGGTCAGGTCCATCGCTGCGTCGGCAACTACGACCGCAGCAGAGACGTCCTGATATGCATGTCTGTTCGAGCCGGTCAGCCATCAGAGCAGAGGAACGCTCTGGAAGCTGTCAAAGTGTCGGATGCAGAAATGAGAGCGCTGGTCAAGACACTCAGCGAAGTTTGAGCACAAAATGGTACAAAATACTGTTTGTCCAGCTTCTTGTGCAGATATCTTACTACACTTGAAATAAGATGAAACTAGCTTACAAGTAGCTTTTCAGCAAGACATAGGAGCTTGTTTTAAGGCAATTATTCTTTAATATTGATTAAAATAAGAGTATTAGTTTGACTGGCAGATTTTTTTCACTCCTAAGATATTTTTCTTCCAGTGGAACTACTACCATTTTACCAACATTAAGGTATGATTAACGTAAAACAAGTTCCTTCATATTGCTGAAAAGTTACTTGTAAGTCAGTTTAGTAGTTTTTAGACAAAAATACGTAAGAGTAAGGTTAATTAAGATTGCGTGTTTTAGCAGTGCAGCGGCTGTTGTCATCGGTCAACATTTGATATTTATAAGTACATTTCTATATGCTTGGTTTGTTGAAAAAGAAAGGTAGCGTTAACAAAAATATTGTTATTGTTTCTGTCATTTTCCCTTCAAGGTTGCAGCTTCCATACTTGTATTGTGTTAACATTTACATGTTCTCCTTTCCTGTTTCTATAGTTTTCTGTGAGCAAATATAACGGAAAGTAAAGCGTCTGTTTTTAGAAGTTATGAAATTCTTTTTATTACAAAGAAATGCCACAATAACAACACACAAATTAATTCGGTTAAAACCTAAAACCAATCAGTTATCTGAAACTGAAAAATGGGGCAGTTAGGAATAAAGTGATATCAACAACAGTTAGTTTATTTACAGTCAAATTCCACAATGAAAAAAAAAAAATCAACATATTTTCTCTACAAAACACTTTTTTTTTCACCAGTGCTGAGACTTTACACATAATTGTCCAACAAATAAGGGAATGAGTCCAACATCGTTACCCCAGTAAAGCACAGTATGAGGTCCAGTACACTACTTACATTTCTAGTTCCCATTAGCTTTCAAATATGGCAACAAAGTCACATTAATCTTTCAATTTATGTCAGTATTGAAGCCCAAATTGGGAGTTATTTTAAGGTTTAGTCTGTTAGTAAAACTCTGATCAATAGCTGAATATGAATCTTCTTAAACACTCGCTGAAAATGGGGGTTGGGTTGGAAGAAATTGGCAGTGAACGGGAACAGTTAATTGTGAATATTTTGTACCAGAACTTCAAAAGCGGAAACTGGATCATATTTCACACATCATTTTGATCGTGTGCCAGCCTAATTCGTAAAAAAAAAAAAAAAAAAATGGATTCAGAGAATTAATGTTAGCTGAGCGTTGTAGCCGCTCCGTGAAGCAGTTTGAGTGATTCACCTTTTCAATAATTTGCAGAAGCAGTTCAGGGGATAATTTAAAACGAGTGTGTCGCTTTCTACGCGGCTATTATCCTCAAGGATTCAAATACATCTTTTCTCTTTTCAGCATTTCTCCAAACTATGATCACACACTGCATGAAGTACATAAAAACACCTTACCACCGAGAGGAAAAATAGAAGAGAAAAAACACATCACATGACACAACGGAATCCTCAGTTTTCAGCAGAGAGAGATCAATACCTGATAACTGTATGAAACTTGTCTTTGTAATGTCAAAAGGCACAAGTTGGTCAGATCACATTGAAAATCTAGATCAGCTGTTCTACCATTAACAAAGCCCATCTTTTCATGCAGTTTTAGACACAATCCCTACATCTCCTGGCATTTTGCAACATTTTCTTTCCTGAATAAATGTTTAGTATCGGGTGTCATAGGCAGAGAAAACAAGCACATCACACAAACAAATCTGGGGAAGAGGGTGACAAAAACACGCAGCGTGTTCAACATTTTTTTTTTTTTTGTGTCTTTTTCCTTTATCTTATAACAAGACCCCTCGGAAACAACTACCTGTTATGACTTTCTTCCTTTTAGGACAGGAAGCTGATCTTTAAATTGTCCATTCAGTGGACCACTGTGATCCTTTTCTTTGCGTGAGGAACTCAACTCAGTCTTTGAAAGCTGAACGTTGTTTTGACTCCCACTAGTTAATTCAAGTCCCAAGAGAAGAGGGCAAAAGAAAAAACCTTCCAAATATCAAAGTTCTTATTTTAAAGAGTTGTTTAGCACTTCAGAGTTCCCATGGATTTATTTACGATCAATTCATTTTAGAGACAACTCATTTAAGATTCAAATGCCTCTGTCTGTACAATTTCCTTTAAATCCTTGAACTGTCCTTATTGCCTCTTTGTCAAGCTTTCTTAGTAAAAAAAAAAAACTTGCACTGAAACATTAATGTGGCTGAAACCACAGAGCATCATGCTTCCATTCGGAATGTTATATGCTTTCATTCAACAAAAACAAAACAGAAAGTTCACTGTTTAAAAAGAATTTTAAATGACTTCAATTTGAGTTCATAACATTACAGAAGCAGGAAGACAGCATCTTTTTTTCTATGTACGTGTTTGTGTTCAGCCTCAGCTGTCTCTGGGCAGAGCTTCTCCCAGGAACTTTGCTAGGCGTCTCCTTAGGACATCATGTCCCGGGACATATAAAGTGGTCAAGAGTAAAAGAGGAAAAACAAGACGGAACTATAACAGAGTGGGCAATGGGGTGGGGGACAGCTGCTCCTTCGGTGCATATTTGGCAAAAAAGGGCAAGAAGACGGTGAGCATGACTCCAACGATAGCCAGCATGTAGCCCCAGCCGATCTGGCACTCGCCGGCGTAGTAGATGTCAGCGTCTCTGCAGAAAGATCGGACCAGTGAGGAGTTAAGGCCAAAAGGGTACACCAGCAGACCAGTGGCCATGATGAACACTGCAAAGAGAACAGAGGGGGAAAGGGAATGTTAGAATGTACTACAAAAGAGAGGAAGGACTTCACACAAAATGTGTTTCAAGGATAAAAGATGTTGCTCCGTGAAATATTTTGGATCTACTTCTCTGTACTTTGCAGAAGTCCATGTGTTATAAGTAGTTTACATTTCTAAATACATCTAGATTTTGCATATTTAGTCTTAAATTAGTTTTGGTTAAGTGTTACACTTAAACTTATGTTAAACTTATTGCTTCTTTTTAACAAATAAGCCACTTTCAACCAAAATTTGAAGCCCAACATTATTCACACTCTTAGTAGATTGACAAGAAATGTGAGACTAACCAAGAAGTTTGTTTCTAATAAGAAATGAAACATAAAACAATGTAAAATTAATTTTAAAAAAAATTATTTATTTTCTTCTGAGAAATCAGTTGAAAAAAACTTTATCAACTGCTGAGGAGCTTTATTGAAAGTTTCCTCTGATAACATTCATCTTTTGTGGTTGGAAGACCTCCATGCCATCACACGAATCTGTAGCTCCCTGGGCAGATTCTCGGTTAGATATAATCCATTGTATGGATAATTTTGGTCTTAACAGTATGTTTAACAAATATAACTTATTAAGATATTAAGTTAACTTGTGATAGCTCATGTAGGGTCTTACATTTTAAGAAATAATTACCTACATTTCTGTTTTAATTTTGTTAATGTACAAGAACTTTTATTCCCAAATGACTGTATGCACTATGACTAACTGTTATATCCACTAATGCCCACTTGGTGGCAGTAGATGGCTAGCTTAATTTGCCAGTAGCAGACAGATCTTTGGTGTTTTAACACCCATCCATCCATCCATCCATTTTCTGTGCACCCTTGTCCCTAATGGGGTTGGGAGGGTTGCTGGTGCCTATCTCCAGCTACGTTCCAGGCGGGAGGCGGGGTACACCCTGGACAGGTCGCCAGTCTGTCGCAGGGCAACACAAAGACATACAGGACAAACAACCATTCACACACAAACACACACCTAGGGAGAATTTAGATAGACCAATTAACCTAACAGTCATGTTTTTGGACTGTGGGAGGAAGCCGGAGTACCCGGAGAGAACCCACGCATGCACAGGGAGAACATGCAAACTCCATGCAGAAAGACCCCGGCCGGGAATCGAACCCAGGACCTTCTTGCTGCAAGGCAACAGTGCTACCAACTGCGCCACTGTGCAGCCCGGTGTTTTAACACCCAAAACAAAATTTGCACTGTTACTTACATAAAAAATAAATCTCAACCTACATTTTCAAACGTTTAAAAAAGTTTAAATGTTTAAAAAGCTGTTATTTCATTATATTGTGTTTTTTGGGGGGTTTCTTTTTGTAAGTTAGTGAAGAAATTAACACAGCTATTGTATAAATGAAACCTTTTTAACCAGTACTGTGATCCACTTCCTCAGACATTATCATCTGCACCTGCAAAGCCTGAGAGCAGTTCACGTTTTACAAACCGAGCCAAGTTTCCTGCTCCAAGCTGCCAAACATTTATTGACTGTGCTACAGACTGTCATGGATGCTCTTAGTTATCCTGAGAACCGGCTGGGTTTCCATTACATTTCTAAGTACTTTCAGAACTGAAGAGCTAATGTTACTGAAAAACTGTGAACTTATGATAGTGAGGAACTTAAAAAGAAACACTACAAAGATTTCTTTCATCACTCTATATTGATTTTGTCAGAGTTATTTCGTTCAAAGGTAGCAGCTTTAAGCTCTGGGAGACTGTATTCATGCAATAGCTGTAAGAGCATAGATGTATGAAGATTGAATCAATGGTTGCTGAGGACAGTAAACAGCTAGAGGTGATGCTCAAGGTACACTCCAGAAGCTTTGGGAATCATAGCTGGAGAAAAATGCGGGGAAGCACAAAAGTGGTATAAATCGATTAAGAAACGTTATCTGTTGGGTGAGCTTTCAGTCTGTTGCAATATCTCTCAAAAACAGAGTTTCTTTTAGACTAGTACTTGTTTTTTTAAAGGGTAGCAGCTCGGTAGCTATTGTTTTTCAAGCACCACTACTAGTGTACATTTTAAAACATTAGTACAACAATTTGGACTTTTTCATTTGTAGCGTCAAGTCATAAAAATGTAGGGAAAAAAAGAAGAAAATCCATTGTCGCTACATGGTGGGGTGAATGACGAGGTGTAATTATGCAAACAAACAAAACCCAAGAAATTGGAATCTCAGGAAGGTTTGGGGTTTCTCAAAATCCAATATGGCCGACTCGCACATAAAACGCAGTTTTCTTTTTTGACTCATTGTTTCTCAATAAACCTTATGCTTAACTATATAACATTTAGTAAAAATGTTTCTACAGAATCTGAAAGTACAACATGCAGAAATATATTGTTGTTATATTGCTAGTAGTCACAACACATTAGTGTTGAATACACCATGAAAAATAATAAACATTTATTTTGAAAACAAAGGAAGTACAACAAGTAGCACAGTGTGCGGTCCATGGTTCCTTCGTTTTAGAATTTTTCCTTTTAGCTCGGTGTAGCAACCAAAACCAGTATCTCAGTGCTGTCCCCCTAGCTCTCCATGTTTTATCTGTATTGTGTAACAAAACAAATCAGGACTGTTAGAAAAATCAACAGAGGATTGAAATCACAACGGCTGTCTCAAAGAAGCAGCAGCCAAACAGAGTCACGGTCAGATCTTATCAAGCAGACCTGGACGGAGTTCAAGACGTTGTCTTGATCAGATAAAAATAAAATAAAAAATTCTGAAGGTTGAAAGTATCTCTGCAAGCCTTTAACAAGAAAGTATGGCTTAAAAAAAACCCCAACAAAAAACTGGTAAAGTCCACCACAAATCAAACGGATCAAGTTAATCAGCAAAGAACTCCCTAAAATTTCTTTGACTGATGTTAAAAGAAGCAAACTGGTTGACAGCCTGAATTTATCCTAAAACGAATGGATAACGCAGAACAGTGTGACATGTATTTTGCGACAATCCTTCAATTAAGGCCAGGGAAACTGAAGCATCTGCGTAGCTGCCACTGCTGGGCGTACAAGCCTAATTTCTAAAGGATCTTACATGGTCCAGTGGCCTAATCTTAAGAGGAACGGCCAGCGCGCTTGAAGAGGCTGGCATGACACGAAGACGCCACGCAGGGGGTCTGAAGCCTGAACAAGCTCATTGCTCGTCCCACCAGGGCTTCTATTTAACATGGCAAAATGAATAACAAACCTCGGAGTCCACTGACATTGTTGGCTGACACCACAAAGGACTAACTGGACTTGTGTTAGTCACAGGAAGAAGATAACTAACTTTAGCAGGGGAAAAGAAAAGTCACGCAGTTACGAGGCTCAGAAAGACTCAACAATTTATCATCAAACAAAGACGAGAAAAGTTCCTCATTTAAACCCAAATGTGGGACTGTGAAAGAAGCTAGCACTGCAGCAAACAACCAGAAAGGAAGCAGTGAGCTGCTTAATTATTTGCTTTCTAATAGCTGACGGTACAAATTCCCAAATTAAAAGCCTTCATATATGAGAAAAGAAGAGCGAGATAAGTAAAATGTGTTGGAAAAGCACTCATGACGATCAAATCAACAATTTGTTTTATTCCTGGCTGCATAAGGAGGTAAGATTAATGTCTCGTAAGGCAGTGAATAATGTAGAAGTTTCAAAGTTAAATGGGGATCCATGCAGGTTTCACCCAACTCAAATGGTAAGACATGATTTTTTAAAGATGCATTTCCCCCATTGATAGCTGGAGACAGTTCCAATCAGAAGCACACATAAATTTGGGGGCTTTATAAGAATTTAAACCATTTTTAAAATCAGGGTGGACTCTCATCATCAGATAAAAAAGAAATGTTTACACTTTTAAAGAACGACACATGCGTAAAATTTAACTTTTGTCCATAACAATAGGAAGTATTTTCAGAAGGAAAGAATGCCTTAGAAACTGCTAAGCATTGTGGTGGCGGTATCATGCTCTATTCCTCTTTTAGCACCAGTACTACTGGTCGCATTAGACAAAGTTTATGAAAAAGGTTATGTAATTGAACAATTTCCAAATTCACTTCAGCTAGATGTTTGAAATATTGGCACATCATGAGCTTAAGCAGGCATCAAAACTGGTTTTTAGAATTGCTGAAAAAGTGTAATAGTTTCTTTTTTTAAATAGTCTTGACTTCAACAGGATTAAAATTTGGGGGACTATCCTTACATGCCCAGTGCCAGCGACAAAGTGCAATTGCAAAGACCTTCTGAAGAAAAGTTTCATGGTAAACAAGACAAAGATTGAGCTGTTTGGGGATAAAAAGGAAGGTTTAAGGATTTTAAACCCAAGGAGATTCTACCAACTGTCCAACATGGTGGTGGTAGCATCATTCTGAGGGTCTTCAGCTGAACTAACATTATCTGCTACAGCTGATAATGGATTGGATGTTCCAGTTGGTCAATGATTCCCAAACACACGTCCAAACTGGTTTTGGAATGTATATAGCACGCTAACTTTAGACCCTGTTTCAAAATGCAAATTCAGCTAGCTCCACCCATTTAAGATAAAAAAAGAGTTGACAAATAAAGCTAGAGTAATACAATAAATTTAAAATATGTGTGGCTCAAGTTCACCCTGCTACATTCAAGATCCATGGATTTAATAGTTTCTTGGTTGTCGCCTTTTTTTCCACATGTACCTCAAAAGGCTGGAGAGGAATTTACCCTCCTTGGGTAAATATGGTTTTATGGGCGTGTCCCAGATAAAGACAGCACAAAAGGAAAACAAAATCAAATAAAACAGAACAAGAAACACAGAACTACTTTACAAAGAGTCACTTTTACCAGCTTAATGAGCCGAATTAACCTTGAATCTGGTTCTCAGTGGTGTAGCAAGAAATGGAAAGCAGCTCCCCGACATGGTAAAATAGGCTCGCAGCAGTGAAAATGAGAGAAAGAGATTGAATGGGATTGTGGAGCAGGAAGGTGTGTGATAACCTGGCATCCAAGCGTGACAGCGAATCACTTTCATCCCAGACCTCTAACACAGAAATCACTGGCTCAGTTTATTACAAAAACTAAGACGATCACAGGAGTGCTCACATGCTGCATTTTCACGAGTTCGGCCGTAGAAATCTGTGATCTGCTACTGTCGAAAATGTCTGAAATCCTATATAGCACAATCTCATACCTTCAGTCATCTTCAGTTTTATTCTCCTCGGTGAATAGAAATCTATTGTGCGAGCGTCAAAGATCCATTCAGCGACTCAGATTCTGTTTTGGATCAAACTCTGGCTCCTCTGCTGCCGTCGTTATCGGCCCCTCTAGCGATAGGGACGGTTGAATTGGGCTCGGAATATGTTTGGTGACTTTCCTACAGCAAAAGCAGGACATTTTTAAATTAGGCACTGATGCTGTTTTTGTCTGTTAGTTTTCTCCTTTTGGGGGAAAAAGGAGCACAGAGAGAGCAGATGGGTTTCAAAACAGGTGAAAATGTTTCACATTGTATTATGTCATACACCAACACAAAGTAGCAGATAATGATAAAATGAATGGAAGTGCTCCTGTTTTCACTATTTTTATATAAACTCTGATATACCAAAATAAAATTTTGCGCAGCTAATTACATACAAGTAGAGATTAGATGTTGGATGTTGGACTTTTTAGATCTGGTCTAAAATCTACATCCACGAACACCCGTTGCGACTCTTTTCTGTCAACTGGGCAACTGTTAGTCCTGTTTTTTATAAACAACAAACAGCACTTTTAAGCAGTATCTTGGAAGAAAGGTTGTCCAGTGAGGCTGGACCAAAATTGAATGTTTTGCTGTACACTGTGACAGAAAACGAACACTCTATTATCCTGAAAACACAATCAACAGCGTAAAACGTGGTGTAATGCGTTCTTTTCGCCAGGGACAGAAAAGCTAGTCAGGTTTTATCCTTAGCGGGACTAAACACAAAATCATGCCACACTTTTCAGCAAACTTTTTTTTTTATATATACGGTATATAAAAAGACGTTGTCATTGTCCTTCCACTTCATACGTACCACTTTGTTTTGGTAATTTCACCAAAAAATGGCAAAATACAATGTGATATTAATATTTTTGAAAGGCACAGATAGGTTTGATCCTGAAATGGTTCAAACAGAAAGGCAGGCTGGCCGTCAGATGGAGTCCAGCTCTCCTCAGACGATGATAATCAAACAACAAAAACACTAGGTGAATCATGTACAGAATCACTTGTATCTACATAGAGAGTAGAGAGCAGCAAAAACAAACTTCTTATCTGGCGGCCACTCAAACAGAAACATCTTCGGGTGCTGTTCACTTCAAAGACACATGAAAGAGAACAAACGTTTCACTGTGGCCTTACCTAAACCGGAAAGGTATTTGATGTCACATTATCTCACATTGCAGAGACATCGACACAAACCGGCAGAGAGAGAAAAAACCACATTATTATTCACTGTAGTGCCTCTTCAGATACACAAAAACAACTAAATGATGCTAACAAGTATTGATTTTTCCAGACAAAGCGTTTTTTTGTGTATGTTTGGCAGGAAGCGTACTGTACTGTATGTAAGGCGGTAGAGAAATGCAGCCTAATTACACATGCAGGTCTGAAGCTACAGCTCAGAACCGCTGCTCATGTACAGTCTCCATCTTGCTCTTCTTCGTCATCTCGTCACTTCTCTTTTGACATGAGTCAGCACTTAGCAGGGACAGAACAGGTGGTCTTTGCGGTCCCAAATGTAGATAATAATATCCCAGATTGGGCCAAGCCTGGTGATGCAAGTTTAGAGGTGATTTACAACAACAGCCTGGGGGCAATAAACCCAGACCGTGACCCAGATACACACACCTTCAATTTGTCACATTTTGAAGGTGTGTGTCCTCATAACGATGTCCTCATATAGAGAAATATGCAGCTGAAACCAGATATTTACATACACTCCATAGAAAGACAATCTTGTTTTCTGCAGTTTGAATATTTTAGCTCATTTTGGAATACAAAGAATTATTGCTATTTGCTACATTGCAGATTAGTGAGTGACAGATTTTTCTTTTATTTACTTCAGAATTAGAGTTTGTAGACATTTTGTGAGTGTTTAGTCAAGTTGCATTTTAAATATTATGTTTTGGGTCAAGAATTAAGGGTATTTTCTTTCTTCCTTTTGTGATTTATTGTGTGAAGTGCACCAGATCCTCTTTCAGGAAAAACACAGGCACAACATAATGCTGCCATCATGTGGTGCCATAGGATGGTGAACTTGACTTTCCAAGCTTCTCCCTTTTTCCTCAAAATGTAACAATGGTCATTATGGTCGAACACTTTCGTTTTTGTTTCGTAAGACCATGGGACTCATCTCCAAACATAAACATTGTTGTTGCTGGTTGCTTTTGCAAACTGTAATCTGGCTTTTAAGGAGTAATGGCTTCTTCATCTCAGAATGGTCTTCCAGCCCAGGTCAGTACAGGACTAATTTCTCTTGTGGATAAGGGCACTATCTCAAAAGTTTCAAAATCTTTTAGTTTTGGATTGAAAATTCCTGATTTCTATTGGTGTGTTGGAGATGTTGCCTTAAAATATATCCACAGATGTGGAAGACGCATACTAAGCTATAACATCATCTCTACCAAATTGTTTGGAATTGTTGTACTTTTAGCTAATTATGTCAATTCATAAAGTAATCCAACATTTCTCTTTCTGTTTTCTGGTATTTCATATTTAGAAATGAACTTAACTGTCCCGAATAAGGAAAGGGTTCTGTCTGATTCAATGTCAGACAAAAATAGGTCACGTCTTTTTATACTCTTTATGTAAATATCTGGTTTCAACTATAGTCCCAAAAGGCCTTAATTAGTCACCGAGTATCTTCGCTGGAGATGTGTCACTGTTCCCACAATAAAAGCAAAACAAAGGACAGCAAATTACAACGACGGGCCTCTGGGAGACTATCTTTTCCCTGGCCACACGCAAGGAGTATTTCCATTTTCCTCTCAATCTACAGGAACATGGAAACGGAGCTTTACAATGCGTCGTGCCAGCCTTTGACTTTCTAGCCAACTTCCAGTTAGATAGCATGGAGAAGGAAGCAGAGGCCAGACTCGTACAGGGAGGTGACGGGGCATTAAGGAGAAGCAACAAATGTGAGTCTTCTCTGCGAAGATGATAAAAATAATCACCTTCCAAGGAAAATGAGCCGAAGCAACACACGGCGCCACGCACAGACAACGACAGATGGCCCACCGCAGTCTCCAGCCTTACATAGCTGAACGTGCGGCGGGTTTATCTTGACCCCTTCGATGCACTCGCAGTGAGGAATTGTGGCGTGGAGGATGAACGTTTTCGGGAGTGTCGAACTTTGGCGGCGATGAATCTCCGGGCCGTCAGCTGGGAGCTGGCGGAGCATGAACGCAAATGGCGGGGAGTCCATCCCAATGCGATGAGCCGTGCTCCGGTCTGCACACAGGCATGTTGATAATTAAGCTCAATGTGCCTCTGGGAAATTATGCTAATGACGTTCCTGAAACAACCTACATATCTGGAAACATTTGGCTTAAGGTGCTCTCGCGTCGAGCAGCAAGTAAGGCACGACTGCATAGCATATGTTCAGGTCCAGGAAGGGAAGGCAGTTTGTAAATGAAGGCATTGGATACTTTTATAATAATATATACCAAATTCACTCGTTTGTATCCTTCAGGCACAGTACAGGTCAACACACTTATAATAATCATCTTACAATAATTTTGCTATTTAATTCATTTTTAGACAGTTTTTTTTCCAGGATGAAATTATTAAGATTATGATTTTAACAAGTGACTTTAATAATTCAAAGTAAAAGAATTTGTTGCACATTTTTTCTCTAATCCACATATGGTCAGAATTATGCATTCAGGCTCAACTAGACGTAAACACCCCCAATCATATGCAGATAAATGTCCCTTATCAACAACAACAGTTAAAGTGGTTGGTTTCTTGGGTCTTGGAAAGTCTAGAAGTCTTGAAACATCTAGAAGTTTAATGGTTGCTCTAGTTATCCATTCCAAGGACTAAATCATTATCTTTATGCAGATTTTTCGTAAAGCATATCTAAAATACTCGAAAGACAACGTAGCTTGGGGAGCTGACATTCCAGGAGCAATGTTACTTGATTCGCCATTAGCAGCCAATCCAGGAGCGCCATTCATTTTCCTTGGAACTCACTGGCTGTTCTCCAAAGGGCAAAGAAAAAGAAGATGGTCGATATTCCTTTCTGCTGTTGTGCTAAGACCGTTTCTATTATGCATGTAAAGGTATATTTGGATTTTGAACTATTAAAAAAGGCACTGACATGTTTTTCAAGGGGTCCGAAGTATTCATGGAGTTCAACTATTTGTGGGCGAATACCCACAATTTGGAAAGGGTTTAAATCAGGGCTTTGGTTTGTTGCACGACCTTACTAAATGTTAAGCTTTACTCATGTTTGGGACCATTGTCCAGCTGGAGCATTTAAAACTATTTAAACTTTGTATTTTACTTGTCAGCTGAAGCTGCAGACTTTGGAAACGGTACAATTTCATTATCATTCCATAATTTTTGTTTAAATCCGGCACACGGTGTACAATTTCAAGAATCCCATTTGATGGGAGATGCCAGTCAACACGACTTGCTGCTGCAGCTCCATAACACCAGACCCTTCCAATAAACATATAAGTCAATCAGTAAACAGACATAATTTACATTATGACCACATGACACTGACTGAAGCTCATAACCAGAGATTTTCTTTCACGATAGAAGATTTGGGCAAAGATGGCTGACAATCACAGAGTGTGGCTTCAAGCACCGGTGCCTCTAGCAATGAAATAACCCTACACCATGATACTGCCACCACTGACCTTCACAGTAGAAACAGTGTTCTGTGGTTTGAAGGCCTCATATTGATTCACAATGTGGTGTTTCACCTGATTAGCTTGTTCTTCTCTAATTGTTTAAAATGGTGAGTTTAAATGCCTCCATTTCTCCTTCTTAGACGTCACTGAGATGAACTCTAATTGGAGACATTAGTAAAAATAAAAAATAAAAAATTGGCTAAAAAGAAGACAACAGACCATTCTTATATAAAGCATTTTAGTCCTTTAAGCAAATTAAAATCAATTTACTCAGTCCATCTCGCATTTAGCCACAAAGCAGGAAATAAAAACAGTGGGTTCGTTTCGCACGTCGGGGCAGCATGTTAGAAGCCCCGAGGGTTTTACTTATTAGCGTCCACTTGAGAATGACTCGTTAAAGAGGAGATTAAAGCAATTTCTGTGGAAATTATTGAAAACTGTCTGCAGAGGCAAGGACCTGTTGACCTTGAAAGATTCACAAAAAGAGATAAGGAGGGAGAGAGTGGCGCAGAGAGACGATGCCGATGAGGAAATAAAATACAGGGAGTTGGGAGAGATTAGTGGGGCAATAAAATAGCTCTTGCTATCTTTGGAGCGAGCCGGCCTGGCTGTGTACTGGTCAATCAGAGCTCAGTAATGGGCCTCTTTATCATCGTCTCATTCAGGGCCCGCTCATTCGGAGGGCTCCAGAGGCCGTTCCTGCCGTCCGACAACAATACGTTTAGGGATGGAAATGTTCTATTTAGTGTCCTAAAATCTTGATGGTTTTTAGCTCTGGCAAGCTTTTCGCATTGGCAGCGATCATCTCCTGTGATGGAGTGAGGTTAAATGACTCTGCAGCCACAAAGCAAAGCTGCAGACAGGAGAGGAGATGCAGAATAGTAAACACATAAGAGACGTACACCCTGAGCAGCTTCTGATTTAATAAAGACATCATTTTAAATACAAAAGTCAAATGCGACATTTAATTTCTGCTGTAAGAAGAAATAAATGAATAAGAATCCAAAATGGTTGCAAGTTATTGATCTTATCAATCTTTATTATATGATATTTCTATTATAAGATATTGTTACGATATTTCTGCTATGGGAGGAAATAAAAGAATAAAATCCACTAGGATTGCAAGTTATTGGTCATATCAGTCGACTAACAATTAATCGATAAAAAAAAAACAACATTTTCTTGGAAACTGACTGTTTTCTTGTATCAAGAGGGATAAACATATTTCCATAATGTAAATGAATATTATTGCCATAATAAGAAAACACCAAAAAATAAAACTAAAGTCATAATAATTAAAATAATAATATTTAAAACATACAATAAAGTCATAACATTGTGAATTTTCTTGCTATTTTGTGACTTCATCCTTGTAGTAATATGACTTTATTCTTGTGTTATTTCGACTTTATTCTCATAAGAATTTTTTGTAACATACTTCTGCCATTCTTGTTTCTGTATCTGACTCCTCCTAAGGACGACCAGTGGTGCCCTCTGCTGGATGGTGGTCAAACTACAGCACTAATAAAAGATCTAAGCGGACGTTATTTATTTAATCGATTGGAACTAATTTTAATCTAATAAACCATTAATCTACAACTAAGCATAAGTTGATTAATTCTTTACATCCCTAAAACCCACTAATGCAGAGCAGAGTATGAGTTTTTGCAGCCTAAAAACAAAGACCCTTAAGAGTGTGCATCGCCGCCCACTGTGCATGCTCAGCCATCTCAACTCTTATTTAAGTCGGTGAACGCGGATCCTCGGCGCACTGGAGCAATCATACATGAATCTAACATGCTGGATCCAATCTATCATCCTAATTACTTCCACTTTCATGTCCCGATCTATTTGGTTGTATAGCAAATTAATTTACACTTTAGAAAATGTGCTTGTCCTCCACTTTCCTTTCTGCGACGATGCAAGCCTCCGAGCGCCCGAGGCTGTATCGGTTTACAGTCTAACCCAACCTAATCTCCACCTCGCAAATTAAATTAGGACAGCAGACAAAGTACCTCAGGTGTCTACAAACTGGAAAATAAACATTAATATTACAAAAACAAAAAGCGGTGGCAGGATTGAAGACATCGATCAAATCTGAAGTTATCTGATGCATGACTGAAAAAGCACAGAAAATAATCAAGGTTTAACTGGTGAAACCTGTGGGTAGATGGCTGTGGAAGGTGATTTCTGTGTGTGTGTGTGTGTGCGCGTGTGTGTGTGTGTGGTGTACAGCCATGTGTCTGACATTAACCCCCCATCATCGCGCTGACAACTCTTGGCCCTGAGTCCGAGCCCTTAACCATCTCCTGGGTTCAGCAGCTGCCTCAGGCCTGGAAGCAAATGTCAGCAGTGAAATGCAGAGCAGCTCGGTGACTCTGGCGGATGGGTTGTAAATCCAGCTGAGCAGTGGAAAACCCAATCACATCTCTGCGCCATGATGGCACAACGAAAGGTAAAGCAGGACATGCCACACTATATGTGATTTCATGATTTAATTCAATTGAGTTGGACTTTGCTTGACCCACAGCAGACCATAAAGAGGATCATTTGAAACACAAAACAAACAAGACTCATAAAAGCAGCACGAAACGACAACAAATAAAAGTAAATCCCCACATACTGACGACCCACGCGGCACAAAGCTGTCAGATCACAACCATCTAAGCAAAAAGGTAACATAAAAAGGTAACAAAAGGGATCCGTCAATGTGATATTTAACATTATGGGCAGGAACAACATATGACATCATGAAGAAAGAAATAGATCTAACAAAAATGGATACTGCTTTGTTCACATCGTGGCTAATTTAACAACCTTTCCAAATACAAAAAGCAGAATTGAAATATGATTCTCTAGCTACCATAAATAATATCTACTAGCAGGAGCTATGACTTATTTCGGTTTGACCACTGGTCATAAGAAATATGTCGTTCAATACAAAGTTTTCAGATAATCATCTTGATCAACAATGGCTTAGGTAAACAGGCATGCAGAATGCTCTGGGTAGAAGTACAAAATGAAGGGATGTGGGAGAAAAACGATAGCGCATTGGGATGAAATGGAGATATGAATTGACGACGAGGTGAAATGACACAGAGCCTAACAAAACTACCTAAAGTTGCAACAAATAGAAAAATAATACCACAAAAATCCACGAGGAGAGAAAATAATTGCAAAATGACTAAACAAATCCACCAAGAAACAAAAAGATGAGCCCTGAGGAGCTTAAAGCTCCATTATTTCATAAAAAGTTGTTCTCTAATTTCCTGCCTGCTTCCTTTTTATAGCAGTAAATAAACAATATCAGACTCATGCAATTCATTTGTTTATTTAGAAGACTATAGAGGATTACTTTCAATTACTGGATGCAAAGGTGATACTAAACAGCTCCTTGGGAAGTATGAATAGATTAATGGTCAGTATGAAATGGCTACTTAAGTAGAACACGATGGTTATCGACCAAAAAGAAAAAAATTACATAAGTCAAAATTGGGCTAAAGGGAAAATGAGCACCACATGTCAGGATGCAAAACAGCAACAAAACGATTTAAAAGAACAACCAAAGAGCAACGAGAATGTACTAAAAAATACAAAACAAATGTAACACAAGATGTAGCAAAACAACAATGGCAGAACAGAGTTGCAAAAACTGTAACAAAAAGGTGAAAAACACCTACTTGTAACTTTAAATTAAAACAATTAACATTAAAGAGACAACAAACAAATACAAAGTGATACAATTACTTCAAACAAAATCTTTAAAAAAGCAAACCGAAACTACTATGAAAAATTTAAATCGGCTGGATTTATGGTAAAAATGGTTTATTTGATAATTCATTGAATAGAGTCCATCATTATTGTCTCTCTCTCCAGCAGTTAGATACTATTTGCTGCTATGATTTGTTTACCTGAAAAATGGCCTATTCAAAGTACATGTTGTCTCAGACTGCTGTTGTTATACACAGTGTGGCAGAGACACACCTTTCTTAGCGCATGGATAACAGGAAGACGTGGGCGGTTTCACTGAATAAACATAATCCAGTCATTTCATAACACATGCATGTAAAAATCACAACCCAGTACCAAACGCCCCAAGTGCAGAAACTAGAAATCTGTTTGATGGGGCGGTTTAAAAAAAACAACAACAAACCAACTGCTCCACATTTTTCAAATTAAAGAACGTGATTTAAATTGGCTTTGCAGAGATCACTCAGAACACAGACGGCCCTGTAACTCCAGGAAGAAAATGCGGAAAAGCTCCTCCACATGCATTCACTTTCACTGTTGTTTAAAATGAATTTTGCATCCACACTCACTTTTTTTTTTTTAAGTGTTGCCTTGGCAGCGTGGCTTTTCTAAAGTGATTAAATAAAGAAGTCGGAGCTGTATGAATGTGATGTGGACAAGGATGCTGTAGACAAAAGGAAAGCCTGAGCTCTGCACCTGCACGGGCGCAGCGCAGTGAGCAGAAAATAGCTGCTATTAATCACTGAGAGAAAGTGTGTGGATGAAAATCTGACTTTTGGGTTTGCCTGTGTGTGCGCGCAGAATGGTGGCAGGGTTTTTAAAAAGTCCCAACAATTTCATATACAGCTAATTTGAACAAAATTTGTTTTCGAAGAGGATTAAACGTTGCTTCGCAGAGCTTTTCATTCAGTAGAATCATCTAAGAGCAGCAATAAATTCAACCTTTCATTTCTGCTTTGTCTCTCTCGCAGGTGGTATGCCGGCTGTGGGAACGAATTGCAGCTGCACAGTAAAAAGCACAATCCATTATTGGCTCTAGACGCAGCAGTGTGCGCGGACCTGCTGAGTGAAATTTTCTGGACATCGTCCACTGCTGTTTGAAAATGCTTTTCTTTTTAAAAAAAACCAGAACAACGGCGTTCACCTTTAGGAAAATGTCAAATTTGTACCTTATTTTTGTAGGAACGCGCTAACTACTTTCACAAACAACTATTTTATTGTTCACGAATAAAAACGGGGCTGGATTTCTTTTCTTCCCAAACAAGTAAGGTGAGGATTTGCAGCACAGAGGGCTTCTTGTCTCGTGCTGTCACGCCAGCATGCGGGATTACCGCAGCGTCTTACAGAACTTCCTCATACATCCTGGACTTCTGTTATGTTACAAAAAAACCCTTTTGTGTGTGTTTTTCTATATTCTTCAGAAAATAGCTTCCTGCTGAGTCAAACTGGGAGGAGAGAATCTGCGAATCAGTTTCCAAATCTTACCTACAATTCTCAATTGACTTTAAGCCTAGGCTTTGACTGGGATCTAAACCATTTTGCAGCTTCTAACTGGTTTTCTTTGTCATTTTGCCTTGATTTATTTAGATCTCTTCTCTCTAGTTTCTCTACTGATCCGCTTTCTCTTGGGACGGTGTGCTCAAAGAGGGTTAAGTATTTGTTTTCATAAAATTGTGCAGAAAGGCTGCGAGAGGCTTGAAACAGGAAGTCCATTTATGAGGTTCTTTGTGTTGGTAAAACCCCAGTAAAATACATCTAATGGTTGCAGTGTGACCAAATAAAGGAAAAAGTGCACGTTTTGGCGTTGAACCTAATAGTAAACAGAGCGGCTCATGTGGAGTGCAGGCGCATGTGATGCATTGCTGAAACATAATGAATCCTAACAGAGGACATGGGGACCTGCTGGGCTTCTGTAATGAACCTCTGTTCCACAATCACTCTCTGACCCACTTGCATTAAAGAGAACCAGGAGCCATTATGTTCAGCTGTCTCCACCGCACACCAACAAAAAGAACGTGGCGCACACAGGTGTGTATGCGCGTGTGTGTACAGTAGGATTTCCTACACGACCGAAGCGTCAAACGGGAGCCGCTGAGCTGAAGAAGATTGGACGCTTTCATACACTCACGTTCCAGCAGAGAGCTTCTTAAACTGCCCCAGGGTTGCAGCTTCCTTTGTCTAAGAGCGTGTGCGTGTCCGCGCGAGTGCGTGCTCTTGTCGGCACGCTCCCATCAAACTCATCCTTGGTTGAACGCGTCTTATTAGACACAGAATGTCTCTGTTGTGAGTTTCCAGTCGAGCAGACTTAGCATGTGTTTCAGGGTTTTGTCACACTGCTCAGCTTCACCTACCAGGGATTTTCAATAGAAATCCGAAGATATGAGAACAAAAATGTTTTCATTCCCTACGAGAGATATGAACAGGCTTACATGTTTCCCCAGACGATCTGGTTTTACTTTTTCCTCCATTTTCTTTTACTTTCTGAAAGGTTAAAGATAACTAAAAAGAAATACCCCAAAAAAAAAACTTTAGGAAAAACTCCAAAAATGAAAAAATAAGTACATTAAATTTAAACATCTACTTATCATTGATGCTGGAATGGACCACAAATTAAATCTAATCAAATTGGAAAATGTAAATGCTACGGTAACACATGGAAACAGCCAACAAATATTTAAAATATTCAGCCAGAGTTATGCCAGAAGCTCGTTGACAGCCATAAAAATCACGTAAGATTGTTACGTTTATTCAAATAACAGCGGAAGTTTATCCATATATACTGTATATATGCTGATGATGAGCGAATGTATCCTTCTGAGCAGAGCAGGACTTTGAATAGAATTGAACTTTTCACATTTGAACAAATTCAAACTGAGATTTTTCTTATATCACAAGATTTACCCAATAAATCTTGTTTTTGGGGACGTAGACTGCAAACCATAAGTGATCAAAAGGTAAAACTTCATGTAATCACCCCTTTGCTTTCAGCAGTGTTGGCCAAATGCTTAATTTGAAAAGGGGAATAAATGTATGCTGTACTTCTGCACCAAGCTGATCTTCACTCACCTTGTATCATATTGAGTTGTTTTTTTCTTTCTTTCTTTTTTGCTTCGGCCACCGCCGGGCTTTGACGTTTCAAATAACTAGTTTTCCAGGTAAGAGCTTTTGCAAGAGAACTACTTCAACACTATACTTAGCCTCCTTTCAGACATGCATGGTCTTACATTTGAAGAGCACACTGATGCTGTTTCTATGAAAGCTTTATTGCCAAACTCAGAGATGAACCCGGTGGAGATGGAGAAACTTGTTTACTGTGAAAGAGTTGATATTAACCTCATCCGATCAAACGCTTAACCTGTATGGCTCAGTATTTTTCTTTCCTGACATTCACAAAACAAACCTGGATCATTTTAGATCTATACGGTAACTTGAACTTTCTATACCTTTTGTCACTTTACAGCTATAAACTTCAATGCGTTTTATAGTTGTATTAATGTACTGCACGTTGTGCATAATTGCAGTGCAAATGGAAGAATAAATATAAATCTAAAATGTCTATTCAGCCCCCTGAGCCAAGACTTTGAGCAACAATTATTTTTTGAAAATATAGCTGCAGGTCTTTTAGGGTATATTTTTACCGGTTTTGCACGTCACTTTCTCTCAACACTGAAATGTTGAGAGAAAAACATAACATGATATGAAGCTCAAAAAGTCACTGGCCCTTTAATCCAATTCCTTGCTTTTGCATCTCTGTATCTCTAAGGAGCCCCTTTCTTCCTTACTTCAGACAAACAGCGACACTACGGTGTGAATATGCCAGCCCCCCAACTATCTGCTAATGGTTTAACTGGAACCTCAGCCCATCTAGTCTGTATTTGCTTCTAAAAATTTCTTTCCAAGAGTAAAAGGAAACGTACTGTTCTTTAATCATCCACAATCCTTACTTTAATCTGAGGAGCTAATCAAAAAAAAAAAAAGAAAGAAAGAAAAATCCATCCTGAGCCTCTCAATGCGGACAAATGGCTGGTGTCTCGCCTCCAATTGATCACATGCTTTCAGAACTGTAAATGAAGGGTTAGGTAACGAGGATGAACGGAGAGGTAATCAAGAAAACCACTCGAGATGCAAGGGAGACGGGCGCTAATGTGGTGAGAGCATTTCCCTGGTTACAGACGAGTGTTTTTTCTAGACACTCACACACCCAAACACACCGGCAGGGGCATATGAGTGGCTGTGACATTTGACCCTTCTTGGGAATAGTGTCCTGGTCACAGCAGTCACCCTCAGTCTCTTTTATTTAAGGCTTCATCTCTCTTTCTATCATACACATGCACATTGAGGAGGTCAGGGTCAGGGGTCAATGGGCGACCTTTGATCGTCCAGGCTAGACTCTGAGGTTTAATCACACACACTGATTGTTTGAAACCTTGAAACCAATTTGATAGCTAGATTGAAGTAGGTGAGGCAGGGTACTGCAGACATGCTAACTGATATGTCATGTAACATTTACACGCTCTAAAAGCTGTTATCATGAAGCATGAGGGACTTGGACATCTCAGAGTTAAGGTAAGTATTAGCTTTCTCTAATTTATACACAAAGAAAATACGGCTTTAATAATGTCAGCAGAGCTAACCGCACTAACTGCTAACATTAGATGCTAAACACTGTTTAAAATGTCAACTCCATGATTCTCCTACTCTGCTTTAAAATAACAGAAACAAAGCTACAGGAAAATCAAGTCAATGTTTGGATCTTTTATTTGATATGTCTTGCAACATATTTTACATTTCCATCAATGTAAAGGAATTTATTGACAAAAAGGACATTCCGTAGCCAGTTTTAGTGGTTGATAGAAACCCTGTTTTTTGTTATTATTATTATTATTTTTAGGATGACTCTGCCTGCTTTTAAGCTGCGTCCTCACTTTGTGTCCATTAAAGCGATGTTTCACATTTTATCATTTCAGCATCCCTTATTTTCATGCCAAACTCTGAGCTTCTCATTTAAGCTTTCTGCTTGCCAGCCATTATGCTGGAACCTGAAATATTCCTGTTGTCTTCAGGGAGATGTAAAGGCAGGAAACAAAGCCAAGTCCACAACTGACGAGTCATTCTTCAATAACACAGTAGCGTCCTTTTTATTACGATCTCAAATCAACACCACACCCACTGCACCGACCTCTCCACCTTCCAGGTACACGCACACACACACGGCTGACACAAACAGTGTGCTGTGGTCCCTCGTGTTCCCTGAGTAATTATTATTTCTTCATTATGCAGGACAGGCTGGGTAACATCGTCAGGAGCTGAACTGTTAATGGTTTTATCACTTAGCAACAGCACCGAACCTCGTAGCCTGTCCAATCTCCTTGACACAGACACACACACACACACACACACACACACACACACACACACACACACACACACACACACACACACACACACACACATATACATAGTACATCTTCCTATCTTCACAAGGAATTTGCATTGACTTCCATTCATTTTTCATTAATTCCCATATCCTAACGCTAAACCTAACTTAAACTCAATTCATATCTTAAAACAACAGATTCAGGGTTAGAAGTGGTCCTCTATATGCAATATATAGAAGTACACCCCAACACACTCCGACACACACACACTTACTATGAGCTTAAATGAAATAGCCTAATTTTGAGTTTGATTGACAGACAGCGCTTTAATGACCAAATGCCTGAGTGAGGACTCAGGCTGACAGAAGCATCGATAGGCGCCTCTGTCACAAGATGCTTTGACAGCCAACGAACCATGGCCGTTATTATACCCACAACAGCTATGCTATGTTTCTCATTAGCCTTTTTAAAAACATTCATAGCTAATTATTCGTACACCTTGAACTTGACATTGAACTCCACATTTCAGAACTTCATCAGAGAAGTTTTGTTCTGTTTTGAGTGGAAAGCTATTAGTCATGAACACTGATCTGTTCTTTATGAAAGAGTAATACGAATAAAAAGTCACTTTTGAAAGGAAGGCATAATAAGGGCTGTCCGTAGTTTGCCTAATGCCAAGGGATAGAGCAAATATTTAAAAGAAGGTTTTGATGCTGGTTGAAAGACCCTGAATGTACCAACAACATTCTGGAACATGGTATTGGCAGCTCCAGAGATGGCTTCTTCAGCTGAGACAAAAAAATCGGTCTGATTTGATAGGTTGATGGATGAAGTTAAACACAAGACAATCCAGGAAGAAGACTTGCTAGAGGCTAGAAAGACTTGAGACTGAGAGGGAAGTTCACTTTCCAGCCGGACAACAGCTTTAGACATACGCTCATGTGTTAGGATGGCCTAGCCAAAGTCCAGATCCAAACAGTGGAGGAAAAAAACAGGTTTCATGAAGTAATTGACTCATTATCCTTTCACGCTACAATATCTGGGCATAAAATCTGACCTGTGACCATTCTGTCGCATAAAATCCAACAAAATCCAAAACATTTAATTATAATGTGACAAAATGGGGGAAAGTCCACCATGAGACACTGAAAACCAAAGTAGACCCTCATCCTGTCTTCAGTCGGACGCTACAGCACTCTGGGAGTACTGAGTAGCATGTAATGAGAACAACTCTACAGCTTCAGCTATGAAGTGCCTAATTATCCATTAGCGTTTGCTGAAAAGCGGCTATGCGACCATTACTCAAACGATACGACTGTAGTTCAAAGGATCCTCAGCACAGGGAGAGCTGTCAGCCTATCAGATGTCTCCCTCCACAGGTCAGACCTTAGCCACCAGAGGGCGATAAGGCTTTTCTTTCATAACGCCCACCCAGCACACCCACACTAAATGTGACCTCCTGTTCTTCTCATTTAGAGGGTTAATTAGAAAGTGACTGGCTGTTGTTTACAAGAGAGCAGCCATATGTTGTCCACATTTTGCTCATCAACTTTCTGTAAGCCCAGAAAAAAAAGAGCTTTAACTATACGCACAGACATGCAATCCCACTCAAACATGCGTGTGGGTGTGTGGGGGGGTGAGTGTCTGGGGGTGTGTGTGTGTGTGTGCCTCTCAGCGTTAATGTGGATAATGTTCCCTGCCATTAGCAATCTTCTTCTCTCACTGTTTTGGGAGAATTAAGCAGCTCAATTTGGTGCCCGTCTTGGCTAATGAGAGGTGATGCGATGAGACTGTGTATGTGCAGACGAGAATGTGTATAATGAGAAAAGACAACAGTAATCTACCGAGGCAAAATTATACCGTCTTCCAAAAAGAAGGGCTTCGATTTATTCTTTCTTGTCAGATTCACCGGGAGGTTAGACGTTTGCTTTCTGATGTGTCACCTTTCAGCGAAAAAGACTGTCTGCTTGATGCGCACTTCGGCGCTCGACTGTACGCCGCAACACTCCCAACTTCGAGTGTGTGCAAATTTACGCTGAATGCATTTACATTCATTAGCTCTGACATTTGCGTTTGTGGTGCATTGATGTCCATTTGGCTTGTAGTGAGCGTCTGATTAGTTTATCGAGTTTGAAAACTAGATCGTGTGTGTCTGGGCCGTAATGAGGTTCTGATTTTCCAGGGACAGACAAAGGTGCTGGAGGACTGATGGATCGGAGAGAAGAAGACCCCGTCAGAGCCGGCATTGATTGAACAGCGACGGCGAACTGAATATGCAGACAGGCACTCGGGGAACGGGACAGCAGAAGGTGATAAATGTGCAAACAATGCATCACCAAGAAAACCACCTGTAGAAAGGATGTGACTGACTGAGCAAACATTGTCTGGCTTGGTCCTTCTGTTTTAGCTCAGTCACACTTTACCCACCGACTCATGTCTGGATTCCCAGTTCTAGGGTTTTCACACCTGATAGTCTGGTAGACTCAGTTGAACTGAGGAGCAAAATTGCAGCATTTGTTACATGTTCTGCTGGTGCGGTTCGCTTTCGCACTGCGCTGTGTTAAACAACTCAAACAATTAAAAAAAACTCCTCCTCTCCCACGTCCATGGTGGCGCTGCACCAAGAACTACAGAAGGAAATGACACAAAAATCTCAGAAGAAGACATAAGCGCAACGTCCTTCTTTGCAAAATGCGAACAAAAATGCATTTAGTGGTTGTAGGATTTTTCTTTTCCCTTTGGTAAAAAACCACGAACCATTTCTCCCTTAGATACGCTGGTTTGTTTTGGTTATATGTACCCAGAATGCCCTGTAGTATAGTTTGCTTCTTCCTTTGGGCCTCCAGTCCAGTTGGTATTCACACGTGCATTCGAACCAAATCGAGACCTAGGTTTTTAGGCGGACCAGATTTTTTTAGGTCTGCATCCAAGTTTGACTGCGCAGTCACAGTCATTTAACAGTTAGTTAAACGAACCTAACTTTCTAGTCAGATGAACTAGAGTTCGATTAAACTGGTTTGAACAGGGCTGGTGTGAATGGACCCTTTGATTTGGCAGGGTCAACTGCTTTATAGATTAACAGTTATCTATAGCTTTACAGATGCAAATGGGCAGTTCGAATGGCTACATGACCACTACTCCAGGGTCTAGGAAAGTAGTAAAAATATATGAGTTCATTCGTTTTCACTTGTTCTGGGATGGCAGGAGTGTTATTTTTCTTTAACAGGCAGTCAAGACCACTGATGCAGACACAGCAGCTGGATGTTTGTCATTAAGCTGAGCCGTCGGCCAAGGAAAAAGTAACCATCTGTCAGGCAGACGAGGCCACATGAAGAAAATTATCAAAAAAAAAAAAAAAAAGGTTATTGTGGACCTTCGAATGTGAAGCAGCTAAACAATGTTCTGAAAAAAATTCCCATCCAGATTTATTCTATTTTTGCTTTTTATTCAATTTAAATGTTTCAGATCAGGCAAAAATAACCTGAGGGAATACAAAAAGTAGGTTTCAAATAATGACTTCATTTAGTAAGAGGAAGAACACTCTACAAACCAACAAAGGGCCTTATGGGAAAAAGTAATCATCCAACTTGCTAAATTATCAATTAGCGGATTAAAGACTGACTATTGTTTGACCGATAGGACTTGGAAATCCCTTAAATAGAACCCATATGACAACATCAAGTAGACAAAAAGATCTGAAAAAGCAGCACATCATGTCCCATTATAAAGAAATTCAAAAGCAGCTGAAAAACTGTTAAAATAAACAACTTTTGGTCTGTAAAAATGTCTGGACTTGGCTATATTGACCATATTTTCCAACAAATCATGGAATATGGAACAGTGCTAAACCTTCAGATGAACTGCAACCCAACCAAAGTTACTTCATAAACACACATAAACACGACTCATCCAGTAGGTCTCAAAAGAACCCAGGACAATATTTTAAGTACTGCAAGACTCATGTGCCTCAGTTAAGAGCTGTGCTCATAATCAATAAGAAAGAGAATGGGCTGAAGTGACATCTGTAGGAGAGTTTCAAAGTGAAAAAGGACAGAAATGCCATCATTCACAAACAGAATGATGATGTTTGAAATGTCTTAGCCAAAGTCTGGATTTAAATCAAAGTGAGATGCTCTAGTGCTGCTGAAATAAAACACTTCTGCTAAGGACAGTGAAGCAAAAATCCTCCATTGTGATGTAAAAATGTTTTTTTTTTTTTTTTGCATTTATTCATTTGGAGTGGAATAGTTTTACAAATAAACTGTAGATTAACAGACTCATGTTAATCAGTCAGCATTGATGAGGCCAGAATTCTTGTCCCAAGTGTTATTTTGGGGGGATGTAGTGATTTCATGGTCCTTATGGAGAACCTCTGCAGGCCCCAGATTACCACATAATCTTCATGTTCAGTCCATCAACCATGAGTCCTCTGTTACACTTTCTTGCTAAGTAAATACAACCAGCCTCTCCTGTGAAAGCCAAAACCAAATTTTGTATGTGTGCCTCGATTACTCACATCACCAGTCCACACACATGACATGCCAAGTTGTACTGACACGCATCATCTGCCATGGCCGCTCCGGAACGAGCAAAACCATGAGTCCAATGAACGATGATGGGCGGATTGTTCCAGATGCTCCTCAATCCAGCTGCAGTCTGTTGGCAGTGTCACAGCGTGACGACACGCTCCGATATTGATGACCCCGGTCCCTTCCTCTGTCTGCTCCTTTGGGCTGCCGTCCCGCCATCTTGCACGCTGCCTGCCAAGCCCATTATCCATGCACACTTTAAGTCAAAATGCCACAAGCTCACTAACTGATCGATGGGGTCTTAAACAGCGGGGGGCCATTTAAACAAGGAGCAGAGGTTGGTGTTGGGTGTGTTTTTGCATGTGTGTGGCTGACAGTCCTCTCGCAGCCGGCATTCCCAATGCCATCTCATCTTTTCCAGCCATCTGTATGGATTTAGGTGGCTGGCCCGTGGGCCCGGCTCCATCGATCGCAAGGGGCCAACCAATCACATTGACGGACAGCTCGGTTGAAGGCACACCTTGGCTTTTAATAGTCCTGTCCGCCAAACATATGCTCACGTGGAGAGCGCTTGAGGAGAGATAGCGGAGTAGTGCAGCTAATGCATGCCGACACCCAGCAGGCAGCCACTGTAACCTTGTGTATCTGCATAAAGAGGCAGACAAAGATGTAGACACAGAGAACCTCTAGCAGTCACAAGAACAAAACAATTTAAGCCAAAGCTTTGGTGATTTGCTCAGCCCTGTGTGTGTACACCTCCTCTCATCTGCTGGGCTGAGCGGCAGCAGCTTTAAAACAGGCAATGCAAATGACCTTGTCTTATCTTGAAGCAAACACTGGCAAATTAAATTAAGACCTCCTGTTACGGTGAGAAGTGCTGTTTCCTCACCCTTGTTACTCTAGTGGCTAAGCAGCATCCCTGGGTGTACTTTGGTAATCAGTGTCAGTAGTCTGACTGTCAGGACAGAGGTATTTCTCCGGCTCGGGTCAGAATTTGCCTCTGTTTTGCTTAGATTAAGCATCAAATGTGTAGATCTTTTGGGATTTTCTTGCGAGTGGGTATTATTTGTGTATGCAGCTTTTTCTTAGATTTGTGTCACCGTGACGACCATTAGCGCGCCGCTCTTTAATATTTCCCCCTTAAGGTAGGCGGCTACAGTAAACTGTCAACAACACGAGCTCCTACTGAAACCCCCATTAACTGCTGATAAGTTATACCTGCGTTACATTTGTTGGGGCACAAACACACACACACACCCACACGCCTATACACACACACACACACACACACACACACACACACACACACACACACACACACCAGCGCTCCAAAACAAATGAGCCCATATGTCAAAGTTCCTGACAATATTCTAATGGCTCAACACAAAGAAGCCTAAACATCGACGTCTACAGAGTCTCTGAGGAACTCTCCATTATTGAAGTGGGGAAATGGAGACCCCATTGGCCTTTAGGATGGGGGCTAAACCCAGGAACATTATGTTAATCAGGATCCTACAGGGAGAAGCTGCCTCACAATCTGATGAGTTGTCTGGGGATGCAACAAAGGCAGCATTGCCAATTTCAGTGGAAATTAACAAGCAGATACACATCTAAAGAAGGTCCCTTTTTTCATACGTCGGACGGTTTTGGTAAAGTTAATTTCATATTTTTCAGTTCAAAATAGTCAAATTAATGTCAAATTACATAGAATCCATCTCGCATCCATCACGCATCCATCCACATCCGCCTCTCCACAGTGTCAGCCAAAACCTTACACTGGGAGATCTTAAGGTCTTTCTGAGACAAAATAAATATAAGGTCCCCCTAGCAGGATTTGGGTCTGCCACAGTGTCCCCTATTAGAGGTGCACACCTTCCTAAGGGAGGCATTCCCATGCCTGAAGACAGCACCTCACTGACATACTTCATCCAAAGTGGTTACGGATCGTTCATAGTCTTGCATACCTTTCATACAACCCCTCCTCATTCAGTATACGTCACCCCAACCAGCCTGGATTCCCCCTCCGTCCCTGGATCCTCTGTTTTGCTTTTACAAAGCGGTTATGGAAAGAACACCACACTTTTCTCCATGAACAACAACGTTACTATTTCTATCCAGGAGATACAAACTATTTGCCAGTCTTATTAATATAGTAGTTATTTAATGAAGAATCGTACATATGTATATAATTTCTCAACGCATCAGTTAAACGTTTCTCAAAATCCATCCATGTCTCCTACGGATTTTTTATCCGTAGGAGACATGGATTTCTTCTACGGTTGAAGAGAAATATCGATACTGAAGCATGTTGGGGCCTTAATGGCGAGTCCAGTCACTACAAGAAAGACATTTTCTTCAACTTCTTGTATTCTTGTTCTTTGATACTTATTTCATGACCAAAGGTAAGGATTGGGACGTAGGCAGACCATGCAGCATGTCAAGAGTAATTTTTTGGCTGAGCTCTTTCTTCATAATGAAAGACCAAACTGCACCAGCACTGCCGTATATGAGGCTCCAATCTTTCTCTTGCTCAGCCCTCCACCACTTGTAAAATAACACACCGATATACACTACTATTTCAGGCAGAGACTGATCCGCAACCCAGAGGGAGCACTCCACCCTTTTCCGGTCCTTCTAGAGCCTTAGAGGAGCTGACCCTCCTCTGCTTCACACTGAGCTGTAAACCACTCCAGTGCACCCAAGGTTGTGGCTTTTAAATGCCAACAGAACCCCATCATCTACACAAAACAAAGCGGTTCCCAAGCGAGACGTGCTTGTCTCCATAACTTCACCTTGAGATCCTTCCAGTCCATGAAAACAACCAACAGAGTCTGAGTCAGTTGGCAGCCATGGCACGGTCTAGCCTCTAAAAACACTTATAATTGACAATTTTAATTGTTCGATCACCAAATACACCTGAATATGCATTATTATACACTGTGTAAACCATCATAGCACTACTGCAAAAGCCAGTATTCATGGTTTCCCTTTACTCCGGTCTTGGGGGGGAGTACATTAGTCTGAAGGTGCATAAGTCACTGTCCAGAAAAATGCCTGTCACTTCTGGACTAGCTGGTTTGCAACTGGCAGTCAATAATGTGTCAACTAGCATCGCACTTCAGTATTCCAGTTTTTGAAATGCAGCTCTGGAAAAAATTAAGAGACCACTAAAAATAATCAGTTTTTCTGATTTTACTCTTTATAGGTAAATGTTGGAGTAAAATGAACATTGTTCTTTTATTCTATGAACTACTGACAACATGTCTCTGAAATTCCAAGCAAAACAAATTGTATTTATTTGCAGAAAATGAGAAATGGTCAAAATAAAGAAAAAAGATGCAGAGCTTTCAGACCTCAAACAATGCAAAGAAAACATGTTCATGTTCATTTAGAAACAACAATACTGATGTTGTAACTCAAGAAGAGTTCAGAAATCAACATTTGGTGGGAAAACCAGGAGGTTTCCAATGGGGTTCATTGCAGTGAGCGCTCAATTGTTTTCCAGAGTTGCATTGTAAATAAAAAAAATTTAAAACATTACCAAAAAAGTTAGTTTTCCGCCAATAATTTGTAGTTATATTCTACATAAAAGTCCTTACATGTGAATCTGCGAACAGGTGAAGATCCACTGTGCTGTTAATTTCACTGATTCCAACTAGTAGAAAACGATCTGTTTGTTTAATTGCATTAAGTTGTTGAGTCTGTAGCTGTTCCTACTCTGTTCAAGCACGCTGCGACAGTAGAAGGAAACCAAGTATTTCCACCAACAGACATCTATCCATTTGCTTTCATATGTCACTTGCCTGGTTAATTTTAGCATAAGTTATTGCTAGAGACTCCCAAAATTCAACTTTCTAGTTTGACTCTCTGCTTTCTTATTTGGAAGAATTATTATAAGAAGTAGTTCTTGACTCTGTCGCAGTGGCACCGAAGAAGCCGTGCAACGTGTTTAAATCTTTTATGTGGCCGCATTTTTATTACACGGTAGAAAAAACAACATTCTAACATCCTTTCATCTAACAACCATAACATGGACACATCCTAAATACTGCATGAACATCATGTACATCACGGAACGTGAGACGTAGCAAAATGTGTTCCCATTCTTGATGTTTGGAAAGATTCACTTTCAGCTACACCAGATAAGCTGTGGCAGTAGCAAATGTGTCCTGGGATCAGATAGGTTGTCACTTTAGCTTTTTCAAACTGGAGACGGGAGATCATGCAGAATCAAGCATCGGTTACGACACATGAATGGTAATTGACTGCATGTGTGCTGCAATTAAAAGGACACATTCTGACCCACAAGGTGTCCTCAAGTTAGTTTTATCATCACTTGCTAAACTTTTTCCTAGGTGACACATTGTTATAAAACTATAAAGGCTGATGTGAAATAAAGCTAACAGGCCTCCTAAATATGGGATTAACTCTAGATTTATTTAGTAATTTTTAGCATTAGTGCAAAAAGGTGACAGTCACACCTTTTTGTTACTGTCAGCTACACAATATAGCATTTTCTTCTTTTTTTTGCCAGGAAAATATGTTTGTTGGCTGGGTTAGACAAACTAATATCTTATGGCGACTATGCTGCTGAAATACTCCTGTCACTTGCAGGCGAGATCTGTACAATCTTGTAATTTGAACTCTACAGCTCAGTATCGCAGTTCCTGATATTAAATAAAGTCCCATGACAGAAGATAAACAAAAACATGTCATACATCCACTTCCCAGGTGTTGCGGATTTATCATCTTTGTTTAAGGGGACACAAAGCAGAGGTGATACAAGAACTAGATGTTGTTGTTGTTGTTGTTGTTGGTAAGCATGCCCCACCAGATGCCCCCGGATACCCGAACAGGAAGCTGGGAATTACTGGGACTTGCTTTTGAAGGTAGGCGACAACACTTGAAATCTCAAACTGGCCGCATGGAGCACTCTGGCCAGTTCCTTTTTCATTTCCAGTAATTGCTAATAAGGACACAGCTATTAAGATGCCGCAGCTGAGCACTGAGCTGAAAGCATTTTATAACATAATCACCTGCTGCCGTAGCCAAGAAACGCCATGTTAATACTCTCCATTTACTGCAACCGAGTGCTGCAATTGAGATAATGGAGCAGAGGCGGGGTGGGGTGGGGGGGGAGCACCATCACATAGTTTCTGACTTAATTTTTTTGAAAAACCACAAAAAAAAATCTGTGTCCACAGTTCTCTTTAAGGTACTTTTGCAGGTCATACTTTTGATCTTTAGTAAGAAAAGATTTCACGATTTTTTAGGTTATCTTAGAGGTTCAGATCAGGTAATATCTTGTCGGCAGTAGATAACTCTCTTGGGATCTTCATCTTCAGTGAGGCTGAAGCTAGCGGCGAGTCTGACAGGGGCTCAGACTCCTCAAAGAACTCCAATCCTAAATTTTCATTGAGCAAAATTATTAATGTGCCATAAATCATCACGCTTGGATGGGTGGCTGTTGGTAAAGATGCTGAAAGGGAAGTCAGCGGTGTTGCACCACCAGTGATGTTCCTGAAAGAAACATGCACTACGAATGGTACAAACATCTCCATTTGAAGCACCTCATAGAAAACTAAGGCAAAGTAAGAATAAATAAAGTGTTCTCTTAAACATATGTCTGCATTTTACACCACGTCTTTCCCACCAAACAACCACTCTGACTGAAAACGTTTGGCATGTTCTGCTGTGTTTCACTGAGGAAGATTGTTTGTGGTGCGCAACCTACAACCTCCATTTCCCATGCAAACATTCATTGGTTAAATAAACCAATAACCATACTGATGGTTTAGAAGCTAACAAAGCAGAAAGAAACTGTTATCCTCAGGATGTTTTGCCATTTAATCCGGATTTGTACTAAATAAAGATGCAGAGACAGCTATCTACTGTAGGTAGGAGATAAACTGCTTTTGAGATTTATCAGAACCTCCCTTCAGAAATCCTGAAATGCCTTTTTAATCATTAACCTGCTTGTTAATTTGAGAAAACTGAAGTCTGATTTAAGGAAGATACAACATTCAAAATGAAGATGATGTCACTTATTCCAAGAAAAAAGGACTTATCCATAAAGCATGATTCTTTGTGGAAAAAAAGGTAACAGCTCTCCCAGTTTAAATGAGAAATTAATTGTTTTGGATAGCTGAGGGAAATTTCACTAGCAAAACCAACACCTGACTGCTGCACGTCAAGTTTATTTGTATAGCACATTTCAGTAGAAAGGCACTTCAAAGTGCTTTACCCCATAAAAACATGATACACAAACCAGTTACGAACATTTACATTTTGTCAAATGCCATCATCAAAATCATCAAGCAGATATACATAAAATATATTAATCAATGTTCAAGTTGTTAAAAGTGAAAGGCAACTCTAAACAGGTGGGTTTTTAGCCTACATTTTAAGGGAACTCAGTGTTTCAGCAGTTTTCTGGTTTTCTGGAAGTTTGTTCCAGATTTGTGGTGCATAGAAGCTGAATGCTGCTTCTGCGTGCGTGGTTCTGCTTCTGGGGATGCAGAGTGGACTGCAAGAGCATACAATCAAGAATTCACTTTAATGGAACCAGTGTGACAACAGGAAGTGGGTGAAAAGATTTGAAAGAGCAATACATCAAGCCTGGAACAAGAGAAAAAGATCACTAAGCCATTTTTTGGGCTTCGAAACTCCAGTGAACCGCTTTGAAACTAAAATGTAAAAAATATCCAAAAATATCCAAGCACACATCAAGGACTCGGAACCTAGCACATCTAAAGCTCATAAGCACTAAAACGTACCCGTCATGGGAATCATCTAGAAACTGTTCCGTATTTAGTCAGATTTTCCTCCTCTGACATGAACATGTGTTTGATGAACAGAAAATCCACACAGCGCTTTGCTAAATAAACATGTTTACTGATCTGACGCTTGAAATACGGTCAAGCAGCCAACCAGAGCAGCCAGACGTGGATGGAGGCCAATGTTGAGCTAATCCGCCCGGCTGCTCCGAGTAGCCGGAGGATACTGGTGACCGGGTCACACTGTAACCTTTACCTCCATGCTACAGATCACCAATCCGCCTGCGCTCGGACCCCGGGGGCTGTTGGGCATTTGTCACAAATATTGCCGTGTTATGACAGGGCCTGCCTCGGAGCGAGCGCGATCTGCTGCCCCAGTGGGCTGCACAACATTAGCACCCCGCCTTTATTAGTGCTATTAGCAGCCATTTTCATATCCAGGCGGCGTCGACGCGAGAGGCTGGATTGATGACGACGACGACGATAACGATCACGGCGACGCTCGGAGTGGGGAGAACTCGCATCTGATTTGTGGAGGTTGCCGACGAGGGCTTCATTTCCATAATGAATCCTCAGCGGCTGCTTGATGAGCTGCGGACAAAGGCAAAAACAACAAGTGTCCCGACTTCCTCAGACGAGCGGCGTAGAAATGAAGACGAGTCACGTTCACGAATGACTTGATCGACGTTTGTTCTTTTTTTCTCCCTGATTTTAGATCCAATTTAACAAAGTGTCGCAAATTTAGAAAGTTATAAAGCAACAACTATCCAACCTTGAGTGCTATACCAAACAAGAAGAAACTTAGTTTGTTTTTTTTTCCTCCGGCCCTCCCCAGCTTCAAACAGCCTACCTTCAAGCTTTATTGCCATAGAGCGACTCTGGCTAGATGAGATCCCCGCACAGCTTAACATCTGGGCGCTTTGCCGCTGATGCGCTCATAAATAAAAGATAACTCCTGCCTACCGCGCACAGTCGCATTGGTATAAATCATGTATATGGATTTTTGCTTGGCTTTCACTCTCTCATTCTCTTATAACCCCCTCCCTACCTCCGTCACAGTTTTTCTGTCTGCCCTCTTTTGCACAATTCTTCCTGTCTTCAGTCTTCGTCCCTTGTTTCTTCGCTGCCCAGCATGAAGTCCCCAAGACTCGGCGAGTTGGCAGGTAATTAGGAGCGTCGAGATGGTGGGATGGAGAGCCACCTCGTCTTTGTTCTCTGCTAATTCAAAATGTCTGCAGCTTGCTCTGAGGGCTGAGAAGCAATATGATATTTACTTTCAGCTCCTAAGAGAAAGAAATGAAAGGTCTAGATGTCGTAAAATAAAATGTGAGTGAACGGTCTAATTGTAAAGAATGATTTAATGACATATGACTTTTTTTTGAGGTCATTCATAAATTGTAGTATCAATTGCCCAAAAACAAAACAAAACAGAAAAGATTTCAGATATTGCCTATTAGACTGAAACAAAACCAATATAAAAACTTCAGATTTCAGGAAATAAGTGCATATTTAGAACCCCATTGAACAACAGTGATTTGAAATAAGCATCTTCTGCACAACTTCATCACTTTCCATGTCATGGGTGAGACATTTTGGACCCCTCTTTGCTTTTTTGGGTTAGCTGTTGAACAGATAGACCCATATTTCAAAATCTGGGTGCACAACAAGGCCAAAGCACCACACCGCCGCCACCGTGCGGATTGTGGTTCCTATCAATCATGGAAGTATGGGCTATAGTCAGACTTCTCTACTTTGCTCCCCTCTGTCCACGAAATATTGTTACAGGTGTTACTTTTCGGGCTGAATTATTCATTTGAGTAGATTCTTCCCGCACCCAATCCTTGTTCAATCTTTTTTTTTAAATTGTACTGTCATGAACTTTAAAATAAATACAAAAGAAACATTTAACCCTCATTCTTCAAGGTCGCTGCATAGTCTGCATGATCCAGAGGAGGAAAAAAACCCCAAAAGCCTCTGCATTTATAGAGCTGGCCACAAATGTATCAAGTGCAGTTGGTCCTAAATGATACTGTCCCATTTAAAGGAAGCTCTACTTGGATTTCTTTTCTTTTCTTTTTACTTGAAGCTTTTCCAGATTTGAATCATTTCAAAAGAAAGCATTTTTTTAGATGTCATGATGTCACATCATCTGTATATTTGCATAAAGACAACTACCAGAAAAAGTTATTATGTATATTTTTTTAATGAAGAAGTAAGACATAATGGCACTAACCAACACACCTAGAACAATACTTTTTAAATATTTACATGATCTGCAAGAAGTAGCACAAACAAAAAAACTTCCTAATTCTCTCATGACAGAGTTTATGAAATGAACATTATTGTTCTGGAGAAATATGTGATCAATTCTTCATTCCCTTTGAAAATGTAAATAAAGAGAATGTCCTGAATGGATCCCACATAATAAAACAACAACACACATTTCCATTGTAATAGAAGCAGTTCAGTGAGTTTCAGGACTCGTTCTCTCAGGAGCAGCACGCATCAGATGCCCATTTAAAATGGATTCCTGCTATTCAATTATTGTGAAACTAAGACCTGCGCAACGGGGCTTTGCCAATAATAACACGGCTTTATTAATGTACAGCGTGGTACTTTAGTGATGCCGGAGGGGGAGATTCTTTTCCCCTGCTTGCCCTTAAACACCCCGGATCACATTACTACGACTGCGGAGCCATTATGCGTCAACTTAACACACGTAGACCCATTATGACAACCGGCTGAATTTGGAGATAAATAGCATGAACGAAGGCGGAACATTGATCATTATGGCTGATCAATAGGGGAGCAGGAGGACCAAGCAGTGGCTGACTGTGGGGCCTGATCCCTGGTGAGCGGAGGAGAGGTCAGCGGTAATATTTAATCCCCAAGGACAGGAAGCCCAAATCAAATTCAAACAAAAGAAAAACTAATTATGTCAAGTCTCCTCTAGCTGATGATAAAGGATAATTACTTTTTTATTTCCCCGCGCTAAGGCTGAGTACATTCTTTCAGACATGGCGACGTAACCTTTAACGAACACTGTTTGATTGATGAGGCGCCTTATGTACCCCCCCTTCTCAAATGATTACCAATCACTGCGCCGCCACCACCCGTAGAAACACGGGCAAATACAAATAAAATAATCTGTCCTCTTTAATGGCAACAAATAAGTTTGCACAAGACATGAAAAAGGCAAGGCTCTCATTTAAGGAGATTTACGCCCTTTATTATCTGATGCGTGTATCACCAGTGAGACAGAGTGCAATTACAGGAGAACAAATATCTGTCCCATCCAGAGCGACCCTTTCTGATGAGGGAGTCAGCCACAGACGAATCTACCCGTCTGCGGTGGAGAGGCGCTAGTGCAGATGGAGCTAATGATGAATGAGACATCTCCAGAGCCTGATACATATTTCTCATTTCTCCGAACAAACAATGCAGAGATCTGAAATGAATATCGCCAGCTGAACAGGCGCCACCTGGCAGGTTGATGATAGAGATCTACACGAGGACCCACGTCCTCTTGTCCCTCCGTACAGCAGATGCCAGGGTTTACAGGGAATAACACGCCGCTGACACGCTGTCAGTCAGTCGACGATGTGAATTGCAACAGAAACGAATAAATAGCAACTTTTCCTGTTTCAAAAGCACAACTCCAAGTCTGTATGTCCTTTGAAATTGTTATTTCTGCTTGTGAAACGTCTGTAACTTATGTGATGCTTTGGAAAAGTTTTCTCCTTGTTCTGACTGATGCTGTTTACTCATTAACGCTCTTTAAAATCTCAGAGGCCTTCACACAACAGCTGCAATTAGACTAGGATTAAATTACACACAGGAGGATCTACTAATTAGATAACTTCAAGGTACGTAAAAAATTATGTTCACCTGACTTGATGAAGAGATTTTTGCAATTTTTTTGACAGAAAAAATGTTTATAAGCTATTTTCTGTTGTTTAGTTTACTAATGGAGCAAAGTTTTTGCAGATGTAATATGTACCGTAATAAATAATCGGGAATCAGTTTAAATATTCCAGAAGCTTGACAAGTTTATGTAATACAGATTATCTAATCTTGAAGGGGTCTTGTTATTAGAAAAGCATAGAATCCGCTCACTGTTTGCGTTTTCAAAATAAAAGTCGAAATTAATATGTAAATTTCATTTATTAAAAAGTGAGTTTTAGACAGTCTTTAGAGCTAACGATATAATAAAACAGCCCTCAGTAAAAACAATAAAATAGCCTCTTTAGTTTAGCGTGAATAAGAAGCTACAAAGCAGACGCTAACTTTAGCATTGCTAGCAGCTAACAGCTACTCAGTTATGGTACTCATATCTTGTCCGTCACCATTTTGTTCAACCTACTGCTCAAAATGTTGCCAGATTACAAATTTAAAACTGGTTAAGACTTCCTCAATATTTTTGAAACTGACGTCAACAAGCCCAACAACATTTTTTGTTAGCTAACTCTGTCAGCACAACAGGGCAGTATGAAGTCCAGTATGAAGTCCAGTGTATCCTGGGTGGGAATCTTAGAAATATAAAACACAACATCTAGGCTTTAACCGTACAACACTATGGCTTCATTAAGAATCCTTAGATTTTAAGTACATGCAACATTTTGCTTTCTTACTTCAAAATAAGTCTCAAAAACAGCCCAAAAAAATCTTAGAGCCCTCATCTGAGGCCTATAGTAGTAGATTTAACAAATTTCATCAGAGGAAAGGACATGATAACAGCAGCTGGATAGAGCCCATGTCACAAGGAGAAACATTGTGGTGTTTTAATATCCCAATATCTGCTACGAAACCTTGCAACACCCATAGCAGACACATGAACAGTGGAGTAAGTAACCCTAGAAAAAAAAATTTCCCTTCAAAATTATAAAATTATTTTGCGTTGGTGGGTCACATAAAATCCCAACAGACTACACTGAATCCTGTGGTTGTTAATGAGACAGCTCAGCTCCTCCTGTGTTGACTCCTCAGAGCGGACACGGCCGGCGTGCGGTACATCCCGACCCCCTCCTCCCATCAGGTGTTTGTGCCTCAGCCGTGACACTTGACAAATGCCGTGCTCCCCTCCAAACCTGGTTACCAGCAAGTTGTCCACTGACAGAAGCTATTTGCTGTTTAATGCCACCGAAATTCGATTATGTCTTTTCGCAGGCCGTGGCTGTCAGCCAGCAGAGATGGATGGAGATGATAAAGTAAGGCTTGGAGGAGGAGAGTGTGTTCTTTAAGGTTATGAAAAACAAATAAATAGCAAGGTTCAAGGACGACTGCGGTTGAATGTCGCTCTACTCGGGGTGAGGGAGTGAAGAGTATTCCTGTTCACTGGGAAACTCAGACACACGTTGATACAATGCTTTAATATATTTTATTAGCATTTTACGCAATAGACCAACACAAAATAATTCACGATTGCAATTTGAAAGGAAAATACTGGATGCTTTTACAAATAAAAACCTGAATTTCCTTCAAAAGTCACCAAATTAGTATATAATAGCATCAATACGCTGGTTTTACGAAGGCCTCAGAACTTTAAGAGAACATGAACAAGCATATCAAGTAGAACATTAATCATAAGCATCTTCCAATATTGCACAGCGTATAGTTTTTCTTATTTTGTATATTTCACCTTGCGAACGTAATCATTTCCTGCTAATAAAGCTGACTTTGATTTGATAACTGCAGTTTTGTTTTTTAGTTGTTGGTGTGCTGCAGCTCCAGTTCTCTCTTGAAAAATAAATTTTTAATCTCTCTGCTCAAATAAAAGTTACATACAAACAATAAATGCCAGTCTTATCCTACTCAGTTTTACTCTTTTCATTGAGCTTCTATTCCATCAACACGCTGGAGAACATGGTGGTGGCAGCATCATGCCGTGGGGAAGCCGGTCAGAAAATGGATGGAGCAAAAGGGAAAGAATTTTGAGTCACAATTATGCTCCACTTTGAGATTTTCTATCCTATAAAGCGAACAAAATAAAAAATTTGTGGTGATAAAATATGAAAATGTTTGTGTTCTTTTGAAAAGCTGTACAAATTTGTTTCTTCTGCATGTTTTCATAGTTTCTAAAAAAACAAAAAACGCAGACTTATATCACAAAGAATGGGTGCGTACAGCAGTAGGAGTCCATCTGGTTTTTAGAATCGCCCAAGGTTTGACAACAGGTGGTCCCAAGTGGCCAAATCCGTTCAGAAGGGCATGGCAGTGAGTGTGAATTGAAACGGGGTAATTAAAGATAAATTCTGAGTGTGTTACCGCTGAGCCGTCCTCAACACTGTTTCACCAGTTTCTTTCTGCGAATGTCCCTTCATTCATCTGGGACTGTGTCCATTCCACAAACGCACCATCTTTCAGCTGTTGTTTGCCAACACAGTTTACTCCTTGGGGAGGAAAAAGAAAAGTCCAATCCAATAATCGCATTCCTCCTCTCGTTCTTTTGTCTTTCAGCCATTCTCCGTTTCTGGACGGGTTCATTCACAGACCGGGAACCATTCTAACCTCGCCATGAAAGGCTGAGAACTCGAAGGCTGAGAACGAAGCGGCCCGGGCTTTCTCTCGGTAACACAATTAGCCATGGAGCGGGCGGGTTCGGCCTCCAGCGCATTCAGCGCCGTATTTGATGGCCAGCCAGACCCATGACTTCATCCACACACACTATCAGACTATTACTATGCAAAGCAGCACCACTTTCTCCAACCCCGGCCCCACACACACTCTAAAGCCTCGCTTTGTCCCACAGCCACTAATGCGTGTAATTTTTGTGCGAACGAGGAGCCGAGGCTGCGAGCAAACACACCTCTTTACGCTCGCAGTATTATCGGATTTAAGTCCATATGGCAGAGGGAAGATGTGCCGTTCTCTGGGAGAACACGGGGAAAGGAAAGACTAGACGAAGCAGGATGAGAAAGTTTAAAAGTTTCTGGCCCTTACTAACCTAAAAACGACGATCCAAAAGAGAAAAGGCAAAGTTTGTGTTTGTGAAAATGTCTTTTTTGTACGGATTCCCTAGGGCACCTGGGCGAATTATTTTATTTTGAGTTACCTGAATTTCCTTGCAATAAATTAGTAAATAACCTACAACCTATTTTGTATATAGTTTTAGTGATCACAAATGTTAATTTAAAATCATACATATGTACATCTTTAAGCATAATCAAGTAACTATGTTACCTTCAGTTGTTATAAAAGTGCTGCATATATCAAATATGGCTTAAAAGAAATTTGACTTCATAATTTGAGAAATTGAATTTGGGCCTCTGTCACTTTAAGAAAGTCCTGCTCTTCCCAACACTCCGCCTTCAGAAAGTCATCCCAACATGGCTCCTCTATTAATCCTTTAACAACGTTTTAAACAGCGTTGCCATGAGAAGAAGCTTGTATAACGAGCTTGGCAGATGTGCAGTTTCACCAGGTGTTTGCTAATTGCTGCTGGCTAGTCTGAAGGAGCTGTTTGGGGGAGTTTTAGGGGAGGGAGGAGTTCTGTGAGGTGGAAACTGGGAAGCTTGGAAACAGCTGAGCAAGGATTTCTCAAACATGTATGAAAGAATCAAGGCAAAACTCCAGATATGTCTTTGATGAGGGAATTAAATTATAATATGATGTAAAGCAAGTAAAGTTGATTTTTTATAATACTGCCCTTTAAAGAGCCTCAGTGAAAACATGTTTACACATTCTTAACTCTTTGGTACAGAAACTGGTTGAAAATCCATTTATGAACTGCATGTTCATGTTTGTTTGTGTAAGGAGAAGATGGGAATAGTCCAAATAGTTTGGATGTGTTTTTTTATTTAATTTTTCTGCTTTCCTTTTTACACCAGGTTTCTGTTTACACCTTAGAGAAGGGATGGATATTAACATATATAGAATGCCTTCCAAAAACTTTGCATAAAATAAAAAAAAAATTGTTTTGTGCAACAATTGAAAAGGAGATGAAGTCACAAGTTTTAACGTCCCAAAGGTTTTCGCAGGAACTATTCTGATCGGCCTTTGTTTTCCGAGAACACTTCCTGACTCGATTCTCCTCAGTATGTCAGTGGAATGCACAAAGCCGGCACTCACTTCAACGCGGGACGGAGGCAGGTCTATATAATTAAAATTGACTGGCACACGGTGGAGGGCTCCACACCCATCCATAACAGATATTGAAGACGCCCCTGGGAGGGCAGGCAGCCAGAGGCCTCCCTCCGTAAATGAGACAGGTTTGTTGGAGAGCAGGAGGCTGCCACCACAATCAATTTCCTTCTTCTCAGCCGGTGCACGCATGTCGAGCGTGTGCACATAAATTTTCCGTGGACGTTCACGTGTCTGCGCGCTCAGTCTTGGGTATAGCTGGGAACTAGTCGCCAATCCCAAATCAGTTGGCTCTTTAAAAGCTGCTCAGGCCCTTCTCCCCAGGGCACAAGGCTCTGAGTAGTTGATGGTGTGGAAGCGAATATTAACATGCTTCTGGGACAGAAAAGGAAATAAGAAAGACCGCAACACGTGTAACTACGATGGGAGAAAAAAAAAAAGAAGCTGAAATTAGTTGGAATGTAGCAGAGCAAGAAAACAACAAGGCACAAGAGGGTAAAGGATGAAAATAGAAACACGTAAAGCCGCAGAAGGAGCCCCTTTGGGACGCATGCCATGCTGGTCAGCTTGCGTTAAAGAAATCTGAGAAAAACAGCGCTTCGTGTTTGGCTGTTCTAAAAATAAAAAAAAAATAAAAAAGGAAAAAAAACATCCCACAAGCCCCTGTGTAATTTCACAACTCACACTAAAATCACATTTCCCTTTGAGGCAAAAGAGAAATTCAAATAGCTGGTTGCAAGAGGGCAAACGAATACTTACAGCTGTGTTTAATAGCACCTTTCCAAGGGTCTGATGTAAAAACCGTGTGCACACGATAGAAGCGTTCAAGGTTATGGTCACTGTTGCCTTCAAAGAAAAGAAATCCACTTCGTTTCAAAGGAACTCAAAAGGCATATTTCCAACTCATGCCGAGACTCCTGAGAAAAAACCTTAAAGAGTCTGACAAAGAAAATACAGCAAAATCTGGGAAACATTCTGTCTTTAACTGCACAACACCTAATCAGTTTGTAGAGTCTTTAAACTCATCCTTAAATCAACTTATTTTTAGGTGATAAACTCTCTAAATCGGTTATTTGGGTGTCGAACAGTTCCTAAGCAGCTGAATTTTTATATTGGTACAACTTCATCTCAGCCCAATGTTAAGGTTTAAAAGCATAGCCCTCCTGCCCAACTCACCTCTTTTATAAGCATTGATTGATCGCGTTAATCAGATTTACAAATGTGTGAATTATTTGCAATGTGGACACAGAGGGGGATCGGTCAGCTCTGCTCTGACTACTGGTGACAGTATGGTGTTGAGAGAGGCTAATGGCCGCCGTCGCTCCTCGATCAGGACAGACAGCTGCAGTCTGTCGCCATTAAAGTCTTCAACAATACAGAAAAACAGTTGCTACGTTTATCACTAGTTGTTTTGAAAAAACTAAATCACTACGGGAGTCTGAAAATCGATAAATGTATCGGAAAAAGTGGATAAGTTGACAACAGTGCTTCTTTTGTCCTGATCATCCAGACACTTATCCATGTCGCTTGGCTCCGCCCACTTTGTTGGAGGGGCGGAGTTTAGCTCTCAGAGGGGTGTTAGTTACACATTAATTTAAAATGCGTAATGTTAGATTACCACAAGCTATCTGACCTGTAATCAAAGCACCGATCATAGGGTTCAACAGTCTGCTATGCTTAAAAACACGACTTGTTGTAGTGCGCGGCTTGCAAAACTACTTTACTTTGTGGTTTCACAAAAAAATGTGTGCTTCACCATCTACAGTGATGGGTGACTGTTCTTGTGGCCGGCTGCGGTCACGTGTGTTTGCACGAAGCAGCAAGAACGCTCCGAACAGCACACAGATGAACGTGTGGAAAAGAGAACGAGAGCAGCTGAAACACCAATCATTAGAAATTATGACAATCGAAACAAAGTTTGAACCATTACTTGTGCATATCCTGTGTTTTAATAGGTTTAGTTTTTGTATTTTGCTGTATTCAGGTTTTGTTTTAGTTTTTTTTGTGTAATCTGTGTCATTTTAGCAATCTTTCTTCACATCCTCTCGTCGTTGTTGCTCATTCAGTTATACAGACTCACTTGTTCCTTGTTCTAGTGTTCAATACCCGCAATATTTAGGCTTCTCTTTTTGCAAGGAGACAACATCCAAGGCCAATGCTGTAAACCACGGAGTACAGGAAGCAAAGTCAGGACGGCACAATGCAAATTCTGCATGCTTTATAAGGACACTACCAATAATTCTACTAGTTTAGCCGTTCATTGTACAAGACACTTTGCAAAACATTTAAAACTGAATTTAAATCTCTCTAAGCAGTTGGTTACAGATGAACATAAACTTTAATTTGCACCTTTTAGCTTGTTTTTACATTATTCTCAAGGGGAACCAAAGGACGGACGGTTTTTCCAATTTCTGGCTGACTTACTGGAACTAAGGAACAATGCCGGGTGACAACAGTCCTTAGCTGGAAACTTGTTTAACCACACATGCACTCACTAATTTATGAAACCCATCATTTAACAATAAACGTCTGAAATCAGCATTTGGTTTGATGAATCTCTGCCATCGGTTGCATCTGTCCCTCCGGGGCCTGAATCCACTTCTATGCTAATCGACATTCTTCCTTTTCTGCCCTTAATGGAGGGGATTTAATAATGCAGGAATGTTCCATACAATTCTGTTTAATTCCACTGTGCAAATCATGGCCTGGGGCCTTTCCTCTTCTCTTCTGAACTTGTTTTCTCACTCCAGGTAGGCTGAAAAGGTCTCCAGCAGTTGAATCCATAATTCTGTGGTGGCTGTAGATAAAGCTATTATCTCCCACATTTGATCCACCTCAATCCTCGCTCAATATTATATTTCCCAATTAAGGAAGTTGTTGAAAGTGCAGAGTGTCCCCCTGAGTGCATTCCCGCCTTGATTCCTTCACTTTGTCATGATTTTATCCGTATCCCCCGTCATACACACCAGTTTCAGGTTCCTCTCTCTGCTGTTTTGTCTTTTCTCTTTATCAGCCGTTCCAAGATGCATCTGTCTTTTCCGTGTGTCTCGAGAGGGAAGCTCAAAAGAAAGCTGCAGAGGAGGCGGCACAGGTGGCGGGTTCGAAGGGAGTGATTCATAGAAGAGAAAGTAGCCGCACGAGATAAAAAAAAAAAAAAAACAGCAGTTCAATTTGCAGTAATTCTGTTATCTGAGGCAGTCAGGGCTGGACTACAGCTTCACATACAATGAGTCCCTCTGGTTCTGTATGCGCCACGTCCAAGACTCTAACTCTGATTTACGCCTGAGCGTTGTCTGGATGCAGGAGAGCACACACATGCCGCGTCTGCAGCGTGTGAGCATCGCAGCCACCTTTCAGGATCAAAGATGCTTCTCATATTCAGCCCACTGTTCCAACTAATTGTGGATCCCTGTCAGCTTTAGCTAAAGCTAATGCTAAAGCTTGATTTAGTAGGAAACCATCAATCGCTGTTTCTAAACTAAACGGAGGAAGTGAAAATATCAGTTAAATATCTAAACCACGATGATATTTTAGCTGTTTACAACACAGAGTGCTCCAGCTATGCAAATATTGTTCCTCTTTCCAACCACTTACCTCTGTGAATCATCATTTTCAACTGTAATGAAGTATAAGTAGAGTGCTTGTTTACAAGTGGAAGATGATCTTAAAGTGTAACTTTCCCCTCTCTGAAAGCTGAACCCCGTCAACTGGCAAGTTCTGAAAAATCCCAACAAAGTGAATGCCTGAATAAGACGCAGACGTCTCCTCTGATTATTGATAATGAGTGCTGGGGCCAGTGGCTGAAATATGAATATATATGACGTAACTGTCTACATCTGTCGCTGCCATGGTTTTTCATGATTTGTCATGTGAACAGCTATAGATAACATCAGGTTTATGAATCAGCATGTTTTATTGTTGTTGTAGTAGTAGGACAACATGCTGTTTTTCTGCTTCAAACATAAGCAAACAGACCATCTTGTGCATTTCTGCTTTAAAATTGTGTTAATACTGTGAAACTGTGGCTTTTTAACTCGAGGTTATCACATAGTGAAAATCTCACCCTGGCCCATACCTACTGCGAAAAGCTTTTTCTGCCTAGAATTCCTGAATAAATAAAAAATAAAAATAGTCGACTTTATAAAGAAACAGAGTGGCCAAAGTGCACACTGTAGGTGTATAGTAAGTAATCAGGGCTCTTCTTTGGTTAACCTCAATGTACAAAGACCAGAAGAGGAGTGTTACTAGTATAGATTATGCTCAGGTACTTTCTGTTTGAAACTAGCCGTCCTTAGCAGGAAAGACAGAAACCAATCCAACCAATCAGCCCACAAATGGATAAAATCCAACACAAATCATTCTAATGCCTTAATAATTACCATGGCTTTAATGAGCCCATAAGAAAACAGCTTATATATTAACCATCAGGCTGTAATTAGAATGGAGCCAGAGCTGTTAAGTAAACAAATTAATAATTAACATGCAAACAAATAAGAGTTTTAAGAAATATGAGCATTGGATGTCGTTGTTTGTTTTGGTTTCTTTATTTAATATGTGTGTCTCTGCAATCTGGAGATATGCTGCAGGGGTAGCCATTAACAACATAATGTCCCCAGTATGTTTTAAAGTGAGGGGAGGGGGCCGTTAGGGTGAAGGGTGAGCCTGGAGAGAAGGACAGATACAGTCCATCAGGCTCCACCGCTCTGGCCAATGTGTCGGAAAAGCAGCCCGCTGTGGAGGGGGGATTATTAAAATCTTCTCAGCCGGGAAGGTTTTAAATGGCGGTGGCGGCTGGGCGCCCGACGACAACGACGCTCTCCTTCTTCCTCCCCCCTTCCCATATGTCTGCAGGAGTCCCCGATAAGCATAAGAGCTATCTCCGATGACACCTGAATGAGTAAATCTGCCGAACTCTTCTCCTCACACCACCGCTGTCAGAGTCTTCACCAGGAAGCGGAGCCGGGACGGGGTGGCAGGGAAAAGCTGGAGACGAGGCGGCGCAAGCTGTGACGGTGAACGTTAATGGGGGACAGCAGATGTGGAATTAATGTGGCACATCTGGAGAGGACAGAGCAGAAGAGGAGGCGGCAGCAGCCCAGAGAGGGACTGATGAGGGAGAGAAAAGACAGGAGGGACTGATAGTTTGATTTGACTTTCAATGAGTTTCTCATATTCACTTAATGTATCCTCTCAGGCTGCACAGTGGTGCAGTTGGTAGCACTGTTGCCTTGCAGCAAGAAGGTCCTGGGTTCGATTCCCAGCCCGGGGTCTTTCTGCACAGAGTTTGCATGTTCTCCCTGTGCATGCATGGGTTCTCTCCGGATTCTCCGGCTTCCTCCCACAGTCCAAAAACATGACTGTCAGGTTAATTGGTCTCTCTAAATTCTCCCCAAGTGTGAGTGTGTGTGTGCATGGTTGTGTCCTGTCTGTCTCTGTGTTGCCCTGAGACAGACTGGCGACCTGTCCAGGGTGAACCCCGCCTCTCGCCTGGAACGTTAGCTGGAGATGGGCACCAGCACCTCCCGACCCCATTAGGGACAAGGGTGTTAGAAGATGGATGGAATCTCTCAGGCATCAGCCTCACATAATACATCTTCAAGAAGTTCTTGTCCTTGAGGAATAATGCATGTATTTTGAAGCAACACTTCAAACACTCTGCTTCCTTCAAGAGACATCAGGCAACATATCAGGGAGAGGATTTTGAACCCCCACAAGTCCGCTTTATCCCTGAGTACATTTTTTATTTTATTTTTTGTAGTAGACACTTGAAGTTATCGCGTTCATCTGCAGGGTTCAGAAAGTCAAATTTACGACCTTTTGACGCCATTTTAAGTCAGGAAGGCAAATTTGGATCTTCTAAACAGACTAAAAGCATGCAGCCAGTTTGGATCTATAATTATTTAAATTTCTACATAAAGTCTTAAACTTAAATAAATACGTTTACATTTGTATTTATTATGTATTAAATGCAAAAAAAATGAAAAAAATTATTTAACTTAAGTATTTAAGTAGTACATTATTCAAACATTCATTTATTTTAAGCCTTACCAACAAAGTGGGTGGGCGGAGCTAACATTCAAAGTGTTGATTAAACAATCAGACGCTACGATCTGTTTGGTGAGACAGATAAAGTTATTTGTTAAATGTAAAATAGGACATATTAAATAATTATACAAAAAACATTAATTATATATGATTTGACATTCAATTTAAATCAGATTTCAATTTTAAATTTGAGTTTTGAACCATTTACATATTAATAATTTTTTTTAACTGTATGAGATTTACTTAGTGACTACATTTATTTAAACATCAATATAACAAAACATTTTTTTTTTTTTGCTCGTGACCATTATTTTGTTTGGCCCTTGATATACACACACCTACTGCAAAAGTCAGCATGGGAGAAAATCCTTGTTATCCAAAGCCCTAAAAAAAAAAAATAATAATAATAATAATTTTCCAGCAGCCATTTTCATAAAAATGACTGCTGGATTTCCACCATGTGAAATGCTTCAAATTAAGTTATAAAGTTGTTAACACATTCACAGTGAATACCTCCTCTTCCTACACAAGCCTCAGCTACGGGGCCAGACCTCCCTCCACCCACCAATCCCAGCGCTATCTTGGGAACTCCATCAAACACGAAGCCAGAGGGCAACCTGAAAAGTCTTCCCTGCCTCCCACCACCTCTCTGCCTCACCGCTGCTCGTCTTGCAGACTTGACACCTTCATTTCAAGCGTCAGAATGGAGAGCGAGCGGTCCCTACGTGCCTGAAACAGACATGTTCCCTGCAAGGTTTTTACTTTAAAAGACACACACACACACGCACACAAACTTCAGCTGCACAGTGAGTTTTGTGTCAAACACTTCTTCAGCATTTGGAGAACTCTATAATGAGCCATCGCTGTGTTGAAGATCTGCTTCGTCTTTATAGCACACTGGATATAGACACAACAGAACGAGGCAGTGAGGCTTGCCTTGGAAATTCAACATTCTCCAAACAACATAAAAAAGTGGAGATAAGCCAGTCATCCCTCCATACTGTTAAGGAAATATGGCTATTTTTGATTGTTTAATATAGTTAAGCTAATGCCATGTGCGTTTAAGTAGATCAACATTCCTATTTGGACAAGCTGATGCAAGGTAAACGATCAGAGATAAACATTCTCCTGGCAAGGCTGTAACTTAGAGCAGCCATAAAACACTATGCTCTTGAAAGGCTTTAAATTAGTAGGCCATAAAGAATATCTTCCCCGGCTCACAGGTCAGAGGTTGGGGGTTTCCCAGGAGCTCAGAGTTGCATCTGGAGTTGATCACAACTTAGGAATTTTGGGAACACTTAAGGTTTAATTTCTGATATACCTTTTTAATATTGGTAGCAATAGTGTGTTAGATTAAAGTATATTACCCAAGCTACAAGTACTAATCTAGTAAATCGAATGTATTTGAAAATGTACTAACTATGACAATATCGGAATCAAAAGAGAATAATTTGAATGTTATGTTTTACAGGTTGAAGAAGACTTCTATCTCATTATTGTTGGTGATAAGGCAAAGATTCAAATCTTTGGAGAAGCTGACTGCAGAGGAGCAAGATAGGTTTTGTGAAAATAACTTATAACTTTAATATGACTCTTGATATTTGTCATTAAAACTCAGGGGAAGGTCTAAGTTTTTTTCCAAGGTAGCTCTTGGTTGGTCAAAACAGAGGTACGCCCTATTTGCATATATTAACAAAGAGAAACGCCTTCACTAGAAAAAGGGAATGCGCAACAATAAGGATTCAGATAGCTGCCCTGTTCTGCTTTTAAGCAACAGCTGTCTCCAAAGGATCCTTTGTTCTTTTAATTCTTTTGTCTCAGGTAAAGAATGTACTTCTTTGTACTCTGAAGTTTTCTTGTTAAATTCATACGGTGTTTTCTATTGAATTAAACTCTGTATCTCTGTGACGTCATTGAGCCTCGCCGTCTGTTTTTCCAGCCGTGACGGCATCCGCTCGGGACCCGGCTAACAGGAGGAAAAGAAAGCCATGCTGTTTCCAAAATTTAAGCTAACCTAATAAATTTCCTTCTTTAATAATACTCTGACAGTGTAAGTTAGTTAAGAAGTCTGGTTTAGAGTTTGTAACAATCCAAAACGCATTTTAAGATTCTCCGGTAAGGTGGTAAAAAAAAATTAATATGACGCCTTTGTTCAAAAAGTGGTAATGTGATGGAAAACAAACGTAGCACATCACAACGAACACATCATCCCCACCGTGACATGTGGTGGTGGCAGCTTCATGCTGTGTACTTGCCTTTCTTCATCAGAGACAGTGAGAGTTGACGGCTGCAGGTTCAGCTTCCAGCAGAACAACAACAATAGACACTTAGCTACAATGGGATGGTTTAAACCTGACATCACCAATCTCCTTCCTCTTGACGGTTAATCAGCAAAATTATTGAGAAAACAGTTTCAACAGTTCCTAATAACGACCAGCTGCTTTGTTGACTTTCAGCCGGTTTCCATTCTCAACACTGAGACTGCAATGGAAATGCGTTCAATGTTCTCATGTGATAGATGCGTAGAGCATTCAAACACATGGTTTATTACATTAAGCTCCAATAAAAAAAAACATTGGGATTCAAACTAATTAAATTTCAAATCCAGTGGACAATCATACTGGATTGGGTAACGAAGCGGCATTTAAATATGGTGGCTCATCGTATAGCCCTGTTATTATAACACGCTGATGCAGGAGCTTTACCTGGTGTGCAGATTTTTTTCTGTCTGACATTTTTGGTCCGATCCGGTCCACATTTGGATATGCTTATCTTTCCTCCTTCAAATCTGTAAATTTTCATGCTAAAACGCGAAAGGGCTGCTAATGTTGCTGATCAAAGGGCCATATTTTCTAAACCTCAGGGCATGTCTTTAATGCCGAGAAAAAGGCGGCGGAGGCAGGCGAGCTGCAGATTCACTCAGATTAAGACTTTTTGACACACTCCTATTTCCTGCAAGAGACACATTAACCATCAAGTTATGTAAAATCCTATCTGCAAGGCACAATTAAATCTCAGGTGAAGATATAAACCAGTGATCCTGAGATCCTTGGACTTTGTCTTTAATTAGCAGATTAGTTGTATTACACAGACAACTTGGTAGGCAGTGGCCATGAAGAAGAAAGGAGAGGAGAGGTGAAACAAGCCGATATTCACCCCTCAGACAGAGCAAAGGATTTAAAACGGATGATCTTTCTCCTCCGCTGCACTCGTTCCCTCGGATATATTGCACCATCAGTCTCCCAGCAGTGGAAGATGAATAAATTAATCTGGAATGGATGGCCTCCTGCATGACACATAATCACAGATTACGCTGGGTGAACTGGGAGTGATGTGTTGGGTTTGGCTTGGGGGACTGGAGCAAACAGAGGATGGCGGTGAGGAGGGGTCAGTCACATTAACCCCTGTCTGCAGCAGCGACCAGAGAGATCCTGAGTATGAGACAGAGATGAAGAGCAGAGTCCAGGTTGCTCAGGCCAGGCTACAGGTTTGTCTCCAAAACATGATTCAGATGATCATGTTCCCTAATGAGACGTTCATTACCAGTTCACGACTCAGTCGAGTCAACTCTCATGAAGAACGTAAAAAAAAGCCAAACAAGCTGGTATCACCAGGACAGTATGTTTATTTTCACCATATGCATCTTGATAAGAATTTGGAGTTATGATGACAGTGATAAATTTTAATTAATGACGTTTAAAACCCCAATATTGTAAAATATAGAAAACTATCACAAAAGCAACTGAGTCACTTTAGAAAAACACCTTGAAAAGAAACTTCAGCAAATTTCAGCCTGCGGTTCTCCATAGCGACCAGTGATGGCGATGAGATAGAAGATAAGATAAAAATATGACGTTGCATTTGTGATCAGTAGTGTAGTAAGAAAGTTTAAAAGGCTTTCAGGATATTTTAGGATATTTTATTAATCCCTATCTTAATTTTCCTAACTTTATCGTGATTAAAATGAAGAACTGTTAAGAGAAAACAGAGAAAAAGAAGAAGCTTCTGGAAGAATCTGAGGCTGCGCTACAGATGTTTTTAGCTAGACAAGGGCTAAGTCCAATGCTGCTCCTAGAAAACCGTTTACCTTGCGACTTCAGGAAGCATATCGTTTGTTTATTTTTTAACAGTGTTGAGGATAATCCTGTATGATGTGCAGAAGAAAACAGATGACAGACTTGGAGTAGAGGCCACATGAGCTGCTGCTAAGGCGGTAGCCAACAAAATGAGGGAGGATGTACGGACTGCCCAAGTAGATTGTTATATTTAATTATCTTAAACCCTGATCAAAACTGTAAAGATGCAACATTGTACATTACACAGTATATTGAACCAATTTTCCATGCCTACTCAGGCTAGCTTTACATGTTAGTTATATGCAATGTAGCATCACAAACATTGGGATGTTGCACATGTTGAACCAGAGGTTAAAGGTTAAGGATTTTTTTTTATAAGTTCCCCATGAAAGCTTAACTCTTGATAAATGTTTTATACTTTATGTCAGCCACAACCCCAAAATCTTTAGAAACAAGTTATGCTGGGTTTATGACTCTATCTGAGCCAGTCGTCTCTGTGTTGGAGTGGCGTAATGAGGCTGTCCAGCAGAAACCGTGATTAGTTAAAATATATATACCTGTCAGGAAAAACAGTCGCTGTCAGCATCTGTTATCTCCCAGTAGACCGTATGGTACTGATGAAATGTTGATGTTTCACTGCACTTTGGAGCTACTGAGTTCTGAATACATACTGTGCAAGTCATAGATTTAATAAAATGTCAGACTGAGTCTCAGCATTTAAACCGAAGGGTATTTTTAGCTGGTTCTGACTGGTGTCAGGAATCTGTTTAGACTGGATTATGGCCAACCATACAGTCATATTAAATCATATTATCTAACTGAAATGCAGCTTTGTGGAATATTTTCTGTTGAATCCTTTAAGCAATCCAAACATCCAGCAGTACAAATGTCTGAGTTTCCGCTCAGCAAAACACAATTAAGGTGAGCAAAGAAATTCATCATGTTGATTCATCTCAGACCTCACATAATGAAATTTTCTCACATTCTCTTTCGAGTAACTTAGTTTAAAAGAGAGATGGGGTAAAAAAATAAATAAAAATGAAGACACAGCTACCCCTCCGCAACCCAGAGCACCTCTATTTAGACAAATGAACGTACCGCTGTCCGTTTCATTTTTCTCAATTAAATCGTTTGCCATTTGGAATGCTTCCCAGCTTCGTGATCATTAAAACCGCTGCATGTCGGAGGAGGCTGAGGGGGGGAAGTAGGTGGACGGAGGGGTGGGGATGGCACTTAATTTAATTTCACAGCCGTCACTTCTACCTACGGTAATCGACAGACACAGAGAGTGAGAGAATGTGAGGGAGTGGCGGCTGCAACGAGGACAGATAAATAATGACAATAAACGCACCATTTGTCTGATGGGAGCTGTCGACATGAAAAACACTTATCGATCTTCTGGGGCAGATCGGTGCGACTCGTCTTGATTTTCATAAGAGAAAATCCACAGTTCTGGAATAAGGAAAAGAAATGGATGTTTTCTTTGCGACAATAAAAAGAATTACATAAAACCACTTTACCTTCTGTCAAACTCAACAAGAAGACTTTATTTTTTAAAGATTAAGATGAACGAGTAAACGCCCCTCATCTCTGCCTTAGAGTTGAGTCCTTTTCTCCCCCTGATGCTACATTGACCATAGCATAAACCCCTTGCCTTTGCACACCTTAACAGTTACTTTGATGTATTCATCTGTCGATAAGTGGCAGGCTCGGGAGAAAATTGCAGCTGATGTAGAGAAATCACATTAACATTGGACAGAACAGCAGAAAAAGTCACGTTATCCCTGTACTGGAGTGTTTCACAGGGGGGGGGGGAAGCATCTTACATCCTCCGCATCAATCAATCATACACAAAAGATATTAGATAACTCATCTGGAGCCAGATTCATTACCACAAAAACTGAAAGTAAAAACTGTGACAAACGTCGTTTGGTTTTTTTCTCACTAGTTATGAGTGGAACCTGAATCTGGAACGGTGGACGGCAAATCACTTTCTTGAAAAGGAGAATGCTAATTCTTATCGACCCTAAAAGCCAAGTTGGGAAATAAGCGATGGTGGCCGAGTCATTCAGCATTCTCAAATCCATTACGGCCAAAAGTGGCGGGAGAAAATACCTCTGGCTTAATCACTTTTATGGTTTCTCTACATCAGAGATTTACACCAGGATCCCCAGGGCTTCATAGTTACAGACACAAGATTTTTTCTTTGGGTTTTAACAGCCACAGTGGCAATGCTGACCAAACCACCACGCTGCTTTGTGTCAAGTTTGTATTATTTATCTTTTTTTGTGCGAACCTGTACACATTATTTTATTAATTTTGTGTGTCTGGGTCTAACCATTAAAGTGCTTTTCACACTTCACAAATATAACCACAGTGGGAGAGATCTGCTTAGAGAGCAGCTGAAACACTGATCCTTACATTTTATAACGTTCAAAGCAAAACACGGCGTTTAAGAAGCAGGAGGACGTTTTCTGACTGTTATGTCAGCACACGATTAACAGGAACACCACTGAAGTATCTCAAAAGATAAATTATTAGTGAGGCATAATAAAAGAGAGGGTAAATATGCTAACGTTAGGCTAGCACTTTAGCAAACTGCTTCACATGAAAACATCTGTAGGAAGTGTGAGTTTAAATGTACATGTCTCAAGCAATATAATTGAAAGAAATGATTAGGCTGGGAATAATTTGCATGTGAAAACCATGCGAATTATGCTTTTCACTTGTAACTCTTACCTGAGGTACATGACAGTCAAAGTTTAACATTCCCTGTGCAGATCCACAAACTGTAGCACTTAAGCGTTTTTTGAGAGAGGGTTTTGCTATTGCAACATTACAAAAAAATCTGGAGATATTCACCTGGTAAACTTCTATAAAGGGAATAATTTAATTTCATTCTCTCATAGATTTTTGAATATATTTTGATCTAGAACAAAAGTGACTAAATTGACTCTTTGTGTAACTGTAAGTTGCTGTTGTGCTTAAAAATGAACAGTCCGCTTGCACCTTTGAGTCACTGACTAAAACTGTGAACAACTGCAGCAATAGATCCCCCTGTGGACACCTCAACGCAAGTCAAAATAACAGCAGAACAAAGTAGTTGAGATTTTTTTTAACATACCTTTCAAGGCAAAAAAAGAGTTTCAGAGGTTACAACATGATGCCGTTTTTTTCTCTTTCTGCTAACCAGCCTCAGCTCTAATATAAAGGCCAGTCAACCTGCAGATGTCAGCTCACTGATTTATAGTTTCACTTCACTGCTCTCCCTCTCTCGCGCCTGAATGACTATATGTCGGTATTATGTTGTCCACAACGTGGATCGACTCCTAATAGACGCCATGTACACACGCACATCAACGCTCGACGGTCCCCCCAACCCAACAGGTTTGATTAATTTGGCCCGTAACGCATGTGAGCAGAGCTATCACAAGCATCCAGATGTTCCCTATCCCTTTTGTCAGTACTCCCCCACACACACATACACACACACACTCTAAGGTACACATCTGCTTTCCAACCCCTTCCCTCTGCTTCCAGTAGTAGAGGATGTTATTTGGTGTGTGGCGCATCGATGTTTAGAAGATTGCTTTTTGTAGCTTCCTGCAAGCTGCAACTATCGCCTCTTGATCAGAAGCAGAAGTGTGTTTTCATAAAGGCTTACAGAGATTAGGCTGGGAACTCGGAGAAAGCCTTTGTGTTAACACAAACACTCCAACACAAACGCACACTCCTTCTTCTTCACTACAATCGCTACCAATCATGCGCAGACACTCTCTCACCCCCACCGGAGTGCGGTGTTGACCTTAACAACTTGAACATAAAACATCTCCAGGAGCCAGAAGAGAAGCTTCGATTCGACTTCCCCATCTTTTTTTTTTTTCTCTGTGAGGCCGAAACTCCGGCCACAGTGGAGTCCTTAAGTTATCACGAGGGTAATCCTCCTCCTTTCACACAACCTCCCACATTTGTTCAGTCTACACCTCGAGTTAGTCTGGAGACGGCAGCAGAGAAAGAGAAAAAAGCAGAAGAATAGGATGGGAGACAGACAATGTGAGGGGAATGATAGATTACAGCCACCGGGAATGCCGATTCAAGACCAGATAGTTTATGAAGTTGGGTGGCAGGACTGCAGGAGTGGAATCGTGATGTGTTTTTGCTTTATACCTACAATATTAAACAATGCCATGTTCATGTCCAATGTGACTTTGTCTGGTACGTTTAGGTCATTGTCATCAACCACAGATAAGGTTCACAACATGGATCTGTGTTTAAGACTCTTATTTTGACAGAAGAAAGGAAGTAGTTATTGGGACTTTGTGTTCTTTTTCACAGAATGGTATACCTGTCTATATACGGTAATTAAGAAGGTCAACGACTTGCACATTAAAATAAATACAAAGTCTGTTTCTAGAGAAACCTTTGCACAGCTCAGAACAATGAAAAGAGTTCTTAAATTAGTAAATGAGACAAATTACAGAGTTTGATCGAATGTAAGACAAAATAAAAGAGCTGTGATCCAGGATACTGAGCCTCTAATGTGGAGTACTTTTTTACTTTAGACCAACATTTAGCTTTATATGTTTAATATCGGAGCAGGAACGAGAGAAGCTCCTGTTAGTTTACAGATGTAGAACAAACTTAGAATGTACCATCTAACGTTAAATTGCACAAATCCAGAACTCAACCCAGAACAACTGCAACCAACATGTAGTTTTATCAGAACAAGCATCCAGAGAAACCCCTACAAGTTTATAAATTATGGACTACTCATTCTTATTAAATGTGGGAAACCAACACTTTTACCTTTTGTCTTTCCTTTAGTTTGTTGTTTTGCTTGTATTTCCTTCTAACTCATGTAAATCATTTTGAAATGTCTTGTTGCTGAGAATGTGCTACATAAATGTCAGGAAGTGGTGGTGTGAGGTGGTGAGGCAGGCGCGGCAGACCCAGATGAGATGAATGATGGAAGTTTAATGATGAAAATAGACTTAAATAATTCCAAAAGTCCACAAAACCTGGCAGCACAGTAGAGCGGAAGGCTAGTGCTCAGCACTGGTAGCAACAGGCTACACGCATGGACAGGACACATTGACAAGGACCCGACAGAGACGCTGAGACACAGGTGACTTTAAATACATGGGAGGGTAATCACATAAACGAGACACACCTGGGAAACAATCAAGGGGAAGATGGGACAACACGAAGACTCGGGGACACAGAAAACTCTAAATAAATACACAGAAAAACACAGATCCTGACAATAAATAAAATTACCTTACCTTAAGTGGCATACCAGTTGGCAAATCAATGTGTGAATGTGAGTGCAAATGGGTAATGAGTGCAAATGGGTAAAGAGTTACATAAAACTGCTGTGAACTGTAAATAAATGTGGTCCATTTACCATCCGAATAAAGCATCTCCTACTCTACGCTGGGATTAAGAAGGTAATTAGTACATGAATGCTGCCAACTTTATTTAATCAAAATAAAGAAAACCTCCCGACCAGAACAAAACAGCTTCCTTCTAAAAACAACATGGCTGCTCAGTTTAAGTTTGCACCTTCTGTATTTGCACAAACATCCTAGTTTCTGGGAAAACAATGTGTGGACAGTGTGGAGGTATCTGATGAAAAATGCAACATATCGACTGTCAAGCAGAGCGTTGGAGGAGTGATCATTTGGGTGTGTTTTACAAACAGTATAAATAAGAAAAAAAACGCTTTTGGCCGGGATTGACCCGACCGTGAACTCCTCTGCACATAATAGTGTCATAAATTCATTTCTCGAGTCATCTGTGTGACAGATAAATAATCTAAAAGTGGTTCATGCAACATTTAATAGCCCTAAATAGCTAAAATATTGTAATTAAGAAGGCGCTATTTCTTTTCATTATGCCCATACATCTATTTGGCCGTGTCTTGTTCACATAGAACTAGTGGGTGTGTGTGTGTGTGTGTGTGTGTGTGTGTGTGTGTGATGGATTGATCTGTAAATGGCATGGAGTAAATAGGATGTTTTTGAAGGCCAGAATATGCCACGCTGAGCTGAGATGCTGGGGGGAAACAGGGCCATCATTACAGAAGTGATAACTAAATGGCCACTAGAAGTATGATATTTCTGTGCCTCTGAGTGTGTTTGTGCATTTCGAGCTTTTAGTTGATGGATTGTGTGCGGCCAACTCCGGGGGCCAAATGGAGTCCATCATCGCTTTATAGACCCTCTGCTGTTGAGCGATGATGAAACAATGGGAATTTTCTCTATCACACGAACGCGAACAGAGGACGGCTCTCCGGCTCGTTTACGGTCCTCCCACTGACAAGCGGTGAGCGTAACGAGCTTTGACTTTACATGAAGCAGTCATCGCTGCTGACTGTTCGATCAGGTGAATGTTCTTGTTTGCACGTCTCCAATACTGCAAAGGTAAAAAAGGATGTGGGCGAAAGCGTGTGTCTGGTTAACGAAAGTCCAGTTTACCTTTGCTGTGTATTTATTTAGATTTTGAACTTATTTATCACACACGTGTATCATTTGATCAAAATGCTTAAATAAAGTCATGATCAAATTTAAACATTTGTGCTTTTATTGTAGTGTTTTTTTAATGAATAACCAACTGCAATATTTGTGAAAACAGGGAGAATGAGGACTTGGTGTCATTTAGTTTTTTTAGTCCAACCAAACAAGAGGTTGATTTCTGATAATAGGTTCCTTGACACTTTGATCAGTTAAAAAAAAATTATAAATATAATACAAAGTTAATTCAGTCACAATCATTTAAAGAAATTGCTGATAGAGCTGTTGAGTTTGCAGAAAAGGTGAAATCTCTTTTCTGAACTCGGTTTTTATGTTTTTGAATTGAATTTATATGTAAATAGTTTCCTACTGCCTTTTCTTAGTTGAGAATATTCTGTTTTCCTTTCCTTCTGCTAATCAAGTTCATAGTCCACACTTAAGGTTTACTTTATTTTAATGTTTCATACAATGATCTGCTTTTTAACCTCGGTGTTGTGTAAAAAGTAAAACATGAAGCTGTACAGGCTGATTTTGTGATTTGCCTATTCAAAACAGCCTTTAGCTCCTCACAGAGCGATGTAAGGAAATCGAATTCGGGAGTCTGGCTGCTGCCTAATGTGTTCATTTGTCATGTCGTGTGGGCAAAGAAAAAAAGTACACAATAACAGTGACAGTCATTTATCACCACTTTTTCTTGACAATCCTCAAAATGTCAGTCTGTGGTTCGGGTAAAGTCTTCGGTCAATTTAGCTCTTGCCAGGTATGTTGTTTGGGATTGAACGTTCAATAAGACCCCGATACAAAGACGCTGTTCTTAAAACTTAATCTCTAACTCAGGGGTGGCGAACAAGTTAGACACAAAGAGCCGAAATCTTTAACTGTGAAAGTCCAAGAGCCACACCACGCGCTGACCTGCCAAGACAGACACACACACACGCGCACACAAACACACATAATTAAAACCATATATTTTTCTAATAACACACTCCTCTTCTTACAACATAACCCTCAAGTGTCCACCCTCAACACACACATCAAATGCAGCTTAGCCAGAGGTAATACAGCAACTACCCTGGAGGTCAGACACTCCCCTCTCCACACACACACAGGCACTGCTCTCTCTATCCCTCGCTCTGACACACGCAACTAATGAACACACTTCAGATACATAGATAGGGCCTGTATAATGTAAATTGATCAATATTGAAATATTCACACAGGCATGTTTAGTCGGATGGTATTTTTTTCAAACTACATCACAGAGTTTCTTACCTTGCTGGAGGTGATGGGGTGATAATCTCAGTGGGATTTCTGGCATCTCTTGTTTCTAGTAATCCTCTGCAAATCAGGTTGGTATTCAGTTGTAGCCACTCGGAGCAGTTCCTTTACGTGAGTGTCAGTCAGAACGGACCGATGCTTGGACTTCACGTGTTTCAAGGTAGAAAACAGGGATTCGCAGACATATGTTGAGGAGAACATCAACAGCAGTTTGAGGGCGGCTCTTTTTACACACGGGTATTTTTCAGTTGGCACAACTCTCCAAAACGCAACAGGGCCTTCTTTCAAAAGAGATTTCAGTCTGTCATCCTCGCGTAGCTCAATCATCTCCAGTTCACTCGCTGCCTCATCAGTGACAAGCGGGGATTTGAGGCAGTCTGCCTCTGCATTAAAAGGGTCGATGAGAAGAGCGATCTGTGGTCTTTTCTGCTGCAGGTCCTCAAAACGCGAAGTAATGCTCCCGTGCAGTTGCGCAAGCATTTTCACGTACTGACCCATATTCATTTTAATGCCAGCCTTCTGCTGGGCGCTGCGCAATGAAGGAAAATGGGACAGATTGCCATTTTGAATGTGCACTTTGAACAGCTTCACCTTGTTAACAAAGGAGAATACACTTTGTGTCAGATCAGGAAGAGTTTTTAATTTCCCCTGCAGGTCCAGGTTTAGTTTGTCCAAGTGTGAAAGCATGTCCACTAAGAAAGCCAAATCCATAAGACATTTGGGGTCTGAGTTCTGAGGGTAACTTTTGTTCTTTTCTGCCATAAACAATTTTACTGGTTCCAAAAGCTCCAAAAAGCGTGAAACCACTTTACCTCTTGAGAGCCATCTTACAACGCAGTGCAGTGGCAAGTCACCTGGCAAGTCTCCGTCTAGGTCAGCAATGAGATTTTTGAACTGTCGGTGAGTAAGGGCACGCGTGCGGATGTAGTTCACAATCTCCATCATAGGTTTCATGACGTGGTCTAAATTCAGTGTTTTAGACACGAGTTGCTCCCGGTGGATGATGCAGTGAAAATTCCAAAAATCGGGGAAGAGGTCATCACCCTTACAAAGGCCCACAAGGCCGTTCACAGAACCAATCATCGATGGCGCTCCATCCGTGGCTATTGCGGTGAGTTTTTCTAAAGACATATTCGCTGTTTTGAATACTTCCATCATTGCTTCTTTTACGTCAGTGCCGCGAGTTCTGTCTTTTAATGGGACAATATCGAGAAGCTCTTCTTTCACCACGCAGTCCTCAGAAATCATTCGTACAAATATTGCCAACTGTGGCTTGTCCTGTATGTCGCATGACTCGTCTAATGCTACACTAAAATAAGCACATGCGTTCAGGTCTGCATGTAGATCAGATTCAAGCGCATTATTTATGTCTGATATTCTGGTTTCAACTGTGTGTCGTGACATCTGGAGATCAGTGATGGAATCTTTGAGTTGTTTGTTATCTGGAGCCAAAATGTCAATTAAATCTACAAAACACTGTTTTAAAAACTCGCCTTCGTTGTATGGTTTTTTAGCACGGGCAATATTCCATGCCACTTTATAGGATGCAAGTGTCACAGCTTCTCCACGCTTGGTCAATTGCTGAAACATTTGAGACTGTCTTTTTACCTGGCTTTTCAATGTGCTCAATTTTTGCTCCCGTAGTTCAGTACCTTTGGGGAAATCCTTGTCAATATTAGCATGGAGTGTGCTAAAATGACGCTGAAGGTTTGAAGCCTTGTAATGTGATATCGTGCTATCGCATAATAAACAGAGCAATTTGCCATTCCGTTTAATAAAAAAGTAAGCATCTTCCCATTCTTCCAGAAATGTCCTGTGTTCATCGTCATATTTTCGTTTAGCTTTGCATTTTGCCATTTTTACAAAGAAGGTAAGTCTGCGGTCTGCATGCATATAAAATGTTTACCTAATTTCCCGGCATGAGACGTAATCCGCGCATATGATTGGCGGTCACTTACGTCTCTTACGTCTTACGTCTCATAAAAAACACCCAATCTGTCAAATTAATTTATTAATTTTAAAATATTATTATTTGTTTTTAATAACCCCTGATGGATTTAAGTGTGTTTAAGATATAAAAAAAAAAGAAGAAAAGAAACATGAAACGAGGAAAGAGCCACAGTATATAGAAAATATGGTAACAGGCAAAGAGCCGCATTCTTATTGGTCGAGAGCCGCATGCGGCTCGAGAGCCGAGTGTTCGCCACCCCTGTTCTAGCACAACGACTCTAAACCTGCAGCCAGAACAACTTACATCCAACAATATACATGTATTAGAACGGCCCATTCAAAGTCCAAACCTAGATTAAAGTTAAGAATCTGTGGCAATTGATATCAAAATTGAAGTCTTTTTTAGCCATCTAATGTAGCTAAAAATAAAATCATTTTCAAAACAACGGGCAAAAATGTCTGATGTGCTAATCAGGTACAGAAATGGCCCCAAAATGCTTGCAGATAACTGGTTGGTTCTACAAAGTATTAATTCTAGGTTGGGGATGAATAAAAGAAAAAATTGCCGCACTTTTCAAATTTTTGTTTTTGTAAAACATTTGGAAAAATACTTATTAGCTTCCTTCTATTTTAAGAAAAAAATGTCTACAAAAGTTTGCAGTTGTAACGTGACTAATGTGATTAGTTGTCAGGGGTTTGAATACTTTGTGGGACCATTATCTTTACAGAAAAGCACAATCTTGCGGAAGCGTTGATGAAGGATTCCTCATGCTCCCCGAAGAACTCACTGACTGAACAGGAACGCGCCAATAGAAATGAGGCGAAGCTCCAAATCAAAGTGAAATAAAGCGTTTTGGTCAAATACGTCAGAGCTAAAACCAGCAGAGAGCTTTGATTATCTGTGAGTTCAGAGGGATTATCGCTGGTCCAGCCACTGTGGTGAACTCTCTTCACCTGGACGAAGAAATAACAATAAAACTATCCAGCAGCGGTGGAAAATCTAACACGCACTTGTCTTTTTCTTCCCCTCTGCATCATGCAGCCACTTGTCTGAATGTCTTTGTTCCCCTCCATTTTGTTTGTGCCGATCCCTCCGTATCTCCCTGCCCAGGCCTGTGTGGGCAGCAGGGAGGTTCAGATTTCAGATACAACTGCTGCGACTGTGACAGTAAGTCTGTGATTGGGGTTATCGGAGGAAGACGTAAACAAACACAGATATGCAAACAGAAACAGCCGTTTGAACTCCATGTATTAATGCGTGTTTGGGATACATTTGCAGGAAATATTGAAACAGATTTTGCCGGTGATGTTAGACATCGTTACCCGGGCACGGAGTCGACCTTAATTAAAACACTCCGTCCCATCAGAAGAGAGATCATATATACATCAAGGTTGTAGGAAAGCAAGAAGCCAAAATAATCTCAAAAGATTAAAAAAAAGGAAATATGACTGAGCTAGGTAGTGTACAGAAACAAAAAAAATATCCGACTGAAGTGACTCTATCGCTCAGGTTTTACTGAACGAACATCGACAGGAGGATAATCTGAGCCTATGTGTCAAATCGATCAATGATCAATATCAGTTCCTGAATAAGTTCAAAGTTAGATTGAGTGTAACTTCACGTCAGCTGTTGTCCCCACAGCTTGAAAATACACATTCTCTCTCTCTCTAAACAAATCTCAATATTTCTTCCTCTTTTGCAATGATGTTAAAGATAAGAGAGATCACCTGGGCTGCGGCAGCCCTCTTGTCTGTGTGTGACATGTGATCTGGCTATGATGTTCAAACTAAATGCTAAGTTTATATTGACATTTACCAACTGTTCTTTAAGTTTTATCTACATATAGTTTGCCCTAAGCAGCCTGTCATTGGCCTTGCACTTCAACAAGGCACTGAAACCTGTTGGTTGCCTGTGTCAAGTTGACTAAATCCTTCAAAGCAAACGCTAAAGCTGTGTGTATTTTAGGTGACGTGTAATATCACTACAGTGGACCGCATCGACCTAGATCTTGTAAAATGTTTGCACTATACCTTTAGATAAGAGATCTATCAGAGGAACAAAAATCACGCAGTTGATTTTCCTGAGATCTTCAAACTGTGCAATTATGTTATGATCTACAAATACTTTTTATGATCACACATAGCAGCCTTGTTACACTGAACAGAGTTACTTGTAAGCAGCAAAAAGTCAAAATCAACCATAAATAATTCATGGTCAGCCTTGTTGTTAAGCTCTGAATCCACGCATGTCTTTCCGTTGAAATCTTGAGAATGGCAGCGCAGTTCTTTCAGCCTCACATGGTTTATCTAACTGTCTACATATCTGTCTCTCTGAAGTTAGAAGAAAAAAAAAAAGCACTTCTAAAGAATAGAAGCATTTTATTTTTCTTGTTGGTATTTTAGTGAGACATGAGCTGCAGCAAAGCTCTGATCTGAGAAAGAGTCCAAACAGAACCACAGAGAGCAGCAGAAGGAGCGCAGTCAAAAATAAAAACAAATTTGATCACTTGTTAAAGACTGAAATGCATAATAATTTGTGTGCACGTTTGGCGTTTTTAGTCTAATTTTGCATGAGTTCTCAGTCAAGTTCTGGTCTATTCTTCCCCCACCCCCACAATTTTCTCAATATCATAAAGTTATTTAGTCTTCAGGGTGATTTTTCTTTTCTGTCATTTTATGCAAGCTAGAAAGGTGACAAAACATTTGATTTGGGACCAGAGTAAGGTCTCCTCTTATCAGTTTCTCTCTGTTGGTTCAATGGTGGACATGGATCAAAGTTGGCTTCCAGTCACTTCCTTCTTCCTTTTCTTCTCCTAAACTTTCAATAACGGCTAAAAGCTGTTAGGTTGTGAGCAAAATCACTTTCCTTAAGCTTCTGAGAAATACTCAGACTCAGACCTTGTAATAAACTAATATCATGAATATTTTGTTGAGCATAAAAATAAATAAATTCTTGCTTTGGTTCTGTTTCTTTGTTTAATTAGACGATTAAAATAGATTGGGACATAAGCTCTTGATTCTAGTCGTGACTATCTCCAATAATCAATACATTTGTGTGTGAAATTGTGATTCCTTCAAGTAAATATAAAAATCTCACTCCTGCAGTAAAATAACTCCATAAATCAGCAACAAATCCATCCATCAGATGGATTTTGAACACATAAAGCGACTTATGTATTTTATCCGTAAAAATTAAAAATCCTTAATGCATTAATATGATTTAAAAATATTATTTCTACAAACTTATACCGTTTTTCTAATTCAAACCAATGTTGATCAATAAAACAAATCGAATCACCTTATTTGAAGATCCGTTAAAGCTTCCAGGCGTTTGACGCTACAACCGAGGCCCAGGCAGTATCAATCCTGATCCAGTGCTCAGAGTGCAGGATGAAGGAGGATGTGTTTAAACGAGCTTGACATGGAACTGATTTGGTTTTCAAAGACGAATGACACCTAAGCCGTCGAGGAAGTAAATGTAGAAACGCAGAGGCACAAGTCGCTCCCAGGGGGAGCAGGAGTGCGAGATGTATGCCGTCTCCGTCCGCGGCCAGGCCGAGAGTGTTTTATGAGAACGGCACGGCCGGAATGACAACGAAGGAACTGGGAAAAGAAAAGGAAAAAAAAAGGACAAGTTTACCTCTGGTTCGATTCAGCCAGAGGATTTGGTAATTCAGCAGAGAGCAGCTGCAGACACTAGAGCCTTCTGACACCTGATGGGTCTATTTGCTGAAGCAAAAATATGAAACTAAATACATGTAGGAAGATACAAACAAATGTCTGTGAGTGTTTCACTCTCTCTAGCAAAGCAAAAAATAATTACATTACAAAAAGACGAAGGATGCTTTTCTGGCACACCAAGTTTCCTCAGTGTCTAGCAAAAGACGGAAACTATTGATTTCATTTTAGTGGAAATCTGGACGAACAAAACGGAAAATTGCCAACGAAAGCTCCCAGTGAGAACATCCAGCTGGAGCCTGGATACTTTATCATGCCTGTTCAAAAGTCTCGTCATCTGGCTCCTCTGGCCACAGCAGTAAAGACTGGACGAAGCCAGCGACTGCAACGTGTTTCGGCCCAGATTATTACTTGAAAACTTGACACTTTGTATTCAGAGGTAGTTTCCTTTTCTGCCTTCGGATCTGATATAAAATATATCCGAATGCAATCTTCAGCTTGAATGTCAGAATTAGTCTTGTTGATGGAGCTTGTGTGTGCTGTGCATGTCAGGTTAGTTGGTGATGATGTGCGCATGGCGGCGTGCCTCCATTTTGGCCCTGCGATGGAACAGGAACATGCTCAAGGCGGACCACACAACCCTGACAGGTGAGAAAAAAATAAACGAACGCTTTAAAAGGTCTCATGATTGTTCTGATAATAGGCAGTGACAGTAATAAATAATTCAACTTATCGGCTCTAAACATGCTACTTTCTTTCTTCTTTTTTTTTGACTTTTTTTTTATCCAAATGTCTCTTTTTTTTAATCTCCCAAGTCAGAAGTTTCGCCTTATTTTTGTCGTTTCCAATTAACAAAAAAAAACAGTGAAAATCTTCAAGTTGAATCAATCCTGACTCAACTACAATCATTCATTATGAAAAAAAGGGAGGAGAAACGACTTAGATGAAAATGAAAAATTATAGAGTAAAGCAAAGCTTCTCAAAAGATGTCAAAGCCTGTGACGCATCAAGGTTAGATTCCTAAACTACAGAAGACGTTAATTACTGTGGATCCCTCTAATAGAGTCACGCTGCGCCAATTAGGGACAACTGAGACACAGCATGGACATCCAGAGCTCATTACTCACACAAACAACACAATCCTCACGGGAAAAAGGAGAGTAATGGCACTTCTCATATGGCGCATACATACTGATAAAATATTTGCAGTTAAGGACAATGCGAGCAAAGGGAAGCGTCTTTGCAGTTTAAGCGGTGACGGAGGAGAAGTTGGAAAAGAAAAGAGACGCAGGCAGACGGAAACAAAGTGAGGTTGAAGGAAAAGAGGATGAGAGGAAAAGAATCGCAGATAGATGTAATTTCCTCTCGGAGGTAATGCATTGCTGTGATAATTTCATGCGCGCTTCTGCTGTCAGGGAAAGCGTGTGGTCTCTTCTCTTCTCTTCTCTCTCTCTTTGTTTTTAATTTTCATAGCAGAGCGTCCACAGAGTGGGGGTGTACTGTTGTAAAAAAAAAAAAAAAAAACGTCAGGGCACACACAACAATCAGGTCCTCCGACAAAGGGCCCGTCAGTCGCTCCCCCCTCTCCTGCTTGAAGGCCTTTCTCCACTCAGAGCCTGACAGGCTGTAATTCTGCTCCAGAACAAAACAAAAACCCTCAAAGTGCAGCATCGCGCTCAGCAGCAGTCAAACTTCCTTTTTCTTATTTCAGACACTATTTCTCTCAGGATTAGACGGATGCTGCTTTCTCTCCGCGGTCATAAAAAGAGCTGATTGTCCTGGTGACCCCTCGTGGGGGTCGTCCACTTCCTGTGGCCTCTGCGTGCTCAGACTGCGTTAAACTGCCCGACTATAAAAGACAAAGCAGAGATGATGGAGATATTAGAACCTCTCTGCGTTATTTCGGTTTCCCATTAAAGCTCTTTGCTCCCGTGTTAAAATAAAAACCCTGACAGCTCAGGATATATATATATATATATATGTATATATATATATATACAGTATATATATAATTTCTATATCAAACCTGTAAATCTGTTCAATTCCACTCAAGTTTCTTCTTAGATATTATTGTACCACATTTTAAGTCTATCACATCGGTGCTCTAGATTTCAATCTATTTTATTTTGCATTCTCTCTTTCATCCTTGTATTATTCATGTACTTTATTAATAAAATAACTCCCGATATGAGTCTTCATTTCTTTCTCCCTCCACCAAAGCTTCTTCTTTTATCTTGAAAAGCTCGCAGGGCCTTCTTGATTATTCTATTTAATTCTTTTTTTCTTCCTCTTCTTTGGAAATTTAGAAATCAAGAAAATCATAAAACATTGAATATTTTACTAAAACATGAAGAGCAGATTTTAAAAAAGAAGCTTTTTTTTTTACTGCAACTTAATTTTGTTTTCCCCCTCTAGTTTCTGTGAAGGTGTGACCTGTCGACTCTGATTTCTTTTGAAAAACTATAACAAAATAATGGTAGCCGGTATGCTAGTTAATTTAAATGCTAACGTTTATAAAAAGCAAACATGCTTATTGCATATCCACAGAGCCATGTTTCTTGCTCAGTTTAGTATGAAACATGATGTAGGAAACAGTAGCACATTTGAATTTTCTTCACTTTAAAAACTGCTGAATTAAAAGCAACATAATTTGGGTTTTCTTTGGCCAAGTACTGAGTGAAATATGGTCTGTGACCAGAGGGGAGTTTTATTTTTCATCTGATTAAACCACGATTAAAGACAACCACCTTCATAATGTCTAACAGAGCTTTAGTGGCAAACAATTGACTCTGGTTAACATGTTTATACTGTATTAGAGGTGGATATTGTCGTTAACGTGAATAATTTCTTATCATGAAAAGAATTTGGACTTATAACATAAACTGCAGAAGCTTTTAACATCCAGAGCTAGGAAGTAAACTAAAGTATGTCATTAGAAATACTTTAACAAATAAAGCATTTGTATTGACAAAAAAAATTCTTTCAATTTTCAGTGTGTATTTAGGTTGTTCACAATGGATTTAACCAGGAAGTAAGGAAACCATCTCTCACTTACGAGACTTAATAAGCTTCAGCAAAGTTTCCGTTTTATAAAGTGCAGATCTAGTGCAGCCGTGTGGCGTTCAGGCTCTGTTTGTTAGTTGGACATTTTAGTGATGTCATCACCGCTTTCTCTGGGGACAACAAATGGCACTGCTGCTGCCGAAGCGCTTCTTGTTTTTCAGACTATCACCATATTCAGCATAAATGTTTGATGATAGCTGAAAGGAAAACTAATGTCAAGGAGGAAAAGGAATTGATCGTTTGCCAAAAACAGATCGGATGTTTCCTTAAGGTCAGGGTTACTTAAAGTATTGAAAAGTCAGAGATTTAATTTTCAGAATAAAGAGGAAAAAAAAAACACAATGGGAAAATATTTGTAGGTTGAGACTTCAACGAAAACTCATTGTCCGTCCATCCATTTTTTAAAAATTGGCTAAAAAATCGTAATCTCAAATCCTGGAAATGTGTCATGAATCTCCCTGCAGGGTTCAGTCCAGCACAGATGTGTGTGTGTGTGTGTGTGTGTGTGTGTGTGTGTGTGTGTGTGTGTGTGTGAGTGACAATGTGGTGACAGACTGAGGCTCGGGGGAGCAGTGACACCCTGCTCCCGACTCTCATGTTGAACGTAATCCGAGTGTCTGGTTACAGCTCAGAAATGTTACACTCACCTTCTTTTCTCTCATACTGTCTGGTTTCATTTAGTTCTTTTTTTGTCTTTCTCATTTCTCTGCACACACACTAGATGCTTTGTGTCCCACACATGCCTGAGAAGCTTTGCTCGCAGGAGTAAATAGCTTCTGTGTGACATAAAGAAATGGCAGCAATTTGGGGTCCATCTCCACAACTCATACTTTTCCACAAATGGTTTTATAGAATACCGGATCACAGCTGCTGATGTCGTCTAAAGATAAAGCACATTTTGAAAGAAATACCGAAGTACCCACTTCTGTCAGTTTTTCTTCTAAAGAGGCTTGCAAAGAAGAAAACCATGAGACGGTGACAGTTTGCCATAAGCTACAGGAGGCAGAGCAAACATGTGGAAAAGGTGCACCAGTCAGATGAGACCAATTGGGAACTTTCTGGGCTGAATGCAGAAAGATAGCAACAGCAAAAACACAGCGGTGGCAGCATCATGCAGTGAGAACATCCCTTTATTTCAGCAGGAAACCGGGTCAGACTTGATGGTGAAAAGGACGAAAGATTGAAACTAGGATGGAGACCCACTTTATAGCAGGAAAATGTTCCTAAACTTAGTCCCAGAGTTACAGTAAAATGGTTTAGATTAAAGGATATTCATGTATTAAAATGGTCCAGTCAAAGTTGCGGCCTAAATCCAATTGGGGATCGGGTTGAAAGACTTGAAAGTTGTTGTTCTTCACCAATACAACGGATTACAAATGTACGTAAATATCCGTTAACTAGGGGTGGGAATTTACCGTATCGTTTATCATTTATCATGATAAGAATGTTGATTCATCATTGTTGCTTTAAAGTCCAAATAATGACGCTTAAATCCCCCCAAACTGTCCATATTGTCGAGATTGTTAGTTCTCCACTGTGTATTCAATGACAGTATAATTACATATCAATAAATTTGTAGTTACTGTGAGCAGTTTAGTGATAAGAATCACTAAACTGCTCTCTTTACGTGACTGGTGTCATAAAGAGTTGCATTACAAATGGGAATGTGTCTCAAGAGTAAAATTTGTGTTTGTAGTTATAAATGAGAAGTCAAGCAATCACAGCTATGATGCTAACAATACAGGAAGTTAGTATTATTATCACAATAGTACCACAAAAAATACTTCACACAGCTTAGCAGCTCCGTGCTATTCTATGGTGGTCTATCACATAAAATTTCAACAGATTCACTGATTTTATTATTATAATATTTTTTTGCAAGGGTATAGTTCAAAAAAGTCTTTCAACAGAAGATTTCTAAAAAATAAATAAATAAATAAAAGAATAAAAATCCAAGTCAATCACTGTTGAGCATCCCTAATTTCTCAAAACTACTTTTCTTCCCATAACTCCATGTCTTTCTGAGATATCTTGGTGAGAAATTGAGGATTCCAGTGGTGATGAAAGAAACGCAGTGAACTCCTGAGTAAACAGCGATGGAACAAACCAAGAGAGCTGGGAGACAAGAGAAATCATTAAAGCATCAAAGGCTGTCAGAGGAACACCGACTGAAAGTCTGAAAGTGTAAACACAGCAGATGGTGAGCATCTCATCCTTGGACGGGCGATTGTGCCCCGCTGATGTAGTATTAGCCCCTGCTGCGGTTGTTTGTATCTGCCTGTCAGTGAGAAGGGATAATAGTGAAAATAGCTGAGAGGATTATGAGCTTAGGCTGGCCGGTCTCCACAACGAGGACTGTGATTAACACACTTTCCGAGCTTCCAGCAAACACCTCATTGCAAAAAATAAAAAAGAACCATTATCATTCCTATTACACACTCACCCTCTTAAAAAGAAAACGTGCTTGAAAACAAATTAAGGCTTATTACTGTGCTTGTGGCAGTATGTTCTGCTTCCAGTGACAGCGTTTGCTGGAGTCAGCACTAAAGCGCAAACGCCGATGAAACGAGACGTAAATCATGAATGCGTTTGTCGCAATATGAGCGCCGCTATTAGGGCAAACAGCTATTTACAGGAAGCTTAAAAGATTTACTGTTAATAGTTTAGCATTACACTGTAAAACAATTAAATTCACTCAACGTCGGAAAGAACATTCAGATGATTAATAAAGAACATTTATTAATCGTCATTAAAACACAAGTTTGGTGTTTTAATGAGTTATTATAGTTTTCCAGAACTATAATAACATCAATGCATGTTGAAAAGAAAAACTAGAACTGCATGTTTACATTTATTATGAATTTCTCCTGTATGGTCAGAATTGTTCATATAGTCTCAAATATATTTTAACATCATTAAAATGCAAACAAATGTCCCTTATACAGAGAATCCATCAGGGTTTCAGGGCCATGTGGAACAGTGAGTTTTCACTCCTGTGGCTGTTTCACCCTTTCTACTGACTTTATCAATCAGTTATGATTTTAAAAATTGCTTTTTTGACCAAACAAATATACAAAAAGGTTTCAAAGGCTCTTTTTGACTCCTTCAAACATTTTTATTTTTGGCATTGTGGTTAAAAAGCACTTGCATGGGCGTGCCATGGTGGCTTAGATTATAGCGCGACCCATGTTTGGAGGCCTTGAGTCCTCGGGTCCGGCGCGGGTTCGACTCCCGGACCCGGCGACATTTGCCGCATGTCTTCTCTCTCTACTTCCTGTCAGCCTACTTTTGTATAAGGGACACTATAGCCCACATAAAGACCCCCTGGAGAGGTAAAAAAAAAAAAAAAAGTACTTATATCTCTAGAGAAGGCATTTGGTTTGTCCGTATTGGCAACACATCGACTCAGTCTGCATCCTCTCAGTTCATATTGATGCTAAACTTGCTTCATCAGGGTTTCTACAGGTTTCACCAACTCATATCTAAGACCTTTTTAAGATCATTATAGATTGAATTTAATACTTGTATTTCCTCGGAAATGTAGAAACATCGTTCAGCCAACTGGTGATAAATTTACACTTATCCATGATAGATGCAAAAACGCTAACTACCTAGCAAGCAAGGCAATATTAGCAGCTAGTGGGCGTGCCGTGCTGGCGTAGCGGTTAGCGCGACCCATATTTGGAGGCCTTGAGTCCTCGACGCGGCCGTCGCGGGTTCGACTCCCGGACCCGACGACATTTGCTGCATGTCTTCCCCCCTCTCCTTCCCCGTTTTCTGTCAGGCCACTATCATATAAGGGACACTAGAGCCCACAAAAAGAGCCCCTGGAGGGGTAAAAAAATATATATATATATTAGCAGCTAGTTAGCGGCAGCCTAAATCACTGGAAAAACTGGAATCGTACATATATAAGCAACACTGGGCTATAAGCCGCTGGTATCTCCGCAGCTCTCGGTTCAATAAATCTGCTATTAAGGACGCAGTCCTGCGTCTCCAACGCCGAACCATGGATTCGTTCACGCCGAGCTTACGTGCAGCGGCTATCGATCTGTACTGAAAGATCGATAGCCTTCAACTTAAAAGCTGCATCATATGAGTTTGAAAACATTTCTCCATCGTGCCTGCTGCTAGCATGTGCTTGTTCTAAATGAAAATAAGAACTTTCTTCTTTGATTTCCAATTTTGACTTCCAGTGATTCACTTCCTGCTACAGAGCCCCCAGGTGGTTGACGGAAATCCACAGAAGAGCCGCACCGGACTATAAGCCGCATGGTTCAAAGCGTAGGAAAAAAGTAGTGGCTTTTAGTCCAAAAAATACGGTAATTAACATATCAAAGGCCAACTTACTTTTTAAAAAATGAATTTAAGACACTTTAAGGCCTTAATTTTAGATGAATTAATTTAGGACTTTGTAAGGATGTGCAGACACCCCTGTTCTCTGTAATCAGTGCAGACAGTGAAATGGTAACCCCAGCCCGATAAAAGGTTCTGGACGCAGAATCCAGCTGTGAAGACAATCCCGTCTTATTCACCCTGCGCGGCGGCGGCCTCATTCTGACCCCGCAGTCACATGCTGAAAGAAGTGAGATGAAGAAGGGAGGCTGGCGAATGAGACCGGGCTTTAATCTGCTCGGTCCCAGCCCGCTTGCTCGGCCCATCCGTCTTCCCCCGCCGCCTGCCTGCTCTGGTGAGGTGCCCTCCTTTAACTGTAATCACAAGGAGGCGAGCCAGGTGAGGGATGTGTTGGGACGGGGGGAGTGAGGAGGAGAAGCACATCTCTCTCTTTTATTTCTCCTTTCACCTGTGTCGCCAGCGAGGATGTCTTCACTGTAACAAATTAGGGCATAAACTGCGGAGCATCCATCCCATCAGCGGACCAATCAGTGTGAGTGTACTCAACGCACACAGGACATATCAATTAGGAGAAACGAGAGGAAGTGCAGAGTTGGCGTGTATGTGTGTGTGTGTGTGTGTGTAAGTGTAATCTATTATGGAGCAAACCCGTATATCAAAAGGTAGTGGGTGCTGTAATACGTCTTCTTCATGTGAGGTCAACTGAAAGTTTAGGAAGGAAGCAACAAAAAGACAAACAAAAGTTATTTTCACCTTTTGCAAAATAAGACGACAAAAGATCGTTCTCGACTAAAAAGCCTTATCTGCTTTTTGTTATTTTCCTTTTACACATCTTCCCATGCATCAAGAGTTATAAAAACACATCACATTACATTTCGTGGTAAAAAGTAATTAATGAAAATCAATAAAACATAAAACTAAGTGAATGTATAACAGTCCAAAATTTGGTGCCACTGCGTGGGGTCCGTCTGTAACGAGCCAAAAAAATATACAACTGATAACTTAAAAAAAAAAAGTGTTCTAGTTCTGGTTTCTCACTTTGTTTACTACTAATGCTACTAATTAATACTGCCAAAACTCTTCACTAATCTCCCTGAACACACATTCAAAATCCATTCTTATTCCATAAGATTTAATATGATGTCAGCTTCAATTCTTCTGGGAAGACTTTCCACGAGGCGAGGCAGTTTGTCTACGGGACGTTTTGACCATTCGTCCAGCATTAGCGAGGTTAGACGTTGAACTCTTTTGTCAATCCTTAGAAACTGTTGCTAAAAGGAGACGACTTATTAGATTAAACTACTTTTAAACCCCGTCACGCTACTCTTAAAGGTGAAAAGCGTAGACAATCATAGTATGCACCAGAGCTGCTCAGTTACAGAAATGATAATAAGTAGCATCTGTCTCTATAAACAAGGAGTTCCCACAAACTGTTTTCTCGCGTTTGCTGGTCATTTTCTCCTTTGTCATTATCACCTTTGCAGCTTTGACTTATTCCAGGAATGAAGCAACGCGGTTCATAGAGCGGTGTTTTGTGTTGAGCTACAGGTCTAATGCTACTGTTTCCCTTTCTGCTGTCTTATGCTGACTCTGAAGACACTACCAGCCTTAAACACACATAGTTTGGTGGACATTACAAAATAAAAGCATACTTACAAAGCAAAAAAAAAATCTAATGGAAAAACAGGAGTGTTTTCTGACGATGTTCTTATCATTATTTCTTGAAACCAAAACCAGAACTGAAATATAGAGTGTTAACAAATACATTAACACTCTATATTTGTTTTAAGATATTAGTTAAAGCCTGATTTATAGAAACGTCTCTCATACAGCAGCATGACCCCACCTCTGCTCCTAATGCTAATGATTATTTTAATATTCCATTAAGAAACAAAATCAATAAAAAGTGTGCATGGATAAGGGACTGCATGAGTCCAAAATGTTTTACCACTGTGTAGTAAAAAAAACCCAACTCATTCATAAGTGAGCTGTGTTCTTTCTGGTGGCTTTATGAGAGCTGCCTTCATATATTGCAGCAACTTTCAAATAACCTCTGAGCACGAAGCTCAAATCACATTGTCTTCCCCCCAAAGAGTCAGACAGGGATGAGTGCATGTCTGTATGAGCATATGTGCTTGCAGGCAAAGAAAGAAAAGAAAAATGTGTGGCCAACTTAAGGAAGCCTGAAGCTGAGTGTACTGTATGTTGGGCTCGGGGGGATTACAACAGACATACAGAGCAGACTTTTCCATCATTGCTTTCGGTGTGTGCGTTTCAAGGGATGCACCTGTCGGCATCGTTTTTTGGCAGAGACTAAGTGGTTTGTTCGAATGTGACTGCAGGACCGCACTGGTGTGATTTAATGTAGACTCCAGGCTGCGCGGACAAGCAGGTGTAACTTACTTTCACATGGCGCAAGCAGCTGTGTGCTCCAAAAAACCTAAATCACAGGTGCTACATTACAGTCTCTTTCCCGGCTCAACATCCAAGGAGCGATTGGTTTGAGCTAAAGATTAGCACAGACGTACAGAAGCTGTGTCATAATATCTCAACAGCACAAAGCTGTCCATAGTTTTGAAGTGGAAGTGCCTTTTGGAGGATGTCTCTTTCAGCTTCGAAAATCTAGAGACTCAACATTTTGCCCCCCTGTCCTCTTCAAGGTCAATCTGACTGGCTCCCTTTAGCTTAGAGAATAGGTTTTAAAATACTTTTGTTAATTTATAAGCCACTCAACAAATTAGTACATTAAATACATGTTGTTGTCAGACATCAGTCTTTCAGATCGGTATCCCGGTTCTGACCCGCTCTACATTCCCACAGCCAAACACGGAGAAGCAGCATTCAGTTTTTATGCTCCACTAATCTGGAACAAACTTCCAGAAAACTCCAAAACTGCTGGAACACTGATTTCTTTGAAAGGAAGGCTAAAACCGCACTTGTTTAGAGTTGCAGCTGACTAATAAAACTTGACTTTGATGATGGAATTTGACTAAATGCAATGTTTCTCTTTTGCAGTTCTCAGCATAAATGGTCGTTGTGTTTTTATCATATAGAGAACTTTAAACTGCCTTGTCGCCGAAATTTGGTATGCAAATTAACTTGACTCTTGCCACATATTCTCAGTTGGATTATGGTCTAGCGTACATGTAAACAAAGGACATTTCAAAACTCCAAATGTCCACTGTGTTCTCTACATGCTTTGCAGCAAACATGAAGAGGGATTCTTATGGTTTTCTTTCTTTCTTGCAATAAATAGTCATCCTGTCAATAAATTCTCCCACCTGAGCTCATCCAGAGATCCCACGGTTAGCTCACCTGTTAGTTCAGGTAGACGTCAGTGTTGTGGTAGTTTTGCAGTTGTGTCATACTTTATTTTTGGATAATGGATTGAACAGAGCTCTGTGAAACGTTCGAAGCTCACAATATTGTTTCATAACCCTACATTAAACATAGCTACAACATGTGCTCCTTTGTCTTCGTGACAAGGAGGCGAGCCAGGTGAGGGATGCTGTTTATTCAGCAAAGTTCTCCAACAAACTTTTAGTTGCGCTCTTCACTGGTATGAAAAACAATCCAAAGAGCATGAATTCCTTTCCTACCACTTCACTATCGTTCACCGTACCCTGTTGGTGTATCGCACAAAATCCCCCAAAAGATGCCATCAATTGTGCTGTTGCAGTGTGGCAAAATGTGGAAAAGTTTTTTAAAAAGTGAATACTTCTGCAATGCGGCTGTGGTTGAGCACCGTCCTGTCAGACAGAGTCAAAGACAGAAAAACAAACGTTGACCTCCTTTGCTGATGTACAGTCAGCTCCCAGATATCCTGCTGCCACTGATGTACATGTGAGAAAATATTCCCTCTGCTGCTCTCTCTACTTTCACTGTGGTCTCCTGAAAGCCCAGTCGTGTTCTGGGTCACTGCACTTCTTTGTTGTTTTCATCTGAGCAGTCTTGCTGGATGAGCAGAAGTTCAACTCAAAACACAACTTTTCTGTTTTATTCTGTATTTGTTTTGTACGTTCAGTGAAGGAGTAAATCCTGAAATTTTCACCACGCCCCATAAAAAAGAAAATATTATTTTACTTAAGAAAATTTCTGCTTGTGAAGATATGAGCTATGCATTAATGAATAGAGATCAGTTCGTAACAATGAACCCACGCACTTTCTTTACTCATGGAATTTAAAACCATTATAATAAATATAAGCCGTTATAAATCATTTATACGTCTAGGAGATAAAAGCAACCGTACCGTTTGGAGGAGCTGGTCCTGTTCCAAATGAACTCTAGTGTGGATCATTTATGGTGTGAATGTGACAGCTACCAGGTGTACGCTGCCAGCTTGAGCTAAACACCTTCCCACAGCCAGGTTTGCATTGCATTGTGGGATGCAATGCAAACCTTCAGGGTAAACAAACTAATAAACAATCTTGGTGCATCTTTTCCGTAAAGAGTAACGCCCAAATTCAACGTTCAAGACATCTTCTCCAACTTTATCTGTATGCTTCTCGGATAATTAGCATTTTAGCAAACAGCATATTTCTGAACGGAGAGTCTGCTTCCCGTTTTTACATCTGGTATTTCCTCCTTGGACACATCTGACCAGGCAGATTCCTCACATAGTTTGTAGTATTAGTTCGCTTGCAGTTTTCTCTATGTATAAAGAAACCAAATCACTGGAGAAAGTCATCAAATGATTTGGACTAAATTAAATGAACACACTCACATACATAGGTACACCTGGGATATTGTCAGTAAAGTTGATGCAAGTATAAAAATGTAACATACATTAAAAAGAGAAATAGTTATGTTGCTGGTAAATCTATAGGGAACATGTAAAAATATAGCATTTTCCATTCTGTAGTCCTGTCACGATAAACAATAAATCAATTAATTGCATGATAAATTCAGATTAGATCAATAATTTTCCATTTGAAAGATTGTTTTTCTCTCTCTCTGAAGACTGGATGACAAAAAGCCTCAATCTGGTTCTTTGGTCTCAACAAGCCCATTTTGTGAAGGGCAAGTTTGTTTATGAAGAAACTTCATGGTCAATTTTACTGGTTGTTTACTTTATTTATTTTGAATATTGAAAATGTCTCCAAGTTCCAATGTTAAACGTTCATTAGAATTTCAGGTTTATTGACCTTTGTGAGGATCTACTTTCTTTCTTATTCCCTTACCATTATCAATATATGACTTGAAAATGGTTAAGAAAAACCACATTATCATATGTTGCAATATTTGCTGGACGACAATTAGTCGTCCAGCAAAATTTGTTAATGTGACAGTCTGTTTTACGGATTCTGGAGTAAAAACCCTTTGACTAGGCCAAATGCTTTCTGAAAAAAACATTTTCTTACAACACAAGACAAAGCCCAAAGTTCTTCATCACAATGAAGTGTGTTTGGAGGAGTCGAGGTAAAGTTTTTCAACCAAACTAAGAACACCGCATGAACTGTCGAACAAGTTGTTGGTAACATCATGAGAAGCAACTATTTCAAAGATCGTGCAATCCAGAAAGTGGATGAAACAATGAAAAAGGAAGGCTCCATGTAAATTCATCTACTTGAAATCAAAAGCTGGTTGCAACTTGAACACAGTTGAAAGTTTCAGCAGGAAAACGTATCAAAACTAGTATTGGATAAGAGAATGGAAATATTAAGCTACTGGACCAGTAGTAACTTGGTTTGTTTAAAACATGGAGGAAGGAAACCAACTAAAGGAACTATAAAATGAGATCCTGAAATGGACATCTAACCAAATAACAGTGTAAGTGTATAAACAATAAACAATCATTTACTAGTGGAAAAAAATGATTAATGTAGATCATTAATCTGCATTAATCTTGTACATAATAAATGTGTGTGAACTGGAACAGCAGATGTTTTCATCATATTTTGGTAGGACGGAAACTAAAAAATCTTTTTTTCAGCTGTTAAAACTAACTGGGAGCCAGTTTAAATGGTTAAAAAAAAAGTATTTCCACTGTTGCCCAAAGCTATTCCTTGACACATTCTTTTTTTAGTTTCTAGTCAGGAGCAGATTCAGGAGCAGAATTACTTCTATTCGACGAGTAATTCACAGTTAGGCATTAGACATTTCGTTTAAAACCAACTTTTAGTAACTATGTATGTATCAGCTATGCAGATGAGTTCACAATAGTGTTTTTATGACACAATGAGCCACAACTTTCCTAATTCACTTAGCAAAAGGATTTATTTATCTCATGCAAATGAGTGTCATAAACACGTGGAACGTAAAGGCAACAGAGCCCAACCGGCTAATCAATCATAGCGTGGGTGTGACAGGTACCGGCATTCTCAACTTTCTGTATACCGCCTACAAAAAACAAATTGTTAACAACACAGATGGCACAAACAAACAAAAAAACACACACAACAAAGTGGCACAAGTTCTCACTCATCGCTGCACACTGAGGAGAAGATCAATCACTGCATGAGAGGGAAGGGGATAAAACGGCAGAGCAGAAATAAAACGGAAAGAGAAATAGGCATAAACATGCGCACACACTTTACAAAGTTGGTGTGTGGGCGTGCGTGTGTGTGCGTGTGTGTGTGTGTGTGTGTGTGTGTGTGTGTGTGCAGGACCAACAGCGTCAGACACAACAATGAGTCATCCTGGCTCATTGTTCTCATCAAACACGGACTGATGGGAATTCCTGAAACACGTCTACACACACATCCACACACTGGAGTAGTATTACTCTGGCCCGTTGGCCAAACTGCCAGTAAGAAGGTAAAACTATTCCAGCAACTGGAAAACACGCAAATGTTTCTACAAACAGTTAAGTCTGTGAAGCCATTAAGTTTCAAGCAGAATTTAACTATTACTGGTACTGAGAAAAATTGTTTAAAGTCCAAATGAATGCTTATATGGTGCATTCAGGTACAACTTGTAACCAAAACTCCAGTTAGTTATGTACTGGATACATTTTAAAGTTTAGAATATGCTTAAAACATCTGATTACTGTCAAAGTATTTCAACTTTTCTTGTTCAAAAGGTTGAAAAACAAACCAACAAAACACAGAGTTGTTTATTTTGGTGACTATAACATACCAAAACGCATCTAATCTTTAAAACGGAGGTATCGAACCTAGCTGTCATTTCTGTGGACCTATATGCCCTAAATAACTATGATTGAATTGGAATGTATGTAATTGGCTTTAATTTGAATTTATTTTTAGTCTGAATTGACTGTATATTTCTGTGTATTCACACAATCTGTTTAGTGAAGTACCTTGAGATGGAACAAAGAAACTGAATTAAATTAAATCAAAGTGGGTCTGATACAACAACAGTTGAGGAAAAATTGATAACTGAACTTTTAAACAGCAATGCTAACCATCAGACATGTTATGGCAACAACTAAAGCTGCTTTTAACTCATTACAACAAACAGATATGACATTATAACATCGTCTGCATAGCTAAAAATTATCCTACGTTATTTCACTCCATTTAGTTATAAAAAAAAAAGCTTAGCAATGTGCAACAGAACTCATGAAAGCTAACTTTTTGTTGTGAATCATTTGCTTATTATTTGTTAGATTTTAGTTCTTTACCATCTTTATACAACACTGGATATACTATGTTGTAACATCTTTAGTTCCTGTGGTGAAACAAGGGAAGCTGCTTGAAGTGCAGAATCTGGCTTCCACCTCATCATCTTAGCTGCAAGTTGCAGAATGAAAAATAAAAAAAAAAGCAGAAAGCCCTTCAGAGGTGAAGGACTCATGTAATATGCATAGCCACCAGCTCTTTGAGTGTGTTTGCCTGTGTGTGTCACTGTGTGATTGTGTTTATTTGCTGGAACTTATGTGGCAGAATGACGGAGGAGCGGGAAGAAAAGGGAGACGGCAGAGGAATAAGAAACAGACACTCATGATTTTTGGACCCCGCAACGTCTCTCCTTTATCTGATCGAGGCGAGAGGACCGTAGACGTCCGTCAGGGATAAACCACAGAAGGGAGAAAGACTCCCTTTCTTATCTTTCTGGTTCATCTTACATATTTTCTACTGTTAGCATATCATTTGTATATTGCTATTGTGAAACAGTTCAGAAGGGTGTAACAGGAAAAAGAGACACTTTACTTTTTTGTCACTTTACCGCCACAAAGTTTGTAATGGACCAACATTAAACAGTGCTTAGCTTTAAATAAAGGTCTAACAAATGGGATGTCCAGCCTCCTTTACTCGGTTCAAGGTGCTACCACTTAGCTTTCAGAAGTTGCCTAATAAAAGCAAACTGGTGTTTAATTTACTCTCAATATAAATCCAGCTGCTCTGTGAAGGACTCTGAGGTTTGTTAGAGAAGATTAGAGAAAAAGCATCGTCATGGAGACCAGGAAACACAGCAGACAGGTCAGGGAGAAAGTAGCAGTAAACTTTAAAGCAGGGTTGGGCGAACTAAGCATCCATCCAGTCCATCAGCCAAAAACAGAAACCGCAAACCTGCCAAGACATGACCATCCACCTAAACTAACGTTTATGGAAAACTAACAAGAAGGAAATTGTTGCTTAAAGAAAGCAGTAAAAAGTGAAACACGCAATTATGGTTTTAGCACACCATTGCTAACGACTGCAACGACTTGCAACTAAATTTTCCAGATGCTTCTGCTTCGCTTTCTTCATCACATTGTCCACATTGTGTTTAATCGCAACTATAAAACATCAAGTTGTAACGATTTAGGGCAGTGACAACCTAATCAACAGCTAAAAGATGTCAGGTGCCATTAAATGTAACCCCATCTATATGAAATCTTTGCAATTATGACAGAGTGGTCTAAAGGGGGAATAGCTAAAATATGTGAATACCTGAGACCTCCTCTAAAAAACACGTATAACTTACTTTAGCTCACACACCAAATATACCTTAATGTCCATTAGTAAGTGAATCGGAAACCATCTACCGCAAAAGACGATATCTACAGTTTTTGTTATTTCCACTGTTGGCGGTTCAGCCAATCAGAACCGAGGAAAATACATGACACTTCTGGATTGGCTGCTTTGCAAATCCCAGCCAATAGCATATCAAGTAGCATTGTATGAATGTGTTTCAGTTTCCTAAGCTGGGTTTTCTTTTGAATACTTAGAAATGCTCTGTGAAAAAGTATATTCATCTGCTGAATCCAATTCAAAATGTACAGAAAACCTTTGAAAAATGATGTTGAGCCACTTTAGAAAGAAGAATGGAGTAAAACCTCAGGGTCTAGATGAACAAGGCAGCTGCAAAGATTTCCAACACATGTTGTACTAAAAGTCTTTAATTACTGTTTTAAAAAGATAATAAACCCTGGAACATATTAAAGTACGCACTCATTTTTAATGAGGACGTTAAAGATGAATTAAAAACCTGTTAATCTCTGAAAATTGCCTTTACAAAGAGCCTATAAGAGACCTTTCCAAGAAAACCGATGAACTGGATAGGACGATAGCTCAGTCCTAATTACACCCTGGCTCTAATTGACTGCTGAACCAATTAATGTGGTTTTTGTGGGTAATGTATCAGCGAGCGAGCGGAGCCAGGCGCTGCTGTAATCATAATTACAGTAGACAACAGATCAGACCAATGTGGGATCCCACAAAAATGAACCAACACACACGCCAGCTTTGATTCATAAGCACGCATTAGACCTAGTTTATCCATTTGTGTACATTTGCATTTATGACAAATGCAAAAAAAAAAGAGAGAGAGAAAAAATATGAATCAAACATGTTTTTATTTTTCTAAATGCTTTGTCAAATTAGAAAACGAAGCAACCGTGTAGCGCTTCACCGGTAAATATTAATCATTTCAGATTAAATCTGCCCTGCTTGAGTAATTAAAGAAACGTGAGATCACAAATGCAAAGCGGGCTGACTGTGTGTGTGTGTGTGTGTGTGTGTGTGTGTGTGTGTGTGTGTGTGTGTGTGCGCACGAAGGAGTTACTGGTGACCAATCACATTATTGTCAGCAGTAGGAGAAAAAACAACTCTGATTATACGAAAAGAGACATTCACACGTATCCACACACTGACAAAACACATATCCGAGGCTAATGTCCGGTGTCAGTCCCCTGCGTGTCGCAGGTGACGGTGGGGTCACTGGGTCACATCTAAACTGGGTCACACAAACAAACAGAGAGCAAATCCGGATGTGTAAAAGCTTAATTGACCGCTCTGCCTTTCATTGACTGCAGATCAGGGAGATTTAAAGGTGAGTGTGAAGTATTCACAGCAAAAAAGACAAAAAAGTATATTTGAGAGTTGTGTGAGAAGCCTCCGGCGAACCCACTGATGAAACGGAATGAAATATCAGCGATTGACAGAAGAAAAAAAACAAACAACAAGAGATCAGAGGTTCTGATTGTGATGAAGACGAGCGAACGGGGAGAACGTTAAGGTTGAAGCTGGAAAAGTTTGGAGGAAAACGAAAAACATGTCAGAGAACGGGTCATGGATTTAATCCACACGCTTTTCTACAAACAGCATAATAGATGAGGAGGAAGCAGGCTGGAGGGCAGAACAGAAATCTTCTGCACTGACAACTCCAAAAGAACCGAGCTTGACCTGCAGACGCTTCCAACACAATAAACCAGGAGATCCAGGAGGGATAGCAGGGATAACTAGGAATTAGAAAAGAAATAATTACTATCATTGAAATCATGATTTAATACTCAGTGAACAGTGAGTCAACTTTGAGTCTTTATAGATTAATCTTCTCTTAAAATATGTGTATTTACTTAAACGTAGGATATTAAAAAGCAAATTAACAAATAAACTAAAGGTGACCTGTTATGCTTTCTTGAACAGGTTATGATAGATACAGTATATGGCCTATACAAAACAAGCTCATCTATCTATATGCACAAAACCATCGATAACCAAACACTTGGACAGCATTCGATCTTATCTGGTCAATAATCTTAATTGCCATAATTGCAAACCTGAGTTGACAAATCCCACACTGAACAAAGATTATTTAGTTCATCTTTTAAGATTAACGAAATCTTTATTCTATGTATAAAAATAGGCCTGTCATGATAACAAATTCTGCTGAGCGATTAATTGTCTCAAAAAATTATTGCGATAAACGATAATATTGTTTGAAGATCTTTTTACACTGATTTAATGGAAATGACGTAATAATGCATGTGATTTCCTGCCAAAGATACACTTTATTTTCAAAAGAACACTAAACACTGGGACTGATAAACAAAATAAACAAAAACAAAAATAAAATGGATTCTCAGTCTCCATTTACAAAAAAATTTACTTGAATAAAAACTAAACAACATAAAGTAAAAGTGGAAATAAATACTGCATTCAACCAAGAGTGCAGATTATGAAGTCTGTATACTATGTTGCCCTTCAGTAATAATTAGATTTAAATAGAGAAGATGGGCACATCGACTACCTGATGCAATAATTCACACTACACGATTTTTTGCTCCTATTTTTCCCCTTACGACCATCTTAGATCGTTGGTCTTTCTAAGATGGTCGCTTGCGATTTTGTAACCAATCATCCTGTAGTGCAGTGGTCCCCAACCCCCGGTACCGGTCCGTGGGCCAATTGGTACCGGCCCGCACAAGAAATAATTACATACTTCTGTTTTACGTATTGAGTCTGGAGGATCTTTTATTTTGAAAATCCTTTAACCGGATTCTGCCGGTTACGTCTTGAGCGTCAACATTGAGCCCACAAGCAGCAGAATGATTTAGAAACAGCAGCAACAGCATCGGTGTCGGTGTGCGCCCGGTTTGTTCACAAATACGTCTATGAAAATTATAAGCGATTATCCCTGATTGCTTTTAAGCTCAGCTAATTAATCTTGGCTCCTCTCCCAGATTCCAACAAATCATCGGTGTTGAAACGCTGTTAGTGGTGACGATGTTCTTAAAAATCTAATTCCCATACAACATGGGACAGACCTGGGCTTGTATTAAAACGCTTTATGACTCATGAAGCTTTTCAATGTCAAAACAGAAAGTATTGTGAGTCATTTTATCTTATTACACTAAAGACAGTTTCAGTTGAGTAAAACAATTCAGAGCGACTGCCTGGGAAGACACCTTTTCTATTTATTAGGGATGGACCTCTATGAAAATCTGGGCCAGTGTGGATATCCAACATTAATATTGCCGTTTCGCCGATATTTACCGATATTGTGAGGATTTTATATATTTCACTATCTGTTCAACACCTTGAAAAAAATGGCCTAACCGAGGACTTCACCACTTCTTCACTTAAACATAACTATTGCTGTCACACGACCAAACGCCTCCATTCTGCCACTCAACCTACAGAACAAATGAAATAAATAAGTCTTGGTTGTTAATATTTACCCAGTTAGTTGTAGTTTCAATACCAATATGTTACACAATGACCATCATTAGCTGATACCGATGTTAGTGTCAATATATCGTGCATTCCTAATCTCTATTGAACCCTTTATGTCCTAAATTTCAAATCTCCGCCTGGATATTTTTGCTTATTTTAATTGCACGCAGTTCTTTAAATATCCTGTGAGTAAATATATTTGCCCATTTATCCGTAACAACAGGAACTTTCAATATCTAGCAAGTTTCTTTCACAATTTACCATCTATTAAAAGAGCGTCCCTCAGATTAGTTTCACTTCCTGCTACGGCGGGAATGAAATTACTGTACTTACTCGATATTGGCTGAAAAGCGCAACGTCTCCCCTTTCAGAAACCATTGGAATTTTTCAGATAGCGCAAAGTGTGGCAGGATTACGGTACTGCAAATTTGGCTGGATCGTCGCGCTACGATCGGTCTGGAAGGGTTAAACACTTCATGATAACGCTCAACAGTGAAGCTAAAAACAATTTCGATGCACTTTATTACAGTTCATAAAGAGAAAATGGAGTTGGGTAAAATCATAGTTGACAGGTGAAGCCTAATAAAAATGAAAAGTCAGTGTTAAGTTTCCAATAAGTCTGTTTCTACTATTAATAAAAGTTCTCCTTTATTTAAAGAACTTTCAGAATACTAACTGTGATACAAGGGACGCTCCAATTGTCTTTTTCTCCAACAGAGATGAAAGAGAAACTCTCCAAGTGCAAATTAATTGTCAGAGGAGCAGATTCTGTTAATAGAGTCTGCCTCACTAATCCAGCCTGATATGGAAAATGTGTTCAGTTGTATCAGAGAGATGACTGACATGCTGTACAGGTACCACATGAGCTCCGGCGGCGACAGCAGCCCCCGTGTAACTCAGCAAGTGCTTTGATCAAAGCAACTTCCTATTTGCATCGCCGTGCTTCGTAGGACATCTGCATAGCAGCTTTGCCCAAGGGAGCGCTGACACAGCAGGCAGGGCTTCCTCGGCATCAGCACAATGAAACTTAATGTGGGAGTTTGTACAGGCAGAACAGAGAACACAAACCATCTCGCCTTCCTTTCCCAAGGAGGTAAAAACGCAGGGGTCCTCGACGATGACGAAGATAAAAACAAGAAATCTCGCTCAGCCAGATGTTGGTCCACATGACGACCTCTCTTTCCAGGGTCCTCTTTCATTCGCTCTGCTGCGACTGCAGAATTCGATGACTGGAAGGCAATTTCAGCCAACGTGTCAAACCCAGTAAAGCCATGTAATATCTGTACTTAACAGCGGAGTAGTGATTTTCACCACCGAGTATCACACGATGGAAATAGGTCCTGAGCCTGCTGGAGAATTATGGAAATTAAAACAGGGGGATAAAACCAAGAAGAGCATTTTTTATTCACAAATTATAAATCAGCACAGTCATAAATGTGAAAAAGTAAACGAATTCCTAAAAAAGAATCTAACTTTTAGGACAATGTTATTGCTCTGAAAATCATTACTTTGCACAATATTAGCATGAATTGTTCTTTTCCTTGATGATTTCATATCTTACAAAGTGAAAAATAAAGATAAAATATCTGACTTGCATGTCAATGGCGTACAGATACAACATTATATAAATAACTTTCCAGCAGATACAATGCTTCACACCTAAGCTAGGCTGCCATTGATGTATGGGACGTGACAAAATATTCTCTGATTCACTCACTTCTGCATGGCAAATGCTTAAAGTGGCTACAACGGGAGGGCAGTCCAACCTTTTTTTCCTAAATAATTCAGCTCATAACTATTTGACCGCTCACTCACAGCCTATGTACAAGACACTAAACATTTACTGTTTTACACTCATGAAGTAGATACAGCAACATGGCAGCAAGAGTAATGTTAACACCATTACTCCAAATACACATGCAATATGCAAAATAGGCTTTATAAAGATCGGATGCTTTATAAATGTGAAAAGATTTTATGTTTGACTAAATGAACTTGTATCATGTTTACAATCATGTTAGATCCACCAAAATACATGGCAAGATAAGAAAGAGTGCAGCAGCTTTATGTAGCCACATGCTATCACATGACAGAGTAAAATAAAAAAGAAACAGCAACAATGAAAAGTGAAAGCTCTTTTTCTTCCTGTTACCTGCTGACCTAAACGGAAAGACGTAAAACGTGTTACTGCCCTGACTGCTGCAACAACACACACAGTGGAATATACAGTGGTTAGTAGCAAGAACACAAATTGTTATGTTTTTACAAAGCAAAAGGTTGTTTGCCAATGCACACTAAAGCATTTAGCTTAGTATAAGACATTTCCAAGAATGTACAATAATAAAAACAGCAGAAAACATTTCCAAAGATTCAAAGCATTCAGTCGGTCCAATTCATCACAACAAATATTTTTAAATCAGTTCTTTATTCTAACATGGTGAAATATTTTCTCCTGACCAGAAGTGTTAACCGTTTTCTCAGGAATTAAAAGTCAGCGAGTGTTGCTAGTTAGAGCACTGCGATGTTAGTCGCGGTTTCTCATTTAAGTCTCTAGTGCCATTTCTTTCCTTTCATCTCTCTGAGCAATAATGAACCACAAGCTGCTGCTGCTCCTACTTTAATGGAGCTACACAACACATTCTCGACTGCATGAATATGGAGGGGGAAAAGGAAACGGTGCTTCATGTTTTTTTTACAGAATAAAAGAAACAAGCCTGCGGGGAAATTCTTTTCAAGTCCTCAGCTCATGAATCTCCCAAAGAAATATTTCAACAACAGTATATTTTTGGAGCCGGGAAACTATGTACTCACCTGCAGTCAGATCAATAAAGAGGAGGAAACCCAAGGCATTTAAATAGAACCTTTACAATGCTCAATGCAAAATCATAATCTAAATGTTCCTGTTATGGTAATTCGGCTATAACCCTGCAGAAAAACAGCTGAGATTAGGCTTGTGTGAGCACTCAGTGCTTGTACACTCAGCCGAGTGTGTCATGTATTCAGCCCAGAACAGATAACTGTTCTCCCAGAATCTGCCCGAGCGCAGCAGCATGATGGACCGGAAAAGCTGTGCTCAGCTACTTCTGCATCTAACTGGCTCAGTGGGTGTTACCAAGACTAATTTAAACAAAGTTTCTGTGCTCGGGACTTCTTCACTGCATTGTAAATAAAATCTGTTCAACGTGTTTTAGGAGAAAAGCAAAACAAACAAAAATAAAAACGCAGCCTCCAGCCAATGTGAAGGGCCCTGACCATCGAAAAGCAGAGATCAGTAAAATATGCATGATGGGGGGAGAAAAAGCTTCTTGCCATAAGACACAGAAGCGTGGGTTTACTTTGGCTCGGCGCATGAAACATTGATGGTGGCAGCATTCATTAGGTGGTGCAGCAGCTCAACCGCTGGATGGAGTTTATGTCTAATTTTGGACTGCACCCAAGAGACCTGAGCTCTCAGAAATAAGGGAGCTGGGCTGTTTTACTTTGAAAGAAATGTGTTTCGCATGCAGCACTGCATATGGGTTTTTATCTATATGGGAGCATATATGCAGCCCACTATGCACAACTTTAAAACTGAAGGGCTTTTTGGGTTCTTAAAACCCACAAAAGTGTTACAAACTCATTAATATGACTGAGCCATAGCTTAAAATCTAGGTGACAAACCTAGAAATCTCCATAACGACAAGAAATGAGAGCTCTGCACTAAGAAGATGATGGTGTATTGTAATAAATATCAAGATATTATATGTATTTATATGCAAGTATGTCAGCTGACCAAATAGTTACTCAACCTGCACAATGTTTTGTGAATATACAGTAAAGGCAAAATCAGTTGGACGATATATTCTTTCAGAAATGATTGCGATATAATATTGTTGTTTTAAAACCATTTTAACAAACTGAGGCTTTATATGGTATAATAATGCAAGTACAGCCTCCCAAAGTTCAATAAACTTTCATTTCTAAAGAGCATTAAACACTGTGACTGAAAGACATTTTAAGTATCCAAAATAAAAAAACAAAACAACAAGTCTGTAAGCAAAATTGCCCTTCAAAAAAAAGGACTGGTTGAGATGCATGTGCCTTTTGTCAACTGGTTTTGGTAGAAAGAGAGAGAGACACGAGAAAAACAATCATGCAAATGGAAGTTATCGAGCTCGTTTTAATTTATCATGCGATTAATTGATTTATTGCTTATTGTGACAGGGTTAAATGCCGTCAATATATACCAAGTATTGTGAGCTCACACTCAATCCAATGTAATGTAATAGCTTCACCCGGGATGCTGAATGTCTCAGAGGCAGCTTGAATCACAGATGATAAGATGAAGAGGGAGGAAAATTTAGATTTGTTTTCTTTTTTGCAGCAAATATAATTGCAGTATTAACAAAAATATCATGTTTTTAGATCAATCAACCCAAAACTCATTGAATTCTGTGATGTTTTGAGTCGTACATCATTTTAGTAGAGAAGATAGAACTGACACAGAAAGTGAAAATGTAGTTTTTGACATTTTTAGTAAGAAAAAATGTAATGTTTGATACACAAACGAGTGTAACAGCACGACTACAGAGCTCAACCAGGTCCGACCCTCAAAAAAAAAAAAACACAAATAATGTGACTCTTCAAAACAAGAGGACTTGTAAAGTTTTGAAGTAGAAACAGAAGTGAAAATAGCTACTCTGTATCTCCACAGGTGGGATGAGGAGAAATCCTTCCCCGACCCCCTGAACTCTGGCAACGGAGAAAACGCTCCTTCAAAGACAAACAAAGAGCGCACATCTTTTAATTTCTCATCAACCTTCACCCCCCACAGGTGAGAAGCACAATGTACACTCAGTCATAAGCAGACAGACATCTCCTCTGCCTGTCAAAGACCTGCTGTAATGAACACGAGGATAAAAAAAAATGCGAGATTTAGAAGAAAAGCTGACAAGCAGTTCGTTTCTCCCAATCTGCCGGAAAAACACACACACCTCAGCAGAAGTCCCGCTGATGATACACACACTACAAAGAAAACCATTGTTTTTAATCTCCTTGTTACAGTTTATCAGCTCACTTTGATAGCACTCTCTCAACACACACACACACACACACACACAGCCGCAGAGCTGGGAAAACAAACACTCTTCTGATCTGCCCTCCTCAAGAGGGCTTTGCCGGCTCTCTGTTAACCCTCCGCCTATCTAGACAAGAGTCGACCTGGAAATGGAACAAAAGCCCGGATCCTCGCTCCAAGTCAGATCGGGACTACACACACACACGCAGAAAAAGACTCAGTTTCCTTGCTTTGCCACCGATATGTTCCCATTTTTCCAAAGCCGCATTGATCTGATTGTGGCGTGTGCCTGTGAGCAACGAGCCTGTCGTCAAACCATTAACCGGAGGCTGCAAGAGCTCCACTCCTGTCAATAAGGATTTAACCTCGCCAATGAATTCAGACGCTAATCATGCCGAGGAAAATGCCTCATGCTGAGACTCCAATTACCTGCTCGATACTCGCAAGGACAGAGGTTATGTAAACAGGAGTGGGGGCGGGGTAAAAAGAAAAAAGAAAAGAAACAATTATTGGTGCTTCTAATTAACACAGAGGCGGTAGGTGAGACAGGTGACTCAGCTCTTAGAGGAGAAAATCGATGAAAACTATACCAAACCCTACGCACAAACACTTTTTGTGTTGTTTTTCTTATAGCTCAACGCCTGAAGAGACCGTGCTACTTCGCTGTTAGGAGTGAAAATGTCGGCCTGAAAAGTCACATGTAGCCGTGAACAAATGACCTGTGTTAAGGAAGGGTAATTGTCTTTATACAGCAGCCTCTAAATCTCCCCGCGCCCTCCTCTGACTGGCTCGCCCATGTCATGCAGACTCTGGTTGCCTAGCAGCAGATGTCCTCGACTCCATTCTTTTGTTGTATTTTGACTGAAACAAAAGTCAGCTCTTTTTTATATATATATTTTTAATTTAATCGCTCTGGTAACAGACAGCACTATCGGCGATTGTCAGAAAACATTCATTCTAAAACAAACATGGAGTTGAAACATTTGTCATCATCACCTGGGGACCAGAACCGAGTCGTTTATTTCAGCAGAGGGTGGGAATATGTGTGTGTCTTTGCTTACCTGATGCCATCTGCATGTATCCGGCCAGGGTGCAGATCCTCCGCTCGCAGCCTCCGCCGGGCAGGAAGATGGTGATGATGGCCAGCAGGGAGCTGACCGCCAGCAGGGCGCAGCCTCCTGAACACAGCACCGCGCTGGTCTGAGGGACACAACGAGACGACTTCATGTCAGAGAGAGGAAATCCCACCACATGTTTACCTGTTTCCCTACTGGAATATACTTACAGGGCCTCACACTGCAAAAACAGAAAGTCTTTAAAAGCATTTTTATCTAGTTTCTAGTACACTTGAAATAAGATAAAACAAACTTACAAGTAAGTTTTCAGCAAAGTACGTGGGTTTGTTTTAAGTTAGTAATTCCTTAATTTCAGTAAAAATATATCAGTTCCACTGGAGGATTAATAACTAGCACTTTTTCACCAATATAAAGGAATTATTTACTTAAAACAAACCTTCATATCTTGCCAAAAGGTTAGTTTCAAGTTAAGTTTTGTGTAATTTAAAGTGTACTAAGATATTTGCTCTAGAAACTAGACAAATATTTTGGTAAGATTTTTTTTTTTTGGCAGTGCATCGAAGTATTCACACACCTTTATTCACATCGCAACTGCAAACATTGACGTACTGAAACTCGATGATGTTGACAGACCGACAAAAGAGTCCAGTGACCTTTCACCTCAGTCTCAAGTTGTTTACAGCCTCCAACAGGCTTCATCCTTCTCCCTACCAACCCTGACCAGCTTCCCTGTTTGTCCAGAGTACAAAAGCATCCTCACAGCATGATCCTGCCACCACCGTGTTTTACAGTTGGTGCATTCAGGGTAAACACAGACAGAGTCTCTCACCAGCAGCTGTGAACCCCTGGTCTCCTAGCTGCTTCTCAATTTAGGATAACTCAATTATTTAGTTGTATTAACAAAGGGAGCTGGATTTTACTGAGTCTAATCAAATAAACAAACATTGAAACATCACACCTCTATTTTATGTCCTATTCCATACATTTTACAATAACGCACTACTTTGTGTTAATTTACCACATCAAATCCTCGTAAAATACAATACAGTTTGTGACAGTTTGTGCATGACAAGATATTAAAAGTTCAAGCGCTCTGAATACTTTTTCCCTTGCTGTTAAAGGCTTACAGTTCCACACACACCACAGCCAAAATATGTTTAGTTTTTAATTTTGTCAGATCATGCAACGTCACAGTCAGTCCTCCTTCCAGCAGTTAGTCTCTTTATCTCAGCTGGAAATCAGCCCTGAAACACCAAAGGAGAGCTGCCTGTTCCTGTTCATTGCACTTTCGCTTAATCACACACAAACACACACACGCATGCCAGAAGTTTAAGTACCAATTGGATACACATATTCCAGATTTATTTATTTAAAAGTTTCCCGTAAGCCACAGTTTTAGACTTACAGTGCCTTGCCTTGTCCTCAATGAAGCAGAATGTATTAATAAAACTATTAAACTGTTAAAACAGGGGTCTGAAATTCCAGGCCTCGAGGGCCGCAGTCCTGCAGTTTTTAGATGTGCCACAGGTACAAAACACTGAAATGAAATGGCTTAATCACCTCCTCCTTGTGTAGATCAGTTCTCCAGAGCCTTAATGACCTAATTATTCTGTTCAGGTGTGGTGCAGCAGAGGCACATCTAAAAGTTGCAGGACTGTGGCCCTCGAGGACTGGAGCTTGAGACCCCTGTGTTAAAATATCATTGCCTTCCTTTGTAATCAATAAGTACTTCTTAAAATTAAATAATTTTCAACATCTTTTCACATTGATGTAATTTGATTTGACTGAAAAAAATAAGATTTAAGCACACAGCATTATCTATTTATGGGGCCCTCTGAAGTCTTTATTGCTACAGTGAGCCTTGAGTTCGACATGTCGCATATAGTATTATTTTCCTTCCACTTCAAAACTCTGCTCTACTTTGCGTTGGTCCAAGAACTAATTTAAATAAAATGAAGCTTGTGGGTGTTCAAGACTTTTATTTCTATGCTTTTTGGGTCAGTATTTAATCGTATTGTTTCCTTTTTTCTGTCTGATTTCAAGCACTCGTCCATCTCAAAGGAGTATCCACAAAGGTTAAAAGACACCGATGTCGGACGGTGCTGCGGTGGCGCAGGAGTTGAACACAACCCACATAGTCCTCGACGTGGCCGTCGCAGGTTCAATTCCCGGTTTGGTGACCTTTGCCGCATGTCTTCCCTCTCTCTCTTTACCTACTTTCCTGTCTTAGCAGTTTGAAATACAGGCCACTGGAGCCAAAAAAAACCTTAAAAAAATAATAATTTTCATAACATTGTATGAAAACAGGTGATTAGCAAAGCAACACTGGTGGGGGAGATTGGAGGGAAATGTCTAACATGCACAGGGGAATAACAGGCCTAAAACACGAGTCATTACGTGTGTCTGTGATCTGACTGACGTGAACGAAGGGAGGGGAGGGAAGCTGAGCGATTTCCTCGGCTGACAGATTTAATTAGCTTGCTCTGGGTGGCTGGGAGAAAGACGGAAATATGAAAATAAAGAACTGGTGGGATGCTGGCAGCAACGATGATGATTACGTTTTTGACCTTCATTTGTTACAGGTTGATAAATAGGTGCGTTCATCATCCCAAACACGTAAGCAGAGCGCTTACCCGCGTTGCACAGGAGCTCACTGACAGCGAGGAGCTGAGTGCCTTGCCCTGGGGCACCTTGACCGGAACAATTAGTAAGAGAGGACAGCAAGCGGAAAGAGAGATACTCAGCAAGTCGTTTTATTGCATATCATTTCGAGAACCAATAAAGGTTTAATTTAATTTATATTTTATGCCTTCATTACAAAGCCCGGTGATTACGTCTTGTTCCTCCAGCAGCAGGTTTTCTTTGTGCTTCCTGAGAACACGGATAAAACACACGCAGATATGAGACGAACTTCTCTGTTCAGCCAAGCCCATTTGGAAAATTAGCTGAACAGAGAGACCCTTCACAGAAATGACGCTGAACAAGTTTGAAAAGTTTTGTGAGAACATCCAAACAACATGCTGGATTGTGATTTTAAAGGGAACATGGTGACATACGGGGTTTTTAGAAGCTTTATGCAGAGCAGAGTGTACCTGTCAAGCATCAGTTCAGACTCAGATACATAATAGGAGGTTGTTACCGTCAAACACAGGCTAGGATTTCCTGAAAGTTGATTTCAGAAACTGAAATACTCTACTATCAACTAAGTTCTGACAATAAAGTTTGAGAACATATACAGTACCTATAAAAAGTATTCAACACCTCGGATGTTTTTCCCTTTTTATTGCTTTTGCAAATCAACCACAATCAATAAAATGAAAGTGAACAATCATCTTTAAAAAGATGTCTGATCCTTTTGATGCTTTACATCTAAAATAATTTATAGAACTAGCTATTTTGTTTGTTTAAATAAAATAATTTTTTAAAAATGGCACTGCCAAGAATTTTATTTTTTTGCATTTTTAGAAAGGAGTATATTCTGTAAGGTCTGCAAATGAGAATTTTGGCTTAATGGTCAAAAGTTTGGACTCCACTGCTTTACAGCCGCTAAATCTTAAAAAATATTGTCACAATTCTCAGTAATAAAAGTGAACAGACCTTAATGTAGGTAATTTATTGCCCATAAAAGAAAAATAAGAGTCATTTTCTTGCTGTGAAGATGAATGATATTATTAAAACATTTTTTTTTTAAATTGTGGAAACAAATTTTTAAAGATGTAAATATCAAACGTTTTTGGGAGATTTTCAAATTCCAGATTTTAAAAAATGTTTAGTCAAAAACTTTTCTATAAAATTCTATTTCCCCTTGAAGATCAACAACATAATATAAAAAAAGCATTAAAAATCATTATTTATTTAAACAGGGGCCAGAGGAAACATCAAACCACAGAAGCAGTTTGTGTAAAACAGTTTTACTAATATTTTAAATCAAAGACAAAATGATTATGGAGTTTAGCATCGTGGATTAGCCGTTAGCATGCCTAGCATGATTAAAATAGATTTTTCCATGTGTATTCCAAGAAAATTTGGATCATTATCTGAAAACTAAGAAGTCTAAATATCTCCCAACAGCGGATGAACACTAAAACGGATAAAACAGATAAAACAGATACATTTTGCTGTAAAAAGCCTTAATGTTGTTCACATCTCTCACACTCGGCGCTAATGAACAACAAACATGATGTTGTAAGTGCAGTTCCTTTTAAATAAACACTGTCGTTTTTCATCTCTGTGCTTCCTCTTGACTTAAACAGCACATTGAAACTAGCTAACTTTGAGCCTTCTTCACCCAGTAACTTCATATAAATTTAATGTAGGGTTTGCAGCTGTTCACATTTGTGGTTTTGTGAGAATGCAGTGTAGAAAAGTCACAAATGATGTCTGTTTATATGCTGCCAGAAGCAATACTGACTGTGACAGAGAACTGGAAACAAACCTCCTTTAGCAATCAGCGCTATCGTCTCTCTCCCCAAAAACAGGAAGTCAAGTTATTTAAGAAGTAAATACTAAACATAACTACCTTAAGACGGTATTCTAAACACCGTCCAGCTATTTTTATCGTGTTTGTACGTTTGACAACAGGAAGACAAAGTAGAGGCACGTAAAGATGGAGATTAGCCATAAATCTCTGAGGTTTTGTTCTGTCTTGCTAAAATGATATTCATGTATGCAGAAGAATGTCTCCTTTCTCTCCACTGCTTGATCTTTGCATGCCTTGTGGGCTCAAAGAGTACAGCTACCTCCACCCTGCTGTTCGCAATTCGCAGTAACACATTAGAGGCACATCATGTCTCATAGAGCAGAGCAAAGGTTGAGAGAGGAAGACAGTCATCCTTCATTATATAAGGTGCAACTTATCGAAAAAAGTGATGTAGTTGGCTGAATTGAGTTTGAGTGCAACTCTTAGCACAAAAACACAGCATTTTAAACAGTTCTGGACATTTTTAGATGAATATAAATATGTTGTTTGTTTATCTTCTCCATTTTTCACCCACTTCATTATCTACTCCCAGTAACAGATTTATACACTTGACATTTTCCGTGCCATTTAAACACAACCCAAGACTAATAAAGACCATCAGAGCACAACGCACAGCTACTTTAACAAAAACAACACACACAAAAAAAAACAGCAAGAATTTTAATTAATAAGGCCCCAATCCATCAATTTCCAAAACTGTGACTGAGTGTGATTGGGCGGATAAGGCGGGGGGAAATCCAGATAATCATAACGACTTCAACTTTATCAGACCAGACAGCAGCATTTAGGAGCCCCTTTCTCTCCCCCCCTCAGATGCACTTGTTGTTCTGAGCGCAAGTTAATTTAGTAGAAAATGGGCTCCTAACAGCAGTGGTCTTTTTCTAAATAGATTGTAATTATGTGTGAATAACTGGCTGAGCCACTGCAACGGCCAGAGCAAAAGAGAAGAGTGGAGAAACGGGGGAAATCCAGCATGTCTTCTTTTCTTTCACTTACTCTGAAAACGTACATTGGAAATCAGACCTCTGAGAGTAACTTAAAGTACCTGTCATTTATGACCTTGTAATAATTTACAAAGCCAGATTCGTAGAATAAATATAGCCAAATTACTTATCATTCACTGGATTGGTGAAGGTTTATTTCATTGCAAGGTTGTGATTAACAGTCTAAGAAGATAACTGCTGCATGCTCAGCTGTTCAGTGGAGAGTTTATCATTAAGCGAATGAGGAGACGGTAAACAAAATGAGAAAGCGCTTATTCATTTCATCTAATATGATAATGGAAGAGATGTAAAGCAAATTTATAGATTGTAATATGATTCTAAGCTGCATCATAGAAGCAGTTATTTCAAGCTGTTCAAACTTCTTTAGATAGAGATTCAGTCAAATACATGCTATTGTTTTTTATCACCATTATTGTACCTGAGCTAGTCGGTACTGTAAAACATGTAAAGGACATCAAAACGGAGAGCGGTGTTTTTAATTTGGTGTCATTAATTGCAACTGAGGCGTCTGCTGAGTCTCCGACAACAAAAACAACAAAAAGAAATAAAGAATAACTTTAAAATGTTGAATCTGAAAGACACCACTTTACATGTTTACCCAATAAATTTACTATTTGTTATTAAACCCATTTTAATACCAAGTTCCTGTTTATCCCATTGGGCCGACCAAAACAGCTTCACAAGTTAACAACACAAACAGTAGATTGATGGACCAAAGTCTCAAACCGATGTGATTTCCAGAATCATCTGAGCAGAAAACTCAAAATGTTCACACTTGATTCAAAGTGACTGAATTCCTGTTGTGTTTAAGAGACGTGTATAAAAGCTTTATTTATATGATGGCGAGAATGGACTGGATGTCGGAACGTTTTATTCGAACATTTTAGTAGGCCTCTGTGAGCCATTATTCCACAGGCGGTGCTAAAAAATAGCAGGGGTGTGACGATACATCCAGCTCAGAGAGATACGCAATATTGGGTTCATGAGACGAGGTTTTCACAACATGTATGGGAAAACTTACAGCCCACATTTCTCATTTTCCCAAGAACAAAATCCATTTCAGATTCCAGTCTTACTATTTCAGATCTTTAACTAGACAGTCAAATGCAGTCCAGAGCTAAAAAATTAGAGAGATTTAATTAAAGCTGTTGGCAGCTAGCTGTTTTCGGTTGTGCACAGTATGCTCATTGTTCTTACAAATTAAGATTTAATGATTTCAGGAAAAAGTAATTGTAATACTTTTGCAAAAACTTGATGACAATACTGATTAGTCTAGTCACATTTTCTTTCTTTCCTTTTATCACAATTTTTCTATTAGCTTTAGCATCCTGGCCACAAATATAAATCGTGGCTGAGCATCAAGGTCAGTGTAAAGCCCATCCAGTCGGCCAAATACATTACTGGCATGAATGAATCAATACATACAATTCTACCGACTATTACTAAGCAGTGCTTTGCAATATTGTGATGATGACTGTGATTCTCTATATGGTGAAGCTCGAAAGAGGTGTACGGAGCCCCGTGCTGGAAGAGTGACTAAGGGTCACTGCGTGTAACGGAAACCCTGTAAATTCTAGACACTAACAGGTACCGTAGAATTGCACAAAAATCCATGAGGGACGGCGGAGTCCCTGCTCGAAATTCCATGAAAGAGGTGTACAAAGCCTTGTGCCAGAAGTCCATTAAAATGCTGTCTACATTGTTTTAAACTGTGTGATTGTGAGCGTGAGTGGGAATAAAATAACAACAGGTATTTTGTTCCATATAACACAGTAGGAGTGTAACAGGTAAACCTTCTATGGATGCAAACTCGACTGAAAACCCACCTGTTTAGGATTGTATTTGAAATGTAATCAATTATAAATTTATTGATGGAACCTGAATTAATGTCGTGTTTTGATTGTTGATTCTATGTTGCTTTGTGTTTCTGTGTTTGATATGATGTAAAGCACTTTGAAATGCCTTGCTGCTGAAATGTGCTATACAAATAAAATTTGATTGATTGATTGACTGATTACAAATCATTGACTTAATTTATGTGGCAGTGGGTATCCAAACCACTGCCACATAAATGACTTAAAAGTTTGGAGGATTCTTTAATGATTTCATAACTGAGACAACAGTTTTTATTACTCAACAAACTGGAGCGAGTCAATAACTTCTTCCTTTGTTACTTCAGAATAAGAGTCCCCAATATCGATATTTCTCTATGTAGTGTCAAGCTTCTTGGTTACAGACCAACAAGATTAATACTACATAGTGGTCTGCCCAGTCAAATGGATTTTTACTCTTATATTCATAGAGTAAATTCACTTTCTATAGAGAGATGATAGTTCTTTATGTTTAGATTCTGAATATGGTGGGCGTTCCAAACGCATTTGCATGTATGGAAATTAAAAAAAGTTGATTAACTTGCTGAACTCTGTAGATCAGTTCAGCTGTGTAAACATGGTGTAGTATTCCCAATTTAATATGACCAATATCAAGTCTGTACAATTAAATCCATCAGAGTTTGTTGTTAAAATGCTTCTGGAAGTTACGTCAGAAATACCTCACAGTCAGGTCTACGAGATTTTTACATTTTTAATGACTTTTTCAGTGCAATAAACCCCTTAAAACAGATTTTTTTTTTCCAGGCACGATAATAGTAACTACAGATCCAACAGGATGTGAATGCTTCAGATCTTGTGTATAAAACGTCCATTCGGCTGCTTTGAGCAATAAAGGGACACTCTGAAAGGGATTGTTTGATTTCCAATTACACTAAGGAAGTCAGGGATTACATTGTACAGGCCAATGAAATTTCATTGTCTCCTCAATTGGGAGTTACAAGATGGAGATAGCAAGGCATGTCTCATTAAACACACTTTCCCCCTGTACGCCTGGCCCGAAAGACTAAATGCTCCGGCACTCGGCTGTGGAAAATGGTTTCTGCTTTTTCCAAAGTGCCAGGTGGAGAGAGGAGAGCTTTAATGCTCAGCGCCAGCCCTTCACTGTAACTCCTCCACTTTACAATTGAACGACTCGCCTTTTATGGGGGACAAGAGGTGAAACGAGAGCCCTGCAGATCCGCTGATAAGCAGACGTGATGAGTTTGCCATATTGCCGGACGGCTGTTTTTGTGCGTGCGTGTGTGTGTGTGTGTGTGTGTGTGTGTGTGTGAAAGAGAGCGAGCAGAAGGGTGGGACGGACCTGTGGCAAACATGTTCAGGTATGACATCTGCACCCGGCTGCTGTCTCTCCCTCTGCGCACTCGCCTCGGCAACCCACATCACTCATCAGCATTCAGAAGCGCGAGATCTTAAAAGTAACCCGCCTTCACACATTCTGCCCGCAGGAGCCCATTAGGACCACAGTGCTACTTCCCAGAACATTTCTTCTCCAGCCATAACACACACACAAGGAAATCAGTCAAGATTTCATCAGACTGCCAATTTTATCTGTACTTTTCTCCACTTTATCCCAATGTTATGTAACTTTATCCAACCCTTTCACTCAAAGCGCTAATACATGAAAGCGAGACCGCTCAGGTCTCTAAATTAATGACCTGAATTATGCATCATCATCCTCATTGATCTTCGTGGGGAGGTGACTGGGAGACGGAGCCTCATTTGGAGAAGTGCGGGTACGTGTGTGATGGCCCTTTGAATGGCTGACGGAGCCGTGTGTGTACGGGCTGAATGCGAGATGGAGAGGAGACAAATGAGAGGAGCGGAGAGCAGATTTATCACCTGACAAGTGGATGGAGTGTCCATTTATGCCTCAGGGACAGGCTGCAGATAGGAATTGACATTCAGGAGCACTTAGTAGGACATTGCCACACTTGCTCAACGAGCCACCCCTAATGTTAGCATGCAAACACATGTACGCGCTGGAAGGATTTCTTTTATGTATGTATGCTTGTGTGAGTCTGATAGAAAATGTCGACCTAGAAGCATTTTTGCTCATGTTGAACATCATTTTTAGTAGTTTAAATTTAGCCTGTTATCTTCCTGCTTTATGCTAGCTATCGGAGAGCTTAAACAGTCGTTACAATCTCGGAAACATAATTGATACGTTGAGCATTAAAGGATTACTGCATTTCTCAGCTTGTCATTCAGTGTGTTCATTCAACCAAGAAGGGTAGGAAGGTCAAGAGGTCAACAAACCCGAGTTCTTCAGCCTGTAACATTTATCACAAAAGTAACAAAGAAAATTATGGTTTTTCATCACAGTAACTCGGAGGTGAGGCAGCATAATAGCCGCTCAAAGAGTGAGTTGATATTCGTCAGATTTAAATACAGAGGCATTGAGATATTGGCTGTTGACCAGAAAATGTATTATTTTTGGTGGGTGGCCAGCAAAAAAACTATGATGCAAAAAATATGATCATTTTTAGGTAAGTGAACAACTCTTTTAAGTGGCTTTGATGAGTTATGGATATAAAAAAAAAAACATGAAGTCCTCAACAACTTTGTGTACGCACTGGAAGGATTTCATAAAATTTTGATTTCATTGTATATTGTTTAGGACAAGTTTTTATTAGTCCCTATAATTCCTGATTGTGGAATTATAGTTTGAGTTTGTTGGCTCCCCAAGCCAAACAAAACCAAAACGTTAAATCAGAAGTCAAAGAAGGTTCACACTTCACTTCACTGTTGGTGCAAAACGTCCCAGGATAGTGACTTCTTTTCATATCAAATGAAGTTGAAAATGCACAAAATGAAGAGGCAACATTCTCAGCATAAAGCTGTAGTGTTTACAAGTTTTTTTAACGACTACTCTCAGTGTGAAGGAAGACTCAAAGCTAACAACTTTCAGTATGAGTGAGGTGTTTAAACGTAAAGCCAGCAGCAGCCCTAAATATGTAAAAAGCTATTAAAAAGAGGACTATTCTCTAATGAGGAATGTTTGCTGTGCATTAAAGCTTTTAAACAGGGTGAGACTTCAGTAGTTGACTGGAAGGCTTGGCACTTTTCTGCAACGAGCTTTGAACTTCTGTCTGTAAATGAGCTTTCTGGATTTGAAAATATTGCCAGCCAACCTCGAGGTGGGGCTGACTGCAAAGCAAAGTCTGGAGTTAGTGACGCAAACCACGGTAACATCAATGATGATAAACACAGCTAAAAAAAAAAAATGTTCCTAATATAAATAATTGTCTGTCAGGCTAGAAATATATCATACACATTTTGAATTCTGTTCCCAATAGTTATGACAAAGAAATCAGCTAAATTATGTGTTAAAGTTTTAGATATAATTGCCATGGTGTGTTGAAGTGGACACAGGTGCAGAGAGGCAGTGGTAGCAAGAGGAGATGAAAGTTAAATAAAGAGGATAAACAAAAACCTTACAAAAAATCACAGGGAACCAGGAAACAAACAGCCAGCAGAGTGAACAGGGAAGCAATGGGATTAAACAGGAGGAACCAGCAAGGAGTGACTGAGAATGACTTATTTATATACTGGGGAGCTTGACGACTTCAACAAGGAACAGATGGCTGGTTAGAGACGGGTTGCAAGTGAGAGGGGAGAGAAAGAAAATGGTACAGAGGACAAACTGGGTAACTAGGGGAATAAATCTAGCATTAACAAATAACAACACATAAGGAGTATAATAAAACTAAAGTAACTAAAGGACTGAACTAAGGTGAAACAGAAACAAAGCTGATCTAATCAAAGAATAGAAACTAAGAAACTATAAGAAAATATAAGCAAACCCAAACCCTAATTCCCCCCCCCCCCCCCCCAGCGTATGTGCAACAAATAAATATTCAAAATTACGTTTCTACTTATTAAAAGTTAGACAAGCTGTTTGCGCGTTCTTACACGAGTAAGTTCACTGATTGCAAGCATGAACTTTGAGATTTCCACTCCACTCTGAGCTGAAGCAGCATCCGGCTGGAACTTTGCAAAACTTTGCGTCAGACTCCACTTGATTTTCTAATTGCGCATGGCAGCTTTAAAGTCCAGATGCAGTGCTCTAGAGATGTGAGGAATTTTATCAAAGCATAACACTGAAATTAATAATTAACAATTCAGTGCTTAAATAATGCAAAACATGTGCTCCGGGGGGCTGATTTATGAGTTTCTGCACCATTTTTCTGACCAAAAAAAAAGAAACAAAACATATTTCTGCTATGTTTAAAAGCCAAGCTGTGGTATGAATCTAACGTTTAGCACAAAGTTCACTCACGGTGGCTGTTTTAGTCTCTAAGTGTCACTCTTACACCTAAATGCTTCCTCCATCCCACACAAAGTCTGCAGAGCTTGGAACAGTGTCACTACTGCTTCTATAAAAACAAAAACCTTCTGCAAATCTTCTGCTGATCAGCACTCTGAACCTCAGTAAGCCCCTCGCTACCAGTGTTGTGTTTAGCATGGAGCCACGGAAGAAACTCGCTGCTGCAAAGCAATGCTTTAATGTGGCTCTGAGTCTTTGGTATCAGGTTGGAAAAACAAACCGGACTCGGAGTCAGATACTTCACATGCTTGAGATGCCATTAAACAGCTGAACGCTTTCATGCTTCACTTTGTTTCGACTGTTCCCTAGCGTGACGATGGGGAATGTTTGATTTGGATCGTAATTCAGAACGGGAAGTTTTCTCAGGCCGGAGTAACATAACACTAACCCGTCACTTCGGTTCTGGCTCAAGTTGCAGTCTAGTCGACTTCGTAGCGCCTTACAAAAGTATTCACACCCCTTTAGGTTGTTCACAAGCTTTAGTGGAAAGACAGACGTGTTATATTTACCTCCCTTTACAATAATACCCCTAAATAAAACCAATTGCAACTTTAAAAATTATGTAGCTTTATGTTATTAAAGCTAAAGTTTAATCAGTAATACTTTTATAACAAATTTATGTCAGATTATGATTTCTTGATTAATGTCAAGTTGTCATAACAAAGACATTTTGGATAATGTCAACTTTGTATTGAAAGTGTCACGATTTACCGAATGACACTTTATGACAACAATCATAAATATTCTTGAAGACTTACTCATGTCCATGACAGGTTCATGACCCATCTATTGAGATTTTTTTTTCTTTTTTTGGTCAGAGGACAGACTGAGTTAAACCTTTCCATAATCTGTAACGTTACACTACAAACATACAATGTATGTCATGTTTATGATGGTGTCATGACAGTCTTATTCACAACCCGTCAAACAAAGTGTTACCGAATGTTGTGTGGAGATTTTTAAATCTAAGTTAAAGTCCCACCCGTTCACTTTGTCATATGTGGCTTTGACTTTATACCTATTGATTTTGCTGCTTTTCTACTGTGTTTCATCTGTTGTTAAACTGCACTGTTTAATTGTTGTTCTTTCAATCTCCTTGTAATTGTTAACCACTTTGTTTGAAAGTGCATCGTAAATACAGTTATTATTATTATCGTAGAGGCTGGGAGTGTGGGAGCTCGGCACATTTTCAGGCGGTTGATCCGATCCGGCTCACAGTGCTGCAGTGTCTCTGGCCCGGTTTCAGGTGCAGCTGCCTCACTGCCAGGTCACTAACCAGCACCTGCTCCACCACCTGGAGACCAGCAGGACCTCACCTCTGGGCTCCGGGGTGATTCATAAACCCAAATAGTTGTTTGCTTTATAAATGAGCCAACGGTGCACTGTGACCTGTCACTCTCAACAAGTCCTAAAAGCCACCAGAGAGCCTGAATACGCACTAGCTTTAATAAGGACCAACTATTTACGAGTTTGTTTGTATCCTCTCCTCCTCTTCAGTGCACAATGCAGGCAACTTAGGTAACAAGGAGGCAGAAAAGATGCACAGCGACCTGCAGGATTCTCATCCATCACACATAAAGGTGAAAAATTGCAGCCGAAATGTTTTCACACAAACAGCCCAGAAAATGGGGCTAAAACACTCGGAGAAAAATTCACGCGAGGCATCTGGCAGGAAACACCAACACCATATCCCTGCTTTTTTTTGTTTTATTTACCTTTTTAAAAACACCCACAGAGTTCGACTGTAAATCAGCCCATGCCACGAACAACGGCCCGCAAATATAAACTGCCTGAGGTAAACTTGAAGCTTGCCAAAAAAAAAAAAAAAACTTCAGTAGGGCTCCGCTTCCCCAAACTGCCGGAGAAAAACATAAAGCGCAGCTTTAGTTTCAGATGGGCTGCGATGCTGGATGGAGAAGCAGATGCGTGCTGGTGTGATCCCGGAGGACAGTCGGCTGTATGGAAAAACCCCTCAGGTAAAGTGTGGATAGACAGTGACTCATGAGGAGGAGAGGAGGAAGAGGAGATTAGGACTCGAAGGAAAACCTCTATTTTAGGCGATGCTCAGAGAAAAAAAAATCCCCATTTATTGAGATTTGTTTTTCTTTTTTGGTCAGAGGAGAGACTGAGTTAAACCTTTCCATAATCTGTAACGTTACACTACAAACATGCAATGTATTTTATTGGCATTTTCATAACAAACTAACACAAAGTAAAGCATAAATGTGTAGTGAACTGAAACAAAATATGTGGTCTTCATGTTCTCTTACAAATAAAAATTCTAAAAAGTGTGACATGCATTTGCTTTCAACATCTCTAAGTCGATACTTACACATTCACCTGCTGCAGTTACTGCAGGTCTTTACAGTGTCTCTTTACCAGATTTGCACGTCTTGCTATGAAATCTGTATGATTTGGCCGTTCATGCTAAGGAAAAGCTTCCCTGTAGCATGATGCTGCCACCACCACCAACGTTCACCAGGGAGGTCCAATGTTCAGACTGATATGAAGTGGATGAAAAACTCCAACCACAAAACTCCAAAAAGGACATTTATAAGTTTCCGTTATTGCTTCCTGCCACTCTTCCATAAAGGCCAGAATTCTGGAGTAGACGGATGATTGTTGCAACCTTGTTTTAAACTTTTTCACCGCATGGTCTAAATCCTCAAACCAAACAAATTTGGTGTCAAACGTTTGTGCTATGTTAGTGCTGCAAACACTTTCATTTGTGCCACTATCATTTTAAAGACAGAAGCCATCAAAGGTCAACCAGCCAGTCCACATTTACAAAATCAAATACATTTTGTGCCAACCAATTGCACTGTGGCTGCACAAACCAGCAGCACAAGCATAGCAAAATTAATCGATATTAATTTTGTAACCATCTTAAAAACATTTGTGCTGCACAAGCCAGCTGCACAAATATGGCACAGATGATTGATACCATAGTTAATTTGATTTTGTAAATGTTGGTAGGAGGGGGTCTGGTTGACTTTTGGTGACCTCTGGAAACATTTATAAATATTTTTTAAATGATAGTGGCGCAAATCAAATTTTGTATTTGACACCAATTTTGTTTAATTTGAAGGAAATGGGGAAAACACTTCACTCAGGTCTGATGCCTTTGCAGAACAGCTAAATGTACAGTAATCTTAAATCCCACTTAGATTTAATTTTAATGTTAATTCTTATATTAAATTACATTCATTTTTATATTGGAAGAACAAAATGTTTTTACCACATCACAGCATCTCTCTTGTCACATTCTACTTTATTTCTCTGATGTTTGTCCAACGCCCCGATGAAGCCCAGGCTGCTCTGATTGGTCAGTTTTAGGTGCGTCAAACGTGCGACGAGGGAGGCGTTATGCAAATGTGCCCCACTGTAATATGGCTGTTTGAAAAAAAATACACCCCAGCAGCAGACGAGCACATTTGCTTACATTTGTGAAGCAAATATGAAACAGACTCATTGAAATGATTGTTTGTAGAAACTATTCATTAAGATCATTTCCGTAAGAAGGTTTCGATTGTGTAAGTTTTTTTTTGTTTCATAGCAGGTGGCATTGTGCGTAGCTACAGCAAGCAGGTTGTCACTATTTATCAGAAAAGATCCAAATAGTTGTTCTGCATGAGAAAAAGACGGAGATGACTCTTGTAATTGTAGTGATGTTTCTTTTTCATCTGCCAGGTAGTTTTAAATGGCTGTTTTAAAAAGTAAAACCGCTCATTAAAACTAAAAATACAGTTAAAAGGTTATACAGTTATCATACAGAAATGTTATATTCAGCACTGCTACTCCCAAGGAGGGTAAGCCACTAAAGGTCATTGCCAAAGAAAGTAGCTATGCATGAATTGCTGTATCTAATGGAAAGTTGATTGAAAGGAAAAACTGTAGAAGAAAGAAAGCACACAAGCAGCAAGGATGACCACAGCTTTACCAGGTTTGTGAAGCAATGACCATTCAAGAATTTGGGGGACTGAGGCTGGACTCAGAACTTCAAGAGCCACCACACAGATGCGACCAAAGCATCGATTGCAACTGTGGCATTTCTTGTGTTATACCACTCCTAAACCAGAGAAACTTAACTGAGCGAAGGAGGATTAAACTCTTCTTCAGTGGTCCAAATGCTTCTTTATAGATTAAATTAAATGTTTTATTTTAATTTAAAAATGAAGGTCCAAAAATCTTGGTGAGGCGACACAGAATTCAAGGTAGTCGAGGTGAGATGCTGCAACATTTAGGCTGTGTTCACACTGCAGCCTGAAGTGACCCAATTCCAATTTTTTGCCAAATCAAATTTTTATTGCCGTAGTCGTTCACACATCCAAATATATGAGACCTGTATATGTTCTCTAGTGTGAACGGCAAATGACCGGAAAGTGCGCAACAACGTCACACTTAGTGTTTTGCCAATAACCATAAAAAAAGAAGAAGTGCTCAGTGTTTGTGGAGATAAACATGAATGCTAACGGTGGAGCATAGTTTACACATTTGAAGTTGTTGTCCGACTGCAGCCAACATATTAACAACTTAATCCTCATTGTAGTACGTCATGGTTGTTGTTTTTCTTCCCGCTTGCGAGTATCAGGACGCAAAACGTCACTGAGTATCAGTGACGTTCAGGTCGGATGAACGCAACCTGGACGTTAGGTCACATTTGAAAGGATTTGGTACGTATCGGACATTCAACTGGCCTGTATCGCCTTCGAAAAAAATCCGACCTGTGTTGTTCAGACTGTCATGAGGAGATCAGATACAGGTCGCAGTAAGGCAAAAAAAAAAAGTGAAATTGGGTCACTTCAGGCTGCAGTGTGAACGCAGCCTTATCAATGATTTAGGGAACCATTTTATCCGCCGCTGTTTCATCAAGTCCAAAGTTAGTGCAGCAGAGATGTAGATTTTATTTCCCAACAGGACTTTGCTATCTGGTTTACTGACCAGTATGTCACTGTGCTTGACTGGCCAGCAAACTCCCATGACCTCAACCCAGTAGAGGTGGTATTCTGGGATTTCTTTATTGAAAATCCTTTCTGTATTTGTTCTATGCAAGTAGAACAATTTTGTAAGAAATTAAATTTTGGCTTTTCATTCGCTATGAGCCTTAAGCAGCTAAATTTACACCAGGAATCTCTTGAAATGTATAACTGTGCAAGCTGTGCATACTGAAACTAAGATATGAGTTTCACTTTGGAATTGAATTAAAAGTTTATTCTTGTGTAAGTTATTGAAATAAACCTACAGTACATGGTGTTGTCTTCCACAAATATAACCCTATTCAGGCTGAGCTGCATTAAGCAGCTAATGAGAGATTCACGCCTCTACAGATGTTGGACTTTCACCCCTCTGATGATTTCTTATCTTTTCTACAAACACATTAAGATATACTGCAGATAAGGGAGCTATCAATGATCACAACCTCACAGAATATCACTTCAAAAACTCTACATTTTTCTCTCTAAGTGGGCATAAAGCTCTTTCCCATCAGTTCCTCTAATATCTATTCTTAAAGTCACATTTTGGAAACTATGTAGACCATTTATGAGACTAAAATTGTTTTGTTTTTTTTTAAATTGCTGTAGTTCAGGGAGAAGCCCAAACACATCACATCGTCATGAAGGGTCAGTTTGTGATTCAGTAATGATGACAGTAATGATGATGAGAGCTGCAAGCTGCCTTAATAGGTTCATCCAGAACTGTATGACAAGTGATCAAGTGTCCATCTGGTAATGCTGAGTGGAGTCTGCCCACGGACACGTGCCCATCACTGCCCACCGTTTCCCCTCCGAGAAGAGATCAGAGCAGCATGCAAACATGCATCTCACATATCTGCTCCTCCTTAACGAAAGCCAAACGCTCGGAGATGCTATATCTCATTCCCAGTCATTCATTCGTCCTGGTGCCAGTGTGAGCCTCCGAAACCTTCATTAGGGATGATTTCGCACCTGATAGTCCGGTAGACTCGGTTCGATTGGGAACCAAAGTCATAACATCAGTAACTCTTGAGAAGAGGGACAAAACAGGTCCTATGGATAAAGCACAAAATTTGAATAAAATATAATTTTTTAATTATCTGACTAAATTAACCTGGGCCATGTGAGCACAACAATGTATGTATGTTTTCCTGGTGTTTGCTGAATATTCTTTATTTTAAACATTGTAGTAGGTGGACGGTGTCTTTAAAGTCCCTTGTCCTGGAGCAAAACTCAATACATTATAATAGTTTAAAACAAATAAAGGAATACTAAGATAATATATTATGACAATTAAGTATAAGTATTCAAATACATAATTATAAAAGTATCAATAAATTGAATTAAAAATCATTTTTATATATTTCCCTACTCCGTTGAAATTTGTCCCAAGTTTTTGTCGACACCGTCAGACATAAAAAGAATGTAAAAAATATCAGGCATTATTGGGGGGCATCAGAACTTCTGAGGACCCCATAACCTCTTCTTTTCTCCTCCTTTGCTAAAAGAGCTAAGCAGTTCTGGTTATCTTATGTTAGTCTTTAGTTCTTTCTTGTTTCATTCCTAAGTTGTTCGTCACAACCATGATGTGTCAACACCATAACTGACAATGTAAACAAAAATGGAGTGGTGTCAGATTTTAGCGGTTATATAATTTCTCTTTCGTCTTTGGTAAAAGACCAAGAGCCATTTCTGCTGCTAGGCCTAGACTTGTGCATTTGCTTTGGTTATATTTACCCAGAATGCCCTGCATTACAGTTCGTTTCCTGCTTTTGGAGTAGCTTCCGATCCTCTTGCATCCAATTTTGCCAAAGTTCACTTCAACCAAACCGAGACCTGGCTGTTTTGGTGGATCAGAGTTCAACTGAGTTCATTCACAACTCCCTAAACAAATCAGACTTTCTAGGCAAACGAACTAGAATTCGATTAAAGTGGACTGAACAGGGTTGGTGTGAATGCGCACTGAGAGTCATCAGCCGAGTCCAACAGCAAACAGCATTAGCCAGGGCCTTCTCTCTCCTTCTCCTACTCCTCTGATCTCCTTCTCATCTCAGACAACTGGGAGCTGATGGACTCCTCCAGAGGAGGCGGAAGGGATGTTGAAGAGGCAGTTTCAGGTTAGATTAAAAGAGTATGAAACTCCATCTAACTATTTCATAGGGCTGTTCTAAAAAATAGATCACAAAGGAAGATCAGATAAAGAAACGAGGATCAAATAGCTGGCTTGAAATGCAGCTTAATGATGACATCCTCAGAACCAGGCCAGAGGTTCTTATTCAGCTGATGATGATGATGGTGGGTGGGGAGAGATGATCCCTGGGCAAAATTCACCTCCTTTTTTCCCCTCCTCTTTGTGAGAGCTGCAATTGAATTACAGAGCTAGTGCAACTGATACTTTTGTGTTCCTTCTCCCCGGCTCCCTCCCACCCTCGGAGTCGCCACAAAAGATCCCAGCCATTGAATTTGTCTCGATTTTGTCTCTCGGCTTTGGGAGAAGCTTCTGATAAGAAAAAAAAAGAGAGGCTGTTAAGATTCGCAAATAAAATCAGCGGAAAAAGAACGATCGCAATTCATTTGGCAGAAATAAACTTGCGTTTGACATCTAAATAAGCAACGGAGCGTAACGGCTGCGTAGAGACCCCAATCCCCATCCAGACATTATGGCTGATCATTTTACATAAAAGAGACAACTGTTGGTGACAAGAGAAGCAAAATGATGAGAGGAAAGGATAATAAACGCAGAGCAGATCTGAGAGAGAAGGGGAGGAGGACTACTTAGGAGCCTTTAAAGAAATGCTGAACTCTCTCACACTGTCATAACAACACCACAGCCCACATACAGTAAGGCTCCATCTGTGTACGTCTTCCCCGTTTCGTAGCTCTTTATCAACCCACCTACTCATGGCAGTAAAAATAAGTTCAGACACGACCGTGGAAGCACACACATGCGTTCTGCGTGCTGGAAATTAGAAGCGGTGTGTGTTCTGTTTGACGAGTTTTCTAAAAAAGAAAAAAAAAGCAACAGAAAATATTTATTTATAAAAAAAAAACAATAGAGTGGGTTGTTCAAATAGCTCAAAAACGATCCATCCACCCATCCAAAATTTTGCGTTTTAGATAAGAAACTAAGTATTTTACAGCAAATATGCTTTTTTTATTAAGTCTTATTGAAATCTTACAGATAGGTTTACACTTAGGCCACAGAGAATACATTAAACACACTAATTGCTAATGCATTATTAGTTTAAAAAGTCAACTCTGTCTTTGTTTAAAAACAATATTGAAATCCTATGTATAACTGCGTAGATGTGCAACATTGACTGTTGGTGATATCTCTCACACAGTGTGACATCACCTCTGCCCTTATAAAAAAATTAAGTTTGATCTTTGAAAGGCTCCTGTGCAGTTAACCTGAATGAATGAATTAACCATCTAATTTTCTGACACATCAGATTAGACAACATACTTCAGCTATATTACTTTATTATAAAAAAATTTAGCCAAGTTTAATTTTCAGTTTATAAAAAAATTTATTTTTCTTTTTTTTTTATAAACTCTTACAGAATAATGTGAATTGGCTAAAATGAGAAGGTCAGGGCTTCACATAATCAATCACAACCACGGCATCTCTGATTGGTTCATCTCTAAGTTTCTGGCCCAGCTGACAGCCTGTTCTGCAGTGCACTTTGTTTTGAGTTCAGTAACAATTTGATCAAGTATTAGTATGAATATCTGGGGATTTTTCTACTTCCTGCTGTATGCTAGACTACCACCGCCTCATAATCATCCTCCCATTCAATTTCACTCCTTTGTCAGATTCTCCTGTTACCCTTTTGCTTATATTCGCATTTTTGGTCTGCTGTCTGTTTCCAACTTGGTTTTGGACTCTTTGACTGTCAGTTTAATTATTAAAGTAGCTGGACATCTGAATCTGTTTGATTTGGTTCCTATAGCACATAGAACCAGGTCCTGGGTTTTCCCAGTGGGAGATTTTCCACTCTTGCGATATATTGAAGGTCCAAACGACTTCAATTGGCTTTTCTCTGACACAACTGATGAATACTGGCACTCCTCATTGTGTGCCTCATTGTGAACCCAGACACCCTTCAGAGGAAACTCATTTAAACTTCACAGCCTCGTCTCTACGCAGTTTATAACTGAGAGTTAGGACACCAGAGTCACAGTTCGTAACCCTGCTAATTTATTTTCATTCCCATTAAGGATTTAAACAATGTGCACATAAAAACAATTACTTTAAGTCTGACATTTTTCAACCGGGAATTACCTCTGGAGGAATTACTTTCACTCCAGTGTTTTGTATGTCGTGTGTCAGGAAATAAAAATGTTTTTAATTATTTTAACTTTCAGAAAAATTAAAGACAGCCAAGAAGCAACTGAAGTAAAATTTCGAAAGATCAAACTGGGATAAGGAATGACAGTAAAGGGAAAAAAGAATCCAAAAAGATTAATAGACAGAAACTAAACAAGTGTGTGAATTGAGCATCAAGGTAAATAAACTGACCATAATTTTGTCGCTCCAACTGCAAAACAAGAGCAAATCAACTTATGCTTACTTTGATCCAAGATCTCGGCATTAATTTTTCCACAACACTGAAGTAATCGAATTAACTGTCGGGATCATTTTAGCCTGGATTAGAGCCGCATCATACGCTGAATTACAGTGTTATGGATCAGACACTGAACGGCACACGGTCTGAAATAGTGAAAATAATTTCAGGTATGCTTCAGAGATTTTTTTTTTAATAAAATAAGCTGCTATTAATGATCTAGTTTGTCAATGTCAACTTTATTTTTTTATTATTTTAAAACAAACATGTTGCACCAAAGTGCACATCAAGAACAATAACACAATTTAATAGAAGTGATTACAAAATAAAGCCGACACTGAGAAAGTTTAAACCAGTTTGCCTTTGAGAGCAAAGATTTATAATAGTTTGCAAAATTTCCTTATCTCAAATTTGGCTGCAGTTATTACACAGCACTAAGAAAGTTTCACTCAAAATATGATGTTACAAGTTCAAACCTTAATCTATTTTATTGGGATTTCATAATAAACAAACATGAAGTACGGAATCAATGTGAAGTAGAAGGTAAACAATGCACACTTTACAATTTGTTTTTTCTTTTACAAAAACACAACTAAGAATAAAATAATAATTTTAAAAAATGCAAGGGTTTCCCTCAGCATATCATAAGCCTGGCAGCCCTCCAGGCTTTACTTGTGCCGCCACCAGGCTAAGCCTTGTTTGTTTATTTATTACAAGTCACAGATAAAGAATTTTAAAAATTGGACACTTTCATAAGGACGAAACAACTGAAATGCAAAAAATATATTTTAATGTATTTTCTTTTGCATTTGTAATTTTTAAGACTTCATAGTTGGTGTTTGGGTTTTGTTAATAATGTCTTTACCACAAAGTTACCTAGCGATATTTTCAAATTTCCTGTCAACCGCTACGGCTAGCGCTTAGCACGTTTTCTGGGGGAAACCCTGGATACACAAAATATTAGGTGCAGAAAAAGTGAGTGAGCCAGAGCTGCAGTAGATCAAAGCACGTTCTCTGAATGACTCAAAGTCCAAAATCCAACCGAGAATCCTGTGCATGACTTGAAATTTTATGATCTACATCAAATCTTGACCAAAGCTGAACTGGGCAAAAGGATCTGTCACACAATAGCATCTTGACGAATACACACTGCCTTGTTCCACTTCCTCACATAAGTTCAATTAATTACTTTGACATTTGTGGCTGTAATGTGACAAATTGTGAAAAAGTTCTGTACTGTACCAATCCTTCACCCAGAAAATACTTCTCTTAATAAAAAATGTCAGACTGCAGATGACTAACTTCTGCTAGAGAGACATTTCCGTACTGGAATGAGCTTTCTTCGTCTGCTACAAAAGTAGCTTATGGAAAGGGTGCCGGCTCAAGAGGAGGCCGTTCTTCAGCGAACCCTCAAAAAAAAAAAACCTTAAAAAAAAAATCTCTCAGAAGCTCGGCTTGCTTTTGCATTTATGCATGATCTGCACTACCGCTGTTCCCTAGTGCCAAATTCATAATTCATACACACGGTACTGTAGCAACTGGAATTGCTACCATATCTCCGTCCACCACTCTGCTTGCTTTCATCGGCGGGTCCGACCCGGTTCAAGTTGCTCTCAGATTACAGCAAATTCTCCCACCCTCTGAAAACAATGAGCGTCGTCGACGACGGCGGCACAGCAAACGAATTAGCTTGTTTTATTTCAGAGTCAAAGAGGCAATAGTACTGCTAATGTTTTATCTCTGGATGAATAAATCGGGAACCGTCTTTTTCACACAAATCAAGAGGGTAATAAACAGCTGGTTGCCAGGTCTGGATCGCGGTTGCATCAGTATATAATGCATCATCCTCGTGGCAGGAAGAGCATCTGCTGCATGTTAAGGAGTGTGGCGTCTGCCCTATAGGGGTGTTGGAACAGAATGATGTAACAGCAAAAAGCGGCTTCTTCTTTTTGCCTGGTGACAGTTACAGAGTGAGACACTAATTAATCAAAGTGCGAAGCATGTTAGGTCTGAAGGTGAACCAACTTCAAATATTAAAGATTTGTAACTTGACTGAACTATTTATTAGGCTCTAACCTGTCCATTCAATTATGATACTCAAAGACTCACTCAAAGACTTTTGATTTCAGTTTGAGAACGTGAGTTGTTTTTCTTTTAAAGGGACGGCACAACTTAGAGCTCCCCGCTTACTCAGACACAGATAGCAACACAATGTTCCTGTTTTATGTGTTTCCCTCCCGCCACACACCTGACCTAAACAACTTGGTGATTAACAGGCTTTGAATCAGGTGCTCTAGAGAAGAGATGGATCTAAAACATGTAGGACAGAGGAATCTGAGGAGCTGGGTTAAAAAAAAAACATTGGTCTAAATTCAGCCATTCATCTGTCTATCTAACCATCAATCTGACCATTCATTCATCAAAGTGCATCATCCGTTCATCAATCTGTCAGTGTATCAATTCGTCTCTCTGTGCCTATAACAATTTGACTGTTTGTCCAACATTCACCAATCTCTCTGTCCATCCATAAATCCTTGTATTTGTGTATCATCCATCCTTCTAAAATAATTTCCCTGCTGGGATGAATAAAGTAATTCTATTCTATTCTATTCTATTCTATTCTATTCTATCCTTCTACTCTTTCGACTCTTTGCCCATCATCTCCAGCTTAATCTGTCCATCCATTCACCAGTTCATTTGAATTTTCCAGCTTTTGATCAACGTTTATCAGTCCATACATCCACATCCATCATCCCATCCATCCATCCATCCAACCAATTATCATTATTAAAATGTGTAGTAATCCCAGTAAGAAGCACCAAATGGCAACAGTCTCAAAGGAGCGGTATCATGTATTTTCCAGGCACACAGTACGTTACTTTCAGTTAATCATAAAAATGCATTACATATAAAACATACCTTTAAGGGAACTTTGACTTTGAAATTTGACGCCTTAAAATCTTTCTGACGCACAGGTCCAACCGGTGTTTGCTAATTGCTGCTGCTAGTCTGGAGGAGCTGAGTGGGGAGTCCACTGGGAACTGCAGCTCCATGAACAGACTGGTTGCCATGGGAGATTAAAGGACTTCTCTCATTAAAGAATCAAAGCAACACTCCAGGTATGTTATTGATGAGGGAATACAATTATAACATGATGTAAAGCTAAAAAAAGAAGACAGTTTTACATAATACTACCAATTTAAGATGAGACTTCTTGACTTTTTCAGATGTATAAACGAACGTGCATCCAAATGACTTTATTAGGCATCTGTTTGTTTTGTGAGTTCTCTGAGCGATACCCTACAGGGAGCAGCATTACTCGCATTTTCTCCTCATTTAGTTCCCTCTGTGGAGCTGCACATTAGTATAGTCTCTCTCTGCGTATTGATGCAGAACAGGAAATTAACTCTTTATTAGGGAGCTGTTTCCTCCTTTGGAAACTGGTTTCAATGTACAGCTAAACCAATACAATTTGCAAACGCAGTATCATTTCAAAAGCCTCGCATTTATAAATCTTAATTTCAAGTTTTATGCCTCAATTTTTTGCCATGAACAAATATTTAAAAATGTATAAATTATGTTCCTTCTTTGTTTGATGGTAAAAACTCTTCCTTCAGGAAGTAAATTGTTGTAGATTGTCTGGGGTGTATTGAGAATAGATTATTTTGATGCCTACAATGTAACCATCTTATTACTATCATAACATTAATGATAAGTAATGAAACCAGAGGTTGGGGCCCAAATTAAATACAATGTTTTTAATATTAGTTTACAACACCAAGAAAAACACAAATCTAAATGTTTAAGTTACCTCCCTGTGTCAGAAAATATCTATATCAGCGAATGTTTTATTGTAGTTCAGGGAAGTCAAATAAATTTTTGTTTTGGGCCAAATTAAAATCATGAATGCTCTTAAAGGTTGTGCCAGAATGTGTTGATAAAATCTGTTCACAAACTGTTAAAATATCAATGAATCCTTAAAATTAAATAACATTATTGAACAACTTTTTAGTCCCTCCAGGATTTTGTGTTTGTGGTAATAATTTGAAAATATTTGCGCTTATTTATAACGGTAAATGATACTTTTTATTACTCGCTGTGTAGATCGCGGGCTATAATCTGACATCAACTAAGGCTGAGGCAGCCGTTTAGTACAAGTAAGAAAGTCTTTGACAATTTTGGAAAAAATTCTGCAATAAACTTCCAATTACCAGTGCAAAAAAGTGTGGGGATTTGTTGATTTTGATTGAATTTCCACAACAATTCTCAAGAAACTGGAGGGACTGATTGGTAGAATTTGGCAGTAAACAAATAAAAATTGCATTGGTTTGACTTATAATATTTAAGCTCACTTAGTGTTTAGTCTAGAATCTAGAGGACCACATAAAAAGCTCTGGAGTTTGACACATGTAGATACTGTATGTGAAAATATATGAAGAGCATGGTCAAGTTCATCTTTCATTTTTTAAGTGTCTCTGAATCCTGACACAATGGAGGTAGACTTCTATATTGTGTGTTTTTGCATGCCTCAGTATGAACTCATTCAGCTCCGGTGTTGTATTTTCTTCCAGAATTTGTTTTGATTTATTGTATCCCATTTCCTCTCTTCAAGAAACATTATAGTAGTGCTACGGGCCACAACCCTACTTCTGAGAAAAAACTCATCCATCTTTATGCTTTACAGATTATGGTTGTTTTTTTCAATTCACCATTGGTGAATTTAACAATATCACATCTCAGTACGAACTTCAACAGGATATTCTAGGATTAACTGATTAAGCTGGATATCGTTGTGACTCCAAGATGAGGCTTTAATGTCTGCAGGGGTGACAGTGCTGCAGAGCTTCGTCTCCCTGGAGTCTGAAAACCCTTCTTCTTTTTTTTACATGACTTTGCCTCGTTTTTTGTAATCAAATAAAGGTTTCTTTAATTCCCCAGAGCTCAGCGTTACCTTAATAACTGCCATTTCCGAGCACGAAAAACTGAGGACACAACTACCTGAAAACACTTCACTAATTTCTTGTAGCCTTTTCCTTCCTTGTGGAAATCAATTATTTTCATTTTCAGCGCGCTAATCAGCTGCTTCAGAGGAGCTAATGGATGGTGATTGTTAGAAGGAATATTAATACAACTTTTTCAAATTTGAACAAATTAACCTTTGCTAACAAAGATTATGATGAGGCCTAATGAGCGGATGAAGCTCTGAAAGGTCGTAAAACGTTTCGTGAGTGCTGGAGAGTTCATTATGCCAGATGTTAAGTTCAGTGTATCCATGGTTTTGTTAGCTATTCACACCCATAAGATTGTGGTATCACATAACTACGTTATAGAAACTGGCCACATGTGAACGGAAGTCATTTTTGAAGGCTTCATAGTCTTTTGCAAAACAATTCACACTATCTTCATTTCTGTAGATTTTTGTTACATTACAATTCCAAATTTTTGTGTGTTTTACTGGGATCTTTTCTAAAAGACTACACTGCAGTGCAGAAATGAGAGGAAAATTATACCTATACTTTCAAAGGTTTTTAGAAATGTCCTGTTTATAAATATTCAACCCTTTTTAATAAGATACCCCTAAATAAAATTTATAACAACCCATTTCAAAGTCACTTCTTTCTAAATAAAAGAATTAAACCTTTTTTCAATCATTATAATTATTTACAGAAACAAGACTTTCCGATGAAATTACAATGATACGCGATTATGAGGCACGCCACACTTTTCAGATTTTTTGTTTTGTTTATTTAACTATGAGTCATTATCCTTCATTTCACATTACACACAGCTTCAAGTTGGACTATCACACTAAATCAAATCAAGGGTTTTAGGTTGTAATATGACAAAGTGCAAAAAGGTTCAAATGATGTGAAGCCTTTCACAAATTTCTAAGTATACAAGAAAAAAAAATGGCCTCAGCAAGTTAAATATCACCCACAAAATTATTTGGAAATTAAAAAAAGAAGGGGGGTCATGTCCACACCACAAACTCATCTTTAATTTCTTACATATTCTTTTTAAAAGCGAGATGTTACTAAGCAAAAACAATGCAACATTTCCACTTACGCAGCACTAAACCAGTCTAAACCCACATGGGACTCTGGTTTCTGAGGCTGCACACCTCGCTCTGCGTTCAGCTCTGATGTTATGTTTGGGTACGTGGCTCGATCCCAGGAGCTTCATGTGTCTGATGTTGCAGGAAGCCGATAGAAAAAGTGGAGCAATAAAACTAAATCGCAACACAGCGAGGGGCAACGAGACAGTATCGTCAACCAAGTTAAACTCAAATCTTCTCCTGTTTTAAAAACTTTTCCGTTGTGCTGGATGTCGCCTTTCCAAGATGAGGATAGATCACTGGACTCTTTTTTTTTTTTCCTCCTCGTCCCACCCTGAGCTATTTCTGCTGCGAGCCTTTTGTTTTGACTACTGATAAGGTGCGACAACCTCTCTCTACAGTGTATACCGAGACAACTGAGCCATCATTTATGGTAAAAAATGGAGAAAGCCTCCCTGTTAAATCAATACATAAAGCGCCCGCGGGATCCACAGCGGAGGCAGTGGAAGCGACAGGCCGTTTAACAAATGGACGGCGGGCCACTGACTCAGCACAAACCCCAGCAAGGGAGGCAGCAGCCCGTCTCCCCGCTTCTGCGATCCGTCAGACAGCACCTGTAAACCGCAGATCAGACGTTCTTAAATATCACCAAAGCAAAAAGCATAATTCATAGGAGAGATAAACGCTCCCTGTTCTGCTGCAGCTGGGAATTCAGTTGTTACTACAAAAAAAAAATTTAATAAAAAAAAACATTTCTGCTCTGCTTTTAGAGCATAATCAGATCTCTGTTCACTGGTGGCTTTGAAGGTGCACATTAAAGCTATTTACCTAGAGAATACCAAATAAGGGAGACATAGAGCGATCATACACTTCAGGGTGCGTCCATCCTTCAAGGCTGATGAGATCATAAATCCTTCTCCTCCTCAGCTAGACTGATTTTCTCTCTGCCTCACAGAGATGGGTGTAAAATGCAGATCAACATGTTTTGACCCTCTTCTCCTCATCTCCGCCTCAGCCACCTGTTCTATCCGTCATCTGGACAGCTACTCAGCTGCACTTGAAGTTTCCCTCCCATATGTGGCGCTGACCTCTGACCTAGCTCAACCCATGTTCTCTTACTCGCTCTCTTTGTGCCACAATTACATTAATATTAGGTGGGTAGCAATGCAATAATCTCACAATACAATACAATATACAATATTCTGATCACGATACGATATGTATCACAATATTTGGCAAACAATACAATTCGATGCACTTTTATGATTTTCTGAAAGATTTTAGAAGGACAGAGTGATTTTAGTGACATTTTGTGTTCCATAGACTTGGATTTAATTAACTGAAAACTGATTAAAAGCACCAACTACACAATACCTGACTCTGATTGGACAGAGGCTAACAGTCTACAGCTGGACAAAATTAATCAAAGATGCAGTGAGAAAATTAGTTTCTGTCATTTAATTCATGTGAATTTGACACAAAACTCAAAGTTTTTACAGTGATCCAGGAGCTGAGTGGGGAGATTATCAGCCTATGTAGACTCTAAATATGCAAATGATTCCCCTTATGTTTTTCTTTTGAACATACTGTGGCTGCGTTTTGGAGTAAAAAACAAGTATTTTGGACTATAGGGAAAAGGTTTTTCTACCTTGGCTCCCGGAGTTAGCCGTGGCTGTAAGCTGTTTACTACTAGCTGCTGGAGGAGTGGCTCTGCCTCACCCCGTATTAATCGACTCCTTGCAGCTGCGCAGCGCCGCCATTCCCCTGCTTGGATCTCTGAGTAGCTGCCTCTCAAACTCCCAGTATCTCATCGTATTCTCAGTCTCTGATACTCTTTGTCAGTTGCTAATAAGAATGATCGATCCGCCATCGTCATCATGGCAAGCCTTACTAGACTGCGGCTGCGGGTTTCCCCTCTTCGTTTTCCAGCTCAAAACAGAGCGCCACTGGATGCTGCGTGTTCATTCTTCAGGTAATCCTTTATATACAGAACAGAAACCACTAAGCTAAGAACATATCAGGAAGTGGATGCCACCAGTCGCTCCGATACCCAAACTTTGCATTAATTTGCAATCTCACTGCTTTTGCTGCTACTCCGTTCTGTAAGACAACCTTGTCCAAACACAAATGTTTTCATTCAATGTATCTATTTTTTTTTTTTATTAAACGTCACTTTCCAAGGATTACTGACGTGAATTACATTGCTGATTTTACTTGTGTTCATTTTTATATTAACCTTCTACATTTCAATAAACACTTTGTCAGTTATTTTAAGAAGAGCTTGGACAAGAAAGGGTCAGAGAAAGAGTTATGCTAAAATCACAGTTCTTCCAATGCAATAGATAATGACCATTGTTTTTTCCAAACTCAATTAGTAGTTGTTTCACTTAAACATGACTTCCTAACTGACCTAAACAATAGTAATTATTCCAATAATCAAGCAGATCTGGTGAAATGTTAAACACATACTCATTAAAGCATGACAGGGCTGAATTTATGCAAAATTAGAACCGATGCAATACTAATTTTTCACTGCTGCAGCATACATGGCAAAAATAAGACGCTGTGCTAGAACAGCTTTAATTTTGTCTCAATGTTTGCTTGTGCAAAATACATTAAATATTACTGTTACAAAGAGAGGCCCATTTAGGTATTTAATCTGTACTGGGTGAACAGCAAATCCACCATTCTCAATGTTACAACCAAACATTTTCTAAAGCCCTTTAAATGGATTTCATTCTATCCAGTCAGTCGCCTGTCAGGATGGCAATTAACTTCCAGGGAACTAAAGGTTTTCTGAGTCAAGTGTAGAATATATTCTGCTCAGCTGCTGCATTCAAGGACACTGAGATAGAAAATGAAAACCCATCTGAGCTACAGTATGCCGTTTGAATTCAAATTTAGATTACAGCTAACAGAGAAGAGCTATTATAATATATACAGTATATATACATATATATACTGTATATACAGTACAGACCAAAAGTTTGGACACACCTTTCTAATTCAATGGGTTTTCTTTATTTTAATGGCTATTTATAAGGCAAGAAATCCCACTTATTAACCTGACAGGGCAGGTTGACCTATGAAGTGAAAACCATTTCAGGTGACGACCTCTTGAAGCTCATCAAGAAAATGCAGAGTGTGTGCAAAGCAGTAATCACAGCAAAAGGTTGCTACTTTGAAGAAACTAGAATATAAGGGGTATTTTCAGTTGTTTTACACTTTTTTTGTTTAGTGCATATTTCCACATGTGTTATTCATAGTTTTGATGCCTTCAGTGTGATTCTACAATGTCAATAGTCATGAAAATAAAGGAAACTCATTGAATTAAAAGGTGTGTCCAAACGTTTGGTCTGTACTATATATATATACTGTACATATATATATATATATATATATATATATATATATATATATATGTACATATATATATGTATGAAATTAGACTGCCCTAGGATGCCCTAATTTTGTGAAATAACACACATCGGTTTTACTTGAATGTTATCCCGTCATTCCCATCTTGAAGAATGGTAAACTGAAATGGAAAAAAAATCAATATTAAAAACCATCTTCAGCTACTTTTGTTTCATATGAACTGTTCAGATTGGAGGCGTCGTTAAAAAAGTGAGGGCTTTTTTTCCCCCCTCTACTGAATACCGGTTTTTCTTACATTTTTCAGTTCATTTTTAAGCTTTTTAAAAATATTTTTTCCTGGAAAGCATAACAACTGGGACTTGGCAGTATTGTTGTTCTTTTATAGCGCAATTAATAAGAAAATAAGATTTAAACTCTTGATTCTCTCAACTACTTAACCGTTAAACATGGGCACTGCCTTCAACAGAACACAAGCAGATCAGAAACAGATTAAACACACAACTCTTATCAGCGGCTGACAACACCGTCTGCTCAGTTTGATAGAATAGATAAATAACAGCTTGATGTATCTACACATCATTATGCACCCTACCTCTCAACCATTATCGTTTCTAAAACATATTGCGTTCTATTTGCATTCTATCACCATAAACATGGCGGGAGTTTAGAATGAATTTTAGCTCAAAGCTCAGAGGGACCGCCTCATGAGTGCATAAAAATGACATTCATAAGGCAAATATGAACGCTCTGCTCATTCATGCTTTTTCTATACCCACACTACACCTACCATTATTTTGTCTCACACACACACAGCAGCGGTCTGGGAATAAACATGCTCTGTATGATAATAAGTTAGCAGCATATTTCATGCAAGACTTGCTGTCAGTGGACCAAACATCCATCTCTCTGTCTGGCTCCGACTTCTCCGCTTTTTTTTTTTTTTTTACAACTATTTACATACCTGGCGTAAGTCAAGGTGAACGAACAACCAAAAACACCAACACCAATAATTTATATGTGGTCCCCTGCCTCAGGCCTCCAGGTGGGTCTGCATCATAAAGCAGCAGCCGGGTGCGGCGAACTGGACACTGGACAAACAGGTTGCTCCACAGGAAGCTTGTAAAACACAACCTTTGACCCCTGCAGCTTCATCCTGCCTCTTTCAGCTCGAGGACGGCAGAACGTTACAGGTGGAGCGTCTCCAATAGCGACCAGCTGAAAGGACCGGCAATATGAATGGAATATGAAAATAAAACGGACGATGGCTCCCTTTGTGTGTGTGTGTGCGTGTGTGTGGGGATGGGGGTTTAAGTGGATACTGAGTTGCTTTGGGATCAGCTGGGTGACAACGGAAAGAACGTCATCGAAATAACTCACCAGGCCTCTTTTTTTGTGTTTCTCTTTGCTCCTGGGCGTCACTCAGCCGTCTCTCCCTGAACCCTTAATTATGGCATCAAAGCAGACACTGTTCATCACATCAATGTCTATGATCCTTTTATCTTCCCCGTCCAGTAAAAGCAGAATGCATTTGCACTTTACTTTGAGTAATTTCACACAAAGGCTGCACACCTTAAACCTTTCTCCAATTTTTCCACATTACATCAAAATTCAGAGTATTTTATTGGTACTTTGTTAGTAAAACCCTTATAAACTTGTGTGTAATTATAAATGGGAAGTAAAATGATGCTTGCGTTACTAGTTATTTTTCTAACTGCATGTTTAATATTTTTAGTAGCCACTAAAAGCTTTTCTTCCAAGAAATGTCTCTATTTATCTTCAGCCATCTTCCCTTCAACCTGCCAGCTAGCTTGAAATTTCAACAGGCAGGTAAAAATGTAATTACAATATAAAAAAAAAGATCAAAAAACCTTCCAGTTTGTATGAAACTACAGTTTATAATGAAACTATAATTAAAACCAACTCCAAGTTTTGTTTTGAACATAGTGTTGTAGCTGATGTCATCGCTGTCTGGCCCTGTGGTTAGAAAGATCGATGGAAGAGATCTACATCCATCAAGCCTCCTTTTCAACTCCTCTGGGATTTGGGGTCATAGTTGTAGTATTTTTGCTGGGTTTTGAGATGCTAATCAGCTACTACACCTTGTTGTCATGGTTACTCATCATGACAAATGTTGGAAAGTAAAAAAGTAAGGGAAGAGATTTTTCCAGATGTTCAGTATACATAACAAAAGTCTACAAAAAGAACAAGTGAGGAGAACATAACAGTGCTACCATTATATGCTATTATAACAACCAATAAGTTATTTTAGAAGATATTTTTTGCTCACTAAATACACAAGGATACAACATGGATATATGTCCACCCCAGTTGCCAACAGCATGGCAGCTAATGCTATGCAAAGTCATTTTCACTGCAAGTTTATGATGTTCAAAATGCTCTGCCTTTTTAACTTCTGTCTCACTACTCAAATATCTTGGACCCTCAACATTGTAGCCGAGTGTCTGCTTATTCTTGACAAGACTGTCAAAATAATAAGAGGTGTTTTGCTTAAAGTAGTGAACTGATAAGCACAACAAAACAACTGAGAGCATTAAGCAATACATTTCGGTTTTCTGAAGCTAACATTTCAATAGAATTGCTCCGGTTATCCATTTTTCTCTTGTAAAGACGGTCCAAATGTACGTGCCACACTTTTCAGATATTTACACGTGAAAACCTTTGAAAACCTTTTATTTCACCATTATGCACTACCTTTTGTTGGTCTATTGTATAAAGCTGCAATGAAATGCATCAAAGATTGAGGTTTCAATGCGACAAAAGTACAGGGGTGTGAACACCTTTCCAGATGCGTGTAAAAAAACAAAAATAAAAAACATGCTTTAGTAGAAAGCATCTGCACAGAATGAGATTGTCGGGGGAGAAAGCAGCCAGACAGGTCAGCTTTGTGTCTCTCATGCAAGCCGGACAGCGGTGGCCTCCCTCCCATAGGGCTGTAAGGGAACATTAGACTCCATAACATCATTCATAACAGCTCGACACACTTCCACACAAATGGGTTTCACCACAGAGGATTCCCATTAGCATTACACCAGAAGGGGCTTATGAGGTAAAGGCGGCACAGAGATGCTTCGCTGCAGCAGGCGTGAGGAGCAAACTGGAGTCCGCAGAGATTTCAAAGCTTTCTGCTTGTTCACATGCTTGTCTGAAAGTATCCCAGGTTGCCCTTCGTCCCTGTGGTGTGTTTGCGTGTGTGACATGTACGGCATTAGATCGTGTAGCCCACCCCCTCCAACGGGGCGCCCACTCAGAGAACAGACCCTTCATTTTTCTCCGATGAAGCTCAGAGAGATAAAGGCCAGACCTTGTTCATCATCCTGTTATTAGGCAGCAAACGAGCTGGAGCGTCCCCTCTCTGACCCTGCAGCCTGCTTCAGCCAAAACAGTGTCAACAACATAACAAAAGATCCAACTACAAAACAGGCCTTTTCTGAATTTAGATTACGTTTCGGTAGAAAAATGTATACAGTTGTGTAAATTTGAAAACTTATAGCAGTTTTAAAATGTCTTAAGAGAGCTTATGTAGAGGTAGAGGGGATGATTAGGACCTTCTTAAAAGCAATTTGTAGAGTGTTACAAACACATAAAACCACAACTGCAGGAAATCATTTACATTACCAATTTAAGACCATTTTAGAGCTGCCTATAGTTCAGGGTTTGGCCGGGTGCAATTAGTCCAAATCCTAGATCTGTACATCTTTGATTCGCTCATAAATAGAGATGTTTTTACCCCATCACCGATGCATTTAATTGCCTGCATTTAAAACCCATATATTTCTTTATTTCCAAACTTTATTGGGGAAAAAGATACAATTTCAGAGAAGTAGCCTTTTTCTACGCTTGAATCAGTACGCTTAGAGTTCCTGCTGATTTCACCAACTCAAATTTAAAACTTTAAGCTCACTGTCCTCCGAGAGATGACATCTAAGATCTGAATCACGACGGAAATGTACAAAAGAAAATTGCATGTTTTATATGGTAGAGTACGATATTTTGCACAGAATGTATGTAGCATCAATGATTTACACAATCAGAGACACAAAAAAGCTAGAATGGGTTTATTAGCAGCTAGTTAGCGGTAGCCTCAACTGCCTCGAGTCAGAACGTAACCAATCTGCATGACCCAAACTTTTGCCCACAAAAACAATGAACTACATAGAACATGATTGAATAATCCTGCCAAGACAAACTGTAAGAACTGTTATTAAAGTATTTAAGGCCAACATGCATATGTTCTAATAAATTTGATACATCTGAATGCCTTAATTTTAGATACATGAATTTAAGACTTTGTAAGGATGAGCAAACATGCGGAATTAGTGTAACTTACATTTAGCCATGGTAACAGCTGTTTGACTGTAGAGTGCAAATATAACGCTGCTGTTCAACAACTACAATTCTCTAAGGTGTTCTAAGTACTAAATTTCAACTTAAGAACTATTAGAGTGTATCTCTGTTATAGGACACTTTACAATTGCTTGGAGCCCTATTGCATTTCGATGGTGTACAAATACACACTGATTTTAGCTTAGGTTGGAGTCATATTTAATTAGCAGGAAAGAGATTGGATAAAAATGGGATCCATGGCAGATGGTCAAAACCACTAGTGATCAAAAGAGAATAAAAGAGATCATTTGATTTGTAAAAAAAAAACAAAAAACACTTCTGGGAAAATATTTTGTAGAAAAGTGGTCGTCACATTTCCATCAAACCGCTAATGTGCTAATAGTGGAGCTAAATTTTCATTTCTAGCTTTAGCGTTTTTGCTAACTTTGAAAACGTTTAGTGCTCTCTTAGCCATTCATTTTTTTTATTAACTTTTCTGGATTAATTCTAAAGCGTTAGTTTATTTGGTTGTTAAGTCAACTTACAGTTGAATAAAGGTCGACATCTGAGTTGAAGGTTTGCTTATTGACTGTTAGGAATTCTTCAAGCTATGCGTTTATATTCACACTTATTTTTTATCTTCGCATTCTCCACCAACAATGCGGTGAAGCAAATGGCGTTTATTCTGCACCCAGATAGAAGCACTACTGTGGTCAGTTAGGTAAAATTAGCAACAGCGTTAGCGATACTCAACAACTATAAAACTGAAACCATGACTGAAAGGTCTGTTACAAACATTCACTTTTTGAAGCACAACAATGCAGTTTGAACAAATTTGACCCCGTTGGTGGCGATGTAGTTATGACATGGTGCCTGATTGGCCCCTGGTGAGTATCAACCTGGTGAATTTAGCACATTAGCTTTAGCTTCTGTTAAATACCACATTGGTATAGCGCTTCCCACATCCACAAAGCATTTTAGGACTATGAAACATTTCCATTATCTTGAAGACAGCAAACGTATTCACAAATACAGTTTAAAAAATGAGTGGAAAATCTTGTAGATGCATTTAAAGTAGATAACTAGAAGAGCCACGTCTCTGAAACTCACTTTAACCTTCATCCAAGTGTCTGCATCCAAACAGCCAGCAGGAACACGAATAACACAGACCATGTAGCATTTCCATTTAATCCAAAACAGTCATTAAAGACGGTAAATAAAAGTTGGGTAATAAAACCAGATGAATGCAGCTCCCTCCAAACATTTCTTACAGTGTAATCCTCTCTACATATTAATTTAATGAATCAGGCCAAACACAAAGACTGTGCTGCCGCCAGACAAAGGATTCTGAAGTGAATTTTATTAAATGAGTTATCTGCCTACTTAAAAGTAGTTCTGGCTCACTGAGTGATGAAATGAGCGTCTAGCATGGTTTATGCACCAGTAAGTGTTCTTCATAGGTAGCTGGCAATTAGGCGCGGCGAAACATCTCCAGTAACGTCTACAATTCATCTTCCTGGCATGTGGGGAAGACAACACGGGCCGCCGGTTCTGCCTCGTGAAGGATTTCAGGGGAAGCAAGATAACGTTTTCCTCCACAGCCCAGGAGCTCGGCTTTGGCGTGCTGCGTTTTTTTTTTTCTTCGCGGACAGGCAAAAGACGGGGTTGGACTCGAACACGTCCCAGTGGGTGCTGTTGGAGCCGGGCCACCACTCGTCGCCGCTACAAGCCGACCCTTAGACACACACAGCTACGACTCACGTTGGAGTGTGGGCTGGCAGCTGTAGAGGCCAAACTAATCCAGCTTCGTGAAGCAGTTGGAGGCGCGTAAGCTGTTAACGGGTTAAGGTGAAAATGTCTGCTGGCAGGTTCACTCGTTCTCCACCTCGCTGCACCCAGCAGCAGGTCGCAGCACACCTCCTCCAGGTGACACGCCCCACCTGCCAGCTGTCCTGGCAGCACACACACTTTAAGCAAACACCCACGTCTCCAAGGCCACATATAAATATTACATAGCATCTACTGGAATACTTACAGTTTGCTCTGATAGGACATCGAACACCGCAGAGGAAACTAAAAGAGGCTAATTATGGTCAGCTTCTTTAGCCGTTTTAGTTTAATAGAGATGCACCAATCAGGGTTTTGTGGTGACAAATTTCCAATCTACATGTTGTGTAAAGCAGGGGTCTCAAACTTCAGGCCTCGAGGGCCGCAGTCCTGCAGTTTTTAGATGTGCCACAGGTACAAAACACTGGAATGAAATGACTTGATGACCTCCTCCTTGTGTAGATCAGTTTTCCAGACCCTTAATGACCTAATTATTCTGTTCAGGTGTGGTGCAGCAGAGGCACATCTAAAGGTTGCAGAACTGCGGCCCTCGAGGACTGGAGTTTGAGACCCCTGGTGTAAAGCCTGGCATTACCGATTTTAAAGATTCTGAGTTCGGCACTATAACTAAAAGTGCTAAAGGAAATTTCTCCAGTTTTACACGAGAGATTTCCAGCTCACTTAAAAATATAAACCACATATTTTGGAGTTAAACAGCAAGGCATGAAATGACTTCTAAGCCTTGCAGCATTGGTGACCTTCTGTTGTAGGTAAACTATGGAAATATTTTATAAAAAGCACCTCTTATTATTGGTTTTACTATCAAAAACATGTCTCATTTGGCTTTGAAGAGCCACAGTAGAGCAGACAAAGAAGGTTGCCAACACCTGATACAGATGGATAAGTGTGGCTTGGCGAGTGTGCAGTTGTGTGCTGCTCTGCTCTCCAAAACCTGCTGCTTTAAACTTCTCCACAACTTTCTGGAAAACATCAATGTGAACGCGTCACGTTTCACGGGAGACAGTAGTTCCCTGCCAGCCCGTCTCTGCCCTTCTGCCCTGCACTCCAGAATGCCAGCGGCACAGAAACCCAGCAGAGCTTTCCAAAGGAAAAAAAAAACAACAGAAAGCTTTTGACAACATGGAATAACAACAGAAAGAAAGCAGAGCACAAGTAGGCCAGCCTCCCAGGGAGCCTCAGTCCTCCATCCACCATCCTGGTCCGACTTTTCAGACTGTCCTCATAAAGACAACAGCCCTCAAACTGACAGCTGTCTGCCTTCGCCAGCACAAACACGAGCAGAACCCAGTAGTTGGTGTTTCTGAGCACGGCCTGTCTTGCCTTTTTTTTTTTTGTGCTTCGGACCACGGTTTGTTGACAAGTTGGAAACAGAAGGCCTGGACAAACCCGTCAGCGAGGAGTGGTGGAGTAATAAAGTGTTTCTGATGAAAACTTAATGGCCCCTTCACCTTTATTGATGGCGGTGGGATCGGGATCCCGCGCCGTAATGGGCCCGAGTCGCTGCGTGCAGGAAAGCAGCTCCATCAACCTCACGCTCGCTAACACACCAAGCAGAGGGAAGCTCATAACAAGGGAGGGGCACGGATTAACACACTGAACACTGGCTGAATAATTAAATCACCCTCGATTTTAGCCAAATGTGTAACACTGAACTAAATCCAAGCATGGTTGGTAGTTAGGATGAGTCAGAACATGAAAATCCCTGAGAAGTAACAGGTAGATGGATCCTAGATGTGTTGGGAGAAAGGTTAAGAGTAAACATCCCTGCATGCTTGTTTGAAAATCAACTAACACATTTTAAAGGCTTGGTTTTGGTACAATCAGAAAAACAAGATCAAATTTACTTTTCTGAAGCTGGAAGCTTCTTGTCTATAATGTCAGGACAGATTCAACTTGCAATATTAGATCTCAATAGTTCATAAACATTCTGCAAAACTGGACAAAGTTGCAATGTTAAACCAAAATCATGCTACTTTTGAATAAAAAGAAATATCCAAGTGTCATCAGCAGTCAAACCATAGCAACTCTAAAGCACGGTGGTGTGGTGATAATGACATGGGATCCTGGGACCGCAAAGTCAAAGAAATGACCGTAAACTTTTGAAATGTGATTTTTGTGAGTTTGTTGGAAATTCTAAAAGCACATTTCTGACATCAACGTTTTAAAAAGAGAGTTTTAAACTAATAAAAATGAGGAATGGGACTTGAATGCATTCATTATGATTAATTGAGGACATATTTTAATGTGTTAAAATTTCAATGCAATTAGCTTTTTTGTTGGGGGTTTTTTTACATACAAAAGTCCCAGACTGGAATCTTTGTACAGTGTTTCCAGTACGCCTGTAAATCTGACGCATAAGCAACGTCCACAAAAACATCAACGGATGAAAAAACATTTTCCTGCCCTACAGGGAGTTTTTGCTTCAAAAGACTATGTGACGGGACACTGTTGCGTGCAAGTTGTGCTGAAAGACGTTTTGAACTGAATATTTTCCCAATATATAGTTTTAGAATAAAATACAATTAATTAATTATAGACCGTGTAATTAATTTATTTGTCCCATCACTAATAAAACTTTTTTTTAATGTTCTCCGGCTATATTTAGTAGAGAATATTGATGCCTTGCCCCTCCCCTACTTGTTACTGTATATACCTGTTTTCCTACTCACAGAGAAGATCAATTCAGTAGTTTATTGTTTGCTACGGTGTAAAATACATTCATGATTATGCTCCACGTGTCACGTAAAAACACATTTTTGCTTGAAATCTTTGTGTTGACAGTGTAATCCGCTGAAACCGTGTTATTTCCACTCCAGGTTGTCGCACTGTGAGAATCTAACCGAAGCTCGCCTTGTTCTTAGCAACGTTAAAACGAAGTGCCGAAGCAGTGGGAGCATCACGGTCAGCTGAGCACCTGACCTCACTCCTCACTCCGACTTTCCTTTAAGAGGAAACCAAGGAATTAAATTTGTCCATTTGTACCCCGACATGTTTGAACTACAACTGCACAAACAGGACTTATTAATAATTCCCTTTCAAATGCTAATTTGCTTTCATACATAAATTATAACTCCAGAACTGGCGCTCAGAACTGGAGGGCGGAGAGATGGAATAAAAACAGCCTCAAGTAAGTAATGACATTATCCTGAAACTTGCCTCCGAAATGCAAGCCCGCTGTCAGGGCTCAGTGTTTGTGCTCCGTATAGGTTTCACACTCTGCCTAACACACGCATTTCCAACGCATTTTCACGCAGACATATTTCAACTAAACGAGATCAGATGCTGATGTTCATCCCCCCAGCCGTCCTGTCTGCGAGGCTGCTAGCTGACATGTGATAAAGCTGCACAGCTGTTTAAATCCGCTTGGACACCCCTTACCGGGATTTGCGGGAGAGAAATTTTGAAATCCTTGCTGGTGAGAGAGCAGCTGAATCAGAGAGCCGCCTGCCAACTTGTTGCCTGCATCCCAGCTTTGATGTTTGTTTCCAGGCGTGCTGTGCCGGAGACCCTCTTCCTGATCAATGCATTGCCTGACTGAAAGGCAAAATATTATCCTAAATTTGACTGTTTTTTTTTTCCCTTTACTAAACACTTTGGAGGAGAAGCCCAGAGCTTTATGAGATGCTTGGTTTAGTCTGGCACACATGGGAAATTTGGATAAAGATGTGCAAAAAAGCCCTAAAGAATTGATTCGATTAATTGATTTAAATTTATTCATATGCTTTTTTTTTTGGAAGAGCTTAATATCACATAAAAAAATTATTTAATTTGGAAAACATCCATGTAAGAAAATAATATAGGACAGTACTCCTGGCAGCATTCAGCTTCTACGCTGTGCTAATCTGGAACAAACTTACAGAAAACAGTAAAGACGCTGAAAAACCGAGTTCCTTAAATCAAGGCTAAAAACCCGCTTGCTTAGAGCTGCATTTGATTTGAAGTAATTGGAGCATTGATCAATATATTTGATGTACATTTGCTTGATGATTTTGACTAAGTGTAATCTTTATTTCATTACTGCATTGTTTTATGGCGCTTTGAACTACCTTGTTGCTAGGATGCTATGCAAGCAAACTTGACTTCACACTTTCCCTCAAATAATTTGTTGGGGTGGCGCAAACAAGGAGAGTCATCTCTGGCCATTCCATCATATGTTTAGAATCATTGTGATAAAAAAGATATATATATATAAAGAACAATGAATTCTTGCTTTTCTTGCATACGGCATCACGTTTTTAACTAGAATCTTCTAATATTTTGCAAAAGGTTTATAATGCCACGCACCGTAACAGGTTACCTGGAGTTCACAGCACCACAGAACCTCCACGTATTCATTCTCTGTTTCCCACCAGATCCACCACGTCTGCTGCTAAAACGCTCTATCCTATTTCAATCTGACCAAGTTGTTCCAATTAACATCTCTGTCAAGTGAGGCAACCTGCGTATGTTTACGTTTGTGATGGTAGGACAGAAAATGCTTCCTTTTTTTATCTCCTGGCATGTCTCTGAAACAATTGCTTAGTAAATAGCATCTAATGGTTGTCATGGAAACTTGACAGCCACTCAGGTTGAGCTTTGGACATTTTCTTTTGCCTCCCTTAAGATGATGGCGAAATAACCAGAGGTCCTCTCCTAGCAACAGCTTCAAACTTACTGCAGATTTTAGGCGAGGAGCCATCTTCTCGAAACCTTTTTCTGACTTTTGAAATTTAACACTGCCCTCTCACTCAGTTGAATGGCATGTTTTCTTGTGTTTCCCATTTTTGAACAGAGGCTAAGAGGAAAAAGAGGCATCTAAATCATGTTCTGCTACATTTTTCAGCGTGATTTTATGTTGATGCAATTTTTCTTAGCCTTGGTAGAAAACGGAGTTAAGGCTTTTTACACATCTTAACCAGGAGATTCAATAAATATTCATAAAAATCGGGACTTTAAGTTATTTTTTTGTTTTTTCCAGTTTTCTTGATCAGAAAACTGGGATTGGACAGAATCCTATATATACACAGGTACTGCGCACCTGTCCATGGATGCATGCTGCCGCGCCATACTCACCTCTCCTGCAACCACATGTTAGGGTGTGTAATGCCTTGTTACCTGCCAGGAGCTGGAGGGGATCTCTGCAAATTTGCCCAGTCCCCCGAAGGTGTAGCACCGGTACATGTGATCCAGAGACTCGGAGCAGTGCCACAGCAAGCCGAAGCTCACCGAGTCTTTGGCGCCGTGGTGCTGATGATGCTGGTGGCCGCTCCTCAGCTGCTCCTTAACAATCCAGGCGGGGGATATGAAGCTGAAGCTGCAGACGGCCACCAGGGCGGAGGACAGGAGCACCCAGAAGCAGCCCACGCAGCTGAACATGGTGGCGGCGGCTTGGGGCAGAGAACCCGAGGACAGACCCAGACCGATCCCGAACCCGGCTTCGTCTTCTTTCTTCTCCCGGCCCAGGAGCCAATGCATTTGGAGCTCGCCGCCTTTCAGGAGCGAGACTTCAACTTGTCCTCCTCCCTCTGTCCAGCACTACATGAGCAACAAGCAGGGATACGGTCAGTGGTGGGGAACATCAGCGGCTGCAGCTCCGCGGGTCCCCAGGACATCTGGTCTGTAGAAAACAAAACCCAAAAAATAAAAAAATTTTTAAAAAGCTGGTGGAAACTGAAGATGCAGGAAAAGTCAGGTGTTCCGCTCGCTCGGGCTGCCACAGTGCGAAATGTGACACTAAATGTTTTCACAGACAAAAATAAAAAAGCTGGAAGCGGAGGAGTGGAGGTGGAGGTGGAGGAGCGGCGGGAAGCAGGAAAACACCTGAAAACACAGGTGGACTCTTCCCCCGTCTAGCCGCGGGATGCTGCCTCTGCCTCAGGACCGACAGCGCCTTACTTTGCTCGCACTACTCGCCTCAGTCGAGTCTCAACAACGCCAAGTTGACGTTTGGTAAAGGAGAAGCTTCCGCCTCGGACCTTCAAAGTAAAATCCAATCGCTAAGGTGGCGCGAGGTCCAGGTAATCCAGCTTTAAAGCTACATGCTAGGTCTTTCTGTAAAATCACTTGCTTATCTCAAATAAAACAACGTGTCATGGTCGTTGCACTTCTGTCTAGTTGTAAATTAACCTTTTCTTTCGAAAACCAAACTAGAATACACAAGCCTCTTGTGACATCACGAGGCATAAAGCAGCTCGTTAGAGGTTTTCTTCCTCTTCATTAGCATATTTGTAAATGTTTCTCCCTCAAAGGTGTTTTCTTAAATTCTGCAAGGTTGTAACTGAACAGTTCCATATTTGAGTTCACACTGCATGACTTTTGGGAAAATGTAGTAGAATATTAAAGTTGCTTCTTAGCTTGAATACCCACATTTCATTTTTCAAAGATCAATTAAAGTTGTATTTAAAAAGAAAAAGAAAAAACAAACAAAACAATCTCACTGACGCATCCCGTTAAGATGAGTTTCTAGGCCTGGTGATGTTTTGCTTCTACTGAAAATGATCATCAAATACATTTGATGAGCCCACATCATAGCAGTTAGCTAAATGATGGATTCAAGTTGCAGTACAGCTGGTACAGGTGGTTGCAAATCAGTAATTACTGAAAGAGATACAAGTGAAAAATATGTATGGAAAATAAAGATGGGAAAATAGCAGATATACAGGCAAATACTTTGGATTAATTTGTAATACTGGAGTCAAACCCTGGTCCAGATGGAACCGCTTTCAATGAAGTGAGACCAAAATACGCCACAATTCACCAATTTGGTATGAAACATCTGTGAAACCCTGAAGTATAAACCAAAACTTTAACGCTAAACATAAAGAAGAAATTTTGAAAAAGGATGTTTTCTAAACAAACGTTTCTTTGCTCACCATAGGTTTAACATTTCTGAACTGCAATTTCTTGCTCTGAAAAAGGAAACTTCTTTAACATCGCCTTTGATATCTGTAAATTACCATCTTTTTTCTCCAAACGTTTAATACTTGTACTTTCTTTTCTTTTGTATGAATTATGCTACATACACAAACTTACTTTTACAATCCATAGGTTTTCCTGGATCCTATATTTAAAAAGCCAGAGAAGTAAAATGATGCATTTTCTCCAGCTTTACCCCACAACAGTGCAGCCAACACTGCCCCCATGTGGTCAGACACGATAAACCACTGTTATACTTTTGCTTTTAAATACCTAATCTTTAAAAATGCTAACAAAAATTAAACCCTAAGCATTCTGTTAAAAAGAGCACATCTGACTAACCAATTCAAAGAATGAAACAGGGGAAGGGAAAAAAAACACATGTTTTATAGTAATTGTCTTTGAATCAAACACATTTTAAATATATTATAGATCAAGTACACATACATGTCAAAAACAGTGGTACATAGTACCAAGAGTTTTTTTCTGGTTCCTTTCCACATCTAGGTAAGGCTCAAAAGAAATAAAAAATAAAATAAAATTAACTGAGCACACCTTCCAGTTTAGCAGTCAATTCATTACTGAGTTTTGTGTCAGCAATGCTTATATATGTATAAAAACTAAGATTACAATTGAAAAAAAAAGACAAATATTCATATAAGGGATAAACCAGAATTTATATCTATATATATATGTATGTATAGAACCTTAAGGACATGGAGTTTGGAGTTTTCTGACATAGCTGGAGTATTATTCTATCGTTCCGTAAAGGTGCCTAGATGTTCCGTCCAAGAACTGGATCCGCTCTTCGCCTGCCTGATTCACAGTCACATCGCGAGATGCTCTACAGTACGCAAAGGGCCGGGGCGGAACAGCTTCAATAAGTAAACAACTCCACGCTGCTTCTGTGACTACGACTCGAAAACTTGCTGATTGGCTCTAAGTGGTAGACCCATGCGAGAGAAACTCACATAAAAACAAGGAATGCTTATAAAAAAAAAAATTAAAAAAAGGTGCTGTGTGGGAGTGAATTTAATGAAGTCCTAGTAGAATCCTCCAAAGGTCCGAGATAAGCAATAAACCGTAGTATCAAAATGCTGCTGCTTCCTTCTGGACACGTGCTGAATGTCTTCCTACAGGAGTGTCTTAATGCGAGCGCCCTCGTGTGCATCTTCATAGTGTTTTGGAGATAGAAGATTGAAGTACTTCAAGTTTTGTCTCGGTCCATGCGTTAACACTCGCCCGTAATAACAGCCACACACACACACACACGCAAATACACGCACACACACACAAGCATAAGGTAAATGGGGAGGCGATAAAATTCTTTGTTCTTGTTTTGAGGGGCGGTAAAGCCGTTCACTGCGGCGTAAATCCAGCCGATAGAGTCTGCAGGGAGTTACTGTCCTTTGGTTCCTCAGTGGGGTCATAGCTGCACACAGACAGAAGAAAACACTTAGCGGAATATCTGTTTCCATCACACACACACACACACACACGCACACACACACACACACACACACACACACACACACACACATTTCTACTGAGAATCCTGCGGCGGCTTCTGTACCTTGGTGGATTTGCCGGGGCTGTCGTGGTTCGACTGGTGAACGACGTCGTTGACAATCATCTTGGCGATCTTCCACGCCATTTCCTCCTGGGCCTCCATAAAGAAAAAAATAATAATTATTATAAAAATAAATACCACAAGCAAAAAAATAGATAAATAAATAATAGAAACAAAACATGTGGAAGAGCATCTACCAAGGCTATATGAATCATTGATGATACTTTAACAGCTTTTTTTTTTCTTATCTCACCTCGTCTGAGTTGCCCTGGACCCATTTCTTCATTGCTTGAGAAAACATGGAACCTTGATAGGGAAAAGAAAGCCGTTTATTACCTACGAGACTTGCTTTTATGACATGAATATTTCAAGAGCGGGACGTTTGACTTTACAGTTCATGGCTGGTCATCATTTCTAAGCTTCTATAAATGCCTTCATCAGCAAAAAACTGAATCATTTGCTCTTTCTTCTTTGCAAAAAAACCCAACAAAAAACACCAAAGCTTTATCTTATTGGATAGAGAGCGCAAGTCAGCAGCAGATTTCTGTCCCAAATATTCAAAAGGTTAATTAGGTACGGACTTCAACGTGGTTTGCTATTTTTATCTAAACTACAACAATGTGAGGCGAAAGTCAAGTCAAAGTCAAAATATTTTAATTTCACACATATGCCAAACCTTGAGAATCTCTACTTTTGGACTTAAAGGCTTTTGTTTGACTTTAAGAGCAGAAAACTCATTTTTTCCGACTCCAGAAAATCTCTTAAATATTTCATAGGACTTTGAGCTGCGGGGAGATAAAGTTTTAATACATATATATCTCTACAGAGAAGAAGGTCTCCACTGAACGAAAAACGAGGGGGGCAGGAAGGACGTTTGAGGGTTGTACCTTTTGATTTCTTCACGTCGGGTTCCGGCTCGGCCTCTCTGATGAACTGACCCAACTCGTTCACCTTACCGAAAGTCATCTTTCTGAGAACGCAGAAGACAGGAGCCGATGATGAGCAAAGGGGATGAAAGGAGGCCTGACCGCACACACTCGTGTGTGTGTGGGCGTGCGTGTGTGTGTGTGTGTGTCCGTTAAGCACACACCTAACAGTAGAGCTGGGCATAAAATTGATTTTATCGATTAATTCATTTTTGGTTTTTGAAGATTTAAGGAGGATTTTTTTTTTCCACCAATGCATGCTGTGAGTTTCAATAGCTTAGAGTGATGTCAGCATGCCCAGGGCGGCCATCTTGTTCACAAACGTGTTTCACAGCTTCTGCTTATTCGAACTTTAAATTCATGTCCACTCTACAACAGAATATTAGAGCTGGACTAAGATTTTTCCAATTACAAAAATAAAAGTCATAATTTTATTTATTTTTTAAAAGTCATTGTACAAGAATAGAGTCAAAGTAATAGCAGAATAAAGTTGAAATATTGGCAGAATAAAGTAGTAATTTTATGAAAACGCCAACACAAAAAAATAGCAAAAATTAAAATCAGGTATGTTGAACATCTTGTAAAGTCATACTTGGTATCGCTTTGACAAACAAAGAAATGCTTCATCTTTTATCACATCAGAACCATCACTATCAGTGGCGGGACTTTGAATCAATAATGAAAACAATCCTCAACACCATTAACAGTTCACTTTAGAGACAAGAGTTGGAACGTTTCGTTTTATGGGTGAACTCACCCAGCGTACGGCCGCTGGTAGAGCATCTCCGGATCCAGGCTGGCCACATCGACGGTGATCGCCTCGTCGAAGTTCTTCAAAATCTTGATGGCTGCTTTCTTGGCTCCCTGCTGCAACGAGGGTACAACAGGAATTCATCTTCATGAATGTGACAAAGACCAGCGGAACGATCGCGACCTCGTCGTCATTATTGTGACCCAGCAGGGCGGCTGAAAATGTCAGCCGTGCGCAGCTCACCTGAACCTGGGAGCTCTCGCCGGCGTTCGAGCCGGAGCGGTCGCCGTCTGCCGGCACGCCCTGACCTTGACCTTGACCGCTCACGTTCACAAACTCGTCGCCCCGCACCGAGTTGATGAGGTCGCTCAGGTATTTGTAGTAAATGTTGCTGGACAGGAAGCCGGGCAAATACACCTGAACGGTTCCAAAACAGGATGACCACCATTAGTGACGAGCCTTTGCAGCTCATCGTTTTTTAAGATTTCAACCCTCATGTGGAGACAATCAGGCGTCTCTGTTAGAACTGCATGATTCGTCAGTGACGCAAGACAAAACCTTCAGAAAAATCGATACTGAACTTCAGAGAAACTGATTATTTTAGATATTAAAGTGAGGAAATAATACAGTGCCTTGTAAAAATATTTACACCACTTTCACATCCTGTCAAGTTACCAGCACAACTTTGTGGACAACTTTCAAGCAGAGTTTGACCCAGAAGAGGTCCAGAATTACCTCAAAAAAAAAGAGAGAGAGCGAGAGAGAAAGAAAAAGAAAACCTCAAGAGGAAAGATCTGTTAAATTAATTGGTTGTAGAAACTAATCGAAAACTGAAACGAGATCAAAATCTTTCTGTTGTGGCTGCCAAACTTTGGAACTTGTTGCCTTTAAATATTAGAGAAGCGTCTTTTCTCTCTATTTTTAAGTTCCTTAAAAAAATACACCCGTTTTCAATAGTGTTTGACCCAGTGTCAGCTGAAATGTTCTTTTTATTGTCTATGATTGAGCTTATATGTTTTAAATGTTATTTTATGTCTTCTCTTTATTCTGCACTTTGGGCTTTGCAAAACAAATTATCATAATAATTGAACATAAAAACAAAACTTCCATGTCCAGTAAAAAAAAAAAATGGAGTAGGAAGAAGACAAAGCTTATTAAATCATACCTCCTAATTTCTTTTTTTAAGATTTTATTGGCTCTAGTGACCTTTATTTGACAGTGAATTGACAGGAAAGAGGGTAATGAGAGAAGGGGGAAGACATGCGGCAAAGGTCGCCAGGCCGGGAATCGAACCCGCGACAGCGGACTAAGGCCTAAGGCCTTAGAGGACTAAGGCCTCTATATGTGGGTTGTGCTTAACCCCTGCGCCACCACAGCACCCAAATCATACCTCCTAATTTCAAACCAGATTCTAATTAAAAGCTTAAAACTGAAACTGTCAGGTACCACACACGTTTTATTTTTAATCCCCGGTTATGGTTTCATTTAAATTTCACAGCAACTAGAACTACAAGCATCCAGCAACTTAAAAGTCAAAGTTGAAGTTAAGTTCATATCAGATATAATTTGTCATCAAAAAAATGGCTTCAGCAAAATAAAATGCTCGGTCTCACGTCTTTATAAGACATTTAGCCCTAAAATATTTGCAGGAATAATTTAGATTATCTCTTATTCCACCATTTCCTTTATCCTAAAATGTTTTTAACTTTATGTTTCTGCTCAGTGAAGCACTTTAAACACTTATGTCTTGTACAATTAAAAATATTTAAGTTTACTAAATTAATTAGTCATGTACAAGTTAACATTGCCTTTACTGACAGCGCTTTGTTGCAAGAAGTAAAAAATTTGGGTGCGCCTTTTTTTTTTTTTCTGACGCCCCGAGCGCGTCCTCATCAGAGACTCTGACCTTCTCCATGGTCGTCCAGGCCTGTCTGAGAGGAGTGGTGAAACAGTCGGGGAGCGGCCCTCCCTCCCGGCAAATGTTCGACTCGATCTCCATCCGTACCGAGTCGCCGAAGCCCAGAGGATTGGTAGCCTGGAGTGAGAAATACCTGGACAAAGAAAATTTAAATATGTATTTTTTAAAAACTGCATGAACAACTGTGCTCAGTTCAAGACACTAAACTTAAAGCCGTTACTCAAGCAAAATAAAAAAATAAAAACACTTAGCATAAGAGCATGTTTAATAAGGACAATTTGATTGCTGCAACTGTGAAAAAAATGAGGGATAAAATACATTATATTTGCAGATATATATATATATATATATATATATATAAATGACATTGTGCTTTTCTGTCAGAAAAAACATACTCAAAGCTTTTTAGGGTTTTAGAAGCACAAATAATTCGTACTTATCATAGAGGATCATGGCGTCGTTTTGAGCCTCCTGGCCGTCATACTGGCCTTTTTTAGCAGCCAACTGGTTCTGGAAGTTATCTGCAGCCAGCCAGAACTGTAGTATATTCATCGCCTCTTCCTTCTCCATGTACTGTCAATGAGAGAACATGGAACTCATGAACAAGTCCAAAAAACACAGTGCGTCTCTGCAGGATCGCTCTGATAGCAGGTTAGTACACAGCAGGAACAGAAATCCTTGTTTCTTTATGTCTTTCTGACTTGTTTTTGTCTGTGTGTGTGATTTATTGTTGTTGCTCAGCCTCTGTGCTTTTGAGGACCGCCGCTAAATATGGAGTCAACGGGAGGCACAGACTGTGTGGGAAAAAAAAGGTGAGAAAGCCAGAGAAAATTGGGCCTACTCACCTCTGAGAAATAGAAGAGCGCTGACTCACAGAACAAGATGTCAGCCAGGAACACGGAGCCACTCGTCAAAACTTCAATCTGGTATTTACAGAAATGGTGGCTCCGCAGGAATTCGGTAAAGTGCCTGGAAATCAAAGGGCACGAGGGAGGCGGAGACATCCGTTACCGAGGATTTCACAAAAAACAGCCGGACAGTGAAAAGTGTTGGAGAAGAGGAAGAGAGAAACTCACTGTTGTTCCAGCATGGAGAGGACAACCGACTGCGCAATGACGAAGCAGTTTGGGTCCACCATACCGTCCTCTCCGCAAATCTTAGCTGAGTGGAAGGAGAACAGGGGAATTTTTTTCTTTTACATTTTTATGGCTTCAACCAGAGGTTTCATCAAGAGCCACTGAAGCTCTGCGTCTGTTATTCTTCTTACCGACTATATCGTTTCTGATCTGCTCTGTGATGGGGATGGGTCTTGCAGCATCTGGAGAAATGTATTTGGTGAAGATGGTAACAGCATCCTTTTCTATACCTGCAAACGCAGAAACCCACAGCTCATCATCTGCCACATTGCAAGCACAAACGTCCATTTATTTCACTGGGTAGTTCTGACACGATTAATCGGATAATTGTGATTAATCGTGGTTCATTTTTATTAATTCAATTAATTGCACATAATTGTCATTCATCCAATTAATTATGATTAATTGTGATTAATTGATTATTGAAATAGTCAGCAATTCATTTAGAAATCGACTGATCATTAACTAGATTATACAGACTCAAAAAAAAGACAATTTGCTGGAAAAAATTTCCAACATAATCATAGCGGTAATTAAGTCAAAACTGTCCAAGTGGAATAGATTTAGCTTCACCCGGTTCAGAATTATTGAAAAGATTTTCTTCTTTAAAAAGAGATTTGAAGTATTTATTGCATCTTTTAATGTATTTCTAATATTGTATAAAAATCTGCTGAATGTGCCGACTTCTTTATCCAATTAATCAATTAATCACCTAAAAATCAGCCACTTCCACAAACAGACTAATCAATTGAACAACTACCAGTGAAAACAGTTATTTTTTAAGTGACTCACTTTTCATGAGTGTGTCTGAGAAGTCTCGCAGAGTATTGTTGGGATGGCCCTTAGAGGGAGTCCCTGTCCTGGAAGGTGGCTGTGTGCTGGGGGTCTCCGCCCGAGACGGCTTGCCTTCCCCGCTCAACGAGTCCCACCGGGTGGAGAGCGGCGACAGGTTCCCACGGCTGTTGTGGAGGGCAAGGTCATTGAACGCGTTCTGATCGAGCTCTGGCCCGTCTGGAGAGACGGGGACGGGCTCGGCCAGCGAGCTGTGTTTGACGGAGTTGAGGTTTTGCGCTCGGACTCGCGACCAGCAGGCCGAGCGGAAGCTCTCGGCCTCGAGCCAGAACCGAACGAGGTGGTCGGCGCCCCGGTGCTCCATGCAGTGCAGGAAGTGGGGCATTGCCACATTGTCTCTGAGGACCTGGTCCACTGTCTTGGACATCCGAGAGCGCGTCTCCGGGGGCAGATAATTCACGCTGGAATGCCCTGGAACGAACAAGTTCACTTAGTTTAGAAATATCGCTAAAAATGCCGTCCTGCTCAGTATCAGTGAGGTCTTTAACAACAGAGTCAAGAAAGTCTTAAGAAGCTTTCTAAAAGAATGCTGTATTGTCTATGACATGTCAAGGTGCCTTTGATTCATTCAAGCTGTGAGGATAAAAACAATGGAAGTTGAAACCGAGTACAGCAAAGTGCCTTTTTTTATCTTCCAACATTGTACTAGGAATAATAAATAAAACAACAAAATATATTGGGAAAGGGGGTGCTGTGGTGGCACAGGGACAAAGCACAGCCCACATATCGAGGCCTTAATCCTCGTGCCGGTGGTTGCAGGTTCGATTCCCGGCCTGGCAACATTTGTCGCCTCTTCCCCCTTTCTCATTACCCTCTTTCCTGTCGAACTGCTTTCAAATAAAGGCCACTAGAGCCAACAAAACCTTTAAAAATATATATATATTAGAAAGACACATGATCAATATTGATTGAAAATACTTCCAAAAGAATATTCAGTAACACTTTATTTGAAGAGGTGTGCTTAAGACTGACATAACACCTGTTATGAACATGAAGGAGTTTCATGAATGCTTGACTGTTGTGATGAAGTGTCATTATCTACTGACACAACAGTCAAACATTCTGGAGGATGTTGGTCATGTGACAGTGACAGCAATGCAGCAAAGAATTGTGGGTAATTTAATTGAAGCGAAGAAGAAGAAGAAGTGGTGAAGTCATCAGCATGGTCTTTTTTTCCAAGATGTTGAAAGGGAGTGAAATATAAATAAATAATATATACATTATCAGTAAACGTGTCATCTGCCTTAATGGCAATTCTAATATCGGATATCAATATATTGATCTAAATTTTCATAGCAGTGCATCCCTAAAATATACTTTACCAATTCAATTAAAAAAATGCCAGGAATTATTTTGTTATTCTGCTCATTTTTGAAGTAAGTTGATTGGTGACCCCAAGTAAAGTCCTGACCTTAACCAACACCTGGATACTGTGAGCCATGCTAATCTCCCTGTGTCTCCTATGTTCCTGTAATAAATCCTGAATGATCTATGAAGGTGGGATTACTAGAAGTAATAATTTTGAATGCTCCTTTTAATATATTGTTCCATTAAAAGCTCTTAAAGGGAAGTCTGAATCCACTAAAATTTGTATCATCTTCTCTTGTATCGACAAAACTCTGATTGGTGCGTCTACATTTCCATATCACGCCGCATTATTGACCCCAGCCTCTGAAGCCTGGGAATTCACACCAGTTTTTTAAGTTGAATATTCAGAGGGAGGAGTTCACAGGTGGGCCAGTAGGTGGCCTTACACTTTGCAATTTCATACCAAAAATAAAATAAAAAAAATCTTCTCTCAACACCGTCAAGAATCTGCAAGTTCGCAGTGGATAGAAATCACACAAAGTCAGTTTTAGGAGGGTCTAGTCACATGGGACTCCAAATATAGAAAATCCCCAAAAAATAAAATAAAATAAAATTTTACTATTCATCTGAAAAGGAGACAGAATGACTTTGACTAAATCATATTACCTAATGCTACCCTCCCCCCACCATCTGTGCTGCCTTGAATCTTAAATCAAAGTCATCTTGGAGGATCGTCCCTCATGTCTGCTGCTTCTGAAAAATTTTAACTCGTCAACTTTTTTCATTCTAAATATTCTTCTGCTTCCAATCCCTACCACTATAAAACAAAAAGCTCTTCATGATATAGCATCTAACATGCTAATTCTGTAAAACACTGTTTTAATTACAACAATAAGGCAAAGAAAGTTGTTGTTTAGAATCCCGTCTCTCAAGTCTGAACTCTTATCACTGGCTGCAACCTAAGAATGAAATAACCAAAGCAGTCACCTCCACCTTTCCTCACATCCTTTCTTCCCTTTGTTACAAACACAATCTAGTGACAACAGAGCGCGCCAGGCTGCAGCACAGGTTCCTCCACCTTTGAGTCACCCAGACTAGCTAGTGCAGTTCCCGTCTGCTGCTTCCGTCAGGCACACAGCTGCTTACTGCAACTGTCCCAGAAGGTAACATAGAGCCACCTAATTATAGTTTGGGTTTTTTTCACAAAAAGAAAAAAGGTGGACAAGTTGCTTCACCGGTGCGTCAGGGCCAAGTTTACCTGACAGTTGTCAGAATGAGCGGGTGTGCTTCGACGGACGAGCGCCTCGGGCAGAATTATAGAGGAATGGAGACAGCTGAGCGACGCAGCGGGATGTTTAAGATGCTGCCGTCGTGACGAGAAACTTACACAGGCAATCTGCAAGGACATTGCCCGAGAACTGCCTGCCTGCACGGAGATTAACTGGATTCTAGCTTGGGAAAGAAGCAATCTTTAAGATAATTTCCTTCAGATTTTAGTGGCCGTTATTTGGCTAGACGTATGTTTAAATTGCAGGCAACGTTCCTAAACATTTTCTGGATTCTTTTCAGAGGGTGTTCAAAGTTCAGACTTTTAGTTTCAGTTTCAGTTCAGTGGTGGTTATCTTCAAGTGCTTTAGAAATAAAGTTGGCAGTGTGGAATAAGAATAAAGTAAGGCTAAATGGCAGTGGGTGGGTGGGTGGATGGATGGATGGACGGATGGGATTTTAAAACCACAGACCAGAAAAATGCGTTATACGTATAATATTTTCCCCATAATGCATTTCCTCCCCATTCCCATATTCACTAAACATACTTCAATAAAATGCCAGAGTTTTCTGGACTGCGTAAAGCCCCTCTGTAAACAAAACCAACTTTGCCATTCACAGACTTATTACATTGAAACATTTCTCTTTTCTTTCTTTGGTTTTCTTTGCCTGCCACACGTCTCTCCCTCTCCGTGTTCATCCATCTGCTGTCATCTCAAGCGTAACGGAAACACAGAAAGGCTTGCTGCGTACCGAGGTCTCCGAAGTGCGCTGCCTCCATGTGGCTCGGCTGCTTCTTGAGGATGGCGGTGCGGCCCCGGGCGAAGGAGTCCATGTTGGCTGATATGGCACTGATGGCCACGTGGCTCGGCCCGGCGGCGTCCAGGACGGCATTGTGGTTCTTCAATCCGTGTGAAGGAGAGTGAGGGTTGACTGGAACTGGGTCAAAAAAAATAAAAAATTTAATAAAGCTGAAAAATTACAGCAATGTTTTCAAAGTGACCCGACCAGGTGACGTCAGTGTGACGTGGATGACAAAGCCTTTGATTGTGGGTGTTTTTGAAAGAGCTCTTAGTGTGCGCAGGCCATAAAAAGAAGCCTGAGAGGACAAACTGTGCAGTGTTTGACTGACTGCTTTGTGTTTCACTGATAGCAAGAGCTTGGATCCTAATGATACATTAACTCTGTTTAGAATAACTAGAGCAAACCTAACCCTACAAAAACTTAAAGACTCTCTTAAATCACATCTGTAAAACTCCAAGGTTGTCTTCCATGCTTACATAAAAACTCAAAGACTCACTTTTTAAAACCCCTTCCAAAGCAAACAAACAATTCAGTTGTTTTGTAAAAGCGTTCATTCCCCTTGAACTTTTTCACATGTTGTTATCTCACAAACACAAGCTTCAATGTAACTTCTGCAGATTTCATGTGACAGACCAACACAGAGTAGCACCGAGCTAAAGTGGATACAAGGTTTTCTCACTTCTGGTCCATTCTAACATGAATATCTTCGGATGCAAACTGATCTATTATCCTCCTGAATAGGGCTGAAACGACAAATATTATTCACCTCCACAAGCTTCTCACGACACACTTTCCAATTTAAACCCTCTTCTGTGATACTTTACAATGCCGGAGGTAAAGACGAACTCACCTTTGTTAACTGTAGCATCCGTTACTCTCTCGGGTTCCTTGCTTTTGGCTGTAGAGAAAAGGATAAAAAAGGCGACGTGTAACTGAAGGTGTAAACACTCGGGATCATGATACAAGGTGAGAGCAGCTGGACAGAATGGAGATGCACGGTGAAGGGAGACGGGGGCTGCCGCGACGGCATTAGCAACGCAGGAAAACAATATCTAGTTACTTGATGACACGGACGGGAATCTGATATGCTGGATACTGCCAAAGAAAATGTATCATGTACGACATGGGAACTTATGCAGCATTTACTCCTAAAGGCCTTTCAGCTCTAAAGAACTAAAATATTCATCAAACCAAGCCTTAATTCAAACCTTATATAGAACCAGGTGTTTTTGAATGATCAGCGTGAGAATCCCTGACTAAACTAATTCCTGTCTGTGTTTTTAAGTCTCCCATCTCTAGTTAACAGTGACTCTTAATTAAATTTCCATGGCATTCTTCAGACAATCCAGGCCTATTCCCTTGCTCCCAACTTGTTTAACCCTCCATCCAGATTATTTTGTGTGGATCTAAAAAAATCTGGGTTTCTATATATTGACACTAAAAGAGAAAGAGAGACTGCATTGGCTGTTGAAGACGTCTGAATGTAAAATGTCCTGATGTCTGTGTGCATGAGGAATGAGTGAACAGAAGGTAGCCGAATCCCTAGTCAATCATTTTATGACGTTTTAAGGAGTTACGTTTTTGAAGCAGAACACCAATTTCCTTAAGCTTTGTCCGCACATGAATAACTGGAACAACAGGGAGATATATTATCTTACTAATAGGCCTGTCACAATAAGCAATAAATCAATTAATCACATGATAAATTTAAACAAACTCAATCATTTCCATTTGAATGATTTATTTTTCCTCTTTCTTTCTCGCTTTCCACCAAAAACTGGATGACAAAAGTCTTCAGTTTGTTGCTTTGGTTTCAACTAGCCCTTTTTTAAAATGACAGTTTTATTAATAGAGCCTTTATTATTAATTTTTATTTATTTATGTTGTTTTATTTATTTATTTTGGATATTTAAAATGCCTTCCGGTTCCAGTGTATTCATTCATTCATTAGACTTTAAAAGTTTATTAATCACAGAGAACGAGTTCTTGTGTTATTATTATGCCATTACCATTATATTACTGGGAAACAGTCTCAAACAACAATATTATCGTTTATCGCAATAACTTCTGTGGACAATTTATCGTCCAGCAAAATTTGTTATTGTGACAGGCCTACCTACTACTTAGCAATTCATTCTATGAGCTGAGCAATGGGATCGGTGGCCAATTTTCAGACCTTTGCGGAAGCAGATGGGATCGATGGATAAGATCGGTTTCGCGTGTATGTATCGGCCTATAAAATGGGTCTGGCACTTCTCGAGTGCCACCATTAACCATTTCTGCAAATGCACAAATGGTTAATGACCACATCTTTGCAAAACATGCTGACATGAAAAGGAGGTTTCAGCCTTTTGATTCGGGTGTGTTGGAGCAGAGATGCATCCAACAGTTGCAGAACAGTTGCACTCGAGGACTGGAGCTCCAGATCCCTGGGTCTAGAGCTTCAGAAATTGCTTCCCATTATCAGCTGGAGCACGACATGAGTTTGCTGTAGATTGTAGCTGAGTCAGGATCTATGAGCAATATTGGAATACAGTATAGACAACATCCCACAGACCAGCCCTTGGGGAGTGGACTTGGACACCCCGGATGTAAAATGTTTGAAATGACTTAAATAAAAATAAATAAATAAAAAATAACTTCCTTTTATTTCAAACAAAAAAAACTTGTATGCCCACTTGGACCTCCCAACAAGCGGAGCCACTGGCTTCCTGTCAGTCCTGATAACCATCACTGCTAAGAGCATCCACTGTCTTTTCAACACTTCCTCCTTTTTTTTTGCAAACGAACAGCGTCAGCAACTCTGATGCAACCAATAAGAAGGGGGAAAAGCCAAAAAAAGATGTACTAACTGGGCTGGTTTTCTAAAGAAACATGCAATCACTGCAATTTGATGGCGTGCTGAGAAAGACTGCATAGTTAGTTAGCAACAACGAGCTGAAACTACAGTGATCTAACAGAGATACTCTGTAACACATTCAGTTACTGAAGGAAATCCGGGAGATGTTTACCTGTATTGTAGAAATATTTGATATTATGCAACTGCTAACGTCAGACAGATTAAAATTTGAAAAGTGGTCAGCCATTTCTAAACCCTGGTGTTGTTCAAGAGTGTATTGCATAGAAGACATGTCAGGCTCCTCTCGTTATAAACAAAACAGTATTTACTACAAAGTGCTCCAAAGAGTGCAACACCTGCAGTCACGCCTTATTACTTTATGACAGGTGACAAGTCTGTGCGCACTCAGCTCAGTGAGACTGAATGAAACTAAAGTTAGCATGCTACATACATTTCCACATCTGACCACCGTGCAGATACCGACAGCTGTACGAGCTAGAAGTGATGCAGAAGGAGGCTCCACACAGCGATGCAGCTCGCGACTAGTTTCGAGCTGACAGCACGAGGCAGCTTTGGTGCCAACCAGACCAACAACAGGTTTGGTTAGCTCCAAGAGGCCACCGCTAAGCTAACCGCGCCACTGCAGCAGGTTAGCGGCGGCAGGAAAACACCACCACCAACACCACCACCCCGGGGTCCCTGTCCGTTTTAAACCCCGCTGTTTTTAATCGCATCTCTTGTCATGTTGCCGTGGGCTTCTCCGTCCTCGGCGGGACTCTTCCCCGATAGCCGCGGCTAACGCTGCAGATCAGCAGTTTGAGCTTCTTCCTCACCTTTCCTCTTAAAAAACGACATGACGGGTTTCGCACTCTGGACGCTTCCTCTGCTCACTATCACCGTCCCAGGGACGTGCCACGAATCCCTTCATTCAAACGCATCGGCTCCGTACACTCCTGAGGCGGAAGTCGGTTTTATTTCGGAATCTCCTCCGGTCTGCGCTGTCAAATCAAAATTATCCCCAAATCCAAGCCGAGCTCGGTGGCCATATTGTCAATAAACGACTAACTTCCGGGCTGCTTCTGGGAGCAGCATTGTGGGAAATGAAGTACTTGCCCGCTCTGGTCGGAAGATGGTGCTGTTTGCCAGCAGTGTATTAACGTTAGAAGTTTCAAATGTAAATAAACAATATATATTTATCAGTATATTTTGATTTTTTTTTTTCAACAAATACGTATTTTAGCTCCACCAGCTTTACAAATTAGAGTTTTTTTCTCGTTCTTTTGGATTTTACAGGAGGTCTTGGCTTTGACTAGGACATTCTATCAGGTATATGGTTGCATTATGTTTGTTATTTTTAGCCTCTAACATTTCTTTCACACTACCCATCTTCCCATCACCTCTGACAAGCTTCCTTGTACCAGCTGGAAAACATCCCATGGCTATCGCAGTCATGTTTTACCATGGAGATTATTTACAATGATGCCAAGTGTTCACTTCCATATATAAAAAATGTTAACGTACAAGTAAATCAAATAAAAGTGGAAATTGCAAATGTAAGATTTACAAAAAGGTTAAAATGGAGCAGTTTGAATTTGCAGAGGAATTGATTTACAACTCAGAATGTGAAAACTTCATCAAGGGAACGGCTCATCTAAATCAAATATAATACTGTAGTTCTGAATGGATCCCTACAGCTAACACTGAATGGTGTTTCTTTCTGCAGTCATGTAAAGCTACACACCGTGAGATCCAAAATAACAGGAAATATTTTCTGCACGTCTGAGTCACATTTAATGAGGCACCGTTTGCATCAATTGAGGAACTATTTCTCTATTTCTCAATAGGCAAATTACAATATTCTTTGTAGGGAATTGTGGTGACAACAATTCATGAAGTTGGGGATTTCTTTAAAATCCCAGCTGCAGTCACTTGCAGATCTGCAGACAGCTTAGAAACAAGGAAAGGTCTATCATCTGGGCCAAGAGCAACAGAATTATTTTCTCTTTGCACACAGTGAGAGCAGTTGGGACCAGGATATTTTGCAAATAGACATTTTAGTCTGCACAGTAAATGAGTTTGTTTCTCGTCTTTAAAATGATATAGAAACAACATTTGACTCTTCAGTTTCTTTGCAGTCTCCTGCGCTCGTAGAGCTTGTCCACATTGACAAATTTGACATTGTGACTTCAGCTCTTGCTGAAGACCTACACACACATGTCCTGTCTTTCCTATTACACATACACATCTAATGCATACATATTTACTCACTCACTTCAGACAAGTGTAGATTTCTTGCCACATTGTTCGGGACCTTGTTGTCACATGGTGACAACATGGTGAATTTCTATTTTCTCCCTACAATTTCTTGTCTTTTAAAGATCAACACTCATCAGCCTGACTCAAATGTCATGTCCTCTTGACTTTCCCATTTTCATCATTTTGAATAGATGGTAAGAGAAACAAGCCGTTCGGAGCAAGCTGTTTACATAGCGATGCCGAGAGATCATGTGGTTCTGGACAATCTGGTCATAGTCGCACTCTGCACAATAACTAGCCGTGTGTATGATGTTCACATCACATCACACACGTATGATGCGTGCATGAGCAGGACTGGATGTATTCCTTTAACAGTTAGCCGAGTAGGAGAGATGACAAACTGGAAAATGAAAAGTTTTTCTGTTAGACGGGTGACAGGAGGTCAGAGACTTAGCTGTAAAAGGGAGGTGAGTTTATTATGTCATTACATACTGAAAATGTAGCTGAGCAATGATAAAATACAAACTGAGATCATCTCTTTTCAGAATAATAAACAGTCTAGAATTCACTGCATTATTCATTTAGACAATATTTTAAAATTTGAATACTTATATCCCATAATCAAAGAATTTTCTCCTCATGTTGGTGAATCTGAATGAGACATCATTCATACATTTTAAATCACATTACGATGGAAGCATCAAGGTCCTCAAAGCACTTTTTTCACAGAGACAATGTCAGTACACTACAAATCACTTCCTTTGACAATTGTTCGTCAACAGCAGACTTGATTTAAAAACAGAAATGATTAGGATTGACATATAAATTGGGTACTATCAGTACGATGTACTTATTCAACCAAACCTCCATTGTCATCACTGCTTATGAAGGTTCTTTTCAATCTCAACCAACGGTGTGTGTGTCTTTGGGTCTGTCAATGCGATAGACGAACTCTGCAGGGAGGAAGTATCCCAGGTACTCCACGGTGTCGGGCGTGGTGTCGATATAGTAGTGGCCACCTTCTCCGTGGTGGCTGAAGCCATGGGTGTGCTCCACACGCAAATCCAAGCCCTGGAAACGCAGGACAAAAGAAAGTGACTGCAAACGCCCCCAATCTGTTCTTCAGCATCTTTACTGAGCTGCTTGCTTTACTCACAGGGTCTCTGGATACGAGCACAGACTGGCAGATGAGTGGAGCGCTGACCTCAAAGTGCTTCAGCCAGTTGTTGACTTCGTCGTCTGTGTTGAGAGGGCAGGCTGAGAACTCCCTCGGCTATCGATGATCCAAAGCACAGGAATAAATCAGTGTGAGTGTCTCTCAGTAGCCAAAGTACAACGGCTTACTAAGGGCATTGCAGGCAGAAATTCTGAGATTAATCTCATTCGAGAAATGTGCACACAATTTTAACACTTAACACTTCAGCTCATCACCAGCTGAAGGCTCGCCAGCTGAAGACTCTGGCTCAAAAGCTGAAGGCTCTCCATGTCTCTCCTAGCTCATCCAGTTCAATTTCTGTGAACAATGAAGAATCTTGGTCTCTAGTATTTTCACCATAATTCATCTGATCAACGTGGGTTTGTTCATCCCAGTAACTTGTGAATGATGCATTTTTCTTGTTCCTCCTCTTACGTGGCCGTTTCTCCCCTTGTTCATCTATTATCTCTGGTGTTTTGGAGATTGATTCTTTATCAGCAACCAGTTGTGGCGTAGCGATCACTATTTGCTGTTTGCTCTTGGACTGATCCACTGTCTCCTGAGTTGTTGCGATGGTTTCTTTCTCAGAGTCCAGTGAACCATCATCAGCAAGACAATCTTTATTCTGCTCATAGCAAATTTTGAATGGCACCTTTCTCTTCTTATTGCGCCTGACTCTAGGTGAGTCCACTTCCCTTTCAATAACATTGTCCAATGTTTCCATTTCAATGGACTGCATTCTTCTCTCTTCTTTGGATTCTTAGATATATCACTTTTCTAGTAAATGCTGAGAATATCTCACGCTTGCTCAGTGTTAGTATTCACCAGAGTAGTGACTCAAACAAAGTTGAACTCTCAGATTAACTTGTCTCAAATGGCTGCTCAGCGGTTGTGACAAAGTTTGATCAATACGACGAGCCTAAATAGAGGTAGTGTAGTGTAGTGTAGTGACACTGCACTACTGTGACACTGTGATATCACATTGTTTTCCTTATAATTCAAATTCAAAAATACTATATTGATCCCAAAGGGAAATTAAATGTTATTAATTCAGGTTCTTCAAAAGTGTTCTTGTAGATTTTGATGGTTGTTGGCAGGAAAGACCTCTTGTAGCGGTTTGCATTACAGCGACTCTGAATTGTTTAACAGTGTGTTTAGAATAATAATTAAACCTATAATTACACATTTTTTGCTGAATTAATACTTCATTTGATGGCTATAAAAGGCTAGTAGACTAAAAAAGACTTAGTTCTTAAGGACATAAAGAGGATCCCTTTGTTGCTGTGCACTGCAGGTCAGCTGGCTGAGAGAAGGACACATAAAAATAATAGAATAGTTCTGATTTGTAGCACAACGGGTAATGGAACCAATACCAACAACTTCCCAGGCGCATCTGGACCAACTCTTTTAAGATTGGTGTTGCTACGATCATTTTGGCAATCAGCTTTAAATCAAAAACAATTAGATCAGATTATACTTTTTTACTCAAAGTTATCAGAATCTCAGCCTAATCCAGTATTTACCATAATGTGGATTTTAGCCTTCCCTTTCTGGATGATGAAGGTGCCTCCCAGAGCCAGGCTCTTTTCTGGATACTGAGCTGCCAGAGTCTTCCTCAGTGCTGTTACCAGACTGTTACTTCCTGTCCTCCGTTTGGCTCGTATCTCTATGACCTGGAGAGACGCACGCAGGCAGAGGGGAACGATCAGCTTCATCAGCTCCTTGACCTTCAGTTAATGTTTCAGAGCACACTTTTGATGGGGCTAAAGTGCATATAGTTAATAACAGAGTTGGGTTAATCCTCCCACCCCCAATATACTCATTATCTTGCATTTATTTTAAAATATCTGCCTTCACTCATTTCCTGCAACATTGAAATGTCCTGCAACACTTTGACACTGATACCTTTCCAGGCTTCCCCTCGCAGGCATATAGATTGCCCAGGAGTCCAAAGTTGCAGTCAGAGAATTTGTCACTGTACTTTTCTTGCAGACACTGACCATCAGCTGGATTGATGGAGGAAAAGTAGCTCCCGTTGACTGCTGGTCTTCCTTCAGCCTCAGTGAGAACAAGAGGCATGAGCTGTAGGTCACAGTGTTTGTTTTATTAACTATTTAATATATAAAAACAAAACAATTTAAACATTTAACAACTTAAATGGGGGAAGAAGGGAGCGGGAGATCGACAGGCGGATTGGCGCAGCGTCTGCTGTCAAGCGGGCGCTGTACCGGTCCGTCGTGGTGAAGAGAGAGCTGAGCCAAAAAGCGAAGCTCTCGATTTACCGGTCGATCTACGTTCCCACCCTCATCTATGGTCATGAGCTTTGGGTCATGACCGAAAGAACGAGATCACGGATACAAGCGGCCGAAATGGGTTTTCTCCGTAGGGTGGCTGGGCTCTTCCTTAGAGATAGGGTGAGAAGCTCAGTCATCCGGGAGGGACTCAGAGTAGAGCCGCTGCTCCTTCACATCGAGAGGAGCCAGTTGAGGTGGCTTGGGCATCTGGTCAGGATGCCTCCTGGACGCCTCCCTGGTGAGGTGTTCCGGGCACGTCCCACCGGGAGGAGGCCCCGGGGAAGACCCAGGACACGCTGGAGGGACTATGTCTCTCGGCTGGCCTGGGAACGCCTCGGGATTCCCCCGGAGGAGCTAGAAGAAGTGGCTGGGGAGAGGGAAGTCTGGGCCTCCCTTCTGAAGCTGCTACCCCCGCGACCCGACCTCGGATAAGCGGAAGAAGATGGATGGATGGATGAAAACAATTTAAGTCAATTTCTTGCATATAATAATTCACCTCGGCGTTCATCCCAGTAATTCTGGAAGGGGCGGCTCCTGCTCCAAGGATAAAAGCCCCCGGTAGCTCCAGCTCCTTGGATATTACATTCATATTGTATTCCTAACATAAGGACAAACAGTAAAAAAGTCTTTATTAAAATGGACAGCATGCAAAATCTGCAAGCTATGCATTCAACAAAAAAAAAGAAATAAAAAAAAAACCTTATGTGTTTGAGGCAAAGGGATCAGATATGGTACACCTCCAACATCAGTAATGCGAGGTTTACCACACAAACCTTCAGGACATGAACAGAAAAGGCAAAGAAATGTAACAAATACTCCAGGACAGCATTATTCAAGCATCCCCCTGAATTTTGATCTATGAAATACCTTTGACAGGAAAAAGGAAAGGCTCCTTGGTGAGATCTGGACAATCCACAACACTCACTTGAACTTCTGCAAAATTGGCTCCCAGCCCAGTCTGCAACACTGTAACCAGGAAGCAGCGCTGTCAAACTAAAAATCAAATTTTATAAACATGCATGGGGGAACTTTGTCTCTCTTTCTCTAGTAGTCCCTACCTCCTCGCAGCTCTTCGAGGGCCGGGGCGTGCAGCTGAACTTTCTCTGTTTTGCTGATGTCTGCCATAACTTCTTCCACAGTGACAGTGGTTCTGCTCTGGGGCCGTTAGCTCTGCAGAGACGAGCAGGAGCAGTTAGGGTTAAAGTCCAACCAAAGAGGAAACACTGGCGAGAAGGTTCCTCCTCATTTCCGGTTTACAACTGGGAAAACTAAGATTTGTTTTTGTATAATTTCAAACAAATGATAGTGGAAAATATTTTTGATCAGATATACAACATTTCCAGTAGCATATGTAAATTAGGTAAAAATATTTAAGAAAGTCAATTGGTGAAAAGCCATAAGCTTAGATTAAGCCTTTCCGCTCGCTTTTAGCTTCAAACGGAAGTGGGACTGAACTATCTTGCTTCTATCAGCGCTGTTGTTCTTTGGTGATTGGTCACAGGAATGGGTTCGCCATATTCTGAGAGGCAAGTTTGCCTTGGAAAGCACAATAATATTTGTCTCGAGTAAAACGAACACAAAAATTCACATTTTAGCTCATTTCGGTGAGTCGTTTATTACGGAGCCCTGTAGGGGACATGGGGATTTTTTTTTTCTTTTGCGTTCCCTTGCAATACTGTACTGGTCAGTTATGCAGCATAATTGAATACTGTAAGCCTTTCTTACGGCGGGCTCCGTACTTTCTGCTTTAATATAAGGTTATGTGAGGTTTTTCCCATGAATGTTAGTATCTTTTTGTGAAATATCTGAAGTTTTATATCTTTCTTTAGGATAGAAAGGCGCCACAAACCTACGATATAAACAGAAACCTTCCGTAAGTAGGAAATAAATAAAAATACATCCTAATTTGGACTATTTCTGAGTTATTATCGCGGGTAATAAATCATCTGACAGTTTTGATTGTGTCTCTGTTGTGTTCTAGTCTGGATGGTTTAAAGAGCTGCTTTCAGTGCCGCTCCATCTTCACGTTAACAGACATAAACATGCAGTAAAAAATAAATCGATTTTCAATCAGTGTTTTGCACCAAAGAGTTAATAATAATAAACAAGTTTCCACTGAGGCTCTGTAAGAACCATATGAATGAAATAAGTAATTATTGATATGACAGGAGCAGCGGCTTTGACACTTGTGTGGTGGGTGTGTCGATGTGGGCGTGACGTCACCAGGTATGAATGGGAAGGATACTGGCTTTGTGTGTTTTAGGAAGCAGGTGAGCGGGGCGGTCAGTCCTTGCAAAGTTTGGAGCCTGATCATCAAAATGGAATAAATCGATAATTGTGACAGAACAAAGAAAAGGTTTGGAGTTGATTGATAAACGGACAGATGAGATTCCCCGAGTTAACCCAGTGCGGCCCTTTACCACCATTAGTTTGTCGTGTTTTTAATAATAAAAACTTGTTAACAGTAAAAACTGTTTGGTGCAAAACACTGATTGAAAATCGATTTATTTTTTACTGCATGTTTATGTCTGTTAACGTGAAGATGGAGCGGCACTGAAAGCAGCTCTTTAAACCATTCAGACTACGAACACAACAGAGACACAATCAAAACTGTCAGATGATTTATTACCCGCGATAATAACTCAGAAATAGTCCAAATTAGGATGTATTTTTATTTATTTCCTACTTACGGAAGGTTTCTGTTTATATCGTAGGTTTGTGGTGCCTTTCTATCCTAAAGAAAGATATAAAACTTCAGATATTTCACAAAAAGATACTAACATTCATGGGAAAAACCTCACATAACCTTATATTAAAGCAGAAAGTACGGAGCCCGCCGTAAGAAAGGCTTGCAGTATTCAATTATGCTGCATAACTGACCAGTACAGTATTGCAAGGGAACGCAAGAGAAAAAAAATTCCCCATGTCCCCTAGGGGGCTCCGCAGTATTGCTCAGGTGACTTCATTTATGAATTAATTAAGAAATTTATTGTCATTACAGCATCATCCAAAATACCATTTACCTACCAAACTGTGGATTTACTTGTGTTTGATATAGTTTCTACAATTTTAATGGGAGAAGAGCACAGTAGGATTGCCATCCTTTTCCCGTATACGGGACGCGATTTGCTCCGTATTTCTGTATGTCCGACAGTAACGCCTATCACACACATATAAACATTTAGTGTAACAATAATTACAAAACTCAAACACAAGATTTGTTAAGGTCAGCTAAATTTTGGCGGGAGCTAGTAAGGACCCCAGAACGCTTCGGACCAATGATGATGTCACGGTTGCCTAGAGACGGACACTAAGCCCCTTTTGCACTGCACCGCTGGACCCGGGTCGACCCGGGTCCATTTAATAATGGCGTATTAAGTTTTGTTGTGCTGCTTTGGACCAAAAAAGGTCTGAGCTAACTCCCGCTCTCCGGGTAAACTCAACCGACGCTCGCCACAGTTGTTCTTATCTTCCCAAACTTCAGCAGTTTTCTAGTTGTTCTGCTGAGATAGTGTCATCAACTTGTGACATCACGCATAGTGATGTCACAAAGAGCTAGTCACAAATTGAACTCTGCACACTTGAATTCTGCAGTCATAAGCATTGCGGAAGAGAGAGAGAGAGCAAGAAGAAGGATTGTGTCCCAACAAGAGATTGAAAAGGAAAGTTTTTCAAGATTAAAAGGAAATTCTCACAAACAAATAAAGGAAAACATGGGGCAGATTTTGAATTTATTCAGACAGAAAGGATCAAAAGTGAGTCAGCGCAATAAGGATTCATCTTCAGATTCTGGGAATGAAGAAATACAGCAGATCTTGGCAAGAGAGACAGAGAAGCTAAATGGCATCTTGGAAGAAGTTAACATGATGTCCATTGAGAGACAGTCACTCATCAAAGCAAACGAGGAGCTGAAGAACGATAACACGGCATTGAAGCAGGAAAACACTGCACTGGGGCAACAAAACACCGTCTTGGAAGAGGAAAAAAGCATCCTGGAGCAGAAAAACACTGCCCTGGAGAAGGAAAGAAATACGCTACATCAGGAAAACATCACATTAAAACAGGTAAATACCATCTTGGAGGA